>NC_059087.1:26676290-31480222 GCF_020497125.1 Mauremys mutica
AGCGCAGTCCCCAGACTCACCCCATTTTCCTGGGTTGGATCATTTATAGGCAGTTGAAACAACCAGATGTCAACATAAATCCCAGCCCAAGCCTTCTTCCACACAAGGCTGCTTCTAAGGTTCTTTCTGTAGCGTACAATCTCTCTGTCCCATATCTAGTTCCCTTTGCCCAGAGATCCATTTCCCTCCAAATCCCCAGTGATCTCCACATGCCACAATGAGTCAGCGGGGTCAGTCAGCATTTATATGCAAGGGTCTAATGCCTGCGAACAGTCAGGGCCATAGAAGACTCTGCCACTTTGCTAAAACCATCCCTACATTTTGCCTCAGGCCCCTTTCCTTTCATTCATTTTCTTCTATCTACCCAGACTCCCCAAGCTATTTCTCCATTTTTATCCTCCATCTATTCAATTCTTCACTCAGGTTTTCATCTGTTTCCCGGCCATCCATCCATCCATCCACCCACCCAACCATCTACATAACAATCCATCTTTCGCTCCTTCATCCCTCCCATCAAGCTACCATCCCATCCACGCAGATTTCTCCTTCCATATTAATGACTCCACTGAGATGAAAGTTATGATGTGAAACTTGGACAAATGTGGACACCCGGCACAACCTGAGCTGAGCCTGCAATTTCCTGGCTAATAAAAACATGAGCTTCCTTCAGGCCCAGGTCTCCGCCAGGTCACCCAGATCTGAATATTGTTTTCCCCCCAACGATTTCACAACACCAGCTAGGAGCTTGTTTTTTATTGCTCCATATGTTGGAGACACATGGAAAAAACGAACAGGAGAAATCCCCTTAGTGAGGGAGCGAAAAGCCACCACGTTTACAGGGTGTTGCAAGTGATCAGAGGCAAAACGAAATGTTTCAAGCTGACCCGGTTGCAAATTTCTAAGCACTTTGTTTTGAATCAGGGAAAACAGACCAAGGGGCAGTTGTTAATGGGCTAATAATTTCCTTTCCTTCTGGACACCAAAGAGCAAAACATATTGAATATTCCTTGAAATCTAATTTGTTTTTTTTATTTAACAAATCAAAGGGCAGCATTGATTTGCCCATATAGAGTGCTGCTCATTCCAGCTAGGCTTTTTTACAAGCCAATAACCTGCCTCTAAAGTACAGCAGCGAGCCCATACAGCCCAGCTCACGGCTTGTTGGCAGCGCTGACTTTTATAAGACACAGTGGGGGCTTGCAACAGACGTGCCTTTTGTAAACCAGTCCATTAAACAACGCAACCTGATCTAAATGGTGGGGAGAGGAGGGGGAACCGAGCGTTGCGAAACCTTGCTGAGTCAGCACCTCTGCCTCCATAATAAACTCAGCAGGATCCCACTTATGGCTCAGGCACTGGGGAGGCCGTACAGAGAGGCTAAAGCATCTCCTCAGAGAAGATCGAGGATTAAGAATAACTGGGATGGGATTTTTCCAGAGTGCTCAAAACTGGCCTAACTCGGCTCCTATTGAAGTCCATGGAGAACAGTGTTGCCAGCTCCTGTGATATGTCCTGGTGGGGGAGGAGGGAGAGATTCTTAAAGCCCCAGCTCCTGGAGTCATGTGATTACATAGGCTTCTCAGCTTTCCTTTTAATGGCAAGTCAGTGTGGCCTAGTGGCTAGATTGGGCTATCAGAGACCTGCATTCTAGTCTCAGTTCTGATACTAATCTGCTGGCTGACCTTGAGCAAGTCATGTTACCACTCTGTGCCTCAGTTTCCCTATCGGTAAAAGGGCATGATGATGCTTCCCACTTTGAAAAGTGGATGGGGATTCTTATTTGAAAAAGCCTTCATGGCTGCAGAGAGAAATTGGAAAATGTGACCTCAAAAATCAGAAAACAAATAAAAAGAACTCCCAAATTATCATTTTTTTTTTAAAAATCTTACGATATTTAGAGGGCCTGCTTCCTGATTTTGAACATCTAGGCTTGGCACGACTGCAAAAATCCCACCATTCTGATCCCTCTGATCTATTCTCCATCAGCCTCTGGGGGAAAAGCCCTCTTTTGCCACAGGTAGTTCCTTATTGCTGGACATTAGCAGCTTGCCTCTCCTGGACCCTGCTCCTGTTCCAGTGAGGTCAGTGGTTCCAGTGAGGTCAGAGGTCAATTGCCAATGAGTTCGAGAGAATTTGAATTCGGGCCCCAGTGTTTATTCCATATTCTGCAAAACTCTTGGAGAAGAAATTGCTTCTGGTATCAGCTTCAAACTGGCCAATAACCAGCTTTAGATCATGACCTCTTGTTTGGCTATCAGCCTGTAACCTTAACAGAGGTTTTTGTTTGTTTTTATGTTAAACGCTGTACTCAAATTGCCCTGAAGGGTTCTTTTATAAGGGTGTGGTGGAGGCTGGTGACATATGAAAGCTGGCAGACTAAATAGATGTGTAGACATGGCAATAGTGGAGCGTCTCTGTTGTCTCAAATCAGTGGCAAGATTTTTAGATGCCCAGTCAGTGGTGTGCAACTTCCCAGCACTAGCATTTAGATTTATACTAAATCACACCAGGGGTTTGTAGCGGGCAGTTACCCCGCTCTGGTGGAGGAAGGCTGGGCTGACTGGGGAGGCAGCTGCAGCTGGGGCCATGCCCCAGCCAGGCCACACCTGGCCCTGTTAGAAGGGAGGAGCTGGGTCTCTCTCTTTCTCTAGCTGCCAAAGCAGGGGGTGGGGCTGCAGAGGTGTAGTCTGGGGACAAGGCCACCCGGGAGGCGCAAGTGGGGCAATTTGCCCCAGGCCCTGCAGGGGCCCCACGAGCCCTGGCCGAGAATCCCTTCCCTGGCTAGAGGCGCCTTTTTAATTTTTACTTACCCTGCGGCAGTCCGGGTCTTCGGCAGCACTTCGGTGGCGGGACCTTCACTCGCCCCGCATGTTCAGCAGCACTGAAGGACCTGCTGCTGCCGCTGCCGAACACGCGGAGCGAGTGAACGACCTGCCGCCGCCGCCGAACACGCGGAGCGAGTGAAGGACCCGCCGCCGCCGAACACGCGGAGCGAGTGAAGGACCCGCCGCCGAACACGTGGAGTGAGTGAAGGACCCGCTGCTGCCAAAGACTCGGAGCGCCGCCCCGTGAGTACAAGCGCCGCAGCGGGTGGTGCCTTTTTTTTATGTCTGGTCCCCCGCTTTGCCCCAGGCCCCCTGAATCCTCTGGGCGGCCCTGCCTGGGGATAGGCAGAGGCAGCTGGTCCTACCCCCTTGCCAGTGATGAGCGGCCATTACAGACTGCAGTCTGCCCCAGAGAATGGGGGCTAGATGAGGACTGGCAGTAGCCACGGAGGCCAGGTGGGTTTAGAGGGTTGGGGGTTCCCCTGGGAGGGTGCTGTGCGGGGTGCTGCAGTGGGTAGAACCCTGAGGTAAAGGGGCACCAGAGTCTGGGAGGGACATGGGGCCTGAGGCAGGCGAGACACTGGCCAGCAGACGGCGCTCCGGAGCTGGAGCTGAGATAGGTGGAGCCGCGCTGATGTGTCTGAGCTTGTTACAAGGTTGAATAGGAGGAGATAGGTTTTGATAACCTGAGGCTTAAAATTCATATTTTAAAGTGGAAAGGCAATGTTGTCTAGTGGGTAGCGCACTGCCCTGGACATCCGGATTCTATTTACTGCTCTAATGTGCTGTGTGATCTTTGGCAAGTCACTTCTCTCTGTTTCCCTTGGGTACTTTGTCTGTACTTTTAAGCTTCCTGGGGCAGGGGTTGTCTCTCACTATGTATTTGTACAGTGCCTTGCACAACGGGGCCCTGATCTCGGTTGCAATCTTCATGTGCTACTGTCATAATAAACTAGCACTCCTCAGAATGTACCCACAGCGGCCCACAGGCCGCCAACCTCCCAGCTGATTTATGGTACTGTCTGGTAGCAGATTTCAAAGGTTGGCCACTCTGAATTAATTAACAAGAATTAAGAGTCTGTGAATTTCCAGCCACCTGGTTAGAGAACTACTCAGCCCCTGTTCCCTGCATTCAATCACAATTTCAGTGGGTGAAATTCACCCACGTACCCTGGGGCCAGTGGAAAGCCTAGGTACCACTTAAATCTCATTTAAAGCCATAGGCGTTGTGCAAGCTCTCTGCACGTGGTTACACTAGCACTTGGCCAGTTGGAAATCCCAGGATCTTTATGAAAGAGCAACAGCCATTGTTGGCAAAATGTGGCTTCCCAGAATAAAGCTTTTACTCTCTCTCGATAGCTGTGTGGGTGAGGGAGTGTGAGCTGGGAAAGGAAAGGAGAGGGAGAGGGGCCCAGGAGGACCACAGCGTAAGTGAGCAGAAGGACTGAAGTCAGGTGCTCTTGGGCTATGGACCCCCCCCCCCCCCACACACACACTTTCTGGGGAAAACCCAGAAGAGGTTTCCTGAGAGGAGAGGAGACTGTGCATAGCCTGCCCCCTCAGAAGGAACTGCATCTGAAAGCACATGAATCCTCCACTGGATAACGGGCTGTATGAGGAATCTGCTCATTCTCAGACTTGAGCCAAGGGGCTGCAGCCTTTAGGCTAAGCTCAAGCATCCCATGGTTTCTGATCTGGGGACTCCATCCTGCTTTGCAGAGGGACTGGCCCTGTCATTACCAGGCATTTGCTAGAGATGTGCTAGAGACGAGATAACCAGCTCTGTGGATGAGGGGAAAGCAGTGGATGTGCTATTTCTGGATTTTAGCAAAGCTTTTGATACAGTCTCCCACAGTATTCTTGCCAGCAAGTTAAAGAAGTCTGGGCTGGATGAATGGACGGTAAGGTGGATAAAAAACTGGCTAGATGGTCGGGCTCAACGGGTAGTGATCAATGGTTCCATGTCTAGTTGGCAGCCGGTATCAAGTGGAGTGCCCCAAGGGTCGGTGCTGGGGCCGGTTTTGTTCAATATCTTCATTAACGATCTGGAGGATGGTGTGGACTGCACCCTTAGCAAGTTTGCAGATGACACTAAACTGGGAGGAGTGGTTGATACGCTGGAGGGTAGGGATAGGATACAGAGGGACCTAGACAAATTAGAGGATTGGGCCAAAAGAAATATGATGAGGTTCAACAAGGACAAGTGCAGAGTCCTGCACTTAGGACGGAAGAATCCCATGCACTGCTACAGTCTAGGGACCGAATGGCTGGGCAGCAGTTCTGCAGAAAAGGACCTAGGGGTTATGGTGGACGAAAAGCTGAATATGAGTCAACAGTGTGCCCTTGTTGCTAAGAAGGCTAATGGCATTTTGGGTTGTATAAGTAGGGGCATTTCCAGCAGATCAAGGGATGTGATCATTCCCCTCTACTCAGCACTGGTGAGGCCTCATTTGGAGTACTGTGTCCAGTTTTGGGCCCCACACTACAAGAAGGATGTGGATAAATTGGAGAGAGTCCAGCGGAGGGCAACAAAAATGATTAGGGGGCTGGAGCACATGACTTATGAGGAGAGGCTGAGGGAACTGGGATTGTTTAGTCTGCAGAAGAGAAGAATGAGGGGGGATTTGATAGCTGCTTTCAACTACCTGAAAGGGGGTTCCAAAGAGGATGGATCTAGACTGTTCTCAGTGGTAGAAGATGACAGAACAAGGAGTAATGGTCTCAAGTTGCAGAGGGGGAGGTTTAGGTTGGATATTAGGAAAAACTTTTTCACTAGTAGGGTGGTGAAGAACTGGAATGGGTTACCTAGGGAGGTAGTGGAATCTCCTTCCTTAGAGGTTTTTAAGGTCAGGCTTGACAAAGCCCTGGCTGGGATGATTTAGTTGGCTTTGGTCCTGCTTTGAGCAGGGGGTTGGACTAGATGACCTCCTGAGGTCCCTTCCAACCCTGAGATTCTATGATTCTATGAAAGGCCCCCTGATCCAAACAGGGATCCAGCTCTGGGCCTGGTTGAAATCCAAAGCCCGATCTGAGTGTGGCTATAAGGCTGTCTCTCCGCCAGGGAGAGGGCTCCCTGAGGCAGCCACTCCCGCCTCCATAGCTCCACTTATCTCCCAGGGCACAAGACTGACAAGGGGGCGCAGGAGGCCTATCAGATGGGAAACGGCCACTTAGTTTAATTGTCCTGTCCTGTCCCTCGCCTCCCTTGCCTGGCCCGTGGCCACCACACCCATAGTGGGAAAAAGACATGAGGCAGGGATTGGGGTTTTCCCTCTGCTTTTAGCAGCAGGCAGGTGGGCAGCAGGAGGAGGTGTTGGCACGCACACGCGAGCTGGGGCCCTGCTGAAAGAGCTGCGTGTGAAGGGTAGAGTCACGCACCAGCCTATTTCCCTTCAGAAGCTCTCAGCGCTTCCCAGAAGAAAGCAGACCTCTAAAGCACTTAGCAAAGCAGCCCCTTCCCCCTTCAGCACTGGCCCCCTCCAGGTAGCTGCAAAGAAAGCTGCACCTAGTCCCGTTTGCTAAGTGCAGGGCTCTGAGGTTCACCTGGCTGACTGAGAGGCATCTGGCCATGAGTAAATTTCAGCTAGGAATTACCCTGGAAAAAGCAAGCTTGGCATTAAATTCAGCCTCTCTGACCCCACTGCTGGTGTCCTCCAGCGGTGACACCAGGAGCACGGAGTGGACGGGCCAGATCCCCAGCTGATGTAAATGGGAGTAATTCCATTGACTTGAGTGACGCTTCGCTGGTTTGCACCAGTTGAGGATCCGGCCATAAACTGGATAGAGGCTCCTGTCTCATCAATTGAAAGGAAACTGCTGTTTAATATTTCCCCTGAATATAACTGTTCCTTCCCCGGAACCAGGGCCGTCTCTAGGCACCAGCGTTCCAAACATGTGTTTGGGGCGGCACTTCTCAAGGGAATGACACACTGTTCCTCCAATGCCAAATAGCCTTTCTCCTCCAATCCTAGACTACACAGCTCTGCCTAGCTACCTAAACCAGTCTATGCCCTAGCCTGAGCAGACATTGCCCATCACAGCAGACTGGTATTGTTTCACTCCCAACAATGAAAGTTTTCTAACGACTAGACTGAGAGCAGCTAATTTAATTCATTTGTGATCTTGGATTTCTAACCCCCTGTCTCTAGAGGGGTGAAAGGCTGCAGTGAAATAACTCGGTGCAATAGGGGATTCCCACAGAAAAAGGTAAACTTCAGAGATGGCTTTGGAGAAATTGGTCCTCTAATTAAAGGAGGCCACATGCCTTCCCTTGTTATCATATGTTGGATGCAGAGTATGGAGTCAGCTCATTACATACTGATGGCAAACAGCCAGTCCTACCTATGCCCCAGTATCGTTCACCTCTGCTGCTCTCCAGCCTACTCCAGGAGTGATGTAGCCAAGCGGTCACCATAGTGACGGCGTGGTGGTAGAACAACTGTCTGGTAACGCTCCCTTGGCATCCATCGCCTGTTGCAGCAGGCGGTGGCAGGCGATAGGCACAGCAGGAAAGGCTGGTGAATGCCTGGCCAGGGTGCAGATGAGCCCATTCAGCAACACACGGGGTTCTCTCCCTTTTGCTCAAAGGGTTCTGGTGACATCTTGTGGTGATGTCTTTCCTCACCAGAGGCATGTGCAGCTGAACCCTTCAAATAGGAGAGGACGCTTACCTATTTCCCTTCCTCTTTTCAGATCAGGCTGAGGTAGAAAAGCCCCCTCAGGTTCACCCAGTCTATTCCCCCTCTGTTTCTGCCGCCCCCCCCGGCCAATTGCTCCCTGCTGTCCATTTTGTAAATCTTTGTAACCCGCCTTATTTCAAAATGCCCTGGCAAAGAGGCTTCCCCCTCTGCTCAGACTGTGCCACGGCCTGAGGGAGCCAGCACAAGGCCTGGGCACCAATTCAGCTCTAGGAGGTAGGTGTAAGTCAGGTGGTGCCAGGCCTCATGGGGTACGTCTGTGCTGCACCCTGAGCCCAGGACCCTCTTCCATCCACACACACACCAGTCTGATTGAGGGCAGCAAGCCCTCAGCACTGGGGGCCTAGGCCTCTGTCGGGGGCTGAGTCAGAGCCAGGTCCGGCAGCTGTCAGCCCAGGCTTACAAGGCAGTATGGACTTGGAAACACCGAGTCCACAAACCAGATCCCACTGACAGGAGTGAATTTCCCCATAATAGACCTCACTGTTATTCCTTCATGACACTGAGCATATATTTCCCCTTCCCCTGAGTCCCAGTCCAGTGCACTATCCACTAGGCCACACAGCTTCTATGATCTGCAGTTTGTCTGGGCGCCTCCAGCAACAGCCCCTCCACTCACCACGTCCTCTTCCTGTGCCACCCGGGAGCTGCCATTGTATCTCTTGGTGTTCTTGTATTTATCTCTAACATTGCTGTGTCAGTGAGGGGAATTTGACGGCTCTCTGCAGCTAGTGACACAGGTGACCAAGACCAACTTCTGGCCAGGTCAGCCTGTACCAAGAGGAAGCCAGGATTTTGTCAGATTCAGAGGGATTATACTTGAATTGGATCTTCAGAGCCAGGAAAAGCCCAGGAATCAGCCAGGATTTTGGAAGGGCATCCAGAAACATATGGCAACAAGACAAATGAATCCTCACTCTGGGTCACCCCTCTTCCATCCTGCTTCTTTTATGAGGCTGCATCACTTCTTGCAAGGGGCAGGCATTTGGGGGTTGGCGGTAGGGACGACACACTGGGGGTCCATGTCTCCTAGCTCCTTGATTCACCAGCTTCCGTACCATCTTTACAAACCGTGTTCCGTTGAACTACGAGGCCCGTTTTGCAACAGCAGATGGAGCTATACTGCAACAGCTTCTTCAGACTCAACTCTGAGGCAGGGGGTCTCTACCTACAGAGAGCATATATCCTCCGGGCTGTCTTTAAAGCCTAAAGCACTTGAGCAGCAAAATAAATGATGAGGCTACTGTGGAGATGTGCTGAAAGCTCTGGCAGTACTGCACAGCAGGATGCGAACCAAAGGAAAGGAGAAGAGCAGGAGAGACGCCAAATGGGAAAAGTGAAAACGAAAGATCTTTCCCTTTACAGCCACTGCCCAGGGACATTATTCTAACAAATTTAGACTAGCTGCCCTCCTCAGAGCGAAAAGTTAGTGCCCTGACTCAGAAATCACTTTGCACAATCTACTGAACTCAAATAGGCCGTGACCGTCCAACTTCTCACTGCATAAGCTGCAGTCTTGGAGTGTTAAAATCCCACAGGGGATTTTTGGCTTTACATGGCGTATCTACAGTCCACTGGTCTGCGGGTGTTTCATGTCCCGCGTGGTGCCCAATCCCCAGAGGATAGGTGTCTATTCCAGCTACTATTTACAAGAGCTGGGCTTGGAGCACAAGTCTAGGAGCTGGGTTGTTTGTTTTATTTTAAAGCTCTGGAGGTCTCCAGTTTCACTCCCACGCTCCTCCCTGCCAAGATGCCGGTCATCGCGCATCCATTGAATTGCTGTTCTAAAAAAACCCAACCCCACTCCCTCCCTAGAGGGCAGGTGGAATGTAAAGGCTCCAGGTCCCCACTCCACACAGTGATTTAGGAGCCTAATTCCCAGCGAAATGAACGAGTTAGGTGCTGAAATACCTTTGAGGATCGGTGCTCAGGTCTGTCAGCGGACTTCATCCTCGTGGCATTGCAGAGGTTAACATTCTAGGCAGTTCCTCTGCCTCGGAGCCCCGTTGCCCTGACGTGTTTGTAGCAGCTGGCACGTGTGCCTTTTCTCGTTCCCTCTGACTTTGTTTGGGATCTGGCGCCTGTCCAATCTCCTGCCATCGTCTCCATCACCGTGGATGACGGGGATTTGTTTCCTTGGCGTCGGCATAGAAACCCTGTCGACCTACAGATGCCAAGCATGCCCTTGACCTGGCAGTGTTTGGGTCCGGAGGGGGTGTGTGTGTGACGAGGTTGTCAGATCCTGGAGCCCTCCTCTCTCATCCCCCCCCCCCTTATGGGCAGGGCTCCAGCCGTTCGAAGAACACACGAAAACAAGGGCAAAAGGAGCCAAAGAAAAACCCTCCCGTGGGGAGCGAGAGAGGCCACGTCTGGAAAGGAGCCACAAGTGAGCTGCAGGGACGTGCAATGTCTTTGCAGTGAGCACGCGGGGCTGCCGTCAGCGCATCCTGGGAAAGAGGCTGGCGTTCAGGTGGGGTCAGCACGCGGGGCCTGAGCCGTCTCAGTGGCTTCCCACGGTGACTCGGCGTCGGCGCACGGTGACGCGGGCAGACCACGAAAGCGCAATGACCCCTGCAGTCCTGCGCCTGGGCAGCACTGCCCCAGCACCGCACCGTGGTTTTAGTGGCAGCAGGGGGCGCTCACCAGAGTCAGGGCTGCCTGTAGGTGGGTGAGTTTCAAACTGCTCAGCTACACACGGAAGGACCCGTACAGCCGATACGCCCGGCCTGACACCAGTGGTGTTTTCTTCCCCAGAGCAGGCAAGCAGTGGGGCCTTGCAGATAGGGCATGGGATGGGGATCCAGAAACCTGGGGTTTTGTTGGGTCTTGTGGCCTCTACACACCAAATGCAATTTGAAGGAGCCTCCATGAGCACGCTGGGGTCCAGATAACAGGGTTTACTAACTACGTGCAGGGCCTGGCTACATATTAGCATGGCTCTTCTGGAACATTTCAAAACATAAGAACACAGAGCGTGCCACTAGAGGGCTTGCAGACTATTTATTGGGATACTTCCCTGTTGTTATATGTGACCATTTTTTCCGAGCTTTGCCACTGACCTGCTGTGTGTCCTTGGGCAAGCCACTTCACCGCTCTGTGCCTCAGTTTCTCTTTAGCTGTCTTGTCTAGACTGCAAGGGCAGAGTCCGTCTCCCAGTGTGTGTATGCAGTGTGCACAGAACCATGGGGCCCTGATCTCATTTACACAGACTGTAAGTTGTCTTTGTGCAGCACCTAGCACAACAGGGCCCAGGTCTGGACAGGGGCTCTTAGGTGCTACCACAACACAAATAATAAATCATAACTGGGGGCCTAAGGTGCTGCTGTGAAATTAATAATAAGCACACAGGGACTTGGTCGGGTGACTACTGAGAGCAGAGGTTTGATGAATAGAGGCATGGGCACATCATCGTGAGCTAAGCCCTCAGCCAAAGCCTGCAATGACTCATCCGTCAAGCATGTTGCACCAGCCAACCCATGAGTAAGGACCAGGTCAGATGACCCCCCAGAGACAACTACTTACTCCCATAGGAAGAGCAGCAAGCCAGTCTGTGCAACTGTCACCTGGGAACTCTTCTTGCCCTGTGGCTTGTGGTCCTACGTGCTGCTGAGGCTTCCAGGCTGCTGTCACCAGCTGGTCCCATCCTGGTATCCAGCTGCACCTGTCTGCGCCAGCTCCACCTCTGCCTCGGTGAGTCACCCAGAAACCCACACACACCCCCCGGCACTCCCAGCCCTCCATGCCCCCTTTCTTCTGCAGGTTCCATCCTTTGCAGAATCCCTTCCATACTCCTTTCCCTTTCATCCCTCTGTTTTTCCCCTCTCTCTGCCCACCTTTTTGTTCTTTCATCTCTTCCTTTCTCAGAGCTCTCATCCAGTGAACCAAATGGCAAGAAGAATGCTGAGACCTTGCAGCTCAACTCATTTGTGGCTGCCCCTCCCTGTGTTATCATGCCGCTGAGGCCTTTCCATGCAGGTGGCCTTGTTAGCGGAGGGTTAATCAGTCGAGAAGGCCTCTCCTTTCCTCTAGTGGCTCTAAAGGTTAACTCTACCCTGGCTTCGCCGCCATTTTTCTGGTTGGGTGGGCAGGATGCTTAAAATGGCACTTTGCGTGGTAGAAGCAAGGGCTGGGGGAGGAAGAAAAGCTTTTATTTCCAAAAATAACTCTGGAACAAAATGAGGAGGTCAGGAGATGAGCGGGGAAGGAGAAGCCTCTTCCCTCAAGGGCCAGCCCTGAGGTCTCGTTCCTCCAAGTACCTGGAGAAGGGAGCTTGGCTATAATAATATGCTGACAAGGCTAAAGCTAGCAACACGGCCTAGTGCACGCACGCATGTGCGTGTAGCCTGTGGTTTTGACTCCCTCCTCGCTATTTGCAGTACGGCTCCTCCAGTCCCTTGTCTAACCCTATTGAACTCTGTTGTCCTTTAGCCGGTCAGCCCCAGCAGCAGGGACTGGGACGCATTCTAGGATGGCCACAGTGTCCGTTCGGTGCTTTCCACCTTTCACCACCCATGAGGCTTTGCAGCAGGGAAATCAGCATGGACTGGAGGAGATCATGCAGATGGCAGAGCAGGTCATGGTAGAATTTGAGTCATTCTAGGCTGAAATAAAACTGGAACACAAGTCACTTCCCAGAGAAATCTAGCATCCGAATCCGGTCCCTTCCCTTCCGTGTATCAACAGCCAGCCAGTTTGTGATGTCTCCACCTACTGGCTGGCCTGAGACAAACCTCGTTTTCTATCCCGTTTCCTTTTTGCTATTAGTGCAGGGATGGGCTCATTAAAGAAATATGCCCTGGTACATCACATTCACTTGGGCTCGCCCTCCCATTTCATCTTATTTACACAGACATTTTGGGCTCCCCCTGAGCTCAGGGTCCTGTACAATTATCCCCCCACTTTCTCCACCTCTTGTCAGACCTGGGAGCAGTGTGGCTTCTTTGACCTGGCAGAAAGTGTCCACAGAGCCCACATGACTAGCCACGGGAGTACGTCCCCAATGTATGGGGAACTCCCAGTGACTGGAGAGCCGTGCTGTAGCTTCTATCTGCTGCTGATGTATGGAAGGACACGGCTAGAGGAAACATGGGGTCACTGGGGCTTCCCTCAGCCCTGCTGATCCATGGCTCCCATATTGGCTGCTTGGAGTCCTTGGCTGCTAGCACAACTTAAGCCAGAAGTTCAGGCACTGGCTTAACCCGCATTGGCTTAAGTGAGACCAAAGTTATTCAGGTAGGACGGAGCTGGGAAGCTGAATAAAACTCTATGGTAGTTAGGTGGTGGATAGGCCTTGGGTCGGCCTTTTGCACACGGGTGAATCTTCCCCTGGAACAGGGGATTCACTTCTAAACCACACAAACGCGTTCCCACCAGTATTTGCTCCAGTTCACCCATGAGGGCCCAATGCTGTGTGGGCCTTGCACTCCCATCAGAGCACCATGGCCATCCCCAGCAGCTGTAGTTTCTAAAGTGTTTTGATGTGAGGTGCTCTTTAACCACAGGCTTTTGTGCAGTGACTGGGGGAAAAAGGCAGGAAAGGGTGTTTTCTGGAACAAGCATTGGGTGGGCATCTTATCACGCCTGTGGCCAATACGCCAGGAAATACAGCAACTTGTTTCCCCCATCCAAAGCCTGTCACTCTGACATGATAAACACGAGCCTCTGCGCCCACTCGGCTGGGATCCATCAAGGCTGGAGGGACTCGCAGCACCAAAGAGCGGCTGAAGGCAGTTCAGCGATTGTGTAAACAGGCGCTTTGGAGTTCACCTCGAGCTGGGATAACTGTAATTCGTTAGAGGTGTCAGCCCCCTCTGCTTGGCAACTGTACCTCCTCCAGCTCTGGACACAAAAACAAACAGCAAAAGCACTGTGGGCAAGGCAGGGAGAAGGGGGTCTCCCACCTCAAGCATTCGAGTACAGAGTGCTGGCCCCTGGCTGTGGCTGCATGGCATGCAGTGGTTGCTCTTTGCTGTTGCCTTTGAGCCGCTTGCTGTTGCGTGGCTTGCAGCTCTCCTGCTAGACCTATTGAGGCTCCGGGGCTGCTTTCGGGGATCCGTTGCCTTTTGTTAGCCACTCGGGATGGAGCTGGTGCTCTGCGGGCCGGCGCTGCCAAGCCCTTGTGTAACAGGAAGGCTGCGGAGTGTTTCCCAGCTGGAACCGCCTGTTCTCATTCCTCCCCTGGGAAGATCTGCTGTAATACTTAACCACACTTAAAAGGGCACTGAAATCTCTTACTACTGTTGGAGGGAACCTCGCTGCAGTATATAAACTGTCAGAGGTGTCCAGTGAGTGGTTAGGGCCCTGGCTTACAGGGCTGGAAACACAGGAGGGAGAAGGACGGCTTAGAGTGCAGGAAGAGCAGAAACACGAACAACAACAAATGATGATATTTGGGAAGAACCTGTCCTGACAGACTGGCTCAGCTGTGGCATAGTCTCCCATGTAGCCAGTGGAAGCTCACTCCTTTTAAATTAGACTGGACAATAGGGAACAGGCCTTCACTAGCACAGACGAGCGAGAGGCGCACTTGTCCATCTCTAGCTGATATGGTCCTACAGGCCGTATTCTGATCTCATGTACACCAGCCTAAATCAATGGGACAGAATCTTAACCCTGCCACCACTCCAGCCAGAGATTCCCCAGTGCCCAAGGCATGGGCAGGCAGCAGCCCAGCAGTATCCAGCTGGCATAAGGGCCTTTTGTGAGGACACCCAGAGCAGGTTATGGCATTCGCAGGGCTGCTCTCAGCTATGTCTGGCAGCAGGCCTGTGTAGAACTGGGTCCAGGAGGAATATGCTCTGGAGAATACAGATCTCTCCCCAGAGGCGCTACATAGAGAACCATCGATTTGTAAATCACTCCCAATAATTATACCAGATATTCCTGGGAAGCCAGGCTGAATCAATGAACACATTTTGACCACAGCTGATCAGATCGATGTTGTGATGAAAAAAGTCTTTTTTGTAGAAATTGAAATGTTTTGAAAAAGTGTCCGTTTCAACAAAATTTTGTTTTAGGAAACTTAACCGAAACGAGGCATTTTGGTAACGTGGAGATGCCCCACTTTGACATTTTTGGAAAAGCTTTTCAAAATGAAATTCATTGGTTTTTCTATTTAAAAACATTTTAAAGATTAAAATTGGAAGGAAACATTTTGATCGACCCAAACAAAATTTCTTTAGAATTTTGTTTCGCGGGAAACTTCCACATTTTTGGTTTTGATCTGTCTTGGAAAGGAGGAAGAATTGAAATTATGGAATTTATGTCAACATAGAAAATGCTGTTCCTGGCAAACTCTAGTTTTGACCACAGCACACCGTACAGTGCTGAGAAGATCAACATAGTTGGGTCTGACTGGTGCCAGGAACTGCTCACGTGGATACACTTACAGTATCCAGGCCTGAGCTGAAACTATTTGTACTGAAATATTAGGGCAGAATATAAAACAATTGAATTATGAGACGGGTATTTTCTTATATTGAGTGACTGTGTTGGCCCAATAGCTAGCACATGAGAGTGGACTCGGGAAGCATGAGCTCTATTCATGTCTCTACTAGTAATATGTGACCTTGAGTAAGTCACTTCTCTTCTGTATGCCTCAGTTTCCCCATGTGTAAAATAAAGTGATGTCTTACCTCCTTTGTAAAGCACTCTGAGGTCTACAGATGAAATGTGCTACATAAGAGTAAGGTACGACTAACTTCCAACTTCTAAAAACAATCCTTTAAAGAACATTGACTATTTTTAGTAGCTTTCCAAGATAATTATGAAAGCTGATTAACAAAATGCATTCACTTACACAATTTTGCTGATGCAAAGTCAGTAGCAATAAGGATGAATTTTTGGAGGCTTTTTGTTTTCCAAAGCATGCCCTATCGTCAAAATAACCATGCCCAACATTGCTTTAGAAAGACTTTTTTTTTTAGTTTATGCAACCAGTTTGAAAATAAACACTGGAATGGCAGGAGGAAAATTAAATAAACGGATTCCTGAGATATAAATCACAGACTCTCAGGGAGGCAGGATTAGTACCTCATCCCGCAGTTCTGAAAGCACACAGCTGTGTCATTTGAGCTACAGGACAAATGATCACCAGCAAGATTTCTGCCACCATTTACTTAGCTATACTAGTCTGGGCCCTGGAAAAAAACACATGCTGGCTGACATGGCTATGCTGGCAAAACTCCCTGTGTAGATGCAGCTGTACCAGCAAAAGAGACCTCTTTTCGGGATAGCTTATGTTGTTCAAGGATGTGGTTTAACTATACCACCAAAAGAACTCCTTATTCTGGTAGAAGCTGCATCTTCGGTAGTGGGCTCTGCCGGTATATGTGTGCTAGTTTAGCTGTATGGGCAGAGCCCTTCTAGTCTAGACTTGCCTTTAGATTGTAAATTCTCTGGGGCAGAGATCACCTTTCTGTTCTGTGTTTAGAGCACCTAGCCAGCGGAGTCCAGGTCTGAGACTTCGGCTCTTAGGCGTTACCATCATACAAATCACAAATAATGATCATAAAATAGGTCTTTTCTGTGTCCACGTTGGAGGAAGCCATTATTGCCAATATCAAATGTTAAAAAATCATGATTTAAAAAACAAAACAAAAAACATTTTGGGTATTTACTTCTTGGCTTCTGGTTTCTGAGCCTTTACCCCACGCTTGGATCACATTTCTAGCTTTTCTCCCCCACCGTGAGAGCTAGAAACTTTAATGTATTTCTGTGAAAGTGGAGCTTCTCGTAACTCCAGGAGCTTTAAGAAACCCCAAATATCTGGAGACTTGGGATTCAAATGGCAAGAGTTGGCAATACAATAAAGGCTGAGATGGCAGAAATCTTGTCAAAAAAGCTGGATTGGAGAGAGAGTTTGACAATTCAGGAGGTCCAAGAACTCACAAGAGCTTCCACATGATTCCCCAGCTGGGGCTGAAATCTCCCTCTGCTTGCAAGATTTCAACATCTTTAACATTTTATAGACTTCAGGAGGCCAGGAGGGACCATTAGATCATCTGCTCTGCCCTCCTGTGTAGCACAGACAATTGAATTTCACCCAGTTACTCCTGCACTGAGCTCAGAAATTTGTGTTTGGCTGCAGCATGTCTTCCTGAAAGGCATCCTGTCTTGATTTGAAGATGTCAAGAGAAAGAGGAATTTCTTTCTCTTTCCCTGCTTGTTTGTTCCTGTGGCTAATTACCTTTAGTGGATATATGCCGGTGATGCGCATCATTCAGAGACAAGGTCTCTGGCCCAAAAGTTTATCAACTAAG
Source organism: Mauremys mutica (assembly GCF_020497125.1). Lineage (NCBI taxonomy): Eukaryota > Metazoa > Chordata > Testudines > Geoemydidae > Mauremys > Mauremys mutica. The sequence goes on from NC_059087.1 coordinate 26,693,073, forward strand.
GTTTTGATCCTGCAAACACTTACACCTGATGAACTTTACACATACAAGCAATGCCACTGACAAGGGTGAGTCTCCCTTCCCTTTTGTGAAGGCTGGAGTCTGAGTCACCTCTGCCCCAATAAATCACCACAAGTTAAGATGCAGGATCAAACACCTGAGAGGAGTGGGGCAGCTAGGGGAACTCCGTCCCACAGACTCCACTAGGAATCTCCTGTGTCCACAGGATTAGAATTAATGCCGTTCAACATGGTTTGATGGAAACTAGATCTTGTCAAACCAACCTGACTTCATTCTTTGAGATGACAAGTTTGGCTGATAAAGGTAATTGCATAGATGCAATTCTTAGACTTTTGTAAGGTGTTGAACTTAGTGTTGCAGGACATAAGAACATAACGGCCATGCTGGGTCAGACCAAAGGTTCATCTAGCCCAGTATCCTGTCTTCCAACAGTGGCCAATGCCAGGTGCTTCAGAGGGAATGAACAGAACCAGGTAATCACCACGTGATCCATCCCATTTCTTATTTAAAAAAATAGCACTAGACAATATCAGTGAAGCGCATGTTAAATGGAGTGAGCCCTGGCTAATCCCAAGAAGTCATTGTCAGTGGAGAATTGTATTTGAATGGGGGTATTTGTGGTGGGGCCGCATAGGGGTCTGCAGTGGGCCCAACACTATTACCATTTTCATCAGTGATCTGGGAGGAAATATCAAATCTCTGATCATTAAAATGTGCAGCTGACACAAAGGTTGGTGAAGTGTAAATAATGATGAGGGTGGGGCACTCGTACAGCGCGATCTGGATTGCTTGGGAAGATGGGCCCATTCAAACACAACGGGGGTCAATACAGCCAAATGCTACATCCTACATCCAGGAACAAAGACTGCAGAAAGGGGCTGTGACCTGGAGAGCAGCGACTCTGAACAGGATTTCGGGGTCACAGAGGACAAGGAGCTCAGCATGAGCTCCCAGTGCAATTCTGTGGCATGAAGGGTTAATGCGGTAAAAACGGGAGTAGGAGCAAGGAGGTGATTTTTACCTCTGTATGCAGCATGGGTGAGAACAATAGTGGGATGCTGCGCACAGCACTGGTCTCCAGCTCTTCAACATCCTTAAAATGTGGCCAAGGGGCAGAAAAGAGCCACAAAAATGAGTCGCGGGCGGGATGAAAAGCCTTAGTGTGAGAGACTTGAATGGGTGAATCGGTTTAGTGTCTCAAAAAAAGAGTTTAGTGTGAGAGGTAACTTGATTGCAGTGTATACGGATCTTCACGTGGAGAAAACACTGGCTCCTTAGGGGCTCTTTGACCTAGTGGAGAAAGGCAGCACAAGGACCAATGGCTGGCAGTTAAGACCAGACCAATTCCAATTAGAGATAAGGCCCACGCTTCTCCCAGTGGGAGTGGGTGGCCAATGGGACCAACGACCAAGGGAAGTGTTGGATTCTCCCGCTCTTGATAGCTTCAGGTCAGGATTGGACGATGCCTTTCTGGAAGCGAAGCTTTAGCCAAACGCAGGAGTCTTGAGCTCAACACGGCTGTAACTCACTGGCTCAGATGTCATGGCCTGTGATGTTCAGGAGGTCAGACTAGATCCCTTCTGGCCTTACATTCTATTAATCTAATACAACAGTTCCTAGGGGTTTATCCTTTGTGGTAATGCAATAATCTAATCTAATCCCACCGATTGGACTGATGAGCCCACTGCCGCAGTATCTGCATGCCACGTTTCTCAACAAATAAAATCCCCCCCTGCTCCATCATCTGGTGTGTGCGCGCACGGGGGAGCGTGCATGTGATTATACTAGCTCCCAAGCCGCTTACTGGAATGTGTAAACAAGTCTCGGCCCCCAGCTCTGTATTTGCTAATAAACCATCTGGCATTGCTTATTTTAATTGCACTCTGCTCCTATTTGGGGGCTCTCAAATGAGACGATGCCCTACATTCTTTTGCACAGCATTTGGCCGGGGATAATTGTTCCATTCAAATGGCACGCCAGGGCCTTTGATTCCATTCCAGGGCAGGCAGGTGCTTTCAATATTCGCCATGTAAAGCCTCTCTGATAGGGAAAGTGTTTGCAAGATGCATGTCGGTGGGGTGGGGGGGCGAGATCCAAACCTTCCCCCAGAGCTGACACTGAGTCCTTCCTGCTGCTGCCAAGGCGCATGGCCTGTCCTCTGGTGAGAGAGAAAGGAGCAGTCACTCTGCCACACCTACCCCCCTGACAGCGCCTTGGCTCCCTGGGGCACGAGGGGGGCCTGTGTCCTTGCCAAGGGGATGCCAAGCTGGTTCTGTGTTGAGGGGCTCTGATCTCAGCCTGCATCCTTCTCCCGCTCTCTCATGCACGGGGCTTGTCTGCTCAGTTAGCCGGTCTCCTGCCATGTCGAAGTGTCAACAATGACCTGTCTCTACTGCTGCCTCAGAGCCTTTCCCTGCTCTGTCATGTGTTGACAGGCTGTGCCAATGCAATGCCCTCCTCTCTCTCGTTCCTGTCTGTTTCGCTCCCCTGTGCCCACACCTCTCTCCTTTCGCGCAAACTCCTCCTGGCTTTTAGAGTTTCCTTTCTCACCCTTCTTTCATCTGTTTCGCCTTCTTTCCTCTCTCTGCTTCTCTCTCTCTCTCTCCTGTCCCACACACCCACCTAATTCTTGCTGTACCTGTTGATAACAAATTGCTGCCCTGAACCCAGCCTACTTTGGTTTCTAGCTCCTGGGAAGATAAGATGGAGGTGGCTGCCTCTGGAAGTGACCACAGGCTCCTGCCTTTTCTTTGTCCAAGGGGTGGATGTGAACAGATGTCCTGGGCCGTTTGCAAGGTATCGGCAGTGCTAGCAGGTCTGACCACCAGCCTGCAGTTCTAGCCACGTGGCAGCTGACTTCCTGTGTCCCCTGCAGGCCCTTCAAGTAAATATTGGCTTGGATCCTTCATTGCTCCTGAGACTTACAGAAGAAAAGTGAGCCAGTCACTGGACTGGGAAAATGGAATCTAGATCCTATTCTTTACTCAGGCACTGACCTTCTGGGTGCCCTTGGGCAAGTCACTTCGCTGCTCTGGGCCTCAGTTTCCCCTCCCACATTTTCATAGAATCATAGGACTGGACGGGACCTCGAGAGATCATCTAGTCCAGTTCCCTGCACTCATGGCAGGACTATTATCTACACCATTCCTAACAGGTGTTTATCTAACCTACTCTCCAGTGATGGAAATTCCACAACCTTCCAAGGCAACTTAGTCCAGTGCTTAACCACCCTGACAGGAAGTTTTTCCTAATGTCCAATCTAAACCTCCCTTGATGCAATTTAAGCCCATTGCTTCTTGTTCTATCCTCAGAGGTTAAGAACAACAATTCTTCTCCCTTCTCCTTGTAACAACCTTTTATGTATCTGAAAACTGTTATCATGTCTCCTCTCAGACTAAACAAACCCATTTTTTTCAATCTTCCCTCATAGGTCATGTTTTCTAGACTTTTAATCATTTTTGTTGCTCTTCTCTGGACTTTCTCAATTTGTCCACATCCTTCCTGAAATGTGGCACCCAGAACTGGACATAATACTCCAGTTGAGGCCTAATCAGCGCCGAGTAGAGCAGAAGAATTACTTCTTGTGTCTTGCTCACAACACTCCTGCTAATACAGCCCAGAATAATGTTTGCTTTTTTTTTTTTTGCAACAGTGTTACACTTGACTCATATTTAGCTTGTGGTCCACTATGATCCCAGATCCCGTTCTGCAGTACTCCTTCCTCGGCAGTCATTTCCCATTTTGTATGTGTGCAACTCATTGTTCTTTCCTAAGTGGAGCACTTTGCATTTGTCCTTATTGAATTTCATCCTATTTACTTCAGACCATTTCTCCAGCTTGTCCAGACCATTCTGAATTTTAATCCTATCCTCCAGAGCACTTGCAACCCCTCCCAGCTTGGTATTGTCTGCAAACTTTATAAGTGTACTCTCTATGCCATTATCTAAACCATTGATGAAGATATTGAACAACCGGACCCAGAACTGATCCCCGTGGGACCCTATCAGCATGACTGTCAACCACTGATAACTACTGTCTGGGAACAATTTTCCAACCAGTTTTGCACTCACCTTATAGTAGCTCCACCTAGGTTGCATTTCCCTAGTTTGTTTATGAGAAGGTTGTGCAAGACAGTATCAAAAGCTTTACTAAAGTAAAAATATACCATGTCTACAGCGTCCCCACCATCCACAGGGCTTGTTACCCTGTCAAAGAAAGCTATCAGGTTGGTCTGATTTTGTCTGTCGTGTACTTAAACCGTAGAATCTTCTGGACAGGGACTGTCTCTTCATGCGTGTATTCATGCCTACCACAGTGGAGTCCCCAGCTCAGCTGAGGTGTAATAGAGAAGTCGTACAAACCTTTCCCTTCAGTACTATGTGGTCTTCAGGGCATCAGGCCTGCCAAAGCAAAGCCATCCTTTGGCATGCTGCATAAGGAGGGAATGGCTAGAAGGGCACAGGTTTGGCAAGTCTTCAATTGCTGGTGCAGCTGAGCGCAGGGAATTCACTGCCTGGTGTCTTATAGAGTGGGCAATTCAGGCATGTCTACATTGCAGCTGGAGGCATCTGTCTGAGCTGGGAATTATGTACCTGCACTAGCCCTGATGGAGCTAGTGTGCTAAAAATAGCAGTATAGCCGCAGGGGCATGGATGGTGGCAGAGGCCAGCCATCCAAGCAGAAAGCGCGTGTCTCAGGCGGCATTCTCCTTGGGCAGCCAGCCTGACCTGCTGCGGCTCTGCTGCTATTTTTAGGGCACAAGCATGGTTAGGTCGCAGTGTAGATGTTCCCTCCATTGGTGCTTCACTAATGTCTGCAAAGCATCTGGAAGTAAAATAACGGTGAGAGGGCCAAAGGCTGGGGATGCACTGCCAGGCTCTGGGGCTCACGAGAAGTGGGATTTGGGAGCTCCTTGCACCACTGCTCCTAGCACCCTCCAACTCCATCCTTCGTCCATCAGAAGCCCAGGGCCCTGAGTTACTTTGTTGCAGTCAGATGATGAGAACAAGCTTACACAGTGCGAGTGTCCCCACTGCCTGGCCTGGACCATAGTCCTGTCCTGGCATGTGCTGAGCTCGGTGCAAAACCCAGTGTGGATTTTTGGGTGGGTCTTTTTTCTGACTCTTCCACAGTCCAGAGCAGGAGCATGGATAGGATCCCCCCAGGACTTCCTGGTTCTACCTGCCCTTCTGTGGAATTGTGAGATGGAGAAGCAGTGCCCCGTCCGCAGCAATGGCTACTCCAGTCGTTCACTCCTAGCAGTCCTCTAGTTTGAAGGCTCCGGTGCCGCTAACTTCAGAGCGGGAAGCTGTTGTGTTTTGGGATCATTCCTGTTCAAAATACTGTTGCTTTTTAAAATAAGGTTTGTACGACAGACCCGATCCTTGAGTAGACCCTTGTAGAAAGACAAGTTCTCCCTGGGATTCTATTTTCTGTTGCTATTTACCTCCCATAGTCTCTCTCACATGCACACCGTGCTGCCTGTGCATGGTCCATGACACCTTCTAAAGCCAAGATGCTCAGGGCACATAGACTCAGTCTCTGCACTACCCCCTGGCATGGTCCCTCCATTATCATCTGGCTTTGGGATTAGCAGCCACTGTCATCTCTTTACTTTCCCAGAGCCTGCTGATAAATTCTGTCTCAAAACCCCAGCCCTGATTGACTCATTATCAGGCAGCCAAGTGTGAGGAAGTAATCTTTGACCCTGCCGGGTAGAGAGTGACCCTCCACGATTAATGCTTATCAGGCCTTTAAATGGTTCTTTTTTTACAATGACAGTGGCGCCTTGTTCAACAAAAATAAATAAATACATAAGTAATGGGACCCCCCCCCCCCCCCCGAAAAAAATGTATGTGAAAGGAAATGGAAAAGCTCAGGGCTGGATGGAGCTTCGGTAGAAGTGTTGCACCTGGGTGTTGTAGGCACCATGATGGTAGCAGCATGTTCGTTCTCCTTCCCATAGCTGCTGGCTGGGCATGGCTGAATTTGCTAAGAGTGAGCGCAGACAGGAGAGGTCACCATGGGCTGGAACTCGGTGATGAGCCTAATATAAAACCATGTCTCTCTCACTCAAGGAACCGGCTTCTGCTCTTCGATCCGTTGGTGTGATTATTACCGCAGTGTAAGGGGCAGAGAGACTAAGTGGCTAAGTCACCAAACTGGGACTTCGGAGTCCCAGTTCCTAATCCTGGCTCTGCCACTGACCTGCTGAGTGACCTTGGGCAAGTCCCTCTTTGTGCCTCAGTTTCCCCCTCTGTAAAATGGAGATAAGGATACTGACTTCCTTTGGGTTTGACTGATGAGGAGTGTTGTCTAAGAGCTAGGAGGTCATATTGACATAGCCCCAGATTTCTTCTCCTGCTTCATATGTCATTATGTGTTTCTAGCAGGGCCTAAATTGTGCCTTAAAGGCAAAGTTGTTGTGTTGTAGATCCCTACATCCCCCGATCCCAGTCCAGGGTCTGGCCCACTCTGCTTCTGTAGTGTACGGTGCAATCAAAGACAGACCAGTTCTCCCGCAAGTCCCTGGGAAAGAATCAAAGAGCAGCTCAGTTTCTTGCAGCATGACGAATCCTGAGATGTGCGCCCAGAAGCCCAACTGCCACGCACAGTGGAGCAGAGCGCCTGTAAGGACACAACCTGGGTCGGGTATTGTACTGGGGCTGCGCACACACATGCTAGGCTACCCCGGGGCTGATCCACTGTGTTAACGCTGCAGTGAAGTCCTCCCCCTCTAGTCAAACGTTTTGGCCTGAGAGCCGTGGTTTCAGCAATTGTATGGAGGGCCGCTTAGGGGAGGGGGTCATGGCCCAGCCCCCACCCCCTATCTGCCCCCCCGGGACTCCTGCCCTATACAACACCCCCGTTCCCTGATGGCCCCCCGGGATCCCTGCCCCTGACTGCCCCCTGCTGCCCCATCCAACCTGTCCTCTCATTCCTGACAGCCCCCCCGGGACCCCTGCCCCCATTCAACCCCCCGTTCCCTGCCCTCTGACTGCCCCAACCCCTATCCACACCCCGCCCCCTGACCACCACCCCAAACTCCCCTGCCCTCTATCCAACCCCCCGCTCCCTGCCCCCTTACCGCGCTGCCTGGAGCACCGGTGGCTGGCGGCGCTACAGCCGCGTCGCCCGGCTGGAGCCAGCAACGCTGTCACCACCATGCAGTGCAGAGCACGGCCCTGGGTCAGGCAGCTGCGCCGCCCAGAGCATTGCGCCGCCGGCGGGGCAAGCTGAGGCTGCGGGGGAGGGGCCGGCGGCGAGCCTCCCGGAGGTGGCCATTGGGCCGTAGTTTGCCCACCTCTGCTCCAGACTCTGGTGCTGCTGCACTGTGGGTGAAGCGACGATTTTTCAGTGTGCCCGTGTTGTGCCGATGCAGCAGTTCTCTCTTCTCTCCATCAGCAGGGAGTTCCCTGGCTGAGAATCCTGCCTTTAACTGTCCCAACCCCTTTGAGATGGGCCTTAGCTTGTTACAGCTCAGTCAAGCCAATTCCCCCAGAGGCGTTTCCCAGCCTAACAGCAAGGATCTATCTGCACAATGGGCAGGAGGGAAAAGAGAGAGAAGGTGACATCAGAGAGGTTCACGGGCTGAAGGCAAACCCACAAATCCTGCACCCTTATTCAGGTACCTAGGCCACATGACCTAGTGGGACTCTTGAGTCTGTAATGGCGGGAAGAGAGTGGACCCGGGTTTCCCCTTTTCCAGAACCCAGCTGTCTCTCAAGAGGAGTTTAACTGGCCTTGGCCACTTTCCCTTTCCCTCGGAGTTGTTTTTATAGCCAGTGCCCTTTTAACCCTCTCCTCATCTTTATGGGGGTGATAAAAGTGTTAGGACATCCCTCCCTCAAAGGAACAGGCTGGCTGTTGGAATGGTCCTTTGCCCCTAGGCTCTGGGTCCTATTTCTTTCCCTCTTCTTACCAGGTGGGGGCAGTACGGTCAAGAAGGGATTAACTGAGGGAGGCTAGCCAGGGCAGGAGGCTGGGAATTTGACTGACTGGGAAAGTCTCTGTGAGCTTAAAAGCAGTGTCCCAAGCTGCCCTTTGCGAACGTGGGAGGAGGGCATCAGTCTCCGGTTTTCAGCAGTATGTGCTCCTAGGGTTGGGTGGGCCTGAATGGTGCCTGTATCTCCCAGGGCAAGTGCCCCTCTGCAGTCTGTGTGTCCTGTAGCTGGGAGTGGGGCCCTGTGCATGTGTCCGAGGGTCTCTGAGCTGAGATTTGGGGGCCAGCATCTACCTCCCTGTCTCTCTCCGATGTCCTGCCTGCTGGGGAGACAACTAAAGGATCTGCTGTTTGTTGGAGGGCTGGGGAGGAACACGTAGAATGATAACCTGGGAGCGATGCACTTGGTGCATGTGCACGCACGGCAATATATGATCGATTTTTTAAAAAATAACGTAGCTGGATAATATCAATGTTTGTTTTCAAGCATTTTTAAATTTTTCTCTGTTAGATTTTTGCAGTTGTGCAAAATTATGGTTTTAAGCCTCCATCCCCCTATTTTTATCAGTTTAAACTTTCTTTCTTATGGGACGTTATAGAGGGTCGGCCAACAATCATTTCATGACAGTTGATGCTGAGATTCAAAGTGTTAAAGCTTCGTAACGGCTAAAACACACATTCTCAACATCCCATGGGAAAACACACAAAGTAAATATCCTTAAATCAAACTCGAATACGTTTTCAAGCAGCATTTTTCTTACTCTGCCTAGCGGTAAATGTGGATGATTATCAGTGGAAATACTCTTTCATCTGTTTGTTTGTGCACAGTGAAATCGACATTTACCATTAAAAATCGAATCCTTCCAAGGCATTGTATGTGCTGTCTATGCTCTTTGCCACCAGAACGTGTCTCCCCAGCTAACCCGCTTGCTGTTTAGTTCCCAGATGCTTTGTTCTTTCTAGAAATCTTGAAAGGGAAAGAAAAATGTGCATCACTGTGGATACGCAGAAGGAAAAGGAGCGGGGCGTGATCAGATGGATGCCAGTCTGTGGAAGCATGAAATGCTGCAGATAATCTTACGCCCTGTGTGGCCCCTGCTTGGCATACTCCCAGTGTTCGGTGTTATCATCATCGTTTCTGGGGGACTCAGCTTCCCTCCGGCTGGCGTCCAAGGAAGCAGAGATCAGTGTCTTCAAACAGCCACCTCGCCCTCCTCTCAAAATGTTCGTTCTTCCGCCTGATTGGCTGCCGGGCCTCTGACTCTAACAGCAGTGCCTTGAAATAAGTCCCTGATGGGACACAAATGGGGGCCTTTCTTAACCCCCCCGGGTTTGGAAGACTCAGATGCGCAGCCCCCCGGTTGTGGAGGTTTGGGGACAGAGGACCGATCGCAGGCTGCAGGGGCAGCACAGGCAGGGTGGAGTGGGGGCCCATGGACTGGTCTAAGAAGGGGTGCTGCACGTCAGCACTGGCAGAGCTGTGGTGGGGAGAATCCAGGGCTGGAATTCCTGGTACAATCAGGGTCCCCTTCCTAACTGGAGCCATGGGGTGCTATGGGGTGGACCCTGTACCTGGGCAGGACTGAGGGGCATTGGCACAGCTGTGTGTGGGGAGCCTCGGACTGGGTAAAGGGGTCCTTTAGCTTAGGCGGAAGCCCAATGCTTGACAATTGCCGAACAGACATGACTAAAGCCCCCAATACCCCAGTGCAAGGAGCACAGCTGCCCTGGCTGGGACTAGGCAGCTTGTGTATTTCTTCTATCTGTAAGTGCACTGATTGTGAAACAGTGCAGGGGCATCTCTCCTCTCCCGCTCCCTCACCCCCGCCTTGTGGGCAGAGATTCCTCCCCTGGAGCCTTGATTGGCCGCAGACTGGGCTGCTTGGGTGGGTTAGTAATCCCACCCCCGTGTATTAATACGGATGAGGTTTTGCCAAGTTCTGGCTGTCACCAAGTTCCCACCTTTGATCATGAGGCGGCATTCCTGTCTCCCACATGTTAGGCTGATCAAAGGCAGCTGCTGCGCGGACCCTCCCCAAGTCCCTTTACACACACAGCACCCAGAGAAGGAAGCTGAGGGTAGAAGTGTGTTGGGAAGAGGGACTGGGGAGCATTGTTGGGTGGCTTCCCTTCTCCTGACCCACCTCACACACACAAATGGAGGGTCCCAACCACAGCCACAAGGGTGGCCAGTTCTGGTAGCTTCAGTGAACGTAGCACTAGTGAAAGAGGCTGGCTTTGCCCCCTTAGGAACTGAGGGCTAGGGAACGGAGGCAGCATGGTCCAGGGGCTCGTGTGCTAGCCTGTAGTTTAGGGGACACAGGTTCAATTCCCTGCTGTCAGACTGCAGGTGGGAGCTTGGGCAAATCAATTAGCCTCTCTCTGCCTCACTTACCATCTGTAAAATGGGGTTCCCAGCCCTGCCTCACTGTCTGGAGTATCAGTATGTTGAAGATTGTGAGGTGCTTGGGTCCTATGAATGTAAGTACCATAGACAGGTGCCGGGCAAACCTCCCACATCCACCAATGCGCCTCCCCTCTGCCTTGGAGGAACCACCTAGAGGGAGAGGTTAGTTGTATCCATGTTGTACCATCCTGCTCCGATGTCTGAGCAGCCAATCTCCACATTCATTCAGTCCCTGGTGAATGCCCGTTGTGGTGGTAGCTTTCGATAGGTAGACAGATCTGGCCACCAGCAGGTGAAGTGAGACTCATTTCCCAGAGGCTGCTGAACAGTCATCAGATAATAATGATTTCTGGCAGGGGCGGCTCTATGTATTTTGCCACCCCAAGCACGGCAGCCAGGCAGTTTTTGGCGGTGTGCCTGCGGGAGGTCCACTGGTAATGCAGATTTGGCAGCTTGCCTGTGGGAGGTCCGCTAGTCCCTTGCCTTCAGCGTACCCGCTGCAGAATTGCCACCGAAACAGCGGGACCGGTGGCCCTCCCGCAGGCATGCCACCAAAGGGAGCCTGACTGCCGCCCTCACAGCGACCGGCAGGCCGCCCCCCTCGGCTTGCCACCCCAGGCACATCTTGGTGCGCTGGTGCCTGGAGCCACCCCTGATTTCTGGATCCTTAGGAACATCGGAATTGCTAGAATGGATCAGAGCACCCAGACCTCGCTGTCACTAGCAAGACGAGCTGCATTAGAGAAAGGCACAAGAGCCTCCCTGCACCCCCAGCAGACAGTGATGGATTAACCTGCCTCCAGGGAAAGTTTCTTCTTAACCCGTTAGTTACAGTGTGGGTTATGCCCATCATAATGATTAGTACTAGTAGTAATGCAGAGGCACAGGCAGGGCCGCCCAGAGGGGGGGGGGGCAAAGGGGGCAATTTGCCCCGGGCCCCGGGCTCTGCAGGGGCCCCCAAGAGAACAGCGGAGGCTCCCGCCTCCGCCCCTCTCCTGGAGCCTCAGCGCATCAAGCGCCGTGTCTCCGGCGGAGCCCCTGAGCCCCGCCCCGCTCAGAGCCGCGTGGGGAGGGGGCGGGGCTGGGAGCTCCGGGCTGAGCTCAGCTCCCTCCGCTCGGCGTGGAGCTCCCAGCCCCGCCCCCTCCCCACGCGGCTCTGAGTGGGACGGAGCTCAGGGCCCACCGGCCGCACGCTGCAGCTGTTCCGGCGAGGCGCTGAGACTCCGGGTGAGGAGGGAGCCGGGGTTAAGAAGCTGGGGCCGGGGCGGGGGGGAAGCGGGACCCGCCGCTGAAGCGCAGCCCGGTCTTCGGCGGCGGGGGGCCCTTCCGTTCCGGGACCCGCCGCCGAAGTGCCCCGAAGACCCGCGGCGGGAGCCCCCCGCCGCCGAATTACCGCCGAAGACCGGGCTGCACTTCGGCGGCGGGTCCCGCTTCGGCGGTAATTCGGCGGCGGGGGGCCCCCGCCGCGGGTCTTCGGGGCACTTCGGCGGCGGGTCCCGGAACGGAAGGGCCCCCCCCGCTGCCGAAGACCCCGGGCCCCCGGAATCCTCTGGGCGGCCCTGGGCACAGGTGGGTTTGGGTCCTTTCCAAAACAGTTGTTCATGTTTTTAATCTGTACCACACTAACTCTGGCATTTTTCTTATTATCCATATCAATTGTCCAGTCCCTTTCTGAATATCTTTAAGCTTTTGTTCTCAGACATAACTTGTGGCAATGAGTTCCACAGGCTAATTCAAATACGTGACCTAGTTGGGAGTGGGGTGGGGGGAAGCTCCACATCCCAACCCACCTATTTGCTATTGTTATTGATTATGGGTTTATCACATTATTATGATAGCACCCCATGGCTCCAGTTAGGAAGGGGACCCTGATTGTACCAGGAAGGGGACCCCGATTATACCAGACACTCTGCAAACAGACAGAAAGAGAATCTTGGCCCCAAAGGGTTTATCATAGAATATTAGGGTTGGGAGGGACTCAGGAGGTATCTAGTCCAACCTGCCGCTCAAAGCAGGACCAATCTGTAAACAGATTTTCACCCCAGATCCCCAAATGGCCCCCTCAAGGATTGAACTCTCAACCCTGGATTTAGCAGGCCAATGCTCAAACCACTAAGCTATGGCACACAATCCAGCACAGGGCAGGGGATCTGACACACAAGCATTTCCATTTGCTGCCTTTTCCCAGAATACTGTTCCGGAGAGGAGTGTGTTTGTATCAAACAGGAACAAACTCGCATTCTTCCATTCCTGCCCTCCGTTACCTTGCAGCAGGGCAACCTCACAGCCGCCAGCACGGCAGAGTTATTCTGTGGGGCTGGTTAATCACCTGATCGCTGGCACAAGTATTATCTGCTTCCTGATCAGAATGGGACAGGCGGCAGCACAGGAGTCCCAGCAGCCCAAGAGATACACAGTACAGGGGATCCCCTCTGTGCATGGACCAAAGAACGGATGTTCATCAGGGAGCCCTGCTCAAGAAACAAGAGAGGTGATGGAGGCCCTTCAAGAAGACTCCTGGTTCTGCTTCTCTGTTCAGATCCTTGTGCTGGAGGACTCCTCTGCAGGAGGGGCGGGGAGAGGGCAGGCCTATAAATCACTGCATTTCAAAGGCTCCCCTGTCATTCAACGGGGCCTTTAATTTTCTTTCCCCAACTCCAATCCAACCGCCGGTTGTTTATGAATCGCAGCAGCCGCCCGGTGGGAATGACGTTGATCAGTGTCAGCTGCGGGTGCCCCTTCAGGAAGCCGGCTCAGAGGCGCGTTGCCAACCCTTCACTCCGTTGCTGCTCGCACACAATGCCGGCTTCCTGGCCTTCTCTGCTACCCAGCAGCCAGTTCGCAGCCAGCCTGCCGCCGCACATGGCAAAGGAAAGGAAACAGCAACGTTTACCAACTCTCTTCCACAGAGTAATACTGACTACTAACGCTTCACAGGGCAAGAGTGTCTGCCCGCCGTGGATCTCAAAGCACCTACTAAAGCTGGGTCAATATTACTGGGTCAAATCCATCCCTGACTTCAATGGCGTTACACCAAGGATGAATTTAGCCCATTATCTTCGTTTAACAGAGGGAAACAAGCCCAGGGAGAAGGTAAGGGTCTGAGTTTCACCCACTGAAGTCACTGGGAATGTTTTGTACCTCTAACGAATCAGAGCTGCGAAGGGTCAGGCTTTCGAAAGAGCTCACGTCCCCTTTAGGCACCAGAGTAAGGGGCAGTTTTTCAACAGCGCTCGGGCGGCTGAGTTCTGAGCCCTCAGAAATCTGCGCTAAGGGCACCTCTACACGGCATACATCTTTCAGCAGCATAGAGATCACGTAGCCATGTGGCCCCCCAGAAGGGGTCTAAATAGCAGTGTAGACCATGAGGCACGGCTTAGGGGAATAAAGACATGCCTGGAGGATGTGGGTGTCTATTACATGACCCTACTCTCCCAAGCAGTGCGCCCCTATCCGCTGCATCCCCACTGTTAGAGTCTTTGCCTGCCATGGGGAAAGGCTCTGATGGGGGAAGGCAGTGGGAAAAGGCTGAACTGTTCCCTGCTACCAGAGCCTTTCACTGCCATGTGTAGTTATGCCCCACAGTGCGCACGCAGCTCATTTTCCACTGTGGCATGTAGCCACACGTACACTACATGCCGCCACCATTGGCGCATAGTGTAGATGAAAACGAATTGGTTCTCAAACCACTAGACAACACAGCCTCCCAGCATGGGCTTGTTAATGAGAGCAGGGCCCGAAAGCAAGCGGTATTTGATTTTTGAACTGTAACTAGCAATTTAGAAGTGCTGTTTGAGAGGAAATGACAGCACAGCAGAGACCCTTCTGCTGCCACCACGCCCAGGTGAGGAGAGTCAGGTGGGTGTTCTGTGTCTGGGATATTTGGCTGGGCTTTCATCTCATAAGCCCTGCCATGCTACCACAAGAGCACTTGCTTCCTTGTGTGCCTCCATCTTTGTTTTACGTGCTGTCTGTTGTCTTATGTTGGAAGTGGAGCTGTTTGGAAAATGGGAGATGAGGTTTCCATGCAAAATTTCAATTTTGGGGAGAAAAATTCAAACTCCAAGAACTTTAGTTGAACCCCAAGATTTCAATTTGGAAGTGCTGCTGGGGTGCCTCACAGGAGCTGAACTCTGGGTTCCTCATGCTCACATTCTCCACCGTAGACCAGGCTCACTGGTCATACTCCATCTCCCATGATGCATTGTGGTCCCAGCTCTTGGAGAAGGGAGGCAGTGCATCATGGGAAGCCATGGTGCATACTGGGAGGTGTAGTCTGGTCAGAGAGACCAGCCCATAGATGCAACAGGTACATGAGGCCACCAAGCTGCAATTACCATGAGGCACCATGGCATCATTTCCAGACTGAAATATTTTGGTTTTTCAGGTGTTCAGTTTTTCACTGAAAAAATTGAAATTTTAGCCAAAAAAAATCACTTTATCAAAATCCAACTTTCCACCAATAAACAGTTTTGACAAAAAAAAATTCTACCAGCCTCAACTATAGGTTTTTGTAGGCAAGGACAACCTCATGTAATGTGTACAGTGCCTAGCGCAGTAGGGGTCTGGCTTCTAGTTATTACTGTAATAATATGAATAGTTTAAGCATGTTCAACAGCAGCAGAATTTAGACCAGCCACCACCCCCTGGCTTTGACCATGGCTGTATAGCACAACTGTAAAACTGTTGGGGGGAAATGAAGGGGATAGATGCGTGTGTAAGACGCTTAGTACGTGCGATCATGTCTCCCTGTAGTGGTTCAGCTAGTAACTGTAACAGCCTGCTACTTAGTCAGACCTGATGGAGTTATTCCTTTAGTTTCGGTGTTAAGGACCTGTGCTTTTGGTGCTGAATGCCCCAGCTTTGATCCTTCCATGGTGTTTGTGTGGAGGTGGCCGGGGTTTGTTAAACATGCAGACCTTGTGCATGGCTTCACTGATGCAGAAAGTGGGGATGTTCTCTGAAGTGCTGGAATTCCATTGGCATGTCATCATGTCGGGGGGGGGGATATAATGTGGCACTGGGAGGGCAACTCCCCCCCCCACACACACACACACACATGCACACTTTGTGTGCCTAGCATATTAACCAATGCTGAATCAGTGAACCACCTTCCAGAGTAGCTGATTGTCAGGTGCATCTGTGTGAGCAAAGGCTGTCGCTCGCTGCCAGAAAACAGAGGCCAACCTGCTGGGGAAAGGCAGAGGAGGAACTAGAATGTAGATCCCCGGGCTCACTCTGGCATGGACTCTGGACTATACTCAACCCCTCGCCTTTGTAGAGAGGAGATTGTCACTGCCACTGTAGCAGCTGTTGCCTGTGAACAGACACTAACACTGGGGACATGAATTAACCACAGTGAGGGGGGCATCAGGTACAGAGCCCACACAGCCATTGGCCCCTAGAAATACAGGGCTCTCCTCAATGAGCTAGGAAGGAGCTTCATTAACTCATACACAAAGGGGAAGCGCTGTCCACTCCAGCAGGCCTGACATGGGGCGATGATGCATGTGCGAATGCAAGTGAGTTTGTTAAAACTTCATCCTGTCTGGAAGAAACCGGCTCCGGTCACTTGGGGAGGGAAATTGACTTGTTCTTGATCTGCTCCCAGCACCTTGTTAAATGGTCTCCTGGTTGTGGGAGTCAAAACGCCCATAGAAGAGTCTTTCCACAGATGTCAATGGATGCCAATGGGCTTTGAATCAGGCCGTAACTTCCCTATACATCCCTACCTAGTTGTACATAGGAGCTGCAGTATCTGCCTGTCTTATTAAAGGATCGACCTTTCTTTCGCCCTGATTCCTGCAGGCTAAACTTCAAGGACCAAATCAAAAAGCATACGTCCTTTTTCCTCCGGGAGTGTTCACCACCCGGGGGAGAATCGCAGACCCACCATCCCCCTGCTGCAAAATGGCCCCAAGACTCTCAGGCTCCCGTTCCGAAGGTGGTTTTGAAAGTTCAGCCGCTCGGCTGCAGGCAGCCCATAATGCTATTTAACAGCAAGGTGACCCCTGCTCTTTTGCGCTGTGCCATTCCCTGTCCAGCTCCTCTGATGAGCAGGCCGCCTAATGCTTTGTGACAGTTCGAGTTGAACGTACAGAAGGACCATCTTGTTAATAGCCCTCTTTTCCCCTCTCCTGTTCGAAGCGCAATTCGGTGTCATCATTCACCCCCCTCCCCAACCCCCTGCTTCTTGATGGCCGTGACAGAGAGAGATCCAGGGAATCGAGAAGGCAGGCGAGTAACAGCCAGAGCGGTGGCTACACAGTCCATTAGAGGCCCTAGTTGTGCTGATCTGAGGGCCACCATCACGGAGATGATGGGGGGAAAGCGGGAGAGCAAAGATGCAGCTGCTTGTGCACTTTCTGGGAATCCCAAGGGTCCTCGGTGGAGTCTACGCAGGTCTCTACAGGAAATGCCTGCCTCGAAAACCAGTCTGTTTAACCCCTTCCTGGATGCTAGGTTTGATCCCTAGAGTAGAGTTCATTCCACCTCCATTCGCGGGCTGGTGGGTGCCTGGCCTACCCATGGTGCACCTGGCACACGTCCAGGTGTCCTGAGCATGTCCTGCGACGAGGAAAGGGTTAAAGAACAACCTTTCTGGGTGACAGAGGGCACAGACTTTCACGTGCTTGGTATCCACGCCTGGAGCCTGATTTCTCGAAGGGGCTCAGCTCCTTGCTTCTCTTGAAAATCTGCTCATTTATTTAGAGAGCTGAGCCCTTTTGAAAATCTGGCCCCCTGAAGACATCTGTGGGGTGATCCTTCAGAGAGGTGAGTTCTCATCCCAGCTCTGCCACGGGCCCAGTGCAGGCGCTCAAGCAAGTCAGTGCCCCGTGCAGTGCCTCAGTTTCCCCAGCTGTAAAAGGGGGATTGTGATCCTCACTCCGCCTTTGCCAAGCGCTCTGAGAAGCAAAGAGCTTGTCAGGGGGTGGTATCAGCGTGTGCCCCCCTGTCGCTGGGCTGGGTCGGAGCAGCTCTTCGTTGGCTTCCGATGCATTACAGAACCTCCCGCTGACAGGTGCACTCCCTGGGTGACTGCGGGGCCTTGCCCTGGTGGCGTTCACTGGCCCGACAGGGGAGGCAAGGCCAATTCACGGTCAGCCTCATGGCAGGTAGGCGAAAGCCCTGCTCCCTGAAGGACAGATCCATTCCTGCATGGGTGCAGAGGCGGCTTGTGCCTTCCCAGTTCAGGTTCAGTCCCCTCTGCAGGCTGCCCCTCATCAGCACCCCCATTTCAATGCCCATTGGCTTCAATGGAGCATCCCTGATTTAACCCCTGGTGGATTTGGTTGCCTCAGCCTTTTCAGCCCAAACCGTGTCCTTTTGGGGATGCAACAGGGCAAAAAACCCACCAGGTTTGCCTTCTCCTCTCCTCTCTGGCCTGCCCTGGAATGTGCCATGTGCGGTAAGGGAGGGGTCTCCTGCAGAGGCTTTGCCAGTCTGGGGGGTTGCCCAGAGGGGAAGGGATTATGCCTGCCTGGGATGGGGGGTCCACCCCACATTCACCCTGAAGGGGTTAATGGAGGCCAGATGGGCCAATTAACCTGTTAGGGCAGGCTCAGAGGAAAGCCCTAATTAGGGGAAGCTCACCTGTGTGGGAACAGCTGGGGCTTCTGTAGCAGGAAGGGGGCTGAAGGGAGGCAGTCTGCTGCCACTCCCGGGAGCAGGGAGGTGGCCAACCCAGAGGGAGGGGAGGCCAGGAAGATATGCTAGGGCTCAGGGAAAGGCAGTAAGGTCAAGAAGGGAACAGACTTTGGCTGCTGGTGAGAGGGTCCCTGAGCTGGAACCTGGAGTAGAAGGTGAGTGCTGGGAAGTGGCAGCGGAGGGGCAGTGAACTGGAAGTCTGCCTGGGTCGCTGTGGGAGTGACAGGGACTTTGAAGCACTAGACCCACAAAGGGGGAATGCTGAGTGACCTGGCTGGGGGGCTGAGTCACAAAGAGGCCACAGCAGCTTCTGGAATGAGAGAGGGGCTGCAGACAGAGGTGGAGGGACAGTTTACAATCATGGGGAGAGGCGTCGACCTGGCAAGTTACTCCCCAGAGCATCCAGGGGGAGGCCCCATACCTGTGATGAGTAAAGCACCCTGTCATACTGCCCTAGATCCCCCTTGGTAGGTGGGAGTTGTGGCTAACACCCTCCTTATTCAGAGACCCCTCAAAACTGGGTGACTGGGCAACAAAAAGTCAGATGAAATTCAATGCTGATAAATGCAAAGTTATGTCCATTGGAAAATATAACCCCAACTATACATATAAAACTACGGGATCTAAATTAGCTGTTACCACTCAAGATTGAGATCTTGGAGTCATTGTGGAGGGTTCTCCAGAAACATCCACTCAATGTGCAGCGGCAGTCAAAACATCGAACAATGTTAAGAACTACTAGGAAGGAGAAGACAGAGAATATCATCGTGGCACTCTGTAAATCCATGGTACACCCACACCTTGAATATGGGGTGCAGTTC
The DNA here is from genome assembly GCF_020497125.1 of Mauremys mutica. Taxonomy (NCBI): domain Eukaryota; kingdom Metazoa; phylum Chordata; order Testudines; family Geoemydidae; genus Mauremys; species Mauremys mutica. The sequence goes on from NC_059087.1 coordinate 26,711,908, forward strand.
TGGTCGCTTCATCTCAAAAATATATATTTATAATTGGAAAAGGTACAGGGAGGAGCTACAAAAATGATGAGGGGTCTGGAACAGTTTCCATAGCAGGAGAGATTAAAAAGACTGGGACTCTTCAGTTTAGAAGCGGTAACAGAGGGGGATATGATAGAGGTCTATAAAATCATGAATGCTGTGGACAATGTGAACAGGGAAGTGTTATTTTTACCCCTTCACATGACACAAGAACTGGGAGTCACCCAATGAAATTAATAGGCAGCAGGTTTAAAACAAACGTAAGGAAATACTTCTTCACTCGATGCACAGTCAACCTGTGGAACTCATTGCTGGGGATGTTGTGAAGGCCAAAAGTATAACTGTTTTTTGTTGTTTTTTTTTTAAACCCAAACTAGAATAGGTCCAACAGTGGCTATTAGCTAGGGTGACCAGATGTCCTGTTTTTATACGGAAAAGTCCTGATTGTTGGGTCTTTCTTATATAGGCTCCTATTACCCTCCCCCACACACACACACATGCACACCCCAGCCTGATTTTTCACATTTGCTGCCTGGTCACCGTACAATTAGCTCATGTTTGTTTTCTGTCTTAAATCCCCAGCTCCCAGAGTCAGGGGAGTCAGTGGGGATCTCTAACTTTTTTTAAATGAATGCAGCTTCTAGCCTGTGTGATTTTTAGAGAAAAGCTTTGAAAACATGACCTAAGTGTAACCTCAAGGTCCAGCAAGCAAACTAAAAAAACAATCTCATGATATCTGAGGCCACCCATTATTTTTAAAGGCTTGGCGCTAGGAATGCTGGGTGCCATCATGGGCTTTTGGACGAGAGAGAGAATATGAAGGCCGGGGCCCCCTTGCGAGTGTTAAAGATCCCCCGGTACTTTTCATGGGAGTCAGGGGGTCAGCCCAGGTGTCTGGGCCAAATTCCAGGTTGGCTAAGTACATTCCATCTCCCTGAACGTCCTCTGGGGAGCTGCAGATGGAGAGAAATTGCTGGTCATTTGCATCCCTGTAGGGATACAGCCTGGGCTGCTAGTGTCAGTCGGCACCACTCCACTGCAGGCATTGGGACATCACCACACCAAGACTCCACCAGCTCTGGAGCTGGGGCCTTAGTCAGGTTAAAGGCCATGGAATGACTGTCTAATAGCGAGGTGCCTTCCTGAATCCGTCCCTGTCCGTGAGAGCCCAGCTGGTTGTTGGGCCGAGCGGTCTCTCCATACAGAGATGGCAGGGGCTGCGCTGGGCCTCCAGGGACCCACGGCGTCTTGGAGAGGACAGGGACATGCCAGCATCAGTGTGAGCCCTCATGCCGGGTACCACCGCCCCGTGAAGGGAAAGGAGGCCAGGTGGGGGGAGGGAGGGAGACTGGGTGGCTGGCCCCGTGACACTGCCCAGAGACTGCTCCGCGGGGAAGGCTGGGCTCTGTTTGCCAATACAGTTATTGGAGCACAGCACAGGTATCGTCCTTTCCTCATAGCCAAGCCCCCCGAGACACGGATGCCCACGCTGCCAGCCAGGGGACGAGCAAGGGGGCTCTAAGAAGCGGAAGGAAGCATGCAGGGGAGGGCCAGGGTGGGACTCACCCACCCTTTATCCAGGGCTGCTGCCTTCCCTTGCCTGTGCCTGCAGCTGCAGCCACACAGGGGCCCGTTCTCACAGATCTCAGGCCCCCTAGGAAAGCTGTCACCCAGTGACAGGGCATCATGCCAGGTGCATCCTTCTGCCTGCCCCAGCCTCCTAGGCTGGAGAGGTGGGGAAAGGTCATGGGGCCAGAAGTGCGAAGTGCCTCCCTGGAGGGAGGTTTGGTTTTTTGGGGGAGGATGAAGGGGGTGAATCACTGTTAATGGGGAGTGGCAGGGGGTGGATCTGTACCAGGCCCCAACTAGGTAAAGGGAAGATGACCTGATTCAGCATTTGGCAGCACTATCTGGGTGCTAGGAAGGCTGGATTGTCCCCGGGAGGAAGCAGACATGGCCTCTGGGTATAGAGGATTTCCCTGATTTGCCAGGTGTCGCTTGCTGCAAGCTGTGCAGACCCTGTTGACCCCTGACAGTGACTCAGGGGGTTTGGGTGCCACATTTGAAACACCTGAATAGAATCTGATTCTTGGGGGGGGGGTGCTCAGCACCTTCTGGGGTGTCAAATTGGGGCCTAAAACATGGAGAGACTCATCCCCAATCCCTAAATTTGGTCTTAAAGGACTGACCCGGAGCTGGGGCCAGCTCCTCAATGGGGAGTCAATGGAGCTACGCTAGCTTACACCCATGGAGGACCTGGCTGAGCATTATCCCATAAATGGGACCCCCTCCCCCACCAGCTCGGAAGGGAACGAGATGGGGCACTGGTTGCTGCCACATGTAGCAAACAAACATCCTTTCTGCCAAGGAACACTTGGAAAGGAACAGGGTCTGGCTGCACGTAGTAAGCTCAGGAACATCCGAGAAGGTCTAGCCAGCCTGGGCAGGACTGGCCCTTGCTGTATATTTCCCAGAACTTTCTCCAGCCCCAGCAGCTGAAGCCAGGAAGATTGTTCCAACATCTCATAGACCTCGCCGGCAGCACGCCAGTCTGTCTATGATACTCCTCTGGTCCCCGTTAAATGATAGGTGTTGTGAGGTGCTCAGATGCTTTGTGGGAGAGAACAGGGCTATTCTCCCCAGTGTACAGATGGAGAAACTGAGGCACAGGCTAAGTGACTTGCCTCAGGTCACAAAGGAAGTCGTGGGGGAGCAGGGAAATGAACCCAGCTATCCCAAATCCCAGGTTAGGGGCCTTAACCACTGTGCCATCCTTCCTTTGGAGCTAGTCCTCCTAACTTCCCCTTTGCTCAGCTTCACCCCACTGTGCCTAGCTATAGCCCACCTAGGGTTGCCAACTTTATAATATTTAAAAACCGGACACTCCAGCAGAAGTGCCAGAACTTGCCCTGCCTCTTCCTCCAAAGCCCTGCTCCACCGTTCGCTTCTCTTCCCCTCTGCCCCGCTCACTCCCTGCTTTTCCCCTCCCACCCACGCTGTGCCTGGGTCGGGCGGGACTCGCCTGCGGAGCCAGGGCTGGGAGGTGCAGCTGCCCAATGCAGAGCGGAGGTGGCCCTGCTGAGTAGGGGCTCGTGTGGGTGATGACCCAGCGCCTCCCCACCTCCTCTGTCCACAGTAACTGGACGTTGGCTGTCCGGTCAGTAGATCTTACTGGACACCGTCAGGTCCCCTTTTTGACAAGACTTTCCAGTAGAAAACTGGTCACCTGCCACCCTACTCCCCCCCCACCCCCTCTGGACCCTATGCCTCTCTGATTGAGAACACAACCCCGATTGGTCTCTAAGGTTAGGAGCCAGGAGTGGAGTTCAACTGGCCTGAGATCAGAATGAGACCCTGGGTCTTTTCTCGATGGGGCTGGGGGCGGGGGGGACGGGACACTTGGCTCTTTTGTTAGTTTGGGGGTTTCCCTGTTGCAGCTCCAGTAGCACAAAGCAGCTGTAAGCAGCTGCACAGGGATTCCCTGGGTACAGGGGAGGGAACTGGCCAGAAGAGCTTGGTAAACGTCCCCAGCGTGTGTAAGGGCACATTGTGCATCATTCGTCGGGTGTAGAACTACCAACCACAGGTCTAAACACCCCACAACACAGCCAGGCCCATGTACACCCAAGAGACGAACGTCAGAGCAAACCACACCTGTGCACGTCCAGCGCCCTCCCTGTCTCCGGCTCAATCACGCCTGGATTTCAAGGCTCTCTGTTGTGCATCATATTTGGAATCTTAGGGCATTAGACAAGCAAAGAGCTCCCTCTCCAGGGCACGGGTGGCATCGCTGCTGGAGGTTGCTTGTATTTAAATTGTTTATTGTAGATACTGGTTTTCTTCAGTGGAGTGAAGGTATGTAGTGACTACAGTAACGGGCACTACAAAACCAGGTAGACGGAAGCAATCCTGGGGAAGTAAAATCTCCAGGACACCTAGCTGGTAAACTAACCCTTCCGCCAGGCGGAGGCAGCAGCCGCGAGGGCCGGGTTCACTACCTAGGGCAGTGCTCTTCGCTATTTTTGAAGTGGGGGCCACTTTGGCAAAAAACCTTCAATGTGAGAGGCACATGGGGGTGGGGCCGAGGGGTTGGGCGCGTGGGAGGTGGCCCAGGGGAGGGCAGAGGGTGGAGTGTGGGGGGTGAGGGCTCTAGGATGGAGCTGGGGATGAGGGGTTCAGGATGGGCTCAGGGCTGAGGATTGGGATGTGGGGGGGGTGAGGGCTCTGGGGTGGGGCCAGGGATGAGTTTGGGGTGTAGGAAGGCTGCCTGGGGGCTGGGGCCAGAGGACTTCCCCCAGCCCTCTCTCTGCTGGCAACAGCTAGCTCCGGGGAAGGGGCTTCTCTCTCCCCCATGCCGGCAGGCAGCATAGGAGCTCTGGGGAAGGGGCTTCTCTTTCCCCTCTGCTGGCAGCAGGGAGCTCTGAGGCTGCGGGAGGCCCACAGCAGCCCTGCAAGCCCCAACTTGTTCCCCTTCCCAGTTCCCACCCACCCCCTACCTTCTCTGCACCCCACTCATAGCTGCTGTCCTTGGCCAGTGCAGCCCCACAGTTCAGAGGTTCATCTGCAGAGTTCACCTCCCACGCTGGGTGGAAGGAGGCACCTTACACACTCCTCTGCTCGGGCAGTTGCTCATTGCCCCAACAGCTCATTGCCGCGCCTGTCTGCGGGGTTCTGCTCTGGCCTTCTCCGCCAGCCGTCCCGCTGGCTGCGCCTCGAGATGTCTTCAGGGCCCTCCCCTGACATCAGCTCACCACTAGATGTCCGGGGAGAGCTCATTCAAACTGCTTACACCCGTGGTTCTCAAACTTTTGTACTGGTGACCCCTTTCACACAGCAAGCCTCTGAGCGTGACCCCCCCTAAATTAAAAACTTTTTTATATATTTAACACCATTATAAATGCTGGAGGCAAAGCGGGGTTTGGGGTGGAGGCTGACAGCTCCTGACCCCCCATGTAATAACCTCACGACCCCCTGAGGGTCCCGACCCCCAGTTTGAGAACCCCTGGCTTACACAGTAACAACCTGGCACAAGCAAAGATTTCCAGCGTATTTGTAACGTAATAGGGCAAAGAAAAGATGTATCATTTACAGCAAAAAATGGCACGTTTACCAAAGAGCTAGAAGATCACACACTGGAGTCTGGTCATCTATCATGTCAGTTTCTACTGTAATAGCCCCAAAAGCTGCTGCAGCACTGAAAGCTACAGGACCTAATCCATCGCTGTCCTGCACCTCGTGCAGTCACTTTCACTCATGCAAGGCAAAGTGGATATAAAATGCGACTGCTCTGATACGGTGGTGTTTTGCGCCCACTGGCTTAAATGATTGCACAAGATGCAAGGCACTGGAGAATCATGCCCACGCAGCCATGCTTTGTATCCGGGGGATGAAGTTCTGCTAAGAACGTTATGGAGGGGACCTGGGGGACGTGGTACATGAATTATCGCTGATGTGCTGGGGCAGGACGCCTTCCTCTCTTCACCTCTCCAGATTGGGTGCCCTCCATTCAGACCTGCTGCATTTGCATTTGCATTGCATTTAAAAATATCTCATAGCATCTTAGGAATATTTATTAATGAACTCACAGGCCAACCTCCCTGCGGGGTCCTAGGCTACTGAGAGAAAACTGAGGCATAGGGGGTTAAGACCAATGTTTTCAAAAGTGTCCCACAGTTTTGAGTGCCCCATCTGAGAAGGGCCAGATTTTTAAAGGTATTTAGGTACCTAAAGATGCAGCTAGGGCCCAGGTGCTTTTGAGATTCCTGCTAGGCACCTATCTGCATCATTAGGAGTCTAAATACATTTCAAAATCTGGCCTTAAGTCCTGATTTTCAGAGTGGCTGAGCACCCACAACTCCATCTGAAGTCAACCAGGTGCTCAGCAAAAAACTTCCCAATCCAGTGGGCAAGAGTAAATGGGATAAATACCCACTTTTGCCAAAAAAGGCGGGATGGCCAGGACAGGGCTTAAAAAAAGGACTGTCCCAGCCAAAACGGGACGTACAGGCACCCTACTTGTAACCCTAGGGTTCTAGGAAAATCAGACCAAGGTGTCTCAAGGTCCATGTCCAAAATCAGTGGACATTGGTTTGAGGCGAGTCAGTGGCAAAATCCCAGGTGGTGTGATCTAGCTGAGGGGATGCAGGGATGTCTCAGTTCTGGGGGTTCCCAGGTGCTGTGATCTAGCAGAGACGATGCAGGCGTGTCTTAGTGCGGGGGGTTCATGGCTGCTGTAACATAGTGGAAGTTCTCTTTCTCTTGACTTCTCATCAAATCATGAAGTCAATTATATTGCATCCATCCAAACCTGCCTTGTGTGAGGAGAAATGCTCCAACCAGATCGTAACTAACCATGGTCCAAGCATCAGGTGTCATGGTCCACTTACCAGCCAAAGCAGCAGAGTCCTGTGGCACCTTACAGACTAACTGACGTTTTGGAGCATGAGCTTTCGTGGGTGAATCCCCACTTCGTCCGATACGTGCCAGCCAAAGCATCCACTTGTAACTAACCAGCAGCCCCGGTGTTCCAAAAACTTCAGCAAAAGCCATACAGGTCTGCCGCATCTTACGCGCATTTAACATGAGTGATTTCAGCGTTACATGGTCAGCAAAAACAACAAAAAAGAGAAAAATAACAATTTTAATACTGTACCTGTAGTGCGGGCGATTCTGCCTGCCATTCAACTCAGCCGTGCATGCTCCCCCCAGCCCGGCCTGTGTCCCCCAGCCCAGCCCTGCTCGCTCCCCCCAGCCCGGCCTGTGCCCCCCAGCCCAGCCCAGCCCTGTTCGCTCCCCCCAGCCCAGCCTGTGTCCCCCAGCCCAGCCCTGCTCGCTCCCCCCAGCCCGACCTGTGCCCCCCAGCCCAGTCCTGCTCGCTCCCTCCAGCCCGGCCTGTGCCCCCCAGCCCTGCTCGCTCCCCCAGCCCGGCCTGTGCCCCCCAGCCCAGCCCAGCCCTGCTCGCTCCCCCCAGCCCGGCCCTGCTCGCTCCCCCCAGCCCGGCCTGTGCCCCCCAGCCCTGCTCGCTCCCCCCAGCCCGGCCCTGCTCGCTCCCTCCAGCCCGGCCTGTGCCCCCCAGCCCAGCCCAGCCCTGCTCGCTCCCCCCAGCCCGGCCCTGCACGCTCCCCCCAGCCCGGCCTGTGCCCCCCAGCCCTGCTCGCTCCCCCCAGCCCGGCCCTGCTCGCTCCCTCCAGCCCGGCCTGTGCCCCCCAGCCCTGCCCGCTCCCCCCAGCCCGGCCCGGGGTTTGCATCCACCACCGCTCCGGTTTGCGAGGCCCAGGCGCTCCTTGCCCGGACTGAGGCTCCAAGCCCGGCAGGGCTGGGTCCGTTCCCACCCGGCTAAGCAGCTCAGGGCTGCCAGCGCTCCCTGCTGACCGCACCTGGGCACTGCACCCACAGGAGGAGGCGGCCCCCTTCCCAGATTCGCGCGTGCGCATTAACTACCCGGAAGTGGGGGGGACCGACCCTCCCCCCCCCGCAGCGTTTCTCCGTCCCTTGGCCTCCTCGCACGTGCGTGCGGTGCTGCCGTCAGGCCCGTCACGTGACTCGCGGCGGGCAAGATGGCGGCGGCCAGCGGGAGGCGTGAGCGGCTCTGAGCGCGCGGGGCTCCGTCTCTGAGCGGGGAACGGGCGGGCCCGGGGCCCCTCCCCGCCATGTCGCGGCTCATCGTGAAGAACCTGCCGAGCGGGGTGAGTCCGGGGCGGGGGATGGGCGTGATCCGCCTGGGAGGGGCCAGCCGCGGGGTCCCCGCTTGGGGGGGAGGCGGGGGGCGGGCACGGCCCCGAGGGGCTCCCTGCTTGGGGGGGAGGCGGGCGCCGCCCCGAGGGGCTCCCCGCTTGGGGGGGAGGCGGGCGCCGCCCCGAGGGGCTCCCCGCTTGGGGGGGACGGGCATAGCCCTTGGGGGTGGGGAGGAGGAGGAAGGATGGCCGGCTGGCTGTAGTCCTAGGCGGAGGTGGATTGTGGGGAAGGGGTGGACATAGTCTCGGGCCGTGGTCCTACACGCAGAGAGCGGTAGGATGTAGCCCTGGGGCCGAGAGGTGAAGCGAGGGAAGGGTCCAACTTGGGGCGGGATGGTTAGGGTCCTGTGGGGGAGTAGAGGTAAATTGGGGGGTGCAGTTGGCAAGGAGGAAGGGAGAAGGATACAGTCGGGGGGGTGTCCCATGTGTTGCGGTGTGTGGGCTATAGCCGTGGGGGTGGGGGCAGAGGTGAGTTGGGGTATCCCGTATTGGAGAAGGGCAAGGAGAGCTTGAGGCCAGCTTTAAGGTGAGTTGTTTGGGCTGGAGGGACAAGAGCTAGGGGCTGCCCCTAAGTTGCAGGACTAGGGGGCCCAGGTTGGGGATTGCGCTGAAGGGTCTCACTCTCACTGACCATTATGCTAGGATCCTGACCCTGGGCAAGGGGGAGCCTACTTCTTAGGCTGAGTTGTGGAAGTCATGTGGTGGTTGCTGTTTATTCTGGGTCATTGACAGACTTGTGCTTTACAAAGCACCAATGCAGAGCCCCTGCTCTGAAGATCTTGCGTCCGACAGACAGATATAGAGACAACAGGACTGGCTTGCAAACTGAGAGGGAATTTGACTGTTATCAATATAACCTGGGCTTTAATATTAGGGTGATAAGGGCTACAGCCGTGGTGCCCTAAACATTGTGTTTGAGTCATCATAAAGATGAAGCCCAGGTGTCCTTCGACTGAGCTTTTCAGTGCAAAGACTTGTCTATAAACCACCTTCCACCCTTTTGATGTGCTATAAATAATTTGCCTCCCTGATGCCCATCCTCTTTTTGCAGATGAAGGAAGATCGCTTCCGGAAGCTGTTTGCAGCCTTTGGCACGCTGACTGATTGCAGCCTGAAATTCACCAAGGATGGCAAGTTCCGCAAGTTTGGATTTATTGGCTTTAAGTCCGAAGATGAAGCCAAAATGGCAATGAATCATTTCAACAAAAGTTTCATAGACATGGCCAGAATCACGGTGAGTTGGCCTTAAAGTGAAACGTTTGCTTCTTTCTCTGGAAGAAGTTTGCTACTTGATATTATTTTACTCTTTAGGATGAACTAATCGTGTTTGTGTATGTAGAGAAGGAGGGGAGCTTTGCTAAACCCAACTGGCTATACTTCAGTGGTGGAGCCTTGTTTATGGACTCTCAGGCATCCCGGTGACTTGTGTTCGTAATTATCCTGCTCCTGTTCATGGAGCCAGGTTTGATTCCTAGTCTCTTGCTTCTCTCCCCCGCCCCGGGCAAGGGCTAGGAGTACTCTGGAAGCTACACACTAAGGAAAGAGTCCTTTGCCCAGTGTCCGGCCTGAATAAGCAAGCCATGTGCTGGGCAAATATGTGGGAGATAAAATCCTTCCCTTCCTCTGTCCCTGCGAGCCGCAGAGCAGCTGTTGGCTACTTGGGCCCAGTAGCTGGAATATGTTCTCAGGCTCCATACAGGGGTTGGGGACAGGAGGATCTGCCGTGTGGGTACTGCAACGTGATCAACATGGCATTTCCCCAGCATCCTATTTCCCTGCACTCAGTGGGACCATACCAGTTCCTCTGCCAAGGGGAACCACTTCAGCGGTAGGGCATGATCTGCAGCATTTGATCTTCAAGCAGAGGAAGGCAGGTGAAAATCTTCTTAATTTTGGTCAGGTTGATGGTACGGGGAGCCGTCAGACTCAGGTGTGCAATACAAATTGAATCAGTTGAGTTAGTTTGTTCTATTCTTTGCTCCAGCAGTGCTGGTCCAGGCTAGGCTGATTTAAAGTCTCAGATCTCCAGGCTGAAGAAGTGTGTACGCTTCTTAACGTTATTTAAGAAATTTCCATTTTCTCTTGTTCTATGGAGACAGTGCAATGGATGACAGTGAAGAACAGAACAGCTTTTTTGAATATGTCCAAAAATGATTAATATAATTACAGGCTTCCCTCCACTGAAGAGCCATAAACAGATGGTTCTGAATGGGCCCTTAGCATGGTAGCATCTAAGCCTTTCTGCTTGAAATGCAACTGAAATAATAAAAAGTAGGACTTGTTAAAACGGGGCTTCTTGTTGGTGGCTCTCTTCAGGTAGAATTCTGTAAATCATTCGGTGACCCGTCGAAACCCAGAGCTTGGAGCAAACACTCCCAGAAGCCTTCTGCACCAGAGAAACCCACCGATAAGCCCAAAACAAGTCCAGCTCCCACAGAGACAAAGAAAGTAAGTCACACTCACTTTCCTCGGGTATGCGACATGTACATCAGTGACTTTGTCTGGGGAAGTCCACCCTGGTGGCTGCAGCAGGGGTCTGGTATTCGGGGCTCCCGTGTCCTATTCCTGGTTTACCATTCACTTGTGATCTTAGTGAGCGCTTTCTGCCTTTTTCCTGATCTGTATAATGGGGTTCATGGCTATCTGAAAAGTATGTGTTTGCTTCTTTCAGGATAAAAAGAAGAAAAATACAACCGGAAACTTAAAAGAGGTGAGTTGAGAAGAGCAGCATGTGAAAATTGTCATTTGAGAAGGATTTGATATAGAAAGTATGCGGTAGAAATTGCTGAGTAGTCTCTGCATCGATCCTGTTCTCAGAGCCTGGACTTCTGGGGTCTGTTCCCAGCTTGAGCCAGTCACTTGACCTTTCTGCATCTGTTTCCTCATCTGTAAAATAGTGAACTTTGTAGTTGTCTCTGTTGCATGCTTAAAGTGCTTTGACATCCTCAGGTTAAAGGTGCTTTATAGAAGTGCAAATTACTTATTCGACCATTACGAATTTCACTTGTGGCCTCAGTTACTGTCTGCACTTGTGTTTAATTAGTAGCATTATCATTAGGGAGGAGTGCTGCTTCCAAAGCTGTTAATTCAGGTGAGACAGGTGGTTTAACTATGACGTAGCCTGTAACACTGGGTGTAAATTCATGAATGGTGCATGATTGTCCGCATCTCATGGAAGGGAAATCAGCCCTGGCAGGTGAAAAGCAGACTCCTTCCCTTGAGATCATACCTGCGAGGAATTACACAGTGACCCTGATCTAAACTTGGCTACTTGCCCCAGTGTCTGTCTTCACTGCTCATGTGTGTTGTTTTTTCCAACAGCTGGAAGGAGATGAGGCATTCAGAGAATTTTTGGTGGTTCATCAAAAACGGACTCAAGTGGCCACTTGGGCTAATGACACGTTGGCGGAGGAGCCCAAGACTGGGAAATCAAAGCCAGCAGATGATTATCTGAACTTTGACTCGGATGAGTCAGAGGAGCTCAGCGAAGAGGAGGAGGGCAGGGGCAAGCGCCATGAGGAGCAAGAAACCCCAGGCACCAAAAGTAAATTTCTCCTCTGCTCTGTTCATCCCTCTCTTCAATGGTGTACTGATATGGGGCCTGATCCTGAGGTGTGCCGAGCAGCTCCTGGAAAATGCTGTGTGCCCTCAGATCCCGTTGGAGGTGGTGGGAATTGCAGTAGTTCAGCCCCTCACAGGATCGAGCCCTGTATCCCAAAAGAGGAGACACAAACTGCATAGTAACTATGGTTTCAGCATGTTTTATCAGTGTGGGTAACAAAGGGTGAGGCCCTCGGTCCCTCTCCACTGAGCCTGAACAATCTGAACTGCAGACTCCCTGGTTCATCTGTCCAAGTGACTCTCTCACATGCCTCAGTTTCCCCTCCCCTTTGTCCATGTTGTCTGTTTAAATTATGAGCTCTTTGGGTCAGGGATTGTGCGTGTGTCTTATGCCTGTATAATGCCTAGCACTTCAGTGCCTTGGGTGCTGTTGTGATACGGATAACTAGTAATGAAGAACTCATTAACATGCAGAACGTGGGTCTCCAGAGTAGTGTGTGTTTCCATGTCCTTGTGTATTGCTGATCCAACTTTTTAAATAGCAGAGTGTTTTTAGTGCCAGGGAAAGGCTGACAGCCTGGAAAGCCAAAGCCTTCTGTTGATCCCTGTAGGATGAACATTAGCAGAGCAGGATTCTCCCCGCTGTATGGAAAACCTCAGAGGTAGGAGGGAGGTGTTCACATCCAGGGCCTGTTTAGACCTTGGCCTGTCTGCTGAGAGAGTGTAATGCCAGTTGCACCGGTGATTTTTGTGATGGGACCCCCCCTGCTGGGAATCACCAGACCAGCTAATCAATATCACCCAGCAGCCCATTGGATAGTAACAGCTTCTCATCCTTACCAGCTGTGGCTGGATTTGATCACCTGACCTGAGAAGAGGAAAGGGGGTTAGTACTGGGATGTAAAACCTGAGCTAACCTCTGGTGCCTCCTGGGCCTATATGGCATCTGCTCTTGCAGTAGCCCAGCTGGGCAAAGGGCATGTGGGGGCTTGTGGGGCTCCCACTGGGGAAAAGGGGTGTGTGTGCATGCTCAATAGCTAATGCCCATCTCTCTCCTCTCTGGCAGTAAAGAAGAGCCCCAGAGAAAAGGCAGCTGCCAGGACAGAGCTCTCCGATATGGATTACCTGAAATCTAAAGTGGTGAAAGAATCCTCGTCTTCCTCCGAGGAGGAGAGTGAGGCGGACCAGCTGGACAGTGAGCAGCATGAGGGGGGAAGCGAGGATGAGAAGGAGCCGAGCAGCTTGGAAACTATCGGTGCCCAGGGGGAAAAAGGGGCAGAGCTGGCAGGACAGAGCAAAGGGCAGGGGACAGTGGTGGAGAGGAAGAAGAAGAAAGGAGCAAAATTGGAGGTATAACCGAATTAGAGATGGGCCTGAGTTGTAACCCTGGGTGCCAGCTCCCCTGCAGCTTGGCTCTGGAGTTGAACTTGGCAGCTGTTGTTCATCTCCATTCCTACGGGGAGAGATTTCCAAATCTAATGGTCTGTGTCCTCCTGTCCCTCTCGTAACTCTGGGTTTGCAATGAATAATCACCGTACCTATTCTAAATAGATGCATTTGTGAGAGAGGGAGGATGGCCGGGTGACTAGGGACTTGGGAGAAATGGGTTCACGTGTCTTCTCTGCACAGGATGCTGCCAGGAAACACAGGCATGAATGGGGACATCATGGGGAGAGGTGAGCAAGGTCCCCGTTCATTTGAGCGATCTCATAAAGGCAAACACCGTAGTAGCAGCCATTCAGGATGTAGCAGACACAGACGCGAAGTTTTGGGCCTGTGCCTGATTTTAGTCAAACCCAGATATAACACAGTGTATGAGTAGTTTGTGTTTTGGGTTCAGTTCCCTTCTGTGCCACAGACTTCTTGTGAAAACTTGGGCGGGTCACTTAGTGTGTCTGGCTCAGTTCCTCCGCTGTACAATGGGGACAATAGTTACCTACCTCACGGGGGTATTATGAGGTGCTGTGACTGTACATATAAATACCTACGCTTTTGTTTGTGTGTCTCCCCGTTTAGCGTTTTGTTTCAAAGGGGCAGATTTCCATAGTGCTGTCTCAAAATCAGTCCCCTTGGTGGTCAAGTCTGGGGGCAGCGCATGGAGCAATGTGAAAGCAGATGAAATGATTTGACCGTTGAAGGGAATTTAATGGTCCGTTCCCTTACTGTTACATCCTTAGGCTGGCTCAGATGCTCTGAAGTCTTTGGGGATGTAGTTGGAGCCATCTTACCGGCTGCCCTTGCCTAGCCTGCCTCGTTAGTCACAGGATGCCCAGGGCATATGGTCAGGATTACTGCCCTTGGGACTGATTAATCCTGTGTTACTGTCTCGCCCAGGTTGCACTGTAACTGACTAGACATGCTAGCCAAAACTTTGAAAAATGACTAGAGATTTTGGGTGCCTGACTTGACCGACCTTGAAGAGGCCTGAATTTTAGAGGATGGGTGCTTGGTGCGCTCTGAAATGTGGAGCCCTTTAAGATGTCTCACATACAGTTGGCCACGTGGAATCGTCAGCTGTTTTATGAACACTGTGGCACCTGTGACTTTCCCTGACTCTGGGGGCTGTGTCTCTAAGTACCCGAGCAAGGAACAGGCAGAAACCGGGAACTAGTTCTCTGCATGCAGGCTCAGGCCTTTGACCCTGAATAAGGCAGGAACCTCATGGAGCAACAGAGCTGCAGGCCAAACTAGGGCAGGTGCTGTGTGTATGTGGGATCTGTTAGACCCACTGGAGGGCTGAAAGCTTGAGGCTCTCTAAGGCAGGGCTTGAAAAACCTACTGGCCTGCCAACTAGCCACATCTACTTGTCAGAAGTGTATATAAAAGGTGAGGTGGAGATCCAGGGGTAACCCATTTATGTGAATCCCAGCCCTTCCTTCTCCAAGCTTGTGGGAGTCCCTGATTGCTGTCCAAGGGTGGAAGGGGTGTTCGTCTGTCTTCCATATCCCATGTGTGCCCATCACCGTAGTATCTCAGTGCCTAACTGAACCCTAACCCCACCTCCGGCTGTTGGAAGGGACGAAGCGCAGTCCCTCTCTGTTTCCACCCTATCCGAGTCTCCTGACTCTGTATGTGAGGGGTGGGAGTGAGTCATCTGTTACTCAGTCCTTTCCCCAGCCTCCTGCTTGCTGGTAAGACTAGTTCTGTGGCATCAGGCCTCCATCTCTCCCATCTTTACACTGTGCTGCTGGCCACGGTTGTCTGTTGGTCTGGAAACTGTTCCAGCTCAAACCTCTTGCCAAGGGTGACTTTTCAAATGTTGTCTCTCACTTTTTCCTCTGTCCAGCTGAAGAATCAGGCCAACTCCAACGTAGCCACCACGCCGTATACAGTGAAGCTGCGCGGTGCCCCTTTCAATGTCACTGAGGTATGTTCCCTGCCATCGCGGCCTTACTGCTCCCTCGTTTAGGGCTTAAATCGTGCTTGCAACAGGGAAGAGAACGATTGTCCTTGGATTCCCAAGGTCTACCATTCAGCAGCCAGCAACTTAAACCAGCACGTATTGTGCAGGGGCTTCTAGGTATCTGCAAGTTAATGGGTTAGTTATGAGAATGGAATCTGGCTTGGTATGTTCAGACTGTAGAGGGTCCCTGGGACTCTAAGTCTGTCCCTGACTCTGTTTATGAAAGGTTTTTGTAGGGTCTACTCAGCATTTGTAACATTTACAAAAGTAGGCCCCTGAAATCTGCCTGACTTGCTAAAGTTCTTGTTTTCCTCTTTGCAGCAAAACGTTCGAGAATTCCTCCTGCCCCTGAAGCCGGTGGCAATCAGGATAGCAAGAAACGTACATGGGAATAAGACAGGTACTGGCTGCGGGGGTTTGTGCGTTGTGGGTGCAGGAGACAGCAGAGATGTCGTTAGGAATGCTCTTTCCGTGCCGGCCTTTGCTGTCTCCTGTACCTGTGGTTCCAAATCGCTATGAATTGCCCCATTTCTCATACTCAAAGGAACTTGATGTTGCTCTAGTCTCCTTACCTTAGAATGGAGTTATGAGGAGTGACCCGTAAAAATGGTGTCCTACAGCTCTGTTCCTTGGCTGCAAGGGGCCACTTTGGTTTGCTTTGCTGAGCAGTGGGATTTATTGCTTTCTACAACTCCAAGCTCTGCAGTGCAAACTGGGAGATGGCTTCTGTTCTGGTTCATGCATCTTCTGTAGAACTGGTAACCAAATTCCAGTTAGACGTCCTTTACCTTGAGGTTCAGCTCTTAACCACACCTGGAACCGAGTTGGGTCATGGTTATTGGTGCTGGTGCGTGGACCAGAAGGGACACAAAATGAGTCCAGGGCTACTAGTGTGTTTCCAATGTGTATTGTTTTCTTTTCATAACCTTAGGGGGGTGCATCTTCTATCCTGTCATTAATTTGAGGCATGTAAAAACACATGGGGTGTAGCTGCCAAATCAGTTTAAGACCATTTACATACACGCAAGCAAGAACAAAAGTCACCTTAAACAATCATTTTTCTTTAATGAAGGATCCCTTCCTGTCTCAGATCTGATAGTTGTTTTCAGCCAGAGTCAATCTGTAATGGGAGCTACACACGTGTTATGGAGAGCTAATACAGAAAAAGCTGGCATTAGGTTGTGCTTAACTGGCTAGTTAGCGCCCGTGTGTGTGTACGTACGCACATCCGCATACCCCATGTGGTGCTCAATTGAACCTGATTTCCTTCCAGGTTACGTCTTTGTTGATTTCAACGGCGAGGAAGAAGTACAGAAAGCCTTGAAACGAAACAAGGAATACATGGGTAAGGGTGGCTTGTAGGTCTTCGTTACGGACTCTCTTGGGTTTGTGGGTGTTGTGATGCTCTGCTGTAGGCCCTGTTTGCTGCTAAAGTGTCAAGTGGATTCTGGTCTGTCTCTTGATTTTGTTCTGGCAGGAAATGATGTCGATCACGCTCGCAGGCCAAAAGCAGAGAGCAGCATGATCTGCAAACCTGAGTCTGTCGCTCAGGTTCATTAAAGAACCAAATGCTAAACTGTCGCAACCTAACCAAGTAGTATGGGGTTGGGAGAGCAGGGCATGTCATAAATAAGCTGTCGGACTCTGGCCCACATTGGTATTGGCTGAAAGCTGTCATCATCTGCTGACTGGCAGGCCTCTGTGAACCAAGTTAGTGCATTTCAGTCCAGTAGCCACAGCACAAAAGCCACTCTCTCAGTTGGGAGTCTAAGCAGAGAGGTCAAGGATTGGCTGGGTCTTGAGGACTTTTCCCTTGCTGAATGCTGCAAGCTCACTTTCAAAGTCACTTCACTGGTATCTCAAAAACTTCAGTGCTCTGTGATCAGAAGCAGTGGGCAAGAAACGAGGAATTCTGTCTTCTCATACTAAATGACACTGAGATGGGTACCATAGAAGCAGCTACAGTAGAACTGACTTGTTAACATGCAGCACTTTTGTAGCTCCTGGTGTTAGGCCAAAGCTCTGTTATGCACCTGGAAGAAGTGTCTTGGTCGTTCCATTTGTCTGAAACCTGAAAACTATGATTAAAACCTGGCTGGGCTGGCACAGTGGCTTAGTGCTGGAGCCCTGTGTTCAAATCCTGCTCTTATCCCAGTCCTCAGTGAAAGCCGGTCCTATATTGCAAACCCATTATTGCGTGGATGCCTAGGACTGGACTGGAGAGGGGTCATGAGAACTGGAATTCGCTGCCCTGACTCTGTGAGGCATCTAGCCAGTGGTGTTGCACTCATTTTGAGGAGCACCATGCTCTCCCAAAAACATCATTAACATTCTTCTCACAGAGATGGGGTGGGCTGAATTCATGGGCGGGGGGGCATTCCACAGGAGGTCAGTGGAGTTTTGCCAGCTTACATCGGCCATACATTTGGCCCGGTATCTTTAGAGGTGACCATGTTTTCAGTGTCTGGGCTCAGGTCCGGCGGAGGCCTTTGGAAGTGCCTGAGATGTAATGTTCCCCTCTGCCTTGTGTGCGGCAGGTGGGCGCTACATTGAGGTGTTCCGAGAGGAGAGTGGGCTGAAGATGAAGCTCACCCGGAAGGGCGAAGACCAGCCCTGGCAAAGGAGGAAGAAGGCTGATGAGGAAGAGGAGGACCTCTCGGAGTCTGGGAGACTCTTTGTCAGGAATCTCCCTTACACCAGCACGGAGGAGGACTTGGAGCAAATATTTTCCAAATATGGTAGGTAATGGAGCTCCACTCAGCCTCCTTCTTCCCCCCCGGCAGTCTGAGGGCTAATCATCTTGCCTGGCTTTTAGTGCTTATTTGGATGCAGGGAAAGAGAGGGCTGTGGCACTCGCTCAGCCTGCAGATGCCCAAATACTACAGGGATGGGCACCATTTTAAAACTAAATCTTTAAGTGGAACCCATTTCAAAACTCTCTGTCATGTTTGACCTCCTGGTTGGCAATCTCTGTATGGAGGCCAGCTATAGAGGAGGCCCGCTAGGCTGAATTCCCTTCCACCTCCAGGACATCTCCTCCTAGCTCAGGGTTGAGTAGGATTTATGGAGCCCCAGTGTGCCACTGGAAGAGAGAAGATTGGGTGATGAACTGCCTCCCCTTCTGGCCCCAGATAGATCTGGCTGGTCTGTAAGTTGCCTAGTCTATGCAGGGCATCAAGAGGCCCCGTTGCTCATGTCTAGATGCCTGGGGAATCAAGGCACATTGCTAGTGGGGATGTTACTCCTGGGGCAATTCTGCACCACTGCGTGTGTGCAGAATTTATGTCCCCTGCAGATTTCCTTGCTTCCCTGCAGAAAAATGACTTTCTGATGGGGAAGCAAAAAGAAGCCACAAGAGTGGTCATGTGACTTTCCCCAGCAGTGTGTTTCGGGTTCCCGGGGCAGCTGGCAGAGAAGTAAATCACTGTGGGGCAGAGAGCGGGACTGGGGAAGATCTGGCTGGTGGCTTCTACCCTGCACCTGGCTCAGCTGCTGGGCTGGGGAGGACGGGACTTCCTCTTTCCCTGCTTGGCATCCGGGGCCAGGTCAGACTCACCCCCAGATTTCTCCCCTGGTTGCAGGAAGCTCTGCAAACTCTCTTACCCCTCTGCTTCCTGCACCCATTGCTCCTCAGCTGCAGGGAGGGGGTTCCCTGTACAGGGAGCTGCTCCCCCATCTGCCCAACCCCTGTGCGTCCAGACCCCCTCATACCCAACCTTCCTGCTCAGCCTCACTCCCCTGCACTGAGAACCCCTGTGATGAGCCCCACTCCCCCTGCACCCCGATGAGCCAGCCGCATCCCCACCAGTTGCACCTGGATCCCCACCCCACTGAGTCCCACTCCCCCAGCATCTGGACCCGCCACTGAGCCCCCCCCACCTCCCTCCCAAGCCCTCTGCCCCATACACCCAGAGTGCCCCCGCCCCCCCCCCCGCTGAGTCCCAACCACCTTCACCTGGACCCCCTGCAGAGTCCTATTACCATGGCATCCAAAAGCCCCAACAAGCCCCTGATCCTCCTCACACCCGGATCCCCCACTGAGCCGCCCACACCCAGATTGCCCCACCCAGAACCCTCTCATCCCACACCTGGATCCCCCCACACTAAGCCCCTCCACACTTGAATCCGGCCTTGCTGAGCCTGCCTGCCTGCACCTGGTGCACCTGGCAAGGAGGGGCAGGGTCCTGGGGTGTTTCTGGGGCAGGCCTGGTCCTTGCACTGTATCGGTTGGGTGCAGCCTCATTGCTGAGTCCGTGTCCTGGGGGAGTGGGGGCGGAGATGTACAGTGATCTCCCACCTCTGGGCAGCCAGTGGCCTGTGCTCCTCAATGCCATGCTGCAGTCTCCACATTTCTTTGACAAATAAAATTTGCCGAATTTTAAAATACTGTGTGCAGAATTTTTGGCACAGAATGCCCTCCGGAGTAGGATGTGGGGGAAGTTGGTATTCCTGCTGGCTTGTACCAACTTGGTAAATAAAGGTTTCCGTATCCATGCAGTCAACCCTTGGGCAGGCCCAGATTCCCTGAACACACATCTCCTTGCACGTGCTAAGCTGATCCAACTTTCATGGCTTCGTTCCATCAGCTGGGCTCCTACAGAAGACACCAGCTCAGAACCCTGCTCTGCAGTGCCTGAGAAGGGGGCATGTCTCATGGAAAGGATTTGCCTTTTGCAGGTCCCCTGTCAGAGATCCATTTCCCCATAGACAGTCTGACCAAGAAACCCAAGGGATTTGCCTTCATCACCTACATGATCCCGGAGCATGCAGTGAAGGCCTTCGCAGAAGTGGACGGGCAGGTGTTTCAGGTACAGTAACTTGCCTGCATGGTTAGGTTGCTGGGGAGGGGATGTTGGTTCATCAGGATTATTGCCAGAAGGTCAAATGCTGATGGTGGTGCCACTGTGCGCCGCTCAATGGGATGCTCAGTGCACTGAGGAATAGAGTGCTGTTAAGATGGGAAGGGCTAGGCCAGCAGTGTAGCAGCACCAGTTTGCGTGGGTCAGTGGGTTCCGAAAACTCCAGGCTGCTGCTAGCTCGGTGCCTTGCAGAGATCATATGCTGTTACCAGAGGGAAAGAGTTTGGAGTTCATTGATCTTTCAAACTCCCTGTTGGGCTGCTCTGGTGAGTTGCATTGATGCCAGCCTGGAGCGGCAGAGAAGGAAGGGGAGGTCCTCCCAGGTCAGGTTGAAAGGCCATTGTGGGAGGAAGTTGCATGGGAGTGTTGCACTGACTAGTTCAGCTGACCTTGAGGCAGTGAGACGCTTTTGTGAATGTGGCTTCAGAGGCACTAGGTCTTATGCTGTCTGTCTCCTAGGGCAGGATGCTGCATGTGTTACCCTCCACCATAAAGAAGGAAGAAGGGGAGAACCTAGATGCTGAAGGACCCTCTTCCTACAAGAAGCAGAAAGAGTCCAAGGACAAAGCAAATAGTGCCAGGTACAGAGGGGAGCAGGGTCACACAGCAGGAGCCTTTTCTTTTAATATGGCACTAACTGCAGAATTCCCCTTTGGGACCAGAATTGAAATGTGGGCGGCTTCTCTAGAGGGTGCATTAAGGAACAGGGCCAGGAAAATTACTTGTTACGTTGCCCCTTCCTTGACTCTAGTGTCCTCGCATCTTCTCTCTCACTCTGAGGCAGATGCCGGTTGGAAGGTGTGAATGATCTTACGATTTAGGCATCTTATTTTATTTCCTCTGCCTCTAGCTCTCACAACTGGAACACGCTGTTCATGGGCACGAACGCTGTGGCAGATGCAATCGCACAGAAGTACAATGCCACCAAGAGCCAAGTGCTTGATGACGTGAGTTGGATTCTAGCTGGGGAGCAGCGTTTCAGTCTGTGGATGGAAGCGTGTGGCCTGCAGCTTAAAGGCTGCTGCTTTGGGTGTCTTTCTTCGAAGGGTCTTAGCACACCTCTTGATACCACGAACTACATTCCCCTTAGTACACGTGGCCATGGAATGCAGGGTGGATTTGATTTAAATCAAATTGATTTAAATCACTAGTTAGGAAGACTCGATTTAATCATGGATTTCTACATAAAAGTGCATTCTTGTATTAAGGTTATAACAATGAACATAGTCTTCACAGCTCAGAGATAGATGTAGGTTTCATTTTTAGAAGGTACACGCTGTACATTTTTCAAGTGATTTATTTTGAAAACTTTTCAAATCAGTTTTACAGCTATATCAGAAAATAAATGATTGGTTATTTCATTTACCAAAGGTAATTGAAGCAGATATTTATGTAGTCACTGGGAGGTGAACTATCTCCAATTCAACAGGTTAATCATTAATATTCGGAGGATTTTCTTGCCATGCTATATTACTAGGAGAACATCACCAGACAGACATTTCTATTGTTTTGTTTAACTAAAACAACAATGTTATGTATTCTAGATTTTTTTAACAACAAACATAATATTTTAACAAAACAAGCATATGAATTTTTGAATTTAAACATTCAAGTTTTTTTAAATCAGATTTGTTTTTGTTTAAATTGTTTTTAACTAAAATAGCTAAAAGAAATATTTTTTTTTTAAAAAACCAACAAACTTTTTAAAAAAACAACCACCACCATTTTTGCGTTAACAAGCATGTTATCTCTGGAGACACAAATCCATAGTTTGAGAACTGCAAAACTAAGCATCTCTGATGGTATCTTCTAGACTGAGCACTGAGTCCCATTGGGTAGATAGAAAGATTAACCTAAATAATCTATACAGAAGCCCCTGGAACTCCATAAGATTGGGTCCCTAATCCATGAACTATTGGAATTCATTTACAAAACTTTTCTTAAATATTACATGAATATGTTGTCTCGTACTATAGAATTTATAATCCCTATTCCATGATGAGATACATTATAGCTCAAAAGTATCTTAATTAAAATTATCTTTAGATAGGTTTTTTCCCTCAAAAAGCATTTTATCAAAAAAAATCAATGATTTAAATACAATTTTTTATTTTTTTTTTAAATCACTGATTTTTATCCACCCTGGTGGAGTGGCTCTTGCTGCATCTCAGGTTATATCTAGACTCTTAGCTCTTTTGGCTGCATGGAGCCGTCAGAGTGTGACCCCAAGTGCTGCTGTCGTAACTCGGCACTAACAACTAGGTGTGGGCGGTATCTGGGAGTTCCTCTGAATGGGGGTCTCTTGCAGAGTGCTAAATGGAATACAAGGTATATCCAGGCATCTGGTTCATCCAAGGCAGCTCTTTTCACTGAGCAGTGCCCGACATTCCTTCCTGTTCTCTGGGGCGGGGGTTTCAGTAGCACTCAGCATTGGCCTAACGCTGCTCCCATTGAAGTCAATGGGAGTTTTATCGTTGAGGTGGATGGGAAGCCGAGTTAGGTGGATGCTTGGTGCGTTTGAAAATCCCGCTGTGAGTGGTAAGTGGGAGGTTGCAGCAGGGTGCTAGGCGGGTCCCAGTGGTGAACAGGGGGGAACAGGCAGGCTTCGGCCAGGTGGATCAGACTCCAGTTCAGGAAGCAGGAGCCCCCTCTCTCAAGCAGGTGGCATGTGGTTTCTACCCTCATCTCTAGGCTAAATGAGGGCATATTGGGGAGGAGTTAACGAGTCTTACAGCGAGTGTCTCAGGCTTTAAAAGGAGCAAGTATGTTTCACAAAAATCATTCCTGGCTCTTCCTGCATAATTGGAGCAGTATTCACGTGTGCCAGCCTTTCACCTTGGAAGATCTGCAGTATAGTCCACTGAGGTCAGAAGTGACATGCGTGTGAAGTCTCCATCTCATTACTATGGAGCAGTGGTACCAAGCACCCAGTGGCTGGGCTGGGTCTGGTCCCTGTATGCACATTGTCCAAACCACGTGACTTGCATTCTGTAGAATCTGACTGCTTTTATTTAATACACAAGTAGCTCCTAGCTCTTGTGTGAAGAAGAGAGCCTGTTGGATGTGATGGATGTAATGCTGGTTTAGGCAGCATGGCACAAATTTCAAGGTGTGCCCTGCTCAGGTCACTATATTCACGTTAACTCTGAAACCTAATGAGAGATCAAAGGGCAGCTATTCAGATAACTTAAGTGCACAAGTATAGTAGAATCCCTATTTGAACTAATTGAGGGTTGAGGAGTTCATAAAACGGAAGATCTCAAAGTTACAGTTTGTACAGTGCAAAGCAATTTTCAGTGCATTGACAGCATCAGAATGTGCAGGGATGTCGTCTTGTTCTTCATTAACATCACTTTTGTTGTGTGATGATTTTTTTTTTTTTTTTCGCCCCATGGGGAAAAATGGTTCCTATAACTGGTCATTCATAACACCGGTGTTCGTAAAATCCAGGCTGTATTGCATGTGCCTGATTTGCTTCACAGTTACTGCAGTTGTGTGCTCATATTTACACACAAGTGGCCAAGTAGACACCAGCTGAAATAGCTATGCTCCTAAAACCACCCTACATAACACTTTACTGCTGCATTCAGCCCCATTCTTTTCACTCGCTGAGGATTGAATCGTGCCCTTGTTACAAGGGGTGGAATTCCCATGGGAGTTGCATCTGCGTAACAGCACGGAATGTGGACCTAAAAGCTGAGTTATGGCCTACGAGTCATCAGCTAACCTCAGGGTGACGTCCTGGCTTGACTGAAGTCAGAGGAGCCAAGATTTCATCCTCTGTCTGTATGCAAACCTCCAGTTAGGCCAGAGTCTGAGTGGCCTGGGTGTTGCAGGTGCTCGATACCTCTCTAGTTTAGGCCTGTTATTACCAGCGTAGTTTATGCTCCCGACTTCATCACTCTGTGGATTTAACCACTGTTGCTCTCATTTGCAGGAGGGCAAAGGCAGCGTGGCCGTGAGGGTAGCTCTGGGTGAAACCCAGCTAGTCCAGGACGTCCGCCAGTTCCTGATCGACAATGGAGTCAGCCTGGATTCCTTCAGTCAGGTGAGGCACTTCAGTAGCTCCGGCTCAGCAGAGACCCTGCTCGCTGCAGGCTTATTTCTTCTCAGGGGGTCGGGCGTTCAGGAGAGAGTGTTGCAGGGTAATGGCGTGGGGGTGCTCTCTGTATAGGACTGGGTCACTCATCTATAAAAACTTGAACGGTGAACAGCAGAGAGAACGGTCTGTACATTGGCAGTCTGCTCCTGGCTTAGCGGGCAAGCTGGGTGCAAAGAGGATTGGGAACATTGGCCTTTCAGCTCTCTTGATCACATGGTGCACATGAAGCGTGAGGCTCCTTCCCCGCCTGACATCCCATTGTTTCCTAGTGCTTAGTCCTTTCAGTGCCATGGCTGGATGCTGAGGAAAACCCTAAACTTTGGAGTCAGTGGCACTAAGATTTGGGATGTTTCTTCTCCAACTTCTAGGGAAGGTGAACACATTTGACCTGGCTCCTTTCAGCCTCCTGTCTCTCTAGAAATCTCCCTTCAGGGCTTTTCAGTCTGCTTGTGTTCTCCTCCGGGAGGTCTTGTGGGGGAGGGATAGCTCAGTGGTTTGACCATTGGCCTGCTAAACCCAGGGTTGTGAGTTCAATCCTTGAGTGGGGGATCTGGGGCAAAAATCTGTCTGGGGATCAGTCCTGCTTTGAGCAGGGGATTGGACTAGATGACCTCCTGAGGTCCCTTCCAACCCTGATATTCTGTGATTCTGCAGCTCCATCAGAAGCCTCAGGATAATCTCAGAGATTCTGAGATGCTTGAGTATAAAAATGTAAACTACAAAGTCCCTACTCCATTTTTTTCTGGTTTTCTGTTTCACAGATACCGATTTTGTGTTTTATTTATTTTTTTGGTCCAGTTTTGAGTCGAGTAAAAACAGCCATGTCTGAAATTGGTGCTAGACTAGAATAACCGGCACAGCATCTTTGCATGCTAAACGTCCCTGTGCACAGATCTCATCAGCACAGCTCCGAGGATAGGGTTTCCTGGCTGACGGCTGGTGCAGGACAAGCTGAACAATCACAGCTCATTAATAGTTCTCATCCTTCCCTCTCCAGCCCTTAATATCCATGTGTAAGTGTTAAATAATCAGTTTAGGGTTATGTACTATCTTCTCCCCACCCAAATGGTGGGGGGTTGATCGTGATCCCCTCAACTCTCATTGAAGTCAGTTGCTGAGATTGCTCAGCACCTTGCAGGATTGAACCCTAAATGTGCAGGACTAGATTCACCCACCACAGAAATGCGCCCAGCCTGGAGTGGGATGTGGCAGCTGTTTGAATGCACGCAGCAGTACGAAGCTAGCTGAGCTGCAAATGGAGAGCAGCAGTGGATGTGAATGTATTGTACCGTTGGGAACTGATGCCTGGCCCGTGAGTGAATGGAGTTTGTCTATTGGGCCTGCTTTTCAGATGTCAGGAAGGGCGTTTTACACGGCTCTTTGTGGCTTTGCAGTGTATCCTGGAAGCATATGAAATGGAGCAGGGGGCCCCAAAGTCTCAGACCCCTTATAAGAATCCTCCTCTGTGTTGTTCCCCCTCCCCCGTCTTTCAGGCTGCTGGAGAACGGAGTAAAACTGTGATCCTAGTGAAGAACCTCCCTGCCGGCACTAAAGTGGTGGAGCTGGAGGAGGTCTTTGGCCCATATGGCAGCCTCGGGCGAGTGCTGCTCCCGGAAGGCGGGATCACAGCCATTGTGGAATTCTTGGAGCCCACGGAGGCCAAGCGAGCCTTCACCAAGCTGGCCTACTCCAAGGTAAGCCTGGGAATAGCAACGTGCATCATCTAATGTGGAACTCGCATTTCGGGATAAGGGATCCAGGCTAGGCAGGCTAATGCAAATCCACCCTCTTCTCTGTCCCAGCGTTGGCACTTTGAGAAGCCAGGTAGGGATAATTAGGTCAGGGATCAGTATCTTAAAGCCTCAGATGTAATCGTTAGTAATCAAATTCAAAAGGGTGCATGTTCTTGCTTAATGTGGAGGGGCTGAAGGAAGCAATCTCTAGAAGTGGGGAGAGGATCAGGGCACTTTTAGGAGAATAAAATCCCCCCATGTTGCTAGCAAAAGTCACCGCTGTTAGCAACGCGCAGCGTAAAGTGTAGTTATAAAAAATCTCCGCTGTTTCCTGGGCCTTCGGTACTGTTCAAACTCAGCCCTAGAGAAGGCTGCTGAACCCCCAGTGAGAACACACCCTGTGGGGAGAGCACGCGGCTGTGCCTTTAACCGCCAAACAGCTCCCATCTCCTGTAATATGTCCCCTGAGAAGATAGAAGGGAAGAAGGTAGTCACTTCTTCCCTGTCTTGTAGACGTTCCTTGTGTCTGTCACCCTTGCAGTTTCAGCACGTCCCTCTGTATCTCGAGTGGGCTCCCATGGGTGTCTTTTCCTGCCCACCCCCTGAGAAGAAACAGCCTGAGATTCCAGGAGAGGAAGGAGAAGCCAGGCTGGGAACTGGTAAGAATTTTGACTTGGGGGAGGAGTATTTACTGTAGTGTGTGTGATCCTGCTCTTCCTGTAGAGCAGTGGATGAGAACCTCTGCCTTACCTGAAGTCCCCTCTTGAAGTTGCTTTGAGGATTGTGTGTCTAGAGATGAGCAGAGCTTCTCTTCCCCCATCATTCTCGACTGCTGACATGGGAAAGCCGCCATCTCTAGATCTAAGCAATACAGCAGTGCACTTGCTTGCTGCTGCCATTCTCTCCCTTGGGTTTTTGGAAGCCAGTGCTGGTGTTGGAAATGGGGTTAAGATTTGGCGCACTAGCGGGGTTCAATTGGTGTGAGGTCAGACGAGTGAATAGAACCAAGCTATTAAGCAGTGCGGGAGAATGATTGTGGCTCAGAAATGCAGGGGCAGCATTATTAATTTGCGTTGCCATAGCACCCAGGGGCCCTCATCACAGACGAAGACCACATTGTGCTAGGTGCTGGACAAGTGCACAACAAAAATACAGTTCCTGACACAAGTGGCTTACCATTGAAGTACAACGTAAGAGGCAACAGATGGCTATTGACGTGCTGGGGAGTACAAGTGAACACTGAGACAGTGTTGGGCAGCGTGAGAGGTAGAGGTCTGTGCACACCAACAGCCTGACCATTGCCATGTTTTGCGTAGTCATCCTGACAGAGGAGGGGTCTGGAGGAGGGTAATGAGGTAGGTGAGCCGATGTTTATGAGCAGCGCCTCCCAAGCATACGGAATAGTGCAGGAGAAAGCACAGAGGGGTTTGAAAATTTAAAAAGTGGGCAGTGGAGGGTAGCCTTATGGGCCGAGTATCGCCAGCTCAGCAGCAAATGAGACCCTATGAAGGGCCTTGAAAGTGATGCTTGTCTTTGATGCGACAGAGAAGGGGGAGCCAGTGGAAGGATGCAAAGCCAGTGGAAGGATGCTGACAGAGTCAAAGCGATGGGCTAGGGAAATGATCTTTAAGCTGCATTCTGAATGACGGCGAGCGGGGATTTGTCAAGGCCAGAAAAGGATGCTCTAGGAATCAAGCCGCGGGGTGATGAGAATTTTGTAACTTTGTGCATGGATAAGAGGGGCCGTATGGTAGAGGTGTTATGCCCAAAGAATAGGCAAGATTTAGATGCAGCCTGGATGCAAGGCCCTCGAGAGAGGTCTGAGTCGAAGATGACACTCAGATTTCAGGTCTGGATGGTGGTATCCTGTCGTTGAGAAAGGAGGTAGCGAGGAGGGCTTGCAGGGGAAGATTAGGAGCTCGGGCTTAGCCATGTTTTGCTTGAGCTGGTGTCTAGAGATTCATGAGGCAGTGTCAATGGCAGGCTGAGTTTTTAGTCTGGACAGGAGTCCGGTCTGGAGTGAAGAGATATCTCTGAGTTGTCAGCACAGAGGTAGGCGTTGAATTTGTGTTTGCCAATCAGATTACCCAGAGATGAGGTGCAAAGGGAGAGGAGGAGAGGACCAAAGACAGCCCTGAAGAACCCCCACGGGGAGTTGAAGGGTGGATGAGGAGGATCCCCCAAGGAACACGCTAAAGGAGTGATTAGAGAGGTAGGAGAGGACAGAGTCACGGAAGCCAAGGGAGGACAAGACTTCAAGAAGAGCACAGATGGCTGCCAGGTTGAGAAGGATGAGGATGAAAAATTCGATAGGATAGAGAAAGAGGAGGCAGTGAAGAGATGCAAAGAGAAATTGCTTGCTTAGACTTTCCCCTTATTTACCCTTAACGCAAATGCAGTGTGGACCCAGAAAACGCGCCTCTTGCTTGGTTGCAATAATTTTTATGCTTCGTGTGCTTTAGTATCAGTACTGGTGTCAGTTCCAAAAATATGCAAATTCCTTTGTTGAAGAAGGGTGGATTTGAGGAGTTGCAGGAAAACTAGGCAGATGAGATTAAAGCCAGGCCAAAAAAGGCAGGAAGTGTCTGGCTGAAGACCTTTTTTTCCTGCTCCTGAAACACACACGTTGCTAGAAGATGACACTCATGCCCAGGGCCGAACAATGTAGCAATTGTGCTAGTCTCATCGCCAGTCTCAGCTTTGTGTCCATGAAGCCCAGCCAATGGGAGAACTTTGAAACCAGTGAATGTTTCTGGCTTTGTGCGAGGATCTATGGCGGCTTCTGTTGGAGCTTCTGGTTTTGAGCAGCTCTATTGCTCCAGAAGAGAGAACTCCTCACTTTCAACACCTTGGAGTTAGGCGGTCGGGGGGACACAGGGCGTGTTCAGTGCCTTGAGATGCTCAGGATCATTCCTGATACAGCAGTCTCTGGTGCTCAGTGTAGGCCATTTTTAAATGTCTTGGTGGATGGGACTAACTCCACTTGCAGTGGAGATGATCACACTGTCTAGGATCTTGCCGTTAGTTGAGGCACTCCTGAGACTGTCAAATCTGGTGACTTGAGAGGTGGCCTCACTGGCGCTCAGGTACTGAAGTGACAGCTGATGGGTGGTATTTCTGCGTCAGAAATGGTATTTTGATGAACATTATTATAGCCCAGACCTGAAGAAGAGCTCTTCAGAAGCTTGTCTCCTTCACCAACAGAAGTTGGTCCAGTAAAAGATGTTGCCTCGCCCATCTTGTGTCTCAATTATTCCAAGAGGCAGCATCAGTAGCTTACAGGGACTCTGTACAGGCCACCACCCCGACTAGAGAGTTCTCTTTGTGCACAGTTGGTATAAATGGAGACTGAGCTCTACAAAGAGGGTAGGAGAAGCAGGCCCAGAACAAAAGGACGAGCAAGGCCAATCTGCTGCATTTACTTAACATGCAGCAGTGCCTGTGGGTCTCAACCAGGCCAGGTCCCCATTGTGCCAAGTGCCGTGTGAACATATAGCAATCACACGCCCTGCCCTAGAGAGCTTAGTCTGAAAGGCAAGACAGATGAGGTGGATGAAAGGAATGGTTTTGGGGGAAGGATTAGATCGTTGTTACAGCATCTGACTAGGGCTTGGGAGAGCCGAGTTCCATTCCTCACTCTGCCACAGCCTCCTTGGGTGAGTCACTGAATCTACCCAGTGCCTCAGTTTCCCCATCTGTAAATTGGGGGCAGTGCTTTCCTACCCCACAGAGGTGTCGAGGATAAAATCCCTCTGTGACTTCGGGATGATAGGGCCCTCATCACCATGGTATCCCATCAGTACTGAGATAGGAAGGAAGGATGACGTAACACCAACAGTAGCTGTGATGGGGCGCTTTCGTATAGACAAGTATCGGGAGGTAGCTGTTTAGTCTGTATCTATCTGAAGAAGTGGGGTTTTTACCCACAAAAGCTTATGCTCAAATAAATCCCTTAGTCTTTAAGGTGCTACCGGACTCCTTGTTTTTAGAATAGAGCAGTGCTTCTCAAAGTTGGGCCACTGCTTGTTCAGGGAAAGCCCCTGGCGGGCCGGGCCGGTTTGTTTACCTGCCTTGTCCGCAGGTTCAGCCGATTGCTACTGGCTGCGGTTCACCGCTCCAGGCCAATGGGGGCTGCTGGAAGTGGCGTGGGCCGAGGGATGTGCTGGCCGCCCTGCTGCCCCATTGACCTGGAGCAGCGAACTGCTGCCAGTGGGAGCCGCGATCGGCCGAACCTGCAGACGTGGCAGGTAAACAAACCGGCTTGGCCCGCCAGGGGCTTTCCCTGAACAAGCAGCGGCCCGGCTTTGAGAAGCACTGGTATAGACTACATGACATGAAAGCAGATCGACCCCCTCCCCCAAACTTTATAACGAAGCCAGTTATTGACAGAATTTCCCCATCAGAGAGAGGGGATCGACACAGCTGCGCACATGCCTGTTGTCTGCGTGTGTTACATGGTGCCCTCCTCTAAGGGTCTAAAGAGCCTAATTGAAGGGCCAGGCCTGAGGATCCCAGCTCTGATTGAACAAAGGAAGGTAGCACCAGACCAGCTGATCGCCTGGCTGGCAGGTCGTGGAGCAGCGTGTGCATTTGTGTGCTTGCCTGTGTTAATTTCAAGCCCCACTGCACGCCTTGTGCGGGTGAATTCCCACTGCTCTTATGGTAAGGACGTGACCTTTTTATGTCTTTCCTCTCCCCATCCCTGGGGCTTTTAGCATTGCTCTTGCATATTTGGGGCCTTAAACACTTTTAAAACCAGTATGGAAGGAGGTTGGATAGCTGAGGGTTTATTATTTGTATTTATTTTTTTTTCCCTGGAAGCCTTTTCAAGACCATCAGGGAGGTGGAGGGAGCTGATGAAAAGCTTTTCCCATTCCAGGTCCTGGGGGAGGGACAAAGATAGGGGCAGCTGCTTTATCTCCCCATAACCGAGACCCTCACCTCCAGATAAAGGGCTTTAAGCCCAGGAGCTCCAGGAAAGCTGCTTCGGTTTGATAATGGTCTTTGCTGTCAGCCTCTGGCACCGTACGCCTGGGGGAAGGTGTGGGAGGAAGGCAGCAGTAAATTCCTTAGTCTAATTACAGCAGAGCCCCGTGTGGCTGCGTGTGACTGTTGTGCTAACTGCAGATGGAGGCACCTTTCCCCCCACCCTAAATCTTTCCTCTCTTCCAACCCATTTGTCTTCAAAACCAATGAATTTTCTGCTCAAGTTTGCTGATTTCCAGCAATTACTAAAAGTTTCTCTTGCAATTAAGGGTGAAAGTGCTTGGCCAAAAAAGAAAAAAGACTTTTTTTTTTCCAGGGCAGAAGAAATTTACAGTTGATCACTTGTTGCCCTGACTTGTCTGGTTCTGAGCAGCTCTTTAACCAAAGCAGGGATCTGGGTACGCTCTGGAACCAACCCAGCTCATGGCCCTGTTGTCTCAGCAGAACATTCCTATTCAATAGGATAGCAGATGATCAGCAGTTTTGGAAGGGCTCAGTACAAAGGGTAGATGCAGTAGGAAGGCCAAGCTAGGCATACGTCTGTGGCGCCCCGTACGCCGTCCGGCACCTTTCTAGTGGAATGAGTCAGATCCTGCTCCTCTTGGAGACGATAAAAACTCCAATCACCTCCCATGAATTGTAGTGGGGCGAGATAAAGCTGAGCCAAAGCCCTGTGCAGTCAGTGTCAAGATCCCTGTTAACTTCAGTGTGCTTTGAATGAGGCCCAAAGGCTACAAGGGATCTCTTACGCCTTCCTCTGAAGCATCTTATGCTGATCACTGAGGTGATGTGGTTTGGCGACTTGTGCGTATATGGTGAGGCCTGGAGAGAGCTGTTGGTGCCCTGTGCTGGTGCATGCCATGCTGGGGTGAGAGAGGGGAATTGTAGTCAGCAGCGGAGGTGCCCAGGGTAGGCACTAAAGCTAAGGAATTAGGCTGGGTACTTAGGGAAAGCACCACATTTGGTGCTCGGATACGAGAGCTGTGGATGGCTAGGTGAGCATTTAGAGAGATTAGGGGTATAGTGATAGCTGTATGCCTGCTTCACGGCTCTCTGTTTCTGGAGCTGCCTTTGGTTTTGCGCCCCAGCTTTTCTGTAGAGGAAGGAGCCCAGGAGCCTTGCTGTGTTGGCAATATCTTCCTCTCTGGGTGGGTGTGTTTCAGTCACTCTTCTACCTTGCCTTGGTGCCGGGTGGGAAGGAGGACAGCATGTGGGTTTGAGTTGCTGATAATGCCGGAAGCCAACCATGGGTTGTTCACAAACACCAGCATTTGGAATGGAGATGGGAGAGGGTGGCGGATGGAGATGTTGGAGTTCCCCACTCTGCATGTACATCATTTTCTGGGAAGTTTGGGGCACAAGGCAAATCTCCAGTTTAGATTCTGATATTAGGCACACGCTCTGCATTGTGCATCTCTCCTGAGCCCGCCTTTCCCTTTCTCACTCCTCTCCACCTCCTTTCTGGACAGCCTCTCCAACTCCCTCAGTTGTTGAACAATGGGTGTGAAAGGGCCTTCCTCAGAAAAATGTGAAGTTCTTTTCCCCTTTCCTTTCCTTTTTCTTGTCTCTTTGAGGCAGAGATAGGGCGGCTGCATGTTCCACTGATGTTAAAAGGACGACGTTATCATTGTTGCCATTTCCATTAAAGCATAAAAGGGCCATTTCATGCCAGAGCTCTTGAAGATTAATTAGAAGTTTAATACATTCGGTTTGTTTTTTGAAAGTGGGGGAGTCTTTGTGGCACTCGCTGTGGTGAGCGAGTCGAACGAGTACAGACAAAAACCCGTGAAGATCCCTTTCATGTACACAATTCTTTAAAACCTGGTTACAGCCCTCAACAAAATGGAATGGAGCAGAAGCTGTTCACGAAGGGGATGTGTTGGCACAGCGAATGTGACTGAAGATTGGCCCATAAACTATTAAAAAATGAGACCCAGCATTTGCTACCCTGTTGATTCCAGGATGTTGTGCAGAGGGGATGCTGTTGTCTCTCTGTGCTGGAGGTTCCTCTGTGGTGCACTGAACTGTAGCTGAGGTGATGCAGTTGTGTTAGTGACAGCGGTTCCCAGGTGCGACTCTGTAATATGGTGTGTGCCAGGGAATGCTACAGCAGAGTCATCATTAATTGTGGTATTTCAGAAGAGCTGTACAATTGTGTGTTGATTCCCAAATGCTACGATCTGTATTTCAGTTCAGCTGAGTAAGGTCTATAGATCATGGAAAATAAACTAACAGTGGATATTTCAGGCCATGGTTGAGGGATACTTGTAGAGCTGTGCAAGAGCCCAGGGTTGGAGTAAGTATCTACCTAGGCTTGTGACCATAGTGTCTGGTCTCCTGGGAAGAAGGATGGCGTAGGTCAGAATTCAAGGGTGTTAGAAGAACAATACATGGCTTACACTGCTATCCATGCTGTGGCCTCGTATCCAAGACCATCAAGTTCACCCACAAAACTGTTACTAAATGCAGCTGGAGAGATGAGTCATTGTAGTCTGGGTGTTGATGGCTCCGACGGTGGGGTCAAAATACAATAAATCCCTTCAGTCTCCTGAACTGCCTGGAGTTAGTTACGTTTTATGGTGTTTATGGTTTGTTTGCTTGCTTTACAGCTGGTGATGAAACTGAGGAAGCTAAAAAGGGCTCAGAAGATATAGCAGTAGATGAGGAGGAGGAGGAGGACGAGGAGGGTGTTCCAGGATGTACACTGTTCATCAAAAACCTCAACTTTGCCACCACAGAAGATACGCTGAAGGAGGTGAACAAAGGGAGAGGTGGTGGGACTGGGTGTTGCGTGTATCCAGCAATGTTCTGTTTAGATGGAGCTACTCGTTTGAGTGGCTTGGTCAGGGTCAAACAGTGAGTTTGTGGCGCAGCCTGGACTTAAGTCCTTCAGCTGCTCTACTGTTTGGTATTTTAAAGCTATCGATAAAACATTCGTCAGTACAAAGCTTCCATCCGAGCCTCTGCAAACATTGAGTCTCCTCTGGCCCTTATGAGGAAGGTCTCGTAGCCATTTTGCTAGGGTAAAGAGTAGTAGAGAGGTGAGGTAGCTTTCCTAAGGACATACAGTGAGTCAGTGGCAGAGCCAGGAAGAGTAACCTGAAGTTCCTTCTGTTTCCTTTCCCAGCCACTAAACAACTCTCCCGTTTGCTGGTTGGAGACAGTAGATGTAGCTATAGACCGTGCTAGAGCTGTTCTCCAGCTTGGTTGTGAAAATATCCTGCCCAGATTGGGGCTGGTGGTAACTTTTGAATGCCCAGAGAATCATTCAGTTGGGTTTTTTCATTCACATCAATTGTCATGTTAGAGGGCAGTCGAGTAGACTGTCTACCTGGAAAGTTTACCCCAGCCCAGGCACTTTTCAAAGGCTAACTTAATTGCTCAGACATCTCTAGCAATCCATCTCCAGACTACAGCATGTTATCCCATCCTGTGTCCCAGTAGAGGTGCCCCATTTCCCTTCTCTTTCATGCCTCGC
This sequence comes from Mauremys mutica, assembly GCF_020497125.1. Classification (NCBI taxonomy): domain Eukaryota; kingdom Metazoa; phylum Chordata; order Testudines; family Geoemydidae; genus Mauremys; species Mauremys mutica. The sequence continues at coordinate 26,745,784 of NC_059087.1, forward strand.
TCACTGTTGAAACACCAAATGTTTCAATAATCTCCCATACAAGTAGTCAGAATTGGAGGAAACTTATTCATCCTCCTTTTTACTGCCCTATGTTTCCTTCCTGTATATATCAGGAATCTGAAGGCCTTGAATTTGTAGAATTGATGTGTTTAAGGGAACCACAAACTCCTGTAGATTCACCGGTACCTAATTAGGTCCAATCCCTTCACCATACCTTATATTTATTTACATTAGGGCTGCGCAGCATATAATTAAGCTTGGCAGAATTCAGTTTTTATTTTTTATAATTTTGATGGATAATAGCAATGGTTATTGCTACCATTTTTTTGTTTAAAACTTTCACAGTTGTGGGAAATTATAGGAGTTAGACCGGGAGGGCGGGGGTAGTGTCAGACAGTTATTTAATTACAGTAGATGTTGAGATTCAAAAAGTTAAAGCTTTCTAACCGTGAAAACATACTCTCAACGTCACACGTCAAAATATACAAAGTAAAAGTCCTTAAACTGTACTTCTCAAGCAGCATTTTTCATTGCCTGTCTGTTTCAGTTTTGATTATCATTGATAGAAATATTTTGTGTGTGTGTGTACACATGGTGAAATCCACATTTGACATTTGCCAATAAAAATCGAATCCTTCCAAGCCTACATATAACAGCCAGGCTGCCACAGGCACTTTTTGGTACCTCCCATGCGATCCTGGAAAGGGAAATAGTCTAAGGCTATTGTAATGAATTGGCAATTATTAGACAGCTTTGAAGGAGCCAGTGTCTGGGTGGAAGCATTCTTTTAAGTACTTCGGTATTCTGTAGCAATGATCTAAACCACTGCAGCTTTCCGTAGCTATAGTGCAGTGTGTTACTGAGAGAGTGTTTTTAAATAAAGGCTGTCACAATAGAATGCATGACGTGTGTCTTTTCCTTGTTCAGTGTGCACGGCTCTCTCTCTGTGGGTTGACTTTGTTTCAGTTGCTACAAAAGGGGAACGTTGTCAAAGAGTTACACTTTAATTACAAAGAGAACTAAGGACTGTGTAAAATTCTTTGCAGACGTTTTCCAAAGTGGGAGCTTTGAAGAGCTGCACGATCTCAAGGAAGATAGACAAAGCAGGTACTCCTATGAATCGCTGTGCATTTCCTTCTGCTTGGGTTGGTCGTGGTGATGCCTTCCGCGTTCCTCTTTCTGGGCAATTGGATAGTTGATGTTAAAAAATCTTCATGTGCCCGGAAATGCATATGTTGAAATGACTGAAAACGTAAGCACTAAAAATCAACTTCTGATTAAACTGGGAAGGTCATACACCAAAGGCAAGTAAGTGGGACTCGTAGTGGGTCAGCTTAAGGCTCTGTAAAAATGTCATAAACTCTACTTCATGCCATGGGCTTGTGAAGAGTTCAGTCAATTTTAAAAAGAGACCTCACAGGCACATCTGCCTGCCCAGCTTCATGTTTGCTCATAAAATAATAAATAACAATCTGTCTCCTAGAACTGGAAGGGATCTTGAAAGGTCATCGAGTCCAGCCCCCTGCCTTCACTAGCAGGACCAAGTACTGATTTTTGCCCCAATCTCTGAATGGTCCCCTCAAGGATTGAACTCACAATCCTGGGTTTAGCAGGCCAATGCTCACACACATGATCTGGTTTAAGGACAGAACCATGTCTAGTTTCACTCTACCTTCCAGGACAATCAGCTTCTGTCACTGAAGAAGGACCTCGTTAGCATAGTGCCATCCGAGTTTGGAAACTTGCCATTGTATTTGCTGCTCAGGGCTTTGCTTATGGATCCCTGAAGTTGTGATCCTCTGAGCCTGTTTCCTAAAAGCGCTGCAGCCTTGAGTGTTGAAAACTTTTGCTGAATAAGGAGATAATTAAAGGGCTGTAGAAACCTCGAACTGATAAGAGTGACTATGCTAGTTTTGCATCTCTTCTGTGGCGCTCAGAGGGACAAGTGAAATTTAGGGCACAACCTAGGTGATAATGTGAAAGACAGCAGATAATGTTCTCTGGCTTGTAAATAGATCTCAATCCTTCACTCCCTTGCCAAGACATTTGCACAGTGGTTTGGAGAAGACCTAATATGTATGAGCCCTATGCTCCTGGCTCTGTAGCTGCTTCTATATCTGTGCACTTGCTGTACTGCTGACCTCCCCAGTGGTGTGGATAACCAGCAAGGGATGAATAGTCATTATGTCAGCTGCTGAGGCCTTTGGAAATAAAGGGAGAAGTCTATGCTTGGCAAGTGAGAATAGGGCCATCCTATAAAGGGCTGACACTGTTTTTACATTAACCAGTGGGAGAGTGGAGAACATGAAATTGTTGGTTCCCTTTCCCAAATTCACTGAACTCCAGGTTTGGAATTATGTAACAAGCAGTTTCCATTCACCTATATAGGACAAGAGTTCAGGCCCCCATATGCTGGGCACTGAATGTACATAGAGTCAGCTTCTCACCCCAAAGAGCTTCCTCTATAAATATGACAAAGGACATATTGTCTCCACTTCACAAGTGCTCAATGAGCACACGCAGTTTAAATGAGCTGCCTATGGATACATGGGATTTTTGTAGCAGAGCCAATTCTCTTCTGACTCTTAAACCAGGGCTCTAGCCAAAAGCCCATCCTTTCTGCTGAGGGATCTACCTAGACGACAGATCAGTTTAAGGGTCCATTTATAATTGGTTTTATTGGCTTGTGCAATGTATTTCCTCCTTGATGGCCAGAGTGAACTCTTAGGTGGGTTTCAGATGAAAAATACAGTCAAAACTCCAGACCCAGATTTTACATTCATCTAAAAGGAAGCATAAATTATTAGGGGGTGGTAACTTTGTCTGAATCAGGCGCGTTAGGAATGCCCAGAGAATGCCTGTGTCTGGATTATGGTGACAATTTCATTCCAAAAGTTTACCACTGCAGCAGTGCAGGAAAACCCTGTGCATGAACACATTTGTATGTAAGCAGTATGATCACTGACCTTTTGTGCGCATAACCATCAGTCCTGCAGACATGATAGCTAGTGTTTTGTTTAGTTGCATTCACAAAAGTTACATATGAAATGGATTTCCACTATACACAGGTGTTGTACAACTTTCTTTGCATCATCCCCAGGGTGATTGTATCTTGAAATGTCACAATATCAGTTAGGTTTTTTAATTCCCCGTGGCTCCTTTGGGGCAGGTTTAGTCCAGCAAAGCTCACCCCGTTTCTAGCAGTGTTGAATCACTTTTTCGTTGTCTGTCATTAACCAGTCACAAGGGCCTGTCCATTGTACAGGCCACTACCGAATGCTTTTCGCCAAAGCGTTTACGGGGCTCTTTCCTTTCCTTTCTGGCAGGCACTTTACTTCCTATGGGCTTTGGATTTGTGGAGTACAAGAAACCAGAGCATGCTCAGAAAGCTCTCAGACAGCTCCAGGTAACCATGGGTGACGCAGGCAAAGGGGAGGAGTGGGTGGCTCATGAGGCATCGAGAACCCCTCTAATATTTGTTTTTCAGTAGTTACCTACAGGCTGCAACTGAGGTCAGAGCCCCATTGTGCTGAGTGCTGAACATACCCCTAGTGAGATGGTCCCTGCGCCAAAGGGCCCACAAACTATAGGCAAAGTCTAGAAGTGGAAATAGTGGCACAGGGAGGGGAAGTCACTTGCCCAACATTACGTCCGTGGCACAGTTGGGATTAACTCAGGTGTCTTGACTCCTATGCCAGTGCCCTGGCCACTAGACCACGCTGCTTCCCCATCTGTATTGTGTACTCTTCACCTGTATTAGCTGTGCTTGGAAAGAGAAGAGCTTTGGGTGAAGGAGAGGTGGGAGGAAGGAGAACTGAGATGTAAAACTCCTCTGTTTTTAAGGTCTCTTTCTTTATGCAAACTTTGTAACTTGCTTTTTTTAGGGTTGCTCAGTAGATGGCCATCAGCTGGACGTGAAGATCTCCGAAAGGGCCATCAAGTAAGTCTGCTTGATCCCTGTCTGACTTCTCTGCACCAAATAGACTTAAGCAGCAACAGCCCTTGATTGCCCAGAATGGCTCTTTCTTTTCTTTAGTGTGGTTGCTGGTGGCACTTTGTAATTCAGGTGGTGAATAGTGCCAGTCTTAAATACACATTTACCTGGTACAGTGGAACAAATGTTTTTCCTGGGGTCTTTCAGATGATCAGATCTTCAAAAATAGTAGTTGTGATAGTGTTAGTCTAGTGTATTAACTCAAAGGTGTAGCCAGCACTCACTGTTCGTTCTTAAAAATGTTAGAGACCAAATAATTAATCTTAGCCAAATGTATTGTCTTAAGGCAAAGTAGAACAATATAAAAAGCAAACCTACATATCCTCCCTCTGGGAAGCAATCCTTATCTCACAGCATGTTCACCTTATGCACAAGCTGTGCTTCAAAGATACACGTTGCAACTAGTAGTATTTCTAGTATGATTTTTTGCAAGTTCCAGAATGCTTTGCACATCACTTGAAGTTTAAGTTTAACCCACTGGTTTATGCCAGCTTTGTCCTTAGTACCTCCCTATATTTTCCCATATCTTGGGTTGAATTGCTGCATTCCAAGTGTTGATGTGCCACGAAAATACTCCGAAAGTGTACTTGGTACAAAGGATTCCTGCATCCTTGCTTTGATAAGTTTCCTATTTTCTAATGCCAAAGCTGATTTCAGCTTTGCAAAGTGTTGTGGGATGTATGACGTAGGTGAACAGAATTATGGGAAGAGCATAATACATTCAGTTACCATAATTTCCCATCACCGATGTATATTATATTAATACTGTGTGCATAATACCTATTAACATGGGGTATTTTTGGCCAACAAGTGGATAGGAATAAATGAAATTTGAGGTGGCGATCTGTTTTTATTAGACTAAGTAAAAAATGAAGGAAGCACTGAGCTTCTGGGAATCGGAAGAACGCAAAGCAACACTAAATAATTTCATCGCTTAAGTGAGAGAGGCTAGATCTAAGGTGAACTATACTAGAAAAGTTGTCTCAAGGGTCGTCTTGGGGTAATTTGCTATTCACCTCCCAACTTCTTAAAGAAAAGCATCTTTCCACAGTCATCCTCATCTGTCCTGTAGATGATGATGTTCTGTACATTGAGGCCCAAGAAGCCATTGAGCATATCGATCAGGAAACTGGACTCCAGAATGTCTAGATTCGTAAGCTGGCAGGAACCAGAAAGAGAGAGGTCTGTGTTGTGTTGCTCTACAGTGCAACTTACCATGTCTCCGTTGATTTACCAGGCCCACTGTGACACCATCCCGCAAAAAACAAACGCTCAAGAAGCAAAAGAGCTCCAAGATTTTGGTCCGAAATATCCCATTCCAGGCAACCGTGAGGGAAATCAGAGAGCTGTTCAGGTAAAGAAATCTGCTGCTGCTCATCTGCTCAGTGGGTAGTTACTCACTGGGGCATTGGTGGCTGCTTTTGGTAGGTGACCTTGCTGTCTGATCATAAATAGTACGGAACTTACAGGGTAAGTGAGACTTGTATTTAATGTAAATATGGACACATGACATGAAATAAGCAGATTACTCCTGTGTCTGAGCTCCACTGGGAGCAGGAGCATGTAGGGAGGGAACGGGAGGTGAATCAACGAGCGGGTCATAGTGTCTTCATCCTGAGGGCCAAACTGCACCAGCCTCTGCCTGAATTAGAGCAACCCGGGGCTGCACTAATGTACACCAGCAGTGTCTGGTCCCCTAGGGACCATGTGCCCACTAAGGATCCACACTGAGATGCCCCAATACATCCCTATCTCTTCTGACATGTTCCCTGTGCTGCATTGGTACAGTTGGTGCAGGAGCTGAGTTCTTACCCCAACTCTTCTTGACTGGGGCAGTTCTCAGCTGGTGGGTAACAGACAGAATCTGGCTCCTTTGCACCTCTTAAGCAGTGCAAAGGGTTCAGATCATAACTGAGAATCTGGCCACAAATCTCTCCTTGTCCAGAATGTGTTCCGTGGCTTTCCCAAGAAAGCGAGGTGTGACGAGCACCAAGAAATTGGCCAGACAGCAGATAGGATTGTTTTACATACAATGAACCAAATTCCTCACCGGTCCTGTCCACGTGGCACCAGGGTTTGTGCACGCCCTTTAAGGAGCTCCTAAAGCTTGGTTCTCTAGCAACAATTAACCTCATATAAAATGGTGTGTGCGTGTAAAGTACTTTGTACAGGGTAAGGGTTGTCCCAAGGTTGGCATGGATGAAACAAATAGGAATTATTTTTGTGAGAACACTTGTTTTGTAATGGACTATTTCGGCAAGAATCCTCCGTATTGAAAACTACGTGGGATGACACTGGTAGCTAAGCATGGAGTGCTTTAAAACTTCAGGGAGTCCCACCTGCTGCAAAGGGAAATGGGGAGTGACTTTGCATTTGTTAGAGATACTTGTAGGTGCATGTTCACTGACTGCATCCACAATGTCACTCATTTGGGTGTTGGCTTTTTAAGCATTGATAAACCATCACAAATCTGGGATGCTTTGCATAATATCGAATAAGGTACATTTCCTACCCCAACCAACCTCGTCTGATTGTGCTGCTGCTCGGATACTAGAGTGAACTGGGGGAGTCATAGAGTTTACGGACACAAGGAAATATCAGATCATCCAGTGTGAACCCCTAGGTTCTGTTTTCAGCTCTGCCCTGACCTGCAGGGTGACTGTGGGCAGGTCACTTCCCCTCTGTGTCTCGGAGAATAATGAGGCTGACCCGCCTTGAGGTATATTGATGCAAACAGCTATATAAGAACAAAGTCTTCTAGGGTGTGAGTTCACCGTGTCAGTGTTTGGAAAGGGTATAGAGAGGACTTCTTCAGGCCTTGTGGGGTTAGGTTGAATGTGTTTTAACTTTCCTAACAATGAACGCTGTTAGATTGTAGGTTCATTCCCCAAGGGACCTGGGGGGAAATCCAGTTGCTTAACCCACTCAAAGAAAACCAATATTGTGCCCTGAAGAACACTGTAGGGAACAATCCCGCAATTACATGTTGGGGGTGAGCAAAACTAGAGGCCCCTGGAGATCTTTTATTCATGGGTTTCTAAATACTGTATTAGCATGAAATGTTGTAGAAGTGTTGCCAAGGCATAAGAGACAAAATACTTAGGCCTCTGTTGGAGGAAAGTGTGATCCTGTGTCCTCACTGCTTGTTGGACAATTCTTCTGTGCACGGGGTGGGGGCAGGCTAGGGATGTTGTATCTATTTAATTGGAACCAGGCTGAGGTAACCATGTCTTAGAAGTATGTTAGTCGCATTGTTTATGACAGGAAGCTGCTCAGATGCTGAGCACAGTAAAAGAACCTATCTAGAATAGCGAGGGCTCTTCTAGCCAGAAGCCTTTGTCTGTTTAAAGGCTCTTATATCTTGTATGCCTGTACTTTGACTGTATAGTGAGAGAGTCTGTGGAAATGGTCTGGACCCAAAATTTGGATCTTAACGCTATTCAAACTGCTTAGGATAGGGAGGAAAATTGCCCCCGGATTTCTAATCATGTGAGACCCTTCAAGTCCCAAACTTAACTCTTCCTGCCAGTTGTAGAGCGACCAACTTGATGCGTCAAATTGCCAGTGCTCAGCTGATATCCGCAGTTTACCGGCCAACCGACCAAATAATAAACAGAGCCGGGTTGGCTTTCGGCTCTGTAATATATTCAGAGGGACGAGGAATCTGTACTTGTCCAAAAGATAAAAGATCAGTATGGAGAGATGTTTTGTTTCACATTATTAAAAGGGCGTTGAAAAACCACGCATGGTTGAGAAGACGGGGGTATAGGAGCAGTTTGATATTGTCTGTTTTAAGGAACATGAGGCTTCTATAGCTCATTATCAAAAGCGTGTTAAGAACAATGCATGTTAATCAGGAAGCAGTGTTCCACCAAAATGTCAGTTTCACTTAGTTACACAATATATTGAGGAACACGTTATTTATCTTCGGAACAAAAGGCAGCAATGAGAGAACTGAGCTGATTTAATAATATCTCTACTTATTTTTCAGAAGGGCTAAAAATTTGCGCACACTGGACATTATTAAATGCCAGGCATTCTTTTGGGGCTTTGTTTAAAATTGTATGCCTTTGCCATAGATTTAGATACTTTGGTGGGTTTCTTTTTAATAATAATTTTTTAGTTTTAAAACAATTATTTGGAACCAGCGGCATTTCCCGCAGCAAGGCAGCAGGGGGCACTCTTAGTCTTCCCAGGAAATAAAGGACAAGAGAGGAACTGCAGTTGTTGCTCGCAGACAATGACACTGCAGGCCAATGGTAGCTCTGCCCATGGAGGTTAAAGGCTTTGTGGGACAAGCCTCTTCTCTATTGTTTCACATGTTCAAAAGCCACTTTCTAGCCACCCAAGTGATGTCCTATAACCCACTTCCTTTACTCCACTTCTGAATTATTGTCTGGGCAGGGTATGAAAAACAGAAGATTAAAATCCTTTTTATTCTATAAAAATGTCTTCACCTTTCAAGCTTTGTCACGTGAGCTCTCCCTTTTAAATCTACCCACGAATAGGTGTTAGCAACGCTAGCTGTTTGAAATGGACAATGATTGATTTATTTAAACAGTACAGACTTTTGGAGTCTTCTGTTCATGGATTGTTCAGAGTTGCAGCTTGCCCTGTTCATCTTTCTCCTCTAGTGTTTTGTCGATTCAAAGATCCATCATCACAGTGCATAGCCTCTCTGTGGAATGAGGATTATGGTTTAGGATGCAATATTAGCAATCTAAGATATGTATAAAAGCCTGCCTTGTTCCTGCACTCCTGTGTTGTTGCTCTCCTCTAGCCAAATCAAGCTAATCTTGAAGACCTGCACCCTGGTCGTGGTAGTGCTGGATTTTGGATCACTTTAACAAAACTTTCATAGGAAGAGGGAGCATGAAGACAAACACTTTCGGAAAATCCATGCATGGGTGTTAAATTAGTATTGCTTTCCTAAACCTGTAGCTTGCAGCGGCTTCAAGGTGCATGTCTGTGGTTTCAGAGGTTTGGAGATAAGGTTTTAATCCATAGGGAGTACATTGGAAAGTGAAGGTACTCCATTTTCTTCATATGCATTTGGTGATGGTGAACACTCCTGGATTGGCAGTCCTGGAGTCTGAATCCTTTTTCTAAGCATGGACAACACTGGAATAAGTTTTCCTCATACTGTATCTGTCGCCATACTTGAATCCTGGCCTGGAGGGAGTATCTCTAATAATGAGGGTATTTCAGTCTGTCTGCTCTTTGCTGAGGCTGCTAGTTATGTAGTTCATCAATTTACAACTGTCCTTTTAATTCTTTGATACTATATTGAGAGGCTCTTAAGCTGATATTTTCAAAAATGATTAATGATTTTGGGTGTCTAATTTGAGACCTGTGAAAAGCCCTTATTTTTCAGAGGGCAGCTCCTGAGCAATTTCTGAAAATTAGGTTCCTTTAAAACGTGTCATGCTTGTCCCACATAATCACCACTTCCCGTCAGAAGTCTTGATCTTAATGCCATATCACTTCCTACACCAACTTAGAGAGCATAAGAAATGGAGGCATTATTGTACAGACTCGCATCACTGAACATGAAGTTACAGAGATTTTTCCCCTCCTAAAATAGGAGCAACTAAAATGGAAAAAAGTCCTTTACATTTTCTCTAGATCAAATAAGACGTGTTGAAGGGTGAACCCTGTAGGCTGCCTTCATAGAATTATAAATGCACATGGTGCACACTCCACCAAATAAGGGAATAAGAGCTGTCATAAAATCAGATTCAGAAAAAGCTTGTGATGGGGTCAACTCGGGTTTCTTTCTGGAGGAAACATGGTTTTGGGGAACTTGCATGTAAATTGGGCAAGATATATAAACCCTTTTCTAAAATCAGAACTATCTGTCACTGCCTCATGCTTCCAGATGAGCAGAGGAAGAAAACCAGGCGGCCCACTAGCCTCATTATTTGCCTTTGGTCCGTTTATAAAAATAATAATAAAAAAAAAATCGAGAAAATCCCAAATTCAAGATTTACTTCCAGTCTAAACAAGAAATTATATAGCTTTATATGAAGATTACATTATTGTACATCTGATCATCTCCATATTCCACCTGTAGGAGTCTAATTCATGCAAATTTAGTAAGGCTTTCTGGTTACAAAATGTGTATGGACCTCACCCTTAACAGAAATAAGGTTACAGCTATTGGGGTGGGGGAGGGGAGAGAAACACAGCTGAAAATAGTACCAGAACATGGTTATGGTTCCTAGGAATAAATATAGCATATCACATTGTTATGTGAAAGTAACATTCTGTTTTAGAGAAACCAATGGGATTAAAGATTGGAATATGATACTGGACAGGTTTAATGTACTAAAAATAAACGGTCTGTCCATTTTATTCTTTTTTAAAGGCTTTGTTGTTACTTATTTTTTTTAAAACCAACCTCTTCCCTCCCCCCCAATAACCAAAACTCACTACGTAGTGCTTTTAGAAGAGCAATCTAGCCAGACTAGCCAGGACAGAAGTTCCCTCTGACCGAAGAAGTAGAAATGGTCATGAATCTAAAACTATATTACAAGGGACAAGATTTGGAAATTGGATCTGTTCTTCTGGAAGAAAAAAAAGTATGGGTGAAGGATTCAGTTGATAAAATAGGTCATTTTTTTTATTATCTTTGTTTAACTGAGTCTTTATAAAGTAATTCTTACGTCATTATCCATTTCTTCAGAGCTTGGAATGACCTATGAAAATAAGAGTTGTTACCAGAATGAGCTCTTCATTCCTCATTATGAAGGAACACTGAGATATAATGAAGCCTAGTGCAAGACACACTCCATGTTCACACCTTTCTTCAAGTAAGGGAGGCTACATGACTGGTGAAAATTTTCCATTCCCCAAGATATCTTCCTGCACTTGAACCCATAGAAATTTTCACTAACCAAAGGCAGAAGAGAGAAAATTGTCGATTAATGGACAGTGAGGTTTTACCCTTATATGAGCTAGGTGGTATTAATTGGTACATTCAGCTCCTATATGCTCGGGTATATGACACACAAAAAAGGCATAGATAGCTAAGCACCTGACACCGATTATTGTACAGTGGCTACAATTTTAAAAGTGGGAATGGTTATTTTAAAATATTTTTAGTTTCAAATGAATTGTTAAAACCTTCTAGCAGCTTAATACCCAGTACAAATCTTTCTGATCAAATTATTTTCACTCTTCAACAGTTCAAAATGTTGTGCCATAGAAGAATCCTCCACACAACCTCTGGAAACAAAGACTAGGCAGACATATGTGCATTAACAAAAAAGATTGCTATTAATGCTAATATAATGCTTTCTATTTATTATATTTATTATCCCTGTAAAACAGAAGCAAAAACAGATCAGCACGTATGGGAATATAATGCCGACTAAAATTATTGTGGGATGTGTCAAGTTTGAGTGAACTAAAATACAAAATCAGTGGAAGGACATAACCCAGATAATCAACTTGTCTATATTAGTGCTTGTCTACATTTAAAACACTGTAGTGGCGCAGCTGCACTGGTGTAGCTGCGCCGCTGTAGTACTTCATTGTAGACGCTACCTAAGCTGCTAAGAGGCATTCTCCAGTTGGCGTAGTTAATCCACCTCCCCAAGAAATGGTAGCTAGGTTGATGAAAGAATCTTTCCATCGACCTAGCAATGTCTACAGGGGGAAATAGGTTGGCTTAACTACTCCACTTGGGTGTGGATTTTTTACACCTCTTAGTGACATAATTAAGCTGTCTTAATTTTCTAATGTAGACCAGGCCCTCCAAATTTCACCTAAGGACCAGACTGCGTTTTCAGATTTGTTCAGGACAGTAAAATGTTAATAAATTTTGTCAAAGACTGACAAAGTGGGTATTCACCCATGAAACCTCATGCTCCAATACGTTTGTTAGTCTATAAGGTGCCACAAAGCTTTTGTCAAAGCCTTGGTGTCTGTGACACCGAAGATCCATAATTAGCGCTGGTTGGGAACTGGAATTTCCATTCTGTGGGGAAATTCTGAAATATTTTATTCTGAGTCTGATTGAAAAGCTGAAATTTTGAAATTTCCCATAAAATGAAAATTTCAGGGCACTTCAATTTGGGACTATCAAAATACTTTGGTAATGTCAAAATGTTTTGATTCATATTGTTTAGCTTTTATATTATGTTAACATAGTAAGCATTGTATGCAATATATACATATAATAAAATATTTTAATATAAAAGTTGAAACAAACTGCATCAAGTAGTCACAATGAAACACTTTTACTTTGTTGAAATGAAAGTAATTTGACATTTCCCCTATCAAAAACTTTGTTGAATTTGACATGTCACCATAAGATGTTTAGGTTTCAGTGAAACTGCATTGGTGCAGCAGGTCAGGATTAGCAATGTACCAATGCAAAAAAAATTAGTATGCATGAGCAGAAATAGTACAGGAAAACCTGGTAATCCAGGAATAACCAAATGCTACTGCTACTTGTCATTAGATCTATATTTAATATCAGCTTTTGGCTAGAATTGTTTGAATAATCATATTTATGTACGAAGACACACAAATTCCCTTTGTCTCTTGGGGAACATTGGACTGCCCAGGGAGCAAATTAAAATGTAAAGATGCTGCTGTTTCTCCTGGTGCTGAAAGCTACAAAATTGTCTTACTTTTTTGTTAGCATGTTCAGACTGAGGAAGGAAATAATTAGGTGGTTGAATATGCAACAGATTTGCCTCTTGGATTTTCCAAAGAGACCCATGTACTGAATGCTCATCTGAATGTCGACCTCTTACGAGGTGGATAATGTTACTATCCCAGTCTCGTTGGTGTATTTCCTGTAATGATCACAGTGCTGAAGCTAGCTGGAATGACCTGCTTGTGCTAGAGTGGGAAGGATGCATGATTAATGTGGGCATTGGTTTATTTGAGAGCGGCTAGGTGCTGTGCCTACTTAGAGAAGGCACATGGATAATGCAATCCAGTTGATATGCCTGATAACCAGGCAAATGTCTAATTTTGAAGTGGAGCTGAAATCCTCTTTCCTACCCATATTTTTGTCAGTGGGTTATTGTTAGAAGGTGGTTGAAGAAGAAAGGAAACAGTGGTTCTTTGTAAAGCAGGGTCTGTAAGCATAAGGACCAGAGCGGCCCAAAAGGGTCATTGGGGAGGAAGGGTTGGTTGGTGCCAGAGGGGCATGAGCTGTAGGCTTGTGCAGGATTCTGAAGGTGAATCAGGAGCTTGAACTTCCTCAGGAAGAGGAGAGGAAGCCAGCGAGAGGGTTTGAAATGGAAGCATGGAGGCCAAGCGGGATGATGGGGACCAAGATGCAAGGTGAGAAGGAAAGAAGGGAGGAGATTGCGGTAATCAAGGCAAGTGAGGATCAAGACATGGACACACGGATTTTAGGAATAGGTATGAAGAGGTAAGGATGGGTTTTAAAGATGCTGAGGAAGAATCGATAGATTTGGTGCAGGAGTATTCCTATCGCAGGGGTCGGCAGCCTCTGAGAAGTGCTGTGCCGAGTCTTCGTTTATTCACTCTGATTTAAGGTTTCGCTTGCCAGTCATACATTTTAATGGTTTTAGAAGGTCTCTTTCTGTAAGTCTATAATATATAATTAAACTATTGTTGTATGTAAAGTAAATAAGGTTTTTAAAATGTTTAAGAAGCTTCATTTAAAATTAAATTAAAATGCCGAGCCCCCCGGACTGGTGGCCAGGACACGGGCAGTGTGAGTGCCCCTGAAAATCAGCTCGTGTGCCGCATTTGGCACACGTGCCATAGGTTGCCTACCCCGTCCTATCGTCTACTTAACTGACTGCAGAGCTGATTTCATTGGGTCTATCTGTAGATGGTAGAGCTAGACTAAAATACATCTGAGATGCATGCCGTATGGTGTGTGTCTACACTACACATGAATTCATGTGTGTGTAACCTTTTGTGTGGATTTCTGTTGCTCAGTCTGTACATTCACTAGTGAAAAACCTCTATTCTGGAGGCCCAGTTTCAAAGGCGGCAGCTAAATACAATGTGCAGATCCTATTGTCACAGAGTCCTCGGGTGATGCTCTGGTGATGCTCCCTGTGAAGCTAGTTGGGACTCTGGTGAAGTCTCCTCGCTGTGAGCAGACTGTCTTCAGGGTAAGAAGCTCACACGGCTTCACCTTCCTGGGTGTGACCTTGGAGCATTCAGCATCCTCTGCCCCTCCGTGTGCTTCTCACAGCGAGTCCGCCCAGGCGGGGTCCTGGGGAAGCCAGAGGGTCCTGCACCCCCCACTTGGCAGTCAGATGTGACTCTTAGCCAGCCAGTAAAACAGAGGTTTATTCGATGACAGGAGCATGGTCTAAAACAGAGCTTGTAGGTGCAGAGAACAGGACCCCTTAGCTGGGTCCATTTTGGGGGGCAGTGAGCCATACACCCACGTCTGCACTTCACTCCATGCCCCCAGCCAGCTCCAAACTGACTCTCCAGCCCCTCTTCCTTTGCTTTGTTCCTTTCCCACGCCAGGAGGTCACCGAATTCCTTTGTTCTCCAACACCTTTAGCTATCACCTTGCAGGGGGGAAGGGCCCTGGCCATTAGTTGCCAGGAGACAGAGTGTCAGCCATTTATTTACACTGATCCTTTGCTCTGCAACAATTGCACCCCCTTATTCCACCACTGAGAGACTTAAGAAATGCATAGGGGAAACTGAGGCACCCTTACACTATTCAGAGAAAGCATTAAGAACAGTCCCACTTCATCACACCTGTACCTGGACATTTATTAAAACGATCTTTGAGGTACCATTTAGGGCCAGATCCTAAACTGGTGTAACTCAGAGTAGTTTCACTTTATGCCAGCTGAGGATTTACCCTTTAGTGTTTAATTCTAGATTTCAGCTTCCTGTTTAGGATCCTGTGTCTGACAGTTGGGATGCTCAGGTCTGAACAAACCAAGTCTTGCAACTATGAACAAGCCCTGTCTGCTTGGCAGTTCCACAGGTTGAAGAATTGCAATGTAGAATTTAAAGTGGAATTTTATCTTAGAAATATCGCACTTCTAGCCCTTATGCTTGTGTTCTGGCCCATGCATCCTATCCCTGAGTAGGTGGGGTTTGTGGGGGGTGGCCTGGGAAGTGCTTTTAAAAAAAACAACAATTCCTTGATGCTTTTTCATCAGTGCCTTTGTCCCAGCTACTTGCCCTCACCCTTCCTGACTGAGAACCTCTGCGCTGTAGGTGTCTTTCCACATTGCCTCACAATCCTAAAGGGATGGAGTTTCTCTGCTCGGCTGCACTTCCCCCTCCTCCAGAGCATCTCTGGGAACTGTTCCTTCCCGTAGGTGTGAGCCTCCTGCTAGGAGAGTGAATGGCAGCATTCACAACAGGTGGGAAAGAGCCATTCATTAACAGTGTGTGGGTTGGGCTGCAGTGGCCTCACCTGTTGTACCTCTGCGTGATCTTTGTCCCTTTTGTTTTTAAATCTTTTTCTGTTTTTTTGCTCCCTGATGGAAATGACTAAAGATTAAGCGCTGGTTTTAGCCTCTGTTCTTCAGGCCTGTGTATGCTACGGTTGCGGTCATGTCTGGTTCCATTCTGTAGTGTAGACAGCACTCAGCCCTTGCACATATCCAAGGCTTTTGCACATTTCAGGGACACCGAATCTGCAGTAGTTGGTGGGGCAGGGAATATCTTATGTTTGTACAGCGCCTAACACATTAGGGTGTCCATCCCTGATTGAGGCCTGTTGAGGCTATTGCAATATAAAGGATAATAGAACAGTGTTGTAACTTGCTGTGTTTGTGTTGCTGTTGCTGTTGTCAGGGCCTTAACAGTCTACCCCTGCTGCATGCTTACTACAAGGTCTAACTCAGAGGATTTACTAATAGTTCCACACACCAGCTTCAAAACACCAGGTTACCTCTGACGATAGGAAATTGTGCTTTCCATAAAAGTGCTTTTATTGAAATCAAATTGCAGATGCAGATTCAAGAGTTACTAGTACCTACTTTCAGATGCAAATGCAGGGATTGTGCACGTCTGTGTCTGTCACCACATTATAAAAGTGTTCGTTTTGTTTTTTTTTAATGAAGATTTTCTTTCTTCTTGAGGTCTGCTCTTGCAGTGCTGGAAACCCTAACAGCAGTATTGGACTAGTGCATGAGAACCCGCAAATGAAACTGACCAGTCTAGTTTCACTGTCCAAGATGAGCCATGTAGGAATCAGTTAAATGGGTTTTCAATGTTCTTTTTAAAAATTGAAACTGAAAAGTGTTTAACAGAAGAATTTTTTCAACGCTGTCTTGACAGTGTTACTTCAGTGTATCTTTCCTTTCTGAAGTCTGAATATTAATCACACTAGTTGGTTTTAGTGTGTTGCTAACAATCCAGATCGCGAGCCTCCTCATTGCTCCCCTAAACCTCTCTGCTGAGCCATTTTCAACCGCCTGTTCTTACTCTGGCGGATTGTCTAATGCAAACTAAGAATTTCCAGGGTCCCTCATTGTGATTTTTGCTGATGTGGCTCTCACCAATGCACTAAGCTGAACCTAGTGACGGGGCTTAATTAGTTTCCTACACCCCGTTCCTTGTTTTTCATCAGTACTTTTCTGGGGTTTTTTTTGTTTGAAATGCCACATTCAAACAGGTTACCCTCTGGCAATCTCCTCCCACACCAGTCCCGCACTGGATCTGTTCTGATTGGTGACTCTGAGGTTTGTTTGTGTGTGCGTGAATGGGTGCTTTTTAAATTTCTTCTTCATAGGAAGCAACTTGCTGAGCCCCAGTAATCTAGTCCAACATCTCCTTTGGATACACATTCAGTGCTATTCACAATGCAAGATATTGTTCTTTTGTCTGACCTGTTAAAAAGAATATTTTTGTCGTCAGGCAGAGGCAAAGCATACGTGTTTCCAAGGTGCATGCTTGACTATTAATATGGCTTTTAAGTTGGCCATGAGGGTTTTTAGAAGCTGCTATATAGAAATTATAGTTGCCTGACATCTAATGCTGATCGCCTCCAAGTTTGTAATTCAAAGGACAATCAAGATTGAAAACAAGCATTAAAAAAAAAAATCCGTTTCTATTTTTAGATTTCTTGAAACGTTGAGAATGAAAAGCACTTTAATTTTTTGCACTTACACCATGAAGCTAGACAGGTCAATCTGACTCTTTTTTTCAGTAGTACATAGTGTATTTTATTTTTCAGTCTTCCTCCCTTCATGGGAATGTCTTAGACAACACCACATTCTATTTAAGACACCCAAATGCTTTCCATTCATGTTGACACTTGCAAAATCCATACTTTGCATTGTTTTAACAAGCTGCATCATTGGACTGATGTTATTGGTGTTCCTTTCAGTCCAATGGATTTTAAAATTCAGATCTTTTAGCAAGTCTTCCCTCTCCGTGCTTGTGAAAAGAGACAATACAGTTTTATAAACCGCTTGTAAGTTGTCCTTTCCTCCCAGGAACCTCAGCCTTGCAGGTGAACGGACATGTAGCTTTTACTTAGTTTTTGCCTCTTACGAGAGTGGTTTGAGGAATGGAGCCGTCGAAAAACCAGGAAGAGAAGTTGGAATGTTGAGTGTTTGATTTGGCGTGAGGGGGAATCGGGCAGCAGCAGCAGAAACGCTGCCCCGCCCCCTGCTCAAAGCCATCATGGTGAAAAAGACAAGTCAGATGGAATTAAGACCCATCCTTATGTTGCATGGATGAAATTAGAAGCCAGCCTGACTCTTGCACTAGGAGATACCTTGCTGAGAGTGCTGAGATTAGGGGTCGCCTGACCAGACTGGAAGTTGTGAACCAAAAGGAAGCTTCAGCATCCATTTCTGTCTTTGGCTGGAAAAGGTCAAGTTAAGCTGGTTCTGTGGTAGCCTCTTAGGGCTGGTTCTCTGGACATCAGATGGCAACTCACCAACTCACCAACTGCTCCCATTTATAAGCTACATATAAGCAAGGAAGATAAAAGGAGGTGGATAAGGGTATGCAACAGCCAGTGCCTGCCAGTGGAACAGTACAAATATGCTGCTTAGAGGAAAGAGTGAGACAGGGTAGTCTAGTGGATAGAGAATTGCACTAGGTCTTGAGAGACCTATTCCTGGCCATGCCGCTGGCCTGCTTGGTGACTTTGGGCCAGTCACTTCTCCTTTTTTTGCCTCAGTTTTCCCCTCTGTAAAATGGGAATAAAGATACCGACCTCTTTTGTAAAGTGCTTTGAGATCTACCGATGAAAAGCTCTAGATAAAAGCGGGGTGTGTTTTAGAATTAAAAGCTCTTCCTCCTCATAGTTGATCCCACTCACCTTGTCAGATTTCAGTGGCCTCCTTTTCTGTTTAGTAACCTTGATCACGAGAGCTCCCACAGACTAGTCTGCTAGCAAATGGTATCTGGGCACAGAATATCCTCTCCCCTCCCCTTGGGTAGGGGCCCTTCTTGGCTTTTTCACAATTGTTTCATCCCTGTGTCCTGGCTCTGAGGTCTTTTCTGCTACCCTTTATGATATGAGGCAATGATCGAACCCTTTATTCTGAACAGTCTAGCAGCTTCATTTTCTGACTTGACCAGGGGGTTGGAGGAAGGGGCAAATGCCTCATGGTTTCTAGCTCCCTCGTGTGGGGATTCCGTTGTGTGATTCATCTGAGGTCCACCACTTAGGCTGGAAGGAGAGGTCAGTCCAGGGACTCCTGTATTCCAAAGCCCAGGGTGCGATCAGAGCACCTCCCCATACCAGGCCCAGCTGCTTCTAGCATAATCTGGCCTTTGAAAAAAATTACTCTGCAATACAATTGCTTACATGGAGCCAACTGCATCTTCAGAGCTGCTTCCCTGCAGAATTGCCACCGTTTGCACCTAAAGCCCATATACATACTACTGTGTTTGTGCCAGAGTGGCATGCTAGCAGCAAAGGGGTTAAAGAGGAAGCAAGGGGTGGAACCAAGGTATTTCAGATGCTCATTATTCATTGCCAACTTTCCCCAAAATCGTATTAATTTCACGCTGTCACGCAGGACTGCGCTGTCTTGCTCATCAGTATCTGGGAAGGCGGGAGCTGCGGTGGGATGGGAAAAGAGTGCACTCTCACTTCAGAACTGCTGGTATTTGGAAAGATCATTGGTAGCCTCTCTGCTACAGCACCGGCCCAGAATGTTCAGGGGGAGGGAGGCTGGATCTAGGAAATGGGAGGGGCACGTCTCCACATGATGGCTCCTGATGATCATTTTCCACCCCGCTGCTTGCACAAAAGCCTCATGAAATTAGGTCTGCTGCAGCAGGCAGGTCTACTCTGCAAACCGACGGCCCGGGAGAAGGGCGGGAGGAAACGGCACTACCTGTAGGGAATGAGGAAGCTGTTACACGTTGGACTTTGGTAAAAACCTTCTTTACATGCAGTTGCAATCTGTGACTGGGAGGATGCTTGAAATGGCAGGGGGCAGACGTGCAGTCAGGCGGTGTCTATAAATTACACTCCCGTTTTAAAAATCTTCCACGGACCTGTCCCCTGTTTACCTCCTTTTTCTCCCTTCACCCAGTCCAGCTCTGTTGGTGCAAGAGCCTTCACCTTCCCGTCATCTGGAGCTGGATCTCTGCCTTTGAGTCTTCATCTCCTCTCCTAATACGCTGTCTTGTGTTTTATGTAATACCTTTTTCATCTTGAAAGGATCCCACAGCACTTTCCTAACTGTGTATTTAACAGCACTGAGGGGGTGGAGCCACATCTGGGGCAGAGGGCAGCAGCCAATCTTGCAGCGAGCTGTACAACAGTCAAGGAGATGAAAAATTGAGTCCAAAATTCTCAAGTGCGTGAGATCTCCACGTCCATCAAAGCAGAGATCAGGGCCTTGACCTTTTACCGTCTGAAAAGAGCCTCTCCTGGGAAACGTCAATTTACCCATCTCAGAAGAAGAACGGGCTGCTAAACCCTTTCTGGGTTGTGGCTCTTTGGACTTCAGCTGGGGCTTAGACCACTCAGCTATCCCCTTGGCCTCACCTGCAAACCTGCCTCTCCTCTCTTGCCAATGCTGCTTAACGTTCTTCTCCCTTTTGTTTTTATCCTGTGTTTAAAAAAACCCTTTGTAAAGTGCATTGGGATGCAGTTTGTGTCTGAGGTTCTACGCAGTAAAGATGTGATGTAAAACGCTCAGCTCTGAGAGCTTAGCGGAGTTGCATGTAGACTCATGGGGCCAGATATTTCTTTTAGACGTGTTGAGCTCCCAAAACTCGAGTTGGAGCTGCAAGTGCTCAGTTTCTTTGGAAATGGAGCCCAGCAGCTTTTTGCCTTCTGTTCCTTTTTAATCTCTTGTTGATCTCCCTGACTCTGAATCTGCATTTTCACCGGTACAGTGAAAGTTGGACCCCCAGTATAGGTACAGTTGCTCCAAATAATAGCCTAGTAAGAGACCTTTGTTGGTGCACTGTGCTTATTGTTAACTCTTTGAGCAGTGACGATTTGCAGGAATATCGTATCAAAACTCATCAGCAAGGTTTGCAGGGTTACATTTGAAGTGTGTGAGGCTGCCAGCTCTTGCTATCTTCCTTCTCTTATTGTGTGAACAAATCTGTGGGACTATTTCCAGATGAAGATTAAGGGACCAGTCCAACCTTAAAGATACTCTGCTTGAAAAGAGTCAACCTTTCTGCCTCGTTGCTCCTCCGTGCATGTGCCGTTCCTCTAAAAAGCCTCCTCTTAAAAGACAAGAAGTTACTGTCTTCAGTCCCTCTTTCCCTAGACATCGTGAGCAGATGTTATGTATATTAGGGAGGAAGCATTGTCCAGTTGATAGTGTGCCAAACTGGGTGTTGGGAGACCCAAGTTCTGTTCCTCGCTTTGTCACTGACTTTCTACTTTACTGGACAAGTTGCATCACAACCCTGTGCCTCAGTTTCCCCATTTGTGACATGAGTATGCACTTCTGTAAAGTGCTTTGAGGTCTATGGAAAAAGCCCTACGTAAGTGACAAACACTACTACCTTGTTGCTCCAAGCATCTAGGATTGGGGGTCCCCTCCCCCAAGCACTTCTTTCCTATGACTTAGGCTGCTCCAAGAAGACTTCCCCGCTTTCTTTAGATTGCAAGCTCTTCATCTGTGTACAGTGTGGTGTACGCTGCGGGCACTACCATAATCCAAATAGCTGTGGGGACCCCTAGTTGTGATCCAGTTTATCATATGCAGCACATAGGTTTAGAACTGAAATAACGAGAAGATACACTGCTTCCTGAAGTCATGCCTGGTCTAGGTCTTCTCCAGCTGAAGTTCAGAAGAGTGTTTGCTTAAGTGGGGGAGGGGGAGAATAGCTCAGTGGTTTGAGCATTGGCCTGCTAAACCCAGGGTTGTGAGTTCAATCCTTGAGGAGGCCATTTGGGGATTGGTCCTGCTTTGAGCAGGGGGTTGGACTAGATGATCTCCTGAGGTCCCTTCCAACCCTAATAATCTATGATTCTATGATTCTATGATCTCTTTGTTAGTGCAATACTCTGAATTTATTTCAAAGGGCCAACCACACTGGTTCAAACCTAAAACCAGTCTTCGTGGGGAGACCTCATGTACTCAGAGTGGAAATAAGATACAGATTTTTAACCATTGGAACAACTTGATCTTGTGATGGATTCTTCATCACTGGCAATTTTAAAATCAAGATTGGCTATTCTGAAAGAGATGCTCCAGTTCAAAGAGGAGTTAGCTCAGGGAAGTCCTGGGGGCTGTTGCACAGGATACTCCTGGGGGAATTCTGTGCCAAAAAAAATAAAAATTCTGTGCACAATATTTTAAAATTCTGCAAACTTATGCATGTTTTATTTGTCAAAATAACACAGTATAATTACACCACTTTCAATTATTTTGGTAATTTTATTTCAAAATACCTGTCAGCAAGTATGTCTGTAACAAAACAGACGACAAAAGTGTTTCAGGAAATGTTTTTTGACAAATAGATTCCTTATTAGGCATATTAATACGGAACTTTGAGTAATAATTCATTTAAACTACAATACAGAAACGCATTTTCTGTACCCCTCACTCAGCCACCCCCATGCCCCATGTGGCCCTGCACCCCCCTCAGCCATCCACTCCCATTTGTGTCTGCATCCCAACTCCCATTCTGCCCCTGCCCCATTTCCCCCCCACCACTAGCCCTTCTGGATCCCAGTCTGTGACACCCACCCGCCCACCCCCAAAGCCATGTGCCCCACGCTGGCCGTCCCCACACGTGCCCTGACTTGGGCCTGCAGGCAGGGTGCTGTGGAGAATGCAGCCGCTTCTCTTCCCTGTCTGAAGCAGGGGCTGCTCCGGCCCTCTGTCCTGATGCCGCAGCAGCCCCTGCTGGGTGAAAGATGTAACTGCGGCACCTCTCCGGTAGAATGTATTTCCTGCAGACAAGAAAAAATTCGGCGCATTCGAATTCTCCCAGGAGTAACAGGTGGTCAGACTAGATGATCACAATGGTCCCTTCTGGCCCTGTAATCTTTGAATCTATTCTGCTCTGAGTCAACCTATTTCTGACACATTAGTCAAGGTCTGTGTTTCAGGTGAAATGTAAAACCCAGACCACGACTGCCTGTGATCTTTAAAATCTAAAATGTAACTCTTGCCTACAACCCTGGCAACCAGGTGCACAGGCAGATTCTTATCTAGGTGCATGCATTTTTTGTGAGCATCCATGTAGGTGCCTATATTTGAAAATGTAAGGTTGAAGACGTCTTCACCCTTTCACAGCTGTAGGAATGGGAACCCCATGTTGATTTAGTCCAATTATAGCTTTGGGTAATTGCATCCTATTTCCCTAAATTTTCCCTGCATTTTCATTTGGGAGAAGTTATTCTCCTTCCTGACTCTCAAAACAGTATGGATGCATTCCTGGCACAAAACAGCTGTTTTGTCCCACCCCAGAAGTTGCTGCATTTCAGCAAGGGAAAAGATCTCTGTAGCGTGTACTAGCTTTAAGTGCTTTGGGGTCTGAAAATGCAGCTTATAAACACAAGATGGGGTTTAATAGAAATGTTTGCTGCTTAGAAAAGGTGAATTCCACTCTCCCTTTATAGGCACGTCTCTTTAAAACATTGGTAATGGCAGGTTATTTTGGGGTATCATTTCCTTTCCTAACTTCTTATAGGACTGGGGTGTGTTACATCTCCTGAGTTTCTGAGTGTGCAGTGCCAGTGAACTGAGTAGAACAATGATCCCACCCCTCTCTGATAGCCCCTCGTTTGTATCTCATTTTCACGTTATCATCCAGCCTGTGACTGCAAGGCTATTTTGACAGCATCTGTCAGCAAGGTGCAAGCGGCTGCCATCGCCTCTGATTGGTTGCAGACACCTATGGCATTGTGCTGAATATTATTACAGATGTTTTAGCGGTAGGGGGAAGCAAAACACGCACGTCCCCATACAACGTTCTGAGTCTTCAGTGAGCCGTTCTGTGATCTCTGGATGCATTTGCATTTTTCTGGCTCCCGCTGGAGAATGGAGTCGTAAAATGCTCAGGCAGTGTGGGGTGGGTGGGGGTGTGTGTGTGGGGTTTAATTTGTTTTATTTAAGAGGCTTTTAGTTGGGAGGGGGAGAAATGGAAGAGGGTGGTAAAGCCATCTAAGCAGCCACTTAGTCTCGTCAATGTCTATTTATTAAATTAGTGAGGTTACGTAGCCAGGGTTCACAGCTGCTATTACACGGGCTCACTCTGCTTACAATATATTGCATGCCAATATAATGGCACCATATTTAAGAGAGCTGTAGATAGGTACAGCTTTGCTTGAGTAAATCCCATTTGTACGTTCTTGAAATCTATACTGAAATACTGTAGAATCTTACTAAATTAATACCTGATCGAGGAATAAACCATTTTTCCTCTTCCCCTCCAGACAGTGTGAAAAATGTAAGCTACACTAAAACAATCTAGTGTTACATGAGCAAAGTGGATGGACTTCCTGTGCACCAAATTCAAAGCACGTAGGAACCCTAGTAAACACAAAAGTGCAAAGAACACAATTGTGGTGGTGCAGTTAAGCTATGCTTTTATCGTGTGATTACTCTAAACATTACATGGCAATGGCAATTTGCAACAGTTTATTAGAGTGATCTTAGTTTAAAATGTAGGATACTCTCCTTCAAACACTGGGGGCCTTATTCTCCTGTATCTAAAGGCCGTTTACACTGCTCTGGTAGTGTAAGGGCCCTTAACATTAGCATAAATTATATGTAAAACCCTTTTACCCCTGCACAGCAGTGTAGTGTAAATGAGGATAAGGCTCATGAATGGAACCACTCATGCTAGTAAGCATTGTTTATTTCTTTGTATTACTGTATTGTTCCACTTAAAAATCAGGACTCCATGGTGCTTGCTACTGTACATGCATACAATGACACAGGCCCCCCCTACATGCATACAGTGACACAGCCCCCCCCTCTGAAGAGTGCACAAAGTGTGGAGAAAGCAAATGCTGTTCCTCGTCTATAGATGGGAAACTGAGGTACAGACGTGGTTTGCCCAAGGTCACACAGGAAGTCCGTGGCAAGGCTAGAAACTGAAACATCTTCTGAGTCCCAGTCTAGTGCCAAAACCACAAGACCATCCATGTTTCCTCGCCTGGTAATAAAGATTTCTGCAGAATTTTTCCTGATGCCTTTTGTCTGTATATGCTTGTACCATGGTCATATACGTATGTGTACATAATATACATGAGAGCCCACTTAAAAGGATTATGTAGCTCTGTTATACTAACGCAACTCAACTGATCATTACAAATGCAAACAGACTCTTAAAACTAAGTTCTGTTATAGAACATATGGACAAAAGTATTTATTCACTTTACTTTAAAACTGATTTAAGTGGGTATGGCATGTTTAAATTCTGAATATATACCATAGATCAGGGGGTTCTCAAACGGGGGTCATGACCCCTCAGGGCATCACAGGGTTGTTACGTGGGGGGTCGTAAGCTGTCAGCCTCCAACTCCAAACCCGCTTCACCTCCAGCATTTATTATAATCTTAAATATATAAAAAAAGTGTTTAATTTATAAGAGGGTGGGCGGTTGCACTCAGAGGTTTGCTGTGTGAAAGGGGTCACCAGTATGAAAGTTTGAGAATCACTAAATAGATTGCAAAGCAAATCTACAGGAAAGTAAAAGAGAACTACAAGATTTGCAGTGTCCATTTGGCAAAAGAAGGCTGAGCTGCTCTGTTGCCCGTAGTACTGCAATTTCCAAGGCTGTACACGCTTCTGCTGCTATCATCCCTCGGGCTGAAACGCAAATAAGGAAGTAAAGCAAAAGAGCAACTCTCTTGGGAGGCTTACCCAACACTTTTTGGCCTGGTCTACACTGGGGGGGGGGGGAGAGAATCAATCTAAGATACGCAACTTCAGCTACGAGAATAGCATAGCTGAAGTCGGCACATCTTAGATCAACTTAGAATCACTTACTTCACATCCTCGTGGCGTGGGATCAACGGCCGTCGCTCCCCCATCGACTTTGCTTCCGCCTCTCGCCGAGCTGGAGTTCAGCAGTCAACGGGAGAGTGATCGGGGATCGATTTATCGCGTCTACACTACACACGATAAATCGATCCCTGGTAGATCGATCGCTACCCACTGATCCGGCGGGTAGTGCAGACGTACCCTTTGAGAACTACGGATAAACAACCCTGTAAAAATAACATTTTCTTGTATGGTGCAGTTGTATGCTTAATAAGGTGCTTATAAAGAGAGACAACCTATAGCCAATACATACTCAGACACGAGGCTTTGTGTTGTTGAACAGAAACAGACGCCCAAATTTAAGCTTCAAATACCAAAAACAGTTGTTGTTGTTGTTTCCCATTTCATCAGATTCTGAGTGGGTATGTTAACTCCATGTACTAATGCTATGTCCAGTCCCAATTTTAAAAAGACCTGAGAGATGGGTGGGGAAAGTTTCTTCTCTTTGGAGTCCATGCCACACTATCAGATCTCATGATTGTTGTTGTACTCAAATAATGAGAACAGAGGCACTTAATGTGAACTTCGTTTTTAATATATTTGCATTTTTTAATCTACGTGTGCTTCTCTGTTCTGATTAAAATCTGGTTACTTTTGAAGTTCTTTTGCAGCTTTACAGGAATGGAAATTCTCTTAAATTGTAGCTATGTTCAGATAGGTGTCTGCCTAAAAATAATATCTGGTGCTTCTGTATTTATTCTCCATAAGATCAGATGTAGTCTGCTAAAACTGAACCTGAAATTAATGTCTTTCAGCTGCTAGCACCATAATCTCAGCCTGGTATCTAACAGATACTCTGTTTTCCTATGTAGCACATTGGCTAAATAGTTGGGGCTTTTCTTGGTGACACGCAAGGCACAATAGAATGTGTTCTCGGTTACTTAAGTCCTCCATGAAGCTGAGAATTTAAATGTCTGGCTTTGAAACTGATTCAGAAGGAGGCTTAGGAGAGTGGAGTTGTAGTGGGCTCTCCGGGGACTACTATTTTTTTTAGTTTAAATTATTTTTGACCATAGCTGTAATTTAAACATTTAGAGTGGGATTTTCAAGGGGAGGGTTTTCTAAGGGAGTTGGGCACCTAGATCTGAGGGCTATTTTGAAATTCCAGCTTTTGTGTCACCACCATGGTGACTTGGTGCTTTTGAACTCTGAGGCTCTGCTCCTGCAAGGTGATCTGCACAAGCAGAATTACAGCCTAGAGCCCCAGCTCGTGTGGGGCTCTGCCTGGGGGGAGTTCTCACTTGGTTTCAGCCACCCAGTGTCTTGCATGGTTTGGGGCAGTAGATCATTGATCTTCCTGTTGACACATGTAGGTACCACCTAGTGACCCCAGTGGGAGTTGCATCTGAGTATCAGGGGGCAGAACTTGGCACCTTGGGGTATGTCTGCACAGCAGTTAAACACCTGTGACTGGCCCCAGGCTGTGGGGCTGCAACATTGCAGTGTAGATGCTCGGGCTTTGGGACCCTCCTCCCTTCTAGGGTCCCAGAGCTTGGGCTTCAGCCCAAGTGTCTACAGTGCAATGTTACTGCCCGAGTCAGCTGACATGGGAAAGCCGCAGGTATTTAATTGCAGGGGAGAGACACCTTTGGAGTTTGTTGTGTGGTGTAATTTTTAGAAGTGGGGATACTGACATACGAGGCTGTAAAACTGTGCTAACTACACTGCAAGTCCTAGGCAAATCCCGCAAGGGGCAACCTCCTCTGTTTACAAAAAGCCTTTTCATAGAGATTCTGCACTAATTTCTATTGGGCAAAACCCGGGTGGAGGCCTGAATGAATCTGGCCCAGGGGAGAACATCTACAATGAACTAGAGTAGAAAGTGACCCGTATAGGATAACTACAGCATTCATGAGTGGCGCCATGAAGGTAAACAATCACCACATGCAAAAATTCAGTGGTGGATCAATTCCTTTCCACCACCCCCACCCCCGTACTCAATATGAAACCAAGCTATTAGTTTCCACATGTGCTCTGATACAACGCCCTCCCCCAAATAACTCTCTAAGCTGCACCATAAAGCAATATGTGACAGCACTGCCTGTGTTAGGATGGGTAACCCATTCTGCCTTGGCTATTAACAGTTCCACTAACCAAAGGCTTTGTCTGGCATCGATGGAATGGGGATTATTCACCTAGTATAAATACAAGTGTCTTTTTTAAAAGCGTGCCATGAAGACTGAAAGGTGGTACTGGGATAGAAAGACTCTTATGAGCACAGGCCTTGGGAACTGAGCATGGTCACCCATTTTGAGAGGGGAGATGTAACTGATTGATCTAAAGGAGATTAGGCTGGGATTTTCAAGCCACCTAATGGAGTTGGATGCTCAGTTCCTGTTAAAATTAACGAAGATTCAGTGTCAAAGCCCCCTAAGTGGCTTTGGAAAAATCTCAGTGTATAAGCATATATAAAGTTTCAGGGCAAGCTTGTTTCTAGCTTCAGTTGTGTAATTTGTGATCAGGGTTTTAAAGTACAAGAATAAATGTAGATATTAAACAGGTACCTGTCACTGATCAACACTCTGATGAAGCAGTTAAATGCTGCAGGGAGGGAAGCAGAAAAGAATTTGAGGTTACTGTGGACTTAATCATTTTGGAGGGAACAGACTGAATATGTTTGCAGAGTGCATTCCCAGAAGATCAAGCAGTGGAGCTAGCTAGACTTTACAGCTCTTCCAGTTTAATCCGTTTCTGTAATTCTCTAATTCCAAAGACATTCCAGTGGGGATCTCTTAGTCACTATCTCTGTGGACCTAGCAGAGATCACCAACATGCATCTTCCGAGATGGGGCTTGAACTAGGTTCTCCTGCAGGCGAAGTTAGATTATTTGGGCTCTGCCACCCAGCATTCCCCACCTCCCCTACTGCCACTAGGGCTAGTTAAATTATTCTGTAGGAACCAGCGCGGTAGAACTAAAGTACTGTGACAGTTGTACCATGGCAACTGTACCTGTCTACGTCTGTCATTCTCCTCTAGCTGCAGCTGAGAAGCTGTCGAAAAATAATCATTATTTGGAAGGTAGAAGGAGGGTGCGGGGAAGGAGAAAAGAGACAGAATTTAAGACAATACAATTCTGCTTCCACAATCACTGCAAATCTGGGAAAGGAAATGCCCCTGTAACACTAGCTTTAAAGTAAATCTCTTTACGGAATTTAGTATCTTGCACAACATTGAACCTTGCAAAGTGGGATTAAATACAACAAAATTAAGAACCCAAACCTGATACTAGCACCTGTTTAAAAATGAGTTAAATGGAGGGATATTGAAATTTTAAACCCCTTCACTGTGCTGCTGAAAGAGGATTTTTTTTGCCCAGTTTTTGGAATTATGCTTATTCTGTTTAGCACGCAGCCTAACTGTGTAATTACACGATAGACTGGAGTAGAATTTAGTGCCCGTAATACCAGTTATAAAGAAGAGCCTTAATTATGTACATCTCAGGTAAATAATACATCAGGGGGCATGGAAGGACATAATTATCTTTCTGAAAACCTGCGTAATTACTAATTTACTGGGAATTTCAGAAAGCTTTTGATAAGATCCCTTATAAGCAACCATGAAGGAAAATTGAGTAAGAGGCAAAACGTTGTTACATTTCTGAAAACAGTCTAAGCAAGGGGAAAACAGTGCTAGTGAATAGTGTCTTAGAGGGCTCTTGGGAGGGGAAGGATGGGTTTGGGGGGAGGATTCTGGACTAGTACTAAGAAGACCAGGGTCCTGATTCTGGCTTTGCCTCAAACTCCCTGTGTGGCCTTTGGTAAATGTCAGCCTCAGTTTCCCCCTCTATAAAAGAGGGTAATTGCTACCTATTTCATATGGGTGTTGAGGGCAAATCAATAAGTACTCAGAAGAAGCACATTTGGTGGCCCCTGAGCACCATAGAAAATTCAATTAACATGGATAAGACCTGTGGGTGGTGTGACAAAGTTCCTCCTCTACCTTGGTGGGTCCTGCGCTTATTGGCAGATTTGCTCACCTCAGTGATCTTCCCCCACAGTCTGGGTCAACTCCTCCTGTGTCTGATCAGGTGTTGGGAGGTTTGGGGGGAACCCGGGCCCACCCTCTACTCCGGGTTCCAGCCCAGGGCCCTGTGGATTGCAGCTGTCTATAGTGCCTCCTGGAACAGCTACAACTCCCTGGGCTACTTCCCCATGGCCTCCTCCCAAAACCTTCTTTATCCTCACCACTGGACCTTCCTCCTGGTGTCTGATAACGCTTGTACTCGTTAGTCCTCCAGCAGCTACACCCTCTCACTCTCAGCTCCTTGTGCCTCTTGCTCCCAGCTCCTCACACGCACTTCCTCTCCTCTGGCTCCCCCTCACCTGACGGGAGTGAGCTCCTTTTTAAACCCAGGTGCCCTGATTAGCCTGCCTTGATTGGCTGCAGGTGATCTAATCAGCCTGTCGGCCTGAATTGGTTCTAGTAGGTTCCTGATTATGCTAGTGCAGCCCCTGCTCTGGTCACTCAGGGAACAGAAAACTACTCACCCAGTGACCAGTATATTTGCCCTCTACCAGACTCCTGGACCCCACTGCTCTGGGTCTGTCACAGTGGGTATTGGGACAGTAGGGTTTCTCTGGGCTAATGATTTGGAAGGTGATTATATAGTGAGGTGGTGGTGGAGAGATGCCAAGTTTAATTCACAGAACAAAACAACAATGGAGCCCATGCCCAGATGGATTTAAATCTCCCTGGGAGAACAGAGCAGGAGGATGAGAGGCGAAGTATATGGATTAATATATGGAAATGTATATTACAGTTTTCCTCCCCGAAAACTTTTCTCAGATACTGATGGGCTTTGAACTTGTAGGATCATGTGAAGGGAGAGAGACTTAGGAATTGGGCCAGACTGACTTCAGTGGAGTCGTATATTAGGCAGAACCACACACCGCTTTCTACCCCGTATGTGTCACGTGTTATTGAAAAGCAGAGGGGACACTTTGTGAGTTATAATCCAATAACACCGTAGCCACCTCTCCTGCAGCACTGTACCTAGCGTCAGTCCTCCCCTCTCCATACAGCTGTGAGAAGGGCCTGAGAAGGGTGCTGGCTAGAGGCAGAGAGGCTAAAACTGGTGAGATACGGACAGTGTGCTAGGATTGTATGTTTCAATTTTGAAGTGTATTTGTTTCTCCTGCATTGGGACCTTTAGGATGATGGTTAAGGCCTCCCATAATTTGCGATATTGCGGATCTTGCAATATTAGGCTTCCATCGCAGTTTTGACAGCGGGAACCCAGCCGTGTGTGGGGGCTGACAGGAGTAGCCCCTGCTGCCCTGGGCGGCCGACAGCGGGAGCACCCACTCTCAGCCCCACACACGGCGGAGCTCCTGCTCTTAGCCCCAGGATCCCGCTGTCAGCCCCGGACAGCCGATAGCAGGAGACCCCACTCTCAGCCCTGGGCTCCCACTCTCTGCGCCAGGTGGCTGACAGCAGGAGCTCCGACTGTCAGCCCCACACATGGCAGGGCTCCTGCTGTTGTCAGCTTTTCCAAATTACTGCAAATAATACAGGTCTGTTATTACTTTCCACGATTTTCCCTGGCTTGTCCGCAACTCAGCTGCAATTATTTGACAGTCCTCCCACGATTCAAGTAGGGCCTTAATGATAATGCGTGTGTTAAACAAATACTGAACGCCACCTTGGGCTTATCTCCCTTGGGAAACACTAAGTTATCCTGGTGGGATTTTGCTTGTGGTTTGGGGGAGTCCAGGTCTACGAAAACTGATGCTTAATCCTCTAAGCAGCTCCTTCCCCTCTGTTAGCAGTAGATGCAGTGTGCATTTCTTCTGCTGTATACCACGCTCCCTAGCTCTGCCTGGATCCTGAAGCTGAGCCCTGGGCTTGCTCCAGCCTTCCCGCAGCCATGACATCACGTGATCTATACCGATGCCTTTAATCCCAAGTGTGTGGACAGGGGTAGCAGGACCCAGCAATAAAACTTCAATCCACAATGAAAACAAACAAGTCAGCTGGTGGTCCGGTGTGAGAGGAGGATATTGGCTGACAAGAAGAGGAAGGGGAGAGACATCAACCCATTCGCAGGAGCATTAGGAAAAGAAGGGATTTGACATGACAGTCAGAAGACGAGAGGGCGAGACACGCAGAGAGTTAGCGCTAGAAGAGCGAAGCCAAGGTTCTTAGCCCTGGTGCTAGAATCCTGGATCACAGGGAGAGAGTGCCTGACAGGATGTGAGCGCCATGCTGGGGGAGGGAGGAGGGGGGAAAGGTAGGTTTGGGACAGTACCTTAAAAGGAGAGAAGTGAGAATGATAAGGCAACAGTTGCTGGTTTGAAAGCGGCAGTGGGGGGTGGGGGGGTGCTGGGGTAGATGTGACTGGCAAGGCTCAACAGAAAGAAATGTGCCACCCCTATGCAGTGGCTGAAGAGAGATTTTGGAAGAGCTGCAGAGAGCACCCACTCCAGGAGCTTCACTCCCTGCATCCTGCTCACTTCAGCAGCTTTTTTTCCCCCTTTTTGTACCTGTTCACAACATGTCGTTTTATTTTACCACTTGAAGCAGGTCCCATTGACTAATCCCCACCTCTCCCTATAGTCATAGTAAGCTCAAAAGAGAGAGAAAAAGCCACACTTCATTTGCAAGTCCTTCTGCTGTGTGTGTCGCTAATGACCACTCTAATTATGATATCGCACGGTCTCCTTCTTCAGGGGCTGCCTAATCCAGTTGCCTTTTGACATCTCATTGGATCAGGGGATGTTTGGAAATGTTTGCGATGAAAAGGGAGTGGGTCCGGGGTGGAAGAGCGACCACGGGAGAGCAGGTCTGGGTTTTGGCAGCAACACTTGGTTGTTTCCACCTACGGCCCTGCTCCCTCTTCTGCTGTATCCCAGGTTCGCTGGTGGGCCAGTCCTCAGAGAGGCTTTAGAATCGTTTTCCAAATGGAGGAGCGAAGCGAGGGGGGGGGGCAGGGAGGCAGTGTGTGAGAAAGTGTTTGCAGCGGGGTGGGACGGGGGGAGTCAGCAGAAATTAGCATGAAAGGCTCCTCTGCCGTGCTGAGGAGAGCGAGCGGGGAGATAAAACGAGAGCATGCTTTGTGCCTAGCCGGCGACATGATAATTGGCTTTCCTTCCTAGCGAACTTTGCAAATGATGCTCTTTAACTCGTCGGCGAGATAAACAGTTGCTGCGGCAGGTGCGCCGAAAGCGCCGTCTGGATGTAATTAGACATGTTCGCAAGAGAGTGCCCTGAGAAATCTAACCGTGGCATTCATTCTGGGCACTTCCCATGGGCCGCGCCACCCACCCCCTCTCCCTCACTGGCACTTCTCCGTTTACCATGGAAAGGAAAGTCCTCCTGCTGACTCGCTTCTGTGTTAGTTTGGACCACGTGTGCGCCACAGAATAACTGTTAGGTGCCCTTTGGCTGCAAAACCCCAATTGACCAGCTGATTTTGAAGCCTTTCTCTCTCTCAATCACACGGGGCTCGAGGCGGTTTGCCTTGTTTGCAAACCAAAATCACTCTCTTGTGTCTTAAAACTCATCAGACCATTTGGAGTGTGTCATTATTTTTCTTTACCCCTTGAAAATGTTTGCATTTGCATTGCACCTTTTTTTTTTATCTCAGTGCACTCTGCTAGCACTAATTAATTAAAGAATTAAGCCTCACACCGCTCCATGAGGTTGGTAAATATTATCCCTGTTTTGCAGGTGGCAAACTCCAACAACAGGGCTGTTGTGACTTTCCCAAGGTCATACAGCAGATCTGCTGCTGAGTCTAGAACAGAACTCACAAGTCCATTCTCGTGTTATGACTATTGGATTATTTAACAGATCAAGCAGCTGATTAAGGGTTAGCCGAGCTCTAAATACTGGCATCTGCTTGAGCTCTACCCATAAGGGTTAGCTCTGGCTTTTAAAGACAACCACTCTTGATTTTCATGGGATGTTTAAATAGGGTCCAGCCAAACAGCATTCCAAGCTGCTACTATTATTTCACAGAGTAGTCTGCCTACCTGGAAAGCTTGGTGTCGCCTTGAGGGCTAAAATATTTGTGTTTTCTAATTCTAATTCTACTTCTCTGTCATTCTGAATCTAGTCATATAATCTTCAGGGAAATGAGCTAAATACATTGAAGGGGATTGCAAAGCACATACAGCATAACTCAGGATCATTTAACTCACTGCTGAAGTGCAGCTCCTTCTGGGGTGGAACATGGCAGTTGTCCAATAGGGCACACCAACACTAACCAACGCTGTAGGTCTGGAAATGGAGAAGAGTTAAGTACCATCTCCATTTGAAACTACAGAAGGGATTAAATAGGCAGAGAATTGTTATGCAAGATGGAATTTGGCCTGGACACCAAGGCTAACAATTCTACTCCTGTTAAAAGTGCCATGGGCTATAAATGACCATAAGTAGGCGGGGCCATCTATTTTCCATGACACCCACAATGTGGCACCTCCAGAACAGAGTGCCTCCCAAAACCATTGTAGGGCATTCGCTTAGTGCTGACTCGGAAGAAAGAGTGCCTCATGCAAAATCAGCATCCCCATGTCTTGCAGAACTCCTGACTTCCTTGGCAGATCTCCCATTCTCATACCGGCCCTGCTTAGCATGCGAGATCACAGTTTGAGACGGCATGTGCAGTCGTTCCAGACTTCTCTTACCTCTTCCTTCCTTAGTAAAGACGCTGCTGTATAAAGGAGGGATCTGTTTGCTTTGCGTCCAGCGTTTCCCTCTTCCACAAGGCATACCCCCTGTTTCTGGACTCCTGCCACAATCCTTTCCACAGCACTAGTTTGAGAGGCCTCCAAACAAGCCTTGTGGTGTAGGGTGAGCAAAGAGCCAACCAAGTTTGAAGACAAAGGTGCTGTCTAATAAAGCATGGGATACACACTTGTCTGGGTTCTTCTTATCCATGCTAAGAGGACACTTGGTTGTAACACTGGTTTGGGGGGTGAAAGGTGGTGGTCAGTGTTTAGTGTCCTGTCCAACCGGATTACCTAGTGCAGACGAAGTCAACCGGTGAGAAGCTACTGCACTAACCTTGTGTTCAGATTCACCCGCTGGGGGGTTATTGTGGGAGTAGCTCCTTCTTAAGATTGCTTTAGCTCTGCAAACCAGTGCCTGTTCTGCTGGAAAGTACCTCCAACAACCTTCTCCTGCCTTATTTCTCAGCCAGGGCTGCTGGCAGTAAGAGCGATAGACTTGTTTCAGCATGTCAGAAGGCTTTACTCCATTCCTGCCCTCCTTCCCGTGCATTCATTCATTAATTTTCTGAGGTTACCGAGGAGACATTATTGATGATGATGATAATAGTAATAGGGAAGATATGTGGCAGATTAATTCCTGAACTCTCTAACAGGATTTAAGCTAACAAGAGAGGAGGGCTTTTTTCTTCTTCCTCCTTTCAGATTTTTCCTGTGCTGGGGATAACGACACCAAAGAGTGTTAAATTGGTTCTGAATGTCCACCTCTGGCTGTCCACATTCTTGTAACGATTTCATTAGCTTGAATTATCCACGTTATTTTCTTGTAATGGGATTAGCTGTACCGGAGTCAGCTGAAGACCTGAGGGGGAGGAACATTCTGCTGTGTATTTCATTAACTCTCTCATGTAGGGGGTGGAACTGACCACGACTCAGCCCAGGGGCAAAACTATTTGGCAGGGTCCTTCGTTCCAAAAGGAGGAGGAAAAAGAAAAGAGGCCATTATTCCTCTGTAATCAGTAAATCGGTGTAGGAGCAGAGACTGGCAGAACAGTTTGTTGGCGAATTGCTATTTGGGGGTGATTTATTAAAAAAAGAAAAAGAAAATCATTGCCAAGCAAAAACTAAATTTTGCTCAGATGAAGCAGTATTTAGGCCTGATGCTGTAGACAGCATTTTGCAGGTCAGTGAAGGGAGAAGCTACACTGCACTTGTGCCTGCTTGGGAACTTTGCATTCATTGCCCAGAACGCCCTGTGTTACTGGCAAACTGTTAAATCTTTTCTCAGCTAGACTTTGCAATGTAATCGGCACTGGATTTGCTTGGAATGGGAGATGAGCTTTCTAGCTTATATATTTGGGGTGTGGGGGGGTGTCTTGGGTGATTCCTTGCAACAGTTAGATTAACCATCTTGTTCTTGGGATGCACTGTATATAGTTTCTTGTGTGACCATTTGTATAGATCAGTGGTGAAATTATGCTCTCCCTTTCCTTTTTGGAGTCTTTCAGCAGAGTTTCCTTTGATTAGCTAGTGACTAACAGCTTATCACACTAATTCTGATTGATCTTTGCTCAGTGTCTCGAGTCTAAGAATAATGACACCGTTTCAGAAATATATAATGTGAATGGGCTAAATTATGGAAGCATCTAGGACAATCGCTGTTATTTATGTAGTGCCAAAGGCATGCTGGACACTTTGCCAAGAGGACGAAAAGCTCCCTGCCCTGAAGAACTTACAGTGGAAATAGATATTATTCAGACGGAGAGTGGGATGAAAGGACACAGCAAAGATGCAGAGCAGTCCGGGTTAGAACATGTCTTGCTGAGCCAGCATTTCTTGGCTGATTTTCTTGTGGGCATCACAGCAGAAGTAGGTCTTGAAGGGAATTCAAAAGAAGAAAGGGAGGGGCCTAGGGACAGCATGCAGGGGCTGCTGTGGAAGAAAGCACAGAGGTAGTTGTGGGAGACGTGGACAGACAGGTCATTGAGGCTGAGGTTGGTTCAGCAGTGACTGCAGGTCACAGAGGCGACACAATTATAGAGAAGAACAGGTCAATAAGTGCAGGAGGAATATAAAGGAGTTTGATGGTGAGGACAAAAAGCTTGAACTAAACAGGGTGGAGAGCGAGGACACCAGTGGAGGAATCCAGGTATGGGGTGATGGAGCCGGAGTGAAGAGTATGGACGGGGGTGAGGGGAAGAGGGAGGGGCAAGGGGTGTCAGCGAGGAGGAGGGCACAGTAATTGAGATGAGGGCCTGGAAAGGACTTTTGGGGGCATGGACAGCAAGATGATGATAGACCTTGAGATGTTATGGAGGCAGGATTTAGACATGGCCTGGGTTGTGTAAGGCAAAAGAAGGGGGAGAGGTCAGTGATGGTCCCTAGGTTACAGACTTCAGTGACAGGGAGGATGGTGCTTATTGGCAACAGCAGCAGGCACCACAGGGGAATGTGTGTGTTGAGGAGGCGCATGTGCGGCCATATTTATTTGTATTCTCCTTCATGTTTACCGTTAAAGGAGCACAAGTGCTAACACCAAATACCTGGGGCCTTCCTGTGCTGAGAGGTGCCAAATAGGCTTTTTTGTTATCCACCAAACTAAACCAAGGATCTCAGTCTATTTAATAGTAACATACCATCCTCACAGTCAGCAGGCCATGAGCTCCTTCTTCCAAATCGCCTGTTCCCAGCTGATGGGGAGTCTAGCGGCTTCCGTCTGCTTCTCTCTCTGTTCACCCAGTTGGTTAAGAGGAAATCCACCCAATTGCTGGAAGAGTTGACAGTGTGGTGGGAATATTATTGACATCAGGATAGCCATGCAGACAATCTGCAAACCTTGTGCTGCTGTGTATATTTCAGGGGGAGCACTGATGTGTGCCACTAGCTGGGGTCTTGCACAGGAAATCTGCTCATCTTGCTCATTGGCCACCTGTGACTTTTGGTTTGCCTCGGTGAATCCTCCAGGTCTCGCCTCTCCGTTGAGTTCCTGCCATTTGTGGGTTGTAGAGGCACAGATTGGGGCTTGTGCGCAATTGAGGAGAAGTATGTGACCCTCTCTTCCTGAATCCATAGAGATGATTCACCCCAGCAGGGCCAACGTGCTGTTGTCTTTGTGTGAATGTTGATCGGTATGAAGCAAAGTCACCACTGCATCTTTTACGGCGTGAGCGGTGATGCACCTATGGCTGTGTGAGTCCTGTCGCGCTCTCAGGCTGTGTATGAACCCTAGCACTGATGCACTAGAGAAGGAGTGCTGGTATTCTGTGTGTGAGGATCCTTTTGTCTTGGCTCTCACTGAATTGTAATGCCAGAACCACGGTTCTTTTTTACTCTGCTCCATTGGCAGGTATGTAGCACAGTACAAATGAGGGAATTCAAATTCCCTTCCCAACATCTCAGTTCAGTCACTAGTTACTTCAGAGAGTTTGAGCTCTGGTCCTGCCCACGGGTGTCCCATGAAGAAAGGATCAGTTGCCATTTCTGAGTCTCACTGGTTTTTTCCTGCATCTGTAGAGAGGAGGAGAGGGTGTGGGTCGCACCGTACGTCACTTTGTGTTAGTAGCTCCGACAGCAAGGTTCCTCGCCAACTCTCTGGTTGATGAGTCCAATTTGCCACACGCCCATCAGGGAACCGTCCCCAGCCCCCCAGAGAGAGAGCTGCATTTTCATACTTACACCTGTGGGCAAGTGGGATTTGTGTACATCACAGTTGGTTCTAGGGAAGGGAGGGGGGGATGTCATTGATCTGAGCTGCCATAAAGCACACCTCCCTCTTTGTTTTACGTGTGAATGCATAGCACACCCCTTCAAACAAATTAGAGATGGGAGACCGCCTCCCTTTGTTCAAAGCATAAACTATCTTCCCCAGATAAGGGACATCCCATTCAGGAGAGGGTAATTGCTCCGGTCCCCCCCCCCCCAATAGCTAGATGAAGGAATAATTGGATGCGTGAGGTGTGAGTTTCTCCACCGAGGTGGCAAGGGGAACATTAAAGGCCCAGTCTCTCCACTTCATTCACAGCTGCTCGTATGGTAATTGCTGTGTTATGGTTTCTAATTATCAACACTGTGGGGTGGCTCTTCTCCCTAGCCCCAGCGGGGTCATCTGTGCTTCTCTTGGGAGTCCCAGTGTATCCCTTTCTACTAGGGGGACCATATAGCATATGGGAAAAATCAGGACATGGGGTGGGAGGTAATAGGAGTCTATATAAGAAAAAGCCCCAAATATCGGGACTGTCCCTATAAAATTGGGACATTTGGTCACTTCTACCCAGGCCAGGTCTCTCGCTGAAGGAGCCTGTGTGGAGTTCCCTTCTGAGCCCCTCGTCAACTGCTCCATGGATACCACCGTCAAGTAACTCAAGTCTGGTGGAGCTGGTGTCTGTCCCCTCCAACCCTCTCGTCCCCTAGGCCCAAGGGACTCAAACTTGCTCAGCTCCCATGATGGTGTCACTTGCTTTCCAAGAGCCCCCCCAGGTGTGTTAAATCTGGCCTGCCGCCCGGGTCGTGGGTATGCCCACCTCATGCTCTTGCTGATTTTGTGCACGTCGGGTGAGTCTGAACATCAGTGGATTTTCAGGTCATCTCCCCAAACAAACAATCTCCAGGGGTCAGTACGAGTGATTATAATAACAGCAGGAGAGCTACAGGTGGAGTTCAGCACGTTTCCCTCACTGACCCCTTCCCTGAGCTTCTTGTGCGCAAGGCACAGGACTGGGAGGCAGAAGAACAGGGTTCTTTCCCCATCTCTGACACAGCCTGCGTGTGAGACCTGGGTCAAGTCACTCAAGCTTTTTGACCCAGATTTTCACAGGTGTGTAGGTGTTCTTCTGCTCGTTGTTCTAACATCTGACTTAGGAGTCTCTCACTCATTGAAAATCAATGGCAATGTACCGAAATACATTAAAAAATCTGGCCCTTTGTGCCTCAGTTTGCCCATTGTTATAACGGGGGTGATGCCCACCCATCTCACATCAGGGTTGTGGGATTCACATCAGGGTTGTATGTAGCAGTGAGAGATTTCTTCCATTGGGAGGCATATCATATAAGGTCAAGGTATAATTCATATTCTTTTGTGTGCATGTCCCATGTCTTCATGCTCTCCACACCAGGCAGTGCCACCAAAGAAGCAGCATTCCAGGGTGGACTAGTCAGGAAGACTCGATTTAATCTGGTTTTCTACATAAAAGTGCATTCTTGTTGGTTGTTATAACCTAAATACACATTCTTCACAACTCAGAGATAGATGTAGGTTTCATTTTTAGAAGGTACACACTATACATTTTTTTAAAGTGATTTATTTTGAAAACTTTTCAGATTAGCTTTATGGCTGTATCAGAAAATGAATGATTCTTTGGTTATTTCATTTACCAAAGGTAAATTAGGAGGTGAACTATCTCCAATTCAACAGGTTAATCATTAATATTTGGAGGATTTTCTTGCCAGGCTGTATTAGGAGGAGAACATCACCAGACAGACATTTAAATTGTTTTATTTAACTAAAACAACAATGTTAAGTATTCTGGATTTTTTTCTTCAACGGCAAACATCATATTTTAACAAAACAAGCCTATGTCCCTCGCTTCTCACATTTATCTCCAGACTTCTTCTCCTTGTCCAGATCTATTCCGCCCCCAACAATCTTCTATTCATTGAACTTTTTGAAACTTTTCACTTTTTAAAGAGCAGTACGGGATTGACTCTGTGTACACAAATTTGCAGAGGGACAATAGAGTTGAGGTCTGTTATTTCTCACCTCTCTATATTTATTTATTTTTAAACATGTTTGCTGTTAACAAGCATGTTACCTCTGGAGACACAAATCCACAGTTTGAAAACTACAAAACTAAGCATCTCTGATGGTATCTTCTAGACTGAGCGCTGAGTCCCATTGGGTAGATAGAAAGATTAACCTAAATAATCTATACAGAAGCCTGTGGAACCCCATAACATTGGGTTCCTAATCCATGAACTATTTGAATTCATTTACAAAACTTTTTCTTACACATTACATGAATATGTTGTCTCATATTATAGAATTAGAATTTATAATACCTATTCTTTGAGCTATAATGTATCTTAATTAAAACTCTTTAGAGAAGATCTTTCCTCAAAAAGTATTTTATAAAAAAAATCCGTTTCTTTTGATTTTTTTTTAACTCATTGATTTTTATGCACCCTGCAACATTCCCCTGTTGGAAGCATGACCTGATGTTGTCTAGTAGTTTGTAGAAGCAGCAAAGAATCCTGTGGCACCTTATAGACTAACAGACGTTTTGCAGCATGAGCTTTCGTGGGTGAATACCCACTTCTTCGGATGCAAGTGGTGGAAATTTCCTGGGGCAGGTATATATAAGCAAGCTAGAGATAACGAGGTTAGATCAATCAGGGTGGATGAGGCCCTGTTCTAGCAGTTGAGGTGTGAAAACCAAGGGAGGAGAAACTGGTTCTGTAATTGGCAAGCCATTCACAGTCTTTGTTTAGTCCTGAGCTGATGGTGTCAAATTTGCAGATGAACTGGAGCTCAGCAGTTTCTCTTTGAAGTCTGGTCCTAAAGTTTTTTTGCTGTAGGATGGCCACCTTAAGATCTGCTATTGTGTGGCCAGGGAGGTTGAAGTGTTCTCCTACAGGTTTTTGTATATTGCCATTCCTAATGTCTGATTTGTGTCCATTTATCCTTTTCCTTAGAGACTGTCCAGTTTGGCCGATGTACATAGCAGAGGGGCATTGCTGGCATATGATGGCATATATTACATTGGTGGAAGTGCAGGTGAATGAACCGGTGATGGTGTGGCTGATCTGGTTTGGTCCTGTGATGGTGTTGCTGGTGTAGATATGTGGGCAGAATTGGTATCGAGGTTTGTTGCATGGATTGGTTCCTGAGCTAGAGTTACTATGGCGCGGTGTGCAGTTGCTGGTGAGAAAATGCTTCAGGTTGGCAGGTTGTCTGTGGGCGAGAACTGGTCTGCCACCCAAGGCCTGTGAAAGTGTGGGATCATTGTCCAGGATGGGTTGTAGATCCCTGATGATGCGTTGGAGGGGTTTTAGCTGGGGACTGTATGTGATGGCCAGTGGAGTCCTGTTGGTTTCTTTCTTGGGTTTGTCTTCCAGTAGGAGGCTTCTGGGTACACGTCTGGCTCTGTTGATCTGTTTCCTTATTTCCTCGTGTGAGTACTGTAGTCTTGAGAATGCTTGGTGGAGATTTTCTAGGTGTTGGTCTCTGTCTGCGGGGTTAGAGCAGATACGGTTGTATCTCAGTGCTTGGCTGTAGACAATGGATCTTGTGGTGTGTCCGGGATGGAAGCTGGAGGCATGAAGGTAGGCATAGCGGTCGGTAGGTTTTCGGTATAGGGTGGTGTTGATGTGACCATCACTTATTTGCACCGTGGTGTCTAGGAAGTGGACCTCCCGTGTAGATTGGTCCAGGCTGAGTTTGGGCACTGATCTGAGAGCCAGGAGACCTGTTCTAATCTGACCATTGACCTGCTGGGGTGGCTTAGTCAAGTCACTTCCCCTCTGTCTGCTTCTTTTCCCCTCCCGCTCTTTGTCTTGTCCCTTCAGACTGTAATCTCTCTGGGGCAGGGACTATCTCTTACTAGGTGTGTATAGACCAGCAGGGCCCCAGTCTTGGTTAGCTCGCCCAGGCACCACTCTAATACAAATAATAATAGAGAAGTACATAGAGTTCTTGCAGTCTCAGTTCCCCCCAGCCGCCTTGTGGGAGACTGGTTCCCCACCGAAAACAATGTCATGTCTCCGCCGCGTTTCGACTTGAGCACTCCTGCTCTCCAAGGCTGTTGCGTCTCTTCCGTTTTATTCTGTTTGTTTGTTTCCTTAGCACCATCTCAAAGGGGCGGGAAGAGCTACGAGGAGCAGACGTGCAGATTCATTTTGAGGATTCATAATGCTACATTTACACACCGCACCGCCTGAGGAAATTGGATAGATGAATGCCTGGTCATGCTGCCAGTGCAGCGGGTTAACTCCCTGGATTTAGCTTATATCATTTCACGAGAGCATTTACGGCCTTTACTGTGTTTAGTCCCGGTCGCTCTTTGGCATTATAGCATCTCCGACCCCTGTGTGTGTGTAGATTTTCAAATAAAATAACACATCTATTCAGACCCAGTCCACATTAAATATTTATTGTCTGCAATTGGTGCATGTGTGTATGATAACTGGACATTTTAAAAAAAAAGAAAAGAAAGGGAGCTGGAGCTCAGCTGCAGAGAAAGGTGGCCTCTTGTGGAATTTCTAAAATGGCAGCGTCTCTCTCTCTCTCTCTCTCTCTCTCCGGGGTGTGTGGGGAAGGTAAAATATTCAAAATCAGCCTTTGGCTCTCACAAGCTCCGTTTCCCTCTGCCCCAGCCCATCAAGGGCTCTGAAGTAAGAGAATAGCTTGAAAAGAGAAGCCCATCGGACGGGATTGGGAGATAACTAGTCAGCTGCCTGATTCTTTAATGCTTTACAAGTTAGGATGCTGCTAAGAGGATACTCGCGTTCGCGGGGAGTGAGGAGTGGAACCTGTGGGAAATAGGGGAGCTGTTCCCGGAAAGACCATGCTAGCACTGTGGGCCTTCCTGGCTTGGCTTCTATCCCCATGGGCTCCTGTCCTTCCCTGGTTCACATCAGTGCCCTGTGTACAGCGGCTGATTTTAAATACCGCCTGAAAGGAATGGGGAGTTCACCATCAATTGAGGCCGTGTGCTGCTGCCTAATGTTAAATTGTTAACGAGGAGATGTACTTGTGCGTTCAGCACCGTGTACAGTGGTACAGCACAAATCCTCACTATCCTCCCAGCAGAGAAGAAACATGCCAAATACTGCAAAGACGTCTCTGCTGTGCTCGGGAGTGTCCAATTGGAAGACCCTTAGTAGCCAAGATCTGTCACTAAATGTGGCCTAGAGAAATGGTACAGCATTTGCCTGCAGTGATCATTCTGTAGCTGTCATGCCTGCAAGGCGTACATGAAAGGGGACATCCCTGTAAGCAGGGCCGGCTCCAGGGGTTTTGCCGCCCCAAGCAGCCCAAAAAAAAGCCGCGATCGCGATGTGCGACAATTCAGCGGGAGGTCCTTCGCTCCGAGCAGGAGTGAGGGACCCTCTGCCGAATATCTGAACGTGCCACCCCGCTCCTGAGTTGCCGCCCCAAGCACCTGCTTGATAATCTGGTGCCTGGAGCCGGCCCTGCCTGTAATGACACTGCTTTGGCTCATAAATGAGGTGGGTTTTTATCAAAGTATTGTTTCCCTGTCTCTCATTCACAGCACCTTTGGAGAGCTGAAGACCGTCCGCCTGCCAAAGAAAATGGCTGGGACAGGATCTCACCGTGGCTTTGGATTTGTGGATTTCCTCACCAAACAGGATGCCAAGGTGAGCTCAGCAGCATAGTCTCTCTCCCTATCCCTCCCCCTTCCAGCCCTCAGATGAGGTCTGCTTTCCGGCCTGTCACTTAAAGAACAATGGCCTTGTCTAAGGTAGGATTCAGCCCAGATTTCAGCAATCAGTAGCTTACTTTATTGTGGCTTTCCTTGGCTGCACTTGGATTTTGCAGTGGTGCATCTTCCTGGGTGCTTGGCCTGCAATGGTTGGACTGTTTGCTAATTTCCAATGTAGGCGAGGCCTAAACTATGGAGTTACCGTCTGAGGCCTTCACATACAGGGGAATCTGATTGGATGATCACAATGGTCCCTTTAGGGCTTTGGATCTATAAATCTAGGCCTAGCGTTTTTGACTGGCCAGAGAAGCTGTCGTGTAAAAACCCACCAAATGGTATCGTGTGGCGTGAATAGCATCACAGGTGCCATGGACACAGGTTTGGAAGTTAGGAAGATTCCTCGCTCCAGTTCTGGTTTTGTCACCGGTTGACTCTGGCTGGACAAGTTATTCCCAACTTTGAGCCACCATTTCCCATTCATAAAGTGGGGATAAAGATGCTTCCCTAGTCCCACCCTTTGTCTGTCTTGTCTATTTAATTTAAGTTCTTTAGGGCAGGGATTGTCTCCCACTGTGTGTATGTACAGTGGCTCGCTCAGTGGAGCCCCGATCTCAGCAGATACTATTCTTACACATATAAGAATAATCCAAGGAGTTCCTGGATCCCAGTTGTATGGCAGATGGCAGCCTGGCTCCAATCAAAGGGGTCCTGATCGGGGCTGGAGATAACATGTACAGAGCCTGTCCACCTCAGCGCCCTCTACTGGCTGTTGTTCGTGTTTATACCTTGTCTCTGTCTCGAATGAGTTGCTGCATCCCATACCCTGAGGCGCAGGGGTTAGGACTTGTGGCAGGGAAAAGCAGCAAGACTCAAAATAAAAGTTTTGGTTTTTCATGCTCTGCTGCTCCCCTTCCCGCCACCTATGCCTGTAAGCGGGACAGATGCTTCAGAGAGGCTTCCTAGGCTGTCGGCTTGTCTCCATGGCCCAGGAAAGAGTAAATGCCACTCCCAGACCTGGTCTGCAGTGTGTGTGTGGGGGGAAATCGATCTAAATTACGCAACTTCAGCTACGTGAATAACGTAGCTGAAGTCGACACACTTAGATCTACTCACCGCGGTGTCTTCGCTGCAGTGAGTCGACTGCTGCCGCTCCCCCCGTCAACTCCGCCTGCGCCTCTTGGGTGGAGTACAGGAAAGCGCTCAGGGGTCAAGACGCGATAAATCGACCCCCACTGGATCGATCGCTGCCTGCCAATCCGACGGGTAGTATAGGCATACCCCCAGAGTCTGT
Source organism: Mauremys mutica (assembly GCF_020497125.1). NCBI lineage: Eukaryota > Metazoa > Chordata > Testudines > Geoemydidae > Mauremys > Mauremys mutica. The sequence goes on from NC_059087.1 coordinate 26,790,598, forward strand.
TCAGGCCCATTCTGCATGGCACCACTTACAAGCTGCACTGACCATCTTTAGCAAGCCCCAACATGAAAACAGTTCAATGTAAATCCAACTCCCTGCCCCTGGCAGTTCATCCCCAGTCTTCCCCCAGAGACCTGGAAGTCCCTCTTTTCTAGGGCCTGCCACCAGAGCCACTCTGCTTCCTCTCCCAGGTCCAACACTTGCTCTTAAAGAGGACCTGCCTCAAAACAGGGCTGGCTGTCCCCAGACCCCCTGCCCCTAAAGGAGCAGACTTCTCTGATACACGTTTCACCAGGGCATCATCCCTCAGATCTGTAGTCCTGTGTGTGACTTTGTCACTAGACACTGACGTAGCAGTAACTCTCGAGGGCACAGATCCTGTTGTGCTGGGACATTGTCCTGCCTGGTCTTGCTAAGAATCTGAGCGTACAGTAAGTGTGCCACCCATCGAGAGATTGCTTTGTGCTTTCCAGCCTTTTAAGGAAAGTAGCTTTGTTTTCTGTTTCTTTGAGGGATTTAATTGTCTTAATAAAGTGCACACCAAGTTCGTTCTGTTGGCCATCTAGAAAAGAATGAACCACGTATTGATGGGTAGGATTCTGAATATTGTACACACTTGCATAACTGGCTCCCAGTTCAGTGCTATGTGAACAAGAGTGGGGGAGGCAGGCTGAGAGACCTCTGAGCTGAATTGTTGTGGACTGTGAAAGAAGAACCTATTGTAAAGGGTAACGTGGAAACATTTTATAAACGTAAAATGTTTGTTGTGTGATAAAAGCGCTTTTAGTTCCTGTGGACTACCTTGTCCACCCGTTTCGCAAGGCAATTACAATGACTCCGAGTGAGTGAACTGGAATTTTCATAACAGCCTAAAGGAACTGGACACCTAAGTCTCTCTGAGAATCCATTGTGTTTCAAATGGGTCTTTTAGAACCAGATTCTGATCCCCTTGCTCACGTTGAGTAGGACATTATTCCACAAGTAGCCTGTGATAGCCAACTCTTGTTAATACAGCTGCTGGTCCAATGGGGCCATGATCGCCTCAAGATGCTCCTGTAGTAAGATTAATAATCCACTACTGAAATGCAACCACCTCTGGTGTATGACACAACTGCAGAACACAGCAGCTCTAGACACATTAGAACAGGAATTAAAGGTATCACCTCTAGTAACTGAAAGTGAGGAATGATATAATGATCAGAATTGGAATGTAGCCAGGGCAACCGTTTTTAACATCTCAACTCTTGTAAAAAAAGCACCCTTGGATTTTAAACCTGCAGGCCAGGTCCTTGGTTTACATCTCTTCTGAAAGATGGATGTCAAGTTGAAAGGGAACTGGTTTTGTGACTGCATGGAGGAATTTGTTTTGCACAGATCAGTGTTGCTAAGCACATTGATTCTGATTAAAGCAGCACTAACTTATTTGTCTGTTTCCCTGCAGAGAGTTGGGTTGTTTTGCCGCTCATACTGCAAGCAGAGTTTGTGCTTTCTTTCCCCCCTGCTGATATAAAAATACATCTGGTCTCCAAATAGAAATTGCCCATTCAGGAAAGACATTCAACCCTTTAAAACAAACTTGAGCTCAGCTGGCATTGTAGGGAATGTCCTCAACTGGGACTGTTTCTTTTTAGGACAGAAAAGAAATTTGTCAGCAGTCTAATGTTATCAACCCTTTGTCCCTCTAATGACGCTGGCCCGAAGGCTCGTATGCTTGAGTGTTTAATAGGGCAATGGGGAATGAAGTGGCAAAAGCAGCAGTGTCCCCAGAATTAAAACAGCATTTAGAGATGGTGAGCCATAGCACTCAAGGGAGATCAACCGAGCGGTCCAGTCTCTTGATCTATGACTTTCCAAATCCCCAGGCCATCAGACACCATTACAAGCAGACTGTCTCTTCCATCTGCACAGCCCAATCCGCAAACAGCTTGACTAGCTGCCCCTTGGTTTTGGAATCCGTCGCAGATTCAAAACACCTTCCATCAACTTGTCCCACCCCACCTCTAGGCCACCTCTTCCTCTCTCTACCTTTCCCTGTTCGTTTTGGCTTACCCAACACCTGCCTCCTCTCTAGCCCTTCCCAGGGCCTGGCTACCAGTGCTCCCGGCAGCACCACCGTTCAGTGGCTCATCAGAAAGCACATTTTGAGCATGTGTGTGATACTTCCTGGCTGTGTTCTGGATTTAGCTGGCTGGTTTTCTTGAGGCTTTTTTGGAAATGTTTTGTATGCTGTTGGTTCACATCTGCATGGGCTCTAGATGCCTTTTAATGAGCACCCTGGAAGTGGATTACAAATAAGCAACATTGAATTTATTACTGAAGTTTTCAAAGCATTTTGGGGTGCAGTTTGCTTAAATTTGCAAATGAAAACTGCATTAGGCTGATTTAGTCTATTCACAGCACATGGAGCAGCCATCGCTAACTCAGCTGGCTGACTCTCCCAAAGCCATATTGTAATTTTAGGACTCTGTAAGTGGCACTTAGCTAGCAAAGAATTCCTGCCATAGCGAGCTGTTACATTAAGCTAAACCAAACAATGTAAAATCAGATCCACAAGGGTTCAGAAGCAAGGTTTTAAGCATGAGCGTGTCCTTTTTTCCTTGGAAACTAGGCCTGTAGTTTTCATGCAAGCCCTGAGACATTTTGAAATCGGGAGAATTGTAAGGGTGGTGGAGAGTTGGAGAGGGAAGGATGCCGCTTGGGATTTTCATTTACCTGGCTCGGGTTGTACTAGCAGAGGTTGCTGCTGCTAGGTTGTGGTGCAGTTCCTTTTTGATTTGCATTTTTCAACCATCAAGGGCACCAAGAGCTTTTAAAGGTGTATCGCTGTAAAGAGACACTAGTAAGTGGACGGTTAGAAGTCTCCTCCAATGAGTTTCAGGCTTGGATGAACAGCTGGCCACAGCTCTGGTTATCAGCCAGTAGGTCGGATGGGGATAAAGTGTGATCCTGAGGATCGAATTCACCCAACCTCCTCTCAGAAGGTGACCTGAAAAGGAGAGAGAGAGTTGGGTTTCTGCTCATTTCCTTGATGATGCATAAAGAACATCAGAATTTTTTTCTCGGTTTACATTAACGATATTGGGAATGTCAAGTCTCCTCTTGCCTGTTTTCTTTTGGAGAAATTCCAGAGGTGAGGGCTTGGGAGGAGCCTTCTCGGCTCTTGAGATGTAAACAGTCTGAATAGAAAAAAATCCCTCTCCGTCTATATCATTATGGTTTCTCTGGTGACTTCGCAACATCTTGTTCACTGGTTGTCCATAGATTCTTCCAATATAGACATGACCTGAATTTCTAATGTTTTTTAAAAAAGGAACGGGGAGGATTCAAAACAAAGAAGAAAAAAAATCCTGGTAGGCCTTCTTCATATCTCCTAAAGAAATTAAAAAATGGCACAAACATATCTTCCCTTCCCCTGCACCTTCTTTTGGAGGTCATCTTGAAGGTGGTCCCACAGACACTACAGTTCCCAGCATGCAATATTGGGTTAACATATTCAAACAGACTGGCTGGAACATCCCAGCATGCTGGGACCTGTGGTCTTTATGGGCAGCACCCTCTGTTAACAATACAGGTGGCTGCAAATAGATTCATTTGATATAGATGCAGGCGACCAGCTGGACCAAATGTGGCTGCCCTGGCAATATGTGCTCATTCCTGACTGTTCTCAATACAGCCTTTCTCGTCTTCGGGTTGTGGGAAGTGAGAAATTAAAAAGTATAAATTAACAAATGAGACCTAGTGATTAGAGCTGCAGTTGTTTGCCGGGGGTGGAATTGCGCTTTGTGCCAATGTAAACAGCCATCACAATTCCCTGCTCCCAAGTCCTCCCCCTACCCCTCGACTATTTGTTTAAGCCAACACATTGCTCTGCTAATTGGGTAACATTCCATGTGAAAATAGGCCTTTAAAACAACAGCCGCGGCAAATAAAAACAGCTGTAGCTGCAAAAGTACTAGGAGGAGAAAATACACCCAACTGAAAATTAATGCATCCTTCCTTTTCCAGTTTAGGATCATATAGTTTAGAGAGGAGGAGGAGAAGGAGAAAGAGATGAGAGGTCAATAAAATAATGAATGGGAGAGGGCAGGCAAATTAGGAACTCCTGTTCACACTTTTTTTTTTTAATGTTAAAATGGGGGAGACAGTCACTGAAACGGGCAATATATTGAAATGGCAATTTTTTTTATGCAACAGATAATTAACCCGTGGAATTCATTGCTTCAGGAGCTTTGTAGGAGTCGCACAAAAGGATTAGACATTTATATGGATAAGAACATCCATGGTTATGTCTGGATAAAAATATATAAAGTTATAAAGTTGCCTGCTTCAAAGTATGAACCAGCCATCAGCAGAGTAGGGCCAGTAAGAAAAATAATACTCCCCCTGTCCTCCCCCTTTGGCAGGTTAGTCCCTAAGGGTATGTCTACACTGCATTGTAAACCTGCATCTGCGGGACCCAGGCTTGCAGACTCGGTATTTCCAAGCCTTGGTATTTCCATTCTGCATGATAAACCTGGATTAACTATTGCTGGACCCAGGTCTCTCAGCCGTGCTCACACATCCACACTGCACTACGCAGACCTGCCACCTCAGGTCAGTAGCTTGAGCTGCATCCATACTGCAAAATGACAGAACTTAGAGGGACTCAGGCTGTGACCCGTCCCTCAGCAGGGTCTTAAGATCTGATTCCTGAGTGTTTACTGAGCCGAGTCAGGTTGAGTTGAGAGAGGATGGAAAGAGGAATTGGGTTCAAATAGACATAACATGTCCTTGCCCTTCTTGCAACTTCCTCTAAAGCATCTAAGACTGGTCACTGTTGGAGACAGGAGTCAGACTATGTTAATTCTGGTATCCTGACCCAGTGCCAGTCTGAGTAACTACATACATTACTGTCTGTCTAAATTGTTCCTGTTTGAATTGCATATGCTGTTCAAATCCTGTCCTGAATAGTTGTGTAGTGTTACTGTATGCTGTTAAACAGCTCTTGTGTTGCACCCCAGACGTGGCTGCATTTCACTTCCTGGTGAATTGATTCGTTTTTCACTCTACATATATGTAAGTCACTGTAGGTGTTCCATAGAAGTCAGTTTACAAACCTTATAAACATGTTTTATTTCAACCTTATCTGACACATTTAAGAGAACATTTTAGTCTTCCTGTCTAGCCCTGGCAGTGTCTGGGCTTGTTCTGAAGCACTTTGCAGTCCCTTGGAACGAATGGTGCTATAAAAGTGCTGGCTCTGTGTGTTTGCATAACGGGGCCCACTCCTGCAATGTCCCGAGCACAGCTCCGAGGATCAAGCCAGTGTTTCCTGAGCATTCCCATTGATCAGCTGAGGATATAGAAAGTCTGTTGTGTTAATGGTACTGCCGGCACGTGTGCCTTCAATGTCAATGTGAGGTTATGGCCTTCCTAACGCTCTTTAGCAATAGCAAACAATAGGGAAACATTCAGACCTTTTTATTGTGTGAGAAACAAAACCACAACAATGAAATAGGAGGCAATTCCGTTTTGGGGTTCTGATGCATCCGGATTTGCTCCCATGACTTATGCGATCACCAGAATTTAGTAGAAGGGAAGACTTCTTACCCCCAGTAGCTGGAGTTCTCAAAATGCATTGCCTCAGCGGACCTACTTAATGATAAAGCTGTGCTCTGGAATCATGCTTGTGTTTCACACTCTCACTTCGACGTACCAGGAGAGTGACCTGGTCTGTGGTGTTGTCATAGATTCCATGGCCAGAAGGGACCATTGTGGTCATCTAGTCTGACCTTTCCTGGTGTGAGAGGCTTAGATGACTGCTCCCGTTCTAAGCAGAAGACCACACTCCAGGTTGTACCGCTGTTGTGTTGTGCTAAGCGTACGCCTGGAGGCAGTGCGGAATGGCACGTCCAACCTGTGCCATTGTTTCTCAGCCGCACCCCGTTTTATGTCTCCTCCCCCCGCCCCCACCAAATGCATTCGTAAGAGACAATGCTGCAGAAGACTGCTCTTCCCAGGAGAGAGAGCAGTCTTCAAGGGTACGTCTACACAGCAATTAAACACCTGTGGCTGGCCCGGTCAGCTGACTCGGGCTCCTGTGGCTCGGGTTGTAGGGCTGTAAAATTGCTGTCTGGATGTTCACAATCGTCCTGCAGCCCAAGCTCGGGGACCCCGCAGAGCAGGAGGGTCCCAGAGGCCAGGCTCGAGCCCGAGCCCAAATGTCCACACGGCAATTTTTAGCCCCGCAGCCCGAGCCCAGTGAACCTGAGTCAGCCGACCCAGGCCAGTTGTGGCTGTGCCGCAGGTAGCTGGACCCCTTGAGTAGGGGAAGACTCCATAATGAAGGTGTTGAGGAACATCAGCACCCCGTCTGGATCACGAGGTGGGAATGGGGGATGGGTCACTTGATGATTACCTGTTCTGTTCACTCCCTCTGAAGCACGTGGCAGTGGCCACTGTCGGAAGACAGGATACTGGGTTAAATGGACCTTTGGTCTGACCCAGTATGGCCGTTCTTATGTAACCTCGCTCCCCCCACAATTGGATGCCTTGGGGTCCCTGTAGATTTTTTTTTGAGTTGGAGGGAGGGCAGTGTCTATTATTTAACCTGTACAGATATTAAGTTTGTTTCCTTACATGCAATTTCTTTTTCCCCACCCTTCTTTAAACCTTCAGAAAGCCTTCAACGCCCTGTGTCACAGCACACACTTGTACGGCAGGAGGCTGGTCTTGGAGTGGGCTGACTCGGAGGAAACAGTGGAGGCCCTGAGGCGGAAAACAGCTGAGCATTTTCATGGTAATGTAGTAGCATCCAGACAAATGGTAAATACATCTGAGACCAGTGTGTCCCTATCTGGCATGGGTCAGACCAGTTCTTTCCCAGGAGCTGTCTGTTCTCATGGGTTGGTAAATGGATGGTGGAACCTGGGAACATAACTGCAAGGTGTATTGCGTGGTGGATGTGGAAACCAAGGATGTCTCCTGTGCTTTGAGAGTAAAGTGCACCGAGGAGCAATGGAGGGAAGCCATGCCCTGGTAATGCAGGTTGTGCCAAGGAGAGGTGGCAGGGAACATCCTGACTACTCTTTTGCTCATGCCTGCCTGTATGCATCTATATATTAACCCTTTATGTACTTGCTGGAGCGGTCAATCCATGAAATGATTTTCTGCAGTCCATATTGGTTCACTAGTCTGACAGTGCTGTGAGTAATTCCAAATATTTAGGTATCCCAAATAGGAGGTGAGGTGGTACCCATGGCTCTGAGGAATAAGGCAGTGGTACTGTACAATATGGCCTAGTGGATAGAGCATTGGACTGGAACTTAGGAGACACTGGGTTCTATTCCTGGCCCAGCCAGTGGTCTGCCAAGCCTCAGTTTCCCCCTCTGTAAAATGGGGGTAGGTCTACTGATCACCTTTGAGATCTACTGATGAAAAGTTCTACATTAGAGCATGCTATTATGTGCTTTGACACACTGAAATGCCACATGCTGTGTGTTAAGGTAGCATGTTTAGTGTCTGGAATGGCTAATTTACAAGAGATACAGGCCTCCAGAAGGAGGAGGATGAAGTCCAGGTAAAACTGGAACAGATAAGAAGTTGAGAGTTGAACAGACTTGTTTGGATCAGATTCCAGAAGCCGACATTTCCATAGATAACCCTACTGCAGACATGTATTGACAGCCATTGACAAGTGCCAATGCATGGGTTGGCAAATATTTGTGTAAGAAGCTCTCCCCTGGGTTCAAGGACTATGGTGGAGATCAATGCTCCTCCTTCAGCCTTGCAACGCAACCTGCCCCAGCAGACACACGCCAGCTGCCTCCAGAAAAAAAGATTGAGATGAACAATTCATTCCAGGAAAGCGTTGAAAGCAGCAGTTTACGTACATGGCGATGAGACGCAAAGCTCACTTCTCCCCCTCCCTGGAATAGGGGACTGCATGGGCAGTGGTTCTTTACAGACATTCAGGTTGGGAAGACAGTCTCCAGTGAAAGGGGTGTGGCTGGATCCCACCAGCTGTTGAATGTGAAGAGGGGACAGTCAGCTGTTGGTGAGAGGCAGGAAAGCAAGTGAGCACTGGAAATAATAGCTGAGCCACTGGTGTGGCCTAGATACCACAAGGGAGACCAGGCATGTGGAAATGCCTGCCCGGGGGTGTCCGTGCGCCAGGAGGGAGGAATTGTGCCCATAAATGGCTCCAGACATGGCACGTGGAGTTGGGGATGTACGGTGGCAAAAGATGCTTCCTCAGGGTGACCCTAGAGGAGAAGGGAGCTGCAAGGAGGTTTGTCCTTATTATATTTAGAATCGCCTCCCTCTTTGTTTTCGCAGTCTCCGGAGCCCCTGTGCCACCTCGGGGAGTCATTTTAAAAACTGATCTCGACTTTCCTTGGTGACTGCAGATCTAACAAAAATGCAGACTGCTCCCCATGCTGTGTCAACCACCCCCGTAGCCAGCTCTGCCAACAGGTCACACTGGGCTCCAGCAATTGCCCTGATTTCTGTGCACTTGTTCTCTCTCTGTTTTTGTCTTCCCTGAGTCCTTGGGATCCTAATGTCCTAGCATTTGTATTCTCTGCTGTGGATAGAAGTTGGAAGCCAGACGGGCACCATGTCCCCAGGATCTTGGCTGTGGAGCAAGAGAGAGTTCAGTAAACCACATCTGTTTGGAAGTGAAAATAAGAGCAGTGTCTGGCTTGGAATCCTTCTTGGTGTGCGAGTGCTGGGAGATAAGGGAACAGACCCAGTGGACTTCCACCCCTGCCCTCCCTCCATGCACACTGGCAACTGCCCCTGGCTAATTGTTACTTCTAGTTGGCATTCAGTTACTTTGTGCTTCGCCCTGTTTTCAGGGAGATATGTAAGAGGCTGGACCTACTGGACTGGACTTGGATCGTAAGCCTCTTGTGTTTGTACAATGCCCAGATCCAAATTCGGCCTTGTAGGCGCTTCTGAAATATATGCATTTAATAGCAGTGCACCTTCTGCGCCCTGGGTTCAGTGGTTGCCCGATGTGTGACCATATGTGGGACTTAGCTCATCTCCTCGTGGCCTGGAATTTTCTACTCCAGCATATGTTCCTGCAGAGCCACCCCGAAAGGGAACCCTGACAGTGTTACTGGGAGCTGAACAGGCAACGTGTTCCACCAGCTCTGCGGGGCTTTGGTGTTGGAACGTGTGGGAGACGTAGACCATTGCTGTAATGATGCAGAAAATGGAAGGGCTAGAAATAAGCATAGGTGAACTGCAGCTGCATCTCTCCCTTCCGTCAGCAACCTCTCTGATACACCTTCACCGTTGGTTTGGTCAGTTTAGCACGTTAGCTGGGGGTGGGGAGAAGCTCATTTTTTCCATTGGTGGAGCCAGGCACATTGTGGGTCTGTGCTGTGCGATACCCAGCTTTGTGCCAACGCACTGCAGTTCTGCTCTGAAACCTCTCTGACCCTCCCCATCTAGCCCGGTGCTGGGACTCTAATACCATCCTCTGAGTGATTGTTGTAATAAAAAGTCGAAATATCTGTGTCTGAGAGCCCCAAACTCTTGTCATTGGTGATTGAAGCCAGGTACGATGAGATTGTAATCCAAAACCGCTTCACCGTCTGTTCCCCTGACCTCCTCTATCCCGTCTCGCCACGCAGCTAGTTGTTACTGTGGCACAGATTGTTATAACCACCCACGTGCTCGTCTCTCCAGCCGTGCTTCCTGCTCCGCGCCGGCCGATAAGGGAGCTGTTCTGACCACAAGCACCCATTGAGCAAGGCCGCGGTTTAGATTAGCAGAGTGAGAGTGAGTCATGGAGCGGAACGTTTTTCATTTGTTGCCAGCCCTGAGCATTCCTGCTGGGGGCACACGTACTGTGAACATACAAACACCACCTGAACCCGCTCCGCTCTGCTGAGGCCCCGCGCTGCCTTCTTTGCAGAGAGCACGCTCCATTTTCCTCCTTTCTTTCTGCTTCCCAGCGAGACATTTCCACTGAAGCACATGGTCTCCCCTGCATTTAGTGCACCCCTGGTTCTTCCAAATAATGCGTGGGACAGCCAGGTTTTTTATGTGCAACCCAGTGTGTCTGCTTTACTTTGAATTTGAGGGCAGCTTATATCGTGCTTTTACCCACTGGGGTTGGGTCCTTGGCCGTGTAGATCATAGTCTTGTTTTCTTTCCCCCGTGTCTCCCAAGAGACGGAAAACACGCACCTTGCAATGCAGTGCACGTTTCAAAGAGTTGCATAAGTCTCTCCAAAGATCAGCAGCCTTAGAGGCAAGTTAACTAGAGAGTAGAAAGCATCAGTAGGGATGGTTGGGAGCTCTGCTTGTCTGGGTACAGCATCTTCTGTCCCTCCTCCCCCTCCCCTGAATTAGATTTCGAAAGCGAACCCACATAGCAGGCAAAGAGGGGGATGCTCTGGCAGACATGTGCGTGGGAGGGAGCTCAGGAGAGGAAGAGAAGTGAGCGTGAAAGCACAGTGGAGGAGAGTAAGTAAGCTGCTGGCTGTGTCTCATTCATCCAGAGTGCAGTTCAAACAGCAGGCTCGTGGCTGAGAGAAGCTTTCAGTCCTTTTGCAGGCCGCAGTGGCTGCGAATTCTGCAGAGCGCATATAATAGTGCCAGAAGAATCTGATGCAGAAATCTTTGTTTGCTGGTCTCTCAGGCAGGAGGGAAATGGCTTTGTTTGGCTACACGCTCAGGTTGTTTTTTTAAAAAAATGCCCCCCTTCCTGTTCTTTTGTTAATAGCAGGTAGGGCAGTGCTGTGGGTTAATGCTCTTGCCTGGAGAACTGGGTTCAAATACGACTTGCATCACTAGCAGCCGGCAGCCAAGCCAGCACCCCACCACCACCTCTCCCGAGACTCACTCAGTCTGTGAGCTTGTCCTGTCTTAACAAGCGAAATGGGGTCAGAGATGGTGGTTGCTTGGATTGAGAGACCCTGCCAAAGAGCCAAAGTTGCTGCGGGACGTGGTGCTGGTGAGACAGTAATTAGTGCTCTGGATAAACACTGACATAGCGCCTAATGGTACTGGGGGTGTTGTAGTGGTGGTTTTATGTTTGGGTGACGCGTCAAAGCAAGGTCCTGACCATGTGTGGTCATTGGCGATCCCGTGGCACAAGAAGAGGGGTGACAGCTGTGTTGCCCTGGCCAGTCTCCAGTAGCAATCATTGTGGTTATTCGATTGCATGCATTTCTGAGGTCCCTTCCCCGCAGTACTTAGGCACCGTGACCTGAACTGATTACCTGCCTCGACAGAGAGGAACAGGTCCCTGTAACAAAGCTGCTCACTGACAAGGAGGAATCCAGGTGTGGTCTCCAGTGTGCACAGCCGTGATTGCATCTCATTTACCTGGTAGGGGAAAGCCAGCAGGATGGTGGCGGGAGAGAGCTCACATGGTGCCTTCTCCTAAGTAGCATTCTGCTTCCTAGCTCCGAGTTTGAAAGCGGGTTCTGCCAGCCTCAGTGGTGTAGGGTGGGCATGGGCAGGGTGCAGGTGAGAGAGGATCTTCAGGAGAGCCAGGCTCAAGCCCATTTGGGGATTTAAAGAATGGAGGCTGTGTTCTTGAAATGGACCCAGACTTCGACTGGCAGACAGTCTAGCACAGTGGTTTTTAAACTTATCTTCTGGCGACCCAGTTGAAGAAAATTGTTGATGCCCGTGACCCAGCAGAGCTGGGGATGAGGGGTTTGGGGTATGGGCTCTGGGCTGGGGCAGGGAGTTGGGATGCAGGAGGAAGTCAGGGTTCTGGGCTGGGGGTGCAGGCTCTGGGGTGGGGCTGGGGATGAGGGGTATGGAGTGCTGGAAGGGGCTCCGGGTTTGGGAGGGCTCAGGGCAGGGGATTGGGGCGCGTGCTTTCCTTGGGCAGCTCCCGGTCAGCCGCACAGCTGGGGTGCTTAGGCAGGCTTCCTACCTGTCCTGGCACCGCAGATCGCGCTGCGCCCCAGAAGCGACCAGCAGCAGATCCAGCTCCTAGGCGGAAGCACACAAGCGGCTCCGCACAGCTCTCACCCAAAGGTACCACCCCTCCAGCTCTGATTGGCCGGGAACCAGCCAATGGGAGTGCGGAGCCGGTGCTCGGGCAGAGGCAGCACACGGAGCCCCGTGGTTCCCCCCCCCCCCCCCGCCTAGGAGCTGGACCTGCTGCTGGCTGCTTCCGGGGCGCAGCGCGGTGTCAGAACAGGTAGGAACTATCCTGCCTTAGCTGGGCAGCACCACCATCGAGACTTTTAACGGCCCGGTGGGCGGTGCTGACCAGAGCCGCCACAACCCAGTGCCTGGCATTCCATGACCCACTACTGAGTCGTGACCCGCAGTTTGAAAACCACTGGTCTAGCACATGCAGCGCTTGGTGGACCAACGTGAGCACTGCTTATGAAGGGGGGCTGCTATCTGCCTAATCGGCCGTGATTTCCAGGTGGCTTTCAGAGTCCTACAGCAGTAACCTAGCCTTGGGGGCACCAAGCATGTACCACCATGACCAGGGTAGCATCTGAGAGGAAAGGGAGAAGGAGGCGGAAAAGGCATTTCTGCCCACCCGAGCGCTGAGTGCCCAGGAGCAGAGATGAGTCCAGCAGGACCCTGACACATGGGGAGCAGACATCCTACATTAAGGGTGAGGTCACTATTGTTACCAGTTCTTCCAAGTGCTCCCTTTCACCAATAGCTCCCACTTCTGTATTACCGGGAGTGAACTGCTTTTCATGCCACTCCCTACTTCTGCTCTACTGTCCACAGCTGAGAAGGACAATCAGAGCTCGATGTCCTCAGCATACTGACAGCACTGCAGTCCCTTCCTTGAACTGATGGAGCATTCTTTGCTTCCTGCCCTAAACTCTTATGCAGTGTTACTGTGCATTGTTCAGCAGCTGCCTCCTGCCACACCAGATGGGCTGCCTTTCCGTGGGCAGTGAAGTGATTCCTGTATAGTTTACAAAGCGCTTTGGGATCCTTTAGGATCAAAAGTGCCCCAGAAATGCAAGTGATTTGTATTCACTGAATAAGACTGTAGACTCTGGTCATGTCAGGCTCAGGACTGGTATAATGAGGTGGTGCCCATCTGTATCACGCTGCCTTGGCGGTGCTATGAAGGCAGAACTGCGGAACATATGCCAGGACTACAGTACACCTGGCTCTCTTCCTGGTTATTAATAAGACTTGCACAGAAATGTGAGCAAACAATTAACGTGTCATGGAAGTTTCTGCAGATACTAGAATAAGGCAAATGTCTGGGCAGGACAAACGTGATGGATATTCCATATCCCTCGTAGGTTTCAGAATATACCCCTTTTGTAATCCTGTTGTTCTATGTTTCATGCTAATTGATAGTAAAAACTTAAAAAGTATTTTGAAACACTGGGGGGGGGGGAATTAAAAAAGCCCTCTTTCAGTTTCTTTTTCTTTGTGGCCACAACAAGGTTGTATAGGTGTTCCCAACATTAATACCTCATGTGTCCATGTATAGGACAGGCTTCACGGTGCCAACAAGGAGAGATGGGTTTGTAACAACGTCTCCAGTTTTTTAGCAGTGGATGACACATGTTGGTGCACTCTCCAAGACTACTGCGGCCCTCACTTTCACTAAATGTTTGAGTTGCATCCTCTTCATAGTGATTCTCTTAGAGTGGTGGTTCTCAACGACCAGTCCATAGACCTGCAATCTCCCTGACACAGTTTAGGAAGGCAGCAAGACGGTCCCTGGTGTCAAAAGGGTTGAGAACCACTGTCTTAGACCATAGGGTGGGTGCCCTTTTTAGCATTTCTATACATCAAAATAAGTTTAGACCAATAGATTTTAAGGTCAGAAGGGATCATGATCCTCATCTAGTCTGACCTACCAGATAGCACAGGCCAGAGAATCTCACCAACTGATTCCTGCATCCAGCCTATGACTTCTGTAGATCTCTTAGAAAGATATCCAGTTTCGACTTCTAGACGGCAAGTGATAGAGGATCCACCATCACTAGAGAATTTGGTCCAGCGGCTAATTTCCCTCACTGTTAAAAGTATGCACCTTATTTCTAATATGCATTTGTCTAAGTTCATCTTCCAATTGTTGGAACTTGGTTTTTGCCAGACTAAAGAGCCATCAGCTATCAGAAATGTTTTCCCTGTGTAGGTTTTTGCAGTTGTCATCAAGTCACCTCTTAGCCTTCTCTTCAGCAAACTAAATAGATAGTTTCTTCAGACTCTCACTTGTTTTTCAGACCTCAGATCGTCTTGTAGCTTTTTTTGAAACCTTTCCATGTTTTTTGCAACTTCCTTTTTGAAAGGTGGATACCAGAACTGGACACAGTATTCTGGAATGGTCTCACTACGGCCATATACAGCGACAGTAACACCTCCCTACTCCTAATTGATAGTCGCCTGCTCATGCATCCAAGGATTGTGTTTGCCCTCTTATAATATATCAGTATAGCCTCTTTTTAGTGCTCTCGGGTTGTATACGGTTTCTCTTAATACACAAGCCAAGGTTTTAAATCCTTTTTTTTATACACCATGCTGTTAGTCTGTGGAACTCAGTGCTATGAGATAGCATTGAGGCAGGAGCTTAGCAGAATTCCAGAAAAGTATTAGACGCTTTTATGTTCAAAAAGAACATTGGGAAGAAAAAACAATTTTAAAGGATAGAAACCCTTCTGCTTAAGGGCATAAAACAAGCTAGAGGTCTGCTCGGGTCTGATTTTTAAGCCGGAACCAAACCCAAGCTCACCTGTCCCAACTCTTCCCCCAGAACCCAATTCAGTGACACTGATGCCTCCTGCCCCGGGGGTTGGCGCCGGCGGCTGTGTGCCCTGCTCCTGCCATCCACTGCCCCCTGCTGTGCTGTGTGTGCCGTGCAGTGAGAGATGCTGCAATTCCTCGGCACGCTCGCGCCACAGTGCAGAAGCGCCTGCAGGAGCGGGACACGCGGCTGCCACTGTGCTGAGCCCAGGGCGAGGAGTTGCGCTGACCCAGCCGTGGCCCAAGGGGTGTTTGTACTTGAGTCCCCATTGAGTTTGGGCCAGGTTGCAAGTCTATAAAACAAACACTAAGGGCTTGTCTACGGAGAGAGAGGCGAGTTCATTCGAATGATCTAAAGATGTGTTTAAAATGGATTAGCTAAACCGCATTAAACCCCTGCGTGAACGCTTAATTCATTTCTGAAGTGAATTAAACTAGACTGAATTAAGGCCACTTGAATTCTGACAAATGCATCCACACAGGGGTTTAATGTGGCTTAATTAATCCACGTGAAAAAATCATTCGGATTAACTCTCCTGAGAGTCACTGTATAGACATGCCTTAACTGGGGGATGTCGGGAAGAAACTTCCCCCTGTGGGTAGGTTATTACGGGGTTTCTTCCATTTTCCTCTAAGGCATCTGGCGCTGCCACTGTCAGACACGTGCTGGGCTGGGCGGCCCACTGGGGTTATCTCTTACGGCATTTCCTGTGAGCCTGTATGGCAGCTGGTCTGCATTCAGCCACTCAAGGCTCCACTGGACCCTGCTCCGAGGACTTACGCAGGGCTCTGGATTCCTGCAGGGAAGGAGCTGGGTGACGAGAAGAATTTTCCTAGAATATTTTTCCATTGGGGAAGTTCCTTCTGCACCTGAGGCTGCTTTGCACACAAACCAGTGCACGGTTGAACTGGGAGCTGAGCACGACTCGTTTTGGGGTGCACCTCACTGTCACCACTCCAGTCCTCCCATGGCCTTTGGAAAATGGGGGTTGTGGAGGCTTTCATGGAGTCTGGTCTGTCCAGTCAGTTCCCAGAGGAGGTGATGCCTCAGAGAGGGGGACACATCTATGACCAGACACAACCCCCTCTTGCCTTCTGTAGCCCTTGCGATTCCAGACAGCAGTACCGCCGGTGTCGGCCTGCAAGCCTCCCTCTGCCTCTCTCACTCTGGCAGGTGGTGTCTGGGGACTATTTCCGAGCGAGCCGGTAATATCCTGCACACACTCCCTCTCTCCCGGGAGCTGCAATCCGTGCAGGGAAGGTACTTGCTCCCAATCCAGCTAAATTACTATTGACTTGTGTTCTCTGTGCTCCACAAACATTTCACTCAGCCGTCACCAGCAGGGCCGGCAATCTCCTGCCAGGGGTAACTTGGAAGGCCAGCTGCGCGGGGCCGTTTTTCCTGCTCTTCCCTATCGATCAAAGAATTAAACTGACGGGAGGGGGGATTTCGCACTAAGCTTAGGAGCAGGAAAGAGGGACTTTTCATTGGAAAGCTGAGGGCGGCGAGCATGGGTGTGTATAGGGGTGATGGGTATGTCCAAATGGAAATGGTGGCATGGCAGGGGATTTGTTTCATGTTTCAGTGCTAGAGGCATAGAAAAACACCAGGCAGTGAAGCAGCAACGTTTTATACCCAGTTCCTCTCGTTCTGCAGGAGGCTGTGGCGTGAACAGACGTGACCTGCCAGATCCTCTGCAGAAGGCTGTGGGGCTAATGTAAATAATGGGTCAGATCCCGAAATGGTGTAAATCAGTGTAGCTCCATTGATGCCAACTGAGGATCTGGCCCATTATTGACAATCTGCATCAATGGAGCTGCACCGATTTACACCAGCTCGGGATCTGGCCCAGTAGTACTTCCTGTAACTATCAAACCCAGTGTTGCCATCCTTGAGTTCGTTGGAAGGTTTTTTAGAGGCTTTTTGGTGGCCACTTTTGCTAGGTGCATTGTAGAGACCCCGCCTGTAATAGTGTTTGAAGAGCTCCTCAGAGCCTGTGTTTGTTTTCATTTCACCGGTATCTATCTCCCTTCCCCTCTGCTTTGTGCCTCTGTTTTTGTTTTGTTTTTCAGCGCATCTGTAACCAATGCAAACATGTGCCGTAGCCAGAGAGTAAAGCCCTGCCGGATTAGTGTGACAGCCTCAGCCCTGCCATGTGATAATCCCATGGTAATTCCCTGTTAGCCCCCGCCCCTGTCGGCTTTTGCTATTGTCTAAAGGAAGCAAATGGCATAGTTAGCAGGCAAGCCTTAACCAGCTTGGAGCAGCAGAACCGCAGCGCATGCACCAGAGTCAAACCAATTTGCTTCCCTTTCTTAGAAGGTGTGCAAATGGTTCTGTGCATTCCCAGCAGCTGCCTGCCTGCGTCCTCTCTGGGAGTTCCTAGTCTGGAGAGCAAGGGCCTGCTTATGTGGGGAGTTAGCGCCTGCCTCTAACGCATGCAGCTGGCCCCCCGCACTGAGAACAGGGCCCCATTGTGCTGGGTGCTGTACAGACACGTAGGAAGAAGCAGCCCCTGCCCTAAAGAGCTCACATTCTAAATAGGCAGAGAGGCTGAGACTTGCCCAGAGTCACTCCGGATGTCTGTGGCAGAGCCAGGACTCGAACCCAGATCTCTTCTACATTGCATCAGGGCAAGCGTTTGCAGGGACGGGCAGATCCTCACTGGCAGCTTGTATTTTATTATATTGTTTTCATTTGATGCTGATCCAACGTGCTGTCTTGGCAGCGCTGCAGATTGAACTCCTCTACCCACGGAGCAGTATGGCATGGGAAAGCGTCCCACACCCACCTCCCCACCCATCAATGTGCTTTGCCTCCACCCTGCACAGTACAGTAGAGCTCACCGATGGTTTGATGGCAGCTGACTCCCTGTGGCCCTTTTGTTCCCGGGCACGTCTGCAGACGCTGCCTGTTGTTACCAGCTGCAAGGGACATGATGATGTGCACATTTGCCTACTAGGGCTTGGACTGTGGCTACTGACTTATTTTTCAGAGGCCACCGAATCACCGTCGGGTGGTGGTAACGTTCATTCACAGTGATCTGAGTGAGATTGCAGCTGATGACCTAGAGGCGGAAGGCTCCGCGTTCCCATCTCTCATCCCCTTAGCTGGCCAGTCCCCCTGCCAGGAGGCGGAGAAGCTCTCTCCCAGACGGTCCCATTCACAATGCTGTGTGCAGCCCCTCTCAAGACACTTCAGTTGTCTATGCCCAGCTGCTGAAATCTCCCTACTACAGCTATGTGCACCTTGGGACGGACTCATTCCTGGGGAGCTGGAGCTGTAGTAGCTACCACAGAGGAGTCAGGACTCTTGGGTTCTCTTCCTGACTCTGCCACCAGCTTCCCGTGCGACGTTGGCCAAATCCCAGTTCTGTCTGCATGCAAAACAGCAAAGGATGCTTGGGCGTTTGTGCAGAGTGGTGTTTCAGTGAGTTTCTGCTTTCAGCTGTGATGTTAATTATTCAGAATTAAAATTCAAACTGTTGGACGCCATGCAAGTTCCCTCCTAGGCAGCAGAAGGGATGCAAAGCACTGGAGGTAACTTTGGGTATTTAAGGACAGATTTTACGAAGCCCACAGGCCTGCCAGTGAGACCCATGGTGTTTCAGCCGCTGTTTATAGGCACTTTAGCAGGTTAGGGTGACAGTGTAGAAGGGTGGAAGGTCCAGTGGACTTAGGAGACCCAGATTCAATTCCTTGCTCCCCCACACACACTTCTTGTGTAACCTTGAGCAGGTTACAGTGTGTCTGTGCCTCAGTTTCCTCTCTGTACAACGGGAACATTAGCCCTGCCCTACCGCACAGGAGTGTGTGTGAAGACTGTGAGGTGCTCAGATGCCATAGGGATGACGGTCATGTAAATTCCTCAGACAACTGGAAGGCTGAGGACCACCTGTCTCCTTCTTTTCTATCGCCACCATTACAGTGGAGCTGCTGCCTGTGCTCCTCCTTTTTTCCCCTGCCCCCCTAAACGCTCCTCTCGCACAAGCACCTGGCGTGGCATTACCACGTAGAGCCACGAGTGGTGGAACTGCCTTCTCCAGCGTGGGGCATTGGGGCCCGGGTTTGGTAAGCTTCCAGGCTCACTGCACTGCAAGCTGAGGAGTGACCCGGAGGTGAATGTGAAGTGCCTAGGCAAACACTTGAACACTGCCTGATGCAGTGCCCTCTGTCAACATCCTGTGCTCCTGAGGAACTATTCAAGCTAAGCGATAAGCCCAGATCTGGGCTGTCATTTTCGAGGGATAAGCGGTGGTGTTGATCTTTTGAGGGAGAGCAAGATGAGACCCCTCAGGCTCCCTACGCTATTATAATACACACAAAGGGGCCGTGTTTGGGTCGCCCTGCGGAACCTTGATTCCGGCAGTTCCTATTTTTTGAGCGTTTGACTTTTCAACGTTCTTTTAACTCATTTTTTGTCTGTAACGAGTAGCTTATAAAGGGTCAATAAGTGATAATATGATCTGCAGATACGGGTGGTAGGTAAATGTATCCGTAGAAGGTGTAATTGACGAGCCGTGGTCATAGGCAACCTAATGATATGTTTAATTTTTGACACTTTAAAACAGCTGCCTATCAATTGCTAACCCTTTACCACTATGAATATAACGGTAATATAAGGTATAACCCGTTTACACACCAAAAAGCAACACACGGATGATTAGGGCTTCTTTAAATTTTGGAAAATTGGAGTTAATGTTTATAGTTAAGGTTCCATCAGCAGCCTTCTGATTGACGGCATCTGTCTCCAGTTCTTGGTTCCCCCAGACATATGCAGCTTGCTTCTGATCTCCTTTACACTGGTATAACTCCACTACCATCAGCAAAGCTACTCCGGAGTCACCCCTGAAATCTGAACCCAGCCCTGTGTGCTGACTACCACATATGAGTTAACGCTGCTGATGGTGGTCGGAGGGTAACCGTACCTGTTCCCGCTTTGTGCAGCGTGTAGCGCAAAGTACCAGTTGGACTTGGTGCACGTATACAGAGAGCACGTTATCCCCTGTTTCTCAATAACAGAGTGAAGTGTGACCTCAAGTTAGTGTCCTCACCAGTGTTGCGTGTGTGTCACTAGGACTTCTGGGGGCACATCCCAGGGTTCTTCGCACTTTGGTGAGCTGAGCCGCTGTATGGTTTTGGTTTTTTGCACCCAGTGAATTGTAGAACTTCTCTGTCCTGGGCACGCAGGGTGAATTGAGGGAAGGCATTAGAGGACTTTCAGGTAGGAGGCTGGGCTAATTCTGACATCTCTGAAAGTTAGTAGAAAGGTGATCTGGGATGAGTCAAAGATGACTGTGGGATGGGTAGCATTAGGGGGGGCAGTAGATGGCGATCGGGTAAGGATCCTAGGGCAGAGTTAAGGTTACTGGTGACTGTGAGGTTCCAGACTTTCAGATGTTTGTTTCACACATTTCCTTGTCATGTTTAAGCAAGACACAGCTGCAGCCTTATCTCTCACTTTAACAATGGGAGGGTTGTTCTCTTAATAGATCATTCTAGCCTTCCTCCTGTCTCCAGGGGTCGGATGCTGAGCGGAAGCCATAGCAGGAGAATTCCGCCCCCCCCTCCCCCGGTGCCGATCTCTACTCCCCTTCTCCTGTCTCCCACAGCATTCCTAAAGTATAGACGTCGAGGGAGACCAATTCTGGCATTCTGTCAAGGAATTTAATTGAAAAATAAAATCATTAGATGGGAACTCCAGAAATGCAAAATTGTTTAAGGGGGAAAGAGGAGGTGTGAGCTTTTGTCAGGTTAATTTCTTCTGTATTGACGCTTTGTGACATTTCCTTGTTGTTTATCTTCGGCAGCAGCTGTAATGCTAAAAGAAAATGCACAGCTTGTTCCATTTATTTATTTTACACCTTTCTTCAGTCCTACGGTATGTTTGTTTGTTTGAGAAACCCAGTGAGGCTTTTGATGTCTGAGAGCAGGATTTAAACAGCTGTTCTCTGAGTGGAGGTGTGCTTCCTCATGGGAGGAGGATGGGGGGGGAAGGGGTAGCTTGTCTGTCTTTCCTCAGCAAGCAGGGCTAAAGGTCTCCCTTGACTGGTGTCACTAAGCTGGGTGATAATTTTTCCACGGATGCTCGCCTGGAGCCTGAAATGAATTCACTCTGGCCACGCTCACTCTCCTCTGGGTTTACTCTTGGCAAGCATATCGCCCAGGCTGGTTATCCCTAATGTCGCACCCTCAAAAGAAAGCCGCCGTTAAAGGTGTACACAAGAGGGCTCACCCCATATGCTGGTGCCATGATCCAACATGGAGACGGAAAAGCCCCATGTGATTTACATGACAAATCCCAACTAGCCAGCACAGCTTAACGCTCGTGATCAATCCACAGTGGACATTGCTGGCCCATGGACACACAGGATCGTACCCCAAATGTAGCATGTAGCCCTGTCCTGGGTGGATCATCCTCCTCCTCCTCCCTGACAAATAGCAGTGGGACCCTCAGTCCTGACTTGAATGCCTCATGGGGGCTTAAATGCCCGTGAGACGTGTTCCTGTATAAATGGAATCAGTAGATCAGGGTGCACCAAAGGAGTGGGCACTGCAAGGCATCCCACTGCATACTTCTTTAAAGCAATGTGGGCTTTGCAGAGGCCGCAGCAGGAAAGGGGTTAAATCTCCCCCCAGCTTTGGAGGCAGTGAGTCGTTGCTGTCGCTCGCCACCCCCCGGAACACCCGGCCCCAGGGAGCGCCCCTTATTGGGGAGCGAGTCGAAGTCAGGCTGCGTCTGCATGGCACAGCCCCAGCGTCGTTAACATCAGCCAAGAGAGTGACAGGCACTTAGTTCATGCTTTGCCGCACCTGCCCTTCTGTTTCCGGCTGCCGCCGCTGCCACAGCTCCCATTACCTCCCTGCAAATTCAATTTCCAGAGGCCATTGTGCACTGCCAGAGCCCGATTATTACAAAGAAGCAAATGATAGTTGAGGGCTTTAAAGACGAGCTGCTCAGGAGAGCTAGAGCGGGGGAGAGGGCGCTAACGATGGCGTAAGCAGCCCGGGGGTTGCTGCGGGGGGGGGGACCGGGGCAGCCACTTCCCTCCTCTGCACACCGTCCAGGGGACATTATCCTGGTGGGGAAACTGCTGGTTGCCTTGCCCCCTGCTCCCCCCGCCCTGCCAGTATCCCCCTCCATGTGCCCTCGTCTCGCTGAGACCAGGTGTGCTGCCCCTCTCTCCTGCTCTTCACCCCTTTGCGTCCTGTGATGAGCCCCTCTGATAGGCTCCACACGCACACATGGCATCTGGCTGCCCCCACAGGGCACAAGTGTCCTCCCTTGTCAGAGAGGAGAAAGGGGGATGATCTGCAGTCCCATAACACACACTCATCCTGCATAGCAGCAAGTGGAAGGAGACGGAGTCCCCAGGAGCCCTCTCCTGCCCTGCCCTCCCCACTGCTACAGAGACAAGCCCACAAGAGTCACAGCAGTGTGGAAGCTTCCACAGCCCGTCCTCTTCCTGCCCCGGGCCCCATGGAGCAGAGACCAGGGTGCAGGCTCGCTCGGCCTTCTGCTCCTCTGAAGGGGAGGAGACCCTTTCAGCTTGCCTGGGGCGGAGAGACGTGATCAGAGCTCAGGCCCGAGAGCCAGGAACGCCCTCATTCTAATCCCAGATGTGGCAGCACCGGGCTCTGAAGCGTTCAGACGCGGTTGTTGCCAGCCCTGTGCACTGCTCAGCACGGGCCAGGGGTTGGGAATGCTCCTCAGAAGCTGGCTGCAGTGAGGTGCAGATGCATGTCTTTTCATTGTGTCTGTCTTCTCTCTCCCCGCCCTCTCCTCTGCCATCTGCGCCTCCACAGATTCCCCAAAGAAGAAGAAGCGTGCTGTGGCTTTGGACGAAATCCTGGAGCAGCTGGAGGACGACGGTGATGACGATGCAGGCGACTAGCAGACTCATCAGCTGCTGTTCAGAGTCTGAGGGTATGTGTTCCATGCGGGGCAGGGGCAGGGGCAGGTCCTCTCAAAATTCAGTTGTTTTATTATTTCTCGTATGGTAGCACCTAGGCGCTCCAGTCAAGGATCATGGTCCCATTGCGCTAGGTGCTGTACAAAGAAAGCAGACCCTGCCTCAGAGTTACAGTCTTCGTGTCGGACTGGATGCAACAGCTGGTCCAAAAAGACAAATGGGGATGGGGGAGGATGCAAGGTAAGGGTAAAATAAGCAGCTTAGCAGAAACTCGGAGGTCCCAGCCCACCGCTTGCCTGGTCCTTTCCAAGGTGCGTGGGCCTTTTGGCTGCAGCGGGTGGCTGCTCTTATAGAAGCAAAAGGCAGGTTTCTTTTCAGTGTAGAATCAGTCCCTGCTCTTCCCTGGTTATCTATTTCCTCTCATCCAAACTTCCCAAAGCACTTTAGGAACATTAAGTCCCACAGCAGGTATTAAGTGTCATGACTGAGGTCTCACAGCAGGTTAGTTGCAGAGCTCGGAGAAGACCCTAGCAGTCCCGACTCCCACTTACCAGATGGCACTGTCTCAAAGGCTGGTTGTTCCATTAGCTGGAAGCAGTTCTTGACCAGTTTGCGATGCCCCCATGTGCAACCTGTCACCCCCTCACCAGTTTTTTTGTCATGATACTGGGGTGGTGGATCAGAACCGGGTCCCGTTCTGGTGCCACGTTTGGGCTTTGGGGTGAAATCGGTGGCCAGACTGCTCGCTTTATGTGCTTTCCCGTGGCTTTGAGAGGAAAGGCAGCGGAGCTGGAGAATACCGAATCCTCCCTCACCTGCCCCTGCTCCGTTCGAGGAAACAGATGGGCTGCCAAAAGAGCCTGCCTAGAGACCAGCCAGCAGCTGTTGCCACAAAATGGGTAGCTTGGCAATCTCCTTTCTCCTGCCGCCATCGCTGCCTTGCGCCGCCTCGCTCCATCTGCAGGGACCAGGCGCCTCAAGGTCACTGAGATGCTACCACGGGGCTGAGTGACAGCTGTGCTGTTCAGACACCGCTGTGCCGTTCTGCAGTCACCTGCTACAAACTGCTCTGGACGGCTGTCGTACTGGAGGGGTTTGGCTAGCTCAGGGCTCGCAGCATGCAGCCAGTCCCCTCTAGAGTCGGGTTCGCAGCGAGCAGAGGCATCCACCACTGGCTGGCAGGTGTGAACCGAGACTGAGATCTTAGTCCCGTTTCTAGTGGGGCAGGTAGCTGTTGCACCATGGCCATGAAATCTAATTGGGACCTCTCACCGTCTCAGCCGAGTGGCCAGAGATGGAGTGGGACATAGTGAGCTCCTCTGACCCAGGGGGCTGAACACTCTGTCTGTGTCTCTTGGTGAGCCAGTGTGTGGGTACCATGCCCAGGTGTGCCGGCTCTGTGCAAAGAGGGCTTGTCAGGCCGATGCTTCTCATCAGGGCTAAATTCGCTGGCAAAATAGGATGGAAGTGAAACGCTGTGACACAAAACAAAAGCCACCTAGCCCCAAAGTGGCATGTAATAGGATTCAGGATGTTGCACTGCCTTCTTCCTTTGACTGGTAAGCTACTTAGAGTGTCTTGTTCATGCTGCCTTGAGTGGTAATTGGCATTGCTCCCTGGCGTGGGGCGCTGGGAGGGGACACAGTCCCAAAGGCTCTAGGGAGGATGGAACAGTTTCTGTGGAAACCGGTGCGGGCTAATAAATAAGCCAGGCCTGCTGCACCCTTCCGTGCCTGCGACTGCAGGTTATAGCTCCCCTTCCACCTCATTCCTGCGCCGCCGCAGCAAATCCTGCTCACTCAGCACTAGTGCCCGCAACCAGTGGCGCTCGTGCCAGGACAGTGGCTGCAGGATAGTGGCTGCTACAGATTTGTTTACATGCATTTGCTTATGGTGTGAGGGACAGATACAGATGGTACATTTCACCCTTAGTGTGAATTCCAGCCTTCCACTGCACGTTTTCAGATTTAACTTAATATTCTATTCATATAGTTGGTTTTTTGGTTGCTGAGTTTCTAGGAATAAATTTATTTTTGGATGTTTTTTTTAATTGGGTAGATTTATCGTAAACTCCTCTTCAGTGCAGGTGGCTAGACGTGGCTGCATTTTCACCTTCTGCATGTGCAGACATGTGCGAGGCAGCGTTTCAGATTGTTGCACCAATCAGAAATTTGTGAGTGTATTTAAGTGCAATGACTTTCATTTCTTCCTTAATGATGTGTCAGTGCGGCTCCCGCTGTAGGGGCACTGGCCCCTCAGGCACTCGATCAGATGTTTTTGAGGAGCAGCGTCCATCAGGGGTGTACACGTGCCCTATGCCACCTCATGCTCCCGTGGGAGGGCGTGAAGAGCTGGCTGCCCTCGGCAGCGACATGGATCCTGGTGACTGTCCGACCCGCTGCTCTTTTGTGAGCTTCAAACTCATTAGTTTTGTGAAGAGTCTTTCATCGCTTTCCACCATTGTTAATTCTTTGAAACGAGGCGTTCCAAAACGAAGAGAAAAAGATCAGGAGACACCCACCCGGGCACAGCAGGGCAGGGTGCTCCATGCTAACTGCCATGGTGGACTCCAAGCCTTCAGGGTTTGGACTGTACCCGACCTACAACGGACTCATCCCTCTCGTCGATGGGCACAGCTGATGCCCTGTCTGTCTGGGGGAGGGTCGTATCCTTGATAGGTACTTGTTGTGCAAATCATTCTTGTCAAGGATTCATGCCCAAGGACACATGGCTCAGACTTCACCTGCTCAAGCAGTTGATGCATGTCACCTCAACCCAGAGGAGACATCCGCCTCTGAGGAACCCATGGGGTGACCCTCAGCAAGTTCTTCTCTGAGCAGACACCGCATCCTGGGGTCTAGCAGTGAGAAGAAAGGCAGGAAGAAAACCCCGCCAAAGTCCGCCCTGATGACATTGACGCCAATCACCCAGCACTGGGGCCATCGATGCAGCTGAGTCCGGCAACCACCTCGACACGTACATGATGCCACTTGCCAGCTCTGGTTCAGGGCAGTCTATTCTCCAGTGAAACCCCTGATAGACAAGAAGGTGGTAGTACTGTATCATATCACTAGTTGCTGGCTGACTCCCTCAAACACTTGAAAAGGGTTCCCCTTCTCAGTCCCCTCCCCAGCAAAGGCCTTCATCACAGATGTGTCAGGTACAGGATGGAGAGCTCACTTGCACCACCTATAGATCCGAGTCACCTGGTTCCCAAACAATGGGGAGCTGCATGTGTACATCCCAGAACTCAGCCGTCAGAATGGCCTGTATGCTGTTCCTGCCTCTTCTCCAAAACTCAGTCGTGGTGATCTTCGCAGAGAACATGATGACCATGTGCTAGATAAACAAACAAGGGAGTGCCCACTCCTCACCCCTCTGCCTCAAAGCCATCGAGGGGTGCCATCAGAACAGGGTAACACCCAGTGGCCCGTCACCTCCCAGGAATCAGACCTGTGAGCAGGCAGTTAGTGACCAACATGTATGGTCATTGCACAGATCCATCACAAAAGCGACTTCCAACAGTGGAGACCCCTGAGTCAGCCACGAAGAGCAACACACATTGTCCGAACTTTGGCTCCGAAAGAGGCCTGAGTCATTCCAAATTTCTTCCTCCTGCAGTGGAACCAAAAGTGTCTTTCTTCCAATTCCCCTGATTCCCAGAGTGACTTCCAGAATCAAGAGGCAAAACCATGATCCTGAGTTGTTTTCTCTGATGGTAAAGCAAAACCCAACGAAAGGAGTGAGCTCAGACTGGGTACAATTTTCAGAATGGCTTGGGGGCTGAAGTTCCAGTAACTTAAGTTGAAAATTAGGCTCCTAAGTCATCTATGTGCTTTTGAAAATGTTACCTGCTCTGTGGACTGTGTGAGTAGAACAGGTCAGGAAAGGCACCTGCTCATAAACCTCTTGAGGTTACCTAGGTGTCGCTGCCAATCCTGAGGTGCTCCCTAGTTTTCAATTGCTTTGCCCTGTCTAGTTTTAATATTTCTAAGGAAAGGGTCCCCCTCCCCACCCTCTTTCCGTCTTAGCTGTGTCCTCAAAATGAGCCCCTTGTGTGTGCAGAGAGTCTGCCAGCTCTCAGGGGCATGTCACACAAAAACAACACATGTATTAGTGGGAGAGAGGCTGGTTTTCTCTGTGATAGCTGTCTGTTGTTGCAAGACTCTTACCAATACGCCTAGCAGTGGGATGCTCATAACCTTACTTATTACTGGACTTTTGTTAAACCCACAGCACCGGTGGCCTCCTGAATAGTGACTCAAAACACATCTGGGCCTGCAGCTGACCAATAACCTTTCTAATATGTCTGCCTTCCCGGGCTCCCGTTTGTGACGGAAGCACGCGCAGCATCAGGGCTCTGCTGATAAAAGGAAAGGTGGCTGCATGACCACAGGAATAATCCAAGCTGGGTTAAATAACTGTCTGCTCCATGCCGTGCGTCTGGAATAAGTACAGGGCCTTGAGAGACCATTTGTCCTTTTGGAATGGCTCTAATATAAGGATGCCTCCAGATGCATCTGCTGTTAACACCTTCCTCTTGAGCAGGGAGCAGGAGGAGAGACGTGAGGGTGAGGAGGGAGCAGCGTGAGGGGAAAAGGACGGTGAGCCTGGGTTAGAGCCGGGAATTGCACAGGCAGGGTAGGGTCTGTTGACAATAAACACAGAGCTCTCCCCATGTACCTCTGGCCTGATCCATAGCATTCTGCCCTTCCGGTCCTTTGTAGGCACCGGGAACAAAGGTTCCACCATCATCCCTTTCATGTTGCCTGCAGCTCCCTGCTGTTCCAGTCACGCTGAACTGGACCGTTAAGTATCTACATGGGGAAGAAGTATTTAATAATGGGCTCTTCAAATAGCAGCGAAAGGTCGAATGTGATCCAGGGGTTGGAAGTGGAAGCTAGACAAATTCAGACTGGAAATAAGGGGTCAACTTTTAACAGTGAGGATCATTAACCACTGGAATCATTTTACCCAGGGTTGTGGTGGATTCTCCATCACTGACAATTTTTACAATCAGGATGGGATGTTTTTCTAAAAGCTCTGCTCTGGGAATTATCATGGGGCAGGTCTCTGCCCGGCATGACACAGGAGGTCAGACTAGATGATCACAGTGGTCCCTTCTGGCCTTGGAATCGATGAATCGGTTAACTGCATTGGTGGTTTTGTTACTTGACCAAACGTTCACTTGGTAATAGGCAAACTCACTTTTGCTTGAGATTTAGGTTCCTCTCTGCAGTGGAGAAAGACTAGTGCACTAAATGTCACTGGAACCCTTACCCAGGGCTTCACACTATGCAAACATGGATTCTCCCAACCCTCTTAAGAGGAAGGATGGACATTGCCCGCATGTTGCAGATTGGTAAACTGAGGCACAGA
This sequence comes from Mauremys mutica, assembly GCF_020497125.1. Lineage (NCBI taxonomy): Eukaryota > Metazoa > Chordata > Testudines > Geoemydidae > Mauremys > Mauremys mutica. Next base: position 26,818,583 of record NC_059087.1, read on the forward strand.
AGGTTAAAGTGGCGTGTCAGCTTGTCAGTAAAAGGGAGGGGTTAAGACTGATTGGAAGCTCTTTGAGGCAGAGGGACCATCTTCTTGCTCTGGGTTTGTACAACTCCTGACACAATGGGATCTGGACCATGACCAGACTCGTAAGAGCTACAGTGATATCAGTGATTAATAACCATTGTGGCATTCCTGTCTCCTGCTCAGTCTGCATTACTTTCATCTACTATGCCTTTGGGGAGGGAAAAACAAACAGAAAGACCTATTATTGATCTCCGATAGCTGTGAGGTCATCGAGATTATGATGATTTCACGGCATGAAATTGAGAAGACAGGCTGGGTAGAGATGCATCTTTTGATGGAGAAGTTTCACAATGGCTTGTGCAGATGGAATTTGCATATTTGGAAATGAAAACTGGAAGGCTGGGTGGGGGGTGGGGGGAACTCATGTAAATGATAAGTCGAGATTCTGGTTCCTTTTAAATGATTTTTGAAAAGGTTTGTATGAAACGGCTAGGGAGTGAGTAGAGGAGTGGAAAGACGACATATAGTTGATATCCATTCTTCCCTGATGACAACTGGTGGGGGTCAGAATGGGGGTTCTGACTCCGGCCTTTTTAAAGCGCACGTGAAAGACAACTTAAGCAAGGCTTGACGGGGTTGTGGGTTTGTTGGGTTTCCCTCCCCCCCTTCCTTTCTTATTGTCTTTTATGGCAGGGCAGATTTCTTGCTGAGAGTCTCTGTGCTCTGTAGCAGCAACGAAAAGGATTAGCGCAAGCAGAGCATGTAGGCTTTAGAGAACAGAGCAGAGTTTGGTTTCAACATCTAATTCAATTTGTTCTGCCGAGATTGAAATATGAAATGGTTGCCAGTCAAACGTTCAAAGGCGCAGGGGAGGGGGGGGGGAAGGGAGCCTTCTCGCATTTAAATTTTAATGAAAATTAATTTAACCCTTTGATATGTTTTAAAACATGTTATTCCCCATTGGTGTACAGGCTTTTCCTCTTTGAAAGTAATGAAGACTTTCTTTTCCCTTAATGATACTTCTCTTATTCAGCAGTTGGCATTGGCCAATTTTTCAGACAATTTCGTTTCAAACAAATCTCTTTAATGTTGGTGGGGGAAGCTTTTACATGTATGTACAATATAATATATGTGTGCGTGTGTGTATGTATGTGTGTATTGTTATGGAGGCGCTGATCACAGCTACACGGTGTTGTCTGTGTGTGAGAGAGAATATTATGGAGGTGCTGATCACAGCTCCATGGTACAATTTGAGTTGATTTTTTACTCTTCGAGCAAGGATTCAACTTCTTTGTTATGTACGAAGAACACCATGAAGCCTGCCTCTGAAATTACAGCACTTACTCAAAAGGGATTTTCTGACAACGTACAAGTATATCCATTAATTAGTTTGAATTGAAATGAAATTGTAAATGGGTCCTTTAAGAAATTTAGCACCCATCGTAAGACCATTTTTGGTCTCAAATGAACCTAATGATGGAATAATACAAACTCTTCTCACTTTCCTTATCATTAATTCTCCAAATATCCCTATATTGATTTTTAGCCTTATGTGCATTCTCAACATGACCTCCATCTTAATGTGTTTATTTTGGCTGGGAATTATCAGTATTATTTATTATTTGTTTTATGGTAGTACCTAGCAGCCCCTGTCATGGATCACAGAACAAATAAATATATATTTAAATGAAGTGTTGTCAGTCAGATCCTCCGGTGCTGTAAATCGGCATAGATCCATTGAATTCTGCCGAGTTACACCAGCTAAGAATCCAGCTCAGTTGTGTGTTGGGAAGAAGAGAACTGGAGACCAAAGACCACAGAGAGGGCGGAGAGAACAGGGACAGGGTTTTATTAGAATGTAGCTTTTTTACTGAGTTAGATAAAGTAATATGGTTTAATGTAACTGAGCTTTAATGCATAGCTGCCCATTGCCAAAGGCCTCGGTGGCATCAGTACCTACTATGGGACAACAATAATACCGGCTTAATACAGACCGGAATAAACCTATCAGCCGAGATTTTCAACAGTGATTCTGAGTGCCCCTATTTTGGGGACATCTTAAAGGGTTATGAATTTTAAGTGCTCAGCACTTCCTGAAAATCAACGTAAATTGGGCATCCGAATCACTTTTGGAAAATCTTGGCCGGGGTCTGGGGGGTTTCTCTGATCCATCCCGTACCCCAGACAGAAGGGAAACCGCAGGGTATAGCCTGCAATCCACATGTAGATGTTAAACCAGCATCCAGGCCTGCTGTGCTGTTGTTTCCCACCCTGTACCCTGGTGTGACAAAGTGGGCTTTTATTCATCTTATGTTGCATGCGAGTCTTACTGTCCTATACTAATCCTGGGTGTACCTCAGTTTCCCTGTGTACTGCACCAATATTTCGGTGGTGGGAATTGGGGGTGTGATTTTTGCTGAGGCCCTCAGGGCAGGTGAGGCTGCCCAGCTGTCTGCACATAGGCAATGGCCGGGGCCCTTCAGAACCTGAGAGACCCAGGAGGGGGATGCGACCAGGTGGGAAGCAGGACAAAGACAAGGAGGAAGAGCAATGGGTGTGTTGGAACTCGGGTGGCTGGAAGCTGGGCAGTCTGCTTGGGGGGACTGGAAGAGGGGAATTCCAGGGCGTCTGGCACAGGACTCCCCAAGATGGACTTGGCTGAAAGTATTGATTTCTATGCTAATAAGTTCTGTTCTACACTGTGTTCCTGTTGACTAATAAACCTTCTGTTTTACCGGCTGGCTGAGAGTCACTGTGGAGTTGGGGTGCAGGGCCCTCTGGCTTCCCCAGGAGCCCTGCCCAGGCAGACTCGCTGCGGGAAGCACCCGTGAGGAAGAGGATGCTCAATGCTCTGAGCTCAGACCCCGCAAGGTCAAAGCTGTGTAAGCGTCTTGCCCTGGCGACAGTCTGCTCAGAGAGAGGAGGCTCCCCCAGAGTCCTGACTGGCTTTGTATGGAGTAGTTCCAGAGCATCGCCCGGGGACTCCATCACACCTTGTATTGCTGCCTACTCAGGAAAGCTTGATGATCTGTGTGTGTTTGTGTGTGTGTCCTTGCATCACTCTGGTACCTAGGTCCAGGTGATTTCTTCCTGTCTCTACTGCATTTGGCTGCTCTGGGCTCTATTCCAGCTGTACCTTTACAGAAGGGAGAACCTGATAACCCAGCACCTGTTTGGCTAACTGAATAAAGGCCTGTGACATACTGGGGCACAATCCAGACGGGTGGAGGGCTGTGTCATCCCTGCCCTGCAACCTTGGATGGCTTACAATGCCTTGCTGTAGTATTTCCCACCTGGGCCACTTACAAACAGCCTTCCAGCATACAAGCCACACCCTGAGTGTCGGTATCTGCCAGTTACACTCTGCCTCTCACCAGCCTGGGTTATACTGCAGGGTGGCCCCAGCACACCCCTAGTCCCGGATCTTCTCCCAGAAATGCATGTCCTGGACTGCCCAGCCCTCTCCTGGACAGTGCAAAGATTTTAAGTCTGTTATTCCTTTAAGGTAATCATATACCAGCTTATTATCTTAACGAGAGTTACCCAGACACTTCAACTTAAACCCACTGGATTAGATAAAACAGTAAAAGAAGTTTATTAACTACACACGCAGATTTTAAGTGAGTACAAGTCATGAGGCATAAAAGTCAGAAATGGTTAAAAGAAAAATAAAGATAAAAGGCTTTTTAGTATCTCATTTCCAAAGCAAACTGTCTCACTTCATGCTCCAGCAGATTACTGACCAAACTTTCAGGTGAGGACCCCTCCCCCAGAGTTCAGGGGCGGTTTCCTTTTGTCTTCCTAGATGCAGAGAATGAGGTGAGCAGGGAGAGAAAGAGGGGTGGCTTGAGGTGTTTGCCTCTTTTTATAGTTTCCATCCCCCTTTTGAAAAACATTTCCATCTGGAAACTAGGGGACAGGGTCTATGTGGAAGGATGTTTCCTGCTGTTTTTTTCCCCCCTGTCTGAGCCTCCTTTGTTTTGCCTTCCTGCTTGATAACTCTGTTTACTGCTTACCTGCAAATTAAGGCAAACGTGCGCTCTTTTGTTCGAGACAGGCCTTTTAGACCAGTTTGGTGCTATGTGGATCTTGAACATGCACTCTTAGCATCATGCTGGGGAATCTTATAACTTCACATACAGTGTTGCCACACACATTTGATCAGGACAATACTGAGCAGCAAATTATGAGTTTTCAAATGAAACCTTACAAGAAATACCTTGGACAAAGATGATTACAGTATTGTGTAGGCAGTGAATGCAGGGGTGTATTCTGTCACAAGACCCTACCTACGTCTGTAGGCAGAATTGAAAGAAGAAACCAGTGCAGCGGACACGGTGAATGTTGTTTCCCAGTCCTTTGCTGGGGATGAAGGAAGAACTCGCATCTTGCCGCGTTGTTGCAGCATACTCCCTGCCTTCTCCCGCCCGAGCTCCAGCCAGCTGCTGGATCCTTGCAAGGACGTGTGTAAGCTCTTTAGTCCTGTGCTTCAGTGCCGATGGTCAGTCTCCTCTGTAACCCTGCCTGCTCGGCTCAACAACCCACAAAGGAAAAAGTGGCCACGTCACTCCCTGGGACTTAGCCCTTTTTGCACTTCTCTGAGCGGCGCACGCATCCCATGCACACACTCTTCCATTTTGGGTCCCGCTGGATTATCAAAGCAATCGCAAACCACGTGCCAGGTTTTCCAAAGAGGAGGCCTCCCGCTGAAGTGTGCAAATACCCCAATCTGTGTGTGCAGATGTAGGGGTGCAGCCCAGGTCCCCAGCCGGTCAGGTTCCCTGTAGCTGCACAATAATTGCAGGCTGAAGCAGGCAACTTGGCGTTTCAGCTGAAGTTACCAAAGTCTCTCAAAGGTCAGCTATAGACGAGCCTGCGGTATTCCCCAGCCAGGAGCGAGCTCTAGTTTAGAATAATATTAATAATGCCTTGCTTCACCAGTACATCTCAAAGCACCTTACAGCCGAGGTCTGGATTGTCGTCTCCATTTTTACAGATGAGGAAACAGGCACGGGGAGGTGAAGTGACTTGCCCGAGGTCACTCGGCAGGCTGGTGGAAGAGCTAGGAATAGCGCACAAGGCTCCTGAGTCTAGTCCAATGCTCTGTCCACTAGGCCACACTGCCTCCCTCATTCCCTTTGACTGCAAGGGCAGCTAGGAAATGTGGCGGTCGTCAAGTTGCTTACCCTCGTTGTCTCTGTTTCCCCATCTATAAAATACCTTGTCTCTCTCTGGCTGGAAGCGGCCGCATGCAGTAAGTGCCAGTGATGATTATTGTGGAGCCCACAGTACGAGTTCCCGCTGTTTGTGCAGGTGCGCTGTGATTTCTTTGGTTTTTTTTTTTTTTTAATGTAGCGTTTTGGACTCTTTCCTTAGCTAGTAATTACGTTCTTTCATCATTATTTATGCCCTTTAAATTTTAAAAACCCTCTGCCTACCCTGCTGGTGAACCTGGCATCAATTATAGAAGATTGCATGGCAGCCCGTAACGATTCCTGCCTCGTCGGACTTTCGCTCTCCGCGTCATAAGCCAGTGCTGTGTGCATTGGGCTGGAATGTGTTCTTAAGCCTCCTGCACCCAGCAGTCAAAACGCTCCAATTTTCTGAGCTCCTGGGTGGTGTTGGCTCTCTGTCCCGTAACCTCCAGTTTCCATTCCTGCTCCGGTTTAAAGCATCCCTCACCTCACCCCCTCCAGGCCAGCAGGTAACACAATGCTAGCGTCCACCTGCATACTGTGTCCCATCTAAGTGAACATCGGTGCTGATTGGGGCAGATCCATGTACACTGGTTAAAAAGTAAATTAGGGCTGTGAAAAGCCACTGTCCAGATTTTCCTTCTATGGTGTGTGTGTGTGTGTGAGAGAAAGAGAGAGACACTGCCTCCTATTTTCCCTAAATATATGCATTCGAGAGGGAGAAAAATTGCACGGCAGAGACTGAGATTTCAGATTTATCCATTCATGAATAATAATCAGGCTCAGTAATTCACAGTAAATGGGTATCCAAATTGGCTAATAAGGAAGGCTTTCACCCCAAACTGGAACTAGGAGAGAGGTAGCGAGAATATCAACAAATGTTGGCTGAGGCATATGTGTACACGATGTGACCTGAATTGGTGAAATATGCAAACCAGGACGAAATAGCATAGAAATCTGTCAGCAAGGCATGGAAATGGAAGGGGCGAGTGTGGAAGGCAGACATCTTAACACCCCTCCTGAGGGCATTGGCAGCAAGTGCCTTCGGTATTTGACTTCAGCATCTGCGCTGGAGCAGGTGCAGTAGCTCCATATAATGGCCCTTTGCGTTCTAGAGTGAGATCTCGAACGGAGCTGCCGTTCTCTGTGGTGAGGTTAGGAGCCTTGGTGGAGGGGCAGGGAGAGGTAGGAAATGGCCCTGTGGCTCTCTCCAAGTATATTTGAGCCAGCCTGTGGTGTTCCTTGGGAATGAACGAACACCCCAAACCAAACTGAGCGAGAGTTCTCTAGCTCTTTAAATGATGCGGCCTTATCTGGTCGAGTCCCTTCTGGACTTAACACCTGTGAAGTGATGGTTTTGCTGATTTCAGGGTGCGTGTGGTTTTGGGGCAGGGAGAGGAAGGTGTTCTAGCCTGACCAGTAGAATCTGCCAGGCTCTTTAAAAAGCCCCACTTTGGGGCGAGTGCCTCCGCAATCAGTTCAGGGAGTAGCGGACACATCCCGTACTGTGTGCCGGGTTGCCCTCGGGAGTGACGCTGGCTCTCCAGCTAGAGTTGAGGCCATGTACGCACCCGTCGATCCAGAGGAAAGGAATGGCAACCAGACTCTTATCTCAGTTGTTACAATTCACCTTGAGTTGTCTAGCACCCAGAGAAACACGGATCTGTTGGGCCTGTGGAGCTCTGAGTAGGTACAGAAGATAGCCAGTAATCTAGGAACCTCCGTCTCTCCTCAACCCCCACTGTATAGTCCTTCTAGGCTAGGCCAGAATTATCTGAACTATGAACAGTGGAGTAAAGGTTGGAAAGGTTCGTTCTCTTCCCCACGTCACACCAGAAGATAAAGAGATATTGGAATTCCAGCACCTTTCACCTCCACTGTCCCCCTCAGCTGTGAATTCTCCTTTCTTCTTGCCATTACCTTCACCAGCCAGAGAGCGAATAAAGGAGTTGGGAGCACAATAAAGGAGCTGTAATTCACACGAGAGGCTGTGAGTGCGTCAAACCATGGCAGTGCAGCTTGAGCCGATGGTGTGCAGCAGCAGAATGCGAGAGCGTATGGCCGCCTCTCAGTACCCTCCTGTTGTTTTGCAGGTCTACTGCATGTGTCGCAAGTGATGGAGCAGTCCTCATCCGATCACTATAATGCTCTAAGGCTGGGTACTATGTAAATGATTGCACACAGCACTGCTTATAAACATAAATGCGTCACTGGAAGATGAGCAAGAGGAGCTGAGATGAAGTATACATATAATAGGGAGTTGTGCCCAGAAAGGCTCGTTTGTTGCCCGTGTACTCTGTTATAATAAAGGAGGGCACTCAATGGCAATAAATATAAAACTAATAATTGCATATAAAACTAGTTCCCTTTTTAACTTGTGGAACTCACTGAGGCAGGATTCTGCGGAGTCAAACTTCTTGGTGACATTTTTAATAAAAGGTTAGACCTGTGAATAAGACTAGCATATGGCTTTCCACAGGGATGCAATTAGGTGAGCTTTCATCCTCATCCCAGACTATAAAACCATCATCAGACTGAGTTTAGGAAGAAACTTTGTCCCTTGGTACATTGTGGCACATGGGAGTGTATTTATAGGCGGTGTTGGGAAATGTCTCTGATACATTTTGCATTGGCTGCTGTTGGAGACAGGCTCCTGGATTAGATGGATCACAATGTTAGATTGAAGCCCTGCTGCATTATCTTTTGTCAAGCCGAGATGGCAAGAACCAAAGGGTGCAGGAAGTGAAGAGTTTGAGGAGGGTTGTAAGAAGGGGAGAGTGAATGATGTACAATATGACTAAACAGAGTCCTTGAAAAACCAATGGATTTTATGATATCAGCCTGTTCCAGGACATACAACGACCTCTGACTGGCAGGGACTAGGGCAGAACTTCCTCCATAGGCAGGATGTTCCGCAGTTGTCTACTGCAAGGTTTCTGGGACTGTGCTCTGAAGGAGCTGGTCCTGGCCACTGTCAGGCAGGAGACTGCACTGGGCTGATCCCATGTGGCAATCGGTATGTTCCTGGAACTGCGGGAAGAGGCTGGAGGATCACTCCTACTTAGTCACACCTAAACATGCATCCTGAGCCTTATTCTGTGGCTGCAAGTCACGCTGCCATTGTCTCCCTGTATGAATATTTCTCAAAGAGGTCAAGGTCCCAGTTCAGTGCAGCACTTTCTTAAGCACACGCTCAAATCTTTTTGAAGTCAGTGCGACTCTAGCATGTAGTTAAAGTTAAGCACAGTTTTAAGGGTAACATTTTCTAAAATACCTAAGTGACTTAGGAGCTTAAGACCTATTTTTTTAAAAGTGACACAGGTACTTATGAGCCTACGGGAAAGTCTACACTACAGAATTGTTTTGCATGGCCATACTAGCTCCTTAGGTCGCTCACAGCCAACGGAAGTGCTACGCCACTCATGCAATTAAGTGGGGTTAGTGGGGGGCTTACATTGGTGGGAGCAACATTGTAGTGTAGACCAGGCCTGAGTCTTATTCAGATTCCAAGAGTCTTTCAGTGGCGCATAAGCTCCTAAATCACCTACATCCTTTTGAAAACTTTATCCTGAGTGTTTTGCTCAACTGAAGCCTAAAAGACTTCAAATGCAGAGTATATTCCAGTGGCCGGCTCCTTTGCAATTCTGGAGTCTCCCTGGGACCAGGATCTGGTCTGATGGATCATCAATGGGCTATCACAGCAAGTGGCTTGGTTCTTTCACTCGCTGTGGGTGGGTATATGGGGTCAGATCCATATTTTATCTATTCCCAAGGGAAAAATTCATTGAGTTAAAGTTGTAAATATTTATCAGTAACTTACAGGGAGGGGGAAAAACCCCTTAGTGGAATGTTGTAGTTTAAAAACACACATGGCTGAAAGCCAAGAAATTCAAAGTTAAAGTTCTTCAAAAAAAAAAAAAGGGAAGGAACTATGGAAACTGCAGAGATAAAATACCCCACAAAACCTTAGCTCTGCCCTCATCTACCTGCCAGCATGTGTGCTTTGCATGTTTGGTTATGTGTCTTTCAATGTAAATAACAGTAAAAAGACACCTTTGCAACGTTCTAGGTGCCCTAACACAAAATTAATGCTATTTAAATGTTTATAATAGAACTAAAATCCTGCTATTGGCTAGCAAAAATAGCCCCAACTCTCATCTGCTCTGTTGTTGGGCAGCATTTCACAGCTGTTAAATTACTTTTTAAATTAAGGCGAAACCTAGAGCAATGTTAACAGTCCCCTTAGGTCATTTACATAGGGCATTTCTATGGGCCGAGATCAACAGAATGCTGTTTGGCTGAGTTACCACTGATATAATGGTCGCGCCACCCTACGCTGAGATTTGGCAAGATTGCTACATAAAAGTGTCTCTCTTCTTTTCAAATGTCATTTTCTTCTGTTCTTGTGTTTCTGTAACAAGCAGAATCTTACAAAATTTAGCCCACAGGAGGGATCGAGGAAGAGGGCTGTTTGTCTGAGATTTAGATTTTTTTTTAAGTATTTGGGGAATTCTTTGTTGCATACGGTAGGACTGCTCTGCCCTGGGATCTGTCTGATGGGTCAGCCGCACCCACACTAAAATTCTTGGGGGTTTGGTGCCCAAATTGTCCCTTCTGTATAAGCCCAGTTCCCCTAGATTGTGTCGTCTTTGCCACAGCACCCAGACTCTGCTGTGTGAAAGGGATAGATTTAGCCACTTGCCATTGGGTTTTCATGACAGTCCTACACCTTCACCTCCTCAGTCTTTACCTCTCCTCATACTTTTCTTTCTTCCTTGCTGGCAGTCTGGAAACAGACTTGAGCCACAGGGTTTGGAGAGTGGACAATGACATCCTTTAAACACACAAAACATGGGCGAAGTGAATGCAACTAGACACACACCCCTGTGATTTTTGGAGTCCTAAAATAACTTGCACACACTCTTGTGAGTCAATCGGTTTTTTGTTGTATCTCGAACGTGGCGCGAATAAGCAGCTATGAATTATCGGGTGTTTGTTCCATCAAAGGGAGTCGGGTGATTGCCATAAACTTGAGTGAAGTTTGGTTCAGCCAGAGCCCCCAATCTGAAATGCATTGATCCCAATGTACCCTGAGAGAGAGGACGATGTTTCAGTTAGGAGTCCTGGGTCCTATGCCCAACTGTGCTACAGGCTTCTTGGGTCAAATTCTGCTAGTAAACGTGTGTGAGCCTGGAATGAGTCACGAGGCGAGAGTGGCAGCTTCTGAGGTTATGCTAGTAGTAGATGAGAATAGAATGTGACTCCCTGGGGGACCTTGGCTGAAAGCTTCAGTGATGTACTAAGATCACACTTAATTTTGGTGCCAAAATAAGGATTTAGGTGCTTAACTTCAGGCATCCACATTCAAGCCCAATGTTCAAACCTTTCCACGTCTCCATTTCCCCACCTGTAGAATGGAGCTTATCCCTCTCAGGGATGTTGTGTGGCTCAGAGGCTGCAAGGTGCTGAGTTCTGGCCTAGATCCAGCCAAGCTCCAAAGGGGATAAGCACGTGCTTAAGTGCTTCACTGCATTTTGCAGGGTAGAGCACCAGTTAGTCAAAGTTTGAGTCAAGACCCTAAAATGGTATCAGAGGGGGAGCCGTGTTAGTCTGGATCTGTAAAAGCAGCAGGGTCTTGTGGCACCTTATAGACTAACAGACGTTTGGGAGCATGAGCTTTCGTGGGTGAATCCCCACTTGGTCGGATGCCCTAAAATGGACACCACTACAAAGTGGGTTGAAGTGGAGTTACTTTGGATTGAGCCAGGTGTGCGCGAGAGCAGAGTTTGGCTCAGGAAGTCTATAACGGAGCCAAGAACTGAGCCCAGTAAACCCCGTTCCCCGGTTCTGTGCTTTACCCGTCCTCTGGCTTTGGGTCTATAACTGGTGACCTTTTCATAAGACTCTGCGTTACAAGCCTCATCTTGCTCTCCACTGAACTGCCGTGTCTGTTGCACTCCCAAACTTCTGACCTCTGTCTAAGCCTCCTGCAAGGGAGTGGGTCAGCGGAGGGCATCCTGGGTAGTGAGTAAAGAAAAGGAGTAAATCCTCTCCTCTCTTTCCTACTCGCTCAGTCAGGTCAGTGTCATTCATGCAGCAGTTTTCCCTGGATTACCGCACTCAGGACTTATCACTGGGTTTGCTCACTGAGACCCCTTGGGCTCAATGCAACCAACCCCCTGCATCCAGGCTCATCCCCTTCAGATGCAGTGGGGCTGCATAGGAGCATAAGGGGACTCCTAGGTGGAGTGCATCGCAGGATCGAGGCCTGGGGCTTCCGTGACAGCCCGAGTAGACCTTGGTTTTGTAACATGTGAGGCAAATTAAACTGCAAATGCTTTGTTTTGGTTTGTTCTTTTCTCCTGGGAGCCAGGGGGACAACGAGGAGTGGGATAAGAGGCTGTTTTTTAAAAGTGGTTCTAAGGACGTAGCAAGGAACTAAATGAGAAAATCCCGATTTGCCAGCCATTGAGACGGGGCCGAGGGCTCATTGAGGGTCAGCTAGAGAAAGCTTTGATGTGGAGCTATGCGTTCTTCCGCCAGTAGGTGAAATGGCACTGGGATTCGGGGAGCCCAGGGACCGTCGTTCTACTGCCATGCAGTCGTCTTTCTAGCCACGTGGAAAATAACCGCGCAGGTTTCATGCATCCGGGTTTTAAAAATCAAAACCAGGAAGTTTAAAAAAAGAAATCTGTGTTTAAACTGCTATGTCTCGAGTCCCTCGCGAGAGGCAGCGGCTGCGTTTGCATTAGATAAAGGCGGGAGCGAGGGGGGATGATAGCAGACAGGGTGGCTGAAGGCAAGAGCGTTGGACTTAGTTAGAATTCAGCCGTTAGATCTTTCCTTTCTCTCTGATGGCTGAGTGTGATTGACACTTACAAATTACCCAGCCAAAAGTGTCGAGTCTCTGACCCCTGAGTAACATCTTCGGCAAGCCTGAGATTTGCCAGCATTTTGTCATCTAATTACTACAAATCCCTTGAAAATTCACTGGCTGGTGAATTTTTAATGCGGGGCAATTTCAATGTGATGCATTGCCCAGCTGGGTACGCGCGTGTGCGCTTTCACTCCCTCCCCCTTCTTTCTCATTCTCTGTCTCTCTTTCCTCCTCCATCCCTTTTGCCTCCCTTTCTCTTGTGTGGATTAAAACTTTTCCCTAGAATTGGGGAGCATCAGTGTTCATGTTTAATGGGCATTTCACTTAGTGGGCCGTGGCTTTGGGAACTTCACTTAGGGATCTGTTTCTTTGCCCCCAGCACAAGAGCTGGCTGCTTTCAGGTGCATTGGTCTGGTCACTTTCAGCCTCCCCCCACCTCCACGCTGCTGCATGCTATTTGCACATTGTGTGTTTTTGGTGGCAGGACATTCTGTCCTGCTTTCTAAACAGTGATGAAAGGTAACAATGCCACATGGTTTTTTTGTTTTATTTTGTTTTTTCTGTTCCTTCAGGTCGTCTGCTGATGGACACAGAGAGAGCAAGTGGCATCCATCCACCTCTGTATTCTGCAACCGAGAAGATGAAGCCCATTTGTTGCCATCTGAACCTGCTATGCCAGGCCTTTAAACCAGAGGACCAATTCTTGCTTCAGACACACATCTGGTAGCCAGGCTCTTTAAACCCAAAAGGGAAATGCACCTCGAATCCGCAGATGGAAGGCGAGCCTTTTTCATCTGCGAGCAATGCATGCCAGGCAGCGTGCGCCTGTGGAAGGCCCCGTTAAACCAGAGAAGGATTTCAGGCTAGAACATTAACTCCTTCACCTCAGCAAGGTGCACCTCCACCAGCATTGCAATCTGGGGAGCTGGCCCTTCAGACAGAGAATGCCACCCCCCAAAGGAACCACAGTCATTCGCTTTTGTAACCGATTGTTCCTACTGCTTGAATCGTTTAAAAAACATCCGTGTACATTTAAAAAAAAAAATTCAAGACTGTTACTAAAAGCAGGTGAATCCCTTTTTATTTCTATTAACCACAACTGGGTGTTTATCCGAGCCCACGAGGAAGGTGAAAATATTAGTGTTCATCTCTGTGCCTGTCATTTCTGTCCACGCTCACAGCCTGCAGTGGCCCTTCCCTTCCCTGGTTTCAAAGGAAAAGAGGCTTTTGCTTTTCAGCCGGGGGTAGTGGTTTACATATGTACACGGCTGATAAAGTATTTCACGTCGCCCCCTTCCCCCTGGGAATTGCTGTCTTACGGCAGAACTGCTCTGGCTAACAGAGGATGCAACAGATCACGTGTGTTGGCTGCAAATTTTCTGTTTATTTATGTATATGTTTTATCACTGCCTAGCTTTAAAAAAAACAACCTTCTCTCTGCTATTGGCCAGATTTGTCTGGTTTCCCAAGGGAGTGGATATGAGCCCAGTACTATCTCCAGTCCCAGTGTCAGCTTGCGCCCTGGGAAGGTGCCTTAAGGTTTCCCTGGAAGGTTACATCTTGTGGCTGCCTGAAATGATTCCAGAGTTTGGGATGTGGTCTCAGTTCGTTCCCATCTGTAGAGAAGGGGTTTCTGATGCACTCAGCATTGGCCTACCTCTGCTCCCATTGAAGGCGATGGGCGTTTTGTCATTGAGATGACTGGGAAGCAGCGTTAGGCGGATGCACGGTGCTTTTGAAAATCCCGCTCTGAGCATCAAGTGGGAAGCGGCTGCAGGACGTCAGTCATGGCCCAGCCTTGAACAGGGACAAACCTGGGCCAGGTAGGGCAGACTCCAGTTCAGGAGGTGGTAGCCCCACCACAGCCCTTTCTCAAGCGCAGGATGTGTGGTTTCCTGCCCTCTTAGATGGGGATGCTCCGGGGAGGAGTTGGTGACTCTTACAGCTGGTGGCTCAGGTTTCAAAAGGAGAATTTTAAATGGTGGTTTGCTTCCATTGAAAGTACGAGTTGGGCCAACGTTGAGCAAGTGCTTTTTGAAAATCCTATCCCAAGTCTCTACTCCGAGGTACTGTGTCATCTTAGAAAGAGCCATGTCATCCCAGATGTGACTCCTTGGGCTTGGCGGATCAATCGTACTTGTGTGGAGGTCGTTTACTCTTGGCATGAAAAGGTTAAACTAGAGATGGGCATAGTGGTGTGGTTAGCATTGACCGTGCACGTGGCACTGCCCACTTCACAAAACTAGTCCCAGTGCCAGCTCCAAAGAGCTGAGGGTCTGAAAGATGCACACCCAGGAGTGCCAGGAAATCTAGAGGTGGTGAAGACTTAGTGGATATTAATCTAGGCGGAGATTTTTCAATAGAGTCCAAGAGGGTCGGTCCTGGGGCTGGTTTTGTTCAACATCTTTATTAATGATCTGGATGATGGGATGAATTGCACCCTCAGCAAGTTTGCGGAAGACACTAAGATGAGGGGAGAGGTAGATACGCTGGAGGGTAGGGATAGGATCCAGAGTGACCTGGACAAATTAGATGATTGGGCCAAAGAAATCTGATGAGGTTCAACAAGGACAAGTGCAGAGTCCTGCACTTAGGAAGGAAGAATCCCATGGACTGCTACAGGCTGGGGACCGACTGGCTAAGCGGCAGCTCTGCAAGGACCTGGGGATTACAGTGGACGAGAAGCTGGATATGAGTCAGATATGTGCCCTTGTTGCCAAGAAGGCTAACAGCATATTGGGCTGTATTAGTAGGAGCATTGCCAGCAGATCGAGGGAAGTGATTATTCCCCTCTATTCGGCACCGGTGAGGCCACATGTGGAGTATCGCCTCCAGTTTTGGTCTTCCCACTACGGAAGGGATGTGGGTAAATTGGAGCGCGTCCAGTGGAGGGCACAGGACTTATGAGGAGAGGCTGAGGGAACTGGGGTTATTTAGTCTGCAGAAGAGAAAAGTGAGGGGGGATTTGCTAGCAGCCTCCAACTACCTAAAGGGGGGTTCCAAAGAGGATGGATCTAGACTGTTCTCAGTGGTAGCAGATGACAGAACAAGGAGCAATGGTCTCAAGTTGCAGAGTGGGAGGTTTAGGTTGGACATTAGGAAAAACTTTTTCACTAGTAGGGTGGTGAAGAACTGGAATGGGTTACCTAGGGAGGTGGTGGAATCTCCTCAGAGGTTTTTAAGGTCAGGCTTGACAAAGCCCTGGCTGGGATGATTTAGTTGGTGTTGGTCCTGCTTTGAGCAGGGGGTTGCACTAGATGAGGTCTCTTCCAACCCTGATATTCTAGGATTCTATGAAAGAGTCACCAAAAACACTCAAATTTGGAAGCCTCGTGTGTAATAATCTCTCACATGGTAATTGCTTTGCTTTTCTCTAGCGTTATTTGTTCTGTGATCTCAAAGCATTAATGAACCCTCTCTGGAGCCCTGTGAGGGGCAGTGTCATGGTTCCTGGGGATACCCACACATGTGAGGCACCTCGCTACCACCTGCCCTTAGCGCGAGGAAGTCTCGTCTGCGCCTGTCAGCTCTAGGACGCCCCTAGCCACAGACCGCACAAGCACTCCCCCACCAGCGTGCGCAGCCTCTGCTGTCCCTCTGCAGGTTAGTGGCAGATGCCCGACAGCCCCCGAACCCTCCGAGCATCCCTCTGCGGTGTTCAGCCCCCGTGCTACTGACACACTCAGAATTACCAGCCCCGCTTACCCCTTCGAGCCCAGCTCGGCTTAACACACAGCGCTGAATTTGTGTACAGAGAAAGCGGGTGTGAGTTGATTCAGAGGATGGGAAGCAGAAATAAAAATCATAACACGCCTGCTAGAGCCTAAACTTAACTAAGACGACATTATGTCATAGCTCACCCCAAAGCCAGGCTTTGTGGTGGTCCTTTGTTCATGAGGCAAACCCACTGGCAGCTTACTTCCTACGTGAAAGCTCTCCTGTATCTCCTTGCGTTCTCCTGGTTACACCAGTCTCATTCCTTGATCTTAGTCATACAGGACACCCTCCTGCTGTGTGTTCCTTCGGGATTTTGTGATCTCTTATCGACTTCGTAGTCTTGATTAGCTGGTGACTGCGTATGCAAATTGACTTCTGTTGTAAGACACAGTACAGAATGGTCAGCCCAGAAGAGAAGTGTCTCCTGTCCATGGAACCTCTTTACTGCTGTCTGCCGACCTGTTTTATGTACCTTAAGAACACAGTTTTCAGTGTGTGAATATATACATAGCTCTTTACATATTATCTGTACTTACATCTTGCAGTGATTATGCAGATCAGAGTGAAACAGGCTTTCAGTATAGTCCTTCCGTGGCACTCTGGTGAACTAACATGTCAGTGAAAGCAATCCTTGGGTCACAGACAGTTGTACATAACAATTATACGCATTTCACAGCCCGTTCTTACCAACTTCTACATAACTAGGTAAGAGCTTGATTCTGCAGTGACCTCCTCGTAATCCTATCCTGAAGCTGAGCTTTTCGACTGGTCAGAGGAGCTTGTTGGTATTGATGGGAATTACAGTGGCGTATGTTGGTCTCAACTTTCAAAAGTGACGAAAGACTTGGGTTGTCTCCACTATTAAGTGTCCAACTTGAGATGCGTTAAAGAAGCCTTGTTTTCAGAGTGCGGATGCGCAGATCTCACTCTGCACCCCCCAATACTGAGGCAGCCAAAGTCAGTTTGGAAAATTTAGGCCACTCTATATTCAATAGATAGTACATGGAATATAAGCACTGGTCATTGCATGTGCATGTGCATGTGCATAGGTGGTTTCAACCCATAGTTAAAGGAAAACTCCAAGGTGATATGAAATATATATTTTATCAATATATTTTATGAATTAAAGAGTATGTCACTAAAACAGATTCAGATACACCCTTCCCCCCCCCCCAAAAAAAAAAAGTCAAGAGGAAGCCATCCTCCCTGCAGGAAGTCCAGTCTGATGATGTCATTTGAGACAGCATTTGAATTAATGAGAGGTGGGTGACATTAAAATTTGTAAGGTAAGTTCTCCTGATGTTTCTGTAGCAGTTTAATTTAACCAGACATTTGTCTAAAAAAGTAACGCTGTTATAACATCCGGGTTTTTCCTCACGCTGGGCTGTGTTTGCTGTGTGGCAGCGGCATCATCTGACTGGACTTCCAGGAAGTGGAGCCGATGCTATTTGTGTATGGAGTTACTGGAACAGGAAATGGTAAGGCTAACTTTTAAAAGTTGACTTTTTTTTTTTAAATGTCTCACCTTATTTAATAAATACACGTGGCCGAAAGGATTGTCCTAACTTCTCCAATAAAAAAAGAAAAATGAATGTAACAATCTGCCGTCACAATGAAAAGCTTATAAATGTTTTTAAGGGTGTGCTTAAGCTTCGTGGGGCATTGTGGGAAGTGTAATGAGAGGATCGCCATTCCAGGCTTTGTACTGCAGAATGCCTGCAAGTTAACGCTAACCTGCTCTGTTAACAAGTTAGTGTTCGCTCATTGCTTCGGAACTGGCCGCACACAATTCCATTCGGGACCAGGTCACAGTCCGGGGAATAGTTAGCATCGCTTTGTTGATGCGGATAGTTAAGTGCATGCTCCCTCTGCGGGGACTCCTTAAATGTAAATAGGTGGAGGAAACATGGCGAAAAGGTGGAAATTAAACAATTACCGTTAATATGGTGAATGTTACTGACGATGTTGCCATCAGGAAGGCCCAGCCCTTTTTAACAACAGGTGCTGCCCTTCCCTCGGAATTGGCCAGATGGGAGCAGCTGGTTCAGCACAGCTGGACCTACTTTATTTACCGAGACCTGCCACCTGGTGACACTGGGGCTGCCGCAGAGAGCAGTACAGGAGGGAACCATGACACACAGGGCAGAGGAGCCTGTGCATTCGTGACTGGCAGGAGTCTACAAGGCCACCTCCCCTTCAGCTGTGGTCTATCCTAGGTACTTTTACAGCCCTTGTACCATAGTATCTGAGCAGATTCATCCCCCTGCTATGAGGTACCTCAGTATTATTCCCCAGGACGCACAAAGTAGATTAAGCAATTTGCCCAAGGAAACCTGTGGCTTAGCTGAGAATTGAACCTGGGTTTCTGGAGTCCCAGCTGGGTGCTGCCCTTTACTAGGCCGTCCTTACTACATGGCCAACACCAGGATAAAGTACCTCTACTACCACGGACTGGATTAAGCGGGTCCCATTGTATTTCAATCAGCTAAGAAAATAGTGCTGTCTACAAACCCACCAGCTCCACTTTCTGAGCTCCTTTGTGTTCTCTGGAGGTCTCCCAGCTCAGCACTGGGCAGACCTGATCCTGCTTGGCCAGCACAAGGTGGGTCCTTCAGCCACACTCCTCGTGTGTCAACTGTCCTCCCTGATCCTCCCATCTTCTGCCCAACCATTGAGCAAGAGGCTCCAGCTCCCTTGGGAACGTGGTTGCAAAGAGCCCTCTGGCCAGCCCCCATGCAGGCAGAGCTGGAGCAGAGTTTATTACATCCAGAAGCAGGAGCAGAACCAGGCAAAACAAAAAGGCAAACAGACCCAGAGTGAATTTGCCCTGCTCTGCGTGCTAGTGGCTGGGCAGCAAATGCGAAGCGGGGTCAGCCAGCAAGAAGGTGGCTTTTCATAGGCAAGAATTCATGGGCTGCTGGGAGTGTCGAGAGAGCTTTGCGCAGAGTTTCTGAGTATGTGGAATTAGACTGGAAGTGAGTGTGAAATTTACAAAATCCCCCTGGATCTCGCAAGGTAGGTGTGTCTCATTCTCACCCTGCAGACAGGCTGTCAAAGGGGGTTTTTTTCCCACTCCTTTCTGCTTTTCTGAATGACCATTTTTCCCCTAGGTTTTTTTGTTGTTGTTGTTTGTTGTTGTTTTCCGCTAGGAATCACCCAGGCTTGTCCAGACAATGCATGGGCAGGGAGTTGTGCAGGGAAGATAATCCCTATGGGACACATGCATTCTCACTTGGCTCTGTCTGCAGGAGGAGGTGTGGGTAGCGGGGAGAGAGAGAGGTGGAGCAATCTAGTGAGAAATGTAACAATAAGAGCAAAAGCTGAGCCACATCAATCAAGAGCCACCTCGCTCCTTCCTGGGTGAGGGACGTTCTGGGGGATCATGTGCTTGGGAGGCTGTTGGATGATGGAGGTTGACAGGCTCAGGTGAATTGCCTGTGGGTGATCTACAGATTTCTAATGCCCCATCACCAGGGTACCCAGGAGGTAAACAAAGTCATGATGGGAGAATTCAACGGAACTGGGTTCCTCCTCAGAAGCAGACCCTGCTGAGTCGGGTGGGAAAGAGAATACATGTGAGATGGCTGCCATCTTGGCCAGAGCAGTGGGGATTGAACCATGAACCAAAGCATGAGCTGCTACAGCCCGAGCTCAGAGGCGAGGCTATAACAATCCTAACGTCTGTGGATTGGGCACAGGGGGACCAGTACCACACTTCCTCCTCGCTGCCTTCTTGGATGCTGATCGCCACTTCGGACTCCCCTAGTCATGTCGGGTGGTTCCTTGGTGCTCAAGTGGCTTCCTTCATTCCAGTGGGGCCAGCTGGGAAATCTGGCCCTTGATGCGGGACCTCCAGCATCTGTCTTCCCTGGGAAGTCACAGACTCTCCTGCCTTCCTTGTGTTGGGTTCAGAGTCAGTGAACAAGAGAAAAACCACCCCCCTTGTATGTAGCCCAGTATTAACGCAGATGGTGAATTGGTTTCATCCCTTCGCTTGGGCCCTGTGTCATGTGACCTTGCTCCTCAGCAAGATGGTCACCTCGAGCACCAGCCTCAGAAATGCCAATTGCAAACACGTCCTTTATAAAACATTTGATGGTTTGTTCACCACGCCAAAGGCTTCTTAGTGTGTGGTGTTCTCTCCTGTGCGGCTGAACCACACACGGGAAGGCATGCCCAGTAGTTAGGGCATTAGTCTGGGACTGGGGAGACCTGGGTTCAAATCCCTGCTCTGCCACAGACTTCCTGTGTGACCTTGGGCAAGTCACTTAGCCTCTCTGTGCCTCAGTTTCCTATCTGTACAGGGCCCTGCCTCACAGGTACATTACAGATGGTGAGGCGCTCAGAGACTGTGGTAACTCAGGCCAGATAAGTGTCTTAGATACTCAAATAAGATGCATTTAATGCCAAGATTTCTCAGCACTGTGTTTGGCACATATTCACCTACAACAAGGTGAGGTGCATGAGCTGGAAAGTCTATGCCCACAAGCTCACCACCCCTCCACAAACTCTGCAGGTGTGGGGGCAGGGAGGATAGACAGGACCTCCCTGGACAGGACCTGCTGACTCTTCAAAGTGCCTCCGCTAGCCCCAACTGCAGCTGCTTGCTGCTGGCGGAAACGCCCTCTTTTTCACATTAGTAATCGTGGTTATTATGGCGGTGCCTAGGGACCGAATTAGAACAGGGCCTGTTGTGCTGGGGACTGTCGAAACACAAAGGAGTAGATAGTCCCTGCCCCAAAGAGCTTGAATCTAAATGAGATGGAAAATGGAGATCCTGGACTTTTCCAACAGCCAAAGACCAGCTGCCCTGTCTCTTCCTCCTCCCCATCAGCACCTCCGAGAACTTTGGCGAACCGAGGTTGCCTTGAGTGCTGCACTAAGCTTCCTGTATTGCTTTGCAGTCCCAGATGTGAAGGTCCCTGAGAAAACATCTGGATAGAAGGGTGAGGAAGCTTAGCAACTGGGTGTTAAACGGGCCGAGGACTGACTCTGGTGTGTTCACTTTCCGGTTTCCTTCTGCTTAATTTCATTCGGTGATTGTTTCTAGACCAGCTGGATCCTGACTCTCCCAAAGACACGGAGTGTTGGTTCTGAGAGGTATTACAGTTGCAACTCTGCCTCTCCCACTGAATCTGAATCCTTCCTGCCCAGTCACATGTCATTTATGGCACAAACAAGGCTCCACCATCCCTGTCTACCAGGCTGTTTGCTAGTACGGCTGCCTTGTGTTTCTAAACGTAACCTTTCCACAAGGATGGGTTGTCCTATCACTCAGCCCCCAATCTGGATGGCCAGTGGGCTGCTTTTCTCTGGGTCCCTATCCTCTGACCTGTCCAGCTTGGATAACCCTACCAGAAATGGAAACTGCTACCAGCTGAGCTCTCAGCGTCACTGGAACATGCAAACCTCACCGCACCAAGGTCCAGTCTCCAGCGAAGGCCTCTCCACTAGAAGCCACTATAAGGAATGAGGAAGGCCTGCTAGCTGTGGGGAACCTCCCAGAAGTCATTTCAATCCCTGCCTCTTCCAGCAGAAATATCTAGACAAGCAAGGTGCATGTAGGAATGTTGGCGGTGGGGAGCTCCAGGCTGATTAAGTCATAATGCTTAGCACTAATACCACTTCGGATGCTTTTCATAGGAGGCTCTCGGAGTGCTATGGACAGAGACAAGGGGCTGGGAGCCAACAGAACAGGAGAGCGACGTTTCTCAAGTGACTTACCGTCAGTACTAAAAAGCAAGGCGAGGCTAGGTTCACATGGGATGGAAGTGAACATGGGTCTGTAAGAAGGACCTGGTGGATTTAGATTCTAAGCTGCACTGGGCCAGGACTCTGTCATCTTACTTGGCTTGTGAAGTACCTAGCACACTGTGGGTGCCATATACAGAGTAGGAGGCAGGAGTGGGCAAAGGGACGTTTTCTTTTGTCTCCCGGCAGTTTAACTCTGATGAATGGGGCACCCCAGCCTAACAAACAGTGAAGAGCTCTGGTCAAACCAGACAGCAGACATCACTGCATTGGTACATCTCAGGAGCTGGGCAGATTTGCTCAGCAGTTCGGGGGCACACTTGTATTTCACTCCGGTGGCTTCCCCGTGAAATGCCAAAGCCAGCCATGGACATGAGTTAACAGCCTGCCACACAGAGAGAGCTTGAGGGGAGGGTGTGAGCCGTCTCCCTCCTCTGTTCACCTTAGTACTTCTGTATTTGTCAGAGGCAGCTACACCCCGAAGTTTGGTCCCCGGTGTCCACTGGTTATTGCGAATGCCAGATGTGCAGCCCCCGTGAGGCCTCTGCTACCCTTAGGACTGCAGTGACTTTGGGGGCAGGGGGTGCATTGCAGAACTGGGAAGTGTGCGGCTCGCCCACAAAACAGCTTTGCAATTACAGTCGGCAGCACTCCATAAAACCCTGCAGCTCCTGTGTAACTAAGAAGTAATTAGTGCCACTTTCTATAGCAAGTAAAACCCAAATGTCAAACAATAACAAAGCTATTAAGTCGTGTTTTTACTGCATATTTGAAGCAGGACTCTGTGTGTGTGTGTGTGTCTCCTTTCTGCCAGAGCAATGGCGTTCCCTTTGACTAGATTCATTTGCAGGAAGAGTCCATGATTTTAAAGCGACTGAGCAGTAAAGACCCATGTTAATCACACACAGAGTTCATCCTTCTTGGGAGGGGACATCTGTCCTCTCACCAGACAGGGCACTTTGTCTCTCTCTTGGCAGAACACAGCTCCTGTTGGTCCCTCTCTGCGTGAGGTTGGTTTTCCTGTCCTTGACTTAGAAACCGGTGTCAAAAATATTTGGGGTCGAACAGATTGTCAGAACCAGCCCTTTCCCACAAACGGTTCCGGTTTGGATGACTCTGTGTTTTCTGATGGAAAACCATTTCTTTGGAAAATTCCCAACCAGCTCTAGTCACCATACAATGGTTCATCTCCATCTGCGTGTACCCCATGTGCGCATCAGTGTCTGTGTGCAACTTGCCTTGGTAAAACCCGCTCTTGGATTCTGACTCGAGCCAGCCCTGGGGTCTGTGGGATCTCAAGTTATTGTGAAGGGGAAATCAGATGAGTTTCCCGCCCCATCCCACAGCTGGATGGGGGCACATGAAGGTCTGGCAGTGGTGTTTCCTCCCCCTCCGCTCTTCCTGCTGGCAACAGAGACAGGCCCATCCTGTGAGCTTCAGATCTTTCGTGGGACATAGATCCATGCACCCCCAAAGCCCAGGAGCTGCTGGCTGGGTTTGTGCTTAGGCCCAGCCTAGATTCCAAGGTAGTTTTTTCCCCATGGCTTCTTCAGCAAACCCCAATCAACTGGCACTTGCATCATCACGTGGCTTACGCTCTTTGGTGGGGCTCCGCCAATACCTGGAGGCCAGGCAGCGGCTGTCTCCATGGCTTTGGGATTGTAACTTCACCTAACTCACCAGAAACGTCCTTGTCCTTTCTTATATCGGCCTAAGGTTCACCCTTCTATTGTGTCCTTCTATGTAGGTTCTTATCCATCCTGTGACGGGGCGCAGCTCACTGCTGCGGCGCCTCCTGCTGGATGTCCCAGGGATCAGCTCTGCTAGTCAATACGCCCTCTTCTGGTGGTGTCTCTGCCACCATCAGCTCCACTCCTGGACCATTCACCCCAAGGACTGTGGCGTCCTCTTCAGGGCACAGCCCTCCTGCTGTGTCTCACTCGGTTCTCCCCCCTTACGGGGGAATGGCAGTCCACTATCCAGCCACTTCCTCAGTGGTGATTGGGGGAAAGGAGGGGACCCAGGCCTGCACACTACTCCGGGTCCCGTCCCTGTAGATGGCAGCCATGTGCAGCATCCCTTCCAACTCCTTAGTCTACTTCTCTGGGCCACTTTCCCGCAGCCCCGGCACCTCCTCCGCTCTTGTCCCAGCAGTCCGCTGGGAGCTCACTCTCGCTCCCCTGATCCTGCCCAGCACTGCTCCGTCCAAGGTGCTAGCTGACCTGTGTCTGCAAGGCAGCCAGTCCTCCCTCTCTGAGCTCCAGGGAGTGACTGACCTGCTCTGCCCTGCGGCTCTGCTTATATGGGCCTGCCCAGACCTCCTTGGCTGCTCCTCGTAGCCCCTCTCCAATTGGCTGTCTCCTGCACAGCCTCCCTAGGGTCTTCTCCAATTGGCTGCCTGTTGCACAGCCTCCCTGGGGTCCTATTAACCCTTTATGGGCTAGTGTGGGGCAGACGCCCCGTCACGACAGTCTCTGAGCACTTCCTGTAGTGCATTCTTTCTCTTGCCCTTCTCTGAGGGGAGAATTGGGTGTGCAGCGGAGCATTTGGTTTTGATTTTTTTTTAAGTGGACACATTGCTCTGCATGTGGAGAAGGCAGGTCGGAGAAGTCCACCTTGGAGCAGAAGGTGGGCAGGTTTGAGATGGTCCTCAGTGCTTGTGATCATTGCACAGTCTAAAAACGAGCTGTACCCTGGTGGTAGAAGGTTCTGTTGTGTCTGGGCAGCGAAGTAGTTGACCACCGTCTTTGTCCTGGACCTTTAGGTATCCTGGGCCCAGGCCGCTGAGCGCCTTGAAGCGAAGGACTGAGACCTTGAACTTGACACCTCAGAGAATCATAGAAGTTAGAGATGGAAAACATCTGAGCTGGTGCAGTCCGCCCCCTGGCAGTGGAGTGGATGGGTTATTGAAGCAGTGACCATAGCCTCCAAGACACTTTCCCTCTCCTGATGATGCTGGGTGAAAGTTACCAAGTCCCGACTCCCAGGCGCAGGTACTGATCGCTGGGACACAGCACCTCTCAAGTCTTTAAGGGGCACCTGGCAATCTATTACTTGTAGCACTGCACTTTATCCTCTAATTCGGACTCTAGGGTTGAGTTACTGCGGGGTGCACGTGAATGTACGTACTCAGGGAAGTCGCTGATACTGCTGGCTAGAGCCAGACAGAGCCGTGCAAGGGCTGGGATCTCTGGTTGGAAGCCTGGTCCTGAGCAGGAGAGAGTCCCCCCAGCCCTGCTCTCTCACATCAGCTCTGCAGCTGCCCCTCCATCCTGACCCACGGCACCAGGTCTGCCACCATCGCTCAGCCCTGACCTACAATACCCTCCTGCTAGTGCTCTCCTTGGGCCTACACTCCCAGCGATGCCCAGCTGCCCCATAGCTCCACACTGCCGGGAAACTAACAAACGTGCCGGGGATGAAATTTCAGCTCAGGTGATTTCACTGAGACCTGCAGCAAAATGGTTCGACTTTGGCTAAAAGGCCAGTCAGGGCCTTGACCTCCTGGATCCTGACAGGGATCTTATTGATCCTGGGGATCCTGCTCAGACCTTGCAGATCTCTGCTGGAATAGGCCGGCTTGGTCATGTTCTGTTTTGTTGCTGTGAAGGTAGCCGAGCAAGAGCCCAAAGCGGCGCTGCCTAGCACATCTCGGGCTGGTCCATGTAACCGGGCCGCTGAGCCACGGTTCCCGAGACAAACCCACCCCCAGCTTTACACAGAAGGGAGGCGCCGGTGCCTTGTAACACCCGAGTCTGTTGCCAAGGCAGCGGCTGTGGCGTGTCACAGGCGGCGTGAATTATTGCGGCAGCGTATGCCCCAAGGCTTTCCGTGTAAAGCCCGGCCTGCAGTGAAATGGGATCCGGGAGCGGGGCAGCGAGGGCCGCCGTAAATCGCCCTTGGAGCTGGCGCACGGAGATGAAGCACAGCGCTGGCCTCTCTGCTGGGCTGGGGGTGGGAGGGCTGTGTTGCAGGTGGTGTGTGCTTGACAGAGGCCACGGCTCTGCATCTCTTCAGGCTGCCAGGGTGCGCTCACGTGGAGTCGGCAGGTAGCGCTGCATACTGAGCAGAGCAGGAGCACTGACCTTGGACCCGCGCCTGCCTGCTGCACAGCACTCGCCTTTATTCTGCCTCTCCTCCCTTCCCCGCTCTCCCGCGTCCCCTCCTTCCCTCGCGCTGCTTCTCCTCTGCTCGCTCCCTTTCCTCCCAACTTGCAGGAGTAAAAGAGAGTCATTTATCTGCCTGGAGCGTCTCTTCTTCAAAGCCCAAATCTGGTCTCTTTGTTAGGCAGGATTTTCTGCACTTCTCTTGGGCTCCTTTGTTTGGTTTTTAATGTCTCCAGACTGGAAACCACAAACGCTTTGTCTCTCAAAGGGACGCTGCTCGTTGACCGTAGTTTCAGCTCAAAGGTGGTTTTTTAGAGGCAGTTTCATCTAACAACTAGGCTGGGATGGAGGAGAACTGGATTCTGTGCCCGGCCCTGCCACAGATTTGCTGGGTGATCTTGGGCAAGTCACTTCCCCTCTCCGTGCCTCAGTTTCCCCGACCACCCTTTGTCTTGTCTGCTTAGATCGTGTGTTTTCATAGCACTCTGTGTCTGTACAGCACCTAGTCCAACGGGGCCCCTATCTCAGATAAGGCTTCTAGATGCTACTGTAATATAAATGCTTACAAATAATAGGCTTTATTGTAAGTATATAAAATAAGCCGTGCTAGTCTCTATGGTGAAAATGTGCATTCAGGATTTTTAACATCTTTGAAAGGGGAGGAGGGTGTGGGCTGATACAAGGTTGTGAACCACACACCTCCATCCCCCCACAGCCCAGGGGGTGCTGACTGCATGTCAGAAACTGGATTAGAAACTGAGCCCGATTCTCTTCTCCCTTACACCCCTCTCATGCCAGCACTTCTCCCCCGATTTCAGCGACGCTACTCCTGATTTACATCACTGCACGTAGGAGAAGGACTCCGGTGCTGTGCCTTATGAGCGGCACCAAAACCAGCCAGTTTCATTGCCCAAGCTGAGTTCAGTGCACAAAGTAAATGTATGTGTTAAGTGAACGACCAAATTCTGTCCTCGGGGATGTTGGGGGGAAGCTGGTGTAACTCCACTGAAGGCAACAGGGCTACGCTGAACTCCACCGGTGTGTGGCTGATGGACGAGTTCCATCCTCATATAGATTAAAAACATTATATGAACTGGAGTAACGGCAAGTGTTGTCAGGGCCTCAGCTCGGGACGTTCCTTCTCATCAAGGATTTTGATCTTGAGAGGGGCCCCTTTGAATGCATCTAGGTTTAAACAAAGTGGGGCGCCTGTAAAATGCTTTATGATTCAGAAAAGGGCCTTTGTTCAGTGCACACTGGAAACAGACTGTAACCAGAAAAGGCAGTTCGTTCCCTGATGCATCGACTCTTTGAGTCAACGCTTCATTCGCGGTCCTGATTTCTTGCCTCACCCTCGTACTGGTCCCCAGACTCAAGGAGAATGTCTCCCTCCCTCTCTCCCAGGTCTCCAAGTGGGGCAAAGTGGGTCACCAGCAGTGGTGTTGTCCTGGAAGATCTCCAGAGGCTGAATGACGGGTGGGAGGAGGGCTGATAGAAACCAGGCAGTGTTACTGGCCAGATGGAGCATGGCTCCATCGGGGGCAGGGAGTGGGACTCCCGTGGACTTCAAAGGCCCAGGCTAGATTCAAGTTAAGCAGGCACTTAAGAGCTTTGCTGAATCAGGTCTAATGGAGGCATTGCCTTCCCTCAGCCCTGTTGGAGCACGTTGGGATGGCACATAAAAATGTGATCGCCTGCCAAATCTGGGCTTTCGTTCTGCTGCACGGCCCCCCCCAGTGCCTGGGCGTAGGGGGAGCTCCTTCTAGGCTGTTATAGGTGTGATTGAGATGGGCATTGGGACTGAGATTTTCTTTTCCCCAGGTGTGCTCCACCCTCGCTCTGCCCCGAGGCCCTGTCCCCCAAAATCCCCCCCATTCCGCACCGTCCCTGAGGCCCCTGCCCACTCACTGCCCTCCCCCAAACCCCTCTTCCAAAGAGCTGCTTGGTGGCACCTCCCATCAGCTGTTTGATGGCATCTCCAATCAACCAATCAGAGGCCCCGTGAAACAGCTGTGGCTGGTGGGTGTTAAGCACCCTCTTTTTTTCGTCCCCATGGGTGGTCCAGCCCCGGAGCACCCACAGAGTTGGCACCTATGGACATGGGAGATGCCGGTAATATTTCATGAATCATATATGTTCCATCTGTCTGATTGTTATGGTGGTACGAAGGGTTAATGCCCTCCCGTCCAGGTGCCCTGCTTCCCAATACTTAAAGGACAATGCAAGAGTCTGTCCCCTTAGAGTTTGCCTTGGTCCATGCTGAGACCACCTGGTTGGGGACCTCCAGGCAGGCAACTGCAGAACTTTGGAATGGAAGAGAAGCACAGTGGGAGACAGGCTAGTTACGGGATTGCCAGCCCCAAACGTTCCAAAATCATGAGTCAGGCTCACCACCAATCATGAGATTGGCTTTCAAATTGTGAGATTATGTAAAAATACTAGTTTGGGGGGTGCCTTCTGCTTTTTGAGCCTCTAGGGTGCACTGGGGTCACATTTTGATGCTTTATCCACAGCCCCGAGAGCCAGAAGCTTACTGTTTCTCTAAGAACCAGGGCTGAAATCGTCACATCTCCACATGACTCCAGGAGCTGGGGCTTTAAAGAAAACCGTGATTATCCTGAGACCCATGGCAGAGTCATGAGAGTTGGCAATAACTGAAGTTATGTCTTCACTGCAAAAAAACGAAGGTGTGTTCTTCATTTGGGTTAGCTAATTTGGGTTAAAATAGCAGTGAAGACACAACAATTTGGGTTTAAACTAGAGTGGCCAAATAGGAAGTATGAAAAATGGGGATGGGAGGCAGGGTGATAAGGTAAGGTCCTTTGTGGGGTGGCATAATAGGGTCCTATTGTGACGTTCCCCTGGTGTTATCTGGACCGGTGATCTGCAAGGTCACTCCAATTCTTGACTCTGGGAGCCAGCCTTATCCTGCTCTGCTGTGAGAACCCCCATTCTTGGGCTGTTCACGCACAGCCTCTGGCACGTAAACTGCTTGGATTGTGCAGCTGAATGACACTAGCCAATATCTCCGGTCCCAGACACAACCCTAGGAACCTCCGTCTTGCCGAGTCCAGTTATGCCCACTGGATGCTGCAAGCTTATATGAGTTTGTCAATTTAACAAAGAAATTGATATGCACCAGGCTTGTTCTCCCAAGGGGAGTCTCTGATGCACTTAAAATCAAATGCCCTGCTTCAAGTAGAATAAACAAACAAATGTATTAACTACAAAAGACAGATTTTAAGTGATTATAACTCAAAGCACAAGAAGTCAGATTTGGTCAAATGAAATAAAAGCCAAACGCATTCTAAGCTGATCTTAACCCTTTCAGTGCCCTTACAAGCTTAGATGCCTCTCGCCACAGGCTGGCTGGTTGCCCTTCAGCCAGGCTCTCCCCTTTGATCAGCCCTTCAGTCGCTTGGTGTGGTGTCTGTAGATGCAGGTGGAAGAGAGAGGAAGAACATGGCAAACGTCTCGCCCTTTTATCGTGTTCTTTCTTCCCTCTTGGCTTTGCCCCCCTTCCTTCAGGGTCAGGTGAGCATTACCTCAGTGTAGTCCCTGACTGACCAAGGGAAGGGGGGTGACTCACTCGAGAGTCCAACACATCCTTTGTTTCTGCTAGGCCAGTGTCCTTTGTTCCTGTGAGGCTGGGCTGGGTTTGTCCCATACACGCCCTGATGAGGTGTGAACTGCCCCTCTGTTCCTGAGGAGTTTTGCCTGGGCTTGTTTTAAGCCATGAGGACACATTTTCAGCCTCATATAACCTATAACATTACTATAACAACAATGCTCTGTGCATCAAGACACCTGACATGACAAACTTTGCATTGGATACCACACGATCATATTATAAGGATGAACATGGGGGTGCAGGGTGTTCTCCGGAGATGCAGAGTGTCAAACCTATATAAGACAAAGCCCCTAATATCAGGACATCTGATCAGCCTAGTTTAAACTCACATTAGCAGTGCCAGTTCAACCCCACTATAGTCTTGAGTGGAGCTCCTAATGCATTTACAAGCCACATTGCTGTGTCTTCATTGCTGTTTTAACCTGGATTGGGAACACCCCTTGTTTTGCAGTGCAGTGCAGTCCCAGTCCCAGGAGGTGGGGGTGTCTGGGACAAGCTAGGCCTCCCTAAGCATCTAGGTAAGATAGAGATGTGTATAGACCTTCCGTTGTGTTAAGAACCCTTTGCTCTGGTGATGCCTTGTTCCTACTTTCGAGATTAAAAATACTTTGTTTTGAAAAGTTTGGTGTGAGGTCCCCGTGCTCACCTCCAGCTCCTGATGGGAAGGTTGATCCTGCTGAGCAATCACAGCTGATGCCCAGGGAATTACAGCGGAGACCAGCCTGAGAGTGGGGTAATCCTGGGTTTGGAGTGGGGTGTGTTCAGTGAGATTGGAAGCAGGGCTCTCAGGTGCAGCTAGCCCGTATCTGTGACACAGAACCAGGTGCATAGAACAGATTCTCAATTCACTGGCAATTCCGAAAAATCAGAAGAGAAAAATCATTTGGGGTTGAACCAAAAACTACATTTTTCAGAACTTTTGGCGAATCAAAAAGGCTGGGGGAAAAATCGCTTGGGGTCAAACGAAACACTGGAGTTCGACGCTGAGCGTTTGTAACCAGTTTTGATGGTTTTTATTAAAAAATTTAAATGAATTTTAAAATGAAACCGTTTTATCCTAAGAAATCAAACCTTTTGTTTTGAAAACAGTCAAATGAAACACTCTGATTATTTTAAAACTACTTTTAGGTTTTTCCCCAGCTGACACAGTTCTGGGAACCAGACATGAAGTTGCGAAATATTTCGGTGCCGCCAAATCTGCATTTTTTAAGGAAAAAAGTTTCAGAGAAAAAAATTTGACCCAATAGGAAATAAACTGGAATCTACAAAATAGCTTTAAAATAAAAACAACCTGAAGCCTAAATGAGCCTCATGTTAAGGAACTTTAAAGAAAATGTGGTTTAATGTATTTTACCATAACCACAGCGCTGTGGGAAACGTCCTACCACTAGGGGGAGCAGTGCTCAAGCCTTGACCTTGCCTCTCACTCCCCAGGGAGCCGGGATAGCTGCGGTGTCAGCTTGGCTTTCGTGCACTGCTCCTATTGCTTCTCTGATGACACGAGCATCCTGGCTGCTGTCCTGTGGTCATTGTTGGCTATGATGGTTTAGCCCATTGCAGCAGAATGGTCTGGGATATGGAGTTGTCTCCAGGTTTGCTGGCGTGTCACCACAGAACAAGGGCTCTGGGGAGGGTGCGGGAAGGAGACAGGCTGCCTTCCCTCCTTCCTTTGAGGCAACGATCTGAGAGCTGCTAGAATGCAGGGAATCCATGGTTTCGTTCCAATATCCCCTCCGATGCAATTTTGTGCAGTCTAGTGGGTACAGCACTGGCCTGGGGGTCGGGAAATGACCGTGGGCAAATCACTGCCCCTCTGTGCCTCAGTCTCCCCATGCACCCTGTGTCTGTCCTGTCCATTGACACTATGAGCTGATTAGGGCAGGGCCTGTCTCTTGAGCACCTAGCACAGTGGACCCCAATCTCAGCTGGGCCTCTGGACTTTACTGCAATAGAACACTAATGCAGCAGCCCATAGGAGTGGATCAGTGGATGCAGCATGTGCTAGGCCCTGGTGGTCTGTAGCGAGTTCACCAGCTCAATCCTCCCTCCTGGGGAAAGGGTGAAGAAGCACCTGACATTGCACTTCTGGGCTCTGATGGACAACGGGGACGACCTGATGGCAAAGACCTTCCTGGACACTTGGATCCAGCTCCCCCAAGGTATTTAGAAGCCTGATTCCAACTGCAATCCATGGGAGTTAGGCTCCTAAATACCTCCGTGGACCTAAGCCTTAGCCTTTTGCCCCCTCCAAGTTTGCAGCTGAAGCAAGAAGCTGTTGTGGGGAGAAGGGGAAAGTTCAGAGCAATTAGGCAAAGGGGGTGAAGGCAGGAGCGGCACCAGAGTTTCTGGTGCCCTAGGCAGAATTTGGGGGGGCGGCATTTTGTGCGCTCACCACGGGACTCACGGGTGCTTCCAGTTCTGCTCCCATCGCGCCCCCGAAGAAGGACCCTCCGCCGAAATGCCGCAGGCGACAGCGGCAGTCATTGAGCTGCTCAATTGCCTGCCGCTGTTTTCCGCGGCACGGCGGCAGAAGGCCCTTCTTCGGCAGCGCGACGGGAGCGGAACCGGAAGCACAAAATGCCGCCCCATGAATCCTGGCACCCTAGGCTACTGCCTAGGGTCGCCTAATGGACGCGCCGGTCCTGGGTAGAGATGTCTTTCTGTCCAATTCTTGGAACACCCAAGTCCCTGCAGAGGCTGGGCAACCCAGGGCAGAGAGGGCAGGAGGGGGGGAAATCCAGCCTGCAGGGTGTGGAGCTGATGGATAATAAAAGGAAGATTCCCCAGTCAAACCACTGAATGTTCGTTTTTCTCCAGCCCCTTCCACCAGGGAACTGATGGGCTCTGTATCTGGCCTTCCCCTGTGAACCTCTGCAAATGTTTGCTTGTGCCACCCAGGCCTGAGCTCTGCCAGGATGGGGCAACCAAGCTTTGCCACACGGTGCGTGCCTGAGCAGTAAGTGAACCTCCTTGGAAATGGAGCCTCCATCTTTACTGCAGAACTCCCTTCTCCTGGAGGAGAGCAAATGGGAAAAGCAAGTGTTCTCCTCCGGCGCTAGCAGCACAGTGCGTGGGAACAGTCCTGGAGCAGGAAGACGGGTTGCAGGCAGATGTATGTTGGCAGAGCTTGCTGAGGACTGCACGAGTGTCTCAGGGCAGGAGTCAGGTACGTGGGCAGTGCAGAGCTGGAGACCGGGGCTGGAAGGGCAGGGGGAGCAGCAGGGCATTGGCAAAGCTTTCTGGCCTGGAGTCACAGCGGTGCTGCAGGGTCCAGCCTGAGGGCCGCTGGCAGAGTCGTGTGTGGGAGGCCAGGGAGTAGCAGGGGGCTGTGGCTGAACTAGCAGGGAGTGCGGCAGGATCAAGACTGAGGTGCAGCGGCATGAGGGCAGTTTGCACGGCCCTGCCGCCCATTCCCTATCACCCTCCCCACGGTCCCAAACCCAAAGATTTCCTCTGCTGCTTCCTTGCGGCTTAACTCCCCATCATGCCCGTCAGGGGGCAAGGAAAGCCCTGAGGCAGCCAGCCAGCCGTGGGGCCGCTCCCCTTCCTCCCCTCCCGGGGCTGGCTCTAGCCCCTGGGAACAAGCCCAGCAGCCGGTGTGACAAGGACCGAGTGTCCCTGCTTGTTAGACTCCGAGGAGTGGGCGAGCGCGAGATAGCGCGAGGAAAAGGACGTGTCAAATCAATCATATTTAAACAAAAGCCTCTCTAGCCCAAGGGGCCTTTTAAAAGCTGCTTATTTAATTAAAAGTCCCATTTTCCATATTTATGGCCCTTATTCAGTTAAATATTAACCGCCTGGGCCAGGGCTGGTTTATTCTTTGGGAAGAGACGTGTTGGGAGGTTCATTACTGCCGCCTGGATTGATCAGATAGCTTCGCTGCCAGACAGCTGGATCAATGGGGAACCGTGCTCGCCACAAACAGGCCGACGCTGCTGGGCAGGCCGAGGCAGGAGGGGCGGGAGGGGGGCATGGGAGGGTTGGATGCAGGCCGTGGGGTGTGGTGAGAAGACGGGGGCAGGAGGAAGGGGAAAGTAGATCTTTGGCCCAATCCCATGTGCAAGGGAGGTGAGGGAGCTGTGGGAGGAGGAAGTAGCAGGAATATGTTGGTCTAAGGAGGTCCTAGACCACCCTGGGGGAGGAGGAGAGGCCCGGTTCTGCTTCGTGCGAGGCCTGTCATGATGAAGGGGGGTAGAAACGTGATGCTTTGGGGTGGCCCAGGGGATTGTATTGGGAAGGGAGTTTTCGTACTGGGCTGTGGATAGCCAGGCACAGACAGCACAGACCGCCTGCCCTGGAGGGAGCTGCACCCCTTCGAGAACCCGTCAGCAAACAGCTGTTTGCCAAGATGTCTCCCATCGGGGCAGCTGAGCTGGTTGCCTGTGACCTCAAATTCAGGAGGCCTCCCAGGCCGAGGCCTGAGCACCTAATGTAACATGAGACGGGGTTGGAGCTGGAGGCCAGAATGCGCGGCTCACTGTCTCCCTCAGCCATTCCTTTGCTTTGGGTGGCACATTGCCCTGGGGATGATGTCGCAGGCTCTCATGGCCATTGGGACCAGCCTGCACCCATACCAGCTGGCTACTGGCTCAAAGCACAGAGCTGCCCAGGCTCTGCCTGCTTCCTGGGCCTGAGCCGTTGGCACAAGGTTAAATTTGTTACCATGGCTTGGCAGCTGCCGCCTTCTGCTTTTGGTGTCAGGGCACTTCTCTCTTTTACGAGAGGGTGATGGACTGAGTCGGTGCCGGATGGCGCTGAGGAAGGACACTGCTTAGCTAACAGCCTGCTCCACCCATGGTCTGGTGGGTCTTTGTAATAACCGTCTCTCCACGCTATGGGTTCAGTCCCCTCAGCGTCGCCAGGCCACCTAGGACTGAGACAAACAAAGCTGAAGGGAAGAGGTCTGTGGAACCAGAAGCAAAGCCCCAAGCTGAGGCCTGGCCTACTTAAATGTTTTGTCAGGAGTGAAAAAATCACCCCCCGACAGGCATAGCGGTGCTGGCAAAAGCCCTAGTGTAGCTGCAGCTATATCTGAAAAACAGCCCTTTTGCCAGCATGGTTGATGTCATTTGGGGACCTGGTATGAACTACTCTGGCAAAAGGACTCTTCCGATGAACAAGCTGCATCACCGCTAGGAGGGTTTCCCCATAGAACTACGCCAGAAAAGTCTTTCTAGTGTAGACGAGGCCTGAATCCAAACCAATTCCTCTCAGTTACTTGCTGATGGTCATACACCAAATCTGGGGTAAAGATGGGGTTAGAACTCGGGCATTCTAGTCTAGTTAGGAGCTCTTAAGCCGCTGCTGCCAAGTCTGGGGCTATAGGAGGAAAAAAGCAATCTCCCCCACCCCGCTTTTTTTCTTTTTCTTTTTACCCTACCAACTTTTTCTGCAGCTTCAGCAACAAGGACACTGACTTTTTCACTAAGCAAAGAAAGAAATTTCATCCAGGAGAGGGAAATTCATGAACGTCTCAGTATTGCCACAGGTAGTTTTGAAACGCAATTATCATTTTTGCCAACCCCTACACCTTGCATTTGTTGGCAAAAAGAGTACACGCCCAAGATCAAATTCAGACGTCCGCCCCAATGTTCCTTACATGTGAGAAACTGGCCGTGCCTGACCAGGCCTCTGGTATGTTTCTAAAACTCCATGGAAGAAGGCCCAGATCTATACAAAGCTGATCAGACAAACAGCACTCACCAGTGGGCTCATGCCACGTTCCATACCTGCGAGACGAAGGTAAGCAACAGGCCTGTCTATACTGTCGAACTGTGTTTGAAAAACAACCAGAGACAGAGCGGTCTTGTGCATTGGGCACTCGACTAAAATGCAGGTGTAGAGCAGGTTGACATTTTTTTGACAAATCATTTCTCCACCGAAAAATGCCATTTCATAAAAAATGGGGAAATTTTTTGTTTTTGCAGGAAAGCATCGGTTTTGATGAATTTCTCATTTAAAAAAAAAAGGTGTGTGGGGGGGGCAAAATTGTCAAAATAGCCCATTTTGACATGTCAAAACGAAAAGTGCAGTGTTTCGATTTGAAATGACTTTTGGTTTCAAAATTTAAGTTAATTTATAGTTAAAAATAATAATAGCAATAAAAGTCAACATTGACATGAAATGTTTCATAGAATCATAGAATATTAGGGTTGGAAGGGAATTATCAAAACATTTAGCTGGACCCAAGCTGTTTTTTGGGGGGGAGGGGGTGTTTTCTGGATTATCAGTTTGTGAAAAATTTGGAGATTTTGACTTTTCATCCTGATTCATGATAGGAATTTTTTTTTTTTAATCTCCAAATTTTTCCCATTTCCTGCCCAGCTCTGCTCAGGAGACCTCTGTTCTAGCACTGTTTCTGCTACTAATCTGCTGTGAGATCTTACGTGAGTCACTTCTCTGTTCTTTCTCGTACCATTTGTCTGTCTTAGCTATTTGACTGTGAGCTCTTCAGGACTGCGACTGTCTCTTTCTGTGTGTTTGTGCAGTGTCTAGCACGGTGGGGGCTTGTGTTTGATTGGGGCCTCTCGATGCTACCATCCTGCACATTAACAATGAGTTCGAATTCCGCTTAAGCACAGTTCCAGTTAAACCGATTTTGAATTCAGTGTAGAAAGCCCGACACCTGGATCCAAGTGCGGGGGTGTTCTGGGCTGGAGATTTGGTTCTAGTCTGTAGCATTTCTCCTAGTTGAGAAGAGACAGGACTCAACTGTCATGAGAATAAAGGGGGTTCTTTATCAGAGCCTGTGGTTGTCGTTGAAAGACTAATGTGGTCTGTGCTCTCTCATTTCACCCACACAGGGTCTCCCTAAGTCCTGGCTTGGACTAAATACTATCATACTGTATTGGTATTGCAGTAGCATCTAGGAGCTCTCATCAGGGCCCAGTTGTGCAAGGTGCTGCACATACATAACGAAGAGATGGTTTTGCTGTCAAGAGCTTACAGGTCAACGATAAACTGTTGTGTGACTGGCTGCTGACTATGCTGCAGGGTCCATGTCTTATATTCTGACAGAGGCAGGGACTTAGGATCCAGCATGGTGAATAGTTTGCACTGAGAGCCAGACTAATTCTGAAACTGAGTTAGCTGGAAGCACTTTAAACCAAATTCCAAGTCATTTTTCAAATGTGGTTCGAAGGTCAGTGCAGACAGGACCTTTGTGGAAAATGCCTTGATTCTGGCAATGCTAGTAAATGCCTTTTGGCCTAGTTCATACCAGGCTTCAGCTTTTCTAGTGGGAGGGAAGCAATGGTCATAAGTGTTCTGCTTTCCCCGTGCTCCTTATTGGCTAACCCCAATGGTTCCTTAGCCCCAAATTTAAATGTCCAGTGGAGTATGATTAACCAGGCCTCGTACTCTTTGCTGCAAGGCTGTGTTTGTAGTCATGAGAAGCCAAATTCAGACTGGAATTAGGCGTACATTTTTAACAGTGAGAGTCATTAACCGCTGGAACAACTTACCACGGGTTGGGGATTCTCCATCACGAGCAATTTTTAAGGCAAGATTGGTGACAAAAATGATTAGGGGTATGGAACAGCTTCCATACGAGCAGAGATTATACTACAGACTGGGACTGTTTAGCGTAGAAAAGAGACGACTAAGAGGGAGATATAGCCCTCTACCATAAAATCATGAGTGGCATGGAGAAAATGAACAGGGCAATGTTATTTACCCTTTCACATAACACAAGAACCAGGAGTCACCCAATGAAATTAATAGGCAGCAGATTGTAAATGAACACCAGGAAAAACTTCACACAATGCACAGTCAACCTGTGGAACTCATTGCCAGAGGATGTTGTGAAGACCAAAAGTGCAACTGGGTTCTTAGAAGAATTAGGTAAGTTCACGGAGGATAGGTCCATCAATGGCTATTAGCCAAGATGGTCAAGGATGCTGCCTCATGCTGTGGGTGTCCCTCTGACTTCCAGAAGCTGGGATTGGACCACTGGGGATGGATCACTCAATAATTTCCCTGCTCTGTTCATTCCCGCGGAGGCATCTGGCACTGGTTACTGTCAGAAGACAGGATACTGGGCTAGATGGACTATTGGTCTGACCCAGTTCTTATGTTCTTATACTAGATTTGTTTTTAAACTATACACTCTAGTTCTAATGGGTTTTAATTCAGGGAAGTCCAATGGCCTGTGTTGTATAAGAGGTCAGACTAGATGGTCGCAATGGTCCCTTCTGACCTTGGAACCTATGAAGGTGCCTTCAATAATCAGCTTTGCCCTCCAACATCCATGCGCACGGAAGGGTGGTCCCTGCAGTGCAGTCAGCAATCAGGCCCATGACTATTGATACTGTTGGGGCAGGGGCCATCTTTTGTTGTGTGTGTACAGCACCTAGCACAATGGGGGGGTCCCTGACTGCAGCCTTTAGGTGCTATCGCCCTACTCCACGTGCTCCCCCGAAGACCCAGGGGCTAGTTGCTCATTGGCTGTCTCCAGCTCCATGATCACTCTGAAGCGCCAAAATTTACATTACATTAACAGCCGGTGCCGGGCGAAATATTCTCCCTCTGGTTTCAGTCCGGGCCCCAAACCGGAGCAGGGGCAGAAATAATAATTTATTTTAAAAGCAATTACACCGCTTCTGTCAACACGTCTTTCAGGCAACGGGATGTGGAGAGGGACAGAGACGGCAGGAGCCAGAGGCCTCAAGCACCAGGCCTAAGGTTGCCCCCAGGACAGGCTTCTTGCGTGAATGAGAAGGGGGTGGCTCTGTGGGGGGGGACGGACACAATAGCTGCTGTTGCCATTCCCCCCACTCAGCAAGGGGGACACGCTTCTGAACTCTTGTTGCTCCCCCTTGTCGTACAAGGGGCGCCGCGAGCCAGTATCCAAATGTCACATTGCTTGACAGCGTCCCGCAGCCCCCACCCTGTGCTGCTCAGGGATGTGGCCTGACACGGCCCCGCCGGGGGGAAAGGGCCTCCCGTACCAGCCCATCGCGGGCAGAAATCTATGTCTCATTTTCATATCTAGCACACCAAAATGACACCGGGCCACACAGCCGAGCCCCAACGGGGACCTGTGGGGGCGGGGCACGTAATGAAACAGAGCCAGTCGTTTTCTCCGGGGAGGCGGGGTGGGGGATGGCGCTGGGATGGGGGGAGAAGGCGAGAGTGAGCGAAAACTGCGGGGCTGGTGGAGAAAGGGAGAGAGAGAGACACCAGGTTATCAGAGAAGTGTGAAGACAATAATGCAATCTGACATTTCTGAAATGAGCCCCCCTGGTTGCCCTGGCAACGGCTCACGTGGGAGCAGTTCCCGGGAGACGGCTCCGAGATGTACTATAAATGATGTTTGATTAGAATTTAAATCATTTAGGCGGAGAGAAGATAGGCCTTTTGTCAGCAAGGGGACCTCTGGGGGGTCAGCTGCCGAGCAGCTGGGCTCGAGTGTATTAGCCCCGGCCGCATGTTTCGCCAGGGCTGGGGTGAAAGGTCAGCCGGGGGGTTGATTACTTTTGCCCTCTCCTTCCTGCGAGTTTACAGTAACCTTTCCAGCCGGCCAAAGTGGGATCTGGAGGCCAAAGCAAACACTGTGCAGCGAGTGGGGAGGGAGGGGGCAGTCACACGGTGGTAATGTAACTGGCTTCTCAAACTCAATATTCTTGGAGAGATCGGGCCGGAGCTCCAGCTGCCATAGATCAAAGATCCATTTTCACACCAGTTTGCTTCGGTTGAGGATCGGGCCTGTGATTTTACCTCCTTTGGTGTAGGATTGCAATCGTGCCTCTTGTGTAAAATAACAGGGACAGTTCAAAAGTTAACTTTCTCCCTCTTTAAAGTTTTCCTGGCCAAAAGCCTGCTATGTTGTCTTGAGACATGTAGTGTTCTTCCGGAGGAGAAGAGACAGGGTGGGGTTGTCGTGGATATAAAGGGGATGGCTCTTCATTAAGGTTACTGGACATAGAGAAGCACCTGGGGTCCTCTCTGCCTTTCCAGCTCTCAGCCTGTGCTGCCGAGTCCTGCCCTTGTCACAGAAGGAGCGGCTGAATTTGTGATTGCTTTGAGGGCTTGATCCCAGGTGCATCTTTTACTGCCATGTGATCAGCAGAAGATGAGGTGGGGGGGGGAACCAGTAGATGAGCAGATGGACCTGATGGCCGTGC
Source organism: Mauremys mutica (assembly GCF_020497125.1). Lineage (NCBI taxonomy): Eukaryota > Metazoa > Chordata > Testudines > Geoemydidae > Mauremys > Mauremys mutica. The sequence goes on from NC_059087.1 coordinate 26,858,002, forward strand.
TAGTTTCTGAAAAACTTTAAGCTTTCATTTAAAAACCAACCAACCAACCAACCTCTGAATGTGACCCGATGCAGTGCTGTCTGCTTAAGTGTACAGGCTGATGCAAACGGTACGTCCAACAGAGATGTGAGTTGCCCTGTCCATGGCAATGTGGTGTTAACTCTTGAACTCTAATGACCTCACCCACCAACATTGCTTACCATTGCACTGTAGGTCATTTTAGCAGGAACGCCTACCGTCTCCAATACAGCCCCACCCCGGGCGGAGGATTCTCTGAGACTGTGAGAAACGAGATGGGCAACACAAGGCAGGTGACATAAGACACCATCTGAACTCTTGCCCTGACCTAAACTTCAAATGGAACTACATTCCATCCCCCCACCTTGCAGGGTTGAAAAAAGTGGTGTAATTGCTTTTAAAATAATATTTTATTTCTGCTCCCTGCTCCGTTTTGGGGCCTGGATGGAAACCAGAGAGAGAAGTGCTGAGGTCGGGAGGCTGTTCTGGCAGGATCCATAGCCTGAAATAAAGCAGGAAATATTAGAAATGCTGCAAGGAAATTGTATGAGACTTCTACCCTGTTTTATAGGAATGCGGTGAGGTCGGTAGGAGGCCTATCCTCTGGCCTGGATCCCTCCCATCCTGGCTGCAGGCCTGTAGCTTAACAGCTTGAAAGAGCCCAGCTCCTATGGAACTACCAAGGGAAACTTTTCTTTGCAGTGTAATGTTTTAAGGCTGCAGGAACTTGGAGGATACAAAGTCATAGAATCATAGAATCTCAGGGTTGGAAGGGACCTCAGGAGGTCATCTAGTCCAACCCACTGCTCAAAGCAGGACCAAACCCAACTAAATCATCCCAGCCAGGGCTTTGTCAAGCCTGACCTTAAAAACCTCTAAGGAAGGAGATTCCACTACCTCCCTAGGTAACCCATTCCAGTGCTTCACCACCCTACTAGTGAAAAAGTTTTTCCTAATATCCAACCTAAACCTCCCCCTCTGCAACTTGAGACCATTACTCCTTGTTCTGTCATCTTCTACCACTGAGAACAGTCTAGATCCATCCTCTTTGGAACCCCCTTTCAGGTAGTTGAAAGCAGCTATCAAATCCCCCCTCATTCTTCTCTTCTGCAGACTAAACAATCCCAGTTCCCTCAGCCTCTCCTCATAAGTCATGTGCTCCAGCCCCCTAATCATTTTTGTTGCCCTCCGCTGGACTCTCTCCAATTTATCCACATCCTTCTTGTAGTGTGGGTCCCAAAACTGGACACAGTACTCCAAATGAGGCCTCACCAGTGCTGAGTAGAGGGGAATGATCACATCCCTTGATCTGCTGGAAATGCCCCTACTTATACAACCCAAAATGCCATTAGCCTTCTTGGCAACAAGGGCACACTGTTGACTCATATTCAGCTTTTCGTCCACCGTAACCCCTAGGTCCTTTTCTGCAGAACTGCTGCCCAGCCATTCGGTCCCTAGTCTGTAGCAGTGCATGGGATTCTTCCGTCCTAAGTGCAGGACTCTGCACTTGTCCTTGTTGAACCTCATCATATTTCTTTTGGCCCAATCCTCTAATTTGTCTAGGTCCCTCTGTATCTTAGCCCTACCCTCCAGCGTATCAACCACTCCTCCCAGTTTAGTGTCATCTGCAAACTTGCTAAGGGTGCAGTCCACACCATCCTCCAGATCGTTAAGTCAGACACCTTCAGGTCTCGGGAACCCATTTGAGCAACTAATAAGCTAGGGAACAGAATTGCCATTTGCTGTGTCTTTTAACTCATGGGACAAAATCTTCGCTCCGCGATGTTGGGATTTTGCAGACTCCACCCAATACAACATCCTTGTACAACTGTAACCCCTGGGTGAGGGTGTGTTACGGGTCCCTTTCTGTGCCAATCCACAGAGAAGTCTGCTGCAGACCCAGCTGGGGAGTCTTGCCTCTTTAGCTCAAGCTGTAGCAGCTCATGCTGGTTCCCAAGCATGGACTTATTGGTGGGTTACCTAACATCAGAATGTGATGGCATCACGTTATCCCCAGGGACAACCTGAGCCTCCCCCAATGACTGCAAATGGTGCTGTCAAACCTGGGTTGGTCCTGTGAAAATTGGCAGGTGACAACCCAAATGAAGGCAACTTATTTCTATGGCCAATCATCTGCCCTGACTTTAGGCCCCATGTCACCTCATTGGCTCCCGTGAGGATCCATGAGGAGGGGAGAATTGGTCCCTATGATGACTTCTTAGGTTCACATGCTCTTTTTAATGTGAGTTTCATGGTGGATGGAGACTCCTGTCTACAGCTCCTTCTGCCAGTGTGCCTCAACCCTGACGTGCTGGGACCAGAGCTGAAAGGGTGCTGAGAGTTTATTCTCTTGTCCTGTTCAGTCCTTGGTCTCTCTCTGCTGAGGCTACTAACAATGGTGCTACCTTTGATGCAGACAGATGGCTGCTACGTACTGAACCACGTGCCCCAGCTTGTTTCATACAGGCCACCAATCTTAACCATCAGATGGCAACAATTTTTGGTCATTGGGTCAAATCCATGACTGATGGTAACAGAATATGGACCATTTTTCAATTCCCCATTGCCATCATGTCCTCCAGTCTTGAGTTAATATTTAAACTGATCAGCCCTTCATTTAAAAAGGTCAAAAGTCTGTAATAACTAATAGCCTGTTTCCCAAACGGTCTGAGCAGTACATGTAAGATCACTCCCATTTTGACCCCCAAGAACCAAGGTGTTATTAGAGGTGACGTGCCAACCTTAATTGTGAATTTTCTGTCTCTTAGAATCTTTAGGTCTTTAATGGAACATTTTTAGGTTCAGTGAATTTTGAGAGCTTGCCTTTCATTCCCCTGAAAATGCAACTTGATCATGAAATTAGAGCTAAGCTAATAAGTCTCAACAAATAATGATCTAATGAATTTAGCCTCCTTTCTGGTTTGTGGCGTGTCCATGAATGATTCACAATGTCCTCAGAAGTATTCGTAATTTGAATGTATTCAACAATGATCTTCCCAAACTGTTTTAACCACCTAGCTTGATCATGAATATTAACACTACATGAATATTAGCATTCCACCTTGTGTTTCTTAATAGTGGTTTGGCCAGTAAGTCACATGGTACAGCTCAGTCTCCTGATTGGATAAGCATGAAATCACTGCTGAGACCAGTACTCATACATGCAAATTTAAAATTCTTCATGCACATCACTTTGAAGTTCATTTTCTGCTAATGTGTTGTCCAGCAAAACTCAGCCCCCTGAATATGCCCAGAAAATGAACATGAAGAGAAGATGAATGTGACTGAAGTGAATCCATTTATTAAATAAGACAGATTTCAAATCTCCAAACCCATCATGCCAATGTCCAGTGCAGTCAGCGCTTTCAAAGATGCGTTACAGGGGCTGTGTTGAAGCTGAGGCCTCTGAGTGGAGCTGCTGACTTTAACTAGGTCATGCTATCAGGTTCTTGAAGTTTCATATTCCAGTTTGATGGGCCTGATTCTGATTTCACTGACACCGGTATAAATCAAGAGTGACTCCATTGAAGGCAATGGCATGTCACCAGAGTAAACTACATCAGAGAAAGGATCAGTCCCAGTGTGTATCTTACTATTTTTAAACAGAGAAAGTATACAGGTGGCTGGCTGCAAGGGGAGATTAATGTAGCAAATGGCTCCTGTTACGTGGTTATTATGGTCATCAAATATTGTGGTCTATGCAGCAGACCCCTAACTGCAGGAATCTTTACATTCACTTACCCTGCACATACTGAAATAGTTTAGTTTTTACATTCACATGTGGGGCGCGCACATAAATATTGTATTTGCATATGTCGCAAACACTGCTATATAGATACATTATTCATGCGTGTGCTGTATATATGAATGCATATATTTGCATAAGCAACATACATAAATACTGTATTTTATGCATTCACATATACAGCACATATATGTATACAAGCACAGATAAACATATACATAGACAAACATACTTAGCATCATACATGTTGTTCTGTATTTCTTAAAGTCAATGGGAACTTGGAGGGAGGGATGCAAGAGGAATAGAGGTTCCATTGATGCATAGAAACAAGAGTCATTGTAACTACTAAGTAAATTTACTAAGCATTCCGTCGAGTAGCCTACTAAGGAACTACAAGGTAATATATAAAGTCACCATTGCCTCATTGCATGAAGACAGTCAGGAAAGGCTTTGCTTTTACGGTATGTCAGAAGTACAGAGTATTTATAATATGGATTTGAGGCCTATGTAGTAAAGCGTTAGTCATTCATCAAATGCACATGCATGAGGCTGTGAACTTCAGGGACTTTTGGGGTGGGATCCCTGATGCCATATTACATATTCTGCAGATCCATCATAATGAACACAGGGCTGAATATAGCAAGGGAGTCAAATCCAAATTCTCTAGTGGAAAACCTGAGCAACAGGTGCCAATTCTTTTCTTGTGCCGATTGAAGAGGTCAATTTCCTTTGACCAGGGTGGGATCTGGATTTCAGAAGCCTCCTCTGTGATTGCATATGAATGATGTATGGGGTTGGAAGTGCCTTTATCAGGGATCCGACTTTTCCCCCAGCAGTCTCCTACTGCAGTCTCCCTTTCAGTGCTCTGAAAGATCAGTCTCATAACAGGTTTAAAGCATTATTTTAATTAAAAAGGCTTCTTCAGTTTCTCTGTGTCTTTTCCCTGAGGTGACTGTCCTGTACTTCTAGAATGAAACGTACCAGGGAGGATGGCAGCAGAGAGCTATCCAGATGCCTGGAGAATTATCTGCAGTGAGAAGAGATGGGTAACACACTGTAACATTTGGGACCGGGTTGGATTTTATGCTCCAGTCTATCCTCCTAGATGAAGCCCTGAATTCCCACCTGACTGCATAGAGGCAACAGCCCCATGTTTCCTGGCTGTATGCAAAGTAAAACGCTGCCTGTGGTGCAAAGCCATGTCCAGGAGGGGAAACCTTCCAGCCGAACAATGAATCCCAGCGAGGCGGGATGGTGCCCCACAGAGGGGAGAACACGAGGGGCCGAGCACTGCCCAGCACTCTCTAAGCACGGGGGACACAGCTGCACCATGCAGCAATGTTGACAGAGTGAGATCTGGCTAATTGGGCACTCGATGAAAGTGTAAAGCTGTTACAGGAATGGACTTGCTGTTCGAGCCACACGCCTGCTGGGTTGCCCAGGGAAGGCCTTTGGTAACTTTTTGACACCCACGTTTCCTGATGTGTTTGGCATTAGCTCTCCTAATCCAGCCAGCAGAAGAGACCTGCTATAATAATAGGATGTTGTAAATGCAAAGACGAGGTACCGGTACATGTGATGTAGGAAGACTGAGCCGAGATTGCCCCAGATGTGTTGTGCTTAAGTCCTCAGCTGGTTTGAACCTGACACTCTAATAGCTGGTTGGCCTGGCCAGTTAATCTGCCTGGTTGGCCTGGCCAGTTAATCTGCCTATTAGATTAGCCCGACAAGGTAAATTTGCCTCACAAGTTGCAATTTGGAGGAAACTGACTCACACATGTTTTTTTTTTTTTAATTAACACTGAGTTGATTGTGTTTGTTTGTTTTGCAAAATTGTAGGCTCAGATTTACAAAGGCATTGGGACTCACAGGTCCAGTTTACACATCCAAAAAGCCTTAAACGGCTTTGTAAATCAGCCTGTGCCACTGACTGGTGGCTCTGCCACAGACCAAAAGCATTCACATTAGAGAGGGGACCAAACCATGCACTGGAGAGCCAGCTTCCCCAAAGCCTGGTGATACTTGGATCCAGCATCTGGCTTAGCCCACAATAGACAAAAAGCTGGACTGTCAAATGTGGAAACAGATCAGATCTTTCTCTGATCTGGGTGCTGAGCAGTTCTAGATTTATGAGTTGGACCTATCACTACTTCAGATACAATGAGCCCTCACCCTACCCCAGACTTTCATCCCGAAATGAGCAGAAACTTGGTGGTTTCAGAAGCATTTAAGTTACCCCTCTCTGTCATTGTCATGCAACCTCTGCACTGCCCGGCTCCAGCTGCCCCGGGCTGGAATGCTGCCCACGTGCCATGTTACTGGGAGCAAGACTTGGCCAGAAACTGTCACTCCATCTCCAGCCTCATTCTATGGGCCCTCGGGTCCAGTGTGTTGGGAAAGAAGCCTCTGAACTTTTGGGTGGGGGCGTATCTGAAACCAAATGCTGAGCCTTTCCGGTCCATCCATTGCCACACACGTGATGCTGGTTGAATCTTTCAGCAATGTGTTGTAAAAGCAAGTGCATCCTTCAAAGGGGAAAAGCTAGTGCATGGAGTCATGAGCTAATGCAGGCCTGCACAACATGAGGCCCGGGGGATGCATGCGGCCCGCGGGGGCTCCCTGTGTGGCCCACGGGGGGTGAGTAGGTGGGCTCACTGTGTGGCCCGCGGGGGCGTGAGTAGGCAAGTGGCGGGTGAGGGAGGGGGGCTGAAGAGGCGGGTGAGCAGTGGCAGGGGGTGAGGAGGAGAGCTGGGGTGTTGGGAGCTGAGGAGGCAAGCGGGCGGGCAGTGGCAGGGGGGGCAGGTGAGCCGGTGGCAGGGGAGGGGGGGCTGAGGAGGCGAGCCGGGGGTGGGGGAGTGGGGGGCTGAGGAGGCGAGCGAGGCGTCAGTGGCTGACCTGTTCTACTGATCTGGTCTGGCTCCCATCCCCTCTCCACGGGGTGCAGCTGTCTGGAGGTGCCTGCCTTCCACGCCTTCCTCAGTCACACCTCATTCATTCAACAGGGCAATTGATTACAAAGTTGGGGGAAGATCTTATTCTACTTCTAGCAAAAAGACCTTTTTCTTTTACCTTAGTTATACTACCTTAGGGGCCCGCTATAATATATTACCAAGGTTCAATACCGCTGTTTCAATGGGGCAGCGATGGGGAAGGAGGGTTTGTTTCCATGGGGCGGGCAGTGCTGGCGGGGGCGGTGCTGGGGGGGGGTTGTGTTTCGGGGGGGCTTTGCAGCGCTGTGGGGGTCGGCAGGGCCGGGCGGGTTCGGCCCTCAGCTGTTTTCTTTGGAGTAATATGGCCCTCGCCACTTTACGAGTTGTGCAGGCCTGATCTAATGCCTGCTTGCAGCTTGATTCTTATTCACATGGTTATAGAGACAATAAAAGTTACTCCCATGTCCTCTCTCTGCCACCCACTAACCAACCTACTCTGTTAACACATAGTGCACCCTCAGCCAATAAGGTATCCATTTCCTTCTCTGTTCGTAAGACACCCACTCTATTGACATCGCCCGTACCCATCCCACTCTCCATCTTTATGGTACTGTCCCGTTCTCACAGCTGGTACCCGTCCAATGCTTTGTTGGCATGGTACCAATCCCGCTCTCTCAACCAGTACACAATCCACTCTCAGCTCATACTTCTCCCATTCTCTCTCACTGGCCTTTGGTAACTTTTTAACCCCCACATTTCCAGCTGTGTTCTATGTTCGATCTCCTAATCCAGGCAGCAGGAGAGACCTGCTGTAACACCGGGACGGCGTTACCGTGGATGTACACATCATTGCTAAGGGTGAGGCAGCAGGTGGAACACCGAGTTTGGAGGCAGGAGATCCCAGGCTCCTCTGCCAGCCAGCTCCTGTGTCTTGCATGGCTGGCACCTGCCCCAAAGGCAGCATGTGCAGGTAGAACTAAAAAGCCACTCTGTTCCTGGGGCATGAGGGGAAAAAGTCACCGATCAATTCACCCAGAGTTGCTTGACACTTGGATGTAAAGATTCCCCTTGATGGTGTTTGAAAACAACCCCTTGTTTTCCCACCCCCAAATCAAACAATTTCCCTCCGTAGTGAATACGGGTTAATCACATGCAGCTTGCCCTGCAGCTGAATGGGACCAAAGTTAATCGGAATATTTTAATCATTGCCATGTGCGCTGCTCATTATGCTGATTTTCTTTTGTGGCCGCCTGTGTGGGGTTCCCCCCGCCCCCTTGGTGAGTAATACAATCTGCAGTTTTGATTCTTACATTTCCCTTGGGCTCCAAAGGAAAAACGCCTTACCCCATACCAGGGGAGCAGAAGCAGACTATCCCTTAGCCCCAGAGGGGCTGCCATCATTCAAGGAAGATAAAAGATGATACCCTCTATGCAGCAGCTATCACAGAGCAATGTTGCAGGAGAGATGGGTAAGCAGAGGAGAATTAACCCATCCTCTCACTGCTCTGCTGGCCTAGAGGCTACTTCCAAAAACAGCCACTTTCAAAAGCTGCACCTCTAAAATGTTGCTGTCTGACCTCCTAGGCGCAGGGTCCGTATTGAGAGCAGCAGGCTCAGCTCTGCCGTGAAGTGGAAAGGTGGCTGAACACGAAGGCTTGCCGGCTAATGACAAGCAGCAGCTCTCTCTAGCCACAGCCTGCATCACTGGAGTATCTGAGTGCTTCACAGCCATGCAAGGCTTTTGTCCTGGTGGAACCCCCTGAAGTAAGGCAGTGATGTTAGCTCCATTATACAGATGGAGAACCAAGGCTCAGGAAGACTAGGGCCTGGGTCCTAAAGGTAAATCAGTCAATGGAAATGAAGAGCTGGGCTTAAGCAACTCGCCCAAGGTTACGCAGGAAGTTTGGGGTTGATCCAGGAGTTGAACTCGGCATCCTAATTTCAAGGTGAGCACCCAAACCACGGGGCTGCTCTTCTAGAGGAGAGAGATCAGTAACCCACCTGCCCCATCTCTCTCTCTTCCCCACCCTTCCTTCCTAAAAGAGAGATGATTACCATGAAACCAGCTTATAGGGAATGTGGACAAAACAAACCTCTATGGTGGTGGATGGATGGTTGTTCTGTACTATGCCCATCACCGTGGCATCTAAGCACCTTCCAGAAGTGCTTTAAGTAATACAATTAGCATTTGTTATAGGTGGGTCTGACCATCTGTCTCCTTTTCTGCAAGTGGCCCAAAAAGAGACACATTTCACACAAAGTTTCTTGAAAAATGTGTCCCTCTATTCATCAAAAGGGTTTGAACTTTGTTGACCATCTCCACACTCTCTGTCTCCTGGGGTGAGGAAATGATCTAAGAATTTGTTTATTTTATTGTGATAGTGTGTCTGCTGTGCTCTGTTGGTATTCATGAAGACAAGTGGAAGACATATGCCTTGCACCTGGAACGGAAGCTCTAAGTAGAACTTGTTGGGAATTTCATTGAGGAGGTGCCTCAGGTGTAGGACAAAATATGAGACAAAGCATGAGCTTCCCACCCCATTATAACCAATAGCCCTGTGCTAGGGCACTTACCTGGGATGTGGGAGACTCCTGCTTAATCCCTCATCTGCCCAACTCAGAGCTGAGATGAATGCCCTTACCACTGGGATATTCTGGGGTCTCTCTCTCTCTCTCCACAAAGAAGTTTGACAGGTCACATTTTTGTTCCACTACAGAACAAAAACAAATGTCAACATTTTTCATGAAGCACAAAGCTCGTTTTCCGACCCGCCCTAGTGACGAATTCCGTGCTGGTTCTTTGATCATGTGGTGTTTGTCCCATGGTCCTAGACTGGCTCCCAGGAAGGCTGTCTTCTGCATAGACCAGCTTTGCCTTTGCAGTAGATGACTCCGTTGTGCCCGAGGAGCAAAGCTATTTTGGCCACTCATCCTGGAGCTTTAGGCTTCGGTTGTCTCAATACCCTCGGCCCAGAGCATTCAGCAGGTTGAAGAGATGGTCAAAGAGCTTGAATTTGACTCTCTAGAGGGTGGTGGTGTGTGAGCACAGGAGATGAGAGACAAGCTCCTGAGTTTTAACCCCCGCTCTGGGTAAACCAGTGGGGACAAGTCACTAGCCAGGGCATCATATAAAGCTCCCAATAGCAGCAGAATTTCAATCACTTTCTTCACGGATGGATTTGTGTCTCAAACCCAAAAGGGTCCAGCGTAAATTAAACAGATAAACCAGGCCCCTGCCTTCTGACCCAAGTTCTTCTGCAGAGCTTAAGCTGCTTGGTGGCCTTTCATCTAAAGGCCAGGTGACTTGTCAGCTCTCACCTGGTCCCTGGTCTCAGACCCATTACCTGGCATGTGGCTAATTAGTCACAGATGGAGCTAAGGCAAATTCCATTAAAGGGCCATCCCACCCTGTGACATTGCTTCCGCCTTGCTGTGTGACCTTTTACAAGCCACTTAACCTGTTCCTGCATCACCTTCCCCACCAGTAAAACAAGGATCATGCTGTCTAGGGCTTGTCTACACTAGAAAGTTAACACCGGTGTGAATGTAAAGCCCAGTAGCTGTGTCTGAACAACTATTGTGCTTTGTATTCACGCTGTTCCTGCCTCTGAAACAGCTTTGAAGTGTAGACAAGCCCTGAGCTAATTTTGACTGGACCCTCTCTGCTTTGTGCTGATTGGGTGTTTGCTCCAACTCACCCTCTCCCTTAAAGGCTTTTCACCTCAGGCTCACTCTATACCTGCGTTTGTCTCCTCCCATGTCTTCCCCATCCCCGTCACCCCCCTGCCTTCAGTAGCCCCTCTCCCTTCACTTTTCTTTCCATTTACCCCATCTCCTCCCAGCTAAACCCCCTTTAACAAACACATACATCAAAACAGGGCACTAACATGATGTTTTTCACCATCACATTGTTACCTTTGCTTAGACGTTCCACCCCTTTCCCTCCCCTGCGTCAGTCTTGTCTACTTTGATTGCAAGCTCTCCGGGGCAGGGACTGTCTATTCTGTGTTTCGTACTGTGCCTGCCACAAGGAGGCCCTGATCTTGGTTGATCCTTAGGCACTACCGTAACAAATATGATTAATAATAAGAACAATCTGCGATCCAGACTTGAAGTGAGGGACCCAGGGAGCATATCTCAATTCAGCTTTAATTCTCCCTTGTAAACTGTAACCGCAGGGTTGTATGGGACTGAGGTAAATTTGAGTCCTTCAGTAACCGACAGATATTCCCTCTTCTTTGCTACAATCGATATCAGGACTGGGCTGATATATCCTGGAGTTGCTGCATCCATTGGATACTAACTACGGCTCCAGATACTACTTCTGAATCTGCCCACGTCAATCCCCCTGCTCCTTCTTTACCCACCCAGTCCAGCTCCCACTGCCTTCTCCATTGACTCCTACCACAGGAGGTGAGGGGGCTCATGGATCAGGAACAGCCAAGGGGGATGGGTCAGGGAAGAGGAACTCTGCGAATGCCTGGACGGCTGCAGCTGGGAGCCATGCCAATCCTAAAATGGCCGCCACATAGTGGTGGCCATTTTAAGCATCCAGATCTGGCTCACATTTTGGAGTCAGATCTGTTTAAGGAGCCACCCAGAAAAAAAATGGTCATTCGGGCTGTATTAAAGGGAGTCTGTTCAGATGGAACTTGAGGACGTGTGAGGGGAAGGGGAATTGTCAAGGGAACAGGCCTTATATGTCAGCAATGGCTGTTCTTACCATAAATTAGAGAACTTGCGTATGGCACAGGGATACTAAACTGTCCACTCCATGCTCATGCCCTGTGACCAGACAGGCACAACAGACTGCAGCCCTAGAGATATCGCTTATGACAGCTGGCCTAGTGGTTCCGATAGTCCTGGGAGTTTGCCATTGCTCTAAACCCCTCATAGCCCTCTCTTATACGCAAATATCAATGACCAAATCCTTTCAGAACAAGGCTTTCCCACTTCAGGCCCTGCGAAGTAGGATGTGGCATGACACACTATGAAGCTTCAACCACCGGTGAATTTGCAGACAGGCCCAGAAAGCCCGAGCGTAAAGACAGCCAAAGGTTAGTGAAGCTGTTTTGCCAAATTTATGCCTGTTCCTCTGACTGAAGGAAGGGAGGGGAGTAGAAGCCAATGAGAGCCTCGTAGGAGCCATTACTGCTGTGACTTGATAGCCTTATATATCACTGTGTATAAATGGCTGCGCTCTACAAAGTATTGAGCGGTGTTTGTAGAGAGACAGTGCTGGCTGTATCAGTGCTCCCTCGTTCATCATGCTGCCAGGGGTACCTGGCCTCACCCAGGCTGTGTGGAGAGGGAGAGAAGCCGGGTTTGTCAGACAGGTGGCCGGCCTCCTCTGCTAAATCAAATTGTCCCCCGGCTTGCTGGGATGACCGTGTGTCTGCCTGCGTCGTACGTATGCTTATGGAAATTGCACTAGGTCACGTGGGTGTAGCTTGGGAATAATTCCAGTTAGGTCCATGGAGTTACTGTGGCTTTACACAAGCATTGCTAAGGCAGCATGTGGTGAGGCAGCAGGATCTAATGGCTGGAGCTTTGAGCTGGCAGTCAGGAGAGCCGAGTTCTAGTCCCGGCTGTGCTGAGTGATCTTGGCCAAGTTGTCTTGTCCATTAAGCTCTTTGCAGAAGCAGCTGTCTCTCTCTATAGGTATGTACAGCACCCGGCACAATGGGCCTGTGATCTGGGTTTTGGCCCACAGCTGTTTCTGTACCATAGTATGGATTCATGTTCTTACAATCTGAAGCAAAATAGCCACTGAAGCCAGTAACCTCTGCTGCTGATGCGCCACTGTTGAATTCTTCAAGAGGGATCAACCAAAGAATGGCTGGTAGATATTTAAGTCTGCTAGATAAGTTACGGATAGGCAGGTGGGCTGAGACAGACACCTCCGCGAAGATAGCCATGTGCAGTCGATAGTAGTTGTGATAGATATGATCTGGGTGGGTCAAAGACAGATAACCACAGGCCCCGGTAGACATGCACATGGAGGACATGGAGAGACAGCAGTGATCTATGGGTAGCTCCATAGACTGACAGGTAGATAAATGGCATGGAGAGCTGGAAGCAGGTGATAGGATAAGGACAAGAGGACAAATAGGTCTGGTAGGGCAGGCTGGACAGAGCTGCTGCTACAGGACTGGGCTGCAGTCTCAGTTATATAGCTGCACCTCCGGAGTAACTGCTGAAGTCAATGGACTCTGGTGTGGCTGAGATCAGAATTTGACCCCCTGAAATCCACAGAGCAGTGAAGAGAAGGGTAGATGTAGGCAACAGAGCTGTGCTGGTGGATAGGAGAACTATTCCCCTCCCCCAACCAATACTAATAATTTTCTATATAGACTTTGGGGCAGCTCGGCCACCCAGGCAGAAGGAAAAGCATGCCACTGCCAGCGGGAAGCCGGATGGCTAGGAGAGACGCTGACGAGCCTGCTGAAGGAGCAGGTGGAGACTGCCTCTGCTGGAGCTAACCTGGTTTTCTTTGCATCATCATTCCCAGGATTACTGTGCCTGGAGTGGTATTGCCAGGATTAGGCCAGACCAAAGTGAGGTAACAAGCACAGGCTGAGGGGCTCAGGGGATTGGTAATGGGCTATAGGATGTGTTGCCTATTGGCCACTGGTTCAAATCTTGGTGGGGGCAGCTGGTGGAGTGTATGTGTTGCCCCTATACCCTGTGTGCGCTTTGATTTCAGCCTCCGGGGCTGGTGATCCTAAACTGAAGCACTGTTTGGTGCTGTACGTCACATTCCTGCAGTGGTGTTTTCTAGAGGTGGAAGGATGCCTCCGTCTGTAACAGCAACTCCTGAGACAGGCTGTCATTGACTTCTTCAAGAAAAATCGGAATACCTAAACACTGCTCTTTGCTCAGCGGCCTGTACGTTCCCTGCGCTATCGACTTGTTTGTGGCCTACGCTTCCCAGGGTGAATCTGACGTCTCTTCCTCTCTCCCTGCAATTCACACAGAGCAGGAATTGCACTATTGTGATAGAGAAGGTCTGAAACAGATGCACTGATGGATGAAAAGCCCTCCCTGAGGCTCTCGTACTTGGTGCAGGCAATGTGATGGGTGCACTTACCGTACTAGAGAATGGGATGCTCTTGTTAGGGCACCATGGAGATCATGCTTTATAACAAAGTGCCACCTGGCCGTGTTGCAATGAAAACTGGGGATTACGAAAAGTCATCCCTGACGTTACACCACTGGGTAGAGATGGGCTTGATCCCTCAAAGCCTGATCCCGGGATGCTGCTGAGCACTCTCCTGGAAGTCAGTGGCAGCCGAGGGTGCTCAACCCCTAAAAGGATTGGCCCAAGAGTTTGGATCGAAGCTCCTCTGAAGTTGAATCTGTGCTGAGATTTTTGGTTGGGACTGTTATGCAGGGAGAAGCCAGGCGTGAACTTTGTATCCACCGACGGCTGCTGGCATTCAGATCTGGGCCTTCGATTATGGTCGGTCGTTAATAGGAGGTACATCACGTACAATTTTATTTTCTAGCTTTCGATTGGGTGAGGAAGATATGTCCAGAGACTAGGAGTCTTGAATGAGAGTGTCTGACAGGCCAAGTATACAATATGGAAGGATGCAAAGGAAGGGTTCTCCAGTATCCTAATTGTTGGGAAACCTGGACTCTATTCCATGCTCTGCCAGAGACTTCCTGTGTGACCTTGAGCAAGTCACTTAGCCTGACTGGGCCGCAGGTCCCCATCTACAAAATGAGGACAACAGCACTGCCTTACCTCCTGGTGGGGTTGTAAGGCTAAATACCTTACGCACTGTGAGGCACTCAGCTATGAGGATGAGGGTCATGGAAGTGCCTACAACAGACAGAAGGCTATTTAGCGAGGTTCTGCCGAGCATTATTTAATTATTTCCCACCCCAGTTAATATGTTGGTTTTGCTTTACGGTGAGCGATTAATGTCCACAAGGGATGTTTTATTACACGCAGCCTTTTACAAAGATGGTATAGTGGCTGCTACCGATGCTGCTGATCAACTCTCACATGCACAGGGGGGGAAAAGACAGGAAAAGGACAGGGGTGGGGAGCAGAACAGATGCTAAAGGGCAGAAGAGGGAAAAGTGGCGAGGCTAAATAGATATAGTGTTTTAAAGCTGTAGTGCCTCTTTCTGCTGTCACAGCACTCACCTTGTCTTTTTCCCTGCTGCCTCTTTACATTATACACCCTAAGTGGCTTTTATGTGCTTATTTCATTTAATGGCATCAGGCTTACAAGTGGTTGGTGAGCAGTCAAAATGAAAATACTCATGCTTTTTTCTTGCATTAAATCAGAGCTGGGAAGAAGAAATCATGCATTTTTTCCTCTGTCATTACAGGACTGGTCCCTATAGTCCAGGCTCTGTGGTGAGCGAACCCTAAATTATGCACCATGGTGCCAATTCTGTGGCACTCTGGTGAAAATTTTGCAACCAGCTTCATGTACGTTTGAGCTATTGAAAGGTTTTATTGAGTTAAATCTGCAAATGACTAATGGATTCAGAACGGTAGCCCTCAGATCATTCATTGAGATACTAAATTCAGTTTAATTTATGCTGTCACTGCATTTTCAGTATGCTCCACATTTTTGCATCGGCAATGTCTTCGGTGTAGTCATTATGTTTCAGAGTCAACAGTGGCCATTGAGATGGGCAGGGCTGTTTATGCTGCTTAGAGCTCTTGTTTCAGCCTCTCTGCAGACTCAGGAAGTCAACACGCTGCATTTGTGGCAGTAGGTTTTCAGGGTTCACAGCCATGAAGGCTAGAAACATTTTTCAAAATGAAATCACAGCAGGGGGTGAATTCCATGTGTGCGGAATCAGGGACTACATTGTCTACAGTATGGTCGCCAGTGCTTTGTTCAGTTCAGTTTTAAATAATTCAAGCACGCAGGGCTCCTATTTATCTCCCTTGGGAATCTATTTCACCACCTAAATCCCTACTCACCTTATAACAGTGCTGTTGTAACCAATTTCTGATACTCCTGTGGCCCAGTTCGAACAGACACAGCTGAGTTTCAGCCACACAGCAATGTTTGTCACTGTTCTGCATCAGCCCTGTCTGTACATCCCCCCGTACCGCACTGCCTAGCCGTGTTTGTATCAGTGCATCCTGGGAAAATCCAAGCACCGCTCCCAGAATGGCAGAGTGTGCGGAGCAACACCAGCAGTACGTGACTCAGTGCTTGCTGGGGTGTCCTACCGCCCTGAAGGCCCCACTCTAGCAAAGTCCTGGGCACTGACTCCGTGGGTGCTCCGTGGCTGGAGCACTCACGGAAAAAAAAGAGTGGGTGCTCAGCATCCACCAGCCCCAGCTGGTGAGGGCAGGGCCGTGGGGGAGAGGGTGGAGCAAGGGCAGGACCTCAGGGGGGACAGAGTAGGGGCAGAAAGAGGCTGAGCAAAGGCGAAGCCTTGGGAGAAGGAGCGAAGTGGGGGCAGGGTCTGGGGGCGGAGTGGGGGTGGAGCACCCCCAGGGAAAAGTAAAAGTCGGCACCTATGAGCAACGCGCTTAAGCCCATGCTTAACTTAAGCACGAGTGTCGTTGCGTTGAAGTCAGTGGAACTCAAGCACTTGCCTCGAGTTCAGCACATGCGGAAGCACATTGCTGAACGGGGCTGGACTGCTGACTCAGGGCCTGAGCGCGCCTGGAGAGGCGTCAAGGCAAGTACTCCAAGAGGGCATTCTAGCCATTAGCGCCGGGTGCACCTTGAGACTACAGGGAACAACCTATTGGATTTAAAATCCTCGGCGTTAGACCTCCCTTGTGACTAGGCTGACACAGTCAGACCAGCGCTATCCGTGACACAATGTACCCTCCTGATTGGTCCAGTGGTGGTGGGCGCTGGGGACCAAAACAAGCTGGGCCAGTTAATTTTGCCTGACAGTGCAAAGACATGTTGCCAACTCACGTGGGGCCAATATTTATGTAGTAAAGTGGTTGCCAAGGGGTTAACTGGGTTGCCCAAAGTATTATGGGTTGGACTCATCCTCCACCCCTCCTGGACTTCATATTTTAGTCAGTGGGAGTCTTCCCCACTTTGTTTTGAGGCAATGAAGTGAAGCCTGGAGTCAGAGGTGTTAAGGCCAGAGGTCTGACCTCCAGTACAGCCCCTATATGTCCCTCTCTCGTCTCTGCTCCCCCGTGCGCACTCAGGCTTATGTGGAGGATGGGGGCCACCCAAGATTTCCAATGTGGTGGCACGTCCTTGAATCCATACTTATAGCATCGTCTCACAGAAAACAAGCTGACAGGGCCACTACCCATAAGCACTTTTCCTTTGATGGCGGGGAGTGAGGAACGGCATTTTGAGTCTTCGACCTCCAAGCATCACACGCAATGACCACGTGTTTTGGAATTCGCGCTTTTCCTGTTGAAGTTCTTCATTTGCATTCCACAAGGCTTCTTTCTCCTGTGAGGGGGCGTAACAGAGCCCCAGAGAGGTGAAGGTGCAGCTGCTCAAAGGGATGTAGGTTCCTAACTCTCACTGATTCAATGGGCGTTAGGTGCTCAAATACTTTTGAGGAATGGGGATTAAGCGCCTTATCCAAGATGGCGCAGGAAGTCTGTGGCGCTTTAGGGAGCTGAACGCAGGTCTCCCAAGTCCCAGGTTAACACACTAACCACTAGGCCACCCTTCCTTCTCCACAGATCTCGTACCAACTCCTCCTCTCCCATATGGGCCTCTTTTGTAGGATGAAGAGGAGGAGAACGGATGACAAGCCTGCAGAACCCCGCACAGGGGCAGTCGCCCAACACGTTACCCGCCGAGTCCTCTCGAAGACTAAATGATGGAGCCGAACAAGAGTGGGACCTTTCCTGCCGAGGTCTGCGGCTATGTCAGCAACACACCTCATGGTCAATGGGCTTCGCTACTGTAGGGACGAACTGGCTGGTGTGTATGCACACCATTGCCCTCTGCTGGACGGGATTGGAGCTGCTCGATTGCGTGTCATCAACTCTCGACGGCTAACAGAGGTTTTTCTGTTGCTTGTGGTTTTGGAGCCGTGAAGTTCCCAGTGGCTGTGGTGAGCAGCACTTTGGTAACTAAGTGGCCATAGATTTATTGCATGGATTTACACGCGACACATGCAATGGGGTCATTGCAGCTGCTGCGAGAAGCACAGCTGGGGATTTCCTGGCATGGGTGAGTTACAGTCCAGCCTTAATTTTGGATTAACCAGAGCTGCCTGCAACCTGATGCTTCTGCTTTCTGGGGTTCACTGCGAACATGTCCCTTGGGTTCACTGAGCATGAGTTCACACTCCTCTAGCGAATCATTTCCCATTCAAATTAACCCCAGAGCTCCGTCCGAACCACAGAGTGACACCTGTTCTCTGGTGGTTAGACCCTCTGCTACTATGGGCTTTGTCTGGTGTCTATGTGAAGCCATGAACTGGTCTCAGGTCAGCTTGCAGCTGGGCCCAAATGCCCTTGAAAGGTTCTAGCCACTCGCTTGGCTCATGTGTCTTGCTCCCATGCTCAGAGTCACCCTGAACACCAGGCATGGGGTCAGGAAGGAATTTCCCTCCAACTCAGATTGGCAGGTTTTTGCCTTCCCGTGCATGCGTCATTGGGGCATATTTCATCTAATCAGTTCCCTGCCACTGCAGAGGCCTTGGGCATTGGTGGCACCTCAGTCTCTCCCAGGTTAGTCTCCTGAACACTGAAATGCTTTACTCCCAGCTATTGGGCTCAGGCTCGGAGTAACTGGTGAGAAGCACTGGCCCGTGCTGCACAGGCGGTCAGACTGGGGGATCGAATGGGGATCGCTTCTGGCCTTACATTTTTTGAATCTGGATCTGACCATCCTCAAACTTTGGAGGGAGAAGTTTCAAAAGCCAGGCCAGAATGTTGTGGCTGGAGAAGCTCAAATTCAGGTCTAGCTTTTTATTTGCCTGGAATAACCCTCTGACCTATACGGTAACTTGCCGCCACATCTACCAGACACACGAGGCTTGTCTTGGTTTCTTCTTGTAACTTTCCTACCCGGAGTTCCGTCCACGGGGTGTCATGTCAGTGGGCACGACTCCCTAGACAGCTTACAGAACTGGTACCGTGGCACTGTGATCTATCCATCTCCTCATCCTCTCTCTTTCTCTTTTTCTCTCCCTCTCCTTCCTTCCTTTCCTCGCAGCTGCGCTCTCCTTCTGCTCCCGCGTCCCGCTCTCTCCCTCTGCTCTGCCTCAGAGACATACATAACTCTCCCGTGAAATATATACAGTGTAAATATATAAAAAGCCGGCGTTTGCCTGCTGCTTATGTATTCATGAAATAGTAAATAAATTTTATGGGATAATGTGAAGGCTGCCAGGGAGCAGGAAGATGAAAACTAACCCTCTAATGAGACTCAGTGTCAGCTTAGCACACTCGGTATCGATCTGCCGGCTCCAGCTGAAGCCAGCATGGGGGGGTGGCTTTTCCACAGCACCAGCCCCGGGCTTCGCTGACATGACACTTTTATGTCATTTGGAGGGGGTCGTAAACTAGCCGAGGCTGGACACGCATGGTGAGGGGGGAGCAGCATTGGGAAATCGGAGGCACTGGGGGTTGGGGTGGAACGGGGGAGTGAGATTGGGATGCGGAGTGGACATGGGAGGGGAGGAGGGTAAATCACAGCATGAGGGCTGAAGGGAGGGGAAATGGGGTTATTGTGGCGTGTGGGGCACGGGGGAGAAGGGGAACAGCCCCTGGGGTGCAGGGAAATCCCTTGTGTATAGGGAAGATAGGGTCAGACTCCATGGGATGTGGGGGTGAGAGTGCAGCGTGTAAGGCGGAGGGAGCTGGATCGCAGTGCAGGTGGATTGCAGTGAGTGGCACACGGAGGGGGGTTGCAGTGGGGTGGGAAGGAGTGATGCCAGCATGGGGGATACAAGGGGATCAGGGCGAGGGCGTCCGAAGAGCGCAGAGCAGCCCAGTGCAGGAGCGACTGGGAGTGAAGCATGCCCGCGGGGGGTGGCATGGGGGCAGACGGTGCTAACTGAGGGCAAGTTCTAGTCTCCATGTTTTCTAGCTGTCTCCCTGTCCAGTCTTCCAGGCCTCTCCTTGCATGTGCGGGGACCTGCTGAGCAGCTCAGCCGGACGTGAGGCTGCCTGGGTAGTGACTGGTGAAAAAGGGGGGCGCCGGGTTCCTCCTTGCCCTGGCTCTGAGCGGTCACTTCGGATGCTGGCGTTCCCTCGGCGAAAGGCCAGCCTCACTTTGCCCTTCGGCACAGGACAGGCCATGAAAGGGTTAAGCATCGAGCTGGTTTTCGCCGGTGCCTGCTGCCTGCAACCGGCCTCTCTGCTGCCAAGAGAACAGCCCGGACCGTGCGGCTGGCTCGGCGACGGCCTGCAATTTCCCCATGCAGCAGTGTGTGGAATTGCACAGGCAGGAAGGGAGGCGGGCGGAACGCTGCTCCCGGCCGCCCTCCTGCTGGCGCCTGCCGAGGGCATGCTGAGGGGACAGCCATTATGTTCTGCAAAGCACTTGCCTCTGCTCCCTTAATCCTCTGCTCCGGGACCCGAACCCCACGGGGAGCAGCCACCTGCGGGTCAGAGGAGCCTTGGCAAAGAACCGACCCCGGGGGAATTAATAGGACAACAGGGAGAGTCTTTGACACTTGGAAGAAGTAACAAGCTCTGTCGCTAGCATCCTCCCAGCACAATAGTCTTTCAGCCACACCTCCGCGAGCCTCCCCGCTCTGCCTTGGTTTGCATCCACAATATGACGCCTTTTCTTCGGGGTCTGACGGACAGGAGAATCCTCACCAGATGTGCCCGGCAGGCGGGGGTCATCGCTCAGGGAGCTGTGGGGAATCTGTTTCCAAAGACCAGCAGATTTCCCAGTCCTTGTGGCGTTCCCAGTTCTTTATCCCTGCGGCGCCCTGGCAGCGCCTGGTATAATCAAGGTTGCGTTAGGACTTTCATTATAAACAGACAGGTGTTACTCTGGCTAAGGTTTTGGGTGCCCAATCCCCATCAAAACGGAGGGGAATCGGACATCAAGCCAAACTCTGTTATATGCCACAATAATGCCCTACTGTGCCAGGCTCTGAAGAAATGTTAGGCCCAGATCCTCAAAGGTTTTTCGGCGCCGAACTCCCAGTCATTCCAATGGGCGTTAAAGCACCTTTGGGTCCCAGCCCCAAAGAGCTTCCAGTTTAAGTAGATGACAGACAGAGGTTTGAACAGGTGGGAATCTGAGGCACAGAGAGGTTAAGTGACTTGCCCAAAGCTATGCAGTAATTCTGTGGCAGAGCCAGGCGTTGTACCCTGATCTCCTGGATCCCACACCAAGGCCTTAACCACAAAATCATCCTTTGCTCTTCCCTTTTTTTATAATGTTCTGAAAAATTCTCCTCTGCTGCTAAAATTTCCCCTCCTTGGGCTTTGCCTGAAGGAGGAATTTGGGGGCAGGGGGCGGTGAAAGGTGTTAAGATTCCTTCAGCCATTTTTGAGCTATGCAAGAGTGAGAAAAACAAATCAACATCCCCTTCCTATTGCAAGAACATTTGAAGATGCTTTATTTGCTGGTCTCAAGCTCAAAAATGGCTGAAATGATTAAAAAAGGGTAATTTGGGGAATCCCCAGACATTGGTTATTTTACTGTTCCTGTGTATAGTTCCATCTATCTGACCATCGCTAACTGCTTCAAGAATGTACAATCATTAAACCTCACAACCACCACGTGAAATAGGTCAGTATTATCACCTTATCGTACAGTTTGGGAAGCCGGCACACAGCGAATTAGTCTGGCAGAGCCGGGAAAAGGACTCAGGAGTCCCAATTTCATTCATGTAATCTATTCAGAAGGCACCTATTGTCATGTGTCTGAATGCAACGTACAAACAGATACAAAACTTTAAAAATATCATGGCAGAAGGACCGAGCCGACAACTTAAATACCCAGCCAGACTGCATAAAATGTGTCATTACAGCAGACTCAGTACTAGAGCAGATCATACATTTTCCAAAGGAACAGATTTCCACTGGGAAATGTTGATTCCACAAAATTGAAAAGTTTTGCAGGAATGTGTCAATTTCATCAACATTTTTGCAGAAAATGATTGAAACATTTTGTGTGGACTTTAATGTGTATAACATAATATGTAAAAGCTGAAATGATCCAGACAAAATGAAACATTTCAATAAGGTCAAAATGAAACATTTTTGGAATATTTTCTTTCACAAAAAATTCAGAGATATTAACATTTTGTCCCAATGCTGCTGAAATCAAATTTTGCAATCTCAGAATTTTCTCCAGGAGGGGAATTTGACTGACTCTACTCAGTGCAAAGGGCTCTCAACTCGTTCCCCTGAGTTCTCCATGAGTTCAGAGAAAGATCAGGCTCACTGATTCCTTAGTGCAAAGGCAGGGTGGAGGAGAAGGTAAATGGCCTTATCAGCAACTACCACTGCCTGGGAACGACTCCTTGGATTGTTCTCCAGAAAATTCAGTCTTTCTAAGTGGGTTCTTGCACATGTCTGTGAGGAATTAAATCACAGCCCTATGTGTCCCAACTGAGGTCAGGCCCCACGTTGCAAGGTGCTGTACATACACAGTGGAAGCTGCAGTCCCTGCCACAGAGAGCTTGCAGTGTAAATAGACAAAGGGTGAGAGCAAAATGGAGTGATTTGCTCAAACTCACATACTAAATCAGAAACAGAGCCAGGACTAAAACCCCACTTTTCCAGTGCCTCGTGCAGTACCCTATGTGCTGGCCCACAAAGAGCAGCCCCTAGGGAAAGTGGTTGCTGCAAAAAAATAGGTTGGGAGGTGTGCTGAGGTGTCTACATTTCACACTGATTAGCCAGGGGTTAACAGGACCCTGAGCCCAATTAGGCCACTGGCTGGAAGGGTGTTAGGCATAATTGATGTTCACAGAAGGTGGGAGGAGCTGGGTCTTTGTAAAGGAAGGAGCACAGGGCAGTAGGAAAGAGGCTTGGGAGGAGATCCAGGAGGGAGGCAGCTGGGAGTTTATTCTCTTGGGCTAAAGCCAGGACCAGAGGATCCTAAGACAGAAAGAAGCCTACAGGCAGCGAAGCCTGGGGCTAGCGGTGAGTTGTCCTGGGCTGGAGGGAGCCAGGGGCAGTGGTGGCAAAGCCGAAGGGGCATTTGGACTGAACAACTGTGAGTGGTTGCAGGGAGAGAGGGACAAACTGCAATGGCTCCCTGGGCGGCAGAGAGTGAAAAGACCTGTGGGGAGCAGGAAGGGTCTGGTGGGGTGAGGGGGAAGCCTGTGGAGGGGGGCAGGAAGATAGGGGCAGGTCCTGTGGTGAGCTTTGACACCAGGGTAGGAGCCATGCCTCTGGGGAGGAGCCCTTGGGCGTGCTGGGGATAAGGCCTGAAGAAAGGCTAACAGTAGGAAGGAGTCTAGGAGGCAGTGGTGAGGTATCTGCTGGAACCGCACTGAGTGCTCATCCTATGGTCTCTGGCCTGGCGTAGAGGGAGGGCCTGGGTTCCCCTACCAGCCACTGGGCAGATGTCACGAAGCCCCTTGACATCAGGGGATGAGGTTGATTTAAAACCCTGAGAGCTGGGTGAAGGGCCACAGGGCTGAGGCCAGGTGGAAGGACTGTGGATTCCCTGTTGGGCTCTGTCCCCGTGGAAGGGGTAGAACTAAGATATGACCTTGCCAGAGCAGTCCACCATGAGACTGGTGCGACCATCCGCAGGAGATGCTAAAGACCTGCTATGCCATGCCCTGCCATGAGGGGGTGCATGCGCGCTCAGTCAACTCGTCTACAGGGATCTCCCTACAGAAAGTGGGATTGATCACTTGTATATTATTATGGATAGTGGAGATATTTAGCATTTGACAGAAACCTTCAACTCAGGATCACAAATTGCTGTGTGACATTAGTTAATTTTAAACCCTATAAAATCCCTGTGCAGTAGAGAGAGGATTTATGGACACTACCCCACCCACCACTGAAATGCAGCCCACTCTGGGGTGAAACACAGCAGCCACTGAATAGCAACATGACATAACAATTTAGGTCAGGCACTAAACACACACTTTTATGATGCCCCATGGCTAGTCTCCAAATCACCCTCCAAAACAATAGGTGATGTTGATTTCTTTTATCCAGTCTTTGCTCCCTGCCTATGCAATATAGAGGGAGACCCCTTTGCTTATTCTGCCCATGAAGTGCAGCCATTTCTGAGGTGGAGCACAAAAGCTGTTTAACTGCCTACAACAACATTGCCTAACAATTTAACACCCAATATTTTTTTTTCAAAAATTCTCCCTATTAAAAATACTGCTGTGGTATATTTCAAACTAGATATTCCTTGCTCCTGGGAGTCTATTCCTCAGGGACTATGACTAAGCCCCTGGCCTGAGGCCAGATGCATCCCTCCATCCAGATATCCAATGGACAGCAAGCGCCGGACTCCCCTACTATTGCGTCTTCAGGACACTCTCCGCTGTGTCAGGTCTCTTCAAGGGGGTGGAGGCTGGTGGGGGGTCTGCTACCTATTCGTGGGCTGTTTTAATGCAGTTACACTTAGGTTCCAGTTATGAATCGTTGTTAAACCATGGATCGATTGTTTTTAATGAATTGATTGCTTGCCACCGTAGCCCATAAGCATCTAAAGCACCTTCTACTTATGAGAGAGGAAGGCTTGTCCAATGGTTAGGGCATGGACTTGGGAGACCTGGCTTCAAAGCCCTGCTCAGGCTTCCAGTGTGCTCTTACACAAGTGTCTTTGTGTGTGCAAGGGAGTTAATGGTGTTTCCCTGCATCACAGGGTGGTGTGTGGATAAATACAGGAAAGATGCTGAGGCAACTGGGCCCAGATACTACAGTAAAGAGCCACGTGTCTGCAGACGGACGTGCTTAACCGTCTCTAGTGCATATTACTCATGCTTATACTATTCCATAGTAATTCCATTATAAACTCCGTAATATAATGTATGGCCTGAATGGTGAAGTGCACCCAGATACTGTGGGGATGGGCACCGGGAGAGACATGCAATAAAGAGAGTTATCGGATGTCATTGTGAGTTAGACCTGGGTAACAGAGGGCAGAATTAGGCCCTTGGTCTGTTTTCCTGGTTGAGTCCTTGCCTGTGTGCCCCTTCCATGGAGGGGCTACGGTACACAAGCTTCTCCACGATGCAAACCCAATCCTGGCCCAATACCAAACTCAGCTGTGGGGCAGCTTCCTCTTGGTGCGCTCCATCCTGCAGAGGTGCTGAGCACCCTACCGAAGCCAGCAGGGGCAGAGGAGATGCAGCACCTCACAGGCCTGGGCCCTTTCTCCCTTGCAGAGAAAGCCGATTGCGTGGCGAGGTGGTGCTTGGGCTGCGTTTGGCTCCTTGCCTTCCTCCATCCCCTCCTCTTCCGTTTGCATTCTCCTTCCTTCTGCCCTTTGGGACTCGCTGCACAGCTCGGTCCCGAGGGTTAGCAGGTCGTGCCTGTCCTTGGTCTCCTCTCAGCTGAGGAGGGATATACCAGGCAGGGGTAGGGATGCCCACACAGAGACTGATATGGAATAAAACAATAGATGCTTTGCAGCCACTCCTTTCAGTGCTGTTAAATAACCTTCAGCAGAGCTGCTGTGGCTACTTCCAAACCAAACACACATTCCTGTCTCCTTTCTCCCTGCTCCCTCCCCCTCTTTTTTTTTTTTTTTTTTTTTTTTATGGAGGGAATGAGATGGAGAAGTAAAAATTATTAACCCCAGGGTCAGCTCTGGCTGCCTCATTCCTCTCTCTAGCTTCAAGCACTTTCTCCCTCATCTGTTTTACAGACACTGATGTTCAGCTCAACACATTTGCATACGCTTATTGCATTTATTTTAGTCTTTATCTATTTATTTATTTTTAAAGAGACAGGGTCTCATTATTTTCCGCCAGCTTGTAGTTAAAAGCCTTCTTCCTGAGGCCTTTCTTTGTGGGGTTTTTTTCCCCTCCTTCGTTTGTTATGTGTGGAGCCGGGAAGGGAATGTTTGTTAGCTTGTGTTCCTTCCCCTCCTCAGTTTCACTTTTTCTTCCTGTGTATTTCGCCTTGATTGTGTTGAGGTGTGTGCACACAAACACCATGGCGCCAATAAGACCATTAATGATGACAGAATTTATAGTGTTGCAAACTCTTCTGGTTTTAGCAGGACTCTTGAGATAACTAGTGTTTGCTAGACCAGGGGTTCTCAACCTTTTTCTTCCGGAGGCCGTCCCCAACATGCTCTAAAAATTCCGTGGCCCACTTGTGCCACAACAACTGTTTTTCGGCATATAAAAGCCAGGGCGGCATTAGGGGATTAGCAAGCAGGGCAGTTGCCTGGGCCCTATGCCCCCGGGGCCCCCGCAAAGCTAAGCTGCGCCGGTTTCAGATTCAGCCCCAGGTGGTGGGGCTTGGGGCCTGGGCTTCAGGCCCATATGGTGAAGCTTCGTTTTCTACCCTCGGCCCTAGAAAGCCTAATGCCGGCCCTGGTTGGCAGCCCCCCTGAAACCTGCTCACAGCCCCCGAGGGGGCCCCGGACCCCTGTTTGAGAACCACTGTTCTCGAAAACCCCAGCTTCTGGGGTCGTGTGAATGTGAGAAAAATCACCACTTTCACTTTTGAAAAAGTAAGTTTTCTAGCCCCCAAGGCTGCAGGGAGAAGCTTGAACGTGTGACCCGAGTGTGCTCTAAAAGCTCAGAAACCAAAGGCAAAGGGGGGGATAAAACCAATCACTTTTTAAAAAAAAATCCCGACTTAAGCTAGTCTCATGATACTGGGGGGGCCCAGGCAGGGTTTTGAAAGTTTGGGGATGGTAGTTCGAGATCGCCAACGTACAGAGGGTCTTTGATTTTAATCAGGAGATGCACCCATGGTGATTCAGCCACAGTGAGACTCTGCAGTGCATCATGGGAGGTGTAGTCAGGCCAGGGCATAGGATCCATAGGAGAGAATGGGCGCATGGGGGACCCAGAACTACCGCCATGAGGCAGCATGGTAGCTCAGGCAGATGCAAAGTTGAACATTGATCCAACCTGAAGCAAAGCATTTCATTCACTCAGCATGGATTTGTCAAGAGCAAATTGGGTCAAAGCAACCTGATAGCTTTCTTTGACAGGGTCACAAGCCTTGTGGATAGGGGGGAAGTGGTAGATGTGATATATCTTGACATTCGTGAGGCTTTTGATACTGTCTCGCATAAACAAACTAGGGAAATACAATCTAGATGGAGCTACTATAAGGTGGATGCAAAACTGGTTGGAAAACGGTTCCCAGAGAGCAGTTATCAGTGGTTCACAGTCATGCTGGAAGGGCATAACGAGTGGGGTCAGGGATCAGTTCTGGGTCTGGTTCTGTTCAATATCTTTATCAGTGATTTAGATAATGGCATAGAGAGTGCACTTTGGACAATACCAAGCTGGGAGGGGTTGCAAGGGCTCTGGAAGGTAGGATTAACATTCAAAATGGTCTGGACAAACTGAAGAAATGGTCTGAAGTAAATAGGATGAAATTCAATAAGGACAAATGCAAAGGAATTAACAAGCAGTTGCACACATACAAAATGGGAAGTGATTGCCTAGGTAGGAGCACTGCAGAAAGGGATCTGGATCCAAGCTAAATATAGTTCAACAGTGTGATGCTGTTGCAAAAAAAGTGATCATCATCCTGGGCTGCATTAGCAGGAGTGTTGTGAGCAAGACAGGAGAAGTAATTCTTCCGCTCTACTCGGTGCTGATACAGCCTCAGCTGGAGTATTGTGTCCAGTTCTGGGCGCCACATTTCAGGAAAGATATGGACAAATTGGAGAAAGCCAAGAGAAGAGCAACAAAAATGGTCTAGAAAACATGAGTTATGAGGGAAGATTAGGGGGGAAAATGGGGTTTGTGTAGTCTGGAGAAGAGACGACTGAGAAGGGACATGATAGGGTGACCAGATATCCTGATTTTATAGGGACAGTCCTGATTTTTGGGTCTTTTTCTTATATAGGCTCCTATTACCCCTCACCCCCTGTCCTGATTTTTCACTTTTGCTGTCTGGTCACCCTAGGACATAACAGTTTTTGAGTACATAAAAGGTTGTTACAAGGAGACAGCAGGGGGACTATGGTTCTACTCGAAGTGAGAGTGTGGCACTTTCACCCTGAGCTGGAAGGTCTCGGGGGCAAGGACTGTCTCTCTGTGTATCCACAACACCTAGCACAATGGGGCCCTGATTTCAGTAGAAGCTGCTAGGCAGCGTTGGAAAATAAATAAGAGGGGGGATCACACACTTGGTAGCTCCTGTAGGCAGAGCTCAGTACACACACAAGGCCTCCTTGCATCCTCCATCTCCCTCTTTCAAGGGCTCCCTGCAAGTTCCCCCACACCTCCCTAGTGCCAGGGGCTCTGTGTTCCCATTATGCCTCCCACCCGTGCCAGAGGCTCTATGTGCACCCCCACTTTCTCCCTTGTCAGGAGTCTTTGTGCTCCCCCATTTCCCCCTCCCTTGCCTGTGATTCTTTCTGCCTGAGAGTCAAGGCTTTCAGGGTGGCAATATTTTAAACAGTCTGGGCAGAGCTGAGACGGGTGGCGTTCTGCTGGGAGGTGTCAGTGTCTGACATCATCCAAATCTATGATCTATAGACCATTACAGAGGCCGCTGGAGCTGTGACGCTGCTTGCCAGAGGCTAGGGACTCTGGGTGCCCCACCTGCCTCCCTTCCAGTGTTCTGACTTTTCACCAAGTAAAAGTTCTGCCCATTGATGCCTAGAACATACCCTGAAATGCTGGGGTTGATCAGATGCAGCGCTCAGTGTCGATCCTCTTACAGACAAGGGAAGCAGAGAAATTGAGTGTAAAGGTCAAGGAGGATGGGGAAGACAGTGCAAAGACTGGGGGCAGGCAAATGGGTGAGCAGGCTGGTATCAGTGAGTGCGTGGAGGAAGCCAGGTCAGTGCAAGGAGAGCAGCTAATTAGAGAGGGGTGATGCGGAGAAGGGCTTTGAAAATGAAGGTCAGAAGCTTGAATGTGTCCTGGAAAAATCTGGCCTGAATGGATCTGCCCACTACCCTAGAAGTGGTAATTGCTTTCACTTTACATTGCACCGTTTCTCCCTGTTCTGTACCTGGTTACTTTCAGCCACGCTGGGAATCGGGACCGTCCGTTGGCGTCCCCACCGTGGTGGCCGGGGTTTCAGTACGGCACTGCCTGCGGCCCAGCACAAAAGCTGCACCCAGCGAGAGGTGGGCAAAGGCGGCTCTGAGGCAGCTCTGCCCCTGTGGGATTCTGGGCTGCTCTGGCAGGAGGAACCAGCCCCCGCTCAAAATTAGAGGCGCCTCGGGGGTGCTCTGACTTATCCCGAGAGCTGTGGTTGGGCTTCTCTGTGGTGTCGAGCAGCCCAGAGACTTTGCACACACTGCCGCAACAGAGATTCCCTGACGGGTCCTCCCATGTTTCCCCTCCCATCTCTAACCTCATCCTCCCCTCCCCCAGCACACTCCCTGAACTGATGCTTGCAGGGCTGGCAGCACAGGGCCATTTATGGTGGGCTGACACTGCCTGCACTGGGGTGGGAGGGGGGATTTCCCTCTGGGTCTTTTAAGTCACACTTCTGGCCCCATGTGCCCGTGGAGTAGTGTATAAAGGGGCACCAGGACAGGAGACAGAATCTATCCCCATGGAAGGAAACCACTGTTCTAGAGAGATGCTTGGGCCACCCCTTTAGCCACCGATGTGGCTGTCATACCCCAGCTGTCGTGGCTGGGTCTCTGTTAGGGACTGAAAGCTGCGCTAGGAGCAGGTCAGGAATGAGTGGGCAGGTCGTAAGCGGCGTGACTTAGATCCTGAGGCTTTCCCTTCTGGGTTTCTGACCAGAATTTAAGAATAACTCAAGAGACGGCCCTGATAATCCATCCCAGGCTTTCCATAAAGCCAAGTACATGCTGGAGGTCTGGTGACTACCTGTACCTGTTCAGCGGGGACATGGGCAGGGAAGTTTTGCACCTCATTATGGGGTCTCAGTGCCTTGATGCAAGCAATTCCCCTGAGACATTGGAGGTGTTAATTTAGATTTGACTTCTTTCATAAAGACGGTGCACATGGCAGCAGCTACTTGCAAAATAATGGGACCCTTCCCTTTTATTCCGTGATCACGGATTGCAGCGGAACTACAGAGTCACTGGCGATTACTTTATTTGGGCCCTGTACGAAGAAGCGTGCCGGGCTCAGCTAGCTAGCACAAAACGACTGTCCGTCTCTTTCCTGGACCAGAGGAGACCAGCGCAGTTCTGACGACTGTGGGAGAGCAAAATAATGGGGTGCGGGTTTCCAGGAGAAACCAAGCTCGTTATAAATGTGGTGCAAGGTTTTTTTCTTTTCCAGAATGGCTGGAATTATCCGTGTACAAAAAGCTTATTTCTTAACATGTGTCATTCTGAGGCCCTTTTCACTGCGTCTTTGTTGTTGTTAAAACCTTGATGACAAGGTTGTCTTTGGCAGAAAAACATCAGTCACTTTGTTAAATTCCTCCTTGCTTGGAAAACAAAAGCCACAGAGCTGGCGGTCTGAGCCCGTCATATCCAGCCTTAGTAATACTGGAGTCGGTTTAAATGCCTCTTCCCTAAAATAGCCTCCCTCTTACATCAACAACTGGCGCTGCATCTGGTTGAACCCTACTGAGGGCTGAGTTACTAAACAAAACTGGCATGTTTAGGCTCTGTGGTGTATTTATTGATGTGGAAGGGGGGAGGGGGTTGAAATTCAGAGAAGGAAATCAATGCAAAGATGGGGGGAAGGTTAAAGAAAAAGTGAGCCTCAGCAAATACAAACAGACTCCCAAGCGGAAGAGCCAGGCTGTAGGATGGCTACCCACAGAGAAAAGTTTTTTCTCTTTACGTGGTGCTCCTTAAAAATGACATTGCCGTTAGGGCAAAATGCAAACAGCCAAATTAAAATGGACCCACTATCAGGGCCATGTTCATGAACATAATTTTCATATTTTTCTCTCTCAATTTCAGTGACTTTTTTTTTTTTGGAGTGTCCAAGTGAATCTTAGTTAACATTCACAGCCCCTGCTCTGTGTTAAAATCCCAAACTCCTCCCTAGCGCTCTCCCAGAGATGGACGGAAGCAAAACCCTACATCCCAAACAGCTTAGATCCATCTTTGCTTTTTTGGAGGACTGGAATAAAACCCTCTAGCTGAATTCAAAGCTGGCAAGAACGTCCTGGTTCCTAGGATCCTTGTCCGTCTGGTGTGAACAGCACAGAAGGTTAGGTTTTTGATTCGGGTCCAGATCTTCAAAGGTATTTCAGTGCCTACCTCTCATTGATTTAAATGGCAGCTTGGTCCCGAAATATTTTGAGGATCTGGTCCTTCATAGCTGTGGAATCAGTTTGCTTTGCTGAAGTTTTTTCTCTCTGTGAATTTCATGCTGGTGAAAGGATGAGGTCTCTTCCAACCCTAATCTTCTATGATGGCCATCCTAAAGGCTGCTCAGTCGTTCCCAGAAGAGGGACAGCACCCCAAGCATCCCGACTTTGCTACACCAACCTGCTTCAGTTTTGGTTTTGAGGGATCATCTCCAGGCATGAGAAAGGAGCCCTGTCTCTGAGCCTCCTCAGTCACTTACCTACTTCCCTGTTGATGAAAATGGCCTGGAAACCATGTTCTATCTGAGGTCCTGAAACATGTTTATGGAACTCACCTTGGTTGCTAATGCGAAGGTGCTAGGCTGGAACTCGGGAGACCGGGGTGTGAGTCCCTGCTCTGTCGCACACCCCTTGTGTGACCGCAGGCAAGTCTCTCTGCGCCTCTGTTCCCCATCTGTAAAATAGCCCTTCCCTATTAGCCATATCTCTCAGGGGTGTTGTGAGGAGAAACGTGTTACCAGTTGTGAAGTGCCTCAGGTACTATGGTAATGGGGTCATAGAGGTACTTAGGATAGACACATTTCCATCTTGGCATGGCTGAGACCTCACTCAGGCTCATCCATATAGCAAGAAAGTAAAGGCAGCATTTACATTTCAGCATGAAGCGGGGACCAGGGGCATTAGGTGGATGTTATGTCTTCTGTCCTTTCTGCGACAACAGGGAGACTACAGCAGCGCCCCCGTGGCTAGAATCCGGCTCTATTGCTCTCCCTCAGTTGGGCAGCACTCTGATTAAATTATCTCTGGTTGTCCTCTTTTAAATGGATGTCTTTTCTTAAGTACTGATTTACCACAATTAAGTCTCTCTCCCACCCACCCCGCAAAAGAATTGAATTAAGTGTATTCTGTCGTAGGCTTGGCATTTCCAGGAATCGCTTGCAGATCTTCAGAATGGTCCAAGATGCTATTAGAAGCAAAAGGGGAAAAAGGAAAGGAAATGAATGGTGGGTGAGGAGGGGAAATTCACAGCTCCGCTGATACACCATGATAAATAATTATGAGTTATTAATTTTAAATTACATCTTTAATGCATTGCATGATTTTAATTCCCACTACGCTGTTAATATAGGGACCCTGGGTTTGATTAATTTAAAGCCGAACGGAAAGGTGCCAATTAAGGGGACTGTCTGGGAACTTTCAGGTGTCTCTAGCTCTCAGAGGCTATTTCCCTGGGCGGAAGAAAGGGCCGGGAGAAGTGGGGTGCTTGCTGGTAGCCAAGTGCCACAAGGCAGGTGAACCCTTTGAGGCCCTAATGGTAAACTGCTCAAGTCGTCTTTTGTTTCTGAGATTTGCCAAATACATCACCAAGCTCATCGTGCACTCAGCTTCGTGCGAACAGATCATGGGGCAGGATGATTCAGAGTCGGAAGCCATAGGGTTCATCCGTGAACTCACTTAATGATTTTACCATGGAGCCCTGTGCTGACTCCAGCTTGAGTGCTGGTATTATGGTCACAGCTGGAGCCCCAAGCTCCCCTTGTGTGAGGCATTGTGCACCTAGCCGGAGAGAGCCCTTGCCTCAAAGAGCTTACAATTAACGGGTAGATGAACTAAGGAGCCAAGAGCTGCTTGGTTCTCACTGAAATGAGCCGGGACAAAACGAAACAACGCTCCCAAGCAGGCCCAGCAAGGGCTGGGACCCCCAGCTCCTGGCTCTCGGGTCACTGCCCTGCGTGCCGGGCCATTCTGCTTCGGGTGCAGATAGGTGCTCTGCCTTTACACTGGAGGCTGGCTTTCCCCCTCCCCCCATCGGCAATAAGGAGCACAGGGCTGAGAGGCAGAGTCCAGTGGGTCTGCTCCGAGCCAGGCTGAAGACGAAGCTTGAGAAAAGACCCAGTAGTGGGATGGGGAAGGGGTGGTGTTTAAATTATTGAGGGTTTTCCCTACTTATTTCCGTTTTCTCTGAGCCAAATCCTGAAATACCTGCTGCTTTCTACTCTGGCGGTGGGGAGGTGACTTCCACTGATGTCAGTGCTAACCCCTAGCTGAGACAGAAGTGAGTAGGGGCTTCAGAATTCTGCCCCATATGAACTGTGATTGCTAAGCTCCCAGCAGTGATAAAGAACGTCATTTCTCTTGCTCTCAAACTAGAGGAGCTCCCCAAGCCACAGCTGGAGATAGGCTGGCTCAGTGCTCTGAGTTGGTCCAGAGAATCCTTTCTCTAGATGCTGGGCTCGTGTGTCTTGTTCACGTGCTCGGGATCACACCGATCACCAGAACTAGCATTGGGAAGGAATTTTCCCCCAGGTCAGATGGGGTTGCGGTTTAGCTTTCTCTGCAGCATGGGGCAGGGATCACCCTCTAGGATTATCTGGGTATGTCCCACCCAATCAATTCCCTCAAAGAGTGGTGGCACCTCAGTCCTTCCTGTTCTCCGCCTGTGGCACACAACAGTTGAGTCTCCCAAGGACTGAAATGCCTTAGGGAGGCAAGGTGGGTGAGATAATATCTTTTATTAGACCAACTTGGGACCGATGCGACTACAGCTACCCCACATACAATAATGGAAGGGATCGGATTTAGCCCTCTGAAGTGCTTTAACTAGACTAAAGTCCTTGGGCTCAAGGTAAAGGTATCCTGGTGAAATGTAATGGGTTGTGATATACAGGAGGTCAGACTAGATCTAATGATCCATCCTGGCTTATACACTCCGTGAAATTCAGTCATTGGCATTCCCTTTGGACAAGTCTGTCAGATGCTACACACACCACTCCTGATGGTCCAATCTGTCCTGATTGTTACATGCATACAGCCTAAGAGGAGCTGGGAGGTTCAGTAACTGAGCGGCCTGGCTCACCGACTAATATTATTCCCATAAGCGTTTTGTACTAAGTCCGGATTCACCAACCTAAAACCGCTCTTCATTTTCCAAAGCCGAAACCGTAAGCGCTGAAAGCTGCTAGGAGAACTTGTCCAGCCGTCAGTGTGACGCAGGTCCGAGTCACAAAACCCAGTTCTTCTCCCATTCCCCTGCTGGAGTTTAGCCGCAGACTCGAAGCTGCTATAAGTTTGCTTTCTGAGTAAACTTCTCTAAGTGTGACAATCGCTTTAGCTTCCCAGCGAGGATTTACCAGGCTTCTGTTATCTCTCTGCAAGTCAGAGTTCTCCAAATGGGCATGAGAGAGCAGCCAGAGAGGTCAGCCAGTTAGGTTGCACAGTCGTTCAAAGCTCCGTTCCAAGAGGCATTAAAGACGGGATTATGTCTAAGAGGGTTAGGGAGGGAGGAGTGAAACAGGCTTGTCTTGCACAGAACCTGGGAGATAAGGCTGTGTTCTATAGGTGTGAACTCTCTGGTGTGCAAGCTGAGGCACTGATATTTTTGAGGACGAAATTGGAAGGATAATACCACAGGCGGAGGGATCAAGTCGGAGTCTAAACTGCCTTCTTTCAGGCGATTGCGGGGTGGAGAGAGCATGTGCTCTCAAACTTTTTAACGTGAGAACCAATTGCACAACAAAACTTCTCCTTGTGCCGGACAAGCACTAGCCCATGGATATGGGTTCTCAGTCACAGAACTAGCCCTCCAATCAAGCAGGGTTCTGTCGGTCATCTCTCTCGTGGGTTGTGGCAGATTCTCCATCTTTGACCACTTTTAAATCAAGACTGAATCCCTCTCTAAAAGATCTGCTTTAGGAATTATGGTGGAAGTTCTCTGGCCTGTTACACAGGAGGTCAGACTGGATGATCACAATGGTGCCTTCTGGCCTGAGAATCTTTGGCCACCACCAGACAGTCTGTCTGGACACCCTGTAGGCTAGGCTGTATTTGTATGTGTCATGGGAGGTGCTCAGCTCCATCAGCTCTTACTGACACTCTTAGGACCTGCAGCGGTTCTGTCTCTTCCGCCTACCTCTGATCTAATTTAAGATGTTTATGGGGCACCATTCACTGCAGCATCTTGATGCCACAGCAATGAGCAAACCCATTTGGGTATAACAAAAACACTTGCCCTCTAGGACTGGTGTGGCCTAGGGCATCAGCCATGCTAGCCAGAGACATAGGTTCCATCCTCTGACTCTGCCACGCTCTTACGAGGTGACCCTCACCCTTCCTTGTCTATTTAGTAGTAGGCACTGCCCAGACACAGTCTATGGGACAACTAGGTCCTGCATTAATAATAATAATTAATGATAAAAGAATCCCCTTCATCCAGAATTCAAGCCAAGCTGGTTTTGAAGTTCAATTAAATGCAGGTAGCTCTTTCGTTGCTTTTCATTTTCATAATACCACATATTGGAATAGACATGCTGAGATGTCACGTTTTTCTGCAACCCGCCTGGAAGCAGCAAAAATCTCCTCCGAGAGTCTGTTCCCTTGAGATTTCCAGCCTCATTTCACTGCCTCAGGAGGCCTGAGCGGTTCAGAATCCGCCCCCCCCCCCCGACTTTTTTTGCAGGCTTATCCTAGTCCCACGTCCACAATGTTCCAGGTTTCACTGTAATTAACTGCCAGGCAATGACAGCAAATGTAGGGATGAACTCTGTTCTCAGTGAGTCTTCACTGAATGAACGGCAGCATCTGTAAGTACTAATAGAGAGTTCTTAGCCCGAAAATGTAAAGCCTGACCGAAACTTGCAACGCTTTTCTTCTCCGTTAGCTAGTATTTGTTACTGTAGCTCCTGCAGGCCCCAACCGAGACCATGGCCCCATTGTGCAAGGGGCTGCACAAACACGTAGTGAGACAGTCTCTGCCCTGAAGAGCTCACAATCAACACAAGACAGCGTAGGAGGGATAAATTGAAGCACAGGTTGTGGAATGACTTGCCCTAGGTCATTCAGCAGATCAGTGGCTGGGTTTATAAACCAGGTTTCCTGACTCTCCATCCAGCGCCTTATCCACTAGATAACACTGCCACTGTGCCTTTAAAACTCCAAGAGTTTGGGCACCCTCTGTTGCGGCCATTTTGGTCTCAGAGTCCCTTCAGCCTGTTAGAGAGCAGTCTCACACACCATGCTCTCTCTCACGGGGGGATTTTATTTTTTCCCCCTTATTCCAAACTAAAAGTAATTTGATGCTAAAAGAACATGTTGGCCTTTGTTTATGGAAACAGAACGATGCCCATCTCTAATCATCTGAGAACTGTAGCAGCTTAAGGCCCAGAGCAGTGTTAGGGGCCCAATTTTCAGAACCAGGCAGTTGAACTTGGAGTCAAGTGGGCACTTTGAGGACCAAGTATCTATTTTAACTGGTGAAAAGCCAAAATTTCAAACAGGGATGCCTAATGTTGGGCATCTACCTCCATATTTAGACATTTTAATCACCTTCAGTAAGAAGACTGAAATGGTTTAGTCAGATCCAAGTTATTGGGCTCGGTTCAGGGATAACTGGGTGAAAATTAACGCCCCGTGCTAGAGATCGGGCTAGGTTATCTGGTGTTCTCTTTTGGCCTTAAAATCTGTGAATCTCAGTGCTGATTTAGACACCTACCTTGGGCCATTCCATAACTAATTTTATATCTCCAGGTTTGGAAACTTGGCCTACCATTTCTGGGCCATTTTATATCGGATTCAGGTATGTCGTTTGTGTCTAATTCTGAAACCCAGGTTCCCTGAATGCCCACTTGCCTGTCAATCTAGGCTTTAATAAGGTTGTCCATCATTGGGCTATCATACAAGTCATCCCATCTTCCCATAGGATCGGTCTGTGCTGTGCCATGCACACCCCCGGCATTCTAAAAATAAGTGACAAGAGCACAATAGCTAATGATGCAAATCAATTCCTCAGCCATGCCTGGAGCTGTGTTCAGGGTTAGCTGTTGGCTCTTCGGCAGCTGATCCCCTAAATAAAATAGATTTGGGTTTGGTTTTGTTCCAGTGTTAAGAAGAATGTCTGTCTGTATCGCAAGGGGATGTGGAGCTCATTTTAATCCTGCTTGGTCTTTCTGCTGTGAATGCTGTACTCATTAAGGGCCCCGATCCAATGCCCGTTAAAGTCAACAGGCAACTTTCCATGGACTTTCGCAGGAGTTGAATCTGACCGTAAGTAGCATTTCCGTTCAGATCCTTTCCGGACATATAGACCGCGGGTGAAATCCTGGCCTTCAAAGTCAGTGGGAGTTTTGCCATTCACTTTAATGGGGCCAGGATTTCACTCTCTATATGAAGTATAATGCCAGCCCTTCCTTTCATGGGGTTTTCCTATAGCTCCCCTCTCCTGCTTTCCCTTTATCTCCTTTACACCAAAAGGAGGGAGGCCGCATAAACCTTATCTAAGCCCCACCCACCTTTCCTAAAATTGTTCATTTTGGGGGCTCATTGCAGAAGGCAAGCCCAAAACTGACCCTGAATCCAAATCCCCATGGGCCCAGATCCTCAGCTGCTGTAAGCTGGCCTAGCTCCATTGCCTTAATTGGAGCAAAGCTGATTTACACCAGCGGAGGATCTGACCCTTTGATTTTTTTGAGATGGCAGTGGCAGGTCAGATTTCAGTCTCTGTGCCTGACTCATCTCTGCAGGGTTGGTTGCAGGTGGGAGCCAACCCCAGAAAGCATCTCTTGCCCACTTCTGGTTTAAATCCAGCCGAAATCTCCTTGGAATGGTTGATCACAGATGTCCCGCTAATGAGATTCTGGTATCATTGGATCCAAACCCAAACCTTACACTTGACTCAGGCTTCGACTTCCGGGTCAGTCAAATCTAATCGGTATATTCATCCAAACACAGCCTCTTTGGTCCTCATGAATGCCCTCAGGGCAAGGGCAGAAGGGAATAACAAAACAAGGTTTCTCCTCCTTTACCTGTGGGTGAGAAGGAACAAGGAGCACCTAATCCTTATCCCTAGAAGAGAGGCAGGGTTGTCCAATGGTTAGAGTGATACCCTGGATTCGATTCCCTGATCTCTCTCTCCAACTAACAATTTTAGGATTTTATCCTGCTACCCATCACCACAGGATCTGAGCACCTTCCACATAAAATCTATAGCAATAGTGAAGACCCTGGCAGACTTCATGGAATCTCTGGCACTTTTCCGTTTGGGGATCAAAACTCTGATTGGAATAAGGCATTGGGGGCAGGGGGATAGAAGAGGATGTTGGTATTGTGAGCATCACTTATGGTGGACAGGCTTTCTCAAGGAGGATGGTTTTGCTAATTCACATCTGCAAATCCAGATGTGCAAATCCAGATCTGACCATCCCAAAGATGGATCCTCTGCTTTTTGCCCAAATCTCATGTGCTTTGGGCTTTGTGAGCTGCTTTGCCCTAGACCTTGTCTACACTACAGGTTATTTTGGTATAATTTATGTCGCTCAGGGGAGTGACTAATCCACATCCCTGAGTGGCGTAAATTACACAGACCTAAACATTGGTCTAGACCACACTAAGTTGCCGGGAGTGCTCCTGACAACTGCCTCTCACTGAGACAGGAGTGATTAAACTGACGAGAGAGCTCTGCCCCGTCGGCTTAGAACGTCTCCATCGCAAGTGCTACGGAGACACAGCTGTAAATGCTGCCGCCTAGGGGTTGCCTAGAGTAACGTAGCTGTCCTAGGGGTTCATAGACTGAAAATTGGTCTCTGATATTGCTGGGGTTTGATCCATTCATTGCTTTGAAAACTAGGCCTTAAAGCAGGCGTGCCACTTATACTGGGATTTTCAAAAACACCAAAGCAGTTTAGGCACCTAACTCTCATTGACTTTGATGGGATTTATGCACCTAACCTGCTTAGAATAGGGCTAATAGTATCCCAAGGGGGCCCTGTGAAGATACATACCTTAATGATGGTGTGTTGCTCATACTATGGAAACGGACAGAACCCTTCACGCTCTGCCCCAGCCCAGCATAATCAATGATTTTGACAAACATTTTGTAGTTTCACCAGCAGATTTTGGTCCTAATTAGAATGGGGCAACAGACAGAAGTTTTATTTCATGACGAATTTTAAGATTGGGGAAACCTGGCTCTGTTCCCTATCGGAACGCCAACGGACCACTTGGAAATTCTGAAAAAAATTCATTGTCCAATTGAAACACGTGTTCATAATCCGACACATTTTTGAAGAAAATTCAAACCAAAGGCATTTTAAAACGAAAACTCAAAACGTTTCGTCCAAAGGGGATGTTACAGCGTTACGTGAGCTCTTCTCTTACCCTGGTTCTCTCATCAAATGAAATTCCAGCACAAAGAACCTGACCTGGGGAAGC
Organism: Mauremys mutica; assembly: GCF_020497125.1. NCBI lineage: Eukaryota > Metazoa > Chordata > Testudines > Geoemydidae > Mauremys > Mauremys mutica. The sequence continues at coordinate 26,897,174 of NC_059087.1, forward strand.
GTTTTGATTTGGACAGAACTGCACATCCCAACCGGCTACGGTTTGGTCCGTGTTTCTCTGCCCAGCTGCAGTCCTGACTGCGGTGACTTGGATTTGAAAGGCATTCCACCGAGTTGTGAGTTCCCCACGCTTCTGATCCAAAGACTCTCCCATACCATTGACCTCCATTGACGCATGACTTGCACATCAGGATGTAGACCGTTACCTGACATGAGATGAAACCCTAAAGTCTTGCATGAGTGCTGCACGTTGGGACGGGACCTTTTCTCACATGCCGCATGGGGAGAACCCCCCTGTATTTATCCACTGGGATATTCTTGGGGGCTAACTAGCAGACAAAAGGGCAGTGGGCCATTAGCTGGAGAGGTCCGTGGGGGTGCGATTGAAGGTGGCACAAAGGAATGGCACACAACACAGCAGTGGGGCCCTTCTGGAGTGTCTGACTGTGTGTAAGAGACAGGGGTTGAATAACCAGACTGTCCTCCTTGGCCAACTCGCTTTTCGATTTCCCCGTTGCTCTGGGGCATGCGTGACAGCTGCGCAGCTAAGAGGGCCTTAGCAGCTGCTTGTGCCATCTTGAAGGGGGCTGGTAAAACCTCAGTGGCTTCGGGAAGTATGGGCAGCCAGGCACGCTGCTCCCACCTTGCAGTGCAGATGGCACCAGGCCCTGCGGGGGTCTCCCCTCCCCTGCGCTGGCTCGGAGCAGAGTGGCAGGCTGGCAGCTTGGAGTGAGCAAGAGAAGGGAGGCCCTGCTGCAGCAAACAGCTGGCATCACCTGCTCTCCCTCTGAGTGAGGGACCAGGGGAAAGGGGCCCCTGCTGGCATTGCAGAGAGACCAGGGCCCAGTCTGGAAAACAGACGCTTCCCAGACCCTGCGGGTGACACTGCACAAAATCACCCATTCTCTGCTTTACCAGGCAGAAATAACCACGGACCCTACCCTGCACGCTGCTGCGGAGCATCTCCGGTGAGCCGCTGAGCAGCCACAGGCGGCCTCCCATTGAAGCCAGCAGGAGCTGAAGGTTGCCTTCGTTCCCGGCTGACCCATCAAGCCACCGTGCCGGTGGGTGTGGTGTTGCTTGTGAGCCCTCCCACACCCCTTCAGCCAGGGTATCCCGTCCAGATAGACCCTGGGATGCTGAAAAGCTTCGGCCCCTTGTGGACAGTCTCAGTTATTAACAGCAAAGTCCACACAACTTTCACCCCAACATCCCAGCTGGGTGACTAGGCCAGTCTTAGTCCATCTGCCCCTCACCCGAGGCCAGTGCTCGCCTCTACCCTGCTCTTCTCTCAGTGCTGGTCTCTGCCCCTGCTGTTAGGTCTTTTGCCCCTACCGGGGCAAGGTCATTCCCTGGGGAGGTCCATCCATGTGACTGTTCTGCAGGGACAGCGGGTGATCCTGGCCAGGCCAGGCTTCCATCCAGCATCTGGGGGACACCTGGCTGAGACCAGGCCCTCTGGGATGCCTGCAAAGTGCAACCCTCTGTCTAGACGTTTCCTCCGAGCCCCTCGGACAGACTCACCATTCTGGTGGATTCCCTGGAGACATCCCCTTTCAGGCTCCCTGCTCAGGCCTCTCCTGGGAGCTCCTCTCCACAGGCACTTCATGTCTCCCTTTGAAGTACCCTCTAACTGAGCTTTATCAGGCCCAGGTGCTGGTTTATTAAGCAGCCAGCTAGGGCAATCAGCAACCCCCAGGCGGGGCCTTCATAAGGCAGTTCTGGGCAGACTGGGCCCAGATTCCTCAAAAAGGGCAGCTGCCCCTTGACAAAGGTGCTCAGCACCTCGCAGGATCTGGGCTCAGCTTGTAGGCTCTGTCTATGCTAGGGGTCTCCTCCAGTGTTGCTGCACCATGGGTGTAAAGCCCCTGTGCAGAGGGGCTGCTCTGAGGGAAGACAAATTTCATCCATGCAATTTACTCTAGCACATTATCACATTAAGCCCTGCCGGTGCCAAATCTATTATAGGTGCCTGCAGCATTAGTGATTAGCACGGCTGTAGCCGCGTTTGAATTCAAATTCCCCACATCTGGACAAGGCCCTGCTTACTTCTTACTCAAACAATATGCTCCTTTGACTCCACTGGGGCCCAATCCCCTAATGCCAATACTCAGCATCCCTCAGGACTTGGCTCTGGGAATCTCGCTGCAGTTAGGAGGGAGTGGAGCCTGCAGGCGATGCGCTGTGTCACTGTCTGGGATGTCGCCGGTAGAGCTCTGTCCTCTATTCTGAGCCACCCCTACACAGCACTGCTAGGGAGTAGCCTTTCTTCTTTGTGCACTACATGGTATAAGTTATAGAATCTCCGACATGACCCCCTGCACTGAGGCAGGAGCAAGGAAACCTAGATCATCCCTGCCAGATGTTTGTCCCACCTGTTCTTAAAACCTCCCAATGACGGGATTCCACGAGTTCCCTTGGTGACCTAGTGCAGTGCTTAACTATCCTTAGAGGTAGAAAGGTTTTTTCCTAATATCTAACCTAAATCTCCCTCACTGCAGATTAAGCCCCGTTCTTCTTGTCCCACCTTCAGTGCACATGGAGAACAATTAATTTCCAGCCTCTTTATAACAGTCCTTCACATACCTGAAGACTTATCAGGTCCCCCTTCAGGTTTTCTCAACACTAAAGATGCCCCATTGTTGTTGGGGGAGGTTTTAACCTTTCCTCGCGGGTCAGGTTCTCTGAAGCTTTTAGCACTTTTTGTTAGATTTAGGAAACCTGGCCTATGAGGAAAGGTTTTAAACAAAAGTTGTGCCTAGGCTTGGCAGAGTTTGATTTAAATTGTCAGTAAACGTCAATTTCACTGGACACACAGAAATCATTGGGAGGGAAAACATATCCATCGATGTGTCAGCAAACACGGCCCTCCCCGGCACCTGCTGCCTGCAGGGACCCAGTGGGACCAGCCATGCGGCTGGGCAGGGCGCCCCCTATAGCCCCGCTGTCATGGCCCCACTCACAGCTGGGAGTTTGGCTCCTACCTGGGGATGGCCCCATTCTGCTGCGGCGTGGCCTCCTCTGCGGCCGGTCGCTTGTCTTCCTCCTCACGGCATCAGCCAGGGGGTTCTCTGCTCCACTAAGCCAGGACTCTCCTGCACCTTGCACCTGGGTCATGCAGGGAGCCCCCAGCAGCTGCATTGTCAGCCTTCCCTAAACCCCCTTAATTTCCCCCATCTGTGAACATTTAAATTAGAAATTGAATTCTGCCACGCCTTGTTCTATAGCAGTTCTTCCCTGTCATTGTACGTACCACATAGCATTCCTCACAGCTCCACTACACTGCATTTACCATGTCATTGCAACTCCCAGTAGTTGATTTGGGGACTTGAGCTGATTTTCGGGGCACCTTGAATCATTTCTATAGAGGCCTGGTTGAGGAAATTGGCACAGAATGCCCTCGTCTGTACTCCTTTCCAAACAGATGGACTTGGTGCCATTTATTCCTCATCTGTTCTTTGTGCCCAGAATTGTCCCCGGTACCCACCCGTTTCCAGCCCCTTCTAGTACCTCTCCCTCCTGCCATTCGCACCCTGAGCACTACTTCTGAGTGAGGCTCCTCAAGTAGCATCCTCTCCCAGCAGAAACCGGGTATTGCGGAGATCAGAGGCACCCTAGCCCCACGCCCCTCCCAGCAGGCTGTGCGGCAGAGAAGGAGGGAGCTTTAATGGGACTGGGGGATCTTACCGGTACTTTTTCCCCTGCAGAGTGCACTGGAATCACAAACCAGGGAGAATTCTCCTAGCCTCTCCCAGCAAGTCATGGATCAGGGAAGGATCTAGCCCCAGTGGCTGGAGGGAATCCCTAAAGCAGTCACGGTAGGTAGCGTCCTAGAAGTCCTAGTACCTGTTGGAGAGCTCACAGCTACCCTTGCAGCCAATGCCACCTTGTGCTTGAATCCCAGGAGCTGCCAGGAGCACAACGTGGTGCTGGTGATTTAACAAGTGGAGTGTTTTTTTAACTCACTTTCTACTGAACCAGTGATGCCATGTGGTGCAAGGAGGCTCTGTGCAGCTGGAGGAGATGTGACGGTCTTATCCCTTGTAGCCATTAGCAAAGTACCCTGTTACTTTTTAATAGAGAATATGTATGCTCCCGGTATTCAATTTTAGAGCATTACATTCTGCTTTCTTGATTTTCCCCTACTGTTTCAATTGGCTGCAATATATCCTTCCTTATTTCTTCTTCTGATTTTCCATGTGATGTTACTTTGCGCTGTTAACCAGGTGCCACCTTTCACCCCAGAGGTGTGTGCATTTCACTAGTAAGCGATGAAGCTCCTATATCAATTTGTGAGGTTTCCCAGGGTGCTGGGAACTATAAATGTTATATTGTATGCTAGGACTGTATCACTCCATTTCCAGCAGGGGGCAGGATAGAGAAAAACGTCAGAGCACTGCCCATGGGGAAGCTGACAGCTACTGCCAAGCTAGGCAGAGTCACTGCAGGAATCTCTTATGCTGTAAGTAAGAAACAAGGGAACATCATGCCAAGTTAGGAGAAAACCAATTCATCTTCCCTGACCTATTTCTGGACATGCTCTGAAGGGAAGAGAAGAAACTGTCTGTCAGGATCAAAGGAAATTATGCATGTTGAACTGACAACCGGTCTTTCTGTGAGTTCACACCATCAAGTGGCAGATTGGCACTGCTGTCTCTGTTATATCCCCGATTTTTCCACTCGGCAGATCCCCTGGCAATGCTCACTATATTTCAGCTGATGGAACCCTTCCAAAGCTGGAGTGGCTACCAGTGGTAGGAGACAGACCCGAGAAGCCAGCTAAATAACATGGGCCTGCTCTGTTACTCCCTTCCTTCCCCTGAGGTAAGGATGCTGTTGGATTGTAAAGGGGGTGGGGTGGGTATTCTAAGACCTGGCTCCTGGTGTAAATTAGTGCAGCCCCAAGGCTGCTCTAACTTATGGCCCTGATGGGGCTTGAGGAACAGAGAACAAACAGTTCAGCGTACTATGGCCATGCCCCCTATGCTGTGGGGTGGGAGCACAGCCTTTGGTAGCCCTTATGCCAGCTCTACGCCTGCTGGAGAGGCCCTCTGCCCAGGAGGCATGCTAAGGGGCAGTTTTTACCCAATTTGAGGCCCCTTTATGCGTTCAGAGCAGTATATAGGGGCTTTAGTGTAACCAACACTCACGTGCTCTGGGGCAATCGCAAAAGAGGAAGCGGGAATGAACAGAAAACTGAGCTGAACCGTTCACGCACACCCCCCACCCAGAGAATCTGGATTCAGTGACGACTTGAGACATAAGTGGAAAGGAATTTGGAGCTAAAGCCTGTCCTCATTTATGCTTGGTCCAACCTCACTCTGGCTGTACTGGTGTAACTGAGGCCAGAATCTGGCCCTTGATGCCCTGGTAACACTGGGCTTTTGTTTACCGTATACACACACGTATGTGCCCCCACACAAAGGATAGCAGGGCGTGTATGAGGTCAGCATTGAGGTACGTTGGCGGAGCTCTGGGGCCTTGTACCCAGGAAAAATCCACAGCGTACTGTGAGCCTGGGCGAAGTGGGGCTGGAATAGGAGCAGGTGCCGCAGTTCAGGGCTGAGCTGCGCTGGCAGAGCTGTGGGGCCAGGAAGCCGCTTACATATCGTCTCCTCGCTGTATCACAGGCTCAGCATGGCCTCATGGGATGGGCACTGGGCTGGTAATCAGGAAACCTGGGTTCTGGGCCTATATGTCAGGTGACCCTAGGCAAGTTACTTTACTTCTGCTTCCTCTCTTTCATTAGCGGATTTCGTGTGCAAACTCTTTGGGGCAGGGGCCGTCTCTTGCTATGTGTCTGTACAATGCCTAGCACAATGGGGCCACGGAATAACACCTCTTCCTTACCGCCATGGGCGCCGAAATCCTTGTGGAAGGAAGAGGGCGTCAAACCTGAATCCTCCCCCTGAGCTGTCATTTCTAGGGTACATCTGGCGGGTAGTGATCGATCTATCGGGGATCGATTTATCGCATCTAGTGTAGTTCTTATCTAGCCCTTACAGGGAGCTGGAGTCGCTTCTAACCAGATCGACTTCTAACCTTTGTGGGAAACCCTCGTCTAAGCAGGTGGCTTTCGTTTTGTGGCCCGGGGCTCTGTCGCTCTCCGATTCACAGGGCAAGGTAGAGAAAAGCCGTTCCGCAGAGCATGGAATTAAATCCAATCCACCGGCGCTAGATGGAGATTTCTTTACCCTCCTCCTAATACAAAGCCGCCCGGCTCCCCGCGCTCCCGGTTTCAAGCATAAAAATGATACTTTACATGTGGTGCCACCTCTTTTCAAAGCATGCCTGAGTTTCGGCTCCCCAGGCCGCTGAGGGGCAAGGAGTCTTAGCAGCCCCATTTTTACAGATGGGGAAATGGAGGGGAAAAGCCAACACTTCCAAACTGGAGAGCCTACAGCTCGGCACCTAAACCCAGGGCATGATTTTTTCAGAGGTGCTGAGCACCTAGCAGCACCCACGTCGCAGGGATACTGGCTTTATTTTAGCACCTTGTTATTGTGTGGCTGAAGCCAGGCTGGGCAAACACTCAGTGCTTGATGCCCCGTTCTAATGTTTCCTAGACTGAATGGGCAGGATGGGAGCCTGGCGGTGTCTTTCTGCTCAAGGTTTTCCCAGTGCACATCCCTAACCTGCAAGGAATGGTAAAGGTGTTCCCTGCCCCTCCGTTTGCTCAGGGTGTGGCTACGCGGCAAGGCTTGCCGAGTGCTGTCCCCCAGGCCATCCTCACACAGAACCCGGGAGGATGTGAGGATGTGTGTGTTGGGCTTGCACTGTCATGCTCAGGTGCGGGGATGGGGTGAACCATGGGCTGCACCCCTGTCCACCCACTTTGCAGGCTGGAGCGCAGGTACCTGATTAGCTGGTTAGCTAGTCCTCCAAGGCCATCCCACAATTCCTGCTCCCTGGCTCCAGCCACCCTGAAGGGGTTTTTTTGTTTGTTTGTTTGTTTTGTTTTATTCCCTGCTTTGCCGGCTGCACCGTGTTCCCCTCCCTGCTTTGCCACTCCAGCCGCCCTCCCCCCCCCCCGCCCTTTTTTTTTTGCTTGGGGCGGCAAAAAAGCCAGAGCTGGCCCTGCCCCTCACCCCTTGGACTTTATCACTGTCCTGCCAAAAGACCCATTTCATCCCACCTCACCCAAAGCCCACAACCACCAGCAGCTGTGAGCTGGAAAGACTTCTGTCTCCAGGGGTGGAAGGGGAATGAAGTCTCTTTGTCCACCTGCTCCAAGCTTAACCCTGACGCGGAGGAGATAACTTGGGGGCGAGGACAACTCTAATGGCTAAGTGAATTCAGGCTTTGGGCTGTCTCTCGGCACTTTGCCAGCAGCACCTAGCCACAGCCCATACGGCGTCCACTCTGCTGTTCAATGGGACAATGTTCCCTTTTGGAGCCGCAATGAGCCTAGCGCCCATGAAAGGTGCGTAATGGACAGCCTGACGTCCTCTGCTCTCTGCTGACCAGGTACAGCATGGAGAGCAGCAGCACAAGCGTCCCCCGAGTCCCACCTCCAATCTGCCTTATTCTTGCATCGGGTGAGCCCATCTCGAGGGATAAGAGGGGAGCCCGTTCAGTCCTTGCCAACACGGGGTCCTGCGGTGGGGATGGCTTTTGTGAGTGGACTCTAGAGCTGGTGCGCAGCCTTTGAAAGTCATTGCAAGGCTCTTTTGGCTTAAAAAAAAAAAGCTGTTGGACCGTGTGACGGGGTGTCCACCCCACGCAGGAGCGGAAGGGGCTAACGGAGGCCAGATAGGCCAATTAACCTAGGCGGTTGGAGGCTGAGAAGAAAGCCCTAATCCGAGGAGCAGGCTCACCTGGGCAGGAACAAGCAGGGCCTCTATAAAGCCAGGGAGCTGTTGCTGGAAAGGGCTGGGGCTGCTGCTATTGGGCAGTTGCTCCCTGGGAAGAGGTGCTGGTGCTGGTGCTGGGAAGCAGGCTGCAGTCTCCTCCTGAGTGGAGGGAGCTGGAGGCTGGCAAACCCAGAGAGGCAGGTGGGCTCCCCGGAAAGGGAGGACTTTAGTGACCTGGCCAGAGGGCCAAGCCACAGGGGGGAAGCTGCAGACCCAGGTGTGGGTGGGGCAGGAGGGCAAGAAAAAATCAGGGAAGACCCCACCAGAGGGGGAGAGCAAGCGGGGAGAGCTAATTCCCAGGACAGCCAGCAGCAGGCGCAGTAAGCACTGAATGGACCCCAGGACAGAACAAAACTTTTGCAGTCTATGCATCTGATGAAGTGGGCGGTGGCCCACAAAAACTTATGCTCAAATAAATTTGTTAGTCTCTAAGGTGCCCCAAGGACTCCTGTTCTTTTTGCGGATACGGACTAATACGGCTGCTACTCTGATACTTTGCAGAAAATGTTCAGGTTGGCTGATATTTTCAGGGATGTCCTCAAAAACGTGGGAACTGATTTTTATAGATCCGAAAGAACTTTACAAAGGAGGTTAGTATCGTTGTCCCTATTTTACAAATGGGGAAATGGAGGCACAGAGGAAAGAAATGACTCGCACCAGTCACCCAGCAAATCAACAGCAGAGCCAGGACTAGCACGTGGGTCTCCTGAGTCTCAATCCATGGCGCTCTATTCATTATGCCACACTGCCCTGCCTGGCCCTGAGGCTGAGACCCAGCAGCCCATTTCACAGACTGCTGAGCACTCCCCAGATTGTAATGAACTGCTGTTAATTAGTACCATGCACTCTTATTGGTGGCTCTGTGCCCTTGTAATTAGGCACCGTTGCATGTATTAAAAAGCATATCAGTGATCCATCAAAGGAATGAATGTAGAGGCTGCTTTTCTCTAGTATCTGAGAACAAATGTTAATAGATTTATCACCTCAGCAACATTCCTGTGAGTGAGGGAAGTATTATTACCCCCATCTTAGAAATGGAGAAACTGAGGCATGGATAAGTTAAGTAACATGCTCAAGGTGATGCTGGAAGGCTGTGTCAGCCAGCCCTGCTTAGACCCAGCCTATTGTTTTTTACACACAAGGCCATCGTTCCTCAGTGACAGAACCAATTCTCCTCCCAGCCTCAAAGATCAAGAACTCCCAGTCCCCAGGTAGGAACCTGTTCCATAGAGCATCTATCTACCTGCATAACCCCCATCACTGCCCTTCACAAGCCCCGCTATGCAATTAGAAAATGTTGGTATTCCCATTCTACAGACTTGGGGAAACTGAGGCACGAAGAGGGCTGCACAGGGAATGTGCAGCAGAGCAGGGTATAGAAGCCAGATCTCTTGTGTGCCTGCATCGTGCTCGAACCACACAAGTATCCTTCCTGGCTTGGTTTCTTGCAACAGATGCTCCATGTGCCAGCCAGTCTCCTGGGCTCAGCCAGTCTCCCGTGGAGGCCTGTGGAAAACATCCCGTCCTGCGCCACTGCTGTTTGTTGGTATTTAAGGCATCGCTCCATTTCAGTGCTAGCCTGGGTGCTGTGCATTTGTTTATCTAGCAACAGAAGGCGTCCTCAACGGGAAAAGCAACCTCTCCCCCCAGCCCTCCCCACGCACAGTTGCTCACACACCCTGCTTAATGCTGCGTGGCGAGAACAGTCGTGTAATTATGAGACATAACCAAATAGAGAAGCCACAGAGCGTCATGCCCTCGGGTTACCTTCCGACGGAAGCCAGGCCCTGCTGCCAGGGAGCAAGGGGGCTGATGCGCTACATGGAGAGACCAGCCAAGTCAGGAATCTTAAAGGGACAGGATGGGTTTTGAAGCTTAGTGATGAAGCCAAGGGACAAGTAGTTTCTAATTTCATTTGCATGGATCATTCTGTGAGGCCTGGGATGCTCTTGGAGCCTGTAACTAAACTGGGCAGATTCCCTCCCCCTTCCTTATCCAACCTCCTCCAAAAAGGAAGTTGAAGCCCGAGTCTGAGGTGGGGCGAGGGACTCCCTAGTGGTGCTGAGTAGAGCTGGTTGGGAATTCGCCGCTGAAACCGCTTTCCAGTGAAAAATGCTGCTTTGGTCAAAGTCAGAACGTTTTTTAAAAAATCCTTGTAGATTTTTGAGCAAGTTTTGTTTGGAACAAACACCCCCAATGAAATCTTTTGGGAATGTCAGACCAGCTCGTTGTGACATTGTTGGAATGCAACACTTTAATGTTTTTTGATTCAAACTGGCTTTTTGAAACTAAATTCCTTTAACTGGTTTTAATAACGTTTAAAAGATCAAACTCAAAACAAAGTATTTGCATTTTATCCAAGTGAAACATTCGGAACGACCCCAACTGAAATGGATATGGAATTTTGCTTTTGCAGGAAATTTTGAAATGTTTTGGTTTCATTCTGCTTCAGTCCAGTCCCTGCCCAGCTCTAGCGACCAGAGTCCTAAGCTGCTTTTAACATCCCTGGGGGCTGGTTACTCCTGGCTCTTCTTGTGGGGTGTTCAGGGCCTGGCTGCATCAGGTCCTGAGCTGCTATTCCTCTTCTTCTTCTTCCAAGCACTTTGCAGAACCACAGACCAAATTCTATCCATACGACTCTTTCTTTCAGTGCAGTTAGAGCAGAATTTAGCCCTTCCAGAGCTGCTGGAAGATTTAGCCTTTTTTTTTTTAATTTGTCCAAAAAAAGACACAGAAAACGTCAATTTTTCCAATAACCCCAAACAGAAAAAATTGGTAAAAATGTTTTTGTGTAAAATAATAATAAATCAGTTTTAGAAAACCAAAAACTTTCCCCAAAAATGGGGTGGGGGCAGATGTTTGATTTTTTTTCATCAAAAAATCAGAAATGTTAACAATCATCCTTGAACATTTTCATTTCTTTTGAAAAGGCTCTTTCGTCCCAGACCGATTTTGATGAGAATTTTAACCAGCTCTAAGCCCTGCACTAAACATGGCTTGTTTTTCCCCTCTTCTGCGGTGCAACGCTTTCTGAACTGCTCTAGAAAGTCCCCTGAGAGGCACCGGCTAAAGGGGAAATACATGGCCGGGGAGGGGAGAATGCTGGTCTTTATAAACCCGGGGGCAAAGGATGCTTGTTTATAATCTGGTTCCAGGTGGATTGACATTGATCCCTCCTAAACAGGACTGCGTAAGATCTGCATAGATCTCTCCTTCTCCGGGGCTTACAGAAACATCCTATCCCATTGGCTAGCTAACGATTCGGAACCACCCCCCGTAGAAAAATAATTAGAGGGCGGTAGGTGAAACTACATAACACACTTAAACTGCTATGAAATTGGCCTTTCTTTGATTGGTACCCGCCGATAGGCAGCAAGACTCTCACTGGGCCAAATTCATCCCTGGTATCAGCGAATTGCACGTAGGATGAGCTTGTCCCTGTATCTTTAATACTGTACGTGTTCAGTGCAGAAACACACGCTCTGTCTGGAAGATGTGTCTCCCCACTGGCACTAGTCGGAAAGTAAACGTGTCATGCGGCAAGGTAACCATGCAGTTTTGGGGAGTTAGATGTAGGAGCCAAGAGAACCTTTCGACCAAGCATGCATTGTCATCAGACTCCTAAACCAGTTCCTTCCTCACCGTTCTTTTCAGACAGCATTGACAAAGTGCCATAAATAGTCGCACCTCTTCACAGAACATAGACCCTCCGGCCCAGATCCACAGAGGTATTTAGGCCCCTAAAGCCCACTGAAATCAGGTGGATCCTTTGAGGCTCTGGGCCTCTGAGCTTGTTTCTCAGTGGGCCCTTCCTCGCCCTGTGCAGTGATAGACAAAGTGAGTCCAGTCTGCTCTAGGTCAGAACAGTAATGGTTGATGCTCACTTTGCAGGGGTGCAAATGATGGCACAAGCTGCAGGTCCCACATCCTCTGCCCCAAAGACTTTCCACTCTAAATACGTCTGGACTGAAGTCGCCTCCCTTAATGTTTGCGAGGGGCATGCACAGACAAGGAGCCCAGACAAACCCCTTTGCTGTGTGGTTCCCTGCTGCATTGTGAGATGGGTAAAGCAGAGGGCGGGGAGGCATGCAGCTAAAGGGGTTGCCTTCCTGCTGACTCCTTCTACGTGGCATGCTGAGTGGAACTGGAGAAAGGAGGTCAGAAGGGCTGCTTTCCCTCAAAACCACTTTTCACCAGAAAATTGGGATGTTGGCGTAACTAAATTTTTCACGCAAAGTGCCTGCTTTCTGCAGGAAATTTTTATTTTTGGCGGAAAGCCCCAACTTCAAAACTTGCATTTGGAAATGCTGCCACAGTGCCTCATGGGAACTGTAGTTCAGTTGCTTCATGTCTCCAGTCTCCTCTCTGGGCTGAGCACTCCAATCAGACTACATCTCCTCCAATAATGCACTGTGGCCAGAGATCCCAGTTTGTGAGTTAGGCTGTTGTGTTGGCAGTTTATCTGCTGTTCACCCGGTGGGATTGGTCACCTGAGTCCTGGTGTTGCGTTTGTTCCCTGACCAGTGCTCTAAGCTGTGTAAACAGGAGGAGCTGCCATTGTTTTGCTGTTCTCTTACCTTCTCTGAACATTCGCAGGAGCTCAGCAAACCCCTTGAGACCAGGCAAAGGGCTTTCTAAAATGGCTCTGAGCCCCTTTCCGGTGGGGAGTGTGTCCTTCCCCTAGTAAGCACAATGCTTTCACTCTGCACAAAGAGGCTTGTGCATGGAGTCTCACTCCCCCGAATGGCTGCGAATGAAAAGTATCCGTGAACGCCAGCGCGAGGAACCAGCATGTCTTCTCTGCAGGGAGAGTTGTGGATACTCTGCTGCTTGTGGCTTTGTCTTCACGGCAACAAAAGAGGTACTCGTGCGTCAAGCGAGCTCTCTTGCTATAAAACACTAGTGGAGACAAAGCACAGGTAGTTTGACCTTGGTACCTGTTTCAAGGTAAAGTTATACCCCGACCTGGGCTTTACCTCCACTAGCTACATTGAGCTAAACACTCCAGTGCCTTGTCTCTACTTTTAACATAACACCTATTGTTGTAGCGGTGACATAACCTATAATCTCTCCCATCTCTACTCACAACTCCAATGATTCCTCAAGGGAGGCTGCTGGTGATGTATGTGGCAGAGCAATATCTTGCTGGATCTTTTCACATCTTTAAGCCAGGCTCTAAATCCAGACCATGGCACTCGCCCAGAGTAGGAGTGTGGGGATCCAAGCCTGGAGAATTTGCCATTTCATAGCTATAGGGAAAACAATCTTTCTTGCGATTAGTCATTTCTTCCCAGGGAGGCCCAGGGCTGCTCCAACAGCTCAGGGGTTGGGTGTATTGGCCACCCTGTTTGGGGGGGTGTGACTGGAACAGAGAGGGGTGGTGCAGCCACACTGAACTACACCCGCAGAACTCAGCTGGTGCAGGACTGGGAGACACTGGGGCTAGAGGAGTCAGGATTGAGATGCATTGGCAGAGCTGGGGAGTGAAGGGTGCACAGTGCCCATCCCTCTTTCAAGATCATGTGAAGATTTTGCATGTGAAGATAATACATCTCCCCATCCCATCAGTGACACTGTGGATCCTCTCGGCTCATTGCTGCCTGGAATACCATGGAGCAGGGTTATTTAATATCTTCCCCTGTGAGCAGGGGCCATACCAGGTTCAAAGAACTACTTCCCAGCTTGCATTTTCCAAGGGCAGACTGTGCCACTGCCTGGATTGTGACAAAAGGGCAAAGATGCCTGGTTGATTTCTTTACAGAGGTGCATTGGAGCTGGACACATCTCTACCAGCCAGCTGGGGTGCCACTAGGGTCCACGGGCTCCTGAGAGTCAGTGAGTAGGAATTTCACTTTGTCACCATGCTGCTGCTTTTGGATCTCAGGGTTTGAGTTCTAGGATGGACCCATTTCTGAACCCAGAATTAAGACCTCCGTATTGGCCTCAACAAATCCCTCTCTGCAAATAGCTCATCTTTGTGCCTGTCACTGCCTCACCTGCTGGCTCCCACAGCTTTCCACTTAGAAACTGTGACCCGACACCTCCCAAGCACCAGATATTGAGGCCTGCTAAAAAGCCCAGGGAGGGGTCTGGGTGCCCAGTGGTGCTGGAGATGCAGCAGCACCTCCTGGGTTGAAGTGGGGGTTTGCAGTTTGGTTCAATGGCTCTCAGCACCCCCCTACACAAATTGTTCCAGTGCCACTGTGGGTGCCCCGTTACCTGTGGTCTTCACGTCCATAGCTAGGCTCAAAACACGGAGGATGTGTTGGGTTTTTTTAGCTGGCTCCCTCCCCTCTCCGCTGTCAGGAGGAAGACTTGGAGCAATCACAGCACTGTGCTGCAAATATTAATTATCTCCTAACTGCTCTCCAGGCAGCCATTAGATCTCAGCTCGCTGACAGCTGTTCTCGCAAACCTACCCAAGGAATCGACGGGCGTAGGAGGGGAAATGGATGGGGGGGGGTGCAATCAAAGGAATGGAGGTGCAAGGGGGTGGGGAGTTTGGTACCTAAGTCCCCTAAGCACCTTTGGAAACCCCCTCCTACGTAACTAGACAATAGAGCTGGTTGGGAAATTATTATTTCTTCCCCACAAAAAAATGTGGGTTTTCATGAAAACTCCAAAATCTGGGGGGCGGCGGGGGGGTAAAAAAACCTGCCTTTTTTTCCCCCTTTTTGGATGAAAATCATTTTGGTTTCATGAAAAGCTGCATTTTGTCACAGGGTTCTTTAAGGGTCCCCCCCCCCAAAAAAAAGTTGTCAAAAGAATTTTAACCGCCTCTACTTGGCAATGCTACGTGAGTGGTGAATACGGCCACCTCCAGCCCCTTCCGTGGGCTTGTATAGCTGCTGATCCTTAGGGCATGAACTCTTTCCAGGGAACAGTTGTTTTTAGCCTCCATTCGAGCCATTGGCACAATTGCACTAGAGTAAACTCATAGCACAGCCTAGAAAGATGGTCCCAGGGTTAGGCCTATCACTGGGGAGGTCTGGATTCAAGACCTCGCACTGCCACACGCTTTGTGAGACCTTGGAGAAGTCAGACAGTCGCGCCATGCCTCAGTTTCCCCTTTGTAAAGTGGGAGTAATAGCACTGTCCCATCTCCCAGGGGTGCTGGAAGTTGGGAATGGAGACTTTGAGCTAGAGAGTAAGATGAAGTACTTAAGATAGAGACAAAAGGGCTGGCTTCAAGCCCAAAGTAAACTTGACACACGTGATTTGCATCTTTCGTTGCCAATGTTTGAGATTTGGGGCATCTGGCCATTGTCCTAAACTAAGCCAGTGATTCGTGACCTTGTCTCATCCCCCGCGTTTTTCCGCCACCTGAAGCGTTCCCTCCACAGAGAACTCCAGTGGCCCGAAGTAACATAACTAGGGACTTGCTAGCCAGTGGCTGAGCTCAACGCTGTCTGCTAAATTTATGTGGCCATCTCTCTTTATATCCATCTATCAAAAGGCAGAGAGGGAGAGGATACCAATAAGAAGCTAGTTAACTAAATAAATGAATTAGGCAGGCCCTATGTAGAGATAAATCTCTCTGAGAGAACATTTAGACGTTCCATATTTGAGCTGGATATCATTTAAATTACCGCTCTACCTCCCCTCAACGTGTAGGCCCTCATTACCGTGTTTTTAATGCTCCGGGCTTAATTGCAATAGCTGCAGCCTTCCCCTCCAAGCTCCTCATGGAAATTAGTCCGGCTTTCCTGCCCGCTTATTATCCAATGCTCCCTGCAGCATGTGCTTTTCCACCGCCCCGGGCTTGCCCCACGGCTCAGCCTGGCCAAAGGGAGAGAGCTGCTGCCTGGGGGAGGGGGTCAGGACTGCTTTGCAGTGGGTGCGCCCGCGTGGAGAGGATGGGAGGTGACACCTTCCCAACCCTGGTGGAATTGGAGGGGAGGGTCTGGCAGGCTCCCTGGAGAACTTGCCTGCTTTTGCGTTCAGGAGTGTGTGGGTGAATGTGTGTGAGAGGTAGGGAGTGTGGTGGGAGCTTATCCCAAAGCCGAGAGGCTGAACTCTTCCAGCAAGAGCTGCACAGCACCAAAGCCAACACTTGAGGGGATAACGCCCTCCCAGTGCCCCCTGCCTGTTCCTTGTGATCAGCAGTGCCCTCTAGCTGCCACCAAGAGGAAAGGCTGGCCTCTGGAAGTAGCGGTGCAGCAACCGGAGAACATCAGGAGAACCTGTTTGGCAGAGCACACGTTTCCTGAGAAATTAAACAACCAAGAGCACTGCCCCTCTTCTGTCCCTGTAGAGGCTATTTCCCTACCATCCATTAGGGGAAGCTAATGTTTCATCACATTCTCTTCTTCTCTGCTTAAATATGCTATTATCTCCACAAGGTGGGAAAGGTCCCATCCCCCCAGACAGCACCCACTCACCCCCAGAAAGAGAGAGACAAACTGGAAGGGGTAAAGAGCAAGAACTGTGACTGATGGGCTGAAAGGATTGGCCAAGAAGGAAGAGCAAAATAACTCAACTAGCAAAATTTGGCACCATGTGACCCAATCCAACTCCTACTGAAGTCAATGGAGCTTCTTGTGTTGACTTCAACGGCAGCTGGAGTGAACCCAGGACAACCCTGTGGCAATATAGGCATTGGTGGTACGAAGAGGCATGCTTAGGTGTAACAGGGTGCAGTTCAGAAAAGGGAAATTTAGTAGGAGACAAAGAATTTCCCAGCAGCAAGAACTGTTCCACTGACATTTAGATTCCACCCGTCTAAAAGTGGAAGCCCCATTGTGTAGGGCATTTAAAACTGGCATTTAAAACTGGCATTTAAAACTGGCATTTAAAGCCCAAGAGAGCCTATGAGGAACAGTCCTTCAAAGGCAGCGAGATGGGGGTCAGAGGGATCAGTCAATGGATGTGTTCTTCAACCAGTGGGAAATGCAAGTTGCACCTAGTTAGTTGTGTCCAGAGAAACACCAATGATGAGTGAATATTGAAGCATGAAAGCAAAGCATGAGATCAGCCTCCACTGCTCGTGTCTGTAGCAGACCTCACACTGAGCATTCAGTGTTGGTCACTGCGGTCAAAGACAATAGGATGCCACAGCTCAATTTAGGTTATTATAACAAGAGATGGAAATGACCTGGAAGTCATCTAAGTCCATCCTCTCAGCATCAATGCAGGATTGTTCCCTACAGTACATAGCAACAAATTGATGCCTCGCAAGGACCTTCTGCATGGCATCACCACTTGGAACTTCAGTGTAGCCATAGAGACAGGATTTCCTGCTCTAAAAAACACATGCCACCCCAACATTAAGGCTAAAGGCAAATCTTCATTATCTGTTAGCCGCAGAGGCCTATGAAGCTCACAGTAGAGTGCAGTTCTGATTCCATCCAGCAGAGGCCAGTGGCAAACATTCCCACTAGTGAGTATGTCTGAGATGATTGCAATATTTAGTGCTTTACCCAGTATACCCTAGCTTGATATGTTGTGAGTTATCCAGTCCAATTTTCATGAGCTCAGACAGTGGGGTCTTCCACCCCCTTCCTTATGTCCGTTCCCACACAAAACCAGGGTTGCCTGAAATGGATACTCTCTTTACACACTTGTATTATCCACCTGCTCTTTTCTTCTGCAGGGATCCCAAGTCACTGAACATTTGCAAACTTCAGCCAGGGGCGGCTCCAGGCCCCAGCACGCCAAGCGCGTGCTTGGGGCAGCATGCCACGGGGGGGCGCTCTGCCGGTCGCCGGGAGGACGGCAGGTGGCTCCGGTGGACCTCCCACAGGCGTGCCTGCGGAGAGTCCGCTGGTCCCGCGGCTTCGGTGGAGCATCCACAGGCATGCCTGCGGGAGATCCACCGGAGCCGCGGGACCAGTGGACCCTCCACAGGCACATCTGCGGGAGGTTCACCGGAGCCACGGGACCAGCAACCGGCAGAGCGCCCCCCGCAGCGTGCCGCCCTGCTTGGGGCAGTGAAATGGCTAGAGCCACCCCTGACTTCAGCAAAAGGGAGACCCCAAACCAAACGCAAGCAGAGCTTCCTACAACCAGAC
Source organism: Mauremys mutica (assembly GCF_020497125.1). Classification (NCBI taxonomy): domain Eukaryota; kingdom Metazoa; phylum Chordata; order Testudines; family Geoemydidae; genus Mauremys; species Mauremys mutica. The sequence continues at coordinate 26,915,036 of NC_059087.1, forward strand.
AAGGGAGAAAGCAGATAACTTCATGAAGGCCATTCCCTAAGAACCTCATGCTGCTGCTGTAGTTTCTATGGGAAGCACTCAGGTACTATGGTGTTAGGTTTTTTAATAGTGTCCATGATAAACAGATTATTTACATTACACTGATAGCCTGGAAGCCCCGACAAGACAAAGGAAGTATCCCGGATGATTGGAAAAAGGCAAATGTAGTGCCCATCTTTTAAAAAGGGAAGAAGGAGAACCCAGGGAACTACAGACCAGTCAGCCTCACCTCAGTCCCTGGAAAAATCATGGAGCAGGGCCTCAAGGAAACCATTTTGAAGCACTTGGAGGAGAGGAAGGTGATCAGGAACAGTCAACATGGATTTATCAAGGGCAAGTCATGCTGACCAACCTGATTACCTTCTATGGAGATAACTGGCCCTGTAGATATGGGGAAAGTGGTGGACGTGATATATCTTGACTTTAGCAAAGTTTTTGATACGGTCTCCCACAGTATTCTTGCTGGCAAGTTAAAGAAGCATGGCTTGGATGAATGAACTATAAAGTGGATAGAAAGCTGGCTCGATTGTCGAGCTCTAAAGGTAGTGATCAATGGCTTGATGTCTAGTTGGCAGCCGGTATCAAGCGGCGTGCCCCAGGAGTTGGTCCTGGGGCCGGTTTTGTTCAACATATTCATTAATGATCTAGATGATGGGATGGATTGCACCCTGAGCAAGTTTGTGGCTGACACTAAGCTGGAGGTTAGGGATAGGGTCCAGAGTTCACTTAGGACGGAAGAATCCCAGGCACTGCTACAGACTGGGGACCAACTGGCTAAGTGGCAGTTCTGCAGAAAAGGACTTGGAGAATCGTGAACAAGAAGCTGGATATGAGTCAACAGTGTGCCCTTGTTGCCAAGAAGGCTAACGGCATATTGGGCTGCATTAGTAGGAGCATTGCCAGCAGATCAAGGGAAGTGATTATTCCCCTCTATTCAGCACTGGTGAGGCCACATCTGGAGTTTTGGGTCCCCAACTACAGAAGGGATATGGACAAATTGGAGACAGTCCAGCAGAGAGCAATGAAAATGATTAGGGGGCTGGGGCACATGACTTATGAGGAGAGGCTGAGGGAACTCGGATTATTTAGTCTGCAGAAGAGAAGAATGAGGAGGGATTTGATAGTAGCCTTCAACTACCTGAAGGGGGGTTCCAAAAAGGATGGAGCTCGTCTGTTCTCAGTGGTGGCAGATGACAGAACAAGAAGCAATGGTCTCAAGTTGCAGTGGGGGAGGTCTAGATTGGATATTAGGAAACACTATTTCACTAGGAGGGTGGTGAAGCACTGGAATGGGTTCTCTAGGGAGGTGGTGGAATCTCCATCCTTAGAGGTTTTTAAGGCCCACTTGACAAAGCCCTGGCTGGGATGATTTAGTTGGTGTTGGTCCTGCTTTGAGCAGGGGATGGGACTAGATGACCTCCTGAGGTCTCATCCAACCCTAATCTTCTATGATTCTATTATCCATCCCCATTCTGCAGAGGGGGAATAAGGCGCAGAGATTGAGGGCCAGGTATTTAGGAATCTAAAGATTCAGATAGGTGCTTAAAGGGATTTTCAAAAGCATCTAGGCACTTCTTCTTCTTCTCCTCAGCATATGTACAATGTGCCTCAAGTGGCCAGTGACCAGGCTTCATCGCCGAATTTGGTCTGCTGGTTGGATCATTAGCTTCCCCAGCCCAGGTACTGAGTGTGACATGAATGCTGATCCATGCCCCCCATCTAGGCACTTAACAGTGGGAGTTAAGCACCTACGTGCTTTGGACAATCCCACTAGACACTTATCTGCAGCGTTTGGCACCTAAATACCTTTAAAAATATGTCCCAGAGTGATTTGCACAAAGTCACCCAGCAAAGGAGTGTCCAGCCAGGCTTTGAATGCGGTACTTTTGAGTGCCAAGCCGGCGCCTTTCTCCCAAGACCGTCGAAGTCACTCGAAAAAGCCTGGAAGAGCCAAGTGAGCTGGAAAAGGGACAGTCATCAGGCCTGCTGAATTGGAAGCGAAACAGAGAGTGGGTTAGAGGGGAGGCAAGTCGTGTAGCGGGGGGCGGGCAAGAGGGCCAGAACTCAAGGAAAGCGCGCTGCCGTCCTTTGCAGTGGAAGCTTGTCAATAATTGGAAACCTCTGTTCTCCTGCCCTTTTCTGGGCCTTGTTGTTTAATTGCACTGGCTCGCAGTTCATGAGAAAAGCTGCTCAGGGGCCTTATCTTTGCTTTCACCATTTTTCTTTCTGGGAAATGAAGTTAAAAATCCCTTCACAGCAGCTCCAGCGCACGCAAAAAAAAATTAGTCCCCTATCACTATTTAACATGCACTGCTAAAAACTAGATAAACACGGGCCGTCACTTGGAGATTAGCTTCTCACATGACTAAATGATTTATTTAGAAGATTCCTTCTCTTCCCCCCTCCCCCCGGTTTTTCCTTGGCTAAGAACATATTAATCAGAAATTAAAGGCAGAAAGAGAGTGAGGGATGGAAGACTGAATAACAAAGAAGAAATGGAGGGAGAGAGAAGGGCAAAAAAAAACAGAGGCTGGAGAAAGGGAAGAGTCAAGCAAGAAAGGTGGGAAGAAAAAAATGAATGCAGAGCAAAATGGAGAGGAGAGGAAGCGGAGAAACGGAATGAAAGAAGAAGGGAGGGAAAAAAGAGCAAGACAAAAAGAGCTGAATTTGCAGAGAGGGGAAACCAGATAAGGGAAGAAAAAAAGCAAAGCGGGATGTTGAAAGAAAGCAAAACGGGAGGGAGGGAATAAATAAAGCGTGAAGAGGGGAAGGAATGAAAAAGAGTGAAAATGTGTGTGAGAGCGAGCGAGCCTTAATTGTGTGAAAGAGGAACTGGTAGGCTTAGCCTGCTCCCTGGGGGAGTGCTGTCCCTTTAATGATTAGCGTGTTTATCTGGCTGGTATTACAGGCCTTCCAAAGGGGTACGGAAGCTGCCTGGCTTCCCCCTCTAAGCCTTCCAACTGGGACAAGGATCGGGAATTTCCACTGCCCCCCACCCCTGCTTTCACACTCCAGGTGTTGATGATAACGGCAAAACCCGCCCGCTCGGGCTGGTTGCATCTTTTCTGCCTCCCTGGTCAGGCGTGAATGACCTGGGGAGGGGAGAGGGGTAATTCTCACCAGGGATTTTCAATACCGGGATAAAGGGAGAAACAACTGGGCTAGGATTAAAGGGGAGGGGTCTCCGCTGGGATAGGTGCTGTGCAGTGTCCCTTTTCTTTTATCCGGCTAGATAACCAGGCCTGGAGGCTGAGGCCTACAACGATAAGGAGATTAGGGGATTGGCTCATTTGTTGTGGGATCCTCCAGCGGGGATATTCTCCTCTCTATAGCCCAACCAGCAGGTTATCTAAATAGGCTAGACTTGAACTAACCTAGAGCGATTCCTCTGTGGGGCATTACTGGGACAAAGGGGGAGAGAGGCAGGAGCGGGAAAGATGGGTAACCATGATTATTTCATTATCTCGGGCTTTAACAAACCCAGCCTAGCTGGCCCTGGCCAGTGGGGAAAATTAGCTGCTCCAAGGGAGACAAATTTCTAACTGTCCATTCATTTAGATGCAGGTAAACGACAATGACCTAAATTATCCCCACTTCAGCCTTAGGGTAACGTTGGTATAGAAATGAATTCTGTTTATCTGAAATGCTGATCGTTCATCTGTTCTGGATTTCCCCTGCCACTTAGGGGGCGAGTTTCAAAAGTCAATTGGAGCTGGGTGTCTAACACCTATTTTTGCCTGTGTAAATTTCTCCCTTACAGAATTGGATCTAGCTATTTATGTGTCACTCCACACACACATGGGTCCACACACTGCCCCTGCAGCTCCCATTGGTCAGCAACTGCAGCCAATGGGAGCTGCAGGGGCAGTGCCTGTGGACAGGGCAGCACGCATGGATCAGTGATTGCTATAAGGCCTAACATCTTTGCGCTAACGTCCAATATACCTTTTAAGGGTCAATATCTAAGTCTAGGAACAAATACTAGGAGCCTCGGATGAACTAGAATTCCAGCCTTTCTGTGATATAGGCAGCATCCTTTTCTGTTCCAGGCAGGTCTCAACAGTGTGAGTACGTCAGGCAGTGATGCCCTGAGCTGTCTTTATTTCTTTAGATTTAAACACTATTGAACATTGTTATTGGTGTTTTTCAAATGTGTGTGGTAACTAAAGCAGCCTGACTTTCCAGACAGAGGGATGGAAAAACTCCATCAACCAAAAGTAGTCTCTAAAATAGGTTCTCTAAAAAGTAGTCTAATAGTAGTCTCTAAAAAGTAGTCTAAAAGTATCAACCAAAAGTAGTCTCTAAAATAGGTTCTCCAATAACTTTGCTCCAGAGTGTGGCATCAGCATAATACAAGATGGAGTGTAGTGTATTGTTATTGCAGTAGCCGTGGGACTCCATTGTGCCAGGTGCTGTATGAAGCCTATTTCTCATAGAGTGCTTTTCATCACTAGAGCTCAAAGCGCTTCACAATCGTTTAATGCAGGTAGCCTCACAACAGTGTTATTATCCCCATTGCACAGATGGGGAACTGAGGCTACGCAACTTGCACATGGTCACACAGGAAGACCGGGGCAGAGCCTGGAACTAAACCCAGCTCTTCCATGTCTTAAGCCAGGCTCCTAACCAGTGGCCCATCCTGCCCCAAGGACTTGACAGTCTCAGTATAAGATCAGAGCTGACCCACATGAATACAGACAGCTGGAAGAGTGCAAGGAACCAAGGGGACGATACTGCTTAGTAGGATAGGCAGTAGTCTTGGTACACTAGCTACCTAACCATTGTTTCCTCTGTGCGTAATGCAGCCATTCCAAGTTCATGCCAATTAACTCTTTATACCACCACATACCACTATGCGTCTGCCCACTGTTATAGCACATAGGCCATATTTTCAAAGGCGTTGAGCAGCCTCCATCAGCTCTCTCGTTCTGTGCGGCTGCCGGGCGTTTGAGGGGTTGCAGATACTAACACATAGATAAAGACTCTACTTTTGATATTCAACTCTTGGAACACGGAGCACTGAGCAAATCTGAACACCCCAACTATTTCTTTGGGGTCCTCAGTGGAGCTGGGCGCTTTAGAAAGTCCAACCACTTATTTAGATGGCTAAATGGGAGCTGATCTTCTTAGGAAGATGGGACATAGGACGGGAAGAGACCTCTTGGGTCATTGAGTGCAGTCCCCTGCTATCAGAGGCAGCCCATGATATCACCCCATTCATAAACCTACCAAGCTGTGTCTTAAAACTAGCTGGGTGGTTTGCCCTCCACTCTCCTACTCGGGGGGCTATTCTAGAACCTCCCTCCCGTTCTTCTCATTTCCAGCCTCAGTTTATTCATTCTGGCTGAAAATCAGCCCCATTTTTTTGCACCTAAGAAAAGATGTGGTATTAAAAGCACCATCCAGCCCTTTTTGGAAGTAGTGTCGTCCTCTGTTCCGTTACTTTAGGCATGGATTTTTCAAAGGAACCTAATGGAGTTAGAGACTTGACTCCCACTGACATTCAATGTTCCGGGCACCTAATTCCCTTAGGTCTTGTGGCAATCCCAGCCTTAGAGGTCACACTATTATTCTAAAGGTCAAACCCCCGACCTTCCCAACCCTTCATAGTCACTCAAAGCAATTTGGTGCCACCAAGACAACTTCATTTTGAAATTCACGTTTTCTAGATGTTTTGGGGGGAAGTTTTTCTTCAAATGCATTCCCGCTATCAGCTTGATGTCAATGGGACTTGGGGTCAGTGTGGTCGTAAGTTTCAGTAGGAGGTATGGCCAACATTCCAAAACTCCCTGAGCCAGGAGTGTGACATTACTGGTGCTCTCAGCTCAGGAGAGTGCCAGGATTCGAACACCAGCGTGCGCTGAGAGTAGGAACAATTTGCATCTGTGGAGCTGTGGGTGAGAAATTTAAACAGCACCTGCCTGCACTGTACCTGCCTCTGTCCAGTGATATGAGGGATATCGAGTAGAAGTGCGGTGGTGTTGTGGTCACTGGTCCTGGAGATGGCATTAGTGAAACCACTGCTGGAATACGGTGTCCAGTTTTGATGTCTGCACACCTAAAAGGATGCTGACAAATCGGAAAGGATTCAGACAAGACATACAAGTTTGATTCCAGGTCTGGAAAACCCACCTTTCAGTGACAGACCAAAGTTTATTTCATTTATCTAAGGGAGTAAATGGTGATTTGATCATGGTCTATAATTGCCTACACAGGAAGGAGATTTCTGACAGTACAGGGCTCTTTAATCTAGGAGACAAAGGCAGAAGACGACCCAGTGGTTGGATGCTGAAGCTAGACAAAACAAGGTGTAAACTTTTCACAATGAGAGTAATTAACCTTTGGAACAACTTCCCTAGGGCCTTCCAAGTCTTCAAATCCTGCTGAAATGTCTCTCTAAAAGAGATGTTCTAGCTCAAAGAGGAGTTCTGGGCTTGAGGCAGGAATCACTGTGTGACATTCCTGCACCTGTGTTATGCAGTAGGTCAGAATAGATGACCATCACCGTCCCTTCTGGCCATACAAGCTATGAATTTTGTTCCCTTTCCTTTCAGAAGCTCTAAAATTCACCCACCAGATCCAGACCAAGGCCATGTTCGTGGCTGGCACAGAGGCAAAGTCTGTCTGTCTTCATGGGCAGAGGGCGCTTCAGGGACAATTTCCAAGCCACATACATGGGCCCTGAGCTAAATTCTCAGTTGCAGCCATGCAGCCCCGCTGAATGTTGATAATGAATGTTGCAGCAATGAAGGTGGGACAGTATCATTGAGGGCCTTATGAGTCCACATACACAGGAAGACACATAGAGACCTGCCCCAGGACACCCTTCTGACACATGCATGTGCACAGAGTGCCAAATTCTGCTCTGAGCGACACCAGCCGATGGGTTAGACTCACCACCCCGGTGCAGATTAATCACCCCTTGCTCCAGTGAAATCACGGTGTCCCCCAGCAAGGAGACAAATCTGGGAAGGGCAGGCAGCAGTGCCACCCCCACACTCTTCTGAGGGGGGTCATGGCAGGGAAGGCAGCTTCCGTTGCTGCGGGAGGTTCCATTGGATCCCTGCTGGCAGAGGTTGCCAGTGGGATGCAGAGAGTTAGTATCTCTGCCAGCTACCCTGGATCTACGTGACATCCTCTAGCCTCAGAGCAAGATCCAGCAGGTGGATTATTGGGCAAAGACTCAGGAGCTCTGGGTTCTATACCCAGCTCTGCTACTGACCTTCTGGTTGACCTTGGGCAAGTCACTTCCCCTCTTTGTGCCTCAGTTTCCTCTCCCACTCTGTGTCTTTTTAGATTGCAATCTCTTTAGGGTGGGGGCTGTTTCTTACCATGTGATTGTCCAGCACCCAGCACACTGGGGGCTCAACCTCACTTGTGGTCTCACATATGACCCTAATAATAATTACTTGCTTCATAGCGCCCACATTTTGAGCCACGCAGGCCCTGGCAGGTAGCCCCCTGCACATAGATCCAGGCAGGCACAGATACACAACCTGATGCATGTTCCCCGATACAGAGAGTGAGAGAGAGGCACAGATATACACAGCACAAACACACACACATACAGAGATACAGGCACCGATACACACCCTGGGACATCATTCCCAGCCCTGCTGCCTGATAGCCTCTGTGTTTGTGCTTATCTGCCCTATGACACCAGAAGCCAGAAAATGATTGTTTTTTGTTCCTGTACAGCTGCCTTTATATTTTCCTTGAGCTTCTTTTCTTTTCTCTATAACCACACAAGATCAGAGCACAGAGACGCTCCCAGAGACTGACAGCCTGGATCCAACCCCCTCTCCCTTTTTCTCTTTCCTTTCTTTCTCTCCCTCTCTGGTCACCCTTTTTACTTATTCTTTTCCCATACACTCCTTTCTCCTTCCTCTTTATTTTATCTCGATTTGCCACAAATCTGTTCCCCTACAAAGCAGCTGCCATCTTTGTTCTTTGCCATTATCAGCCGCAGCACACGGGCCCCGGCCGGGCTGCCTGGCAGACAATTGCCGACTAATAGACTGTCTGAGAGCTATTGTCGACTGTGTCCAAGGCAGATCTATCACTGTGTCCTATCACCCATGCTGCACTGACACCCAGGTGGGGAGGGGTGGCGGGAGAGGGGAGAGAAGGAAGAAAAAACATACACATCCCTGTTGCAAATCTCCACTCTGAAACACGCAGGGATAGGTATCTTCAAGATACCCATCTGGCTTCCCTTCGTCCGTCTGCCAGGATAGCTCGGGGAGGAATAGGGTGGCTAAAGCAGAGAGATGGCTCGTGGAACGAGGGAACTAAATAGTGCACTGGTATTTCAGATGTATTCGCAAGTCAGTGCAGCCAGGTCTGGGGTTTCCAGCTAAAACAGGCGAAAGGTCCAGGAGTGAGGTTTGGAGAAGCAGGCAAGAGTACAGCTTCTGGCTGGCCCAGGCTTGATGCTTGCGGTTCTAATGCCTGTCCATGCTGTATCTATTCTGCTGCTAAAGACAGAACTTCAGCTGTGAAATCTGGCATCTTCCTACAGCGCTGAATTCACGTAACAAAAAGAAACCACTCTGGACCCCTCCTAGGCTCTCTTGTAGGCCTGAAACTGGGTACCCATCCGAGGCAGGAGCTGCTGAGGTGCAAAAAGAAAATGAAATAAACTGAAAATATGCTTTTCGGACCTCTGAAAATGATTCAGATGCTGGACAGAGTTTGGGTTCTGTTCTTCGAGATGGTTCACTCTTATCTATCACTGCTCCAGCCCTGCCTGGGTGGTAAATGGTAAGCCCTTGGGGGAAAATGTGTCCTCCCTCATCTCCTTTCAGCAAAATTACTCCATATTCATTAATAAACAGAATTTGGTGCTTGACCCACTTATAGGGGCATGAGAACATCGTCTACCTTCCCCTGACACTATGTCTTTAGCTGGCTAAACCTTCCAAGGTTGGACTTCTTTGGCTATGCTTTTTGGTCTTGAATATTTATCTATCTGTCTGAACTCTTCCAGTACTTCAACTGGAAATAAGGGGTAAATTTTTAACAGTGAGAGTAATTAACCATTGGAACAATTTCCCAAGGGTTGTGATGGATTCTCCATCACTGACCATTTTTCAACCAAAACTGGTAGTTTTTCTAAAAGCTCTGGTATACAGGAGGTCAGACAGGATGAGTCCAATGGTCCCTTCTGGCCTTGAAATCAATGAATCTAAACTTTTTCCTGAAGAAACATTGTCTTCTATTGTCTAGCTCTGGGTTTCATACATCTACTCTGCCGATTCCCCTTAACTCTGACCAGAAGGCTGAATAGAGACAGCCCAATCTGTGGCACAAAAGGAGAATTTGTTTTATTTGAGTCTTCCCTTCAACTCGAACAAGCCATGACCACTCCTTCCTCAAAGAAATATGTTGTCCATTAATGTCCTTGCTGAATATGGGATTGATTCCCATGAGCTCTTTCACCGCAGAGATCTGGGGTGGAAGCTGATGGAGGATATGACTACAATTTTCCCTCACAGTGGGAAAAGCAATCATACAAGTTGTCTGCTCCTGCTCCGGACAGTCTCAGAATTTGAACAGCAGGGGGGGCTGCAGGTCAGGATGACTAAAGGGCATTGGTAGAGCTGGGGAGGGGGGCAGAAATAGCAGGGGGGTCAGGACTGAGGTGTGCTGTAGAATAGCTATATGAGGCGCAAGTCAAATGCATCAGAAAATCTATGTGAGTGCCTGGGACCACACTAGGCTCGAGTCGGATTGAGGGGCACTGCCAGAGTGGTGTGGAGGAGCCCAGAGCCGTATTAGCCACGGAAGCTGCAGGTCAGGATGGAGATGCACTGGCAGACCTGTCCGTGCTATCCCTGGTTTAGACAATTGCTATTAGTCTCTTACTTCCTTGAGTGCGAACAGGCATCCACCAGTATTAAGGGACGGTCCCATGTGGTAGCCGGCAAGGTAGATTTAAGACTTTTATTTCTCGTTCATTTTTTAAAAACAAAGAGCATTTCAGAAAGAAGCCCTGAAAGATTAGGGCAACTGCCTCATAATTAGCAATGGGCGTGGACTTTATTTTAAGCAAGTGTATGTATTTACTGATCTATGCGTGTGCACACAAGGTGAGATGAGCTGAATGGTTAATTTCCCAGTGGGTTTTGCTCCCGCTTGCTGTAAAGTTGTGAACAAAATGACCAGCCATGCATTGAACTGGCTTACACGGCTCTCCATATGGAAATGAAGATAATCCAGGTCTGAGCTTTGTATTCTCTGGTAGAGCAGGGAGCAAAGAGGGAGTTGGAAAGGGGCGGGGGTGGATAGGGAGGTTTAGAGTTGGTGTCAATCCATGTCCTATCACAGAAACAGTTTGCTGCTCAGACCGGGGGAATTTATCGGGGTGGCCGTATTTCCCCCCCTCCCCCCCACCGCCCTACACCCCTTCTTCACCAGCAGATTTTTTTAAGTCTCATCCTCTCTAGCTCCGGTGTGTGCTGGGTGATGAAGACTTTTAAGGGAAGCATCAGCACAAAGGAGGGGGATTATGGGTAAGGTCAGAGTGCAGGAGGGATTAGAGATATGATGTATTAAGAGGGCGCAATAGAAATACTTTCTGTTCCTAGGAAGCCCGTGTCAATTGAGGGGGGTGGGAGAAATTGTCTCTTGTTTGAGTCTCTTTCCTGTCTCTCTCTCCCTGGCTCTTGCCCTAACCTCGCTCACGCTCCCGGAAGCTGCTTACCATGTGTTTTGTGCGCACTTAGCCAACATAGGTGGGAAAGCAGAGAGGTTGGAACAGCTTAGATGCCATTTTGGTTTGCCTAGGAGCCTTTCTCAGCTTGGATTTAGCCAGCTTACCTCTGTTTCAAATGCTGTTGTATTTTGGATGGGAGCTTGCCAGGTTCCGCAGGCGTTTGACAGAGAAGAAACAAGGTCTAGGGTCTGCTAGTGGCAGGTGCAACTTCCCACTATCCTCCTTGCACACATTTCTAGGAGCACCTACCTGGCAGTGTTGCAGTTCAGGCATTGGACTGCAGCTCAGCAGACATGGGGTCAACGCCTATTTCCGCCACTGACTTGTCGGGTGTCCTTAGGCAAGTCACTTAAGGAATGTCAATGCTGCAGCTGGATGTGTAATTCCCAGCTCGGGTAGACGTACACATGCTAGCTCCAATTTAGCTGGTGTGCTAAAAAAGCAGCGTGGCCACAATGGGAGGGGTAGCACTCAGACTAGCCACCTCCGTACAGTCCTCTGAGATCCTAGCTACAGCCAGCCCAAGCTGCTGCAGCCGCAGTGCTCGTGTTAGCTCGATTCATGCTAGCGCATGTATGTTTAGGCAAGCTGGGAACTACACAGCCAGCGGCACTGCAGACATCCCTTCCTCGTCTTGTGCCTCAGTTTCCCTTCTCTGCCCTGACATTCCCTGTGTCTCTCCGTCTTGTAAGCTCCGTGGGGCAAGAACTGTCTCTCACTACATGCTTCTCATTTGCTGAGGAAAACAGAGCCCTGAGCTCAGCTGAGCCTCGAGGCGCTACGGTAATATGAATAACAAAACTCAAGTGCGTAAAGAAAACTGAGGCCCAGCTGAGAGGCGGTGTAAATCGCACATGGTGGTAACTTAGCCTGAGTGATTGCAAGGTGTAATAGGTGGAAGAGTAAAACTGAAGCAGGAAAAAGTGGGCCCTTCTACCCGCTACTTATTCGCTCACTTCCTATTGGTTTGTTTTCCTGCTGCAGTCCTGGCCTTCCACCCCTTTTCTATATAAATTACACCCCTCTGCAGCAATGTACTGATGTGTAACCAGGGGCGGCTCTAGCCATTTCGCCGCCCCAAGGACGGCGGCATGCCGCAGGGGGCGCTCTGTCGGTCGTGGCTCCAGTGGACCTCCCGCAGACGTGCCTGCGGAGGGTCCGCTAGTCCCCTGGCTTCGGTGGAGCATGCTCCACCGAAGCCGCGGGACTAGCGGACCCTCCGCAGGCACGTCTGCGGGAGGTCCACTGGAGCCGCCTGCCGCCCTCCCGGCGACCGGCAGAGCGCCCCCTGCGGCTTGCCGCCCCAAGCATGCGCTTGGCGTGCTGGGGCCTGGAGCCGCCCCTGTGTGTAACTTGCCCCATCCCCTCCCAATTTTGGTCCCTGATTTTCAAATCCGTCGTGGTGAGCTAGTGGGCAGTGCACTAGGCTGCGACTCAGGAGACTGGTGTTTTGTTCCGAGCTCTGCTACTGGCCTGCTGGGTGACCTCGAGAAAGTCACACACATCTCATTATACTGGTAACATGTATGATGCTAGGGATCCTTTAGCTGCCACAGCATTTGCCTTCATATGTAATGATTTAGCCCCATATTTACATTTCAAATGATGTTTAGAGTGGGGAGGCGGGAGGAGCACTGAACAAATTATTCAGCAAATTTAGTTCTTTCTCCTTTCTGCAAACTGGCCTCCATTTGTACTTTGCAGAAATGAGATGCATGTTTTTCCCCATTCCTGGTAGAGCCAAGAAGAGAACCTCGAATAGCCAGGAGCAGAAAGCTGTTTTGGAAGAGTGTGGCTGGTCTTCTGAGCAGGAACATTTTCAGCCTGAGCGGAAGAAGGTGACCAAAGTTGCCTCTCCTAATCTCAAGCATACAGGGTGAGATGGGGGCAGGTGGTGGGGTCCTCTGAGAAGACATAATCTTTAACCTCATCACTAGCTCTAAAATGCCATAGTGAGAAGGGCCTTGGAAACCCCCAAGATGCTTAGCTACACCAGCCTGAGTTGCCTTCTGCTCAGCAGTGTCTAGGTTGTGCCTGGCCATGCGATACTCCACAGCCACACAGCCAGGGGCGGCTCTAGGTATTTTGCCACCCCAAGCATGGCAGGCAGGCTGCCTTCGGTGGCTTGCCTGCGGGAGGTCCCCGGTCCCGCGGATTCGGCGGCACGCCTGCGGGAGGTCCGCCAAAGCCGCGGGACCAGTGGACTCTCCACAGGCATGCCGCCGAAGGCTGCCTGCCTGCTGCCTTTGCGGCGACCGGCAGAGCGCCCCCCGTGGCTTGCCGCCCCAGGCACGCGCTTGGCGTGCTGGTGCCTGGAGCCGCCCCTGCACACGGCACAAATCCTTAGCACCCTAATCCCACCCACACAAGTGGGCTCAGGCCTATGATGTCAGTGATGTAAGAACTATTCCAGCAAGAGGACCCGCACGCTCATTTTCCATAGGCCGGATTTGAACTGGTAACCAAGACGCAAAACTGCCACATCTTCTCAGTCATCCAGGAAATTACCATGCCTGTGCTGAGCATGTGCGTAAAGTTAAGCAGGTGCTAAAGTGCTTTCCCTAATCAGAGCCCCATCCTCCGACATTCTGTCTGTCTAACTCAGAAATAGATTAGTTGAATTGATGACACACACACAGAGTTTTACTTGTTCCAAATAAAAAAGGATTATGCTTGCCAGAGTATTACTAATTAGACAGACTTTCTTATTGGGTGCTTGTAATAAGCCCCTTGAAGTGCAGTTAACATAGTTCTAATTTTAGGAAAAACTAAGTAAATAATTACATGATTCAAAATTATCTACAAAATTAAATCATTCTTCACTAGAATTTTTTTTTAGGCTTTGAGTTGTTGGGTCTTTTTCTTTCCTGGCAAAACACACTGCAGTAATTGTGTCATTTGTAACAAATGTGTCATCCACGTAGTCTGTTTTATTTTAGTCCTTTTTTTTTTTTTTTGCTAAGACAAAATATATAGCAGAATCTTGGACTTAATGACAGAGAGCCCTACTGTGAGCTAATAAATGGTCTGAACTAGTGAGTGAGTGAGGTCAATTTTAAAAAAAAGAGAGAGAGAGAGAGAGAGGACTGTATGATTTCTAAGGCATTAAGCTGGGACTCAGGAACTATGTATTCTGTTCCTGGTTGTACTACAAACTTCCTGGTTAGCCTTGGGGCAAGTCCAATGGGAGTTAGGGGCTTAAAGGATCAGGGCCTTAGTCCTTTTGTGTCTTGTTTTCCCATCTGTAAAATGGGTCTAAATATTTCCATTCTCCCATCTTCTGTTTTGTGTAACTAGACTGTAAGCGGGGTAGGTACTTTCTCTGACTGTGGGCATCGCCTGGGACAATGTGGTCCTGATCTGGGCTCGTCAAAAAAAAAAAAAGAAGAAAAAAAAAGATTTCCCTTTTTCTCAAAATTTTGGCTGTTTGAAATTCAAATCAAGCATCAAAACGTGTTCATTTATTTTGCCAACCATAGTTTAATTTTAATCTTTATGCCCATACTTATCTGTATATTTGTCAATGAAATATAGTGTGTTTTATAAAAATAAGAGTTGGTGGAATCGTTTTCACCTAATAAAAAAGTTTGCTGGATATTGGTGCACTTTAAAAAAAAAAAAAAAAGATTCTTGAATCCTCTGCAAACTTGTTCCATTCTCTGAGCATCTATTGGGTATTTAAAAATAGTCTGTGCTGTTTGTGGAATAACAATTGGCTGGAATAACTATGTCCACTCTACGGGACGTACTGTAACTATACCAGTGTAGTGTAAAGCTGTACATCTCTTGTGTGTAGACAAGGCCTTCATGTAAAAGAGAACCAGGCCCATTCGTGAGTCAGCTGTGGCCTGATCCAGCCAGTGACATGAGGCAAAGGCAATCTCCTCTTGGAACTGTGAGCTTCTCACAGCAAGAACTATTGCTTGATTGCTCTGTGAAGTGTCGTGCACTTCCAAAAGATCATACCAATAACTAAGCTTGGAAGGGTGAGATTTTTATCAGGCAATGTCTACACATGCAAAGAGACCACAAAATATCTCCAGCAATCATAATCGAAATTTGCAGACAGGCAAAATAAGACAAATGTTGCTTGAGAACGCATTAGAGTTTGATTTAAGGCTATTTACTTTGTGTATTTTGACGTGGGATTGTGACAATTTGTGGTTTTCGCGGTTATAGAGCTTTAACTTTTGGAATCTCTGCATCTCCTGTCATTAATTAAGTATCGTCTAGCCTCCCCCAGAATTTAGACACAACAAATCCTGCATCTTGACAGGGGGTTAGACTAGATGACCCTTGCGGTCCCTTCTAATCCTATGGTTCCAGGAGTCTCGCAACTGTGAAAATGTAAATGGATACAAATGAAAATAAATGCTCAAAACCCATCATTTTGCACAGCTGTGAAAATTTTAAAAGATAACATTTGGGAAAAACCCTGCTTAAAATAAGCATTGCTATTGTCTGTCAAAATTATTTTAAAACTTTGAATTCTGCCAAACCTCCAAATATCAAATAGCAAATATTAATAGCGGATAGGAGGGCAGGGCACTAGACAATATACTGTAAGGAACGATACTGCTCTGGCCGGAGGAAGATATATCAGATAACATAGCAGGTCTTTCCTATCTCGGAATTTCTGTGGGATGAATCCTGAATGCCTTCCTCAGTTTCACCCTTACTCATTCTATTCTAGTCTATTCAAGTTCTTATATTGTGCTCATCACCCACCTGAGCGCCTTCCAGTCGTGCATCGGACGACATCACTATACATCTGTCACATGTGCTTGGTTGTCTCGTTGTAGTTAAGCCTTCAGGATTTGGGGCCTGTGGTTTTATCTCCAGAGCATGGGTTTCTAAAAGACTTGGTAGAATATGTAATGTTGAGTTAAAAAGATCTCCCTCCCTCCCCTTGTTTCAGTCTAGCTGGGTTCTGGGATGGGGTGGGATCTTGGCACTGTAGAAGAGGGGCTCTCGATGGGGCAGGGGCTGAGGGCTGCAGAAGGGGTGGAGTTAAACAGGAGCTGGACTGGCCCTCTCCTGCCATTCTGCAGCTCTTTCTGTTGGGAGGGGTCCCCTTTAGCCAGTCTGGCTGAACTCAGACAGATACGTTGGAAAAGTCCAAAATTCTGCAACCCAGGTGGGCTTGGTCCATCTCTGAATGGGGCAGATAGGGAAAGTTAGAAAGCTCCCCGATCAACAGACTGAAGGAACAGGAGGAGAGCACAGGGCAGCGCTACTCCTCTGTGGCAGCTCCGCGCGGCCTGACAAATTGCCTGAGAAGGGAGGCATCAAAGATATTTGAAGGAGTCATTTGTAACCGTTCCCGCTGACACAGAGCTGCCAGGGCTGCTGCAGTTGTGAGCGGAGGCAGGAGCGATGGCTCCGGGACCAGGCACTGACCTGCAGTGTCTGCCGGGGAGGATGAACGAGGAGAATGCAGGACAGACCCAAAGCTTTGCTGGAGACACATGGGACAGTCTGAGGAAAACCAGTCGACCCAGCCTGGCACCTTCATGCATTTGAGGGCTATTTTCCATCATTCTCCTACCAGCTGAACCCTCTGGAGGTGCAAACCACCTCTCCCTCCCATTGGAGTCCATGGGCTACCTCCTGAAATGCATCCTCATCTTTTGCACAGTTGAGGAAAAGCTCCCATTGAGTTGGACAGGGTACAAACCGAAGAGAGGTGTTCAACTCAGTGGAGCTGTGTATGCGAGAGAGAGAGCTGCCATCTGGGATTGAACTAGGGACCTCCAGCGCTAACGGCACATGTCTGTACAGCTTGAGCTAAAGAACGATCCAGGCTTTGTAGCGGAGGGCTGTGACTGAGCAGCAGGTGACATGTTTCACCCACGGACCGGTGAGGTACATGTGCGCAGCGCCCCCCTTTGGCAAGAAAACAGAGTGCAGCACCAGCGTCCCTGAGCAAAGCAAAGCGGAGGGAAAACCCCAGCCCAAGGAGGGGCGGTGAACAGTGTAGCAGGCCGACCTGCGGGGTTGGCCTCTTGCTAGTCTGAGCAACATTTTCAAAGTGGCCATTGATTTCAGGTGGTCTCAATTTTTCGGCGCCCACCTTGAGCCACCTTGTTCCTGTTTTCCAGAGATGCTGAGCGCCTGGCATGCCGTTGACTGCAAGTGGAGTTGTGAGAGCTCAGCACCTCTGAAAATCAAGCCCTTTTTGTTAGTTCAATACTACAGACTTACGGGGTCGTTTCTTCAGTGCAGTGTGAGATGAGCACAGGTTTGAAGTGATGCCGTTAAAGCATTATATGCTATTAGTTCACAATACTTTAGTGCAAAGTCAGTGGCTTTGATCTAGCGGAATGAGTTACAGGGCTACCCCAGTGGTGTTTCTGTATGTACAGCAGGTGCTAAGACATAGCCTTGATTACTATTCTCCCTGCTGGTTGTTAATAATAATACCTAGTTCCTAGCTAGTGCTTTTCACCACTAAATCTATAAGCACTTTACATTTTACAGAAAGGGAAACTGAGGCAAAGGGTGACAAAGTGACTTGCCCACGGTCACCCAGCAGCCAAGCTCCTGATTCCCAGTCCAGGGCTCTAGCCATTAGGCCATGCCGCTTCCATGTCCCTCAGACTGTTAAAATCCAGGGGGTTGGCCACATCTAAGGGATTTATACTGGCATCCATCACCTTAGTATCTGAGTGCCTCCTGTGCGCAAATGTACCTAATGTTTTACAAAACATAGTCCATGGCATGATTTCTGAACTGAAGAATTTAATATATGAAAGAGACATGTATGAAAATGCTGCACGGGCACACAGATCCCATCAGAAAACATAGACACAGGTGCAAGCATTCAAGCACACAGAAACAGATATGAGTATATAAAAATGAACAGATACAAACACGTCCAGGGGTTGATTCTGCATGGTGCTGGGCCTTGATACTCATGTACACCAGAGCAAAGTCGTAAAACGTCAGAATGGTAGGTTTTCACACCCACTTTGCTCTCCTTTTGTACAGGTCCAACCAAAAGACTACCCACGGTGCAAAGCAATGGAGAATCAGGAATACACAGTGCACTGGATGGCGCATGTCAAAACATTCCTATACACACAAATACGTGCACGAATGTATAGATGCATCAGCTCACAGATTCGCATGAAACTAAGTATTCACACCCTCCACCATCCACCTTCAGAAAACTTTGCATTTTCAATAGCTGGAGGAAGATTTGGCAGCTGTCAATCAACGCACCTCCTCAAAGGTGGGTTCTTGTAACCTCAGGAGTATGTGTTGGGGGGCTAGGTGGGGGGGGGAGGTGCTGTGTTCCCACTCGGGGGGTGTTTTTTATTTCAGTAATTCTTTTATCTTGTTCTCACACCCTGAGCATTATGAGCATTTATCAAAGTAATTGACGCGGATGAAATTAGTGCTTCCTGCTATGTTGGACAGATAAACTTTGCTGAATATTGATTTTGCACAAAGAAAATGACATGTGCTTGGTCCTCACCCTTTATCTGGATGGACCAGGGAGATGCTGCGGGTGTGGGGGAAGGGGAGGCAAGCCTTCACTGGAGAAGCATCCATAAGAATTACTTTTATCTCTTCTTCCACAAGAAGACAACAGAAGATAAGGACGGGGCTGGGGGTGGATAAGAGAGCGCTTGGCAAAGACCTCCATTGCTAGTAGGATGCATTGTTGGGATGGGGCGAGGGGGCTGTTCCTGTTACTGATCTGACAATTGCAGCGGTTGGGAAGATAACGGGTTTTTCAGGGCCCCACAATGGGCCATGCCTCCCTACGGAAGAGCTGAAGGAAGCATGCGTTTCTGTGAATAGCTTCTCACCCCACCCCCACCCCCGCTCTACATTAGCAACATGTTCTATTGCAGGGCACGGGAGGGTTTGGATTGTATCGGGTATTCTGTTGCAGAGACATGTGGTTTTCACCCTGTGGCCTTTAGCTTCGTAGGGAAAAGGCAGCCTAGGAGAAGACGCTGCTAATGTGTGGTAACTAACACAAACTTACACACAATCTTTCCCTTTGTGTCCAGTCCGTGATGCTGAGCGGCTGGAACTAGCCGCAACGGTGCAGCTGCTGTGCCTGCAGCTCCCGTCCACCTCGGCACTGGGGCAGGCGTGTGCAGTGCTGGGACTGGTTCTAAGGTGACACATGCTCAGCAGTGCTAGCAAGACGTCCACAATACGCAGGTGCATTTCTGCATGTGGAGGTGAGGTATTTTGTAGGCGGCGCATGCTCTCCGTGTTGCCAGCACCAGAGATGGTATCCCCTTCTGCCCCAGTGGAAGAATCCTTAGGTTCTTTCAGTGAACCAACCCTCCTCTCTGCTATTATTGATTTCAATGTATTAAAAATGTTCAATATGGAAGTTAATAAGACTGCAGTCAGGCTCATGCTGGTGTGCTTTGCTGGATTGAAGACAGAGTACTCAGCACTCGTAGGGTCGAGCCGTTAGCCAGCATTTTATTTTCTCAGTTTCATTGGAATAATCATTCGCTTTCCTTTTCGCAAAGGAGTGCCCTGATTGCTCCCTAAAGGCCCCGACACAGCAAAGCACTTCAGCACATGCTGAACTATAAGCGCAGGAGTAATCCCATTCCTTGTCAGCAAAGGGTTTCACCTTAAACACTGAATTCAGCGGGACGTAAGCATGTGCTTAAATGCTTTTGCCAAATCAGGCCCCAAGTGATCAATGTCGTCTCAGCTGAAGGACTAATTCTGCCCGTTGTTTAGGCCTTTGGCATGCCACTAATCCCTAGAAAGATGTGTCTCCTGCCTTGGTTAAATCATAATATTTTTAAAGCAGGTGGATTGGTGATAAGTGTGTTTAACCTCTCAGATGCCTTCCAATGCCCAGGAATGTCATCCGCCATCAATTCCCTACCGAGCTTCTTGAGCACAGATAGATTTGGAATGTATTGTGCCGAATCATTTATCATCCACAATAATCTCTTCCTCTTTCCACTTTGCATTGTGTGGGCATTTCAACGATTGCTTTTATTTTATCTGAATCAGCTTTTCTCAACTTGTATCCAGGACAGAAAACTTCTGTTCTGTTTTGCTTTAGAAAGCCCTGGGTTAGGTGTCTTTTTCTTTCATCTCCAACAGAATTTACCTAGATCTTTCCTTTTAGGTACACCCCCCAAATGTTCTAATTAGCATCACCATCATCCTCCATTATAATTTTAATACCTTGTAATGACTCCAAAAGCTGTGCAATTACTCTTTGAAAACCTTGGGAGCAGAACTAATACCAAATGGCATTTGCTTAACTTATAACGTCCAAATAACATATTAAAAGCCACTAGCGTGGAGTTTGAATGCTCCAGCTTTACCTGGGAAAATGCACATCCTGCAGCTAATGCCGAGAATACTGTTTGCTTCTGAGAATTTAGGTGCCACTTATTCAACATTTTTCGTTGGGTAATGTTCACTTTTGTATGGCTTAATTTAAATCCATCCATATCTCTGTTTGGCTTTTCACGCGCAACCATAAAATAAACCCAGTCCAGCAGTTGTTCTGCTTTTCACTTACACTCAGTTTTTCCATATTATCAAGTTTCGTTTTTACCTTATCTATTAATTGCATTTTTCTTATTGGATGGATTGCAGCAGTTTCTGATTTGTCTCATTTAATATGTTGTTTTTCTTTTGCACATACCAGGCCTTGGAAGACAACTGAGAAGTCTCCTTAGTATGCTGCCTGTGTTCTTTGTGTGCAATACTGTGGCACTGATAGCAGACACTTTTTGAAAATAACTTCATGGCTAGGCATGCTTTTAGTCCTGACACATATGGTAAATCCGCATTTACTATTTGGCAAATTAAGTGATACTGATTTTAAAACAAGTTGTAATGGTTGCAGGCCCTTGCACTTGTCTTTTATACCCTGAATATGAATAAAAACTTTGTTTTGTACAGTATCTTTAGCTATTGCATTATATAATTTCCTTTAAATTAACATCACGTTATATTCCAGCCTGCAGTTCAACAGGTACCTAACTGCCATTAATGGGGAGCTGTATTTGCCTATCTGAAGCAGTCTGATGTGCAGTCACTGCTCCTGCAAAGAGATTTGCTGTTTTTATTCTTCTCCAATCACGTGACCATTTTTGGCTCTACTTGTGCAAGACACATTTTAAAAGTGAGCTTTACCGTTGCATGTATTTGATAGCTGCCTGCAGCAGGGTGCACTCCCTGGCGTGGCTCTGATAGAGCAGCACCTGCTGGCACCTGCAGGCTGGGCCAGGCCCAATCACAGATGAGTCCCAGCTGGGTGATTAGTATAAAGAGAAGAAACCCAGAGGAGAGGAGGGCGGGAGTCCCTCTCTTGGCAGTAGAGAGTCTGGCAGGGCTGAAGAGGAAGCTCAGGGCCAGGAGAGACATGGAGCAGCTACTGGGGCGGAGCAGGTTCTGGCGGTGAGAGTCCTGATGGTAGGGCAGGCTCTGGACTTCCAGAGCAAGAATGCTAGCAGGTGTTTGAGGAATAGGGCAAGGGAAACGTAAGCCTGAAAGGCCAAGCCTGAGGAGGCCAGAAGATGGTTTGGTTTGGGATGCCAAGGGGGGGAATCCTTGCAAGTCCTGGCTCTGAACAAAGGGAAAACGTAGAGAGCTGGGGGCTGAAGGCCTGAAAAAAGCCTATGGTAGAAAAAGTCCAAGGAGGCAGCAGCCAGGATTCTAACGGAACAGACTGTGGCTGCTGGTTACTGGGTCCCTGGACTGAAACCCAATGTAGAATATGGGCCTGGCTTCCCCCACCAGCTTCTGAGAAGGGGGTAAGTATGACTGGAAACCCTGGGTGTGAGGAGCACGGGACCCAAGAGCCAGGGTTGAAGACCTGTTGTAAGTACATTGGACTCTTAGTTTTTGGACTTTGTTATCCTGGAAAGGGTAGAACTAAAATGTGACCTGGCTGGAAAGCTGAGTTGCAAGAAGGGGCAAACCATCATGAAACTGGAGTGACCATCGGCAGGGGGCGTTGGAGAGGAAAGAGCTGCGATGTCACACTCATCCACCGGGGCATACCGGCAGGGAATCCACTCTTCTACACCCACCGAACGCTGGGCAGATGTTCTTGAGCACAGCTGGGGTGTGGGAAATGTTGCTTGTCAAAAGAACCTTTTCTCCTTCAGGCTAAGCATTGCGTCTCTAAGGTGGGTGGGCCACGTGTGTGAATGGCATTACTTGAGTAAGTAAACACTTACCAGAGTGAGTAAGGGTTGCCAGGGCCGGCTCCAGGCACCAGCTTATCAAGCAGGTGCTTGGGGCGGCGACTCGGGAGTGGGGCTGCACTTTCAGGGATTCGGCGGAGGGTCCCTCAATCCCGCTTGGAGCGAAGGACCTCCCGCTGAACTGCCGCAGATCGCGATCGTGGCTTTTTTTTTTTTTTTTTTTTGGCTGCTTGGGGCGGCAAAACCCCTGGAGCCGGCCCTGAGGGTTGCACAATCTAGTCCTTGCTTCGATGGTCATTTTGGTGTCTGTCGTTCCCAGTTTTCTGTTTCTGAAATGAGGTCGCAATGAGTAGTTGCTGATTCTCTACCAGGTCACTCAGAGCCTGAATCTGCATTTTGCTAATTTCACTGGCTCTGCAGATGTCTGGCTCAGGTTAAGGTTAAAGCAGCTTCTCTTAGCAGCCTGTCTTTCACATGGCCATTATGTATTCCACACGTGAATGCCAAATACAAATTATTTTGTTAAGGAGTCGCATAGTTCATCACATTCGCAGGGGTGATCTTTCAGTCAGCCACATGTGCACCCACGGGTTCATATCATAAATAAAAACCAATAATTACTCACAAACAACTTTTTTTTTACCATATCTCTTAATTAATCCCTAATCTGTGATAAATCCTCGATCTTTTTCCTTCTCGCATGTGTTAAAGAATTTATATGCTTGCAATGCAGCCAGACCTGCCACGTGGAAGGAAAGAAATGCCTGAATAGAAGGTACTTTTTCTCTTGTGGACATAGCAATGACAAAAATTTTAAAACTCTGCCCTGTTTCTGCTAGTTTTCCTTGCTAATCTGGCAGACCCGGGGGAACAGCTATCTCTTTGGTCTGACAGACCTTCTGATGCCATCTAGAGCCAGGTTCTGCCAGAGGGACGCAGACTGGGTAGTTCCTGACTCCAATGGGTAAGATTTTGTGCTGTGGCTCCAAGAATGCAGCCCAGAATGTGCAGTTCTGGGGGCAGGAGGGATAAGGTAGCTTTTAGCCCTTGTTGTGCCTCCCTGATCCTGGCCTTCTTCAGGGGATGGAGAGGCCCCAAGCGGAAGTTAGCCCTGGGGCCTATCTAGGTTAAGGTGACCTCCATGTACAGCCCTCTGTCCCTCAATGCTGCTCAGAATCTCTGCAGCACTGCATGCTACATCCCCACCCTGACATTCACCTACGGTTCCCAGCCCCATCCCAGGCATGCCTCCTATGCCAGAGTTTGCAATGGCGGTCCTCTGAGGGCAATCTGATGGCTGTCTTCTGTAGTGCCTGCACCTTGGGAGGCCTTCCTCAGTAAAGATGGGATTTTTTTTATCATAGAAATGTAAGGCTGGAAGGGACGTCAACAAGTCATCTTGTCCTGTCCCCTGCACTGAGAATTATCTAGACCATCCCTGATAGGTGTTTGTCCAACTGGTCTTAAAAATCTCTCATGACTGAGACTGCACAAACTCCCTAGGTCATTTGTTCCAATGTTTAACTACCCAGACAGGAAGTTTTTCCTAATGTCCAACCTAAATCTCCCTTGCTGCAATTTAAGCCCATTACTTCTTGTCTTGTCCTCAGTGGATAAGAACAATTTATCACCTTCCTGTTTATAACAATCTTCTACCTACTTGAAGACTTCTCATGCCCACCTCAGTCTTCTCTTCTCCAGACTAAACAAACCCAATTTTTTCAATCTTTCTTCGTAGGTCATATTTTCTAGCTCCTTAATCATTTTTGTTGTGCTCCTCTGGATTTCCTCCAATTTGTCTGCATCTTTCCTGAAGTGTGGTGCCCAGAACTGGACACAGAACTACAGCTGAGGCCTTATCAGTGATGAGTAGAGTAGAAGAATTACTTCTCGTGTCTTGCTTACAATGCTCCTGATAACACATGCCAGAATTATGTTCACTTTTTTTGCAACAATATTACATTGTTGACTCATAACTATAACCTCCAGATCCTTTTCTGCAGTACTCCTTCCTAGACCATCGTTTCCCATGTTGTATGCGTGCGATTGATGATTCCTTCCTAAGTGGAGTACTTTGCATTTGTCCTTACTGAATTTCATTCAGTTTTTTTCAGCCCATTTCTCCAGTTTGTCAAGATCATTTGCAACCCCTCCCAGCTGGTATCATCTGCAGACTTTATATATGTACTCCCTGTGCCCTTATCAAAATCATTTATGAAGATATTGAATAGAACCAGCCCCCTGATCGATCCCTGTAGGACCCCACTTCATATGCCTTTCCAGCTCAATTGTGAACCATTGATATTTATTCTCTGAGTATGGTTTTCCAACCAGCTGTGCACCCACCTCAGAGTAAGTTCATCTAGGCTATATTTCCCTAGTTTGCTCATGAGAGGGTCATGTGAAACAGTATCATCCCTTTGTAAAAGGAGTGGAGTGTTGTATAGCGTAAAGGGACTGGAACAGGGGTGAGATCTTGCTCCAAAATTAAATCCAATGCTTTCAATGGACAAATCTCAGAGTAAGTTCCTGTTCAACATGAGTAAGGATGGTAGAATATGGCTCATAAGCTATAGAATAAGATTCCAGGATTGTCAATGCTGAGTGTCACTCTGAAACCTATTATGTCTGTAGAGTGAGTTTGAAGTGATGGAAGCAGCTACAAGCATGGCTGAGGGCTCTTTTTGTTCAGAATATCACCAGGTTCAATCATCACTGGGTTTCATAGTCTGTTGCTGTCCAATTTTAAATTCTCAAGCATTTTGACTTTACAAGTCACACCCGTACATTATACAGCTACAGTAAGGCGTATATCTATGTCATGCCAAGAGTCCTAGACCATTGTGAGATAAGGGATAACTCAACCAATCACCATCCTTACTCTGCATGCAAATTAGCTGTAGCAATTTCATTGGTTGTATGAGGGAGACTGCACAGATGATGGATTACCGGGCCCAACTGCCACCTGCACAAATCAACACAAATTTCCTAACAACCTCCCCTCAAAACACAAATCAACTCAAATTTCCTAACACACACACCCCAACATAATTCAACACAACAACACAATAACCCCCAAAACACCCATCCCCTCACTGCAGCACACCCTCCTCATTTACCACATGCAAAAATCTTCCAGCACAACACACACACTCGCCCACCCTCAGTCATCATTGAGCAGCGACACATATATTTGTATGTTCTCAAGAATTTTGGCTTCATGAATTACACCCATGCAACAAACGCTTTCAGCTGCTAGTGTTCTGAAAGCATTCAGAAGCTGGGTTTGTCCAGAGAGAACCTTATTAACTGAGAGTCCAATCCTGCCAGCTGTACTCATCTTCAGCAGCCCCCAGGACTGCTCACAAAGTGAGATGCTATTTGATCATGAGTTGTCGGATTAGGCCCAGGTTGAGCCCTGATTCTGCTTCCGACTTCTGAAAACAGCGACCATCCTTGAGCCTTGAAATCCCACCTGCCCAGTCTAAAGCTTGTCTGAATTTCAAAATCGAAGACTTGGCTGACGTTTCCAAATGTGGCGTGGGAGGTGGGAGGGGAAGAAGATGGGAACAGATCGGTAAATGTCCCTGTCGTTCTCAAGCCAGACAGCTCCTCTGCACATAGCAGGAGGCAGCGGGCCTTCCTCTGCCTGCAAATCCTTTCTCAGGATGCACTGTGGATGCACTCCCACTGTGCAGCTAAATTCACTGTCTTTACCGTGTGCCACTGCAAATCTCATAGAACCAGGAGGGCAATTCTGCAGCACTCTCTCCGCCTCGAGCACGTGGCTCCCGTTGATTCCGGAGAGCGGTGGGTGGAGGCGTGATGGTGCTGATGGAACACACAATGCAGTAGTGTTGGGCAAGACTTGTGCTTCACCACCGAGACCCACATTGCTAAATTCTGTTTTCCCCGTCCTCTCCCGTTACGTCGCAATCAGCCATGCTCAATGGCCAGTGAGGCTATGGCCAGCCTTGGGCTTTGGCAGGACTGGGGGCTCGTTGGCTTTCAAGACTCCTTGGTAGCTCTTGGCTTGGGGTGAGGGCTTCAACTGCTCAAACTGGCTTCCTATCCCTGTGGTGTTCCAGCAAAGACATTGGGCAACCCTTGTGCCGCATACACGCACACCACACCAACACACACAGACTGCCACCCCTCTGCACACCTCCTCCCACATATAAACACACGTTCCCCCACCGTGTACGCGAATATCCCCACGCCACATTCATCGGCGCCACCAACGCCCCCACTGTACATCACTACCATGTACAACCCACATCTCACACACATCCTCCCACCACATACAGACGCATGCAAACAGCCATGTAATAACCAGACCAAGCTCACACGTGTTCACCCCCACTTCCCCTCCCCATACAAACACACAAATGCACCAGCTCTGCACAAACACACACAAAACACCCCATGCACAAACCACACACAACTTGCACACCATGCCCACTGCCCAGTCCATACACCCCCAGCCCAGCATATGTGCGACACCCTGTACACACCCGACTACACTTCCACATGGGCTAAACCCATCACTGACCTGCAAGAAGCTGCACCCACTAACCCTCAGGCTGACCTTGATATTCCTGCCTGAGCCCTTCCAATGGGGCAGTGGCCTCTCTTCCCACCACTCAGATTTCCTCCTACCCACCCTTCTCTCTCCTAGTCTGTTTTTCCATTTATCTTCTTTGGCAAATATACATAAATATGAACAACTGTATCTGAGTGTGACCTTACCTGCCCTGACTAAATTAATGTAGTGTCTGGGAAGATAATTCTAAAGCCATAAGAAGATAATAAAAAAGGAAAGATTAAAAAAAAAAAAAGGGCAACCGTTGTGGTTTGTATTCTCTTATCTAACCTTCTGCAGGCCCTGACTGGGAGTTCAATCCCATGCTATTTAAAAGGATGCTGCAGTCAGGAGTAATACAGAACAACCCTAGCTAGGTGGAGAAGACTTTGCAGCCTCCCTGAATGCTTTCTGCTAGGGACAGGCCCACTCGATAACGTTTGGAACCAAATCCAAGCTCCAACAAAATTTTGTACTGCTCTGAGGCAGCTTTTTGGTTCAAGCCACTCAGTGCCTATTACTGTTGTCATGTATTTGTATTGTAGTGCCTCCGAAGTCATGGACCAGGACCTGCTGTGATAACCGGGCTTACAAATTTACCCTAATCATGAGCGCAACTGTAAAAATATGTGAAAGTTCATAAGATGTCAGAGCCACCTAAAATAGCAAACGTTGATGGGGAAAGGTACGCCAGGGAGACAGACTGATTATTCCAAACAAAAAGGCCTACTGATCGAACTCAAGGACTGTGTTAAGATCATGCCTGAGAAACAAGAAAATGTGGGATCGGAAATTAATGAACCAAAATTGGTGTGTTGGCAACTAGGCAATTAGTGAACAAAATGAGGAGGAGATGGGCTGTTCCATGGATCGCTCCCTTTGTGGGTCCTTAAAGAGACTTTGGGGAGAAAAATTTGGCTACTGGAGCAAGCTTCACTCAGGGCTGCCACCCTCACCATCTCCTAGGACCAGACCTTAATCATCCTGATCCTGAGAGATGTCCTGACCAGAGCGGGCCAGAGAGAGAGAGACCCAGATGCCATCATCAACTCTGCTGGCTCCAGCTGAATCCCAAACACCACCTGGGATGAAACAGGGTTGGACTTTAACAGCGGCAGCTCCAGCCCATCTCAACTCACGTCTTCTCTTTTCCCCAAAAGGACAGTTATTACCGTCTTTGATACCATCTAAGAGACTGACAAACACAGGAGGGTTCTTTCTAAAAACTCTCTCCAGCTAAAGGGGAAGGGAGCAAGGGACGGTGTGAAAATGAAAGCCTTCGGTACTGCTTCACATTTCCAATGCTTTAACTGTTTTCCCTTCTTTTCTTTACCTTTAATAAAAGGTTAAAAGGATTTTCAATGGTGCGTTTGCCACGGCACTAAGCAGGCTGAGGTTTCTGTAGCCCAAACCCTGAACCTTGTTTAACACTGTTTCATGCTGGACAGTGCCTGGGTTATGTTAACATCTTTGGGTCTCTATATTCCCTCTAAACTAATAGAACAGACCCCACTGTGCTAGGTGCTGTACAGACACAGAGCAAAAAGCTGCCCCAAAGAGCCTACAATCCGACAGTCTGTCTACACGGTAATGGCAGGGCATGATTCCAGCGGTGGACGGACCCAAGACATACTCACCCGGAGCAGTAAAGTCACAACAGCGCAGGCATCAGTATGGGATGGACAAGCTGGCCCACAATGCTGGCTAACCAGAGCTTCATTGGGACCCCAAGCTAGCTAATGTAAAGCCAGCCTGGGTATGTCTACACAAGCTGGAATCACACCCAAGGATTATAGTATAGACACACCCAAAGGGTGAGCTAACATGCTGATGCGGCTGGGGAGCACAAGGAACCAGTGAGATGATACCAGTCAGCATGCTAGGCAGTGGTTTCAGCACTGCAGCTGACTACCCGTTGTCAAGTTTGTTTGTAGCCATCCTGGTAAAGCAGCGCTTTAAAGAGGACAATGAGGGGACTTTACAGACTGTTACAGGGAGCTCCTCCCAACCAGAGCTGGTTGAACATTTTCTGATGGAAGAGTTTTCTATTGGAATATGCTGATTCAATGAAATGCAAACATTTCGTAGAACTGTATCGATTGCATCACAATTTTCATGGGAGATTATTGAAATGTTTCGTTCATTTTGATTTTTCAACCTTTTATAATTACATCATATTATATAAACAATAGTCAAAATGAAACATTTTGGCCGTATCTAGGCATAACATATTGACCTTTATCATTTTGATAAGGTCAAAACAAAATATATTTGGAATACTTCCTTTCACAGAAAATTCCAACACTTCAACTTTTCATCCTGATTTGGGACAAAAAACAAATTTCAAAGTCTCAGAATTTCATGTGGGACAGAAACTCTGAATTTTGAAGGCAGGATACTGAACTAAATGGACCATTGGTCTGGTCCTGTATGACAGTTCCTATGTCCTCATGATTATTCAGATTAAAAAAAAGAAGGAAACTCAACATATTTCTGAGATTCAAACAAATGCAAGTATTGGGGGGCAGCCGTGTTAGTCTGTATCCACAAAAACAACAAGGAGTCCGGTGACACCTTAAAGACTAACCGATTTATTTGGGCATAAGCTTTCATGGGTAAAAAACCCACTTCTTCAGATGCATGGAGTGAAAGCTACAGCTGCAGGCATGAATATACTGGCACATGAAGAGAAGGGAGTTACCTCACAAGTGGAGAACCAGTGTTGACAGGGCCAATTCGATCGGGTGGATGTGATCCACTCCCAATAATAGATGAGGAGGTGTCAATTCCAGGAGAGGCAAAGCTGCTTTTGTAATGAGCCAGCCACTCCCAGTCCCTATTCAAGCCCAAATTAATAGTGTTAAAATTTGCAAATGAATTTTAGTTTTGCAGTTTCTCTTTGAAGTCTGTTTCTGAATTTTTTTTGTTCAAGAATAGTTACTTTTAAATCTGTTATAGCATGTTCAGGGAGATTGAAGTGTTCACCTACTGGCTTTTGTATGTTACCATTCCTGATGTCCGATTTGTGTCCATTTATTCTTTTACGTAGGGACTGTCTGGTTTGGCCAATGTACATGGCAGAGGGGCATTACTGGCACATGATGGCATATATCACATTAGTAAATGTGCTGGTGAATGAGCCCCTGATGGTGTGGCTGATGTGGTGGGTCCTATGATGGTGTCGCTAGAGTAGATATGGGGACAGAGTAGGCAACGGGGTTTGTTACAGGGATTGGTTCCTGGGTTGGTGTTTCTGTGGTGTGGTGTGTAGTTGCTGGTGAGTATTTGCTTCAGGTTGGGGGGCTGTCTGTAAGGGAGGACTGGCCTGTCTCCCAAGGTCTGTGAGAGTGAGAGTGCATTTTCCAGGATAGGTTGTAGATCGTTGATGATGCGTTGGAGGGGTTTTAGCTGGGGGCTGTATGTGGTGGCCAGTGGTGTTCTGTTATTTTCTTTGTTGGGCCTGTCCTGTAGAGATGACTTCTGGGAATCCCTCTCGCTCTGTCAATCTGTTTCCTCACTTCCCCAGGTGGGTATTGTAGTTTTAAGAATGCTTGATAGAGATCCTATAGGTATTTGTCTCTGTCTGAGGGATTGGAGCAAATTCGGTTGTATCTTAGGGCTTGGCTGTAGACAATGGATCGTGTGGTATGTTCTGGATGGAAGCTGGAGGCATGTAGGTAAGTATAGCGGTCAGTGGGTTTCCGGTATAGGGTGGTGTTTATGTGACCATCACTTATTTGCACTGTAGTGTCCAGAAAGTGGATCTCTTGTGTGGACTGGTCCAGGCTGAGGTTGATGGTGGTGTGGAAATTCTTGAAATCCAGGTGGAATTCTTCAAGGGTCTCCTTTCTGTGGGTCCATATGATGAAGATGCCATCAATGTAGCGCAAGTAGAGGAGGGGCACAACGACAGCTGAGGAAGTGTTGTTCTAAGTCAGCCATAAAAATGTTGGCATACTATGGGGCCATGCGGGTACCCATAGCAGTGCCACTGACTTGAAGGTATAAGTGGTCCCCAAATCTGAAATGGTTGTGGGTGAGGACAAAGTCACAAAGTCACAAAGCTCAGCCACCAGGCGTGCTGTGGCCTCATCAGGGATACAGTTCCTGACAGCTTGTAGTCCGTCCTCCTGTGGAATATTAGTGTAAAGTGCTTCAACATCCATGGTGGCCAGGATGGTGTTTTCAGGAAGCTCACCAATGCATTGTAGTTTCCTCAGGAAGTTGTTGGTGTCTTGAAGATAGCTGGGAGTGCTGGTAGCGTAGGGTCTGAGGAGAGAGTCCAAACAGCCAGATAATCCTGCTGTAAGAGTGTCGATGCCTGAGATGAAGGGGGGGCCAGGGTTTCCAGGTTTATGGATCTTGAGTAGCAGATAGAATACCCCTGGTCGGGGCTCTGGGGGTGTGTTCCCGTGCTGTAGCTGGAGTTTCTTGAGGAGATGGTGTAGTTTCTTTTGGTATTCCTCAGTGGGATCAGAGGATAGTGGCCTGTAGAATGTGGTGTTGGAGAGTTGCCTGGCAGCCTCCTTTCCATAATCTGACCTGTTCATTACAAATGCAGTTAACTTTATTTTTCATTTTGGAACATCTCTGAATATCTGGGATCTGGCCATGCTCAGAAATACCAAAAATGGTGCTGGAAAATCTGGGATAATAATATTCTTGCCCTGACAAAAGGAATAACACAAAATTGTTGTTACTTGAGCGTCCTGTGCCTACTTTCAGACCCACTCAAACATTCCTGTTTTGATTCATATGCGCTGTTGAGTTGGTTGGAAAATGTCAATTATTTTTTCCTGGGAAATTTAGAAAAAAGTTCTTTCTAAAAAATCCTAATGAATGTTTCACTGAAAACCCCCAAAAAAGTTTGTTTGTTTTAAATCAATTTTTGAAAACCATTTTGAATTTAAAAAAAAAGTGTTTTGGTAAAACCGTTCAGTTTTTGAAAACCAAATCCCATTTTTTTCCAAAATCTGAACTGAAATCTAACCATTTTTTTTTATCAAGCAAATGAGAATTCTTACCAGAAAATTTAGGGGGTTGGTTTCCCATATTTCATTTCCATAAAAATCATTTTGGTCATAAAGAAACATTTTTAACTGAAAAAGTGATTAGCTGGAAACATTCTGAGTGGCTCCAGTTCTCAATCTATCTGTGCACAGGACAATTTTCATGGCCCCTATTCCTGTGGCATGTGACCAACTCAGAACCATTCATACCTTTATCCTCACAGCACCCTGTGAGGCAGGGCGGATATCCCCATTGTATAGATGCGGAACTGAGGCACAGAGAGGATAAGGTCACCCAGGGAATCTGTGTCAGAGCAGGAAATGGAACTCAGGTGTCTCAAGTCCCAGGCTGGCACCCAAAGCACTGCCTGGCTTGTTGGGGCCAGAGGCTACTAGCATGTTGCCAGCATGGCCTTTACCACCCGCCCATTGAAGCCTGGTAGGCCTTATAGTCCTTCCAGAGTACTGGTCTTTGAACCAGTCTCCCGCTTCGTGCTTGTGTCATTGCTGTTGGTGGGGGGACTTGATTCTGCCCTGTTGCTGCCTTCGTTCCGTTGGAGGGCGTCCTCTTGGTCTTCTGTATTATTCATAGACCTTGTTTCTTCTGGCTCTTCTCCATCAGGCCAGCCGATGGCTGGTGCCATTTTGAAGTCCTCCTGGTCCTTGGCCATAACACCATTTGTGTGAGTGTGCTGGCTGTTACTCTGCAGTTGTCTTTGTTTAGTCTCCACCCCTGTCCTTCATGCCCTGTGTCCCCTGTGGGGCCATTGTCTGTTGTGGGTCTGGTTGGATCCAGACCTGCTCACCTGTGTGTCGTGGTCTCAGGTCCTTGGCTCCCTTGCTGGAGTGGGCTGACTGCCGAGCTCAGCGTTCTCTACACTGCTTCTGTATCCTGTCTGCCGTTCCTCCGCTGGTCTGCCGCAGACTAACCCTCATGGGAAGCAGACGCTTGGGCCTCTGGCCCATCAATCTCTGTGCTGAACAGATATTGTGATAGTCCAACATCGCCAGGTAGGGACCCCTTCCGGTCTTGCCTTTGCCATCAGTGTCTTGGCTGTCTTTATTACTGATTCTGCCTTCCCATTGCTTTGCGGGCACCCCAGGGAAGACGTCTTATGCTCAGATTCCCATTTGGTGCTGAATCATCTGCTGCGGTACACCAAGGCGTGTTGTCTGACCATAGCGTGTCAGATATACCAGACCTTGCAAAATGTGCCTTCAGTTTCCTGAGCACCGTTCTTGGCTAAGTGTCCTGAAGATCATCCACCACCCAGCCATTGGAACAATAATCTCCTCTGACCATATAGTTCCTGTTGTAAAAAGTGACCAGGTCTGCTCTGACATTTTCCCTGTCAGGCTGGGATTTCATGAGGCTGTCAAGCCTATTGTTGATCCTCACACCCTTTGCACATCTCGCACTGTTTCACGTACACTCTCAATTGGGCATTTGTGCCTGGCCAAGCCACACACTCCCTGGCTCGTCTCAGGCATGTCT
This sequence comes from Mauremys mutica, assembly GCF_020497125.1. Classification (NCBI taxonomy): domain Eukaryota; kingdom Metazoa; phylum Chordata; order Testudines; family Geoemydidae; genus Mauremys; species Mauremys mutica. Next base: position 26,948,040 of record NC_059087.1, read on the forward strand.
CTATCCCCAGGTGTGGAGTATGTATCCATCTCATTCTATCAGCCCTTCAGTCTACCAGGATTACTGCTGAGTCCCCTCTAAACAAAAGCCTTTCTTGCACAAGGATCGGAGGGGGTAGATTTCTATGGCACGTGCTCCTTGCAGTCTGGCCAGTGCTGCAGTATGAATCATTGTACTGCCTGCAGCACCCCATCTTGTGTGGTGCTTTGTTAGCTTGCCTGGACTCTCCCTTCTGAGAGGGGAAGGTATTGTAGCATGTTGATAGACTCTATCTCCTGTCCCACAAAGCCCTCTGTGTGTGGTACTATGGAAGATATGCCCAGCTCATTGCATCTGGGCAGTGCGTTTCCTAGGTGGTACCGTCTCCTCCCGTCGCAGCAGTGGAATCTCAATAACATGTGTCGTAGTTGCGTGGGTGCACTCAGCGGTGGCTTCTCCATGGTGCTTTCTAATGGCTTGTGATCAGTCTGCATGTAGCTCTAGCTGAGGGGCTGCAGTGCTTTAGGACTGGGGCCGTACATGATTGTCTTTGCTCTTGGGTTTCTGACCATTCCCACGCTACATCACTGCCTCAAGGGTTCACAGGTTTCTGATAGGTGCGCACAGAATCTGGAATGAGAGTTGGCCATCTCTATAAATCACAGGGCTCCCTTCACATCCATACGTCTAGGCATTTCCTGAATGGCTCTTAGCTTCTCCGGATCTGGCTGCAGCCTCTCAGAAGTCAACAGATGTCTGGTGTAGGGGACTTCAGTCCTCCTCAGCTTCAGCTTGTCTGCATTCAGCCTAATACACTACTCCTGATACTTGTGTAGGAGTTGTCACAGCTCGGCATCATGGTCCAGGATTGCCTCTTCCCTGACATCTCCTTCTTACAATAAAAATAGCATTAGCTACAATCTGGATGTCTGGGAGTTCCTCTAGTTCCTGGTTCAGTTTCCACTGGATCATCTCTGGGGCTGGGCTGAAACCCATAGAGAGACATACCCAGTGGTACTTGCCAAACGATGTGGCAAAGGCTGTCAGGTGGGCCCATTCTTGACATCACAGACAGAACACTTTTTCCCTAGATAAATCAGGACGTATGTCCTCAGTCCCTGATAATGGGTCACGACTTCTTTTTTCAATTGTCTGTTCAGCGGTTTTGGATCAGTCCAGATCCTCAGTTTACCGGAGAGTTTTCTCACCACTACTAGGCTGTTGATCCACCCTGGGCTAGTTTTAGCAGGTATGATGATGATGATGACATTCTCTTTGCAGACTTGCCAGTTCCTTTTTCGGGCGCTCCACCACGGCCAATGGAACTGCGTTCTAGTCTCGTGGGCTGCATGTGGAGGTCTATGGCTGACTTCAGCCTGCCCCCGAGGTGTCCATCTCCTTGAAATACATCCTTGTATTCGGTTAGACTGCCGGACAGGGCCCACAGCAACTGTTCTCTCGCTTCTCTCACGTTGAGGATATGGTGGTGTTGTACTGCGATCAAATCTTTGGCTTGCCCTGACCTGCTGCCCAGCAGTGAGTGCTTCTCCTGTGTGTCAACTCCTCTAAACTCCAAGCAATAACTTCTCTTGTTTCGTGGGTTTCTTATCGCCAGTCTGCATTTGCCCATTGGCCTCCGAATGGTTTTTATTGTACATCCCCAGCACTTGGTTACATTTCTCCAGTCTAAGATTGCTGCTGATCAGTGTTGATGGGATTACATTACAACCCAGCTGGACTCGAATTGGTCCTTGATCTAACAGCATTGCTGCAAATATGGCAGGTGAACGGCTAGCAGCCTTCCACTGCCGTGCACGTCACACTGCAGATACCCTCTTCTTCATTGGAAGTTTCTCTGTCATCAAGTTCTGCCTACACTGCTGTTTTTTTTCTTCCTGAGGTAGAAAGGGAAGGGTCACTACATTCCTTCCATCGTTGCCCATGGGGTGTGCATTTTTCTTTCTGCCTGTTGCGTTGCTTTCTACAGTGCATACACTGGACCATGATGCCTGCATTGTTGGTTAGTCTGTCTGTGTCCCACTTCCTGGATTCCTTTAGCTTGAGCCTGTGTCCTTGTTCTGCACTACAGGCTGCTGCTGTTTCGACCTTTCCCCGGACAGTTCAGCTGCCCCTGCTATTTGGAGGCATTTCTCCAGGGCTAAAGCTGTTTCTCTCAACAATCTCTCTTCTAAGCTGGAACTGTGTGTCTTACAAACAACCCTGTCTCTAATTAGGGGATCCTGTATGTCTTCAAAGTTAGGGTGCCAGAGTTCTCAGCACTAATAATGCAAGTAACTATTCCATCGTTTGCTTCTTGGGATGGGTTACACAATTAGCATCTCTCGACAACAGCGGTCACCAACTGATTGCGATCGACTGGTCGATCGACTGCCAGAGGCTCCCTGATCTCCATCTCAGTCACTGAGACCGAGATCGTCAGAGGCTCCACGATTAACCCATCACCCGTGATAGGGTTGCCCGGCTCTCTGCCTGCCCTAGCCCCGTGCTGCTCCCAGAAGCAGCCGCCATGTCTGGCAGCAGCTCCTGGGGTGGGAGGGGCAGCAGTTCCCATTCCTGGCCAATGGGAGATGCAGGGGTGGTGCCTGCGGACGCGGACAGCACACGGAACCACCTGCCCCCCCGCCCAGGAGCTGCTTACCCCACCCCTCGGGGAAGAGGTGGGGCAAGGGTGCTTGGGTTTGTGCGATTACTGTTATTTCTACATTTTCTTTGAGGTAGATCCCAGGTTGCACTTAAATTCAAAAAGTGATCTTGTGCTTAAAAAGGCTGGAGATCACTGCTCCATAGTCTCATTCTGTCTGGGGTCACAGTACTCATCAAACACTCCCCAACTGTTCCAGTATTTTGGGCATTATTCCTGGCAACAGTGTCTCACTGGCACAAAAACCTTCATCTTCAGTTTCTTGTCTTTATCCCCCAAGCTCTGCTTTGGATGCAGCCCCGGTTCTCGCTTCCATGCTCGTGCAAGGTTTTTTATCTGGAAATCCCAAGCCCCTCCATGCTGCCTGTTTGCTCCGTTTCTAGGTGCCGCTTTGTGTGCCTGTCAATAACACTCTCTTTCTTCCAGTGGGTCTCACTAGTCTGGCCTCTGCCGCCATATACCATGGGCTGACTTGTTCTTTATTATGAGGCTGCTTACAGCAGTGCTGCAACTGCAGCTAACATTCCAGCCATGTGCACACAGACTGGCGCCTTAGTGCCTCCTCCAAACCCCTTCCTCCTGCAACCTGTGCTCCTCCCGCCACATTTAATGCAGGTTGCGACAGATAGACAGGCCCAGCACTCAGAGACACAACATGACTGTCCTGAGCATGATGTTACAGGTAACTTTGCTTTGGCTTAGTGAAAATGTAACCTCTGTGATGGTCTAGGGTAATTGTCCTTGTGATATAACTCTTTCCTGAGTGAGTGGTAACCTAAAGTGGTTTGGGGACTTTGCTCTTTATCTCTCTGGATGTGTGCTGGGAGCAGTGGGGACAGTGCATGTCCCCATCCCAGCACTCCTCCTAGTCTCCCAAAGCAGATCCTCAGGCCTGGAAGGGGGACATGATGCCAACTTCCCCTCTGCACATGGAGCAGGGAGATCCCTGTGATGGCACAACCTGATGGTGGCTTATTAATATGGCTTTGTGCTCTATCATCGTTGCATGCAAAAGTAGCAGTGCAGCTGGAGAGACGTCACCATTGGATCCAGTGTCCTGCAAAAGTCCCTGCATGGAGAAATAGGGGGCTCATTCTCCAGCCCGGCGTTAAGCAGGCATCGCAGTGCTCACTTCAGTGGGCTACCCTGGGGTAAGGTGGTTGTGAGAGAGTGGGGAATCAGTCAGTGGGAAACATTTCCCCCGCCTTGCGCACACACACACACACCCGTATGTATCCGTATTGCGGATGGCAGAAAGGGAGGCGGGCTCCGAGCAGGTAAAGGGAGAAGGTTGCTTGTGGAAAGCAAAGTTGGATGAGCAGTGGCTGAGAGGAGAGAGAGTCCCCTTTTGTTCCTGATTGACAGGCAAGACACAGAGAGACATCCACATCCAGGGAGAGAGAGAGAGAGCCATGACAGACACCAGCCTTGCGCCCAAACTTGGCCCGCTCCCCCCCTCCCCACCCCGCTTCCCCCTCAGTACATGGAGAGGGCTTTCGTGCGCCTTTGTTCAGCGGCTCAGAAGTGGTGTCGTGACAATGGCCGAGGTGAAAGGGGTTAATTCACGGTACAGAGGTAGGATGTGAGGATGGCAGAGTGGAACAATGGGCAGCCTTCCTCCTTTGTCAGCGCAGCCATTGTGCCGCGTGTGAAAAATGAAATCTGTTTCATTTCACTCCCAGATGCGATCAGCTGGCTCTATTTAGAAACCATCAAAAAAAGCAATCTAAGTGCGGAGGGGCGGGGGTGGAGGGAGAGGGACCCCCATTATTTATTTATTTAGGATTTTAACATTTATTTTGCTTTAACCCACTCTCTCCCTCCGGCGCTCAAGTTACTGGAACATGATTAAAGCCACAGGGCGCTTCCCGTCCTTGCCAGTGCTCCTGCCCCATGCTGTTCATCCGGGCTACGGCAGGGCATGTCCCCAGAGCCAGTGCTCCTGCCCTGGGTTGTATACACAGGCTGCTGCAGGGGATTTTCCCCAGAGCCAGCCCTCCTGCCCCACTCCTTCCAATCTCCAGGTGACAGAGGCTGAGATTGATGCAGACGCTCTCCTCCAGCAATCCTTAAGGCAGCTCCTGCCTGGAGAAGCTGGCACGGGTGTGGAAGAGATGAGCTCTCCCATGCCATTCCCTATGGCACCTCTTGCTGAGAAGGGCTGGGTCTTTAGTAGCAGTGAACCCCCCCCCCACATCCCATAATATAAAGGAGCAGACTGACAGTCCTGGAGCCCGAAATCTCGCCATAGGAATAGATACAACATGGGCAGCAGCCATGCAAGCTTTCCTGGCACTCCCCGTCAGCGGGACTCAATCCTGGCCTGCAGGGATCACCAGCAGAGATCAGAGGGGGGCTTTGCCCTTGGCTTTTCTGTTCATGCTGCCAGCAAAGCGGCCAATTACTGCGGATTTGCAAACACCTGTTTCCTTAACATCTGAGCCTCACCAGTTCTTCATCTAGTTAACAGCTTCTGGCCATGGCCAATCCAGGCTGAACGTGAACCCGTTGTCTAGAGGTGGAAGGTTCCATACCCCAATTATCAAGCCCCGTGAGCCATCCTAACCCCCGATCCTGCAAAGTCTTATGCAAACGTTGAACTTTACGTATGGTGAGTGCTCCTAAATCCAATGGGCAAACCTCCCGTTGGCTCCCATAGCAGAGTTGTTGCTTTCGGCCCATGGCGTTCCCAGCAGCTGTGCTGTGTGGTGTAAAATGCATGAGGTAGAAGTGCCTCCGCTTATGTCATCTACTGCCCCGGGATCCAGAATTCTTCCAGTTCAGTAGAGGTAGAGGTAACCAACTTTGCAAAGAGGAACATGGTGCTGTGGCAATTTACACCTGAACAGTGTCAATGCGGCTACTCACACTGGGTGAAGTTAAGTGTGCACAGCAGGACAGCAACCCATGGCAGAAATTTATAAAACTGTCTCATCTTCCTAATGTCAAGAGAGAGGGGAAAATCCATATATTAACAAACGTTTTCACTAGGAGGGTGGTGAAGCGCTGGAATGGGTTACCCAGGGAGGTGATGGAATCTCCATCCTTAGAGGTTTTTAAGGCCTGGCTTGACAAAGCCCTGGCTGGGATGATTTAGTTGGGGATTGGTCCTGCTTTGAGCAGGGGGTTGGACTAGATACCTCCTGAGGTCCCTTCCAACCCTGAGATTCTATGATTCTAATGATTGTCAAAAACTAAAATGGAAGAATTCTGTACCCCGGGTGCATAGATGACATAAGCTGATGCCTTTTCTTTTTAAACAGATAATGAATTCACTAGGTTTTGAGTGAACTTTTTATCAAGTTCCTGTCCCAAGCAGGGATTTCCCTGAATGGAAAAATACATTCTTAATTAATTAGTGGGAGGAGTGTATTTGTATTGCCGTAGTGCCTGGGAACCCCAGACATGAATCATGGCCACATTGAGCGAGGCCCTGTACACAGGGGCGGCTCCAGGCACCAGCACGCCAAGCGCGTGCTTGGGGCGGCAAGCCACGGGGGCGCTCTGCCGGCGCCACAAGGGCGGCAGGCAGGCTGCCTTTGGCGGCTTGCCTGTGGAGGGTCCGCAGGTCCTGTGGCTTCGGCGGACCTTCCTCAGGCACGCCGAAGCCGTGAGACCAGCGGACCCTCCGCAGACAAGCCGCCGAAGGCAGCCTACCTGCCATGCTTGGGGCAGCAAAATGCCTAGAGCCGCCCCTGCCTGTACAGACACAGAACAAAAAGGTGGCCTCTGCCCCAAACAGCTTCCAGGGTACAAGACAAAAGGCGACAGGTGGAGAGCGACAGCGAGACATGGGGGGCACACGGAAACAATGAGACGAAAGTTTCAGGTTAAGGTATTGCTCTTAAACAACGACAACAAAAATCTCATGCAGACTAGCGTCAATGGCAAACATCCCAGCTGTTTTACGGGGTGAGTCTAAGGGGAGTTCTAGAGGGAACTAATTACCCTGCAGAGAGGAAGGAGAAGAAATTTCACTTTTTCACTAGAAATTCCAGGGGGGGGGAGTGAAACATTTTATGGTTTCACTGCAGTTTTATCACTGTTTTTCCTTCCATGCCAACAGAAGGTGATGTAAGCGAAAGAAAAACATGACTGACATTTTGCCCCCAAAAGAAAAAAAATCGCTGTTTTTTTCTGTGAAACTGACAAATTTTCACCTAAGGCAAATGTGTGAAACTTTGCAATTTTTCTAGGAGTGGAATCATCTCATGTCATAAAGCAAAAAAAAAGGATGAAAATTATTATATTTTAGCCTTTAGAATGAATTAAAAAATTCAGTGGAAACTCCTGACAATTTTTATTTCTAAATACAACAACGTGACAGTTTCTCTTTTGAACTGAATTTGGTGCTGATGACTAGGCTTGGTGAGTGGAGGTCACCATAGCAAAAGAAGGCCCGCCCCTTCAGGTGAGGGAGGGGCCACAGAACCCAGACATCAATCAAGCACTGGGGACAAAAAAATGAACAAACAGGAGTGAGGATGCAGATCACGGGGTCAAAACAAGGGAACCAGAAGAGGACACGGAGCAGAGGACTCTCAGACCAGATCCATTTCTCCAAGGTGTCTCAGAACGTCAGAGTGAAGTCCTGTATCCTCTAACTCTGAACCTGCAGCATGGAGACTGAGAATGCAGATTTCTCAAACCACTAGTCTATGCTGTCCTGAGGCCAGGCAATGAGACACGGGCATTGGTGCGAGGGGAGGAGTGCACATGGGGTGAATGGATGTTTAGACCGATGCCGGTGAATTCATTTGGATAAAGCTTGAATCTGCCCTTTCCTCCCAGCATGCCACTCCTGCAGTAATCACCAGCCATGCCCACCGTGGGTGGTTGTTGGTTTTTTCTCTTCCCATGGCCTTTGTGAGCACGTGGCAAAGCTGGGCAGATGGGTGGCCCTGCTAGCCAAACAGCTCGGTGGGCTGGAGCCCATTCTGCAACCGGCTTCATCTGCCACTTAATAACCCTCTCATTCTCATTACCTCGGCATTGTCTTCCCCCGCACCGTCCTTCTGTCAGTTCATTGTGGTCCTTCCGTGGAGTAAGGAACAGCCCTCCCTGGGTCTCCGGAGATACGGCACGAGAATGGGTCTTTCTTGGCAGGGTTGGAGAGGGAAGGGGGCGGGGGCGGGGAGATGGCGGCGAGAGCAGGGATGTCAGATCACATCAATCAAGCGCTGTAGCATTCCTATTTAACACACTCTTCCCCTTCGAGTTGTCAGTGAAACCGTTAATTAATTAGCTAATCCTGCACTGAAGTGGATTCTAAATAGATCTCCCCTCCCCTCCCCCCAGTTAGGTAATTACTGCTGAGGGAGGTTTTGTGAGAGTAATTTTCCAGCAGGGACAGCCCCGGATGGCTGCGGGAGATGAATTTAAAGAAAGTTGGGGTGGGGGGGAATCCTATTGCCCTTCTGCAGGGCTGGTGTATTTTCTTTGAAGATACAGAGAGGGCAGGAGGGGCTGGGAACGTAGGATGGGCACTAGAATTTTTCTTGTTCTCTCTGTCCCTAGGAGACGTGTGTTGCAGAGAGAGATGGTTGTGCCTCTCGAGTAGGTGGAGATGGGTGAACTTGCTTTCTGCTTAGCTCACCCGCCCTGGGGAAAGCACCTAGATCCTGATCCCAGGCCCAGGGAAGTCAGCAGACAGCTTACCATTGACCTCAATGGCATTTAGCACAGGGATTGTTGAAGGTCACTATACCAGCTTCTTCCCTGGTCCGTCTCACGGTGGTATCCTGAGACTAAAGGGAGAAGATGGTCATTTGGGCTTTAGAGCAGTGGGCATATGTGGCAGGGTGGCACCCATCTGCCATTTTCTCCTCTGCGAGAGAAACTCCTCCCTGGTGCTGCTCAGGGAAGTGCCAATGCATTCTCTGGGCCAGCCCTGATGCTCAGCCGTTACTGCAGGAGTGCAGCGTCCTCTGTCTGAGAGGGTATTGCTTAGTGAGGGGGCTCAGTGACCCCTCAGTGGCCACACACCACTATACTGATGCCCAAGTGTATATAATACTTGATTTGTCACCCCTGTTATTACAGCTCTAGTTTGGAAACGGAACTTTGCAAATCCAAATGTCCCTCAAACGCTTTTATGCAAAAATACCCAGGTTTTGATTTGGGGATTTTCCTTTCCAAAACGATCATTAGGAACCCCAACAAAAAGGCATTAGTAGCTGATGCCTGACCGGTGAAATAAATGGGGGGATCTTGGCCCAGCTCCTGGTGCATAGCCATCCAGGCTACAGAATCCGAGCCCCACAATGGCAGCCCCACGTTGGCAGAAAACTCAGACAACATTATCTTCGCTGTTTATCATTTCCACCGTCTGCATTTGCAACTTCCCCACCCTGAGAAGAGCAAAATGTCATCAGTGAGGTCTGAATTCCTTCCCAGCTCTGCGTGCCTGAGTGATTCAAATAAGAATCCAGGTCCAAATGTTCAAAAGTAACTCGAGATTTTAAGTCCTCCGTTCGTGGTTTCCAACTTGCAGTGCCGTAAAGGGGCTGATTTTCAGAAAGTGATGGGCCTCCACCCTCAGGAAATTAGGCCCTCCTGGTATGTCTTGAGCGGGACGTGCTAAAACAGAGGCACCCAAAATCACTAGCCGCTCCTGTGAATCTTGGCTTTTGGGTGCTTATAAAAGCAAATATCTCCCCAGGTTGGTGTAAGCGCTTTGCCACTGTATGGCACATGATCTGTGCAGAAACATGTGGGATGGAAGGGCCCGCTAGTCCATCCACCTGCATCTTCGCGTATCACTTTGCTATGCCTAAATGCTCTTTAATGGCATCGCAGGGTGGCTGATCCTTCAAGGAGTGATGGGCCCAGCAGTTCCACCTGTGACGCAGCCTACTCTGCTCCCCAGGTGGCGAGAACAAGCCAAGTCATGTGACTGGTGGGTCATCAGACCCACTCAGGCCTCTGGGTGCATAAGGAAGAGGCCTGGGGCAGAACAGAAGAAATTGCAGTGAGTAAGAAGGGGCCTGCAGAGAGAGAATGGCGAGTTGCTGCTTGGAGAGCGGAAAGAGGACAGCTGTGCCCAGCTAGAGGCCAGGTGAGGACTCTTTGAGTTTATTTTGTGTTGGAAAGACTTTGTTGCCTATCTTGGGGAACTGGACTAGGGGACTATCAAGGGGCCTGCTGGAAGAAGCTGGCCTGAAGTTGGCCCCACCTTTAGAGGGAAGGCTTCGGTATCCCTTTGAGCAAGGGGAAAGGTCTGGAACTGGAGGGCCTGCAGAAATGGTATCAAACCTTAATAAATTAGATCCCGACAAAGGGAATTTTGTTTATGCCTCTGGATTGTGTGGAGTTTTTGAGGAGCCACAAAGGAAGGGGACACTGAGGCAGGGTGCTGCATAGCCATCGCAGGCTATGAGGGGGTGCTTGAAAGGGGGCTGGCCTGTTACAAAGGGCTCGGAGCTAGATTTTTAAAACAAGTTCTGTACAGTCAGTGCCTGGTAGTTGCTGAGCTCTTCTGAAAAGCTGGCCTTTAGCATGCCGTTGAGCCGTGCACATCTCCAGTGATGGCGATCGTTTGTTCTTTCCCTGCTTTTATTTACATATAGATGATCAATATGCCTTACAATAGAGAGCGGTGGAGTTTCCTTGCTTCATTTTTGGAAGCCATCACATATGATCAATCAAATATGTTGCACCAGAGGCTGGGATGAACTAGGGCCTACTGGGTCTCTTTCTGCTTTGAGCTCAGTGACCTAATGTGGTGACCTGCACCAGATCATTTCCAATGACCTTTTCCTGTGGGTTCTCACAAAACAAAGCATCTGGAGTGAGGGCTATATCCTGACAGCCCACTATTATCATCTTCTGGTGCTGGATTGAAGGTAATACCTTACAGTGCAATTTCAAACCCATCTCTCACCCACTCCTGGTTCCTGTGGGTCATTCCTCCTCTCTACTACAGCTATCTCAATCCAGCGTGTGTCAAGGCAGCTCATTTTTCCTACTGTCCTTTCTCCAGGGAATCTCACATAGATTGGAAGGGGGGAATTGACCAGGACACTACAAGATACTTTGAGGTTCAATTCTTCATTAGCAAGGAGAAGGATTCTTGTCTGTCCTTAATTTCTGTGATTCAATGACTTGGGGGCTTAGAGCATCTGGGGGGGTTAGAGGAGATGGGAGGGAGACAGGCAAAGGAATGAGCTATTGAGTTTGGTGACGAAAGGATGAAATAAGGGCCACAAGATGCTAGGAAGAATTGCAAACCCTTCCCTTGGTTAGACAAAAACATGGGTGTCCTGAAAGAAAGAAGATACAGAATCTCCTTGGGGCTCCGAATGAGAGTGTTATTAAAGGGACCATCACACGTTAACAGCTCAGTATCATTCCATAGGATCCTAGGCTATAGCCATGGAGAAGATCTCCCTGTAATGACCAAAGGACATCGCTCCCTTGGGGTTGTTGGGGATTCTCGACTAAATGAGTTGGGAGGTCTCAGTCCAGTTCCTAGTGTACAGATGCCAAACCCATCCCAAGTTGCATCCCCGTAGCCTTACCAGGGGGTGCATGGCTTGGACTGGCCATGGAAATTGAGCTATTCTCCTCTCCCTCCAGCCTGCGGTTGAGACACATTGGTGAGAGAGCTGGGGAGAAGCTTGCCCAGTGGTTACCTATATTGTACCTGATCTATGAATAAATGGAGACGTTGGTCTCCAGGGTTGTCACCGGAAATACTTGTAGGCCCTGAAATACAGCCAGCGCAGCTGTGTTATTCCTGCGTTGGTGCTGCATCTTCCAGTCTGTCCCTGCTGGAATCCACAAGTGCAGTCAAAGATAAGAAAGACAGGTCTGAGCCTGTGGGGTGGGGGCATGTGGTATGGGGCTTCTGAGAGACCAGGCCATATAGCATAGGCCTTCTATGGCTGCTCTCTGCCCTCCACCCCTCACGGGCACCGCCACACCATTCCACCCCTTTCCTCATTCTTTGCCTAAGTCTCTTCCCATCTGTGGCAGCGCCGCGTCCCCCAGTCTCTGTTCAGCTGGCAACGGAGGAGGCGGGTGGGGGGAGAGAGCGCGGTAAATCACCTTTCTGACAGCTCTCGGAGACGCTCGCCAATGGAAGCGTGCGGCTCCCTTCTCTGTCACGTGCAGCTGTCACAGGCAGAGGTCCAAGGTCAGCTAAGTGTTTAATGGGCCTCCTGTGAAGACTCGCAATGAAGGGAAAGGGAGGGAGAGGGAACGAACATATGCCGCTGCACAGGCACCGGGGCTGTGCTGTCTTAGGGAAGAGGAGTGTTTTCTCTTGGCAGTGCAACACTTGTCATGCAGGGCCCAAGCACCGCAGGATGACTCTCCCATGCCAGCCCCCCTCCCTCCCATCAGCTCCGGAAGCTGGTGCAAATGTGATGTTTGGGGATCCCCTGGGTTCTTTACTCTAGTAGGTGGGTTTTCAACCGGAGGGGGCAGCGGTCATGAGCAGTTGTGGGGCCAGAGCTGCCTATATGACTAAATAGAAAGGAGGTCCCAGCTCAATGAGAGTTGTGGGGGGATCCTGCTGTGGGCAAAGGTTGAGAACCCCTGCTCTCATGACAGGTGTACATCAAAATAACCGTATTCCTCTGAAGCTCAGGGAAGGTTTAGTTTCGGTTTGGTCCCAGTTCTGGGTCAGTTCTTATTGAATCAATTCTGTTCCTTTGTGATACCCCCTGTTCTGCCCAGGATTCCCCCACCCCACCTCCCACCATCTCTCCCCATCGAAAGGGCTGTGATTATTGGGCTTTACCCACCGATGAGCTAGAAGACCGTGACCCTCTTCTGATGGAGGCTTGCAATGATATCACCCTGTGGAGCTGCAACTCAGGGATTACCATCATGCATAGCCCTCTGCCACTGCCTCCTCACCCAGTGCTGGCTATCTACATCTGGATGCGTGACCCTAGCAATGGGTACGACATTTCTGAACCTTTATGCAGTGTCCACTGGGCAAAGTCAGAACTGAAGTCTCTGGTTTTAACTCAGTTCTGACTCAGGCAAAATGTCTTTGGAGTCCATGGGAATTTGCCTGCACAAGGACTGAATAAAAACTGAAAAAGGACCTCCAGGTTTGTCCCTACCTGAATAAATTGCAGGCAGGGGTGGCTTCAAAGATGTGGCTTGAGAGGGGCTAGGGTGGCTGAGTAGAAGGTGAAGTAGCTATGCAGGTGGTTTTGGAAAGATGATCTAATATCCATACAAACTAGGGAAGTCTGGAGAGGACAAGTCACACGAGTCAGTAGGTTGGGTGGAAGGTCACATAGTGGTTACATGGCTTTTGGAGAAGACCAAGAAAATATAGTTCCTATGAAATATACAGACCCCATCCACAAATGAGAGCCCATTCTAGTCTGAGCCTAGGGTTAGGAGTCAGTCAGCCCTGAATTTTAACCCTGGCTCTGCCACTAACTCATTCCAACATGTGATCATTGGCAAATCACTTCCCATTTCTCTGTGTATAAAATGAAGAGCATACTCTCGGTTATGGTGTCCTCACTGACCGCGTGCTCCCCTGTACGTGTGTCGCTAGGACTTCTGGGAGCACATCCCAGGGTTCTTGGTGCTGCAGTGAGTTGAGTCACTCTGTGATTCTTTCCCAGTGAATTGTGGGAGAACTTGTCTGTCCTGCTGGGCTTTGGGGGTGGAGGCATTGTGGGAAGGCATGGGAGGACTATTAGTACTTGAGTGATGTAGCCTGTGTCCTCATTGCAAAGTGGGTGGGTTACCAGCCCAAGTGAAAGCAGCACCCGGGCTCTGACTCACCGCACTAGCCTGGGTTGAAAGCACCATCACACTCGGGTGAGAGGGCTACATGTGTGGACAGGAGCGGGCATGGGGTGGAAACACCTGGGTAAAAGGCAATGTTAACTCTGCAGTGAAGACCTCCCTGAGTCAGGAGTGGAGTAATGGCTTAGAACAACCATTCAAGAGCAAAGGGGGATTGATTTCTTTCCCCCAGAACAAACTATACTGAAAGTGACCTTAGCATAGGCCAGAGTATAGGGAAACTCAGACAACCCAATAGACAAGGCTTCGCTGCTCCCCAGCCCACTTTCCACCTGCAAGCTGTTGTCTTTATCACGAAGGTCTCAGAGCCAGCCTATATGCATGGCAGGACACTGCCTCCCTGCACACGGACTGGCCTCCCACCACCACTTGCTCTTTCAGTGTCCATCCCGTCCAGCCACTGGGCTAGTGCCACCCATCAGAACCTAATCGCTAGTGTGACAGTCTGGGGGCTTTGATAATGGGGGTATCAGCTGGCCTGTGGCTGTTGCCAAGTATTGCCAACATCCCAGGAAAACACTGCAACCTAAGAATCTAAACCCTCCCCCCGCCCCAGGGGCTGACAACACAATAAAACAAACTATGGTACGGGGGGGATGTCTATCGGCCACCCTCCACCCCCTCTCATTTCATTTAAATAACGATTATTATCACTGTCTTGCAGACCTGCAGCACGTCAGCAGATGCCTCAGGAGTGCGAAAGACCTAGGGTGACTGAACAGCAAGTGTGAAAAATCAGCACTTTTTCCACCCCCCAAATGCTGGGGGTACAGTTTTGTATAAAAGACAAAGCCCCGAATATCAGCAGAGTCCCGAGAGTATCAGAACGTCTGGTCACCCTAGAAGAACAGGAGGTTCAGAAGTGGGGTAGGCATGAGTGACAAGGATGAGTGCAGAAGGAGGGGTAGTCACTGAGAACGTGGAAGACAAGGTTTGCTTTTGCAGACTGAATCAAACCAAGGGAAGCTGGTGAATTAGTGCTGTTTGCTGAGCAAACACAGCCGGGTGGGGACAGGCTGTGGAACAATATGTAAACACAGTCTCTTATTTGCTGGCAAATATCACCTCCCCCCCTTTTCTTTCCCCCTTCCCCTCTTGTACTCCAATTAGAGGAGGTTGGGCAAGACATCCCAGGTTGAGGAGGGACAAAATTCCTATAGGAGGAGCTGGAGGAAGGAAACAGGAAAGAGTGTAATTTCCTGCCGAGATTGCGCTACCCCTCAGAGGGTCAGGGACAGACAGCGTTGTCTAGTGGTAGGCACAGGAGGCCTGGGAATTGGCACTCTTGGGTTCTGCCATTAGAGCAGAGTGACCTTGGGCAAGAACCTCCCAGCCTCAGTTTCCCCCTCTGTAAAAAAAAAAAAAGACTCAATAATGCCCATCTTTGTGGAGCAGAGAGGGGTGCTGGGAAATTTAGTTCAGGTGCATATGGAATCTTCCAGCACAAATGCACTACAGCTGTGCCAGGTAGTGATGTTTGTTGTTACAAGGCAGCCTTGGTTATTAACAGGCAGATCCTCAGCTGGTGTAAATTGGCATAGCTCCACTGACTTCAGTGAAGCTGCACCAATTTACACCACCAGCAAATTTGACCCTAAGTTTCTAAAATGGCTGCACGTGGGAAATGGGTCCAGGATCCCCTGCGATTCTTTACTGAGAACCACTGTCTCTCTCCCTAAAGAAAGTCACCATTGAAGGTCCAGTGTTTCATCCACCAATACTCGGCCAGACACTAGCATGATCTCAGCCAGTTAACAGAATCTCCTGTCCGGGAGCCCAAATCACAGACTCTTGTGGTCTGTAAACAGCTGCTTAGACAGGTGAGTCCAACGGCGCGTCCTTCCAGCAGCCGGAGCTGTGCAGAGCTTGGCTTGGCTGGAAGTCGTTCGGGTGATATTCAGTGTCTGACTACATCACTGTGGAGCAGTGGACAATGGAGGAAAGAGGGTAATGAGCTGGGGACATCACTTCCATACTCCTGGACCAGGACTTTGGAACAGCTGAAGATGAGTCTTCCCTGGAAACTCCTGCTGAAATTCTGTGCTGTCTTCCAAGCCTAAACCCTCACTGCTTTGCCAATACCTCTCAGTCCTGATCCCTGGCACTGCCTGTCATGCCAGTCCTGGGCGTCCCTACTGCTCCACTGCTGCCCCTCAGCCCTGACCCTGGCACTCCTGCCAGGCCAGTTTATCGTACATTCCAAATCTTCTCATGTTACTGTCAACTGCTGCAAAATGATAGGTCCACGTTTCAGCCTCCCTTCATAAAGCATCCCCAACTGCTGGGCTGGCTTTATGGAACAATCTTAATGCTCATTCACCCTTCGAAGGCCGGGTGCTTACACAGCAGCTGTTCTGTACATGCCACTGCGTGAATTACAAGTCGCTGCCGACGCCTGCATCATTCATTATTAAACCGCTCGTGTGTTTGGCCTGCGGCTTAATCTAACGCCACCATGGTGGCTGCAGGAGAAATCCAGCCATCTGTAAAAGCAGTATCCCCATGCCTATGTCAGCAGCATCACCGCTTTTTGTAGCAGTCATGCCAGGGCTTTCGGGGCTCAGAAGGAGCCGTGCCCCGGGTTCCCCTAAGAAGACTTGCAGTCCGGATGGGAGCGGGATCAGAAGCCAAAATGATTCATTCTCAAGAAATAAATTGTATCCTCCACTGGTGTAAATCAGCATTGCTGCACTGAGTCTCTGGAGCGCTGCTGATTTACACCAGCTGGGGACCTGGCCCGGTGCCTTTAGCTGTGTTCCTAATATCTGAGATTAGGAGAGGAGCAAGGAATTTTAAAAATTGAGCATTGTTGGCACTGATTATACCGTTACTTTGATTTGCTCTTCTCTGGGCATGGACAATGAATCTGGAGTGGTCACTTGTATTAAGAGAGCTGGCTAAACTCTCTACTGCAGGTAACTGATCAGATTGTCCTCTCACTCTCACTAGTGTCACTCCATTGACTCCGGACAGTTAATCCTGATTTACACCCATGTAAGTGAGAACAGAGTTGGTTATAAACATGGGTCCTGATCCCACAACTCAGTCAGCGTCGTTGGTCAAATGCACCTTTGCAGGGTGCCACTGGCTCCCAGGGGACTCTGACCAGACTTGGGTGTCTCCTCACACAGATCCAGTTGCAGGATCACTTGGCCAAATCACTCATCAACTGACCCTAATATTTTTCTTTGTAAAAGATTTGTTATTTGTGCCATTTGTCCAATAGTTTGGACAAACAGTGTTCTGGCCATGGGCCGTTTGCAAACTGTTCCCTACGCTAGTCTTTGTTCATGCCACGTGGTGTTGCTGATCAGACGACTGAAACAAGAGAACACGGACTAACAGTGAGCAAATAAGGCACTTCCTGGTGCACGTTTCCAGGTGAATCCTCATTTGTGCTAAAATTTGTGAAACTTTGGGGATTCGTGAGCCCTTTGACAAATACCCAGCTGTGGTGTGAATAGTCGCTAATAGCAAGTAAGGTTTGCCCGAATCAGGGCAACCTGAACACTGCACGTTTTAGTTATGAAAATATTCATGGTAGGTTAAATATCTTCTTATAGATAAGGAAAGGGAGCCCCAGGAGGCTGGATCTTCAAAAAGCTGAGCACCTAAGGTGCTGAGTGCTTTGGAAAATCAGACCAGAGTCATCCCAAGGGGGTGGAACACTTTTGCAGATCTGGCCCTCATTTAAGTAGCTAAAGGGCGCTGAGCTGAAAATCTGGCTCAAACTGTGGGTGCTGGACACTTCAGAATCTTGCCCTGTGCAATGTCCGCAAGGTCATGCAGTAAATCTGCGTCCAAAGTGGGATTAGAACTCAGGAAGGCCTGGCTCCCAGCCCTGTGCTCACACCACTGAATTACACTGCCATAGCTGCTCTGTTTTTTTTTCTTACCCATAAAGCCACTTTCTGACCCCCCACCAAGAAGTCCAAACACCTGCTGGAGAGGCAGCAGGGAGTCAACTTTCATCAGTAGAAGGATACAGACTGGTTTGCCGTTTCTCTGCTTAGCAAGTTCCACAAAAATTGCTAGCAGCCATTCACAATTTGACTGGATATTTTTTTGGGAGTGACCCAGTGTGTTTGCTGTCTCATGCCCATTAACACTATTACTTGCCTTCAAGCCACCCTCCTACGTTAGTTGGCTGTTGACAGAGACCTCCTCTCTGATGTTGGCATTAGGGCACTGTACTGAAGGCCTCAGCGTGCACAGGGAGGAGAAGCAGCAAAGAGGAAAGGTGGTGCCATTCAGCCACTGGGGCCCATCACTAGCTGTAACTACGATTTGTGGATGAGGGAGGCACATGCCAGCGTAGACGTCTCCCCAGACTTAGCTAGGCCCAACTGAAGCTCCAGGAGACAAACTCTGAGGTGCTCACTCAGGCAAAACTTTTATTAATGTCAACGGCGCAAATGCTGAGAGGTGCTGGGAAGCGAACCCCCATCGGCTCAAAGTTCTTCCCCAGTCCTTGTTCAGACTGATTCTCCTTGACTTAACTGGAGATTGCCTGAGCAAGGAGCAGATAAGGACCTTGAGATGGAGGCTTCTCCAGGGAACTTGCTAGCATGGGTGGGGCCAGTTTAGATGGAGAAAGGACAGTCCTAGAACTCCTCCCTTCTCCCCCCAAACTCACACCAAAGTCTTTTTGGGGCGCCAAACGTTCAGTCACGGCACGGATCATTGCTGGTTAGGGTCAAAATCCCGTGATTTCCAGGGCACATCCCGCAGAGGTGGAAAGTGATCATCTTTTTGGCTAAGCCTGTGCTCACGAACCAGGTTGTTGGGTTAAGCATCCAAAGGGTTAGGGGGTCTTCTGAACCAACATACCAATCAGCTGCAGTAGAGCGTTTGGTTCAAAATTAGACTCCGTGCCAGAACAAAGTAAATGAACTCGGGCTAATACAAACATCAACAGAGCTAAACTTGCCATGGGGCCTTGTGACATGAGAAACAGCTGGGTGGCAAAACCATTCCCAGTGTTGCATCCCGAGGTACCTGGAGCCATGTTGACAGAGCAACCCACAGTGATGGAGTGACTATGTGTGTTCACATGCACAGTTCCCCTTTACTAATGCCTTCCTGGTGCTTCTGATTTCAAGTCCTGGCTTTTTAGACCCATTTTTGGTCAAGGGAGAAGTCCCCTGTGCTGCCCCTTGGCTCCAGGTATAAAATACATCGCAAGGCCCTGTGGGTCATTCTGCCCATTGAAGAAGGTAGATTTAAAGGGTCGCTAAGTGGCAGGTATTTGATGGCTGTGAGAGAGACGAGAGCCTTGCGTATCCTCAGACCCATCAAATACCAGCCACTTAGAGACCCTTTAAATCTACCTCCCTCACTGGGCAGAATGACCCACAGGGCCTTGCAATGTACTCTGTACCTGGAGGCATTGGCACAGGCAAAAAGTGCGCACACCCTCCACCTCCCATCAGCTCCATCTCCCCTGGCTTCGCTCTTGTTCTCTTTCTCTGAAAGAAATACTTTGAGATGATCTTGGGGCTTTGTTGGTGGTTAGGAGGACACTGGATAAAGAGTCTGAGAAAGTGAAAGAGGGTGTGTGGGGTGGTGGGCTGAGGGGGGCCGAGGGGAAGGACAGATTCTCAGTATCTAAAAAAAGAATTAAAGTGCTTTGACTAGTGAAGAAATCAGCTGAAGAATGGCAGCCGAACAAAAGCAGCGAGGCTATGGACAAGTCAGCCTGAATAGGCCTAGATCTCCTTAAATTTGTAGGAAACCCCCCACACCCTCCCTCCCTTTTAAGCCTCTGCTCCTTACTACTTCAAGAACAAATGCAGAGCAAGAAAAACACGAGGGAAGGGGGGGGAGTGCCGGGAGGGGGGAGCTAAAAAAAATAAAATAAAAGGTAATCCTCAGCCACTTTGCCCCTCCCGGGGCTACCAGGGGCCTGATTAAAGGTCCGGTGTGAAACCATTCTGCTATTCAGATGCAATAAGCAGGATTTACAAGCAAAGAGAGAGAAAAGAATGGGCAAGGGGAGAAAAGGAGAATTATTTGTGTCTCTTAATACTTGTTAAGCACTTCTCTTTTGCTGGACCAGACAAGACACAGCTCGGCTCAAAGTCCAGGCGCAATCCCCACCCCCCACGCCACTCCAGCTTGCCGGCCCTGCCCCCACCCGCGGAAACCAGGCAACACTTTGTTGCCACTGAGCTGAAATCGGTCTCCTCTCCGAGTGGCACACAAAGAGAATGGCAATTAACCTCCATGTTCCCCCACGACAGCGATCTAATCAGCGCTGCGCCGAGCCCTGCGCCGTCTTCCAGTCGGCAGCCTTTGTGCAGAGGCCAGGGGAGTGTGTGAGGGGTGGGGGTTGGCTGGGCCTGCTTTCAAGGCTGGGCGGGTGGGGGGACTGTTTGTTTTGCTTTAGCGAAGGGGACATCGGCCATTTTCTGCTGCTCTCCGAGTTGCCAAAGGGGGTTCAGAGCAGCGCTGGGATGCTGCTGGTGGAGGGGGCCGGATAGCTATGGGATGACCTCGCTCTGGTCAAATGAGACCCCTCCCCAGCTGCAACCCTCTGGCCCAGTCCCGATCAAACCTCTGCACGGCTACGATAATTGCTGCCATGTCAACGTGACCCGCTTCCCCTCACTGAGCCCTGCAGCTTCCTCCTCGATTGGGATGATGTCGTAAGGAGGCAGCCTGAGGAGAGGGGTGAGCCAGTGGGCCGGGAACCAGAAGACCCGGCTTCTCTTTTACTTACTGGTATTGTGGTTGCTGCCAAGAGTCCTAGTCAGGGACCAGAACCCTGTTGGGCCAGGTGCAGACCAGAGAGATGATCCCGACCCCAGAGACCTTGCAAGCGAAGTAATTGGAAGTATCCCTGCCTCTGGCACTGGTGAGTGCCTGGTCCAGGGCTTGCTCTGTGCCCGAGCTGCCTCTGTAGCAGCTCCTGCTTTTAGCTCTGGAGACCCCCACTGCTCAGTTGCTGCCAAGATGGTGGCATGTGAGTCACTTCCCCTCTTTGTCTGTCTCCATTTGGCCCCTCACTGAAACAGGCATAGTGATACTCACCCACCTTTTGGTTTTGATCAGCAGATGAAAAGCACCAAGTGTTAGGTGCATGACAAGTGTCTAGAGACATCCCCCCCCCTCCCCCCCGGTGCTAGGCCCTGTACACACACACCCAGTGAGAGACAGTCCCTGCCCTGAAGCGCTTCCCATTTAAATAGCTAAGACAAAGGATGAGAGGGGAAATTGAGGCACAGAAA
The DNA here is from genome assembly GCF_020497125.1 of Mauremys mutica. NCBI lineage: Eukaryota > Metazoa > Chordata > Testudines > Geoemydidae > Mauremys > Mauremys mutica. The sequence continues at coordinate 26,968,692 of NC_059087.1, forward strand.
GGGGATGTAACTTCCCCAATTCACCCAGTGGGGAACAGAGCCCAGCTCTCGTGAGGCCTAGCCATTGAGCCACACTGCATGACTGTGACTGCTATCCTGGACAACTCAGGAGTGAGCACAGAAAGCAAATAAATCCTCACGTTCCTCTCTCCATGGTAGTGTCTGTCACAGACCCCAGGTTCAGAAGGGCCTCTTGCGATCTAGTCTGACCCCTGCATAACACAGGCCAGAAAAGTTGCCCCACAATAATCCCTAGAGCAGAGCTTTTAGAAAAACATCCAATCTTGATTGTAAAATTGTCAGTGACAGAGAAGCCACCGTGACCCTTGGTAAGTTGTTCCAAGAGTTAATTAGGCCATTTTAAAAAATGAGAGTATCTTCCAGGCTGAATCTGTCTAGCTTCAACTGTGAGCCACTGGACCATGTTATATCTGTCTCTGCTAGATTGGAGATCCCATTATTAAATATTTGTTCCCCGTGTAGGTACTTATAGGCTGTAATCAAGTCTCCCTTTAACTTTCTCTTCATTAAGGTAAATAGATTGAGCACCTCAAGTCTGTCGCTACAAGGCATGTTTTCCAATTGTTCGTGTGGCTTTTCTCTGGACCCGCTCCAATTTATCAACACCCCTCTTGACCTGTGTGCACCAGAAGTGGCTGCAGTATTCCAGCAGTGGTCACACCAATGCCAAATAACATACCCTCTCTACTCCTACTCAAGATAATTGAGAGATGGATGGATGGTAGGGAAGAGTCGTGGCAGGCTACCAGGGAGAATCTACTTCTCACAAGACTTTTTCTGGTCCACTTGGGAGGGGATCCTCTCTCCCCATCACTCCCTGTGGTTAAGAGGAGAAAATGTTCCTGATACATTGGGTGTTTCATAGGCCACTAGCTGAGTCCTGTGAGCATAATCAGTAGGGCTGGTCAAAAAATTTCCATCACAACTTTCCCCCCCCTTTGGTGGAAAATTGGAGTTTTGACTAAATGTGATGCATTGCTTTGGGTTTGGTTTGGTTTGGTTTTAGGTGTGGGGTTGTTGTTTTTTTGTTTTTGTTTTTATTGTTAAGTATCAGAGGGGGAGCCGTGTTAGTCTGGTTCTGTAGAAGCAGCAAAGAGTCCTGTGGCACCTTATAGACTAACAGACGTTTTGCAGCATGAGCTTTCGTGGGTGAATACCCACTTCTTCAGATGCAAGTGGTGGAAATTTCCAGGGGCAGGTTTATATATGCAAGCAAGAAGCAAGCTAGAGATAACGAGGTTAGTTCAATCAGGGAGGATGAGGCCCTGTTCTAGCAGTTGAGTGAAAACCAAGAGAGGAGAAACTGGTTCTGTAGTTGGCAAGCCATTCACAGTCTTTGTTTAATCCTGAGCTGATGGTGTCAAATTTGCAGATGAACTGGAGCTCAGCAGTTTCTCTTTGAAGTCTGGTCCTGAAGTTTTTTTGCTGCAGGATGGCCACCTTAAGATCTGCTATTGTGTGGCCAGGGAGGTTGAAGTGTTCTCCTACAGGTTTTTGTATATTGCCATTCCTAATATCTGATTTGTGTCCATTTATCCTTTTCCTTAGAGACTGTCCAGTTTGGCTGATGTACATAGCAGAGGGGCATTGCTGGCATATGATGGCGTATATTACATTGGTGGACGTGCAGGTGAATGAACCGGTGATGGTGTGGCTGATCTGGTTAGGTCCTGTGATGGTGTCGCTGGTGTAGATATGTGGGCAGAGTTGGCATCGAGGTTTGTTGCATGGATTGGTTCCTGAGCTAAACCAATTGTTGTTGTTGTTTTCAGAAAGTGGCCACTTTCTTCAAATTTTCAATGTTTTCATCAGGGAAACTGGAAAATTGGAAACTTTCAGCCCTACACCAATTTTTACCCATATTTGGAAGTTTTGGTATGGAAATGTTTAGTATTTGGTTGCTGAAAACCAAAAAAGACAGGTGAAAAGTCAAAATTTTCTATGGGAAAATATCAATTTTTGAATCTGGTGCTTAGTTTCAGGAGTATCTCTGGTCATGGCAAGGTCAGAGCTGGTCAGGATCTCTCTACATTAAGAATTTTTTTAAAATTTCAGTGAAATTTCAAATGTTAAAAAAAATTAAAACTGCATGAAAACATGGATCCATTTTTAACCAGTGTTAGTGAAAACAATTTAACAATGATGTTGAAATATCTTAACAAAACTTGTCTGACCCTCAAAATATACTTGGTTCAGATTTGGGGGGAAGTGTTTCATTTCTAGTTTCATCTGTACAGATTTGCCCATCCTTCATGAAATACAATAAAACTTTCCATTGCGAGTGGGGTGAGCTAGACACAGGATTGCAGATGGTGGTGAATCTTGTATTGCAGCAGGATTGCTTAGTTAGGGCTTGTTTGGTGCAATTAGCCAATGATACTCTTTCTGTATTCTTCTCTTCCTGCCCTGAGCTAGCTTGTAGTGTTGTACTGTGCTGTTAATCCGCTGGTGTGTTTTACCCCACAGTCAGCTGCATTTCCATGGTGAATGAGTGAGAGACATGGGGCCAAGTTCTGGCAGGCACTACACATAGACACCCGCCTCCAAAACCCACGCTTGGCAGCCTGAACATGGGATGGAAGTTGGCTCTTCAGCCTTTTCGGTGCAAGAGCCAGAGAGTGTTATTCTAAGGACCTCCGCTTATTTGTGCTGTCATCATTTCCTCCAGTGCAAAGTGCGGGTGAAATGCTACCCAGTCAGAAAGGTAGAGCTTTGCCCTCATTTGCAGGGCTGTGAATGTCCCTGACCTCCTGAGGCTGCTAGAGGTTTGGTCTAGTCTAGGCAAGACTGCACATACTTCTGCTTGGATGCACAAGGGAGCAGAGTTCTGATGGCATCTCCATTCATAAAGCCTCCCTGACACCCTCACCCAGGGACCAAACGCAGTAACCCTCAAGACTAGGGCTGCCATTGGTGCAGGCCTTTCTCTGAAGGGGTGAAGAGAGACCAGGGCTGGCCACACACAGGAGTGCATGCTGCACCCTCCGAGTCAGGAGTGCCAAACATATGGCCAGCAGACTTCTCATGAATCTTCAATCTCGTCTACATCATCCCAAAGTCCACACCACTGGGGCAGGATTTGTAGAGCACATCAGTGTGTTGCGCTCTAACTCCCCCAGGTAGATCCTACTAGTGTGCACTGATGTAGTCCTGTTTGAAAGAGGACTACATCAATGCACACTAAGGAACATTTAGTGCATGCCAGCAGGGTCCACTGGGCAGAGTTAAGGCACAACACATTGGTTCCCCCTACAAATCCCACCCCTGTAATCCAGACTCCGGAGCAGCAATCCAGCAAAACCCTGCGTACCGGTGTAGAACCGCTTGCAGAGGCACGGAAGGGGCAGTAGCTGGTACGTGTCTGGGTGAGGAGAAAATGCTCTTAAACACTCCTCAGTGCCTTAAGAGATGCCAGGTATCAGAGAGCAGCATTAACAGTTACTAAAGCCTAAAATAAATAGAAGTAATCCCCATCTTTATGTAGTTCTAGTTCAGCAACTTTGGTCGGCTGTGGCCTGTGCTCTGTGGCAGGATCTCGGCGCAGCACCGCCATAGGAAATGAGTCCGACACCCCCGCTCTAAGCAGATCGCTAGAGCAGCTCTATTCTGCCTGCTCTCTGCAGCGCTCCAGGGGGTTATTGTGCCTGCCTCAAACAGATAGGTGTAATTGAGGTGTGTGTGCCGAAGAAAGAGGGATAATTGGGCCGAAATTGATTCAAACAGAGGCAGTTAAGGCAAGACTCTGCTCCCTGCTGGGAGCGAACGGCACTATTTATTTTTAATTCACAGTAATCATAAAAATAATAATTAAACAGCACACTGATTACCACTCTCCTCCTGTCACTGGAATTACCGGTGAGACTAACTTGTTTAGCAACCCCCTTCTCTCCCCCTACATATCCAAGATTTTATACAATACCATCTTTGAGGCCATTGTCAAGGAGACCCAGATCCTCAAAGACAAATAGGCACCTAACTTCCACTCAAATCCATGTGTGCAGTGTAGTTGTAGCTGTGTCCGTCCCAGGATATTAGAGGGACATGGTGGGGGGGGAGGTCGTATCTTTCTTTGGAACAACTTCTGTTGGTGAGAGAGACGAGCCTTCAAAAGCTGGTCTCTCTCACCAACAGAAGTTGGTCCAAAGAAAGATACGACCTCCCCCACCTTGTCTCACTAAAATCAATGGCAGTTATGCACCTAAATACCCACTGAGGGTCTGGGCCTAAGAGCAGCTGTGGTAATTTGGAGAGTTCCCAACCGTTCTGCACATGATTTTATTCCATGTATTTCAAATCCAACCTTGGTCCTATTGAATAACACACCTCCCATTTAATCAGATGCCATGGTGAAGGCTGTGATTTGAGAGCCGTGATGAGGGAGACTTGAACTCAATGGGGGCTGGCTCCAAGCACCATTCGGGTACCTCAATGCATTTGAAATACACAGATGGGTCAGGAGAGAAGGGACATGGTCTGGTCGTGGTTGGCCTGAGGGATGGAGCTATCATGAGTTACCCATGAAATGTTACATAGCCCCATGACCTTACTGGGCACCAGCAATGCCTGGACAGCTGAGAAACGTATTAGACCTGGAGCTTTATCATCATCCCCCAAAGTTATGGCTAGGGCTTGGGCTGCTCTTGCCAGGCTGCCATTCAGCACCGTGGCCAGTGCCTCAGAGTGAGCGATGCTGGGGAACATAAAGGAGATGTGAGCAAAGGAAAGCAGGGAAATGGGAGAAATGCAGGGGAATGAGCATTAAATCAGTGCCCGATAAGCAAGCCCTGCCTGGGTGCTGATGAGCTTCTACAGAGAGAAACCTGTTTGAAGAGATTGGTGGAAATAGGTCACCTCTCGGCTGTCTGCCTTTAGCTTAGCATTGAACAAACTTGGATTGGAGGCCTTGAGCGTGTGTGGAAGGAGCAGAACTGCTGACGTACTCCGCGCCTGTCAAAGTAGGCAGGATTCTACCATCCTTTCGGTAATGCACAGCTTGCCACATCCATAGGGTGCAAACTCACCACCATGTGTCCAGGGCGCAAATTCACCACCGTGTGTCCGGCTGCACAGACCAACGCTAGGCCAGCAGGGGAGGAGAGCAGTGCCCAGTGAGGCCATTTGGACATACAGCTGAGCTCATCCCGTGAGCTACACCGGCTTCTGCTGGCATAGACCTTGGACCAGGGCTGTTGGGAGAGGAGGCTGCAGGAGTGGAAAGTGGCTACAACGTCCCTTTGGTCGGGGGACATGGGGTGGGCAGAAAAAAAGGCGGCGGTGCCCAGGGTAGGGGTGTGGCCAAAGCTGCTGTAGGATGTGATCGCTCAGGGAAATTCCATAGCAGCCTCTGGCAGGAGGCTCCTGTGGTGGATATTGTGGGCCTAGGAGAGTCATTATACTGACCGCCTTCCCCTGAGGGATTCCCCCCACCCACCAGGGCTCAGACTGGTTCCCAGGTTTACTCACTGACAGCCAGGCGTGGGAAGGACAAATTACAGCTCCCGGCATGAACCTGTCTCTTCACTTAGATGGCAATGGTGAAATCGTGCATGTAAATATCAAGGCCTGGCTGCACGAAAAGTATTAGCTCCTCAATCGCTGTGTTAGGCTCCACTGGAATGCACAAAATGCCGGCTTGGCTGCTGCTGCACCCTGTAGGTGCCCAGATTTGCTCCGTGCCTAAGTGTTTGCAATAAAAATTCCCTCGGTCCCCATTCCTCTGCCTTTGGGACATGCTCACTGCAGCCTTCCTCCAAGTGGCTGGATGCCTCAGCCCCAGACCGATCCACAAGCCAGGGGAAGATTGGCATTCGGCCACCCATGTCGCATGTGGGGCCTGATCCCAGAGGTGCCCTCTGAGCCTGCTGACCGAATCGGGGCCCTCAGGTGAGTTCCTGCAGAACAGCTCGCGGGGGTGTGGGGGAAGCACCCTCAAACTTTTAGCCCAATGGATGTGGGACAGCCCTGGTTCAAGTCCCCTCCCCAGCTAAAGGGAGGAAAGGATTTGCAGAGGGAGCTGCTGCCTCCTAGGGGTGTGCTCTAACCATTGCCCTATGGGCTATTCTGAGGTGGGGCTCCCTCGGGCTCTCCTATTGAAGCTGTTGCACTGGGGATAAATGATTAGTCATTGGAGCAGGGGGACCAGACCCTGCGGGGTGGGGATCTCATTTCCCAGGTGAGTGCTCTAACCACTAGGCTGCAGGGTCAGTCTCATGCTTGTGCTCACTCTCTTAGTCATGGAGGGGGGCAGGAAGAGGGTGAGAGACACTGACTCGATAGGTTGGCGGTTGGAATACTCACCTGGGAGACGCAGGATCCAGTCCGCCTGCTCCAATGTTCAGTTACTTAAATGCAGCAGGAGAGACTGAGGGAGCCCTACAGTGGAATAGCCCATAGCCCAGTGTGTAGGATGCTTACCTGAGAGGTGGCAGATCCCTGTTCCCATGAGGGGGAGGCCTTGAACAGGGAAGTATCCCAGGGGAGTAACCTAACCACTGGCCTAAATGTTATGTGGGGTGTCTGTCCTCCTTCCTCCACCCCCTGACTCCTTGCAAAAGCAGCATAGAGGCCTTGCCCCAAAGAGTTCCTGGTTGTGGATCACACACAGAAGTTGGCATCTCCCTGCAGCCTGGTGTTTATCTCCATGGGGGGGCAGGGCTTAGCACACACCCAGGGGCAGCTCCAGGCCCCAGCACGCCAAGCACGTGCCTGGGGCGGCAAGCCACAGGGGGCGCTCTGCCGGTCGCTGCGAGGGCGGCAGGCAGGCTGCCTTCGGCGGCTTGCCTGCGGAGGGTCCGCTGGTCCCGCGGCTTCAGACCTCCCACAGGCACGCCTGCAGGAGGTCCCCCGAAGCCGTGGGACCAGCGGACCCTCCGCAGGCAAGCCGCTGAAGGCAGCCTGCCTGCCGTGCTTGAGGCGGCAAAATCCCTAGAGCCGCCCCTGCACACACCCCTGTCATGGCATCTCCCACTGGCTAGCTTAGGCGGCTCCCTGCCTAGCCTTCTGGCTTTTGTGAATGGCAGTCTCAGGTGCCCATCTCTCCCCGAGCCATTGTATAGGAGCCACTCAGGCTTTGTGAATCACAAATGACTTTTCTAGGAACCTGAAAGTTACATGCTGTGATGCTCAGTGTTGCAACACCTAAGTCCTCTTGTGCATCCACGCCCAGGTGCTCAGTGCTTTTTAAGGTCCCTTTGTGCCTCCAGCCACCTCTAACTAGAAATGGGCAAGGAGTCCCCTGGTACGGGCTGCAAGTTGTGGGACATGGAGAGGTGGGGAGGGGACAGGCCCGGGGCAGGAGGGTTGAATCTGGTGCCCACAATGATTCACTCTACTCTTAGGCTGTTCTAGGTTATAGTGGTGGCATTTCCGCCCCCCGGGGTTCCAGAATGAAGCGAGGTGGAAAGCTGGCGTAAAACCATTGTCCTCTTCCTCCCACTGCTCCGCTGCACCAAGCATGACTGTGGTGCAACTGAGGATCTGGCCCAAAACTCATCTGTGACTTAGCAGCAAATCGGCCCAAATAATTTCTGCCACAGCCTCCTTCACAACCCCAGAAAGTTGTGTTGGCTCTTTCGCACCTCCCACGTTCAGAGGGATAAAAGAAGGGATGGGAATGAAGAAGATGAAGGGGCAGAAAGATGCACATGATGAATGGTCTCATTGCAGGAATGCCTTTGCTACTCTTGGTTAACTTCCTTGCCAAGACACGGCATGGGATTGGATCAGCATTTCCCCACGTGGGAGAGCAAACAAGAAACATCAATTAGAAATAATTACCACCCCTTCCCCAGAACTAAGGGTCTAATATTCGGATTCATTTTTAAGAAAGGTAATTTGATGACAATAAATTACAATTATAAAAACTTCATTAGAGTCAGGAGCAATCTATCCACCATTGTTCTAATTACACATTGTAGGAGTAATGAATGCTAATGGCTTAATGTACAATAATTACCCCACTTGAAAAATAATAATAATAATAGAGAACAACCTCGATTAACCAAATGTCACAGGGGACAATGAATAAGCTGATATAATCGTGGTTTCAGAAAATCGAGGGAATCTTCAGAGTCATTAATAGATGTCATGGAACGTGACCCCATTCTGGAGAATAAGGAGTTTTGTGGTGTGGATCAAATGCAGTTATAGGGCAGAGGCCTGGCGCGTGGACAGACCTATGAAATTTCAGGCTTAGATTCATATTTTTATGGCAGAGAATGGGTTAAACAAAAAGTACTTCGTGATTCGTGCCACTAAAAAAAAAACCACGATTCCTTATAGGGTTGGGCAACATAAAGGAATATAATCTGGCAAGCAGCTCTTCTTGCTCATACCATTAATCCCATTCAAGGCAGTGGGATTGCTCGTGGGAGTAAAGGGTTATGAGATCATCCTAAATGTTCTAAACTGGAAACCTGAATGCACAAATTGAGTCATCTGGGCTGTGGTAATTATGTAACGTTGGAACCAAGAGCCAACCAAAAATACTTGCAGTGTATTTCTTCTGCAAAATAGTGCTGTGTTAGGTTTAAAACTAATTTACATTAGCACTCAGATGCAAAATATGGTTCTGCCACCTAATAAACCACACCTTGCAAGAAGGAGGGCTTGATGATGCTCACCAGGACCTTTTCAAATTCCATCCACTCAGCCCCAGCCACCTTCCATGACATGTATGTATTTGCAGCCTGTTTGAAAATGCCAAGTGAGTCTAGTTCAGCCTGTAACCTTTCCGCTTCTCTACACACACAACAACTCTATAGTTTCAGCCTGAATGAGTTACCTCACAGATTAAGGGAAGTGACTAAATAAAGAACAGAAGCAAAGTCTCCGAGAGAGAGAGCACAGTGTACAGCACCTCTGTAACATCCTGCATTAACTCCTCCTTGCAAAATGGCAACAGGCAGCAGACTCCTAGAAAGGTAGTACTGCAGTTGCAGAAAACCAAACCAGAGTGGTTGCACAGATTTTGTATGCATACATGTGTGTGCTCTTTGACTGGGGATTGTCCCATTCCTGTCTCTCGTCTAGCCACAAACCCCTCTAAGATCTTCTTCTGGTCAAATACCTCATGGTTTATTTCACCACCGACACTCTCATTGAAAACAGTAGGAGACTTTCTGGGGTTATTATGCCTTAACCTCACTGAGACTGCAGAACACCCAAGGGCACACTCTAACTTTGGCATGAATAGGATTATTAAAGAAGTCTAAATAGTGCCCAACTCCCATTGAATTCCATTGGGATTTAGGCACCCAACTCTAACTCCTTTGAATATCCCTGTCGTGTACGAATCCCTACTGCTCACAAAGATAAGAATAGCCCCCCCTCTGTGTTCCACAAGATGGGTAGGAGTAGGAAAAAGGAATTCTTTACATGCTTCCTCTTTCACGGGATCCTAACTTATAAGAATGCAGAAAATACATCAATGGAAATTAACAGCACACTTGCCTCATACAGGCAGGTTGAGCTGCAGGTGAGTGCGATGTAATTAAGAAATTAAAAGGTAATTTCCACATATGCTTTCTGTTAATCTAACCCAGCAATCATTTACTTTACAGCAGGGAACTGGCAAGGAGGCAAGCCAAAATAAATAAGATAATACTACATTTAATTGCTTGACTGAATGTTAATGGAACAGAGTGGCTGTTGAGCAGAGACAGCCAGGAGAGGTGGGCCAACCCCCACGAGCTGGTGATTGAAAGCAATTTTTGTTTTTAATTTCTGTTCCACTGGAGTTAAAACTTCCACCTGCTGAATCCAACTTTTATGAAGTTCTGGCTTTTAAAAAAAAAACAGAATTAAATAAAACCCCTTAAATGTCTCATTGCTTCATTTCTTTTCTTTCCCCGTCAACTTTCTTTTTCTGGTCTCTTGCTGCAGTGGGGAGCTTCCATGGGTGGGCTAAATCATTCAATGTCCAGCTAATAGCAGTGCCCAGAAAGTGCATAGCCATTTGCCAAGGGGAACGAGCAGCTGCAGCCCTGTGGTACTGATGGGGAAACTGAGGCATGGGTTGGTTTAGAGTTATATTCTTGCTTTAGGCATAGCCCAGAGTGAGGGATGCTCTGGAAGCTCTGGAGCACTAGGAGGCATTGTGGGTGCATCTATCCTTGAGCAGGAGGTGTAAAACTCCAGCTCCAGGAGCCATACCCATGTCAGCTCTAATTGAGCTAGCACACTAAAAATAGAGTGTTGCCATGGTAGCGTGCACAGTGGGTGGGGCCAGCTGCCCTGAATATGTACCTAGCATCTGGGATGGGATGATAGTCATGGCAATTACTCCCTCCTGCTGCCATGGCTATGTACTATTTTTAGCTCATTAGCTTAATCAGAGCTCAGGCCAGTATGTCCTGCAGAGCTGCAGTGTACACCTCCACTGCAGTGCCAACTCTCATGGGTCTCAGGCTAATTGTTGTTTTCCTTAAAGCCCCAGTTCCTGGAGTCAAGTGGAAGTGTGATGATTTTAGGCTTCATCCTTTTTTTTTTAAAGAATGTTTCTGGCCCTTGGCGCTGTGGAGAAAGCTTCCAAATATAACCCCATGGCACCCTGATGGCTCAAAAAGCAGAAGGCAAAGAAAAAGCGGAGCAAATCTGTTATTTGTACTTAATCTCATGATTTTTAAAGCAAATCTCAGGATTGTTGGTGAGCCTCACTCATGATGTTTGAACATTTGGGGTGGGCAATTCAGACTCCAGCCTGATGGGCAGACACCTCTTCAGACTCAAGCCACCTCTGCAAGCCAGGACTCCTCCCCTTGCACCTGGAGGAAAGTCATTTACTCCTGGCCTGTAACAGCAGCAAATTACTATCACCCTCTCCCTCCCCCTGGCCATGCAGACACACCATTTAATAGACAGATGAGCTAAACTACAGGGAAGTCAAGGGCCCGATCCTGCAAAGTGCTGCTTTCCCTCCGCTCCCCCTGAAGTCACGGTGGAGTGAGGGTGGACAGCACCTTTATAGGTGGTGTGCGGGACTGGCAGGATTGATCCCTAGGGTGGCTTTGCCCTATGTCAGGCAGCCATGTTCAGGGACGGGACCCACACCCTTTTGACTCCTGGGGGGCTGGCTTGCCATATCTGCGCAGGGAGATGATGGAAGAGATGGCACCAGGGCCCCAGTCCTGCTGCCAATGCACTCAAACCTGCACTGGTTTCCGTGGGGCCCTATAGCCAGGTTACACTAGCCCAGCAGCCGGGTTTCCCTTTTAAATGCGGGGAAGGAGCAGCTGATTCCTCTCACCTGCTGTAAAAGGACGTTCATCCCATCACCACCTCAGAGCAGAGAGGCCTCTTGCAGAAGAAATTCTATAGGGCCCAGATGGGGGAGTTGTGAGTCCAGTGAGGGGGCACTCGAATCACAAAGACTGCTAGAGCTAGGATGATAGGGGAGGCGTAGGAGGGAGGCTTCCTCGTGCCCTGCTGAGTTACTTGGGGAGAGGCGTTTGGCTGAATGTCCTTGCTGGGGGGACCCCTGCTGCTATGCATTCCTGAGCCGGAGTCAATAGGGTCAGCAGGGGTGGCTCTGCGTGTTTCCCAAGCTTTTGTTCCAACCCTAAGACACCTGAGCTTCTGGGGAGAATCTCCACTACCTCCCTGCTTGGGCCCATGCCCTCCAGCTGCCTCTCGCACAGAAAAGCAGAGCCTGCCCCAAGCACCGAGGCCCATTCATATGGGAGGTGGTGGCCACCGCAGTCCTGAGACGGCTGGACTGGCAGCTAGTGAAGCAGGTGTCACAAGCTTACCTAGAAAGGTTGCACAGCTCCCATCCCAGCTGTTCCTGAAACATGGCTTGGCCCAGACATGCCAAACCAGTCTCATTTAACACCATTTAATGCTTTCATAACTGAGCTGTTAAATGGGTTTCACCCTGATAAGAGCAGCCACGCTACCCCCTCCAGAGAGCCAGCTGTGATTTGCAATTCATGAACTCCTGATTCCTGGGGCAATGAAGTAAAGCACCCAGGAATGCTGCCTGGCTCTCTCTTCACTAATACTAGAGCAGACGTCCTTCAGGACTGGCGATTGCCCATCCAGACGAAGGCAGGTGAGTTTATTCCAGCAGGCTGGAAAAAGAGCAACTCCCAGGCCCTTCATACCAGCGGTAGCTAAAAGCACCTTAAACCAGTGTCAGAGGGGCAGCCGTGTTAGTCTGGTTCTGTAGAAGCAGCAAAGAATCCTGTGGCACCTTATAGACTAACAGACGTTTTGCAGCATGAGCTTTCGTGGGTGAATACCCACTTCTTCGGATGCAAGTGGTGGAAATTTCCTGGGGCAGGTATATATAAGCAAGCAAGAAGCAAGCTAGAGATAACGAGGTTAGATCAATCAGGGTGGATGAGGCCCTGTTCTAGCAGTTGAGGTGTGAAAACCAAGGGAGGAGAAACTGGTTCTGTAATTGGCAAGCCATTCACAGTCTTTGTTTAGTCCTGAGCTGATGGTGTCAAATTTGCAGATGAACTGGAGCTCAGCAGTTTCTCTTTGAAGTCTGGTCCTAAAGTTTTTTTGCTGTAGGATGGCCACAAAAAAACTTTAGGACCAGACTTCAAAGAGAAACTGCTGAGCTCCAGTTCATCTGCAAATTTGACACCATCAGCTCAGGACTAAACAAAGACTGTGAATGGCTTGCCAATTACAGAACCAGTTTCTCCTCCCTTGGTTTTCACACCTCAACTGCTAGAACAGGGCCTCATCCACCCTGATTGATCTAACCTCGTTATCTCTAGCTTGCTTCTTGCTTGCTTATATATACCTGCCCCAGGAAATTTCCACCACTTGCATCCGAAGAAGTGGGTATTCACCCACGAAAGCTCATGCTGCAAAACGTCTGTTAGTCTATAAGGTGCCACAGGATTCTTTGCTGCTTAAACCAGTGGTTCTCAACCAAGGGCCCACGTTTCCCTGGGGGTATGCAGAGGTCTTCCAGGGGGTACTCAAGTCTTCTAGATCAGTGTTGTGCAACCTGGAGGCAGCCCCTGGGGGGTCACAGGGTGGGTTTTCAGGGGATCGCAAGTGCCGGGCTGACACTGGGGTAGCAAGCAGGGCAATTGCCCAGGGCCCCATGCCACAGGAGGTCTGTGAAGCTTAGTTACAGGCTTCAACCCTTCTGCCTGGAGCTCGGGCTTCAGACAAGGCTCACAAGTGAAAAACAGGCTCAAGTATCGCACTGAAATGTAAGTACAATATTTATATTCCAATGTGTTTGTTTTATAATTATATGGTAAAAATGAAAGTCAGCAATTTGTTCAGTAATCACGTGCTGGGACACTTTTGTGGTTTTATGTCTGATTTTGTCGGCAAGTAGTTTTTAAGGGAGGTGAAACTTGGGGGTAGGCAAGATTAATCAGATGCCTGAAAAGGGGTGCAGTAGTTTGGAAAGGTTGAGAACCACTGCCTCAAAACACAATGAGTTAAGCAGGGTGGTTGGGTTACAAGCTGGTGACCTCATGCTAGAACTGATCTAACTAGTTAGAAGCATCAGCTGTCTGGATGGAGCTGGGCTTGCTGGGAATGTGAACCCCGCAGAGCCATCCAACTGATTTGTTGTTATTTACCTGAAGTGTAGCATCTTTTGTGGAGTAAATGATTCCCAACTTAGGGGGGTTTCTTTGTACTATTCAATCAGTTCTAGAGATGGCCAAATAACATTTGTCCAGCCCATTGTTCCAAGGCATTTTTTCTGTAGCTCATTGGTAAATGATTTACATAGAGCTTGTTTAACTTATTCAGCCAGCTCTGTGGCCTGCAGGTTGTTATGGCTGGTGCTCAGTGGAGGACTGCCAGGATTGGGGGAACAGCTCTTCCCGCAGGTGAGAGTAATGTTCCTCTGACTTCAGCTGCAAAGTTTAGAAACTGCTCCAGATTTTCCTGAGGTTGGGGTATTTGGATCCAAGCTTTTGGTTTGTCCCATGACAAAGAAAGGAATCCAGCCTGAACATAATCAGCAGGCAAGGAAGTTCAGTTCCAAGGTTATAAGACCCAGCCAAACAGTCACTGAACTGAATGGGCTTGGATGGAGGCGTTTATATAGCTCCACTGTTATACTTTCAGATACATGACCCTTTTGGGGATCACCTGGCTGAAGGGCCCCAGTCTGAATCTGGCAGGCAGGAGTGTGCTGGACACACACACAGCTCTGCGGGTGGGAGATGTGGCTTACTAGTTAGGTTGATTCTTGTGACTGTCCCCGCATCTTGCAGAAACCCATCCCTGCTGCTAACCAACCCCTGGTTATAGAGAACACTGGGAGATACCGCAGGCATGGAACATGGTCTAAAAGCCACCAGAAAAGCACAAGGCTAGAGCTGATCACTATTTTTCCACCAGAATGTTTTTTTCAGTGCAAAAAGAGCTTTTTGACAAAATGGAAATGATGTGGGGACAGCGTGCTTTAATAAAAAATGTGGGTTTTATTGAAAACCCCTCCAATAGTTCTGTCTTATGAATTTTTTTGAAACCAAAATTGTTCACTTGCTAAAACACAAGAAATTCCATTTTTAGTTGCTGAAAATCTTCCAAAATGTCCTCCCCCTCCTTTTTTTTTTCTTTTTTTGGTAGGAAAACCCAAAATACTTTTACCAAAACCAAAAAAAAAATTTTTTTCATCAAAACTTGCCACATGAAATAAAATAATTTCCCAACCAGCTTTGCTGGAAGTAGCAACAAAATTCACCGTCTGAGCTCTCTGCTGTGGCTGGTCTTCCAAGAGCTGATTCTTTGAAGCCTGTTCCCTTCCCCACCTCATAAGAACTGTGGTCATTTCCCAAGATCTACCTGAGCTTGTAAGTTCCTAAGGGCAGGAACCTTGTCTCCTTCCACGTCCGTAAAGCTCTCTGCAGTTACAGTCTCCTCAGCCACTGTAAGTCAGTGCAGTTCCATTGAACTTTCCTGGAGCTACGCCAGCATACACCAGCTGAGGAGGCAGCCCTGAATTTTGACTGCATCTTCCAAATACCACAATGCACAGCCCTGCTTACCCAAACCCCAGTCAAGTGAAAGGCTTGAGGGATAGCAAAGGTGCCTGGGATCACACATTTTTCTGCACAGCCCTCTGGGTTACCCAGATACAGGAAAGAGCTCCCCTAATGCCAGCTGGCTGAAGGAGAATCCAGCCAGATTCACCAAGGTTTGCTGGCGCTGCTGGGACAGGCTGGGATGTAAATTCCCATCCACAAACTGGAGTGAAGTGGAAGCCACCTGTCTTCTCCAAGGCTGTCCAGCACTTCAGGGGCAGGCTGACTTCCCCCAGGCTAACGGGCATGGCAGGAGCTGGTCCCAACACCTCGGAGCAGAGCAGAGAGAGGTTCTAGCCATCCCTACAGAGTAGCTGGCTTCCAAGGGGCTGGAGTGTGTCCTTCTCTGTCCTCTAAAGTCAAGGGAGCTGATCACTGGCTTGGATTATTCCCTGTAAGAAAATAGATGAGCATGGCTGAGTCCTAGGGGCCTGTGATGATTCCAAGAAAGGCTGGGATGGAGTTCAGTGGGGCGGACTGATAAGAGGTGTGGGGTCCAGTGTGAGAAAGGGTAACAGCCTCCCTATTTCTGCCTCTCTTTGGCCCTGTCTTCATCGCTAGGAAAAGGTGTGGTTTTTACCTCAGGGTTACTAATGCGCCTGAGCTCTCCTGCTGTAAAAACCACAGTGGAGATGAGGCACTTCAGTTTTACCACAGGGTAAACCAATGACAGTCAGCGCTACTGACCTTGCCAAATTTAGCTCACGCTAAAACGACCAGGCCTTGTCTCCACTCATTTTTCCAGCAGGTGAGCTCATGCATTGCCCTGAGGTAAAAACACACCTTTTCTTAGCAGCGAAGAGAAGGCCTCTGTCTCTCTCTTAAAAAAATAAGGAGAAGGATGTTAACACTTGTCGGTGGAGGATGTGTGTGTGTGTGATCGCTCTCCCCGGGTGTCGGCAGGAAGGTGTGTGATATCACACAGCTTCTAATTACCTCCCGCTCTTTCTCCCCTTCCATCAAGTGAGTCAGTTGTTGCTGCTGCTGGTACAACCACCATGGGCACGTTCTTTGGAAAAGGGAGTCTATGCATACCTTTATTACAGACATTCATACAAATGAACCATGTGCGCACACAGACAATCTCGCACACATCTTCATAGACTTGCAGGCATGTGCGTACATGTGTGTGTGTCCATCTACGTAGCTAGCTGTTACATGAAGCTGTAATCACTAATAGAAAGGTGTCTTTCAAGCAACCAAGGCCAGTCTCCTGGAGGGATTTGAATAGCAAGGCAGAGACCTTGCACTGGATTGACCGTAGTCAATGGCTGAAGGAACTGAGTAAGTTTGGTTTGGAAAAGAAGAGAATAACGGGGGACATGACCGTGGTCTTCAAATACTTGAAAGGCTGCCATAAAAAAGATGGAGAAAAGTTGTTCTTTCTTGCCACAGAGGGCAGGACAAGACGCAGTGGGTTCAAACTGCATCACAGCAGATTTACATTAAATCTCAGGAAAATCTTCTTCACTGGACGCAGGGCCGGTGCTACCATTAAGGCGAACTAGGCGGTTGCCCTGGGCGCCAAGATTTGGGGGTGCCAAAAAGCGGTGCCCTCAGTTTTTTTTTTACAGCGGTTCCTCCCTGAGCGCGCGGTTGCTGCTCCACTTCTCCTGCCTCCCAGGCTTGCAGCGCCAATCAGCTGTTTGGTGCCGCAAGCCTGGGAGGGGAGGAGAATTAGAGTGGGGGCGGCATGCTCGGGGAGGACGCGGAGCAGAGGTGAGCTGGGGTGGGGAGGTGTTGCATGGCTCCCCGGGGACGGGGAGCTGCCATGGGGGGGGCACCTCAGGGTGGAGGAGGGATGGGGAGCTGCCACAGGGCTGCGGGGGACGCAACGTGGAAGTTTCGCCTAGGGCAGAAAACTTCCTTGCACCGGCCCTGACTGGACGAACAGTAGGACCATGGAACAGATGCCTAGGGAGGTTGTGGAAGCTCCTTCTCTGGAGGTTTTCAAAAGGAGGCTGGAGCCATCTGTCTTGGATGGTTTAGACACAGCAAACCCTGCATCTTGGCAGGGGGTTAGACTAGGTGACCCTGGTGGTCCCTTCTAACCCTACAATTCTATAATGCAAAGCCATGTGAGCAAACTCGCTCATAGAGTTTAAGACCAGAAGGGACCACCAGATCAGCTCATCTGACCTCCTGCACATCACAGGCCACTAAACCCCACCCAATTACCCCTGAGATGAGCCCTCAGGAGACTAACCTTGTGTGTCACAGGCACAGAATAGGAGGAACTGAGATGCACCAGTGTCTGAGACCCCTGAACTGTCAGGGAATTGATCGGGAGATAGATGATCCTAGCACTCACATGCTTATGTGCATTCACGTGCTGGCTCACACTCAACCATCACATACACATTTACAAGCACACCCATAATTCCGCATATTGCACATATCCAGGAGTTTTGATTGCTAGCTACACCATTCAACACGTACTTTAATAGATCCACGATGTGCAATGTGGCAAATTATTATTGCTATAAGAACCTTCCCTTTCCTTTCGCTGTCAGACTTTGGCATGTTCAAACTTGCAGTCGTAACCTGCTGAGAGGGGCAACGCAGAATGGGGGCCTTGAAATTTAAGCTCCTAACATAGAAAGGAAAGATGGGGTCTTCTCTCACACCTGATTTACTTGAGTAGTTCCAGTCACTGCAGTGGAGTCGCTCCTGATTTACACTAGAGTAAATGGGAAAGAGTCAGGCCTAAAATGGATAGAGAACAATGTTAGATCTCCAGAAAAGACCTGGTCAGGGAATGAATGTGAATTGAACCCACAGTCGGGTTTAATATATAAAGTTATTTTTTTGGGGCGGGGGGGGGCGGAAATTCTTCATTGTTGCACTCTCATTCAAATGCTCTTCTTTCAATTTGACCCTTTGTTATCTATGATTCATACATCTGTTGGCAAAAGTCAATAAATAAATGGACCCTTTGGCTTGCTTACTTGGACTTGACAGGTCACAAAAGAGTGAAAGAATTCCAATGAGGTTACCAAAAATGGTAACCCAACCTAGACGCCAAGGTGATAGACTCTGGGGCAATGAACCAGGTTACCTCTTTTCATCTCTGAAGATCTAGGTGAAAGGAATTCCCGATGGGAGGCAGCACTGTGAAAGGAACTCAGACACTGCCCTGACTCATTTTAAGGATGTGGTCCTGTATCCTCACCCCAGCAATCTAAGGGTAAGAAGGAAAAATGAAAGTTGCAAAGAACAACACAACCTGAGGCCTGGATGTAATTACCATCAGTGTGATTGCACCAGTAAAGGGGTAACATTCTGAGAGGGCTGGGAAAGACAGTGCTCCGCTACAAAGAGATGGATGCACTGGATAGACAGAATTGCAGAGAGTTACTTGAATTATTTAACCAGGAACGTGGAAAGCTACAATCTAGCATGAACATACTAGGTAAATGCCATGGTGTGGATATTCCAGAAGGGGGTACTAGCTGTGGGCTCCTCCTGAGACTGAGTATGGATCTTCAAACCAAAGTATATGCTCTGAGGTACGCAATAGCATTGGAAAGGTTTCTGTAGTGCCATTTCATGGCTCCATGTCAGACTGCTAGCCATATTTAACAATTCCACTGAGTGTTTCAGGCAGGGGGAGGGTAATGGCCCTTAATGTTTCCTTCATTTCTGCATCTTGTTAACATTTTATGTTTGTATATTATCACGTATGATTGATAATACTGTTGGCCACACAGTCCTTTCTTTCAAACTTTGTCTGTTTGGGGCAGCTGTAGATCGGATTGTACACAGACAGATCCTTTGGCTTCCCTGTTTGGACTGGAAGGACCACAGAGGAGGGAAAGAGAAGACCGGTTTGGTAACATAGACTAGATGATCACAGTGGTCCCTGGAAGATGTACATGTCTTACGCTATAGGTAGATGCCCCGGAGTCTGTTCTCGAGGTATTCAAAGACTGGGTGGAGGGGAGAAATGAAGATCAAGAGAGTGTGATTTGTGTGTAAAAGGCAGAGA
This sequence comes from Mauremys mutica, assembly GCF_020497125.1. NCBI lineage: Eukaryota > Metazoa > Chordata > Testudines > Geoemydidae > Mauremys > Mauremys mutica. The sequence goes on from NC_059087.1 coordinate 26,987,715, forward strand.
TGGCCAGAGAGAGGGATGAAGGAAGTGACAGAAAAAGAAAGAGAGAAAAGGAGATGGAGTCTTGACCTCTCAAAAGATTGAGACGCAGAGCGCTCTAGAGCAGTAAGGAAGCGAGGGGGGAGTTCACCATTGCAGAGTGAAGAGCACCGGAGGCGAGGTGTGAGCTGCAGCCAATCAAAGCCATGCTCTGCACAAGATTAATGATAACAAGGCTGCGCGTTAGAATACCACATTCATTACATTAACTTTCATCCCCCGTCCTCCCCTCTGTACCCACCTAGTTCTGAAATGCATTCCCGGTCAGCATCCCCAGGGGCTGGAGATTACTTCCTCCAGTCGAAGCAGTGGAGAAAATGTGAATCTCTCTCCAATCCTGGCCAGGGAATCAACCTTTCACTGTAATGTAATCCCAGGCAAGCCCATCTCCACCGGGCGGATGCCTGCAGCAGAAAGGACTAAACACCGGCTGTTAAGCACAGACACTAAGGCCCTGATTCTGGAAAGCATGTGCTTAAATCCTATTCTGACACATACTTAACCATGTGTTTAATTTTAAGCATGAGCTTAAATCTCATGGATTTCAATGGGACTTTAGCTTCCGGTTAAAGTTAAGTGCTTCCCTAAATCTGGACCAAAGGGTGTTTATGCTAGCTTGGTGCTTTTCTTATGCTGAATCTTACCAGGGTCCCTGGCCCCTGGTGTGTTACAGCAGTTCAACACACCTATGGCCCTTACAAATGAAATAATATGCAGCTGCCCGGCCTCCCGCTCCCACAAAACACTGCCGGACCTGAGCTAATGCCATCCTGGAATGTATAAAGAGGGGAATCTTGAGTAGAAGAGAGGTGATTTTAACTCTGTAGTTGACACTGTTGTGACCATGGCTGGAACACTACGTCCAGTTCTGGTGCCCCCAGTTCAAGAAAGAGGTTGATACATTGGAGAAGGTTCAGAGAAGAGCCATGAGAGGAAAACCTGCCTTGTAGCGATCGACTCAAGGAGCTCAATCTGTTTAGCTTAGCAAAGAGAAGGGGGGAAATTGATCACAATTTGTACATATGTAACCCACCCGTGTCCTGGGTGTGGTGTTCTCTCCCCTCTAGGGGCACTGAGACTGCTTAGAGAGAGAGATTGAGTCTGCTGTACAGACTCATGGCTTTTAGCTCATGCGGTAGGGGCTCATGCACTATGCTGCAGAGGTCTCTGCTTCGATCCCGAGGACCAGGGTCTGTCAGTGTTGCACAGACATAGGGAACAAATATTTGACAATGGACTTCAGTGTAGCAGAGAAAAGCGTAACAAGATCCAATGGCTGGAAGTTGAAGCAAGACAAATTTAGAGCGGAGATAAGGGGTAAATTTTTAATGATGAGAGTAATAAACCACTGGAACCATTTACCAAGGGTCATGGTGGATTCTCCATCGCTGGCAATTTTACAATCAAGTTTGGATGCTTCTCTATAAGCTCTGCTCTAGGAATTCTTGTGGGGCAGTTCCCTGGCTTGTGGTCCACGGATGGTCATACTAGATGATCACAGTAGTCCCTTCTGGCCTTGGAATGTATGAAAGGACTGAAAATATTTTTTTTCTACTTGTTTTTCACCTTAGAAATATCAGGAATGTGAAATTTAGTCTTTCCTGTTTTAGCTGCAGGATGGAAAAAGGGTAGTTTTGGAGTTCTCTCAGACCTAGTCTCTACTAAAAATGATTTGTCAGTACGTAGCCATACTGGTGTCATTCATCCCGTTGTTTCTGTTTGTGATCTTTTTTCTTTCTCCCTCTATTTTGATTCCCTCTTCTCTTCCCTCACATTCCCTCCTTCCAGAATTATCCACCGGACTTACCCACCCACCCCCCAATTTTTCCAGAATTAGCCACTAAGCGTACCCAGTCTCCTCAGAATAATCCACCAGCATCTACGCTAGGGCTTTTGCTGGCATAGAAATGCCATAAAAAACTCATATCTATGACTGATATTATTATTCCTGCAAAGTTTCTAGTGTAAACTGGCCTTGATCTTTGGTTGAAAGTGTGAGGATGTTAAATCTGTAACAAAAAGAGCTTGTCTTTCAACTGTTTGTTAGGAAATTGAGCTGAGTAGCAGTTAACAAAAAACAAGGTTTAAATAGCCTGAATATAAACCACTTCTTCTCTATCATATTTTGCATAATATCTGGGATGTCCTATGCCTACCATTTCTCCAGTCACCCATAAAGTGTTTCAGGTAAAGCACTTGTAGTCAAGACAATGTAAAGTATGTACTGCAAAAAAAGGTTTTTTTTAAAAAAATAAAGCCTCCCGCTCTTCTTTAACCATCATAAAAAAGCAACAAAAGGGCACAAAAACCCTTTTTGAAAAGGAACATTTAGGCTAAACATCAAGAAAAATATTTTGACAATGAGTATTTGCCTGGAAATGAACTCCCAAGGAGAGCGGCTGAGGCACCATCTCATGGCATGTTTAAAACTAGAGCAGACAGTAGAAAATGTGCAATAGGGAATAATCCTGCATTGGCCAGGAAATGGATTAGAAAGAATGAAGGAGGGGTTTGTTTTTCTATAGCTAGTCTCTATGATCATTATTGTTACTAAGTATAACCGTGAACCTGCAAATACTTACACCTGTGTATAACTTGACTCTTGCAAGTCATCATGGACTACTCATGAGTTATTCACGTGCTTAAGAGTTTGCAGGATCAGTGCCTATATTTGTATGAACGGAGGTTGGATGCTCCTGATTCTATTCTTATTATAAGAATAATAATTCAGAATATCTCAGAATTTACCCCACACATGTAACTTCTTTCAATCAGCATGATTTCCTCACATTTATTTATTATTCACGTTTACTAAACAAGGGCCAACGTTTCCAAAGAGCTCAGCATGTCAGGTGCTCAGGACTATTTGTTTAGGGGCCTAAATGGGAGCTGAGCTCTTCTGAAAAATTGGCCCTAGCTGTTGGGTGCTGAGCCCTGGGCAATCTGGCCCCAAATTTGTCTTCTGTGATGGTGGTTTTACCTCCATGAGGATTAACCACAACCCGCGAGTAGTCAGTGCTTGCCATTCAAAATTTGAGCTGTGTTGGTTAGCTGTGATTGGCCCCTTAAGTCACATGGCGTTGGTTCTGGTTCCTGATTGGATGAGGCCCTGGAATGTTGACGCTCTCAGGCAGAGGGAACAGATAAAGAGGCTTAAGGCATTTAGACCATTTTAACCCTCGTCCTTTCAGGGTCGCGCCGATCTTCCCCAAGGGCCCATGGCTGGAAAAATTTGGCCCCTTTTCAGATGTATTGGCTGAGTTTCAATGTAATTAGCTCCCACCTTCACCAGCCCGCCCATCCTGAATCCTGTCTCGCTCCCCCAGATACTCCCCACACGCACCCCACTTCCCTTACGCCACTCTCCCCCACTCATAATCCCACTCCGCCTGCCTTTTCCCCCAACGTAGGCCTCCCTCTGCCCTCGCCTCCCACCATCTGTCCTGCCTGGCCCTGCATGCTCCCACCACCCGTCCCCACTTGCCACACTCGTCCTCCCCTCATGCACCAGCTCATGCCTGCTTTCCCCCCCGACACCTCTCCCCTGCCTTCAATTCCCACACAGCTTCCACCCCACGTACACCTCTCCCCCGCTACCCAATGCTCCTGCTCTGCCCACCCCACCACTGCCTCCTTCCCAGGCAGGCCTGCTGGCAGCGAGCGGAGAGGAGCCGCTGCAGCGGGAAGTAAACATTGACAAGCGCTGATAAGGCAGGTCTTATTGGCACTGAGAAGCTGTCAGAGGGGAAGTCAGCGTTACATTTTCATTTCATTCACCTCATTGGGAGAATGAAGTGCGGTGCGTGTCAGACCTGTCATCAGATCCTCGCACTCCCTCCTGCCGCTTTATTTCTCTTTCCCACTGCGTCGGTCTCTCCCGCTTCCTCCCTCTCTCGCCGCACGTTTCTCAGTCGTCCCCTCCTTTCTGGCTGTCAGCTTTTCTTTCTTTCCCCCTCTGTTTCTTTCTCCTTTGTCCCTTCCCTCACATTCCCTCCTTCCAGAATTATCCACCGGACTTACCTCCCCCCCCCCCCCAAACACACTTTTCTGGAATTAGCCACTCGGCATATCCAATCTGCTGAGAATTACCCACCTGCCCTAGCCTCACCTCCCACCCCCCCAAATTATCCACTAAACCTACCCAACACCCTCCAGAATTGTCCACAGCCCTACTCCCCCCCCACACACACGCTAGAATTATCCACCAGCCCTAGCTCCTCCCCTTCCCCCCAATTATTCACTGGCTCTACCCAATATCCTCCCAAATTATCCACCAGCTCCCATCAAGCAAAAGCCTTGCCCTCCCCACCTCTCTGCCACAGCCTTTTCCCAGAGCCAGCCGCACCACAGCACGGTGCTAGGGGATGCATTTCGTATGCATGGCCTGGGATGTTCCAGTAATTTGCTGATTGGAAAATGTTCCAGAGAAGGGAAATGGAAAGAGAGGAGGGAGGTGGCAGGTCGAGGAGATGTGTGGGGAGAGAATGGGAAGGGATAGGAGTTTTCAAACTGCGCCTCCTAATACCAAGCATGTGGCCATATATTATTTTAATAAAGCCGGCACATCCTGCACTCACGACAGCTGCTGTTCCCCTTCTCTCATCCTGTGGATCTCATTTATTCTTCATTAGCAAAATCACCTGTTTGTCAAATAGGGACAGATCTGTAAGACATTAAATTGTGCTGAGGCTGACAGGGGTCTGGGGAACGAGGGAAAGAGAGAGCAGAAAAGCAGGAGGGAGGGAGGCATGCCAGAAAGCCCAGGCCTGCTATGGAGATTTAAGCCAGAACTTTAAGCAGCTCTCACAGGTTGGCATGGGGGAGGAATTTCAGAGTTGATTGTGTGGCACCTTTTGGGCTCTTGTTTCTGATACCACTTGGAACGGATATATTCAGGGCTGGATATATCCTCAGCACTTCTTTAGATCTGCGCCCATGAGGCCTGCTACTGAATGTGCTAGGCATTGCGTCTCCTTTGCACTACCATTTGCACTATTTACCCCAGAGATTTACACCAGACCAGAAACGACACTCACCCACTGTGCATTGGTGTGAACAGCTGCACAAAGCCAAGGGCAGTGGAGAATCAGGTCCATTGACTTTAACGGGAGTCGCAGATTGACCGTGCTAGAGCTGGGCAAAGAATGGATTTTTCAGTTTGTTGAAAAGTCAGGGCAAACGATTCTTCGCGGCCAGCCCAGAAATGGACATTTCCGGAGGATCAAAAAACTTGAAAAAATGTTTCTGGCAGAATTCAGTGTTTCATTTGGACAAAACTGAAATGTTTTGATTTCCACAGTGTTGAAACATGGTTCAGTTTTGTTTTAATTCAATTAAAGGATTTTTAAAAGTCCTTTTCAGCTGAAAAGTGGGAACTTTTCATTTAAAAAAGTCAAACCGGAACGTTTTGTGGGGGTTTTATACAAAATGTTGAGGTGTGTCCGGGGGGGTTGATTTGACAAAATCAACACAAAATCTCAAAATGTTTCAGTGGCCCTGAATCTGCATTTTTGGCCAAAAAAGAAAAAAGTTTGTTTGAAAATGTTGCCCCATTCTACCTAACACCTTTTCCGATTAGCCCCTTAAGGTTTGATCTTCCTAGGTTCTGAGTGCCTTTAACTCTTGATGGGAGAAACCTGGCCCCATGAAGTTGGCACCCTCTTGCTGCCATCGCAGCTTGTTTGTAGATTACTGCTAAAGCCAGCCTTGGCTTTCCCCCTTCTCAAAGGCATGGCACTGGGGGATGCCCCTCAGTGGAGCGTCTGGAGAATGGGGCAGAAAACACCTCCAACCCCAGAAAACAACCCCAGTTTGCAGCTAAAACCATGCCCACTTGAGCAAATCTACGTGCATCAAAGGTGGGGGCTTTATCGATAGACAAATTGGCACTGGGAATTGTGTGGACAGACTGATTTAGGTTTAAAAAGGCAGAGGCATGGGGGGTTCCACACAGTCATCTACACTGGTTTACCGAATCCAATTTGAAATCATGCGTTAAGTGAACCCAGTGATACTCTGCTTGTAGGCAAGCCCTGGTTGGACTCAGTCCTGCTGACTCATCACAGTTCCTGTTTCCCTTTTCGTGAGGGTTATTGGCAAGAACAGGACCTTTCTTTCTCCTGCTTGTTCCTACCAGGAGCCAGAACTCTGAGACACCACAGAGAGTTGCCATGAATATCTCATCCCTGTTCTTTTCAGTCTTCTCCTCTTTTTGCTCTTCCTTCTCTCTCTGTATCCTTCACGCCTTCTTTCTTTCTCTTTGCTCCACCCATTCCTCTCTTTCTTGTGTTTTTCTGCCTCCCTTTCCCTTTATCCATTTTTCCTATCCCTTCAATATTTTCTCTTCTCTACTTTTTTCTATTTATCTTTTTTCCTCTCTCCCTCTTCTTCATTTTTTCTCCTTTCTGACCATCCCCTCAACCGTCTGTCTCTTCTCTTTGTTTTGCTATCTCTCATAATTTTTCCATCTACCTTTTTTCCACCTTCTTTTCCCTCTCCCCATTCTCCCTTTCTGTCTCACTTCAGCTCCTGCCCACCGCCTGTCTGTCTCCCGGCTATGTACAAAGATCTTCCTTTCTAATATTCAAGAGTTTCTCCATCTGAATAGAGAGCTCCCTGCTCAGCTGCATGATCTGAGAGGAATCTTCTTTCCTGAGGTGTTCATGCAAAAGGAGAGGATGTAGAGCTTGCTGTCCATAACCTTTAATAATAACACAACCCTCTCCACCGAAGAAATGATGGATTTCTGTTGTTGAAATCATTGCCAACAGAAATAGATCAATTGATATTTCCAGGCCAGAGAGCTCTGCGCTATCACAGCAGAGGGGAATGACACCTTCACTTCTTCCTCTACTCCATTTTTAAATTTGGGGTGAACTCCTAGCGTAACAAAGTTAGGGTGACCAGAGAGTAACTGTGAAAAATCGGGACGGGGGTGGGGGGTAATTGGCACCTATAGAAGAAAAAGCCCCAAATATCGGGACTGTCCCTATAATATCGGGACATCTGGTCACCCTAAACGAAGTCCATGACAAACTCCTTCTGACGTCAGTGCCATCAGGATTTCACCCTCTGCCTTTGCTTCCCCCAAAGTTCATTTTAGATCTTGTGGCTACTGAGAAGAAGGAACCAGTGCTGGACTAGGAACTTAGTTCAGTAAAGCACCACAAGCCAGTGTGGCATCTTCCCCCAAGCACAAAGGGTTCCAATGCCTACATCAGGGTACGACTATGTCTCCCAAGAGAAAAGGAGTCTGTATTGCATTCCAGTGCCCACCCCTGCAAACAGGAACCACCTAAAAGAAACCTACCTTTGCATACAGCATGTCTTGCATAGAAGACACTTTCCAATCAGTTTTCTTTCTTTTTTTTCTGCTCTTGTTTTCTCTTTCTTTGCTTCTCTGTGGGAAAGAGAGAATCTCAGAGGAGAGAATGGGCTGCCACGGCCAAGGCTCAGCCGTGAGCCATCGTGATCAATTTTTTTTTGGGCGGGGGGGCTTATATTTTATTTGGATTTCAAAACCGTGTGCATGTTCCCAGACTGCACAGACAAATCCCGCTTGCCTCTCACACTAGTACAGTCTTCAGGCTGTGCGCATTGCAACAACCCAGACTCGAGGTGATGCCCTGGGGAAGTCTGCACCAGAGACAAAGGCCTGATGCTGCTGGACTTCATTCACCATGGCTGGCACTTCCGGTGGTCAGTCACGGGCAAGGACGAGACCCTGTTGGCCATGCCCAAGGGCACTCTGCAGCAGGAGGCACTCACTCCTTCAGCTCTTTGTAGGGGAGAAGGGCTAACGAGGAGACAGAAAACCTAGGGCCAGACCCTGGCCTGTTTGTTTAGCTGAGAGCCTGTTGGAGCTGGAGCAAGTTAGAGGAGTCTCGAGGCTGCTTAAATTGTCCTGGGGACCAAACCAGCCCCCACCAAGGTCAGGGGAGCTGCAAAGGGGAACTCAGAGCTGCCTTTGCCCTCCCACACCTCAGCTGTACTGAGTAGAGCTCAGCCAGGAACATTGTGTGGACGGGGGCTTGGGGGGGACCTGTAATGAACTTCCCAGGGCAGGTGTGTAGTTCCCCTCACCGTCCCAGATCCCTGACTCAGGGACCAGGAAAGGGTAATGAACATCCCAATCTCCGGGGATCAGGCCCCCCTCAAAGCCCAGCCCCAGCTCTAGGATGCAGCGAGGGGAGGATAATGAATTTTCCAGACTGGGGGCTAGGGGGGTGTCAGCCCCCACAGTTCAATCAGGTCAGCCCATGGGGGAGAGTATTCCTGGATTAACCCACTCCACTATCCCTCCCCTTCCCTGAGCATCTCTCCCCAGTAGAGAGGTACATTTGCCATGTACCTTTCATCCTTTGCAGAGTTTAGATAAATCTCTCCCCACTACCACCACTGCCAGCCCTCCCCCGCCCCCCCCCTTCCTCCTCTCCCTCCACAGCTGAAAGTCATCAGGCCCAGCTAGGTCTTCTCCCACTTATGCAGCTCATGAATATTTAACAGCATCTGCTCTGGAGGCGATAAAGCCTACCAATCCTTGACAAATATGGCCTAATCTTTTCAATTTCGGGGTGCAAATATTCCTTCTGAGTCCTGTTTGTCACCTAGATTAATGACCGTGGGTCCCATAATCCTTTGGTGCTAATTCAAGTGGTGGCTAGCAGGAATGTTTGTGGCAGGAGGATGCTGGGATACATATGAAGGAGAGATTACTCACTTGAGGTTTCCTTACAGCGGGGCTTTGTTTCTGGGTTGTTTTTCCTTCGTACCAGCTGAATATTCAAGCTGGATTTTGCACTGCGAGGTGGCGGGGGAGAGGACGGTGCTGAAAGAGTACGTGCAAGTAACATTTCCAAAAATTGAACACATCTTCTCCTCTTCAGCCTTATCTTTTCCACAGCCACCCTAGGGGGAATCACAGCTCCTTGAGCTGCAATGAAAGAGAGAGACTTCAACCAAAACCCAGCTTCAGATCTTCATAAAGGACCAGATCCAAATATCCCTTCCAAACAGCCCAAAAAATTGGGAGTAACTTTTTTTTGTTTGTTTTTGTTTTTTGGCCAGCACTCAAGTTTTGCAGCATTGAATCCAGGGTTTTAGTTCATCCCCTCAGAGAAAGAGATGGCGTTTGGATCCCGATCTGTAGCTCAGAGGAAGGGTTTGGATTCAGTGGTTCGGTTCAGCCCATATCTGATTGGAATTGCTATGAGGTATTGTGCAAGAATGGATTAGCTATCTCCATCCCAGTCTATGCCAGCAGAAGGCTCTACAGGGAATAATATACAAGGCCTAGTCAGCTAGTCTGCTCCCAATCTATCCCAGATTTCACTGTGGGCAAAATTTCATTGTGTGTGTTTTGTGAATTGCTTTATGCGTCAACCAATGCTCCTCCGACATTCCCCACAGTGACTCCTGCTGGGATAGGATGGGCCTGGGGTTGCTCCAAGTTCTCCCACAGCCAACACTCCTGCATCATCACTTGCAGAGACTGCTCTTCATACTAGATTTGGGTGGCCTGAATTCCTACATCATTTCCTATAGTGATTGTTGCTGGGAGAAGTGTCTGTGAGTTCCAATATAGCTACTGCTCCTGCATTGTTCCCTACGCTAGCTCCACTTGGAAGCAGCTGAGATTAGATCAGCGGAGAACCAGCTGTGACTGCAGTGGAGCTCCCAACTACACTGCTCCTAAATTCTTCCAGCAGGAGACCCTGTAGGGAATACCACAAGATCAATGGCTGGGCTGGGAGAGCTCACGTATTCTGGCCCCAGCTTATCCCAGCCAGAATCACTGTGAGAAATGATGTAGATTGGAGCTCTGGCAGCATGGGAGCTCCCAGATCCAGTGCTAGCTGCAGATGTCGGTAATAGTGCAGGAGCATTGACTGTAGGAGCTCCCCCAGTTCCGGCCTCTCCCAGCATGCATCACCATGCATGTGTTGCAGCAAGTGCTGGTTGCAGAATAAAGGGTCACAAGGCAATCCAGAGAGAGCACACAAGGAAATTTTACCTAGGGCGAAATCTGGGCCATGCAGCCCTTTCAGCAAATAAAGACAGTATTTATTTTGCCCAGCCAAGAAAAAGGAAAATAGGGAGAGAGAAAAAAATCAATGCTGGAGCTGATCAGTGATATCGACAACTTAGCTAAGGGGGCTGACGGCTCCTGTTCACTGCATCAGAATGCACAGGGGCAGCTTCATTCTTCCGCTCCAGTGCAACATGAGGCTTTCAAGAGGGACATTTTTAACAGGTCTAAATATAGCCCAGTGTCAGCGAAAGCTGTAATGGCCAGCCAGAAATCGAAGATTTGTTATTATCTAGTGGTGGAACAATAGCATGGCTGGTGTATTCATCACTGCCCCAGCCCTGGGGGGTGAAAATATGTTGAGATTGCAGATAATTTATTTATAATTTGGTGGATGGGGCGTAGTGTTGGCCAGCAGGAAGGATACTTTGCCTGCAATCCATTTAAAGATGGGAGGAACTGAAATGTCCAGGAGCCAAAATGTCCAGGGGCTTTAGAATTAGCACCATGATCAGAAAAAGACAGTGGGCAGATTGTCATGTGGTGACGTCTACCGAGCTACAGCAACTGTGAATCTGGGTGTTGGTGCATCTGGGGTGGTTGTTAGAAAAGTGGGTCGAAATAGGTTGTTTCACTGAGGCCAAAACATTTTGCAGAGACATATTGATTTCAACAAAGTTTATATTTATGACCAGAGAGAGAGAGAGAGGGTTTGTCTACACAGTACAGCAGTGCACACCAGAGGGGTGTAAACATAACATTCACTCACACTAGGGAACTTATAGTGTGCAGCAGCTGGGTCTGCATGGGGCACATTAGAATTCAGACCCCACTGGTGCATAGTGCTGCACCATGTAGATAAGCCGATAGACACAAGTTGAAAACTTAAACTGGTTCATCCAATAACAGATGTTTTCAAATATATTTTTGAAATAAAAGTATGTGAAGCGGTTTTGGTTTTGTTCCAATGTGGAATGAAAACAAATCTTGAAACCTGGAAAGTTCTCACAAAACAGAATTATCATCCTCTGGTCAGCTCTAGGGGTTAGTGGTGGAGTAACCTCAGAAGGATCAACATGAATCAGTTCAGATCAACACCAAGAATGTGGTTGTTTATCAGAACGATGGCTGTGCTGAACACAGATTGGTTCAGACAAGTGGTCCATCTAATCCAGAAATCTGCCTTCAGCACTGGCAAGTCCTAGATGCTTCAGAGAAAAGTGCAAGAAAATCTGCAGTAGGCAGTTATGGAATAATAACCCATCCCATTACTGAGGGCACTCGCTTCCCTATGGAATCAGGAAGAAGGGAAGTTAACATTTCTGAACCACCAGTAGAGCTAGTTAGAAACTTTCCATTGAAATATTGTTGTTTCAGTTGGGGTTGATTGGTGAAAATTGTTTTTCAATGAGATTAACATTTTTATTAAAACAATTTCACCTTTTTTGAAAAAATTTTCAAGTAAAACGTCAAAACCCAATGAGTCTTGGCATCCAAAAACTGAACATTTTTAGTTTCCAATTGCCAAAAACAAAACGAAAAATCCAAGACATTTTTCAGTCAAAACCAAAGAAAATCAATTTTTTGTCCAAATTTCTGGGAAAAATAAAACATTTTTTGACCAGCTCTAACCATAAGTGTCATTTCAAGTTTGCAGCGAATAGTCGATTCTGTTCTTGTCTGTGAAACGATTCCCACCCCTACTGCTTGTCTCTCAGGCCAGAAGAACTCAACTGGATGATTCAGATGGGGTTTCAGGTTTGTGTTCACAATAACACTGACCTGAGGCTATATTCTTGCTACTTCCCATTTTCCTGGAGGCACCAAGTCAGAAGGAAAACAGTGACACCACTGAAAAGGAGATAGAGGGGTGATGTCTTTGAGAACCAGACTTGCTCCCATCCCTGAGAAGACCTAGTGTTGACATCACCAGGGCCAAATGTTCCTCCGATAAACCTTCCATTGGCTTTTTAATTGAGTAAAGGCCTCAGGACTTGGAAAGGACCCTGGAGGCTATTTTGTCACACACACACACACACACACACACACACACACACACACACACACACACACACACACACACATATCTATATCTATATCTATATCTATATCTATATATCTCCAATAGGGTGAAACACAGATAAGGAAGTCCCAGTAGCCTTAGCCCCAGTTCTGAAGTCAGGATTTTGGAATACAAACCCATTGAAATGTCATGTACTGACCAAAGGGTGGGCAGAGCGCATGTGAGTGGGTGTGAGCTCTGTGCTTTCTGATCCACTCGGCCAGCCCCAGAAGGCTACCCCCACCAGCAAAAACAAAACATCAAGGTGAATATCAGAGCATCAGCTAGCCATGCAAATCCCTCTGTTCCTCACAATGACCTACAGCCTGCATACCTGCTGGAACGTGGCAATGGTGCCGGAGAGCAGGGGGCTTCCCATTGAATCAGAGGGAAGTTAGTTTCCCTTCCAAAGAGGTCTGCAAAGAGCTTTTCTCTCTAACTATGCGTATACACTGCACCTATCACTGTGTGTCTGAGCACTTCCCTCCCTTCAGCTATCTAGTGTTTTCTTTCTATGCATTTATACTGCGCTCAGCACCTTGCCACCTTCAGATGGTTTCTTTCTATGCATCATTTTCACAGACTCACGTTTTTGTCCTTTATTCCCTTAGAATTTTCTCCCCGTACAAGTAATTTGATGGTTGTTTTGTTTTCCCCCTTGGTGTGCATGCTCCTTTACCGCTGTTTGGTTGTTTATTTTGGTCGGTTGGTTGTTTGGGGGGTGGCATTTTTTTTTTGTTTTTTCCTTTTGCCATTTCTTTTTCTGAGCAGGGCCAAGCCAAAGACCAAGACCTTGTATCTTTGCAATGCTGGCACATCGCTGCATGGAATGTTGTCCCCATGAAATAGCAAGAAACTAATTAGCTTTAGGCTCTGAAGTGGTTCTAGTTAGGTTCATTTTTATTTCAGCAGATGCTAAACCTCAGGGTTTGGGGGTTTTTTTCTAGAAAGGCTATATGGAAACAAAACAAACAAACATGACCCAGAGATGCCTTTGCCATGGCAAAGCATACCCGTTGAATGGAGGCCAGGACTGCAAAGAGTAAATGGAGTTGAAAACCAGAGGATTGAATTTCTCTTTCACCACAGGACACTTGTACAGTGGGGACAAAAGCGACAAATTGCACAAGAGATTCAGCCAACATGCCCAGCTCAGAGACACGGAGGCGAGGCCATCCCCTCCTGCTGTGAGGGGACTTGCCAAGTTTCCATAAGAGAAGCCTGATGATGGCCCCTTCTTTGCAGCAAACAACACTACCAGTTTCTAAAGTGAATCTGATCTAGTGTGGGTGAATGGGGCTTATGGCAGAGCCCTCTTCCTCCCACCCAAAATGTTCCTGCCGTATGAATTGCATTCAAGTGTTGGCAGAGGGCAATCCATTCTCCGTCTTCAGCGAGCAGCATTGTCTGGGTCTGGGCACAGGAGCGAGAGCCGGGAAGAACTGGGTTTCATTTCCTGCTGCTACTGACTTTCTCTGTGACCCTGGCGAGACCCACGCTGCCAGTTTCCAAAAGTACCCGAGGATTCAGGGTGCCTCCATGTAGCGGGAAGGTCTGGTGATCAGCTGGCCTAGTGGTCAACTCATGGCTTTACAGGTTCTGCTGGGGAGTCATCCCTGAGGGAGGTGGCCTCAATCTTCCCCTCATGCGCCGAACGCTCCCCCAGAGCTCATCGCTGCAAAGGAGCAGGGGCAGAAGGGAGGGACAGACCCAACCCCACTCATTCCACCAGGTCCCAACCTAGGGCGCTAGGGGGCACTCAAAGTGTTCAGCCCAGCTAACGAGCTACCCCAAATGATATTACTCCCTGGGCCACATCCTACCAGTCTGGAAGGCCTCTGTTTGGAGCATGGACATGGGTTGAGCAGACTCTTCTCAGTTTCTCAGTGTCCAATTCAGTGAGTAATTCTCTTGGGGGGTTTTCACTTCCAAGGAGGGGGGGAGCTCAAGCCCCTACTGGTAGAGCAGACTTCTCAGACCTGTGGCCACTCCCTGCACAGCTCTCAGTCTCAGCCTGGCTTCCTGGTGCCATGTACAGCCCAGGCCATTCCCACCCCCTTATCCTGGCCCACCAGTGTCCTTTTAAGCTGCCCTTCCGCAGGGAGATGCCTTCTGCCTGTTGAGGAGCAGGGCCTCCCTAGCCCAGTGTTGCTCTGTTCCCCACTCCGGTTCAGTGTGGGGCCTGTAGATCCCATCACACTCATTTTGGGCTTCCAACTTGAGACCCCTTGGGACTGCTTTCCAGAGGTACTGAGCACCCACTGGCTTCATCTGGAGGGCAGGGTGCTCAGCGTATTCTGAATATCAAGCCAAGGTATCTCCTAAACCAGGAGGCAATGAAAATCAGAGGCCAGGCTTGAAGCATTTGGCCTGCCTCTCTCTCTGCCTCAGTTTCCCCACCTGTTAAACAGGGATAATAATATTGACCTGCCTCTGCGTTGTGCATCTTACTAATGAGTAAGAGAGGAAGGCAGACCTCATCCACCCTAGCGAAACTGCTTTGTCAGGAGATGGAGCTAGCGCTTATTGGGAATGTTACATTGGCATTTTTCCGACGAAAACACATTACATTGAATCGGTTTCAATAAAACTGTTGTTGGGGAAGTTGCTCAGGTCCAGAATGGAATTTCTGGTCCTAGAGATAGACCCACTCTAGGATATTCAATAGTTCGGTGGTTACAGAACTCCTCTCCTCTGGGATTAGGGAAACCCAGGATCAAATCCCTGTGTTGTCCAGTTGAGAGCAAGGGTGAAGCCTGCCCCTTCCACATCCCAGCTGATGTCCCTATTGGCTATTCTGGGTGGAGGGGGCACCGTCTCCATCATGGTTTTCTATGAAAACTTTTGAATGATCCCATTTTCATTCCAATGCAGAATGAAGAAAAAAAATTTTAAATCTCAACATTTTTCATGAAACAGAATTCTTGCATTCCAGCCAGCCCTACTTAGGGCGCCGGAGTCTCCTGAGCAGGTGATATCTCCATGATAAGGAGCAGGAGTGTGTCCCAGGTTTGGAACACTGATTTTTTTATTATTATTATTAATTTGTATTGTGATAATACTGAGAGGCTCCAGCTGAGATCAGGGCCTCATGGTGCTGGACATTGTACAAACCCAGAGTGAGAGAGAGTCCCTGCCTTCAAAAGCTTCTAGTCTAGAGAAAGTAGGGTGACCAGACAGCAAATGTGAAAAATCGGGACAGGGGGTGGGGGGGTTATAGGCACCTATCTAAGAAAAAGACCCAAAAATCGGGACTCTCCCTATGAAATCGGGACATCTGGTCACCCTAAGAGAGGGTGGGAGGGGAACACGTGCTGCGAGGTGGAGGCTTAGCCAAGTTCACTGAGCTGGGAGGAGAACCCCGCTCTCCTTACTCCCAGGTGAGTTCCCGATCGATCCAGTAAACAACGCTGCCTCCCCTGCTCCTTGCTTTGGTCCTGTGTCTCGAGGCAAAACCTGCCCAAGTTGCAACACCCCGAAGGGTGGGAGTGGCCCAATCTGCCATTGTATTAGCGTTGTGTGAAGAGATGGTGCCTTGTTCTTTAACTATGTGGGGGCAGCCTCAGTTTGCTTCTCTGATGTGCTTCATCCCTGACCAGCCACTCGCTCCTTCCACTCATCTCTACACCCATCAGGATGGGAACTGGCCTTTAGCCTTGAGGATGCTACAGTGAGACTTTCCCTCTGAGCCTTTGGAGAGGCCTGGTCCCGGGCTGCCTCGGCCTGGCCAGAGTTACACAGGCAGCTGGGGCGCTCATCCTTGGGCCTGTTTGCCTGTGTATATTTAATGTTGTCTATTAAATACTGAGGCACAAAGGAAATGTGAAGCCTCCCTCGTTTCACAGAGGGATGCAGCTGGGACATGCTCCTGAAACCAGAGAGCAACCATACAGTTAGGGGGGTCAGGGCTAGGGGTAGAAGGAAGAGCTGCCACTCAGTAAATAAACACCCCGAATGGCTCCCTATTCCTCTTTCCGTCTCTCCCTCCTTCTCTCCCCTCTATAGTTTGTCCATCTCCTGCCTGCCTCTCTCTGGCTCCGTGTGCCTCTGCCTCCCGCTCCCTCCTCCAGTCTGTGGTGCTGCCTGTGACAAGGAGCGTTTGGAGAAAGATGAATTGAAATGACACGCGAGCTCCAGCGTGACTGCTGGGGTGATGCATGAGGAGCCGTCACTCGCTTTCTGTGGTGAGCAATACAGATGAGATACTGACCTCCCATGCGAAGGGGTCAAGGACGCGTGAAGGGCACAGCAGCTGGAGCCAAGAGAGAAAAAAAAACCAGGAGGGAAATATTCTCTTCTCTATCCCGCCTTTCTTTTTCATTTTCTCTCTCACGCTCTTTCTTCAGGTCCTGGACCTCCTGGTGCATTTTGAAAGCAGGTGTGTAGCGTGCCATTGGATGCCAGGCTGTTCCTCTCTCTGTTGGAGATAGCAGCTCAGACACTCTCCCGAGCCTCCAGCCACCTCGCTTTTGGAAGAGCGTTGCAGACATGACTAGACACTTCTAGCTCCAGCTCCCCAAATCCCAGGGCCGTTGGCTGGCAGCCAGCCTGCCGTGGATTTACATGGCCCATCAGACAGGTTGAAGCGGGGACAGAGGCTCCTTTAGCAAAGCTTTGCAAATGTGCCACAATGCCAGGGTTTTAAAGTCCCAGCACTCCGGTCCATTGCTCTTTCACCATTTAAAGACCCATGTTGGCATCCTCTGCACTTCCTATGGACCTGCAACCTCTTTGGTGCTCCTTTGGGGATCAGCTCTTTTAGGGCCTGATCCTGAGCCATGCAAGTCAAAGGGAATTTTGCCATTGACTTTAATGGGCACAGGATCATTCCTCTAGTGCAGCCCACTGGAATCATTAATTAATTAATGCTCATAATCTGCTCTGAAGATGCAAAGGGCTACGCTATATGGGCCAAATTTCGAGAGGCTGCAAATTCTGAAGACCTGATGGTCCCTCCCAGAACTTACTCAAGTCCCCTTGAATTTCTGGGGAGTTTGTGCATATGGACAGGATAAAAATGAGTGATGACTTTTTGGCCCAGAGGTGAAGCAGGAGTAAGGGATAGGAACGGCCTTGGGATCCGGCCCCTTTTGCACAATGCACATCTGAAAGAAGCAAATATCCTGGGGGTGGCTGCAGAGGACATCTGCCATTGGGGCTGGCTAACAATGGCAGAACAAAGTCAGCACAGAAAGTGAGCCAGAAGGCCTCGAGACATCTCCACCTGCTCTCCAGCCTGTGGGCGTGTCCATCGTGGCACAACCAAAGGAGCAGTTAAGAAGAGTCTATGGTAGGCAAGAACAGATGTAGTGAGTTGGCACCAACCACTACATCACCAGCCTATTTATGGTAGGTAAGGGAACTTTGGCAGGTAGACTTTCACCTGAGCACACAGACCATAATAGCCAGTGCACATTTTAACTGCTGTAGATATAAATGCACCCCCACCCCCACCCTACCCACACCAAACTTTGATTGCCCTGGTAGCCTGTACAATGCAATGGTCTAAGTCTTGCGTCAAGGCACTGGCCCAATTCCTCTTTAGCCGAGGGTTAATACCCCAGGCCTATCCTAGGTGAGTCATAACTGGGCTTGCGGGAGGCTTTTTTAACCCAGGTCCAAGAATGTGTGGTAGAAATTTTTTTCCCTTTTAGGAAGAAAGTTAGGCCGAGGCTGGTTGCTGTGGTAACGGACAGCAGGCCTCAGACTGGAGCACATGGAAGAGGTAATAAGTCAAGCAAAGGTGCCACTTGAAAGCCATTCCGCCCATCTGAAGCAGGGAATCAGAGGAGCTGTGAAACCCTTAGCAGGTTCTGTCAGCCTTATTCACACTATCAGATGGGGAAAGCCCAAAAGGCTGTGAGGCAAGTAATTAATCTTGGGCTATAATGGAAAGCCCTGTTGAGTGGGGGGAGAAGCGGGGGCCTGGAGAGAAAAGAGGGGAACTTTCCAAAGTTTTGAATGTTTTTTTTTATCAGAAGTTCACTCCTGTTTTAGCCATTTTCAACTTCTTTATATTTTTTTCTAGTTTTATTTGTTCATTTATTTAGGGTCACAGTTTTCTCCCCACTATAAAACATGATGAGGAGGAGGAACTGAGTGTTTAACCCATACTAATTAAGCTCCTGGCTATCGCTATGAGCCAGACGAAGTATATACAGATAGATAGGTAGCAGCCTCCATTGGTAGCGGAAGGATGGGCTTGTAGGCAAAGAACTAGGCTGGCATTCAGAAAATGAGGATTCAGTTCTCCGCTCTCCGCCTCCACCATGACCTTAGGCAAATCACTGAATCTGGCCATGCCACTATTCTTCCTCTGAAATTCACACATACTTATTTCAATCTGTATGTACATCTACATTAGAATTGCCTATATGTCCAGGGGACAAAAGAAAATGTGAGTGATGGTGGCTTAGCCTCCTACGATTTACTGAGACTCACCTCTGAATCTGGCCCAGACAATGCTGCAATCAGACATCACTACCCCAGTGGCTAATGCACATGATTTTACCTTGGTACCCAGCTACTCTTCCCCTGGTCCCCAGAACTCTTCCCTCAAAGAAGGCAACAACCCCACTGGAGATGGAGTTAAACCAGCACTTAGATTTTGTCATGAGCTAATAAGATCCCATCACAAGACAATGACAGGCCCCCATGCTTAAAACCATGTTCCCCAGACAAGCATTGGGGACAGCCTCAAAGGCTGTACCCTGAAGTTTGAGAACGGCTATGTTAAAGGAAAGAACTATTTACTCTAGGCCTCTTCGCTTGTGTTGTGTGTCTTATTTGGGGCCTTGGTCCCATGTTTAGGTCCCAGAAGATGGAGAATTATGGGCTTGTAAGGGCTCTGCTTTCTTCTTTCAGATGGAACATCAAACAGAGGGCTCAGCACTCGTGGAGAGGGTGCAGATTTCCAAAAGGAGCTCGGCATTGGCTTAACTCTGCTGCCAGCAAAGAGGATGAGCGCGTTCGTGCTGACTTCAGTGGGAACAGAGTTAGGCCAATGCTGAGTGGTCTAGAAAATCCCACTCATGGTCATTAAAGATCCCAGGGCATGTTCTGTGAGGGCAACAACTTGGCTAAACCCCAGTTCAGGTAACTGCATTCTGACACCATACCCTCAACCCCCAGAGCCCTTTCCACTCTACAGAGGAGGGGTTATCTTCATAACTCTTGCTCCCTGTGAAAAGGTGTATGTATCTCGCACTGGCCCAGGTAGGGTTAACCACAACCTGTGGGCTAAAGAGGCCACGCCCCTCGCCCTTGCTGGTCATGCTCCTATTGGAAGCGGAGTATAAAAGGAAGCAGCTCAGCTCAGTCTGGGCTGACTGAGGAGGAGAGCAGATGTGTGCTGCAGGCTCCTGTCAGGCAGCTACTGGAGCCCCAGGCTGCAGGGGCCAACCACCCTGAGGCCCCTGCAGACACCCAGTCAGCTGCCGAGGACAGCAAAGAAGAGATTGCAGATGCTGGGAGACTACTGCCACTGGAAGTAAGGGTAGGCAGTGACCCAGGGAACAGGACTGTTGCAGTGTGAAACTGAACTTGAATGCAGGAGTATTGGTTCCTCAGGGCCCTGAAGGCAAGGGCTGCTGCCTTGACTTGGGCCACTAGGCCACATGGCCCTGAAGATGGGACACCCTAATGGCTCTTGCCACTTGAACTGTAACTACCCCTTTCATTGTCGGCCTTGAACCTAACACCCTACAATGGAGTGTACCTATCCTGTGACGGCCCCCAGAGCTCCCTCAGCTCCACCCTGAGATGCAGCGTCATCCCCATACCTACAATCTCCCTAGTCTTTGTCCCATACTGGGGGAGAGCAGTCAGAGGAGAAGCCCATCTGTGCTTGCCCAATCTCTCCTTCTCTCCCTTCTTTTTCCTCCTTGCCCAGTTGGCTTTCCGAGGTCTGAGGGTGGGTCAGCAGGTCGAAGCGAAGGAGCAGGAGCCTGTGCTTGGGAAAGACCAAGGAGTTGCACGTTTGCCTGTACACACCACTGAGGACAAACTGCCTCTTGCTTACCCATTACTGCTGCTGCCCCAGTAGTGATGATGATAATAAAGCACCAGGTTCCAGGCCGTGGCATGGTCACCAGGGCAGTAACAGGGGGTAAGGTATGTCTGAGAGGCTGTCCCTTCCCTCCAACACCTCAAGGCAAGAAGCCCCGTGACTAGTCTTTGATCTGGAATTAGTGTACACCTCTCCCCCACACAGTCTGCCCCAGGCCATCACTAAATCCTTTCTCCCAGGGACCGTTTCATCCATGGGCCAGTGATCCAGGGGCTGGAGGGAGGAATGTTGTGCCAGGTCTATAGGGACTATTTTGGCCCCTGGCACAGACTAGGGCATATTGAAGGCTGCTGTAATTTGCACTCTCAGCCTCTGTGAGACCACCCTCACCATGCCTGCTCCCTTCCCCGGCATGCTCCTCCCCACACCCATGTCATGCCCTCCAGCAAGGGCTCCTGCAGTCAGAGGGTAGGCAGCGAAAGCAGATCTGGCTCTGGGCCTGTCCTAGAAGCCCTAAGCACTGCGGGGTGTCCCCAGAGGGGAGGGCTTACACGTACTCTGTGGTCCCTTCGCCTGCTACTTAATTGTCCCAAAGGGGCCACGGAGCAAATAGGAATCTGGGAAAGCACCTAAGTGATTTAGAACTACAGGAAAAGTCAATGGGATTCATGGTCCTAAATTACCAAGGGGCTTTTGAAAATGCCACAGTGGCCTCCAGTGCTCAAGATACCAGAAAATCGGGATTAGAAACAAGGAGGTGAAAGGGAGAAAGAAATGCATCTCGGAATGTGATCTGACAACGGACTAGTATCCACCCCCCTTCCTCAGCCCTCTCCCGTTCCCTTTTGACAAGCTTTGCTTTAAAGTTTCCTAATCATACATACATATATTTCAAAATTTCCCTGTGCAAAGGCCTGTTTCCTGTATCAGTTGCCTAATCTATACAGCATCTCTCCTCTGCACCAGTGTCACACTTGTTAGAAAAGCAATGAGTCCCAAGCAATGTTTACTGCTGATTTGAAATTATCTATCACTCAGCCCGCTTTTCTCTACAGGGCCATCAATCTTATCACCTGCAGACGGGAGCCAAGCGGCAGAGTTCATCTCTCTCTGGAACCCTTTTGTTTTCTTTCTGCCTTGCTCTTTCTCTCCCTTGCAAAAGAATTTCTCTTTTGTTGAGAAGATGCTTGCCTTTCTTTCTGTGTAAGGTGCAGATGACTTGGATCTCTGAACCTTCCAGGGGATTTGGCTGCTGGCCACATCAGTTCATGGTTTCCACCTTGATGGTGGCCTGGGATGTTTCAGGTCAAAGAGGCTTTAGGATCTGGGCTGCTAGAACATCCCTCTCAAATCTCATCAGTTAAATTGGGGAGAGCGGTGCTGGCAGGGAACAAAAGAAACTTAGGACCAGGGACATGCTAGAGATTTTGTGTCAAGAGTCAGGGATCAAGTCTAGCTACAGCTGAACAAAGGAAACATTTATTTTTACAAAGCCAGCTTGGTATTGAAAGGAATAGGGGGTCGCTGTCTTTGGCCTTATACATTCTGATCCCTTAGGTGTAAAAGAACGAGAATGCATTTAAACGACTCAAGGAACATTTCTGATGCAAAGTCATCAGATCGGGGACTCTGAAGAGAGTTGTGAGTTTCAGAGGCTGGAGACAGAGGCGGCTCTAGACATTTCGCCGCCCCAAGCAGGGCGGCATGCCGCGGGAGGCACTCTGCCAGTCGCCGGTCCCGCGGCTCCGGTGGACCTCCCGCAGGAGGTCCCGCGGGAGGTCCACCGGAGCTGCCTGCCGCCCTCCCGGCGACCGGCAGAGCGCCCCCCGCGGCATGCCGCCCCAAGCACGTGCTTGGCGTGCTGGAGTGTGGAGCCGCCCCTGGTTGGAGAGCAAAGTTTCACGTTAGCTGTTGGAGATGCATGTCAGACTTTGTCACTGGAGAGCAGGGGGGGTGCACAAGGTGGGGCAAGCAGGAGCATGGGTCTCCCCAGTAATTGGCGGCACAGTGGTCATGGGGGCACAGGTCGTGCCCCTCCAAAAGCAATGAAATTTAAATTCCTGTGCACACCTCTGCTGGAGAGTCACGGTGTTTCAAACTCAGGTTCGTATTTAGATGTTTGGCTTTCACATGTTGGGCCATCCTGCATGGTGTTTGGGTGTTTAAAAACTCAGATGGGGGCTGAACTGTGGGTTAGGTTTGTGGAGATTCAGATGCTGAGAGATTCAAGTGTTTGGGTGTTGGAGAGTCAGACATGGGTTTAGGTATTGAAAATGCTGCGTGTAGCTTTTCATAGCCCAACATGTAGACTTCTTCTCTTGGGGAGCTCATAGTAAAGTTTTACGTGTGTCCTGTTGTCTAAAAAAGTCTTATCCTCAGAAAGAGAAGAATACATATACATATATTTAATTTATATTATATTAAGATATAAATATACACAAACAAAGACACAAACACATTGACCTTCAGTTGTGTTAGCTCTGTTTTGTGTTAGTAGGCAATAAAGGTTAGTGGAAACTTCTACCTTAATACTTTCACTCATATTATGCCCTTTATTTTGTTGTGTGGGTGATAGTATCTTTAGCATGTAAAAATACAATTTCATTCACTTTGCTGCTCCCTGCAATTCTTTTCAATGAGCAAGTGGCTCTCTGGTGGTTAAAAGTTGAGCATCAGTACCGTAAATCATTAGCTTCAGAAGTGCTGAATCATTCAACTTGATGCTGTAATCTATTTCTGCTGGATTTCAGATTGAATTTCTGGTCAGGACCCGGGTATCCTTGGGTACGTAAAAGCAGATGCCCACAAAAGGAATGCAGCACCTTTGATTGGA
This sequence comes from Mauremys mutica, assembly GCF_020497125.1. Lineage (NCBI taxonomy): Eukaryota > Metazoa > Chordata > Testudines > Geoemydidae > Mauremys > Mauremys mutica. The sequence goes on from NC_059087.1 coordinate 27,010,681, forward strand.
ACTTTTATATTCACCCACTTTACAATAATTAGATTCATCAGTTGCAGTTATTTGTAAATCTACTCTAGGTTCTATTCGGGTATCAGACACTGCATTTCCGACTTGCAGTTTTTGGGATAGATTTTCATCTGGTGTAAATGAAATCAATGGAGCCACGTTGATTTACCCCTGTTGAGAAACTGGTCAGCTGAGTTTATGGCAAAGGAACTGTAGTATTAAGGGCAGTCCCTTTAAGGGCTGAACTTCCCAGACACAGAGACTGGGAGGAGCACTATGAAGTTGCAACAATGAGGGTGGAGGAAACAACAAGCATCTGATTCCAATTAGCCAGTCGGCTCCGAGGCTGCTGGGAATGGGAGGAGCCTGGGGTCTCTGGGGATATTTGAAGCTGTGGGGTATGGGGTTTAGCCAGAAGAGCGTGTCACCTAAGTGATCATCTACCAATCTCCCTGAGGCTGGTGAGAATCCACTGGCCCACAGAAGCTTTTGCTGTCTTGAGCAGCCAGTTGGAACTAGACACAAAATAAAGAGATCTCTTAAGCAGTGAGGCCCAGATCCTCCAAGGTATTTAGGCACCTAACTTCCTTTAGGTTTCAGGGGAGTTAGGAGCTTAAAGACCTTTGAGATGCTAGGCCTGAGTAATCACTGAATGTTACATGGTACCAAGGGTAAGAAGCAATTAAGAAAATACCCTGGGTGCCACAATGGAGCAGTTTAACACTCCCGCAGAGCTGAAATGTGGAAGGCCACTGGAGGAGGTTCAGACAGCACTTCACTGTGCACATGCAAGCTCTGGGCGTCAGTAAAAGGGATGGCATTCAGAAGGTAACCTGAGCTTTGACAGTGGCTGGTTCTGAAGCACTTGCTGTGCCCCTGTTCTTCTCTTTCCCGTGGGGCAGTCTTTGCAGCACTCCCAACCACTCTGTCTCAGGGAGCTTGGGACTTGAGTTCAGATTCCCCCGCTCTTCTTCAATTGAATTGTGGCCTGTTTTCACCTAGAGCTCCCAATGGTCTTAACAAAGTGGGTTCTGAGCACGTCTGGCACATATGGAAAATTCAGCTCAGTACTAGTGGGAATACCCAAACCCACTATGGAGATGGTGTTGCCTAGTGGGTAGTGCACTGGGCTAGCACTCAGGTTCTATTCCCAACCCTACCGTTAGCTCCATGGATAACCATAGGCAAGTCATGTCCCTGCTCTGTGCCTCAGTTTCCACATCTGTAAGATGGAGATAATTCTACTGGCCTCCTTGGTAAAGTGCTTTGAGGTATGATGATGGAAAAACACTGTTTATTTTTATTCTATTAGGCACTGTACACACACACAATGCTGCTTCTAAGAACATACAGTCTAGGTATACAATGAGACAACATGGGAATACATCAGACACAGGGAGCCCGGGCTAGCAGAGTTTATTATGAATATCTCAGCATCCAAGCTCTGAGGGCTCTGTTCTGCCACCACATGGTAATGGGGAGATACTAATATTCTGCATAGCAAGCTTCAAGACCCTACAATTTATGGTGGTTCAGACATCACCCAACTTGCTGTCCTGCCAGCATGTTCTGTAATGGCTAGTCATCCTCTGCTACGTGTTTTAGAAAGGCAGCAGTTCTTCTAGCGCCAACAAACTGGAGTGCAGCAGCAAGAGACTCTACAGCGTAGCGAGGGCAGTGGGAGAACGGGGAGAAATCAAGAAAAGAATCAAGATGGTTCTTTCGGTTGCCATGAAACTGCAAAAATAAAATAAAATGCAACATGTTCTCCCAGCATTTTTAATTAGTTTTTTTTCCCCAAACCAATCTCCCTGAATACATAGCTGAGTTCAGGGGGATTCTCTCTGCATAGGCTTGCCACCTGCTTCCTGGCTTTAGCAAGTAAACACCGGTCCCCTTCCGGGGGAAGAGATGGAAAGGGAGATAGCAAGTGGGTTTTGCTCAGGGCAAGCAAGGTGCAGCCACAAACACTCGCCTAACCCCATGACACCTGTCAGCCCCTTGCTGAGGCTACGCCTCCATTTGCAGAAGTTCGCACCTACCTGCTTGCGATCTGCAGGAGGGTCCATAGAGACCTTGTCTACATGGGGAAATTGACCAGCATATTGCAGAATCAGCTATTCTGGAATAGTACCCCAGGTGGACACTCCACCCCAGGACAAAAATGACTTTATTTCAAAATAATTACTCCAAGCAGGGTAGAGTATCCTATGGGGACATTCAGGGAGCTCTTACACAACAGCTATTCTTACAGCAGAGTGAGGAGTGCTCCTTTTAGCGCTCCTGTTTTCCTTTCCCTTGCTAGTGATACAAGAAAGGCAAACAGGAGAGTGCAGTGTATATTTATACATCCACTGCCTATAAAGATGAGAACGTGTGTCTAGTTAAAACCACACTTCTGGTAGCTGGATACTCCTCTGTAGTGTAAGCTTGGCATATAAGTAGCTCTCTCTTATGCACTGGGATCTACGAAGTTCAGCTTGGACCTCCTTTTTCTGGGTACACTATGACCTTTACCCCTTGATTTTCTATCTGGAGTTGTTGGAGGCCATTGGGCTCAGGCTAGAATGAAAGGGCTCGATCCTGCCATGCGCTGAGACGTTTCAGAGTTGCTGATTAAGTTGCTCACTGTCGTTCTGGAGGAGATGTAGGGAGTTGTAACTTGGACAGTTTTTGGAGCGGCCTGCACGTTTTCTGGTGCTGCTGCTGTCAGCAGCCCTCGAATCATGAATGAGTCACTAAAGAGCTGGCCCATAGGTTCAGGAGTAGGTCACCACTTCAAAGCCAGCTCAGGTCAGATGGAACCCAAACCCTGGCTGCGTGAGCTGGAAAGGCATTGGGATAAAGAAGGGGTAAAGGCCAGTGGTAGCAATGGCGGGACACTTTTAGGAGGGCAAGTGTAGTGAAAACAAGGCTGGCGGGAACCACTGTTCTCCTCGTGGGGTTTTCTGTCTCACTGGGAGCACCCTTCCCAAAACAGGAAGCAGGGTCATGGGGCACACCTAGGCATATAAACTCTCTTCTGGGAAAGCAGCAGCACTCAGCTGCGATAGGACAGTAAATGGAGCTCAGAGGCAGGAAACTCACTGGTAAGTTGTTTCATTCTGTGAGGGGGCCAGATACCGCTCCGCTGAAGTCAGCTGTTGTAAGTTAGCAAAATTCCACTAAGACACTATTAAAAGGCCAGAACTGTATAACTTAGCAGTGATTCTCCATTGGATTTGTCTCAGACTGGAGTCCCTGCTTCCAAATCAACTGCCTCCCAGCTCAGAGCTCCATGCCTGCTTGTCCAGAAAATCACCTGAGACGCAATGTCGTGTTTCTTCAAATACAGAAGAGGAAAATCACTAGAAAAACACAGAAAATAGCCAATGTCACCTAGGTGGAAGGTGAGTTGATTTTGATCCTTGCAAAAGAGGTTGAGCCCTGAAGGGCCTCACCCCTGGGATTAAGTCGAGGTTGAAGCAGGTGAGAGCTAGAGACAAAACATTCTCCGGGGGGATCCAGCAATGGAACAACCTTCCAGAGGAGACTGAGCCAATCCAGCCTCGGGCTGTCTTTAGGAAACACTGCACAGCCACCATCTTTGAAAAGGCCTTTCCACCATATGATCCACACAACACGGATCACCTCCTGCATGCAAGCTGCCTCCTCGAACGAAACTAACTCTGAAACCAACCAGTCAGCTGAAAAATCAACCCCTACCTCAAACACTTTCACCCTGAAAACGGTAACATGCCAGAGACTCCATAATGTCCACTGGGGCCTTTGCTATTCTACAGGGAAGGTGCCCGGGTAGGCTGGTGGTGGGTGGAGGGGTGAAATGCTAAGGTAGATGGAGGGGGAGATATGGGAGGGATGGATAGATGTGTGGTGGAAGGAAAGGCATCCTTTCCCTCTGGAGAAGCCCCAAAGGCCTGGAGATGAACTAAGTCTATGGGACAAGGGTAACATGCAGGAGGCTTGAAAGCCCCAGTGAGAGGATGTCTCCGTGCACAGAGCAGCAAGCGCAGCATGGCAGAAGGGGTGGCAGTGAGTGAAGAGAGGGCGTTTGAGATGGGTGGGGCAGTGCCCATGGTGCAGAGGGGATGGGGGTGGCAGGACAATAGCCCAGGAGCTGCTGACTCGGCACACAAATGCTCAGCCACCTGGGAATGGAAAGAACGGCCTGGAGCCCTGAGGCAGCTCATTCGGGGAATGGATGCTAGAGAACAGCTTCATTCGTTTGAATGGCGCATCCCTGGTGCTCCCCGGCCCTTTGTGTTCTCATCGACTGAACCCCAATGCGGGGGGGGGGGTGCCAGGAGGGGCAAGGCGAGACGGCATTCCCCCTTGCCCACCCACCCTCCTGCTGCAGCCTGTCCACACAGAGAGCTCTTTGCAGCGTTGCCGCCGGGGACAGGCTGGGATTGGCAGGACACACTTCTGCTCTGTGGCAGGCCTCCTAAAAAGAGAACGGGCCCCACTTGTGTGAGCACATGGCTCTCCCTTTCCTCCGTCCCCACAACGCACCTCCCCCCCCCCGCCAGATGACAGACCATCCAAGAGCGATGGCAAGCCTCTGCAATCGCCGGCTTGCTGCCCCCCTCCCCACGCCAAGGCCATTGTCTCCTGTGGCAGCCTTCTCTCCCTCTCCTCTCGATCCTGGCAAACTCCCCCAGCCCTCCTCCTGCAGCCAGCCTTTCTCATAATAGCATCCTTTTCATGGAGACAAATTGTCCAGCCGGGGGCCGCACCTGAGGGCTTTCACCCTTTAACAAATAGCCTTTTAATTTTCTGCCAGAAGGGCATGGAAAGCGGGGAGGGCTGGGGGAGGTAGAGTCGAGAGAATCAATCACGCATCCATCTTCATCATTGCTGCCGGGGGACCATTTTCACTGGCTGAATGCCCCTAGGGGAGGTGGGGTGAAAAAGACAAGAGGTTGGGTGAGGGGAAGGCAGAGGTGGGGGGGGGACACAGCCAGAGGGGGGTCACCTCCAAAATCCATGTGGAACACTAGACCTCAAGCTGATAAATAGCCTTGTGGTATAACAACAGCAGCCTTTAGCCTGGGGAGGATGGGGGGGAGAAGAGTCATTTTCCAGGCTTGCTGTTTTCTCAGAGATATTGGGCCAGGTTCTCAGCTGGTGTAGCACTGGGGTGCCATCCATTTACACCAGCTGAGGATCTGACCTGGTGGGGAAGCTTATTGTGGACATTTGTATGGCTTCTCCCACCCCGCGCTGAAACTCACGCCAATAACTCCCAGCTAAAACTAACCACGAGAGGAACTTGGAGAGAAACCCCAATGCTCGTCCCTGTTCCAGGACAGAGGCACAGCCCAGCTAAACGCTACACAGCAGCTCCCACCGACACGGTGGGGAGAGAGAAGGGGTTTTTAAAAGAATACTCCCCCTGCCTCTAGCGTCCTGGTTTCCCAAGATCTTGTAAGAAAGAAAGGTGCTCTCAGAACCGACGGAGTTGAAAGTTGGGTGGTTAGGTAGGTAGATGGACGGGCTGAAGAGAGGAGCACAGGTGTCACAGTGTTACGTGCAGTATAAATGCATAGTTAGCCAGGTAGCGACAAGAGAGAGAGAAAATACCAAATTGTATTTAAAGCCCAGTGCCTTCCATCCTTTGAGGGAAGCGAGACACTGTAATGGTATTGGCTCTGACTGGGATCTGTCTCCTTCCTGAATGAAAATAAGCAAGGAGGTTAATTAGATGTTTGCATCCAATTTACGTCTTGTTTGTGAAACCAGCATTTCAGCTGTAACCCAGGCTGGGAGCCCCCTGCCCTCTCTCTCTTGCTAAATTTATTTCACAGCTCTGCAGAACTGGTTAACCCGGGTCAAAACTCTCCCATTATCATTTTATCACTGCCTCTTACTCTATAATTACAAAGCTGCTCCCTTTTTTTTTTTTAAAGCCTTTTCTTCTTCCTAGCCCCCACCCTTCCTCCTAGCCTGATGCAGGAAATTTGTGGTCTCCCTTCTACAATTTCTCTCATCCACAAAGGCCTGGAAAAATTCGGGTCTGGCTTTAAAAGCTGCTGACCCGGGATTTTGAATTCTGTTTTACCCACGTACCCCAGGACCCATAGCAGCTTTTGTGTTGAGATCTCTGCCCCACAGAGCCAATCCCAGGAGCCCCCAATCCCAGCCCAGGGCCTGAATCCGGTGTAAATCAGAAGCGACTCCATTGAAGCCAATGGAGTAAAGCTAGTAAAAATGAGAGGTGCATCCGGCCCAGGCGGATGCATTTCTGTCTGTTGTGTGCCCTGTGTGCTACCGCCAGGGATCTGGCTCCCGGTGAATGTTGGCGCTCCCAGTGACGATATTGCCTTCTGGCTGAGATTTTTTTCAAAGCTGCCTGAAGGATTTGGATACCTAGGTCCCATGTTAAATTAATGAGATTTGGGAAGCCAACTCTAGGCAGCTTTGTGAGTCCCGTCTTTCTGTCGTCCCTTTAACGCAAGAACCATATAGCTCTTTACACATGGATGGATCAAGCCTCCCACCCCTCCTCTGAAGCATGTCACCCACTTTTTGGAAAGGGGGAAACTGAGGCATGGAAGTGGTTTTGCCCAAGATAACCAGCCAATCAGGAGTAGAACCCAGGAGTCCTGACTCCCAGTGCTGCGCAGTACTAGATGACGCTCCCTTTGCTGTGTGGGGTGGGAAGGAAGAAGTCTACTGGCTCCCTGTGAGACCCTCCACAATCTCCTGCTGCCATTCACAATTGTGCAGAGTGGAAGTAAAACGCCACCAAATCAGAGCGAGGTGTTTACACTCAAACGACACAGGTGGCTGCAGTAGAGGCTAGGCAGTAGCGAGGCAGGCCCAGAGTTGGGACTGGGATATCCTTGCTAGGGACACCATAGTATCAAGCAATCGGCACCACTGTGCCTCTCGCGAGGAGAGATGGTGCTGCAGGGATTCCACACCTCTGGGTTGGAAATGGCCTCCCTTTGAGAGGGCATCGGTTTTACACAGCCTGGTGCTGCTGACCCCACAGTAGGAGTGTGCTGTTCACCAGGGCCCTTTACTCCTTCCTGCTTCTCCTGTGTCCCAGCAACCCTTCCTGTAGCAGGCTGGACACGGCTTCCACTCCAGCTGCTATGGGCACGCTGCTGATGAGCCCTTGTCTTTCCCCGTCCCCTTCCCCAAGGGGCAGTCTTCACAGCACTCCCAACCACGGCGTCCAAGGAGCTTGGGACTTGAGTTCTGACCCTCCCCCCACCCCCGCACCTCCTCTCCAGTTTCACTGCTTCCATTGAGATCACCTGATGCTCTCCTCTGGTTTAACAAAGTGAGCCCTGCGTCATTTGGGTCAGAGCCCTGTTCTGGGTCATTTGGCATAGCGGGGTCATCTACACTGGGATACCCAAATCAATTAGGGAGGCAGTGTGGCCTAGTGGAGTGGCACTCAGGAAACCTGATTCTGTTCCCAGTTCTGGCACTGACCTACAGAGTGACTCTGAGCAAGTCACATCCCCCCATCCATGCCTCAGTTTCCCCCTCTGTACGATGCAGGTAATGATCCTGGCCTCCCTTTGTAAAGCACTTCGACAGCTACTGATGAAAAGTGCAGCATTAGTATTATTGTTACTATTATAAGGACAGGTTGGGAATCACTGCACCAAACTCTTCAACCAGCTGTAATCAGAGCCACTGGCATATAATTAAATCCTAGCCTGCCAAGCACATGGCATACCACAGGCAGGCATGATGCAAGCTTCCCACACCCGCCTTTTCCAATGCTGAGTCCCCACACTGCTCTTTAATAAACATCCGTGTTTATTAACCATCTGCATTTTCCCCACTTTCCCAGCTCTGGGCTCCCCACACACCGCTCTGCTGGTGCCTGTCAATCCTGTCGCTCCCAGCATTCTGTCCCCATCCTCCGCCTTGCCATCCACGGTCAAGTCATCCAAATGATGTGGACAAATGTCCCTGGAAGAATAGAAGGAGGCCTCTGAGTTCATTTCAGGAGATGTCACTTAAATGTATGTTGTGGTCAGAAACGTGTGTGTTAACCCATATAGCCTTTCAGGGTTTGTTTCTTGGTCAGTCAGAGCCTAACAAACCAGGGCCCTCAAGCCTTGAGCCAGGTGATTTTGGATGCTCTAGCTCTGGAAGCAAGCAAACAATACAACAAGGGGGCCTGAGTGGGCAGAAATACCTGGAGGTGCACCTTGCTAGATCACACACCCTTGGCAGCTGTAGTTGCCCCAGCTGGCCTAGGGGAGGTGCTGCAAGCTAAGGACCATGCATGTTGGAAGAGCAACCGACTGCACTGTGTGGGTGGCGTTGGAAGAAGCACCAGTGGGATGGGGGATGTAGGACAGGCAGGGTAGGGACCCAGGAGAGGAGCCTATGTGTAAAGAAAGGGAGGGATCGCTGTGACTCTGTTGGTCACTGGACTGTTCTGGGCACAGAGGTGAGTCGTGTGCATTGGGAACAAAGGGTTAAGTATATGGAGCTGGTGTACAAATGTTACGGCCTCTTGTGACCTCTTGAATTAACAGAGCCCAGGTTACAGGTGCACACAGCCAGGGACTAAGGCTTGGTCTACACTACCTATTTATGGCGGAATAACTACATTGCTCAGGGGGGTGGATTTTCCACCCCCTTGAGCGACGTAGTTGTATCACCCTAACCCCTGGTGTAGACAGCACTATGTCAATAGAAGGGCTTCTTCCGTCAACATGGCTACCGCCTCTCGGAGAAATGACGTACTTATGCCATCGACATAGGTAATGTCTTCACTACGTGTTACAGCGGCAGCACTTTGTTTGTAGAGGAGCCCTGAGGCTTCGTTGCGGGATTTGGCTACTTTTCAGTTAGCGCCAAGCATAAGTCACCAAAAAACCTGCAGGCAGTGTGAAAACAGCTGGCCCAATCACCCAGGAGAAGTTTCAGGTCATTAAAAGTAGCTTGTTTGTCTCTGATGTGTGAGAGAAAGGATTGGGGAGGTATTGGGGCCTGATCCTTTGCAAGTGGATTTCAATGAGGCTGCTATTCACATGGATAGCGATTGCACGGCCCACGGAGGAAAGAAAAGCTACCCGCCCCCATTGGCAGTAATTTGCACCTAGTGAATCCCAGGACTGAAATGACCATAGACACCAAACTCACCTTTCACCTCCAGGGCAGGCTGGAGAAGCATTGGCAGTGGTGGTACAGCGAGAAGCTTGCATTCTGCTCTAGATAGGTTCTTCTAGGATGCGCATCTTGCTGTATCTGAGCATCTACCTGTACAATCATAGAATATCAGGGTTGGAAGGGACCTCAGGAGGTCATCTAGTCCAACCCCCTGCTCAAAGCAGGACCAACCCCAACTAAATCATTAAGCAATGTGACTACATATCTGTTACGTTCCTGCCATAGTGGGCACGAGTAGAGATGTTCAGTGTCTAGTCACTGGCATTAAAATTCACTTTTGTAGGTGCCTGGGAAGAGGGAGTAAGTGGTGTAGGGACCAGCTTAGGAACTGGCAGATCTGGGTCCATTGCCAGCTCTACTGTGCGACCTTGGGTGAGTCATTCCCTTCCTGCTCTTCGGGCATGTCTACAGGTTGAGGTAGAGGTGTCAATTCCAGTTGAAGGAGACGTATACACGCGAGCTCTGCTCAAGCTAGTGAGCAAATAATAGCAGCGTAGCCAGGGTGGCACAAGCAGTGGGAGGGGCTAGCTGCCCTTAGTACACACCTAGTGTCTCAGACAAGACGGTCCTGGGGCGGCTACCCCCTCGCGGCTACGCTCTGGTTCTAGATCACTGGCTCGATCAGAGCGAGCACGGACCCGTCTGCTCGAGCCGGGAATCACGCCCACAGTTCAAAGCATCGATGTGCCCATAGTCTATGTGGATTACAAGCTCTTGAGGCAGGGACTGTTTGTCAGTGTGTGTGTGTGTGTGTGTGCAGCTCCTAGCTCAACCGGCGGCTAGTCTCTACCCTGGTACAAATTAAAGAGGGAAAGAGCAACCTTGGCTCTCTGCAGCAATGGTTTGGAGAGGGGAAAATAATTCTATTTCTCAGCTGCTTGAGGGGCATTCAAACCCCACCAGTGTGGGTTGCTATTAATAATGCGGCATTACACAATGGGAACATTCCTGATGCACCCCCACCAGCTCCCCCTCCAGAGCTTCAACTGACGCAGTCCCCGAGACGGGGTCGGCTTCATTTATAACCAGGTGAAGCACACCAGCTCCAGCCAGGAATTTCCTCCAGGTCACAAAGGAGGAAAGCTTCACTGAGATTGGAAATAATTGCCCCAAGGCCTTAAGCAGCAAGCAAGGGACCGGCCTCCAGATGCCTCTCACCCCTGCAGCCGATAATCCCCTTTGTGACCAGGTTAAAGGCAATGCCGGAGAAGCCACAATTTATCAACTGCTTGAACTGCAGCCACTCTAGGGAAGAAGACTGCCCGCAACACTGCAGCGCACGGCCCAACAGATTCCCTGCGTCGGCCCCCAAAAGAGTCACATGGCTTCGGTGACATCCTAGTGACATTGATGGGGGAATGTTTTAGGATGGGGGTGAATTTTACCAGCACTGAAAGGGTTAATCCAATAGCGACACCTCTTCTGTCACATATGTGTGCTGAAGCCACAGCAAGCCCTTGCAGTTCAGTGATATTAAAGCCTGCCCCTCATGCATTGAAGCAAGGGAGGGGGGCTAATTGCTTCTTATGACACTATAATGGTAGGACTATTTACAGTAGATTAAAATCCAATTCATAATGAGGTATAATAACTTTGCAAACGCCAGGATTCGTCAAAGGGTGAGGCGCGCTGCTGAGCCTCCGAGCCAAGCAGCCTTGGACTCGGGGTTCGCGGCTTGGCAATGGTGGGCGAGGTGCTTGCCAAAGCGAGGCTGGCTTTTCCGACTTGGTCGTCTTCCCGTCGATTAAGCAGAGAGGAGGGGGAAGGGGGATTGGCTCGGTGCTGCAATGTCTGCACAGACTGGGAGGGCCACGGCATCAGCCCTAGACAGTGATTCACAAAGTCCCCTCCACGACGTGAATGGATTTAAGGGGCTAGCCGGTGCTGTTACAGCCAACTGTTTGGGAAATAGTAACATCATCCACAAAATGCCTGGCGTTCTCAGTCGGTTTGCCTGCCAGATAATATTGCTCTTTCTCCAGGGGAATCCTGCCTCCTATACAAAGGCCTTTAATCCTCAGGAAAAATCTAAATCGGCTTTATAATGATGAGGCCACTGGACCCTTCCTCTAGCTCCAGCATGCATTTTAGTGAAGGGAAATCTCGTGTGGTCAAGAGGGGTGTCATGGTGAACTTTACCCTGAACCAGGACATTGGGCTCCAAGCAGAAGTAACTGGGTGGGGGTTAGTGGCCTGTGATAGGCAGGAAATCAAACTAGACGATCTGGTGGCCCTTCAGCGCTGACTCCTGTTATGTCACATGCCCCAGGATCCAACACTAGACCACAGCCGGCAATCGATATACCCGTGTCAGGGGGAACTGGGGGATGCCTACGGCCACTGGGGAGTCAGAGCTCTGGGAAAGGAAGAGTCTTAGGTGACAGGGGTTCAGTTCCTTCCTCTCTCATAAGCACTGCGTTCTCGTGGGCAAGCTGGAGACACACCCAGGGCCGGCTCCAGGCACCAGCCCAGCAAGCAGCTGCTTGGGGCGGCCAACAGTGAGGGGCGTCACATCCGGGGCTTTGGCGGCAATTTGGCAGCGGGTCTCTCACTCCCTCTCGGAGCGAAGGATCAGCCGCCGAATTGCCGCCAAAGACTGAAGCGGCGGCAGTAGAGCTGCAGATCGCGATCGCGGCTTCCCCCCCCTTTTTTTTTTTTGCTGCTTGGGGTGGCAAAAACCCCGGAGCTGGCCCTGGACACACCACTATTGCACTGGGGGAAGATCTCTGAAGGAATTTACCACCACCCCCAGTCCAAGCTTCAGCAAATGGAGTGAGGGTGGCTTATATCTTTTTTAATAAGATTTTTGCCGTATCCCCTTAACCAGGTACTGACCTGGCAGTCAAAACACAACATCCAAAGAGGCACCAAATGACCCAGAGGAAGGACTGGGGACAGGTGGAGTTGAGAGACAAATTGTTTTCACGGAGGGTGAAATTCATCTTGTGCGGAGAAGACGGTGCACGGCCTACACGTTGCTTTAAGCTGTCTTTGGAGGGCTTAAGTGATACATAGGCCTTAATGTCGGCGTAGTTCACAAGGCTGAACTCCAGCCATTGGATACAAACTACTAAATACAGCAATAAGGCCAAATGGTATGAAAATCTTTAAAATATACTTACAATGGGGCTTCAGGGGATTGGTGAATGGGATTTAGAGACTTTTATCTCTGGGTCACCAGGCCAAATCTAGGGCTGCTTGGTAGTGACTGGAAGGCGTTGCCATCGGATGGCCTAGGTGAAATGAAGCCAGCGCTCTCAGAGCTGTTCCTCACAGAGAGCCATCCACATCACAAAGCCAACGCCAGAGAGTGGCCTCACTGTTGGAAGAATTGATTAGGCCGTGACCATTGACGTCCCCTCTCCTACTAGACGTGGCCTTTCCTGGTCAGGTTTAGGCCTCTTGTCAGGGACAATGTATGGGAGAAGCTTGCCCTGCTGTGTCTGGGGTGGATCCTCACTCAGAATCAGTGCCCAATCTAACGCCTTCCACACCGTCACTGAAAACACTCAGGGCATGACTCTGTGGGCTCCGTAGATGGAGCAGATCCACAGAAGTCTCCTCAGCCTGTTTCCATCCTAAAATATCTCAGCTTGGGCTCCTGCCGACAGACTCAAGGGAGAGAGGTGAGTATGTGACCTGAACTTCCTTAGTGGTGCCCCTCCATGCACATGCACTGATAGGCCATGTTATGGTCCCTGTAGTGGTGCCATGTGTTTCCACTGCAGTGGAGACCAGCTGCGCCACTCGCGCTATCAGTCCCCTGATTTAAACCGGGAAGGGCCTGGTGGAAGAATCCTTTCAGTGTGGGGGCCTTGAATCTAGAATTTGCTTCCCCTTCCCTAGATCAACAGCCAGAATCTGTTAACTTTCAGGGCACCTGCAAGACCTACCAGTTCTCCCAACCCTTGCAGAAGGAGACTGCTTCATGGGCGGGGGGAGGCATATGTGGGCTGTTGATATTGCTTGTTACCAATGGGTTAACAACTGGTTAGGAAAGAGATGGTAACTGAGTAGGATCTGCAATTGCTCCTTCTGTGCATATGGAGAGCCAACATTAATAAATAAAAATGCACGAGACATGCGAGAGCTCTGAGATGATGCAGAGCAGGGGCTGCAGCCCTGTTTTCATTCCTCCTGGCATTCTCTTGTGAGTGTCCTCATCAAAGGTGAAATTCACCTCTGTGTGGAGGGCCAGCACAAGACCCTAAAAACAGGGCATAAGTCAGACTTAAGTGATGCATGGGCCTCATCCTGTCCCCTGCACAGGGAGGGAGTGACACCCTTACAGCAGAAGCCTCCCTTGTAGTGATCCCCATGGAAGGGGGTAGGCTAAAGGCTTATGACCCAAAAACTACAAATCCAGCACTCTCAGGATCCTCACAGCCAGAATAGAAATGACTCACTATGTGATGCCATTGCAACATTCACATTAATCTCTTAAAACAAGGGTAGTTATATGATCCAGAACCCTTCTAGACAGTTATTTATATAATGGTAGCACCTCCAGGTGCTAACCGAGATCAGGGCCCCATAGCGGTAGGCACTGTACAAGCATATAGCAAAAGCTGGTCCCTGCCCCAAAAAGCTTATAGTCTACAGAGACAAAGGGCGGCGGGGAGAGGACTTGCCTCAGGTCCCGCAGCAGAATAGAGCCAGGAACAGAACCCAGGTGTGCTATGGCTGAGGCTAGCATGCTACCCACTAAACAACACCGCCCCTCCCTCTAGAGATACCAGTCCCAGCACCAAACTATCTGAGCAGCTGGAGAACCATTTGTACCTCTCCAGGGCCCCCGCCTCTAGTCATGCTGTGAAACAGCTGTCAGATTTAAAAAAAAACTACAGCAATCCATTCATCAATACCTAAGTCTGTCAATCACCCTGCTGCACCATCAATATCTCCATCTCGCTGCTGACAAGTCAGAGGACAAAACACAGCTGAAATATTTATGCTTTCTTAAAGGATAACGTTTCTTTCCCTGCCTCGTCATTTCCCCAGCTCCACCCAGGCGCTGCTATAGTTGCTGTGGCGTCTGTGGTGAGGGGTGAATTGTAAAAGCAACAAAGGTTTTAATTTTTTCCTTAGCCGGCTCCAAACGAGTTACAGAATGCCTGGGACTGAAGATGGGAAAGATCTATTCATTCCCATCTAGTCTATTTCCCTGCTGGAAAAGGTCCGTTCCCTACAATGGGTTTCATGCAGTGTTTTCTCCAGGCTGTCTTAAGCAATGATGCTTCCACCCCTTCCCTTGGGGCAATATGCCAGGCCCCAGTACGTCTCACTGCCTGGAAGGTTTTCCTGATGTTACTAGCAGGCTAGGCTGGCACTTGCTCGCAGGAGTAGCCTCACTGAAGCTGACGGCAGCAGTCTAGAAGTGAGGTATTACTTAGTGCGAGTAGTGGCACAGTAAGGAGGTATCAGATCCAGATAGTAACCAAGGGAACGTTGTCCTGGTCAGGGCCGGCGCTTCCACTAGGCGAGCCTAGCTGGTCACCTAAGGCGGCAGGATTTGCGGGGTGGAAATTTGGCGATGGGGGGGGTCCTTCCGCTCCAGGTCTTCGGCAGAAATTCGGCGGCAGGTCCTTCACTCGCTGCAGGACCCACCACCGAAGTGCCCCAAAGATGCGGAGCGGAAGGACCCCCCGCTGCCGAATGTTCGGAGGAGGAGCGCTGCCGCCTAGGGCAGCAAAAACCCTGGTGCCGCTCTTGGTCCTGGTGACTCCATAACTCTCTTAAGGGAATACCCACCCACAGGTGAGTTTTGAAGCCTCTCCAAGCATGGGAAGATTGGGCATCAGCTCTCTGGTAGGTGCAAATTCCACAGTCACGGACCACCTGCTGAGAAAGCCTCCCCCTGCCCTCCCCCCAAAATCTCAAATTTCCCTTTGTTCCGTTTAGCTCATTATTCCTCGAACTGCCCCAAACAAATTTCTCTCCCTCCTTTGTGTTTGCGCCCTACAAATGTTTGGTAGGTGGTTATCATGGTGCCGTTAGTTAACTAATTGTTGGGGCCAGGCCCTCAGCTGGTATAGAGCCACGGACCTCAACCAAGCCACACTAATTTATACCAGCTAAAGACCTGGCCCAGTGTTTTTAGAGCTTGTAGTTTGCCTTCTTGCATCAGTCCTTCCAACCCCTCGGTCCTTTTTGTGGCTCTTCTTTCAATTTCTTCCCATATAGTCCCAGAATTAGTGGGTATTTTCCCTCCAAAATGGGAAATCAATTGGCTTCAGAAAGCAGATCATTTCTAATGTCCAACATCTATCCACCAGTCTCGATGAGTGCACATAAAGGACACTGTATAGACTTAACTAATTACGTAGCTCGTTTCCGACCAGCTTGGTTACAGAATTTCGTACAGCGCAGAACCAAGTCAATTGTCGATATAAAGAGGACTGAAAGGCAGCATTTCTTCTGAGGTGAAGAGGTCTTTGCCACATGGCCTCAGGAATAACAGCCATCTTCCTGAAAATGAAACAAACCGGCTCATAAGAATTGCTAGGGGGCTCATATATTAGATTTAGACAATAGGAAACACCATGGAGAGTCATGCTGTATGTACAGATTGTGGAGAATGTCCCAGTCAATTCCATGTAGTCTCTGAGTGCCCATTGTAATGTAGGGGAGCTGAATGGTGCCTAGATATCAAAATGATTTGGACAAGATAGATAGATAGCAAAGCACGTAACTGGAAGAGCATCTCCTGTTACAATGGCTAGTTGAGGGAGTATGGATGAGTGGAGCATATATATATATATATATATATATGGTATGAAGGGCAGAACCTCTATGAATATAAAGCCTCCTGAACTGATGCTAGAGCAAGTTCAGGACAAAAACAACAATCCCCTTAACAGTACTTTACACTCAGATCATTCCCTTCCATAGACAGAAGATGCTCAGGTTATGGAGGATCCAACCTTAATCAACACCAGGATGCTGGGTCACTCAGTATGTCTAGGTTGTAAATGACGATACCTCCAGAAGCTGAGTACCTCTAACACTATGGTGGGCTGACAGCAGATGGAACAGGTCCCAGCTTATGAAATATTTACAGCAGCACTCCTAGAATCATACCGAGATGTCACTGGGACGAGCTTTCTTGGCCACAGACTGAGCCAATTATCTTCTGGTGAAAATGATGCTCTTTAATTCATCGATAATTAGAAGGAAAACACTACTTTTTCCCTCTGTTGCTGTTTCCCATTTGAATATATGTGTGCGTGAGAGAGAGAGAGTTTGAAAGGAAGAGGGGGAGAGAGATGAAAAGGTAAATGGGTTGAGAGAATGGAACTGCCTCTGGATCGGAGAGAGAGCCAATGGCTACCACCCAAGTGAAATTCCAACTTTATGAGATAATAGGCTTTTCCTAACCAGCGTTCACTATTAACTTCAGCACTGGCTTAAACCCCATGGCCTCAGGCACAAGAGAAGCAGAGCTCATATACGGTAAATGTTAATACTGCTTTAGCACTGTAATAAGCTAAAAGGTAGATGCAAGAGCTGGCACATTAACTCCTCTTTTTCATCCTTTTAACACGTTTTGGGGTAATATGAATAATAAATATTTGAGCTCATGAAGGTTAACGGATTGATAGTGCTGGAGACGGACGTCCCCTATTTATGAGCAAGCCCGTGTAAGTAGCTGTCGCACAAGCTGTGTCCATCTAGTATTGAAATGTCAGGGTGCTCGGCTCTGATCCGGACAGCCCGCCTTCTTTAAAATAGGCCTCACTGGGCTGATTTCAGATAAGTCAAGATTCTTGTCAGCAAGGAGATAAGCTCTGGAGCAAGGGAGGCTGTGGAATTCCCATCATTGGAGGTGTTTAAGAACAGTTGGGCAAACACCTGTCAGGGATGGTCTAGGGGTACTTGGTCCTGCCTCAGCACAGGGGGCTGGACATGATGACATCTCAAGGTGCCTTCCAGCCCGACATTTCTGGGATTCTATGTTAGTCATGAGACCTTGCTGCTTGTTTAAAACATGAGGATATCAGGGTATTTATATTGCATTGTAACATAGAGAGATTATTCTTATTTATTTGTACTACAATAGCATTTATAAGCCTCACTGTGCTAGGCGCTGGACAGCCACCTAGTGCGCGAGTCCCCACCCCAAGGAGCTTAAAATTGAAATAAACAAAGCAGGGTTATTATCCCCATTTTGCAGGGGGGGAGCTGAGGCACAGAGAGATTAAGGGACTTGCCCAAGGTCATCTATCAAGGCTGTGGCAAAGCTAGGAATTGACCTTAGCTCTGCTGAGTCCAAGTTGAACATCTTAATCACAAGATCATCATCCTTCTTTGAGAGGCAACTATAAGAATTAGCAAGAGTTTAGAGATTAGCTATGGAGACAGAGCGAGAGACCCAATCCTGAAGTCTTTACTCAGTCTCTACTCAGAGCCTCATTTTCAGCCTGTCCCTCAACATATCGTGACTTTGTGCTTCCCCTGGTTTTCATCTGTTTGTCTGGGGTAATTTAGACCTATAATAACTACCAGAATGCACCCGTTTAGACCTCCCCGTGACCTGGGTTGCACTCACAAATAGTTGCAGGAGGAAAATGGCAGATGCAATTAAAACTGAGGGCAAAAAGGCCCAGCTTTTGAAAAATCTTCACTGGAGTCAATGGAGGTCTGCATGTCTGGTGTAACTGAGGACGGTGCTGGACTTTAAAGCTATCCCTGTAAGAGCAGAGGGGGTTCCTGGTCCTGCTTGCAGGCTAGGGGGCGCTGAGTGAAGTCCGTCTTGAAAGACTCAGTTTAAAGCAAAGGGCGGTGCATTGTGCCTCTCTGCCTTAGGGAGCAGCCTGTTTTCTCTGCTTTGGGATTCTTGTGTGTTCTCATTCGGAATCCTAGGAAACACCGCGGTGTTACATTGCAAGCTTTGCCCCGGAATGTTTGATTTTACCTGATTGTTCTGTGTGTGTGAGCTGAACATAACAATGTGTACCTCGCCTCGTTACAGAGGCTCTGACAATGGCTCCAGAGTAGAAGTCTCCATCTGCTCACACACAGCATTGCTATTAAATCAGGTGTCCCAAGAAAGGTTTGAATGGCCTTGGGGGAGAGTGTCCCCTGTTAGGAGCAGGAGAGCGGAGGACCTTGTATTCTTAATACTCAGGAAATCAAGATGACCTTTTCAGAAAGGAAGCCTTTGAACATGAGAGATTTGTCACGATACCCCCTATTTCTAGGTCATGGAGACCATCCACGTGGGAACTATTAACAAGAGGTAGGGCAAAAACACGTAGGAGCTGGACTGCTCTGGTAAAGTGCTAGTATAACCCACTGCTGAGTGAGTGTTACAGGTCCCGCTTGGGCCTCATCAGCACAAGGTATGAATCTGTTACAGCCCATTCATAGGAAGCCTGGCTGTTTAACTAAAGCTGTAGCTGCTTATGCTGTTATCTCAGGAAGCCCTCTGGTTCAAGTCCCAGTCGGAGAGCCGTCACATAAGTGAGAAACAGCTAAGGCTCCATAGATGAAACCGTAACACATTCATATCCTCTGTGGATCAGGACCAGTGGGTTGCAGGAGGACTGTGGGAGAGACAGAAGAGAGGATGGGCTTCAGCGTTGGGCGGTGTGATCCGAGTAGGACGGCAGAGCTGGCCGAGAAGCGTGTGTGCAGGAATGATGGGGAGACAGCAGGAGTTGGGGGAAAGGACAATAGCATCTCCCAGGGGAGGAGAGAGGATGGCAAAACAGGGCACCTGCAAATGAATGCAGAGGAAGCAACTATAAAATACGATGCAACTGGGTTAATAGGGAGGTAGGATGGAGACCCTTGGAGCCTTGCTTGTTCAGGGTGAGCGGCTGGCAGAGACAGAGATGTGTGTTTGCAGCTACAGGCAAGCATAGCATAGAGGCCCTTCCCACAGATTTACCAGCTGAAGTGTGGTGGGGTGTACGACTCTGGGAATTTGTCTCTGATGTGAACACAAATTGCCTCATTGTGGCCTGTGGATGTAACCAGCATATGCAAACTGGCATGTTCCTGGGGCATGTTTTGTGTAAAGGCATGATGAGTACTTGTCTATCTGGGGGGTGTATATTAATGGTATGTGCATGAGAGAGAGGTGAACACGGTATATACTGACATGTACAAAATGCATGTCTGATGCCTACTTGTGCATATAGAACGCTCTGTGTGTGTGCTCACGCGTTGGTGCGCCCTGGCTTCTGTGTGTTTGCCTTTTACTTTGCTCACTGCACTGTGACAACAAAATGCTTCTTTTCCTGCGTACCTCTTTTCCACGTCGCAATCCTTTGGGGATATCAAGGGCAAGCCAGAGAAGGGTTACCTGGAGAAAAGGGTTGCTAGGCAACCAAACACCCACCACCCCCAAGCACCACAAACCCAAAACTCGTTCCAGGCCTGCAACCAGATTAGCATATTAATGAGGCTGTAATTTCCCTAGAATTGTCTGCACGTACATGCTTGCTCGTAGCACACTGGCCCAGGAGTTTGCTATGCAAATAAACTGGTTTTACAGGCTGTGGCTTAATTA
This sequence comes from Mauremys mutica, assembly GCF_020497125.1. Lineage (NCBI taxonomy): Eukaryota > Metazoa > Chordata > Testudines > Geoemydidae > Mauremys > Mauremys mutica. The sequence goes on from NC_059087.1 coordinate 27,030,341, forward strand.
ACTCATCAAGTTCATCTTCCTAACAGAAAAGGCAGACTAACTGCAGATTAATGGACCTGTGTTTGCTCTTCTCTCTCTCTCTTTCCCCCAATCCTCCCCTTCTCTAGCTAAGCCCTTCTGCCAAATATGCCTCCTCCCTTCTCTGACATCGCTCAGCAGAATGAAAGCAAAGTAGAATCTCGATCCTACAGAAGGACTAAAGTCAGAGGGGGCCAATCCTGCTTCCATCAAAGTCAATGGGAGTCTTGCCATCAACTTCAAGAGGAATGGGTTGGATTGGGCCTTGGATGTTATAACTACACCCTCCGACTTAAGCGGGCAGGTGAGAGGTTGCAAGTAGGGGTTGGAACTTTGTGACCCTATCTCTTTAAAATAGCCACCTTCAGTGAGGTTGTTTTTTGTTGGTGGAGGGAGTGGGGTGGATGTTTTTGACCTGCCATTTCTAGCAGAGCTTCAGCGGTGATATTTAATCGCCAGCAATGCTGGATCTGGGAGAGAGAGGCATTCTCCCTGCCTGCCTGTGAATTAGAAATGTCAGTCCTGGCTGCCTCCCACACTATTAAGCAACTTTCTCTAGTTCTTGATGTCTGACCAAAACAGAGGTTTCACAGAAACTCGCAGGGAGAAAGTTAATATGGCCGTGACTCTATATTCAGCTGTGAACTTTCAAACTGGAGGTTCCTTTGAACATTGGCTAACTTGTATGTGTCTTCTCTCTCCCTCCCCCCCACCACACTCCTTCGTCCTCTTCACTAACTCTCTGATGGTTGAGTGGAGGTGAGAGGAGGAATTTTCCAAGGGACAAGCATTACTAGTTTGTCCTTGTTCACGTGCCCTCTCCTCAGATCCTTCAAACTTGCTTTACTTTCCAATATGCAATTAAATTTTCCATACAGAACAAAAGGCCCTAGAGGCAGTTTTCAAAGGAACTCACTCTTTTGTGGGTGAAATAGTTGAGTGCATTTTTATTTTTATTTTTTTCAGATTGCCTGGGGCTGGGTGTTCAGCTGAGGGAAAGGGACATACCTCCACTGAGTTCAGTGAATGGCTTATGTCAGCTGAGGGTCTGGCTCTAAATGTTTAATTAATAATTTAGTTATAATTAATTATTTGGTATTTGCCTAGAAGCCCCAAATGAGACCATGCTAGGGGCTGTGCAAACACATAGTGAGAGATGGTCCTTGCCCCGAAAAACTTACAGTCTGACTAGATAAGCCGAGAACGGGTGGAAGGGGAGACAGGCATAGTGAGGAGAAGTGACTGGCGGAAGGTTACCCAGGAGGTCGATGGCCAAGCAGAGGACAGATCCCAGTGCTCCTGAGTTCCATTCCAGTGTCTGACCCACTGACAGACCATATAACAATGATGCACTGAAACCACCATTTTCAAAGTTGGGTGTTTTGTTTTTTTTCCGTGAAGAGCCCAATCCTGCCAGATGCTGAGCTTTCTGGCTCTAAGCCAGCTCAGCACTTAAGCATGTACTTTCCTGCAAGTGGATGAGGAGCCCCATTGAATTCAATGGGATTAATCATATGCCTGAAGCACATGCATTGCTGCATTGGGATCAGAGTACTCAGCACCTTGCAGGATTGAGCACTAAGCATCTAAACCCATGTCCTGGTGTGACATACAATCCAGGCCAATGAGTAGCTGTGTCACCCCTGCCCTCTAACCCGGGGTGCCCTTTACAATGTCTTGCTTCTGTAGCCTCCAACCTGGTCTGCTCACAGTCTCCAGCATGAAGGTCATTCCAAGCTATGTGTGTGTGTGTGCTGCAGCCAGCCAGCCACACCTGGGGTCTTACCAGCCTTAAAAATTACCATATGGTGACCCCAACACACTCCCAGTCCCAGATTTCTCCTGCCCCCATCCCCCAAAATGTATGTCCTGTGCTGCCCAGCCCCCTCCTGGATAAGACAAATACACTGAGTCTGTTATTCCTTTAAGGGAATAATATGCACAAAACTTGTTACCCCAAATGGAGTTACCCAGACAGTTCAATTGAACACACTGGATTAGATAAAACAATAAAACAAAGTTTATTAACTACAAAGCAATTTCAAGTGAGTACAAGTCATGAGGCAGAAAAGTCAGAAATGGTTACACGAAAAATAAAGATTAAATGCAACTGGTGCCTAACTTAACAAACTACATTAGACTCAAAGCAAAGTTTTCTCACCACATGCTTTCAGCAGTCCGACTGACCATATGCTTCTGGTCAAGACTCCCTCCCCAGAGTTCAATGGCTGCTTCCTTTGGCTATGCCTACACTCTGAACCTTACAGAGGCACAGCTGTACCGCTGTAAGGTCTCCTGTGTAGCCACTCTATGCCGGCGGGAGGGAACTCTCCTGCCAGCATAATTAAACCACCCCCAATGAGCGGCGGTAGCTATGTCAGCAGGAGAGCACCTCCCACCAACATGGCACTGTCCACACGGACACTTTTGTTCGTGAAACTTATGTCGGTCAGGGTGTGCGTGTGTTTTCACTCCCCTGCCCAACAAAAGTTTTACTGACAAAAGTGCTAGTGTAGACAAAGCCAACAATGGAGGTTTGTTTTGTTTTTTTGTTTGTTTGGGGGGAGGGTTTGGGGGGGGGGTTGCCCTGCCTTTTTATCTGCCAGAGAATGACCACTTAGCAGGTAATGGTCCATCAGCCTTGTTTACACCTGGCTGAGGTGTCAGCCTGCCCTTTGTCTCTGAGGAAATGCTTTGGCCACTCCCCAGACTTCCCTGGAAAACATACTGATTTCAGCTTGTTTATAACCTCCCCCATCACGCTGTTACCTGCATTGCACTGTGATGTTACTGATCAGCAACTTCTGAGTTTTAAATGGTACCTCCCAAGGCCCATGTTGTACAAACATTACTACAGTAGTGTGTGGGGTGTGAATCCAGGTATACTCTGCCACTCTTGGCTTTCAGTGGGCACTGCAATTGCTCGGCTCCTCTGAAAAACAGGCTGATTGTTCAAGTGCCTAAATCTGGAGTTGGATGTTTAACTTTAGGAACCGAGCTTGGAAATGTGGGTTTTGTTCTGTCTCTTCTTATCCCCCTCCACTTCTGGATACGTTTTAAAAGGCAGTTTGGGGAATGGTCTTTTATAGTGGAAGAGCCCATGGTACAAAGACACATGCTCCAAGCCAAAGCTTGATGCTATTGTCTTCCAGGGGCTTTGGATCAGGCCCATGAACACTGCCGTAAGAGAGGAACTCTTTAGAGTACTCCAGAGGGGGCGATTATAATTAAGGTGAATGATATGAAATTAAGCACAATGGTTCCTGTGCAAGCAAGACGCAACTCCGCTGGCTTCAGTCAACTGACATCAAGGGCACTGCAGCAGGGTGGTCCCCTGCTCCTGCCCTGAAGGGCTTAAAACAGCCCAGGAGAGGGCTGTGGCTGGGGCAAGATGCCTGGGCTGATTGGGGAAAGTAGATTCAGCTGTGGCCATGCCCCAATCAGGCCCAGCTGGCCCCTATCAGAGGCTGTGAGCCAGAAGCCCAAACAGTCTCTCTCTAGCTGTAGAGGGAGAAGGGCCTGGCTGCAGGGAGCTGGAGACAAGGTACCTAGAGTGAAGCAGGGCTGGGGAAAGGCAGAGGAGCTGGGGAGCTCCAGCCTGGAAAGGCCCAGGCTGCGGCCTAGCATTGGGCCAACGGGTACTGGGGGTTGCAGAGGGCAGCCCAGGGGTAGGCCAAGGCAGCAGGTCCAAACCCAACCTTGCCTGTGATGCGTGGCTGATACTGCAGTCTGCCCCAGGGCGTGGGGCTAGACAATGACTGGCAGTAGCCATATACTGAGGCGAGGTGGGGATAGAGGGTGGAGGTTCCCCGGGGAGGGGAGACCCTGAGAGAAAGTGGTTACTGCCAGGGGGCAGCACCCCAGGTAAAAGGGCACTGGGTCCAGGGAGGGACACGGGGGCCAGAGGCCAGGCGGATCACCAGCCTGCAGAGGGCACTCCAGACCTGGAACGAGCTAATTCCGGAGGACAACCAGTAGGAGGCGAGGAAGGGGTGAGTCCGCACCTCTACAGGCACCATTTAACCTAATATTGCATTTCAAGAAACACTTGCTAACAGTGGTGTCCCTGAGGGTCAGATTGTGCACTCTTTATGCACATTGGTGAGCGCTTGCTCACATGACTAGTGGCGGTGACGTCAGAAGGACCACTCCAATAAGTAACTCCTCACCAGGGTGAGTAATGATGACATAATCTGCCCTTGCAGAATAGAATTGTCCCACAAAGGACTTCGTTGAAGCCATTTTCCTGAAGTTGTTTGACTGGGCAGAGTCCTAGAGAATATAGTGTACTTGGAAGCTATCCTGCATTAGCAGAGAAATGGACGAGCTGACCTAATAGGTCGTTTCCATCTCTAATTTCTGTGGCTCTGTGATTTATCCCCTTATTGGAAAGCATTTCAGACATGGCGTGCCTAGCACAGGGAAAGAATGATACTAAATAATCTTTTTTTCATTTCCTCTCCTCATTGTCAGAGATGATGAGAGGTGAGGGGTAGTTCTGCCATGACATTAGCGAAGCAATGGAATAGAAAGGCAGCCGGGGATTCAGCGTAACATCAGAAAAAGAAGAGGCTATTCACTCCAGGTGGGGCTAGCATGGTGAACACTGGTGACACTGTCAGAGAGCGCCCCCCGTTACAGTCTCATCTCGGCCCAGGAGAAGATATTTTGATACCAAGAGGACAGACCAGACATAGAGAGACACAAATAGGTGGCCCTGGCAGGTCATGCCAGAGGTTCACCAGGAGGCAGTTGTGGGCATGTTACTCATTCTATGTCCTGCACTCAGGAAGAACAGTCTTGTGACTGAAACGCTAGCTGAGTGATCAGGAAAATGAGGTTCAGCGCCTGGCTCAACCACGGTCCTGTGTAACCTCGGCCTCCATCTCTCTAGACCTCAGTTCCCAGCTGTAAAATGGGGACAATAATACTTCCCCTGTCAATTTAGATCATAAACTCATTGGCAGAGGAGCTGTCTTACTATGAGTATGTTCAGCACCAGTTGCAATGGGGCCCTGATCTCGGCTGGAGCTCCTAGGTGCTATTGTAATAAGAGTTGATAGCTAATTAAATGTATCTGGCTTGGCTTGTATGTTATAACAGGAGAATAAGTAGGCTGTGATGATCGAAGGGGGTGGGGGAACTGTTCTATTTTTAAGCTTTGGTTTTAAATCACTATCAACAATAGTCTCTGAGCTTCATCTTCATGCCTCCAGCATACAAACAGCGGCTGGCTTGGTTTCAGGAGTCACTCTTCCAGCTCCAGAGATCGCTTCTCAGAAGCTTTGGCCTCCTTTCATTGGTGGGCCTGAGGAATACCAAGCCCCCAGTCAGTTGTCGTGATGACGCATCTTCCCAAATTCCCTACAAGGTTTTCCAGTTGTTCTCAATCATCTGAGACATTCCAAGGTTCAGATCAAGCATTGTGGACAATGCTATAGGGCTAAACACTACTCCCTCACCCTGCACAAAGCCCAAGCACCTGGGCTTTGTGCAAGAGAGCTAAAAGGGGTATGTGTACACTAAAGGAACTAGCCTGGCAAAGCCACACTGCAGTAGCTCTGCCGCACTAACCCCGTCGGATTTTCCCATCCGTGTAGGAACACCACCTCCCTGAGCGAGGGTAGCTAGGCCAACAGAAGCATTCTTGCACTGACATCATCTGCATCTGCATCGGCCACTCCCTGGTTCATTCCTTCTTTCCATTCCTCTGACGGTTTGCTACTGCGTTCAAAGGGAGTAAGCCAGGCCCTAAATTTTGGGGAGAATCTGCATCCTTGTTGGGCTGCTTCCCGCTTGCCTTATTTTTCCTGCTCTTTTCACCATCACTAATAATAAAGATATTGCAATTATTTGTGATTTTTGTTGACAAAGGGCAGAGCAGCTTCTTCTGTGTGTTTGTCATGAGGTGAGATAGGCCCCCACTCGCTCTCCCGTGACTGTGTTGTAGGCTCATCATATTATTCCCTACAAATGACATTTTTTATTATTGACCTTTCTTCTGTTTGCGAATCACTCACAAACCAACCCTAAATTTTGCTAATAATTTATTTGTCCTCAGTGTTCTTCACACAGACAGATGTCAGTGTCTAGATTGCTTGCACGCTGTTCACTTCCACCCTTCTCTGTTCACTATTCGTGTTGCGTGCGAGGTCACCTAAGTCACAGGGTATCGTTTCATCGCTGGATGATGGAATTTTTCTAAGCAAGGGACTGCTGAATAACAAGTGGCAAATGACAAATATCACACTTTGTGGGAGGAATGTTCAGATGAATATTCTGGTCATGTGTGCTAAAAAATTTGGAAACTTTGGGGATCCGGGAGTAATTTCATGAATACTCAGTGGCCCTCTGCATGCTCACAGATAATACGACCCCACCAACAGCAGCGAAATGAACTCACTGCTCTTATTCATGAATAACTGGCTGTATTATTCAAAAAGATCAAGTAAAAATTTCTTTTCACCAGCAATGTCAGCTAAGGAAAGAGGTTGTGGTATTAGAGGGGGACACAGAGTGGGGTTTGGTTCCCCTCTGCAACAGGCTACCTATGTGCCCCATCTACAAATCTCTCTCTCTCTCTCTCTCTCTCTCTGCCTCCATTTCCTAAGCTGTGCAGTGGAGATTGAGCTACTCTGCCTGATAGGAAAATTGTGATGGTGCCAAATACTATGCTGATGGAAGCCATGTCTAGATAGGCTCAAAGATACACAGGTAGCAGGTATGTTGAGTAAGTAGGTGCAATTTTTTACCCAGAGCTTAATCCTGTCCTAAACCTACACTTAAAAGTCCCATTGATTTCACCATGAATTGTGGATCAGCCATAACCATCTTTCTGACTAAGGCAACCTCTCCATACCACTTCTCCTTGCTAAAAGAATGCGGTGAGGTGAGGGATATGTCTGGTTCTAGGTATTTACCAGTTCTGGAAGAAAATGAGAGACAAACTTTATTTCCACTTGTGGATGGGAATTTAATAAAAACAAAAAACATTATCTGGGGAAATTCTGGGCCTGATCCCAGACCATTAGTCAGTAGAACTTTTGTCATTTACATCATTAGGCGCAACAGTGGGCATGATCAGTTTTTTGGTTTCTCCTCTATCTGCTGAACATGTTTATTTGGTTACACTTAGGAACTTTTCTGAAATGTATTTGATTTTTTGTACTCTTATTTCTGTGTTTTAACAAATGAAATATTTTGTCCTGTTTTGAAAGAAACTCTATATAAACCAGATTACTACTTTATGAATTCTCAGCCCTTGCTACCAAAATAGTTACCAATTTTCTGAAACAAACACCTTAACTGTACTGTAAAGCTATTCTCAAAGGATGCTCAAAACACTGAGTTCTAGATATTTGCACTCACCGTTGTAATTTACAAATAGGTTTTTTTAATTTAATTTACAAATAGATTTTTTATCTAATTCTTTTATACAATAACATGTGGACTCCAAGATTCCATAATATAGATTCCTCCCTTTCTTTTTCATAATCTCTTCTTTAAAAGGTTGCTTTAAACATTTGTCTGAGAGTAGACAATTATTTAATCCAGCAAGAAAAAAAGCAGAATGGTTGGAAGCAGATGCTAGACAAATTTAGGCTGGAAATAAGGTACAATGTTTTTAAAACAGTGAGGGTAACCATTGGACCAATTTACCTAGGAATGGTGGATTCTCCACCATATGCAATCTTTAAGTCAACATTGGATAGCTTTCTAAAATATAACTGTAGCTCAGATAGAAGTTATGGGCTGGATGCAGAAATTATTGGGTGAGATTCTGTGGACTGCGTTATGCACGATGCCAAACTAGGTGATCATAATGGTCCCTTCTGGCCCTGGAATCTATTAATCTATTGACATTCTGGGGTTTAAAAAGCAGCAGCTGATCCTGTGCAGCCCCTAGTTCTCATAAGCATTTGGTATAATAGATCCATATTGTGCCAATGCATACTAATGTTCATATACATTTGCAGCACACAGAGCAATGCTTTGGAGACAGCCAGATGTCAGATTGAATAAGACTCAATGATACACCTGTTCTGCACACCAGACCAGGATTTCTCCGCTAGCCCCGCTGGTTTCTGTAGCAGCAGAGCTTTCATTTCCCTAAAACAATTGGTTTTTATCCCTTATGGCTCTGAAAAAAAATAAATTCTGAATCCAACCCAATCGGGTGCTGTTTTCCTGAGTCTGCAGACAGACAGAAACAATTAGACAGATCCTGGGTTCAGAGACAGTCGACGAGAATAATTAGAGGCATGGAAAAAGCTCCTCACTGAGAGAGATTGAAAAGATTGGGGCCGCAGATCCTCACTTCCAAACTGTTAATTATTTAACATGCTATTATTCAGTGTCACAAAGAAACTGACAGCAAGGGCCAGCTTCTGCTCTCAGCTATGCCCAAGCAGCCTCCGTTGAAGTCAACAGAAGTAGCATGCCAACAAAGGGCTTGATTTTGCTCCCATCAAATGTAATGGCAGAGATCCAATTGACTTTAAAGGGGCAAGTTCAGGCCTAGGGTTTAGAGGGCTCTTTTTTGTTTTCTCATGCCGGTTTACTTGTGGAAAAGTTTGGCTTACATTTTATTTTGGATTGAGATTCCTGTGTGTCTGTAAAGTCTTTTGATACTAAGAGCGGGTTCCGGTTTTCTATGTAAATCTACTCATCAGGCTTATATGAGCCCCAATAGGAAACTGACCCCAGTGTCCTTTGCTAACAGTAATATAACAACACAGGACCTGGTCCTACAAGGCCTTACTCATGGGAATAGTCTTTGTTCCTTTTGCTCATCCCCTTGAACACTGTCCTACTGTTATATGTTAAAGACATGGTGATAACTAAAGTTTGCCATTAAATCACTCTTTTATTGTGAGAATCAGAGCCATTCATGTGAACATGGGTTTGAAGGATCTGGCCCATCCTAATATTTCAGGACTGAAGGAGGTCATGCTACCTGTAAGGGCCCATCTGGTTATCTGCCTTGTATTGTTAACATGCCATAGTGGCCTGATGTGTGTGTGTGTGTGTGTGTGTGTGTACTTATCATTGCACTGAAAATACCAGATTTTAACACCATAAGGGCCCAATCCTGCTAATTCTGACTCACATAAATTATCTTACTTAGGTATCAGGGGGTAGCCATGTTAGTCAGTATCCACAAAAACAACAAGCAGTCCGGTGGCACCTTAAAGACTAACAGATTTATTTGGGCATAAGCTTTCATGGGTAAAAAAACCAACATCTGAAGAAGTGGGTTTTTTACCCATGAAAGCTTATGCCCAAATACATCTGTTAGTCTTTAAGGTGCCACCGGACTGCTTGTTATCTTACTTAGGTGCGTAGTCCTATCCATTTCCTTGGAACTACTTGCACAGGGAAGGACAACTTGTGTTAAGTATGGGTTTGCAGGATTGGGCCCGTATGTCATATAAGGCAGGATCCAAACCTCTTTGAGGTCAGTGAGAGTCTTTTCATTGATGTCAATGGGCTTTGGGCCAACCCACAGTGTCTTTGATTGGGCCAAATTCACATCTGATCTGAATAAGTTCATCTCTGTTGAAATCTCTGAATCTATTGATGCTGAACCCACTTTCCCTAGGGGGGAGCTAGTCCCCTCCCTTTCAAAATATGGAAATTCCTGTATCATCCGCATAATAAGATACTGTGTAAATTCTGCTTTCAACATAGGGGGGCCAGTTCTGAGCTCATTGACTCTGGTGTAAATCCGGAGTAGCTTTATTATTCCTCATTGTAACCGAGATCAGAACCTGGTTTGAAATGCTACCTCTTACTTGACTTATAAACAGCAGAGTCGGTGGCCCCAGAACCCCACTACGTCTCGGACCCCAGTGAAGGTGTCAGGGCAGAGGGGATGCTTAGTTCCGGTTGGAGCCGGATTAGAAGGCTCACAGCCAGGGAGCAGAGAGCATGTGGGAGGCAGGGGGTTGTTTTTTACTCCTTGGTTTTCAGTCTTGATTCTCTAACGGAGCAAATGTTGCTAAAACCTCCCTTGGCACTGGGGAAGGCAAAGCGACCTTAGCAAACATTTATTCGCCAGCTGCCGAGTGAGTTAGGGCAGGAGAGGAGCGCGGAGGCCCGTCAGGGCCACACTCCAGTGCTCCAGAGGAGAGGTCTGCCCTTAACCAGGGCTGCGCAGGGACTGGCTGCTGTAAGCCGGGAGGAGCAGGTTTGCCTGCGTGTTCGGATTTGATTATCTTCCGCAATGTTGCGCGTTTCTAAGGGGGGCTTCTGCCCTGCCGTTCGCCGCAGGAGCCATCCTAGGAATGAGCCTGGCAAGGTCCCTATGGCCCAGGAGAGAGAGGGCACATAGATGAGGATGGGCCGTTAACTCTGCCTCCTCCCTGCAATGGCAGGCTCGTAGGGAGGAGGCCTACCATAAGGGCAGGCACCACTCGTACCGTTTCACCGCGGGAGGGAACTCTGTAGACATTCATTCATGGGGGGCTGGGGCATATGCAGGAAACCAAGCCCAGCCTGTGTCGCGGGGAATCCGCGCTCGGGCAGGACTTCCCCGCTCAGCCCAGCTAATGAATAAGCGGGAGAAAAGTGCGGGGCGGGGGAGCCTTCGCCTGCATAGAAAAAGTGGCTGCTGGTATTTTGTTCGGAGCCGATTCGATTGCACCGGGCATTGGTAGCAACGGGGGGGGGGGGCACTCGAGGGGGACTTTCCCGGCGCAATTCGCTTCCAGGACACACCCGGCGCCGCGCTTCTCCTGAACGAAATGACCCAAAGCAACTTTCAGTCTGAACTCGGGGAGGGGTCGCTCCAGCTCTGGGAGCGCGGAAAGGTGGAGAGGTTGGGGGGGATTCTTCAGAGGAAAACTCCTGTCCTGCAAACAGGGGCCGACGAGGCGCCGGCGGGAGAGGTTGGGCTCTGCGGTGACTCCTTTCAGAAGGCAGGTCGCCTGGACTGGGGGGGAGGGGAGAGAAAAGTGAGTGTGAGAAGGTGGGGAGGGGCTGAGTGAGAGACGCCAAATACAGGCCAGACTGGGACTCTTCTGCAGAGAAATCACCAGGGCACTTTAATCTAGTGGAAAGTCTGGGAACTTTGAAGTCTCCCGCTTTGCCCTGACTGTCGCTGAACTTCCCTTCTGTTCAAAGCGCTGTTTGATAGGCGCTTCCGCGGGTGGGAACTGGCGCTTTTCTACCAGGAATGTGCTATTTATCCCAGTGGGACGTGACCGCCTGGTTTCTCGCTCATCTCTGCCTGCCGCGCCAAAGCTGGACGGAGGGGTGTGCATGGCACAGCTCCAGCAAAGGGCAGCGGGCTATGCACATTCATCTCCTGGAAGCCCTGTTTCTGTATGACCCCGATTGTGCTGTCTCCTGACTGTCCGGCTTGCAGTAGCCAGATCACGGGCTAAGCCCTCGGAGGCTGGGGCTGACTGGCTCAGGATGACCCGCGCCTTGCTTTCTAGACAAGCCCTGTTGCAAATCGTTAACGTTCGCTGGGGCTGTTGGTCTCCCCGTCTTTCCCCGAGGCTAGGGCCTCCATTCCCGATCACAAATGAATGTGAAATTTAAAATTAATATAAGCTTGTTTCCCCTCCCCCCAGTTCCAGTTCTTCCCCCAAGATGCAAACGAATCTAGCCGGCCCCCGTGAGCGACTTGTTTAATTATATTGCTTTAAAATCAGAGGACACTGATGGACGTGTGCTTGTGTGTGACAGAGTTAGTTGGGTTGTTAGGTCGCTGGGGTCTGAAAAACAGAGGGAAAGACAGAAAAGGAGAGAGAAAAATCGTTTAACTATGTTTTTGTGTGTGAGTTAGTTAGAAAGAAAGAAAGAGAAAGAAAGAAAGAAAGAAAGAAAGAAAGAAAGAAAGAAAGAAAGAAAGAAAGAAAGAAAGAAAGAAAGAAAGAAAGAAAGAAAGAAAGAAAGAAAGAAAGGTCATACTGGGTCAGAGCAAAGAATGAGTTTTCTTTCTTTCTCATTAAACCGCAACCGTCTCCAGTAAGAGTTAAATAAACCAGGCTTGCAACTTTGTATGTGACAATCCGACTCGAAACACGTGGATTATTTTTAACTGTTTCACCCAATAAAGACAGTGGTGTTTCTCCTTCTTAGGTCTCCGAAAGGAATCCTGTTTTGGGGAGGAGAGAAGGTTTTTTGTCTCCCTTAGAAATCTCTGAAAAAATAACCCTTGGAAATTGATATGCTGTGTTTAGCGGGTTTAGCTATATTACCCAGAGCTTGTTTATGATGTTTAATCACAGCTGGTGAGAATAGCATAACGATAAAACCGTTTCTGCACCGAGAAATAGAACCGGTGCCTGCAACTGACAATTTATAGTAGAAAAGCAGCGAGTTCGCTCATTGTAATTAATTAGTTAATGTTTATACAACGCGTGGAAGATATAGAGTCCTATCTAAGTGCTGCGGCTTCTAATGACCGTATATGATGATATTTGTGATTGCTTTTCAGTATGTTACTGCAAATCTAGCTCTTTGCGAGAGGAGTGAGAAAGGCAGAGAAGATCTGTGCGGGGTCAGTGTTGGCTCTGGGGAGGGAGGAGGGAAGTTTGCAAGGACGAGTAGCCCCACTCTAGACGCAGCCAGATTTCAGCACCCTGGCCAGCTCCCGGGCGCTTCGGCGAACGCTCCATTGTCTCCTTGCGCCGGGACTGCGGAGTACAAAGCGGTGTGGAGAGACCATACTGTGCGCGCTGCTCTCTGGGGAAGAGGTGGGACTCTCCACCCCCCTCGCCAGCCCCTCTTTTTAGGAGGAGAGGGAAGGAGGGCCGAGAGAAATCAGATTATTGCTTTCCTTTAAGGAAAGAACAGGCATAGGAAGCACAATGAGCAACTTCACCACGTTAGCCGGGATGAAAGAAATAATTATTAGATCTGTTTCAGATTCAGATTTCAAGACAAACCAGAGATTTAAATTATAGACGGGGGGGGCTCTGTATGTGTTATTTTATATTTCCGCTTTTTTCTTCTAGCCAGTTCCTTGCTCCCACCCCCGGAACAGCTAAATAAACCTTGTTAGCTTAACGTGAGGTTTAAAATAACAAAACCAATTCCAAACAATAAAAACACGTCGTTTTACATTTTATTTTCCTTTAAGTCACCCGACTGGGGAAAAATATCAACTCTTTTTCCAGGCTCTTAAATTAAATATTTTAACATCATTTCCAACCTAAAACCGTGCGCTGGCGAGAGACGCCCATGTATTTAACAGCTGTGTGAGCCAACAAAGAAGGATGGTCACAATTTTTTGGTTTAAAATGCATTTCATTTTTAGCACCAAACAGCTGGACGCCCTTCCAAAAAGTAGCGTTCATTTTTTCCCCTCCGTGCAAATCGGTTTGAAGCGGGAGGTGTGGAGATAAATAAGAAGGAAAGATTTCATCTTTTAACTATGTCAAATAAAACCCAACACTTATCGTCTGCTCCTGAATCAGATCCAAAGGAGAAAAGTGGGACTTTCCGTAAATAAGTATAAAGACTATTTTAAAAAAACAAACAACTATCTAACCTAAAGTTTAGGAAGAGAGAGGTGTTGGCATTTTCTTGGCGGACACAAGTTTCGTGGCCACGCTGGAGTGAACCCTTCCAGCCATATCATTTCATCTCCCTAGAAGTTAACCCCAGACAGCAGATCGCTCCGCCGCCGCCGGAGTGTGTGTGACTGTGACAACTCACACACCCCACAACAGTCTCCAAGCCGGGCAGCGGGACGTAGGGAAGAGCGGAGTCTCTTAAGTCGGCATTTCGTTTCTTTCCCGTCTGTACTGGGCCGCGCCGGGAACGGACCCGCTTTCGATTCCGCGGAAGGAATCTTGGACCTAACAACAAGGTTTTGTTCTCCGCGAGGAAAGGAGAGAAAAAAAACAACCCCTGGACTTTGCTTCCCCCCGCTTTCTGTAAGGGGGTCAGAGTGTGGCCTTCTCAAGCCCCTGGGGTAGATCCGGGAGGCAGGGAATTAAATAAAGTTTCACGAGACACCGCCCTCCCCCACCCCACCCCACCCCACCCCACCCCACCCTCCGCCCCCATCGGCTCAGTTCACTTCCAAAGACATTGGAAATGACTTTTAAAAAAACCCGCTCCCCCGGCCCCCCTGCTTTGCCGTCTCTCCCCCTGCGGGCCCAGCTCCCAGGTACGGGGCTTCCCCGCGCTGCGTTGAGCTGTGGATGCCGCGAGCTTTCTAATGCAGATTTCCCTTTTAACACTTTCCAAACAAAGGCAAATGAGGGCATTGCCTCGCTATATCAACACGCGATCATTAGCGGCAAATACAGAGACACACACAGCGCGAATTTCTCCACCAGAGTCCGAGTCACTCAAAGGGGCAATTAAACTAACAAGGGGATAGAACAGAAGAACGTTGCAACCAAAATTTGGATCAACAACACTCTGCAAACCCTCCCCCGTGTTAACAAAGGCAGAATAATTATGTCCTGGGCTATTTTCTTCCTGCTGCTGAAGTTTCCAAGGGCTGGCACTTCTGTCTTTCTTCCCAGGCACACTCTTTATACCAAGATTACCATCTTTTATTTCACTGTAAGACAAATGCTAAAAAAAAAAAAATAATCCAGGGTGGCAAATGTTCGTTTGCCTTTATTAAGTTTGTGTCTCTCTCTCTCACACACACACACACACCCCAGCAAACTCAAGATCAAATCTTTGTTCAAGATCCGATCCAATGATCGAAACACGAGCAGTACCGCGGGGAGCCGCTGGCAAGAGGCGGGGACGTGGGAAGGATTTGGGACACCGCCCTAGACTGTTTTGGAGGCGGCTATTTCATGGAGCTGCGCTGGGCGTCACCCCGGGCACTGGGCTCCGGGAGCGCTGGGGGTGGGGAGGGTGCAGGGAAGGGCCCTACAAAAAATCCACTTCCAAATCAGTTCTTCAAACGAGCCTTCCAGTAAGAAAGCGCGCACCGGCTGGAGACTGGGGACCCCGGAGAGCTTCGCAGGCCAGGGCCTCCGGTGGCTCCCCGCTCCGACCTCGGGGCCTGACCCGTTGAAGTCAGTGGGAAGATTCCCCCTTGACGAGGCTTTGGCGCGGGCACTTGCGCTGCCGGGTCTCCCGGCCGCAGGCTTGGGAAAGGCGCTGGCGCCACGCGCCCAGCCCGCAGCCTGGCCGCAAAGCAGCGGGGCTCGTGGCCGCCAAGGTAACTGGGTCTCGAGCGCCTTGTGCAGCGCACGGGGACCCCCCCGCCCCCAAACCTCGCTTCTCGGGGCTGGCAGGGCAAGGCAGCTCGGGGTCAATCGAGGCCAGTGGTGCAGGAGCCCGGCCTGGTTCCCTGGGAACGCCAACCCAGGGAGCCTCCGCCTTTTTAAACAGCCCCCGAAGGAGAAACAGGCCTGATTGCTGTGAGGAGCTGTCACTGAATCGAATGACAATTGTGTATAGCTCTGTGTGTGTACACACCTATACACTACTCTGCCTAACACACATGCGGGTTATACACACGCCTGGATAGAGACTGGTACACAATGTGGAGTAGCATTATAATAGGATCCGTATTAAGGGATCTATAGGTCTCGGTGACCTGTCCTATAGAATATTTCTGGGCAACAGCCGTATGTTTACATTCATTCCACCAATGCGGGGTGTGTTTGGGGAGAGAGAAAAGGCGGACAGATCTGGCCCACCGAGTCCATGCATTGCTCCTCTGTGTGTGTGACAGCTTCAAAGTCAGAAACTGAAATCACCCTAAAATACCGTTTGCCTCCGTCCCTCCCCCCAGCCTCTCCCGAGCCCCCCGGATACACCAGCTGCTTAAATCCGAATCCAGCCACCCCGGAGGAGCAAACGAAGCGTGCCGAGGAGCAATGTCTCTCAAAGATCCAGGCGAGCTGTTTATTTTAAAAAGAGCCCAGCATTAATGTGCATCCGATTTTTACACCGGTGATAAAACACGGGGAAAGCCATGTCGTGCCTCGCCCTTCCGATTTTCTTCTTCAAACGGTATTGATTTAATTTGGTCTGTTTGAGTCTTTCTCTCCCCCGCGCTAGTAATTCAACCCTGCGCCTTTCAAAGTCCTGTTGGGGGCTTAGTTGGTTACCTTCATCTTCCACATCTTCCTCCGAAACAGACTCTGCGGGAGAGCCCGCGGCCCCTCGGAGAGAGAGAAAGATAAAGGAAAGGAAAAATGACACACACCCACCCCCATCCTTTTTGTCTCGGTAGCACATTCATTCCGTAGGTGAAAGAAATGCCCATTTAAGGAGACAATTAATTACCAGGATTTAATGTATTTGATTTGGTTAATCTCCCACCCACCCCCGTACCCTTTTTCCTGGCACTAGAAATTAAAAAAAAAACAGAACGGAAGATGCCAAGAAAGAAAATCGGATTGGAATTCAGAGGTTGCAGGAGAAAGTCTCCCTAACACTGCAGACCTGCCCAGCTCCAAATGGCTGATGGGCTTCCAGATTCTTATCAAATATTAGCCCCGTTTGTATTTGCATTTAGCCTATAGAGAGAGACCATAGGAAAGACACAGAGAAACACATGTCCTGGGTTGGACAGAGAGATCTTACAAAAATGTGTGTGTACACACCCAGGGAGAAAGCGGTCCCTCTGGACAGATGTTTAACTGCAAAGATCTGTTACAATATTTTGCTGTAAGTTACTAATCTGAATGCTACCTTTGGAACGACACATTTATAAATACATATGACCCACCCTGTGCAAAAACACGTGTGTCTTATATGCAGTATAATTATCTTGTTTTGTGTTTGCACATGTGTGTGCTGCAATCGTTGGGGAGGTACTGCAATTATTTTGTGTTGTATATGTGTGCATGCAAGGGTGGGTTATTTTCTTGTGGGTATGTGGTGTCATTGTGTTGTGTTTGTGCATGAGTGGTGTGTGTGCAGTTATTATTTGGGTGTATGTGAAGACGTGTTATCCTGTTCTGCTTGTGAGTGTGGTGTCACTGATTTTTCTGGGTGCATCCATGTGGTTGCACATTATTATTACTTTGTTTTGTGTAATGTAGTAATGTTATAGTTCCTTGTTCGTAGGTATGTTTCTGTGTGCAGTGGAATTATTATATTATGTGTGTGTGTGTGTGCATATTTGTATGTTTTGTGCGTGCATGTCTGTGAGATTGTGCATGCAATGTTATTATTTTGTATGCATGGATATTGGGGGAGGTGTTGCAGTGTTATTACTTTGCGGGGTGGCGGTGAGTGCGCTCTGTTATTTTGGCATTGTGCAGTTGTGTGTGTGTGTGTGTGTAGGGGTGGTGGTGCACTGAAGTTCCAAATTCCCCAGCTGCCTTTCCTTTAACCTTGGTATTAATTTAGGACAGATCTCTTTAAACGCTCCTGTAATGCATTCATACGCTGTTGGGGGTTTATCTTTTTTGTACCGTGGGTTATATTTACACCCAAAACAAAATAATTACACTTTTGTTGGAAAGAGAGAGCTGGTGATTAGACTCCGGCTCTTTGCAGCAAAACCCTTTCTCAGTGGTACACCAGTACAATTTTTCACGGCTGGCTGAAATCAAACGCAGGAGGTAATGAATCCTGTGAGCAATTTAAATTTACAATTTGCAACGCAGCCACTCAGAAAGCGCCTATAGCCCAGCCACGAGATTCTTGCTGGGTTTGTTTAATGTTAAAAACTGCACCGTCCCTTTACCAAGGGAAAGGAGGAGATTTTAATGATGAAAATCATGCAAAAAATGTGTTGCCTCTCGAATGACGCAAGTGGGGAGGGGAGAGGTTTGCACAACATTACCAACGAACTCAAATCGCTTTCACATCACCCTCTTCCAAACTATTATTCCAATGCTTCTACCAAAGCCACTTTTGCAAGAAGGAGCAAATGCAATTTCAATGCAAAATGGGGGAATCCGTCTCTCGGGTTTTTTTAATAGTATTTCAAACCTCCCAGTTGTTCGAGGGGAGCTGTCTTCAGAATAACACTCCCCTGCACAAAATCAACCCACAGCTGTTTAAAGTAACACGGCTAAGATAGACCATTGATGATGATGAACCACGACCAAAAAAAAAAAATACTATGAAATATCAACAAACTCGTCTGTGGAGCATCCTAACAGATAGATAATTAATTACAAAACACAAGGGGGAATATGCAAACTGCATATTACAAATTCTACAGGGCTTAACTGATTGGAAACAGATTATTATCTTGTTTGTCTTTTGTCTGTTTTACTTATCCCTCTGCCGTCTGTTGTGTTGTAATGTTGATACACTTTACTCTTGAAAGGGAATTTTTTTATATATAGTAAATTCCATCAACATCTTGTATAAGTGACACTGCTTCTCCATGCATTACCCTGTTAAGACACAATAGGTTTATTAGTTACATATAGGAGGACATTATGTTGCCTGAATAACCATCTGTCACCACTGTTAGCATAGGGGGAATGTGCCCGATAGTTCTTGCTGGGGTTTTGGTTTCTGGCATAACTTGGGAGATTTCCCAAAGAGAAAGCAACCCCCTTTTCCCAAAGCGAATGGGGAAGAAGGGTTTGCTGAGGAAAGCAGTTGCGGGGGGGGGGAGGCGCTGATGGAAAGCCACAGAACCAAATGACGGTTGTTATCTGCTAGTTGCAGGCGCTGATTGCTCAGGCTAGAGTGACTGCATATTTATTCTCCACATTACCAGTCAAAATAAATACCAGGTGACACAGAGGGACTGGACCCGGGACCTGTAGAGGACACGTTTACTGCGCTGAAAGGATAACTTCACCTGAGAGGACACACGAAAGAACGTGTGTGTGTGTTAGAATACTGTGTGTGGGTGTCATGTTGCTTGTATCAATCTGTATATAGCATGTGGTTTTAACAGACACAACACCCTATTTGCACTGTTCTTGGCCCATAGTTCTGTTCTTTCTCTGCATTGGTACATACACGCCAAGATACAGAGGAACTCACCATGGGTTTAGATTAGTGTGAATATAAGGATGTATGCGTGTGTTTGTATAGAATAGGTGCAAGAACACAGGACAGATATAATCTGAAATGCAGCTGTACATATATCACCGTCTATACACACATCTCTGCGGTTCATTTCTGCCTGTAGTCATCAGAAAATATTTATAATATATTAAAATGATAGCGAGAGAATTACAATATATGCAGTCTGATGACTACAGGCTGAAATGAACCTCGGATGTGTGTCTAGACGGGTACATATCTATGTGCATTATAGGTCTGTATTTTACAGAGCGAGCTAAGACGAGTTGGATAATGGAGCTAGCGGGCTTCTCCTTTTATACCCTGGCAATTTAAACACGGCTCAGTTATTCGCCCACAGTCTCTGCAGGGCCGAATGCAGAGCGGTCCCCCTTTCTATGGGTCAGACCCTGTGAAACTCTCTGCCCCAGCGGCTCCCCCTTCGCAGTAACGCCGGGCAGGGACATGCCAGCCACACACCGCGTAGTCCGTACGCGCTGCTCGGGGGGGATTTTTCAGCCTAGTGCGTTTGTGGCCAGGATTAATGAGAAACCGAAATCAATCCGCCTCCTTTCATTTATGGTTTTAACGTCCCTGGATGTGTCCCTGGGAGTTAAAATGCTCCGTGTGAGGGGGGGTCACCTGGAGCATATCAAAGACCACAATTACGAGTCTTCCCGGAGTGCGTTTCCTGGAGGGTGCAGGTGGAGGAAGGGCTCCGATCATAGGACAGTCAGTGTGAATTATTTCGTGGTAAATGAACGCGCTCACAGACCCCGAGAATAGCTCGGACCTTGCAAAGTACCCGCAGGCTTCGCTTTAGCGGCCTTTCCCGCTCGCGTTATGTGCACACGATGGTAAAATAAATTCTTGGCGTGGGTATCTGGATAGAGCGCGAAGCAGCTTTCCGGGAGCTGGCTGCTGGGTGAAACGTGGTGACTATATAAGGTGCGCAGGTATAAGTGTTCCAATATTAGACATGTGGCCAAATAAACATGAAAAATCGGGATAATTGTTATATTAGGTTAGCTAGCAAATGTGTGTGAATATGTGTATAGTAAAGTGTGTATGAATATGTAACAGCAGCGGGTTTAGACTACATACGTCTATAAATTATATATTAGTAAATATTTTATATGTACATAGACAATGAAGCAAACAGACCAAGGGGTGTGTGTGTGTATATATATATATATATAATTGTGTGTATGTATATATAATTGTGTATATATATAATTGTGTGTGTGTGTTTGTGAGTATATATATATATATATATAATTGTGTGTATGTATATATAATTATGTGTGTATGTATATATATATACACACATTGTGTGTGTGTGTATAAAAATTGTGTGTGTTTTTTAAATATTCACACATTTGCTTTGTATCTCCAGGAAGAACTATTCCATTGCAAAGCAAAAAACAAAACCGAAAAAACCCACAGGAATTTCCGTGTTGCCCCGACATACAATATTTTGACTTAACCATTGTAAAAATATTCCCTCCGATTTTTCTCTCCTCCTCCCTCACGAGACTATTCCCCTGTTTGTGAATTTCAGACTCTGCTGTTTGCTCTGGCGAATGATCCGTTTGTTTATATATTGAACGCAGAACATTAATGGTATTGACTTGTATTTATCCTACCAGGGGCACCTCTCCGCTACAATGGGGAATTTCCCTATTGACATATTAACTAGTGCAAAACATTCACGAAATACAGTTTTCTGACGTCCCGAGAAGGTGTCAGACACGTTTTTGGTCTCCCGACTTTTAAAAATACAAGAAAACCCACGAACAAGAAGAAACCTCTGTGCCTACAAATAGTTGGCAGAACGCGGTCCTGAAAGAAGACTGGGAAGACTCTCCAGGGGTTTTATTTCCCTTTCCTTTTTGCAGAAGGAGAACGGTATCGCCAAACCTCAAGCCAATTACTTTGCCCTCGAAGAAAGGTTTTTAGTAAGTGTGCAAGGGAATCTATTTCTCTTATCGAGCCAGCGATGCAGCTGACCGAAGGCTTCTCCCTGCACACCCACCTGGGTTTCTAACGGACCTCGTTTGCTGGTGGTGTTCAGGCGCTTGAGAGAGAGATTATTTTATTTCTAGCAGGATTGCTCCGAGCTGCGTTTAAGCTCGGCCCCTCACCCGCTCCTGGCCCCACACGGCTCCCGAAAAAAGGCTGCTCTCCACATTGGTGTCTCTTCATGACCAGACTTAATGAAATGACTAACTAAACATTTGGGCACTTCTCCATTAACAATTGCTTTGTGCCACGCTTGTCCGGCCCTCCCCTTCTAGAGGGGTGGGGATGGGGGGGGGGGCCACGGACGGAGCAAGAGAACCTTATAACTTAATCTATTGTGCCGGCATTGTCATTTGTCCCTCACATGACAAAAGCAGGAGGAAGCAGGGGATCGGCCTTCCCAATCCCCTCCTCCCCCCAGACACCTAAGTAACAACAACCAAATCCTGCAAACAAACCGTCCCCCCTTGTTTAGCAGGCCAGCTGCAGCCGGCCTCGCTCACTAAGCCGTTGTGGGTGGATTAATTGAAATACCTGTCTCCAAAACTCGGGTTTACACACTTTCAAGGCGCTCTTACTGAAACATTTGCAAATATTAGATTTATTAGGTTCAACAAGTACATTAATCCAACGATGCTAAGTGAAATGTACGGATGTCTCTATAGCTATACAGATTCACCTACCTCTAGGGAGATCTATCTATCTATCTATCCATCCATCCATCCATCCATCCCTGTACACTAATAGATTCATAGATTCCAAGGCCAGAAGGGACCATTGTGAACATCTAGTCTGACCTGCTGTGTAACAGGCCCGAGAACTTCCCGCAAAATTCCTAGAGTGGAGCTTTTAGAGAAAAAAAATCTCATCTTGAGGTTCTTCACTATTGTTGTGCATTTGTATCTGTTTAACTGTATTTCCATCTATCCATCTCTGGCTACACCCACTAATCTGTCTATTGTTATTTATTCTTATCTATCCTATATCGATTGCTGTACCTTCTCAGATGGCCTCCCCAAACATTCCAATCTACCTAACCATCTATAGACATTCTTCACTCTGGTTATACAGTCTGATCTATTTAATTTTCTGTCTATCTCCCTGTTGCTAGCTAGATCATCTATCAATAACATTTTATCATCTAATCTATTTTATCTATTGCTATAGCTTCTCATTTATCTAATTGCTAGATAGATGATCTCTCAACATTTTATCATCTATCTATTGCTATACCTTCTCATCTATCTATCTATCTATCTAGCAGTTTAAGACAACAACTTTTATTTTAACTCAGACATATTTTCAGCTCTAGAACATTTCTTTAAAAAGGTTAATTCGTTCGAGCCATCACCTTGCGCACAAGGTGACTGGGTAATTTAAAAGTCCGCAGGACCTGAAATTAAAGAGAAAAATCATATACAACAGCACAAGAACAGCCAGGCTCTCTCTTTCCAAAGGGGGGTTGCTTTCCTGCTTCTCCTCCCTTCGTTCTCATGTTGACTCTGGTTTTAAAGATGTTGTAAATTACTCAAAGTAAATCTTTTTTTAAATGCCCCCTCCCGCCCCGCAATCTGTATAACAAAGGCCAACTAGCTCGCCAGGGGGTCAATTACCTTCATATCTGAGAAGTACAAAACAGATAACTTTTCATTCCAAGGCATTGTCTGAACCTGCCTTCTCCTGGGGGGCCCTCCCCTCAGCATGCCAGTGGCCTAAACACCCCCTAGATCGGGGTCCTTTGGCTTTTCTCTTTTTTTATTTGGATTCATGGAGATTACTTGACAAAAGAGCAAGAATTTCCACCTTTTCTGCTTATGCAAAGAGGCCATTAGCTGCTTTCACTGGCTTTCTGTTGACACTGAGGCGAAACAGAGTTTGTTTTGCAGGTGCGGTGACCTCCCCGAGGTCTCATTCCCCCCAGCGCCCCCAGAAGAAAAAGATAAAATATTAGCCCCCCCCCTCCACCGCAAAAAAATAATCCAAATCTGCACCCACCCACCCCTGCAAACAAAATAAAGGTAAATACTTACTTAGCCCCTGCACCAGGTAAAACCTACTACTCAACAATAGTGGTGCCTTGTTTTTTTCTCTCTGTGCCAAGCACAAGGCTGGAGCCAATTTAGATATGCTATAAATTAAGAGGTTGCCATGGCCACCGCCTTCTCATTGGCCCTCGGCCTCGCTACGTTCCGCGAGACGTCACCAAATCTGAATAAGGATGCGCGAATTACTAAACTGGGAGACAAAGCTGAAGATGGGAACAGCGTGAAAGTGGAGAAAAGTCCCAACCAGCCCTCTCCACGCAGGAACACGGGGCTCCTGGCTTTTTATGGTGATTGTGTGTTGTTATTAATCCCGTTCGTGGACCGGCTGCTTCCACAGAGGCGCTGATGCTGCTCCAGGCCGAGATGCTGCTAAATTGAAAGGCACCGGGAGAGTCACCTCACCGGGATATCTTTGCTCGCCTCCCCCCCACTGAACCTGCTGGAAGAGGTGCGAGGGGCGTGGGGGAAGAGAGGCATCGGCCTTAGTGGAGGGGGTCTGGAAAGCCCTCGCGGCACTTGTCGGCTGCCCTCAGGGCGCCCGGGAGAAGAAGGCACGAAGCTGCCAGCGGTGTTCTCCGTTTCCACCCCCCTTGCGATCGCTTGCGGCGGCGGGGTGGGGGTTGTCTTCTGCTTTAGTTGGCCGGTCTCGCCTTCCTCTGCGGAGGTCATGATGGTGCATTGTGCAGGCTGCGAGCGGCCCATCTTGGACAGGTTTCTGCTGAACGTGTTGGACAGAGCATGGCACATTAAATGCGTCCAGTGCTGCGAATGCAAGTGCAACCTGACTGAGAAATGCTTCTCCAGGGAAGGCAAGCTTTATTGCAAAAACGACTTTTTCAGGTAAGTCCCGCAAGAAGGAGGCGAACCCCTTCCTCAGCTGCTTGGCTAGCATAGCGGGGCAAGGTTATCTAGCGATACCCTACTTCGGTGCTGCGCCTAGCTTCCTAGCCACACGCTGAGAGCTCTCGGTTATTGGCACATTGCTGGAGTCTGCTCCATCGGTCGCTGTGGACTGCTCATGCTGCAAAAGGTGTCAGATCTATATGCCACTCCATTGCCCCCAAAGGAACCCTATATGTTCCTATAGGGGGGTATCATTTATTATCCGCCCGCCAGATCGGTTTCAGTGATTTTTAAAATCAGTTGTACCTATTGTCAATTTCCTCCTTTTGCGATATTCCTCAGAGTTTTCTGTACAGAAGGGAAGATCCTAGAACTGTGGGGGGGAACACGACTCCAGGCTCCTTGGTCTCTCGGTAACCCGATTCGAATGTTTTTAATTTAGGTATATGCACGAGGTTGAGCCAGATCCGAGCTGACCGTATGCCAGGCGAGAGGGCACGGGTTTGTAGGTTACTTTAAAAAAAATCATTCTGGTGTGGAGAAGAATCAAACTTTTGTCAGCAGAAAACTGATTTTCGAATGCCCCGGGCTTTAAAAACAAAGCCACTTGTATTGCGGAGAGGCAGAGCAGAAATCAGAATCAATCCGAACTAAAGTGCACAGAGAAGAGAGAGCGGAATATGGGGGGGCATCCCCAAACTCCTTTGCCCCGACATTCCAGCCTGACTTGGGAATTCTCAAACGCACACGAAAGTTCCTAGCAGGACTTTGTGGTTTAATTGGCTGTGCATGCACAGAGCAAACTTGTCCTGCACCCCCCACACCCCTTTTCTTTTAAATCAACAAATGAACTCATTGAAAATGTAAAATCGCCCTAAATATCGCCTGGCCTTTTGTTTCTGGCTGTAATTGAGGTAAATGTGGGCATTTGTTTAGCTAAAGGGTGAAAAGCTCAGGGGGTGATTAATACAGGGGGGGGGGGAGACGGCAGTTTTCCTAGTCCTGTAGGCCCTAATGAAGGTGAATTTGAATAGGTTAAGTGTCACACTCGCCTTTACACATGTAAACTACTTTTAATGGCCCCTATGCATTCAGCACCCCTCCCGCTGCAACTCCTTAAATGCCTTTAATGATTTTTGATAAGGTGCAGATGAGCCAATTATGCTCCAGGATAAGACAAAAAAAATGACTTATGACTTCTAATGTTTTCACTAAATCAACGTCATGGAAAGTGAAGCGGTTCGAAGTTGTGTTTAAACAAGGGAGGGAAAAAACCAGTTTTATTTCTCCCCTTATCCCCCATCGTCCACCCCACTTCCACGAGTGCCCCCCAAACCTCCAGGGAGCCCGAATCAACGCCCCAAAGTGGAAACTAAAATATCTGCTTTGAAAAAAAAAACAGGTAGGATCCTGCTGCTTGATAGTGATCATTCACTAGGGAAAATATTCCCTTTCTGCAATGCAAAATTCCCTTTCTGCAATGCAAAATAATCATAATAATTAATTAATAACAACTAATAAATAAATCGGAGGGGTCTGGAATGCTGAATAAAAGGAGGTCAAAACTCGAACCATTTTCAGCACTGATGTGGGGAAGGGGGAGACCATTTTTAGGATCCTCACATCCCCTCTCCCCACCCGTGTTTTGAATTCCATAAGCAGCCCCCTGTGTTTCTCTTCTGGGTCTAACCACCCCGCTAACCAAAGTGTCCTGGTGGCCGAAAATGACAAGAGACCACGAATATTCATACGAATTATGACTGTGCGGGAAGATCCATTGGTTACCTCCTGTGCCCTCGCGAAATGCAGCCTGACAAAAGGATGCAAACACTCTGCCGCTTTCCGGTGCATACAACGGGGTGTAAAAATCGCTCCATAAATCCCGCGAAACCAAAGCGGGTCGTTATTTTTTACACCGACCCGTGGCTGCTCCTTGAAGCGGCCCACCCGGAGCACACGCGTTCTCGCGCCTAGATAAGAACCCGATCCCCTTCCCTCGCCTTCTGCGGAGCTGCGATCTAGCGCCCCATTTATGTCTGCCCCAAAATACAGCTCCGAAAATGGCCCCTTCGCCTCCCAACTTGGGCGCCCCGGAGAGAAGGATTTTTCCTTCCTCCGCGCCGTGTCTGAGCCAAAGCTGTAGGTAAAGTCGGGCCCGCTTTTTACCTGCCGCAGATATGGGAGGGACCCAACAAAACAGACACCCCAGAATATTTCCCGTGGAGACGGAACTATTAAAGTGGGGGTGAGGGGTGTCCATGTGTATGGAGTCAAACAAGGGCATTCACGCGTAAATGCGAGTCCTCTCTTGGGCTGCTTGAGACGCGCTTTGCTCGCCGCGAGAGGAATAATTTTGCGCACGCATTTTGCAGGCGACCAAATCCGCTTTCCTTTCATTGTCGCGATCCAGGCAATTGCTTTAATGGCCTCATCTCTCGCCCCCCTCCACCCACGCGCCTGCAGTTGGGGACGAGGCGCTTATAGACTGGAGGGGACTCTGAGGCCGGGCCGCGAAGCACCCGGGTATTTATCTTCCTCCCGTCTCTCTCTCTCTCTCTCGCTCCGTTTTTTAGGAGGTTCGGTACCAAATGCGCAGGCTGCTCCCAAGGCATCTCTCCAAGCGACCTCGTCAGGAAAGCCCGAAGCAAAGTCTTTCACCTGAACTGTTTCACGTGCATGGTTTGCAACAAACAGCTCTCCACGGGAGAGGAACTTTATATCATAGACGAAAACAAATTTGTTTGCAAAGAGGACTATTTGAACTCGCCCAGCTTAAAGGAAGGGAGCCTCAACTCAGGTATGGAGCCTCCGCCAGCCTTTAACCCGGTGCGGGACCTTACAGCATAGGTGTGAATTCAAAAAAGAGTCGGGGGGGGGGTTAGTTTCATATTCCAAGTCTTTTTTTGTATTGGCCTCTCTCTCTCTCTCTCTCTCTCTCTCACACACACACACACACACACACACACACACACACACACACACACACACACACACACACACACACACCCCTCTCTCTCTCTCTCTGGCACCAGATACAACCTGAGCTATAGCTGTCGGATACCCACAACCGTGGGTGTGTTGGGGGGGGAACCCTTTCCCGATTTATTATTTTCGATCTTTATACACACATCTGTTCCCCCCCCCCTTTTTTTTTTCTTTTTTCCTATTTCTGAAAATATTTGCGGTTCGGAGAGGGTGGAGGGAGAGTAGAAAAGTGGACTGAAAACTGGAGGGGGGGGAAGGGGCTGGAGGGCAGGAGGATGGAGGGCTTCCAGGACTGGAAGTGGAAAACGAAGAGATATTTCCATTTTAAACAAAATCCAGGCCGCTCCTTCAGCGGGTGCTGGGGGAAAGCGGCCGTTGTCAATTACATCTACAGACCCAGCCGGGAACGTGTGACCAGCCCGGGGAAGGGGGTGTGGGAGTTTGGGGGGACGGGTGGTTTTTTCCGGGCTCCTGTTTGATTTGGCCACGAATGTTACCTTGCCCTAAACTCCCCCCACGCTCTGCGATCTTACGAAAAGCCCACGGCCTGGGATATTTTCCCGGCTTCCTTACATGCGAAGAGAACCCAGACAAAGCCCCGAGCCCTCAGGGGAGCGATCCCGGCCATGGGGCTAACAGCGTCCCAGGCCTTCCACCTCCTCCCTCTACTGAGAAACTTCCTTCCTTTCCCCTAGAATCACACACAACTAACTCCTCCGATTGTCCTTCCTTCCTCCCGCTCTGCCTTCCCCCCCTGTGGCGCCAGAGCGCCTCACGAAGGGATCTGAATACCCCAGCGCCCCAGCTCCGTTAGTCTGCTATGTCCGTGTCTCATCGGGGCGGGTGTGGACAGAACAGGCGAGTCGCACACGCATGAGCACGCGTTGTGGACCCGATCCTTGGAAGTTGTCAGTGAGGGCGGCGGGATCGGGCCCTCACTGGCCCAGCGCTCTGTGCCTGTGGCCTGTGCTCACCCCCTTTCCCTGGGCTCTGTCTCCTTTCAGCATCTGCGGCTGCATCTTGCCAGGCGAGCAGAGGTTGCCCGGCGGGCTTCACATTAGGGCCCTGTTTGGGGGCGGGCCCATTTCCGAGCCCGGGGTCAGGGGTTCGCTGGCTCCGAAGCGTGGGGGGATGAGTCAGGGCCATGGCGGTGAATGAACTCCCCGAGGCCAGGTGGCTACAGCCAAGGCTTAAATTGTGGCAGTGGGTTCTTGGTCCCCAGACGTGGCTCGGTTTGTGCCTGAAAGGAAAACGCTCAGCTGGTCCAAACGAAAGCGCTTCCTTCCCCAGTGTGGGAGACAGCTCCCTCTGAGCCAATGGGCTGCAAATCTGCCATCCGGATCCAGTCACCCTGGTGTAAATCCGATGCGACGCCACCGAAGCCAGGGGTTTCACACCGGAGTCACACCCTCTGCCTGCTCCAGTGGCAGAAAAGGCCAGGGGTGCTGTGCGGCCCTGTTGCCACATAGACCGAGGAGCCCGTTTTGCTGCTAATTCAGACCCCTCGTTAACTCTTGGTGGTGTTCACTGGGGAGTGATTGATTCGTGTTACATTAGCGCAGAGAGGCGGGAGGATCTGGCCTCCAGAGAAGTTCAACCCCCTCGGCTCCCCGGCCTGGGAGGGACAGTGGGGGTGAGGGTCCCATCTCTGCCCAGAGTCATCCATCTCCCTCTGCCTCTCCCTTGCAGTGTCCTCCTGTACAGACAGAAGTTTGTCCCCGGATCTCCAGGACCCCATGCAGGACGATACAAAGGAAACAGACAACTCCACCTCCTCGGACAAAGAGACCACCAACAACGAGAACGAGGAACAGAACTCGGGGACCAAGAGGAGGGGGCCGCGGACTACAATTAAAGCCAAGCAACTGGAGACGCTCAAGGCTGCCTTCGCTGCTACCCCCAAACCCACCAGGCACATCCGGGAACAGCTGGCCCAGGAGACGGGGCTCAACATGAGAGTGATCCAGGTACAGACAAGCCCGGCTACAAGGGGGAAAAAGGAGAAAGGATCCAAACCAGGGACTAGCGTGACCGCCCATAGCATCGCCATCTGCTTACCCAGCTGGGGCGAGCACTTGTACTAGCCATTCCCGCCTGCCTCTCCATTGCGTCACGGCGCCCAGCCACCTGCTTTTGTTACATCACAGCCTGTCGCCACGGAGATGACTGTGACGTCCCAAGCGCAGCAGTGTGACTTCAGGTGGACCCGTGGGCTGTGAGAGGGGGGAGGAAATGGTGGCATTTAAAGAAAAGGGATCTGGCAAGCAGCCAAAGTGTCGGAGGAAGTTGGCATATAAACAAAGGCGAGGCCAAGCAGCGCTTTGCTGTGAATATCTCCCCTTTGTAAGCATTACGCACGCCCCTTTAACAGGCTGTAGGAATGAGGTCACCCCCCCATTTTACAGCTGGGGAAACTGAGGCAGGGAAGTGATTGGCTCAGGCGCACCCCTCTGGCTTGTGGCAAAGCTGGGACTCGAGCCCACGGCGCCTCTCTCCCACCCCACTGCTCAGTTCCTACTGTATCTCTCGCGGGGTTATCAGGATACGGAACGTTTCCTCTCGCCTAGCCAAGAGGCCCATTTCCTGTGGTCAATATTATGATAACAGGGCTAGTAAGTGGACACTGTTAGTACTGGCGATGGTGATCAGAGATTTTGTCTCTAGTTATATAGTTGTTTTCTTCATCCGGCGCGTCCTCAGGCAAAAGCCAGCGCTCGGTCTCCCTCTCAAGCGTTCTCCTCCAAAGCCCAATGAACTCAATGGAAAGACTCCAGCCTCTGGCGCTGGCCCTTACGCCAGACGTGCTGACCCACGCAGGCCTGCAGCTGTGGGACTCAGCCTCCTCCGTGGGAGCTGGAGCCCCCACGCACTCCGGACTCCTGAGTGAGCGCTCCAAAGTGGAGCGACTCCCATTGACTTCAGTGAGCTTTGGATCAGACCCCAAGTTCCCTAAGGACCTGACTCAGCTCCCCTCCAGGTCAATGAAACGGCTCCGGCTGACATCAGTGGGAGCTGAAGCCAACGAAAATGGAGGCCAGAACCAAGCAATGGTCCCCCGCCCCTGACTCCGGGTCTGCCGGCTGTATCTGGTGCTGGGTTACACCTCCAGCCAACAGCGGGTGGGAAGTTCTCCCAAGCACGGTGCCAAGCTGCAGCCTCAGCCTCCCTTCGCTTTCCTGCTGACTGATCTGAAGCCCTGTCAGTTCTTCGCTAAAATCTCTTGCTCCTGTACTTGCCTGGAGGAACTTTCAGGCTAAGCCAGTCAGCGCAAGAGAGATCAGAGCCCCCCCCCCCCAAAAAAACATATTTCCACGAATCATAAATTACAAGTATAAAAAAACCCCTTTGTAAAGCATAGTGGGGTCTAGAGAAGAAATTAACTCCAGTCCTTCCAACTGGGTCAACCCGAGAGCTGTCTCCATCTTGACATCTTGCAACTAAGATACAGTCACAGAATTGGTTAATATTCTGCATGTTTATATTAACGAGGAAATGGACGGCGGGGTGGGGGGTGGATAGACACAATCCCCAAAACAGAGGCAGATTGAGAAGAACCAGAGAAGTATGTTCGGGTCTCTTGCTACTACTAAAGTAATATACGCAACGGCGTTTTTGCTGTACTGCGGGCAAATATAGTGTTGAGAGTGTGAAAAAAAAATTGTCTCAGGCCAAACAAAAGGGGGGATGAAGGGTTCTGGATTTCATCTCTGAAATCTGCAAGATGGGAAAATGTCCAAGAATTCCCCCCTCCCTCGCCCTCTAGCATCGGGCGCTGTACATATTCATTCCTTTACCTAGGTCTCTGTGTTCTCATTGATCGCTATGCATTTCTGTCTCTGTCGCTCTAGGTGTCTGTCGATGGCTGGATAGCTAGATTAGGAAAGCAGGCACCCCCACAGCTGTTTGTAGTTTGAAAAGTCCCTTTAATTGCCTTTATGAATATGTCTTCCAGGCTTTAGGGGAGGAGGGTGGGAAGCACACTTCATTATACACCTCTCCAAGGGTGTGCA
This sequence comes from Mauremys mutica, assembly GCF_020497125.1. Lineage (NCBI taxonomy): Eukaryota > Metazoa > Chordata > Testudines > Geoemydidae > Mauremys > Mauremys mutica. Next base: position 27,061,185 of record NC_059087.1, read on the forward strand.
AAAATCCTTCACTCTTGGATGGTTCTGAGTTCACTCGCAACTTTCTTTTTAATTCAAAGCCAAGCTGCTGCATTGGCTAAACTGCTGCATTGGCTAAACTGCAGAGTTTAATCCCCCGGTTGAAAGTTTCTCCTCATTTTTCTTCAGAGCCTCTTCGCCTGCCTCTTGTAAAGGGTCCAGAAAGTACCCAGCCTGGCCAAAGCATGGAAAAGCGGATCTTCGGGGAGCCTGTCAGTTGGCGGGGGGAGGAGGTGGCTTGCTGCTGCCTTCATCTGGCAAATCCTGCGGGGACAAACTTGGAACGTCTTGGGGCGATCATGTGGAGGGAACCCGCCTCTTAGCTGGCATCCTCTTAGCACCAGCCTCCTGCTCTGGCTGTGTGTGTGCGCGCCGCGGCAGATCCGCGCGCCCCTGCGTTACAGAGCTCAATCCGCGCGTCAGTCGATTAATCTAGAGACACCTAGTGCAAGAGCCAGGCCGGGCCGGTTAAAAGCGGGCCCAGATCCGAACAAATGAATCACCCTGCGCCTGCCCCTCCACAGCGCCCGCGAGGCTTGGCAGGGCCTCGGGAGACGGCTGGGCTGGGGGTGGGTGTTGTCACCACGTGGCTGAGGGTGTTGAATGTGCCCGCAGGTTTGGTTCCAGAATCGAAGGTCCAAAGAGAGGCGAATGAAACAGCTGAGCGCGCTGGGGGCCAGGCGGCACGCCTTCTTCAGGAGCCCGCGGCGCATGCGCCCGCTGGGGGGCCGGCTGGATGAGTCGGAGATGCTGGGTTCTACCCCTTACACTTATTACGGAGGTAACGAGCGTTTTATGGATCACTTCCGGGGTGACCTCCTAACGCGCCTGGTAGCCAAACACTGTCAAAAACCAAACACGCACAGACCCCAGCGCGCACACATGAAGGCTGCAGGAGCCTGCCTGTCTGTCTTCCTTTCTGCATCACTTTTCATTCTTTCACTTTTCTTTCTTTCACTTTTCTTTGATCATAGTTCTGTCTTTCTTTCGTGTTCATCCGTTCGTTTGTATTTGATTATTGTTCGTTTTCATCTTTCTTTCTTTCGTGTTCATCCATTCATTTGTTAATTTTTATTTGATCATTGTTCATTCTTTCATTTTTTCTCTCTTGTTAATCGATGTATTTGTTCGTTCTTTCCTATTTGATCATTGTTCTTTCTTTCTTTTGTTTTCCTTTGTTCTTCCTCTCTCGTTTCTGTTTATTCTTTCTTTTGCCACCTTTAGAAATGAAGCCTCTGAAGTTTGAACTCTACTGCATTTTAGAGCATTTCACTGTCTCTTTTCGACGGGGGAGCCCGCTGCTCGCGCTCTGTGGTAGCTGGCCGTGAGACTCTGGAGTCTGTCTTTTTTAAGGGAAGGTCTTGATGCTTTCTCCCAATCCGGCTCACGCCCCTTCTTCCTTCCAAAGTGCTAGCTCCGGATTCTGTTCATTGTTATCACCTTTCCCGGCTGGGCGCGGGGGAAGGAAGTTGTGGGTCTGGTAAAGTTGTTACCTTCTGTGCCCTGAACCGAACCGAGTCCGAGTCCAGCAAACTCTGGCGCGTAGGCCTTTGTCCGATTGCCGGGAGCCCCGCAGCCCGGAGAAGTCGGGGAGCGAGGTTTCTCCAGGTGTGTCTCCTTCTACTCCGAGGTTGTACATAGACGGGAGGAGATGCGGTGGGGGGGGGGGCTTTGCCTCCCGTCCCGCGCCCCTAGGGTTAGATCGCACCCATGCGCTGCCGTTGCAATCTGGGGTTCCCAAGAGAAAGGGACGAGTTAACCTCCGGCTAAAGCCCCTCTCCGTCCCGTGCTGGAAGGGCAGGCTCCGGATTTCACAGGAACTGTGCGGGGCGTCACAGGGAAGCTCCGCTGTGATGCCGTAGGGCTCGCTCCTTCAAACTTTACTACGGGGAGTAAATTTACTACTCCGGCGCGCGATCCTGCCCTGGTTACCTTACTCCTGTCCACAGCCAGGGGCCGGATTCTGACCTCAGTTACCCCTGGTGTGAATCCGGAGTCACTCCGGTGTAGCCGACCCCGGATTCTGGCTCTGCAGGACTCGTCGCCCGAGTAAAGTTTACTCCCGGGAGTAAACGCTCCGGATTTAGACCCATAGCTGTTAAATTATCATGAAAACCGCCGCACAGACAGGAGGAGAAACATTCCTTCCCTGCGGCTTGGGGGCTGTTTCCTGGCCAGAGGAGAGGCGCAGAGGGGTGGCTGTGGTTGTGTCGGTCCGGTTTTTGAGGCGGAAGGGGGTTCCCTTGTCTTCCCGTCCCTCCCGTAGAAATACATCGCATGGCAATGGAGCGCGCTCCTGCCCTGACACAGCTTGGGTGGGTTTTTAAGGAAGTAGCATCTTTAGAGAAAGTAACGCGTGAAAGGCGGGGGCCGCCCTGCTCTGCCGCTGCCCCCCAGCAGCGAAACCCGGGGGTGTTGGGAGTTCACTCAGCGCCCCGCTAGACTCCCGCTTCTGCAAACCCGCCGCAGGCGCTCGGCGTCCAGGGGGGCCGGGCCGCCACAGCCCTGGGTTGTAGCGGAATCTTGCTGGATCCCAGGAGTTTAAATACAGCATCTTCCCGGACTTCCCCTCCTCCCATCCCTGCACCCTTGTCTCTTCCCTTCCATCCCTCCACCCTTGTCTCTTTCCTTCTTCTCATCCCTTCCTCTTTCTTTCCATCCCTCCATCCTTGTCTTTTTCCTTCCATCCTTCCATCCCTTCTTATTCTCATCCCTCCACCCTTGTCTCTTTCCTTCTTCTCATCCCTTCCTCTTTCTTTCCATCCCTCCACCCTTGTCTCTTTCCTTCCATCCTTCCATCCCTTCTTATTCCCATCCCTCCATCCTTGTGTCTTTCCTTCTTCTCATCCCATCCTTTCTTTCCATCCCTTCCTCTTTCCTTCTTTCCATCCCTCCATCCCTTTCATTTTCATCCCTCCATTCCTTCTTCTTTCTTTCTTTTCATCCCCCATACCATTTCCTTTCCTTTCTTTCTTTCCATCCCTCCATCCTTGTCTCTTTCTTTCCATCCCTCCATCCCTTCCTCTTTCCTTCTTCTCATCCCTTCCTCTTTCTTTCCATCCCTCCATCCTCGTCTCTTTCTTTCTTCTCATTTCTCCTTCTTTCTTTCCATCCTTCCATCACTTCTTCTTTCATTTTCATCCCTCCATCCTTTTCTCTTTCTTTCCATCCCTTCTTCTTTCTATCCCTCCATTCCTTCTTCTTTCTTTCTTTTCATCCCCCATACGTCTTTCTTTCTTTCTTTCCATCCCTCCATATCTTCCTCTTTCTTTCCATCCTTCCAACCCTTCTCCATCTTTCCTTCACTTTCTTTCCACCCCTCCCTCTCTCTGTCTCTCTCTTCCCACCCCACCCCCCTGCTGCTCATTGGCCCGGAGATACCGATCACGGATCATTCTCGCCCAGAAACCAACGCGCTAAGGCCTCAACTGGCCAAGGCGGCGGGTAGGAGGGAAGGTGAGGGCCGGTTGCCATGACTTTGCCACCCTTCCTGTGGCATCTGTTTGAAGGGTCCCCCCCCCGCACACACACCCCGCCCTCCCTCGCCTTGAATGCGAGCTCAGCTTGTCGAGATCCCCTCTAATCCCCCTGTTAGAGATTCCGTCCGGTCCTTGGCCAAGTTTGCACCCCTGCAGCAAGCAAGAAAGGGCCATTGTGATGAAGCTGTCTGCCTGAACAGAGCCCCGCTCCCGCCCGGCCCCCGCCCCCCCCGCGTGTGCGCCCGGGAACAAAGCTCCAGCTGCACCCTTTTGTACCTCTTTCAGACGGCATTTGTTCCAATTACCTCCGCGCTCCCGGAGCATATGGAAGGTCACTATCACAGGGGCCGGGCCCCGCGGGTTTGCCCGGTCTTTGCTCCCCCTCCCTGCTCGGGCCATGTGGCCCCGGGAAATCCGGCCCCTTCCCCACATGCGGCGGCCGATCTCTCCCTAGCGGCGCCTGATGGGGTGCAGGGCGGAGGGGGGGGGACGGGACTGAAGGCAGCTTGGGATGTGTGTGTGGGGGTGAAAGTTGGAGCTAGCCCTAGCTGGGGGGGTGCCAGCCGTCATGGCTGCTGCGTGAGCCGAGGGCTTAGAAAAATGATCCTTCACTTGCACCCCTGCCATTGCTGAGCGAGGGGAAAACCCTCCTTTTCTTTCCTTCTGTGCCAGCTAAATAAGACATTTCCCCCCATCCAGCCATTTGCACAACCCCCCCATCCTGTGTCTAGAGAGACCCCCCCCTGCAGTTGTGAGTGTCGATTTTTTTTTATAGACAGTGACACCTTTCCTAGTTCTTTTTAATTTTCGGTCCGTTACAATTCCGGAGACTATTTTGGTTTTAGGGTTGGAAAGAAATTCAGCGCGTTCAGCTCCTCCCGCCCCCAGCGGTTTCTAATCAGGTCCCAGATTTCGCGACTTCCGCTATTTTCAAAGATTCCGACTGCGCTGCTGCGGTTTTGGGGGGTGTTCGGGGGTGTTCGCTTGTCAGGGTGACGGCGCAATCAGCGGCGATGTCACCGAGGCGGTTAATCGAATTAAACACGCCATCTTTTCCCACCCGCTCCTGTTGATTTCAAGCAAACCCTTTCCAAAATGATAAGCTGACCCCCTCGCCCAGTTCTTAGACGGGTTGTTATCGTTCTCTCTCCTCCGCAAGAATTTCCGCTCTCTCTGGTTAGCGGAAGACGTTGGCTTTATTAACGGCTACACTCATTAGTGTCCGGTTAGGAATCTATTTCATCTGTTGTCTTGCACATGATGGACGGGGGCTACTCTGCAGCTTGGTGGCTTCCGCAAAAGCGTGCAAGTGTCCCATAAAAATCTCTGCCACTGCTCAAAATGTGCCGGGTTCTGATCCTAGCCCCGGATAATGGTGGGACCCCAGCAACGCGTTTGGGCCAATCCCTTCCTGGCTTTTATCACCGAATCTGGCAATCGGGGTCATTAGGCTGGGGGAGGGGGGCAGCCAATGAAAGAAGCAGCCGGCAAATAAATGCCGATCGCCGAGCTCCATCGGAGAGTCGCTTTCACCAGCTGCTCTTCTGCGGTGGAGCAAAGGCGACGGGGGATCCACCCCTCTGCGGGCGAAGGAGCGGGGTGACCGGGCCCATGGGCGCGTTGCAGAGAGGTGCCCGCCTGCCCCTCGGGGCGCGTCCAGACGCGCAGGCAGGTCGCAGCCGCTGCTGGGGGTGGGAGGCTGGGGGCCGCTAGCTCCGGGCACCCCTCGGGCTCTGCGCTGGGCTGGGGAAGCTCCGGAGCGCCCCGGCCCCGCCTCACCCTCCTCTCTCTCTCCCCTGCTCCAGATTACCAAGGCGATTACTACGGGCCCGGCGGGAACTACGATTTTTTCCCCCACGGGCCTCCCTCGCAAGCCCAGTCCCCAGCAGACTCCAGCTACCTTCCGACCTCAGGGCCCGGCTCCACGCCCCTGGGGCCGCTGGAGCCCCCGCTGCCCGGACACCACGCCTCCGAAAGCCAAAGGTACACCGACATGATCTCGCACCCCGACACCCCGAGCCCCGAGCCGGGCCTGACCGGCTCGCTGCACCCCATCCCCGGCGAGGTCTTCAGCGGCGGCCCCAGCCCCCCGTTCTCCATGTCCAGCAACAGCGGCTACAGCGGGCCCCTCTCGCACCCAAACCAGGAGCTGAACGAGGCAGCGGTGTGGTAGGGCTGAGCCAGCCAGCGGGGGGCGCGGGGGACCCCCGGATCCCTCTGCCCCAGGCCGATCCCGCCTCCTCGGCCCAGCCCCGGCTAAGACACCGGGAACCAAAACCGGCCGCCGGACACTGATGCCAAAATCCTCCGGGGTCCCCCCACGCCCCAAGCCAACAGGACCGCAGGCCGCTGGGGCGCCCCGCACTCAGTGTCTTTCTTCCTCGCCACGTGTTAGCGGGCACGGTGCCGAGACGTGCCAGTGCTGACTAACCTCTGCAAGCATCTGAAGCAGCATCGCTTGGACCAAAGCTGAACTGGACTGGATCACAGATTGACTGACTGAACCTCATACCTTTCGGGGGAGGGGCGGGGGCTTTTTCTTTCTTTCTTTCTTTTTGCTCCATCCAGAATTGCATCTTTTTTTAATCTTAATCTGGAAAGGGGGGGGACCCCTCGTAATCCACTTTTTTTTTGTTATTAGAAGGTTGGTTTTGTGGTGATGGAGGTGGGAACGGGACCTGGTGTGTCTTGCAGAAGGAAACCTTCACTGATGACAAGGCGCCCCCTCGTGGTTAGTTCTGGCTCAGCTTTCCAGGACCGCAGGACTTTTAATGTTTGGGGAGACTTCCATTGGGGTTTGTTTTGTTTTCCACTGGGCAGAAATATAACTAAAGCTACCAATAAAAAAGCGATCCAAGTCTGAATGTCTCTGGCAAACACCACTTCAAACCCAAAAGTTTATTGGAGGCTACACGGATTGAAGGATGTATTATAGTTTTTGCTTCTAGTTTCTTTATTTTGTATAAAGAAGAAACAAATAAAGTATGTTTTTGTGTTTACTGCTTATTTATTGTACTTTAGTCAACTAATGCGCCAACATTTTTAGAGTTTGGGGTGGGAGGGGAGTGACAGGAAAGAGGTTTGCCGAAAAAAAAAATTAAAAAGGCAAATAATTTTTTAAAAGAAAAGAAATTGTTTTTCCAAAGCGTTGTGGATTTCCTTTCACCACGGCCTCTTTCCGCTGGTGCCAGCGTGACTAGCTTATGTTGTTCAGTGTGAATAAAACAAGCCTGTTAGTTAACTAATCCTCATTCACCTGCTCCCTTTTTTTAAGAAAAGGAAAATAGCAACCGTGGTTTAAAAAATGCGGCCACGCTAGCTTTAGCTTCTTTTTCTAAGGCCTTCTTGATATTGTTGGGAAAACTCTGGCATGAGACAGTGCGACTAAAATATAGTGCAGAGATCATTCAGCTTTACAATATACTTTAATTACACTGCCTAGTGTCAGAGGTATTTATTCATTAGCGTTATTCTATCCCCGCTCCAGCACTCTGCATGAAATGTATAGAACATCCGGGGTTTAATCCTGACTCAGCTGAGTAGCCCTTACTCACAGAAGTACCCAATTTCTATAGTCCCATTAAAACCCTTATGAGTCAGGAGAACTCCAATGACCCTGCAGGCTCGAATGCCAATTCATCATCCCTCAGAGACATTTGCCAGGCTTTCTCCAAACTGCCTGATTGTAGGCCTGAGCCCAAGCCCGTCCAAGTCAAGACTTTCGTTGGCTTCATCAGCGGGCTTTGGCTCAAGCCCCTGTGAGATTCAAGGAGGAGCTGCTTTCAGTTTGTTTTTGCCTCTTGAGATTCATATTAGCTTGAGGTCAATGCATGCACAACACAGGCAAAGAGTGATAATAGATGTTTTGATTATCTCTTCATCTTCTCTGCGAAACCCACCCGCCCCCAACAAGGCTCCAACCCTACCCAGACACTGAAGCTCTATAGGACTGATTTACCAAGTGAGCGCCACACTTGTCACAATAGCCCGAGAAAAGAGCCGGAGTGAGACCATTTTAATTAGGCAGCCACATTTCTCTCCGCCTCATGCCGCAGCAGCCCTAGAGGAGCAGAAAGCCCATTCAGAGAGGGCTGAATTGTGCACATTCTAGCTCACCCGGCAATGGCGGAATCAGTAGAATAAAGCTATGGGCTTCTGTAACTTCTTAGTGCCGAGGCTCTATAACTAGCTAGGTAATCGTTTTTGTTAAAATAAAATTGTCTACAATGATTGGTTTAAACGTGTGTGTGTGTGAGAGAGAGAGAGAGAGAGAGAGCCCTCAGTGTCTCAGCATGAATAGCTGAAGGATGCATTCAATTGTTTTATGCACATAATTTCTTTACATGCATGTACAAACGCACCTGACATAGATGCGCAGCGCGACACACAGCCAGAGACACCCACACCCCGCTTTTATTTTCTATGTTACTTTACAATTCTGGAAATAACTGGCCTGATTTTTTGTTAATCACCCCCATGCAAACAAGGCCTCGCTCTGCTAAGAAGCAAACGCTGCCCAAGGGGTGTTAGGAGTGAGGCTTGGGGGGGGAGTAACATGGGGGGCTGTAAGACACGTGGATTTCAAACTAATGGTCGCGGCATGTCATAGGCGCGTCGTCCGTGCAGAGGCATTGGAAAGGCTGGTGCCGTTTCCAAAGGCTGATGGTGGTAGCGTCTCAGCCCAAGATGGCGGGAGAAGATGGGGGTACCTGGGAAACAAGAAGTGAAAGCCCCAGACCCAGCGCTTAGCTTGTCGGTGTTCCTGGAGCTTTCTTGCAGTTGTTTGTTAACCCCCTTGAGCTAAACTCATTCTGCCAAGGAGAAGGGGCAGGGGAAACGGTGCAGAGACCGAGGCCTTTTTACACGGCTCATGCTCCCTTTCAGCGTGGGTGAAAAAGACCTTCTCCAGGCTGGAGCAGGGGTTTCTGCTGTTGGACACCTCCCCCCGCAGGGAGCCCAGGGCTGGGGCTGGCCCATACTGCCATGCGGTTGCCACAAGAAAGTGCAGCTCCCGCTCTGTGGGGTGGGGGGAGGGGGTACCGTCAGCAGCCCCGTCACTGCTGGAGAAAGCGAGTGGGGCTGGTGTTGTGCCGTGCTCATTGTCTGGGGTCCAGGCAGGGAAGGCGACGAGGAGGCAGCTGGGGCTGAGAGGTTGATGTGAAGTTAACCTGCAGTAGCCAGGAACCATCCCTGATCCTCCCCCGCCCAACGTTTGAGGGCATGTGGGTCTTGCGTCTCCAGCGCTGTTAAAGGTTCCTTCTCTGTAGGGCAGCCCAGCTGCCCCTCATGCTGGAAATAGCCCCTGCCCCCGTGAGATAATCGAGGCACCCCTGGGTGAGGTGACCCTTTCTTGGGCCCGCACCGCTCACCAACAGCAGTTGGTCGAGTAAACGATGCAGCCTCACCCAGCTAATCTGTCTCCTAGCCTGGGCCCAACATGGCGACTGCAGACCACGGCGGGCGAATGGACGTGACTTACCCCAGGAAGGCCACGCGGTGCTTGTCGCAAATGCTGCTCCTTCACACAAGGCCTCGCTGGCCCCTCAGTCCCTTCGCTGGGGGCTGGGGCCTTCTCCCCACTGTAGGATGGGCTGACTTTCTCACAGGAACCCCAAACTGGTCACTTCCCTTAGGGCCTGACCCAGTGTCCCCTGAAATCAGTGGAAAGTCTCCCCGGCTCAGCAGGGCCCAGGAGACTCTCCGGGGTCCCCCATCCTGACCCGAAAAGAGGGCCCCAGATCAAAGACCGGAGAACTGAGCTTTTCACACTATTCTGGAGCTGGAGCGTTGGGGCACAAACCAGGCATCTGATTATGGCTGTCATCATCAAATTAATTTTGGACCATCAACGGCTATTAGCCAGGATGGGCAGGGATGGTGTCCCAGCCTCTGTTTGCCAGACGCTGGGAATGGGTGATAGGGGATGGATCACTTGATGATTCCCTGTTCTGTTCATTCCTTCTGGGGCACCTGGCACTGGCCAGTGTCAGAAGACAGGATACTGGGCTAATGGATCTTTGGTCTGACCCAGTATGACCTTTCTTTCTTTCTTTCTTTCTTTCTTTCTTTCTTTCTTTCTTTCTTTCTTATTGTCTTCTTCTCTTCTTTTTGTTCCTGCTCTTTCATCCTTATCTATCTATTGCTCCACCCACCCCACCCATATACCTCCCCACCTACCTCTCTACTTTCATCCTCCCATTCCTCCCTCTAATCTGTGAAATGACTTCAGAGGCCGGCAAGGCGGGCGGGCGGGGGGGGGGCACGTCTTTAACAAAACAAGGACCGTTCTAAGACAGCTGGCCTAGGTGCAAGGCTTTAAAGCCCAGAATCTGGGTGTTTTCTTTATCCTGCCTTGATTCTTAATAAGATGTGGCAGTTAAACTATATCGATTCCAGCCCGTATCACTCACGCAGCCCTGCTGCCAAACAGCCAAAGAGTCTCGCCTCTTTTCTTTTTTTTCCGCCCAGAGATATAAATAAATAAAGGCCAAGGAAGGCTGCAGCTCTGAACTAATATTTAAAATGCAAAATCATTGTGGAGTTTTTTTTCCCTTGGCTTGCAGTAAAAAGCTATAAACAGAATAAATTACCTTCCCTTGGTGGATTATGAGAATACCTATCTCCTGACCTGAATTTTAAGTCCTAACTCGATTGTACCACCATGCACTAGTGATTTATGAAAACCCAGTCACTTCTCTGCATATTTTCTCTGTTCAGCCAAGTGATGGAATTTATCCTTCCTATATTATTAAAGATTTTTAACAACTGGGTTACCCATCGTTGTAAATGAGCCATTCTAATGATGAACTGAAACCTACAGGATTCCTGAGGAATGTGATTGTGTTCTCACGCCTAGTTTGGCCAATGAGTCACTTTTAGGCAGCACCTGTCTATTCTAGAACCTCAGGTGGGTGAGTGGCTTTATCCCATAATACTTATTCCCATAATACAAGAACTAGGGGTCACCAAATGAAATTAATAGGCAGCAGGTTTAAAACAAATAAAAGGAAGTTCTTCTTCACTCAGCGCACAGTCAACTTGTGGAACTCCTTGCCTGAGGAGGTTGTGAAGGCTGGGACTATAACAGCATTTAAAAGGGAACTAGATAAATTCATGGTGGTGAAGTCCATAAATGGCAATTAGCCAGGATGGATAAGGAATGGTGTCCCTAGCCTCTGTTTGTCAGAGGATGGAGATGGCTGGCAGGAGAGAGATCACTTGATCACTGCCTGTTAGGTTCACTCCCTCTGGGGCACCTGGCATTGGCCACTGTCAGACAGGATACTGGGCTAGATGGACCTTTGGTCTGAGCTGGTACGGCCGTTCTTATGTTCTTATCCCCGTTTTACAGGTGGGGAAACTGAGGCACAAGATGGCGATGCGATTGGGTGGGTCAGTAGGAGACCTGAGAGTAGAACCCAGTGGCCTAATTTCCTGTTGTGTTACCCCCAGTTTTATGCGAGTGTTACTACGGCCTTACACCTGAATAAGTCTCCAGGTGCAGCTGACTCCTATACCGTGGCATAGCTACAGGGTACCCAACCTCCCCCCCAGCAGTCCATGCCTGGAAGGCAAGCCACTCTCGCTAGCAGGATAAACACAGTAGAACCAGATCCTCAGCTAGTGTGTCTGCATCACTCTCTTGACATCTCTGGAGCTGCACCAATTTATACCCACTGAGGCTCTGACTCACTGGACTGCACCGATCTTGGCTCAGGGTTAAATAGAGCCCGTTCCCCTTTTTCATGTTGTTTGTATTACTCAAGTAACAGGCATTTTTATAAGGGGACTGAGGCAAGTTTCAGGAGTTGTTAAATAACATTTTTCAGAGCACTCATATGGTGATTATAAAGCAGAGGAGCAAGGTCCCTTCCCAGGTTATTAGCTGGGGACAGAACCTCGGGTTTTTATTTTGTCATTTAAAAAAATATATATTTATTTTTATTCTAAAGAACCAAACTGAGCTCCCCGATGTCAAGTGAATTTTAAGCAAAATGGGAAATTGGCACCAGCTTCATTGCAATTACTGGGGCTGCTTATTCCCTTCTCTGTCACAGTCCCCATCTCCAGCCTCACGCCTTTCCCAGCCCATGCTCCGGCTAGCCAGTCAGTCGGGCTCCGGTTCAGGAATGCACATAAGGTCGTGCTTAGCCAGACACCTGGGAAAGAATTCACTGCAGTAACTCAGATAGGCTGCACCGGGTCTTTTTGGCTTAGCATCCTCGGTTGGCCTCAGATCGCAACCAGGGCCTTTTCCGGCCCGTCAGAGAAAGGGGAGGAATGGATCGTTTCAGATTCCCCAGTCCTACTAGCCCTACATGGAGACCCGCAGGCAGTGGCAGCCATGTTTCACACCATAAGAACAGCCATATTGGGTCAGACCAATGGTCCGTCTAGCCCAATATCCTGTCTTCCGACAGTGGCCTGGGCCAGATGCTGCAGAGGGAATGACCAGAACAGGGCAGTTAGAGAGTGAGCCATCCCGTGTCATCCAATCCCAGCTTCCGGCAGTCAGAAGCCTGGGGACACCCAGAGCGTGGGGGTTGCACGTACCACTGCATTTCCTGTTGATACAGTGTGATGTACTGAGAACTCTGTGATCTATCACTTTAAATTCTCAGGGGGGTTCCTGCTCCTGCTTGCAGGCAAGAAGCTCTGCCGGGAAACATGTGATCTGGCCAAGTATTAGCAGTGGTCAGTTTGCAGCCAGGGTAAAGTGGGGTGAGTAGAGTGTCTCTATTTTTTTACAGCATCGCCTGCTTGGCTGGCTCTGTTTCGGGGTTCTTGTCCTGCATGCTAAGAAATAAAGTAGCCTTCTGCTGCAGCCTGCCAGCAAGAATGCTTATGTGTTATCTGACGTCTCTGTGTGTGTGCCGCAAACAGAACCGACAGAGTATGGCCAGAATATGGCACTGCGGCACAACAACAACAATAATAATAACAGGTGATAATTACTATAGGGCCTGATCTAGCGAGGGGCCAAACACCCTCAGGTCCATTTTGGCTTCAACGTGAATGTGTGCCAAACCTTCCAGCATAGTCTGCAGCCCATCCTGAAGGGCTCTGGGTACCGTGTCAGAGGATCACTGAAAACGCACTGCAATCAATAATGCTGATGTCAGTTTCTGAAGCGAGGGTGCGGACTAGTGGTTAGAGTAGAGGCGTGGGAGCAGGGGCGTGCACAGGAATAAAAATGTGGCTGCTTTTGGAGGGGCATTTTCTGTGCCCCCCATGGCGGAGGAGCTGGCTGTCCCCTGACAGCTGGAGTAGCTGCCTTCCCAGCTGTGGTCCTGGGGCTGGTGGAGCTTGCTCTCACCCCAGCAGCCAGAGGGGCTGGATCTCCCCCTGCAGCCCCAGGGCTGGAGAAGCTGTCAGGCGTTCTTTGCCCTAACTAATTGGGGGCTGGAGGGCGGGCCTGGGCTTGCCTCCCCTTGCGTACGTCCCTGAGTGGGAGTCAAATCTCCTTGGTTCTAAGCACAGAATTGTTGTTGGATTGGCGGATGACTTTGGGCAAATCACTTGACCTCTTTGCATCAGTTTCCCCAGCTGCAGAATAGAGCGTTGTGCCCCATCCTACAAACACTTCTGCAGAAAAGGACCTAGGGGCTACAGTGGACAAGAAGCTGGATATGAGTCAACAGTGCGCCCTTGTTGCCAAGAAGGCTAACGGCATATTGGGCTGTATAAGTAGGGGCATTGCCAGCAGATCGAGGGACGTGCTCATTCCACTCTATTCAGCATTGGTGAGGCCTCATCTGGAGTACTGTGTCCAGTTGTGGGCCCCACAAAGGATGTGGAAAAATTGGAAAGAGTCCAGCGGAGGGCAACAAAAATGATTAGAGGGCTGGAGCACATGACTTATGAGGAGAGACTGAGGGAACTGGGATTATTTAGTCTGCAGAAGAGAAGAGTGAGGGGGGATTTGATAGCTGCCTTCAACTACCTGAAAGTGGGTTCCTAAGAGGATGGATCTAGACTGTTCTCAGTGGTAGCAGATGACAGAACAAGGAGCAATGGTCTCAAGTTGCAGTGGCGGAGGTTTAGGTTGGATATTAGGAAACACTATTTCACTAGGAGGGTGGTGAAGCACTGGAATGGGTTACCTAGGGAGGTGGTGGAATCTCCTTCCTTAGAGGTTTTTAAGGCCTGGCTTGACAAAGCCCTGGCTGGGATGATTTAGTTGGGGGTTGGTCCTGCTTTGAGCAGGGGGTTGGACTAGATGACCTCCTGAGGTCCCTTCCAACCCTGATATTCTATGAGCTTAACTTTAAATGGGTGTATGATTTCAATGGGAAACATTGCTACATTATAACAGAATTTAGCAATCATAAGAGACACTTCCTGCCCTGAAGAGCTTGCAAATTGAATACCCCAGAGTAGGAGGAGAAACAGTGTGGTGAAATGAATTGCCCATGTCATACAACACAGTAGTGACAGAACTGAGGCTAGACTCCAGGTCTTCTGGGTGATAAACCAATGTTTTAGGCATGGCCCCATTATGTCTCTTGAAAGCAAAGGCCTTTGAAAATTTCAAATGAGCCTCACTGTTATGACATCATCCCACTGCTAGCAATTAAAAGTGCTAACGACCTGATGTGTAGGATCCTACCCAATACAAAGTGACTTATGGTAAACCCATGCTGCCCGCTGATCCAGATGAGAGTTTTCAACATCGTTTTTAAGAGAAACTTTTTATATTTGTTCTGAAACATTTATGTTATTTTCTGCTTTTTTTGGAAGGGGAAGGATTGTGGAAAGTAGAAAATAATCAGTTTTTGGACTTAAGATAAAAAATTGCTGGAGTAAGTTGAGTTGACTTCTTATAATTAATGGCAGGCCTTGTAATAGGATTCTCCAGCCTTTGGCGCTCTGTGGAAACACCTTTTTACATAAGATATTGCCCATCATGGAGCAGCAGGGTTTTGATTTATGGGGTTCCATCCTCCGGAAAACATCTCCTGGGGTTGCCTGACCAGTAAAATTTATCAGGGGGGAAAAGAAGGGACATAAAGTAGGAAAGATCCTTTAGTGAGGGTTGCAAAGTAGGCCCCCAACAAAATCAACATCATTCAAAAAAAGAAAACATAGTAGATTGCTCCTCTTGTCATTCAGCTCGGAGAGGTCCGGCCTGGACAGCCACCGCTTGTGATCTTTCACCTCCAGATCTGACAGCAGCTCTCTCATGGGCAACAGCGTGAAATCTACAGCTGTTGTTGCTGTTTATTATTTGTATTACTACTACCTGGAGATGCTGACTGAGACTGAGGCCTCCATTGTGTGAGGCGCTGTACATAAACATAACAAGAGAGTCCTAGCTTTCACGGCCAGAAGGACGATGACGACCATCTAGTCTGACGTCCTGTTTAATACAGGCCAGAGAACACCACTTGATTTTTTTTTCCATCAAGCCCATGAGTTCTATTCTGCAGCATCTCTTTTAGAAAGAAACCCAGCCTTGACACAAAGACCATGAGTGATGGAGAATCCACCGTGAAATTCCTGCCCTGGAGACCTTACAATCGAAATAGGCAAGACAGATAAAGGAAATATGATCCCCATTTTACAGATGGAAACTGTGACAGAAAGAGGGTAAGCGACATGACCAGGGTCACATAGAAAGTCTGTGGCAGAGACAAATATAGATTCCAGGTATTCTGAGTCCAGTGCCTTAGATACCAGACCATCCGTCCTCTCTACTTGCACTAATGCAGAGGGACAGTCATAACAACAGCAGCATAAAACAATAATGGTAGATTATCTATCCTAGCTGGTATCTAACTTAGGTTTCCTATCGTGCCTAAAGTGTGTGCACTGTAGTATCTAAGCACTTAGCAGATTTAATATCATCCTCACTGAGCACCAAATGCACTTCCCAATTTCATGCAGACAGCCCCACCAAAAACTCCTTTGAGGGTGGAGGATATCAGGTCACGCAATCTGCTGCTGTTAACTAGCCTGCATCTGGAGCATGACACCGGTGGATTCACTCTGTCGCCCACTGCCCTTTTGGATACACCTTATCACCCACATTCTGCAAGATCCATGCACCGAGGTGAGTATGCGGGAGAGATGGAGACGGTGTTGTTACTATAGGGTCGTACAGCGCCTAGCACAATGGGGCCCAACCTGGCTGTGCCCTTTAGGTGGAACATGCCGCAGGTAATATAGGCAGGTGAGTTTGCTGCAGAGAAGTAGCCCTATGGAAAGAGGGGGTTTAATGGGTGGGAGTTTGCCACGTGACCAGCGCTACCACAAGTACTTTATTAAACAGCCAGTGCCCCCAAACAAAGCCTCTCACTGGGCCCAAACATGCCTAGTGCAGAGGGCCCTGAAATACTAAGCAGCCAAACCCGGAGGGGCTCAGCAAACTCCAATGGGCGTCAGGCCCCAATAAAGGACTCAGGATCTGGCCCCTGAAGGCGCTCACACTGTTCAGGATCGGGCCCACGGGAGTAACCGAGCAGAAAGAGGCTGCCCAAGCAGCAGTGCGATCGACTGTCACAGCCTGGCACAATATCGCCCCGGAGCTGCAGCCAACCAACGCGCCAGGGAGGACGCCACGGGCTGAAAGAGGGGCGGGTTTGCCCCCCAGCCAGTGAGCATGTCATGTGCCAGCCAGCCCCGCTACCAGGAACTGACTGTGCTCCCCCCCCACAGGACAAGCGGCCTGGCCCCCTGGAATCCTGAGACAGGCAGGACGCCTAGAAAACAGGTCATTCTCAGCAGCACTTTGACGTCTCCTTGAGGTGGGGCCTTTGCTTAAACAGGCTAGGGATGGTCACATTGCAGCTTAACTGGAGTGAGCCAAACCTGGAGTGCAAGTTATTCAACTGGGGTGGGGCGGGGGGTCCATGCCTGGGTAGAGGGGTTGGCTCTGTATGTGTCTGTGTCTGTGTGTTTAGAATGTGTCTGTGTTTGTGCGCACGGGTAGAGCGTCATGGGATAAGAGGGAAGATCCATTCATGGATTGAGAACTGGTTAAAAGACAGGAACAAAGGGTAGGAATAAATGGTACATTTTCAGAATGGAGAGGGGTAACTAGTGGTGTTCCCCAAGGGTCAGTCCTAGGACCAATCCTATTCATCAGTGATCTGGAGAAAGGGGTAAACAGTGAGGTGGCAAAGTTTGCAGATGATACTAAACTGCTCAAGATAGTTAAGAGCAAAGCAGACTGTGAAGAACTTCAAAAAGATCTCACATAACTAAGTGATTGGGCAACAAAATGGCAAATGAAATGTAATGTGGATAAATGTAAAGTAATGCACATTGGAAAAAATAACCCCAACTATACATACAATATGATGGGGGCTAATTTAGCTACAACGAGTCACGAAAAAGATCTTGGAGTCATTGTGGATAGTTCTCTGAAGATGTCCATGCAGTGTGCCGAGGCGGTCAAAAAAGCAAACAGGATGTTAGGAATCATTCAAAAAGGGATAGAGAATAAAATGGAGAATATCTTATTGCCTTTATATAAATCCATGGTACGCCCACATCTTGAATACTGCGTACAGATGTGGTCTCCTCATCTCAAAAAAGACGTACTGGCATTAGAAACAGTTCAGAGAAGGGCAACTAAAATGATTAGGGGTTTGGAACGGGTCCCATATGAGGAGAGATTAAAGAGGCTAGGACTTTTCAGCTTTGAAAAGAGGAGATTAAGGGGAGATATGATGGAGGTATATAAAATCATGAGTGATGTGGAGAAAGTGAATAAGGAAAAGTTATTTATTTGTTCCCATAATATAAGAACTAGGGACCACCAAATGAAATTAATGGGCAGCAGGTTTAAAACAAATAAAAATAAGTTCTTCTTCACACAGCGCACAGTCAACCTGTGGAACTCCTTGCCTGAGGAGCTTGTGAAGGCTAGGACTATAATAGGGTTTAAAAGAGAACTAGATAAATTCATGGAGGTTAAGTCCATTAATGGCTATTAGCCAGGATGAGTAAGGAATAGTGTTCCTAGCCTCTGTTTGTCAGAGGGTGGTGATGGATGGCAGGAGAGTACTGGTTGATCACAGGATGACTATGAGCCGCCAATGTGATATGTCCGTTAAAAAAGCTAATGCGGTTTTAGGATGCATCAGGTGAGGTATTTCCAGCAAAGATAAGGAGGTGTTAGTACCGTAATACAAGGCACTGGTGAGACCTCATCTGGAATACTGTGTGCAGTTCTGGTCTCCCATGTTTAAGAAGGATGAATTCAAACTGGAACAGGTACAGAGAAGGGCTACTGGGATGATCTGAGGAATGGAAAACCTGTCTTATGAGAGGAGACTGAAAGAGCTTGGCTTGTTTAGCCTAACCAAAAGAAGGTTGAGGGGGGATACGATGGCTCTTTATAAATATAGCAGAGGGATAAATATCAGGGAGGGAGAGGAATTATTTAAGCTCAGTACCAATGTGGACACAAGAACAAATGGATATAAACTGGACACTAGGAAATTTAGACTTGAAATTAGATGAAGGTTTCTAACCATTAGAGGAGTGAAGTTCTGGAACAGCCTTCCAAGGGGAGTAGTGGGGGCAAAAGACATATCTGGCTTCAAGACTAAGCTTGATAAGTTTATGGAGGGGATGGTATGATGGGATAGTCTAATTTTGGCAATTAATTGATCTTTGATTATTAGTGGTAAGTATGCCCAATGGCCTGTGATGGGATGTTAGATGGGGTGGGATCTGAGTTACTACAGAGAATTCTTTCCTGGGTGCTGGCTGGTGAGTCTTGCCCACATGCTCAGGGTTTAACTGATCGCCATATTTGGGGTCGGGAAGGAATTTTCCTCCAGGGCAGATTGGCAGAGGCCCTGGAGGTTTTTTGCCTTTCTCTGCAGCACAGGGCACGGGTCACTTGCTGAAGGATTCTCTGCACCTTGAGGAGGATTCTCTGCACCTTGAGGTCTTTAAACCGCAATTTGAGGACTTCACTAACTCAGACATAGGTTAGGGGTTTGATACAGTTGTGGGTGGGTGAGATTCTGTGGCCTGCATTGTGCAGGAGGTCAGACTAGATGATCATAATGGTCCCTTCTGACCTTGAGTCTATGAGAGAGATCACTGACTTGATCATTACCTGTTAGGTTCGCTTCCTCTGGGGCACCTGGCATTGGTCACTGTCGGTTGACAGGATACTGGGCTGGATGGACCTTTGGTCTGACCCAGTACGGCCGTTCTTATGTATACATAGAAGGTGTGTCAGTATGAGTGTGTGATCAGAGGGGGGAGGGGTGTGTGTGTGCATGTGAGAGAGAGAGAGAGAGATTGTGATGGGGGTTGTTAAGAATGTTTCTGTGTGGGAGTACAAATGTTTGTGTGCACGGTGCGTGTTTGTGTACACAAATGATGTGTCAGTGTGTGTGTATGTGTGATCAGCAGGTATGTGTGTTTAGAATGTTTTGCTGTGTGTATGCTTGTGTGCATGGTTAGAAGATGTGTCAGTATGTGTGTGTGATCAGAGGGTGTGTGTGTGTGTTTAGAATGTTTCATTGCTTGTGTGCATGGTTAGAGGGATGTGTGTGTGTGCACACCCGCATAGCAAATGGGCATGTCTCTGTGTGTGTATGCACAGTTTGTACAGCATGTCTGTGAATCTGTATGTGCAAATATGGATAGAGAGTTGGCTGTATGTTTGTGTGTGTCTTCATGATGAGAGAGAAAAGAGACAGTGTGTGTGTGTGTGTGTGTGTTTGTGTGTGTGTGTGTGCACATGCATGATTAGAGAGTATGTGTTGGTGTGCATATGGTCAGGGGGGTATGGGTGTCTGCTGCACGGTGACAGGTGGGTGTCTGTGGTGGTGGTGGTGGGGGAGAATACGGGTATGTTTGAAATATGGCCGTGTTTTAAATACTGCTCATGAACTCAACCAATAAATCACTGTAACAAGCAGGTCTCTGTGTGTTGTTCTCTTCTGACCAGAGACCGCACAGCGGGACTGGGAGAAGAGTGTAATAATTAATAATAATTATAATAAAAATGCAGAAAGACAGTGGCAAAGTAATTAAACTGAGCCAGAGCGCTGGCTAATGAATGCAGGGAACTGCAGTCTAAACAATCTGACTGAGGAGAAATATCAAGCGTAAGAAACAACAATACTCGCCCTGGCTCACAAGCCAGCACCAGTTACCGGCTGTACATGGGATGCCGTTGCTTTGACTGCTGTGCTACACTGGGAACTCCACTGAGTTCAGTGGGGCTTGGTGGGGACCCGGGGGGGCCGGAGGGACGATTTGAAGGAACAAACAAGGCTCTAAGAGCCTGCCTTGGGGTCTTCGCTATGATGCAGAGCACTCTGTTTATAAAGGGCTGCAGCCTCTCTCACGGTACATCTACACGGCAGCTGGGAGGCATGATTCCTAGCTTGGGTGGACGTACACATGCTAGTGCTGGTCAAGCTCACATGTGGGCACCATGGCACAGGCTAGGCGCCCAGGCAAGGATCTGGGCTCGGATGGTATTTGGGCAACTAGCCTGAGCCACCGCCCATGCTGCAGCCACAGTGCTATTTTTAGCGCCCTGGCTTGATTGAGGCTAGTGCCTGTATGGCTGCGCGAGCTGGAAATCACACGTCCAGCTGCAGCGTAGAAATACCGTCGAAAGGTCCAGGTTAGGCCGGAGAGTTGGATTCAGTTGGGATTATGCTATGGCTGGAGACCTGATAGCTCCGAAAGGTGCCCAGACACATCTGCCAATGGGTGTCAGACTCAATGGAAAAACCCTGGTCGGTCAAGCCAGCGCACTGACTGTTCCTACCATGGGAAGTCAGTAGCCGGGGTGGAGGTGTTTGGTTAACTCCCAGGAGAGCTGAGTCCCACTCTTGACTGCACCACTGACTGGTGGTGTGCTCATGGGCAAAAGACACGTTGTCCCATGCCTCAGTTTCCCCATCTCTAAAATGAGACTAATGATACTTACTTTGTTCAACGAGCTAACAGGAGGCTTCACTCATCGACAGGTGTGAAATGTTGTTCTTGTCCTAAACAGTTGCATATCCATTGTGCTGTGCTATTAAACAGCTTATACAATCCACCCCAGAGGTAGCTGCTTTTCAGTGGGCGGCTCAGTGAGCTATGCATAGAACAAAGGCATAAACAAAGGGATGGTCTAGATAATACTTAGCCCTGCCATGAGGGCAGGGGACTGGACCAGATGACCTCTCAAGGTCCCTTCCAGTCCTATGATTCTATGATAAATAGGCCTATACATTAGCTAGCTAGACAGACAGACTGTAAAACACAGTATTTATACGAGGGTAGTGCTTAGAGGCCCCCAGTTGAGATCGGTGCCCCGCTGTGCTAGGAGCTGTACATACACATCACGAGACAATCCATGTCCCAAAGAACTCACAGTCGAAATAGACACGATAGAGAAAGGCTGAGCTCGGAAATGACACAGCAGATCAGTGGCTGAGTCAGGAATGGAACCCAGGTCTCCAATTCTAACCCCTAGCCCATGCGCTAATTGACAAGTTATATGTAGCATCAACGCCATAAAGTGTGCAGGATACACCTGGGTGAAATGTGGAACCATAACATTGTATTAATTCACCCAACAACACGCCAGTGCCCCTGGCAACACACTCACTGAAGCCAGTGGTGTGATGCCAGTTTACACCAGCTGAGCGTGTGGTCCCATATATTTCATTATGTCAACTCACTTACCAAGAGACGCCTGGACACATGAACGTCCGCCATGATCTTAAAGGTTGCTGGGTGAAGCCGAACTGTGGAAAGGTATTGAGGAAAATTGGCCTTGCTAATTATTCACGTATCTCTATGTGAGTTTTAAGGGAGAGGTTTAGCGGGCATCTGAAAATCTCCCCTATTTCTAGACAACCGGCTCACACACCACTCACAAGTTATGCAGCGCTGGATCCTTGGTAATTACCGGCCGCCAATGAAAATTACCAGTAGAAATGCCAGTGAAAACATGCAAGAGATGATGGCTAGAACAAACCAACAGGCCAAGTTCTTCGGGAGAAGGCAAAGGATGCTGGGAAGGATGAGCCAACAGCCCACACAATCCTCTTGCACCCGCCCTGTTTTCAAGAGTCCGCCCTCTGCAGAGCTTTGCTGGTTCACAATCCCCGCCCGAGAATGGGAGAGTTGGTCTCCCCGCAACCTACCTCCTCCAGCAGCCCCATGCCCCACTCCCCTGCTCTTTCCGTCGTGTGAAAACGGCATCTGTTGGCTCAGGTGGACGGGAGAGGCAATAAAGCCGGGGCTCCCCGTGCTCCTGTACGTGAGCTCCATAAACAGGAGACAGCTGAGAACAGCTGTTGCAGGGCCCAGGGTTTCACACAGCAAACAATGGGGCGAGCGGAAGCCTAGCAAACAGGTGAGAGGAGCTGTGGCGTGACTCATCCAGGAAAGACAAAGCCTCAGGAGATGAGAACGTGCAGAGGGGAGCAGGGCTGAGTTATTTTTATACCTTGGAACAACAAGCCATCCTGGCATCAGCCGCTAACTGCATGACACTCAGACGGACACGTGCCAGGTTTGCCCACTGTGCCAGCTACAGTTTAACCAGGGGGTTGGCTCTGCTATGCTGGCCTATGTCCACAGAAACCAGAGTTGGCCTTAAAGTCAGTTGCGGACGGGGAGCTGGATGGTTCGTGAGCGCCAGGCCCTTTCGTCTGGCCTGTGCTCAGCGCAAGTCACGGGATGCCGGCCAAACCTCTGTGGGCTCCTAGTGGACTGAGCAGGCCACAAAGCCACTGGTGCGGGTGGCAAGAACCAGCCGACCTGGTGACTAGGAATGGTGGGTGGGACCCACTGAAGCTACAGAAGGGGGGCGCACAGAACTCAACTGCGTATGGGGTGAGGGGAATGAACAAACAGGAACCGGTGCTAGGGTGACCAGACAGCAAGTGTGAAAAATCGGGCCAGGGGGTGGGGGGTAATAGGAGCCTATATAAGAAAAAAAAAACCAAAATTGGGAGTGTCCCTATAAAATTGGGACATTTGGTCACCCTAACCGGTGCAGATCAGAGGGTCAAAATGAGGAAAGTAGAAGGGGTTAAATCAAAGGAGCAATAGAATCTAAATGCTGTACCAGGCCTAGTCGGGATTTGAACCCAACACCTATTGACAGGCCTGACGGCTTGTAGCAAAGAGATTCCAGGGAAAACAGCCATGCAGGCTTGTCGCCATCTGCAACCCTGCTGTGGAAGAAAAACCTCTGCTTCCTTGGCTACACTGCCAGAATCTCTGAACGCCTCCTCACTTCAGTGTATTTATCCTCCCCACCCCCTGCATGGTAGGGCAGGGCTATCAGGCATAGAGAGACTTTGGGAACATCTATGTTGCAAAAAAACCACCACCCCACGGCAGCAAATCTCAGAGCCTGGCTCAACTGACCAGCAGTGCAGACATTCCTGCTCCGGCTGGAGCCTGAGCTCTGAAACCCGGCGAGGGAGGTGGGGCTCAGAGCATCCGCACAGGAGGCAGCAATTATGGTTTGTCAAGGTCCAAAGTTCTTGGTCAAGGTACAGCCAAGGGCTACACTCCAGAGAAAACAATACAAAAATAACAGACGGTCCCTTCAAAAGCGTCTGGTGGCCCCGATTTGGCCCACGGTCTGCCTAGGGATTATCTCGACACTGCTGTTTTTACCCCGCTATGCGAGCCCCACGAGCCCGAGTCAGTTGACCCAGGCTCTGGGTTTTGGGGGTTTTTTTTTGGCTGTGTAGCCATACACGAAGTGACTTGCCCAAGGTCACAGAGGAAGGCTGTAGAACGGCAGAGAAATGATCCCAGCCCTGCTCAGTCTGAGTTTAATCCCCTGACCGCTGACCCAGCCTTCCTCCCACTTGCCTTTTCATCCTAAACTTTCCCATCACTGGTACCTTTTCCCACCTGGAGGGCGGGCTAGGGTTGAAAGCAGTCGGGCAGCTGCTGTCATTTTACCCACGGTGTCACGTCGAGTTGTTGGGAGGCGCCAGCACGGCACTGGCTCGAATTTGTCTTGTTCACGCTGTCGATCTAGGGCTCATGTTTTCAATGCTGCTTCTAGAGACAAGCAGATGAAATAAGTGTCATATAATAAAATCAATACTAGCGCCTAGCTCTTGTGTAGTGCTTGTCATCAGCTGGTCTCGGCGCACTTCACCGGGAGGTCAATATCACAGCAGGCTTCGCTTGATCCAGCACAGGCATGATCATCTGAGACGGTCTCTATACTAGAGAGGTAGATACACCTATATCACCCTTTTTGAAAGCGTGGGCTAGCCATTAGGAAAGATGGGGGAGAGGTATGTCTACACAGCAGTGTAAGCCTAGAGTTAGTGGGAGTCAAGTCAGCCGACCTGTGTCAGGGAACCCTGGGCTACACTGAACGTCTACACTGCATTTTAACCCCGGGTTAAGGATTTTCTAACCCATGCTCAAATCTAAGGCTCTGGCACCCACACTGCAGTGCACAGATCCGAGTCAAAGTAATCCTACCCCGAGCGCCCAGTGCCCCCGCCCCAAACGTTGACACTCTAGCCCTATGAATGTGTTGCACTGTGGGGAAACTCTACTGCTCCCCCAGTTTGCTAACTGCGGTGGTGCTATTGATGGGAGACGGGTGCCATGCAGCACATCATGAACTCCATTGATGGTCGTGGCAGTCGTGAGAAGGCTTTATACTGACCTACCATCTAACCCGAGAACTGGGCTCTGCACCCCTAGGTGGAGTCAGGCTGGCTGGAAAATGCCTGGGTGTGCCTGGCCTGAGGGTAATTAGAACATCAGGCCCCAGGGCTGGGAAACTAGTCAAAGGAAACGTGCAGTTCTGAATTTTCAAACGGGCTGGTCAGTGAAGGGGGTTTGGTTGGTGGGTTTTTTTTATTTATTTTTGTCCGGTTGTGTTGAAGTTTGCCATGAAATGCAGGTTTCAGAGGAAAAACCCAGGCTGGCTGCTGCCGGCTGCGGCGCGGTGAAGTGCATCCCCAGGGCTTGGGGTGCAGTGTGCTCCAGCCACACACCCCAGGATCCCTTCTCCCTGCCCCCACCCCAGCCTGAGAGGCAGGGCTAAGGGATCCCCAGGAGGCTGTGGGGGAGTTTGGGGGCTGGCATCCACCCACTCCCCAGCCCGACAGTGCCCACTGCCTCAGCACTCACAGCCCCAGGGAGCATGGGGGGCCCAGGAGCTAGGGACAGGGGGTGTGGCAGGACCCACCGGCCGCCCTGCAGAGAGAGAGAGCAGCAGAGCTCCCTGCTCGGCACAGCTGGGGGATGGACGACCCCCAACATCCTGGCAGCCCGGCGCCACCTCCCGCCTGTCAGCTTTGCTCCCTGCTCTGGGCAAGCTCTGCACAGCAGCAGCTGGTCCCGTGGGAGGCTGCTGGGAAGTTTTAGGGCTGACTCCCACTCGCCGCACACACACGCAGTCCCAGGGATGGAGAGTGGCTGGGGTGTTGCGGGATCAGCCCCGCCATCCATGCTGAGCTGGGAGCTCAGCCACACCTGCTCCCAACAGGGCAGCCGCTTGGTCCCCACTCCACTTCCCCCCCGGGCAGGGGCATCCAGGCCGTGTGCCCCCAAATCTGGCTGCGCTCTTGTGACCGGGCAGCAGCTCTCTTTGCAAAGAGTCTCTGATCAGCCTCCATTGCAAACCCTGGCGTGCAGCAGACGGTAGGTGGTTAACGCTGATCGGAGCTGCTGCCATCTGCAATAGAGTGCAATAAACTGCACCCCAGATTGTTGGCATAGAGAGGACTAAGGAAATTGCCCCCAAGGAACTCTGGGATACATCTGGAGGACTGGTGGGACCCAAATCAAGCTGAGCCCACATGCATACAGGAACAGGGGTTTGCCCCTAGGTCCCGCTTTAACACAGGCCTGGATCCTCCATCCCCTCAGGGCCCTGGGCCCCTATGTTTGAGCGCTACCTTAGCACAATTGGTGCGTGGCCTCAAAGGGGGTTAGGCTCAAGCCTGGGCTCACATTGCTGTGGACACATACCCCAGGAGTCAGGACTCTTGGGTCCGATGCTGTGACCCCGCTGTGCCTCCATTTCCTCCTTAAAAAGGGACAGTGAGACTTGCCCACCTAGCAGGTGGCTGCCTGCCTCAATCAGGGTTTGGGAAGTTGATGCAAAAGCCGCAAAGCATTATTATTATGACTGAGTCTGGAAATTAAAATGGGCCTGAAATATGTTCAAAGAAGGTCTGATTATTCCCAATTGTTTGCAGTGGGGTTGTAGCCATGTCGGTCACCTTCCTCTGCAGCATGGGGCACGGGTCACTTTCTGGAGGATTCTCTGCAGCTTGAGGTCTTCAAACCGCAATTTGGGGACTTCGATAACTCAGACATAGGCTAGGGGTTTGTTATAGAAGTGGATGGGTGGGATTCTGTGGCCTGCATTGTGCAGGAGGTCAGACTAGATGATCATAATGGTCCCTTCTGACCTTAAAGTCTATGAGTCTATGAGTCTATAAGGTGGGGGAGGTAATTTATTGGACCAAATTCTGTTGGGACGAGAGACAAGCGCAAACAGAAGCTGCTCAATAAGAGATACTGCCGCACTCACCTTGTCTCTCGAATTAGTCCCAAGACAAATATAAAAACTGGATCTGAATTGGCCAACCGCCCTAGTTCCTGAAAAACAGAAACCCTTAATTTCCTCACTTACTTCTTCATATTTGGGGCAAATTTCTGCTCTTTGATCTGCTGAGCAGAACTCAGCTGTGTGCTCTGCAGGTATGGAACTTCCAGGTGGGAGAGACTCTGCTGCCTCCTTGTGGACTGAAATCGTATAATTTCCTTGCATCAAAAGCTTATTTCTTCTCTCCAGTACCTGCTGTGACTTCAGGGGAGTGTATAAAGCAGGTTTCTTGGGACCTGGGCCCAGCAGTCTGAGGGGATCTAATGTAGCAGTGAGAAAACCCTACAGGTCTGATTTTCAGAGATGCTGAGCTCCTGCTTGTCTAATTAAAGACAGTGGGAGCTGCGAATGCCAAGCACCTCTGAAAAATCAGGCCCTGTGCGTCTCTGAGGAGGGTTGAGGGAACAGTAGCAGGGAACAGAAGATCAAGGAGTACGTTGGAGGATACAGAGTGGGTGTGGCTTAAGAGGGAAGGTCATTTAGGGGAGTTTGGCGGAAGAAGATGATGTGTCATGGGGACATTACAAAGTTTTGGTGGATTTAATAATACAGGAGATGCACAAAGGATTCTGTTTAAATTTGTTTGAGTCCTGCTCCTTTCTCAGCCCTGAAAGGCTTTTGTTTTTAAATATTTTTTTTCTTACTTATAAATATAAGCAGTGTTGCAAACTCCAAAATTTGTAAGTTGCACTTTCATGATAAAGATATTGCATTATGGTGCTTGCATGAGGTGAACTGAAAAACACTATTTCTTTGTTTATCATTTTTACAGTGCAAATATTTGTAATACAAAATAATAATATAAAGTGAGCACTGTACACTGTGTATTCTGTGTTGCAACTGAAATCAATATATTTGAAAATGTAGAAAAGCATCCAAATATTTAATAAATTTCAATTTGTATTCTATTGTTTAACAGTGCAATTAAAAGTGTGATTTTTTTAATCACGATTAATTTTTTTGCGTTAATCACATGAGTTAACCGCAATTAATCGACAGCCCTAAAGAAAAGCACAAAATAGCATGAGACTTACAATAAAATCATCAGAATGGGCAACACAGTATCTGGAATA
The DNA here is from genome assembly GCF_020497125.1 of Mauremys mutica. Lineage (NCBI taxonomy): Eukaryota > Metazoa > Chordata > Testudines > Geoemydidae > Mauremys > Mauremys mutica. The sequence goes on from NC_059087.1 coordinate 27,088,346, forward strand.
GCCAGGCCCGTTTTGCTGGAGGACTCCTTGGATGGTCTCAGAGATGGGTATTGTCAGATCTGACACCTTAGTTGAGCAGGCCGAGATGTTAGATCTTTAACAAAGACTTCCTTTCTCCCTAGTGTGCAGGCAACTGTTGAGTATTCATGAAAATGATCATGAAGCCAGAAGGATTTCACAGATTTTTAGCACAAATATTCATTCATCGGAGCGTTTGGCCTGTGAATAGTGCTATGCAGACTCCATCAGTCACTTTCCTTTATTTGCTAGCTAGACAAGTTTCAGTCATCCAACCAGGAAGCAGAAACAACTCTGTTATGACTGGTGACCAATCACCAATAACGAAGAGCTGACATGAACATTTTGCCCCACTGTCTGAGAATTATTCAGCAAATAAACCTCTGTGACTAACAGAAATCAGTGTCAGCCGTGAACGATTCACACTGAGAACGATGGGTTAAAACCACAGTGATGGATGGTCACAATCTATAACTTGCCTACCTCCAGTGAGTGCCCTAAAGTACCTTCCCAAATGGCACAGCTCAGAGAGCCAACGTTGCTCAGCTGACTCCTCCTTCATTCCTACCCAGGACACGCAGAGCAAGCAGCCACACCCAGCAGTATTAAAGCAGTCAGTGGGGAGCTCAGGATCCAAGAGTAGCTTGGTATTTATTCTATAAACTGCTTTGAATTCAATTAGATTCCACTTACAATAACCCAACAATACGATGTATTGGTGTCTGCCTGGGATCCCATGCACCCCTGCCCCGTGAGCTGTCCAGGCACCAGCATCCCAAGCAGGTGCTTGGGGCGGCACTCTGCAAGGGGCGGCAGTGTGTGTGTTTTTGCCGCCCCAAGCAGCGCGCCGAATTGCCGCCGGACGACGGGGAAAGTCCGTGAGCCGTTAGGGCGGCTTGCGCATTTTGCAGCGGCGGCAATTCGGCAGCAGCTGCTATGTTCAGCTGCCCATGGCGGCAATTCGGAGGCAGCTTCTGTCTTCAGCCGGAAGACAGAAGCCACTGAACTGCCGCCGCCGCGGAAACGCGCGCGCCGCCCTAACAGCACACGGACTTTCCCCGCCGTCAGCGGCGGCAATTCGGCGCACTGCTTGGGGCAGCAAAAGCAGCAGAGCCGGCCCTGCCTGGGGTCGGCATCCGCTGTCATTTCATGCCCAGCTGGGTTTTCAGGGCCTGGAGCCCAGCCAGCTGGATGCTGCTTCCCCCGCACACGATGATGACAATGGAGTCCAGGTCCGGGTTCAAGTGCCCTTCCCGCTGCAGCTGTTGAACACGACCCGTGTAGAGCAAGGCCAGAGGGGCGCCACAGGCCGGCTGGACCAGCATCCGCTCATCATCTGGGCAATGCCGGCAGGAAGGAGAAAAAAATCACAGAATATCACAATTGGAAGGGACCTCAGGAGGTCATCCAGTCCAACCCCCTGCTCAAAGCAGGACCCACCCCCAGATCCCTAAATGGCCCCTTCAAGGATTGAAGGCTCACAGTGCTGGGTTTAACAGGCCAATGCTCAAAGCATCGAGCTATCCCTCCCCCCATAAAGGAGGAACCCCGCTATGCAGTGGCAGTAGGCTGTTATCCTCACAGGGGGATGCCACTAGAGGGAGGAATGACCATCGGCACTAATTGGAGACTAGCCCTAAGCTGGTATACTGCACATGCCACACACTAACGTTCAGATTCCCTACCATTACACTGTGCTCCAAGCCAGTTGAGGAAGCCCGTCTCTGCGCTTAATTTCTTCAGGCCTATGGCACAAGTCCTTTAGTGGCTGTAGCACAGTTTGGACCCCTCTACTCGGGTGAAACCAGATATCCATTATTAGGCTACATTAGGGTCACAGCTGGGCCGTCATTGCGTGGCACAGCGGTAGCTGTAACATAGATGGGTCTGCCAGTGCCTCTGATCCCTGGAGCTGATTTCCCCAGTCCCCGTTTGACAGAAAAACAGTAACTAAACCTACGTTCCTATCCTGCAGAGAATTGGCAGAATCAAGGGTCAACAATTTCCCTCTCCAGAAGGGAGAACTCGGAGCGCGAAGCACCTCTGACAGGCGTTAGGTGGTGCTGTTGGCTCGCCGCAGTCAGCCAGAGAGCAGCATCAGCACCCAGCGTCTGCCGGACTTACCCAGGAACAGCTCTACGGCTTGGACTGCTTCCACATCCTCCACCAGCTGGGAGATGACCTGGCATTCGCGGGCACATTCCAGTGCCCGGGCAGACACCGTCTTGGCTCCCAAGCATTTGGCCACGCTGGGAAATGGACAGCAAAGGAGAGAGCCCCCATTAGCACTCCGAGCTGGGGACAGGGCGGCTCTAGGCACCAGCGCTCCAAGCATGTGCTTGGGGCGGCACTTTCCAAGGGGTGGCACTCCCGCCCTCCCCCCCCCCCTTTTTTTTCCTTGGGGAGCAAAAAGCCGGGAGCCGGCCCTGAACCAAGATGTTCCCTCTCAGCTGAGGCGTTCAGGCTGAGCGGGAATGACGCTGCAGTTCTGGCTGCGGTCGCTAGATGGCGCTCAGGGCAGCCTGAGCCGCACAGGCTGGACCGCAGTTCAGGCTGCCCTGCGGCTGGGGAGCCCGAGCATCATCCCCCGGCCCGGGGTGCAGGGAGCGGGGCGGGGTCCTGCTGCCGCCACGGCTGCTGCGCTGCTCCGAGTCTCCCCAGGGCGGGCGGCGCGGCGTTTCCCCGCGGGAGTGGGCTGGGCAGGGCGCCGCCGGGCTGGGCAGGGGGCGCGGCTCCCGGCTCCCGCGCTGACGGGCGGAGTGGCTGGGCAGCCCGAGCTGCCAGGGAGCTGCCGCCTCCTGCCCCCGGACCCAGCTCGCTGCTGCCTGCCCTGGGCGGGGAGAGGCAGAGCCCAGCTCCGAGCCGGGCGGGGGGGGGGGGTTCTGCCCTGCCGGGGGACCCCCACGGCTCGGGCACCTGGGGGTCAGTGTCCGTCCTCTCGGCTCTGCCTGCACGGGGCTGGGGAAGCAGCTGTCAGCGCCTGCCCCTCTCAGACCTGGCACCCCCCATCCCCCATCCCGCTCGCAGCCCCTCCCCTTGTACCTCCCCCCATCGCTCCTTCGCGGAACCCCTTCCCCTGGTACTCTCCCTTCCCCCGCACCTCTCCCCCCTGTACCCTCCCCCAGCCCTCTCCTCCTGCACCTCCCCCTTCCCCTCTTCTCCTGCAACCCTCCTGATACCCCCTCTCCTCCTGCACCCTCCTCCGCGAGTACATCACACCCCGCTTCTCTGCCAGTGTAGAGCCCCCCAAGCACCCCCACACCCGCTCTGCTGCCTGAACCCTCTTTACTAGATCCCCATCCCTTTCGGGGTACAAGGTTGAAGGGTTAGTCCCTGTGCCTTCCATGTGCATTTGGAGCACTAAAGATGGGGTTGCGGGGGACGGGGGGTGAAATTTATACTAAAGTGAAATAAAAACAGAAGAAACAGTTTGATCCTCACTGCAAGTGTAAACGGGGATTGCTGTGGTGAACGAGGTCACGTTTGTCGGGGGGAGCCCAGGGCTGGGGTGGCAGGGAGTATGGGTGGGGGGGGAGAGAGCCCAGGGCTGTAGCGGCAGGGGGTGCAGGTGGGGGAGGGCAGTGGTGTGGGGGGGGGAGAGCCTAGGGCTGGGGGGCAGCCACATTTTTTTTTTGCTTGGGGCAGCAAAAAACCTAGATCTGGCCCTGGCTGGGGAATCCAGCCCAGGCCAGAGGGTGGGGAGAAATTCACCCCTTTATCTCTGCAACTAGGACTTCGTGGTGGTGCAGGGTTCTAGGCTGGCAGCCCTTGAGGAACGACATTGACCAGCCACAGCACGGGACAGCTGTGAATCCCACCAATGAGCCTCAGCCTTGAGTATGAGGAAACCATCACAAGGTTACAAGGCAGGAGTTTGGTATCCAGGGCCCATTCAGTCTTTTGCCTCTCTGCTAGGATTGCCCCCAAGGTGGCCAACACTGTTGCTGGGTTTTGATGATGTGGAGCCCTGGATTGAGGCCTGCCAACTCATTGCACGCAAGGGCCACCAAAGGGTCAACAGATGGAGTAAGAACTTGCCGTCATTACTGACTCAGGCTGGAGCTGAACCCAGTGCCCCTAGAGGTGGAAGGTGCTGGAGCTCTGCAACGTTTGCATGCTGCTGCAGACCCAGAGCATGAGCAGCAGCCCAATCTATGTCCCACCTATAAAAAACCTTTCAATGTGGTGTTCTGCAGTGCTTGTTACAAGTTGGATCACCCTGACTGCAGCAAACCAGAGCACTGTCCACTCATTTCATCCAGAGCAAAGAGATGGTCACAGGTGGCCTTTGCAGTCCAAGGCTGGGATTCCCGAAGGAGCCTGCAGAGTTGGGCTCTTAGCTACCAAAAGGTATTTCCACAGTCCCTCTATTGTAGTGTCCGAACACCTCATGAGCATCAATGGATCTGTTTTCACACCAGCCCTGGGCAATACTCTTAGCCCCATTGTCCAGGTGGGGAACTGAGACACACGGAGGCTAAGAGACTTGCTCGTGGTCACACAAAGTCTGCAGCAAAGGAGGGAACAGACCCTCTGTCTCCCCAGCCTGAGGCTGCACCCCATCTCCTAACAGGCTCACGCTGTTCTGGAAACCCCAGCCCGGGGGAGGAAGGCTCAGGCGACGGGCTGGCTGGCCAGTTCGATCGGCTCCTCATGGACAAAATTCATGGCAGAGAAACTCTTACGGGAGTTCAGGAAACAGCCCCAGTATCCCCTTTGCTCATTTTGGCTGAGGACATGGTATTAGTCCCCAGATCCCTGAGAAAACACCCTGCTCCAAATCTTAGCGGGTTTCTGGCCAGCTCAGTACCTGAGAGGCCACACCAGGCCCAGAGAGTGAGGAGGTCACTGCAGTCTGAAAGCAGGACCACCCTCACTTATCTACTACTACTACTACTGGTCACTTTTTAAAACCAAGGGAACATTGTGGGTTGTGGTTTTAAGTGCCTATCCTAGCACCTCCCTAAAGTTTTGACGTGTACAACAAACTGATCTGCGTACAAGCCAAGGAATATAGTCCAGGGACACCTCTGAGAGTCTCTCTTGAAGTGAATTGGAATTATCAATAATTAGAGGATTGGGCCAAAAGAAATCTGATGAGGTTCAACAAGGACAAGTGCAGAGTCCTGCACTTAGGACAGAAGAATCCCATGCACTGCTATAGGCTAGGGACCGAATGGCTAAGCAGCAGTTCTGCAGAAAGGGACCTAGGGGTTACAGTGGACGAGAAGCTGGATATGAGTCAGCAGTGTGCCCTTGTTGCCAAGAAGGCTAACAACAATTGGGGCTGTATAAGTAGGGGCATTGCCAGCAGATCGAGGGACGTGGTCATTCCCCTCTATTCAGCATTGGCGAGGCCTCATCAGGAGTACTGTGTCCAGTTGTGGGCCCCACACTACAAGAAGGATGTGGAAAAATTGGAAAGAGTCCAGCGGAGGGCAACAAAAATGATTAGGGGACTGGAGCACATGACTTATGAGGAGAGGCTGAGGGAACTGGGGTTGTTTAGTCTGCAGAAGAGAAGAATGAGGGGGGATTTGATAGCTGCTTTCAACTACCTGAAAGGGGGTTCCAAAGAGGATGGGTCTAGACTGTTCTCAGTGGTAGCAGATGACAGAACAAGGAGCAATGGTCTCAAGTTGCAGTGGGGAAGTTTAGGTTGGATATTAGGAAACACTATTTCACTAGGAGGGTGGTGAAGCACTGGAATGGGTTCCCTAGGGAGGTGGTGGAACCTCCTTCCTTAGAGGTTTTTGAGGTCAGGCTTGACAAAGCCCTGGCTGGGATGATTTAGTTGGGGGTTGGTCCTGCTTTGAGCAGGGGGTGGGACTAGATGACCTCCTGAGGTCCCTTCCAACCCTGAGATTCTGTGATTCTTAAGTTGGGCCCTGGACAGAGACCAGATCCATCCTGATTTCTGGCTTTTTCTGTCTTGAACTGCGAGACAGGGTGTGCAGGTCGCTGGCTGGCTGCTGGCATTCATAAATCAAGGGAGTTCAGGGTGGGACTATCATTCACAGAGGGAGGGTGGGACCCACATGGCAGGGCTGCCCCAGCGCTGCAGACCCTGGAATCCCAGGGTGACTGTCCCCAGCCCCAGGGCAGCCTGCATGGCGGGGCACTGCAGCATCCAGCCAGGCAAGCTGGCAGGGAACCAGGCAGGTTCCCAATGAAACCAGGCCCGTGATTCAGCAAAGCAGGGGTGTGCTGCAGCAGCAGGAGGTGGGGAAGGGAAGCCTGCCCTTGAATTTCCTATTTGAAAGCCAAGCAGAGGATTCCAGCCTCCAGAGCTGTCAGTCCGGCAGCTGATACCAGCTGCAAACTCCCCACAGGAGAGTGAGTGAGGGGCATCGGCCAAGAGGTGCAGGGGAGGGGGGAATCGGGGTGACAGCCCCCCCCACCACATTGGGTAAGGGCCACACCTCTTCTGAAGCACTAGCTTGACTCTTATCGGTCCCACTTGCTCCCTTCCCCACCCACCTGCTCGTATGTCGCATGCCATTTCCCTACCCTGTCATTGTAACGAGTTTGTACAGCCCCTAGCGCAACAGCCAAGGCCCCGCACCCCCTGCAGATACTCCCCCCACCCGCACCCCCTCTGAGTCCTTCCCCTCCCTGCACCCCCTGCAGATCCCCCTCCCCTGCCGCCACCCCCTGCAGAGCCCCCTTTGCCATCAATTCCCTCCTGTCTCCGCACTCACCTGGTTATCTCCGGCAGGGTGACCAATCTCCCAGCCCTGAGCGCTGCATTGAAGCTGTCAGCTCCTTTGGTTTCCACAGCAACGATGGGTACATCCTGCCAGCCCACGTCCTGCAGGCCGGCCACTACTCCAGCCAGCAGCCCTCCACCACCCACCGCCAGGACGATGGCGCCCGGCTTGTGGCCTAGCAAATCCTTCAGCTCCCTGACCATGCTGGCATGGCCTTGCCTGTGGGAACGGGGGTGGGGACAGCAAACCGGCTGTGAGAAACCAACCAACGGGCACTTGGGTGTGACGCGTCCCTGCTGGGCCGGGCTCTGACAATGGGCACATGGCTGGGCACCCCCTAGTCCCAGGCCAGGGCACATGCTGCCAGCTGGGCCAGGCAGCGGCAAGAATCTTGGAGGTAGCAGAAGTCAGGAGAGGTGAGGTGGGCGCTTGGGACCATGAGAGGAGGGATGGATAGATGCACAAGCACAACCTGGGGGGGGGGTCGAGGGGCTCCCCAAATGTCCCCCTCAGAGCAGTGGCAGGATTTCAGGGCTTAGCCACACCCTGGCCAGCAAGTCTGCCATCGGTACAGCGCTGCCCGCCTCCGTCCCGCCGTGCCAGCCTCGCATGGAACACCCGCTCCCCCAGAGCTGGCGGGAACCCCCCGCCCCGGCTTCCTGCTCCTGCCCTCCGCCCGTTGGACTGGGCGGTGTCGGAGACGAGACCACGCGGGGCTGCTGCCCCAGGGTCTGAACCAAGGGCGGGGAGAGCAGCCTGGCTGCGTGTGACCATTAGGAGGGTGCCCAGCCCTGCAGGAATGGGCCCAAGGGCAAGGGGCACCTGGGCCAGTGACTGAGGCCGGAGGGCCACTCGGACTGGTTGTTTGCGGACAAGGCCGCTGGAGTGATTTTGGGGGGGACTCTCGCCTCCCCGAAGGCTGTCAGAGGCAGGGGTGGGTGTTCGGAACAGGGAAGCCGCCCCCCCCTTCATTCCCTTGAGCCCCGTTCCCCCACGCTAGCCCCTCAACTCGTGCTGAAGTTGCGCACATGCTTCAGCATCTTCCTCAATCAGGACCTACCAGGTCACGTTCTCCCACTGCTCTGGGGCAGAGAGACACTGGGGCGACCGGCAGGACAGGCCCAGCTAATTCCCTTGGAGACACCCAGCTGGTGGGATTCCAAGCCAACCCTCCTGACCCGACAGCTGCCCCGGAGAGCGGAGATCTGGTCTAATGAGCAGCTCCTTGCTCTGGAGCCGGGCTGGGACCAGGCTCTTGCCAGCTCAGTCGAAAGGAAGGACAAAAGGGCTTGACCCACCCACCCACACTCCCACCGCACACACAGTCCACCGGGAGCAGCTGGAACGTGGAGAACCCAGCAACCTCGGGCAGGTCTCTCCCTCCCGCGCCACCTCTTGTGCACCCTGCCTGGCTCCTTGCTCATCTCACCACGTGGATCCCAGGGGGTTACTGCCGGAGAAACCGTGCAGTGGGAGAGGGGACACAAGCCCCAGAGCAGCACAGGGCAAACCCTCTGCAGCCTGATTACACCAACAGCACCCCAGCGACGAGCAGGGCATTTGCTTTGTAAAAGGAAGAAAGGGGAAGACACAGAGATTGAGGGTGGAGGGGTCGCAAGACCCCAGGCGCGGGCCGGGGGGATGGGAGGGAGGATCCCGGCGAGGCCCCAGGCACGGGCCGGGGGGATGGGAGGGAGGATCCCAAGGAGGCCCCAGGCACGGGCCGGGGGGATGGGAGGGAGGATCCCGGCGAGGCCCCAGGCGCGGGCCGGGGGGACGGGAGGGAGGATCCCAAGGAGGCCCCAGGCGCGGGCCGGGGGGATGGGAGGGAGTATCCCGGCGAGGCCCCAGGCATGGGCCGGGGGGATGGGAGGGAGGATCCCAAGGAGGCCCCAGGCGCGGGCCGGGGGGATGGGAGGAAGGATCCCAAGGAGGCCCCAGGCGCGGGCCGGGGGGATGGGAGGGAGGATCCCAAGGAGGCCCCAGGCGCGGGCCGGGGGGATGGGAGGGAGGATCCCGGCGAGGCCCCAAGCGCAGGCCCCAGGGAGCAGGGGAGGGATGGGTGTGGTGAGGCCCCAAGCGCAGGCCTCAGGGAGCAGGGGAGGGATGGGTGTGGTGAGGCCCCAAGCGCAGGCCCCAGGGAGCAGGGGAGGGATGGGTGTGGTGAGGCCCCAAGCGCGGGCCCCAGGGAGCAGGGGAGGGATGGGTGTGGTGAGGCCCCAAGCGCGGGCCCCAGGGAGCAGGGGAGGGATGGGTGTGGTGAGGCCCCAAGCGCAGGCCCCAGGGAGCAGGAGAGGGATGGGTGTGGTGAGGCCCCAAGCGCGGGCCCCAGGGAGCAGGGGAGGGATGGGTGTGGTGAGGCCCCAAGCGCAGGCCCCAGGGAGCAGGGGAGGGATGGGTGTGGTGAGGCCCCAAGCGCGGGCCCCAGGGAGCAGGGGAGGGATGGGTGTGGTGAGGCCCCAAGCGCAGGCCCCAGGGAGCAGGGGAGGGATGGGTGTGGTGAGGCCCCAAGCGCAGGCCCCAGGGAGCAGGAGAGGGATGGGTGTGGTGAGGCCCCAGGCCTGAAGAGACAAAGCGCCAACCTCTCACCAGATCAAAGGATGGTCGAAGGGGTGGACGCTGACCCAGCCGTCGGTCTCCGCTAACGCCAGGGCTTTTGCGTAGGCATCGTCCCAGACCTGCCGACACAATGATGCAGGGAAGGATCCATGACCTGCCTGCCGCTGCCAGCTTCAGCCAGCCCTCGCTCCCCTGGCTGGCTAGGAACGGCCTGCCCACCACTTAGTCTCTGCCCCACAGAGCACGCAGTCTGTCTTTCCTTGATATGCATGTGCAGCGCCGAGCACAATGGGGGCTGGCTGGTCAGGGGAGGCTACGCACCAGGTCCTGGCTACCTTCTCCTGGCAGGTCCCGTCCAGTGCAATGGAGTTACACTGATGGAAAAGTGGGGGAAGAAGAGAATCTGGCCCAGTGACTTTTAGCGGGTGCCTCTGTGTGTTTGGTCTGGTGCGTGGTTGTGCCTGTGTGTGTGAGGAGAATCAGGCCTCCAGCTCTGTGAGCACGTTTGTGTGCATGTGCCAGGCCTGGCGTTCAGCCCTGCTTCTGTGACTTGCACTGGGTTGTGTGCCCACGGGTGAATGAGGCTGGAATTTGGCCTCTTTTGTCACCTCAGTCCAGGGGTAACGGCTGTTTATCTGAATTTCAATTCTGCTAATAGCCTGTGTCCTCCCCACAACCCAGCCCTAGTGTGTTGCTCACCGGCTGAGGAACTAGCAGGAAGGCTGCAGAGCTGCAGGTTGGAAGGGGAAGCAGGGAGAGGGGAAGCAGCCGCAGGAGAGAGTTGCCGGGCTTCTGTTGGTCCCAACGCCCTGTTATCCAAGGGTGTCAGATCCCCCCCAGGCCATTCAGATAAAGGGAATTCACCCGGATACCTTGTTCCTAGCTCCCCATTAGCAATGTGGGGCAAGTTAAACGCCAGGCAGAGTGAAAACAAGCAGCTGGAGATGGACCCTTGGGGAGGTTCTGAGCCTGATGGAGCTATCCCAGAACCCCACTGGTGCCCATCGCTGGCCTCTAGCAGTTTTACTACCCACTGCCATTCTGCAGGGGTTTCCCAGGTGCTGTTTTCCCCCGTTCCCAGGGCGCAGGCGTGACCAAGGTGGGAATTTTCTGTACTGTTTTTCTGAACTATCCATATGACTCTCCCCGTCACTTTGGGATTGCTAGGCAGTGAGTGCAGAGGGGTTCAAACGCTGCTGGTGGGCAGACCGGGAGACACGAGGGGTTAGCTCAGGGGTGGGCAAACTTTTTGGCCTGAGGGCCACATCGGGATTGCGAAACTGTATGGAGGGCCGGGTAGGGAAGGCTGTGCCTCCCCAAACAGCCTGGCCCCCGCCCCCATCCCCATCCACCCCCTCCACTTCCTGTCCCCTCAGAACCGCTGACCCATCCAATCCCCCCTGCTCCTTGTCCCCTCCCGGGATCCCCCGCTCCTAACAGCCCCTGGGCCCCCACCCCCATCCAACCCCCCTGCTCCCTGTCCCCTGACTGTCCCGACCCCCATCCATACCCCTGCCCCCTGACTGCGCCCATCAGAACACCCACCCATCCAATCCGCCCTGCTCCTTGTCCCCCTCCTGAGATCCCCCACCCCTAACAGCCCCTGGGACTCCACCCCCTATCCAACCCCCCCGCTCCCTGTCCCCTGACTGCCCCGCCCCATCCAATCCCCCCTGCTCCTTGTCCCTGACTGCCCCTTCCCGGGAGCTCCTTGTCCCTGACTGCCCCTTCCCGGGATCCCCCACCCCTAACTGCCCCTTCCCGGGACCCCACCCCCTATTCAACCCCCCCCCGCTCCCTGTCCCCTGACTGCCCCGCCCCATCCAACCGCCCCCTAATCCCTGTCCCCTGACTGCCCCCTGGAGCCCTCTGCCCCTTATCCAACTCCCCACTCTCTTACCATGCAGCTCAGAGCAGCAGGAACTTGCAGCCACGCTGCCGCGCTCCCCGGCAGGAGCGGCAGGCCAGAGCGCTGGCGGCACAGCGGGCTGAGGCTGCAGGGGAGGGGGGACAGCAGGGGAGGGGCTGGGGGCTAGCCGCCCTGACCGGGAGCTCAAGGGCCAGGCAGGACGGTCCCTCAGGACGGATGTGGCCCCGGGCCATAGTTTGCCCACCTCTGGGTTAGCGTCACGTGGCTCTCTGGGATGATGCGACTAGGTCGCTGAGGACTGGCTAGAACCAACCCAGATCAATGGAGGATCTGGGACGCCAACGGGAACCCCAACGACTGAACCACTGATGGGTAGCGACGGCAAGGCCCAGCAGGCAGAACATCTGAACTCAGCCTGGACCTGCAGGCTGAGGGCAATGGGCCGAAAGGTGTCAGGTATCTGGGGTAAGATCTGAGCCCACAGACACACAGGAGCTCTCACCCGGCACTGACAGACAAAGGGACAGAGAGAGAGAAAGAACCAAGATGGTTCCTCCAGCATGGCTGAAGCTTTGCCTCTCCGTGCTAACAGAAGGACTTTTGGATTCTGGAGGCCATGGGACTAAGATATTGTTACCGCGTCTGGAAAAGGCTGTCGCTGCAAATACTCCCTGGGAGCAGGGCGCCCCAAAGGGGCCGATACAAGCCTCCCACCAGAGTCTGGCTCAGCTGCACTGGCTGCAGGAGCCACAGAGAGAGACAGAGATTGCTGGTGCCCGAAGGCCCAGTTTCAGTGTCGTGGACTCCATGGACCTGCCCTGTGGTCCTTGGGGTCTGGCCTGCTACGGGGGTCACTCCCAAGGGACTGGTTACAAGCTGGGGCACAGACCAGCCCCTGTGTATCCGTGACAACAGGTACCTTCCCAAAGACCTGCACCTCCGTCCCCTGCTCTTCCAACTTCTGCACTGTGGCCTGGGGGGTGCTCGTTGGCACTATGATGGTGGCAGGGATCCCCAGCTTCTTGGCAGCGTAGGCCGTGGCGAAGCCAGCATTCCCCCCTGTAGGGACAAGGAGACAGGGGTCGGTGACGAACAGTGGGGGGCTTGGGGACCCCCCAGCGTGGCAACGGAACCATGATCCAGCGGGCTCTGGATTCGGGCCCCACTCGACGAATCAGAAACAGACCCAGGTCTCCACATCTGGGTCCACGCATGGATTCCGAACACACCGCAAATGAGGACTACTTGGATCCAGGGCTTGAGTCAAGCTCCCCCCTACCATGTAGGGAACCCTAAATCACAGCATGAGAACCCATGCTGCTCCCTTGACACAAAGATCGCAGCATCAATCGCTGCCCCCTGCTGGCTTCAGGGGCAGAGCTGGAAGTGGGTGTGTGGAGACAGGTGGATACCGAAATGCGCAGTGAATGGCACCAGCGCATTGGCTCCAGCCTGCGACAGAATCTGGAGCAAGCAATTCAAATAAAAGAGCCTTGATGTGTCAGCCTGGAGTGGGCTCTAATCCCCAGCCCTCTTCAGTGACAGGTACCCACTCTCCCTGGCAGAGATCAGGCAGGCAGGCAAAGGGAGAATAGGATTGTCAGATCTGTTCGCCGTCACACAGCACAGAATAACCCTCTTTGGGGCTATTTCCCCACGTGGATTTACAGACTCCCCACTCACTGGACTGTGGAATGACCGAGATCACGCCAGGCGCAGTGTAATACGGACCCACCAATACAGGCCAAGCCCTCATGCCCCCCTCCCCCAATATATCCTGCGGTCAGACTGAACTCGAGTGCAGGGAGTGTGGTGGCTAGCGCAGCTGAGAGGGTGAACGTCCGGCTTTCCACCCTTCAGATGACCAGCCGTTTCTCCTTCCCTCTGTCCCCCCAGACCAGCTGCTCTCTGTTTACTGCTGAGGCTGGAAAGCTGAGTCATGAGACTGCGTCAAGACACAAACATTATGCCCAAAAACGATCCACTGCGTCATTTCACACCGCTTCCCTCTCCTTGGGTTCCTGGCTGAGTCCCAAATGTGTCTTCTGGCCTGGATCTGTAAGGCCGGATGCCCTCACCTGGGCCTTGGCAGGGTGAGAGCTGATGTCCCACTCCCTTATGCTTTAAAGACATCTGCATCGGTACCCCATGGAACGCCTGGCTCACCTCCCCAGGGATCAGGTGATGGAACAGAACGGCCCTGTCTTGCTAAATATCCCAAGGGAGAAGAATAATTTGAAGTAAATTTACCTGTCGAACAAACAAAACGTTTGCAGTCCTTCTTGGCAGCCTGAAACCAACGAGAAAGAGAAAGTAGAACTTGGAATTCACTTAACTCACTTCTCAGGGCTGGTCCTGAACATCAGCCAACACACTTTGGCGGTAAAATTAGTGATACAATTACAGCTATAATACTGCAGCGTTTGGACTACACACCCACACCCGAATGCATTCTGTGCCATATACACACAGGCGTCTGCACCACCACATACACACCCCAATGCATATTGCACCCATCCTGCACACACATACACACTAATGTTTCCACACCATTTTGCAAGCACATACAAGTGTGTTTTGCAACACGCACCCACGCTAGTGCATTCTGCACACACCAATGCATTTTGCACCACCCTACCCACACATCCTCCTTCTGGGCATACTCATGGCACATGGTGTCAGTCCCCAAGCTCCTCCAAAGATCACAAGAGCAAGGACTAAGGTCCCAGTGCTGGGCTCACCTCCTGACAGAAGTAGCCAATCCCCCGAATCTTGAACGAGCCGGTAGGTTGGACATTCTCCAGTTTCATGTAGACCCTGGTGCCTGCAGCCTTGGACAGGGCGGCGCTTTCCAGCACAGGAGTGAGGATGTGGAACCCTCTCCCATCTCTGTCCAACAGGTCTGCCATTGGTGTCAAAGGAAACACCTGAAGTACACACAAGGCATGTCCCAAGGCAATGAGACAAGGCAAGAGATACCAGAGGCCAAATCCTACTCTCAGTTAAATCTGGAGCATTTCCACTGATTGGAAGTTAATGGACGGGCCGTCAGATATTGTGGTGCCCTACGCAGGCCTCTGCGGGAGGCGGGGTGTCCCCAGGCCTCCACAGGAGGGGAGGGCTGCACCCAAAGTCTGTGGGGGACAGCAGCAGGCCTGGGGGCAGGGGGGAACTGCCCCCAGCACGAGCTGGCACAGTGGAGCAGGTTGGGGCTGGCTCACTCCACTTCCTGCCGCCCAGTGATTGCAGGGCGGGCCCGACCCCACACTCACAGGGTGGCGGGAAGTGGCATGACCCGGCCCCAGCACGCACCGCTCTGCCTCCCTGGCTCCCAGCCATGGGACTTGGGGGTCGGGGGGAACCGCTGCCCAGCACTCACCAGCAGCATGGCTGGGAGCCGGCGTGGCGGAGCGGAGCGGGCTGGGGCTGGGTCACTCCACTTCCCGCCACCCGGTGAGTGCAGGGCGGGCCCAACCCCTGCTGCAGTCCCCTGGGACGTAGCTCGGGGAAGAGGCAGGCTGGGGGCAGCTTTCCTGGCCAGCTCAGCCGGCCGAGGGATCGGGCTGGCCGCTGGAGCAGCACGCAATTGCCAATTGGTGCCCCAAATTTCCCAGTGCCCTATGCAGCTATGTAGTTTGCGTATGAGTAAGGACGGCCCTGGAACTACCCTGGATTTGCACTGGCGTAAGTGAAGGAATCCAGCCTTTCATGCCACGCATGCATAAGGGTGCAGGGAAAACCTAAGAGGCCAAAATCTGCTTTCTCTGCCCAGGAAACCAAGTAGGTAGGTGCAAAATGACTAGTACCAAAATACAAGGGCTTTGTCCTTGCACAGAGGTGTCGTTCCATTCTTCAGAGGGTCCATAGGTGCCAACTCCATGGGTGCTCCGGGGCTCAAGCACCCACAGGAAAAAAAAAACAGTGGGTGCTCAGCACCCACCAGCCACAGCTGTTCGGCAGGGCCGCCAATCAGCTGTTTGGTGGCTGCCAGGAGGTGCTTGTGGGAGGGTGGAGACAGTGAGCAGCGGCAGGGGCCTGAGGGAAGGGGGCGGAGCGGGGGCAGGGCCTTGGAGGAAGGGGTGCAGTGAGGGCAGGGTCTCGGAGCACCCCCAGGGAAAAATAAAAGTCAAGGCCTATGAGAGGGTTAGAGCTGCAGGATCTGGCTCCAAGGGAAGGATATGCCTTGCAAGCTATTTGCAAGGACGTCTGAATGGCTGAAATTGGAACATTTTTGCAGTTCATTGCCAAGTTGAAATCCCCCCCCCCTTTTTTTTTTTTTAAAAATTGACAGCACCACAAAAACTGATGAAATCAATACATTGTGGAACATGTCATGAACAAACTGCTTGAGAAATTGTCTGCCATTTGCCTAGTACAGAACCCAGATATTCTTGTTCCAGGAGCAGAACCTCTTCCCACTTACGCTAAAATTCAAGGAGACTCTCCTTTAGCGAAAGCAGTATAGGACATATGACACACACAGTCACGCAATTTTGATATCATGCAGTAGAGGACAGTGGTGACACCTGGACACTAGTCTTCTTATTACAATATAAAATGTAAAATAAAATTCTTCTCTTTTGGGGGAAAAAAAGAACATTTAACGATTATTTATTGCAGTTACTCTGGATAACTGCACTGACATCAATAGTCAATAAGTTGTTTCTTGGCTTTCTTTACTCATGTGGGACCAGACATTTGGCTATTATAAATCAGCAGAGATCCATTTACTTCCATTGTGCTTCGCTGATTTACGCCACCAGAGGATCAGGCCTGCGTTCTTTCCAGATCCGAGCATCCTGCACAGAGCGCGCCCGGGTGCCAGTCTCACTTCCACCGATACGAACTGCCTCACTACCGGCCAGGGAGATCTCTCCAACAGCTGGGGCATTTAGGGCCTTAAGGATCAGACCCAGTACTTTAGGCTTGCCCCAGAAATCACTCAGCAGATCTCAGAGGGTGGGTGTCGTGGGCTCCCTGCGCTAGGCCCTGCTAACCACAGCTCCTGTGTTCTGTGCTAGGAGCAATTTCCCAGTGGTCCTGATGTGCAGCCTCGCAAAGAACCCTTGGCAATGATGGAGACAGGAAGGAACAAACCTAGGGATGACTAAGCGCGGTGAGCTCCCACGGCCGAAGGAAAGGACTGAACCTCTGAGCTAAGTGCAGGTAACAGGAAACGCGCATATCAGCAGCCGCAAGCTGGGAATCCAGCAGCAGCTGGGGATGGAACAAAGTGTCAAACCTCGGAGACAAGTGATAGACGCACCCTGTCAGCCATGGGTGCTGCTGCAATTGCTGCAATTTCTTCTGGCACGTTCCCTATCACCCCCCTGGTTCATAGCTAGCCAGCTGCCTCTCTGTTAGACACTGGGGGCTTGAGGGTCAGTTAGTCTGTGCCTACTCTGCGGGCAGGAATGGGGGGAGGGACGAGATTTTAACCATCTTTGTGAATCCTTTAACCAGCCATGTTTCTGGGGGCTCTGCAGGACCCTGTCCAGTCCCTGGTGTAAGTTAGAGCAGCCTCAGAGCTGCTCTGATTTAGGATTTGCCCCCTGCAGGAGCAGAGAGTAGTACAGTGCACATCAGCCATGCTCCCTTTCTGTCCCTAACATGCCCTCTATGGCAGGAGCTGGAAGTAGGGTCATTGCAGAGCTCTCATGCTAGTTCCACATCAACCCAGGAGAACCTCTGCACAAGGGGGTGTTTCATTCCTTGCCCCCTTATGCTGCCAAGAGGGCACTGCGGACATTAGAGTCAGACCCCAAGCAAGCCCCTCCGATGCACCTTGAGAATCAGAAATCTGTCTATCTAGCCCATCACCGGAGTTATCAAACACGCTGCTGAGGGTGACAGCACTGCTTCAGAACAGGGCACCAACTCCCCACCTCTCTGTCCCTGCCATTTCCTGAAGATCCTTGGGCCCCAATCCTCGAAGGTAAGTAGATGCCTAAATCTCTGTGAGGATCTGGGCCTGTCTGAATCCACGCTGGATCCTTTCTCCTGATCCATTCAGGAACTGCTCTTCATAGTCCCCAGGCAGTTTGCTTCAGAGAGCACACTCATGTGAAAGCTAGAAGATGGCCATTGCTAGCAGGGGCGGCTCCAGGCCCCAGCACGCCAAGCGCGTGCTTGGGGCAGCAAGCCACGGGGGGTGCTCTGCCCGTCGCCGCGAGGGCGGCAGGCAGGTTGCCTTTGGTGGCATGCCTGCGGAGGGTCCGCTGGTCCTGCGGCTTTGGCAGACCTCCCGCAGGCGTGCCGCCGAATCTGCGGGACCGGGGACCTCCCGCAGGCAAGTCGCCGAAGGCAGCCTGCCTGCCGTGCTTGGGGCGGCAAAATACCTAGAGCCGCCCCTGATTGCTAGCCACACAGCTTCAGCCAACGTCACCCAGGGATCGAGGGCGGCTGCGGTCAGCGCGGCCTTCAGAACCGGGGAATTCTTGAAAGCAGAACCTTTGACCAGTCATCAAAGGCTTGACCCGCCCGAGGGCTGAAGAAAGAGGACAGAGTTCACTCACTCCTTTATTATTTACTGACGCGGAGTGTGAGCCCGGCACATATGCACGACCTACATGCACCTAGGGAAGTGCGTCAGACTCATCCAAGGGTTAACGGGTATAAACAGATAATCCCAGCCTAAACTGAAAATATGATCTCCCTAAAAGAACAAGGCTGTGTCCTTAGCAAATCCCTTTCGAGTTAGACACTCCCCCTGCATGCAAGACAGGATTGGCTCCCTGATCTCAACTCTCCCCAGCTATGGCCTTAGCAGCTTTGCCTGTCAGTTGGGTTGCACAGCGACAGGCCTGCCATCTGCTTCGTATTTGGAATATTTACCTTGATTCTGCCTGGGATCTCTTGCCTCCTCGCCCCAGGCCCGAAAGGCGAGGCCCTTCCCCACGCATACAGATGGGGAGGAGCCGGTGATTCCAAACTGCAAACAGCGGAGCAAAGTTTAAGAAATGGAGGCGGGGAAACAGAGTTAATGAGAGTTACATTAAAGAGACCCCGTCATCTGGACGAGCCCGCTTCTGTCCAGACAATGTTTCATGGGCTCTCGTTGCAAACATCACCGAATAAAACAGAACCGGACGAGATTAGAGAAGAACGGATTACGCTCTAGTCTCCAGTCTATTTACTTGGTGTTTTGCATGCTGTCAGTTTCACTGTTTAGTCAGAGGAACATTTCCCAAGGCACCTGAGTGACTAAGCTGCCAAAGCCCCATTTCCACAAGTGATTAGGGACAGGTTTTTTGCCGCCCCAAGCAAAAAAATTTTCCCGCACCCCCCTGGCCCTACCCCAACTCCAACCCTTCCCCGCCCCATTGCAACCCCTTCCCCAAATCCCCAGCCCCGCCTCCTCCCCCAGGCGCGCTGCATTTCTCCTCCTACGCCTCCCTCCCAGGGGGGAGAAGCGGAGCGGCAGCGCGCTCGGGGGAGCAGGGGGCAGTGGAGCAGAGGTGAGCTGGGGGGGAGTTCCTCTGCCCCCCTCCCTGGGGTTACTTCCTGCGCCCCCCCCCCGCACCTCCCACCGCCGCAGCTCACCTCCATTCAGGGCCGGCTCCCGGCTTTTTGCGCCCCAAGCCAAAAAAAAAAGAAGAAGCCGGAGTGCCGCCCCTTGGAACGTGCCGCCCCAAGCACATGCTTGGAGCGCTGGTGCCTAGAGCCGGCCCTGAGCAGGGACCACATTTTCCAAGTTATTAGGTGTGTAACCCGGTGTGCCTGGGGCAGCCCTCACTGAAAATGCCAAGGGCAGGGCAGGCTGCGAAAAGGGGAGCAGATTCTCCCAAAACTGGCGGTTAACACGGAAGCTAAACTTACCAACCTGCCACAAGCTGTTTCTGATCCCCCCATGCTGGTTATCAAGAAGAAGGAAAAAAAAAAGAAAGAAAGAAAGAAAAGAAGAAAAGAAAAAGAAATCACGCAGCCCCCTTTATGGCATTCCAGTTCTCTGGGTCCCAGTCAGCAGCTAGGTCCTGCACGGTGAGAAGTTATTTGAATACAAAGTGCTCTTCTGAACCCCAAAGGGTGTCAAGATTAGGTTGGATCTTACCCAAAATACCACGCTGCCAGCCAATCCTTTAGGGTCTAAAAAAGAAAGAACAAGAAAAGAGCTGTTAAACGATAAAGCACCTAGATCAGGGCTCGGCAACCTCTCAGAAGTGCTGTGCCAAGTCTTCATTTATTCACTCTGATTTAAGGTTTCACGTGCCGGCAACACATGTTAACGTTTTTAGAAGGTCTCTCTCTATAAGTCTAAACTATGGTTGTATGTAACGTAAACAAGTTTTAAAAAATGTTTAAGAAGCTTCATTTAAAATTAAATTAAAATGCAGATCTTCTCAGTTTAGTGCCGTGGTTCTTAACCTGGGGTGCGCGCACCCCCTGGGGCAGGGCCGGTGCAAGGATATTTTGCCACCTAGGCGAAACTTCCACCTTGCACCCTCACCCCCCACCCCCCACACATCGGTTCATTGAGGGCAAATCCCCAACAAGCCTTTATAGACCCCAGGGGCCAGCCGTGCCCAGGGGCTGCTCCCCAGACCAGGTTCCCCCCTCCCCGCCCCCTGAATTCCCCTGGAGGGTGCACAGCCCCCCCCCCCCCCGCGAGCCCTCCCAACCCCACCCAGGTGGCCCCCGCCCTGAGTCCACTCACTGGCTTTGCCGGGCTTGGGCTGTTGCAGCAGCTCGGCAGGGAGGAGCCACCTTCCGGAGGCACCAGAGAGCCAGAGCGTCCCGCTTGCGGCAGCAGCGAGCCCCAGCCATGGAGGAGCCGGTGTGGTGCAGGGGGGCAGCAGCCCTGCAATGGTGGCGGTGGCACCGCTAGCGGGGAGCAGGTGTGCCCCCCCGCCCCTCCTGCTCAGGCTGCGGCCCGGCGCCCCCCCCGGGGGCTCCTGCAGGCTGCAGTGGATGTATGTGGGCACCAGCCCCCATGCACCCTCTGGCTCCCCCCTTGCCTAGGGTTACCATATTTCAACAATTAAAAAAGAGGGGAGAGCCCTGCCCTAGCCCTGCCCCCATCCACTCCCTCCCATTTCCCACCCCGACTGCCCCGGTCAGAACCCCCAACCCCCCCCTCCTCCTTGTCCCCTGACTGCCCCCTCCTGGGACCCCTGCCCCTAACTGCTCCCCAGACCCCCACCCCCTACCTGTCCCCTGACTGCCCCAACCCTTCTGAACACCCTCGCCCCCAGACAGACCCCCGGGACTCCCACGCCCCATCCAACCATTCCCCGCCCCCTGACAGGACCCCCAGAACCCCGACCCATCCAACCCTCCTCCTGCTCCCTGACTGCCCCCCGGGACTCTCCTTACCAGGCCCATGCCTGTGTACTGAAGCAGCCGGAGGGGGGGGAGCTGTGGGAGGGACAGCAGCGGCGGCAGCTCACACTTCCGGGAGCCGCAGAACCCGAGCGCGGTGAGGGGAGAGCTGGGGGACACGCCTGCCCGGGTTCTGCGCCTGTCCACATGCTCCTGCAGTGGATGCATGTGGACAGCAGGCCCCATGCGCCTCCCGGCTCCTCCCTCGCCGCGCTGAGGCGCTGCAGCTCCCGGGAGTGTGAGCTGCCACTGCCGTGCCCCCCCCCCCCCCCCCGCAGCAGGCTCAGGGCCCCGTGCCCCGGCAGCTCACTCTCCCGGGAGCGCGGTGAGGGGGGAGCCAGGGGGCGTGCCTGCCGCCAGTCTGGGGTCCCGGCCGCCGGCCCCGCTTCACTCAGCCGGCCGCATGTACTGAGCGGGGCCGGTGGCCGGGACCCCATCCGACAGCTGCGTGCCAGGCAAAATTGGCTTGCGTGCCAAAGGTGGCACACGTGCCGTAGGTTGCCGACCCCTGACCTAGATACATACAGAGACTACAAAGACCATAGATCAGGGTCTTAGCAGTCTTGATGAGTTTGCTGACTTGAAAGTCTCTCTGGAACACATCCCCAGCTGGGATGGGTCATGCAGTCCTTTGTTCAGAGCTTCAGTTTGTAGCAACGTTCCTCCAGAGGTAAGAAGCAGGAATGAAGACAAAATGGAGATGATGCAGCTGCCTTTTTATATCCTTTGCCAATGTGGCTTGTACTTCCCGTGTCCTCCCAAACATGATCTTCACAGCACATGGCACGGAAAAGCCTGAGAGTTCTGTCCATAGGCCTGCCCCTACATGCCTGGTCTTCTCTCAGTGGGTCTGTGCCACCTGCCATCCTGGGGCTCCACCAGCCTGGGCTCCCTCACCATGTCCTGCTGCCCACACACCCAGGAGGGACACGCCCAGCTGTAGAATCACACAGAGTCTGCAATCAGGTCTGTGTAGGAAGACTCAGCTCAGGGATTGCCCTGCACTCAAGTGCACACACTCTCTGGAGCGCAACCCCAAAATGACATTGTCTGGCGCTGTATAGAGATCGGTACGGCCTCAGCGCGTGAAATTTGCTCCCTCCCTCAATGTGGAGGAAGATACTCACAGCTTTTTGCCCTCCCCCCCTTATGAATGGCACAAACTGGGTTTTAGAAAACAAAACAGGTTTATTAACTATAAGGGATAAATTTCCAGTGATTATAAGGGATAGCAACAGATCAAAGCAGATCACTGAGCAAATAAAACAAACATGCAAACTAAGCTTAATACACTAAATTAACTGGTTAATAGAGGCAAATTCTCACCCTCAGTGTTGTTTTATGCAGGTTGCAGAGTTCCCTTGCAGTTTAACTCTCCAGGGATTCCTTTCACAGGCAAGATCTTTCTCGCCTGGGCTCAGCCCCTGCCACCCACAGCTTAGTTCCTTTGTTTCTTCAGGTGTTTTCATCAGTCTTTCTTCTTCGGCAGGGAGGCAGTGGAGAAGACCGAATATTAACTCATTCTCCGGCCTTAAATAGGAGTTACATATGGTGGGAATCCTTTGTTTCCCAGTTTGATGCTCACCCCCTTCCAGTGGAAAAATACCAGCAGATCAAGATGGCTTCCTGTACCAGGTGACATGATCACATGACACTGCAGTGTCAAAGCAGCATCCCAGGAAGCTTCTCAGGAAGATGGGAAATTAGTATCTTCAAAATCCTATCGTCCTTCCTAATGGCCCATCCAGGCTGATTGTCTGCTGTCCGGTGGGCGTTCCCCAGGTGCAAGCACTTTTGTAATTGATACATAGTCCATATTCCTAACTTCAGATACAGAAATGATACATGTATACAAATAGGATAATCATATCCAGTAAATCAGAACCTTTCCAATGACACCTCACTTGACCCATCTTGCGTAAAACATCTTAGTAATGCCATATTCATATCATAACAGTGTTTCTATGAAGAATATGGGGCGTAATGTCACAGGATCAGTTGTATAGTTGATGACCCTTGATGGGCCATCAAACAGGCTAGGCAGTGCTGATGCCAATGTGTCTGCAGGTGTCACCCAGAAACACAGCACAAGTTTGGAAATACAGATATACCCTACATATCTATAACAAAGGTGATGCAAACAAGATGATCATACTTGGCAAATCATAACATCTTTATAGATATCTTACATGGCATATCTAGCACGATTCATTGCAGTTTTATAATATTGGTACTAATAATATCATAATGTGTTCCACATATTCCATTCAGCATCACCAGGTGCCTAAAGATGCAGATAGGCACCTACGTGAGTTTTTTTAAAGCATTGAAATCAATGGGAGTTTGGCACCCAGCTGCTTCGGAATATCCGCTAGGCTCTGATCTGGATCTTTTGGTGCCTAAATACCTTTAAAAATCTGGCCCTCAGGACTTTCAGGGAGACTTAGGATCCTATAATTGCAAATAATACAGTATAAAAACAAATGCCCAAGTCACTTTTGAAAACGGGGTTTCATCTCCTAAATCACTTAGGTGCTTTTGAAAAATATCACCCTCAGTTTCTCCTCCTGTTTGTGTGGGTCTTTCCTGCAGCAGCAAGGGAGAGGGAAACCACAGAAAAATATGGCTACACATACACAATTAGCACAGAGGAAGGCGATGCTTTGGGGGCCGATGTAGCACCAGAAACTACTTTGAACTCATTTTGTGAAATTAACCAGATTTCAGTTTGACAATCCCTCAGCAGCCATGTGTGGTCCATGTAACTGTCCCCATGCAATCCAAGAGCCACTCCTGATTTCCACAGTCTGGCCTAATTCCTGCAAGCCAGGCTTTGCCAGGAAGTTAATAAAACTCTGGGTTTAGTTTGGAGCTTGTGACACTAAGCTAGGATTCATCTTCACAGCATCATGATGCAAAATTGCCATATGAGTAAGCAAACATCCTGGCATCGTGCTCCAGTGACAGACAATTGCAACCGTATTATTTTGCTCCATTGATCAATAGATGGCATTCCCTGTCAGGGCATCACAGTATTTTCCAGTCCTCATGCCACTGCTGCTTTGCCAGGCATGTACCAACAGCCATGCAGCACCAAAGAATTTCCTCAACAATTCTAGGAACTTTAACCCCTTCACGGCTGGGTCTCCATCCTTCCTGCTGTCCAGCTGTTGTTCTATTAACATACCATGGGACTATTTAGATAGTGGGATGCACTTCCCAATATGTTCAGGAACTCAGCAGGTGCCTCCCATCAGATATCTCTGGAATGTTTGGCTGCACAGAAATAAACTAAAATCCATAACCGGGGTGTGGTGCATGTGCATTCATGAGGACAATGAGAGAGCCACGTGTGCAACCCCCACAGGCATGCGTATGCCAGAGAACTTGGTGTGCAAAACTGCATTTGTGTGCACATGCAAAATGCAGGGAAGTGCTTGTGCACACATGCAAACGCCACACATAGCCATGCCAGCTAACATAGAGTTGCTTGGCAATATGCACAAGTAGATGCATAATTTGCTGGTGCCGCTTAAGGACTGAGTTTTGGAAATTTAGCTCTGAATGCTGCCAAACTACAGGGTCCCTAAGTCCACTTGTAGACCCTCCAGCTGCGGGCATTCCCAACAATGGGCAAGTTGAGAGCATCAGCTCAGCAACCAAAGACACAGGCCCTGCTCTGCTTTGTGAAGCGCCACACAAGCTCAATGCTGCAGCAGGGTCTGACTGACAGCTGGAGGGGCAGGTCTGAAGCAGGGAGGGAGGGATCATGTACAGTATAGCCAGGGTCTAGGTGCAGGTTATTTATTTGCACAATAATGCTTCAGTCTACACCATACACACAAGTGTACTTGGACGCTACAAGAGCTGCGTTTTCTAATCAGGCCCAGTGCATCAGACTGGGTGCATCCAGTTTTCCTGAGCTGCAAAGGACGGGAGTGGTAATTATCTTTGCAGCCAGAGTACTCATGGTTTTGGCCTGTGGTTGTCACATACCTCAAACAGAACGTTAAGATTTTTAGACTGATCAGACATGCACACAAACTGTCCATCTTCTTATAAAGTAAAAGATGCTTGTGCATTTGTGTGCATACATGTGTGACAGCAGTTGTATGCATGTGTGTGTGCATATATGTTACTTGTGCGCACATATGCGTGCATGTGCATATGTAGGTAGTGAATGTGTGGGCATCCGCAGAGTGCAAGCTGGTGATTGTATGTGTGCATATGCATGGATGCGCCTTTTGTTCATGTGTGTATACATATATTTATACCATCATCTGTGTGTGTACATATATGTATGCGTAAATTTGTGTGCATGCATATTTACATGACTGTGTATGTGTTTATGTTTGCAAGCACATGGGGGCCTATATGCATGTGTGTGGATACATATATGTGCGATCATTTGTGCATGGATGAGTATGTGTGTGTATGTGAGCATATGTAGGTTAATATGTGCAAATACATGTGTGTCAGCACCTGTGTTCATGTATGTGTAACAAATCAAGTGTTGTGTAGGGGCTTGTCTACACGGGGAAGTTGTTCCACAGTAACTTTAGTTTACTCAGCATAAACTGCCTCGCAGCTGCACACACAGTGTTGTTTTCAATTTATCTGGAGTCTTAGCCCACTTTAATCAATCTGCTTTGAAAGGCAGCATGATGCTATTTCAGAACGAGTTGTACGGGGCTACGGTTCCTGTGAACCCACCCCTAATTTGGATAAACTATACAACCCCCTGCTATCCCATACTGCATTGCTTCCCACCTGAAACAGCCCCTCCCTTTACCTGGGTGCCCCCCTCTGCTCATCTTGACCAGATGTCACCTCCTTGTTTAAATCCTGGCACACACCTTTGCGATTCAAGCTCCTGGCTGGTTCACATACCCAGAATACATTATAGTGACCATGCCCTGTGCTCCTGCACGGTTACATCTGAACAGGAGTCACTGAAATGCCAAGCTCTACGAGCAGCTACAAGCACAAATGCAGGGATGCATCCTGTACCAGGCCAAAGCCAGGGAGTCGAGGCAGAATTATAAAAACACTAGAGACAAAATGAGACCTCCCAGGACATTTGCTTACTAGAGGGCACCGGATTTTTTGCCAGGGAGGCCACTACACCCCACTACATCGTGGACAGTTTGGAAGGCATCCAGGTGACCATGGGCTCTGAGGAGACCCTCTCCCTGCCCCCAAATAGAATCATAGAGTATCAGGGTTGGAAGGGACCTCAGGGGGTATCTAGTCCAACTCCCTGCTCAAAGTGAGACCAACCCCAACTAAATCATCCCAGCCAGGGCTTAGTCAAACCTCTAAGGAAGGAGATTCCACCACCTCCCTAGATAACCCATTCCAGTGCGTCACCACCCTCCTAGTGAAAAAAAGTTTTCCCTGATATCCAACCTAAACCACCTCCACTGCAACTTGAGACCATCACTTCTTGTTCTGCCATCTGCTACCACTGAGAACAGCCTAGATCCATCCTCTTTGGAACCCCCTTTCAGGTAGTTGAAAGCAGCTATCAAATCCCCCCTCACTCTTCTCTTCTGCAGACTAAACAATCCCAGTTCCCTCAGCCTCTCCTCATAAGTCCTGTGCTCCAGCCCCCTAATCATTTTTGTTACCAAAAGTCTCTGTGAGCCACCCAACCCTGAGCCAGAGACAGTACCAGAGATGGTCCCCAGGTAAAGAGACAGCTGGACAGTGCTGCTGAGGGGGCCTCAACCAGCAAATATTATACACCTCTACCTCGATATAACACGACCTGATATAACACGAATTTGAATATAACGCGGTAAAGCAGCGCTCCGGGGGGGTGGGACCGCGCACTCCAGTGGATCAAAGCAAGTTCGAGATAACGTGGTTTCACCTATAATGCGGTAGGATTTTTTGGCTCCCGAGGACAGCGTTATAGCGAGGTAGAGGTGTATCTTGTATTACAACTAAGCCTTTCCCCCTGTTTTTTCTAGGGGTTCAAGCCCCACAGCCCCCTGGAATTGATGCCAGTGGTTTTATTGCTCACACTTAGCAATTCCTGTGGGAGGAACTCAAAGCACTTTGCAGCCATTAATAAGCGAAGTCTCACAACAACTCCAGTGAGACTCCAGAGTATCATTATCGCCATGTATCAGAGGGGTAGCCGTGTTAGTCTGGTTCTGTAGAAGCAGCAAAGAATCCTGTGGCACCTTATAGACTAACAGACGTTTTGCAGCATGAGCTTTCATGGGTGAATACCCACTTCTTCGGATGCAAACATCTGAAGAAGTGGGTATTCACCCACGAAAGCTCATTATCGCCATGTAACCAAAAGGGAAACCGAGGCACCTTGCGGTATCACAACTTGCCCGAGACGACTCTAGAACTGTAGGGCAGAGCTGGGACCACATTTTCTAGCATCTAGCCCTGCACCTAAACCACAAGACTATCCTCTTTCTGGGTATGAGCACCCAAGGTGTCTCAAAGCATGAGGTAGACAGAGGTGGGACCATGCCTGTGCACTCAAACACTGCCACCATGTGTGAGGCCTGAATCCCGTTCACTGGATCCGACCAGATGACAGGGGTTATGCCCTTGTCTTTCTGAAGAGACCCATCTGAGTTTTAACTTCCACCATCATGGGCAACAAAGAGTTACTGCTCCCCTGCAGCATTACCCCACTGGGCACGACCCCCGCTCTGGGAGAACCCATGATCCGATACCCGGATACCAAGCCACATTATGGCAATACATAGAAATCCAAGAAACCCAGATTACTCTGATTCCATCTTATTCACACCGGTGTTTTCTGTCTCTCTGCTCAGGCCAGCAATGACTTGCTGTTGCCTCTGTTGCCAATACCCTTACTGGGGCTTTGTTTTGCCTTTAAATTTGTCACTGTTGATAGCACTACAGTCAGCCATGCTCCTCCACCTCTCAGGCAGGAATATCACCCACCGTAGGTGCCGACTCCGTGAGTGCTCTGGGGCTGAAGCACCCATGGAAGAAAATAATGGGTGCTCAGCATCCGCCAGCCCCAGCTGTTTGGTGGCTGGGGGAGGAGCTTGGGAAGGCTGGAGAGCAGCAAGCGGGTGGGGGCAGGCGGGAGCCTCAGGGAGGGGGCTGAGCAGTGGCAGGAAGAGGTGGAACGAGGGCAGGGCCTCGGGGGGCAGAGCGAGGGCAGGGCCTTGGGGAGGGGGCGGAGCACCCCCAAGGAAAACTAAAAGTAAGCGCCTATCACCCCCATAATCATTAACGTCCTTCGTGGACTCTTGCGCATTATTATAGGCCGCACACCACCACCTGCAGTTAAGGTTGCCCAACACTTTCCATTGTAAGCCCCTGTTTTCAGTTGCTTACAACTCGCCAAACTTTAATGACATTTTCCACACCAGGTGTTTGCCACAAGATGATTCTTTTTTTTAAAGTTTCAGCTAAAACAGGTCAGTCGTTTCTGCCGATAAAGCTAGGGGCAAATATGTTGGTTTGCCCGCATTCAAAAATTCTTCATTTCCCTGATAATACACTAACAATCTCCATTAAAGTTCACAGCTGCTTCCCACTGTCTCCGTGAGGCACAGGCTACCTTAACTCCCCTCCCCGCCCACAGAGCTTGGGCAGATCCCTAGGTACGAAGAGGTCAAAAGTGTGTGACAGCTCAGAGAACTGACTCCCAACCGGCTCCTGCTGAAGTCCGAGGGAAAAACCTTTGGACCAGCCCAGGGCCAGGGGCAAATATTTATCTAAGCCGTTTAGTGCAGGATCCCTTAGGAAATGACATCGCTTGTCTCCTGTTTCGCTGGCCTGGTCCTGCATCTCCCGGCAGAAGGAGGGGGCTCCACACACTCAGCCCCTGGCTCAGGGCAGGTTTCCTGATGAGCTTTTCTTCTCTTAGCTCAGTTGTCAAGGGAGAGCGAGGCTGGCACAAGCAAATCCAGCAGCCCCAGATTCTCCTCCGCCTCCCTCCAGCTGTGAGGCACAATGGGCAGAGGGCAGCACCTGGCATTCGACTGCTCTGCCATGCTAGCTGGGGTGGGGGTCAGTCCTGCAGGGAGAGGAGAGAGCGGAGGAAAAGTGGAAGCGGAGGAAGAGAGGAGATGGAGGTTGACTGTTAAACAGAAAGCTGGGGAGAACTGCAGTAAAGGGGGAGACACCCCGAGTCTGTAGGGGGGCCCCCAGTTAGCACGATGCAGCTCGCACTCTGCCGCATGGCGCATGAGCAGAATTATGACACTCCATCAGCTGGGTGAGAACCCCTGACTTCCCCAGGGCAGCCTGTCTGAGCTGGCCTGGAGGATGTGTGCTCCTCCTTGGGGCTAGAAACGAAACATCCCCATTTGTCCCTCCAATGTCCCCACCGCCCTCTCTTTCCTTTGCCTCCTAACTCCTCAGCCCCCTCCTCACATTCCAGCCCCTGCAGCCCCCAGTAATCACCTTCTCCCGGCTGAACAGCTCAGCAGGAAGGAGATGGCTTGAAAGCCAGAGCCAGATACTCACGTGGGGCAGCAGCCGGTGGCGGGTGCCCTGTGTCTGACGAAACGGGCCAGGTTTCGCTCTACTCTTGCATTGCAGCCACTCGTGGGATCCCCTGCTTCCCCCGATAGCTTCAAGCTACAGCACAATTAAGGCCTGTTCACTGGAACAGTCTCTCCAGGTGCCCTGCTCTCTATCCAGTCATGCACTGAGAACTGGGGCCGGGGTATGAAAGACTTGGGGATCCCAGGGCATGAGTATCTCAGTCCTGGAGACCTGCACTCTCGTCCTGCTCTAGGAGCTGTGGCAGAGTCTGAGCTTGAGGTGGGTCAGCAGTGGGGGACCCAGGGCAGGGAGAGCAGCAGGGGGGCTGCGGGCTGAGGTAGATGGACAGAGCTACTGTAGGTGGGGGTGCTGGAGCGCAGTAGGGGAGGAAGTATTGTCTTGTGGTTAAAGCACAGAGCTGGGCATTGGGAAGTCCAGATTCTTTGCCTCTGTCTGCCACAGATATTAGGTGCCCCTGGGCGAGTCACCTCACCCCTGCTGTCTGTTGCCTCCCGCTGTGCATTCCCCTCCCCTTGGGGATAATACAGCTCTTCCGAGGCAGGTTGATTCGCCGCAGCTTCGGGGGGGAAGCAAAGCACCTGAGCAATCTTGGAGAACGACAAATTCCGCAAGAGCTCGAGCACGGCAAACCCGGAGCAAAGCAGCGTCAGCCGACAGGGCACCCGCATGGAGATAACCAACAGGCACGAGCTGGGGGAGCAGCTTTGTTGGCGGACCCCATTCCCCTGCTCACAGCGAGATACAGCGGAGGCCTCCTGTAATGCGGGTCAGCGTCCCAATCAACAGAGGGTTACAGGGCAGAAGCCTAACACAACTCTGAAGTGGAGCCGTGGCCTGGAATCCCCGAGCCCAGGAGCAAGGCGGGACTCTCATTCTATTCCTGGCGTTTCACTATGTCCAAGGGGGTTTCGGGCTGAGTGAGGGGTTGCTACTGCTCAAGCCCGGACAATGACACAATGGGACACGTTAAGGTGTACGGAATTCAGGGTGGAGAAGGTTGATCCAGTTGAATAATATTTGTATTTGATTCTGCCAACCACTGGATACTCCTGACCCCCCAAAAGCCATAACGGTGAGCGGAAGGGCCCATCGACGGCTCAAGACTCGCAGCCCAAGAGGGTAACTGGTCCTCCACCTGCACAGCCCTCAGCCGTAGGGCTCCAATCCCACCCCCATTGCCAGTCGCCACCTGCATGAGGCCGTGGGGGGAGCTGGGGAGATGCTCAGGGCAGCAGTGCCAGCAGGAGGCAGTATGGCACACTTCTGGCTATCGACGGCCCTATCTCCCCACTCACTCAGCCAAATTCAGCCCCTGGATAACGAGCAGCTGGCTAAGGCCGAATGCAGGCGAGACAGAGGGGAGGTCAGCAGGAAGGGAGAAGTGTTTTGAAGAACCTGCTGCCTCCTCGGAGCAGGGATCACCTTTCTGTTCTGTGCCTGTACAGCGCCTGGCACAGTGAGGTGCTGGTCCGTGGCTGACATTATGGTAACGCAAATAATAACAGCCTGCAACGTTCTCCACGATTGAGGGCACCCGCCCTCACACTGCCAAATCCTTCTGCAGCCTTACGATCTGTTTGGACTTGCCAGTGCTGTTAGCTGCTCAAAGAGTGCCCGAAGCACCCACTTCCAGCTGCCACTGACCCATAGACTGCATCCCAACCCATTGGTCAGAGACCTGCCCATGGCGAGCCGTACACTGGTGACATGTAGGCATGTGTATTGCAACTCACAGGACCAGAGTCTGGTCCCTACACCAGTGTCAATCAGGAGTGAATCTTCATGGAAGTCAGTGGTATTACACGGGGCTCAGAGTGGGGTAAGTGAGACGAGAATCCGGCCTCTCTGTCTACAACACTCCCTGAAAAAGCACCAACTGGGACAAAATGCAGCAGCCCCCTGCTAGGTCATCATGTGCCCCCCCCCCCAAGTATCTGCTCTCTGTACCATGTCCCCACTGAATAGCGAGTCCAGGGCAAGGCTTCTCAGCACCCTCCCTGTGACTGGCCCAGGCCACCTGAGTGATGCCACCATCACAGCCACACAGAACAGCTAAGCCCGCCCAGAACTACATACCTGTGAATGTATATGGGGAGGCTCAGAGTGCAGGAACCAGCTGGAACGCAGACTTTGGAACTCCCTGCCACAAGAGATCCCAGGCTCACCTTTTTGAGAACTAAATTCAAAAAACTCTCTCTGACTGAGCTTTCCCTCAGAGTGTTCTTCCTACTCAACACACCCGCGCTGTCTAGCTCACCTCCCTCCCCAAACAGAATACCAAACCAATCCAGCATTTGCTTCTACAGGCTGGGAATGAACGGAGATTATTATTGCTTTTTCTCTTTTGAAATAGTTGGGAGGTGCCGGTAGATGGAGGGAGGAGGCCCAGCAAAGCTAACTGACTTGTCCCTGATCACACAAAATCAAGAGCAAATAGAACCCTGAAGTCCTGCCCCATTGAATCATTTCATGACACTGCCTCTTAAAAAGTAACTAACTATAGAGCTGCAAACGTTCCAAAGTCTGGTGGCGAAGCGGGAGTGAGAGAAAGTTGAGGGTAGGAGAGTGAATAAAAAGAAGCCAGGTTTGGAGAAGCAGTGATCTCCGGTTTATGAACTCCCTTCAGCTGTTCCACGGCTTACGTGCATTTCTCTGAGAAAGCAAGGGGACTGGCTGGCCTTGTGAAAGCAAAAGGCCCCCCCCCCCGTCTTTCCCCCTAATCATAATTCCAGACCTGGCTCCTCAGCCTGGTTTGAGCCGGCTCAGAAACATCTGACTCAAGGAACTTTTGTCTGAGCAATGTCCCTCCCCAGTGTGCGTCACCCTCCTTTGGGCATGGGAGCGCCTG
This sequence comes from Mauremys mutica, assembly GCF_020497125.1. Classification (NCBI taxonomy): domain Eukaryota; kingdom Metazoa; phylum Chordata; order Testudines; family Geoemydidae; genus Mauremys; species Mauremys mutica. Next base: position 27,120,189 of record NC_059087.1, read on the forward strand.
AAATAGGCTCTTTTCCTTTTGCAAAGAGCCTGAAGAATTCCCCCTCCCTGACCTCTTCCTTTTGGTATTGTTGCTGCTGGTTTCCCTTTAGCTGGAATCTCTCTGCTGAGCAGGGGAGGGGAATGACATCAGAGGCAAGGGGGTGTGGGGGGGTGCCCCATTCCCCAATTGGCCACCAAGCAGAAACCATGGGCCTATAAAACTTGCCAAGGGACTAGCATCCTCCAATGAGACCGTGGCTCCACAGATTACCCTGGCCGCTGAGAGGGGACCACAGGAGACCGGCAGCCTTGCTCACTCCTGCACTGAACAGCTGCAGCCTCCAAGCCATCAGGGCATACATTAGCTAAAGGCCCTGCCGCTCTGCTCTAACCGCTAACCGGTAAGTGCCTTCACTTTCTTCCTTTCCCAGCACTCAGTGAGATTATCAGCTGTTACTAACACATAAAAAGGAAGGTGGGATCAGAGCACGGGGCTGGGAGCACTCCTTCTAGGGTCGTAGGCAAGTGACTGCAACATTCCGTGCCTCAGTTTCCCCATCTACGCATTGATGATAACAGCATTTCCCTGGCTCGCAGGGCTGTTGGGTGGCTGGATTCAAGCTTCAGAAGAGCGGTTTGGTGAGCTGAACTAGGCAAGATTTCAGAAGTGCTCCTACTCACCTATTCTGCTTTCATCGCCTTAGCAGCTGAAGATCTTTGAAGTCAAAGGACGGTCATTTTCAAAACTGGCCCCTGATTTTTTTTTGATTGTCTCGGTTTCTTTGGTGCCTGACCTGAGATTTCTTTTAGGTCAGAATAAGTGGCCACTTCTTCACAAAACTGGCCCTCAACTGCTTTGTCCAGTGCAAGTCCGGTAATTACTGAGCGGGTTCCTGTGACGGGCTAGGCAGCTGCTCAAACCTATGTGGAGTCAGGCATCTCCACGGGGCCCTGCACACTTTTAACAGTAATACGCAGGATTCCAAAGGAGGTTGCCTCGCTGTCTCTCCCTCACCCAGGCTGCCCCACGCCTCCCTTTCCCTGCTGGATCTCTGGGGACCCCTCCCCCATTCCCCCCTTCCTTTCCCAGCTTTTAACTCCAAAGTCCCTGCACTTCTGCCAGTGCCTGTCTAACCAAGAAGGACTCACTTTGGTGCCACAGTCAGCCGGATGGCCGGAGAAGATGCTGTGTGGCAGTGGTGTAGCCTTCTCCTCTCCTACCTCCCCACCCTCTGTCCCAGCCCCACGTGCCAAGCGACTTGCCTTCACGGGGATGGTCCGTTTGTGTATTTCCCCTGGCAAATGACCCTCCCGGGGGATCAGCTGCAGATGGGATGGCACTGCGTTATGGCCCAGCGCTAAGAGAAGGGTTTACAGCAGCATTGCAGCAAGGGGGGGAGCTCTTTCAGCTCAGAGAAATAGGTTGTCCCTGAGTTAGCAGCAGGATCTTTGCCCTTGTTCATGTCCACAGAATGAAGTCCTCCGGCTGGACTCATGTCTGAAGACAGATGCAGTGCGGGCAGTAGCAGGGTTAGTTTCACACACACATGCCCCAACGCAGTGCCTCTGTCTCCACTTCTGGGACGAGATAGGAGTTCAGAGCCGTGGTATGGTCAGACCTCTACCTAGATGCTAACGAGGCCCAGCTAGGGGGGTGGGCTGCGGGACAGAATGGGACTGAAACCCCCAAGTCATTTCACACAGAGCTAGGTGGGAATGCTACACAGGAGGCCCTGATCTCTACAGCTGGTTGGGAATTTTTCACCAAAACATCTTCCCATCCGAAAATGCTGATTTGTCAAAACCGAAACTTTTCCTGGGAAAAGGTCAGTCTTGAGAAATGTTTCAACTGAAAATTTTTTTAACAAAGTTTCAAAATTGCCAAAATGTTTCATTTTGCCATGTTCTAAATAAAAAAATGCCAGTTTGCCAACTCAAAATAACTTTGTTTCAACTTTTAAGCTAATTATAAGTAAAAAAAAAAGATCAAAATTGGAACAAAACATGTAAATTGACCAGAACCAAAATTTGTTTCAGATTTTTAATTTGTGAGAATTTTCAAGTTAGTTGTTTTGTCCTGATCTGGGATGGGAAATTTTTTTGATATCACAAAACTTTTCATGGACCAGGAAAACCATAGTGCTGGCCAGATCTACTGTTTACTAATAATTACTGATTTGTGACACTGGTAACAACAACAACAAAAATCACAACTTCCCCCCCATCCCACAACAAACAATGGCTTTTTGACCAAATCAAAAAATTTTGTTTGGCTGAAATTTTTCAAAGAAAACTGAGAAACATTCGCGTGTGTTTCTTTTGGATGCAGTGAGAGGCAAAAAGGGGGCAACAAACCAAAAAGCATTCCATAAAATTCTGTGGAAAAAATTAGCACAAAATGAAAACAATTTCAAGTTTCTCATGGAAGCACTTTTTGACCAGCTCCACTGATACATCAATTCTGTGCATTCTAAGGAGATTATAGACAAAAATGAAGGGAGGTCTTTGCCCCACCGAGAACCTACCTTCCAGACATACAGATAGACAAGGGATAGGGGGACAGTGATTGAGGGTGCCAGGTTAACGACGCTAGCCAAGTGTCTTATGTCCTCCTCTAGTGGCTGGTCCATGTAGAGGATAAAAGCTCACTACCGCTGTTAAGCTACTGTAACTCAAGTGGCAGCAGCAAGGACTTTTTTTGATCCTGGAGGCCCCAATTTGCAATCCGGCTGATAGCCTGTGGTGGGGATGTTACACAGGCATCTTACTAGTTCCATGGTCTGCTTTGCGGGTGTCATTTACTACCCGTCATTGAGGGGGAAAAGGTGGGTTTATAGGCCTCGCCGTGTTTTGAGAAGATTATCGAAGGGTGACAGAGGGCAGGAACATGGCAGACTGTGCTCACGCCTAGCAGGCCACTTGGAAGACAGAACAGGAGTGGAAGAAAGACACAAATGGACGATGGGGCTTGGGATACAATCTCCTGACGGACCTGGGATCACATGGGAGTGGCACTCAGGCCAGCTCTGGATTTGGCCTTTCAAGCTGAAAGGCTCCATATCCCGTTCCCCCCAGCGCAGTTCATCTTTCACACACAGGGACACAAAGTGCTTAGCCAAAGGGAGCCATAAGCTAAGGGGCAAAGGAAGGTTTTAATGTGAAAATCCACAGAGAGAATGGGACTCAGAAATCCGGCAGACACAGTCCAGCATGGCCTGCAGCTGGGGAGCACAGAGGGGACCAGATCTACACCAAGAGCTGAAAAGAGGGAGTGGCTGGACCTGAGGCCGCGGTGGTTGGATAGAGGTGGCCAGAGAGAGACTTGGGAGGGTGACATTTTGGGCAGGGACCCATGTACTCCAGGGCAAGTTGGGTGTAGATTCTGCAACAAGATCCCCTGGTTATTTGATGTTGGTTTTCATTGTGACACAGATTTTTTTGCATTGTCCACGTGGGAGAAGGGAGAAGCTGGAACAGCTGGGTAGGGGGAGTTGGGGCTTTTTATGCCTGGGGAGGAGGTAATTTGGAGGTGAGGCATAAATAAATTAGCTGAAATGATCAGCAGTGAAACAGTTAACCATCCCGACATTTGAGCCATCATTAGGCTTCAGTGTCAACAGTTCATTGAAACGAATGGGCAGCTCACACCTCTATAAAATGGGGGCTGAGACCCCAGAGCATAAATCCATAGCAAGAAGTGAGTTCCATGGTAAACCCACAGAATACCCTGGGTCCTGATGATGGGTCTTATTTCCCTTATTTCCTCAGAGCCCAGCATGACTTCTGCCAGGAGCTTGCATGTGAACACACCCCTGAGGGACAGCGTCCCGCTCTCCAAGGTGGCTGGCACCAATGTCTTCCTGAAGCTGGACAATGCTCAGCCCACGGGCTCCTTTAAAATCCGGGGCATCGGCCACCTCTGTAAAACGGTACAGACACCAAGGGCACAGTGTTCGATTGGTGGGGAAAGAAGATTGCAGAGCCAAGCTGGAGCGGGCGGGGGCAGAGAGACAGCGGGTAGCTGGGAATCTGGGATCCATTTGCAGCAGGCACAGCAATCCAGTTCGGGCATTCCCTGCAGCAATCCCATATACTGCAGGGAGCATTAGTCCATGAAGCCTGACCTTTAACTAGTGGTGACTAAAGATAACCTGGCCTGGATTCCTGTGCCCACCTGGAATGGACTCTGGTGCAACCCCTGGGAGGGGAAGAACCTGGCCTGGATTCCTGTGCCCACCTGGAATGGACTCTGGTGCAACCCCTGGGAGGGGAAGAACCTGGCCTGGATTCCTGTGCCCACCTGGAGTGGACGCTGGTTATGCTCCCTACATCTCTCCAACTGGCTGCCGTTGAGCAGCAGACTACAGCAGTCCCATAGCAGAAGATACCTGATCCTGGGCATGCGCCCACCGAACCGTCTGCTCTCAGACTGGAAGAGGAGGGTGGAAATTGCTGAGACTCTGCATTATTGGGGCTACGGGAGCAGAAGGGAGGTTGCTGCTTGGCCTTGCGTGGTCATGGCGGCTTTGATGATGATGCAGAGACTCTATGGAAGGGGCAGACGAGAGGCATAAAAGGAGCCCTCGGGGAGAATGACCTAAGTATCAAAGGGGTTGGAGGGGCTAGACTGCAGAGAGAGGAGCAGCTCTCGTGCGGTCACCGGCTGAGGCCACGTTCACTCCCACTCACTCCTTCCTCTTGCTTTGTCTCCACAGTGGGCGGAGAGAGGCTGCAAGCGCTTCGTATGCTCCTCAGGTGAGATACACCCACCCAGGGCCCTGGCTCCCTGAGGGGGCTGGAGGCTATGTCACACCCAAGCCCATATTGCCCCAGAAACTCACGGGCACTGGCTCCTCTCCTTGGGCCTGGATGTAAATAATGCCCACTAGGATGGCCAGGAATCCAAATCCAGGCTGCATCCTGCTGGCTGGTGCTGCCATTGGTGGGACAATTGCCAAAAGAAGAGAAGCCCCAGGGATGGTATTGGTGTGGGTCACGCGAGGGTGGCCACAGGGCTTTAGACATCTTTGGTCACATGGGAAATGCAATGTTGAGTTCCTGGGAGGTTACAATCCTCCCCACCTCCCCGCCACACCCTGACACTGTCTTTCTGTTGGGGTGCTGCAAGATTCCCACACCTCCTGAAACTCCTGGGCAACCCCCAGGCGTGGGGAGGGTCGAAGGAGAAGAGGGCAGAGGGAGACACTGCTTTGGGAGGCACCGGAGGCAGCACCGTGGGATGCAGGAAACCATGAGGCCCAATGTGGTTGCTTTTAGGTGGCAATGCTGGCCTGGCAGCTGCCTACTCTGCCAGGAAACTGGGCATCCCAGCCACCATCCTCGTGCCCACGTCCACACCAGCTTTCACCATCGAGCGGCTGAAGGACGAAGGGGCCACTGTCTGCATTGTGGGAGAGGTAGGTATGTGCATGGCTGGGTGAGGGGGTATACAAGAGAGAGCAGACTGCCTGCCTGGGGTGAGAGCCTCAATATCTCCCCCCACCATGACCCAGAGCCAGGCCTGGGACAGATCTGCAGAGGGAGCTGCCCCACTGGCTGTGAGGTTCATGGTTCTGTGCATAAGCCGCTGTGAGTGGCTAATAAAACGTCTCTTCTCTGCAGATGCTGGATGAGACCATAGAACAAGCCAAGGAGCTGGTGAAGAACAACCCTGGGTGGGTCTATGTGCCCCCTTTCGATGATCCCCTCATCTGGTATGTGGCCTGAGGGAGGGGTGGACACCAGAGGCTGGAAGGCTTCGCTTTAGCCATTGCTGTCTATTAACCTCCCTGCTTGCCTGAGTCACCACGGGCCGAGATTAAATCCGGCTGCATGCAGCCCCGACAAGGTCATTCTGTGTTGCACACAAGGGGGTGGACTATCTAAGCAGATTTCAGAGGGGTGGCCTTGTTACGCTGTATCAGCAAAAAGAACGAGGAGTCCTTGTGGCACCTTAGAGACTAACACATTTATCCGGGCATCAGCTTTCACCCTCTGCTTAGACTGCGTTAGTGTGGCCACCATTTCTTGGCGCACCAGGTGTGGGATCCAGCATGAAGCTTGCTGGAGAGAGAGTGCACGTCTATTGACCACCCACTGTTGTGGCCTACGCACCACATGGTGAATCTCTAAAGTCAGCGCATCCACAGAAGCCGCTGCCACCACCCTAGCCTGGATAGCTGTGCATTGAACCTGGGCTGGGAGCTAAAGGACGTTAGAAAGGGAATCCATGCCCATTTCCATGTTCATTAAGATCTGGGCTTCCCCGGCACCACTGCACTGATACGCCCCACCCCGCTCTAAAAACAGCAGCTGCGTCTCAGTACCACTGGGACAAGTGCCTTAGAAAGTCCTATAGCTGGGAAGCCTTACAAGGATCCTCCCATCCTGGACGGAGGCGGGACCTCAGTCTGCTTGTCCACACAACCCCTTGCCTTCTAGTTCTCACGCCTGGGCCTGTTCTGAGGTGTCACTCGTCCCCATAGGCAGCGAGATGCAGCCTGGGCCGCATGACTCTGGAGCGCAGCCTTTCAAAGCTGAAATGGTCTCAGGCTGCTAAACCAAAGTATCCCAGACTGGGGGAGACTCAGCTTCTCCGATGTTGGAGTGAACCAAGAGTAACTCCACTTAACTCAGTGGGATGACTCTGATGTCGCTGAGAAGAATCAAGACCTGTATTTTCCAGGCTCTTATAGAGAAACGTGGTCAGGACTGTTGATCTCAGGTCATCTCTAGCCATGGCCTTCCCTTCCCCTGGTCCCAATCCCTCTTGCTGTCTCCCTGTAGGGAAGGCCACACGTCCATAGTGAAGGAGCTGAAGGAAGACTTGGACTCCAAGCCTGGGGCGCTGGCCCTGTCTGTGGGAGGCGGTGGGATGCTGTGCGGAGTGGTCCAGGGCCTCCGGGAGGCAGGCTGGGAGGATGTGCCCATTGTTGCTATGGAGACCAAAGGGGCGCACAGCCTGAATGCTGCCATGGCTGCTGGGCAGCTGGTGACACTGCCAGAAATCACCAGGTGAGTGAGGGGAGGAGGGCGAACTGGAGCGTTCGGCCTGTGCCCCGATGTTAAGGGAGAGGAGCCGTGGCTTGGGGTGGCCTAGGCAGAACCACAGCTTGGGGGCTGATGGAGGAGAGACTCGAGGCGGCAGCCTCATGATTCCCCTCCCTTTTCTCTACTCTGCAGCCTACATGTCTTGGATGCTCTTTGGTTTTGGCTTATTCCTCCTATGGGGCTCCTCCACCCAGCCCCCTCCTGTGCATAGCACAACAATGCTGCCCCACAGGGGCAGCGGGGGGCACAGTTCTCTGGGCACTGCAGATGGGCATACGCACTTGGGCCCAGATCTGCAAAAGTAAGCTCCTTTGTGCTCTAGGGCGAGGTAGGAACCAGGCTTCACCAGCCGGTAACTCATGCCACGGACAGTCGGTGGCAGCAAGGGAGAACCGAAAGGGCTGTCTGCCCAGTCAGAGACAGGGGCCAAGGAAAGATGCTCGGACAAGGGATTGCTCAGTGCTACCCAGTGTGGTAGCAGCGCTAAAGCTGGGACACACTGTCCTGTACAGAGAGATGCAGCATGAATGCAGGGATCCCTGCTCTGGCAAGGGGAATGTGGGGGTCAGTGGGGACTCCACCCTGAGATCCCACAGGGCCCTGCCTAAAAAAAACCTGGCTGCCTGCATGCTCGCAGGGATAGGGAGTGCTGACCTTACAAGGGTACGCTGTGGGGACTCCATTATCACCAGCTGGCGTCTCTCTTTCCTCTTCTCCTCTCCTGGATGCAGCGTCGCAAAGACCCTTGGGGCAAAGACGGTGGGAGCGGAGACGCTGAAGCTGGCCCGAGAGCACCCCGTCTTCTCAGAGGTCGTCACGGACCAGGAGGCAGTCATGGCCATCGAAAAGTTTGTGGGTACGTAACAGCCCCCTTCCTGTGTGTGAGGCCCCACCACCACTCACAGACGCCACACGCCAAAGGTGGGTCCTTTGTTCCAGGGCATCGCTGCTCCCCAGAGGTGAATAGTAACATTTTAAATGGCCGCGCTGACCATGGCCAGGGGTTCTAGTCGCATAGCATGGCAGGGACAGTCTGTGTCCCATTCATTTGCCAAGTCATCCTCACACAATGGCTGACCATCTCCTTGCAAGTTTCAGGCTCCGCACCCTTCTGCCCATCCCCAAGCAGGTGCTGCCCCAGTACCAGATTGTGCCTGTAACAGGTCAAGGTCTCCCGCTGCCTCCTAGTGGGAGGTACACATCCCTGCAGGTCTCACAAATCATTATAGCGCCCACTAGACTAGAGAGACGACGTGGGTGAGGTCATAGCTGTCACTGGACTAGCTTGTATTGCTGAGAGAGACAAGCTTTCCAGCTACACAGACAGAGCTCATCTTCAGGTCTGGGGAACAAGTGTCAGAGCTAAATACAAGGTGGGACAGATTGTTTAGCATAAGTAGTTAACATCTATTTCAGGGGACCATTCAAGGTAAAGTGGCCCATTAACACCCCTCCAAGCATGGGAGGAAGGGGGAGAAGGCAGCGGGAAGGGGGGTTGTTAATGGGTTACAGATTGCTGTAATAAGCCATAAATCTAGTGTGTCTGTTCGGTCCATGATTTTTAGTATCTAGCAAAGTGATGAATTTAAGCCCCCCGCTCCCCTTTTGAAAGGGTCGTGCAGGTTTCCTTTGAGGAGGAGGGCTGAGAGGTCAGCTACAGAGCGATCACTTTGTGAAAAGTGTTCCCCCACGGGTGACAGGGTGTTTTAAAACCCACTGGAAGAACCTGGCCAGGGCTCCTTTATTGGGTTACAGGGGCCCTCTCCCAGCCCAAACCATACTCTTAACAAAAATTTCACCCAGGACCCTTCTCCAGATCCTTCCTAAACCTCAGGCCACTCCCCTTCCTGATGTGCAGGAGCACTGGATTCTCCCCTTCCCAGTCACCCCGACAAATGAAGCTTTTAAACAGTCCTCCCCATGCCGTGGCTTTTAAACCTGAACCCCAAACAATTACCCCCACCCCAGGGCTTTCCTCTGAGATTCTTTCTGCCTGCTGCCACCCAGACCTTTGCTCCAGGCATATATACACCAGAGGGGGGCAGCAGAGACCATCTCAGCCTGGGTCCTCTTTATAGAAAGCACACCTGGCCCCACCCAGCTGGGACAGATGCCACCAATTGGAGTAGAACCAGGTGGGCTAAATTGACCCCACTGAGAAGCAGCACAGGAACTGGTCCCCTTGCCTCTTAAAGGGGCAATGCATCCTCTGACTGCCAATGAGAATGCCTCTCCTGCCCCCCGCTGTGTTCCCTAGAGCCACAGCTGTCCCCGAGTCCCTGACAGGCTAACAAGCCTCCCTCCAAGTGCTGATCCTATCCCCTCCCTCAGGGTCGGTGCAAGGATGTTTCACGCCCTAGGCGAAACTACCACCTTGCGCCCTCCCCCCCGTGCCCCTGCCGTGAGGCGCTCCCCCCTCCGCCATGAGGTGCCCCCCCACACGGCAGCTCCCTCCCTCCACCCTGAGGTGCCCCCATTGGGGCAGCTCCCCACCCCCCACTCTCCGCCCTGAGGCACCCCCCCCGCCCCAGCTCACCCCTGCTCCGTCTCCACCCCTAGCACGCCGTGGCTGTGTCACTTCTCCCGCCTCCCAGGCTTGCGGCGCCAATCAGCTTAGGCACCGCAAGCCTGGGAGGCGGGAGAAGTGAAGCAGCCACGGCGTGCTCGGGGAAGAGGCGGGGCAGGGGTGAGCTGGGGCGGGGAGTTCCCCTGTGTGCCACCCTCCTCCCCCCATTACTTGCTGCGGGCGGCCCTCCCCGCGCTCCCCTGCCCCAGCTCCCTCCGCCTAAATGCCGGCGGCGACCGGGGCGTCCGAAGATCCGGCCGCCGCGGTCGCTGCCGAAGAAAATGGCGCCCCCCAAATCCTAGCGCCCTAGGCAACTGCCTGGGTCGCCTAAATGGTTGCACCGGCCCTGCCCCCCCTGCTTCCTCTCTCAGAAACGGCCTGTGGTGCGGAGGAGGGGAATCCGACAGAGCAAGCGAGAGCGCCCCCTGCTGTTCTCATTACCCCAGGGGGTGGTCAGTTAGATCCGGCGTGTCCCTGACCGCAGGGGAGCGCAGTGGCTGCTTTGACCGTGGCCAAAGAGGTCATTCTCTCCTAGCTTTGCCCTCTTGGGGGGTGGGGGAAGGAAGAGCCCACCACAAGTTTTTCCAGCCCTGTTTCTGGCTTGTTCTCTTCACTGGCCCTTTGCCCGAGAGCTGTCATGGATCAAGGCCAACTTTCCCCCCCCCCGTCGACGCTTGAAGCTGGTGACACCCCTCCCCGTTCATGGGCCAGCAGCGAGCTCACCCCCCATGTCACCCCCCACCCCTGCTAGCTGAGGCCTCCTGCCCTGCGATGGGCGAGTGACCCCATGGCCGCCTGGAGCACCAGCTAGCCCCTCCCCCATCTCTCCTCCTTCCCCCCCGTGCAGACGACGAGAAGATCCTGGTGGAGCCGGCCTGCGGGGCGGCACTGGCTGCCGTCTACAGCGGCGTGGTGCAGAGGCTGCAGGCGGAGGGGAAACTGAGCCGTGCCCTGGGCTCCCTGGTGATCATCGTGTGCGGGGGCAACAACATCACGTTGGCCCAGCTGCAGCGCCTCAAGGAGCAGCTGGGCATCCAGAACGTCATGGCGGCCTAGGCTAGCAGGGCACCACGTGGGGGGGGAGGGACGGGAGCTCTGGAGTTTTATCCAGGGCCTTATATTAAGTGTAGGATGCTGGTTTTAATAGTCAGCACATTGGCAAAGATGTGCGTTTCTAAGTAGTGGTCACGTCACGTCGCCTCGAGCGCTGGATCACACGGGCTGAGGCTAAACCTAGGGCTTCCAACCTGCCTACAGCTTCCAGGCATGGGTTTGTCCCCAGCCCCCGGCCAGGAAGGAATCTCCCCCAAGGCCCACACCTCCGCACACTGCTGTGCATTATCAACATCTGTTCCAGTAGCCCCTCCAGGCCTGCTCTGAGATCAGGGCCCCGACGTGGCAGGCGCTGCCCGGACGCGTAGCGAGAGACAGACCCTGCTCCCAGAGAGCTGGCAATCTAGCCCGACAAAGGATGGGAGAGGCTCGGAGAGAGGAAGTGACTTTGCCCAAGGTCACACGGCAGAGTCAGGAATAAACCCAGGTCTCCTAGCTCCTTATCCACTGCCCTGACCACCAGGCTATGCTGGGTAAGTGACGCACCTTCTGCAACAACGGGGCAGGTTTAGTCTGAAGAAGACTTGGGGGGAGTCAGGAACCTGATCGCAATCTTCAGATATTTTATAAAGAGGCTGTGATCACTGTTCTCCGTGTCCACTGGCAGTAGGACAATTAGAACGGGGCTTAATCTGCAGGGAGGGAGATTCAGGTTAGATATTAGGAAAGACTTTCTAACGCTAAGGACAGTTAAGCTCTGGAATAGGCTTCCAATGGAGGCTTTTAAAGACAGGTTGGACCAACACCACTTGGGGTGGGCTAGGTTTACTTGGTCCTGCCTCAGAGCAGGGGGCTGGGCTCGAGGTCCCATCCCACCCTCGATTTCTGAGATTCTCAGAGGTGAGCTCCTAGGGCTGGAGGGACGGTAGCTCTGTTTTGGCATAGCCGGGAGACCCGCTACCAAACTAGATCAGCCATTGGGTTGGTCTGATCTGGCCTGCCGCAGTGGGCTGATCCTTACCTTGATGAAAGCTTGAGCTGGTGTAAAAGACCATTGGGATGCCTCGCCTAGCGGTTGCATAGCCTATGCCTTCTGGGGAGGGCCCTCATGCCTGCTGGTTTAGCATCGCTGTCTTACCAGCCTGGACCTCTTAGCACGGGGGCGGAGAGCAGGCCGGGCCAATCTCTCTGCAGCTACTACCTCTTTCACTTCACTGCCTACGCTGCCGGCTGCAGTTGTCAGGAAAGGTTTTGTGTAACGCGAGGTTAGTCTGAGGCATGAGTATTGGATGTTGTAGCCAGAATTCAGCACGCCCTAACATGCTGGCTTTTCTAATAGTGTCCACTATTTAACTTTTTGCATGTAAAAAAAATTCCGTATTTCTATAAGGCTGCGTCCCTCGTTTGTTTCCAGACAGAGCTGCACGGCCATTTTAAGTGAGGCTGCCCTGGTGTCACCATCTTGGGATTTTATCTCGCCTCTACTGCTTGGAGAACCTGAGCGCCTCATAACAGCGCTGTGAAGCAGGGCAGGGCTGTTACCCCATTGTACACATGGAGATCTGAGGCAGAGAGAGATAAATGACTTGCCCAAGGTCATCCAGAAAGTCTGTGGCAGAGCAAAAAATGGAACTCAGATCGCTAGCTGATACCCTAACCCCGGGACCATCCTCCCTCTCTGTTGTGGAAATGTAACATCTCTTTTCCGTAGAGGTTTTAATCCAGAAACTTTTGTACCAAAGCACAGGCCCCTGCCACCTGAGTTAAGGGAGTAGCTCCATTAGCTATGGGCAGTAGCAGGTTTTTATCCTTTAAGTCAGTGATTTCTCACTTTTGCAGCCTGAAGGCTGAACATATTGTGACACACAAGGTCAAGGGTCAGAGTTTATAATTTGGGGAGTAATTCTTGTGTCCTGATCTGCACCCTTTGTGCTTCTCAGTGAGGCAATGGGAAGAAAAGTCTGATTTCCACCCACACCCCAATGTAAGACTGTCCCCATTGGCACAGAGCCAGTGTAGCCGGCTCCTCTACCTCCCTCTTTGCAAGTCCTGCAGTGTTAGGGAGAGCGGCTGGTTTCTGGCTGTCTCCAGCTAGGAGGCTGTTGCCATTTGGTGAAAGGCAGAGCAACCCCAAGGCTGCTCAAACCAGAATTGGGACAAAGCCTCTTTCCTCACCTCTCCTGTGATGGCCTGCGTGGGAGAGAGGAGGTACTGTGTGCAAGGAGCATCCCTTGGCTCAGGCAGAGCCAGTAACCCTCCTCTCCTACTCTCCCATGGGCTCTCACAGCCCAGCAACAGAGCAGAAAGAATCACTCTCACCTCCTTCCCCCGCAATGCAGCAGGCCACCAGCTGGGGCAGTGCTGAGAAACTGCATTCCCGGCTCATGCGGTAGCTGCTACAGGGGCAGCAGTGGGAGATGGCTGGGGATGGGTGGCACCCCCTTCTGTCTCCCTGTAGCAACGGAGCTTATTTAAATCTTACAGCTTAAAAAAAACCAAACCCACAGACCATGGCTCAGGGCACACACTTCAACTCACAAGGGCCACAGGTTGGACACGGTGGCTGTATGTGGACCCAGCCACTAGAGGGAGACAAAACACACTCAGCCAGTGCGTCACAGGAAGTGACACAACAGCCATGCCCCTCCAGCATTTAACAGGGACAAACAGATGTGGGTGATGTTTAGTAAGTGACCGACCCCATCCTGGAGAGACCGCCCTGCTCTGTTTTCTCTCACCCAGAACCACCTGCATTTAAGGTGGGAGGGGAGAAAAACAAGAGAGGCCTCAAGCAAGACCACCACTGGGGAGAGCACAGGGTGGTGTTCTCCTCTGTAGCAGGCAGCATGTGCATTGAATAGAAAACGGCAACCGCCTGGCACTGTGAAGTTCAGAAAACAAGACTGCGTCAGTAATAAACCTCCAGAATTGCCCAACTCCTCAGAATGATTCGTTACTAATCTCGTGGCCTATTTTCTAATGCCGCAGGCCTGAAGGGCTGGGAGGATTTCTGCCAGTTAGGTACAGTTGCTAGGCACACGGACAGTGTTTGCAATCGAACCATTGCAGCAGTGTGAAAGTGCATGAGCACCTACAAGTGAAAAGCACCGGGAGCCCAGGTGCCAATCCCAAGCATCCACCATATCATTAGAATGACTTAAAAATCATGACATTAAAAAAATATAATAAAAAACAATTTTTTTACAATTTTGTCTTCTGATTTCCTAGCCTTCAGGATGCACTACTAGGGTCAGATTTTCAAGCTTTCTCCTGCAACCAGGAGCACTAAAAATTTACATATTTTAAAAATGAAAGGTTTTCCTCTAACCACATGTGACCAGAAGCTGGGGCTTTGAGCAGCACAGCTGCTATCTCAAGAGTTGGCCACACTGCAAATGTGAACGAGACACACACATCTATTTAGATTCTTGATGAGAGAAACACCGGGAGGAAACAAACAGCATAAATAAGTGCCAAGACACGTTAGCAATCCCGCTGATTTGATGGCATTACTGATACTAGGATTTGCATTGATCTGTAAAGGAGGGTTTTTGAAAACCCCTATGATCTTTCCCTTTTTAATCCCCTTGAAATCAACCCATTCTGCTCAGTCAAACAGAGATGTGTGTCTGGGAACACTGGGTGATGTCTTTGAAACTGCTGTCCCTGTGCTGGGCTCTTACGGCTAAGGCAAAATTGTCCTGTCCCCTTCCAGTCTATGTTTCCTCCCCTTCTAGGGAGGAAAGCGATTGACCAGTTCCCTGTGACCCCACCTCTCCCCCCCTTCTCTTGCTCAGCTGTTGCTGGATTTAAAAGCAGGCACTGAGATTCCCCATCTATACCCTACATCCATTCTGCCATGGACTGGCCCACACAGGAGCTCTCTGCAGCGATCTCTTGGGGTTTCCAGAGGAGGGAACTGCATAGACATGCCCTTTGGGTTGACAGCAATGGACTCTCATGGCATTAGTGTAAGCTGATGCCATTGGGTGGGTTGTCAGCACGGGGGTTGAACCTGTGACTTTGGAATCCAAACCCATGAGCTTCTTGTGCCAGATCAGTGAGGGGTTGTGCAGATAAATACATTACACATTGTGAGGTGCTCAGAGAACTGGCCCCCATCACCATGCTAAGTACCATCCCTCGCTTCATCGATTATAAGGGATTCTTGTGAACATCGAGTCTGACCTGCTGTATAACAGGCACAGGAGGCCCTGGAATTAATTCCTGTTTGAAAGAAGGCAGCGCTTTAGAAAAACATCCCATCTTGATTTTATAAAACTGCAGGGGTGGAGCATCCACCACAACACACGGTAAATTGTTCCACTGGTGAATTAATCTCGGTGTTAAAAATGTGCCCCTCATTTCTCACCCGAATTTCTCTAGCTTCAGCTTCCAGCCACTGGATTTGTTACACCTTTGTCTGCTAGTCTAAAAAGTCCTCTAGCTACTGTCAAATTTCTTTTCCCTATATAGGTACTCTAGGTAGATACACAGACAGACCGAGAGTCTGAACAAACGCTCTTAGCTTGAGTGTCCTTCACCCACCCAACCCCGCCTGAAGGGCTGACCGAGGCGAGACCACTGAAGGGAGAGAAGTAAAACAGGGCAGGAAATGCTAATTATTTTGCCAAAACACCAAAAAAGTCCATTGTTTTCTTAACTGGCCCATGCACATTTTTCAGTTTTAAAAAAACCCTGAAAATATTTCAATTTTCTGTACAAATGTTTGGGTTTCAGAAAAACTGGGATTTTGACATAAAAACCTAAACAGCCCCCCTCACAATAAAAGAAATTCCACATGCAGGTTTGAATTTTTCACCAAAAAGGCTGTAAAATGTTTACCAAAATATAAATATTTCACTAAAAATGTTTATTCAGTCAAAAAAATAAAACAGTTTTTGTTTAAAGACTAGAAGGTGCATTGAAACACAAGAGCCCCCCCCCCCCATTCCAGAGGAGTAGCATTGAGGGCAGCTGGCAGCAGAAACTGCTGCATGGAAAGACGCTGGTAAACCAGCTAAGGGCTTGACGGGGTTCGAGGTAGGAGGCTGGTGCTTCAGCTGGAGACGCACAAGGCTCTGAGCTGGCTCCAGAGCGGTTGGAAAGTGGGGGTTCTCTTGGGCCCCACCTCCAGCCATCTGCTGAGGCCTAGAATCCCCCCACCCCTCCAAAAAGACAAGATGAGAGCTGGGGGTGGGTAGAATCTGACGTTCAGTCCTAACAGGTTTGGGTGAAGGGGGTATCTGGAGTCTGTCCCTTCCCTGCGCTCCTTAACCCATTGCCTGACATTGGCAGGGCCCAGAACAGCTTAGATAAGTCCCCCTGCCTGCCAGAGGCTGGAGAAGTTTCTGTGCTCGTACCACACAAGCAAGGAGCCCCAACCCTCCTCCCCTTCCCATCAATCAACAGCCCCCTTGCAGCAAGTGCTGCTCCCAGCCAGAGGAAACCGGCTGCTGGGCAGCACCTGGGATCGAACGCCTGCTGCCTTTCCAGCCGTCTGCACTCTCCCAAAAAGGCCACGTATGGAACATTTCACTACTGGCCAGCCGGGTTTGTTCTTTCAGAGGCACTGCTGGAGAATGCGCCTTTAATAACATCTCACAGCACTTGACAAAGGAGTTTAGCATCATTAGCCTCATTTTACAGATGGGGAAACCGAGGCACAGGGGGTGAAGTGACTTGTTGTGGAGTCGTTGGAAGGGCTGCCATGCAAGTAAAGGACCCAAGCCCATGGGAGTCTTCAGAGGGCTTTGGATTAGGCCCTAATTGAGAAGGGAAGAGTACAAAAAAAATCCCGTCTGTTACCGCCTATTCAACACAAACACCTGCACCACACTGAGGGGAAGAGATTAGGGCTGAGAAGGCTCCCAAGGCTGGATTCTCCTCTCGCCGCACATCCGTCAAGAGAAATGAAGTCACACCAGGGTAAGCAAGAGGAGAATCAGGCCCACAGCCTTGATCCCCAAGACCTCCCAGGAGTCCTCCAGCAAAAACCAGCCAGACAAAACTTGACAATTCTCTAGCACTTGTGCATAGAGAATCTCCCTCAACAGTTAGCAGCGTAGAGACTATGATACAGAAAGCGTGTCTCTTTCACCAACAAAAGTTAGTCCAATGAAAGATAATCAAGTAGTTTCTTCCTGTACGTTCCCACGTCTAGACAGATGATGTCAATAAGGAGAGATCTGGAGGGTGTGGATTCTTTAGCATGGACTGAATTTACAGAGGGGCTTTGCCCGAGCCCTGGGGGATTTTGAAGGGCACGATGGACACGTTGCCACTCGTTTGCCCCATTCCCTAATCCAAGAATCTAAACCAGAGGGAGCAGCTAATTAGCCAAAATTTAAAGCCTCCCAAAGGAAATCTCTCCCTTATGGTCGAGTTTTGCTGTGGAGTCAGATGGACTTAGCCCTTCGTGAACCCTTTATAAAAACCTTCAATGCACTTTATAAACATTAGCTAACCAGTCCCAACCCAATGAAGTGATCACTCCCAACTGCTCCCTCCCTGCCAGAGCAGATCAAGGAATCTAGATTAAGAGGACTTTGCAATCATTTTATGACCACTAGAAATCTCACGAGCAGGCCCCAGAGCTCTGGTACTCTCAGGTCTCCCATCACTGAATACTTCCTTGCCTTTAAGGTGCTTATCTTCATACCACCGCTGAGAGGTAGGGCAGGGCTATTATCCCCACCTCAGAGATGAGGAAACTGAGGCACAGAGCGGTTTCCTCACTTGCCCAAGGCCATACCGGAGGTTTGTGCTGGAATGGGGAATTGAATGCAAGTCTCCAAGCTGCCGGCCGGTGCACTAACCCAGGGGCATTCCTTGCTCTTCTCCAAAGCAGTCCCAGGTGCTTGGCTGGGCAGACAAGGGTCTATGCTAGAGGTCGGCACTAAAGCTGGGACACAGCTGCTGCCCCACATGCTTCATAGGCGTACCCTGCTTGGGCCCTGGCTCCAAGACAACCCTCGGGCCGCAATCGGCTTCTAACACAGCTCATCTGCTGCCACCATGGACCTGAGCCTGTGAGTTGGGTTAGCCAGGCCTCCCACCTCCCAGAGCTTGCTGGATGACTGTCCCCAGCTCTTGCCCCTGGCCCCAGCAGCTGAGGCAGGAAGGGATGACTGCCCAGCTTTTCCGCCCCATCACGTTCCGGCAGTTGAGCAGCATGGACCGAGCGACCCAGTTGTGCTGAATTGCTGCTTTCATGGATGCACCCAACTGTGCGAGCAGTAAAAGCATCAGAGCTGGGGGCGAGGGGAGGGGCTGAGTGATGCAGGTGCAGGGGCGTCTGCACGCTCACGCCAGAAAGGGCTGGTGGGGTTGTGATGGCGAGAGGAAGGAGCAGCAGACAGCAGCTAGGAGCCCTTGCTGCTAGCTGGAAAAGCGACCTCACGGGAGATCTTCTGCACCCCATACACGAGCTCAGACAGAAGTTATGGGCCTGGAGCAGGAATCCCAGGGCGGAGTTCTCCCGCCCATGTGCTACACGGTCAGGCTGGAAGGTCAGAACGGTCCCTTTGGGCCTTGCCAATCTAGCAAACCCCACCCCGCCTCCTCTCATCCCGAGAGCCGGGCAAGAAACAACTCCGCGAGTTTTATTACTAAAACCAAGCAAACAGCTCTTTTAATCCTGCTTACACACGATCCCAGGACTCCTGGGTTTGCACTGGAGACCCAGCACAAGCCACTCGGAGCCAGCTGGCAGCTAAGCCAAGGGGGTGAGAAGGCCTCTGGCCAGGGAGCATCTGAGGCTGGCTTTAAGCCTTCCCTTTCCACGGGGAGTGAGGTCTGCCCTGGTGGTCTCCTGACGAACTCTGCTCCATCCCCCTTTAATGGGCAAAGACCTCCTCACATGCACAAGCCCCAGGCCTGTGGCGCCATGTAGGTCCAGACCTAAGGAGGAAGCAGGCACAAGAGGCGAAAAGCAGAAAGATTTCAGGTTGAGGCCGTGCCCTGCAGGCAGCCCGCTGGGCTTTTCCTCTGGACCGACGCCAGCAAAGCAAAGGGCAAGGGCATCACCCAAGCCACGGCTGCATCAAAGAGCAGCGGAGGATTCAAAGGCAGCGTGAGCAAAACAGCAGCACTCACCCCCGGGCACTGGAGTGCAGTGCAGAGACGCAGCCCTCCCGCCCCCTGGAGAGCACTTCCCCAGCGAGCCTCCTGGGGCTGCCAGCCACCAGCTGGGACGACGCACCCCCAAGGCCCAGCGCTGAGGGGTAGGGGATGGAGAGGCAAACCCCCCCCCCGCATTACATTCAGAGGGGACAGCTCCACCTCCTCTACCGAGAACGCTAGCGCTCCTTCCCGTGGGTCACCCCCAGGGTTTATACCGTGCACCCGCCCGCTTCTCGGTGCCACCACACAAGTTGGCAGCCCATGGGGGTCCCAGCTTCACCATCCCAGCAGGCAGCTCCTGCTTCCCCGGGGACCTGGTGGCAGCTCCGGCCTTCAGAGGCGGGAGCGACAGTGACCGAACCACCAGCGGGGCAGGGAAGGAGGGGAACTAGGGGGCAGGAGAAGAAGCTGGGGTTCCCCTGGCTTCTGGGGAGCGTCACAGTTTGTTCAGAGGATGAGAAGCCAGCTTGCAAGTTAAGACAATGCAGCAAAATGACAAGCTACGTCCACTGGGCCAAACCAAGGCCTGGCAGAAGCAGGTGCAACGACCATCGGCTTCACCGAACTCCAGCCACTTACGCCAGGGCTACATTTGATGCAGTAGCTGCACTGTACCCAAGATCGTCATGCTGCCCCCTCTGTCGTTTCCCCCCACCCCAGGCATCCCCTGTGCTCCCCCTGCAGAGAGATACATTCTTCCCTTATTGCTCAGGGGAAAGGCAGCTGGGGGTGCAGCAGCCCCACAGCGGACAGGCCAGAGTCCAGACCAAAAGGAGACAGACAGGGAGACGGGACACACCCCTGCTCCAGCCCACGCGGCCACATGCGCCAGGGGATCCAGTCTCCACTTCAGTCCCACCAGATCTTGATGGGGGGGAACTTCCAAAGGTCGGGGTGCCCCATGTGAAGCAGGCTGCTGTAGGGAGAGGTGCTCCACTGGAAAGGGGGGACGTCGTCCCAGGTGGGCCCGCTGGCGGCAATCAGGCCGTAGCCCTTGGCCATCGCAGAGGACGTGATCTAGGGAAGAGAAAAACAAGCGTCTGATGATTTCCGCAGAGTCAGCAGGAACATCTCAGGGCACAGGTCCTGCCGGGCGGCCTCCAGCCACGCGGGGGCAAGACCGGCGGAAATGCTCGGACTGGGCTGAGTCCATGAGTTGTCAGCAGCAGGGATCGAACCTATGACCTCTGGATCCACCGTCAGAGCCAGAGGCTGCAGTAGGTTCTCCCCCGTGCAGGAGCATGAGCTCACCTAACACAGACTCCCCCATCACCTCCTCCCCGTGGCTCTCACCTTCATGTCCGTGCCCCCGTGCGACCGCTGGCGCAGCGCGGCGAAGGGGTAGGTCCCATTGGCGGGGTTCAAGTCCGACCTGGCGGCGATGGCGTTCTCGGCGTTCTGGGGCGGGTCGCAGCCCTGGCAGCGGGACAGCGGGTCCTTCAGGAAATCGTTGAACCTGAGAGGCAGCACGAACACGTTCAATGGAGGCAGCCCCAAGGGGAGGGGAGCTGGGCCCCGCCAGGTGCAGGACTGGATTAGCCTGGATTAGCTCTGCCCTGGAAGGGAGGGGGACATAGCCTAGGCTGGGTTTGAACTGGGGACGGAGGGGTGCGATTCTGCTCTAAGTTCTTACACCAGGCTCATCGCTGTAGCTGCCCTCAGAGCCTGACCCAAAAAGCCAATGTTGCCAGGGCAGAGTCTTGTCACCTTCAGTGAGCGTTGGATCAGGCTCCTGGAACTATGGAGGTGGGATCTAACCTCTGCCCTCGCCGAGGTTAGACCGCGCTGGATTAGGGGGCAGAGGGAAGTTGAGATTGTGGTCAAGGGTCATCAGGCGATCAGCCCCGGGAGGGAAGCACTGAGAGCTGAGCCTGGTAACCAGAGACAGTCCTCAGGAAACCCTCAGGATCCAAACATCTCCACGCTGAAGGATGCTCCTGATCTGGCTTTTTGAGCCCACCTCTCTGTGTAACTGCACCTGCCCCAGCCGTCCCCTGGCCTGACACACAGGAGGGGCTGGCTCCTTTGAGACAATAGCCATAGTGCATCATTGTGCCGTGACACGATCACCGCAGTGACAGTGCATCAGCTCCAAGGATGTGCTAGGACCCACGTGGCCAGCACGCACAGCTGCCTTGTCAACATCAGGATAAGCGGCAACCCTACAATAATAAAGCCCTTAACACTCTCCCTCTGCCCTCACACAAACACACCGCTTGGTTCCCCGTCTGTGCCAGTCTCCCCTGCAAACCTTTGCCCACGCCAAGGTGCCAGGGCACATGGAGCGCTTGTGTCTCCAGGGCCGCTCTTCCCACGAGCGATACGCCCTCCCGGCACGAGACGTCGCCAAGCTCCCTCTCCCCACAGAGAGGCCTCACCTCATGAGCCGGATCATGGAGTCCAGGTCTTGGACGAGCGTCTGATTGCGCCTGAAGATCTGGGCCCGGGGGCTTTTGTCGTAGGTGAACCAGTCGCCGTATTTCTTCACCAGCTCCAGCTGGCCGCTGGCGTTGAAGATCTGCTCAAAGTACCTGGGGATGGGGGGGAGGAAGTAACACAGGTTGAGCAGGGACCCCTCCTGCCTTTGTACATGTGCCTCAAGGAATCCGGCCCCCACCCCTGGGAGGCCAGGCCAGGCACCAAAGGGATGGGGGAAGGTAACGGACGGCTGGGTGATTAGAGCACTCGCCTAGGACTTGGAAGTTCAACTCCCTGCTCTGTCCCAGACTTCCAATGTGACCAGAGGCATGTCATTTAGCCTCTCTGTGCCTCAGTTTCCCACCTACACAAGGGGGAGAATAGCCCGGCCCTGCCTCAGGGGGGTCATGTAAAGCGCTTTGAGACCCACTCAGGAAGGTGTTATTAGAACAGCCTATCAGGGCAAGGCCCTTTCTAAAGGGGCATTTCCACCCGGTTGTCACCCAGCTGCCAAGCCCAGCCCATGCCAACCGCCAGACAGCAATTAAAGGCGGAGTCTCTCTTAACAGCTGAGTGCTGCCCCCTTCTGGAATCAGGCAGCACAGCTCCCCGAGAGCACAGCACTCCCTGCCCTAGCTGGCGGGGGAGCAGGGGAGAACGCTCCTCGTAAGCCCAGCGGGGTTTGGATCAGGCCTTCAGTGCGGCTGGAAGAGCACCCCATGGAGGGCAGTGGGGAAGAGGGCACCAGGGGTTGGGTGCCTATTCACCCAGCTGACCCTCCCCTCCCCCCACCTCCCTAAGCCGGGGGGTTGGACTGGAGAGAGAAGAGAACCTCCTTACGGCACATTGTAACTGGCCCAGTACCCCTTCTGGTACAGCTCCTCTGTCTTGTCAGCCACGACCACCAGCCCCCTGAGGGAGAGCGAACGAGACGGGGCATGAGAGAGCAGCACACAAATGGGAAGCAGATTGCATGCTGGGAAAGCAGGAGTGCAGCCTCCCTCTCGGATAACCAAGAACCGGGACAATCAGGGGGCCAGAGTACTGCCCAGCCAGTGCCAACGGGCAGCTGCCCCGAGGCCCCTGGCTCAGCAGGGCTTCCGCGTTTGACCTGCGCCTAGAAGGACTGACCCGCAACCCAGCAGGGGAGCCCAGCCAGGTGCAGAGCTGGCCAGCCCTGGGGGAGCCAGCCAGATCTCCATTACCAGAACCATCCCCCCGCACCCTCCATCTCTATCCAGGCGACAGCCTCAGCATTAAAGACAAGGAATGTGACCTCGTCTCAGAGCAACAGGGGACGTCTCAGCCAGTCAAGGCTGTGCTGTAAACACAAGGGTCACAGCTAGACCCAGAGCAGGGGAAACAGGCTCCTTTGTGGCGGGGGTGGTGGTGGAGCTGTAACAAACCAGGCATCATCCTATCGCTCTCCAGAGCCCATGAGGAGGGCTGGGACAGGGAGCGCGTTCACAGCTTGATAACATTACAGCCGGATAAAAACAACAAGCAGTCCGGTGGCCCCTTAAAGACTAACAGATTTTTTGGGCATAAGCTTTCGAGGGTAAAAACCCACTTCTTCAGGTGCATGGAGTGAAAGTTACAGCTGCAGGCATGAATATACTGACACATGGAGAGAAGGGAGTTACCTCACTAGTGGAGAACCAGTGTTGACAGGGCCAATTCGATCATGGGGGATGTGGTCCATTACCTCTCCTGGAATTGATACCTCCTCATCAATTACTGGGAGTGGACCACATCCCCCCTGATCGAATTGTCCCTGTCAACACTGGTTCTCCACTTGTGAGGTAACTCCCTTCTCCATGTGTCAGTATATTCATGCCTGCATCTGTACTTTTCACTCCATGCACCTGAAGAGGTGGGATTTTTTACCCACGAAAGCTTATGCCCAAATAAATCTGTTAGTCTTTAAGGTGCCACCGGACTCCTTGTTGTTTCTGTGGCTACAGACTAACACGGCTGCCCTCTGATACATTACAGCCGGATGTTCCCTTTTGAAGGCACTTACGGGATCTGCTCCAGCACCGTGAGCACCCCCTGCTGGAGGCCAGCTTTGCCCGGCAGGAAGGTGTTATAATCCACTATCATCCACTGGTTGTTGTACCTGGGCAAGAGACGAGAGGGGAAGCGTTGGGCGTTCAGTGCCCTTGCGCCATGGTAGGAAATGTCCAGTAACAGTCCTGGTGTACTTATGCTGTCACCACGTGGCTACACTCTTTGGCGTGTGATTTCCTTACTGTTAATAAATGTACACAGTCAACCTGTGGAACTCATTGCCAGGGCGTGTTGTGAAGGCTCAAAGGATAACGGGGTTCAAAAAAGAATGAGAAGTTCATGGAGGATAGGTCCATCAATGGCTGTTAGCCAAGAGTGCATCTCCTTGCTCTGGGTGTCCCTAAACCTTGGGCTGCCAGAAGCTGGGACTAGATGATGGGATCACTTGATAATTTTTTATATGGAGATATACCTATCTCATGGAGCTGGAGGGGACCTTGAAAGGTCCTTAAGTCCAGTCCCCTGCCTTCACAGCAGGACCAAGTACTGTCCCTGACAGATTTTGCCACAGATCCCTAAGTGGCCCCCTCAAGGACTGAGCTCACAACGCTGGGTTTAGCAGGCCAATGCTCAAACCACTGAGCGATCCCTCCCCCCCCATTGCCATGTTCTGTTCAGTCCCTCTGAAGCACCTGGGATAGGACATGGTCAGGGACAGGATACTGGGCTAGATGGACTGTTGGTCTGAGCCAGAATGGCCATTCTTATGCTCCTGTTTGAAGGGTCCCTGTGTGGCTACAGTGCAGGCAACTCTCACGTGACTGCAGTGGACAAACGGACACCACAGTGAGGAACAAACTGAACACAGTCAAGGTTTCAAACAAAGAGATTCCCTCCTACTCTGGTATTTCCACTCATCTGCCCCCGCTTCTCACCCCCGCGCCATGTCAGGTCAGGACATCGTTTGGGGCTGGTTTCAGAACAAACTGCAGACAGCTGGAGTTCTCCCATTAGCAATGCCTGCAGCATCACAGGCGGCTCTGAGAGCCAAGCAAACTGCCCTGTGGCCAGAGCAATGGACTCACTTATTGTTACAAATCCATGGAGACCTAGGACCTCCCGATGGTCCCTGGACCAACTCACAGAGGCCGAGTTTCAAAGCAACAACGGAGACGGAACTCAGGTCCTTCTCCTTCAAAACCAGAAGTCCCTTTTATCTGCATAAGAGGAGAGACTCCCTTAGCAGTACAGGTCCTATGACACACAGCTGAACAGTTCCAGTGTTCTGTGCCTTTCCCCTACCCATGATCTACCTTGGCTATTTAGCGTATAAGTTCCTCATGGCAAGGACTGTCTGCTACTGTGTACATACAGCATGTGGCACAAGGGGCCCTGATCTTGGCTGGGTTCTCGACATTAGAGTAATAAACAGGACGACAATGACGATTAAGAATAAGTCCACCAGCAGCGGTGAACATACAGACCAGCCACAGATTAGCAGCCTCTAAAGTCTGCTGCTTGGTCTCCGTGCCACTGACATCATGCAATGTGCCAAAACTTAACACATGGCACCACATGGCCAAGGCATGTCACAAGGTAACGTGATGCCCCGTGATATTGTGCCATCACCACAGAGCGCCTTGTGCAATAACCTGGCATCAGAGACAGGTTAGATCTTCCTGCTCGACTGAACTCACCCATCCCATCACTGCTAAAGGGAGGGGAGCGAGGGGGACACAACAGGAGGGTCTGGATGACTGCTAGTCGACTTACGTGCCACTGTTGAACTGCTGGAAGATGGCAGCCCACTCGGCCCCGCTCCTGGCTAGTCGGTTTGCCACTATATTTCTCAGCCACTCCAGGACACTCCCTTCCGGATGGATGTACTTCCACAAGGCAGCATTGCTGTTCCCGATGGTGGTTTCCAAAGTCACCTGCAAGGGACAGAACAGAGCCATAAGCGAATCCAGGCAAGGGTGCGTGTGACCTAACAGAGGCCAGACCTGGGCTCCTGGCAATGGGGCAGGGGAGTGGCACAGGCAGAGCTGGAGGGACAATCGGCCTCATTGCCCATGTGAAGAGTGCAGTAGCAGGGTAGTACGTAGGCAGAGGGAGATTTTGGTTCTGCACTAGGGTGACAGGATTCCTGGTGTCGACAGCAACCCAGGGCCCTGCTTTGAATCCCAAAGCAGCAATGGGGCAGGAGGCTCAATCCCTGACCGGCAGAACTCAGGGACAGCTGGACCACGGGGGAGGGAGGCAGGGGAGGAGGATCCAGGCAGCAGCTGCTCACCAAGCCACTGCTCAAGATGTAGAAGTCGTCTCCCGAGAAGATGGTGCCGGGATAGGACGAGAATGTCTGGACGTGCCCCGAGATCATGTCATCACCTGGGGGAGCAGATGGCAGGGAGCCATCAGGGGTGCAGAGGCCACGCCCCATCACCTCCAGAGACGGGCCCTGCCAGCTTCCCACAGCAAACTCCGCCCCAGAGTGGCGGCAAGATCCAGCGGCAGGGGCAGGGGGAGCGGGACCCTTCTCTCTCTTCGCATAAGGAGCAGGAAAACTTACACAGCATCTTTGTGGGGTCTGGAAGTGCCAGTCTGGGGCTACCTTCCCACGGGGCAGCCAGCAATCCCACTTCCTGGTAGCGGGACACATGCGTACTCCTGCTGTCTTATCACCCCCTCGTCCTGCCTCCCTCCTCCTGCCCAGGGCTAAGGAGCACCGATCCTGGCACCGACCCACACGGCTACCTCCCAGGCCCCTACCCAAATTACGCACTGTGGGCCGAGGTCCGGAAGGGCAGCGTGTACTTCTTGATGACGCGCAGCATGGACTGGTAAGTGTTCCAGGTGTCATGGGAAACCAAGAGCTCCTGGTTCCCCGGCAGCAGCTTGAGGAGCGCAGAGCAAGACCCGGAGCCCAGCGTGTGCTCGCTTTCTGTTCGGTTCAAGGCCGATTCCAGGTCCTCCAGGTCCCCACCCAGCTGGAACAAGCTGGACCGGGGTTCGGGGGGAAGGAGAACAGACACACCTGGGTTCATAACAATCCCCGGCAGCATAGACAGAGGATTTGCCAAAGCAGAGCAGACCCTTGGCCCACCTACCCTCACCCTGGCTGGAATCCTGCTATTGGTTACCCCAGCTATGGCCACTCCCTGGGTAGGAGGAAGCATGAAACTCCACCCTCCTGGTCCTGGCCATTTGCATGCGATAGCCGTAATGATCCCTTCTTTGTCCCCACAAGTTCTCCCTGCAGCCAGGCCTCCCTTATCTGACCATGGATAAGCCGCAAGCCCTAGTGATGGGTCATTAAACTGCAGCCTGAGGCAAATGCAGACACAGGGCATGGGGGGCAGAACTCCCGACCTTTGGCTTCAGTGACTCAGGCCTCGCCTCAGCCCCAGGGGCTAATGAAGCAATAGCACATTGTTCAAGCCCAAGGCTGGGAGCATGTGTGTATTTGGGAGCAATCTGCCTGGGTATAAATGCATTGTGGGTAGGAAGGGCTAAGAGGGTCCGGGCAGAGGTACTCTACAGTAGCTGCCAGACTGCATTATATTTTAATTAAAATGGGAGGTCCTCTCCATGTTGGGGTGTCGGTCCAGAGAAGTCATCCAGGCATCATGCAAACGTTAACAAGCAGTTCTCAGCACCCTCGGAGGAGGCAGCTCCTCTCCCTGGTTTACAGATGGGGAAACTGAGGCACAGAGACAGGCTGACCAGGAGGGGGCCTACATTCAGAACCCAGCGAGCGATACGCGAGGCAGAAGCACATCTGGCCTCATTCTTCTTCAGCGACCTCGGCTCTGCAGGGCGGACGAGAGCCGATGAGAGCTGGCTGGTCGGCAAGCTCAGTAGATGCTGGGGGGTGGGGGGGTTCTGCAGAGACAGGGGTACAGCAACAAGTCCCCATGTCCAACCAGGACCCTGTAGTTTAAAGAGCATGTGGTGGGGGTGCCATCTAGGGCTCAGAGCTCCTGGGTCTACTCCCAGTGCTGTTGCTGACTCACAATATGACCAAATTACAGCGCCTCTCTGTGCCTCGGTTTCCCTCTGTAAAATGCAAATAATATTGGGTCCCTAAAGCCTACAGCTTCCCTTTGCTGCATGCCTATGGGACGCAGCCCCAGCTCTTCCCTACAGCCACCACCGAACTGCAGCTGCTGAGCACGTACCAGGCCAACACCCGTCTGCTTCCCCCAGCCCCACTGCGCTGGAGCCGCCCCATTCACTCCACCCCATCTCTCCAGCTCCCCCTTTGCTCCTGACATCAGCCAGGACCGAAAGGGTTAAGTCCAATCACCCAGCTCCCGCCTCACGCCCAAAAGGACTTACAGGAAGCCAAACGGGGCGATCGAGAATCGTCCAGTCGGGAAAGCCACTCGCCCGTTATAACCATCCTCCAGGCCCTTGAGCTGCAGCAGAGCCAGGCGCACCTGTAGGGGGAGGGACAGGCACACGGTGAGACCCCCATGCACAGGGCCCCACGTGTGGAGAGGAGGGGCTGGTAACAAGAATCGGAAAAGGGGAATCTAAAGGGAGGGGCAATTCTACTCTGAAAAACGGACATCCTGCTCCTCCGTGTTTAATTGCACCTCAGTGACTCCAGATGACGCCGCTCAGCCTGCAAGATGGATCTCCCCCGAACCTCTAGCCCAGCACCTCCGGAGACCCCCAGAGCCAGGCTGAGAGCGCTCCTCCACCAGCATTAAGGGTTCTGCCGGCCAAGTGAGGCCACTGGACCAAGTGAGAACTCAGTGATGGATCAGGCTCTCTATGGCTCACCCCCGAAATCCATCCTCCTGCCCATACAGAACGACCCAGACAACGCTGCCCGTGCAACGTCCCGTAGGAGGGGAAGTGAGGAGGAACTTCTCCAGCTCACGATGCAGAGGAGAGTTACGAAGGACGGATCCGCTCACCCCAGCTGGAATCTGGCCAGAACACCCACGTTAACTTCAGTCCTGCACTTGCTTAAAGAGCCAGGGGGCCTCTAATGGCCATAAGTGGCCAGGGGTCCAGTTTTACAGCTCATGGCACCAAGTGACATCCAGTTCCTGGCTACCCTTTGTATTTAAAGTCCAGCAACACCCAGGTTTTCACTGGCAGGTGCCTGGTCAGGGGCCGCTGTAGGAGAGTGGTGGGAACTGGTGTCTCAGACCCCAGCCCTGGGCCCAAAGAACCTGTCCTTTCCCGACAGCGACCGGCGCACCCATATAAATGCAAGGCACTGCCCACCCCCTAGCAGCACCCACCCACCTGGTACCAGTACTCCGGATCTTCCCCTTTCTCCATCTGCTCCTCCATCCAGGCCAGGTTGGTCTCTATGTAGCTCTTCAGCTTCTCGCAGTAGTCAGGCTGGTATTTGAAGGGGCCGCAGTAGCCCACCATGGTGTTCATCCAGTGCATGTAGATGAGCTGGAGGAAGAAGGGGGCACAGTGTAACCATGGGCCTGCTCACTCCTTTCCATCCACTTAACGCCCCAGAGTGAGAGGCTGGTTCTCCATCACCCCGGGTGAAGCCAGGCTTTCCTCGCTAAGGCATCTCCCGTTGGCTGGCTAGCTGGCTGGAGAGCCAGGGACAAGCCACAGAGCAGGAGGCGGCTGAGGCGCGCAGAGAGGCAATCCAGCCACCCTGCGGTTCTACAGGCTTCAGTCTCGGGCAAGCTTAGCTCACCTGTGAAACGAGCTTGAGAATCTCAGCCTCGCCCCCCCGGCCCCAGACACAAGTGAGCCGTTAACCTGTGGCACCACTGGCCATCTCTGATAGGAGAGGCCCAGGAACGGACTAAGCTGGGCCTGAGTCTAGGTCAGGGGTCGGTAACCTCTGGCATGTGGCTCGCCAGGGTGCTCACCTGCCTCATTGGCAGGTTTGGCCAATCACGGCTCCCACTGGGTTCACTGTCCCAGGTCAATGGGGATGGTGGGAAGCCGCGGCCAGCACATCCCTCACCAGCGCCGCTTCCCGCCGCCCCCATTGGCCTGGGACGGTGAACTGTGGCCAGTGGTAAACAAACTGGCCCGGCCCGCCAGATGCTCACCCTGGCGAGCCGCGTGCCAGAGGCTGCCGACCCCTGGTCTAGACTGAGGGGCAGTGGCATAGCAGGGCGGGGGGAACCTAGGACTGGGACACCAGGGGGCTCTACAGACCAACCCTAGCAGAGCTCCAGGCTCCGTCGGTCTGACTGTCCCCTGCCATGCACCATCATTTACCTGCTCGGACACAGCGGCTTCAGCCAGTCCCGCAGCATAGGCCTGCAGGCTGTCGTTGTACCTCTCGCTGGTGGCCAGCTCCAGGAAGGACCATCTGCACCAGGCAAAGACACCGATTGAACAAGGGAAAAAAAATCACACACAATGGAAAGTCTCCATGCGGCCCATGGCAATGCACTCCCTCCCCCTGGGCTCCCATCTTACTTTATCTGAAGTGTCCTTCAGATAAAGGCTCCAGTTGGAGACAAAGCAAACCCCTCCCTGGGCCTATCTGTGCTTTGCTTCTTGTTTGCCTTGTCTGGAGCTGCCCCCAAGAACCTCCCCCCCCGCGCTCTGCCCCCACACAGCTGGGGCTAAATGGGAGCCAGGGGAGGTGCTCACCGGGGTATTCCTCCAGAAGGGGGACATCAAGGGCAAGAGGAAGAGGATGGGGGACCAGACAAGCTTCTGCTCGGCCTTAAAGGATCTGCACAATCATTGTCCCTTACGTGGGGAGTGGCATTTCCATGATACCCAGCACTGCAGGGGCTTCTACACACAGGGCTTTGCACTTGCACACGCATTCGCTAATTCAACCCCCCCCCCCAGCAAATAAACCCCCCGGCCAGCAGCACCTGGCACGTTCCGTACCCACAGAGCTACTGGGTCACTTTGGAGAGCGGAAGGCACCTCCCCCAAATCACAAAAAACCCCAACCCAGCTCATTCGGTCACTTTGACGGGAGAAACCGGCCGTTCCAGCCTCCCGCCGCTGACCCCAGCCTACAGAACAGGGCCAGGAGCTCATGCCCCAGCGTCAGCCCTGCTGGGATCAGTGAGCAAAACTCAAGGCCAGCGCAGGAGGGCACCAGCAACTCCGATTGGCTCAGGCAGGCAGATATTCACACCGAGATAACGCACAGCTCCACTGCAGCTGGCTGAGCGCCCGCGGAGAAGGAGAGTTATTCAGTGAGTTAGTTATCAGAGAAATAGCGCTGGTGCCAGCCCGACTGCCCTGGAGACGGAGGGCCCCTAGGACAGGTACGGTGGGGTGCTGGCATGGTGAGCTTCCCCCTACTGGTGCTAGAGTCAACCCAAAATGGGATCCCACTTGTTAATGCAGCGGGATCCTACTAGGGGTGACTTGATAGTACAATACTCATCCAGGCATTACCGGTGCTAAGTATTTCAGAGGGCTAGGCACAACTTAACCCCTCCGGTATTAGGTACATGGAAGCGGCTTGACCAAGGTCACACAGCAAATCAGACCTGAATGCCACACCTCCGCCAGAACCAGCGGCCAAACTTCCTTCTTCCAGCTGACCTAGGTATGTCACCGTAACATCTAAACACAGCAGAGCGGCTGCTGCCGGGAGACAGCTGCCACTGTGCCCTGCCAACTGTTCCAGAGGGAGCAACAAATGCAGTAGTGCCAACTCCAACGACGCTGGGTGCTTTTTGTGAAGCCCGAGCTCCTGGAGTCATGTGATCACAAGACACTCAGCTTTTTATTTTTTATTTTTATTTTTATTTTATTAAAGGTAAGTTTCCAGGCCTCACAATTGCAGAGAAAAGCTTGAAAATGTGACAGCCTCAAGGCTATGACACCAGAAGACAAATAAAAAGAACTCTAAAGGTTTTTTTGTTTGTTTGTTTTTTAAATCTCATGATTTTTTATACCACTCTTGTGATTTTTGGAGGGTTTGACATGACTTCTGAATACCTGGGATTAGCAGCACGGACTGTTCTCTCATCTAAAGAGACTAGATTTATTGTTTTGCTTAAATCTGAAATAAGCCGCCTCTTGCGGTACGGAGGGATTGCTCTTTACATGCGCACGGTGAGGCATAACAACCATTTCTGCTACCCCGGGTTAAGGAAAATGCCACACATGACAGCCCTGGGGTGGGCTAGTGAAATGCAGTTACTTATTGCTCTCGGGGCCAGCTTTGGACCTGGGAGAGGGGACTGCCCAACATGTCCACCCTGACCCAGCCAGCGAGAAGTAGCCTCTCGCCTCAGTAACCTTGCTAATTGCACTGAAGGGCAGAAGAAAGGGGGCATTTATCATCCGCAGCCTGCTGCTTTGCTAGACCCACGCTGTGACTCTGCTCGGCTGGCTGATATCCCACAATGCATTTCAGACAAACACCCGTGGCTAATCAGGGATGCTCACCCAAAACCTAGAACATCCAGACTCCATCAGTAGTGGACAAGTCAGGTCAGGACTGTCCTAAGGTGAGTCATAGAGTCATAGACTTTAAGGTCAGAAGGGACCATTAGGATCGTCTAGTCTGACCTCCTGCATGCAGGCCACTGAATATCACCCACCCACTCCTGTATCAAACTCCTAACCAATAGCTCAGACATAGAAGTCCTCAAATCGTGGTTTAAAGACCTCAAGGTGCAGAGAATCCTCCAGCAAGTGACCCAGGCCCCACACTGCAGAGGAAGGCGAAAAACCCCCAGGGCCTCTGCCAATCTGCTCTGGAGGAAAATTCCTTCCCAATCCCAAATATGGCGATCAGCTAAACCCTGAGCAAGACTCACCAGCCAGACACCCAGGAAAGAATTATCTGTAGTAACTCAGATCCCATCCCATCTAACATCCCATCGCAGGCCACTGGGCATATTTACCGCTAATACCCAAAGATCAATTAATTGCCAGAATTAGGCTATCCCATCCTACCATCCCCTCCATAAACTTATCAAGCTTAGTCTTGAAGCCAGATATGTCTTTTGCCCCCAACTGCTCCCCTTGGAAGGCTGTTCCAGAACTTCACTCCTCTGATGGTTAGAAGTCACTTAATTTCCTAGCCTGCTAGCAATACCAGATCATCTCACCTGCCAGACGATGGGGCGCTGGAACAACAGAGGTTCCCTGAATAAGAGGCACTATGCCTCAACATGGGGCTGACACTAGCATAAGCAGAACCAGAGTTTGGAGAGCAAGGATTGTACCAAGAAGGTGGCTGGTTCTTTCCTGTAATCAGTTATTTCAAATTGAGGAGAAAAGCTGAAGCAGCTTCAGTTTCAAAATACTCATCATGACAGCAGTGATAGATCTGTACCCCATCCCCTTTCAGACTGTTATTCTGGACCAGTGGCTCTCAACCTTTCCAGACGACTGTCCCCCTTTCAGGAGTCTGGTTTGTCTTGCGTACCCTAGAGTTCCACCTCATTAAAAAACTACTTGCTTACAAACTCAGACATAAAAATGCAGAAGTGTCCCAGCACACGACTACTGAGAAATTGCTGACTGTCTCATATTTACCATATTATAAAATAAATTAACTGGGCTATAAATATTGTACTTACATTTCAGTGTATAGTATATAGAGCAGTATAAACAAGTTGTTGTCTGTATGAAATTTTAGGTCATACTGACTTTGCCAGTGCTTTTTATGTAGCCTGTTGTAAAAATAGGCAAACCTCTAGATGAGTTGATGTACCCCTGGCAGACCTCTGTGTACCGCAGGAGTACACGTACCCCTGGTTGAGAACCACTGTTCTAGAGACCATAAGCTCTTCAGGGCAGGGGCTGTCGTTTAGCATGTCTTTGTACAGCACCTGACACAGCTCCAGGCTCTAAATGGTTGATGCTCAGATACCATGGTGACAGGCAGCAGCATAAAGCTTTACGACAGGCTCAATCCCAACTGGAGCCTCTTGGTGCTACTGCAATAGGAATAACGTCTAAAACTCAGAGGAAGAGCCATTTGACAGCATCCCTGTCACGAGCAATGCAGAGAGATGTGCACACACCGCAGCTGGCAGCGTGCTTCCCACTGCAGGTAGCCAGCCTGTTCGTTCTGCTCCAGGCAGAGCACTGCAGGTAGCGGCGTGGCACAGGCGGCAGCGTGGCCTAGCGGGATATGCACTGCGAGGGTCGAAGGGATCCAGGCACTGTACTTGGGCTGCTAGCCAAAGCCCCCACCCGCCCCACTGCTATTGCTAGCGCACTCGCTCCAGCGCAGCGAGCTGGATCCATCGCCATCCCAGCTGCCAGGTGGAGGTACCCAGAGCGGTCCCAAGGGTGGAACTGCCCGGATGCCACACACGCCGCTTTACTCCCCCTTTAACGGCAAGAGGGGATTTCCCCTCACGCCAGCGATTTGCAGCGGGCTGTGCCACAAGCGGAGCGCAATAACCGCAATGGAAAATGAATCAAACGCGCGCGGGGCCACCGGGCTGGAACAAAAGGCCCTGGCCGCCGGACTGCGGGAAGGGGGCGCAAACAGGCCGGATGCTGCAGAAGTGGCGGAAAACAAGCGAAGCGGGATGAGCCCCTGGTTAGGGGCACTGGCGCGGCACTGAAAAGCAGAAGCGAAAGGGGGGTGAGAAAAGCCACAGTTCGAGCTTGTTGACAGACGTTTGTGCCAGCCCAGGGCCCGGGGGGGGGGCGGGGGAGGAGATGGAAAAGGGCCAGAGAAACCAGCTCGAACAGCCCCGGAGCACAAACTCCCCCAGGCAGGGCAGCTCCAGGACCCGACCCTCGCCCCCACCGCCCCCCAGCCTCGAGAGCTGCGGGGGGGGGCCTTCAAAGGAGCGACCCCCACCCCCTCCGGCGATGGAGACCCCAGCCCCGCAGCGCAGGCTCGCTCGCTCCCAGCTGCCGAGCCTGGGCTCGCCCGGGATCAGCCGGATCGGGCCCCGGGGTTTGCAGACCCCCCCCCGCCAGCCCCGCCTACCCCGTGTCTTGGATCCGGTCGGTGAGGTTGGCCCAGGCGACGGCGGCGGGGTCCCAGCGCGGGACGATCCGCAGCTGCCCCGAGGCGGGGTCCAGCAGCACCGAGCTGCGGCGCGTCTCGGGCCCGGCGAGCGGCAGCGCGGGCGGCAGGAGGCTCAGGAGCAGCAGCAGCAGCAGCAGCGCCATGGGGGCGGCGGCCGGGCAGCTCCGGCCGCTCATTGCCCAGCTCCGGCTGCAGCCGCCGGGACCGGCCTGCTCCGGGTCCTGGTCCTGGTCCGCCCGGGCTGTGCACGGCCCCGCCCCGCCGCGCTGCACTGGCCGTGACGGGGCGGCTGGAGGCGGGGCGGGGGCGGCCCCTGGTAAAGCTACGCCCGGGGCGAGCGGCGGAGGAGCTGGCGGAGGCCTCGGAGGGGGTGGGCCCGGGCAGGGCTGTGTGAGGCTGCACCCCCCCCCTGCCCCCCACAGGCATCTTCTTCCAGTGTCTTGGCCCCCCTGGGGCTGTCATCAGACCCCCGCACCCCATCCTCCATGGGGAGCCCAGCCTGGCTGGAAGCGCCCCACGGCCCAGGACACCCCAACTCAAAGCAGCACCAGAGCCTGCCAGAACAACAGATGCGAAACCTGCAGCCATCTCGCCACTGCTCCGATGATCAACAGCCCCATTAGCACCTTTCGAGAGAGCCCAAGATGTGGGGTGCCGCCTCCAGCGCACCAAGTGCCCCAGTAACACCAGACAATCAGGATGCTCTCGAATGAACTCACACCGGGAAATGATAAAAGACAGACTGGACTGGAAGGGACATCGAGAGGTCGTCTGGTCCAGGCCCCTGCATTCAAGGCAGGACTAAGTATCATCTAGACCATCCCTGACAGGTGTTTGTCCAACCTGCTCTTAAAAATCTCCAATGACGGAGATGCCGCAAGCTCCCTAGGCAATTTATTCCAGTGCTTCACCACCCTGACAGTTAGGAAGTGTTTCCTAATGTCCAACCTAAACCGCCCTTGCTGCAATTTAAGCCCATTGCTGCTTGTCCTAGCCTCAGAGGTTAAAGAACAACAATTCTTCTCCCTCCTCCTTGTAACAACCTTTTATGTACTTGAAAACTGTTATCAGGTCCCCTCTCAGGCCTCTCTTCTCCAGACTCTTCGCCTATCACCTGAGGGGGACACGTCTCTACAAAGCGATTGCCCTACATCTGACCTGTCAGTCCGCGTCCTCAAAGGAAACCTGCCCAACACCTTCAAAAGAGGAGCCTGGGAGCTTAAATTCATCACTTTGCTAGACACTACGTATCACGGATCAAATAGACACACTGGATTTATGGCTTATTAGAACAATCTGTAACCGACTAATAACCCCCATGGCTGCGCTCCCCACCATTCCTTTTCTCCCTATGATGGGAGTGTTAATGGGACACGTTACCCTGAATGGTCCCTCAAAATGTGCATTAACTACTTATGCTAAACAATTTGCTCCACTTACATTTACCTGTGACACTCTGAGTCCGTTTCCCAGAGCTGAAGAAGAGCTCTGTGTAGCTGAAAGCTTGTCTCTCTCATCAACGCGAGTTGGTCCAGTAAAAGCTATGACCTCACCCACCCTGTCTCTTGGCGGCACCAGACACAACTGCAGGGAACTCGAGTGCCGGTGTTGCCAACTCTCATGATTCTGTCATGAGTCTCGGGATAATCAGTGTTTTCCTTAAAGCCCCAGCTCCTGGAGTGAAGTGGAAGTGTGATGATTTCAGCCTTCATTCTTAAAGTTTCTAGCCCTCGTGGCTATGGTGAAAGCTTCAAAATGTGACCCCAGCATGGGCGGTGGGTGAACCACTGGCTGGGGGAGTCTAGTCCCTGCCTGGCCATGCCCCCCCCTTTCCCCCACTGGAGCCTGGAGCCCCCAGCCCTGTGGTTGCCAGTCCCAGAGCGCTGGGTAACATGTGGTCCTCCCGGCCCCCAAGCGCAGATCAGGCAGCGCATGGCTCCCCCTGACTCCCCCAGTCCCAGTGTCCCCAGCCCCAACCCCAAGCACCATGCAGCATGGCCCCAGCCCCCATCCTCCCCTCAGCGCTGGGCCGCCCCAGCTGCCCCAAATCCCGGCAGCCCTAGCTCCAGCCCCACTGAAGAGGAGCAGCCTGCCTGGGCTGGGACCAAGGGGGACAGGGCAAGCAGGAGGGGGATTCGGGGAGGAGCATGGGTGGGGTCATGTGGGCTGTTTGGGGAGGCACAGACTTTCCCAGCCTATTGGGCGTCCCGCCCCTGAACCCCAGTGCCCCCTCTGGGCTCAAAGAGCAGAGGGGAATAAAGAGAACAGCAAATCTAGTATTTGTACATAATCTCATGATTTTAAAGCCAGTCTCGGGACTGTTGGTGAGCCCCACACATGATTTTTGAACATTGGGGGCTGGCAGTAGAGCAGGCCGAACAGGGAGAAGCCAGTGGCAGAGTCGAGTTGCCAGGGACAGAGGGGCAAGGCTGTCCCACAGATGGGCCGTTCCTTGTCATCAGGGTTGGTTCTTGGCTTCGTTGCAGATTCTGTGACGGGTAAAGCCAGTCCAGTCTCCCAGCCCCTGAGCAATCAGGGGAACATCTCACTGGGTAAGAGGGGCCTGGTGTAAGGATGCATGGGAGTGGGTCCGAAAGGTCCCGACTGGGCAGGAATGCAGTGCAGCCACGCAGCTCAGAGCCAGGTCAGCCACAAGACGGCCCACAGCCAGTGAGAGATTCACCCACCAGGGAATAGGCTGTTTTATTACCTAGCTCCAGTGCTACAAGGCCTGGCGTACAGGCTGCTGTGTGCTGATGGGGGCAATACCACGGAGGGTCCAGGTGATATGAACCGAGCACGCCAAGCAGCCCTGGCAGAGCAGTTTGGGCAGGGAGGGTGGCACAGTGCATGAAATCCTGGAAAAACCAGAGGGAGTTTTGCCCTGACTTCAATAGGGCTGCGTTTTACCCCGTGCTCGATCTTGGCTCCTGCCACTACAGTGCGATTGCGTGGTTTGAAGAGTGCCTGAGATTTGCTTGAACCAGCCCTGCCAGCTATAACAAAAAACATGCAGAGACTGTAGCCACTTGGGGGAGACGCCTGGTGCTTCAGCTATCAGAGCAGTCTGGATCTGTAAAAAGCAACAGAGTCCCTTGCGACCTTGACTCTCTGACTCAGGTGCACCTGAGATGTGGTTTCCAGGGCCCTCTGCTGGATGGACTCAGTACAAACACCACCCACTCCAGCATGTGTTGGCTCTGGGATCTGCACTGGTTCCAGTACGTTTCCAAGGGGAATGGTTTTAAAGCCCTCGGTTGTTCGGGACCTGGTTGTCTGAGAGCTGCATCTCTCCCCATGCAGCTGCCCTCAGTATGGGCACTTGAGAAAGAAAGTGGTTTGAGCATTGGCCTGCTAAACCCAGGGTTGTGAGTTCAATCCTTGCGGGGGCCACTTAGGGATCTGGGGCAAAAATCAGTATTTGGTCCTGCTAATGAAGGCAGGGGGCTGGACTCAATGACCTTTTGAGGTCCCTTCCAGTTCTAGGAGATTGGTATATCTCCAATTATTTAATTAAAACAAGAAATGTCAGGCTTTTGTGAGAGAAGCCAAAGAGGGCACATGGGCGCTCAGCCTCTCTCCCTGGCCTCAGGCAGTCCCTTGGAAGTACACTGGCCCTTTAAGACCTTGCTCTCAGGGCTGGCTTTAGGATGTGCGGGGCCCAATTTGAACATTTTTGGCAGGGCCCTGGCAGGGATGACAAAAAAAAAAAAAAGCCTTTCATTTCTTCACAACCGGTTCCCTATAAAAAGTTCTGATTTAAAGGATGTGCCACAGTATGTATTTTTTGTACCAATAGGGTTACCATACATCCGTATTTTCCGGATGGCGATTTAAGAACCAAAAAGCCTGACATGTCCGGGAAAATACGGATGAATGTTAATCCTACCTAAAGTTCTTTTTTAAAAAGATGGGCCTGAACTAGCGATGAGCTCTGTTTCACATGTGTGGGTCCCCGCCACTCCCTGGGGATATGATAGGGTGACCAGAGGTCCCAATTTTATAGGGACAGTCCCAATTTTTCACACTTGCTGTCTGGTCACCCTAGAGTGTGCACATGTGTGGGTCCCAGCTGCTCCCTGCCCCCATCATTGAAGCTGGTGTGTAGAGTTACTGTCCTGGGAATTGCAGGGCACCAGTGGACATGGGGCTGACTGGAGGTAGGGTCTGGCTGCAGGAAGGGCAAGGGGTGCGGGGTTGGCTGGAGACGGGCTGATGCGGGGCTGCAGGCAGGGCAGGGGGTGTGGGGCTGGCTGGAGACGGGCTGGCTGCAGGCAGGGACTGGTGCAGGCAGGGGGTGCAGCCCACCCTGTACGGTGAGTGCCCCCTGCTCCTCCCTCCCCACTGGGGTAGCAGCAGCAGCCCGGGGCTCGGGAGCTATTTTGAAGGGACCTCAAAAGGTCATCGAGTCCAGCCTCCCGCCTTCACTAGCAGGACCAAGTACTGATTTTTGCCCCAGATCCCTAAGTGACCCCCTCAAGGATTGAACTCACAACCCTGGGTTTAGCCGGCCAATGCTCAAATAGCCTCCACCGCCCCGGCCCTTTAAATAGCCGCGGGAGCCCTGGGGAAGTGGCAGGGTTCCAGCGGCTATTTAAAGGACCGGAACAGTAGAAGCAAGGGGAGCCCCGGACTTTTTAAATAGCCCCGAGAGCCCCACAGCCCTACCCCAGGGCTCCAGCAGGGGGTCTCTTGTCCCCGCTGGAAGCCCCAGGCCCTTTAAATTGCCCCCTGGGGAAGCCGGGCCACCCCGGTACAGTGCACCAGCTCTTGCCGATACGCCGAACCGGGGCTTGGGTGCAGGGCCCTCTTAGGGGCGGGGCCCGATTCAGGGGAATTGGTTGAATTGGCCTAAAGCAGGCCCTGCTTGCTCTCCTAACCTTGTAGTTCAGTGGCTCTCAGCCTTTGTAGATGACTGTCCCCGTTTCAGGAGTCTGATTTGCCTTCCCCCCGCTTCACCTCACTTAAAAATGACTCGCTTACAAAGTCAGACACAAAAATACAAAAGTGTCACAGCCACAGACCCGAGGTGCGAGTTCCAAGCTGCTTTGACCCACAGAATCCACGTTCAGACCTAAAAATAGACCCTTCTTCCTCAAATATTTCTACATACCGGGTAAGTTTTCCTTCCTATCCTTCCTCAGTTTGCTAAACTCATGGCTGCTGCCTGTATTTTAACATACCTTAATACAGTTAATCTCTCTTGACTCAGGTCTCCCACCTCTCCCCACTTCTGCTTGCTCCGTTTTAAAAGTTTAAAGTTATAGTTTTTACAAAAACCTCCCAAACATAAAGCAATTTAAAACTGAACAAAACAACCACCCAAGAGAAAACAAAGTTAAAAACTTTACTTTAAATAAATCCCGTAAATTAATTATTTTAGCCCTTCAGAAATGCAGCAGCTGGAATTACTCCTAACTTTCTTAAAGATATGGTTGCCAAGCAACAAAAATGCAGACTCTGCTTCTAATCCTAACCACTAACTAATATTTGAAACATGGGCTTTCCTTATTACAACATAGCAAAGTTTTAAAATAAAGTTAATATAAAGTAATAAAAAACGCCTTAAGGTACTAAATTAACACAAGCAGAGCTGGGACAGCACACAGAAATACTATAAAATAGTAATTATAAAATTGAAATATAACTATTGTACTTACATTTCAATATAGAGCCGTATAAACAAGCCATTGTCTGTATAAAATTTTAGTTTGTACTGACTTCACTAGTGCTTTTTCTGTAGCCTGTTGTAAAACTAGGCAAATCTCTAGATGAGTTGATGTACCCCTGGAAGACTCTGTGGACCTCTGGTTGAGAATCACTGTTCTAGTTCAACTCCAGTTATCCTCAGGCTCCCAAGTCATATCCTGCCCCCTCAGGCCTGCCAGCCTATTTTTAATGAGCCTTATTCATATTTGTTATTGCTATTCTAGAAGTTCCCAAAGGCCCCATTTAAAATAGAGATCCCACGGTGCTGGGCAAGCATACAGCGAGGGACAGTCCCTGCCCCGGAGCACTTACAGTCTAAAGAGACAAGTCAGACGGCGGGTGGGAGGGGGAACAGACAGGCCCAGAGAGGGGCAAATTGCCTGTGTCGGGGCAACAGAACCAGGTGTCCTGAGTCCCAGTCCAGCTGCCCACGAGCAGGAAATATTGCACAAAAGGGTGAGTCGGAACCTGTGCTTCTTCCCCAGGGTCAGGGCCAGCTCTACCATTTTTGCCACCCCAAACAAACAAACAAACAAACAAAAAAAAAGCCACTTGGACTACCACCCAAACTGTGCCACCTCAAGAATGGACGGACTGCCGCCCCTTAGCATGTGCCGCCCCAGGCATGTGCTTCCCCTACTGGTGCCTGGAGCCGGCCCTGCCCGGGGTGAGAACTGCACAGCATGGAGAAAGCTCTCCTGACATTGCATTGTGATGCCCTTGGCATGGAGCAAAGAGTGTTGCTTTGAAATCACATCAGCGGTTGGAGATCCTGCTGTGAGCTCTCTCTGATGGGCACCAGGGCACATTTTTGCAGTTCTGAGCTCTCAAGGAGGCTTGTTCTGTACGGCAAAGGCATTTGTAACTTTCCTGAACACAACAAACCCAGTGCCCCAGGGTGGCTGGGTTCATTCTTTGCTCAGTTAAAAGCATATTTTTTTCCCCTTAAAGGCATGTGATTTTAGTGGGCAATTTAACAAGGTGGGAAACTGACCCTTTAAGCTCTTAAGGCTCTTATGTCGCCAACAGCCAGGCTTCTGTTTTCCCATTATCAGCTCCCTTGGCGGCCTGAGAGGTCTCTTATCTGATCAGTGTTGTCCCATGAGCACTGGGAGGGGGAGGAAGCAGGAAGCACAAAATCAAAGCCAAGCACAACGACTTGGCCTCACGCTGGCAATGCAGGAGAATCAATTGTGGTGGACGATCTTCTTCCCAGGTGGGAGCAGGGCAGGCTGGAGATTCAAGATGGTTTAGGTTTGGTTGGGCAGGGCAGGGCCAGAGATGACTGCAGCGCCTCCTGCTGGAAGATCCATGAACTGGTGCCCTTAGCTGAAGACCTTCTGCCTTGTAATGTGGAAGAAAAAGAAGGTGCCATTTGGGGTAAACCAGCTCATAAAGAACACGCCACCCCCTCCCCCTGAACAGGAGGTAGATGGCTGGGTCCAATACTTGCTATGGACCATTCTAAAGCCAAGGTCTCGACAGGCATTGTCCCAGGCCCTCCTGTTTGTTCAGCATGGCCTAGCAGCCCGATGTGTAATATCCTGATAGCATGTTCTCCGGGGGTTCAGCCAGCACGGGGATGAGTGTAGTCCATGAAGCAGAGTAGAACAGCAAGCAGGGCTTGGGTTGTGACCTTTCATGCACAACCATCCCAGAATGCATGCTGAGCCTAGTGCATGACAGGAGAAGGCGTTAGGGATGGCTGTGTGGATACCTATGCAGACACCTGGGACTCTCCAGGTGAGCTGTCTTTTTGTCCTGTGTCTGTACAGCACCTAGCACAATGTAACTGGGGCCTATAGGCCTGACATCAATAATAGTCATTAACAATTAGCTACCAGCGCCTCTGCCCCAGCTCCACCCATTTGCTCTATGGAGGGGCTGAAGACACAGTCAGTGATGG
Organism: Mauremys mutica; assembly: GCF_020497125.1. Lineage (NCBI taxonomy): Eukaryota > Metazoa > Chordata > Testudines > Geoemydidae > Mauremys > Mauremys mutica. Next base: position 27,161,933 of record NC_059087.1, read on the forward strand.
CCCCTTGTCATCATCAGGCCCTTAAGCTTTGTTCCAATCCCTTGGGGTTGCTGCTGCTCCCCAGAGCTAGGAAGGGAACTGACTTCCTGTCCCCTGCTCTAACTGCTAGAAAATGCTTCCTCCTGGCGTGGGCTTCTCTGGCAATCTTGGTTCATAAGAACTTCAGACCCAACGTAGGGATCATCCCAGATTGTCCTGGAAGGATCTGGAGAAGCTCTATGTACTGTCCTCAGGGAAGAATCTCACATGATGGGTTGAGTGGGGCACGAGTGCGGGTTTAACCAATTGGTGGAGGCCCCCATCTGGTGACTGCACCCGGTGCGTGTGTATCCTGCATGTGACTGTCACGGAGACTCAGTTCAGCACCCCTGAGGTTTGCAGACACAGCGTTACTGGGGCAGTTGGAAAAGCAGAACCTGTGCTGAAGTTGGAAGCACATTGGGGAAGTTGGAAGAGCGGAACATGGCAGGGATGTGCCTTTGGATTGCTAGCTGCGTGATAGTCAAAGGGGTCGTGGTTCACACAATCAGCCAGGGAGCGTCCCATTTACAGCTGCTCCAGTGTAGCTACAGTGATACAAACCCTCATGTAGACAGGCAAAGTCTCTGTAAGCTGCCATGTGCACTGGTGGATTCAGAGCCACCCCACTCACCCCCCACGCTTCGAGCCAAGCTATCCAGCTATTGCTAAAGTTTAATAGATGGTAACATTGTCTGTCTGTCAGAAGCCAGGACAGCCCGTCCAGAGCCAGATTTTAAAACGTAAGCGTTACGGAGTGGCCATTTGCCAGGCACACCCTTGTGGCCCTCCCTCTGCCCATCTCTCCGGGGATCCCTGGGAGCGCTGTATAGGCTCTCTCAGGGCTCTCTCTCAGGTCAGGAGCCCAAAGTAATTCAAAATAATCCTCAGGGTCCCAAACGCGAAGTCCAGCATAGCGGCGCCATAGTTCACACCTGTCACCAACTCTCCTGTCTTCCATGGACCTCATTCTCCTGCTCGGCAGCAGCCCAGCCTCCTGGCTCAGCCTTCCTTCCTCCGTCCCTGTGCACTCTTTCCAGAGGGAAGCTGGCATATATGGTACGAGCCTTCTGAAAACCTCTCCCGGCTGGCTGGAAAGTGGGGGAGCCCTGCTCCCAGCCTGCACTACAGGGCTCCTCATCCCAGGCCTTTAAAGTGAGAATGCTCCATCCCGTTGCTAACTCCCTGCGACCACCACCGTTTTCTACGCCTGGGCTCACACCATCCTCCTAGATGCAGGGTCTTCTTGCCTCCCTAAGGCTTAACCGATGCCCTGTCCCATAAGGCATGGAACCACAGATGCAGAACATGTCTGCCGTGACCGGCCTTATTTGCACATGCAGCTATCAAGCCTGAGCCCATGATGGGGTTGCCTGTGCTAGCAGGGGACTGGATTTGATGACCCAGGGAGGCCCCTTCCAGCCCTGTGTTCCTAAGCAGTTTGCAAATTGGAGGCACAAATAATCAGAATCCTGTGAAATGATCTGATTTGCACGTCCAGTCACAGTAATTGTGCTTGCAAATTAGGCATGTAGCAACAGGTGCCCACAGATTGCTTGCACTGTTGTACACCTGAGTCATTGGGAACCCTAGCCCCAGGTGACTACTCAGGTTAGGGGTCACAGTAGAGTTTGGGGTCTTATCATTTAGCATTTTACTGGCGGGCAAAGGAATGGGCTGCCCAACCCAGACCTGGATGCAGGAAGAAGTGAGGAACTGCAGCACCAGGAGACTATGCTGCATTGTATCTGGAATAATTCCGGGCGTTTTCCATGTCCCCCAGACCTGTGAAAACTAGGGCATTGTGTGAAGGGTGGAGGGGGATAGGGAGAGGTATGAATTAGTGACGAGGCGACAGCAGCACCTAATCATAACCCCTTCTCCCCCTCGAGTTCAGACAGGCTGTCCCGCCACTGACAGCCCCACCCTCTGGAGTTCAGGGAGGCAGAGCAAAGCAAGCCAAGTGAAAATTCGAGGAGCTGAAGGATGGTGGAGATCAGGAAACTGGCCCGAGGGAGAAAGGCGTGTACAGCTCGGTCAGCAGCATGGGAGCCAGGGCTGACTCACAGAAGGGCTCTACAGTTTTCAGTGTCAATAACTTCACTGGCATGACAAGGGTGCGGATTACGGAAGTGCTTGGCTGCCAACTGGAGTGATGCATTTTTAGGCAGTCTGTAAGGTGCCTCTTGAGTGCATTTCAGTGAGATGCGCCGAGTCTTTCTTCCTGTTTCATACTGGGGTCTTGGGAATGGTGGTTTAGTTTCCCAGCCGGGAAATGTGCTGCCGAAGCCCCCGTTCTGTTATGCAGAGGCATGGGAACTGCATCGCCGAAGAAAGAGGATCTCGTTCAAGCACATTGTGCCTAGAGTGGCTCCCGAACACCACGCATACTCCACAGCTTAGCAGTCCCTTGTACCTATCTCATAGAGCTGGAAGGGACTTTGAAAGGTCATTGAGTCCAGTCCCCTGCCTTCACAGCAGGACCAAGTACCATCCCTGACAGATTTTTGCCCCAGATCCCTAAATCCTCAAGGATTGAGCTCACAGCCCTGGGTTTAGCAGGCCAATGCTCAAACCACTGAGCTATCCCTTCCCCCCTTGTATATCTCTATAAAGCTGGATTGATCTATAGCTATGTGCAGCACCTAGCACAACGGGACCCTGGTCCGGCACTGGCACTCCTACAAATAATAATTAATATGGGGAATGTACTGCATATAGTATCAGAGGGGGAGCCGTGTTAGTCTGGATCTGTAAAAGCAGCAGAGTCCTGTGGCACCTTACAGACTAACAGATGTTTTGGAGCATGAGCCTTCGTCGGATACAGGACTCTGTACTGCACATACTGGTGCATACACATGTAGAGGCAGCCACCCACCATGCTTGGGCAAGCTGGGATGGCCTGAGGCCTCCTGGATTTCAGGCGCTCCAGTATAACTGCCCTACCGTGTGCTATGGTGGAGTCCTCCTAGGCCCCCTTCTGCTGTCACGGCAACAAGAACGGATCCTGGATGCAACGCAGTTAAACGCCGTTCTGGAGATGAGGCCTAACAGGACTGCCATGATCGGGCTAATAAAGCCTGGCCTCTCTCGAGGGTTTGACTGGAGCTTGGTCTTGGCTATGTAGCTTTCAACCGCAAGCCCTCCTGGCTCATCTGCAGGGGCAGCGTTGCCAGGACTTTCCCTACACGGCTTCCCTCAAAGCAGAGCTGCAATTTGCCTCTTGCAGTGCAATGAAGCAAGCCTGGGTTTTTATTTCTAACTTCCTTACAAAGGAGTTTCACTATGAGTCCCTTAGGAGCAGGTTCTGTTTATTGTAAGGTTTCATTAAAATTAGGGTGACCAGATAGCAAATGTGAAAAATCGGGACAGGGTGGAGGGTGTCTATATAAGAAAAAGACCCCAAAATCGGGACTGTCCCTATAAAATCAGGACATCTGGTCACCCTAAGCAAAATACAGTCTGGTATAGGCCCCAGTCCCGCACGTGTGTTAACTACTCCCATGAGCACTGGCCATTTGCAAGCTCAGGGCTAGAGCCTGTTGGGAATTTTTCATTGGCAAAGCCAGTTTGCCAAAACCTTTCGCAGGCAATGGTCAGTGCTGACACATTTCTCAACTTGAAGAATGTTAGAAAAATAAAAAGCTTCAAAATCAGTGGAATGTCCCGTTTTCAACATTTTCTACATGAAAATGTTCAGTTTTCCAGTTTGAAACGACTTTCTGGTTCAAAATGTAAACTACATTATAGGACTTTCAAACAAATAAACAAACAAAAAATGGTTGAAATCAAAACAAAAGGTTTGGATTGACCTGAACCAACTTTTGGAGGGATTTTCAGTCTATGAACATTTTCAAAATTTAGTAAAAAGCGACAAAGAGTCCTGGGGCACCTTACAGACTGACAGACTTATTGGAGCACGGCACGCGTCTGACGAAGTGCGGATTCACCCGTGAAAGTTTATGCTCCAATACATCTGTTAGTCTATAAGGTGCCCCAGGACTCTGTGTCGCTTTTTACAGCTCCAGACTAACACGGCTCCCCCTCTGATACTTCAAAATTTAGATATTTCATCCCACATTGGGATGGGAATAACGTCCCAACATCTCAAAAACGTAACCGAATGGGGAAACCGTTCCCCGTCCATCTCCAGTCAGCTCAGATGCCATCCCTAGCTCTGTCACTGGCTGCCTACCTGCTGTCGTCAGTGCCCCGCTCTGTGCCTCAGTTTCCCCCTGAGAAGGAGGAGGGTGTTGCTATTGACCCACCTTTGTAAAGCAGGCTGAGATGGCTAAGGTGATTATTGTTAGAGGAGTAGGGGGAGGCGTAAAGAGGAAAATTATTAAACTCCAGAGGCATGACCCCCGCCCCCAACCATTTCTGTTCAGAGTTTGTGTGGAGATCTGTGGGGGGCAGCGGGAGGAAAAGGGAGCCTGGCCCTTTAAGAGAGGCTGGCCCTGTCCGTGTCTGAAGAGGGAAGAGGCGGAGGGGGCTCGGCAGCCCGGCCGCGCGTTAGCCCGGCCCCGTGCAGGAAGCCGGCGGGCGAGCATCGCAATTCAGCCCGGATCTGGCTGCGGGGAGGGCGGCTCGCTCCGGCTCCGGCCCCGGCCCGGCCCGGGGGTTCGTATTTGGAAAGTTTATGGCCCGGATTAGCCGCGCCCGAGCTGCCCCGGCGCCGCGGCTCAGGGTCCAGAGCCGGTGAGCTCAGGGGTGGCCCGGTTCAGCTTTTGCAATGTCCAAGTTCTGTCCCGCCGCGCGGGCGCCCGGGGTCACCGCTGACAGCCCCGCCGGGCCCCCCCGCAGCCGTGTTTGCTCCCCGGCGTGCTGCTGAGGCGGCCGTTTTGCAAGCCCCGGGCGGGGAGGACGAAAAGTCCACAGGCTTCGGTGACACCTTTCCAGCTGCGGGGGGGACCAGATTTCCCTTCGCCTCCCTGCGGCGTCCTGCGGCCTGGATATAACCCCCCGGCCCGGTCACCCCTCCCTCCCCTGGGCTGCACAACTGCAGATGAAACCGGGCGGCGACTCCGCCGCCCCAGCCACAAAGTGCAGGAGGGCCCAGGCCTCTGTGCCTGCAGAATGGGCCGGGGGCTTTGAAGGGTCCTGGGGCTGGTCAGACAGGAGCCAGCCACGGTCCCTGCCATGCTGCGGGCAGGACAGGGCTGGGCCGAGGGGGAGGACATGCTGCCTGCTTTACTTTCGCTGTAGTTTTTTTTTTTTTTTTTTTAAACTTCCTTGTATTTGTTCATCTTTGGCTCCTGCCCGGATGCTGAGAGTGGAGTTAAGGAGCTCTGCCTACTTTAGTGTCTTCGCCTTCTTCTCTCCGCAAGGGAAGCGGCGTATAAAGGAATCCCAGGCATTGCTGCGGTAAAAAACATTCATTAGCCGCTGGGTTACTTCTCTGTTTCCATCAACGGCTGAAATTGCAAAACTGACCAAACGTCCCAGACACCCAAGGAAACAGATGTTGGAGGCGACTGATCCAGGCAGAGAAGCCGAGGTGCCGTAAGCCCAGGGCCTGGCTTTAGGGGGAGAGCCCAGACACTGCGTCGGGATGGCCCTGGGGCCTGTGGGCCAGAGGGCTTCCTGCATTCTGGGGGTGCTTTGGACGCTGAGCTGCGGGGCTGGTGCTTCTGGAGCTGACGCTGGATCACGGGGTGTTGGGAGCCGAATGCCCCCCCAGCTGGAAATCGGGAGCAAGTCTGATGGCATCCGGTATGCCCAGCACCAGGACAGGCCTGCAGATGTAAGTATCTGAGATCTTTGGGTACAGGGACAGTTCAGATTGACAGAGCCCTAGAAAAGTGCTAGAAAACTTCCTCAGGATGTTAAAGATCTGGGGCCAGATTCTCTGCTGGTGTAAATCAGCAGCGCTACATTGGCATCAGCTGAGAATAACTTCTAGTGCGTGGCTAATACAGCCCTCCCTGTGGTACCTAATGTGGCTCCTCCAGAGAAGGGAATTGCTCCAGCAGAGCATAGGGGTGGGACTGTTACAGGTCTTCACTGGGGCGCTACAACCTGACCTATTTGTACAGTGCTCTGAGCCGTACGGGTGGAAAGCACCGGCGAAGAGCTGGTATTATCCTGGAGCAGCAGCCGTGCTGCACTTGGTTTGCAGAGACCATGAGAGATTAGCTGGAAGTGAGCGCAGCATTTGCAGTTCCAAGACAAACGGGGGGATGGCATTTGTGCCTGCACCTACCCACAAGCTGCCATGGGCAAGCGAGCCGGCAGGATACTGACTGGGCACTGCACGGGTCACATCTGTATTAGTAAGAGAAGTGAGGTCAGTGTTCATGCTAGTAAATAAATGAGCGATAGGATAGGAAGGGTGAGCGACCTGCCCCTGCCCACAGTCCCCCTATAGAGAGGCCTGGAGGAAGAAATAGCGGCCTCTGGTCAAAGCTCATTAACATATCGACCTGTCCTGCTTGATTTGGTCACAGGCCCCCGCTGAGTCAGCAGGTCGATGTCAGACCAGCCAAGCAGAAGTTCCATTTACCGATTTGTTAGCGTGCGGTGTAATATTATGCCATTGAGTAGAGCATTAACGAGAGGAAATGATTGAGACAGGCTGCTGGGGAGCAATGCAACTGCTTCCCAACCGCACATTAATGCTCTGGCGTTAGCCATCATTGACCTGGTCGTGGGACAACATCTCCCTGAATTACAGGGTTATGAATTCCCCAGGCTGGCTGGTGCTGGCGGAGGTAGTCCAGCCCCTCCCTTGGCTGGATGTTCTCCCCCCCACCCCACTGCTCCAAGGCTAGCAGTTGCAGAAATTTGCTGATCCTGTATTTTTTTTTATGCTGGTTTGGCAGGCCGGGGACTTTTGCCACAGTCTTTCCATGTGTTTTTTGTCAGGAAGTTGCTCTGAAACTGGTGCTAAGCGGAAGTGACCTGTTCCTTCGTTATCGGGCGGGTGGTGTATGTGTGTTAAGACTAGCGTTCTGCCAAGCACATGATTTTTCCAACTGTGCTAAAATCCACATGCATTACTTGGATGGTCTTGAAAATTGCTGGCTCGGGTGGGATCCAGGGTAGCATTAATGGTCCAACTCTGAGTTCATTTGAGCCAGGCCGCTTTAAAGATCCAGCCAGCTTGAAAGAAATAAGTGATCCCCATAACGTCAACATTTTATAGTTCTTATAACTTTTTATACAGATAACACAGTGTGGGAGGTGCTGTGACCCAGTGAGTTAGAGAGTGTGTGGATGCAGGACGTGGGGTAGGAGCCATGTGTGGAGGGCATGAGTTAGATATTAGCTGTGGAGCCGAAAGAGCTGTATTCTAATCTTGGCTCTGAGCCTTGCCTGCTGTTGGACAGTATCAACTCTAACCCCCATGATTCTTCACTCTCAGCTACTGGTATAAATCATGAGCGAATCCTCTGAAATTGCTAAAGCCCCATGAGTGCGAGAGGAGAACCGGGGTCCTTTAGCAAGTAATAAAAAGCAGTTGTAAAGGGGGGGGGTTACTTGCTGCTTTTGGAGGGGATGGTACATTAGTTCCTATAGCTGAGGGTTCCTAGAACACCCACTGGGGTAAGCTCTAGGGAGGTAACATGGAAGAAAGACTAATCAGACTGATGGGATTAAAGTTTCTTATCCCAAGGCAGGGTCAGGCCCGAGACAGATGCTTTATGCCACTGGAAAGCACAGATCCAAGTCTAGCTCTCTGGATTTGCAAGACCGCTGCCCCTTTTAAAGCTGGGCTGTTGCAGGATGGCGCTCTGCAAACTCTGGGCTTTGCTGGCCCAGCACATGGCTGGAAACCCATCCAGCACCTTACGGCTGATGCCTCCGGATTGTTTGTGAAGATCCCCAGCAGAACCTGTCCTTGTGGAGCAGAGCGCACGCGAGAGAGAGCTGTGCATTCATCCTGGCCTCTCTGAGGAGGAAGGACTTGGAAAGGATGCCAGCAGCATCCACAAACTTATGGGAGTTCCTAGGAGCTTGATCTCTTCTGACAGTTACCTTGGGCTGTCCCGTTAGGTTCAGTTCGTTCGCATCTAGCACTAGCTCAGGACTGATTGATGGACGGCAGCCTTCCCTCCCCAGAGCAGCCTAACTCAGCGGCTGAAAACAAATCAGCGCAGCTCTTCCTTTGGGGGGCCAGGCCTGAGGCGGACTGGACCGGGCGTGTACTGGCTTTAGTCTTCCCAACTCCCCCCTGCAGTGACATTTTCATACCAAAGACACCAAGCTTCCTGCAGCAATCAAACCCATCTGTGACTGGCTGCTCCCCGCATGTGTGGGAATGCAGTTAGGCCAGGCAGTGCTGGGCCTGCCTAACCGGGCACAGTAGCTGGGTGTTTCTCAGCTGATTAACGATGCTGGCATTGTATTTAAATGGTGAATAATGAGGCTGGGAGGTTAACGTCCCTGGTCACCTTTATCTTTGTGCTGGAATGTCTGGCTGGATGCAGGCTGTAAACACAGCTCTGCCTGGGTGATCCTGTCTCCGCTGAGGACTTTCTAACCCAGCAGCCAGGCAGGCTGCACTCATGTCACAATGTCAACGTCCTGGCTTCCCCTCAGTCGCTCATCATATCCCACTGGCGCATTGCATGCTCCTGGCTAGGCAAACACACCCCAGCATTCCCCGTGCTCACACTCTCCCCTGATGTGCAAAGAGGGGAGAGCACCCCCTGCCCCTACCCAAAGGGCTGCCCCAGCGACACTCGCTGTGTTCTGGCTGGCACAACGGTCCTTCAGAGAGAGAGAGTGAGCGTGAGTGTAAAATGATCCCATGAAGCCAGGGCTGGAAGAATTTAAGAAATTCCTCCACCCAAGCAAGGGCTCTGAGGGTGACAAATTCTCATCAGGAGCAGTCTGCCCTAGAAACACCACAATGTCAGGGAACCTGACTGCAGCTCAGTCGCCCCCCTCGCCTAGTTACAGACCTGGTTCCTTTCTCTGGTGTATATCACCAACACCCACTCAGGGCGGTGCTCTGTCCCCTCCCCTCCCCCAGCCCCGAGGGATTCTCTTTCCTTCCTGTGTTTGTACAGCACCTAGCACAAGGGAGTCCTGATCCATGACTGGGACAGCGCCTAGGCACTACCACAATACAAATAATAAATCATACCAGCAGCAGAGGCTCCTGGGTTAAGATTCAGAGGGCCCAGGTTCGCTCCCCGCTGCCGGTGAGGTGTTCTCACAGGCTGTGCCTTCGCTGTAGCTAGGCCAAACCAAAGCGGGCAAAAAGGGACCTGTAATTCTCCACAGAGGTGCAGCTCCACAGGTGGCGGCAAGGATGGGAGAAGTGGGGTTTTCACCACATGCTCTGGCCAGCCTTAGACAAATGCTGGAGCCTCGTCTCCACAACAGTGACGCAGTTGCCACTTCCGGGGTGCAGCGTGGCTGGAAAATTCCAGGTCCCCCTTTGAGCAGTGTCACTGAGGCCTTCGTCAGATACCAGGGTGATGGGCACCTGTAACAGTGCCAGCTCTGTCATGGTGCTGCTGGGTGACCTTGGGGAAGTCACGCCCCCCTCTCTGTGCCTCAGTTTCCTTTCCCTCATTGTCTTAGTTTAGATTGTGTGCTCCTCAGGGCAGGGAGTGCCTCTCACAGCTGCTTGGCACCTACTGTCATACAAGTGACACGAGTGAGTGCTTTGAGAGCACGTTTCAGCCCTAGAAATCAAAGCACTTGACCAGTGAAGCCACTATTATCATCCCCATTTTACAGGTAGGGAAACCGAGGCCCAGAAAGAGGCAGTGACTTGCCCAAAGTCACTAAGCAGGTTAGAGTCAAAGCCAGGAATAGAACCCAGGTCTCCTGAGCTGCAAACCAGTGCCCTACCCACTAGGCGATGCTGCCTCTTAATGAGGGTAATGGTACGGGGCAACAAACACCATCCTGCAGCCATTTACCTACCAGCTCAGAGTGCCCAGGTGGCCGAGGCTTTTCCGGGTAGGCCTCAGCTGCACCCTGGCTTTCGGCGGGAGCTTGATCTGTGACTCCTCCTCTGTTGGCAGTGCTGGGAAGTGCGGACCCGGAACAGCTCCGAGTGGTGCCACTTCATCCGGAGCACCCCGGACTGCCAAACGGACAGCGGCTTCCTCAACTACCTGAACGGGGTCTTCTGCCTCTTCCCCTCGGGGCTGCTGCCGCTGGCGGTGACCCTCTATGTAAGGATCCTCCCCGGGGAGGCCCTGCAGGGAGGGTTGTGAAGGGAGAGCTGGAGGGAGGAAGTGACTCACCCGCTGGCCGGTGTTACAGACGGGGCATTACACACCATGGGGTGACCTGGCCCCTCGCCCTATGGACACCCAGGGGCGAGCAGGGAGAGGCTCCGGAAGTGCTGGGGGCTGGGTCCAGCTAAGGGCCAAACATTAGCTGCTTCTCCCCGTCCCCTTTTTCTCCCGCTGTTTTTTTTTGGGGGGGGGGGGGATTACCCAAAAGCCCCCGGGTTTCATCTTTGCCCCTGTCCCGCCCTTTGCTAATTCACTGTTGGCTTATTGCAGGGGCTCTGGCTGCTGTATCTGTTCCTCATCCTGGCAGTGACAGCCGAGAAGTTGTGAGTAGCTGCTGGGCCCGGTTCCTCCCCCCCGTGGGAGCAGGGTGCTGCGGGCAGAGAACCCCCCCGGCCAGGACAGCTTCACTTCTCTGTCCAGCCAAGGTTAAGGCCCGAGCAGGGCTAGAAACTGACACATTCTAGTGGCCAGCAGGGTGGTTACACTCCCTGCAACCGCTGCCCTGGATGCCGTAATGGCCAGAGCTGCCTCAAACCCTCATTCCCCAGGCACGCCCCCCTTTGCGATGAGAGAGGGATGGCAGATCCGTGCTCTGCTGGCAGCGTCTGACTCCTCTCTCAGGAGTCCCCCACAGAGACAGGGGCTCCTAATCTAAGAAGTCACAAACCGAATGAGGTTGACGGGCTTTGTGGAGGACCCTCGTGGCTGTTGGTTTGCACTTAGGATGCAGAGGGGCTGCAGGTTAGGACTGAGGGGCATCGACAGAGCTGGGTGTGGAGGGAGGGTGGGACTGGAGTAGCGGGGGGTGAGGGGGGAGTCCATGCAGTGGGGTGCAGGAACTTTCCACAGCACCTTGTTTATACCTCACTGGGTCACCAGCCCCTGCCAGGCCCAAGCCTTGGCATTTACTCGCTGCTAAAACGCAGACTGGATTGTCCCCACGCCGGCTCCAGGACTTGTGAATCGTTCGATTGTACCGGCTTTTGTCTTCTCTCTCTCCAGCTTCTGCCCCAACTTATCTGCGATCTCCACCAATCTGAGACTGGCCCACAACGTAGCAGTATCCTTCCGCTCACCCATCTCCCGGGGCACGGGCTGGGGAAGCCAGTGAGGGCCAGCTTCAAACACCGTGGAGGAAGCTCCTGAGGAAACGTGCCGAGAACGGACTGAGCGGGAGCCCAGCCCTGGCACTGCTGAGTTATGGGCGAGGGGGGCATTTGTGGCAGGGCTGTGCTAGAAGGGGCCACCTGGCCAAAGCCAGGCGCTGTTTGATACGTTTTCCAAGCCGTGGAAATGATGGCTTGCGGGGAGCCCATTAGAACATTAACCTTCATTCCCTGGGCTAGCCAGTTACTAGCCACAGGACAAACCTCTGAGCCAAGAGCTGGTATGTAAGAGTGGGGCAGGAAAAGAGGGTGGCCTCCGTGAGTCCAGGTGCAAGGGGGTCTTGGCTGCTAGTCACCCTCCTTTGCAAAGAGTTCAGAGGTCTACGGCTGAGATGGCGTAAGGGGGCAGGGGATTTGCAAAAGCCTCAGTGCTGGTCTGACTAACTCTGCTCCTGGTGAAGCCACAGGGAGTTTTGCCCTGGACTTCAATGAAAGCAGAATGAGGTTGGTGCTGTCCAGACTCTCATGCACTGTTGCAGAGCCAGGCTGGGGGCCATGCGGCTCTGATCGCTGTGGTAGTGTCACTCTCTGGTCCCCTGCACTAGCTTCCATGCAGAGACATTTCCCAACGGAGGGCCGCAGCATTATCCCCATTTTACAGAAGGGGTAACTGAGGCACAGAAGTCACCCAGTAGGCCAGTGACAGCGTGGGGAGTGCAACCTGGAGCTCCTGATTCCCAGTCCAGTGTGCTGCACACTAGATCAGACTAGCTCTCAGCTGTGCTCCCCCAGTGGGAATTCCTCAGGAAGGGCCTGGATTGCTGGAGCAGGCAGCAGCGCTCCTGTGGGCCCGGGGCTGGCTTGTCTGCACGTGGTGGGAGCGAGGGAGGGGAATAGATTGGAGACAGTGAAGTGTCAGCCCTTCCTTGACGTTCTCCTCTCCATGGCGTCACCTTCCTGGCCTTTGGGAACGGCGCGCCCGATGTCTTCAGTGCTGTGGTGGCATTCTCCGACCCCCGGACTGCCGGGCTGGCTATCGGCGCTCTCTTTGGTATGAAATGGCACCTCCCCCTCCCAAGGACCCCCAGCGGGCCCAGCCCCAGCTCGTCAGTCCCTCTCCCTGCATATCTCCTCCCTCCACTGCCCATGGCTCAGCTTCCTTCCTGGGGGGTGTTTTCCCTGGATCCGTTCCAGGCCCGATGGTTTCATAGCACCAGCCCGCAGCACGGTGCCTTGCTAACCAACTCTCCCTCACCCCCAGCATCTTGGCATAGACTATCCTTACATGGTGGGCATGGTGTCCTGACTTCTGTCCCCCCAGCCCCACTCTCCAGTAGATGGGGGGGCCTCCTCTGAGATAATCATTGGTGCTGATGCAGGGCGTGGCCAGCAGGAGGTGCTGTAGGGTCAGCGTGCCTGTCAGCTCCTTGCTCTGAGGGCTCTGGTCCCGCAAGGTAGCAGGAACTCAGCGGTGGCTTTGCAACCCAGTCCCTCTGCCCTGGGCTTGATGCCAGGTGTGTTCCATTCGCCAGCTGCCCACCCGCAGACATGCCAGGGCAGCGGGAGGTGGCCAGCAGCTCAGTGGCAGGGAGCCGGTTTCCTGCCAGCTGCCCAGCGGTGCTGACTGGGCCCCGTTTGTGTTCACAGGCGCAGGCGTGTTTGTGACCACGGTGGTGGCCGGCGGGATCGCCCTGCTCAAGCCCTTCACGGTGGCCTCCAGGCCGTTCCTCAGGGATGCCATCTTCTACATGGGGGCCGTGTTCCTGACCTTCACGATGCTGTACTTCCGGAGGATCACGCTGGCGGGGGCGCTGAGTAAGTCACCGGCCGGCAGCCGGCAGATCTGGGGGGGCGAGGAGCCAGTGGCAATAACCACCACCAGGGGGAGCGCAAAGGGGCGGCTGGCGGAGGGCGAGATCCTGTGGCTGAGGCGGGCGGCGTGGACGGGGGAGGCTGAGAGTGAAGCTATTTCCCCCTCTCTGGCCAGGCTACCTCGGGCTGTACATCTTCTACGTTCTGACAGTCGTGATCTGCACTTGGATTCACAGGCGGCAGCGTGGGGAAGGGTTGTCCCCTGCCGGCTCCGGCCAGCCAGGTAAGGGAGCTGCCATGCAGGGGACCCATCAGGCCTCCTGGGTCCCCACAAACCACTCACGCTCTCGAGCTCCTTCAACATACCCACCTCCCCCCTTCTCTCATCTCCTCCAGATCGTGCGTCCGACCCGGAAGATGAGGATTCCCTCTCCTCCAGCGTTCACAGCGAGGAGTACGGTAGGTCTTGTCCTGGCCAGGTGGGGCTGCAGGGGCCAACCGGGACATGCTCAGCATTGTCCACCTCCATCGTCATGAGTGGGCCATGAGCATCTGCGCTATTTCAGTGGCTCCCCGATCGGCCGTGCTTGTGCTCAGTCAGTGGGAAGCCTGGGGCTTGGTGAACAGGGAGAATGGATTTTCCTTGTGTGTCAGGACAGAGCCATCCCAGGCCAGAGCTGGGTTGAGGAACGAGCACTTACACCCCTGTCCCCAAAAGGGGCTGATCACGCACCAATCCCCTTGGCAAATTTTGGACAGAAGAAGAAGAGCCTCCCAGGGACGTAGGGTCCAGCAAGGTCCTTGTAGTCTGTGAAGCTTAAGAAACCCAGCCCAGCTCAGCCTTTGCGCCTCTCTTGCAGAGGAGGAATACCGGCCCCTGCTCCCCTCCGAGGAGGGGACTCTACAGATCCTGACCAACTCCATGAACCCTCTGGATCGCAGGAAGTGGAGGAGGAAATCCTGCTACTGGAGATTCCTCAAGGTTTTCAAGGTGCCTTGGTCACAGCCCCTTGTGACTCCTCTAGCGTGTGGGGCGGGAAGCTGGGCTTGTGGTGCAATCTGGGGCGTGCCGTAGACATGGGACACCCAAGGAAACAGAACATCCTTGCTGCTGACACAGACAGGTCCCCTCTCTCGTTCTGCCAGCCCACTCCCAATGAGGGTAGAGAATCATCCTAGGTCTCCCTTCAGCACAGAGAGGGGACCAGCCTCTCACAGTGCAGCTCGTGAAGGCTGGACACTTGAGCGATCTGGCTGAGCTGTCAGGAGCCTGCTACGATGCATCTCCGGAGCAGCCTGCCCTATATCTGCTGGACACGAAAGTAGGGTTGCTGGTCCAGTAGGCAAATCTCTCAGAGGTGGCCTGGATGTGAACTGGGGATAGAAGTGAAGGCTCCCAGCTCCCACTCCACCAGTCACTTTCTAAGGCCTCACCCCACATCCACCGGCGAAGTGTCCGGGTCACTCACAGGAGTCCGGCTGGGTCCCCCAGGGCTGCAGTGAGCTCTTCACACTCCTCTTAGCCGAGAGAACTCTCCAGGCAGGGGAAGGCCAAGCGCAGAAGTCGCAGCCCAAACAGTGAAACTTGGGTACCTAAAGGGAGGCAGCCCAAATCCACGGTTGGGCACCTCTGTAAATGGCCTGTTTTCAAAAAGGGAGTCCCCCTCCCCCCACCGAGAACAGGCCGGCAGGGATCGGCCTTTGAAAACGTTGGCTGGTGTTTCTGTGGGGATCTGCTGGGGGCCACACGAGAGCTCTCCCCCCAAACCTCTGGCTTTGGAGAGAGGGAGTTCTGCGAGGCTGGGGTCCGCGCGGAGAAGGCTGCTCTCTAAAGCCCACCTGCAGGTTCAACCTCATGTAAGCTGCCTCCTTGGGGGCGGTCTCTTCCCAGCTGCCGGTGGAGTTCGTGATGCTGCTCACGGTGCCCGTGGTGGATCCCGATCAGGAGGACCACAACTGGAAAAGACCCCTCAACTGCCTGCACCTGATCACCAGCCCTTTGGTCTGCATCCTCACGCTGAAATCTGGTGCCTGTAAGAACCTGGCGAGCTCCCAGCAGTACCCCCTTGGCAGAGCCCTGGTCCCACGTGTGGGCATTCCACGGCCATAGGCGGTGCAGCTCGCCCGGCTTTGCAGCTGGAATCGAAGGGAGCAAGCGCAGCAGCTGCACCGTGTGTCTGGCCAAGGCCGCTGGAGCGATCGCTCAGGAAGTCGAGGCATTGCTCAACTGATCCTCAGGCCACTTCCCTCTCGAGTCCCAGCGTCTGCTGGGCACCGCTCGGCCGTTCTCGGCGGTGAGCTAGAGGAACTGAGCACTGTGCTGGGGGCTGGCAGGAGAGCAGAGGCCCTGTTTGCTTTGCCGGGGTAGGGGAAAAAAAATCAAGACAAGGGGTTTTAGCCCAAGATGTCCCTAATCCAGTATAGTTGTGCACTGTTTCTATCAGCACTGGACCTCCCCCCACACCACCCCAAACCCACCCAGAGGTGGCTGCATTTCAGTGCTGGGGGAATCCTCAGCTGCTTTACAGCTGGTAGATTTGGCTTTGCTGCTCTGACCGCCCCACCCATGCCGGTGGTGTTGGGGGACGAGGTGGGGAGAGTGCGGAGTGCATTGGACTCTGGGAGTCCGCACCAGCAGAACTGCCCCTCGGGGGCCACAACAAGCTCTTAGGCTAATTTAACTTGTACGAAGGATCCTGACCAGACACAGGTTCGGGGGCTTGGAGGCCCCTGGCAGCCCATCCTTGAGCTCAGCTGAGGACGGAGACCCTGCTTCCTTCCATGGGTCCCTGGTGGGTCCCTCCGTGCTCTGAGGGGCAATTGGTACCCACCTTGCCCAGTTGGCATTAGGCTTTCCCAGCACCTGGACGTGCTGATCCTCATCATGGCTCTCTCTCCCCCTCCCTACCCCCCTGCAGATGGGCTGTATAAAATCCAGGGGGTCTTCCCAGTCTGGGGCCTGGGAATCCTGATCGGTGCTTTCCTGGCTGCTATTGTCTTCTGCACTACAAAGAACGAGGAGCCGCCCAAGTATCACTGTGTAAGGACCCCTGGCATCACAGCCTCCATCCGCCCCTCCCTGCCCGACAGCTCTGTGGCCGAGGGGGACACCGCCCCTCCCAACCCTTCAGCTCTGTGGCCACGAGGACCCCACTCCGGCCCATCTGCCCCTCTTCCACCCAGCCCATGTCCGGGAAGAGCCACAGGCCTGGCTCATGTTCTGGCTGCCTGTGGAGAAAGCCAGGCAGGGAAAGGACCCCAGCCTCACTGCGAGGCAATGCTAGCTGGTGAACTGCCCCTTCAGAGAGGGAGGGAGGGAGCCAGGCTATGCCCCAGCGCTGGGGTGAGGAGGACATTACAGAGCTGCCCCAGAGGCTCTTCCACCCAGCCTGGAGGCACGGATCTCAGGGTGGACCTGCGCTCACTTGCTCTCTCTCCTGGCAGGTGTTCGCCTTCCTGGGTTTCTTGGCCAGCGCCCTGTGGATTAACGCAGTCGCTACGGAGGTGGTCAACGTCCTGCGGACCTTAGGCGTGGTCTTCCAGCTGAGCAACACCGTGCTGGGCCTGACGCTGCTGGCCTGGGGGAACAGCATCGGCGGTGAGCGGATCCATGCGCGCGGCAGAGAGGCGGATTTCCCAGCGCAGGCTGGACGGTCCTGGGCAGCATTTGCTGGCTCTGGAGCCAGGGGCAGGCCAAGCAGGAGGGACTTTAATTTGGGTCCAGCGTGTAGTCAGCTGTATCCAAACCCCGGCAGAGTGACCTTGGCAGCTGGTGTGGGTGGAGGACACACGCCTCTCTGATCTCCAACAGGAGGACGTGGTGGGTTAAGCTTGGAATTCATGCCTCCCAGTGGCAGTATCTTTATGGCTTCCATTGCCACCGTTACACCAAGAGTAGCCACCAGCTGTTTTGCACACGTGGCATCCTTAATAGAGGATGTCCCCTTCAATCCCGGCACCGAAGGCTGCCATGTATTGGGAAATCCAGGATTTTGCCACTGTATTGATCTCGCTGCTCTTGATGGCGGTAGCTACGTGGTGGCATTTCCAGCAGGAGGTTATGGCAGGGAAGCAGCTTCCAGTGCTACAGACCACTTAGGAGCTGTTAGCCTGTGTCCTCTGCTTGTCTCCACGGAGGTGCCAGGGCTCCATTCCCAGCAGGCTGTGCCAACTCATGCACAAGAGTCATGGTTTTCTGGTGCAACCTGCATCTAAACCAGGAGGTGAGGGCTGCATCTCCCCCAGGACTTTTCCAGTGCACCTTTGGATACACACCGTCCTCTGTGCAGCATGGCTGGGACTGCATGGCTGAGGAGTGAGCCAGTCCTCAACCACAAAAGCATTCATGCAGCATCCAGATCCCACTTAGGGACACCTCAAAAGAAGCCCACCTGTAGAGATTGAGCCTTCCTCACGCTGAGTCTCATGAGCTTAGAGGTTGCCATCTGCAACACTGGCGCATGCAGACGATGTTTGTTGTTCTTCCTTTGCAGACACTTTCTCAGACCTCACCATGGCGCGGCACGGATACCCCCGCATGGCCTTCGCTGCTTGCTTTGGGGGCATCATCTTCAGTATCCTTTCAAGCTTGAGCTCCTTTGGGCAATTGCTAAATCAGGCAGCATGGCCTAGTGGATAGAGCTCTGGACTGAGCCGCAGGAATCCTGGGTTCTGTTCACAGCTCTGTCACTGACTTGCTGGGTGACTTTGGGCAAGTCTCCGTGCCTCTATTTCCCCATCTGTAAAACAGGGATAACAATACTGACCTCCTTTGCAAAGCGCTTTGAGAGCTGATAAAAGCTAGGTGTTATTAAACTTGTGCCTAGGGATTTTCCTCTGCACAAGTTTACAACTCCCTGTTTTTTCCATCTAGCTGTGTAGCTACAGGGGTCAGGATCACGGACTGGTGCAGACCCCACACTCGTCTCTTAGGAGTGTGTAGCTCTGCATGCTGACACGTATAGAAGTCCCATGCAACTGCAGTTGGTCCAGGATCCCTCACAGGAGGTGTGATGTGGGTAGGGTGGCTGGATGCACGAGCCCTCTGTTTCCAGAGTGAAGCCTAGGTTAGGAAGGAGCCTTGGGGATGTATGATTGAGGCACTCTGGCAGAGCTGTGCCAAGGAAACTTACATGGACTCTGCCTGGTGTTAGCATGGGCTTAGCTTTGATTTTTAGTGCAATGACCCACCCGCCATCCCTGCCCAACATAGTCACAAGCCGAGCCAATCGTAAATCACAGATTAAGTTGGACTTAGAACTTCAGGTTTTCAGTGTGGCAGGCAGACCGTTAACCCTCGTAGGATCCAGGGCTGGTAGGCAGCAGTGGCCATACTGAACGGTTGGGAAAACGGGGGTGGAGGGGAGGAAAGAGATCGTGACTTGGCCCAAGCCACATGGCAAATTAGTGCCAGGGGCAGGATTAGACCCCAGGAGTTCCTAGCACCAAGGCCCTAGGTTTCCCCTGGCTGGGCTGAAAGATACACATTCAGCACCTGCAATCAGGGAGTCTGGCTAGGAAAGGAAAACCAGGCCCATTTGCCCAGGGGAGGAACATGTGCACCCCAGGAGGAGCCATCTGGACCCAGCTCTAGAGGTGCCCTTTTTACTCCTGCTCAGTTGATCTCTCAGGTAGTTGTAGGGTCCCCCATCATGGTAGCAGCTGAGAGCTGGGGTGCAGCCGGCCTGTACCCAGGTCTCTGAGCCATTTGCAGGCCCTGGATTGTAGGACTTTGTGGAGAAACAAGCCCTTTCTCCAGGGAATCAGGGTGGAGAGGTCTCAGCTGTCTCTTCCTTCCCTCCTTCGCCAGGTTAGACTGGTCAAGCCCATTTCTCACCAGACAATCCAGCTGTTTGTTGGCCCACTTTTGCCCCCTAGTGGCTAGTTCCATTTCCTACAGGGTTTTTTTCCCTGAGCCTGGCCACAGATATGCTGGTGGGAGTGGGACTGGGCTGTTTGCTGCAGATGACAAGCGGCCAGCTGGTGGTAAAGGTAGGGCTGTCTCTCGCTGACTTCATGCTCCTCCTGTGCACCGGAGAGTTGGCTTGTCTTGCTTTTACTCACCTGCTCTGAGCAGGGTTAGGTGATGCACTGGCTTAAACAACCAATGTCCATGTTACAGCTTCCACTTCTGTGCTGGTAAATGTTCGCTTTGAATTTTCCCCCCCGTGTAGCTGTACGCTGGGGGTGAACACCCATCGCTCTACGGTGGGAGCTGTGGGTGAAGACACAGCTGAGAAAGGAGGGAGAGACCACATCTAGAGTCAGATAGAGTGGTGGGCCCCTCATTGGAGACAAGGATTATCCTAGCCCTTTTAGGATTTACTTCGGGAACCCCTGTTCTTGGAGTCTCAGAAGGGAACCTATTTCTGGCAGGTGGCTCCTGGCTGTACAAGGTTGGCTGGTGGTATGGAAACCCAGAGTGCTGATGCACTGTATTGATGTACTGACCCCTGAAGTAACCACGTGGCACCAAGAATTAACTCTCGCCTTTCCCTTCTCAGCTGGAGCTGGATGGTCTTCTGGTCTGGATTCTAGCTGGAGCACTGGGGCTGAGCCTGGTGTTTTCCTTCATATCAGTGCCGGCTCAGTGCTTCCAGCTGGGCCGAGGGTACGGAGTCTGCCTTCTCCTCTACTACCTGACATTCCTCACGGTAGCTTTGCTGACGGAGTTCAAGGTGATCCGACTCCCTGCCCTCTGACGGCATCGCCGCCGGACGCCATCTTGTCTCTTAGCACCTCTGGCGAGAATGGTGGGAGCGGGTTGATGAGCCTGCAGGGCCAACCTGCTGATGGTGAAGGGGCAAGAGGCGACGGTGGGACGGGCCAGATGCAGGTGAGCAACTGGCATGAGACTTTCCACATTGGCTGGCTGGGCCAGTTCTATTCCCAGTGACTCACTGAAGGACACACCACCAGGAGGTGAGGGAGATGGAGCTCCCTTCCTGGCGAGCACAGCTCTGGAAACGTATCCATTTCTCTACACTGAAGGCATGACGACCATTGGAACGTCCCACCTGGAGGACGCGTGCTTTGGATCCTGTACACTAAGGTTCGCGTGACCCTGCCGCCCCAGGAAAGGAAACTGGAGCGGCAGGAGTTGAGGCTACATTGCTGCTCGGTTTAGACATCCTCTAGCCCAGAGGCTACCCAGCCAAATGAGAGCTCAACCCAGGGCTGCCTGGACTTCGTCCCTGGGACTCCACTGCCAGTATTGACTCCCAGTTGATTTTTGTAAGGAAAGGGATTATTTAGATTTAGAATAGGGGCTGGTTTGTTAATTAAAGATTGGTTTTCAGAGGAAGGCTTTGCATTACATTTTAAGTGGGGATCAGTTTAAATCCCTGCTGCCGTAAGTGGCATTTTGCAGCTGCACAGAAAGGGGGGCGTTTTTTAGCCTCCCCCCTATAGGACAAGTGACCGTTATTCATGGCACAATAGAACGATTCTGTGAAATAACTGTTTCAGTGCAACTTTGAAAGACTTCTCAGTGTTCCAGTGGCTTCGATACGTACCCTTTCAGCCTCTGGAAACCTAGGTTAGGCTCAGATGCTTTATGGAAGGGTTACAAAATAAAACATTTCAGTGCTTTCTGCATAGTGCGGTCGTGGTCCAGGACTGGGCTCACAGGAGCTATTACAGCACATCTGTCCAGCCATGGAGCAGTGGGGAAATACATCGCTACAGGGGCAAATGCAGCAGCACTGTGGCACAAGCTTGTACCATACCCAGCTGTGCTGGGAGTACATTTAACCTACTCTAGTGCTGACGGGAAGTAGCAGTCGTCTCCCTTCAATAGTGAAGGACCCCTGAACAGCAGTCACATGTGGATTAGTTTGCCATTAAAGAAAAAAAACAATCCTCCCGGTTTCCTAGGAAATTGCATTGTCATGGCTTTCTTTAATCCTGTGTCAGCACTGTGCTTGGACTGAATGACCACAAGGGTTAGTCACTGGGCCTTGTGCAACAGGGATGGCAAGAAGCCTGGTGAAATAAACTTACCCATCAACACACAGGCAGCCCAGGGAGTGGAGACAGCACGAGGGGGAGAGGAAATAGTGGTGAACATGGATAAAAGCACCCTGCTTAAGGGTTCGAGTTGTGGCCGCTTCAAATGCCCAGAGAAGTGAACTGCACAGTTCTAAGAGATTGTTCTCAGGTGCCAAATCTGCACAAGATTTAAAAACCATCTGAAAAAGGGATATTTGAGAAAAAAAAAAAGCCCATTTTCAAAAGTGACAGGCACTTCGGATCTTAAATTGCACTGAAAGTCAGTGAGACCTGGGCTCCTAAGTCACATACAAAAATGGGATCTAGGCACTTCTGAAAATTTCACTCTAGACCACAAGGGACAACTCCGGTGGGTTGGAGAAAGGGAGCAGCCCGTTTACAAACTCCTAGGGTTACTTAGCATTTTAAATGTAACACGCAGAAGTTTCCGGCAGCTTTTAGAGTGGGGGCAATAGGGGGGGGTCTCTGCGCCTAGCAACTGCAATCTAAGGAGGACAGGGATCCTCTCAGTTTGCCAATAGCTCACCCACAAACAAACTAGTTCTTGAAACGGACACAGGAAAGAGGAGCTGAGGAAACTCTCTTTATGTAGCAGAGGATGTTTTTATTAATGTGCCTGAAAATCTACAGACTGTTGTACAGACATGTCCATAAAGTTATTTATAAACAAACCGCCGGCATACAAAACCCTGCAGTGTTTCCTCCCTTATCCCTACAAAATGATTGTCTCTGTAGTCACGGTAAGTCAGTGTCTAAGAAGGGGATGGGGAGGACAATTGGAAGGGGATGCCCCGTACTCAAACTTTTTTCCCTTGCGACTGTTAAGTCATTTGGAAAAAGTAACTTCTACAAACCTCCTCAGTTTAAAAAAAAAAAATACAGTGCATATTTCAGGCCAGATCAAAATCTCAGCAATAAAACCACAGAAGGCAGAGTAGCACTTTTACTCTGGAACACGTCTTTCAGCAATCCTGTGCTCCTTTCATCACGAGGTCTCTCCTGAAAACTCCATGTTCTGCAGGTTCATACCCCCAGGAGTGCAAAAAGGCCTGAATGATGGCTTTGAAAATCATCTTTTTTTCCCTTCCCTAACAGCTGCATTTGTTTTTAACCCTTACAATCCTGGTGCTTTCCATCCTGCCAGCAATAGAAGTTGTGCTTCTGCAGCATCCAGAGACTAGTGTAGAGTGAAACACCAGAGCTACGATTCCATGTGTAGCAGCAGATGTGCTATTTTCAGTGCTGCTCATCAGGGAGTGTCCTGGACGTGATCTACACAATTTGGAAAATGGCCCCAATTTCTCAAGAGGGAAGCTTGGCAGGGCTCAAGTGTCACGTCGTAACTCTGGAGTCCATTGCACACAAAAAGGAAGCAAAGAGTTTCATTTGAGTCTCCAATGAATTCCAGAATGCAGCAGTGAGGACAAGCAGCATGCAGTGGGTGCAGGCATGGCGACTACCATCTCATTCACTTAACCAGAACACTTTGAACCACTACCCATAGAGGGGGAGGTTGTCAAAAGCATGCGAGACTTAAGTCATCAGGAACTGGGCTCTTAAGACATTAAGATGTTTTTGAAAAAAAAATCTCACCATAGGCCATAATGGGAATGACAGAGCAGCTCCTAAACGAACAGTGCAGCCAGCTGTGGAAACGCTTTCCCTTCCCTCAATATAGTGCAATATGGTCCTTCTCAGTGGGTCTAACTCCAAGGATGAGGGGGTATTACCTTACGATTAATGCTGTCTGATTTAGGAGGGAGGCAGTTTCCTATGCAATAGCTTTGGAGTGCAGATTGCCAAAGGGATTCCTAAAAGCTCTCACTTCATTTAGAGGGACCCACCCACCCGAGACAGCAAATTTAAAAGGAGAGATGCCATGGCAACCTCTCCTTTGACCTGCCAATGCACATGTGCCATGACTACATGTTTTTATAATACTGAGCACTTTCCATCCACAGACCGTGGCGTGCTTTACCCAAGTGGGTTTTGTTACTCCCAGTGCGTGGAAACAGAAGCACACAGAGATTAAGTGACCTTGCCCATGGTCATGGAGCAAGTCAGAGCAGAGACTGACTCTGCATGATACAGAAGAACAGGTGGATGGAAGAGTTTTCCACATCTCTAAGTCCAGTTCTCCCATTAGAAAAGCTTCCCAAACTGGCTCTGATTCATAAAATAGTGGTTCCCAGAGCTGGCAAAGTTTTTGCAAGAGAGAAGGCAAAGAAAGAGAAAAGTTCCCTTGTGGTCACATCAACCTGCCTGGGAAATGAAAGGCGACATTACCCTGGTGGTGACTGCACAGAGGTGCTGTGCAGGCACATGCACACACACCTCCCCAGCACTTCTCAATCCGGCCCCACATGAAGCTCAGTCACTAACCTTGTGCTGTCTCATTCTCATACCAGGCAAAGATCTTCCACTTATAAACTGGAGGGTGGAATGGCAAAGGCTCAGAATCACCGTCCTGTGGAATTTGCATCTCACCTACTAACAGATCACCAGAGTTTTGGGATTTGTCAAATGGCTCCCAGCCTGCATAGCACAGAACACTAGAGAGAGAACTTGGATAGCTTCACCAAGGGCATTGCTCCAGAACTCTGTCAAGTTTCATAACTTTTTAGTAAGGACCCAAAGAACTACTGGAGCTCAGTCCTACAGCCATCCTCCAAAGAACAGATTTAAGAGGTTGGATGAGCTACTCCGGAATGAAACAGGGAGTGTCTCTAGAATGGTCACTAAGCCTAGGTAGTTAGGAAGAGGCAGAACGGGAGTAGATTAAAGTGGTAAACTTCTCACCCAACCCCACCTTGCTGGATACCAGTTGGGGAGGGAAATACAAACTTGCTCCCTGATTCTTTTATTTAAGAATTAATGGGTTAAAGAAACTATATTTTAAGCACAGGACTTGAATATTAGCAGCTGGGTTCAGTATTATTTCCTTCTTCCAAAGGATTAAATATCCCTCCCCATGGTTTCCGACTGGTAGAACTAGTCGTAGGCCCGTGTTGGGGAAGCATAAGCCAGGAAGACCAACCGAGTATTCTGTACCAGATGGTCACCAGTCACAGATGCAGTGATAGGGTCTTGCTGAAGGGTTATATTATAACTTTATATATATATTTTTGGTTCCAGCAGTCGTATTTTGAGTCCTCTGAGTCTTTGCTTTTCATTTATTCAAAGCAACTCATGATGTCTTCCAGGGGAAGAGATGTTTAAAACCAAAATGTGACTGATATACTGACTATATCTATATACATGATAAAATACTATGGGATTATTGCATAGAAGAATGGTTTGCACTAGCTTGGCCTAAATAACGGTCTGCGAGCGCTGCCTGAGGCCCGAGGACAGCATGCGGTTGCCGGACGGGAAGACATCTTCTTGCCACTGATATTCTTCTTTTCTGGAATGCTCTTCATACCACTCCTGAACAGAGGGAAGAACACGCCCAATGAGAGAAGTCTCCTCGCCATACCATACTACTCTCCCTCAGGCCCCTCTCATTGTCCTGAACAGCCACCCTCTCCCCTTTCCCTGTGAAACACAAGAGGGGTACAATACATCTCAAGCGCTTTGGCAGTAGTAAATAGCGAGGGCTTAGTTACACTCTCTCTTTTCAGGCTTCTATAAAACTCTGTTTTTCCTCCAAGGCAAAGTTTGGATACAACTGGAGCTGCTGTCAGGAAAGGGTTAACTAAAGCATCATTGTAATATTTGCAGGATGGAAGTCCTGAGCCCTCAACTCCTGGTTAATGCTTTGAACCCATTGCCCCACCTGCAGTTTGCCACAGCAGGATGCACTGGGAAATCCTGGGGAGGACGTTTAATCGTTCAGTGACATGCCTCCTTTGCAGGCGTTTAAGATTCATTTGCTAAGGGCAGACTGGTCATTTCACTCGCTATAAATTAGAAGAGTCTCAGCAGATTCTGACCAACACTAACGATAAGCACCAGGGTTATAGTCATTGTAGGAGCCACAGGTCATCCCACTGCTAGCAAGAGAAGGGACACCAAAAAGATGCAGAGATTAACTCCTTTGGTATCCATCATCATCAAATTAGTCATGACAAATTCCTGTGGAGTTAATGGCCCCTTCCCTCCAGAGAGGGATTTTTCTGGTGCACTCCTCTCAGTGTACGAGCCTACCAGTGTTTGAAAAGGCTCCTGATGTTTAGAGCGTGTCAGCAGCTTTTCAACAAGAGGTTTTTGTTAAAACCAAAATGTTGTGGAAATGTTTTGGTTTCGCCTGAACTTTCACTGGGGAGCACAAGGTTAAGAGGGGAGTTCAGTCTCCATAATCACTAAGACCATGGTCTCTCCATCTGACACGGACAAGGGTACCTATCACGGTGCTATTTAATGGAGTAAATAAGACTAATAACTGACGTGAAAGAAATTGGTAAAGATGGAAGCATGAAAACAACTGTCCTTTGCAGCAGAGACCTCCTATGGTTGAAGAATATTAGCAGGAACTGCTTCATCAGTTAATCTAGGTCCACATTTACACTACAGCCTATGTTGGTATAATTTGTGTAACTCAGGGGTGTGAATAAGCCACCCCTGAGTGACTTAAATTATACCAACCTAAGCATTGGTGTAGATGGTGCTGTGTGAGCAGGAGAGCTTCTCCTGCCACTCATGGTAATAAAGCAATTGCATAATGGAGTAATTAAGTTGATGGGAGAACTCTCTCCCATTAGCTCAGAGCAGTGGTTCTCAAACTTTTGTACTGGTGATGCCTTTCACACAGCAAGCCTCTGAGTGTGCCACCCACCCCATAAATTAAAAATGTTTTTATATATTTAACACCATTATAAATGCTGGTGGCAAAGCGGGTTTGGGGTGGAGGCTGACAGCTTGCAACCCCCCATGTAATAACCTCGTGACCCCCAGTTTGAGAACCCCTGGCTTAGAGCAGCTGCACCACTGTAAGCTGTGTAGTGTAGCCATAGCGTAGGTGTTTCTAATCCTTATTCTTCACCTCCTGCCCTAAACTGCCAGGTGGTGTTGCTGGCACTGGTAAATGTGTGCTGTGTTTCACCCTGGAGCGCACTTCATTTCAGTGGCATGCACAGTTTGCGAAGCACTTTGGCCTGTAAGGGGCTACATAAATGTAAGAGGTTATGAATATTGAGATGACCTTTCTATACTGTATATTGTATATTCTGCAGAGCATCCTGCTGTCTGGTTCTTCTGGGTGGAAGACTCCCAACATTTAAAGAATGATTAAACATTCTAACTAATGGAGAGTGTCCTGCTAATCAGAAACTTATGAGGACGTTTGCAACTTGATGTTTCCTACCTGTATCTCCTCCTCATACATTTTCATACTTAAGTCACTTTTGGTCCTCGATCTCCGTCCCAGAAACAGCATCGATGTTTGCTGAGAAGACAAAAGTAGAGATATTAATAACAATGGGAAAAAGAACCCAAGTCCTTCAACAACTCCCTGCTCCACTAGGTCACAACTAGGTCAGTGGTGAGATGAGAATTCAAGTTTCCTGAGGGAGACTGTGCCTAACTAAACTTTCCTCGTTCACCCATACCCGCTAGCTTACTCAAGGGATCTTGTTAGTTTCAACCCATACAAGCAGAGAGTAACAGCCTAAGTTACTGTGACACCATTTTGGGTTATTTATAATTGAGAAGTATTAAGAATATCCTTACAGTTATTGGTTTAACTTTCTTATTTGAACTGTTATTTAAACTTTTCTTTTAAATGGACATGGTTGAGGTTAGAGCCATTTTTAGACCAAATATCTTGAAAACTGCCTCTTCTTTGGCAGATATAACTGTCAAGATTCCGGATCTGAATTTTATCTGTGTGTACAATTGCTCAGCATTTCAATACCCCAGCAATGAGAAATGCAGCAAGCCAACTGATGCAAATGTGCTGTCATCTAGTACAGCGAGTCTGGTGGCTACAAATTCAGGGGGTGGGATGGAAGGAGCAAATTCCAGCTATTACAAAAATCAGTTTAAAGTCTCCCAGCATCATAAGACACAGAGCTCTTGAAGGGAAGAGTTTTCAAGGTCATTTCATTTTCAGGCTTGACAATATCCCTTTTACGATACCAGTGGTAAAAGTAATTGCCACTGTCTACAGAGAAGCAAGCCTGAAGCTTGGAACTGACAGAGTTCTATTATTGCACAATGCTTCAGAACTGTATGGACACAATGGTACAGAAGTGCGTCAAGTAGAAAAAAAGATGGGGCAGCACAGGTGAATTACAGGATAGTAACTGCAGTATTAGGAACTCACAAAAACCAGAATGCTCCTTCCAGTGGGGTCAGCTGGCCAGGATGGCTCTTAGCAATGTTTATTCTGTATGGTGAGATAGGTCTTGATCAGTGCTCTCTGGAATACAGTGGGAATTCAGCCCAATGCCCTGGGAATTCAACTGCAGTTTCTTCAGTGCAATGAGTTTTAAGTGCTAATCTGCAGGGCACCGATCCAGAGTCCCTTCAACAGAGCAGATTGTAACAAGAACCAAAGGCATATGTGGAAAGAGGCTCCCTGCTGCACCCTAGCAGAAGAGCTCCTTTAAACCCCACAGCTGTGCCCCTGCATGTTGCACCACAGAAGTGCAGGGATTGTGGCCTGAATCTCAGCTTCTCTCTTTACCTCATATTTGTCCATTTGTGCAATGACCTTCTGCAGCGGGGCAATTTCAGAGGCAGCACAATTCCGTCTGTAGAGCTCAATTACGCCTGCCATTTCCTCCTTGGAGATCTCCTTCTCCAGGACAATGCCATTGTCTTCTTCAGAGGGAGGGAAAAAACAAGGAGAAAACATTGGGAAGTCACAGTTTTAATCAGCAATGGTAATAATCCTAAAGGGTTTTCAGAGATTATAAGACCAGAAGGGACCACTGTGATCATCTAGACTGACCTCCCATATAGCATAGGCCAGAGAATGTCCCTGAATTCTTGTTTGAACTAGGGCAGATCTTTTAGAAAAAACATCCAGTCTTTATTTAAAACCTGCCAATGATGGAGAATCCATCACAATCTTTGGGAAATTGTTCCAATGACTAATTACTCTCACTGTTAAAAGTTTCCTCCTCTTTTCCAATCTGAATTCGTCTAGCTTCAGCTTCCAGCTGCTGGATCTTGTTATATCTTTGTCTGTTGGGCTAAAGAACCCGTTATCAAATTGTTGTTGCCCACGTAGGTACTTCTAAACCATCATCAAGTCACCCCTTGGCCTTCTCTTTATTACACTAAATAGATCAAACTCCTTGAGACTGTCACTACAGGGCTTGCTTCCTAATCCTTTAATCATTTTTGGGACTCTTCTGAAGCTTCATAGCACAAAGCTGGCTGTACAGGAATAAACAGGAGGCCAGTCAAGGTGTTGACTTATTCCTTTAGAGGCATATGCCCAACCTCTTCAGACTGGGAGCTGGCAAGAGGAGCCACATCTTACCAACAAGTTAGAAAAGAACAATCAGGAGATGGCAGGTAAGTTGGACTGGGAGGGTTTTTCTAGTTCCTAGGATGTTTGGGGCCAAAGGTCTGATTTTTAAAAAAGGACCTATACCTCATAGCCTATTTCGTGTGCACTCAATTGGGAATGCAAATAACCACAGTTACAACTGCTGCCATTGGATATTCAGCTACCTGAGCTGGGTGCAATCGGGTAGCTTGATATTTAAAATACAGCAACTGCAGTTATTTGCAATCACAGATTTGTTGGTTATAAAATCAGGCCTTTCCCGTTCAGTCGTTTTCTCTCATATGCACAAGCCAGACTTTGGGTCAGACTTTGGGAGCAAAGATATACAGACCAGCAGGCTGGCCAGGCCTGGCACTAACCTTCTGAACCTTGGTTCTTTCGGGTGTAGTTCATGCGAAATACAAACGCCTCCAGTATAAAGGCCACAATGATTGTCATCACCACCTGGGAAGGGAGCCAGAATGAATAGAGCGCGTCACAAGGTTTGGAACTGCAGCGTCCTTCCAAGTCTGGTTCTAACTGAACTGCACCTGAATTCCTGCTGCTTCCCCTTGCCCCTCCTTTCAGCAGAGGGAGTGTACAAATCCTAATCCATGAGTCTAGGTGGCATGTTTGTGTAACAGCCTGCCAGTAAACTGGGAATGGGCGGTAGGACAAGATGGGGGCATCGCTGCATACCACTAAAACTCCCATCCAGATACAGACGCTCCCTGGGTTGCGCAAACCCAACTTACAGAAATGCGGACTTACGGAAGAAGTCCCATAACCTTTTTTTCCCGGGGGGTGGGGGGCATAATTGTCAGAGAGATGTTCCTGACTTACATAAAACGACTTACGCAAGGCATGCCGGAATAGAACACTTGCATAAGTCAGGGAGCTTCTGTACATAATGGTCGATTCTGGCAACACTTGTCATTTTTGCCATACCAAAGTTAGTGAAAGTGATTTGGACACATGCCTCTTTCTGACCTACGTTTCATAGAGAGGAGAACTTCCCTAATTGGCCATGGATTCTTCCATTAGAGTGCAGCAAGGCTGCCGCTGGCAGTTAGAGATTTTCCATCACAAGTGCACTGAGGACCTACCATGGTCACGATATAGAAGATCATGAAGTAGAGGCGGCTCCAGTGAGAGGTTTGCGAGGTCACCCCTTCCTAGGGGCGAGAGAGGGAGGAGATCAGTGGCAGGCAAAGAGGAGGGAAGCTGCCATTAGTCCCCTTGAGACCAGACAAAGCAGCATGCCCCCCCAAATATCAATCTGTACCTCATGACATAAAGGACATGTATCTAACCCCAGGGACTGCCTCCACCATACTCAAAGTCCCAGCTGGCCCCTGCCTGAAGCCCTTCCCCTAAAGGATTGAACACAGATTCCCATATAGTACTCTGAAGTGTAAATACTCACACAATGGTGATGAGTGCTACAGAAAAGTGTAGAGACAGCGGTCTCTCTACATATCTAGCTAACAATATACAGCATGGTGCCTGGGAAAACAAGCTATAGTACAGAGGTGCTTGAAGAGGGAAGTCACTAACACCCTTACACCGAAGGTACAACAGGTCTGCCATAATGCATTCAGAATTCATTACATCAGGGATCCTGAGGTTACTCCTAATGCAGATTTCCTGCATAGCATTACAGAGACTGGCAGGTCATTCAACAAGACATAGCAAGGTGGGAGGGTGAGGGGAGGAGGAGAGAAGAAATCAGAAGACTGATGAGAAACCTCATTGAGAAATACATGAAGTAAAAGGGCAGCATTCAGAATCTTCCATCTTCTCCCTAAACCATTCAGAATTGCTCAATAGCTGTCACATGCTGTACAAGAGCCAAAAGGTACAGTGCTGAGCCAGCCAGTGGGGTCAGAATACCCAAGTGATGGTACTGGGGAGGACAGCTCCTGGCAGGCAACTAACAGTGCCACCCGTGTGAGGCAAAGCTGGCCATTTTCCATCAGAGTGATGAAAAAGGATCTGTGCTAAAGAGAATCTTTCCCTGCAGAGTGATGAAGAATTGATGACACAGCCCTGGTGCTGACTACATTTAAGTATCCCAGGATCTACGTACCATGATGATGTACCAGTCATTGACAACTGTCAACTCAAACAGCGTAACTGTATGGAGACACAAAGGACAAAACAAGTGCTTTAGCCAGCCTGACCTGTTTCAAAGTCATTTCAATGCCTCAGTTTCCCCATTACATGCTTTCTCCCATTTTCTTCGTAAGACACCTCATTTCAGTATAGCCAACAGAGACCGAAATACTTGAGTGCTGATGACAGGAGACAGATTCTGTTCTCAGTTACAATGCAGTGAATCTGAAATCACCCTATTGAGGACAGTGGAGTGACTCTAGAGTTATAATAGTATAACAGAGCACAGTTTGGCCCATATTTCTTAGTGGAACCAGAGTCTGCCATGCCAGTCCTCACTAAGCAAGACTCTGGACAGATCCACAAAGGAAAAAAAAAAATCACCACTATTATCCTCCTCCTCCTCCTGCAGGCCTGACTCATGTTTAAAATCAGAAAAAAAAAAACACCCAACCCACAGAGTGTCAGAGGCTCAGCAGGGTAGTGGAGTTGTTCTCTTTATTCATCTCTGGAAACATGGATACAAAACTGGTTCAGATCACATTTCAAAACAAGTCGGCAGGTTTCATGCTGGTCTCCAGGATATGTTTACCTTGTAAAATCACCACACAGTTGGATTCAGTTAGCCAGCAGCAGAACCCAGGACAGGTAAGGGATGCTGCTGCAGGTTTGAGGTGTACAGTATAAGCAGAACTCTGTTAGGGATCCAGAGCAGGGGCGCTGCAGGTCATTTGGCACAGCCACATGTGGGCGGCAGGGTTAGAACGGGAAGGGGTACTGTGGACCAGGACTGACACTCATTGGTAGAATTCGGAGGACTAGAAGGAAGCATGGACGGGTGTTATGCAAGCTAGGTTAAGAGTCTCACCCCTACATAAGCACCAAATTCACATAGGGTCGTTCTGCATTCAGCAGCAGTAGATGCGAGGGAGTATGGTCAACAGTTATCCTGGATAAGAACCAATGTGTAAATATTCCTCTTACCAAAGCTGTTCAAAATGTTGTCAAAGTTGTTCAAATAGTAGTAACCTTCTTCCACCACAGTCTTGTTTCCAACTGTGTGATTCACCCAGCGATAGGCATCTGCAACTGTACTCGTGCTGATTAGAGAAGCCAGCACAAACATACAATGAGAGGTGCTCTGGAAAAATGTGCAAAGCTACAGGTCTGACAGACACTGGCATGCTTAGAGACCTCTGGGCAGGGAAGCTTTTTTCGCTTTTTGCCAACACTTGTTGCATTTTGAATGCCGTTCTCTAAAGTGGTACCTCTGACAGGGGCACTGCAGCATCCTACATACCACATGGGTGCTTTGCTGTGGTGCCATTATAGAGCAAACATCCCAGCCCAGCTGCTTCAGGCAGCGATTCAAATACTCAGCACTACTAACTAGCACATTGCTACCCCTCTCCATTCTCAAACTGCAAGTAAAGATCATTGCACTGAGTCTCAGCGAGAGAAGTGGTAAGTCTCCCTTTTACTGGGAATCCCAATTCAGACCAACCACTCTCAGTAAACACACATCCACTGGCCTTTTTTTGATAGAAAAATACAGATACGAGACACAATGCTCCTGGCTTGGCATTGAACCAGGCTATTAACAAGGCCATTTCAGAGGAAGGGGGTTGCTGGGTACTCACTTGCAGCAGTTTGGGTAGACAACCCCAGAGAAGAATTCCATGCCGACAATGGCGAAGGAGTAGTAGAAAATAAGCAGGGTTAAGCCCAGGCTGGAGGAGAGAGAGAGAAACAAAAGTAAGGCCTTGTCTACACTGCATCTTCATCATGAAAACCTTTGTCCCTCAAGGATGTGAAAAAACAACAAACAACCCCTGAACAACAAAAGTTTTAACGATGAAAAGCACCAGTGTGGACAGCACTCTGTCAGCGGAAGACACTCTCCGGCCGATGAAGCTACCGTCCCTTGTTTGGGGTGATTTTATTTTGTCGGCAGGAGAGCTCTCTCCTGGTGACAGAGAGTAGCTAAACTGCGTGCCTTACAATGGTGCGGCTGTAGCACCGTTGTAAGGTGTGCAGTGTAAACACAGCCTAATTCTGAAATTCACCAGTTGGTAGGACAGAGAAAAAGCCAAGTCACTCAGACTGGCTGTTCTCTAAGCAGTTTTCCATCTCTACCATCTACAGTAAACCCCACTGTAGCATCTAGACCACCTCCCTGCAATGCTGTTTTGTTGCCTATGGAACACGTGTAGTGTTTGTCTCGACTAGTTTTAAAAGTTCAGAGTCATGGAGTTCTGTACCACTCCCTTGGTGAGAAATAAGCACTGAGAAACTTGGAGAACCCTTCTTTCCTTATAGACCTGCTCCTTTCCATTAAGCCATTAAATATTTATTCCCCCTCCCCACCACCCAATTTCTCTAATGAAGCACAAGCCAACGTTGCTCTATCCTCTGTTTCCTCGACCATCAGCAGTGATGTCAGAACAGCTTCAGAAATAAGCCTAGTTGGTTAATGTATGAACACCTAACTAGTTCTGCAGCAGGGGAATAAGATACTGTGATGTCATACATGGACAATGGCTACTTATCTCAGTGACTAATTAAACGAGCATTCCACATCACTTCGCAATCATTGTAACCCCTCTGGTCCCCTATTGTACCAAGGACATGAGGAAACATCTCCTTTGTGAAACCTTCTTTGCACAAAAACCATCATCACTTAAAAACCAAACAAGTGCCATAGTGGGGTTGCCCTTGTGCTCAGGAGCAAAGGGGTTAATGTGGACCAGGTGTTAGGCCTAGTGTGCTGGAGAGCTCTTTATGTATTTTTTGTGTGTGTTGCACTGCAAAGAAAGAAAGAAAAAAGTGTTCGCTTCTACTCTGACCCCAGCCCAGGTATTCATTACCCCAGAAATGGCAGAGCCATATTAGTACACGCTTCTTTGGGATGTTACCCATTTTTCCCCCTCCAAGAAGGGCTGTGCAATACCTGGCCATCCTGGGGAATAACTCAAACATTGTGTCCAGGACATTCCTGTAGCGCTTCTTCAACTTAAAGAGCCTGAAGCAGGGATGAAAAGCCAGCGGTTACTTACATGAGGACAATTCCTTCCTGTTTTGTTATTAGCTGCATAAAGACAAGCAGCATGTACAAGCAAAACAAGGCCACGAGAGAAGCATTTTGAATACAGGTTCAGCCAGGGTCCATGTGGAGGCTGCACCAAAGTAGACCACCAACCATGTACTTTCCTCGCTGTGATGCTACTAATGACAACCTGCATTTAGCCAGGGAAGTACGGATAGAAGAAAAAGATAAAACATGATCCACTGGCTGGAAATTGAAGCTAGACAAATCTGGATCTGAAATACAGCATAAATTGTTAACAGTGAGGGTAATTAATCATTGGAACAACTTATCAAGGATCGTGGTGGTTTCTCCCCCACTAGCAACTTTTAAATCAAGACTGGATGTTTTCCTAAAAGATCTGCTCTAGGAATTATTTTGGGAAATTTCTATGGCCTGTGTTCTACAGGAGGTCAGACCAGATGATCACAATGGTCCCTTCTGGCCTTAGAATCTATTAATTATTTTGCACTTCCATTATTCACCAATAAATTTCCCCAGAGGTGGAGTGGGACAGGATAATATCATCGCTCTTTTCATCAGTAGATCTCAAAGCACTTCACACAGGAGGTTTGTATCATTATCCTCATTTAACATATGGGGAAACTGAGGCACGGAGCAGCGGAAGTGACTTGCCCAGGTCACACAGCAAGTCAGTGACAGAATCAGACACAGAACCCAGGTCTCCCAAGTATCAGTCCTATATCCACTAGGTCCCACTGCCTCCCTTCACTTGGTTGGGATATTTAGACTTTAGGCACATCAAAAGTGGACAGGTAAGGCCTCCCAGTTCCTGATCCAGACCATCTTTACTCAAATAGTCTTTACTCCCGTGGGTAAGCCCCACTGTCTCATGTGATGAAGGACAAGGTCTAAGAATAAGCATTTGCAGGATTATGCTTCTTAGGACAAGGACAGTGTTTTACCAATAAAGCATCATGCATAAATAATTACATTTATAAATCGTGAGCGCCTACATCATTAACACGTGTATGCTTAGCATTTACAGAACACATTTTAAAGGTGAGCTCACTTACCGAGACAGAAGCTCAGTTATCTGTTTTTTTCCTGCAACAATCAATGGGAGAAAGCTGCATTCCTCACACATCAACCATTACAAAAGAAAAACAGACTTCCAAGTGCAGGCTTTGGCAGGTGAGTACATTTTAAAAGAAACCATTTTCTCCTTTAATTAACCCAATTTTTTAAATCCTCACATGTGCTCCATTAGCAAGTGGGGATCCTAGACAGTGTGACCTAGTGAATAGAGAATTGGACTGGAACTCAGGAGACCCAGGTTCTATTCCCAGCTCTGCCAGGCCTTCCTGGTTGACCTTGGGCAAGTCATGTCTCCTCTTTGGGCCTTAGTTTGCCCATCTGTAAAATGGGGATAATACAATGATACTGACCTTCTCTGTAAAGCACTTTGAGATCTACTGGTGAAAAGTGCTATAAAAGAACTAGATATTAGTTCACCTTTAATAAAAGAACACTTTGCCCTTCTATGGAACTTTCATTTGATCATCTCAAAGCACTCTACAAGGATGAATGAATCTTTACAAAAACCTTGTGAGGCAGACATTATCATACCCATTTTACTGAG
The DNA here is from genome assembly GCF_020497125.1 of Mauremys mutica. Lineage (NCBI taxonomy): Eukaryota > Metazoa > Chordata > Testudines > Geoemydidae > Mauremys > Mauremys mutica. The sequence goes on from NC_059087.1 coordinate 27,197,325, forward strand.
GGACAGAGATGTTAAATTACTTGATCAAGGTGTCACTGCAAGTATCAGAAGTGAGAAGAGAACTCATGCAACCTGCTCTAACCAGTAGACAACAATTTGCCTCAGTGACTGGCATTTTTGGGAGCTACAGCACTCTGCACATAGGATTCTAACAGAAGCTGGGTTAAGCCCTGAAGCATGAGCTTTAATATCCCTTCTGAAGTTTGTCATAATTAATTCTGATAACTCAAGATAATCTCATTATCCATATAGGGTTCCAGTTCCTTTGTGATACAGTCACGTAACCATGCAACCCCCCTAGTTGGGTCCTGCCAGTGAGCTGAGCCCTGGATTGGGTTGAAGGAAAACAAACCTCTCTCTCTCTGCTACTTTGAAAACAACAAGGAGTCTGGTGGCACCTTAAAGACTAACAGATTTATTTGGGCATAAGCTTTCGCGGGTAAAAAAAAAATCTCACTTCTTTAGGCGCATCTGAAGAAGTGAGTTTTTTTTAAATCAATGAAAGCTTATGCCCCCCAAAAAACTGTTAGTCTTTAAGGTGCCACCGGACTCCTTGTAGTTTTATTGGATACAGACTAACATGGCTACCCCCTGATACTCTGCTGTTTTGGTTATTTTCCCATTCCCCATGTGCCTTTTCTGTCTCACCTGAGCAGCTGAAGGGGTCGCAGGACGACGATGAAGTAGAATGGCTCCATGTTAAACGCCAGCGCCAGGAGACCCAGAAATGCAAACAGAGTGACTGAAAAATCAAAGCTGGAAAAGGAAACGGGAGAGCAGAAATGGCCAGGTTTAGCCTTGTGAGGGGCAGAGTGCTCAAGGCACTCTAGTTCAAAAGAAGACAAAGGGGAAGGTGATGGGGTACTGGAATTTCCTGCAGAATCTCTATTGAAATAAAGTTTTCTAATCTATCAGCCTAAGGCCATTTTTGAAAGAAGGCAACTATATCCCAGCATCTATCACCATACCCCTCAAATCCTGCAATTTTGAGTTCTCTCTCTTTAGATCCCCACCAAATTCAGCTGATTCAAATTCAGATTGCTCAAGTGACACTGATGCAATGCAGGTTAGCACAACAGCTCTGGGTGTTATGCCTCCAGCCCCCATTCACTCTTCACAAGCAGCACACTTACAGATTCCATCCAGAAGATAGATACTCAATGGGTCCCAGGCCACTGGTTTTCAGGAGCAGCTCTACCCCATAGACTGCAAAACAAGAGAAAATCTAATATCAACCCTTAAATGAGCCACACCTTAACCATTCCTTATGTGCAGCTTGAACATGTAGGCTTGACGACTGTAGGTTTAATAAGCTCCCATTCCCTTCCTTCATGTTTATCCTCAAGGGGATGATAAGCGGGCCCCACTTTTCTTCTAGATCACTAACTTCTCCCTTAGCTACTGTGCCAAACATTCAGATCTCTGGACAAGAGTGGGTGCCTATAAGAAAGGCTAGTCAGTCATCCAGAGGAACCTCAGGGCACATACTCACTCCCACATACTCGCCCAATTTAACCTCAATGGAATGTAATAAAGGATCACATCTATGAGCTCATCAGACCACAGGAGATAGTTTCAAACAGGGTGGAGGAAGGCTGTTTGTTTCATACACTGCCACGAGGGCACTCTGTGAAGTTCTTGAATTAGTAGAACATCAGGCAACCGTTCAGTGATCGAAGTATTTCTATACATCTGGGAATAAAAACATAAGAACGGCCATACTTGGTCAGACCAACGATCCATCTAGCCCAGGATCCTATCTTCCAACAATCGCCAGACCAGATACTTCAGAGGGAATGGACAGAACAGGGCAATTTATTGAGTGATCCATCTCCAGCTTCTGGCAGTCAGAGGTTTATGGACACCCAGAGCAAGGGGTCTTGTACCTAACCATCTTGGCTAACAGCCATTGATGGACCCATTCTCCATGAGCTTCTTGAATTCCTTTTTTAACCCAGTTCTACTTTTGGCTTTCACAACATCCCCTGGCAACAAGTTTCACAGGTTGACTGTGCACTGTGTGAAGAAGAACTTCCTTAAGTTTGTTTTAAACTTGATGCCTATTAATTTCATTGGGTGACCCTGAGTCACGTGTTATGTGAAAGACTAAAAACACTTCCTTATTGACTTTCTCCACACCAGTCATGATTTTATAGACTTCTATCATATCCCCCATAAATCTTTTCTAAGATGAACTGTCCCAGTCTTTTTAATCTCTCTTCATACAGAAAATGTTCCATAACCCTAATCATTTTTGTTCCCCTACCCTGTACTTTTTCCATTTCCAATACATCTCTTTTGAGAGGGAGTGACCAGAACTGCACACAGTATTCAAGGTGTGGGCATACCAGGGATTTATATGGTGGCATTATGTGTTTTCTGTCTCATTACCTAGCTCTTTCCTAATGGTTCCTAACATCCTGTTAGCTTTGACTGCTACTGCACATTGAGAAGATATTTTCAGATGACTACCCACAATGACTCCACGATCTCTTTCTTGAGTGGTAAAAAAAAAATTTAGACCCCATCATTTTGTATGTGTAGTTGGGATTATGTTTTCCACTGTGCATTACTTTGCAGTTAATCAACACTGAATTTCATCTGTCATTTTGTGTTTCAATCATCCAGGTTTGTGAGATCCCTTTGTAACTCTTCGTAGTCAGCTTTGGACTTAACTATCCTGAATAATTGTGTGCCATCACAAACTTTGCCACCTCACTGTTCACCCCCTTTTCCAGATCATTTATCAATATGTTGAACAGCACTGGTCCTAGTATAGATCCTTGGGAGAACCTATTATTTCTCTCTCTCCACTATGAAAATTGACCATTTATTCCTACTCTTATGTCCTGTATTCTAACCAGTTAATGATCATGAGAGGACCTTACCTCTTATCCCATTATTGCCTATTTTGCTTAAGAGCCTTTGGCGAGGGACCTTGTCAAAGGCTCTCTGAAAGTCCAAGTATATTACATCACCTTTGTTCACATTTGCTGACACCCTCAAAGAATTCCAAGACTGGTAAGGCATGATTTCCCTTTACAAAAGTCATGTTGGCTCTTCCCCAACATATTATGTTCATTTATGTGTCTGATCATTCTGTTCTTTACTATAGTTTCAACCAATTTGCCTGGCACTTAAGTTAGGCTCATTGGCCTGTAATTGCCAGGATTGCCTTTGGAGCCTTTAAAAAAAAAAAAATTACATTAGCTATCTGCCAGTCACCTGCTACAGAGGCTGATTTAAGTGATAGGTTACATACCACAGTTAGTAGTTCGGAAGGAACTCAGATGTGAAATTGCAGAACTCTTGGGTGAATCCTATCTGGTCCTGGTGACTTATTACTGTTTAATTAATCAATTTCTTCCAAAATGTCCTCTATAGATACCACAATCTGAGACAGTTCCTCAGATCTGTCACCTAAAAAGAACTGCTCAGTAGGAATTCCCCTTACATCCTTTGCAGCAAAGACCGATGCATGAAATTTATTTAGTTTCTCTGCAATGTCCTTGTCTTCCTTGACGGCTCCTTTAGCATCTCGATTGTCCAGTGGCCTTCGATCATCCAGTGGCCCTTGTTGGTAGGCTTCTAATGTACTTAAAGAATTTTTTGCTGTTAGTTTTGGGGGTTTTGCTAGCTGCTCTTCAAGTTCTTTCTTGGCCTGCCTAATTTAACGTTTACACTTGACTTGCCAGTGTTTACACTCCTTTCTGTTTTTCTCAGTAGGATTTGACTTCCAATTTTTAAAAGATGTCTTTTTGTCTCTAACCACCTCTTTTAGTATGTTGTTTAGCCATGGTGGCTTTTCCTGTTCCTGATACCTTCTTTTTTGGGGGGGAGGAGGAAACATTTAGTTTGATCCTCTATTTTTAAAAAAAGTTTCCATGCAGCTTGCAGGCAGCTCCCTCTTGTGACTGTTCCTTTTAATTTCTATTTAACTAGCCTCATTTTTGTTTAGTTCTCCTTTTTGAAGTTAAATGCTACTGTGGTGGGTTCCTCCCTACAAGGATGTAAAATGTAATTACATTATGAACATTATTACTGAGTGGTTCAGTTATAGTCACTTCTTGGACCAGATGCTGTGCTCACTTAGGACCAAATCAAGAACCGCCTCTCCCCTTGTGGGTTCCAGGACTATCTGCTCCAAGAAACAGTCATTAATAGTGCCTAGAAATTTTATCTCTGCACCCAATCCTGAGGTGACATGAACCCAGTCAATACAGGGATAAATGAAATCCCCCATTATTTTTGGATTTTTGGTTTCTGTAGCCTCTCTAACCTTTCTGAATATTTCACAATCAGAGTCACCATCCTGGTCAGATGGTCAGTAGTATATTCTAACTGCTATACTCTTATTATTCAAGCATGGAATTTCTATCCACAAAAATTCTATGGTACTGTCTGATTCATTTAAGATTTTTACTATATTTGACTCTAAGCTTTCTTTCACATACACTGGCACGCACCCCAGCACAACCTACTCTCTCATTCCTATATATTTTGTACCCTAGTATTGTGTGTCCCATTGATTATCATTGTTCCACCACGTTTCTGTGATGCCTATTCTATCAATACCCTCATTTAATACCAGGCACTCAAGTTCACCCCTGTTAGTATTTAGACTTCTTGCATTAGCATACAAGCACTATAAAATTTGTCAATATTTAGTTGTCTGCCTTTATGTGAGGTCAATAATTAGGACAGCTCCAGGGGAAACAAAAACAAGTCACCACATCCTCATAAAACAAACAATGGACATTTTCTCTAACTCCAACTTTTCTGACAACTCCTCTGCTGGCAACTGTAGCCAAAGAGCTCTCCATGCAGTTAAGTGAGAGGTTAGCAAAGAGGTATTTGGATTCTCCCAACGTCACCTTTATTGAAATTGTCAGCTTTACTTAGTAACAGCTTTAGCTCTGTTTCAGTAGAATTGCTCAGTAGCAGCAGTGAAAAATAATCACCTATTAGGAGAGGATGAACTAACTTGGATAAGTAATGAGTTCCATGGCAGAGCAACACACTGGCATATAGGGATCTAAGGTCAGACTCACTCTTGCCTTGCTCTGTTCAGGAGTGCTAGAAAACAGTACAGTCAGCCTCTGTGGGAGGGGCAGCGGTATACTGCTCTCTCAAGAGCGCCTCTGATTTGTCTGAAGTGGTGCCAACAGGCTCAAAAGAGTCGCCACCTCCACAATGGAAGGAGGACTGCTCAGAAAGTAGGGAATGGCAGTACCATGGAGGAAAATGGAAGGAGATTCCAGGTGAAAATAATTAAGGGAAGAGGAGGATTCCACAAAACAACAATAAGCAGAGCAGGAAATAAATAGGGTCTTGGTTCAAGATATGTTTTCAATATGATAATTCTACCAAGAGGGCTATGCAATGTACCCAGTCTGCGCTGACAGTAACGTGAGTGTGGACGGGGGTCAGTAAATGCCCGACAGTTTATGGTTGGGGTGAAAATGGAAGACCAGATGGGTGTGTGGTTCTGGGGCAATGTTACTAGGGGCTGAGTCAGAACTACATTCCCATTTAGCTGCATCTCATTACATAGATAGCAGGGGTGCAAGAGGTTCCCTCTTCAGCACACCAAGGTTACCAGAGGTATTTCTTACAAGCAAGCAAGGCCAATAAAATCTGTTCAGATCCAGGCACTGAGAAAAATGGCTTCCAAGGAAATAGATACTTTAAGCCCTTGAATGACTAAAATGCACAACTGAGAAACCCCAATATACCCTTTCGCAGCTGTAATGGAACAAGGCAGTGCTGGTCTGGTGCAGCAACTTACTCGTGAGGAAGATGATGTAACTCCACGGGACATCTCTGGGGAAGAAGTTCCCACCTGCAAGGCACAGAAACAGCGCCTTCTCAGAGGGCTGATCAAACTTATGGAAGACGACAAGTCAAGAAATGAACCATGTATATCCTACCTTGCAGCATGAAGGTTTGAATTAGAATCCAGATCCCATTCACAGCTACCACAGTATCTGGAAAACAAAATACACCAGTGCAATGAAAAGTTGCTGGATAATCAGATGTTAATTTTCTAAACTTTTAGGCAGGCAGTGTGGTCTAATGGTTAGGGCACAGGCCTAGGCATCAGAAGATCCAAGTTCTGTTTCCAACTCTCCCAAGGTTACGCATCCCATTCACTATGAAAGCCCCCTACATTCTGTGCTTCAGTTTCCCAGTATATCAAATGAGTATAATAATTTATCCACCTATGTAAAATGCTTTGAGATCCTCAGAAGAAAAAAAGTGTATTGTTGAATCTCAGTCTAACATAGTTATTTTTCCTGGTACATTATTCCCTACATTGCCCTAGTATTACTTCTATATTCCAGTTTCTTTCCATCTCTGCAGAATTGTTCCAGGACCTCCTAGCTCAGTTACAATGCAGGAAGGATACAGCACCATCACAAGGCTCCTACAGGCCTGCTTGTAGCGCCCACCATTAAGCCATTGGGACACAGAGGATCCAAGATGTAGGAACTCTCCCCTTCACTCTTTTTTTCTCTTCCTTCATTTTACCATCATAATCAGCAACAGAGGCACTTCTCTTACGGAATAAAACTCAATCAAAATTAGAGATTAGCGTAACAAGTGGGACAAGGAGTCAAACATGCCCGCCTCTCTAGAGAAGCTTGACAGCAATTCTGCTGCTCTGCTTAGTACAAACTCCAAGCAATATCCCTTGGAATTAAGCTGTTTGCACTTTCTGAAGTACAGCAAACCACGGGAGCATTGTGCGTCAAGTCAGGTCCTTTTATCAACATCCTCAGCTGCGGTGTCAAAACTGAAAGCATGTGAAGTGTAATCACGCACCCTCTGAAATGCAACAGGATGCAAGAGCCGGCTTCTGAAGAAACCAGTCCCATAAAACACACTTCAAAATACTGTATACACTAGTCCTTATGAGAATCCCACATGCACACACAGATGAACTCCTTCCCTGATCGCAGATAAGCATAGGAATGATTTTGTGTATTGTGGCTCCAGTCAGAGATCAGGTTCCATTGCACTAGGCAGTGTACAAACACACAGCAGAGAGAATCCCCGCCCTGAAGAACAAAGAGCTGAGTAGGTAAAATCATGATATTTTGTTTTTCACACTTACACATGGCATACTGGAATGCTCGGGACTTCACCAGAATGTTAATGCCTGTATGAAGAAGGGAAATATTACAAACAAATAGATGTTCGTTACAAAAAATACTTAAAAATAAACTCACACGTGTACCAAATACTCCCTCTTCTTCCTCCGTATCTATTTAATGACCTCCCCGACATTAACTGGGCTCATTTTTCATATCCATTCTCAGCACAGGGGCTAGGTAGCACAGTGGGCAATAGTGCACTTACATGGTCTTTCACTTCTTATGCCTTGAGTTCAAATCCTGACCTAGAATTCAAGTGACAGTGATGTGACAGTTCTCACCCTACTGCAGTTCCAAATTTGCCCACATCTTGAAACTAGTGCACAGTTCAAATGGAGATGTCAGTCACTGCCCAGTCCTAGAACAGGGGAAGTGTTCTAACTCCGGGCTAAAGTGCATTAACACAGCTGCACAGGGATCTTGTACCAGTAACTGCCTGCACTATCCTTGGTTCAGGCTAGCTGTCCCTCACTAACCTACATATATATTTAAAAAAAAAAAAACAACCCACTCATCCAGGGATACAAACTGGTAAGGAAAAACTGGGACACTTGCAACAGTGGCATGTAAAGGATATATTACGTTTAAGGCTGTATCTAGGCCACATTATAACCTCTATTTTCTCCTTTACAGCAGCTGCACATGCTCTGTGCAAATGCTGCATCCACCAGAGTACGAAGACCAGCAGCCCCTCGGAGACTGCAAATCCACTCCACTGCCCGCTGCTGTTGGAGGAGAGCTGCAGCCTTGGATACTCAAACCAATCTCCTAGACTCCGCCAGTCCCAGCAAGCTGGACCGCTGCATCAGATTCCCCTGCATGCTGTACCAGAAGATGAATCCAGCAATGGGTGGGTTCAAGGTATTTGCTAAGAAGCTTTCCTTATTTTATAAAGTTGGTTTCCAGGTCAGTGTACAGAATATATATTTATGTGACAGATATTCTGGCCTGTGGAGGACGACACCGTGCCTTTTGAGTGGAACGGCAGTTAGCGACTGTGCCTGTCTCAGCAGTTTATCTGGAGTATTTAGACTGTTACTGTATTTAAGCTAGGGGTAGTGTACAGAGAATGTGTTCTTTCAGAAGGCCTCTTTTTTTTTAAAAAAAAGATGATTTTTGAACAAGTACATGCTTCTGCACATGTTGAATTTAAAACATAAGACCATAAGAACGGCCATACTGGGTCAGAGCCATGGTCCATCTAGCTCAGTATCCCGTCTTCAGACAGTGGCCAATGCCAGATGCTTCCAAGGGAATGAACAGAACAGGGTAATCATGAAGTGATCCATACAGCAAGTTACCTTTAAATATAAGAAACGCTGTCCGTGGAAGGTCATCAAACCAGTGCTCGCGGTTTCGTTTTGCCTGGAAGTGGAACAGACCTGATCAGCAGGAGGTATGAGCAGAAATTTATTAAATTAGGTCAAAATTACATCCATAAGAGTCTTTAAGGTGCCACAAGTACTCCTGTTCTTTTTGCGGATACAGACTAACACGGCTGCTACTCTGAAACCATCCATAAGAGAATAGAGCAAGACCCATCTTCTCCCCATGTCATTTCGGTCTTGTTCCACAGTCTTAATTTCTCCTCCACCTTCTCTCCATAAACTTCCCTCCAGTCCTCATCCCCTTCTCTCCTCACACTCTCCTCCATTTAACACTTGCCTTCCATTTTAAGCCAACAACTTCATAGAAATTGTAGAAATCCTTTAGGCTGTAAGAGAGAAAGATAAAAGGGTGAATCAGATCAAATCTCGGTGGTATTTGGATTTTGCCATCATGAGTACCAAATGTTTCACTATTTAAGTAAATCAAGTGCCTAACTGTGTCACCTGATTGTGGGAGGGGGGAAGGTTTTCCATGCTAGACCTTCTTTTCAGAAGTTGCCTTAATTTCTCTTGTTAACTCCTTGTCCAAACTATATAAAAAAAATCAGCGTTCAGCTCATCCATTGTTTGTGTCACAGGTTTTCCTAAATGCAAGTGGGCCTTAGGAGAGAGTAAAGGCTACCACGTTTCTGCAGCAAGGCCTGACAAAGACTGATACAGTCTTAGGGTGAAATCTTGGCTCCACTGAGCCTCAAGGATAATTTTGCTATGGACTTCAGTGGATCCTAGATTTCACTTATATTGTAAGCTCTTAGGGGCACAGTGTTTACTTGCATGCACTACATGCATATAAATAAATAAGGTAAGATGTCACCAATATTAAGGTTTGCATAAGCCTCCTGGCTGATAGCTGGGTGATCAATTGTGTCATTTGTAAAATGCCATTTACAAATAATTGGACCTGAACCATCCTGGAAGCACAACTATTCCTTTCCTGCTAGGTTTTGGTTGGTTGTTTTAAAAAGGTAGTTTTAAACTTTTGAGCAACAATAAAACTGGTGCAAAGACATGAGATAAGAGACCCCTGTAAGCACATGAAGTAAAAGTGATTGATAATCAGCCTGGCCCAGATTTTTAATGGTGTTCAGATGCCTAAAGATGCAGATTTGAAAAAAAAAAAAAATCTTACTTGGTGCCTAGTTGCACCTTTAGGCACCCAAAATCTTTAATAATCTGACTCTTGGCCCCTATCCCCTCCTCAGAGCACACAGATGCTGAACTAGCATCTAGATTCACTCCCTTCCTGGGGGTTTAGTTTTATTGGGAAATGAAAACCATTATCTACAACCACATAAGCGTCACCCTAAGATTTCACCCCAAGCTTAGCTATGCCCTGAGTTTCCCTTCAGGGTTTCCTTGTCCTATCATTCTAGGTCTCTCTCCCCCAAAGACACACTCATCTCTTTATATCCAAGTTGGAGTTAACTGGACCCACCCAACAGCATGATTCAGCAACAATTACTCTAATGCAGGGTTCTGCAGTGTTTTTTGGAACTCCAGGAGAGTGGTGCTTTCGTGAAATGCCAAGGGACATAACCAATTGCCGGTTAACTGGGAACACGTTAAGCTAAAGTTGCATTGCATGTCCAGAAGTTTTCCTTTCTTTGGGTGTCTCATGTCCAAATAGGGTCCTCTGTTTCCCCACTCTTATTCCAAGGACCTCTGTCTTCCACCTATCTCCTTCTGCTTAATGGCTATCATCACAGTACTGTCTCTCCAATGGGGCAGAAGGGAAAGCCACTCATTGATGGGCAGATCATAAAGCAGCAAGCGATCATCACTTTGACACCTCTTTCAAGCCTAAATTCACCTCCAATAGCCTAAGCAAGCAAGAATCCCAGAAGTGTTCCCCAACCCCAGGCTGCATCTAAGCCTGCATTCTGGGATTGATTTTCCTTGATAAGCCACACCATTCCCTCTGACATATGGTATGGGCCCAGAGTGTCATGAATCCTGTAGAATGTCGCCCCTTTTCTAGGTTACAGCAGCAGCATCCTACCTGACTAAAGTTGTATTGCTTTGATTCAGTGCTTTGAAAGTTAGATAACGCTCTCTGGCGCACATCCGAGGCTTATAAAACCGCATCAGCCCTTCAAACTGCTTGAAGGAGATACCAGATGGTCTCTAGAAACACAGAAAGGGATTGCCATAAGTGATGCTGTAGGAAGAAGCATAGGAACATATAGGCATATAGGAAGATATTCTCTCTTAGGACTGCTTCTAAGCAAGATTTAAATGTCAGGACAAGATGCCATTGCTACCACCTCTAGAAGGCACATGCTCACTTATTACTCTAGAACTTAGATAGAGGAAGTCTCCTGGGATTAGCTCCTCTGCTTGGTCTCCAGATCAGTGGAAAAACAGAGAACAATCTGGCACTGAAGTTCTGTCCAGTTCAAGTGCCAAGCAATAGGGCTTCCACCACTTCCCTTGGGAAACCATTCCACAGCCTAACAGAGCTCACTGCCCGGATACTTTTACTGATACTTAACCTACGCTTTCCCTTTTCAATTTCATTCCATTACTCTTCGTTATACCCTCAGTTCACCATGCTAAACCACCCCTCTTCTCCCTGCGTGTGTACAATCTGCAAAATATATTTATAGGCTTATCATTTCCTTTAGTTGTCACTTAACCATCCTGTATCTATTGAATCCTTCAGGTTTCTGACCACACTGAACTCTGTCATCAATTACTGCTGGTGGAACACCACCTCTTTAAACACTCAGTGTCTTCTGATGTGCTACTGGTGGGTGTCAGTGACAGTTTCCAGTAACACAGGCTGGGTATTTCTTGCACACACAGAGAATATCCCCTACCTGCTTGCTGACAAGCAGGCGGTAGGCGTGTTGTATGGCTGTGCGTTTGTGCAGCAGCAGCGACTTGAACTTCCTCTTTTCAATATCACTGAAAGTGTCAAACACCACAGCAAGAAGCTGAAAAGAAACAGATGAGACAAAGCGGAAGTCAGGCTTTGATCGCTACAGCATATGGCCTCTTATGCCACATGGCGTCTGGACACTTATGAATAAGCACCACAGAGAGGCACAATAGATGCCAGCAGTATAGATTTTGCTAAATGCTGTGCTAATGCAAGGTATAGTAGAGTTAATAAGAATCTCTAAGCAACCTGGACACCAAAGGGTTAACAAGAGCACACACCCACAGTTACTTTTTAAATGGTGCATAGGTATTTGGCTACACAGCTCCCATTACCATTAATGAGTCACATAAAGAAGTTTGTACAGTGCCTGTTCATACCAGGACCATAAGTTCAGGAGAACAGGCTAATTGTTTTTTTTATCAGATAGACCCTGTCACAACACCACAAAAGATTACAACAGACACTGTTACCAAACCATTGTGACAGGTGAAGAACTCTACTGCAGTATCAAAATGAGAGGAAGGGGAGTCCCAGCTGCAGTAAGAAACTTACCAAGTTCATAATGAAGTAGAGCTCAATGGAGAGGTACACTATGAAGAAGACACAGGACCAGGGGTTCCGGGAGTAAGATGGCATCATCACATCAGGGAAACTGCCCCCCAAAAGATACAAGCCAACTTATTAGCAGTCAGAATAGTCTCATTCATACAGCGTTTCACACTGACTAGATGATCATACTATGTACAGGAACTGTGTATATGTATACACAAATCAACATCCTCATATGGTTATGCAGACTACGTAGCTATACACAATATACACATTATGAACCTATACATTAGCTGCAAGAGTTTGAAATGCAGTGAAGATTATGTATCCCTAAACATCCCCAAAGTTTGGATGGGCAACAAGGACATACAAAATAGCTATGGTTTATTTATGTTTTAATCAACAGTAATATTTTGCAGTTCTACAGAGATCTTATTCCAAGGATTTCAAGTTAATTAATCCTCACAATCATCCCAGAAAATGCCCAAGCATCATTATCCCCATTTTACAGATTGGAAAGAGAGGCAGAGAGAAGTGAAGTGACTTCCCCATGCCTGTATAGTGTGTTAGTGGCAGACAAAGGAGCTTAACTCAGACCTCTGTATTCTGAGACTTGTGCCTTAACAATGAGACCATCCTTCCCCTTTAGTGGCTTCATAATACTTAAGGGTGAACTAGAGCAGTTCCTTCGGGGCGGGTCACTGAACATTAGGCTGCAGTGAAGTACAGGTTCCCCATTGGGAAACACGGCTCTCATGCTACGAAGAAGAGGTCACAGCGGCAGACCCAGAGGTTTCACAGATAAAAGATCTGCTGTGAGAGACTTTTTCCCACAGGTGAGGGGAAGAGAGGGAGCCCCAGTAAAAGGAAGCATGGACTTACTTTGAAGTGGTCAGAAGAACAAAGAGATTCACAAGGCTGTTCTCTAAGGTATTGAAATACTGAAAGAGAAAACAAATACAAACCAGCCCCACATTGACAGAATTCCTTAACTCATCTCCTAACCTCTCTCAGTAGCTCTCGACATGTAATTGGGTGCCCCTTCTGCAGGCAAACATAAAGGTGTGGCATGTGAAGAGTTAAAAAAAATTAAGCTTGTCTGCACATTCCTGTAGGTTACTACCAATAGTGGTCAGACTTGGCAGCTGGAACCTGTGGCTGTTGAGCAGTAAGGCCATCATAGGTTGGGAGGATGAGAATAGGGTTTCTTATACCACTCTTTTACTGCAGACCCAACTGCCTCCCACTTGGGATGGAAAAGTACTATTTCTCTTAGACCTGTGATCCAGTGTCCCAGTTTTGGGGTATCACAAGAGGTTGCCAGCAGCTGTGCTGGGATCACAACTCTTTATTGGGGATATTCACTTACTTATCCAGGCAGAAGCACTAATAGCAGGGCAGCAAGGTACATCAAGGAAATTGATGCATCAGCCCGCAGGTGCACTAAATATGCAGTTGTGTGTAGTGGGTGATGTGGTTTGCCCTGATTGGATTGAGACATCAAGAAGAGGGGGTGACAAATGTAGTGTCCCCTTTTGGATTTCCTGACATTGAGGGGGTATCATTTACTCTTTCCCATTGGGGTCTGATCCTTGGTTAACTACATTAAAAAAAATAAATGGTCAGTCATGACCCTCTGTCCTTCTTATTGCTAACTCCAATTAAAAACTGCACCCCCAGAGACAATCCATTCAGGAGAAAAACAATATCAATACCATATAGGACGATCTGAATTTGGTTTTCAAGATGACCAAATGGGTCTTAGAAAGCTAAGTCTGAAGAATTTGTTGTTTACTTACGGGATCTGAGTGGTTAGAGGAAAACAGATAAAAACCTAGAGAAATGAAAGAAGGAAATGAGAAGGGGGGGAAAAACACATTTAATTTCAAGCAACAATATAACGAAGAGTCACTATCCTCAAATCGTGGCTATAAAAACTCCAGATCATCAGCTAAATGCTCTGTTATTTAATATCTGTATGCAGCAAAATGCATGTGCACAGTGCTTTAGAGAGGATGAAAATATAGGATCTCATTCTCCACTGCACAGGCACCTTGTGTCAGCATTTATACCTATGCTAAATGGGTGCAAGTGAGTGGGGAATCCTAACTTGGTAGCACTGTACACATATTTTTATACAATTGTAAAGGACAAAAAGGTGTGAGAATCAGGCCCACAGTCCCCATCCCAGATTAATCTGGAACACTGTTCTAAACATAAGGAGCAGCATGGAAGATGACAGACGGAAGGTATCAGGAGAAAAGGTGGCAAACGGAGACAAAAGGTGCCCATGCCCTTGTCACCAGCACTGACAAGGAGGGATAGCTCCGTGGTTTGAGCATTGGCCTGCTAAACGCAGGGTTATGAGTTCAGTCCTTGAGGGGGCCATTTGGGGAACTGGGGCAAAAAATCTGTCTGGGGATTGGTCCTGCTTTGAGCAGGGGGTTGGACTAGATGACTTCCTGAGGTCCCTTCCAACCCTGATATTCTATGATTCTAGGACTTGCTTCTGCAGAAGACAGCAGGATTTGGGTTTGTGAATCCTTTTTTCCTGATTCGCCATTCCATCCCTCTTTTCCCCGCTTTCATTACTGATTTTATTCCATCTTGTTTGGTTTTATTTTCTCTTCCCTTTCTCAAACCTCTGCTTCCTCTCTCCTTCCCACTTTTCTTATTCCCTTTTCTCCCCTACTCTCTCTCCTTCTCCAAAACAGCAAGAGGTTCTTCAGTCCAAAGATTTGGCACCTGCCCCCATAGTTGAAGATCCCCTCATAGCCTTTCCCAGCTAGTGCTACAAAGGGTCAAGAGACCCAGAGAGCATGCTTTCATTTCACAAAGTCCCATGATTTGACTGAAGACCTGGCATGCTATAAGCTTGGACACACTGGCTGACCCTTAGTCTGGGCAGTGACTGTTTTGCAGAAGAGGCACTGTGTGCCACAAGCTCACCATCCTTGGCATACTTAGTCACACAACTGTTAAGCTCTCTAATACCATGAAGGTGAAAAGGTATTGTATATGCTAAACAGTGCCAGTTCCGATACTGTAGACTCCTTGTACTTACTAACATACATTCAAATGACCCCTCCGAAAAGCAAATTCTCTGAGACTCTCTGAGGATGGCATTGTACAAGGCACAGTATAGACAGTAATTTTCAGAAGTTTAAATTGAACCTGCAGACTGAAGTTGCCTAAGCAGAACTTGGAAGTCGCACACACAGCATACAAGAACTCCTTTTGGCAAAGTTCCCTGTTTCCCTTGTCACTTGTGATGTTAACTTATGGGGCGGAAATCCCTGATTCCTATGTTTTCCAACTCTTCACCTGCCCTCATCTCCCAGATAATTATGAAATGAATCAGACAGAAAGGAAGTGAAGCACTCATCAAGACATCTTATGTCTATTCAGCTTTACATTCCCCCCTGCTCTTTTGTGGCACATAGACAATTATTGCAAGGTGCCATACAAGAAAGCAGATAGCTTAACTTTTCACAAAGGCAACTTACCTAGGATGGCAAAAATCACCATGAAGAAAAGGAGGAGGAGGAGGATGTCAATGAAAGGAGGGAGAGACTGGAAGATCTGTCGCAGGTTTCTGAAAAGGAGGAAACATTTATTCCAGATTTTAAACTGAAACCTGTGCATGTGCACCAGAAAGTGAGGATAGATCAATTCTATATTGGCAAGCGGATAAACTGGAGAATCTAGTCAGTCTTTTTCCATCTCTCACTTCAATGACTGGGAATGGAATGCTCAGGATTTCTAGCACATTGTTAAGTTCTGTTAGCTCTGAGAAATAAGAATCTCAAACTCACTCCCTAGACCCAGGTCTCCCATGCAGCAGTACAATGCTACATGGTCCCCAGAACATCAAGTAATTTTCCAAGCCATATTTAGTTTCTTTGCGGTCAGTTTTCAGGTAATGCATGTGATACAAGTTTCACCATGTCAATTTCTTTCTGCAGGGTTAAGACATACAGCCTCCCAATAGGGCCAAAACAGGAGACTTAAAAGGTACAGTAACATTTCTGAGACTGCCTTGCTACTATTCTGCTCTCTCACACGTCTCCAGGGTAAATATGAAGTCTCTATGAAAAAGGCCTGGACAATCACAAAGCTTTAGTTTGATCTCCTTCTCAGTCATGACTGCAGGAATCAGCCACTTGGCCAGGTAGCCAGTCACCTTCTGACCGCTCCACAGTAGCGACAGTCCACCAAGAAGATACACCGCAAAGCTCGTGTTATCCGGACGTGCGAGGTCTGACGCACCAAAACCACTATTGCTTCTACAAACTGCACTAACAGCACACAGGTCTGCAAGGAGGGGGAAAGAAAAGGGAAGTGATCAGCATTACAAAAGGTAACTTCCTCTTCTTCCCTCCCCATTCCCGATTAGTGAGACAAAAATCTTAATGTTGGCTGAACTGTACGTGTGACAGCCAGTATAGAGAAAAGCAAAAGAGCAGAGTTGTAGTGTTCAGGCACAGACAGAGAAAGCATGGCCTGCATTACTCTTATGCCATTTCCCAACAGCCAGACAATGGAATAGCATTCGCGGAGTGGAGGAAACAAAAGTTGTGAAAGTGTATCCTGAGTGGTACACATTCATAGATAGCTGGTATCCCTGTGTACTGTGTTCCGCAGTTTTGTAACTGTGATAACCAGGGAAAGAGATTTTTAAGGCGTGAAAAGAACCCCAAAATTCAGACATGGACAATAGCTCACACAAGTTGGGAGACAACTCAAATGCCCTATATTTAATAGCCCAATATTTATTCTGGTTCTTTGGTTACAGAAGACATTGAAGGAGAAATAACATTGAAGACAGTCAGGCAGTGGGGCAGGCAGCTTACCTTAACCATGGTTCTTTTGTGTCTGATATAGGTGTAGAAGCCCATCCATCTCATCTTCATAGAAAGTTCAAAGACCACAACCACTAATGCAAAGAGCTCCAGGGTGGCATGGATCTGCAATCAGACCACCAGTAAATTTTACCTCTCATTTCCACTGGTTCCAGAAACCAGAGTTTTCCCCTCCCTTCTCAAGAAGCTTGTGGCTTCTGTAACAAACCTCTGCTTTGTAGCAGTCAGGCTTTTTCTACAGAGATAGAAGACCTGAATATAGATTGAAAACATCTGCACAATCAGAATAAACAGTCCTCTGTCTTTTAAACATTCTTAAAGTTAGCCTTGCACTAATATTCTAAGCATTAGATTAATGTTCAGCATTAACTGACAACAGCTGCTGAGCACTTTGGACAAATCCAGCCTCATCTCACTTAGCACTTTCTCTAACAAGGGTTACCTTTGATTGAAAATGTTTTCTGTTTGGTGTTATCCCAGAAATAGTGTGTGATAAAAAACAGTCAATGAAAACTATTTTGCCATTTTTGATGAGCTACTGATGTGTGATAAGTATTTCCATGTAAATTAGCTCAGCACACTTTTTGCACATCTGTAGCTCAGAAATGGCTTTTTTTGGGGGGGGGGGGGGGGGAGAGAAGAGAAGATCCAAGTCTGGCATATACCCCCCAATGCAGTACGGGAATAAGGGCTGGATGGAGAAAGAGCTTGCATATATGAAAAAGTTATGGATGATCAGAAATAGCACCCTGAACAACTATGGTTATAAGCCTTAGCACTTAACTGTTAGGGTCAGCTTCTCTGTTTGCAGGTGCAAGCTGCACTCACAAATCAGAGTGCTTGCACTTCTCACTATCTGATCTGTAGCCACAATGAGGTAGACACACAAGTCCTCTGATTTGCACTCATAATTCATTTTTGCAGACACACTGCACCCACAGAAAGGGAGGCTGGGCCTTTGAAAAAAAATCTAACCATAAAGCTTCAAGGCACTTTAAAATGAATTCTCACAAACAGGGAGAAGTAAATATTTTTATATCCATTATAACCCTTGGGAAACTGAGGCACAATGCTTCAACGACTTGTCCACATTACAGGAGGAATCTGAGCAAGAGCTGGGATTAGAATGCTATTCTCAAACATACCAGGGGACAAAGATCTGAAATGTTTGCATTCTAAGAGCTGCTAATGATTTTGTTTGAATACATCATGGGTAGTATGCTCTGGGATGATGGCGGCCTTTAAAAGCATCATACACATGTCCTGTCTTGCTCGTTGACCTGAGTGAGCCTGATGTCATGGAAAAGGAATTCTTCTCTATCCATATCCAGTGCAAAACAACACTGCTTCTGCGCCCCCCCCCCATTCCCTTAAACAAACCAGATGGTATTTCTGGTGCTGCCGCCTTCTCTCTGTGCCCATCCACTCACGTCATCATTCTTTGACTGAACTACGTACATAGATGCCCAGACGAAGCATGGGGACAGCAGGGGCCTCGCAGAGGGACAGCAGCAGGAGCAGCAGTGCCGTGATCAGCTCCATTAGGTAGAAAAGGTGATTGTGTACAAAGAGGTAGGCAGCCAGCGCTTTGGCATTCTTGGGGTGGGTGAAGAATTTATCATTGTTTTCTCCTTCCTGTAGATAATAATAGCAGCAACATTACTAATGTTTTACACTACAAGAGCACCTTCCAACCAAGGAACACAAATCTTACATACATCGAGTTAGTTTCATAATTGCCCTGTGAGGGAAGTAGTGTTATTCCCATTTTACAGACTGGTAAGCTGATTCATTGAGTGGTTAAGTGTCTTCTTCAAGTGGCAGAGATAGGACTAGAACTCAGAAGCTTTGGGTCCCAAGGCCTTGCTCTAACCAGTAGGTAACATTGCATATACGATACACGAGGCACACCCCATTTTTTCCTGTATATATTTCAGTAGTACAAAATACATTAAGAGCTGTGAGCTTCCCTTTTAGAAAGCTATTAGTTCCTTAGGAAAAGGAAATGTCCAGGTCATTTTGCAGGGTAGCCAAAGAAACTTAGCTAACACTTCAAATAAACTCTGGTGTTTTATTTTTAATTATTTCCACATTTGTGACTTTCCACATCAAACTGATCAACTTATCCAGGACAGAACTCTAAAGAACTCAGATAAGCTCAGGGCCAGCTGGTTAACAGTCATGGTTTCTTATCGTGACCTCACAAAATGATTGTGCAAGGAACATCCTTTTGTAGAACACAAATACTGTCCAGTACATTCTGGAAAGGAATGTGGGAAGCTGGAGACCATGAAAAATTAAAGTAGTCTATACGCTGATGTGTCATTCCCTCTTGCTTCAGGATCTTAACAACATTGAAGTTCAGTTACTCCACTCCAACAGTTTGCTTGCAACCGATTAACAGCAGGAGCTTTATTACTTGTAAGAAAAAGACTGCTGTGGTTCCAATGAGCTTATGTTTAAATAGCTCTCAGTCTTTCAATATAAGACCATCAAGCAGCCACTTCTATTGTTTAAACTAGAGGTTCGCACACTATGGACCAGTGGTGACCTGCAGAGCACTTGCTGGTTTGTCTGAAGTTGTCACCTGGTACTGGCTAGTTTTTTCCAACTGGGACGGTTAAATATATGTTAAATATGTCCGTAACATTACATTTCTAGGTAAGGCAAGCAATTGCTGCAGTTATTATGAGGATGTTAAGCAATTATGGATGGGAAGTTGGTACTTGTGGTCAGGAGTGGGAGATGAGGTCAGGTCCACAGGACAGTTTTTCCATTAAGAGGTGATCGACACTATAAATGTGAGCTAACAATCCCAACTACACATATAAAATGATTGGGTCTAAATTAGCTGTTACCACTCAAGAAAGAGATCTTGGAGTCATTGTGGATAGTTCTCAAAAACATCCACTCAATGTGCAACGGCAGTCAACAGCGAACAGAATGTTGGGCATCATTAAGAAAGGGATAGTGAATAAGACAAATTACCATATTGCCTCTATATAAATCCATGGTACACCTACATCTTGAATACTGTGTGCAGATGTGGTCGCCCCATCTCAAAAAAGATATATTGGAATTGGAAAAGGTTCAGAAAAGGGCAACAAAAATTATTAGGGGTATGGAACGGCTGCCATATGAGGAGAGATTAACAAGACTAGGACTTTTCAGATTGGAAAAGAGATGACTAAGGGGGGATATGATTGAGGTCTATAAAATCATGACTGGTGTGGAGAAAGTAAATAAGGAAGTGTTATTTACTCCTTATAACACAAGAACGAGGGGTCACCAAATGAAATTAATAGGCAGCAGGTTTAAAACTAACAAAAGGAAGTATTTCTTCACACAATGCACAGTCAATCTGAGGAACTCTTTGCTAAAGGATGTTGTGAACGCCAAGACTATAACAAGGTTCAAAACAGAAATAGATAAACTCATGGAGGATAGGTCCAGCTATTAGCCAGGATGGGCAGGGATGGTGTCCCTAGCCTCTGTTTGCCAGACGCTGGGAATGGGTGACGGGATGATGTCACTTGATGATTACCGGTTCTGTTCATTCCCTCTGGGGCACCTGGCATTGGCCAATGTCGGAAGACAGGATACTGGGCTAGATGGACCTTTGGTCTGACCCAGTATGGCCGTTCTTATGTAAGAACTTCATCCCATGTAGTCATCTCACAAGGAAAGAGCCAATTCTCAATAGTTAAGTGCAAGCTCATGTTCTGTTTAACTGTTAATATATTAACAGTCAGTTCGGTGATCCAGATTGCAAACAAGACAAAAAACCTAAACCAGATGAAACAAGCTCCCACTCAGGGACAGAGCTACCTTTACGTCAGCAGGGCATTCTTATCCAGGCCTTACCAAAAACAAACTTGCAGAATGAAAAAAAAGAGCCAAATTCTGCCTTTTGGTAACTAACCAATTCAGAACATTCTCGGGCTGCTAAGCCCTCTTATTCAGACAGCAAACTCTAGCCTGAAGCTGCTAATTCAGACACACAATCTGAGTGCTATTTAAGTTATGTCTACTTCATTTCAAGGACATCATCAATATGGCAATTGGTCAAGACAGCAACAAGAATAATTCTTGGATCTCTATTGTATGTGTCATAATCAGACAGACAATGTATTAACTCAGCAAACTTCCAAGATAAACATGAGTTCACCTTAGACTTGAATGAGGTTGAATGATTTTCTCAGGATCACACAGTGAGTCTGGCAGAGTTAGGAATAGAACCTAAATCTCCCAAGTCCTCATCTTTTGTTCCAACTATAAAGAGACATTCCCATATAGAGAATCAACCCTGCAACCTCGAAACTTCACAAATACAGTTTTCTATATTTAATAATGATTATGATTTAAAACTCCACATTACCAATTTACACATCAAAGGGTTACTCCCCTGTTCACAAGCCTTTGGTGAACAATTTTAAACACAGGGTGGATACTTCTACCACAACACTGAATAGCAGGCCTCACCTGGAGGTAGATTGCTGCCTCTTGGTAGTTCATTTCCCAGTTGTGTCTAGCAGATCTTTGCTGAGAATGGTAGTCCCCTGTTGCTGGGCTAGACACATCGTTAACAATGTCATAGCTGCCTCTATCTGTATCTGTAGGATGGGGGTGGGGGAAAGAGGGAAGAGAGAGATAGATATGTACAGTTAAGTAGGCCCAATTTGATCAGGGCGAATGCACCAGCCTTGTCTGGAACACAAGCAGGTCAGGTATCATGTAATAAGACAAGTGACAAGCATCAAGTGACACCTGAACACAAAGTGACAATGTAGACATTGGCTAAATGATTCTTCACAAGAAGCAGCTTTCAAAAGCTAGCATGTTATGATCAGCTCTCTTGAACTCAGCAGTTAAGGACTTCTGAATGCTTGAATATGAGCATCTTATAATAGGATATGCCAGATTCTCTCAAAACAGAGTCACCTGCCCATTTAAGATAAGAAGATTGTCTCTTGGTTCATGACATTAATGCTTTCAGGTTCATACCTCTACCATAAAGAGCAACAAATTAAGAGGAGATGGCAAACTTCTGAAAACCTCTTAGGGGGCATGCAACCCAGAAAAAAAAAATATCGCAAAACTTTATTTTTAGACTGAATACTAGGGAAGACTAAGGAAAAGTAATGGGCTACAGCAAGCAACAGAAACTAAATCATAATACTTAACATTGATAGACAGTGTTATATTTTCAGAGTGCTCTATAGTCATTAATTCATCTGCACAACACTCCTGCAATACAAGTAAATATCAATATCCCCATCTTACAGCCTAAGAGAAAAAGTTAATTGTCTATCTTCATTGTTCTAGGTTACTTTAAAACTTTTGGGGTCTTTTTAATCTCTAAAGAGCCACACAAACAAAGAGTGCTCTACCATTTATATAAGATTCCATAGATAAAATCCTTGTATAAAAAAGGGTATTAGGGATAACTGCAATATTTCCTCCCCAACTCAAACCCTAAAAAGCAAGGAAACAAGTTATGGGACACTACATAGCAAACTTCCTATGACAGTGACATTGTCGGTGGGCATGTGTGAAAACCAAATACTTGCTGACATGGAGGTTGTAATTGCACTACAACAAAGACAACACCCCCATGTCCAACAGGATCATTATCCCTGTTTTACAGATGGGAACGGAGGCTCAGAGAGGGTAAGACTGAATTTTTCAAAAGTAATCAGTGATTGCAGATGTCCAAGTTTTTGATGGTTGCTCAGTCAATCCTTTTTGAAAATGAGGTTCCTTTAAGGTTTGGATACCCAAAAACAAGAGAGATACACCGCTACCTCGATATAACGCCACCCGATATAACACAGTAAAGCAGTGCTCCGGGAGGATGGGGCTGGGCACTCCGGTGGATCAAAGCAAGTTCAATATAACATGGTTTCACCTATAACGTGGTAAGATTTTTTGGCTCCCAAGTACAGCGTTATATCGAGGTAGAGGTGTACGAAAAATTCACGTGTCACCTTTTTAAAATGTTAGGTCTAAGTAACTCACCCAAGGTCACACAAGAAGCCCGTGGCACAGCAAAGACATGAACCCAGTTCTTCTGAGTTCCAGTCCTGTACTTTAACCACAAGGTCAATCTTCCTCCGTGGTAGTTTCCTTACAGAGGTACACATAAGAATAGTTTTGCCAAGTCTCAGCATGGGAAGTAGTTGGATTTCCCTCTACAAAAGCCCCAGTCCTGTTGTTTCAAAGTTTCTATGCAGCAGCGCCCTACCAAATTCACATCTGTGGAAAAAAGTGTCACGGACCATGAAATCAGACCTCCCCCATGAAATCTGGCTGTTGTAGGGGAGGGACAGGGCTGCAGGGGGCGTGCCAACTGAGGGCTCCTGCCCTGCCCTCTTCTCCAGCTTCCCTTGCACAGCCACTCTGGGGAGGAGATCAGACCCGCCTCTGGATACCTACCCAAGCTGCATGAAGTTGCTGGAAGTGGGTCTGATTTCCCCCATGCTGCTGGGAGCACCCTAGCCAGGAGCTCCTAGCTGCTAGCCCCAGCCGGGCTGGGGAGGGACAGGACTTGCTCTTCTCCCTCCAAGTGTGGCCATGCTGGGGATCAGACCCACCCTCCAGGTACCTCCTGCAGCTGCAGGAAGCTCTGGGACTGGGCAGCAGCCCAAGAGGCTGCCAGAGGCGTAGGTAGGTCTGATCTCCCCCAGAGAGTGGCTATGCAGGGGAAGAGCAAGTCCTGTCCCAACTCACCCTGGCTGGGACTAGCAGCTAGGAGCCCCTGGCTGGGGCGCTCCCAGCACGGGGGAGGATCAGACCCGCCTACACCTCCAGCAACCTCCTGTGGCTGCAGGAAGCTCCAGGGATGCTGCCTTCAGATCCCACGTCTAAAGGCAGCAGAGAAGTGAGGGTGGCAATCCCACAACCTGCCTACAACAGCTTTTGGACACCCTCCCCCCCATGACCCTCTTTTGGGTCAGGACCCCCACGGTTATAATACCCTGAAATTTCAGACGTAAACATCTGGAAACATGCAATTAACTAATTTTCAAATCCTATGGCCGTGAAATTGACCAGAATGGACCATGAATTTGGTAGGGCCCTAGTTATGAGACTATCTGGGGGCATGGGGAAACTAACTGTGCTTTCATTTCTTCTCTTTGCTATAATGTTCATGCAGATTTGCTGAGGCACTTTGCAGTAAGGTCCTTCTCAAATGCCAGAATAATCCCATAAAACTGATGGTTCAGTTCCTGTAGTACCCCTCTGGAAGCACCGGGGTAGACCTGACAAATATTCTGGAACACACCAAGGAGAAGTAATTGAAAGTAACTGCCTATAAGGACATGGCATGCAAGGGACTGACAGCACTTGTGTCAATGCAGCATGACAATTGCCTTCTAACCTGGAATCAAATGAACATAAACATAAACACAGCTGCAGAGTGACTATAAAAAGCTTTGAGATCCCAGACTTCAAAGTGATCTAAACATGCCATGTTCAGTCAGTCTAGTCTTTCTTTTCTTTTTTAACATGTGGATGAATTTGGTGACTATTTAATCCTCTCCTCCACTGAAGCTTCTATGAATGCAATGCTACAGAATCCTGAAGCCCAAAGTTTTCTATTTATCCACGACAGGTGCAGCATTTTTTAAATGAAAGATTATAATCTGCAAAAATTTCTTAGAGACCTTTAATTGTGGGATCTGCTTTATTATTATGTTTAAAAGGATTATGCGTGTGTGCATATTTCAAGGAGACCAACTTCCTTATGTAAATTTTAGCCTGACAGCAGAAGATGCCAAGTATCCTGGTCAGAGAGAATGTTTAGTGGAATTACAGAGGGACCATGGTTTCATCAGTATTTGCTAACCTCTCAGTACATATACATTTTTCAGTCAATATAAAAGAAAAACTTTATATTTTCAAATCCCCAGCCCAAAAGACCTCATTGGGAACTCTGCCCAGCAGAAGGTCCAAACTTCATCCCACGACCCAAATGAATGAAGGGTTTTTTTTTCCAGTTACACCCACCCACCCCTCTCTCTTGGAGCAGAGACTAAAATGGAAATTTCAAGCCCAGAATGGTGAAATGTTTAGAAAAGTTATTAGCATGCAAAGGAAACAGAATTATAATGGAAACCTAGTTTGTTGCCTTGACTACACACAGTTTTGTAACTGGCACCTACTACTTCTGCATTTTTTAAGTGTTTAAATTCATAATCTTAATAATGCATTAATATGTGTCTTTGCTAAATACATTATTATAATTTGCTTAACACCCGTGAGAACAAAATTTCTGAAAATGTATCCTGCAAACAAAATATTAACGGAAGTGGAAACTCAAAAATGAACTCAACACATTAGCAATAAACATCCATTTGACCTATGGCAGGATGTTAGGGATAAAAAGGGACCTCTGAGAAGCTGTAAAAATTGACCCAGAACTGAGGGTAGGGGGTGAGCTGTGGAAATCCTCTTAACTGCTGGTATCAACTGGCTGAGAGTACATGGCTACTTTCTGGAGACAAGTATATTTATACCATTCCTATTTTTCACCACTGTGAAATATCACCAGGACACATGGGCCAACTGCAGTTTGAAAGCAATTTCACTTTATTTACTTCATAGACTGCAGCTCCTTTGTAGGCTGCGCTTGTGTCCAGGTGCCTCATCCACTCACTCAGACTTGCCCAGTTTGACACAAGTCCTAAAATGATTGGAAGGCTTTCAAAATATCAGAACTGATTTATTTCATTTCTCTTCTTCAAAAATATTTCACCACCACCAAAACTTGACAATACCCACAAGATTTAAGTGCATCAAAATCTAAGGTCAGATCAATTTAGTCACACCAACATTTTGAATGGAAAGAAAAGGCAGCACTGGGTTAAACAAAAACTTTTCCAACATTTCATACACAAGATGCTCACTGCTGAAATACAAATGAGATGTCCCTGGGGGAACAAGTGCAAAAACAACAACAGCTCTCAGAGCCATGAGTCAGAAACAAAAACTTCGGAGACTGCTATGTATTCTCTCTGCCCAAAACAAACATCTCCATGCCAGTCTCACATAGAATGGAAAACTGATTAGTGAAGTGTCCCATTGCAGAACTCCATTTACTCTATCTGCTTATTCCCTTTGGGTTCCAGAAGGTTGATCTAGAATCCCAAGGCACTAGTATCATCTGGCTAGAATACTAATACATTTAAAATGTGACTCTCTGACTTTCGTTTGGCAGCCATCCAGGTAGCTAATTTCCTCAGCTGCTCCCCCGATAACAATGACACAGACTAATGCAACCTTTCACTCTGCTCCGATCATGCTGTGGAACAGCCCCAACGGCATTTACCATTAGCGTCAGGCTCAGTCAGATAGGAGGATCTCTCCACGGGACTCTCGGAAGAGTGGATAGCAGGCTGCTTCCACCACTGCATGTCAGCCTTTGCCTCAGGACGCAGATGCAGGATATTTGGAGATAGCAGAAGGAGAAGAGTCAAACAATTTAAGTTCTCCCCTCTCTGTTGTCTGAAAGTTTCTTTTCACCTTCAGAGCTTACTCAAAGTTTTAAGAAAAGCTAAACACACTAGATTCCCTTTTACTCTCTGCAAAACAAAACCCACAAATAAAACAAT
This sequence comes from Mauremys mutica, assembly GCF_020497125.1. Lineage (NCBI taxonomy): Eukaryota > Metazoa > Chordata > Testudines > Geoemydidae > Mauremys > Mauremys mutica. The sequence continues at coordinate 27,223,779 of NC_059087.1, forward strand.
TTGTTCCTGTGTGGAAAGTGGCTCAAGGCTCCAGATAAAAGTTCATCCCGGCCATACCAGAGACAGGATGCTTTGATTTCTCAGAAGGCTTAGCCACTGGATGAAGAGCTTCTAAAATTAATTCTAGTTATAAAGCAAGGACTCATTTGTACTTCCCCCTTCTTTTCTTGGCACGCATCAGAATCTGCTCACCCCCACAAGTGTACTGCTAATGGGAAACGATTCCGCACAGTGCTGAGTGATCCATGTAAAGGACCTCCTCTCCCCACCAAAAACATCTGAACATTGTTTGGAAGTTCATAGTACAAAGGGTGCAAAGAAATAAGCCAGCTGAACTGCTCACACAGATGGTAATATTTCCTCTACACTGATGTAACTTATCACAGACATTCCCTGGCCTGCTTACACAAGGCATCTGGAACGATACTGCAGGGATTCCAACATTTTCATTCACCAGAGCAAAGCATGCTCCAGTGTAAATAGCTTCCATATGCCATCATTAACAATAAACAAAATGAGAGAGAAAGGAGGGGCACAAAGAAAACTTTCCTCATGCCAAACAGCTCCCTTTAGTAAACAAAGTTCCCTGCCATTGGTCAGCAGCGTAAGCAACTTCTGCCACTGAGATTTGGGCAAGAGGTACGCAGCTTTCAGAAATGGATCAATGCCAACACAACTTACACACAGCCATGTGTAAACTAGCATTAAGTATGCTGGTCCATATGACAGAACGAGGAGCGGAGCAATGAAAAAGGAAGTCCCCCTGTGAGTTGGGACAAATTTCCTTCACCATTCTGCATTTCAATCCAAGTTGATATCAATTTGGCAAAAGTCTTCAACTGCATTTCTTTGACGTAGGGTGGTTTGTTTTTCTTTAAACCCCTCCTCCCCACAACGAGCAAACTGATAAATATAAAGTTATATATAAAGAGTCTCTTTCATATTTCCCCAGATCTCCATGCCTGGCTTCTGCTTACCACATCCCCTGTGACTTTCTCTTTTCTGGATGTAACACACCATTTAAGGTGTTGAAGCAAAATAGCCTTAAGCTGCTTCTAGTTAGCTCCTCAGCTGACTACAAACCCTTGCTAGGAATTAACAGCCATTTAGTACGGCCACCTCCTAGAGGTATCACTGATGTGCCTTATCAGGGTTTTTTGATTGCTATCTTACCTACCATTTTCCGTACATATGCCCACTTCAAAATTCCATTCAATCTGAGGTTTATCTTCAGTGTTTGCATTGTTACCATTTGCCAGTGCTCAGTTATCTACTTTGGCCCACCATTCCTCCATCATGTTGGAATATTTGACTGTCTGAATCAACTGCTGACAGATCAGGAGTGCTCCCCTGAGGGAGGGCATGCATCCAGTAGCACTCAATGACAGGCACTCGAGTAGGGAAACAGTTCCAGAAACATCTGAATCTCCTTCTCTATAATATTTTGGATCCCTTGCAGTCAGGCACAAAGACAGCTGACTGTTCTGATGGACGATCTCCTTGTGGCTATGGACAAAGTTCAAACATCCTGGCTAATGCTGTTGGCTTTACTGGTGGCCTTACCTTCCCTAATGATTTGGTAAGGATGGATGTGATTGCATTAGGCAGGCTTCATTCATTTCTTTCAGAGAGGTGTCAGAGACCGTTCTTCTCTGAAAGCCCTTACCAGTAGAGGGATCAGCACTATTGGTCCTTCTGTTCAAACACATGAAGCCACTGGAAAGACACTGCAAGAAAGTATGGGACTGTAGTAGATCAACATCCTGCTTAAATGCAAAACAGTACAGAGGCCCTTCTATCCCAAAGCCTGAAGTAGAGACCTGAATAAAATAAGAGTTCAATCCAGGCAAAAACAGAGGTGATGCCTGTTGACGGGAAGAAGCATTAGGAGCAATGAAGTTACATCAGCATCATGAAGAAGTCTGCTTTCCAAATGCCAACATGGATCTTGATGGAATTATCTCTGCTCCTGGACTCTCCAGCTAAGAGACTGCACCCGCTCTTCTCAGATGCTGACTGAGTCACAATAGTCTATACTTCCGACATTTCAAGACTAGTCTCACCCTGTGGGAGACAACACTGAAACCCACCTGGAAAGCACTGCCAATGTGACATTTAGCTGACCATCGTATATGTAGTGTGGGCCAATGAGAGCACAACTCACCAGTGCTGTTTGCCAGTTACATTTTACATCTCCCTCTCCTATATATACATATATATACACACATATATATACACACACACACCAGATGAAGGAGGAACAATCATTGCTGGGCACTATGGGAAGCAAGTCACCTGAGGTTTTTTTATTGGTTTGTTTAGGTTTTGGTTTTTTGAGCCAGTGGCTTGGTTACTGGGGGGCAGGGGAGGAGAGCCATGGTCTTGTCTGGGAGAAGACCTGATGTACTTTACATTCATATGATGGTACCTGGATCCTATAGGTTGAGCACCTTAAATAGTAAGTGCAATAAGCATGCATGGGATCCATCTGGAGCAGGGATTAAAAAAAAGAAGATATCCAGAGCTGCCTGAACAAATTACTATTGTAATTTTGGTGCCCAGAACATACAGCGTGTCCCCAGTGACAGGCACTGTCAAGCCACGATGTTTCAAGAGAAATATGTTGACTTGAAAGGTTAGCATGATATGCAGACAGCGCGTTATTAAAAAGAATGGTTGGTTTCAGCCAATCACAATTGTTAGCAGCCAAAAAGTATGCAAATCCCTGCCAATCATTAGCTACCCCCCAGACCCTCTATAGGCAACAAAATAATGCAGTCACCTCAGTGTCTTTTAATGCAGCTGTCTCAAAAAGATCTAATTTTCAGTTATTTTAGCATAAAACAACTGGATGGTACTTCCTGTTAACAATAACTGTAACCAGGACTATAAAGCAGCCTCGCCTTCTGCCTCAGTGTTTAGTCCAAAATACAATTACCTCATAAAAATGAGGCACCCTCAAGTTAACATCCAAACGACTGGATTATGAAAATTTTAAATGGGAGTTGAATATACATGCTGAAGGATGAACAGACCCCCTCCCCAGCATGGAAAGCTATTTTAAATATATTATCACCTCTTTTATAAACCATGCTGCCTAATTTCTCATATAAAAAAAACCAAACACACCCAGAAACTGCACTGTTTGACTAGATGAGTCTATGGTATCTGCGTTAATGTTTGTGCTACACATATTTAAAATATTGGTATGCTAACGTTAAAATGTTCTAGGGAACCACAGACAATTCTCATTTTTGGCACAACAGTGCTCCTAGTGCACTACTGTAGTAGGAGGTACCATGTTATCCGATGTACACATTACATCTTAATATTAAATCAGTTTGTTTAATGACTTGTAAACAATTTCAAATGATAAAAACATAAGAAAGATCCTTTTACAAACCATCTCCTATCCAAACTTGTTTCCCTGGTGGCAAGTACAGTGAATTTTCACATGAAAAAACAATGGAAAGGACAGCATAAAAGAGCAAAGACGAAAATAAAATCTTAACCAAGCAACCTCAGTTATTGCATTAAGACATGTACAACCCCTGGCTGCTGAACGGGAGACTCACAGGATGCAACAGGAGACTCACAAGATGCAACAGGAGACGGCCAAACTTCAGCTCGAGCGGAGAAAGTCATCACCCCCTGATACTCCACTTCCCCACCGCCATGAGAAAAACTGGGAAAGGATGTGTCCCATTTACAGTGATACTGAGGATATAGAGGCGTTTCTGTCTACCTTTGAACGACTCTGCAATCTGTACCAAATCCCAGACGGTCAGCGGATGCCTGTCCTGCTGACCAGACTGACTGGAAAAGCCAGGGAGGTATTTAATGAATTGGGGGAACGGGAAGCCTTGGATTATGAGCGGTTTAAAGATTCTGTGTTAAGGCGGTTCAAAGTCACTCCTGAATCCTACAGAGTTAAATTTAGAGAGTTTAAAATGTCTAAGGATTGTACTTTTGTAGAATGTGCTCATAAACTGATGGGTTTTGTTAAAAAATGGGTTATGGGAGCAAAGGCACATGGGAGTTTTGACAAACTGCTGGATTTGATAACTTTAGAACAGTTCCTAGACATTGTGCCTGACCAGGTGAGAGCAGCTGTGTGTGATAGGGGCGGCAGAGATTGCGGATGCCCATACCCAAAACAGGGCTCGGGAAGGATGTAGACCCCTGGGGAAAACTAGTCACCATTCTCCCCAGCTCAAGAGGAGGGAGGGATTTAAAGGTAAACCTGGCCCTGACTCCTCTAAAGGGGGGATGGAGGGTAGGAACTCGCATCCCAGGATGGAACAGGTGACCTGCTATCACTGTGGTATGCTGGGCCACATCAGACCCGATTGCCCGACCCTGAAGGGCAGCCCAAAGCCAGCAGTGCAGGCCAACTCCATTACCCTGAGCACTCAGGCTGAACCAAGCCTCAACAGCGCCACCTTGAGTCCAGGTGCAAGCACAGCGATGGCTAATGCCAACCCCATTGTCTCCAGTGGCCTGGGGGGAGGGGATGAGCTCACCAGTTATGTCAGGACTGAGGCTTGGCAAGGGAGTGAGAGGTTTATTAAGGAAGCAAAGGTCAATGGTGTTGAATGCATGGGATGGCGAGACACGGGCTCTGATGTAACTATAGTCAAGGGACATCTGGTGAAGCCAGAGGACATGTTGCCAGGGGAATATGTGACAATAGTGGCACTATCTGAGTACTCTGTGGACCTGCCAATGGCTAGGATCCACTTGAGTGGGATGGCTTTCAAGGCTGAGGGTGAATGGCCACGTGAATGTGGTGACCAGGTCGCAGAAAGAGTTGGTGTGAGGGGGACGGCGAACAGACAGAGAGTGTCTCTCATGATCACACCCCCTTATGCATCTGTGCTGTTTGTTGCCTCATTTTGGGTGCTGCACTGATGCTTATTAATACACGAGTACACGAACGCATGAAGTAGGCTGTAGCCCACGAAATCTTATGCTCAAATACATTTGTTAGTCTCTAAGGTGCCACAAGTACTCCTTGTTCTTTTTGTGGATACAGACTAACATGGCTGCTACTCTGAAACTTATTAATACAGAATCCCAACTTGTTGCCTGCTCCCTCCCTCTCCCTCTCTGAGTCACTCTGTGGTTTGTCTCCTGTAATTATGCTGACTGCCCAGTTTTGATCACAGGAAAATTTGATCACTGCTGAATTTTCAAAGACATCCTAGATTCACAGCAGCCATGCAGGGCCTACAGAAACGCGTTCCCTCTTTCATTTAACTGGTCCAAAACACCTCTGGAAACCCTAATGAGTCCTAAACTACACTACAACTATCCCCAGGCATCATTGACTGAACACTGATTGATGCTTCAGTATGACAGAAGCTGCTACATGGACCAATACCAATTAGAAGCTTTCCCTGGACCACTGGTATACACATACTACAGTTTGAGAGCCACGCAGCTCATTCATAGTTAGTATATAAAAGTATGAAGATCATTGTTCAATTTATGAAAGGTTGCACCCGATTAAAAAAAAATATTGTTACTTATCACCAGTAGTTCTCGCTCTCCATCTGTATTGCCTTCACAGAGCCGCACACCTAGCCCTTTTCCACAGAACCTTTTTCAGCTTGGCATTCAATTCCTACACAGAGGCTTTCTGGATGTAATATCACAAGGGAGAATATTAACTACTATAAGCAGGGGCAGATTTCAATATTCTTACATCCAAAGTCTGATGATAAAGAAGTACCTGCTCCTTTCTGCATTGCTCCAGTTGCTGAAGTCAGATGTTGTTTGAATTCAGGGGATTCTGATTAGCAAAATACATAGCCCCACTTATTTCGACATGTTGGGGTACAAAAGACAAACTAGATCCTTTTTGCATATATTTAAAATCCAAAACTACTTTAAGTTTCAGATCTTTTATTTTGACCATAACAGATTAAAATCAATCCTGCAAAAAGGAGAACCCTCAAACCACAATATAAAATTAGTCTCCACAAAGTGATTTTGATGGCCATTTTGTCAGTTCTTTCAACTGGTAGTATGCTTATGTAATCCTATTAGACCTCTGATATCCCATTATAAATACATACATAAATTCTTATAACTGACAAATCTTAACTCCTGAGGTGAAGACAGGGTCTGCAAATTTGTTTCCAACGGGGGGGGGGGGGGTGTCAACTTAAGTTGTAAGATCCATGTTTTCAAGACTACTACTTAAGCATACAGCTATCCTACCGTGTTCAGTAGGAGAAAGGCAAGCTCCCTCTAACAGTGTAAACGCAGAAGGGTCAGTCAAGGAATCCAGAAAGACAATATCTGAACTCCCCCAGTCCCCACTACTGTCCATCTTTAATACAGTAAGTTAAAATGAATGTTAGATATTCTCTCCAGTTTTGCTGCTCACTTCTAATGTAATGCTTTCAGATGTCAGCACTGACTATTTCTTAAGATGAAATCAGAATGAAGTAATCCAAAATTGGCAGTGAAAAGAAAAACGTGATATTAACACCTGAAGAAAAATATAGACTGGAAAAATCTGAAATTTGTAAGTTTTGTGGGAAAATCTGCATTAATCAGTAAAAATGGAACCCACAAGAACCTGTTTATAAATTATCTCTCTGCTAGCGAAACTCAATTTTACAAAGTATACACCCTTAATTATAGTGATAAATCTCTGTGGTATTAAAAATATGTTCCAGCTTGCGATATTTGTGGAACACAATCATTATCACCTCCTCTTCCTTCTCTACTCTGGCAGAACTGGGGAAGAGAAGTTGCTAATAGCCCATGGGGCTGTATAAAAAGGAATAAGGCGAATTCCTGACTTCTTGTCTCACTAAACTGCTGCTCAAGGAAAATAAAGAGGAACTGCGTAAGATCAGCCCCAACAAGATTTAACAGGGAGTAAAGATACTATCTTCCAGAGGCTTACCCACAACTGCAAGATTTATAAGTTTTTTTAGGTCATGAGGGATCATTATAAACATCTAATCTGACCTCTTGCGTGACTCAGGTGATAGGACTTCCCTGAACTAACTTCTGCTTATCTGTGGTTGCTAAAGCATATAATTTAGAAAAACATCCAATCTTGATGTAAAAATTGCTAGTAATGGAGAATCCACCACAACTCTTGATAAAGAGAACGAGGAGTCCTTGTGGCACCTTAGAGACTAACAAAATATCTCTTCCTACTGTATTTTCCACTGCATGCATCCGATGAAGTGGGTTTTATCCCACAAAAGCTTATGCCCAAATAAATTTGTTAGTCTCTAAGGTGCCATAAATACTCCTCGTTCTTTTTGCTGATACAGACTAACACGGCTACCACTCTGAACTCTTGATAAGTTGTTCTAATGATTAATTGCCCTCACTGTTAAATTTTTTTCCACAGTATTTCTAGTCTAAAGTTGTCTAACTTCAGCTTGTAGCCACTGGCTCGTTATACTTTTGTCTGATTGTTCAAAGAGCCCTCTAGTACCAAATTTCTGTTCCACATGTAGATACTCACAGGCTGTGATCAAGTCACCCAATATCTTTCTCTTTGATAAAGTAAATAGATTTAACTCCTTGAATCTTTTGTTGCAACAGACAGGTTTTCCAATCCTTTAGTGGTTCTTGTGGCTTTTTCTCTGAACCCTCTCAAATGTTTCAACATCCTTCTTGAAGCACAGACAACAGAATTGGACAAAGTATTCAAGTAGCGGTCACACTAGTGCCAAATACAGAGGTAAAATGAACAGGGGAGCACTGAGTTTAAGCATCTAAGGATCACATTCACCTTTTTGGGAGCATTGCCTTGGGAGCTCGTGTTCACCGGATTATCAATTATCCCCCTCAAGTATTTTTCTAGAATAACGGATTCCCAGGATACAGTACCCAATCCTGGGAGTATGGCCTACATTCATTGTTCCTAGATGTATGACTTTCAATATGGCTATAGTGAAATCCATATGGTTTGCTTGCACCCTGCTTAACAAGTGACCCAGATCATTCTGTATCAGTGACCTGTCCTCTTCATTATTTACCAGTCCTCAATCTTTGGGTCATTGCAAACTTTAACAGTAAGGATTTTGTTTTTCTTCCAGGTCATTGACAAACACGTTCAACAATGTAGGGCCAAAAATCAATGCCATGTTGATTTTATATTGTTTTAGTTTCTTAATCAAAATGTCATAATGCTACCAAGTCAACTGCCCTACAGAAGTCTATTACATCAACACTATTCTCTTTATTAACGAAACTTGTAATGTCATAAAAAGATAAGGTTAATTTGACAAGATTTTTTTCCCCATAAACCCATGTATATTGGCATTAATAAAAAGAGTTCGGTAACAGCCATTCCACTATTGTACCTGGGATCAATGTCAGGCTGATTACAGGCCTATAATTACCTGGGCCATCCCATTTACTTTTTTTAAAACATGGGCACAACATTAGCTTTCTTCCAGTCCTTTGGAACTTCCTCAGTGTTCCAAGACATATTGGGTTAAAAAAAACCAAACACCAGCATTAACGTTTCAGAGAGCTTCTCATCCAATTCTTTTAATATGTTTGGATGCAAGTTATCTGAACCTGCTTATTTAAAAGATGTCCACCTTTAATAGCTGCTGTTTAATATCATCCTTAGTTATTGTTGGAATGGAAAAGTGTATCAACATATGATTTGAATACATCATCTGGCTTTTCCCCAAATACAGAACAGAAATATTTACTGAACACTTCTCCCTTTTCAGCATTAATGAAAACTCTACCATTTCCATTTAATAATGGACTAATCCTATTGTTAGCATTCTTTTTTTCCTAATATACTTAAACTCGTCCATATTATCCTTAACTCTGCTGGCCATAGATTTGTGTGTGTTTTTGTGCTTTACCAATTTTCTAGTTTCCTAACTTCTAGTTTACATTCACTACTACCAATTTCCCCCTTCCCCCACTTGTTATGTTGTTTATTTTATAGCCGGTTTTACTTTCCCAAAAGCAGAACACTTAATGTACATACAGGTTGCAAAGCAGAGTCAAAGAATAAAGTGACATGGCCACGTAACACCCAGCAAGTTTGCAGTAATTGTTGTCACATTTCCAGTTGTTCTGGAATGACCATCACACTACCAAGTCTCTGCCCCACCCAGGCATCAGTAAAGGGGTGTGACTGTCCAATACAAGGCGTACTTTCAAGTTTCAGTGATGACTTACTGTTGACAAATTAATATAATAATCAACTCGAGTTAGCAGTGTCACCTTGTAAGAACATTGCGTGAAGAGGATAGCATTTGGACCATGAATAGCCTTCCTCAAGATACACTTTTGTGAGGTCATTATCAACTGTGGTGCCAAGTGCTGCTCATCCCACCCAGGCAAGCAGTCCCACTGACATCAACGGGACAACTTACAAGAATAAAGCAAGCAGGATTAGACTATAGCTCAATACTTCAGTTACTATTCAAGAAAGCACCAAAGATTGATACCCTCAAGCAGGGTTGCCAGGTCAATGAAGGAAGTGGGAGTGTGTGTGGAAATTAGGGTGACCAGACACTGTCCCAATTTTGAGGAGTTTGTCCCGCATTCCGACCAGAGTATGGTCGGAACGCCATTTGTCCTGATATTTTGTTTCCTGGTCTTTGGCGGCAACTCGGCGGAGAGTCCTTCAGTCGCGGACAGTCTTCGGCAGCGGGTGCTTCTGTCTTTGGTGGCAAGGTTTATTACCCGCCGCCAAAATACCGCCGAAGACCGTCCGCGACTGAAGGGCTCTCCGCCGAATTCCCGGACGGGTGAGCTTAAAAAACAAAACAAAAAACAAAACAAAAAAAATCCCCCCCCGCGGCAGTCCCGATATTTTCCCCTTAACATCTGGTCACCGTAGTGGAAATACCATTCTACTCAGACCCACCATTTTTCTGAGTATTCCCCCACCCCAGCTTAGAAATAGTGCAACATATTCCTATACCTTCTGGAGCCCAATGACTACAGCTGATGGATTGGAAAGGATTAGCTCTGGAGGAGATAATGCTTCTTTTTACCTCCTTACACGTCTGGTTATCTCTTAAATGGCAATATAATCTGCATTTAGAAATGGGATGAGGCCAAACTCACTAAAACGGCTGGGCTCTGGAGATTTTTTCATTGCTCCTACATATGGAATTACGTGCTCACGCCTCAGTTTTATGGGCATCGCCCTCATTTAACCCAATGCACAGATGCATTTATATATTCCATGCAATACATTTAATGGGTTACGTTATCTTCCTGTATGCAGTTTTTCCTGCATGACTGGTAAAAGTAAACGCCACAAACTGTATTTTGTTCTCATATAAATTCACAGAGGACATCAGAGATTACCAGATTATGATTTACAGAAAAAATAAGAGCATGTACCATATTTGTTTACATTTCCAAGGCATCTCTCATCCTAGCATCTGAGTGCCTCATATCTACTTGTATTGATATATATGTTCCATAATTTTTTATTTCCTTTTGTGCAAGAATAAAAGCATTGTTATGAATAGGTTTCACCGGGTCAGGATAGCTTTCTCACATGTAGTAAGCAGTATTTTTTGCCTCACCAATGACCTTGACACAAGCCACTTAAAATTCTGATTTGATCTTAAGTTTGTAAGAGCACCTCTTTGTCATCTGTGAAGTCGTCCACCATCAATACCGAGCAACTTGGGGTTGAACCAGAGATATATTTTACTTTTGTTTCCCCCAAAAGGGAGAAAGAGTTCCCATGTCTCCTCCATGGCATGTGAGAGCCTGAGCTTTCCATTCAAACGCTCAATGGATACCAATAGAATCCCAGAGCCACTCCACAGGTCACGTAAAGTAGCACTTAAAGAACTACTCAGATTTATATTCTAGGATAAACATTTCCTTTTTATTAAACATATTGCACAATCGTGCTATAAACACATGGAAACCCTTGGAAGGTGCAGATCTAAAGCCAGAGCCTGTCACAGAAAATGGAGACCTCTCAAACTCATTCCACTTTCCCCATTTTAGAAAATCAGAAATTGAGTGTTCTGGCTCATAAATTCTACTCCTGGTGAATGTGAGCTTAGAACCCCAGAGGCAATAAGGAAAAGGCAATCAACAACAACTCTAACCACTGCACAGATGCTGCTGTTTAGTTCATACAGCGCTTCTTAAAGCATTCGGATGGATAAAATGGGATTTCAACGCAGGGGGGCTGAGGGCAGCAGGCAGGATCCCTCAGTGAAGACACCAAGGGCAAAGGAAGTTCTGAGGAGCATCATATTGGTTATGATGAGTTAACTCAGCATGCTCAGCTTTTGTTCATTTTAATCTGCCAGTAAGCAAACTTGGCCATACCAAACATCCTGCTTCTAAAATGCTCTAAAAATCCACAGGAACCATAAAAAAAAGAGGAAAAACAAACTGATGTCTTCCCTGGGAAGCCATGAAAAGCTAATAACTATTTGTTTCCAACTGTTGTTGGGTTTCCTGTTGTCATTTCAGGATCACAGTCTGAATGTTTTCTAGCTCTTTAAAACCTTTTATAGTTCCAGGACCACCTGTTCAAATACTCTGACACCACTACACATGTGCACTTCTCTATGCATCCCTCAACACAAGCCATCAGCCTGGGAAGGAAACACTTAACCTGTTTTTCTGTTCTCCTATCACGCAGAGCCAAGATGTGCTGAAGAAAAATGCAGATAGCTTTCTCAAAGCATCAAGGTCATTGTTGGCTTCTACACAAAAGGGGAGATGAGTGGCTTCCAGATTCTTCAATCCCCATTTGTCATACACTTAATGACTTATGTTATGTGTGTATAAAACTGGATATGTGTTCATAATTCTGGGGGTAGAGTGGTGAAGAGAAGGGTTTTACTTTAGCATAATTACTCCAGGGGGAATTCTGTGCCGAAAAATTGAAAATTCTGCACACTATTTTAAAATTTTGCAAATTGTATTTGTCAAAACACTGTATAATCATGCCAGTTTCAATTATTTTGGTAATTTATTTCAAAATACCTGTCAGCAAGTATGTCTGTTGCAATACAGACACACAAAAATTCCCCAAGAGTAGAGAGTTAAAGAAACCCCTATGACAACCCAGTTCCAGCTTCTCTTCCCCCTACCCCTCAGAGCCCAGCTGGGGGGCCAACACACATACCACCTACTCCCCAGATGCCAGCCATGGGGCCCTCCCCGGCCCAGACACTCACACCGCCTATTCCCCAGAGCCCAGGGATCCAGAAGGAGAAACAGCTAGATGCTGAGTCCCAGGCTAGCACGGCATCGTGTCACCACCTCTTTCCTTTAGGGCATGCTGGGAACTGCAGCTACTGGGAACCCTCCAGTTCCCTCCCCCTCCCTCTGACCTTCTCTTCTATTTGTGAGCTGGGCTCTGCTGGCTCCAGCGGCCCCTATTGGCAGCCAACATCTCTGCAGCGCATTTCTGTGGGGCAATAGGGATATTCTGCACACACACAACATTAATTTCTGCAAAATTCTGCATTGCGCAATGGCGCAGAATTCCTCCTGGAGTAAATAATGGAATCCTTTATAACACACCATGAAATGATCTTGTGCATCCTACTTCTGTGCAGAACAAGTAGGATGGGGAGCGGGGGGGGGAAGTTGGACCATTCAAAATACCATTGGGGGACAGACAAGACAGTCACTTATGAAACTTATTATACTACATTCAACAGTGCAGCTGTTCTTTTTCAACAAAGTGCCCTACTGTGAAAGGCACAATGTCTGAATTAATGTAGATCAAGCCCCCCCCTCCCCCCGACTGAAAAAACAAGACAAACACAGTGAGTTCATACTAACTGCAAGACAATCCTTCATAGTACTTGATTAAGTTGAGAGTTACTCTTCTATAGTTACCATGCACTGTGGTCATACATTATTATTTTTTTTTGTAATGCATGGACACCACATTAAATTCAAGAGAGAGTATATATTTAAAAGAGTAACAATATTACTCTCTCTTACTACAACAATTATGCACAATTACAAACCCATACCCAAAGCACTGCTGTCTCACTAAAGCAGAGACACAAGGAGATGATGTGTTAGGAGTCTAGCACACAACTGTGTATTCTTCAGTATCAGAAGACACACAGCAGCTCCTGAATGGAATGCAAGTTGGAAACCAACCTTTCCAGACTTCATCTGAGTTTACAGGGCGTGGGCACATCACACCAATAATCAGTGACAGGGGAACAGTGTTGAGAGAGAAATCAGTACATTCTAATGTTTCATGTGCTGATTTCTTCTGCTGTAATTTCCATCTCCTACAGCAGTGTTTCCTCAACCTCTCTCTGCTGGCAACCTCCCTATTTGAAAAAATTGAGACCCTCTACCTACCTTAAGCTTGGCCTTCGGCTTCAGCCCCCCCGCTGCTGAAACTATGTAAACTGACAGGAAGCAGGGCAAAAGCCAGGGGTCCCGCAAAGCTATCTAATGCTGACTGTGTTTGCAACCTTCCTAAACCCACTCTGTGACCTCCACTAGGGGTCATGAACCCCAGGTTGAGACACTGTCTTAGGAAGCCATATTGGAGACAGCTTTCCTTTGGGGGCAATTTGCTTTTCTAAAAAAAAGGAGTTCCATTGTAAGTTATCTGGGCTAGATGATTATAAAAACCCCAGCAGACATTCAGACTGTACAGTTGTGAGTTTGGGAAGAGATTTTTATCAGTTTGATGCCTCTCATTGAAAGTCAATGGGAATTAGGCACCAAACTGCCCTATGCACTTTGGAAAAAAAAAATCTCACCCTTAAATAAATAACAGAATAAAAATACATCATCACTACAAAAAAATTAGTCCTTCATAAAACACTAATTACTCCTCCCAGACCCACTGTGAGGTAGGTGTAATACACATTTTACCAATGAGAAAACTGAAGCACGGAGAGGTTAAGTGACTTACCCTAGGTCAAAGAAGGAATCTGTGGGAGAATTGGGGCTGGCACGCCTAAATTTCTGGCTCTCAGTCCTGTGCTCAAGCCATGATTTATCGCCAAATGAAGTAGCTGAAGCACCACTACTGGAACTATTTAAGAGGAGATCAGTGGTACGAGAAGGCATGTTATAGGAAAATATACTGCATGGTATGTAGAAAGTTTAAGGTTTTGCTGTCAGAGATCTCATGAATTACCAGGTCAAATGCAACCACCTTGTCTGCCCTCACTTTCCCACCCCCCCATTACTTTAGTCACAGTCATCAATTTCCACATACCGGTAATCTGTGTGCTGAGTCTGCAATGTCACCTTTCAAATCTCTCACTGCCATTTGGATGATCAATATCTTCATTTCCTGATAGTTTTGTGGAAGACTTTGAAAACCTAACTTAGTATCCATTTACTTTCAAAGCCAGCGAAGTCAAAGACCTCCTTGACAGGGAATCTGTTTCCTCAATGAACAGAGTATTAGCAAAAGCACAGATAGTTTGCTGGAGATTATAGAATTTCCAAAAGAGCCAAAAAGCTGTTCCCTACTTGTTCCCGCTAGGAACATCAGAGGATGTGGTGCAATTTCACATCTTGGGAACTCTCATTCACTGGCTGCACTATAAAAATTACATTTTTAGATGATAACAAGGATATTTTCTAAAGAGATGCTAACTGTTCAGATATGGTATCCCTGCTAAGTATGAAGGGAAAAATCCTTTTTCTTTCACTGCTGACACAAATATGTTCTTGAACCAGAATTTATACAAGGAAATTTGTATTCCTTCAAGCTTTATGCGGATTACAGGAGTCAGCAAGTGGATATTCACATCCCTGAATGCTTGTGTATTTCAGCGGAACTGTCTCAACCATTCCTCGGCTAGATTCTAGCCCAGTGCTTTGGGCACGTGCCTACAAGTGGATAAGTAGATAAACTATTCAAAATGAACTGGTTTATTGTACATGATGTGCCCTTATTCCATAATTATACTCTAAAACTGTTCTGAGTTATTTGAACAGAGCATCAGCCAACTGCACATCTGACAACTTTGCTGAAAGCCGCATTACAGTCTCCTAGTTCCTTGATAGGATTTTTCTAATATCAAGACCAGACAGTACTTGATAAAAAGAACTCCTTTATTCCCAACTTCTTATAGAAGTGTAGCACTTTCTCCAATACTTTTAGAACCTGTGATGAACACTCACGCAGTAAGTACTGCAGCACAGCTTCTTATAACTGAGGAACTTTGGATTCATAATCTTCATGCAGGAGGGTTATGCACCACTATGCATTTCACTGTGAAGTATCTGTAGCTTCCTCCTTTGCAGGTCTTATGCCATAAATTTCAGGGTGGCCCAGAACATACTTAGAAGTGAGCTTGGGTAATAATTCTCTATTTTCCACCCATTACAAATTAAACGGAATGGCTCAGGCTTTCTAAAGTTTCCTTTGATTCACCTTTAAGTAGAGCCCAAGTTTGGAAAGGCTCAGCAAAGGTATGAGTGTTTTTGCAAAATTACAATTGCCTGAAGACAGGACGCTTCATTCAAAATCTAGAGTGGAGGCTGACACTTCTACTAGAATTTATTTTTGCCTCAGTAACAATCAGTGTTTTTCTTGTTCAAACCAGAGTTTGACTTTTTCCACTAGCTATAAATCCACTAGCATGGAAGTATTGTGGTAACATAGTACAACATTGTTGCCTATATAACATATGTACTGTATGTTCTGCTCTGAATGCACTGGACCTGCACTGCTAGTTGATGCAACAGGAATTTCCATATAGAAAAGTACATCTTGAACCTCAACTAACATGAGGGTAAATCATCATATGTATATGTATGTATGATTTATTGCCTATAAAGCTCAAGAGAGATGCTGCCCAATACTTGCAAGGCTTATATATCAGACTTTGAGATATGACGGAAGAACATTTTTTAAATTTAAGATTTTCATCAGTAGATCTCAAAATGCTTTACGAAGGAGAGCAGTATCATTATCCCCATTTTACAGATGGAGAAACCGAGGCACAGAGTAGAGAAGTTACTTGCCCAATTTCACCCACTAGGACAGTGGCAGAGGCAGGAATAAAATCTCTGTCTTCTGAGCCCCAGTCCAGTGTTCTTTCGACTAGGCCAGACAAGTGTTTAAAACAAAGAACTAAAAGTCAGGAGGTCCTGAGCTATTTTTTCCACAACTGTTAGCGACTGACTGTGTAACTAAGGTCACTTAATTCCTGTGCCTCAGTTTTTCCCCACAGTAAAATGAGGGTAATAACACTCATTTAACTCACAAAGGAGTTGTGAAGCTTAATTAGTGTTTATTCAGCACTTTGAGATCCTCAAATAAGATGTGCTAGGGAAGGACAACATAATTTCTTTAAGCAACAGACTCAAGTGATGACAGCACCTCTCTCCCTCTCAGTCTCCTGCAACTGCTGGAGTTTTGAAAACTTACTATCAAGCCTCACAATTCTTTTTGTTCAGACTGCTGCCTGCATTGTGGGAAAACCTCAATACTGCATCTGTTAGGATCAAAATTCTAGTCAGCGTTGCAGAATTCTGACAATCTGGTGAGAAAGACAAGTGATAGCAGCCTGGAAGACATGATACTTCAGAGTATAATATAAAACCCTGCCTTTCTTAATCTCAATCATTATAAGTCTTTTATGTACTCCTCACTCAAGTGTTTTCCTCTATTCAGTGTTTAAATAATTAAATAGACCAGGGGACATTTTGTCTTTACATTCTTATTTTAAAAGGAAATCCAGCTTCTATCTTCTCATTTAATTTTCTTTAAATTCCAACCTTGTAGCATTAACTTTACCCAATAAAAGGTCCCTCCTGCCCACCCCTCCTGCGACAGTTTTAAGAAGCACACCCCTGTATTTAAGTTACAATTTTTACTTTGTATCATGGTTTTGAGAAAATTGGCATGTAGCTACTTACAAAATATTGCAGTCTAGTTTTTACAGACTATCAACACTAACAACCCCCCCGACACACACACAGGTCTGAAGGCCCAGTTGCAACAGAGTTAACATGTCCCCAAGTTAAAAGAGTTAAACAAGGGCCTAAAACAGATAAACTATGGTTCTGTGATGTAAAGTAGATGGGACCTAACTGTGTTGCACCCACATACTTGAATTGTGCTACAACGTTGGGACAGATCAGAACTATAACATGGTTTGGGAGTATGGGTTAAACCTTGGAGATATTCCATCTACACAGCAAAATGGAACTGTTGTAACTCAAGGATTCTCAACCTACAGGTTGTGGCTAGGTGCCAGGAGGTTGAAACCAGGCAGCTCTATCCATATAGTTACAGGGAACAGGACTACTGGCTACATTGTAAGGGGCAGTCCCAGTTTAGAAGAGGCTGAGAACCACTGTTTTTTAGGACAAACTATAAAGTAATTGAGCCCCCCAACATGGCTGTGTTTACACTACAGAAAGGCCCTTAGAAATCTGAGATCAGAATCACTGACAGGTAGACCTTGTCATGTAATTCCTCAGAATCCCTTTCGTTTTGCTAACATTGCTAGGACTAAATTCACTCATGGAGGCGGACAGAGATTGAAAAGGGAGCAGAAAACAAGGAAGGAAAGAGGTCTTTTGTTTCCTTTTTTTGGTCCTCTTTCCCTACCAATAGTGACTGCTTCTACTCAGAGCTTTCCCCCAAGCATCCACAAAGTGAAACAGACATCTCTAGTCAACTTTAGAGTTATCAATAGGGTTCTGAAACAGGAACTTCAATTTACGGGCAAGAAAGTCCCAATTTATTACCTGAAAGTATCAAAGGCTGCATAACACACAGACTCATAAAAACCAAATAATCTACTCCTTTGTCACCCAAGACATTCACTAAAGTTATGAGAGTTTTCAGTAAACAATAAAAAAATTCCTAATAGGTTTTTTGAGGCTACTCCGAATACTGTGAGTGATTAGGTTTTTTGGTAAGATTTCAGGCTCCAGCAGGAAGAATACAGAGCAACTGCTATGGATAGAAAAAAAAAATAAAAAAAAACAAAACACAAACCACAATTATGGCATCTGACTGAAAATAAACTGTGCGCTCCAAAAAACATAAAGTGGTCTTACTTTCATTAGGCAGGTCCTCCCGATCCAGCTCCTCATCGGGTGCTGAGGTGTTGCTTCCACTCTCATCCAAAGTGAGAATGAGGGGATCATCATCATCCATGCTCACAGCCATTCTATTTCCTTTCAGGCTCCTCTTCCAAGAACTTTAAATAACGTCTTTTGCAGTTCACCTTTCAAAAACACTTTGTCAAAAATATTCCTCAGAAAGTCCTCCATCAGGTGCATCTTCTAGACTTAAAAATATGCAGAAAGATATACCCATTTCCAGGGGATCTCAGACCAAAAAAAGAATCTACCAAGCTGTTTGCTAAGAGTGGTACAGAACAGCAAGTTCACTAGCAACATTAGTTTATATCCAGCCACTGGCTATTAAAACAAAAAACTTTATCTAACTTGAGCTACTTATCCGCAACCACAATACTCATGATCTTAGCTGCAATAGTCATGATTTAATTTAGAACAGAAGGAAAATAATTCCAGGTAAATCCCTCAATGTTTATTAATAACAAAGAATAGGCAGGGACTACATATATATAGTTAACATAACACTGCCACTTTCATACATGGCTTCAAATCCAAAACTATTCTGTTTTTCCATTTCAAAACTCCAGACTCCAAGGGGGAAAATGGGAAAACGAGTCTGATGAGCGTGCACACTCATGAATTCACTAACAGAACTTTTCCTCCACTACACTTGTGAAGCCCTAAGAACCCAGAAGTTACCCTAAAAGCGCCTTACTAATGCTGCCAGCCCTCAATGTGGTTATGGTGTGGCTCTTTTCTGGGGGCCGAGGTGATGGCTGGGGGGAAGTCACAGTGAAGGCTGGGGCAGGGGCGGAGGTAAGGCCGGGTCCGGTCACACAAACAGTAACGTGGTCCCAGGACAAAAAGTGCAAACGTGCATTTCCGGGCAGCGGTGCCACGCGCAGCAGCGAGCAGCGCCCCGCGCCCACGGGAGACGTGCTGCCCGGTACGGGGGGGGGGCTGCTTTGCAGCTTGCCTAGCAGAGGCGCAGGGATCCCCTCCGCCGCGCTGGCTCCGCACCTGCCCAGCGGCTCCCTGGCGCGCTGCACGAGCCCTGCACGAGCCCTGCACGGCCCCCCTCCCCCACGCAGCGACCCCTCCCCCCGCCTGCCAGGCCGCTCGTGTGCACGTTTCACGAGGACTTTTCACGCCGCGCGAACCCCGCGCGGGAGCCAAGGTCCGCTGCCCGGGAAGCCCTGAGCCCCAGCCGGCGAGTCCAGCAACAGAACCGGGCCCCTCAAGCCACCAACGGCCGCTGCGACAACTCGCCTCAGCCAGCCAGCCGCCGAGCCCCGCCCACCGGCACCGCCCATTGGCCGCCTCCCTCCCGGCTGCCTTCTGATAGCTCCCCCATCCCAGAGACCCACCAATCGCCCCTGGGCACCCTCTCTGCCCCGCCCTGCCACTGCCGCGGCGCAGGGAAGGGGATCCGGGTTTCTCCCTTTTTGTCCTGCCATTGGATGGAGGACTCGCCCATCAAAGTAGAGGTGAGCGGTGACGTTTCTGATTGGTCAGAAGGCTCAGTGACACATTGGAGACCCCGCCTTTCTCCGGAGCTGGAAGAGGCGGGACTAAGCGTGCTAAGCGAGGGCGGCGATTGGTTACGGGGAGGGGTGGGGGAAGAGTCAGGGAGGATCTGTCCCCGCCGTCTCCGTTTGGGGTTAAAGGTTAGTGACGCAGTAACCTAGCAACGGAGACACGCTGGAAATAGACCGGACGGGAGGCGGCGGCGGCTTTGCTGTGAGCATGTGACGAGTCAGGGAACCTCCCCGGGAGCTGGGGAGCCCTTCCCCCAGCCCGACCCCCGATCCTTGAGGGGACCCCCAGGAAGGCGGGGAAGCCCCTTCACCCTTCTCCCCCTCCCACCCCCAAGAGACTGGGGAGCCCCTCGCCACAGTTCGACCCCCCCCACAAGAGAGACCGAGACACGCTCTCCCCACCTGCCCCGTTTCAAAAAGATCAGCCCCCCCCGCACCCCAACTTGGCCACCTGCTCAGAAAGACCAGCCCCTGTCCAACCCACCTTCAGAGGGACCCGGGAGCCTCTTAATCCAGACCCTGAGAGACCGAAGAGCTTCCCCATCCCCTAGAAACCAGGGATCCCCACCACCATCCCTGTCTCTTCTCAGAACTGGGGAGCTTTCCCGCCACCTTTCAGCGTGGGGAACAAATAGCTCATCACTCTGTCTCAGTGCCACTGGAGGCTTAACATATAGTTTCACCTCCAGCACAGAGACAGGCTGTCAGAGGTGTAAGGACCCAATATCCTGAATGTGCTTTTAAACCTAGAGACAGCCCCAGTATAATTCAACATTCACAATTTTTACCAAATGATATCGTGTTGCTAATGCTGAAATCAAACTTTTTTTAAGGTAAATTTTGTGAAAGAAGAGCATGCAGCTGAAGCACCGGAAGGATCTAGATGTTGTTTGATTGAGATGTCCTCTGTGGCCCTACTCATATAGAAGATTTTTGCTCCCTTTCACTTTAAAACACTCAACTTCTAAGCATTTGGCTGAGAACATGGCAACAAAGGTGGCTACCATGCTTCAGTTACCATATGAGTCTACTGATTCAAGCAGCAAGTCTTCGGTGGGACACAGTCAGACTCCAAAAAAGTCAGTGATCAAAACAAGCCCACTAAAGCTCTTGGATCCAGGTCGTTCAAAACTTACCACTGTTGAGACCAAGAGGATCATATCTGTTTTGGATGAGGCCACCTTTAAGATAGAACTGATCAGTCTGATCTGTCACATTACTGAATTTCTGGATAGTTTAAGCACTATACTGGGATCTGAGCTCATGGGTACCCTTAAGGAGCATGAGCGGCTTTCAAACAACATGGAAGCTCTACTTACCCAGCTTCAAAGAGAAGGTCTCCTGAAGCAGGAAGATGGAAGAGGGGACCTTGTAGGAACTGAGGAACAAATCCGCCATCTTCAATTGCATCAGCAAGCTGTAAAAAGCTCTATCAGAAATATTCTGAGACTCTTTCAGGCTGACCCTCTAGCTTCTCAAGCTGTGAGAGATGAGGCCTATGCTAGGGATTTATCATCTGAAATGTTTATCAAAGGCCTTTCAGAGTTCCGGGGCTTCTTGCTTGAGAAACTCCTGACTAGTCCCTTAGAAGAACAAGAAAAGATTCAATTCATGGAAGAAATCTCCCTCCGGGATAAGAAAAACACTGAAACCATTGCAACTTTAGAGGCAGAACTTGCAACAGCAATCCAGAGTCGAGACGATGAGGTACAGTGGTAGTAAGACTAAACATCTCAGGCTAGAGGGGAAGATCATTGAAGGAAAGGCCAGTAAATTAAAATATAATCTGTTGCCTCTCATAAAGTGGAAGTCACTGAAACATTTTCTGAATTAGAAATAGTTGTTATATTCTAAATATAATTAAAATAAATCATTGCATATTTAGATTGAGGCTTTCAAACATGGTTCTAACATGTTTTGACCCCATCTTTATTGGCCAATTCAAACCCAGTTCACCCAACCACTGAGTTTAAATAGTATTTAAGAATGGTTAAAAACAGTTGAATGTCTCATGTAGACAGGGCCATATAGATAGATAGATAGATAGATTAGATTAGATTGAATTTAAAGTGACAGTGAAGTCAAGCATGTTAGTCTATGGTTCTGAACCATTCAATAGCTAAAGGAAGGGCATTGTACAAATCCATAAGGGAACCAGGGTGCAGCCTGCAAGTATGTGGCCTATATCTTCTAATTGACCACCATGGCAAAGAGAGTCACAAAGGCCCCTCATGATCAGGCCATAATGTCAGCTCTCACTGAGAAGCACTAGCACCATTCACTGTAACTGAGATAGTGAAACAGTGACAGGCAGTTCTAAAAAACTATTTAAAAAAATCCACGTTTAATACAGACTCCACATTCACTATTTAACATATTTGTTATAGGCATTTTCTATGGCCTTCATCATAGTATCTCTGTGCCTCATGAACATTAATGAACTAAGGCCCACATCCCCAAGGATATTCCCCAAATTACCTACAAGGATCTGGCCCTAAGGCTCAGAACCTTCTTCTGAGCAGTATTGTTTCTTCATTTTACAGCTGTGGAAAATGAGGCTCAGATCACACTACAGGTTGGTGGGCAGAGCCAAGACAGGAACCCAGATCTCCTGACTTCCAGTCCATCGTTGCCTTATACACAAACTATTCCTTCCTCCCTAATTATTTAACTAGTCATTTCAGTTTTCATATGGGGTACTGATAGAGTTGCCAACTTTCTAATCACACAAAACCGAACACTCTTGCCCCGGCATTGCCCCACCCCTTCTCTGAGGTCCCGCCCCCACTCACTCCATCACCCCTCCCTCCGTCACTCGCTCTCCCCCACTCTCACTCACTTTCACTGGGCTGGGGCAGGGAGTTGGGGTGCAGGAGGGGCTGAGGGCTCCCGCTGTTGGTGCGGCCTCTGGGGTGGGGCCGGGAATGAGGGATTTGGGGTGCAGGAGCGGGCTCCAGGCCTGGAACCAAGGGGTTCAGAGTGTGGGAGAGGGCTCAGGGTTGGAGCATGGGGTTGGGGTGCAGGAGGGGGTGTGGACTCCAGCTGGGGCTGGGAATGAAGGGTCTGGGATGCAGGAGGGAATCACGGCTGGGGCAGGTGGTTGGGGTGCAGGAGGGGGTGCGGGCTCCAGGTGGGAGCTTGGGTGCAGGAGGGGGTTCAGATCGGGGATTGGGGGTCAGAAGGTGATGTGGGCGGTGGGCTCCAGGAGGTGGTTCCAACCTGGGGCAGGGGGGTTGGGATGAGGGAAGGTGTTCAGGGTGTGGGCTCCAGCTAGGTGGTGCTTACCTCAAGGGGCTCCCAGTCTGCAGCGCAGCAGGTCTAAGGCAGGCTCCCTGCCTGCCCTGGCTCCACACAGCTCCCAGAAGTGGCTGGCATGTCCAGCTCCTAGGCGCATGGGCAGCCAGGCAGCTCTGCGCGGTACAGGGGCAGCCAGGCAGCTCTGCGCAGTACATGCGGCCTGGGCCCGCAGGCACTGCTCCTGCAGCTCCCATTGGCCGTGGTTCCCAGCCAATGGGAGCTGCAGAGCCGGCGCTCAGGGCGGGGGCAGCGCATGGAGCTTCCCTGATCGCCCCTGCACCTAGGGGCCACAGGGACATGACGGCGTCTTCTGGGAGCCAGAGGGAGCCTGTCTTAGCCCCGCTGCACCACCAGCCAGACTTTTAATGGCTTTTAATGACCAGAGCCACCAGAGTACCTTTTCGACTGGGCGTTCCGGTCGAAAACTGGATGCTGACAACCCTAGGTACTAGTCTATCTTGTAGGCTTTGCATAAACAATGAAAGAAAACAGAAGTAAGGAAACAGATTAGCAATGGACAAAGCGTAAATTCACAAGTGAGCTTGTAAACAACATGTAGTTATTAGATAAAGAAATAGTAAGAAGAGTGATGTGTGATAAGTTTACAGCTGCAGCTTTGCTTACTAGCAGTTCCAGATCTGTACAGAGGCTGGCTACAAAAATGGGTAAGCCAATTATAAATCATGATGCAATGTAAAATGTAAAGCACATGCGTTAGTTTGTTTCCAAATACGTATATAATCTGATGTATTATTATGTGCTTTGGTACTGTGGTAAACCTCCATACCCACCCCATTGCATTTGAGCTTGATCACCTCAGCATAGTGTTGCTGTGTGTCAGTTAAAAACTCTTCAGTGATGAGTCCAGATTTGAGTTAATTTCTTGGGAACCAAGTGGAAAAGGCCTCGGAGAAAATCCCAACATTTCTACTAAACTTCTGTAATATAAATGTATGTTAGTTTGTTTTAGTGCTGGGAGCAGTTTCCAAATTACTCCTTTCTGTCCAAAAGACCTCCACAGTGACTATTTAAAACCACAATCTAAATGTCCATTACTGCATTCCAATCAGCATTCTAAACAACATACACATATGCGCGTGCATGCCAACCAAAATCACTTCTCTTTCTGCTTGACTTTCCAAATGTAAGGTAAATACACAAGCTTTGAGGAAGAACATTGAGCAGCTATTCTAGCCAGGCCATTTGACATGAGGATGTTCATTATGGAGCATTCAGGATTCCCATTGCTCTGAGAAAGGATTCATTAAAAAGTCATTTTAATCTCTTTCTTTTAAAATTAAGAGTACAATAAAAATAGCAATACTCTTGTAGTAGTTAATTAGACCAAAACCAGTTAAAATCCAGCGTAATCTATTAATCCAGTGTAAATGATCTGACATCCAGTGTAATCTGTTAATACAGCCTTGCAAAAGTCTACCCACCCACTCATATGGAGTGAGAAATATATTAGTGGGGTCAGTGATAGGTCCGATTTTTCATCATCATCATTGCAGGGAAGGGTAGTTGAGTAGCTTTTGGGCTTGGACTGGTACATTTCTGTGATGATTTTATAGGGATCTATTAGCCGCAACACCTAGTTATTTTTCTTTTACAATTTAAAGCTACGATCCAGCAATCGGATCCATGTGGGCAGACACTGCATTCATTTAGAGCCCCATCAATTTCAGTGGGGCTCTGCACAAGCCCTATGGTCCACTGGAAATGGTCCAATTGAATGACTGGGGTCAAAGTGTACTTAGCAAGGCAGTAGGCCAGGCAGGATAATCATCCTTTTTTTCGCACTTGGCGGATATCTACAGAGGAACTGAGGCATCGGGGGTGAGTTCTAATTTTCAAGCTCAGGTCAGGCATGCTGGTAATTCAGTGCACTCATTGTTTTTAAGTGCAGTTTAGCAGTTCGCTCAGTGCTAGCAAGGAAATACGTTTCACTTGTCGGGACTGTATTTTTGTCTGTTCTAGACGGCCAATAGGACTGGTCACCCAGTCTAGCCGCAGAACAGGCACAATAAGCCTGATCCCAAGCTCACTGAATTCAGTAGGAGTCTTTTGCACTGACTTCAATGGGCTTTGGATCAGGTCCAGTATGGATAGCAGCTGTGCCAGCTTCCCTGTGCTGCACAGCCGCTGTTCTTCAATGCTGCCCATTCACTCCTTGGCCTGTCTGCTAAACTTCCAACAAGAGTCAGTGAGGAGGGGAATTTCACTCTCATTGCCACCCGGAGAGAGCTCGCCCATTGGCATAATAAATCCACCTCTGTGAGAGGCGGTAGCTATGCTTGTCCACACCAGTGCTTAGGATGGTGTAATTTACATCACTCAGGGGTGTGGATTGTTCAGGCCCCGAGCAATGTAAGTTATACTGTAGTAAGCGCTAGTGTAGACCAAGCCTCAGTGTCGGCCTAACTCTGCTCCCTTTGAAGTCACTGGGAGTTGCACCAATAATTATGTCAGAGTTCTGTGCAAATGCAGTGTACTCACTGTCATTGGAATGTAGTTATTTATCTTAGGACACTGGTGTCTTTGTAACTAAGCCTTAATTCTCCTGTAGGTTGTTGCCTGATTTGGTAGACAATTTGCGTAGGTTTGTTTCCTATTATCACTTTTCTGAGTAAGGGTCTTAAAGGTTGCTTTCAGCGTCACAGAGGAAATAGGCCAGGATGTCTGGTTTAGAAGCTTCTAGGTATCTTGCGTTTACAGCTATTGCAAATTCTATTAATCTATGCAGCCTACACACTTTTATCAAAAAGACATTTTATACAGACCAACAGATTAATCCTCAGGGCTACAAGGTTTGATCTGAAAACCCCTTGACGTACCCAGCAGTTCCTTATGGTGCCTCTTTTTCCTGGCTTTAGATTATGAAAAAGAATGCTGCAATCAGGGATCTCAAAAGCCACTTACTTCATCTGGAGAAGTCCTCTGAAAGCCACATCCAACGCACGAAGCAGGAAGCAGAGAAACTCCAGAAAGGGGAGCTGCGAATTTCCCAGGCAAAGTGTGCCAAGATACAGCAGGATATACATCAGCTAAGAGCACAGCTCAATGTTCTCATCATAGACAATCGAGACTCAGAGCTGGCTCTCAGAAAGGTATTGAGGGAGGGGAATTCTAGAGAAGCAAGCAGACCTGTTAAAGTGCTGTGAGTTCTTCATGTTGTCTGCTAAACTTAACCACTTAACTGCTAACAAAAACGACAAGGGGGTCCTTGTGGCACCTTAGAGACTAACAAATGTATTTAGGCATAAGCTTTCATAGACTAGAGCCCACTTCATCGGATGAATGAAGTGAAAAATACAGGAGCAGGTATAAATACATGAAAGGATGGGGGTTGCTTTACCAAGTGTGAGGTCAGTCTAGCGAGATACATCAATTAACAGCAGGATACCAAGGGAGGAAAAATAACTTTTGAAGTGGTAAGAGCGTGGCCCATTACAGACAGTTGACAAGACTTCATGCATCTGATTATGTGGGTTTTAGCCCATGAAAGCTTATGCCCAAATAAATTTGTTAGTATCTAAGGTGCCACAAGGACTCCTCACTGTTTTTGCTGATACAGACTAACACAGCTACCACTCTGAAACCTGTTAACTGCTAACAGACATTTCTGGCAGAATGCTGTGCAGCTGAGCATATCAGTTATGATCTAACATGCCACTAATTTCACTGGAAAGCAGCATCATAGCAACCCATCAGCAAAGGGTCTTATTTGTAGTTACCTATAGCTTCCACCGGACATGTACATACTGGGTGCCAGGCTGCCTCCGAAAACACTTGCAATATATAGCACAGGTTACACAGTGCTCTAGTAGGCCAATGAAGCAGTCAGAATTCATAGCCCGAAAATGACTACTGCAAAGTGCAAGGGAGACAAACTTATTCTGAGAAACAAGGGAAGAAATCTGAGACCATCAGAGGAAATGACATCAGTCAGACAGCATCCTCACTTTCCACTTAGCTAGGTGCCCTCCCAATCACCAACATCTCCAAGGCCTCACAATACGACCCTAGTGGTATTGTTCCTGCTGGAGAGTGACTGAATTGTGCAGGAAAAATCTATAGTGTTAAAAAACTTCACCTTTTCTTTTCTAATCAGTGCTCAGTCCAAATGGGCAGAGACCAATTTGCAGGCAGAACATATTACATTATATATCTTCTCTAGCTCTTTCAAAACACTGTATAGTCCAAGGCAGAATAAAGCTTCATAGTGTAGGGGCTCTGCCAACGTGGCAAATGAAAGTTTCCAAAGCAGTATGAAATCCAAGCAGCCCCATCCATTGTAGGCCTGCTTTGTCATCCAGCTCAAATTCAAGCTGCAGGTCATTTCTCTGCTTTCTGTTAAAAGCTGCTCAGCTCAATCAATTATACATGCTGAGGGAGTAGGGGAAGAAAGAAAACACACTTTCTCACCACTGAAGTCTCCTTTCCCTTCCTACGTGCTCTTCTCCTATGACCCAATGTTTTAATTGGATTGAGGAATTCATGTGTGAAGGACTGGGAACAGTCATAGTGAAGCACTGGAATGGGTTACCTAGGGAAGGGGTGGACTCTCCTTCCATAGAGGTTTTTAAGGTCAGGCTCGACAAAGCCCTGGCTGGGATGATTTAGTTGGGAATTGGTCCTGCTTTGAGCAGAGAGTTGGACTAGATACCTCCTGAGGTCCCTTCCAACTCTGATATTCTATGATAGGCTAATCTACCTCACATAAAGGCAGGAGCTGGTCATCAGAGCCTGCCAAAAACCTGGCTCTTATACCATCCATGCAGAAGAGGTGTGGTCAAATAGGGAACTGGGTCTCTTAACAGTGAATGGGTAAGCTTAACTGGTGAAATTCTCTGCCCTGTAATATACAGGAAGTCAGACTAGATGATCTTCTGGCCTTAAAATCTGAGTGGTTCTACAGAGTGCAGATACCATCAGCTTGAAGGAAACTCTCTAGGATTCCATCACACAGTGAGGTCAAGTTATTTTCAGCTCATTTTCCATCGGTCCAAAATATTTCTTTATTTTAACTACGCCCATCATTACAATCAGTCTAGTGTCTCTGTGCTGCAGCTGAATCCTAGCCACTTGCTGTAGATCAAGCATGCTCCATATTCTGTAGGTGAATGATGTCTGCTCTCCATTAGAGGCCCAGAGTCGGAGAAAAAGACATCTCGGACTGAAGAACCTTTCCGAAAGGAGCAGGCATCACTCAAGCATACTAGCTGCTGGGATTCAAATCTACAGCTCCTTTCATCCCAGCATACTGCATGTTATATTTCTATATTCAGCTGCCTGTAAATGTCATTTTTTCCTGTGTCGTTTATTTTAGAAGAAGTACAAAGTGGAGATGGAAATCGAGAACTGGATCCAGAAATATGATGCTGACATGGGAGAAAAACAGGTACCCTCAGTGGTCAAGACAATTGGTTCTTCTTTGAGAGGGCTTGTCCATGTGGATCCCACACAAGGGGTGCATGTGATGTACACAGACAAGCCATTTCAAAGAAGAACCACAGTTATTATCAGGCATGTAATCATTTTTCTGCCCTGCTTTTGTGTTCAGCTGCTCTCTGCTGTATAGGCATTGTTGAGAAGGGTCATGTCAGCTGCAGAATCCTATCCTATTCTAGCACTGGATGATTGTTTTCTCAGTGTATTGGATGGAATTGCCGTGTTAGTTTCCTTAGCCTTACTGGCTCCACCTAGTGTACAGATCAAGTGCTCTTCCACATCACTACTAACTTGTTAAACAGATAGTTCAGAGTCTGGAGAGTGACAGCAAATGCATCATTGTCTATCTTCCACATTAAGCTTAACAGTCTTAAAATCATGTCCACACCACCTAATCCCTCCTAGAATCCACTAATTCCTCACATGTTCCTGGCATCTTAGTGGATGTTTGCTTCATTATCCAGATCAAGACAGGGCGCTTGGTTAACAGCAAAGCAAGGGCCCAAGGAGGGGGACCTGGAAAATTGTTGTTGATTGGCCTTAATAGTAGGTCCCTGCCTTGTCAACCTTGTAATAGGAAGCAGAAATGAGCTCAGTACATGAAGACTTGTGGCACCAAGCCCTGCTGGTTCCTGGCTGCCCATGAAGCCATCATCATGAACGCAGAGGCAGAATTTGATAAATAAGGGTTGGTAGGTCTGACACACAAAAGTTGCTGGTTCCCCTTATCCTATCATGCGAGCATGTTATCTCCCTACAGCTGGGTTATAATGACAAGAAACCACCATCATCCAGCTGATTGTGTTTATATCATAGATAAAAAGTTGCTTAATAAGTTGAGAGTTGCCTGGCCTTGCAAGGCAATGGATGGTAACAACTGGAACAATGCCTGCAGTTTTTAAAGAAGCCTAAAGGAATTGGGAACCTGGCTCCCACTGGCGTTGGGCGCCTCCTTTTAGACCTCTTTGAAAATTCCATCTCAAGAGATGAAAAGAATAAGGGCTGCAAGTGGCCCTGCACGCATTTGTGATGGATGAAACGATCCCTATTCATATACAGTCTGTAAAGCTTTTTGGGATCCTTCTGGAAAGACACTACCTATGCTAAATACAGGGTGATATTATGAATGTCATTTATAAGTCTGGTGTTTGCTGTCCTACCAGACTGAGTTCGAGGAAGTCGATGCTGTCTATACTGAAGAGAAGGCCCAGCTAGCTGAGCTGAAGGAGAAGTATGCTGTGCTTGAACAAGAGTATTCTCAGATCAAGGAGGAGAGGAGGCGATCCCAAGAGAAGAAGGAAAGAGCTGAGAGGGAACTGGCTATCATGGTCCGTGCTGCCACCCACATTCAGGCCTTCTGGAAGGGCTACTTGGTCAGGTCACTGTTAAAGTCAAAGAGAAAGAAGAAGGGAAAAGGCAAGAAGAGCAAGAAATAAATTCGTTCCGTCCTTTCCCCTCGCTCTCGCTTCCCAACATTGCAGATGTTTCCCCTTGGACCTCAGCTGTCTAGGGTGTCTTCACTTCAACCAACCAACCTCTCCAGGATGTCTATGGTTTTTATATACACAAATTTGGCATGTAAAAGTGATTCTATCATAAATAAATGTCAGCCAACATGTGAGACTTCCAGGTGGGATATTTTAATTGCTTTTGGCCCAGATTTAAGAGAAGAAGGATGATCTTGTAGTTAAGGCACTGGACTGGGAGCTGGGACTCCTGGGTTCCTTCCCCAGCTCTGCCACACATGGACTGTGTGACCTTGTACAAGTCACTTAGGGCCCACTCCTGCTCCTTCTGAGGCTAATGGCAAAATTCTCACTGACTCCAGCACTGGTCCCAGTACAGACCCCAGCAACGGTCCCATGTGACATACCCAGAGTACGATCTAAACTAGGTAGTAGCTGTGTCACCTCTGCCCTCTAACTTGGGGTGTCCTTTGCACTGCTTTGCTTTTGTTGCCTGCACTCCTGGATTGCTCACACACAGCTTCTGGCATGTAAGTCACTCCCAGCTGTGTGTGTGTGCAATCTTAGGCACCGACTCCGTGGGTGCTCCGGGGCTGGAGCACCCACGGGGAAAAATTAGTGAGTGCCCTGCACCCACTGGCAGCCAAGCTCCCCCCCCGCCCCTCCTCCTCCTCCCCCCCGAGCGCTGCGTCCCCGCTCCTCCGCCTACCTCCCAGTGTTTCCCGCCCAGCCGCCGCCAAACAGCTGCTTGACGGTGTTAGCAAGCTCTAGGAGGGAGGGGGAGGAGTGGGAACGTGGCATGCTCAGGGGCGGAGGCGGGGCCAGGGCAGGGATTTGGGGAAGGAGTTGGAATAGGGGCAGGGAGTAGGCAGAGTTGTGCAGGGGTGGGAAAAGGTGGGGCGGGGCCTCATGGAAGGGGTGGAGTTGGGGCAGGGACAGAGTGAGGGGTCCAGCACCCAGGGGAAGCAGGGAAGTCGCAATCGCAGCCTTACGCTCAGGATTTCACTAGCCTGACTTGCACTGAAGGGTGACTCCAGCACACTCCCAGTCTCAGACTTCCCCCAGAAATGTACGTCTTACACTGCCCAGCTCGCGCCCGGACAATACAAACTCCTATCAAGTCTGTCATTTTATTAACAGAAATTATAGGCACAAATCTTGTTACCCCATATGGAATTCTCCAAACACACTGGTTTAGATAAAACAATAAAACAAGTGTATGAACTATAAATAGAGAGATTTTAAGTGAATACAAGTAATGTGGCAAAAAAGTCAGAAATGGCTACAAGAAAAAGAGGAATTTACTCACTTTATGCAGTAACGATGCTTGTCCCTATGGGTACTCCACTGTAGGTGTATCTGCGCCCCTGCACCTCTACTCAGAGATTTTAGGTAGCAGTCTCCATTCAGCCCGCATATGCACCCTTGCTCCTTGTAGTTTGCCTCAAGGCTATCTAGCACAGGGCTTGTCAACCTTTTTCTTTCCGAGGCACCCCCCAACATGCTATTAAAATCCCCATGGCCCAGCGTGGGGAGGAGGGAAACTCAGGGCTCTAGGCCGGGAGGGGAGGGGACTCTTGGGCATAGGAGTAGTTTGACTTCTATTTTGGGGGGCAGAGGCCAGCGGGGCCCAGGCCAGCTCTGCATGGCAGGGTCAGGGGAGGGAAAGGCACCTCCACCCCCCTGACTCACCTAAGCCGGCCACCCAGCCTGTCTGGGTTGTGTTTCGGGGGATGCTACCAAAAATTATAACTCAAAGCAGGAGGGTTCAGCTGGCCCTGATAAGAGGGCTGGGGGCCAGGAGCAGAGGGAGTCTCACTCTAGCCCTGGAGGGAGAAGGGCCTGGCTGCCTGGGAGCAAGGTACCTGAGGTGGTGCAGTGCTGGGGAAGGGCAAAGGGAGCTGGGGAGCTCCAGCCTGGTAAACCCTCAGGCCGCCAGCCTACAAAAGGTACTGGGGCTGCAGAGGGGCAGCCCAGGGAAAGGCAAAGGCAGCAGGTCCCAACCCCTTGCCAGTGATGAGTGGCCTTTACAGTCTGCAGTTTGCCTCAGCGAGTGGGGGCTAGATGACGGGCAGTAGCCACTGAGGC
The DNA here is from genome assembly GCF_020497125.1 of Mauremys mutica. NCBI lineage: Eukaryota > Metazoa > Chordata > Testudines > Geoemydidae > Mauremys > Mauremys mutica. The sequence continues at coordinate 27,255,664 of NC_059087.1, forward strand.
AAGGTGGGTGTAGAGGGTTGGAAATACTCCTCTGGCAGTATCATGAAATTCATCCATAAGCCTAGCTGAAAAAAGGATGGAAAAGAGTGCGGGAGCCAGCACACAGCCTTGTCTGGTGCCACCGGTGACCGGAAAGGAGTCTGCAGTGAAGACCAATGCAAAGAATTCAGTTAGCTTGTGCACAACAGCTGTGTCTTCCTTCAGTGCCGTTTTAGCACCTCAATCATTCAGTGCCCCTCCCCCCACCCCGATTGTTTGGCAGGCTTCCTGCTTCTCATATACTTAACTTTTTTTGTTTTGCTGTTTGGTTTGTGTGTCTTTTGCTAGTTGCTCTTCAAATTCTTTTTTGGCCTCCCTAATTATACTTGTACACGTGACTTGCCAGAGTTGATGCTCCTTTCTATTAGATAGCAATAGAAAGCCAATATCATACTGATCATTGTATGGAGAACAAAATCTAAATTACAGATGTATTGGGAATTATATTATCAAAGTGTGTCTGCCCGGTAGGGCTGAAGTTACCCCACCTTAGATAGAAGAATGTGGTTCGGTCACCTGGAACGTATTTCCAAGGTACATTAAGAGACACTGGGAATGCAAATTACATACAAGGTAAACAGGACCATCAAGACAGCAGGGAGATCGTAGGAAGCAAATCACTTTGCATTTTAGCAAACTTCAGCAGGAGAAGAAACCAGCATGGAACGTCCTTCACCATGAGACCTCATGTCGCCTTCCTCACAGCTTGAATGAACTTTGCTTTGTGTGTGTGTGGGGGGGGGTGTGTGACCATCAGAAGGATCCATTTTAAAGGCTCACTGGACTATAAAGACAGGGGCAGAGAAACACAAGACTGTAGTTTTGTTAACTCTTAGCCTCTAGAAAGCATTTTATTTGCTTGTGCCCATTTCTAACTCTATTTTTTATATTTGAACTCACTTAAAATCCTGTCCTTTTTGTTACTAAACTTGTTTTACTTTTAATCTAAACCACCCCAGCGCTGTGTTTGATTTAAAGTGAATGTTCACTCCAGTTAATGTGGCAAGCTGCTGGGTACTGTATCTTTAAAGGAACAAACAAACTTAATCTCTCTCTCTCTGGTCCAGGAGAGGGTTGGACATTGCAGAGTACATGGTTTGGGGAAAATCTGGGACTCGGAGTGTGTTGGCATCATCTTGCCAGGTGTAACCAGGGTGTCGTCAGTGTGTAACCAGCAGGCATGTGCTGGAATGAGAATTGTGTCTGTGCCTTCTCACTCCCTCGCCTTCTTTCCCTCCTAATGACTTTAATTAGTTAGCCAAGAGGCCTGCGTCAACAGGAGAGACTGAGGGATCCCTGCTTCAGAATATCCCAGTCTCCGTCATCGCTAATTTTAAAATTGAGATTGGATGTTTTTCTAAAAGTTATGCTCTTGCTCAAACCGGAATTAATTCAGGGAAATTCTGTGGCCTGTGTTATGTAGAAGTTCAGACTAGGTGATCAATGGTCCCTTCTGGCCTTCTAATAAATAAGTCTATGGAAAAAACAAATCCCCCACCCCCCGCCTTATTCCCAGAGAAACTGACAGCCCACAGTCCATCACACCTGCAGCATTGCTTCCACAGAGACACTGATGTCATATCTCTAACTCACCACAGGATGGCAGGGTCTGTGCACCTCTTGCATGTGTCTAACCCCTACGGGTAGTAGCAGGGTCTGTAAGGTTTTGTGTCATGTCTCAAAACTACCTCTGTGTGTGTTGCACGGTTCTTTCCATGTGAGAATACCAGGGGACAGGGTGCAATTGTTTGATGGACTCATGTGCAAGGGACCAGTGTCAGATCCAGTCTCTCAGAAGTGATTACAAAAAACCCAAACTGATGCCCTCTTCCTAGCTTCTTTCCTTTCAAATTTTACACAGCCCCATGATGAATTTTATTGCACAGTGGCTTGGCTGGTCTCATGGCAAAGCTTCCTGCTTTGTTTACAAATGCTCCCAGAATCCCATCCTAGCTAGGCTCTTACAGACACATTCAGTAACTTCTTATGTGTGTATATATATAGAGAGAGAGAGAGAGACACTCCATGATTTATTTAGTTCTTCCTGTTATATCCAGGAAAAGGCTGGGTCAGGAGTAACCGCATCTAATATTGTAAGACTCTAGATTCCTACCCCTGCCTTTTTGTGTGTTGCAAGGTGGCGTGGCCCTCTAAAGAGACAAATGGGGGTTGCTGGAGTCCTAGGGTATGTCTACACTACCCGGATCAGTGGGTAGTGATGATCTATTGGGGATTGATTTATCGCGTCTACCAAGCCTTAGCTTCAGTGTCCCTTACTTTCCTATCCTGACAGCCTGTTGCAGCCTGGACTCCCCTTAATGGTTCTTTCTGGGGCCTCTGTTTTTAGGTTCTTCTGTGTTTTACTGTGTGCTCTGTCAAGTATCAGAGCGGGAGCCGTGTTAGTCTGGATCTGTAAAAAGCGACAAAGAGTCCTGGGGCACCTTAGAGACCAATAGCTGCAAGTCTCAGTCTGTTAGTCTATAAGGTGCGACAGGACCCTTTGGTGCTGTGTGCTCTGTATAGCTTTTGGGCTGTTCAGGCTGGGATGAAGGGGTTGTTTTTCTGTTTCCCGTTTCACAGAGGTGTTCTGTCTTTATTTGACCCTACTACTACCACCAGATAGTGATTACAGAGACCCACGAAGCCAGGACACCATGGTTGGAATGAATGTTTTTATTTCCTGTTTACATAGACACATCTCCTTGTGCTGTGCCTGCTAGTGACTCTCAAAACTAACATCACACTTCCACATACCCAATCACGGCTTGACTGGCTGGTGGCGGAGCGGTATGGTTCTTGTCCTGTATGCAAGAGGTCAAAGATTTAATTTGCTGTGGGAGTGGAGAGGGCGTTTGCTCTATTGGGATGTGTAAATGGGGGAATCCCTTACTGTGGGTGTTGTGTGAGTGGGGGATTCCCTGACGTGCATGGTGTGTGTGCACTATCCCTGAGTTAGGGATACCATTGAGTAGTGGGAACATTTGCTGTTTGCAAAGTTGTATGTAACCGCAGGTTCAAATTCCCTTCCCCCCACCTCTTGCAGAATTGGTAAAAATGTGTTTCCCTTTACATTTAAGCTCCACATGAGGAGTCCTGGTTTTTCCCATGTGGCAGCAGAGGCAGCCTGTGCAGTGACTTGGCTGGTCTAGTGAAAAGCTTCCTGCTTTATGTGCAAATGGTTGCTGGACCCACCAGCCACTTGCAGATGTGGTAAAAAAAATTTAGCATCTCAATAAAATATCCCATATATCGGGGGATACAATAAACCCCTATATGAAAGGGGAATAAATAAACCTGCATATCACTGAGAAGTAATAAAAGTCACATAGGCAAGAATGAAAGAAAAAACCTCTGTTCAGAAGGAGTAAAATCAATCCATAGATCCAGAGGAATTAAAAAAAACATTTCAGGGGGAGTATAAAAACTCCATAGAGTAGGAGATAGTACAACCTCCTCCCAAAACCAAAACAAGACCATCCATTAAATAATCTCATCTATTAAGGGCAACTGGAAAATGCCATACATCAGGGAAGTAACAAAATCCTGTATCTAAAGTGGGAGTGGGGGGGGGAGGGACATATATTTGAGGCATTAAAAACAAATCACTAGATCTGTGAGGACGGATGAAAAATACAATATATGGGGGGGAGCAGTAAAAAACATGAGTGGGGGAGGAAACCCTGTTTCTGGAGGGAGGGATGGGTGGGGGTGGGGTGCACATGAGGTACCTGGCAGCCCACCCTCATGCGTGCCATTCCCTAGCACCCCCTCCTGATTGCACTCAAAACCCCTGCACCCCTCATGAATGGTATCCCACTCCCGGCGCTATAGTAACCCTAAGTCTGCCCCCAGCACTGGGTCACGTACTGATGTCATACAGTTCTCGCAGCATGAGAAGATACAAGTATCCAACAGCAGGGAAGAGGTTAAGCAGGAGAAGTTCACTGGCCTTCTTCACTCTGACATCACAGCCAAAGGCCTCCTGTCAGCCCCCAGAGGGTTTCTGCCGTGAAGCCCTTTGAAAGGTGCATGAAGTTCTTTAGCAAGCCGGAGTGACTCGAAAGGTAGGGACTGCCGTAGCAGCAGCTACATGGAAGTGGGTGGGATGCGGGAGAATTCCTGCCGCCCTGGCATTCTGAACTACTTTATTAAGACTGCATGCAGCCCAAGAGAACTGGCTGTACTCCCTGCTGCAAGCCTAGGACAAGCTGCATTACATACACTGTAGCTCGGCTCAAGCCTCTTCTAAATTGGAATACAATGCAAAGGATTTCCAGTGTCCCTTTCTGCTGCCTGAAGGGACTCTGAGCAGCCTTCTTGTATCCTTATGTTTTAGTTTCACTGTGGCGCCAGGCTTTCCGCTCAGGTAAGCAGTTATTTTAGGTTGTGCATTATTTTGCTTTATGAGCAGCAAATGGATAGATTTCTCTTTGGTTGAAAACTGAAGTGCAAAGAAGCTGTTTCTCTCAAATTGTGATCATGTTCATGCCAAACGCTATTCTGTTGACATTGCTACCGGGATATAATTATGGCTTTCTGAATAGATTGACTATATCATCCTACGCAGTATTTGCTCTAATTTAAAATTAAAACCTAAGAAAAGATACAGGCCGGTGCTTCTAATTTAACATTGACAGATTGCAGCTCCCATATGCTGCAATGTGTGTTATTACTGCCAGCATAGTTCAGCTGATCTGCTCTGCCCGCATTATCAGCACAAAATGCAACATTTTATTTAGGTTCGGCTGCGTCAGATTTCTTTTTACATTCAGTTTGGGCCAGTCCCAGGCTTCATTAATGATAAATGTTGAATCAGTTCTGCCAGTATAAACAGCACTCACGTTTATTAATTATTCTTGATAGCCTCCAGTGTAAGTTTGACTCATTAAGCACAAGATGCATGGGCTAGTAGTTAAAGCACAGGACAGTGAATTGGAACTGCTGGATCAAGATTTTCAAACTTGGCTGCCTAAAATTAGGCTCCTAAATCCATATTTAGGCATCTAAATTGGGATTTTTTGGGGGCACCTAACTCTCTTAGGTTCCATTTAAAAATCAAGCCATTTATTTAAGGGTGGAATTTTCAAAGTGCTGAGCACCCTGCAGCACCAAATGAAACCGGTGAAATTCAGTCCAGTTAGCCAGCTGCTTAAAAATGATCTTAGGCTGCGATTTTAAAAAGTGCCCAGGAGAGTTGGTGCCCAGCTCCCATTGACTTTCTGTGAGATTTGGGCTCCTCATGCCGTTTGGCCCCCTTGAAAATCACAGCCTTAGGACCCTAACTATAGGCAGCCAGCTGTGAAAATCTTGACCCTGAGTAAAGCAGAGCTGCAGATACAAACACTCTTCCCCTCCAACTCTGAGATATTTAGATTGAACTATAAAGCCGCATTTCATGGCTTGGGCACCTTTCTGCTGGGCTGCATTTTTAGCTCTGAAATGGTCTCCCTGTGTGATCCTGAGCAAATCCTTTACATTCTGTCTGTTTCTCCAACTGAAAAATGAAGTGATGACACTTAACCGGCTAAGGGGTGGAGGCTAAATTCATTAAGGTTTGCAGAGCACTTGGGGCCAGATTCTGACATACTGGCTCATAGCAATGATAGGGCCTGCGAGACCTAGTCATGTTCCAGGACCCCATTATGCCAGGTGCTGTACAAACAGAACAAAAAGCCCCTATCCCAAAAAACTTATAATCTAAGACACCAGACAGATGGATGGGGGAGTACAAGGAAACAACGAGACATTATTGGTCAGGGTGCTAGGCAGTGATCTCAGCACACCAGTGGCCTATCGTTGATAAGGGAAAATCCTCACAAGTATAAGGGGCAGCATGGGAGAATGCAGGAGGGTGCTTGAAAATTTAACAAGTGGGTGATGGAAGCCCATCATGGGAGGCAGAAGTCAACCTCTTGACAGTGAAGGAGAAATGATAGGTGGGGTAGGCATAGGTCATGAAAAGACTAGAAAATGAAGACAAGGAGCTAATGTTTGTTGTAATAGAAAAGGGAAAGCCACTGGAGGGATGCAAAAGAGGGATGAGGTGGTCAGAATGATGGGCTAGGAAAATGATCTTTTCAGCAGCGTTCAGAATGGAGATGAGCAACGCAAAAGTGCATTTATTAAGGCAAGAGAGAAAGATGTTGTGGTAATCAAGACATGAGATGATTAGAGACTGCATGAGAGTTTTAGGCGTGTGCATGGATAGGAAGGCCGAATCTAGGAGATATTATGCAGAAACAATCAGCAGGATTTAGACTTAGCCTGAATGTGAGGATCTAGACAAAGTTGGAGTCTAATGTGATGCCCGGGTTTTGGACCTTAGTGACAGGTAGGATGGAGATATTGTCCTCAGTGATCAAGAAAGGAGGTAGCGGGAAGGGACTGGGGGTGATTCAAAGTTCTGTCTGAGCCATGCTGATCTTGAGGTGACAGTTGTAGATGTCAGAGAGGCAGGCCAAGATATTAGTTTGGACAAAAGGAGACTGGTCTGGAGTAGCAATAGAGATCTGAGAGTCATTACAGATGGTAATTGATTTGTGTTGATAGTTAAGATTACGCGGAGATCCAGTGTAGAGGGTGAAGAGAAAGGGACTAAGGACAGACCTGTGTGGAGCCCCCACAGAAAGTTGCAGTAGGGGGATGAGGAGCATCCTCCAGACGACATCTGAAGGAGCAACTTGTGAGGCAGGAGGAAAACCAGGAGAGGACAGAATCACAGAAGCTAAGGGAGGACAAGATTTCAAGAAAGAAAGAGCATGGTTGATGGCCTTGTTGGTGATTGACGAATCGAAGAAGATGAGGATGGAGTACTGGTTCTGAGCTGTCAGTAGGAAGAGATTATCCAGGCTTTGGTAGCAGCGGTTTCAGTGGAGTGCAAGGAGCAGAAGCTGGATTGGAGAAGTTCTAGGCTGGAACTGGAGGAGACCTCAGACAACAAGTGTAGACAGCACATTCAGAAGAGAAAGGGAGGGGATGAGGGGATTCGAGGGAGATCAGGAGATGGGATAGGGTCACTGGGGAAAGTGGAGGGTTTAGAGAAGAGCAGATAAACTTCTGTGACGGGGAGAAAGGGAAAGCAAGCTAAGGGGAGAGGGGACATTACACGGTATTTTGTCAACTTTCTCTTGGAATAAATTGGCAAGAACCTGTGTAGAGACAGAAGTGGAGACAGGAGAAGGGACGAGTTTGAGAAGTGAGTCAGAGGTAGCTGGGACTGAATTAAGGCAGCAATGGGATTTAGTTAAGTTGACAGAGTTATTTAGCTAGGAAGATGGCGGAACCGAAGGAGAGGAGAATGACTGTGCAGTGGAGGAAGTCAGCCTGGTCACAGGATTTCCATCAGCAATGCTTCGCAATGTGAGGGCAGGAGTGGAGGGAATGAGTCAGGGCTGTGGGTTGGCGGGATGGACTCTGTGATGAGCGAGAGGGGCAAAAGAGTCAAGGGTGGAGGAAAGTGAAGCATGAGGAGAAACAACAACAATAGCCATTAAAGAAAGGGATGAGAAGGCTGAGAGCAGATGGAGGCATCGGCGCTGATGGACTGGAAGACCCAGAAAGGCAGAGTGACGGTCTGTACCCCGACGTGCACCCCTTTTTATAGGACAAAATATGTATTGGGAGGTATCATTTGAAAGCTCATGATTTGCTGATCGTTACTGTCCTGGTGAAATATGTGAAGCAACATTGCATGAATAGATAAACGATTCCTCTGTATAGTGTTAAGACGTGTTCCAAGCCTGGAGAAGCAGCCTCAAACCAGTTCCCCAAAGACCAAAGGCCAGGTGTCTACAAACGGACAATCACCTAGTGAAGTGGCCACTCTTGGGCGGGAAAAAGGGTGTGTGCAGAAAATCTACACCTTGAGCAAAGGAACAGCTTGAGGTTCTCTTCCACTCAGATTTTCTGTCTCCTGAACCTCAGCAGGAGATGATTCTTGTGCAAAAGAAAGGACAATAAAGGGAGCGGGCAGACTTCCCAAAATATCTCCCTCCTTATCTCTCTACCCACTGCATCAACAACACCTGAAGAACAAAGAAAGCAGCAGTGGACTGAGGGAGAGATCTTGTCTGAAAGGGGATCAGCTAGTAAGACTGTTGGGACATGTGATGAGAGGGACCTTTGCTTTGAATTCATGTAGCTTATTAAGTTAGGTATTAGTTGAGTCTTACTTTTTATTTCTTAGTAACCAATTCTGATGTTTATGCCTCATTACTTGTAATCACTTAAAATCTATCATTTTCTAATTAAGAAATTTGTTTTATTGTTTTATCTAAACCAGTGTGTTTGGATTGAAGTGTTTGGGAAACTCCATTTGGGATAATAAGGCTTGTGCATATCATTTTCTATTAATAAATGACAGACTTAATATGAATTATATTGTCCAGGAGAGGGCTGGGCAGTACAAGATGCACATTTCTGGGGGAAAGTCTGGAACTGGAGAGTTTGCCGGTGTTGTTCTGCAGTGTAATTCATGAGTGGTTGGCAATAGCATTCATGCAATGTAACGGAGAGTAATTTACATGCTGGAGGCTGTGTGGGAGCAGACCAGAAGTGGTACCTCTCATAGCAAAACAGTGAGAAAAGCACCTCAGTCTGGAGGGTTGAGGGGACACAGCTGTTAATCAGTCCAGATTGTACCTTGGGTAATGTCTCAGGGCATGGGGGATAGGGGCTCCTGGGCGATGCTGAAAGAGACCAGGTGATGGTTGGAAAGAGGGAACTTGTCAACAGAACAATCAGAGAGCGAGAGCGAGCAGTGCTTACTGAAGATCAAATAGTTGAATGGCCATTTTGGTGAGAGGGAGAACTGAAGCAGGGCTTCAGGTCAAGAGAAGAGATCAGAGTGAGGAAACATGCAACAAAGAGGTCAGGTGGGCCATCAACATGGAAGCTGAAGAGACAGAGGATGAGTGATAGAGATTGTGAGGAGAGGAAGCCAGGAGCTGGGACAGGAGAGAGAGGCTGATGGGAAGGAATTGGATGGACAGTAGATGACAGCAACGTGGAGGGAGAAGGTAGAGGCGCGTCAGATGCAGTGCTGTTCAGAAGGTGAGACCGTGGGAAGGGAGAGGCCAGAGGAGCTGGAAGCAGCAGGAACGGGGAAAAAGTCTAAACATTCCATGAGTAGTTCAACTGACTCCACTATCATTCAGTCTCAGTAAAGGGATCAGAATCTGGCGCTTTGAGAACATCAGCTAGAGCGTGCTATAGAAGATCAAGAAATACTATTGTTACTTTTATGACCTGATTTGAAATACAGCTAGTGTCTGAAATACCAAAGCACCAGGCAAATGGAATATGGTTGTTTCAAGATGAAAGACACATTTGTTATTAAAATCTACTATTTCAGAAGCCCTATTTACATGCGGGCAAAGTTTCCAAACGTCTACTAAGTTAGCTTGCCTCAGATGTGGGGACTATAATCCCTTTGGAGCAAACAGGGTCACATTTTCATTGGCCAGCACCGGGGTCCTGGGACAATTTGAATAGTGGTGGTGCTGAGAATCACTGAACCAAACTGTAAACCCTGCATATGATGGAAACCACTTCAAGCCAGGAGGTGTGGCAGCACCCCTGGCACCCCTAGTTCCAGCACCAATGCTGTATCTGCAAAGGGCACACTATCCTGGATTTGCATGCAGAAATCTGCACTTGCACAAGTGACTGAGTAGTTACCCATGCAATTTCCTGTTCCTACAGGTAAATGTGAGACTTCTGGGTGTAATGGATTTATGCACAAATTTTGTGGGTGCAGTTTAGTCTCTTGTTGTTGATGTCCCTTAATAAACTGTCCTTATTGGTTTTGCACACTGTCACAGAAATATCCTTTTTTTTGTGCAAAAGTCTAAAATTAAACTACGAAAAAGATTTGAAAATAATTCACAGCTTCAAAATGAAAGTTTCATTCTTACCATTTTGTGTGTTGTGAAATCCTTCAGTTCCACATAGTGCAATCTGACACCTGTGAAACTTTTCAATGTTTCTGTGTTTATTGATGCACCTTTGAGATCTTAATTGCATCTCTTGTTTAATTATTAATGTCAGAACATTTCCAGTCTATCTTGCAAAGAACATACTAAAGCTGTGGTACTGAAAGCTCTGTTAATGACCCTTTAGCCTGGAGAATATAAACTGCTGAAGCAGCAGCCAGTAAAACAATACTAACTAATTGTTGCTTTAAATACATCTCAGAAAAACATCTGAACACATTAAGTGGCAGCATGATAACATTTAGTGACAGTGAAGGTTGCACCACGACACTATCCACTGAAACCTTCACAGCAGAAGATAAAGGAGAAGTCTCTTGGATTTAATGCCTCAGCACGTCACCTACAGCAATGTGGAAAACACTCCAACACTTGGCAAGGCTTTCACTTCCATCCCCATGAACACAAAAAGCAATATCTCACTTGCAAACAGAAATCCAACTATCACCAATATGCAGTTGATTCATAGATTTACCCTCTATACTCTGGATTTGTCTCTTTCTGGCCAAACTAAAATCTTGCCCTGTCTTTCTGACATCTTCTCAAGGACATCCAGGCTTCAACTTAAGCTCAGCATGGCCAAAACCAGTGCTCTTAATCTTTCCTTCCATGCCGTCCTCTCTCTCCTTTCTCAGTCACAATGTACACGACAACCACAGTATCCTCTCCGTCAATCGGGCCCCTAACCTGGGTGTCCTCTTTTACTCAGGGCTCTCTATGTCCTCACATGCAGGCTGTGTCTAAATCTTCCTGGTTGTTCCTGCACAACATCTCTAAATCCAGCCTTTCCTCGCCATCTGGATTGCTTGGTAAACTGGGTCCAAGTAAACAATACGCATTTGAAGATGGCTAAATGTAAAGCTATACCTCTAGGAACAAAGAATATGTAGCTCATACTTACAGGATGGGGACTCTATCCTAGGAAGCAGGGACTCTTTGAATGATTTGGGGGCCATGATAATCAGCTGAATATGAGCTCCCAGTGTGAAGCTGTGACCAAAGCAGCTAATACGACCCTGGGATGCATGAACGGGGAAATCTCCAGTAGGAGCAGAGAGGTTATTTTACCTCTATATTTGACAATGGTGCAACCGTTGCTGGAATCCTGTGTCCATTGCAGGTGCCCACAATTCAAAAGGATGTTGATAAATTGGAGACAGTTCAGAGAAGAGCCATGAGACTGATTAAAGGTTTAGAAAACCTGCCTTTAACAATAGACTTAAAGAGCTCAAGCTGTTTAGCCTACTAAGGCTAAGGGGTGTCTTCATTACAGTCTGTAAGTACCTACAGGGGGAATAAATATTTAATAATGGGTTCTTCAATCTAGCAGAGATCCAATGGCTGGAAGTTGAAGCTAGACAAATTCAGACTGGAAATAAGGTGAGAATAATGAACCACTGGAATGATTTACTGAGGGTCACGGTGGATTCTTCATCACTGAGAATTTTTAAATCCGACGAAGTGGGTATTCACCCACGAAAGCTCATGCTCCAAAACGTCTGTTAGTCTATAAGGTGCCACAGGATTCTTTGCTGCTTTTATAAATCAAGACTGGATGTTTTTCTAGAAGCTCTGCTCTAGAAATTATTTTGGGGAAGTTCTATGGCCTGTGTTATTCAGGAGGTCAGACAAGATGATGACAATAGTCCCAAAGAACTTTCCTGTATTCATTTCTACTTTAAATCCAATAGCTGTGCCTGAACTAGATCCTATCTATTAAAAAAACATAGAATCTTGATTTAAAAATTTCCAGTGTTGGAGAATCCACCACAACCACTAAGTTGTTTCAATAGCTAATTGCCCTCCTTTAAAAATTTGCATTTTATTGCTAGTCTGAATTTGTCTAGCTTCAACTTCCAGCCATTGGATCTTGTTGCAGTGTTGTCTGCTGGAGTGAAGAGCCATCTATTTTCAAATTTCAGTCATCCATGTAGGTACTTATATGATCAAGTCATCTCTTAACCTTGTCTTTCATAAGCTAAATTTATATGGCTGAGGGGGGAGGGTTGTGTGTTTTGGGGTGCTCAGTAGCTGAAGGGAGAGGGTTGCTTTTGAGTGTGTGTTCTGGTGGATTATTTGTAGCTAAGGGAACAGGTTTATGTTTCTTCTGGAAGGTGTAGGTGACGGGGTGAGTTGTGTGTGTATTTTGGAGATAGTGTATAGCCTGCAAGGGAGGTACTTGTGTATGTTCTCGAGGGTTGTGTATTGCTGAGGGGGGAGGGTTGTTCATGTGGTTTTGGGTGTGTAGATGAGAGTGGAAGTTGTGTGTTTTAGGGGGTGGTTTATACCCGAGGCAGGGAGGGGAATGCATGTGATTTTGGGGCAGTGTGTACAGAGAGGAAGGGGTGTGTATGTATGTTTTGGAGGTGGTGTGTGGGTGAAGGGTCCCAGGTTGGTGTGTTTGTGGTGGTGTTTAGCTGAGGAGGCAGGGTGTGTGTGTATTTTGGTGTCTGTGTGTGTTTGTAGGTAGCGTGTGGCTGAGGAATGGGGTTGTGTGTGTTTTGGAGATTGTGCGTAGCTAAGGGATGGGGTTGTGTGTGGTGTGTAGCTGAGGGATGGATTGTATGTAGCTGAGGGGCAGGGTAGTGTGTGTTTTGTGGGTGGTGTTGCCATGGGGCAGGGTTTTCTCTTCCCCTGAGGAGTAAGCTGGTGGTGGTGGGCGGCAAAGGAAGGAGTGACCTCATTCTTGGTCTCCCCCATACAACCTGTCATTCCCTGGGGTGTCTGTTCACAGCTCCTGCTATCTGTGGGGGAGGCTAGTCCAGCACTGGCTTGGGACACCCTTACTAGGAAGTGAGTGTTGTGAACACATTTGCTACAGGGAGGAGGTGGGATTTCTGCCACTTGTTAATTAAAGACTTGTCCTGAGTCAGCAAGGTCAGAGGCTAATTGCTCCCTGGAGATTGGGGATCTGGCTGTTGACCCTTTGGCTCTGTTCTGTCCTGAAGACACAGCCCTCCTTCATACTGTGCAGGGCTTTTCTGCCTTGGCCTCCAGATTAGCCACCATTTCTTTGCATATGTTCTTTGCTATCTGACTCTGGCTATGAGTGGAGGCTGGGAGTGGGTGTTGGAGGCTGGGAGATCACCCGGACATTGTTTATAAGTAACCCTGGTTAGTTAAACCCAATGACAGTGCAAATCCTAACTTCACAGACTAGATAGTTTCAGCACAGTAATTTTTTTTTTAATCACCTCACCCATCTTGTAAAGATAACAATGTACTAAGCACTTAGCTTGGAGATAACAAAGGGCATTTGTGTCCAAAAGATACACTTCACTCATGCAAGGATTAGCCACTCATGAATGGCATCCACGTTTACTCCATATTGTAGGCATCATGGGTAATGACACCTCTAATCAAGGTTGCCTAACAGGATAGCCCCACCTGGGATGCCCTCTTGCAGGAGGTCATGGTATGACATGTTTACCAGCCTTGGCTTCCCTCTTTAAGGACCTCAGTAACTCCCCCCCTGCTCTCTTGCCTCAATAGTTCCCCTCATTGGGGCCAGTTTCTTACAAAATGTAATTTAAACTAGTTTCATAAACAAAATCCCCAAACATACACTCCAGGGGTCAGCAACCTTTCAGCAGTGGTGTGCCAAGTTCACTGTAATTTAAGGTTTCGCGTGCCAGTCATACATTTTAACGTTTGTAGGTCTCTCTCTGTCTATATTATAGAAATAAACTATTGTTGTATTTAAAGTAAATAAGGGTTTAAAAATATTTAAGAAGCTTCATTTAAAATAAAATTAAAATGCAGATTCAGTGTGATCCTTGTCTAGGGTCCATCCACTGGCCCTGCTCAGCCTGCTGCCGGTCTGGGGGTCCATTCACTCAGCCGGCAGCAGGCTGAGCGGGCCGGTGGCGGCTGAATGGCTCAGTCCACTGCCAGTCTGGGGTGCCAGCAGCACTCAGCCTGCTGCCGGTCTGGGGTTCCGGCTGCCGGCCCCTTGCCAGTCAGGATCCCAACCGCCGGCCTTGCTCAGCCTGCTGCCGGTCTGGGTGAGCAGAACCCCAGGGTGGTACCGGGCTGAGGGGGGCCGGCAGCTGGGATCCCGGCTGGCAGGAGCTGGCGGACGGAACCCCAGACCGGCAGTGGGCTGAGCAGGGCTGGTGGCTGGAGCCCCAGACAAGGATCCCAGGCCACCTTTGGCGCCTGCCCCAGGGCATATAGCCCTTAAATACCACACCCTCTAGTCTAGTCCATTGGCATATCACATCCCACACTCAGGCATCTTCCACCTCATCCAGGCACTTCCTCAGCTCTCTCCTGTCCTTTTATCAGGACAGCCATCCCAACACCTCACTCTTCACAGCAGCTTCTTGGCTGGGAGATCATCCTCACCAGGGGAGCATGCCTGACCTTCCCAGGGCCCTCTCACTGGTCCCCTGCGTCCAGCTCCCCTCTATGGAGATATCAGTGGGTAAGCCCCCCTGCTGCTCCCCTGCCTTCTGCCCTCTCCAGCCCATGGCGTTGGTTCTCTGGCTTAGAGTCAATAGGCAACACCCTTTGCTGCTCTTCTGCCTTCAGCTTCCCTCAAGGGCCTCCTTGAGTTGCCTGGGCTTAGCCAGCACTCACCTATTGACCACCAGCTCTCACCTGCCCCTCTCCTGACTGACTCCCTGAGGACTAGCTGCCCTTTTTAAAGCCCAATTGGGGGTCAGCTGACCAGTCACAGGTGCACTGACTTTTTTCCTCTTAAAGGACAAATGTCATCCCGTGACACCCCCTTGCGTAGAACTTTGCCAAACTTTAATCCTTTGGGCTGAAATGTCTCATGCCTGGTGTCTGCCTCAGATCAATTTTTTTTTTAAATTTCAGAAAGATTTATTCAGCCACTTTCCAGATTGAGATTATAGGGGGAAATATGTTGTTTTGTCCCTGTTTAAAACTATTTACAGCCTTTTTGTTAAGAAGCTCTAGCACCCCCAGTCTTTGGAGCAGGGACTTTACATTTTGCAGCAGGGTCACTGTGATATCAGGGATGTGCCTTTTGCTGCTCCTGTGACAATCCAACCAAATGTAGCCAAATTATGTAAATGACAGTGTGCAGATTCAAAGCCAGTCAGGCCAGAAAATTTCACCCACTTGACCCTGCACTGGGCTCAGTAACTTGCATTTGGCTAAAATTTCTTCCAAAAAGGCATTCGGTCTTGATTGGACATATCAAGAGATGGAGAATCCACCTTGGTATTCTGTTCCAATGGTTAATCACCATCACTGTTAAAATTGGCACCTCATTTCTAATTTGAATGTGTCTGGTTTCAGCTTCCAGCCAGAAGCGGCCTGCACCCCGACTGGAATGCATAGGTGTAGGACAGGAGCTGAAGAAGGGGCGGTGGGATGGGAGCACAGGGAATAGTGACAGAAATCAGGGGTGGGGGGAATAGGAGCAGAGAGGGATGTCAGGGACATGTTAGGGCACAGGTGCAGAAGAGTCTATATGTTCCTCTCTGGAAGAACATAGGAATGAAGCCAAGTACCCTGAGTCCCTCTGCTGTTAGCCAATAGCTGTAAAAACCACTGTATATCTCATCCCGTTGTACTGACTGGTCCATATTGAGGATAACAGCCTGCTACTGCTATCAGTTATCTTACCTCAAGTGGTAGAGGTCTGTGCTGTGAGTCTAAAGGACCCAGCCCTGCTGTTGTCCCATGTAGGGATCACTATGGCTCCACATAATAAAATTTCCATTTTAATCAATTTGCTTTTTAAAAATATAAGAAATTACATTAAAAAAAACTACATTAAAATAATGTTATGGATGGAAAGTCAAGCACTTGAATGTAAGGAAATGCTAGAATTAAGGTTCCTAATGCATCCTTAATTTGGCCCCCTTGTACATGTCATACAGTCTTTAAGTATGTGATCACCCATGATTTATTTCCACAAGGTCCCTGCCTCATTCACCGCAGAGGGGATCTGATTGTGCACTATACATACATACAGGGCAGAGCGGGGTGGTCATGGTTTACACCTCAGGGTGGGAGATTTGCTATTGAAGCTAATGGATAATATTGACACAAAACCAAATAGGAATAAATGGGCCATGAACAAATTTAGGCTGGAAATTGGAAAAAGGTTTCTAACAGTGACAGAAGTAAGGTTCTGGAACAACTTCCTAATAGGAGTTCTGTGGGCAAACAACTTAATTAGTCTTAAGACAGAGCTTGATACATTTATGAGTGGGGCTTCTGTTGTGGTTGGGAGGCAGGGCTTGGTGGGTCTTTCCAGTTCATGATGTCTTATGTTCCTAAAATCTCATGCTTCAGGACTTCAGCCAATCACCTGTAGGGTCAGGAAGGAATCACCCCCCACCTGATGTATTAATATTTTCTTGTTTTTCTCTCCTTCCTCTGAAGCATCAGAAAAGGTCACAGCTGGAGATGAGACACTGGACAGAGTGGCCAGTGCTGTGAGGTGGTATGGAATAGTCTCTCTCTCAGGTGCTTGGCTAACTGGTTCTTAGTCATGTGCTCAGGGTCTAACTGATCACCATATGTGGGGTTGGGAAGAATTTTCCAGCAGATCAGACTGGAAGGCTCTTTGGGGGTGTTTCACCTTCCTCTGCAGTGTGGGTGTAGGTCATTTGCTAGGATCATCTGGGTATACCTCACTAAATCAATTCCCTGCCAATGCGGGGCTTCAGGCACTGGTATACCTTGGTCCCTCCTGTTCTCTGCCTGTTGTGCACAATAGTTTAATTTCTTGAGGGCTACTTTGGTGTAATTTTGGTTGTTGGATTTAGTGTACAAATGCTGGGCGGTGTTGGTGGCCTGCGATAAACAGGAGGTCAGACTGAATGATCTGATGGTCCCTTCTGGCCTTAAATTCAACGACTCTATGACTGTACAGGACAAACAGTGCTTTGGGGATGAATCGGCGTTCTGCAGTGAATGAGGCTGTTTGTAGAAGGACCTCTGCCTCATTTGTTGTAGAAGTTGGAAGGTGTGAAGTGAATGAGGCAGAGGCTTGCAGGAAGAGAACACGTGGTCTTGTGATTAAGGTAGTGAATGTCAGTCTAGAGAGTGGGATTTTATTTCTGGTACTATAACAAAATTCCTGTGTGATACTGGCACGTCACTTAAACCAAACTTTTTATAGGCTTTCAAATAAGGTATTACTCATTTTAGTGCCCAACTTCGGACACCTGGGAGGAATCCTGGCTTTTTTGGAGTAAATGGAAAAACTTTCACAGATGGCAGTGGAGTCCAGCTTTCACCACTGAGGCTACATTTGCAGAAGTGCGAAGTGCTCACAGTTAACCTGAGCTCAATAAAACCTGTGCTTTGAATACATAAAATAGGGTTAGTCAAAATTTTTCCACTGAAACCATGTTTTCGAAGGACAGTTGGGTATTCCATTGAACAAAACCTTTGTGGAAAGTGTCTGCTTTCTTCTAGAGTTTTTCAGTTTTTGCCAGAAACTGAAAATCTTTAGAAGGAAAACAGTGGGTTCTGGGTTTTCATGAAAAGCTGAAATTTTCTGCTGAAAATTTCACTGAAAACAATTTTTTATTCTTGTTTTCATTGAAAATATCTGGCAGAAATACAAATTGCCAGCTATAATATTATACAAATATTTATTGAACTCTTCTGATTTTTCTGCATTATTATTGATAATTCTACCATTTCCATCTAGTACCAGTGTCAGGATTTTTGTTGTTGTTGTTCCTAATAGATTTTAACTCTGCTGGCCATAGATTTCGCTTTCTGGCCCTTTGCTTTCCTTATCAATTTTCTACAATTCCTATCTTCTGATCTATATTCATTACTGTCAACTTCTCCTTTCTCCCTGTGACAAAGTGGGAATGTTCTTAATGTTTTCTCTGAATACTGTGTGGGTGCCTCAGTTTCCCCTATGCATTTCTTAGGTATCTAGGTGGGGGGATCAGGGTGTGTAATTGTTGAAGAGCCCAAAAGGGCCCCTGTGATACTGTCTGCACAGAAAATGGCCGACACTCTGTCTCCTGGCAACTAATGGCCTGGGCCCCTCCTCTACTAAGGTACCAGCTGAAGGTGTTAAAAAACAAAAAGATCAGGTAACCTCCTGGCCCGGAAAAAAAGACAAAAGAAGAGGAGGGGCTAAAAAGTTTTTCAGTTTGAAGCTGGCTGGGAAAATGGAGAGGAGGCCAAACAGGCCTCCTGGCATCCCCTGGCCGCCCAAAATGAACCTGACTGAGGGTGTCCTGTTGTCTGTACCTGCAAGGCCAGTCTTAAACTGTGTTCCTGTTGTCTAAATAAACCTTCTGTTTTACTGGCTGGCTAAAAGTCATGGTGAATCGCAGAAAGCCAGGGGTGCAGGGCCTTGTCTCCACCAAACTCCGTGAGACTCCCATTTGTAATACATTAGGGCAGGGGTCGGCAACCTTTCAGAAGTGCTGTGCCGAGTCTTCATTTAGTCACTCTAATTTAAGGTTTCGTGTGCCAGTCATGCATTTTAACATTTTTAGAAGGTCTCTTTCTCTAAGTCTATACAGATAACAATAGTTTATTTATATATTAAAGTAAATAAGTTTTTTAAAATGTTTAAGAATCTTCATTTAAAATTAAATTAAAATGCAAAACCCCTCGGACGGGTGGCCAGGACCCAGGCAGTGTGAGTGCCACTGAAAATCAGCACGCGTGCCATAGGTTGCCTACCCCTGCACTAGCTGCCTTTACTTTCTCTTTAAAACAGGTAGGTTTTTTTAATCAAGACAGCCTTCTCCCTCAGTTGTGGGATTGTGCTTTTTGGGGCATCTAGTAAAGTGTTCTTAAACAATTCCCAATTATCAGTCATTTTTCTGATTAAATTCTTCCTGCCAGCTAATTTGACTCACAATTGTTTTCAGCCATGAGAAACTGGCCCCTTTAAAGTACTCAGTTTAGATATTCCTGGTCTGGACATTATTCTGTTTGCACATTATAAACATGATCAAGTCATGATCACTTGTACCGAAGCTACGATTAACTTTAAGTTCTGTAACCAGTAGCTCATTATCTGTCAAGATGAGGTCTAATATAGAATTCCCCTGCATGGGATGCAACACTTTTTGAGTTAGGAAATTGTCATCAATCATATTTAGAAATATCAGGGATGTTTTAGTATTGGCAGCACCTCCAGCATACGTCACGCAAATTGAAGTCTCCCATGATCACAAAGTTCTTTTTCCTACACATTATAGATAGGCGCATAAGGAGCCTGTCGTCATGTTCCCTAGTGTGATTTGGTGGTCTCTAGCAGACACCAACTAATACCCCATCTCGTGCTTTATTTGCCTTTTGAGGGATCTGTTTAGTTAAATATACTGATGATACCCTTTGTACTTTGAATGACTCACAAGCAACATTGTGATCTTGTGGGGCATATATCCACCCCTGAAAGAAAACAGGGAAATCCTCATGCTTTTTCAAGACAGAGACATAGGCCGGGTACTTTCTATCACCAGAGATCATCAGAGACTCCCAAGGAAGAGTCAGTAATACCAGAAAAAGAGAATTTCTGCCTTAGCCACTCTTACATCTCAGCCTACAATACTGTGTCAACACCCTACCCCCTTCCACATTCCTCTTCAGAGATTCATCTCACGAGAGACTGTGGCATCAGGAGGTGCATTCACTTCTGCCACTCACAACAATAAAAGACGTTCCATCTCAATTCTGAGGAAGACGTTTCTACTCCAACGCCTTCCTGATACCAAAGAAGGGACATCCCATTTTGCATTTGAGCAGGATCAGCATCTTCATTCATCACATAAAGTTCAGAGTAGTGACCCTAGCATCAATGATTCCACCTCTAGATCTGCAAGATTGGTTTGCAACTCTTGACTTGCAAACTGCATAATTCCACGATGATCCCCACAGATCTGATGGAAGATTCCTTTCATCGCATTCTTCATCTCTTCCTTGCTCTCAGTTTCAAAATCAACAGAGAAAAATCCAGATTGAAAGAATACAAAGACTAGAATTTATAACTGCAGCCACAGATTCCATCACAGCCAGATGGAATAGTGTAGACTTTGTCCAGATTTTTAAAAGGATTTTGAAAAATTGGAGAAGATGCAGAACTGAGCCAGAAATACCTTACAGTGAGAGACTTGGGACATGTCTACACTGCCTCATGGTGCTGACCAAAGGGATGTGAATAGCAGAGCACACCAAAGTGCTCTGCTGTAAACAGGGCCGGCTCCAGCTTTTTTGCCGCCCCAAGCGGTGAAGAAAGAAAAGAAAAGCCCGATTGAGCAGAGCGATTGAGCTGCCGCTGAAGTGCTGCCGAAGAGGAAGTGAGGCACTGAAGGACCCGCCACCGAATTGCTGCCGCAACAACGGATGGACTACCGCCCCTTTCTATTGGCCGCCCCTTCCTTCACTGGTGCTTGGAGCTGGCCCTGGCTGTAACTCCCCCAGGTGCACATCGCGGGCATAAATTTACAAGTCCAGATTGGCGCTAAGGTAATTGAAACCTTTAAGTTCACACTCACAGGGTCCACACAGGGGAGTGACAGCGCAGCACTTCGATGCACACAACTAGTCACACCCCGTTAGGACAGATTTCACTACCCACCAGATCGGCAGGAGTGATCGATCTATCAGGGATCAATTTATCGTGTCTTGTGTAGACGTGGATAAATCGATCCCCGAACATGCTCCCCATCGACTCCAGACCTCCAGCTCGCGAGAGGCGGAAGCAGAGTCGATGGGGGAGCGGCAGCAGTCAACTCGCTGCCGTCCTCACGGCCAGGTAAGTCAACCTAAGATACGCCGACTTCAGCTACACTATTTACGTAGCTGAAGTTGCATATCTTAGGTCGAACTCCCCCCCCCCCAGGGCTTAGGGTCTGAACTGTGGCAGTTGAGATGTGCACTTACAGAGCTCAGTCTGTTTAGAGTATCAAAAAGAAGATTGTTTGGTGACTTGATTATAGTGGATGAGTAACTTCACAGGAAGAAAATAATGGGTCCCAACAGGCTCTTTAATCTAGCAGAGAAAGGCATAACAAGAACCAATGGCTGGAAGATGAAGCTAGACAAAATAAAATTAGAAATAATTTTTTAACAGTGAGGGTGATTAACCATTGAAAGAAACTACCAAGGGAAGTGGGGGAGTCTCCATCTCTTGGGCTCTTCAGATCCAGAGTGGATGCCTTTCCGGAAGACACGCTTTAATCAAACACATTTATTGGGCTCAATGTAGAGGAACTAACTGAAATTCACTGGCCTGTGTTTATTCAGGAGGCCAGACTAGATGGTTCCTTCTGCTCTTAAACTCTATGAGATTCTTTACCATTTTCACATGAGGAGCACAGTCCAAACAGCCTAGTTTAATTTTCAGAATTTACCAAATTTAAGAGCAACATCTTTCAAAGTTAGCCAGAGTAATATATCTTAATGAGGACCGTTTGCATGCCAGGTTTGAACTCTGAAATGCTTAGCGCTACTGGTTTGAAAAACTGGTTGTCTGTTTGAAAGGGTCTGATCTTGCAAATCCTTTCTCCGGCGAGTAGTCCCTTTGCAGTCAATAGCACTATCCACGGGAATTTTAGGTGCACACATGATGATTTTCAGGATTTCTACTGTCTTTTTTTTTTCCATCTTCTTTTAATTTGAAAACCAGCTGAATGAATTTTTCTCCAATTTTCAATCAATCATAATTGGATTGAGATCAAGCATTTAAAGATTTAGCCCAAAAAGATAAGATTGTAGAAAGTTATGAGAGTCTGGAAACTGTTTTTTGTAACTTTATAACTTTAAAACTGTAACTTTATCGGTAATTTTAAACATTGTGAAATTAACATGCCATCTGCCAACCATAATTCAAATCGCACTTTTTGTATGTTGCATCCCTTTCCTCCCCCGCCCCAGCCTTTTTCTGTCTTGTCTATTTCGATTGTTGTCTCTGATTGTCATCTTTTGGAGTGGGGACTAGCTCATACATATGTTTGTACAGTGCTTAGCACAGTGGGGCATCTACAGTAAGACACATAATGATAGTTAATAGGGCGACTCGGGGAGCCTGTTATAGAAACACTGAAGCAAAACAAATATTTTCCAAATTAAACTCAATCACAGTTTGTGTGCACTGGTGTCACTGAGACAGCATTGCCCCCGTCATCAGCTGCAGATCTAAGCCACTGTCTACTAACGTCACGGATGGCTGGATTTTTAACCAAATCAGTGGGAATTAGGCTCCTAAATCCTACCTGGGAGTCTTCAGTGGGCACTGGCTGTAATCCTGTGTGTGTAGTTCAACCTCAGGCTATCAGTAAATTTTGGGATTGGTGGAAATCTAAATTGTGCATGAAAATGTAATGCCCTGGGGCTAGATTCACAAAGGGACTTAGGTGTCCAACTCCCACTTTAGATGCCTCAGTCCTAGGTTTAAGTGCCACTGGGATTCACGGAACATAAGAGCAGTCATACTGGGTCAGATCAAAGGTTCATCTAGCCCAGTATCCTGACTTCCGACAGTCACCAATCCTATCTCCCTCCATTCGTTGGAGAGGAGGCCTGAGTGCCTAACTTTGGCATTGTGAATCCCAGGGATTCTCTAGGTGACTGAAAGTCCCTTTGTGAATCTAGCCCTAGATGTCTGGAACTGAGTTTGTTTCTGATTTGGAGGCCCCAATCTCCAATGTGTTAATCAGTTTACAAAGAGACTCATGGGCCTTACATGAACATTATTTGTGAGCCTTTATTTCATGTAAGGGAAGTGCCTTTGATTTGTGGATTTGTGTTGCCTAGCCCATGGGTGAGTAGTAATATGAAGGAAACAACATCTGGGATGACTTAAAAACAAGAAAAATAAAGTATGTGTGTGAATGTAATCCAGTTATTATTTTTTAATTGAGCTTTTCCATTTAATGTAGGTTATGAAGGCAGCTTTATACTCCTGCTGGCATGACTGGCCAGTGTACCATGAAAGGACATGCCAGTCATCCTGGTGAGCTGATTGCTCACTTTAAGCCCTAATGGTCTATCCCTTCTGGAGATTGGGCTGAAGCGTCCACTAGCTGACTTCCCTCCTATTCCTGCTGTGATTCCCTCCTTCTACTTGGCGCACCATGGGAGGATGCTTCTCCAAACCAAAACCAGGTGACTGCTGTTCAGTGTTCCTCTAATCGTCACATGTTTGCCTGAGTAGCTGCAGATGAAACTAGGTCAGGCCCGCAGAGGTGCTCCACGGGGAGGCTGCTTCAGAGAATGTTAATTCTCTGCTCTTACACGGAGGATTACAGGGCAGTTAATCCGCAGAACATTCCATTTCATTTGCATTCACATGCAGTGAATTGTGTAAAGCCTTTCAAAGTGCTGAGGGGTAGGGTGAAAAACTCAAATCTCAGTAAACTAGAGATAGAAAAGCTCACTGGGATGTCAGCTGCAGCCTGGGACAAAGGTAAGAATCCAGCCTTGATCTGAAAGACAGAGATTCAAAATCTGTAAGTACATTTCCCGTGTGATTTGCCCTCACACATAAACGGCACACTCCCGTCCTGCTGCCCTGTATACACCCACACAGAGTGGTAGTTCAGTCCCCTTGTGGCCCACGTCCACACAATGATGGTGTGGTCTTCCCACATGCTTGCCCCACCTTGAGGTTACTGCTGTATGCTCCCCTATCCCTGATCCTCTGCCTGATTCACAACACTACTGTATTCTCCCTCACCCCACTTTCAGAACTGCACTGCTCCCAGGCTCAGCCCCGAAGGCACCGCTGTACACTTTCCATCTGCCCCCCGGATCCTCATGGTGAGTGAAAACTCGTGGGGAGGTAATACGTCCATTATGGACAAGGACTGTAAATGGCTTCAAAGGAGCAGTATGACAACCATCCTTCAAACAGGCAATATTGTGACCTTGCTCAAGAAACAATCTCAGCTCTAGTAACCTGATCAATTATTGACCAGCCTCAAATCTTCCCTTTTCGGAAGATCTTCCATAGTTGTATGCAGTGTTGTTGTAGCCATGTGGGTCCCAGGATATTACAGACACACGGTGGGCGAGGTGATATCTTTTATTGAACCAACGTCTCTTGGAGAGAGAGACAAGCTTTCAAGCTACACAGAGCTCTTCCTCAGGCCTGGGAACCGTACTTAAGGTGTCACAGCTAATTACAAGATCAAACAGATAGTTTAACATAAGTAGTTAGCACAGAGTCTTTATTCTTTTAGTTAGCACATCTTTAAAAAATTCATTATTTTAAGCTGATCTTATAATTTTGGGGGCCTGAGTCATCATTTTTGAATTCTTGAAGCTGGCAATTCTGAGCATGGCATATACTGAGGTGATGCTCTTTTGTACAATATTAGTATTTGCAAATAATATAAATAAACCACTTCATCTACTTTATTTTGTACCTTTAAAAAATACTCCAGTCGGGTTAGTTCATGTGTCCTTCCATTATATGTACCTGCAGAATAGTAGTTGCTTTGCCATGAGAAAGAACTTAGAGTCCTGGTCTTCAGTACAAAAGTTCCCCCTTTTGTTAGTCCCACAGAAGTCAGCCCTCACTGTTATTGAGTAAACAGAAGTACAGTCATATGTGACTGCTTAAAAAATTGCAAAACATTAAGATCGCATTCACATTAAGCTTAAGACCCTCTTTTAGTAGGTTTAAAAAGGGCTTAAAATATGCCGGAATGCAGTCCAAGTACATCAAGCCAATCGGATTTAAAAAGTTAAGAAACTTGGTGTTTATAAACCTCTTATTTCTTAGAAATCTCATTTTCCTTGATCAAAATAGACCTGTTTCCATTCTGGACAAACCCGGTTACCACGGAGCCCCAGACTCCGGAAAGGCACCGCAAAAGGGAACACAGCTCCCTACCTAGAGCAAAAGGGCTGTCCCAGAGGCACCCAGGGTGGGGTGAAGCAGTGAGTTGCCAGGGTGGGGAAGGGGTGAGGTGGATGTGAGGGTGCCATAGAGAGGAGCGGGTGGGGTGAAGATGGAAGGTTGTGTGGGGAGGTGAAATGGAGCCACACTGTAAGGGTGTGGGGTGGAGCCCAGAGGCACCGTGTGGGGGAGTGGAGCCGTGAGGCACAGGGAGCAGGTGGAGCTGAGAGGTCCAGTGCAGGGGAGGAGGATCTGGGAGGTGTCCTGAGGGAGAGGGATGGGGGGGAGCTGAGAGGTGCAGTGAGGGGCTGGGAGATGTCCTGAGGGAGAGGAATGGCGGGGGGAGGTGCAGTGCAGGGGAGGAGGATCTGGGAGGTGTCCTGAGGGAGAGGGATGGGGGGGAGCTGAGAGGTGCGGTGGTGGTGGGGCAGAAGGAGCTTGGAGGTGTCCTAAGGGAGAAGGTTTTTTGGGGGGGGGAGCTGAGAGGTGCAGGGGGGCAGGAGCTGTGAGGTACAGTGGCAGGGGAAGGGTCTGGGAGGTGTCCTGAGGGAGAGGAATGGCGGAGGGCTGAGAGGTGCTGTGTAGTGGAGGGAACAAGTGAAGCATCCATGATACCCTTTTGCTAGGGACATTTGTTTTGAAATTACTTTAGTGATACTGATTATTGTGTGAGCTGCCACGTTTGTGTGAAGTGCTGCACTAGTTAGCACCTTATGGAGCTGTCTAGTGTCATATGCTGTCCTCCTGGTTTTGCGTAGCAGTGGTTCTCAACCTGTGGTCCATGGACCCAGACTATGTCTAAAGGGTCTGCAAAAGACAGATTGAAAACGAACTGAACAGAATTCTACTCTATATACAGACAATAGATTTCCAAAGGAGAACACACCTCTGTTTGAAATTTGTTAGGGGTCCGTAAATGAAAAAAGGTTGAGAACCACTATTGTATAGTGCCATGGATTTGTTGCTCTGCCTGTTACTTCAGTGGATAGGGAAGTACATATTCCCACATATCTGCTCACAAAGCTCCTCCTTTGTCCATGGAGACTCATATGTGCATGGGTTCTTTAGGCCATGTCTATGCTATAAAATTAAGTTGACCTAACACCTGTCGGCATATAACCACTGCAGTAATAATATTGCTTGTGCATGTCTACGCTTCACTCCCTGTGTCAGCAGTGCATGTGCTCACCAGGAACACTTGTACTGTCAGTGTGGGGTGGTTCCTGAAAGCCAGTAACAGTCAATGTAAGCAACGCAGTGTTGACCTAACCTAACTACATTGACCATGACTCTACGCCACCCATGAAGATGGAGTTATTAAATCAGCGTAGTGGTGCAGTTATGTCAGCGAGAGTGAAATGTGGGTGGAGACACTTCCAACTGACCAGCTGTGAATGTGCTGCAGCAGGTTCCACAAGGCTGCATGACCATAGTGTGAAATTATCCATTTTTTACCATGACTGTGCCATGCATTATGCACAATACTCATTTTGGAGAGTAGCAGAGCTTTGCTCCACCAAAGCTCTAGGCGGTCTCTTAGGCCAGGTCTACTATAAGGAATGTTTGTACAAAAATTGCCACAGGTGCTACCTCTGGTAACACCCGTAACCGTAATAGCACTGGTGGGAACCCTAATGTAGATGGCTTTCAGGCTCTGGCAGTTGTTTTCAGTGTCAGTTAACACTGCTGAGGAGAGCAAGTCTAAATGTCAAGATCCTGAACACTGCTGCTGAGCTAGAAAGCTTTCTATACTAGGCCTCCCATTAGTGCAATTACTGGTGCAGCTGAACCGGTGGTAACATTAGTGAGAAATTTTTTTACTAAAGTTCCCTAGTGTTGATAAAGCCTTCATAAAAAAGATGAAGGTCCTTCTTTGTAGAGCTGGCAGCTAATGTAGGCTTTGCATGATGAGACAGGCCCATTTCTTTGGTTTTACCTCTTCAGTGCTGTACTGTGTACGCGGTATGTACACCACGCTACAGAAGGACTGAAGAGAGGGTGGTTTACAGACTTTGAGCTCTGCTCAGAGGTAAGGTGTGCAAATATTATGGCCTTTGCACTGTAGTAGGAGAGTGCGATTGGGTGTGCGCAGGTCTTTGCTCATCAAGAGGTCATTGAAAGAGGCCCCTCTCAGGTGGGTGAAACGAAATTGGGCAGGAAGAGAAGAACTCCGAGGAGGTTTATATAGGAGTAAAAACCAATTTGGGTTTGTGATGTGGGAATATCCTGACAGAAAAACACTATGTAAATAGTTAGATGGGTCATATAGGGCATCACCCTTTGGGACTCCATAGAGATGATGGCGAAGCTGAGACGGGGATGTTGTCATGTTGGGCAATCATACCTTCTCCTGGAAGCTGTTGGGCAGGATAGCCAACTTCCATTCAGGTCAAGTGAGGGAACAAGGACATGCAGCTTTGGCTAGTGAAAGCTGAAACAGCGACTAGGCTGCATACAAGCCTGGGCAGTGGCTGTGCCATATGGTCCAAGGGGTTTTCCAGGGGATCTGATAACAAATGCTGGGGCAGGGCTTTGACTGGATTGCAGCTGTATGTCTGTGTGAGAGAGAGAGAAGCAGCAGAAACACCACCGAAGCGCACAGAGAAGGCAGTAAGGAAGGCCTAGGCGCATCCAGAGAAGGTCTTGTAGCATGACCTTCAGAAAAGATGAAAGAAAACTTGTGGATAAAGGGATGGAGCTGGAAAAAGGCTTGCCACTGAGAGCAAAGAATCTGTCTTCATCTATTCGATTCCTACTGTGTTCTGGGAAACAGGACTGTAAGCATTCTTCATAAGTAAACAGGATTGCATCCAAGAAATACCTGACTGCATCAATTTCTTATGCTCATAAAAATAATCTGCTGGACCCTAATTACTGGCTAACCACTTGAGTCAAAAGCAGTAACAATACTGGATCTGGGTCCAATCCTTGCATGGTGTTTCTGTACCATAGATACGGATGGATATTTCCCCCAGGGGTCTAGCTGGGTAGCAGAGCCTACACATCTAGACAATGTCTTTATTACAAAAAGTGTGGTTTTACATGAAGATAGCGATCTCAAGATAACCATCTTGCTGTAAAATCAGTGTGGAGACAAGGCACAGTAGTTTTTAATTCCAGGTAGCTAGTCAAGGTATATTCCAGGCAGGCAGCACGCCAAGCGTGTGCTTGGGGTGGCATGCCATGGGGGGCGCTCTGCCGGTCGCTGGGAGGGCGGCGTCCTGCGGCTCCGGTGGACCTCCCGCAGGCGTGCCTGCGGAGGGTCCACTGGTCCCGCGGCTTCGGTAGAGCCTGCGGGAGGTCCACTGGAGCCACAGGACCGGCGACCGGCAGAGCAGCCCCTGCGGCGTGCCGCCGTGCTTGGGGTGCGAAATGTCTAGAGCTGCCCCTGATTCCAGGTGGTGCTATAGTGTGGATCTTGACTAACTATACCGACGTAAAAAGAGCTGCATTTCATCTCCACTGGGGTTTTATATCAAGTTAGTCATCGGGAGTTAGCTCTCTCAATGAAAGAGCATGCCTTTGTTTGCAGCTAGGGCATAGCCAGAGGGCAGGGATGGGAGGAGGACATGGCTGTCTTAACAGTCACCTAACAGCTTCCATTTAAGGGCTGTTAAGAGACAGTGCCAAGCCCACTAGCCTTAATGGTTCTAGCCTGACCTCCTAGGCAGCCCCTAAACTAGTTTGAAGAGGATGGGTGAGGCTACAGAATCCAGCGGGACAAAGGGAGGTTGTGTGGCTTAAATAAGGACAGACTCTGAAGAGGAATCAGACAGAACTAGAATGAGACCGACAGAAGAATCTGGGCTTTCTAAGAGTATGTGAGTTGGGTCCGTTCTGTTCTTGAAACTTAACAGGGAAGTCTCTCTCTCCAACTCAGCTTGCAGAGAACATAGGTGGTTGGTGTATGTGGAGGAGTATAGCAGGTCCTGGTTTAAGAGTGGGAGAATTGTGAGATTCCACCCTGACAGAGGCCTATCTCCTGAGGGTTGTGCTCAGCGAGACCAGAAAGGCACAGAGCTGCAGCTAGCCCGGTAACTATGGTAATGGCCAGTTTCTTTTACAACAAAAGAGAATGGGGAATTTACACCTCTTAGGAGACTTTGAGAATCCAAGTCTAAATGTTTGCTCAATAAGTTGTCTTTCTATTTCATATTAGAGTTAACTAGTGCACCAACACCTCGTTCTGGAAATCTAGAAATCAAAATTCTCCACTATAGGACACGTCATGCCTATTCACTTCTGAGCAGATGCTCTGCATGTCATGTCAACCAATAAGTCCATCAGGGACCACCAATTTCTGCATTCACCCCCACTTGTCTGCCTAGAACAGCAGCAGTGAGGGATAATCTTCTCTTGACCGGTGACAAGGGCCAGAAATCCACACGCGCATCACTGCGCCTCTCCACGTCAGTTGACATGTCAGCCATGATGCAGCTCAGACACAGAGCCAGGGTTGGGGGATTGTGCTGTGATAGCTTCCATTACCTCGCTAAGACTGTTATCATCAGGGCCGGCTCCAGACCCCAGCGCGCCAAGCGCGCGCTTGGGGCGGCGTCCCGTGGGAGGGCGGCAGGTGGCTCCGGTGGACCTCCCGCAGATGTGCCTGTGGAGGGTCCGCTGGTCCCGCGGCTCCGGTGGACCTCCCGCAGACATGCGGGACCACCGGACCCTCCGCAGGCATGTCTGCGGGAGGTCCACCGGAGCCGCGGGACTGGCGACCGCCAGAGCGCCCCCCGCGGCATGCCGCCCTGCTTGGGGCTGCGCAAATCCTAGAGCCGCCCCTGGTTATCATGCCTTCCTGCTCCTCCAGCTCCAGAGTCCACAGTCACAGCCCAGGGCTATACTAGCGGGGGGGTTGACCTAAGATATGCACCTTCAGCTACATGAATAGTGTAGCTGAAGTTGGTGTATCTTAGGTCAACTTACCTGGCCATGAGGACACCGGCGAGTAGACCACTGCCGCTCCCCCGTCGACTCCGCTTCCGCCTCTCGCGAGCTGGAGTTCCGGAGTCGACGGGGAGCGCGATCGGGGATCGATTTTATCACATCTACACTGGACGTGATAAATTGACCCCCGACAGATCGATCACAAAGACCTGCCCATAGAGTCCCAAAGGAATCCATTCTCTTCTGCAACTTGCTCCACATCTGTGTGAAGTTGCTAGGGAAGAATATGAAATAGTAGAGAATAGTATACCAGCAATACACTAATAATAACTTGCCCTACATCAAGGGCAGCTCCACTCCACCATTTCCTCCGTGCCTGCTTGTGTGCCACCCCAGAACTGTCCACAGACAGCCCCCTCCTTCTTTTCCCCCTGGGATAGGGGTATAGCTGTCATAAAAGGCCTCAGAGCTGCCTTTGCCAGATCCCCACCAGCGCAGAGTACTCCTACACTGGGAATTCACTGGCCACCTCCTGCCACTTGAAGGCCACTTTGTACTGTGGTCTTAGCAGGCCGGAGACTCAGGCCTTTATCTTTAGCTTTCATTTTGTAATCCTTTGCCTCATTATGGTTTATGAGGGAGTGTACGAAGCCCACACTCGAGAGCGAGGGATTAAGGAGCGGCTCTGGGCCCAGGTGGCCGTGCTCAGCAGCACTTGCAGAGCCTGCACAAGCTGAAGGCAGAGCTTAAAGGGGGAAGAAGAGTGGTTCAGCAGGGGACAAGCAGGGGAAGGGAACAGATTGGTGCTCTGGGGAAATAATAGCCCAACAGCTTCTGTATCCTGAGACCTGACACATCAAGCCTGCAAAAGAGCCTGGTCACCGTTTAGGAAGGCCAGACACTATTGTCAGTTCAGTTCTTTAATTTGCCCTGTGGGGGGAAACGGGGAACTCAGGAAAGAAGTGATCCTGTTTAGCCCTCCAAGGTCAGAACTTAGCTAGCCACTGCTGGGCCCTGGATTGCGGCCTGGAGGAGAGTGTGGGCCTGGGCTCCCCTACCAACCCATGAAGGTGGGATGACAACAGGAGTCTACTCTTCAGTGGGAAATCCAGCTGGGAAAGGCCCTCACTACACAAGGGTCCAGACCCCTAGTCCCAGAATCCTGAAGCCCTTGTGGGCACAAAAAGATCTCTGCTTTGGGATTTTTCGAACTCTGTATATCCCAAATGGGCTGGACTAGAATGCAGCAGGAGGGCTGAGCTGCAAAAGAAGGGACCAGTCTCACAGGATGGAGCTGTAGATGAAAGGTGGACTTCTGGTCATACCCTGCCTGACCACTAGGCTGCACAGCCAACGAGGGTCACCTTTCACAGCTTCCCAGACAGACTTTCGGCCTGTAGGAAATCTTGTTCTGAGCCGGTTGAAATAAAGGCACCAGGCAGGGACACTTCATTTTCACACATTCCAATGATGTGTCTTCTTTACCTTCGGCCTGTGACATCCCCCATTTAGCCTGTTTTCAGCCCCTTTTATATGTGCTATTGATTGTTTTACAGTCAAATGCTTTACAAAAATGCAATATTATATCAAACCTGTTTCCTTTATCAGTAACTTCTAATCTTGCCAGAGGACAATTTTCAAACTTATTTAACAAGAATTATTTTCCAGGAAACCACATTGATTGCCAATAATTATATTCCATAAGTGTATATCGGAAAATCTCGGTTTGCCCTTCGCAATGTTTTAGCTTAGGAAAAAGTCAGCTGACTGTGCGACTGACATGAACTGAATGAGTTAATGAAGTTCACTTGGAACCCTGCAAAGAAACTTGCTCACAGCTAGAGATTTTTAAATTGGTAAAGTCTGGCACATTTGACTGAAGGTAGCTACTGCAGCAGTCAGTTATAATCATGTGAAAGAAGTTCACAATCTCTCTCCCAGTGAGTCAGCATGGAAGCATTGGCCTGGGAGGGAGAGAACAAGCATGAGCATGATTCTATAAACCGGTGGTTGGAGCACTCACCCAGGATGTGGGAGATCCAGGTACTCCCCCTGCTCCATTGACTCATTTTAATTATGGTTC
Source organism: Mauremys mutica (assembly GCF_020497125.1). Lineage (NCBI taxonomy): Eukaryota > Metazoa > Chordata > Testudines > Geoemydidae > Mauremys > Mauremys mutica. The sequence continues at coordinate 27,287,480 of NC_059087.1, forward strand.
CACAGCGGAACAGTTTCAGAAGGAGAGGCTGAGGGATTCCCAATCTCAGAACATCCCCTATTCCAATGCTTAGGACCACAGGCACCGCCTTTTCAAAGTGGCAGGGGGGGTGCTCGATCCCTGTCTCTGTCCCAGGCCCTGCCCCCACTCCACCCATTTCCCCAAAGCCCCACTCACGCCCTGCCTCTTCCCTCCCCTATTCCACCCTCACCCCACCTCTTCCCGCCCAGTTCACCCTGCTCCCCCCAAGTGCACCATATCTTCATTCCTCCCCTCCAGAGCCTCCTGCATGCCGCGAAACAGGGATGCATGGGGAGGGAGGGGGAGGCGCTGATCCGCAGGGTCCACTGGCGGGCAGGAGGCACTGGGGGGGATGCTAATGGGGGGGCTGGCTGGTGGGCACTCAGCACCCACCATTTTTTCCCCGTGGGTGCTCCAGCCCTGGTGCACCCGGAAAATCAGCGCCTGTGGTTAGGATACTCACCTGAGCAGTGACAGATTCCTGTTCCAGTCCTTTCTCCCCCTCAGGCAGAGAGGGGATTTGAACCAAGCGTCTCCCACGTTCTAGCTGAGTGCTGTAACCACAGGGTTAAGAGTCCTCCTCCGCCATCATTTTGTGTGAACACACCTGGGGCCTGACCCAATAAGTAGCCTCTGAACACGCCTACCAAATCAGTCCCCACGCCTGACTAGGTCAGCTGAATGCGTGTCCTCTCCCACCCCCATTTTGTGAATCACTCTGGGGCTTAGGTGGGAGACAGGTGCCCGGATGCCCACAGGAAGGCAGTAGGGCGCATCCCCAGAGATACCTCAGGAGCTCTGACTGAAAAATTACATGGGTTTGGCAGCGGGGGGTGGGGTGGGTTGTGTCTTGAAATCAGGGTCCCGTTACTTTTAAAAGTGCACTTTTTACCGGCAGTAAGGGCGAGTGCTGGGGGGAGGGGCGGAGAGGAGTGAGTAGGGGCAGGATCTTGGGGGGGGAGAGGTGGCACAGGAGCGGGGCCTTGGGGGAAGAGGTGGGGCGGGGGCGGGGGCTCAGGGAGAAGGGCCGACATGAGGCGGAGCCTGGGGGGAATGGGCAGGGACTTGGGGGAAGGGGTAGGGTGAGGGCAGGGGCTTGGGAGGAAAGGGTGGCATGGGAGGGCGGGACCATGTTTTAGGCACCGGTGGCCCCCCAGTTTTAGGGAGCTCCCACCGCTCCTGACTGAAGTGGTGCCAAAACAGGGACGTAGGTACCCAACTCTTATTGTGCGTTCAGGCCATGGAAACTGCTAGACTGGGCAGACCATCCAGACCGGTAATTAGTGTCCTTCCTCTGCTGAAGGCCAGTACCTAATACTTCAGGAGAAGGTGAACCCCACTTTCATGCCTCTGCCGTGCTGGAGATGGGAGCAAAGTTCCCTTCCTGGACCCTGAATGATCAGTTCCATATCCTGAAACATGAGGTTGGATTCATCCTGTCTAATCAGGCATGACTACAAATATTACTGGTCAGAATTACACAGCCCTGTTTTAAAATCAAGCAGCAGGCTTGGACTTGGTGACCTCTTGTGGCAGCGAATTCCACAGCTGGACCACATACTGTGTAATGAAGTAGTTCCTTTGTTTCTTGCCGTTTTGTTGGCCGTTGTTAAGTCACTGAGTGACCCTTTGTTCCTGGTCCGGAAAAACACGAAAGATAGAAACTCACAGCTTGATCGGGACAAGTAGCTGCCCTCAGTGTAATGAGGGGGCCCTAAGCCAAATGTTCCTTAAAGAGAAAATCTGCCCTACATGCTCAAAAACTTATATCCCCCTGCTCTCCCTGCCACCTCTGCCCTAGGGGAAATGCCAGTTCTGCACAGGAGCCTCAATCCCCCCCATCAGCACCACCGGTGCAGCCCCCAAAATGCCCAGATAAACTGCAGACCCTGGAGGGGTTTCAGGAAATCTAATAGGAAAGGGGAGGTCACACAGAGTGCAACAGAATCAGCGTATTTACAGTCCTCACCTGGAGCTCTCCTGGTCCCCAGCCAAGGCAGAGGGACCTTTCTCCATTCCAAGGGAATCAGTGGTTCCCCATTAGGACAGAACAATGGGTTCTTTGTGCTCCGGGGTCTAATGGCAGGTGTCAGCCTGTTTTCCTCCGGAACTGCGTACAGTGAGGTGCCTCCATCGAACTGTCGGGTGAATAAATGAATAATGATTGAATTCAAAAGAAATCACGGTCCAAGAGTGGTGAGAAGAAACAACACTTTGGTAAGGGGCAGAATGGGGCAGCGGTCATCTGCCTGCACCCATAGCACTCGTCACCCCAGCACTAACTCTGTTCTCACACACACCAGAGTCTCCCTAAGGACCATTAGCAGCATGTCTGACTCATCCCCTTCCTGACATTTCTTGGCCCTTCCTCCATTCCCCTGCTACGATTGAGCTACTCTCCTCTCCTGCTTCCGATGGCTTTTCTCTATTCTCCTCCACAAACAGTTTCCCCTTGGATTTCAATGCCTGGCTTACCCGTGTCCTTTCTTCTCACTCTCCTGCCCCTGCAGCCATAGAGACTTCCCTTTCCACATCAGTGCCCCATCTGGCGCATTAGCAGCTCCCTTCTCACCCTCATTTCCTCCTGCGATCTTCAGTCCTGGTTCCACTCTCCTAAATGGTCATTTGACCTGCTTCTCACCAAAAGCTCTTTGACCCTGTGTGACACAGAGGACCATTGGTGGTTCTCATGCAATATACCCAAAAGGTGGCGTGTAAGATATCGCTGGAAAACTAATTACTCATTGATCATTAATATTCTTGCAGGAGGGGTGTATGTGTGTGTGTGTGGGGTGTACAAAGAGTTATGGATATGTGCTAGAATTCTGTTCTTAAAATGTGTTTGGCAAGCAATGCATAAGCCCAGTCTGCCCTAGACAAAGGGACGTGTATTTGTTTGTCGGAGCTGCTTGGTTGTTAGGCAGAGACAATGAAAGCACACTCATAAAAGCCATCGATCTACTGAGTGGGGGAGATAGCCTCTAAACTATAAAGACCGGGGGGTCTGAACCTCAAATGATAAGTAATTAAATCAACTGATTGTATACAATGACTGTATTATAAAAGTGCATCAGGTACGGTCTCTGCTGAAAGCTAATGACACACTGGTGACTGATACCATGGTGAAATCTATAGATTAACACCATATGAGGAAATATGGATACTCGCTGATATTATGCTTTAAAGTCTGTGACCAAACACAGGGAGAAACAGGTTTTCTTGAGGGAAGGTAGCAGTGTGGAATCAATACAATGGAAGCCCCGTTTACATGAGAATTGGCAGGGGGATGGGAAGCCCGAAAGGAAGAACAGCATGACGTCATCGTGAGTCTGGGGACAAAGCAGCGAGTTAGGGAAGATACAAGGAGAGAGAAGACGCCATCCTGGCATCCGTCAATAGAGCCAGAGCCTCTAGCAAGATGAGAAGGATGGATCCTTCTGCCAAGGGGTTTGACATCTCTGGGAGAGAAACCTGCTTAGGCAAAGATCTTTCACCTAGGAAGACAAGAGAAACCAGCACCTTGGGCTTCTGTGGAAGGTCCTGATTAAGAGAAAGTCAGCAATGGCTGGGAAGAAAAAGATTGGTAAGAAAGCTACCTTGAACCACGGCTGTAGCTTGCCGAATTAAGTCTTAACCACTAGAAAGTGTATCTTTACCTTTGTGTCAAGTATCAGAGGGGTAGCCGTGTTAGTCTGGGGCTGGAAAAAGTCCTGTGGCACCTTATAGACTAACAGAAGTATTGGAGCATGAGCTTTCGTGGGTGAATACCCACTTCGTCAGATGCATTCACCCACAAAAGCTCATGCTCCAATACTTCTGTTAGTCTATAAGGTGCCACAGGACTTTGTCTATTTTTACCTTTGTGTGTTAGTAATTCTTTCTAACTTTATTCCTTCTACTTGGTATCACTTACCTACATCCTTTTGTTAATGCATTTGTTTTATTTTTACAGTGCTGTGCTTGAAGGGAAGGGTGTATTAACAGCTTATTAACTTAACTGGGGTAATGTGCTTTTGCCTCTTTAAAGGAGCAAACAAACATTATCTCTGAGTGGTCCAGGACAGGGCTGGGCACTTCAGGGCAGACAGTTTGGGGGAAATTCAGGACTGGGGGTGTGCTGGGGTCACTTTGCTAGTAGTGACTAGGCTGCTGGAGTCAGAGTTGCTGAAGCAGGGTTGCTTATCACAGAGACATTCAGTGCGTGCTTGTCTGATGGCTGGGAGAATCCAGACAGGGAGCTACTGCAGCAGAGCCTTTTAAGGCACGCAGGGTTACAGGACAGGTGGTAACACAACCTCTCACCAGTCTGATTTGCATCCCAAGATGTGACACCCCGCCCCTCCACCTGGGCCTTCTGCAACCTGCAGTCTATTGCTGCCCTTGACTCAGTCCTCTCCGTGCTCTCAGCTCTCTTCAGCACCCAGTTGTTCTCTGCCTGCACTCTGCTCTCACGTATCCGTGATTCCCATGCCACATGCATCCACTGCCCCGGCTCACTCTGTGCTCCTGCTGCTGAACTCCATTGGTGGGAGGCCCATGATCTCAGACTTCCTCCATGACAGGTGTTTTCTCTCCTGCTTCATCTCTGGCACCTCCCTGTCCAAAACCAATACTTTGGCCCCTCACTGCCTCCCATGCCCACAGTCCTGTCACTTATCTGCTGTCTCTGGCCCTGCCTCTTCCTCTGTCTCTGCACAGGATCTTGCTGATTTGTCCAAAGAGAAAAATTGACAAAATCTGCTGATTTCTCTCCCTCCCTCAAGCAGCTTCTCACCATCCCTGACTTGGAGGTCGTCTACCTCTAATGCCCCACCATGTCCCAGTGATCCTATCCCTACCCACCTCCTTAGCTCCATTGCCTTCATGCTCACCCCTTCCCTCACCTTATCAGCCTCTCATTGTTCTTTGTCCCTACCTGTTAAAATATAAATGTGCTTCGCTCTCTCCTACCCTCAAAATAGTCTTTGATCCTTGCCGCCTCTCTAGTGACTGCTCCATATTTCTCCTCCCCTTTACCTCTAGACCAGGCACTGTCTAAAACTACACAGAACTCAGACGCTCCTTGCTTATATTCTCCTGCCAAGCTTTGCCTCCTCTCAGATCCTCCCACCCCTGCTCTGCCAATGCCCCCAGTATTGGCACTTCGTTTCTCAGATTCCTGCCCAGTCCTCTGACCTCCCTGAGCTCAACTGCAAGGCCCCTACCCTGCCCAATGTCTGCCATGCTCCCACCACTGTGAATTGAGGGGACTCCTATGCAAGTTGCCCTAATGTTCTTCCCCTTCTCCTATCACTGTCTACCTGTCCGTCTGCCCTTATATTGTGAGCTTCTCGGAGGAGAGACTGCACATCCTGAGTGTTTGGAAAGTGCCCACCATATACTGGACACTAATGTAAATAAATAATAATAATAAAGGGAGGAACCAGAGATAAAAAGGAAAGCATGGGAGTTGAGGGCACCAGATCTATAAATTAATCTATAGCAGTAATCAGACTCTCACCTTCAAACAAGGAGAACCCCACAAACAGTACATGACTGCACTCTATCAAATCAGCACAGTCACCTGGGCATCGCTGAGAACTGCTCAACGGATACCTTGGCTCAGTGGGTAGCTAGCTGCAGCCAAAGAGGCCAGCCAGCTGTTGGGATGCGGTAGGATGTGTGAAATGTAGAATGAATATGTTTGGTGTTGGGATAGGTGAAAAGATGCCTGCTTGTCTGGCAGGGAGGGAGAACAGCCAGGTGAAAAGCTGAGCCAGCAACCTGATCAGGTGAACACCTGGGTCAGCAGTTCAATCAGGTAAACAAATGAGTTAGCAAACTAATCCTAGTGTTAGGCACAAATGTGTTTATACAATATATAATGAATAACTTTGTAATAATATCTTTCTGAGTACCTGAATGAGGCTTTAACCCTATGCTGTGCCCTGTTTCCGTGAACTGATCACTCACTGAAGCAGCAAACAAACGACATATTTCTTCAGCTCAAGAATCTGTCTGTGAACCTGTGTGTTCTGGGTAGTGGGAAAAAGAACTGGTCAGCAGATGCATAAGGAATAGGATGGAGAATAATGCAGAAAATATTCAATGCCTTTATACAAATCAATGGACCAGCCTTATTAGAATACTAGGGGTAGCCCTGGTCTCCCTGTCTCACCCAGGATATTGCAGAACTAGAGGGGTCTGACAGAAGAGCAATGAAAAGGATCAGTGGGCTGGAAAAAGTGTTTCATGAAGAGACAGTGACAAGACTGGGGTTGTTACCTTAGAGAGGAGACAAACAAGAGTGGATATGATCAATGTTTATAAAATAATAGACTCAGACTTTAAGGTCAGAAGGCACCATTATGATCATCTAGTCTGACCTCCTGCACATTGCAGGCCACAGAACCTCACCCACCCACAACTGTAATAGACCCCTAACCTCTGGCTGAGTTACTGAAGTTCTCAGATCATGGCCTGAAGACTTCACATTCCCTAGAAGCCACCATTTACTCTAGTTCAAACCAGCAACTGACCCATGCCCCATGCTGCAGAGGAAGGCAACCCCCTCCCCCAGCACCTCTGCCAATCTGGCGTGGGGGGAAATTCCTCCCTGACCCCAAATATGATGATCAGTCAGACCCTGAACAGCTTGGCAAGACCTATCAATCAGACATCTGGGAAAGAATTCTTTGTAGTAACTCAGAGCCCTTCCCATCTGTGTCCCATTACCAGCAGTTGGAGATATTTGCTGCTGGCCGTTGCAGATTGGTTACATGCCATTGTAGGCAGTCTCATACCATCCCCTCCATAAACTTACCAAGCTCAGTCTTGAAGTCAGTGGGGTGTTTTGCCCCCATTGTTCCCCTTGGGAGACTGTTCTACAACTTTACTCCTCCGATGGTTAGAAATCTTAATCTAATTTCAAGCCTAAACTTGTTGATGGCCAGTTTATATCCACTTGTTCTTGTGTCCACATTGGTACTGAGCTTAAATATGAGGGAAGGAGAGGAGTTATTTATCCCTCTGATGTATTTATAGAGAGCAATCATCTCTCCCCTCAGCCTTCTTTTGGTTAGGCTAAACAAGCCAAGCTCTTTCAGTCTCCTCTCACAAGATAGATTTTCCATTCCTTGGATCATCCTAGTAGCCCTTCTCTGCACCTGTTCCAGTTTGAATTCATTTTTCTTAAACACGGGAGACCAGAACTGCACCCAATATTTCAGGTGAGATCTCACCAGCGCCTGGTATAATGGCACTAACACTGGAAATACTTTACCTGATGCATCCTAGGACTGCATTAGCCTTTTTCATGGCAGCATCTCATTTACAGCTCATAGTCATCCTGTGATCAGTCAATACACTCAGGTCTTTCTCCTCCTCTGTCACTTCCAACTGATACATCCCCAGCTTATAGCAAAAATTCTTGTTTTTAGTCTCTACATGCTTGACCTTGCACTTTGCACTATTAAATTTCATCCCATTTCTATTACTCCAGTTTACAAGGTCATCCAGGTCTTCTTGTATGATTTTCTGGTCCTCCTCCGTATTGGCAGTACCTCCCAACTTTGTGTCATCCACAAATTTTATTAGCACACTTCCACTTTTAGTGCCATGGTCAGTAATAAAAATGTTAAATATGATTGGTCCCAAGCCTGATCCCTGAGGAACTCCACTAGTAACCTCCCTCCAGCCTCACAGTTCATCTTTCAGTATGGCCTGTTGTAGTCTTCCCTTTAACCAATTACTTATCCACCTTTCAATTCTCATATTAATCCCCATCTTCTCCAATTTAACTAATAATCTCCCATGTGGAATTGTATTAAATGCCTTCCTGAAATCCCGGTAGATTAGATCTACTGCATTTCCTTTGTCTAAAAAACCAGGTTGGTCTGGCATGACCTACTTTTTGTAAAACCATGTTGTATTTTATCCCATTACCATTAATCTCTATTTTAACTTAACTTTCTCTTTCAAAATGTGTTCCAAGATCTTGCATACAACTGAAGTCAAACTAACAGGCCTGTAGTTTCTCAGATCACTTTTCTCCTTTTTTAAAAAATAGGAACTATATTAGAAATTCACCAGTCATAGAGTATAACCCCGGAGTGTACAGATTCATTACAAATCCTTGCTATTGGGCTTGCAATTTTATGTGCCAGTTCCTTTAATATGCTTGGGTGGAGATTATCTATGATTGGCCTAGAGCAGGAGCATCTGGTCTCCCTGTGTCATAACAAAAAAACGAGGGGACATAGAAAGAAATGGGAAATGGCAAATTCTAAAGTGATAAGATTTTTTTCCCCCCACATGGAACAGCTTGTGGAACTCATTGCCATTGACTGGCATTGAGGCCAAGAAGTCAAAGAGGGCTTGGACATTTATATGGGTAATGAGACTTCTGGATATATAATAGCTAATGCTAAAAAAAAAGCACTAAAATCAATGGGAATTTGGTGCATAGGTGCTTCAGAAAACCCCACTAGGTCAATGATCCCTAAACTCCAGGGCATGGAGGAATGTTCAGGGGTCACACAGTGGGGCCTAGGCCAGTCCCCACTGGAGGCGGGGAGGGATCGCCACCCAGACCCACTCTGTCCCCAGCCCAGCTCCACTGCACCCAGTGCCCCGCCCCCAGCCCTAGCTCCACTCTGGCCCCTGCTCTCATTCCCTCTCCGCCCCCAGGCCAGATCTGCCTCTAGCTCCAGTTCCTCCCCATCCCAAGTTCTGCCTCCAGCTCCGCCTTCAGCTCCAGTGCCTCTGCTTAGCCAACTGTGCAGTAATGGAGGGGTGTGTGGAGAGGTTCCATACGGGTAACGGGGGGCGGGAGAAGTTTGGGCACCACTGCATTGCATTCAGTATCTGATCATTGCCTTTTTATGCTGCCTTATCGCCTTGTAAACAACTACTGCCTGATCTGCTGTCTACTCTCACCCTTAACTCTTTCATTGTGACAGCATCCCAGGGTGCCACCTGCCCTGAAGTATCCTGGCAAGTTTTAATTAACGTAATGTTTATTCCCTGCTTCTAGATCACCAGTAAAGGTGTTAAATTAAGCTGGTACCAAGAGCAATCTCTGAGACATCTCCCCAGGGATCTCCCACACGCCCATGAACCAGCTGGTATCTAACCAACCTAATTATGTGAAGGAAACTCCCCTCCAGGTTCTCACATGGCATCCTACAAGCTACCCATTGCTAGACTGTATTGGTCTTTATGAAGATAGTAGCACTTTAAATACCTGTAACATTTCAACTCCTATTAATCCAAACTCTTTTTCTGTTACTACTTTCCAGCCAATCTCTTTCCAGGCTGACTTGCATTTGCAGTTCGGTGCCCCAAGTAGAGTCATTTTCATTTATCTTTTTATTAACTGGCCCAGATTTTCACTGATCCTCATGCAGGGGAGTGAGGAGGTGTAAGGCCCCACCCCACCCATTGGCAGCACCTGGGCAGATTGCAGGAACAAGCTTAGGGCCGAGAGCAGTCTCAGCAGTGAAATGGAGGGGGCAGCGCGTTGCCAGCATGGCTGGCACAAGGTAAGGAGCAAGCTGCACCCTGCTATAAACCTGAGCCCCTCCCTCCCTGCCAACTCTCCCAGCTGCTGCAGAAGAGGCACTGCTATTGGGAGGCATTAGCCATGCCCCCTTTTCTGTGGCTGTGCACTGCCCATTTGGCAGCTGAGAGGTAGGGGTACCCTGAAAGCTGAGCTGCAGCACTTCCCTCTTCCTCCTCCCTGGCTGCTGCTCCTCCTGGCAAGGTGAAGCCAGTTCTCATGTGTTGCTTAGTCCTGGCTGAAGGCTTCCTCCTCCACAGCAGACCAGCTGGTCTGGGTCAGTTCCAGGTGCATTGAGAGGTAGGGAGCACAAAGGGCTGGATTCACAAAAGGATTTACGAACCTAACTGCCACTTTAGGTGCCTAAATCCCAGAATCAGGCCCACTGGGATTCACAAAGCCCTTGCTCAGCTGCCACCGAACCCTGAAGGTACATAAACTCCCTCGGCACCTACACGTTTGCAGTAAAAGTTTGCTCGGGGGCTATTTTTCTGCCCGTGAACATGCGTGCGGCTGCCTCCCTCCATGTTTCCAGATGCCCAAGCCCCAGAGTGAAACACAAACTGAGAGAAATAGGTGCTTCTCGATCTAACTCGCCTGTGAACTGGTGTGCTCAGAGCTCACCTACCAGAGCAGACCCCCCATACGTGAACATACACAAATAGCTGGGGAAGGAGGATGTCCCTCATAGCTTTTAGCCCCATGGGGAGGGTACTCTCCTGGGGTAGACCCCTGTTTACCCCCATCAGCTGAAGGCATCTAATGCCAATTAAGGATTTTGCAGATGAGAATTCCAAGGAGAGGGAGGTGCCAAACTCCCAGAGAGGATGCACTCACCTTGGCAACTCCCATTGACTACCTGAGGCAGGGAGCCACCTCTCATGCTGGCTTCTGTGGATCCCATTCTGAGGTACCTCTCTCTCCCTTTCCAGTGTACAGAGAGCCCAGGCACTGAACTCAAATGTTGTGAGTCCCAGTGATTGTCTAGGCCCCTGCACACCACCACCCCTAAGTTCCTTTGTGAATCTAGCGATAAGCAATGGCTGGGGGAGATGGGTGAGCAGCAACTGACTGGTTTGTGGGGAAGGAGAGTTTGTGCAGCTCCATGTGATGTTCCTCGCTAGTAAGAAAAGGTCATGATTGTCCTCACTTGAATCTCACCGGTGAGGAACCACACACAAAACCTGGCAGCTATGGGAATTCCTCTACAAGTCACAGGAATATCAATCTCTCCATTTTCCAGCTGCTAATGCAGACAATGATTATTTCCTTATGTTATGACAGATAAATAATGTTTGCTGCCACAGTGTGAGGGTAACTGCCCCTGTATTCCCCACTCTGTGGCCCATTCAAGGAGCGCCCAGTCAGGTCTCAGGTGTCACCTGTCTCTGGGCAGGGAGTATTGCCCCGCTCCCTTCTGACTGCACAGCTCCCTGCCTTATACAAGGATATCCCCAGTCTGCCTAATGGCCAGCGCTTGTGCATGGCTCTCTCTCTGAGGGCTATGCACAGCGTATTGCCAGCACCGCTGTTCCTAAGCGAGTACATTTATTCTTAAGGTAAATGTATCACAGAAAAACATAAAATCAATAGAAGTTCCGATACACATGCTAACAGCTTAGCAGAGGTCACCTCATAGGGCTTTTGGGGCCTTAGTAGGCCAAAGTCCTTCAGACACCTCCACAAGGGTTGTGGGGGCACTCCTTGAAGAGACTGTTCTGGCTGCTGGTTCAGAAAGAACCTTTCTTCATCTGTTGGTCTCTGAAAAACTATGTTTGGACCAGTATGTGCATAGCTCCTGTACAAGGGTTAGCTGGGGCTCGACCCCCTCCGGGGCAGCGGGGAGCCACACTGCCTCACTACACCTCCCCAGCCAGTGGCCCCTCTTTGGACATGTTGACAGTTTCAGAGACTTGCCTTAACCCCCTCCCCCCATTGCTTTTAGCTCCTGGGGGAGTGGTAGTAACCCTCCCCCTTGGAGTTGCAACACTCCCTGGCTCATAACAATAAATAAACCGTTCCTACACTTAATACAATATGGTCCTCAAAGATACTGCATGCAGTTGCAATATCATTTACACTTGCAAGTACAAAGCATTAAGGCCAGTTAGCAGCACAGCTGGGACTAGAACTCGGATGCTACCAATGCACAGCGTTAAACACAGGTCTTGGGGCTACATGGCTTTTAGGAAGGCTCTTTCTCCTCTAGCAGCTTCGTCAAAAATTATAATTTGAAAACATTGCTGGAAAATGTTTTCTAGGACCATCTCGCCCAGTTCTAATGCTGCTGTTTATCCCCAGGATGTTTTTCATCTTCTATTGCCAAATTTGTGCACCTTCCCCATTGAATGCTCAGGATTCATAAGGGTCAGAACTCAAATAATAGTTGAAATTCATAACATCAGTTTCTTATTAATTGCCATCTGAAGCGGTAGCAAAAGCCTGCTCAGCTGTGTACAGATTTAATATACCATGCTGTATAGGTTTAGCTTTACCTCTCATTTCATATTGGTTATTAATGATGGAAAATTTTTCTTTATCTGTTTTCAGATGAAGAGAGGCCCATTTACGACTAGAAACTGAAGCGTCTAAGCCTAAATTACACCCAATTGCCAGCAGCTGTGTTTCATTAACAGGGAACAAGCCTAACATTGATTGGGTGGCGTTTCACAAGCTTTAATATTTCTGTTTGCAAGAATACCTGGTTGGTGCATATTGGTTGGTGCATATTGAGGAAAACCGGTGGGTTGTGATTAAAAAGGGAATATAGGGGTCATGGATATTAAACCTGAGTCAAGACTGAGATTTAATTTGCCACCTTCCCAGCCAAGGCAGCAAAGGTGGCAATTCTGAATGGCATGTGTCAGGTCACCTAGAATTTCCTGAATGCCAGAGTTCCTAGGAGAGCTGGAGGTAATGTCTCAAGGCCATAATAGCATTATCTGCAGATTTCTGGAGAAATTATACAATTTGACTTAAAAAACTGCTGCTTAGTTTGAATGAAGATTTCTGTTCGCTCCTGCAGTTGAAGTGAAAATTGAGGTGGTGCTACCAGAGAAAGAGAGGGCCAAGGAAGAGATGTCACCCAATGGGAAAGCCAGTCCACTTGTTTACAAAGTCAATGGGACTGCCCGGCATTACCACCTTGAAGAACATCCCATCACCATCAACCCCTACCAGAATGTGAAGGATGTAGTGGAAGCCTCCGTCTGCCACGTGAAGGACCTTGAGAATGGACAGTAAGTGTTTAACATTTTTAACAGCCTGAAGGATCTCAGAGGGCTTTATACGTGCTACCATATACTATGCCATAACTGAAATGCTGCCACATGGTGCCGGAGCTGAACAGCAAGGCTGCACAAGCCTGTGAAATGTGGCATGTTATGACCCCAATTCATCTAAACACTTAAGCATGTGCTCAACTGTAACTTTGTGCTTAAATTCATCTCCAGTCAGCACGGCATTTAAGCATATGCTTACAGGTACGCATGTATTTAACTGCTTTGCTGAATCGGGGCCTATGTCATGGAAATTGTTGCTTTTTTCTCACTAGCTCTTTAGCCTTGACTAATCTGAGATGATTGGACCATCTGTGGCCAGTGTAATTTATCTTCATAATATGGGTATGGTTATCTTCCTCCAGTTTTAATACAATAGAATCTTGTACAAGAGACAACTCGTCTTTAATGGTTTTGGATACATGAAATTCTTTCATGTTCTGTGCCTGTGGAACTCCTGTTAGGCAGATGGGACATTAATTTCCAATAGACCTTGACTAGTAACCTTTAGTTGCTTCTTTAATTATTTGTAAGTTTATTTGCAAAGCATGTGTGGAGTTCATGGAGTAGGCCCCATACCACTTCTACCTTGTCTTGTTTTTCTAGTTGATCTGGTTCCTCATCAATTTGTTCTCTCACAAAGAATGGAATTTTCTGATGTTTTTGTGCTAATGGAAACACACTTTGCGTGCAGTTTCACAGTCCTGATTTTTAGTGTAACAATGGAATCTGTTAGGATATCAGACAATAGATCACTGGCACATAATAATGAAAACACATATTCATACCAGAATAAAAAATAACTGATTATGTAGCAACCTAGAGAGGGGAGAAGCCAGATATGTAGGAAGAAGCCCAGGAAAACAGCAGCAAGGAGTTGGACTGCCCAGAGACTGTGGCTGCTTGTTATAGGGTCACTGAACTGGAGCTCAGTGTAGCGGGTGGACCTGGGTTCCCCTACCAGCCTCTGGGGAATGGCAAAAGGTGTTGGAGATGCCAGACAGACAGCAGGTCTGGAAAGACTGCAAATTCCCCAGAAGGGGAGGACTTTAGTGACCTGGCTGGAGGGAGGAAGCTGCAGACCCAGGAGTGAGCATGGCAGCAGAGTGAGACAAAACAGGAGAAGACAACACTGGAGGTAGAGCATAAACTGACAGAGCTAATCCCCAGGATGGCCAGCAGTAGGTGCTGCAAGCAGTTGAGCGCGCCCTGTGACAATGTCCCTTGGCGTCATGTTCTCTTACTTTCATGGCACCTACAGTCTGGCTTGTCAGTATAAGCCACTTTTTTTTCATCTAGTAGCAAGACTATAGTTTTGGGTCATCTCACATGAAAGCACCGCCTCCCTCAATCATAAATCTCCCCTTCTTCATCCACAGCTTCATTTCTGCAGCAGAACCAAAACCGTCATGGTAGAGACAGAGAGACATTCCAGGCAGAACTCTGAAAATCGGGTCAAGTGCTTGCGCAGGATTCTGTTCAATAGGGACCAGTGCAGAGTGGCACATTGGAGTGATGTGTTCTTCCTGGTGACCCTCAGCTGCTGAGCCTGAGGCTGCCACATTCTGAACTAACTGGAGCGTCCCCTGGGCATAGCCCTTCATTCCTAGATACAGAGAACTGCAGTATCCGAGTGTAGATGCATGGATAGCCATGGCCCACTGAGTGCGACAGGATCAGGTGCAATATTCTGACCAATTGCAAAGGGAAATGGGAGTGCAGGGTCTCATACCTATGGACTGCAGTGCAGATGCCTTTGGTGGGAGGGAGGGGTGAGTTATTCCAGGTGCTAACCCTGTCTCACCAGCATTGCTTCAGTCTGGTCTAGGTTCAGTTTCAGTCCGCTCTCCTCCAGGCAGTTGCCTGTGTCTGCTTGTCACTGAGAAAGCGGAAGATGGGTGCCATTTGCAGTTCATGTGAAGGAACTGTAGAGCTGGGTTTTCACTGCGCGCTGATGGTACTTCAGCCTTTGTTGTTTCAGTCCCCGTGGTTTCATCTAGATTTTGAAGGGGACAGCAAGGGACCACTGCATCGGTACACTCAGCCTGAAAGGGAACCAGCACAGCTGGAGTTGGCTGCACCCAGACAACCAAAGTCAGGGATGTTTTGTGCTCCCACATTCGGGACTTGCATGGCCCAGTAGAAAAGGGGGAATAGTATCTTTATGGATGTGCTTGTGCAGAGGAGGGAGAATGAGCTGATTGATTTGGGGATGTTCAGTGCTTGGGGACGGGTGGGGACTTGACTGCCATGCAGTGGAGTTATGAATGACCTGGTGATTCATAGTATGGATTCATATGAGGACATGACTGACGTGGATTGCTGTGCCTAGCCGTATAGAGGAATAGTGTTTGCTTACTAATTCCTAATTGTTTCTGATCATGTTTAGCTTTATTATATCAAATGCTGATTGTATGATGAGATGCAGTGATAGCAATAAACTTTCTGGATGTCATAAAAAGCTCAGTCTATTTAGTTTAACAAAGAGAAGGTTAAGGGGTGACTTCATCACAGTTTAAAAGTGCCTGCCCAGGGAGCAGAAATGTAATAATAAGGGGTTCTTCAGTCTAGCAGAGAAAGGTATAACACGATCCAGGGGCTGGAAACTGAAGCTAGACAAATTCAGACTCAAAATAAGGTGCACATTTTTAACAGAGGTGATGTAACCGTTGGAACAACTTGCGGATTCTCCATCACTGAACATTTTAAACTGAAGATTGGATGGTTTTCTAAGAAGTCTGCTCTAGTTCAAACAGGAGCTATTTCAGGGAAGTCCTATAGTGTGTGTTATGCAGGAGATCAGAAGACATTAATCTATTACTTCTTTGAGAAATAGCCTGGGATCTTTCCATGAAGGAGTGGGCTGGAAATGTACACACACGTGGGGGCAGAACTAGAGCTGGGTATGGCATGATTGCATTCTGTGTATTGACTCTTTCACCTTGCTCATTTGCTCAGTTTGTGAGTACAAAGCTATTCTTTCTGTCAGTCCTTTCTGCTCCTCCAGAAATCTGAGATTAGAACCAAACGGGGCTTATCTGGAGCCCAAACTCTCCCTCCACTACACCCATGCAAACCCCCAAGCAACTAATGAGAAGGAGTGAGATGGAAAGGAGACAGCCTGATTCTCAGCGCTGAGGAAGTTTTAAAACAACATCTTTGTGCTTAGAAACTGATGTGGAGTCAGTGAGACAAAAATGAACAGGGAACACACAGACAGAGGCTGGTCTTCCCAAGGCTTTTTTTCAGGACAGAGCTGCATTTTAACTGGCATTTCCTGACTTGTGAGTGCAAGCTGGGCAGACATGACAAACCTTAATACCCACCCCCCCTTTTTTTTAAAATATGGAATAAAATCTATCTTAATAGCAATGACTCTAATTGAGCAGATTGCTTCATTCTAACAGCCCTCGGTTATAAATAGCCATCTCGCTCACTTGCGGAATGAGTGTGTCATTTGAAATCTTTTGCACCAGGTTTCTGTATTTGCTTCAAGACATCAGGTGCTGATGATTATCTGTCTCCGGTCAAGTGGTTCCTTCGGGTGGCTGTAAACCATTTCTCTTATCTTTTCATAACTCTGAAGTTGTCATTTAACAAGAACTGTGGGTTTGCTCTGAAATAAAATCCACCTGAAGAATGCAGCAAGACTTGTTCCTTTTGCGTGTGGTGAAGCATGAGAATGCATTGAGCTCTTTATTCCATTTGGGTTGTGCTTACTGCAAGGACTAAACAGGTACGGGGGAGGGAGCAGAGCCCTTGCAGCATTCTGCTCAGATAAAACTGTGGTATGCCCTTAGCAGGAGCCCATACTGCTGCTTAGGGGCCCATCAGCAAGGTATTTAAGCACATGCCAAAAAGGACTGTTCCATTGGGACAATTTGGGGGTAAAGGTAGGCAGGTGCAGAACTGAGGTCTGCCAGGTGCTCCACTTTGTTGCACAGCAGGGGGACTCTGATGATGTCCCCATGGGAGCACCAGCATTCTAGCTAGGACCCCAGCAGAGACCTACAGACCACCGGAGAGGTGGGATTCACAAAGTCATTCAGGCACCTAACTTCCAAAAATAGGTCAGCTAGGATAACTGAGACTTGCAGCATAAAACGAGGAGGCCATGGGAGATTCTGCCATTCCTCTGGGAGGTTGCTTGGCAATCAAGGGCACTTGGCCCAGAGAGATCTGCCAGCTGCCTGGTTCAAACTGAACTGAGAGATGAGACACAGACCCACCCACCCTGGATGGCAGTTGTCAGGAGGGGACGCAGATTTAGAACCAATTGCGGAAGTATATTTAGCTCATTAAAGGCTTCAATAAAAGGCCTTAACAGAGGGACAGGGGCCATGCTGGGCATTTAAAGGATTGGAGAGTCTGAAGGTTTTGAATATTCCCCTGTCAACCTTTGTCAAGTGTCGCCGTGGCTGTCTGTGGTGTGGGAAGAGGAGGGACATTCCAGAAGAAGGGCAGGTCTCGTAAGAGATGGGGAGATTTGGTTCGTATGCTGTCCTATAGGGAAAGTTATTGTCAGTCTAGCCCTGTTGGCAGCAGAGGCAGTAATGATTTCATAGATTGTTAGGGTTTAAGGCCAAAAGGGACCATTGTGTTAATCTGGTCTGAACTGCATAATACTGGCCAGGGGGCTCACCCTGTGATTCCTGCATGGATCTCAGTAACCTGTGGTTGACTTGAAGCAGAACTTGTAGATAGAGATCTAATCTTGAGCTAAAGATCTCTCTCTCTCCCCCCATTGGGAGCGGTGGAAGAGCACCTTCTGCAGTCCCCTGGGTTTACATGGAGGGATTTGCTAGCAAGTGTTCATTGTAAAGGGCAGGTTTTTCAACTTGCTTCCCTCTTAGTCTGCCAAAGCGGAGTTATTCTTCCTGGCATGCCGCAAAACCCATCTCTTCTCCCAGGGATTTGGGGATGAAGCTGATGGTGAGACATAGTGTTAAGTGGCTTCATGTTAATGATTGTACAAGCTACGGACAGTTCATCTGAAATGACGACACTGATGAATGTATATTTTGCTAATATGTTGCAGAGCTGCCCACCACAATGGAGGGGAGCTGTTTGGTTATAAATAAAGATTCTTCATTTTGTTTTTTTTAATTGCAAAAACCTGAATAAACATCACTGCTGCATCCTAAAACAGTTTGGAAACTCCCTCCTGCAAGTGAGAGCGTTTGCTTTGGCAGTATCACTAAATATACTCCCAGTGATCCCGAGGGCAAGCTGACAGACCACAGCCAGGCTCCACAGAAAGGGCAACAACTCACCATACCCAGGAGATTGAGACGAGAGATCCTTGCACCAAAACTCCCTGGAGAGCAGCATTCCGTGTGTAAATGCACTAGTCAGGAATGGAATACCTGCTGCCATGCTGCTGAACATCTTCCGCCAGTTCCTTAGCCAGCAGGATGCGTGCCGCCCCATGGAAGCCAGGAAGGCCAGATCCTCTGCCAGTGTAAAGCAATTGGATCTCATTGTAGCAGTGGGACCAGACCCCCTGCTGGTGTCAGTCAGCTCAACATCGACCCAGCGTCATGTTGGATTATCCTTCACCGGCAACTTTTCAATCAAGATTGGATGTTTTTCTGAAACTTATGCTCTAGTTCAAAGGAATTATTTTAGGGAAGTTCTCTGACCTGTGTACTATTGGAGGTCTTCTGGCCTTGGAATCGATGAACCTCACTGAAAGGGGATTTAGTCTTACTGGTTTCAATGTAATCAGCACAGTCCCATTGAAGTCAATGGGCTCAAAATGCCGAATGGTGTAAATTGGCCATTGAATTTAATGAAGCTGCATCACTTTATGCCCCCTGAGAACTGGCCCATTTTTTAAAATCAAAAGTGCACATTAAATTGAGGTAACCAGTATCAAAAATGAAACAGATCCATTCCAGATGTTATTGCTACCATAAGTTGATTCAAATGAGAAAGGGAAGATGGGAGGAATTTAGCCCAGGAGCTTTCTAGAGCCCTGGTTTGATCAGGAGTCCGTCTAAGCTGCGCTGATGCCCGTACTGGTGATGTGTGTCACCAGCATCCCCCGGCAATTCAAATCAATCCAACTGTGTAAAAAATATTGACCTAAGATCTAACACAGATGCTGAATACATTGTTATGCACTTGGGTCAATGTTTGACGTGCTGGGGGGAATCACGCAGTGTTGATGAATGGTTGGCAAAGCTGTCCTAGTGGCCAGCACAGCAGTGATTGGATCTGCAATGCAGTTTGTAACAGCTACAGAAAGAGTTAGATAATGTCGTCAGATGGCCTGAGTTTGAATCCAGTATCCTCCCCTGCTTCAGCCTTTCAGAAAACCTGTTGATAAGATTGTAAATAGTTATTCTTTAGCTTAGATCAGTTAGTCTTAGTGTAATTAGTGTAGTTTGTTTTCCTGGACTGGGGATTCCCTCCCCAGAGTCGGGGACCACACCTAGACTCTGGGCTTCAAAAACTGTGTTTCCTGCCCTAAATCCTTCTGTGTCAGCAACAACACCAACGCTGCCTCTACTGTTTGGGGGAGACGCACGTCTTGGAGAAGTGCAGCATTTGTTGCTTGTTTCCACCAAGAACTCTACGGAAGGGGTTCCTACCTAAAATGTTTGGTCTGTAATCTTGATGGAAGCATTCAGTGAGACGTTTTGCTTAGGTACTAGAAAGTATTTTATCTTTATTTTTCTTGTAACCGTTTCTGACTCATATGCCTCATGACTTACACTCACTTGAAATGTATCTCTTGTATAAACTTGTTTTATTGTTTAAGCGGAAGTGACAAGGTAACTCCAGGGTACGGTAGTGAGTTGGTATATGATTCCCTTAAAGGAATAACAGACTTAATATATTTGCACTGTCCAGGAGAGGGCAGGACAGTACAGGACATACATTTCTGGGGGACAGTCCAGGACTGGGAGTGTGTTGGGGTCACTCCGCAGTATGACCAAGGCTGGTGAGAGCCAGGGTGTGACTGGCAGTCTGCGGTTACACAAATGCATCTGGGAGTGACCTGCATGCTGGTGGCTGTTTGTGAGCAGTCCAGATTGGAGGCTACAGCAGCAAGGCATTGCAAAACACCCCAGGTCACGGCAGGGGTGACACAGCCCACACTGGTTTGGACTGTACTCTGTTCTTATGAAATACTGTAAAGGAGGCTTGACATACCAAAGTATCCCTTCTTCACTCTAAATTTCTACCTAAGGTCCTCTCCAAATTCTACCTTCATCAGTGTATTTCCTTACCTGTCCTTTTTCTGAAACCCTATGCATCACATGAAGAGAAGAGACTTCATTCCCTCAACATCAGGTGTGCACTGGCTTTGACCTGCAAAGAACCAAGTCCATCAAAGTCCCAAGACTTTGTTGTGATAGCAGGGAGATCCCGTGGTCAGGCTATATCCTTTCAGAGGATTTCAAAGTGGGTTTCTGGCTGCATTATCAAATGCTGAAGACTAGCTCGCATCCCACCTCAGAGCAATATAATGGTCCAGTCCACGGGTCTGCAGGCCACTACAGTAGCACCCCTGGAGGAGGTCCCAATGCAGGATATATGCAGAGCAGCCACCTGGAGCTCCATATATGTGTTTGCTAGACATTATACATTAGTCCAAGCCACTGCTGCGGATGCAGCAGTGGGATCTGCAGTACTGCACACATCTTTGTTGCCAGCTTCCTGGCACCCACCTCCAATCTGAATACAGTTTGTCAATCTCCCATGTGTGGAATACACGCGGGAACCAGCCCTCAAAGAAGAAGTGGAGGTTACTTACTGTCACTGGTGGTTCTTTGAGATGTGTGGTCCTTATCTGCATTCCGCGACCCGCCCTCCATCCCCTCTGCTGCAAATCTGATTAGATGAGCTGTAAGGAGAGGAACGGAGGCGGCGTCAGCCTGCACTGCTTCTTATATCCTCACTCAAGAGCACGAGGCGATCTACTGCGCATGAGCACACCAAGGGACACTGCTTGTTGAAATCTCTGCACTCAGGCCCACGGTGCGCATGCGTACCCAGGGCCATCCTTAGGCATACGCAGCATACACGGCTGTGTAGGGCACCCAAAAATTTGGGGCACCCCTGGGTCTTATTGTCCACCCCTCACCTCTTCCTACCCCTGTTCTGACCCTTCCTGCAGGCTCCCACCACAGCTGGCTGCTTCAGCCTGGTGAGTCTGCCTCCTGAGGGGATCTAGTACTTAAAAGGGAAAAAACTTTCCAGCCTGCCAGATCTATTAGCACAACACTGAAACTGTTCAAGAGCCAGTCAAGTGGTAATGAAGCCATTTAACAGGCATTTGCCAACCCCCAGGCATATACTGTCGGTTTCTGAATGTCCTGACAAAACCAGTCGTGTGTCACTGTAATAGTCACTCAGAACATGTCAGTCTACAGGGCCTTAGTTTAAAATTTGCTTTAAAAATATTTCATTGGTGTGTTGCTGAAGATTCTAAAATCACCTCTCTAAAAAATCCTTGCATCGATTTTTCAATGCACAATCTGAGTATTCATCTTTAGCTTTAAATGCTTGGATCTTCAGACATAATATCGTTTTTTAAATAAATCCTTCAAAAGACCCCCCCTTATCTACAATACACATGCGAGCCCAGGCTGCCGTCGGGCACAGGGGGACCAGGTTAATAATACTCCATGGGGCCCCATCAATCCTTAGGACAGCCCTGTGCGTACCCATGGACGGAGTACAGCTAGAGACCACACATCTTGAAGAATCTCCACTTACTGTAAGTAACTGTGCTTAAAGCAAAAAAGAAACCACTAGCTAATGTGGAAGCTTGGGACTGGCTCTCTGACATGTGACAGCCCAAGCAGATCAAAAGGCAGTGATAATAAATCATAGTAACAATAATAAATATCTAGTATGTATACTATATTTGTCATGCTTTTTACCTCCAGGATGCGCGAAGTAGACCTGGGTTGTGGGAAGGCTCTGCTGATAAAGGAAAATGGAGACTACTATGCAATGGGACACAAATGCCCTCACTACGGAGCCCCACTGGTGAAAGGTTAGTCTGTACGAGTATGAACATGAATCAGACATTCACAACAGATTATGGATCTGCATGAAGAATCTGAGCCATTTGGTATCATTCACTACATTGCAGAATTTTCAGGTCTGTGGAGACATCCTGCCTGTGAGGTAAACATACATTTATAATCCAGGAAAGGGATCAAAACCCTCTGCAGAGCACTCTGTCCATGTTTGGTTTGCTAACAGATCTCGTGCTAGCCTGTGCAGTATATCTCGGAGTGAAATCTCTTAAAATGATGTTTGAAGAATAGAAAGGAAATCTTTCTGCCAGTCTGAGTTGGCAGCAACAAGGGCCAGGTTCGGTATCTGGGGGTTCCTTTTCAACAATACATCATGAAACCGGCTTGAGCCCACCACCCCTGGGTGCCTCTAAGAGGAAATACTTCCCCTCTCGCAAGCACGCAGTCTGAGTGTAGCAAAGAAACTTTTAATAAAAGGAGGGACATAACTCGGCATTAAATTGGGAAAACACCACAAACAGGGTTCATAAACATAAACCATGAGCAAAAGACCCACCCCCAAGTAAGTTGGACAGTGTCCTTTTCCCCTCAGGTTCTTAAGTTCAGCAACCAAAAGTCCCCTTAACATGCCCATCCCTTCTCTGCAGCCCACTCACAGTTATCATCCTTGGTCAAGGCAGACCCAGGATTGAGAGGTCCCCGGTGGAGGAGTAAGAAGGCACCTTACTCGCTCCACTGCCCAGCTGATTGGCACTCTGCTCCTCTCCACCGGCCGCCCTGCTGGCCAATCGCCACGCCTCTCCCACCAGGCTCCACTCACCGCCCTGCTGGCCGATTGCCGTGCCTCTCCACTGGCCGTCCTGCTGGCCGATCATCGATCTGCTGGGATGTCTTCAGGTCTCACCAGGGGCCTGAGACTTTCATGCAGTGATTCCTGCAGCAGAGGGGAACTATTCTTCTCTACGATAGATCAGTTAGAAATTCCATCCTCTATGTGGATGGCTCTGCTGTGGTCCTGCTTCTTATCTGGAAACCAGAGCTCCTCACCGCCCCCCCCACCCCTCGCTCACAGTCTGGTTCTGCACATAACCAGCCATACCACATAAACATTCTTACCTCAAAGACAGTAAGAGCTGCTCTACATGCCATTTTTTCAGCAAATTTAACTATTTCAGGTGAAATTGGTACAGCCCCTAGGGTGGATACGGTTCTCTTGTTACAAAGGAGCTGATATGGTTATAGCTTATTGGTGTGTGTTTACCTGCTGGGCTCATGAGAGAGCTGGCTTTGGTCCCTAGACACCAGACTTTCAGCTCTGCTCCAGCTCCCAGCTGAACCAACCACTGTCACCCCTGCAATAGGGGAGCACAAGGGTCTATATAACAGCCTTTTCACCCCCCAACTCGGGTCCCGTGCCTGAGCACTGGACTGCACAATTTAAAATCCAGTGAGCCCTGTCACAGTTCCTAGGTGAGCTGCACCTCTGATCCCTCCTGGTCTCTTCAAGGGCACCCCTTTCCCAGGCCTCGAGCCATCACCTCTTTGGATGGAATCACACAGTTCTCCCACTCTCAAGCCAGGCCTTGGACTGCATCCCCCTGCGATCAACCCTGATCACCTCAGCAGGACTGACCTATCTTCAGCACCTGCAGTTCCATCCCCTCCAGGATCAATGACAGAGGCTAATACAGTGGCCTCCAGATCTGGGACTATATGTTGACATGCTTCTGCAATGTCACTGAGCCAGCATGAAGGGGGCCAACGCCTGGTCACTGGCCATCAGGAACGTTGCCAGGATGTTGCTGCGCTACGATCTCACCGGGATTGCTAGGAAATGGTAGGGAAGGATCTATGGTGAAGTGTGACTTGCTCCTGCCATGCCTTTTGCAGGGGTTTTATCCAAAGGAAGAGTGCGCTGTCCCTGGCACGGGGCTTGTTTCAGCATTGGCACTGGTGATATAGAGGACTTCCCTGGCTTGGACAGCTTACCCAAATTCCAGGTGAGATCTTTCAATCTGTAGAGAAAGAAATGACCATCAAGGGAGGAGGGGGCGGGGGAAATGTTTTCCTTTCAGAGTGCAGAGCTGGGGTCTCCCGAGTGCAGGGGTGGTGGTGACTTCATGTGACCCCAGTCACTGCTCCCTGCACCTGACCCCCATGAGTCCAGCTGACCCCTTTGCCCTGCACCCATCTGCAAGTGCCAGCCAGCTCCTTTGAAACCGAGCCTCCAGGGTAAGGAAAAAGGAGAGAGAAAGGGAGGGGGCGCATACATGGGAAGGGCTTGTTACACAATGGCTGCTGCTGGTGAAGAGTGGTGGGGCGGGCAAAGAAGGAGGGGAGAAGGGCATCCAGGTGCCCCCCAGGACACAGTGGTGCTGAAAAGTCACTTAGGCATGTGAGATAAGAACCCAGACAAACAGAGATGGACACTCTGCTAACGATCCTTGTACACCTGATACTAGTTAACAGGGAAAGTCCCAGCCCCCTGGAGGTAGGAGAGCCAGCCAGCTCCTACATGGGCCATGCAGGGAGTAAGGCGAGCGTGCAGTGTGGCTGAGCGGACAGAACCTGTTTTGCATTGACCTATGTTTAGTTCAGCAGTTAGCACAGAACCCTCCCTTTAAACCCAGAGACGCTAACTGCGCTGCAAACTGCTGCTGTCTTCTTGCCCCAGGTGAAAATCGAGAAGGAGAAGGTGTACATCCGAGCGAGCAAACAGGTGAGGAGGAGAGATTCCATTGGCATCCAAACACAGGGACTGGGGACGGCAGCTTGCTGGGAGGCAAGGGTGATTTGACCCTTTGGCCCTCTGGTTAGGTAAAAAATAAATAGCCCTTCCACACTCAGGGGTCCACGTTACTGAGGTTATCTGCTGCCCGCTAGGGAGTACCACAAAGAATGCTCTACGTTTGCTTTTAGAGACTGCTCAGATAGCAAGAAAAATGATTAAACGTCTAGAAAACATGAGCTATTAGGGAAGATTATAAAAATTGGGTTTGTTTAGTCTGGGGAAGAGAAGACTGAGAGGGGACACGATAACAGTTTTCAAGTACATGAAAGGTTGTTGCAAGGAGGAAGGAGAAAAATTGTTCTCTTCAACTTCTGAAGATAGGACAAGAAGCAATGGGCTTAAACTGCAGCAAGGGGGTTTGGGCTGGACATTAGGAAAAACTTCCTGTCAGGGTGGTTAAACGCTGGAATAAGTTGCCTAGGGAGGTTGTGGAATCTCCATCATTGGAGATGTTTAAGAGCAGGTTAGATGAACATCTGTCAGGGATGGTCTAGATAATGCTTAGTCCTGCCTTGAGTGTGGGGGACTGGACTAGAGACCTCTTGAGGTCCCTTCCAGTCTTATGATTCTATGCACATTCTGTCTATTAGGAGCCACATTCTGATATCCACCCATACACATCTAAGGAGCTCCAGTGACTCAGAGATTTGGCCCAAAGTGATCACTAATATCAGTTGTGGCTGCCAGCATGTGGACAGATGATTTGTGATGCAGTGTCCCATCTACCCGGGTTACACATGTGAATGTTGGGGTTTGATGAAAAGGGATCATACCTTCCCATCCCTGCCATCCTGTGCTGAGCTCTCCATTTGGCAATGTGGGGGACCATGCATGGGGTGATAGAAGTTACACTGAACTTTGCTTTGCTAGGACTTGCTGATGTATAGTTGTAAGGCTAAAGAACATTTAACCAGCACTGCCACAGCTTTGTTTGGTACCCAAACTTTCTGACCTGGATGAATTTGTGGCTGGTGGTGGATTTATTCTACAGCTGCCTTCTGGAAGTGGCATAGTGACATGTCTGGTGGAAAGGTTTTTTAGTCCCATAGTGCTTTTGTTGGGTGTGGGTTTGGAATCCTCTTCAGGCAATAAGAGTGAAGCTTTCATCCAAGCCGCTTTACAAAATAACTCCTAGCTGTTCCCATTTGTACCTGGCAAAGTTAAAGCTTTGAACCGTTAATGACAATCATCTCCTTAATTGCTACGCAGGCTCTTCTGATGCAAAGAAGGACAAAGGTTATGGCAAAATGTATCTCCCTCAGCAACTACAATATCAGTAGCACCAACGTGCTGATCATCGGAGCAGGTATCGAGATGTGCCTGCTGACAGCAGGAGACCTCTATCATTACAGTGCAGGATATAAAGAGAACAGTAAATAGTATATGCTAACTGATGTACACCCTTCATCTTCCCGACCAGTCTGTGGATACACCCAGCCCACTCCCAGTTTGGGTTCATAACTGTCCACTCTCCTAATGTGTATAGACCCACACACCAGATCCAGCAATACAGAACTATTAACTAAGCTCAAGATCTGGGTATGCCACTACGCTAACCATTGGCCTGGGCTATGCAGCAAGTCAGACTAGATGAAAATCTACGACTCTATGTACAATGTCCCCATGCAACTAATTTATAGACATTTGCTCCCAAACTTTGTGGAAACACTTCCCCAACCTCCCACACTGGGTAAATAACTACTGCTCCTACTGCAAGTTTCTCAGAGTATTTCTTCACTGCACAGTTAGCCCAGTAAGTTATGTTTCTGGTCTGTACTGAGACCATACACACCCTAGATTCAGAGCAATAGAGGGACATGGGGAGGTCCTGTGTATAGGTAACCCCTAACTCCTGCACCTGATATGTTTTAATTCTCCCACTCCGTGAATACAGTCGTTTCCTCCTAAACTGTCACCAGACACCCAGGCAGTTCTCTGTCTATTCACCACCCCAACTACCCGTTCCTGAGGCCTGGTCTACACTATGGGAGGAGATCGATCTAAGTTACGCAACTTCAGCTACGTGAATAACATAGCTGAAGTCGATGTACTTAGATCTATTTACCGCAGGGTCCACACTACGCAACATCAATGGGAGACGCTCTCCTGTCGACTCCCCTTGCACTTCTCGTTCAGGTGGAGTACAGGAGTCGATGGGAGAGCAATCAGCGGTTGATTTAGACCTGCTAAATTGACCACCAATGCATCAATCGGCATGCCTTGGTAAGTGTAGACAAGGCCTCAGACACTCCCCCCATGCTCCTGAGCTGCTGATAACCTCCACTCTCCTAGCCTGTATAAAATGCAGGTATATAATAGCAAAGCTTCTGGCCCTGCTGGCCTGTCCTCCGCAATCTCTCTCCCAACTGGTGTGTATTAAGTGTAGCCTGATTTGGGGTGTGTTAGTAGTGTTGATTTAATTTATCCGCTTAATTTTATTTTATTTAATTAATGTTAATCAATTAATAACATTATTAATAATTATTATTATTGCTATTAATTAGTATGGATTTTGGCTTGCCGGTTTGTTTGATCAGAAGATAAAGTTTGTCCTGAATCAGGCTTCACGGAGTTTATAAAAGGACCTTCGGGGGTATGACCGGAAGCTCACACTGAGACAGATATAGTCATAAAGACCTTTTATTAAAATCAATGAAATAGTAAGCAAATGGTAAAACAGTTAGAATTATGGAGTTACACTTGTATTACTGTTATTCAAAAGATATCTATAATAACACAATATTTATGAGCTCAAACGGGGTTAATACTCACACTCTGTTTTAATAACCTGGTGTTGGCCACGCCTGTGGCAATTTCCGTTTTCACACCTCTGGCAGAGGAAGCTAAATGCAGAGTTGTTTACTCTCATTAACTTAACTCTGTATTCCTCAACTAAAATAAAACATAGGCTTAGCCTAGTTACCTTAAACTTACCGTTTGAAAAGAAATAAAGTACGGCCTATTAATAGTTAATAGCCGCCATAGATGGGTAGCATCGATACGTTGTTGAAGGTGGAGGCAATGAAGAGTAGAGAGGAGTAGATAGGTGGGTAGATTGCCTTGCCTCATGGCGAGCTGCCTCGCCTTTTTATAGGGCATTAATCGGAAATCCTTCCTCTTACGCCCAAATTTTATTCTTTCCTCACAGAAATGTTAGGGTACACGTACCCCATAGGCTAGTATGTATGTGCGTATGGATGACAGGTATGTAGGCATTTGTGGTGTGCTTGTTAGATTTGTGGGCAAAAATCCTTTTTCCACCCTCCATTGTTATTGGTTCAGGCAAAGGTCTCTAGACATCTGCATGGGTGTTTTGTCTAATTTTACTCTTCTGGGTAAGGGTTCCAAAATGTGTTAACTTCGCATTAGCTTAACATACAGGGTTTTGGCCTGTAGGTCTCTTGCATTACAGCCAAACTTAATTTTAGTATAAATCTATAAGCCTATTACATCAAATACTCAAATTTATAAGAAAGATATATTTATACAGACCAGCAGATTAATCCTTAGGGCTACATAAGTTTGGAATTAAAGCTTTGCCTACAGTAAGAAAATTTTGCAAAACTTCCACCATTGCTCTGTCACCAGTTCAACTGCATTGGTTTCCACAACCTAGTTTTTCCAAAAGATCTGCTCTAGTTCACACAGGAATCAATTCAGGGAAGTCCTACGGCCTTTGTTATGCAGGAGGTCCGACTAGATGACCACAGCGCTACTGTCTGTCCTTGGAATCTATGGCTGTAGCACAGGTGGGTTACTGGCTGCAGTACTTACTTTAAGCACTGGGTCTCATATGCAGCTCAGAGTATGTTTGATCAGTTCAGTGCTTAAAACAGCCCCTGGACACTAGTGCTCTCAATATAATTAGCACCAGCCAAGCTGAAATGATGATAGCAACAATGGGATCATTTTACAGAATTTCCCTAGTGTAGACATGCTTTAGTTCCAAACTTACCAGAGACAAATTGGAGGAGGGGTGGGAGTAGGAGGGGCCAGTTGCATTTGTGTTGGTACTTTGTGCTTTTCTTAAAATGTTTTTCGTGGATGGAACAAAACTTTACAGAACAGAAAACTCCACCAGTCTGTAGGCAGCAACAAACTTCCCTGCTGTTGCTTTTCTACAGAGGACAGGGAGACATGGTGGATGCTGCCTTTCCAATGACGGTTAGCATGGACTAGTCTTTGCTGGCAAAGACATCATTATTGCAGGCTCCGTCGCAGAAGAGCCCCAAGTCTGAGAAATTTCTACTCATTTTTCAAAGCTGCAAGTATATGCCCAGAGCTGGTTCTAGGGTGACCAGACAGCAAGTGTGAAAAATTGGAACAGGGGGTGGGGGGTAATAGGAGCCTATATAAGAAAAAGACCCAAAAATTGGGACTGTCCCTATAAAATCGGGACATCTGGTCACCCGAGCTGGTTCAGTACTGTTTGGCCAAAACATTGTTCGGCATATGTTGCCATGGCATGACTATGTAATAGAACAAGGACCGTTTGTGGTATTGATTATCTCTGGAGCTAGTCAAATCCTAGGCCAGATTTTACAGTTTACATTTTTATTTATTTATTTATTTATTCATAGCAAAAGAAATGAAGGGCTAGATTCACCAAAAAAAGGTGTGAGAGATTATGGAGCCCTCTTCTAGATGGATGCTAAACTTTTCATTTGCTAAATAAAATACACATGTAGCAATTACTGGCCTTCTGTCTCTTAGGTGCTGCTGGATTAGTTTGTGCAGAGACCTTAAGACAGGAAGGTTTCTCCGACAGGATCGTCATGTGCACAATGGACAGACACTTACCCTATGACCGACCCAAGCTAAGTAAGGTTTGTATCATCCAGAATGTTTCATATTCTTACCGAACAGCTACTGGGCTCCCCTCTCGGAGTGTTTCTTTCACTGAACAGTGGGTGTCTGAGGTCACTAGAAACTTTGCCAGCTTTGTCCTTTTGTTGCACTGAGGCATTGTCGATAAACTTAATTCCAGGGACTTCTGGAGTTTGTCACCCTTTTAGTGTGTGTTTTCGGAGGCAAACCCATGAACCCTCCTCTTGCCTCATATAACATCATCTAAGACCAATAATGGAAGGAGCCTGATGAAAGCTGGGACCGAGATTTCCCAATGTACGTGCTCTATGTCAAGTCCATAATTAGGTATCTAAATAAGTGGCCTCATGTTCATAAGTACTGAGTAGCTCTCAGCTCCCATTAAAACCAGAGAGAGCAACTGGCTACTCAGCACTTATGCATAGTCAGGTGAGCTAGGTCTCAGATTACATAACCTGTGTTAGAAAATCTTGGCTGGGGACATTGTCCCAACATTATTCAATCTTCTTCTTCTTTCATGTGACTGGTGTAGAGCAATAACTACAAATTCACCTGATGTTGATCGAGCCAAATGGCTGTTTCAGGAGTAGCAGAATTTATTGCAGTGATGCATCTTTTACTAAATATACGGGCACCTTTTGTTTCATTTTGGCCTCTTGTTTCTTCTTTTGCTTGAAGTTTCTTTTCTGCAAACAACTGAGGATATTAAATACAAACCCTATGTTCAACTTTCAATCATAGCACTGCCCCATCTGCATAAAAATGAGGAAATTGTAAATATTCCCAAAGCAAATCCATATACAAGGAGAATTGGGTTTAATCTTTATATTGTTACCTTTAATTCTTTAATATATTCCTAGGCAGAAATCTTTACAATGAAGTGAAGGTTGTAAGCATAAATTATTTAAAAAAAAATGACATTCACGGTACCATATTTCTTTCACACAAAGTTAAAGTGGACTCGTTAGTGATACACCCTTCCAGAACAGGGAGGATGGGTAACGTTTAATCTCTGGAAAGCAGAAAATAAAGAGATAAGTGAAGAAAAATGTAAACCTCTGGAAACCAGAGAACACAGAGCTAGAAATGTCTCCCACCCCGACACAACCTTAACTCTGCTCCTCTGGAGCTGGCATTAGGCACTGGGACAAAAACTGACCTATCACTAAAAACCTGCCACCCATCCAAGCAGAGGCTCAGCTCAGCTCACTCTGTGTATGGGGCTCTTCACCCTCCGTACTCCCCGGTGTGTACTTCAGGAGGTGAGGGCAGCCTTGTCACCCGCCTCTCGAGCTTACCTCGAGCAGGTCCTGAGGGAGGGTGCTCCTCGCCCACCCCGCACCACGGGCCCTCTGGATCTTTTCATCGATCCCCTGTCCCGTGAGCCTCCCTGGCTGCCCCGCCCTGCTATCTCAAACCAGCTGCGTGACCTGCAGCCAGTTCACTTTTGAACCACGCCAAGGGCACATCTGTACATGCTTGTGCTCCAGACTCCATTTCCTCACCCTCGTGTCCTGCCCCAATACCAAGTGATGGGACCTAATGTCATCTGTCGAGGGTGAGGAACCGTGGGGGCCAGCCTATATTCCATCCTAGTCCCGCGGCCCACCAGGGGTATTGGCTGGTGGCTCCTGTGAGCACGGGCATGTATTGGGTGCGGTTCACTCCTGTCCTTTCTGCGGCATGAGGGAGACCCTGATGCACATTTACCGTAAGGGCGCCAGGTTGCAGCCCCTTTTCTGGCTCCTCTTGGACCTACTTTTACGTTTTTGGCTGCATTTCTCCCCCCACCTCCATATCTATCACGCCCTGTCCGTGGCCCCACAAAGTTGCAGGACCTCCCAGTTAACTTCTTCCTAGCGATGGCCAAGGTGGCTGTCTGTAGCCCCAGGGAGAGGATGTTGGCTGAGGGGTTCTCTGCGACTGTGGGGCCTATTTCCGATCCTCACTCTGTTCATGCATCTGGGCAGAGCTCCTCTGGGCAGCATCCCCTGAATCCCTTGACGCCTTTGAGGAGCAGTGGGCCCTGTCCGGGGTTCTCTGCTCAGTGTCCCCGTCAGGTTTCCTTTTTTTGACTCTTTGACCTTCACACCCGTCCTTGTTATTTTTTCCGTTGTCCCTGGTAATTATGTGAGTTTTCCGGGCTCTGTGGATCCTCCCCATAGGCTGGGGGAGGGTTCTTTAGCCGTGGGCAGCTTGCGCCCACCCAGCTTTCTGGAACCCTATAGGATCCAAGCAGAGGACACTGCAGGGTTTGTGTGTGTGCTCGGCTGACATCACCCTGTCAGAGCCGGGAGGGGGAGGGGAGGGTGTTACGTTGTGCTGTGCTGAGTCCAAAAGAGATTGAGCTGCTGGAGCCTGTCACTAGAAGGCAGGTTTTCTAATCCCTTGATCATTCTCGCAGCTCTTCTCTGAACTCTCTCAACATCCTTCTGGACTTGTGGGCAGAGCCGGGGAGCCTGGGCCCCTCCACCTGCTCGGAGGGGGCCTGAGAGCAGCCCCCAGTCCATGTTCCTACCCCCCCCAGACCCTCCGCCCAGGGCAGAGGGTCCACGGCTCCCCACTGCTGCCTGCGTGGCTCTTACCCTGACCCGGCTCCAGCTTCTGGCCTGGCCAAGGGGGTGGGATCTTGGGGGCCGAAGAGCTGCAGCCAGGCTGTGGTAAGAGCCATCTGGGAAGCCACAGAGTCTCCATCTGCCCTGGATGGGGGGGGGCAGGGAGTGGGGACACAGGCCAGGGACTGGTCTCGAGCCCCCTGCCTCTGGGCAGGGGGAGGGTCCGCAGCTCCCCACAGCTGCCCAGGCTCCTGGGGCCATTCTTACCCAGGCCAGGCTCCAGCTTCTGGCCTGGCTGGAGCGGGGGAGGAGGAGGGCCATGGTCCCTTGCCCCTCCCAACCCCCCCGTTCCAGCGCCCTTGCTTGTGGGCACCAGAACTGGATACAGTATTTCATCAGCAATCGCACCAGTGCCAAATACAGAAAATAACCTCTCTGCTCCTACTCGAGATTCCCCTCTTTACGAATACCAGGATTACGTTAGCTCCTTTGGCCACGGCGTCACACTGGGAGTTCATGTTCACTTGATTCTCCACCACAACCCCCCAATCTGTTTCGGAATCACTGCTTCCCAGGACAGAGTCCCCCATCCTGTAAGTACGGCCGGCATGCTTTGTTCCCAGATCTATACAGTAGCTGTATTTCAATACATGTTGGTTGCTTATGTCCAGTTTACCAAACAGTCCAGATTGCTCTGTATCAGTGACCTGTTCTCTTCATTATTCACCCACCTTCCAGTTTTTGTATCATCTGCAAACTTTATCAGTGATGATTGTATGTTTCCTTCCAGGTTATTAATAAAGATGTTAAATAGCATAGGCCCAAGAACTGATCCCTACAGAACCGCAATAGAAACAGACCCACTCTATGATGATTCCCCATTTACAATTACATTTTGAGACCTATGTTAGCCAGTTTTTAATTCATTTAATATGAGCCCTGTTAATTTTATATTGTTCTAGTCTTTTAATCAAAATGTTGTGCAGGAACAAATCAAATAGACTCATAGACTTTAAGGTTAGAAGGGACCATCATGATCATCTAGTCTGACCTCCTGCACGTCACAGGCCACAGAACCTCATCCACCCACTCCTGTAATAGACTCCTCACCTCTGGCTGAGTGACTGAAGTCCTCACATTATGGTTTAAAGACTTCAAGTTACGGAGAATTCATTATTTACACTAGTTTAGGCCTGCAAGTGACCCATGCCCCATGTTGCAGAGGAAGGTGAAAACCCCCCAGGGTCTCTGCCAATCTGGCCTGAGAGAAAATTCCTTCCAGACCCCAAATATGGTGATCAGCTAGACCCTGAGCATGTGGGTAAGATCCACCAGCCAGACACCTGGGAAAGAATTCTATGTAGTAACTCAGAACCCACCCCATCTAGTGTCCCATCTCCAGCAACGGGGGATTTTTGCTACTGGCAGTTGCCAATGGGCCACATGTCAATAAGTTTCTATGGCATTCCTGCGGTTGAACATCTGCTGATGTTCCTAACTTAAAATATCTAAAGCTGGTATAAGCTAGCATTTTGCTGTCAACTCTCAGCAATTTAGCAACATTTACTTATAACATCACTTTATCTTATGACATCTTGTAATACAAGGTCACGTATACGTTAGTTACTTGTGTCCAGATTTCAAGCCTTTGGCCTTAGTTAGTGTGTAAGT
Source organism: Mauremys mutica (assembly GCF_020497125.1). Taxonomy (NCBI): domain Eukaryota; kingdom Metazoa; phylum Chordata; order Testudines; family Geoemydidae; genus Mauremys; species Mauremys mutica. The sequence continues at coordinate 27,321,160 of NC_059087.1, forward strand.
TATTGCCTTACGGGCTTGGGACATGTACGCTTTTGTGTTACTGCCTTAATTCATACTTATTCCTTACCTATGTGTATGTATGTTTGTATCACTGGCTACAAATTGACTACAACCCAGTGAAATTACTAGGCATCAGGTTTAATACAAAGGGGAGGAAATACTCTTTCTCGCAATGCACAATGTATCTGTGGAACTCATTGCCAGGGGATGTTGTGAAGGTCAAAAGTATCACTAGGTTCAAAAAAGAACTAGATAAGGGGTTGTGTTTTGACTTTTGCCAGGACATTTGCTCCTAAATAAGTTGGGTGCTCTTGAAAATTCTGCAGTTATCAGTGGATAACTCATCCTCGTTCCCAAAGTAACCATTTTCTTGGCCCCTTTGTCTGTCTCTGTGCTCTTCCATGCTATGGCTTTTGAACTTCCACTTTACAGCTATTCAAAAGCCTTCCCTGCCTGTCTTTCTCAGTAGGTCCATTCTTGTACTGCAGTGTGAGTTAATATAAAAGGAATTAAGGCCCAATACCAAGTCCATTCAAGTCAATGGAGATCCTTCCCTTAGCCCTGGTCACCTGCAGAGATTTCCTGTGTACCAGGTTACGGCAAGGACAGGTTTCAGGCTATCACTGAAAAGCACTGGGAAAAAGGCTCTTACACATGTGTAAAGGATGTAACTGGGAATTCACACACGTCTCTCACACTGTGAACTGTGTAATTGACAGCAAAATTGCCTTTTTTGTTGCAGTCAATGGATTCCCACTTAGATCAGATCACCTTGCGCCCTAAGGAATTCTTCCGTACAAATGACATTGAGGTCCTGACAGAAACACAGGTAAGGAGCACAAGATTTGCATGGTGCAGTCATACAAAATAGCGTACAGTGTACATCTCGGGACTTCGGTCTCGAACACAGAGACTGGATGTGGCTAGAAAAAGCCAACGCTAGCTTCGCTAGCTGGCACTGTCAAATTGCCTCTACAGAAATATTACCAAAAGCTGCATCAAAGCCCTCACTTCATAACAGGATCCCAGCTGGATGTCGCTACTCGAAGCTGCTGTGAGCTTGGCTAGCAAATAGCTACAAGATGGACGTTCACTGCGGCTGTTCTCGCACTGAACATGCTCAGTGGAACCCCAGTTCCTCTGGCCCACATTTAAATGCCTAACTCCCATTGAGAGGTGGGGCTTAGGCTTAGGCCCCACCCTCTTCTTGGCATTTCCTATTGGCTGGTTTATGTGGCTGTCTGCTCAGCAAGCTGGCTTTTGTAGCTCCCGGTCTTAGCACCGAACTGTCCCTGTGCATTGTGTAGCGAGCCTGAGCCTCTCACTGTGGATTCCGCTATGGGGCAGGGTGCCTAAATGTTAGGCATTGCAATGCAGTTACCCCCATATGGATCTAGCCCCAGGGGTCTCCCAATTCGCAGGGGAACGTACTGGACTCTGACAGCTGGCCTAACTCGCTTTAATTTAGCAGCGATTGTTCAAAAGCATCTCTCTCCTGACAGCACCGGGCTCTCTTCACTACCTCAGGTGACCTTTGGGGATTTAAGGAAGGGCAACTAAAATGATGCAAGGTCTGCACAGATGGAGAGAAATTAAGACAACTGACAGCAAGACTTGGAAGACCCAATACTGGGGGGGCAGGGGGAAATCCCTTAAAACTAAAGCAGTAAAAGCACTTTGTGGAGAAAGCGAATGCAGCTACTGTCCAAAAGGAGAGGGTAGGGGATTAGTGAATACATCTTTCTAGGCTCAGCAAAGAGTTGCCACTTCCTTTAAGTAAGAGGTACCCGATTAATTGAATTAACTGGCTTTAACGAGATGACAAGTGATACACATCTTGATTAAACAAACGAATGGGGAGTGTGTTGAGATAGAAAACTCTGCAATAAAATAGATAGGAAACATCGGAGATACCTAGCTGTAGAACTGCAAGTTTCTGCAGCAGCCAAGTTTGAAATCTCAGTTAGAAGCCAGGAGAACAGATCTCAAGAGCCTTTGAAAGGCATGTACTTGCTATTTTATTACACCAGTCCTGCAGCTGAGCCAGCTCTTGTTTCTCACTAGTGGAGACAGGAGCCTAGAAATAAAATGTTTATTTGTGAATGGTTCCAGCTAAAACCATGGCAAAAATACCAAACTGACCCCTGAGCTACAACAGGTTCATCGATCCCAAGGCCAGAAGGGACCAAACTAGTCTGACCTCCTACATAACACAGGCCAGAGAACTGCCCCAAAATCACTCCTAGAGCAGGTCACTTAGGGAAAAAAATCCAACCTTGATTTAAAAATGATCAGTGATGGAAAAGCCACCATGACCCTTGGTAAATGGTTCCAGTGGTTAATTACTCTCATCATTAGAAATTTACCCCTTATTTCCAGTCTGAATTTGTCTAGCTTCAGCTTCCAGCCACTGGATCATGTTATACTTTTCTCTGCTAGAGTGAAGACCCCATTGTTAAATATTTGTTTCCCACGTAGATACTGATAGACTGTAATCAAACCACCCCTTAACTCCCTCTTTGCTAAGCTGAGTAGAATGAACTCTTTGAATAAGTCACTATAAGGCAGGATTTCGAATCCTTTAATCATTCATGTGGCTCTTCTCCCAACCCTCTCCAATTTATCAACTTCCTCCTTGAATTGTGGGCACCAGAACTGGGCAGAGTGTTCCAGCAGTGGTCTCACCAGTGCCAAATCTCTCTTCTCCTCCTTGTGAGTCCCCTGTTCACGCATCTCAGATCGCATTCACTCTTTTGGCCGCAACATCGCACTGGGAGCTCATGTTCAGTTGATTATCCACCATGACCCCCAAGTCTCTTTCAGAGTCACTGCCTCCCAGGACAGAGTCCCCCATCTCGCCAGACAGCTGATGGGTGGGTGGCTGGTGGGTGCTGAGCACCCACAATTTTTTTTCTGTGGGTGCTCCATTCCTGGAGCACCTACAGAGTCAACGCCTGTGCTGCTATTAGCCCTCACATATATGTCCCCCTTCTCCTCCATGGAAGTTAGTGCAGCCTTGGCCCATGGAGCTGCCATAAAAGTAGGGGAGTCCAGGGCGTGATCCCTGTGGATGGAGGGGCACTGATGTGGTCTTTACCTCCCCCAGCTCACCGTTACCGGGAGAAGGAGAACTTCCTCCCGGCTGGCAGTTCTATTCTGGAGCTGTCTGTGGTCCTTCAAGGATTCCCACCCAGCTGCCCAGACCTGCCCTGGACTTCCCAGGCTTGGGGAAGCTTTGTGCAACGTGCTCCTCATGGGCCCAGGGGTGGGAGGCTGCTGGATAGGCGGAGGGATCACACAGCTCTGAAGCCATTGCACAGGGCCCCTTCAGCAGAGTCCTTGTTCTCTGCTCAGGATGCAGATAGTACTCCACAGCCAGACTCGGGCTGAGCCGCAGAGCAATATGCTGCAGCGGAGTCCACTGGGGCAAGATTTGTCTAGAACTGTCTCCAAAAAGCAATCCAGTGTGCTGGCAGGACATGTTCTCGCCAAGCTAGATGGCTGTTGCTCATGGCTGTCACCCTGCAGGAGTTAGGCGCTGAGCACTGCCGCTCCATGCATTGCAATAAGAATTACCCAGCACCTCGAGGAACTCGACCCTGACTTAGGCTCTTCCACTCAAGACTGGTTGTATTATTTTACCAAGGAGACCAGTTAGACATACAGGGACCCAACTTCCTTCTTTTATCAGCCAGTTTCTCAAGTTCTCCTAAATTGCTTGTGGTTTTTCCAGAGTCAGTGTCAGGGATACAATAAAGCCATGAACTATTGTCTTAATACACTTGGAGGCAACTTATCCTGGCTCTCTTGTACATCTAGATTTTCTAACCGTTGCCTGGCTTGCTTTTTGTCAAGTTATTTTTACAGACTCCTGCTTCCTACCTGTTCACGTTTCCTTTCTCGGCCCCTTTGCTGGCCACCTTAGTACGGTCAGCGAGTGACGCGGCGCTGCTGAGTGCCGGGGTGCTGGTAGGCCCACAAGATGCTTGGACAGCTCGTTCCCCGTGGCACTGGGTAGAGGAGACAAAACAGGGAAACCAAAATGTATGTTGGGCATAAACCTGGGCCAGGAACTTTATTATTCTCTTTATGTGTATTACGGTGGCGCTCCAAGGCCCCAGCCCAGGATCGGGGTTGCATTGGTCTAGGTGTTGTGTACACAAGTTTAAAAGACAGATCATCACTACCCCAGACGGCTCACCTCTAACACCAGACCCACTGCTTTTCCCTTGTATTAATTCTCAGCATGCTGGGCTCCTGTTCTTCACTTCCTGCTGTTTAATGTGAGGCCAGTAGCTTATAAAGTTGCCACCATCCACAGCGTAATTTAGGATGCAGCCCTGACTCTACTCTTATCACCAAAAACCTGGTTGCACGACCCTGCAGGACGGGTGCTGGCTTAGCTGCCACTTGATCATAGACAATGCAGCTCATGCTAAGGAACAACTGACCAAGGGTCAGGGTGGACTCTCCATCACTGACCGGTTTTAAATTAAGACTGGCCGTTTTGCTAAAAGATCCACGCTAGGAATTATTCGGGGGCAGTTCTCTGGCCTCTGTTCTGCAGGGGTCAGACTAATGATTACCATGGTCCCTTCAGGGCCCTGGTGCTATGAATCTAGAAGGGGTGTTCGAGGAAGTGGTGTTGCTGTGCCACTTCCATCTGCTGCCTCAAACGCAGATTTCCTGCTGCGTTGGGTGTGTGTGTGTGTGTGTGTGTGTGAGAGAGAGAGAGAGAGAGCTGAGATGGGATTAAGGCAGAGCTAGTGTTACAGCAGAAGTTGCCCTGCTGCACCAGGTTCCTGTCTGTGGTCACCCTGGAATTGTCAAGGTTCTTTCCTCTTGGTATCTTTCACGTGCACACGGACGATCATGATGATTCTTGCAGGACAGCTCAGGATTTAATGGCTTGGCTGCTGTGGGGGAGGCCGAGGGTGAAGACCCTGCTCGTGAGAACCAGTCCAAACCAAAACCAATGGGGCTGGTTTTTCCACTCCCAGCTACTAGTCCCAGCTGGGCTGCGCAGGGACAGGACTTCCCCTTCCCCTGAATGGCTGTACTCAGGGAGGAGATCAGACCCACTTCTGGGTACTGTCCCCGGCAGAAGTGAGGGTGGCAATCCTGTAACCCCCCCTACAACAGCTTTGTGACACCCCACCCCCCTGCCATGGCTCCTTTTTGGATCAGGACCCCCACGATTACAACACCATGAAATTTCAGATATAAACATCTGAAAACGTAAGACTGACTAATTAAAAAACCCCGTGACCGTGAAATTGACCAAAATGGACCATGAATTTGGCAGGGCCCTAGGATGGTGAAGAGCCTATGGTGAGTGCCTTCTCAGTGCACTAATCAATACTACAGACAGCTCTAGGCACATGCCTTTCGCCTAGGGTGACCAGACAACATGTGTGAAAAATCGGAACCGTGTGTGTGTGTGTGGGGGGGTGTAATAGGAGCCTATATAAGAAAAAGGCCCAAATATCAGGACTGTCCCTATCAAATCGGGACATCTGGTCACCCTACTTCAGCCACAGAAAACTGGTACACTTAAATAAGGGTGGTAATTTCCTCAAACTGTTGGCTAGGGAATGAGAGGTTGTCACAGCCATGGTCGCCAATGTCTATTAAAATTAAACATTGAACGACACATAGCGCTGAAACAAGTGCCCATTTTAGAGCTGCCCAAGGCTGGAATAACAAGTAGTGCTGCAGGCAAGTCTGTCTGACCTGCCTGGAGACTCCTGTCCAGAACTCCTCCAGTCTCAGCCTCCTTTGCTTTCACCAGTACTAATCTCGCCCTGATTTTTTTTTGAGCAACAAACGAATTCACGCTGAAAACCAAATAAATGAATTGGTTGCACGAGCTAATGCGATGTGATCCATGGAAAACTCAGCCCAGAGCACCAGGCGAGGCTGCTAGCGTGCTCTGAGATGAGACCAGCCCTTTGCCCTAGTACCTTCCAGGCTATTCCACTCGGGGCGAAACCCTTTGCTATCTCAATAAGCATCTCAGATTTTGCCCGGTAACGTTATTCAGAACTGATTGCAGGTTGCGGCTGTGGACATCAAGAACAAGATAGCGGTGTTCAAGGATGGATTTAAGATGGACTATAACAAACTGCTGATAGCAACCGGAAACACGTAAGCTACGAACAAACGTAATCCACCCCAAGACAAATTCTACTCCTACGAGAACGTAAGGAGCTTGTGCCTAGGGAGAAAGACCTAGACTCACAAAGTTACTTGGGCATCAAACCCACACATTTAGGGCCTAAATCTCACTTTCCATCTCCATTGTGACCCACAAAACTCCCACTGAACCTTGTAGGTGCCTCAACTCACTAGGCACCTACATTTTTTCCAGTAAAAAAATGATCTTGATGCACATTTCTGCCTCTGAGCAGGCACAAGCTGCCTCCCTCTAGGTGTTTTGAGGCCTATCTCCCACCTGAGCCCCAGAGCAATTCGTGAACTGGGAGCAGATAAGCATTTGGCCCCCGTATATGTGTGCAGGCCCGGTCAGGTAGGTGTGCTCAGGGCATGCCTCCCAGATTGTGTCCCTCAGGGGAGTTGGCACAACAGCCAGTGAGAGGGGCAGGGAAGGAGGAGCTCCCCAGCTCTTAGCCCAGTGATTAGGGCATTCACCTGGGATGTGAGACCCCCCCCAGCTCAAGTCTCCCCCCAGCCTGATGAGAAGGAATTTGAACAGGGATCTGCCACTTTTCAGGTGTGTGCTCCAACCACTGGCTTATGGGCTACTCGCTTGTGGGGCTCCCAGACTCTCTCCCGCTGAAGCTGTGCTGCTGTGGAGAAACCATTAAAGAATCATTGGTGCAGGGAGACTGGAGCCTGGCTTTCCCACAGCCTGGGTGATGTACTAGCTATCAGGAGAGTGAGTCTGTCTGTCTCTCTCTGGCCCAATGAGGAAGCATCTTCCTCTTCCCAAAACTTTCCAGAGGCAGCTAACTCCAAAGAGAGTTTACAGCTGAAATCACTAGCCTCCCAGCCGCCCCGACTCAGACATCTCTCTCCAGGAGAGGGGTGGGGCTTAGGACACCCCTCTGCTTGGCATCTCCCATTGGCTAACTTAGGCAACTCCCTGCCTAGCATGTTGGCTTTTGTGAACCGCAGTCTAAGGCACCTGTCTCTCCCCATTCAAAGATAGCCTGGGAGCCGAATTCAGACTTTGATTTTCTAAGTACCTCAAAATACCTTTGTGACTCTAGGTCAAGCAACCTAACATGGGAACTGACGTAAGCATTTGCATGGGAAAATTTTGTTTGCAAGAATATTTGCGAAAAAAGAAGGTGGGATTGTGTGGATCTATGAATCCTGGTCTGAATATATGTTCACATGACTAGCCATTCAGGCTGGAAAGGTTGGTGCTGCCAAACCTGAAACCTGTGTTTTGGAGCGATCCAACCAGGAAGCAAAACCAATATCATGTTACCAGTTAGGCAGCTGGAGTTGCTAACTGTGCATAGTGACTACCCAAGTCCTAATTGATGACCAATGCACAGGTTAAAATATTGTTCACGGAAACTATTTATGAATTATGAATAAATGTGTGTAACCAAAGTATCAGTGGGTAAATCATGAGCAGAGGGGGCAGGGGTTCAAACACATCTCCCACTGGCTAGCCTAGGTGGCTCCCTGCTCTAAGTTATGGGGCTAAAAGTTATGAGAGAGAAGTCCTCCCCCTGCTCCTCCCCAGGGCTTATTTAAAGGGCCGGGGCTCCCGCTGCCTCTACTGCCCTGGGCCCTTTAAATAGCTGCTGGAGCCCCGCTGCCAGAGCCCTGGGGTAGCAGCAGCAGCCGGGGGCTCTGGCAGTGTTTTAAAGGGCCCGGGGCGATAGCAGCAGCCGAGCCCTGGGCCCTTTAAGCTGCTGCTGGAGCCCTCAGCTGCCGCTGCTAGCCCAGTGGGGGAGGGGGAGGGCACTTACCGGTACAGGGCGGGCCGGGGCTGGCTCTTACCCCCCCATCTCTGCCTCTTCTGCCCGAGACCCCGCCCCCTCCAGGGGCCAGAGCAGGCCCCAACTCAGTCCCGTACTGGTAAGTCCCTATTTCTACGTTCACCCCTGCTAGTACGTGACTCAGTTCTGCTACATTTGTTGGTGTGTTCAATTCTCAGATTGCTTTTACTTCGTAAGGGCTCGAACTGATTCCATTGCTGTTTAATGTTTGTCCCAAAACACACGATTTGGGGTAGGCAGAAACCACACTTTTCTTTGTTTAGCTTCACTCTGGACGGACTGATTATGCTTGAACATCACTGAAGGTTTTGTTGTGGTCTTCCTTCAAAGTCCCATATATCAAAATATAATCCATGAAAACTACAACTCCATTTGTTCATTAACAGTTCTGCCATTTCTCTCTGGAAAATTTCAGATGCACTGGAAACCCCAAAGGGTAGTCTTCAAAAGCAAAATCTCCCAAAGGGTGTGATAAATTGAGTCAATTTACAACTCTTTGGCTAAAGGAAGTTTGCCAGAATCTGCTTGAGGAATCCAGCTCGGAGAAGACTAGCTCCTTTTGCTTTGGGGAGGAAGTCATCCAGTGTTGGAAGGAAAAATTTTTCTTTCACAGCTGCTTCATTAAGTCTTTTGGGGCCACACAGATTCATATTTTTCCATTATTCTTTATAATCGATATCACTGGGGCACACCACGCTGGTGGCTCAGGTTTTCTTGATAATGCCAATTTGTTCCAGTCTCTCTAATTCATTTTCCCCTTTATGAAGCAACAGGATAGGAATCCTGCAAGGTGTGTGTACACTACATGGTTCAGCATTTTCTCAAGTTTATTTGTGCTGGATCTCATTTCAAAAGTCCAGTATCATGACATTTTCTGTCAAGTTCTTTGGCCTTTCTTACTAAGGTTGCCACACTGCGGTTGAGAAGCCTTTTGGTCTTTGATCATTTGATCACATGCACTCTGAATGCATAGCGTTTGTCTTTGTAAGCTGTTTCTGTGGTGAGCTGGCCCATGCAGTTCAGAACATCTCTGGGACTACTCAAGGCCATGTCAGGTGACTTCAGCTCTGTGAAAGGTTGAAAGTGATTGCAGGTCCCTTCTGAGATGAGAGTTGTATCTGCTCCTGAGTCAGTTTTAAAGTAAATAGTCATTGCATGAATATTCAGTTTCACTTTTCAAACTCTGCCATCACACATGCTAGATCCCAGAAACAATGGCTCATGATTGTCTGTAATACGAATCAACTCCCTGACTGCTTTTGTATGGCAAAGAGCTGCAAAATGTTCATATTTTTTGCATTTATTTTCTATTGCATTTTTAGCTGGCTACACATATTGAGCTGTGAAATTTTCCACATCTTGTGCATTAGGTCTGAAATGCCTTATAGCTTCAAAGCTTTTATGGTAATGACTTTTAGCATTCATGTTGTCCATGTTTACAGTCTCCAAGTTTCAGGTTTTTCAGGTTGCTCCTGCCTTTTCTTCTGCTGTTTGACTAGTTCAGAGTGCTTTACTATCTACATAGCTATGGTAGTTTTAAGTTTGTCTTTTATTGTGGTTGCTGAGAGGTTCTTGTCAGTTAACCCAATAACCAGCCTGTCTCTGATACTTTCATGGTTTGTGTTCCCAAAATCACTTCTCAGCCAATGCATTGGGGGCTTTTATAAAAGATTCAAATTTTCTCTGTTCCTGAATTCTCTTGTGAAAACATGCTCTTTCATAAAACATATTTCTCCGAGGTATAAAGTATGCATCAAACATGGCCGAAACTCTTTTTCATAGTCATCTTTGTGACTCTTCAGTAAAGTCAAAGGATTTAAAGACATGCTCTAATGGTTTCTCCATAGCATAAATTAGAGGCGATACCTGGATATCTCCAGGGTCCTGGTAGAATTTTGTGGCAAGGTGAAATCTTGCAAAATGTTGCTTCCAGTCTGTCCATGATGAAGCTCCATCAAAGCTAATGTTCTCTGGAGCACTGAAGAGTGGTATGGTGATGAGATCTTTGTTTTGTGCCCTCTGTTTCTGCTCTCCTCTGGCACTTGCTTACTTCTGACACTATGTCATGTACACCTAGTACTCAGTACAAGCCTGACTGCTACTAGCACGTCAGGCTTCTGTGCCAGATAGAGACTCTCTACAAACCTTCCTTCCAGAGAGAGAGACACAGGATGTGTTCTCTATAAAATCCTTTCATGCACTGCCAGGAGGGAATGGCTGATGTGAGCTTAAGGTATGTAACACAGGGCAGCCACCTAGTGGCTAAACAGTATAATACAGTTTAGCATTCCAGTCTTAACTGTTGTGTTGCTTTCATGAGTAAAAGATTGCTCCTATCATAGGCACCAACTTCTCTTGGTGCCAGTGGGTGCTCAGCTCCCCCACCCCAACTCCACGCCTGCCCCACCCCCTCCTGCCCCTGCCCTGCCCCCATTCCAACCCCTTCCCCAAAGTCCCTGCCCCACCTCCGCCCCCTCCATGCCTCTATTGGACTCCTTCCCCAAATCCCTTCCCCAGCCCCACCTCTTCCCCTGAATATGCTGTGTTCCCGCTCCTCCCCGCTTCCTCCCAGAGCTTGTTACACTGCGAAACAGCTGTTTTGCAGCAGCAAGTGCTGGGAGGAGAAGCAGGGATGTGGCGTGCTCAGGGGAGGAGGTGGAGGTGAGCTGGGGTGGGGGGGCAGGGAGGGGAGCTTGGCTGCCGGTAGGTGCAGAGCACCCACCAATTTTTCCCCATGGGTGCTCCAGCCCCGAAGCACCCACGGAATCAGCCCCTATGGCTCCTATGAGTGTGTTTTGCAGAATTAGACCCTAATTCTGACCCTGGAAATAGGAGGACCCTGTTTCAGGATGAAATCAAATGTTGAAATACCAGAATTTTCTGGGACAGAAATACCATTTTCTGAACAGCTCTAGATCTGAATGTGCATCGAGAGCAGGGATATATATGTGACGTGACTAAGATCTGGAGGCTTGCCAGTAGATGTTATGGGCCTGAAAGTCACGATACAGAACCAAACCCTGTACTAGAAGGCATACCAGTAGACTTACCTTTCGCATGTATGTCCTTAACATTCCCCTTTCCTGGTTTGTGAGTATTTAAATGTACAATATTAACATTGCATTAACGTAGTTTCCTGCATATGATAGCGTTAGGTATGTATAGTAGCACAGTGGGACAATCCACACCAAGATATGTGGTCAAGATTGTACCCCCTGAAATTCACAGACATGCATAGATTTCCCTTTTCCCACCTCTGTGACACCATGCCCCAGCTCCCTGGGCCCCACATAACTCTTAAAATATTTTCCATACATACGTCCCGCAATAGCCCTGACCACCAGAAAGTTCTTAGCTTTCGGCAGAGACCCCAGATGCCCGGCCTTTGGTGAAACATCATGAAGATGGTGACTGTAGGGGACCCATGCCCATCTGGGCATGTCTTGGCATGCAGACTAGGAACTATGTACCCCTAGTCTGTTGCCAAACTGGGGCAGTTGGGTCATAACACCTAACCTAGGCTTTGTGAATCCCAGTGATTTTTTTCCAGGCACCTAAAAATTAGATGGGTGATACTCAGCATTGCCATGCCCAAGTTTCTTTGGGAATCTAATCCTAAATGTTTACATGTGACTATATTGTTTGAAAATACTTTAAAAATCCTTATATGTAAGTGCCTGGGTAAAATTGTCAAAAGCACCAAAGTTACATAAGAGCCTGAATCCCATTTTCAGATGTAATCAAAGCCCGTATCTGCCAAAGATTGCTTAGGGCTAGATCCACACAGAGACTTAAGTGTTGCAAAGCTGGGCACTGCAGTGCCTAATTTTTAGTTGCCTGCCATCCAGCGGACTCCTCAGACCTGAGTTAGGTGCTATGGCAAATGGCCAACGCTACTGTGGCTCCAGGTGCTCTGATTAACCTGTAGTGACCTCTCCTTAGTCCACAGGGAATAAGGCTCTGATCACCCTGGGGCTTACGTACCTCCCCTCTATCACAGCTCTGCTGCCCTCTGGCCCTGCTGCATCACGGTGCCCAGACTCCCTGTGCAATGCAGGGGGAGAGTTAGGGGCCTACGAATGGGGTTGGCAGACCCCAGCAAGCGGAATGGGGAGCCCCCTGAGCTAGCCCATTAGAAATGCAGAGAAGAGGGGTGGGGCCTAAACACAGGCCTTTGCCTAACTTTGGGCTGGAGGAAAGTGTCTGTCTCCTGTGGGGACTCGCAGCTGTGACCTTTTTCCTGGTACTAGGTGCCGGAGCCAGAACAGCCCTTTCTCATGGAAAACCCAGAGATAGAGTCAAAGGTCCAGTGGTTAGAGCACTCACATGAGCATACGGCGGGAGATCTGTTCTCAGACACTTGATGTGGAACAGGGACTTGAACGTGGGCATCCTACTTCCCAGGGCAGTGCCCAAATCACCAGTGTGGGGGGCTGTTTTGGGATGTCTCTTTCTCAATTTCTGTTCTGCTGTGTATAAGTAATGACACAGGCATTGCTGCAACATTGGGCCCCGGAATCTCACATTTCTCTAGTTGGTAATTATGATTCCAGCTTTTTTGGTACTGGAGATCATTTTGAAAACTGGACCCGCTGTCACTGAGGCAGGGTCCCGTGCCTGAGTCTGCAGAAAACCTGAAACAATAGTTCTAAAAGATGTGAACTGTTTCATTCATCTCAGCCAGGGTCCCTGGGGCAGCTGCAGTAGTGGACATTTTTTTCAAGGGGCCACCAGATTCAGCATTTCTGCTGTACAATTTGTTGTTTTGCTGCAGTGTGGCTCCAATCTCTGCCTCGCACCCCAGCACCATGCCCTTTGTCACTGGCACAGAGGGAGGGAACTGGTTCGGGCCTGGGTTACCGAGCCCCAGGCAGTCTGGAGAGCATAATGAAAACACCCATCTTCAGAAGTAACCTGCTGCCATCTCACTCCGATAGCAAGGGCAGGTCAATCTCAGTCATGAATACAAATGAATATGTTACATTAAATGGGACAAACCTTTATGAGAGAGAGAACCCCTCCTGCTTGAGCTCACCAGCCAATCAGTAACTGCTGGGGATCAGAAAACTTCCTCTGTCACCACCTCTATTACGGAGATTTTACATTTTATTTTAGAGATTGCAACAGCGGGTAGTGGCCAGTGTCAGAGCAGCAGGCTGGAAGATCACTTGCAGTTATATTAGTGTGTTGGTTTCTTGAGTCGCTCTGTGCAGCGCTTGCAGAGACATGTTTAGTAACAGAAAGGATGCAGCTCAGAAAACCACAACTGAAACCTGACCAATTCTTTTCCTACATGTGTGTTTTTCAGGCCCAAAGCCCTTAGCTGTAAAGGCAAAGAAGTTGAGAATGTTTTCAACATCCGAACCCCAGAAGATGCCAACCGGGTAGTGAAACTGGCCAGCAGCAAGAATGCAGTTATAGTGGGAGCCTCTTTCCTTGGTGAGATTTGGTCTTGGGCAGATCATCTCAAGAATCCCATTCAGGGGACCTTTGGGCAGAATTTTCCCTTTGAGACGTTATATTATAGATTTCTTTATAATTCCCCATTTTCCACATGGGTGGTTAACCATTGGAACAGTTTACCTAGGGAAATTGTGGAGTCTCGTCCCTTGAAATCTTTAAATCAAGATGTCTCTCTAAAAGATCTGCTCTAGCTCAGTCAGAAGTTATTAGACTGGATGCAGGAATCACTGGATGAAATTCGATGTCCTGTTTCATTCATGAGGTCAGACCTTAACATCTGTTAATCATATTTTTGACCTGTGCCTCGCCCTTGAATTTTCTTGTGATCTTTTTGGCCAGAATAATCTATTGTAGATCCTTAAAAGATGTAGCTGGTTCATGGAGCTAGTGATTTTTCTGGAACATTTTATTTTTGTATGCAGCCACATGACGTCCTTTAAATGAAAAATTCCCTTCTTATGACTCACTTGTGGCTATTGCTACTGGTAACATTCCATTCTCTTCAGGTTCTTATAAATACTTCTTGAATACCCACAGACAGAGGGGGTTACTCATTACAAATTAAGATGGATTTCATAAATAACAAAGATTGTCATCATGACTTCAGACATAATGGTCTTATAAGCAGGGGACTATCGAGTCGGAGTAGGGGATGAGATATTGCCTCTGCACAAAGCGCCAGTGAGACCAGCCCTGAAATACCATGTCCATTTGAAAGGAATGTTAATAACTGGAAAGAGTTCAGAGAAGTACTATGAGAGAGATTCACTGGCTGGAAAACATGCCTTACTGCAAGAGGCTATAGCAGCTCAAGCTGAGATTTGCAGTGACTTCTGCTCCTAACCTAACTAACGGTGGCATTGCTGAAAATCCCATCCCATCCTTGTCCAAGAGCAGGTTAAGAGGCGAGTTCATCACAGTCTAGAAGTACCTGCATGGAGAGAAGAATTTTGTAATCTAACCGATAACGGCATACCAAGATCCAAGGCTGGAATATGAAAGTAGACAAATTCAAATGGGAAATAAACGAAGCTGACCAGTCTATGGACTGCATGAACATATTGGATGCTTATTGTTTGGGTCAGTTTCCTGGTTTCAAGATGTAATCCATCCAGTCAGGAAGCAGAAACTATAACATGCAACCTTGGCGACCAATCACAAACTGCAAATAGTCAAAGCGAACAATTCACAGACAACCGATAGGTTGAAAATCTCTTGGCCAGGCTATTTGACAATGCTTCCAAATAACAAACACATTCCCAGACATTGGGATTGGTTCATGATTTTAAAAAAAGCTAAATTCACAATGAATCATACTTGCAATGTATAATTCAGTAAGCTTGACTATGATCCCAGCCACAGAATGTATGTTCCTCCTAGTTCTTCTATTCATAATGTTATGGTTTTAAATGTGGTAATATTTTTATCAGACCAACTTCTGTAGGTGAGAGAGATGAGTTTCGAGCTCCACAGAGCTCTTCAAGCTTGTGGAGTTCGACAGCTTGTCTATTTCAGCACAGAAGTTGATCCAATAAAAGATGTTACCTCACCCACCTTGTGTCTCTCATATCCTGGGACCAACACGGCTACAACACCACTGCAAACAGTGATGGTTCTCAGTGACCATTTGCTAAGTATATTACAGTGCATCACTTACTTCAGTCTTCAAAGCCTTTTTGTGGCTTCCTCCTTGTAAGAATGTCACAAATAAATAATTGGTCTTGTGGTTAAACACAGAAATGATCACTATGAAGCCCTTTAGAGAGTAGAAGGTTTCTGCCCACCCTATGAATACTCTTAGTATCCCAAAATAGCAATTCCAGTTCCCATCGCAGGGAATCAGGCTGCTTGAGGCAACCTGGGTCATGCTGAGCCACAATTATCATTATGCATACCAGCAGTAGTCCTCAAATTGCAGTCAGACCAGAGACCCCAGTATGGATCAGACCCTGACAGTGCTAGGAGGGAAGGGGTGACGTTACACACGTATAACAAAAAGATGGTCCCTGCCCCCTAGCGCTTACAATAGACTGAGAGAGCGGCTCACTAAGAAAACGTTCTTCATACCATCTGCAGTGTATCCTCATGCTGAGCCCATAGGCAGCTGCTCATGCCATGGCAGCTATTCCCAGCCCTGAAAGGGCGAATTGAAAGTTCTCACATCTCTAGCCGCCACCTGACAGCTCTTGAGTTCAGCTCCAGAGACCTCATTGAAGTGCAGGGGGTGGCGTGCGCTGTCTCTGACCTGCTTCTGTTCCCCAGGGATGGAGGTGGCAGCCTACCTGACGGAGAAGGCCCATTCCGTGTCTGTGGTTGAGCTGGAAGAAGTGCCTTTCAAGAAATTCTTTGGGGAGAAGGTTGGCCAAGCTCTCATGAAGGTGATTATGACTTACCAGACTTTCAGAGGATTATTTTGGATCAAACAAGGGAGTCAGTGACCCTGATTCCTGCTGTGCAGAGGACGGCTGCGTGTGTCTTACCTCCCTGCTGGCACTATCAGTTAATGGCATCATTGTGTTCGGTTTATTTGATGTATTAAATGTGCATGCAGTGTTCTGAAGCTATAAAGTGCTGCACAGTGGTTGACACCTAAAAGAAAACATTGGCCATGTCCTCCCATTGGCCTAACTGCAATATGCTCAAGTATTGTGTGTTCCTACACTGCAAAATTATGACACCCCACTGAGCAGGTGAGATGCAGAGATACTCAGAGAGCCCATTTCCAGTGCATCCTCGAGCCGAGTTGAGAGCTATAGCTCAAGAGGGAGGGAATGGGATTGTGGAGGAAAAGTCAGAGAAGCCAGAAGCTGGTGGCAGCTCCAGAGCATAAGGACTTTTGTCTCTCTCTCGTTGCACAGATGTTTGAAAACAACAGGGTGAAGTTCTACATGCAGACAGAAGTGTCTGAGCTGCGGGAGCAGGAGGGCAAGGTACAGCGGCTGGTGCTCCTCAGGAGCTGAGCGTTGCGGGGCTGAGGGAAGGGGATGGTGGGACAGACTGGCCTGACCTATGCATGAGTGTGTGGAAGGGCAGGGAGAGTATGAGGAGCTCAAAGGAGTGCAGGAACCGTTCCCAACCTGCAGCCCTAGGGGCACCTATCACTCCAAAGTGGGTAGAGAGAGCTGAGGAGGAGGCCAGGCCATGCCCCCCATCCCCACCTCCTCCCAGCACAGTCTGCGGAGTGAACTGGGTTCAAATTAAATATAGGGGTCACTACCAGCCTCTAGTAATGATGGGCTGAGGGATTCTCCTGTTTTTGGTGATTCCACACTGTACACTGCTGGGACAGGGTTTACCCTGTGACATCACTCAGAGGGCCCAAATGCCCGTTTTGCAGTCAGGATGCCTAGTCCATCCATTAATGAAATACTGCACGAGAAAAGTCAAGCACAGAGAAATTAGCAATGCCAGAATTCAAGTCACCCGTGCAATCCTAATTTGGCCCTCTTTGTGTGCATGTCCGGAGGAGTCCGGAGGTCTGTCTGTCAGAGGTGGGTTCGTTGCATTGCTGGTTCATTGCTTCTTCTCGTTTCTGTTCTATTAAATTTAAATTCTCTCACCATGCCCACCAGCACATCTCTGAGGGCAACACACATCTCAGCCCACTGGATTCTACTGTGGAGAGATTTCCATTATAGGGGTCTGGACAGCAATTAGGATCTAGGATGGTTGGTGAGCACCAGCCAAAGGGGAGGTTGGTGCGACATATATCACGCATTACCACTGTCATAAGAGACCAAGAAACCTGCACAGCTACAGGGTTTACATTAGGGAGCCAAGACCCAAGAGTGAGAATCCTGCAGGATGATCTCTTCATTGAAGCAGAATTACAATTGAGTCATTTTCTCTTATTTCATGAACAAGAGTGAGATTCCAACTCAGCTGGGTACTGCTAGGGTTTTTTTTTGTCCTTAAAGTAACCATGATTTTCATCTGTGTCCCCTAAAGCTTAAGGAAGTTGTCCTGAAGAGTGGGAAAGTCCTCCGTGCGGATGTCTGTGTCATCGGCATAGGTAAATGAACCCTGTTGTGCAAAGCTTCAGTGTTTGGCAACAGTATGGCTTCTGCTTCTCCAGACGGAGGGGAGAGCTTGTTAGCTTAGTCTGGTAGGGACCTCTTTGGTCATTGAGTCCAGCCCTTTGCAACCCATCAAATCGAACATCAACACCCAAACAAGGGGAACCTTTCCAGCTGTTGGTTAATTGATCCTTGCCAAAGAGATGTGAAGATAACAATGAGATATAGTATCTGAGCCAAAGTCCCTTGTCAGAACTGTGGTTAGGTAATAGATGTGGTCATAAAACTTACTGTTTCCCTCAACATTTTTCATTTGATTTTTGTTTTCCAGGAAAAAATTCATTTAATTTCAAATTGATCTTTTTATTTTGATTCGTTTTTTTCTTTACAACCTGATGTGGTAGAATGGATGACATGTAGAGTGGTTTTTTTCCTTTTTCTTCTCTATAACTTTCCAAAACATCTCCAGCATTGGAAGAGTCACCAGGTGACAGAGTCCATTTTCTTTTTTGCTGCCTGTTGACTTTTCCAAAGTTGGCGAAGTTTTGAAAAGTGAGAATGAAAAAAAGGAAAATAGAAAAAAAAAGGAAGAAAAGAAGGGGGAAAACTGTCTGTAATGCAGAGAAACAGAGGAGAGCCCACTTTGAACACGGTTGTGCTCATTTTAATGAGAGTTTGGTGCTTAGATACCATCACTTTTAAAATATTTGTGATAGAGAAACAGACTAAAACTATTTTCAAGCATTGATAAGACTCACCCAATTCAATGCCCATTGATCACACCCTTGTGAATTTTAAACTTGAAGTGCATTAAAACATGGTAATATTCCTTGTGTAGTATGTGGAATCCTATACATCTGTGGTTCTCAAACTTTTCCATAAGAAGATCCCCTGACCATTGTTCAAGGACTCCCACAAAACCCCTCTCTTGTTTAAGCAAGCAGTAACTATTGACATAATGTACTTGTGCGTCGTTTTGTACAGATTAGGCAGTCTACACAGCCTAGCTTTTATTTCCCATCTTTGATTTGCATTTTGTATTGATATGTTAAAAAGCTACAATCAAAAACATTTTCAGATTAAAAATCATGGCCGTTGCTTCGGGTGCTCTATTTATGGCCATGCTTCGGGTTCAGGGCGCTATGCCGCCTCCTTGTGCTCTCCTGGACAAAGCCTCAGTCCTGCAGTGCCCTCCATGCAGGTGACCCCTCTGCCCGTGTGGAACTCATTGCAGGAGGGGGACTTGAACGTACAAACCAGGCAAAGGTTAGAGGAGCAGGGATACAGTCTACACGGGTGGGTGGCAATCAGCATGTTAGCTCCACTTTCCGAAGGAGATCGTTCTGCAATTTTTTAAAATGTGTATATAAAGTGGGAGTGGGGTGGGTTAACTGGAGCACAGGAGTCTGGAAAGGGAGGGCAGTACTGCGGAGGACGGCAAACAGGGAGACGAGGAGCGCTCTCCATGTGCCATCTGATAAGAACAGAGTTACCTGGTTTCCAAATGCAGCTGCACATGTTGTACAGATTCTAATCAGTTTATCCCTAGGTCGGTGCATTTCCACTGTTACTTTAGCTTCTGCCAGATCCTCCCCATCCATTGAACTTGGCCAATAAGGCTCTGAAACCCCCTGTCAATCATTCATTCAGTGCCCACTGTGGTACCCAGCACAGCTGCATTCGTGAGACCCAACAGAATTGAGAATGTTAATTGAGCAGCACCTGGTATCATGGAACTGAACTGACACTGGCAGGAGAGCGATTGTTGGAGTTAGCAGGTCCTTTCTCGCTCTGACATCTGTTTCCATGAGAGAGACAGTGTCTGGGAGTCAGACCCACTCACACAGTGTCCTTTGCCTTTCTGGCAGGTGCAAGTCCGGCAACAGGATTTCTGAAGCAAAGCGGCATTAACATTGATTCCAAAGGCTTCATTGTCGTTAACAAGGTAAACACTGTCAATGTGGGATAAATATGGGGTCATTTAGCCAAGGGATTCTTGAGATATAGGTAGCCCCAAAGTGAGTGGTTTAAGATTAGCAGATTCTTATGAATATTGACTCACAATAAAATCGCGCGAGACAATGCAATTTTGGCCCCTGCTGTGGACTGTCCTATGAGGATGTGAAGAGCTTCAGACATCAAATGATTCTGAGGAAGCAAAATGAGAAAACAATAGAGAGAGCGCTCCCACCCCTTCCCACAGATTCCTGGAGCGTATCCACAGTTGCACTAAACTACACACCCGGTAACAAAGAGGTCTACTCACAGAACTTACGCTAACTGCTATTAATGTTTCTGTGCCATGCAGAACCCTCACTGTGTTACTGTGGCTGACTCTAATGTACCCATTTCACAGAGCCAGGATAGGACCCAGCACCTCTAAGGTATTTAGACCCCTAATTCACATCCACTTCAATGGGAAATACCTTTGAGGACCTGGGTCCATATCTCTCATATGACCAAGCCAACTCTCATCCACTTTGCCACATAGTCTTCAAGAAGAGGCTTGCCAAATCAGATGCACGTGTAACCCACACTAACAGTATGACTCTGCAGCAGTCACCCTCTAGAAGTTATACCACGGATCAAGGTTTATGACTGTACTGCTCATTGTGTGTTACATGATGTGGTTCTTTAGCTCAAGTGTCTGGGTTCTGTCATCACAGACAACCCGCACAGAAGCATGTCTGTCTGAACGATGCTCGCATAAACAGGAAGACACACCTAGAATCTTGATGCTGCTCTCTCAAATACTGTGTAACCTAGTAACAATGTGTGATTGTGACTCCCTACATGGTCCACACAGAGAACAGTAGCATGGTTCATACACTCCCCTTCCCCCACTCCCCAAGAACCACCCCCCATTGTCCTGTAGGTGAGGTGAAAAAGGTCTGTGCTGTGAAGATGAAGGTTGGGGGGGGGTCACATCTAGTTAATGACCCACGTGAGTGTAAAAATACATCGTTATGTATAAGCGTTCACCATCAGTGGAACAGTGGAACAGGACAGGCTGACTGTCTCCGGGAAGGTACTGATATTAGGACTGTTTATATGGCATGGTATGGTTTTGCAAGACATCTCGTAGTGCTGACACTAGAGATTGTGGGGGAGGCTGGGTTCCGGATGCCCAGGGTTTGCTATCCTTTCATCCAGTGGGACCTATGTGGGTACAGCTGGCAAAGGAGAAGTGGGAGTAATGCATTGGAGCGTAGATGGGGAAGCAATTTCTTTTCTCTCTCTCGTCCCTTCCCTTCTCCTCTAGTGCTTGGATTCTTTTTGCCTGATTTGGCGACGTGTTGTAACCATGGTGAAGCAGTGCTGCTGCTGTCCCTGCACTTGTAACGCCGATCGTGGCGTAATCACCAGTGGTGCTTGTGGTTAGGTGTGCGGCTGCGTGTGTTCCCTCTGTGCGCTGCCCCAGCTCTGCGCAGACACCTGGCACAGCAGACCTCGAGCGAACCGCCCAATGACCACAAAATCCGTTAAGGTGCAAAGGCGCTTGGTCAACGAAGCATGATCCTAGCTCTCCCGATCAATGTCTACAATTCTACTAGCACATGTGTGCCCATGACAATGGACGCAGCTCCGTGTATGGTGGGACTTTCCATTCCCCGCTAGGCTGGCCTGCCTCTTGCTCACAACTTAACTTTGCGTTATATCAGCAAAGTTTTGACTACTTTAGCTCAGGCCTCAGGCCTCCTACCAGGCCTTGATACGTGGGCTTATGTTCCAGGCCCTCTTCCTACTACAGTGCTAACGGCCCCTTGCTTCTTTTCAGATGATGCAGACCAACATCCCAGGAGTTTTTGCGGCTGGTGATGCTGTCACCTTTCCACTGGCCTTGCGTAACAACAAGAAGGTGAACATCCCTCACTGGCAGATGGCTCATATGCATGGTGGGTGTATTTCAGTCCCTTCACGTTAGGGCTCCTGAACTACTTAGGGACAAGCCTGTCTTGAAGATGGGCAGGAAGTCAGCCAGCCAGACCCGGATAGATAGAGAGACAGTAAGGATTAGGCAGCAGGGGAATGGGGATTTATTATTCACCATTCACTTGACTGTTCAATATTATCCCTCCCATTTCAGTGCTTGTAAATCCGACTAGGTGCCCTAGTCCTTAGCTGTGCAAGCCAGGGATTTTTCCGTGATGTCTTTAGCTTCCTGCCATAGCACAATCCTTCCTGGAGCGCCCTCCTGCAGCAGGCTGTGGCATGACAGGCACACCTGCCTCAGTTTCCTTCCTTAAGAGTCCCCAGTAACTTCACACAACCTTTCTTGCCTCAATAATAACCCTCCTTGGGGCCAGTGTCTTAGCCAAACATAGTGCAAATCAGACAGCATCCCTCACTGCCCCGGCCCGCTCACTGTTCCAGGGTCCAACTCTCCAGTGTGGCGATGTCGGCAGATCAGCCCCTCCGCTGCCTCCAGCCCTGGCTCGGGGAAGCCAGACTGCAAACCCCTCTTGCTGCTCTCCTGCCTTCGACCTTTGCCCAGGAACCATCTTCTGCTTCCTCCAGGCCTCTGGTCTCTGGCAGCTCTCAACTATTTTTTTCCTGAGTGAGTCTGGCAGCCCTGACTCACCAGGTCTCTCTTCCCCCTGATCCTGTTATAACTCTGGGTGCTGCCCCACCTTCTGCTGGCCAAACTAGGAGCAACTGTACAGACACAGGGGAGCTGGGCCTGCTTCATTTAAAGGGGCCAGTCACCCTGTGACATATGTTCCTCCTGCTGACATCTCCGTGCTGGACAGCTGGCACCCCTGCCTCAGTTTCCTCCCTTCAGAGTCCCCAGTAACTACATATCAGCTTTCTTGCCTCAATAATACCCCTCTGTGGGGCCAGTTTATTGTCAAAACACAGTGCAAATCAGTCCATAATCGAAAGTCCCCAACACAGTTCATATCACTGCAGTGCATGTAGTCCTTAAACCCCTCTCTTTCCAGCAGGAACCTCACCCCACAAGCCTCTCTGCTGGGACTGCATCCTCATACTGCAGTGTCTTCCACTACATCTCGGGTCTTGTCAGTCCTCTTCCAGCCCTCTGCCAGGACAGCCACCCTAGCCCTTCCCGACGGAGTGTAACCCTGCTCTTCCCAATGGCTGGGAACCCCACAGCCCCTTTGCCGGGAGATCATCCTCTCCAGGGGAGCATCCCTCACTCCCCAGCCCTCTCACTGTTCCCTGGGTCCAGCTCTCCAGCATGTCAGCTGCAAGCCCTTCTACTGCCCCCCTGCCTCCAGCCCTCGTCCACCTTCAGCTTTCCGGCTTATAGCCAGCAGGCAGCTCTCCCTGCTGCTGCCGCTCCTCTTCCTGCCTTCTGCCCTCTCCAGCCCTGGCTCAGGGAGATCAGCCAACACAACCCGCTTGCATCGCTCCTGCCTTTGCCTTCTCCCAGGAAATACCTTCTGCTTCCTACGAGGACCTCCTGTAGTCTCTTGGTTACCAGTAGCTCTCACCTGCCTTCTTCCGAATGAAGCTGGTAACCCCAATTCACCAGATCTGTCTCCCCACTAGGGCCCTGCTGCCTGGCTCGTTCACAGCCCTAGGCACTGCCTCACCCTCTTAAATGCCAAACTGGCACGGGGCATTGGACCTGCTTCATTTAAAGGGGTCAGCAGCCCTGTGACACTTCCCTTATCAATGTTCTACACTTCATAGCCTCTAACTGATACTGATTGCCTTCTATTTCCTTTTTCTTCCATTAGTTATGTGTTTCTTTTTTATTTCTAATGCTGCCTTCACTTCACCACTGAACCAGGATGGGTTTTAGCCCAAGTTGTCATCTAGCCCGTGTGTGGAGTCCTGGCTTTTTGGCCCTCTAATAAACTCCTATTTTTCATTCACATTTTTCTGTCTCAGTTTTTCCTCTTATTCCGTTTGGTTCATAATTGTTCCCAGTGTTGGGAAATGAGTGATTTTCAAGCACCAAGTCTAGGTCGTTCTGACTGCGACTGTCTTCTCTTTGCCCATATTGAACATAATCAAATGTGGCCTCGACCATTGCTAGAATTCCTCTTCTTCCCGATGTATTTAAAAATACCTTTATTGTCGTAACCTACTGGCCTTAGGCATTTGGCTTCTCTCAGTGGCCAACAGTTTACCCAGGAAAAAGGAAAAATCCCCCAGTGGTCAGTTTTTGGACTTCTATCACGCAGGTTACCCTTCCTTTTGAACGCAAAACTCTGGTTAGCATCGTTCTAAACATGCTTCGAGGCTTTGAATATCATTACATGACAT
Source organism: Mauremys mutica (assembly GCF_020497125.1). Lineage (NCBI taxonomy): Eukaryota > Metazoa > Chordata > Testudines > Geoemydidae > Mauremys > Mauremys mutica. The sequence continues at coordinate 27,344,855 of NC_059087.1, forward strand.
AAAGAAGCATCGGCACTGAAAACATGCTCTTCTTTACCTACAGCAACGCCAGTCTCAGTCTATGACGCCCTGAATCACCATGGTGCCAGTACAGATTTGGGGGGGGGGGGCACTGATACTTTGCCCCATAAAGGTCTCTGCTCTTGAGAAGTGTTTTATCCACTGTCCCTCCTCTTTCCTTCTCTCCTTGTTCTTTGTTCGATCTCTGTGAAAGGCGCCAGGCGCCAGTCTGCCCTGTCATGGTGGGAGAACACAGACAGGGGAGGGGGTGAGACTGGTAGCTAAGGTTAAGATTCTGTCACTGTTATTTTTAGTAAAAGTCACAAACAGGTCGCAGGCAATAAACAAAAATGCATGGAAGCCTGTGACTTTTACGAAAAATAATGGGGGCGGGGGGGGGTTGACGGGGAGCTGACTGATGCCCAAGGGGGCGCTGGGGAGGAGCGGGAAGAGAGCCTGAGGTCTGTTGCAGGAGGGAGGGGCAAGTCCTGCACCTGCCGCTGCCGACAGCTCCAGATCCCTCTGCCACAGCCCCAGCGGCTCAGAGCTCTGGGGTCCCACCATCCGTGGTGGCTCCAGGTCCCCCTGAGGAAGCTGAGAGCTCTGCTCCCCCGCCAGCAGCTGAGAGCTCTGGCCCTGCTGTTGAAGCAGGAGGTCTCTGAAAGTCACGGAATCTGTGACCTCCGTGACATTATCTTGTCCTTCCTGGTAGCCAGTCTTCTCGGGGGTGGGAGGGTGCAGATGATCAAGAGCCACTCAACCTTCCTTTGAAGGCGGGTAACTGAGGGGCTTCGCTATGACCTTGATAGCATTGTGGTTCATGAAACTTCTGCTCTCCTCCCTCTGCTTGGTTGTCTGATGGGCGTTTTTTAATCCAAGGTGAAAGGTCTTAGGCTCCACTTAAACTGTGATTAGAGCAATTGGTAGCAAAAGGCTTTGAACCATCCCAAAGTCCTGGGCGCAATCCGAGTACTCTGGGCCTGCCCAGGCACACAGCGCGTGTGGCAAGGCTCCCGCACGATTTCCTTTCTTACGCTCTGTTTCTTCGGTTTTCCAGGCCGCATAGCCGCTCTGAACATGCTGGCCCATGGCACGGAGATCAGCACCGTCCCGTACCTGTGGACGGCTGTGTTTGGGAAGAGCCTACGATACGCAGGTCAGACATACTAATATGAGCCTGAGGAGCCAGGCAGCCTCTTGAACTGGACAGGAGCCTTACACAAATCTTGGGGGGATAACACCCAGCTCCCTACTCCAACCTGGAGGGGTCTCACCAGCGACTGATGTCTGCACTTTAGGAAAAAATGCCACCTGTGCTACTGTGGGAACAGGAGGAGCCCCTAGCACCCCCAGATTTACAAATGGGAGATGGCTCTGAGGGTGCGGTGCTGAACCTGACTGGGGGGGGCAGGGCCTGACCTTCAGTGGGGAGGAGATGCCTGTCCTGGCTGAGGCGGAGGAGCAAAACCTAAACCTGACCAGGGGTGATGGGTGACAGTTGAATCTGACTGGGGGGAGGGGCAATGCCTGAAACTCTTTCGGGGGGGGGGGGCAGTGCCTGAACTGGACATGGCACCTGGACCCTCGGAGGGTGGCCAAGTTGAGGGGGGAGGTAGCTGGACGGTGATGACTGGTATCACAGTCATCACCGTCCAGCTACCTCTCCCCTCAACTTGGCCACCCTCATAGGGTCCAGGTGCCATGTTTTATTTTTTCCTGGTGGGTGCTTCACCCGCGCTCCATCCCGAGGCCCCGCCCACACTTCACCCCCTCCCCTGAGGCCCCACCCTCACCCTGTCTCTTCCCGCCCCTGCTCCGCCCCTTTCCCCCAAGTGCCTCCCTCCAGCCACTGAACAGCTGATGGGCAGAGCTGCTGAACAGCTGATGGGCGGGGCTGCTGAACAGCTGTGGTTGGTGGGTGCTGAACAGATGATGGGCGGAGCTGCTGAACAGCTGATGGGTGGGGCTGCTGAACAGCTGTGGTTGGTGGGTGCTGAGCACCCACTTTTTTGTGCCGTGGGTGCTCCAGCCCCGGCACACACACCGAGTCGGCGCCTCTGGCTGGCATTGCTGATGTGTGAACATGAGGAGCTCTGAGAGAGTTCCCAGACAAAAGCTATGCTAACAGGGAGTTAAAGCGAAGGGTGCGTATTTTGAGTGAAATACATGGTGGTGGTGTTGTCAAAAAGAAGCATTTAACATTCAGAGTTAAGGTTTAATTTAAAAGAATTCCAAACAAGTTAAAATAATCATATCATATGATCATGATGACTGAGGCTTTTCGGTCTCTGTGGTCCCAGGTCAGATGATACAGGAGATAAGGCCATTCTAAAACATCTGTTCAAATCCTTGCCCCCACCCAGGCATAGGGGGTGACTTGAACTGAGGGTCTCCTATAGCCACGCTGAGTACCCTCACCACTGGGCTAAAGATTATGGGGGAGGTCTTCTTCCTTCTCCCTGGACACCTGGCATGGAGCTGCAGTGCCCATGCCCAGAGGCAGAAACATGGGTATTGAGCAATTTTAGGAACCTACAGGGTTTGGTGGCAGCTGAGCAGTGGTTTTGTGAATCCCAGTGGGGCCAGATTCTGGGATTTAGGCACCTAAAGTGACGCTTATACACTTAATTTCTTAATGACACTAGCTCTTAGTGGGCAGACTGTGGCTTCCCATAGCACTATGATTGAATCATTTGGGAGATGGCTGAGCAAAGAATGCTGGGATTTTACGACTGTCATGCCAACCCCAGCACACGGTTTGTAGACTGTTGTCCAAAAAGAGGTTGTGGCTGTAAGACAGACCACCGCCATATGGCATGTGTTGTCTTCATATGTAGGTGCTTGCCTGTGTGCGTATCTGTGCGTACATGAGATTGCGCAATGTGGAACCATAGGGGAGGAAGGGCAAAGGGAGCCGTATCCTGCCTCCTGCTCCGCTTTGACATTTCCCCTGTTTTTCAGGCCACGGGGAAGGGTTTGATGATGTCGTCTTTCAAGGTGATTTAGATGAACTGAAGTTCGTGGCATTTTACACCAAGTAAGTGTTTCTCTTCCCTGTGAGACATTCCAACATGGACATTAATCTGACAGCCCAGTTACTGAAATATTTCCTTTTACTCTATTTCTGCTTTAGTCACTAGCCATCAGTTTTTTCCCCCTCCAAGGATCCAGGTTGCTGTGCATTAATGAAATGACACATTTGAAATCAGAGGAGTTTTGAGACCAATGCTGCATGAGGGCATTAGGTTCAGCTTGTTCTGCATGATGAATGTTCTCTAGGCATGCACAACACAACGTAGACCTCAGAGCGGGGTGGATTAGGTGCAATGGGGGGGATTCTTAAGAGTGACTTAAGCACCTAACTCACTTTAGGCACCGCCATCCAACGTTTAGATGCCACTGGCATTCACAAAACCACCACCCAGCTGCTGTCTAAACCTGTAGGCACCAAGTTCCCACCTTTAAAATCCCCAAGGCACCTTGATTTCAGCAGCTGGGCCTTCACTGAGCCACCTCGCTCCTGACATCTCCCAGCAGGTCAGCACCTACCTCACACCTCAGCCCCAGTGGGATTTGCAACTAGGCATTTCTCACCGATCCTGCCTCCAAGGCCTGATGCAGTAGGCATGCCGAGAACATGCCTAAACCCTTACACAGGACATTGGAGAAGGAGGTGCCCCCTTACGTTCAGTGGTTAGAGCAAAGACCCAGGATGTGGGAGAGCTGGGTTCAAATCCCCCCTCTACCTCATGTGGAGCAGAGATTTGAACTTGTGTCTCCTACCTCCCTAACCACTGGGCTATAGGTAGCCAAGAGCAAGGCTTGCTGAGTCTCTCCAGTGGACACTGTTCCACTGTATATAAATACTTAGCTATTCATTGGGGGCAGCGGGACTCTATTAGGGCACTGTTGGGAGAGGCTCAGGGTTCAGTCCCCCTGCTCCAGTGGAGAGCTGACTATTTATACATTTAAGGCTCCCTTCTGAGAGGTGGGGGACCTTAATTTCCTCCTCCACATCAGGCACCGGGGGGATATGAACCCGGGTCTCTCACATCCTGGGCTAAAGATTATAAGTGGGGAACCATCACCCCTGCTTTCCACCTGGCATAGGTCCCCCATTCATGTACCTCCAGCTCAGACTTAAGGAGCTTAATCTGTTTGAGGGTGTGGGTCACACCCCCCCTCCTCAGCCTTTCCTATTGGCTAGCTTAGGCAGCACCCTGCTCCCCCTGCTGGCTTTTGTGTGAATCCCATTCTTAGACACTTCTCCCCGTGCTTTGTGTAAGGGATGCCTAACTCAGAGTTGTGAATTGCATTAAGTGGTAGGGCACATAAATGTTAGGGGTTGCACTGCAGGGGTGGCGGAGCCTTCCCAATAGTGGGGGGAGGGGTGTCAGGGGCCCCTTCCCCTTCAGTGCCCCCACCCCACGTCTTTCACCCAGGGCCCCACCCCTGGCCAAGCCGGAGCAGGCTGGGAGCCACAGACCCTCCATCTGCCTGGGGTGAGGGATCCGAGAGCAGCCCCCAGCACATGTCCCCACCCGGGGCCCCCCCGGTCCAGGGCAGGAGGGTCCGCGGCCTGGCAGCTCTTACCCGATCTGGCGGTGGCTGTGGGGCCACAGCCCAGCCATAGTAAGAGCTGCACGGGCAGCTGTGGGGAGCCGTGGACCCTGCACCTGCCCTGGGTGGGGGGCCTGGTGCCCCACAGCTGCCTGGGCTCCCCGGCCGGGCTCCAGCTGCTAGCCGGGCTCCTGCTGATCGTCCTGGGAATTAGCTCTTCCAGCCCAGAGCGCCCTCTGCAGGCCAGTGTCTCGCCTGCCGCTGGCCCCGCATCCCTCCCAGGCCCTGGTGCCCTTTGCTCAGGGGTTCTGCCCCCAGCAGTAACCCACAATCTGGGCCTCCCCACCCACGGGAACCCCCAACCCGCTATCCCCACCTCACCTCAGTGGCTCCTGCCAGTCACTATCTAGCCCTGATCACGGGGGCAGACGGCAGTCTGGAAACCACCCATCATCGGCAAGGGGGGCTGCTGCCATTGCCTGTCTCTGGGCTGCCCCTCTGCAGCCCTAGTACCTTTTAGCAAGGCCTGCAGCCTGGGGTTTGACTAGGCTGGAGCTCCCCAGCTCCCTCTGCCCTTCCCCAGCACTGGTACCCTGCTCAGCTCCCAGGCAGCCAGGTCCTTCTCTCTCTACCCCTAGAGAGAGACTCTTCTTAGCCTCTGGCCAGCTGTGACTGCTTCCCCCAATCAGCCTGGCTTTTCTCCGCCACAGCCCTCTCCAGGGCCGCTTTAACCCCCTCAGGACAGGAGCGGGGTGACCACCCCGCTACACAGCCCTTTTGGGATTTGGCTTATCAACTGGTCTTTGTCTTCAATTAGGGTCTACCTCCAGCCTATCCTGCTTTACAACTGGTCTGTGCAGTTTCAGGAGCAGTGAGGCCGGCAGCTGTCTCCCTCTTGGCTGATCTGTCTCTGTTGTCAGCAGTCTCTGAGGTGTATCAGTCTTCTTCCTGTTCACCACCCCATCCTGTGACAAGTTTTCCCTTTTTAAGCTCCCTCCTCTAGGCAGAGTAAGCCTTGCAGGTGCTTAATGAGCCCAGAAGAACTCGCTGCCCCCCCCGACTCCCCCCCGGCAGAGTGAGTGCACAGCCCTTCACAATTATATATATTAAATACAATATATAAACGTAATATTAACATTAACATTTTGCTATAATGGTTCAAACAAAATGAATTGAAATGATAAAGTTGGAAAGCAACATTTTTACATTATCAAAATGAAAAAGTTTGACACTTAAATGAAATGAGAAAATCTAAACAATTTGTTTAGACTTTTCTCAACAAAAACTTTGTTGAAATTGAGACATTCCCCAACACCATTTTTATTTCCATGAAATTACATTTTCCAACAGAAAATTCTTCCATCAAAACATTTCTTACCAACTCTATTTTGGATATGGACAGGCTTATGTTCCCCCTTAACTGCTGCTTAACTGACCGACACACATATAGCTCCTTCAGCCTTTCCAAATAAGTCCGTTAACCAGTTCCTCCAACCCCATGATCATTGTTGTTGTTCTTCTCAGAACACTCTACCGGTTTGTCAAGATCTTTAGGCTCGTGAAGTGGTCGGAACTGAATGCACAATTCCAGGCGTACTCAATAAAAGTTAGATGGTGATGTGATTCTTTCACATATTGAAGCTCAAAATGGCGCTTTCGTTGAAGCCTCATATTCCTCCTCTTCAATACCACAGGAAAATATTTGGCATATTTTGGTATTTATTCCATCCTTAATTAGGAAGGAGATGTCAAATCTCTTTAATTAAACATCTGAAAAGTACTTTGAAGCTGAAAAGCTATGGATAGCTAATATGAATAATGACAGCATGTTATTATGGTAATTGATTCATCACTTTGTTCAACACTCAGTAAATCAAGGAAGTGGCAAAGGTTTCCGAGCAGTGAAATGTCAGGGAAAGGAGAGCTGCTTGAACAGAGCCTGCTGGCCAACCTTAACATAAGTATTACAGGTTGTAAATAAGCCTTAAACAAACTGGATAGAAAGTGGGAGTCTGCTGCTAAAAGTATGTGTGTTCTTCTGCGACTTAGGAAAGCCCACGGGAATTGGCTTTTCTATAATAGGATGACCACCTGCATAGAGTCCTTGAGGTGTCTTTGAACAGCTCAAGCTAGTGGGGGGCTGCACTGATTAATCAGTCTGGGTTTCTTCTAAGCTTGGGACATCAGTGTCACCTTCTCTTTATCTCTTTATATCCTATTACTTGGAATCAAGGGCAGTCTTTGCCTCTCAGGCCCTGGGAGTTATTTTTAGGTGCTTGAAAAAGTTTCTTCTTTCTAACCTTTGGTGACAACTCTGTATGGTGCAGTGCTGATGCTGGGAGGGAGGCCACTGTCATAAATTGACTCTCCTCTGACTTCCACCGCTAGTCAAAGCTGGAGAGACTGTACCTAGCTGCCTATTTGTCCTTTGATCTCCCCTCTCTCATTCATTGCAATGAAATGCGGGTGGCTTACATTCCAGGGCCTGCTCTCACGGCTCAGTTTCACAATTAAACTAACATTATTTTTCAGAGATTGAAGAAGAAATTGGTAAAAAAATACAATTGGTAAAAAACAAAAAACAAAACCCAAAACACCAAACCTGCCTGTTACCCCAGAGTTACAGGGCAACAGCACAAGCAAAGCCCCTGTTGGTGCCTTAGGTGCTGGAGTAGAGGTGCTGCAGCACCCTCATTACATACAAGGTTTATAGTTTGGTTCAATGGCTCTAGCACCCCCACTATACAAATTGTTCCAGCCTCCCTGGTTGGTGCTGCTAGAGCAAAGCTTGAAGTGCTCTTGTCACAAAGGAGATTGGTGTCTTATCACCATATATCTTGGTGCTAGATCAGCCCAGGAGAGGAAACATAGGAGAAAGGGCCCTCCATATAGTTCACCCTGCAGAATCTCTTGATTATTGTTCTGGGACACCAGGGTTGCCTCCCAACCTCAAAATTGACCTACATTTTCCTGCAAAGCTTACTGATCCCCAAGGTCAAGATGCTCCCAGAGGATCCACCATGAAGGGTCATTGCTGTTGCCTTTCCCCAGAACCTCTCCTCCACAGTTGTAATCCCTGTTTCCTCAACACTCCCATTCCAGCCAACCCCATCCCCACATACAGATTCCCCAACCCCACTGAAGGGCTCCTGTCAGGAAGGGAGGAATGATGCTGCAAAGGTGGTGGAGATCCATACACATTTCATGCCCTCTGTCTGTGGGCCTTAATTCCTAATTCTTCCACACCCCAGTTTCAGAAATGGTGCCCCAGTTGACTTTAAGAGGCATGTCTTATATCTTCTCCTATGGCCAAGATTTTCAAAAGTGACATGTATTTAAGATGTCCTATTTGAGACACCATAAAAGGACCCAGTTGTCCATAACTTTGTTGACATTACAAGACCTAGAAATGTTTTCAAAGTAAATAATTAGAGTGTATGAGTCTATAAGAGGATTTCCCCATTGATAATGGTTCTGTCATTGTCTCAATCATGCCCAATTCTCAGTCAACGATAGGTAGGGTGACCAGATGTCCCGTTTTTAAAGGGACAGTCCTGTTTTTTGGGACTTTTTCTTATATAGGCACCTATTCCCCCCCCCCCCCACACACACACACTGTCCTGTTTTTTCACAGTTGCTATCTGGTAACCCTAAGTCGATAGGCTACCTATTTGGAAAATGTTTGTGCCATCTCTTTTCTTTCTCTCAAATATATACATTGTTTATCCCTTGCTTCAGAATAGCAAATCTTTTACCCTAGCTGATTGATAGAGCCTCCCTCTTACCAGGGGCGGCTCTAAACATTTCGCTGCCCCAAGCACGGCGTCATGCCGCGGGGGGCGCTCTGCCGGTCGCCGGTCCCGCGGCTCCGGTGGACCTCCCGCAGGCGTGCTGCGGATGGTCCGCTGGTCCCGTGGCTCCACCAAAGCCGTGGGACCAGCGGACCCTTCGCAAGTACGCCTATGGGAGATCCACCGGAGCCACAGGACCAGTGGACCCTCCACAGGCAAGCCGCCGAAGGCTACCTGCCTGCCACCCTCCCAGCGACCAGCAGAGCGCCCCCCGTGGCATGCCGCCCCAAGCACGCGCTTGGCGTGCTGGGGCCTGGAGCCGCCCCTGCCTCTTACTTCCTTGTCTTTAAACAGTGAAGTGGAAATTGTCATTTTTCATTCTCACCTTTCATCTAAGCTACCTAATTAGGTGCCCGTGACAGTCCAGAAGTTTTATACTTGTCAGTATCTATTTCTAGTTTTATGCATTGATCTGATATTTAGATAAGAGACTGCATTTCTCTGTAGTGAGATAGTCGCCCAGAATTAATTGTTTGCAGTCTAGTTTGTAACTTATCTGGCATTCCCAGCAGGCAGGGTACTAGCCTGCTAGTGTTTGGGTTAGTTGCTTGAGGATTATTGGTTTTCACCCCAGACTGTGTACAACCCAGATCTGAAGGTCATTGCTGTGACACCTGGAGTTATGGGAGTGGTGTCGGTGTCGAATGCAGGTTAACCAGGCTTCTATTGCTGCTCTTCTAAGCCCTGTCCACGCTAGTTTCCACTGTGTTAAAAAAAATCATTTTTCAACGTAGTTTTTAAAAGTGATTGCTGCAAACATGCTGTTGAGGCGGGGGAAGAGAGACAGTCTGGTTACTGAAGTATGACTTTACTGGAGCTATGCCCATTTACACTGGTTAAGAATCTGGCTCAGGGATGTTAAAGCCAGAAAGGACTATTCTGATCAGCTGGTCTGCCCACTTGCTTAACACAGGCCAGATAATTTCACCCTGTGATTCCTGCATCCTGCCCAGCAACTAGTGGCTGAGGTAGGGTATATCTTTCATAATGGCATCCAATCTTGGTTTAGAGGCCCAGCTTCTTTCCTCATGTTCAAACCATTTTGTTGCCACCTGCAGACTCTGGCCTCAGCTAGCTGCCTAAGAAATTCTCGAGTGGTGGGGAGCTCTGACCTGGCATAAAGTGTCATCGCTGGCTCCTAGACCAACAACCACTAACATTCTGATGGGGCTGGAGGGGTGTTGGGAATGAGAGGGCTAAGGATGGAGATTACTTCACCAGGCCAATTCATAACTGGTACAAGGTCCCATAAGGACCTTGGTGAACGTTTCACTTGGTGAAAGTTACAGCAGCCCCGAAACTTTGCACCGTTGTGCCAGGGCCAGGGTAGATGCACCTCGAGAATCCAGTAGGCATAATTAGATTCCTGGAGCTCCACCCCCGTTTCCCGTCATCATCACCATCATGACAAATCCCAAAGGGACATGGCCTCCTTGCAGAACAAGCACCAGCTGGATTTATTTCCAGCTAGGTCTTGCAGGCTGGCTGGCTGTTCAGTTTATGCCCATCACTGGCAATCTTATCACAGCACCAAAGCTTCAGGTGACCACATGACCACTAGCTGTGTAGCGGCATTCCTGGGTAAACACACTTCGTGATTTGTTGGTCTTCTATCTTAATAACACGTCTGTGCCAAGAGAGTCACCAAAACCAAACCATTGCTGATGGAAGCCATTGCTGGGGTCAGCTTCAAATATCCTCATTTCTGATCTTGTCCTGCCTCTTAATAAGGAGAAACTGACGTAGACGATAAGAACTGAAAACATCAATCAAATGCTCGTTAGCCTTCCTCAGCATGCACATTTCACTGGCGTACAACAGAGTGGGTAGAACCGTGGCCTATCGAGCTGCAGCTTTGTAGCAAGCTTAATGTCATGACATTGCAACAGAGGCTGATGAAGGGTGTGAAACATGGCAGCAGCTGCTGCTATACAAGTGCCCACATCTTTTGAGCAACCTCCAGCACTGTCTGTGACACGTCAGGTATTTGCCAGTTGCCACCTGCTCGATGTCCAGTCTGGACTGTTAATAGCAAGCTGCTTGAAATCTGGAGTTGGAGAATGCTTGATAGCAAGGCCCAGGATTGAATTTTATCCAGATTAATAATCAGACCCATACACACTACTTCTTGCCTGGCTGCAGCAATTCATCCAACTGAGCCAACAAGACAAGGCCATCGGTGTATTTGAGATCTCAAAACAGAATGTTGTTCAGCTCAGTAATATCAACAACTGCCTCCTCAAGCTTATCCATCAACCCATTCAATGTCTGATTTCCTGTGGGACACTTGCAAAGAACTGGAGAATTAACCCGATCCCTTGATAAATTCTTCCAAAAGTTAATTACCCTCACTGGTAAAAATGTGTGCCATATTTCTAGTATGAATTTGTCGATCTTCAGCTTCCAGCCATTGGACCTTTGTTCTGACCATTCTAGATTAAGGAGCTGTTTGCTGTCCGAATCCTTAATCTAGGTACTTGTCACCTCTTATGCTTCTCTTCAATGAGCTAAATAGATTGACGATGGGGATTTTCAAAAGTATCTAATTCTCTCAGGGTAGAACATATTAATCCAGCTGATTTTTCTTCTATCCCTATTGGAGCTACCACTCTGTTGAATGAATGAGTTTAAGTACTTTATCATCACTCCATCCCTGCACTTTGATACAGAAGGACCCTCTTATTGGAATATTTCTTACTTTACTCTGTGAGGGACTGCGTTGCTTTTTGTGTTGTTCTACACATGAATCTCTTTGCAGATCTCAGAGAAATTGTGAACATGTATTCTTGTCAGAAGCATAATCATTACTTGAATGCTGTACAGGTTCATTTTGATTTAGGCTCAAGTGCTTTGGGCAGACTGCATGTCTCTTTGTCTGTATGACATTCCCGACTCTTTTTAGCAGTGAAAAACCATTGTACGTTATTAGGTGTGGTCCTCATTAGAGCTGGGGGAATAAATGATTTCTCAGCCCTGCTGGCATTTCCAAAAAAGCTTTTTTAAAATTTCAGCTCAACCAGACCTAATCCAAAAACTGAAAAAACGTGGTGATTTGAAAAAGTTGACAGACATTTATTCAACCTGCAATGAACCATTTCACTTTGTTTCCAGACACTTTTTAACATACTGGCAGATGAAATGAAAGGCTAGAATCACATTCACCTAATTTTCCACCACCCGCAGCACTGTGGTTTCTATGCACACTAGAAGGCATAGTAATAATTGGAGATATACCAATCTCCTAGAACTGGAAGGGACAAAGATCATTGAGTCCAGCCCTCTGCCTTCACTAGCAGGACCAATTGTTGCCCCAGATCCCTAAGTGGCCCCCTCAAGTATTGAGCTCACAACCCTGGGTTTAGCAGGTCAATGCTCAAACCACTGAGCTATCCCTCCCCCATCACATCTCTAGTACAACATCTATCATGTTGTCTAGGTTCTGCCCTCCTTCTCCAGAGGCAGCTGGACATTTTTTTTTCCACCTCAAAAAAACATTTTGGGTTGTTTTAGTACTTAAAGCCACATCAGAGCACCACAGGGTCGGACTGTACTGGCCTGACTAGGGGAGTGTGTAGCTGTCTTGTCCCATGAGCAAAGCTGGGACCAGGCATGGAGCCAGGGCTCCATCCACTCCCCACCAGTGCCTGCCCATGTGCTGCTCACCGACCGCTCTCTCTCACCGGGTGCTGCTGTCTGAGGTAACAAGCATACGGGCTAACGGGGGCTCCTGAAGCTGGAAAGAGATTATAGGTTCATAATCCCTGGTGGTTCCATCAAGGAGTTTACCCTTTCGTGAAAGAAAAAAGTGTCCATCTAAAGCCATTCACTTAATTACTTGCAATGTCTCCTTCACACCTCTGATCTTTGTTGTAGGAATGAGGAGGTGATTGCTGTGGCTAGTATGAATTATGACCCGATTGTGTCCAAAGTCGCTGAGGTCATGGCCTCTGGGAGAGCGATCAGAAAACGAGATGTGGAGTAAGTAGACGCTGCTAAAGGCAATTGAACATACTAACATTGTGACATAAATCGGGCCAAGTAAAATCAAAACCATACGGGCGAGTGATACATCAGCTGGCAGGTGCTAGAGCAGAAACACCGCCTGGGCTAGAAGCAATGGTTCATCCCATTTTAGTTCAGGTGAATGACAAATGGCAACCCATACTGCTGTTTGCTCCTGCCAGCTGTACTTCCTAAACACACTCATTCCTCTAGTGCCACTACACTCATTAACCCTCCACCACACACTATCCCTTGCTTCCTCCCTTAGTCACTGTTCACCATCCATCCCATTTTCACATGGATCGCCTCATGGGGAATGGAGTGGGGTGGTGACCCGCTCCTGCCCTGAAGGGCTTGAAATCAGCCCTGGGAGAGGGCTGAGACTGCGAGAGGGCTGCTGCTAGGAAAGCAGCAATGCTTGCCAGGAGCGCCGGGAGCCTTTTTGGCGCCCTAGGCGGCGGAAGGTCCCGCCCCCAAAATGGTGCTCCTGACAGGTGGCGGAAGGTCCCGCCCCCAAAATGGCGCTCCTGACAGAGGCGGCGGAAGGTCCCGCCCCCGAAATACCGCTGATGACTGCGGTCGCCGCCCCCCAATGTCAGCGCCCTAGGCGACCTCCTAGGTCGCCTAATGGGTTACACCAGCCCTGAGCCTTGGGGAAACAGCTGCAGCCGCGCCCCAATCAGGCCACCACTGGCCTGTATAAAAAGGCTTTGAGCCAGAGACCCAGAAGTCTCTCTCCAGGCTGGGAGAGAGCAGGGCCTGGCTACCTGCAGGAAGGGGACTGGAAGTGAGGCAGGGCTGGGGAAAGGCCAGAGGAGCAGGGGAGCTCCAGTCTGGCAACTCCCCAGGCTGCAGGGCCTGGTCCAAGGCCCATAGAAGTACTAGGAGGCAGAGGAAGGCAGCTGGTCCAAACTCCCCTTGCCTATGATGAGTGGCTTTTACACTGCAGTCTGCCCCAGGGAGCGGGGGCTGGATGGTGACTGGCAGTCACCCATGACTGAGGCAGGGTGGGGAGAGCCATGAGACTGTGGGGATATTGCCAGGGGGAAGCACCCCAAAGACAAGGGGCTCCGGGGTCCAGGAGGGACTGGGGGAGGGGGGTAACGGGACACTGGCCTGCAGAGGGCGCTCAGAGCTAATTCCCTGAGACGACCAGCAGGAGGCGCCGCAGGGGTGAGTCCCACACGTTTACAGGGAAACTAGCCATGCAGGCCCAGTTCGGCAGGATCCCTGCCTGTGCACTGACCAAACCACAGTGACGGAGGAGGGAGCCTGTATATAACAGCATGTGGACCCGGAATGGAATGTGGCATAGCACATACCCCTAGGAGAAGGGGAGCATTCTGAAGGCAGACCGATGTTCCACTCAACTTACATAAGTGATGCCAAGAAAATATTGAGAGACTGATGTCTACTGAATGAAAATCCAACAGTGTATATAAATCCTTTAACTCAGTCAAGTTGAAATGGACATGCCCCAGATCACTCCAGACTGTCCCTGTGACAAATTTCGATTTCTGGCTTAAAGCACTAAGGAGCTAGGGATTTAACAAACAATTGCATTTTATAATGGCCAAAATGCATTTCCCCCTGCCCCCATCCCCCACTTTCCTTGTCCTCAAAAGCGCCCAACTTATTTTTGCTGAAACTTTTTTTTTAAAAAAAGTTTACATTCCTTCAAGTCACCAGATATGGAAAATGTCATGTTGAAAGGTAAACATTACTGGCAGGTTTAAACTAGCGTAAATGGAGAATTCTCTGGAAGTTGAAGTCTTTAAACCGTGATTTGAGGACTTCAGTCACTCAGCCAGAGGTTAAGGGTCTATTTCAGGAGTGGGTGGGTGAGGTTCTGGGGCCTGTGATGTGCCACATCTTGGTCAGCAGTGACTTCCCACAGTGGGAGTCTGGCATTTCGCCCTCTTTGCCTGCAGAGCATGGAAAGCAGTCTCGCTGCTCTGGCCTTGGAGTGCAGAGGCTGCTTTTCGCTCACCCGGTCAGGAGCCAGCCTGTTCTCTGCCCCTCCTGGGGGTGGGGGTGGGAAAGGACCCTTGGCCCTGCCACGCAACAGGAACAGGACGCTTAATACTAACCCAACGTTCTCTCCTTGTTTTCCTGCTGCATACACCTATTAAAGGCTGTTCATTCGCCATGGCAAGTATGTTTCCTTTTGTATCTTGAACTTGCCGCATGTTAGCAATGAAGGGTTAAAGTGACAGATTTTAAGTTAACGTCAACTGCCGAAGCCCTGATTTGGGAGATGTTCCTAATTCCTGCAGAAATGTCATTTACTCTATTTGCCTAAATGGAGCAGCCCCTCACATGGAAAAGACTCCTTTGAGTGTAATGAAGTGGTTTTAATGTGGTTTGTTCCCTCTGCGTAGAGCAGTTGATAAATCTATTGCTTCTGTGGAAAGGGAGTTTGGACACGTGGGGTTGGATTTGTTAACGTGTACCCACAATAGTGCTCATTCCTCAACTTGTAAGCATGCACCCACTGCACCGCTAGACCTATGGGCCTGGTCTATATTCCTGGTTGCACTGGTTCACCTGTAACTTGGTTCAACAACTGATTCCATTAAACCAGTGTAAAACCCAGTGTGCCCATTCGGAATTCAGTTTAAATGTGTTTTTTAACAATTTCATCTAAAACAACCTAAACCAAATTTAAATTGAATGAAGAGCCTCTACACAGGGTTTTGTACTGATTTAACTAAATCACTTTTTTTTAAAATCACACCTTTATGTAAACCAGTGCAACTTGGGATATAGACAAGACTTTAATGACACTGCTACAGACTAGGGACCGAATGGCTAGGAAGCAGTTCTGCAGAAAAGGACCTAGGGGTTACGGTGGACGAAAAGCTGAATATGAGTCAACAGTGTGCCCTTGTTGCCAAGAAGGCTCATGGCATTTTGGGTTGTATAAGTAGGGGCATTTCCAGCAGATCGAGGGACGTGATCATTCCCCCCTATTCAGCACTGGTGAGGCCTCACCTGGAGTACTGTGTCCAGTTTTGGGCCCCACACTACAAGAAGGATGTGGATAAATTGGAGAGAGTCCAGCAGAGGGCAACAAAAATGATTAGGGGGCTGGAGCACATGACTTATGAGGAGAGGCTGAGGGAACTGAGATTGTTTAGCCTGCAGAAGAGAAGAATGAGGGGGGATTTGATAGCTGCTTTCAACTACCTGAAAGGGGGTTCCAAAGAGGATGGATCTAGACTTTTCTCAGTGGTAGAAGATGATAGAACAAGGAGTAATGGTCTCAAGTTGCAGTGGGGGAGGTTTAGGTTGGACATTAGGAAAAACTTTTTCACTAGTAGGGTGGTGAAGAACTGGAATGGGTTACCTAGGGAGGTGGTGGAATCTCCTTCCTTAGAGGTTTTTAAGGTCAGGCTTGACAAAGCCCTGACTGGGATGATTTAGTTGGGTTTGGTCCTGCTTTGAGCAGGGGGTTGGATTAAATACCTCCTGAGGTCCCTTCCAACCCTGAGATTCTATGATTCTATGACACAAAGCCTGGACATGCTCCCCTCTCTGGATTTGGCTATATCAGGTCAATATTGTGCCCCAGCTCCTCCAGCAGGGTTGCAGGCAACTCAGGGAAGAGAGAGTGTTCGCTGCAGAGAAACTGGAGCAGCATGATAGCTAGCAATACTGACCCGTGCAGAAGGCAAACTCAGAAACACTAGGTGAGCAGATTTGGTTAATCCTGTTGTCCTGCTTTTGTCTTTGCCTTAGAACTGGAGACATGTCTTGGTTAACTGGAAAAGGCTCTTAACATGGAAGGAACTGATTTCTGCTGAGGCTGCACTTGCCCGAGAGGAGACCGGGATGACCAGGAGGCTCCGCTGCTAAATGCAAATCTAGTCAGCTGAGTCATTGCCTCCCTCACACTTTGAAGAATCCAGCATCTTTCACTGAACCATTATATTCCCAACAACGCCCTCTGTACACACAGCTGGTGGTTCTGACGCACCAGTGGCAGGCTGCATGCGTGGGCTCTGCAGAGTTTAAAAACCCTATGGAAACACAAGGAGAACACAGGATCCCTGAGGAAGCACTGACTTGCCCTGGTCTTCAGAGTCTGAAGCAAGCATATGCTCCAGCACTGACAGCTGCATCTCACCACGAGCCTGCTGGCTGCAGGGACATGTGGTGAATAGAGCGGAACTTACTGGCACTTTCTTCTGGTAGGGAGGGACCGCCTGCAAAAACAAGGCAAACTAGTCATCCTGGCCGCATGGTAAAGTTACCCACCCTGGGACACGTCTGCTCCCCCTATAAACAATGCCACAGCCTTTCACTGCACCCCATGCTCCCGACTTCACCCACAATACGCACCCTACTAGCCTACCCCTCACCCACACGCCACTCACATCCAAGCATGCCCTCACCAACACCCTGCTTCACTCTCCAACCTGCCCCAACCCCCCCGCTCTCCCCTAGACACCCTATGGTGCCGCCCTCACACAACTGCTTGCCTCCCCTGAATTCCCCCAACCAGGTTCGCTTTCCACCCACAGTGTCATCTGCATCCACACAGCTTCAACCACAGCCACGGGCTCCCATTCAGATCCTTACCTGCACAGTCCGAGTCATATAGCTTCACCTTTATCCACACCCTCAGCCATAAGCACGGAGCTCCTGAGGTACACAGCTCACAGGGGCGAGCCTCCCAGCCCAGGTCGACAGACTCCAGCTTGCGGGGCTAGCACACTAAAACCAGCTGTGTAGACAGTGCTTCGCCGCTGCAGCTCGGACTGAAACTCGGGCTCCTCGACTTCCAGTCCAAGCACTGTCTACACGGCTATTTTTGGAGCACTAGCCCAGCAAGTATCCTTGGGATGTAGACTCTGACTCCTGTGTTAATTGCAGTCAGTTGCTAGGTGTGGAAGTTAAACTCCCTGTTCTGGAAAGACCCGGGTCTCCCTTTTTCAGTTCGTAAACACATGGGCTAGGTTCAGTCTTTCCCAGTTCCCCAGGGACCAGTTTTGACCTCACTTACACTGGAATGATGCTGGCGCAACTCCATTGTTCCAATGGAGTTACTCCTGATTTACATCAGTGTAAGTGAGACCAGAACAAGCCTTGTGATCTCCAAAAGATCTCAAGTATAATTGTCAATGGTTGTGATACCATTTCATCTTATTCCTTTAGCATCCCAGGGTGAATGTTATCAGATCATCCTGTTTTGAATACAGATCTAGTCATCTTGGTCTCTTTCATTGAATCATAGACTATCAGGGTTGGAAGGGACCTCAGGAGGTGTCTAGTCCAACCCCCTGTTCAAAGCAGGACCAATTCCCAACTAAATCATCCCAGCCAGGGCTTTGTCAAGCCTGACCTTAAAAACCTCTAAGGAAGGAGATTCCACCACCTCCCTAGGTAACCCATTCCAGTGCTTCACCACCCTCCTAGTGACAAAGTTTTTCCTAATATCCAACCTAAACCTCCCCCACTGAAACTTGAGACCATTACTCCTTGTTCTGTCATCTTCTACCACTGAGAACAGTCTAGATCCATCCTCTTTGGAACCCCCTTTCAGGTAGTTGAAAGCATCTATCAAATCCCCCCTCATTCTTCTCTTCTGCAGACTAAACAATCCCAGTTCCCTCAGCCTCTCCTCGTAAGTCATGTGCTCCAGGCCCCTAATAATTTTTGTTGCCCTCTGCTGGACTCTTTCCAATTTTTCCACACTCTTTAACTTGCTTCTGCCTAATCCAGCCCCATGAACACTCCCTTCTTCTTCAGTTGTTTTGCATAAGTCATTAGACAGCAAGGCCTCCTGTCATTGGTATCACCCATTTCTAGTCCCTGCTATTTCTGCTGTAACTATCGGCAGAGGGCGTAACTGGAACAGAACACAGTATTTCAGTCAGGGATGTACCAATGACTTACAAATGGCATGATCAGCTTTTCAGTATTATTGTCCACAGCACTTTCGCAGTGATGCCCAGGTCTCGGTCTCTGTGACTTGACCTTATACATCCCTGCTGTCACCCTTTCTCTCCGCCCCCCCCCCCGCCCCCCCCGCCCCTTGCCCCCTGGAATGAATCATTTTCCTTATTTTTTTATTCCCTTTGTTTTAAGATCTTTAAGAAATTTTCTAAGATCCCAGTGCAGCCATACTGGCCCTTCTCTTCCTTCCCCGCTGCGGCCTTATCCAGACTAGGACAAAGGTGGTTTTAAAAAAAATCATGTTGGCTAATACATTTTAATTAAGTGCTATTTAAAAACGCATTAGCCACTAATGTAGATAGGTTCTAACTCCTTTAAAATGTGTTAGCTGGTTGTGGCCAATCCTAGCCCGTTGCAAGAGTTCACGTCAGCCAGCTAACACGTGGGAAAATACCACTTGCCCTGTCTACTCCAGCGTTTTTGAGCTGTGTTAGTTCACCCCATTTTAAAAGCACCTCTTTCTCCATCCAGACAAGGCCTGGGATTGGGAACCCCCTGCCCCCATAGCAAGTAAGCAGGAGTAGAGGTGAGTCTAGGGATGAAGGTGTGAGCGTAGGGGGCAGGTGGAAACTGAGAAGCACAGGTCCTGCTGCCTCTTCGGCAGAAGGGGGAAAGACAAGCAACAGGCCCAGGAGCCAGTCGGGTTTTTTCATGAGGGAAGGAGCAGAGAAGGGGGCATGGAGTGAAGGGCCGAACCCCAGGCAGAGAGGAGCAGCTGGAGCCACTGCTCTTTTAATGGAGGTGGGAAAAGAGGTGAGGCACTCAGCCATCTGCAGGAGGCGCTGGAAGGCTTCCTGCTCCCGAGAGAGGCAATAGCAGCAGGAACAACAATGGCTGGTCCCTGTCAGCAGGCTGGAGAGCAGCAAGAACTGACTTGGCTGGAGGAGTGGGGTCAGCAGAAACCTGTAGGGAACATAGAGGGTTCAGAGGCCCCTTGGTGATGGGGGAGCCTGGAGGCCCCGGGCGCTGTTCAGAAACCCCCTCTTCAGCTTCAGTGCTGCTTCCCATCTGTGCTGGTCCCACTAAATGCAGGCCACACCCACCTGCAGGATCCCCAAGCAGCCACTTAAGTTTTCTCCTTTTAGAGCTGTCCCATTAGAGTGCGACTGAACAGGGACGCTGGGCTTTTAAGCCCTGTGCAGCCCCTACGGTTCATTTAACCTTTCTGAGGCTGAGAAATTTCCTGGCTCCTCTTGAATTCTCTTTCTCTCCTCCCCTCAAGGTCACTCAAGACCACTCCTCCGCAGGCTGGCGGTAGGAGGGGTCAGCATGGAGGAGCCTTTCGTCTTTGCAGTCTCATTGCCAGGTTATTTTCATATGTCCTTGGCTGCTTCCTCCACCCTCTGCCTGGAGAACCCACCCGCTTCCTCTTTCGATTCACTACCTTCTCCTCCTGATTTCTGCTTCGTAGCTAATTACTCCCCTGTGTTCCCCCAACAAACTACCTCTCTCAGCTTGTCAATAACTAATTCTCCTTTATCCTGCTTGGGTTCTCCAACTTCCCACAGCAAATCCAGCTGTCTGCCTCCTCCATGTGTTTTCTGGTCTCCTCGCTCTCTGGCTCGGTCTTATGCAAAGGGCTTTTGGGTGTAAAGACAAGCAAAGCAGCCCTTGCCTCTGTGTCCATTAGCTGTACGTACCAGCCCCTTTCCACCTTTGCCCCATGCACATAGACACTCATTTCTTCTCACACCAAACCTGTCCAGCAGGCCACAGGAAGTGTATGTGGATGCTCAACTCCTTGGGGTAGTAACTGTGGCCAGAATTAGACCTCTGAAGGGGAAGATTTTCAATAATAAAGCAGCGACCTGCCCATTTACAAGTGAAAGTCCCATCTGTGCCTTTGAAAAAAACCTCACGTAGGGGCCAAACGTTAGGCATCAACCCTTGAAAATGTTGTCATTTGTTCTTACTTGCTATTAAAGATGGTCAACATTTTTGAAAGAAAAGGTTTTCCATTGAAAAAAATAGCCTTTCCCCCCATGTGAAATATGTCATCAACCTTGTTGTTATTGAAATGGTTCATTTTCTCTGGAATTTGGGGAGAAATTTTTAATTGACATTTTTAATCAAAAACTTTTGTTTGTCGAAAAGTCAGCTTTTGGCAAAAACATAAGGGCAATATTGGTTTTGATAAAAGATTAGATAAAACTTTGATTTGAAACGACGCACAAAATTCCTGAAAAATGGAAAAGGTTTCATTTCAAACCAAATGGATTTGTTATGAAATTGTGTTGCTTCCTTTTCTGACCAGCTCTGTTTGCTGTTTAAAGAATTGTGCGCTGCTAGCGTGCTATATATATAGCATCATCCTCATTATGCAAAACAGAGCCACCAAAACCTACTATGCGGAAGAAGCAATTATGTATGGCATGGAAAGAGAATCTAAGCTTAACACACAATAATATGCATGGACTATCTTATTTATTGTGAATGCCATGAGCACGTTGCAATGCATAATGAATAGATCTCTGTGCTGATTCAGTTACATACACACAGTTGCCACTGGATTTATCAGGAACTAGTTGCAAACCAATGTGAGAGAATCAGGCCTGGGTCTACATTATATCCCTCCTGACTGTAATCAGCTGTAGGGCATTCAATTGGGGCACTCCCAGAATGCCTTTCTTTCCCTTCCTTCCCTTTTTCCTTTTGTTCCTTTCAGAATTTTTAAATTAGCAATAATTAGACTGATTATAATGAAACCCCTCCTGAGAGGGTAATGAGTGATTGTGAACTGTGGGAAGAGCAGGCAGTGTGTGAGGATCTGTGTGAGAAGGGAGATGAGACATTTTCTTATCTATTGTTATCATCTGTACTGACAAATGTTCTGATTATAGGTGGCTAATCTTCCTTTCCTCACTGTAGACACTTATAGGGAGAATCTGTGTATTCATCTAGTGCTCTGTATGGATGAATGTAAATATAACCTGAATAATAAAGACCAAGCTTCCAGCTGATTACTTTTGTAATTTATTTGCCTACAACTAAGCTGCCCCCAGATCCTCTATCCTTCCATTTTCCTGCCGCCGAGCTTTTCTTACAAATGGGGAGTCATCAAAGAGTGGGGTCTGTCTGTGGGGTCCTGTATGGGTCAGCTTTTAGCCCAAAGCTATTCAATGTCTGTGTCCGTCGTCTGGAAGAAAACATAAAATCACTACTGGCCAAGTTTGCAGATGGCACAAATATTGTGCGGGGGGCGGGGGGAGTAGAACAGGGAGTAGGTCCCTGTTACAGGGCAATCTGGATTGCTCGGTAAGCTGGGCACAAGCAAGCCATAGAAGCTGTCATGCAGCCCAATGGAGGTCATGCATGTAGGAACGCTGACTGGCTGGGGGACTGTACCCTGGAAAACAGCGGCTGACAAGGAGTTGGGCATCGTGCACCCAGCTGAATACGTGCTCCCATCCAGTAGGATATTGTGACTAAGAAAGCTAATGCGAGCCTTAGATGTATGAATGGGGGAATATCAATGAGAAATAGGGATGTTTTGTGACCTGTATAAGGCCCTGGTGAGACCACTGCCTGTATGCAATGCCCAGTTATAGAAGGTGGCTGAATATTTGGGGTGGGTCCTGAGAAGAACTACAAGAGTGACTTAGAGCCTGGAAAACAGATGACAGGAGCTCAGTGTAATCGATGCAATGCCCTGGGCTCGAATGCAGGCCTGCTTGTCCCCAGCCAGCTGTCGCATCCTGGCCACCACCCAATGTCTGCTGAAACGTGGCGGTCCAAGGAGCTAGCAAGGCTACAACCTCATCCAAGGCACCGCCCATGGGAGCCCTGGTTGGAGGATCGCCCAGCTCCACCATGCTGTTTAAGCCAGAAAAAGGCACGGGAAGTTGAGCTACTAGGTGCTTTCCTGCTTCTGCACTGGACCCTGCTTGTGCCTGCTGCCTGCATTCTGCACCCAACCCTGTTCCTGATTCCTGCTCTACTCCTGGCACCTGTTTCACCCCCAGTTCCCACTGTGCCCCTGATCCTTGCCTCTCCTCCAGTTCCTGGCCTTACAGCTCACTGCCGACCATCAGTTACCAAGCCTGGCTCTGACCTCTAATTCCAACTCTGGTTTGACCCTTGGCTTTGGCATTTGGTATCTGATCCCAGCTCCAGCCCTCAGCTTTGGTTCTGTCTCAATCCCTGGCTCTGGTAATCGGCAGTTGACTCTGCCAGTGCTGTCCCTCAGTGCTGTTCCCTGACCAGGACTCCTCCTCTGACCACTAGGCAAGACTGCCTTCCTTCTGGTTCCCTAACAGTGTATTGAAGAGAAGGCTAAGAGGTGACTTGATCACTGTCTGTAATTACCTACACAAGAAGAACAATACTGCCTTAGTCCAGCACAAGGGATAACAAAATTCAACTGCTAGAGGTTGAAGTCAGAAAAATCCAATTTGGAAATAAAAGTGGCAAAGTTTTAATAATGAGTGTGTCACAGCTCAGGGCAACTGCACTGTATTCCCCCTGTCAGGGCCTTCGAGGACACCTACTCTAGGCTCCCAGCTCTTCAGTCATCACTTCTCTTCAGTAGAGACCCATGTCTCTCTCCCTCATGATTGCAGTTTTTCCCAGGCTGCGTGGTTCCCTGCTTGCACTGTGATATTCCCAGCAAGCCAGATTGCCTAAATAGACCAGTGTCTGTGCTGTGCTTGCTCTTAGATGGCTATAAGTGGTGTAATTGCCACCAATTACAAGTTACCACACAGCTCTTTTTTAAGCAAGCATATTTATTAAGGTGAAAACATTACAGAGAAAACATATTAAAACAATAAAGGAACATACCCTTCTGCTAATAAGTTTACCAGAGATTGCCCTGGGATGGGCTGTACTTAGCCTGCGCTGGTTCAGAAAGGGTTAACCACATTCTGCTGCCCAAGGAAGCCACGCCCCTGCTGGGCATGCGCTAGCTGGAACCAGAGTATAAAAGGAAGTAGCTCAGGTCAGTCTGGGCTGACCACTGATGAGAACAGATGTGTGTTGCAGGCTCTTATAGGGAGACTGCCAGAGCTCCGGGAGCCAGCCTGAGGCTCCAATGGACTCCCCAGTGGAGCACTGCCACTGCCAACAGAGGAGAGACAGTAGAGGGTAGGAGGCTATCAGCCTTGGAAGGAAGAGTAGGAAGTGACTGAAGGATCAGGACTGAGGTACCAAGTGACTGTAGGAGCACTGGTGGAGCATGGTAGGCCTGGGTCCCCTTGCCCTGCCAGTGGGGCAGCTGACACCTGGAAGGGTGAACTGTGCAGCAGAAGGACCTTCTTACTGACTGTAGCTACTTGGGCTGTGCCACCCTGCACCGAGGGGCGGCTGCATTGGCTTGGGTCACTAAATCTCTACTTTGATCCCCCCACAACCTGATACCCTTTGTTCGGGTGTACCTGCCCTGTGACACTCCCCCATAACTCCAACCGTGGGCTCTAGTTGGTGTCAGTCCTTCAAAACCCACAATGCGTTTTGCCCATGGTTACAAGTTCACAACTATCTCCGATTCTGAACCAGAACCAACATGAATAGGTCACTCTTTCCTTTATGCCGCTTGAGGCTTTGATTTTGGCCTCATGAAATGGGTGATCAGCTAACAGAGGCTCACTCTTCAGGACGTACCTTCTAAAGGCTGGGATTTTGCATAACTGTGGCGGGTGGGGATTGGTATTCACCTCCCCATGGACATTTCCCCAAGCAAACCACTTCACATTGTTTGCCCCAAAAGTCCATTCTTGTCTGGCATGTTGTTCAGTATAGTCCTGTGATCAGCCAGGCCTTACATCCCATCTTCCCCCCAGAGAGGTTACTTGCAATCCTGATGCACAACAATACCTAAACTTTGCATTTAGTACTATGGACCCTAATTCAATAAGGGGTTTTCAAGAATATTGCAGGAAATTGCCATTTCTGTACAGAGAGTCTTGGAGTGTTGGAACAAATTACCAGGGGACATGGTGACATCATCTAACTCTTTCTTTAAATGAATGTTTGATTTTTTGTCCCCCCTCAAAAAGGTCTGTTCTAGCTCAACCATGAAGGACTGGGGGTGATGCAGGAATCACTGAGTGAAATTCTCTGGCCCGTGTTGTGCAGGAGGTCAGATTGCATGAGCAGAATGCTCCCTTCTGGCTTTTAAACCTGGCAATCTAAAACTAACAAGGACATTTTAATAAAACATTGTATAAAGAGTTTTTGGAAAGCCCAATTTAGTAACCCCCAGAGTTACTTTAAAGGAGCAGGGATTTTCTTCTCCAGCATTGCAGGAAGACGGTGTCTTCAGAACTGAGCTAATATAAATCCTCCAAATCCCTATCCTGCAGCTAGATTCCCTCTTTGAAGTTGGACCAGAACCGCTTGCTGTATTTGGTTTCAAATCACGTCTGATAGCATCTCCCCTGAATCCGAGTCCCTGTTAGGTTACAGTGGGGGGTAGGGCAACCCACCACACCTCTGTTTTCCTTCTACATGGTCCACTTATTATTTGACCTGTTCTGGGAGCCAGCCAGGCTTATCATCCTGGTTATTTCACTCTTCATGTAACTGATGGCTTTTTGTGGCTGACTCCTCACCCCTGTGAGGGAAGGAAAGGTCCCTGTTTTCCATATGGGGAACTGAGGCACAGAGTGTTAGAGCCAGATTTGTGAGATGTTTGGGCGCCTATACACATAGGTGCCTGGTGGGATTTAAAAAAAATGTTTAAATCCCACTAGGTTCCTAAATACCTTTACAAATCTGAACCTAAATGACATGACCAAGGCCACACAGGGCATCTGTGGCAGAGTAGGGAACTGATCCTACATCTGCCAAGTCAGCTTCCTAGCCACTGGGCTGTCCTTCCTACCCTTTAGTAAGCTTTGCAGCTGGGTCATAGGAATAGTTCTCTGCACGTCACAAACCTTATTACTGAGCATGGCCTCACCCACCTACCCTAGGAGGGAAACCATGAAGAACAGGGTCACATTGCACTAGACACTGTACAGACTGTTCACTGCAGAGCTTACTAGGGCTAGATGCACAAAGGTACAGTGGTATTGCAACACCTGACTTCTAAGCACCCTGCTGTCCAGTGGGATTCACAGCTGAATTAGGCAGACACTTCCCAATGTATTGTATGGGGAGAGTTAGGTGCCTAAAGGGATTCTAAGGGTATGTCTACACTGGTGGGGGTGCTGTAATTCCCAGCTCACGGAGACATACCCAGGCTAGCTCTGATTGAGCTAGTACACTAAAAATAGCAGCGTGGCTGTGGCATTCGGAGTGGCTAGCTGCACAGGGTATGTACCTAGAATCTTGGATGAGATCTTACTCGGGACAGACAGGTCATGGCACAATGTTTGTATATTTGTAAATAATTAAGACTCAAGACAGACTGACATAGACACAGGTGAGCCGTTTCTGTGTATAGAACTATTTCTTTAAGGCTTCTAGTTCCCTATTAGATTAGATTTGTTCTTATTGTAATAAATAAGATGTTATTTTCACTGGCTCTCAGGCTAAGTCTGATATGCGCTACTAAGTTATTTAGGCACCTGACTGCTGCTTCTCAAAGTGACGCCACATAATAATTACCACGTGCTAGAATGCATCTCTGGGATTCCAGAGACCCTTACGTCTAAGCCTACAAGAGACAAGGAGTGAATACTGGAATGGTGGCAGCAATGGTACCAAATAAAGAGTCACCAGGTCGGTCTATATGTGACAGCTGTTCATCTGGGGGGGTGAGTGGTAGGAGCAGCTTGTCACACTGGTGATATTGTGAACAAAACGAGCCCTTGACCTTACTTGTAGCTGTTTCCATCACTTCACACTGACTCTACAGACATTCTAGACTTCAGAGTGATATTTGGGGTTATTGTGTGTGGTTGTGTTGTGTTGATTCGTGTGTGTGTGTGAGAAGGGTTGTGCTGGGAGATTTCTCTCTGTTGATTTGTGTGGGTGGCAGCTGAGCCACATAATCCAGAAACTGTGCAGTCACCCTCATACAACCAATGAAATTGTTGTGTGCAAATTAGCTGTAGAGTAATGACGGTGATTGGCTGAGTTCTCTGCTACCACAATGGTGTGGGACACTTGCCGTAGCACAGATACATGCATTACATGGGTGTAATGTGTAAAGTCAAATGGCTGAGAACTTAAAACTGGAACCTAAGAGACTGCAAGACCCAGTGATGTCTGAACCTGCTGTGAGCTGGGTTAAACCTTCATAGAATAATCATAGAATCTCAGGGTTGGAAGGGACCTCAGGAGGTATCTAGTCCAACCCCCTGCTCAAAGCAGGACCAACCCCCACACAGATTTTTGCCCCGGATCCCTAAATGGCTCCCTCAAGGATTGAACTCACAACTCTGGGTTTAGCAGGCCAATGCTCAAGCCAACCTTGTTATGGGCTGCGTTAAGCCCCTCCTTGAAACTGATGTGTGAACACACCCTTTACGTGAGAGAGCTGCAAGAGACAGTGCAGGGGCCACATCTAAAACAAGGCAAATAGAATCTGCCCAGAAACGTACGTACGTGTGTGTGTGTGTGTGTGTGTGTGTGTGTGTGTGTGTGTGTGTGTGTACGTGTACACGCACGCAGAACCTCAGAACAGACAAGGGGCTAGAGGGAGACGGGGAAGGGGCAAAAAGCAAGAACGTCGAGCAGCGTGTCCTTGGTAAAAGCCAGAGCGAGCTTTTTGGTGTGTTGGCTAACGATGATCAGGGCTGTTAGGAACCGTTCCTTTTTGTCCTGTGCTCAGAGAAGGACTTTGTACGTTCCTTGTAAGTAAACAAGACTGCATCAAAGAGGATATTCTGCTTCCACCTGGAACATCCCTAAAGCCCCAGAATTTGACCAGCCACTCAGGTCTAAAACAGGCAACAAGATTCTGAATGAGAGGCGCTCTCATGCTTGTAGCTGATTCTATCACTTCAGCCTGACTACAGACATTTTGGGCTTCAGGGTGACAATCCTGTAGTCTTTGTATATAGACACTGCAGACCTCCTGTTTGTGCCAGCAGACGGCTCTCTTTATACGTACAGTACTAACTATAGCCACATACAGAGGTACACATAAAATGCAGCTGTGTATTTGCAATTAGTCTAGCACCTCTCTTCCTAGGAGGCAACTGAATTCAGCGGACAATAGAATCTTTGAGATGATCAAACAACCTAACAACTCTTCATCTGGCTGTGGTTTTACTTTGTTCCCCTTCATGCTATTGCTCTTTGCAGAAGCCGGTCTTCTGTCTTCACCTCTGTCACCTTCTCATGGTCACTGCGTGTTTGAGCGGCACACCTTGTATCTGCAGCTGAGTGGCTGGGCCCTCATCCCTGGAGGCCAGTCGTTCAGTGGTTGCTCTGAGGAAACGAGGGTCGTAGAGTTGTACTCCATCATGTAGGACCCTGGTGCTATTCCCTCCACCCACCGCCTCCATCACCAGGGCATGGCTGTCAGGGGCGGCTCTAGCGATTTCGCTGCCCCAAGAACGGCGGCATGCCGCGGGGGGCACTCTGCCGGTCGCTGGTCCCGCGGCTCCGGTGGACCTCCCGCAGCCACGCCTGCGGATGCTCCACCGAAGCCGCGGGACCTGCGGACCCTCCGCAGACACGTCTGCAGGAGGTCCGCCGGAGCCGCCTGCCGCCCTCCCGGCGACCGGCAGAGTGCCCCCCGCGGCATGCCGCCCCAAGCACATGCTTGGAGTGCTGGGGTCTGGAGCCGGCCCTGGTGGCTGTACCCTGGCACGGTCCTAGATGGAGTTCAGGGTCCATCCTGGTGCCTCTCGCTCAATAATGTTTGACTTGCTGCAACTACTGTTTAATTTCTTCCGTCACATTTTCCGCTCCTGCTGGCTCCTGTGGCCTAGGAGGAGAAGGACTCACTGCCCACAGGAGTCATTACAACCCCACTGGAGCTAGCTGTGAATTGGGCCCTGAGCCAGACCTGCTCAGCTCAACAGGCTGCTGAGCCATCCTAACAGGCCACTTCTCTCCAAGCAACATTCCTCCCACTAGGGCTACGGAGTCCCACAGCCAGCGGCCACAGCACTGGCCGGGGAGCTCACCTGGGTAGCCTATATGATGCCTGGAGGTAGCTGCTAGGTGAGGCACAGGTGTAAGTTAAGGCAGTCATGCAGTGAGCTTACACGCCTCAACAACTGTAAGACAGTAGCCTAGCTAAACTTCTCAAGGCCCAAGGCCTAAAAAGCCTTAACACTGGAGTAGCTAACCGGGAGTAACCCTGGATCAGAAGACAGCACAAGGCAGAGTGCTGTAGGGACTAAACTGCTGACAGGTAACCAAAAGATGCTACTTTATGCCAGGTTGGGGTTTTTAAAGTTAGGAACATCGGCAGATGTCTGACCACAAGAATACCATGGTAATTGATTGACGTATATGCTAATAAGCTTGAGGTAAAAGGATTAATAAGCTATGGGAGAAGGGCACCCCAGCATCAGTAGAGGGAGGATCTACAAATAAGAAAAAGGGACTGAACTCCCTCCTGAATATGCATTAGGCAGAGTGGCATCAGTATAACACATTACAACAGCTGTATCCCGGCCTGCACGATGCTTAGATGACAGCACCTGGTGATGGTGAAGGGGACGATAACTGACACATCAGGCTGTTCAGCAAGGGCTGGGGCAGGTCTGTGTGTTATCTCTAGCTGCCTTGCGGGGTTAGAGTATTCATGACTTTGTGAGCTGTATTCACAACAGTATAAACATTGTGCGATTTCCAACGTGTGTGTGTGTGTGTGTTACAGCCATGCACAGCAGGGCTCCCCCTGCACAGCCATTCTGGGAATACGGGGCCTGATCTAGCAGAACCTACCATATTTCCAGGTGCTAACTGGGGAAACTGAATCAGTGATACAATCACTATCCAGTCCATAGATCAGGCAACACCTGCCCAGGGCTTTCTTTTCCCTTCTATGCTAACTCCCACCACAGCACAGGAGATTTATCCCCGGTTGCAGCTTGGAAGGCCAGCCCTATAATTTCATTAAAGCCAAAGAGCTTCTCTTTAATACCATCTTATGCAGGTCAGGAGGGAGAGCGGGCTCAGATGGCGCCGATGGCTCTGCCTCACAACGTCCGAAGGGGCTTGACAACTTTCAGTGGATCGCTGTTCATCGACAATAAAACTGGGGATTGCGGAGCTGCCCAGATCTACCCTCCAGGTACAGTACTCAGTAGTACCCTAATCCTGTGCGCTCTCTGCTCTGCCTGCCCCAGATCCAGTGTGGATTAAGCACAGCTTACGGGGGCTCTGCTTCAGGACTGTGGTTGGGTGTTTGCTGTTGCTTTTACTGCTGCAAAGTCAAAATGGGCTTTGCTTTATTCCATGAATAGCTGCGTTTGTCGCCTACACTGCGAGAGGCAGAACTCTGAGCAGCGCAAGCACCGGCCTTCCTGGCCTGCCCCATGTGTTGTATGCTCATTCTGAGGCACCTAACGCAACACGGTGCACGAGATGGGCTCCAAGTGAGGAGGGGAGCGGGATGGGTGCACAGGCAGGGAGCCTCTTTGTATTATCCTTGTCCCGCCAGGTGTGTGGTGGAGAGATTGCAAAGGTTGGGATTGTTTAGGATGAAGAGGCCAGGAGTATGGACAGAGGTGGACAGGTTGATCGGCAACTTATTTGAGCCAAGTCTCTGGCCTGTGTTATACAAGTCAGACTAAATGATCACAGTGGTGGCCTTAGGTCAGTAGGGTTAATAGATTCCTTCTCCACATGCTCAGGGTTTAACTGATCGCCATATTTGGAGTCAGGAAGGAATTTTCCTCCAGGGAAGACTGGTAGAGGCCCTGGAGGTTTTTCGCCTTCCTCTGCAGCATGGGGCACGGGTCACTTGCTGGAGGATTCTCTGCACCTTGAGGTCTTTAAACCACAATTTGAGGACTTCACTAACTCAGACATAGGTTAGGGGTTTGTTACAGGAGTGGGTGGGTGAGATTCTGTGGCCTGCATTGTGCAGGAGGTCAGACTAGATGATCATAATGGTCCCTTCTGACCTTAAAGTCTATGAGTCTATGAATAATACAAGACAAGGGGCATTTAGTGAAACTGAGGCAGCAAGTACAAAACTGGTAAAAAGGGAATTTGTTTTACACCATCATATGATTAACCTGCAGAACCGCCTGCCATTTGATATTGCTGATGCCAGGATGTTGGTGGGAATCATAAAAGCATCAGCCATGTATGTGGATAATGTGAAAACCCACATTTACATTAGAGAGGATTAAAAAAAAATTGGAAGGGATCTAAACCCACAAGCCAATCTTGAAAGGGGTCACAGTGAAACCCCATCAGGATCACCCCCAGGGGAGTTCCTGCACTTTCCGCATTAGCAGCTGGTGCTAGCGACTGCATGGGCCAGGCCTGATCCCCTGGGGAGGGGCCATGCTTCTGTGTTCAGAAACAGTATCTGTGCCATGCAGAGCAGGCTGCATTCTCAGGTTTGTTCTTCAGTAACATGCCTATTTTGTGGGGCAGGTTCTCCCCTGTGAGACTGGGATTTGCAGTGTGGGAATGGGAGAGACCTGCTACCTTGTGCCTTTTCATTCCTGCCTAGGGCATGAGGTGCTGTCCAGCCTCCCCCTCCAGATGCTGCTATTCTTCAATGTCTTCTACTTCCCATGCTGGGGCCTGTCCGAGGGGATAATGCTGGCATTAAAGGTACCATATAACCAGGGATGTTAGAGCTGGGCAGATGAGTGGAGACCCACCTAATGCGATCCTTCAGCGCCCAAGCAACTGCACGATTGCCCTTTCTTGGCAGGCTGCCCGCCAAGCCTGTGTCCAGGCCAGGGTTTATCGAGCAGAAAGGGTTTGTGTCGACCAACGGCCTTTTTGCAAAAACTCTTTCTCAAACTGACCTTTTAGAAAGCTTTTGGTTTTCATCCATTTTTGCATGAGATTTTTATCAAAACTTTTCTTGAACCCGTTTCCAAGCCAGCCATCAAAATCTTTCGTTTCCCAAAACACAAAATGGGTCCATTTCAAACCCTGAGAAATGGAAACTCCTGTCAAATGGCAAAACTTCTTGTGCGCCTCTTATGTTTTCATTTGGTTTAAATGTCCCAGGCCAGGGGAGGTCCAAGAGAGGATTTTTCTGCATGATCCATCCCACGTGCAAGAACCATCCCTCTGCAGGGTACTGGGCCATGGGCAGTCAGGCCTAGTGGTGGGAGTGGGAGTTCAGCCTGTTGGTTAGAGCTGGGTCCAGGGTGGGCAGAGTCTGGGAAATGAGCCAAGGGTCAGCGCTGGAGAGACAGAAACAGTCTAGCGGAGAAAGGTCTAATATGGCTGGAAGTTGAAGCTAGACAAATTCAGACTGGAAATAAGGTGCAAATTTTTAACTGCGACAGTAATTAAACCCTTGGAACAATTTACCAAGGGCCATGGTGGATTCTCCATCACTGACCATTTTTAAATTAGGGTTGGATGTTTTTCTAAATGATCTGCTCTAGGAATTATTCTGGTGGTCAGATGGATGATCACAATGGTCCCTTCTGGCCTTGGACTCTGTGAATCCATGAATCTGGGCGCGCAGCAGAGCCAGACTCGGGGGCAACCTAACGAGCACAGCTGGCCTGTAGTCCACTGCCTGATTGGCTGGAAAGTCAGCAGACCAGCTGTTAAGCCCAGCAGCAGCAGTTGTCATCATTGCCGTTCATTGGCTGCTTGAAGCACTTGCCCATGGCTGTGACAGCCCCTGTCCTGCCTTGCCTCATTCCAGCTAACCCACTTCTGAGTCTTGGCTCCAATTTCTGATTTTTGGCTCTGACCCTGGGCTCCGGCACCTGGCCTCTGACTCTGGATTTAACCACTGGTCATGACTGCCCGTGTCCCAGTCCCTGACAAGGGGCGCAGCAGTGGCACGGTAGCAGTAAGAGAGGCAGGTGAAGTGGATGGAGACTGAATAAATGGAGTGATGGGGTTGGAGGGGTTTGTGTTGGGGCCAGGGCTGGCGCTTCCATTAGGCAACCATAGGCGGTCGCCTAGGGCGCCAGGATTCGGGGGGCGGCATTTTGTGTGCTCCCCACGGGGTGCACAGGAGCTTCCGGTTCCGCTCCCGTCGCGCCACCGAAGAAGGACCTTCTGCCAACGTGCCGCGGAAAACAGCGGCAGGCAATTGAGCAGCTCAATGACTGCCGCTGTCGTCTGCGGCATTTCAGCGGAGGGTCCTTCTTTGGCGGCGCGATGGGAGTGGAACCGGAAGCTCCCATGCGCCCCGTGGGGAGAGCACAAAATGCCACCACCCCCCTCCCCCCGAATTCTGCCTAGGGCGCCAGAAACCCTGGTGCCGCTCCTGGTTGGGGCTGGTGCCAGGTGTGGGGCTGGTGGGATGAAATGGGGATGGTCTGTCACTAATGCCCTCCTGTTACAGTACGGCCTGCTGCCCTGTTACTACCAGTTCCTCCTTGTTGCTGCCTTCCTGATTCTCGCATTAGCTGAAGGGTTACG
Organism: Mauremys mutica; assembly: GCF_020497125.1. NCBI lineage: Eukaryota > Metazoa > Chordata > Testudines > Geoemydidae > Mauremys > Mauremys mutica. Next base: position 27,377,659 of record NC_059087.1, read on the forward strand.
CTTGTATCTTGGATACATTGGAAATCTGCAAGAAAAGGTAAGAACTGACTCAAGGCCTGGGCAGGCTAGTGGCAGCTACAGCTCCCCATCAAACTTTGCTTCGTCACTTCAGCTCTGGAAAGTGTGCTGGTCACAGCTCCCTTGCAGGGGGAAGGTCAAATATTTTCACTAATGACTTGAATAATGGAGTGGAGCATATGCTTATAGCATCTGTGGATAACACCAAGCTGAGATGGGTTGCACTCATTTTGGAGGGCAGGATTTGAATTCAGAACAATCTTGACAAATTGCAGAATTGGTCTGAACTTAAAAAGATGAAATTCAATATAGACAAGTGCAAAATACTCCCTTAAGAAGGAAAAGTAAATGTATAATTTCAAGAGGGGGAATAACTGGCTAGTTGGTAGTACTTTTGAAAGGATCTGGGGGTTATAGTAGATCACAAATTGAATATGAGTTTGCAATGTGATGCAGTTGGTAAAAAATAGAGCTGTCAAACGATTAAAAAAATTAATCGCGTGATTAAAAAAATTAATTGCGATTCATCGCTCTGATAGACAATAATAGAATACCATTTATTTAAATATTTTTGGATGTTTTCCACATTTTCAAATATATTTATTTAAATTACAACACAGAATAAGTATCAGAGGGGAGCTGTGTTAGTCTGGATCTGTAAAAGCAGCAAAGAGTCCTGTGGCACCTTATAGATGTGAATTGAAAAATACTGTTTCTTTTAGACTAACAGACGTATTGGAGCATAAGCTTTCATGGGTGAATGCATCTGACGAAGTGGGTATTCACCCACGAAAGTCATGCTCCAATACGTCTGTTTGTCTATAAGGTGCCCCAGGACTTTGTCGCTTTTTACAGATCCAGACTAACACGGCTCCCCCTCTGATACTTGACACTATTTCTTTTGTTTATCATTTTTACGGTGCAAATATTTGTAATATAAAGGAGCACTATACACTGTGTATTCTGTGTTGTAAATTGAAATAAAATATTTGAAAACGTAGAAAACCATCCACAAATATTTACTAAATTTCAATTGGTATTCTATTTAAGACTGCAATTAAAACGGCGATTAATTGCTATTAATTTTTTGAGTTAATCGTGTGAGTTAACTGATTCATTGACAGCCCTACTAAAAAGGCTAATATCATTCTGGAGTGTATTAACAGGCATGTCATATGTAAAACACAGGAGTGATTGTCCCACTCTACTCAGCCCTGGTGAGGCCTCAGCTGGAGTACTGTGCACCACACAAATCGGGGAGTCCAGAGGAGAGAAACAAAAATGATCAAAGGTTTAGAAAACCTGACCTATGAGGAAAGGTTACAAAAAGTGGGCATGTTTAATCTAAAGAAAAGGAGCCTGAGGGGGGACCTGATCGTAGTCTTCTTTAAAATTTCCCTTAACATATTTGAAGACTGTTATCAATTATTAGCTATGTCCACTCAAGGTAGGACAAGAAGTAATGGGTTCAATTTGCAGCTAGGGGGATTTAGGTTAGATATTAGGAAACACTTTCTAGCTATAAGGATAGTTAAGCTCTGGATTAGGTTTCCAAGGGAGATTGTGGAATCCCCACCACTGGAGGTTTTAAAGAACAGGTTGGATAAAAATCTGTCAGGGATGGTCTACATTTACTTGGTCCTACCTCAGCACAGGGGGCTGGACTTGATGACTTCTCAAGGTCCCTTCCAGCCCGACATTTCTGTGACTATATGAAAAGAAGATAAAAGTACATGAAATACTTTCCCAATTTATCAAAGTACAAAATCATTTGCCCCTGCCCCCACCCTAATGTTCTCTTTCCATGGAAGTGATCATTGCAGTTGACATAGGGATGTTCTGTGATTGCAAAGGGAAGGAAAGAGTGGCCAGGTGCCAACTCGTAGACAATATACTGAACTACCTTTTCAAGTTCCCAAATATAATTCCACATAGCTGCAACAATATTACTACTAATGAAAGGAGGGTTCTACATCCAGAATAGTTTAACCATCTTTTTCTGAATAAAGAACACAATAGAAATGTTTACCACTAAAGCACACAGTCAAGCACCTTACCCTCTCTAACCTGCATTGCCACCAAATACTTTATCACTTGGATTGCCTTCCAAGACAACAGATCAAAGACACAAAGGGCACACACCCTGGTGGCCACAAGAATGGACTCCCTAACATCCTTTAACAGCCTGTTTTTAAAAGGGAAGGAACCAGAGAGAGAGAACTCTAACAAAACATGACTGCCAGCCTTAATGGCACTGCCATGTTTCCATAGGAAACTCCCTATCAGCACATGGCATAGCATACAGGGACATGCCTATGAGAAGAAATATGTTAAGAGGTGGTCCTCGCTATGAATGATATTGAGACCTGAAGCCCAAGAATAATTCATGGAAATTAACTGGCCAATATTTTGGATGAATAAGCCTGACCCCAATTCCAACTCCTTTGCATCACTGTGAAGAAAACAGCTCTATAGGGAGAGTCCCAGTTGCTATAAAGCAGGCATAGTGGCCTTTATATCACCTCTTTTCCCCCTTGGGTGTAGGTGTTCCAAGGGTAGGATGGAGTGGAGCTATAGCATGATCACTAGCTGGAGAAGCAGTCATGGAGGGGGGCGAGCTGTTGTGGCTGGTGCAACTGACAGCAGCCCTGAGGCTGCCCTAAATTATGCCAGGAGTTTTGCGTGCCCCCCCCCCCGCCCCGAGTGGAAAAGTGGTTTAGAGTCACCTTCCTACATACCCTGGGTCCTCTGCTGAGCTCAGTCTAGTCTAGGTTAAGGCACTTATCTGGCTCTCCTCATCATAGTATCTGAGTGTGACAGAATATACCCGTTTCCACACTCTACACACCACTGTAATAATCTTTGCACAAAATAGGCCTTGTGAGGTATCATTTGAAAAATCATAATTTGCTGATCATTATTGTCCTGGTAAAATATGTGGCAACATTGTATGTGAAGTTTATCAGATTCCACTGCATGGTGTTATTAACACATGTTCCACACAGAGGTTGGCAAACAGGTCTGTCTCAAACAAAGGGATGTGTGCTCTGCTTAATTTGCATTTAAGCAGTAAACACATCAAGTAGGGCAGACAAAGAGGGGGAGAGAAAGGAAGTTCAACCAGGTGGGGAAAAACCAGCAAGGTTTCCTTCCACAGAAATCTTAGCTGTAAATGTTTTCAAGGGGGGGACATGAAACTATAAAAAGGAGAGACGAACATCCCAAGGATCCCTGCCTCCTCCTGCCCATTGCATGCACAGCACCTGAAGCGCCAAAGGACGCATTCATTGGATTCTGGGGGAAGGGGTCCTGACTGAAGACATGTGGTCAGCAAGACTGCTAAAAGCATGTGATGAGAAAACTTTGCTTTGAAGTTAACAGAATTTGTTAGGCACCAGTTGCATTTTATCTTTATTTTTCTTGCAACCATTTCTGACTTTTATGCCTCATTACTTGTACCCGCTTAAAATCTCTCTCTTTGTGATTAATACGCTTGTTTTATCTAATCCAGTGGGTTTAAATTGAAGTGCCTGGGAAACCCCATTTGGGGTGGCAAGTTATGTGCATGTTATTTCTATTAAAGAAATAAGACTTGTAGTGTCCAGGAGAGGGCTTGGCAGTACAGGACAGACATATCTGGGGGGGAGGAAATCTAGGGTTGGGGGGTGTTGGGGTCACTCTGCAGTAAGACCCAAGGTGTGGCTGGCTATCTGAAGCACACACACAGACATAGCCGGGTGTGACTTGCATGCTAGAGGCTGTTTGTGACCAGTCCAGGCTAGAGGCTAGAGCAGCAAGGCATTGTAAAGGGCACCCCAGGTAGGAGGGCAGAGGTGACGAAGCCACTCATTGGTCTGGATTGTACCCTGAGTTTGTCTCACTGAGCGCCCCTCAGTCTTTATTGTATTCATCTGCACAACCCCCTGTGGGGTAGGAAGCACGGTTATCCTCACTGTACAGCTTGGGAATGGAGACAGATGGCTTGTCTGGACAGCATGTGGCAAGCGAGGGTGTAACTTACCTCACATTAGCCTGCCAAGCATTCACTGATGATGTGGACCTGCTGCCGTGCACTAGCAGTTCCCTAGTGATCTGTGACCTACTTGTATTTCAAAGCCCACTATGAAACTTTTAGTGCACAGCAGCAGGGTCCACGTGGTCACTTAGTGCTCAGCAAACCCAAGTGTAAATCTGTCTTGCACTATTTGTCCACACAAGCCCTAAGTGACTTGCCCGAGGTCACACAGAAAGTCTGTGGCAGAGAAGAGAATTAAACCCAGGTCTTCCGAGTGGCAGGCTAATAACCTACCCACGGAGCCACACTTCCCTAGCTCAGCAAGACCTGTTAGTGGACAACTTGAGGCAAATACATTATGCACCCAGCTGTACTCCGCTTTGGGGCAAGAGTCCTGCAAGATCTGTGGGTGGGCCCCACTGGAGGCTAAGCAGACAAGCAAAGGGAGAGTGAAATGTGGGAGCACCCTTTATGGCGATGCTCAGGGGGGAATGGCCAAGTTCTGCATAGAATTCCCAGTCCTGGGCTCCAGGTCCTACACAGTGATCTGTGTCTCACTTCGCACAGTCTCTGGAGATCCGAGCCCCAAAGCCTCGGCTGCGTGCTGCTCTTTGTCGCGTTTGCTGTGGTGTTTTCAGTCTTTCCTCTCAGCTTCCTTTGCTTCTGCAGGTACCTGAACTGGCTGGATTCCTGCTCCTATCCTTCCTGATACAGCTCCCCCTCCTGCTTTTCCTCCTCACGGATGAGCACATCATTCGGCTGCCCCTGGAGACAGCTGTGCATATCATTTACCTGGGGTTTCTTGCCTCTGAGATCACAGCTGCCTTCTTTGCACTTAAAGTGATGACAAGGCAGCTTGCTACACAGTTCTACCTGAAACAATTTGAGGATGCAGGCAGACCGTGGCAATCGGGGCATAGCGTGAGCCAGGGCAGGGCAGCCCATCCAGGCAGAAGCGGGCTGCAGGAGAGAGAAGGGAGTTGATACTATGTGAACATGGTCCCTGTGCAGGAAGCCGCAATGCCAGAACCCCCTCCTGCATTAAGTGCCCATTGACTGGAAGTATTTTTTCTGGGAATGCTTTAAAATAAATGTCTGAGAGAGAGCGCTGGCCTAGACGAACATCCTTCCAGTGGTGGGAGCTTCAGGGCTAACAGGGTTAATTCAAGGGTCTTTCAGATGACTGAGCCAAAGTTGGAGAATGTTGGTGCTGCAGTTGGGCACGGAAATTAAACTGGCTTTGATTAAACTGACCTCTGGCTCCAGTGGGAGATGCAGGGGGCTCGGCTCAGCACCAATGAAAGGCAGCCAGAGCCATTTAGGTGTCTAATTCCAGGTATGCAGCCTGGAAAATGCCGGCCCTAGTATATTGTGAAGAGTTTGCGTGGCAGACTGTTTGCGCGGCGGAGCTGCCACATGAGGGGTTTACACCCTCTGGCTGCCCTGGAGAGGAGCTCCCCATGCTGCCTCAGAGGGAGCCAACGCAGAGGGTGCGACACCCCCCCACCCCACACACACACACATCCCAGGCCCCTAAATGAGCCCAACTGCTTGAGCTTGGAGCAGAGTGAGCTGAACTTCCTGCTTGCAGAGGAAGGTTTTCTGCTAGGCAGGTGCTGCTTTGCGTGCAGGGAGTTAAAAGCATTTTAAGATTCCAGGAAATAAATTTGTGCCAAATGACTTGAGATTTTCCTAAAACACAACAAAGGGTCAGTAGCTTCCTGCCTGAATGCAGTTCCTGGTGGGAGGCGACAGCAATGGGTTGCAATGGTGGGTGTGTCTCCTCAAGCCAGCGCATTTCATGGGGCCTGGTCTGAAACACCAGTTCACATTCCCCCCTTCAGTTGAATAGTGGCTCACATGTGCTCTTAAAATTAGACTCAGCTAGTTGGTGCATTTACACTTGAGCTTAAACTTAGTCAACTGAAGTCAGTGGGAGCTTTATGTGAGTGAGGACTGGGGGATCAGACCCTTGTAGATGGTCTTGTTACACAGGTATGTTTTAATATGTGGGGGTCTTAGAAACAAGAGCAACAGTTGCCTGTTAAAGAAAGATGAAACTGTCCTCCTCCTAGGCGAGTGAACACAAAACTCCCACTGATGCATCAGGGCAGGCTGGGCCACAGCACATGTGATTACGACCAGCTGGAAATGCATTGGCCATTCTAAAATCTCAGGGATAGGTCTTTAGCTATTGTACTGAATTCACTGGAGTTCCATTTTTTCATGTTCTCTGTGTATATATATCTCCCTACTGTATTTTCCACTGCATGCATCCGATGAAGTGGGTTTTAGCTCACGAAAGGTTATGCTCAAATAAATGTGTTAGTCTCTAAGTTGCCACAAGTACCCTGTTCTTTTTGCTAGTATGAAAAAAGAAGCTGTTGGGATATTGTAGAACAAAGGGTCTACAGAGTTCCAGCAGAGACAGTCACTTACTAAATCACCTGCAGGGACTATCAGTGCAACCTGCACTCCAGAAGCCCTATTTATTGGGGAAAACGCCCTCATTCCAAATCACTCGACTGCCAGGAGGCCAGTTGGCCAATCATTACTGCAATTTTTACTTTTTTCCCCATTTTTCTGGCAGCTCCCAATTAGTATCAGAACAAATGGAAAGTAGAGGTGGTTGGAAAAGAAAAATCATTTCATAAAAACATGTTTTTGATTCCCCAGGGCCAATGGACCACTATTTCCATTATTTAAAAGTTTTCACATTTTTTCTGAAAATGTTCCCCTAGAGCAGATCCTTGCAAATATTCAGGCAGCACAAAGGGTGTTAAAACCACCTACATCTGCGTGGCACGGAAGTGACTGCAGAAGGCACAACCAGCACCTACATCCCCCAGCAGCCCTGGTGTAGGAGATGGGGAAGGTGCTGTCAGCTGTAACTGAGGGCTTGTCTACACCTACAGTGATGCAGCGTTTAGTGAAGACGCTACCTATGCAGTTAATCCACCTCCCCAAGAGGTGGTAGCATGTCGACCGGAGAAGCCCTCCCCTTGACACAGCACTCTCTGCACCAGGGGTGGGTTGGTATAACTAAATGGCTCAGGGGTGTGGATTTTCCATACCCCTGTGTGACATAGTTATATCGCCAAGAGTTGGTGCCCTATACCGAGCAAGAAAGCACAGCCATGCACCAGGTCTGAGGGTAGCAGACAAGGGATATAGAGGTCACAGCAGGGGGGGGAGGCCTAACCAGGCTGGGAGGCGTGGCCAGGGTGGAGCAGGGGCTGGAGGTGGGGCACTGGGGGCACAGCAGGGCTGGGAGGTGTGGCGGGGGGTGGGGCACAATACTGGGGGCACAGCAGGGGTGGGGTTGGGATACTGGGGGCACAGCAGGGTTGAGGGGGACTAGGGGCACAGCAGGGTGGGGGGCAGGGCATGATATTGGGGGCACAGCAGGGGAGGGGCTGGGATATTGGGGCACAGAAAGGCTGGGGGCAGGGCACGATACTAGGGGCACAGCGGGGTGAGGGGTGGGGCTGGGATACTGGGGCACAGCAGGGGTGGGGCACGATACCGGGGGCACAGTAGGGGTGGTGGGGTAGGACCGGGATACTGGGCCCCGGCGGGGCGGGGCGGGACACTGGGGGCACAGTAGGGCTGGGGGCGGGGCACAGGGAGGCGGGGCCGCGCCGAGCATTGCCATGGCAGCAGCACAACAAGCCGGGAGCGGCCGCCCTGCCCCTTTAGACGGCCCCTGATCGCTGATTGGTCCCAGTACAGCACGTGAGCCGCGCTCACCTTTCTCATTGGTCGTCGTAGGCATAGACGCGGCTCGTGACCGGCCCGCATGGCGCGTGCGGGGCCCGGCTTGGCGCTGCCTGATGCTGCCGTTGCGGAGCGAGCTGGGCCCGGCGCCCGCGGGGGCTGTTGGGGTCCGGCCGCCCAGCCGGCCCCGGGCGGAGCTCAGCCGCGGCAGCGCGCGTTCCGCCGCCTCCTGCGGCGCGGTGAGCCCGGGGCGGGACCGAGTGGGGCGCCGCGACCCTGCGCCCTGCCCCGCTGCTTGTGAGGGAGCCTGGCGCGTGTGCCTGAGCCTGCAGGCAGCCTGGGCCTCTGGCCCTGGCCGGGACACCAGGGGAGGAGCAAGGGTGGGGCCGTTTCACCGCTGAAATCAGGAGGTGAAGAGGCTGTTGGTTTGCCCAGCCTGACAGGGACCCTTCCCTGTCCCTGTGCCCTGCTCCAAGCCTGACGGTGTTTTCAGAGAATCCCCCTTGATCTGTATTCCAGCCCCTGGGGCAAAGTTCCCAGGGGGCAGTGGGAGTCTAAAGGGCTCGCTGGCATGGAATGAATGTGCTAGGCCGGGGTAGCTCTCAGCTACTCTCCAGAATCTGAGCTGCCTTCTTTCAAAGTCAATCTCCAGCTGTTGTGGTTGTGAAGAGAGCCCTGCATTTTGTTATGTACACACTACAAGTACTTCAGCAGCATTGACACATCCTACATTGGTGGAAAGGATTTTTCTGTTGATGTAGTTAATCCATTTTTCTGAGAGGTGGTAGCCAAATTAATGGACTAGGAGTTAATCTCACTGGAGTGTGAGATTAGCCAAGCTAATGTTTCTGAAGTGTTTAGAGATTATTGTATGAAAGATGCTGCAAGTGCAAAGGATTTAGACCCAAACATTGTGATTCCAGTTGTCTTTCCCATCTAAGTCATCAGTTCAAATGTTGTGTATGATGCCCAAAACTCACGAGAGGTGTCTGAAATGCATTGTGTGGTGGAGACAGTCCAGTTCTGTTGTTGTCATACTCTTTAGCAGTTTCAACTGAAAGTGCCTATGCTGAATGAGCATGACACAACCCCTCATCACTAGAAGTGGTCCTTCCAGGTGAGGGCTGTTGTTTAGGTATCATCAGTTTCAGACTAGGAGTCCAGCTCCTTCCACTAGTACAGAAATAGCTTATGGGATGGGTGCCTGAGAATCACTCATTGGATTTCTTACCATAATGTTAGTAAGAGTTGGCTCAATAATAACGGAAGTTACAAAGTAGCCCTGTTTCTCTCTCTCTCTCTCACACTCCTGAGCAGTTACTTACCAAGAGTAAGATCTTTACATTCACTGAAAAGCATTTCTGTGTAACTTTCTTATGTTTTTTAAGACTGTCCCCATGCCTGTGTGTGAGCACTCTGTGCACCGGGAAAGAGATGCTAGTAACAGAACCAACACACCAGATGATTTGGAGGGGAATGAGAGTGAGGAGAAGGCTGATGAAGATAGCGAGAGGGAGGAAGAGTGGGATACTGACCTTGAAATAGAAGGTACAAAACATCCCAACTGTCCTGATTTGTCCTGTATCTGTAAAACAGTATCAAAACTGTCTGTGAACATGCAATTTTCCCTGATCTTCTCTAGGTGAAGCGTGAATGTACCCTTAATTCCTTTTTCTTTCTCTTTACACAACAAAGCAAAACCAAAAATAAACAACACCCCTAGGCAAGGCTGTTCTTAGGTGCCCTAGGCAGCTGCATGCTGCATACATGGCAGCACCAGCCCTGATGACCTGCCCTATCCCTCCCCCCATGGACTGCACCCACTGCAAGGGGCAGGGCCGTCCCTAGGGGGTATGAGGCCCTGGACAACTCCCTCCACCCTGCCTCTTCCCCTTCCCCTTGCTCTGGCCCCTTGCTAATTCCCTGGGCCACTCTAAGCCTGCGGGGCCCCCAAAAGTGCCCCCCCACAGCTCCTGCCTCCCAGACCGGGGAGGGGGGCTGGGCCCCCCCACAGCCCCTCCCCACGGGGGGACTGAGTAGGGCATCCAAATGGCTAGGGACAGCCCTGCCCCTAGGAGAAACTGTGCAAACAGTTTGTGGTCTCATTCCCTGACTAAAAGGTTGGGAGATGGAAAAGTTAAGGTAAAGTACATATGCTCCCTTGTTCATTATGTTAAAATTCTTAATGACCCATTACACATTATTAATATTTTTGCAAATCTAAGGCCACCTCATTCCTTGTATGAGTTATATGGTGAGTCCAGAATGTGAAAGGGTTTCAATCTTTTATTTTTATATACCTTGCTGAAATAAAAGTGAAGCGGAGGTCTGCACACACAACACTTGCTTTTAATCTAATTTAAAATTTAAATTAAACATTTACCTTAAATATTGCTTAAATTTTTACAACTTTATTTATATAATTTCTGTTACATGGCTTTTATCTGTATCACTCGGAGAACTCACTGAGCAGAATGCAACTTGTGGACTGAGGGCTTGATCCAAAATCAATTTGAAATCAATGGCAAGACTCCCATTGACGTCAGTCATTTTTTTTTTTTTTTTGGATCCAGCCTCTAATGAGGCAGGGATCTTGTAAGTAACTGTATGTGATCATGTAATTAAAACTGTATCAAGATGCCTACACAACAAGCAGCAGGGTCAAGTATGTGTGGACAACTCTGCTTTCCTGAGTCTTGCCTCACTCTGCTCTGTTAACTTTGAGTGCATGGAGGCTCTGGGGAAGGTGCTGCAAAGAAATATAAATTCTTTAATTTTTTGATAAAATTATTAATTTGGAAGTGCTGTTTTTTGTTTGCACAGCTTGTTTTCTCCATGTCCGTTGTTCCTTTTTCTAATGTAGAAACCAAGGAATCTTTTGACCCAACTGGAAAGACCAGATACATAGCAGCCTGCCAACTATATGGAGTGGTACCCATATCCTATTTCCTGCGTCACATGAAGGACTCTGAGCTGATTATGAAGCACCATGGACTTGGCCCCCAGGTAACAGTTACAGAAAATAAAATAAATCACTTTTCCCTTTGGCACAATTAAGGCTGCAATGTATGCGCTGAATTTATATTTGGTTATGCCAGTGGCTAGGGGGGTGTCTCTGGGTAGGGGAATAACGTACTAATTAAACTAATATTAGCTTTTCACTCTCTTGCTTTTGTGGTGTTTATTATGTGGAGACCAGCATTAAATATATCACGTTTGGGTGTGAACAAAATAAAACTGGATGATCTATTGAAAGTTATTGGACAGGCCAGAACAAGGGGTCTTCATTTAAACCTAAGAAGGAATAATACATTTAAGAATTTCAGCAAAGAATGGCGAGTAGGGGAAGTGGCTAAGCGGGAGAGGGAGTGCAGTGAAACAAGATAAATGTATTTAAGCAAAATGAGATGCCACATGAAATTCAGCACATTTTAAGGGGAATTTGTCAGCTTTGTCATCTTGACAGCACCTGCTGTCCTTTCGGTGGGACGGTGGATTAGATTTCTCCACATCTCACCCCACAAGAATGTCCAAGGCTTTGTGATAAGATTTTTATCCTCCGTGGATGTACAAGGTTTTTTTGTTTATATAATATGCATATGTATGTCTGTATGTTATATGGTTAAAATTCATAAGTTTAAACAACATTCTAAAACTTTTTAAAGAAGTTCTGCACGTAGGTTAGTGTCACAGTCCTATCCACGATGGGCTTGTAGTTGCTTCTGGTTTTACACAACTTACTTTGCAGGAACTTTTGGCTCATAGGCATGACTCATGCCGTAAAATGCAACAAGCCTTAATACTCACCTGGGATGGTAATAAACATGGTAGAATTAGGGAAATTAGAACTGAAGTAGACCTATTAGATCCCTTTATCCTCTTACTCCTTTCACTGTATTTAGGCTTGGAGAGTGCAGATTTTTTTTTTTTTTCATGGATAATGTCAGTCCATTTCCTTCCAAATTTAAAATATTTTAATCAAGTCAAGTCATTTATTCCAAACGTAATGGCTCTAGATTGGGGTGGCCAACCTGTGGCTCTTCAGAGGTTAATATGAGGCTCTTTGTATAGGCACCGACTCCGGGGCTGGAGCTACAGGCACCAAATTTCCAGTGTGCTGGGGAGTGCTCGCTGCTCAGCCCCTTGCTCTGCCCCCACTCCAACCCTTCCTCCAAAGCCCCCACCCCTTCCGCAAAACGTGCTGTGTCCTCCCTCCTCTCCCCACCCTCCAGAGCCTCCTGCGCATGCAAAACAGCTGATCATGGCAGGCAGGAGGCGTGGGGCAGGAGGGCTGCTGACATATTACTGTGGCTCTTTGGCGATGTACAGTGGTAATTTCTGGCTCCTTCTCAGGCTCAGGTTGGCCACCCCTGCTCTAGATCCTAGGAGTAATAATAGAAATAAAATCCAAGTGGTACTTATCCTAGTATTAGTTACTGATTGCTTGATAGAACTGACAATGAATGAAGGCTCCAGGTGTCCTTGAGTTGAACAAATCTGACATTTTTAACTTTCCCTCTCTCTGTATTATGAATATTGGTGGTAAACTTTTTTATTATTTCTAGGTGGATGGAGAAATAACTAATGACACTTACCAACTCAGATTGCATCCTTTTGAACTCGAACTATATTCTGCATTGCTTTTTCCAGTCTAGTTTTAAATCACTCACACAAGAGGGCTTTGACTACTTTCCTTAAGAGACAGTGGGTTAGATCCTGCATCTATTGAAGTTGTTGAGAATTTTGCCATTGACTTCACTGGTAGCATGATGGGACTCGGTGGTGGTGCTCTATTGAACGCAGCTGGAGCCCTCTGCTGCACGTAGAGGTCCTTTTCTTTCAGTTGTGTTCTTCAGAAATGCAGCCAGGGCCTGGAAAGCTTTTGTCAATCTATATATTCTTGATAGGTTAAGGAAAACTGAAATAAGCAAACCACTAAAAGTGCTCATTGTACCGAATAGACCGGAGAGTGACCCATTATGCTGTCATGTGTTCCAGGGTGCCAAAGCTTTATCTCTTTCCTTGATGACCAACACCTCCATCGTAAAGTTAAACCTGAGTGATAATTGGCTGAATGGAGACGGGGCAGCTGCAGTTGCAGAGATGTTAAAAGAAAACTGTTACATTTCAGGTTTGTGTCTTAATTCAAAGGTAATTCCGTTGTAAGGCATGTATCAGAGTGTGGCAATACAGGTTTGTGAGAGGAGGAAGTTCTTGTTTGCGTATTTGGCTGATTCCATTGACTTCAGTGTCACTGCTCACATGAGAGAGGGCTACAGAATTGGGCCCTACTTTGAAAAGTGACTACTTAAAATAGTGCCTTCTTATTCAGCTCTCCCCGTGTGTATTCATAGCCTTTACTTTCGTGAATTCATGTCTTTACTCCTGTTATCCCCGCAAAGCCAACAGCGTTCTGGGAGAGGGAGCTGAATTCTCTTCTGGCTCATGAATCAGTAATGGAACTGGAATTTGGGAGAACAGTTGCAGAATATTGTTGAAGATGTATAAGGCAGAAAAAACCCATCTTAACTTTCAGATTCCAGGTTGAGTTTGCTAGGCTGGCAGTTAGAACAACTGTCTTCTAATTAGGGGCAAGCGGAGCTAAGCCCCCTCCAAAGTGCTCCAGCCAATACCTGTGCTGTAAGGACTGGGCTAGAGTGACAAAGTGGACTTTGCTCAGCTTTGCAACACCTAATTTTAGGTGCCCTGCCATCCATTGGAATCCACATTCCTGAGTTAGGTGCACCGGCTCTCCAGACAATGCATGGGGAGAGTTACGTGCCTAAAAAATGGAGCCACAGAAGCTGGCAAGCTGAGTGGGCAGGTGCCGAAGCTGGCCAGTAAAAAGTGGCTTAAGGGAGGTGGTGATGGTGTTCCCTGTATATCAGTAGCCCAGTGGTTTGAGCACTCACCTCCGAAGTGGAAGAGCTCAGTTCAAATCCCAAGGCTGCCTGATCTGGAACAGGGACTTGAACCTAGGTCTGCTACCTCAGATATCTGAGATCTCGGATGGGTGAGGTTCAGGAAGCTGGAGTAGCACTAGCCCCAACAGATGGATTCTGAAGTGTAAATGGCAAAGCAGGTGAGGGAAGAGTGTCTCCCCTTTTCTGTGCACCCTCACCCCCAGTTTATCACTTTGACGACCTGGTAGTTGGGAAGGTCGGAAGCAGTGGAAGCAGGCAAGGAGGGGATGGGCTGGACACTAGTGTCTGCAGCTTATTTGGGGCACAAGCTGCCATAGTTTTACTTGTAAATTAAGTACATTTGCTCGGGGAACTATTGAGAGACACAAACACGAAATCCTCCATGCCATTTTTACAGTCCTTTTTCGGAACTGCATTTTAATATATAAATATTGATATCTGTTGAGACAGTCATCAGAATTTATTGACTCAAGACCTTAAACCCTTGATTAATATTTACTTTGAAAGACAGTAGATCTTGGTGTCCTGTAAAACGTGATTTCAGTGTTTGTATTATAGCAAATAATCCAATTATGTAACAAAAGTAACTGCTGATTAAATAAATCTCTTAAGCCTACAAGTGACAAGGTGGGGGAGGCAATATCTTTTATTGCACCAATTTCGATTGGTGAGAGAGGAGCTTTCTAGCTTATGCAGAGCTCTTCTTGAGGTACAGTAACAGGGTTTCTTAAACTAACATTTTAAATAGGAGATGCTTAGATCTGAGGGGCAGAAGGGACAGTTTGAGATTGTCTAATCTCCCCTCCGGCACTACAGACCATAGAAACTCATCCAGTAACTTCTCCATCAAGCCCATAACTTCTGTGTCAGCTATAGCATCATTTAGAAAGTTATCTAGTCTTGATTTAAAGAATTAAACTGATGGAGAATTCACCACATCCCTAGTAAGTTGTTCCAGTGATAAATTACTATCACTTTTTTAATAGTTTGCACCTTCTCTGTAGTCCTTATTTGTCTAGCTTCATCTCCCAGCTATTGGTCTTTAATCTAGCAGAAAAAGGCAGAGTGCGATCCATCTGCTCTCAGAAATCTCTTCCCTAGGGAGGTATTTGTAGACCATGATCAAGTCACCTCTTTCTTGCATAAACTAAATAGATTGAGCTTTTAAAATCTCTCCCTATAAGGCAGGTTTTCCAGTCCACTCATGATTTTATAGACCTCTATCATATCCCCCCTTAGTCGCCTCTTTTCCAAGCTGAAAAGTCCCAGTTTTATTAATCTCTCCTGGTATGGAAGCCGTTCTATACCCCTAAGCATTTTTGTTGGCCTTTTTTGAACCTTTTCCAATTCCAATACATCTTTCTTGAGATGAGGCAACCACATCAGCACCCTGTAGTCAAGATGTGGGCATACCATGGATTTATATAGAGGCAATATGATCTTTTTCTGTCTTATTATCTATCCCTTTATTAATGATTCCCAACGTTCTATTTGCTCTTTTGACTGCCGCTGCACATTCAGTGGATGATTTCAGAGAACTATCCACAGTGACTCCAAGATCTTTCTTGGGTGGTAAGAGCTAATTTAGACCCCATCATTGTATATGTATAGTTAGGATTATGTTTTCCAATGTGCATTACTTTGCATAACTTCTTGTAGTTCTTTTCTGAACTCTTTCCAATTTTTCTAAATTCTTTTGAAAATGTGGATTCCAGAATTGGATGCCGTAGTCCAGTAATATTTTCACTAATGTTGTATACAGAGGTAATAACTCCTCCTTGTTCCTTTTTGATATTCTCCTGCATGTACCCCCAAAGATGGCATTCACCCTCTTAGCTACTGCATTGCACTGGGAGCTCATGTTCAATTGGTTATCTGTCATCTAAGTGCTTTCCAAGCTACAGTCCCCCATTTTGTAAGCATAACCTCTGTTCTTTGTTCCTAGATGTACGGCTTTGCATTTGGCGATACTCATGCATTCAGACGAGACTGCCTTCCTGAACAATCCAGATCACTCTGTAGAACTGAGCTGTCCCCATCATTATTTACAATTCCAAGTAGCCTGTGATTAACCAGCTCATCTTGTTTACCCTTTTTAAGCAGTGGCACTACACTAGCTTTTTTCCAGTCTTTCGGAGCTTCCCCAATGTGCCAAGCAGGGCTCAAATTCAACAGGGAAATATTTTCAAACCCACAGGAGCCCCAGTGCCACCACCGCCCGCCCTGCAGCTGAAGCCTGGAGCCCCAAATTGGGTGTGGGGGAAGAGAGGGGAGTCCTGGCTCTAGCTGCCATAGCACAAATTCACCAATGAGCTTTGCACTAGACTGTAAGAGCTTGGGGGGCAGGAACTGTCTTTCCCTATGTGTTTGTGGACCACCAGGCACAATGGGGCCCTGATCTCCATGGGATATAGTCAGAGCTCCATCAGCTGCGTCAAAATCGCCTTCTTCACTATACATTTGGGAGAGTTAACAGGGTAATTGTCACACTCACACACTTGAGGTGGGCAGGGGGAGTTAAAAACTCAGTCAGAGCAAAAGCCGCTATTTCAGCTTTTCTTAAAAAATTGAATGATTTTGGGGAGGCCAATCTCATAATTTTTGAACTTTGAGGATTGGCAATATTGCTGGAAGAGTTTTCCATTGCAGCGGACAGCAGGGGTTTTTTCTGACATCTCCCCTTTAGCTAAATGGTGATTTTGTTCTTGGGTTTTTTCCCCCTCTCCCAGATGTTGATTTATCTGACAACAGACTTGGAGTTAAAGGAGCTGCGGCCCTTTCTGCTATGCTTCTGGAGAATACGACAGTTGTTACCCTTAAACTTTCAGGAAATGAGTTTAATGACCATGCAGCTAAGTACCTAGCCGATGCCCTCCCGGCTAACAATAAAATGGAATCTCTGGATCTGAGTCACAACATGCTTGGTGACACATCAGGTAAAGCAGTGTCTTTGTAGACCCCTGCGTTGTATAGTGTTATCCTGCTGCAAATTCACACTCCAAGTGGTGAAAACTGAACTTCTCTCTTCTCCCAAAACCTCCTTGCTTCCTCCCACTTTTGTAACCACCTAAAACTCCACCATCCTTCTTACCACCCAGGCTCATAACCTCTGTGTCATGTTGGAATCCTTGCTCATTAAACATTCACCTCTTCCTCTAAAAATCCATCCTTTTCTCTCTATCCACCATTAATCTTGTCTTTCTGCAAACCTGGTCATCTCTTGTCTGCCACCTTTTGAGATCTTCCATGTTCCATTATGTCCTCCACAGAGAATGGATCAGCCAAAAATATCTCCTCCTCCTGCCACTCAGAGCATGTCATTCCCTTCTTTGAAATCCTTCACTTAGCATCATCTCAGTTTCTGCACTAAGCTCATGTTTCTCGCTATTCACCTTCAAAGGCCTGAAAAAGCTCCACCTGCCTCCATCTCTGCCATCATTGTCTCCTGCTCTCTCCAGACTAATCATCTTTTCTCTGGCCTATGCTGGGATTCACTCCCTCTCCTCATGCGCTGAATGGCCTTCCTCATATCGTTCAAATCCCTCCTTTCAAATAACTTCTCCCAGGAGGCCTTTCGCTGAAAACAGAGTGAAGAACTGGGAGAAGAGACGAGCAGAGCGTAGAAAATTGGGAAGAACAGAAAACCCAGGGGAAGGAGGACAGAGTCTGTTTAGAGATAGAAGAAGAGGAAGAAATAAGGATGCAGAGCAGAGAAAAGAAAAGCAAATAGAATAAAAAGGTCACTGCTTCTGATGAAATAGGGAATGAAATGAGGTGATCTGTCTGGGACTGCAGGCATTGGGCAAATACCGATTCATCTTTCCTGCCCTTTAATGTGTCTTCATTTTTAGATCTGGAAAGAGGGGAAAGGATGTCAAGGGATGGGAGTGACTATCCTGTCTTCCCTGATCCTCCATGGCGGTCAGAACTGCCTGGCTTGAACCTCTATTACCTGTCACCAAAGGCCTCCCCTCCCCAGATCAGTCAGGTTGTGGAAGGCAAAAGGGGGGGCTGTGAAAGAGATGGTTGAGCTGAAGAGAGAAGCAGGATGAAAGGCGGGATAGATCAAGACAGGGAAAACGGAAGACGTGAGTGGGAGAGGTAGAGGGAACCAGAGAGAGTTCATTTCTGAGAGGGGAAAGTGTTGGCAAAGCAGGAAGGAGAGATGAACCATGATGCCATCTTAAGCATGGCTATGTGGCTGCATTACCTACTTCTATCTCTCATGACCTTTGACCTCTCGCTAGAGTATTCATTCACTCCAGGAGATCCTTCTCTACTTCAGTAGCCTTTCTTAAGATCATTCCCATTGCAGAAATATGTAGAGCCGTGACTTGGATGTCCACTCCTACATTTGCTGAACACTGTGCAGTCACTTGTGCCTCCACTTCTGATGCCAGATTTGGCTCCACTGTTCTAGCTTCAATCTTAGACTTGACTCCGAAGCCCCCCTCCTTCCGTAGAGGGAACTGCTCAATCATCATCTAGAGTGGAGCACCTATAGGGATGCTACTCGATGACGAGACGGTTACTCACCCTGTGCAGTAACGCTGTTCTTTCAATGTGTGTTTTTGTGGGGGATGGTGCAGAAGTGGGTGTTAGATGGGATTTGACTGTGGAGCTGAGAGGGCTTGGAGACTCGGTTTTGGAAGGATGTTCAGGGATAAGGGGCAGCCTGGAAGAAGGCATGGAGAAGTTGGGGAGGGAAAGTGAGGGGTATTTGTGGAGAGGGTGCAAAAGGAGACCAGGTCTGGGGTGTAGACTGGGCAGTGTGATGTAGGGCTTGAGATTAAGGGCAAGAATTTAAGTAGAATTTAATGGGCAAGGGAAGAATGTCCATTGACTTTCAAATCCTTCGCCACCTATAGCCCCCCACTGAAATTTGTGGGAATCCCCTCCCCTTAGAGCCCTGAGGGGCAAGAGAGTCTTTCTAGGCCTGGAGGAGGTTTTGGATTTTTTTTTCCTCCTTACTTTGATTCCTTCCTTCCAATCCTACTCATCTCCCTCCCTTCCTTCCTCCTTCTTTCAGGGTCACCCGTTCGTTACTGGCTCCATCTCTCCTGATTTCTCAGTGGTGAGCTCTGCTTCTCTTTGGTTTTCCTGTAGGCTGATGCTGTGTCCCTTTCCTGTCCTCTCTGCGAGCCATTCTGCACTCCCTTCCTCTTTTTCCCTTCTGGTCTGTTGCTTTATCTCCTCAGTTGATCCTGATGTCTTCTTTCTCCTCCCAGAAACCTCCTCCCCTCTTATCTGTTTCAATCCCACTGAGCCTTCTGCACAGAGGAAACCTCTCAAGGGTTGTAATCTCACTTGAGGGTGGCACCAGGGAGCACAGGGTTGAGGAGCAGAGTGGAACTATTTTGTGTGGTGTAGGCACTACTGATTCTGGACTTCAGCCAGCCCACGAGAATGGCCCTGCTCTGATTTTGGCCCTGTTGGGCTCTGTTTTGCATTATGGGGACTTGTCCTCGTACCACCTTTTATGTGTGCTCAGTGGTCTCTGACTACCTGGGGCCTGTTTTCTGGCTCTTCCTGCAGCCCTTGCTCTGCACTTGAGCCACGAGATGCATAAAAGAGAAAAATCTTCTGTTTTAATTTCTCACCCAAAGAGTTTCCTACGCTAATCTGAGCTTCCTGCCCAGCTGAACCACCTGATCCTTTCCTGGGTCTTTAAAAATTTTCTTAATCTGTTTCATAAGGTGAGCTTCTTGGAATGGCAATAGCAGAAAACACTGGACTAAAGGAGCTTAATATCAGCTGGAACTACTTCCGCAGCCAAGGAGCAGCTGCCTTAGCCAGAGGCTTCGAGGTAGGAAGTCTGTGTTATCTCCCATTTTTGCACCCTGTAATACTCATGTTAAGCTTCATCTGTTTGGGTAAACACTGCCATCGTGACCTGAACATAAAAAACTATGAAATCTGGAAGTGTATAGGCCTTGAAATCAGAGAGATAAAAATCACAATTTAAAAAAAATTAAATCTTGATTTTTATTTCTATTTTGCAGTTTGAAGTTCATTACTTTCTTCCCATTTTATAGTCTTAAATTGCTGAAATGAATGTTTTATATCATTTCCAACTGTTAGTAGAATTTCTGATTGTATATAGTTTCCCCCTCCCCTCTCACTGTGAGGTTTCACACTTAAAATGCTTATTGAAGCTGAAAAAGACCAATCCAGAGCCTTATTACCATCCTTACCGTGAAACCAGCACAAACGCGCACACATTGATAAGCAAACCGCCTGGGCTATATTCGCCATCAGCCGACCTGCACTTCCACAAGCCAAGAAAGCTGAAACATTTCAAAGCTGTACTGCTCCCTCAGGGTATGCAGTTTGACGTTGATGGTACTTGTGCTCCTAAGTCATTTAGGTGCTTTTGAAAATCCCACTCAAGGGGACTTAAATTTGAGTTTAGGAGCTTAACTTTAGGCTCCTGGTTTTGAAAATGTAGGGCTGCGTGTATTCAAAAGTTAGTAACTTTATTAATGTGTTGAATAAGTCTAAATAATTTTACATCGTTAACATTGAATCATTTTGTTTTGAAGTGAGACAGACTTCACACTGCTCAGACACAATTTTAACCCATTGGTGAATGGGTAGGACTGTTCATGTTGTTAAAGTTCTATTCTGATCTGGTTTCCAGGATCAGGGCCTTAATTTTCAATATTTTTATTTTTGTCTATAGCAGTTTTATAAAATTCAAGTAAAATCTCTTACTAGAAGTTGCATTTTTTTTTAAAAAAAAGCATTCATAATTTAATTCCTTGCAAATTTAAATTAAAATTTATAAATAGCATACATTTTCAAGCTATTTTATAAAGCCTGAACCTGACTTAATGATTTTTTTTTAAGTCAGATGATTGAAATCCATTCCAGATTAAATTAGTAGTTCAAGATTAAACTTCAGATTGGAATTTGTTTCTTAAAAAAAAAAAAGAAAGAAAAAAAAAAAACCACCTTAGAAAATTCCATTCATAAAACTGGTGAGTACATTAGGATGGACAGGAAATGCCGACGTTGAGGCTGTGTGTGCAACTTTACTTCTGCCCAGTTGTGCATGTGCTTTATCATGCTGTTTTTAATTCTCAGATTATTTATCTAATACGATACGTTGTACTACATTTTTTTCCTACCATTTTATATGACGCATCTTGCAAGATTGATGAGGAGGAGGATCCAACAAGAGAAAAATGAGCTACAGAGGAGACACAATTGTTCACTTCCTTTTTTTCATTGTGTTTTTTTTTGTTTGTTTGTTTCTGATGAAGATATTCTGCCTGGCTTTTGTGTGTGTATTTGTAAATATAGGCAGATATTGACATTGGAAAGCTCGGATTTTGACTTTCTTGTTTTGGTGGAAGAATCTGAGGTGACGTGACCAATGAGCTTATGACATCAGAAGAAATTGAGACCTAAACAGTTGAAAGAGGAAGAGATTTCTAGTCAGATTGTTTAAAACCTGTGGGTTTTTATTTTTGTTGATACATATTTAATTCAAGCTGCCCACTCAGCATCAACACCCCTTTCCTTTCAGATGAGGGTTGCCATTATCTAGTTCAGGAAGCAGTTGCCCTGCACAGAGAAGACCAGGCTTGATATTCCTTAAGGAACTGCCCCCACGCCACTAGAAAAGCATCTTAAAAATCCTTCCTGACTTTGTGATTATTGGGGCAGATTGCATGATATTTTGGTGTCTGACTCATGACTTGAACTGTCCGGGTTAGTAGGGTGACCACATGTCCTGATTTTTATAGGGACAGTCCTGATTTTGGGGGCTTTTTTCTTATATAGGTACCTATTACCCCACCCCAGTCCCAGTTTTTTACACTTGCTATCTGGTCACCCTACAGGTTAGCAATATTGGAGGCATCCAGACTGAGCTCACTGGCACGATCCCATCCCAGACTGTTCACTCAGCACTCTTACCCTTTACTGCTCCTTCTTTAGCTGTCATCCTGCCCCTTTTACAAGGTGCTGGGGACTGCGCTGAGCATGGCGCCAACGGTGTGGATCTCATCGTCCTGCGAAACGTCCAGTAGCTCCCTCAAGGAAACGTGCTAATTAGCCGCTGGCCCCCCACCCCACTTGGCCAATCGGTGTCCCCACTGCACAATTCCCCCACTTGTGAGAGTCTTTCTGGGCCCAGCTTTGTGCCATTCTATGAGACTCACCACCTACTTGCATGTGATATTCACATCAAAATTGCTGCTGCGGTTAAGTCAAGAAGCTGCCAGACCTGTGAGCTACAGGTGGGATCTTCCAAAGGAGAGGAGAGGGGTTGAAGGGAGAGGGAAGCCTGGCACTTTAGGAGGGTCATGTAGGGAGAAGGAATTTTTCTGAGGTTCACCCATCACTAGTTACGGTTGTTGGTATGAAATGTCCTTTGCTCAGTCTCTTCCTCTCGCTCACTTTCCCTCTGCATTTATTTTTAACTGTGTTTTGGAAGCATGGGCCATGGAAGGTCATTCTGCCAGGGCGACGCAGATGGCTGTTTCTGTCCCAAGCTACGGTGAGGTTTTTTTACAGTAATTCTGGCTTGTTCCATAGGCAAACGTATTCCTCAGAGTTCTGGACCTTTCCTACAATGGCTTCAGTAACAACGGAGCAGCTGCCCTGGGGGAGGCTCTTAAAGTCAACAATGTGCTGGAAGAGCTCAACATTAGGTGAGTCAGGCTCAGATCATGATGTAATATGTCCCCTGCTTCAAAGTGAGAGCACCCCCGGTGCTGAAACCCTGAGCAGCCGTTGATCTCCGTTTTATGTGTAAAGAGGGACGGTCTTGCTGGCGCTAAGATGACAGAGAGTTTGGCCAGGACATTTCTAGCTGGGTAAGATCTGTTGGCATCTGTTATTTACTGCCCTGCCCTCAGTCATGGCTGCCAGGTCCCCAGCTCTGTAGTCAGCCTGGTGGCCCCAGAGAAAGCGCTGGTGTAAAGGAGTGAGGAGGATTACTGGGGTCAAGGGGACATCGTGATAATCTTAAATTGGGAAGGAAATAAATTGATTCCATCTGGCTGGGGAGGATGGATGGAAAGACATCTAGGGATAAGGATCCAGGGTTACTAGCACCTCTGGAAATGAGAAGAAAAGTGAAATGGGACTTCGGAGTTTAGAGGGCACCTTGTGCAGCAGGAGAGAGAAATCTCCGGTTTGTGCTCACAAGTTCCTTTGTTCTTCAAAGCACCTTTGTTCTTCAAAGCACTGGCTGATGTACTTGGAGGCCTGGGACTGGCCTATATACTAAGGATAGTTAGATGTGAGAAGTATAAATAAATAATAATAATTGGAGATATACCAATCTCCTAGAACTGGAAGGGACCTTGAAAGGTCATCGAGTCCAGCCCCCTGCCTTCACTAGCAGGACCAAGTACTGATTTTTGCCCCAGACCCCTAAGTGGCCTCCTCAAGGATTGAACTCACCGCCCTGAATTTAGCAGGCCAATGCTCAAACCACTGAGCTAGATTTGATCAGGGGCACAGTGGACACGTTATGCTAGGAACCGATTCAAAGAGGAGGCTGATTGGTTCAGCAAAGGGACAGTCAAAAAAACAAGAGTCTAGTGAAGTTAGTGGGAGAGCCACGAGACCGGGTGATTTTCAGAGAGATGCAGTTATGGAGATCATGACCATTTCTGGTTATGTTCATGAGACAGGCTGTGAGCAAGGGGGTAGTGGCCAAGTACTCCCTGCAGTGTAAAATCCCACAGGCGAGCTGGCAATGACCCTCCCATCCCAGTGCATTAGGTGCCAGTGGGATCTAAGCTCCGACAGAGCAGGCAGTGGCTGCTGCTATGCTAGGGGCTACCTGGAGATACTTACGAAACTAACATTTCAGGGAACAAACACTGAGGTTTTAATTGTCACGCTAACAATAAAAGCAAATGCTCAGAACTAGACATGAACTAAGCAGGGCCAGTCCGAGTCAGTATTTGGATGGGAGACCTGCAGGGAAAACTTGTGTACTTCAGGAAGTGGTGTAGCTGCAGAATGCTGTGCTGCTGGAGCTTGTTCTTCAGATGAGATTTAAAACCGAGGCCCTGAGCATTCAGGGTCACTAAAGATCTCACAGCACTTTCCGTGAGAGTAGGTACATTAACACAGGTGTCCCAGACAAATATGTCTACTCCCTGCAACTTCAACTGGAGATGGGATTCTTTGTCACTTCCTCGCCTTCAAATTGTGTGTAGAGAGCTGTTAACCTGCTGCTATTAATGCCCCTCCAGATGTGTCCGCATGTCAGTGGTGGGAGAGGTGGTTCCCTGTACCTTTCCATGAGTTTGTAAAGCATGTTGTCCTCCTGTTGCCCCTACTGTAGTAAATGTCTCCTTGACAGTATGGCCATGGCTGGATGGGTGGGGAACACGGAATTAAAAATGTAAGAAGTCTCCCTTTTCTCCGTTGTTCTAAGCAATAACCGCATTTCAGTGGAAGGAGCTCTGCGCTTTGCAGTAGGCCTGAAAGAAAACCGGACTCTGAAGAGCCTTAATGTGAGTAGCTTTTTTTAAGCAGACATTGGAAAACACAATAAAGTGTATATGAGTTCTCATTGAATCAGATCCTGGCATGAGTGCTCATTGAATCAGATCCTGCATGAGCCATTCTGCAGCAACAGCAGGGGAGCCTTTAGCATCAGTCTGTGAACTGCGGCGTGCAGATGGTCTCATGTAGACAAGGAGTGCTTGTATTCAACAGTCTTTTTGAATTCAAGTATTTTATACCCCTCCCCCTACATGAGCCAGAGCCTGCAGCCTGCTGCTCCCTGTTCTGCCCTGCAGTCTAGCACCTTGCCATCCAATATGGAGGGTGATCTTCCTGGCCTCTGCTGTCAACTCCTTACCTGGCCGCCACATTTGCTGCACACATCTGGAAGCTGGAGGGAGACGTGGTTAATGGCCATTGGGTGTCTGACCTGTCCCTCAGCTCAGCACAGTGGGGCAGACGCTCTGCTCTGTTCGTCTTCCTTTCCATTCCTCAGGGCTTGGCTACACTTACAAATTTGCAGCGCTGCAGCAGGGTGTGAAAACACACCCTCTCCAGCGCTGCAAATTGCGGCGCTGCAAAGCGCCAGTGTGGTCAGTGCGGCTCCCAGCGCTGTACGTTATTCCCCACAGGGAGGTGGAGTACGGACAGCGCTGGGAGAGCTTTCTCCCAGCGCTGGCGCTTTGACTACACTTAGCGCTTCAAAGCGCTGCCGCGGCAGCGCTTTGAAGTGTAAGTGTAGCCAAAGCCTCAGACAGCACAAAGGGAGCTGGAGTGGGGTATGATCGGGTACTGCATCATAGATATTCCCAGCTGGTGTGTTGCTCTTGGGGACCACTGGCAGCTATCCTATGGTAGAGTGGCCTCCAGGGTCAAGCAGAGAATTACGGCTCCATAACCCGCTCCCTGACAGCTTACCCCTTCTTCCACATTGCTGCATCCAGCTTCCGCTGGGCAAAGAATCTTGTGCTGGTGTAAAACACACAGTCAAGGTTAGTTACACATCCTTGAACCTAAGATACACATAGGTAAAGTCAGCCAGTGATGGTGTGAAAAGGAAGAAAGGCAAGGATGGAGCCTCGTGGGAACCCCCATTGAAAGATGGGATGGGGAGGAGAAGAACCAGGAGAGAGTGGAGTTGTGGATGCTGAGGGAGGACAAGACGACCATAATAAGGTTGTGTGGTTGCTTTAGTGAGGCCTAGGCACATCCTGATCATCCCAAAAAGCTGCTACTTTTTTTTTTAATACTTTGGTTCTTGTAGACGCGAGCTTTTCAAATAGTCATCACCATCCATTCTTATCACTGTGAGTTCCTGCTTTTGTTCCATGCCCATGGCATGTGCCTGAAGACACTTGAAAAGGATGATTTTGCTCTGTAATACAGCTGCAGTTTGAGGTGTGAGTTCCAGATATCAAAGAAAGGCGCATTAATGAAAAGAACATGCAGTCTGTATTGTTCCTATTGTTGTTTCCTGTGTCTGCCTTTAGATGGCCAGAAATCCCATGCAGAGTGAAGGCTGCTTTGGGATTCTCAAATCGATACAAGCAAATTCCGGGGCCGTGGTAGAAATCCTGGACTTCTCAGTAAGTGTTAAACAGCGGGGGGAAGGGGCAAGTTTGGTCCTTCCAAAGTTTGGTCCTTCCAAAGGAGACTGGTCTGAACTGTAAATAACACAGTGCTATCAACGTGAATAACTGCAGGCCTCTGTGAGCTAAAGGACCATATCTGGGTGGGCCCCCAACTTGAAACCATGGGCACCTAAATACCTGTCCAAACATCACCCTTGGATGTTCACCATGGCACGTAGGTGCATAAATGCCTGTTTCATGTGCCTACATGCCAATTTTGAGTGTCCAGCTCTAGGATATGGATGTCCAGGTGCATAGGCATTCTCCCTTTACACACTATACTTGGCCTTGTCCTACTAAAACAGCAGAACCTGGAGAGAATTTGAGCTGCTACACATCTTGAAACCTCTGGAAAAATCTGTTGCACCTGGTCTGTGAAGACCCGAATAGTTTTATAAAGATTTGTGTCCCATTTTCATTAAAACTAAGTGGCCCTCAGCTCATAATCCTAGAGGATTATGAAGGCCCCAAAGTCAGGACATTCAGAATGATTGTTTCTGCAAATAGCATAGTTCCACCGCATTGCAGCTATGCAACATGGCATAATAGCACATTGAACAAAGACCAATATTTGTAGTTAGACGTATTGTGACTGAGCTTCAGATACTGTGGTACCCATAACTTAGCTGTCTGACTTGTGTAGTTACATCATAAACCACCATCTGGTTTTAACAGAGTGTCTCCTTCTATTTAATGTTTGTTTGCCAGAAAGTGATAGACCCCTTCACCTGTTGAATGCTGTTGCGGTTATTATAAAACTGCCTCTTTTCAAATGTTTTTGTTGATGGCTTATTTTTAATTTATAAAGAAAAACACAGGTTATAATGCTCTCTTAATTATTAATAATAGAGCAACAGTTGCTCCCTGTTCCTTAGTGACCTGTTGCATTCTGACTGGCTGAGAACAGATGAAATGTATTCTTCAGCCAAAGAGAGACCTGGCTATCCTGCCTGTCCCAGTACCCCCTTTCAAATGCTATTCCTCCTGTTCTTACAAACCCTTCTCCTGAGCCTGCTCTCTGCTCCAGCACTTTCCTGAGTCCCTCCTCAGGCTTTGTGTGAATTCTGCGGACAGGCTGCGTATTGCATTTTCTACCTCTCCCTTATGCCATGTTTTATGCATTTCAGCCACTTTGTGCTCTGATCATTCTAGAGACACGGCCCTCAACAGAGTTGTGAGTTGCTTGCTTGGAATCTCATGTCCTCCCTTTTTGACTTGTCAGCTGCTTTTCACCCTTTTCCTCGTCGTCTTTGTGTTTCCAGTTCTTCTCCTGACAGTTGGCGCTAGTTTGTTTCATGTTTTGTTTTATATCCACCAGAGCTGTGGCATTGCCACTTGCTGGTGAACTGATCGATGGCTCAGGTTACTGAGCTGAAGGAGCTTTGTCAGAACTTGCATTAGTTGCATGGATGCCTGAGAGCAAGAATGTGTTGTGATGCCTGTCTTTGCTGTTGTGACACTTACCTTTTGAGAGAAGGTAAATCGTACTGTACGCTGATCTGTGATACTTTCTCCCTCTAGGAGATCCTTGTGAACCAAGACTTTGCAGACCTGTGTGATGCTGTGAAAATGCTTTTCCCAAATCTTCAGATCAGACATGGTGGAAATGCAACATTGCACAAAAAAGACCAACCGAAGGTTGAGATCCAATCTTGGTTCAGTGTGGAGGGTGATTCATAGAATCCCTTGGCCTAAAAGGAACCACTTCAAGGTCACTTTGGGTAGGTCTGCACAGCCTGCGGAAGAGAGACTCCCAGCCTGGGTAGACAGACTTGGGTTTGCAGGGCTCGCGCTAGTGCTCTAAAAATAGCTGCGTAAACAGCACTTTGACGTTACGACTTGGCTTGGCTACCTACCTCCTAAGGCTTCAGAGCCCAAGCTCCCGCCTGAGCCGCAACATCACAGTGCTGTCTGCGCCGCTATTTTTAGAGCACTAGCGTGAGCCCCACAAACCCAACTCTGTCTACCCAGGCTGGGAGGCTCTTCCACAGGCTGCCTGGGTAGACATACTCTTAGTCTATGCCCCTGCACTGTGGCAAAGTCCTAATATCACTGACCATCTCCAAGCCTTGACGTGAGGCTACAAGTGCCTCCCATGGAAACATTTGCCATTCACTCAGTGATGTCATTGTTAAAAGCTTCTCCTTGCTGTAGCTTGAAATTAATTGGACTAGATTCGCTGCTGTGACCTGGTGCTGGATCTCACCAGCAGGGCGTTCTCCTGGTGCAGGACAGTCCCCAGTGGGTACAGAGCCGGCATAATTAGCTCCTTACTCTACCTTTCTCCCTCAGCCTTCTGCACAGGGCCTTTGTCAGGGCAGGCGGGAGCTTGCCTGGAATACTCTGTGCCCAGCTACACCTTCTGCTTGGGGCCGTAGCCTGTTGCCATAGACTAGGGCAACCTGAAGAGTGCATTAATCTAGGCTGGGGCCGTGACTAACATAGAACCAGACCCCAATTCAGGGAGCCGCAGTCAACTACTTTTCATTGATTGTAAAGCCAATAGGAACCATTGTGATAATCCAGTCTGACCTCCTGCATAACACAGGCCATAGTATTTCACTCTGTGATTCTTGCATTCAGCTCATATCTTCTGCTTGAGCAAGAGCAGATCTCTTAGAAAGAGCCTCCAGTTTTAAGGCTTTGAGAATCCACCACACCATAGGTAAGTTGTTCCAGTAGCTAATAGCCCTCACACCTTATTTGGAGAAAACGAATGGTGTAGCGTATGGAATAGGACAGTATCCCTTTAAATAGTTTGGGGGCCCTCTAGTGTACTCCATGTTCTGTGTTTTGGTTTCTGGCAGCTTCTAATCAGAGAAGCAATATAGGTAGCTAGACGTGGAATGTGTGTGTATATTCAGTAAACAGGGTTATTTGGGACTCAACTGTGTTTGTGCAGATTCTTCATATTTTATTTGTTTTGTAAAGACCCAACAGATAGCATAGTGAGCAGGGCACTAGACTGGGACTCAGGAGACCTGGCTTCAGTTTCCAGCTGAGGAAGAGATTTCTTGTGTGATGTTGAGGAAATCGCTTAGGCCTTGTCTACATGAGAAAGTTCCACCAATTTAACTTAAACTGGTTTTTAAACCAAGTTAACTAAATTGGTGCAA
Source organism: Mauremys mutica (assembly GCF_020497125.1). Taxonomy (NCBI): domain Eukaryota; kingdom Metazoa; phylum Chordata; order Testudines; family Geoemydidae; genus Mauremys; species Mauremys mutica. The sequence goes on from NC_059087.1 coordinate 27,406,556, forward strand.
ACCCCTGTGTGGACACACTTGTTTTGGTTTAGGTTTTGCTTAAGTTAAACCTGTCCCTAACTGATTTAAGATGAACCAAAATAAACCTGATTTATACCAAAATAAGTGTCCACAAAACCTTTTTACACCAGCTTAACTAACCTGGTTACACTTGCTTATGGCAAGATTTTAACTTTCCCATGTAAACGTATCCTTACTCTACACTGTGCCTCGGTTCCTCATCTCTGAAAAAGGGATGGGATACCCTCACAGGAGGGTAGGGGCTTCTGAAGATGAACTTCATTAATGAGCGTGAGGTGCTCAGACACTGTCAGAGGGGGGTATATAAATACCTAGGTAAGTAGATTATTTACCCAGCTTCAGATCCCAGCCTTTGGATCTCATTCTTCCTTTTTCTCAGAGATAAGAGAGCTCTGCTATCAGAAATCTTCTCCCTCTGTAGGTCCTTGTAGGCTGTGATCATCCCCTCTTAACCTTTCTTTGAATTAACTAAATAGAGCTTATTTAGTCTCTCGCTATAAGGTAGGTTTTTCCAAATCTTAGATCATTCTTGCAACTCTTTTCTGAGCTCTCCCAAATTTATCAACATCATTTTTAAAGGGTGGACACCAGAACTGGATACAGTATCCAGTAGTAGCCTCACCAGTGCCATGAACAAGCCACCACCTCTCTCCTATTCAATATTCTCCGGTTTATACATCCAAGGAGTCAGTGCCTTCACTGTCTTAGCCACCACATCACACTGGGAGCTCGTGTTCAGTTGGTTTCTGCCATGATTCCTTAAGTCCTTTCCCCAGTCACTGCTTTTCAGGGTACAGTCCCCATCCTGTAATCTATGTTTTTGGTTCCTAGATCCATTGCACCTTGCATTTGGCTGTATTAAAATTGTAGCACCAGGAGGTATCAAAATGCCTAGAAATCATAAAACAGCACAGGCACCCAACCTTAACTCTTCCCTCAGTTTGATAACAATAGCAACTGGGAACGTAACAGTACCTTACCCCTCCCTGACCATTCCTCTGTGCCCATCACAGCTTCACATCAGCATAAAGTTCTATGGACCCTTATGGTGCTTTGTGTAGAACCATTGCTTCATTGTCCAGTTTTTCTAACAATCCCACAAGAATTGGCGTCAGGGCGAGCCCAGCTGTACAATAGCAACCTGAATGTCACCGTAACAAAGTTTGGGCTGAGTGTGAATAAATGGTCTTTTTCTATTCTGTAGGTTTCCCAGGCATTTTCGTAACCCTACATGTGCTCAGTGGAATCAAAGGTCTTTCCTTTTATTTGTGACTGGAACTGGATGAGCCTTGGACACCCCAAAATATGTGACCCTTTGATTAGTCCTTCTTTCGATCTATCTTGCATTGAATGGTGGGGACAGTTACCATCTATAAATTGCCCCTCCCAGGCCCCAAACAATGAAATTTTCTCCAAGAGGCACCTTGTTGAATGTGCCAAAGTATGAAACTGCCCCTACCATTGTCCTGGTAAAATAGGTTCCTGATATTCTGGATTTTGTTGAAGCTTCACTATTGGTACAGAATGAATGTGTTTGTCCTGTTCAGTGTTGTGGGGAAATCTGGTTGTATCATCTGTGCTGGGGGGATAGCTCAGTGGTTTGAGCATTGGCCTGCTAAACCCAGGGTTGTGAGCTCAATCGTTGAGGGGGCCATTTAGAGAACTGGGGAAAAAATCTGTCTGTGGATTGGCCCTGCTTTGAGCAGGGGGTTGGACTAGATGACCTTCTAAGGTCCCTTCCAACCCTGAGATTCTATGAATGAAATTTTGTTTACTATCACTTTTCAGCAAATAATGATATTTTTAAATAAGCGATATAACTTCTTGATAAAATAATGTGGAGCTAAATGAAATTTGTCCTGTAATTGTGAGAATGGTTTCAAATTTTTATATCTAATAAATATTTACTGTCATTTAAACTCACTTTTGTCTATCTGGTCTATTTCTATTACATCAAATGAGTGTGAATTAGGAATAGGGTTGCCAGGTGTCTGGCTTTCGATCGGCATGCCCAGTCAAAAAGGGACTCTGGCAGCTCCGGTCAGCACTGCTGACCGGGCTGTTAAAAGTCTGGTTGGCGGCACAGCGGGACTACGGCAGGCTCCCTGCCTGCCTGCCCTGGCTCCTGACAGCTCCCGGAAGCAGCTGGCAGGTCCTTGTGGCCCCTTGGCGCAGGAGCAATCAAGGAAGCTCCACATGCTGCCCCCAGTGTTGGCTCCACAGCTCCCATTGGCCAGGAGCAATGCAGAGCCAGGGCAGGCAGGAAGCCTGCCTTAGCCCCGCTGTGCCACCAACCAGGAGCCACCTGAGGTAAGCGCTGCCTGGCTGGAGCCCACATCCTGAACCCGCTCCTGCCCCCCAGCTCTGAGCCCCAGCCCAGAGCCCGCACCCCCAGCTGGAGCCCTCACCTCCTCCCACACCCCAACTCCCTGCCCCAGCCTGGAACCCTCTCACGTACCCTGAACCCCTCATTTTTGGCCCCACCCTGGAGCCCTCACCCCCTTCCGCACTCCAACCCCCTGCCTCAGCCCAGTGAAAGTGAGTGAGGGTGAGGGAGACTGAGCGACTGAGGGAGGGGGTCTGGAGTGAGTGGGGGTGGGGCCTCAGGTAAGGGGCAGGGTAAGGATATTAAGTTTTGTGCAATTAGAAAGTTGGCAACCCTAGTTAGGAATGATGCACATATTGGTTAAATTTGATATCTTTGAAGGCATCTTCTTTCCTGATCCCTTGAATATATGAAAATTCCATGGGTTGATCTCCGGACTCTGAGGCCATGGGAAATGGATCTAAATCTGTAGTAAAACTATTTTAAATCACCTATTTATTCATTTTTCTGTTTCTGCAGCCCAGCATCTCCCACAATTCTTTATAAACCTTTATAAAGTAGATAAGGATTTGAATCAAGTGGTGTCTCTCCCTGTTAATAGTACAAACAGTCCACCCACCTTTCATACATAGGCAGGCTTCCTTCTTTCCCACCTGGGTCCTCCTTTTCCCTGTTCAGTCTTTGTTCCTGAGGTGTCATGGTGTTGGGGGAGTGAAGCCAAGTGATGCTGTCATTCCCCCCTTTTATAGTTTCTTACATGTCGAGGGAACTCTTGTTTCAAGCCAAGCCCCCAGCACAGTTTGTTGAAAAGTACAAGCAACAAGATGGAGTCCAGTCTCACATGATCTAATCACATGCCCTTGCATGCTTTGCTGAGTCCTAGCAGCCATTTCTCATACCCTGACTGAAGTGTTCACAGGAAAGATCTCCATGGCCCATTGTTTCTGTTGATGGGCCATTAGCACTGTCTAGCATCTTTATTGTTGTACCTGAAAGGCTAGTTGTGGGTGTTTCCAACTTCACAACGTCTTTCAGAAACAAACACATAGCAAAACTTCCTATACAACGGCAGCACATACAATCCAACAGGATATTAATGTTCAGCATACCAAGACTTTTGAAATGATACCTTGCAAGGCATACTTTGTACAAAACATATAATGTATGACAATGGTGAATACAGGGGTGCCAGGGTATTGCTTTGGGGCGCACACTGTCACAAAGGTATTTGCTGTCCCCGCAACAAAACCTTAACTTTGTCCCCTGGAGCTGGCAATAGTATGGGAAGCAGGGTAGCGCAATAAGTGGACACAAGGAAGCACTAAGAATACATGCTGTTGTTTGTGTTCCAGCATTTAAGTACATGCACTCCAGCTGTGGTCACTGTGTTGGGTATCGCTGCATTCAGTGGTGGCGGGATTAGTTGGAGCAGGTTGTTAGAGTTGTTGCTGTGATACAAGGAAAGGTGCTTATGTACAGTAACTCCTCACTTAACATTGTAGTTCTGTTTCTGAAAAATGAGACTTTAAACAAAACAATGTTAAGCAAATCCAATTTCCCCATAAGAATTAATGTAAAGTGGGGGGGGGTTAGTTGCCAGGGAATTTTTTTTTCCCACCAGACAAAAGACTATATACACACACAAATTGTTTGTTAAAACTTATAGTGTAATACTGGTACACAGTGATGATGATTGTGAAGCTTGGTTGAGGTGGAGGAGTCAGAGGGTGGGATATTTCCCTTACTGCTTAATGATGAACTAGCAATTGGCTGATCCCTCAAGGATTAACTCTCACATTCCACTGTACAAGGCAGTAGGAAGGAGGGAGAGCAGACAGAGACAGACATACACACACACACACCGTGTGTGTGTGTGTGTGTGTGTGTGTGTGTGTGTGTGTGTGTGTGAGAGAGAGAGAGAGATGCGCATTTCTCCTTTAAGTATGAAGAGTGGGCTCAGAAGTACACTGCCTTGTTAATTAGATCAGCAAGCTGAGACCACAGCTGCTGCTGCCTGGATGCTCCCTCTGTTGTGTGTCCCCCCCTGCTCTATGGAAGATGGGGTAAGTGGGGTGCAGGAGCAGGGGGGAAGGGGACACCCTGACATTAGTCCCCTCTTCCTCTCCCCCACACAACAAGCAGGAGTCTTGGGGAGCAGCTCCAAGGCAGAGGGCAGGAGCAGCACATGGTAGTGTGGGGAGGGACAGCTGAACTGCAGGCAGCTGCTGCACAGGGAACTTAGGGGAGTGGGGAGCGGATTGAGAGGGGGGCTGCTGGTCCATCCTGGTTCCAACCACCCACTAGCTAGCTCCAACAGGCTGCTCTTCCTGCAAGCAGTGGACAAAGCAGGCAGCCACCAAATGGTATTAGAAGGGAGCATTGCACAACTTTAAACAAGCATGTTCCCTAATTGAACGAAACGACGTTAACCGGGACAACTTTAAGTGAGGAGTTACTGTGCCATGAAAGATGTTTCATTTGAGCCCTGAGTTCTGTGGGTCGTGTCAGGAAAGATGACTTCCTGCTGTGGAGATTCTGTCTCCCACCTGACCGCTGCCATGGGCTTAATGAAGGGAAAGTGAAGGAAATGTCTCAGAGAATCTGCAGGGGAATTTTGTAAGTGTGGGGTGCTTTGTGTGGAGTAGGCTGAGGGCTTGGAGGTAGCCAGGTGTAGGTAGCTTCCATTCGCTATGCTTGACCTAAACCCAAGTGTTGCCATAGCAAAGAAAAAGCATTTGACTGTGTCCTACCATGCTCGTGTGCATTGTTCCCACCGTGTTCCACAGTCTCTAATGGCAGAGTGCTAGTGCGTCTGTTGCAGCATCGCTCAAGGAGGACAGGGCTAAGGTTTCATGGGGAGGTGTATCTTAATTTTCCACCTTCTGGAAGGGCATACAGCAGCCTTGGGCAGCCTTCACTCAGCATGAACAACGTGTTTAGGCAGTTAATAGAAAAAGGGCTGAGGGGAAATAGAAGCCCAGAGAGGGAAAGGGACTTGTCTATGTCACTCAGCAAATCAATGGCAGAGCTGGGAACAGAACCCAGGTCTCCTGATTCTGAGGCCAGTGCCCACCCTGTAGACCATCCCCCGTGTTCACTCCCCAGTAGCACATAAAAACGGAATGAATAGCTGCGAGTTGGGCTCCACTTTGTCCGACTTTATTTTTGTGTTTTAAAATGTTTTTAAAATTGTTTGAGGAGTTACTTGCCCCATTCGCTTTGCTGTAACAGAGCCAGAGATCCGCTCCATGTCATGCTGGGCCATTGAATGTACAATTACAATGGATTCCTCAACTTCCCCTGGTTCCACGACGTCCACGGGACTCCCTATGGGTGCACTCCTGTTCAACATCTATATTAGGCAGCCCGCGGACAGTTTGGGCTGCAGTGCTAATAGTACAGTGGAGCCTCTTTGCTTTCCCAAAAGCGCTCCACAATTGGGGTTGAATGAGAATGAGGTGGTAGATTTACAGATCATAAGGCCTGATAGGAACGTTTAATTGGTGGTGTTCTCATCAATCCGTCCAGTCAAGGGTAGGGGCCCAGGCAGAGACAGACACATGGTGGAGGTGAATGCATGGCTGTGCGGATGGTGTCACCAGGGGGGCTTCAGCATCCTTGAACATGGGCTGTTCTTCTGAGAAGAAGGATTGCTGAGCAGAGACGGGGTCCACGTATCAAGGAAGAAGAAGGGTATCTTCAGATACAGACTGGCTAACCCAGTGAGGAGGGCTTTAAACTAGGTTTGGCCTGGGCAGGAGACAAGCCCACAGGTAGGCCCAGAACATAGAGACCTGGGTGAAGGGTTGGGATGTAGGTAATCACAGCAGGCACAAAGCGGAGACATGAGGGAATATAGAGGGGAAATCTAATTTACATCTTAGATGTCTGTATATTAATGCACATAAACAGGAACAGAGCCATGCCCAGGGGCCGGGGCCAAGACCAGGGCTGGGTGCAGAGCCACAGCTGGGCTGTGGTCAGGGGCTGAGGCAGGATAGTTAAGCACCAGAACAAATTATCTCTAGGGAGATTATAGAAGGCAGAGGAGGTTTTTAAGATCAGGTTAGACAAACACCTGTCAGGGATGATCTAGATATAATACTTAGTCCTGCCCCAGTGCAGGGGACTGGACTTAGATGACCTATCAAGGTCCCTTTTAGTCTGACATTTCTATGATTCTATGATCCTCTCTAGTCTGACCTGATTTGGGTGTCCATTGAAGCCTGATTTCGGAGTTTGAATTGTTACATAACTGGATTATTTGCTATTAGAGTAACTACTGATTAAATACATGTCTGATGAGTACAGTGACATTGTTTTTTGAAAACTAGCATTTTAAATAGGAGATTGTGACAGATTAGACTAGGTCCGGAGGCTCCCTGCTTGGAGGCCTCACGGCTGTGCCTCACCCCTCCCCAGAAAAGAGCAATAGAGAGGTTCTCCAAGCTGTGCAGAGCAGCTTGTAGGATACAGCCAATGAGAGGGGCTGCAGGGAGCAGCCAATCAGGACCCAGCAGGCTCATATAAAAGGAGCTGAAATGCCTTACTAGATCAGTCTGCTAGCTGTGACTGAGGAAGCAAGAGGTGCTCCTGGTGGGCTGTGAGGGCTAAGGCAGGTATTTGCTGGTGAGGAACTGAGGGAATAATTTTTGGCAGGCTGGCTGCCAGGACTCAATTAAGATGGGCTACCGGGAAGTAGCCTAAAGAAATGCAGCTAGTTAAAGGGATGTGGCACATGGTTGCTACTTAGAGGGTCCCAGGGCTGGGTAGGTCCAAGTTCCCCCAACAGGCATTGGGGAAGTGACTGACTGAGAGAAGAGAGTTTAGACAGGTCCAGGGAAGGGACTGTACATGGACCTATTAGCCCCCCAGAAGGGGGCTGAACTGAGACTGACCCATCTGGAGAGCAAGGGTCAGAGGACTAAAAGGCAGGTGAAAAGCCTCCAGGGAGGAATCCCTGGCGGTGCTGCTCCATCCCAGAGCAGGAACCTTCGCATATAAACTGGCCAACTAGGGTACTGAGAGAGGCCCTGTTGATCAGACTGAGGACAGGTGCCTGGGAAGAGCTAAAGAGATGTTGCCAGTGGAGGGATACCATGATGGGCCTGGTTGGATTGTTAGGGACTGAGCCTGGGGAAGGCTGCAAGACATTTTGGACTGCATGTGACTTGACTGGAGGGCTGAGTCACTGAAGACCTGCCTGACAAGCACAGTGCCCTACAGGGGGCATCACGAGCTGAGACACTAAGAACAACAGCAGGCATGCACGCACTCGAGCAGGAGGAACTTGCGAGAGGTGGGTACCACCCCATTATAGAGATGCTTCGATCTGAAGGGGCTGATATGGCCATAGGAACTTATCCAGTAATTTCTGCATCAAGCCCATAACTTCTGTTTTGGCTACAGCATCTTTTAGAGAGTTTTATTAGTCTTGATTTAAAGATGAGATGTGACAGAATCTACCACGTGGCTAGGTAAATTGTTCCAATGGTTAATTACACTCACTGGTAAAAATCTATACCTGATTTCTAGTCTGAATTTGTCTAGTTTCAGCTTCCAACCATTCACTCTTGTTCTGCTTTTGTCTCCTAGATTACACCCACCCAATATCGGAAATCTCCCCACATAGATATTTGTAGATTATGATCATCAGCTCTTAACCTTCTCTTCGATAAACTAAATATATTGAGCTTCTTGAGTCTGTCACTATAAAGCAGGTTTTCCAGACTCAATCGTTGGAACTCTTTTCTGAGCCCTTTCCAATTTTTCAATTTTCCATTTTAAAGTGTGGACACCAGAACTGGACACCATCTCCAGTCCTGGTCTCATTAATGCCATATGCAGAGGTACGAACACCTCCTACTCCTTCCTGAAAATCCCTGCTTATACCTCTAAGGATCACATTAGCCCTCCCAACTACAGTGTTACACTGAGAGCACATGTTTAGTTGTTTATCCTCTAAGACCTTTGCAGAGTCACGGCTTTCCAGGATACACTCCCCCATTGTTTAAGTGTGACCTACATTCTTTGTTTTTAGATGCATTTTAGTTAGGGCTGATTGAAAATTTTCCATTAAAACTCCGAGTACTTGCTCATATCCATTCCATATTAGGCGTGTGTGCTCTCCACATGCACCAGTTCCGGAAGTTTTCCCCTCAGCAGTATCCATAGGGGACTGGCTCTGGTGCCCTCTGGAGTGGTGCCCACATGGCACGGTATAAGAGGCACCGCTGGTTCCTCCCACCCTCAGTTCCTCTTGCCGCCAGTGACGGTGCTGGAATATCTGCTGCTTCAGCTAGCATTGTTCATTCTCTATTCTTGCAAACTTTGAAAACCTGTAATATAGTTAGTAGTTTATTAGTTACCCTTAGTAGTAGTTTTCAAACTCTTCATTAGTCCCGAACAGGACTCAGCCGGGGGACGGGGCATGCCCCATTCCCCAGGCCTTAAGCCCTGCGATTGTTGCAAACAGCCTGTGCCTGTCAGCGATCCACATACCAGCTGCTAAGGTGCTTAGGCAAAGGGCACATAAGCGACAAGTGCCATAGCTGCAAGTCCTTCAAGCCTAGGATGAAGGAGCATGATATCCATCTAAGAGCGCTCTTAATGGAGTCGGCACTCACTCCGGCACCGGAGCAGCAGTTCAACTCCGCACCAAGCACCACGGCCTCTGTGAGCAGTGCTCCATTGGCGCCATCCACGAGCCGGCACTGGTCTCCCTCCACGGCTCCAGTCAAGAAGCCGAAAAAGACGAGGGGAAGATCCCCTACCTCCCATAAGGGAAAGGAGAGGGCTGGGGGCGAGCCAAGACCCGTCCTGGACAGCTCAACACCCCCTTTGGGAAGTCTGGCCCCAGCTCAAGTCAAGTGGTGCAGCCCATCCCACACTTGGACTGCAACTCCAGAAAGCGGTGCAGGCCCTGGCCAGCTTCAGGTGCTGTTGATGCCCAAAGCCCTTCAAGCAGCTCAGGAGATCCTAACGCTCTCGGTGCCACCCACACTGGCTCCAGTGGTACCCTGGTCCTGGGGGAAACCTGCGTTGGGACTAGAGAGGCAGGCTCAGGGGAGCCCTCTTGGGTCTCCACACAGGGAGCACCGATCGAGGGACTTGAGGCATAACTCGCTGGTAGATTGGTGCAGACCCTCTGAGCAGGGTGGATTTGATTTAAATCACTAGTCAACTGAATTTAAGTATGGATTTCTATATAAAAGTGCATTCTTATTGGTTGTTATAACCTTATTACATATTCTTCACAACTCAGAGATAGATGTAGGTTCATTTTTAGAAGGTACACACTATACATTTTTTAAAGTGATTTATTTTGAAAACTTTTCAGATCAGTTTTACAGCTATATCAGAAAATGAATGATTGTTTGGTTATTGAAGCAGATATTTATGAAGTTCACCTCCCAGTGACTATCTCCAATTCAATAGGTTAATCATTAATTTGGCAGATTTTCTTGCCAGGCTGTATTAGGAGGAGAACATCACCAGACAGACATTTAAACTGTTTTGTTTTAACTAAAACAACAACGTTATGTATTCTGGATTTTTTTTCTTCAACTGCAAATATATAATATTTTAACAAAACAAGCATATTAATTTTTTAATTTAAACATTCACGTTTTTTTAAAATCAGGTTTATTTTTGTTAATTGTTTTTAACTAAAAGTTACATGAAATATTAAAAAAAATAAAATAAAATTGACTGTCTGCCAGGTCAACATGAGAAACTTAAAATATTGGCTTCTGATATTAAAATATTAGCTGCTAACTCAGCCATCTTCACCTTCATTTTCCTGTTTGTTCATAATCTGGGGAAAAAAACAAGCTTTCCTGCTTTTTTCAGGTCCCAAATGATTTCTCAATTTGGAATGAATTAGTCCAAAGGAAGAAAATATTCTTTCTACACTAGCAGAAGAAGCTACTGCTGTTAAGTGAGATTATCAGTCTCTGGATCCAAGTGGTTATGACTCATGACAGTCAGATTCTTGAGAGGGCTTGAGACTCTTCCCACAGGTACTGACTCCTGTCCTGCAGTGGGATCTTAACTTGGTCTTCTCTAGGCTCACTGGTCTGCCCTTTGAACCACTGGGTTCCTGCTCTCTTTCCCACCTGTCATGGATGGCCGCGTCCTTGGTGGTGGTGACGTCGGCAAGACAAGTCTCTGAAATTAAAGCCTTGACCTCAGAATCACCCTACACGATCTTCTACAAGGACAAGGTTCAGCTGTGGCCCCACCTGGCCTTCCTGCTGAAGGTGGTCTCCATCTTCCATATGAACCAGGACATCTTCCTCCCAGTGTCTGTCCCAAACCACACAAGACCAGTGAAGAGAAGTGTCTTCACACCCTGGATGACCGGAGGGCTTTGGCTTTCTACTTAGAACATACCAAACCTTTCTGAAAAACCAATTCAACTCTTCATCGCTGCAGCAGATAGGATGAAGGGTCACCCGATGTCCTCGCGGAGGGTTTTCAATTGGATCGTCTTGTGCATAAGGACCTGTTGTGACCTGGTGGGGGTTCCGTCACCGCCAAGTGTCAGAGCCCGCTCGACAAGAGCACAGGCATCTTCGGCGGCCTTTCTGGTGCACATCCCTATCCAGGATATCTGTAGAGCCACAATGTGGTCCTCTGTTCACACATCTACCCCTCCTTATGCCATCACTCAGCAGGCCAGAGACAATGCTTGGTTCAACAGAGCTGTGTTGCAATTTATATGTCTGTGAACTCCTATCTGCCTCCACGGGGTACTGCTTTGGAGTCACCTAAGATGGAATGGATGTGAGCAAGCACTCGAAGAAAAGACAACCTTTCCTTAACTGGTGTTAAGGACCCGCCCTCCTTCCCCACTATCCGAGTTTCTGGCAAGAAGGAACTGAGGGTGGAGTACTCATTTGGAGTACTGTGTCCAGTTTTGGGCCCCACACTACAAGAAGGATGTGGATAAATTGGAGAGAGTCCAGCGGAGGGCATCAAAAATGATTAGGGGGCTGGAGCACATGACTTATGAGGAGAGGCTGAGGGAACTGGGATTGTTTAGTCTGCAGAAGAGAAGAATGAGGGGGGATTTGATAGCTGCTTTCAACTACCTGAAAGGGGGTTCCAAAGAGGATGGATCTAGACTGTTCTCAGTGGTAGAAGATGACAGAACAAGGAGTAATGGTCTCAAGTTGCAGAGGGGGAGGTTTAGGTTGGATATTAGGAAAAACTTTTTCACTAGTAGGGTGGTGAAGAACTGGAATGGGTTACCTAGGGAGGTAGTGGAATCTCCTTCCTTAGAGGTTTTTAAGGTCAGGCTTGACAAAGCCCTGGCTGGGATGATTTAGTTGGGTTTGGTCCTGCTTTGAGCAGGGGGTTGGACTAGATGACCTCCTGAGTTCCCTTCCAACCCTGAGATTCTATGATTCTATGATTCTATGTGGGGGGAGCTGGCGGTGCCCCTTATACTGTGCCATGCGGGCATCACTCCAGAGGATGCCAGAGCCAGTCCCTTACAGATACTGCTGAGGGGAAAACTTCCAGCACTGGTGCACGTGGCGAGCACACACACCGAATATGGAATGGACACAAGCTACACATCTCAAAGAGCACCAGTTATGGAAAAGGTAACTGTTCTTAAAAAACAAACAAACAAAAACCCTGAATTTTTGAAGAAACACAAATTCATATCTATCTTAGAAATTTGATATATTTTTTTAAATTAGATAATCAAAATCTACCAAAACTGTTTTCCTTCTCTTGGTGTGGTGGGTGGTTTTTTTGTTTTTTTGTTGTCAACAAAGCAGATTTTTTGGGGGTGCAGGTGGAAAGTACTAAGTATATTATGTCTACAACCTTTATCAACCAAACTTATGATCTCATCAATAAATGTTATAATGCTTGTTTAACAAGACCTGTTTCCATCCTTTTTTTTTTACCAGGATCAGTATCAGACTAACCAGCCTAAATCTTCCACTGATTGGAAGGCATGAGATGCACCGTCCTAGGGATGGGGGTTCCACGACCACCACTCCCAAGAGGAGGAGGAGGAGGGTGGTGGTGGTCGGGGACTCTCTCTCCTCAGGGGGACTGAGTCATCTATCTGCCGCCCTGACCGGGAAAACCGAGAGGTGTGCTGCTTGCCAGGGGCTAGGATTCACGATGTGACGGAGAGACTGCCGAGACTCATCAAGCCCTCGGATCGCTACCCCTTCCTGCTTCTCCACGTGGGCACCAATGATACTGCCAAGAATGACCTTGAGCGTATCACTGCAGACTACGTGGCTCTGGGAAGAAGGATAAAGGAGTTTGAGGTGCAAGTGGTGTTCTCGTCTATCCTCCCTGTGGCAGGAAAAGGCCAGGGTAGAGACCGTCGAATCGTGGAAATCAACGAATGGCTACGCAGATGGTGTCGGAGAGAAGGGTTTGGATTCTTTGACAGTGGGATGGTCTTCCAAGAAGAAGGATTGCTAGGCAGAGACGGGCTCCACCTCACGAAGAGAGGGAAGAGCATCTTTGCAAGCAGGCTGGCTAACCTAGTGAGGAGGGCTTTAAACTAGGTTCACCGGGGGAAGGAGACCAAAGCCCCGAGGTAAGTGGGGAAGTGGGATACCGGGAGGAAGCACAAGCAGGAGACTGCAAGAGGGGAGGACTCCTGTCTCAGACCGAGAAAGCGGGACAATCAGCGGGTTATCTTAAGTGCCTATACACAAATGCAAGAAGCCTGGGGAACAAGCAGGGAGAACTAGAAGTCCTGGCACAGTCAGGGAATTATGATGTAATTGGAATAACAGAGACTTGGTGGGATAACTCACATGACTGGAGTACTGTCATGGATGGATATAAACTGTTCAGGAAGGACAGGCAGGGCAGAAAAGGTGGGGGAGTTGCGTTGTACATAAGAGAGCAGTATGACTGCTCAGAGCTCCAGTATGAAACTGCAGAAAAACCTGAGTGTCTCTGGATTAAATTTAGAAGTATGAACAACAAGGGTAATGTCGTGGTGGGAGTCTGCTACAGACCACCGGACCAGGGGGATGAGGTGGACGAGGCTTTCTTCCAGCAACTAACAGAAGTTGCTAGATCACAGGCCCTGGTTCTCATGGGTGACTTTAATCACCCCGATATCTGCTGGGAGAGCAATACAGCGGTGCACAGACAATCTAGGAAGTTTCTGGAAAGTGTAGGGGACAATTTCCTGGTGCAAGTGCTGGAGGAACCAACTAGGGGAAAAGCTCTTCTTGACCTGCTGCTCACAAACAGGGAAGAAATAGTAGAGGAAGCAATAGTGGATGGGAACCTGGGAGGCAGTGACCATGAGATGGTCGAGTTCAGGATCCTGACACAAGGAAAAAGGGAAAGCAGTAGAACAGAGACCCTGGACTTCAGAAAAGCAGACTTCGACTCCCTCAGGGAACTGATGTGCAAGGTCCCCTGGGAGAATAACATGATGGGGAAAGGAGTCGAGGAAAGCTGGCTGTATTTCAAAGAAACCTTATTGAGGTTGCAGGAACAAACCATCCCGATGTGTAGGAAGAAAAGTAAATATGGCAGGCGACCAGCTTGGCTTAACAGTGAAATCCTTGCTCATCTTAAACACAAAAAAACAGCTTACAAGAAGTGGAAGATTGGACAAATAACCAGGGAGGAGTATAAAAGTATTGCTCAGGCATGCAGGTGTGAAATCAGGAAGGCCAAATCACACTTGGAGTTGCAGCTAGCCGGAGATGTTAGGAGTAACAAGAAGGGTTTCTTTAGGTATGTTAGCAACAGGAAGAAAGTCAAGGAAAGTGTGGGCCCCTTGCTGAATGAGGGAGGGAACCTAGTGACAGAGGATGTGGCGAAAGCTAGTGTACTCAATGCTTTTTTTGCCTCTGTCTTCACAGACAAGGTCAGCTCCCAGACAGCTGCACTCTGCAGCACGGTATGGGGAGGAGGTGACCAGCTCTCTGTGGAGAAAGAAGTAGTTCGGGGCTATTTAGGAAAGCTGGACGAGCACAAGTCCATGGGGCCGGATGCGCTGCATCCGAGGGTGCTAAAGGAGTTGTCCGATGAGATTGCAGAGCCATTGGCCATTATCTTTGAAAAATCATGGCGATCGGGGGAGGTCCCGGATGACTGGAAAAAAGCTAATGTAGTGCCCATCTTTAAAAAAGGGAAGAAGGAAGATCCAGGGAACTACAGGCCAGTCAGTCTCACCTCAGTCCCTGGAAAAATCATGGAACAGGTCCTCAAGGAATCAATCCTGAACCACTTAAAGGAGGGGAAAGTGATCAGGAACAGTCAGCATGGATTCACCAAGGGCAAGTCATGCCTGACTAACCTAATTGCCTTCTATGACGAGATAACCGGCTCTGTGGATGAGGGGAAAGCAGTGGATGTGCTATTTCTGGACTTTAGCAAAGCTTTTGATACAGTCTCCCACAGTATTCTTGCCAGCAAGTTAAAGAAGTATGGGCTGGATGAATGGACGGTAAGGTGGATAGAAAACTGGCTAGATGGTCGGGCTCAACGGGTAGTGATCAATGGTTCCATGTCTAGTTGGCAGCTGGTATCAAGTGGAGTGCCCCAAGGGTCGGTGCTGGGGCCGGTTTTATTCAATATCTTCATTAATGATCTGGAGGATGGTGTGGACTGCACCCTTAGCAAGTTTGCAGATGACACTAAACTGGGAGGAGTGGTTGATACGCTGGAGGGTAGGGCTAGGATACAGAGGGACCTAGACAAATTAGAGGATTGGGCCAAAAGAAATATGATGAGGTTCAACAAGGACAAGTGCAGAGTCCTGCACTTAGGACGGAAGAATCCCATGCACTGCTACAGACTAGGGACCGAATGGCTGGGCAGCAGTTCTGCAGAAAAGGACCTAGGGGTTACGGTGGACGAAAAGCTGAATATGAGTCAACAGTGTGCCCTTGTTGCCAAGAAGGCTAATGGCATTTTGGGTTGTATAAGTAGGGGCATTTCCAGCAGATCGAGGGATGTGATCATTCCCCTCTACTCAGCACTGGTGAGGCCTCATTTGGAGTACTGTGTCCAGTTTTGGGCCCCACACTACAAGAAGGATGTGGATAAATTGGAGAGAGTCCAGCGGAGGGCAACAAAAATGATTAGGGGGCTGGAGCAAATGACTTATGAGGAGAGGCTGAGGGAACTGGGATTATTTAGTCTGCAGAAGAGAAGCAGTATAGTAATGGACCTACACTCCATTGGCAGGATATCTTTTATTCCTGATATATTATTAAAATTCCTCATTGTCTTTAACCCTGCTGGCCATATGTTTTTTTTTCTTTTTTTTTTCCGTTTTTTTTCATTGATAGTTTCCCTTTAGCTTTCCTTATCATTTGTGTGCATTTCATAACCTCTCATTTATAGCCATTACTGCCAATCTCGCCTGTTCCATATGCTTTATTTTTTATCACAGCTTTCACTTCCCTTCCCAAGCAGGTTTTTTTTAACTGAGGAACCTCTTTCATAATTGAGGAATGGTTTGGACCATCTAGCAAAGTTTTTCTTGTTTAAAATTTCCCACCAATTAATTTTCCACTATTCCATTCTCTGCCCTGTTTGTCATCATGGGCCAGGCCTAGTGAATCCAAACCACCACTCCTCACCCTCTGGTTATACAAATCCCTCCCTCTCCTGAAGCTATGCCCTGAGGAAGGGACCAGCATCTACTGATTATGAGGTTTGCACCAGTGCAATGTACCATGGCTTGAAACTCTTTGGGTCCCAATCAGGGGCGGCTCTAGACATTTCGCCGCCCCAAGCAGGGCGGCATGCCGCAGGGGGCGCTCTGCCGGTCGCCGGGAGGGCGACAGGCGGCTCTGGTGGACCTCCCACAGGCGTGTCTGCGGAGGGTCTGCTGGTCCCGCGGCTGCGGGAGGTCCACCGGAGCCGCCTGCCACCCTCCCGGTGACCAGCAGAGCGCCCCCCGTGGCATGCCGCCCCAAGCACGCGCTTGGTGCGCTGGGGCCTGGAGCCGCCCCTGGTCCCAATGGTCTATTGCCCAGTGTCTTAATTTCTGCTCTAAACCTTCCTAGCAGTAACTAAAATGCTGATTGGAAGAATAAAATGCTAACAGCAGGTTCTGAAATGTGTTCCTTTCTTAATGAAACTCGAGGTACCTTTTCTCTCGCAGGTGTAAAGACACTGATTGTTGAAATAGGCTTCTGGAGCAAAAATTCCCCTTAAAGCTGAATTGGGGAGGGGAGGGCTGGTCCCCTTTGGTATGTGGCAGGAGCCCTTGAGTTGGGGGGATAGTGCCCCATTGTTAAGTATCAGAGGGGCAGCTGTGTTAGTCTGGATCTGTAAAAGCAGCAAAGAGTCCTGTGGCACCTTATAGACTAGCAGACATATTGGAGCATGAGCTTTCATGGGTAAATACCCACTGCCCCATTGTTGTGAGGCTGGAGCCCTCAGTAAGGAAGTCAGTTCCTGGATTACCAGACCGGGGTAGGGCTCAGGCCTGTTGAGGAAAGTATGTCAGCAGCCCTTGACCACAGCATGGCATGTCTCTGGAGTAAAAGGGATTCCGCATGTGTGTGAGGGACATTGCTGCCTCTAGGAGGACCACTGTGCTTTGCTGTGAACATGCTAATAGCTGTGTGACTGACACCTTCCAGGAGCTGGTGCATGCCCCAGCCTGGGGGATGTCTGCCTCTTTGTACCTATGTAGTTGAAGGAATCATTGATCACTTGGACCCTAGTTAAAGGAAGTCTTAAACTTCTGAAAGGATTTAGCAGACGGCTGCCTCTTGCTGCAGAGACAGATCAAGGGTAGAATTTCCCAAAACTATTAAATTATTTAGAAGTTTAGGGTTTTTAGATACACAGAAGCCTAAGTTCCATTCCTAAGTCACTTAGGCACTATTTGGAAGGTTGCCTCACATCAGCATTCAGTACTGGTTAAAAGAGAATTTCTCATCCAGTGGGTCACGACCTCCACGGTGATCACAAAAAGCAACTGCGGGAGTGGGAGATGCTGAAAACTTTATTGCTAAAATCTCACTCCCTACACCCCTTCCCCCTTTAAGGTCGAGTTCTCTGTCTACCTCTCCAAGCATCCCCCCCCCATCAGTTCAATAGGCTGATCACAGTTGGCACTGATCCATTTTTACTCTCACTTTTCTACTCAATGTAAAAGGGAGGTGGGTTGTGACAATTGGAGTGAGGGGTCATCAGCCCTCACCAGCCTAAGGCAGAGGATCAGGGGTGTAGTGAATGAGGCAGCAGGAGGGTCTCCTAGTGAAGGTGACAGAGCTGGGCCGAGCGGAACCACTTCTAGCTTTGTCTCTGTCACGGGACTTTCTTTAACGACCCCTCGTCTGTCTGGCCTTGGGGCAGGGACTGGCCTTGCGGGCTGGAAAGTGCCACGTTCCTCCCAAGCAGCGCTGGGAAGGACTGACTCACACCCAGGGCTGCCCACAGGGTGACCAGTCAGCAAGTGTGAAAAATCGGGACAGGAGCCTCTATAAGAAAAAGACCCAAAATCGGGACTGTCCCTATAAAACTGGAACATCTGGGCACCCAGGCTGCCCAAAGGGCCAGGGCGCGAGCGCAGCTCGGGCTGGCCACAGATCAGGGGGAGGCTTTGGCAGGTGTTGGCCTTTGTCTCCGTGTCCCAGGGGCGCTGGGAGAAGGCGCCCGCCCTGCGGGGGAGGCCCTGATACCGCGGTGACGGGCGCGCCGGGACGAGACCCCGCCCTGGTCCAGGCGGGGGGCGGGTCAGGGCGCGGCCCCGGGGGCAGCCGCAGCAGCGAGGCGGCAGCACCAGCCCTGCTCGGGCCGCGCAAGCCGAGCCCGCGGCGCGATGCCCGGGCGCAGCCTGATCCGGGCCCTGCCGGTCGGCCGCGGGGCGGGGCGAGCACCGGGGCGAGCGCGGCGCGAAGGTAGCTAAGGCGGCGGCCGGCTGGGTCCTGCGCGGGGAGACGGGAGCGGTCCCGGCGCCGGGGCAGGTAAGCGCGGCCCGGCCCGGCCCCTTGGCACCTGTGCAGCCCAGGGCCGGACCCACCCACGGGGGTCGCGGCGAGCAGGAGGGGAGAGGCCCCCCCGGTCCCCGCCCTTGCACACACCCCCGTCCCCCCCCCACGGCACTGGGCGCTGCGCGGACCTGCGGGGGGTGCAGGCTCTGACATCCGTCCCTTTGCCCCCCCCCCCCCCCGCTCAGTCACGGCAGGCGGGGTCTGGGAGAGCCGGACAGGTGGCAGGAGATCTCCCAGCAGCACCGTGATCACAGGCAGCGAGCTCCCCGCTTCCCCCTTGCGCCCCCCAGCTGGCCAGGCCAGGAGGGGAACGGGGGGTGGGGGGCAGGGACTGCCTGTGCGCCCCCCCCCCCCGGACCTGTGTCTGAGCTCAGCAATCTCTGCCCAGCTCCCCTGGGAGCAGGAGGGGCCGGCTCGTTCCCTGGCTGGGCTTTGGCCTGGTGCTGGGAGGAGGGTGCCAGCCTTTCCCCTGAATATTGGGGTTCCCACAGGATTTGGGGCTAGTGGTCAAGCTCCATTGGCGGTCCCTTGGGATAGAGGGAGCTGGCTACCCCTAAAAGATGCAGGATGGGAGAGAGAACCCCCCATCCCCCCTCCCCCGGAGGGCAGTGCAGCCAGTGAGAGCAGAGTAACTGGGGGGTGATGGGGGCAGATGAAAGAAAACTGGAGGAGGGTGTTACTGGGGGGCTGGAGAGAGTGGGGCAGTGGGTAATAGCGGGTGGGGGTGGGGAGAAGCTGAGGCCAGAGGAGCAGGAGGCTGGAATGAAGGGACCAACAGCTGGAGTCAGTGAGTGTATGAAGGGTGGGGCCTGGGTGAACTAGCAACCAGGTTGAACAAGTGGATTTAGGGTTGCAGCAGCTGGTATCAATGGGTGGAGAGGAGCCATGCTCAGGAAGCTACCAGGTTCAGGGCTCCTGGGGGAGCTGGGGTCGCTCTGAGAGCTGGGGGAGGGGATAGTTAGGCTGGGGGAGCATGGAGGGTTGTTGAGAACTAAGACCCCTGTGGGGCAGCGAGCTTGGGGGCAGGTGGTTTGGTCCTAGGAGGCTTCAAGGAGCTGGGAGCCTGACAGGCAAGTGGGAGAGCCTGGCCCTGAATAGAGGGAGAGGCTGGTCTCCGGTTGAAGAGTGGGCAGATGTTCCACGATTCCCCGAGTGGGTGGCCGACACTGCCGTTACTGGGGCTGTCTGGTTCTAAATGCAGGCGCCGCTTCTGTTGGAGCTGAAAGAACCGGCTCTGTAGCAGGCTCCTGCACCTGTGGATGTGGGCCAGCCGCTACTAGAGAGGGACGGAGCCTCATGGGGTGGGTTGCCCACCAGAGAGGGACACCGCAGGAGCTGGGGCAGGGCGGGGATGTTTATGCTGCAATCACAGGGTACGAATGCCGTGTAGACATACCTTGAGTCTGCTCCTGCACTCACCACCTCAGCAGTATGGTGGAGAAAGGGGCAAGGCCTGGCCAGTGACGATCATCTAGGGAGCGCGGCACAGGGCCCCTCCCTGCCTGACTGTACTTGTTGAGGTTTATATAGTCCCTCAGTACGAGGAGCCCACGCACTCCTCACACTCGGGAAATGTGTGATAAAAGTGGACTTGTCCAGTAGCTACCATTGACAAGTAATTTGCATCAGTGGCCCAGCACCTGGGAACAACCCAAGATCTTTGTGACCTGCAGTTCCAAGCAGCTCAGGAACAATGGTAGATTAGGGCTCTTTGCTGTGCTAGCCAATGCCCTGATTCTGGGCTGTGTGTGTTTAGCATAAAAGGGGGTGGAGCCCAGGCACAGGAATTCCCCTGGTGAAGGTGGGGGAGTCTACTGATAAAGGGGGGCTGCTCATTGCCCCCAGGTTAGGGGCATGTTAGAGGAGGAGGGAAGGGGAATTGCCAGAGCACTGCACTCTGGCTGCCCTGGTCTGCTGGATGGCTCTATAGGCAGTAACGATAAGTTAGGGCAGCCCCTGGACTGCTCTAGTTTACAGCTGTAACAGACTGTGGCCCAAAGACACCCCCAGAATCACGAAGGTGCAAAAGTGGCACCTGTCCACCTTTGTGCTCCTCCCTTCCCTGCCAATTCCAAACCACATCCGAGGTGGCAGCAACACTTTAAGAGCTTAATGTGCTGACGTTGGGGTGGGGACCCAGTAATTTCCATCCCAGAATACTGAAAGCGCTGGCACATAAATCCAGTAGCAAGGATGTTAATAAAACTATCAAACTGGGGGTGGTACCATGTGACTGGCCAATCACCAATGTAATACTTAAGAAAGGGGGGCAGGGGAGTGATCTGGGCAATGGTAGACCTGTCAGGGTATGTCTACACAGCAAAAAAAACCCTGCAGCTGGTCTGTGCCAGCCAACTCGGGCTCGGGGAGCTTGGGTCAGGAGCGGGCTGGAGCCTGAGCTCTGGGACCCTCTTCACCTTGCAGGGTCCCAGAGCCCGGGCTCCAGCCTGAGCCTGGACATCTACACTGCAATGAAACCACCCCGCAGCCTGAGTCCCGTGAGCAGGTGTGTGTCTGTTGTGGAAAAATACCCTTAGTCAGACCTCAATAGTACATCAGGCTTTAAAATCAATTGAGACGGAAAGAATAATGAAATACATGGAAGTAAATGGAGAAAGGAAGGTAATGCAGCATGGGCTTACCAAAGGAAGACAATGCCAAGCTAACCCGATGTCTCTCTTTGATAATTGATATTTTAGGTGAGGGAAATGCCATAGATCTAATAGCAGTAAAGCATTTGATACAGCACTACATTATCAGGGAAGCAGGAGAAGATGGGAGTTGTACAAGAATTGTAAGGTGGTAAGGAGCTAGCTAAAGGAGAGAAGACAACGGGTTGTGCTGAAAAGTGAATGATGGGCTGGCAGAAGGCTACTCAAGGATCAGTCTTGGGGCCAATCTTGAATATTTTTATTAAGGACCTTGGCACAAGAAGTAGGACGAGTGCTAACAAAATTTGCTGATGACACAGAGTTGAGGGGCACCATCAGTACAGAGGGGGATCAGACTAGTACACAAGAAGACCCGAATGACCTAGAGGACTGGGGTAAGAGCAGTGGGATGAAATTTAATAGTACAAAGTTCAAGATCATGCAGCATAGGGACTAATAAGCATTTCTGCTGCAAGCTGGAGTTTCATCAGTTGGCAGTGATGAAGAGGAAAGAGACCTGGTTATGTGGGTTGATTGTAGGATGACTATGAGCTGCCAATGTGACGTGGCTGTGAAAAAGCAAATGTGACCCTCGGCTGGATCAGGCGAGGCATTTCCTGTAAAGATATTGAAGTATTAATGCCATTGTACAAGGCACTGGTAAGACCTCCTCTGGAATACTGCGTACACTTCAGGTCACCCATGTGTAAACCCAAACCCCCAACACCACCTGGAACAGATGCAGAGAAGGGCTACTAGGTTAATCATGGGAATGGAGAGCCTGTCTTAGTAGAGGAAATTAAGAGCTTGGCTTTTTTAGCCTTGCAAAAAGAAGGCGGAGAGGGATCTGCATGTGCTCTATAATTACATCAGGGAGGAAGGGGGGAGTGGAAGTGGGTAAACTTTATGGAGGGTGAAGAGCTATTTAAGCTAAAGCACAGTGTTGGCACAAGAACAAATGGGGATAAACTGGCCATGAACAAATTTAGGTCTGAAATTAGAAGAAGCTATGTGGGCAAAAACCCTAACTAGTTTTAAGATAGAGCTTGACAAATTTCTGAGTGATTGTATGATGGGGTAACTTGTGGTATGGGGGCAGGACTCGGCAGCCACGGAGATCTCTTCTAGTTCATGTCTTATGTTCCTAAAATCTTGTGCTTCAGGACTTCAGTTGGTCACCTGTAGGGACCAGAAAGGAATGCCCCCCAGTGTATTCCGGTGTTTGGGCTGGGAAGGGTCCTTCATCTGAAGCATCAGAGGTGGCCAAAGCTGGACCCTAGATGGGATGGGCCAGTGCTCTCAGGTGGTTCTGCAAATTCTCTCTCCAGACTTGGCTATTGAGTCTTGCCCACATGCTCAGGGTCTAACTGATCTCCATGTATGGGATCGGGAAGGAATTTCCCCCAGGTCAGATTAGCACTGACCTTGGGGCATTTTCATCTTCTTCAGCAGCATCGGGTGTGCGTCAGTTGCTAGAGTGATCTCAGCATATCTCACTAAATTGATTCCCTGCCGTTGCCAAGGGCATTGGTTCACCCTTGGTCCCTCCTCTTCTCTGCCTGTGGCACGTCATAGTCTAGTCTCCTGGGGTCTGTAATATGTTGGTCTAATTCTGGTTGTTGGGTTTGGTGTGGGGGTGGCTGGAAGGGTTGGTGGCCTATGCTATACAGAAGGTCACACGAGATGATCTCCGGGTCCATTCTAACCTTAAACCTGTGACTCTGTCCACCTGGAATGTTGATACATTTTCTGCTTAGACACAGCGGGGCCTGATTCATCCCTTGTCCCAGGGGTCTCCAATTCAAATGACCACGAGGGCCCCATGAGGGCTAGTTCATTGGCCCGAGGGCCGCATCGCTGACACCCCACCCCTTGCTGCCACCGGCCCTGCCCCCACTCCAACCCCCTTCCTGAAGTCCCCACTCCAACTCTGCCTACTCTCTGCCCCCAGAGGGCGTATGAGGGTTGTGGTGGGGGCTCAGGGCAGGGGGCTGGGGTGTGGGGTGCAGGCAGGGGGCTCAGGGCAGGGAGTTGTGGGGCGGTGTGCAGGAGGGCTTCGGGCCCTGGGGTGGCAGCGGCACACAGCGGGGCCAGGGCAGGCTGCCGGCCCCAGCCCCGCTCCGGGATGTAGCTGGAACTATGTCCCTGTGGCCCCTGGGGACTCACGGCTCCGTATGCTACTTGCCGCGCCTCCAGGTACCTCCCCCAAAGCTCCCATTGGCTGTGGTTCCCCTTTCCCGGCCAATGGGAGTGCGGGGTGGAGGGGGACAGGGTGGTGTCAGCCACTTCAGGGAGCCGCACGGGGCTCGAGGGGGGCAATCCTGTGGCTGTAGCTTGCCCACCCCTGGCCGGGAGATAGGCCGGGGGGGCGGGTGCGAGCCGCTTGGCGGGCCGCAGGAAATAGCCCCGTGGGCCGCGTGTTTGAAACCCCTGCCTCATCTGTTCTCCCTGCACCCAGCCACCATCTGTAGATTGTCTTCTCCTTTCCTGAATTGTGCTTTGCCCAGGAAGATCTCTGAGATACCCTTGTGTAACAGCCCCCGGTTGTCGGCTGGTGGGATCGAACTGGGGTCTCTGGAGCTTAGTGCATAAGCTTCTACTATGGGAGCTAAGAGCCATATGGCTGTTAGCTCAGGCTGTAGAGCAGACTCATTAATCTCTCTCTCTCTGTGTGGTCTCCGTGCCACTCGCTGGGACAGAGCACCACGCCCAGGAGGTGTGTGGGTTACACACGTCAAAGCACACAGCATAGCTCCTCCCCTAGTACCGGGCTAGCCAGAGGCCCTCAGCATCTGTTCGGGAGCTGATCCTGCTAGTTGCTGTAAATCACCAATTCCAAGGCTGGTTGTTTTACTCAGCTGCAGTTTAAAAAAACAATGGAGGAACAAACATACACTAAACATTCAGCACGAGAAAAACCATGTGACTCCGTGTATTGAAACAGCATTTTTTTAAAATGTAATTTCATAATTTTTTTAAAAAGCCACGATAACATTTCTGTTTGTTCATTTTGGACCATATGTCTCCCCCACGTGGGTCACCAGCAGAGCGGGAACCTTTAGATGCACAGCACAGACCTCTGAGCATTAACAGACTTAGCTTCTGAGGGACCATCCGCTAAGGAGGGGTGAGGCAGACACTTTGCCAGTGGGTTTCACGGCTGCTGGCTAACAGCAGAGGAATGTGGAGATTCAGGAATCCTGGGTTCAGTTACAGGTTCTGGAGGGGGAGTGTCCTCTAATGATTGAGGCCCTTTCTGCCCCATCCCCTCTGCCCCTCCTCTTCCTTCCCTCCGGCCCCTGCCCCTCTGCTCCTCCACCCTTTGTATTGGAGCCAGGCTGCTGCCTTGTCCTGAACCTGTCCCCACAGCAGCTGGGAGGAGGAATTAGAGGGACCGGCTGTCCTGGGATGGAGCATGCTCTGTGGGAACAGAGTCTGATCAGCATGTATGAGGCAGGAGGGAATGGTGCATGCTCAGTGCAGTTGGTCTCTGAGATCATAACGCTGCCAGTCTGTACTGAGCATTGATGTGTGAATTGAAATCTTAAAGGCTTAAAATGGGACCACATTTGGGCAAGTTTTCAAGGGGACACCAAAAGGCACATCCCTGACTATAGGGTAACCTCCCTGCCAAATGTCAGGCCCTGCTTCAGAGCCTGAAGGGGCTAGTGTTTCGCAGTGAAATGGTTGTAGGGGTTTTTGTGCACATAGGCAAAACAATGTATTTTTTCCTCTTCACCTTGTGCTCAGAAACAGCTGAACAGGTTCTGATCACCTCTAAAAAGAGTCAGGCTGACACCCAGCACTGGGAATTTCAGCCCAAACCCTTAATGTTTGGCAAAGTGATATGCAACTGAAAATGGGCTTATCTTTGAAAGTGGCAGTCGCCTTCACTAGAGGTGATACTACCAGCTCTGCCTAAAATACTCATTTCAAAGAAGTCATGGGCTCCCGTGTAAATGGTTTGTGGATACACATATGGAATCAATTCTGTGGTCTGTTCACAAAGGACAGGTTCACTCCTGGGTGAGCAGGAATCCTCCTGGGAAGGGACTTTTTGATGGAACACCGGGACATCCTTAATAAATCATTGCTTCTTCCCTACTTCTCTTGGATTCCCTGGCTGCAATGTACAGCCGTAACACACAATTCCCCATAACCGGTGTGGTTCCTCGAGGAACAACCGAGGCAGGCCTGAGTCTGGGAACATAGGGGCCCAGCTGGAAACCTTCCTGAGCCCTTGCCACCTGCCTGCCCCCTGCTGGTAATTGTTGGGAGTTTGGAGAGACGTATCCTTGGTCATGTGATGTGGGTGTTACACAATCGGGAGCCAGGCTAATGCTTGCTGGACCTGAGTTAGTTAAAGTGCGGTGGGGAGCAGGGAGGGAGAGGGGGCTGGCTCATGTTTGGGCCACGTGTGTGGAGGAGAGAGGGGCTGGTTCATGTTTTCTTTATTCCTCGCTAGGTTTTTGACGTGGAGACTTCTGCGTGACACGCTGCTCTGACCCTCCCTGTCCTCCTGCCGTCCCTGCTGCAGGCGGGGCTGTCTGTGTGAGATGGCGGGCCGGCTGCCTCGCTCTGCGGACCTAACCCGCTTCTGCCAGAAGCTCAACCGGGTGAAAACTCTGGAGGATGACATGATGGAGACGACCTTCAACAGATGCCTCTCCACCGTTGACCTGACGCTGCTGGGCATAGGGGGCATGGTTGGCTCTGGCCTGTATGTCCTCACGGGCACAGTAGCCAAGGAGATTGCTGGCCCTGCTGTCGTCGTCTCTTTCATCATTGCTGGCTTTGCCTCTCTGCTGGCAGCTCTCTGTTATGCCGAGTTCGGTGCCCGGGTGCCTAAGACAGGCTCTGCGTACATGTTCACCTACGTCTCCATGGGCGAGATCTGGGCCTTCCTGATTGGCTGGAATGTGCTCCTGGAGTACATGATCGGGGGCGCTGCGGTGGCAAGGGCATGGAGTGCCTATCTGGATTCCATATTTAGTCATAAAATAAAAAATTTCACTGAGACCCACATTGGCACATGGCAGGTACCGTTCCTGGCACAGTACCCAGACTTCCTGGCAGCAGGCGTCTTGCTGATAGCCACAGCATTCATCTCCTTTGGGGCCAAAGTGTCCTCCTGGCTTAACCACGTGTTCTCAGCCATCAGCTTGGGTGTGATCCTCTTCATCCTCGTTATGGGATTCATTCTCGCAGAACCCAAGAACTGGAGTGCTCAGGAAGGTGGCTTTGCTCCATATGGACTGTCAGGCATCATGGCAGGCACGGCCACCTGCTTCTATGCCTTTGTAGGCTTTGATGTCATAGCAGCCTCCAGTGAAGAAGCCAGAAACCCCCAGAAGGCTGTTCCCAGAGCAATAGCCATCTCCTTGGGCCTGGCCGCGGGGGCCTATATACTGGTGTCCGTGGTGCTGACGCTGATGGTGCCCTGGCACACTCTGGATCCTGACTCTGCCCTGGCAGATGCGTTTTACAGACGAGGTTACTCGTGGGCAGGGTTTATAGTAGCTGCTGGTTCCATTTGTGGTAAGTATGGACAGGCTGAAACCTCAGGTCCAGACGCCCAGTGCCCCAGTCCCTGGGATAGCAGCTCGGCCTGTCCCCTCTGGCAGGGTACGTGAAAGAAATGACATCTCGAGTTATGCACTGCACGTTTCCAGGGCCTGATTCATAGCCGCCAGGCTACTGGTTAGTGCTCAGAGTCCTGGATGCCATTTCCAGGTTTGCCACTGACTCGCAGCGTGACCTTGGCCAAGTCTCTTAACTGCTCTGCTCCGTTTCCCCTGCTGTACCATGGGGATAGGAAATGCTGGGGGCTAACTCCACCTCCTTGGAGGCTGCCTCCCCTCTGAGTTGCTCCCATTGTCTGGGGCTGCCTGTTGGTCTGTCCCAGGGTTGAGGGACCCTGGGAATGAAGCAGAGCCCTGGATGGAGTTCCTACTCCCAGGCAATCTCTCCCGATGGCAAAGTATTCACTCGGGCTCCAGGGTCCTGGATCTACCATGTGCCTGCTCCCTGGAAAACCACTGAGGAGCGATGGGCTCCACTGGAGTGAGCAGATGAGCCTGACCGTGGCCGCCTCGTGGGAGAGATCCCCACAGTCACTGGCAGATGCACATGAGCTCAGGAACTGCATGGCTGCCTCGTCCCTGAGCCAGCTCTGGTCCCCAGGGTGGTGTGGGCAGGTTCGGGTGTGTGACTCTGACCCTGTGGCCTCTCTCTCTTTCTTTATCCTTCCCTCCCCCCAGCGATGAACACGGTTCTGCTGAGCAACCTCTTCTCCCTCCCCAGAATTGTTTACGCCATGGCGGAGGACGGGCTCTTTTTCCAGGTGTTCTCCAGAGTGCACCCCCGCACGCAGGTGCCCGTGATCGGGATTGTGGTGTTTGGGGTGCTCATGGCTCTGATGGCCCTCGTCTTCGACCTGGAGGCCCTGGTGCAGTTTCTGTCCATTGGCACTCTGCAGGCTTACACCTTCGTCGCAGCCAGCATCATTGTGCTGCGCTTTCAGCAGGAGAAGTCGGCAGCTCCCCCTCAGCCTGCCGGGAGCCAGCCCAGTCCTGGGCCCAACGAAGGGGCTGGGCCCAGCGAGCTAAAGGAATACGAATCCTTCTCGGACAAGCTGCAGCTGGTGAGCACTGACAAAGCCAAAGTGCACCGGGAGCCAGGGCAGCTGAAGGCAGCTTTCGAGCCCTACCTGGAGCTCCTCAGCGACTTCTACCCTGGGGAGGTGGTCACCATTGCCGTGGTTACCTTGATGGTGTCTGCCATATGCCTGTGCTCCATCTTGGTATTTGGCAACACCCATCTTCACCTGCCCACCTGGAGCTACTCCCTGCTGCTGCTGCTCTTCAGCCTGGGATTTCTGCTCAGCTTGCTTCTCATTTGGGTCCATGAGCAACAGCAGAGCACCAAGACCTTTCAGGTAGCCACCTGCCCCTTTCATTCTCATTGGTTGCTGTGGCCTGGGGGAGGTTGGATTGGCCCTTGCACAATAATGTCTGCAGTAGAGGAAGGCTGGGCTTGTGGTGAAAGTGCAGGTTTTCTTTTACTGGACCAACCTCTGTTGGCGAGAGACAAGCTTTTGAGTTACATCTTCATCTAGGACACCTTCATCTCCATCTGTGGCACTCCAAATGCCCACAATTAAGCATAATTAATATTATGTAGTTAACTCGAGCGATTAGCTCAAAACAAATTAACTCGATTAAAAAAATTAATCGTGATCAATCAGAGTTTTAATCACACCGGTTAACAATAATAGAAAACCAATTTAAATTTTTGATGCTTTTCTGCATTTTTCAAATATATTGATTTCAATTACAAGACAGAACCCAAAGTGTACAGGCCTCACTTTATATTTTTATTAAATATTTGCCTTGTAAAAAAAGATAAACACAAGATAGTATTTTTCAGTTCACCTCCTACAAGTACAATAGTGCAATCTCTTTATCATGAAAGTGCAACTTACAGATGTAGAATTTTTTTAATAACTGCACTCAAAAATAAAACAATGTAAAACTTTAGAGCCCACAAGTCCACTCAGTCCTACTTCTTGTTCAGCCAGTCGCTCAGACAGATGAGTTTGTTTACATTTACAGGGGATAATGCTGCACAATTCTTCTTTACAATGTCACCTGAAAGTAAGAACAGGCATTTGTGTGGCACAATTGTAGCCAGTGTTGCAAGGTATTTACGTGCCAGATATGCTAAACATTCGCATGCCCCTTAGTGCCATCTACAAGTTGAAGCAAGATCTTTTGTTTATCTCTTTCCAGTGCAAATACTTGTAATAAAAAATAACAAAGTGAGCAGTGTACACTTTGTAGTCTGTGTAATTGAAATCAATATGTTTGAAAATGTAGACAAACATTCAAAATGTTTATAATACATTTAAATTGGTATTCTGTTGTTTCACACTGTGATTAAAACTGCAATTGCAATTAATATTTTTAATCATTTGACAGCCCTAATGTTAACCATTTGCATCAATCCTCTCTGTTATTTCCTAACGATTCCTATGCATCAGTGTGGTCTAACTACCTGTCTAGTGCCTGGTAACCTAAAGACCAAACTCACCCTGAACTCCCTTCTTCAGAAATCTCGCCCTGTCCCTTTCATGGTCTCCTGCTCACCTTCTACGAATAAGAGTGCAGAATTATGACCTAAAGTTATATTCCTCTAGGCCTGTAGGATCATAAATAAAACCCAGCCTTTAGTGTAACTACTGCTATTAGGCCTCCTACAAAAAATCCTTAATATAGCAAACCTGGGAACCCAGTTG
Organism: Mauremys mutica; assembly: GCF_020497125.1. NCBI lineage: Eukaryota > Metazoa > Chordata > Testudines > Geoemydidae > Mauremys > Mauremys mutica. The sequence goes on from NC_059087.1 coordinate 27,435,818, forward strand.
CTTATGTTCACCTGCTTGCCTCCCAGGTCTGTTTCAACCTAGTAAGCAAAACATCAAGACAACGAGGCGCTGAGTATCAGTGTTTTGATACTCAAAACATTAAGGTCAATCATATACCCCTGTATCATTATACTCATTGCAAGCAGGGGAAAGGTCATAGGTCAACAACCTTTTTGAAGAATTTTTCTTAGCAGTTGTCCACCCTGCCGTGTCCTTTGAATGTGTGAGCTCAGCCTTAGTTGTGACTGTCGTAGGCGTGTTCTCTCCTTCTCACTGGCTGCTCTTTTCCTGGCAGATTCCGCTTGTGCCGCTCACTCCTGCGCTGAGTATTCTCCTGAACGTCTATCTCATGCTGAAGCTGAGCTACATGACGTGGCTTCGATTCTCCGTCTGGTTGATCCTAGGTGAGTTCAGGCGGTGGCTAATCAGTGACGTTACCTCCCCTGAGAAGCAGGCCCATTCTGAGCTGAGGAGCTGGTGACATCCATGGTGATGCTGGGCTGGGTCATACAGGTCCCTGTAACAAAGCCTGAAGAACAATGTTTGAATGACTAGGGAGTCGGACGCAGACAAGGATATACTTGCATCGCTTAGAATAGCGTGGAACAAAGGGTAAGAGAGCGTCAGTAGCTGCCCAGGAGGCGTCAGAGCCAAGGGAGTGATCCGCTGTTAGAGAAAAGAATCAAGAATTGACTGCTATTTAGTATAAAAAGCCTTGGCAGAGTGGAATGCAGCTTGGCTAGGGAGATGTAGGCCAAGTGTTTGATAAAATGCATCTCGCTGTCAGTGGGAAAATGAATTAAAACGGTCTTGGGTTAAAAAAAATAAAAATCAGTGACATGGCCCTGGCTGGTCTGGGGAAGTAAGGAGGGAAATCAGGGCAGGGGCCTGTTGAGGCTTTGGTTTTAACTCCCCGGCAGGGTGTGTGGATACAACGATGGTCAGGGCCATTATAAAGAGATGGGAAGGGAGGGATACTGTCACATGGTCTGAAACTGGTGGAAGGACCGTAGACAATGGGCCATGGAAAATGCCAGCTGGTTGAGTAGGCGGGCGGGGGCCGGTGGGGCCCTGCAGCACTGGTGTTGGGCCTGCTTTCATTTTCCCTCCCTTTCCTAGACAGAACCTCCATCGCACATATCGGGGGAGGGGGTCTCTCCCTCCCACTTGGCTGAGTCAGACGCAAGCTCCTTTGCCTTGCTGCTAAAGCAAACACACTCTCTCTCTCTGCTGCAACAGGCCTCCTGGTGTACTTTGGTTACGGCATCTGGCACAGCAAAGAGAACCTGCGTGAGCCCACGTCCCGCAGTGTGAGCGCCCGCTACGTGGTGTTCCCTAGCAGCAGCCTGGAGGAGACGGTGCAGGCGGTTCAACCCAACCCCCAGCCCTTGACGGAGCTGCCGGACATGGTGACCGAGGAAGCCAAGCGATGATGCGTCAAGGGCGTAGCAGCCTCCCTGCGTGAAAAATGACACCACCCCACCCCCCACTTTCCTCTGCCGAAACAGCTGCCAGGGCTGGGTCTTCCCTGAGCAAACTCTGGGCGCTGGAGACAGGACGGTGATACACATCCTTTCCCCTCCGCACTCACAGCAAAAGCACTAGGGAGGTGATGGCTGCCTCCTTTCCCATACCCTGGCGCACAGGGATCTGGCTTTTTTCCCCCACTTCTAGCTCGTAGTAATGTGTAAGCCGCGTCTTCCCCAACTGCTCCACCCGAATCCCCTGCCAAACCCAGCACAACCCTCGTAACAACAGAGGGGTCACGTTTCAGCTCCACCACTCTGTGCCCTGCCCGTCCTGAAATATCGGGGGCCAACAGAGTCAATGTGGCCATTCCCAGCAGAGCCCCCCATCTCTTCCCATGGCCCAGGGTGTATGATGAAGGGTCTCTGGCAAACACCCAGGTCACGCAGGGCTGAGAGTCAGGACTTTATCCTGGCTCTCACATGGACTCCTCGCCTCGGCTGAGTCCCTTCTCCCTAAACCTCATCCCCAGCCGAGGGTGATGCTTAATTAGATGGTGTGTGCAAAGCGCTACAAGTGCACAGCATTAGGGCATTTCTACACGAGCTTTCCTGGGGTTCTTGGCACAGACAATCGGGTGCTGATCAGGCACCTGCTGGCATTCCCTGCCCTGGCCCAGGTCAGCATGAATCATAGAATCTCAGGGTTGGAAGGGACCTCAGGAGGTATCTAGTCCACCCCTCTGCTCAAAGCAGGACCAATCCCCAGACAGATTTTTGTCCTAGGTCCCTAAATGGCCCCCTCGTGGATTGAGCTCACAACCCTGTGTTTAGCAGGCCAATGCGCAAACCACTGAGCTATCCCCCTGAAGCTGCATGTTCAAGCACCTAGTTCAGTGGGGTCACACCCAGGGCACATTTGTGGGGTTCCATTATTCTAAAAGGCACAGAAATGAGTGTGGTGCTGGGGGGCGGCCCAGGCCTTTGTACTGAGTGGGGCTGGCAAAGGTGAGGCCGAGCCGAAACCCTCTGGTTATAAATCCATGGCCACACTGGGGCAAGTGCAGAGGGAGCAGAGATTCCCCACTACCCTTTGTTAGCTAGTCCCATGTGAATGGTTTCTAGACAATCACTTTACTAGTGCAGTGAAATAGCACATTACCCTGGCTGTGCCCTCGCTCGCTCATCCCAAGCAGCTGGGCTGCCTGACCACCAGCCTGACTCTCCTGTGCCCCCGGCCCTCCACACCTAGCGCTCAGCCCTGTACGACACACAGGACAGCTCGGCCCTGCCCGGCAGAGAGCGCGCTCTGAAAGTGAGCGGCAGCTCTGCGTTTCCGAGAACGGCCCCACAAGGGGCTGCTTTGGGCTCTGGCTCCTGTGCCCCTCGCCCTTTGCAGTTTCCTTGTGGCCCTACAGGCTGCTGTCACGGCGCACAGGGCTGGGGGCAGGCCCTTGTGCCCCCTACACCCTGGCAGGCTCTAGCCCCCTAGGCTGGCCCTGCTCTGTTGCCAGCTTTCATGTAAATTGGGCTGCGGCCTCCCCCGCAAAGCCAGCTTTTGGGATCCCCTCTGCCTGGTGTCAGGGTAAGGCCTTGCCCTGCAGATCAGCTCATTTCTGAGGCTCCTTTTTCCACGGTTCTTTGCCCGTGTTCTCCTCTTGGCTGCTGTGCCATGAGCTACTGAGCCCAGCTCTGACTTTAAGCCAGTGCCCAGGGGGAGCGGGAAGGTGGCTGTTGTTTACTGTACACATCCCCCACCCTCCGCAGCTGCAGACTGCGAGTGGGCATGTCAGCTGTCCCCCGCCTCCCCCCGGCTCTGCTGTGGCCCAGGTGAGGTGCAGGTGTGAGTAGGGCATTGTTACTGGGTGAGCTGTGGCCGAGGCCTAGTTACTAGTATTTATTAGGAGGAAATGTGCAGAGACAACGCACGCACCCCAGAAAGCACAACGGCCAGGCCCTGCAGCAGTGCCTGCCCCCCATCCGCCTCCCCTGGCCTTGTGGCGCACTGGGAGGGGTTTGTATAAGGCAGGAGATAAGGGGAAGGGACTCTGGGCTTACGTTCTGACAGCCTGGCTCTGCCTGCTGCGGCTGAGAGCTGCTCCTGGAGCCCACCGGAGGCAGCTGTGCAGCCTGGGCATTAGCTTGTGAATTTGCTGTGACTGCCTAAGGTGGTGTATTTAGCACATGCTGTTCTGGGTCCTGGTTGCTCCGTGCTCTGTTGGTACCACCTTGCGCCCTGCCCTGGCACTTGTGTTGTGTGAAATGTACCACACGGGGGGCTGCTATTGCCAATGGAGTTGTGTCTCCCTGCTGTGCTGTGCTCGGTGCCTCTGTGTAACAGCTTGTAACAAAGGTGCTGACACTAGCCCTACTTATAAATTATGGTCCTGCAGTCGCTCTGCCTAGGCTGGAGTCTGTCCACACTGTGCTGTAGTCAGTCTACCTGGAAGTGGAGCCAGCCTGGTGCAAGTCTGAGGCCAGCCCTGCCGGCCCCACAGAAAAGCCCCTTCTGAGGCACCCTGCTGCACCAGCAGGGATTCGGGCACAGCTCTTCTTGTGCTTTGCTCTTCCAAATCTCCAACATCTTTGCTGCATCGTGCCCAAGTCCTGCCAAGACTGGACCCAGGCAGAAGCACCAGGGCTGGGAGGCTGGCTGCTGACTCCAGCTGGAGATGAATTTGAGGGGTCCCTTTGAGGAGCAAGTCTGCACAGCAGCAGGGGTATAGCATCACCAGCCCCAGCCTCAAATAGGCCCCAGGGCCGGATTAACACATAGGCACTATAGACCCATACCTAGGGCCCCAGCTGCCGGAGTCATGTGATGAGGGCAGAACCCTTAACAATGGTCAGTCTCTGGCTGTAGCGTTTGCATAGAAAAGGTGGAAGACACAAACCCAGTGTAATCAGTGCACTGACACCTGAGGAAGGTTCCCCTGATTCACTGCCTTGCAATGCCCCATCAGCCCCAGGCCACCAGGGGACTGAGTGTAGCTGGAGGAAAGAGGGTTGGCCCACCCACACGTGGATACTCGCCAGCTGCTGGGGCATGCACTGGAGGGGCCCCTGCTGCCACACCTGCCTCTCTGAAAAGGAGCAGGGGGGAGCATGGCCCTACCACTTCAGGCAGGGGGTGAAGGCATGATGGGGAGCAGTTATGTTGGGCCAGGCCTAAAGCTCTGCTATGCCTCAGCCCATCCCTCCAGCTTTGCCATAGCTCTCTCCCCTGCCCGTCCCACCTGTCACATTGTCAGGGCATCCCCTTGCCCATGGGCCACTCCAGGTGTGCCCTGGCAGGTCTCAGTGCTCCCTTGGTCCCCCTCCCTCACAGTGTGATGTCCCCAGCAAGCCAGTGTGCACCTGGGCGTTGTCCTGTCTCCGAGGGCCCTGCACAGTGTATTGCCAGCAGTGGTAAGTTACAGCACAGCTCTTTTGAAGTAGGCACTTCTAGTTTTAAGGTAAAAACAATAAAAGTTCCTATGCAGATGCTTAAAGATTACAAGCCCCCGCCCCTGCCATTTGGAGGGCTGCAGGCTGTCATAGGGCAGCCTTACCTGGGGTGTCCTCCAGAATCAGGGTGTGGCACAGCATAAGTCCCCAAATATAGCCCAGTGCACATAGTACTTAAAATACCACAGCTGGTCCCTCAGTGCCCCACCTACGAGACACTGGCATCCTCTGCCACAGCCAGGCTCTTCAGTCCTTATGCCAGGACAGCTCCCACAGCACAACTGGAGTGCAACTCCGCTCTTCCCAGTAGGCACCTCCACAACCTCTCTGCTGGGAGATCCTCCTCACCCGGGGAGCAACCCTCAGCCCTCTGGTGCCAGCTCTCCAGTGTGACATCAGCTGGCAGGCCCTGCCACTGCTCCCCTGCCTTCAGCCCTCTCGCCCTTGGCTTTGGCCTCCCGGGCTTACAAGTCAGCAGCCTCTGCTGCTCTCCGGCTTAGCATTCCTCCCTGCTGCTTTCCTGCCTTCAGCCTGTCCCCAGAATCACCTACAGCCTCTTTCAGGTGTTTGCAGCTCCCACCTGCCCCTCTTCTTCTCTTAGGGTAGGTCCATACATACCGCGCAGGTCGACGCGGTGAGTTCGACTTCTCGGAGTTCGAACTATCGCGTCTAATCAAGACGTGATAGTTCGAACTCCCCACGCGCTTCAGTCGACTCCGGAACTCCACCATTGCGAACGGCGGTGGCAGAGTCGACCTTGGAGCCGCGGAGTTCGACCCCGCCACGTCTGGACGGGTAAGTCAGTCGAACTAAGGTAGTTCGACTTCAGCTACGCTATTCGCGTAGCTGAAGTCGCGTACCTTAGTTCGACCCCCCTCCCCGTAGTGTAGACCAGGCCTTAAAATCCAAGTTGGAGGCAGCTGATCAGTCACAGGAGCCCTGGCCTTTTCTCTTCAGTGGCCAGTGCCATCTTTTGACAATACCAGAAGACTGGAACATCTGTTAGAGGCGTCAGGTAGCAGGAAATGAAAGCCAAGAGCCAGACATGAATTGCAGATGAATTATTTATTTCTAAACATTCTGAGGCTGGCATTTTCAAGTAGCACGCAGTAACATAACCCATAGCATCCCCCCGACAGGCTCAGGCTCCTCTCAGACAAAGTGCACAGCTGCCTTCACAGCCCCAGAGTGGGCAGGCACAGGCTTGGCTTTCTCCTTCAGGTGGGAGAAGAGACGTGGCAGCTCACACTGAAGGGAAACCTGTGTCTTCATCTGCCCAGAGGCTGCTTTGGGAAGGAGAGCGAACTCCAGCCAGATGTATGCTTTAAAAAAGGCCAGTTCCTGCTTTTGGTATCAGAAGCTGTTAAACGCCATCCCGTCATTTGCAGTTCTTTACCTGACACATGCTCTCCCTCAGAGTAGCAAGGCAAGGCTGCATTTGAGATGGAGCAGCAAATACCGCTCACTAATCCAGACTGAGCCACTCAGACATATGCACGTCACTAAGATGTGGCAGCCATTTCCCTGCTCTCCAGAAGGACCCACTCAGCTGGGCACTCTGAAAACACCCCCAGGGCACTAACTGGTGCCAAAGTCGTATCGAGCATGGTCTGGTCTCTGGTGTGTTGGTAAAACCATGCCAACACTGCCCATAGAAGAGGATTACTGCTCTCCTTGAGAAATCTTATGCCTTACACATACCCTCCAAGTGCCCAGAAACTGCGTCTGATCCTGTGGGCACGTTTTCCACACGGCACATCACCCAAGAGCGTGGACTCGGGGCTGGAGGGACACAGCAGTGGCCACTAAAGAACCTGGGGTCTCTGAATAAGAGACCACAAGTTACTCCTCAACAGCTGTACTTGAGCTGGGTAGTGAACACCTGGGGAATGAGAATGGATGCCATGTGCTGAGGTGTGGAGGGAACAGAAGGAGCACAATGCTTTCTGCTGGTCTCCTCTGCTCTTCATGGCCCCGCCCCAAAAAGGAATTAACCATTTCAGCTGTTTCTTCTACACTTGGTGACCAGTGGCTTCTCTCTGATGTTACAGAGCAAATGATGTAAGTAGCCTGTTCTTTAGTGTGAAGTTCAGAGGGAGATTCTGGACAAAGAGGAGCTGTGCCCTACTCAGGAGAAAGCCTTCTCTGGCTGGGATTCCTTCTGCTGCAACTTCCGTATCAGCTCCAACAAGTTCATCTGTAAAGTCAGCTCCTGTGAAGGGAAAGACTAATGAAGAAATTAGACGGTCCCATTTCTCAGACACTGGCTGCTAGCAAGAGCTGCAGAGGGAGAACCTGGTCGGCAGCACACAGACGGTCAGCCGCACTAGGGGAGTGAAAGAGAAAAGCTGCCCATGCAGAATGAAGGCTTATTCTGGTTTAAACACGTCCACAAACTAGGAGGTACGTCACCACATGAGATCTGATGCAAATCATCCCATTGCAGCAGGGGTGGGCAAACTTTTTGGCCTGAGGGCCACATCTCGGTATGGAAATTGTATGGCTGGCCGGATGGGGCAGGGGATTGGTGCACATGGGGGATGAGGCTCTGGCTGGGGGTGCAGACTCTGGGGTGGGGCCAGGGATGATGGTTTGGGATGCAGGAGGGTGCTCCAAGCTGGGATCAAAGGGTTTTGAGGGCAATTAGGGCTGGGGCAGGTGGTTGGGGCACTCCGGCTCCCACACGGAGGCAGGGCCATGCCATTCTGTGTGCTGCCCTGTCCATAGGCACCACCCCCCCCCATTGCTCCCACTGGCCACGGTTCCTAGCCAATGGGAGCTGCAGAGCCAGCGCTTGGGGCGGGGGCAGTGTGCAGAGCCCCCTGGCTGCCCCTGCTTCTGGGAGCCGTGTGGAGCTGCTGCACATGCAGAGCAAGGCAAGCCCCCGACCCTGCTCACCGCCTGGAGTGCCAGAGCAGGGGAAGCTCCCAACCCTGCTCCCCGGCAGGAGCTTGAGGACCAGGTTAAAGGGTCCGGCGGGCCGTACTTTGCCCACCCCTACATTACAGGGTACTGATGACTTAAGACTCAACACTTTATGAAGGTTCTTTCCTTTTCCACTGCTTCTTTGTCAATACACCAGGTGAGGGAGCACAGTGGCCTGTCACCTTTGCAGCATGTATGGCACTAGGTGACACTTTCCATTAAAAACTTCAGTTAAAATGCTCACAAAAGGAAAAGGTGGAGTGACCACTGAGCTTTAGGTCTGGCTGGGTTATTACTTGTACTCCCTTGGCAAACAACATGACTCAACTGTGAGGAGCTCCCCTGTAAAAACCACCATTATCCTCCTTCAAAACCCTTCTTATAAATGTCCTTTTCTGGGATACTACAACAAATTTGACAATGGTTAGGCCCCTGGTAACGCCGATAATGCTGACCGATAGTGTCCGTTTTCTCATACTCCCTATCTGTTGTTTCTTGTCATACTTAGATTGCAAGGTCTTTTGGGCAGGAGGCCATCTTTTTGTTCCATTTGTGTGGAGCACCTAGCAGTGGGGGTCTGGGTCCATGACGAGGCCGCGTAGACTCTATGGTAATACAGATCAATAATATTTCTGTATTTTTGAAAAAGTAACTGTACAGAGGTGTTTAGTAGAGCAAACTGGAATAGGAGCATGAGCTGATGGGTGCACAAGGAGATGGATGGAAAACAATCAGTTATGTCTATTATGGAAGTGGCTAGAGATTCCAACCAAGAACCGTATCCTTCACCAAGTCCCTTTACAGGAGGCAGCTACACAGAGGTGATGACAGTGATTTATAGATGAGGAAAGTGATCAGTTCACTATAACGTTATGTTTATGTTCTAGATAAGGCAGACTGAAGTTTCAGGGTTGAGAGACTCCTGGAATACATTTCTTCTCATCTCAGTGGAACCCGCAGTAGAAGAGTGTGGCTGTTTGTCCCTCTCTACTGGTTGGCCTACAAAAGAAGTTTGAGCCTGCTGTTGTTTCCAGCCAGAGGACTTAGGCCAGTGGTCCCCAACGTGGTGCCCGCAGGTGCCATGGCACCCGCCGGGGCATCTATGTGCGCCCATGTACGGCCAGCGGACAAGCATCCACCGAAATGCCACTGAAAAGCAGTGTCATCAAGAGGCGCCGCCGCCGAAATGCCGCTGATTTTCGGCAGCATTTCGGCGGTGACGCCTCTTGACGCTGCCACTTCTCGGCGGCATTTCGGCGGATGCTTGTCCGCCAGCCACGGTCCTTGGTGGCTGTTGTCTGGCGCCCGCCACCCAGAAAAGGTTGGAGACAACTGACTTAGGCCATGTCTACGCAGTGAGTTACTCTGTGCAGCAAGCCAGGTTGTAAGTCTACAGTACACCAGGTTGCCAAGCATTAATATGCCATGTAGACAAGCTTTTAGCCCTTCAGTTCATGCAGCAGAGCAAGGATCACACTTCTAACACTGGAGGCTGAGAGTTCAACCCCTCGGCCATGTGGTTGGACAAAGCCATGAGGTTGGCTTCTGGTATTTTATCCTTCATTTCTCATTTTTTTTTAGCCATTTACTTGTGAGAGTATTGACAAATCTTGCACTACTCCCTGCTCACACACAGACCTGTGGGTTTGTGGTGATGTAAAATCCAGACACTCCAGCTTTCTCCAGGGTGCTCTGCTGGTCAACTACTTTCTGGTCCAGTTCCAAGACTATTTTCTCATCCATGAGTCGCTGTTCCTCTCGAATGCGCTGCTCCACAGCCTGAGAAATGAGAAAAAGACACTGGGATTCTAAAGCTAAAGACGTTTAATGTTCTTCCTCTAGTTACTTTTCTATTAGCTTTTCTCCTGTCCCTGTCTAATGAAACCCAGAAGCTATTTTGATCCTTTGGAAGCTTTAAAGGGGCCCAGGTCCTGTTTGTACTCCAAAAATATCTTATTCCCTGCATTTTTGAAGGGTAGGAAGATAGACTAGGCAGCACCGTCACGGTGCCCACCACAATGCATGGGACAACTGCTCGCCTCATGAGGCTGTGTTAGAACTCCAAGACTAGGTGCATACTTCTCTGCAGAGCAACCGCTGGAGCCGACTTGTTCGCAGACCTAATTCCCCGAATCCTGGCTTTCTAACAGGAAGGCCAGTTCAGCCACTGCTACCTCTGCAACTACAAACTGACTCTTCGTGGGAACTGCAGCCCCCTGGGGAGAGATCAGCCCCCAATTAGGGGCCATGAGCAGGTTTCAGGGGGTCTGCCAAGATAACCAGAGAGCAGGGCTGCCATTAGACTCGCTGTGGCCCAGGGCAGAAAGCCAAAGTCTGAGCCCTGCTACCCAGGGCTGAAACTGAGGCCCAAGCAACTTAGCTTTGGGCCCCCCACCGTGGTGTGGGCCCCAGGCAATTGCCCTGCGTGCTACCCCCTAACGCCAGCCCTGGTTTTTAATCCACTCGATATGCAGAAATACAGTTGTTGTGGCACAGGCAGGAGGTGGAATTTTTATAGCATGTTGATGGGACCTCAAATGAAAAGGTTGAGAACCCCTGTCCTATGTCACAAGGAAAGGTTTCTGAGATAAACAGAGGCATAAGCTGAGCAAGGGAACAACCCCACGGGGGCATTCTGGGGACTGGGCATGGTCAGTAAGCAAACCAAGATTCCTAACCTGACTCTCTGCCTCTGCTCAGTCCTTGCCAGAGCGGATCTCTAGGAGTCTAGCAGCAGAAGCAGGCAGCATTGTATTTCTTGTACTTCACTGACTAGCATGGAGGCCTTAACAGCAGTCAGAGCAATCCCTTGGGTAGGGCGAATTGGGGTGACAGCTCCGGGCCCCAGACTTCGGGGGGCCCCGCGGGCCAGTGCGATTGGCTAGCTCAGTCGGTCCCAGAGGAGACGAATCTGCCCCAGGCCCCGAACCCCCCTAGCGACGGCCCTGACTGCAGATGTAAACATGCTGGAACTGCTATATGCCACCAGAAGTGCACAGTACACAAATAATCAATTACTTTCACCTCCTCTAGTGACTTCTCAGGATAGGCCCCTGGGAGTGGTAGTCTAGCACACGCAACAGGGTTTGATCATTACTACTTACTGATTGAAGATGGGGAGGAAAGAACTTTATTAGGGCCTTTCCGACCATCAGATCCTATAGCCAGAAGTCTAACTCATAGGTCTCCAGACTGATTTCAGAACCAGCTTCAATATTTGTGCCCTACATTTAAGTGGGGCTTTACTGGTTTTTACAAATGACACACGCTACTGCAACAAGGTTGCAATTTGTAGCTGGTAGGAACAGCTCCAGCAAGCTGCAAAGAAGAAAGTGCTAATGAAAGCCTTACCTCCAGCTCCCTCTGCTGAGCTGCTTTGAGAACTGGCATGTTGTGAGGTTTGCAGGACTGCTGGGCCTCTTTGTGTCTGTGGAACATTTCTTGCTTGAGCACTGATTAATAAACACAAAGTTAGACTCTCCATCCGGAATGACAGTAGGCAAGGAAGGCACACCCAGCATTGCCCCTATTCCCATCAGAAGGCTAGGCTTTGGAAGTTAAATATCCTATTTCAGAGAACTCTGCTTTCAATAATTCCCTTGCAGTCTGGAGCAGAGCAGTTCCCTGGAGAAGTGGATACCCTGAGGCAAAGTACAGAAGATCAACCACTGCACTAAGGTATTTATCAAGGTGTTTGAATAGCAGAATTCTGTCCACAAGCTCTCAAGTCTCTTTGCTACCCACAGTAAGACCGCGCGCTTTAAAAATGCAGCCACTAATGTAGCTCACTTTCCACTGAGGAATTATATTAATTCTTCAAGCTGCACAAGAGCATTGGTTCGGCAGCATAGCCATACACATACACTGACAAGGACTGGAGACATGCTCCCAACAGCCCTGCCAAAAGCGCACACTCAGCGATGTTATATCTACTGGTTGGCCACCCCTGCTTCCTGTCCTGGGGCTGCCAGCCCTTTAGATCAGGCTGCCAGAGCTGGTTTCCCCCCCGGGCCACAGCTGTTACTCTCTGTCCAATCTGAGGTCACCTGCTCTCGGTGTCCAGCGCCGAGCAGCGGGACTGCAAAGCAAGGGAACTAAAAGGCCGGTTTACTGGCAGGAGGCGGGAGAGGGCTGGGGCTGGCGAGGGGCTCGGCGCTGCGGGGGCCTCACCTCGGTGCTCGCTCTGCAGCTTCAGCCGCTGGTTGTAAAGGTTTTTCTCCGTCAGGTGCTGGATCTCCAGCAGCCCCTGGACGATCTCAAAGACGGTGCCATCGATGAGCGCCAGCGCCAGGTCGCTGAGGATGGTGTAAGACAAGCGCTGCTGGCAGGAGCTGCAGGGACAGGGGTCCGGGGGGGGGGCAGTCAGCGAGCCGCCCCCCCGATAAACTCGGGACATCGGGCCCCGCTCCTCCCGGGGGCTGCCCCCCCCGCCTGCCCCACACAGCTCAGCAGCGGAGCGGGCCGGGCCGGGCCACCTCCCCCCACCCGTGTCACACGCCGGCCACCCGGACTGCGCCTGCCTCGCGCGGGAGCGACACGCGGGGGGGGGGCTCAGGCCCGGCGCCCCCCTCACCTGGGCAGCCCCTTCACCAGCGCCTGCAGCTCGGACAGCAGCTGGTAGTGCCGCTCCTGCTGCCGGGCCCGCTCCGCCGGCCCCTCGTAGCCGAGCCCGAGCCCGGGCCCGCCGCGCTCCATGACCGCCGGGGGCGCGCTCTCGGCAGGTGGGTGGGGCTGTTTGTGCGCGGCCGGGCGCGTTCCCTGCAGGCGGGTGGGGCTGTTTGTGTGCGGCCGGGCGCGTTCCCGGCAGGTGGGTGGGGCTGTACGTGTGCGTGCGTGCGCGCTCTCTGCAGGTGGGTGGGGCTGTACGTGTGCGTGCGCGCGCGCTCTGGGCAGGTGGGGGCGGAGCTGCAGGGGCGCATGTTGGCCGGGTGCGGGGCCCCGTGCTGCCCTGAAGGCTCCTGGGGGGCCTGGACCCTGCGTGCTGTGGGGCAGCAGGGGCAGCGTGCCTGCGGCCACGGGCGCGCTCGCGAGGTGGGGGGCAGGATCTGTGCGGCTGTTGGGGTTGCTAAATGCATTAACCGGGGCTGAGAGCGCCCCGAAATACCTACACCCCCCTCCAGCATCCCCAAATACCGCCCACACCGCTCCAGCACCCCCACATTCCCCTCCCACTGCACCCCCCTCCAGCACCCCCAAATACCGCCCACACCGCTCCAGCACCCCCACATTCCCCTCCCACTGCACCCCCTCCAGCACCCCCAAATTCCCCTCCCACTGCACCCCCTCCAGCACCGCCAAATTCCCCTCCCACTGCACCCCCTCCAGCACCCCCAAATACCGCCCACACCGCTCCAGCACCCCCACATTCCCCTCCCACTGCACCCTCCAGTACCCCCAAATACCGCCCACACCGCTCCAGCACCCCCACATTCCCCTCCCACTGCACCCCCTCCAGCACCCCCAAATACCGCCCACACCGCTCCAGCACCCCCACATTCCCCTCCCACTGCACCCCATCCAGCACCCCCAAATTCCCCTCCCACTGCACCCCCTCCAGCACCCCCAAATTCCCCTCCCACTGCACCCCCCTCCAGCACCCCCAAATTTCCCTCCCACTACACCCCCCGCCAGCACCCCAAATACCCCTCCCACTACACCCCCCCGCCAGGACTCCCAAATACCCCTCCCACTACACACACCCCCTCTAGCACCCACAAATACTCCTCCTACTACACACCCCCTCCAGCACCCCAAATACACCTCCCACTACACACCTCCTCCAGTACCCCCAAATTCCCCTCCCATTACATCCCCCTCCAGCACTCCCAAATACCCCTCCCACTACACACCCCCCCTCCAGCACCCACAAATACCCCTCCCACTACACACCTCCTCCAGTACCCCCAAATACCCCCACAGCCCTCCAGCACTCCCAAATTCCCCTCCCATTACATCCCCCTCCAGCACTCCCAAATACCCCTCCCACTACACACCCCCACCAGCACCCCCAAATTCCCCTCCCACTACACCCTCCCCTCCAACACTCCCAAATACCCCTCCCATTACACACCCCCACCAGCACCCCCAAATTCCCCTCCCACTACACCCTCCCCTCCAACACTCCCAAATTCCCCTCCCACTACACACCCCCACCAGCACCCCCAAATTCCCCTCCCACTACACCCTCCCCTCCAACACTCCCAAATTCCCCTCCCGCTACACCCCCCCTCCAGCACTCCCAAATATCCCTCCCACTACACACCTCCTCCAGTACCCCCAAATACCCCCACAGCCCTCCAGCACTCCCAAATTCCCCTCCCATTACATCCCCCTCCAGCACTCCCAAATACCCCTCCCACTACACACCCCCACCAGCACCCCCAAATTCCCCTCCCACTACACCCTCCCCTCCAACACTCCCAAATACCCCTCCCACTACCCACCCCCACCAGCACCCCCAAATTCCCCTCCCACTACACCCTCCCCTCCAACACTCCCAAATACCCCTCCCATTACACACCCCCACCAGCACCCCCAAATTCCCCTCCCACTACACCCTCCCCTCCAACACTCCCAAATTCCCCTCCCGCTACACCCCCCCTCCAGCACTCCCAAATATCCCTCCCACTACACACACCCCGCCAGCACCCATAAATACCCCTCCCACTACACACACACCCCTCCAGCTCCCCCTAACATCCCTCCCACTACACCCCCCTCCAGCACTCCGAAATACCCCTCCCACTACACACACCTCCCTCCAGCACCCCCAAATACCCCTCCCAGTACACACACTCCCTCCAGCACCCCCAAATACCCCTCCCAGTACACCCTCCCCTCCAGCACCCCCAAATACTCCTTCCAGCACCCACCAATTGTATCCTCCCAGCTGCCCTAGGGTTGCCAACCCTAGGATTGTCCTGGAGTCTTCAGGAATTAAAGATTAATATTCAATTAAATATTATGTCATGATGAAACCTCCAGGAATACGTCCAACCAGAATTGGCAACACTATCTCTTTGCCACCACCCACTGTCCCCTATTTGGGAACTTGAAATATGGTAATTTTTCTGGGCCTAGATTCGAAAATAAATGCTGTGTTGTCTTTAGTGCCATCTACTGGTAGGTTTGCTAATAGCTAGCTTGGTACATACTGGTAGACCAGTCTCATGGCAAGTGGTGCACTGGGATAGCAGTGGGAGAACTACTTGGGTTAGTTTTGTTAAACTGCAAGTGGGATGTGTCCACTCTGCCTCCCAGCAACAGGGTTGTTCTGGTTGAGAAGCAAAGTAACTTCTGTCAATGGATGTCCAGAGAGACATCAATGGGAGAAAAATTGTGCACGGGAAAAGTTAGCTACACCAGAGCAGCTCTTGTGTATACACCAGGCCTCTGACTGTCTGCACAGTGACCTTACTTACCTTTTCTTTTGTATTTTGGCCTCTTAAAGTGCCAGAAATCATATTTCTTGTAATAACTCTTAAATAATTGTATTTCTTTTAATAATTCCTCTGATCAATGTCCCTTCTCTGTGTGAAATGAAATGTCAATTGACAGATACCAAATCATCTGTCACACTATGACAGCCAACAAACAAAACCAGTCAGAGAGCACGGGAGCAATCCTTTGAGGCTGTGTCTTGAACATTTGCATTTCCTGCCTAATGAAAATGGACATAACCTGAATCCAGAGAACACTACAATCGAACCCTTTTTTGTTTAATGTTTCAGATTTGTGTTCTCAGTTACCATCCATACAGCTGATGACTTTAATGTCAGATTTGATTTCTGTACAGATAGCTACAAGGACTGCTGATGTCGAGGAAGTTGCTGAGAAATGTAAACTGACTGCACCTCAGCACTAGGGATCTATTGTTCGGGTCTGTGACCCAGGGTTTAGCTTTGTGTGATTGTGCCATTTCAGCCCAGGGAGGGAGAGTGGCTCCCCCCCTCCTTATCCAAGTCAGTAATTGTGGGGACACAGTTTGGACCTAGCACAGGCTAGGGTAGCCCTCAGGTTTGCACTAACTCGTGCCCTGATATGTCACTGCTGCAGTGTCACAGATTCCCTGCGATACATATTAGCCCTGGCCCCAGCTTCTCTTGCCTGCAATCCAGCCCCTTCTTTTTCCAGCCTGTTCCCAACAGCTTCCTGCCTGTTTCACAGGCACAGTTAGCCTGGTGACTGGCACCCAGACCGGAGCATTCCTGGGGTGTGAGTCCTCACTGCAAGGCCCTCCCACATTACAGCATCCTCACTATTTCTGCACTCGCCCACGGGTGTGCATCTGGGTAGGGTTACCGTACGCCTGGGTTTTCCCGGACATAGCTTCTTTTTTAAACCTTCCTTCTCTGTCCAGGGGATTTTAAAAATAACAGGAAATGTCCGGGGGTTTTGCAGAGCAGGCAAGCTGTCGCTCAGAAAGAGCCCTGATTGGTCCGCTTCCCGATTGGTCCTGCCTCTGCATCTGGAGCTGATTGGTCCATACCCCAGTAAGCCGTAGCTGCCCGATCTTGCCCACCCAGGCCCGAGCTCCCAGCCCTCTGGAGGGGATCCTGCAGGGAGGCACTGACTGAGGGCTGTTGCTGTGTCCTGGGCAGGTGCCTTGCCGCCATCACAGGGAGTGACACTGCCCCCCATCTCCAGTGAGTCCCCCACCGCAGGTACCCCTCCTCCGGCAGGATCTTCTTCTGGGGAAGCTGAAATTTGGTAACCCTACATCTGGGGATGTATCCCATGGCTCTTTGTGCTGAAAGTAGGGTTACTACCTGGCTGGTATTTGACCGGCCTGGCTGGGTTTTTTTATGGATTTGCCAGTTGCCAGAAAAATAATTTAATCTGCTGGGGCTTTTTTGACGTGGGTCCATAGATTTGCATTATTACCACAATACATGGGGAAATCTAATGTGAAAAGGTCTGGTCCAGCTAAAGATGCTGCAGATTCAGCGATAACTGATCAAAACTGTTGAAAATACAGCAGCTCATGGGTGGCGGGTGAACCGCAGGCTTGGGGAGGCCAGCCACCAACCAGCCCCTTCTTCCTAGCCCCACTCCTCCTGCCCCCTTTCCCCCACCGGAGACCAGAGGACCCCGCCGCCAGCCCCCAACCCTACCCCCCCCAGCCCCAAAGCACCTGGCGGCTGGGTGGGCAGGCAGGCAGGAAGTGTGGCCCCCAGCCTGAGCCCCGGAGCGGCAGGTGGGCAGGCAGGCAGCACAGCTCACAGCTCCATAGCGCTGGGTGGGCGGTGGCACGAGCACCGGCTCCAGCCGTCCAGAGTCCCTGGCTGCAGGCTGGCCCCTCGGTAGCCCCAGCCCAGGGCAAGGGCACTGGAGCCTTCCCAATAGGGTGACCAGGTGTCCTGATTTTATAGGGACAGTCCCAATTTTTGGGTCTTTTTCTTATATAGGCTCCTATTACCCCCTCACCTCCAGTCCAGATTTTTTACATTTGCTGTCTGGTCACCCTACTTCCCAAAAGAGAGTGGGGAGCAGAGAGCCCCTGCCTGAGGTGGAGACGAGGGCAGCCGGAGGCACCCAGGCTCCTCACAGCTGCCTGTGCAGCTCTCCCCGACCCTGGCAAACGGGCCCTGGAGTGCAAGTGGAAGCACGGAGACGCATCGGAGGGAATGGACGTTCACAAGGCAAAGGGACAAGATGGGCGGGTGTTTGTACATGACTTTCCCCCAAGCAACCCTGGGTCTGGCCTCTTGGGTGCTTGTTTACAAAGAGGCCTAGCAAATGCTCCCATTCTGATTAGTCGCATTTACCCCACTGTGTCCAGGTGTAAGTGGTCTCCCGAAGGGCCGGGCTGAACTGGGCTCACTGATCACGCAGGCTAAAAAGAGGTATGTTTTGGGGGCGCCACAGTGACTGGCACTGGGGATGTTTCTGCGGGCTGGAGACTCAAGTGCCTGAGCTCGCAGTGGGCTGGGGCTGGGGCTTGAGGGCTTCTGGGTGCCTATGGGGGGAGCGGTCAGAGTCCGAATGTGGGAAGGGGGCCCCGGCATGCTGGGTCTGCATCTTAGGCAGGAGAAGCTGCTTCCCAAGGACCCGTATGGTGCAAGGAAAGAGACAGGAGAGGCTGCTGCTCCTAGGGGCTCTGGTGAGGAGAGAGGCTGCTGCTGTTTGTGCCTGGCTGTGGAGGGAAAGGTCAGCATGGTGGGGCCCCTGTGTATGGGACAGGCCAGTACCCTGGGGCCTCTTTCTGAAGTGGGACATTCCTCTCGCCTGCTTTGAGCTGCAGGAAATATTTGCTTCCTCTGTTCCCGATGCTTTTCTCCCTCAATAGCTACCAGATGTGTGTCCCATGCTCTTCTAATTAGCCTGGCAGGCTCAGGACTCTGCATTCTCCCGGGCTCAGTGGCTGGATCTTGGAAAGGCTGGGCTTACTGTGGGAACTGGCGGTGCCCACAGATATTTGGCTTGGCAAGGAGCAGGATACGTTAGGGTAGCTAAATGAAGCAAACTCGGCCTTCGCCACTGGGGCCTGAATGTGTGGCATGGGCCCTTGGTGCAGGAAGGAATTGACTCAGTGCGGAGGTTCTGCATTGATGAAACCCCGATTGTGGTGTGTTACCAGCAGGGGCGGCTCTATGTATTTTGCCGCCCCAAGCACGGCAGTCGGGCGGTCTTCGGCGGCGTGCCTGCGGGAGGTCCGCCAGTCCCGCGCCTTCGGCGTACCTGTCGCCGAATTGCCGCCGAAGCCGTGGGACCGGCGGACCTCTCGCAGAAACGCCACCAAAGGCTCCCTGACGGCCACCCTCACGGCGACCGGCAGGCCACCCCCCGGGGCTTGTCGCCCCAGGCACGCGCTTGGTGCGCTGGTGCCTGGAGCCGCCCCTGGTTACCAGTGTCAGCCCCACACTGGGTCTGTGCAGCCAGCCTCCACTATGGGGTTGCACCAGTGGGACTATATGTAGGACGTTATCCCCGTGTAAATTCCCTGCATGTAGAAAGGGCCCATGTAAAGCAGCCCATGTACCCCGGGGTACGGTGTGTACTTACAGGCACTGTACCTGTGTGACCCCACTGCAGGGTGGTGGGGTGGGAAGCGTTACACATGGGGTATATGCAGGTCGGTGGCCTAAGGTCTAGGAGACAAGCCCAGAGAACTAAAAGTCAGTTGGGTCTTTTAATACAGTGATTTTCAACCTGTGCTCCATGGACCCCTGGGGGGGCCGCAGACCATGTCTAAGATTTCCATTGGGATCTACACCTCCGCTTGAAATTTGTTAGGGGGCCGCAAATGAAAAAAGGTTGAAAACCAACTGGTTTAATACCAGCTCTGCAAAGGGGCTGCCCAGCCCCTGTCCCTGAGTTTACCCCGAATGCAAAGTGAGTGGCAGCACTGAGAAAGCTGGCAGGCAGCGTGCCTGGGTACCATGATTATGGGGATGGTCCCAAATGTGAGGAACCCAAGGGGCTCCATTTGCACAAGGCATGGGAGGGCCGAGGGGGCCATAGTGATATTTAGCGTGGTCCTGAACGGGGAGGGTTTCTAGTAGCACAAGGTGCGGTCACAAGTGGGGGTCTGAGGGGGCTCTCGGACAGAGGAGACTGGGTGCCACAAGCGGCAGTGGGTCAATGCATGGTCCAGGGTAAACTGTCTGGGCTGGGCCAAGCAGCACACTAGACAGCCCTGGTCGAGGAGTGTTGGCGGCTCAGACGATGTGACATGGTCCAAGGAAGGGGTGCTAGGCTGGCACAGCACACGCCAAGGCTGGGCCCCATGAACTCTGGGGCACAGCTCCCTGGGATTGGGGCACTCTGGGGGGAAGCTTCAAGTATATAGAAAATGGAGGCTTTATTGCAGTAAAAGGAACAGTGCATCAATGAATAATACCAGCAGAATAGTCTCTCGGGCCAACGTCTGCCTGAAGCTCCCCAGTGTGGGGGAACCCCCGGCTGGGCTGAGCTGGCATAGCTAGCTCCTCTACCAGCCCCTTGCAGCTCCTGGCATGGGCACACTCTGGCAATTCCTCTGGACAGCTCCTGGGAGGCTGTAGTCAGCCCAAATAGAGTAGGGTACCCCAAGGAGTAGGACTGGCTTAGTACCAGGATCGGGACTTTGCAACCAGCTTCTTTGAGGTCCTTCCATGTCGGCTGCAGCCAGCATATCCCGGGGACAGCCGAGGAGCTGGGCCATGTTGCTCGTACACTCAGTAGTGCCCCCAGTGTGAATCGTCCCACTGATTGGCCTGGCATCACTTGCTAAACAAGGCCCTGCTCAGCAGGACTAAGGGGCCGGTACTGGACTTGGATATTGTGCCTTGAAATGTTCGCTGTGCCAGAGCTTTGTATTAACAACCTGTAATGAACATAGGTCTGGCTGCTGGCTGGAAAGGTTGGACACTCTTGACATTGGGCATGTCAACTGGGGCAGGTTAATTTCAAAAGCTTCATGGATGAGATTTGGGTCTGCCATATTACAGACGTGGGTTCAAGTCCCCGCCCTACCAGAAATGACCACGTGCAACTTCCCAGGCATTTCCATCTGCGACATGGGGTGAATGGTAGCTGTCTCCCCCTAGGACAGGCCTTGGTTCATAGTATGTGCTTGTGCAATGCATAGAAATATTAACAGTTGTCAATGGAAAAAGAGACTTGATGACATGATCTGGCTCCCAAGCCAGTGTCTCTCTCTCTACGTCAGCAGGTACTGTGTGGGAGGGCAGCTTTCTGTGTGTCTCTCTGTCAGCTGAGGTGACAAGTCTGTGCCGTGTAGCTATGAGGCAAGCCTGTCTTGTTGGCTCGCACAGAGCCCAAAACAAACTCCAATAACTTTGTAATGTTGACATAGTGGAGGTTATTCTCGGTGGTGGACAGCAGAGCTCAATGGGGCTCTATAGTGATATGAGCTTCATAGATTCCTAGGTGTTAAAGTCAGAAAGGACGACTATGATCATGCAGTCTGACCTCCTGTATAACACAGGCCAGAGAACCTCACCCAGTCATTCCTGCCTGGATCCCAATAACTTCTGCTTGAGCTAGAGTTAACCTGGGCTCTTACTCAGATGTTTCCCCTAGCCCCCAGCCTGTCCACACACAAACCCTTTCACCAAGTGTAGTGGTGCTTTCAACCCGTGTTAGCTGTGGGTTAGAGTGCAGGGGCTGCTTTCACCTGGGCTGTAACCTGTCTACTTTACAGCGAGGATGCTGGCTAAACCACTCTAGCGCTGGAAGTTCTCCGGTGCCTTCCCACAATTCTCTCAGGTGCCTAGAAGGTGAGACAAGTTCTCCCACAATTCAGTGGGAAAGAATCCTAGAATCAGCTCACCGGAGCCCAGAATCCCTAGTGACAGCCGCGGGGGAGCACATGACCAGTGAGGACGCAGTAACTGGAGCATGGCTGCTCACGCCCAGGCTAAGCTAATCCAGTGTGTAGACTGGTGCAGATCACCTGAGTTAACTTTGCAGTGAAGTCCTATCATTAGAGACTCCCAATCATAATACAGTCAAACCCATTTATCTCGACCTCGGTTAACTTGCCAATCCTATTAAGTCGACGTTTTAGAAGTGGAACCGCCAAACTCCCTCTTTGTCTTATCGGTTTCTCATCGGTTATGTCGATTCTTTAATCTCGCCGAACCCTAATATCTCGAGCACAGAAGAGCGCCGAATTTGCCACTAACCGAGGTCGAGATAAATGGGTTCGACTGTAACTCCGGCGGCGGCCCTGCCCGGCTCCTGCCGCATCCCTCCCCGGCCACGCGACTCCTGCCCTGGCCCCGGCTCCCCAGCCGCGCGGTTCCCCAGCCGCCCGGGTCCCCGCGTCCCCGACCCACCGTGTCCCCAGCCGCCCGCTCCCCGGCTCCCCAGCCGCGCTGTTCCCCAGACGCCCGGCTCCCCGCGTCCCTGGCCGCCCGGCTCCCCACGTCCCCGGCCGCCCGCTCCTCGGCTCCCCAGCCCCGCGTCCCCAGCCCCGCGGTTCCCCGTGTACCCGCCCGCCCGGCCCCGCTTCCCCGGTCCCCGCTTCGCCGCCCGCCCGTCCGCCCGGCCCCGCTTCCCCGGTCCCCGCCTGCCCGGCCCCGCTTCCCCGGTCCCCGCCCGGCCCCGCTTCCCCGGTCCCCGCCCGCCCGCCCGGCCCCGCACACCCGGTCCCCGCCGCGCGAGCCGCCCGCCCGGCCCCGCTTCCCCGGGCCCCGCCTCGCCGGCCGCCCGGCCGGCCCCGCTTACCCGGGCCCCGCTTCGCCTGCCGCCCGCCCGCCTGGCCCCGCTTACCCGGTCCCCGCTTCGCCTGCCGCCCGCCCGCCGGGCCCAGCTTACCCGGTCCCCGCTTCGCCTGCCGCCCGCCCGCCTGGCCCTGCTTACCCGGTCCCCGCTTCGCCTGCCGCCCCCCCGCCCCGCTTACCCGGTCCCCGCTTCGCCTGCCGCCCGCCCGCCTGGCCCCGCTTACCCGGTCCCCGCTTCGCCTGCCACCCGCCCGGCCCCGCTTACCCGGTCCCCGCTTCGCCTGCCGCCCGCCCGCCTGGCCCCGCTTACCCGGTCCCCGCTTCACCTGCCGCCCGCCCGGCCCCGCTTACCCGGTCCCCGCTTCGCCTGCCGCCCAGCCCCGCTTACCCGGTCCCCGCTTCGCCTGCCGCCCGCCCCCCCCGGCCCCGCTTACCCGGTCCCCGCTTCGCCTGCCGCCTGGCCCCGCTTACCCGGTCCCCGCTTCACCTGCCGCCCGCCCGGCCCCGCTTACCGGTCCCGCTTCGCCTGCCGCCCGCCCGCTTACCCGGTCCCCGCTTCACCTGCCGCCCGCCCGGCCCCGCTTACCCGGTCCCCGCTTCGCCTGCCGCCCAGCCCCGCTTACCCGGTCCCCGCTTCGCCTGCCGCCCGCCCGCCTGGCCCCGCTTACCCGGTCCCCGCTTCGCCTGCCTCCCGCCCGCCCTGCCCGCTAACCCGTCCCGCTTCGCCTGCCGCCCGGCCCCGCTTACCCGGTCCCGCTTCGCCTGCCGCCCGGCCCCGCTTACCCGGTCCCCGCTGCACCTGCCGCCCGCCCGGCCCCGCTTACCCGGTCCCGCTTCGCCTGCCGCCCGGCCCGCTTACCCGGTCCCCGCTTCGCCTGCCGCCCGCCTGGCCCCGCTTACCCGGTCCCCGCTTCGCCTGCCGCCCGGCCCCGCTTACCCGGTCCCGCTTCGCCTGCCGCCCGCCCGCCTGGCCCCGCTTACCCGGTCCCGCTTCGCCTGCCGCCCGGCCCCGCTTACCGGGTCCCGCTTCTTTGGCTGCCCGGGTCCGGGTCCCCGTCCACGGCCGCCCGGCCCCGCTTCCCCGTCCCGCTTCGCCAGATCCAGCCACGTGCAGGCACCGCGGTAAGGGGGCAGGGAGGGGGTGTTGGAGAGAGGGCAGGGGAGTTCAGGGGTGGGGGGGTGGATAGGGGTTTATCTCGATCATCGGTTATCTCGACGCTTTTTGGCAAACCCCTAGGCCGGCGACATAACAGGGTTCAACTGTATAAAGACTTTAGGGGGTGGAAAATCCACTACATCCCTACGCATGGCCAGTTTTGATAATAACAATTCTGTGGTGGTAAGATAAACATCTATGGCCACTTTTGCCTGTTCAGAAATACCTCTCTCTCCTGCAGGAGGTCAAACTACACGATCTTTGTGGTCTCTTCTGGTCTGAAAATTTATGCATCCACGAGCGGTGCAAATTCAGACTGAGAATGCAAATGGCTTGAGGACTCAATTGACTATTATGTAAATACATGATGGGAATGAACTAATGACTGTTAGTCTAGCACATTTCAATGGGAAATTATTTGACATCTTCTTATGGGGATGTGTGTGTGCAGAACATTGCATGAAAGATTCTTGCAACAGCAGGGTTTAACCTAGGAAAAGCAGTTGCAATGACTGAGCAGAATGTAGTATTCTCTCTGCTGTATCTGCAGATAGGAGTATTTACAGAATGCCGTTTTACTGGACAGCGAACAATCATTTGAATCAAAAAAATGTTGTTTCAGCATATGCCCAAAATATGGATTTTACCATTGTAAATAATACTATCAGCTCTTGCTGAAGACTGTCTACAGGTTCAAAAGATAAAGGTGTGGTGATGTATGTGCTATAAAAATAAAGGAATCCTCTGTCAGAGCTGGCAGTGTGCCTCTCAACTTCCAAACCTGCCCAGTTGTGACTCTAGCAATCAAAATGTGTGACAAATGACCAAAGTGTGGAGCACCCGTGTTTTGTTGTGTGTCGTACCACAACTGACAGACACAATGGTTTTTAACCCACAAACCCATTTTGCAGGATATTTTCTGATTGGATTAAATAAATTAGTTTTTAAAAAGAAAACTGGAAAAACAAATTCTCCCACATGCAGCCACCCACACTGGCCATCATCAGAACGTTCAGAGGTCTAGCATCAACATCTACCCCTTGAACTGTGAGTAACTGCTATCCTCTATGTCAGTCAACCACTAGAGGGGGACTTGACACATGTTTTGCTAGTGCATTACAAAATGTTTGCTAGACAGCAGTGATCAGGAGTCCTGGGCTCTATCCTTGGCTGTAGGAGGGGACTGGTTGGCAGTAATGAGAGACAGGGTAATGCATTTAGTTGGAAAAGCAATGTGGCTGAGTAGGTAAGAATTAGAAAGACAAGATTGGGGAGGTGATGTCTGTTATTGGACCAACTTCTGCTGGTGAGAGAGACTTCAAGCTTACACAGAGGTCTTCGCAGAGACCTGAAGAAGAGCTCTGTGTGGCTCGAAAGCTTGTCTCTCTCATCAACACAAGTTGGTCCAGTAACCAATAATACCTCTCCCACCTTGTCTTGCTAAGCTCCTGGGACCGACACGGCTACAGCAAAACTGCAAATAACTAAGAATTAGGCACGCTAGACACGTGGGGCTGGATTCACAAATGGACTTAGGTACCTAACTGCCCCTTTAGGTGCTTAAGTCCAGCATCTAGGCATCCCTGGCACAAAACCACCGCTCAGCTGCTGCCTAACCCTGTAGGCACCTAAAATCCCTAGACACCTTAGTTTCCACTGGTAAAGTCCCCAAGGGACATCAATGTCTTCTGCTGGGCAGGCACACAGCCACTTTGGTCCTGATGCCGCCGAGCTGTTGGGGGTCTAACCTGTGGGATGATTCATGAACTGAGTGTTCCCCTGTCCATGGGCCTCAGTCCTGTAGGTGTGCTCAGAGGCAGCCAAACAGAACACCTACTGCACCGGGCCCTCGACAGCGTGAAGCCAGGAGTGGTGGTACTCCCCTTATTCTCAGTGGTTAGAGCACTAATGCTGGATATGGGAGACCCACGTTCAAATCCCCACTCTGCCTGAATCAGGCCAGGGGCTTAGATTCATAGAGTCCAAAGCCAGAAGGGATCATTTTGAACATCTAGTCTGACCTCCTATATAACACAGGCCTGAGAACTTCCCCAAAATAATTCCTAGAGCGGATCTATGAGAAAAAACATCCAATCTTGATTTAAAAATGGTCAGTGATGGAGAATCTGCAGTGACCCTTGATAAATTGTTCCAGTGGTTGATGACCTTCGCTGTTAAAATGCCTTATTTCCAGTTTGAATTTGTCTAGCTTCAACTTCTAGCCATCGGATCGCGTTAGACCTTTCAGTGCTAGAGTGAAGGGCCCTTTATTAAATATTTGTTCTCCACGTATGTACTGATAGACTGTAATCAAGTCCCCCCTTTACCTTTTCTTTGTTAAAATGAATAGATTGAGCTCCTTGAGTCTGTCACTAGAAGGCAGGTTTTCTAATCCTTTCATCATTCTCAGGCTCTTCTGTGAACCCTCTCCAATTTATCAACATCCTTCTTGAACTCTGGACACCAGAACTGGACAGAGGATTCCAGGAGCGGTTGTACCAGTGCCAAATACAGAGGTAAAATATTCCCTGGGGAACGAGGAAGTGACAGCTCCTACTCAGTTTTTTTTCCCTTGAGGAAGGGCTGACCTGGCTTAGGCACCTGACTCCAGGAGAGGGTCGTGGCTGAGAATCCTGAGCAGAGATAGGCTCTGTCATTGTGTGCTACAGGTCCTGCCAGCCCATGGTGGATTCCACCTTTACATAGAGGTATTCACTGATAGAGCAATTTTCATGATAACAACTTCACAGTCTCAACCAGGATTCATAGCGATACAGACAGATTCCGCAATTCTTTTAGCCAGTGCACCATCGTGGGGTTACAAGGCATCTGGGTCGGGAAGCTGTTCTCTCTCCTGTTCTCAACATTGTCTAACTTAGTGGAACAGCAGCACAGGGAGTCTTATTCAGCTCAAATGGGGAACATTCCATAAAACCTGGTGTGCTTGAATGCCCTGCTTTCTTTGCAGAAAGAAAGGAAATAATCAAAATGATTGGACACATATTCTGCCCTAAAGCAGCTCCGAAAGGGAAGTAGGAAGGTGCAAGCTGTCTTAGAAGACAATGACTTAGAGAGACAAAGTACGTGAGGTAACATCTTGTATTGAACCAACTTCTCTTGGTGAGAGAGAGAAGCTTTCAGGCTATGCAGAGCTCTTCTTCAGGTCAGGGAAACAAAGAAAGAAGAAGAAATGGAGGAGGAGGAAGAGCAGCTCTGTGTAAGCTCGAAAGAGTGTCTCTCTCACCAACAGAAGTTACTTCAATAGAAGATATTACCTCACCTACCTTGTCTCTCTAATAGCCTGGGACTAACATGGCTACAACAACACTGCATAACATAATGAATTGTCTGTTAAGAAAAGTTTGTAATTGATTCCAATAAAGGGAACTGAAACGTTATAGAAATAACAGTTTGGAGTTAATGAAATACACATATTAAGACATTTAGTAACAGCAAATGGTATTGAGTTTGGCCCAAAGAAAACAGAAGTTATTCCTAGACCCCTGAGACTAGAAAAAAGTGGGACAATTTCATTCCTTCACGGGAAATTGTGATTTTTTTTTAATGAAGTGTTTGTCAAACTATGTGACGATTTCAGAACAGGTGACGATCAGAAAAGGTGCTGTATAGATTCCTAAATTACAAGGCTAGAAGGGACCATTGTGATCAGCTAGTCTGACCTCCTGTACAACACAGGTCAGAGAACTGCCTCAAAATATGAGTGTTGGGGTGAAACAGACAGCGCTCTTCAGATATTAAAACACGTTTTAATGAAAGATCCATGTCTTGCACCAGTGTTGATCATCAAGTGGTTTAGGTGCACTGTTGCTCCCAATGCAAAATAATGGCTCTAAGAAATCTGGGGCATAATTCATTTTTTCGCTAACTACTATGGAACTATCTTATCCTCAAACTGAACAGGAAGTTCTTGGCTGTGTGCGAGCCATATAACATTTTAATATGTATGTTTGGGGATGTACATTTGTTTTAGTGGCTGATCATAAGCCCCTAATTCACATCTTGAATCCTAGCAAATCTACCATGGAATCTAGCATCTGGGGTGACTATTTCATATATGTGGTTATACTATTGAACATATCCCAGGAAAAAGCAATATTGTCAGTGCTTTGTCATGCCTTCTGCTTCCGGATACTCTGTCTGGCCCAATAACAGAAGACTATGGGTGAAAGACAGTGTCAGTATGTATAGCAGTTTTGGAAACATTATGAAGTAACTAAAGTCGGGGGCTTAGCAAGACAGCCTCTTCAATTAACTTTATCACACTGCCAAATCTAATACAAGTTAATCTTATTCCATTTCATACAGCTGCAATGAACTAGCTACCCTGGATATTATTCTGGGTTGAGTTAAACTTTGCTGTAATGGGTTGGATTGAAACTGCGGAGTGTAAACGTGCCCTTCATTTACGATAGCTATAAGAGACAGTTAATGAGCCCAAGGCATGATGGAGTCTGCCTAGAAACGAACACCATGGGGTGGAGGGTCCCAGTGGATATTGTTTGACCAGTTGTGTGTGTGAGGGTATAGACAAGCTGTAGTACAACCAGAAACTGAGAGCGCACACGGAGAGACACACAGGGACAGCCAGGTGCAGAAGCAGAGAAAGAAAGCCAAGTAGCTGCCTGGAAGCCTGGGAGAAGCCTCCAGACTAGTTCTGGGAGGGGGGTACAGGCTGAAAGAAGCTTAGGCCTGGGAGCAAGGATAGCCACTCAGGTGAAAAGTGGTAGCAATACTATATTAAGAAACTGCATCATTGTCCCAAACTCCAAGATGAAGAGAGTACTGCCCATGAGACTCACCCGGGTATAGTTCAATTTTAACACATTTTGTGCAGTAAGTTATTTACCCAAACATTGTCTTGGCTGTTGAACAACTGAGAAGAAATGTTACTACACAGGCTGTGGATAAAACTAGATATGGGTCTGGTTGAATTTATTCAACAATATTATCCTGATTGATTCTGACCCATCATGCCTCGAGTCTAATCACAGAGCTTCCATCACCCACCTTTGGAAGGACACATGAGGCAGTCTGCATGTTATGGATACCCCTTTGAAGTGGTTTGAGCAATTTCATTGAAAAATTCTTTACAAACTGGATTTAAACACATAAGAGCTTCCCCCAAATGTCCCAGAATAATTAAAAGATTAAAGTCTTTTTGTCATTCGTGAAAAAAGCCTCCAAAGAACTGGAAAAGTTGCCAAAAATCCTAATGGCCCTGATCAACTGTGTATAGAGCCCAAGGTGAAACTCTTGCAACCCTATTTCTGTCTTGTGAAGTCTCTATGCTTCACTGCCAAACTGCAGAGAAATTATCTGTGGGCAGTTGTCAATCTCTAGACAATGTGCATTTAACAGCATCAAGTGCATATAGAAAAGATTAAACAAGATGCTGATTGCGGACCTAGATGATTAATTAAATGAAGACCATGTCCCATATTGCCAGTACCACAGGCCTGGGAAGGCTGAACTCGACCTACAAAAATGAGCAACGTTTCATCAGATAATGAGTTCATGCTTTGATTCGCAAAGCTGAGCCTCTGAGCTGAACACCATCTGAACCTGCATCTGAGGCCTCCCTCACAAGAACATAAGAACGGCCATACTGGGTCAGACCAAAGGTCCATCTAGCCCAGTATCCTGTCTTCCAACAGTGGCCAGTGCCAGGTGCCCCAGAAGGAATGAACAGAAAATCATCAAGTGATCCGTCCCCTATCACCCATTCCCAGCTTCTGGCAAACAGAAGCTGCCCATCCTGGCTAATAGCCATTGATGGACCTATCCTCCATGAACTTATCTAGTTCTATTTTGAACCCTGTTATAGTCTTGGCCTTCACAACATCCACTCACAAAGAGTTCAACAAGTGATTTCTGACTTGAATCCAGACAATGACTCCATGGGAGGAGACAAGAATGCATGGCCTGGATGGAACTCATTTATGTTCTGATTCAGGAGCTGGGTTTTGGAGTCTGGACATGGGAGATCCTTGTGTTTGGGCCACTGCTACGAGTGGAAGAGTTATGAAAAGGCCTGTTTGATTTAACGATGGGTAAGTCAGCTCCCCACCCACCTCAAAATAAGGAATGCGGCATACCGCCATCTTGAGGATGCTGCCTGTCTCTAACAGCGAGTGCAGAGGTGGGAGGAAATACGCTAGAACAACACGAAGTTACACTAGGCCTTATTCTCAGTTATCCCAGCCCTGTGCTTGAGGAGGGACAGAGGAGGTGGGGGTGGTGGTAGAGTGAATTCAAGCCACCTTTATGTTCCCTGTTTTCTTGGGCTGTGCGGGTGTCTGCCCAGCCCCCAGTGTAAGTTAGAGCAACCTCAGGGGCTGCTCCAACTTACATTCTTCTGTCCATAGTCCTTTGGTCCGTGAGAGTAGAGACTAGCCACTGGCCAGGCTCCAGGACATCCTCAGCTCACCCCCACTGTGCCCGGGGCTGAGAGCAGGAGTGTTGAGCTCTCCCCAGCTCATCACACTGGGGGAATTCTCAGGGGGTTGTTTACACCCATTTTAAGGCTTTACACTGCCCGAGTGGCAGAAAAGGGCCGCAGCATCACTGGGAATCAGGGTCACAGAGTGTAGGGATTCTCTGTGTCTGGTTTCATCCATTACGCTGTGGACGTAAGAGTTAAATGCAAACATTTCCCTGAAACCTGAGACTCCCTGTTTCTTTGAGAATACAACAGTAAGCACGGTGGGCCCAATTCTCTATTGATGTAAATTGGCAGAGCTCCATTGGCTTACCAGTCCTGCCCTCCCCCCCGATGAGCTGAGCCTCCGGTGCCTCCATCCCTTCGCACTTCTGCTCCTTTGCCAGGTACAGAACTCACTCTTGCAGGTCTGGGAGCTAAATCGAACCAGCAGTGGAGCTGGACTCAGGGAGCCACTGCTGATTTTCACTCGAGGACAAGGAGTCCATTCACCGCTGCCTCACAGGCAGGGTTGTGTGTGAGGCTCTGTTGCCCCTGTATCCTGTGCAGAATATTTGCACTCTGGAGAGCGAGAGGGCCAGGCGTGAGCAGCAGCTCAAGCGGGTCACGTGGCTCCTAATGAAATCCAGACGCTAGAGGAGTGATGACATAGTGCTGTGATTTGCGCTTCCATGCAGACTAAACAAGCAAAGGAGCTTTATATGTTGTGCCGTAGCCAGGAGAGCACAGAGGCAAATATAAATCAGGAGTGGGGACACAGGCACTCATTCTCTGCCTCAGTGTGTGTCTTTCGCAGCAGCTCAGGTCGGTGTATAAGAGGCAACTTCAGATCAATGCAAATATTACGCAAAATATCTTTTCTACACTATATTTTACAGGGCTGCAAAGAATCCTGCCTCTAGTATCTGTTTATAGACCCTGATTTGTATTAATCTATTCACTATAAGAGTTGGCAGAACAGTGCATGCAAACAACTTTCAGTTCACAGGTGTTTTACTTTGATTGGTCCATTACAGGTGTGGTACGAATTGTCATCTAAGACACGTGGAATTGTTTCCTTTTCCTTATTTGTTTTATTAGAACTTTTAAAACAGAACAAAAATGAATAGTGACTTCTGCATTGTCTATATGGAACGTGCCAATGCCCGAAGCCTTGGTGATTGCTGACCATTTTCATGAATTAAAGAGCGTTGTCCGAATACTTGTGAGCAATAGAAAAGATGACTTCATGAACATCAGCCCCTGGCTCCGGCATCTTCATGTGAAGAGTGCTGCTCAAAGCACTGCATCGTCATGTGATTACTGAGAACCGCCTGGGTGCCGTGTGTCTGTTCCACAAATGCTTCATCAGTTCCTCAAACAAAAGACTCTTACTTCATTTCCTGAGAAGCAACTCATGTTTTCATGTATTTATTGATTTATTATTTTGAACGGCAATCCCAGATTCTAAATACTTTACAAAGTTTAACCCCTACAGCATTAATAGTCACAAAATACACCAATTAACAAACAAATGAAACAAAAAAGACAAATGAGCTGCCCATCTATAAAACCTAGAGACCGCAGTCCTGGTCACTCATAATTACATAGCAACATATTAGCCTCTAAGTGTCAGACCTCCCCCTCTCCAAAGCCTCAGAACAAAGGTGGGCTTTGCAAAGTACCTGGAAGGTTAAAAAGTCTGGGCTCTGAGGGGGTTACAGCTCAAGCATCTGTGCTGATTGCATCTGGGGTTGAACAGCTCCAGAGAGAGGCAGGTCTCTCGGGTAATCAGCAGGGAGCCTAAAAAATGCAGAAAAGTACAGAATTTGCATTTTTACAGAAAATCATTAGTTTTTACTCCGGGCGCCCAGCTCTGAAGGCAGAGCAGAGAGCGGTGGCTGCTGGCCAGGTGCTCAGCTCTGAAGGCAGAGCAGAGAGCGGTGGCTGCTGGCCGGGTGCTCAGCTCTGAAGGCGGAGCAGAGAGCGGTGGCTGCTGGCCGGCTGCCCAGCTCTGAAGGCGGAGCAGAGAGCGGTGGCTGCTGGCCGGGTGCTCAGCTCTGAAGGCGGAGCAGAGAGCGGTGGCTGCTGGCCGGGTGCCCAGCTCTGAAGGCGGAGCAGAGAGCGGTGGCTGCTGGCCGGGTGCCCAGCTCTGAAGGCGGAGCAGAGAGCGGTGGCTGCTGGCCGGGTGCCCAGCTCTGAAGGCGGAGCAGAGAGCGGTGGCTGCTGGCCGGGTGCCCAGCTCTGAAGGCGGAGCAGAGAGCGGTGGCTGCTGGCCGGGTGCCCAGCTCTGAAGGCGGAGCAGAGAGCGGTGGCTGCTGGCCGGGTGCCCAGCTCTGAAGGCGGAGCAGAGAGCGGTGGCTGCTGGCCGGGTGCCCAGCTCTGAAGGCGGAGCAGAGAGCGGTGGCTGCTGGCCGGGTGCTCAGCTCTGAAGGCGGAGCAGAGAGCGGTGGCTGCTGGCCGGGTGCTCAGCTCTGAAGGCGGAGCAGAGAGCGGTGGCTGCTGGCCGGGTGCTCAGCTCTGAAGGCGGAGCAGAGAGCGGTGGCTGCTGGCCGGGTGCCCAGCTCTGAAGGCGGAGCAGAGAGCGGTGGCTGCTGGCCGGGTGCCCAGCTCTGAAGGCGGAGCAGAGAGCGGTGGCTGCTGGCCGGGTGCCCAGCTCTGAAGGCGGAGCAGAGAGCGGTGGCTGCTGGCCGGGTGCCCAGCTCTGAAGGCGGAGCAGAGAGCGGTGGCTGCTGGCCGGGTGCCCAGCTCTGAAGGCGGAGCAGAGAGCGGTGGCTGCTGGCCGGGTGCCCAGCTCTGAAGGCGGAGCAGAGAGCGGTGGCTGCTGGCCGGGTGCTCAGCTCTGAAGGCGGAGCAGAGAGCGGTGGCTGCTGGCCGGGTGCTCAGCTCTGAAGGCGGAGCAGAGAGCGGTGGCTGCTGGCTGGGTGCTCAGCTCTGAAGGCGGAGCAGAGAGCGGTGGCTGCTGGCTGGGTGCCCAGCTCTGAAGGCAGCGCCGCCACCAGCAGCAGCTACACAGAAGTAAAGGTGGAATGGTCTGGTATTGCCACCCTTACTTCTCCACTGCTGCTGGTGGCGGTGCTGCCTTCACAGCTGGGCACCCTGCCAGGAACCGCTGCTCTCCGGCCACCCAGCTCTGGAAGGCTAGGGAAACTAAGTTCAGCATTTCATTTTAATTTCAGAAAAAATGTGGATTTTTATGTTTTTTACTTAGATAACTTTGGGCTTTTTTTTATCATGGAAAACTAGGATCCCTGGTAATCAGGGCCAAACCACTTAAGACTTTGTAGCTTAATACTAACTCTTTAAATCCCAACCAGAAGGCATTAGGCAGCCAGTCCAGATTCTAGAGCACAGGGTAACTGCTGCGTAATGGGGTAGCCAATTTCTACACTTAACTTTGGCTTCTTTCTGGGTGGTTTCATGGTGTTTGCATTGTAGGAGTCTAATCATAAGATGGCAAAGGCCTGGGTAATTGTAATTGTAGTGATACCTCTACAGTTGAAAGCAGATGAGCTCCCCTTCTCACCAAGCAACAAGGAGACCAGGCATCCCAGGCATTGCAGTTATCTGTGCTCAGCCATAGGCAGCCCTTGGGTCTAACACGAGCCACAGGACGTGAGCCAATGGAGCAAATGGCGGATGCACTTCATCAACGAGTGGCTGCTGTAACCCGTACCAAATGGCCAGGGAGCGCCTCATCCTACCAACATCTTGTCTGAGCCGCAGCCCGCAAGTTTGCACACACACCCCTTCCAAGCCCACACAGACAGTGGCTTAGTGATATCCAAGGCCCCTGCACTCCACAGCAAGGTGGCAGGGTCTCCCGGTATTTGCAGCTCCTCCGTACAGCAGACTGGAAATCCTGTGGCAGCTTCAAGTCAACTAAACAACAGAGTTTTTGTTGAATTAACTATGAAAAGGACTCAAACAATCAGCACAGTGTAGGAGGCAGTTTGGGATTGGAGGGAAAACACATTAGCTGGCTGATTCTGCTAAGAAACTCAGAAGTGAAACAGTTAATGTTGACTCATAGAACCAGATCTTCTGCTGTGCCCAGCTTCCACTATGTGCAGCCAAGTGTATGTGTGTGTGAAACACTGTCAGGGAGCCAATTACAGCTCCCTGATTCTCTGTGCCGAGCATAAATTAGAACAGCCTTGGGGTTGCTCTAACTTGTTCCCTTTGCCTATGGAGAATGAGGGAGATCTCTGTATTATAGTTATGAATATCATAGGCACCTCAGTTTACCTGTTTGATATTATCTCTCTCCCCTCCCCCCCCCTCCTGCTGCAATGTAAAGTACCATAAGGGAACAATGGGGAATCTTTTAACTGGGAAATGCCCACCTGTCTGTCTGGCTGGAGCCAGGCTAGCAAGGTTTCTTTTTCTCAGGTCCAAGTATAGGAGTAAAGGGACTACTAAACCATTAACGGATCCCAGGCCTTGAGAAGACGCGTGTGTGTGGGGTGGGGTGAATGGGCAGAAGCTGCAGGTGAGTTTCTGACAGAGCGACACTGGCAGGGGCTGCCTCTTGTTCAGGCCAGGAAAAGGGGCTGTCTGGGCTGAGTGGAATTTAGCTAAAACTTGCAAGGAAAGAATATGAGGATGCTGCTTTTGAGTCACTTTTGAGGTGCTGAAACTAGGCATGCTGGGGGTGCAGCAGCACTCCCTGGCTTGAAGTGGTTTCCATTCTATACAGGGTTTGCAGTTTGATTAAATGGCTCTCAGCACCCCCCACTATAAAAATTGTTCCAGCCCCCCGGTCACAGGCTCCCAGAGGAAGAGGGCATACAGGTGCCAAACCCGACTGGGTCTGTCACGTTATCATGGTTGGTAGCCAGAGACTGCAGACCAAAAAGCCAAGCTAGGAGCCGTAAAACCGTCTGAGAGGAGTGAAGATAAGGAAACCTGTCACAAGAGCGATGCACTCGAGAGGGACTAAAAGGGGCAGAAGCCCATTTTGCCTTGTGACTATGACAGTCCTGGGGGACCAACCACCAGCCAGGCATAGCCAGAGAACAGCATGTTCTATACCTGGCTCCAGTATTTTCCCCTGTACCAATGGCTGTAAGGAGGCTGGGGTAGGAGCTGGCTATGGTGGCCCTATGGCCATCTGGGACTCCTCATGTCAGAAGTATCCCCAGCAGGCATCCTGTGGGTGGTTTCAACTCCCTTTGTATCACAGCCCGGGTGATGCAAAGAAAGAAGCATGGGGTAGAGGAATGGCCCCATAAACTGTAAGCGAGGCCTCAGAATTAACAGACTATTTTTGTAGGAATTACAGTAGGCAAAATTTTCCCACCCAAAAATGGGGAACAATTTTCATTTTGTTTAATTTCAAATTGGAATTTTTTACACTCTGTAACTTTTCAAAACATCTCCAACTTGAAAAGCTACAGAGCAGCAAAAGGGAAAAGTGACCCCCCCCACCCCCATACTCTGAAGATATTGAATTTGTTGCTCTGAGTGGAATAAAGGGAGGCAGAGCGGACAAAAATAAATACATTTTTCTGTATATAACAATGGAATCAAAATGAAAATTGTTATTTGAATTGAAACCAAGTGAAAAAGTCATTTTGTTTCTTTCTGAAATTGCCCCAGGTAAAATTGAAACATTTTCAACAAAAAATTTCAAATGAAAAATTTTCATTTGACATTTTTCGAGGGGCGAAAGCAGGTTTTGGGACCAGCTCTAGAGCCCAGGTCTGAAGCAAACTCCACCATGGCAGCGCCACAGACTGCAGAACCAGACATACAGTAAGACAGGTGCCTTCCAGAGCGTCCCCTTCTAACCTTAAGCAGCCTCCTTTTGTCACCTATTTTTTTATCTGTAAAAGGGGGCTAGTAATACTGACGTTCACGAGGCTAAACAAATTAGTGATTTTTGTGAAAGTGCATCGCACGCTTCCGTGATACTTGGCTAAGCATGTCAATGACTAAATGAAACTTCACCAGTAGCTCTTGCATTGAAACCATTTATAGAACGTTACGTGGGTAATAGGTGTTAGCTTGACCCATAACATTTTTGTGTGGAGATATTTGAAAATACAGGCACCAATGGCAAAGCCTGTGGAAAAAAATATTTATTATTGGTTTTTATCATTTGTTTAGGCTGAAATAGGGCAGCAGGATGAACTCCGGGGACTCTGATGAGGTGACAAGTTACTATGGCGATGAACTTAGGAAGGAATAACTGTAAACCGTCTTAGTCTGGGCACTCTGGGTGACTGGCTGATGGAGCCCACACCGCTTTTGAACACAGCAATGGAGGAAACACTTTCTTTGGAGGCTCAACAGCAAATCGGCGGCTTGATGGACGTCAAGAGCCACCTTTAGGATTGCAGGAGATTGCGTGTGGCCACTGGGGGCCTGTTCTGTACCATTGGGGAGCCCCAGGGAAGCAGACAGAGCCTCCATACCTCTCAGAGGGGAGCGGCAGAGTTCACAATTTGCTGTCCTCAGGCTGCCAGTGGCTCTTCTTTAGGTGGCCTTCTACTGCCGTGAATGGCCAAGGGTCTCTCGGTTACTGATGCCTGTTGAGTGACTCCAGGCATCATGCTCCCGTCCTAGTGCTGTCCTGCCCTGCCTGAGCTGCAGGGCAGGGCATAGCCACTAACAATCCCAAATGAGCCTTTAAAAACCCAACGTGTATTCCATCCCACCATCAACCTCAGCCTAGACCAATCCACACAAGCGGTCCATTTTCTAGACACTACTGTGCTAATAAGCGATGGTCACATAAATACCACCCTATACCGGAAACCCACTGACCGCTATACTTACTTACATGCCTCCAGCTTCCATCCCGGACACACCACACGATCCATTGTCTACAGCCAAGCTCTAAGATACAACCGTATTTGCTCCAATCCCTCAGACAGAGATAAACACCTACAAGATCTCTATCAAGCATTCTTAAAACTACAATACCCACCTGCTGAAGTGAAAAAACAGATTGACAGAGCCAGAAGAGTACCCAGAAGCCACCTACTACAGGACAGGCCTAAAAAAGAAAATAACAGAACGCCACTAGCCATCACCTACAGCCCCCAACTAAAACCTCTCCAGCGCATCATCAAAGATCTACAACCTATCCTTAAAGATGATCCCTCACTCTCACAGATCTTGGGAGACAGGCCAGTCCTCGCTTATAGACAGCCTCCCAACCTGAAGCAAATACTCACCAGCAACCGCACACCATACAACATAAACACTAACCCAGGAACTTATCCTTGCAACAAAGCCCGATGCCAGCTCTGTCCACATATCCATTCAAGTGACACCATCATAGGACCTAATCACATCAGACACGCCATCAGGGGCTCGTACACCTGCACATCTACCAACGTGATATATGCCATCATGTGCCAGCAATGCCCCTCTGCCACGTACATTGGCCAAACCAGACAGTCTCTACGCAAAAGAATAAATGGACACAAATCTGACATCAGGAACCATAACATTCAAAAACCAGTGGGAGAACACTTCAACCTCTCTAACCACTCAGTGACAGACTTGAAGGTGGCAATTTTGCAACAAAAAAACTTCAAAAACAGACTCCAAAGAGAAACTGCTGAACTCGAATTAATATGCAAATTAGATACAATTAACTCTGGCCTAAACAGAGACTGTGAATGGTTGGGTCATTACACTAATTGAATCTATTTCCCTATGTTAAGTTCTCCTCACACCTTCTATGGGCCATCTTAATTATCACTTCAAAAAGTTTTTTTTCCTCCTGCTGATGATAGCTCATCTCAATTGATTAGACTTTTCCTGTTGTTATGCATACTTCCACCTTTTCATGTTCGCTGTATGTATAAATATCTCCTGTCTGTGTGTTCCATTCTATGCATCCGAAGAAGTGAGCTGTAGCTCATGAAAGCTCATGCTAAAATAAATTTGTTAGTCTTTAAGGTGCCACAAGTACTCCTGTTCTTTTAACGTGTATTCTGTCATCATTACAGAACAGCTGTGCATGCACTGTCTCCTCCCCCGCATCATATCATGCACAAGGCAATCCAGGTTGCAAATCTGTATTGATTCTGATAGTTGCAAGTGGAGAAGGGAGGGCGCTACCTTTCATCTGGGTCAGATTCTATATCCAAAGTGTTGTTCTGATTCCTTTGTGTTGGTCTAAATCTTGTAGGTAAAAAAATCAGTATATTTTAAATCCCGTTGTTTGCTTTTCACCTAATGTTTATGGGGTCACCATGCTGCCAGGCTGTTGGCCATCTGCTCTGAGCTGCCCAATAATATTCTAGTAATTTTGATACTGCCATTCCCCCTCCCCGAATGGGTCACATGAGAGTTTTCTTATTTACTTTCGGGGACGTATTGTCTCAAACAAATTTAATAATTCTTGTTTGAATTTCCTCTAGAGTTCTTTTTGGTAGGACCTGAAAAAGAAAATGACTTTTTGGCAACCAATTTGTTTTTACCACTGCTACGCAGCCAAGCCAAGCCAAACGTCATTTTTTGCAGTCTGACAACTCCTTTTTTCACTTCTAAATAACGGGGATGAACATTAATTTCACAGAGCCAGCTGAGGTTAGGAGAAATATTGACCACTAAGGACACACAGACTCAAATGTGTTTTGAAGCTGTTTGATCATAGATTCCTCCAGCCCTATATTTAATGTTATATTTAATGTAATTCATTTCATAGCCTGGCATATCATTGAATTCATTAACTTCTTTCCGGATGTAAATCATTGTACTGGATTGGTAGCCGCCAGTATCATATTTGCATACAGCACAATGTTGTGTTCTGTTTTATTAACTGTAACTTCTGCCATGCTGTTATGCTGATATATATATTTTTTGTGCCAGCTGCCCTTGTCTGGTTCCTCTTTGTAACTGAAATTCTTTGGCGTGTGCCCCTTTAAATTTGTATTCTAGCCAAAAACCATCTCTGCCAGCGGTGTTTTTAGGACAGGCCAGTCTACTTTAGGAAAGGTTTCAGAGTAGCAGCCGTGTTAGTCTGTATCCGCAAAAAGAACAGGAGTCCTTGTGGCACCTTAGAGACTAACACATTTATTCGGGCATAAGTTTTCGTGGGCTACAGCCCATTTCATTGGATGCGTGCAGTGGAAAATACAGTAGGAAGATATATATATATATACACATACACAGAGAACATGAACCAATGGGTGTTACCATACACACTATAAGGAGAGTGATCAGTTAAGGCGAGCTATTATCAGCAGGAGAGAAAAAGGACTGTTTGTAGTGGTAATGAAAATGGCCCATTTCCAGCAATTGACAAGAAGACGTGAGGAACTGTAGGGGTGGGGTGGGGGGAATAAGCATGGGGAAATAGTTTTACTTTGTGTAATTTTCCACTGCATGCATCCGATGAAGTGGGCTGGAGCCCACGAAAGCTTATGCTCAAATAAATGTGTTAGTCTCTAAGGTGCCACAAGTCCTCCTGTTCTTCTTACTTTAGGGAAGGCTTTCTCGCTAAGGACAGCAGTAAACCTCTTTTATTCTGCATATTATGACTCATTCCTATGATCTGTCTAATGGTATTAGTCATCTGTCTGTTACACATGTGCTGTCTCTTATGTATATAATCAATTTGCTTTAGCTGAGGAAGGACAGCTTCTAGTCTTCTGTCAGCAGGCTTTGAAAATAATTTCATGTCTACATTAAGACATGAGCTTGGACTGCACAAGCCACACAGTAGCTCGTCCTTTTGTGGCTTTGGTATTGCTACCTTCTCCACCTCTTTCACTGATTGGGGAATCTCCTCACTAACAAAATCATTAAATAAAGTGGCTAGTTTGTTTGCAGTGATATCTAATGTCATCTTACAAAACGCTCTTGGGATCCCATCCGGTCCTGAGGATTTTCCTGTTGGCTTTGATTCAATCACTTCCAGAACCTCCTCTTCCTCTACTGGTCTGTCAGCTGGTCCAGAGTTAACTTTGGTATGTTGGCCTGATTAATATATTCCACACTCTTCCCCATAGGCTCTTTATTGATGGAAATGTAAAGATTTGTATAAAACCTCCTGCTTTCTTCAACAATCTCTCTGGTTTTAAATTTTACTTTTTGTGTGTGTATTTATTTGACTCTTTTCCTTCTGTTTTCTTTATCTATAAGCCTTATTGCCCCTTCATAATACTTCTAGTTCACCTAAAGACCTCTTCAGGTTTCTCTATAAGTACGGCATGTACTGGTCCTCTGTGGAAGGAGAGGGGTTTAAATGCACGTCCCATTCTTTTATGCAAGGTTTGTAGGTTTTTTTGTCTCCTTAAAATTTAACTTTGATTTTTCTGTCCCTTCACCCCCAGGATGCTAATCAATTACCTTCAAATTACTGTTTTATATGCATCCCGGTCAATGTTTTTAAATGTTTGATCTTGATCATTACTAGCAAGGAATGATCTAGATACTTAAGAAAAACCCAAACTTGACAAAACTTCTTGTAACATGTGCCGTGACAAGACTGTTCTAAAATCTTGAGCTCACTTATTCTTA
This sequence comes from Mauremys mutica, assembly GCF_020497125.1. Classification (NCBI taxonomy): domain Eukaryota; kingdom Metazoa; phylum Chordata; order Testudines; family Geoemydidae; genus Mauremys; species Mauremys mutica. The sequence continues at coordinate 27,475,907 of NC_059087.1, forward strand.
AACTCCCCACCATAAGTGACCCTTCTGCAAAGACAGTTACAAATATTCTGTTATTAATAGATCTAAAATCAAGCTGCCTGCCTGGGCTGCCCAGAGGATTCAGGGGGCCTGGGGTCTTCGGCGGTGGGGGGTCCCCCCCGCCGAATTGCCACCAAATACCCAGAGTGGAAGAAGCTCCGGGGGGTTGGGCCCCGTGAGAGTTTTCTGGGGCCCCCGGAGCGAGTGAAGACCCCACTCCAGGGCCCCCGAAAAACACTCATGGGAGCCCCTGCAGGGCCTGAGGCCTGGGGCAAATTGCCCCACTTGTCCCCCCCTCCCCCCGGGCGGCCCTGCTGCCTGCAAGGGAAGAGAGCTGGATCCTGTGCTAAATTATTATTGACTTTGTTTATTATAAGAACATAAGAATGGCTGTACCGGGTCAGACCAAAGGTCCATCTAGCCCAGTATCTGTCTACCGACAGTGGCCAATGCCAGGTGCCCCAGAGGGAGTGAACCTAACAGGCAGTGATCAAGTGATCTCTCTCCTGCCAGCCATCTCCACCCTCTGACGAACAGAGGCCAGGGACACCATCCCTTCCCCCATCCTGGCTAATAGCCATTAATGGACTTAGCCACCATGAATTTATCCAGTTCTCTTTTAAACCCTGTTATAGTCCTAACCTTCACAACCTCCTCAGGTAAGGAGTTCCACAAGTTGACTGTGCGCTGCGTGAAGAAGAACTTCCTTTTATTTGTTTTAAACCTGCTGCCTATTAATTTCATTTGGTGACCCCTAGTTCTTGCATTATGGGAATAAGTAAATAACTTTTCCTTATCCACTTTCTCCACACCACTCATGATTTTATAGACCTCTATCATATCCCCCCTGAGTCTCCTCTTTTCCAGGCTGAAGAGTCCTAGCCTCTTTAACCTTTCCTCGTATGGGACCCTCTCCAAACCCCTAATCATTTTAGTTGCTCTTTTCTGAACCTTTTCTAGTGCTAGAATATCTTTTTTGAGGTGAGGAGACCACATCTGTACACAGTATTCGAGGTGTGGGCGTACCATGGATTTATATAAGGGCAATAATATATTCTCAGTCTTATTCTCTATCCCCTTTTTAATGATTCCTAACATCCTGTTTGCTTTTTTGACCGCCTCTGCACACTGCGTGGACATCTTCAGAGAACTATCCACAATGACTCCAAGCTCTTTTTCCTGACTCGTTGTAGCTAAATTAGCCCCCATCATATTGTATGTATAGTTGGGGTTATTTTTTCCAATGTGCATTACTTTACCATGCTGCAATCTGTTAGTCTATAAGGTGCCACAGGATTCTTTGCTGCTTTTACAGATCCAGACTAACACGGCTACCCCTCTGATACTTTACATTTATCCACATTAAATTTCATTTGCCATTTTGTTGCCCAGTCACTTAGTTTTGTGAGATCTTTTTGAAGTTCTTCACAATCTGCTTTGGTCTTAACTATCTTGAGTAGTTTAGTATCATCTGCAAACTTTGCCACCTCACTGTTTACTCCTTTCTCCAGATCATTTATGAATAAATTGAATAGGATTGGTCCTAGGACTGACCCTTGGGGAACACCACTAGTTACCCCTCTCCATTCTGAGAATTTACCATTAATTCCTACCCTTTGTTCCCTGTCTTTTAACCAGTTCTCAATCCATGAAAGGACCTTCCCTTTTATCTCATGACAGCTTAATTTACGTAAGAGTCTTTGGTGAGGGACCTTGTCAAAGGCTTTCTGGAAATCTAAGTACACTATGTCCACTGGATCCCCTTTGTCCACATGTTTGTTGACCCCTTCAAAGAACTCTAATAGATTAGTAAGACACGATTTCCCTTTACAGAAACCATGTTGACTATTGCTCAACAGTTTTTGTTTTTCTATGTGTCTGACAATTTTATTCTTAACTATTGTTTCAACTAATTTGCCCAGTACCGACGTAGACTTACCGGTCTGTAATTGCCGGGATCACCTCTAGAGCCCTTTTTAAATATTGGTGTTATATTAGCTAACTTCCAGTCATGTAACGCCAATATTTAAAAAGGGCTCTAGAGGTGATCCCGGCAATTATTAAAACCTAGGAACCACAACATTAAAATAATGAGAACTTTATACCCATCAAGTATGCTGTAACTATATGAAGTGTCTGGGTGTGATATAGACCAACTTCCATTTAATTATATTCCTTTGTTGGTATAACCCTATCAAAATAGGGGATCTACCAGCAGCCTTCACCACCTTTCTCCTTTTCATACTCTTCAACACTGTCTCCACTGGAGGCTACTCATATCTACAGTATTGCTAACTCCAAATGGTCAAAAATCATGAGTCAGGCTCACCAAAAATCATGATCTTGGTTTTAAAATCATGAGATTATGTAAAAATAATAGGTTTGCTGTTCTTTTTACTTGCCTTCTGCTTTTTGAGACTTTAGGATGTGCTAGGGTCACATTTTTGACACTTTCTCCACAGTCACGAGGGCTAGAAATGTACTTTTTTTTTTTAAGAACAAAGGCTGAAATCATCACACATCCACATGACTCCAGGAGCTGGGGCTTTAAGGAAATCAATAATTATCATGAGAGTCGTGACAAAATCATGAGAGTTGGCAACACTGCATCCACGGTTTAGTTATGTGGATTCAGGCTGGTTTGCTCTTTTATAAATCTTCTTACGTGTTCTTAATGTATACCAACCCTTTTGTAGAAAGCAAGATTAAGCCGCCACCTTGTTTGCTGGCACCTTTTAAAAACAGTAATTGCTGAGGTGGGGCTAAGCAAATGGGAGCCCAGAGCCTCTCTCTCAGCCATGGCCCACGGGTGAACATTGGGGGAGGGTAGCCCCCAGCCCATCCCCCTCTGCCTGAGGGCCCACCCATTCCCCTCCCCTGCTACAGCCCAGAGCACACACCTCCCCTGTGGCCACCGCCCCCACCCCCACAGTCCCAGCCCCAGAGTGCCAGGTGGGCAGCATGAGTCCCCAGCAGGGATAAGTCCATTTTCTGGCTGGTCTTTGAACCTTTAGGGCAGCGTTTCTTGAACTGGGGGGATCCCTACCCAAAAGGTGGAGGCACAAGCCTATTGTAGGGGAGTTGTGGTATTGCCACCCTTACTTCGGTGCTGCCTTCAGTGCTGGGGGGCCGGAGAGCGGGCGGAGAACTGGCCAGGTGCCCAGTTCTGAAGGCAGCGCCGCCGTCAGCAGCAGCGCAGAAGTAAGGGTAGCATGGTATGGGGTGGGGGGGTCATCACACCCTGAAATATTTTCAAAGGGGGTCCCAACAAAATAAGTTTGAGACCCTCGGCTTCGGGGGTTGTGTTTTCCAGCTTGGTCAGTTTTGTTTGTAGTGGCAGCTGGGGCTCGAGAAGCAGAGGACTCCAGGGGCAGGGCTTTAAGAGAAACACCAAGTATCCCGATCCAATTGCGTGAGTGGCAACACTGTAACGGGGCAGGGAGACGGTGGCGGTGGAGAAACAGAAAACCCAAGAGGAGGAAATGGAGCGTGATGGGAAGAAAAACCCCAAACCAGAGGGGGGGGGCAGATGTAGACACCCCTAGACAGAGCCTAACTCAGGTGAAAGGGGAGGAAAGCAGAGTCGGCCAAGGGGGAGCAGCTAATAATTAAGGAAGCAGGGACAGTGGAGAAAGACACGCCAGGCTCCTTCGGAGCGGTCGAGGGACCTGTGGAGGTGCCCCACCCCACTGCAGTCCCAAGGAGAAGCAGCACAGGCTCTCTTTGGAGAGTCGGGAGAATCCCAGTCCTGGAGCAATCAGGGAGGTGAGTGGAGGGTCCTCAATCCACTGCCTGATACAAAGGGAGAGGACAGGGAGAGCGACCTCCCCCCCCATGGTGCGACGATTTATGGGCCAAAACAGAGCTGTGGGGGCAGAGCTGCGGCGGGAGCGAACGGTGTAAATAAACCGCACAAGGTGTCTCCGAGCCGTTTGGGGGCGAGGACGTAGGCAGGAGCGAGCCTGCCGTGCCAGTGCCAGTGCCCTAACGACCGCTGCGCTACGGAGGTGGCGCTCTCGCGCTTTCTGGGGCTGGGTTTGGTCTGCTACGCCGGGGACAGGCTGACCTGGCTTTGGCACCGAGAGGGACTGAGGCTGAGCATGGCTTCCCTCCGGCCTGCCATGTGCCTAAGGGGACGTCTACACTGCGGCTAGACACCCGCAGCTGACCCGTGCCAGCTGACTCGGTCTCCAGGGCTGCTGGGTCGTCTAACTGCGGTGTAGCCCCCTCCCAGGAGCCTGGGCTCCAGCCCAAGCCCAGACATCTACGCTGCAATTCAACAGCCCTGCGAGCCCGAGTCAGCTGGCATGGGCCAGCCCTGGGGTTCTAATTGCAGTGTAGACACACCCGAAATATCTCTGTGAATCTGGACCCCAGGCCCTGCCCCTCTCCTTTTCATTTCCTACAGGCCAGCGCAAGCGGCTCCCTGCTCAGCTGGCCTGCTTCTGTGAAGCCCTCTCTTGGGCACCTCCTACAATGCCTTGGTGCCTAGGAACCGGGCCTTGCAACGCCGCAGTCCTCTCTGTGGAGCGAGCAGTCAGGGCGGGATGGTTCAAGGTAATCAGGCTCCTAAAGCTGTTGCTAGGCTGTGAGATGGCCATTACTGCCTCGCATAGCTCCTGCGGAAATCAATGCGAATTAGGTGCTTAGGCACTTCTGCAAATCCCATTAGGTGTCCAAAAGCATCCTCAGGCATGTTATACCTTTACCAATCTGGTCCTTAGGTCTGGCCAGCCTCACTGTCCTCTGCTGCCAGGGGTGAATTAAACCAGTTTGAAAGGGGCCTGCCGAGGGAGCCAGCCTAGGAGTCTCTTGAAGACAGAGAGCACAGTTTGTGTCCACTGCTTCCTCAGTTATCCAAGGGTCTTGGGGGCTAGTTCAGGCTCTTCTGCCTTGGTGACATTGTGAAAGGCCCCCAGAAGCTATGGCAAGCCCCCCAACCTAGCCCAGCTCACACCTTTGTGGCTCACCTGCTTCCCTTCCCTGCCGCTCTTATAGAAGGGCTACAGACATCCCATTGCACCTCAGGAGGGCTTCACAGCGTTGCTAACTCTTGCAGTGCTGTGATTCTGGCCCCTGCTGCAGGAGCTCTCATGAAAAGCTCCTACCATCTATAATATGGGGGAAACACAGCATGAGTGAATGCCTGGTTGCCTAGGGGCAGATGTGGTGAGATGCAAGTCAGGAGATCATGCGTGGTAGCCCTGGTTCTTCCACTGCCCGTTGATAATATATCTGCTCCGCTTCTTATTAACCAAGGCCTCATACTGCTGTCTGAGGGGAGATAACAATAGCTCATCTATTTTCCCAGCTACAAAAACGAGTGCTTTGCCCAATGTCACTAACGGTAGCGATGAAAATGAAACACAGGCCTCTAATATAACAGACCCACATCTCATCTACTTTGCCACACTGTCTTTCAGAAGGAATGTGCCAAATTATGTGCTTATGTAACCCCTGCTAACAGTGTGGCTATGTCACCCTCTAGTGGCTATACTGCATATAGAGGCTTCCGATTTTGCGACTGTCTCCACACTAACAGCTGGTTCTTCTTCAAGTAGTGTCTCTATGGGTGCTCCACTTCAGGTGTGCCTGTGCCTCTTGAGCCCTTCATTGGTGCAGTCTAGCTAGCAGTGCCTGTTTGGCCCCCGCAGGTGCCCTATGCCTTCTCACGGCAGATACCGAGGCTATTCTAGGGGTGCACAGGCAAAATACCCTCAGTTCCTTCGCTCCCACCGCAGCCTGAGACAGAACCCAAGCATGGCCACCTAGACTGCTCAGCCTCCTGTTTTTTCTTGCAGGTAGACAGTTTCTAGTTGTAAGTTAGGGTTCAGTATAGTTAGTTTTCAGGTGAGAGGGTAGTTTTATGACATCACATCCAGAGGTCCAGGATTCCATCCCTGCTGGGGCCCCAAGGAGGGGCTTTGTCAGACATGGCTATACTGTCTGTAACCACTAGAGAGATTTGGGCACCTACCTGCTTAGCTCATTTGGAAATTCTGGCTCGCATGAATTTTTGGGGTCCAGCTCATGACTTTGGAAGCTTTAGGCTGGCAATACAGGGCCAGCTCCATTTCCCTTTTATTTGCTTCCTCATTTCAATATGGTGCTTGTTTTGTACATAAAGGACTTATCAGTGGCTAGGCCGTGGGCTGAGTGGGCAGAAAAGCAGCTTCAGGTTCAATCCGACCAGCTCAGAGGCCCTGAGGCTGAGGTGACAGAGCCAATGAATGATAATGCTAACAGCTTATGATGCCATTCCCATAACTGTGCCTTGCTGAAAAGCAGCCACCTTGGGGGCGGGAGAGGGCAGCCATTTCATACAGTGTGCCCTGCACAGGGGTGCCAGGCGGGGACTTGGTCTGTGTCATTGAGATGTTTGGATTTGAAGGTCTCTTCTGAAGGCGCGTGGCTCCTCCCTGTAATCTGCAAGGAACTCCACGTCCCCTCCAGAGGGAGCAGGGCTGGGTCCAGGGGCAGGGTCTCACACCACTAAGCATTAAAATAAACCAAAAGGAGCCCGGTGGGAGCCTTAATGCAGCCACGCAGCAGGCAGTGATCGGCAGAGGGCACGGGAGGAGAGAGCACCAAGGGTAGAGAAGAAATACACTTTTATTAGGAAAGCTTTCTGCAGATGTGCCAAATTCTGTAGTACCAATCACGCCACACAACTCCAGTGGAATGGACCCCCTTAACCGGGACAGCCTCTCTGAATGGCGTCAGGCCATAAATAGTACTTTCTTCAAAGCCACCACCAGCAGCAACATCCTCAGACACCGGAGGGGGCATCAGTCGAAACCAGCTCGACCCCACGCTGACCGAAGCAGCGTGCCTGCAGAGGAAGGTGATGCCCGGGGGGAGTTTACATCTTCAGAAGATAAAAAGCTACATGGCAAGGAAGAAACACAAACTAAACCCGAGAGAGTGAGCACCGCTGGTCCCAGTGCTCCACTGCTCTGGATCACACAGGCTCCGCAGCCGGCTCCTCTCTGCCACAGCCACCTTCAGGATGGACCATACAGGGGCCCTTGGCCTTGGGCACATGGCTAGCAACAAGGGAAGACTGGCACTGGCCTTGTCTGCCCCTCTAATACACGGAGCAAGAGCCTTGGCCTCTGGCAGCCATTCGCCAATGTGAATGCGACAGACCGGATTAGGATACAGGAAGCAAGCTAATCCGTTACTGCAGAATACAACACGGGGATTTCTAGTAAACAAGCGCTGCTTATGCAACCAATAATACTGCTACAAAAAGGACAAGGGGCCCTGCTCAGAGTCTCATGCAGCTCCCCCCTCAGAACTCAGGGCAGGCCAATGCAACCCGGCCAACCCTTCCACATCTGGGGAGCTCCATGCGGTCCTTCTCCCTGCAAGAGAAACATGGGACGCAAGCTGCTCCAGCCCCCGGGAGGAGAAGATACATAGCAGAGGGCACAGCGCAGCTTGGAGGTGGGCGTCTGTGATGGGCAAAGAGTCCGAGGCCCCAGTGTGGGACAGAGATGGCTCGGGGGCTTCTCCAGAGCCCACTTCCCAGTTCAGACCTCCATTTCCACTGACCCTTCCTGCAGACTTGCTGAGAGCAGAGAGGCTTCCTCTGCCTGCCAACACTTGTCTGGTGCAGTACCAGGCCAGCACCTGGGGCCCACGGGACTCCTCTACTGAACTGTCTGAGGGGGCATTATGGCTGCTTTGGGCTGCTCCAAGGTGGCTTCTCTGCTCTTCTTCCTAGGGGGCTTTTTAATGGGTGTTTTTTTGCTGGTCTGGTCGCTCAGGGGCGCGTGCTCCTGGCTGCTGCTGCTGCTGGAATTTTGCTTCTCTGCCCTTTTGGCCTCATTGACCGCGGTCTCCGATACAGGGCTGATCAGTTTCTGCAGGTTGGGGGAGGTTGGCAGCGCAGGCTTGCTGGATTTCTGGCTGCTGCTGGTGGCCACAGAGCGCTTGGCTTTCTGCGGAGGGGTGGGCTTCTCCCTCTGGGGCTGCAAAGGGCTCACCCCATTTTGCCGGGTGCTGCCATCGCCCTTGTTGAGGCTTTGAGTCTTTTCCTTCAGTTGAGCAGCCAGTAAAGTGGCTGCCTCCGAAGACAAATGGGGGTGGACGGCCTCGGAGCGTGGCTTGCTGTGACTGGGGCTCCGGGGGGCTTCCTTGCCTTCCCCTCCTTTCCTGTCTGGGTGGTAGGTTCCCATTTTTTTCAGAGCATTTTGGACGGCCCCATTGATGTTCTCCATCTGCTCCGAACTGGCCTTGGTCTTCTGCTTGGGCTTGGATGGTGACTGGGGCTCCCCAGAGAAAGCAGCTTTGCCCTCTGGGAAGCTCAGCTCTTTCAGATGTTTCTGCGCTTTCTCTTTGCTCCTCGCACTGCCCTTGTCGTCGGCTTTTCCGTGGAGACCAGCCGAGGTCTCACTCGGGCTTCTCTTTCTCTTGGCCTGAGTGTGCTCAGAGCAATCAGGCTGCATGGCCGCTCTCTCGGGCGACATGCTGGGAGCGGGTAGCGAGTTGGACTGGTTGGAGTTGTATTTCCCATGAATCCAGGACACTTTAGGCTTTGTGGCGGGATCGGGGGGAGGGGGCTTGGTTCTCTCCGGGGAGGGGGATTTACCATTCACTCCAGGGCTTTTGGTGTCCACTGTATTTTCATCTTCATCCTTGGACTGCTTGGAGAGGCGGGCGATTTTGGCATAGAGGGCTCCGCTGGTGGAGCCGGAGCCACAGGACGACCTTTCGCTGTCAGAGGATTTGAGCAGGGGTGTTTCGCTGCTGTCTGCTTGGAAGGCCTTGACGGAGCCCGTCTCTTTCAAGAAGGTGTACTCTCCAGCCTCCTCCGCGCTGATTGGGGGTGCCAGCTTCTCCACCAGGCTGCAGGCAGGGCCTCGCTCTTTGCTTTCACCCACACCCTCTGCAAAAGAGAAAGCACAGATCCATTACACTGTGCCATGGTGCACAGGAGCCAGGACGGGGCATGAGGGCCCCACAGCGAAGGGACGGGAGGAAAGGGTTGGGACACAAGCTATAATCAGGCAATGCTTTATACTACCCCCATGGGCCTTCTGTCCCTGCTATTCACTGCCCTATGCACCTTATACGCCTTCCCACAGTCCTGTTATACACCCACACACATCCATTGTCCCATAGGCCTTATAGCCACCCCCTCACATGGGCCTGCGATACCGTCCCCACCAGCCAGCCCCTCAGAGCAGAGCAGCCTCGTTTGTATGTTGGGGTTGGCTCTCTTGAAGGGGTTGGTCAGACAACCTAGGGCAATGGAGCAGCCAGAACACAGCTCAAAACCCCTCAGTACAATAACAAGGCCACATGCTGGAGGCTGACAACCTACAACTAAGGTCCGAGAAAATCATGCTTCTGGGACAAGAGCCTGCTGAGACATGGATTGCCACGAGGTGAAATGCTTGGCCCTCCTAAAAGGTTGGTGCGGCATCCAGGAGTCCTGGGCCCAGTGTCCCAGAATGAGGATCTGCAGGAACAGTGTCCATTCTGAGCAGAGATATGTGTTCTCTTGGTTTCTAAAATAACCATGGCTTTTATTTTAGAGCTGCTTTGGCGTTGTCAGGGTGTTGGTTTGGTTGCTTTATTTCTGAAGGAGAAAGAATCGTCCCATTGGCTTGGGAGAACCACACAAAGCACTGTACACACTTTGGACAGCTTCAAGAGCAGAGGAACCTCCAGGATGAGCCTTGGCAGCGTGCCTCTGAGACGTCAACTAGACAGAGAAGGAAAGAGTGCAACTGGGGGAAGGCGGGGCAGCATCTCTGCTGAGCTCCCATCTGTTGGGCAGGGCTGTCTTTCGGCGGATGGGTGGGCTGGTGCCAATCCCAGTGTGCACTGACAGACATTCTGTATCACTCCCCACTTGTGAAGGCATGTGACCCCCCTGCATCACAGGGGATGCTCTGCCAGGGGAACAACCCAGAGCTGGAGAGCCCAGATTGATTAGCAGTGGCAGTGGGGATCATCCTATCCAGCAGCACTATCAGGCTCCTGGCTCTGCCCACCCTGCCCAACGTCCACTCACCCTCATGGGGTACACAGTACACCGGTCCCTCGTCGGTGGTGTCAAAGGAGGAGAAGGAGCCCCGGGAGGACCAGGAGGGAGATGGTTGCTCCACTACTGATGGTGGCTCAATGAAACTGCAGTTCATGGTGTTCTCCGGGTCATGGTGAGCCACTGCAACGGGAGAGAGTGGAGAGTTTAGAGCAGCACTCTCACATCACCTCCATGTGCAATCTTCCTTGTACAACCTTGGGAGAGAGAGAGACTCCCTCTCCCAGAGAGCCAGTTCAATTTCGAGAGAGTGCCCATCCAGAGCCATCCTAGCACTTCCAACAGGGGCTACATACCAGGGAAACTGGTTGAAATAATAATTAAAAATAAAATAGTAAAACATCTCGATGATCATGGTATGATCTGAACTAACCAGGGTGGCTTCTAAAATGGAAACTCATACCTCTCTAGTCTATTACAATGTTTTGAATGTGTCACTAAAAATAGCTGGTAAAGGGAGAACCTGCTGACATAATTATTTGTGCTTTCAAAAAGCCTTTGAGAAAGTCTCTCGTGAAAGTTTTAAGACAACTAAGTTGTCATGAGTTGCAAGGTGAAATGTCGTCATGGATAGAAACTAGTCTAAAGACAGCGAGCAAAGAGTAGGAATAAACGGTCAATTTTCAACCTAAGTGGTTAATTGGAGGTGTCGCAAGGCTCCATACTAGGCCCTGTGTTATTTAATAGATTTATTAATGATCTGGAAATGGGGAGGGGAAGAAGGGTGGTGGCAAAATTTGCAGATTACACATTATTTAGGTTAGTCATGAGCGAACAACTGTGGATATTAATGATGTTAATGAATTTATATATCAAATGCTCTCTGCATTATATATAGTGAAGCCCTGTATATTATGCTATGAAAATGAAATCTTTTCCCCCCCGCCTGCTTGGAATAGTGAAGGGAAGAACAAGCTGTAACTATCTGCAGAATGTACTTTTGGTACTGAGCTACACAGGACACCACTGGGTTGGAGCCAGACACAGGCCCAGTGTTAATGATTTACTGGACTATGGACAATGACTAGAACTGATCAAACAGAAGAGAAACAATGTGAAAATTTTCAAAATGTTGCCGTTGTTTCCTTTTTATAGAATTCAAACCAGAACAATATTTTATTAATTTGAATATTTTTACCAAATATGTATTGAAATGCAAAGTAATTTACATCTGGAGAAATAATTCAAACCCCTCATACACCTCACTGGGTCCTTGATTCACAGACTCCGAGGCCAGAAGGGACCCTTGTGGTCATCTAGTTTGACCTACTGTATGACACAGGCCAGAGAACTGCCCCAAAGAAATTCCTGGAGCAAAACATTTAGAAAAACACCCAATCTTGATTTGAACATTGACTGTGATGGAGAATCCACCACAGCTCTTGGTAAATTGTTCCCATGGTTAACTGCTCTCACAGTTAACATTTTACACCTTATTTCCAGTCTGAATTTGTTCAGCTTCAACTCCCAGTAATTGGACAACATTAGACCTTTCTCTGCTAGACTGGAGAGCCCATTATTAAATATTTGTTCCCCATGTAGGTACTTATAGACTGTAATCAAGTCGGCCCTTAACCTTCTCTTTGTTAAGCAAAACAGATTGAGCTCTTTGAGGCTATCGCTATACGACATGTTTTCGAATCCTTTCATCATTCTCATGTCTGTTCTCTGAACCTCTCCAATTTATCAACCACCTTCTTGAATTGTGGGCACCAAAACTGGCCACACCAGCACCAAATAAAGACGACCTGAGCATTGTCGTGGAGATCTCTGCTCCATTTGCAAGAGCGCCCAAGAAAACAAACACAATGTTTTGGTGCGTAAGGACTGGCATGGAGAATAAAACTGAAAATCTCGGCATGCCAGTGTAGATTTTCAATGGTACGATCTCCTGTGGAACACTGCCCAGTTCCAGTGCACGCGGCTCTAAAAGGATATTGTGGAAATAGAGGAGGTTCAGACACAAGGATTTTGAGGTGTGGAAAAAGTTCCAGATGAGGAGAGATTAAAATGATGGGGATTGTTTGAAAGGAGACAAATAAGATGAGATATGATAAAAATAACCTAGCCCTAACGGATGTGGGTCAGGAGGAACCAGCTGCAGGTGTTCTTGCCCCTTCCTCTGAAGCAGCTGAACAGTGCATGAGAGCAAGGCTCAAATGAAGAGAGAAGGGCTGTAGAAAGCAGCTCACCAGAGTGCAACCTGTGAGTAGCTGGCTCCTTGACTGAAAGCGCTCTGCAGAGACACACTGGGTCCCGCCTTGGCTATGCAGTGCCAGCTCCACAACAGGAGGTTCCTGTGCAGAACAAACCCCCAGGGAACAGCGTTTCCTGTAGCTGTTTGGCTCACACATCTGGCTCTGGGTGACTTTCAGATAAATCATAGGCTGACAGTGGCTGGGAGAAAGCTGGCCACTTCCTATGGGCTCCTTCCACGCTGCTGGAGGTTCAGCCACTAAACACACACTGAATTCCCGCTTAGGCTCAAAGAGTACAGCAGCACTCAGGTTTCCCCACTCACCCAAGGCAAGGGGCCAGCTGTGATATATGGTCTTTCCTGACGCACAGGGTCGCTCTAGACATTTTGCTGCCCCAAGCACGGCAGGCAGGCTGCCTTCGGCAGCTTGCCTGCGGAGGGTCCGCCGAAGCCGCGGGACCAGCGGACCCTCCGCAGGCAAGTCGCTGAAGGCAGCCTGCCTGCCGCCCTCGTGGCGACCGGCAGAGCGCCCCCAGTGGCTTGCCGCCCCAAGCATGCGCTTGGCGTGCTGGTGCCTGGAGCCGCTGCTGCTGCCGCAGTTCCCAGGAAGTGGCAAACACGGGAGGACAATACCGCCCGGAAAAGCTTCCGGGCTCAGCCTGAAATGGCAGGTTATTCCCTGCCATGTACTCAGCCAGAGCACCTTTCACCATCAGCTCTCGAGTGCCAATGGATCAGCCTGGGTACGTATGTGAATGGGAACAGCTAGGTCCTGGGGATAAGCAGGGGGTGCCCTTGCCTAAGCATGGGCCCACTGGAAGGCTAGGGAGTGCTAACCTGCTAGAAGATGTTCTCTTGAAAGATCCCACGACACTTTGGGCGGATTTCAGAATTCCTGGTCCCATTAAAGCATTGGCAAAACTCCCACTGACTTTGATGGGGCTAGGCTTTCACCCTGGCCTCCCTTTTTGCACTCTCAGTTTTTGGGCACAAAAATTGCAGGCATATGTTTGCACAATATAAAGAAGAAAGGCTGTGACCCCATTCAGACTCCCGTAAGAGCCAGGGTGCTATGCCCAACGTCCTGGCCAAACTCCTACTCAGGCAATTCCACCTGGCCTCTGTACATTTTCCCTGTAGTAGCAATTGGACTGTGGTATTCACCTTCATTTCCTCTCCTAAACGGCTGTGTAGTGTAACATAGCTGCCAAGTCCCGCTCCTGAGGCGGCTGCATTTTAGTGGCAGGTGACATGATCGCTGTATATTTCTTTGCAGTCCTCATGTGGGCGTGGGAGGGAGGGTTGAGAGACTGCAGGAGTGTTTACAGAGCCCTTTCAGATCTTCAGGTGGGACATGCCAGAGGAGCAAGGACACAGAGCTGCATTTGGCACATTTCCGCATGAAGAGGCAGGCCCTGGGGTTGAGTCTGGAGGTGGGAGGGCAGTGCAGGTCTAGGGAGAGGATGTCAGTGTGTACAGAGAGGCGTGTACAGAGGGACAGAAAGCGCATAGGATGTTGAATACTTCCTGCATTTTAATGCCAAGTATTGCTGCTGATTTCCTAGGCAGGGTAGGTTTTGTGCGGCGCGGGCAGGGCAGTGAGAGGAAAGGTTTGCTGGGATTTCCCTTGCTGCTCATGGAGTCATGTGTGTTCGGGCCAGGAGGGGCCATCCCAACCGAACTCCTACATAGCCTGTGAGGAGGCTGCACGGAGGCTAGGCCAGCCCAGCATCAGGACTGGAAGCGAAGGCAAAGGCAGATCCCTGCCCCAGCTGCTCTTTTGGTGCGTGGTTCCATGTGGCTCTGACTTCAGCTTCCTCCTCTTGCACGCAGGAGGCTCCCTTTGAGCTTCCGTCCACTCGTCACATTCCTCGCTGCACACGGAAAAGCCAGCAGTAGCGTGGCCCTGCCTCCTGGGGGATGAAGCTGCGTCTGTGGCAAAGTCCCAGAGAGCCCCGTTGGATCAGCTTAGCAGGGATGCACAACAGCTTTCCCAGCGGCTGGGTGAACCGAGACTTACTCACAACCGAAACCTCCTCAAAGCTGGAGGATGCTGCCCAGACAGAAGCCAGTCTCCTCCGAGCAGTGCCAGGCCCATGGAGAGGAAGGCTGGGATGGACTCCAGAGGGCCAGTGCTGAGCAGCAGCTGGCTCGCAGAGCTGAGTATTCTTAGCTCCCGGCTGTTCTCAGATCATTCCTTTCCCCCTGCTCAGTCCCAGGAAGTGACAGAATGAAATTCTCCCTTCATCGTTGTTTAAACGTCCAGAGATTTCAAACAGGGAAATGAAGCCCAGCCGGTGAGAGGGAGCGTTTGTGAGCAGCTGCAGGGGAGAGAGGAGCCCAAGCCAAGACAGGCCCCATCTCGCCTGAGGTGTGATGCTTATTTGTGAAATAAACACGTGCTGAGTAGTGTGTCTCGGGGCTGGGGCTATTTGTATGCAACAAAAGACCCCTCAGCAGAGCAGATGCGCATGGAGGCCCCAGGAACCTTTCTTCTGGCACCAGCTGCTGGCAGCACGGTCTAGACTGAACTAGGTGAGTTTTCTCAAATCAGTAGCCCTGAGGTTTCTGAGATTGGCCCCAATGGTACTTGTCTTGAAGGGACAGCACAGGAGGGAAAGGCCACTGTGGTGCCAGAGGGTCAGGATCTTACGCAGCTGGGCTCACGGCCTGAACATTTAGCATGCTCCTCCAGAGATTCCAGCAGTGAGGAAGAGGTGGGATTTGAACTCGCGCTCTCCAGCTCAGTCCACCTTTCCCTAAGCCAAAGGGGTGCGCTCACGGCTTGGTACAGCTACACGGTGGTACCCTGTCGAGCTGCGAGGAGACATTTTGTACCACAAACCGCGCTTGAGATGAGGAGTTGCAGCTGGGGTTCCCTAGATATTGGAGCTACAGGCCCCTGTGCGGGGGCTGTGAAGCTTTAGGCGAGGCTCCTGTGCTCTGAGGACCTGTGGCTACCTTCGTGGAGCAGCTGTGGCACTCGGCAGGCTCAGGCACCATTCTCTGGGAGTTAAAGAGGGTAGAGACCTACTTGCCAGGCTCCCCACCACAGTGTGTCACCTTGCCCTGCACCTCAGACATTCCTCCTATCGCCATATCTCTACACCATAGGGGATGAAACAGGCTTCCTTGTCCCCCTTCCATGCCTCCCCCCAAACCCTCCTACATTCGCCGTATCGAAACCCTAGGAAGTCACATCAACAAACACTTTGTACAGCCAGGATGAAGGTTCAGTAAGTGCAACATCCCCCAGTGACACCTGTGGAAGCAAGGTAATGGTAAGCTGTGGGACAGACCCTCATGGGCTCATGGTACATTTCCACCAGCTGTGACACACCACCTCTTCCCACAGAACTTCACCAGCTAAGGAAACCCACCACACGTTAGTCCCCTCCGCAGCAGTGATGACGTCATGCTCCCCCCACAAACATGGAGCCCGCTGGAACCCGGACTCTGCACATCTCTCAGCACTGAGTATTTGCTGAGGTTGCAATTAGGGTTGTTTGTTATTGAGGAGACCCCCTGGATTGATCACAACCCCACGTAACATATTTTTATACATCACTCTCTCTTCGTCTACACTAAGTGCTGAGCGGTGTTTAAAAGCACATTAGCACGCGTCTGGACAAACCCAGTCTAGACAAAGCCAAAGTGCATTTCACTCTGTAAACGGTTCTGCTCCGTCTCTCACTTTCTAGTTTCTATGCAAAATTTTCTGCAGCAAATACTTACCCTTTCTGACCAGCGACTGGCCCTCGCTGTGCCTTGCTTATCTTAAAACGTGGAGATTTCATTTTCCTGGGTTTATACGGCTTGTTTTGAGGATTATCACAATATCCCTGCACTGTATATTACCCTGTCCTAGCGACATGGACTCAGTCTTAACTCCTCTTAACATATTTTTTTTTCTGGGAATTTCCTTGGGTTCTTTTATTGTAAAATTTCATCCATGAAACAAGAAACTCCCAGAGAATGTCCCCAGGGTTTATTTTTAATGATGTGATTATACAAAGTGTCAACCTCAGGTCGTATTTATTGTAACTTCCAGGGCCAGACTCACTGGTACACTCTGGAGCAGCACAATGCAGCCATAGCATAAGCCACTTCAGTGGGTGCACACTGCTTTGTATCACCTAAAGCAGGGGTCGGCAAATTTCAGAAGTGGCATGCCGAGTCTTCATTTAGTCACTCTAATTTAAGGTTTCCCGTGCCAGTCATACATTTTAACATTTTTAGAAGACCTCTTTCTCTAAGTCTATAATATATAACTAAACTATTGTTGTATGTAAAGTAAATAAGGCTTTAAAAATGTTTAAGAAGATTCATTTAAAATTAAATTAAAATGCAGAGCCCCCCAGACTGGGCAGTGTGAGTGCCACTGAAATCAGCTCGCGTGCCGCCTTTGGTACGCATGCCATAGGTTGCCTACCCCTGACCTAAAGCAATATAGAGCAACTGCAGTGTATGCCCCAGTTCCCGCTCCCTCCTGTACATCCTCCCGCACACCCCCTAAACTCCTCCTCCTTCCTGTACCCCCGCACATACCTCAGATCCTCCTCCCTTCTGTAACATGGGCATTGCCCTAGACACACACACAAACCCCGTAGAGAGCAGGGGACTTGCGTGGAACATTTAAAGGTCAATGGTCAGGAAACTGCTTCTTACATGTCCTCCTCAGCTTCGCAAGACAGGAGCCCTGATCGTCAGGCCCTACAGAGATTTGCAGGACTGAGACTCCCATTTTGCAGACAGGAGATCTGCAGCACAAGGACTACATGCCACAAGGGACCTTGCTTGGCCAGCAGACCCACAGGCATTGCCTACCTTTGGACCTCCATGGGCCACTGAGTTCCTAGGGCTGCAGGAGAAGCCGAGAAGGGCTATTTTCAGCGGAACTGAGGAACATTAGAAAACAAACAAACCCTGAGGAAATTCTCACACACCAACTTGGCTGTGGTTGCTGGCACAGACCAGTAGGGTGAGCACATGTTACCTTCCAAGAACAGGAAAAACACACATACTAGAAGCCCAGGCAAGGCGGGGTTACGACTGCACTTGTAGCACAAGTCACCAGACAATCCTCCTGGGGCAAAGGGCAGAATTAGGCTGGGTGCCTCGTGTTCAGACGTGCACCTGTCACTGCATTTCCTGGGGTCTGAATAGTGTTTGTGTTTGTTTTAATTCTAAGGCCCCTGCAAGGTGCCCCTGTGCACTCCCAGCACTGCCCTGCACCTGAAACGGGAACTCCACCTGAACTGATGCTTTCGCCTGGGACCTTCAAATTACCCTGGACAAGACTCTAGAGAAGGCCTCTCCAGCTCCAAGGCCTCCTTTTCCATCTCTAATTTCTATACAGAACATGAAGAGGTCTTTGCTAAATAACACCTGATCAGACCCCCAGCAGGCAGACTGGATGGTCTTGTGCAGCTTTTTCATCTGTGATCCTGCACTGAAGTGCTAATGCCTGTCACGGGCTGCCATAGGAACACAGCCCCTGTACAGCCCAGGTCACAGCAAGGTTCCACCTCGCCCAGTGTCCTATCTTCGAAAGTGGCCACACCCAGCTGTCCAGAGGAAGGGGTAAGAACCCCCTACCAGACAATTCTGGAATAGCACGTGCAGAGGGGAAATTTCTCCCTAGCCCTATCAGTGGTTGGTGGCTCATGGCCTGAAGCAGGAGGGTTTAGGTTTTATCCTATCCTCTGGAAACACCCAAAAGGGAAGGCAGATACAATGTCGGAGAGAGCAGTTGAGGGGCTTATTCCAGCATAGGAAGATAAGCGTGGCCCTATTGGGTCCACAGAACCCAGTATCCCATCTTCTAACAGTGGCCAGTGCCAGACACTTCGGAGGAATGACCAGAACAGGGCAATTATCGAGTGAAGTCCCAGCTTCTGGCAATCAGCGGTTTAGGGACACCCAGAGCATGGGGTTGCCCCCCTGACCATCTTGGTTAATGGACCTATTCTCCATGAACCGATCTAATTTTTTTTAAATCTAGTTATACTTCTGGTCTTCACAACATCCCTTTGCAACAAATTCCACAGATTGACTGCGTGTTCTGTGAAGAAGAACTCCCTCATGTTTGTTTTAAACTCCCACCTATTAATTTCATTGGGTGACCCCTGGTTCGTGTGTTATGGGAAGGGAAATATTTCCTTATTCCCTTTCTTCACACCAGTCATGGTTTTATAGACCTCTATCATATCCCCGCTTAGTCGTCTCTTTTCTAAACTGAACAGTCCCAGTCTTTTTAATCTCTCCTCAGATGGAAGCTGTTCCATAACCCTAATCATTTTTGTTTACCTTCTCTGTACTTTACAATTCTAATATGTCTTTTTTGAGATGGGGTGACCAGAACTGCACGCAGAATTCAAGGTATGGGCGTACCATGGATTTATATAGTGGCATTATGATATATTCTGTCTTATTATCTATCCCTTTCCTAATGGTTCCTAACAGTCTGTTCGCTTTTTTCATCCTTGCTGCACATTGAGTGGATGTTTTCAGAGAACTATCCACAATGATTCCAAGATCTCTTTCTTGAGTGGTAACAGCTAATTTAGACCCCATCACTTTGTATGTATAGTTGTGTATAAGTTCCAATGTGCATTACTTGCATTTATCAGCACTGAATTTCATCTGCCATTTTTTGCCCAGTCACTCGTTTTTGTGAGATCCCTTTGTAACTCTTCATAGTCTGCTTTGGACTTAATTATCTTGAGTAATTTTGCATCATCTGCAAACTTTGTCCCTTTTCCAGATCATTTACAAATATGTTGAACAGCATTGGTCCCAGTACAGCTCCTTTGGGGATCCCTCTATTTGCCTCTCTCCTCTGTGAAAAGTGACTGTTTATTCCTATCCTTTCCCCAATATTGTTTATACAGGCATCTATGAGAGAACCTCACCTCTTGTCCCATGACAGCTTACTTGGCTTAAGAGCCTTTGGTGAGGGACCTTGTCAAAGCCTTTCTGAAAGTCTAAGTACACTATAGCCACTGGGTCGCTGTTGTCTACATGTTTGTTGGCAGCCTCAAAGAATTCGAACAGATTGGTGAGGCATGGTTTCCTTTACAAAAGCTGTGCTGACGCTTCCCCAACATATTGCGTTCATCTGTGTGTCTGATCATTCTGTTCTTTACTATAGTTTCAATCAATTTGTCTGGTACTTTAGTTAGTACTCATTGGCTTGTAATTGCCAGGATCACCTCTGGAGCCTATTTTAAAAATCGGCATTACATTAGCTATCCTCCAGTCATCTGGTATGGAGGCTGATTTAAGTGATAGGTTACATGCCACAATTCGTGGTTCTGCAATTTCATATTTGAGTTCCTTTAGAATTCTTGAGTGATACCACCTGGTTCTGGTGACTTATTATCTGGTGACTAATTTATCAATTTGTTCCAAAACCTCCTCTATTGGCACCTCAATCTGGGACAGTTCCTCAGATTGGTCATCTAAAAGAATGGCTCAGGTGTTGGAATCTCCCTCAGGTTCTCTGCAGTGACAGTAGATGCAAATTATTCATTTAGCACAATGGCCTTGTCTTCTTTGAGTGCTCCCTTAGCATCTCAATCATCCAGTGGCCCCACTGATTGTTTGGCAAACTTCCTGCTTCTGATGCTGTTAGTTTTTGTGTCTTTTACTAGTTGCTCTTCACATTCTTTTCTGGCCTGTCCAATTATACGTTTACACTTGACTTGCCAGAGTTTATGCTCCTTTCTATTTTCCTCAGTGGGATTTGACTTCCAATTTTTAAGGTGTCTTGGTCTCTAATTGCCTATTTTACTTTGTTTAGCCATGGCGGCATTTTTTTTGGTCCTCGTACTGTTTTTTTTTTAAATTTGGGGTATATATTTAGTTTGAGCCTCTATTACGGTATTTTAAAAAGTTCCCATGCAACTTGCAGGCATTTCACTTGCGTGACTGTTCCTTTTAATTTCTCTTTAACTAGCCTCCTCATTTTGGTGTAGTTCCCCTTTTTGAAGTTAAATGTTACTCTCAAGGGTTTATTTGGTATCCCCCCCACACCAAGGATGTTAAATGTAATTACATTATGGTTGCTATTACCGAGTGGTTCATATATATTCACCTTTTGGACCAAATCAAGAATTGCCTCTCCCCTTGTGGGTTCCAGGAGCCGGACTAGCTGCTTCAATAAACAGTCATGAATGGTGTCTAGAAATTTTATCTCTGCATCTTGTCCTGAGGTGACATGCACCCAGTCAATAAGAGGATAGTTGAAATCCCCCATTATTATTGGGTTTTCTGGTTCTGTAGCCTCTCTAATGTCCCTGAGCATTTCACAATCACCATCACCATCCTGGTCAGGTGGTCAGTAGTATATTCCTACTGCTATACTCTTATTATTCAAGCACAGAATTTCTGTCCATAGCAATTCTATGGTACTGTTTGATTCATTTAAGATTTTTACGATATTTGACTCTGTGCTTTCACATACACTGCCATTCATGCACCAGCAGGATCTACTCTGTCATTCCTGTATATTTTGTACCCTGGTATTAACGTGTCTCATTGATTATAATCGTTCCACCAAGTTTCTGTGATGCATATTATATCAATATCCTCATTTAAAACCAGGCACTCAAGTTCACCCATCTTAGTATTTAGACTTCTTGCATTTGCATACAGGCACTTACGGAATTTGTCAATATTTAGTTGTTTGCCTTCATGTGATGTAATTCAGTGGGACTTTTTTTTTTTGTTTGACTGTTTCTCTTCAGTTCCTACCAGTACTTTATCGGCATCTATCCTCTCCTCCTTACTGGGGTACAGAGAATTCGTTAATAGATCCTCCCCTAAGGGATGTCTCTCTCTGAACCATGTGCTCCTCCGCATTCTCGGCTTTCACCCAGCCCTTAGTTTAAAACCTCTATGACCTTTTTAATTTGACATGCCAGCAATCTGGTTCCATTGCGGTTTCAGAGGGGCCCATCCTCCTTTCCCAAAAGGTCCCCAGTTCCTTATTAACCTAACACCCTCCTCCCTACACCATCATCTCATCCACGCATTGAGACCCTGCAGTTCTGCCTGTCTAACTGGCCCTGCGCGTGGAACTGGAAGCATTTCAGAGAATGCTACCATGGAGATCCTGGACTTTAATCTCTTACCTAGCAATCTACATTTGGCCTCTCTCCTACCTTTCCTTATGTCATCGGTACCTACATGTACCACGACCACCAGCTCCTCCCCAATACTCACATACGTCTCTCTAGATGCCTCGAGAGATCTGCAACCTTCGCACCCAGCAGGAAATTCACCAGGTGGTTCTCCTGGTCATCACAATCCCATAGATCTGTATTTCTAATGATCAAATCCCCCATTACTATTACCTGTCTCTCCCTAATAATTGGGGTCCTGTAGCGGGGTGGTCACCCCCTCCTGCCCTGAGGGGCTTAGAACAGCCCAGCAGAGGGCTGTGGCTGGGGCAAGCAGCTCCCAGGCTGATTGGGGAAGTAGGCACAGCTGGGAGCCATGCCCTAAACAGACCACAGCCAGCCCCTATAAAAAGGCTTTGAGCCAGAAGCACAGACAATCTCTCTCTGCCTTCGGGGGGCAGGGGGGGCTGGCTGCTGGGAAGCTCAGGGTGCCTAGAGTGAGGCAGGGCTGAGGAAAGGCCAGAGGGGCTGGGGAACTCCAGGCTGGCAACTACCCAGGCTGTAGGGCCTTGTCCAAGGCCCCAGAGAGGCACTGGGTTGCAGAGAGAGGCAACAGGTCCAGACCCAACCTTGCCTATGATGAGTGGTTGACACTGCAGTATGCCCAGGGCGCGGGGGCTAGTTGGTGACTGGCAGTAGCCTATGACTGAGGTGAGGTAGGGATAGGGGGTGGGGGTTCCCCTGGGTGAGGAGACCCTGAGACTGCAGGGGTATTGCCGGGGGCAGCGGCAAACACAAACACAAGGGGCACTGGGTCCAGCGGCAGCAGAACACCAGCCTGCAGAGGGCGCTCCAGAGGCTGGAAGAGCTAATTCCCTGGACAACCAGCAGGAGGTGCCGCAGGGATGAGTCACGCATCGCTACAGGTCCCCTCCCTCAGAGAGGTGTTCTCAGTGTGAGAGGAGAGCATGACGTCATCTGGAAGGAGGAGCCTGACTATGGGATCACTTCCCTCTGCTCCAGCTTAATGTTCTCTTTCCCTGAGACTTTCATCCTCCTCGACAGCACAGAGGTGGTCAGAGCGGGGGTGCTGTGTCCTGGAAAGCCTCCTCTATGTACTTCTTTGCCTCCCTTAGCATCTCCAGTTTTGCCACTCTGGTCTCCATAGCCCATACTGTGTCTCTTGAGGGCCAGGAGCTGCTTACACTGAATACACACACACATGCCACCAGCCCACAGTGCAATAACCTGCATAGCCCCCACTCTGCTGCTGGACTGCTGCCTGCATTCTCTTTACTCCGGCAGGGTTTCTTTTTGTTTCTGTGTGTGTGTTTCTTTGGAGGACCAAGGCTACTGACATAAGTTTAGAGAATGTTTGTTAGGCATATCTGGCTCTTATGTTCCCTCTCAAAATGCCCCTGCAAAATTCCACTGTTTGCTGCTCCTATCTGCTAGCTCCTCTGGTCGCTTAGGAGCTGGCTTTAAAAACCCTTGTTCTCCCTGAGTTAGCCCCACCCCTTCGCCTGGGATCCTAAAGGGGATCAAAGGAAGCAGGTTAGAGCCTGGTCAGGAAGCTCTCAGCTGAGCCTAGTGGGCTGCTAGGCTCAGCTAGGGTGACCAGATGTCCCAATTTTATAAGGACAGTCCCGATTTTTGGGTCTTTTTCTTATATAGGCTCCTATTACCCCCCCCACCCCCGTCCCGATTTTTCATGCTTGCTGTCTGGTCACCCTTGGCTGAGCACATGGCCCCCCAGACAGACCCCACTATAAACTTCAATCAAGCAGGCCCACAGCAAGCAAACCCACAGACAACAAACTCACTCCGCGTGCCTCCTTCACCTGGAGAACTAACTGGCAGCCTCGCGTTCGCTGCTCCTGTTCACTAGCTCCTGCCCAAGTAGAATCACTATTTTTTCCTTCTGGCCCCTGCGGACTCACTCACTCCAGTGCAGAATAGGTGTAAAACGCGACTGCATCACAATGGGAGTGCCCTGCTCTCCTGCGCATAGGGGCAAATGGCTACAGCCAGCTCGGCTCTGATCCTCGGCCTTCCCCTCATTGACACAGGCTCTGCCCCTCTCCACCCACGTGGATGAAGAACCGCACCAAGCTATATCTGACAAGAGGCACAACTGGACCCTGCAGGCCCATGAACTGGCATTGCCTGGGCTGTGCCCAAAATCCCAGTGGGGGTCGGGCGACAGGGCTGGTTTAGTGCCCAGCCTCTCCTGGAGCTCCCAAACCTTGGACTGGATTTGTGCTTCTGCCCAGTTCCTCGAGGAGCTGAAGCCAGACTCCCAAATGGGAGGGCGTGTTTGCCCCTTCCTCCCAACAGGCTGCACTTCTACTCCTGGCACTGCCCCTTCATCCTGCTGAGGAGCTGCGGGGGGATCGGCCTCCAGCCCACTCCGAAGCCAGGATAATAATAAGACCACATGGCAAGGTCTGCGAGCCAAGGCAAACAGAGCAGCCTGTGACCAAAGCATTTCATTCCAATGAACTAACAGGCCCCTGGCAACACAAACAGTCTCTGCGGCTGCCTGCCTCCCCCTCGCCTTAGCGGGAGTACCGGGTGTGAGAGCCGATCATGGCTCCTTGGACTTTTGCTCAGCAGGCCCTGAGGAGCAGCCATGCTCCCGGGCAGAGGAGCCTTCCTGTAATTGGTGCATTGCCGCTCCGCTAATTAAAGACCACTAGCCAGCCAGAGAGACAGTGGGGACTCTGCCCTTGACGGGTCAGGAGGAGCCGTGCCAGTCAGCCTGGGGCACTACCCGCTGAATGGGCGAGTGACGCTCAGGAGCTCAGCCGTAAGGAGCCGCCTTTCATACAGCCGGGGCCCAAGAGGAGTTCTCCCTCTGTCTCCCTGTTTACACAAACGTCTGATTTGCAGCCTGCTCCAGGAAGCGCACACAGCTCCATTCATCCTTCCCCACCGGAGCTGCCGCTCGTCCAGAAAGGCCTGCTTCACTCGCTCCCATAAACACAGCGTTTGTTATCGTTTCGGGGTAATGGTCCTCCCGCTCTGGTTCCCTTGGCTCCCAGCCACAGTCCTAGAGCTACAGCTACGCCACGAGAAAGCAGCGTCTCAGGAGAGCAGCACTCGGCGCAGCTGCCCGCAGTGGAGGGGAGCTGCCAGGCTCACGGGCCGCGGGCTCTTGTGGAGAGCTGGCACCTGAGTGCCCTGGGCTGAGGATGGGCTGGGAATGGGGCGGCTCAGCTCTCCTTCAGTGCGGGGCTGGGGGAGGAAGTTACACCCCAACCACAGCACAGGGGCAATCACTCAGTTATTGCAAACCAACCCAAACGCATCGCAGGTAAGACTCCCAGCCTATCCCCACCACCTCGCTCTAGCTCCACTGTACAGCACGGGATGACAAGACATATGCCCCTTTAAAGGAGGTTCCAGGGACAGCTCGTGGATGGGACATGGGTACAAGAAGCCGTGCAAAGGTCCGGAAAGGTGTTCCCACCCCCTGCGCAAACACCAGTGGGATGTTGCTCAGACGCTATCCTAGCAGCCAAGCTGCGGGCAGCTCCGTGGGACACTTAGTGCAAATTATTCAGGGAGCTCTTTGGCAGACTTCCAAATAATTTGCATGTGACCATAAACTTCCAGACAGTGACAGGGACATGGCATTGAGTTGCACAGATTGTGGCAGCTGTGGTTGGAGCAGGTGAGTGGGTTCTGGAGAGGGTCTCAGGGGGATAGATGGGTCGGTGCTGGGGTGTCTGGGAGAGGCTGCAGTAGGTGAGTGCATGGGTTTGCAGGTGGGGGAATCTGGGAGGTATCTGGTGGGCAGTTGGGTGGGTGTTGGGGGGTTCCTGCAATGTGTGATGGCAGTTCCTGGGGGTATGGGAGTAACTGGAGGTTCTGGGTGCCTTTAGCCATGCTGCCAGCTATCACAGTTTTATTGCAAATCTCATAATAGTGTTTTTCTAAAAGCCCTAGCTCCTGGAGTCAGGTGATTACAGGAGAATCTCACCTTGCATTAACAAAGGTTAAGGTCACATGTTCTCCGCAGCCATGGCAGCTTTCATATTACAGCTTGCTACTAGAACATGGGTACAAGCTCACTGGATAATGTGCACTAAGTGTCACATGAAGCCGCCCAAAAGTTGGCAGCCAGGATAGCGTCTGGGTGCATCAACTCTGCATCACTCATTATATGCATGTTCCATCAGTAAGGTGTTATGTGAAAGCTGTCCGGGCTGTGGAGAAAAACGTGACCCTTCAAGGCTCAAACACCAGAAGGCAAATAAACATTTATTTTAAAAAATCCTGTGATATTTAAGCCCATGCCATGATCCTTGCACACTGGATGATGGGTATGCAGATCCTGCCATCTCTCCTGCTCCAGATTTTGGTGGTGTAAGCCCTGCATGGACACCCAGAGCAGGGCTTCTCCCACCCCTCACCCTCTGTGTGGCTGGGCAGGGTTGAGCAGGATCTTCATCTTAAACATGAACAAGGTGTTTCGCTGACAGCCCAGTCTGTATTTGGAGAATTTAAATTCTAAACAAGACCTCACTACTGTCAAAGAACAGCACATTCCAACGTACGATTTGCACTTCTTTGTGTCTCCCGCCACATCACACATGACACACGATGGAAACAGCAGGAGATTCATAAATGAACCACCACACTGTGACAGTGGGAAGGTTTTAACCCACCAGCACAAACATGAGCCAAGACAGAGAACAGCTAAGGCATCAGCAAGCAACCTCCAAGAAGAAATTAAAGACTTGTTGAAAACTCCTCAAATTGCTACACCCAGCCTCGCCACCCACCCATGGCCCTGCAATCACACTGCGAAGTTCACTACTCTCATTGCTACACACAGCCCTGCAATGCACTGCAAAGCTCACTGCTACACTCGACCCTGCAACCCCACTGCAAAGCTCACTGCTACACATGGCCCTGCAACCCCACTGCAAAGCTCACTGCTACACATGGCCCCGCAATCACACTGCAAAGTTCACTATTCTCATTGCTACACATGGCCCTGCAACCCCACTGCAAAGCTCACTGCTCACTGCTACACTCGGCCCTGTAACTCCACTGCAAAGTCCACTATTCTCATTGCTACACACGGCCCTGCAACCCACTGCAAAGTTCACTACTCTCATTGCTACACACAGCCCTGCAATCCACTGCAAAACTCACTGCTACACTCGGCCCTGCAACCCCACTGCAAAACTCACTGCTCTCATTGCTACACACGGCCCTGCAACCCACTGCAAAGTTCACTACTCTCATTGCTACACACAGCCCTGCAATCCACTGCAAAACTCACTGCTACACTCGGCCCTGCAACCCCACTGCAAAGTCCACTATTCTCATTGCTACTCACAGCCCTGCAACCCCACTGCAAAACTCACTGCTCTCATTGCCACACACGGCCCTGCACTCTCTTCTTCAGACTGAAATGGAGGCAACGGGACTTTGCACGGAGTACAGAAGGGTAATACTCTGGAACACACACAACCACACACAGCACAACCCAACGTACAACATAGCACACGCATACTTTACATCCAGCACCACATAAAATCCCATCAGTTTATCCGTTGCAATGCAACACAACAAACACACGTTACACCTCCCTCAGCATATACATACCATGCATTCAGACATCACAACAGCAAATACAGCATAAGCTAGTTTTAGAAGGGCACACATTCCACACTTGGGCCCCATAGCAGCTGGAGTCAGGGGGCCAATAGCTCCTTGCAGCAGGACAGTCAAGTTTCCTGTGCAGCACAGAGTGGGTGTACTCTGAGCAGCAGGCAACAGGGTTGGGATTGATACTTGGCTGTTGATTGCGGGGGGGCCCTTGGCTGTTGATTTGCTTGTTGCTAGCCTTGGGGGATAGTGGGTTGTCTAGGTTAGAGCCTTCTACTCCTTCCACAGCTGGGTTAGGGGCTGGAAAACACACACCAGAGCAGTTAATGAGCCATACCACCTTACCGACAACTTTAGGCAGTTTCTGGCGATGCAGAGGAATTCGGGGGAGTTTCATGCTAATTCGACTGAACCGGCCACACAAGCGCCCTGGCGATTTCTTGCTTGCTGCTGGGTCCTGGTTCCCACTGCAAGAAAATACTGTGCATCAGTCAGAGAGCTGGCAGAGCAGGAGCAGGTGCAGCCGCGCTAGGCCTGCAGGGGTATGTACAGGGATCCCAACAGCCGCATGCTGGAGACGTTTCAGATGGGCCAAGCCTGGGCATGGACCCAATGCTGAGAGCCCGAAAACAAGGCCCCAGGTCCCCAGAGAGCTGAGCTGAGCAGGGTCAGGACTCGCACAGAATGGGAATGCAGGCGCAGCACCACCGCAGCCTGGTGCAGGGTCCCCAGGGGGAGCCATCGCCAGCGAGGTGCCAGACTAGACAGGGGTTTACAATCTTGGCCCGGAGCAGCCTGGGGCTGGACAGTGAGACATGCGTGTCGGCATCTGCGCTCCCAGCGGCTCAGCCCCGCCCTTGGGCAGTAAATTCAGTCTCAAGTGCAATTCTGACCTGCCGGGTACCTGAGGCTCAGTAACTCACTAGCCTTGCTAATGGTGCTGGCACCTGTATCCTCACAGACCAGCCTGCTGGGGCTGATAGGAAATCTCTTCCCACTTGCTCCTCTCTGCCACCACGTCCTCTCTCATTATCCACCGTTCCTGACCTCACATGAGGCCTCCAGCCTCTATGCTCCAATCCAGGCTGGGCTCACAAATCCCATTCAAAGGTACAATGGCAGGTAATTGAATTTCTTATTACCGCACTGACTCTGCCGCAACTACGCCATCCTGGAGAGCTGCTTCTCCCACAAACACGTGTGCTCTCCCATTCCACCCCTTGAACATGAGGGGAACTCCCGAAGGCAGTCACACTCCTAGTGGATGTCTAATTCATGTCCTCTTTCAGACCTCTCCTTAACACCTGGCAGTGCTTTGGCTGGGACCGCAAATCCCACCCCTTGGCAGTGCTTTCACTGGCACCACCTGCAGCTGCCGAGACTACACCTGTATGCCAGTGCATCCCCTTTACCGTCTCTCTCCTCTGCATGCTGTGTCATTGCTGGTACCGAAAGCATCCCTCTATTCACACCCTACACACTATTGTAATAATCTTTGTGAAAAATATGTCTTGTGAAGTATCATTTAAAAACTAATGACACACTGATCATCAATCTTCTTGTGTAATGTGTGTAAAAATGCATATTAAGCGTTATGAACATAAGCTGAAATTATAACTATAATGCATTTATCAGAGAAGTCTGGGGTGGGGATAAACCAGTTTCTCAAAGATGAAGGACAAGTCGACATCTCTAGCCATCAAAGCTGACTGGCAATCACCTGTCAAGTGGCCATTCTTTGGTAACGAATCGAGGCAAGAACCGATCCATCAGCATTTTAGCAAACACCACCATGGAACCACTAGACTTCATGTCTCCGTCCTCACAAGTGGAATGAACATTATCTAGGAGTAACCCTCAGGAAAATCCATTTCAAGGGGTGACTGGACTATAAAAGTGTGGGACAAAACCACCCCATGTTCTCTCTCTCACTCTCTTTTTCACCTAAGACAAAGGAACCAGCCTTTTGACTTTGGGAAGAGATCCTGACCTGAGAACAGAGCTGGTGCCAGGCATAAGCAGGTGAAGCAATTGCTAGGGCCCCAAGAGGCTCAAGGGGGCCCCCAAGAGGCTCAAGGGGGCCCACTAGTCACTTTTTATTTATTATTATTGGGGGAAATATTCCTGCTTAGGGGCCCCAATGGGCTAGCACCACTTCTGCCTGAGAACTTGGCCAGCCATGTTGCTGGGACCCTGCGGTGAGGATTTTACCTTGAACCAAGTCTAGCTTGTTAAGTTTTAACTACTAGGAACCAGTCTAGTTTTGGTGACCAAGCTGAGTGAACAGCAAATCTAACAAATGCAACAGTAAAAACACTGCAGATAATGAACTTGCTTCCAAACTGAGGGAAGAGGCAGTGTTGCAAACTCACAGTTTTACCATGAATCTTGTGTCCGATGTTGTATGATTGAAGATGACCATGTATATCATTGTTGCTATCACTGTCGTACAATTGTACTAAATTATGATACAAAGTATGTCATGTAAGGTGTAAATGGAAAAGTTACACTCAGTCAAGTATGATTATCCTGGCAGGAGGATGGACTAAATGACCTCCTGAGGTCCCTTCCAACCCTGATATTCTATGAAATCCATGTATCGTCACTATATCTGAAGTTATGAGTTTTGGCTATGTATTTGTATCTCAAATGTGTTTACTCTTGGGGTATTAAGAGCATGTGATGAGGACATGTGACCTCTGACTCCATCTTTGTCAGTAACTTTCTGTATGCAGGGGCTGTGGGCTTTGTTTGGGACAGTAAATTTCCATGCACATAGCAGAGGATATAAGACACACCTAAGACATCTCCATTTTGCCTCATTCCTACTCCAATTCTCTGGATTGTGGATTTACAACTAAATAGAGTATTTTGAACTATGGACTGAGGCCCTTCCAATCTTTCAGAAGTTACCAGAGGGACTTTTGCAAACCAGCAGACTGTTCTATCACTGCTATGAACCTGATCTATGAACACTGAAAATCATCTATATGTATATGATTCTTTAGCTATTGAATACACTCTTCCTTCTTTTATTAATAAATCTTTAGTTAGTTTACTAAGGATTGGCTGACAGCATGATGTTTGGGTAAGCTCTGAGATACATACTTACCTGGGGGTAAATGTCTGATCCTTTGGGATTGGGATTGGTAGACCGTCAGATATGGTGAACTGGGTTTTCAGTAACATCTCACTATATTAGACAAGTGGCTATTCTCTGACAGGAGGGATGTAAACAAGTATTTACAATTCACCTGTAGGACAGTTTGCAGAGCACGTACGGAATGGAATGGCCTAACCCCATGACCTAGCAAGGGTTTTTCTAGCACAGAATATAAAAAGAGTGGGGAAAATGGTTCTGGTCACTTCTCCTCTCTCACCTCTACTGATGGCAGCAAGATTGTTTGAAAGACAAAGAGCCATCACTGAAGTGGGGGTAGTGGTCCTAGCTGGAAGGTTTTCTAGTTAGTATGGACTGCTGAAAGCTTTTGGGTGAGAAACAATTTTTTGGTTTCAAATCTTATTTAGCTTGGTAAAATTTAGAAGATAGTGTGTGTGTTTATCTTTAATTGGTTATGGTTTTATTACTTATAATCCATCTTTCTCCAGTTAATAAACTTGTTTCAGTGTTTTATCTAAACCAGTGTGTTTTGGCTGGAGTGTCTGTGAAATCTTTACTCAGGTTAACAAAGGCTGGGGCATAATAAAAGCCATGCTGACTCTTCTTCTACACATCATAATTCTGTTCTTTACTATAGTTTCAATCAATTTGCCTGGTACTGAAGTTAGGTTTACTGGTCTGTAACTGCCAGGATTGCCTCTGCAGCCTTTTTTAAAAACTGGTGTTACATTAGCTATCCTCCAGTCATCTGGTACAGAGGCTGATTTAAGCAATAGGTTACATTGCAGATCTCCCAGCAGATCGAGGGATGTGATCGTTCCCCTCTATTCGACATTGGTGAGGCCTCATCTGGAGTACTGTGTCCAGTTTGTGCCGCACACTACAAGAAGGATGTGGAAAAATTGGAAAGAGTCCAGCGGAGGGCAACAAAAATGATTAGGGGGCTGGAGCACATGATTTATGAGGAGAGGCTCAGGGAACTGGGATTGTTTAGTCTGCAGAAGAGAAGAATGAGGGGGGATTTGATAACTGCTTTCAACTACCTGAAAGGGCGTTCCAAAGGGGATGGATCTAGACTGTTCTCAGTGGTGGCAGATGACAGAACAAGGAGCAATGGTCTCAAGTTGCAGTGGGGGAGGTCTAGGTTGGATACTAGGAAACAGTATTTCACTAGGAGGGTGGTGAAGCACTAACATAAGAACATAAGAAAGGCCGTACCGGGTCAGACCAAAGGTCCATCTAGCCCAGTATCTGTCTACCGACAGTGGCCAATGCCAGGTGCCCCAGAGGGAGTGCACCTAACAGGCAATGATCAAGTGATCTCTCTCCTGCCATCCATCTCCATCCTCTGACAAACAGAGGCTAGGGACACCATTCTTACCCATCCTGGCTAATAGCCATTTATGGACTTAGCCACCATGAATTTATCCAGTCCCCTTTTAAACATTGTTATAGTCCTAGCTTTCACAACCTCCTCAGGTAAGGAGTTCCACAAGTTGACTGTGCGCTGCGTGAAGAAGAACTTCCTTGTATTTGTTTTAAACCTGCTGCCTATTAAGGATGGAATGGGTTACCTAGGGAGATGGTGGAATCTCCTTCCTTAGAGGTTTTTAAGGTCAGGCTTGACAAAGCCCTGGCTGGGATGATTTAGTTGGGGATTGGTCCTGCTTTGAGCAGGGGGTTGGACTAGACACCTCCTGAGGTCCCTTCCAACCCTGATATTCTATGATACATATCACAGTTGTTAGTTCTGCAATTTCATATCTGAGTTCCTTCAGAATTCCTGGGTTAATACTATCTGGTCCTGGTGACATTCATATATCGATTTGTTCCAAAACCTCCTCCACTGACCCCTCAGTCTGGGACAGTTCCTCAGATTTGCCACCTAAAAAGAACGGCTCAGGTATGAAAATCTCCCACAGCCTGTGTTATGCAGGAGGTCAGACTAGGTGGCCACAAGGGTCTCTCTGACTCTGTAGTTTATGAATCAGTGCTGGGCAGAGCTGGCATGATCTTCAAAGCAGGTCAGGAACCATAAGGTACCTGGCAATTCCAGCTTGCTGCAGCCATGAGCATCACCGACCACAAGTGTTCAAAAATCATGAGTCGGGCCTCCCAAATAATGACATTTTAAAAAATAATAAATGCTGGTTCTGTTTCTTTGCTTCTGGTTTCTGAGTGTTTAGGAATCATGTTTTCAAGCTTATTGTGATGCTGGCAGAGCAGGTACTGGCTGATGCCAAGTCCCCTAGGCCTCAACTGAACAATGACAAATACACAGCTGAAACCACTCACGCTCACCTATGTGTTAGTGTTGTTAATCTGTGTATTAGAGTTATACACATGTGCTTGGTATTTAGGCTTTATGTGTATTAATCTCACTTACATCATCTATACCCTGTGTTATAATGTGACATTACATGTTTGCATTGTAATCCTGTAAGTCATCATTGACTATCAGGGTTGGAAGGGACCTCAGGAGGTCATCTAGTCCAACCCCCTGCTCAAAGCAGGGCCAATCCCCAACCATTTTTTTGTGCCCCCAAATGGCCCCCTCAGGGACTAAACTCACAACCCTGGGTTTAGCAGACCAATGCCCAAACCACTGAGCTATCTCTCCCCCACATCAAACAGGAAAGACACATTAATCAATGTACAATGCTGGCTTCCTACACAAGGTGTTAGATCCTGCCCACCAAGAAGGCCCGGAAACCAAATGAGCCATTGTGAAACATGAAGGAACAAAGACTCTGTTAACTGCATTCCTCCTCTCCATTACCCATGAAGAGGAAATGAGTGCATGCACTCACCCATCAGCTTGAACTCTGGTGAGGGGGGGGGTGAGGGGAGGGAATAAAAATCCCTGACAAGAACAAACTGTGTCTCTATGTGGCTTGGACTATGGGAGGGCAAGATTTCTAAGCATAAGCGAGGGATCCCCAGCTGCTTAGTCTGGGTTAGCCCTAAAAGACATATGGAGCTTGCATATTACAGCAGTGCCTATCAACTTTTGGAAGCTAAGACTGTAACTCACCTGTGGGTGTGGGTGTATGTTTAGCTGCTCTAACGTTCTAAATGACTCATTTTTCTTAGCTGATAAATCTTTAGATAGTTTATTATAGGACTGGCTACAATAGTTGTCTTTTGTTGTGAGATCTAAAGTGCAATTGACCTGGGGTAAGTGACCCGTCCTTTGGGACGGGGAGTAACCTGAATATTGCTGTGATTTTTGGTGGAAGGGACCAGCTATCACACAGGCAGGCTCACCTGGGCACCCAAGGGGACTGTCTGTGACTCCATGTTAAGGCTGTTATAATGCTCAGGGAGTTCACAGTTGATATTTGGTTGGTGAAATATAAGTACAGAACTCACTGCCAATTTGGGGTCTGTGCCCTGCTTCTTAACAGGTTGGTACTCACTCTCCAGCCACTCCAGACACTTACTTCTGCAGCCATGAGGGCTGTTCTGTTCTAGATAGGTTTTTATACCATGTCTATCACCATAGCATCTGAGTATCTTCCAGTAGTACATTAAGCAACATGACCAATAGATCTGTCCCATTTTTCTGTTCTCATCCTCTCCCCAGAGGGAGACGCAGTTCCAGTGGAGAGTCTTGCTTTGGTAGGTTGTCTCCTTTTATTAACTGTTATGATAAGTATACTGTTGCTCTGTGTATATGCTAAAGAAGACAAAGTCAAAGAAATGTGCCTTGCACATGGAGCAGAAAGTGGTGAGGTTTGTGATGGTCCTGTGTTCCTGGGTGTAATGGGGTGCACTCACCTCTCATGAGCGCCCCCCTGGCCGAGTATGTGCACCCTCTGTGTGTGTGTGTGTGTGTGTGTCTGTGTGTGTGTGTGTGTGGTGAGTCTTCGGTGACTCAGCCCTCCGGCTGAATCATCGCCAGTCTGTGAGGTAAAAGCAAAGCAACAAGTCCAACAGGGGCCTTTCTCAGTGTCCTCCGTAACATCTCTCTCAAGCTGTCCTTGCTCTGGTATAGAGCGGTGCCCTGGGGCTCCCTCCCTGGAGGCAATGTCTTCGCCCTCTTAGGGCCTTTCTGGCTGCTGCTCTCCAACTCCTATGGTTAAGTTCCCCTTCTAGGGCGTCTTAACATCCAGGCGACTTTCCCAGTGGCTGGGGGAGGGGCAGAGGGACCTGAGCTCGCACTGGGTCCCAGCCCAGGGACCCTATAGATAGCAGCCATCTGCCCTGTCCCTTTAAATAAACTACATTGCTGCTACAATTCCCTGGGCCACTCCCCTGTGGCTCCAGC
Organism: Mauremys mutica; assembly: GCF_020497125.1. NCBI lineage: Eukaryota > Metazoa > Chordata > Testudines > Geoemydidae > Mauremys > Mauremys mutica. The sequence goes on from NC_059087.1 coordinate 27,510,320, forward strand.
ACATTCTTCACCCTTACCTGAGGGCCTTGTCCTGGTGGAGTCCCAGCAGCCAGCCTGGAGCTCCTTCACATTCCCCTCAGCCTCTGCCAGCACTGCTATGTCTGAGGTCCTGTAGCTCTTCAGCCAGCCAGGCACACCCTCCACTCTCCTCCAGGGCTAGAAAGGTATTGAACTCACACGGGCTCTGCGGCTCTTCTTATACTAGCATGCTGGGCTCTGATTGGCTGCTTCCCACACAGCCACTCTAGGCAGCTTGGAGGACCTCTCTACTGCCCTTTTCTGGGGCAGGGTGTGGCAGGGCCACAAGGCCTCCAGCAGGGGGCATCAGGGCCTAGTCAACCCCATCACACTAGGGGTGTTCATTGCAGAGTCTTGACTTGAACCCAGAGAAGGTCCTGGCCCCCACACAGACAAGCTTTACTCTTATTGTTGAGAGTATATCAGAGGAGTAGAATTATCGACCATGGTCTTTGTCCCAGAGCTTTATGTGATCTTTTAGATACCCTGGTCACTTTGAAAATAAGGACTGGGATCCTGAACTTGATCTGAAATTCTCTGGGGAGCCAGTGTAGGAAGGGAAGGACAGGTCTGATGAGCTCCCAGTAGCCTGTGTCACTAAGGAGACATGTTTCAGTGTCCTGAACTAGCTGGAGTTTTTCAAGTGCTGAAGGCTTCATGCCCAGGTATAGCCCATTGCTGTAGTCCAGCCAAGAGGCGACGAAGGCATGAATAACTGAGGCCAGGTTTTCATCCGCCAGGATGGGATGGAGTTTCGTAGCCAAGTGGAGATGATAGATAGCTTTTCTTGTGGGTGCTGCTATGTGAGAGCTCAGCATCAGAGAGTATGGTCTGAACTGACCAATTGTGGCTGTGTATCTTCAAATAACAGAGACTGCACTGTAGCTGCAAGCTCTTCAAAATGCTTTCCTCTGCCCACCAGCATCACCTCTGTCTCATTCAGGTTCAGCTTCAACCTGCTGTTCTTCTTCCAAGAGGGGATCTCAGCCAAGCTTTGGGCCATAGTGGTGTAGTTGTATGTGGCGAAGGAGAGGTAGGGCTGTCTGTCATCTGCATGTTGCTGGCACTTGAGTCCATGCTGTCTGACCAGTTTCACCTAGCGGTTGCATGCCAATGTTGAAAGGAACAGAGAGAGAATAGATCCTTGTGGGACTCCATAAGTGAGAGGTCCAGCAGTAGAGGTGCAGTTTCCCATCACTACTCATTGGGTGCCTCTCCCCAGGAAGACCTCAAACCAGAGGGCTAGAAACATATATTATTAAAATGGAAGCTAAGATTCCCACTTATTCACAACACTCGAAGAGCTGAGGCATTAGGAAAAAGCCCAAATGATCACAACACTTAGGATGAAATCATGAAACCTGGATACACTGACCATACCTCCCCACCTTATTTTCTGGGGCTGGATGCAGGTGGTTGCTAGCTCAGGAACTGGGGGTTTCTCAGCTGGTTAGACCCAGCTGCTCTCCAGCCTCTGTATGGTGCTTGAGCAGTCCAAATGGATGAGAATGCAGGAGAGATCCTAGGCATTAATTTATCTCCCAGTGATACTTCTGTCAGTTAGCAGAGTTTCATCCGTTCCCAGTGCCGAGGCATGCCTCATCATCAGGCTTCAAGCCCTGTGCCTCCTGCAACACGGCTATGCCTCTGAGTGACCCACACTCTAGTTGCCTAAAGTGCTTGGGTGAGGCGCACAGCGGGGATCGCTGTCAGATCTGCTGGGAACGGAAGCCTCATACGAAAAAGGACCAGGAGGCCAGGCTATAGTTCCTACGGATGGAGGCGGTGCTGAGACCTTCCTCCGAGCCAAGCCAGTCCGACTCAGCACCGAATACCTCAGTGTGAGTGAGGAGCGCTCCTCCTGCTGTACGGGAGTCCCAGCACCGTTCGCCATCCCCAGTGCCGAGAAAGAAGCACAGAAAACAGCTGGCCAAAAGGGACAGTGAGGTACCAACCCCATTGTGGTGCCATCCATGCCAGAGGTGTTTGCTGCAACCAGAGACCTGCTAGTGCTCTCGGTACTGCTGTCACTGGCAGTACAAGAGTTGGTGGCGCTAGTGCTGGCAGACAGAAGGGAGCATGTAGCCCTCATCTGCCATTTGATTCCAGGCCGTGCAGTACCATCTAGAGGGAAACCAACCTTTCTGGCCCGACGCAAGCTTCTCTGCTCCGGCACCGATCTCCGACACGGTAGGAACGGCTCCTCCATGATCTTCAGAGGAAGGCTGTTGTTGGATTTGGAGGTTGGGTCGTACTCCTCTCATCTGAGGAGTTGCCCCACTACTGCTCCAGTTGTCCCTGCCCCGTTGTGGACCCTGGCACAGGAGTGCTATAGAGCGCTTGGCCTAGTAGTCACTGGCCTATGCCAGTGGCCATTTTGGAACTCATGGGGGTTTCCCCGATGTCAGGGCCCTATTCAAGATGTTTAATGGCCTCTATAGAAGGGTGCCTCCATCCCATCAGGCAACCCCTGATTCAGACTCTGGTACCGAGGCCAGTGCCGAGCTTCAGGATCCAGCTCTGTGGGATCCTGTTGGTGCAAAAGGGGAGGAGGTCGGCCCTCTGCCAGTGCAGACCTTCTCTTCCTCAGATGACGCTGTGTTGGGGCGGGCATGTCATCTCCTCAAGACGACCACAAGGCCCACCTGGAGCTGCTGAAGAGAGTGGCCTCAGACTTAGGCTTACAAGCGGAGGTAGTGAGGGACTCCTCCCACAGCCTAGTTGGCCCCGTGACTGCAGCAGACCTGTGAAAAGTAGCCCTACCTCTCACTGAGGCCATTATGGACCCAGTGAAAGCCCTCTGGCAAACCCCTGACTTCTTTACCCCATCTCAAAAAGGGCCAAGAGGAAGTACTTTGTGCTTGCCCAAGGCTATGAGTTCTTATACTCACCCCCTTTGGGTGTCTGGTGGTGTCCACAGCCAAGAAAAGGGCAGGGCCTGCAAGGGGTGACTCCTAAAGCAAAAGAATCCAAGAAACTAGACCTTTTCTGCAGAGAAGTTTACTGTACTGTGAGACTGCTGCTGGGCAGATACGACTTCAATATGTGACCTTTAAAACCTCTAAGGATGGAGATTCCACCACCTCCCTAGGGAACCCATTCCAGTGCTTCACCGCCCTCCTAGTGAAATAGTGTTTCCTAATCTCCAACCTAAACCTCCCCCACTGCAACTTGAGACCATTACTCAATCCACCTCAAGGCTTCTCATGTTCCAGGAGCACAAAATGAGCTGGCAGATTGCCTCAGCAGGTCTTTCAAGTGGTCCCTTCACCTGGAAATCATGAGGGATTTTTTCAAGAAGCAGAGGACTCGCCGGATAGACATGTTCGCAGCCAGACACAACAGAAAGTGTCACCAGATTTGCTCCCTATGAGGCCACAGCCCGGGTTCGCTCACGGATGCCTTCTTGCTCCCATGGACAGTGAACCTATTCTATGCTTTCGCCCATCCTGCTTGTGCACAAGGTCATACTGAAAATCAAACAGGATCAGGTGAGGGTCATTCTCATAGCCTCAGCTTGGCCCTGTCAGCACTGGCTTGCCACACTGCTGGGCCTTTCCATAGTGACTGATTCCACTACCTCTACTTCCAGACCTGATCTTTCAGGACCCCGGTTGACTGCTCCAGCCAAATCTCAGCAGCCTCCACTCAATGGTCTGGAAGCTCCAATTGCTAAATAATGCAGAACTGGCCTGCTCGGAGCAGGTTCGCCAAGTCCTATTAGGTAGCAGGAATCCCTCCACCAGGCTACATACCTCTCCAAATGAAATGGGCTTCCCAATGCAGAATCTTGCCCACGCAGTCATCTCTGCAGGGCGTTCTTGAGTATTTGTTACACCTGAAACAGCAGGGTTTAGTGATTTCATCAATTAAGGTCGACGTTGCAGCAATTTCAGCATTCCATCCCTCGGTGAATAATCAGTCCATTTTTTCACATGAAATGTCCATCCATTTCCTCAAGGGCCTGGAAAGACTATACCCCCAAATATGAGAACCTGTCCTTCCATGATCTTATCAAAACGTATGGGTCCCCCATTTGAGCTGCTAGCAATGTGGCCATTGTCATACCTTTCACGGAAGGTGGCCTTCTTAGTGTCCATTAGGGTCTCGGAGATCCACACCCTCATGTTGGAACCCCCATGCATGGTCTTCTTTAAGGATAAGGCGCAGCTGCGTCCTCATCCTACCTTCCTTCTGAAGCTGTTTTCTCAATTTCATAGTAATCAGGCAATCTTCCTGCCAGTTTTCTATCCAAAGCCACACATGAATAGAGAGGAGCAACATCTTCACACTCTGGACATTAGATGTGCCCCAGTGTTCTACATAGAGAGGACCAAGCTGTTCCGTAGATCCACCCAACTCTTTGTAGCGGTAGTTGACAGGATGAAAGGCCTCCCCATCTCTGCTGAGAGAATTTCATCTTGGATCTCATTGTGCATTCACATATTATGAGCAGGCGGATGGTCTGCCACCAGCTATCCTGACTGCCCACTCCACAAGGGTGCAAGCATCATCATCAGCATTCCTGACCCAGGCCCCTATACAGGACATTTGCAGAGCTGCAACTTGGTCGTTGGTGCATGTTTTCTATTCATTGCGCCATTACTCAACAGGCTAGGGATGATGCCAGTTTCAGTCAAGCTGTTTTACAGTCAGCATGTCCATGAACTTTGATCCCACCTCCCATGCTACGGCTTGGGACTCACCTCCAGCGGAATGGACATGTGCAATCACTCGAAGAAGAAAAAATAGTTACTAACCTGTCCGTAACTGTTGTTCTTCAAGATCTGTTGCACATGTCTGTTCCACGACCCACTCTCCTACCCCTCTTTTGGAGTTGGACGGAAGAAAGGGACTAAGAGGGTGCGGGGTCGTTTGGGCCCTTTATACTGGTGCTATGAGTGCGCAGCCCCACAAGGCGCCAGAGATGACCCAATGGGTACCCCCGAGGGAAAAATTTCTGGCAGCTGTGCTCAAGGCATGCACAGACCTACAGTGGAATGTGCCACACACCTTGAAGAACAACAGTTATGGGAAGGTTAGTAGCTGTTTTTTCTGCCTGATGCAGCCTTGTAGCGTGGGGCTCCCCCAACTGGGTTTAAGCAAAACAGTCCTTGACTAGTGTTTTGTAGCATGGCTATAGGTAGTACAGTTAGTTCTGTGTTTGTACTGTACCTAGCACAGTGGAGCCCTGCTCCATGACTGGGACTTCTAGGTGCTATGGGAGTATAAATAAATAACCATGGTAACGCTGTGACGTGAACAGGCTGAAAAGCCAAGGCGACACCTAGAAAGACAGGCTGTGTGCTCACTAGAGCTCCCTCTAGCCCTCCCACACTTTCAGGAGCCCACAGCTGATTGCCTTGTGATATGTTGTCATGCTGTCACTAGAGGGTGCTAAACAGTGACACTCCATATTCATCTAGGACAGAGGTCCCCAATCTGAGGAGTGCGTTCCTCTTAGGGGCGTGGAGGAATGTTTGTGGAGGTGTTTGCGGGGTGTGGTTGGGCCCTGTCCTGGCTCTGGTCCCGGGGATTGGCTGCCAGCCCTGCACCCGGGGATCCATGCCCAGGGCCCTGGCTGCCAACCCCACGCTCGTGGCCCTCTGCCCAGGGCTCTGCTTCTGGCTGCATCTGCCATCCCTGTGCCTGGGACCCTAGCTACCGGCATCAGCTGCTCCTTCCCCCAGGCTGGGCCCCCTTACCCCTGTTTGCGTCTCCCGCTCCTGGCTGGTGGGGGGCGGACAGAGGTAAGGGGGGCACAAGATGAAAAGTTTGGGGACCACTGATCTAGGATTTTGCACAGAACAGGGGGCAAACCTGCCAAAGTTTAGAATTAGCCACAACCTGAACCCGTCCCACTCACTGTAAAGAGATTCTGCCGTTCCACTGCTGCTAGCAGGGGTGCTGCCATTTCCTCCTGGAACTCTGCACCGGGGAAGCAGCAGGCTGTGCTTTCCAGAGCTAACCCCATCCTGCGATGCGCCAGCACAGCCACAAAGAGCCAGAGAGCCCAACAAACCACGGATGAAGGAAACTATTTTGAGACTTTTCCCAAGAAATACTTCTGACAATGAGTCTGTGTTTGTGAAGTGGCTTCTTTTATCTGCACAATAATTAGATGCAGACCACACGTTCTCCAAACCAGATGTATGGGTTTGGAATTTAATTGGCACTACTGCCAAATGGAGGTTTCCTGCAGCAGTCGACAGTATGAGATGCAGCCACACTGCAGGGAGATTTTTTCCACAGCTATTTCAGTTGGAAAGGAGCTGCTACTTCCCTCTTTGCTCCCTCATAGCAGCAGGATAGAGCTATGGCTGGCCTAGTCATTAAAGCTAACAATCGCCTACCCGAACGCCACCAAGAAAGGTGGATGTTACTCTGATCCATGCCAGGTTTGATGGCCCTGACCAGCCAATCTCACGTGCCCACACCGCAGTCCAAACCCATGCAGGTTGATATGGCCCAGACCCACCTCTCCAAAGGGGAGTAGGCTCAATGCCAGGCAGAAGACCGCTGTCTGTTTTGTGGACAACCTGAGCATTTTGCTTCATTTTGTCCATGTAAGGCCTGACCAACACCTCGATCAGGAAATGCCCCAGCTCTGACAGAGGGATCTGAGCTGGGCCAGTTTTCCTCCCCTCATTTGGCCATGCAGAGCCCACATCTGTCCACCAGGGCTTTTGCAGTGTCCAACCAACAGCCAACACCCCCGCAGATTCTACGTTGTCTACGGCACCCTGCCATGCTGGCCAGTGAAGAAGCACTAGTCGATTCCAAAGCCTCTACTGCATGGACTATCTAGCCTTGAATGAGGTCACCATCTGGAATCGATACCCTTCTACTGCTCTCGAGACACTTCGCTCTGCTAAGATCTTTACCAAGCTGGACCTCCATGGAGCTTATAACCTTGTCTGTATTCAGGAATAGGATGAGTGGAAGACTGCCTTCCACACCCAGTTCGCACATTTTGAGTACTTGGTAATGCCCTTTGGATTGTGCATTGTTCTTGCGATGTTCCAACATTTAATCAAGGATATTCTTAAAGACATGTTGGACCAGATCGTTGTGATCTTCCTTGATGATATCTTCTCTGACATCGAGGTCCTTCATGACCAATATGTGACCCGGGTCTTGGAAGGGCTCCACCAGAACCACCTTTATGCTTAACTAGAAAAGTTTGAATTTGACCAGAGCACAATCAGGTTCTTAGGATACATCATTTTGCCTGAAGGGCTGACTATGGATCCAAGTAAGGTATTTGCCATCTCCAAGTGGGCAGCTCCGAGGGACGTGCAATAGGTATAATGATTCCTCGGTTTTGCCAACTTTTCTCCACCTGGTAGCCCCTATGAGGGCGCTCTTCCAGAAGGGAGAATGATCTGTCTGGTCTTCTGAGGCTCAATCCACCTTTGACCCAACTAAAGAGAGCTTTCACCATGGCGCCCATCCTTGTCCATACAGATCCCATCCAACCATTTACTTTGGAGGCCAGTACATCAAAATTTCACCATTGGAGCCATACTGTCGCAACAAATGGGTCACATAATCAGCTCCACCCACATGCCTTTTATTCACAAAAGTTAACCCTGGCACAAAGGAACAACAACATTTGGGATAAGAAGCTATTGGTGACCAAGGCAACCATTGAAGAGTGGCGTCACCTCCTGGAATGATCCTGGTGCAGGTCAATACTAGCCACAAGAACTTGGAATATTTCGGTATGGCTCAAAACGTAAATCAGCATCAGATCTGTTGGTCACTATTTTTTGCCCAATTTGAGTTTGTCATGACTTACTGCCTGGGTGCTAGAAATGGAAAGGTGGATGCCTTGTCCCTCAAGGATGACTATGTCAAATCTCACACAGAACCTCTTTTGAGTCCGTAAACCGTCACATTTTGTCAATGGAACAGTGGCGAAGAGCCTAATGTCCATCATTTGGTCCTGGCTGCCTCATGACCGATTTGCTACCCAGATCGACCAGGCTTTGGACAATGCAAATACCCAGCCCGGCTCACATTTCCTCTACCATGGGGAACACATTTATGTCCCTGATGGTCTACCTTGACACAAAGTCCTGAAACTTTGCCATGATGCACCTCTCAATGGTCACTTTGGCCAAACTAAAATGTGGAGCTTAGTTTCATGTACCTTCTGGTGGCTGGGGGAGCACTCTGTCAAGAAATACATTAGCTTTTGTGACCTTTGCTCCTGAATCAGAAACACACATGTGAAACCACTCAACCTTCTCCAGACACTGCCCAACCTGTCCTAGCCCTGGTCCACTGTGTCTCTGGACTTCACGATGGATCTGACTCGTTCTCGGTAGTGCACAGTGGTTGATCAAGATTGCACATTTTGTTCCTTCCTGCACAGTACCAACCACCTCAGAGACAGTCCATCTCTTTTAGAACATGTCTTCTGGCTCCATGGACTTCCAACTGCCATTGTGTCAGATCGAGGCAATTTATTGCGCACTTCTGGCATGAGTTTTTTAAGCTCCTAAGCATAGCACTTCTTATCTCACCAGCGCACCATCCACACACTATGGACAGACAGAATGGGTAAATCAGATCCCAGAGCAGTACCTCCCAATTGTAGTGTTTGTCCCATAGATGCCTCCTGAACAGTTCAATTCTGGGGCCCCTACTTGGGACTGGGAGGAAGATGGGGGTAGTGGCGGAGCTGGGAGAAGCCCAGAGAAGAAGCGAGTGACTCCCCCTAGAGCCCATCCTTTCCCTGTGCCTCCAGCTGGGGTCTCCAATGTCCGGGCAGCTCTGCTTCTCAGCTCTGACCCCCCACCCCGAGTCCACCTCGAACTCCTAGCACCTCCAGCCCCTGCACTCCCCCGCCCTGTTCTGGACTGAAAGTCTCCTGCACTGACCCACCTCTGAGCACCCCTCACTCCTGCCCGAGCCCGGCACTGGCACCTGCTGGCTCAGAGAATGCTCTGCAGGGGAGGGAAAGGGGCCGCCTGGCAGGGGAGCACAGGTACCATAGCCACCGGCAAAGGCCTTCTGTTTGGCCTACCAGGAATCAGCTGTTCCTTCCTGTTCCAGCTGGCGGCCCTGCTACCTGGCTCCAGCTGGCCCTGGGCTCCTCTTAGCTCTGGCCCTTGTTCTCCCTGGCTGTGAGGCAGTCCCCTGGGTGGGGCACGCAGAGGCGGGTCAGCGTGGGGACTGCTGTAGCAGGGAATGAGAAGGGGAGTGCAGGTGCTGGAGCCACCAGGAGCGGAGCTGGAGCCAGGTAGCAGGGCTGTCCTTCTATCAGAGCCCCCACTGGGGAGCAGGAATGAGCAGCTGTCAAGCAGGCCAAGAGAAGGCCCTTGTGGACTGGATCAGGCTTTCAGGGGGCTCTCTAGCTTCCTTGGGGCCGTCTGCGATTGCCTGGGTTTCAGGTGCCTAACGCTGCCACGAGTACCGCTGTTGCCTCTTAAATTGTCAACAGGATGACTGGGTCTCCCTGCTGCCTTTTGTAGAATTTGCCTATAACAATTTGGGCCACACCTCTACCCAACACAGCCCGGTTCTATGCCACCTTTGGCTTCCACCCTTGTTTCCACCCAGTGTTACCCATAGTTTCCTTGGTCCCTGCAGTGGTCACTTGGTCACCTACATGTGCTGCGCAAGGGTGAGCCCATCTGCCCACATGCGTGTGTACTCGGGCAGCTATCAAGTCAGGAGCCCAGTACTTGGTCAGGAAGCCCCTAGGGGAAGCTGAGGGCGTAATGGCACCAGATACTCAGCAGGTCGTACACTTTTCTCCAAGTCAGTGTCACTCTGCTGCTATGCCTGGTGGGGAGGTTCAGACCTGATCCCTCGTGGGCATCAAAGATTTCATGGCACTTGTAACAGCACGAGTTTGACCCTGGTGTCTTGTCCAAATTCTATGAAGGTAATTATGTTCTTCCTACCTACATTTCCCTGAGCTTCTGCTTGGCAGTGCTAGCCCTGACTCCCAGGGCCTCTTTGCAGTGCATTGTTAGATGGACTTTCTGCCCAGAGGTGGCTGCACTCCCCTCGCTCCCCCCCGTCACCCTGCACTACAGGACGGCTGCACTGGCAGATGGCAAAGCTCTGGGGATTGGGCCCAAGCCAGGGGAGCGAAGGCTGCTAAGAGTGGCCATTACGAAAAAACCTGTTTGCAATTACCCAGAGTTTTCAGAAATCTTTGCCTTTTTGGTTGAAATTTTCCAGGCTCAGTCTGTGTCTGAGGTCGAAAATGTTTGGAAAGTGTCTGCAAAAGTAGTTCAGTCATTGCAGAGAATGAGGGGAAATGCACTCCCCTGCTGTGGAAACATTTTATATTGATTTTAACCAGCTTTCCTGTAGAAATGGGTGGGAGTGCACCGACTGGGGGCCCTGGCTGAGCAGCGGAGGGGAGGGGAGGGGTAGGGGTGGCTAGAGACGGGTCTGAGCAGAATGGAAGGAGGAGGGGTGAGGGGGCTAGAGTCCTGGCTGAGCAAAAGTGCTCCCATTCGAGTTGGAGTTTTTGTCATGGATTCGCAGATTCCAAGGCCAGAAGTGCCCATCCTGATCTAGTCTGACCTCCTGGGTTTACAGGGCAGAGAACCACCCAGGGATTCTTGCCCAATAACCTCTAGTTGAACCAGAGCAGATCTTTAGAAAGAGACCCCCAGTCCTGACTGAAGGGCTCCCAGTTATAGACAATCCCCCATGTCCTTGGATAAATTGTTCCAATGGCTACTTCCCTTCACTGTTAAAAATCTGTGCCGTGTTTCTGTTCTGAATTTGCCTAGCATTCGCTCCCAGCCGTCGGATCCCATTCTGCCTTGTCCGCCGGATTAACCAGCTCCTATGCCAGCTCTCATCTCCCGGTGTGAACTTGATGGATCTCCGAGCATTTGGCAATCACGCAGCGCAGTGCCCATCACGTAGATTTCTCATTGATCTGGTTCTGTGCCCTCCACTGGTGGCTGCTCTGTGGGATAGCTAGGGAAAGAGCACACTCACTTCCTTGGCTCCTTGGATGATGGGCAAGGCGCCATTTCCAACCAGGTCGGGGAACACCTTGGTCTGGTTAAAGGGATCTTCCCTCTGCTGGCAATGCTGCATTTTCCCCTTCCTGCCCCCAAATGCCCCCTTGGCCTAGGGGCATGAGCCAGAGGCTGAGAGCACTTGCATAGGGAGGATCTCAAAGCACTTTACAACCACTATTGCATGGTGCCTTATCATGTCCCTGCAGGGACTTCCCCCCAGTCTGCAGATGCCGACGCTGAGACACAGAGCAGCGATGAGACCAGTAGCATAGATCAGGGTAAACAGTTTCTCCGCTTCTCTTTCTTAGAAAGTGGAGTTTAGTTTAGGTTCATTTACACCCCCACCCTTTTTTTAAACCACTCCATCATGGGATGAGACCCCTCTAAGGTCACAAGAGTCAGTGTTGGGCCCAGGCTTAGCCCCTGATCCCCAGTGCTGCGCTTTGACCACAAGACCGTCCAGCTCGGAACATGCTCTGGAACAGTCGGACACATGCTGTTTCTGCCACGTCCCTGCCTGTCAGGTGTACGCTGAGTGGCACACGCCCAGGGCAGGTGCTACATGTGTATCCCGAGTGGCAGTAAGAATCACTCGATGATCTGCCATGTAAATAAAATAAGAGACCGAGCCAAGAGCTGTGACTAGGGACGGACGGTAACGCAGGCTCACGGGGCTCTGGCTGCAGCCCGACCTCTGGCAGAGCCTGACCTGACCTCAGTGGCTGGAATCTCCACTGAGCTCCTGCAGGCATGAGGGGGTCAGTGGCAAGAGGCTGATTGGCACTACCCAGTGCACGGCTGGGCCCATGCTGGAAGGGTCTATGACCCATCTAGGGATGGTGGGAGGAGCAGAGGCTAAGGCCATGCGCACACAAGCGTTGATATGGCCATGCTGAGTGCAGTTTTCCCATGGAGATGCCAGGGGAGTAGAGCAGGGGGTTCCGAACCTGCTCCCCACTCAGGGGCACACGTCCCTCGGTACCGCAGTGAGGACATGGTGGCCGGGCAGGCTCCCGGACCGCACTCCAGCAGGACCGGCTCTTTGCCACTTTTCCTTTTCAGGCAGCAAGATAAATGCCGACCCTGCAGGGAGGTGACGTTGAGGGTGGGGATTTAAACGGGCCTGTCAGAGCCTGGCACTTTGGGGCCCAGGCACGCTGCACAAGGAGAGGGATCGGGACACTTGCTAATGGGGCCATAGGTACAGCTGGCCCAGCAGCTGCTCCGCAGGGACACAGAGGCAACAAGGGCCCATTGTTACTGCTGGAAACTCTACGCCTGCCCTCCCTGGCTTCAGTGAACTCAGCCCATGTGTCGTATTAACAGATCCCTGAGAGCTCAGCTTCCGCATTGCACCTCCCTGCCCTTTGCTCAGCGGCTGCACCCAAGGGGCAGGCTAAGGGAGCGTCTACACTGCAACATAGGCCTGGCAGGAACCTGGAGGGATCACCTCGTCCAGCGCTGAGACAGGACCAAGTAAACCTAGAACAGCCCTGACAAGTGTTTGTTCAACCTGGTCTTAAAAACCTTCAAGGACGGGGATTCCACAACCTCCCTTGGAAACCTGGCCCAGAGCTTAACGATCCCTTTAGTTAGACAAGATTTCCTAATATCTAACCTCAATCTCCCTCGCTGCAGATGAAGCCCATTACTTCTCGTCCTGCCATCAGGGGACATAGACAACAATCCATCATCATCCTCTTTATAGCAGCCCTTAACATATTTGAAGACTGTTGTCAGCCTCTCCGCCTCAGTCTTCTTCTTTCACTACTAAACACGCTCCGTTTTTTAACCTTTCCACCTGCGTCAGGTTTTGTAAAGACTGGGATGTTTTTGTCACTCTCCTCTGGAGTCTCTCCAATTTGGCCACCTCTTTCCTGACCGAGCCAGCACTAAAAGCAGAGGCTAGCCGCACCTGGATGAGCGGCGGGGAGGGGAGGGGGGGCTAGCTGGCCAGGTGTGATCCTGTCTAAGATCCTTGGTATGTACTCAGGACAACTTGCCCCTCCTGCTGCTAGCTCTGCCATGGCTACTGTGCGGGGACTGGCACCTCCAGCTCCAGTGCAGACATACCTTGAGCCATCCTGGCTGCTGCTCAGTTTGTACGGAGTGTGTGACCTTTGCCAGGGGTGGGGGAGAGGACATTCTAGGATCTCTCTCCCAGGGGGGATTAATCTAGAATAGCCTCTCCTGGGGGAGAGTTTAGGATAGTGTCTCCCAGGGGAGTTTTCAGGCTATGGATGATTTCCAAAACTCGAAGGAAATTTTTAATTTTTTTTCTCAAATTTTTCCATCCCAAACCTGAAAAATGCCATGGCAGATTCCAGCTGAAGAGAACATGTTGCTTCATTGGACAGGCTGGGTGGCTGGGAGCCCGGCAGCTCCGGGATGGACGGCAGCAGCTCCAGGAAGGCCGCACGCTGGGCTCTCACTGTTGAGGCAAAGGCACAGACACTTACCCCTGAGCTTCCTCCTTCTTGCGACAGACACAGCAGCAGCAGAGCAGCGAGAGGAGGAGGATGAGCAGCAAAGCCAGCAGGGCCCCTGCTGCGATCACCCCCATCCGCTGATTGGCCTCTGAAAAGACACACAAGGCACTCCATTAACGCGCTGCCCTGGGGATGGGTGGAGAGCCAGTAGCCCATCCCAGTCATGTCCCAGATCCTATGGGCTGGCCAGTCGGAGTGGGGAAAGAGGGAGGGAAGGCATCTCCCCTGTTGCCTACCCCTCCCTGCCAAACGCCAGGCAACTCAGACGCCCTCACTGAGTCCAATCACCAGCACCCCCACCAAGCAGAGACCATGATAAAATCTCTCCCCAAATCTCCCCCTTGGGGGTGACAGTTCCTGAGCTGCCCCTCTGCCCCACGGTGAGCCCCGGGGCTGACGTCACTGGCAGAGCAGAGTCGGCATCAATAGCATCTGAGAGATGATAGGTAGGTGGGGATGGCCATGAAAGACCCTGAAAGTGAAGCCCAGCGGTTGGTGTTTGATACGGTGGAGAAGTGGGAACCAAGGGAGGGATGCAAAAAGAGCAGTGACACGGCCAAAGCAATGAGTGGAAATGAGTGGGGCAAATTGGCGAACGCGTACAAGATATTTTAAACCCAGGGGCACCATTGTGATCATCTAGTCTGACGTCCCCTATAACACAGACCAGAGAATTTCCACACCCAGAGATCTGCCAGAGCAGATCTCTTAGAAAGAGGCACCCAATCTTGATTTAGGCTGGGGTTTTCAAAGGATCCTCAGAGAGTTAGATGCCCAATACCCATTGTAATTCAGGCCTTTATGTCCCTTTGAGAATCCCAGTGTTAAAGAATCCAAGTGACAGAGAATCCACCGCACCCCTAGGTGAGATGTTCAGTGGTTAATTAACCTCACTGTTAAAAATGTGTCCCTTATTTCCAGCCTGAAATTCTCTAGCTGCAGCTCCCTCCACTTACATCTGGGTCTGCCTTTGTCGCACAGATTGTTCATGGATTCCAAGGCCAGAAGGATCCCTTACGATCATCTCGTCTGACCGCCTGTATTACACAGGCCAGACACCTGCCCCACAATCATTCGTAGAACAGAGCTCTTAGAATAAAACATCTAATCTTGATTGAAAAATGGCCAGTGATGGAGAATCCACCACAATCCTTGGTAAATGGTTCCGATGGTTAATTACTGTGACCGTTAAAAATTTACACCCTATTTCCAGTCTGAACTTGTCTAGCTTCAACTTTCCCCCACTAGATTGTGTCAGACCTTTCCCTGCCAGACGGAAGAGCCCGTTATTAAATATTTGTTCCCCGTGTAGATAACTAAAGATTGTGATCAAGTCACCCCTGGGCCTTCTCTTTGTTAAGCGAAACAAAGTTCAATCACTTTAAGGCAGGTTTTCTAACCCTTTAATCATTCTTGGGCCTCTTCTCAGAATCCTCTCCAATTATCAACATCCTTTTTGGATTGCGGGCACCCACCCTGGCCGTGGTAGTCCAGCAGCGGTCCCACCAGCACCAAACAGAGAGGTAAAATAACTTCTCTACTCCTAATGGAGATCCCCCTGTTGATACATCCCAGGATCCCGCTAGCTCTTTTGACCACCCCATCCACTGGGAGCTCATGTTCAGCTGATTAACCACCAGACC
Organism: Mauremys mutica; assembly: GCF_020497125.1. Lineage (NCBI taxonomy): Eukaryota > Metazoa > Chordata > Testudines > Geoemydidae > Mauremys > Mauremys mutica. The sequence continues at coordinate 27,525,473 of NC_059087.1, forward strand.
CCCAAATGTTTTTCAGAGTCACTGCTTCCCAGGCTGGAATCCCTCATCCCATATGTGTGGCCTACATTCTTTGTTCCTCCATGTACATATTTACATTTCTCCATATTAAAATGCATATTGTTTGCTTGTGCCCAGTTTACCAATTGATTCATAGTGCTCTGAATCAGTGACCGGTTCTTTTTGTTATTTACCTCTGCCCCAGTTTGTATCATCTGCAAACTTTATCAGTGAGGATTTTAAGTTTTCTTCCAGAGCACTGATTGATAACGATGCTAAATAGCATAGGGGCAAGAACTGATCCTTGTGGCACTCCACTGGAAACACATCCATTCAACGACAATTCCCCGTTTACAGGAACATTTTGAGACCTACCAGGTGGCCAGTTTTTAATCCATGTAACGTGTGCCAGGTTCATTTTATATCGCTCTAGTTTTTTAATTAAAATGCCATGTAGCACCGAGTCAAACACCTTGCTACGTGAACACTGTATCAACCAAACCTGTAATCTCCTCCAAAGAAAATCTCAAGTTAGCTTGTGGCACAACCAGCATGTGGGTGGTCTGAGCTAACGGATGCAGCATGAGTCGGGGCCAGGCTAAGCGTACACCAGGAGATCAGAGTCCAAGACAGGCCAGAGGGTAGATAGAGAATCAGGTGTCATGAGACAGGCAGGATCATGTTACCAAGAGACCAGAGTCAGGCAGTAGGAGCAGGTAGTTCGGGGGGGAGCATCCTAAATAGGAGAAACCTCATTGCACAGACAACTTCCTATTCCTCTGCTTGGTTTAAATAGAGCAGGGGACTAATGGGGACTGCTGGAGTTCCACCAGTCAGATCCCAGAGCTGGAGTTCTCCATCAGTGTTGGGTGTGTAGTTCTGGAGGTCATTAAGAGGACCCAAGGTGACAGGTCAGAACTTATGGACTCTTAAGAGCCCTGTGTACCAGTGTTCAAGACCCATTGTCCCTGACAGCATCTATTTTCCATAAACCCAGGCTGATTGGCATTAATTACATTCCTCCCGTTTAGTTATTAATCGAGTTCTGTGGCAGCTGCTCCATTGTCTTGTCCAGGATTGATGTCAGGCTGACAAGCCTATAATTATATGGGTCATTTACCTTTTTAGAAATTAGCACACTATTCGCTTTCTTCCCGTCTTCTGGAACTTCTCCACTATTCCGAGACTTTTGAAAATCAACATTAATGGTACAGCACACTCCTCAGCCAGCTCTTTTAAAACTCTTAGATGAAAGTTCTCTGGAGCTGCGGATTTAGAACCATCTACTATCAGAAATCTTTGTCCCCTGTAGGCACTTGTAGGCTGTGATAAGTCACCTCTTAATCTGCTCTTTATTAACGTATATACAGTGATCTCATTGCATCTCTCACTATAAGGCAGGTTTTCCCGATCTTGAATCATTCTTGTGGCTCATCTCTGAATCCTCTGCATTTAGTCAACATGTTTTTGAATTCTGACACCAGAACAGGATGCAGTGTTCAGTCATGGTCTCATCTAGCCTATATGTCACCTCCCTGCTCCTACCCAATCTTCCCTGAGAGTTCATAGGGCTGCCCCTAAGATCTGGGGATTGTCAGCAGAAGGACAGGAGTCAACACGTGTTTTTGAATGAGATTATGCAGACCAGGTTAAAGGGAGAAGGGGAGGCGACAACAAAGAGCTCTGGGGGACCCTCTGTGAAACCTGGGCAGGTAAGAAGAAGATCCTCCATCTGAAACATTGACAGAGTGATGAGAAAGGGAGGAGGGGACCTGGAGAGGCAAGCAGCTCAGAACCCGAGGGGCGCACCATTCCAAGAAGAGCAGCATGGTTGATGGCATGGAAGGTGGCTGGCAGGTTGAGGGGGATGGAGCACTGGCTCTGGGTTTGGCCAGGGAGAGGACATTCTGGTGAGAGCTGTTTTAGTGGTGCACAGAGGGAGGATGCTGGGTTGAAGATGGCATTGGAGGAGACGAACTCCAATCAGCAGTTGCAGACAGCAGGTTCAATGAGCTTCGAGATAAAAGGGAGAAAGGAGACGGGGTGGCACTGGAGAGAAAGCATCTGGCACATTTCATGGGTCCCACAGGAAGAGGAATAATTTTAAACCATCTGTGTAACCAGAGACGCAGGAATGAGCGGTGCTCCCACTGTGCAATGAGGCTGGCGCTGCCGTCTGCACTGTACGGCCTGGAATTTCCTGGCCCTGCAGGATTTCAGCTGGAGCGCTCCATGCATTTCACTTCTTAACGCCACAGAATCGTCTCCAATCTAGTGGCTGCTACCGGGCTTGGCTGTGATGTGGTGGGCCTGATTCCTGGGGAATCCTGCTGGGGAGGAAGGAGGATGAAGGTGGAGCCAGCCAGGAGCCAGTTCCACTCCTGGCTCCCAAGGGGCCTTTCCAGCTGCAGGGAAGAGCTGAAGAGCAGCAATTCTCCAGCCATGGCCCTTACACTGGGGCTGGGGCTCTGCAGAAAAAGAGGAATCTCCCAGCAACTGGTGCAGGGGAGGCAGAATGTGGCTGAGCCCCCCTGGCCTAGCAGATCCCTGACACTCTGTGCGTAATGGTGCACTGCTCCTGCTCCTACGCATCTCTCTGATGGTGTTCAGACTGGTTCTGGTGCTGCTCAACCCATGGCCGTCTTGATCTCTTGTCTCGGGTTCACCAGTGTTGCTTGCAAGGTGGCTCAGCCAGGCTTATCGGTCACTACCCCTTGGAGCATGGCCTCTATCGTCATTCTCTGGGGGTCCATCCTGGGTCCCCCGGGCCTGAGCAAAAGTGAGATCTGGAGCCGTCTGGCCCAGCAGGGCTCGGTCCAACTGTGGCTTCTTTCAGGCTCCAAAGGGACCCTTACATGGGGCTTGAGGGAGACAGAAAAGCAGATCAGAGCAGGGAGCTGGAGCCAGAGGGCCCAGGTGACCAACAATGAGGATTCTTCAGCTTCCCCTCCCTGTGCAAGGAACCACTCTGTGCAAATTCCAGATGGGATGGTCTGTGCCAACCACTGGACTGACCGGAGTCCCCTGGGGGAGACAGCAAACAGAGCTGCTATCTCAGAGATGTGAACAACCCGCCGATGGGAACGAGAGGGTGAGTAGGGCATTTGCTGGCAGAGCAGCACGGGGGCCGGCAACACCGAGGCCAATGGAGTCGCTAGACTGAACCTGGCGACTCTGGAAAAGAAGCGAGCAGGACACCCAGCCCGTGAGGAACTGGAGCTCAGCCCTGAGCTGTGAGGCCTCTCGGGCAGCCAGCTGCACTCCCCCACCCGTGCCCTGCCCAAGCTGCTGGGAAACAGGAACCACGGCCTACTGGCTCCGGGCATCCCCCATTCCTCACATCGGTGCACGGGTTTCAGCGCTGGATACGGGGGCTCAGGCAGGCCGCATGCCTCGCCCCACTTCCCGGAGAGAATCAAAGGGAACGGCACAGAGCTTGGCACAGCTGGCAGCCCCTGGCATGCAGAGCAGAGAAAGCAGCACCCCAGCGAGCTTGACTCCTCTAAAGGTGCCAGCTTCCAGCACAAGGGGGCTGACCCACAGCCCAGCCCGAAGCTCTCTGTGCAGAGGGCCAGGGGATGCTCCTGCCGATCACACTCCTAATGGACTCAGTGCTGCACAAGGCACAAATCAAGAGGCCCCTGGTTAAACCTCAGCCAGGTGACCGAGCGGGCTGGGGGACACAGGACTGGAAGGGGGCAGTCTAGTCCCCTGCTCTCGCAGGCAGCCCATCACAGACGCCCATTCATAAACTTACCAAGCTCCATCTCAAAACCAGGTCAGTTTGCCCCACTCCTGGTGGGAAGCTGTCCCAGAACCTCGCCCCTCCCATGGTGAGAAACCGTCTAGTTTCCAGCCTCTATTTACCTGGGGCCAGTTTATCCCCATTGGTTCTTGAGCCAACACTGTCCTTTAGCTTCAATAGCTCGTCCCTCCCGCTGGCGTTTACCCCCCGATGTATTTCTAGAGAGCACTCAGCCCCGCTCTCAGCCTGTGTTTCGCTAGGCTACACAACCGAACTCTTGTAGTCTCTTCTCATGCGCTAGGGGCTCCCTTCCCCTGCTCCGCCGAGCAGCCCTTCTCTGCCTCTGCTTCAGTGTGAATTCATCTCTCCTGAAGGTGGCTGACCAGAACTGTACCCCGTATTCCAGACGAGCGCTTACCAGTGCCCTGGGCAATGGCGTTCCCACTTCCCTGCCTCTAGGGGCAATTCCTTGCCTGATACAGCCTAGAATCCATCTGCCTATTTCGCAGCCACATCGCACTGGTGGCTCAGAGCCAGCCTGTGATGAATGAATGCACCCAGCTCTCTCTCGTTCTCTGTCCATTCCAACTGATAAGACCTCAGTTGACAGCAAAAATGCTTGTTACTAGTCCCTATGTGCACAAACTTGCACTTTATACTATTGAATTTCATCCCATTTCTACTACTCCAGGCCTCTAGGTCATCCAGTGCTCCCTGTATAACATTCCAGTTCTCTCCTGGCGCCTCCCAGTGTGCACACCTGTGCAGAGCAGAAGCAGGTGTGGAGGAGCAGAGCAGCGCACAGCACAAGGGAGGATGGTGGGAAAGGGCAGGGTCATGGCAATTTGCTAACGTTGGGCAGGGTGGGACAGGACGGGCTCCATGGTGCAGGATGGGGGTATATGAATCGCCAGGATGAGCCCATGCACGTGGCTTTCACTTCTGGTCACCCCCTCACTAGAGAATTCAATAGTGTTTAAAGCTGATTGGTAACAGGCAGGTCGTGGTCAGGTGACACCAGGCAGCAGGACACAGCCATGGCACGGTCAGCATCATGCCCACTAGTCGCGGATCGAAGCAGGGCTCACCACATTGGGTTCACATGTGCACTGACCACTGGGCAACATGTCCCGCGGCTCCACTCTTAAACATGTGTCATTAAAACACCACTCCCCTGCTTAGCGAGGATGAACCCCGTAGGTCTGAGTTCATGCTACAATACCTCCGGAGTCTGGCATAACTGGTCATTTCAATCACAGCAGATCCAGGGCTAGGATAACAGATGCTTTGCAGGTCAGGACTGAGAGGTATTGACAGAGTTGTGTGCCTGGGAGGGAATAGAACTGGCCGAGCAGGAGGGCTGTAGGTCGGGATTGAGGGGCATCAGCAGAGCTCTGTGCATGTCTGAGGGTGCGCCCAGGACCAGAACAGCAGGGCACTGTGGCTTGAGATTTATGGGCAGTGGTGGAACAATTAGGGAGAAGCTGCTGCAAAGCCAGGCTGAGTCCATACTGTTTATACACAATGCAATTAGACTGTTCCCTACATGAAAACTTCCTGTTGCTGTGGTCACTGCATGCACCCCGGCAGCCTAGGCTGGATAACATCTTCACTGCTTCTGGTCCTAACAGACTCAAAACATCAGCAGGAAAGCGAATCTACAACACTAAATGCATTCAAGAATCTATCGCTGCACCTGCTTCCTTGTCCGCCTGATTGCAGATCCTGGATCAGGCTCAACAGGCGAGTCTCTGACTCCACCAGAGCTGCGGCACCCATGCACCAGCTTGTCCTGGTTTCCTCCCCACCCGGTGACAGTGGGGCAGCTTTGCAGCCAATAAATCACATGGTGGAAGAGTGCCCAACCTGACATCTGGAGAGTGGCCTACAATGCCTGGCCTCCTTGGACACAGTGGCCATCCTGTGGTTATGGAACCTGGACAACAAACCCTGAGGTCTGCACAGGAGAGAGAGTGAGGGCCCCGGTCTGTGCCCCGTACAGGAAGTGTGCCGGAGCTCAGGCGGTGGCTCCAAGAGGCACATGCAGTGAGAACCTACCAGATCCAAGCCAACCAGTGCGGGGGGGAGCTGGGGGGCTCTCCCGGACAGCGGGTGCAGGAAGAGTTGGAGAACATCTCAATTATGTCTGGGGCAAGTGGGCCTGGCTCCTCATAGCAACAGGATTGGGTGCAGTGGGTAAGGGGGGCTGGAGCGCCTGGGGAGAGAAGCACCAGGGTAGCTGAAAGCCCCACCCCCACAGCTCCTCTTTTCTAGATAATGTAGCAGAAAGGGGCCCTGTCCTCCTCCCCATCCGACCCCACACCCAGACACAACTGCTGCACTCACCCATGTGGCAGGCTCCAGTCAGGGGGTCACATGTGTCATCATGGCAGCTGCAGGCCTTGGCGCAGTTGACTCCATACTGACCAGCTGGGCATGTCAGGTTACAGCTGGAGAGGAGAGAGAGAGTCCCACATCAGCAGTTCTGAGCCCCCCACTGGGCTCCCCACAGCCCTCTCTGTGGAGTCAGACCCCCTGGAGCCGCAACACCTGCCCTGGATCTCCGACTGGGGCCGGAGCTGTGCTGGGAGGAAACTCCCGTATCCTGGAGGCTCAAGCAACAAGAGCCGTGTGCGTAACAAAGAAGTGGAGCTGCTCAGGGCTTCCCCTACTCCCCATTCCAGGCTTGAGCTGCGGGCTGGAAGGGACAGAGGGGAGGAGCTGTATGGTCACCACCGGCCAGACACACAAGCATCTGCAGCAGCCGGGGTCAGGGGAGCAGTGGGCCACAGCCATGGAGATGGGAGAGCCCTGCTAACTTCTGTGGCACCCACCCTGGGGGCCAGTGAAGGAATGGCCCAGGGTAAATGAGGAATGGGGATACAGGCTGGACTGAGATCCCAGCTCCTGCCACAATCGCTGGCGTGGGCCAAGCCCACAGAGCACAACCCAACAGGCCTTAACATCTGGCATTTATCCACCAGAAGCTGTGCTCGGGGCCCACGCTTCGTGCAGCAGTCCAGGATGCCATCAGCACCCAAGGGACCACGGCTCCCCACACTGTCCCAGGGACCAGGATACCATCTGCCCTGGGAAGGAGCAGACACTTGAGGGCTGGAGCTGGGGCGTTGGCAGGTAGATTCCATTGCCGCTCCAGCCTGAGCAACCGTGTACCTCCCTCTAGCGGGAGACGATGGGGCTCTCCTGGACCCGTCGCTGGTGCTGGAAGGGCAGAGTGGACAACGAGCCAGAAATAAGAGAAAAAGCATCACTCTGCAGGGCCTGCATGGTCCCTCAGGGTGTTTCCTAATGCTTGGTCCTGCCTGTTCACACTGGGACGCCATCACGTCCCTCAGGGGGCCAGCTCATGATGACCAGGGATCCTAGTTTTCCGTGATAAAAACCCCAAAATTCTCCGATAAAAAAAACATAAAAATCCGTGTTTTTCTGTGATTAAAATGAAACGCTGAACTTTAGTTTTCCTAGCCACAATATATACAGTATCAGCTGAACACAATGTTTTACTGATGTATTTACACTTTTTAAGCAAGTTCGAAGCCTACCAGTGACACCAATCATTATAATAAAATAGAATTGCAATTTGTATTTCTTCCAGATTCCAAATACTTTGTGTCTGTATTCTATATTTTCAGATTTGTTTTTTAAATGCACAAAAAATAAAGTGAAAATTGCTTTTATATTAACATAACTCACTTTCTGAGTTAGTCCTGGACGCTGAAGTGAAATTTGAGATGCATTAACACACGAACCCCTATATGCCATTGAGTAACCTCTATACGCCGGAAACAGTTTATTGGAGTCTGTTTAGCGATGTAAATTTAACGGGCATTCAAAAATCAACCACAAGAGGGGGAGGTTACGCACATTGAATAAATGACACTGGTACTTTCATTAAAATGTAGTTAATGGTTAATATAGGTGTTTATTTTTTCACAAAAGGAAGAAACTCAAGGTTCTCTGTAAAAAGGCAAATTCCGCGTTTTTCTGTGGCAAACGGATTTCTAGGATCCCTGCTGATGACACAAAGTTTGCTCTGGGATTTGGCCTAAACTTCCCCTTTCTCACTTTCATCTCATTTCTATTATAGGCTGAGCCTCTCAGAGAGCCTGTATGCCCCTGCTGTGCCCTCAGCTATGGTACCTGCTGAGTGGTATCCTGCCCCTGTAGGAACCACTCATTCATAGCTCGCTGGTTAACCTCCCCTCACAAATCGCCAGCTTTCTGGTCCTTCCTTGCTTTCTTCTGAGCTTCCTCCAGCCTTCAGGATTGTTCTTGTAACCAAGTGCCAGCGCTGAAGACAAAGTGCCAGGTGCAGTCACCCCGGAGTCTCACACAGCCAACACCCCGCCCCCCATACACACACCACCCACTGTGCAGCCCCAAATCACACAAGCCCTGTCTGCAACTCCCTGCTTGCTGCTCTCTGCTCCCACCCGCGTGTTTCACAGGAGGTTGCGCACATTTCCCCAGAACCAATCCCACTTTGTTACTCCTCTCCATTCTCGACAGTCCCGTTGGGCTCCTCATCTCTCCTCACTGGGGTCTGAACGGTTCCCAGTTTATTCATCCCCTGCAAATGCATGAATGTGCTGGTTACTGCCAGTGCTGACCAAGACCGAATGTGCTGTGAGAATGGAGTTCACACTGATCCCTGCCTCACTCTACTAGTCACCAGCCCCCAGCCTGGGGCATCACAACTCTCGGGCACTAGCACTGCAGCGGCAGGGTGGGCTGCACAGCTGAGTGATGTGCAGCTGAGGTAGGAGACCAGTGAGTGTGTAGAAGGGGGTGCATGGGACTAGGGCCAAGGGGGGCACAGGCAGGGGGGCTGTGGGGAGGGGAAAGGGTGCAGGGGGCTAGGGCTGCGGGGGACGCAGGGAGGAATGTGCAGGGGGCTGAGGAGGGGGGTGCAGCTGGTGCATGGGAGACAGACTCTAGGTGGGGGGCTGGGTGCATGGGGGGCAGTCCCTGGGTGGGGGCTGGCTGCCAGAGAGGGCAGTCCTGGCGGGGGGCGTTCTGCCCTTGACAAGGCTCCCTGTCTCTGCAGAGCAGGCATATGTGCCAGCCCAGCGTTGGGGGTTCCTGGATGCTGGGGGGATAATCCCTGCGGGGTTGGATGAAGGGGGCAGTCCCTGACTGGAGGGGAAGTCCCCAGCTGGGCTCCCAGGCTCCACAGCTGTGCTTTCCAGACGCTCAGCCCAGTGTTGAAACGGAAAGTACCAGGTGGGTTGAATCCTAGTGCTGTCACATAACAAACACGAAACATGCTTTGTTTGTAGCTGTACAGGTAGGAGATATATTGTGTGGATGCAGCCCACATAACACAGAGAGAGCTGCATACACAGACCACAGCGGTAAATAGGGTGAGACCAGCTGCTTCAGAGGAAGGAAATAAAAGACAACAATCCCCGAACACAGGGGGGTGCGGGAGAGAGGCGGAATCCCTTCCTGAGCCCTGCTGGTTGCGGCTGAAACCCTGAAGCATGAGCTTTAGGGACATAACAAGGCGTGCTGAGCCCCGCCCCCCACCATCCCCACCATACCATCCCACTCATACATGTGTCCAGCTCTCGCTTAAACCAAGTACGTTGTTTGCCCCCACAACTCCTATTGTGGCTGTTCCAGATCCTCACCCCTCTGATGGTCAGAAACCTCCTTCTAATTTCCAGCCTCAATTTGTCCCTGGCTGGTTTGTCACCGTTTGTTCTTGTGCCAATACTGACCTTTAGCTTCAATAGCTCTTCTCTCTCCCTGGTGTTTACCCCCCGACGTATTTATAGGGAGCAGCCAGGTCCCTTCTCAACCTTCATTTTGCTAGGCTAAATAAAAGCAAAGCTCCTCCGGTCTCCTCTCGTAACATGGGCCCTCCACCCCCTTCATCATCCTACTAGATCTTCTCTGCTCCGGTTTCAGTTGGAATTCATAGTTCTCAAACACAGAGATGTACAGAGTATTTCAGACGAGGTCTTACCAGTGCTTTGCACAATGGCATTAATACTTCCCTAGCTCTGCTGGAAATGCCTCGCCTGATCATTCCTGGTGAACGTCCCGTTCCCGTAGGTCTGAGTTCCCGGAGTGCTCACTAAAGCTCTGGGGGCATTCAGGGAGCTGGGGGCCACAACACGTGGGCTGGACCCATGGCTCCTTGGCTGATAAAATCCAGTGGGGAGACCCAGGGTTGGCTTTGTTATCTGTTGGGATTGCCAATGCCTTCCCTTAGGTCTGCCTCCAGCCAGGCAATTCAGCATGTAAGGAATCCCATTGAAGTCAATGGGACTGGGTCACCCCATTCTCCTGCCTTTGTACATGGTTTGGTGATTGCTCAATGGGGCCATAGTGAGGCCAAGGTGCCAGCTCCAATTAGCCATTCTGCTAACTGGACCCCCTCCCCAACTACTACACGCTCCTGAAATCACGTGTGAGGAAGATCCTAGATCACAGAATCATAGAACTGGAAGGGACCTCGAGAGCTCATCTGGTCCAGTCCCCTGCACTCATGGCAGGATTAAGTATTATCTAGACCAGGGTCGTCCCTAGAGATTGCGGTGCCCTATGCAGCCCCCCTGCGGGGGGGCTGGCCCCGAGCCTCCGAGGGGGGCCTCCCAGGCCTCTGCAGGGGGTGTCCCAGGCCTCCGAGGGGTGGGGGGGGATGCACCCAAGGGCTTTGGGAGGCAGGAGCAGCCAGTGCAGGAAGGCAGCAGGGGTCGGGCCCGTCCCTGCACTCACAAGGCGGCAGGAGGTGGAGCGACCTGGCCCCAGCCCGCTCCACTCTGCTCCCGGGCTTGCGGGAAGGAGGGGAACCGCCCCCCAACACTCACCGGCGGCGTGGCTGGGAGCCACTTCCCGCTGCCCGGTGAGTGCAGGGAGGGCCCGACCCCTGCTGCAGTGCCCCGGGACACGTAGCTCAGGGGACAGGGTTTGTGGGGGAAGGGGCAGAACAGGGTGGAGCAGGAGTGGATAGAAGTGGGGGTGGGGATGGAGCAGGGGCGGGGGCTGAGGGGAAGGGGTGGGGCAGGGGCCGAGGCAGATTTCCTGGGCCCTGCTGTGCGCAGCCTACGAGGGGCCGGCTCAGCCATCCGGGGGATCGGGCTGGCTGCTGGAGATGGATGCAGCACGCAGTTGCGTAGGGCACCATGAAATCTGGGGGAATTTGGTGCCCCAAATTTCCTGGTGCCCTACACAGCTGCGTAGTTTGCGCATGGGTAGGGACAGCCCTGATCTAGACCATCCCTGACAGGTGTTTGTCCAACCTGCTCTTAAAAATCTCCAATGATGGAGATTCCACAACCTCCTTCGACAATTTATTCCAGTGCTTAACCACCCTGACAGTTAGGAAGTTTTTCCTAATGTCCAACCTAAACCTCCCTTGCTGCAATTTAAGCCCATTGCTTCTTGTCCTAGCCTCAGAGGTTAACAAGAACGATTCTTCTCCCTCCTCCTTGTAACAACCTTTTATGTACTTGAAAACTGTTATCATGTCCCCTCTCAGTCTTCTCTTCTCCAGATTAAACAAGCCCAATTTTTTCAATCTTCTCTCCTAGGTCATGTTTTCTAGACCTTTAATCATTTTTGTTGCTCTTCTCTGGACTTTCTCCAATTTGTCCACATCTTTCCTGAAATGTGGCACCCAGAACTGGACACAATACTCCAGTTGAGGCCTAATCAGCAGAGTAGAGCGGAAGAATGACTTCTCCTGTCTTGCTCACAACACTCCTGCTAATACATCACAGAATTATGTTTGCATTTTTTGCAACAGGGTTACACTGTTGACTCTCATTTAGCTTGTGGTCCGCTATGATCCCCAGATCCCTTTCCGCAGTACTCCTTCCTCAGCAGTCATTTCCCATTTTGTATGTGTGCAACTGATTGGTCCTTCCTAAATGAAGTACTTTGCATTTGGCCTTATTGAACTTCATCCTATTTACTTCAGAGCATTTCTCCAGTTTGTCCAGACCATTTTGAATTTTAATCTTATCCTCCAAAGCACTTGCAACCCCTCCCAGCTTGGTATTGTCTGCAAACTTTATACGTGTACTCTCTATGCCATTATCTAAATCATTGATGAAAACACTGAACAGAACCGGACCCAGAATTGATCCCTGTGGGACCCCACTCATTATGCCCTTCCAGCATGACTGTGAACCACTGATAACTACTCTCTGGGAACGGTTTTCCAACTAGTTTTGCACCCACCTTATAGTAGCTCCATCTAGGTTGCATTTCCCTAGTTCAGTGGTTACCAACCGATTGATTGCAATCGACTGGTCGATCCTAGAGCATCTCCCAGTCAATCGTGATCTCCAGAGGCGCAGTGTGACTGCCGCTAAGGCAGATTCCCTGCCTACCCCAGCCCCACGCCACTCCTGGAAGGGGCCAATGCACCCCTGTGGCCCTGGGGGCAGGGGGACAGGGTCTCCCTCCGTGTGCTCCCTCCCTCCCTCCCTCCTGCTTGAAAGCACTGCCTCCGCAGCTCCCATTGGCCGGGAGAGCTGCAGGGGCGGCGCTTGCAGAGAGGGGCCGGAGCCATGTGCCCTCCACCCCGTCCCCAGGGGCTACAGCAGTGTGTTGGCCCCTTTCAGAAGTGGTGTGGGGCCAGGGTAGGCAGGGAGCCTGCCTTAGCCTTGCTGTGCCCACCACTGACCGGGAGCCGCCAGAACTGCGTGCTGCTCGGCGGGAGGCTGCACTCCAACCCCCAGCCCTGACCCCCCTCCCAGAGCCAGCACCCTGTGCCCCCTCCTGCACCCCTACCTGCTGCCCTAGGCTCAGCCCAGAGCCCCCTCCCACACTGCAAACCTCTCAGCCCCAGCCCAGAGCCTGCACCCCTCCCAAACGTCAACCCCCTGCCCCAGCCCGTGAAAGTGAGTGAGGTTGGGGGAGAATGAGCGATGGAGAAAGAGGGGGATGGAGTGAGTGGGGCGGGGCTTTGGGGGAAGGGGCAGGGCCTCAGGGTAGGGGTGGGGCAGATCTTGGGATGCCCTTAGATTCAAAAAGTGATCTTGGGCATAAAAAGGTTGGAGACCACTGCCCTAGGCTGTTTATGAGAAGGTCATGTGAGACAGTATCAAAAGCTTTACTAAAGTCAAGATATACGTCTACCGCTTCCCCCCATCCACAAGGCTTGTGACCCTGTCAAAGAAAGCTATCAGGTTGGCTTGACACAATTTGTTCTTGACAAATCCATGCTGACTGTTACTTCTCACCTTATTTTTCTTCTAGATGTTTGCAAATTGATTGCTTAATTATTTGCTCCCTTATCTTTCCAGGTTACAGAATTTAAGCTGACTGGTCTGTAATTCCCCAGGAATGACAGGTTGCCTTTAGGTGTCAACAGCAATATATGGGGCCCTCAGATTCCCTGGAGCCCATCCCTCCAGCTTTTAGGACTGGGTAAGCAGGGATGGCTGGTCTCATCGGTAGGTGGCTTTCTCCTGGTGGTGGACCAAGACGAGTAACTGTGGATCTGACAGCATCCACAGACAGTGCTGACTGAGGTCCTGTCCTATGGAGAGCCTCAGATGGTGCCCGTCACCACGGTGCCCTGGCTGCTGGTGTCATGCCTGTGCAGCTCAGCTTCTATGGTCAGAATTGTGCCTAGGTGCCTCTGTTCCATTCTCACAGGAGGAGCAGCCCAAAGGTGGTGGCTCATCTCACCTGAGGGCTCTGCCCTGGCACCTGCTCCTCTCTGCAGCACACCTGTTGCCTCAGGGTGGGGGGTTTGAAGTGCCAGGAGTTGGAGACAGACTCTCAGCTCTATACCTCTCGCCTCGGGTGGGGCAGGTTCCCAGCTTCTCCTGTTGCAGGTCCAGACTGGGGCTCAGATGCGAGCAGCTGTCTGAAGCTCTGTGCAGACGCAGCTGAGGAAGTAAGCCACGGAAAGAGCAGAGATGGCAGCTGCCACCGTGTTTTGGAGATTTGCCACCTCACATTTGCAGCTGGCCCTCTGGCAGTGCCTGAGTGGCTAGACAGCTGGGGTGGCCCCGAGTGCAAGGAGAGATGGCCTTTCCAGGCTCCTTTGTCTCTTGCAGCCTGAATCAGCGTAGAGCACTCTACATGAGCTGTGGCCAGGCATGGGATGCAATCACCTGCTCATTAGCAGCGCTGCACTAGGGCTGCTGCCTGTCCAGGTTCTCCCTGGATCATCCCTTTTTTGACGTAGCTGTCCCGAGAAATCGGTCAGGGTGCTCAGGACATGCTGCCGGCTGTCCAGTTCTATGAGTTCAGGATCATCCCGGATGTCCTGGGGTTTGTATCTCAGGTGGCTGGCTACCTGACGTGTTACCTCTCTGCTGCACAGGCTGCCTCTGCTTCTGGTGAAAGTGAAGACATTAGCTTGGAGCCATAAATCCTTCATGGTTTGGGCCCTAGCCTGGCAGAACCTGAATCTATGGCCCTTCCTGCCACGTTAGCAGCTTCTCTTCAGGGGTGGGCTGAGGGGCCAGCACTTTAGCAGAGGAGGTGACATGCAGAGAGGATGGGGATCCCCTGTCTGCTGTGCAGATCTGTGTGTGTGAGAACTTATTCCGGTGTCTAGAGAGCAACAGGTGCGGTGGGTAGCAAACAACAAGCCAATCAATGAGGAATGAGCTCTGAGCTGCCCCCAGTGCACTCTACGCTGGGTCCGCTGTCCCCTCCAGACATGTGCTCTGCACTGGGTCTGTCCATTGCCAATGTGCTCTGCACAGGCTGCCTTCCTCTGTGAAGTTTGCCAGTGTCTAAGGCAGGGGTGGGCAAACACATCTGGCCCTTCAGACGTTTTAATCCGGCCTTTGAGCGGGATCCGGGCCTTGCCCCACTCCATGAGTGCCATGGCTCCCGGAAGCAGCGGCACGTCCCCCCTCCGTCTCCTATGCGTAGGGGCAGCCAGGGGGCTCCACACACTGCCCCCGCCCCAAGCACCACCCCTGCAGCTCCCATTGGCCGGAAACCACGACCAGTGGGAGCTGCAGGGGCGGTGCCTGTACATGGGACAGTGCGCAGAGCTGCCTGGCTGCACCTCCATGTAGGAGTCGAAGGGGGGACATGCCACTGCTTCTGGGAGCTGCTTGAGGTAAGCGCTGCCAGACCCTGAACCCCTGACCCCTTCCTGCACCCCAACCCCCTCCCCCAGCCCTGATCCCCCTCCCACCCTTCGAACCCCTCGGTCCCACCCTCCTGCACCCCAGAGCTGAACTCCTCATTTCTGGCCCCACCCCAGAGCCTGCACCCCAACTCCCAATTTTGTGAGCATTCCTGGCCTGCCATACAATTTCCATCCCCAGACGTGGCTCTCAGGCCAAAAAGTTTGCCCACCCCTGGTCTAAGGGTTCCCGCTTCTCTGTGCCTGGATGAGCTCCCAGATGCTCATGACCTCATTCACGGGATGCACAGGATGCGCTTGAGGGATTCACCATCCGGCTCTGCCCCCGCTTGCTTTCCCCACCATAAACCCCAGCCCTCTCTCAGCGCCACGTCCGTTGGCCATAGCCCCTTCAGCAATGATAAAGCACAAAGACTCTCAAGGGCCCGTTGTCTCCACCAGGCAGAGCGTAGCTGGCACGTTCCAGCCGGCTGCCAGCAGCTGCTGCGCTGTCAGGCCTCAAAGGGACCCAGCTGGGCTAGCCTGGCCTTAGCACATTTCATGCACATTTCAAGCTTCCCCCGGCCCAGCTCCGTGCCCACGTGGCACCGTGTGCCAGGCACAACACAGGGATTAGCACAGAGTCAGCGCAGGCGTCACATCCACGCAGAGGAGCCGGGTCAGGGACTGGATGCCAGCGGTGGGAAGTAGTGCTGCTCTCTGTTCGTAGAGATGAGGCAGGTAGCATTACCTATGATTAAACTTGCCTGACATTTCTGTTATAAGACCCTATTTTCAGTTGCTTATAACGGTGCCAAACGTTAACCGTTTGGGCTGACATTTTTGATGCTGGGCGCCTGCCTCAGGCTGAATTGTTTTGGAAAATTTCAGCCTGAGTGGTTCAGCCATTTCCAAGAAGGAGGCTAGTGAAAAATCCCTTGTTTTGCTCATGTGAAATCGTAGTGAGAAAAAATTCTTTGAGAAGCTCTCACCCCCCACGGTTTGGAGCAGGGATTTGAAATCTGCAAGGGGGTGGCAAGCACCAGACCTGGGGGCGGGGGGGGGGGAAGGGAAGTAGATTTGAACAAGGAGCCCAGGGAGGGAGACAGAAAGGATGGGGAAGTGGGGTGTGCGGGTTACTGGAGGGGGGAAAGAAGAGAAACAGATTAGATAGAGAGGGGAAAGGTGGGAGTTAGGACGGGCTGGGCAAGGAGCTGTCAGTGTTGGGGGAGGACTAGGAATAGCTGGGCAAGGGGACTGATGGGCTGAAATGCCTGAGGATTGGACACTGGGACTACCTAGGTGAGGAGAATGGAACCGGGGTGCTCACTAGTCTAAACTCCTCTCCAGAGCCTGGAAAGGAATCCAAGGTTCAAAAACTCACCATTCCTCTGATGTCAACAAACATCCGTGAAGCTCATTAGCAAAGTGTCTCATCTCCCCCTAGTGCTGGTCCACACAGAGGATGACAACCTACTACTGCTATCAGTTACTCCATTCGCTTACGTGGCAGAGGTCTGTGTGGTGGATTTAAAGGTTTCTACGCTGCTGATGACCCGTGTGGGTGTCAAGAGGAGATCACATGATGGAATCTGTTCAGTTTGCTTTTTTTTTTAACAAACTAGGAAATGCCACAGAACTGTTAACAGAACACTGGTAAGATTGCAAAGTCAAGAAATGCCAGAACTAAGGTTGCTTGTGCATATGAAGGGCTGTGCAGTGAAGGAGGCTGCTGTGTGTAGGACCCCTGCTCCATTTGTTGGAAGGTGCCTTGTGCCCCAGGCAGGGGGTTACAGGAAGAGAAAGGATGGGCTCATGCATCACAACACCTAATTTTTATGCACCTAGAAAATCACAGGACCACCACTGAGAGTCACAAAGCCTGAATTCAGTCCCTAGGCTCCTATACAATGAATGGGGAGATGTAGGCAACCTCAGACTGCGAGTCACAAAAGCCAGCAGGAGAGGCAGAGAGCCGCCTAAACTAGCCAATGGGCGGGGTGTGTGCTAAGCCCTGCCCTCCAGAGACTGGCGCCTAAGTCTGGGCTGCGGCGAGGTGCCTCCCACTGGTAGCAATCACAGCCAGGCCCCCTCTCCTGGAGGCAGGTGCCGAAGGCGTTCCTGGGGAGAACAAGTTACTTCACATGGAAGGGCCAGAGGAGGAGTGGTGCCCAATGGTTACAGCGCTTACCAGGGACTCCCCCCTCTTTCTGAGGGGAGAAAGGTCTCTCAGCTCTTACCACTGGGCCACGGGATAGGCTGATGTGGGGCTGCCCCCACCCCCATCTCTCCTGTTGAAACGGTTTCACTCTGGATAAATATGTAAACATTCACCAGGCCAGAGAGCGAATGACTCTGCAGCCTGTTGGTTATGGCACCACCTGGGAGGTGGGAGACCCTGGGTCTAATCCCCCTTCTCCAAGGACTCTTTAATTATTTATATACGATGGAACTGTTTCAACAGGCGAGACTGAGGGACCCCTGCAGTAATCCTGGTATCACCCTTTACATAAGTCTCTGCTTTTCAGTTCCAGGGGGATGGTGATGGTGGAACAGTGTCCAGCTGTTCTTCAGCTCACTTCCCTTCTTGTAATTACTGGTATTTCTTTAACGTTACTGTCAGCAATAAATGCAGGTTTACTCCTCACTGACGTCACCGGGTGCCCTGCAGAGAAATTCCCACATGCTGTTCGGGAAAGTTACCACAAAGTTTTCTACCCTGAGCAAAGTGAAGCCAAGTTCCTTTCTGAAGTTAGTCTGTAAGCCAGGGGCAATGAGTAACTTCTGACCAAAGTTATATTTAACCCATCTGCAGGGGTTTAAACTGCTGACAAAGCCTTCTGGATGGGATGGCTCTTCTGGAGTCAGGGTGTTCATTCAGCTACCAGAGTCCTCCACGTGACACAAGCACACAGAACATCAGCTCGGCCTGACTGGAAACAAAGGACTAAGATGCTCTTATAATTAGAAGGGCCTACACTCCAGGGGGGAACATCAAAGAAAACCCAGCCCATGAGGGTCAGATCCCAGGTGAGTCTGCAGAACAGCACCAAGAAAACTAGCTCTTGCCTCATAAAGAGAGCAGACGGTGTGGAAGGGTCAGCACAGAACTCCACCCAGCACGATACCCCCCTGAAAGGTGAAAAAGGACCCGGTTGTCTCTGTGCACAAGAAGTGAAGGGGAAAGTCTGGCTAAGCTGCTTTCACCCCATCACACTAACGTGAGTGTAGCCTGGACCTGTACAGCTAGGAGGCACTTTTGTTCTTTGTGGCTTTATGACACAAACCAAGTCTCTGCAGCGTGTGCACACAAACCTTGCACTGGCGCCCCCTGGCTTGTGCACGCTGTGTCCCATGCCTCCCTAACCAGCCTGCGCCTGTCTGAGTATGCTGGAGAGGTTCTAGGGAAATGGGGCCCCCACAATGCGACTACACCAGGAGGAGCACATCTGACTGAGCCCAACGCTCTTCCCTACAAGGCTCTGGCAGCGTCACCAACTCTTATGTGAACAGGATCGGCACCATAGCTGGTGTTTTGCTTAAAGCCCCAGCTTCTGGAGTCAGGTGATTATGGGAGACTCTCAGTTTCCACTTACAGAAAGCACATTTCTAGTTTTTGGGGATCAGGAAGAAAGCTAGAAAATGTGAATCCTCCAGGCTTAAGACCAGAAGGCAAATAAACAAACCAAAAACATGTTTTAAAATCGCCTGATTTTTAAGCCAATCTCATGATTTTGGGGCCTGAACCCTTGGGGTGGGTGACACTGCAGGGGGCATTGGCACTTAAACACCACTGCTTTCCCCTTTCCTCCACTTAAAAAAGCAGCAGCAGCAAAAGGCTGGACAGCACTGCTGAGTCAGCGAACATCTGCGCACCCCGCAAAGCCCTCCCTGCCAGGTGCCATGCGTCAGACATGACTCTGGCCTTGACCTTCCGCAGCCAGGGTTGGAACCACATGGTGCAATCTGTAAAAGGGATGCTCCAGTGCCCCCGGCTGGACTCAGCCGGCCAATCACAGAGCTGCTTTCCAGCTCCCTAAGGAAGCCATCAACGCCCTTCTTGGAAGCGTAAGCCCAGCTCTACCCCACTGCTAGCACGGTTTCCACGGGACACATGGGAATGCAGGCCCCAGCAGGACATCTGGGAAGCCATGAGTGTCTGAGCCCCAGCCCCAAAACCGGACCACACGCCTCAAACGTCAAGAGAATCAGAACTGCGAAGCTGCAGCATAGGTGTGCATGCATGTGTGCCCACTGATCTGTGCCCGGCCATCAGCAACTTCCCACCAGCCCCTATCCCCCACTTCAGGGAGGAGACGATGGCCCACACTCCTCTACTGGGGTTGGAGGCAGTACTGCAGCTTTTGCCCCTGATCTCTGGCAGCTGCCGTGATGACAAGGAGAGATTATTTCTATCCTGGCTGCTATGTCTCAGTTTAGTAGTAAATCTCCCCATCTGACTGATAAGACCCTTTAAGGGAGACCTACACAACTCAGTTTAATAAGGGCCAACAAGAAGCACTTAGCACTGGCGACCTGGCTGCCCAGAGTTAATCACCGCGGTGTGGTTTTGAGGAAGCAAAGCAGAGCGGCGAGGCAGACAGCGATTAGTCAGACAGCAAATTTCCCTCAAGTTAGCGGTTCCATCAATCACTGAAGGGGAGTCTGGAAAACGAAGAGTTGAAACAAACAAGTGATTTCACTACAGGTGCTGCTGGAGATGCAGTGAGCTGGGTAAGCAAGACAAATGGTCACAACGCTCATCGGTGCAGTACGCAAGGCCCTGGGCTTACACATGAGAATGATCATTTGCTGTGAAAAACAAAACCTCTAGGAAAAGCGTGAAAATCTAACCAGGCCCCGGTTTTTTGCTCACTGGGCAGACAGCAGCCTGAGCGATAGAGTTGCACTGCGTGACAGGACTCACTCGAAGGGGGGAGCACAAGACCCGCAACTCATTCATGCAGCTAGATTGAATGGAAAGCACTTCCTGGGCCAGTTTTGGCAGGGAAGGAAAGAACCTTCCCAGGACTCTTTTGGTTTCTCAGTTTGTGGTTTCTCCCTTTTGCCCCCTTTTCCAGTAGGAAAATGGAAAAAAAGGAAGAGCGGAGGGGAAAAAAGGGAGAGACAGTATGTGCACAATGGTGGTGGGGGAGTCCGGGGGGTAAACAAAACCTCTCAAATAAATAATTTTCTGATTACTTTTTCTGGTATCAAATTTCAAATAAGTAAAAACAACCCCCCCCCTTTCAAAAAAATTGAAAAAAAAATTACCTCCAACTTTTTGAATTTTAGGTTCCACCTGGGTTCGACTTGCTCCAATCTAAAGCAAAATCAGAACGGGCTTTGCTGGCATAGATTCATGCACACATTGTGATCATCTAGTCTGACCTCCTGTATCATACAGGCCAGAGAACGTCCCCACAATAATGTCTAGAGCAGATCTTTTAGAAAAACATCCAGTCTTGATTTAAAAATGGTCAGTAATGGAGAGTCCACCACGACCTTGGTAAATTGTTCCAATGGGTAATTACTCTGTTAAAATATGTGCCTTATTTCCAGTCTGAATTGATCTAGCTTCAATTTCCAGCCACTGGGTCACGTTAAACCTTTCTCTGCTAGACTGAAGAGCCCATTATTAAATATTTGTTCCCCATGTAGGTACTTCTAGACTGTGGTCAAGTCACCCCTTCACCTTCTCTTTGTTATGCTAAATAGATTGAGCTCCTTGAGTCTCTCACTAGAAGGCAGGTTTTCTAATTGTTTGATCATTCCCCAGACCAAAGAGGGGAAGAACATCTTCACACACAGACTTGCCAACCGACTGAGGTGGGTTGTAAATGACTTTCAAAGGGGGCAGGTGACAGAAGGTCACAGGTAAGCATAAAAACTAAATCTAAGAGAGAGCTAAATGTTGGGGCAGTGGGGAGGGGACATGGAAATTTACAAGAGGCTCATAGGAACATCAAGAGGGAAATCAGGGAGGGAATCCGCTCAACATCATAGATTTCTGCTATACAAAAATGCAAGTAGTATGGGGGAAAACCGGAAGAACTAGACGTATGGGTACATAAGCTAATTATGACATAACTGGTGTCACAAAGACTTAGTGGGATAAATCTCGTGATTAGGATATTGGTATAGGGGGGTATAACTTCCTCAAGGAGGACAGGCAAAGAAAAAGGGAGATGGTACTGCATTATATGTCAAGAATATATACATGTCTTCTGAGGTCCAGAAGGAGAAGGGAGGAAGACCAGTTGAAAGTCTCTGGGTAAAGCTAAAAGCAGGGGAAAATTGGGGTGATGTCATGGGAGGGGTCTACTCTAGACCCCGAAATCTGGAAGAGGAGGTGGATGAGGCATTTCTAGAACAAATAACAATATCCAAAACACAAGAACCTGGTAGTAATGGTGGACTTTAACTACCGAGACATCCATTGGAAAAGTAACATGGCAAAGCACAACATTTCCAGTAAGTGCTTGGAATGCATGGGGGACAATTTTTTGACCCAGAAAGTGGAGGAAGTAACGAGGGGGACAGCCACTTTACACCTGACTCTGACCAACAGGGAGGAATTGGTTGCAAACGTGAAGGTGATTCTAAGGAAAGGAAGGATTGAGAGCAGCAGAATAAGAACAATGGACTTCAAAAAAGCCAATTAAAGTAAGAGAACTGGTAGGGAAGGTCCAATGGGAAGAGAATCTATGGGATAAAGAAGTTCAGGAGAGCTGGCAGTTTCTCAAGGAGACAATACTAAAGGCACAACTGCAAATTATCCCAATACAAAGGAAAGATAGGAAGAACAGTAAGAGGCTAATGTGGCTCCATCAGGAGTTCTTTAATGACCTAAAAATCAAAAAGGAATCCTACAAAAATTGGAAACATGGATGAATTGCAAAGGAGGAAGACAACAGCACAAGCATGTAGGGACAAAATCAGAAAGACAAAGAGACAAAATGAGTTACACCTGCAAAGGACATAAAAGGTAAGAAGAAGAGGTTCTTTAAATACATTAGGAGCAAGAGCAAGACAAAAGGAAAGTGTAGGTCCTCTACTTAGCAGGGAAGGAGAGCTATTAACGAATGACATGAAGACAGCTCAGGTGCCCCAGCCCCTGTTTTAGTTAGGGGTATATAGTACAGGTCACGGGCAGGTCACAGGCTGTGAATTGTTGTTTACTGCCCGTGACCTGTCCATGACTTTTACTAAAAATACTCGTGACTAAACCGTAGCCTTAACCATGATCCTCAAATCTTTCAGAGTCACTGTTTCCAGGGATAGAGTCCCCCATCCTGTAAGTAACGGCTCTGAAGACTGTTATCAGGTCTGTCCTCAGTCTTCTTTTCTCCAGACTAAACATGCCCAGTTGCTGTAAACTTTCCTCATAGGTCAGGTTTTCTAAATCTTTTATCCTATAATTTTTGTTCCTAGGTGTATATATTTATATTTAGTTGTACTAAGACACATATTGTTTGCTTGTGCCCACTTTACCAAGTGATCCCAACCGTCACTGACCAGTCCTCTTCAATATTTACCACTCCACTAATTTTTGTGTCATTTGCATCACAACTAAACCCGTCTTCCCATCAGAACGGGGAATATGGCGGCTTTTCTCCCTCCCTGTTATGTGTAGCAATTCATACTCCTCCCAACACTATCTGCTCTCATACAGGAAGAGGGAACGCTCTTAGGGTTCAAGATAAGCCTCTCCAAGACAGAGATCTTACCAATTAATTGAAAGAGAAACCTGAATTTCCAGTAATCTTCAGGCTTGGTAAACCACAAGAGGTAATAATTTCAGCCTGTGGATGAAGCCTCCCCTAGGATCCTTGGCTAGAGCACTTACTACCTACCATTCAAACATGCAGTAAATCACTATTAGCAAAGATTGGTGACCATGAATTATTGCCAAGGCTGTTATATCCACCACAAGGGCTGACAATGGAAATATAACAAAGGGAAGGAGAGGAGGTGCAGGATCAATCATCCTTAGCTGGAACCGCTCTGTGCACTGAAAAAACAACCAGCACTCTCCTAAAGCACATTGTGGAAGTTCACACCTGCTTCTGCAATCACCGTCAGCCTCCCGGCTGCTTAACTAGACAAGAAAATTTTCCAGTCACTCTTGGTTGAACTCTCAGGAAGAGCATGTCTCTATATTCTCAGCCAGTTACCACCAGAAGGACTTTGAGAAAAACCACAGTGGACATTTTCCACAGCAAGGGGCTCTACAGAGAGGCTTCCCTAAGCGATTCAAGGTGCTTTGGGTGGGACCAGGCAGACTCATGACACCACTGTCATGTCAGCAGAAATCTGGCTCGATCTAATTACAAACCAAGCACAACCAGCGGATTCTGGGCTTTTTGTGTTTTCCTCACAGCACGGCAGGTTTTCCGTGTTGAACGAGTTGTGCCTGTTTATGTTTGAGGGATGAATGCGCGTGTGACATGAACAACACAGGATGTGTTTTCTGTTCCATTTCAAAACCCTTCTGAGAGTTCTGCTTGTTTATTTGCTTTGCCGCTGAGTTGCTCAGTGGGTTTGTGTTGCTGGGTTTGTGTTTGGCTGGTTTTTGATTGGTGAAAAACACAAAAAGCCCCACCTTCCCTGGACTGGGTGGAACACTCTTACAGGAGTGGGTGGGTGAGTTTCTGTGGCCTGCATTGTGCAGGAGGTCAGACTAGATGATCATAATGGTCCCTTCTGACTTTAAAGTCTAAAAGCGGCACTGGTGTACTTGGGGCTTTTTCCGAGTCATACATTTACAAGGTGTATGAAGGACGATAACGAATGTGCAACAATACTGAGTTGTCTCTGGAATGGTGGCAGGTGACAGAGGTTTGGAATGTAAGCTATTGCTTTACTTGCAATTACTCTCTTGTATTAAGAATTGCGTTCAGTTTGTCCCTCTGCTTTGAGATCTCCCAGTGAAAACGAGCATAACAACAAACAGAAAATATCACACAAAATCCAGGTATATTCTTCAGCAAATTCTGCTTGAGTGTCTAGATGAACACCGGGCAGCCTGGAAGGGGCGGTTTGTGAAAATGAAAAAGTATAGTGCTTGGTCTGCCACTGAAAATAGGAAACAGGCCCAGGATAATTTCATTGATGGGGTTCAAGCAGATGGAAGCCAGGAATGAAGAAATAAGAATAACTTTGCACTGATACATTGAGTGTTCATTTGATCTGAGACATACAGAGCCCCTCTCACCTCTAGTACAAAAACGAACAGCTAGTACAAAAACGAACAGCAATCAATTAGCTCCCCCTGGAGGGAGTTGTGCTTCCAATCAAAAGGCACCGTCCTCCTTCAGCAGGCTCCAAAGAGATTATTTAGGGGACACTGTCAGTGCTTCCTAAGGCTGAGCCCCGGCACCTCTAGACTTGGCAGTTCATAGACCCAGCACCTCTGGGTTTGCCATGTCAGTCACGAAAGTAAATTGCTTGAGCCCTGGCACATCTTTCATTACAAATTAAGCACCGGTCAGTGTCATACTCCTCTGGGCTCTCCCCCGCAGCCTCCTCTCCTGGGGATGTCAGAGACAGCCCCACCCATGTGCCCAAATCCAGGTGTGTTTATCCAGACCTGTCTGCAATGGCTGGAGCACCCAGCACGCCCAGCCGCACAGAGCGTGAGACACGAGAGTTACTTACTAGGTGCCGTGAGAGCCTGCCCGGCAGAGGCATCTGCCCGTCTCAAAGTGACACTCCCCGTTGAAGCAGTCGCTGCACACAAAGGCGCAATTCTCGCCGTATGTCCCGTTGCGACACTTGGTTTCACACCTAGGAAAGGGCCAAGAGGAGCAGGTCACAGGGCGGGCACCAGAGAGAGCACGCCTGGGAGCTGGCATAGCCACGCTGGCAGGGTCAGGCACCCTGGTGCAGCTGCTGGACTCTCCAGACAAACACACTGGAGTGCTGCAAAGCCACTGCCCTTGTGTGGTCCCTCCCTGTCCCGAGTACAGGGGCTGTGGGGACGGAGTCACCAGGAGCCTTTAGCCGGTAGAAGGACTGAGCTTAGCTGTGGGGAGCTGCCAGGCCATTTTCCACCTCAGCCAGTTGACCCTTGGCTCCATGCAGGGAGTGCCGGGCTCGGGGTCACGTATTGCTCACAATGTTTGTGAGGTATGCGGGCAGCCAAAGGAAAGGTTCTGCTGCCTCTCTCCACGCGCTGGGCTCTTTCTAGGCCTCCTGGGAAAGCAGCAGCGTACGTCAACCCCAGCTCACAGCGCTGCCCGTGCGACGCATTAGCCGGGATTCAAAGCACGAGGCCACCGCAAACGCTCTGAGAGCTCCACATTGTGAATGCAGGTGCCATGATCGCTGGTGGGACCCGTGGCCATTGGGGGAGGCAGCTTTAGTGCTGGCCTGGCACTCTTGCTACGGGATTACAGCCTGTCTGGTAGGTGAAGCTGTGATTGCAGCAGAGAGGCACCCCCCGAGACCACACAGCACAGACAGGAATCGGCAGAGCCTTGAACACCATCCTGGGACACACTCCTTCTCTTCACCTCCCTAACCATGCTCTGCCTGAGATACCTTTCCCCACCATTCCCTGCCCACACTGTGCTCTGAGACCGGCCCCCAGGGACGTCCCCCCAGCCACGGCCCACACTATGCCCCAGGACGTCCCCACGGGTCACTGCCCATGCTCCGCTCTGAGACTGGAGCCCAGGCCCAGCCATAAATTCCTCCGCAGAGAACGCAGAGCAGGAGCTGCTTGGATGGCACTTTCTGCCAGGATTAGAGGTGGGACAGGATATCCTGCCAACCTGATGAGACAGTGACCCATCCGGTTAGACAACAGCCCAGCGAAACACAACTTGTCTTCCTGCTAACCATCCTCCCATTTGCTGGGCTTACAAACCCCCAGTGAATTCCAGAGCTGACTACATGGAGTGGAAAGAAAGGGTCCGTATGAGCATCCCCACGGAGCTGCCCGCACAGGCCACCTGCTCCAGCGTAGCAGCAAGCACTGGGCACATTTCAGCAGGCTGGGACAGGGAATGACTTGGCGGAGCTGGGGTCCCTGGGGTGAGCAGTGCCCTGGAGCAGCGAGGGCCACCAGAGCTGGGAAGAGCTCACCATAGCCTCTGCCACAGCTGTGTCCTCTGCCGGCAGCTTCTGGGCATCGAGGAGGGGGCTGCCATTCTCTCTCTTGGCCCATCAGAGGCACTAGGGCTCTGTTTCCCTGCAGGCTGGGTTAGGCCAGGCCCCAGCGAATGAGGAACGCCCAGTGGGCAACAGGTTTGGTTTTCCATTGTACTGGGCTCAGATGCTGCATCCTGTACCGTGTGCTCCCACAGGGCGACACGCTTCTCCCTGGGGTGCTGCATCCCACAGGCTCACACCCAGGAGCAGGGTGCAGGCTGGGGGCTTTCAGGTACTGAGGGAAACATTTTGCAGTTCCTGACCTTAGAGGAAGCAGGCTGGGGCCAGAATGCTCTGACTGGCCAGGACAATGTCAGTCTGTGACTGACCAGAGCTTCCAGCAGGGCGGCTCCGTGGCAGGACTGGGGCATGTTGACCGAGCGCTACACAAAGCACCAGCATGTTGATGCCCCAGGAGGAGGGGAGAGCCAATCCCGGAAGAGGGCTTTAAATGGCGTTCAGAGGAAGGCAGCATCGTCTAGTGGCTAAGGCAAAGGTTAGGAGTCAGGGGACCACGTGTCTAATGCAGGTAGTGCCACAAACGTCCTGCGTAGCCTTAGTTGCTTTGGCCAGTGGAAGAACACAGGAGCGTGCAGCCTGGTTCCGCACAAAGCAGCCTCCACTCACCTGTCTCCAATCCAGCCGGGATTGCAGTGCGAGCACTTGCCGTTGATGTGGTTGCAGGTGTGGCCGTCTTTGCACAGGGGGCAGGTTTTCTCGCAGCCGTCTCCGTAGAAGCCGGATGAGCAGGCCTGATCGCACTTGGTGCCGTTCCAGCCAGCTTCACACGCCAGGCAGCGGCCGTCCGCGATGGTGCAGGGCTGCAGCCCTTTGCACTGCCCACACCTACAGAGGCCAACAGGGAGCACAACCCAGAACGTGAGCAATCATTTGAAATCCCCCCCACCCCCGTGCTAGTCTCGTATGCCTGGGGCTCACCCCTCCCTCCCACCCCGTCATGGGCAGGACCAAGCCATGACTGCACAAGGCAGGTGAAACAGGGACCCTCCTCAACTTGCAAGAACACTGGGTGGGCAGGACCTGGTGCAGCATAGGGGCCTGAACCTGCCCAAAGCCCTGCACACTTACCGCCTTCTGCAGCCTTGTCCGTAGAAGCCCGCTGGGCAGGGCTCTCGGCAGTACTTGCCCCGATATCCCGGCTCACAGGTGCAGGTACCGTCCACCTGGTTACATTTCCCCTTGTAGCACTGACAGTAGCGGTCGCAGCGCGGGCCAAACATTCGCTCCCGGCACTGGCAGCGCCCGGTGAACTGCTCACACGGCGAGTTGTTGCAGACGCACTGGTTGTTGCAGCCCCGACCCCACCAGCCGGGCTGGCAGAGGCACGTCCCCGTCTGCTGGTCGCACTGGGAGTTGAGGCTGCAGTAGCAAGAGCTGGAGCACTGGGGACCCCACCAGTTGGGCTCACAGGTGCACTTGCCTGTCTTCTGGTCACATTTGCCGTGCTTGCAGAGACAGGCGTTCTCACACTTGGGCCCCCAGCGATTGGGGTTGCACGTGCACTGGCCCGTGACGTCCTCGCACTGGCCATTGGGGTGGCAGCTGCACATTTCCTTGCAGTCTGGACCCCAGAACTGGCGGGGACATTCTGCAAAACAAGCAACACACCAGGACTTACTGAGCAGTCACCGAGCCCAAGAGGAGGGTGCAGGGGTCCCTGGGTCGGTCACCAGGCCCCTCTTGCCATCATCCTGTCAGCTTACATACCAGCTGCAGCTCCTTAGAGGACTGCACCTCCAAACCCAAGTTTAAAGGCGCCCCACCCAGCACACTCATCTGCTGACTGTAGGTCTGCATAGCCCTGGTTCGGCCCCAAGAGCAGTGCAGGGCCCTTGCACGACAATCAGCAACAGCAGCCGAGCACCATTCGCACGCTCGCTTCCCCCGCACATCGTGCACGGGCTCTGTGTCTGCACATTGCTCTGCCCCGGCAGGGGAAGCGACCCAGCAGGTCCCGCGAGAGTCTATAGCGCCCGCTGGCTGTGCTGCTGCTCCTGCTGCCACCGAACATGCGATTCCGAGATGAGGCGGCCAGGGAGACAAGAACGCAGTAGCCATGCCAGCATCTCTAGCCGTCTCAGTCTGGAAACAATGTCAGCTTCCAACCAAAGAGACAGCCGAGCAATTTCCAGCAGAACCCCCTAAAGCACCCTGTAACACGCAGGCCTGGGCAGGTCCCAGGGAAAGGGGCTGGGAGCCAGCCCTGATGCAGCTTCCAGAGGCAACAATTCCAAGAGCTGCCTGGCTGAGCTCAGGACAGGCAAAGCCTGGCCTCTCCCTCCCCTCCCCTCCTGGCTTTCCCACTGCAAAGTGCCTCTTCTCCTTGGTAGAAGTTTGTTCCTATTTAGGTGAACATGTCTGCTCTGTTGCATGACTTCTGTCCTTATCCTTAGCTGCTTCGCCCTGCACACGTAGCTTCGTAACAAAAGCAACCTCTGGGCAATGAATCAAACACATCTTCCCCTGTGACTGACATGGAGTCTGATCCCCAGCTGCTCAGAGGTGGGGAGGAGGCCTCCTGCCTAGACGGGGAGGCAGCAGAATCTGGGTAGGCTCAGGGAGAGAGATCTGGTGCGTTCGCCATTCCTTAGCTACAGGAGCCGGCCAGTGCTTAATTTGTAATTAAAGAGGTGCTGGGACTCAAGCAATTTTTTTACTTTCATAACTGATGTGGCAAGCCCAGCGGTGCCGGGGCTCTGAACTGCCAGGCCCAGCGGTGCCGGGGCTACGAACTGCCAGG
Source organism: Mauremys mutica (assembly GCF_020497125.1). NCBI lineage: Eukaryota > Metazoa > Chordata > Testudines > Geoemydidae > Mauremys > Mauremys mutica. Next base: position 27,554,210 of record NC_059087.1, read on the forward strand.
CCCAGCGGTGCCGGGGCTCTGAACTGCCAGGCCCAGCGGTGCCGGGGCTCTGAACTGCCAGGCCCAGCGGTGCCGGGGCTACGAACTGCCAAGCACTGGAGCTGTCACCAGGAGTGAGTCAGCAGAGGCTGGTTATGAGACACGTGGACTTTTCCGCTGGTTCAGGGTTCCGATTCACACAATTCCTCCTCTCCCGCAGGAAGCAATAAATAAACCCTGCAGTGACTGGCCCCTCCAGGCTCTTTATAAATGCTGGGCTCTGGGACTGGGACCCTCCCACACACCTTGTGAGGTTCCAGCCCAAGCCTGAATATCTACACAGCAATTTTACAGCCCCACAGCCTGACCCTCACAAGCCCAAGTCAACTGACCCGGGCCAGCCCCAGATGTTTAACTGCGGGACCCTTAACGGGAGCAGACTTTAGCCCATGCAGTCCGAACACGGTTGACAATGCTACTAATGATGCCTAAGCCAGAACAGACTCCAGCTGCCTCTTCTCTGGCCAGGGCTGGGCTGGGCTGGCTCCACAGGGATAAACGGAGTAAGGAGGAATCAAAGCCTGTTTACGTCAGTGGCATGAGCAGACTGACTGCAAATCCAGCAGAAGCTGATCTGCGGAGTAAGACGGGACCATTAGTCACTCTCCTGGCCACACTAAATGAACAAAAAGGTTTCGGCCCCAACCATTCCCCTCACTGCAGGCTGTGAGACTCTGCACTCTGCTAAGCCCTGGCAGCAGGTAAATGAAATGAGGATCCCAAGAGGCTGTGGGGGGCCAACGGGGTCAGCTAACGCCTCCTTCTTGTGCTCTATCCGGGGTACGGACAAGGAAAGAGAGAAGCTTGTCATTATTCAGCAGCCAGCAGAATGTCTCAGTTTGCTTTCCCAGAAATCCCCCTTGTGGCTTGAAACTTTCCATTCCTGGTGCCAGCCTGAAGGAGACGGGGGGCAGGGAATTTGGGGGAAAGCCTGCACCACTTCTGCCTGCGAGGAATACGTTGCTGCTGCTCCGTCGTCCGCTTAGAGAGCGCTGTCAGTTTCAAAGAGCGTTTGGGTGACTTGCATTCTGTACCCAGTGCCTCGCTGGGCGGCTGGGGGAGGTGAGCCTGCTGTGCGAAGTGTCAGATTGGTTTGGGGAAAAATCCAGCTCTGAAGCTTTGCAAAACACTGCGGTGAGCCTGCACCCTGGGAAGCGGCCCCGCTGGAGCGGGGACAAGGATTTCGAAAGGGGAAAGCTTTGTCCAACTGCTACTTCTAGCCCTGCCTCCCCTTACGCCCACAGCTCCTGGGATGGGTTTGTAGGGGTGATCACTCCTGGGCACTTGGACCCAGACTGACTCCCTGGAGGCTCCAGCCTTGTGCTTGTAAGTCAGTGAAGCATGTATACGTAAGCAGCTGGAGCAGCGTGCTGTCACCCACACACCAGCGTGGCAGACCCAGCATGGGCTCCCAGAGTGCACTGAGGCCACCCTGCTCCATGCTTCTCTTTAGAAGATGCAATCCAGCTAGAACATGTCAGCTTCCAGGCCAGGTGCAAACAGCACAATTTGCAGCAGAGACCCCCTAACAGCAGCCTGTATTGCCCCAGGCAAAGGGGTCAGCGGGCATCTATCCCAAGTGCAGTTTCTAAAGGAAAGCGCACAACATGCAAAGGGGCCGGTACCACATCAAACACTTAGAGGGCGCGTTCAGCGGGCTGAGTTAACCCTGCGCTCCCTGGCTGCTTTGATCATCAATAGTGCAGGAGCAGAGCTTTGGCACTCGCTGACTTTACTGCGTATGCACCAACGCGAGCTCGGCGGGGCTGTGTCACTCAGCTACGGGACGGTGCCAGGACCGAGGTAAGAGCTGCTGAGGCCAGCTCCAACAGACGCCCGATACTCACTGGTGTCACAGTTGGCCCCGAAGTATCCATGGCGGCAGCGGCACTCGCTGGGTCTCACGCACAGCTCGTTCTCCTTGCAGGTGAAATTCCCCTCGCACACGGCTGCCAAGAGAAAGGGAGAGACAGGGAACAGTGACGGGGCAGGGAAAGGCAAAGCCGGGGCTTGGCACTCTCCGCTAGAGAAGGGAAGGGAGGAAGTCCTCCGGCAGTCTGGGAGAGTCGGCACTAGGCAGCACCACCGCTCTCCTCCCCGGCTCCCCTTAGGAAGCCAGTGGCACCAGGGCAAGTCCCCAGGTGGAGGTGGGATCCTGGATGGAGCCAGGAAGCAGCGGCAGAACAGCAACTGGTGCCTCAGTGCTCCGCAGACTGCTGCCTTCTGGCCACCTGATAAGGTGCTTTGGGTGGAAGATCAAGGACACCAGGGTGGGAGAAGGCAAGAGTCCAGTCTGGGATGGTCAGGGTGACCAGATGTCCCAATTTTATAGGGACATTCCCGATATTTGGGGCTTTTTCTTATATAGGCATTTATGACCCCTCCACACACCCTGTCCTGATTGTTCATACTTGCTGTCTGGTCACCCGCGGTGTGGTGCTGGTCTAAGAGAAGGGGGCTTCTCCCCCTTAGCCTCTTCTTGCCCTGGAGTCGGGCAACGGCAGTCTCACAGGAGTGCCACACTAAACCCCACAGCGAGGGCTCGGCTGGCAAAAGCAGGTGCCATGACACTCTGGGGTCTAGCAGGGGCTCTGCCTGGGGAGTGGAGGGGGAGAGGCCTAGCTGACAGGGAGGCCCTGCCCTGCCTCTGGGCGAGCGACAGGCCACGGGTGCTGCAAGAGGGAAGGATGGAAGTCACCTGCAAAACTCTGGATGGAACATGGCAGCTACAGGTAGAAAGGGCCAATCCTGTTACAAACCTAAATGAACACAGTCGGCAAAAGAGGCAGCAGCCGGCCACCTTCAGGGGATGAGGGGATGCCAGCCCCCAGGCCTAGGGAATGCCAGGCAGCCTCTGGCAGACACAGCTAAGGCAGCGCCTGGCAGCACGGAGCCAGCTGACTCGGCCAGGTTCTCGCGCCCCCCGGAGCACCGCAGGGCGAGGAGGGGAAGGGTGCCTGCCTCCTTTGTCACAGGCGCTGACCGCCAGGAGGCATCACGTCTCTTGGAGTTTAGGTTGCCCCGGCAACAGCACACCACATGGATTCGGCTGGGGCATGGTACAGGGGGCAGAGCGTGGGTCAGACACCTCTCCTCAGCCACCTGGGTCCAGCAAAGCCAGCAAGGGTCAGCAAAAGGCTCTCCATGTCCTCTGCTGGAGACAGCTCCCTGCCTGCACAGGCTCTGACCCTTCTGCTCTGGGAGGAAGCTCCTCCTCCGTCCTGGCAGCCAGCAGCAGCGCGTGGCGGGGCGCCCAACAAGGAGGCAGTGGCGCTGCCCGGTGCTAGGCCGAGGCCGAGGAGAGGTATCCTGTCCAGTGCTCGATGCTGTGCCTGGCTGGAGCCCCGCCTGCCCCGACCAGCATCCCTGCAGCGTTCCGCCCACAGGGGTAGAACCTCCCTGGCCCGGGAGCAGCTGACCCACACTCAGAAAGGGGCGGCATGAGTCCATGGTGCTCTCTGGTCCGGGTGTGCCTTCGCTAGGCACCTCCGCCCTTCCTCCCGCATGGGGACCGGGCTGCATCGATCCCTGCGGTGGTCACCTCCCTGTCGCACACTGCGCATTGGGCTGAGCGTGGGCGAAATGCAAGAGCTGCAGCCTGAACACAGGGCAGCAGCCCCTCAGCGGGTCAGGATGCCGTGAGCACTTCTCCCTTGGGCTCAGTTCCTTCCACTGGTTCCCAGTCCGCAGCCTGTGAAGCCAGGTTCCAGCTACCTCAGCAACCACATCGGCACCCATGACCAACAGCTATGCACAACACAGCTCACAAGCCCCAGCCGAAGCCCACGAGAGCTGTAGGTGAAGCGTTGTCAGTCACCAGCAGAGCCTCCTCACCCAGGGAAGGGAGAGGAGCAGGGGACTCCATACAGTCCATCTTACCTGGGAAGCTCCCAGATGCTATGGTGATGACATTGAAAACCCTCAAAGAGACAGCTAGATTAGATAAACCAGACTAGTGGTGAGAACAGGCCTAGGGCTGAGGAAACCTGGATTGCCTTCCTGATTGACTCCGACCGCTGTGAGACCTTGAAAGAGGCTTCCAGATGGAGACACTAAGAAGTTAATCATGAAGCATTTTGAGAGTGTCAGATAAAAGTCACTAAACAAAGTATCATAATTAGCATTAAATGCAAACCTTGAGGTATTGGTTTGTTATATTGTTACCTCCGTATATGCAGGAGATGCAAAGGGGCTCTCTTAATTTTCCTGCAGGAACCGTAACCTCTGAATTCCCTGGAGTCATGTGATACATGCTCAGCCTGAATGTTGCATTCGAGTGAGGCTGTGCACAGAACACACATAGGCAGGAAGCCTTTCCTCCAGCACTAACAACGTAGCAGCTGAGCAGCGCAGAGCAATACCACACAACAGGAAGTCAGGGATACTGGGGCCAGCTGGAACTGCGGGAAGTTTTACAGGAATCCAAAAATAGCCTCCCAAAGTTTCACAGCCACGCTCTGGGAATGCAGATTCCAAGAACTCTCAATCCCCACACACTCACTCTTGCAGAGCTGAACTCGACAAAGCCCTCTAGACTGAGACGCTGAAAGCCGAGCGTCAGCCCCCAGGGGAGCTTTGAACCACTGACAATAGCCGATTGATTGTAACAGTACCTTCCGATGACCCTACCCTGGAGCAGCCCTGGCCAGAGCTCTCCTGGCAGAAATGAAGAGCACGCCATGGAATACCCTCTATTATCCTGCCATATCTAGGACGTGCCTTAGGTTACGGCCTTGCTTTCCACAGGGGACTTCAGTGAGTGTCCACAACAGAGCCCCAAATTCTCATCACTTGCTTCTTCCACTCACTGCAGACACGCTCCAGCCGAACGTCAGGCCCTGGAGCTGTAGCAACATTCACTGAAGCGCTACATGTTCCACACATGGGGCCTCCCTTTTCTTTCCAGCCCCGTATCTCGGTACCCCCTCCTTCACTTCTCTTCCTTTTCCCCCCTCAGAGATGGGGCCTCTCAGGGAGCGACATCATCTCTCCACGGGGGCTGGGCAGCACACTCTGAAACCCATCAATCTGCTCCCACGACTATCCAAACACAGGCCGATAGAGAGTCGTGGGAGGCATCTGAGGGGCAGAAAGGGCTGCTCCCAAGGGCTGTACAGAGCGTAAGTGGCCAGCCCAGAAGCTGAGTTTCATTCTCCTGCCAAGGCCCAAATGAGGAACCTGGTGTGTGACAAGGGCCCGAAATGAGGAACACTTCAAAATGATTCATGCAGGACAAACTGCCGTGGGCTTCTTCCCCTGAGTGCACCTGGCTCGGCTTTACGATGGATGTAAACAGCTGTCAGCAGTCACAGCGAGGAGACTCCAAAACTGGGTGGACGGGCAGGGACTAGTGCTCGGACCCACCTCTCGCAGGGGAAGCCAGACATCTGCACTTTGCTGTCTCCTGGAGGCAGCTGGCACCGTGCTGGGAAGGGACGCCAGCTGTGACTAGCTGTCTGAGGGGAGCCCAGCTCCAATCCATCGGCTGCAATGCCACTTTAACAAGTGAACCGGAGTTTTGGGATATGCCCACTGCCCTGGGTGCTCTCGGTGTCCTGCAGACATCCACTGTTTCGCTGCTGGTCCCTGCCTCGCCCCCAGGGCTAGCTCTGATCAAGGAAGGAAAGGTGGGACCCTCCCAAAGGAACCCCCTGGACACAGAGCTCTGAGGGAGCCACACTCAGATACAAGGGGGCTGGGAACGCCCTTCAGGGATGGGAGGACAGGTGGCTCTGAGGACGGAGGAAGAAGCAGTGTCTAAAGAAGGGATACTGGTGCTTACCTATCAAACACTCGTCTCCTTGTTGCCTCCATCCTGGGCAGCACACAGACCCAGAGAAGCTGCACAAAGGAAAACACAAAGGTCCGGTTACAATTCTCATGTGCCTCGGTCCCTCTGCCAAAGGCTTCCACTTCCTCTGGAGAGAGCTCGCTCTCCTGCGTGATGGACCACAGCTCTGAGACAGCCACCCCACCCCAAGGGCTTGAAGTGAGTCAGGAAGGCCCAGGCCTCCACTATACCCAGCAGGCAGGCCTGTTGGAGAAGAAGGCAAATATCTGCAGCCAGCGGCTGCAAGTCCTGGCCGACACAGGGGCTGGGGCACTCACTCATGGTCTGCTCTGCTCCCCCCACCCCTTGGAGAATACTTTGGGGAAATCTCCTTCTCCTCGAGGGTTGCCCAATGCAGGGTGCTGACGGCTACAATGCAAACCAAACAAAAGAATTCAGCTGCAGGGAGTCTCAGAGCCTGAGTCAACTGACGTGGGCTCACCTTTGGGGGCTAAAAAGAGCAGTGTGGACACATTCCTGCTTGAGCTGGGGCCCAGGCTCCGAGACTCTCCCCAGGTTTCAGACTCCAGGCTCCAGCCCAAGCAGGAACGGCCGCACTGCTAATTTTAGCCCCACAGCACAAGCCCCGCAAACCCGCATCATAGAACCACAGGGTTAGAAGGGACCACAAGGGTCATCTAGTCTAACCTCCTAGCAAGATGCAGGATTTGTTGGGTCTAAACCATACAAGACAGATGGCGCCAGCCTCCTTTCGAAACCTCCAGCAAAGGAGCTTCCACACCCTCCCTCGGGTCAGTTGGCCTGGGCTCTGTGACTTGCTCCACAGAGTTTTTCTTTGCAGTGTAGATGTATTATATGAGGCTGGTCGGAGGATAAGCAAGGGACGATGCTTTCAATATGCCACCCCCGCTCACAGCCATATCTCAGTCTCATCTGCCCCCCCTGGTGCAGAGGAACAAACCACCACGTGTCTGCATGAGACGGGGCCTGCTGGCGTGTGAGTAAAGGGCCAATCCAGACACGCCTGAAGTGATGCTAGGTTGGGGGAAGAAGCAGGAGCAGCTGGAGAGGATACCAGCAACAGAGGGGCCACAGTCTTCGCAGGAAAACTTTGTCATCCACATTTCCCATTTGAAAATGGAGTTACCATGATGGTTTCATTTCTTCAAAAATCTCCATTTTGAAAAATATTCAATGGAAACTTCAGAAGAAACAAAGACTCCTGTGGCACCTTATAGACTAACAGAGCATGAGCTTTCAAGGGTGAATACCCACTTCGTTGGATGCATGCACGAAAGCTCATGCTCCAATACGTCTGTTAGTCTATAAGGTGCCACAGGACTCTTTGCTGCTTTTACCGATCCAGACTAACACGGCTCCCCCTCTGATACTTCAGAAGAAACGCCACCTGATGCCTGGCCCAATGAAACGGGGCGGGGAGGGGGGGGAGCTTTCCATTTTTCTGCATGGCCTGTTTTGATTGGCTAACTCGGTCACATGCTTTCTAAACAAAAACATCTCGTTTTCAGCATCCCCCTTTTGAAAACGAAATACATTTTTTCTACAAAAAGTTGCACACTAATGAAAAATTGGAGCTTGGTGGAACACACGGAGCCCAAACGTCTTCACCTCACCCAGATCCATAGAATCCTTCGACTTCTTGACCAGCTCCAGTCAGCCAGCAGGGAGGGGAGAGGGTCTGTTACACAGGTCTGAAGCTAGAGCCATGGCAGAGGCCAGCTGCAGTGGAGAGAGCACTCTGGGTATGTCTACACTACAGTAACACACCCGCAGCTGACTTGGGCTCACGGGGCTTGGGCTGCGGAGCTATAACTTTGCAGTGTAGAGGTTGGGGCTTGGGCTGGAGCCCAGGCTCTGAGACCCTCCCCACCTTGCAGGGTCTGGGATCCAGCCTGAACCCAACTGTGTTCACTGCAATTTGATAGCCCCACCGGCCAGGCCCTGCAAGCCCAAGTCAGCTGACCTGTGCCAGCCGTGGGTGTTTTACTGCCATGTAGACACACCCTCTGAGTCCATACCTAAAGAGAGGGGTCAGTCATTTTCTGTTAGACCATCAGACACTGACCCAGGCCTTAATTACCAAGATGAGACTGGACTAAACTCAACTCCTGCTGTGGCCCAAACATCACTTGCAGCTTCCACTTGCTGTTACAGAAACTGCCCCAGGAACGTTGAACTCTCACTGCTTCAAGCCTACGTACAAGTGGGAACTGCAAGCAGCTACAAGGGAGCAGCTGAGCCAGCCAGCCATTCTGCCTGGCCCCTTGTCTCCCAGAACTTCCCTACTCCAGTCTGCCGTTTCCTCCCTCTCCAAACTTGGCATCTAGAAGCTGAACAAGCAGCTTCTGCAATGATCCTAGCTCAGCTTCCTGGAGTCAGGCCATTTCAAAGCAGCCCAGCTGCTCTTCTAAGCGCTAGACTGGAGCAGCCGGAGGTTCCCCTTCTGAGACTCACAGGGCAGTTGCTCATCTGTTGCTCTCTCGGGCAAAGTTCTGTTCTGTGGACCATGTGCGAGACATCTCCTGTCACACACATTTGGCAGCCTTGTCATAGCTCTCATACCCTGTGCGTGTTTGTGTGTGAAAGAGAGACAGTTGGAGATTGTCAGTGACGGAGACTCCACCACGACCCTTGGTGAATTTTTCCAGTGGCTGATTACTCTCTCTGTTAAAAATGTACACTTTCTTTCCAGGCTGAATTTGTTTCGCTTTAGCTTCCTGATATTGGCTCGTATTATACCTTGCTCTGCTAGGTAGAAGAACCCATTATTAAATATTTCTTCCGCATGTAGGTACCTATAGACGGTGATCAAGTCACCCCTTAACCTTCTCTTTGTTAAACTAAACAGATTGAGCTCCTTGAGCCTGTCACCATAAGGCAGGTTTTCTAATCCTTTAATCATTCCCGTGACTCTTCTCTAAACCCTCTCCAATTTTTTCAACCTCCTTCTTAAACTGTGGACACCAGAACTGAACACAGGATTCCAGCAGTGGTTGCATCAGTGCCAAATACAGTGGCAAAATAACCTCTTCACTCATACTGGAGATTTCCTTGTTTACGCATCCCAGTATTACATTAGCCCTTTTGGTCACAGCGTCACACTGGGAGCTCGTGTTCAGCTGATTATCTGCCACGAGCCCCAAATCTGTTTCAGAGTCACTGCCTCGCAGGATAGAGTCCCCCATCCTGTAAGTACAGCCTACAATCTTAGTTCCTAGATGTATACAGTTACATGTAGGCATATTGCTTGCTTGCACCTAGCTTAGGAAGTGACCCAGACCACTCTGTATCAGTGACCTGTCCTCTTCATTTTTTTACCCCAATTGTTGTGTCATTTGCAAACTTCATCAGTAATTATGTCGTCTTCTTCTAGGTCATTAATAAAAAATGTTAAATAGCATAGGGCCAAGAACCGATTGCTGCGGGACCCCACTAGAAACAGACCCATCCGATGATGATTCCCCATTTACAGTTACATTTTGAGACCTGTCAATTAGCCTGATTTTAATCAATTTAATGTGTGCTATGCTCATTTTATATCCTTCTAGTTTTTTTAATCAAAATGTCATGTGGTACCAAGTCAAATGTCTTACAGAAGTCTAAGTATATTAAGTCAACACTATTACCTTTATCAGCCAAACTTGTAATCTCGTTGAAAAGAGATACCAAGATAGTGACAAGATATATTTTCTATAAACCCATGTTGATTGGTATTAATTATATTACCCTCCTTGAAATCTTTATTAATTGAGTCGTGCAACAGCCCCTCCATTATCTTATCAACATCAGACCAACAGGCCTATAATACCTGGGTCATCCTGTGACCTTTTTAAACAATGGCACAACTGAGCTTTCTTCCAGTCTTCTGGAACTTCTCTGGTGCTTCCAGACTTAGTGAAAATCAACGTTAACGGCTGAGTGAGCTCCTCAGCCAGCTGTTTTAAAACTCTTGGATGCAAGTTAACTGGACCTACTGATCTGAAACGTTTAATTTTAGTAGTTGCTGTTTAACATATTCCTGAGACATTTGTGGAACAGAGTGTTATCTTATGATAGGATTACATCATCTGTTTTTTCCCCAAATACAGAACAGAAATATTTAATGGACACTTCTGCTTTTAATTGATGATTCTGCCATTTCCATCTAGTAATGGACCAATATCATTTCAGGATTCTTTTTGTTCCTAATATACTTTAAAAATTCCTTCTTATTGTCCTTAACTCTGTCGGCCATAATTTCTCTGTGTGTCCATTTGCCTCCCTTATCAATTTTCTACAATTCTAGCTTCTGATCTAAAGTCACAAAAAACTTCTGATCTTTATTCATTATTCTCAACTTTTCCATTCTTCCATTTGTTTACACACATACACACACACACACACTTGCCTCACACGTCCCCTCCTAGTCAGGCCATTTTTTAACTAATATGGCCTTCTTCCTCGATTGTGGCTCTTGGGCATCTAGTAAAGTGATCTTAAACAATTCCCAAATATGATTCATGTTTTTCTGATTAAATTCTTCCTCTCAGCTGATCTGGCTTATAATTGTTTTCAGCTTTGTGAAATTGGCCCTTTTAAAGCACCAAGTATATACATCATTGATAAGGACTTTATTCTGTTTGCACATTAAAAATGTGCTCAAGTCATTATCACTTATATCTAAGCTACCATTAATTTTTAGTTGTGATCAGTTCCTCGTTATCCATCAAGACAAGGTCTAATATAGAGTTCCCTCATGTTGGATGCAACACTTTTTTCATGCACAGCTGCATGCAGCTGAGGGGAAGGTCAGACCTTAAGTGTCAGAGAGAAGCTCCCAAATACAGAACAGAAATATGTTGCTGTGATGATTTACAGCCAACTGAGAAGTGTCTGTCTCCCCTCTTCCCCCTAGTTTGGAGGTGGGATGAAGCATAGTCTCTAATGGCACCAGGAGCCTCTCTAGAGCTGGTCTGAAATTTTTTCTCACAGGAAATACTTTTAAATGCATTTTTTTCTAAGTTCTCCATGAATAATTTTTCATTTTTTTCAACAGAAACACAAATCAAAATATGTTCAGTTTCCAAAACCCCCAAATGTTACCAGAAATTGAACATTTTTACCAAAACAAACAAACAAAATCTGTTTCCGGGTTTTTTTTTTCAGTTAAAACATTTTGAGATGAAAATGTCAAATCAGTTCTAAGTCTGTCTCTTTCAAATACAGCAACTAAACCACCAGACCCTCCGCCCTCCTCACACACACAGCACACCAGTGCAGGGCCTGGAGTGAGCTCCAGGAAACACTGCATCCCTCATGGCCAGCAGAGGAATTTCTCCAGCTCACACCAAAATGTCAGAACCTGGACAGCTTGTTTTAATTCAGCTCAAAGGCCCCTTCTGGGCTGGATCTGTAGCAATTTACACTCATACAAGGCACAGGCAGTGAAGAATAAGCCAGCCCCAGCCTAACATCAGTTCTCTATAGCTCATCATTAACGTTGCATGGACTTTACTTATCAGATTCGACTCCCTGGTGCCAGCATCTCCACAGCAGCAGCAGGAATCTGATGCGACCTGTGTCAGCTTCACTCCTGCTCCAATTGTCGAAGCACCATGTGCAGCAGAATCCGAGGCACGTACTCAAGCCTCCATTGCTGCTGGAGGAGTTAATTGTGGGATGGGCAGGACAGTGGCAGAGGTAGACACGCAGGAACATGGACATTGCCAGACAGGGTCAGACAGTGTCCCATCTAGCCCAGTGGCCTGTCTCTGACAGACGCCAGTACCAGCTGCTTTAGAGGAAAGGGCAATAAACCCCTAGTAGGCAATACTGGCCTTAGGGGAACTTGATGGATGTTTGCACTACCAATATTAATGTTAATCTGCTTTTGATTCCTGCTCAGCTCTTGGCCTTAGCAGTATCTTGTGGCGGTGAGTTCCAATGGTCAATAATGCACGGTGTAAGAGAGTATTTAGTTGTCAGTGTTCAATTTGTTGCCTTTCAATTTCATTGGACATCCCTTTGTCTGGATTTGCTATCTCAAGGTCTTTCATTATCTCATTTACCCCTAACATGTGCCCTCTTATTCATCTCCTTTCTAACTAAGCAGTCACAATCACTTCTGTCACTCCCTTAGGGTTCTACCCTGCCACCCATCACTGTAGAATCTAAAAATAAACAGCAACAGTGAAGAATCGAGTGGACTTCATGGGGTTTCTGGCTCTTCCTCCTTTTCAGGATCAAACAGTCTCTGCTTGCAGCAGGGTAGTTGCTTTTCACTCTCCTTTCATACAGAAGTCTCTCCCAGCCTCTGATCATGTTGATCATCCATTTCTGGACACGTGCTGCGTCGGTGTAGTGCTTCTAGTGCAGTCTAGCCCTCCGGCACCTCTCTCCTCCCATTCATTGTACAGGAGCTCAGGCTTTGTGAATCGTAGTGTGCTCCTGTGATGTGATTTTCTAGGTACCTAAAAGTTAGGCACTGTCATGCTGCACCTAAGTTCCTGGGTCACTCAAGGCCCTAAGTAACTCCATCATTTTTGCAAATCTATTACCCTAATAGATTAGTGAGGCAGGATTTTCCTTTGCAGAAACTGTTCAGATTAATCCTTGTTGTATCATGGTCATGCAGATGTTTTGTAATTCTACTTTTAGTTATTGTTTGAGCCTGTTTTCCTGGTCCTGAAGTAAGGCTAACTGGTGTGGACAAATTTGACCTCCACTACTATAGGGGAGCAGCTGTAGCCATAACCAGGAGGTTACTCCCTGCAGTGAGGAGAATGCAGGAGTCTCATGGGAGTGTGTGCAGAAGAGAAGGTGAAAAGTTTTCTATAACTTGGATTGCCAAACCAGGTTGTGTAGGGGCTCAATCATACAGGTCACCCCACTTGGCTAGTGCAAGACTGCTCCCTATTGGACACACTAGCATTGTGATCAGTCCACTTTTCAATATTCCAAATGACAGGATCCCCATCACGACCCAGGCAGGCGCTGCCCCAGTCTGAGAAGTGGATTATCCTGATAGTCAGACTAAATTTACTCTTCCATCCCACTTCTCCTCATTATGCCCCCTTCTATTTGGAAAACAATACCCCCCCGATGGTGTTTAACTTGCTGCACACAGTCACTCCAGCTGTCTCCCTCCCATGGAGGATTTGAGGTTTAGGATTAATTTCCACCACCCTCCCCGCTCCCAATTATTAGCTGCATTTCCCCAAACTTCATCTCGTTTTGTTATAATGAAAATTGGACTCTAATGCTAGTACAAAACTAGAGCTTGCTCCTACCACAGTCGAATCACCCACTTCAAAGACAATGCTCCAGAAAACCCCAGTGATGGGAGAAGTTCTAATCCTGAGGAGCAGACGAAGGAACATTTTACATTTATGCAGTGCCTGCTACCTCAATAACGTAAAGCAATATATGAACTATATACTTTAGCCAGGGATCACTCACCCACCACTGAAATGCAGCCACCTCTGGGGGGGAACGTGGCCTTGCACATAGTGCACTGCAACGCTACACAAGAGAGGAGGCAGGGAATTCAGAAGGCTGTGGAAAACTGTCTAGTTAAAACGGCAGAGGGAATTTAGGGATGCAGAATGTGACTACTCCAGTCCAGGTGGAATTTGGATAGGCCAGGTTAATACCCCGACTCTGAGGAAAAGGCACAGGGGGGTTTACAAACAACATTATTCTCCTTTTCAGAAAAAAGAAAACAACAAGGCATCATAGGATCCAAGATCTCAATAAGCAACTTCCAGACATAGGGAAGGAACACTGGGTTCACAGAGCATATGTTCATGCAGCCACTGCCGTGGTACAGCCGATAGAGACGCTATGGCACTCTAACAAGCAGACGTGGACAGGACCTCTGCAAAACACCAAAGAGTAACAAGTGACAGGAATGTAGAGGCCTGGGGCAGGTCTACACTACAGCCCTAAGTTGACCTATGTTAGGTCCTTCTGGTCAGAAGATGCCATGCTGTCATCCTGTACGATGCATAGGCCTGGTCTACACTACACAGTTAGGTCGACATAAACTGCCTCACGTCGACCAAATTATGTCAGCCTCCTTCTGTCAGCAGGGCACGTCCTCACCAGGAGAGCTTCCACCGACTGAAGGGGGCGGGGGGAGGGCAGAGGGACTCTCAGCTCCCCACCGGGAGCCCAGCTGCCCTTCTGGGCTCCCAGCTTCTTGACTGCCAGCCGGGGGAGGGGAGTACCTGGGCTTCTCAGCTCCCAGAACAGGGAGTCTTTGGATGGCATCCAGCATGGAGCTGAAAGACAGCCAACAGCCCACGTGAGGACTAGACCCACCTAAGCGCTGCGCCCCTTGCAGAGGTGGAGTTATGACGACGGTGTAGCAGGGCACTGATATCGGCGGGACAAGGCTGTAGCGCGCACACTGGCATAATTCGGTCGACGCGAGGCAGCTTACGTCAACCTAACTGTGTAGTGTAGACCAGGCCTCTGCACTGTACAGGACGACAGCATGGCATCTTCTGACCAGGTGAGGCCCTGCTTTATCATGCCATGGGCATAGCCTCAGAGTCACAAAGTTAAAGGCCAGAAGGGCCCACCACATCTTCCAGTCTGATCTCCTGTATAGCATGGGCCACCAGCCCCACCCAGCACCCGCTCACTAACCCAACAACTGAAATGAGACCAAAGTATCTCAGCCCACAGGAGAGCAGACTGGTGTGTGCCACAGGCACAGAACGGGGGGACTGAGGTGCACCAGTGCTGAGGTCCCTACAATGGCAGGGAAATGATTGAGAGAATCCTGGCAAATGACACCCTTCACCCCAAGGCCAATCAGACCTGGGGGGAAATTCCTGACCAACCCATAGATGCAGATCACTTAGACCCCGAGCAAGGACCAGCCAGCCAAGCACCTGAGAGAGAATGCTTGGTACCACCTCAGAGCCCTGGTCCTTCCCATCCTATGTCCCTTCTCCAGCCATGGCCATCCCTGATGCTTCAGAGGAAATAGATTTTAAAAACCCCACAGAATACATGGAGGGGGGGCAGAATCCCTTCCTGACCTCTGCTAGTCGCTGGCTGAAACCCTGAAGCATGAGCTTGAGGAACGTAAGGCATATACTGGAAGCAAGCCCCAGGGCTGCTGAGCCCTGACCCCCACCATTATAAGCAACTCATCATACGATCTCACTCATAAATTTGTCCAGCTCTCTCTTAAAACCAAGTAAGTTGTTTGCCCCCAACAACTCCTATTGGGGCTGTTCCAGATCCTCACCCCTCTGATGGTGAGAAACCTTCTTCTAATTTCCAGCCTGAATTTGTCCCTGGCCGGTTTATCCCCATTTGTTCTTGTGCCAACACTGTCCTCTAGCTTCAATAGCTCTTCTCTCTCCCTGGTGTTTATCCCCCTGACGTATTTATAGAGAGAGCAATCAGCCCCCCTCTGAGCCTTCTTTTGGTGAGATTAAACAAGCCAGGCTCTTCCCATCTCCTCTCAAAAGACAGCTCCTCCATTCCCCTGACCAGCCCTGTAGCTCTTCTCTGCATCTGTTTCAGTTAGAAAAGACGGCTACTAACCTTTGTACAACTGCTGTTCTCCGAGATGTGTTGCACATGTCCATTCCATGTCAGGTGTGCACGCGCCGCAAGCATGGACGCCGGAAATTTTTCCCTTGGTGGTACCCATCAGGTCAGGTCTAGTGCCCTCTGGTACTGCGTGCTCATGTGCCAGTATAAGGGGTCTGGCTGACCCCACATCCTCTCAGTTCCCTCTTGCCAGCCAACTCCGACTGAGGGGTAGGACTGTGGGTCTTGGAATGGACATGCGCAGCACATCTTGAAGAACAACAATTATGGAAAGGTTAGTAACCATTTTTTCTTCTTGAAGTGCTTGCTCATGTCCATTCCACATTAGGTGACTCCCAAGCAGCGTCATAGGAGCTGGAATCAGAGTTCATGGACATGCTGATTGCAACACGGCTCGACCAAACTCGGTGTCATCTCTAGCTTGCTGGGTGATGGCGTAGTGGGAAGAAAACATATGTACCGACGACCAAGTCGCCGCTCTGCAGATGTCCTGGATTGAGATCTGGACCAGGAATGCTGCTGAGGAAGCCTGTGCTCTCATAGAATGGGACGTCAGTATAGTCAGTGGCTGGACACATGCCTGCTTGTAGCATATGCGGATGCACGATGTGATCCAGGATGAATCCTCTTGAGCTGAAATAGGCTTCTCATCCTGTCTGCTTCCACCACAAAGAGCTGCGTGGATCTGCGGAACGGTCTTGTCCTCTCAATATAGAAAGCCAGGGCACATCTAACATCAGGTGTGTGGAGACATTGCTCCTCTCTCCTCGCTTGCAGTTTTGGGAAGAAAATCGGCTGGAAAATAGCCTGGTTATTGTGAAGCTGTGAAACCACCTTGGGAGGAATGTGGGATGAGGGCGGAGCTGTACCTTGCCCTTAAAGAAGATTGTGTACAGGGGTTGTGATGTAAGGGCCCGGATCGCTGAGACCCGCCTGGCTGAAGCAATAGCCACCAGAAAGTACACCTTCCAAGAAAGGTAAGACAAGGGGCATGTTGCCAGTGGCTCAAATTGGGGCCTGTGAGTTTTGACAAGACCAGGTTTAGGTCCCATGGGGGAATGGGCTCCCGAGTCTGAGGGTATAGTCTTTCTAGGCCCTTGATAAAACGAATGGACATCTAATGCCAAAAAATGATCAGCCATCCATGGAGCATGGCCAGGTGTATTTTAACTGATGAGACTGCCAGCCCTGGCTATTTCAGATGGAACAAATACTCCAGAACGGTCTGCAGTGACAGCTGGACGGGTGAGAGACCTTGCTGGGAAGACCAAAAGGAAAAATGCTTCAGCTTGATTATTAGCAAGTAAATATGCCCAATGATCTGTGATGGGATGTTAGATGGGGTAGGATCTGAGTTACTACAGAGAATTCTTTCCTGGGTGCTGGCTGGTGAGTCTTGCCCACATGCTCAGGGTTTAGCTGATCGCCATATTTGGGGTCGGGAAGGAATTTTCCTCCGGGGCAGATTGGCAGAGGCCCTGGAGGTTTTTTGCCTTCCACTGCAGCGTGGGGCACGGGTCACTTGCTGAAGGATTCTCTGCACCTTGAGGTCTTTAAACCATGATTTGAGGACTTCACTAACTCAGACATAGGTTAGGGGTTTGTTACAGGAGTGGGTGGTTGAGATTCTGTGGCCTGTGTTGTGCAGGAGGTCAGACTAGATGATCACTGAGGCCAAGCAAACTTGAAGGGGTCTGAGACGTACTGCACTAATATGTGCACGCAGCCATGTGACCTAGCAATCTGAGGCAAAACCAGGCCATCGTGACCGGGTGGGCCTTGACCTGCTCTGTTGATGATGCCATTGTCTGGAAGCGGGTTTTTGGGAGGAAGGCCCTGGCCTGGGTGGAATCGAGCACCACTCCAATAAACTCTATCCTCTGCACAGGGGCCAAGGCAGAGTTCTGTTCGTTTATAAGCAAGCCCAGTGCTTGAAAGGTTGGCTGTATGAGCTGGATTATTAGCCTCCACCTGGGCCTCGGACCAGCCTTTGACCAGCCAGTCATCAAGGTCTGGGTAGACTTGGACCCCACATCTTCTCAGGAAGGCCACCACTACCTCCAGGCATTTTGTAAAAACTTGTGGGGCTGCCGATAGGCCGAACGGGAGAACCGCAAATTGGTAGCGAGTCTGGTCTACAGCAAACCTGAGAAACTTTCTGCGGCTTGGAAAAGTGAGATGTGGAAATAAGCGTCGCTTTAATTGAGGGCAGCAAAGCAGTCCCCTGGATGCAGGGCGGGAAAGATGGAGGCCAGGGAGACTATATGGAACTTCAGCTGTTGAGGCATCGTAGGTCTAAAATAGGTCAGAGAGCACCCTTGGCCTTTGGAATTAGGAAATAGCAGTAGTAAAACCCCTTCCCTCTTAAGTCCTGGGGAACCTTCTCCATGGCTTCCACTCAGAGGAGGGCTGGCACCTCCTGGGCTAGCAGCTGTTCATGAGACGAGTCCCTGAAGAGGGACGGGGAGAGAATACACTGGAGTGTATAACCCCTTTCCACAGTGCTCAGCACCCAGTGGTCTGTGGTGATATGAGACCATGCCGAGCTGAAGTGGGACAGGCGGTCCGAAAACAGCAGAGAGACAGGATCCAGTGACACGGCAACAGGTATAATGCCCTTGGGCGTCCCCTCAGTATCTGGGCGGGCTGGGTAGGGACACTGAGGCAGACGGGGTCAGTTGCCTGCGTCTAAAATCCCTGCTCCATTTCTTTTGCAGGTCCTGATGGAGTGGTAGAGCCAAGAAATGGGTGGAGTGCGGGGCCTGAAGTGCTTCCTCAAAGGCGCCAGAGCGTAGAGACCCAGGGACTTGAGGCTGGCTCTGGAGTCCTTCAGGCCATGGAGCTTTGCATCCGTTTGCGCTGAGAAGAGCGAAGCACCTTCAAACAGGAGATCATGAAGGGATGGCTGGACCCCCGTCAGCAAGCCTGAGCACTGAAGCCAAGAGCAACTGTGCGTGGCCACGGCAGAGGCCCTGGGTCTAGCCGCCGAGTCCGCTGCATCCAGGGTGGCTTGCAAGAAAGCCCTGCCTACAGACTTCCTCTCCTCCACCAGAGCGGAGAAGTCCTGCCTGGACTCTTGGGGAAGCGACTCCTTGAATTCTGACAAAGCCCCAGACCGTGAAATCGTACCTTCCCGGCAACGCCGGCTGGTTGGAGATACAGCACCGTAAAGCCCATGTAGAATAAAACTTTCTACCAAAGAGGCCCGTTTCTTGGAGTCCTTCGCCTTGGGAGGGGGGTCGCTCCTTGCAGCCCTGGTCTGGAGGGGATACAAGTACTCGTACCCCCGGGCGGGAACAAACTACTTCTTTTTGGCCCTCTCTGAGTGGGAGGCAGGGAGGATGGGGTTTGCCACAGAGCATTAACAGCTCCCATGATGGCCTCATTGAGAGGTAGAGCCACCTTAGAGGGGGCCTCCGCGGTCCATATATCGACCAAGCTGTGGGAGGACTCTGACTACCTCCACTTCCAGCTCGAGGTTTGAGACCATGGGACATATTTTCCCTTCTGCCCACCGGCACCGCCAGCAACGGCTCCTGTGCTGCTAGCAACAGCGGTACCGGAAGCACCAGCACCTCTCTGGCTGCACTAAACGCCTCCTGGGTGCCCAGTACCACGATTACACTGGTGCTGCACTGTCCATCCGGCGCTGATGATGGGTCCCGGACTCAACGGAGCCTATGTACAGGACGGAATTAATGGTACTGCCCACGGAGCAGGGCAGAGGAGTGGCCAGACTCCACTGCACTCCCCATGCCTGGCCTTCTGGGAACACCACCTCTTGGCCAGCTGCTTCTTCTGTTTCTTTCTCGGCACCAGTGAAGGGGAACAGCGCTGAGAGTCTCTCACCGTGGGAGGAGCACTCCACACCGACGTGGAGGGACTCGGTGTTGAGTCCAACCGACTCGGCTCCAAAGAGGGTCAGAGCACCACCTCCATCAGGAGGAACTTCAACCTGGTCTCCATTATACACTTCTTTATACACTGCTTGAACGGACAGCAGATCTGACAGTGATCCCCGATATGAGTCTCACCCAAGCACTTTAGGCAACTGGAGAGTGGGTCACCCACAGGCCTGGCCTTGACGCAGAAGGCTCAAGGCTTGAAGCCCGAAGACTGAGGCATGCCTCATGAGGTACTGGGGACAGATGAAACTTTGCTAACGCAGCAAGAAGCACCAACTAACTATGTATAACAAACTAACAATAGTCCAAGCGAGAAATAAACAACTGGGATAGAACGAAAACAGAGAAAATGGAGTAAAACAGAGACCACCGAGTACAGTCAAAACAAGAACAGTTCCAGCGACAGTCATGGGTGATAAGAAGGAACTGAGAGGATGTGGAGTGAGCCAGACCCCGTATACCGGCGCATGAGCGTGTGGCACCAGAGGGCGCTAGAGCCAACCTGACGGGTACCACCAAGAGAAAAATTTCCGGGACTGTGCTCGCGGTGCACACACCTAATGTGGAATGGAACACGGATGACCAGAAGTGTACGCAGTGCTCCAGGTGTGGTCTTACCAGCGCCTCATATGATGGCATTAATTCTTCAATATCTCTGCTTGAAATGCCTTGTCTGATACAACCTAGGTCGCATTTGCTTTTTTCATAGCTGCATCCCATTGGTAGCTCAGAGTCATCCTGTGATCGACCCACACCCCCAGGTCTCTCTCCTCCTCTGTCACTTCCAAATGATGAGCCCCCAGCTGGTAGCAGATATTTGTATTAGACCCTAAGTGGATGATCTTGCACTTTGTACTATTGAATTTCATTCCATTTCTGTCACTCCAGACTTCAAGATCATCCAGATATTCCTGGAGAACCTGCCCATCCTCCTCTGTATTGACAGTGCCTAACTTTGTATCCTTAGCAAATTTCATTGTCACAATCCTACTTTTTGTACCAATATCATTACTGACAACACTGAATAAAATGGGTACCCAGACCAATCCTGGAGGAACTCCACTAGTAACCACCACAGTGCATAGGGGTGGGAAGCTCCCATGAAATGTATGCCTCCTTCTCTGGGGTTCCTAAGTGCGGCTGACATTAGGATGAGTAGATTTTAAAAATGTACAGATCAGGTCCCTCTCAGGTAGACTAGGTGCGGGGGCAGCAGCAGAGTGGGGGATGGCTGGGTATGGGAGCAGGGCACTGGTACTGGGTATGCAGGGCAGAGGGTTAGTGGGCGATCAGGGCAGAACATTGGGGGCAGGGGGAGGCTGGAAGGTTGAATTGGAAGAAGAGGAGCCACCTTCTTCCCTCTACCCTGTCCCAGCTGTGGGAATTTGGCAGATGGGTATGTTAGAAGCTGAGTTGTTTAGGCTTTAAGGACGCTGGCCTTGGGCTGGTTCTTATCTGCCAGTAGGCAGTAAACAGGATAATAAATCAGAAAGTTGTACAGGATGATAATTACCCTATGAAGTTGTAGCTGTGCCTGTGTGTATTTTATTAACCAATTAGCAATTGCTTGATTGCCTGCCTTAATTGTATATAAGAGCATGCTGGAGAGAAATAAATGACTTTTGCTACCAATCACATTGATTGTTGGGCTCGGTCCATGCCCGCCTGAGAGGCACTGCGACGCAACACCCAGCCCACACACCCCGTCCCCATCAACTCTCCTATCTTTCAGACCGGATACTGGGATTCATTACAGAGGTGGGTGGGGGAGAACGACTATTTACTAGTGTCCGTTTCCCAGGGTGCTGCCCCCCTCCCCATGCTCCCACCCAACCTGCCTACTGTATTGATTATTTCTATTAGATTCTAGAAACTCCAGCTGAGATTGTGGCCCCTGGCCCCAGGCACTTCACAGGCTCTGCAATAAACAGGTCTTGCCCAGAAGAGCTTCCACTGGTTATCCCCACTGCAGAGACCAGGAAATGAGACAGCTCCCCATCCACCCTGCCTGCCAGGCAGAACCAGAATAAGGCGCTAAGGTGGGGAAGGGTCAAGTTCAAGGCATCCTGTGGAATGTCGTTTACTTTGGTAGCAAGGGCACCAGGTGAGACGTGACCTCCCTACAGAGAGTGGGGAGGTGCCAGGCAGGGCTCCCTCAGTTCTGGCCTGCCCCGGAGCAGGGATTTTGTTTCCACTTCCCAAGCACTGGTTCTTTAAAACAATATGGCTATTGCTGCACCTGGAAGCAGGCTCCAGGCAAGTCCCTCCTTTTAAGTGCGTCTGGAAAACACCAGGGGTGGGGGGGAGCCAGCCTGGACGTGGTCTCTCCGCTGGCTTTTGTTGCATTTTTGGAATGAAGGTGGCTGAAGGGAGGCGTGGGTGGGGCGGGGAAGGGGGGATACTCGGTATTTCTTTCAGAAAATTAGAGGGTTCCCTCCCTAAATAGCAAATGTGAAATCCTCTAGTCCCCCTGCAGCAAGAAGGCCAACTCCTAAGCGAGCACGTGGCTGGGGTCTGAAGCCTGTTCTGGTTCATAAACTGTCTCACTAGAAAACGCAGCCTGTAACTTGAGGCGAGGGCACTAGAGCTGGGGAGGTTTGCTCAATGAGCCCATTATCCCAGCCCCTCGAGAGCCCATGAAAGGTGCGTGTTGTTCCTGGAGTAGCTTGTGGACTCACTTGACCTCACAGGCCACGATACAAAAGGTGAATCTGTGCACTGTCCCCAGGCAGCAGCCCACTCCCAGCACAGGCCAGGGGCTAGCAAAGAGAGGGGCTTTTCCTTCCCGCAAAGAGCAGGTCTCGGCTCCTGCCCCACAAACCAACCTGCTGCTTGAATGTCGGGTTTGTTGGCAGTTCCTCTGACCCCCTTCCCTCCTCCCACTCCAGCCGCACGCTGAAAATGAGCTCTTGCTTCAAATCCAGCGCTGCGGAGCCGTGGGGCTTGTGAAAACAATCTGCAGCGTCAGGGATACAATCAAATGGGAGGAAGTGGTGGCCTCTAAGCAGCTGTTTGGAGAGCGAGGCAGGGACTCTAGCAACTCCCTGGAGTTCCTGGGCCTTGCTGGAGGAGTCAGACGCTCTGGCAAGACGTTGGAGGGGAAACAGCGCCAACCCTCGGCATGCCAGTCCCCCGTGGGCTCCACCACAGCTCATCTAGTGACTGGGAGAGCCAGGCCATTTCGATCCAAAATTAAAGTCTCCTTGATTCTCTACTGCTCCAGCCCATGGGCGATCTAACCCCGAACGCCCCTCATCCAGCCCCTGCCCAAGAGTGGGCCAGTGACCCCAGAGAGGAGACTGTCTCCTCCGCGCCAGGAGTCGCCAATCGCCACGTACTGTGCACTCACGGTCAGCAGAGGGCAGGGCCGGGCGGGCTCCTCACCAGCTCTGGTGCCCTTTTTTACCCCCGCACAATTGCTCTCCTTCCCCCAGACACGGGCCCTAGCGCCTCATGAGATACCCCAGCCCCTGCCTAGCCCCCCACCCCAGACCCGTGTCAGGCCCCACCGCCCTGCAGTACCACACAAAAGGGACTTTGTCCTGCAAAAGAAAAAACCAACAAACCAGATGCTTCCATTGGAAAGGGGGGGGGGTACAGAAATTCCACAGAATTGGAAAGTCTCTTGTCTAGGAGGGTTTGTTTGCAAGAGTATAAATCTAAAGCAGATGGAGCCTCCTTTCCACTGGGTTTTAGGTTACGCCTGGGCTGCGTTTCTCCCTCGGAACCGCGCGGTTGTACGGACTCTCCCCAGAACTGCCAGCCCCGGGGCGCTCCGCGGGCTGGGGCGAGCGGCACACGGTTGCTGGCGGGGTTCGGGCTTGGCCGGGGGCAGCGGGCGCTGCAGCATCCCGAGAACCGTAGCCCAGGATGGGGTTAATCCTCCCGAAAGCGGCGCTCGCTGGAAGGGGCGGGGGGGAGCCAAAGGCATGCGGGGCTCTGAGCTGGCAAACTCCACGCAGGGATGCCGAGAAACGTGCGACTAAAGTTACAGGCTCGGCCAGCCCGAGCGTGGCAGCGGGGACGACCCAGGTGGTGCCGAGGGCAGCTGTGCACAGATGTGGGAGCTCCCCGAGCCTGCCCTGCCCGGTGCCTGCGGGTCGGAGCCAGGCCGGCCGGGGACCGTTAGCTAGAGCCTGCCCCGTCTCCGCAGCCACAGGCGGGACCCAGCCACCCAAAGCCTCCTCCGGAGGGGCCGCTGATCCCCAGCGGCCAGTAACCCCCCACCCCCCGGAACGGGCACCCCAGCAGCCCCAATCCGGGGGGCCAGGACAGGGCCAGCGGGACCCTCGCCCCCAGCTGCCCCTCGGGGGGGGGGAATCTCAGGGCCAGCGGGACCCTCGCCCCGAGCAGCCCCTGGGGGGGGGGAATCTCAGGGCCAGCGGGACCCTCGCCCCGAGCAGCCCCTGGGGGGGGGAATCTCAGGGCCAGCGGGACCCTCGCCCCCAGCTGCCCCTCGGGGGGGATCTCAGGGCCAGCGGGACCCTCCCCCCCAGCTGCCCCTCGGGGGGGGTCTCAGGGCCAGCGGGACCCTCGCCCCCAGCTGCCCCTCAGGGGGGGGTCTCAGGGCCAGCGGGACCCTCGCCCCCAGCTGCCCCTCGGGGGGGGGGTCTCAGGGCCAGCGAGACCCTCGCCCCCAGCTGCCCCTCTCGGGGGGGACGCAGGGCAGGGCACCGCTCCGGCAGGCAGAGGCGGCTCTCTCCGGGTTCCCGCGGCTGCTCCTACCCGGTGGCTCCGCACACGTTCCTCCCGCCGGGACGCAGCTCCTGGGCAGCTCCCCAGCTCAGCAGCAGCAGCAGCAGCGCTCCAGCCCGCCCGGGCCGGGGCCGAGGCCGCCCCCGGAGCCGGGCGGCCGGGCCCCTGGGCGCCTCCATCGGCGTCTCCTCCGCTGGGGTCCCGTGCGGGGCGGCGCGCTCCGCTCTCCGGCCCGAGCGCGGCCGCCCTGGCTCCCCGGCGGCGGCTGCCTGCGGGGTCCCGGCCGGAAGCTGCAGTGCGAGCGCGGAGCTGCCCCGCCGCCGCCTCCTCCGCGCCCCTCTCGGCAGCAGCAGGAGGGCGCCCGGCCAGCCAGGAAATTCCACATTGGTTCCCCTGATCCCGGGCCAGGCTCTGGGGGACGCGGAGCCGCCGCCTCCTGCCCGCCCCGGGGCCTCCCCGCCCTGTGCCCGGCCGGGCTGCGGCTCCTCGTCCCGCCACGGCCCCGGCCCGGGCCCCGTCCGAGCCCTTCTCCCCCTGGGGCTCGGGGGCAGAGCGAGGGGCGCGGCCGCCCCCATCCCAGGCCCCGCGGGCATTTGTTATTGTAGGGTCGCTTGGCAGGAGCGGGGCCGTCCCTTGGTGCCGCGATTCCCAGCGGGGCAGGAGTTTGCCCGGCGCCGTCCCCAGCCTCCCCGCAGCCCGTGTCCGAAGCGTGTTGGGGAGCGGGACAGGGAGGCTGCCGGTCCGTGGCTGCGGAGGGGAAGGCTCTCGCAGCAGCGGCGTGGGGAAGAGAGCGGGAGAGGAGCGGAGATGGCCTGTCAGGGTAGCGGTAGCCCGTCCCGCAGGGGTGGGAGAGCAGGGGCAGCCGGGACCCCATAGTAACGGAGAGCCCATAGAGAGGTTCAGTTCGGGGGGGGGGGGGGGGGATGAAGCGCTTTGTCCAGGCGATTAGGCTGGAGAACAGACTTGGGAGGTCACTGCCAGCCGCAGATCGAGGGAGGGGGGCAAGGCGATATGCAAATGAGCTGTCCCCATTAACTGCATCTCTCTGAGAGACGGTGAATCGCACGAGAGCCAGCCAGCGCTTTCCAGACATCAAAGCCAAGCCACACACAGGGGGACTGTACCCTGGAGAGCAGACTCTGAACGTGACAAAGGGCAAACACTCTCCTTGGATGTCTAAGCAGCGTCCACACTTCAGAAAAGGATGTTGAAAAATTGGAAAGGGATCATGGAATCATAGAATATCAGGGTTGGAGGGGACCTCAGGAGGTGTCTAGTCCAACCCCCTGCTCAAAGCAGGACCAATCCCCAACTAAAAGAGTTCGAAAAGCGCCTCCCAGGCTGGCAAACCTGCCTGATAGTGAGAGATGAAAGAAGTTCAGGGAAGGGATCATTCTGATGATCATCTAGTCTGACCGCCTCTAAAACTCAGGCCACAGGACTTCCTCACAATAATTCCCAGAGCAGAGCTTTTAGAAAAAACAGCCTGTCTTGATTTAAAATAGTCAGCAAGGGAGAAGTCACCAACTCTTGATAAATTGTTCCAATGGTTAATTATTCTCACCTTTCAAAAGGTATGCCTTGTTTCCAGCCTGTCTAACTTCAACTTCCAATGATTGGATCATGTTATAACTTTCCCAGGTCCATGGAAGAGCCCACCATTTGTTCCCCAGCTCCGTACTTACAGACTGTGATCCCGTCATCACTTAACGGAGTCTGGCGGCACCTTAAAGACTAACAGATTTATTTGGGTATAAGCTTTCGTGGGTAAAAAAACCACTTCTTCAGATGCATGGAGTGAAAATTACAGATGCAGGTCTTATATAATGACACATGAAGTCCTACTTACAGACTGTGATCCAGTCATCACTGAACGTTCTCTTCGTTAAGCTAAATAGATGGAGCTTTCTGAGCCTCTCACTATACGTCATGTTTTCTAATCATTTAATCATTCTTGTGGCTCTTCTCTGAACCCCTCTGATGTTTTAATAGCCTTCTTAAAATGTGGGCACCAGAACCGGGCACAGGAGTCCAGCAGTGGTCACACCCAGTGCCAAATACAGAGATAAAGTAACCTCTCTGCTCCTGCTGGATCTGCTTAGTTTAGCCAAGAGAAGGTGACTTGGGCACGGTCTACCCATACCAACGTGGGGAATACAGTTCTGATACCAGACTGCTATTTAATCAAGCAGAAAAAGGCACAGTGAGATCCAATGGTTGGAAGCTGAAGCTAGAGAAATTGAGATTAGAAATAAGAGGCATGCTTTTCAGAGTGAGGGTCATTAACCATCCAGAAGGAAGTTGTTCCATTACCCGAACTCTTTAACTCAAGCCTGGAAGTCTTTCTAAAAGATCTATCATAGTTCTGACAGAGGTTATTGGCTTGATGCAAACATTATTAGGTGAAATTTTCTGGCCTGTGCTATAGCTATACAAGTCAGACTAGACAATCATAATGATTCCTTCTGGCCTTCAGAGCAATGAATGTTGTCTTCCCTAGGGGGGAAAAAGGTGAGTTTTCAAGCCCCTGTTCAAATTTTAGGTTTAACTGGGGGTTCCCTTGACCAGCTGAAGTGCTAACAGAATAGTTTGCCTTGTCTGCGTTAGAATTTTAACTGGTGTTAGCTAACACATGCTAAAACACACCTTTCCCCCTAGGTCTGACATGGCCAACCAGACCTTACTCACTGTGGTGAAGAAGTAGTTTTTTGGGCAAGCAAGGGAGGAAAAAGAACATCCCCCAGTAGCTGCAGTCACAGGCAGAGTAGTCAGTGTTCTTAATGACATTTGGATGCTTCAAAAGAAATCCTGGCTGAACTGAACTCATGTTGACTTCAGTGGGGCCAGATTTTACTCCCCATGTTTGTCATCAGGTACATACAGTATATAGTAGCTAAGTCATTTTCCAAGTAGTACAATGTAGTTGTATTTGTTGAAATAAATAGACAGCAAAACAGAGTTTTACTACAAGCTCCAAATGTGTTATTTAGCTGTGTGAGTAGAGCACAAATGGAAGAAACAGGGATCGTCTGTAATGTGGCAGCCCAGACTTCAGAGGAGCAAACCCTGGTGGTGGTGGTGTCACTTGACACACGGACATGGAAAGCTCCAGGCCAGCATCCCTTCCTACTTGTTTGGCTTTTGCAGAGTTTGTTGAATTCATCACCCTTTGGCTACCAGTCTTGGAGGCATCACTTCACCTTTTCGGTCTGATCGTTGGCCGTGGCTGGCATGGACGTTCGTCTTGGTGCTCTGTAGTGCAGTGCTGACACTGCCTCATGCAAAGGTGCCTCCAGAATGCTGAGCGAGATGGTAAATTCTATGTTGTAAAACACGAAGGAGAATATTTGCATCTCCTGGAGTGTTTTGACCTTTGGCCTCCTCCACAGTACCCAGCTATGGGGATAACGGTGCTGGCATGCTGATCAACCCATCGACTGCCTGTGAATGTGTGGGCCTTCGACATGATGTTCCAGACAGATCATGTTTTGGCTGAATGTTGTCCTTTTTGCATTTGTGACCATCTCTGTTCCAGAACTGGTGTCTATAGCATTAAATAAACAAGTTCTCCTAAGAATATACCCAGACGCTGCATCCCTGATTTCTGCTCCAATGGGAAGCTGCCCTGCAGGGCCCTGACCCTTGCTTCTGCTCAGCAAGAGGGAATGAACTTATGTCTCTGACAGCCGGACCCTGTATCTGGTTGCCTTTCTGCCATCTTGTTTCCAGTACAGAGTTTTCCTTATTGCCTGTTCTTTGAGCAGCCCCTTTTGAAGTCCCCCTGGCTGCTTCCTCCCCATTGCATTCTTGTCATGCAAAGGGCTTACTTCTGGTGTCCTTTTCAGGGGACGTCTTCTTTCTATTACACCTGGCATGCAGGGCTGGAGGCTCCTGCTGCCATTCAAATCAATGGGGCTTTTCACTGAGTCTTGGGGCAGCAGAATCACGTGCCTCTCATTCACCAGCCTGTGTCCCCATCTCTTCCAGTGCCAGTGGCTTGGAGCATCGGTGCTGTGATTCTCAGGCAGTGTCTTGCTGTCAGCAAAAGGCAGGTGCTCAGCTGTTTCTTCTCTGGCTGGGAAGTTTTATTTTTTGGATCACTTTATTTTCTGCACTGGAAGCAAACTCCCTTGGGCCGTGGCTGGCTGTATGTGTGACCCAGCATCTACTGGGTCCTTAGTCCCCTATGAATATGGGATCCAGGGAGTCTCAACTCCAGGAACTTTAACCCAGAAATGGCCTGTCTCACTGTCCTCTGGACCCGGGCTCTGTGGCAAGCAGTCACTGGAGTTTGCCTGTCTTTTCTCTTTGTGATTCTCCCCTAGGGTGACCAGTCAGCAAGTGTGAAAAATCAGGATGGGGGTAGGGGTGGGGTGGGGTGGGGTGGGGGTAATAGAAACCTATATAAGAAAAAGCCCGAAATATTGGAACTGTCCCTATAAAATCAGGACATCTGGTCACCCTATTCTCCCCTGACCCCTTCATTGTCATAGAATCATAGACTATCAGGGTTGGCAGGGACCTCAGGAGGTATCTAGTCCAACCCCCTGCTCAAAGCAGGACCCAGCCCCAACAGGCTGGATCTCCTTGGTTTTCAGTCTTTTCCAATTTAGCACCAGGCCTCCACTTCCCCGTCAGGAGAACGGGACCCTGGCAAGATTTACATCCAGTTATAACCTGCCACCGGCTGTCACTGTACCCGCAGGGCACGCTTACCACAGACAGCACCAAGAGGCAGCACCAGCACCTCCTGTGAGTATTTCTGTCTTAAAGAGTTTGATTTGCTAGGTTCCTCACCACACCCTAGTCACCGATCACTCCAGCCCAGGGCCATGAATACAGCAACCCTGTGTTCATTGCTCAGTAGATATTTACACGAAGAGGCAGGTTAATCTCTATGTTGGTTACTGAGGGCTCAGGGTAGGCTTGACCTGGTGCATCTCTCCCCCACAGGCTCCGGAGTACATTGGGGCTGCGTGGAGTTGGTACGTTATCCGATTCCTGCAGAGCGGAGGTTCCCACAGCTGTGTGAATGGACCTTAGCCAGAGAGACCACGACCCCTCTGGCTAGTCCTCAGTACGGCCCACTGGCTAGACCACCAGCTAGTCCCTGGCAGTTGACACTGGCTAATTGCTGAGGGTTTGGAGAAGCCACAGGGATGCCATGTTGAGGAGGAGGAGGGGGATTTATGGTCCCTGGGGTGATGACTTGGATTCATGCCTGAGGGAGTCTGGATGGGTTCACCCAGCTGAGACCCACCCTCATACCCAGTCTGTTCTCCTCAGGCGACATGCCAAACCCCGCCACAGGTCTCCACTCCCAGGACAGAAACACAGACACTTAACCACCCCCCGACCAGGCCAGAGTCCAGGAGCTTGGGCGGGAGAACTGGCAGAGGATGGATGGGGGCGATGTGCCAGTGCTGCCAGCAGGCCTGTGTTGAGGGAGGAAGGCAGGGCTGAGGGCAGGTTCCCAGTACAGAAGGCCTGGGCCCAGCAGGCAGCTCTGGGGCTGGTGCAGCACCCCCCCCCCCAGCATAGCCCCAGCTCACTGCTAGCAGGCATGAAGGATGCTCCAGATCTGTACCAGGCACGTAGCACTGCCTCCCCCTGGTGGCCATGCTGCTGAGCTGCAGGATGAGGCAAAGCTGATGGTCCCCTGTCAGCCTGCACACAAGCCTCGTCAGCCGGGAAGAGTCACGCAAAGGCTCAGTGGTGTCTGTAGATAATCCACACTCATGTACTAGACCCGACGTACAAATGGATCAGGGCTTTAAGCCCTCCTGCTTCAGGGCATGAGCCAGACATTAGCTGGAGGTGGGCCCGGGCACCGAGGGGCTCAGAGGGGTTACAGGGGTATCCTGGGGCTGGCAGGTGATGGGAGGTCTCACGTAAGAGCTGGGGGGTGGTGGGGGTGGTGTCACACTATCATAGTGAAAGGCACACAAGCCTGATTTGTGAGGAGTGATCTATATACACTGAAAATTATGGTCATAAGGTCTGTTTCAGCTGAGGTGAAAAACAGGTTTTCAGTCAGCCAACCTAAGAACGGCCAGACAGGGTCAGACCAAAGATCCACCTAGCCCAGTATCCTGTCTTCTGACAGTGGCCAATGCCAGGTGCCCCAGAGGGAATGAACAGGGCAGGCAATCAAGTGATCCATCCCCTGTCGCCCATTCCCAGCTCCTGGCAAACAGACATAGAGAGCTTGCTTATTATAGAAACTTCTCTTAAGTTTCAAAAGGTAAGATTGCAACTCATTGTGGGTGTATGTTTGCCTGCTTTAATCTTGTACATAACTCTCATTTCCTTTGCCTAGTTAATAAAGCTTCAGATAGTTTATTATAGGATTAGCAACGAGCATTGTCTTTGCTGTGAGATCTAAGGAGTGATTGGCCTGTGTTAAGTGACTGATCCTTTAGGACTGGGAATAACCTGAATATTTCTCTGATTCTTGGTGTAAGGGACCATCTATCACAAAGGTAAGCTCACCTGGGTAGCCAGATAGACCGGAGTACCCAAGGAGGACTGTCTGTGACTCCATGTTTAGCTGTTATAGGGCCTGAGGAGTTTACACTTGATAACTGGTGGGTGAAATCCATGTATAGAATTCACAGCCAATTTGGTGTTTGTGCCCTGGTTCCAAACAGTCTGCCCTGAGTCTCGCTCTTGAGTCACTGCAGGCAGTTTGACAGTGTATTGTCGCGATAGGTGGCTACATATTGGTCCAAGAGGTCCCAGAACACGTCGTTAAAGTGCTAGAAGGTTGCCAGGGTGTTCATAAGATCAGACGGCATCACTAAGGGCTTGAAGTGATCGTAATGGATTTGGAAGGTGGTCTTCCATTCATCCCCTGCCCAGATGTGCACCAAGCTACAACCCTACCCCCAAAGGTCCATTTTCGTAGATAGCCAAGACCACCTTACATGGTCTAGCAGTTCAGGGATCAGAGGTAAGGGGTAGAGTGGCTGGCTCTGGTTTAGACATTGCGTAGATTTGACCCTAAAGGGCCTGTGCCCTAGACTGCAAATTTATGGGGCAGTTGTCGTCCCGGTGCGGGAGTAGGGTAGCCGCATTATTTTTCTCAAAAACATCCCTAGTTTTGCTATTGACTGGTAGAGGTTGAGGGTCAATCCTGAGCATGGCCCCACCTGACCCCTCACCAGTGCCTGGGATTCCCTTGAGATGAGCACTGCCTCACGCTAGAAGGGTCTACCCAGGTCCAAAGACCCATGGCCAGCTGTGAGCAGACAGACTTGCTGGCAAAATTTGTAGGGGAAGCTGATGTTTTGTTACCACCAGACGACCTGGGGGTTGTAGAGAGCCAGAAACAAGACGCTGAGTATCAGTGGGAAATGCAGATAATGGATTGCACTGAATCCCAGTGTCGCTCGGTGTCCTTGGATGGTGACTTCCAGGGATGCAGTCTCTTCCTCCATCAGACCTGGGGACAGGAGTGACCAGACTATCATCTCTAGGCGGTCCAGGGTAGATTTCAGCCATTCGAGGATTTCCACAGCTTGAGCTGTACTGGTGTCTATAAAATTATCATCAGCATCAGAATCAACAAGGGCCCAGTGTGGACGTATCTGTTGGGACTCACCCTGAATGCGTAACTGTATCCGTATTTGAAGGTGTGCTGAGGACCTATGTGGCCCAGGGCACGTTCCAGTCACGTCTCTCCGGGCTCGTGTTTGCAAAGGGCAGGCAGCCAGTTGGGGCTGGGCTCGCTGCCATAAAAACACAGGTTATTACACCAGCCTTGCTCCCCCTCCTTGGTGGTCAGATGCCAGTGAGCCAGACTGACCCACCTGGGCTCGGGGGTCTGGTCTGCAGATGATGGGGCTGGGGTATCGACCGGGCAGCAGCGATACCCTTTTTTCTCCTCCCTTCACTCACACAACGGGCTGTCAATACAAGTTGATGAAGGCATCCAGACTTGTAGGTGTTTCTGCCCGGACCTGCTCGTCCTTGGTCTCTCCCTGGAGCCCGCCTCAAAATGGATAAAGCCGAGCTGTCCCATTCCATTCTGCGGCAGCAGTGAGCCATTGGAGAGGTGAGGTGTACGAGGTAGCCTGGCCTGGCCAGATCCTTCGCAGGGTGGCTTCGGCTGAGTAGCACTGAAGAGTTGAGAAGGCTTGCAGGGAAGTGTTCCAACCCTACACCACTGGGGTATTT
Organism: Mauremys mutica; assembly: GCF_020497125.1. Lineage (NCBI taxonomy): Eukaryota > Metazoa > Chordata > Testudines > Geoemydidae > Mauremys > Mauremys mutica. The sequence continues at coordinate 27,586,391 of NC_059087.1, forward strand.
TGTTCCAAGAGGGGAAGGCCAGTCCAACACTTCCACTTTTGCCTGCTCTGTGGAATAGGTCTGGGGTGGAGCAGGAAAAATAGGTGACATTGACTGAGGAGCCCTCTGAATTTTTGGCTGCTTCTATCAAAATGCTCAAGCGGGGGTACCTGGGACCTTGTTCAGGAGGCAGGGCCACAACCCATGCCTGGCTGCGGTGTTTTCTTTGGGCAAGTGGGGCACTTGTTCCCAAAGGGGCTGATTCTCAGCCAAAAAGTGCATCACCTGAGCTCACCGTGCATGATTTTCTGCCTGGAGATGGTCAACCTGCTCCTGTGGTCCTGGTGTCCCTTGGGGTGTGCTGGGGGGCGGTACGCCTGCTGCTTCCAGTCCCTCCCTGAGGCCATTTCCACAGAGGGAGTTAGGGGTGCAAACTTTCACAACCGGGGCGTGGGTGGTCAGGCATAGTGGCTGGACCAGTGATGGCCAAGAACAGCGTCAAAGGCCAGAACCTGAGTCAAGAACCAGGGGTCAGAGCCAAGGCTCAGAACTGAGGTCAGTTGTCCAAGAGCGAGCCGGCAGGCAGATCTGTAGCTACAGCTGGCGGAGGAGTCCATCTTGTTGCACAGACGCCTCCGGGAACCCCTCCTGGGCTTAAATAGGGAGCCTGGACCAACAAGGGGCCATGAGAGAAGCTGTCAGTTTGGCCATCTGGGGTGGTACTTTCTGTGGTAGGTACGTCCATAGGGTCTATGTGCTAACGCTGCTGGGTAACGGCATGGAGGCACTGGCCATCCCGCACCCTGCCCATCCGGGCTGTGGTCTCTGCAGAACCTCACACCCTGGCTCCTTCACCTAGGAGGTAAATGGACAGCATGAAAGAGGGCTGTTGGCCAGGCCTGGCTGGAACCACTGGAGAGAACTTTGGGTGAGAAAAGCTTCCTTAGACAGGAGGGTCAAACCTGGTAGTTATGTTTAGGCTCCAGAAAGAGCGTTATTGTGTTTTATACGTAACCATCCGTTTCCAATGCTCTAACTCACTCTAGACTGTTCTTTGCTAATATTCTTGTTTTCACTCTTGTGTGTTTAGCAGAGCTGGGTTCTGAGGCCTCATTAAGAAGCTGGTGTGTTGGGAACAGTGGCCCTGGTAACTCAGTGTTCAGGGGAGCAGGGGCTGGAAGCTACAGGGAACATTTGGAGGACTTGGGGCCTTTCTAGCACTCGCTGTACAGAGAGAGTGAGGCCTGTGAGGCAGTTCTGGTGCTACCAGGGGCTGGTGGTTTCAGAGAGCTGGTCCACAGCAGGGCCAGACAAGACGTCCTCACAGGAAGGGCAGGGGCCTTACAACCCTGGGTACCCCTGGGAGTGTCACCGATGGGTACAGTGAGAAACTTCCCTGGGGCAGGTTAGTCCACCATTATCCACTGCAGGGTTCTGGCCACTGTTGGAAAGAGGCCCTGGGCAAGATGGACCATGGGTCTCTGGCGGTTCTTGGGCTGCTGTATTTCCTACATGCCATGTTATATTTATCATGGCCGATATTTGCTTTAAGGCAGGCGCACTGGTGCCCCAGAGGAATGTAGTCTGGCGTATGCCTGCACTGCCACGCGTGGGGATGGCACAGGGCTATGCCAGTGTGGGCAGAAAACAGCGGATCCTGGACTCATCCTTGTTTCATGTCACAAAGGAACAAGAGGCCTCTTGCCTGCACTTCTAGAATTTACTATACTGGACAAGCTCTGCCTCGCCTATGGATACATCCCGCAGCACACCGGATGGGCAGTGCTCAAGGCAGGGCTCCTGCCTGGGGATAAAAAGAAACATGACTCAGCTGCCTCATCCACGGTTTCCAGTCCATCCTGTGCACTGAACAGGCCGGGGTTCGACAGGAACAACGTCTGTGAGCATAGAATTAAGGACTGTTTCACAATGCATCCGCACCAGAGGGCGGAACGAAGGCTGCATGGACATAACTGACATTTCCTGCCTCTTCAGCACTTCATTGTACAGCCTTAATGGGCTTTTAACAATTTTTACATGGTATTATTAGAGCATTAATTAAGCCCAATGACTGGTGGTTGAGATACAGAGTATCCTTTAGAAAGAGACAGCCAGTCTTGATGTAAAAAGACTCCAGGTGATGAAGAATCCACTACATCATTTGGTAAGTTGCTGCATTGGCTAATTATTCTCAGTTAAAAAAATTGTGACTTAGTTCTAGGCTTGGCAGAATTTGATTGTTTAAACATGTAATTGGACAATGTTGATATTTATTTTTAAGAATTTTTATGATCAATTTAATTTTTCACAGTTGTGGGGAATTATTGGAGGGGGTCACACAATTGTTTCAGGACAGAAGCCCCTTTGAATTTCAGAAAAGTAAAGCTTTGTAAACCATTGATACACCAATTGTCAGCATCATGTCAAAGTAAATACCCTTAAGTCAAAGAATAACTGTTTTCAATATTCATTCACTAGCCCATTTGCAACAAGCCTGACCCAGAAGTCTAAATTCCTGGGTTTTGACTCTGACGAGTTCTCAAGCAGCATTACCCTCCCCCCATCCCACTTTGCCTATCTGTAAATTCTTATTATTGATGGAAATATCTTTTCACCCATTTGTGTGTGTACAGTAAAACTGACATTTACCAATCTCAAATCCTTCCAAATCTACCAGCACCTATTTCCAGTTTGAATGTTTTATCTTTAAGTTCCAGCCCTTGAACCTTGGCCTGCCTTGGTTTGCTAACTTAAATATCTCTGTTATCAGAGATCTTCTCACAGAGGTACTTAAGCCGGCTATCAAGTCATATCTCACCCTTCTCTTGAATAAACTAAATAGTTTGAGCTTTAGTTTCCCCGGGGAAGGTAGGTTTTCCAGACTTCAAGTCATTTGTGTGGCTCTTATCTGAACACTTTCCAATTTTTCAACCTCCTTTTTTGAAATGTGGCCAACAGAACTGGATGTATTCTCCTAAAACTGTCTCACTCATGCCATATATAGAAGTAATCCCATCTCCTTACTCCTGCTTGATGTTCCTCTGCTTAACATCCAAGGATCACAGGAGGTCTCCTATACACTGCAGTGCACTGGGAGCACGCTTAGTTGGTTTCCACCTGAACATTTAACTCCTTCTCAATGTCCCTGCTTTCCAGGAGACAGCTCTGTATCCTGTCATTGTCACCTATATTCTTGGTTCCTAGATGTATGACTTTGCATTGGGCTGCATTAAACCACATTTGTTTGTGCCCAGGTTACTGAGTGATCCAGGGTTTAAACAGTGAAATCCTGGATTGGTCTGTTTCCTTCTGCAAACCCTGTGGATGTCAGTCACTCAGGGGAGGAAGGTGGGTCAAAGGGGTTTGTTTCCACTCAAGGGTTAATAAAGGTGACTCCCTGTCCTAGGTGGAGCTGTTGTGTGTTTCTGTGTTCTGAGCTGCATGTGAGTAGTAGCATAAAGAGTGTCTACCCCACAAAGAAGCCCCATGGCAGTGAGTCTGAGAACCTGGGTTTGATCAATGGTTCATTGCTAAACTGGGAGGGTGTACCTAGTGGGGTCCCACCGGGGTCAGTCCTGGGTCTGGTATTATTCACTACTTTCATTAATGATTTAGATAAGGGAGAGAAGAGTATGTTTATAAAATGTGCAGATGACACAAAGCTGGGAGGGGTTGGAGACAGCTTGGAGGACACAATTAGAATTCAAAATGACCATGACCAGCTGGAGAATTGGTCTGAAATCAGCAAGGTGAAATTCAATAAAGACAAGTACAAAGATCTTGACTTAAGATGAAAAAATCAAATGCACAGCTACAAAGTGGGAATAACTGGCATGGTATAGTACTGCTGGAAATAATCTGGGCGTTATAGTGGATCATGAACTGAATACAAGTCAATAGTGTGACGCAGCTGCACAGCAGGCTAATATTGTTGGGTGTATTAACAGGAGCATTGTATGGAAGATGGGGGAGTAATTGTCCCACTCTACTTGGGCTCAGCTGGAGCACTGTGTCTAATTCTGGACACCAAACTTTAGGGAAGATGTGGGCAAAGTGGAGAGCGTCCAGAGAGCAACAAAAATGATAAAAGGTTTTGAAACCTCACCTATGACGGAAGGTTTAAAAAAGCCCCAATAACAACTGGATATGTATGGTCAAAAGAAAAGACTGGGTGGGGGGGGGGACGACCTGATAATAGTCGTCAATTATGTTAAGGTCAGTCGTCTTTATAACAGTGATCAATTGTTCTCCATGTTCACTGAAGATAGGACAAGAAGTAATGGGCTTAATCTGCAGCAAGGGAGATTTTAGGTTAGATAGCAGAGAAAACTTTGACCCGAAGGGTAGTTAAACTCTGGTGTAGGCTTCCAAAAGAGGCTGTGGAATCCCAGTCATTGGAGGTTTTTAAAAACAGATTGGACAAACACCTGTTAGACCCTCCTTATGTTTACTTGGTCCTGCCTCAGTGTCCGGGGCTGGACCTGAGGACCTCTTGAGGTCCCTTCCACCCCTACAGTTCTATGATTCTATAAGGGGAGACATGATTATAATCTAGAAGTACCTACATAGAGAACAAATGTTTAATAATGGGCTCTTCAGTCTAGCAGAAGATATAACATGATCCAATGGCTGGAAGTTGAAGGTAGACAAATTCAGGCAGGAAATGTTAAGGGTTGAGTATAATTAACAATTGGAACACAGTTTACACCAAGGGTTGTGGTGGATTCTCCATCACTGGCCATTTTAAAAATCAAGATTGGATGTTTTTTTTGAAAAGATCTGCTCCAGGAATTATTGTGGGGGCAGGGCTCTAGCCTGCATGAGGCAGGAGGTCAGACTAGATGATGACAAAGATCCCTGCTGATCTTAAAATCTATGAACAACACAGGCCAGACATGGTGTTGCTCCTTTCACCAGTTCAGGGAGCTCTTCACGTGCAAGGGGACCATGACCTGTCTGTCCAGGCTGTCCCTAGTCAGAGAACAGGCAGTTCTCAACCAACCTTGGAAGAAGTGGAGGTGTAACCTTGCATGATTGATCCCAAAGGTACAAGCTACCATATTGCCAAGGAGTTGAAGACAGCTCCTTAGTGATGTCTGAGGGCTTCCCTGAATCGTCCCTACCAGTCCCGACAGTCACAAATCTGTTTGAAAGAAGGTACGCGCCGGCTGTCCCTGAGTCCATATATGCCCCTATAAATGGTATTCCTTTCACTGGTACTAATGTGGGTTTCTTTAGATTCAGCTATAGGCCCAACTCTCAGAACAGAGCCTTCTTACTGGACGACAACTCTGCCTGGAAAGAGCAGCCTTTGAGAAGCCGGTCGCTGAGGTACAAGTTGTAGTAAGATGAGGCCCTGAAACATAAACCCTTATCAGAGGCCCAGTATGAGGCCTGAACTAAAGTAATGGTCAAGACTTTGCTAACATAAAGCAAAGTTAAGCTGTGAGCCAGAGGCAGGCCCTGCTCTCAGAAGCTGGCAAGGGAAGGGCTTATACTGCAAAAAGAGACATACCTAAAAGGTACTGGACACCAGATATCAGAACATTCGCATACTTGTACACTCCACACAGATAACAAGGAACAGGCCGACCCATCCCAATGACAGGGCCAAAAGGGTAATATGATGGATAGCGTTGTTTTGTTCGAACCCACATGTACAAGGTGAGAGGCAGCACCTTACTACATAGAGGGGTTGTACCTTGCTACGTAGAGGGGTTGCACCTCAATACGTCAGGAGTGATGTGTAACTTGTTTGTACCTCTGTATAAGAATGCACCCGAGTGGATGTCTTTGTCTAGCCTCGGGGGCAGTGGAAAGTCCCGCCACTGACTGAGCTGAGTCCATTGCCAGGGGGCACATATTCGTAGTATGTCCTGTAGAGTAAAGTCTAGAGGGAACTATTATTGTGCTTCCTTTGACAATAAACCTGGCCGACGTGCCTTCGTACCTTATTAGAGTCTGTGGTCATTGGGGGTTCTCTCGGGGTCTGCTGTGTCAGCTATCTGCGCAGAGCTGGGACAGCACACAGAGGGAACACATGCACGCAGCCTACTGATATCAACATTGAACAGAGCAGAGCACCACACCAGTAGCATCTGACAACACAAGTAAGCCACCACTACCGCGCAACCCTCCAAGAACACTATTGGGGCTGAAGACGGACCAACAGAAAATCACTTGTTATTGGAAATGATCTTTGCCTACAGTGAATCATAGATATTTCCTGTGTGATGGGTGTTTGGAAAGAGGTTTTTTGTAGGTAAAGGGAGGAAAAACAATCCCCTTCCTCTAGAGCCTGAATTATGATGGTTAAGAGTCACCATTCTGGTTTTTTCAAGCTTCACAAATTTGTTCAACTGTCTTAGATCTAAGAGTGGCCTCCAATCTCCATCCTTTTTCAATACTAGGAGATATTCTGAATAGAACCCCCTGCCCCTGTGAGGGGAAAGGACTGGCTCTATCGCTCCTAGCTGGAGGAGTGTCCAGCTCTTCCCTTAGTAGAAGACCATGAGAGGGGCCAGGAATGGGTGTGAAAGGGAGTGGCAAAAACTGGATGGCGTAGCCCGATGTTACGGCCACCAAGATCCATTGGTCTATGGTGATCCACTCCCAGGCCTGGTGAAAATGGACAAGGCGGTTCGCCAGAGGGAGTGAGGGTGCAACTGTAAAATCAGAGGAATGGAAGGAATTGAACCTTCGTCCAACCCACCAAAGCTGCTGTTGAGATGATACCTGGGTGGCTGGCTGGATGGCCCTCTTCCTCTGAAATCTCTCTCTTTCTGGGGAGTTCCCTGGGTCTTTGGTGCCCTGAGAACTGAGCAGGGCATGATCTCTGGGCAGTCTGGGACCTACTGCAATGCTTCTTGCTTGTAGGCATATAAACACCCAATGAACGTAAGGTAGCTCTGGTGTCCTTAAGCATGTGCAGGGAGTCATTCGTGGTCTCTGAGAAGAGTTTATGACCATCAAAGGGGAGGTTACCTATTGCGTCTTGAACCTCTATTGGAAACCCCAAAAGTTGGCGTCATGCCTCCCTGAGCATAACTATCACCGTGGAGATAGACCTGACAGCCGGATCCGCAACAGCTAAGGATGCTTGGAGAGCTGGTCTGGGCAGCAGTTGACCCTCTGCAACACTAGACTGGAATGGTTCCCTACAGTCACATGGCAGATGTTTAATAAAGGCTGTAAACGTCTTGTAATTACCGGTAGTTAAGTTCTTTTGGCCATGGCCACCTGATAGTGTGTGATGCAGAACTGCAAGACCGGGGACGAGTAAGAAAAGACTGGATCTCTTTGGACGAAAGTCGGATCCTTGTCACGGGGTAGCCCTTGAAAAATGCTGCCTAGCCCCCTCCTTTGCAGCATCCACCATGAGGCAGTTAGGTTGGTGATGGCAAAACAAAGTCCGAGTCCTTAAGGGTGCACAATACTTGCTGCCCTTTTGCATGTTGGTGGCACGGGCTCTGCCAGGCTGTCTGAGCTGGATCCACAAGAGCCTCTTTAACAGGCAGTGCCACTCTGGAGGGTGTTGCTGAGTGCCTGTGCTGCTAGTCTTTGACATCCTCCAGAGGGAGCTGTAGTGCACTCGCTACCCTTCTAATGAGGCCCTGAAATTGTTAGCGAGAGAAAGAGGGGGAAGCATGAGTGCCTCATCCAGCGGTGACAACAAAATGGGACTTTCAGGGGTGACTTCCACATCTGCCCTTCAACATCTCCTACCTTGAAAGGGTAGAGGGAGGATGTGGAACCCCAGTCTCCCTAAGGGACAGTACCAGTATTTACTGGATTGTTGCAGCTAAGCAGCCCATGGGTCCCAGTATCAGCATTGTGGGGGTCTATAAGGGAGCAGAAGTTGTATACAGGGCTGCTTCCACCACGCCTGATGAGCTGCAGAGTCCTCACTGTGTGAGGGCAGGTTCCTACAGGGCGATGTAGGAGAACCTCAAACAGAACAACGGTGTCCGCTTCTTTTTTCTCAACATCTTCCTGTGGGGGAGCTGCCACTGAGGACAGAGGAGAAACCTCTGCCAGGGAGCGGTCACTTAGAGACTGAGATCTTGGTACCATGAGATGCTCAGTACCTGACAGCAACTGGGACTCTGGTTCATCCGACACTGAGCGATCCATCAAGTATCAGAACTGTGGTACTGGAAAAGACCCTGGTACTGACACTATAGCTGAGGTTGCCAATAATGAGCATAACACAGGCTTTGTGGATGTCAAACACCGCTGCTTGCTTGGTACACAGGGTCCAGGCACCCCCAGCTGAGCTTGCATCAGTAGCTATGACTAGTGTGTCACAGCACCAATGGCTGAGCAGGACGCTTCAGTGCATGGGGGGTAAGCGTGGGCTGAATGGGCACCGGTAGCTAGAACGTTCCGATCAGGGCTTGAGGGGGACACGCACATGCACACCCATAGGGCTGGTCTACACCGGGGGGTGGGGAAGCGATCTAAGATATGCAACTTCAGCTACGTGAATAGCGTAGCTGAAGTCGAAATATCTTAGATCGAGTTACCTACCGTTCTCACGGCACGAGATCGACGTCCGCGGATCCCCCTGTCGACTCCGCTACTGCCATTCACGTTGGTGGAGTTCCGGAGTTGACAGGAGCGCGTTCGGGGATCGATATATCGCGTCTAGACGAGACGCAATATATCGATCCCCGAGAAATCGATTGCTACCCACCGATACGGCGGTAGTGAAGACATACCCCTAGGGATGCTACTCGAAGAAGGGGGAGCACTTGAGTGGAGGGGCAGAGAGTTTGGGAGGAAATTGCGGTGAAGAGCCCAGGGCAGTGGATTAGGGGAAGAACAGCAGGGGGGGGGGGTTGTGGGGGGGGAGGGAGGGAGCATCAGCAATTTGTGGGGTTAGTGAGGGAGGGGCTGGAGAAGCACTCAGGGTGGAGCAGTTTAGGATGATGTTTGTGGCTGGCTGTGGGGTAGGGGGAGGGCTATATTTGGAAGTGTTTGAGTTTTGGGTGAGCCCCCTGATCGATTGGGGAGCACATGCCTAAGGGCTGGGCTTACAGGGAGTACACGCAAGGACAGAGCAGGACAATACTTGATGTTTCAGCTCAGTGGCCAAAACAAAAAAAAAACAACCCAATTGCTTCAGTTTTTCCATCCCAAAATGAAAAATAAAACCCCCCAGTTTCAGGTCACATGAAACACTGACCGGGGATTCAAATCAACATTTTAAAACAAAACATTGATTTAAATTGACATTTCATTTAAAAATGTCATCGCACAACATTGTTTGGAAAATGTCAATTCAAACTGGAACATCAAAACTGGACATTTAAAAAACGTCCAACCAAACCCAACCGTGACTTTTCCAAACATGTTCCAGGTGAAACTATTGGCTGATCTGACCCAGATTAGTGAGTAGGTGCAGTGCCCCCCCCCCCCATGGACTTTTTGGGGCATATTTACTATTCACCAAATTTTTGTTTGCCCCCCTCTACTCCAGCAGGAACTTTGTGCAACACCTGCTGATTCATGATCAGAACCCTTAGGGTTCACAATAGTGTGACTCACAAATCAGGCTCTTCAAAATCCTGAGATTTTAAAAGCGTCAGGCTCTGCACATTGACCTTCTGGTGTTTCCATCCCAGCCTGTAGGAGCCACTCCAGCTTTTTCCCCCATGCAGCAGGGCTAAAAACTGACTCTTGTTTTAAAGGCTGGCTGAGAGGCTCCTAGATTCACAGGAGTTCAGGAGCTGGGGTTTCACGGAATTCATCACAGATCATGAGACTCTCACTAACCCTGAGACACAACCTTTCACTCTTGTCTCTCTCACCAACAAAAGTTGGTCCAATGAAAGGTATTAACCCCCCCACCGACCCCATCTCTCTGATGTCCTGAGACTGACATGGCTACAACACTGATAACAGCCTGAGTCAGCCACACTAAACAGCAATTATAGGTGAGGCCTTGATAGTGGGGAACACCATGGTAGGGATGCAAGTGGGGCCCTCGGCTTCAGGGTGAGAACCACTTGCAGGGAGGGGTGGTTTTGTGATCACCAGGGGAAGCAAGCCCTCGCCCAAGGACGTTGCTTGAAGACTTGTGTGCCGAGGGGAGGAGGAGCAGGAGATGTGTGAGCAGCAAGGAGTCTTATGGGCAGGGAGACAATCACCAGCTGAGGGGGTAGACTAGCCCCCAGCCCCACAGGATCCCATCCCAGGTGAGTACCCACAGCCCAGGGAGGGTGGGCAGTGCAGCTACAACCTCCTCGGGCCTGAGCCTGAGCTGGGGCCATCACGCAGGAGCTGCAGAGCAGGAAGGGGCCTAGGGGCAGAGCCATGCCTGGCTCTTTGGGGAGGCAGATCCCCCCCTGCCCTTGATACCCACCACCCACAGAGCCTCTGGCAACCTCCGAGGGGGAACAATTGAGGGTAGCATTCCTAGGGGTTGCAGCAGGGCTAATCCGCTGAACACCTTTCAGGCAGGGGTGGCTACTCAAATCCTGGAGCAGGAGAATCAATGAGGATTAAGAGCCAGGGCTGCTTTCTCCCTTCCCTTATGCCTTGACAAAGGCAGCTCTGCACATTCTGGGGCTTTTAATGAAAGAAAGCTGCTTTAGCCTCCTCCCTCTCGTGCAGAGGAAGCTTCAGGAGCCAGGAAACCATTTCCACATTGCTTTGTTTCATACCCTGCTTGGCAGCACTTCAGCTAGTTGATTCACAAAGGGGAGGCAGATACCTCTCCTTGTTCCCAGGCACGCCTTAGACCCCCCCCCGCCCCCCCCCGGCCTGCAGCAGGGAAGGCAGGACGCCCCTTCTGCATCTGTGGGATCCGTTTTATGCCCCGGGAGCAGGTGCCAGCCGCAGCAATGGGCCCAGCAGGTACAGAGTCATTTTAAAGGACGCTCTGTGCTAGTTCTTCCAGAGGCAGCAGGACAGCTGTTTGAATGCCTAGTGCCCTTTCCCCCACCCACCTTTCAGTTGCACAGGACCCTGGACCCCCAATTTCCTCCCACCCTCCAAAACCAACCTGCATTTGAGTGCCTGCCCTCTGGGCTACTCCCTTGGGGGCCGAGGCAAAGGCTCAGAGCAGATTGCTAAGAAGTACTCACCAATCCTCCGCTAATGGACCGTGCTAGCCCCAGCCAGGACTGCTCTAAGCCAGCCCTGGGGGCAGGTCCTTCTCCCCTGCAGCCCAGGCTCTCCGGCCGAACAAACAGCAGCGACGCAGGTCTGGGAACGGGGGTCGGTTTAATACAATCTCAGTTCTTTTTTCAAACCCGGAGCTCCAAGACAACCCAGCAGCACAGACAGCTGGGCCACCTATCAAACCCCCAGTTCTAACAGCAGCACATACCGCCCCACCCCACCAAATTACCGCATTCCCAAGCACGGTGCTTCCCCTTGTGCTGCAGTCAGCACCCGCCCTTCCTCCGTCAGCTGCAGGACAAGGGAAGCGCCGGCTGGGTGCAGTCTGTGCCCAGAGACCAGCCGCACTGCCCCCCAGACTCTGTTCACAGCCAGGTTGAGCAGCCGGTGGGAGAGGCATCACCCCCACCCTACATACACATTCCAGCAGCTAGGCAGCCCCTGGGCTCGAGTGACCAGGCCTACAGGCTTTGGCTGGTGAGGGCAGGGGGGAGGCTTTGCAAGTGTCATGGACTGGAGTTCCACCCCTTGAAGGCAGCTGGCCCAGCCAGCAGAGGGAAATCCAGCTCAAGCTCGTCAAACAATCTGCACATTAGTGATCTACAACCCCCATCATACCCCCTCACAGAGCAAAGTCCACCCTCAGCTGAATCCCCACCCCACCTTAGACAGCTAGGCTGGCCCAGCCTGGGGAGGGAAGGGGGGCGGGTGATGAAGGCACTAGCCTGAGAACCAGTCCTGGCTCTACTCGACTCGTTCCTGTGTGACCTCAGGCCAGTCACTTAATCAGTTTCCCTATCTGTAAACCAGGGACACTCCCCGTGGTGAGGCCACAATTCAAGAGGTATGTAACCCCTAGCACCGTGCAGGCCACAGAGCTGCCTGGATGGAACCTCCCCCTACATTGTGAACAGCCAGCACCCACCGTCCTCACCTCACCCTGGGGAGCACCCAACTACAACTGCTTTCTGATGACAACCTTTGACCCCGGGGCATGCCATCCATCCTCCTAGAAGCCAGCAACAGGATCTTGCCAGCTCCAGGAAGATGGATGGAGTCACAAGTGGGTGGCTTTGGCCTGCAGTGACATTGAGAGTCCCACCCATCGCTGCTCTCCCGCAAAGCCCTGCCTTTAACTGGGGGCCCTTCTGCAGTTGTATTAAATCCCGGAGAGGCAACGGTGTCCTAGGGCAACATTTAACTGCATGGGTGTAAGCACGTCCTTAAGGAAACGGCTGCTCCTGAACCATCCCACATGGGCCTGCCCCATACTGGAGGGTCACTGGTGCAGGTCAGATAGTAATGCACTAGAGAATGTCTTTGCCACGGGAGAAGGCCTCTGCGGGGAGGATGGAGATTGGTGGAAAGGGGTAGTTGGAGAAAAACAGCAGCAGTTCTATTAGAAAGCCGCTAGGTCTGCCTGTCTGGGACATTTGCTGCAGCATGGCAGCGGTTCTATGTCTATATCCCAGCCCAAGGCAGGGCAGGTTAGTGGCTTGGATTACAGAAGAGGCTGCCAGTGATCAGTCTTCTCTTGAACTCACTCCAGAGGAGCTCCCGCTCGCGTTTGGCTCTCTTCATGAAGCCCCTGTTTTCCAGGGCCCTTCTGGACAGGTACGGCAGCACTTCGTTCACAGGGCCGTAGGGAACGTATTTGTAGACGGGATAACCTGCTTGCCCTGAGGACAGAAATCAAGGTAACTTACATGATACAGTGGGCATGAATCTGTGCTAGTGCAAATCAACCCCACTCCATCGGCTGCTGAGACACCAGTTCACACCAGCTCAGGATCTGGCCTCCCAGAGCAAGACTTTGGAACTGCTCCTAGTGCAGCTAGACCAGAGGTGGGCAAACTACAGCCCGCTGGCCACATCTGGCCCACAGGACCGGCCTGCCTGGCCCCTGAGCTCCTGCCTGGGGAGGCTAGCCCCCGGCCCCTTGCCCCACTGTCCCCCCCCCCACCCCACAGCTGCACGGGCCGTGCTCTGGGTGGCGGGGGTTGCGCGCTCCTGCCAAGCAGAGCAGCAGCGTGTCTGGCTCCGGCCAGGCGGTGCAGCTGCCAGACATGCTGCTCTGAGCAGCATGGTAAGTGGTCCAGGGGGTAGGATAAGGGGCACGGGGTCCCTGGGGCCAGTCAGGGGACAAGGAGGTGGTTGGATGGGGTGGAGGTTCTGTGTGGGGGGCGGTAAGGGGACTGGGAGGTTGGATAGGCATGGGGTCCTGGGGGGCCTATCTGGGGCAGGGGTGGGGATAGTACTGGGGAAGTCAGGGGACTGGGAGCAGGGGGTCCCGGGAGGGGGCAGTTAGGGGACAAGGAGCAGGGGGCAGGAAGTGGGAGGGGTCAGATAGGGGGCAGGGACCAGGCTGTTTGGGGAGGCACAGCCTTCCCTACCCGGCCCTCCATACAGTTTTGCAACCCCAATGTGGCTATTGGGACAAAAAGTTTGCCCACCTCTGAGCCAGACCACCTCCATGGCCTCTGGAAGTTACGCACTGCAGAGAGGACTCTCGTTTCAATGTCCCAAGCAAAGGAATTTGCACCCTGGCCTTGAGGCAGCCCAGCGGGAAAGAGCCACCCTACATGACCTGCTAACACCATTTCTTCTCATTCCTGTGTTACACCCCACCACGTTCACTACAGTCTGACTGCAGCACGTTGAACCCTTTCATGCTTCATGCAGAGACCGCAAGACTGGATGCAGGGAGGAGTGAGAGCAGCCCCTATGGGGCGGAGGGACAATTCTGGAAGTGCTCTGAAGGTACCAAAGGGACTTGAGAGAATGGTTCAGACTCCAGTCTGAACCAAAGTGACTCTCCCCTGAAGCAGAGCAGAGGAAGATGAGCCATAGAGAACATGTCTCAATCATTCAGTAGTCCTGAGAGGCAGAGAATACCCAAGTTATGACATAAGCTTGGTCTTTTCCAGCCAGTGCCAGCAGGCCAGTGACTTGGCTGAAGGAGACTGGAGGGGCCAATCCCCCCTCAGCTCACCAAGGAAACTGCTGTGATTCCAGTGGGATGAAGAGCAACAGCCCAGCACTGCCACTGCATTAGTGACAGGCACGTGAACCGTTACCGAGCGCCTTGGCACTCCTCACCTGTGCCAGCCCAGGCAGTGCAGACAGCTCTGTCCCACACGCGGCTAACGCAAGGGTGGAGCAGCGCCGGGCAGATCTGCAGTGCCACGGGCAAACCACACCACACCACAACTCCACTCACACGACATTCCCATGCAGATTTAGTTCCACAGTAGCCACAGCATCATGCATGTTTCCTCCTCTTCCCCGTAGAGATAGCAGAGGAATGCTGGCGAGCGCTAACATGCTGCAGGAGGATGGGATTTGATGCCATGGCTACTTACACAGGCCAAGGGGGGAAGAAACCACTTGACTCAGCTCTTCCAATTGTCCCACAAACTTTAGTGATTCAGAGCAGCCAGTGGTTCCACCATGAAGGTGCAGCAGAGCTCCTGAAGCCAGGCCAGTGGGGACACAGGTATTGCCAGACTGGGTCAGCACTATGTCCCACTAGGCCAGTATCCTGCTTCAGGGCAAGGTGCGAGACACCTCACAATAGGTAGTGATGGGATAGGCACCTGTCCCAGGGGAGTCCGTGAGCTCCAACCCAGAAGCAGGGGGGTTGATGTCTTTTCTTGAGCTTTTTAAATTTAATTCAACTCCTCTGGCTATGTGTTACCCACAGAAGTGTCCAACAGCCTTTGAATGTGGCTAAGTTCTCTGCCTTAATACGCTGTGGCAGTGAGTTCCACAGTCTCGTTACAGCTAGAATGAAATGTTTTTTCCCCCCTAGTCTTTGAATTTGTCACCTTCCAATGTCATTGTCTTAGCACCAGAGCAAGGAAAATCCAGAGGACAAGCACACAATCTCCCTTCTCTAGATCAGTCATTTTATACACTTCTATAGTGTCCCTTATGTATGCATCTCCTTTCATAGGAGACCAGTGCCCGTCTCTTCCATCTCTTCAGCCAAAGCTTTTCCTGCCTCTGGTCATTGTCACCTGGCTCTGTGCCCTTCTGATGGTGCAATATCCTTTGAGATCGGGTGAAAGGTACAGAACGCAGGACCCAGATGCGCCAAGCATGGATTTGTATAATGACTTATGACTATATTCTCCGTCCTGTTTCTTATGCGCCTTAAGATCTTGTTGGACTTGACCACAGCCGTGCACTGAGCAGATCTTCAGTGAGCTGGCCACATACACCGGCCCATCCTGAGTTCACACAGTTCGTTACAACATGGCAAGGTGCACAAGCTAGCGTGTCCTCTCCTGCATTGCTCAGCACTGAGCTGCCCTCTTGCCTGGCCTAGCCAGGCCCCTCGGAAGTGCGACCGCGCTCATGCTTGACTTGACTAACCTAAGTTAGGGCCTCTGCAAATTGCATCACTTTGCTGCTTGGCTCCTTTCCCAGATCATTAAACCACGCGCCACAAGCAGCCTCTGGCACCTGCTCTTCACTTCTGGCCATGATAAAAGCAACTTAATTCCCCGTTTTTTTTAACTCTCAGCCAGTTTCGGATCCATGATAACACCTAGCCTCCTACCTCATGACTCGTCTCTTTAGTAATCACGCATGAGAGATCTTGTTCAAGGCCTTTTAAAAAAAAGGCAGCCAGCTGGCTCTCTACTCACTGACTGAAAACAGCACAGCAAACCCCACCCCTTCCCTCCTCGGGCCCACCAGACACTTACCCAGAGGGAAGGTGATCTGGTCACACATGCCCAGCAGCTGCCCGAAATACACCTTCTTCTCAGAGGGATGAATGCCAAGCTCTGCCATTCTGCAATGGAAGCACCACACAGTCACACCAGGAGATGCCCAGCAGGAAGGGGGGAGGGATAGCTGAGTGGTTTGAGCCTGCTAAACCCAGGGTTGTGAGTTCAATCCTTGAGGGGGCCATTTTTGCCCCAGATCCCTAAATCTGTCAGGGTACTTGGTCTTGCTGTGAAGGGAGGGGACTGGACTCTATGACCTTTCAAGGTCCCTTCCAGTTCTAGGACATAGGTATATCTCCATATAATAATAATAGTAAAAGGAAATGCTACACTAGAAGGACAGAGTGAGCTGGAGGAACAGTGAAGCAGCCTCTGGTCAGGGAATCCTGCTCCTTTTCCAGAGGTCTATTGCCCACAGGCCTGGATTAACAACTTCCCATAGGGTAAAAAAGTAGCCGACTGCAAGAGAAGCATGGCAGAGTTGGGTAACTAGTGCCCATCCCCTCAGAGTGCCTGGCACAGCTCTTCCCTGGAACAGCTGCATGCCCTCACCCATGCATCTGCTCAGCACTTAGGGCTGCCTGGAACAGTTTACCACCCCAGCACATCTTCATCCGGCCGCTGTGCAACATCTGCAGTCACTAGCCTTCATACTCCCACTGATACAAAAACCCAGGAGTCTGGCATTCAGCACCGGTCTGAGCTAACAGATTTATACCCGCAGGCCAGAAAGGTCACTGCAGAGCAAGCAAGGAAAGTCCCTTCTTGAAAGCTGCTTCTGCCAGGGTCTGACATATTTGCCAGACATTCCAGGACCCAATTCCATTTCTCCTAACTGCACAAGAAGGTACATGAATTCCATTCCATTCCATGCACAGGCCCTCTTCCTTCCAGCCCCTTTAGAATTATAGACTCTCAGGGTTGGAAGGGACCTCAGGAGGTATCTAGTCCAATCCCCTGCTCAAAGCAGGGCCAATCCCCAACTAAATCATCCCAGCCAGGGTTTTGTCAAGCCTGACCTTAAAAACCTCTAAGGAAGGAGATTCCACCACCTCCCTAGGGAACCCATTCCAGTGCTTCACCACCCTCCTAGTGAAAGTTTTTCCTAATATCCAACCTAAACCTCCCCCACTGCAACTTGAGACCATTGCTCCTTGTTCTGTCATCTGCTACCACTGAGAACAGTCTAGATCCATCCTCTTTGAAACCCCCTTTCAGGTAGTTGAAAGCAGCTATCAAATCCCCCCTCATTCGTCTCTTCTGCAGACTAAACAATCCCAGTTCCCTCAGCCTCTCCTCATAAGTCATGTGCTCCAGCCCCCTAATCATTTTTGTTGCCCTCCGCTAGACTGTCTCCAATTTCTCCACATTCTTCTTGTAGTGTGGGGCCCAAAACTGGACACAGTACTCCAGATGAGGCCTCACCAATGCTGAATAGAGGAGAATGATCACATCCCTTGATCTGCTGGCCATGCCCCTACTTATACAGCCCAAAATGCCATTAGCCTTCTTGGCAACAAGGGCACATGGTCAGCTCATATCCAGCTTTTCGTCCACCGTAACCCCTAGGTTCTTTTCTGCAGAACTGCTGCCTAGCCATTCACATTTCCCTAGCTCTGGCCAGCCCGTTCCTAGTGCTGTCGGATGCTGTGCAAACGTCACCCACACATTTCTGCTGCCACCGCTCAATGTCTTCTTGCAACAGCAGCCCCTGCTATCTCCATCCTAGGCTCCCACGCAGCTGCTCTGCTGCAGCCTCACCTCCCACCCTATTCAAGGCCTGGCACCCACTGCTCTTGCCATGCTGCCACCTACCTGCGAATGGTGAACTTCACCGTGTCCTCGTTGTGCGATGCCACCATCACTTTGACTTTCTGGCTGTACTTGATCTCCTCGAGAACGTAGTCCAGGCACCTGCAGGACAGATCACATGTGGGCACAGGGAAGTGCCCAGGGCACCACCTCCTCACCCCAGCATCCCAGCTCTGGCACCCCTACCTCTGGTACATCTCGTTGGTCTCTTCATATGTAGGGTTGAGGGGATCCTCGTAGCCGATTTGGGCAGCTCGGGCATGCTCCTGCTCCATGTACGCGCCTCTGACCAGCTTGGCCCCGAAGTGCCAGCCCTCACGGCGAGAGAGCTCCACATCTATCGTCACGTTGTCATACGCCTCCTGCAGCGGAAAGACGGAGCGGTGCCATCCGCAGCCAGGAGCAGTCGCTCCCTGCACTGATGTGCTGTCCGGGGGCGGGGGCGCGCGGGGGGAGGGGTGTGGGGAGAACAGGAGCAAGGCTCCAAGCCTGCTCCTGGAGTTCTGCCCTGAGACTGAGCTGCCATTGAAGCACCCGCTCCTCCTGCAGCGTGACCCATCTCCACCCCACTGCTTGCCACCACTGCTTGGAGCGCTGCCATCAGCACTGCATCTGGAGCCCTTCCGGCATGCAGGCTGCACCCCGCACACCGCTGGGCCCCAGCTCCCCTGCCCGCAGCTCACACCGGCCAGACCTTCACCTTCAGGTAGCACTGGAAGGTGTTAAATACGACAGCCTTCTCCATGTTGAACTTGCGCTGCATCTCCAGGGTGAGCCGGCTGATGGCTGGCTGGAAGTAGGTCTGCTCAGCGTCCACCATCAGCCTCACTCCCAGCTCCAGGGCTCTCTGCAAGGGGAAGGACACTCCTCAGGTCAGGCCACAAGCAGCGAACAGGTTCTGCTCAGGTGAAGTCTGCAGGGCCAATGCCGAGCCCACTGCTGTGTGTAGTACTGCACAGGTCCTGCAGATGGCAGCACTCTCACCTGCAGGCCAATGCCTCCAGGGAACACCTGCTAGAAGAGCCCTGTGACCCTAGCCCAGCAGCGAACAGCCACTGAGAGCACCGAGGCCATGCTGGGGTATGGGTGAGCAGGTCCATCTCCCTCCCCGTGGGGCCAGGGCCCACTCTACCTCTCCCCGGCTCGGAGAACTTCCCACCAAGACCCCCATGATGGTACAGGCAGGGCAGCTCCTAACCGTGGCCAGGACGTCCATCCTCTGCAGCATTCGCTTCATCTGCAGGTCCTCCTCTTCGGTGAAGTGCGAGAGCAGAGGCTCCAACTGGCCAGTCTGAAAGGAGAAGCACCAGACAGCCTCAGTGCTACCCCACCCCTGTGGCCACAGCCTGGGCATTACAAACCCTAAGCCCTCCCTCCCTCACCCAGGGTGCAGAGCAGGACATGGCACAAGGCATCAGGACCAGTGCTAACCCCAAGAGCCCATGCAGCTACCCACTCCCTCCCCAGGCACATGGGACAAGCATCGTGTGCTGAACTGTCTGCATCAAAGTGCAGTGGGAGGGGGCCCAGATGGGATCGGGTTCCTAGGAGTACCAGCATGCTCCAGACTAAGGGGCAGCCACCCAGCCCCATTCACCAACCCTGTGCACCTGCCACCTTCGACTGGGAGCCAGAGCTGCTGTTCCCCAGATGTTACAGAAAGGGTGTAGAGGGTGAGGTGCCTGGGGTCATGGCAGCTGCTAACTTGCCAGGGCTGGGGAAGCAGGATGGAGCCCCACAAGAAGCTGTTTGAGAGAGGAGAACCCTTGCACCCCTAGCCCTGAACCTGCCCTGGTTCCATGCCAGGGGAACGGCTCCACCGGCAGGCCTGGCTGAGAAGCCTGGTGAGTGTCCAACACATTTCTCTGCTCAGGCCAGCCCAGCAGCACTGGGCTGTGCAGAGGTGGGGCTGAGGTGGATGCTCAGGCTTCTCTCCCTACTCCACCTCCTCATCTGGGAAGAGCAGATTAGAGCACAGCTCAGCTACTGAAACCCACAAGCCCCAGCTCCCTTGCTCTAGCAGGGACATGACTGCAGCGTTGCTATGGCTCTGAGCTGCTGGAGCCCAAGAGGCAGCAATCATAGAATCATAGAACCTCAGGAGGTATCTAGTCCAACCCCCTGCTCAAAGCAGGGCCAATCCCCAACTAAACCATCCCAGCCAGGGCTTTGTCAAGCCTGACCTTAAAAACCTCTAAGGAAGGAGATTCCACCACCTCCCTAGGGAACCCATTCCAGTTCTTCACCACCCTCCTAGTGAAAAAAGTGTATTAATATCCAACCTAAACCTCCCACACTGCAACTTGAGACCATTACTCCTTGTTCTGTCATCTGCCACCACTGAGAACAGTCTAGATCCATCCTCTTTGGAACCCCCTTTAAGGTAGTTGAAAGCAGCTATCAAATCCCCCCTCATTCTTCTCTTCTGCAGACTAAACCATCCCAGTTCCCTCAGCCTCTCCTCATAAGTCATGTGCTCCAGCCCCCTAATCATTTTTGTTGCCCTCCACTGGACTCTTTCCACATCCTTCTTGTAGTGTGGGGCTCAAAACTGGATGCAGTACTCCAGATGAGGCCTCATCAGTACTGAATAGAGGGGAATGACCACGTCCCTCGATCTGCTGGCAATGCCCCTACTTATACAGCCCAAAATGCCATTGGCCTTCTTGGCAACAAGGTCACACTGTTGACTCGTATCCAGCTTCTCGTCCACTGTAAGCCCTAGGTCCTTTTCTGCAGAACTGCTGCCTAGTCATTTGGTCCCTAGTCTGTAGCAGTGCATGGGATTCTTCTGTTCTATGTGCAGGACTCTGCACTTGTCCTTGTTGAACCTCAGATTTCTTTTGGCCCAATCCTCTAATTTGTCTAGGTCCCTCTGTATCCTATCCCTACCCTTCAGCGTATCTACTACTCCTCCCAGTTTAGTGTCATCTGCAAACTTGCTGAGGGTGCAGTCCATGCCATCCTCAAGATTATTAATGAAGATATTGAACAAAACTGGCCCCAGGACTGACCCTTGGGGCCTCAGAGAGGACCCTAGAGTCCTCTCTCCATCCAGGGCAGATGGATTCTAGTCACCCCTCCCCCCAGGCCTGCTCCCATGCAGGGCTCTGCTTAGCCTGGGAGTGCACCTGCACACACCACCATGTACATCTGACCAACCATCTCTTCTATCCAGTTCAAGTTCTGTCCTCAGAGCCCAGCCTGGCATCAACCAAGGCCATTTCATCCTGTTACTGCCCTCTGGAGACAAGGGCCCTGCCACCGGCTTTACTCCTACCCATCTGGCAGCTAGCAACATTCTACCATCACCCACACTGGCACTGAGTATTGACAGGTGCCTCACCCAGTCACCCCTCCCTACCACTACCAGCTCCCGATCGCCACCTGAGCATCACTTCAATGCAGAAGACGCCTACATCCATGTCTGCTCCTGTAGGGCTCTCTTCACTTCTGCCCGGCCCCAAATTCAAGTCTTGGCTTAGCCAGAGATCTCTCAAATAGCACTCCCCCGAATGCCTGTAACAAGCAAGCAGAGTGCTTCCCAGATGGCTCCTGAAGGTGGGGTGCCCACAGTCATGTCCTAGGTCTTTGGCCCTTTCATTTGCAGACAACCTTAATTCAGTACTCCACCACGAAACAGGGTTGTGGTCATCTTCCCTCGCCTCCAATGGCTCCGTTGTAGCCTACAGGTGAAGGTACTTGCTAGGTGAGGCATAGGTGTAAGTTAAGGCAGTAATGCAATGAGCTTACAAGCCTCAACAACTGTAAAACAGTAGCTTAGCTAAACTAATCAAGGCCCAAGGCCTAAAAAGCCTTACCAGGAGTAGCTAACTGAGAATAACCCTAGATCATAAGACAGCACAAGGCAGAGTGCTGTAGGGACTAAACTGCTGTAACCATGACATGCTAGTTGATACCATCTTGGGATATTTTTAGTCAGGGACATCAGCAGATGTCTGACTCCAAGAATGTCATGGGAATTATCTGACATCTATGCTAACAAGCTTGAGGTAAAAGACTATGGGAGAAGGGCACCCAATTAGTAGGGGGAGGAACTGAATATGCATTAGGCCTAGTGGAACTGAATATGCTGAAGCCCCTCCTGAATATGCATTAGGCCTAGCGGTGTCGGTATAACACAAGTTGTATCCCAGCTTGTGTGGCTTGAGAGGTGTGGCTCTTGAGGATGGTGAGGGGGAAGATGAGGAAGATAACTAACACCCGAGGCGGTTTTTCAAAGGATGGTGAGAGTCTATGGATGCTCAGCTCCATCTGTATTATCTCTAGCTGCCTCACAGGGTTAGTGTGTTTGTGGCTCTGGACTCTATTAATAAAACTAGAAACAGTGCGATGGCTGAAGTGCGAGTGTGGCAATCCTGCCTCCTGTGGCTCCCAAACCAGGAACTCTGATAATACCAGGCCTGATCCTGGGTCAAGAACCTACCAAATTCTAGCGTGGTAACCAGGGAAAACAAATTGATCTAATCAATAGCTCAGGCAACAATTCCCTCTTGGATTTTCTTCTGCATGGCTCAGTTCTATCAAGTTCAGTGTGTCCCACCCGTGGCTCCTCTTCCACATTCAGCCAGCACACCTCAAACTTGCAATGACGCATTAATAAGAGGTCTGACTTCTCTTACCTGCCAAGACCCGAGCTCAGGCCCTCTGAGCATTTCCCCAGCTAGTGCTAGTGTCACTGACCAAGGGGAGGTCAGGAATGCAGGTCCTTGCAGCCCAGTGCATGGAGGGATGCAACAATACAAACTCTTAGCCCTCCTAACCCCTTTGTGATGATGGAGAAAGAGGGTAACCTGGTGCTGACGGGTGAAGACCCCAAGGGGAGAGAATTTATGGTGCATGGCGTAAGTAGAAGCAATGGGATGCAATCAATTTATCAGACAAGTATCAGGATGAAGTGCCTGACAGGAAGCGCCTCCCGTGTGACTGGCTGATCCCGGATACTTGGGAGTTTTAGAACTGACTGGCTAAAACATCGGCAGGCCTGATGCATGGTGCCCCCTGCCCAGTCCAGCACAGTACCATGGAGCTCTCCAGCTGCAGCGTCCCATGCCATTACCTGGGAGGAGCTCTACTGCTCAGGAGGGTTCCCTTGGGGCTCTCCCTGGGCCAAAATAGTGCTGCTCACCCACCTTCGTGTTTGGTATGAGCAGCAGTTTGGAGAGCTTCGTTCGGCTGTCAATCAGGCTGTTCCAGTCCAGCAAGTCCACAGTGCTGCAGCCACAAAGACTCGTGTTAGGGCCAGCTCCAAGCAAGCTGCAGACTGGCCCCAACCCCAGCAGGCCTCCCCAAGGCGTGTACCAGTGAGGATGGATTAGTGACCCAGAGCCCACTGCTGCCCATCATGACCCATCTTGGGGGGATTTCAGCAGAGCTCCCTGGGCATAGGTCCTGGCACTGGGATTGTCCTTGGTCACAGGGAGCCTGGCAGAGCAGCAGGAGCTGCATGGCAACTCTGGCTACTTACCCAGGCAAACTCTTCCACCCAAGCCACTCCGAGAAGTAACATGCCCCTCAAAATGCCCACAACAAACAGGGCCACCACCGCTTCTTACCCCTTCCCAGTGCAGCTCCCCGGCCTCTGAGAAAGGCAGCCTCTCCCAGGACCCCTGCCCCAAGCCATTGCTCTAGGATTTGGGAAGCTCCCCTCTCTGCCTCCTACCCCTGTCCCTCTCTGGCAGAGCACACACTGGCTGAAATGGAAGCCTTTGGGACCCCTCCACGTGCTCCTTTCTGGGGCACCCCCACCCCTCCCCACTCTGCAGCACATTCCGGGAAGGCCAGAGGGTCAGGCTGGCTGCGGCCAGGAGGGAGCTCACCCAGACACGCCCAGGTCCTCGCCGGTGAACCAGTGCTGGCTCTCCGCTTTGGTCGCAATCCCAAGGTTCGCCAGGGTCTCCTGCAATGAGAAAGGAGCAGGTCAGAGTCCCTGCTGCCACCTGCTGTCCCCAAACGCTGCAGTGAGCAGCAGCCCTGCTGCTTTTGCGCTGCAGGCCTGGACTCTACCCTGAGTCGTGACCCTGCTCCGAGGCAATGGCTGGGGTGGGACCGTGCCGGTTCCCACACACCACACAGCCCCCATGGGGTCAAAGGCACCAAACAGCCACTCAGTGCTTCCCAGAGGGTTCTCCCCTGGTGCTGAGCCATGCAGGCACATGCACCAGCAACTGGGACAGACCTCACTGGTACCAGCACAAGAGGGGCTCCTCCCATTGCTCTGCCTGGAAGGGGCAACAATGGATCTCAGGAGACTTATGGTGCACTGGGACCTATGAAGGGGGATGGGGATTGCAGCGCAACCCCAGCCCAGGGGAAGGACTGGGGGAAATGCACAGAAATGAGCTTACTTGGCTAGGGAGGAACAGGGCATGCATTTTACTGGCTGCTACATCACGCTCTTTCCGTCACTGGGCATGGAACCAGAACGATGCTCCTCCCAGACTCTCACTTTAAGGCCAGAAGGAACCATCCTGAACATCTAGTCTGAGGTCCTGCTCATCACAGGCCATAGAACCTCCCCCACTCACTCCTGCAATAGACCCCTCACTGCTGGTTGAGTGACCGAAGTGCTCACATCATGGTCTAAAGACTTCAAGTTACAAAGAATCCAGCGTTTACACAAGTTCAAGCCGGCAGGTGACCTGTGCCCCATGCTGCAGGGGAAGGCAAAAAACCCTCAGGGTCTCTGCCAATCTGACCTCCAGGAAAATTCCTTCGACCCCAGATATGGCGATCAGCTAGACCCTGAGCATGGGGGTGAGACCCCCCCAGCCAGACGCCTGGGAAAGAATTCTCTGTAGGAACTCAGAGCCCTCCCCAGTGCTTTGATCCAAGGCTCCGAGGTGTTTCACCCCCCCCCCCCCGAGAAAGGTGGGGGCACAGTCCCCCAGGAGGGTGATGCACCCAGGGCACGAGCAGCACAGATGCCCCTGGGGCAGAGTTGGGGAGGCAGCTCCTTTGGGAGCGCTGCCCCTAGCTCACCTGCAGCTTTTTCACCTCCAGCCTGGTCTCCATCACAGCCAGCCCGGCCTTGCCCTGCTCTGCAGCCATCTGGTGAAAGAACTTCCTCCACTTCATCAGCACCTCCGAGAACTGCAGCTGGGGGGGCAGACCGCAGGGTGAGCTCCCTGCTCCTCTCCCCAGCCGGGATGGCTCAGAGCTCCCCCACCCTGTGATTGTATCCTAGGGGTGCTGGGCACTCTGCCACGCCAAGTGAGCAGGCCTGGCCCTGCTGGGCACCCAACCGGACAGTGCTGGCACCTCCCACTACCCTCCTAGTAAAGATCAAGGCCCCTAAACCTGACGCTAGGCAGGGGGTCCTAGTGAGCTAACCTAGGATTTAGCTAGATCTCCATCCTCAAAGCAAGAGGCAAGCTCAAGCCCTTCTACATCAGGCGAGGCCTGGGCCAGACATCAGGGGAGCTCTGACTCTCCAGGGATGGACTGAGGCCCAAGCCGCTGCCCTGACCGGGATACCGGCCTCCCCAGGGTGTCAACTGAGCACCACGGACAGACAGTCTGTAAGCATGTGCCTGGCATGCACCCGATGGGAGGGACCATCCTGCCTGGCACCCAGCTCACTGCACTGAGCCCAGGCAGTGGGGTGCTGCCTGCGATGAGCACAACGAGGCAGATCTGGTCCCCAAAATCCCTCATCTAGTGTTAGGGGCCTCTGTCCTCTCACACCAGAGCCGCCGCCTCTGCAGCTCCTGCCACGTGGAACAGTCTCCAAGTAACTCCCAGAGCCTGTCTGAGCCTGAGCACCCCTCCCTCTGCTATCACGTGGGGGCCCTGGCACTGAGAGTCAGTCACTCACCAGGAACTGAGGCCTCCCTAAAGCCGTCAGCTTAATGGCCGAAAAGCTGTCCTCGGAGCTGCCACCTAAACAAAGGCAGAGAGAGCTGAGGCGGCTGCAGCATCCAAACTCCAGGGCAGGTAAAGGAAAGCAGCCCAGGGCAATCCAGAGAGGGAGGAGGAATTCAGAGAGCCCATGTGAGCTGGCAGATCTGCCCTCCGCCCCTGCTGGGTACCCTCCAGAGACCGCAGCAGGAGGGCACCCGGAGAGCCATGGCCCACCGATGGCAATGCAGCCTGTTGGGGGAGGGGCACAGGGCCAGGTGCTCCCAGGGGGCACAGCCGACAGGGGCACTCTGGGGGTGGCATATGCAGGGCGCCTACCTGAGGCCTCGATACAGCGCAGGAACGTCTCCATGTGCTGGTCACACTTGGTTTCGTCTGCGTAGAAGTAGGTGCGGGCACTGATGACCCTGTCCCGGCGGTCCCCGAACCCCCGATGCACAAGGTACTGCTTCTCTCTCTGGGTGGCACCTGGGGACAGGTAGGGGGAGCGTGCTGCAGACACGGCAGAGGGGAGATGGCCAAGAGCCCACATGTCCCTGGAACAAGCCCCCTTACTCTTACCAAGCCCTGCCCAAGCCTCTGTGGGGATTTCTCCCGCCCTAGGAGAAAGTCCCAGGGCTAGATTTTCATTGGGTCGAGGTCCTTCTAGAAGAAGATCTGCTCTACCTCAGCCACAAGCCAACGGGCTGGATGCAGGACTCATGGGGTGGGATTCCCTGGCCTGTGCTATGCACAAGAGCAGGTTAGATGTTCCAGCCTTAACACCTATGTGAGAACCCAGCAGCTGCCCGATCTCAGGGATCTCCGCTTCGTAGCAATGTGAGCCCCCGAGGCCCCCCCAGAGCAGTTTAAACACAGTCTGTGCCTGGGTTTTCAATTTATGAGCAGATCAAGGTACTTTCCACCCAGTGGCCACTCGAGCCCCAGGCGTTTCTGCACAACAAGGGTGTGAGGGCCAGAGCCCTGGAGCATGCTGGGGAGGGGATGGTCTGGGCTAGAGTCTCAATGGATCTGTGTCCAACTAGGATGTGTTAGGAGCGGTTGTGTCACTCACCCCCCGTCTCCTTCTCAGATGCAGAGGTACAGGAGCTAGAGGAAGGAAGCAGATGGTGAGACAGGCACCAGGGCAGTCCAGGAGCCCCCCTGGGACTACAGTGCACCCCCCTCACAACCAGCTCGCTTGGCTTCACAGGGGTCAGCTCCCTGTAGCCAAAAGGCCAGGTCTCCACGAGCCCCATATCCTTCCTGTTCTTCACTCTGGCAATGGCCATTCACAGAAGCGCTTCCCTCGGCCTCAGGGCCCAGAGCACTTTGCTGGCGGGGAAGGGGATATGTGCAGCTACCTCCTCCCACCAAATGAAAATCAGTGGGACCTTCAGTGCCTTGGAAAATGTTAGCTGAGATTCCTACCCCACCCCATGGGGCAGCCAGCTCAGAGGTGGAGAAACTGCCATAGGTGAGGAGAGTAAATTCCCCTCACGAAACTGCAGGGGAACCTGGGGAGCCAGAACATCCACACTCTAGTTCAGCTGGACACTGGGGCAAATGCCCTGACTTTTGTGACAAGTGTCACACTGATAGAAGCCCTCACCTCCCTCCCACAGGGTCTGCATACCAAACAGCACCAGCCTGAACCACCCTGGGCTGCTTATCCCAAAGCTTTACCCTGTGCCAGCAAGTTACTGTTCATTTCCCAAGCACTGACCCAGCCCTAGTTCTTCCTCCTGCCTCTGCTTTTCTTCTGCATTATTTTCAATGCCAATCGCTCAGACAAACAAGTTTGTCTACATGTACAGGAGATAATGCTGCCTGCTTCTTATGTACAATGTCACCTGAAAGTGAGAACAGGCATTCGCATGGCACTTTTGTAGCTGGTGTTGCAAGCTATTTATGTGCCAGATATGCTAAACATTCATATGCCCCTTCATGCTTCAGCCACCATTCCAGAAGATATGCCTCCATGCGGATGATGCTCATTAAAAAATAATGCATTAATTAAATCTGTGCCTGAACTCCTTGGGGGAGAATTTTATTTCTCCTGTTCTGCTTTACCTGCATTCTGCCATATATGTCATGTTATAGCAGTCTCGGGTGATCATGACCCATCACGTTTGATTTAAGAACACAAAGACAGTACCAATGTGAGATTTCTAAGGACAGCTATAGCACTCGACCCAAGGTTTAAGAATCTGAAGTGCCCTCCAAAATCTGAGAGGGATGAGGTGGGAAGCATGCTGCCAGGAGTCTTAAAAGAGCAACACTCCGACATGGAAACTACAGAACCCGAACCACCAAAAAAAAAACCCTTCTGCTGGTGGCATCTGACTCAGATGATGAAAACGAACATGTGTCAGTCCACTCTGCTTTAGATCATTGTCGAGCAGAACCCATCATCAGCATGGATGCACGTCCTCTGAAATGGTGGTGGAAGCATGAAAGGATATGAATCTTTAGCACATCTGCCACGCAAGTATCTTGCGACACCAGCTACAACGCCATGTGAACGCCTGTTTTCACTTTCAGGTGACATGGTAAAGAGGAGGGCAGCATTATCTCCCATGAACGTAAACAAACTTGTTTGTCTGAGCAATTGGTTGAACAAGAAGTAGGACTGAGTGGACTTGTAAGTTCTCAAGTTTTACATTGTTTTATTTTTGAATGCAGTTTTTTGTACATAATTCTACATTTTTAAGTTCAACTTTCATGACAAAGACTGCACTACCATACTTGCATTAGGTGAATTGAAATATATTACTTTTGTTTTTACAATGCAAATCTTTGTAATAAAAATATAAAACAAGCAGTGTACACTTTGTATTCTGTGTTATAATTGAAACCAATATATCTGAAAACAGAAAACATTCAAAAATATTTAAATAAATGGTATTCTATTATTAACAGTGCAATTTATCATGACTAATTTTAATCTCGACAGCCCTAATTTTAATGCACTTTTTTAGAAAAACCTAGTAAACTAAATACAAAAAACTACAAGTCCCATCATATGCAGCAAATGTTCTTTCACAAGCCATCAGCAAGGCTGGAAGGCACCCTTTGGTGAGATTTTGATAGGGACAGCGAGAGGGACCGCCCTCATGCAAAACTCCCTCTGGTCAATTTGACTCTCTCCTCTTGGCCAGAGGCAAGGCAGATTAGCATGTAAACAAGTGGCTAGGTCTAGCATGAAGCTGAGGGAAGGACTGGTGGGGCCCTGGGGTCAGCCATGGGTCCTGGTTGGTTTAGAAGTGGAATGAAATTCCATATGAACTAGCTACAAAGCCGTCCAATTGCAGCGAGCGCAGCAGCACGGGGTCCCCTTGCTGAACTCAGCGTTCTGCATGCTCTCTGCTATGGCCACTGGCACTGCCGAGTGCAAGAGCAATATAGGCAACACCCCACCTGCCTCTGCATTAGGCACCAGTTCAAAGGGGGGCATTAATCTGATTGTGGCAGTGAGTGGAGGAAGCACTGGCAATTCAAACAAGCCAGGAGAGCTGCAAGTACCAGCACCGCCCCTGCCAAGGGAAAGCTGAAAGAGAAGAGTCAAGAGGCAGCATTAACAGACAGAGGTACTGCCTGGAGAGAACAGCCACAGAGCTGGGAGCAAGGGACATGTAATACAGCAAGGCAGAGTCCTCCTACGAGTACGGCTGGGGAAGGGACATGCCAGGGGTGGAAGGTCCCAGATTTCATCTGTGAAGCCAATTTCTTAATTTCACTAGAAACAAGGACTTTTCAACATGCAGACACTAGGCTGGTAGGACCAGCCTACACAGGTTGTGTCCCAGTTCAGAGACTGATACAGTTAAAGCCATGCAACCGCTCAGTACAGGTGCAGTGATCCCCATACAAGATGCTCAGTGCCGTAAATTTAGCAGAATAAGCACCTTTTACACAGGCTTCACTGTACCCACACTAAGGGGCTGCACCGGCTTAACTGTATGTGCTTTCAAATCTGTACACTGTGTAGCCCAGCCCTTGGGATCTCCAAGCACAGCTGTGCTGCTAGAGGCTTAGTCGCAGGAAGTGAAACGGGCCCAGCCTGGTGTCCCAGTGCCAGGCTGAGTGAAACGCAATCCGGACCAGCAGCAAGAAGTTCACTGCTGGTTTGTTAACATGGGAGAGCGCGCTCATGTGTCGACATGCCCACCTGGTCAACATTCCTTCAGCATTATAATACAGTGCGGCTTTTCGGTTTCTGGCCCGGGTGTGTAAAGTATTAGTCAGAATGGTGCATTGATAGAACAGGTTTTGCCTTTTAATAAAGCCAAAAAGAAGAAAATCCTTTTCCCAGCTGAACAAACAGACAAGCGCCCGGCAACAGCCTGCTTTTTGGAATGTTAATCCCGGCCAGCAAAGCCATCACAGCAGATAACCCAGACTTGCTTAAATATTTGCCCACAACATCTTATAGGATGGAGCAACAAAGGAATAAACCTTGTCAGGAGAGAAAAAACATCCCGTTTAATAGAGTGCAAAGCAGCCTACTGCGACACCAACACACCCTGCACCGGAACAGCCAGCTCCGTGCACACTCAAGACAAGACTAGCACAGAGATCCAGCAGGGTTTGGAGGAATTACACACCTAACACCAGCACCCCTCATCTCCCAGGGCTCAGCTGCAGTGGTTCAATTCCTTCCCCACTTGTGAAATCCTACAGCCCAGCTCTGAAGGGGGCAGAGCTAACATGTATTTGGATCTCCTTGGGCACAGTGCCCCACAGCCTGGGACCACCCTGGGAGAGCCTCCGATCCAGTGCCAAGAGCATCACGCTGGCTTCGGAGTCTGTGCCATGATGAGGGCGGTGGTCTCTGGAGTCAGAGAGAACCAGGTGTTCTGGAGGCTTGGCTGCAGCCCAGCAGGGGCTTTAGAGATTAGGACCAAGCCAGCGACCTGAACCTGGAGTGGGCAGGGGTGGCATTCTGGTGCCACGTGCCTTGGGGCTGCCGTGAACCATGCAGGCTACAGTTAAAGTGGCCTGGACTGATGTTCCTAGTTACAATCATCCAATCTCGGAGTGACACTCAGGGTTACTAGGTTCCCAGCAAGAGGAGCAGCTGGAGCTTCCTAGGTAGCTGGAAAACGGGCAGCCATTGGTATCGCTGTGTGGCTCTCGGGAGGGGGGTGGGGGGGAGATGAGTCTATTAGTATCTTGAGGCCATGCCTGTGGGAGGCCCCCCTCGTGCGTACCAGGCACCCCAGAAGTCACTGGATTCCCAGACTCGCTGGACACTTTCTGCTGTCTCTGGGCTCGACTAACCATTGCCCGGCACCTTGTGCAGCGGGTGTGATCTGCTACCAACCAGGCCCACAGCACTAAGAGCACAAGGGAATAGTGAACTAGGCTCTTGTTTCTTACACAGCACCAAGAACGCTGTCAGGACTCAAAGGGCTGACCCAGCTCCCCTGGGAGCCACAGACCCTAGATAAACAGCCCAGGTTACAAAGCACTGTCCACACGCAGTCTTTGATTTGGCTCGTGGGTTAATTCTGACCACTCTGCTTTGGTGAAAGCCTCATGGTGAGGCAGAAGCTGAAGTTGCTCATCTGGGGAGAAAGCATGTCACTGTTGCTCCAACACAGACAGACTATGCCATAGTGTTCTGGGCAGAACTCTGCACACGAGCGATGGCCCAAGTGGATGTCACAAACATGGGAATGGCTGGAGCCTCAACTTCATGTTTTCCAAAACAGAGGATGCAAAAACGGGCACCATGAACTGAGAAAAATTTAGCATGGAATTTATGAAAAGTATTTCCACGACATTTGCCTCGCTCTAGCACTGAGCACCCCGGCAGCAAGGGCAGCCGGTTGTGTGCTAAGTGAACGGAGAGTGCTAGCCGACAACTGCTAAACACAGATCAATTTCCTTAGCTGTGGGGCTCCCGTGCAGAGCAGGGCTCCCTCGATCATCACACTTCACTGCACAGCCAACTTAGCCACACGTAAGAGAGAGCACCACCATTACCAGCTTAGCATAAGCCACGTGCCAAGTGAACTTGGTACGTCCAGCTGGTGACTGTCAAAAGTCACGGCTTTACCAAATCAAAACTAAAATTTCATCAGAATGCTCGAGATGTCCTTGGCAGTGAGAACCATCTCGTGTTCAGCTTTCTGCCCCAGCCAGCTCTGCTGTGTGCCTGGGCTGGGGTAGTCTCAAGGACTGGTAAAATACTCCCCTTCCCCCACCCACAGATCCTTGTTCTCAAGCAGCTGAACTTCCCCCCCCCAGCTTACACAAAGGAATTCTTACAGCGTCAAGGCTGGACACTTTTTACTCAAAAATGACGTTTCAAGAATTCTGAATGCCTGAAACCTGGGGCTTAGCGTGGTACTCAGTGACTCACACGAGTACCCGCTAGTCGACACTAGAAGCCCTACATCGGCACAGCTACACTGATGCTGCAATGCGTCTGGTGAAGACGCCCTATGCCGATGGAAGAGAGCTCTCCCATTGTAAGCTCTCAGGCCTTTTCTGCAACCATACTAGGAGAGCAGCAGCCATGAGCCAAGAAGCAAAGTCACCTCCTCACATTTTATCTACATTACTTTAAAACAATGTAATATCAGGCTTTTAAGAAGGCAATCCCGTACTAACAG
Organism: Mauremys mutica; assembly: GCF_020497125.1. Taxonomy (NCBI): domain Eukaryota; kingdom Metazoa; phylum Chordata; order Testudines; family Geoemydidae; genus Mauremys; species Mauremys mutica. The sequence continues at coordinate 27,618,528 of NC_059087.1, forward strand.
TACCCACCACCAAACAGATCTTAGGGTGCCTAAAGAAAACTTGCTTGATAGTATTCTGTCTAGCAAGGAATCACTTCTCAACAGCTGTGGTTGTGAAGTCTCTATTTCATTATTTTGTCTTGTCTATGGTCCCTGCTTCCCTGTTCGTCTGGTTCTTTGTTGCATAACTAATTTTGCAAGATTTAAATCAACTAAGGTGGTGGGGTATGACTAGGCAAAGAATTGTTTTGCAATATGTTAGGATTGGACAAAACTGCGTAACGTTTTAGTAAAATGATCAGCTAAGGCAGGGGTGGCCAACCTGTGGCTCCGGAGCCACATGTGATTCTTCGGAAGTTAATATGCGGCTCCTTGTATAGGCACCGACACCAGGGCTGGAGCTACAGGCGCCAACTTCCTAATGTGCCGGGGGTGCTCACTGCTCAACCCCTGGCTCTGCCCCCACTCCACCCCCTCCCCTGAGCCTGCCATGCCCTAGCTCCTCCCCCCTCCAGAGCCTCCTGCACACCATGAAACAGCTAATTGGGAGGTGCAGGGAGGGAGGGGGAGGTGCTGATCGGCGGGGCTGCCAGTGGGCAGGAGCCACTGGGAGAGAGAGTGTGTGTGTGTGGTTGGGGGGCCGCTAACACATTACTGTGGCTCTTTGGCAACGTACATTGGTAAATTCTGGCTCCTTCTCAACCCAGGGGTGGCCAACCTGAGCCTAAGGCATAGCCAAGCAGGACTCCAGTTTCATTATATAAACTGGGTTCCAAGGAGACTGTTGGGGCAAAAAAAGGAAAAGGAAAGACCTGGAAGAAGAACTCGCCTCCAAGAGACAGCCCAGAGCAGGGCTGCTAGAATCCTATGCACCACCCTGACATGCAGTGTAACCCCTTTGGGGTTTAAGGAGCATGGCCCCTTTAAATCTTTTTCCTAGGGGGGAGGGGGACAGTGAGAAAAAAGGAGGGAAACTCCAGGGGTGGAGCTGGAGCTCCAGGGGAGAGAGGGGGCAGCCCGCAGCCCTGGCAAAGGAAGCAGCAGAGAACCTGCCTGGAGCCTGGGAAGGGCAGGGCGGCCAATCGGGACCAGCCCAGGACAGGAGCCAGGAGGAATCGCCCAAGGACAGGATCACGGCTGCCCAGAGGTGCGTGGGGCTGGTGACTCTGCACTGGGAACAAGCTAGTTAAGTGGGGAGGGGGTCACTCTGTGGGGCTTTGCAGACAGCAGCAGGAGAGGGCACCGGAGGGGTTTGCTGGGGAGAGTTCACTGGCACCGAAGACGACCAGGAGCACCCAAGACTCACCACCGGACTGGAACTTTGCTCAGGCCTCCTGAAGTCTGTGTGCAGACACATTGCTCAGTGCCTGCCCTTCCAGACTGTGCTACCACTGGCCCCGTGGGGCCTTGGTTTGGATGCAGCCCTGTTTTACCGCTCCCCCTATATTTCCCCTTGTGGTATTTCTCCTCTCATCCCTCTGTAAATAAATACCTCCCTTTGTTCTATCCATTGTACTTTTCCTGTGGGTGTGGGTGTTCGGAATAGACGCCCCTGGGGTGGAAGGGATTTCTCCTGCTGCATTCCTGTACGCGCCTTCTCTTGGCCAGAGCTGCCTGCAGAGCAGACTCCATCTTGGCCACGAGGGCGCTAAAGTTACACAGCAACAAGAACTCAGGTGAGACTGATCTTGCCTGGCCAACAGGTAAAGTCTGCCTGCATGATCAGGACCAGTGAGGACAGCATTGTATTCTTAGCATGTGTATTCTGCTCTGTGATTGTGAACAGAGGGAGGTTAAGGATATTTCTGTGCAAGACTTTCACTGATAAAAAGGTCCTGCAAACCCACAGAAGAGCACACCTTGATCCCTGGGAACTAGATAAAGGCGGGTGCCCTAGAGTGTGCCAGTAATACCATTGGCCTAATAAATCCACCTCTGCGAGACCTCGCCCGATGACATAGCGCAGTCCACGCTGGCACTTAGGTAGGTGTAACTTACACTGCTTGCGGGGGGGCGGGCTTATTCATACCCAAGCAACACAAGTTATACAGATGTAACCTGTCGTGTAGACAAACCTTCAGGATGGGTTTGGTGTAACACCACTTATCTGGAGTAGCTTCTACCGAGGTCAAGTTTGATCTCAGAGAGTTAGTTGGTAAGTCTCAAGGGAAACATTAAATCTGATTAATGCTCCATCACTAACAACTTTCACTGAGAAGAAACAGATGCCAGGAAGTTAATGAACATTGCTGTACAGTTACTTAGGCCATGCCTACACTAGCGAGTTTACAGCAGTACAAATCTATCGCTGTAATATTGCTCGTGTAGCCGCTCTATGCTGACAGCAGAGAGCTTATGTCAAACAGTACAACATGTCGCTCAGGGGTGTGAAAAATACTCCATGAAGCAGCTACTGCACGGATACCTGGATCAGAGACATGACAATTCACTACAAAGGAGCAGGCAACAATCCAAGAGCAGAGTGCAGTACGGGGAGACTATTTGATTCCTGTGACAGCAACACCTGCACCCTTGCATAAGACTCTGAAAACAAGCTGTTTGCAAAGCAACCTGCTGGAAACAGCAAGAGAGAACTGCTACAAGGATGAGTCAAATCCATCCTCCTGCCATTAACTCAGACACCACATGCAAGGACACTGGCAGGTGGGCATGGCTACTTTTACAGGCCTGTGTTAGTGACACTGTGCAGTTACTTATTGCATCTCCTTAGCACAATCCATTGCCAGGACACATCACAGCTCTGCACAGGGCAGAGCCAAGACCGGATATGTGTCTAATTGGGGAAAAGCACAAACAGCTTGTTAGATGTTCCTTCACAGCCACCTTTGTACCAAGTCTGCGAATTCCAGGTAGGGCTGCTGCCAACGCTGCTGGTGAGCTGAGCAATGCCCACCATCTCACAGCCAGTACATGCCAACCCCCCACTCTCCATAGGGGGCCAGAACAGACTGGGGCAGCAGACATGCCGTGGATTGAAATCCTTCTCCCCCGACCAAGGCTCAGCCTCCCCTCCTCTTCCCCACTTCAGCCACATACACAGGACCCTGGAGAGAGAGGAACCAGTTTTCCTGAGTAATGTGAGGTGGAAGGGAGGGAGCAAATGCATGAGTTCCCAGCAGGCCAGATGCACGAAGCTGCCCAGGACCAGGCTCTATGGAAGTTGCTTGGAGTCCACCAGGCAGTGGACAAGGTGTCCCCAAAGTGTCCTCCCCACCCATCCCATGGGGAGGTATCAGAGCAGCACCTGTAGCAAACACCTACAAGAAGCTCAGCAGGAGAATGAACTGTGGCCCCACCTGCATCCATTTATCAGGGTAAATAGTGTTCCTGAAGAGGAATGGGGGTGAGAGTGAGTACAGTGCACTCTTAGCTGCTTTTGGGTCTTTGGGCAGCTTCCACAAGGATTTCTGTGGGTGCCTCAACAGCTTCCTGTCCCCAAAGACTGTCTGGCAAAGCAGGTCTGTGGCTCACCCCTGCAGAGAAAATAGGACTCAGGCCTTCCCAACCGTCCCTGCCCTGCATAAACACTGTTCTGAACAGTCTGAGACCCAGCACCTAGGAATCTAGGGACACAAACCTTGCAAGAAATTGTCCTTTTGGGGCAGAACTCGAGTACACCTCTGAGAGGATGGGGCAGGATCCCTGCAGCAGCTCCAAGAGGCAGGCAGGCTAGATCTGCCTGCAGGGGGTACCCAAGCTGAGCCTTCTGGGAAGCAGCACAGAACTTGGCAGCTCCAGTGCTTACCTAAAGGCTCTGCCTCTGTGACAGCCAATCAAACTGAAGGGGATGGGCCCTATTGGCCAACTGCATTCCCAGGAAGAAGGGCAAGCCCTTGGCAAATTTGAAAGGGTACATTCTGTCCAAGGCACTTGCAGGCGGAGGCAGAGGACAATTTCCCTTCAACTGCACCAGGTGCTCCATAGTAATCTAGTCCTCGCCCACTACCAAGGTCACAGCAAACTATCCCAGGCCAGGCCTGAGGATTCAGCAGCACTGAGCCCACCTGCATGAAGGGAGGACATAGACCCTGTGCACTGTGGTTCAGAGCACATGCTGTGTTGGCCCAGGTTCCATTCAGCACCACAGGCCAGAGACAATCCAGCTTTGCCAAATGCAGCTCTGATCCCACAGCAGAGGCACAGATCAGAGCACTGGGTCACAGGTTCTGGACTGGGCATAACATGCACTGGGCCTGAATTTCCAAATGACCAGTGATTTTGGGGATCCAACCTGAGACAGCTTAGGGACTCAATTTTCAGAGGGTGGGTGTTCAGCACTTCTTAAAAATCAGAACCTTTGAAGGCATCTCAAATTGGGTCCTCAGAAAAGAGGCTCTCTCCACACAGGGGAAGGAACATGTAAATTCTATACCCCCACCTCTCAGTCTCTGGGAAAGGGCATGCGGGTGGGATGCTGTCCCAGAAGGAAAATGCTCAGTAGCACACCAACTACACAATCCTTTGGAGGAAGGGGTGGCTGGCTTTTTGGTGCCAAAGCAGAGTGGTGTCAGCACCTGGGAAGCTAGAAATCTGATCTGTATGTTCTCTTTTCACACATGGGCTAGTCTGAGGAGAATATGACCAGAACAGGAAGGCAAGGTCAGCACGTCCATGCAGGGCAAACTACAGTGTGAATGAGCGAACGATTTGAAATGACTGCAGTGAACGTGTAACAGCCTGAACCGGTCTCCCAGGTCACCAGCTCAAATCTTAACCTGAAGGAAAGTTTGAGGGAGAACAAAGGAACAGTGATGACGAAGCTGTCATGGGCCTGAAGCAAGGCCAGGAAAGGAAAACAAAGCAAAGGGACCAGAAGACAGAACAGAAGCAGCCAAATCAAGACTTGGCCATCACATTTGTTCTGGGGTGTGCTTCTTCCCTGGGAAAGCTCAGCACAGGCACAGCAAGCTCCAGCCATTCCCTTTCATAACGAGGCTGCCCGGGCAACAAGGCCTGAAAAAAGGAGCTTAACTCACACTATCAGATAGTTCCTTCTGCTGTGCCAGCAGCAGCCCTGGGATAACAGAGGTGAGTAAAAAAGGGGAAAATCCTCACTGGATGGTTCCCCCTTAGGTAACACCCACTACTGGAGGACAACCTGCTGCCTAGTTCATCTCACCCCACACACTAGCTCTGCCCCGCTCTCAGCACTCCCTGGGACACCTTTCTCCATCAGGAGGTTTGAAGAGCCAAGCTCTATCTTCTTGCTCCCCTCATGAGCCACAAGAGCTCCCCAAAGGTGGTCCCAGTTCTGATCTCAGGCTTTGGGAGGCCTGGTGTGTATTTATAGCCATTGCCCAAAGCTTTGCTTCTAACTGCCTGCAGTCTGCAAACTCGCAGTTAGAAGCGCTCAGATGCTTACTCCATTTCCTTACGCTCCGCCTCCTCCGGTGTCAGATCCTCCTCCACGCTGTAGTCCAGCACCGAGCCCACCCCAAACGCACGGTTTCGTTGGATCAGGGGTTTGATGGCCTCTTGGTCCTCGCCAGCCACAAACTGCCCATAGAAGGTCATCTTCATCAGCTTCTCAAACAGATGCTGCCCCAGCAGCTTCCTGCTGAAGTTCATCAGCTACAAGACACAAAGCCCGTGTAAGACACCGCTTTCTTCGGTGCAGGCACCTCCTTGCCCCACCACACCTGGGGTAACAGCTCCGCATTAGCTCTCAGGTGAGGAAACAGTGCTGGGGAAAGCCAAGACCCAGACACACCAATAGCCGCAGGGCCATGGAGCAGCCTGACCTCAGGGGCCAGCCAGTGCTGGTCACACCAGCACTCTGGCCTTAGCTGTAGGGACACCAGCCCGCTCTGCCCTACACAGGGTCCAAGCCATGATCCCCATCTGGACAGAGGGAGGGAGACGAGGGAGGACCCAGGAACCAGGTCTCCGCCCCGTACTCCAGGCACAGGGCCACCCGCTGAGACGCGTTAAGTTAATACTAAAGACAAGATCCTACCGGCCCCTGACCCCCGAGCCTCGCTCCAGAGAAACCCCGGGGCCTGTGTCGGGGGCATGGGGGGGGGGCGGCAGAAGGCATCAGTTACACGCAGGCTCGAGGGGTCCCCTGGCTGACCCGGGGGGGTCCCCGTCGCTTTGTCCTGCTGCCAAGCGCCTCTCCCCAACTCCCACCCCGGGAGACGCGCGACCACAGGCGCAGCCCCAAGGTGCCCGGACCCCCGGCGGCTCCCAAAGCCCCCGGCCCCCAGCTCGGCCCCGCGGGGCAGCAGCCGAGCCCCGGCGAGCCGGCTCCGAACCCCCCCGCGCACGGGGCTCCGCTCACCTGCCGGCTCCGCGCCACCAACGGCTCCAGCGCGCAGAGCCGCAGCACCACCAGCGCCCGCACCAGCTCCGCGCTGCTCTTGCTGCGAAACGCCTCCCGCGGGTCCCCGAACTGCACCGCGGGCGGCGGCGGCTGCACCCGGCGCGTCCCCCGCGGGCCGGTCCCGCCGCGCGCCGAGCCCCGCTCCGGAGGGGGAGGCGGCGGCGGCCGGGCCGCTTCCCCCGGCTGCTCCTGGCGGGCGGCGGCGGCCGTGGAGCGCAGGCAGCGGGGGGAGCGCAGGCTGGAGGCGGCGCGGAGCGCCAGGGGCCGGGCAGCGCTCGCCATAGCGTGGAACCCTCCGGCCCGCGCCGGCCGGAGCCGGTTTAAATAGCGGGAGCCCCGCCCCCCCCGGAGCGCCTCGCCCCCATAGTGCTTAGCCCCGCCCCCTACCCGGAACGCCCCGCCTCCTTAGCGCTTAGCTCCGCCTCCTACCCGGAACGCCCCGCCCCCTTCGGGCATTGTCCCGCCCTCCCTGCGGCGCCCCCTGCCGCCTGTTGGTGCGCTGAGAGAGCAGAGCGGGCCCCACTGGCAGAGTTCTGAACGGCCCCACGGCGCGGGTGGGGGCTGGACTCCATGACCCCTCCCCTCCAGTCCTGTGTCCCTAAGGGGCTTTGTGTGATACAGGCACCTATTGCCCCGCCATTAGCCTCCCCTCCCCCATATACTTGCTATCCGGTCACCCTAGTCCCTATGTCAGTCCTAGCCTGCCCCCAGGGACTGTGACCCAACCTCCCCCCATCCTGCCCTCAGAACTGTGCCCCAAGCCCCCCAACCTGCCCCCTAAGGGTGGTGGCACAAACCCACCCTATCCTGCCCCTAGGGACTGTGCCCAACAACCCCTCTTAACCTGCCCCTAGCAGGGCGGGTGCAAGGATGTTTCGCGCCCTATGTGAAACTTCCACCTTGTGCCCCCCCGAGCCCTGTGGCAACTCTTTGCCCCCCCTCCGCCCTGAGGCGCCCCCCCCCCGCTCACTTCTGCCCCGCCTCCTCCCTGAGCCGTCGCCGCTCCACTTCTCCTGCCTCCCAGGCTTGTGGCGCCAATCAGCTGTTTGGTGCCGCAAGCCTGGGAGGGAGAGAAGCAGAGCGGGGCGGCGTGCTGATGATGTCAGAGAAACCAGAGAGCAGCTCCCTGGTCACATTTCCATCTCCCCAGGCTGTGAAGGCCTCAGTGCATTATGGAGCATGAAAGTCGATGCGCCCAGGGGTTTGCAGTGAGCCCGGGATCCAATGGCCACGCATCGTAGGAACAACTCAGCGAGCTAGGATCTTGCCTGGTCCCCCTTCAGCTGTCGGGAAAGGTGCGGCCGTTGCAGCCCACCATGCTCTGCATGTGCCCAGTACGGCTTTGCCTTCCTTAATCAAACCCAGTCTTCTGTACAGGAGAGCAAACGGCCTGGGGAGGCCTGGGCGTTGGGCACTGAAGTGAGGGTGTTTTGCTGTCGCTCCATCAAAATTAGAATTTTTTAAGGGCCTTTTCCCAACCTTGCCACAACTCAGAACCAATCAAAGAATAATACACAACAACACACGATGCACCTTGGGCACAACCACAGCTGATAGCTCCAGCCCCTAAAGTGTATGGAACCAGGGCTAGGATGGAGGTTGCTCCAGTTGCACCAGCAGCCCCTGCTCCAATCACCCTGCCTGGCCAGACGCAGTAACACGCCTCAGTGGTGTTACCCATGAGGAGGGAGGGGAGGAAATCCCCAGCAATCCAGGAGGCAGGACAGGTGACTGGTGACTGGAGCAGGGTAACCATGGGCCAAAGCAAGTCCGGGCGGCCTTTCTAAGCTGGTGTCAGAGGTTGGGGCTGGCCATCGCCTCTGAGTAGAGCTGGCTTGTCATTGACTGGCATTCGAATTTTTGGACCTGTTTAATACATTTTCAATGCTGGTGGTCCTGAGCGTGAGTGCTAGATGGGGCAGGGAGGAGTGGGGGCATGGGGAAGTGCTGGGAGGAGAGGAGTGGAGATATGGGAAAGAGTGGGGGGTGGGGAGATGCTGGGGGCAGAGTAGGGGGAGGGAAGGTGCTAGAAGGGGCGAAGAGAAGGGGTGGGAAGTGCTGGTGGGAGGAGGGGGAGGTGTTGGCGGGGTGGGAGGTGCTGGGGGTAGGAGTGGGGAGGTGTGGAAGGGGCAGGGAGGAATGCGGGGTGGGGAGGTGCTGGAAGGGGTGAGAAGGGGGTGGGGAGATGCTGGGAGGGGCGAGGAGGAATGGGGGTGGGGAGGTGCTGGGTGGGGTGAGAGGTGCTGGGAGGGGTGGGAAGAGTGGGGGGTGGGAGGTGCTGGGGGGAGGACCAGGGAGTGGGAGGTGCTGGGAGGGGTGGGAGGTGCTGGGGGAGGAGCAGGGAAGGTGCTGGGTGGGGTAGGAGGAGTGGTGGGTGGAAGGTGCTGGGGGGAGGAGCAGGGGGAGGTGATGGGTGGGGTGGGAAGAGTGGGGGGTGGGAGGTGCTGGGGGGAGGACCAGGGAGTGGGAGGTGCTGGGTGGGGTGGGAGGTGCTGGGGGAGGAGCAGGGGGAGGTGCTGGGTGGGGTGGGAAGATTGGGGGGTGAGAGGTGCTGGGGGAGAACGGGGGGTGGAAGGTGCTGGGAGGATTGGGAGGAGCGAGGGGAGGTGCTGGGAGGGGGGAGGTGCTGGGGATGAGTGGGAGAAGCGGAGGTGCTGGGTGGGGCAGGAGAAGTGGGGGGGGAGGAGCAGGGGGAGGTGCTGGGGGAGGAGCAGGGCTGGGGCAGGAGGAGTGGTGGGGGGGAAGTGCTGGGGGAGGAGCAGGGGGAGGTGCTGGGTGGGGTGGGAAGATTGGGGGGTGGGAGGTGCTGAGGGGAGAACCCGGGGGGTGGAAGGTGCTGGGAGGGCTGGGAGGAGCGAGGGGAGGTGCTGGGAGGGGTGGGAGGTGCTGGGGGAGGAGCAGGGGGAGGTGCTGGGTGGGGCAGGAGGAGCGGTGAGGGGGAGGTGCTGGGGGAGGACCGGAGAGGAGGGTGGGAACATAAGAACATAAGAACATAAGAAAGGCCGTACCGGGTCAGACCAAAGGTCCATCTAGCCCAGTATCTGTCTACCGACAGTGGCCAATGCCAGGTGCCCCTGAGGGAGTGAACCTAACAGGCAATGATCAAGTGATCTCTCTCCTGCCATCCATCTCCATCCTCTGACGAACAGAGGCTAGGGACACCATTCTTACCCATCCTGGCTAATAGCCATTTATGGACTTAGCCACCATGAATTTATCCAGTCCCCTTTTAAACATTGTTATAGTCCTAGCCTTCACAACCTCCTCAGGTAAGGAGTTCCACAAGTTGACTGTGCGCTGCGTGAAGAAGAACTTCCTTTTATTTGTTTTAAACCTGCTGCCTATTAATTTCATTTGGTGACCCCTAGTTCTTCTATTATGGGAATAAGTAAATAACTTTTCCTTATCCACTTTCTCAACATCACTCATGATTTTATATACCTCTATCATGTCCCCCCTTAGTCTTCTCTTTTCCAAACTGAAGAGTCCTAGCCTCTTTAATCTTTCCTCATATGGGACCTTCTCTAAATCCCTAATCATTTTAGTTGCTCTTTTCTGAACCTTTTCTAGTGCTAGAATATCTTTTTTGAGGTGAGGAGACCACATCTGTACACAGTATTCGAGATGTGGGCGTACCATGGATTTATATAAGGGCAATAATATATTCTCAGTCTTATTCTCTATTCCCTTTTCAATGATTCCTAACATCCTGTTTGCTTTTTTGACCACCTCTGCACACTGCGTGGACATCTTCAGAGAACTATCCACGATAACTCCAAGATCTTTTTCCTGACTCGTTGTAGCTAAATTAGCCCCCATCATGTTGTATGTATAGTTGGGGTTATTTTTTCCAATGTGCATTACTTTACATTTATCCACATTAAATTTCATTTGCCATTTTGTTGCCCAATCACTTAGTTTTGTGAGATCTTTTTGAAGTTCGTCACAATCTGCTTTGGTCTTAACTATCTTGAGTAGTTTAGTATCATCTGCAAACTTTGCCACCTCACTGTTTACCCCTTTCTCCAGATCATTTATGAATAAATTGAATAGGATTGGTCCTAGGACTGACCCTTGGGGAACACCACTAGTTACCCCTCTCCATTCTGAGAATTTACCATTAATTCCTACCCTTTGTTCCCTGTCCTTTAACCAGTTCTCAATCCATGAAAGGACCTTTCCTTTTATCCCATGACAGCTTAATTTACGTAAAAGCCTTTGGTGAGGGACCTTGTCAAAGGCTTTCTGGAAATCTAAGTACACTATGTCCACCGGATCCCCCTTGTCCACATGTTTGTTGACCCCTTCAAAGAACTCTAATAGATTAGTAAGACACGATTTCCCTTTACAGAAACCATGTTGACTATTGCTCAAGAGTTTATGTTTTTCTATGTGTCTGACAATTTTATTCTTTACTATTGTTTCAACTAATTTGCCCGGTACCGACGTTAGACTTACCAGTCTGTAATTGCCGGGATCACCCCTAGAGCCCTTTTTAAATATTGGCGTTACATTAGCTAACTTCCAGTCATTGGGTACCGAAGCCGATTTAAAGGACAGGTTACAAACCTTAGTTAATAGTTCCGCAACTTCACATTTGAGTTCTTTCAGAACTCTTGGGTGAATGCCATCTGGTCCCGGTGACTTGTTAATGTTGAGTTTATCAATTAATTCCAAAACCTCCTCTAGTGAGACTTCAATCTGTGACAGTTCCTCAGATTTGTCACCTACAAAAGCCAGCTCAGGTTTGGGAATCTCCCTAACATCCTCAGCCGTGAAGACTGAAGCAAAGAATCCATTTAGTTTCTCCGCAATGACTTTATCATCTTTAAGCGCTCCTTTTGTATTTTCATCGTCAAGGGGCCCCACTGGTTGTTTAGCAGGCTTCCTGCTTCTGATGTACTTAAAAAACATTTTGTTATTACCTTTGGAGTTTTTGGCTAGCCGTTCTTCAAACTCCTCTTTGGCTTTTCTTATTACACTCTTGCACTTAAGTTGGCAGTGTTTGTGCTCCTTTCTATTTGCCTCACTAGGATTTGACTTCCACTTTTTAAAGGAAGTCTTTTTATCTCTCACTGCTTCTTTTACATGGTTGTTAAGCCACGGTGGCTCTTTTTTAGTTCTTTTACTGTTTTTCTTAATTTGGGGTATACATTGAAGTTGGGCCTCTATTATGGTGTCTTTAAAAAGGGCCCACGCAACTTGCAGGGATTTCACTTTAGTCACTGTACCTTTTAACTTTTGTCTAACTAACCCCCTCATTTTTGTATAGTTCCCCCTTTTGAAATTAAAGGCCACAGTGTTGGGCAGTTGAGATGTTCTTCCCACCACAGGGATGTTGAATGCTATTGTATTATGGTCACTATTTCCAAGTGGTCCTGCTATAGTTACCTCTTGGACCAGCTCCTGCGCTCCACTCAGGATTAAATCTAGAGTCGCCTCTCCCCTTGTGGGTTCCCGTACCAGCTGCTTCATGAAGCAGTCATTTAAAGTATCGAGAAATTTTATCTCTGCATTTCGTCCTGAAGTGAAATGTTCCCAGTCAATATGGGGATAATTGAAATCCCCCACTATTATTGGGTTCTTAATTTTGATAGCCTCTCTAATTTCCCTTAGCATTTCATCATCACTATTACTGTCCTGGTCAGGTGGTCGATAATAGATCCCTACTGTTATATTTTTACTAGAGCATGAAATTTCTATCCATAGAGACTCTATGGAACCTGTGGATTCGCTTAAGATTTTTACTTCATTTGAATCTGCACTTTCTTTAACATATAGTGCCACTCCTCCCCCTGCACGGCCTGTTCTGTCCTTCCGATATATTTTGTACTCCGGAATGATTGTGTCCCATTGATTGCTCTCAGTCCACCAGGTTTCTGTGATTCTGTGATGGGAAGAAAGAAGCTTTACTGACCTGGCTGTTGCCACCCCCAGCTTCCCAGCTTCCCAGCGGACGCGCCATGTCAACATCAGGCCTTGATTGCCCTGGGCCTGAGAGATCTTCTAACCCAGGGTTGGGCACACTACGGCCCGCGGGCCACATCCGGCCTGCGGGACCCTCCTGCCTGGCCCCTGAGCTCCTGGCCCGGGAGGCTCGCCGCCGACCCCTCCCCCACTGTCCCCCCTCTGCCGCAGCCTCAGCTCGCCCTGCCGCTGGCGCAAGGCTCTGGGCGATGGGGCTGCGAGCTCCTGGGGCAGCGCAGCTGCAGAGCCCAGCCTGACCTGCTCTCTGTGCTGCGCGGTGGCATGGCTGGCTCCAGCCGGGCGGTGCGGCTGCCTGACCTGCTCTCTGTGCTGCGCGGTGGCGTGGCCGGCTCCAGCCGGGCGGTGCGGCTGCCTGACCTGGTGCTCTGTGCTGCATGGTGGCGTGGCTGGCTGCAGCTGGGCGGGGCGGCTGCCTGTCCTGGTGCTCTGTGCTGCGCGGTGGCGGGGCTGGCTCCAGCTGGGTGGGGCGGCTGCCTGTCCTGGTGCTCTGGGTGGCGCGGCTGTAGCGCCACCAGCCACCAGTGCTCCAGGCTGCGTGGTAAAGGGGCAGGGAGCAGGGGGGGAGTTGGATAGAGGGCAGGGGAGTTTGGGGTGGTGGTCAGGGGGTGGGGGTGTGGATAGGGGTCGGGGTGGTCAGAGGGCGGGGAATGGGGGGGTTGAATGGGGACAGGGGTCCCGGGGGGGGGCAGTCAGGAAGGAAGGGGGGTTGGATGGGGCAGCAGGGGGCAATCAGGGGCAGGAGTTCTGGGGGCCATCAGGGAACAAGGGGGGGTGGATGGGGGTGGGGTCCGGGCCACGCCTCCCTCCCCTGGCCCTAACCGGCCCTCCCTACAATTTCCAAAACCTGATGCGGCCCTCAGGCCAAAAAGTTTGCCTGCCCCTGTTCTAAGCACATCAGGCCAGAGAGGGAACCGATGCCCTGCCCACCTCCAGCAGCTCCAGCGGAGCCCTGTGCAGCCCCTGGCCTGAGAGTCCGGGTCCCTGCTGTCCCCCCACTCTCATGGCTCACTTCTCTCCCGCACCGTATTTCTCCTTTCGCCTCTGAGGGGAGTCTGGCTTCCTCCCCAGGACGGCTCCCCCTTGTACCAGCGCTGTGAGCAGAGAGGCAGCCATGGCAACGCTGCAGCCAGCCGGGCAGTGAGTACAGCTTGCAGGGCTCGCGGTGGCTGGTCAGGGCAGGTGCTGGTTCAGCGCAGCTGCCAGCGGGAGCCAGCACCAGGGGCACAAGCTGCTTTCCCGCCGGGCTTCCTCCCTCTGAACACGCTCGTCTTGTTTCGTCTGAGAGGAAATAGGATCGGACACTGACAAGGCAACAACAAAGGCCCAGCAAACAGAGGGTGCCCCTAACTGCTTAATGCTGGGTCAGCAAACAGGAGCTTTATCACCATCTCCTCCTGTGCTGGGCTGGACACCCGCCTTATCCACATAGCACAGGCAAGAGGAAGGGAGGAGGAGGGGAGGGGGCTGCAGGCCCTGGGGGATGAGAGGGCAGCATTGCACCGTCTATTCCACGGACCCCCGTGCACAGCCCACTCCTGTTCCTAGCGACCAGGCTGCTGCTCAGCACAGAGACCATGTCAGACAGAAAGGTACCAATTAGGGTCCCCAGTTTGGGTTGAACGTATTCCTGGAGGTTTCATCCCATGACATTAAATATTAATCTTTAATTCCTGGAGACTCCAGGCAACCCTAGTACCAGTGAATGTCCTTTCAGTTATCTGAGCTCCCCTGCATTCACAAGGAGCGTGGCCTATTGGTTAAAGCAGTGATCAAGCCCTGGCTTTGCTGTGTCACTAGCCCACTCCGCTGTGGGTGACACTCTCCATGGGCACCCGTGCTCACTGGCGGATGAGGTGGTGTTAGTTCTCCAGTGTTTGTAAGCCGCTCTGAGATCCTGGAATGGAAGTCGCTCTAGAGTTATGATTCTATATGATTATTTTCAAACCTACTGGGCTCGTTTCCAGAGGAGCCCTGGACTGGCTCTGAATCATGCTCCTGGTTCCCCATAGAAATATGTTGTGTATCCAATGGAAAACTGCAAACGCAGAGAGATTCTGGGAGCCCCAGTGACATCTAGTGGCTAGTTATGCTAATCACATGTGTATGAGGCCATGTCTACAGGGCAGCCTATGTTGGCAAAACTTATGTGAATATTCCACCCCTCTGAGCAACATAAGTTACACCAGCACATGTGCACAGTGCTATGTGGGCAGGAGAGCTTCTCCCACCAACATAGCTTATGCTGCTCATGGAGGTGGTTGTATTATGCCAATGGAAGAGCTCTCTCCCATCACCAGACGCGCTACAGTGCCTCAGCTGTACTGGTACAGATGTGCCGCTGCAGCACTGTACGTATAGACATGGCCTTAGAAGGACCCCTCTCTTAGGCAGAACCGATGAAGCAGTAGCAGAAATGACCTGCAAGTATTTGTTTGCATTTGAAAGCATATTTTGATTAGACAGTGGTTGTGTTAGAAATAGTCTGCAGTATTTTTAATACTAGCTCCCCCCCCCCCGCGAATTTTTTTATGGAGTTGTGAAGTTTTTACACTTGGCAGATTTTGATTTAAAAAAAAAAATTAATTTTAAATATATTTTTTGCCTGGAATGTCCAAGTTTGGTCACCAGAGGGAGCTTGCAATACATGAGCAATTTTTAAAATAAACAATTTTTCCTTCCAAACAAAGCAGAAATATAGCCATCATTTTCACAAATCATTTAAGAATTAATAGTTATACCTAATTGTTGAGGTTTCACGGAAATATTTTGTTAAATTCATATTGTAGAAGACTGGAGCCTGGTCTACCCTTAAAAATTAGATCCACTTCGCTACATTGCTCAGGGCTGTGAAAAATTCCATACCCTGAGCACCACTGGAGACACAGCTAGGTTGATGGAATAATTCTTTCAGTGTAGACATAACCCAGCGTTTCCCTCTGTAAACACCTTTCCATGCATTCCCACGATGTGTCCCTAGGAGCGAGCTACAGAGCAGGCTTTTAATTGCTTTATGGAAATAACTCCTTTGAACATCATTACTGCAAGGGGGTTAAACACACCAAGTCCTGCATAGTGGGTTGAACTTGAGGGTACAAAAGATTCAAAACATTGTGGTTTGTGATAAATCCAGAAAGCCGAGGTTGAAAATAAAAAACCCAAACCCAACATTTTATTTGATGTTTTAAAATAAACTAGATTAAAAAAGCGGCAAAGAGTGCTGTGGCACCTTACAGACTAACAAATGTATTGGAGCATGAGCTTTCGTGGGTGAATACCCACTTCGTCGGATGCATGCTACCCCTCTGATAGATTAAAAATAAAAGTCAGAATCTGACCCTAACATTGTTCCACACCTAACACTAGCACTAGCCCTAACCCTACCCCCAGTCCTCACATTCCTGTGCATTCTAGGAAACACATGGTTATGTTTTGTACCTGGAAGAAACAAGCAGAACTCTAGTACTTCCTTCTATATTGTGATTAGTGCCCTGTCAGACCCTAACATCCATGACTGCAATGAGGCTAATGTCATGGACTTAACATATGCAGTGTGTCAGTCCCATCAAGCAAAAACATCTCATCTCATCTCATCTCACCTGTTCTGTTCTGCCCCCCGGTCTTCCTCTCAACCTCCCCTCCTACCCCACCACCACCACCGCACTGGGCTCTGGCAGCTGAACCCCCAGCTTAGCAAGTGCAGTTCAGCTGAGGGTGACCTACGCAATCAGGACAGGCCAAGCACAGTTCTGCTGCCCTTCACTTGTACAATCAGGATAACAACATTTCATTCCCCTGCAGTCTATTAAAGTGATCTGTCACAACAGCCAGAATTGATCACTTAGGCAACACAGTTCTGTCAGCTGGATACCTAGACAGAGGGGGTATGTTTGTGTAAACACAGGCTGGTCCTGAAGCCTTTCCCCTCAGCTCATCATTAGCTGTCATGGTAGAGCTCATTCAGACCTGGCTTACGCCGATAACTGGACAGATGAAAAACATCACCAGCATGACCAGACTCTTCTGCTTCCCTCCATATTGCATGAGTGCCCTTCGAGCGTTCACATCCCCACATATCCCAGTGGGAGGAAGCTGATGTCCTTAACATGTCCTGGGAAAACGTGCCTCTTAGAGTGAGAGACTCAAGGAGATCAGTCTATTTAGCTTAACTAAGAGAAGGTGAAGGGGTCTAGAAGTACCTACATGAGGAACAAATATTTAATAATGGGCTCTTCAGTCTAGCAGAGAAAGGTTTAACGTGACCCAGTGGCTGGAAGCTGAAGCTAGACAAACTGAGATTAGAAATAATGTGTACAGTTTTGGCAGTGAGCGTGTCGGGAGTTGGCTGTGTGCTCTGGGCTGGCAGTACTGCCTAATGGTGATACTCAGGGTGCAATGCCTAACTGTGAGAGTCTAAGGGTCACTTTACATAAGAACATAAGAACGGCCAGACTGGGTCAGACCAAAGGTCCATCTAGCCCAGTATCCTGTCTGCTGATAGTGCCAATGCCAGGTGTCCCAGAGGGAATGAACAGAACAATTAATCTTCAAGTGATCCATCCCCTGTCGACCATTCCCAGCTTCTAGCAATTTCAGTTCAGGGTAGTGTCGCCCACTGGCAAGAGCCCAAAGGCCGCTTTGCCTAGCAGCAATAGTTTGGGGTAGTGTCCCCTGCTGACGAGAGTGGGGAGATAGAAGAACCTAGCTGGGCCCAACCTATTCCACTGGGTTCCAATCCAGAGCCTTTCAAAACAGAGGCCTTTGCACAGGGCTCAGGGTGCGAGACCACTAAGTCAGTGGTCCTCAAACTTTTGAGGGTCACCCCCCCTTGCCCCTGTCCTCACCCTCCTGCCCCCCTGTAAAGGAGGCCAGGAGTGGGCTGTGGATACGCGGGGCATGGACGGGGGTAAGGGCGCTGAGGCTGGGGCTAGAGCTGGGGGTGGGTCAGGGGTTGGGACCAGGGGCCAAGGCTGGAGGTGGGGGCAGGAGTGGGGAGCCGCACTGAGGGGAGCCAGGGATGCAGCTGGTGATGGGACCAGAGCAGAGCTGGGAGTGGGGAAAGGCTCCACCGCGCACCCCTGGACATTACTCTTCTCCCCCATCTCTCCTTGTTGACAAGCGCTGACTCCTCTGTCGGCTGCTGTTCCCTCCACTCCCGCTCAGTGAAGGACCATCCCCCTCGCCACCACCAGAATGAGCAGGGCCTTCTGCTTGGCCAAGCTCTAAGGGCACATCGATGTGTCTAGCCAGGGGTGTGATTTCCATGAGATAGACCCATAGTAGCTAGCGCACTGAAAATAGTAGCGTAGCCACAGCAGTGTACTTGCTAGCGGCACCAAGTACAGACCCATCTGAAACCCGGGGTTCATACTCAGGCAGCTAGTCCCTCCTGCCACTCGCGCCACAGTGGCTACTCTCTATTGCAGCACGCTGGCTCAATCAGAGGCAGTGTGGCGATGTCTCCTTGGGCTTGAAATCACACGTCTGGCAGCCCTTCATTTCCTGTCTCTTCGAACAGAGCCAGCCATGGAGCTACAGAGAAGCACCATCCCTGCTCTCCGATCTCCACTTATCCCGTGGATACAATGGCACTTGCCTTTCCAGATGCTCCAGGTATCTGGCACGGGATCGAATCCTGGAGGACAAGGGCCCTCGCTCCTCTGGGGAGACAATTGAGCATGAATCTCTCCCCATCTCCCTGGGCTGCTCAGCCACACCTTGCTGATGGTACCACACCAGGGAAGAATCTATTATTGATGGCCTGAGAATCCATAAAATTTAAGGAAACAAAAATGAATGCAAGATAAATAGGCGGGAAGCGGATTTAGTGCTGGAGGAGATGACAGTTTGGAAGGGAGGGAAGGCACTTCATGCATATTTCATAGGCTGGTGCTCAGCAGAGGGGCTTTTTGACACAGCAAAAACAACAGATGGCAACAAGTTATGGCAAAGACTCACAGCACCTGAGAGGGAAATTTATGAGGTGAAAATTTCGCCTTCTGCATTTTAGTAAAAATGTCAAGCAGGCCTTACAGGAGATTTCCCTGCAAACGGCTCTGGTGCGGCGTATGCTAATGGACTCCCTATCTGAGCCAGCAATGGGTGCCTCAGCAATGGGCTGCGGGTGGTGAGGGCTTCACACTGGGGGACGGCCTGAGGGCGAGCGCTCTGCTGCCTGTGGCCTTTCCACTGGGATTCTCAGCCTGCATATTTCTGCCGGACCACATAGAGCAAGGTCTTGGTGCAGGCTGTGCATACGGGCTTGTGCATGGCCCTCAGAGCCAGAAAGCACACAGCCAGCCGGGCATCTGCCCTGATCCAGGCAGAGAGAGCTGGAGGAGGAGGACGGGTGGGGGATTGAAGGAGAGGGCACGTGTGCAACTGGACAGGCAGAAGCTGCTGTGTTGGGACTTGGGGCAGCTTTTCCCACTTGCCCCCGAGGCCTGGGCCAGAGGGCTGCTCTGCAGACCAATAACAAACCATAACGGCAAACAATAGCCCCCACCCTCCCCCATCCTCTGTGAGTTATGAAGCCTCCCAGACAGCCCCAGTTGGCATCATGCCCCGGCACCATGAGTGCTCAGGGCAAAGCACAGAAGCACCAAGGGACCCTCAGAGGGCACATCCCCATGTGGCTGCAGGGGCAGCTGGAAGGCAAGCGGGGGTCTGCTGTCTCCATGCACAGCAACCTGGGGGGCCAGCCAGCGCCTGGGGGCACGCCATGGTTCTGCATTCAGTGGCCATCATGGTGCCCTGTGTCCCATGTGAGGAGGCCAAGTAGCCAGGGGCGGCTCTAGAAAATAGGCTGCCCCAAGCA
Source organism: Mauremys mutica (assembly GCF_020497125.1). Classification (NCBI taxonomy): domain Eukaryota; kingdom Metazoa; phylum Chordata; order Testudines; family Geoemydidae; genus Mauremys; species Mauremys mutica. Next base: position 27,637,652 of record NC_059087.1, read on the forward strand.
GCCGTGCGCAGCGCCGCCCCTTCCCCGGTCCCGCGGCCGGTCCCCTCTTCGCGCGGCTCCGGCTGAGCTCCCGCAGGCATGCCTGCGGGAGCTCAACTGGAGCCGCGGGAAGAGGGGACCCGCCGCAGTCATGCCTGCGGCAGGTCCGCTCGTCCCGGGCTCCGGTGGACCTCCCGCAGGCATGCCTGCGGCAGGTCCACCGGAGCCAAATGCCGCCCCCCAGGGAAAGGGCCGCCCCACGCGCCTGCTTGGCGCGCTGGGGTCTAGAGCCGGCCCTGCAAGTAGCCAGCTCCTGGAATGCTCTCCCAGTCCGTGCATTCTGCACCATGCACCGGAGAGCAGCAGGCCAAGGCAGGTGGGCGAGTTGCTGAAGCCAGTCTTTAGCCAGAGGCGGCGGTCTCAGCGCATTGCCAACAGGCCCTGGGGTGGAGGAGCGCTCTACCCAGCTGGAGGTCGTACTGCCAGGGGGCCTCTCTCATTCACTCCTAGAAGCACTGGGGTGTCTCACGCAGGGCATGTGTCTCTTCCCTTGCTGTTAAAGCAGCTGGAGGCAGGACAGTCTAACAAACTCCCTGCTTCCATCAGATTTAGACACTCCGAGACCAGCTGCCCAGCCCCGGTCCTGCACGCTAAGCCCATGGCCCCTCTTCCAAGAGCCTTTCAGCATCCCATGCTCACCACATTAACCTCCTCTCCAGCAGCGCTGGGAGGCCTAGGCCAGGCCAGAGAGCAGGAATGACCATTGTAGCAGGAGTGGGAGGGTCTCTATGGATACGCGCCGCAGTCCCTCACCCCACTGCTCCTCCCCTCTCCTCGCCGGAGTAGTCTCGTGCCCCCCAGGGAGGGCCTTCCCCCCAGGTTGGGAAGTACCGTACTAGCCCTTGAATATGCTGGCACACGATCTGTTGCCCTGGGACTCTGTGAAGTCCAGCTGGCTGCATGCTTTCCCTGAGAATCAATCGCCCGCACTCTGTCTGGCCTGCATAGCCAGGCATTCCCCAGGGAAGAGCGCTGGATCAGAACGCTAGCAGCAATCTGCTCCCCCCCGCACCCTCCCCCGGTCAGTGCACTCATTCAGTACATGACACGAGAAGCGCAGTCTTGCCAGATTTCCTGTCCAAAGATTTGTGGTATCGGGAGAGACATATCTATGGATACAGTTACAGCCAGTGCTGCTGATGTGACTAACTGGATAGAAGCACTTAACCCCTCCAAATTCCTAGCAGACAGCTTTCCCTGGACACTAGGGGTGGCTCAGCACATCTCTTCTGTGTGCTGATTCCAGGCTGCCCTGACAAAAAGACGCTTATGCAGCCTGTGAAAACTGGCAATCCGGTGCTAATGCCGTGGTGAAAATGGAGATGCTAGAGATGGCGACAAAATACACCGGAGGGAGAAATGTGTTAGGTATAAACAAATGGAAAACAGCCCAAGGGCATGGGAAGCTGAGTGAACCCTGGTTCACATACAACGACGGCATTTAAAATCAACCCACACTCCGCCTGCTGAATCTGCTAGTGACAAACCCTGAACATGCTCCGCTTGCTGCTAGAGAGAATCAGGGAACAGAGTCTCCCTCAGGCCCTATCAGTACGGAAAGGGGCTGCCGCCATGGGCTAGCCAGAGTCCACAACCTCCTGGGTTTCCACTGAATGACACTTGGAAGGGACACAGGAAAGTTTGTTGCCCAAATGTTGCTGCTAGAGCCGATGTCGTGGTTGCCAGTCATCTGCATTTGCAACGTGATTGGGGTTTCGAGTCCACAGCTTGCCCAAGTGCAGAGGAGCGGGTTAGAACCTGTGAAGCTGAGCGGGAGATGGGCAAAGGCAGAGCCGGCTCCAGGCACCAGATGAGAAAGCACGTGCCTGGGGCGGCACATTGTAAGGGGCGGCATTCCGGCCAATCTTGGGGCGGCCAGCCCACCCTGCAGGGACACGGACCCTGGCCGGGCGAAGGGGGGACAGGAACTAGTGATCCCTGCCGCTCATCATGCCGCCGGGCTCCCGGGACGCGCCACTCCCCGCTGCCTGCACCGGCCTCGGCCTCCCGCGCTGCTCTGAGCCCGGCCTGGCCGAGCCGCCTTTAAACGAGCGGCTGAGCCATCACCTCCTGCAGCCCCTGGGCACCAGAAGGAGGGAGGGTTCTGCGGCGGCCCGGCGGGCAGCGGTGGCAGGGACGCTTCTGCAGCGGCCTGGCAGGCACCGGAGGGAGGGAGGGAGGGTTCTGCGGCAGCCCGGCGGGCACCGGAGGGAGGGAGGGTTCTGCGGCAGCCCAGCGGGCACCGGAGGGGCGGGCCCCACTGATCCTTGCACCATTTGCACTGTGCCAAGCCCCACTGCAATGCCGGCCCCGCGCGGAGGTCGCAGACCCCAGCCAGCGCTGCCTGTGTCGGCCCCCTCGGAGCCGCCTGGCCAGGAGAGGCACCCCAAGGCCGGAAGGGGGAGCCCCTCTCGTCCGGCTGTGAGCGGGCTGCAGCGCCTGGCTGCCCACGGGCGGAGGGAGCAGGCGGGTGCTGCCCTTCACCCCCTGTGAGCCGCCTTGACCGTCCTCCACGAGCTCCCTGCGGCTGCCAGTTTTTGTTTTTGTTTTGCTTTGGCAGTCCAGCCGCCTTTTTTTTTTTTTTGCCTGGGGCAAAGGTGCTGAGCATGGAGAGTTGTATGTGCTCTTCCTATCCAGGCACAAGGAGCTGGTGTTAGCAGGCACGTTATTTTGATTGAAACGTCACATAACCCCTCAGCATGAACGAGCTGCGAGCTGCAACCAGCCGCAGTGCTGCCCTTCCCCCCAGCAGGCAGGGTGCCCCTTGGTGTGCCACTAGGAAGGGCGAGTGTGGCCAATGAGCCCCCAATGCCAGGAGCCTGAGGCCCCAGGGCTTGCATAGATGCTAATGGGTCGGAATGGCTGTTTGAGGACTGTTACTAAAAATAATCACCTGACCGTCCATCAGAAAAGTAGCTTCTCTTTGTGGAACATTCCAGTTCCCTGCCCTGATGATCTCCAGAAATACCCAGAGGAGACCCCAGTGTCATCTGCTTTGGCAGACGCAGGCAGATCAACGCTGCTGGAACACCACCCAGCAGATCCCACCCTGGAGCAAGGGGCTGATGATAGTACTGAGTACAGAACGACAACCAGACCCGCAGGAGAATCCATGCCAGGTAAGCTCCTTTGCTGTAAGCTGGGGGAGGAGTGGCCAAGACAGAGATCTGGGGGAACCTGCAAGAAGAGCCGACATATCAGCAGCGCTGCCCAGAGGATTCAGGGGGCCTGGGGCAAAGCAATTTTGGGGGTCCCTTCCATCAAAAAAAGTTGCAACACTATAGAATGCTATATTCTTGTGGGGGCCCTTGTGGGGCCCAGGGCCTGGGGCAAATTGCCCCACTTGCCCCCCCACCCCACCCCCTTTGGGCAGCCCTGCATATCAGAGAGCTGCTGGCAAGGGTTTGGTTTTGAGAAATGCATTTCTTCAGTTTCATATTTGTATCGTGGGAGTGTCAAGAGGTGTTCCCCGAGTTCAGGGCACCAGAGCGCTGCACACAGTGAGACAGACTCTGCATGAAGAGTTCTAGACGAGACATACAAAGGATGGAAGAAAGGAAGGATTATTATCCCATCGCACTGGTGGGCAACTGAGCCACACAGAAATGAGATGACTTGTCTGAGGTCACACAAGCAGTCCTGGGCCAGTGCCGTAACCGCTAACCCATCATTCCTCTCACTGGACATTGCTGTTGATTTTTTCATTTGCAGATATCAGAGAAGCTGAAGTCTGTCCATAATCTGCCAATCACAGACTCCCATCGATAATGCGAACACCTACCAGCCAGCTATTAATGTTCTCAGGTGGAAATCTCCCTGGAGACTGTGACTATCTCTTTAATCTGCCGCTGCTTTACGCTGTTCTAATTCCATGGACTTCAGAGGACTAATTTTAAGGAGGAGGGATAGCTCTGTGGTTTGAGCATTGGCCTGCTCAACACAAGGTTATGAATTCAATGCTTGAGGGGGCCATTTAGGGAACTGGGGTAAAAATCTGTCGGGAGATTGGTCCTGCTTTGAGCAGGGGGTTGGACTAGATACCTCCTGAGGTCCCTTCCAACCCTAATCTCCTATGATTTACTCTAGTGTAGATAAGACCAGTATCTGGCTACGGGACTGTTCCAAATTCAATGTATTTTCTAATGGATTAAAACAGGCATTCAGTGACTTGCTTTCAGTGCAAGAAATAAAACTGAGTCAGACTCTTGCTGTGAGTCGCTGCAGGTCTAATATTGCTGAGCAGCCAACGGGAAATACCTTGGTGAATTCCCATCTCCGGAAAGGTCAAACCTCTGCAGAAAGGAGGTTGCATCTTAAAGGGCATCTGGGAAATATTTCAGAGCGAGGAAGTGAACATCAGATTTTCCCAGGTTGTTTTTATTGCGAGGGGCCCCTGTGGCATTCCATCAATTCTGAGAATCTGTCAGGCGGAGCTCTGAGCTGGGGCATCCTGGGGAAAAAGCAGGCCGCCGGTGCCGGCTGTGCATGGCTGCGGGCAGAGGGAAGAATTCCGAAGCAGTGAGAGACTAGAAAAGAACAAGTGTAAAGGTTTCTACAGGAGCAAGGCTGGGATGATAGCTGAGGAATAGATGTAAAAAGTCTTTTTCCAGGCTGGTTCCCTGGGCTGGTAGGTTGTTTACAGAGTCTGGATTTCAAAATGCCTGGAAGAGAATCAGTTCTATTTCAGACCCACGCAAATGATTTCAATGCCTCATGCTGAAGACAATTCCCAGGAAAGCAGAGGGAAAAAATCAACGGAGGAAAAGTCTCAAGTATGGTGCTTAGAGTCCCCAGCACAGGGAAGCTCGCAGAGCACCTGAGGGACTGAGAGAGAGGAAGCAAACTGCAGGAAGCCACCTGAACGCCCCCCAGCATCTGGGCAGGGCAGTCTGAGCCATGGAGGGCAGGGGCAGAGGCTGTTGAAGGCAAGGGGACAAGTGGAATGAAGGAGGGAGGAAATGATTCGAGCCATAGGAGGAAGTGGGGTGTGGGGACAATACCTAGGTGTGGGGAGAAGTTGGCCCAGCCACAGTAGCTGGAGCGTGCAACTTAAGACAGGCTGGTTTCTGCAGCCCGTGATTGCTCTGAGTCTGGGAGTCGGACAGAGCTCTGCTCCACTCAGGGTACATCTACATTTGAGCTGGGAGGTGGGATGGCCAGCTCACGCAGACATAGCCGCGCGACAGCTGCATGAGCTAGCACCTAAAATGGCAGCGTGGCCTTGGTGGCAGGTGCCCTGACTGCAATCCCTTCCGACCCCTGGATATGTACTCAGGCAGGGCCGGCTCTAGGCACCAGCAAACCAAGCACGTGCTTGGGGTGGCACAGTTTCAGGGGCGGCATTACTGTTATCTTTTTTTTTTTGTTGCTTTCGGCGGCAAAAGCCTAGAGCTGTCCCTGGAAGCAGCAGCGCGTCGTGCACAGGGGGTGCCCTAGGGCAGCTGTGGTTCACGCCGTGGGGGGAGCAGCACCCGCACCTTGTGGCTGGGCCGGGCAGGCTCCAAGCGGGGGACACTCGGGGTGGGAGCTGCCCCGTGGGGCACACGGAGCTGCCCCCCAGCGCTGCAGCCGGGGCTGAGCGAAGTGGCCTGAGCCGCCCAGGGACCGAGGCAGGGCGGCCAGAAGCAGCAGCAGCAGCAGCGGGGCCCAGGTCCTGCTCTCCGGGGCTCCGCTCCCTCTGGGGCTACCCTGCCCCGGCTCCTCAGCCCCCTGCCAGGGTGGTCCCCACGGCTCTGCCCTCCCGGGTCCCGGCCGGTCCTGGAGGTGGGAGCCCCGGCGAAGGGACCCCTGGGCTGAGGCGCGGCCTGGGAGCCCTGCTGCTTACCCCGACCCTGCCAGCACTGGAGCGGGTGGAGTCAGCACTGGTGGCGGGGAGCCCAGTGCTGGGGCGGCAGGGAGTGTGGATGGGGTGGGGGTGAGAGCCCAGTGCTGGGGCGGCAGGGGGTGCGGATGGGGTGGGGGTGAGAGCCCAGCGCTGGGGGGGACAGGGTGTGTGTGTGGGGAGAACCCAGTGCTGGGGCGGCAGGGGGGGGCAGGTGGGAGAGGGCACTGGTGGGGTGGGGGTGAGAGCCCAGGGCTGGGGTGGGGGACAGACAAAATTTTTTTTGCTTGGGGAGGCAAAACACTAGAGCCGGCCCTGCTCAGGTGCCTCGTCTGAGCAGCCTCTCACATTCGTAGGTGCTTCTGGGTCTGTCCGCGCGAGCTGGGAATCCCACCTCCCTGCACAAACGTGGACTGATCATCTGTGTTCGGCTCTGATTCGTCAGCATTGCCTAACGTGAGTCTCTGCAACTGCTTCCAGGTAGCTCTTGCCAGAGTCTCTGAAGGGGACGGTTTCCTACACGGCACACACTGATAGAGACTAATAAATGGACAGCTCCTCACCCCTTGCTACCAGCCAGGCTCCCTGCCACTCCCATTCCTCGTCTCCTGCCCCACCTCCCTTCCTGTTTCCCCATCATCCAGTTCTGCCTCTCCTTCCTTTGCCCAGCCCCGCTTCCCTTCCTGTTCCCTCTTGCCCAGCTCCTCCTCTCCTCCCATCCCCTCTTCCCATGTTGGTGCTTACAGATCATCACCCCTGAATCTTCTCTTGGGCTCCTTTCTCTCTCCCTCCAAGGCCAGTTCTCCAGACTGATTTCTGAACCATTCCCAATTTGTCAATGTCCTTTCTGAAGCGTGGACACAAGACCTGGACACAGTATCCGGTTATGCCCTCCCCAGGGCCTTATACCGAGGCAATCTCACCTCCCTACTGGTCCTGGATAGTCCCCTGCTAGTAGGTATATGGATTGTGTTAGCCCTCTTAGCCAAATCATGGCACTGGGAGCTCATGTTCAGCGGGTTTGCATCATCACCCCTAATCCTTTTCTGAATCCCTGCTTTCCAGAATACAGTCAGCCCCCATCCTGTCCCACACACCCCTAGTGTGACCCACATCCTTCATTCCTAGATATGTGACCTTGTGTCTGGATGTACTAATACACACGCTGTTCAAGTGAGAACAACTTACCAAGTGTTCCAAACTGCTCTATATTTGACCTGCCTGTATCATTATCATGCTACCGAAGTTGGTGTCATTAGCAAATTTTACTAGCAGTAGTTTTTAGGGCTGTCAATTAATCACAGTTAACTTACGTGATTAACTCAAAAAATTAATCACAATTCAAAAAATTAATCATGATTAATCACAGTTTTAATCGCACTGTTAAACAATTGAATATCAATTGAAATTTATTAAATATTTTTGGATGTTTTTCTACACTTTCTACACAAACGTATTGAAAGTGTACACTGCTCACTTATATTATTTTTATTACAAATATTTGCACTGTAAAAATGCTAAACAAAAGAAATAGGATTTTTCAGTTCACCTCATACAAGTACTGAAGTGCAACCACTTTATCATGAAAATGTAACTTACAAATGTAGATTTTTTTGTTACATAACTCCACTCAAAAAGAAAACAATGTAAAACTTTAGAGCCTACAAGTCCACTCAGTCCTACTTCTTGTTCAGCTAATCACGAAGACAAACAAGTTTGTTTATATTTATGGAAGCAAATGCTGCCCACTTCTTATTTACAATGTCACCAGAAAGTGAGAACAGGCTTTCTCATGGCACTTTGTAGCCAGCATCGCATGGTATTTACGTGCCAGATATGCTAAACATTCGTATGCCCCTTCATGTTTCAGCTGCCATTCCAGAGGACATGCTTCCATGTTGATGATGCTCGTTAAAAAATTAATGCATTAATTAAATTTGCGACTGAACTTCTTGGGGGAGAATTGTATGTCTCCTGGTCTGTTTTACTCACATTCTGCCATATATATCATGTTATAGCAGTCTCAGATGATGTCTCAGCACATGTTGTTTGTTTTAAGAACACGTTTGCTACATATTTGACAAAATGCAAAGAAGGTACCAATGTGAGATTTCTAAGGATAGCTACAGCACTCAACCCAAGGTTTAAGAATCTGAAGTGCCTTCCAAAATCTGAGAGGGACGAGGTGTGGAGCATGCGTTCGGAAGTCTTTAAAGAGCAATACTCTGATGCAGAAACTACAGAACCCGAACCACCAAAAAAGAAAATCAACCTTCTGCTGGTGGCATCTGACTCAGATTATAAAAATGAACATGTGTCGGTCTGCACCACTTTGGATTGTTATCGAGCAGAATCTGTCATCAGCCTGGACACATGTCCTCTGGAATGATGGATTAAGCATGAAGAGACATATGAATCTTTAGTGCATCTGGCATGTAAATATCTTGCGACACCGGCTGCAACAGTGCTATGTGAACACCTTTTCTCACATTCAGGTAACATTGTAAACAAGAAGCAGGCAGCATTATCGCCTTCAAATGAAAACAAACTTGTTTGTTTGAGCAACTGCTTGAATAAGAAATAGGACTGAGTGGACTTGTAGGCTCTAAAGTTTTACTTCTTTTTTTTTGAGTGCAGTTATATTTTGTACCTAATTCTACCTTTTAAAGTTCAACTTTCATGACAAAGAGATTGCATTACAGTACTTGTATTAGGTGAATTGAAATATACTATTTTTTTTCAGCGCAAATATTTGTAAAAACAATAAATATAAAGTGAGCATTGTGCACTTTGTATTCTGTACTGTAATTGAAATCAATATATTTGAAAATCAATATACATCAATATATTAGAAAACATCAAAATATTTAAATAAATGGCATTCTATTATTATTTAGCAGTGTGATTAATCGCTCAATTAATCACAATTGACTTTTTTAATCATGAGATTAATCACGATACATTTTTTTAATAGTTTGACAGTCCTACTAGTGTTAGATTTTCTTCCAGAGGAGTGATAAAAATATTGAATAGTGTAAAGCCAGAACCAGATCCCTTTGAAACCTCACTTGAAACACCCCCCATTGGTAGATGATTCCCCATGAACTTTGACATTTGTCAGGTAGCCGGGTCCTAATCCAGTTTTTAATATGAATGGCATTGATTTTGTACTGTGATATTTTTATTAGAATATCATGTGGGACTTAGTCAAATACCTTTCAGAAGTCCAAATCTGTTATCTCTACACCTCTTTATCAGGCAAATTTGCAATTTTATCAAAAAAACAATATCAAGTTTTTGGACAAAAACCAAAAAACCCCAAAACAAAACCAAAAAATCCAATAACAAAACAAAAAACAAACCAAAAAACCCAAAACAATACCTCAATCATGTTGATTACTTAATCTGCCATCCTTCTTTTTTACTGCTTGCGTCCAGCATCAGCCTTTCCTTGATTGTCCTTGCGATCAATGTCAAACAATGCGGCTATAGGCACCTGGATCACCCCATGTACCCTTTTAAAATATTAGCACAACTCTAGCTTTTCTTACACTCCTCTGGGCCTTCCCCACTACTCCGAGAGTTGTTCAATATTAACATAAATGGTTCACAAAAAGAACAGGAGTACTTGTGGCACCCAGGAGCGGTGCCAGGGTTTTTGGCGCCCTAGGCGGGGGTCCTTCCGCGCTCCTGGTCGTTGGCGGCAATTCTGCGGCGGGGGGGGGGTCCTTCCGCGCTCCCGGTCTTTGGGGCACTTCGGCGGTGGGTCCCGGAACGAGTGAAAGACCCGCCGCAGAACTGCCGCCGAAGACCCGGAGTGTGGAAGGCCCCCCCGCTGCCGAATTGCTGCCGAGGGCAGCAAAATGCCGCCCCCCCCAAATCCTGGTGCCCTAGGCGACCGCCTAGGTCACCTAAATGGAAGTGCCGGCCCTGGTGGCACCTTAGAGACTAACAAATTTATTTCGGCATAAGCTTTCGTGGGCTACAGCTCACTTCTTCGGATGCATAGAATGGAACACACAGACAGGAGATCTTTATACATACAGAGAACATAAAAAGGTGGAAGTACGCATAAATGGTTCAGAAAGCTTCTTGTCCAATTCTCTTAAAACTCTTGGCTGCAAGTGAACAGTCCTGAAGATTTAAAAATATTTAACTTTTAGCAGTTGCAGATATTTATTCTTTGTTGTTAGGCCACCCCTAGTATTCGAACACAGAACCCTTGATACATAAGGAAAGGCTATACCCCAAAGCCACTGTTAATCAGTCTTCTTATTTTGTAATCCCGCAGGTTTGAAGAATTCAATGGGTTCCTTTGTCAGGACAGACATTTGGTCTCCAGATAGCTCAGTGCTCCTTTTTTAAATGGCCGCATACACACCCAGAATCCTTTGCCAGTTACTCAGGGAACCTCTTTGATATACTGCAGAACTGACAAGCACTCCAGGATGTGTTTTGGACTGAATCTGGTAGAGGAACTGCAAACAGTGAATCCAAAGAAGAAGGAACATAGAGTAAAAAAGCTAGTCTGGTTGTGACCGGCCTGCTGCCTGGCTCCATTTAACAGAGCAGGAGCAGGCACTAAAATCCAATGAACTCTGCTCGGGGGGAGAGCTGGAAAGCAAGAGGCAGCTACAAACAGGTCCCAGCAGGGCAGGGAGACAGAAAACCAAATGCTGGCTGCCTGGCTACAGAAAAATGGCAAATTCGATGGCCCCAGAATGGCAGCATCCTCAAGGTTCCGATGGAGATGAATGGGCCAGTTCATCCCCTTTAGAGCTATTGTTTCAGGCTCTTTGCAGATTCAGGCAGGCATCAGTTAAACAAATTTCCTGTTCACGAGGTTATCTCAATGATCATAAGGGCTGGGAACAATTCTTTTTAAGTAGCTGGGTAAGAAAGGGAGAAAAGGGAAGGTGCTGGCAACCCTCTTAAAAACTGTTTGTGAGGATATGGCCAGGGGAAGCAGGACTCAAGACAGCAAAACCCAAGCTGCCTGGTGGAGGGAGAGCTACCTCCCTTTCCCCGTGATCCTTTTCTTCTGCTGGATTGGAGGGCACTGCTTCCCCATGGACAGCTCCCATCTCAGGCTCTGTGGTGAGAGCTGAGGGGAGAGGAAAGCCCCCAGACACTCCTGCTGGTCTCCGTAACAATGGTTCTTTCCCCAAATGAAAAGCCTTTATAGCAACCCCGGCATGGCTGTTTCCATCTCTTCCCTTACTTCCAACCATCCAGCATCCAGGGACTCCTGTAAAAAAACTAAACAGGGTACAAGTGAGCATAAAAGCCAGCCTGCTCAAATCCCAGTCTCCGAGAAGCCGGGCCAGCTCCTACCTTTCTTCCACCGTTGCTGTGCCCAGGAGGCCAAGCCGTTTGTTTTCAAAGGGAGAAGCCGGCTCCCAGGAGCCCTCTATAGTTCAGTAACAATGAGCAGTGGTGTTCTCTGGACACTGCTTGGGTGTTTAAAGGCCTCTCGGTGCATTGAGGAGGAACGTACGCCCTGGTAGAGCTCCCTGCTGGAATAACGGGGAAGGGACCCGTGCGGTCAGCGTGTAACGCTCTGACATGGCGTGTCAGATGGGCGCTGCCGGAGCGGACACGCAGCACTGTCTGACTCTGTGTGTTGTTATAAATACTGGGCCAGGCCTGGTGCGGCCAGGAGTCGGTGCAGCGTTAGTCAGTTAGCGATTGCAAGGCGGAGGTCGATTCATTGAAAGCCGGCTTTACCCTTGAGAACTCGGCTGTTACGTATTGATCACTGTAGTGTCTGATGCATCTAAAAATATACTCTTAATTACCGAGCCTCAGGAAGATGAGACAGCTCCCCGGGCAACCCCATCGATTCCTCAGCCTGCTGCGGATGCAGTAAAGCCCCTTTTGTTACAGAGCAGCTTTGATGTCCGGTTCAGAGCCAGCTCCTTTCACAGCAGCTGGACCCCCGCCTTACAGGTTGAGGGGAGTCGATGGAGGGTTTGGCAGGCCACGGCTGGCAGCGGGACTGCAACACTCTCTCATGTTGAAGTCTCACTTTCACTTTCTTTCTATTTACTGGAGAGGAAGTAACACCGAGGAACCCTGCAACATTTTCCCAATGGCAAACAAATTAAAAAGTCAGAGAAAGTACTTTCCCGCCTTCTCTTTTTAAAATTATCACCCCTTTTTCCACTGGAAGGAAGGAGCCGTTGTTTTCTCCCCACTTTATCTCATTTTTTTTACTCCTCTCCTCCCAGGGGGAAAAAAGGGCAGGAAAAATGAAACTGCACAAGAAAGTGGGATTGTCCCTAGGAAAATGAAAGGAGTTTGAAATCTGGCCTGTTGTACAGAAGGGTCCTGCTGGCTTTACAATCTAAGGCTCTCTGAATCATTTCCAAATGAAACAAAAAATCAGCTCAATATTTTCGTGACTAACAGAACTTTTTGCAAATCTTTGTAAATGACACCACGCTCTTTTCATGTGTCCCCACATTCGTGGAAAAGACGGGACGTTTTGCCCAGCTGATGGAGCAGGAGCTGGGGTTAGCAGGGTCATGCCGAGCTGGCCAAACCAAAGGGATGTGATGGGCCATTCTTCTTCCACCCCCAGAGCCCTTTTCTGTGAAATGCCGCAGGAACTCGTCCTCCTTGATCTCCGCATATGTGCAGCCAGCAGTGAGGCCAACCCTTGCGGTTCTGTTGCAACTTTATGATGTGTGTGTGTGGGGGGGGGGGGTGTATTTCTGATCTCCTGAAAACATGATGGAAGGCGCTAACTCACAAATTCTCCCTTATAAAATGGCTGCCGGCTCCCGTTCCTGTCAATGGCGCTGAGTGAACAAGACGCTGCCTTTCCCCTAGAGTCCGCTGGCAGGGGGAAGGGAGGCTGCCCTGAATAAAGTTGACTGCCACCTCCCCTTGTTTTCAGTGAGATTGAAGCCAGGCCTAGAGACAACATGGCTGCCAGTTTATGGGTCAGGGGCTGGACTGGACACAGGGACTGGGAGGGGCAGCAAAGATAGAAAATGAGGGGGAGCAGGCACTGGCAGGAGCAGGAGGAAGATTTAGGGGCTGCTGCGGAATGGGTGCAGGGGGATGTGGGAGCAGGGGGGAAGCCGAGGGGGGCAGGAGGATGTGGGGGCAGGGGGAGGCTGAGGGGGTGCAGAGGACACTGATGGGGCAGGAAATAGCAGGACGGTTGGCAGCTCCCCCAGCCGGGTGGCAATGGTGGGGAAGGGGAGCCCCCTCCAAGCAGCCAGGGGAAGGCCATGTGGCCATGTTGCCAGCTCTCATGAGCTGATAGTGAGTCACAGGATGTTGGCACTGCGGGAGGTGCTGTCACAATGACGCAGGTAGGTCCTCCAATCCCGTGATTGTCAGGGCTGGGCACATGGGCAAAGCTGTGTGCAACGGACACAGGGCTGAGGGCACAGACCTGCCCTGCCACTGAGCCCTGCCGTCAAGTATGGCCCTGGAGAGGGTCCGGGGGCAGCCGGAGGGGCGAGCTGGGAAAGGGGTGTTGTCGGGACCAGGGAAGAAGAGAAGCCCTGTGTAGGGGGTGGTGCTGTCCGGTGCCAGGGGGAGAAGTCCCAGGGCAGAAGGAGGCAGAGACATGGTTGCCTTGGGGTCAGGACAGATCCAGGAAGCGGAAGGCAGGTCCCCCACCTTGGGTGAATGGAGTCTCCATCCAAGTAGCCAAGAAGAGCGCGGGCGCGTCCGTGCAGATTACAGGTCGACTTTTCAACCTGACTTTCTCACTCACACACTGGCGGAGGCTAGAGGGGAGTTAACAAGTCAAAAGACCGACAAAAGCCTGGTTGGATTTCTTTAAAAATCTCATGATATTTTGGGCCAATCGCACGATTGGGGAGGGTCTGACACATGATTTTTGATCTCTTAAGGCTGGCAAAACTGAGTCTCCATCTCATCACAGGCATGAAGTGTTATCTGCCAGGTGGCTGCCTGAGACGCAGCAGCACCTGCCTGGGAAGCTGCTAGTTGAAGGAAACCCCAGGTAAGTCCGAGGGGATGTTGGTGGGGAGGGGGAGCGCTTAGCATGACTTCCCATCACAGCCATGTCACCCTCTGTCGAGGGCTTCTGCCCACAGAGCCTCCTGTCTGCCCATTGGCTTGGGAGTTCTCCCATACTCCTCACTGATGCAGGACACCCAAGAGTTTGCAGCTAGAGAAAGGCTTTACCTGGGTGGCAGACTTAGCCCCACCCTGTTGGACTCAGACCTGGCCACAGTAATCCAGAGACCACGGAGGCAATGTCATATCTTTTATTGGACCAACTCTTGTTGGCGAAAGAGACAAGCTTCCGAGCTCCCACAGAGCTCTTCTTTAGGTGTAATCTCCAGGGACAAACATAGCAAACAACACCATAATCGATGCATTCGTGACTTCCTGACCTGACTGGTGAGACATGTGCAGCTGGGGATGAAATTCCCAACCTTAAAATGGCTCCAGTCGTTCACAACGCTGCAGCCTGCCTCCTTAGCAACAGTTGCTGCTGAGCACACAACACAGTGGTGCTCTGCTTCCTACACTGGCTTCCAAGTGAATACGGAGCCAAGTTCAAGGCTCATCTGGTTGTCAAAGCCCTCTGTGAAAACAGCCCAAGCTACCTATGGGATCACTGCACCCTCCATGACCGTGGCCACGGGCAGCTGAGTACCATTGGAACAATGGGATTGTGAGACACAAGGGTGAGGCCTGGGGTGGGGCAGGGGGTGGCAGAGGTCTCCCAAAAGCTGAGTCCTGGCTTGGAACTCACAACAGAGCATGCATGAGGTTCTCATGTCACATCACCCTGCTTCAGCTCCCCTTTCCCACACTAACCTCACATTCAGACAAGGAAAGGATGATGGAGGGTAGGACAAATGTTGCCTCGGGTGGGTAAATGCCATAAAGAAACAGTGGCTTGAATGAAAAGTGACTGTGGCTGCTGGAAACCTGTGGCAGCCTGAAAGGCTGCTGTGCCTGGCTTTGTTCCTAGCAAGCATTTCCAATAGCAGTGTGCAAGCCATCAATCATCTGACAGATGAGCCTGGCACGGTTTTCTATCTCCATCTGCCTCTGCCCATGCTCCATGTACTCTGTCTCCAGATCTCCTCTATCTGCAACCCCGAGCTCTCATTTTTCTTCTGCAGTCTGTAGCATTATTATTGCATCCAAAAAACCCTGCATTAAAGAAACATTAAGGTTGAAAAGACAAACAGTCAAAAGTTAGGCAATGTCAGAGCTAAGGTTGCCTGTGCAACCTTAATTCAGCTCATCTGTGCATATGCGTTATGGTACAATCTTTGGTTACCTGAGAACACGGGACCCTGCCTCATTCAATGCACAGGATGGACATTGCTCACTAAATGGGCAGCTATTCAATATTTCATTTTATCCTCCACATGCAACGTGTGGCCCTAGATCTGATTGACTGCACATCATCCAAACTCAGCACTGAATACAGAATTGCTAATTGCTCATGGGCATTTCATGGTAGTATCTGAGCACTTCACAGATATTAGAACATAGAACATAAGAACGGCCATACCGGGTCCATCTAACCCAGTGTCCTGTCTTCTGACGGTGACCAAGGCCAGATGCTTCAGAGGGAATGAACAGAACAGGGAATTATCAAGTGATCCATCCCCTGTCACCCATTCCCAGCTCCTGGCAAACAGCAGCTAGGGACACCATCCCTGCCCATCCTGGCTAATAGCCATTAACATTAATTAACTTATTTTCTCAACACCCCAGTGAGGGGAGGGGATGCCATTATCCCCATTTTACAGACGGAGAACTGAGACACATGAAAGATTAAGGCCAAAATAGTCAAATGTTTTCTAACTTTGGTTACCCAGATTAAGATGCCTAGGGCCTGATTTTGCAACGTACTTAGCATTTTTATAGCACTTTCTATGTTGAAAGCACAGCTCCCATTGACTTCAGCTGAGTGCTCAGTGTCAAGCTGTCCTGCAGTGACTCAAGAGCGTGAGTACCAACCTCAGGGCAGATCACTGAGAACCAGGTCACAAAACCCCAAATTTGTTGTGAATTCTATATTTAAATTTCACTGACCAATTATCAAGTGTAAACTCCTTAGGCAATATAACAGCCTTAACATGGAGTCACAGACAGTCCTCCTTGGTTACTCTGATCTGACTTGCCACTCAGGTAAGCCTGCCTGTGTGATGGCTGGTCTATATACCATAAATCATAGCAAAATTCAGGGTACTTCCTGTCCCAAAGGACTAGTCACTTCCCCCATGTTAATTGCACTTTAGCGCTCACACCAAAAACAACACTTGTAGCCAATCCTATAATAAACTATAGATTTATTAATAGGAAAAGGATATAAGGGAGTTATTTACAAGGTTAAAGCAGGTAAAGATACATACAGAAATGAGTTACAATCTTAAGTTTGAAATGGTAACAGAAGCTTCCATAATAATCAAGCTCTGTACATCTTTTAGGGCTAACACAAACTAAGCACTGGGGATCTTTTGCTTATGCTTAGTAATCTCTTCCCCCCAGAATCCAAGCAGCATAAAGATACAGTTCCTGCTTGTTAGGGCTTTTTATTCCATTCTCCCCTTGTGCTTTGGGCTGCAAACTCAGCGGATGGAAGGAATTCACTTGCAAGACTCATCTTCATGGTAGGGGGAAGAGCAAACAATGAAGTCTTTTGTCCTCTTTAATGTTCCACTCTAGTCCATCCGGTGTTGATAGGCCTTCCTTGTTGGGCAGGACATAACAGCTAAATTTAGAGATCAGCACATCACACTACTTAATGTTTCTTTCCTGTCTGGTGAGTCATATAGTTATGGAGGCTTACAATGCAAATGCTCAAATATTACCTTACAATATGGGGTGTCAGGATCCTGCTATGTTCATCCCAGGAAAGGAGCAGTAGAGTAGTCCTCCAAACAACCTAGAGAGGCTGTGGTCAATTGGGGGAGGCTGCAAGGAGCTAGCCAATCAAAGGGTTGCAGGCTAATATAAAAGGAGTTGCAGTGCAGCACTGAGTTAGTTGCTGCTTGGAGCCTAAGGAGGGAAGATGGTGCTCCTGGCTGGCCAAAGAGAACTGCAGCACCATGACAGCTCAGTGCTGGCAGGGATTGGGGGGAGACAGAAAGAGCTCCTCACTGGCTGCTGGGCCTGAATACAGGAGAGCCCTGAGGTAAGGGTGAAGTACTGGTGAAGGCTGGGGCTGAGGGGAATTGTCCTAGGGAACTGAAAGCAGTTTTGTTAAAGGGACATGGTGGTGTGTGACTGCTGTTCTTAGGGTTCCTGTGCTGCGACCTGAAGTAGTGGGCTGGCCTGGGTCTTTTCCCCTCCCCACCCTGCAATAAGCCACTGGGGAAATGGCCTACAACTGGACAGTGATAAACCGCCAGAAAATGATCTGAACTGTTAAGAGGCCCAGCTGCAGAACTAGGCCAGAACAGACCAGGGTGGCTGAAGAGTCTCCAGGGAGATAGCCCTGGGTACATGCCCCTACCTGGGCCAGAAGCACTTAAAGACTTTGTTGGACTAATACCCTGGAAGGATCTGCTTGAGTTGTGTTTTGCACAGACTGTGTGTGACCTGGCCGGAGGGCTGTCACTACAAATTGCCAGAAAGTAGCCATCTAGCTGCACAGACTGAAAGAGGTGCAGACACACACCCGAACAAGAGGGCGCTCCATGAGAGCAATTTTAAACAGCAGAAATCCCATTATGGGAACCATTTTGACCCCCATGTGGGATTTCAGCAAGGTTAGAACCTTTAGATTTCAGCACAGACCTCTGCCATCTGAGCTAACTCATTTACTGCTAACAGTAGTAGGCTGTTATCCTCTATGTGGAACAGTTGCTAGAGGGGGAACAGACACACTTTGGTGTATTCAGTGTACAGTCATGCACAATCAGCTTGACAACAAAAGGCAGTGTTGCTCCTAAATCCCCCACCCCCCAAACCATTGCTCCTAAATCACCCCCCCCAAAATCCATCTCACCTGAGTGTGGTGGGGCTTTCAGTCGAGGCTATCTGGCCTGCCTGGGGATATAGACTAAAGCCCAGGAGCCACTTTCATATGAGCCAGTAACCTCACCAATTTGCAGGGAGGATGCAGGCCAAATCACCTGAATGCTGATAGTTCTTCAATGCCTTCACACAATTCCCTGGGAAAGCATTGTACAGCCGCTCAGTTTACTGCAGCTTAAGAACCATGGGCCATGCCCCTAGAAGTCCTGGTTTCATACGCAGGGGAGTGCAGCACCAGTGAGGACACAGTAACGCGAGTGTGGCTTTGCCGGGTGGCTGCCCGCACCTGGGCCAGGATAACCAGGGCTCAGACCTTGATACCAATCAGCCATGTTTACTCTGCAGTGAAGACCCCCCCCCCCCCAAGACTTCAGTGTCACAGAGGAGGTGGTCGGTGTTTGAGCACACACGGGCTGCATCCAGTCTCACTCAGTTCTTATTCTGCTGTGATTTAGGTGACATTCTAGTTTAAATCAACAGGGCTTTGCTTGGGTAACAATCGAGTGAAGCCCCAGCTGATCATAAAGCACATTCGTGATCATGTAAAACACAAAACAAGTGTTAATCTGCTCCTGAGCTTTAACCGTCCACTGATATATTTCATACCCTCTGGAGCACAGTTGCCAACTTTCACGCGGTAAATAAGCCCCCCGACTTTCACAGTAAGCCAAAAATCAAGCTAATCCCATTTCAAAACAAGCCAATCCCTACGAACCCCAACACTCTGTGACTAGATCCCCCCCCCCCGTGTGCACCCCTGACTCTCTTCCCTCCCCCCCCCAGCCCCTGCTTGCCCCCCGTCCCTGCTTGCTGGGAGCCGATTATAAAAAAAAATAAAAGCAACAAGCTACAAGCAGAAAACTAGCCAACAAGCAACTCACAAGCCAATTAAGCCCCAAACAAGCCCAATTTCTGTGGGTTTTTTTTTCCGTGGGTTTGGCATGTCTGCTTGAAGGCATGGACCATGAACCTGGAAGGGAACTCCTTAGTCATCAAGTCCAGTCCCCTGCTATTGCAGGCAACTCTGACAATGAGTTTTAAAGGAGCCATTTAGAATCAAAATAGTCAGTTTGTAGCACTGCTGTAATAGGGAGATGTGGCAGGCCCCACCCCACAGCTGGGGGTGCAGCTGGCTTCCCTCATAAAACTCCGTTGTAGCCCCTCCTAACTTTGGCTTGGAAAGTTTGGGAGATAAGCCTTAGCATTGCTCTAGCATAACAAATATTTCCATCAGCTCAAGTTGCCATGTTGCACCAGTGGTGTCACCAGCTATTTCATGCAGCCAAAGTCTGTGTGGGGGTTTCCTTGAGTGACGTAGAAGCATCCTTTGCTGTCTTGGCGTCATTGCGCCTTCTTTTGACACTTCTGCCTTGGATGGTGCCTCCTCCTCTTGACCTGTAAAGAGCAGCTCTGGGGAGGCATTTCTCCATCCTCCACTGCAAATATGGCATCTGCAGGGAATTGACAAGACTGGTGTGACGTTCCCCTGGTGTTATCTGGACTGGTGATCTGCTAGGTCACGCCAACCCTTGACTGTGGGAGCTGGCCTTACCCTGCTCTGCTGTGAGAACCCCCACTCCTGGGCTGTTCACGCACAGCCTTTGGCACGTAAGCTGCTTGGATTGTGCAACCGAATGACACTAGCCAATATCTCCGGTCCCAGACACAACCCTAGGAACCTCCGTCTTGCAGTGCCCAGTTATACCCACTAGATGCTGCAAGCTTATGAGTTCATCAGTTTAACAAAGAAATTGATATGTACCAGGCTTGTTCTCCCAAGGGGAGTCTCTGACACGCTGCAAACCAAAGGCACTGGTTCAGGTAGAATAAAAAAACAGATTAATTAATTATAAAAGATAGATTTTAAGTGATTATAAGTCAAAGCATAATAAGTCAGATTTGGTCAAATGAAATAAAAGCCAAACGCATTCTAAGCTGATCTTAACCCTTTCAGTGCCCTTACAAACTTAGATGCCTCTCGCCACAGGCTGGTTGGCTGCTCTTCAGCCAGGCTCTCCCCTTTGATCAGCGCTTCAGTCGCTTGGTGTGGTGTCTGTAGATGCAGGTGGAAGAGAGAGGAAGAACATGGCAAACGTCTCTCCCTTTTATCATGTTCTTTCTTCCCTCATGGCTTTGCCCCCCTCCCTTTCAGAGTCAGGTGAGCATTACCTCATCGCAGTCCCAAACTGACCAAAGGAAGGGGGGTGACTCCCTCGAATTGAACCTTTTGTTGCTGCCTAGGCCAGCGTCCTTTGTTCCTGTGAGGCTGGGCTGGGTTGTCCCATACATGCCCTGATGAGGTGTGAACTGCCCCTCTGTTCCTGGAGAGTTTTTGCCTGGGCTTGTTTTAAGCCATGAGGACACATTTTCAGCCTCATAACTATATACATGAAATTATACCCGTACTGTAACATTACTGTAACAATTACTATACCATCACTATAACAACAATGCTCAGTTCATGGGCCTTCCAAAGACACCCGACATGGCAAACTTTGCATTGGATACCACACAGTCATTTTAAAAGGATAAAATAGGGGTGCTGGGTGTTCCTCTGAGGCACAGAGAGTCACAACTGGGCCTTTAGATTGGCACTCCTTTAGCCTGCATGCACCGCAATGCTCTGTCCCCTCCACTCTCCAGCCTGGAATCAATGGTGGCAGCTGAAGGGAGGAATGAGAACCCCGATATTGAACACCCAGATTTTGGTTCCAAGCATCTGCCAAATCATTGTAATCCTGGAGGAAGAAATTCAGTTCGCTGCCTGCACAATCCATTAATGAGGTCATTTGAAACATAAATTCAAGCTATACTTTATAGAGCAAACGGTAAGTCCAGGCCCAGGCTTTTTGAAGACGATGTAAGGCATGACTGCAGGAATGAAGGTGCTGAGGAACTTAGGGCTGAATGGACAGGTTGGCACAGCAGAGACATTACACAGGATGCCCTAGAGCCAGGGGAGGGACCCAGGTTTGGTCAACTCTGTGCAGCGCATCAAGGAACTTGCAAAAGCAAACTGAAGATTGCTGTCCTTCGCTGTCCCCATAGTCCTAGAGTTTAAGGCCAGAAGGGACCGGCGGATCCTCAAATCCTGTGCAGCACAGGCCAACACCAGCACCCAGCACCCACACACTAACCCCAGCCACCAAAACGAGACCAAAGTATTACAGCCCTCATGTGACTAGACCCTTTTTTTAATTTGCAGACAGCTAACAGGACTTGAATGGAGGTGTGGACCCCTTTGGAAAACTTAGACATATTCTGTGGCTCCCAGGGGTCTGTGGATCCCAGGCTGAAAACCATTGGACTAGACTGTTCTGTGCCACAAGCACAGAGCAGGATGGACCAAGGCACACCCCACAATGGCAGGGCAATGATTACGTGAGAGAGACCCAGATAATGCTGGCAAGTGACCTGCACCCTCCGCTGCAGAGGAAGGTAACTCCCTCAAGGTCACTGCCAATTTGAGCCAGTGGGAAATACCTGCCCAAACCACAGGCGGTGATCAGTTAGACCCTGTGCAAGAAGCAGCCAGCCGAGCATCGGTGCCACCTAAGAGCCCTGGCCCTTCGGATCCTATGTCCCTTCTCCAGCCTGATGCTTCAGAGAAAGGAAATAATAAAATGATCCCAGAATATGTTGGGGAGAGTGGGAGGATCTCTACCTGACCGCTGCAGATCACCGGCTGAAACCCTGAAGCATGAGCTTTAGGAACATTAGACACACACTGGAAGTGAGCCCCAGAGCTGCGCCTCCCCACTATCATAAGCAACCCCATCATACAATCCCACTCATACATGTGTCCAGCTCTTGCTTATACCAAGTAAGTTGTTTGCTCCCACAACTCCTATTGGGGCTGTTCCAGATCCTCCCCCCTCTGATGGTCAGAAACCTTCTAATTTCCAGCCTGAATTTGTCTCTGGCCAGTTTATATCCCATTTGTTCTTGTGCCAACACTGTCCTTTAGCGTATACAGCGCTTCCCTTTCCCTGGTGTTTACCCCTGATATATTTATAGGGAGCAATCAGGTCACCTCTCAGCCTGCTTTTTATGAGACTAAACGAGCCTAGCGACTGGAAGAGGTTCATCAGTTAGAACCTGCATTGCCCTTATCAGTCTAGCAGATCTTCTCCGCCCCTGTTCCAGATGGAATTCATCTCTCTCGAAGATGGGTGATCAGAGTGGCAGATAGTGTTCCAGGTGAGGCTTACCAGTGCCTTGTATAGTGGCACTGATACTTCAATATCTCTGCTGGAAATGTCTCGCCTGATACAGCCTAGGATTGCATTAGTCGCATCCCACTGGTGGCTCAGAGTCATCCTGTGATCGATCCACACTCCCAGATCTCCTCCTCTGTCATTTCCAACTGATGAGCCCCCAGTGCGCAGCAGAAATTCTTATTAGCCCCTCAGTGGATGACCTTGCACTTTGTGCTATTGAATTTCATCCTGTTTCTGTCGTTTCAAGGCCATCCCTGTCTTCCTGTGCAATGTTCCCATCCATGTCGCAGACAAAGCGGCTGAGACTCCTTGAGTGCCTAGTGTGGGGGGACCATGTGTTTCATGTGCCTGCCACTAGATGGCACCGCAGCACTGCACTTTGCTGGGCGCTGGCTTTCCAGGAGCTGGGCCCGGACCCTGGAGGGGATTTGACTTTAGTCACCTCTCAAAGAGGGCGTGAGTGAGAGGGTCTTGCCTGGTGTGAACGGGCCATGCCCCGGCTCCCTCTGCTGCTGGGTGGGTTCGGCCTCCAGCCAGACGAAGCTGGCGTGAATGGCGGTCCCCAAAGCAAAGAAAATCCCTTTCTCCTATTTCCCCACCGCCTGGGCCGAGCTCTCTCCCCCTAGCTCTGTGTGACTCTTCCCCCGCTCACCCCTCGGGGCGCAGGGGTACGAACACCTCGCCGCTAGGTGGCAGCGCGCGGCCTCCCTCCCCCATGGACACCAGCACACGGCCCTTCACCCTACACTGCCAAGAAAAACCCGCCACTCAGACCCCGGGGCAACTGACTTGGGCTCACGGGGCTTGGGCGGTGGGCCTAGAAATAGCACTGCAGCACCGAATTCCGATTCCCTGCCCCCCTTCCACCCCCATGCAGGCAGGTGGGGCTCAGCAGCACTGAGATTCCCCCAGGGGAGGCAGGACCACAGGCCACATAGGCTCCCTGACCCCCCTCTGTCTGTCTCCTCTCCCCTCTGTCCCTCTCAGTTGCTCTCGCTCCTGCTCCATCTTTCCCTTCTCTGGCAGAGTGCTGTGTTCGGAGACACTTTTTATTCTAGTGTTCTCACGCCCCAGGCCCAGCTGTCTCCCTCGCACACCCCTCTGGACCCTATGCTCAGCCTTCGCGCCTTGGCCGCTGAATTTCCCACTGCTGTCCCAGAAGCCCCTTTGGAGCCAGGTGCTACTTCCTCTGCAGAGCACAGGATGGCGCCGGACCCTGCAACATCCATCTGCCAGCTCTGCCCCTGCTGCCCAGGGAGCCAAGCACTGGTCGGCATCACCTCGGCTATTCGGTTAAGGGTGTTTATAAAAAAAATTTGTTTGTGACAAAGTGCCCCCCTCTCAGCCTCCTGGGGTGTCTATGTGCTAGGTCTTGGGCCTGCAGGGCTGAGGCCACCATGCAGGCAAAATTGCAGAGGGCAGCAAAGTATTGATCTGCTGCCGCTGTTGGGGTGAGCGCGGACTGCTCAGGGATGGTTTATCCAGGGCAGCAGAACTGGAGCTGGTTCTCTGCAAATCCCCCCCTGAAACACAGCAGAGGGCCTGGAGAGAGCGAGCTGCGCCAGCCCTGCAGACCAGCATCCGGAGCCATTCCTGGAGCCTGCAACCGGCCACACAGCTTCACCGTCCTCACTCCTTCTCGCAGCGGAGCGGGTGTGCGTTCTGTTTTGCACTTAATCAGATCGATCTCTGTTTGATATGAAACACACAGTGCATCTAGCCCAGATTTCCCCCCCCCCCCACACAATGTCGGAGCAAAGCTTGAATATTTGGAGGTGTTTTAACAAAGTAGGTTGATTAGCTTCTGAGCTCTAATCAGTTAAAAATTGCTCCCCCCCCGTGCCAAGTCTCATGATTTTTTTCCAGGTCCCTCTAACTTAAAAACCACAAACTGTGGGCAGTAAAAGCCTGCACGTAGTGAGAGTGTGCAGGGATCTCTGGGCTCATGTCACTATTTTAATTCAGAAAAGGCAAACGTTAATAGTGTTCTTTGTAGTAACTGGGTTTGGGTGTGGCTCTTTGCCCACAGTTGTCCATATCAGCTATGTCCATTCTCCAGTGTGGTACATGGGAGCCTTTTAAATGGTTTAGGAGAAGGATGTAAACCTGCGTGTAGAGGTGCAGACTCACCTCTGCGGCGCCTCCTGCCCGTCTCTTAGGGAATTAGCTCTTTCCAGCTCCGGAGCGCCCTTTGCAGGCTGGTGCTCTGCCTGTCCTCTGGCCCCTGTGTCCCTCCCTGGACCCGGTGCCCTTTTACCTGGGGTGCTGCCCCTGACAGTAACCCCCTCAGTCTTAGGGTCTCCCCTCCCCAGGGAACCCCCACTCGCTATCCCCACCTTGCCTCAGTATACAGCTACTGCCAGTCATTGTCTAGCCCCCACGCCCTGGGGCAGACTGCAGTATCAGCCACTCATCATGGGCAAGGGTGGGTTTGGACCTGCTGCCTTGGCCTACCCCTGGGCTGCCCTTTGCAACCCCCAGTACCCATTGGCCTTCTGCTAGGCCTCAGCCTGGGGCTTTCCAGGCAGGAGCTCCCCGGCTCCTCAGCCTTTCCCCAGCCCTGCTCCACTCAGGTACTTTGCCTCTAGCTCCCTGCAGCCAGGCCCTTCTCCCTCTACAGGCAGAAGGAGAGTGCTGTCTTCCCCTGGCTTCTCTGTCTGTTTGGGGCGTGGCCACAGCTGCAGCCACTTCCGCCAATCAGCCCAGCCTAAAAGCTGCTTTCTCCAGCCATAGGCCCCTCCGAGGGCTGTTTTTAACCCTTCAGGGCAGGAGCGAGGGTCCACCTCGCTTCACTGCCATTTTATATAAGTGCCTAGTGATGTCCGTGCATCCCAATCTGGGGACTAGCAGGGTGTGTGGAGAAAGGGTTTAGCTAGTCAAGGGGAAGCTGGGCAGTGTCAGAAGATCTTCAACAAAATAGCAGGTACTTTGCAGAAGATCAGGACCCCTGTGAAGCTGCTCGGTCTATTCAGGAGAGAAGATCATCAGCAGTGGTGCAAGTAGAAATCATTTCTTGCCCCCATACTGCACTCACGGGAGGGACAAAGGAGGACATGTGACCTCCCCATGTGACTCCTCCCTGCCCCAAGCCCAGGGCCCCCACGTTCTCCCCATCCCCTCCGTCACCCCCCGTTACCTGTTTAAAATTTTACAACTGCATCTGTCAAACATGTAAAATGATGCTTTGGGCCCCTGGTGCCACCTGTACTTCCATGTGTCATTGAGGATCTGGCAGCACCCCAAATTGAAAATTTCTTAAATGAAAGAAGGACAACCACCCCATTTCCCTTAACACACTCTCAGTGCCTCCCTTATGTCTACACTAAGCTTCTGCCAGCCTGCCTTTTTCTAAGTACTGCTCTCCACCAGGCAGTAGGAAAGCAGAGATGCGGCACCATCTGGGTTTGATGGGAAAGAGTCATAGAACGGTGTGTGCCATGTGCATCTTGGGAGAACTACAACCCTCATTGTTGTATTATTTTCCTCAGCATGACATAGAGGAGGGGAAATCGAACTCAGCCTGGCAGAACGTGCATGGAACTGTCTGGGCAGATGAGCAATTGATCAAAATCACATTCTCTGATCTCTTGGGCCCAAATCCTGTTCCCACTGGGCTCAAAAGGCATTTTGCTGTTGAGTTCAATGGGAACAGGCTTCGACATTTGGCGAGGAAAGAACAAAACCGCTCAAGCAAGGGCCGTGTTGCTCATACCACAGGTATCAAAGGCTGCTGACTCATGTGAGAAAGTCAGCAGAGAGCTGAGCTTTGTCCATTGCAAGGGAGAAATCAGCAATCAATGAGGTAAGAACAGTCTCTGTACCAGATCCAACTCCTAAGTCCATCTGCAAAGGATCAAGGAAATACGAAGGCTCCAGATTTCCTTAAAGTCCTCAGTCCCCTGGTTAGATGCTCCCATTAGTAGATGCTCATAGTCCAGAGGCCGGAGCAGGCTGCTGTCTAGAGCTGGTTGGAAAAATTCTGACACAACTTTTTTTTTCATCAGAATTGGTCAATTTGGTGAAATCAAAATGCTTTCCAGTGACGGTTTGATTTTCCGATGAAGTTCCTCCAGGGCTTTCAGAATCCATGGCCCTGGGGCAGCCCCCTCGGCAAACTGCCTGGATTTGGGGAGTCCAGGGCTTCCAGGCTCCACAGGTCTGAGACAGCTCTTCAGGCAGACTGGGGATCCCAGGACTTGTCAGAAACTCCAGCGCTTCCAGGGTCCCCTGCCTCAGGACAATTCACATGGTGGGCTGTTCCAGAGCCACTGATCCTGAAAACCCAAGCTCCACTGGGTGGGCTGATGAGGAGCCAGGTGGGTTACCTGGCGGGACACCAGGTGGCTTCCAGGACTTCCAGGTCTGCAGCTCTGGCATTAGGGTTGCTACCTCTAAGTTACCAAAAAATGGGGACATCCAGGATGATCCTGAGCCCATAAACCTGGACAGCTGGCAGAACCTGTCCAGATTTCTCTGGGATATCTACCTCCGAAAAGGGATGATCCTGGGAAAACCAGTCTGGGGCAACTCACCAGGCAGCCTGCCTGCAGCCAGTGTGCCATTGCCTTTCCATATTGGAACAAGACCACATTGTGATGCTGAAATCCTCCACGACACAGCACGACTTTTCTAATCTCCACCCAGCTCTTCCGCTGCCTCTAAGCACCTGTTCCTCTCCGCTTCCTAGCAGCACTCGGCGCTCCCGCCTTCCCTGAGG
This sequence comes from Mauremys mutica, assembly GCF_020497125.1. NCBI lineage: Eukaryota > Metazoa > Chordata > Testudines > Geoemydidae > Mauremys > Mauremys mutica. The sequence continues at coordinate 27,664,446 of NC_059087.1, forward strand.
GCAGCTTGGCCTTCCTCCCTTTCAGAACGATGGGGGCTGGCAGCCATTTGAACACATTTCTCTGAAGAAGATTTTATTCTTCAGCTTCTTCTGAAGGGGAAACTACCCGTTCTCATGGGAAATGACACTTCATTGTAAACATTTACTTTAAAACGCGACTTCTTCTACCAGGTCTATTGACCATGGAAGCAGGAGGGAGGAGGAAGTTCAGTGTGCGTGTGTGCGTGTGTATGTGTGTGTAGGTGTGCAGGGGATCTGGAGGACAGTGGGTGGGAATGGGGTGTATGCTCCAGCTGCTTTAATGATGCAAAGCTGCTGCAAACCCCACTTAACTCGCCAGTGCCCTCTGGCTTTGCCACGCTGCTCCCCTCCCACCCTGAGCGATACCCAGGAGTCTTCAGCAGGAATCAGGGCAGCGCTGGGGATGGGGGTGTCTGCCCCCAGAGAAGCACACCCAGCCTGACTGCATCTGAGGAGTGGAGATTGGCAGGATGCTTCACGGATGCCTGCAGTGGGGCAGGACACAGGGCTCCATGGTGACACATACTTCTTGGAAACGCTGAAATCCATCTCCGCGATAAGGGTTTTCACCTCCACAAGGCTCCAGGGTGGCTTTTTCTGCTATTAACAGCCCTAGCACTGATCGGCAGGTGTTACATTGCAGCTCTCTGGGGACAGGGAATGAAGCAGTTCCCTAGAGCATCCAGGGAGGAGCTCCTGGCCCCATCCATCAGGCACAGGCTTAGCATTTCTGAGGCAATACATTTTCCCAGGGAGGCGGCTTGAAGTCAGATTGGCTCTGAAAACCCACCCCTCCCCAGCTATGACAGGGTCACGCTGCAGCTTAAAATACTCTGCTTGTACTCAGCCCAGCTGGGCTTGTGTTAATACCTGTTGTGTTCAGGTGTGAACCTGGGGCTGGCTCCCCCTGGCTGGCACTGCTGCCCTCTCCCCCGGCTGGCACACCTCACACGGTGCTGCCCCCAAAGGGCTTGAGAACTAGCAGCAATATGGCCAGGCCTTTTCCCACCATGCACTGGCGGACGGGGAAGAGCACTGCCAGCTGGGCTATCGCTGCCAAGTTTTGTGCAGTTCCACGTGTGCCACTTGATGCCAAAAATGTAACGATCTGATTTGCATATTCACAACAGGTTTTCACGCCTGTAAACTTTGTCTTTTAAAAATGGTCTGGCTCTAGTGCTGGGGAAAGGCCTCCGCAGAAGAGCCCTGGAGAACAAAGCCCTGTGTCTGTCTATCTGCGGGGCACTGCCGGGTGAGTTTCCCATCTGTGCTCCCTGCCAGCCAGCCTCACCCAAACCCGGGAGGAGCTTTTCTGGGGCAACGGGGCAGCTCAGGCTGCATGACCCATGGAGGTTCTTCGCCCCACAGCTGCGTCTGCTACTGGGGCAAAGTGTGGCCTTCGTTTATGATGTGGGAGTTAGAACACACACGGGATGTCCTGCCAGCGGGGGCCGGCTCACCGGACCCATCTCATGGGCAGAGCTGTTGACTCCCCTCATTCTATTGAGCAGCTCTCGAGCATGGGGGGGCGGTTTCTTACAGCCCCAGCTTCCCGAGACTAGTCATTATGGGAGAATATTAGCTTCCCTTTTAAAGGAAAAGGAAGTCTTTAGTCTCTGTTAGTTGCAGAAAAAATCCTGAAAACTGGAAGAAGTGTCCCCTACAGGTTCCCAAAACAGAAAACAAAGAAAAAGAAAACAAAAAAGAATGTTCGGGCCCCTACGCCTTTTATTGTTCATTTCCAAGAACTTTTCTGGAAGAGCTTCTCCAACACTGGAAAGTGACAGAGCAGCAAAAGTGTGTGTGTGTGTGTGTGTGTGTGTATGAGGGGAGGAACTGGCGGGGGGTGGGGGGGGAGTGAAAAAACAACTTCCAAACCCATTCACTTCAATGCATTTAGTGACAAAGCAGAAAACATCTGACATTTTTTTTTCAGTGTTCAAAAACGGAAACAACTAAAAATTTTCATTCAACACAAAATGAGAAACTTTCATGTCAAAATCTGCCACTGACATGTAAAGAAACAAAAAACTGACAACATCCTCCTTTGGAAAATGTCATTTGTGACACCACCTTATAATTTAGCAGGAATAAAAGTCTGTTAAATGCTCACCCGCTCTACTACACAGCACAGCTCCATTGATCCAAGCAAACAGGGCGGCTGGCATGGAGCATGTAACTTTTTTTCCCCCCCAGTGGAAAAAAAAAAGGGTTTTTTCCCACTCAAACAATTTTCCCACAGAATATTTTTCTATTGGTTGTAAAAATGTTCAGGTTTTGGTAAAAACCAAATTGATTTTCGGTAATATTTTTTATCGAAGTTGGCTTTCGAAAACTGGCGGGTTTTTTTTTTATTCCAGTTTTTGTTTTATTTCTATTTTTTTCATAGAGAAAGCAAAATATTCATAGGAAATTTTAAAAAAGTGAAAATGATTTGAATTTTCCCATTAAAACAATGAGAGACAAGACAGGTGAGGTCATAGCCTTTATTGGACCAGCGTCTGTTGGGGAGAGAGAGAAGCTTTTGCGCTAGGCAGACAGAGCTCTTCTTTGGGCCTAGGCTCTGTGCAGCTGGAAAGTGTGTCTCTCTCACCAACAGAAGTTGGTCCAGTCAAAGATATGACCTCCCCCACCTCGTCTCTCATATCCTGGGACCAACACTGTGATAAATGAAGGAGGGGGGTAGCTCCCTTTTATGGACACCCAGCCAGCCACTTAGCTATAAAACCCCAGTTAGTAGCCGTTCTCTGCTTGCTTTAGCTGTAAAGGTTAACAAAGGTTAAGGTTAACAAGGCCACAGGTATAAGAAAAGGAGTGGGCACCTGACCAAAGCAGCCAATGGGAAGGCTAGAACCTTTTAAAATTGTTCTGTGGTTGCTCTCCGGAGAGAGGGAACAGAGCAAAGTCAGGGCTATGGCTACGGTGTAAAAAGCTTTTTGCCAGGTATGGAAATCAGCAGATTCTACCTAGAACTACCCAAAAATGTAAGTAGATTAGGAAATGTCTAGAAAGATGCACTTAAGTTTATTCCTTTTATTTTATGTCAGGCTTGTGGACTCTTCTGTGCTAACCCCAGATGCTTTTGTTTTGCTTGTAACCTTTAAGCTGAACCTCAAGAAAACCATTCTTGATGCTTAATTTTTGTAATTCTTTCTTTTAAGATCTAGCAAAAAGCCCAAGTTTCAGATTTATTTTCTTTTTTTGTTTGTTTTTAATAAAAATTTACCTTTCTTAAGAACAGGATTGGGTTTTTGGTGCCCTAAGAGGTTTGTGCACATGTTGTTTAATTAGCTGGTGGCAACAGCTGATTTCCTTTGTTTTCTTTCTCAGCTCTTCCCCAGAGGGGGGTTGAAAGGGCCTGAGGGTACCCCACAGGGAGGAATTCCCAAGTGCTCCTTCCTGGGTCCCAAGGGGTTTTTGCATTTGGGTGGTGGCAGCATCTACCCAGCCAAGGTCAGAGAGAAGCTGTGACCTTGGGAGTTTGATACCAGCCTGGAGTGGCCAGTATTAATGGTTTGAATCCTTGCGAGCCCCCACCTTCTGCACTCGAAGTGCCAGAGTGGGGAATCAGCCCTGACAAATCGTCTATGGCAACAGTGCAGACATGAAAAATAATTGTAGTTTCTTGACCAGCCTGATCGCTTAGATCAGGAACCTTCTGTCCCCAGTATGGGAAGTTATTGCTAATATTTCAGGGGGCCGGACTCAACGCTGAAGGGGGAGTTGGAGCTGCTGCAGACAGAGGTGATCAGCCTGTGATGTTACAACCTATATGATTTTATAAAAATACATTATATTCACTCATTAGCATAACTGGAATATGCTTCATGCAAAAGGTCTCTTGTAAGGTATCATTACAAAGCTTATAATCTACTGAGTGTGATCATCCTAGTTGTATAAATGTAACACTCTTGTATCTGAAACTAGAAATATAACTCTGAGGGCTTACTGTAATTATGCAAAGTGTGGGCCATTAATGGTGGTTTGGAATCTTGATGACTCCCATTAACCAGGGCAATTGACTGGATGGCTCTGTTTGCAGGCAGGCCCTCCTGTGAGTAATGAATCATGGAATATCAGGGGTAGAAGGGACCTCAGGAAGTCATCTAAGTCCAACCCTCTGCTCAAAGAGGGGATCAATCCCCAGACAGATTTTTGCCCCAGTTCCCTAAATGGCCCCCTCAAGGATTGAACTCACACCTCTGGGTTTAGCAGGCCAATGCTCAAACCACTGAGCTATCCCTCCCCATGAAATCTCACAGTGACATATGATCATGTCACCTGAACCGGAATTCTTTAACCTGGTGTCTTTCCATTGAGAAGAAGGGGGTGGGAACCCAGAGAGACACAAAAGGATTCCCGCCTTATGCAAGAGATATATAAAGGGGTGGAACAGAACAAAGGGAGGAGAGGAGCCATCATGAAAAATCCCCTAGCTACCACTTGAGCTGGAACAAGAGCTGTACCAGGGGAAAGAATTGTGCCCAGGCCTGGAAGGTTTCCAGTCTGAGGGGAAACAACAACAAAAAACGTACTGAAGCATCTCTAAGGGTGAGATTTTTCTGAATTCAGTTTGATTAGACATAGATTTGCGCATTTTATTTTATTTTGCTTGGTGACTTACTTTGTTCTGTCTGTTACTACTTGGAACCACTTAAATCCTACTTTCTGTATTTAATAAAATCACCTTTTACATATTAATTAACTCAGAGTATGTATTAATACCTGGTGGAGCAAACAACTGCATCTCTCTCTATCAGTGTTATAGAGGGTGAACAATGTATGAGTTTACCCTGCATAAGCTTTATACAGGGTAAAACGGATTTATTTGGGTTTAGACCCTATTGGGAGTGGCCATCTGGGTGCTAAAGACAAGCACACTTCTGTGAGCTGTTTTCAGGTAAACCTGCAGCTTTGGGACAAGTAGTTCAGACCCTGGGTCTGTGTTGGAGCAGACAGGAGTGTCTGGCTCAGCAAGAGAGGGTGCTGGGGTCCTGAGCTGGCAGGGAAAACAGGAGCAGAAGTAGTCTTGGCACATCAGTTGGCAGCTCCCAGGGGGGGTTTGTGATCCAACCCGTCACACACCCAGCGGTGAGCTCTCTGGGCACAACTTCAGTTGCACTGGTGGTGAAAGGAGATGGGTCAATGTCCATTCGCAGGAGCTATAAAGCAGCTAATGGAGCAAGCTGACCCCAGCCCTACCTCTTCCAGAGACAGATAATCCCATGTCCCCTTAGCTAGGGGAGGAACATTTACAAAGCTGGGTAGAGCCATTATCCCAGGAAAGTTCCAGATAATATGTCTCCATTAAGACCCATTGGGGTTTTTAAGCATAATAACTGCAGCTCCTCTCTCAATGCACTATGTAAGTGTGGTCACAGGTATCCCAGGCTTGTCCCATATGCTGATGAATCACAACCATTGCAGAAGGAGAGCAGCTGAGAAACCCTGGTGAGATTGTGCAGCACTAGCCGGTGGCAGGGCTGTGCCTTAAACAAAACATTCATTCTCCAGGCTCCAGCAGGGCTGCCTTGAGGACTCTGCATTAGTACTGAGAGGCTGCGTCCAGAGCCAGAATAAATCAAAGCTGCTAAGACAGCTCCATCTCCCATGAATGTCACAGAGCTGGAGTTGTTCTATAGAGCCCAGGGGTGTATTTTACCCCCTGCAGGGGAGCCGAGCCCGGGAACTCAGGTAGCTGCATCATATCTTCACACTCTGCTATGAGTAATGTTTGGTTTTTGGTCTCTCAGAGCAGGGGAGCTTACTGGTAGGCAGCGCTTGGCAGAGTACTACCACCTTTTCTCCCTGGTACTAAGGTGCTCGGAGCTAACCTACTGTAATACCTTTCTTCCCAGATTGCAAACTGTTGCTCCGGCTTGTATAGTTAGAGGTGTACTGGAACTGGTGGCTTCATTGGGGAAAAGCTTCCAGTGTGGCTGAAGAGCTGTTCTAGACATGCCAATGCCCATGCCTCTGGCAAAGGAGTAGATTCCTCCAGGAATCACATTCTGCCTCCCCACGTGGAGAGGGGGCAGCACTGTCACTGTCACACAGCCCCGAGAATGGAGTTGAACGGACACTTGGTTTTGTGTCTCAGACTGATGAAGGCTGGAAGGGCTGGTGCTTGCAGCTGGAGCGAAAAGACCATCACTTGGTCTAGACCTTACATGACTTTAGAGTGTGTGTCATGGGGTGGAAGGGTATCATGCCTGTGGATACCGTGCTGGAAATTCATTCAGCTTATAGTTGTCTATGAATGTTACAGCCCAGGGAAAACACATGGTAATGCTGGTCCACTCTGTTATTAACCATTGCAAGGAAATTATACCACTGCCTCTTGCTGGGACACAACACCCTTGTGGTGGAGATACCTCAGGGCAAGGACAGTTCCTACATGCTGCTAGGTGCTTCAGCTTGTTTTGCAAAATTTGGCCTGAAAATGTAAATTATAGGAAAAAATATGGAAGAAATTATGGATACAATTTTCAAAAGTAACTAAGTGATTTAGGAACCCAACTCCCATTTTTAGAAGTGATTTAGACACTTAGGACCCAAAACGTCATTGTAAATCAGTGACACTTAGGCTCCTAAATCACTTTTGAAAATGGGTCCTAAGTCCCTTTTGCTTTTGAAAATTTCATCTTGCATCCCTTCTGTAATGGAACGCTAAACTGTATTATACCCTGAAAATGTGCCGCCCCAAGCACGTGCTTGGTTTGCTGGTGCCTAGAGCCAGCCCTGCCTCAGAGATTCTAGATACCAGCCCAAAGGATGCTCCAAAGGAGTGGGACACAGGCAGGTAAATGCCCATGGGGTTTATTATTTTTGTATAGATCTATATATTTCTTGTGCAATTGAGTAAAGAGCAATAATGGTTTAGAATCTTGTGCAAAAATGGTGTGTGTGTGTGTGATGTGTTTACACCTACTATATGCCCTGTAGAGTTAACCTGTGGACCCCGAGCACCCACACAGCTTGAGTGCTGGGAGATGGTGTGTTTAAGCTATAGGAGAGTCTGAGGGGTCAGTACTGGTCTCCGGTGCCAGACCGTTGGACCACTACATCTCCGCTCTCAGGAGGGGGTGCTAGAGAGAGGATCCACACTGGGAGAGTGTGCCTATGGCCCCCAGCTAGGGGAAGAACTTGGACTTGGATCAGGCTCCAGAAGTTTAAAGCACACGAGATCCAGTGGTCAGATCCCCTCAGTCATCTGGTGAGGCTCCAGACTCGGCCAGGCCTCTATGACATGAGGATAGTCCAGAAATGTTCTGTTCTACACTGATGCTCCCGAGTGTGCTATGGGTACCAGTCACTGCACTCTCTAAACTGTGGGGTACGTAACTCCCGGATTTTCTCTGGGCAGGGAGAGGGAAGTCTCCAGCTGATTGTCTCTGCTCCTGGTCTGTGAGGAAAGGGCAGGGGCCTACGTGGCGGAAGGGTCAATGACTAATCATGCAGCACTATACACTGCTGCTTTTCAGCCTTGGATGGCAAATAGGATTGCCAGGTGCGCTGTTTTTGACCAGAACACCCAGCTGAAAAAGGACCCTGGTGGCTCCAGTCAGCACCGCTGACCGGGCTGATGAAATTTCAGTCAGCAGCGCAGTGGAGGCTCGGGGCTAAGGCAGGCTCCCTGCCTGCCCTAGCTCTGTGCAGCTCCCGGAAGCAGCCGCCAGGTTCCTGCAGCCCCTAGACACTTGGGCGGCCAAGGAGGCTCTGCAGCTCCCATTGGCCAGGAACTGTGACCTTTGGGAGGTGCGGGGGCAGCCCCTGTGGGTGCAAGGACAGCACGCAGGGCCTCCCTGGCCGCCCATGCATCTAGGGGCTGCAGGGACCTGGTGGCCGCTTCCTGAGAGCCATGGTGGGGGCACGACTGGCAAGATTCAGCTCCGTCAGTGCAACAGCAGGGGATTTCTCAACTCTGAGCCAGCAGGGGATTTTTCTGCAGCCATGACAGCCTCCTGTTTGGAGATGGGGGGTGGGGAGCAAAGCAGCAGCCCCTCCCTGAAGTGCCCAGCTGTTGCTCCTGGCTCCACTGCCAGCAGGGGATCAGCGCCCTGCACCATGCAGCCTCCTGGAGGCGCCGAGCAGCGCCTCTGCAGACACGTGGGGCCAGTGTGCATGCTCTGTGGGCTTCGGGCTTCAGCTCTGAGCTTCAGCCTGGGGCAGCAGGGGCTCGGGCTTGGAAAAATTGTCAAATCGGCCACCAGCAAGGGTTGGTGGCTGCACTCTGAGGCCATCAAAAAAAATCGTTCTGAGAGCCCCAGGCCTAGTCGGTGGCTGATGCTGGCGAGGCTGGCCCAGCCCCGCTGTGAAGGACACACACATCAGGAGTGTGACCTCAAAAGCAAGGCACTAAGCTGCTCGGCTTCTGGAGGAGCTTATTACTTAAAGCTGATTTCAACAGCTTTCCCCATAAGTTTTAAGACCCGCCACTAATCAGCAGCTGGTTTATGACTGTTGTAAAAGATCAGGAAAAATAAAGAAATCTCCTGAAGTTGAGGGGAAGCATTTCCCACCTCCTCCATCCATCACCTGCAACTCTGACATTTATGAGCCTGGGGAGCCATAAATCCAAGCGGGACAGACACCGGCCCAGGCCTCGACGCTGAAGGGGAAGGATTGTCTGGGTCTGTTTCCTGCCCTGGAAGAAACTTTATTGATGCTTAAAGCAGAGGAGCCAGATTTGTAAGGGCGCTGGGAGCTTTTATTCATCTTCAGGTTTGGTAGGATGCTCTTGCTGTTTCCACATGAGAGGAGTTTATTTGGAGTTGGCTTTTCTGCCCCCTCCAACATCAGCCCCCCCTTTGCACTGAACACCAAGGGATTTGCTACTGAGGAGAAGCCAGAGAGCGGCAGCTTCTGCTGTGGTTTCTGTTAACCTGCTGCTTTCACACCATGTCACTGCCTTTTGAAGAACAGCAGTGAAGCTCATTGTTCTAGCCTGACAGACCCCACAGTGCATTCTGAGCCAGCCCGGGTAACGCCCGGCGAGCCCGGCCCGGCCCAGCCCGGGTAACGCCCGGCGAGCCCGGCCCGGCCCAGCCCGGGTAACGCCCGGCGAGCCCGGCCCGGCCCAGCCCGGGTAACGCCCGGCGAGCCCGGCCCGGCCCAGCCCGGGTAACGCCCGGCGAGCCCGGCCCGGCCCAGCCCGGGTAACGCCCGGCGAGCCCGGCCCGCCCCAGCCCGGGTAACGCCCGGCGAGCCCGGCCCGGCCCAGCCCGGGTAACGCCCGGCGAGCCCGGCCCGGCCCAGCCCGGGTAACGCCCGGCGAGCCCGGCCCGGCCCAGCCGGGTAACGCCCGGCGAGCCCGGCCCGGCCCAGCCCGGGTAACGCCCGGCGAGCCCGGCCCGGCCCAGCCCGGGTAACGCCCGGCGAGCCCGGCCCGGCCCAGCCCGGGTAACGCCCGGCGAGCCCGGCCCGGCCCAGCCCGGGTAACGCCCGGCGAGCCCGGCCCGGCCCAGCATGGGTAACGCCCGGCGAGCCCGGCCCGGCCCAGCCCGGGTAACGCCCGGCGAGCCCGGCCCGGCCCAGCCCGGGTAACGCCCGGCGAGCCCGGCCCGGCCCAGCATGGGTAACGCCCGGCGAGCCCGGCCCGGCCCAGCCCGGGTAACGCCCGGCGAGCCCGGCCCGGCCCAGCCCGGGTAACGCCCGGCGAGCCCGGCCCGGCCCAGCCCGGGTAACGCCCGGCGAGCCCGGCCCGGCCCAGCCCGGGTAACGCCCGGCGAGCCCGGCCCGGCCCAGCCCGGGTAACGCCCGGCGAGCCCGGCCCGGCCCAGCCCGGGTAACGCCCGGCGAGCCCGGCCCGGCCCAGCCCGGGTAACGCCCGGCGAGCCCGGCCCGGCCCAGCCCGGGTAACGCCCGGCGAGCCCGGCCCGGCCCAGCCCGGGTAACGCCCGGCGAGCCCGGCCCGGCCCAGCCCGGGTAACGCCCGGCGAGCCCGGCCCGGCCCAGCCCGGGTAACGCCCGGCGAGCCCGGCCCGGCCCAGCCCGGGTAACGCCCGGCGAGCCCGGCCCGGCCCAGCCCGGGTAACGCCCGGCGAGCCCGGCCCGGCCCAGCCCGGGTAACGCCCGGCGAGCCCGGCCCGGCCCAGCCCGGGTAACGCCCGGCGAGCCCGGCCCGGCCCAGCCCGGGTAACGCCCGGCGAGCCCGGCCCGGCCCAGCCCGGGTAACGCCCGGCGAGCCCGGCCCGGCCCAGCCCGGGTAACGCCCGGCGAGCCCGGCCCGGCCCAGCCCGGGTAACGCCCGGCGAGCCCGGCCCGGCCCAGCCCGGGTAACGCCGGCGAGCCCGGCCCGGCCCAGCCGGGTAACGCCCGGCGAGCCCGGCCCGGCCCAGCCCGGGTAACGCCCGGCGAGCCCGGCCCGGCCCAGCCCGGGTAACGCCCGGCGAGCCCGGCCCGGCCCAGCCCGGGTAACGCCCGGCGAGCCCGGCCCGGCCCAGCCCGGGTAACGCCCGGCGAGCCCGGCCCGGCCCAGCATGGGTAACGCCCGGCGAGCCCGGCCCGGCCCAGCCCGGGTAACGCCCGGCGAGCCCGGCCCGGCCCAGCCCGGGTAACGCCCGGCGAGCCCGGCCCGGCCCAGCCCGGGTAACGCCCGGCGAGCCCGGCCGGCCCAGCCCGGGTAACGCCCGGCGAGCCCGGCCCGGCCCAGCCCGGGTAACGCCCGGCGAGCCCGGCCCGGCCCAGCCCGGGTAACGCCCGGCGAGCCCGGCCCGGCCCAGCCCGGGTAACGCCCGGCGAGCCCGGCCCGGCCCAGCCCGGTAACGCCCGGCGAGCCCGGCCCGGCCCAGCATGGGTAACGCCCGGCGAGCCCGGCCCGGCCCAGCCCGGGTAACGCCCGGCGAGCCCGGCCCGGCCCAGCCCGGGTAACGCCCGGCGAGCCCGGCCCGGCCCAGCATGGGTAACGCCCGGCGAGCCCGCCCGGCCCAGCCCGGGTAACGCCCGGCGAGCCCGGCCCGGCCCAGCCCGGGTAACGCCCGGCGAGCCCGGCCCGGCCCAGCCCGGGTAACGCCCGGCGAGCCCGGCCCGGCCCAGCCCGGGTAACGCCCGGCGAGCCCGGCCCGGCCCAGCCCGGGTAACGCCCGGCGAGCCCGGCCCGGCCCAGCCCGGGTAACGCCCGGCGAGCCCGGCCCGGCCCAGCCCGGGTAACGCCCGGCGAGCCCGGCCCGGCCCAGCCCGGGTAACGCCCGGCGAGCCCGGCCCGGCCCAGCCCGGTAACGCCCGGCGAGCCCGGCCCGGCCCAGCCCGGGTAACGCCCGGCGAGCCCGGCCCGGCCCAGCATGGGTAACGCCCGGCGAGCCCGGCCCGGCCCAGCCCGGGTAACGCCCGGCGAGCCCGGCCCGGCCCAGCCCGGGTAACGCCCGGCGAGCCCGGCCCGGCCCAGCCCGGGTAACGCCCGGCGAGCCCGGCCCGGCCCAGCCCGGGTAACGCCCGGCGAGCCCGGCCCGGCCCAGCCCGGGTAACGCCCGGCGAGCCCGGCCCGGCCCAGCCCGGGTAACGCCCGCGAGCCCGGCCCGGCCCAGCCCGGGTAACGCCCGGCGAGCCCGGCCCCCCCAGCCCGGGTAACGCCCGGCGAGCCCGGCCCGGCCCAGCCCGGGTAACGCCCGGCGAGCCCGGCCCGGCCCAGCATGGGTAACGCCCGGCGAGCCCGGCCCGGCCCAGCCCGGGTAACGCCCGGCGAGCCCGGCCCGGCCCAGCCCGGGTAACGCCCGGCGAGCCCGCCCGGCCCAGCATGGGTAACGCCCGGCGAGCCCGGCCCGGCCCAGCCCGGGTAACGCCCGGCGAGCCCGGCCCGGCCCAGCCCGGGTAACGCCCGGCGAGCCCGGCCCGGCCCAGCCCGGGTAACGCCCGGCGAGCCCGGCCCGGCCCAGCCCGGGTAACGCCCGCGAGCCCGGCCCGGCCCAGCCCGGGTAACGCCCGGCGAGCCCGGCCCGGCCCAGCCCGGGTAACGCCCGGCGAGCCCGGCCCGGCCCAGCCCGGGTAACGCCCGGCGAGCCCGGCCCGGCCCAGCCCGGGTAACGCCCGGCGAGCCCGGCCCGGCCCAGCCCGGGTAACGCCCGGCGAGCCCGGCCCGACCCAGCCCGGGTAACGCCCGGCGAGCCCGGCCCGACCCAGCATGGGTAACGCCCAGCGAGCCCGGCCCGACCCAGCATGGGTAACACACAGCGAGCCTGGCCCAGCCTTGACCAGCCCAGCCCAGCCCAGATAACACACACTTTCCAAAGCTGCTTGGAGCCTCAGGTCTTGCTTGCTCTTCTACTGTTTTTCCCTAGATCAAAACCTCATCGTACCCGCTGGACCATCCAACCTGTGTTGTAGTTTCTGGTGGAACACCTTGGGCATGTGACACAGCCCAAACAACAGGCTGCAGAAACAGTGTCTCCCACCGGGGGTGTGAAATGCGCACACAGGTGATCTCTGTTTCCTAAGGGCCCCTGCCAGAACCCAGCTGACACACCAAGTGTAGAAAAGTATTTGGCGTTAGCCATATCCCAAAAATGATTCTGCCTGTAGGTAGCAGGACATATTTATGTCATTCCTTTGGGTCTATACAGAAGAGAAGGGTTCCGTCTTTTTCTACAATGACCAATGAGCATACTCGTCTCTTGGCTCATCTACTCGCTCGATGAGTCCCAAAGCAATGAGTCTATCCAGCTCCTCTTTCAGTTGTGGCTGTAAATGCCACTTTCCTAGGGGTGTGAATTGGGGGTCAGGTGAGCCCTTCATTCTCTGTCTTGTACTCTGGTAACTGCTTCCTTCTCCCCCTCAAACTCTTCCTCCAATGTTCTGGTCCCCTGCCCCTCCAGTGAGCGCACCCCTTTGACGAGGCCCAGGGATTGACACCCTTCTAATTCGATAACAGGGGCTCTTTTCCCTGCTGCTATTACAAATTGGAGCTTTTCCTGTCCGTTATTTAGCCATACGTGTAGTCCACCCACTCCCTTAGTGGGGATCTGCTCACCACGGTAAGCCCTGAGTTTTACCCTCTTGTCCTCCAATACCTGTGGCTTTTCCCCCAGTGCTAATAACCATTGTTTTGGTGACATACTGGCTTGTGCACCGGTGTCCAACTTCAGACTAACACAGACCCCATTTGCTTTCAGGGCGACAGTCCAATCATCATCTGCTGCCCATTGCTCCTGTGGAGAATTCCTCTGAGCGAGGGGTGCTGTTGTCACCCTCCCTGTCCTTGCTGTGCGTACTCGGCTGGGGCTTGTAAACTCTTGCATAGAGATGGAACCTGTTGTGTTTGGTGTATCTTTTCCCATATGCCAGGCATTGTCTTGGCTTGGGCTTGTTGCCGCAGTGTGCGGCTCCGCGCGCTGTTTTTGTTGCACTCTGACTTTGAGCTCTGAATGCTTTTCTGCCTCAGGACTGGTCTTATCTTATTTTGGATTCTCTGTCATGCCCAGTGTCAGAGCACTGTCCACCCTCCATAAGTTTCAGTCTGGACTGGGTGACTTCCACTGCTTGGAAAATGCTAAAGTTTTCCACATTTACAGACAGTTTCAGCTCGGGTGAGGTTTTCAGTGGCGCCACTTGTCCACTCAGGGTATTTTTAGTTCCTCTTTACTCCTGATACCAGGTGCTGTTCTGCAATCGGTCACTGCTTATGGTGCTTGCAAGAGATCTCTTTATTCTGTGTCTGGTTCCATTGGGATGTGCATAACAACAAGACGCTCACAACATCTTGCCTTGACTCCCTGTCTGGGAAGAACAGCCATGAAAGGCAAAGCCCCCAATACAAAATAGACCAGCATGGGCTCCCCATGATGTCCACACCTCAGCCCAGCCTTACCTTTCATTTATCTTGAACTCTCCCATGGACACTTAGCTGGTGTGGGGGGTGTACTCACCCTGCACTGGACAGGAAGGGGTTAACTCTTCCCTGGTGGCTGAGGAAGCCACGCCCCCCGGCCCTACTGGGCATGCTCCAGGTGCAGTGGCTATATAAAGGCAGGCAGCCCAGTTCAGTGGGGACTGACTGCTGGAGGGGAGGGATGTAGCATATAGACTCTCACCAGGGAGTGGCTATTAACCCGCCCCATAGAAGCCCAAAGCGCTGAGGCCCCAGCCAACTCCCAGGTGCCCGTTGATACCCAGGAGGGAGCATAAACGTCAGGAACAGCCCCAGCCAAGCAACCTGAAGATGCCTCAACTACTGCCACCAGAACCACAGTAGGAAGTAGCCCATGGGGGGACTAGCAATAGGCAGTGTGTTGTGGCTGGGCCCTGCTGATCTCAGTGGCGGAACTATCTGCCACTAATAGGGCCCTGGGTTGGGAACTGATGGAGTAGGGAGGCCTGCTGACCCCGTCGGTCCAGGGATGTCTCATGGACTCTGGCTGCTATGCCTGCTGGCCCAGGGACACAGGACAACCTTATCAGTGTAAGTCTGTCAGGTGTCCTACCCCAAAGAAACTGGTGCTTGAGGGACAGGCTGTACTCTCCCCACACTGGACAGAGACCCCCACCCAGTCACAGGCACAATGTGTTCCAGTCTGGTCCCTCATGCCAAACAGGCCCCATCAGCCAGAGCAGACCCAGCACTTCACAGAAATGGGTCACCCCCCAATGTCAGCCTGGAACAGCAATGGGGCTGACATGGCCGGAAACAAATGCCTGGTACAAATATTTCTCTGCTGGTGCTGGGAGGTGTCTAGCTTCAAGCTTGCATTAAAAAAACCCGGGGAGGGGATTAGTGTCAGCAGCACAGGTTCCTGGTGCTGTTGGTGGCTAGTGCAGCTGTGAGTGTGGTCTTTGGGCGCTGGAGGGAGCAGGAGAAACTGGGTTGGTGGGGACCTGGGAAGGGCAGCAGGAGTGCAGGGGCTGTGCAAGTGCACAGGAGAGGTGGGCAAACAGGTGCTCCCACAGGGTGCTGATGGGTTCTGCAGTGCAGACTAGGCCTGGGGGGATGACAAGTGGCAGTGCTGGCTCAGGAGACTTGCTCACTCGAAATGCAGGTTCAGGTAGCTCAGTAAAAAAATCACATTCCACATATGAGGCTTTGCAGCAGCCTGGTAAGACGCACCAGGTAATTAGCGGATTCCTCTGTAAGCGATAAATATGTAATTAGTCTCTCCCAACAAATTACCATGATGGAGCTGTGTGATCATTTCCCTGGCACAGCTACCTCTGCCAGAGGAGTGAGTCACATTCTTACAAACCTGCAGCATTTAACGCCCACTTAATATTCTGCTTGCAAAAAGGTGTTTTATGAAATGCCAATTTGAAATGTAATTGTATTAATTTTCCATTGATTGCATATATAATTTTAAATTAACTACCTTGCATCTCACTTCCCCTCCTGCATGTTGAATTAATCTCAACACGAGTCACATTTGCAAACATACAAAAGCTAACAACTGTCAGAGCTTTGCTCTTTGTGTTACCTAGGTTTGCTGGTGCAGAGTATTCACCCTTTAGGACCAAGAGGCAGGCAAGGCTGTTTCTTAGAAGAATGTAACTTTCCTGAAGCCGCCAGTCAGACAATGACTTTGCCCCTGCGTGTGTCTCTTCTCTGCTCATTGATACCCTAACAGAGTGGAGATAATTACTCACCTTAAACACACAGGGCTCTTCAGAAATGGAGAGGATGCTCTGCAGGTGTCACTCCAGGGGAGCCAGCCGCTGCTGGGAAGGTTCTGCCTGCATCTCTAGTGGAGGGGACTCTCTAGTGTTAGGGATGGAAGCTGCAGCCTAGCAACTGAGGGGTGTCGATCATCATGGGGACTGTAGTGAGGTGGCCTGGCTCCCGGCCGCACCTGAGAGGGCCGAGCCAGAACAGCTGCCGCCGCAGTGGGCGGAGCCACTGCCACCTGTCCCCGCCCCCCGGAAGTCAAAGGGCGGGACAGGAAGTATAAAGGCCCGGCCCCAGCGCTCAGTTGCTGCCCAGCTGCTGGAGAGGACAGACGCTGCTGCCTGAGCTCCTGCTAGACCGAGCCTTCCCCGAGCCCGGTACCCTGAGGAGGACTGGCCGAGCGTCCCCCTGACCCGAGTCCTGAGGAGCAGCCCGACCTAGCCAGCCCTCCGCACGCCGAGGAGCCCATGGTGTGGGACCCCGCTGCGGACACCAGAGATGAGCAGGTACCCATAGAGGGGGAGATGGGAAGTAGCCCGGGGGTGGCTGACCCTGGTCTGGCTACCGCAGATTTCGAGCCGATGTCGGTGTGTTGCGGTCAGGACCCCACCGACACAGCAGCAGACTAACTGCTGCTGCTAGGGCCCCGGGCTGGGACACAGTGGAGTGGGTGGGCCTGTATCCCCCTGCCACCCCACCCACGGGTGGCAGTCTCCCCCTCACACCAGCGCTCAGGCATAGAAGTCTGGACTTACCTGTTGTGTGTCTGCTCAGCCCCTGCCTGAGGACCTGAGCCCCTGAACTGCTATCTGTTGCCCCCCCCCCCCCCGACTGAGGGCTTGGCTTAAGGTACTGTTTATTTTACTCAGCCCTGCCTGAGGGTCTGAGCCTTGAGCTACTGCTTGTTGCCCTGCCCTGACCCAGGGCCTGGGCTGCACTGTTTGTTTACTCAGCCCTGCCTGAGGGCCTGAGCCAGTGAACTGCTGTTTGCTGCCCCGCCCTGACCTAGGGCTTGGACTTTAGAGACTGAGCTGTGTACTTAGCCTTGCCTAGTGAGGCGGCCTGGCTCCCGGCCGCACCTGAGAGGGCCGAGCCCCACACCGGACCGTCTAGAGGGACATTCTGCGTCTCCTTTGGTATCTGTTCTTCAGATTTTCTGTTTCTTGGTCTGTCTGAACAGCCCACACCTGCTTCTCCTCTCAGGGATGCTGCTCTAAGCCGGGGCAATGGGCAGGGTGAAACCCATGCCAGTGAGGAGAGAATGGGGGCCTGAGAGCCTCTGTGCGGTACCATTGCAGTGCACCTTCCCCTCTCAAGGGCTGCTGGGGGTCAGTTTGGCCCCTGGAGCAGGCTAGGGCAGCTCACTTGTGCCCCTGCTGCCAGCCATGGAAAATTGCTGAGGCAGAGAGCCACCCTGGCCACGCCCCATCCTGCGGCTGACACACCGGGCTACCAGCCTGCCTGGAACACCCTTGTGCTGGGCTGACCTACAGATGGCAGAGCCAGCTCTGCTGCGTCTGCCCTGGGACACCGGCCAGGGTCCTGGGGAGGGGGATGCTTTGTGTAGCTTGGCTGGCATGAGGGGGTAGCACAAGGCTGAATTTCCTGAGTATATCTAATGGATGCAATCATACCAGCCCAAGGTATTTGAATTTGCATATATTCATCCAACTCTGAAATTGCCAAAAGTCACCTGAACCCCAATTTTCCACCTGAATTCTGCACAGCTGTAATCATCAGGGCCACAAACTGCCTGCAGATACCACTGGACAAAGAGCCCAGGGTCATGGTAACATTTTGACTGGGCATGACTGTGGCAGGTGCTGTGACGTTGGCAAACCAGGTGCCAGCTCATGCCAAAGTCCCCATGACTCATATAACACACAGTTGAAATCAGCTTCCATAAGTAGATATCTAGGGGACAAAGCTTGGCTTTTATCAGACTGATTCGCAAACCATTATTTGGCGTTAGATCCAATGTGCCAGTCCCACCTGCCACCTTACAAATGTCCAAACCTCTTCTGAAGCTGTTTGAAAAGACTGAACAGAACATTCTTCCTAATCCATGAGTCTCAGAGCCAGTCGTGTGGGTCTGTGACAGTGTTAACATTTCTACTCACCTGGGGGCTGTAGTGAAGCAAAGACTCACCAGCGCGACACCTCCTGCTGGTCATCTTGGGAATTAGCTCTCCAGCATATGGAGCGCCCTCTGCAGGCTGGTGTCTTGCCTGCCGCTGACCCTGTGTCCCTCCCAGACTCCAATGCCCCTTTTTCTCAGGGTTCTGCCCCCAGCAGGACCCTCCACTCTGTGTCTCCCCTCCCAGGGGAACTCCCAACCCTTAAACCCACCTTGTCTCAGTGGCTACTGCCAGTCATCATCCAGCCCCCACTTGCTGAGGCAGACGGCAGTCTGTAATGGCCACTGATCATTGGCGAAGGATTGACCAGCTGCCTCTGCCTAAGCCCGGGCTGCACCTCTGCAACCCCAGTACCTGCTTTGGCCTTACCCAAGGCCTGCAGCCTGGGGGTTTGCCAGCTCCTCTTGCCTTTCCCCAGCCCTGCTCTGCTCCCGGTACCCTGAGCTCCCAGGCAACCAGGTCCTTCCCTCTTCAGAGCAAGAGAGAGACTCCTGGCCCTCCAGCCCTCTATCAGGACCAGCTGGGCCTTGATTGGGCTGGCCCCAGCTGTGGCTGCTTCCCCAATCAGCCTAGTTTGGCTGCTTTTAACCCCTGTTCTCCAGGAGTGGGGCAGCCGCCCCACTACAGGGGCCACGTGAAAAAGGGCACAAACCCAGAGAGTCACTTTCTGCTAGCACTGAACAAGGAATTTTATGAACATAAAGGAAACAGGATTATCCCTAAGGCCCCTCTGTCTGGCCTCTACCTCACTGTACAGCTGCTGCCCCGAAGCCTCCCCAGCCCCGGCCTGCTAGCATGGTCCTGCAGATTTAAGAGAGGGTGCAAATCTCCTCACTTGAGCTCGCCCGACAGGTGGAGTTTCCATTGTGTGGGAAATGCCAAAATTGTGAAACGATTTCATTCCGTTTTGGAACAAAAAGTGTAAATTTTACAATGTCCCATGGAAGGGAAACCTGAAAAAAATCACTTTGAAATAATCGAAATATCAAAAAACAAAATTGGCCCTGGGAGCTCAAGCTCTGCGGCCCCCGGCTCAGCCGTGGCTTCGAGGTTCCTAGTCCCGTCAGCCTTAGTGGACTGATGAGGAGCCACAGCTGAGCTGGGAGCTCAGCACATGGACACTGGGGCTGCCAGTTCTGCCGCAGGGAGATTGGAAGCCCTACGAGTTCCAGGCCCCTGAGCCAGGGTTCGCAGGGCTTCCAGACTCCCCGCTGCGGAGCTAGGAGATGAGCTCCTGGACGTACAGAGTCGGGGGTCCCTGACTAGGACAGGCTGCACGGTGCGACTGCCCTCGAGCTGCAGATCCTGCAGGCCACAGGCGCTGACTTCCATTTTTCCCGGTGGGTGCTCTGCCCGGAGGACCCGCCCCAATCTGCTCCTTCCCCTGAGGCCCTGCCTTCCCTCCACCTCTTCCTGTCCCCCCTCCGCCCCCTCCGCGAGGCTCCCTGCCTGCTGGCCGCTTGCTGCTCTCCACCCTCCCACAAACGCTCTCCTGCCAGCAACCAAATAGCTGATTGGTGGCCTCGCCGGACAGCTGTGGCTGGTGGGTCCTCAACACC
This sequence comes from Mauremys mutica, assembly GCF_020497125.1. Classification (NCBI taxonomy): domain Eukaryota; kingdom Metazoa; phylum Chordata; order Testudines; family Geoemydidae; genus Mauremys; species Mauremys mutica. The sequence goes on from NC_059087.1 coordinate 27,683,747, forward strand.
CTACTTTTTTTCCGTGGGTGCTTGATCCCTGGAGCACCCACGGAGTCGGTGCCTATGCTGTAGGGGCGGTAGTGGGGTCTGTCCTGGAGCCAGGGGGCTTGGAAGCCTGAGCTCTCCAGCAGCTGGCAGGAAACGTCACTGGAAATTTATCCAAACCGACACATTTCCAGGAGACACTCTGGCTTTGACAAAGCAGCATTTTCAGCTGAAAACCTGTTTAATTGGAATATGCCCGACCATCTCCGCTCCTTATGCTGGGCAAGTGGATGGTGCTGGGAGATGTGCCAGTGCTTGTTAGGGTCTTGTGAGGCTTCTGTTGTGCCAACCTGCCCCGTGGCTGAGTGCTCTGCGTTAAAGGCCTTGTCACAGGTTGTGATGTCCTGGATACTCCCCGCCCTCCTCAGAGTCACTGTGCTGAACTCTGAGATCTTTGCTTGTATGGGAAGTGGACCAGCCCTTTGCTTTGGTAGAATGCAGGCTTCTTGCCATTTAGTATCACTGAATATAGATGCAGCTTGTGTTTTCTGAAGCCACAATGTCCTTTCCTATTCCTGCCTTACAATTCATTGGGCTATAAAGCTTTCAAACATATTGTGGATACCAATTCCACTGGTGGTGAAGAAAAATGTTTTTAGTGTGCAATTACAATGCCTGTAACAATGCAAGCTGCCTACACTCAGCAGATATTGGGACTTCAGGGCAGCATCACTGAGAAACTCAGAAATGGGACGGAAACCACCATGTCTCCATGCTGCTGAGAAAAGTTCTCTGCTTCCATTTACATCTTAATAGAGACTATCCAGGAGGGATACCAGCGCTCATGCAGAAAGCATTGGTGAGATGCAGCTAAGAGCTGTGCCAGCTTCCAATGTATCTCAGTCCTGACCTGCAGCCCCCTGCTACTCCAGCTCTGACCCTTCCGTTAGCTTTGTCATGCAGCTGAGCTCCATTGATATCACCTAGCAGGTTCCTAAGTGCTTTACATCCTGAAGCACTCTGCACACTTTCCCGTACACTCATCGGCCCTGGGAGGCAGGTCCCTGCTCCACTCCAGCCTGCCTCTGAACCCTTGATCCCTGGCTCCGACCACTGGCTTATCTCCTGAGCATGACTCCAATTCTTCCATCTGATTCTGCTCTGACCTTCTGCACCACCTACACCTGGGGCTGTGACAGTTTGACCAGCCCACTAGAAGATAACAGAGACTTCGTCCCATGGCATGGAGCTCCCCTCCAGACCGGCCCCAGCAGGAGTTCAGCCCATCTCCTCAGACACTGTTGGGGTCCTGCAGGCTCAGGTCACCACACTTTGTGACCAGAATGCAGCCCTCCAGGCCCAGGTACAAGACTAGGCAGCATCTTCTTTCCTCCCCTCCCCCCGACTCTCACATCCACTTCTGTGAGCCCAAGCTGTCCCCACCCAATAAGTGTGATGGGGATTATGCCAAGTTTCATGGGTTCCTTAACCACGTTGTCTCTAGTTCATGTTGCAGTGCAGCGGCAGTTATACCCTCCCGATTGGTCCTGAGTGGGATTAGTACATAGACCACTCATCAGAGCGGCCCTGAAGTGGGTGTCCCTCCTCCAGAAAGGCTCCAGTCCTCTTTTTTTGAACACTTCAAGAGCTTCGTTTGGGCAATAGAAGGCATCTTTGACCCTAATTGAGAACGTACCACAGAAGCTGCTCTCCATTGTCCAATTGACCTTCAACTGGGAATTAAAGTCCTTTTTGGATGCATTTATACCCTATCTGAACCTGAGCTGCAGGCGTCAGGGAGTACCTTGAGGAAAATCTGCAGAAGGGGTTCATCCATCACTTGACTTTCCTAGAGGGAGTACCTATCTCCTCTGTGGCCAAGATGGATGGCTCCCTCAGAGAAAAAAAATAACATTATTGCACGACATGGCCATGATGTTAGCCTGTGGAACTCATTGCCACAAGATTACACAGCAGCCAAGGGCTCAGTGGAGTCAAACAAGGGCTGGACACTTATATGGATAATAAGAATGTCCTTAGTTATATTACACAGGACTAATAATGTTAAGGAGGGCTACAGGGTGGCGCTATGATCCTCTTTGGTGTGAGGGGTCTGAGAAGGAAGGAGAGGGGCCATCTAAATGCTGAGTTTGGGTAGTTCTGGATGTGGCTGTGCTGTGGCCATTCCGCCTCTCAGACCCATGGTTTGGGGCTACTGGCCGGCACTTCCACCATTCACGGAAGAGGATTCCATTGGTAGAGTTGACAATTACATTGTAGTCAGATACCTGTCTTGTGACCACACTGAGTACAATTTGCAGAGGGGATAGAAGGGATTGTTCGTATATTCCCTTTTTCCCCCTCTCCTTTTGGAAATGAGGAAAATTTGTTAAGTCTTGAGAGAAAATGATTTTATTTCCCCTTTAATTGCAGATTTTGTTATCCCTGCTTATCCCTAATATGACTGCCGCTTCCACATTATTGCCTGCAAGAAATAGCTTCTCATTTGTAGATTTCTCTCTAGAGAGACAGGTTGTATCCTTCATGAAGGTGAAAACTAATTAGAGAAGTAATTGAGGACTCGCCTGATGGGTCAGATATCAGAAATAAATACAACAGGTTGTCGCTTTATTATTATTACGGTTTTTGCTCTTTTATCTGGTCATGAACAGAACACATTATGTTCAGGAAAGATTAATTTCATCCCCCCCAAAGATGGTGCACAGTGTGTGTTATTAAAAAGAGCTATGGGCTGATGCTTGAATGCTGCACATAAACCTTTCTTCTGTAGCTTTTGAGAATAACTTCAACCTCTTTGTGAGGGTGAGAGAAGCCTTTGTGTTGTAGGTAGGATCACCAGTAAAGCTGTAGCTGTAAAAGTGTGTGTTGTGGGGGGACTGACACAGAAGGATAAGCTGGTTCTTTTCACCAAACCTGCAACTTGTAATCTGTCCGAGACTTGGGTTAACGACATGTACTCAGACCCAGGGAGTTGGGTGGGCTTGAGAGTCTGAATCTTTGCCCCAACCTCAATGTCCAAGGGTCGAGCCCCACTAGTCTGTCTCCCTGGGCTGGGAGGCTCCCTCTCGGCTGCAGTGTAGACAGACCCATGCTAGCCCTTGACACGGGAGTGAATTTCACTCACAGCTCTTAAAATTTGAAGCAAGAAATATGGCCCCTGAGCAGCGTTAGCTCTCCCGAGAGAGACCCTGTTCAGCGAGGTACTTATGCACATGCCTAACTTTAAGCATGTTGGAGTCAGTGAGATAACCCACAGGCTTTAAGTTAAGCATTCCAGGGGTAGCTTATTGAATCAGAGCCAGAAAGTATGGGAGAGAAAGTAACATGGACGTGGCAGAGTGAAAACGGTGGCAGAACTAGCCTGACAATCTGGGCACTGGATGGACCCACTACTGCTGGGAAACTGGTCCTTGGTGGGAGTCGGATTGGGCTGCATTGACCTTTGGCAACACCTTTGCCCCCTGTCATGCCAGTAGAGTTTATTGGCACTGAAATTCACTTGCATTATGGGAAGTGTGAAGCCAAGAGGGGGAGAAGGAGCTAAGGGGAGCAGAGAGGGACTGGGACAGACGAAGCAGCAGGAAAGATGGGGGTCGGGCCAGGAAGATGGGTGGACAGGAGATCAATGCAGGGAGGGGGGTGGTAGGGCGACAGCTGAGGCCAGAGACAGGGAGAGGGGAGACAGATCAGAGAGAGCAGCGTCTGGTAAAGATATGGCCCAGGGCATGACCCAGAGAGTAAGCAGGGGAGACAGCTCAAGCTGGAGCTGAGAAGCAGCAGGGTCAGGCTGGCCGCCTGCATGAGAAGGATGGGGAAAGGCAGCAGTGGAGGGGCTTGGGGGGTGGTAGGCAACATCCAGGCCTGAGGATAGGGGCTGGGTGGCATGGATTTCAAAGGCTGTGAAGAAATGGGAAGGGAAAAGACCAGGGACTGAAGTGAGAGCAAGGCGAGCGGCACCCTGTCACCGATACTATGGGCTCTGTGCACGGGGGCGAAGGGGGAAGAAGTATGGGGAGGGCTGGGGGGAAGGGCAGTGGCAGAAGGGGATGGTCAGGTGCTGGTGGGACTGGGTTGAAAGAGTGGAGTATCATGGAGGCCTTGAACCCAGGGAGTTTTTTATCAATGGAGAAGGAATCCTGGAGGGAATCGGGGCTTTCGAGGCGGAGCCCAGAAGTGGAGGGCAAAGGGTTGGCAGAGCTGGTGGGGCAGGGGTGGGAGTGCTATGGCCGAGGGTGGGTTGGTGAGCTGAAGGGAGGCGGCAGAGGGCAGGAGGGTGGGAGAAGCTGTAGGGGGCAGGTCATGGAGCTGTGGATGGTGAGAAGCAAGTGCAGAGATTGCAGTTAGTGCAGTGATAATGACTGTTGCAATATGGGGGGGGAGTATGGGGAAAGGGCAGTGGAGCAATCCTGGCAGCTGCTCTTTGGATGGACCGGAGAAGGGAGGCTGTGGGGCTGGAGCTGTAACCCAGCACAGCAGCAACTAGCGTGGCAGGTTCCCAGTGTGTGGGCAGCCTCGGAGAGCAGGACAGGGAGCCCCGGCGGGTCCTAGGGCGATGCGCTACTCCATCACTGAGCAGTCACTCAGCAGGACCTGGCAACAATGGCCCAGGAGGCCCAGCTAGTGTGTGCAGGCTCTTGGGTGGCGTCACGTGGCCTGGGGGCATTGCAGGCAGTGGCTGGCGCAGGACAGAAGAATGAGGGCACGCACTTCACAAATTGGTTCCCGGGACAGAGGACACAGGGAGCCCCTCACACTCCAGCTGAGCGGGTGTCCTAATGAACCGAGCAGCAGGCCTGGATCCCAGCAGAGCAACAGTTGGGGTCAGGGTCCATTGCTCATCGGTCGTGGTCACTCACTCTCTGAAGCTGTGTCTGACCCTCTGCAAAGGCTGCAGTGTAATACACTGGCTTCCAGCCACCGCTGCCCCTGGGACAGCATCAGCCAGAGGGGGCAGGGCACTGTCAGTGGTGGAGTCTAGGGTCTGGAAGCGCCAGGGAGAATTAGGAAGAAGCCCTGGAAGGGAGATAAAACCTGCTTCAGGGCTCAAGCTGATCTCTGACTATTAGAGACCAGGACGAGATCTGACTGGGCGGCAGATCACCCCATGTTTGCTACTGCAGGATTCCTGGGGCCTGCTACCTGGGGAAAAGCCTGCAGTGGCTGCTGCACAGTAGCTGCTCTGCACTAATGCCCCATGTGAAACCATTTGAAGGCAGCCCCTGTTCGAATTCAGAGCCTAGTTCGCTCTGCACTGCCTTCCCTCTAGAGCCGAGCTGTCTATAGCATCTGGTGCTGGACGCTGTCAGAATCTGGGCTGCCTGGAGCCTGGCTCTGACCCAGCCGGATCACTTCTGTTAGCCAGAGCTGTATCTCTTTCCAAAGGGCTGGTTCGGTCCCTGACTCCCCTCTCTTCAGGCTGTTTCTGTTGGAGAAGGGATTTGGAGAGCCCTGCTCCCGTGGATGCATCCTGCCCCATGGGAGGCAGCCCGTCTTTTCACCACAGGAAGCGAGTTGAGTTTTGACCCCAGAAGCAGGGTCCCATTTCAGCAGATGGAGCCTTTGCCCTGCCTGATGTTCTGCGAGCTCCCTGTGGGGACAGCATCTCTGCCCGTCCCGCAGAGCCAAGGGGGAGCCCAGACCCCGCTGTCTCTTGGAGGCCTGGTTGTCTTCCAGTTGCGTAGCCCTTGAACGCTCAAGTTCCGGCCAGGTCACAAACACAAGGAAGAGCCGGTGTCTGGGCCAGGCCCTGCCCATGTAGGCCTGCCAAGGCGAGAGAGGCAGGTGCATTGTCACTGCTTGTTAGCGCTGCCTTTCCTGGCATTTCTGAACGAGGACAGTCAAGTGAACATGAGCAGTGGCCCATCACGCCCTGAGCCAACGGAAGGGCAGCAAAGGGAGGGAAGAAACTCAGTGTCCAGGTGACAGTTCCCTCTTCCAGCACCAGAGCCTCTAACTTGCCTGACTGGTGCAAGCTTTTGAGGAGGGCCAAGCCCCTGCTGCGTGGGCCCGCCCATGGCTCAGACGGGAAGCTGCCAGGATCCCCCAGCCACTGTCAGCAGGACACAATTGTCCCAGATTTAACATACACGGGGCCAGGCTAGCCTGGCTAGCGGAGTCCCTCCTCACTGCAGAGCATGACGACTGGACCCTCTATTAACCTGATCCGTGCTTGTGAGAGGTGGCCGGGATCCTGCTGTCGTAATTTAATTTGTGTATTGATTTGTTTGTCGCAGTACCAGAGCTCTGACTGCTGTGCTCTGGATTCACCAATCAGAAAGTGCCAGTAACAAGCCTACACAAACTGAGATCTTTGCCCTTCCCTGTCCTGGCAGTTGTGTGTGACTGGCACATGGAATCCCTGCATGCATGGCAGCCCCTGCTGCCCCTCCCTGGGCCAGAGTTAATTCACAGGGCACGATGCCTTTTTCTATGGAGAGCGAATTGAGTCGGAGCCTCGTTAATTCCAGGTTTCAGGGCAGCAGCCGTGTTAGTCTGTATCCGCAAAAAGAACAGGAGTCCTTGTGGCACCTTAGAGACTAACAAATTTATGTCAGTGTGCAGCGTGGAGGGAGCAGAGCAATATGAATCGTTTGTGCTGCATCTCTGTGCTTTTATAAAGGCAGGTTTCCAAGAGAGCTAGTAAGGGGTATGTCTCGGAGGCTTTCTCTGGAGCCGGGACACTGTGCAGCCGGGACACCTATGCATGGTTGATGGAGAAGGATGCTCTCTCCCACCCTTTGCATCAGTGGGTGAATGGACGGGGGGCAGTGCGGAAGGGTAAGATACTGGGCGCTTCAGTGCCATGGAGAGGAGTAAACACACTGCAGTCTGGTGATGTTAGGGTGACCCAATGCAGGAGTCGTTGACATTTTCCCCTCCCATGTGCAGTACCTTGCCTTTATCAACATTGATTGCCAACAAGCTGCTCATTCACCTGGCTTGTTCATTAATACATGACCAAGTACAGAACCTTGAAGCCCCTCTATTCAGCTTTTCACAATATGAAAACTAATGTAACCTTCCTGTGTGTTCCTCCTACTCTGTGTAGGTTTTGGTTCCATGACAAGACATTGCCTTTCGCCCTGTGGCTACTTAGCTTGTTTAGTAGGGTTTTCTGCAGGGCCACAATTGCTCTTCGAAGGGATGCTGCAGCATAAGTGATCTCTGTTTACTGTGGGAGAGGGGGCTTTGGAGAACTGGGGGCCTGACGAAAGAGACAGAGATTTAATATCAATATTTTCTGCAACTGTTTGAATGTTTTTGATTCTCCTTGAACACAGACAGTAGAGCTGCCTTTTTCCTCCTGGGGAGATTGGTTTCCTTATTGCCGGAGAAATTATACATTTGCTGCATCAGGATGGTGTCATTCAGGAGTTGTTTTTTATATGCATCACCCCCTGAATGTCATATTAATTTCAGTCCTGTTCCAACGAGGAACAACCAGCCAGGTGGGAAAGGGACTTAGTGGGGAAGGAAAACGTTGGACAACTTCTGAGATAATGTTGGGTTGAGACTGGGAGGCACATGCGCCCAGGAGTTCTGGAAGGACCATGGAAATGTAGAGAGGATCTAGCCACTGGAGTCGATGGTGGAGAATATCTAGCCTCTTGCCCACAAAGCTGAGAAGGACACTTGTATTGGGAGATGCGGGACGGGCTGTCCACCCGCAGCTTGTCTGTGTCACAGCCTGTGTCACCGTGCGTTTCACCCCCATGCTGCAGTGCTTCGACATGTGGGCTCCAGGCCGAAACATCCACCTCCTTCAGAAAAGGCTCAAGCAGTGGGAAGGCTGGAGTCAAAATGGACGATGTGTCACCACGAGAGCTGGACTGGGGAGGGGACCAGAATACGCACATGGGATGTGAATCATTCTCATGTTACCTGCTCCTGGATCCCTGCCCTGTGGAACCTGTCACACCGTCTGCTCCACGGCTCAAAGCTTTGACTGCTTTTCCTAATCCCTGCTTTATAGGGGCACGTTTCAGTGGTTGCTTGTCTCTCTTGCTGTAAGATGAGCTATTCTTGGGGGCACGAAGGCCCTCCCCATGCCATGACTAGAAGACTCGCTCAAGCTGGGCATGATAAGAAGTTAGAATTGTAGCCATTCCCTTCCTCAGCTTTCCGCTTCTGCCCCTTCTCTGCCATTTGCCTGGCACTTTCACATCCCTCTTCCAATAGGCAGCCCGTGAACCCTGACCAGCAGAGGGCGCTCTGCTCACCTTCCTGGCTGGGCAATGCTCATGTGCATCCTGTGGGAGCAACCAAGCAGGCCAGAAATAGCCAGGGAGGAACTCTGGGGCTCCTCCCCGATGCAAAAGGAAGGGTGGCCTTTTCACAGGAACTCAATGTTATTCAATGGACTTCACCCTGGAGAACAGGTGGGACTTTAATTTCAAAACAAGGACTCTCTTGTTGGTAGCTATGTTAAACAACAAATAGCTCAGCACAGCTATAATTAACTTGGCAGAACTCAATTTTTATTCTTTGGTCATTTCAATGGATAATTCTGATGTTTATTTTTAAGCCTTTTTTATTTTTATCCATCTAAATTTTCATACTTGCAGGAAACTGGGGTGGGGGGAATCAGACAGTGGGAGGAGTCAGACAATAATTATTTAATGACACTAGACACAGATTCAAAAAGTCAAAGCTTTATGATTGTGAATACATTTGTCAGCATCACATATCAAAATATAGAAGGAAAATATCCTTAAATCCAACTCTCATAATTTCTTAAGGAGCATTTTTCTTACGTTGCCTATCTGCACCTTTTGATGATTATCAAGGGACATATTTCCCCAGCAGTTTCTGTGTGCACAGTGAAATCAACATGTATTGACATTTTCCCATGGAAATTGAATCCTTGCAAGCTTAGCTATGACCAAGGCACTGAATTTGTGAAGGTCAGCTATAGTTACTAGAGTACGCTGAATTCAAACAGCCCCAGATCCCTGGTACAAAGCTGCCCATTCCTCATAAGTTCTCAGCCAGTTGTTTCCTGTCAGTATCTTGTTCTGGATTGCACAGCTGCCCTCTGGCTGTAGTTGTTAAACAAGAGCTCTCTGGATTGGCAAGGATCTGGAATGACACGAAACGACAGACTTCACAAGAAGCAGGATATGCTGAGCACCTAGAGGAGGTGCTGCTTTCCCAGTAATCCCTGCCCTTTCCTAGAGATAACAATGCAGTCGTTACACCAGGCAGCCCTTGAGAGCCATCCCTTTAATGAAATGTCCTGTTAATGTATGTTTTATACTGACCAGCCGTCAGCCCCCTGCTCGCTCTACGTTTACAGACGGGGAAAAAGAACAGGGTAAATTAAAATTAATAATTTATGAGTGACAGCAACAATTTACATCATTCAGGGAAGCACAGAAAACTGTTCCATAAACATTTTTCTTTTCAATTTCCTACCTGTTAGTTGACATTTGATTTTCTTCTAGTTTGTTTCATATAGACTCCCCAGTGTGATTTAAAAAGTGTCTCCAACAATTACCCAGCAGCCGAAAGAAAGAAACAGCAACGGGTCAGCTCATTTCTCCAGCTGGAAAGGAATTCAGGGGGTTTTAACTAGTGCTTCATAATTGTTTCTCCACCAGAAATTGCTTTTAGGAAGCTCAGCTAATGAAGACCAAGCCATGCTGATCTGATGTGATGTTGCTTTGCCAGCTGCTGGGAGCCAGAGAGACTGCAACACATCTTGGAAGGCAAGTGAGAAAGAATCTAGGTGTAGGATCCACAAAGGGAAAGGAATCCACTGCAGCAAGAATCAGCTCTGTGCAGGAGATTATTCTGCCTGTCTCGAAGCGGTCATTAGATCTTCTAGTCCGATGTCCTGCACAAGACTGCCTCACCTGGAACACCAGTTTGGGGGGGAGGGATAGCTCAGTGGTTTGAGCATTGGCCTGCTAAACCCAGGATTGTAAATTCAATCCTTGAGGGGGGCCATTTAGGTATCTGGAGCAAAAATCTGTCTGGGGATTGGTCCTGCTTTGAGCAGGGGGTTGGACTAGATGACCTCCTGAGGTCCCTTCCAACCCTGATAGTCTATGAAGACATGCCAGATAAATTCTCCCAGTACTTGTAGTGGAACAAACTTAACGGGTGTTCTCCACACTCCTGTCACTTCTAAATGCTGTATGGAGTCTTGGAGTGAGGGTCAGGGTAATGATTCACCTATTTGAAATATGGAAAGGATTGGGGTTGGAAGTACTGTTGGAACGTATTCTCTACATCCCCTGTTGGGGATGACTCCCTGGGACAGGTGAATGAACTCTCCCATCCCTTCCTGCTAAGACTGTGATGCAGACCAGCCAGATATTTTCCTATTAGATTTTTAAAAGAATCAGAAACTAGAGCTGGCCAGGAAACCACATTTTAATTCCATGTAGATTCTCTCAGTGATGCCCTATGGGTTTGTTTCTGTCCCTTCTGGCACCAGCTTTTCCTGTGCTTTGCAAAGCAAAGAAATCCCATCCATCTAGAGGACCCCAGTCCTTTTGGTCCCAGACCACACATTCTTGGGTTCTGCTCCTTCCTTGGCGGGGAGGGAAGGGAATCTCCTTTCACTCCTTAGCGTTTCTAGGAGCCAAGGTGTCCCAGGCCCTTCACCTCTCACTAGTGTGCAGATGAGAAGGAGGGAAGCTGTGTATGTGGGTACCTGGATCCCTGCCTCCAACACAACCCAAAGCAGTTCTGAATCCCTGGGAGGATTCCTGGCAGTCATATGTTGCTGCTACAATTTGATTCGCACTGCAGCAGATGCTCAGGCAGTCTCACTCCCAGCAGTTGGGACCTGCTATGGAGATTTGATTATTTATTTAGTGCCAAATGTTGGTTTTTTGTTTAGCAAGGGGAAGGAGAAGATGCCCTGTGAATTCAGATGGGGGGAGAGCAGCACAAAGCAGTGCTGTTCCCCTTGGTGGGGATGTCAGGATTGTGGCACTATGGTGTCTAGAAACACACCTGACCCCACAGAAAACCCTGGTCTCCAGTGTTGCTGGGAAAAGAATGGGACTAGAGGTGAACACTGGACATTGCCATGGAGAATTCTGACCAGATCTCCTTGCTCCCCAGCAGAGGTGGGTGCACATCCTGTTGTCCATACAGGGTGTGTCTGTGGTGTACTGTCTCCCCGAGGGGGAGGTTTCTCTCAGCAGAGCCCCAGCTCTCTCCTCCCACCACTAGCTCGTTCACATTATTTTGCCTCACAAACTTGCCCCGTTGGCAGGTTGAATCTCATTTTCCTATTTCATATGGCGATCTCTCCTTGCAGCAAGTCTCCTCTGAAAATGGCACTGGTGTGCACCTGATGCCCTGTCCTTCCAAAGCAGCACTGAAGAAGCTAGACATGAGTGGATGTAAGATCAGTTCCTGCGGGGCCTTACCAGGCCCCTCCCCCAACTCTAGGACTAGTGTAGCCCATTGTCATGCAGGGTGTAAGGGTGCGAACAATGATCCAGACTGGGTAAATATGATGATAATGGCGCCCTGAGTAGGCTGCTGGCTAGCACCATGCATTGTGAGGAGCTGGTGACATCATCTAAAAGGCTGAACTGGCCAATCAAAACATAGCTTGGGAGGGACAATAATTGTCCCCAGCCAGACTCTAGTTGGAGTGAATGTTGCAGTAAACGTTGTGAGACACTGTCCTAAACTCAGCATTTGTGGGGCTTGACTCTGACCTCCCCCTGTTGTAAATCAGGAATAGCTGAAGTCAAAGGAGTCACCCCAGGGTGAGAGGAGAACCCAGACCCCATGAGAAGAGATGGGGTCCTCTGACCAAGAAGGGGAAGAGCATCTTTGGACTCCAACTTGCCAACCTAGTGAGGAGGACTTTAAACTAGGTTCAATGGGGACAAGTGCCAAAAGCCCACAGGTAAGTACAAAAAAAGATGACTTTAATAGGGTTAAATTTTGGAGGAGGACAAGGAAAATTACAATAGGGTCAAAGAAGCAACAAGATGGAAATCAGTGGGGGAATCCAATCACTATATCAGATGTCTGTACACAAATGCAAGGAGTATGGGGAGTAAACAGAAATAGCTGGAAGTGTTAGTACATAAGCAAAATTATTATTTAATTGGCATCACAGCGACGTGGTGCAATACGGATATAGAGAGGTATAGCTTCTACTACTGGTAGAGGGGGGTAGAGCTTGTTCAGAAAGGACAGGCAGGGGGAAAGGGAAGAAGAGGACTTGCGTTATACATAAAGGATATATACACTTGTTCTGAGCTCCAGAAGGATGTGAGAGGCAGACCAGTTGAGTCTTTGGATAAAGATAAAAGGGCTAAAAATAGGGGTGATGTCATAGTGGAGGGGTCTCCAATATACCAACAAGTCAAGAAGAGGTGGATGAGACATGTCTAAAACAACAGAAATATCCAAAACATAGGAGCTGGTAGTAATGAGGGACTTCAGCTACCCAGGGATCTGTTGGGGAAGTAATACGGCAAAACACAAAATCTCCAGAAATTTATTGGAATGCATCAGGGATAACTTTTTGTTCCAGAAAGTGGAGGAAATAACCAGGGGGACAGACATTTTAGACATGATTCTGACCAACAGGCAGGAATTGGAAGCCAATCTGAAGGTGAAAGGCAATTTGGGTGACAGTGATCATGAAATGATAGATTTCACGAGCCTAAGGAAAAGGAAGGAGTGAGAGCAGTGGAATAAGGATAATGGACTTCAAAAAAGATGAGTTTAACAAGCTCAGAGAAATGGTAGTTGAGGTCCCAAGGGAAGAAAATCTAAGGGGAAAAAAGAGTTCAGGAGAGCTTGTCGCAAGGAGACAATATTAAAGGAACAACTGCAAACTATTCCAAGACAAAGGAAAGAGAGGAAGAATATTAAGAGGCCAATATGTTTCCATCAATTTAATGATATGAAAATCCAAACGAATCCTACAAAAGAATGGAAACATGGTCAAATTGATAAGGAGGAGCACAAAAGAACAGCACAATTATGTAGGGACAAAATTAGAAAGGCTAAAGCACAAAATGAGTTATATCTGACCAGAGACATTAAAGAACCTCTTCTTATTGCCTTTTAACACATTAGGAGCAAAAGAAAGATGAAGGAAAGTGTAGGTCCTCTATTTAGCAGGGAAGGAGAGCTAATAACTGATGACATCAAGAAAGCTGAGATACTTAATGCCTATTTTGGTTCAGTCTTCACTAAAAAGCTTAATGATGGCCAGATGCTCAACACAATTAATATTGACAACTAGGGGGAAGGAATGCATGTCAAAATAGGGAAAACAGGTTAAAGAATATTTAGATAAATTTGATGTATTCAAGTCATCAGGCCTTGATGAAACTCATCCTTGGGTACTTAAGGAACTAGCTGAAGCAATCTTGGAGCACTTAGCAATTATTTTTGAGAACTCCTAAAGGACGGGAGAGGTCCCAGAAGATCGGAGAAGGGAAAACATAATACCTATCTCTAAAAAGGGAAACAAGGAAGACCAAGGGAATTACATTCCAGTCAGCCTAATTTCAGTGTCTAGAAAGATACTGGAGCAAATCATTAATCAATGAATTTATAAGCACCTGGAGAATTGTAACGTTATAAGGAATAGTCATTATGGATTTGTTAAGAACAAATCATGGAAAACCAACATAATTTCCTTCGTTGATAGGATTACTGACCTAGTGGATAGGGGAAGCAGTAGATATGATAGTAAGGCTTTTGACACAGCTCTGCATGGTATTCTCATAAGCAACTAGGGAAATGTGTTCTAGATGAATTAACTATAAGATGGGTGCACAGCTGGTTGAAATACCGTACTCCAAGTGTAGTTATCAGTGGTTTGCTGTCAAGTTGGGAGGGCTGATCTAGTGGGGTGTCACAGGGATCAGTCCTCGGGCCAGTAGTAGTCAATGTTTTCATTAATAACTTGGATAATGGAGAAGAGAGTATATATAAAAAATTGCAGATGACACCAAGCTGGGAAGGGTTGCAAGCACTATGGAGGATAGGTTTAAAATTCAATATGACCTTGACAAATTGGAGAATTGGGCTGAAACCAGCAAGATGAAATTCAGTAAAGACAAGTGCAAAGTACTTCACTTACGAAGAAAAAATGAAATGCACAACTACAAAATGGGGAATTACCTTCTAGACAGTTGTAATGCTGAAAAGGATCTGGGGGTTATAGTGGACGATAAACTGAATAGAAGTCTTCAGTGTAATGCAGCTGCAAAAAAAAGCTAATATGCTTGTGAGGTGTATTCACAGGAATTCTATATGTAAGGCACAGGAGGTAACTATCCCACTCTACTTGATCCTGGTGAGGCCTCAGTTCTGGGCACCACAATTTAGGAAGGGTGTGAACAAACTGGAAAGAGTTCAGAGGAGAGCAACACAAATTAGAAAAGGTTTAGAAAACTTGACCTATGAGGAAAGGTTGAAAAAACTGGGCATGTTTAGCCTTGAGAAAAGAAGTCTGAGGGCCAACCTGATAAATCTTCCAATATGTGAAGAGCTGTTGTAAAGAGGATTGTGATCAATTGTTCTCCATGTCCCCTGAAGGTAGGACAAGAAATAACAGGATTAATCTTCAGGATTAAGGTTAGAATTTAGGGAAAACTTTCTAACTCAGGGTAGTTAAGCTCTGGAGTAGACTTCCAAGGGAGGCTGTGGAGTTCCCATATGTTAGGGGTCCCTCCCAACTCTGGGGTACAGATGTGGGGACCTGCATGAAAGACCCCCCAAAGCTTATTTCTACCAGCTTAGGTTACAAACTTTCCCAAGGCACAAATTCTTCCTTGTCCTTGGACGGTATTGCTGCCACAACTAGTGAGTTAGACAAAGATCAGGAAAAGGACCATTGGGAGTTCCTGTTTTCCCAAAATATTCTCCCAAGCCCCTTCACCCCCTTTCCTGGGGAGGCTTGAGAATAATAAACCAACCAAATAGGTAAACAAGGTGAGCACAGACCAGACTCTTTGGTTTTCAGGACACTAAAAACCAATCAGGTTCTTAAAAGCAGGTTATTTGAGCCTCTTAACCCCTTCCAGGTAAAGGAGGGATTTTATGGTACCCTTAGCTGTATGTTTGATGCCATCTTTGGAAGCTTTTTAAACCAAGTTGGACAAACACTTGTGGGGATGGTCTAAGTTTACGTGATCCTGCCTCTGTGCAGGGGGACTGGACTTGATGACTTCTCGAGGTCCCTTCCTGCCCTACCGTTCTATGACTATTTCTTTCCCTTGATTTATTTAAAATGGGATCCTGTGTGTTTGCCAGGAATTGTGCTTTGTAGACCTCATGCTGCCAATTGCTCCTGCCTCTATGGCCTTGCAGATGTCTATGAATCTGGGGGAAATGCGTTCTCTTTTCCCAGGCACACATAGCACTACAGAGCTGGACATGTGGGTGAGAACAGGGTGTATTTCTTTGTTTTACTAGTGACTGAAGTTGGACTCAGTGCACAGCAGCTGCCATGATCATTGCTTAAAATCATTATGGTTTGGACAATTGGGCCCACATCTGTTGCTTTCCAGCCTCCTACCACTTCCTCAGTCCTCCTGGAGTCTGAGACCCGATGTCCGTGGTGGCATAGCGAATTCACTGGCTGTTTCTGTTAATGCTCTGGCTGAATTTCTTCTGGAGCCGCTGACTGGTGGTGAATCAAGATCTCCAAATGTTCCCTGACTTGTTTTGTATCAATATTTGTTAAAGGCAGGTTTTGAAAGCAGTTTGGTGTAGCTGCTTCTGTACTAGTTCAGTACAGACATTGTATAGTCATCGCTGCTTCAGGGCTAGGATGGTGTAGACATAGGAAATAAATACAATGAAAAATAGCACCCACCCAGCCAGATCCATGCTGTTGAGTTGAGTTTAAGACCTAGTATCACTTGGAGTCAAGGAATTACTAAAGCATACATTTAACTTCAGCGCCTGGTAAATCTCTAGAACAATTCATGGAGGAATCCGTGTGTCGTCAGGATTGAGAGGTGGCACACAGAGCAGTCAAACAGGCTGAGTGTCTTTACTGGATGAGAGAGATGTAGGACATCTCTAGTTTAACCTAGTTTAAAGCCCACCTAGTGGTGACCTGAGCCCTGAGGTAAGTGAGGAAGTGGGATACCGGGAGGAAACACAAGGAGGAAGGTGCAACAGTGGGGGCCTCCTGATTCATACTGAGAGAGCAGGGCAATCGACTAGTTATTTTAGGTGCCTGTACATGATCACAAGAAGCCTGGGAAACAAGCAGGAAGAACTGGAAGTCCTGGCACAGGCACTATGATGTGATTGGAATAACAGACTTGGCGGGGTAGCTCACATGACTGGAGCACTGTCACGGATGGGTATAAACTGTTCAGGAAGGACAGGGAGGGGGGTAAGGTGGAGGAGTTGCACTGTATGTAAGTGAGCGGTATGATTGCTCAGAGCTCCAGTATGAAACTGGAGAAAAGCCTGTTCAGAGTCTTTGTGTTAGGTTTAGAAGTGAGAGCAACAAGGGTGATGTTGTAGTGGGCGTGTGCTATAGAACACCGGACCAGGAGGATGAGGTAGACGAGGCTTTCTTTGGACAATTAACTGAAGTTACCAGAACATGGGCCCTGGTTCTAATGGGGGACTTCAATCACCCTGACATCTGTTGGGAGAGCAACACAGCAGTGCACAGACAATCCAGGAAGTTTTTGGAGAGTGCTGGGGACACTTCCTGGTGCAACTATGGAGGAACCAACTAGGGGCCATTCTCCTCCTGACCTGCTGCTTACAAACAGGGAAGAATTGGTAGGTGAAGTAGAAGTGGGTGACAACCTGGGCAGCAGTGACCATGGGATGGTTGAATTCAGGATCGTCACAAAAGGAAGAAAGGAGAGTAGCAAAATACGGACCCTGGACTTCAGAAAAGCAGACTTTGACTCCCTGAGGGAACTGATGGGCAGGATCCCCTGGGAGGCTAATATGAGGGAGAAAGGGGTCCAGGAAAGCAGTTTGTATTTTAAAGAACCCTTATTGAGGGCACAGGAACAAAGCATCCCGATGTGCAGAAAGAATAGCAAATATGGCAGGCGACCAGCTTGGCTTAACAATGAAATCTTCTTTGAGCTTAAACACAAAAAGGAAGCTTACAAGAAGTGGAAACTTGGACAGATGACTAGGGAGGAGTAAAAAATATTGCTTGAGCATGCTGAGGTGTAATCAGGAAGGCCAAAACACAACTGGAGTTGCAGTTAGCAAGGGATGTGAAGGATAACGAGAAGGATTTCTACAGGTATGTTAGCAACCAAAAAAAAAAATGGTCAGGGGAAGTGTGGGACCCTTACTGAAAGGAGGCAACATAGTGACAGATGTGGAAAAAGCTGAAGTACTCAATGTTTTTTTTTTGCCTCAATCTTCACAGACAAGGTCATCTCCCAGACTGCTGCACTGGGCAACACAGTATAGGGAGGAGGTAATCAGTGGTGAAAGAACATGTTAAGGATTATTTAAAAAAGCTGGACATGCACAAGTCCATGGGTCCAGATCTAATGCATGCAAGGGTGCTCAGGGAGTTGTCTGATCTGATTGCAGAGCCATTGGCCATTATCTTTTAAAACTCATGGTGATTGGGGGAGGTCCCGGACAATTGGAAAAAGGCAAATATAGTGTCCATCTTTAAAAAAGAGAAGGAGAACCTGGGGAACTACAGACCGGTCAGCCTCACCTCAGTCCCTGGATAAATCATGGAGCAGGTCCTCAAGGAAACCATTTTGAAGCACTTGGAGGAGAGGAAGGTGATCAGGAACAGTCAACATGGATTCACCAAGGGCAAGGCATGCTGACCAACCTGATTGCCTGCTATGATGAGATAACTGGTTCTGTGGATATGGGGAAAGCAGTGGATGTGATGGATGGATGTTAGCATTTGGTGTTAGGCAGCATATACATATACACAGTCTGTCATGTCCCCAATGCAGGGTATACGGTGGGTGAATTCAAGTTACTGACTGTATCTTGAATTCACCCACCGTATACCCTGCATTGGGGACATGACAGACTGTGTATATGTATATGCTGCCTAACACCAAATGCTAACATCCATCCACAACCTGTATGTTAGCCCCAATGACATAATAACTGACGCTTTAAACACTTTGTATCGTTTATTCTAAATATTCTCTAATAAAATTTATATCTTGACTGTAGCAAAGCTTTTGATACAGTCTCCCGCAGTATTCTTGCCAGCAAGTCTTCTGATCTAGGGTTATTCCCGGTTAGTAAAAGTCGTGGGACGGTACGCAGGCAATAAATCATGGAAGTCGAAGCCCCGCCTCCCAGGGCTGACAGCCTGAGCTCTACCGCCGGGGCTGAAGTTGTGGAGGTCACGTCAAATCATGGAATCTGTGACCTGCGTAACTGACTCAGCCTTAGTTATCAACCCTTCGACGCCATCCCCAAGGGAGACTTGCATATTCCAGTTCAAACTGGATTCTTCAGGAACAGGCAAAGGAAGGATTTTTGGATAAATAGCCTGGTTTTACACTGGCTCAGGACCATCTTCCTGATCCAGCAACTGGACAGGACCCCTGGAGGGCTCCAATCCTTAGGGTGGATTTGGAAAGACCGGACCTACTGAGGCCCCATGAGACTGAGTGCTTGTTCCAAGCTGAAGCTGTGATGGACTTGTAACCACAAGGAAACCCTTTGGGTGGGGATCTAAGGACTGCTCCTGCCAGAACCCACATTAGGGTGAACTCTGATAGGCTTATTAGCCTGCAAGTGGGTTCTTTGATTATTTTTAATAACATAGTCTGCGTGGTACTTTATAACTGTAGCAATTATGCCTGTGAACCGGCTCTGAAGAGAAAGCGAGCAGGGGTCCTTGGGCAGCTTCTATGCTGAGAATAACACAGTGAAGGCAGGGAACTGTGCAGCCTGGAAACACCTTGATCAGAAGGGAAGGAGACATGGGCCTCCACCTGAAAGGCAACGGCTGGGGTGCCGGAAGCCGGCGAGTGGGTGCCCTTGCTAGACCAGCGAGGGGAGATACAGGTGCAGATGCCCCGACCTGTGACAGAGAGAGAGAGAAATATTGTCTTCTGCTTAAATACCACCGGCTTAAAAAATAAATATCAAAATTGTTATCAAAGAAGCAAGTGATTTAAAAGCGTGGAAGGCAAGTCATTCACTAACGTCCATAGCGGGTAATAAATCAATGAACTGTACTTCCTCTTGAAGCTAAAGCACAGGAACAATGGGACTGGTGATAGCACAAAACCCAAGCTGCTCACGCAGAAAGAGATGCCAAAGTTTTCCTCTCCTGCCAATAATTGCAGAAGGCACCGCTGAATAGCCTGCCGCACTCCAGGGACATCATCCAAGCTTGAAAGGGTTTGCAGTGTCATCTCTCTGAGCGTAATGGGGAATTACGTGAATAGGTTTGGCTGAGTTTGAAAAGTAATAGCTTTGTTACAAGCAGTTAGGATCAATGGCTACTCATCAGCGTCAGGAGTATCTCTCGACGGTTGCTAACAAGGAATTGCTGGTTCGTTCTCGAGGGGACCCAGGCAATCAACGCAATTATTTCCCTTCTAAAATAAATGAAAATAAACAAAAGTAGAAATTAAAACAATCCAGGGTGCCTGATTGTATGAATTATGCCGGTTGCCTAATGCTTCCAAGCAGTGATCCTCTCTGTGGGTTGGGAATGAGCTGTCCTCTCTCGATCTTTTGCACTGAAAGGCCACACAGAATGGTGATAGGTGCTCGGCGTGTGAGTTCATTACAGCTGCACAGGAGGGAGCATGGCCGACTGGAACTGCCCGTTGCTTTTTGTGACCAGGATTCGCTTCCTGCCTGCAGAGCTGGACAGACACCTTCTCAGAGTGGTGATTAGCTGCAGCCGGCAGGGAGCTGAAGAGGCCCTAAGAATAGCTTGAGTGGAAAATGTCAATAAAGCAACTCTGCTAAGAGAGATGATCGTTCTTGTTTGGGGCAAAATCCTGCCCTGGCTTGCCTGGGTCTGCTGAGGGGAAAGACAGCCAGGAGCTGCTTCTCACTCTAGAGCAGGGAAGGGCAGGTTCCCAGCAGTCTTCTGTGTGCTCAGCTCCGGGTTTGGGACCAGATTCGTCAAAGGTCAGAGAGCAAGCAAGAGTCAATGATTCTCTATCCCTGGGGTTAGGGTTCTCCCTGGGAGGTGGGAGAATCCGGATCAAGTCTCTGTTCGAATGAGTGTTTACAACATTGGATTAGGTCCAGCAGGAGAGATTGCGAGGCCCAGCCGAGAATACCCCATAGTCTGGTGGTTAGGGCATTGATGAGAGAGTCCTAGGTAGTCTTTGCTCTAAATCAGACAGCAGGGATGTGAAAAGAACTCTCCCGTATCCTGATGGGTGCCCCAACCACTGGGCTATTGAGTATCCTGGAGACACACTTGGCTTTTATGCGAATGAAGCATGCTCTGCACAGGCAAGATAGTAGTGGGATTGCCTAGGGTGAGAATTTCCCCAGGACTTAAGGCTGAGCCAGGGCTATAGGCAGCCCATTAACTGTGGAGAGGCATCAGGACTTAGGTGCCTTTGCGCACGCCCACTGGGGGAAACTGAGGCACTTACAGGACTTTAGGTGCCTCCAAGGTTAGGCACCAGCTGAACAGGGGTTTTGAGAATGTCTTTGATGCCTCACTGTTGGACATAGGAGGCAGCCTAAGTACATTTGTGAAATCGGCCCATTGAACTGAATGGGAGTTTGATGCCTTGGTGTTTTGAAAATCCCACTACCTGCTTATGTGCATCTTTAAATGCCGAAATATCTTTGAAAATCTGGCTCCTAGTGCCCGTGCCTAGCACTCCAGTGCCCCAAGGGCACACGGCTAGCGGCCTTGAGGGTGTGGCTAGGGCCACCGCCCCTCTGTGCAGGCTGCCGAGTGCAACATGAAAACGGGAATGAACTCAGCTGACAAGCACATTGCTCTGCGAACCTCCTCCCCCTGGGCAGGCAGGGCAGCTCAGGGGCCCTTCCCCGCAGTTGCGAGGGTGAAATCCTGGCCCCACTGGAGTCTTTTGAATGGGGCCCGGATTTTCCCCTTAGTGTGCATGGCTATCAGAAGGGCAGGAATTGCCCTGACTTTTCTGTTGATTCAATGATGGGGCAATACAGAACAGCGCATGCCAGGAAAGATGGAGATGCCAGGGGTAGGGTAGCACGTGATGCACTTTAATGTTTGCAGTTCCTGACCGCTGAGTGCTTAAACAGTACGGCCTCATGTGTATCATCATGCACATGTGTACCAGGGCCCGACTTAAGGTTGCCAGGGTAACCTTAAATCTGTCATTTCCTACTTTTCAAGGGATTGAATCTGCAACCTTAATAATTCTGACAGGTTTTTTTTGTCTATATAATGTAAACTTCTCCAGAATTAAGATTCCAGGAAGATTCCATTCAAGCCCTATTTTTAACCTCACCCCCTAATTGGCTTGGCCTGAAGATTGTTGGTGTACTCTGGAGGCTAATTAGAATTTTCCTGCAAAGTCTGACTAAAACTGGTCAAATTGTTTTTGAGTTCTAGGTCAGAAAAAATTATCCTGATTTGAAATTGCCACTTCTCATGTTTCCTTGTGTCCCCCTCTTGCTGAAAAATGGCTTGTTACTAACCGTTCACATTTCCCCCAGAGCTAAATCCCTTTGACAGCCCATGCCCAGGCTGTATTTGCGGAAGAGAGGTGGTAATTAGGCACAGTTATTTATGATAATTTCATCTAATTGGTAGTGTGTGCAAGAGAAGCTTCCCACTGGTGGCTGTTGGCAGCTTAGAGAAAATAACACTTATGAAAAGCTCCTAATCTGCTCATTGTCCCCATATTTTTTAAGGAGATTAAGAAGCAAAAATACTGTTAATTTTAAATTAAAATTGCTCCCATGGATGTACATCAAGGACCATTGGAGTTTAAAAAATGTAAGCAAGGTCTGTAGATGGAAGGTAAGAGGCAAAGTGCTGGTGACTCAGGGTGATAATGGGTGTGCTATTTGTGAGTGGTGGAACAGGCAGTTCAAGGCACCCCCCCAAGCTAGGGGCCCACCCCCTCAACCGAGGGGGGAGGAGCCATTTGACCCAGGCTGGGAGTGAGTACTGGGGACAACGAATGGAAAAAGAGGGATGGAAGTGAAGGTTAAAGGTTAAAAGTCAGGGATCCAGAGGATGACTGAGTAAGGAACCCTCTAATTATGGGTGTATGAATTGAAAGCTGGTCTGTGGCTGGATGTTCTGGCGGTAGGGGATGGGTGTTGGTGTTGGGTGACAGCTGGTATCCCTGTTGGAAAAGGGGTTGATTTGGGGTGTGTGTGTGTGTAAGAGTTTCTAGTCTACCGGTTGTTAAGTTTGAGATATGCATCTTAGCAGAGATTGCCCAGGATCACTGCACCTTTTGACCCCTCTGTGGTCTCGCTCTGCAAGCTCCTGCACAGGTGACAGGTCCTGTGCCTTCACCCCTCCCAGGGTGGAAGCCTGTGATTCTCCCGCTCCTAGGTCGTGTCCAGGCCGCAGCACCGTGGGTACCACCCGGGATTGCTCAGCAGGCCTGGCTGGGTTTGTCTCCTGTCAGTTCTTCCTTCAGGAGCTGTGACCCAAACGGTTCCCTTTCCTGTACCTGCCACTAATCCCTGGTGCTCACCTAGAGCAAACCACCACAACCATCTAACAAACAAATGGACAGATGCAACTCCCACGTCCTTCACACCAGTTATAAGGGGAGGAGGGCCCGCGGCCAGACTCTCCAGCCATGCTCCCCTTCGGGTGGGCCCACAGATGGGCCATCCAGCCACATTTACCGTGGGGCTAGGCCCATGTCTGGGCTCTCCAGCCATGCTCACCCATAGGGACAGACCCAGATGTGGGCCATCCAGTCCTGTTCCCCCTGTTGGGACAGGCCATACCCGGGCCCTCCCATCGCACTCCCTGTGGGGATGGGGCTGAGTCTAGCCGCACTCTGCAGAGCAGAAGAGAAAACTGAGGAAAGTCTTCCTGGATGAGCAATCTTCATCTCAGACATGACTTGTTTTGTTCTGCATTTACCCGTTCATTGTGGCCAATGGTAATGCTATGTACACGCCTCCAGGTGCCTCCCACACATCTTCCCTTGTAGATTTTACCCTTCTGTATGAGCCTTGGTGTTCCCGGAACATGGTCATTAGACTACGCTGCCTGGGCTTGTTTATCATTGTGACAGAGTGCTGGGATTCAGTACTCTGGTCACCATGTAACCGGTGTGATGGGGCAAGGCCAGATGGCTACAGTAAAGTAGTAAGGAACAGGTATGTTAGCCCCAGGCTAACCAAATCCCTAGGACCATGGTAACCAAATGGCAGTTGCTCCAGGTTAATCAAGACACCTGGGGCCAATTAAGATCTTTCTAGAAGGCAGTGGAGATAGCTACATTGATTGGGCCACCTGAAGCCAATCAAGGGCTGGCTGGAACTAGTTAAAAGCCTCCCAGTTAGTCAGTGAGATTCGCGTGCGAGGAGCTGGGAGCAAGAGGCGCAAGGAGCTGAGAGGGAGAGGGTGCTGCTGCTGGAGGATTGAGGAGTACAAGCATTATCAGACACCAGGAGGAAGGTCCTGTGGTGAGGATAAAGAAGGTGTTTGGAGGAGGCCATGGGGAAGTAGCCAGGGAGTTGTAGCTGTTCCAGGAGGCACTCTAGACAGCTGCAATCCACAGTGCCCTGGGCTGGAACCCGGAGCAGAGGGCGGGCCTGGGTTCCCCCCAAACCTCCCAACTCCTGATCGAACACTGGAGGAGTTGACCCAGACTGTGGGTTCCACCAGAGGGGAAGATCACTAAGGTGAGCAAATCCGCCAATAAGCACAGGACCCACCAAGGCAGAGAAGGAACTTTGTCACACCGGTTAGCGCCCAGGGAGACCTGGTTAAGGAGAGGAGTGCCTGACTACCAGCCCAGATGGGGGCTGCAGAGCGGTGAGCCCATTAACGGGATAAAAGAGCACAAGAAGGAAGGGGGAGAAGCAGAAGGGAGGGAAAGGCTAGTAGGGCTGGCAAAAGGAGTTTTCTTTCTTCCCCCTCCTTTGGAGAGGCAGTAGTAAAAACTGGAGGCCATTGTAAATACTGTGTCTGCACTAGTATGTAGAAGGTGGTGGAGTGAAGCACTGTCAATAAACCGCATGGTGACCTACGTGAGAGAAGGTCTCTGAGCAGTCTGTGCAAAGCAAAGAGGAAGGGAGCTGGGGATGCCCCGTCACAATCACCAAAGCCATTCTGCTACCAGAGCATTGTGTTTTCACACAACGCACAATCAATCTGTGGAACTCCTTGCTAAAGGATGTTGTGAAGGCCAAGACTATAACAGAGTTCAAAAAAGAACTAGATAAATTCATGGAGGATAGGTCCATTAATGGCTATTAGCCAGGATGAGCTAGCCTGTTTGCTACAAGCTGGGAATGGGCGCCAGGGGATGGATCACTTGATTACCGGTTCTGTTCATTCCCTCTGGGGCATCTGGCATTGGCCACTGTTGGAAGACAGGATACTGGGCTAGATGGACCTTTGGTCTGACCCAGTATGGCCATTCCTATGGTCTGCTTTATTACTAATAGTTCTGCTCTGGTGTATTGTGTGGGGACTGGTTTGACTCTGAGCAATCTGTGGTGTCAAGTTCCAAATCTTCCCACAGAGACGCTGGAGTGAAACATAATCTTATTTTAGAGCTGGAGATTCTTTTTGCAAAAGGTGCAGATCAGGTTTGCAGTGACACCCAGGGCTGCTTGGGTTTGGCTAAAACTACTTTTGGCATTAGGATCTTTGCTTGTTTGCTGCATTTCTGGGGTATATCTACACTATAAAATTAGGTTGAATTTATAGAAGTTGTTTTTTCAGAAATTGTTTTTATACAGTCGATTGTGTGTGTCCCCACACAAAATACTCTAAGTTCATTAAGTCAGCGGACTGCGTCCACAGTACTGAGGCTAGTGTCGATTTCCGGAGCGTTGCACTGTGGGTAGCTGTGAGTAGCTATCCCACAGTTTCTGCAGTCTCCGCTGCCCATTGGGATTCTTGGTTGAGATCCCAATGCCTGATAGGGCAAAAACAGTGTCGCGGGTGGTTCTGGGTACATGTCTTCAGGCCCCTCCCTCCCTCCCTCCATGAAAGCAACAGCAGACAATCGTTTCGCACCTTTTTTCCTGGGTTACCTGAGCAGACGCCATACCACGGCAAGCATGGAGCCTGCTCAGCTCACCGTCACCGTATGTCTCCTGGGTGCTGGCAGACATGGGACTGCATTGCTACACAGCAGCAGCTCATTGCCTTTTGGCAGCAGATGGTGCATTGGTAGCCATCGTCGTCATATTCCTGGGTGCTCTTTTAGCCGACCTCGGTGAGATCAGACATGGGAGTGACTCAGCCAGGTCATTCCCATCTTCTGGCAAGCAGCCAGGAGATGATGATGGCTAGCAATCGTAATACAGCATCTTCTGCTGAGCACTCAGGGTTTTGAGTTCAATCCTTGAGGGGGCCATTCTGTGTGACAGTTGTTTGTGTTTCTCCTTGATGCAAAGCCACTCCTTTTGTTGATTTTAATTCCCTGTAAGCCATGTCGTCAGTCGTCCCTCCCTCCGTCAGAGCAACAGCAGACAATTGTTTCACGCAAAACCAGGCAAGAAGGTGACGACAGCGCGGTGACGAGAGGGACATGGTCATAGACTTCTCACAAAGTATGGGCTGGGCAATGTGCCCCGGCAATGTGCACATCATGCTGATGAGCTCGCAAACACGCTGGCCAAACAGGAAATGAAATTCAAAAGTTCGCAGGCCTTTTCCTGTCTACCTGGCCAGTGCATCTGAGTTGAGAGCGCTGTCCAAAGCGGTCACAATGGAGCACTCTGGGATAGATCCTGGAGGCCAATACCGTCGAATTGCGTCCACACTACCCCAAATTCAACCCGGCAAGGCCGATTTCAGCGCTAATCCCCTTGTCATAGGTGGAGTAAAGAAATTGATTTAAAGAGCCCTTTAAGTCAAAAAAAAGGGCTTTGTCATGTGGACGGGTTTAAATCGAGGTAACGCTGCTAAATTTGACCTAGAGTCATAGTGCAGACCAGGCCTGGGTATCTGATAATAGGGGATGTCATTTCTGAGCAGCTAATTAATATGAATTCAATGGTCATGTGGAAATTCCCCATATTCATTTGTGGGATTTGGATTCAGGCTAAAAGAGGGTTGGTTCCCAACTGCCAAGCCCAGTGCAGTCAGTTCTGCTGTCCTTTGCTAGCTCTCTCCAGGCAGGGAGACTGGGGTTTTCTTTTACTATTTTACAGAAAAAGATGGAGCCTTGAAAAATTTATGTGAAGCACTTGGAAGAAAAATACAAACTTCTTCTGTATTTTGATGACACGCGAGCCCTCTATTAGTGTTTGTAAACTCTTTTCGACACTAGCACTTCATGGAAACTTTGATTTCAGTGGTTGAATGAAGCTTGAATCTTTCTCTACCTGCTAGTTCTGTCTCCTTCTCTTACTTAAAAAAACATTTTGGATTTGTCTTTGCTGGCACCTTTCAAATGTCAGCAGTTACGAGACTAACATGAGATGCAAAGCTTTGTGCAAACTGTCTTTTAAAGAGCTGGGGCACATAAATTTAAAGGCATGATATAATCTAGGAGGAATCCATCAGCCATGGGAGCCCCTTGCATGAAGTGTATTGAGAACTAAACACAATATGAGAAGAAGGAAAATTGCTTTTTCGTTTTTGAATTTTTACTCACTTACCAGCAATATTTACCAGTT
Source organism: Mauremys mutica (assembly GCF_020497125.1). Taxonomy (NCBI): domain Eukaryota; kingdom Metazoa; phylum Chordata; order Testudines; family Geoemydidae; genus Mauremys; species Mauremys mutica. Next base: position 27,710,480 of record NC_059087.1, read on the forward strand.
GCAGGCAGAATCTATTTTTCATTTCCAGGAGAGATAGAAGAACACTGGGACCACTCATCTTGTCACCAGATGAAATGTCGAGTGCTGCCAGGTCATTGTGATATTAATGATACACTTGTAATCCATTTCACCGGGGAGGGACTTGTACAGGGAAGTCAGACATTTGCCCATCGTTCGCACATTGTAATAGAAGGGAAGTAGCACTTCTGAAATCCCAGGAAATTGCAGCTCCCTCAGTTTGTCATTTACTCCTTTATGTTAACATCTCAGGGCTGCAATCAGCTTCTGTCCTCGGCATGTTCAGGCTTTATTTGGTATGATGGAATTAGTGAATGGAAAGCCAGGGGCAATCAGTGCATTTTCACATTGTCATTGCTTCCTTCTTTTAATAAGATTGGAAAAGCAAAGTGAGCAGCTGCTACAACTTCCCTCTGTCACATGCACTGCGGCCCTCACCTGTGTCTTTGACAGGCTGGATATAAACAGCCCTGGGAATCCTGGAACCTAGAGGATCCTCCCAACACCTGCACTGGGAATGAGCAGTGACCAGAGATAGGTGTCACCTGGCTGCAAAAAGAAGCCCTATAAGATATTTTCTGGACCAAGTAATAAACCTTTCCCTGTAGCCGGGTGGCCACCTGCTGCTGCCCTGCAGGGCTTGAAATCAGCCCTGGGAGAGGGCTGAGGCTGCAAGAGGGCTGCTGCTAGGAAAAGCAGCAAGCCTCGGCTGATTGGGGCCACAGATGCAGCCATGCCCCAGTCAGGGCCCAGCTGGCCCTCATAAGAGGGCAGTCAGCCAGGACCAACCACTCTCTCTCTAGACGTAGAGAGGGATGGGCCTGGCTGCTAGGAGCTAAGCAGGGTACTAGGACTGGAGCAGGGCTGGGGAAAGGCTACAGGAGCTGGGGAGATCTGGCCTAGAAATGCCCCCACCCCCCGCAGGCTGCAGGCCTTATTAAAGGCCAAGAAGGGTACTGGGGTTTCAGGGAGCAGCCCAAGGATAGGCAGAGGCAGCAGGTCCAAACCCCCCTTGCCTATGATGAGTGGCATTTACACTGCAGTGTGCCCCAGTACACGGGGGCTAGTTGATGACTGGCAGTGGCCATAGACTGAGGTGAGGTGGGGATAGAGGGGATTGGGGGTTCCCCAGGGAGGGGAGACCCAGATCTGTGGGGGTACTGCCAGGGGACAGCACTCCGGCCTGAAAGGGGCACCGGGGTCCAGGAGGGACTCGGGCCCAGCAGCAAGCGGGACACCGGCCTGCAGAGGGCGCTCTGGAGGCTGGAAACACTAATTCCCTGGATGAGCAGCAGGAGGCGCTGCAGGGGTGAGTTCCGCCCCATTACAATCCCCCAGTGGCAGAAAGGGAGCCAGCTCTCAGAGCAGAGAAATGGGGGCCAAATAGGGGTGAGGGATTTCCAGCGGGTGCAATTCACCCTCCGCTTGTGAGCCACACCCACTCAGACCCGCTGTGAGTAGGAAGGTCTGGGGGCTGGGCTGGAGAAAGGGGGGAAACTTTGCTCCCCCCCCCCACGGTCATCACCCTGGCGTGGTATCTGAGTGACAGCACTTTGGAGCAAGACAGCCTGATGGAGCTGTCCCAGGGCGGAGCTGATTGCTCTCAATGGTGCAGAAAGGCCTACAAGGGAAAAAGATGCACTTGCAGATTGGTGCTGTTCCCAAATCTCGCGACGGCATTGCTGCAAGTTGGGGGTCTTACCCTCAACGCCGCGGTTTTGCCAGCTGTAAAGGGAGCAGGGGGCCTCGGGTAGGAGATGCTCCCTGTGCCCAAACAAGGGCCGGAGGCCGAGACAGAAAAGGTGTCGCATCCTGCCAGTCCCGCCAGCTGTGGCGTGACATCAGCAAGTGCGCAGCCTGTGATGGACAAGGGCAACTCCGTGGGAGGCTGGGGAGGTCCCAGGCCTGGCAGAGGGGACTGAAGGCTCGGGTGCTTGTCACAGAGTTGGGACACAAGCCGGCTGTGCATTCCTGAGGGGGCTGCACGTGGGCAGCTTTGACAGCGGCCCCTGCTGCAAGGACCCTGAGAGGCACCCACACCAGCCCAGAACAGCACTTGGCTTGCTGGGGCAGAGCCACAGGGGCAGGAGCACTCACCCAGCATTACCCAGAGGCTGGTAAGGCCCATGGAGCAGGTACTGAGACGGGGAGACACTGGGGAACAAGAGCCGAGAGCCAGGGGACACGGGTACTCGGCCATACAGCACCCACTCACCCAGCTCCATGACTAGTCGCCATCTGCTCAGTGGGGCAGTCCCCTCCACAGTGCTCATCCTGGTGCACTCACTAGCCAGTAGTCGCGTCCTTCTTGCTTTCCTAGTTTTGCCTTGGGGCCCTGCTAGGGTGACCAGATGTCCCGATTTTATAGGGACAGTCCCGATTTTTGAGTCTTTTTCTCCTATAGGCTCCTATTACCCCCCACCCCCATCCTGATTTTTCACACTTGCTGTCTGGTCACCCTCGGCCCTGCGGCCCACTGCATGGCTCCCGTTCCCAGTCCTTTGGCCTGCGGAGGCTCTGCACTCACCACTTCCCTTCGTGGTGTGCTCTGGGGAGACAAACATCCAGTCCGAGTGCCGGGGTTCCCCACAGCCCCCAAGCTGGAGACCAGGGGGTTGGTTCAGACCCTGCCTAGGCGAGTGCCAATCTGCGAGGCAGCCGAGCGATCTTGGCCGATGATGGAACGAACTGGGATTGGGGCTAGAGTTGTTTGAAAGTCACAGGAGGGGCAGGGTGGGAGCTGGCATTGCTGAGGGGCCTGTGCCGAGCAGGGGGCACTGGCTGGGTGCAGTGGGGCGCTCCGCACTCAGGTATGGCTGGAGTTCCTCCTTCCCCCCAGTAACTCTTAGAGAGCCTGGCGGTGCCATTTGTTTTTAGTTGTGTGGCACAGCGACTCCTGCTTGTGTGTTTCTCCTTAGGGCAGGTCTATACTTACGTGCCGGGTCGACGCGTAGCGTTCGACTTCTCGGAGTTCAAACTATCGTGTCTAATCTAGATGCAATAGTTCGAACTCCGAACGTGCTCCCGTCGACTCCGGAACTCCACCACCGCGAACAGCGGTGGCGGAGTCAACATGGGGAGCCACGGACTTCGATCCCGCGGCGTCAGGACGGGTGAGTCAGTCGAACTAAGGTAGTTTGACTTCAGCTACGCTATTCGCGTAGCTGAAGTCGCGTACCTTAGTTCAACCCCACCCCCCCAGTGTAGACCAGGCCTTAGTGTCACAAGCTGCCTTTAATTAGGCCCATCCTGGTTTCCTTGGGAGGCCTGGCTCTGGTCTCACATAGATTTTACACCAGTGTCACTCCAGTGGCTTCAGGGATTAATGAAATGTCCTGCGTTACATGGATGCAAGAGGAAAGCGAGGCTCTGCTTCCTTGGTTCGGTGTGCACGGTGGAGCTGGACTGCACTTTCCATCCATGGACTCAATCGACTGGGGGCACTGGGCTCTACAAACCATTTTTGCTCCTGCTAGAATATCTGCCTGGAGAGGCCGGATCTGCAGGGACTGGTGCCATCCAGAGTAGCTGGTCCCCTAGGCCTGCCCCCGCAGCCCATGCAGACTCCTGTCTGCACTGTGCACCACTAGAGAGGCTCCAATCTGGTTCCAGGCATGGTGCTGCAGAGGCAGCAAACCCCATTCTGTGCTGGCCAGCAGGACCCATCGCGCAGGCTCCTTGAGAGTGTACATGAGCGGAGGCTCCAGTTCTCTTTTCTTTCTAGCTAAATTCCCTATCATTTCAGCTGGCAACAACATCCTCCTATTGCCCTAAACTGCCTGCAGCACTGCTGTGTGCTATTAAACACTTGCTCAGTTCCACACCAGAGGTGGCTGCATTTCTGTGGTGGGGAAAGCAATGCCTGACGATCCTTTGGACAGAGCCTTGACCGTAGCTGCAGAACAATGCCTGCCTGGGCTCTTTGTCCCAGTCGCCCCCTAGGGGCAGTGTACAGCACAGCAGAGCCAGCCTCGGCACTTGCCCCAGTGCTGTCTGTGTCCCATGACTTTCTGGTGCTCGTTTGTGTTGTTAAAAATTGCTGCTGTCAGCAGTTAGAAGTAATGGAGCCTCTAACTGAAGAGGCTTCCCTAAACTCAGCCTTTCTGTATCCACATGGTGAGGTGGTCTGGCCAAAAGCCAGTGAATCATGTTGGCACATCTGTGATGCAGGCAGGGAGAGAATGAGAAACGGAGGCAGTGAGGACTCAATAATGGATCTTGGGGCCTCAAGTTTTGGGTGCCCAACTTGAGACATCTTGGTCCAATTTTCAGAGGTGCTGAGCACCCACAGGGGCCGTGGACTCCTGCTGGAGTTATGGGTAGGGCCGTACCCATTTCACAGCCGTAAAAACTGCATCACAGACTGTGAAATCTGGTCTCCCCCATGAAATCTGGTCTTTTGTATACTTTTACCCTATACGATACAATACTATGGGGTAAAAGTATACAAACGTTCTCAAACTGGGGGTCTCAATCCAAAAGGGGGTCACAAGCCTATTGTAGGGGGGTTGCAGTATTGCCATGCTAATTTCTGTGCTGCCTTCAGAGCTGGATGGCCTGAGACCAGCGGCTGCTGGCCAGCAGCAGTGCAGAAGAGTGGCAGATCTGAAGGCAGCGCTGCCACCAGCAGCAGTGCAGAAGGGTGGCAATACCGCAACCCCCCCACCACCCGCCAATAGAGAAATGTTGACTAAGGGCTTTACATGTGTATATTTTGAACTTTATTCCTGCTTTGTTACAGCACCATGAACTGTAAGAGTTAAACATCTGAAACTGAAATTCAAGATTCTTATACGACCATGAACTTTACCAAAATGGACCATGAATTTGGTAAGGCCCTAGTTATGGGCATCAGCACCTCTGGAAATCACTGAAGTCAATGGGATTAATCATGTGAGTTAGTCAGCGAGCAATGGCTGGAAAGTTATGCCCTCAGCAAGGAACTCCACTTGGGCTATGCACGCCCCTCATGGTGTCTTAGGGTACGTCTACACTACCTGCCGGATCGGCGGGTAGTGATTGATGTATCGGGGATTGATTTATCATGTCTACACTAGATGCAATAAAATTGATCCCCGATCGCTCTGCCTTTGACTCCGAAACTTCACCGCGGTGAGAGACGGAAGCGGAGTTGACAGGGGAGTGGCAGCAATTGACTCGCCGCCGTCCTCACGGCCAGGTAAATCGACCTAAGATACACTGACTTCAGCTACACTATTCACATAGCTGAAGTTGCGTATCTTAGGTCGACCCCCCACCCCCTGTGTAGCCCTACTGACAGGAACAAAACACACATGCAGGTAAGCACACACAGCCACATGCACAAATACAGATGCACATATGAATGCAACAGACCCCGGCATACACAATACACATGCATACACACCTACTCACAGACACATGCATATAGAAAAACAAGCATAAACACACACACACAGAGTATTGTGCAGTGTTTTGTGAACAAATCTCTCAGATATAAGATAGCTTGGAGATAACCCAAAGTCTCCTAATCAAGCAATAGATGCTGTGGGTTTCAGAGGCCATAGTGTGCTTCATCTTCTTAGAATTCTCCTAGCAGAGACATTAGTGTGTATGAAGTGTGTGATTTATGGAATATGTGGGACCCTAGCTGAGTCAAGACAGGAAATTCTGCCTCTTACAATCACTATCTTTCAAAAGTGAATTTCATGTTGGTGGAAAGCACCAGTAATTTACTGGCCTTCAGCACCAGGCCCTTGTGCCCATAGCAGGGACAGCATGACTGTGAGCTTCCCTGCCATCCTCTGGGGCCATCCTCTGGGGTCTGGAGAGCTCTGCAAAGCATGCCATGCTTTCCTACAAGATCTGCTCTAGTTCAAACTGGAATCAACATAGGGACATTCTGGCCCATGTTATACAGGAGGTCAGATTAGATGATCATAGTGGTCCCTGCTCACCTTGGAATCTATGAATCTGTGAACCTGTTCCCCATCTCCTACTAAGGTGATGGCCCAAGATAAGAACTCCCCCGGAGTAGAGGAGCCTGGGCATTGTATGTCCCCAGCACCATTACTTCCTGTGATGGCCTGGTGCGTGCTGGACGCTGGAAGACAAGTCAGCATTGTTCACCTCATTTACATTTAATGAGGCTTCAGCTATCAAATTCTCATGAACAGGTAAAGCTCAGCAGAGACCTCATCTCCTGAGAAACAGCATCACCTGGAAATACGATCGGTGCTGGTGCCTCTTGCTGAGCATCTGAGCTGCTTGGGCCTTAGCTCCCCTCCATGCCGCGGTGAGCAGAGACGGCACTGCTGATACCCATGTACTGGAGCATGCAGCAGGGCACCTCACCTTACTGTGTGGATCAGATCCCTCCCACTGCGGAAAGTAGCCACTCAACAGCCGCATTGCTCAGACGAGTAAACCCGCGAGCTGGGACTGTCAGAACCGCATCGTCCACATGCATGCAACGCTAACTGCCTCTGGAAAGTAGGACTTCCTGCATCTGAAAGGCAAGAGCCGTTGGGGGAGCAGGCTGTGGAGAGAAAGGTGGGGAGAAACCTTCTGCATGGCATGCTCTGTGGGAGGGAGGGGAGTTGTGAGGCTCTGTGGAGGTTGGCAACGTGCTCAGGAGGAGCCCAGAGAAGAGCTGGGTATAGAGTCCCTGGCAGGATGTCTCGGGGAGGTGCTGGAGTCGCAGCCCCAGCTGAGCTGCACTAGAACCAAGTAATTCTGGGGGTCGTGGCTCTTCCTTGGGTTTCTTCTGCGGGCCCCCGGGGAGCAGTCAGGTGGGCGGGCGGCTTCCTGACTGCCAGCTTCCTGGCGCCTTCGCCTTCTGCCCCCCTGCCCGAGGGGCCGGGTGAATGACACAGGCAGGGACGTGGAAGGGGGAAGGGCGGGATAAGCCAATTCTCATTTACCCCTTTGCTGCCCCGTTCCCACGGCTGGAAAGTAACGAGGCCAAGATTAATGGAAGTTCTCCAGCCCACAGTGGACAGTGTGAAACCTGCAACCTCCGTCAGCCTCAGAAACCAGCAGTAATTAACACATGGTGACAGGGATGGAATTAGAAACCAACCCAGACACTTAAGAGCCAGGCCTGGAGGGGGCATTAAGGCCCCACATTGTCCCCAGCTTTCACCATTAGACATGCTGCCCCACATTGTAGGAGGGACGACACCACCTTCTGCATGGCATGCTCTGTGGAGCACGTCCTACATTCTGTACGGTGCAGAGTGCCTCCCCCAGGAAATGCTGTCCAATGTGCCTCCTACGGTGTGTGCTGTGCAGCACATGTCCTACATGCCGTGATGCCTAGAGCGCCTCCGAAGAGTCATGCTTTGTGGTGAGCTTTCTGCAAGGGAACATCGGTGGTGCATTTCCGGAGCAGTGTGTGGCACAATGTACCTGCTGTGTGGATCATCTTTTACACGGGGGGCTGCCAAACCAAATTATAGCACTAAATGGCACTGTATTGAGAATCTGCAAAAGAACTGCTGCCCCCCGAAGAGCGTGTGATACGAAGGGCTATGGGAGGAGTCAGAGCAAAAGTGCTACCTTGCAAAAGAAAGTTAGAGACTCCAGACAGCTGACAGCCAGGGGAAGGCTGCTTTGTGTCTGCATGCTCCCTGCTGGGAACGACTGGCCCTTTCTTCTGATGCAAAGACTGTGAATCGCTAGCCAACTACAAAAGCAGTTTCTCCTCCCTTGGTGTTCACACCTCAACTGCTAGAAGAGGGCCTCACCCTCCCTGGTTGAACTAACCTCGTTATCTCCAGCCTGATTCTGGCCTGAATATTTATAGCTGCCTCTGGAAATTTCCATGACATGCATCTGAAGAAGTGGGTATTCACCCACGAAAGCTCATGCTCCAATACATCTGTTAGTCTATAAGGTGCCACAGGACTCTTGTCGCTTTTTACAGATCCAGACTAACACAGCTCCCCCTCTAATACTTAACAAATGCAGTTCAGTGTTGTAGTGCATGTTCATTATCAATAGATGTCTACAGCCCCATGTGTTCAGTAAGTGACTAATCAAAATCCTGCAGACTAAACTTGGAGTGCTGTTGGCCAATCACACGTAGAAAGTGCGATTGGCTGGGATTGGCTAGCTCTGCTGCAACTAATACACAGGCAAATCTGAAGTCCTTTGCATGCGGGGCCAAGCATCTGTCCAGTGAGAAAATGCAGAGAGGACACAAGTTAAAGTGACCAAAGGACTCAGTGATTGGGCTATGTTGGGATAGGTGAGCATTCAAAGAGTGTAGCAATGGTCCAGCAGCATGTGATGGGGGAGGGATAGCTCAGAGGTTTGAGCATTGACCTGCTAAACCCAGGGATGTGAGTTCAATCCTTGAGGGGGGCATTCAGGGATCTGGGGCAAAAATCTGTCTGGGGACTGGCCTTGTTTTGAGCAGGGGGTTGGACTAGATGAGCTCCTGAGGTTCCCTTCCAACCCTGATATTCTATGAAATGTGTATAATGAGTGAAATGTATATGCCAGTTTCAGTTATTTATTATGTCATTCACAGAAAAGCGTAGCAGTGCACGTAGTCATTTTGCATACTCATGCAGGGTTTTGTGCATATTTGGAATTTGCACATTAGTATTTTTGACACCATGCTATTTTTGGCTCACATGCATTGGTTTTCCATAGACAGTAGTTCTGCACCTAAGAAACCATTATGGCTGAACTTTCCAAAGGAACTTAAGGGAGTTAGGCACCCAACACTGACTGAATCCCAGAGGGTTTGGGCACCCCATTCTGCTAGGCTCTTTGAAAATCCCAGCCTCAGAGGGATGTGCACCACCTAGTGATCAGTGCCAGCATCACTCCCTGGTACAGCAAGGTGTCCCTGGAAGTGTGCCAGGCGAGGGCTGGTGTGCCTTGATCATAGTTCAAGGTGCAACAGCAGAAGGCACACTCACATTCCTACCATGCAATGCAGGGCCTTTCATTTGTGCAATTCTGGTTTTGCTGCTTCTCTGCCTAGCCTGTTCCTTGGATTCCTCTAGTTACCTTTCCTAGAATATAAAGAAATATAGGTGGAGTGTTTGCCCTCTGTGTAGCCACTTACTGAGAAGCACACGCAGGTAATCTCAATCAGGCTTCCCCTAACTGAGTGCCTTGTAGTAGAAATTGCTCCATTGATTTTCCTGCATCCTATGAGCAATAGTTATTTTCACAATGCAAAATGCATATTCTCTTTGTACAACAGCAACACACATTACCTGACAATTCATCAGGTGGCTAAGCATTCCCAGGCAGGATGCAGAGCCATTCTGCACTTGCCCATCTAGAAGGGGGAAACAAAGAACACTGCATCCAGCTAAACTTGCAGGGAGAATTTAGGAAGACTATTTAATTACTGGGCCTGGAGTTTGATCAGGAACAGTTCTGCTTTAGTTAAATACAAACATATATTGGTACCTTTAATGACCATGCTGTAGGAAGGGGAGATTTTTGGTAGCTCAGAGCCCAGTAACATGCCTAGACAACTGCCCACAGCTGGAATACCAACTGTTATGCTCATTGCTGAAAGCAACTAGAAAGACCCCTTGCTGACAACTAACAGACCAGGAGGGAGGGGGAAGTGAGTGACCACGAGGAGTAAATATGACCCTGTGCTCTCCACACTTAGCTTCTGCTCAGCAGTTTTTTTGATGAACAAGCTAAGCCACAGTAACAATTTGGGGATAAAAAGAGGAAGACTTCAGAGCTCGGTGGACACTTGAACACTTGGGACACCTTAGACACCTCTCAAGTTCCCCTGCAGACAGAAGGCTGGCCACTGGATGTCTACAGATATCCTCTTGAGACTTCCTCAAGACCTTGGGTAAATATTTAATCTGGGATAAAGCTGGAGTCCTCTACTAATCCGTTGACACATGTAAATGCTGGACACAAAATAAAGTAGAAGCTTTGAGTTTGCCTGCTTGAATCAACTATATATCGACTGGATGTGCTGTGTCCCCATTGATTTATTCCCTGCCACCACTTCACAAAGAGTAAAGTTACCAAAAGCTTTGGGTTCAGCCAAACCCTGGGTAACAATGCATGGTCAGGGCCTTGGTTTTATCTCTTGATTGCGAGTTGGGACCGTCTTTCCACTCAGAGTGCTTAAATAAGTGGTGGTTGTAAAGCTAAGCTGGATGGTAGGGAGAAGGTCCAGAGTGACCTAGACAAATTGGAGGATTGGGCCAAGAGAAATCTGATGAGGTTCAACAAGGACAAGTGCAGAGTCCTGCACTTAGGATGGAAGAATCCTATGTACCGCTACAGGCTGGGAACCGACTGGCTAAGCAGCAGTTCTGCAGAAAAGGACCTGGGAATTACAGTGGACGAGAGGCTGGATATGAGTCAGCGGTATGCCCTTGTTGCCAGGAAGGCCAATGGCATATTGGGCTGCATTAGTAGGAGCATTGCCAGCAGATCGAGGGAAGTGATTATTCCCTTCTATTCGGCACTGGTGAGGGCACATCTGGAGTATTGCGTCCAGTTTTGGGCCTCCCACTACAGAATGGATGTGGACAAATTGGAGAGAGTCCAGTGGAAGGCAATAAAAATGATTAGGGAGCTTGAGCGCATGACTTACGAGGAGAGGCTGAGGGAACTGGGGTTATTTAGTCTGCAGAAGAGAAGAGTGAGGGGGGATTTGATAGCAGCCTTCAACTACTTGAAGGAGGGTTCCAAAAAGGATGGAACTCGGCTGTCCTCAGTGGTAGCAGATGACAGAACAAGGAGTAATGGTCTCAAGTTGCAGTGGGGAAGATCTAGGCTGGATATTAAGAAACACTATTTCACTAGGAAGGTGGTGAAGCACTGGAATGGGTTACCAAGGGAGATGGTGGAATCACCTTCCTTAGAGGTTTTTAAGGCCCGGATTGACAAAGCCCTGGCTGGGATGATTTAGTTGGGGATGGGGGTTGGCCCTGCTTTGAGCAGGGGGTTGGACTAGATGATCTCCTGAGGTCCCTTCCAACCCTGATATTCTGTTATGCTAAATCTCCATCCCAGTATGTTGCTTCAGCCACCTGCAATGCAGCACAGTACTTCACATGGACAGTGTGAACGGCACAGCTGAGTCACAGCCTTAGCGATTCAATATTTCCCAGATTAGTGGAGGGCAGCCATTTTGGTTGCCATTTCTCCCAGAAGCATTGCCCTGGAAATGTACACAGGAATGACACCAACAGACAACTGCGTTTGGATGATGCTGGGGTGTGATCCCTAGTTTAGCTCTTGCAGTGACCTCAGGGTGTGATTTCAGGGCCCCTCCTCCCCAAATCCTCTTGGAAGGAGAATCCTTCATCATGCACCAGTTACACAGTAGTTGGGAAAGCTCTCACTCATAGCAGAGACAGCACTGTGTGGCTCAGTGAGCTAGCTGACTCCTCCCTCCAATCTCTCTCTGATCCACAGCCCTGTGGCCTTGCCCTGCCACAGCAATTCCATGTGTGGGTCTCACCCCTTCTCCTGAATTAGATGAACAGATTTGTTGCCCAGCTTGGGAGATGTTTCATTTCAAGAGTCTCCCCATGAACACTATGCTGAAAACAATCAGTTGCTCACTATGGAAAAATCTCTAGACAGAGCCACTTCAGAGTCAACGGAGCACAGTGTTATCCTATGCAGTGCAGTCAAATTCTGTAGGCAAACTGGCAAACGCCATCAGCCCCACGTGTCTAATGCTTCTGTTTCCTGCCGTACGTGTTGGCCTCACAACATTTCCTCTAGTGACAGCACCCACTGTGGTGCTTTTTAAGCTCTCAATCTCCAAGAGCAGGATCTCGGGTAGCCCAGCCCAGCTCTGGGGAACGTGCCAACCCAATCCTGGGCTTCACTACTGGACATGGGCCCCTCTGTTCTCTCCCCCCATCTCCATTGTCATGTGGCTATTACCTCAGGCCCACATCCGCCATGGTGCTAAACTCCTGCCTGATTGAGCAGGTCAGCCGGCCCGCTGAAGTCGGTGGGAATTTACTGGTCAGCCTTTCATGTTTTAAAACATCTGTTTTTCTCAGCAATCTGTCCAAGTCAGCCCTGTGCAGGGTGTATCTGCAGAGGGGCTGACCCCTTATCTGGCTAAAATACCCTTTATAGCAGGCTGCACATATGGTATCTCCACCCCTTTGGGTGCATTATAGATGTCCCTGCTCACAGCCCTCTCAAGGAGTAGGTGGCCTGTGAGTGTAAATCTCACACAGTGTCTATGTTAACCTCCTCTGGATTTCCATGCACTTTGTTTTTTTTTTTCTTACATTTTAAGCCAGGGTCTGAATGAGCTCTCCCCTGCCATCTAGTGATGACCTGGGGGGAAAGACTTCAGGAGCAGACTGTATTTGCATAGACACACCTACTCTGCCTAGGCGTTGAGCCAACAAAGCTGCTTTGCCAGAGTGATCAATTTTGGCTGTTTTGGGTTAAAGCTGAATGCAGGGGTAATGAAATGTTATTCTTATTGCCTGAGTGAAGGGCAGCAGAACTGTGCTTAGCCTCCTTTGATGGGGTGTGGGGGGGGGTCACATTAATGTGAAGCTCACTCACAGAACAGGGGGGTAAAGATGCCACAGCCAAGTGACAGGTTAGGAGAAGTGGTGGTAATGGAGTAGTGGTTCTTACCTGGTGGAGTAGACTGTATTTGATGAAGTCTAAAGGCTACTTGATTTCCGGCCCCTCCCCCAGCATTTAAAGTTAGAGCTGCTAGGATTTAATTGAGAGTTCTTGTTTCTGTTCAGTAGTTAGTGGCAATGAACTTGTCGAGGGTCAGATTTGGGGGCTGAGATAGAGCCGGTGTGGAGGCTGTTCCAGTGCAAGACAACACGGAGGCTGCAGTAGCAGTTCTACATGGCACTGTGAAATCACTAAGAGGTAGGCTAAGTGGTGGGACCTCCGCACGCAGCATCACAGAGTGGGCAGTGAGCACAGAGGCGATGGCAGTGCTGAGTGATGGCCAGCAAACAGCAGCAATGCCGGCGGCAGTGGTGCGCAGTGGAAGTAGCAGAAGCATTGCTCAATGTTTCCCCATCTTTCAGGGGTGGGAGATGAACCCATGTGAATGCACTCCTGAATTCTGGGACCTCGCTGACCTCAGACAACCAACTGTGAGTGGGGTGCAGCAGAGGGAAAGGGGAGTGGTGTGTTAAGGGGGCATTTGGCCATCGCACTTACACACTGCAAGGTGGGAAACTGAGGCAAAGGGCAGTGCCCAATGTACTGTGGGGTGGGGGTTTACTTATGGTCTACCTGCTTTGAAATCATTGTTGTGGTTGTGACGTTGCATCCCATAATGCTTTATAGAAATATGCTTATGAATGTAATAGAAATGTATAGAATGTATAGAAATATACTTATGAATGTAAATGACATAATTGGAATAGGTTTTATGCTAGATATGCCATGTAGCATATCTTTGCAAAGGTTATGTTCTACTGCATGTATTCATCCTATTCATATGCATGTATCATCTTTATATCTGAAGTTATGAGCATTGGCTCTATGCTTGTATTTAAAGTGTTTGCTGTAGAAAGCACCTATGGCAGATTTGAGCAACATAGAGTGAAGGGGTAATTAAAGTAATTGGAAGTACTTGGCAAACAATGGATCTTGATAGATTCCAATCCACATCTGAGCTTTCAGGGGAATGTCCCTGTGGAGAACTAAGTCATGCATGGACATGTGACTTGCCCGTGTGACTCCAAGACTCCATCTTGTAGCTGGGATTCTACACAGGGGGAGGGAGGGGTTTCCACCCACAAGAGAAACTATATAAAGTCCTGGGAGACCCCCTCCATTTTGTCTTTAGCTGGCTCAAGAGATAGCCTCTCCACCCCAAAGGATACCTGAAAGATACTGGAACAAAGGACAGTAACTGGGGTGTGAGTGATTGCTGGACCCAGACTAGAAGGAGGCTAGTCTGTAAAAGAAGCTTACTGGAACATCTCTGAGGGTGAGATTTCATCTGTAATCACTTTCTTACTGTGTTAGGCTTAGACATGCGTGTTTTATTTTATCTTGCTTGGTAATTCACTCTGTTCTGTCTGTTATTACTTGGAACCACTTAAATCCTACTTTTTGTATTTAATAAAATCTGCATAAGCTTTATACAGGGTAAAACGGATTTATTTGGGGTTTGGACCCCACTGGGAGTTGGGTATCTGAGTGCTGGAGACAGGAGCACTTCTTAAGCTGTTTTCAGTTAAGCCTGCAGCTTTTGGGGGATGTGGTTCAGACTTGGATCTGGGTTTGCAGCAGGCAAGCGTGTGGCTCAAACAAGGCAAGGCACTGAAGTCTCAGGCTGGCAGGGAAAACAGGCTCAGAGATAGTCTAGGCACATCAGGTGGCAGTCCCGGGGGTGGGGGTGGGGGTCTGTGACCCAATCCATCCCAGTGATGTAGTTAAGCAGGGTCTGTGCACAGCTGATTGCTTTGCGTTACTAGTAGTGATTTTAAGTGAGTTTTGGGTGTGGTGGCTGGAGAACAGACAAAGTGGTTACTGGTTTATTTTCTATTTGCTTATTTCGGGTAAGGGAAATAGGGACAGAAAAGTAAGCAAAATAAGTAAGAGTGACGATCAGAAGGAGCTAGCAGCAGGCTAGCATGTCTGGCTCAAACCAGGCAGGGCACTGAAGTCCCAAGCTGGCAGGGAAAACAGGCTCAGAGGTACTCTAGGCACATCAGGTGGCAGTCCCAGGGGGGTTTCTGTGATCCAACCCGTCAGAGTGGTGTGTTCTCAAATTAATGCTGGATCCCCTTTCCCTTTTAATAAAAGGGTTTTTGTTGTTATACACACAGTGCATGCGTGAGGGGAAGTAGTGCCTCTTAGAGGCACCCTGGGGTGGTCTTTAGTTAGTGTAGTTGGGGCTTGAGCCAGTTCTGTTTTGCAATGTTAGGAGGAACCCCTAGACATGATACCCGGCCCAAGCTGCTGCCAACACCACTTAGCAGAAGGGTCACATGTTTGGAATGGGAAACCTTTGAATCTGGATTCTGCCTGTGATTGGTCCTTGGCAGCCCAAGGTTCCTGATCTCTGTCAAACTCATTACATAGCCTTAGCGGGCACACACGGACTCTGCCCCACCAGGGGAATGTGGTTCTGTCAGGTTTGACCCACGGCAAAGAGTCTCATGCACAGCTGCTGGTGGATAAAATATTCTCTGCCAGCAGCTGCCCCCCGCCCCCACTCAGCTCTATTGCACTCTAAGGCCGTACTGCTAGGGGTGGGTGCTGAGGTAGGATGGAGAGGGATCCCTCAAAGCACAGAGGTGTAAGGACTCCGAATCAGGCTCCTTTCTCCCACCACATGCTCCCTCACATCCTAATTTGCTTTCATCCCAGCCTCCTGCATTTCCCCTCAGTCTTTTCTCTCCATAGGCAAACCCCACTGGCCTTTGTTTAGGGCCCAGCTGAGCTCACCTCTCTCTGGACAATTTGTCAATGAAAGCATTTTTCTGTCCCCTCAGAGAGTACCATGCGATGATAGTTTGTTGGCTTTGTTTGTGGTGGAAGCCTTGCCAAAACCAGTTAATACAACCACAAATAAGACTGCATGGAACAGGCTATATATCCAGAGATACCTGGCCAGATCTGCAGCTGGGTGACTTTAACGGAGCGATGCTGATTTACATCTGCTGCGGATCTGGCCCCTCATTTACAATTACAATATGCAGACGTGTTAAAAAATCAACAGAAACAAAATACTAAACCCAGCTCCCGCTTCAAGCTTTATGTGGCCCATAAATAGGTTAGAAATAAATCACCTGTCCCTCCTGGGCTTCATAACTCAGCCCACTCAGACTTCCAGAGAAGTATGGTGCAAAGATAATTATTCATCCCGCCTGCTTAAACATGGGGAGCTTTGAAATACTGTGGCATTATATTCCACACAGAAAACGACAGTCAAAGAACGTGGTTAAGGTTGCAAAGTCAAGTGCTCACTGATTAAGAAATGCCAGAATAAAGGCGGCACAAGCGACCTTCCTTCAGCCGCCTCTTGTGTCCATGCTTTGTAATGCAGTTTTTAATTACATGATCATGTATTTTACTTTCCCCACAGGACCCCTGCTCTTTCAGCGTCCAGGATGAACATGGGCAAATATTGATTTTTTTTTCCCTCATAATTTTTGGGAGTATTCGTCTAGATTTCTGCTAAAGCAGTAGCAGCATTTCCCTGACAATTGACCTACTCTCCATGCCAGTTTTTGAAGTCCTGCTTTGAATCTTTGAGGTGCTACTGATGTTCAGAAAAGGGGCCAAAACAGGTAAATTATGACTTATTTCCACATAGCTCATTCTCCAAAATGGCTGCTCTGCTTTCAAAAGCAAATTCACTTCAAGGCAGAGAGCAAGCATGGGGAATTTCAGTCCTATAATGTGACTGTGACTGGCTAGCCAACTACAAAAGCAGTTTCTCCTCCCTTGGTGTTCACATCTCAGCTGCTAGGAGAGGGCCTCATCCTCCCTGATTGAACTAACCTCGTTATCTCCAGCCTGATTCTGGCTTGCATATTTATAGCTGCCTCTGGAAATTTCCACTACATGCATCGGACGAAGTGGGGATTCACCCACAAAAGCTCATGCTCCAAAACATCTGTTAGTCTATAAGGTGCCACAGGACTCTTTGCCACTAGTCCTATAATGATTAAAGTTAAAGGCCAGTGAACACAGAGGGTTACAATGAAAAGTGTCAGGCAGCCACAAGCAGGTTGCATTACCGCTTGCCCTGAGCTCTGGGAAAGATGCTGAGAGCTATCGGGGCGCGGTATAGTCTTTGCTTGGCTGCTTCAGAGGCTTTTCCTCCTTCAAGCCTCAGTCTTTGTACTGGATGCAAAGCTGGGCATGTACATGTCACTGATGATAGGGTGAGTTCGAGATCCCTTTTCCGGCTGGACTAAGTGGTTGGTTAGTGGTGGGTCACCGATGGCAGCTGTACTTTGGAGGATTTTACATGTACCTGTATTTACTGATGCTCAAACTACAGCCCGAGACAGTGGGAACGGGTTAGCTAGAAACACTCCTGGGCTCTTCCAAGAGACGGAAGCAAGGCATTTATGGGGAGAGGACTGTTGGTCTGTCATGTCCCTGCTGTTCTCTGACTGTGCTTCAGAGGTCCTGCTCCTTAGCTTAGCAGCAGGGACTCCCTGGAAGATTGAGAAGGGCTAGTGCAAATGGTTCTCCAGTCTACTCGCAAGCTCTTTAATAGTAAGGCCTAATGGGTGAAGTGACAGCTCCAACAGCCAATAGGAAAACTTCAGGGGCTGAGGCGGGAATGTGTTTGCTGCAAGGTGCTGCATTTATTGAGTAGATGGCCATGGCACTTGGCCGCTGTTCCTGGAGCTGATTTGCCGGCTTGGTGGGTTTTATCTCAGGCCTTCTGGGATAAAAGGAAGAAAAAATTATTGCAGACTTACACGACAAGCCCAAACCCTGGGAGCTGTGGCTGCCTCCTGGGGGATTAGACCAGCTGGAAGGAGCAGAGCTCCTATTCTCTCTTTCTGGTGGCTGATCGCCATGTGTCCTCTCTCTTTTTAGATTTTCCTGATCATGGTCTTCGGCTTCAATAGCTGTGTGATAAATTGTAGGGTTGATGCACAGCCCTTTGCACCAGCTTAAATTACTGTGCGGGTTTGACTTCCTCCCAAAGTGCCTGGTAGCATCAAGTAGCCACCTCGTTACAGGGGATCACGGCTCTACTCCGACCTTATTTCAGCTCTCGTGTGAAGTACTGGGTCATTTAGTGGTGCTGTGATTTCCAGCCTGTGCACTGTGGGCGGAGCTGGGGCAGATGCCTCCACCGCTTAGCAAAGCAGCACACCATGACCCCTTCGCAGGAAGGAGGCATCGATTCTGTGTTCATCTCTGTCACGTCCTTTCAGCTCTGGAGACAAGCAGCATATTGGTATTCAGTGGCTGCAAAGTGTTCCCAGGAGGCGAGAGTCAGCAGCTGCCTAAGGGAGCAGCAGTTTGGAGCATCCTGTCCCCAGTACAATCAATCCAAAAGGATCCTGTGGCCTGGACAGCAAAAGGTCTGAGGTGATTTCTCCCTTAGGGCAGGCAGCAGCCCCTCCGTCCGCACAGACAGGTGACTGGCATGTGGCAGAGCACAGCCTGCGTGGGCCCCGGTCCGGAGATGCAGAACAGAAATGATGGAGTGCAGTGAAGCATTAAACATGAACCCTGGGGTTTGGCCCTCCAAGAACTGAGGAGCAGCAAGAACTGGGGAACTGTGGAAAACAAACCTGTTGAAGTATGAGAGGTCACCAATTGCTGACCCGCCAGGAACGGGGTGCAGCAGAGGGGCAAGTGAGGTGTCAGAGGAACATTTGTCCATCAGATGTTCACACCAGCAGGTGGAGAATGAAGGCAAAGGACACTGCCCAGGACTGTGGGGTGGGTGTTTC
Source organism: Mauremys mutica (assembly GCF_020497125.1). Lineage (NCBI taxonomy): Eukaryota > Metazoa > Chordata > Testudines > Geoemydidae > Mauremys > Mauremys mutica. The sequence goes on from NC_059087.1 coordinate 27,728,881, forward strand.
ATTTTCTGTCCGTATAAAAGTACGGTGATTTATTGTTGTGTTCCCCCAAGGTAATGCTGGGTTTCTTTTCCCCTTAAGGGGGTGTCCTTGTTTTACACAGAGGCTCAGTGCATGAACGAGGGAAAGTGTTGCTGGTGAAAGGTACACAGGGGAGGTATTTAGTTTTTCCCAGGTTTTTGGGCAGGGGCTCAGGCTGATCTGGTTGTTAATATTAAGAGGACCCCCTAGGTATCTGAGCCTGTCTCCTTTTGCTGCTGACAACACCTGGCAGTAGGGTTATACCAGAAATTAGCTACTTCCCCATCATGCTTCTCAGCTTTGGCTAGCAGGGCTCTAATCACCACATACGTGGGCCGCTCTGGCCCGTGCAATGGACATTTTCACAGTACTAGAGAGGGCCTCTTTTCCACCACCACCACCACGCAGAGCATTACCTGGCATACTGCTAAGCCACACTGCGGGGGTGGGAAGGGTGTCTGGCACCCGAGAACTGAGTAGGGTGACCAGACAGCAAGTGTGAAAAATCAGGACGGGGGTAGGAGGTAATAGGAGCCTATATATGAAAGACCCCCAAATCAGGACTGTCCCCATACAATCGGGACATCTGGTCACCCTAGACCTGAGAGCCTGCCCTGACTCTGCACTACCAGGAACTGATTGGCTTGCTGGGGATTGTGGGGTGTGGCTTACCATTTGCTTGTGTATTGTGCTGCATACTGGGAGGTGGCTTGCTGCGTGGGCCTCCTTTCAACATCTGCCATTTGTGCTTTTTTCATGCTGCCCCCTACGCTGGGAATAACCCACTCTTCCAGCCCACCAAGCCTCCTCACTCACCTCCCTTCAAGTCCCATTCTAGATGCTACCTTATCCACTCCCACTCCTTTGGATACCACACTCCCTTCCCAGATAGGTGGTCTCATTGCCAGGCCTTTCATTAACTCACCCCTCTCTGGCACTAACTATTCCTTGGCTCGTCCTTATTGGCAGAGTTTTCTTCAAGAGGAACTACAAGCGTCTGAGGAAACACAACCCATTCTCTTCCATTCTTGTTATTCCTGGTAGCAGTCACCTCTCCCTCCATCCTTTTCTCTCCTTTCATTGTTTGTCTCACAGAGCCTGAGAGCTGCCCGGCACAGGGACCACATCTTTTTGTTTCTGCGAAGCATGCAGCAGACATATGGCTCTACAGAAGAGCTAGGCTTTATCACCATATCAGTATTCTACTATCATCAGGAAACCCAGGGCAGGAAGCAGATGGCTCGTGGAACAAAGCACGCCAGGCACAGCTGATCCCTTTTGTACTACATGTTTTGACAAGATCACAAAATCTACTTTGAGGTTTTGCAGCACCTATACTCCCACAAAATGGAAAACCAGGGGAGAAAAAGATATGACTTGATGGCCACACTGGATAATCATAGAGGCAGAGCTGACAATTATACTTATTGTGTATCTGAAAATCTTATACCTGAGTCCCAGCATTCCTAACCAATATATTTCATAAGTGTTTTCCCTGAGATCACCCACTTTCCTTGTATTCTGTCATTATTCTACAATATGATGCCTTTTCTAAGGGAATGATGGCCTTCTCATGTCCCAGCATAACACTCCTCACCATCATTCTATCACTCATAGTCATGTTCGGCTGGAACTGACCTCAAGACATGATCGAGTCCAGCCCCCCGCACTGAGGCAGAACCAGTTACACCTAGACCATCCCTGACAGGTGTTTGTCCAACCTGTTCTTAACAAGCTCCAATGACGGGGATTCCACAACCTCTGTTGGAAGCCAATTCCACAGCTTGACTACCCTTAGAGTCTGTAAAAGAGGCCTGTTGGAATTGGAGTGTTTACTAAATCTCCCTGATCTGTTTCAGTAGGAGGGGGCCCTGGCCAGATTCTTCCAGTTTCCTAAGATCCAACTTAGCCAAGGCCTGGTCTACACTAAGGGTGGGGGTCGAACTAGGGTACGCAAGTTCAGCTACGCAAATAGCGTAGCTGAACTCGAAGTATCCTAGTTCGAACTACTTACCCGTCCAGACGCCGCGGGATTGAAGTCCGCGGCTCCAAGGTTGACTCTGCCACCGCCGTTTGCAGTGGTGGAGTTCCGGAGTTGACCGGAGCGCGCGGGGAGTTCAAACTATTGCGTCTAGATTAGACGCGATAGTTCGAACTCCGAGAAGTCGAACTCACCGCGTCGACCTGCGCGGCAAGTGTAGCCAAGGCCTAAGAGAGAGAAGCCAATCACATTTGGTATGTGGCCCATAGCCCTACCACAATGACTGATGAGTAGTGCCGGCCTTGAAATGATGAGGAACGGCAGCTAAAATAATGAAAAATGCTAACATGGAAAAAGAGAATCATTTAAAAATACTTTCGAAGAGACTTGTTAAGGAAAAATGGGTGTTTATAAATCCAAATATTAGCACATCCTCCAATGTGTTTTCCCCATGAATAATTGGAGGGAAGATTGTAAGAGACCTGCTATTATAATGACATCTTATTGTAATCTGTGTAAGTTACATATTTTTATTAAATATTTGTTGTTAGAAAGCAAATTTTAGACATTTTATTTAAAGATAAATGGAACTGATGATGTCCCTAACTATTAAAAGAGAGGGAACAAATACAAAGGTGTGTGTGTGTGTGTGGTGGGGAGAGGGGGGACGGACAGCAGAACTAAGACATTATAGTTATGTGCTCCAGTGTGTGTTCATGCTGTCCAGAAATTTTATCTCTGCATCACATGTACCCCATCAATATGGGGACAGTTGAAATCCCCCATAATTACTGAGTTTTCTATTTTTGTAGCCTCTCTAACCTTCCTGAGCATTTCACAGTCAACATCTCCATCCTGGTCAGGTGGTCAGTAATATATTCCTACTCTTATACTCTTATTCTTCAAGCATGGAATTTCGATTCATAGAGAGTCTATGGTACACTTTGATTCATTTAAGATTTTTTACTATATTTGACTCTGTGTTTTCTTTCACATATAGTGCCACTCACTCACCAGCACAAGCTACTCTGTCATTCCGGTATAATTTGTACCCTAGTATTCCCTTGTCCCATTGATTATCGTCATTCCACCAAGTTTCTGGGATGACTATTGTATCAATATCCTCATTTAATACCAGGCACTCAAATTCATCCTTCTTAATATTTAGATTTCTAGCATCTGTTTACAAGCACTTATAAAATTTGTCACTGTTTAGTTGTCTGCCTTCATGTGATATAATTGAAATGTGACTTTTTACATTTGACTGTTTCTCTTCAGTTCCTACGTGTACTTTATCAACTTCTATCCTCTCCTCTTGAGTAGGATATAGAGAATCTCCATTAACAGAGCCTCCCCTAAGGGGTGACAGATTTCTGCTTCCAATCTGCCTGGGGCACCAGGTGATCAGGCTGAGGCCATAGGATTGTTAGGGGAAGAGATGAAGGAGCACAGCAAATGACTAATTTTAAAGCTTTATTTATAAAATAACAGCGGTGAGTGTTGGGTTCTCTCCATGTCACTCAAAGGAAGGAAGAAAGTGTTAGTGCCCAAGCCCTCACCCACTTTCATACTCCCACACGCACAACACAAGGCTGGCCAAGCCCGGGTGTAACGTAAGAAGAAGAGGGGGAAGGGTGGACGAGAGTTCTGTCCTATGCACAGGTTGTCCGGGCCCGCTGTTGATCTCTGACTTGCTTTAGCTTTTGGAGGGAGTTTTAAGCCCTGGGTTCTTCTGGGGGCGTTTTGTTCAGGGACCTCTGTATCCTGTGCTCTTTGTACCAGTCCCAACCGGCTTTCCGCAGCTTTCTCAACTTTCCCAAAACACACCCGCTTCAGGGATGCAAGACTGTTGTTTTCCAACTTGTTGACCTTCGCAGTCTCACTAGATTTGCAGCCCCTGCGGTTTGGTTCAACTCAGTTCCTTCTCTTTCTCACGTCTGGTCAGGGTTGAGATATGAGCTCCTGGCTTTTTGGCATCAGAGAGTCTGTTTGTGTGCATTGGCCTTGAGCGGCTGGAGTTGGCTCCTTATCTTCGGACCTAGCTGGAGCGTTGAGTTAACCCGTTCCCTTTTCCCTTCCTCCCCCTTTGGCCTCTCGCAACCTGTAAAGAAATCTTTCACTCCACACTCACACCTTCAACCCTTCCCGAAATCCTTTCCAGTGTGTCTCAAATCATTAGCAATATACAATGCTGGTGCTTACCCAGGGGACCCCATGGGGGGGGGCAATTTTCTGCAAACTGCTGCCATGCCTGCTGCATGGGATTCTTCCGTCCTAAGTGCAGGACTCTGCACTTGTCCTTGTTGAACCTCATCAGGTTTCTTTTGGCCCAGTCCTCTAATTTGTCTAGGTCCCTCTGTATCCTATCCCTACCCTCCAGCGTATCTACCACTCCTCCCAGTTTAGTGTCATCTGCAGACTTGCTAAGGGTGCAGTCCACGCCATCCTCCAGATCATTAATGAAGATATTGAACAAAACCGGCCCCAGGACCAACCCTTGGGGAACTCCGCTTGATACCGGCTGCCAGCTAGACATGGATATGATGATGTTAGAGGTATTTCTCTCTGAAACACATGCAAAAAGAAAGCATTTGATGCCTTTGCCAGTGAACATGGTCTCAGAGTACAGTCATGGTATTATGATGAATATTCTGCATATTGGAGTTTAATCATAGAATTATAGAATCGTAGGACTGGAGGGGACCTTGAGAGGTCATCTAGTCCAGTCTACTCCACTTATGGCAGAACTAAGTGTTATCTAGACCATCCATGACAGGTGTTTGTCTAATCTGCTCATAAAAATCTCCAATGATGGAGAATTAACAACCTCCCTAGGCAATGTATTCCAGTGCTTAACTATACTCACAGTTAGGAAGTTTTTCCTAATGTCCAGCCTAAACTGCCCTTGCTGCAATTTAAGCCCATTGCTTCTTGTCCTATCCTCAGAGGTTAAAAAGAATACTTTTTTTCTCTCCTCCTTGTAACAACCTTTTATGTACTTGAAAAGTGTTATCATGTTCCCTCAGTCTTCTCTTCTCCAGACTAAACAAACCCAATTTTTTTTCAATCTTTCCTCATAGGTCATGTTTTCTAGACCTTGAATCATTTTTGTTGCTCTTCTTTGAACTTTCTCCAATTTGTCCACATATTTCCTGAAATGTGGCACCGAGAACTGGACACAATACTCCAGTTGAGACCTAATCAGGACGGAGTACAGCGGAAGAATTGCTTCTTGTGTCTTGCTTACAACACTCCTGCTAATACATCCCAGAATTATGTTTTTTTTTCTTTTTTCAACAGTGTTATGCTGTTGACTCATATTTAGCTTGTGATCCACTATCACCCTCAGATCCCTTTCTGCAGTCCTTCTTCCTAAGCAATCATTTCCCATTTGTATGCATGCAACAGATTGTTCCTCCCTGTAGTGGGGCGGACTGCCCCACTCCCTGTGAGAGTGGGCTGCGGCAGGCCAGGGTGCCTGCGCAGACAGGGGGCCAATTAAAGAAGGGCTTATTGTGAGCCAATCAGGGTCCAGTTTGGAGACAACCAATCAGAGTCAGGCTCAGCCATATATAAAGGCTGCCCAGAGCAGAAGCAGTCAGTCTGTCCCAGGCCTTTGAGAGGAGACGGTCAGTCTCCAAGGGTGGAGACTAGCACTGCGGACAGCGCAGTGCTGGTCAGGCTTGGGGAGTCTAGAGAGCTTGAGCCCATAGCCGTCAGGCTGCAGGCCCTGCAGGGAAGGGCCTAGCGGGTGCAAGGGGCTGTAGGAGAAGCGGCCCAGGGAAGTAGACAGCGGAGGGGCGAGAATGAGGACAGCGAGGCTGCCGCCAGAGGGTCCCTGGGCCAGGACCCAGAGTAGAGGGCGGGCCTGGGTCTCCCCCTTCCCCCCCTTACAGTACACCCAGCCATTGGCCATAGGGAGCGGCCATTGTACTATGCCAGATCCCTGACAAGAGGGATTGGACTCAGAGGGTGGTTGGATATAGTGGCTGGGGTGTAGGACTACTGATCACTGACCCCCGGAACGGGGTGCAGATGGACTAAGGGGGCACTGCCGGAGGGCAGTGGCCTCGAAGAGGACGCCGCCGAGCAGGGAGTAACGCGGGTCCAGAGACAGCAACCGAGGGCAGAAAGATGGACGGGACACCACCAGGAGGGGGCGCTCCACTGGACAGAGCTAATTCCCGGAGTCACCCGTGGGAGGCGCCAGGTGGTGAGTCCCACCCCGTTACACTCCCTAAGCGGAATACTTTGTATTTGTCCTTATTGAATTTCATCCTGCAGACCATTTTCTTCAGACCATTTCTCCAGTTTGTCCAGATCATTTTGAATGTTAATCTTACCCTCCAAAGTTCTTGCAACCCCTCCTAGCTTGGTATCGTCCGCAGACTTTACAAGTGTATTGTCTATGCCATTATCTAAATCACTGATGAAGATATTGAATGAAACTGGACCCAGAACTGATCCCTGAAGGACCCCACTCAATATGCCTTTCCAGCTTGACTGTGAATCTCTGATAACTACTCTCTACGAACGATTTTCCAACCAGTTATGCACCCACCGTATAGTAGCTCCATCTAGGTTGCATTTCCCTAGTTTGTTTATGAGAGGGTCATGCGAGACAGGATCAAAAGCCTTACTAAAGTCAAGATATACCACATCTACCACTTCCCCCATCCACAAGGCTTGTTACCTGTCAAAGGGCTGGTCTACACTAGGGGAGGGGATATTGATCTAAGATACTTTGACTTCAGCTACGCTATTCACGTAGCTGAAGTTGTGTATCTTAGATCGATTTACCTCGGGTCCTCACGGCACGGGATCGACGTCCGCGGCTCCCCGTGTCGACTCCGCTACCGCCGCTTGCTCCGGTGGAGTTCCGGAGTCGACAGGAGTGCGTTTGGGGATCGATATATCGCATCTAGATGAGATGCGATATATCGATCCCCGAAAAATCGATCGCTACCCGCTGATACGGCGGGTAGTCTGGACGTACCCAAAGAAAGCTATCAGGTTGGTTTGACACAATTTGTTCTTGACAAATCCATGCTGACTGTTACTTATCACCTTATTATCTTCTAGATGTTTGCAAATTGATTGGTTAATTATTTGCTCCATTATCTTTCTGGGTACAGAAGTTAAGCTGACTGGTCTGTAAGTCCTCGGGTTGTCCTTATTTCCCTTTTTATAGATGGGCACTATATTTGCCCTTTTCCAGTCTTCTGGAATCTCTCCCATCTTCCATGACTTTTCAAAGATAATCACTAATGGCTCAGATATCTTCTCAGTCAGCTCCTTGAGTATTCTAGGATGCATTTCACCAGGCCCTGGTGATTTGAAGACATCTAACTTGTCTGAGTAATTTTTGTCTTATTCTTTCCCTATTTTAGACTCTGATCCTGCCTCATTTTCACTGGCATTCACTGTTTTAGATGTCTCATCACCACCAACCTTCTTGGTGAAAACCAAAACAAAGAGTCATTGAGCACGTCTGCCATTTCCACATTTTCTGTTATTGTCTTTTCCCTCTCTTTGAGTAATGGGACTACTCTGTCCTTGGTCATCTTCTTGCTTCTAATCATCTTCCTTTTCCCTTCATTTGGTTGTGTCTTTAGATTGCTAGTGCTTCAGGGCAGGCATTGTCACTCTTCTATATTTGTGCAGAGCTCAGTACGATGGAGCCCCAATCCCAAATAGAGACTTTGGGTGCCACAATAATATTTATTAATAATAGTAACAACTATAGTTTTGGGGGCATTTTAATAGACCAGCGCACTGAATGAAGGCTAGAATTGCATAATAGATTTATTAGGTGTGTGCTTTACTGGATATTTAAATCCAGTATGTAAAAGGTTAATTATGCTCCATCCAATCCCATGTCAAGCTGACTCCCTCACAACTCCTCTTGCATGTTATGCTGGTAAATAAAAGTAACCATGGCTACAGCTGATCTCTCTCCCAAGCCTTCAGCCTTCTCCCCATTCTCAGTCATGCATTCCAAGACCACCATCCTCCTTTAGTCGAGATGTCTATTCATTAATGACATGGACCTCTCTGTTAGCCTTTGCACTGAGGCTGCATCCAGATCTTACCATTTTTCCTTTATAGCATCTGCAGGTCATAGTGTTGGTGTAGTACACTTAGACTTCTGTAAGGCATTCGGCGTGGTACCACATGACATTTTGATGAAAGATGTATAATTAGCATGGCACATATTAAATGGATGAAAAACTGGCAAACGAATAGGTCTCAAAATGTAACTGTAAACAGGGAATCATCATTGAGTGGGTCTGTTACTAGTGGGGTCCCACTGAGGTTAGTTCTTGGCTCTACGCTATTTAACATTTTTATCAATGACCTGGAAGAAAACACACAATCATCACGGATAAAGTTTGCAGATGATACAAAGATGGGGGAGAGTGGTAAATAATGAATACAGCACAATCTGGATAGCTTGGTAAACTGGGCATTTTAATGGAGCTAAATGTAAATGTACACATCTGGGAACAAAGATGACTCTGAAAAAGGTTTGGGAGTCATGATGGATAATCAGCTGAACATGGTCCCTGTACGATGCTGTGACCAAAAGGGCTAATGCAATCCTTGGGTGCATACACGTGGGAATCTTGAATAGGAGCAGAGAGGTTATTTTTGCCTCTGTATTTGACACTGGCGTGACTGCTCCTGGAATACTGTGTCCAGTTCCGGTGCGCACAATTCAAGACGGATGTTGATAAATTGGAGGGGGTGCAGCGAAGAGCCATGAGAGTGATTAGAAAATGTGCCTTTTTGTGATAGACGGAGCATCTTGAGTCTGTTTAGCTTAACAAAGAGAAGGTTAAGGGGTGTCTTGATCACCGTCTATAAGTACCTACTCGGGGGAAAGTATTTGATAATGGGCTCTTGAATCCACAAGGCAAAGGTCTAACATGATCTAATGGCTGGAAGTTGAAGCTAGACAAATTCAGACTAGAAATAAGGTGTATATTTTAACAGTGAGGGTAAAAATGTACACCTCAGTGAGGGTAATTAACCACTGGAACAATTTACAAAGGGTTGTGGTGGTTTCTCCATTTCTGGCAATTTTTAAAATCAAGATCGGCTGTCTTTCTAAAAGCTTATGCTGTAGTTCAAAAGCAATTATTCTGGAGAATTCTCTGGTCTGTGCTATACAGGAGATCAGACTAAGTGATCACCATGGTCTCTTCTGACATTAGAATATATGAATATTTTCTCTCTGCCCCATTAGCAGAGCTCTGGTCAAGGCCCTCACAGTCCCATGTCTTGACTATTGTAATCTCTTTCCAGCCCTTACTGCTGCAGCCTTGCCACCTCCAGAACACTGCTGTCAAAATCATCTTTCCTGCCCCTGGTTTGATCATGTCACTCCCTCCACCGGCTCCTCTTTATGGCATTTCATGATTTAGCCTCACCCCACCTATCAGATCTGGTGCCTGAGTGTGTTCTCAGACCCAGCCTTCCCCCTGCCGGCATCCCCAGACTTCACTGTCTATTAGTCCACCTCTGCCACAAGCACATCCTTTCATCTTCCATGAAGCCTCTTATGTAAGGGGAAAAACTCCCTGAGAAAATCCACACTGCCTTCAGAGCTCTCTTTAACACCTCCTGCTGTGCGATGTCTGCAGAACTTGGCCAGCCAACAACAACTAAATGGGTGGGCAGTTCCACTGTGTCCGCAGTTATTCTACATGAACATGGGTTGGCACTACCGTTATCCGTCCTCCCTCTCCGCTAGCCTCACGTATGGATTTGTTCCACCCACTCTCTGCATCTTGTCGTTGTTACAGGCGTGCTCTGTACATGAGAGGGTTGTACAGAAGCGAACAGCTGGTGGATAATGTGGTGATCAAGAATATGTAGCATAGTTCCTGGGGTTTGTAGAAACAATAAAACTCGTTGCACAGTGCAAATGATTTCCTGTGTGCAGAACTTTGTGGTGCTTTTAGCAATCATTAAACTAGACTGTAAACTTTTGGGGGCAGGGGTTGTCTCTTTACTACATGTTTGTCCAGTACCTAGCACAATGACTGGGGATACTAGGCCTTACTGTAATATAATGCTAATAATTTCTCACTTTACTGCACGTAGATAGATTAGGGCAATGGGTGTCTGGTGTGTTATAGAGAAAAGGACACGTTGTTGTAGTTTGTGATGTTGCATGCACCTGTATCGCAGTCCAAAGAGCACTGTGATTGCTGCTAGTAAGAAGATGCTGACTTTTATGAGTTTTCCTGCTGTTTTGCTGTGTCACCCTTGGAATCTCTGGTCTATATATAATAAAAATGACAATTTTGTTAAGGAAAATCAAAGCGGGTGCCGTACAATTCTCCAGGGCACAGGTTCGTCCTTGTGATGTATTGCTGCAGTGCTTGTTTTTATGTTATCTTGTTTTTCTGATCTGAAGTTCAGATGTTGCTATCTGAAATGTCTCTTCATCTGCTAGGCATTAAAAACTCCTGCTATGGCAGTAAAGAACCTGCACTGTGGCACTGAGATACCATCGGGGCTTTGCGTGCAGTTTGCTGCTGCTCTGTGAATTCAGAATCCTGCCATCAGGAGAGCAGGCAGCGTGGCTACTTGCTGGGAGTGTTGGAAGCACTCGTGCTCCAAAGGCTCCCAGGCGTAGGAACTGTTGTGTGTCTAATTACTGTGCGCTGCAGACTATGTAACCCCGAAGTAACCCACCAGGAGAGAAATGCAATCACTAACTGGTGGGGGCCTGATCCTGATCTCACTTGAGATCAATAGGATCTCTGCCATTGTCTTCAGTGGGGGCAGGAGTAGCCCCTTCAATGGTGCCACAAGCAGGATGGACCTGCGGGCAGAGATGTTGCTATATTCTGATGAGCGGAACTGGAGTCAGAGGGCCCATGTTCTCCGGAGGAGCTGTTATTGCCAGGGGGACAGGGAGTGTGGGGAGTTGGGCTGGAAGCATCCAGCCCCATGGACAGAGCAGTGCACAGCATTTAATAAAGCTCCACTTGTGCAACTTAACCTGCCTTTGGCATCGCACTTTTCTAACAAAATGCGGGGGCTGTGTCTGAGCTGCGAGTTCTCTGCCATGTAGCAGTGGGCAGAATAAACCACAGAACTCAGTCTGAAGCTCCCCAGAGCCCTGGATTTTGCAGACACAAACCGATGGACCCCGTGGAAGGTGGCGTTTGAGCCGCACGCAGACTTGGCCATGCAGGAGGACGACAACAGCAGGAAAGTAAAACTGTGATTTCACCTTATTGGGGAACATTGTAACTAACCCAGACAATAAGAGATGGTGCCAACTGAAGTACGTGGGGATGGATGGTAAGCACCACAGACTCCTCGGCGGGAATATGCAATACAAGCCATGGATGTGATAAAGGTGCAGGATCAGAATTTCATAGCTGCCTATGCAAGAGGGGAAGCCCCTAGATTATACCTCTGCATAGACCCAAAGCCACTGAACTGGGCATTGAAAAGATACCATTATCCAGAGCCGACTGCTGACAACATCTTGCCAGGACTGTCCAAATGCAGCATCGTTCTGGTCTGTGATGTGAGGAATAGGTTTTGGCACGTAAGCCTGGATAAAGTGTCCAACATGCTGACAACCTTTCCTACACCATTTGGTTGGAACAGATGGTTGCGCATGCCAGTGGCTATAAGCCCAGAACCTGGGGTGTTTCAGGGAAGACTCACCCAAGAGCTCAAAGAATTGCCTGGGGTGAAAATAACTGCAGATGATCTCCTCGTTGTAGGTGAAGGTGCAATGATACAGAAGCTGAACGAGACCATGACCAAAACCGACACACTTTTTTCTACAGTGATGCAGGGACAAGAACATAAAATTCAGTCCAGAAAAATGTGACTGTAATAGCAAGAGGTGATGTATATTGCACAGCAAAGGGACAGAAAACAGTTCTCAACTAAATTGAGGCAGTCAGAGACATGCCAGCTCCAAAGGATGTGTAAGGGGTACAGTGCTTCATAGGAATGAGGCATGTTCTGTCCACACCTGGCTGCAGTAGTGGAGCCCAAACATCAGCTAACAAGGCAGGATGTTGAATGGGGATGGGGCAGGTGAGCATTTGACATGCTGAAACAAATGATACTGGATGCTCCGGTCCTGAAGGGAACATCTACCAGCCAGGAGATCCACTGACGCTCCAGTGTGATGCGTTGGAGAACTGACTGAGTGTCGCTCTTGAACAGGAGCAGGCAGTCGCTTATGCTGGTAGAACCCTGGCAGAGTCTGAACGGGGGCACGGCCAAACAGAAACAGAGCTTCTGGCTGCAGTATTTGGAGTTGAGCCACCTATGGCCACCCAGTAATTGTGCAATCAGACCACAACCCCCTAGAGACAGTCTTTGCAAAGCCTTTCTTAGTGGTCCAAAGAGATTCCAGCGCATGTCAATGGTGGTTGCCCTGCTTAGGATGGTTGAAGAATCTCTGTTGGTAGCTGCTTGCTTCATATGACAAGGAACCCCTGTAACTTTCTCTTCTGTTCCTCCAGAGATCAATTCCTCAGTAGGTGATTGACTTGCAGAGTATCTATAATGATTCAGTACTTCTAGTCGAGCGGAATACCTCCTGACTCTTTCCCCTCTTGATCACAGATCACAAGCCCACTTCTTCCGTTTCTACTCTCTCCAGTTCCCTCATCGCGAATCCTTCCCCCAGTAGTGTTGTAGGCAACGATCTCCGAATCTCGTTGGCCAAACAGCCTTTGTTTTCTCAGATTCTGTGGGAAGATCTGGATTCTGGGGTCAATTCCATGACCATGGAAACCTGGCTACAGCTGCCACAGCGGTGGTGCGAGGCACAAAGGGATTGTCTGAGAGCCTGTGCAGCCATGGGAGTGTTTATGTCTCTGTGTGTTGGTGTTGGCGTGTTTGTGGGAGTGTGTGTGTGTGTGTGTGTGGGAGTGTGTGTGTGTGGGGGGGAGTGTGGCAGGTGCAATATTCAATTACCAAAGTGGGAAAGAGGAAAAAAGCTTGAGTGAAGAGTAAAAAATGAGGGCCAGGAGCCCTAAGGAAAGTGAAAGGAGCCAGCACCACTCTGCAGTCACCATCTGAGCTCTGGCCAGGCTGTCTTGGCTCAGGAGGGCTGCCTGCTGCACAGGGGAAGATGCTGGCTTCCCCCAAAGGGAAGAGATGCCAGCGAAATCTGCTTGAATCTGGTGGGAAGCATGTTTGGTCCTGGGGATTGGCCTTGCTTTGAGCAGGGGGTTGGACTAGATACCTCCTCAGGTCCCTGCCAACCCTGATATTCTATGATTCTATGATTCATTAGACTCCCTGGGCTGTGTGATAGGGGAGCCCTGTGCTGCACTGTCTGTGCAATAACCTGGCTGTGGGCTCAGTGGAGAGGGGTGGAGGGATGCTGCATTCTCTTCCCCAGGGGAAATCTAAATGATGGGTGGGGGAGGCCGTAGGCTACCTGGGGCACAGTGGTGTTTTCTTTCCAGGAACTGTTCTGAGAACCTGGCTCAGGACAATGAATTTGTTGGTACTTTGTGGCACCGGGTTTATCATTTGATTTTGCAAAAGGTTTCAGTTGTTGTTTAACATTGATTCTGGTATTTAGCCCTGAAACCTCAGGATTAGTGTTGAGCGTATTCTCATGGGCTCAGACAGCTCAGAGGGAACAGGCTCGGTGCAACTCTGCAGAACTGCCCACCTGGGATTTGTGTTATTACCAAAGTAAAAGAGATCCACCCCCCACAAAATGCCATATAGCCCAGGCGAAGGTGCACTGAGGTGGGAGCCAGGAATTCTGGTCTCACTTCTAATGGGTGTTTGTATTTCTGTGCCTGGGTTGGGGCGTGAGGCCTTGGTTCATAAGGAGGGGTGTGATATGCACAGAAATACAAACACCCAGTCTCTCCCCTTTCACGAAGTTACTTGAGGAAGTGCTGGGAGTGGAATCCAACATGACAGACCCAAGGTTCATCTGTACAGAATGACTGTGCCAAATGTATGTACTGTTCTAACCACTCCACCACACTCTCCTCTCAGAGCAATGGGCAGAGCCCAGAATTCCTGATCTCCACTGTTCTTCTGGTGTCTAGCAAACAGTTGTGTAATGTACTGGCAAAGTGTATGTCATGTCCCCCTCTAGTGGCTGGGGCAGAGAGGACATAGCAATCACCCTTGTAGCTCAGGCTTTTGAAGTCTGTGATGGCACTTGGGGGCAGGGCCTGCTGGGGTTGCCTACAGTTGTATATGGAAGATTTTATTTTTCAAGTTTTCTTTATAAAAAATCTGCTTTATTTAATTCAGAGTGAGAAAATGTCCTATAACCCAGGGTTACTAGGTAACAACCAGTCTAATCTGTCATCTGAAATGCAGCGTGCATCAAACACACACAGGTGTCCCATCCTTTGATGGCTGATCTCACACACTGGCGGGTGCGAAGGTGGAGAGTTAACCACAGGGTGACGGGGAGCTGTGTGTGAATCCAGCACACGGACTTGGGAGGCGTGTGTCTCCTCCTGCCCTTGTGTCCCTGAGCCCCTCTCACTGCCCAGACCCTGTCACCCAATCACCCACACAACTGCCTCGAGCTGGGTCTGGGATCCTCTGTCACAAGCCTGGTGCCCCAGCTGTGCCCCTAACCAATTCAGGGTTGCTAGTGTCCCTGTTCCTTGGCGCTTTGGCTCAAAGGGTGGGTGAGGAAGGAGGCAGGGGGGTGCGTTTGTACAGCTCTTCCGTGCTGGCTGCACCACTGCACCTAGACACCAGGTCCCATCAACAGTGGTGGGGCACACACAGCTCCCTCCTTCCCTGTCGTCTGGCTGAGCTCTCTCTCTGCTCTGCAACCGGGTTCCTAGAGCTGGTCCATCACCTTTATGCCTATTTCCGAGGGGCTGCATCATAACGTTTATAGACTGAGTCTTCCTTTCTCGCACTAACTTGTGCCCAGAATCTTGGCCATTGGGACAATGGAGATCTAGGAGCTTTCCATTAAGACACTCTCGGCCATTCTCCTACCGCAGAGCTCCCTGCGTGAGGGACAGCACCGCACCCAAGGCAAGGAGAGCAGGCCAGGAACAGTTAACTGGGTCTTTATTCTGTGCATATCTTTTCTGTAAACAGGCCCATTATTTCATAGCAACTTATTCCTTTCATTGGAACCTTCTCATAATTCCCCCTATAATCAAACTTTTCATAGCCCTAAATCATTTTTATAACCACCTTGTTATACCTTGAAACTCAAAATGAAAAATTTCCCTTATAAATAATTGGGCTGTGTGGTGAATACTAACGGTGCCCATGTATTTCATAGCAAAGGGTAATGGGAAAGCTCTCGGCAGCTTGTCCTAGTAAAACACAGACAATCCTGACCCTCTTATATCAATCTGATTTCATGGCTCTCTCCTAGAGTCTGTCTCACAAGTGTAGCAGGGAAGCGGTGCGCCGGAAAACCTCCATTACTTGGGGTCCCTGAGAGGCTGCAGATCTTCTGGCCTCTCTCTTGAAATGGCCCCCAGGAGCCCTTTCCATTAGTGTGAAGATGCACAGAGCGTTTGTGGGAGTTACCCTCCCCGGGAAGCACATGCAGATAGGCAGCCTTGTGCTAACGTGATCGGCCAGGGAGCACAGAGGAGAGCTGTGGCACCAGTAATGCTGGTCGTAAATTCCTTCATGGGCCATACTCACCCCACATCTCCTGGGATTCCTGACTTTGTACAGAACCAGCCCCTTTCAGATACACAGTGGCACTGGGATGAGGGGAGCCCAGGCAGGGCTCTTGAGGCTTGATCCATGGCAAGAAAAGGAATCGAAGGGGGCTGGCAGCGCCTAAAAGATGTAATATGAGTGGTTCAACATCAAGCTATTCTGATGCAGAGGAAAGGTTAAAAAGAGCCACAGGAGGCCAATGTGGCTGCACAAGGAGCTTTGTAGGTATCTCAAAACCGAAAGGGATCCATGCAGGAAGTGGAAGGAGGGGCATGTCACCAAGGAAGCATACCTGGAAATAGCCTGAGTGTGTAGGGACAAAATCAGGAAAGCCAAGGCAAAGAATGAGTTACAGCTGGCAAGGAATGTTAGCGACAACAGGTAGAGGTTCTTTAGGTAAGTCAGACAAAAAGGAAAGCTCTGGGATGGTGCAGGTCTGCTGCTCAATGGAGAAGGTGAGCTGGTAACGGAAGATGGTAGGAAAGCAGAGCGGCTAGCGAAGTTACCACGGACAATAAAGGGGAAGGGTGACAAAGATGATCAAAGGGATGGAATGCAAGTCATATGAGCAAAGGCTGAAAGACCTGGCTATGTGTAGTGTGGAAAAGAGGAGATTACTGCTGACATGATAGTGGTCTTCAAATGCTTGAAAGGCTGCCATAAAAATGATGGAGAAAAGTTGCTCTCTCTTGCCACAGAGGACAGGACAAGAGGCAATGGGTTCAAACTACAGCACAGCAGATTTAGATTAAATCTCAGGAAAAACTTCTTAACGGTAAGAATAGTGGGACAATGGAACAGACTGCCTAGGGAGGTTGTGGAAGCTCCTTCACTGGAAGTTTTCAAGGGGAGGCTGAATAGCTACGTGTCTTAGATGGTTTAAATACAACAAATCCTGCATCCTTCAGGGGGTTAGACTGGGTCAGTGTTTTTTTGGGCTCCGGACCCATTTGTAAATGTTCATGGCCTGTAGCTACCTAGTAAAGTCTGGGGGTGGAGGCCCTGGAGTGGTTTTGGTTGGGCCCTGCCCCCCAGAGGGTTTGGGTGCTGCCCAGCACTCACCCCACAGTAGTGACTGCTGCAGCTCCTCTGCTGTGGGGCTGGCTGGGCTTGGCTCTCTGCTCTGGGCATTGCAACCTTCAGGTTTGGCCCTGCTCCTCTGACTGCTCAAATTTGTGTGAGTGGAGTTGTGACCTGGCTCATGGGGTTGCAGAGCCACTCCCTGAGATTTGGCCTCCCTGGACTCCTGGCATTATGACGACTGGGCCAAATCTGAGTGGCTCTGGGCCCCCAGAGGTTGCAATGCTTGGAGCAGGGAGGCGAGCCCAGCCAGTCCTGTGGGACAGGTCTGTGGCCACTCTCACATTCCTGGAATATGAGACATTTTGGCACTTCTGGGAACAGTGTGTTTCTCTCAGTCTTCAGGCAGCTGGGTTTTGAGATGCGCTGTCTCCCACTCCAGCCTCCCTTGCGCTAGCTGTCAGTCTGTCCATGATCCTTGTTGCAGTGGTGCATTCAGTCTGGATGGAGCATGGTTGTTGCCTCTGTCAGCCTGTTCCTGCTTCCTTCCAGGGAGTTGTGTCAAAGATTCCCACACCTGCTGGATCCTCTGCCAGTGGGCTGGATGTTCTCTGCAATTGCGGACCATCATTCCTTTTCTGGTCCTCCAAGTATCGCAGGTCGACCAGCTGTACCTTTGTTGCTCCTGGATTGACCTGCCTTTCTCTGCACATATCAACCGGCTCTGACTTTTTTAAGCTGTTCAGAGCTCATTTTCCTGTCTCTCATTTCACCATTCCTTCCTGAAAAGACTGAGACGTCTCTCGGTGCTTTCCCCATCTACAGTACTTGCCTTTACCGCTGTGGGCCCTTTACTGGAATTCCCCACTGTTCTAGATCCCACACACGCTGCCACCATATTATCACAGTTTCACACTAACTGGACCTCTATTCCCCCACTCTGTAGCCCATTCCAGGAATGCCTGGTCAGGTCTCCAGCCATCACCTCTCTTGGGGGGGACCCTTATCCCACTCCTTTCTGACAAGGGGTTTTAAAGCTGCATAGCTCCCTGCCTTACACGGTGGTATCCCCAGCAAGCCTGTCTGCCTATCCGCCAGTGCCAGGACTTTGCTTTCTTTCCAAGGGCCAGCAGCTACACATTACCACACAGCTCTTTCTAAGCAAGTACATTTATTCTTAAGGTAAAAGCATTACAAAGAAAACATAATGGTCACATTGAACCGCTTTAAACACACACTAAACCTAGCAGGAGTCACCCATCAGTCTTATGGCCAAAGTATTTCCAACCCTTCTACAAGGCTTGGGGACCCACTGGGCAGAAGGAAAGTCCTGAATCAATTTAAATGCAGCCCTTTTATACCAATAGCCATTTCTTTGTCTCCTAATCCCTGGAAAACTCAATTAAATGAGTATATGCAAACCATTCCAGGGGGTGGCACCTCTCTGGAGGGGTTAGTTTCAGTGACTCACCTTAATCACCCCCCTTCCATTTTTAGTTCCTGGATGAACTGCAGGACCTCCCCCCTCCCCCAGGGAGTGCAACACAATCGTACATAAACCATTATAAAGTTAATACCGTGCCCCTCCAAGGTACTGCATGGAGTTGCAATATCTGTCCCAGAAGTTACTTATACACTGTAATCAACCATCTCTCAGACTCTTTTCTTTTCGACAGCTTGAGCTCATTATGTCTCTCACTGCATGGCATTTGCTTTATCCCTCAAATAATTTATCCCTCTCTAATTTTTCAACATTCTTCATTTTCATGAGGGCCTACACAAATGCTATTATTTAACAGAATATTGTTAAACTGAGTATAAAATAACAGACTGGTCTTAAATGTGAGAGAATGGCCCATCTGTCTGTCATCCAAACAAACAATTATACACCTGTAAACAAAGCACAAACAGTTCATTTATCTCTCTGCTGCCGAATCGGTCTTGGCTGGCAAGAGACTGGGAGCAGTGCAAAGACCGGAGGAAATAACCATCCGTGCTTAGAGCTTTTGGGTTTTATGTTCCCATGTTCCAGCTGATTTGTGTCTGGGCAATGGAAGTGTGTGAGTTGGAGAGGGGGAGCTTCAGCAATGTCATGCTCCCTTTGTGATTCCTCTGGTCTAATATTCCTGGCAACGAACCACTGAACCACGCTCTGCCCTGGCTCAGATGCAGACTGAAATATGCAGTGTGTTTCTGTTTAAACGCTGTTATTTAGACTCTACTTTTCCATTGCTTGATGTATTGTAGGGACTGTATCGTATTGTCACAAAATAACTAAACAGAGATGTGATCTCAGGCAGGAGATTTTTCTGTGTATTAAATAAAACCATTTCAACAACCAGCAAACTTGCCCAGCCACCCATCCGCATGGGCGGGCCACAGGCCACTTCCACCCACTCTGAGGCCAGACATAATTCTGGCCCCTGTCCTGCAGTCCCCACCCCTCACTCATGCACACTAGGCCTGGAGCCAGTGGGTGGAGCCCCAGCTTCCCTCACTCCTACCCTAGCCCATCCCTTCCGCGGGGCTGTGCACATTAACATTTGGATCCAAACGTCAGCCAGGTTAACTCTGTGGGTGCTCGAGCCCCAGCTAGTGGCTGGACCACAGAGAGGTTAATGAGTTGGCTACGGGCAGTAAGCGTATGGTACTGGGTCTTTCTGCTCAGGCAGCGGCTGCTAATGGCTTTAGATCCTGAAGTCATAGATTCAGTCCTCACTGCCAATGTTGTGCAAACGCTACAGAATAGAGTCCTGTCTCCTCAGGCACATGGATCGGTCTGTCAGATGGTGGAGTTTGGAGCTGGCTGAAAATCTCCTAGGTAGGTTTGTTTTGGTTCATGGGGTTGTTTTACCTGGGAGAATTCACTGACAATGGTCATGAATTTCCGGCGTTTCACAGATCCGATATGTCCCTGGAAATCTGCTGGGGGAACCATGTGATTTGTTATTCATTAGAGTCTTGTTGAAAGTGGTTCGGGCATCCTCCAATCAGGCAGCAGAAACAATGTCATGTAACTACTGACCAACCCCATATAGCTGAAGCAGTCTGTAAACATGCCATAGGCTGAACCCAGCAGTTCCTTCTGAAGCGCCAAGCCAGAGCTTTCCCCACAGAATCGACTACGCAGGAACGGGGTGATTCCCATCACACCTGTCCCTAAGAACGAACAGTTCCCCCGGCTCTGCAGGGCGTGGGGCCATTCTGCGCCCATGCGGAAAGGGAGGGAGGGGCTATCGGAGGGGATTTGGTACTAGGCTGCATTTTAAGTCTCCAGCTCTACCACGATGACAGGGCAGCCTGGGGAAAGGAACACTTACACTGGGAGCCCCCCACTGGCTCCATGCCCATGTACATATCTGGCCAGGATGTTCCAGTTCTCAGCTCCCAAATGAGCTTGTGAAGTGACCTGGGCTGTCTAGGCAGTGGCCACCCCAAGGGGAGCGCCAGCACAGACTGTGTCTTCAGGACGGCCCGGGGGCCTGATGTACAGGGATGATGCACAGGCAGATGCAGCCCACCGGAGATTGGAGCAGAGGAGGCTGCACTGAAGCCACACCCCAGCCATTTAAGGGATGTGCACCAAGGCACAGCCAGGGCGGAGACTGGGACTGGTATTTGCTTAGGCACCATGCAAAGAGCAGTGACATTCTCTGGCTGGGGGATGCAGGGGAGGGTCCTGTGTCTGTGTGACTCGTTGACCTCGGCTGTCTCCCGGATACCAGGGGCCGGGTTTCACTGAGACCACGCTGTTTCCAAACAGAGAGCCTGACCCCACCACTCTGTCAGAATCATCTTTGTTTTGTATTAGCAAAACCACAGGAGCAGAGAGCAAAGGCCATGTTTCCAGGAGAGCGTGTGGTGTGAAGGTTTCGGTGCAAGTACCTCCAGAGTAGTGAGGGGAGCTTAATTCTCCCCTGAAAGGTGCAGTACACAGAAGACAAGTCACAAGAGATGATCGATTCCCGAGTCAGCCCAGAACAAGCAAGTTGCAGAGATGGTTTTTTCAGGCTGCTCTGAGTCCAGCTTTGAGAGAAGACTGGGTGGGCTGAACAGAGCATCTCAAACGTCACTGGCAAACCGTAACCCTCCCTAAGTTTTACAAGGTACCAGCTCTACATTGCTCAGCCCCTTCAATGCCCACCAATCTATATAGTGCCCCATAGTTCAGCAACATGTACTGACACGACACAAACATACATCTCTTCTCAGTACTTCCAACAAACTCAGACTTAGCACTTCTTACTGTCTAGAACCAGATATCATGTTCACCCTCTCAGCTCAGGGAAATAAATAGGTGCCCAACTCAGAGAAACCACCTGCTAACCCTAATACAACATCCCAGTGAAGAATAAATCTTAAGAAACAGTACCATCTACAGCACTTGTATGTTCCCAATCCTTCACAGGGAGGGGAATTATTCTAGCATGACGGAAAGATAGGAAGAGGTCAATATGTTATACCTATCTCATAGAGCTGGAAGGGACCTTGAAAGGTCATTGAGTCCAGCCCCCTGCCTTCACTAGCAGGACTAAGTACTGATTTTGCCCCAGATCTCTAAATGGCCCCCTCAAGGATCCCTTCCCCCCACATGTTGTGGGGAGGGATAGCTCAGTGGTTTGAGCATTGCCCTGCTAAACCCAGCATTGTGAGTTCAATCCTTGAGGGGGCAATTTGGGGCAAAAATCTGTCTGGGGATTGGTCCTGCTTTGAGCAGGGGGTAGGACTAGGTGACTTCCTGAGATGACTTCCAACCCTGGTATTCTATGATTCTATAGCTCCATCAGGAGCTCTTTAATGACCTGAAAATCAAAAAGCAATTCTACAGAAAGTAGAAACCTGGACAAATTGCTAAGGAGGAGTACAAAAGACTACTGCAAGCATATAGGGATAAAATCAGAAAGGCTAAAGTACAAAATGTGTTACAAGAGACATAAATGGCAAGAAGAAGAGGTTTGTTTAAATACATTAAGAGAAAGCTGAAGGAGAGCTAATAATAACTGAGGACATCAAGAAAGCTGAGGTGTTTAATGCCTGTTTGCTTCAATCTTTACTAAAAAATTTAATGGTGTCCAGATACCCAACACAATTAATATTAATAACAAGGGGGAAGGGATAGAAGCCAAAATAGGGAAAGACCCTGCTAAAGAATAGTTAGATAAGTTAGCTGGATATAATTTGGCAGGGCCTCATGAAATTCATTCTAAGGAATTTAAGGAATGTGCCAGAGCAATCGGGAACCATTCATTCTTTAAGAGCTCCTGGAGGCCAGGTGTCCCAGATGACTGGAGAAAGGTAAACTCAAAATCTATCTTTAAACAGGGGAACAAAGAGGACCCAGTGAATTATAAACCAGTCAGCCTAACTTCAGTACCTGGAAAGGTCCCAGAACAAATGATTAAACAATGACGTTGAAAGCACCTAGAGGATAATAGGGTTATAAGAAGCAGCCAGCATGGATTTGTCAAGACAAATCATGCCAAACCAACCTAACTTCCTTCTTTGACAGGGTTACTGGCCTCATGGATACGGGGGATAGAGTGAACATGAAATACACCTCTACCTCAGTATAATGCCGCCCAATATAACACAAATTCAGATATAACGCGGTAAAGCAGTGCTCCGGGGGTGGGGGGAGGGAGAGGGGCTGCACACTCTGGCGGATCAAATCAAGTTCGATATAATGTGGTTTCACCTATAATGTGGTAAGATTTTTTGACTCTCGAGGACAGCGTTATATCGAGGTAGAGGTGTGCCTTGTTTTTAGAAGGCTTTTGGCAGAGTTCCACATGATATTGTCATAAGCAAAATAGGGAACTGTGATCTAGATGAAATTACTATAAGGTGGGTGCACACTTGGTTGAAAGACCATCCTCAAAGAGTAGATATCAATGGTTTGCTGACAAACTGGGGTGGTGTCTCTAGTGGGGTTCAGCAGGGGTCAGTGCTGGGTCCTGTACTATTCAATATTTTCATTAATGACTTGGATAATGGAGTGGAGAATATACTTATAAAAATTGCAGATGACACCATGCTGGGAGCACTGAGGAGGACAGGATTAGAATTCAAAATGACCTTGACCAATTAGAGAATTGGCCTGAAATCAGCAAGATGAAATTCATTAAAACGAGAGCAAAGTTCTTCAGTTAGGAAGGAAAAATCAAATGCACAACTACAAAATGGGGAGTAGCAAATGAAAAGGATCTGGAGGTTATAATGGATCGCAAATTGAATAAACGCCAACAACATGCTGCAGTTACAAAAAAAGCTGGGATGTATTAACAGGAGTGTTGTGTGTAAGACATGGGAAATAATTGTTCCATGCTACTCAGCACTGGTGAGGCTGCTACGGGAGTTCTTTGTCCAGTTCTGGGTGCCACACTTTGGGAAAGATGGGGTAAATTGGAGAGAGTCCAGAGGACAGCAACACAAATGATAAAAAGTTTAGAAAACCTGATTTATGAGTAGGGCCCTACCAAATTCACAGCCATGAAAAATGACATCACAAACCGTGACATCTGGTCTCCCCTTGTGCAATCTGTTCATTTGTGTGCTTTTACTCTATCCTATACTATACAGATTTCATGGGGGAGACCAGCATTTCTCAAATTAGGGGTCCTGACCCAAAAGGAAGTTGCAGGGGGGTCAGAAGGTTATTTTAGGGGGGGTCGTGGCATTGCATAGTCTTCAGAGCTGGGTGGCTGGAGAGCACCCAACTCTGAAGGCAGCACCCCGCAATCAGCAATGCAGAAGTAAAGATGGCAATACCATACCATGCCACCCTTACTTCTGCGCTCCTACCTTCAGAGCTGGTGGTTGGAGAATGCCAGTTG
The DNA here is from genome assembly GCF_020497125.1 of Mauremys mutica. Classification (NCBI taxonomy): domain Eukaryota; kingdom Metazoa; phylum Chordata; order Testudines; family Geoemydidae; genus Mauremys; species Mauremys mutica. The sequence continues at coordinate 27,752,413 of NC_059087.1, forward strand.
CTGACAAGGGCCCAGCTCTGCAGGCAGCAGCACAGAAGTAAGATTGGCAATACCATACCATGCCATCCTTCTGCACTGCTGCTGGCAGCGCCTCTGCCTTCAGAGCTGGGCTTCCGACCAGCAGCCGCTGCTCTCCAGCTGCCCAGCTCTGAAGGCAGTGCTGCCATCAGCAGCAGCTCAGAAGTAAGGGTAGCAGTACCGCAGCCCCTCTCCCCCTATCTCCTTTATGGGTCAGGACCCCTACACGGTACAACACCATGAAATTTCAGAGTTAAATAGCTGAAAAGATGAAATTTAAGATTTTTAAGACTTGGGGGGAGGGATAGCTCAGTGGTTTGCGCATTGGCCTGCTAAACCCAGGGTTGTGAGTTCAATCCTTGAGGGGGCCATTTAGGGATCTGGGCCAAAATCTGTCTGGGGATTGGTCCTGCTTTGAGCAGGGGGTTGGACTAGATGATCTCCTGAGGTCCCTTCTAACCCTGAGATTCTATGATCCTGAAATGGACTGTGAATTTGGTAGGGCACTACTTATGAGGAAGAGTTAAATGTGTGAGCTCTCACAGACACCCCCACCCCACAGACAGAAAGCTCCTGGACATCTTGGGGCACAGGAGGCTCTATTACCTGGACCCAGCCCCTTACTCCCTGCAGTGTGTCTCCTGGAGCTGGGAGGGGACAAAGCCATGGGAAGTCGCAGGCAAAGTGTGTGCCATTTCATAGCAGTGCCAATGGCCTCCCTCAGTGTCTCTGCTCATGAACTGGGCAGGGTGGTGGCTGGCAGGGACCTCGCTCATTGAGTCCTGCAGTTAAATGCAAAATTGTGGCTGACAAAGTTTTCATCATCAGGGTTTCGTTGAAAGCATGGCTGGATTTTGCAGTCCCTGGCCATTGACAATGCGGCTCCTCGGTGCTCATTCTGTAGCAGATATCTATAGGTAATTGCTAGGTGAGGCATTGGTATAAGTTAAGGCAGTAACAGGGTCGCCCGGGGGGGGCAAGAGGGGCAATTTGCCCTTTGCAACGTTGCCACACAGGGGCCCCCACGAGAGTTTTTCAGAGTCCCTGGAGCGGGGTCCTTCACTTGCTCTGGGGGCCCCAGAAAACTCTCGTGGGTCCCGGAGCTTCTTCCGCTCCCGGTCTTCGCCGGCGGAGGGTCCTTCCGCTCCAGGGTGGAAGGACCCCCCACCAGCGAATTACTGCCGAAGTGCAGCCCGGTCTTTGGTGGTAATTCGGCGGTGGGGGGCCCTTCCATTACGGGACCCGCCACCGAAGTGCCCCAAAGACCCACGGCGGGGCCCCCTGCTGCCGAATTACCACAGAAGACTCGGCTGCACTTCGGCGGCGGGTCCCGCTTCGGCGGTAATTCGCCGGCGGGGGGCCCCCACTGCGGGTCTTCGGGGCACTTAGGCGGTGGGTCCCAGAACGGAAGGGCCCCCCGCCTCCGAAGACCCCAGGCCCCCGGAATCCTCTGGGTGGCCCTGGGCAGTAATGCAATGAGTCTGCAAGCCTCAAGGCCTGTAAGACAGTAGCTTAGCTAAACCAATCAAGGCCCAAGGCCTAAAAACCCTTAACAGGAGTAGCTAACCGGGAGTAACCCTAGATCATAAGACAGCACAAGGCAGAGTGCAGTAGGGACTAAACTGCTGACAGGTAACCACAACATGCTACTTTATACCAGCTTGGGGTATTTTAAGTCCGCAGATGTCTGACCACAAGAGAGCCACGGTAACTTGGATGTATATGCTAATGAACGTGAGGTAAAAGGATTAATAAGCTATGGGAGAAGGGCACCCCCCAACGTTAGTAGGGGGAAGAACTACAAAGAAGGGAAAGGGGCTGAAACCCCTCCTGAATATGCATTAGGCCTAGCGGTGTTGGTGTAACACATTATACAGCTGTATCCGGGCCTGTGTGCCTGGGGAGATGCCAGGCTGATGACGACTGAGACTGGTGAAGGGGAAGATGAACTAACGCTTTGTGTTGTTCTGCAGGGGCTGTGTAGGTCTAGGGATGCTCAGCTCATTCTGTGCCATCTCGAGCTGCTTGGCTGGGCTGGAATGTTGGTGACTTTGCAAACTGGGTTATTAAATCCGTTACAATTACAAAAGGCCTTTTCTTGTGTGTGAGCTTTGTCGTTGCTGTGCCCGTCGAGGCTCCCCCCTGAACAGGAATTCTGATAATCCTGGGCTTAATCTCGGGACAAGAACCTACCACATTTCAGAGTGCTCACCGGGGAAACTAAATCAGTACCAGGTTTCAGAGTAGCAGCCGTGTCAGTCTGTATCAGCAAAAAGAACGAGGAATCCTTGTGGCACCTTAGAGACTAACAAATGTATCCTAGCATAAGCTTTCATGGGCTACAGCCGACTTCCACTACATGCATCTGATGAAATGGGCTGTAGCCCACGAAAGCTTATGCTCAAATAAATTTGTTAGTCTCTAAAGTGCCACAAGTCCTCCTGTTCTTTTAAAATCAGTAATATGATCAATATACAATCAGTGCATCAGGCAACAGTTCCTCATTCAGCCCTCCAGCCATTCAGCCCCCAGCCCTTTATCCCCCCCCCACCCCCACTGAACCCTCAGGCCTACACTGTGTGACTCTCCCCTCCCCTCGGAGCCCCCAGAGAGGTCTGGGAACAAGCATCTGTGACGTTGTCCCCACCTCTGGGCTCAGAGCAGGGAGGGGCGCCAGTCAGCAAGGGGCAGGCAGCTGAGATGGAGCCGCCTGCTCTGCTGCGGACACTGCCCAGAGCGGCACCTGCTCCTGGTGGGAGGGGAGTCTGTGGGGATGCTGCGAGAGAGTGAGCCAGGGAGAGGGTGCCCCGGTCCCTCCCCATAGCAGTGGGCCTGGCTGTCTTCTCAGGCAGAGACCCTCTCTCAGTGATCCAGGCCACCACCCCCAGAGTGTGGCGCTGCCATGGGAGACGATGGGGCAGCATCCATCCTGGCGGCTAGAGGGATTGTCCCCAAGGCTTGTTTCCTGCTAATGTCTTTCAGCCAGGCCGGATCATCGTTTGTGCCTATGACATCTGTGACACCCCTGAGACTGCCCTAAAAGGGGCAAATGAACGTCTAGAACCAAACCAACCAAACCTACTGGGGAGGGTGATGCCAGGAGGCTCCCCAAGCCCCTTTCCCCACCCACTCTCAGGAGGCTGGATCAAACCCAGGACTGTCTGTGTGTCACCAGACCCAAACCTGGCTGCTGTGTCAGTCCAAGTGCTGCAGGCTGGGTAGAACCAGGCACCATTCCAAGAGGTCTCCCACAGAGAAGATTTCGGGTTAGCGTTAGCACCTTCCAGGTACGTTCTGCAGGCTGTAAGGTGGGATCTAGGAAGAGAGTTAGGGTTACATGCAGCTACTGTGCTTATAATGGAAACAGTGCCCGACCTGGCCGCGTCCCAGAGGCACCACCAGTCATTTCGGCCTGGACGCTCAGTGCGGCGATGTGATCCCTTCCGGATTAGAATCTCCATGATGCTGCTTTTCTAACATGGGCATTAATGAGATGAGAGCCGAGACAGGAATCCGTCCCACGTCTCTCCAGCTCTATCAGCCCGTTATCAGTGATGTGCAGCTCCCGAGAGCCAGCACTAATGGCTCCTAATGGCACAAGGAAAAGCCCCGGTTGTAATGAACTCTGCAGCAACAAGGATGATTTCCAGTGACATTATCACTGTCTTCTCATTCAGCCGGCGTTTCTCGCTGCGATTTCTCCTCCCAGTTATTTGTTAGCAGGGTGCTGCAGGGGTATTTGTCATAACTTCACAGATCATGGCAGTAGTTGCTCTTTTCCATAATTACTCCTTGAATGTGTGACCCTTAAATCTGTTTCCTTATGAAATGTTTGACTTCTCCATTAAGCATTATTTTAGGGTGGCTGGCTGCGCGGCCAGGTTTGTTATTGTAGGGTTGTTCAGAAGCGCTGTGTCAGGCAGCATTTATTCATTTACCTAGACAAATTAGAGGACTGGGCCAAAAGAAACCTGATGAGGTTCAACAAGGACAAGTGCAGAGTCCTGCATTTAGGATGGAAGAATCCCATTCACTGTTACAGACTAGGGACCGAATGGCTGGGCAGCAGTTCTGCAGAAAAGGACCTAGGGGTTACAGTGGACGAGAAGCTGGATATGAGTCAGCAGTGTGCCCTTGTTGCCAAGAAAGCTAATGACATTTTGGGCTGTATAAGTAGGGGTATTGCCAGCAGATCGAAGGATGTGATCATTCCCCTCTATTCGACATTGGTGAGGCCTCATCTGGAGTACTGTGTCCAGTTTTGGGCCCCACACTACAAGAAGGATGTGGAAAACTTGGAAAGAGTCCAGGGGAGGGCAACAAAAATGATTAGGAGGCTGGAGCACATGACTTACGAGGAGAGGCTGAGGGAACTGGGATTGTTTAGTCTGCAGAAGAGAAGAATGAGGGGGGATTTGATAGCTGCTTTCAACTACCTGAAAGGGGGTTCCAAAGAGGATGGATCTAGACTGTTCTCAGTGGTAGAAGATGACAGAACAAGGAGTAATGGTCTCAAGTTGCAGAGGGGGAGGTTTAGGTTGGATATTAGGAAAAACTTTTTCACTAGGAGGGTGGTGAAGCACTGGAATGGGTTCCCTAGGGAGGTGGTGGAATCTCCTTCCTTAGAGGGTTTTAAGGTCAGGCTTGACAAAGCCCTGGCTGGGATGATTTAGTTGGGTTTGGTCCTGCTTTGAGCAGGGGGTTGGACTAGATACCTCCTGAGGTCCCTTCCAACCTTGATATTCTATGAGTCTATGATTTGCCTTGCACTAAACTGAAACCCAGCTTCCATTGCAAGGTTAGGGGCCATGACCCACAGCCCAGGGCAGAAGAGTCTGTATAGGCTGAGAGGTGCCCAGTAGGACAGTCACGGCTAACATGAAAGGTTGGCCTTCTGCTCCTTTTCTCTTTTTTAAAACCTTGTCATTAAGGTACAGTGACAAATCACACTTCACTCCTTATTCAGGATTGGGTTCATCTTCAAGGAACCCGGCTTGTTGGCTGGAGCGCCCACATTTCTAAATGCCTGTCCTCTTTTTGGCCCCTCTCCTGTGGATGCACTTGTGTGAAAGCTTTTCCAGTACAAGGCCAATCCATACTTTACTATACCCACAATCGCATAGGAAGAGGGAGGCAGGAAGGTCACGTTTTTCTAATAAAGTGCAACACACAGCCCAGCCGCTAACGATAAAAAAATAATTTGAAATTTGTTCTGTTTAAAATCAAGATCCTTTATTGGAACATTAAGCAGGTCTGGGGATCTCCAAGCCGTCAGCATTTTGTCATAAGATAAATCTCTTCAATAATTTCCTCCCCAAACCGTGTAATTCCTGGACACAGCACATGTGCAAGTATTTTCCCCCCGTCCCTGAAACCCTTCCAACAGAGCACCTCCCTCGTAGCAAAAATATGATACATTTTAACTGGACTCAAATCCCATCTACACTGTGATTTATAAAAATGTCTTTATGAGCTATACAAATTGAAGCTGTATATCCCTTTTCCCATATTGAGACCCATTCATCCAGATCAATTTCTTTGTCCAAATCCCTCTGCCATCTTTTCATCTGGGTTATTTTCTTATCAACGGCTCTTTCAGGCAGAGTTATATAGATCTTAGAAAATAACCCTTGTTGTTCCAGCTCGCTCCTGGGTCAAATCCTCAAATGCGGTTGGAGCTGGGGTCAGATTGGCAGCTCATTTTGCCAGCAGAGATTCCAGAGTATAAATCAGAGTAGTGATCCCCACGCTGTGCTCTGTGGCGAGCTGAACAGCACCTGCTGATGGTCTGCCAAGAGCATGGGCATATGGGGATCAGTCCTGCCAGGTGCTGAGCACCTCCTGGAAGGTATCCAGCCCCACCAATGGCCAAGAACGTGAATGGGTGCTAAGAGGTCTAGGCACCTTGCAGGACCAGGACCATGGTGCTGGATCTCCTCCTTCCACCAGCATCCAGACGGCTTCCTGCCAGTAAAAGCAGCTGGAAAGAATGAAGAAGAGCCAGCCCAGCTGTCTCAACTGTGGATTGATGCTGCAAAGGGGAAAACGGGCACTCCTCTAGGGACTTGTCCCACCAGTGAAACCAGAGTTGCCGGCCGTTAGTGGGAGAGAATGGTCCTAGGGAGTGAGGAGCCCCATGGCAGGGGGAGAGTGGGGGATCATGAGCAGGAAGTGGAGAAGGAGACCAGGTGGCAGGGAGGCAGGAGCAAAGGGAAACAGGCGCGGAGGAGACGGGAAGGGGAATGAAGTGGACAGCAAGGGGAGAGCCTGAGACTCATCGTTGTCCCACTCATACGCATTTAGGAGAGTCACAGACACATCAGGATGTCTCCAGGGGCAGACTGCGGGGGCTGCCACAAACAGGGATGTTCTGCAACCCTGAATGGGTGGGGCCAGGAGGGGAGTGGAGGCTGGGAGAAGGGGAGAGCTGGGACTGGGTGATAGGGACGAGGGGAGAGGTGCAGGTGATGGGAGGGGAGATGTACATGAGACAAGCTCCATTAACTGTTGTCTCGTTAGCCCTTTGTAGCACCTTTGCACCGTAGCTGTGACCATCCACTAGACAAGACCTGTCATTTTATTTTCCTGCATTTTTCCGGCTCTGAGTTGTGAAACAATCCTGGGAGTCGCCGGCACGCCTGCTGCATTGGGTGACCTCCCCTGCTCATCCATAGTGTCCCTAGGTAGGGTGAGCATTAAACTGTCGGAGGACGTGTTTTAACCCTTCTTGCCAGGTTTCCTCTCCCTTTGTGGGGTTTGAGTTGGCCAGGGTAGTGCTGTCCTTTGTGTTTCACACACTAGGACCCACTGGCGTGTAGGGAATAAACGGGGCCGTGGAGGGAGGCAATGGATGGCACATATTGGGGCATTGTAAAAGAGTTGGAATGAAGCAAATGCTGCGATTGATGCTGGGTGATCTGCAGAATAAATAAAAGCCGGTGACATATTCTAATTGGGATGTTGGGAACATCTCTGCAGTTTGGAGACAGAGCCGCCGTTTTCTGTAAATGCCTCATCAAGGCGGTAATGTATTCTAATTATTAATATCAGGGCTCTGGCTGCTGCTGAACGCGTTCTCTTTTGTGGCATGTGACATTACGATGGAAACGTCTGAATAACAATTTTTCATTTAAATTACAGAGCGTGTGATCAGTTTTGTAGTATTATGCTTTTTTATGTAAATAGTCCATAAATATGTAAATAACGGGTGACACTGTTGCAGTAGGTAATTGCAAAGGAACCAGGGCCGGTGCTTCGGCTCTGGATCAGCGGGCCGGTGCTTTGGCTCAGCTGGCTGTGTCAGGAATGCACAATGGCTCAGCTCTCCCACCCAGCTAACAAGCAGGCTTGAACCTCCTCCCAAAGAGTCCCTGGTTCCCTCTGACACACCCAGATTTGTGTGCTTCTGGGAGCTTGTCCTCCCTACATCCTGCTCAGAGCCATCTGCAATACACAGCACAACGCACTCACTAGCACCCAGAACCTCACTGCTTCAGGCGGGTCCATTGCGGTGGGCACTGGGAAATCCACCACCTTCTCTCACCTTCCTTCCGCTTACTGCTCACAGGACAGGAATCATCCTGGTGGGGTCTGTCCTCCAAGCCCCTTTTCACCCACACTGTCCTTCAGGTGTTGGGGGTTGGCATCTCCGTGCCATATGCCCCTCTCTTCTTCTAACCTGCGCCAAACTCGTCTTCAGCCTCTGGTCTCCCATGATTTCCTCACAGGCTGGGCTGTAGGGTGACCAGATAGCAGATCTGAAAAATCAGGACGGGGTGGGGGGGTAATAGGCAACTATATAAGACAAAGTCCTGAATATCAGGACTGTCCCTTTAAAATCGGGATATCTGGTCACCCTCGCTGCCAGCTACCAAGCCCCACGGTCCTTACAAACGGCCTTGCAGATAGCAGCATGCTCTGTTTCCAGGCCAGGGTCACCAGTCACCCTCCTGGCCTCTCCATCTTCCCTCCACAAGAAGACAAAGCCCAGGGCCGGATAAACATTTTGTGGGCCCAAAGCCAAACACATTTGTGGGCCCCCATGGGAGCAATGGGCCATGGTGCGGGGAGGGGAGAGCGAGGGGCCAGCCAGAGGCAATGGGCCATGGCACGGGGAGGGGAGAGCGAGGGGCCAGCCAGGTGCGATGGGCCATGGCGCGGGGAGGGGAGAGCGAGAGGCCAGCCAGGGGCAACAGGCCATGGCATGGGGAGGGGAGAGCGAGGGGCCAGCCGGGGGCAACAGGCCATGACATGGGGAGGGGAGAGCGAGAGGCCAGCCAGGGGCAATGGGCAATGGCGTGGGGAGGGGAGAGCGAGAGGCCAGCCAGGGGCGACGGGCCATGGCGTGGGGTGGGGAGAGCGAGGGGCCAGCCAGGGGCAACAGGCCATGGCATGGGGAGGGGAGAGTGAGAGGCCAGCCAGGGGCGACGGGCCATGGCATGGGGAGGGGAGGGCGAGGGGCCGGCCAGGGGCGACGGGCCATGGCATGGGGAGGTGAGAGCGAGGGGCCAGCCAGGGGCGACGGGCCATGGCGCGGGGAGGGGAGAGCGAGGGGCCAGCCAGGGGCAATGGGCCATGGCATGGGGAGGGGAGGGCGAGGGGCCAGCCAGGGGCGATGGGCCATGGTGCGGGGAGGGGAGAGCGAGGGGCCGGCCAGAGGCGATGGGCCATGGCGCGGGGAGGTGAGAGCGAGGGGCCGGCCAGGGGCGACGGGCCATGGCGCGGGGAGGGGAGAGCGAGGGGCCGGCCAGGGGCGACGGGCCATGGCGCGGGGAGGGGAGAGCGAGGGGCCGGCCAGGGGCGACGGGCCATGGCGCGGGGAGGTGAGAGCGAGGGGCCGGCCAGGGGCGACGGGCCATGGCGCGGGGAGGGGAGAGCGAGAGGCCAGCCGGGGGCGACGGGCCATGGCGCGGGGAGGGGAGAGCGAGAGGCCAGCCGGGGGCAACGGGCCATGGCATGGGGAGGGGAGAGCGAGGGGCCAGCCGGGGGCAATGGGCCATGGCATGGCAGGGGTGGCCCAGCTCCGCCCAGCCTAGTGCAGGGCACTATTTACACACCGGCAGTTGCCGGACACACAGTGGCCCGCCCGGCCCTGTGCTGCCAGCATGTCCTGTCCCCTCGGGGGGTGGGCCCATGCCATGCCACACAGCGCCCCCACCCAACATCCTCCTGACTCCTTATGGCCAGAGCCCCCCTCAGACCCACTATGCCCAGCGCCCCCCCACAACCCCCTCCACACAAATGCACAACACCTTGCACAACAGCATCCCTGCCCAGTGCCCCGCTGCCCACAGCCCCACCACAACTGCCCAGCACCCCCCCGATTCCCCACTCCCAAGTGCCCCAACACACAGATCTTCCCTGCCCCCTCACAGCCCAGAACACCCCCTCCCCTGAGACCCACTCCCCCATTCCCTGCCTCCCGGCCGCACTCCCTGGCCCTGCTGGGAGGCGACTGTGTCTGCTGGGCTGAGCTGCCAGTGCAGCCAGAGCTGGCCCCGGGGTGGGGAATCGCTCCGGCCCCTCGGGAGTGGTGCAATCAGCCAGGCAAGGGCCTGCCCCAGTCGTGCTCCCTCAGGACCCACTTGCCTGGAGGGGCCCAGCCAAGCTCCCCGCACTGTTCCCTTCCCCCCACCCCCACGCTTCTGCACCAGGCCCAGGCGACAGGCGGGGCCCCACAGGTGGGGGAAGCAGAGACTGCCTGGGGCCGGAGGTGCCCTGGGGTCCGGCCAGGGGGCAGAGAGGAGCAGGGGGTGAGGCTGAGGAGGCAGCCAGCGGGCAGGCCAAGAGGAGCAAATGGTGAGTGTGGGGAGCCAGGGGGTCTCAGCATGCAGTGCCAGCGGAGCAGGCAGGGGCCCCTTCTGGGCATGGGCCCGGCTCCATGGTGCCACTGGAGCCATTGTGAACCCGGGACGGATTCAAAGCCCGACATTTTTCATTAGTGCAAATCAGCAGGACAATGGCTTGCTGTGCACTAGTGATTGCCCGGATCACCTCGTTGGTGCAGGTGAATACTTTGTCATTGTTTATTATCTACCCCCCAGCAAAATAATTCCTCAGTCTTTGCTTCTGATCCCTGGCTCAGTAACTCAGTCTGTCTCTAGAAATTCATGCACCACCCAGTGCTCAGACTAGTTCTACAGCGCTGGGCTCAGGCTGTGAGCAGTAGTGACCCATGGGAGGCGGAGTGCCCCCTAGGGGCACAAAGGGGAAATTCTGCCCCCTTTGAAACCCTCCTCATGGGGATACCACACATAGGGTGAAGTGTGTGAACCAGGCGCCGAGGACCTTCGGGCAGGAGGGGTGGAGCTGCAGTTGTCCTCATGCACTGGGTGCTGATGGAGGATTCACCCGGGGGCTGCTCAAAGCACTGGCCTAATGGCAGTGTGGCCCACGGGTGGAGAGGGGTCGCTGGGGCAGTGCTGGGAGAGCAGCCCTCCTGCCTTCACCCATCTGGGGATTCCAGTCCTTGCAAATCCCAGCCCCCTCACTTTTCTCCCCATCCCCTGAGCCCCACTCACTGAGAGGAGGATTACCTGGACACTCCTGCAGGATTCACCAGGGAGCATGGATGCTTCAGCCTGGAACAGCTTCCACTGGGGTTTTTACTCCCAGTTCCTTTCAGTGACAACTCAGCCCTGGGCGGGGTCCTGCCGCCATCCAGGACCATAGGGGAGCACAGGCTGGAGGCATCCCCCACAGCTCCAGTGCAGCCCTCTCCATGGGCCCTGGAGCAGGAGGTGGCTGGCATCCTGCTCTGGAGTCAGGGTGGGGGGACATTTCAGTGCCTCCTCCCTGTGCCTGCACACACTGTTCTGGTCACCGCGGGCCCATCTGGGGCCCAGGGCACAAGGCCACATGATCAAATCCCAATCCCAGTGTCTCTCCCCTGCCCAGCATGATCAACCTTTCCACTAGCTTCATCAGGAAAATCCAGGGAAAGCAACTGGGCTAGAAGACCAAAACTTCAGGTTCTTGTAAATGTTTCAGGAGCAAATCAAAGCGTCATAAATTGCTGCCTGGGAACTTGCAGCTGTCAGTGCCTTGTGGCTAAAGCAGCTCCACTCTTCCCCCCAAATAGCATTGTTATAAACAGCGTTACAGTCCCCACCGTTACTCTGGGTGAACCACACATACCCCCTTTTGCTTTGGCTTACGAAACCCGATGTCAGAGGCCCTGGCAAAAGAAGGTGTAATTACACTCTCAGCAGACATAGAACGGTTGTTGAATGTGCTTTTGGGAGACTCAAATCCTGCTGAAGATGTCCACAGACCCGTTTGGGTGCCAGTGCCATCAATGCTGTCTGCATCACTGCGGCTTGCTGTGCTCTTCACACAGTGTGTGAAGCCAGAGGTCTGGTTCTATTCAATATCTTCATTAATGATTTGGAAAATGGTGTACAGAGTGCACTTGTTAAGTCTGCAGACAACACCAACCTGAGAGGAGTTACAAGTGCTTTGGAGGACAAGATTAGAATTCAAAATGATCTGGACAAACTGGAGAAATGGTCTGAAATAAATAGGATGAAATTCAATAAGGACAAATGCAAAGTACGGTGTTTAGGAAGGAATAATCAATTGCTCAAATACAAAATGGGAAATGACTGTCTAGGAAGGAAAAGAATCTGAGGGTTATAGTGGATCACAAACTAAATATGAGTCAATAATGTAATACTATTGCAAAACAAGGGATGGAGTATTGTGTTCAGTTCTGGGCACCACACTTTGGGAAGGATGCAGACAAATTAGAGAAAGTCCAGAGAAGAGCAACAAAAATGGTTAAAGGTCTAGAAAACACGACCTATCAGGAAAAATTGAAAACATTGTGTTTGTTTGGTCTGGAGAAGAGAAAACTGAGGGGAGACATGATAATAGTCTTCAAGTACGTAATGGGTTGTTATAAAGAGGCAGATGATAAATTGTTCTTCTTAACCGATGAGGACAGGAAAAGAAGTAATGTATTTAAATTGCAGCACGGGAGATTCAGGTTAGATATTAAGAAAAACTTCTTAACTGTCAGCGTAGTTAAGCACCAGAACAAATTACCTAAAGAGGTTGTGGAAACTCCATCACTGGATCAGGGAAGGTCTAGATAACATTTAGTCCTGCCCCAGTGCAGGGGACTGGACTAGATGACCTCTTGAGATCCCTTCCAGTCCTACATGTCTATGATTCAGTGGTGGGGGAGGCGGGTAGGGGACACCAGGACATGCAATCTACCATCAGTGTGGATACATGCTGCTATCTGGGGCTTGTCATAACTTTTGCATTGGTTCACAGAATGGAAATCCCTCCCATTCCAGAAACTGACCAGGCTCTGGGGCAGCTTCTTCCTCATCCATTTCCGCTGCCAGTTCCACAGCAGGCTGTCCCTTGGAGGGCATAAAAAAACTCCTCTGTGTATGGCCCCAGGATGTGCTGCAGCTGCTCCTGTGGCAAAGCCTCCTCTGGGACCAATGTCAGCAGCAGCATCACTTCACTGGACTCATTTGGCGCCTGCTGCTGGCTCCTATTATTTCCCATGCTGGATTCTGGGGTCAGCAGGTTGCCAGGTCATTGTGCACCACCATGGACTTCATGCTCAGTGCCGAGTCCAGCATCCAGTCAAATTCACCAAAAAATGGGCACGTTGTCAACCAGTTGCTCAGGGTGCAGTTCTGGTCCCTGGTTTTTCCAGTACTCAGTCTTGAGCCACTTAAACTGCTCCTTGCCTGGGTCCAGTACATTTCCTATGCTGCCCGTTTCTTTGCTCTTTGATGGTATACGTGGTCATTCCTGGAACTCTACTAAAATCCACTGCTTTGCTGGCTTCACACCAGAGATTCACCAAGAGCAAGGACTATAGCGGCAGAGCTGTGGCACGGTCACTATGCTGGCATAACGCTGTCTTGTAGACGCAGCCTAAACCGACGGAAAAATTTGTCCCTGATTGTAGGAATGCCGCCTTCCCAAATGATGGGATGTCATAACTATAAAGGGAAGGGTGTTAGTTTTATCTTTGTTTTCTCAACTTGTAAATGTTCCTTTTGCTAGAGGGTTTACCTCTGTTTGCTGTAACTTTGAATCTAGGGCTAGAGGGGGTTCCTCTGGGCTCTTTGAATCTAATTACCCTGTAAAGTTATTTTGCATCCTAATTTTACAGAGGTAATTTTTACCTTTTTCTTTAATTAAAATTCTTCTTTTAAAAACCTGATTGATTTTTCATTGGTTTAAAATCCAGGGGTTTTGGATCTGTGTTCACCAGGACTAATTGGTGAGGGTATACTCTTAAGCCTACCCAGGAAAAGGGGTGTAAGGACTTGGGTGGGGGGAATTAGTCTCAAATCTGCCCAGGAAATGGGGGGCGGTTGGAGACTTGGGAAATCTTTGGGAAAAGGCAGAGTTCCAAGTGGCTCTCCTCTAAGATTTGAAACACGCTTGGTGGTGGCTGCTTACTGTTAACCTAAGCTGGTAAATAAGCGTAAGGGGCTTTCATGCGGGTCCCCACATCTGTACTCTAGAGTTCAGAGTGGGGAAGGAACCTTGACATGGTAGATAGGTTGAGGGAGGCATTCTTCCATCGACCTAGCTGTGGCTACACTGTGGGCTAGGTCAGCATAGGGGAGGGATACACATTATAGACTAGTTTCTATAGACTTTTTCTATACAGCCCCCCAGCCTGTCCATTGTCCATGGTCCCAGTCCTGGAAGGTGCCATGGAAGAAGGCGAGGGGGGGGGGAATGGGACTTTATGGGCTGGTGCGGGGAATGCTCCATGTGCAAGGGCAGCAGGGGGAAGGGTTGTGGCTGAGGTTGTTCCTTTGGCTCATTCTTGGCCATTTGTCACAGCCGACGGGGAAGCACCTGGCCCTGAAGACACTTTCTCATGGGAGTAAATGCACTTGTGTGAGCAGTTCCATTAGGCGCAATGCGGTTACTCATGTGAGTAAAGTTCTTTGTGTGCACAAAGGTCTTCAAGGTCAGGCCTGCAATGGCAGCAGGGTGGTAAATGATTGCGTTCAGAGTCAGGGCTAGAGTGGGCAGAGGGGCACAGGCCTGCACGGGGGGGGGTGCTGTGGAGCTGCAGGACAGGGGGAGCACCAGAAGGCAGCCTGCAGCAGAGACCCAGGGCATCCTGGGAGCGTCCTGCTGCATGGGGGAGGACCAAAAACCATGCTGCTGCTTTAAGGGACATACTCCCTGCCACATGGCCAGCCTGTTGCATGGGCTGTGGGGCCATGACTCCGTGTATTTCCTAGTCCTTCTCACCTTTTCCAGGGCACTGTGGGGCTCCTTTCGCAATCAGCCCTGCCCCAGCTCTGCAGCTCTGGCTGGTTCTATGCAGCTTACACAACGCTGAAGGACGCTTCTTATTCCCTCATCCCACATTGGGCAACCGTGCAGTGAGGGAGGAGGCCCAGTCCTGCCTAAGTCCAAAATAATGCCAAACAATTCCCTCCCTGAGTGCGGAGTGTATTGCTAGAGAGCACTAGTGGTCACTGCCTGATGCCGCTGATTGCTTCTAAAAAATGAAATCCCTAATTGGAAGTAGCTGTAAGTCGTCTGTGGGCGCTGATTATCTCTGTGCATGGGCTTGCCTAACAGCTGCAAAAACGCATACAATTGGAGCAACCCCCACTGCGTGTGTTGTCACCTCTTACCCACCGAGCGCTGGGCTGTGCCTCGTGCCACCATGCGGAGAGTTGGTTTGTAGTGGCTGGTGTTAGATGCTGATTGGTGATTTGCCCACACCGTGATCTAGTAGATTCAGAGATTCCAAGGCCAGAAGGGTCCCTTTTGATCATCTAGGCTGACCTGTGTAACACAGCCCAGAGAACTGCCCCCCAAATCATTCCAAGAGCAGAACCTTTAGAAAAACATCCAGTCTTGATTTAAAAGTTGTCAGGGATGGAGAATCTGCCGCGGCCCATAGCAAACTGTTCCAATGGCTAATTACTCTCCCTGTTAGAAATGTCTGCCTCATTTCCACTCTGAATTTGTCCAGCTTCAGTTCTGGCTGGCGGGAGGACATGCAGAGGAGATCTGAATGCACACACTGCTGGTGCAAAACCTCACCTGAATAACCAAAGAAGGGGCCACAAAAAGTTAGTGGCTGGAAAAGCCAGAGAACACCTGGAAAATGGACCCCAAGAGGAACAGGAGTGAGGCGGGACCAGAGGCCATGCTTAAAGCTCTAGGATGGCTCAGGTAAAAAGTGATTCCTCTGCGTGGGTAATATCAGTAGGATGAGAGCTGGACAGAGAGCTCCAAGCCAGCAGGAGCATTTCAGAGCCCTTAGGACTGATGGGGACTCAAGTCAAGCTGTGGCCATACACCCGCTGCCCATCACAAGAGATAGCAGGAACAGGGGGCACGATGTCTTTGCTTTTGCAGACTCACGTCCAGCCCATGTCCCGAGGCCCAGGGCAGGATTGTTCCTTTAGGGCATTTTCTAGAGTTTGATCCAACTTGGTTTTAACAGTCCCCAACAATGCGGCTGCCACTCCACTCCCTACTCCAGAGAGACTGCCACCAGCTTCACACTTCTCGCTGATGGAAAACTTCATTGATATTTTCATAAATTCTCCTTTTCTTAATTTCATCCTTGTGACAGGGTCTACTAGGCCCTTTGAGGCCCCCTGCTGGAGGCCTCAGGGTCCTACCACACCCTGTCTCAGAAAGGCACAGTAGAGAAGTTCTCCAGGCTGCCTAGAGTGGCTGCAGGGGAAGCAGCCAATCAGAGAGTCTGCAAGGAGCAGCCAATCAGGACCCAGCAGGGCCATATAAAAGGAGGTGCAGTACTAAAGACAGTCAGTTGCTGCCTGGAGCCAGAGGAATGAGGATGGTATTCCTGGCTGGCTGGCTGAAGGGATTGCAGTATCTCAGACAGAGCAGTTGTTGGCAGGGGCTGGGGGAGCAGAGAAGAAGCTCTTGTCTGGCTGCTGGGATTGAGCCCAAGACTTCAGCCCTACGGTAAGGATGAAGCATTCATGAAGGTGTTGGAGTTGTGCAGAAGTGGCCCAGGGAACAGTAGCATCAATGTAGTGAGCAGTAAAGGGACATAGCAGGTGGCTGCTATTGGTAGGGTCCCTGGGCTGGGACTCTGAGGTGTGGGCAGGCCTAGTTTCCCCCTCCCCTATTAGCCACTGGGGAAGTGAGCTGAATACTGAACTGGGATATACCCCTGGAAGGGGAACTGAACTGTTCAGTGGCCCAGAAAGTCGCTGAAGACCTACCACAAGCAGAGAGGGCAGGCACATGCACTCAGCCAGGGGGCGCTCATGAGAGGAGGGTGCCACCCCATTATAATCCCATTGTTCCCTGTGTATCCCACTCGCTAAGTATCCCTTCTCTCTCCATGGTGTAAATGCCCCACGGGCGTTGTTAGCATGCCCCTGCTTGAGCCATCACTAAGCCAGACAGATTTAGCTTGAGAGGATGGACAAGAAAACCAACCATCAAATGAACCGCAGCGCTTGCAGCTAACTGTGCCGCATTGCGCCAGTAGGAGAGGGGGCTGAGCGAGGGTTTCGTCCTGACACCTACCGTGATCAATGTCTGAGCTGAACCATGAGGTTTGATTAGCTTGGTCGCCCCACACCTGCCTTTAACCGCTGAGGTGCTCTCCCGTGCCGCAGGTTGGAAACATGATGGTCTGCGAATGCAGTGTCCTCTGCCTTTCTGCTGCTGAACTGTTGCCTGAGTTGTTTCTGACCTGGTGAGCAGCTGTGATCCTTAGTTCACATGCAGCGGGGCACATTCAAGGAGGTGGGAAACTGTCGGAAGCTCCTAGAGGTGGGGGAATTCCACTGGGGGCTTCCTTCCTCCTCCCTGCTCAGAGGGGGAAACCACCCCAGTGTGGGTTCGGGGTCTGGTTTCGGGGCAGACATGTTTCAGAAACAGGCTTTTCTTTCTCCAAAGTCCTTCAGGCAGTTGAGACAATTAAAACGTGAGCTGTGAACGGCGCAGGTTTGCACCAGGGAGAGCTGAGCATGGCACTGCTTTCTTGTGAAAATAATTGTGACAGGAAATCACCTGCTCTAAACTAATCTCCCTGGCGGAGCTGGGGGTCAGTGCCGGGATGGGCAGAGAAGCATTCTGAGAGCAGTTATAGCCAGGGCATTACCAGCAGTCCGTCACAAGGGCACGCTGAACAGCCCCTGGGCTCAGCTCGGCTCCAGGCTGTGCCTGCAGCTTTCTCTGTGACGAGTGGGAGAGAGCGCCCCGGAGGCTATGTTCATTCCAAAATGGATTCATATCGAACCGTCACTGAGAAGTGGGGCAGAACCGTGCCTCCTGCAGGACCCTCGATAAAGGAGCAGGTGTGTATTGTCCGTGTGGTGCTAGTTAGAACGGCTAGTTGAGGTGGCCACTAGCAGGCATGGAACAAATGAAGAAAATTTTGCGTTCACCCCCTACCACAGTGTCCTGGGTCTTTGCAATCTCTCTGTGGGTTCAGTGAAGACCCAACATCCCACAGAACTCCCATGGGGAAAGGGGAAGGTGAAACAGCCAAACAAGCCCTCCAGCCTAGCCAGAATAGCCAAAAAGCTGCACAGAGCCAGCAGCAAAACAGGCAGACAAGAGCCTAAAAACAGAGGCCCCAGAGAGGATTGCTAAGGGGAGTCCAGGCTGCAACATGGTGTGAGGAAGGGACTTTGAAGCTAAGGCTAAATGCACAGCAACACCAGTTTGCGTCCTTAAAGGGCCACACCACCTTACTGCACAAAGAGAGAACAAAAGGGAAAAAATGTGTGTGTTTTGGGGAATCTATCATCTGCTGGCTGAGAAGAATCTGGAAGTCATGGTGGATCACGACCTCCACATGAGTCAACAATGCGCTACTGTTGCAAATAAAAGCAAATACAATTTTGGGTTATATTAACAGAGGTATAGCATGCAAGTCATGGGAGGTGATAGTACCATTATACTCAGTGCTTGCTAAACCTCAGCTGGATTAGTGTGTCCAACTTTGGTCACCAATGTCTAGAAAGGATGTAAAGAAACTAGAAAGGATCCAGAGTGACAAAGATGATGAAAGGGATAGAATACAAGCCATACAAGCAAAGGTTGAAGGAACTGGGTCTGTTTAGTTTGGAAAAGAGGAGATTAAGGGGGGACATTATAGTGATTTACAAATACTTGAAGGGCTGCCATAATAAAAAATTGAGAAAAGTTGTTTTCTCTTGCCATGGAGGGCAGGACAAGAGGCCCTGTGTTCAAACAACAGCATAGCAGATTTAGATTGACTCTCAGGGAAAAACTTTCTAATTGTAAGAGATGGAACAGATGCCTCAGGCGGTTGTGGATGCTCCTTCACTGGAGGTTTTCAAAAAGAGGCTGGAGCCATCTGTCTGGGATGGCTTAGAAATGACAAATCCTGCATCTCGGCAGGGGTTAGACTAGATGACCCTAGCGGTCCCGTCTAATGCTAAGGTTCTGTGATTCATGCTTTAGTGAGGGCTGTAGCATGTTGCCAATGGCTTCTGCTCATCTAGTGTTGGAACCTCATTGGCCTGGCCCATGTAGCAAAGATGAAGAGCCACACAAAGGTGTCGTAGTCCATTCAAACCAAGAATGTCCCTGCTTGGCCAAACTGTTTTTCTATTGTTCTCATTAACAAAGGGATTTACATACAGAGATGCAAGTGTTGGTCTCCGGTTTGTCAAGGAAATGCAGAGCAATGTCCTTGGCTTTGGGGGTGACTGTAGAGCTACACTGCTGTGAACAAGAGCCTTTCTCTAATTTTACTAGCCACATTATATGAACAGATTATCCTGTTGGCGAAAGGATGCCCCAGTGGAAATCGTAGTACAGTCATTTAACTGTATGATGTCCACAGTTCAGTGCGGGAGGAGGAGTTGGTGGGGCAATGGGCCCTTCGCCTCTACAGCCCTGTGTTCAACCTGATCTTGGTCACAAAAGAAGGTGAACTAACTGGTCTCACCCCGTTAGAGTCCCTAGTAAGTGCAGTGTATTTATAGGAGGCGCGTGCAGGTCAGGACAGAGTTCCTGGGGCAGGTGTTTAAGACTGGCCAGCAGAGGGTGCTCCGGGGCAGGGCTGAGGTGCACTGGCAGAGCTGTGCAGTGTGGTACGTCACCCGCTGGGCGTGGCCACTATTTTCAGTCCATCACTCCGGAGCGCACAAGGCTCATCAGCAACATTCTATAAAAAAAAAGAAACAAAACAGATTATTTAGCTTTGCATGAACCTCTTTGGAGGAATTAAAATACGCCCAGCAGCCAGGGATGTACAGAATGGATCTGTCAGCCAGCAGGTAGCGTCACCATGGCCCCCTCTGGCTTGAGAGGTGCCATAAACCCAGCCCCTGGCCAGCCTTGGGACCCAGGATTCCAGCCGAGTTCGCATTCGGCACAAGTTCAGACCTTCCCAGACGTCGGCACAGGCTCAGGATGGAGCTATGCCGCCATCAAAAGGCTTCTTTCAAACGGAGAGCGTAAGAACAGAGCAGCATAACAGAGCTCTTCTTTGGCCAAGTTTTCTAATCACGCTCACAGCCATTTAGAGATGTAATGGAGCCGAGGCAGGGAATTCCACAGTCTAACAGCACAACCTTAAAAGAGCGAATATTTGATGAGGCTGAGTTCTGTGAAGAGGGAACAAGGGCTGTTACCATAGCAGATATTTCAGCACAGATGCTGCAGAAGAAAGACATCAAGCTTTGTAAAGAGCCTTTGTATTATTTCCAGCCTCTCCAGTTTCATTGAACTGAAAATGAAGCTTAAAAAAAAAAGATGAGGAGGAAGAAGACAGAAAGAGAGAGCAACTTTTTTTTCCTTCCTGCTGAAAGCGGGTTGCTGGGCTTTTAGCTTTGCTTGGAGCTCAGATGCCAACTCAAGGCTCTTTGTGGGCTCTCCAGATTTCAGTACCGAATGTTTTCTGTACTAGACCCCAGTAAGCTATTTTCTTTCCCCAGATGTATCCTCTGTGCAAGCAGGAAGGGAAGGTTCTGTTCTCAGCCCTTATGGAAACAGTGGGAAGTGACTCCGGACAAACAATACGTTGAGCCATTGAGCTCTCACTCTGGGTGAGGGCCCCAGAACCAGGTGGGCCTCCTTCCAGCTGACCACTGCATTTTACAGGCTGGCTCCCTCCAGCTGTTAATTATTGTTACTGATTCCTGACTCTGGAATCTCTGCTGCGGTAGAGGCTCTCTTAGGAGCTCAGGAATCTCCTGCATTGAGAATTTTTCCTAATTTGCCCCAGATGTTTCATTTCCCAACTTCAAGATCTTCCTCTCTGTTTTAGCAGCACATGAGAAGGAGGCATTCCCATCCCTCATTTATGTTGCTATCTTTACATCGACATCAGACGTCTGTGGTGGAAAAGCAAGGCAACGCCATCCAGGTGTTGAAATCAGCACTGTTTTCTGCCCCCACCCTCGAACCCTCTAAATGAGCTGCTGACTAATCTTATTGAGAACCTGGATCTTCTGACTCATCCTGGTGGGTTTCTGCATGTGCCCCTTGGAGTCCCCCTGTCTTCCCATTCATCACCCAGACTCCTCTACTGTCTCTAGGGAGTGACAGAGCTTTCCTTTGACAGCAGGACTAGCTTTTTCCCATTTGGTGCTGCAGTAAGAAATGCTCCAGATTGTGACACATGCCTTTGAACCATCTTGCTCAGATAGGACTGCACAGTGACTCTCTGCTTAGCTGATATTTCTCTGCACCCCACCCTCACTGTCATCAAACCTGCCCCACAAAAGTAGGCCCAGAATGTGACCCGAGTTTGGCCTGGCAAGTGGTCGAATGCTTGCTGTACCTGAAAGTCTCCGTATGCTCACCCATGGTGGTGAGCATGTCCAAGGAAGGTGTTGGAAAGGGGGCATTACTTACCGCTGCTTGAATAGTCAATTGATTTGCAAATAATTTGGGGAATCAAGGCACTAAGCTGGTCTCACTACAATTTGTGGAGCTCACCTATCGATGGATATTCAGGCAGCTGGAGATGGTTTGTGGAAATGCTAGTGCGTCCTGCAGGTTCCATGCATTTATCTTTTCACCCCAAATGTTGCACTGGAGATTCACTGGCCACTGTTTTCTACTCATTAGGCTCCTTTTGAGATGTTTCAGTCAGGCATGCAGGAAGCAGTAACAATGACTTGGGGGTGCAGTCATGGCACACCAATAATGCTCAGCAGAGAGCCGATATGACCAGCATGCTGTAACATATGGGCTGACAATGACTCGGACCCAAGCTGTGTAAAATCTTTATAGATAATGGTTCTGTTGTCAGGAACCAGGGTGGTGCACGAATGACTCGAACTCTCACCTATATTGTCCCTACTGAGAATATCCTGCTGCTCCGGACACAGCTGGGTAAGCCCATTCTCTGCCTTGCTTGTGTTTTGCCTTGTTCTCAGCCTACATGGGTCTTCAGAGAGAGGCGGAGTCCAGGCCAGACTGAACACCCCCAGTGAGCCATATCCGAATCCATCACCTTTCCCTTCAACTTTTCTATATAAAAAATAATAGGTACATAAATTCCATTGTCCTGAAGACATATGCAGGATGCAAATATGAATTGACAGGAAGGTAACCTCCTGGCTCATCAGAAAAAGAGAAAAATAGATATCTTCTAGGCAACAAGAAAGAGCAAAGTTAACAAAACCTTTAGGAGCTTTGAAGTATATCCTTCCTCCTCTACATTACTGCAGCTCATCTCTGTGGAGCTTTGTTCCCAAAGCTATATGTCAAGCATCTGGCCAAGATCAACAGTAATGATGGAGGCATGGCTATGACTCCATGATTACCCTGTGCTGACCTCTATTTTCAGTTCCTGCCAACTTTTCACAAAAACCTCCTTTGGAGCTGAAATGTCTTATGCCCAGTTTTCACCTAAGGAGATTTTTGGGAAAGTTTTACCAGAATCTGTCCAGCAATTTTTGGCTTATGCAACAATGAACCAACTGGCTTTTTCTGTTTTTCACAGTAGATTGTGACCTTCTGCTATGTCACATAACTCAAATCCTGCTCTGTTTCCAGACTTTAAACCTACACTTAGTCTTCAAACAGGATAAGAACCTTTGACAAGTTGGGAGAAAGTCATGTCATAAATAACAAAGTTATGACCTTTTGAAAATATTGCACCGAGCATGCTCAGCTGTGCACCAGTCTCCATAACGCTTCTTTGTCATTTTTATTGCAGTTCTCTTCATGGGTTAGCAGTTTAACAATAGGGCCATCAGGATGAAGGAATTGTCAGACAGCTACATTTAACCAGAAATGATAACAGCTCTTCCTAAGAGAGGTTGCTGGGGTGGAATGGTGAGAGGTTTGACTGGCTGATTCCTTATTACTGAGTTCTCATCAGGAAGATTGATGGAGAGTAACCAATGATTTCAGTTAGATTCTTGTCACATTTGAACCTACTTGGTTACCATTGTGACTACTCAGGCTACATCTATACTACAGCCAGGACTGACGTTCTGAGATCGATCCACCGGCGGTTGATTTAGCGGGTCTAGTGAAGACCAGCCAAATTGACAGCAGATCGCTCTCCAGTCGACCCCTGTACTCTACCCCCAACGAGAAGACTAAGGTAAGTAGACAGGAGAGTTTCTCCCATCGACTCCCCCCCGCCCCCGGAGGTACTTCAAATCCAGCTACGTTGTTCACATAGCTGGAGTTGTGTAGCATAGGTTGACTTATTGCGGTAGTGTAGACATAGCCTCAGACTCAAACACTCTTGTGCTTTCATTATAGTCACACAACAGATACATGCTTAGACTCTGACTCACCTTGTTAGTGTAGACAAGGCCTAAATCTAAGTTACTCTAGTTAAGTTACATAACTTAAGTTGATATAGCTTAGATTGACTTAGCGCAGTGTAGACACAGCTGTATGTCAACGGGAGACCCTCTCCTGTCAACATAGCTTCCATCTCTTGTTGAGGTGTACTGAAGGCAATGGGAGAGCGCTCTCCCATCAACTTACTGCGTCTTCACCAGACCCGCTAAACTGACGATTCTGCATCAATTGCAGTGGTGCTGATTTAGCCCGTAGTGAAGACAAGCCCTTTGATACACTATTACACACACAAAACAATAGTAAAGGAATGTTAAGGTTGCAAAGTCAAACACTCAGAAGTTAGGAAAAGCTAGAATTAAGTTTTCCCATGAAAGGTTTTTTCTTTTCTTTCTTTTTTTTCTTTTTTCTTCTCGCAGGATCCTGCCTCGTTCACTTCACAGACTAGGCCTGCTCTGGGAATGTTGGGCACAGGGCCGGCTCCAGGTTTTCTGCTGCCCCAAGCGGCGCCAAAAAAAAAGCCATGGCAGTGCAATCACTCCACTCCACTCTTCAGTGGCAATTCGACAGCTGGTCCTTCGCTCCGAGAGGGAGCGAGGGACCCACCACTGAAGACCCGGACCTGCCACCTTGGTATTGGCCGCCCCAAGCACCTGCTTCTTTAGCTGGTGCCTGGACCCAGCCCTGGTTGGGCATTTCCCAGTTTTTGACTGCTTAACTTTGCAATCTTAAGCTTGTTGTAATGTAGCTTTTATGCTGTAATTTTCTAGGTTATTAAAAAAGGAAACTGGAAAAAAACCCCAAACAGAAATTTTATCATGTGGAACCATACCATGGGTAATCAGCAGTGTAGAAACCTTTAGATCCACTGCACAGACCTCTGTCACTTGAGCTAATGGAGTAACTGATAGCAGTAGTAGGTGGTCATCCTCTGTGGAGCAACACTAGAGGGAGATTCAGCACATGATTTTTTCAATGGGTTTCACGGATAATTCTGGACAGCAGAGAAATGGTGAGACTTAGGCATCTGGAGTTCCATTCCAGGCTCTGAGGGAAGTGTGCTCCATTGGGCACAGACCCTTCTGCCCTTGTTCTCCCCATCCACAGCCTAATTCTTTCAACCCTGTGCCCTCCAGCCCCTCCTTATCCCAGGACCAATTTCTCTCCACCACCTTATCTTGTCCCATTCCCCGTTTCCCACCCATGCAAGCTCCCCATCCCCATGGGCTTGTAATCCTAGCCCCCCGTCTCCCTGTTCCAGACTTCCCTGTCATCACCTATCCCCCACCCATTACTGTCAGGCAGCTTTCTCCTTCTCAGCTGCATTTGAGCACCAGCAGAAGCACTGAGAGCATGGGGGAGACAGGCTCCATGCTCTCAGCTCTGGTGCCCAAAGCAGCAGTTGCAAGGCAAGTCGTGCTCAGCTGCTGCAACCCTGGGCTGGAACATGCTGTCACTCTGCGGATGGCACAGGGATTTCCCTACCCCACCTCAATTTCCCTAACACCCCCCACCCCCCAGTTTTGTGAACTAATTACATGCAGTGTTGCCAATTTAGTGATTGTTTGGAAATTTGAATTGAAATTGAAACATTAATACACCCTTTAAAAGCATATACAGTGTATGATAAAATACATGTATCTGGAAAAGGATAATAGATTTGAAAAGTAGGAACACAGACTAGCTTCCTTACACAGCTGTTGTTTTTATGACGATGTCAGTGCATTCATTTCGGTGATGTTGGCCAACCTAATAATTTCAAATGATGATTTGGAAGCAAAGTCTCAATGAGCTCTCCCTGACAGCTAGCGATGAGCTGGGGGGAAAGGCTTCAGGACCAGGCTGTATTTACATTCACACCTCATCTACCTGGGTACCCAGCAAACAGAGCTGTGTAGCCCAAGTGATAGATTTTGGCTGGGGTTGGGTTGGGAAAATTTTGCCTTCAGCAGACATCTTAACTCTGCCTGGCTGTGACACCCGGAAGAGAAGCAATGAACAAATCAGCTGGATGCATCTTTAAATGTCACTTTAATCTAATCTGGAGCCCCAAACCCTAGTACGCCTTCATCGGAGCATGTGGCTGGTCCATGGTGTCTATGGGACTGGGATGCAGGAGTGAAGGTCCCGCAGCTGGTGTCCGGCCTTGCATCTCCCCTGCTTTGACTGCTGTTTGCAGGACCACCTTCCCTCTGCCTGCCAGAAAGCTGCCTTGGAAGCACAGCAGAGCTGCCCCTCTCCCTTCCCAGCCTGTATCCTGCTCTCCAGGCAAGGCCAGAGTGCCCCACACTGGGGGAACAGGCATGGGGTTGGCCCTCCCTGCCAGGCTTCAAAGGGCGCTGCTGTCTAATAGCTGTACCATTTTTATCCAGACTCCAACAATGGACCTAGGGGACAGCTCAGACCATACTTTTGGGATTCTGATATGATGATTTTAGTTATCAGCTGACTAACCGACTTACCAATGTGTTGTATACATGACACTTAACCTGTGTAATGCCCCCTAATGCTAAATGCAGCATCATACTGATTCCAAGTGGTCTCGGTTGCCAGGGCAAAGATTCCTGTCTCACTCAATCCCCCCCATACTTTCCATCCATGAACCGGTGCCTGCCCATAGTCAGGTAAAGGCTTGAGCCAAAGGTATGTCTCAGTTCAGCACCTTGCACTCTGGCCAGCTGCCCAGTGACATCAGTGTTACCACTAGGGGGCTTCCCTTTTTGTAATTTCGGCCCCACATTTGTTTATTTTATAGCAATTCCCCCATGTATGGGCAAAATTCCTTGTAGATTTAGTACCTCCAGCACGGAGCCACCTTTCAGCTGCGTGGGGCCATGTCCGTGATTACAGAAGTTGACACCGAGTGACAACGTGTGAGGTGAACCCAGAAATGTTGAAAAAATCTGGGTTTAGTTGCAGTTGTTTAATAAACAAAAGCAAGTGAGTGAACACCCACGGAAATGTCAAGAGGGAGTTTCTGCAGCAGGCCAGGACTCTTCTGAGTGATTAGTGATCACAATCCCCCAGTCCATTCCTCCATACCTTTGTTTTGCTTCAGCGTTAATGGCTTAAATGCTTTGCTGAGTGAGGGTGGTCAGCTGAACCTTGGTCTGAGACAGCAAACAGTCAGATGCTGTCAGATAGTTGTTTGCACATGTGCCTCATCTCCTATCAGTCCTCACTATTACTGTCCATGTGCCAGGCAAACAGAGTCCATATATGAAACATACTCGAAGAACCTTCAATAATCCAGCATTAACTGCAGACCTAGACAGGGGTTCTACAATGAAATTGCAACATAAAATTTGGTTAATAACTGTCGCCATCAGTTGTGCTTCATCGCTACATCTTTCTGTTAAACACCTTAGTGCTGTTTAATATCAGGAAATACATGTACAATTTTATATCTCTTTATGGAAAATTCCAGTTTCCAATTTGCATGTACTTGTCTACTTAGAAATTTTATTATGTGCAATGTTTACTACAGTAGCCACTTTTTCTTCTTGAGAGGATTATTTATGGCATGTTATATTTTTATGCAGTTGGCTTTGGTAGTATGTGTATTTACAAGAATAGCATTTTAAAGTCTATTCGTTTCACCATGATGCACAGTCACAAAGTGCACAGGACAAACTCCATCTTTTTCCACGAGCAGTTGCAGCGACGTAACCAGTTTTCAATTATGATGGTACAAACTTTGTCAGCTTGGGGACAACAGAAGTCACAGTGGAGTCGACTGCAGGTCTGGGGTGGCGAAGGGAGGGAGAGACAAAGAAAAAGAGAAGAGCAAAGAGCAGGATGAGGAATACAGGAAAGTAGCAGTTGTTAATTCTCTCTTTCCCCTCACAGGTGCTGGGAAGGGCGGCATGGCGGGGAATGAAAGCTCAGACCTGGGGATGATGACAGATTTCTGTCGCTTTGGCTGAAGTAATGTACAAAGAGGTGCCAGTTTGCTGAGAACTTTGCCAGAAGTTGCCTGAGACAGTTTGCCCTGCAGCCTGCTTGGCAGATCCATTTCAGAGCGTGATTCTATGCTGAAAAGCAATTCTGTAGAAATAGCCTCTTCTCACTCAATAGATCTGTTCGCTGGGGCCTTTCCATTGACTTCCATGGGCTCTGCATCAGGCCCTATGAGCAGGAGAGACAGATTTGTTACTTCGGTGACAAACAAAACGTTACTGCCTTTTCCTCCTGTTAATCCTGCAGAAACAGCCCACTGAAATATACCCGAGAAAACCTACGGGCCAGGAGTCTGGAGCATGTATGCAAATACACGTAATTTGCATGCATGAATATGCCTTCTCTTATTTACATAAATACTCTATGCTATATATATATCCATGCTTAGTGGTGCACACCTCCCTGCTCCCAAACCAGTAGCTGTGGGCTAACATCAGTTAGGCTCATCACTGGGTGTGGGGCTGCCCTGGTCACAGCCCCGTTCCAACAGCCAGGATGGGGGTCGTGTGGAAAAGCCCATGCCACTGCTACACCCCCAGGGATCTCTATGAGTAGGGTATACTCAGGGGTCTGATTAACCTAGCTTTATGGCTTCTTTGCCCTACCAGAGTAGCAGATCAGAGGGTCTGACCCTATTCATCTGCAGTCGCCTCTCTGGCCCAGCATGTGGGATCTCCTGAGCAGAAGGATGTTTGTGGTGTGTATTACATGGGTGCAAGAAATAAACCCCTGCAACATGCCCCTCGCCGTACAAAGTGCCGAGACGTGGCTCTTCCGCAGGGGCTGCACAGTCTTGGCCAATAGCTGGTAAAAGTGTCCTTTCCCCAGTCACCACCTCTGGATGGTAAGAGCGAATTCTGGGGGCATTGGGCAGTTTGCCTCATGGCCCCATGCCCTGAGTGCCAAAGAGCCAGCTACATTTCCATTTCCTCGAAAACCAAGGGAGCCAAGGCCTGGTGCCCTGTGCGGAGAAGGGTAACACGTTCCCTCCTGTGCCGGCTGCAGCGTATGAATATTCATTAGTGAGTTCTTCCCTGAATAGCGATCGTGTGTTTATGATGATGAAGTGAGACATGCAGATACATTTGTTAAACTGCTTTCACCGTAATGCGGGCAGGGCACAGACCACAGCGAGCCTTGCAGGCTGTTGGAAGGGAGATGGTAATTAAGCACTAATATGCAACTGGGGCTGTCAAAAGACTGAGACCGAAGCAAGGGCAGGCAGGTGCTGAGTGGAGAGGAGTCTGTGCAAAGGAGCAGGAATGGCTAATTTAGTGGCCTTCAGAGCAGTGATTTGGGCAGAACTGTTAACGATGGGGCAGCCTAGTCAGTCTGTTTGTGTAATTAATGTCTGCAGCGCCCCCTCCCCCCCCAACCTCTGTAAAGAGGTAAAGGCTGAAAAAACAGGAAACCGGTGATGGTGAAATCTACTGCCAACCCTGGGGACATAGGGAAGCAGAGGGTCTTAGCCTGGCTGGGAGCAGTGACGGGTCTGAGCAGTGACCGAGGAGCCAATGGGATTGGCGGGGGGGGGGAGTCTCATGCATGGGGAGCTAACTGGAGGTTTGCTTAGGCGTGCAATTGGGGTTTGATCAAAGCAGTGACTGTGACAACAGGATTTGGGGAGCTCGGTGGCTGGTGAAACTCCAGCAAGAGAGGAGGTGATTAGCATCTCATGGAGGAGACCGGAGTCCAGTCCTGAGCTCAGAAAAAACAAGAGTGGCGAGGGCTGTGGATACGCATGCGGAGAAGAGCAGCCCTGGTCAAGCTCCATTACAAATACCAGCGTGGGCCTGTGCAGACAGCCGGCAATGGGAGAAGCTCAGATTCCCCAGAGCTGAATACAAAGATCATGGCGCAGGCCCATCTCTGCCGAAGAGGAGAGACAGTGGCAGGGTCTCAGCTCTAGAGTAATGAGAAATGAGAAGGGCATTCTGGGGCTTTTGGTGGTGTATGGCATCTACACGGGTAACCCAGGAAAAAAGGCATGAAACGATTGTCTGCCGTAGCTTTCACGGAGGGAGGGGGGACTGATGACATGTACCCCAAACCACTCATGATGATGTTTTTGCCCCATCAGGCATTGGGAGCTTAACCCAGAATTCCAATGGAGGCGGAGACTGTGGGCACTATGGGATAGCTACCCACAGTGCACTGATCTGTAAGTTGATGCTAGCCACGGTAGTGAGGACGCACTCCGCCGGTTTAATGCGCTTAGTGTGGACATACACAATCGACTGTATAAAATCGATTTCTAAAAATCGACTTCTATAAAATCGACCTAATTGCTTAGTGTAGACAAACCCTTAATTTTGTGAACCATGTACCCAGGGATGCAGGCGGGTTTCTGGTGGCTACCCCACTCTTCCTGGGTGCGCAGGCTGGGACTCAGCCCTATCTTGTAGTATAGACGTATTCTGAGCGGATCCTGCTGCTTCAGTGTTGGTTGACACATCTGTGGATGTTTGTCCTTTCATGTGATAGATGTGAATAATTGTTCTCTTCCCCCTTCCATCCCACGGTACTTTTCCCATAATGCTCACCACACGCATTCTTGCATCATCTCCTCCTTCACCGCTTCTCCTCCCCCCGCCTCCCAGCATCTTCATTTCCCCTTCCCTTCTCGACTGGTCCCACCAGCTGTATTGTCTTCACGCATCCTCTCAACCCTACTCCCCACCTTCACCAATCCCCACCCCACCTCTGCAATGTTTTGGACTATGTAATGTTGGCTGCTTACATGGGTAAAGGGTAGGCAGCAGCTGGAGCTAATAAAATGATTCGGAGTCACAGAAGGTCTCGAGAGACATTCCAGCAGAACAGACTTTATTGTTGATAAATTCAGCTTCAAGAATGTCATCATTTCAGCTGGCACTTTTTCAAGTCCCGTCTCTAAGATCCAAGACGTTTGGATAAACAAAACTGGCATGACCATCTGCAATTGCGCCATCTGTAATTTCCAGTAGTGTTACTCTCCTTTTCCCCCTCTATATAAATGGAAACTTCTCAAAGGGACCATTAACAAAGAGTCAAAGGCCAATATTCTCATGCCTCGTGCTTGAAGTTAGGTACCTAAATCCACATGACCTGAGAAAACAATCTGTGTCAGCATCTGGCATCTTTTTCTGGTCTGGGTTTAATAACGATATCATATTTCTACAGGTGCAACACTGTTCCTTGCAGCATTGGTTCTGCAGTAACAAGAGGTTTTCCTAGCTGCCACGGTCGGGTGACAATCAGATTCCACTGTCCATTTCCTCCCATGGGCATATTGATGGAAGTGCTCACTGGCAAAGTCTACCCCAGACACTTCCCCATCATCTGTGCATAGTTCCATTCTGTAGCTGTTTGAGCGGGTGCTGGATAAAGCATGGTCTTCTCTGCCTGCAGCAGCGCAGGCCAGGTCTTTGTCTGGAGGCACGCCCCTGCCCTGCTCTCTGTGCATTCATAGCTCAGTGTGCTGCGTTGCATGCGCCGCTGCAGGCAGAATCCCAAACATCTGGTAGGTGTGGTATAAACATGGCAGCTAAATCACTAGCCCAGGTGTGTTTCCTAGTGCAACATGGTTTTCGGTGGCCTCACTTATAGATTAATACATAGTTCAAGACAAGGGCCTATTAGATCACTTAATCTGACCTATATAGCACAGGCTATAGACTTTCATCCAGTTACCCCTGTACTGAGCCTGTGTTTGGCTAAAGCATCTTCCAGAAAGGTGTCCAGGGCTGTATACAGAGATGAAATCCCCTCCCTGCTCCTGCTTCCCTGTTTATATATCCAAGGATCACACCAGTCCTTTTTGCCACAGCATCACACTGGGAGCTCATGTTCCGTTGTTTGTTCGCTATGACCCCTCAATCTGTTTTTTGGAGTCAGCGCTGTCCAGAATACAGGCCCCCAGTCTGTGTGTGTGGCCGGCATTCTTGGTTCCTACGTGTATAACTTTGCATTTGGCTGTATTAAAAGGCATTCGTCTGAATGGGCCCAACCTCCCAAATGATCCAGCTGGCTCTGTCTGACTCCCTGTCCTCGTCATTGTTACCACGCGGCCAATCTTTGGGCCAGCCGCAGATTTTATCGGCAGTGATTTTATATTTACTTCCAGCAGGGATTCAGGGGGCCTGGGGCAAAGCAATTTCGGGGGGCCCTTCCATAAAAAAAATTGCAATATTATAGATACTATATTCTCATGGGGGCCCCTGTGGGGCCCGGGGCAAATTGCCCCACTTGCCCCCCCCGGGCAGCCCTCCCCCGGGCAGCCCTGACTTCCAGACCACTAATGAAAATGACAAACTTGTAGCCTAGTACCAGTCCCTGCAGAGCCTCATTAGAAACCCTCCCATTCAGTGCTGATTCCCTGTTGAAAACTACCAGCACTTTTTTGAGATCTGTCATTTAGCTAGTTCTTAATCTATTTAATGTGTCCTCTTTTGATACTGAACAGTAGTAATATTTTAATCAGAATGTCAGCAGTACTAAATCAAATGCCTTACAAAAGTCTAAATCTGTTACATCAACACAGTTACCTTTATCCATCACACTTGTAAGCTCATCAAAGAATGAAATCAGCTTTGTTTGACAAGAGATTTTTTTCCATAAAGCCATGTTGGCTTTTATTAATTATATTCCTATCCTTTAGTTAATTTTCAACTGTATCCCTCATAAGCTTTTCCATTATATTTTGCTCGGGACTGATCAGTGTTGGGTTTGGTACCATTACTTAAGAAAATAAAGACCCTAATATTTTACTTCCATTGCTCTGGTGACGCACTTAACTTGGTTCTGTTTTCCCTGGATCTCTGCATTGCGGGACAGAAACTAGCATCATGTTCTTCCTTGGTAGCTCCAGTCTGACCCAAGCAAGCCTGGCATAGGCATCATCCTCTTTCTCATGACATACTTAATGGGCTGAATGAATACCAAAAGGGAAGCGGCTGGATCTGTCTTTCCCTGGTGGGGTATTACATGTGCTTTGTTCGGTCAGTTTTATCCCACAGTAACTGGTGTGACAGACACAGGCCAGTTGGGAACAGCAGAGTAGTAGAAGGCAGATATCCTGGCCACTGGATAAGCAGTTTTCTGTTCCCTGAGTGACCAGAGCAGGGGCTGCTCCAGGCTAATGAGAACACCTGACTCCAATTAACCTGCTAAGAGTCAGGTGAGGCAGTTAAGCACCTGACTCTAATTAAGGCCCCTCTGATGCTATAAAAGGGCTCACTCCAGTCAGACCAGAGGGAGCCAGAGGAGAGGAAATGCGTGCGAGGAACTGGGAGCAAGAGGTGTGCAAGACGCTGAGAGTGAGTAGGCAGACTGCTGGAGGACTGAGGAGTACAAGCATTATCAGACATCAGGAGGAAGGTCCGGTGGTGAGGACAAAGAAGGTTTTGGGAGGAGACCACGGGGAAGTAGCCCAGGGAGTTGTAGCTGTCGCGCAGCTGTTCCAGGAGGCACTCTAGACAGCTGCAGTCCACAGGGCCCTGGGCTGGAACCCGGAGTAGAGGGCCGGCCCAGGTTCCCCCCAAACCTGCCAACTCCTGATCAAACACAGGAGGAATTGACCTGGACTGTGGCTTCTACCAGAGGGGAAGGTCTCTGGGCTGTTTCCCGACCCACAGGGTGAATCTGTGAGGTGAGCAAATCTGCCAATAAGCACAGGACCCACCAAGGTAGAGGAGGAACTTTGTCACACTGGATAGGGGATCCAAGACACCCGTTTACTTGTCTCATTGTCAAATGCAGGCATGCTCATTCCAGATTTCCTCTCAGGTCCCATGGGTCCAGCCTCCATCTCAGCTCTGCTGTATGTGGAAGTTACACCCACTCCCTAGCATGATCAGCCTGGACAGTGACCTCAAGTTTTCCAATATTAAAATCTCTGAGACTGATCAGTCTCATGGTGAAGCAAGGATTTTTTTTTTTTTAGGATCTATCGTGGTATCCATTTTAATATTATATTTCCCAGGCAGCTGCCTGGCCCGTGTAACCTCTTTGAATTGCTGTTGTCATTGTCTTTTCCATCATTCTTTGCAGAATCCTAATGTCTCCTTTTGCTATTTTCCTGGCAGCGTCCCCCAAGAGTGCTCAGGAAAGTGGGCTGTAATTTGAAGCAAGGCCTGCTGGCTGCTAGTGAGTAATTCAAGAGGACCATCTGCATCGCAGCTCACCACCTAGAATAACACTGTGAACAGGCTTGGCAGGTTCTAGTCTTAAATATTTAATGTTGTATGGGGGAAAGCCCTGAATGTAAATTTCATGAGGGATGTTTTGGTCACCTTTGGCTGTGCTGAGAGCTCCCATTCACCCTCTAGACACAAGGTCCATGAATATTCATTCACATTCCTTCAGGGATCTTTTCATTTGTAACGTTGCCAAGAATTACAAACGGGGAATGCAGGAGAAGCTGGATCAGCTGAGAGGCTAGTGGGAAGCTCAAAGGGAGAAGGGGGAGTGTTCTGAGATGTGAAGACACCTGGGGGCATAGGCTGTTCATGGTTGAAGGGTGTGATACATCCATGGGATGGTGGGGGGATAGGGATGCCCAGGTCTTCTCTAGGCAGTCTCCAGAACCGGCCGGCCCTGTGCTGGTGCTGACTGCAGGAGGCCAGTTTGATTTTATGGCAACGTGCCAGATCTGGACATTTTTCTTTCGATATTGGTGCTAATTACACCCCCCCACCCAAGGCAAAAACTAAACAAAACAACCCCTCCCCTCAACTTTATATCATTTTTTTGTGAAAATAGGTGTGTTTGAACAGAGCTGACACTAGGCATAAGCAGACTAAGCAGTTACTTGGGTTGGGGGGGCATATTCACTATTTATTATAAGAACTTGCCTGTTTCAGTATGGGGGAGCATTCAAATATTCCTGCATAGGGCCCCCAGTGGGCTAGAACTGATTCTGGGGTTGAATTGCCATTTTGGATCGAAACGTGAGCTGAGCAGAAAGCAGGGCACTGGTCTGGCTGTGGAAAACCCAGGTTCAAGACTCTGCTGGCATGTCTACTGGGGCAGAGTTAAGGCTGTGGTGCACTTTTCATGGTGTGTGTGCTCCATTCTAGCAGTGGAGGTGTGTCTCTAGGTGGCGGGGGGGGGGGGTAGAGGGTATTGTGGGCAGGCGTCCCTTTCCATTTCCTTGCTTTGTAGGGTTTCTGTTGGTATGTTATGCACAGAGCAACTTCTACTGACACACAGTGCACTGGTTGTGTGTGAATTATCTGAACATGTTGTGGAGGGCAACAAAAATGATTAGGGGGCTGGAGCACATGACTTATGAGGAGAGGCTGAGGGAACTGGGATTGTTTAGTCTGCAGAAGAGAAGAATGAGGGGGGATTTGATAGCTGCTTTCAACTACCTGAAAGGGGGTTCCAAAGAGGATGGATCTAGACTGTTCTCAGTGGTAGCAGATGACAGAACAAGGAATAATGGTCTCAAGTTGCAGTGGGGGAGGTTTAGGTTGGATATTAGGAAAAACTTTTTCACTAGGAGGGTGGTGGAGCACTGGAATTAGTTCCCTAGGGAGGTGGTGGAATCTCCTTCTTTAGAAGCAGCAAAGAATCCTGTGGCACCTTATAGACTAACAGACGTTTTGCAGCATGAGCTTTCGTGGGTGAATACCCACTTCTTCGGATGCAAGAAGTGGGTATTCACCCACGAAAGCTCATGCTGCAAAACGTCTGTTAGTCTATAAGGTGCCACAGGATTCTTTGCTGCTTTTACAGATCCAGACTAACACGGCTACCCCTCTGATCCTTCTTTAGAGGTTTTTAAGGTCAGGCTTGACAAAGCCCTGGCTGGGATGATTTAGTTGGGAATTGGTCCTGCTTTGAGCAGGGGGTGGGACCAGATGACCTCCTGAGGTCCCTGCCAGTCCTGATATTCTATGATTCTATGAACATTCAGTGAAGTAGTTTGAGGCATTCTGATCCCAAATTCATATGTGACCCAGAGGATTTGTGTGCTAAGAGGCCAACTCACTAGTCGCTATTCATCATTTGTTAGTTGTTGTTCTCCTGTTTTAAAAGTCTCAGATATCCAACCAAGGAGGCAGAAAATTCCATATGACTTATATGACCATTCATATGGTTTTCAGGTTAAAAAATGGTTTTTCAGGTTTTCTATTTTGTGGTGGAAAAGTGGAAATTCTCAAGGAAAGCAGCCACTTCCTACCAACCCATCTTGTCAAAATCCCAATTTTCCATACCAAAGAGGGCTGATCAGAAATGTCTGTCAAAACTAACACATCCCAGCTTGATGCCTGTCCTAGCAGGGCTGCTGGCTGAACTACAGTATGAACAGAGCAACCTTCACTGATACACCACACAGAATGTGTGTGTGTGACTTCTTAAAACAGTGCAATGCACACTAGCCTCAGAGCAGTGTGGAACAGTCACCGTTGGCACCCTTCCCATGTGGGTTCAATAATTAGCCCAATGCTGCCCCTACCCACCCTGGCACCTAGGCCCTAGCATTTATCAGGTGCTTGTGTGCGAAGCACGTCTCACTGATCAGTCCAGCAGCACTTGGACAGATAGATGAACATAAAAGGGAAGCAAAGGGGTTTATTATACTTCTGACCCAGTGGGTGTCTGGAAACTCTTCAGCTGCCACCATCTGCCAGCGTTTGGGAGAGCTGGTGCTGCAGCTGGAGATTCAGCCAGTGCTGGTGTGGGGTTTGGCTCAGAGCCTGCACCCCCTCCCAAACCCCAACCCCCTGCCCCAAACCGGTGAAAGTGAGTGAGGGTGGGGGAGAACGAATGATGGAGTGAGCGGGGTGGGGCTTTGGGGAAGGGGCAGGGTAGATCCTGGGTTGCCCTTAGATTCAAAAACTGATCTTGGGCTTTAAAAGGTAGGAGACCACTGCCTTAGACATAGTAGGGATTTTCTCACTGGATTTACTACCTCGGTACCCAGAATTAGCTATAATTCCAGTAAGACTTATTTCCCCTGAAGGAATGGAGAGCAGATGCCCTCAGAGGGGAAAGAGGGCTATATTACTTGTCTAGCTCCTCAATTGACTCTGCTGCATCATTTCACTCTTGCCTGGGTTAATTCTGAGGCAATTGCTCTTCACCCTGGTGTCGATCTCTTGCAGGCACCTAGGCACTGCCCACAACCTTGGCCCTGGCTATGGGAGGGAGATGTAGACTTGGGGGCAGCAGTGTGTTATTGCTGGCAGTGGCCCCATCTGGCGGAAGGTAAATCCAGGTCCACACACAGGCCCGGGCTTATCACTGTGATTAGCGCAGCTCCTGGAGCCTGCCAGCTGGTGCACTGAATGCCATGCTGGGGCTCGCAAGTTACAACACTATGGTGGCCTTTAAGGGACATGCCATTAGCTCAATGTGCCATCTCTCCAGGGGTCTCATGTAGACACCAAAGAGGAGGGAGACTGTACTGATCCCAGCGGAAGGCTGCTGTGGGGGCCTGGAGAGATAAGAGCTGATGCCACCCATCCCCTCTGGGTCCTTTCGGAGAGGGATGGTGGAAGCCAGCAGGGTCCTTCAGCAGGTGAACAGCAGCTGGGGGGGGGGTGGGGGGTGTCAGCGGGAGAAGCAGGAACGGAGCTCTCTGGGAAAGGGGTCATGCCGGGCCCCGTCACATGATCGCGACTGATTTTCCATTGTTTGGTGAATGAATATTTGCGCTTGTCCGGCCGAAGCACGTCTGCCCCTGTGCCCAGGGGAATGGCACCACCAGGGAGCGGAGGACAAAGCAGTGCAGAGGCTGAGTCCCTTGTTGCTCACCCTGATACAGCCTAGTCTGGATGCTCCACGGCAAGGCCAGGGAAGGGGCAGGAGCGGGGTTCCCTCTGAGGGGTGATGGCAGCGGTGCCATGGATGCAGGTGGCATGTCACAGATCAATATAGCACAGGCCCTTCCCCGAGCAGAGCCTCACCATCCTGCTGAGTGAAGTGTGCTGGCTTGGCCATGGGGGTGACCGTTCACGGGTGCCTGGGTTAAGTCTTTTAGGCTGTCACGACAGTACACCCCACGCCAAGAGTGGCAAGGCAGCAGCTTCTTCCCTGGCGTCTTTGCTATCATGCATGATGCTATCAGTTCCTCACTAGGGCCAAGGACTGCCTCCCTTCCTCGGGCCCTAAGGTACTACCTGGGGTGTGCTGGGGCCCTAACGGACTGGTCCATGTGTGTGCTGGGGCCAGGATCAGACCCTAAGGAGGCCGTAAAGGTATCGGCTGCCTGCAAAATGCACTTGCAACCCTGCGTGGCCAGCTGTCCATCGGCAGCACTTAGCGTTCTCAGGCCAGTCTCACTGGGCTGGTACCATTTGTACACACCAGTCCCATCTCCTAATGCAAGCACCGAGCCAGGGCTGTATTTAAGGCCACAGTGCCAACTATTTCAGTGCTCATCAGTTTAGCAGAAGCATCCAGCTAACCTACTTATCCCATAATCCCAAACCAGCTTTCAGGTGCCAAGAGTCCCAGCTGCCCCCGCCCCAGCTGCCAAAGCCCTTCCCCTTCCTGTACAGAATTCTACAGCCCATCAAACCTTCCCCATGTAATTCACTCTGCACAGCCGCTGCCTGCAATTCCAGATACAAGGGATGCTGCAATGGTTGTGATTTGTTTTCCCATTTCATCGAAAAAACCTTCCACTGTTAAATGTACCCAAAGCTGCTGCCTCTCCATTCCACGGTAACCCAGAGCCAGGGACCTTGACCAGAACTGAGGCTGATCCTACAGCAGGGTTTAGGAACTTGATTAAATTTTGCTAGTTACCAAGGGCTGAAACTTCTGGTGGTCTCTCCATTTCATGCCGGTTCTCCCCTTACCTCCCTGTGTATCTCTCCCCCAGACCAATTAAGGATTTTCCAGGGAAAGCTTGAACCTTGATCATTGCAATTAGTGGCTATAAATGCAGCATCAGCCTGTGTGACTGCCCCCTGGGATTTTATAGAGCAGGCTCTTTGGTTTGAATTATGTGCACAGAGCCTCTCCTCATGCTTCACTCTGCCATTCCCAGTGGAGTGCTTCTGCCTACATGAATCAAATTGCATTAAACTCTTGTCACTCACTCTACTCCCTGCTTTAACGCTGGAGTTTAATCATGCCAGATAACGTTTCTATTCCTCGCAGCCTGGCCTTACTTCACTGACACTCCCAGGCGGAACAATTATTCTCCTCTCTGTGC
The DNA here is from genome assembly GCF_020497125.1 of Mauremys mutica. Classification (NCBI taxonomy): domain Eukaryota; kingdom Metazoa; phylum Chordata; order Testudines; family Geoemydidae; genus Mauremys; species Mauremys mutica. Next base: position 27,790,292 of record NC_059087.1, read on the forward strand.
CTCCTCTTCTGCAGATAAGGGGAGGATTTGGTGTTACAGCTGCTAAGAATTATACAGCCTCACTTCTGATCTAGCTTTTTAGATCCCAGATCCAGACAAAGGGCCCAATGACAATGTAAGGCATTGTGGATGCTTTTGTTTATCGTGTGCCTACCACGTTTCTGTCATTGGTTTTCCATGGGGTTAGATTGTATTTGACATTTAAAACTCACAATTCTCCGCACCAGATATAGCTGTAGTCCCGGCTGTGTCTTTCTAGATTTAGAATTCATACAGAAAACCGCATGCCATTCCATGCAACGGGCATCTCACAGTTGCAAAGTCATGCACTCAGAAATTAGTAAATGACAAATGTAAGTTTGTCCAGGTCATCTCTGCTCTGGCACCATGAGCACGTGTGTTACCATGTACTGTTTAATCTATATAACAGGATTCCAGGAATGTCATTCTGTGTGTCACTCTGAAACGCAGAATGTCTGCTGAGTCAACGTGAAGCAACGAAAGCAGCTACTGGCAGGGCTGAGCTCGCTCTTTGTTCAGAATACCACCAGGCTCAGTCTTCACTGGGATTCGTGCTCTGTTACTGTCCAATCTGTAAGTTTTCAGTCATTTTTGGCTCCTTTACACACATGGCTTTATGAATTACATGCATGCAACAGCGTGGGCTTTCAGGTAGTGATGCTATAATTGATGTGGTGGGTGTCAGCAGAAGGCGCTGTTACACGAGTTCCTAGAGTGGGACGAATGTTCATTCTAGGGAGACGTGGTGTTGTTGTTGGTTTGGGGTCTGTGCAGAGGCAACTTCTGGAGAAGGTGCCGTGCTGTGAGCAGGAGAGTTTGCTCTCTGCCTTGGCCTCTGACAGGAGTCATTTCTGGAGGCAGAGTTACTCCCTAGGAGCTGGGCGTCTGGGCTGAGTTCCCTGGCAGAAGGGATTGCCTTGTGTGCTACTTGAGCACCATTGTTCCAGTACTGTAGATAAAACCAGTTATTCTAAGACTATACCCAGACTCTGGTTTCTCCTGCAAGGTCCCAGAAATATGGAACTGCTCAGCAGGGGGCAACATTCTTCTTTATTTGTACTAGGGCAGTGTCTTGGGCCCTAGTCTCATTGTGCTAGGCACTGTACAAACATGTAACAGAGACAGTCTTGCTCTGCAGAGCTTACAACCTAAAGGACATGACTGCGTGGTAGTTTCCTGCATGACCCCTGCCTCATTCAGTGCCCAGCTTGGACAATGAATGAGGCATGGCTGTGCTGTGAATTGGTCTGAGGTATGGAGCACATCTGCCTCATTCACAGTAGAAGCTGGATGGTAAGGTGGTGAATGAGGCAGGGATCCGCTGATGGAAAATGAACAGTCAAGGAGGTAGGGCTGGTGACACAGGAGATCAGAGTTCCAATATCTGCTTCATATGTCCGGTGTGGCAAGTCACTTAGTGTTGGATCCACAGAGGGACTCAAGTTTGGCAACGCTGAGCAACACCACATCCAACTACTAGATTCCCTGCTACCTGGTGAAATTATATCATCTGTTTCTTCCCCAGATACAGAACAGAAATATTTATTGAACACTTCTGTCTTTTCTGCATTATTATTCATAATTCCATCATTTTTATCTAGTAATGGACCAGTACCATTGTCAGGATTCTTTTTGTTCCTAATATATTTTAAAAAACTGCTTCTTTTTGTCATTAACTCTGCAGGCCGTAGATGTCTCCGTGTCTCCCTTGGCTTCCCTTATCATTTTTCTACAATTCCTAACTTCTGATTTATATTCATTACTGTCAACTTTCCCTTTCCCTTTCTTCCATTTGTTGTCTTTTTTTTTACAGAGTTCTTCACCTCTCCTCTAAACCAGATTGTTTTTTAACCAGCAAGGATTCTTCCTCAATTGTAGGATTGTGGCTTTTGGGGCATTTAGCAAGGTGCTCTGTGATCATTTCCTCTTTATCAGTAAGGACAAAGTATATTACAGAATTCCCCTGTGTAGGTTGCCACACTTTTGGAGTTAGGAGATTGTCATCTTAATGTTTAGAAAAGCCAGTGATGTTTTAGTACTTCCAGCATGTGACTTCCAGCATATGTTGCTCAAACTGAAATCCCCCATGGGCACACATTTCCTCCCCGTACGTTACAGATAGGTGCATAAAGAGGTAGTCATCCTGTTCCCTAGTGTGATTTGGCGGCCTGTATCAGCCACCAACTAATACCCCACCTTGTGCTTTATCTGTTAGGACATTGATCCATGAGTATTCAAGATCATTTTCTTCTGAGTTATCAAAATGTTGTGTAGCGTATGTTAGCTGCTCATTCAGTGAGCCTCATCCATCCTGTGCAATGAATGAGGCAGGAGTCCTGTGGAAAAAATAGCACATGATCATGCAACTGAAGACAGTATCACAATGCATACACCCAAGAGGGCTGAATTAAGGTTGCACAGGCAACCTTAATACAATATTCATTGATTCCAATGCCAGAAGGGACCACTGTGATCACCCAGTCTGACCTCTGTATAGCACAGGCCACAGAACAACCCTGACATTTCTTTTTGAACTATAGCATGTCTTTTTAAAAAAAAAATCCAGCATTTCCAAAGGAGGCAGAGGATTATTCCTTTTACCAGGCTACAGGACTCCCTGACCAGTTTGGATATGGCCCTGTAGATTGCTCAGGCCCTGGTTACTTCCTGAGCTCTGTGTGACTGAAGCTCTGCACCCATGTGGAGCCATGGAGTTAGTTTTGCAGGCCAGTGCACCGCTGCTGTCCCTACATGCACACAGTATGAGCTCAGCAAACATCAACAACTGCACATGTTCCAGGTGTGAGTCTCAAACATGGACAAATTGCAAAGGATAAATACAAAACCACAAGCCTGTAGGGACAGAATCAGAAAGGCTAAAGCACAAAATTAGTTACACCTAGCAAGGGATATAAAAGGCAATAAGAAGCGTTTCTATAAAAAACAGTAGGAACAGGAGAAGATGAAGGAAAGTGTTGGTCTTCCACTAAGCGGAGAAAACATCACATAGACATAACAGATGGCATCAAGCTTATTTTGCTTCAGTCTTCACTAAAAAATCTTTGCTAATTTTGACCTGATACGTAACTCAATTAATATTGACAATAAGGGGGAAGGAAGGCAAACAAAAATAGGGAAAGAACAAGTTAATGAACCTTTAGAGAAGTTGGATGTCTTCAAGTCATCAGGGCCTGATGAAATTCATCTTCCAGGAACTAGCTGAAGTAATCGCAGAACCATTAGTGATTATTTCTGAGAATTCATGAAGGAGGGGTGAGATCCCAGAGGACTAGAGAAGGACGAGATCATTCCTCTCTAGTCAACATCAGTGAGGCCTCATCTGGAGTACTGTGTCCAGTTTTGGGGCCCACACTACAAGAAGGATATGGAAAAATTGGAAAGAGTCCAGCAGAGGGCAACAAAAATGATTAGGGGGCTGGAGTACATTACGAGGAGAGGCTGAGGGAACTGGGATTTATTTAGTCTGCAGAAGAGAAGAATGAGGGCGGATTTGATAGCTGCTTTCAACTACGTGAAAGGGAGGTTCAAAAGAGGATGGATCTAGACTGTTCTCATTGGTACCAGATGACAGAACAAGGAGTAATGGTCTCAAGTTGCAGTGGGGGAGGTTTAGGATGGATATTAGGAAAAACTTTTTCACTGGGAGGGTGGTGAAGCCCTGGAATAGGTTACCTAGGGAGGTGCTGGAATCTCCTTCCTTTTTTAAAGAGATTTTTAAGGTCAGGCTCGACAAAGACCCATCTGGGATGATTTAGTTGGGAATTGGTCCTGCTTTGAGCAGGGGGTTGGATTAAATGACCTCCTGAGATCCCTTCCAACTCTGAGATTCTATGAAAAGGAGAACAAAGAGGACCCAGGGAATTATAGATCAATCTGTGGAAAGATACTGGAACAATCAGTTAGTTAGCCCCTAGAGGATAGGTAATGAGGAATAGCAATATGGATTTATCAGGAACAAATTATGCCAAACCAACTTAATTTCCATCCGTGACTGGGTTACTGACCTAGTCTATCGGGAGGAAGAAGTAAATGTGATTTATCAGGCTTTTGACACAGTCCCAAGTGACATTCTCATGAGCATACTAAGGAACTGTTGTCTAGATGAAATTACTATAAGATGGGTGCAAACTGGTAGAAAGACCATACTCAAAGTGTATAAAAGGTTCACTGTCAAACTGGTATGGGAGATCTATTGGCATGCCACAGAGGTCAGTCCTGAGTCTGCTACTATTCAATATTTTTATTGATGACTTGGACAATGGAGTGGAGAATATGCTTATAAAATTTGCAAATGACTCCAAGCTGGATGGGGTTGCAAGCACTTTGGAGGACAGGTTTAGAATTTTAAATGACCTTGATAAATTGGAGAATTGTTCTGAAATCAGCTAGGTGAAAATCAATAAAGACGAGTGCAAAGTACTTAACTTAGGATGGAAAAATCGAATGCACAGCCACAAAATGGGGAACAACTGGCTAGGTGGTCGTACTGCTCAAAAGGATCTGGGTGTTATAGTGAATCACAAATTGAATGAGTAAGTGATGTGATGTGGTTGTGAAAAAGGCTAATATCACTGCTGGATGTAGTAACAGGAGTGTCTTATGTAAGACATGGGAGATAATCATCCTGCTCGGCTTGGCACTTATGAGGCCTCAGCTGGACTATTGTGCCCAATTCTGGGTGCCAGACTTAATGAAAGATGTGGAGAAACTGGAGAGAGCCTGGAAGAGAGCAACAAAAATTATCAGTGTTTAGAAAACTTGTCCTTTGTGGTTAACTGGCTAAGCGGCAGTTCTGCAGAAAAGGATCTGGGGATTACAGTGGACGAGAAGCTGGATATGAGTCAGCAGTGTGCCCTTGTTGCCAAGAAGGCTAATGGCATTTTGGGCTGTATAAGTAGGAGCATTGCCAGCAGATCAAGGGAAGTGATTATTCCCCTCTATTCAACACTGGGAGTATTGTGTCTACAGAAAGGATGTGGGTAAATTGGAGAGAGTCCAGCGGAGGGCAATGGAAATGATTAGGGGGCTGGAGCACATGACTTACAAGGAGAGGCTGAGGGAACTGCGCTTGTTTAATCCACAGAAGAGAAGAGTGAGGGGGGATTTGATAGCAGCCTTCAACTACCTGAAGGGGGGTTCCAAAGAGGATGGAGCTCGGCTGTTCTCCGTGGTGACAGATGACAGAACAAGGAGCAATGGTCTCAAGTTGCAATGGGGGAGGTCTAGGTTAGATATTAGGAAATACTGTTGTTAGAGGGCTTATTCCTTCACCCTCTCACTTCCCTGGTCCTTCTCACATGAACAGAGAGCAACAATACCCGAAGTCCGAAGGTGCAAACAATTGGATGTTTATTGGGGTGGACTTCCAGCAAGCTTAAATCCAAGTTCCTTTTTCCTTATTTTCAAATCCCAATTTACTTCCTGTTTGCCCCTAATTTATATCGTAGTAATCTTAGCTATACCTTAACCAATCATTCTCCTGATTAGCTAATCAATTATATCCCACCACCTTAATTAGTTTACACCCAGCAAAATTAATTATACAGCAGACAGAAACAATCAGAGAACCAGACAGAGACCGTGCAAATAAACAATATCAGACTGGGAACTATACAGTAATGACAAAACAATACAGAAGTGAGGATTTCACAACAACATCTATAAAGACATAAGGGTTTCCAAGCTATGTCTATTGATAAGTGAGTTCTTACCAAACAGAAAGCTATCAAACTAAATTTCCTTTTACAACTTCTAGGCTCTTCCTTTTATCTGAAGGTGATAGATCGGATCACCTTTCTAACAGCCCCAGATTGCCTTATTCAATGTGACTAGTTTGAAATATAAGGATGTGACCATATGTTTCCCAGCTTATGGCTGCCTCTGCGGCTTAGCCAAAGGCCTTATCTTAAGAACAGGGCCTCAGACGGTCACAGTAAAAAAAGGCCCTTACACAGACAGACAGTGATTTTGATTCTTTCTTTTATACCTCTATAACTAGCTAAATAATAAACATATACCTACATTCTTAAAGTATAGGCCTTTACAGACAGGCCTGAATATCTATATCCTAACATCTGTTTCACTAGGAGAGTGGTGAAGCACTGGAATGGGTTACCTAGGGAGGTGGTGGAATTTCTATCCTTAGAGGTTTCTAAGGCCTGGCTTGACAAAGCCCTGGCTCGGATGATGTAGTTGGGGATTGGTCCTACTTTGAGCAGGGGGTTGGACTAGATGACCTCCTGAGGTCCCTTCCAACCCTGATATTCTATGATTCTATGAAAAACTGGACATGTTTAGTTTTGAGAAAAGAACACTGAGGGGGATAGGATCTGATAATAGTCTTTAAATATATTAAGGGCTGCTCAAAAAAGAGTACTGTGATCAATTTTTCTCCACATCCTCTGAAGTTAGGACAAAATGTAATTGGCTTAATCTGCAGCAAAGAAAATGTTAGGAAAAACTTTGTAACTATAAAGATAGTTAAACTCTGGAATAGGCTTCCAAGGGAGGTTGTGGAATCCCCATCACTGGAGGCTTTTAAGAACAGGTTAGACAAACACCTCTCAGGGATGGTCTAGGTTTACGTGGTCCTGTCTCAATGCAGGAAGCTGGGCTAGATGACCTCTCGAGATCCCTTCCAGCCTTAACTTTCTATGATTCTGTGAAGAATGCCGTGAGATTGGAGCGAACTTCACCATGACACTTCAGCAAACTAACTCCAAGAACACATTGGCCTTCCTCACCAGACATTTTGGCTGCAAAGCTGGCCCAAAAAGATCACAAACAATTTTTTTTACTAGAGAAGTTGTCCTTTTTCACTCCCTCACAACCAGCTAAACCATTTTTGCTAACCCACCTTCAAGCTGAGATCAAGAATCAGATGTTTCATCCCCAAACAGGAACATTTCAGAAAGGCTCAAGTGGCTGAGATCAGGGGATTGGGATGAACTCTGCAGTGCAGTCGTAACTGTGAAGAGCACTCTGCTGGGAACACATGGTACAAAGCAGCAGAATCGTCCGCTTATATGAAGCAGCAACAAATCAACAAGATTGAATTTAAAAAAAACCATTTGACACCGGAGGCCCCTTGTGGGGGGAGGAGGCATCATTGCAGAGAGAGCACAAGACCTGGGTATATTGCTCCGTGGAATAAGGTTGTTGCCCCTGCTAAAGAAACACACTTTTTTATATAGTTGAATTAGGGTTTATTTTGTGGCTGTTTTTACACAAGAATTGCAGAATGGACGTTTGGATGGTTTCTGAGCTATGGAAATCCACACTAGGTAATGGGGCAGGTGGTAACCTTCCCTCCCGAAGTCTCCATGAAGTGCTGTCATTCAATATAAAAGACAATGTGACATAAAATCAATAAGAGGTTCTATAACTGCATTAGATGTAAGAGAAAGATGAAGGAAAGTGCAGGTCTCTTACTAGTTGGGGAAGGAGAGCAAACAGCAGATGACTGGAAGACTGAAGTGTTTAATTCCTTTTTTGCTTCAGTGTTCATTATGCGTAACACAATTATATTATCACCCCAGGGGAGAATCTTGGGCTAGAATAGGGAAAGAAGAGGTTACTTAGATAAGTTAGATGTACTCAAGTCGGCAGGGCCTGATGGATTCACCCTAGAGTACTTGAGGAACTAGCCAACGTAATCTCTGAACCATTAGTGATTCATAGAATCATAGAATATCAGGATTGGAAGGAACCTCAGGAGGTATCTAGTCCAACCCCCTGCTCAAAGCAGGACCATTTCCCAACTAAATCATCCCAGCCAGGGCTTTCTCAAGCCGGGCTTTAAAAACCTCTAAGGAAGGAGATTCCACCACCTCCCTAGGGAACCCATTCCAGTGCTTCACCAGCCTCCTAGTGAAAAAGTTTTTCCTAATACCCAACCTAAACCTCCCCCACTGCAACTAGATCTAGACTGTTCTCAGTGGTAGCAGATGACAGAACAAGGAGTAATGGTCTCAAGTTGCAGAGGGGGAGGTTTAGGTTGGACATTAGGAAAAACTTTTTCACTAGTAGGGTGGTGAAGAACTGGAATGGGTTACCTAGGGAGGTGGTGGAATCTCCTTCCTTAGAGGTTTTTAAGGTCAGGCTTGACAAAGCCCTGGCTGGGATGATTTAGTTGGGTTTGGTCCTGCTTTGAGCAGGGGGTTGGACTAGATGACTTCCTGAGGTCCCTTTCAACCCTGAGTTTCTATGATTCTATGATTCTATGAACCTGATTATCTCAGAGAAGTCATGTGTGACAGATTGACAATATCCTGTAATATTCTGGACAAACCTTAGGTAAACTTTACCCAATTAAGTGAAACCTTACAGAATTAGGGTTAACACCTTTGGGTTCCATTGTATTAAAATACAATTGTGTAGTCGTTATGGTGGCATTTCTTTGGTATCTGCTTTAGAACTCCCCCTCAACCCCTGGAGAGGTGCCCATATAAAAGGTCAAACTGGATTCTGTGGGGACCAACAGGCATAGGCAGGATTTTTGCAAAAAAAAAAAAAAAGCAAATATTATTCTCAGGTATATTAACAGTACTGTCAATATAAGACATGGGAGGTAATTCTTCTGCTCTGCTCAGCATTGGTGTGGCCTCTGTTGGAGTATGGTGTACAGTTTTGAGCAGCACATTTTAAGAATGATGTGGACAAATTAGTGAGAGTCCAAAGGAGAGCAACAAAAATGATAAGAGGATTAGAAAACATGACCTATGAGGAAAAGTTGAATGAATGAGGCATGTTTTGTCTTAAGAAGAGGAGAAGGCTGAGGGGGACCTGAAAACTGTCTTCAGATACATAAAAGATTGTTACAAGAAGGCCGATGATCTGTTGTTCTCTATGTCAACCATGGGTAGGAAAAGAAGGACTCTACTTAGTTTGAAGCGTGGGAGATTTAGGTTAGATGTTAGGAAGCAGGTAACCTATAGAGGCTGTGGAACCCCCGTCCCTGGAGGTGTTTAAGAACAGGTTGGACAAACATCTCTTAGGGATGGTGCAGGTTTATTGGGTCCTGCCTCTGCACAGGGCAGATGGACCAGATGAGACCCCTTCCACCCCACGTGACTATGATTGTGTGTTTGCATATCCCTGTCATTCTGTACTTCTGCTTTCTTGTACACAGACTAACATTACCAGAGAAGCGTACAAGGAATCAAGTGCACTGTGATTGTGACGCCGTTGTAGCTGACTCGAGATGGTTCCTTCGCTGCTCTGTGGATGCTGAGTATGACTGGTGAATCACACGGTCTGGACGGCATGCAATTGAGCCTTGGCAGCGAGGTTTGATTTTGGATGCATCCACCAATAGGCAGGGTTATAGGAGCACATTAATCTGCCATTGTTCCCCTGATGCATCTGCACCATGGGAGGGAGCCAGTGCTGGAGGAAATAGGGACCGATGTCCAGATGTATTAGTGCTGGCAGTTTATTACTATTGCCACTATTTGGAATTATAGACTGTGATTCACCTGTGCATATATTTTACCTGCTTTAACCTCTCAATAACTCTTTTTTCCTTTTCTTAGCTAATAAACCTTTAGTTTGTTTACTGTAGAATTGGCTACCAAGTGTTGTCTTTGGTAGGAGATCTAGAATGCAACTTGAGCTGGGAGAGTGATTTATCTCTTGGGACTGGGAATATCCTGGAATATTTGATTTTTTGGGTCCAGTTTTGTCTGGGTGGCAAGATAAACTGAAGAGTGTAAAGGGACTGTGTGTGGCTACATGGTGAGACTGTTATAGTGATCCAGGAATTCACGTGTTACTGGCTTGGTGAAATCTAATTATTGAACATACCACAAGCTTGGGGTGTCTGCCCCAAGTTAGACACTCCATGGTCATGAGCTACTCCAGACTGCGTGACAGTAGCATTCCCACGTTGGCCTCAACTAGAGTCTTACTTCGAACCTAAGAATTCTTTTGTCTGTCCTTTTTGTTTTTGTAACACAAGGTGGGTGAGGTAATCTCTTTTATTGGACCAACTTTTGTTGGTGAGAGAGACAAGCTTTTGAGCCACACAGAGGGGTGTGTGTGTGGGGGTGTGTGTGTGTGAGAGAGAGAAAAATAGAATTTATTGTTCCTTCCTTTCATCTTGAGGGGGCTTTATCTGGATGAAGATTCATAATTTTAGGACCAGAAGGGACCATTATTATCTGGCCTCCTGTATAACATGGGCCAGAGAACCTCCCCAGAATAATTCCTAGAGCAGATCTTTCAGAAAAAGGAGCTTGATTTAAAAATTGTCAATGATGGAAAATCCACCACGACCCTTGCAACATTGTTCCACTAGTTAATTCCTCTCATTGTTCAAAAACGTACACCTTTTTCCCAGTCCGCATTTGTCTAGCTTCATCTTCCAGCCATTGGATCATGTTCAATCTTTCTCTGCTAGACTGAAGATCCCATTATTAAATATTTGTTCACCATGTAGGTACTCATAGATTGTCATCAAGTCACCCATTAACCTTCTCTTTGTTAAGTAAACAGATTGAGCTCCTTGAGTCTATCACTATAAGGCAGGTTTTCTAATCTTTTAATCATTCTCATGGTTCTTCTCTGAACTCTCTCCAATTTATCAAAATCCTTTGGACACCAGAACCAAATACAGAGGTAAAATAACCTCTCTACTCCTACTTAAGATTCCCCTGTTGATGCATGGCAGGACTGCATAAGCCTTTTTGGCCATAGCATCACACTGGGAGCTCATGTTCAGCTGATTTTTCATCATGACCCCAATATCTCTTTCAGAATCACTGCTTCCTAGGATAGAGTCCCCCATTCTGTAAATAAGGCCTTCCTTCTTTGTTCCCAGATGTATACGTCTAGCCATATCAAAATGCCTATTGTTTGCTTGCACGCAGTTTGCCAAGTGATCCAGATCGCTCTGAATCAGCGACCTGCGAGAGATGAACATTTAGCAGACAGAGCGTGCTGCAAGCAGCCAGCAGGAGTGGGGATTGCTCCAGAGGCGTTCCACAATGTCGGACATGGGAAACAGGAACAGTTATTAGAGCTAATTGGATCCAAACTGCATGTAGTGGGGAGCTAGGATGCCCCTCAGCTCCTGTTCAGGCTCTTTCGCCTGTGTTAATTTGGTCTCCCTGTATTCTTAGTCTCAACAAATCCTTGCACATCAATTGCCAAAGCGGTTCTCTCCTAATGTCTGCAGAGCTGCTCCTAATGGCATAGTCCCCTTAATTGGCAGCCAGGGCTTTGCTTTCAAATTGAAAACAAACAAAAAAAGATCCTCAAATACAGTATAAAAGCCTATTGCAGACACATGGCTGCAGCCAAGCCTGCCAAACTGCAGTCTACAGCCCGTCTAATGGCCTCGCAGGGAGTGCAGTAAGCAGCCCCAGGGGTCCTGGGCTCGCCATGCAGGGGGCTTTGTATCTATCTCTGGGCTGGCTGGGGCTGAGACCAGTCTCCAGCTGACACTGCCCCCGGTGGCCAAACCTTTCAATACCATCCCAGATTCTGGGCTTCAGGCAGCTCTCAAAGGCCACCAGGCGTGTTTGTCACAGCTGATACAGCAAGCGGGAGAGACAGGCCGAAAAGGGAGGAGACATTGCCCTGACTGAACGTGGAGCTGAAAGAAATAGAAATGCCATTTCATCAACTGCCTGCCTGGCTCTGTGTCGCTGCCTGAGGAAGCAAAGGCTCCAACTGCTTAGACAGTAGGGCAGGAGAGGAACCGCACGCGATGTCTGGAGCCACCCCTGGTCAGAGCAGAACGGAGGAATATGTGGGGAGTGACGGAGTGACCTGACGTGTTCCGTCCTTTCCTTGCAGACGGGGCACAGGGCAGCGTTGGCGGCAGTGGAGATGCAGCCGTGGTACTGGATGCAACGTCTCAACATCTTCCTTGTTGGCTCATCCAGTTTCCGGGCCTGTATCTGAAAACGATTCCTAAACTTCCGCGGACCTGGCGTGTGGCTGCCTGTTTGTTAGGGGCCACTTCTAGCTCCCATCACGCCTCTGATCTGTGACTTGCGCTGGCTTCCATTGTGTTTACTGGTGTCGTTTGCCATGAATGCACCAACTTATAAAGCCTTCACTAGGCCGGATCTCAGTTACCCAGAGACCTGTCTCTCCCTCAGTGCATCGGGGGAGAAGTGGAGGAGCTCCGGCTCTGCATTTAAATGGGAAGGGGCTGGAGGCAGGAAGTTCTCCAGCAGGGTGGGGAAGGGGGTTGGAGGCAGGAACTTTTCAGGGATGGGGCCCGAGGTGGGGAGTTCTCCAGGGGACTCTCCACTGTGGAATGCATTTCCCTTGCTGGTTTTCCAAGGGCTGAATGAATGGCCCTGTATGCGGGTCACCTGGCAAGGCCAGTGTGTTCTCCCATGTTTCTCTGGCTAAGCGGGGTAGGAGTGAGGGAGCGTTTGGCCATTGGCCCTGGCTGCTGTTTGTGTGAAGAGTGGAGGGAGCCCAGCGCTCTGACTGGGCAGGTTTTAAGGACCTGAAATAGTAACAAACACTCCAAGCTGTGGGAGCTGCAGAGCCCTCTCCCCACTGAGACCAGCCAGGAGAAGGCTCCTCCCGTAGGGTCGCTGTGTGCGAAGCCGCAGGGTGATTTGGGGCACGTCTGTGCTGGAGCTGGCTACAGACCCGCGCTAGCTCTGATTGAGCAGCACGCTGAAACTAGAAGTGTTGCCGTGCCGGTGCGAGTGGCAAGCAGGGCTGTCTGCCCCAAGGACGTGCCTAAGGTCTCAGATGGGATCACACTTGGGCAGCAAGTTCCTCCTGCTGCTCGCGCCACTGTGGCTACATTTCTATTTCTAGAGCGCTCGCCCGATCAGTGAGACTCTTAATAGGTTTCCTTGAGCTGCAAATTATTCCTCCACCTCCGGTGCAGACTTACCCTCAGTGCGAGCCCACGGCACTGGCACAGAATGGCTTTGGCTTCGAGGCTTGGCTGGCTGGTTAATTGGCATATCAGAAAGCGGGAGTTTTGTTCCATTGCTCCATGTGGCGCAGCTCTCCCTGCCTCTCCTCCACAGAGGCCATTTCTCAGGCTCTCAGATCTCAGCTGTTGCAAGCTTCCATTGGCTTGGAAATTCACAAGCAGACTGTGAGCCCAGATCCTGCTCTGCCTCCCCACAATGAGGCACGCTGAGCTAGGCCACCGTTCGTGTCCATATTGTTTTCCGTATTACACCCAGAGTGGTGTTTTCACTCCTGACCGATAGTGAGTACGTCAAGCTCCTCCTTAAATCCACCCGGGAGAACAAAACCGAGACAAACTCCAACAGCCCGCCTTGGCTACAGCATCGCTCTGTTAAACTGGCGACAGGCAGAGCTCTGCCCCTTGCGAAGTCGCTCGGGCAGGCACTGCCCAAGAGCACGCTGATGCTCTCAATGGCTTTGCGGTCATGCCTCGCTTCTGCTGGAGGCAGCACTTGGGTCATCTTCAACGGAGCAGTTTCTCAGCCCATTCCCAAGGGCCTGTTGCAGAGTGGGTGCCTGGCCATTCATCATTCTGCCTGATAAAGAGTGCGGACAGGGGCAAGCCATTAGCCCTTAGATTCCACATCCTTCATTGTCAAGAACCCCCCTATTTGGCCAGCTCTACCCCTTCCCTTTGGATTCTGGGGCTCCTGCAGCATACATTTTAAGGCTACAAGGGACAATTATGATTACCTCCTCTGACCTCCTGCAGCACCCAGGCCACGAGAATCTCACCTAGCAATTCCTGCATCAAGCCCATATCCTGTGACTGAGCTAGAGAGGCTCTTTTTGAAAGATATCCGATCTCAATGTAAAGACTGCAAGTGCTGGAGACTCACCAGGTTCCTGGGTAACCTGCTCCAATGGTTAATTACCCTCACTGTTAAAAAGCTGTGACTTAGTTCCAGACTGACTTATACTGACTTCCACTTCCAGCCATTAGATCTTGTTCTGCCTTTGTCTGCTAGATTAAAGCACCCTCGACTATCAGAAACCTTCTCACTGTGTGGGGATTTATCAACCGTCACCTCTTAACCTTCTCTTTGTTAAGCTAAATAGATTGAACTCCTTTAGTCTCTATTTTCTAGACCTCTGAGATCATACTTAGCTCTTTTCTGAACCCTTTTCAATTTTTCAACATCCTTTTGAAAGTGTGGACATCACAACTGGACACAGTATCCAGTTGTGGTCTCACTAGTGCAGCATACTAGGTAATCCACTCAGTAAACACCAAACTCTTAGCTACAGGATCACACTGGAAGTTCATGGTCAGTTGGTTATCACTGTCACTACAAAGTACTTTTCAGAATCACTGGTTTCCAGGATCTAGTCCCCCATCCTGGACGGGTGACCTCATATTTAGCTTCATTAAAATATGTTTTGGCTTCGAAGGATTGGATTTTTATCCGTAAATGTTGATAAACTTTGATTTCACCGAACACACAGAAACCGACAAAAATAAAAAAAACCATTGGTAATAATAGCAATTTATTGATAGGCAAAGTAAGAAAAATGCTGCTTAAGAACTTCTTAGAGTTTAATTTAAGGCTATTTACTTTCTATATTTTGACATATGATGTTGCCAATTTGTGCTTTAACGGTTATAGAGCTTTAACTTTTTCAATCTCAGCGTCTACTGTCATTGTCTGCCCCCCATATCATTTCCCACAACTGTGAAAATTTAAATCAATAAAAATAAACGTTAAAACCCATAGTTTTGCGCAACTGTGAAAATTTAAATTCATAAACATAATAAAAAAGCTTTAAAATAAACATCATCTGTCACGATTATAAAAAAAATTTTAATTCTGCCAAGTCTAAATATTTTGTCTGATTGTGCCATGCATACTGTATGATCCAGATCACTGTGGATCAGTGACTCTCCTCATTTTATTTACCACTCTGTCAATCTTTGTTTTAGATGCAAATTTTTACAAGCAATGATTTTGTATTTATGTCCAGTTCTTTGATAAAGACACCGAATAGCATTGGGCTGAGAATCGATCCCTGCAGGACCCCCACCAGAAACACCTCCATTGGGTGATGGTTCCCCATTAACCATTATATTTTGAGGCTTGTCAACTAGTTTTTAATCCATTTCTCTCCCCTGGATACTCTCACTAGGATGGTCCAACCAGCTCTGTAGATGAGGCTCCTTCCCCATCTCAGCTAATCTCTGTGATCTTGGTGATCACAGAGCCCGGAGCTGGGAAGGCCCTGTTAGACCATCCAGTCTGTCTCCTGGGGCTGATGTGGGGTTCTTCCCTACCATATGTTTCCTAGGGCTCTGACCAGCCTGGTTTTCAATGTCTCAAGCAATGTCACTTCCCCCATTTCCCCTTGAGGAGCTGCCACAATCTGCAAGGGCGGAGGCTTCCTGTTCCCAAGAGGCTGGGGCAAGGAGACGAGATGGCTGCTGCCTCTGAAGGAGGTGCAGCTGCAGGTGCTGCCGCCTCTGGGGGTCTGGCAGCCCTTCCTCCCACATGGATGCAGGAACTGCCAGACTGGGCTCCATTCCCAGGGCTGGTGTCCCAGCTCAGACCCTGGGCAGTCCCAGCTGTTCCATACGAAGGGGCAGCATTTCCCAAAATGGCCCATTCTGGAATCACCTGCCATAGGGAGATTCTTCCTCTCTCCAGCTATTGGGATTTCCCCCAGCAGTAGCGTCCACACCCTCCAAATGGTCTGATCTTGCCTAATTCTGTAACACGAGCTCTGAGACAGACAGGACAGTGACTGATCCTGAGATCATTTGCTGTGCCACATGACCCCAGCCAAGGTTCATATTCAGTTCTCTAGTCAAACTGAATGAAAGTACCAGGGAGATGATTAACTGGATCAGTAGACAGCTGGTCTCACTAGCGTCCCATTACTCTCCTGAACTCTTCTGGGATAAGGGAGAGTCAGTTATACTAAGTGTTTCCACTTAAGTAGCTTCCCGGGTTCCAAAGGGCCTGGGTTACTTAGGTGGGTTTCCATGAAGGAAGGGAATTTTTCAGTCTCGCTCCCATAATCTGCCATGTATTTCCGACATGGAACACAGGAGATAGAATCATAGAATCTCAGGGCTGGAAGGGACGTCAGGAGGTCATCTAGTCCAACCCCCTGCTCAAAGCAGGACCAAACCCAACTAAATCATCCCAGCCAGGGCTTTGTCAAGCCTGACCTTAAAAACCTCTAAGGAAGGAGATTCCACCACCTCCCTAGGTAACCCATTCCAGTTCTTCACCACCCTCCTAGTGAAAAAGTTTTTCCTAATGTCCAACCTAAACCTCCCCCTCTGCAACTTGAGACCATTACTCCTTGTTCTGTCATCTTCTACCACTGAGAACAGTCTAGATCCATTCTCTTTGGAACCCCCTTTCAGGTAGTTGAAAGCAGCTATCAAATCCCCCCTCATTCTTCTCTTCTGCAGACTAAACAATCCCAGTTCCCTCAGCCTCTCCTCATAAGTCATGTGTTCTAGCCCCCTAATCATTTTTGTTGCCCTCCGCTGGACTCTCTCCAATTTATCCACATCCTTCTTGTAGTGTGGGGCCCAAAACTGGACACTGTACTCCAAATGAGGCCTCACCAGTGCTGAGTAGAGGGGAATGATCACATCCCTCGATCTGCTGGAAATGCCCCTACTTATACAACCCAAAATGCCATTAGCCTTCTTGGCAACAAGGGCACACTGTTGACTCATATTCAGCTTTTCGTCCACCGTAACCCCTAGGTCCTTTTCTGCAGAACTGCTGCCCAGCCATTCGGTCCCTAGTCTGTAGCAGTGCATGGGATTCTTCCGTCCTGCACTTGTCCTTGTTGAACCTCATCATATTTCTTTTGGCCCAATCCTCTAATTTGTCTAGGTCCCTCTGTATCCTATCCCTAACCTCCAGCGTATCAACCACTCCTCCCAGTTTAGTGTAATCTGCAAACTTGCTAAGGGTGCAGTCCACACCATCCTCCAGATCGTTAATGAAGATATTGAACAAAACCGGCCCCAGCACCGACCCTTGGAGCACTCCACTTGATACCGGCTGCCAACTAGACATGGAACCCCAACTAGACATGGAACCAATGATGAGGTTGTCCATGTTCTGCCACAGAAGATAATCTATAAATATGAAGTGTCTATAGACTAGTGAGGGCCACAGTCTGAAAGCCCTGAGCTCAAACTGGGGAGATGAACAAATAATCTAAATTTGAACTAAAGAAATGTCCCTTATCTCTATAATGGGCTGAACCAAAGTCCTGGATCCAAACATCCGCAAACACTGAGCCTTGGGCCCGTCTCTGCCATAAACAAATGCAAGGAGTATGGGAAATAAGTCAGAAGGATTGACGATGTTGCTGAAAGATGGAGTGGGCAGAACAGAACTCCGGTGTGATGAGTCTCGTCACCGGGATGTCCACACACTGAAGCTGGTTACAGGCTGTGTAGGAAGAAGAGGCAGAAAGGGAAGGTGAGCGGAGCAGATGCACCATATGGATGTCAGAATGCTAGTGACATACATTGTGACAGTGAAGCGTGGGGAGCTTAAACTCTGGATAAATAAGGAATGACAATCATATAGGGAAGAAACCACCTTGGGTTTCTGCTGGACGTCATGCATACTTGTGGAAAGGGAGAAGAGAAGTCTCCTATGTTGAGACATTTCCTCTTGCGTGCACATTCTCTCAAGGCCTCCTTTACTATTGTCAAGGCTGATTCCCCACTCTGGCACTTCGAGTGCAGAAGTTGGGGGCCCACAAGGATTAAAAAAATTAATACTGGCCACTCCAGGCTGGTATTAAACTCCTAAGGTTACAGCTTTCCTCTGACCTTGGATGGGTAGATGCTGCCACCACCCAAGTGCAAAAACCCCTTTGAGAACCTAGGAAGGTGTACTTGGGAATTCCTTCTCGTGAGGCACTGCAGCAGGGTGGTCCCCTGCTCCTGCCTGAAGGGCTTAAAACAGCCCGGGAGAGGGCTGTGGCTGGGACAAGAAGCCTGGGCTGATTGGGGAAAGCAGGATCAGCTGGGGCCATGCTCCAATCAGGCCCAGCTGGCCCCTCTAAGAGGCTGTGAGCCAGAAGCCCAAAACACTCTCTCTCTGTTTGTAGAGGGAGATGGGTCTGGCTGCAGGGAACTGGAGACAAGGTACCTGAGTGAAGCAGGGCTGGGGAAAGGCAGAGGAGCTGGGGAGCTCTAGCCTGGAAAGCCCCAGGCTGCAGCCTAGCATTGGGCTAAAAGGTAGTGGGGGTTGCAGAGGGCAGCCCAGGGGTAGGCCAAGGCTGCAGGTCCAAACCCTCCTTGCCAGTGATGAGTGGCTGATACTGCAGTCTGCCCCAGGGCACGGGGGTGAGACGATGACTGGCAGTAGCCATATACTGTGGCAAGGTGGGGATAGAGGATGGGGGTTCCCTGGGGAGGGGAGACCCTGAGAGAAAGGGGTTACTGCCAGGGGGCAACACCCCAGGTAAAAGGGCACCGGGTCCAGGGAGGGACACGGGGGCCAGAGGACAGGTGGATCACCAGCCTGCAGAAGGTGCTCCGGACCTGGAACTGAGCTAATTCCCAGAAATCACCAGCAGGAGACGCCGCAGGGGTGAGTCCGCTCGTCTACAGGTACCCTCAAGCCCTTTCACGCCCCCTCGGGGGAAGAGCTGCGAAAGAAAACAAAGGAAATCAGCTGTTGCCACCAGCTAATTAAACGACATGTGCACAAACTTCTTAGGACACAAAAATGCAATCCTGTTCTTAAAAAAGGTAAATTTTATTAAAAACAAAAAGAAAGAAAATACATTTGGAATCTCAGGCTTCTGCTAGATTTAAAAAAACCCACAAGGATTAAACATCAAGAATGACTTTCTGGAGGTCCACCTTAAAGTTTACAAGCAAATCAGAAGCATTTAGGATTAGCATAGAGGAATCCGTAAGCCATAACTGGGAACTGGGGTTATTTAGTCTACAGAAGACAAGAGTGAGGGGGGATTTGATAGCAGTCTTCAATTATCTGAAGGGGAGTTCCAAAGAGGATGGATCTTGGCTGTTCTAAGTGGCGGCAGATGACAGAACAAGAAGCAATGGTCTCAAGTTACAGTGGGGGAGGTCTAGGTTGGATATTAGTAAACACTATTTCACCGGAAGGGTGGTGAAGCACTGGAATGGGTTACCTAGGGAGGTGGTGGAATCTCCATCTGTTGAGGTTTTTAAGGCCTGGCTTGACAAAGTCTTGGCTGGGATGATTTAGTTGGTGTTGGTCCTGCTTTGAGCAGGGGGTTGGACTAATATTCTATGAAAAGAGATAAACCTAATGGCATCTTCCTTGACATTTCCTGATCTACTTACATATCTGGGGTTTTAAATGAGTAGTTTCTAGGTATGGTACAGATGATTTTTCGTACCTGGCCCAAAGCTTCTTACAGCATCACTGCTTGCTCCCCTCTCCCTGAGAACAACAATGGACTGACAAAGGGGAAGTTTTCCCCCAATTTTAGAAAGTTCTAGCCTTCCCATTGACTCTTTTGGTCAGGTGACCACTCCATTCCTTTTACTTATGCATTGCAGGGAGACTTCAACCCTTTACAGGTAAAGCAAATAGAGAACAGCTACTAAGAGGGATTTTATAGCTAACTGGCTGTCTGGGTGTCCATAAAAGGGAGCTCTCCCCTCCCCACATTCATTTATCACAACTATAGTAACTGATTGCCTCACAATCTCTAATGGATTTATCCATACACACTCCTGCATGGCAGGACATGGCATAACAATCCCCTTTACAGATGGGAACTGTTGCATTAAAAGGAACAGTGACTCGTGCATCATCAGAGGTTCCGAAAAGCTACAAAGATGACAATATCATGGCCCAGAAACTGAGGCCTTCCCCTCAAGGAAGAGATCACCCAGGAGCCACCATACAGGGAAGAGCTAATGTTAGGATACTGAGGCAGCTCAGTTTCAGCCTGCAGATGTCAGTTCACCCACTTGAATTCCACGAGCGAGGTTCATGGTACGCAGCGGTGCTAGGGTGCTGGTGGAGATCCAGGAGGCAGATCAGAAATGATGTGAACACGGTACAATGACAGGGAGTAGTACACCTCACCAGACCAGAGGGAGACGGGATGCTTTGCAGATGTGTAGAAGTGCGGTAAGCCAAACTCAGCCCTGGCACAACTTCATGGAAGTCAGTGGATTTATACCAGGCCCAGAGGCAAAGCAGACTATAAACGCTCGGAGAAACAGGAACACAAGGCAAGAGAGTGAGGTAACCTAAGACAGAACAGTGCGAAAAGTCCTCGAAATTGAAAAAAGAGAAAGGACTAAATTAGATTGTACATCCTCAGGTAAGGACTGTAGGGAAGGGATGAGGGTTGCCAAACCATAAAATACCTCCAGAAGGCGCCCACCTCCAACCAAATAATAAACCCCAGAAAGAGTTAATACATAGAGGGGAATAAGCAGGGTTTTCACAAACATGTTGAGGGAAAAATACTAGAAAAAAAAGTAGTTTTTTTTATTTTTTTATTTTTTACAGACTGTGGGGCTGATGAAATTAATGATGACGCTAATGAGCTGAAATAGCGGCTGGTCTTTGAAATCTCTCCTTAACAAGAAAAACAAAGAAAATAAGTTTGGACAATTAGGAATTAATGCCAACCTTGCAAAAGCAGCTCTTTAGAACAGGCAGGTCTGGGGCGCCTGGGAAAGTGGGAGTAGTCGGAACTGAGCGGGTTTGCGGGGGAATTAATAGACGAACTAACTGACCCACCTGCAATTAATTTTGAAAAAAACCCACCATCATGTTATTTCTGGGGAAAATTTATTCTTGACAAAAATTGACCTTGTAGTCTACAGGTGTAGGTAGTTGGTAGGTGAGGCATTGGTATAAGTTAAGGCAGTAACGCAATGATCCTGCAAGCCTCAAGGCCTGTAAGGCAATAGCTTAGCTACACTAATTGAAGCACATTGCCCAAAAAGCCTTAACAGGAGTAGCTAACCAGGAGTAACCCTAGATCAGAGGACAGCACAAGGCAGAGTGCTGTAGGGACTAAACTGCTGACAGGTAACCACACGATGCTACTTTATACCAGCTTAGGGTTTTTAAAGTTAGGAACATCAGCAGATGTCTGACCACAAATATGCCATGGTAACTGACTGATGTATAAGCAGCAAAGACTAAGGTGCCACAGGATTCTTTGCTGCTTTTACAGATCCAGACTAACATGGCTACCCCCTGATACTTGACTGATGTATATGATAATAAGCTTGATATAAATAGACTAGTAACCTATTGGAGAAGGGCACCCCAATATTAGTAGAGGGAGGAACTACAAATAAGGAAAAGGCCTGAAACCCCTCCTGAATAGGCATTAGGCCGAGTGGTGTCAGGATACCACATTATAACAGCTGTGTCCTGGCCTGTGTGCTTTGGAGTTGTTGCTCTTGGGAGAGGCCAGGATGAAAACCATTGGTGATGGAGATGAGGAAGATGAGGAGGAAGATAATGACTAACACTTCCCATCATTCTGCAAGGGATGGTGTGAGTATATGGGGTGCTCAGATGCATCTTCTGTTTTCTCTCTCTCCACCTTGCTGGGCTGGAGTGTTGGTGACTTTGTCAACCGCATGAATAAAGCTGTTACAAACTCCGATGGTTTTTCCTAAGTGTGAATGTTGCAGCCATGCACAACTTAGGGTTCCCATTTGAACAGTAATTCTAATAATACTGGGCTTGAGCTTGGGACATGAACCTAGCCAACCTCAGCGTGTTAACTGGGAATTCTTAAGTGATCAAGATAATTAAAACACAATCCATAAATCAGGCAACAACCTGAACAATGAATCCCCATTAGACCCCTGTCACATGACCTGGAATGGGTTGTGGGATCTAAACACAGGGCAGAGGCAGACAGCTCTGGCGCATGTTGTAGGGTAGGTTCTAATGGCAGGGCCCAGAGATCAGAGCTAGAAAGGATCTGGTCTTGTGTGACGTGTTCACTGTTTGTTACAACTTCCCGTCGCACCATCAGTATGCACAGTGAGAGGTGCGTGAAGCATGTCAGCAAGGCTTCATGCAAGGAAGGTGCTGAGCGCACTCAAGCTAGCGGGCCTAGCTGTGGCTACACACAGAAGCTACACCAGGATATCTAAAGTGGTGCAAGGACCCTAATGTAGATGCAGTTATACTGGGTTATTACCA
Source organism: Mauremys mutica (assembly GCF_020497125.1). Lineage (NCBI taxonomy): Eukaryota > Metazoa > Chordata > Testudines > Geoemydidae > Mauremys > Mauremys mutica. The sequence goes on from NC_059087.1 coordinate 27,812,455, forward strand.
CATAGGAAAGGGAAAACTATACCAGTATAAGACACTTTTATACCAGTATAACTATATTGGTAGGAAAATTATTCCACTAACCGACCAATCAGTACAAAATCGGAGTGTAGAGCATGTCTAAGGAGCACAGGCCAAGGTCCACAAAGGGTCTTCGGCATTGCAATGCGGAGTGTCATGGCACCTAAGTTGTAGGCACCTAGAAAATCACAGGACCACACTGTGATCCGCAAAGCCTGAGCAAGGTGATTTGGCTCCCTGTAGCATGAATGTGGGGAGACAGACACCTTAGCGTGTGATCCACAAAAGCCAGTGCTCTAGGTGGGGCACCAGCTAAGCTAGCCGATGGGAGATGTTGACCAGAGAGGTGTGTGCTAAGCCCTCTCCCTCTCACCGAGAGAGGTGCTTAAATCCAGGCTACAGGGAGGCATCTACCTCTGCTTAGTGATCCACCAGTGGGAACCCCTCTCCTAGAAGTAGACGGTCTTGGTGCCTAAGGTGTTTCTTTCAGCGATGAGTTAGGCGCCAGCCTCACTCCCCACAAAGCAGCCTGAGGAAGTGGTGGTGCCCACCTTCTGACTTTTAGCCTAGCGGTTAGAGCATTCACTTGTGACAGGGTTCAATTTTCCCCTCTCAGGCTGACTAAGGGGGAGAAGAGATTCAAACAGGGGTCTCCCACCTCTTAGGAGTGTGCTCTCACAACTGAATTGTGGAACATTGTGATAGGAGGCGGCATCAGTCTCTCCTGTTGAAGCTGTTCCACTGTGGATCAATAATTTAAGGAGAATTGGAGCAGGGAGCGTGGGCCCTGGGTCTCCTGTGTAGGTGTCCTAATCATTGGACTACAGAGTCATTCTCTCTCTCTCCCCCAGGCCCAGTGGGGATAAGCACCTATGTAACCTTTGCGACTCTAGGCCACACTCGCTAAAGGAACAGCAGATACAACACAGCACATCGAGTACCGTGTCCAGTTCTGGGCCCCACATTACAAGAAGGATGTGGAAAAATTGGAAAAAGTCCAGCGGAGGGCAACAAAAATGATTAGGGGGCTGGAGCACATGACTTGCGAGGAGAGGCTGAGGGAACTGGAGAAGAGAAGAATGAGGGGGGATTTGATAGCTGCTTTCAACTACCTGAAAGGGGGTTTCAAAGGGAATGGATCTAGACTGTTCTCAGTGGTGGCAGATGACAGAACAAGGAGTAATGGTTGGATATTAGGAAACACTATTTCACTAGGATGGTGGTGAAGCACTGGAATAGGTTACCTAGGGAGGTGGTGGAATCTCCTTCCTTAGAAGTTTTTAAGGTCAGGCTTGACAAAGCCCTGGCTGGGATGGTTTAGTTGGGGATTGGTCCTGCTTTGAGATGACCTCCCAAGGTCCCTTCCAATCCTGATATTCTATGATTTGATGATTCTATGATCGCTAGAGAAAACAAAGCCATGATGAAAAATGTAAAAGCAGCGAGAAATGAAGGCAGAAAATGAAATGAGTTTCATGTCAGAATAATGCAAGTTAATACACGGGGGAAAGTGAATTGAAACACAAATATCTCTGGGGAGAAGGGTAACATTGATTGAGACAGTGGAGGTGATAAGGAACAAGAGAATGAGACAAGTGTTGGAAGCAGAACATCTAAAAGGTGAATTATCAGTGCAGACAGGATTAAAGAAAACATGTCAACATAAGCACGCTTTACATCGTAGTTGAGAACCAAAGAAATGTCTGAGATATTGAAACAATTCATTACCGTCTTTCTTAGCCAAGGTAGAAAGCATCGCTCTGATAAGAACTGCCGATAGCTGAAGGTTTATACTCAACGTGACGTTTCCAAAAAAAGAGACGTTCGATGTGAAGTTCAGACGGCTAGAGCAAGCATTGTCAAGTTCTGGGAAGGCTTTTGAGTGTAGAGCCATACCCCAGATAACCTGGCTCTGGGGCACAACAACTATCTTGTTCATCTAATGGACTCTTAACAATTCACACGTGAAGTGAGCCTGGTCTGATGATTAACCAAGGATCATCCCTGGGAAGGAACGTAGCAATGGGGCACAAAAAGGGTGCCAAACCCTTCGCTTCCTTGCTTTGAGCTGAGAACGGTCTGGGCAGACTGGGTGACTGTGGACAACCAGCCCTCCAGGATGGCACCAGAACCTGCTGGGAAGCTGGGATACTCTGTTAGTGTCTGATCCCTCAGTCCGAGTGAAGACTGCAGCCTTAGGGCTTGGCTACACTTGAGAGTTGCAGCGCTGGGAGTTACAGCGCTGGTCGTACAGCTGTGTAGGGAAAGCGCTGGTGTGTGGCCACACTCACAGCTACCAGCGCTGCAGTGTGGCCACATTTGCAGCATTTGCAGCGCTATTGGGACTGATGCATTATGGGCAGCTATCCCAGCGTTCAAGTGGCAGCAACGTGCTTTTCAAAAGAGGGGGGTGGGGTGGAGCGTGACAGGGACCGGGGGAGAGCGAGAGAGTGGATTTTTGGAGCTGACACTGTGTATCAGCTCCCTGCCTTGCAAAATCAGAAAATTTTCCCGACCCCTTACTCTTAACTGCAAACAGCCTGCAGACCAGATAAGCAACTGCTCCAATGGACTCCCTTTCTCCCCCCTGCCCCCGCTGTTTCTATCCTCAAGCAAACACTCATCCCCCTGCCTGCCTCATTCACAGCAAGGTAGTGGGTTATCTCAATTGATTGTTCACAGTCAGTTACAGATTGATCACAGCAAACAGGAGCTGTGTTTGTTTTTTAGATAAGCAGCTCCCGGAGCCCCGAGTTCACAACAAAACAAAGAGAGGCAGCATAACAAAACAAAGAGAGTAATTTAGTTAAAAGCATTCTGGGATATCTCCTAATACCCTGGAGGCCAATAACAGCGCTGGTGTGTGTCCACACCTGACGAGCAGCGCTGCATCACCAGCGCTGCACTTGTTATACCCCAAGCAGACCAGGTATACAGCCAGCGTTGCAGCCAGGGAGTTGCAGCGCTGGATGTGCCTTGCAGGTGTGGACAGTTACTAAGTTGCAGCGCTGGAAAGCCTCCACCAGCGCTGCAACTCTTAAGTGTAGCCAAGCCCTTAGTAACAACTGGAATGGAGCTGAATAGGCCATCTATTTCTTAAGATCCTAGGAAAACGTGAACTGACAACTGAGCCGGAGAATTCACATCTAGCATCGTTTTAACTCAACAAGTATCAGAAACTTCTTGTCATGGACACATGGTACCTGGTCTGTGTCCCCAGCCTATAACCAGTCCCTTGGAAGTGACCCCTTTAGTGTGCCAGGCCCCCAAGGACCCACCCGGATCAGGGCCGCCCAGAGGTGGGGGTAAGAGGGGCAATTTGCCTCAGGCCCCGGGTCCTGCCGGGGCCCCCACGAGAGTTTTTCAGGGCCCATGGAGCGGGGTCCTTCTCTCGCTCCGGGGGGCCTGGAAAACTCTTGCGGGGCCGGGCCCAGGAGCTTCTTCTGCTCCCGGTCTTCGCCGGCGGGGGGTCCTTCTGCTCCGGGGCGGAAGGACCCCCCACTGGCCAATTACCGCCGAAGCGGGACCCGCCGCCGAAGTTCAGCTGGGTCTTCGGCGGTAATTCAGCGGCGGGGGGCCCTTCCGTTCCGGGACCCGCAGCCGAAGTGCCCCGAAGACCCACGGCGGGGGCCCCCCGCCGCCGAATTACTGCCGAAGACCGGGCTGCACTTTGGCGGCGGGTCCCGCTTCGGCGGTAATTCAGCAGCGGGGGGGGCCCCCGCCGTGGGTCTTCGGGGCACTTCGGCGGCGGGTCCCGGAACGGAAGGCCCCCCCCGCCACCGAAGACCCCCGGCATCCTCTGGGTGGCCCTGACCCGGATCCACAGTGACAGGCCCTCGGCCTCCAGGACTCTGAGACTGGGCATTTGGTATGAGTGAGCCCTGTCTCTTTCCGTGGCTCCCTGCAGCAAATCCACATTAGGCCATAGTCCATCCTGGACAAGCCAGTGCCATCAGCCAATCTGTGATGGACTCCATCCCTGGCTCTGTCTTCCCGCTCCCTGTGTCTGCACAGGTCAGAGCTCCTGAGTCCTTCCAAAGGACAGCCCTTGTTCCTCTTCCCTTCACAGGCCCTGCCTGCCAGGGTTTCCTGTTGTTAGGTGCTGATTGTTCCCTCACTGTGTGTGTGTGTGTGTGTGTGTGTGTGTGTGTGTGTGTGTGTGTGTGTGTGTGTGTTTGTCTTGCTGGATCCTCTGTTGACCTGGGCTGGTTTTAGCCAGTTCCTTAAGGACCCAGTCATTCCACCCAGACAGTTAGGTGACACACGGTGACCTGCACTGTTCCAGGAGCAGTGTTAACCCTTTTGCACCCAGTGGGTAGCAACACAACGCTCAGCGATGAACTGAGGTATGCCTGGGATTCATAAAAATATCACAGGAAATTCCCACTTTGTCACACTTGTGTACAGGCAAGAGCTGGGCTGAAAGCGAAGGAGAACGTGTGTCTGCTACAGCAAGTGTGCGCGACAGCCCCCGCCTCTGAATTGACTTGTGAATGAATCACAGGTTTCCCATGAGGCACGTACAGAATGAGAACTATTCTTCAGCAATTGTTAAGAGAGCTGAGACCTAGAAACTGATTGCATGCAATGTGGTAAAAAGCTTGCTAGCTGTGTAAACGGGAAACTGTAGCCTACCCACACAGTAAGAGTTAAGGGGCATGATTTTCTAGGTAATGCCTCCTGCAAACCCTTTCTTCTGTGACTAATCCTCATTCATGCCAGTAGCACCACTGATGTCAAGTAAGGCCTAGTATCCACAAGGCCTGCTCCTCTGCATAAGGGATTGCAGGATGTGGGAGAAGTGTGGAGTTAGCGGGTGGGGAGTGCATCCCACGCTGGGACCGATCCCCGTTGATATGTTACTAGTAACTCTGGGTACCTCTGCACAGAAGCATGGGCCGCAGCTCAGGCCGGTCGCCCGAGGGCCAGGCTGGATTGCACTCAGGTGGCCAGCCCCAGGCTCTGGCTGTGATGCTGCTGCTGTGTAGACATGCTCCTAGTGAAAACTGGAACTTGCAGGCACATCACACTGACAGCTATCCCACACTGGGGGGAGGGGGTTGTGCTTGAGACTCAGAAGGCGGCAGTTGGCTTGCAGCATATTCCTGATAACCCAGAGTCAGAATATTAAAACCGTTTTCCCTAGTACATTGCTTGGAGTGGAGTTTCGCCGGGGCTGGATTTGCCCAATGTCCTAAAGTGATGCCGTGGGGCAGGAAAAGTGCCCAAGCTAAATACAGTTTAACTGGCACTGAATTCACGAACAGGAGCTCATTTCCTGGCGCACTGGCAGACCGAGCATTTCTAAGCCCAGTGTGGTGTGAAGCAGCGGGAACAAGGCTAAGAGGCTGCTGACACATTTCACGAAGGGCTGTGTTACTGAAGCCCAAGGATATCACACTATCACCGGCTAACCCCCGCCGAAGCGCTCCTTTGGAGTCCAGCCTCCAGGTTTGTCACCCTCTCTGGAAAAATACAGCTAAGCCGGAAAGGGGCAAGTAGAAGGCAGCACAAATGTTACCTATTACCTTACAGTACGGGCTACGGATGTTCGAAGTGAGATTAATGCCTGCAGCAACTCGCAGGCATTTAATAAAGGCTAAACACTAAGCACATTATTATAATTCTCAGACCTATTTGAAGAAGACTAACATACAGGTGAGCCAGCCGGATTCCAGTGATGGGTTTGTCAGTGTTCAAATGAGGCATAAGCCGGTGCCTGGCTTGCCAGCGTCACAGAGGAACCCCCAGTTCTTTAGTTTTTCAAGTTTCTGGGTCAGGCAGCTGTATCCCAATGGGTGGCTAACCCCCCGCATATACATAGCGCCCTTTGGACTGGATTGTACGGTACTTTCTGGGCCATATCAATGTTCTTCTAAGTAATTATTTTTGGCCTCCCCTCTAAAGCCCCACCGGGATTCTACAGGTCCCGCAGGACCTGCTGCCATAAGAGTGAGAGCGGGTGAAATGTACATACTTTGTTGCAGGTGGGATTGGGTGGGCAAAACCAGACAGACAAACCCCAGACTGCCGTAATTTGCAAGATCACACGAACGCTATTTATACCAGTTTGTCATCAATAGAATTTCAGCAGTGGAAAGCAAGCTTTTCTCTCTCTCTCTTTTTTTTAAACAAAGGTTTCAATACTTACATTTAAGTGAGGGATAGACAGAGATTTGATGTCTATTAGAAGAAGAGTTAAAGTATTTTTACATGGTTTAAGCAAGACTGTTTTATTCTGTTAGTGGTAAAACGGTGTCTGAATTTGTTTATTTATAGGTAACATATTAACCGACTGTTTTTGTTTTGTTTTTCTGGTGGCTGGGGGAATCTGTCTCTCCTGCAGGATCTAAGGTTTTTGTGGGTGGATGCGGGATAAAAATGCAAGAAGCAATGCAGGCGTGGGAGTGGGAGTTGCAGGGGGGGAGGGGAGCAGGATTAAAGAAATAGTCCGGGACAGGGCTCCACCCCACTCCACAGGAATGGGCGGGGCTGCCCCCTCACCTCAGCCCACAAATGGACAGTATTCCCACTGCTGCTGTTTAGCTGTACGAAGGGAAATATTTCTAGGTGATATTCTGTTGTACGGCTTTGGAGGTGAGCACTGGTTGCCATGTAGTAATGTGGCTGTTTATTTCTCTGTGGCTTTTTACCGGGCTGCCTGGGAAGATCCTCATCTGCTCCCAGTCACATGCCAGCACCCTGGCCCTGCCCTCCCTCCTGCTGTGCAGAACACACAGAGATGGCAACACCCAGCACAGGGTGTTTCATGTCCCTGGGATACCAGTATATTGGGCAGAGTCAGCCCCCAGATCCTGCTGAGTTCAAGTCCCCTGTACCAGAAGAGAAGACATGGCTCATGCCCCACTTTAGGGGTCACGCAGGCCTTAAGTGGTGCAGAGCCCTTACAATGCCCCGCTAGCCAGGGGGGAATTCCAGCCACTCTGCGGGTGTCACTTCTCGCAACAGCATGAAAATGTAGACACCCCAACCGTGCACATGTGCTGAATCCCAGAGATGAGAGAGAGAGGAATTCTGGAGCCCCAGTAACTCCATCCAAAACTAGTGCCAGAGCTAAGTTGTTAGTCTCTGGGCCTCTCTCTCCCTCTGTCCAGATCACGTGATGTCAGTCCCCATTTATTAGGCCTTAGGGCCCTGATTCACCAAAACAGGGTGACTGGACTGCACTGACACAAAAGTTTCAAAATGTTTGTGAAATGACTGAGGGTGCAGTGAGCCCCAGAGGCTGCTGGGATGTGTAATGGTCCAGTACCAATGCTACGCTGCTGATAAGCACTGATGGGGAGTCATGCATCTGACGAAGTGGGTATTCACCCACGAAAGCTCATGCTCCAAAATGTCTGTTAGTCTATAAAGTGCCACAGGACTCTTGTCACTTTTTACAGATCCAGACTAACATGGCTCCCCCTCTGATATTTGATGAGGAGTTGTTCACCACTGTTTGGCACGAGGAACCACTGATACCAAGGGTGCACATTGATGTTTACTATCCTAGCAGAGGTCAGAAGCTAGGCATGCCGGGATTTGGGAGACCTCCAGGGGACAGCCAGCCAAGGCAGTGAGTCCATGTACCTCTGGTGTTTCTGCCCTGAGTTCTTGTGCTCATGGAGGGTCCGTGCGCCTTGCACCAGGGAAATAATGTGCATAGGACAGGTGGGTGGTTTTAATGCAGGTGCATGATCCAAAAGGCCTGCATGAGCTGGGGCTTGTGCTGTGGGTTCCCAGACTCAGCCAGGCCCCGTCACACAGGAATGCTGGTTTCACTTTGCCAAGAACAGGAGAGAGGCCTGGCCAGCCAGGTCACTCAGGGCTTGGCCCTGACACACTGGGTGGCTCCCTATTTGCATTTTACTTGTGCTTTTCCCTGGTCTAATTTTAAAAGTGAGGATCCTGTCACCCCTCGAGCCCTCCGCCGCCTCCCTTCAGGCAGAAGGAGGTTCTGCAAGGCTGCAGTGCTGCACACATCACCCCTAGAGGGCCTGTGGGCAGTTCTCTGTGTGTCACAGGGACATTGTCACCCAATCCTCAAGGTCAATTATTTGGAATCTGCCAGGTCTATAACAGCGGAGGGCCCCGGGCCCAGCAGTATCTCCAGCAGGGAATCTGGGGGGAGGGGGGGGGGGCAGCCGAAGGAATGGTAGGTGTAATGAATAAATGCCACCAGCAGATGGCAGTGTTGCACAAAGCTGAGTGCCAGTACATGGGCGCACAATGGAAGGGGATGGGGTGAAAGAGGGGAATTTCCTGCCCAGAAAGAAGCCACAATCTAGCTGACTAATCAGACAAAGGGAAGGCCGTCCCCGTGGGGTGCACCTGAGCTCCAGAACGACAGCAAGGACTCAAATCCAGCCTCCTTTGCAAACTTGCAGAGCCGGCATCTGCCTTTGCTTTCCAGGTACACCGCTACCTCGCGATAACGCCACCCGATATAACACAAATTCGGCTATAACGTGGTAAAGCAGTGCTCCGGGGGGTAGGGCTGTGCACTCTGGTGGATCAAAGCAAGTTCCATATCACGCGGTTTCACTTATAACGCAATAAGATTTTTTGGCTCCCGAGGACAGTGTTCTATCGAGGTAGAGGTGTACTCAAGACTCGACAAGCTCATGGCTATGCTAGCTAAGCCGACAAGTGCATCGGCAAGGCTAGCCGAGACAGCCTCAGCCTTTCAAGTGTCAGCCTGCGTCTTCAGGTGTTGGGATTTGCTCCAGGATGAAATGTGACCATCTCTCCCACAAGCACCGCGCTCCTGCTCAACTCAGAGCCTGTCACACAGTCCCCTAGGAGCACAGGACTTGCCGGACTGGCTCAGACCCCAGGTCCATCTAGTACTGTCACCTGACAGCACCATATGCTTTGGAGGAGGGTACAAGAAACTCTGCAGTAGCAGATGTGGAACAGTCTGCCCCCGGGAACATCTCATCCTGGTCTTTCATAGAGGTTGGCTTAAGCCAGGAAGCAGAAAGTTTAATGATAATGCCTGGTCCAGCCTCCAGTGGATCTCCCTTCCCAAAGCAGGTCAGTATCACTGCCCTGCTTTACAGAGATCTGGCTCACAATTCGTTAGTGGTAACAATTCTAAGTGGGGGCTTCTGTTATCCCCGGAAGTGTCCAATCCCACTGTGGTCGCACACTCCAGTGGTGTTAAGGTGGACCACAAAATTCACTGCTCCAGTGTTGTGGGTAGCCTTGGGCTTGGGCTACACGAGGAGCCAGAGAGGTTGGTGGCTGCTCTCGGCCTTGGCCCCAAACAGCTCAGACACAGACCTTTGAAACGTGGCGTCTCTGGGGAAGATTTTCCGGAAGGGCTTTGCCTGGGTGAATACGAAGACAATTTGAGTGTCAGCGTCTGGACAGAGCTGGCGTCTTTCCGGGGAGTTTGTACGGCTCAGGGCGTGTTGCCGGATCCAACCATTTGTACAACAGAAGCAAGCAGGAAGTCGGTAACGGTCTGCTGAAGCCAGGAGCGTTGGCAGCCTTTTTGGCGCCCTATGCGGCGGAAGGCCCCGCCCCCAAAATGGCGCCCCCATCAGAGGCAGCGGAAGGTCCCGCTCCCGAAATACCGCCAATGACTGTGGCAGCCAGATATTCGGCCGTCACGGTCGCTGCCCCCCAAATGTCAGCGCCCTAGGCGACTGTAATGGGTTGCGCCGGCCCTGGCTGAAGCTGCCTGAATGCTACCGACCCAAAAGCTATTATTAACGGATACCCAGTCATTCCTCTGGATGGGATTCCTGGCACTCGGGATTTTCTTCACCAAAAGGGAAAGCCTTCTGCATCCTCGTGCCAATATTGAGGCTGCTGGAATCCGGGGTGACGCGCCCTCACTCTGTCCCTCCCCCCGAGATCCTGCCGTCACACTGCCCCTTCCCTCCAAGGCCCTGCTTTCGTGCTGCCCCTTCTCCCTGAGCCCCCACCTTCACACCGCCTCTTCCCCCTCAGCCCCTGCTCGCTCCTCTCCACCCCCTCCTCCCCCGTCGCTCGCCCTTACGGACGGTAAAAAGGGATGGGGCCATGGCCGGGGGGACCCTCCCATTCCAGTGCCCCTGGCTGGAATTTTTCCGAATGTGGATTTTTTAAAATAAAAGTCATCACCAAACTTTTGAATTTGTGGGGAAAAAAGCAAAAAGCAAAAAAACCCACTAAGTATTTCACAATGTCCTGCTCCATTTTTGGACCAGATCTAGCAAAATCTTTGCTGAAAGGTTGATGCCGGATTTGTTTGCGCGGCTAGTTTGGAATCCCGGTAATTTCCCTCTCCCCGTTTGTCAAAGCCTCAGGAACAAGATCAAGGAACAAAAACCAATAAAGAGCAGCTCCAGCCAGTTCCCTCATGAATAATGAAGAGTGAACAGTTGAAGTGAATAGTTCCCAGAAGAGCTGCATTGCTTGGTATGCTGAGCACAATCAAACAACTTGCATTTGAATGCAGCCAGGCCAGACAGGAAGGACCAAAGGGTGTAGGTCGCCCAGCCAGGAGGATCCCTGGAAAGCAGGGATTGTGACAAGAGTTCAAGTGGAAATCAAATGACTATGAGCTCGCAGTGCTGTGCGGTGGCTAAAAAGGCGAACGCGGCTAGGGTGTATGACTAGCAGACTGTCGGCTCTAAGTGTTGTTCAGGGGCTCAGTCACCGACTGTTACCAAAATGAAGCAACACTTGAAAAGCAAAGCCAACTCCATAGCAGCTCAGGGGGACTGAGTGCCTGGATGCCTCTAGTGGATGAACGAACTTGGACCTTGCCTGTAGTGTGCCAGGAGCAGGCTGAACCACCCCCTTTGCCATGCCTACGTCACCGCCTTCAGGAAAGGCGCAGTTCACGCTGTATGCCCTGCAAAAAGCTGCATTCATGCGGCTCTGAGACTGAAAGTGTGTGCCCCCCTCCCCGCAGTTTGGAAATACAACATCAAAGGTTCTCGGCCAGCCTGAATTCAGGCACAGAAGGCTGGGTGCTATAGATTAAGCGGCTTGTTAAGTATAACCTTAGTCATCAGAACTATGACCCGTGCCCAGGGTGGACAAGTTCCTGTTGCTATGGAAACCCTACTTTTGATGGTTACATGCTCAGCCGTATTGCTGTTTTAGCATCCTTGCTCCTGTTATTGCATTTAACTTCCCCAGTTTTCTTTTAAGAGAGAAAAGAGCAGATGCCCAGCTGACCCCCCACTCACGCTTAACGTACTAATGCCCTCTTCTCCTGCTACTCTCCCTCAATCCCTGAGCTACTCCTCTGCTGCTCTTTAAGGGTTTGCCTGCACTATCGCTTAAGTCAGTGTAACTTATGTTGCTCCGGGGTGTGAAAAAGACGCTCCCCTGAGCGACATAAATTACATCGACTTAAAGTGGTGGCCGCACCGCGCTATGTCGGTGAGAGAGCATCTCCGGCCAACATAGCTTTCGCCGCTCGTTGAGGAGGAGTAATTATGTCGACAGGAAAGCGCTCTCCCATCGGCATAGCACGTCTTCACCAGATGCGCTGCATGTAGCACGGTAGTGTGGACATGCCCTAAAACGTTCTACCCCTCTGATTCCTGTCCTCCATGCCCACACTGAGGGAAGCCATGGAGAAGATTGCTGAGAGCAAAGCTCCCACAGGCAAAGGCATAACATTTGTGCATTTGGTTTTTCTTCCCTGAGTGTAGCTGTGACAGGTCCTCTGCCCACCCCTCTTCCTGGGGCCCACTGGCTGCCCCAATAAAGCTCAGAGAGGCCTCCAGTTCTGCAGCACCCGGGGCTTTATTTACACAATGTTCTCCCACCACCAGTGTTATATTATATACAGAGCTTGCAGGCCTAATAATCTCCTCTCCTAAACAGAGTCTGCCCTCAGCCTGGAGACTGACCTTCCCCTGGCCATTCCCCCTTCTTCTGGCTGCCAGCCAGCCAGTATAGCCCTTGAAGCCTCAGGCCCACAGGTGCAGCCAGTTCTAAAGGCCAGGCACCAGGCTTCTCCCCAGCCCCCATCTATTTCCCCTGATTGGGGTGGCTGAGCAGGGGCTAATTAGGTGCCTTTGCACCAGCACCCTGCTACAGTAGCACCTTACATTTGTCTTTGTTGAATTTTATTTTGTTGTTGTCTATAGCCCAGTTCTCCAATTTGTCAAGATCCTTCTGAATTTTAGCTCTATCCTCCAAAGTGTTGGCAACTCCCCCTAGCTTTGTGTCATCTGCCAGTTTGATCAGTGTGCTCTCTAGTCTTACATCCAGGTCATTAATAAAGATGCTAAATAACTGATCCCTGATGAACTCCATTTGATCTCTCCCTCCAATATGACATCATTCCATTAATAGTCACTCTTTGTTTGCGGTTGTTTAACCAATTATGTATCCTCTTAATGGTAGTTCCACCAAGCCCACGTTTCTCCAGTTTACTTAGCACAATGTCAGCTGGGACTGTCTCAAAAGCCTTGCTGAAGTCCAGGTGTATTATGTCCCCCACATTCCCCCGATCCACCAAACCAATTGCCCCGTCAAAGAGGGAAATCAAGCTGGGTTGGCATGATTTGTTCTTGGTAAAACCAAGTCAACACCCGGGAAGCTACTAGAGCAATGTATAAAACATTCAATTTTGAAATACCTGGAGGATAAAGGGGTGATCTCTAGCAGTCAGCATGGCCTCACCAAGAACAAATCATGCCTACAGATCTCAGCACATTGGTTTGGTGCCTCTCGGTCTTCCTGTGAGATGCAAATTGCACTTCAATTATGAGTATCCAATCATGTTTATGCAGACCAAGGGTATGCAAATCCAGATGTGAAAATAGGGTTGTCCTTTGGACTTCGGACAAGTTGCCAATATAGACCTGTCCATGGTGGGCTGGTCCATGCCTCAGTTCAGAAATCATTGAGCCTGGAGAGTTAAGTCTTGCAGGTTTTCAGATCAAGGACGTCTGGCTGGCATAGCCTTTTCTAGCAAAATGATACGTTTTTAGCAGCAAGCTAATAAATCAATCAGCAACAATTAGTGTATTTCAAGGACCCAGCCACCAGAACTCAGTGACATTTTGGAGGGGTCGGGGGGGGGGGTGGAATCTCATCTGAGCAAAATGGGGAAAGGTCACAAGGAAAAGAGCATGAGAGAGAGTTAAATCTAGAGTTAATGCTGCACACAGTGGCCTGGACAGACCATGTACCTCCCTGGAGGGCAGAGAGAGGGAGAATCTGGAGAGATTGTGCGCCCACGCGCTCTCAGACAGTCAGGTAGTTGTTTATACGAAGCATCCAATTAAGGTTCCACTCACAACTAGTTTCCAAAGGGTTAACAGATATCGTAGAACCTCAGAGTTACGAACGGCTCAGGAATGGAGGTTGTTCGTAACTCTGAAACGCTCATAACTCTGAACAAAACGTTAGGGTGGATCTTTCAAAAATTTGCAACCGAACATTGACTTAATACAGCTTTGAAACTTTACTATGCAGAAGAAAAATGCTGCTTTTAAACATCCTAGTGGGTTTTAGCCCACGAAAGCTTATGGCCAAATAAATTTGTTAGTATCTAAGGTGCCACAGGTGCTCCTGTTCTTTTTGCTGATACAGTCTAACACGGCTACCACTCTGAAACTAAGCACAGAAACAGATGACTTACCTTGTCAAAGCTTTTTTTTAAAAACTTTCCCACATGACAAGATTACGGGGCACAGCTAATCTTCCTCTCCACTAAGGGATTTCATCCTTGATGCTCCTTGCCCTAGGACCAGTGCACATAGAATCATATCATAGAATCATAGAATCTCAGGGTTGGAAGGGACCTCAGGAGGTCATCTAGTCCAACCCCCTGCTCAAAGCATGACTGCAGTTAAAAAAAAAATACCATTCAGTCTTTGTTGTGGTCTTTGGCCTCCAGGTTCAAGGAGCATTCGGGTTTGATGGCGGTCAAAGAGGGACATTACGCCCCGTGGCTTGAAATCCTGGCAGAGGAGACTCAGGAAGCATATGGATGTGGCAGCATCTCGCACGGCTGGGTGCCTGTATTTGCAAATGCCAAAGCTTCACACCGAGGCCTATATGATTCAGAGCCAAAAAGCAGCTAAGAAGCAACATATGTTTTTTATATCAGAGTAAGGAAAACTAGCGCTGTCAAGCAATGGAGAAAATGAATCCCGATTCATCATAGTTTTAATCGCACTGTTAAACAATAGTAGAACGCCATTTATTTCAATGTTTTGGGAAGTTTTTCGACATTTGCAAAGATATTGATTTCAATTACAGCACAGAATACAAAGCGCACAGTGCTCACTTTATATTATTATTTTTGATTACAAACAGTGGCACTGTAAAAAAAGATAAACAAAGGAAATGGTCTTTTTCAATTCACCTCATACAAATAGGGCAGTGCAATCTCTTTATCGTGAAAGTTGAACTTACCAATGTAAAATTATTAATTGTTTGCACATAACTGCACTCAAACATAAAACAATGTAAAACTTTAGAGCCTACAAGTTCACTCAGTCCTACTTCTTGTTCCTCCTTTAGAGGAGTCTTGGCTTATTGGAAGAGTAAGCGTTTTTATCTCGGAAAGGCAGTATTCTGGAGCTGGAGAGGTGTGAGCTGTGCAGGAGAAGGGTGAATTCTTGATGCTGCTCCTGTTGGGATGGGTTTCTGAGGTTGTCGGGCTCGACTCCTGTCTGAAGAGGAAGAGAGTTTCAGCTTAGAAATCTGCATTCAGTGTTCAGAGAAGATGGTGGGGGCAGAGGGGGAGTGTGAGGGTCAGTTCCCAGAGTGAAGGGCTGGCTGGGGGCAATGGGGCATGGCACAGGGAGGGCAGGGAGAGGATCAGGCCCCTGCAGTGAGGGGCCGGCCAGGGGCCATGGGACAGTGGGGGGGGGGTGGATCCTGCAGTAAGGGGCTGGCCGGGGCAGTAGGGCATGGTGGAGGTTGGACCCCATAGTGTGGGGCCGGCCAAGGACAATGGGGCATGGCATGGGGGGGTTGGATCCCACAGTGAGAGGCCGGCCAGGGGCAATGGGGGGGGTTGGACCCCACAGTGAGGGGCCGGCCAGGGGCAATGAGGCATGAGGGGGGTGGACCCTGGAGTGAGGGGCCGGCCAGGGGCCATAGCGAGGTCTTGATTCCTACCTCTCCTCTGGAGTTGGGATGGGAGCCACTTCCTCGTATCTTCTACCCTCCGGATGCAGATTAGGTTACTGCCCCTGACCGGACACTCAGGTCCCTCTGCAGCCAATGCCTCCCTCCTGCCCAGAGGTAAGCAATTAACGCCATTAAAAATTTCACAAGTTAATTTTGTTTTCAGTTAATCGCAGGCATGAACTGTGATTAATTGACAGGCCTAAAACCAAAAAAGAACACTAACGTCTCAAGGGCGAATCAGGGAGCGAGAGATCGGGAGCGCATGGAGTTACTCTGTAATATTCTGCATCTGAAGTGAACACACAAGTGGCAGCTTTCTGTAGCAGGGAGAGAGAACTCTGTACAATGAAAGATGCAGGACAGGGCACAAACCTATGCCACCCCCCTGCACGCACCCCTCTGTGCGCTTTTCCTTTCCACTGAAACAAGGAAAAGTTTGGCAGCGCTGGTTGGAAAATGGGGGAATGTCTGTGTGCGGGGGAGGGATTCTGGTAGAAAACTTTGACTTTTCATCCAAATGACCAAAACATCCAACCTAAAATCTTTTGGTCTTCGGCAAACAGACAACTGAAAATGTCTCCCAAGATCTGCAAAAACCCAGGAAGGGCACTGGGCCCCTGGGCTGCTTCTGGTTCCTCGCCCAAGTCCTGAGATCAGCTCTGTTGCGTGACACTGTCAGTTGCATCTTCCTCAGCCCAGTAGAACGTGGAACCATTTACCAGTTACACTTTCAGTAGCCTCCAAGTCTGGACTCGACTCTTTCACCCTGTAACAGCGGCTACGTAGGATCCCTCATTATCAATCCTCTTTCTCAGGTAGGTACCTCACCATTCCCAACACCTTCCTGACCCATGTTCTCCCCAATTTCTTCCTCCCTGGAGTGATTTGGACCCAAACATAGTTAAGACCCAGGCAGACTGCGAAGAGCTACAAAAGGATCACTCAAACCTGGATGACAGGGCGACAAAGTGGCAAATGAAATTTAATGTTGACAAATGCAAAGTAATGCACATTGGAAAGCATAATCCCAGCTATACATATACAATGATGGGGTCTAAATTGGCTGTTACCACTCAAGAAAGATCTTCGAGTCACTGGATATTTCTCTGAAAACATCCACTCTGTGTGCAGCAGCAGTCAAAAAAGCGAACAGAATGCTGGGAATAATTAAGACAGAGATAGATAATAAGACAGAAAATATCATTTTGCCTCTATATAAATCCATGGTACATCCACATCTTGAACACTGTGTGCAGATGTGCTCGCCCCATCTCAAAAAAGATATATTGGAATTGGAAAAGGTTCAGAAAAGGGCAACAAAAATGATTAGGGGTATGGAACGGCTTCCGTATGAGGAGAGATTAATAAGACTGGAACTTTTCCGCTTGGAGAGGCTTAAGGGAGATATAATTGAGGACTATAAAATCATGACCAGTGTAGAGAAAGTAGATAAGGAAGTGCTATTTGCTACTTCTCATAACACAAGAATTAGGGGTCACCAAATGTAATTAATAGGCAGCAGGTTTAAAACAAACAAAAGGAAGTATTTCTTCACACAACCCACAGTCAACCTGTGGAACTCTTTGCCAGAGGATGTTGTAAAGGCCAAGACCATAACAAGGTTAAAAAAAACTCTAGAAAAATTCATGGAGGATAGGTCCATCAATGGCTATTAGCCAGGATGTGCAGGGAAAGTGTCCCTAGCCTCTGTTTGCCAGATGCTGGGTATGGGTGACAGGGGATGGATCACTTGATGATTGCCTGTTCTGTTCATTCCCTCTGGGGCACCTGGCACTGGCCACTGTTAGAAGACAGTCTGATCCAGTATGGCTGATCTTATGTTCTTACGTAAATATTCTGTCCTAGTCACAAAGCCCTGAGGGTAGATTTATCAGCCTTTTCCTCTGTTGGTTTTCATCCAGTTATTTTGCTGTGCCTGGTCTTGGTGAACCCAGTCCAGCTTCCAGCGGACACATTAGCACTAGTTCAGGCAAGGTTTTTTGGGCTGGAAGGCGGTGGGTTAGACAGTTTCCCTGCTGATCTCCTCTGGGGAGTGGTGAAGCTTCTTCCCACGCGTACTGGGCCTTTCTTCCCACATGTAGTAAATTCTCCAATTGCAGAGCATTGCTCTTGATGGACTCAGAAACTCCAGCTGCCCCCTTAGCTCCACCAGGAGGAGGCAGTGCCTTGGTGTGGACAGGCCCGGTACCGTCTCTCTGTGTTCAAGGCTCCTTATCCAAAAACTAGAATCTCAAAGAGCAACAGAATGACCAGCAGTGGGAGCTTGGCCAAACTGGCTCCAAATGCAGAGAGATTTCCTCCTCCTGCTTGGCTCCTTATGTGGAGCTTGAATCCTTCAGTGAGGGGGTTGGTTTTGGTGCATAGAGCCTGTTAACCACCTCTATAAAGTCTCATTCCCCGGCCCCACTGGGAAACATGAGCCGTGAAGCTCTGCAAAAGGCTTCACAAGAGGGCTGTTCCCTTCTCTCTCCCCTGTGGGTGCGTCTGGCTCCCTGGCCTTCAGCTTCTTCACTTCCCCTTTCTTTTCCTTTCCTTTCCCAGTCCCATCCTTGATTCCTGACCGCTGGTTGGTTTCTCCCGGCACTGAGAGCCTTCGGACACTCTCCCATGAAGTCACTTTCTTTGTGCATTGAGGGCAGAGCACAGCGAGAGGGTCTGTGTGAGTGAGCACCCGAGGCCTGTTCCTCCCCTGCCAGGGAGCAGGGATGGCCCCTTCACCCCTCCACTGCAAGATGACAGGAGTCTGCAGGTAGGATGGACTCACTGGTAGAGAGCTGGGTGGGTGATTCTCACGGTTCATCCCGTGTTCTCCGATGGGGAGGTTAGTTCCAGGGTCAGCTGTTCAGTCAGGCAGTTCACGATAATCCACAGGCCACAGAGTCCACTTAGAAATGATTGAATTTCCGGATGAAAAGCCTTGGAAACATGCTGAGGCTGTTATAGGTCTATTATCCCCAAGTAAAGTGGATTGTAACATTATAGCCCAAGTACCAGTAAAACCACCAGAACCAGCATAGAGGGAATAATCCACTCTGGCTAAGTGGGGTTTGTGAGGAACTGGCATTCAAACGTCACACGAGGCCATTTACAAACCTCATGACCACAACGGCCAGTATGACGAGCCCGGAATAGCCATGGGACCCAACGTCCTGAGCATCAAAAGGGTCATTCCTTTCCACTCCGTGGGCATTTGGGTTCTCCTGAAAATGGGTGCAATTGGTGTGCACTAAGCCTGCAAGACCTGTTTCCATGGGCAGAAAAGAGCAGCTGGTTCCCATGTACCAAGGCACTGGAGAGAGATTCCCTCTGGCTCCTAGCCACACAGGTAGCTGTAGGATGGAACAAGACAAAGATTTCAGCAGGAAACAATAGTCTTCAGCCTAGCTTGGGGTAAAGAGCATTCTGGGCTAGCTAATCCACCAAGAGCCATGGTTGTGGTGGAGCAAACTGCCAGCAGGTGGGGAATAGACGCTGCAATCTCAGCCTAGCTGAGGTGTAATGGAGAGGAGCAGAGGGGTGAGGAGAGAGGGAGGGAATTGGGAGCCAGCACTGCCTGAAGAGTGGATGGTGCTGGCTGGACAGGGCATAGCCAAGGCTGGCAGGCAGTTAGCTCAGGCTGGAATTACACTGCTCCCCTTCTGTCAAGCACAACCTCAGGGGGGGCAGTAGCTTTTCCCCAGAGAATTCTGGCCCGGGGCATACCTGGGGCAGGGAGGGTGTTACCCAGGGTTTTCAGAACCCAAAGCAGTGGTAACTTAACTGTTTCTCTCCAGGCAGCCTCAGGAATAAGCCAATGGGGACACAGCTCCTCCGCCTGATAAATGATTGGTACAAACAAGAGTGCTTTTATCTAAAACTACTTCTTTAATTAGGCGCTGTAACCATTGGGCTACAGGGCAATTTGCATGCCTTCTCTGGCCCAATTAATATTTAATTAGTCAATTAAAGTGATACTATGATATGATAGAGGTCTATAAAATCATGACTGGTGTGGAGAAAATGAATACGGAAGTGTTATTTACTCCTTCTCATAACAGAAGAACTAGGGGCCACCAAAAGAAATGAATAGGCAGCAGGTTTAAAACAAACAAAAGGAAGTATTTTTTCACACAACACACAGTCAACCTGTGGAACTCCTTGCCAGAGGATGTTGTGAAGGCCAAGACTATAACAGGGTTCTAAAAAGCACTAGATAAATTCATGGAGGATAGGTCCATTAATGGCTATTAGCCAGGATGGGCAGGGATGGTGTCCCTCGCCTCTGTTTGCCGGAAGATGGGAATGGGTGACAGGGATGGATCACTTGATGATTCCCTGTTCTGTTCATTCTCACTTGGGCACCTGGTGTTGGCCACTGTTGGAAGACAGGATACTGGGCTAGATGGACCTTTGGTCTGACCCAGTATGGCCGTTCTTATGTTCTTACAATTGGAATAGGAGAAATGGAGAGAACCCATCATCAGACTATCCCATAGCCACTGGGTAGGACATTCATCTGAGAGGTAGCTGACTCCTTGTCCAATCCCTTCTCCCCCGCAGGCAGAGGGAGACTTGAACTGGTGGGGGGATCTCCCACCACCCAGGTGAGCACCCTGACCGCTGGGCTAATGGTTATGAAGGGAGCTGCTCCTCCCCTAGACACTCCACATGTAGTCAACCCAGCACCTATCTCATTGTCACCCAGAATGGCTTGGGTGCCTATGCTGCCTGATTCCAATTCCCATTCCTGGGTCTCTAAACAATGCTAGGGACCTGCCTACGTCCTGGACTTAGGCCCTCTGGTCAGCATCTAGCTTAGGTGGCTCTCTGCCTAGCGCGTGGGCTTTTGTGGCTCGCAGCCTACAGTGCCCATCTCTCCCCATGCATTGTATAGAGCGCCTAGCTCAGCTTGGTGATCACAGTCTTGGACCTGTGAATTTCTAAGTGCCTAAAAGTTCGCCGCCATTGATGCTCAGCATTACAATGCCTCAGCCCCTTCATGGATTTGGGCCTCAGATGCGCCGGCAACGGGATCCAGAGAAAGAGACAGATCGGTTATTATTTCTTTCTCAAATCAATTATTAACAACAAAGAGCCAGAGGCTGGGCTCATTTCCTAGCTGCTCTCAGCGGACAACACCCAATGTTCCCAGTTGAGGTGCCACCAGTTTAGAGCCTGGAGAGGTTTTTGCTTCTCCCTTCATTGGCTTGGCACATCCTGAGCCCATGCTGCCCGACGTGTCCCGTCTTAGGGTGCCTGTCTGAGAGATGGAGCAATGGAAATGGCCTTTATCAGGAATGGAGAGACATTAACCTACTGGGCCAGACAATGGACCAGTGGCTAAAGTGTCTTAAATGGGCTGGGAAGCATTTACAGTCTGGAACATGAGTGGGCAGTCGCCTTCATTTCTGGCGGGAGCAGAGGCGGCTCCATTGCTGGGACAAAGAACCCTCCCCCCACACAGAGCTGACACTATCTATAAAAAAGGCTTCTCCTGAAGGTTAACTGTCCTCTGAACAGCTGTTCACTGCAACCACTAATGCTGATTCTGGGCTTCCGGATGGTGGCTCGTTTGGACTACATGTGTTGCCACTTTGCTCAATAATAAAATGAGTAGTGAAGCAATCACACTCGAGACAATTCAGACAGGAGTGTCTCGTTCGCAGCCATCCAGGGCCTGTTTATAGTGCGTATAGTTTGGAGAGATGCCACCCGTTATGTCTGGATTAATGTGTTGCTAATTAGACATGTAGTAAACTGGCCAAAAATTATTCCTATAGCAGGTGCTCAGAGATGCAAGCGCATTGTATGGACATTCAGTCTATTCCCTTCATTGTTTCACAGGGCCGCTGGCGTTCGGGAGCTGTTTCATCCATCGACAAGCTATTCCCCTCTAAGCAAAATGTTAATTAGATTTTCTGGTGCTTGGATTGTTGACTAAAGTTGCAATTTGATCTTCAGCTATAACATTGGTTATTGCCCGATGCTGATGACGCGCCAGTAAAACACATGCGCTGTCATGTGACCTTCCATCTCACATGGCTTCATGTGCTGTGATCAGACACATTTCAGCCACCTGTTACTATGTTAAAAAATACAGTATTGACTGACATTTCACCCACAAATTTGTAGCTGGTGACTGTTCCCCACATCAGAACTACGAATTGTGCGTAACACGCTCCAGTTCCCGAGGCAATGGCACCTCTGACCCCCTTGTGGCCTCCTTGAGGGCACCCCACTTAAATCTCTCAGGCCTCTGGCCATCAACTTTCTCAGGGCAGGATCCCATGACTCTCCTTCTACGGTGGGGATTTAGGCTGCAGTTCTTCCTGCAGTTCACAGTGCCAATTTTAGCAAGTCCAGTTTTATTCCAGCTCCTGCCATTCTGTTCAGTGAGGGGCAATGACCGGGCTAAGCAGTGACCAGCCAGCCTGCGTACAGCAAGACGTTATTTATTCAGAACAAATGCATTACGGAGAAGCTACCTGAGTAAGCGGGTTAGGTGCACATCTTGCCTTTTCGCTTTCCGTTTGCAATGCCTTGCAGCTTTCCAAGTACTTCAGGTCCTCTTGCACGGCCTGGCCCTCTGGTGACAGTCTCCTGTCAGTCAGTCCTTTGGTCGAGTGATCATGAACCCTCCCGCACTGCCAGGCTGGTCTATACGGGTCTCAGTTCTTTGTCTGCCAGCCGGGTCACACTGGCGCATGCAGTTTCCCCTGGGAATGATAACTGGCCTAAGGATTTGCATTTATCATCCCCATTCCTGTGATTTTAATTCCTATTGGAAACTCCTGTTGCTCCCCTGGGAACTAGAATACACCCCCTCACCCAGCCAGACACCTGTAACATTTCTCCAGCTGCTACAATACTCCTTAGTTATTTCATGCAGCTGCAGTATCTGTCACAACAGCGGTGTTTATGTTTACACAGGCTAACGACCAGTGGCCACTACTCTAGCTTCTACATTTGGGGTAGTGTTATGCGGCACTGAGATGCTCTATTTAAACATCTAGGGGTGACGAAATAAGAAACTCTGAAAATAGAGGAACGGGTGAGTAATCAATCAACAAGCACTGAACAAGCAATTTACTCTTATTCAGGTTGCTCCTTTATGCTTCAACACAAACCGTGGCACTGCGAGGCAATCCAGCTTTGAGAGAGGTATTTAAGGGACCTCTTAGAGATAAACAATAGCGGTACTTGAGCAATCACCACAGGCCTTTTACACGCTGGTTATTACAAGGTTTTCCAGTCTGTTCATTAGCCCCCTTAAGCAACTGTATGTTTTGCTGAATGCAGAAAGCAGAACGAAGAATGGAAAGGAATGCCCAGGGATACATGTTGCGGTGAGACAGGGGATTTTTTGTTCATCGCTCTTTTACATACGCTCTCCGCAAACAGCCAACACTGACTAGTGAAATACCGGATTCGGGAATGTATTCCTGAGCCCAAGCCCCGAGTGTGACTCACGACTATTCAGGGGCTCCGGCTAGTCACTGTGAGAATGGACAAGCACCGGGGGGTGGTGAAAATGGCCTGACGTTTAACATGGATGGCTATCCCCCAACAGGACCACACAGCACACGCTTCGTTTGTTTGCTGTCTGTGCAGTTCCCACTTAAGGAGTTTCAGTCACCCAAGTGAAGAAAAGAAACAATACTCTAGGAGTCATTTAACCAGCCTCACAAGATGGACAGCAGCTAGCTAAATGAGCCGGTTGCCACAATGTAAAGCTTGGCCATTGGCTAGATTATGCAGCAAATACTTAAGAATAAGAAATAAATTTGGAGAAATCAGGCTCGATTTACAAACAGAAAGAGGGGCTGAATTCCTAATGAATATTGTTTTCAATATGTCAACCAGCCATATTTGTAAAAGCACATTTTTAGCTCTGATATTCACCAAAGTAAATCCAAACTGTACATTTAACTGTTAAATCGGCAGTTTGCATTGTAATTGCAAGACATTCAATAGCAATATAGAGCTGGAAATTCATTTGGTGAGACACATAACTGATAAATAACGTATGCACCACAAAATAAAGGACATAATGCTAACTGAAATGGCTGGAAGATGAGGCTAGAAAATTCAAACTGGAAAAGGATGATTAACCAATAGAACAATTTACCTAGGGCTGTGGTAGATTTTATGTTGCTTGAGGATGTCAAACGAAGGTTGAAAATCTCTTTCTAAAAGATTTGCTCTGCCTCATCCAGAAATTATGTGCTTGCTGCAGGAATCACTGGATGAAATTCTATAGTCTGCCCTAGGCAGGAGATAAGATCAGGTGATTCATAGGCCAGAAGGGACTATTAGATCACTCGGTCTGGCCTCCTGTATACTGCAAGCCACAGAATTCCACTCAGTATCACCTGTATTGGGCCCTATAACTTGTGCCTGGCTAAAGCATCTTCCAGAAAGGCATCCAGTCTTGATATGAAGACACCAAGAGATGGTTGTTGTTAAGTTGTTGTTCACTAGGACTCCCACATCCCTTTCAGAGACCTCCAGCTCCCACTCATAGGGCTGGTTGGCCTGCCTTGTACCTACATGCATGATCTTGACCTTGGTTGTCTGAAAACACACTATTTATTATCATTAACTATTATTATGACCAGAGTACCTAGATGCCCCAGCCATGGCCCAGGGCCCCTTTGTTCTACGCTCTACAGACACAGAACAGAAGGATGGTCCCTGCCCCAATGAGCTCACTCTTGACGTATGAGACCAGAGGTGGGTGCGCAAGGAGACAGTATTGGTCAGCATGACATGCAGTGGTCTTAGCACACCGGCAGCATAACCATAGTCAAGTTTGATTTGGCATCACGGCAAAGCAGAGTGTTAAGGAGGGATGTGAAGCAGGCTAAGGCCGTAGCTTTCGGGATGTTTACAGGGAGCTGCTCCCAAGTCTCGGGGGCAGCAGGGGAGAAAGCAGAGAGGGGCTTATTTGAAAATGTAACCAGTGGGCTGGCATGACGGGCTGCTCGCAGGGGGATGCATATGTCAGTGGTGAATGAGCAACACTAGGCAGGGTGGCTCTGGGCCGTGAAGGGCCTTGAGAGAGAAGACACGTGGCTCATGATTGAAGAAACAGAGAAGTGGGACACCCTGCCTGATTCGAATCCCCATTGCTGGGTAAACGCAGGGCACTGCCATGAATGGACAAGGCAGTGATCCCCAGCAGGTAGTGACCACTGCACAGGATTCCAATGAGCAACGTGGGGGATATTTTCAATGGCACAAAGGGCAGGCAGGAACCTCAGGGGGCTGGGTCCTTCCCTGCCCTTTGTGCCATACAAATCCCCTCATCGGTCAGATGAAATTACTAAGACATTTCCAACAATAGCGAGCAGTTCTGACTAATCACTGTCAGTAGCTCACTATGGCACCTTATAGCAATCATTCAGAATTACTAATTACCAACCAAACTGGAGCCATGCCTGGCAATCCCCGGTAATCGCTCATCATTATTTATCACTAGGCATTCTTTTACTTTCATTCCGTAGCTAAACATGGTGAATTTCCCCTCTTTGGTTATGCCGAAAGAGAAGGATTTCGCTGGTTCCATGTGGGGTAGGCTGAAGAGGCCCTTTGAGAGAAGCCGGGTGAAGGAGGGGTAAGAGGAGCAGGGAGTGAGCGGGGCGGGGGGTAGCATTTTGGATGGAGATGGAAGGACGGGGTTTTGGATACATTCTAGAGAAAGCCTTGGCAGGATTTAACAACAGCAGCAGATGAGGTGGATGGAGAGTCGATAATGTCCAGAGAGGCTCTTCGCTACAGACTGAGATCAGCCTCCAGCTCTCTAATTATTCACTAATCCTACAGTGAGTGAACATGCGCTTGTGGGTGTGTGTATACGTGTGCAGGGCTGCATGTGTGTGCATGCTTGTGAATGTGAACCTGTGCCTGCACACGTGTGCGTTTGTACACTGAGTGTGTGTGGACATGCATGCACACCTGCATGTATAGAATCATAGAATATCAGGGTTGGGAGGGACCTCAGGAGGTCATCTAGTCCAACCCCCTTCTGGCAGGTAGTGTCAGCAGAAACAAAGGCTGGTTGAATATCTGGCTAGACTCTCCAACCAGAAATCTGGGGGAAATGAACACCACTCCTGTCCTGTGCACCTCTCAGAGGCAATACCTCCCCCTTCATGCATGCTGAGTTCTTAGTCATTTCAGCTCTGAGGGATTTTACTAGGTAATGTATCTATTGGGTTTCCGGGTTTACTAGGTAATGTAGTGGGGAACCTCACTGCCACTGCCCCTTCTGTAGTGTCTTTCACCACAACACTGTCCCCACACCACGTCTCAGGTTCAGCACCCTAGAACAGCTTATCAGTGGCTTCAGCGGTAGTGGTCACTGGGAAGAAATAAGGACTCTCAATTGCGTCTCCTCAGCTTGGTCTTTAAACACTGGTGGGTGAGTCAAATGGCATCCATCCAAGGGAGCAGTGACTTTGAAAAAAAAATTGCTGGTCATGGTGGAGAATCAGCTAAACATGAGCTCCCAGTGTGACACTCTGGCCAAAACAGCTAATGCGACCCTGGGATGCATAACCAGGAGAGTCTCAAGCAGGAGCAGAGAGGTTATTTTACTTCTGTATTTGGAACTGATGCGACCGCTGCTGGAATCCTGGGCCCAGTTCTGGTGCCCAAAATTCAATAAGGATGTTGATAAACTGGAGAGGTTTCAGAGGAGAGCCACAAGAGTGATTAAAGGAATAGTAAACATAACTTAGAATGATAGACTCAAGGAATTCAATCTATTTAGTTTACCGGAAAGAAGACTAAGAGGTGATTGATTACAGTCTGTAAGTATCCACATGGGCA
Organism: Mauremys mutica; assembly: GCF_020497125.1. NCBI lineage: Eukaryota > Metazoa > Chordata > Testudines > Geoemydidae > Mauremys > Mauremys mutica. The sequence goes on from NC_059087.1 coordinate 27,838,414, forward strand.
AGAAATATATAACAGTGGACTCTTCAGGCTAGCTGAGAAAGGTCTAACATGATCCAATAGCAGGAAGTGGAAAGGAGACAAACTCAGACTGGAAATAAGGGATAGATTTTTAACAGTGACAGTAATTAACCCCTGGGACAATTTACCAATGATCATGATGGCTTCTCTAGCACTGGAAATTTTAAAATCAAGATTGGATAGTTTCTAAAAGCACTTCTTTAGGAATTACTGTGAGATAATTCTCGGGCCTACATTATACAGATAGCCAGACTAGATGATCACAATGGCCCCTTCTAGTCTTGGAATCTATGAAAATCCTTTTAACAAAGTCCTCAATACCACATAAGAACACTTGCACCCCTACCCCTCTGTGCTTCACTTGGGGGGGGGGTGGCTCAGACCCAACACTTAGCAAGTGATCTTTAAGTTATGGAAACCCTTCAAGTTGGACATGTTAAGTACAGTTCTGTTGCCCTTTGGTCACACAATAAGGTTAACAACATTACCCTTGCATTGAAAGCTAGAGTAAACGTTAACCCCAAAAATAGCAAAGATTGATCACCTTGACAAAGCTGGTGTGTCTATGCAAATAAGGTCTGCTCATGACACCTTTTCCTCTCATTTGTCAATAGATGGCAGGAGAGAGCTTATTCAGACCACTGGCTGATGTGTGTGTGTGTGTGTGTGAGAGAGAGAGAGAGACTGTGAGTGTGTGTGAGAGTGTGAGTATGTGTGCGTGCGCACACACTGCGGGGAGATCAGTCCTCTGTTTCTTCAGCAAATGGCTAAATAAATTGCAGCAGAGGAGGCCTATATCGTCTGTAAGTGTTGCCTAGAAGCAAGGTCTCTTTGGTGAGGACGGGACAGAGGACAGCTGTCACAGAGAGGAACTGCAGGAGAGGAGTCTTGTCCTTTCTGGCTAAGTGATGTGTGGTAGTTGGTAGGAGATAACGTCCACCTGACATGTTCATGATCTGGAGAACATCCCTGCTGTCTAACTCAATGACTGTGACATACCAGAGCACAATACAGACTAGTGGGAGGTTGTGTCACCCCCACCTTGCAGTCTTGGGTGCCTTATCCTGCCTTGCTGAGGTAGCTTTCACCTAGGCTACTCACAAACAGCCTTCCAGCGTGCAAGCCACACCCTGAATGTCTCTATGTAACTGCAGCCTGCCAGCTACATAGCAGCTCTCACCAGCTTTGGTTTTACTGTGGGTGACCCCAACACCTCCCCAGTCCTGGATCTTTCCCCAGAAATGTATGTCCTGGACTGCCCAGCCCTCTCCTGGACAGTAGAAATATATTAAGTCAATTTTTCCTTTAAGGGAATAATGTACCAGTTCATTACCTTAAGTAGTTACCCAGACACTTCAATTTAAAGCCACTGGATTAGATAAAACAGTAAAAACAAGTTTATTAACTACAAAGAGAGAGATTTTAAGTAACTATAAGTCATGAGGCATAAAAGTCAGAAACAGTTACAAGAAAAATAAAGAAAACATTTACTAGTATCTACTTAAGAAACTATCTTAGTGGCAAAGTTGGCAGCCGGTATCAAGTGGAGTGCCCCAAGGGTCGGTGGTGGGGCCGGTTTTGTTCAATATCTTCATTAACGATCTGGAGGATGGTGTGGACTGCACCCTTAGCAAGTTTGCAGATGACACTAAACTGGGAGGAGTGGTTGATACGCTGGAGGGTAGGGATAGGATACAGAGGGACCTAGACAAATTAGAGGATTGGGCCAAAAGAAATATGATATGCTTCAACAAGGACAAGTGCAGAGTCCTGCACTTAGGACGGAAGAATCCCAGGCACTGCTACAGACTAGGGACCGAATGGCTGGGCAGCAGTTCTGCAGAAAAGGACCTAGGGGTTATGGTGGACGAAAAGCTGAATATGAGTCAACAGTGTGCCCTTGTTGCCAAGAAGGCTAATGGCATTTTGGGTTGTATAAGTAGGGGCATTTCCAGCAGATCGAGGGACGTGATCATTCCCCTCTATTCAGCACTGGTGAGGCCTCATTTGGAGTACTGTGTCCAGTTTTGGGCCCCACACTACAAGAAGGATGTGGATAAATTGGAGAGAGTCCAGCGGAGGGCAACAAAAATGATTAGGGGGCTGGAGCACATGACTTTTGAGGAGAGGCTGAGGGAACTGGAATTGTTTAGTCTGCAGAAGAGAAGAATGAGGGGGGATTTGATAGCTGCTTTCAACTACCTGAAAGGGGGTTCCAAAGAGGATGGATCTAGACTGTTCTCAGTGGTAGAAGATGACAGAACAAGGAGTAATGGTCTCAAGTTGCAGAGGGGGAGGTTTAGGTTGGACATTAGGAAAAAAATTTTCACTAGTAGGGTGGTGAAGCACTGGAATGGGTTCCCTAGGGAGGTGGTGGAATCTCCTTCCTTAGAGGTTTTTAAGGTCAGGCTTGACAAAGCCCTGGCTGGGATGATTTAGTTGGGTTTGGTCCTGCTTTGAGCAGGGGGTTGGACTAGATGACCTCCTGAGGTCCCTTCCAACCCTGAGATTCTATGATTCTATGAATTTTCTCACCACATGTTAGCCAGCAGCTAACTGACCAAACTCAGGTCTGGACCCCTCCCTCAGAGTCCAAGTGCTGCTTCCTTTTGTCCTTTCAGGTGCAGAGAGCGAGGTGAACAAGGAGAACGAGAGAGGTGCCTTCAAGTCTTTTTCTCTCTTTTTTATAGTTTCAGGTCTCCTCTTAAAGAACGTTTCCAGCTTAGAAGCAGGAGACCAAGACTCTATATGGAAGGATTTTCCCTGCTGGTTTACTTTTTTCACCTGTTCGAATGTCCTTTGTTTTCCCTTCCTCCTTGGTGACTCTGTTTACTGATTAAATGAAAATTACAGCAAGCATACTTTGTTCAGGATAGACCCATTTACCGACTCCTGCTTGGCCAGGGCTGTGGGGTTTGGGACACGTGTTAAAAACAGGAAATAGGGAAATCTGATAACTTCACATACAAAGTTGCCACACATATTTTATCAGGACAATGCTGACCAGCAAATGATAAGTTTTGAAATGATACCTTACAAGGCATATCTTGTACAAAGGTTATTACAATAGTGTGTAGGAATACATCCCCGTATTCACACCCATCACAATGACCAGCTGTGCTAGGGCCAGGCATCCTGTCTGTGCTGATGGCCTTCAGGTGGGTTTGTTTAGCCAGGGGAAGCAGGTTTTCTGGACTTTGAATAATTGTTGGAGCTCCTAGGTAGGGGTGCTGTACTTCCAGAAGTGCTGTCTCTCAAATAAAATATAAATCTGAGATGCTGACCTCTTGTGGTCATTAAAAAACCCACCTGCTGTTTTGCAATATCAGGGCTGTTAGCCACAATATTATCATCCAAATTCCAGTGAGGAAAACCGTATTCGACCTTCATCTTCCTAGCAGTTTTGCTAGAGAAATCTGTCTTTGCCTCATAGTTTGTAATGTTCTGCAGTGGGAAGAAGAAGTGATTCTGTTGTGAGCATAAACTATTGATATTTACGTTACAATAGCATCCAAAGTGTGTGAGGGGCTGTACAAACACACATGAAGGGACAGTTCCTGCCCTGAAAGACCTTATGCTCTAAAAAGACAGTCTATCTACCGATCGATGGCTCCTTCTGGAAGACAGGTGCTAAAGAAATGTAGCATTTCTAGTACAGCCTGCAAACACTGTGCATTGGAGGTAGGGTTGTATTTGGGTTCTGTGGTTGGCAAACATCATAACCCTTGTCCCTCTCTCATCCCTCCAGGCTGGGCCAAAGGCCTTACCAGACACCACACAGTGGAGAAGAGGGAGCAGAGGACAGAAAGGATAAGTGAGATGTGACCTTGTGACCCCGGGCTCAGACTAACCCATCCAGCAACGTGACAGACAATCAATAGGCCTGATTAATTAACTCCTAATGAATTAATCTGAGCATTGAGGCACAGAGAAGGCCTCCTGGTGAAAGCAGCCCCTGGCCATCTCACAGGCACAGGGAGGAAATCGATTCCCTGCCAGCCCCATTTGTCACAGGGAGACAGAGTTTCCCTGAGCAGTGGTGCTGGATGGGTGGAATGTCACCATGTCATTGAGCGGGAGCTCACCCGGCCGGGATTGGAACACGTCCCTGGCTCCCCCTGCCCAGAGCAGCAGCAGAGTCACCGCCCGGCCGTCAGGAGCGTGCAGGTGTTATGCGAGGGAGAGAAGTTGCTGGAGTGTTTTCAGCAGGGAGGGAGCTGAGTGGCTGGATTCTCCTCTCCTCACATGAGGTGAAGCTCCAGAGAAGCCTGTGGAGATGTACCAGGGTGAGTGAGAGGCTCAGTGTGCTCCTGTCCTCCTTGGATACAACCCATCTGCCAGGCTCCAGGTCTCATGGCCCTAGAAGTACCTTCTGCGGGGTGCTCATGATACCCCGCTCCGGGGACTGCCACGTGCCCCTCTCCGCACTGCTGTCTGGAAAGCCCCAAACGCTGCCCTGCTGAGCTCTGGGGTCTGAGACCCCGGGAGGGAGGCGCCAAGAAGACTTCCTGGCCTGTTGGAGCCAAACCCCATGGTTCAATTTGGTTTGAAGATCCAGAAGCTGCTTCTAGCTGTTCATGATCCATTCAGATGCTTTTGCATTCAGCTGACAATCCATCAGGTAGGCAACATTCAGAGGAAATACCCTGACAGGGAATTCCCACGTCTTCTTTGGTGCACCAGGCAGGCAGGACACTCAGGGTGCAGGGAAGCTCCCCCTCTCCAGACCCTGGTAACAGATTTGCCATCCTGTGCAGAGTGTGCCAGGTTACCCGGGCCTGCCAGGAGTCTCTGCCTGTCCTCCAGACCTCCCACTTGCAGTGGTTCCTCTTCCATGAGCACAGCTGCGTGTGGTTCAGTGTCAGTGCATGGCTGGTGCGTGCAGCATGTTCGTGTCTGACAGGTTATACACTCAGGTCATTACATCCCCATTCAGCTTTACTGATAAGCGCTGGGCACCATAGGCCCTGGAGTCAGGGCTCTTAGGAATTTCTAACCCCTTTAATATCATTCAACTGTCTCCTGCCTAAGCCTAAAATGGCCATTTTGATGAAGGATGGTCTGGAGCCTGAGAGGCACCATCCATCTTCAGCTCTCACAATCTAAATGAGCCAATTTCATGGGTCAATTTCATCAGTACCCCCTTCTCCAGACTTGGAGCCCAGCTCCCCAGACCCTGGCTTCAGCTCCCCCATGGCTGGAGGAAACAGACTCCTCATTGAACTTGGAAGTCAAATCCTTTGTGTCCTGACCGGAGCATTCCCAGCAGCCCCGATGTGGTGCCTGCCACCGTGGTGCCACCCACAGCCTGAGCATTGTAAGAGCCACTGGCCTACACAGAGCTGGGCCCCACCTGTACCAATGGCTCATCTGGACCCCTTGGGGCTTCCCTCCACAAGACGGAACCTCTCTGACCCTTTCCTGCACTTCTACATCACCCAGGTCCGGGGGCATCTGCAGGAAGGTCACCAATTTCCTTCGCCAAGTACTGGCATCAGTAGTGTGCAGGCAGAGGCATGTCCTCAGGACTTCCCTACTGAGGAACCTCCTCAGCAACCTTTAGCCTCTTCTTCTTCATCACTTGATGAGGCACTACTGGCTGAATCTACCTCTTCCCTTCCTGATGATTTTAGAGCCCATCACGACTTGCTGAGGAGGGTGGCCGCCTCTCTAGGTGTCCAGCCAGAAGAGATACAAGAAAGGTAACACAGGCTTGCGGACATTTTACCCTCACAGGACCCTCTAGGGTAGCTCTCCCTATTAAGAAGACTCTCCTGGAGCCTGTCATGTCTTTACAACAGACCCCTTCTTCTCTGCCTCCCACTGCCAAATGGGTGGAGAAGAGATATCATGGCCCTTCACAGAGATTTGAACACTTTAACAACCACCCTCCTCCAGGCTCCGTGGTGGTCACAGCCCACCAATGAAAAGGAGAGGCAAGGACAAGGAAACAAAAAACCTAGATCTGTTTGTCAGGAACCTTTATTCCACTGGGGGTTTACAGCTCAGGGTCACGACCCAGCAAGCTCTGCTGGGTCAATATGATTTCAGCCTGTGGGATAATATCCTGAAGTTCAAAGAGAGGCAGATGATGAGGCAAAGCAGGAATTCTCTGCTTTGGTAGAGGAAGGCAAATGAGTTGCCAGAACAGCACCGCAGGTGAGCCTGGATGCAGCAGATTCCGGGGTTTGAGCTATGGCTTCCGCCATCGTGATGCGCCTGTTCACCTTGGCTGCCAACGTCAGGCCTCCCCCTGGAGGTGGAACAAACAATTCAAGACCTCCCGTTTGAAGGCCCCTCACTGTTCTCCAGTAAAACCGATGAGAGGCTTCACAGCCTGAAGGATTCAAGGGTGACCCTTAAGTCTCTGGGGATTTATGCACCGGTGGCAAAAAGAAAGCGGTTCCAGCCACAATGTTCCCAGTGCTTTCAGCCCTTCCTGCAACACTCCCAGGACCTGGCCAAAAAGAGGGGCAGGGTTTACAAGAGGTGTCCTTCTCTGCAGCGGCCAGCTCTTCTAGGCCACCTGGATCATCTAAGCAACCCTTTGACCTGTTGGCCATGAGCAGTACGGCACTCTCCACGGGGCCATCTTTCCTGACCCCTGGTTTTGCCAACCGCCTGTCCCACATCTGAAGTGCTTGGACCCACATCATCACAGATCAATGGGTCTTAAGCATGGTGGAACTGGGGTTCACCCTTCCATTTGTTTCTACCCTCCTTCCAATCACCTTCCCCACCCCTCTGCAGCGACTACTCGCACAAGAGGGTGCTGCTTCAGGAAGTCCAGTCTGTTCCTCATGAGGCCATAGAGGAAGTGCCCATGTTGTTCAGAGGGAAGGGATTTTATTCCCGTTAGTTCTTAATCCCAACTACCCCTCAGAAATCTACAGGGTCGACGAGCCTTGGTGTACTCATTGGCCTGTCAACGTATAGACATGGTGGTTCCAGTACCCATTTGGCTCTTATCCTCCCTGGTTGCCTGTGTCTCAAGCCTCACAGCAGCCCTGAGAGCTCTGGGGAATTGTTGCTCTCCCAAGCAGAACAAAACTGTGGAGCAACACACGTTTTTCACTAGAGACCAATGGTAGAAACCCGAAGGGGGGTAGATCCTGATATTACAGCCTTACACACACTGCCGGTTATATGCAATGTTGGGAACTTGACAGACTCCCTAATTTGGGACAAGACAGTCTGCAGCACGTGGGATCACCACCTGCAGGAGCGACGGCTCCGGGAAGGCGAGCTCACATTAAATGATGCTTAGACATGAGGTGTGCAGCAGAAGCCTCAAGAGAAAGGATGGCAGGACAATCCTTGAAGCACCTGCAGTAAGTCAAGAGCAAAGGGGATCTGGTGGCCAGTGTTTCACACCCACAGCAAGATGCATTTACTGTGGGAGACAGCAGCAGCAGCGGGTAAAGAAGTGCTCTGCTCCAGGGCAGCACTGCCGGGAATGTGGCAAGCTGGACCAGTTTAGCAGTGTGCACTAGAACAGGGGGAGGTCTTAGAGAGCTTCAGTCAGACTTGTAGAAGAGGGTGAGAGCACTTCAGACGGTGGTGATGACATCAGGACTCTCTCCTCCAACCCGAGAGCATATCAGGCTGAGGCCGTCAGGACAGGAAAGCAACATGGGACAATACCGACCTCCACGCATGCAGCAATGGTAATAGGGCAACACCCTGTGCACTTTCAGCTGGATAGTGGGGCCTCCTGCTGTGTGATTCCTGGGGGTGAATGGCACTCCAACACACCCATGGCAAAGAGCAGGCACAATCACATCATAATATGCAATGAGACCATAATGCAGCCTGTAGGAAATGGGACCTGAAAAATAAAAGGTGGCACCACGTGAAGTTTGTGGTTGTGGACGGGTAAGCAACATAAGAACGGCCAGACTGGGTCAGAGCAAAGGCCCATCTAGCCCAGTGTCCTGTCTGCCGACAGTGGCCAATGCCAGGTGCCCCAGAGGGGGTTCCAAAGAGGATGGATCTAGACTGTTCTCAGTGGTAGAAGATGACAGAACAAGGAGTAATGGTCTCAAGTTGCAGAGGGGGAGGTTTAGGTTGGATATTAGGAAAAACTTTTTCACTAGTAGGGTGGTGAAGAACTGGAATGGGTTACCTAGGGAGGTGGTGGAATCTCCTTCCTTAGAGGTTTTTAAGGTCAGGCTTGACAAAGCCCTGGAGGGGATGATTTAGTTGGGGATTGGTCCTGCTTTGAGCAGGGGGTTGGACTAGATACCTCCTGAGGTCCCTTCCAACCCTGAGATTCTATGATTCTATGAATGAACAGAACAGGCAATCACCAAGTGATCCCTTCACTCCCAGCCTCTAGCAAAGAGAGGCTAAGGACACCATCCCTAAACACTGACCCCTTTTGGGAAATACAATCACACAAGGGGAATGCAGCCAAACAAGCCATGGGTCTGATCAGAAAACAGCATCAGTGAACATTTGACACATTGAAACAAATCATAATGAATGCCCCTTTCCTGAAGTACAACCAGCCAGGAGACCCACCGTCACTCCAGTGTGATGTCTTGGAGAACTGACTGGGTGTCGCTCTTGAACAGGAGCAGGCAGTCGCTTATTCTGGCAGAGCCCTGGCAGAGACTGAACAGGGGTACGCCCAAGTCGAAACAGAGCTTCTGGCTGCAGTATTTGGAGTGGAGCAATTCCATCTGTACACCTATGGCCACCCAGTAATTGCGCAACCAGACCACAAACCCATAGAGACAATCATGGCAAAAGCTTCTTTGTGGTGCTCCAAAGGGATTGCTGTCTTAGGTGGCCTCAAGAGTGCGTTTACTGGCTGGGAATGAATACACCACTCCGCTCCTTGACAGAAGTGTGGGACACCCACCAGTCGTGGGACAACTGCCAACAGAAAGAGACTCTGTTACAACATAAGCTGCCCACTCGACCATGGAAAAGGTTGGAGAGGACTTATTTACCCTCAAGGAAAAGCAGTACTTGATCACAGTGGACTGCTATTCAAAATTCTGGGAGGTCAATGCCCTGCCTGATACATGAAGCAAGTCAGTATCTGGCAAACTGAAGGCCCACTTTGAGAGATATGGAACTGTAGATTCTGTATTCACTGACAACAGACCCATAAGAATGGTCCATCTAGACCCGTATCCTGTCTTCTGACAGTGGCCAGTATCAGATACTTCAGAGGGAGTGAACAGAATAGGACAATTTATTGAGTGATCCATCCCCTGTTGTCCAGTCCCAGCATCAGGCAGTCAGAGGGTTAGGGATACCCTCTTGGCTTATAGCCATTGATGGACCTATACACCACAAACTTATCGAATTCTTTTTTTACCCAATTATACGTTTCCCTTTCACAGAATACCCTGACTATGAGTTCCACAAATTGACTGGGCGTTCTGCGAAGAAGTACTTTCTTATATCGGTTTTAAATCTGCTGCTTATTCATTTCATCGGGTGAGCCCTGTTTGTTTGTTATGTGAAGGAGTAAATAACTTCCTTATTCACTTTCTCCACACCAGTCATGGTTTTATAGACCTCCATCACATCCTCCCTCAGTCGTCTCTTTTCCAAGCTGATCAGTCCCAGTCTTTTTATTCTCCCTCCTATGGAAGCTGTTCCACACCCCTAATCATTTTTGATGCTCTTCTCTATACTTTTCCCAATTCTAATATATCCGTTTTTGAGATGAGGCAACCAGAATTTGAGGTGTGGGCATACGATGGCTTTCTAGAGTAGCGTTTGTGATGTTTTCTCTTATTATCTATCCCTTCCTTAATGGTGACCCCAATTTCCATTGGAGCATTTCAAGGAATTTGCATGCAGATGGGCCTTTGACCACCAGACCTCATCCCCAACGCACCCACAGAGTACTGGTAAGGTGGAATCACCTGTGAAGACAGCTAAGAAGACCGTTACACAAGGCTGGTTCTTGTAGTTCAGACCCCTCGTTAGCATTTTTGGCACACAGGAATGCCCCATCATAGAGAGAACCCTCCAGCACAGGCACTGATGAGAGGAAGGACCAAAGCCCTGCTACTAATGAGGAGAGACCTGTGACTATGTAGCCAGCGGACTCTGCAGTACAGACAAGCCTCCAACTCAGCTATTTGCTAGGAACATCTGGACGAAGAGACACGGGGTGGGGGTTTGGGTGTCAATTCGTTTGTAAAGGGGAGATGTATCATGATCAATGGAACTGGAGTCAGTGGGCCCCTGTTCCCAGGAGGGACTGTTATTTATGGGACCCCAGGATAGCAGAGTATGTGAAAAATTGAGCTTGAAGAAACACAGACATATGGACAGAGCAGTGCACAGGGTTTAACAAATTTCTGTTTGTTCAACTTAACCTGCATCCAGCTTCTCTCTTTGCTAATGAAACAGTGGATAGGATTTTGCTTGGTTCTGTTTGCCATGAATGCCCTATTCTCCAAGGTAATAGAATAGAAATGCAATCCCCAGCAGGAACGCTGCATGGATGGAAGGAGCTTGCCCCAGCCACTTCTAATCAAATACACTATTGTTTGCAGCAGGATGGCGGTGAGGGGACATACAAGCCTGAGGGTAAAGGAGGGTAAAATGCTCTGAACATTGTGTGTGAAATCAGGAAAGGGGCTTGGAGCATCCCCTGCTTGGCCCGCGCACTGAGCTGCAGAACACTCAGCTGTCACACAATGTGCTGTGTAGGTCTGGTTGTAAAATGGGTTTTTTTTGCAGGAATATTTTGTTCTCATTGAAAAATTGAAAACTGAACTATTTTGATTCTGAAATGCTGCCATGGTGCCTCATGCGATCATTCTCCTCTATAAGCCAGTCTTCCTGGTTGGACTGTATCTCCCATGATGCATCACAGCCTCTCCTCATAGTGAGGGAAAGCAAGTGCATCATGGGAGTCCCTTCTGTGGTGCCTCATAGAAGATATAGTATGACTGAGGAGCCTGTTTCTTAGAGGAGAATGGGGACATGAGGTAACTGAACTATAATTCCCATGATGCTCTGTGGCAGGCTATCCAAATCTAAATATTTTTGGTTTTTAGGCATTTGGTTTCTTTGATGAAAAATAGAAAGTTTCCACGGAGAGCAGAGACTTTCTGAAAAAAGAATCGTTGAGTTGCAAACCCAATTTCTGTTTAAAAACAGTTTTCATGAAAAATTTCCAACCAGCCCGAATGCCGTAGTTTGCGGGAGGAGGTTGCTCATAGGGGAACTATGTTTTACTTTTGTAAGCGCTCTAGGAATTATTTGGAGGACGTTCTCTGTCTGTGTGACACAGGAGGTCAGACTAGATGATCATGACAGTCCCTTCTGGCCTTGGAATCTACGAATAAGTGTGACATTTCAAAATGTGAACGCTGACACTTGTCTTTACTGGGGCGGCATTCTTGGAGCTGAATAAGCAACCAACCTCTCTGTCCTGGGCAGCTACACTCCCACCGCACTCAATGTTAAAGTGCTTGCTCAGCACGGCAGGAGCAGCAATAGTGGACGTTTATTCAAAGAAGGCTCATGTCTGGAGCTTCTAGCCAGCCGGTCCAATATACCTAAAACCACAGCTTGATAAGAAAGACATCCCAGCTGGGAAAATTGTTTTCTGAGCAGTCGAGGGACCAATAGTTTCATCAACATACAATAAACAAACCAGCCTCCAAACCACAAAGGAAACCAAGAAGCCATGAGCTTTACTCAGAGAGACCAGCCCCAGTGACAGGAGCATGAGAATCTTAGCCTGGAGTTAACACAGAACCTTTCAGGCTCCACCTGGCTCAGTGCTAACCACAGCGCACTGGCCCTGATCTAGCAAAACAATTAAGCATGCGCGTAGTTGCCCTGAGCATGTCAAGTGAGGTCCTCCTGGTACCACAGAATCAGAGCACAATACAGGCTTGTCTGCAGGGAGGGAATTTGTGCCCGTTTACTACATTGTTTTGATTAACCAGCAGAAGCACCTAATGCAGACCTGCTGCACTGATAGGAAGTGGGGCGTGAGCCAGTGCAAATCACCTCATTGTGATAACATCTTCATTTCATCTATGCTGGGGTAAACCTCATCTTGCAGTGGTGCAGCATCTAGGGGGAAACCAGACAGGTGCGGAGGACTACACGGTTCAGACCCAGACATCCCTTTGGGGAGGATGTATTAAAGGGATACTCTATCTCCTAATAAAGAGGAGAGGATAGATGTTGATAAAGTATTGGTAAAAACTGAAGCGAAACGGTCAAACAAAAAAAGAGTCCCGTTCAATTACATCAGAGGAAGGCAAACAACTAAATATTGACACATTCTGTAATTTATCTATACATGCTAGTAGTCTAAATACTAAGATGGGTGAGCTTGAGTGCCTGGTGTTAAATGAGGATATTGATATAACAGGCATCACAGAAACTTGGTGGAACAATGATCATCAGCGGGAAACAATAATACCATGATACAAACTATACAGGAATTATAGAGGTCACACTGGTGTGGGAATGGAATGATATGTGAAATAAAGCATAGAGTCTGGTACAGTAAACATCTTCAATTAATCAAACTGTACCACAGAATCTCTATGAATAGAAATTCCAGGCTTTAATAATAAGAATGTAGCAGTAGGACTATACTACAGACCACCTGACAAGGTGATTGTAAAACGGGGAGGTTAGAAAGGCTACAGAAACAGAAACCCCAATAATAATGGGGGATTTCAACGATTCCCCAGTTGACTGGGTACATGTCACCTCAGGATAGGATGCAGTGATAAAATTTCTAGACACCATTAATGACTGCTTTTTGGAGCAGCTTATCCTGGAACCCACAAGGGGAAAGGCAATTCTTGATTTAGTCCAAAGTAGAGCACAGGATCTGGTCCAAGAGGTGAATATAGCTGAACTGCTCGGTAATAATGGCCATAATATAATTAAATTTAACATCCGTGGGTCAGAGAGGGAATACCAAAGAACCCACCAGAGTACCATTTAACTTCAGAAAGGGGAACTACACAAAAATGAGGCAGCCAGTTAAATGGAAATTAAAAGGAACAGTCACAAGGGTGAAATGCCTTCAAGCTACATTTAAACTAATTAAAAACACCACAATAGAGGCTGAAACTAAATGTATATCCCAAATAAATAAATTTTTAAAAAATTAAGAGGCCCAGTAAAATGCCACCATGGCTAAACAGCAGCGTAAAAGAGGTGGTTAGAGGCAGAAAAGCGTCCTTTAAGGACTGGAAGTCAAATCCTGCTGTGGAAAATAGAAACGAGCATAAACTCTAGCAAGTGAAGTGTAGAAGTATAATTAGGCAGCCCAAAATAGAATTTGAAGAGCAACTAGCAAAAGACTCACAAACTAACAGCAAAATTTTGTTATTTACATGAGAAGCACGAAGCCTGTTGAACGATCAGTGGGCCCACTAGCTGACAAAGGTGCTCAAGGAGCAGTCAAGGAAGACAAGGCTATTGTGGAGAAGCTAAATGAATGTTTTGCATCGGTCTTCACTGCAGAAGATGTGAGGGAGATTCCCATACCGGAGCCATTCTTTTTAGGTGAAAAATCTGAGGAACTGTCCCAGATTGAGGTGTCGATAGAGGAGATTTTGGAACAAATTGATAAATTAAACAGTAATAAATCACCAGGACCAGGTGGTATTCACTTAAGAGTTGTAAAGGTACTCAAATATGAAATTGCAGAACTACTAACTGTGGTATGTAGCCCAGTGGTTCTCAAAGCCGGTCCGCCGCTTGTTCAGGGAAAGCTCCTGGCAGGCCAGGCCAGTTTGTTAACCTGCTGCATCCACAGGTTTGGCCGATCACGGCTCCCACTGCAACAAAAAAAAGCTCCAGAGGCGATCCTGGCAATTGCAGGCCAGTAAGCCTAAATTTAGTACCAGGCAAATTTTTTGAAATTGTAGTAAAGAACAGAATGATCAGACACATAGATGAACACTACATGTTTGGGAAGAGTCAACGTGGATTTGTAAAGGGAAATCATGCCTCACCAATCTGTTAGAATTCTTTGAGGGTTGCCAATAACCACGTGGACAAGGGTGATTGAGTGGCTATCATGTACTTGGACTTTCTGAACGTCTTTGACAGGGTCCCTCATCAAAGGCTCTTTAAGCAAAGTAAGTTGCCATGATACAAGAGGCAAGGTCCTCTCCTGGATCAGTAACTGGTTAAAAGACAGGAAACAAAGGATAGAAATAAATGGTCAGTTTTCACAATGGAGAGAGGTGAATAGCAGTGTCCCCCGAAAGTCTGTGCTGGGACCAGTGCTGTTCAACATGTACATAAATGTTCTGGAGGAGGGAGTAAACAGTGAGGTGGCAAATTTTGCAGATAATACAAAATTATTAAAGATAGTTAAGTCCAAATCAGACTGCAAAATGTTCGAAAGGGATCTCACAAAACTGGGTGACTGGGCAACACAATGGCAGATGAAATTCAATGTTGATGAGTGCAAAGTAATGCACATTGGAAAGAACAATCCCAACTATATATGCAAATGATGAGTTCTAGACCTGAAGAAGAGCACTGTGTAGGCTCGAAAGCTTGTCCCTATTACCAACAGAAACTGGTCCAATAAAAGATATTACCTCACCTACCTTGGGTTCTAGATTGGGTTCCTGTTACCACTCAGGAAAGAGATCTTGGAGTCATTGTGGACAATACTCTGATTACATCTGCTCAATGTGCAGGGGCAATCAAGAAAGCTAACTGAATGTTAGGAACCATTAGGAAAGGGAGAGATAGTAAGATAAGAAATACCATAAAGCCATTATTTAAATCCATGGTACGGCCACACTTTCAATACCGTAGGCAGTTCTGGTCGCCCCATCTCAAAAAAGATACAGTAGAACTGGAAAAGGTACAGAGAAGGGAAACAAAAATTCTTAGGATTATGGAACTTCCATATGAGGAGAGATTAAAAAGACTGGGACTGTTCAACTTAGAAAAGAGACGACGAAGGGAGGATAGATAGAGGTCTAAAATCATGAGTGGTGTGGAGAAAGGGAATAGGACATGCTATTTACCTTTACTGCTTCATATAACACAAGAACCGGGGCTCACCCAATGAAATTAATAGGCAGCAGGTTTAAAGCTAACATAAGACAGAACTTCACATAGTCAACCTGTGGAACTCATTGCCAGGAGATTTTGTGAAGGGCAAAATTATAACTGGGTTAAAAAAAGAACTAGATCAGTTCATGGAGGATAGGTCCATCAATGGCTATTATCCAAGATGCCAAGGGATGCAACCCCATGCTCAAGTGTCCCTAAACCTCTGACTGCCAGAAGTTGGGAGTGGACGACAGGGGATGGATCACTTGATAATTGCCCTTTTCTGGTCATTCCCTCTGAAGCATCTGGCCTGGCCAGCGTCCGAAAACAGGCTACTGGGCTAGAGGGACCATTGGTCTGACCCAGTATCACCATTCTTATGCACTATTTAAGCATCTCCAGTGTAAACCTCCCCTTGCACCAGTGCAGCATCTGCACTAGGAGTTTGCATTGGTGTAACTATATCCATGCAGTTACACCAGGTGAGGTTCCTTAAGCCCTGCCTCTCATGCACCAGAGAGTTGTGACTCCCTTCCAAAATTTCTCTGTGCTTCTGTGAACAACTGGGGCCTGTCCTACCCTCACTAGAGAGACCTCATTTCTAGGCAGTACTTGGAGAAAACATCAGTGCCCTCTGCTGCAGTGTAGTTAGCCAAAGATCCACCACACATAATCCCCTCGCAAAACACATACACACATGCACACACACATACATGCACACTGGGTAATAGTGAATCAGTAAGGAGGCAGAGGTTACCGTGAAGCTGTATATATCAGTGTGTTCTCAGTCAGAGGTCTTCCCGGGGGTACATCAACTCATTTTGATATTTGCCTAGTTTTACAACAGGCTACAGAAAAAGCCCTAGCGAAGTCGGTACAAACTAAAATTTCCTACAGACTCATGTATACTGCTTTATATACTATATTATACAGTAATGTAACGTGCGTACATGGGCTTTGGCTCCTTCTTCCCCACAAAACTTTTCAATGTTACCTGGAAAAAACAGGACAAATGATGTCCCGACAGTACGTTGATTGAGATGTGGGACAAAGCCCCTAATATCGGGCTGATCCCAATATTATCAGGATGTCTGAACCTAGATGTAGTCAGTTCAGCTAAGTGAAATTGTTCCCATCTGCTCTGCATGTTACAGATTGACAGCTCTGTAGCCAGATCCTCCCATGATGCATGTGTACAGCGCATGTGCTGGAACAAAGCCCTGAATATAAAGCACATGGGACATCCTGGGGATCCGCATTTAGTGTCTCTCAGTGCCCTCCAGAACAAGGCAGCTCCGTTTGCGAGACTAAAGGTGTTTTTTCTAACTGCTAAGGCCTCAATCACAGCCTGGGCTCTGGTTTATGTCTTATGTTCCTAAAGCTCATGCTTCAGGGTTTCAGCTGGCCACTGCCAGGGGTCAGGAAGGTATCTCTCCCCCCCAATGTATTCTGGGAGCATTTTTTATCTCCTTCCTCTGAAGCATCAAGGATGGCCACAGCTGGAGATGGGACACTGGGTGGGGAGGGCCAGGGCTCTGAGGTGGCGCTGAACATGCTCTCTCTCAGGTGCTTGGCTGGCCGGTCATTGCTCATGTGCTCAGGGTCTAACTGTCGCCATCTGTGGGGTCGGGCATGATCCCCCCCCCCCAAGATTGGCAGTGACCTTGATGGGAGGTTGGGGGCGGTTGCCTTCCTCTGCAGTGTAGAGTGCAGGTCATTTGCCAGGATTATCTTGGTGTCTCTCATTTAACCATCTCCTTGTCACTGCAGGTGCCTCAGGCACTGGTGCACCTTGGTCCCGCCTGTGGCACACAATGGGCTTGAGGGCTGTAATACTTTGGTCACATTTCGGTTGCGGGGTTTAGTGTGTGGGTGCTGGATGGTGTTGGTGGCCCGTGCTATACCGGAGGTCGGACTGGATGATCAGATGGTCCCTTCTGGCCTAAAATTGTGACTAACAAAAGAAAGTTGTGTTCATTCTGCTTCTGGCATCACCACTGGCATCACGATGCCACCACCATACTGCACCAAACTTCCATGGGCAGAGCATAGCTGGCGTCGGTGCGGCTGAGTTAACAGGAACAGCCTTTGCTTATGGCTCAGCAGGGCTCCTTCTCAATGAGCCAAATCCTGCCTGTGGCGATAAACGCAGCAGATTTTGGCTCAGAGGCTTGCTGGGGCAGGAATGGGGGGGCAGAGATGCCACTTGGATGCACACACATCATGGCTATGGCCTTGATCACACTTCACGTTTGTTCCCCACTCTTGCCACATGGCGTCTGGCATCTTGGATTTATAGTGTGAGCCGTGAGGGCCTGGGGCCGTGGTTTGTGTTAGTTATGTGGTGCTGCTGCTGCCCCCTAGAGTCCATTGTAAGCACCAGCAGCAGAGCATCCGTCTGTACAGCGCGAGCCGGCCTCCCCGGCACCTTCAGTTACCTCCCAATACGCAGCATGCACAGAATGGCAGGGACTTGGCAAATCCGCCATGACTCTGTGCAGAGTGCAGAGCGAGAGGGGGGATGCAACGCTCTTGCCTTCCAGGGAGTTGGACTGCCCCCCCTCCTGCCTAGATACCACGGTGATGGGCGCCACAACTAGATAGAACAGTCACATGGAGCTTCCTGCAGGGAGTTGCATTGTGCAGTCTGCACCATGTTACGCTGTGGTATTACTAACCCATAAATCTGCAGCACACAGCTTATTGCGACTCCTTGACAGCGAGGAGACGGGGAGTTGTTACGGTGACAGATGGACTGACAAGTCTATTCCCAAAGAAAAAGCTTTGTTAAGCTAGAGTTAAGGCTGTAAATATATAAGCCCTACACAACAGGCCTGCGATTAGAACGCCGTAGCTCAAGAATCGCACACAGCTCCTGGCAGGGAATTCAGGATAAAGGTTACCCAGCTAGCTTTGGTGTACGTAGGGTGACCAGATGTCCCGATTTTATAGGGACAGTCCTGATTTTTGGATCTTTTTCTTATATAGGCTCCTATTCCCCCCCACTCCCATCCCGATTTTTCACATTTGCTGTGTGGTCACCCTAGCTGCACGGGGGTGGGGCCAGTGGGTCAGGCATGAATATCGAGCCGTGGTTACATGGGTTCAGTTCTCTGCACTTCCACGGCTGCCCTGGGGGACTTTGGGAAGTCACTTTGCGCCGGGTTTTCAGGGGTAGTCAGCCCCCGAAAGCTGCCAAGAGACCACTAGTGGCATTACGACAGCACCCAAGCATGAACTTCAAACAGGCTAACTCACCTGGGTTCTGTCTTACGTCCCACTGGGTGCCCATCTGAATCTTTAGGTGCCGACCACCCTTTGTAAATCTGCCCCTCAGTTCCCATCTGTACAATGGGGATAACAGTGTATCCTATCTCCTACGGGGTGGGGAGAATACATTAAAGACGGTGAGGTGCTCAGATACAACGGTAAGGGGGACTGTGGTGGGGCAATGACTCACTGGCGCAGCGCCTCCTGCTGGCCGTCTCGGGAATTAGCTCTTTCCAGCCTGGAGCGCCCTCTACAGGCCGATATCTCACCTGCTGCTGGCCCCCGTGTCCCTCCTGGACCCCGGTGCCCTTTTACGCTGGGGTTCTGCCCCCAGCAGTAACCCACAATCTGGGTATCCCGAGCCAGGGGAACCTCCAACCCTCTATTCCCGCCTTGCCTCGGTGGCTCCTGCCAGTCACTATCTAGCCCCGATCACTGGGGCAGACGGCAGCCACTCATCATCAGCAAGGAGGGTTAGGACCTCCTGCCTTTGCCTGTCTCTGAGCTGCCCCTCTGCAGCCCTAGTACCTTTTAGCAAGGCCTGCAGCCTGGGGTTTGACTAGGCTGGAGCTCCCCAGCTCCCTCTGCCCTTCCCCAGCACTGCTCCACTTCAGGTATCCTGCTCAGCTCACAGGCAGCCAGGTCCTTCCCTCTCCAGAGCTAGAGAGAGATTCTTCTGCTTCTGGCCCACTGCCCTCTTATAAGGGCCAGCTGGGCTCTGATTGAGCTGGCCACAGCTGTGGTCAGCTCCTCACTCAGCTTTCCCCAGCTGTTCTTAACCCCTTTTACCCCACCACAGCCCTCTCCAGGACTGCTTTTAACCCCTTCGGGGCAGGAGTGGGGCAGCCGCCCCACTGCAGGGACATAAAAGTAGCCCAATGGCCTCTGTACTGTGATTTATCCACCTACAGGAGACCTGGGTTGCACTTCAATGGCTTTTCAAATTGTTTGCATCATTAGCAAGGGGAACATGAACACTGTTTGCAAGTGTCAGCTCCACCCGTTGTTGGGCATGGACTGGACAAGGTCCCAGGCTGGGCAGCGTGGGAGGGAGAGGAGATTGGCTGAGCCTGGTTTTAGAAACAGCAAAGAGTCCTGGGGCACCTTATAGACTAACAGACGTTTTGGAGCATGAGCTTTTGTGGGTGAATACCCACTTCATCGGATGCATCCGACATGCATCCAACCAAGTGGGTATTCACCCACGAAAGCTCATGCTCCAAAACGTCTGTTAGTCTATAAGGTGCCACAGGATTCTTTGCTGCTTTTACAGATCCAGACTAACACAGCTACCCCTCTGATACCTGGTTGCAGAAAGAAAGCAAAGTTTGTAAACGAGGCAAAACAAAACCCGCCAACAGGAAAACAGCAGGGTAGCATGGATTGGAGAAACACGAGCAAGAGCCATTGTCAGGAGAGGTACCATCTGTGGATCCCACTTGCCCTAGGAGTGCAGTGCTACACCAGCGATAAGTGCGGCTGACACTTTCTGTGACACTTCCCTTGGTACCCAGGGTTGGGAGGCACCTCGCTCTTATCACCTGCCCTTAGCGTGAGCAGGTCTTGGTTCCACTGGCCATGGCCTCAGCCTATGCAGGCCTCACTCTCTCTATAGGCTAACCCAACCCCCAGCCTGAGCGGTGCTAAGAAGGCTACTGCATGGCCGAGTGGCCACGCAGCTTACAGGGAACTTAGCTCTTGGTTACCTGCCTTAACTCCAAGGCTTTGAGAACATCATTTCCAGTGTAAACTCCTTACATGTCATCCATACTTACATTTGGAAATGACTATGACAACCAGTGAGCTAATGGTGCTTGATAACAATGTTACAT
The DNA here is from genome assembly GCF_020497125.1 of Mauremys mutica. Classification (NCBI taxonomy): domain Eukaryota; kingdom Metazoa; phylum Chordata; order Testudines; family Geoemydidae; genus Mauremys; species Mauremys mutica. The sequence continues at coordinate 27,858,570 of NC_059087.1, forward strand.
ACCACCCTTTGGTTAACTTAATATGCAAATATCTGACCCAGGAGATCCCTGAGAACCCCTATGCGCTTCCTGTGCCCTCTGCCTGTTGGCACCACCAGGTCCCTGGGTCACCCTTTCCCACAAGTTTCCTGAAGGGTGACACTAGCTTGCTTTGGAAGGAGAACCCCTACTGGGTTGTTGCCATCAGCTTATGCTGGAGCTGCTCACAAAAGTCCCATAGAAACAGTTTTTCAACAGAAAATTGGGTTGTGGATGGAATAACAATATTTGTGGCAGTGTCTGTGTGTTCCTCAAAAACAAATGTTTTCAGCCTAAAACCTGGTGGAAGGTCACCCCACCACCTAGCAGAGAACAAGTGCTGGTTCAGGCTTAATCCCCACAATGCAGTGGATGCAGGTCAGTGGAGGAGCCAGCCTATTGTCGCAGTTCTTTGCAGTCTCAGGACACTGCTAACCCCCACTGCTTCTGGGTGCCTGATGTTGTAAAGTATGTTGCTGAAGAATGTTGTCCAGTCTGCCAGGTTGTTACGGCTGCTGCGTGCTTCTGTTCTTGGAGCTCCAGTGTTATTAGCACCAGCAGATAGCAGAGCCTGCTAATTCAGCAGACCTCAATGTGATTTATAAAGAGAGACTGCAGGAACGATTCGGTGACAAAAGCACTCAGCCAGGTTTATTGTCCTCAAGGCACAATATTAGCATCCCATAGGAGCTACAGGGACACTAAGACACTAGTGCCCAGTGGTAAGGAACGGCTCAGTCAGCAGTGGGACTTTCTGCTGTTCCCTCAGCTGCACAAAGGGTTAAAATGAAGCACCCTGATGTTTATAGACTGAGACAACTCTCATACCACCGTACATGTTTCGTGACATCTGCTTGTTACTTGCCCTTGCCCCAGGTGTCTTGGCAAATCCATATTCATCCCTTCTGCAAACCCTTGTGTCTGGTGTAAGGTCAGGATGGACCTGGGTTAATATTTTGGAATGTGTCCACATACACGCCCAGTATGTGCTGGGTCCCAGGAGTGCCTGCGTTTTAGTAACACTAGCAATACCTTTACCAAGGTCACATATACGTGGCCCGACTTTGCTTCATGGCCTGGCCTGATTGTGCAGACTATGGTTCAGGCCATCTGGTCTTACACCAGGCCCAGCTTCCAGGCTCTCTCTCTCTCTCTGACACCTGACAGCACCTGTGGATAGACCACCCTCCTCTCATTTTTGGTTAGCCATGGCACTAGCCTGTGGCTAACCCTGAAGTCCATCCACAAACTCCAGCTTATGCAGGCTGCAAACCCATGGAGGAGAGCAGACCAGGAGCCCATCTCACCTAAGCTCCGGGCTCTGTACTGGCTGCCAGTTCTTCTCTGACTGCCATGCCAAATGTTGCTCACTTTCCATAAAACCCTAACTGGTGTTGGCCCCCCGCTGTGCTGAGAGAGAACACACCCCTCAGACATAGTCTCCTTAACATCACTCTCCATGGAGGTGGGGCAGGGCATAAAGAAAGATGGGTTCTGTTCCTGGCTCTGCCAGACTCCTTGTGCCTCCTTGGACAAGTCCTGCCCCTTTCTGTGCGTCAGTTCCCCGTTGTGCGTAGCACCTTCCCTGAGGCGTGGCTCATGCCTCCTCCCTGGTGCTTGCTAATTGAGTGGTTTCTCCCCCCAACCCCGCACCTTTGCATAGGTTGGATCCTGGGTTCTTTATTTCAGCACCTGGTGCCTCCACCCAAGGGGACTCCTCTCTGGGGCTGGGGCACAAGGGGTGCCATCCTTCTGGAAGATAACTAATTCTAGTACTCTGTTCACAAGGAATATAACCCAGCACACCACATACACCACACAGTACTGCAAGCCCCAACAAATGAACTGCCACACTCAAAGTGAACAGTTTAAACCAGGGGACTTTACAGGGACAGGAAACAGAGGCTCCAGGGCAGGAAAGAGCTAAAAATAACTAAAATACTCAATTTTTGACAATATAACACATTCTCCTCCTTCCTGCATTCACCACTATACATATCCTCAGCATCCCATCTGCCGGGAAGGGGCTGGAGAGGGAGCTGGGGGTTAAGTCCTACGACGAGTGCTTCTCTTATGGGGCAGGGTCCTCTCTGGCTCCCTGCTCTGGAGCCCTGGGAAGGTCTCAGTTACCTCTAGGTACCGGCGCCGGGTTAGTTCCCTGCCTCACTGATCACTGGGGGCTGGTACTCCCTGGTCACATACTAACTCCCACAATAGTTCGGCGTCTCCCTTTGTGTGGGGAGTGGGCCTCTCCCAGCTCCAAATTCAAACCGCCTAAAGCGACAAGTCAACAGCCCTGGCTCCTCCCTGGCCGGTGTAAATCACTCCAGAGGAAATGGCCATTGGCATCTGTAGGAGTTTCCAGCCTACTCTGTCCTTGCCCTTGACCCTGAGCAGGCTGGGACACGGCGGCTGGAGGTTCCGGAGCTCTTGTCGCTGTAGCTGCAGAAGCCAGCTAACTCCACAGGGGGTCACATCTGTAAAGGGGGATGATGCTACTGACCTGCCTCCGGTGGGTTTTGTCAATGTGCCAGGTGCTCTGGGAGCTCAGAGGGCAGGTGCCAGAGAGGGGCTATTGCAGATGAAGCAGATGTTGCTGAAACCAGTCCGAACATGGAGGTCACCCCGATCTGTATGCTCCTTGTGCCTCATATGTGGCTGCACGGCGCCTTGGTCCAGCCAGCCAGAAGTGGAATCCATGCACATCCCTCTCCACCACTCACCTCCCTTCCTTCATTTTGTCTCAGGCTTTAGGCCCATTGATGCCTCCTGCTATTTGAGGCTCCCTTTTCAGCACTCATTTCACCTGTCCCCTCCCCCTGCAGAGCCAGGCCCCAAGGCTCTTTCTCTATAGACATTTCCAGGGGCCAGGGTCTCACGTCCTTCCGACCGCTGTCCCGGGCACGTGGCTGGCTGTGTGCATGCAGAGAGTTGACTCACAGGGCTCTGTGCCTACGCTCTCAAGGGTACCAGGTGCTGGCTGCAACCCCACCCTGACTCCAAACTCATTCTAATACACGGAGGTGGTACTTGCACTTAACATCTTTGACACTGGATTTGGGGAATAAAGGTCAGACTCCTTAGAAAAGGGCAATGCAGATTTAATACACAAAGCCTGGCAGAGTCCAACGGCTGCAGCCTTTTTTAGGGTGACCAGATGTTAAGGGGAAAATATCAGGACCGCTGCAGGGGGGGCATTTTTTTTGTTTTGTTTTTTTACACTCACTCGTCCAGGAGTTCAGCTGCAATTCGGCGGAGAGCCCTTCAGTCACGGATGGTCTTCAGTGGTATTTCGGCAGGGGGTAATAAACCTTGTGTCCAAAGACAGAAGCACCCACCGCCAAAAACTGTCCGCGATTGAAGGACTCTCCGCCGAATTGTCACCGAAGACCAGGAAACAAAACATGGGACAAATGGCATCCTGACCGTACTCTGGTCGGGACGCGGGACAAACTCTTCAAAATCGAGACAGTCCCGATTTTATTGGGACGTCTGGTCACCCTAAGCCTTTTGGAGGGAGGGGTGGTGATGGGATCTAGGGAATGCCGCTGCCTGCTCCAGAAGTGACTGGCAGGTGAGCGTGGTGCTGCGTCCCTACAGCACTCCCCAACAGTACAGCTCACATCTGCATCGCATGCCAACCCCTGCCAACCCACTGCCTGCATATCCCAGCACACAATGCAGCTGTTCTCACCACAGACCTGAAATTACCCCAAGTCAGTAGGAAATCCCAGCCTTCTGCATGGTCAGATGCCAGATATCCCGCTGCAGAGCGTGGTTCACTCCTCACCTTTCCCAGGTGTTTCCCACTGGCAATGAGTTGAACCTACCATTCACATTCACTTCTGTCCCCGTTCTCCAGAGCTTGGCATTCTGTGCAATAAGGGGAACTGATCACCAGCTAAATGTCAAGTATCCCCCTGTGAAAATGTTCAGGGTCCCCCCACCACACACACACAGAATACGTTTCAGTGAAGAAAGCATCCACACCGTCAAAAACAAACCAAAGATGAGAGAACTCAGCTATCCCAGAGACCGTGTCCCCTGCCTCTCCAGCCCCGCGTGATCTCTTTCTGTACTAGCATCTGAAAGCCTATTCCATCACATGGGCGTGGCGGGTGACCCACCTTCTGTGCAGTCTCCCTCAAACAACCAATGAAATTGTTGCATGTAAATTAATTGTCAAGTAAGTGTGGTGACTGGCTGAGTTACCTCACAGTGGCCTAGGACCCTGGGCATGGCATAGATACATGCCTTACTGTAGCTGTACATCACACGGGTGTAATTTGTGAAGATAAAATGCCTGAGAACTTAAAAACTGAATGGTAACAGACCGTGAATACCACTGAAGACTGAACCTGGTGATATTCTGAAGCAAAAGAGCTCTAGAGGCTGCCTGTAGCTGCTTCCACCATCTCCTCACACTGACTCAACAGACATTCCAGGCTTCAGGGTGACGTTCCTGGAATCTTCTTATATCTATGAACATGCACAGCTCAAGGACTGCAGGACAGTGTCAGCATGGGGTGAGCACTGCTTACTACTTATCCCAGAGCCCTAATGTGAGCTTTCAAGGTTAAGAGCGCTGTCCACTGATCCAGAGTGGCAGCCTGGGGAGATGGCTGAAAACCCAACATCGAGCAGATGGCATCTGTGGCAGTGGGAATGTGTGACCTTAGGCCTTCCAGCCCCACAATCCATATGGTCCCATGCCCGCCCCAGCAAAGGGAAGGGTTCTGGCTGCTTGGAGTTCCCCAGAAGAACCATTCTCCTCGATAACAGGCTGGCTAGAGTAGTCAGGAGAGGGGAAACTAACAGCAGAAGGGGAGGGTAAAAAGAGGGAAGATATGAGCATCTGTTAGCACAGAATTGTCATGTTGAGAACAAAATTAATCTAGTAACCAAAGGACATGGAGAGGAAAGTCTCAAATTGCCTATACCCCACTGAGAGGAGCCTGGGTGATGAACGAGAGGAACTAGAATGGCTCATTTATGAGCATAAATTTGATCTAGTTGGTATGATTGAAACCCGGTGGGATGATTCGCACAAGTGGAAAGTTGAAATCCATGTTTATAACCTATTTAGGAAGGACTGAGTGGGCAAAAGCAGAGGGAGGTGACATTCTACGTCAAAAATGTTTGTGTCACTGATAACTCAGAAGAAAATGATCTTGAATGCTTATGGATCAATGTCTTAACATAGAAAGCACAAGATGGGGTATAATTGGTGTCTGCTACAGACCACCAAAATATTCTAGGGAACAGGATGACTGCTTCCTTACCCACCTATCTACAATTTGTAGCGGGGGAGGGGAGAGCTGCGTGATCATGGGTTCTTCAAGAGTGACATATGTTGGAAGTCTCAGGCTGCCAGTACTAAAACATGGTTTGAATTTCTAAACACTATCATGATTTCCTAACATAAAAACTGTTGCAAGACAATGCAGAGGACAATGTCTAATATAGAATTCCCATCAGTTAAAGAAGAACTGATCACAGAACTAAAAATTAACGGTACCTCGGGTACAAGTATTCATGACTTGACCGCATTTATAGTGTGCCAGCAGAATAAAGTCCGGACCAGTCATATATATACTTGGTGCTTTAATAGGCCTAATTTCACAAAGCTGAAAACAGTTATGAGCCAAATCAGCTGGGAGGAAGAATGTAATCAGACAAATGTGAATGATAATTGAGAATCATTAAAGAACACCTTACCAGAGGCCCAAAAAGTCACAATCCCACGAATGAGGAAGACGGTCATGCTGGTTAAAAAAAAATGACCTGATTTAGAGGGAAAGTTGAAGGCAACTATTATATGGGTATAGATACAGATATCTAGATATAAAATTACAAATGGAAGACAGGGAAAGTTAATAGTAATGAATATAAATCAGAAATTGTATGACAAGCAAAATTAAGGACAAGTTTTTAAAATATACTAGGAACAAAAGAATCCTGACAAGGCTATTGGTCCATTACTACATGGAAATGGTAGAATTATCAATAATAATGCAGAAAAGGCAGGGAAGTGTTCAATAAATATTTCTGGTCTGTATTTGTCTCATCACTCTTTCCATTCCCCTAGTACCTCTGGAGGATGTTAAACAAAAGCTACTAAGGTAAGACATTTTCAAAGCAGCAGAGTCAGACAACTTGCATCCAAGAGTTTTAAAAGAGCTGGCTGTGGAGCTCATTGGATCATCAATGTTGATTTTCAATAAGTCTTGGCGCACTGAGGAAGTTCCAGAAGACCGTAAGAAAGCTAATGTGCCAATTTTTTAAAAGGATAAATAGGATGACCTGGGTAATTATGGGTCTGTAAGCCTGACATTGGTCCAAGGCAAGCTAATAAGTGGCTGATACAAGACTCAGTTAATAAATAATGTAAGGAGGGTAACGTAATGAATGTAAATCAACATGGGTTTACAGAAAATAGATCTTGTCAAGCTAACTTAATATCTTTTTTGATGAGATTACAAGTTTGGTTGATAAAAGTAATTGTATTAATGTAACATACTTAGACTTCTGTAAGACATTTGACTTGGTACTGCATGACATTTTGATTAAAAAACTAGAACTATATAAAACGAATGCAGCACACGTTAAATTGATTAAAATTGGCTAACTGATAGGTCTCAACATGTAACTATAAGCAGAGAATCATCACTGAGTGGATGTGTTTCCAGTAGGGTCCCACAGGGATCAGTTCTTGGCCCTACGCTAGTTAACATTTTTAATGACCTGTAAGAAAACAATATCATCACTGATTTGCAGATGACAGAAAAACCGAGGGAGCGGTAAATAATCAACAGGACAGCTCACTGGTTCAGAGTGATCTGGATTGCTTGGTAAACTGAGTGCAAGCAAACAATTTGTGTTTTAATACAGCTAAATGTAAATGTGTACATATAGGAACAAAGAATATAGGCCACACATAAAGGTTGTGGGAACTCTATCTTGGGAAGCAGTGACACTAAAAGAGATCTGGGGGCCACAGTAGATAATCCGCTGAACATGAGCTCCCAGTGTGATACTGTGGCCAAAAAAAGCTAATGTGATCCTGGGATGCATAAACAGTGAAATCTCAAGTAGGAGCAGAGATGTTATTTTATCTCTGTATTTGGCACTGGTGCAACCAGTGCTGGAATAGTGTCCAGTCCTAGTGCTCATAGTTCAAGAAGGATGTTGATAAACTGGAGCAGGTTTAGAGAAGAACCACAAGAACGATTAAAGGTTAAAAAACCTGCCTTCTAGTGATAGACTCAAAGAGCTCAATCTACTTTAGCTTAATAAAGAGAAGGTTAAGACATGACTTGATCACAGTCTATCAGTATCTATATGGGGAACAAATATCTAATTATAGACTCTTCAATCCAGCAGAGAAAGGTCTATCATGATCCGATGGCTGGAAGTTGAAGCTAGACAAACTCAGACTGGAAATAGAGTGTGAAATGTTGACAGTGAGATTGTAACCACTGGAACAATTTACCGAGGGAAGTGATGGATTCTCCGTCACTGACAATGTTTAAATCAAGATTGGCTGTTTCTCTAAAAGCTCCGCTCTAGGAATTCTGTTGGAGCCAGTTCTCTGGGCTGTGCTGATCATCAGCCTAGATGATCACAATGATCCATTCCGGCCTTAGAATCTGTGAAGGGTTGGCAGCATCTGCATAGTTCCTGCTCTTGCATTCCACGTGGCTTCAAGGCACATCTTAGACACACTTTCTCTGTTCAGAAAAGGCTTTTCCCGGTTGCCTTTTCAGACTCCCAGACACCTGGCTTGACGTATTCTCCCTGTCAGTGCAAAGACAACACAGTCTGGCAAAACACCTGCCTGAGCTTCCCAGGTTACTGTGTTTTACATTTTAAAATGCAGCTTGCCTGGGGTTTGACTCCTAGCTCAGGTCAGGAGGGGCAGAAAATGTTTCCATTTCCAAACCATTTCCGCTAGAGACACTTGTCTCCAAGTAACACACGTTAGCTACCCACAGGTCACCAAGCCATCAGTGTCTGAATCTTCGATGCTGTATCACTGCAGCCCCGTGCAAAGGCTCTCAGGAAGCTGCAGTGACTAAACTGGCACTTGGGCCTCATGGGACTTCAGGTCTCGTGTTTGCTCTTGGCAAAGGATGAATTTCACTGTCTGGCAGTAGAGAGGGAAGGGGGAGGTTCTGAGGGCACTTAGCTGCAGGGTTACAATGAATCGAGGAGCACTGGAAACAGACTGGCAAACGTACACCGGAGAAACTCTGCCAGCAACAGTGCAGGCAGGGAGTTTATTCATCAATCTGAAGGCCAGAAGCAAGCATTCTGATCATCCAGCCTGACTCCTCCAGAGTGATTCCCGCATGGAGCCCATAATGCCTGGCTGGTTGAAGCCTGGTGTTTAGAAAGAGCTCCAATCCTGATTTTTTTAAAAAAATCTGTTTTTTCTTTAGGAAGTATTAATTGGTTTACAAATCATTGCCATGCAAATATCGGCAACATTATTTGTGTGTGTGTTTGTTTCCAAACTGACCAGACATAATTTCTATTGAAGTTAGTTCCCATATAAAACAACTTTTGAAAGTTGGGAAACATAATGCTTAACCAGTCCTGCTTTAAAGACTCCAAGTGCTGGAGAATGCATCACATCCCTAGGTAAGTTGGTCCAATTATTAATTACCCTGGTTATTAAAAATTTGCACTTAATTTTTTCTGAATTTCTCTAGTTTCCGCTTCCAACTATTGAATCTTGTTATGCCATTTTTGGTTAGATTAAAGAGCCATCCACTATCAATAATCTCTTCCCTATGTAGGTACTTGTAGATCACGGTCAAATCTTCTCTTGGACAAATTGAATAGATTGAGCTTCTTTAGTCTCTCACTATAAAGCAGGTCTTCCAGTTCTCAAATCATCCTTGGTGCTCTTTTCTGAGCCTCTTCCAGTTTTTCCAATACCCTTTTTGAAGTGTGGACACCAGAACTGGACCCAGTATCCAGTAATGATCTCATTAATGCCATATACAGAGGTAAGGCTGCCTCTCTATTCCTACTTGGTCTCATTCCCTTGTTTATACATCCAAGAATTGCACCAGCCTCCTTAGCCACAACATTGCATTGGGATCTCAGGTCCTGCTGGTTCCTACCAGGACCCCTAAGTCCCTGTCAGAGTCACTGCTTTCTAGAGTACAGGACCCAATCTAGTAACGTGACCTACAGTATTGGTTCCTAGATATATGACCCTGCTTTTAAGCACGTGTTGTTCAAATGAACCCGGTATATCAAGTGTTCAGAACACTCTGTATAACTAACCTGTCCCCATCACTCCACCATTTTTCAGTAATTTACAGACTTGGCATGCAATGATTTTATATTTCCCTCAAGACCATTGATAAAAGATATTGAATGGCACTGGGCTGAGCACAGGTCCCTGGGGGACCCCACGAGGAACATGCATCCCTACTGGATGAGGCTTTCCCACTTCCATTTTCGGATCTGCCACTTAGCAGAGCAGAGCACTGTGGTATGGGCCACCCCAGGGCGGTGCCTGATAATCCCAGATGCTCTTTCCGTTGATGACCAGCTTTCAGAGAATGCCTGGGGGACAGCAGCCACACCAGCAGGCCTCCTTAAATTCAGCTGATACAGGGTGTGGCCAGCCAGCATACCCATGAAGACTGGGGGGCCACCTGACCTCAGATGTCAGAATCAGTCAGGGCCTCTGGTCCCTACACACATCAAGCTGTTGGGGAAACTCTTCATCCACAGCAACTTCAGTCAGGGCTGGAAATTACTCATCCAGAGTGAATGGCGCAGCCGAAGTCCGGGCAGCCCAGCATGGATACTGTGCTCTCACTGAGTTCCCATGAGGTGACCTTTCATAGCAGAATGAGCCAGACTGGGCCTTTCTGGTGGGTCAGTTTCTCTGTTGCCCCAACCCACCTGAAACAGCTTTGCTGGAAGAAATCTCCAGCCAGTAGGGCAGATGCATACCTCAGCTCGAGATGGTAACACTACAGAAAGTTCAGTAGAAACCTGAAGGGCTGGCTGCTTGTATCATAGAATATCAGGGTTGGAAGAGACCTCAGGAGGTATCTAGTCCAATCCCCTTCTCAAAGCAGGACCAACACCAACTAAATCATCCCAGCCAGGGCTTTGTCAAGCCTGACCTTAAAAACCTCTAAGGAAGGAGATTCCACCACCTCCCTAGGGAACCCATTCCAGTGCTTCACCACCCTCCTAGTGAAATAGTGTTTCCTAATATCCAACCAAGACCTCCCCCACTGTAACTTGAAACCATTGCTCCTTGTTCTGTCAGAAGCTTTTACCAGCCTCTCAAGGGCTTGCTCTTTATGCCCTGACCTCTGGTGTCTCAATTACTCCCTCTCACCTCCAGTTCATCCAGACCTCAGGAGTTCTTCTCTGGGTCACACATGCCCCATAATGCTTTACTCGTCCTCCCCCTTTACTCCAGAAAGCTCAGGAACACACTAGCTCTGAAGAGAGCAGCTGGTCTAGTAGGGACTGTCAAAGCTGCTGAATGTCTGTGATGGGTTCTGCCACGGTGGAATAGGTGTCCAGTATATTGGAATAAGTAGTATCCCTGTAAATAGTGCGTGAGCCCTTCAGTGGCGCTCACTGTGTCCTATGTTGCAGAAGTGGCTAGAATCCTGCCAGAGCAACTGTGGGTATGTAGCTAGGCCTGGCTTGTTGTACACGCTCAGTGAACACGGTTATCTGGACCCCGCTGGGCCTGTGCGGCTCTTTCATGCATACGTTATGGAAAGAGCAAAAGCCACCACAAACGGTGATAAGGGAAGGACTCTAGTCCAGAAGAACAGTGAACCAGAGAGTGACGGCAGATGCCTAGTGAAACTGAAAGAGCAGCCACTAGGACTGCAAACTAACTGCTCATTCAGAGAAAAATAAATAAAAGGGGGTTAAATATGTCTGACTGCTTGGGGAACATGGATCTATTTGGTAGCTCGGTAGAGAACTGGCCCACCCTGTACCGAGGGACTGGAACAGCCTGGAATAACAATGGGACATGTGATGAGAAAAAGGTGATGGCTTTACTGAGTGTAATGGGAGCTAATGCCTGTAGCTGTCTATGCAGCGTAACGGCTCCTGTTAAACCCATCGACACAATATGTGCTGAGTTTGTGGAAATTCCACCCACCCCCTGATCTCCAAAGCTGCTGGGGATTGCGGAGCCGCTTTGCTTTTATAGACAGACTCCAGAAAACAAAACCAGACAGTTCCTGAATCTGTGGCTGGATTAATGAGCTGGACCGAGCACTGCTCGTTTGGAGAGAGTTTAAATGATGCATTAAGGGACTGGTTAACGGGAGGGGGATGCAAAACAAATCCACCTTGAAACGGCTGTTGACTGAGGCTGATTTGACCCCGAAGTGTGCACTAGAAATTGCTGTATCACTGGACACAGCCATTACCGCCGCCAGGGAGCTGCAACAGCAACATGTGATCTGGGGGTGTAATAAACTGGGGAGTCCAACGGAAAGCACAGACTGGAGGCTATTCGATGACTGTGGGCTTTCGTTGTGCAAAACCGTCTCATAATGCGAGTGACTGCTGGTTCAAGGACAAATCTTGCAGAAACCGCAACAAATTGGGGCACTGTCACAGGGTCCACTCACCGGTAGGGGTGCCTCCTCCTGGCCACTTTGGGGATTAGCTCCTTCCAGATGCTGCGCCCATCTCTGGCAGTGTCTCCACCAGTCATCCTCTCTCGTCCTGTGGCCCCTTTTGCTCTGAGAGCTGCTGCTTCCTCTTTGTGATTTGGCATTCCGGCCAGGTCACCATGGACCTCCCCTTGCAGGGCAAACTGTCCCCAGCTGTCTGCTCTCCGGTGCCTGGTCTGTGCCACTTCCCCAGTGGCTGGTCAGGGAACCCCGACCTGCCCTCTACTCAGGTGGCCAGCTCAGGGACCCTCTGATCAGTAGCCAAGGTCTGCACTATCCTATGCCTTGCTACTTGTCCTCTAAGCCTTTCCTACCTTTCTGGTTCCCCCTGAGTTTGCCAGACCCAACTCCTCTCTCTCCCACCCGGAATAAGTGCAGACTACTCTGTAGTCACAAACACACCTCCCTTCAGTGAGTGCAGACCACTTCCCTGCAGCCCCCAGCTGCTCGCAGCTCCTGAGCTTTATACATCCCCCATTTCCTGTCCAGCTGAGCCTGGTCTAATTAATCCCTGCTCCCTGGCTTCTTCTCCAGGTGCAGCCTGGGCAGTTAATTGGCTGACCCAGCCACCTTAACCCCTTCAGGTCTTGTGCGGGGTGCACTCCCCACCGCAGGCACACAGAGCAAATGAGCAGGTCAGTGCAAAAGGTACCACCAACACCTCACAAGGGACTACCAGTAGATTTCAGATGAATCATCTTGCAGGTGCCAACGTGGAGTCCAGTCAGAACATTCTAGCGTCTCTACAACTGTCTAGTTTAGAAGACAATACATGCAGTGTTATTTGCATTTCTTTACAAGTGGAAGAAGTAGGACTGAAAACCGAGCTTGATTCAGGCTCTTCTGTGTCTGTAATTTCATAGCAGGATGATCAGAGAGTTGAGGAGATGAAGTTGTAGCAAACTCAGTGCCGGTCAAACATATACAGAGGAAATCCTCGCTCTCCTGGGAGTTATTACAGTGTAAACAGCAGCTGCTAAACCTCTGTATTGTGATGCGAGGGAGTTCTGCATTATTTGCTAGAGAGAGGCTTGGAGAGATTCACCTGGACTAGCAAAGCATACAATGCCTACAGGTTTTAAAAACAAAACAAATGTTGAACTCTGGCCCCAAACAAAAATCCGCTGAACTTTTGAATGAGGCAGCTGACACCTTTCAGTCTGGTATCAGAGCCTCAAACTACATCAAAGCAAGAACTGTGCTTGAAGACAGAGCAGCTCTTAAATGTGGTAAAGCTCATCCACTGCCTTTTGCTTTGAGTCCAAAGGCAGAGGCAAAACTTCTGCCCTTACTAGACTCTGGAATTCTATCTAGGTTAACTGGAACGAATGGAGGGCCCCATCAGCACCGGTAAGGAAAAAGACTGGGAGGATCTGTATTTGTGTTGATTTCAAGGTTACCACTGATACCACCCAGTACTGCAGGCAGATTGGTATCCTTTACCTGGGACTGAGGATATATTTGCCTTATTCACTGTGGGATGCTTTTCTCCCAGATTGACCTGACCTGAGCCTATCTGCAAATGAGATCGAAAACAGTACCTCCCGGTTAATGGACGTACTGTACACGTACCCTGCAGCTAGAAGGTGTGATTCCCAGCTGAAACAGCCCTCCTTGAGTTAGGGGACTCAAAATAGCCATGTGGCCCTGGCGGCACAGGCAGTGTCTCAGGCCATCTGAGATCCTAGGTACGTACCACTTGTGCCATCGCAGCCTGTTATTTTTACTGCCGTAGCCTGAGCCGTTAGCATGTGTATGTCTGTGGGAGCTGGGAATTACACCCCCACCTCCAGTGTAGACATGCTCAGATGGGCTCATTCCGATATAACAGGGTGGTATTTTGACAGACCAAGTCATACAGGGCATTCCTGGCTCTCAGCGTTACTTGGACAATATGCTCATCATGAAAGCTGGTAATGAGTGTGGTCTAGAGCAAACAAGGAGAAGTGTGAATTTTTCCAAGACCCAGTTACATACCGCGGCCTTTCCATTGACAAGACGGGTGCATAAAGCACCAGACACAAAAGCTGGTTCTTCAGCACGAGTGCAGCAGGATGTTTTATACCAGCCATAGCTATTGAACATACCAAGCCACTATACGGCTGCTGACAATGCCTGGTGGTAGTGCCAGTGTGTCTCCTGGCCCTGCTGCTATGAGTGATCTTGATGCTACCTCAGGAAGAACAGAAACTAGCCCAGACACTGCTGGGAGGCCTTTGAGAGGTTACCTCCTGGACTGAATGTGTAGCACGTGGTGTGTTCAGGGACCGTGGATCTGACAGCAAGACAGATGGAACTTTTCTAGGCCCTTGTACCCTAAGGTGGTGGAGTATGTAGTGTACAGGAGTAGGGTGATATATCTTTACACAGCTCGTGAGCCCTCGAGTGGGGCACACACTGTCCTCTGTTTTCGAAGCTGCCAGAGCCCAGCCACAGCCGCTGTGTGTATGGAGCTGGGCCTGGCATGTTGGGTGCAGTTAGTGAACGCAGTTAGTTGTTCTCACCCTGCCCATGGTACATGGTCAAGCTGCAACATTTTCTCCACTCAGGACCATGCTGCTGCTGCTTTCGCCATTGCTAAAGCCGGTATTCCTGTGTTTGCCTGGAAAGGGGAGACCAACGAGGAATATTTGTGGTGCATCGAGCAGACCCTCTGTTTCAAGGATGGGCAGCCATTGAGCATGATTTTAGATGACGGTGGGGACCTCACCAACCTGGTTCATACCAAACACCCACAGCTCCTGAAAGGAATTAAAAGCATCTCAGAGGAGACGACTACCGAGATTCACAACCTGTATAAGATGAAAGCCAATGGGAGCCTGAAAGTGTCAGCCATCAACGTCAATGATTCTGTCACCAAGAGTAAACTCGATAACCTTTATGGTTGCCGAGAGTCCCTTATCGATGGCATTAAACATGCCACGGATGTCATGATTTCTGGGAAAGTGGCCGTCGTGGCAGGCTCCGGTGATGTTGGCAAAGGTTGTGCTCAAGCCTTGAGAAACTTTGGAGTCAGGGTCATCATCATGGAAATCAATCCAATCCTGATCCAATGGATCCAGCCCTTTTCTAGGAAGACAGTCACTAGTCTACCAGCTCTGAGTATGACCATGAAACAGCAAACCCAGCCTCAGCAGAGCAGACACCCCGGCAGTGAGAGTCACCAGCCCCCTTTCTTGGAGCCAGCCCAGAGGGATGCTGTGGCTCAGTGGTAGGTACTCAGGCACCTCTGACATGTGGGCACTGCACTTCTGCAGAGTGCAGCTCCCCAGGACCAGCCGCTCCAGGGTTGCTGCTCTGAATTTCTAGCCCCACTCTGCAGATCCTACTTTGCAGAGCCCAGCTGCTTCAGTTCAGTGCTGCAGGGCCCACCCATTGTGATTCCAGCCATCTGGCTCCGATGCTACCCACCTGGCCTGGCTTGAGTCCATCCATCTGGAGCCTGCATCACTGGGCCCACTTGGGTCAGTGACACCCATGCAGGTCGCACTTCTCCTAGCTCCCCCAGCTCCGAATAGCTCAAGTGCCTGTAAGAGCCATGAAAGCCGAGGCGTAAGAGGAGCGACACTGAATTAACAAGGCAGAGAAAGCTGGGATGAAAGGAGCCTCCCCAACGAGAGCCCATAGTCTGCCCAGCTCTGAGCACACAAAATCAAACCCTCTGGTTCTGCTGCTCCTGGGTCAGCCCTGTCTGCTCTTCTCCTCACGCCCTGGGACATTCAAGGAGTGTCTCTAAACACAATGCTTTGCTGCTGCTGTGAGTGTATGAGATCTGCTGCAGAGCTGAAAGAACCAGGCCTGCTGGAGCCCTTCCTCTGTCAGCCACAGGGCACTGATCACCCTGCTCCAGCTCTGCGAGTCAGCTCGGTCCCCCAGAATCCTTTAGGCCTTTGACGCACCCAGGCATTGCCCCAGATACGTCCAGCAGACAGCAGCCCTTGGAAGCCCGAAATGGGCTCTGTTATTCTGAGCACAGAGAAATGTGATGGACTGTTTCCCTGTATGAAAACCTGAGGCACCAAAATGGGAAACGGATGGGAGCCTCTGAATCTGGGCAGTGTTTAACAATAATACCGGCCAGTAGCATTGTTTTAAGAACTCAGTAATAATTCTGTCAGTGTCTGTGAGTAACAGGAGTACTTCCAGCAAGTTGCACGCCTTGTTTCTTACACAGGCCAAGCTGTACACCCAGCCGGGCCCCTTGCTTCACTCCAGCCCCTCGAGCAGCCCTTTGGGTCACTCAAGATACAGCGGTGGTGGGTGAGGGGCCTAACCGGGGGGGAGGGGAGGGTTGGCCAAAGCAGAGGTGAGAGGCCCGATTGGAGGAGCTGGTGGCAGAGATGGGACAGGGAGCTGCCAGGAGAGGGAGTGAGGGGGACTGGCTGGAATAGGGGCAGTGGGGGTCTAACTGGAGGGGTGAGAGGTCCCTTGGCAGGAGGGCTGGCTGGAGGGGGCAGGGGCAAGAGGCTTCCAGGGGCTTGATCTCTACTAAAATCAGGCCCACTGACTGCCCCTTTGGTGCTGCAGGCAGAGGAAGCGCTCAGCTGCCCTAACCCCGGCCCTGACGTCACTGCCTCCCTCTGTATCCAGAGTGAGCACAGGGGCACTTGGTGGGCCTGACTTTTCTGGTTTTCACCAAACAGTCCCTGAAACGTTGGCACTGATCAAAGGTGACTGTGGTCCATACAGAGAAACCCCAGCAGGTCGAGCGTAGAGCTCTGCTTCACGTGGCTAAGTATCAGTGTGGTTTTGCTGTTTGTTGTTGCAAGGCCGAGGGCACCAGTCACACAGCAGGGCCCTGTTGTGCTTGATGCTGTACAACCACAGAACAAAATGACCAGCCTTACCCCAAGGAGCATATCATCACCGTAGCACCATCGCTGTGCCTATGGTGCATGAGCAACCTTCAGTGTGGCACTTTCCTCACTTTTGAGCACTTGATTTTGCAACCTTAATGTTCTTTTCAGCCATGTAGTTGTGTAGAGGTTCTTACCCCACCCTCATCACTGCAGCATCTGAGCACCTTCCAGCAGTGCATTTTGTGAAGCGGCTGTCACGTGTGGTTCTTTCTCACTCATATTCCCGCTGGGGTAGAATTGGGTGCACAGAGGCGTGATTTGTTTTCATAGATTCCAGGGCCAGAAGGGACCATTGTGATCAACTAGGCTGGCCTCCTGCATGCCACAGGCCAGAGAACTGCCCCCCAAATAATTCCTAGAGCAGAGCTTTACCCAGCAGTTCTCAGGGCATATCACAACTCCCATAAATGCAGACTCCTGTGGCCAGGATGCTTGTTCTCATTCCTCCAGCCCTCGCAGTAAGTACTGGGGTCTCGTGGAGGGGCCCCTGTATTTGATCATTCATTGTCTCCTCCCCGCCTCCCACTGCGTCACAAACGGCCTCTCCCTGGTTCTGATAAATGACGGCATATCCCATTGCGTGGAGACAGCTAGCAAGGCACCCCGGGGATCAGAGTCAGGCTCAGCTTTATTGAACAGCTTAATTAATGATCCAGAAGTGCTGTACAAACCGGACAATTAATTAAATAAGCTGATGACATTAAGCTGGCAGGTGCTGCGAACACCATGAAGCTGGAGGATCAAAGCAAGGGGCTGAGAAGTGTTAGAAAGAGAGGCAAGAAATAATGGAACGAGCTTCAGCCTGGGAAATGCAGCCACTGGACCCTGGGAAAATCCACTACGTCTCCTGGGCAGCGCGAGCCTGTTGCTTCTGGTCTTTACACGGGAAGCAGACACAGCACTAGAGAATACACCACAGGGCACAATCCTGCTCCGGACAGGATGGGATCAAACCCAGATCCTCCACCTCAGCTCCCTCTGATCCTGTGAACACAGGTGGACACACTATTAATTATTTGGTGCTAATTAATGATTAATTTTAAGGTAGCCACCGGGGAGACAATTGCGACAATGCAGCAAAGCAGGGCTGCCGAGAAGCAGATGTAGGGCACGCCCACACAAACACTGATCTACAACGCTCCAGCCTGCTGCGCACTGACTGTCCATGTGAACCCTGCTGCCCTGCACCAAATGTTCCCCCGGGTACAGCAGGGAACTTTTAGAGTGCAGCAGCAGAGTCCACGTGGACATCTAGTGTGCAGCACGTTAGAGCATGTCAATGTACACTCCAGCTTGCAGTGCAGTAAGTCTTCCTGTAGCCATGCCCAAAGAACCAGAGAGCAGCTGGCTGCCAGCCTGCTGTGGTGCCCTGATACAGAGGGGACGGGTGCTGTATCATGATCAGTGGAACCGGAGTCAGAGGACCCCTGTTCCCTGGAAGGATTGTACCTGGGGGGGACACCAAGAAAATAGGCAATGGAGGAGCTGGGCTGGAAGCAAGGCAGTCGCATGGAAAAAGCCATGAACATGGATTTGTAAATCTCCTCTTGTTCAGTTTCACTCCTTGCAAATGAAGCATGGCGGGCAGCGGCCGAGCTGTGAGGTCTCTGCAGCGCAGAGCCAGCCGCATGAGCCATGGAACTAGGTCTCCTCACAGCAGAAGGACTGAAATCAGATCCCAACACAATCCAATCAGGCAGAGACCTGCCGGGTCCAATGGCCAGGAGAGGATTATAGTACTTCATAAGAATGGTACTTTTTTTCTCCAAAAGTTCTGTCCACACCTGGCGGCAGCAGTGGAACCCACACATCCTTAACAAGGCAGAGTGTTGAGTTAGACTGGACAGATCCCCAACAGGAAGCATTTGATGCACTGAAACAAATGATAACAGATGCCCCATCCTGAAGTGCTACCAGCCAGAAGAGCTGCTCATACTCCAGTGTGCAGTTCTTGGACAGGAGCAGGCAGTCGCTTATGCTGGGAGAGCCCTGTCAGAGACTGAACGGGGATATGGCCAAACAGAAACAGCTTCTGGCTGTGATATTTGGAGTGGAGCGATTCCATCTGTACACCTATGGCCACCCAGTAATTGTGCAACCAGACCACAAACCCGTAGAGACAATCATGGCAAAAGCCTCCTCATAGTGCTCCAAAGAGTTTGCAGCACATGTCGCTGCACCTCCAGAGTTACCAGGTAGAGATTAAATCTTGTCCAAAATGATTACTGCTGTTAGTCGACACCCTGAGCAGGCCCTAACTACCACCACTGGTGAGCTGGGGAAATGGGGTCAGGACACTGAATCCATTAACGTGCTGCTCTGGCTCCAGTTTCAACAGCGAAGCTCATGGAAATCAATGAGGCTACAGAAAAAGACATCCAACTGCAGGCAGTCAAGACTGCGATCCTATCAGGGTGGCCAGAAGACAAAAGCCAAGTTCCAGTAGGAGCACATTCATGTTTCCAAAAGAAAGATGAGCCAAGTGCTCATGATGGAATCATATTTTGAGGACAGAGACTTGTCATCTGTATCTCATTATGTCGGGATGTCATGCAAAAAGCACATGCATCACACCTGGGTAGTGGCAGCTGTCTTAGAAGGGCTGAAAAGTGTGTTTGCTGGCCAGGAATGAGTACACCACTCTGCTCCTTGATAGAAAGGTGTGACACTTGCCAGTCATGTGATAACTGCCAGCATGAACTTTCCACCTGGGGAAAGGTGGGAGAGGACTTATTTACCTTCAGTGAAAAGCAGTCCCTGATTATGGTGACCAATTACTCCAATTTTTGAGAGATTGATGCCCTGTCTGAAACAAGAAGCAAGTCAGTCACTCGCAAACTGAAGGCCCACTTCGTAAGATATGGCACTGTGGACACTGTATTCACCAACAACAGACCCCAATGTGCCGTGGAAGAATTCATAGAATCATAGAATCATAGAATTCAAGATCAGAAGGGACCATTATGATCATCTAGTCTGACCTCCTGCAAGATGCAGGCCACATAAGCCGATCCACCCACTTCTGAACTAATTCTCTCCCTTGACTCTGCTGTTGAATGCTCCAAATTGTGATTTAGAGACTTCAAGTAGCAGATAATCCACCAGCAAGTGACCCCTGCCCCATGCTTCGGAGGAAGGCGAAAAACCTCCAGGGCCACTGCCAATCTACCCTGGAGGAAAATTCCTTCCCGACCCCAAATATGGCGATCATCTGAACCCCGAGCATGCGGGCAAGACTCTCCAGCCAGACCCTCTGGAAAGGGCTAACAATATCCCAACATTGACCCTTTGTACTAATTACCAGTGGCACGTTATTGACCTATTGACTAAACCCGTTATCCTATCATACCACCCCCTCCATAAACTTATCCAGCTTAATCTTAAAGTCATGGAGGTCCTTCGCCCCCACTTTCCCTCGGTAGGCTGTTCCAGAATTGCACTCCTCTGATGGTTAGAAACCTTCGTCTAATTTCAAGCCTAAATTTCCTAACTGCCAATTTATATCCGTTTGTCCTCGTGTCCTTGGCATTCAAGGAACTTGCATGCCAAGAGGAGTTTGACCACCACGCCACCTCCCCAGCATGCCCACAGAGTAATAGTAAGGTAGAATCTGCTGTGAAAACAGCTAAGAGACTGTTACACAAGGCTGTTTCTTGTGGTTTGAAAGCATTTTGGCACACAGGAATAACCCATAACAGAGGTGCCAAAACAGTCCAGCGCAGGCACTGACTGGACAAAAGACCAAAGCCCTGCTACCACGGAGGGAAAACCTGTTGCGGCCAGATTGATGAAAACACCCTCAAGAGGAGATGGCCAACAGTCGGAGAAAGCAGGCATTAGAGTACAACAGGCCAGCCAAGGACCTACCGGCCCTGGAGACAGGCACTTCTATAAGGATCCACCAGAAGGAGGGGACTGAAGTAATAGTGAGAGGTGTAGGGACATCCAGGTCATAGGAGGTGACTATGCAAGAGGGACAAGGAGACACTTGTTAGCTAGCAGACAGAAGAGTCTACAGAGATACACTGGTCCTCTCAGAACAGAAAGGCAGAACCATCCAGAGGCCAATCCCACAGGGAGGGAGGAGATAGTTTGCCAGACTCGGAGACAGGTGACACGGAGACAGAGCTAGGTCATTCCTGGTGCCGTTGCCTCCTGAGGAGACCAAAGTATCTCAAAGACTGTAACCAGCTGAGTTTGTGAGACTCCCATTTGGCTACGTGCTAGCAACCTCTGGCTGTAGGGACACAGTGTGGGGGTTGGGTGTCATTTCTTTGTTTGTAATGTTTATATTGCAATGTTTGTAAAATAGGGAAGATGTATCATGACCAGGGATCCTATAAATCTGTTTGGCATGGAAAAATGCAGAATGTGTGTTTTTATAGATAATCTTTAGTTTTTCCATTTTGTGGGGAAAAAAACCCATATATCAACTAAATTTTACTGAACGTACCAGTGTCACTTATTCAATGTGCACAACCTCCCCCTCTTGTGGTTGATTTTTGAATGCGCTTTAAATTTACATCACTAAACAGACTCCAATAAACTGCTTCCGGAGCATAGAGGTTACTCAATGGCATATAGGGGGTCATGTTTAAATGCATCTCAAATTTCACTTCAGTGTCAAGACATGAGTAATTAAAGTTATGAAAAAATGTCAAAAACTTTAAAAATCACCCCTCAAGACCATGACATGGAGTTTGGGAAGGAAAATGTCATGTTCATTGTAATGTGTTGCTCTGTACTGCATGCAGCAAGACTGTAGATTACGTTTGAAGGCAGATAATTGTAGAATACATGGAAAGCTCATAGCCAACTGCATGAAAAGAAACAAAACCAAGAGGCTGAAACAGCAGGGCCATCAATGGCTGTAAAGAAACAATGCAATGTGACTGGATCATTCCAGCGTTTTACAGCTGCCAAAGAACAGCGTGAAACTGTCACTTCAGATTCTGTTCAAGTGTGTGTAGAAACAGACCTTCCTCTGCATAAAATGGATTTACCTATTGTCAGAGATTTTGTTGAGCAAGCATGTTAAGGGAGGTGGTGCCATTCCCAACTCAGATCAGTTGTATTCCCATTACTTACCAACTCTTTTTGAGGAGGAAAAAACTGCGCCTTCTCGATGACCTGAAAGGAAACTCCGTTGCTGTGATTGCCGGCAAAAAAAAACAACCTGACTTCTAAAATAGATCAGTTGGCAACATTTTATTTCAAGTGATCAAGGTAGCTCCTCATAAGCATGCTGACATTACCACATTACAGCTTGTAAAGACAGTGCACCTCAGAAAAGTTAATCATGCCACTGTTTCAGAAGCCTTTATTTTTTGTACGTTGGAATTCAGCATCCCACTTGATTGTTACAAATGCTAATATTCAGACAGTGCAAGCTACATGGTAAAAGCTTGGAACAATGTGCTTTGCAAACAGTGCTCAACTTGTGCACATATTGGTTGCTATGCACATATAGTCACTCTGTCAGGAAGTACTTGGCCAAATACCTTTAAGCAAGTGGTATCTTTGATGAAGTCACATTTCATGAAAGCTCCAACTCCTCACGCACGGCTCTTGAGATACTTGAATAAACAGAATGTTGATTCCCCAACACTTCCATCCAACCATTTGTAACAAGGTGGAACACATGGTTCAACTGTGTAAAGTACCATGTGCAGTACTACCTGTTCTACCATGGGTTCATGGAGATTGGTTTTTTATCTTGGAAAACTAGGATTCCTGATCATGACCAATGGGGGACTATTATTGAGGGGACACCGGGGAAAGAGAATGTGAGGAGTGGGGCTGGAAGCAATGCAGCCACCTGAACAGAGCATTGCACAGGGCTTAATGAATTTCCACTTGTTCACCTTAATCTGCATTGAGCATCACACTTTGCTAAAGAAACAAGTGCCTTGGAATTCATCACTAATAGTCCTGCTAGTGAGGTCAGTGGGAGATGCAAGTACTTGGTAGCTCTGATATCCAGTCTGAGGTGTCCCAGCTTGGGAACCAAAAACAGAGGCTCCCTTAGAGGCCACTTTTGAAAATGTTCCTTTTCCCCTCTGCTAACTACCCAAACACATGGCCGCTAAGAGCTGAGGACAGCTGCCTTGGCGCTGTGCTGAAGAAGACCGTTCCCGTATCTCCTCTGCCTCTTGCCGAGACATTCCACCCTGCATAGGAGCCCCTGGTAAATCACCCCCATGTTCATGCTGCTGGTGCCTGAGTTTATGCTGTATCCTCGCTCACTGCTGTCTGCTAACAATTGCTGTTCTGCATATCCCAGAGTGGTGAATCACTCGCCTCCTCTGTATTTAGATCTTTATATCTTTGTCTGGTTTATGTGGAGTTACTTCTTTAAAGAGAAGTGGAATGCTCCTTCCTGCAGATGCTAGACTTTGCAGCAAGATGGTCTGGTGGGTCACCTCTCTCCCTTCGGCCTAGGGCTTCTCTCACCCTGAAGCACCATGACACTGTGCATGTCCCTGCAGAGTTGGGAGGCAGGGCCAAGTATTCGCTTCTACCTGGGGATGAGCCTGAGGGAAGGGGTGACAGATGGACTTTAACTCATCAGCAGTTCAGATGTGATGCAGGTTGATTGGTAAGAGGCAGCTATCTGGAAAATGTAAATACTGCTGCTTTAAGACAGACTGACCTTGACTCAGTCCAACTATTTCAGCCAGAGCCAAGTCACAGGCCAGCCAGGACCTGGTGAACTGACCTGCAGGCAAGAGCTAAAAAGGGCTCTTGGAAACTGGGAAGTATCCCCAGAGCAAGACAGAGGAGTGTTGGGCAACAGAGAGTCCCGGTGGGAGAGGCAAAGTACTGTCACAGATCAGACACACAGATGGATATGATTTGTTGAGGAAGAAATCAACACAAGTTTTATAAAGGGAAATCATGCCTCACCACTCTATTAGAATTCTTTGAGGAGGTCAACAAGACCAAGGTGATCCAGTGAATAAAATGTACTTGGACTTTCAGAAAGACTAACGCTCTTAAGCAAAGTAAACAATGATGGGATAAGATGAAAGGTCCTCTCATGGATCAGTAACTGGTTAAAAAAACAGGAAATGGGGTACGAATAAATTCTCAGTTTTCAGAATAAAGAGAGGTAAATAGCAACATTCCCCATCGATCTGTACTTGGACCAGTGCTATTCAACCTCTTCATAAATGATCTGAAGAAAGGGGTAAACAGTGAGGTGGCAAAGTTTGCAGATGATACAACATTATTAAAGATAGTTAAGTCCAAAGCAGACTGCAAAGAGTTACAAAGGGATCTCACAAAACTGGAAACAAAATGGCAGATGAAATTCAGTGTTGATAAATGCAAAGTAATGTACATGGGAAAACATAAGTCCAACTATACATACAAAATGATGGGGTCTACATTAGCTGGTACCACTCAAGAAACAGATCTTGGAGTCATTGTGGATAGCTCTCTGAAAACATCTGCTCAATGTGCAGGAACAGTCAAAAAAGTGAACAGAATGTTAGGAACCGTTAGGAAGAGGGTAGATACTAAGACAGAAAATATCATAATGCTATATATAAATGGCACACCCACACCTTGAATATTGCATGCGGTTCTGGTCACCCCATCTCAAAAAAGATATTTTAGAATTGGAAACGGTACAGAGAAGGGCAACACAAATGAAGAATACGGAACAGTTTCCAAAAAAGGAGAGATGGAATAGAGTGGGACTATTATGCCTGAAAAAGAGACGACTTGGGGGATATGATTGAGGTCTATAAAATCATCAGTGGTTTGGAGAAAGTGAATAAAGAAGAGGTATTTACCCCTTCACATAACACAAAAGTCAGGGGACACCCAAAGAAATAGACAGCAGGTTTAAATCAAACAAAATGAAGTTCTTCTCCACACAGTGTTCAATCAATCCGTGGAACTCGTTTCCAGGGGATGTTGTGAAGGCCAAAAGTATAACTGGGTTCAAAAAAGAATTAGATCAGTTCATAGAAGATAAGTCCATCCTCCCTGATTGAACTAACCTTGTTATCTCGAGCCTGATTCTTGTTTGCATATTTATACCTGCCTCTGGAAATTTCCACTACATGCATCTGACGAAGTGGGTATTCACCCACGTAAGCTCATGCTCCAATATGTCTGTTAGTCTATAAGGTGCCACAGGACTCTTTGCTGCTTTTACAAATCCATCAAAAACTATTAGCCAAGTTGGTCAGGGATGCAACCCTATGCTCTGGGTGTCCCTAAATCTCCAACTGCCAGAAGCTGGGACTGGGCGACACTTGATAATTGTTCTCTTCATTCCCTCTGACAACTCAGATATTAGCCTCTGTCGGAAGACAGGATACTGGGCTAGATGGACCATTGGTTTGACCCAGTATGGCCGTTCTTATGTAGACACTGGCCAAAGGCAGAAAATAAAGAGCTGGAAGAAATGGTCAATATTCATCATGGCAAACTGTTCACAGTGGGGTGCTGAGCAGTTGCATGGTTTAAAGGTTGAAGGGGTGTCTGGTTACAGAGATACGGACAAGCTGCCTTTGCAGATCTTCACACCCTATTTGAAGGCAGAAAAATATGAGAGAGACAGGAAGTCAGGGCAAGGAAGAAGCAGCATAAAGATGCAACTAAAAGACACCGAGGGCTGGAGAGTCACGTGGAGAGGAGTGGACTGAGTAACAGAGCAAAGGAAGAGCCCAGAGAAACATGGCATGTCTTGCAGATTGTAAAGAGGAATCCCCCAGAAGAGGGTGGCATGCCCAGAATTGGAATTTGTTAGCATGCCCAGTGAATTGGCACACTGCAGCACACTGCACTAGCTGAGGGGCACAGTCGAGATGCAGTGTTGCACACTGCACTAGTTGAGGGAAGCAGTGAATTGTGGTGCAAAGTACTTCACTTTACAGTAATGCCGTGCAGCATGTTCCAGTGAGTGTAGGAATCAGCATCTTGATGGAAGGTAGCTTGCTGCAAAGTTCAGTGATGCAGTGCAACACAATTCAGGTTTCACTGAATTGGCTGGAAATTGGGATGAGGGTTGTACAAATGTGCAGCGATGGAGCATGGCTGGCTGCTCTGACAGCTGGTCAGCAGTGTAAGATGATGCAGAATGATGTAGCCAGAGCTGATTACTGGGTTGGTTTGATGCTCCTACTGCAGCTGGAGGGCCTGCATTGAGATTCTGTTGGACAGTGCAATGTGGGGAGAGGGCAGGGGGTGCTGCCATGGGAAAAGTGTTGGGGAAGGAATGCTGGTCTTGAAAGAGTGGGCAGCTGTGGGAGAGGGAATGTTTTGGTATGCGGGTGGGTGAGGAGCAGGACATCTGGGTTCTAGTGCTGGCTCTGCCCTGACTCAAGGAGATGGCAGACAAATCTCTTCCCCTCTCTGGCCCTGTCTCCCAGTCTGTGAAGATGGGATAGTGACCCTGTACCAGCACTGGGCTCCATGGACAACATATGCTGAGCAGTCTAGGGGTTATTACTCAGGGGTGAGGAGGATGGTTGCAAGTGCAGATGGCTCTGTGATGTCAATAATGAGCATAATATTTCAGAGCCTTTGCATGGTCTCTAGCCATTTCTCCTAGATGGCTCCCAGCTTTCCCCCCGCCCCCTGCAGCTTGTCCAGGGCTCACCCTCTCTGCAGAGAGTAGCCCATTTAGGGATCAGGTGTGGACTCTGAGCTGCTTTCTTTAGCTGAAGCCCCAGAACTTTTTCTTCTGTTTAAAAGAACCAGATGCACGTCAGAGACTCTGTCAGGAGAGAGTTCAGGCTGGAAAAAAAGCCCAGGAATAATGAGGCTAAATCATAAAATGTGTGAACTTCCCTGCTCACATCCATTGCCTGAAATCACTCCTGTCACTCTGACAATCTCTGGTGGGCTGAGGGAACTGAGCAGCCAGATTTTATCAAAACAGCTCCAGGGTCAAAGTGAAGGAGCAGAGAATAATTCTGTGTGGGCAGCTGCTCTGTGCCTGCCCCTTCCTGCCGGCAAATGCTGGGGCTGTGCCAGGCTGCTGGGATCTCTGAGAAACAGGAGGCAGGAGCCATATTATTCCAGGCACAGGAAAGAGAAGTTCAGAGGTTTGTCCAACGAGCACCTGCCTTTGGGGGTCTGGGTTCTGGTTGCTAACATGGTGGGGATGGAGGAATCCCTGCTTACGGCAGCCGCTTCCCCTGGGCCTGGCGTGGGCAATAAGAAGAGTGTTTGGATTGGCTCTCCCTTCCGACGCCGGGCTCTGCAGTGAGCTGTAGCTGCATGGGCATCCCTGGGGTCACGCAGTTATTGGAGAGGGGGAACAGCCTGGCTGGTGACGTCCCCTGTTGCTGGCACACTCACTCCTGAGGCAGATACGCTCACTCCTTCCCCCCGCCGGGGGCTGACGCACCCACTTCTTCCCCCTCCAAGAAGGGCCGGTGGGAATTCTGCTTCCTGGGTTGCTGGTCAAGACTTGACCTTACTCCCTCCCAGAAGGTCTCGCTGAGTCTAGGCTGGGCCCAAGGCCTTTCTCCTTCCTGAACCTGGGCAGTAGCTCTGGTCTATTAGCTCAGAGTGACCTAGGAGAGCTGCTTTGCCCAGGTGCCAGTCCAGGCTGCCTGTCTGCCCACGGCTCTGCATGTGGTCTGGGCTTCACCAGGCAGGGATGGAGCTGACCAGGGAGACTCCCGCTATGTGTCAGAGAGAGCCAAGGGCCACAGCATCCCAGCAGAAATCTCTGTTCAAATAATTGACAAGTGGGAATGCCAGGCCCTCCCTTGGTGTAGCTGCATCACCTCAGACCACCTGGAGCACCGGAGCCTGCAGCAGGACAGCCAGCCACTCTCTGTGCTTCAATCCACCGCAGGCAGCTCATATTCACAGACACTTTCCCCCTTCTCATTGTCTTATTTCCTAGGCACCTACTTCGCTCCATGGCGATTTCCATAGCCTGTGTCTGTCTCAGCACTCGGTGTGCCCTGGCATCTCCTCTCTGGCTGGATGCTTTACCCCCAGCGGCTCCCATGTGTGGCTCACATCCCTGGTTTAAAGCACCCCTTAAGCATGCACCTGTTTGCTGTTGCTTTTGCTGCATGACTGTAATTGGGTGTGAATTAAATGTCTTTAAAATGTATGTATTTATTTATTTTTTCCGTGTAGAGTTTTGTGATAAGCCGTGAAAGGTACGCTATAAAAATGTGTAATTGCACTGTATTCCCCCCCCACGACACATGGCAAAAATGTATGTTATTGGGGGCAATATGGAACGTATTGGGGAAGTGGCAACAGTCAGCTGGGTAAAGATTAACTGCAGAGCTTGCCTGCTATGCATTCACGCCAGATACTCAGAAAGGAGAAATCTCAGACACTGGTGCCTTTGTTGCTAGGCTTTGCCTGTGAAGAAGCGGCCACTTATTCTAGAGAGAATTCTGTTGAGTTGCAGGTAGCAAGGAAAAAACAGTTCAGTAACTGGGTGGCTGTTTCTACATGTGTTAGTGTTCCTCTTCGTTCCTACTTGTTCCCTAGGAAGTCAGTCAGCCCTGCACATCTTTGTCCTAACAAGCAGAGAGAAGAGTTTAGCGCAGAGGTTAATTGCAGTACAAGGCAGGATCCCCACACTCCATTATTTCTTAGCCTGGGTGGTGAGTCTGAGTTCTCAGATTCGGCTGCATCGGACTAGTGTGTGGGACTTTGAATTAGGTTAGCTAGAGCGATCACACTCCCAAAGCCTTGGCTTGTGTGTGCTGAGCAGACGATTAGGGAAAGAGGGTGTTGGTTTCTGGATTGCAGTTGAAATAAGGTATCACCGTTTGTCCCATGTAACTGCCCGGCTGGCGGGGCCCCAGAAGCAGAAGTCTGTGGAGCTAGTTTGTTTGATGTAAAGGACCTCTGGACTTGACTCCAATGAGACCCTTGTTTAGGAACAAGTTAAAGAGCAGGGAAAGAACTGGGTAGCTTAGTAATCAGACTGAGCCTACTTTGTGGTCATGCTTCGTCCATGGGAAGATCCTAATTTCCATGAACTTGTTTTCCAGCCTGTGGTTCACCCCCAGGTGGATCAAGGTGAACATACAACGGTCACAATTCAGAATTCAAGCTGTGAGATTGGTCACCCCAGTTGCAATGATCTGGGGAATTGGTATGTACAGTCTGACATTGGGGCTCTATACATATGTTTGTCAGACTACAGACTCCATTTGGGATACGATGCTCTTCCCCTGCTCTGTTGTCCTGTTACCTCCGTGTTCAACTGACATTCCCAAGGCCGGTGGCAAAGCCCGGACAATAGAGGGCTGTTAACTCAGGGACGTCCTCTGTTCAAATCCAAACACTTTCGACAATAGCCTGGCTCCCAGCCCGGAAAGCTGTTTTGTGAGGGCAGAGGTCACCTGGCAATGAAGTCACCCATAGAAGGTTGAGATCACCTGAGAAGACTGATTCAGGAGTCAGCTGACAGAGGGACTGGAAGGTTATAAAAGGGAAGAATCACAGAGCGAGAGACACATAGGAAGGACCGGGACCAAGTTAATGAGTCACATGATGAAATTCCTGGAAAGAATCATCAAGAAAAGACTTTGTGAGGAATTGGAGCATTGAGTAAGCGACATTCAATTCGACTTTACGCCGGGAAGGTCAACCATGGATGCAGTGTTTGCAGGCTGAATATTTCAGGGGAACAGCAAGGAACTGCACGTTGTGTTTGGGGATCTAGAGACAGAGTTCCTAGAGAACTGATATGGTGGTGCCTGCAATCACACAGTCTACCAGAGACTATCATGGACTCGCAGAAGGGTAGTGAGAAGTAGCTGTGGGAACAGTGAGTTATTCACTCTGAGGGTGAGTCTGCATCAAAAGATCAGCCTTTGGTCCATTCCTTTTGTGACTGTTATGGACACCTGTTGTAGCAACTGGGCCTACAAATGTACCACAGTTGTGAGCCTAACTGTGGAAAAGGAGGTCAAAGTTTATAAAGTGTCACAACAGCCTATAGCGAGTGTTGAAGGGAAAAGGTGCAAAAGTGAGAGAGACTGAATTAGTCCCAACAAAAAGGGACTGTGTTAAGAGCATGCTTGGTAAACAAGAACATGGGGGACCAGAAATTAATTGTACCAAAATTGGTGTGTCAGATATCAAGCCTAATTGGTGCATAAAATAATGAGGGGATGGGCTACTCCACCAGTCACTCCCTTTTTGGGGGTCCCTAAAGAAAGAGACTTTGGGGAGAAAAATTGGCTACTGATGCAAACTTCACCATCAGGGCTGCCACCCCTACAATCTCCTGGGTCCCTGGATCTTCTTCATCCTGACCGTGAGAGATGTCCTGAGCAGCGTGGCCAGAGAGAGGGACCCAGACGACCTCACCACCACCACTGGCTTCAGTTAAATCCCAACCACCACCTGGGATAGAATCATAGAAAACTTTATCTCTCCCCGTCCCATGCCCCCCGCCTCCCAGTGTGTCCTTTTCCTTCTATTTTCTGTCCCTCTCCGTTTGTCTTCTGTCTAATGCAGCAGAGCAGAGGGAGCCCCTCTGGACTGGAAGGGACGCGTTGCTCCTTATCTGACATGATGCTGTTGATTTTGCAGTGGTTTATGACTATACAGAGTGAGCTCCACTGTGCACTAAAAACCAGCTCCAAACTGGGGACAGAGGGCAGCTGCATCAGCTCAGCCAGGGCTACTCCACAGTTCGGGGCCACTGTGCCACTCCGTAACAGGGGCAGCCTGCCTGTCCCAGCATAGAGCCGGCCCCAGCCCCCACTGCCTCCGGGCAGGGCTGGCTCTAGACCCCAGCGCGCCAAGCGCGCGCGTGGGGCAGCATTTTGCCGGCAGGGCGGCAGGCGGCTCCGGCGGACCTTCCACAGTCATGCCTGCGGAAGCTCCACCGGAGCCGCGGGAGCAGCGGAACCTCTGCAGGCATGTCTGCAAGAGGACACCAGGAGCCGCGGGACCGGCGCCCAGCAGCGCGCCCCCCGCGGCATGCCGCCCTGCTTGGGGCGGCCAAATTCTTAGAGCCGCCTCTGCCTCCGGGATGCTAGCAGCCTGAGTCTGGCACCAGGGACCTTGGGCTGTTCTGTGCTCTAGGAATTTTGGGGGGGCAGGGTGAGAGGTTCTCTGGCCTCTGTTATACAGGTCAGACTAGATGAGGCCAATGGTCCCTTCTGCCCTTCCAGTGTATGAGATGGGGAGATGGCTTCCTGTATCCCTTCCCCTGCCACACACAGAGCAGGCCATGGCCAAGCCCGGTATTTTCTACACAATAAATATCGGACTGTACTTGATGTCAACCCTGGGTGACCCCTGCTTCGCTCGCGCCGCTGCATGCTGAACTCCCTGTTCTGTGTCCCAAAATACCTCATCAGAGTGTCAAGACAGCTGCTTCCTGCCTCACCCTGACACGCCTGGCAGTTGTAACTGCTTTGCCCTCCTTTGCAGGGACGGGATGTAATTAGCTGCCATAAGCAGGAAAGCTCTTAGAATCTCAAGGGTCATCTAGTCTAACCCCCAGCCAAGACCCAGGATTTGTTGGGTCTAAATCAGCCAAGACAGCCTCCTTTTGAAAACCTCCAGTGAAGACGTTTCCACGACCGCCCAAGGCAGTGTTCTGTGCAAATTTCCTTGAGGTAATGCTACAACCCCATCAGGAGTAAGACCTAGCCAGGCATAGGGATATTTATTCTCTCCATATACTGCATTACCTAGGAGGAATTCCTTGCTCCGAAGGCATGTGCTTCATTCTGCTAGTTCCTGCAAGAACTTCGCCCGGTGCGACACATTGTGATTGATTGTTTATGGGGACGGTTGGTGTGTTGTTTGTATCTGCAGTTTATGAGCCGTGTCGTCGCTATTTGCAGGATAAATACAACTCAACGACGAACGCTATAGAAGCAGAAATGTCCCCCCACGTAACAACAACTACACAATGTGCAATAATAGGCATTAAAAAAAGTTTGAAGCTATTAGTCAATTTTAGCTGCATGAAATTTTGGTCATACAGCATTTCGCTTCTGGTTAATATCCTCTTCTAAGTGTAATAGAGCCGCGATTGCCTCCCCACTGTCTCGGGGTGCAGAAGATTGCTTCTCTAGGAAGGATGTAATGGGCATTTTAATACCTATTGTGTGGCAGAGGCAAATAACTTGTGAAGGTTTGAACTGTCTTGACAGCTACAACGGGCAATAAAAGGAAAAGCACCACTATGACCGGTACGTGCATTGCTGCTTCTAACAGCTTTGTCTTGCAAACTCCCTTTCTGTTGATTTATCTCCTTCCAGCCTGCGGTCTCCATGAGCCAGACCACAGCCTCCCACTCACAAACAGCATGCAGTCACTTGCTTAGATGGAAGCAGCGCCCTCTAGTCCTTAAATATCTCCCAGGCCCCCATGGCCACTCAACACTGTGACCAGGCCAGTGTCTGCCTGTCCATCTGTAATGAAATGGGAATTTCCTGTAATATTTTTATGATGCCTATGCATGCCTCAGTTTCCCTCTGTACTTTGCAATGGGGCCAAAGGACTAAAATGCTGCTCTTGGGGCAGAGCAGGAAGCACGAGGTGCTGTGTCACGTTCCTGTCTGGGGTGGAATGAATGGCTTGGTAACAGAATGGCTGAAACCAACCCATATCAATGGAGGGTCCTCAAAGAGGAGAGGAGCCCCAGCAACTGAATGATTGACACTTATGCCTGGGAATCTCCAGCGGGCAGAGCATGTGAAGGCAGCATGGGTCAGCAGGAGTTGGACAATGGGCTGAAAGGTGGCAGGGCGAAGAGTTAGCGTTTGCAGAAGCAGCGAAAGCATGAGGAGGGCAGCAGAAGAACCAGATGGGTTAGCAGAAGAACTAGGAAAAGGAGCAGTAGCAAGAACTGGATATGGAGAATCAGAGGAGCAAGAGGACACGCAGAGAGGTAAGTGGGGGAGAAACCACAGGAAGCCAGTTGCACATGAACCCAAGGTGCCAAATGTCGCCCCAGTTTAAGAAGGGTGCAGGGGAATAAAGGAGGGTGCAGGGGAATACCAAAGGCCTACCTCTCTGCCTTTGAGAAAGCCTGCAGTGTGAACCCAGGTTGATCCTGCAGACTGGCTCTGCTATCTCAGCCCCTTACTTGGCCCCAAAGTGATAGAGGTGAATTGCCAGATGGACGGAGTGGATACTGGGGACTAAAAGCAGTAGACCCTTGAACTGTTCAAAGTTTGAATTGACATGTGAGATGCTGTGGGGCTGGGGGTGCTGGGGAGGTGTGCCACCCGCCCAGGGTTGGGGGGGCGGGGCTGGCAGCTGTGATGGGCAGTGGGCTCTGGTGGGTGAAGGAGGGGTGGGGCCTCAGGTGGAAGGGGTGGGCCAGGGTGGGAGCTAGCCTCCCCGAGCCCATGGTTTGCCCATCGGCCTTGCCTTCAGGAGCAGTCGGAACCCTCGAGGATCTGGCACACTAAAGAGGTTCCTCCCAAGAACTGTTCAAAAGCTGAAGCATCGCACGGATCCTGTGCATCTGTGATGCCCCCTCTCACAGGGCTGTCGTTATTTCTGCCAGTGGTCCTGGAGGGGGAGATTAAAAGGGCTATTGGAGACCCTGTGTAAACAGTGGCAACTGCGTCAGGCTGGGATGCTCACATGAGGCCACTGTTTGGCCCTAAATCTCTCCAGAGTGGAAACTTAGATCATCCCTCCCATAGCTTGATGCACACACACATGTTATCTGTCTGTCCGGACTCTCCAGGAACTGCCACAGAATCTGGGGCCTCGGGGAGCAGAGCCTCCTGCCCCCAGGGAGGCAGGTCAGTATGTTTATCCCACAATACAGGAGTGGGGGAAAGAGACACCGAGTGCTAGAGTAACTCCCTCAGAGGCCCAGAACACTGGGGATTGAACCCACAACTCCTGAACCAGGTCCCTAACCAGGAACCAATGCTTGTGTGTTTTGCACACAGCTGAATGCCCCAAGCCTGCTGCCAAGAGGAAGCCCGTGTTGTGCAGGGCTTGTCGTGACTAGGAGCGGGAGCTGTGAAGCCGCTTTGGGGCAGCCTTGGCAGTGTCACTGAGTGAGCCACTTGCCTGCTTCCTGTTCCTTTTGCAAGGACCTGTTATCAGACACTGCCTGGGGAGCAGCATAACACGGACCCACCTGACTACCAGCCTTTAACTCAGGGGGATGCAAGGAGCTCAGAGTAGAGGGGAAACGGACAGGAAGTGGTGTCAACAGAGGTATGTGATCTCCAGGAGCAGGCAGTAACAGGCCCATAGCTTCAAACCCCAGTGGGGATGTGTAACAGGGTGGCACCCGCCTCTCACAAGGGCACCCTTGTTCAGGTGTGCCTGCACCTCTTTCAGTCTGTGGTGACCCCTTCTGGCAGTGTCTAGTGACAGTCCTGTGGCCGAGTCTCACACAGTCTGTGAGAAACACCTCAAACTGACCCTTCAAGGCTATTAGTCAACAAAGTCTTAAAGTGCTCGTGGCCCTGCTAAGGGGCCCATGCCCCCAAGGCTTCCTCCCTGGAGACTCTTCGCTCACTCTGGTCTCTTCTGGCCCTAGCTCTCCAGCTAGGTGTCCTAACAGTTCAGATCCCTTCTGGGAGTTTATTGCTGTCCAATTGTAGGCCACTTTCCCAGTGGCTTATGTGGGGACCCAGACCCACCCCCTACTCCAGGTCCCAGTCCAGGGACCCTAAGAATAGCAGCCACTCACCTCCATGTCCCTTAAAAAAAAACAAAATTGCTTTCAGTTCCATGGGCCACTTCCCCACAGCCCCAGCCTTCACCAATGCTTCACCCTTACCCCAGGGCTCTTCTGTGTTCAGACCCAGCAGCCAGCTAGGAGCTCATCCTCACTCCACCAGTTGAGCTGTCCAGGGTGCTGCAGTCCTTCAGCCCACTACAAGCACCAGCTGCACTCCTCAGGCTCCAAGACAGAACTGACTCTGAGCTGCATTGCAGCTCCTTTTATACTAGCCTTCAATCCTGTGATTGGATAGCGCTTGCAGCCTTCCCCTGATTGGCTGCATCCCACAAAGCCTCTCTATGCAGCTTGCAGGACTCCTCTACTATTCTTTTCCTGGGATGAGTGTGGCAGGACTCTAAGGCCTCCAGCAGGGAGCCTCTGTGCCTAGTCCATCCCATCACAGGATGGCTTTTCCCTGTCCCAGGTCAGGGTCTTCCTTCAGTCATACATCACCACATTTAAACTGTTACTATTTGTCCTGTGTTCTCTTAGGACTTGGGGCTGTGGTGTTATGCTGGAAGGGGCTAATGGCCATCAGAGACTCTGGGATCCAAAAAGAATGACAGACCTGCTTAAAACCAATGTATGTGACCAAGCCCCCTGTGACGGTGCACCCCATAAGGCTTTATGGAAATATGTTTATGGATGTATATATATGACATAACTGGAATATGTTTTATGCTACATATGCCATGTAACATATCTCTGTAAAGGTTAAGATCTACTGAATCTATTCATCCTATTAGTATGCATGTGTCATTGCAGTATTCAAAGTTATGAATATTGGCTGTGTACTTGCTTGATTTCTATGTAGCCTTAGTAAAGCATTTGGTCAGCTTCTTGAGAAAGGAATGTGCAAGTTAAGTGCCCAATCAAGAAACACTTAAAGGACAAAGAATCTTGGAAGGCTCCAATCCAGATAAGATGTCTACCTGAGGACGTTCAGGGTATCATGTAAACAATGGATGCTGCCTGTAAAAACTGAGTCAGACATGGACATGTGACTTGCCCATGTGACTCCAAAACTCCATCTTGGAGGTGTACTTTGCATAGGAGAGAGGAGGGGGTCTCCACCCACAAGAAAAAGTCTATTTAAACCCCTAGGACACCCCTCCATTTTGTCTTCAGCTGGCTCAAGAGATAGCCTCTCCACCCCCAAGGATACCTGAAAGAAACTGGAACAAAGGACAGTAACTACAGGGAGTGTGAGTGATTGTTGGACCCAGACTAGAAGGAGACTATTCTGTAAAAGGAAGCTTACTGGAACTCCACGGAGGGTGAGATTTTGTCTGTATTCAGTTTTCTTACTGTATTAGACTCAGAGTTGTGTGTTTTATTTTATCTGACTTGGTAATTCACTTTATTTTGTCTGTTACTACTTGGAACCACTTAAATCCTACTTTTTGTATTTAATAAAATCACTTTTTACCTATTAATTAACCCAGAGTATGTATTAATACCTGCAAGGGGGGGGGGGACAGCTGTGCATATCT
Organism: Mauremys mutica; assembly: GCF_020497125.1. Classification (NCBI taxonomy): domain Eukaryota; kingdom Metazoa; phylum Chordata; order Testudines; family Geoemydidae; genus Mauremys; species Mauremys mutica. Next base: position 27,894,301 of record NC_059087.1, read on the forward strand.
CTCTATCAGTGTTACAGAGGGTGGACAATTTATGAGTTTACCCTGTATAAACTTTATACAGGATAAAACGGATTTATTTGGGGTTTGGACCCCATTGGGAGTTGGGCATCTGAGTGTTAAAGACAGGAACACTTCTTAAGTTGCTTTCAGTTAAGTCTGCAGCTTTGGGGCACGTGGTTCAGACCCTGGGTCTGTGTTGGAGCAGACTGGCATGTCTATCTCAACAGGACAGAGTGCTGGAGTCCCAAGCTGGCAGGGAAAGCAGGGGCAGAGGTAGTCTTGGCACATGGGTTGGCAGTTCGTAAGGGGGTTTCTGTGATCCAACCCATCACACACCCTTCTTCAAGCTCACCAGTGGGTTCCCAGACCCCTGTGTCCTTCTTAAGCCCTAGAGCAATTCACAGGCTAGGGGAAGACAGGCATCTGGCCTCCTAAGTCATGTGCAGGGCCCAATCCAGTAGGTGTGTTCAGAGGGTGCTTACTGGATCAGGGCTCTCAGGTGTGTTCAAACAAAATGGGGGCAGGAGGGAAGGCAAAGGTGGGGATATTCCTTATGACTTTTAGCCCAGTTCTCAGGGCACTCACCTGGGCTTGTGGGAGACCCCTTGTCATAAACAGTTAGTTAAGGGTTAAGGTTTTTGTCTACCTGTAAAGGGTTAACAAGCAGTACCTGTGGACACCTGACCAGAGGACCAATGAGGGACAAGATTATTTTCAAATCCGTGTGGAGGGAAGTTTTTTTCCTGTTCTTTGTTTTTTGGGAAGTCTCTCTTGGGAATTAAGAGAGTCCAGACATCTCAATCAAGTCCTCCCAAGTTTCTGCAATAAATTCTTCTATTCAAGCTAGTGAGTATTAGCAAGGAACTAGTATTCTTATACTTTTATTTCTGTATTTGCAATTCTGTGTTTTGCTATAGAATTTCTTTAAGTCTGTACTGTGATTGCTTTTACTGAGAAAGAAGGGAGGGGGAATTCTCTCCAGAGATTGATAAGTTTAGACCCTGTATATTGTTCCATCTCGGTTACAGAGACAGTGACTTTCTTTTTTATTCTTTAATAAATTCTTTTCTATTAAGGACTTGGTTGGTCTTTCCTTGGGTGGATTCTCAGGGAAAGAGGAGGGGGAGGTATCCCTCTGTAGTTAGATCCCAGTGTCTCTCCTAGGAAAAGGGAGGGGGGAGGAAGCAGGGGGGAATGGTTTATTTCTCCTGGGTGTAAGAACTCCATGGATTTGGGGCTCTTGGGATCCCCAAGGATTTTGGGGAAGGACTGTGTCCCAATCCACGTACCTGATTGGGTGCTGGCAGCTTTTACTAGATCTAAACTAGGATTTTAGTTTAGAGGGAAACCAGTGCAGGTCCCCATATTAGAACCCAACAGCTCTAAGTGGGGGTGAGACCTATGACACCCCGGTTGAAGTCCTGTTTCCAGCTGATGGGGAGAAGAGCTTTGACCAGGTGAGTATCCTAACCACTAGGCTAAAAGTTATAAGGAATGTCCTTCCCCCACGTCCCCGGCTTCTTGCAAAAAATGTCTTCAGTGCTTAAGTCCAAAGAGGGCTCCTGGCTGTGGATTGCAAGCAGAACTAGGTGCCTCCCTGCAGCCTGGTCTGAGCCACCTATGTCTGTGAAGGGGTGGGGCTTAGCCCTGGGCAGCATCTCCAATTGGCTAGCTCTGATAGCTCGCCACCTAGCATGCTGGCTTTTGTGGCTCACAGTCTAAGGCTGCAAGTTCCAATCAGCGGTCCGCAACCCCATGAGGGGCTGGACGCAGGTTTCAGGGAACCTGCCAAAATAAACCAGGGAGCATACAAAAAATTAAAGCCATTTCACCTCGTGCTATTTGGACACATTGTTTTTTTTTACTTACCAGACAGTGTGTTAATTTTCCTACGTGATATGCTGAAACCTATGGGCTTCAGTATATCTAAGCATGTGCAGAAACGAACACATTCACGTTCTCAGGTTACAGAGCACGTGCTCCGTTAACGTAAGGTGTAAAGGAGCTATTTCAGCAGGAGCGCAACAAGCTACACAGCGCAGAGAAAACCCTTGTAAACACTAACAATAAATAGCCGATATGGATAAAGTTTTAATTTGACCAACTTCAAAACAACAAAACCCCCAGAGCGATGATACCGAACTTCCTTCCACAAGTTCAGCCGCCGGAAGGGCTGAAGAGCACCGAGGAGGTGGTGTGGGTAAGGAACATAAAGCTGTTATTAACCTGGCCATATTTAGGAAATATGAAGACAGCTATTTGAATTTCGGTATTATTTGTTCTGTAAGTGGCCATATACCTGAACCGCAGTGTGTAATTTGCGCACAAGTACTGGCCAATGAATGTGTGAAATCCTCCAAATTACAGAGACATTTAATTATAAAGCATGAAATCTGTAAGGACAAACAATGTTCATTTTTTTGAAGAAAAGGATAAGGAACTGCTTGGTACTAAAGCGATGATGAAATCCACAACTACAGCAGATAAAAAGCTTGTAAGGTCATTCTGCATAGTGGTGCAGAAAACTACTAAAGCAAAAAAAATGCATAGATTGCTGAGACTTTGCTAATGCCGTGTGCTATTGCAATTGCAAAGGAAATATTTGGGGAAAAGAAGGCCAAGGTACTGGCAAAAATACTGATGTCAAATGACCATGTCAAATGACAGATCACTTCCATGTCAGAAGGCACAGTTTCACAGTCTATCGATCAGCTGGGTGACAATGATTTTGCTATACAACTAGATGAATCCACAGACATTTCAAAAATGTCGTAAATGTCCCAAAAATGTCCTTGCTCATGTTTGGTATGTGTGGAATAAGGAAATAAAGAAACCCTTTTTGTTTTGCCAAGAGCTCAAGATGACAACAAAATCAGACGACATTTTCAAACTGTTTGATGATTTACGATTTCAGCAGAAATCAGCTGAATTAATTGCATCAGGGTCTGCACTGATGGAGCTGCAGAAATGACCAGAAAGCATTCTGGTGTTGTGCAAAAAATAAAAGCCGTTCCACTTCACGCTGTTTGGACACATTGTCTTTTTACACTGAGAAGTGCTTGCTGCAAAAGATGTTGATGCAGGTTTTCACAGTGTTCTGAACACGACAGTAACACTCATTAATTTTATTAAATCCAGAGCAATAAACTCCAGGTGTTTTGCTGGACTTTGGAAGGAAGTGGGTGCAGACCACCACTCCTTGCTCATGCATACAGAGGTGAGATGAAGATCTCGAGGCAAAATGCTTACCCATATATTTAATCTCAGGGAAGAATTATGTACTTTCTTAGCCATTAAGAAACCTAAACATGTCAAATTGCTGAAAGGTGACGTGTGGCTGGCAAAACTGGGTTACCTCGCAGACATATTCAGTTAAGTGAATAAGCTGAATAAAGATATGGAAGGTGAGAGCACTAATTGTATTGCCCAGTGTGAAAGAATTGAGGCTTTCAAAAGAAAATTACAACTCTACAAAGTTTGTGTCTGTGGGGGCACGACTGATATGTTTGAGCTATTACATTCTTCCATTCACAAGTGAAACGTTGACTTTGACGTAATTAAACCTCAGCTAGCAAAGCGTCTGGCTGGTCTGCTTAACAAATGGAATGCTTATTTTCCCAAAGTCACAACAGAACAAGCCACTACACACATATGGACTATAAGCCCCTTTAGTGAGAACATTAAAGCTAAACTACCATCCACTGTCCCATCAAAACTGTTAGAAGAGCTCATTGACATTTCATCAGACAACTCCCTCAGAACCAGGTTCAATGGGATGCTGTGGGAGACATTTTGGTGTGAGTGTTCTGATGAATACATAACTGCTTCTTCCGCAGCGCTGAAAGTTTTGATCTCCTTTGGTACCACCTACTTATGCGAAGCCGAATTGTCAGCCATTTATGTAGCGTGTGCATAATCGTCTAGCCAGCGATGACATCTTCAGTGGCATGATGCAGTTCTTCTAGGCCACCGCTGAACCTAGACAGCAGGCGTTCATCTACAATGTGCGTCTGTGATGTTGCACTCATATGCTTTATGAAAATATGCTTATGAATGTGAATATGATGTAACTGGAATATGCTTTATGCGAAAAGTCTCTTGTAAGGTATCATTACAAAGCTTATAATCTACTGAGTGTGATCACCCTATTTGTTTGCATGTATTATTTCTATGTCTGGAGTTAGGAGTATAAGATATAAACTTGTATTACTGATGTAAACATATTAAGTGGAAGCCATTAAGGCTGCTTCAGAATTAATGAACTGTAAATGGCTGTTTACTTGCAAACCTTCCTGTGTACATGTGAGCCAGCCCAGGAAGAATGGAGGCTGGGGCCTCTCAGGACATGTGATCATGTCACCTGATACTGGAATCCATCTTAAATCTGGTACTTTTCCATTTTGAAGGAGGGGTGGGGACCCAGAGAAACAAAAGATTCCCACCTTGTACCAAAGCTATAAAAGGGGGTGGAGCAGGACAAAGGGGGCTGTCATGAGAAACCCCCCGATTACCACCTAACATGTCTGCTGGAACTAACAAGGACTGTGCAAGGGGAAAGTATTGGGCCCAGACTAGGAGGGAGTCTAGTCTGGGAAAGAAGCTCATTAGAACATCTCTGAGGGTGAGATTTCTTAGGGCTTGTCTACACTACCGCACGGGGTCAACCTAAGTTACGCAACTTCAGCTACGTGAATAGCATTGCTGAAGTTGACGTACTTAGATCTATTTACCGCAGTGTCAAACGCTCTCCTGTCGACTCCACTTGTGCTCCTCATTCTGGTGGAGTACCATAGTCGACAGGAGAGTGCTCAGCGGTTGATTTATCACATCTATACTGCCTGCCAATCTAGCAGGAAGTGTAGACAAGCCCTAAATGTATTAGGCTTAGACTTGTGTGTTTTTGCCTTATTTTGCTTGGTGACTTACTTAGTTCTGTTTGTTATTACTTGAAACCACTTAAATCCTACTTTTTATACTTAATAAAATCACTTTTGTTTATTAACGAACCCAGAGTAAGTGATTAAGCTGGAGCAAACAGCTGTGCATATCTCTCTATCACTGTTATAGAGGGCGGACAATTTATGAGTTTATCCAGTATAAGCTTTATACAGACAAAATGGATTTATATGGGGTTTGGATCCCATTGGGAACTGAGTGTCTGGGTGCTGGAGAGGTAACCTGCTGAGTGGTTTTCAGTTAAAGCCCGCAGCTTTGGGGCCGTGGCCCTGAGTCTGTGTTGCAGCAGGCTAGCGTGTCTGGCTTAACAAGACAGGGTTCTGGAGTCCCAAGTTGACAGGGAAAATGGGCTCAGAGGTAATTTCTGCACATCAGGTGACAGTCCCAAAGGGATTCCTGTGACTGAACCCATCACAGTGGTGTAGTTGGCAGGATCTGTGCACAGCTGATTGCTTTGAGACACTGGTAGTGATTTTAAGTGAGTTTAAAGTGTGCTGGCTAGAGAACAGACAAATTGGTTACTGGTTTGTTATTTTCTGTTTGCTTATTACGGGTAAGGGAAATAGAGGCAGGAAAATCAGCAAAATGAGTGAGGATGAGGCTCAGAAGAAGCTAGAACTGCACAGGTTGCAGATTGCTGAGAGGGAAAATGAACATAAAAGACAGATGGAATTAAGACAAATGGAGATTGATGCACAATTTGCCCAGTGAAAAGCTGCTCACGAAAGAACCATGGAAGCCCAGATGTTAGCCCAACAAGCTGCTCAAGAAGCAAGGCAGCAAGCTCAGGAGGAGAAGGAAAGAGAGAGGCAGCAAGCCCTGGAGTTAAAAGACAAAGAAATACAGGCCCAAACTGAGGCCCAGAAACAGGCTCAAATTGAAGCACAAAAAGCTGCCCTTTGCACCACAGTTGCACAAAGGGCTGTCACGAAAGACCCAGTGATACTGGTTGGCTTCACAGAAACCTTGCCCAGTCCAGAACATGTTCAACAGGGACAACTGGTGATGGGACTGGTCAAAACCAGGCGGGTAAATTGTGGGGTTGGCAACAAGGGACTGGTTGGGGATTATAACAGATCCATTCCTCTCACCAGAGTGTTTCTGCCCTAACATCCTGGCATGGCGGATGAGACCATAAATGGCGACGTGACAGCAAATGTGCAACTGGTGGTTTAAAAAAGTAATTGGCGCTTTCTCCAATAACTTGCCAGTGGCAACCTCTCATCTGATATGAGGAGGAGCAATATTGCTCAGAACTGGGAGCCATGGGAGTGGAGTCAACACAGAATGCGGGAGATGATACACATGGCGGCATGTAACTGCGTATCCACCATTTGGTGTGTGACGATTGGCTCCATACTGGTGCGCAGTACTCCACCACTGAATACGAGGTGGCAAGAGCTGATGTCCACAGAGTTGGAGCATGAGCACCCCATGACAAACCTGCCAGTTTGTTAAGAAGATTGTTGCACATCTTAACTTTAGCTACTGTCTTCCTCAGGTGGGCATGGTAACTCAGTGTGTGGTTTAAGGTCACACCTAGATAGACTGGTTCTACTTCATGCTTCACCTTTTGACCGTTCAGATAAATATTCAGTTCTTGGGTTGCGCCGGCATGATGAAGATGGAACAAACTAGAGACTCTTTTTATGACGCTTGTCTGGGGGTACCAAGTCTTACAGCAGTCAGCTAACTTTGTCAGGTTCCGCTTTAAAGTGGCATCAAGCTTGTGGAACGTCTAGGCCTGGATACCGCTACAGATGTCATCTGCATAAATGAACTTTTGTGACTCCGTTGTTGGCAGGTCATTTATATAAAGGTTGAACAGGGTTGGCAAAAGCACAGAGTCCTGGGTAACCCATTGCTTTGTCATCTCCAGGCACTCGTCTTCTTCCCCATATGGACTCTGAACTGCCTATCATGGAGGAACAGTTCAACGACACCTGTGACCCAAGGTAGCAGGACCCGTGATACCTTCATGAGCAGGCCAGTGTGCCCTCCCCTATCGTTCGGTTGATGAAAACAGCACCTGTTTTCAATTTTCTCTGGAAGCCATTTTCAACAAATGTGGTCAGTGCATGTACTTGGTCGCATGTGTTATGGCCATGACATCAATGAAAACAAAATACCCAGCCAAGATGAACACTGACCATGACATGCGTGTGTGCTTGTCAAAGACACCCCCATGCCTGGACAGAATTGTTGATCAGCACCAGCAACAAGTTTCACACTAAGGGCAGGTTTGCACTACGGTGGTAAGTCAACCTAAATTACACTACTCCAGCTATGTGAATAACGTAGCTGGAGTTGACATAGCTTTGGTCAACTTACCCTGGTGTCTTCACTGCGCTTCGTTGACAGGAGACGTTCTCCAGTTGACCTCCCTTACTCTTCTGGGAGAGCTGGAGTACTAGGGTTGTCCAGAGAACACTAGACCCACTAAATCGATCCCTGCTGCATCAATTGCAGCACTGTCGATTTCCCCGTAGTGAAGACCAGCCCTGAGTAAGTAAAATAAAGATAATATTTTTATTTTTGTACTATATTATTATTTTCTTTTTTATATTATATATATGTGCATGTTTGTGTGTGTTTAACTGTCTAATTATCCATTTAATACAGCCTTTAATCTACTGGATATGCAGAAAAAATGTTGTTGTAGCACAGGTAGGTCATGGAGTTTTTACAGCATGTCGGGGAGACTCAAAAAAAAAAGAAAAAGGTTGAGAACCCCGATCTAAGGCGCCTGTCTCGCCGCATTCATTGTGCATGATGCCAGATGCCTAACTCAGGCTTTGTGAATCCCAGTGTGCTCCTGGGATTTTCCAGGCACTTGAAAGTTAGGTGTGGTGACACCAAGCATTGCAGCGCCTAAGTCCCTTCATGAATCTAGGCCTTAGGCACTTTTGAAATGTGTGCCCCATGTCTATGAGGAAATACTTTGTATTGACATCAACAGATCCATAACATCGGTAGCCTTCAAACAGCAGTGTTCTGTGCTGAGTGCATTTATTACACAAGCTGTAACTAATGCGAGCAAAGAGAAGTGATTTCCCATGTATGTTGTGACCACAGTGCAACTGGAGTACAGTCAACGTACAGGCTTGGCACGCTGTAAATGTAACTGTAACCCCTGGCTCAGCATGTGCTACTTGTCCCCATCTGGTCTGATGCGCACAGGATAGGAGTACGTTACAGGCCCCAGCTACAGAGACTCAGACCTTGAGCTCTGCAGGTCCCCAGCTCAGCCTCTGGTGTGTCAGGCCAGGTGTGGCCATCATGCAGCAAAGTGCAGTGAATGAACATCGACAAGGGCTGTGGACTCCAGTGGTTTCAGACCCAAAAGGACAGCTCAAGAGGCCTGAAAAAACATCTTCCTGAGCCTGCCTAGCACTGATGAGGGTTGGTAATTATACCTTCCATCGGAGGGCTCACCAGCTGGGCGCAACAGGAGGAGAAAGACCTGGGGGCGTGGGTTGATCACGGGATGTCTATGAGTCACTAAGGGTTTGGCCCCTCACCCTGAATCAAGGGGGCAGCGAGAGGGAACGGAAGAGGGACGTGACCACCCCAATCACCCTGGCAATCCTTCTCCCTCAATCAGCAGGAGACAACAGCAGTCCCCAGCAGCCAGTCAGAGGGCAGGAGCGGGGCCGGCTCCAGGCACCAGCCCAGCAAGCTGCTGCTTGGGGCGGCCAGCAGTGAGGGGCGGCACGTCGGGCTCTTCGGTGGCAATTTGGCGGCGAGTCCCTCACTCCCTAGATGACCTCCCACCTGCGCCCCTGCACAACCCCCGCACACACCCCGTTTCCCTCCCAGAAAAGGACACACAGGGACGGGGATCACTTGCTGTTTGGAATGAGTCACTCAGCTCCAGTCTCACCTGTTTGAAGCTCCTCTTGGCCCCTTTCTAGCACCCTCCTGTAACCCTGCAGCCTGGCTGCAGTCCTGGGGGGCCGGTAGCTGCACTGCCCTGGAGCAGAGTCAGAGCCACAGCCCCCCGCTTTGCACTGGGGGGGCAGTAAGTTATCTCACCTCTCTTTGTGGAGCAGCTTACTCCCCGCTGTGTGCCTGGAGGGCAGGGACGGAGCCAGGGCTACTCCCTCTGCCCTCCCCCGCCAACCACCCACAGCAGGAGGCCTGGCTGAATAGCCCTTGTTCTCCCCAGCTGGGCCAGTCCACCTATGAGTAGGGGAGAGCAGAGCATGGCCCAGGAGGGGCTGGAACAACCTAACCCCGTCCCCGGCTGGCTCTGCCAGCCCCATTAGCCTTTGGGAATTGCTTTGCCATCACATGTGAAGTTCACACCCATGAGGTGCCCACCCCCCCCACGCCTGTCTGGCTGTCCCTGGGTGGTTCCGGCATTGGGCTGTCTGGGACAGGCAGACATGTGAGCTCCCAGGAGCCCGCTCTGCTCCCAGCACCACATAGGCAGCACCTGGGCATGCCTGACATCCTAATTTAGTCAGTGTGCTGTGCTGTCAGCTGGTGTGTGGTTCAGGGCACCTCCTGTCCCCCTCCTGACAGCGCCCCCATCCCCTCCCTGTGCACTGCCAGTGATTGACAGGCACTCTCCCACCTCCGAGAGACAGTTCAACAGCCAGGAAAGGGGGTTTAATCCTCATGTCTGGCTCTCTTATTTTTCTCCCTTCCCAACTGACATTCAGGGAGCTCTTCCGTCTTCCCAGACTCCGAGTATGCTGGGAAACACTCCCTCCATTCTGCAGCAGGGCCCGGTCATTTCCCTTGGGCTCAGTTCATTATCAGAGCACAGGGAAACCAGGCGGGACAGGACCTTGACGGCATGTGAACGTCATGAGGGACGGACAAACGATTGGCCCCTAACAACGCAGACAAAGCCAAGGGCCTTTCCTTTGGTTCTAACAACTTAAACCAGCCCTTCCATCTTTATAATTTATATTACCACAGCGCCTAGGACCCTGGTCACAGACTGGGACCATGCTGGATAGTAGAGAGACAAGCTGGGGGCGGGTAATGTCTTGTATTGGTGAGAGAGCCAAGCCTTCGCGTTCAGACAGAGCTCTCCTTCGGGTCAGCAAGCTCGGAAGCTCGTCTCTCTCACCAACCGCGGTTAGTCCAATACAAGATAGTCCCTCCCCTGCCTCGTCTTCTCTCTTCCTAACAGGTGGGTCCTCAGTCCAGAGCTGTGGGCTTCTCCTGAAACAGCCTGAGACCTCACAGCCCCCACCCCAAACCCAGCTGCTTTCCGGCAACTACCAACTCCCTGCGTGGGGCAGGGAAAGCACAGATGCTGAACCCGCAATGAACAGGGGACAGGCCAGCACGGGCAGCAGGTGTCCTGCACAGAGCTACCGGTGTTGCCGAGACTTGCACAGTGACCTCGCCCTTGCCCCACCGGCTGCCACTGCTTGTTTCTGCACCGCGGCCTCACTTTACACCTTTGCACAGTCGCCTCAGCACCTGCCTGTGTGCAGCAACCCCGCCCTGTGCACGTAGCGGGTTGACAGCCAGCCTGCAGGAATGGACCTTGACTCTGGGGCTCTGCTGCAAGCCAGCCAGCCAACCCATCAGAGAGCTGGGGTCCAGACCCCGGTTCCTTTCCTAACTCATTGTCTGGCTGCAGCAGCTTGGGTAGATTTAAGGGGCTGAATCCTCATCTCAAACCATCCCATGATAAACAGATTTTATTTTGTTCCAGCTTTTCAGCTCGGCTTTAAAGCAGCAGATAAAACAAAAGAAGAAAAGCAAAGGGCTCTTTTGATTGCACTCCTCTTCCATCACAGCAAGGCTCCTTTTTGGCTCATGCAACCGTCACATGGGGCCTGCTTCCCTGCCGTCTCTCAGCCCCTGCCCCATTCTCTGAGCACTGGTCCCAGTTAGTCATTAACCAGCAGCTACCTTGTGCTAATTGACTTTAGCCGGCTTTCGCCCACCCTTTTCTGTCCTGCTCTGCAGAGAAGGGAAGGCAAAGCTGACTGAAACTGACAAGCTTTCTTTTCATAAAAGAAAAGGGAGTGAGCCTACACTGGCTCCATCAAAGACTTTTATTAAAGCCACACGGGGAAAAAGCTGCCCTCTCAGACAGCTCTCGGTATCGAGAAAACATGAAAGAAACCATCAGCTATAATCAGCTCAAGAAATTTATTGCATGTTTGACCCTGATGTGGTTGTGCGCTGCTCAAGGAAGATTTCTTTGAAGGTGTTGCAGGTTTATTGATTGTGAAAAATGTCAATGTGTCACATGCCCAATTAACTTGGCACTTCTTGCAATCAATACACTAATTGCCTTCTCTTTAGAGAGAACTTTAATGTAATTAACCCTCCCCCCCACTTGTTTTGCCAACTATCATGTTTTAATAAATAGTTGATCCGGGCTCTGTATTCAGTGTGCCTCGGCAGAGCGGAGGGGATGGATTTCGTAAAGGAGACTGGCTTTCTCATAGAGACCTAGCATCCATTTTCAGGAGCCCATAAAGCTGTATATCAACTTAGCAGCAGTGCCTATGTAACCCTCACACCTTCTGGGTGTGGTGTTCTGTCCCATCTAATGGCACTGAGACCACTTAGAGAGAGAAAGAGATTGTATCTGCTCTACAGCCTTAGCTAATAGCCAGTTGGCTTTTAGCTCATGCACTAAGCTCCAAGCTCCAGAGGTCCCTGGTTCAATCATGCACACTGACGACCAGGGTCTGTTGGCGTGATAGAATGCTACACCCAGAAGGTGTGTGGGTTACAGCTAGCCAGAGCCAAAGGCATCATTATACTTATTCAAAGAGTGGTTTGTCTGTGCCTCTCTTCAGACACAGAGGGACAAAATCCCTTTAGTGGGGAAGAACGTGAGAAACTGGAAAGGTCCTGACCTTTCTGGGCACTGAATGGGGTGGCCGTTCATGTGCTGCCGCAGGAAGGTCATGTCTGAAATGAAACGTTAGGAGATGCACTGATGGCAGCCTTGGGTTTGCTGGAAGCTCCAATGTCACTATTAATTTGCATATATATTGGCAGCTGCAAAATTGATATCAGAGATTAACTGGGGTTACAAACTGACTAACTGATAGATCTCAAGATGTAAGTGTTAATGGGGAATCAGCACCTAATGGAGGTGTTTCTAGGGCATTCCCACATGTAACTGTTCTGGGTCCAGTGCTATTCAATATATTTCTCAATGATCTGGAATAAACTATAACATCATTGCTGGTAAAGTCTGCAGCTGATACACAAAGATTGGCGGGTGGTTAATGATGAGGGCAGATCGGTGATAGAGAGTAATCTGGATCCCTTGGTTTGCTGGGTGTGATCAAACAACGTGTGTTTTAATGCAGCTATCTCCAAGGTCACTGGTCTGGAACCAAACATATAGGTCGCACTGAGAGGATGTGGGGCTGTGTCCTGGAAAGCAGGGACTCTGGAAATGACTTAGGGTCAGAGCAGAAACCAGCTGAACATGAGCACACAGTGCAGTGCTGGGGCTAAGAGGGTAAACCTGACGCTTAGGTGTAGAACTGGATGAATTTTTAAAATTTAAAAATGTTGCTGAAATTAAAAATTTTGAAGTTCAATGAAAAATTGGCAACATTTTCAACATTTTCCACTAATTTTTCCTTTTCCATTTCCTAGAAATGGGAAAAATCTTCTAAAAGTTTTGATTTTTTTTTTAAAGAAGGTGAAAAAAAGAATCAAACTGTGGCTGTGAGACTTTGCCCCTAGTTTTGATGAGCTTTGTTTGGCTGCAAGAGCAGAAATGTTGAGTAGAAGCCCACACAGCGGCTGCAGCTACACTGGAAGGGAGGGGGCAAAATGGAGTCCAGCTAGAACTAGCCCTCCCCCGGCATCCCCAGATCCCAAACTGTACAGGGTAAACTGCCCTCCCCCAAGACATGAGGACGATGCAATGACTCCCTCCCACCAGCCATGTGGCCTTTGGTAAAGAAGCTGCAGGGAGGAGTCAGCCAGAACCTAATGACTTAGGAAATCATTGTGGATAGTCATCTGAGCTTGAGCTCCCACTGCTGTAGCCAAAGGTGGTAAATTGATCCTTCCATAAACAGGGGTATATGAAGGAGGAGTAAGGAGGTTATTTACTTCTGTATTTGGCATCTTTGGACCATCAAGCCCTTGGGGCCACTCAGGAATGGACCAAATGGTGAAAGATCATTCAGCTTAGCATTAAAGAAGAAGAATTTGGCACTGGTGTGACCACTGCTGGAAAGTTCTGTCCAGTTCTGGTGCCCACAATTCAAGAAGGATGTTGATAAATTGGAGAGGGGTTAGAGAAGAGCCACGAGAATGATTAAAGGATTAGAAAACCTGCCTCACAGCGACAGTCTCAAGGAGCTCAAAATATTTAGCTTAGCAGAGAGAAGATAAAGGGGTGACTTGGTTAGAGCCTATAAATATGTACATGGGGAACAAATCTTTGATAATGGGCTCTTCAGTCTAGCAGAGAAAGGTGTGACAACATCCAGAGGTGGAAGTTGAAGCTAGAGAAATTCCGACTGGAAATAAGACGTACACTTTTAATGATGAGAGAAATTAACCCATTGGAACAAGTTGCCCTGGGGGTGGTAATTCTCCATCACAGACAATTTCTAAATCCAGACTGAATGTTTTGTTTTTTTTTCTCTAAAAGATCTGCTCTAGTTCAAAGAGGAGTGAATCCAGGGCAGGTCTCTGGCCTGTGCTATTCAGGAGGTCAGACTAGATGCTCACAGTGGTCCCTTCTGGCCTTATGGCTGATGAATCTAAGGAAGAACTGCTACGTGGCTGCGAATGGTGGCCTGGTGCTTGGATCAAAACCAGAATGCGAGGGGCCGGAGGCTGTAACCAGGCCCAGGCCGCGCTTCTGGCTGTGCCCATGGTAGTGGGGCTGGTCACACAAGCGCCTTCTCCTCGTGGCCTCCCGCTGCTACAGCTCTGCTCTCATTTCCTGCCAGGCCCCTCCCCTGCTGCCACCTCCATCATCTGCTTTTCCCATTCTCCTTCCATGCACCTCCCTTGTGTGGAGCCGCCTCGCCTCTGTACTCCTTCAGACACCCCTCTCTAGGCAGAGAGCTCCCAGGAGCTGGGATCGGGGCTCCTCGTGTGCTTAGGGGAAGCCATGTATATTTATGTCCCCATAGTAAGGGGTAATGCAGGCCCAGATCTACAGGGAACTGTGATGTCAGAGCAGGCAAGCTCTGCCCAGCCTCTCTAGCCTGCTCTCAGGCCACAAGCTTGGCTTCCATTGTCTAACTACCCTTGTCACAGCTTGGGCCCTTCTCCAGGCATCCTGTGACCCCAGAACAGCCTCCCACCCTCCTCACTTCTGGGTGTCCTTTCCCGCCCTGGGCCTGCCCTCCAGAGCCACACACACTCAAACCCTGTCTCTCCTGAAACAGAAGCTTGTTTGAATTTTCAGGGGAAGGGGAGGGGGGAAAAGTGAATCCCTCTTTGTTTGATTCAAGGAGTTTGAATCAAGGTATTTTGTCCAAGGACTAGGGGAAAGGGAGGGGGGGATAGGGAATTCCTCTTTGTTTGATTCAAGGAGTTTGAATCAAGGTATCTCTCCTAAGCACTAGGAGAGGGGAGGGGGAAAAGTGAATCCCTCTTTGTTTGATTCAAGGAATTTGAATCCAGGTATCTCTCCTAAGTACTAGGAGAGGGGAGGAGGGAAATGGATTATTTCCCTTTGTGTTGAGATTCAAGGTGTTTGAATCTGTGTTCCAGCAAAAACCAGATCTAAACTAGGATTTTAGTTTAGAGGAGTCCATGCAGGTCCCCATCTTGTGGACGCTAAAGTTCAAAGTGGGGAATAAACCTATGATAGAAGCACAAAACATTGAGGAGCAGGTAACACACCAGCTCTGCGATCTGGGTCCGGTGGGGAAAAAGCCCTCAACCAGCAGCCCCTTCCCCCGTATTTCCTGTTGTCTCTACTCTTCTCCTGCCTCTCTTGGCATTGCCGGAGCACCTCCAACTCCCATCGACCCTACAGAGAGCTTAGAGTGGGGGCAGTGAGCCTCAGCCTGATTCTGATCTCCCTTCCGTTGGTGTCACCCTATTAACTGGAGGGACTTACTCCTGATTTACGCCACTGAGATCCGAATCTGGCTCCTCTGACATATTACATTGCACCTCTGTGGTGCTCTGCGCTTCATCCTGACAGCCCCAACCCCTCCTCCTTTTACTGGTGACAGCACCGGCACTGCACAGAGCCCAGACTGACCCGCTCTGGGTCCCACTAGCTTTGCATTTCACCTCTGCATTCATAAGCAGGCATATTGCCCAGGCTGCTTGTGCTGAGGATGCGGAGTGCTGCAGGTGAGACAGGACAGGTTATTTCTCCTCCCTGCCGGTATCTGCTGCCCCCTTTCCACTCTCATCCCCCATTGCAGATTAGAGTTCAGGGCTATCTCCTGTTCAGTGTCAAGACATTTGGTTTAATAAAACACCGGGGACGTCCTGGCTAGCACTAGGGTGACCAGACAAGAACTGTGAAAAAACGGGACATGGGGTGAGGGGTAATAGGTGCCTATATAAGAAAAAGTCCCCCAAAACGGGACTGTCCCTTTAAAAACGGGACAGCTGGTCACCCTAGCTAGCACTCACTTATTGACTGGAGGTGCAATGCTCAGTGGAGACAATGGCGATTTACTTTACAGGCCTCACAATTAGAATCGATACAAATGGCTTGTAAATCCCTGCTGTTATCATCAGTCACTGGAGCAGTGCCTGAGGCTCTGATCAGGACTGGGGGGGTCTCACTGTGCCGGGCAGAGCCCCAGCATGCAGGCAGACTGCCCCAAGGAGCGCTCTGTCTAATTTCACAAAGTGTGTGACCAAGCCTAGGAGGCAGTGAGAGAGAGCAGGGGCCATGTGTGATAAGATCGCACGCCTCCCCTGGCGGACAAGGGGCACGGCCCGAGGGCCCAGACTCTCAGAGGAGAGCATTGGTCCTGAGGGTGAGTTTGTTAATTTGTTTCTGGCCCAGTCACCGCTGGGTGGCTGGTTTCTTGCAGGTTTCTCCTCTGCAGGGTCTTGATTATGGATCTGAAGCAGTTGGGTAATAGATGTCCAGACAAGTTCAGGGAGGGCAGCCCTTGTAGAAGGGGCGGCGTGGAAGAAAGTCTGGAGGTGGCTGTGGGAGAAGCAAACTCAGAGGTGGCTGGCATCACTGGCAGGACGGAGGAGGCAAATACGAGACAAGAAAGGAAGTGCTGATAAGCCATTAACATGATTGTGGCCATCCCTAGACATTCCCTGAAATAACACTGTGACACTGGCAGACCAGATGCCACCGCATGCCAAGGCCTCACTGGACACTGACAAATGCGGAGCAGGGAACCAGTCTGGCTTACGCGCATGTTAGCATTACCAAAATCAATATTCAATGTTAAGTTGATGAGAATGTGTTTAGTGTTTTATAAAATGCTTGTAGGATGCTGCCGGTGTTATACCCCATGTTATAAAGTGAGAGCAAGCATTTGCATTGTAAATCCCCCCGCAACTCGGCAACTCACCAGACAGGAAAAATGCCTTGTCTACTGCAAATGATGGTCTCTAACAAGAAGATGTTGAATCCTGTTCATCAAACGCAAACGAGCCATTGTGTGAGATCAAGGGTCAAAGACTTCGTTAAGTGCATTCTCTCCCACTCACTCCATGAAGAAGGGACCCGTGCAGTAATCGTTGCTGTCAGTTTGATTTCAGAGGAAAAGAAAATATAAAAATGCCTCACAAGGACACAGGATCGTCTGTTGGCTGTTTGGACTCTCCCAGAGCCAGAGACTCTAAACTGAAGTGAGAGATCCCCCAGGTTTTCTGTGGGTTTGCCCTGAAAGACATTTTGAATTGACAGATTGCTACAACTCTGTCACTCGCAGGATTTAGATTGGAACTCATTTGTGTGTATATCTGTGCTTGCTTTAACCAGTAAATAACTCTTGTATTTCTTTCTCCTACCAGTCAGGGTGTCTGCCCTGCTTTTTAACAGCATGCCCCAAGGTTGGCACTCACGGTCGTGAGCCCCTCCAGGCAGTGTGACAAACAGAGCATGAATAGATGGCATTGAGAATAAACCTGTGTGAGAGACTGTCCTTCTTAGGCAACCTTCTGCCTTTAGAGACCATCCCAAAGTATCTCCAAACGCTGAGTACCGTTCTGTTCCATCTTGAAGAGGAGCAATGATTTTTGTTGGTCCCTTGAGTGCTCTCTTCAGAAAGGTTTCACTGACTGGCAAAGGCAAAACTGTAAAGATTTTACTGTCCGTCCCTGTGTTCCAAGCCGGTCTATCTGCATGTTGATAAGAGGGCTACAGTGCATCTAAGCTGGTCTTCCATTTCCTTCCTGCTCTCCCAGCGGCTCCTTTTGCTTAAGTCAATATTTGTGTGTGTGGAAGGGCAGGAAGGGTTCCTGTGCATGAGCATGCTGTGACAAAGTTCCTCCCCTACCTTGGTGGGTCCTGCGCTTATTGGCGGATTTGCTCACCTCACAGATTCACCCTGTGGGTCGGGAAATAGCCCAGAGACCTTCCCCTCTGGTAGAAACCACAGTCCAGGTCAATTCCTCCTGTGTTTGATCAGGAATTGGGAGGTTTGGGGGGAATCCGGGCCGGCCCTCTGTTCCAGCCCAGGGCCCTGTGGACTGCAGCTGTCTAGAGTGCCTCCTGAAACAGCTGCGCGACAGCTACACTCCCTGGGCTACTTCCCCGTGGCCTCCTCCGATCACCTTCTTTGTCCTCACCACCAGACCTTCCTCTTGATGTCTGATAACGCTTGTACGTCTCAGTCTTCCAGCAGGATGCCTACTCACTCTCAGCTTCTTGCACGCCTCTTGCTCCCAGTTCCTCGCACGCACTTCCTCTCCTCTGGCTCCCTAGCTCCCTCTGGCCTGACTGGAGTGAGCCCTTTTATAGCATCAGAGGGGCCTTAATTAGAGTCAGGCGCTTAACAGCCTCACCTGACTCTTAGCAGGTTAATTGGAGTCAGGTGTTCTCATTAGCCTGGAGCAGCCCCTGCTCTGGTCACTCAGGGAACAGAAAACTGCTTATCCAGTGGCCAGTATCTCTCCCTTCTACTGCTCTGCTGTTCCCAACTGGCCTGGGTCTGTCACAACGCGTACCCCACTGAACCAATTCTTAAAATGCACCACGGGGATAGACACAGCTGCAGCAATAGCCTGGCTAGCATCAGCTTCAGCACTGGCGCACATCGACTCACTGGGAATGTTAGTGTGTGGGGGGTGGACTCCAACCCTCTGATCAACACGTAATGACTCCTGTCCTGCAACCGCCCTCCTCAGGCAAAGATTTGAGGGGCAGAGGGGCATTATAACCAGTGGAGTCTGGCTCAGGTGGACCAATGGGAACAACAATTTCCTGTGTCAAGGGCTACAGCTGAGAATCTCTCCCTCCAGCCCCCTGGCAGTCACAGTTAGCAACTGGAGTGTAAAAGCCTGAGATGCCCTAAACTCTCATTGCAGCACACAGGGAGGCAGTGTGTGTCCCACCCACACCCACACCAGGGGAGAGAGAGTGTCACCCCATCCTCAGAGGGAGAGATGCATTGTGTGTGTGTGTGTGTGTGTGTGTCTCTCTCTCTCTCTCTCACACACACACAGGGAGGCAGTGTGTGTGTCACACCTTCCTGTTAGTATCTAGGTCTGTTTGTTAGCCTGGGATAGAATTTTGGGTTTGACTTTTTGATACTTATACTAAAATCTGTAAACAAGGGACAAAGCCACTGTGATGTTGCTTCTGCCTAGTCAGCTGGATTTGTTAGTACAGTGGGAACAGATCAGAGCAGTCAGTGTTACCGGCGAGCACACCTGAAGATTGCCTCAACCCCTATCCCAAAGCAAAGTCAAGCAACCAATCGGGAGGAGCAAAGGGGTTGGGGTTGGGGATGGGGGGGAATAAAACCCTAAAAGACCAAGCAGCACCTCCTCACTCCTTACCCCTCCCATGGGGTACAAAAGAGGTAGGATGAAGACCCCAGACCCAAAATGGAACATGACCCTTTAAGTTGTTAGGGGTGGGGCTGTGGGTGGGCATTGCAGGTATATTTGGGCCTGTTAAGAAGGAGGAAGTGGGAACAGGGAAAATGGGGAATGGGAAATGAGAATGGGGAATAGGGAACGGGGACATGGACAAGGCTCTGCGGTGTCAGAGCTGGGAGGGGGACGTGGGGTAAACGCTCTGCGGTGTCAGAGCCGGGAGGGGGACCTGGGGTAAACGTTCTGCGGTGTCAGAGCTGGGAGGGGACGTGGGGTAAACGCTCTGCGGTGTCAGAGCCGGGAGGGGGACGTGGGGTAAACGCTCTGCGGTGTCAGAGCTGGGAGGGGGATGGGGGTAAACGCTCTGCGGTGTCAGGGCCGGGAGGGGGATGTGGGGTAAACGCTCTGCGGTGTCAGAGCCGGGAGGGGACGTGGGGTAAACGCTCTGCGGTGTCAGAGCCGGGAGGGGACGTGGGGTAAACGCTCTGCGGTGTCAGAGCCGGGAGGGGGACGTGGGGTAAACGCTCTGCGGTGTCAGAGCTGGGAGGGGATGGGGAGTAAACGCTCTGCGGTGTCAGGGCCAGGAGGGGGATGTGGGGTAAACGCTCTGTGGTGTCAGAGCCGGGAGGGGGACGGGGTAAACGCTCTGCGGTGTCAGAGCCGGGAGGGGACGTGGGGTAAACGCTCTGTGGTGTCAGAGCCGGGAGGGGACACGGGGTAAATGCTCTGCGGTGTCAGAGCTGGGAGGGGGACGTGGGGTAAACGCTCTGCGGTGTCAGAGCTGGGAGGGGGACGTGGGGTAAACGCTCTGCGGTGTCAGAGCTGGGAGGGGACGTGGGGTAAACGCTCTGTGGTGTCAGAGCCGGGAGGGGACGTGGGGTAAACGCTCTGCAGTGTCAGAGCCGGGAGGGGGACGTGGGGTAAACGCTCTGCGGTGTCAGAGCCGGGAAGGAGGACGCGGGGTAAACGCTCTGCGGTGTCAGAGCTGGGAGGGGACACGGGGTAAACGCTCTGCGGTGTCAGAGCCGGGAGGGGACGTGGGGTAAACGCTCTGCAGTGTCAGAGCCGGGAGGGGGACGTGGGGTAAACGCTCTGCGGTGTCAGAGCCGGGAAGGAGGACGCGGGGTAAACGCTCTGCGGTGTCAGAGCTGGGAGGGGACACGGGGTAAACGCTCTGCGGTGTCAGAGCTGGGAGGGGGATGTGGGGTAAACGCTCTGTGGTGTCAGAGCCGGGAGGGGACGTGGGGTAAACGCTCTGCGGTGTCAGAGCCGGGAAGGGGGACGTGGGGTAAACGCTCTGCGGTGTCAGAGCCGGGAGGGGGACGTGGGGTAAACGCTCTGCGGTGTCAGAGCCGGGAAGGGGGATGTGGGGTAAACGCTCTGCGGTGTCAGAGCCGGGAGGGGGACGTGGAGTAAACGCTCTGCGGTGTCAGAGCTGGGAGGGGGACGCGGGGTAAACGCTCTGCGGTGTCAGAGCCGGGAAGAGGGACGTGGGGTAAACGCTCTGCGGTGTCAGAGCTGGGAGGGGACACGGGGTAAACGCTCTGCGGTGTCAGAGCTGGGAGGGGGACGTGGGGTAAACGCTCTGCGGTGTCAGCGCCGGGAGGGGACACGGGGTAAATGCTCTGCGGTGTCAGAGCCGGGAAGGGGGACACGGGGTAAATGCTCTGCGGTGTCAGAGCCGGGAAGAGGGACGTGGGGTAAACGCTCTGCGGTGTCAGAGCTGGGAGGGGACACGGGGTAAACGCTCTGCGGTGTCAGAGCTGGGAGGGGGATGGGGGTAAACGCTCTGCGGTGTCAGAGCCGGGAAGGGGGACGTGGGGTAAACGCTCTGCGGTGTCAGAGCTGGGAGGGGGACGTGGGGTAAATGCTCTGCGGTGTCAGAGCTGGGAGGGGAACGGGGTAAACACTCTGCGGTGTCAGAGCTGGGAGGGGACGCGGGGTAAACGCTCTGCGGTGTCAGAGCCGGGAAGGGGACGCGGGGTAAACGCTCTGCGGTGTCAGAGCTGGGAGGGGACGCGGGGTAAACGCTCTGCGGTGTCAGAGCCGGGAAGGGGGACGTGGGGTAAACGCTCTGCGGTGTCAGAGCTGGGAGGGGACACGGGGTAAACGCTCTGCGGTGTCAGAGCCGGGAAGGGGGACGTGGGGTAAACGCTCTGCGGTGTCAGAGCTGGGAGGGGACACGGGGTAAATGCTCTGCGGTGTCAGAGCTGGGAGGGCGACGTGGGGTAAACGCTCTGCGGTGTCAGAGCTGGGAGGGGGATGTGGGGTAAACGCTCTGCGGTGTCAAGGCCGGGCAGGGGGACGCTGGACACAGACTCTGCTGGCGTGTAGGGCTCTGGATATGCTTATTTGGAACTAACCCCAATAAATATCGCATTGTCTGCGCTTCGGACATCTGGTCCTTTACTGCTTGCTGTCTGCGTGACAAAAACCAGGGAAGTGGGAGGGTGGCAGGAAAGCCCTGTAACACTGCCCACACACAGGGATAGATGCATTGTGTGTGTGTCTCTCTCTCTCTCTCACACATACACACACACAGAGGGAGAGAGACATTGTCTCACACACATAAGTGCGGGTCTCTCTCACACTCTCCCCAGTTGAAGCTGCTCCACTGTGTATAAAATCATGGGACCAGAGAGTGTGAATGACTACTGGGGACAATGCTAAAAAAAAGTGGGCAGAGTTAAGGTTACACGGGCAACTTTAACTGTGCATTTCCTATTTTCAGAAGTTTTTTAGTCATTCAGAGGGGACAACCTCCCACCAAGCAACCTTAACTCTGTGTTAACATAGTTTTTTGCCACTCAATTCTTATTCTTAGCATCATCATCTGGGAAAGGCAAGAAGAGAAGGTGAACAGGGGGGAGTCATTAACGGACTTAGGAGAGGAGCACAGGTGAAAAGCCTCGTCCCAGAAATAGTTAACGTTAAAGGTATGGAGGCAGGATGGCCACAAAGTGGTAAGTACAAGTGACTGAAAAAGAGCAGTAGACCATGGATTTATCATGAGCAGAAGGCCAGAGGGATGAGAGTGGCCCGGAGACAGAAAGTGAGCTGGGAGGAGGGAAACAGAGCTGTCTGAATAGCTACAGCAAGCGGGTAACCAAGGCTGACAGCATCATGAATGAGAACCGTAGAGACACAGATTTTGTGGGCCATGAAGACTGAATTTCACTCCTCAAAGTGCTTCCTGCTAGCCCAGGTGATGGGACGTTGGCGGGATAATGTGGGAAGCCCCTGTCATGCCAGTTCTTTGGATGGGGCTTTGTTCTCAAGGCCTCTCTATCGGGCACCTTCCGCAGTGCAAGAGTCACTAGTTTTCTTATTTCTGAGGATTAAAAATAATAAGGGAAGCCAGAGAGCGTCTGTGTTCATCACACATTCTTTTTCCAATCCTGCTCCCCAGCTGTGACTCATCACCCCCTGCCCACTGGGGCCTGGTGGAACGTCTTCACAGAAAGGTCACGGGCTGCCTCGCAGACTCCAAAGTTAGCTCTGCGTGTGTGTGTGCATGTGGAGGAGCATCCCTCTGGCCATATGGTGGGGTATTGCTGCTGAGTGGCTGTACCCACCACATTTCTCACCACTTCCTGATGGCAAGAGGAGGAGAAAGCCGGGGGATTCTGCTCTAGAGGAGAATGCCAGCAAAGGCAGTAGCTCCCTCCAGAAATGCCTGCAGGGCAATAGGGCCGGGGGCAGGGTTTGTCGTGCTGTGACTCTCACATTATCCTTCCCCTGATGGAGAGGGGGGATTTAGGCCAGTCCATTTAAAGGTGATTTTGTGACCATGGTGACAGAAGAGGGCAATGTGCCGTGAGCTTGGAGTGAAGCTGAGAAAATGCCTGACAGGGGAGCTCTCCAGCTCCGCTTTTTTGGTGAACTGCTGCCAGCACAGTTACTATTGCTTGTGTAGGATAACAGAGCCAGGTACTGCATAGCCACTGGAGACTGTTGTGGGGCCCCTGGCAAGGGGGCCCTGGCTTTGTGCTTACAGCACAGGCCTGGCTATTCTAGGTGCTGGACTATCTCTGCCACATGCTACCTGTGTGGCTTTGGGCCCGCCACCCGGGCGCACTGTGCCTCAGTTTCCCATCTATACAGAGGGATTGTGGGGCGTCACCACTAGCATTTGCAAAGGGCACTGGATAGAAGATGTGTGAGAAGGGCAGCTCAGCCCATTGGATTTATGGGGGAGATGATGTTATACCCCCAAGGGATTCTGAGGGGTTGGGCCATGATCTGGGACCGACTACACATGCACATGCACCTCAGACAGAGGCTGTACCTGGCATCTGGGTACGATGGGCCCAGTTCACAGATTTTAATGCAAGCAGAGACCATTGTGATCGCCTCATCCTGACTTCCTGCATAGCACAGGCCACAGGACTTCCCTGAATCAAGTCCTGCTTCAGAACCAATAGCTGCACTATTAGAAAAACATCCAATCTTGGATTTAAAAATGGTCAGTGATGGAGAATCCACTGTGACCCCCTGGTAAGTTGTTCCAATGCTTAGTTACCCTCGTTGTTAACAACTTGCATCTTATTTCCCATTTGAATTTGCGCCGCTTCAACTCCCAGCCATTGGATCATGTTACACCTTCCTCTGCTAGACTGAATAGCAAATTATCAGGTTTTTGTTCCCCATATAGGTACATACAGACTGTGATCAAGTCACCCCTTCACCTTCTCTGGGCTAAGCTAACCAGTTTGAGCTCCTCGTGTTTCTCACTTTAAGGAATATTTTCCAATCCCTTAATCATTCCCGTGGCTCTTCTCTGAACCCTCTCCAATTGATCAACCTCTTTCTTGAGCTGGACGCACCAGAACTGGACACAGTGTTCCAGCAATGGTTGCACCAGTGCCAATTACAGAGGTAAAAGAGCCTATTTACTCCTATTCAAGATTCCCCTGTATATACATTCAAGGATCACATTAGTCCTTTTGGCCATAGTATTTCCTGGGAGCTCATGTTTGGTTGAAGCAGCAAAGAGTCCTGTGGCACCTTATAGACTAACAGACGTATTGGAGCATGAGCTTTCATGGGTGAATACCCACTTTGTCGGATGCATGTTTGGTTGATTATCCACCTTGACACCCATGTTTTATTCTGAGTCAGTGCTTCTCAGGATAGAGCCCCCACCCTGTAACTAAGACCTACATTCTTTGTTCCTAGATTTATACATTTACATCTGGTTCTATTCAATCTCTGTTTGCTTGTGCACAGCTTACCAAGCAATCCAAATTCTATATTCACTAAAGGTAATAATTGGAGATATACCAATCTCCTAGAACTGGAAGGGACCTTGAAAGGTCATCAAGCCCAGCCCCCTGCCTTCACTAGCAGGACCAATTTTTGGCCCAGATCCCTAAGTGGCCTCTTCAAGGATTGAACTCACAACCCTGGATTTAGCAGGTCAATGCTCAAACCACTGAGCTATCACTAGGAGGGTAGTGAAGCACTGGAATGGGTTACCAAGGAAGTGGTGGAATCTCCATCCTTAGAGGTTAACAAAGCCCTGGCTGGGATGATTTAGTTGGGGTTGGTCCTGCTTTGAGCAGGGGGTTGGACTAGATGACCTCCTGAGGTCGCTTCCAACCCTAATCTTCTATGATTCTATATCAGTGACCTGTCATTGATCCATTGAAGTGTGTCGTATTGATTCTCTACTTCATTCACTAACAAAGGGGAGTGGAGCAAGATGGCTCTAAACATACCTTCCTGCATTCTTGGCCCTGATGGGGGCCTCCCAGGCCCCAGCCTATGTTTCAGCTGCCCTGAGGTTCCTGTAACTTATACCGCACTGCAATGGCTCCCTGTGGATCACTGCAGCAGGGGAGCATAAGTGAAGCACAATGCTTTCTGACTCTGCCCCCTTCCTCCCCAGCACAACCCCTCTCACCCCAGAGGAGCCACCTGCAATGATCAGGGCCTGGGCAATCACATCTACTGGTCAGCCAAGAGTCAACACCAAAGCCAACATCGGTGCCATGGCAAAGGTCAGAGCCGGAGACAATGTCAGGGGTCAGGCAGAGGAGCAAGGACTGAGAATAGGTGGGGGTCTGGGATGGGTGGACAGGAACCAGGAGCAGGGGAGGAGGCAGGACTCAGGTAAACAGGACGAGTCCATAGTAGCAGCCAGCCAGGAATTCTTCTAGCTGCTCAGACAACTTCCTGTTGTTACTTCCTGGTTTATATAGCACTCCTCAGCCAGTCGTGGGGCTGGATATTTCCCCCAATCAGGAGCTTTGGGGGTGGGGCCCTCTGCAAGCTAACCCTTCCCTAGACCCTTTCCTGCTTACTCAGGTGAGCAGCTGGGAGATGGTTGTGGTCTGAGCACAGCCCAGGGACCCCGGGGCCTAGGTTCAAGGTCTGTGATCCCTCCCACCACATCCTATTGAGGATCTGGGGCAGAGCGTGAGCCAGTGACACAGCTTTAGCCAGGCTCTGTCTCAGCACAGCCTCTGTCTAAGAATGTGACTCATGACACACAGCAGCAGGGGTGAGAAGCTCTTTGGGGACGCGTCAAACAATGCTAACCCCAGTGTTTAATTTGTGCCAGATCTGAGCCCCAGCACCTCTGGGCCTGGCGGTTTAGAGCCCGGACCTTTGGGCCTGGCAGTTCGTAGCCCCGGCACCTCTAGGCCTGGCAGTTCAGAGCCCGGCACCTTTGGGCCTGGCAGTTCGTAGCCCCAGCACCTCTAGGCCTGGCAGTTCAGAGCCCTGGCACCTCTGGGCTTGGCATTTAACAGCCCCGGCACCTTTAGGCCTGGCAGTTCGTAGCCCCAGCACCTCTGGGCCTGGCAGTTCAGAGCCCTGGCACCTCTGGGCTTGGCATTTAACAGCCCCAGCACCTCTGGGCCTGGCGGTTCAGAGCCCTGGCACCTTTGGGCCTGGCAGTTCACAGCCCCGGCACCTCTGGGCTTATTGCATCTGTTATGAATGTAAAAAAGTTACTTGAGCCCAGGCATTTCTTTCATTACAAATTAAGCACTGGCTGAGGACCGGGAAAGCTCCAATTCTCTGTTCCTCCAAGGAGCTCTCCATCAAACACAAGACAGAACTGTGCACATCAGGGAAACAATAAAGGTCACAAGTGTTGTTTGACACTGTTGATTCCAAACCCTGGTGGGTTTGTTCTAACTTAGGATCCTGTTGGGATCTGCAGGATTGGCGCTGACTACAAGCCTACTGGTCAATTCTACAAGAAGATGGTTTTTGAAGATTAAGCAATTGAACTTGTCCTCAGTGGAAGGGTCAAAACATCTGCGTCTCCCACGCACATCAGTAGGAATCTCCTGTTTCTCCGGTGTCAAACCCAGCCTCCCTGCTTCCTGCCTGGCTGATGTAAACCAAAGTTGCCAAATGAAAGGTGGTAATTACTCCCTAACTGGCAGCATGCGGATCCACGCATATGTGTACTTCACAGCTTCTGGGGAGAATGTGCACTGAAGCCCCTTGAGAGATTTCTGGGAGTCCTTGGAATGGGAAGCAGGAGTTGCTTCTGGTTTCCATATTGGTTCGCACACGGGCACCAGTTGCAAAGAGGTGCGGGCTCCCTTGTCAATTGCATCTGTTCTGTTCCACTCCACAGGCAATTGGTAGCTTTACACAGCTCTGTGCCTGCCGCCATACCCAAGGGTCAGATCCTCTCAGGGCATCATGGGAGGAGCTCAGCACGTGCAGGAGCAGAGGGATTTTGCACCCCGTTCAGGGGGGCCTGCTGTGGAGATTCTGAACAGCACCCACATCAACAAATATCCAGGGCTGAAGCGGAAAGTCCGAGTCCCGCGGAGGAATTCTACCTGCCCAGACTGTTGCCTTAGCGAGTTCTCAATGGCTGGGGCTTATTGCTCTCCCTGCGGAGGCTGAAAGTAAGGGAAGGGCACTTAGGTCTTAGGAGCAATAGCTGCGGTAAGTGGTGCTAAGATGGCTCTGTGGCCATTGCCTGCTGTTCCCTGGCACTTTGCACAGGAGTGGGAGAATGGAATGTGCCTGGTATTGGAATTGGGGAACGAGCTCTCTGAGGAGGAGAATGAATTGCCTGCCTGCCTCCCTTCAGAGCTAAGGCACTCGGCCTCTCCGGAACAAGGGCTGCCTCAGGAAGCATCTCCTCCGAGCTGTCCTCCCACCAGAGTCACAGCCTCCCACGGGAACACAAGTGCCTAGGGCTCTGGGAGTTAAACCCCACACTGCCCCAGTGGGCGTGCTCCGGGCCCCCACTCGCTCGCAGCGGAAGGGTGTCCTCTTTGAGCAAGGGTTAAAGGGGTGCCCGGACACACAGTCGGCTTCCTTGGCGACCTTCGCGGGGCCTGGAAGAATGGAGCCCTGGAATGAGATTTTGCTTCTGCATTAGCATCCCAGCAGGCCGTGCCGGCCTCTCCACGCTGATTTCCCGCAGCGTTAGACAGCGGCACAATTTTTACCTAAGCAGTGGGAAATTTCTCAGCGAACTGAAAACGAAGAGAAGAGAGAAGCAAGCGCAGCAGGTGAGAACTTGCGATTTCCCATCTGGTGCTGCAGACCGGCCGGGCTGCCCCTCCCCGTGTGCTGTACTTGGAGATGATAAGCCCAGGATATCGAGAGAGGCGCTTCTCGAGCTCCCAGTGCTCCTGGCCACATTCACAGCGAAAGCCAGTGATACAGCTGAGGGCCTGGGCCTGCCCCGCTCGCACCCAAAGCAAGGGCCAAGGGTCTGCTGGAGCGATGGGAGCCGCCTTCGGCCCTTACATTTCCCTTCTAATCTCATTTTGTCACCACCACCTTGGGCATTGCCTGCTCCCTGCTGAGTGCCCCCTGCCTCCATCTAACTCCTGGCGCTGCACCTCCCAGCTGTCCCACCCAGCTGTCCCCACACCAGGCCTCTGCCCCTGCCCTGCCTGCCTCCCCTCCCCCTTCCCTCATCCCAGCCTCTGCTCTGCCCCTCCCACTCCCTCCGCCTCTGCCCTGCTCCGTCTTGTCTCCCTCCTCCCCTGGCAATGATTTCCAGGCTAGTGCCTCTGGAGCGCCCCCGCCTCTGCCAGCCTGGGTGCTCAAGCACCAAGCTCTACGTGCCGCCTCCCACAGCGCCTGCACCTCCCCCCCGTGAATCCTCAGGAGAGGCAATTCAAGCACGTTCCCCTACAAATAGTGGCGTAGCCTTGAATTCACAATGGCTGAGCTCGCCGCCTGCCTCTTGTCGTTCCTTTGTTCCCCTCAAGGCCAAGCAGATACCTACCTGCATGACTCTCCGGAAGGATTCCTGAAAACACGGGGCACAATGCGGCAGGTCAGATAGTTCAGCTTTTGTGCTGCACACTCAGGCTAATGGGGCACTTCTTCCCTGCGTTTCAGAGCCACGTGCGCTGTGTTACGTTCCGAGTGCTGGTGTGCATCCGTGGGAGAGCTCGCACCACGAGATGGGACACGATTCTCTTTCCTAGCACCAGCCACTTCCAAGCATCACAGATAAATCCGCAGCCATCCCATGCATGGGCACACATGCCAGACACGTGGGCCTATGCTTTCACAAGCTGCCTCTGCACCTAGCTACACACCAGGCACCCCCACATGCCAGCTTATACAATCCCACACACCAGCACACCCTCCGAAGGCTTTGATTCCCAGCCGGGGTCTCCCTGGCTCTGTCAGGACAGATGTCACTCAGCTGCCATACTGGCACTTGGCCGGCTCTGTTTGTGAGTCCTGGGGTGTGTGTCACACAGATCCCTCAGAAAACGCCAGTCAGTCTTTGGGGTGAATGTCTCAGACTCGTACGCTAGTTTGACAGCTCCCATTTTCTGGTTGCGGGTGGGCCCCATCGTAGCGGCTCTTTGTTTCCAAGGCCTTTTCATTGCTCTTCTTCCTGCTGCCTCAGCAGATCCAAAGAGACGGGGGTCTCGAATGGCCACGTTTTGGAGCTCTGACCAGGAGGGTTCTGACGTGAGTGCAGATAAGCCTGAAGAAGCTGAGGCGAGCAGTGCCAGAGAGGCACTGAAGTGGATTCCCTTCACCAGCCTGGAGACTGACAGTATCTCCTTGGCAAATAGCAGGAGACCAGCTCTTTTCCAGTGGCTGGGTTTGAAGATTAGGGTCAAACTGAAAAGCAACAAAATCCCCAACTAAACTAAACGGAGCCCTGGCCTCGGTATGGAGCGGGGGAGGAAATCAAACTCAACCAGGGAGCCCCAAACTCAACAAGCAGCAGAGAAGTTTGAGCCCGGCTGCAAGAGGAGGAGGTTCCAGGGATGTGTGAAGAGAAAATGAGATAATAACGTTTGGATTTATTTATAAACCAAACCCTGCATCTGCTGCACCCAAGATAGCTTGGTTCAGTCTTCGGCATTAAACATTTCATTAGCCCACAGCCCCGCTGGCGCTGCTCACACCCTCCTGCTGCCTGCCAAGCAGCCAATCCATCTAGGCAGCTCTAATTAAACTTCAGAGGTAATGAATTTTTCAATGGTTAAATGATTAAAACAGTTAAAGTAGAATATGGCCGGATGGCGTGACTGGTTCGCTCATCTAAACTGACTGCAGCGGGGGCGCATGGGAGCACCTGGGCCGTTTGCTGGGCAAACAGGTCTCTTGTGGGTGAGGTTCTCTGGAAATACCAACCCTGCCAGAATCAGGCGGAGGCTTTGATCTGAGGACGTGGGAACAGTCGGCCCCACCACCAGACAGGCGAGATGAAAGGGTTGGGGAGTCTTTAAAGGGCCAGCTTTCCTTTTCTAAGTTACTATTTGTGGCTTTTGTTGGGACAATTATGTGAAAGATAAATAGCCACCACCCACCTTTCATGCTGCTGACAGCTCCTCAGCTTATGAACAGCTGCTATCAGCTTAATCAGCTGAAAAATCATCTCTAAATGAGAGAGTCCCAGGCAGAAGAGTGATTTATGTCTGTGCACCAAAAATAAAGGACTCCCATTAGCACTTGGAATGAAGAACATTCAACGTCATGTTCTGTAATGGGTCAGTGATCATGGGAGGAACCTATAATCCGTGGCTTTCAGAGAGTAAGTGTAACCTATGCACCTTCTGGTGTGCCAGTTGGCTTTTAGCTTATGCTATAGAGGCTCATGCACTAAGCTCCAGAGGTCCCCGGTTCGATCCTGCCTGGTGACGACCAGGGTCTGCCAGCGTTACACCAGGCCAGGGCATTATAGAGAGAGGGAATGGCTGGGAGCTCACATCATATCAACCCTCCATCATGGAGATGCTTAGCAGAATTTACGGAGGTGTATACATTGGGCTGGGAATCCTATAAGGAAGGGCACCACTCATGAATTGAGAGCTCTGGAGAGTGATGCCCTATACTTACTCCCAGAACATGGCACCACCATGCCAACGATCCTCAGTCCTTGCAAGGGATGACAGGATAATTCGGTCTCCAGGGACTGTCCAGTTTTTTATCTCTCTGCTGAGACCAATAACGAGAGGGCCAGTGCAGTGATGCTGATTTTGTGATATAGGCCTTTGTCCGCTCGCAACTGAGTAGAGACCCATCAACTCAAAGATCTGAACGTGGAGGAGGCTTGGAATGACTTTAAATCAAAGTTGCAGAAACCGGCATCTCAAGCCAGGGGGAAAAAATCATAGGGAAGAGCTTCAGACCAAACTGGATGAATGAGCATCTCCAACAGGTTATTAAGAGAAAGCAGAAAGCCTACAAGGAATGGGCAACGAGATGGATCAGCAAGGGAAGCTGTACACGTGAATGGCGGATCTCTGCTATGAAATCACTGTTGCAGACGGCTGGTTCCCTTTCAGTGTTTGCCTTTCATGAGACATGTATACGAATAGGAATTGTGCCTGAAGTTATACTAGCTGAGAAAGAGTGCGGAGAAAACCCAAGTTAACAAGCTTCAAGCTTCAGGGCATAGACTCATCCATGATCAACTGGGGCAAGATAAAACCTGCCCTTGTGGTAGAGATATGCACAGTAAGATGCATGGGGGGCGGCATTTAAACTTTCTTATGAAACATCCACTATGAGTCACTTCTGGAGACAGGATGCTGGACAATTGGCTTGTTCCAACACGACAATTCCCACATCTCCAATTTGCCACTGTTGTTATTATATCGCCAGTATTAATATATTCTGCTCCCTCATGATATTTTCTATGTAGGTGACAGGCTACATAGACACCACCAGCAGCATTTGCTTCCCTGTGGGAGAGTTTGCATCTGGGAAAAGTGAGTTAGGCACCCCAAAGCCGACACGTGACTCTGTGCCCAGCCCATGGCTGCTCTCCGGCACTGCCAGTCTGATAATGTACAAAAGCACAGATCTTCCTTCCTCTAAGCAAAGAGACTAATGAATCAGTCCCTCAATAGAGATCAGCAAGAAACGAATTATCCAGTGACTCAAAATAAGGCCCTTGTCTGCCCTCAGCTATGCCAGCTGAGCGCCGCTTTCCGTGGGCGTCCCTGCCAGCGAGATGTTTCAATGGACTCTCCTGCATCAATTAACGTGCTTCAGACCAGGAAGGCCCTGGCATGCAGAAGAAAGGAAACATCAAACAGCCACTCTGACACATGCTTAACATTTTATATTTCTTGTAAAAATGCAGAAAGGTTGAGTTTTAAATATTCATCTCCCGGGAAGACAACTGGGGTGGATGAAAGGCTGCAGGTCTCCAGGGTGGGGCGAGGTGGCTGATGTGTGATTCCTTAGAGGGGTTACGAGGCTGTCGGGCAGTTCCCTGAGGGGGCGGAGAGGTGTCGTGCCATTACTCGGGTGAGGGGGTGGGGTAAAATGTTGGTGTCATAACAGCGCCGTGCTGAGCTCTTCACACCACTTGCTCTGACTGAGAGCATGAACACACAGCCAGTGTCGCCACTCTCTTGAGTATATCACAAGTCTCATGATATTTGGTGGTTTTCTGAAAGTCCCACTCCCAGAGGCCGATGATTAGAGGAAAATCCCAGCTTTCATTTTAAAAAAAGCAAGTGCCTAGCCTCACAGTTGTGGGGAGAAGCTTGAAAATGTGACCTACGACTTGGAAACCAGGAGGCAAATAAAAAGAATAGATTTTTTTTAAATCTTGTGGTTTTTAAGCCAATCTCGTGATTTTGGAGTGTCTGGCTCATGAGCTTTAACAAGACGGGTCAGCAATGCACATACACAGAAGCAAGAGTCACCTGTTCAGCTTCCAACCTGGAACAATCTAATCCCCAGACAGCATAGGCTTTCAACACCTCCACTCTCCTATGAACCAGCCCCAGGGAGCATCACTCTTCTCTGTGTGGCGAGATCAGATGACAGTGCTATTATGCTCGGTGAGAGCAGGGGTGAAAGTCTTCTAAAACCGGAAGCCGGCTTTCAAGGGCCTTTCGTAATTGTACAAGCCCTTTTGTGGCAGTTATAATTAGGAGAGCTCATTGAATTCCTTTCTCAAGGCCAGACAGATGCATGTTACAGCAGCTTCCTCTAACAAGGGAGCAGAGCGAGCTGGTGCCGCATCATTCAGGGAAGGTTCTGATTAACTTCTCCTCTTCCCTGGCTCTCCCAAATGCGGCTCTTCCACTAAAGTCAGACATTGCGACCCGCATGAGCAGCACCCAACTCACAGTCCCACACGACAGGCCTAGGACCTGCCAAGGGCCCTGCTCAAACCCTGCCGTGTCTGGGATTCCCTAGGTCAAAGGGTAAAGTCGAGGGGAGCATGGAGGGACAGCTGCCCTCCCCCACCTTGGCTGGACAGTGCCTCTCCCCCTTCCCCCTCCCTTTGGTTGGGCAGGGCCCCCCACAACTCCCCTCTCCCTCTGTCTTGGTTGGGCAGCACCACCACCCCCGGCAGCTCTCTGGCCCCCTTAGTTGGTGCAGGCCTCCCATCTGGCTGTGACCAGGGGTCCGGATGAGGGTAGGAGGATGTCCTCGTATCTTCAGGGAGCTGCTGGGCTCCTCAGGAATTGGGGACACTCAGGCCATGTCTACACTACACATCTTAAGCACGGTGATGGACATGGGGATGCTGGTGTCTATGGATGCGTACCCCACAGTATGGGCTCTGGTAACATTCCTGAGGGAGCTGTTGTAATGTGAGGGGAGCAGACAGTGTCAGAACCCCCCGCCACAGCCACAAGGCCTGTGAGTGTCAGAGTTTAAAGCTGAGTGGGTCTAAGAAGCGGAACACCCATCACTGGGCATCGATTTAGATGGCCTGGCTGGTCAACCGGGGAAAACCAGAGTGACTCCATAATGGCCCTGTAACAGAGGCCCCTGGGACATGTGGCAACTGGGCTTCAGGCTTACCCAGGGAAGGTGAGGCTTTGGGAAAGAGGTGTTTCCCTGCGTGGGTGGCGGGCAGGCAGACTGGGACGCAGTCTCTGGAAGGGAGGTTGGGTCCCAAGAGCTCGGGGTCATGCTAAGAGACTGCAAGATGGGTGGGTTCTGCTCTGGTAAATCTGCCTAACTTAGCTCGCAGAGGAGTGTTGGATCGGAGGAGTTCAGACCGGTGCGCTGGCTGTTTGTGGTTGTATCATCCTTTTCTCTAGTGCTTTGTTCCCTTTGCTGAGTACATCTACTTGTTGTGAGATCTCTGTTGGACACATGCTCCCGAAGGGAAGAAACACCAGTGTCCAGTTGCACCTGCATGGTAACAAGCACTTGGCTTGGGTGGGTTGCGGTACCCAGATCCCAGACGAGGAGTGAGAGAATTGCACAATTGCTCTCCAGACAGGTAAGGGCCCTGAGGCCTACCACCCAAGGGAGTGCACGCCACAGGGAATGCAGACCACGCTGCAGAACAGGGGCTGTGTCCTGGAAAGCAGGGGCTATGAAAAGGAGTTAGGGGTTGGAACAGGCAAGCGACACAATAGGAGCGGCAGCAGGGAGGTGGTTTCACCCCTGGATGTGACAGTGGTGTCACCAATACTGAAATTCTGTGTCCAATTCTGGTCTCTACGTTTTAAAAAAGGATGCAGAAAAAAGCGGCACAAATGACTTGTGGGCTGGAGAAAATGAGGTAGCATGAGAGACATAAAGAGCACTGTTACCTGGGGTTCTTTCAACCCAAAGCTCTTGGTAACGACCTGTTTAGCTGATCAGAAAGAAGACTGAGAAATGACTTGATTACAGTGTATAGATACCTTCATGAGGAGAAAATACGGGACACTGAAGGGCTGACAGGCAGAACAATACCCGAAGGCTGGAAACTGAAGCCAGGCAAGTTCCAACTGGAAATCAGGCCCCCATTTTTATCAGTGATCAACCGTTGGAACAAACACCCAAGGGGCGTGGTGGACTCTCCATCTCTTGATGTCTTCAGATCCAGCCCAGTAGCCTTTCTGGAAGATGCTTTAGGCTCAGTAGAAGGGTAAATGGATGAGATTCTCTGGCCTGTGATGTAGATGCTGTCAGACTGGATGAGCTATGACTCATTCAGAGAGACCAGAAAGGGAACAGAGGTGCAAGCAACCCCATCACCATAACAAACACCAGCCAGCCGGCCAGTGCTGAGCTCCACCTACCACACTATTTTACAAACAGACAGATGGGATCCGAGGCTCCTACATGCATCGCCCAGGGCAGTGCTTTCCCCAGGAATTGAAATTGAGAGGTGTTCAAATGTACAGGAGGCGAAGGCCGAGGTTGTGCCAAGAATGCAAAATTATATTAATTCCTTCTCTATATGCATAAACTTTCATGACATTTCAGTAAAAAAGAGGAGTTAAGCTTCCTGTGGCTGCCCCGGTTGCTGTAAGCAAGTTTCGGACGTTTTCGTCAGCAAGGCGATTCAGTGCTAACTCTCGGCCACACATTTGAAACATCAGCAACCACCACCAAACACCAGCAACTGAATTTCTGATGATGCACTGTTGGTTACAAATCATCATTTGAAATGATTAGGCCTGCCAACATCGCCAAAACAAATGAGCCGACATTGTCATCAAAAACAACAGCTGTGAGAGGCAGCTCGGCTTTGTTCATACAAACCTATTGTGCGTTTTCAGGTATGAGGGTCTTTTAATCATATATCTACTTTTAAATTAATGTTACGCCAGCGTATGAATGTTTCAATTTCAATTCAAATTTCCAACCGACGACTAAGTGGAATGTTCGTCCAACTAGAAATGTTTTAAAACAGCTAGATCTGGTTGGAAAATGACTAAATTGGCAATGCGGTGGAGTTGACTTTTGTTTTTGCCGGAGAGTGCTCCTCCGTGCGTGTGGTGGGCGTAGCCTCCCGGGGAAAGAGACGGAGTGGAGCCAGGGCCTTGGGGCAGATCATGGGCAGAGCTGGGGGCAGGGCCACGGTCTGGCCACCAGAGCTCTCAAAAGATTAATCTGGCCCTATGGGTGCTGAGCTCCCGGTATTTTTTTTCAGTGGGTGCTTGAACCCCGGAGCACTCATGGAGTCGGCACCTATGAGTTGACCACTGGAGTGAGGCAGGGGATCCCTGACCCAGGGAATTATTTTATAGATAGGAAAGGAGTACGCTCGTCTTGCTCAGGAGCATGAGCCCCCGGAGTGCAGTGCCGGGAGTGGGAGCAGGTACATCAGTACTGGTCCTAGTGACAGGCTGCAGATCCTAGAGCGGCTAAATAAGGCAACATTCCCCACGTAGGGGTGGGCAGGGCTTCCCTGTGCGAGGAGGCACCATGCACTGAGATGCTGACAGCTAGTGGTGCTGTCTGCTGCAAGTCCGAGACGGGGGCACGGGGCATGCACCTGTGGGCAAGGAGGGGTACCTGGCCAGATATGTGCACCTCGGGGTGCACTGATCTCCCCCTGTGAGGTTGCCTCGGCCGCTCTGTACAGTGGGGTTTGCCTCTCACGCCAGTGACCATGAGCTGGAATGAAGACAGCCAGCCAGGCCCAGGCTCCATGTTTAGGGAGCCATGTCAAGAGGGCACCTCCTGCCCCAGGGCTGCTGCTCGCCTTATGGAGCAGCCAGCTGGGCAGGAACAAAGGGATGGCAGCTCCACTCCACAGCGTTCAAGGGGCATGTGAGCAGGACGGGGCGCATGCAGGGAACATGGAGGGGCGGGTGATCGTGATGAGCTGGGGAGGGCCTGAAAGGCCTCACAGGCCTTTGGGGGCGACTCTGACAGGCAGCTGGAGAGAGAGATGTAGATGCGCTTCGGGAGGCCCCTGCCAGGGGGTTCCTCCCCTTCCCTAAGCCCTGCTAGGGGGACCAGACAGCAACTGTGAAAAATTGGGATAGGGGTCGGGGGTAATAGGAGTCCAAAATCAGGACTATCCCTATAAAATCGGGACATCTGGTCACCCTAGGCCCTGCTGGCTCTGAGTATCACACCTCTCCATGTGCCCTCTCTGCATCCATGGCCAGGATCCAGCAGCCTGTCCCAGTGCGTGCGGGGGGCCCAGAGAACAGGACCGACCGGCCTGCTGGCTGGGTCCCAGACGGGTCTTGACGCCAGCTCAGTGAGCCTCAGGATAGCCCAGGGCACATGGAGCCGCAACCAGCTCGCTGGAAGACGCGGCAAGAGCCACGGCTAGAGACATTCTCACCGACAGGCTAAACATTCACTGAGAAGCACATCAGCTGCCTCCCCCCAAAGGTGCCTGAGCTCGAAGGTCAGCCGGGAGCAGGTGGGGGTGGGGGGCTGCACGGTGGGTCTGGATCAAGCTGCCAGGGGCTGGTGAGGAGAGAAGGCAGATGCGGCTCCCCAGCCACGCGTGGCAGAGGAGCGAGAGGCCTGCTGGCCTGTCTTCAGGATGTTTGTTTGTGAACATGGGCTCTGGGCTGCTCCCTGGAGAGGGCTCCTCTTTCACTGATCTCATAAACAGCCTGTCTGTGCTGCCCACGTGAGCTCCCAGCTAGACTCCACACTGCAGTCAAAACAACCCCTGTCCTTGCTCCCCGCAGCAGCCCCGCCTGGCTCTGATGGGTCACCGTGACTCACCTGGGCCGGCCTGTTTGCAGCGGCGGGGGCGGGGCTGGGGGCGCAGGCTCAGGTAATGTTACACTGTTCAAGGTATCAATATTATTGCCCATCACCCTGGCCTCTGGCTCCCCACTCGCAGCTGGCTGAGGATGCTCTGCCAGCTCTTCTCATCCCTGCTCAATGTGCTTTTCAACCAGCACCCGCCAGCCTTTTGGTCAGTTTTGCTCCTTTGCCTGCAGTTTATGGCCCATCTTCCTGGTCCCCAGGAGCCCAGGGGTGAACTCAGGGTCCCCCTTTGACTTGATGCTTCCAGATTTTTGGCACACAACTGTGCAGACTTTTGTGTTGTCGTATTGAATTGTGAGCCTCCAATTTGCTACTCCCCAGGACGGCCAGTGCATTTTCCCTTCCCATTGGCTAGCTGCATTCCGGATTAGTTCCCCCAGACTTATCACCTTGTATTTTCCTATGCCCAGTGTCAACTTGTCATTTCGGGAATGTTGACACTGTGGAGACAGCATATGGCAGCAAAACCCTGTAGGATAGACACAGCCTACACAGGTGGAAGGAGCTGGTCCATCGGTGTAGGAACATCACCTCCCCAGACAACAGTTGCTATGGCATCAATGGAAGCGTTCTTCCATCGACATAGCTGTGTCTATGGAGGTTAGACTAGAGGTTAGGACGGCATACTCAGTTTTGAAGTGTGGTCCAGGTCTTCCTGCCCATGCTTCAGATCCCTTTGCATTGTCAGCATCCGTCTATGTAATGTTGGCTGCAAGTCTGCGGTGCCAATCAGCCCCTTGCTCGCTCCTGCCTGCAGAGGGGCACGGCCTTTCTGATTGCTGCCCCCCGGTACGGACCCTGTCAGATGCCACCTGAGAGGTCAGTGCATCGGGAGACACCCATGACAGCTGCTATTATCAGTTAATCATAACAAGGTCCCGCTTCAGATTGTCACTAATGCATTGAGCAGCTCTGGTCTCAGCACTAATCCCTAGCCTCTCCACCCACTCTTAATATCTGTCCACCCATAGGAACAGCCGTTCCCAATGAGCTTGTGAGCCCCATTCCATCCATGACAGGGCTTTGCTCCCATTGATTTTCCCAGATCCTCTTATCAGGGTCTCACCAGCATTTTTTGGAAATCGAATCAGGTCACTTCTGCAGGGTCCCCTTTACTACAGTTTCCTTATGATCGGTGGACAGTGAGGGGCCGCCCTGCCCTCTGTCCCATGTGTTAGGGGTGAGTGGGACCCCTCATCCCAATCTAGCCCAAGGGCTGCCCTATATTATCCTTAAATTCCCAGTCCAGCCGTCTGCTCCTCACCAACATGCAATTATCAGCCCTTTTCTTCTGCTCTGTGGGAGTAAGTGGGAGTCTGCACCACACACCCCTGTGCTGGACCACACACCAGGGGGCTGGTTACAGGGGACGGGCAGCAGTGGTGTGCCTGACACTGGGCCCAGAGCAGATAGGTGACAAGGGGGTGGGGAAAGGATCTTGGCTCCACCCTCCAACACGCTTGCCAGGTGCAGAGTAGGTGTGAGGACGAAGTCAGCTGCACCCAGTGAAGTTACATATCTCCCCTGGAGCAAGGGGAAACAGGGGACAGAATGGCCCCTTTCTGCATCCTGGTCTGTCCCCAGGATGCAGCTGGCTGACACTTTCTGGGTGAAGAATTCTCCCACTGAGAAATGGACTTTTGTCAATACCAAAAATGTTCATGGGAAAATCTGGTTCAGATGGAATTTCTGGATGTTTATATAGATGTATATACACAAAACTAAACTTTTTTTTTCATTTACCTCTAAACAGAAAATGTTTGTTTCATGTTCAAAATCTGGAAAATGTCAGCTTCTACTTTTCAGATTTGGGAACCTTTCTCGCCTTTTTCTTATATTCGCTCTTTTTTTCCCCACTGAGAAAGGAGGGAAAAAACATGTGAAACTGAAAAAAAAAAGTAAGTTTTTCCCACTTTTTAACTTTTTTCCCACTTGACCAAGGAGGTGAAGGTTCACCTGGGGAGTGCGAGGGAGAGGAAGGGTCTTATCCACTTTCTCAGTCAACCCAATGGAGTAATAGAGCATCTTAGAGATTAGCCAGAACACTCAGAAAAATACATACATATTTTAAAATCTGTAAAATAAAAAAGCGCAGATTCTCCCCTTCACTTAGATTCAATTTATACTTTTGAAACAGCCCATAAAACAATATACAAAAATAAAATTACCATATTTAGGAATAAACGGCTCCATTTAGGCCCTTAAGAGTATTAGTTTCACACAATTCTTTTTACTTTTGCTGCTGGCAAGCAAATAGGGAACTGCCCATAAACCCAAAACGTTATCACTGCTTAACTGATACTCCAGATTTCGAGCCAATGAGGCAATAAGGTTCTAGCTATTTAGTTTCAAATGGCAACAGAAGTAGGTAATGTGGCATATCTTCGATCTGGCTGGACCTACACGGGCAAAAACGTTGTGTGTCAGTGCTAGTGACCCTCCATTCCCGATGAGCCAACTGCATTGTTTGAAAACAGAGAGCTCTATGGGGCCTCCTCTGCTTATTATTATTCACAATTTCCAAATACTTGAGTCTGTGGGCTCGAAGAGGGATCCAAGAATAATTGGAGGTATACCAATCTCCTAGAACTGGAAGGGACCTTGAAAGGTCATCAAGTCCAGCCCCCCTGCCTTCACTAGCAGGACCAATTTTTGCCCCAGATCCCTAAGTGGCCCCCTCAAGTATTGAACTCACAACCCTGGGTTTAGCAGACCACTGCTCAAACCACTGAGCTATCCCTCCCCTGTAAAACAATTGGAGATATACCAATCTCCTAAAACTGGAAGGGACCTCAAAAGGTCATTGAGTCCAGCCCCCTGCCTTCACTAGCAGGACCAATTTTTGCCCCAGATCCCATATCTGTTTTATTAACCTCCACCATAGCCTCTTGTTTGCAGATATCTTCAGCTCAATGGGAGTTTCCTCATTGTCACAGCCCTAGTAACCAGATCCTGGCTCAAATCCCTTCTCCTCATGAGACAGAGGAGGAATGCGAACCAGGAGGCTTCCACATGCTGAACGCTCTAACCACTGGGCTGAAGGTTATAAGGGTGATGGTGCTGCTTCTCTGCCTCTCCATCCCAGGTATCTTGTGTGGATCTAGTCATCCTCTGAGCACCTACCAGACTGGGCCCCATATAAGAGTAAGGCCGAGACACACCTGTTTTCCCATGGCTTGTGAACTGAGAGCAGAGATGGGCAGACCCTTGCATCCCTGACTTGGGGACCTATCTCTCAGAGAGGGGTGGGGTTTACCACACATCCTATAATTAGCATCTCCGACCACCTGCCACTCTCGCTATTCAATGGATAGGGAGGCAAGGTGTCTAACTCGGGATCACAGCGTTTCTGTGATTTTTCTAGGCATCTTAAAGTTACATGTGGCAAAACTCAGCGTTGTAGTGCCCGAGTCCCTTTGTGACTTAGGGTCACTTAGCTCAGCCTTCCATTCTATCTTGACCCTGGCCACTGTTTGGCCAAGCAGGGCTCTCAAAGAGAGCTGAGTGAATAACTGGGTTTTCTGTTTGGTGGCTGAACTGAAAAATAATTAAAAAAAAAAATCAGTTCATTTCAAACTGAAACTATTTTTTTTCCTGACTGAAACAAGAAATTGGAAACATTTCATGTGTGTCAAACACAATGTTTCCCATGTCATTTCAAAATGACATTTGCTAAATTAAATGTTGAAAGGGTTCCTATAGAAAATGTGAAAAACAAACGTTTTCAACATTTGAGGGATTATTTTCTCTCAGGGGTTTTTTGTTTGTTTTTTTGGCTGAAACAATTTGCCACCTTTGACTTAAATTCACAAATCATTGTAATGCTCTGAAAAAATCCAGTTTGGGGGTGAATTTACTATTCCTTAGAAAAAGTTTTCAGTTCTACTCTCAGAAGATAAAGTACCCTAAGATCTATCCCAGCCCTCTTATGTTTTTTTTCAAAAGACGATCTCTGTCAACAGAACCAAAAGCAGATTTCAAATCAAAGACCGCATACAATTTCTACCCTTGGAGGAACCATATTTATAAATCAGAATTGGGACCATTCCTAAAGCTGGCTTGTTCCTCTACCAAAAGGTTTCAGTTCTGAGCCCAGTTCTCTAAACTCCACAGAAACCTCTGGTATGGATTATAAAGACCGTATCTAAAAGGCTGATTGGTTGATAATTCCCAGGGTCATTTCTATCATCTTTTTTATGAAGAGGGAAAATAATACCCAGAGACCATCCTGCAGATAAAACCCTGGTGTTGTTTACCTTAGCAAATAATTTTGCTAAAACAGCAGCCCAACAATTAATATTGTCCTTGTAGACTGGTGCTGGGATAAAATCTTCACTCAGAACTTTATTATTGTAACGTTTATACTTCTTCCTTGGAAACCGCTGACCGTTCTGGAAGACTACCACAGGAAAAGACTATTGGGACAGACTAGGCCAGAGTGTTAGTAGTTGGGAAATAATTTAAAGAGCACTTTTAGGGATACAAGCTTCAATATTAACACTGACCCTATCATGGCCCATTGCCACCAACTTCCAAAATAAAAATGAATTTCTTTCTAGGGCAGCAAGTTCAGATTCCTTCCAAAAGGGCCCTTTGATGATCAATCTTTTTTTCTTATGTGACAATTGTCTAGACTCTCTTCCCAAAAGATCTCACTTTCAAGTGGAATCTGACCAATTATTATTTCTAACAGAACTTGCCCTAATCTGAAGCTGTTTCTTATGAGTGAAGCATTCCATGTTGTATCAGATTCTTTTTTTTTTTTTTTTTTTGTAGCAGCCACCTC
The DNA here is from genome assembly GCF_020497125.1 of Mauremys mutica. Lineage (NCBI taxonomy): Eukaryota > Metazoa > Chordata > Testudines > Geoemydidae > Mauremys > Mauremys mutica. The sequence goes on from NC_059087.1 coordinate 27,935,903, forward strand.
ATCCTGGAGTTCTGTTAATGTCAGGGACTATTATACAGACCTGCAGTGCAGCCTTAAGCTCCAATAGCTGGCTCTTCAAAACAAACAGGTCATTGGATGCAAGTTTCTCTTTGATTTTGAGCTTCACTAAGGGATTGCATTTCATTCACCTCAAACTTACAACTGCAAATTCAGGAATGCCTGAATCTATTTCGCCCCTATAAAAAAGGTGGCAGACAAGCCAAAAGTCACCAGAAGAGGTTGGTGATCACTATCTGGTTTAAAAGCCACTTTACAAATAGAAACAGGTGGTGATATAACCTACCCTGGAGGTGAATTGAATGTAAACTGGCTCTCCCCAGAATTGCAGCCTCTGGCATTCAACACTTCCAGTCAGAATCTACTGACAATTACAGAAAATTCACAACCCTGGTGTGCTGGGATGTCCACTCCCAACAAGACCTGAGGGGGCTAAGGGGGGTGGGTCGGCCAATTAACTGCCCAGGCTGCACCTGGAGGAGGACACAGGCAGCAGGGATTAATTAGACCAGGCTCAGCTGGATAAGAACAGCAAGGAGCTGTATAAAGCCCAGGACTGAGAGCAGTGAGGGGCTATAGGGAAGCAGTCTGTACTGACTGTATAGGTGGTGGGAGGTGTGTTTGGGACTATAGTGGGAAGCAGCCTACAATTACTCTGTGAAAGGAGGGAGTTTGGGCTTGTAAACCCAGAGAGAGGGAGACAGACAGACAGGTAGGAAAAGCTTAGAGGACAAGCAGCGAGGCATAGGATAGTGCAGACCTTGGCTGCTGATCAGAGGGTTCCTGAGCTGGGCACCTCAGTAGAGGACAGGCCTGGGTTCCCTGACTAGCCACTGGGGAAGTGATGTGTATAGCTGGGGACAGTTTGCCCTGAAATCCATTGATACCATGGAGAGGGAGGCACTATCATGACCTGGCCAGAGGACCAAGTCACAAAGAGGAAGCAGCAGCTCCTGAAGCAAGAGGGGCTGCAGGGTGAGAGAGGATAATGGGTGGAGAGACTGCCAGAGGCAGGTGCAGCACCTGGAGAGAGCTAAACCCCACAGTAGCCAGGAGAAGATGGTCCTAGGGGTGAGTGGACCCTGTGGCACCTGGATAAGCTGAGAAATACCCAAGGATGAAAGGAAAAGATCCTTTCTCTGAGTTAGAGAAGAGAGTAAGAGACCTTGTCCCCAGGACTCATCAGGTGTTAAATGTTCCCCAAAGAACAAATTTAGCTTCTAAACAAGTCAATGGGAGACTCAAGCTGTGCCCAGATGGAGACACTTTTTAAAATGAGTCCAAGGAGGACAAACTAACATCCAGGGCTAATAACTTTTACCTGGAAAAGTAAAACTAAAGGCCTTGAAATAGGGGTACCCTGCCATTAACTTGATGATCCCCCCAATGTTACATGTGATAATTAAAAGAGCTAGACCACCTGCCAATCTGTCCCAGTTAGCGCGTTCAGCGCTCTCCACTACAAAGGATTCCTAGCCAGGGAGACAAAGTCTCTTCTCTTGAAAGAAGATTAAGTCAAACGGAGATAAAATTCCTATGAAACAAATCCAGAGATTTACATACAAGCTCAGCAATATTCCATGAGACAATCCGGAGCAAGCCCATCTGCTCATTTCCCCCTCCTGCTGTAGGGCCTCTATTGGAAGATTGTCTTTGCAATGCTAAGGGCACTGTTTGCCATCAGGCTTATTTCCCCCAGAATGCTGAGCTTTAGCCCTATGGTTGACTGTAGGTCTTAAGTGATAAGGCCTAGAACTGGGCCATTTGGTTGAACCTGAATTACAGGATATAGGCTGACTATTTTATTGTTGTGGAGTAGAAATTCTCCCTGAATGAATGTTTTTAGGCTGTTTCCCTATCATATTTACCCCTGTTTGGGTTAGCAGGTTCAGAGAGGAGGCCTGAGCGGTAATGTCTCCTGAGCTGTTTTGCTAAATGTGCCACAACTCCACCCCACCCCAACCTTGAAATAAAAAAGTTTGTTCAGATTTCTGAATGTGATCCTAGGTGACTATCGAGTAGAAGTTGAGAAGTGACTGTGCCTCTGTATGCAGCATTGGCAAGATCACTCCTAGAATAGTGCACCCAGTTCTGGGGTTCACACTTCAAGAAAGATGTGGAAACATTGGAGCGTGTTCAAAGAAGGGGCCACAAAAACTGTGCAGGGGCTGGAAAGCAACTTATTCAGCTTAGTGAATAGAAGGTTGAGAGGTAATTCAGTCATTGTGTCTAGGCATTTACACACGGAATAAAAGATCTGATAGTGGGAGAGCTTTTCAATCCTACAGACAAAAGCACAAAAAGATCCAGTGGTGGGGATTTGAAGCTAGAGAAAATCAGCCTTGAAATAAGATGCAATTTCCTAGCAGTGAGGCTGGTTAAACAATGGAACAGCCCACTGCGAAGGTGGTGGACTCACCATTGCTTAGAGTAGGTATCTTTCTAAAGGATACACTTTAATCCAAGTTCTGTGAGGAAATCTATGGCCTGAGGGAGGCAGTAGAGGAGGAATGGGCTGGATGGGCCCTTCTGGCCTTGAAGACCATGAATACCCCTGTGTATTCCATTCCTTCACGTGCCATGGGGAGCGCAGGAAGTTCTGCAGTGCCCTCAACATGTTCGTAACCCTTGCAGCTCTGCATTAAGACAAAGACTATAATCAGATCTCATGTTTCAGGGCTTTAGCCGGTTGCCTGCAGGGGTCAGGATGCACAACTGGCCAGATGTATTCTGGGGATTATTTTCCACTTTCCTCTGATGCATCAGGGATTGGCCACAGCTGGAGACAGGACATCAAATGGGGGGGCCGGTGCTCAGAGGTGGTACAGAGAACACTGTTTCTTAGATGACTGGCTGTTGAGTCTTGCTCACATGCTCAGTGTCCAACTGATCTCCAGATTTGGGGTCAGGAAGGAATTTCTGCCCCAGCTCAGATTGGCAGGGACCTTGGAGGGTTTTTTTTTTTACTTTCTCTGCAGTCTGGGATGTGGATCACCTTGCTAGCACTGTCTGGGCATGTTTTCCTTGTCGTTGTAGCAACCTTAAGCACTGGTGGCACTTGGATCTCCCCTGGTCTCTGTCTGTGGTACACGGCAATGTATTCTCTTGTGGACTGAAATGCTTTAGTCTAACCCAAGTTATTGGGGTCACTATGGGGGCAACGGGGTGAAATTTAATGGCCTGGGATGTACAAGGGGTCAGACTGGAAGACCTAATGGTCCCTATAGTGAAACAGTGATCAGCACATGGCAAAGCTCTGCTGATAAGCTTGGAGGACAGGCAGTGCTATTTCCCCTGTGCAGAACCAGGGGCAGCAAACAATCTTGGAGTGAATCAAAAAGGGAGGGCTGCCTGCCTATTAGGCACATTATCGTGAGAGGGCTGTGCAGTCCTCATCTTACAGGGAGTGGTACCCAACCCTTGATCACTCCTGGGAGCCACACATTGAACCAGAGAACTGAAAATGGGGACGAGGCAGGTGCCAGAGAGGACAGGTGGATCAGAAAGCCCATCAGATAAAACATTCTTCATGAGCCCCTCACTCAAAAATAGCTGAGAGTTTGGGGTACAATGAAATTCTCCAGTCTAGTTGAAGCAAAGGTAGGAATGGAATCAAAAGCATATGAACGTTTTGTTTTGATTTAGAATTTTCCAGTCAACAACTGAAAAATGTGCAATGGAAATTACTCATTTGGAAATGTTTGTGGGAAAGAAACGGGTTATTTTTTAGCAGCTCTGCTCCAAACACGGCTTCCAGCTCAGGCTCAATCTGTCCCTGTTAGCAACTTTTCAGTCTTCAGAAACAGCTGCTCTTTCTAGGGTGTATGACACACCCCTGCCAAGATCTCCATTATTTCAGTTCCATGCTATCCAGCTCGGGTCATTTACTGTGCTTGGCTCTCCCTGACTGCTCCATACCCTCCTCCTTAGGGCTGGCAGCCTCCACAAGGCAATACACACTACAGCAGGGTGGGAAATGGTTTTCCGGAATGCAAGAATTTTCATGATTTCAAACAAATTTTCCCATCCTGAATCAGGACAAAAATTTGAAATGTCATAAATGTTTGCAAACTGATTATCTGAAAAGATTCAGGCTGGGACCATCGAAATGTTTCGTAGTCATAATTTCAAAACATTTCGATTCCAATCTTTGTAATTTGACTGTAAATTAACTAAAATTTTGAAATGAAAAGTCATTCTGGACTGAAACGTTTTGTTTAGAAAATGGGAGGTTCTGACAATTTCAGAGTTATATTTTTTTTTCAATTGGTTTTCCTATCGGGAAATTCAGCAAAACTGACCCTTCCCAGTGAACAGCTCTGGTTTTGGCCTGTCAGCATTTTCAGATGAAAAGATGGGGTTTTTTTCAAAAAATTCCTGACCAGTTCTAGCTACCACTGACTTTCCAGAGAACCAGCAGTCAGGGATCAGCAGTCACCCAGTCCAATCTACAGTAAAAATGGATGCAAAACATTTACCTTTCCCACCCCCTTGATTGTCTACCTCCCCTCACCTCTAGCTGGGGGACTACAATCTCTTGCTCCCAGTGTGGGCAAACGTTTTGTGCTATCTACCTAGACATTTGCCTGGTCTCTGTAGCATTGCCTTGTCCTTCTGATTTTCAAATTCTATCTTAACCAGCAAAGTTGTGCCATCGCCTTCTACTTTTCAAGGATGTTCTTGATACCCTAGTAAACCTATGAGGTCAAATCCTGCTCTTACTTACATTGGTGTAGATGGGGAGTAAATCCATTGACATCACTGGAGCAGCTGGATTTATACCTGAGTGTCGGAGAGCAAGATCTGGCTCCTGATACTTTTCAGCTTAGCCAGGCAGGCTTTGTACTTTTTGGTTTTGCTGGTAAGTGCCCAGCCATCGGCCCCACTTCTCCAGTGCTGTCTGCAGGGGTGGCTCTAGCCATTTCGCCGCCCCAAGCACGGCGGCACGCCGCGGGGGACACTCTGCCGGTCGCTGGTCCCGCGGCTCCGGTGGACCTCCAGCATTTGTGCCTGCGGATGCTCCACCGAAGCCGCGGGACCAGCGGACCCTCTGCAGGCATGCCTGCGGGAGGTCCACCGGAGCGGCCTGCCGCCCTCCTGGCGACCGGCAGAGCACCCCCCCATGGCATGCCACCCCAAGCACGCGCTTGGCATGCTGGGGCCTGGAGCCGCCTCTGGCTGTCTGCCATCTGTCCTAGGGAATAAGACCACTCTCAGCTCCCAATGCTTGTCGATGGCCGAGTTAACAGCTGAAATGATGCTGACTTCGCCGAAGAGGAGACAGAGGCTACAGATTATTCATTTGCTTTATTATTTTGCGCTGGCTGGAAACTAACCTGAACTACTTGGGCAAATACTATGGAGACTGGGTTTGAATAATTCAAGGAGAGGCTGTTTAGTGCCGTGCAACATCCTCTTCTCCTGGCAGCAGGGAGTCACTGACCAGGGCCGGAACCTTTGACTTTTCTCCCTCTCATCTGGGCCTGGACTGAGGGGGGTCCGCGTGTTCCGCTTCACTCAGCTCAGGCCGGTGGGTGTGGGGCGCTGTCTAGGGTAATATCGCTGCAGGATGCAGGGTAAACCAGCACTCAGTCTGTATCCAAAATGAACACTCAACGTAGACTCCGTCCGAGCCAGGCTGTCCCTTCGCCCTGAGGGGCTGCCCAGCCCTGGCTCATCCGTCCCCAGCAAACTGCCCGTCTGCATCACCCATGCAAAATCCTCCTGATTGGCCTCAGCAGGCATTTCTAGTCCCTTCTGTTCCCACCCTGGCTCCAAGCATGCTGGGAAATGGGGTCAGAGAGCCCTGGGAGTCGGTAGTGCTGTAGGACCCCCTAGAGGCTCTGTCTGGCACCCCAAGAGCTGGCAGCCTCCACAGCGAGGTTACCCTAATAGTCAGAGGACTAGCCTAACAGCCAGTGAGCAGGTCAAGCCAGAACTTCTGAGGCCTGGTCCACACCACAGAGTTAGCTTGACGTAGGTGCCTTGCGTCGACCTAACTCTTGAAGCACCGACGTTTAAATTTTGCTCCTGCTGATGTAACTGCCCCGCTACGCTGATTTAATAACTCCACCTCCAGGAGCGACGTAGAGCCTAGGTCGATGCAGTTCGTTCGACACCGTGTCAGGTGTAGACACAGGGTTGCTTATGTTGACTGGTACTGGGCTTTCAGGAGCCTTCCCATACTAACAGTACAATTGGTAAAAGCGCTCCTGGCGAGGACGGGCACCGCCAACACGAGGAGCAAAGTGTGGAGACACACAAGCGATGTAATTAATGCAGCGGCTGTATGCAAACTTAGGTCGACTTAATTTTGTAGTGTAGAAATGGCCTGAGTGGTCCCCAAGGGATGCTTCATTTAAGGCACATTGGACAAGTCCAATCTGGAGGATGCAGAAGGGTGAGGTGTCTGTGGTGAGGTCTGCACAGAGAGGAAAGGTCATGACCTCTGAGTCAAATGAAGCTGGGAAGAGGGCACTGCCATTGAATACTTGGGAAACATTGGGGTTGAGGAGCAATTCCTTGCTTAGAAGCTTTTACTGGCCAAGAATGAGATGTCCCTCCAGAGAGAAGGACGACACCTTTCCTGCTACACCTGCTCACGCTACCAGGGAGGTGGCCAATTCATGCCAAATGTGACAGTAGCCATGTGATGTGGATAACTGATCACCAGGGACAGGCCTCAGCCCCACAGGCAGGGAGAAAGGGGAGCTTGATGCCCACAGGCCTTGTAGGGCCTGCAGGAGCCAGGCTCAGAAAAACCCTCCCCCTGCACAGGGCTCCTACAATAGTGTCTGCGGCCATGGACAGGCAAAGAGAGAGTCAGTCCGCTTGGCGAGGAACAGACTCTCCAGCTGGCAGGCAGAGCTGCCATTCCTCGGGCACTGGCGGACCGTGGCCCACACATGGCAATTGCCCTGGGTAAAAGAGGGCAATGGAAACACAGCCAGCCTTTCTCCAGTCTGGGGAATCCTTTCTGAGGTGACCGGTGCGCTTTACAGCAGAGAGAGAGGTCCGAGGGCGGGCCGAGTCAGAGCCCAAGCAGTATGTCTGCACCTTAGGCCACAGGAGAGAGAGGCCACCTGCTGACCTCAAAGTGGCAGCTGTCACATCTGGCTCAGGACCAACAGGCCTCTGGGTTGAAACTGAGCAGAAAACTGCTGCCTTTGGACCTAATGAGACCTCACTCGGGGGCAGTAGATGTCCTGGGAAACATGTTCTCTAACTCCTGCCTTGTGACCTGCGCCAGCTGCCTTGTCTCAGCTCAGTTGCCTCCCTCAGCAGGGGACCCTGAGCCCTGCTCAGCCAGCCCAGCAGCAGAACCAGACTAGGTCACAATGTTCGAGGGGGTTCTGTGAGAAACGTCCAAAGGAAATGCACGGGTTTTCTTTCATTTGGGAGGTCTCACTTTCCCCAGGTTTTTCAAAATGATTTGAAACTCAATGAAACTTTTCCATTGAGAACCTTAAACTCTGCTCTGTCCACCCTGGTTCAAGTGGGACATTAGCTGATAGGCACATAGGGTGTGAAAAAGTGAAAACAGATTTTCTGCGTTCCTCTCTCAAAGCAAACAGCCCCTGTACACTGACACAGACCACGCTGTCTGAGTAGCTCCTGAACCTACACATCTCTTAGACCTTATGTACCAGCCAGCTCAGATTAGAGCTTTACAGCCCATAGCCAAAGAAACAGGATGACCGGCTGAGCTAGAGAGATGGCAATGTTTAGCAAACACTTCTATACAAGTTGGTTGGACAGTAGTCAGTAGCAGTGCAAGGGTGCAGAGGGAAGATTTTTCGGGGTAAGTTTCACCAAGATTTTCCATCCCTTTTTCTTCTTTTATTACCTAAACTTCCAATGTCCAGGTTTTTCAACATTTGTTTTTTAAAAGCTTTGTTGTTCCTTTGTAGGGTCATTTTTGTTTATAGCTCTGATCCAAAACCTATTGAAATCAAAACGGCTCTAAATAATTGCCATGTCGCTACAATCATAGCTACTTCTTAATCAAGTTGCATGGTTTTTGGTCAATAAGCATGTGCTGACAATTCTTTCACTTTTTATTAACTTTTTATTACAGAACTAATTTGTATACAGCAGTAGTATCTATCTATCTATCTATATCTATCTATCTATCTATCTATCTATCTATCTATATCTATCTATCTATATCTATCTAATCATGTTCATCTGGGCAATCAGCCACAGCTTGCCTATGTGACAGCTATTTACCAAATAACTGAAATGACAAAAAGGAGAGAAGCTGAAAACCAGAGATGAATTGATGTGTTTTTGATTAAAGTTTGCTGTTATTGATCATCTCACCGGTTAAAAGACTGAGACTCATAATATAATCTTCACAGTGAACGTTGATACACTGCATTCCACCTTCCTTATAGATTTGAGATAAATAAGCACAAATATTTAGCATCTCATCACAAAAAAAGTCAATAATGAAATCATATTGTACAATCCAAGGTACAATCGTGGCACTTTTATTAAGATATGTAGCATATTGTCACCATAAGAAAGGAATTCATAATAGGGAATTCTCAGATGTGTCATCAATCTGTGGTGTAAATATATGTATATTAAAATTAAAACCAGTAACTTCTACACTGAAATGATATTATACCAGGCAACAGAGATTTTATATTAAAATCTGTTGCAGTGTTTTTTAATACATGTAACATTCTCCCCACGAAATTGCTGTAACTCATATGATGGAGGATTTTATATCACACCATATGCCTTCATTCCACATATATTTAAAAATCATTAGCACATTTGTTCAGTAAAATTAACGCGACTCATTGCAATGCCACCATAGCACTGTAGACTGAGAGATCCAGTGTAGATTCAGTTCTGGGATTCACAATGGGAGGATGGGTGCAACACATCATAAAGTTCCAAGGTGATTACAGCGCAGCGTGAGTTCTGCATGTGGAGCTCCTCCCAAAGCCAATGGGAGTCGGGCACATGGAATCAGGGCCACTCGCCCAGACATATGGAGGTGATAAGGGGGAAGACAAGATAATTGACCAGAAAACAGGAACTATGAGCGTATATTCACTGGAGTTAGCAATGCCCACAACAACTTCTCCGCTGCTACAATCCTGCTATTCCCCTTACTTCTTCAGAGGGAATGGAGCCTTTCTTTGTCTGAGGGCTTCCTGATTTTCTTTGCATTGTGACCAGGGGTGAAAGTAACTTAAAGGACTTACCGGTACTCCGGAGTCCTTAGGAGGGGGCAGGGCCTCAACCGGAAGAGGCGGGGCCTTTAAATACCTGGGCACTTTAAATCAGGATTTAAAGGGCCCAGGGCTGGGGCTGTGGTAGCAGCAGCTAGAAGCCCCGGGCCCTTTAAATCACCCCCAGATCTGCCGAGCCCTGGGGAGGCGGCGGCGGGTCTCCTGCGGCTATTTTAAGGGCCAGGGCTGTAGTGGCTGCCGCAGCTCCGGATCTTTTAAATAGCTGCCGGAGCCCCGCCGCCGTTACCCCAGGGCTCCGGGGATAATTTAAAGGGCCTGGGATGGTAGCTGCGGCAGGCGCCCTGAGCCCTTTATATCACTGCCCGAGCCCTGCCACTGCTTCCCCAGGGCTCTGGCGCCAATTTAAAGGGCCCAGGGCTCCAACCGCAGCTACCGCCCTGGACCCTTTAAATTGCTGCCTGGGGAAGCCGGGTCACCCTGGTACGGCGCACCGGCTCTTGCCGCTATGCCGGACTGAGGAGTACCGGCTTACTTTCACCTCTGATTGTGACATGCTGGGTGTCCCACTGACAGATCTAGTGCAGCATGCTGAAATCAGCTCCTCACCTTTCCTTCTAAAGCCTCCAACCTAGAGGTGGGTGAAATTTTTCATCTGAAACTTTTTTCTAGAAAAAAAAGGCAGATTCAGCAGCACTGCAATGTTTCATGAACTTGCTTCAGTTTCATCAAATTATTTGGTTAAAAAAATCTGAAAAAACCCCAAAACATTTGACGTCAACATTCTATTTTTTAGTTTGAAACAACTTTTCAGAGCAATTTTTTTTAATTTTAAACAATTCCAAAGCATTACAAATGGTTAAATGAAAAGTTTGTCAAAATGTTTAGTTTGCCCTTAAATTAATTTTTTTCAAACTTTTCGTTTTCGCTCTAACCTGAAACTAAATGGTTTTTCAACGTTTTGAAATTGTCAGTGAACCAAAAAAATAAAATCTTGACACCATGCAAGGCACTGCATTTAGCCGTATGGAGTGGAAATCCAGCAACCTCATGAAGCTTTTTACAAGATCCAGACTAACACGCCTACCCCTCTGATACAAAAAAAAAAATCTGTTATTCACACAGTTCCACTCCTTCCCATTCCATATTCACAATTGTCCTTTGCCTAAGCTCATAAGCTTGGTCTTACATCTTATTTGTGGAGTGCCGCCCTGCCCTGTAGAAACCTCCATCTTCACATCTGACTTCTGTGGGTCCTTGTGGGGCTGGTCCTGCTTTGAGAAGGGGCTTGAACTAGATGACCTCCTGAGGTCTCTTCCAATCCTAATCTTCTATGATTCTAAAAATGTCTAAATTCCTCCATGGGCCCTTTCAAGCCATTTCCCTCCCCTCTCCCCCCCATGGCTTCTTCTGCAGTCTTTGTACACAGGTTCATTTATGAAATTCATATATTAACCAGCAACTTTTTAAGAGCAAGAGATGGCTGTTGACTGTAAGCAATTGTCCTTCAGCCACTTCAGCTCCCCTGGAGGGATTTGGATCTGGATCACAAAAGGACGTGGGTGTTGTGACGCTGAGAGTCACCACGTCTAACTTTGAGATGCCTAAAAAAATCACAAGAGTCAGGCACTGCTGCAGTCAGGCACCTAGGCTCCAAATACAATGAATGGGGAGAGACAGGAACTTTAGATGGTGATTCACAAAACCCAGTACACCAGGTGGGCAGCTAGCTAATAGGGGGTGCCAACCAGTGTGTGTGGGTGTGCATGGGGTTACAGTCCACCCCTTTCTAGGAGACAGGCCACTGAATTAGAAGTTTAGAGGGAGTGCCTCCTCCACAGGGCCGGCTCCAGACCCCAGCGCGCCAAGCGCGCGCTTGGGGCGGCATCCCACGGGAGGGCGGCAGGCGGCTCTGGTGGACCTCCCGCAGGCATGCCTGCGGAGGGTCCGTTGGTCCCGCGACTTCAGTGGAACATCCGCAGGCATGCCTGCGGGAGGTCCACCGGAGCCGCGGGACCAGCGGACCCTCTGCAGGCACGTCTGCAGGAGGTCCACTGGAGCCGCGGGACCGGCGACCGCCAGAGCGCCCCCCCCGCGGCGTGCCACCCTGCTTGGGGCGGTGCAATTCCTAGAGCTGCCCCTGCTCCTCCAGCTATGTTGCATGAACTTGCCTGAGGGGCCCAATGCAGTAGGCTTGCTCAGAGGCTGCCTAGTGGATCAGGCCTGCACACGACTTAGGCAGCTGAATGTCTCTTTTCCCTGGTTTGTGAATCACTCCAGGGCTCAGGTGCCAGGTGCCTGGACAGAGGCAGCAGGGCACACGGACAGAAGCTGAGATTTAGGCACCAAGGGAACTTTTTACTGCCAGAATGTAGGTGCCCAGTGAGTTTAGTCACCCACAGGGTTCAGTGGGAGTTTTGTGAAAGGCAGGAGAGCCTAAAACTGGCATGTAGGTGGCTAAACCCCTGACTTGGGTGCCTAAGTGCTTTTGAGAATGTAAGCCTTGATGATTTCCGTTATCAACAGCAGGAGCATCTTCCTCAATGGACAGGAAGGTCAGTGGTGCTGGGTAACAGAGTGTCTCCCACCTGAATTCTGAGTCACTTCCATCCTGAGTCAAGCACTTTAAATTCTTCCTCAGCAGTTTCGACTTGAATGGTACAAAGCTCTAGTCCTAGATCTTGCAAATGCCTTGTTTCCAGAGAGAATTATCCCTGATTTCGACTTGTTTTTGTCCAGTACATATAGTGAATAAAGCTGCTAAATATACTGAAGGTTATAGTCTTACCTGTAAACAAAATTTAGCTTCAAAACATGCTATCTGATCCATCTATCCACCTGTCTACACATAATAACTAAACACTACCCAGGTAAATTAGATTGGTATGGATATATAGACTCATTCATTGACAATAGCTGAGTCCACTAAAAGAACATCCATGCCAGAAAAGCCCTTTGATGCGGTGGGTGAATTACTAATCCATGTGAACACTCTGCTTCTAGATGTGATTTATCCTAATTTAGCTCTTGCTATTGTCTTGTGTATCGTCTTAGAATAAGGAAACCTTGAAAATACACCCCAGACACACTAATGCATGTTGAATGCTCACCGCGGAATTATGGAGTGTTTCATCAGCTCCTCTTTTTATGCCCAATGATGCCTTTTTTGGAAGGAATTTTTTTCAGCTGGTTGCACTTTTCTTAGAATTTTCTTTTTAATACTATGGCCTTTTTTTTTTCCTTCCAAAAATTAAACTGTTGGCAAAAAATTGTCAGCATTAGCCACATTTTTCATTAAATCTTCCATGATCGTTTTCACTATTCTTTTTAGAGCAAACATTAATGACATTTTCAGTTAACTGAAAACCACATTTTGGGCAAGTCCACACAGCCGATGGTAAAGCTCTGCCGCTTTAATTCAGAGGTCTCCCAGCGCTGTAAAAAACCCACCTCCGCGAGGGGGAATAGCTACTGTCTACACTGCTACTTTACAGCGCTGAAACTTCCATCACTCAGGGGGTGTTTTTTCACCCCCTGAGTGAGGAAAGCTTCAGCACTGTGAGTGGCAGTGTAGATAAGTCTTTTCTGTAAAGAAAGAGTTTCAAAATTGGTTTTAGTAAATTTTTTATGCAAATTTCAGCCAAAAAAATCAATTAAAATATTGTGGAAAAGTTTACAAACAATGGATCTATCTTGAGCCCTGCAAAATGGAAACCGTTTGGAAATGTTTCTCAAAATCCATATTTCAGCTTACTCCAGAACGTTTGCAGCCACTGGTGTGTTCAGAAGCCCCTGCGTAGACACTGCGTGTCATCAGTTATTGCTGTAATGCATTTTCCTGCTGTCAGTTCCATGGTAGATGCACCATTTCCCCAATGGTAGTATCTCAGTTTGTATCTTTAATCAGTTAATTACTATCTATGTACAGTTACTTTCTCCTACAAAGCCATAGTCTCACAGACACACATGACCTCATTAGCCATTGCTTATCTGGTAGAGTATGTCCTCATTCAAACCTCAGGTCCCCCAGATCATGGGCAGAGCACTAAGATTAGGGCTAGCCCAGAATAACGTCCCCCCTCTCTGGGACCCAGCCACGGAGGGGAGGGGGCAGGGAGATATGGTAACGAATAAAGTCCCTGTTGGAATCCAGGATACCAACACGACTCTGTTATTAGTCACTGTCTCCCACAGAACTCATGTGGCCCAGCTGGAAACAGCTCCCGGCAGGGACTTTATTAAGAGACAGGTCACTAGCATCCCCAGCTCCCTGCCCCAGCTGGTCAGAGGATGCAGCCTGAAGTGGTAGCAGGGACTTTAGATAACACTATCGCAGGATAGTGTTGTCTGGTGGGGTGAGGCCTGCTCATGTCAGATGCTCAGGACTTGACTCCCGCACAGGGAGATGCTGTTGCACCCACCTGTGGGGATTATCTACAGGGCAAGAGCAGGTGGCTGTATCACTGCAGGGGAAGGCAGCTTTAAACCCCACAGAGTCCCGAGCACTTCCGGAGGCACTGGTCCCACACCCTGCCCAGCTGGTCCCTCCCATTGCATAGGCTGCAGAGTAGGGTTGTGAGCAGCTTTTGCCATTGCGTGGAACTGTCCATCACTGGGGTAGCAGCCAAGGAGTTTGTCCAGGCCGCAGGGTGAAGCCAGGAGCAGTGGGTTTAAAGCAACCAAAAGACAAATTCCACTGCATGCCAGGCAAAGCTTCCCTATGGCCAGGAGACCGGTTGCTTAGGGACACGTTCTGACATTGAGATTAGACATTGGCATGGGAGGGGCAGCGTAGACTGGCCCCTGCATGGGGCAGGGGCTGAACAAGGGGTCTCCTTGCTGCTCTAAGGGTATGGCTACACTTACGGTTTGCAGCGCTGGTAGTTTGCAGCGCTGGTCATCCAGCTGTGCAGGGCCAGCGCTGGTGTGTGGCCACACTCACAGCTACCAGCGCTGGTGTGTGGCCACATTTGCAGTATTTGCAGCGCTGTTGGGAGTGATGCATTATGGGCAGCTATCCCAGCGTTCAAGTGGCCACAACGTGCTTTTCAAAAGAGGGGGGTGGAGTGGGGTCTAGTGTGACAGGGAGCGGGGGGAAAGAGAGAGGGGATTTTTGGAGCCAACACTGTGTGTTTAGCTTCCTGCACTGAAAAATCAGAACATGTTTCTGACCCCTTAGTCTTAACTCTTAATTGCAAACAGCCTGCCTCCAACACGGACTCCCCGCGGTGTACTGTGACAGGGAGCGGGGAAGAGAGAGATTGGAAAAATCACAAAATGTTTGCGAACCCTGCATCCAACGCTGTTTCCCCTGCCTCTCATTTGATCGTTCACAGCCAGGTACAGATAGCTCCTGTTTGCTGTGATCAGTGTTTGGTTTTTTAGATAAGCAGTTCAACGGAGCTCCTCCATTCTGTTTCATTCACTCTCCCTGCCTGCCTCTCATTTGATTGTTTACAGCCAGGTACAGATGATCACAGCAAACAGGAGCTCTGTTCGGAGCTCCGATTGGAGCTCGTTCACAACAAAACAAAGAGAGGCTGCATAACAAAACAAAGAGAGTAATTTATAAAAGCATTCTGGGATACACCTTATACCCTGGAGGCCAATCACAGCGCTGGTGTGTGGCCACACTTGATGACCAGCGCTGCAGCACCAGCGCTGGAATCCTTATTCCCCATGCCGAGTGAGGTGTACGGCCAGCGCTGCAGCCAGGGAGTTGCAGCGCTGGAAGTGCCCTGCAGGTGTGGCCACTTACTAATTGCAGCGCTGGTGGAGGCTTTCCAGCGCTGCAAATCGCCAGTGTAGCCATACCCTAAGTGCCCAACCAACCACGGGGCAAAGCCACCCGGCCCCTTCTGCGAGTGGCCCTAGGATGGTGCTCCTCCTGCCATGCATAGTCTGAGTCATGGTGATCCTCCAGTCACTCTGGGCCCAGCTCTTCCCCCTCAGTCATGATGCGAGGGGTCCCCCTGCGTTCCGGTGGGGCTGATCAGGAAGCCTGGCATACTCAGCCTGAGGTTTTTCCCTTAGCAATGTCAATGTTTTTTCTCAGCGTTTTTCTTCACAATGTTGTGTGTTTTCATCAAAAGGCGAAAACTGAACATTTTCATTTTTTGTCAAAAACCAAACCGAACCAACAACAAAATGGTGGACAATGGACATTTGCTGTGGAAATTTCCATTTTGACCAAAAAAGAGCCTGTGTTTGACAAAAAATATGTTGAACAAAATATTTTGAGCAGCTCCAGTAACAGGGTGGAGTCAGGACTGGGCCTTTCATCTAGAAATGAAGACACTGTTCAAAAGCACCAGCTAGTACAAAATGCAGCAGCCCTGTCTTCAGAGTCATCAAGATAGCCAGGAACACATCACTAAGTGCTCATCTCTGCCTGGGCTCTCCAGGGAATAGAGTCCAGCTGGTCAGGCTCTGTGGGGTAGATAGACGTGTGACTGAGGACTAACTCTCCTGAATCTCAGGGAGTAAAAGCTGCACTCAGCAGAAGGGAGTTGGCTCAACGTTTTATCTGAGCTGCACTTTAAAATGCAGAGGAGGTTCCCCAACTGTTGCAGGAGCAACTGTTGTTTTGCATTTCAGATGTAGTGCAGAATGTTAGTGTGAGTCACACACTGTGCTCGCTCTCTTTCTCTCTCTCTTAGACTTTATATATGGTCTTTCTTTGTTGCTTTCCTTAATCTGTGATATTTCACAGACTGAACGTGCATGTTTTGCTCATTTCTAACTTAAGCAAATCCTGTGGCGCTCCTACCCGCCCTGAAGAGGAGCTGGGAATGTCTCTGTTTCCGAAAGCCCCCTGGTGCTTTCTGATTTCTTTGGCTCATTTCTTGTAACTAGCACATTGTAACTCTGCTCCAATTGACCTCACTTAACTGGCACTTAACAACAATTTACACTTGGCAATTTGGAGCTTGTATTGCTCTGTTTATTTACATCTGTGTATTTCTGGCACTAACCCCTGCTGCTCCTGTTTTAGAAGCCAGCAGAAGTGCAGCAATTAGTTTGTTCGGCTGTACCTCCAGTATAATCAGGGGTGTAATACCTGGGGGCAGGGGAGAGCTGACGCATGGCTCCAGCCTGGAAAGTTCAGGCGTGCTCTTGGCTTTAGCTGTCCGTAGCACATCCTGGCTGGAGTCTGTCCCAGGGTCAGCGCTATTTGGAGTTGCTGCCTGGGCTTGTGTGTGGGACTATGCCATGGGAGAGAACTGCGGGGGAGAGCTATTCCCAGCACTTTCACACTGCTCCTGTTGCTACGGAAACAAGGTCCTTTGACTGTCGGTCTGAGGCAGGGCTGTGCTAGGCCTGAGCTGCTGGGGATCATTAGAGAGCCGGCACCATTCAGGGAGAGTGCCTGGGTGAGGAATGAGTCAAACAGCGGGAGGCCCCGCCAGGGCCCGGGGATGTGGCCCAGGGGATGCATCAAACAGGATGCCAACAACTGCATGTGGTCTCAGTTGTGTTAGCTGGACATGTGTACATTTCACGAGGCAGCACTTTATTTCTCCTTCTTCTCATGAATAGATCACGGGTTCCCACCCTGTGGCACGTCTACCACTGGGGGTTCGTTAATTTGTTGGAAATGGCACACCACGGCCAGGAAATGTCTGAAGCAAAGTGCACACTTCTGGGTTTTGCACACACACAAACACCCACACTCTCTCTCTCTTCTGGCTTTATCAATATCCATCTACCCACCCACCCACCGATACACACACTTAATGCTGATTAATGACACGTTGTTCATTTTCTCCAGTGTTTGGTATTTTCTCGATTTCCATTGTATAAAAGGCTTGCAGAGTACGCTTCAGCTCACGTTCACCAACAATCCAGATGCAAATTGGTAGGAACGTCAAACTTAAATTCGACAAGTTACATAGTCAAGCCGCTGGCTGCAGTTCAGCTGCACTCACCAAAACACATCACATCATTTATGACATCTTCAACTGTATCTTGCAATTTGAGTGACACCAAAGACAAACCACAATAATGGTGGCTTCGTGGCTGTTTCTCTTTGATGCACTGTCTAAAACCCTGAACTCTTTGTAGAGGATGCTATACTCCAACATTTAGGCCTCTTTGGGCATTTATTTTACTATGGAGTCTGGAAGTATTTAAAGCAAGTCTATTAAGGCCTAAAATAGATGTGCCCCAAAAGAAAACATTTGCATGTGGTACTTCAAACATCCAATACTTACAAAGGTAGAATGTGAACCACTAGAATAGAACGTCTGCCCCATCTCATTTTGTGGCCATCTCTGACCATGCCGGGGGAGGAGGCTGGTTTGATTTTTGTCTTTTACATTAAAGTACCAACTTTTCCCCCAAAGCTACACAATCCTAACCTCTGTTCATGTGAGAGGCTGTCAGTGATGAAGGGTTGACACTGCTCTCTTATGAATTTAGAGAAGAGATGAATGAGAGGAGATTTGGTAAAAATCTATAAAATAATGACTTGTCTACAGCAGGTAGATTGGGAGTTCCTATTCTCCCCATCTCATAACACAAGGGACATACAATGACATTCAAAGGTGAGAAATTCAAATGGAGCAAAGGAAATACTCCTTCAGAAGAAGCATAATTAGCCTGTGGAACTCACTGCAACAGGAAATTACTGAGGCCAATAATTTAGCAAGATTCAAAAAGGGATTGGACATTTCTATGGATCACAAGAATATCATAGTGATCATAGTTAATGTGAACAAATTTCAGGAAGGAGATAAAATCTCAGAGGTCAGGTTTTAAGTTGATCTCTGACAAAAGGGTTTAAAAGGAGACATAATGTATATGTTGGGATGGGGCTGCAAATTATCCAATGTCTGTGTACTGCAGCATCCAGTGCTGGGGCCACTGCTGAAGGCAGGACAGTGGCCTAGATCGATCTCAGGTTTGATTCAGTCTGTCAATGTCTATGTTCCAATTTGTGCAAAGCCTGATGCTTTCTTCTGAGCCATCCCCCTCACTCATCTGCCCACTGTGCCCTTTGTTACCTCCCATCATCCTGACTTGGTTTCTTCCAGCTGTTACAGAACTCAAGAATTCAGCATGTCAAGCTGCCTGAATATGCTGACAATGAGCCATGGCATTCCTTTTAATCAGGGTAGCTGAACCATCTTCCATCAAAACTTTTTTTGATAGGACACTGGGTTTTCAGCAAATATTTTCAGTTTCTGCTTTCCTGGGCATTTTTAAATTTGTCGCCAAAACTGGCTGAAGGAGCACCAAGCAGCCAGAGCCAGTTATGGATCTGCCCCACTTCTTTTACCAAGTGAGGGCAGCCTGGATTCATCAACCTCTGCACTTCTCCAGCCCTACTGGATGAGACTCTGCAGATCCCTGAAGAGAAGAGGAAGAGCCTCCTGGGGCAGGGGTTTAAAATAGTCTCTCCCCTGCAGTCCACTTGGCTCGGAGTGAGATGAAAGTCACCATTACTTTAACCTCTCTCTGATAGCTGTTGCAGGATAATGTAATTCTTCACGCAATGCACAGTTACTCTGTGGAACTCACCGCCAGGGGATGCTGTGAAGGCCAAAAGTGTAACTGGGTTCAAAAAAGAATTAGATTAATGGCTATTAGCCAAGATGATCAGGGACACAACCCCATGCTCTGGGTGTCCCTAAACCTCCAGCTGCCAGAAGCATCTGGCACTGACCACTGTCAGACAGGATACTGGGCTAGATGGACCATTGGTCTGACCCAGTATAGCCGGTATTTTCTTAATGTAAAGTCCTAGCCAACAATCAGTATAATGGTCCACAGAATGCACAGTACTGGTCCTAGAGATGTTGGATTTGTCTCTCCAGATTGAGCAGGAAGCTAGGTTGTCCTTCCTGTCCTGTCTACTGTAACTTGCTGCCTGCTGTCCCCCATCCCTCATCCACATCTGGATTCTGTCATATCCCACATCATGGGAGAGCTGTAGTTTGCATTATTTCTCCCGGCCATACCAAGTCAGACCAAAGATCCATCTAGTTTGGGCTAGGTTGCAGTTATCCGATCTGAACCTCATTCTCTTATTTCTTGCCCATATTTTGAACCTATCTAGGTTCCTTTGTATTCCGTTCCTGTCCTCGTTAACATTCACAACACCTTCTAATTTAGCATTAGCTGTGAATTTCATTATCATGGTGCTAAACCCAGCTCCTTAACAAGGATTAAATAAAACCAGACTGAACAAGGATCCTCATGACACCTGCTAGGCCTCCCCCAGCAAGAGTTAGCAACAATGAACAGACTCCTCTGAGAGTTCTCAAACAATTAACCATGGGGGCTCAAAGCTATGAGTCTTCCAGGAATCAGAATAATTTTCACTAACACCCTGGGAATAACGAGCATAGTGACCTCACCAAGCCTATCAGATCTAAGTGGTCACTCCTTCTCCTTCAGTGGAGCCACTTTGTCTTCATGAGAGCTACCCCCAGTTAGCTATGTGGGAGGAAATTTGGGTCCTGTGTTTCAGCAGCGCCATATACATGGGCTGTAGAAATGTTTCGCAATAATAAAATTAACAATATTGGCAATCTGTGGGTCATTTGCTGCCCTAAGAACAGCCATACCAAGTCAGACCAAAGATCCATCTAGCCCGGTATCTGTCTTCCGACAGTGGCTGAAGCCAGATACATCAGAGGGAATGAACAAAATGGGTAATCATCAAGTGATTCATCCCCTGTCACCCATTCCCAGCTTCTGGCAAACATGCTAGGGATACCATCTCTTACCATCCTATCTAATAGCCATTGATGGACATATCCTCCATAAATTTATCTAGTTCTTTATTGAACTCTGTTATAGTCTTGTCCTTCACAACATCACCTGGCAAAGAGTTCCACAGGTTGTGTGTGCATTGTTTGAAGAAATAGTTCCTTTTGTTTGTTTTAAATCTGCTGCCTATTAATTTCATTTGGTGACACCTACTTCCTGATCCATGAGAGGACCTTCCCTCTTATCCGAAAAAGCCTTTTGACAAGGTCCCTCACCAAAGACTCTTAAGCAAAGTAAACCAAACCCATTGGATCAGCCTATATGACTATGGCCACAGTCAAATCAGTTTGAATTATTTTTTGGCATACAGTTTCATAAGACACTATATCAAATGCTCATAAAATCCAGATCGACTGCAGCTACTGAGTTTCCTTCATCCACTAATTAGGCGATTCTATTCTAACAAAGCAATCAAGTTTGCCTGAATGACTTTTTATGATCCTCATGGTTGTATTATCCTCCCGGTGTTTCTTTCATTCAGGGTATAACATGCGGTATGTTGTTTTGCCTGGGACTGAACAGCTAGTTACAGAATAGTCATTGCCAGGATTGCATGGCTGTGATTTTTTAAAGATGGGTTTCCCATTTGCCTTGCTGCTGTCTCTCTTGCCTCCTCACTGCTCCCTGACTACACAGAAATAATTGTCAGTGTCCTAGGCCAGTCAGTGACTAATTCTTGTAGTGTCCCAGGGTACGGCTGGGTGAAATTTTTCAAATAGTTTATTTGCCAAAAAATGCAGTTGCGGGTCAACCCCCGCTGTTCGTGGATTTGACATGAATTCACAATAGTTTTGGTTAATTTTTTCCCACAGGGACACTTAGATGCCATCCACAAAACCACTGGAAGAGGAGTCCCCCACCACCTCCTCATAGTCGATAGACCAGGAGCTAGAACCTTCACCCATGATGTGGGAGACCCAGGTTCAAATGGCTGTGCTGCATTTTGTCGAACAGGGACTTGAACATAGGTCCCCCTTATCCCTGCACTTTTGGCAGAACACTACCCACTCCTCCTCTAGCTGCTCTGTGATCAGGCCCATCTTGTGACTCCTTCGCACAGTCTGCTGGCACCAAGGGGCCTTAAAGTTGCTCTGCACGAGAAGGGTTGAGCAGAGGGAGAGACAGCAAGACAGAGAGATGGTAGAAAGTGGGTCAGTAGTAGCATGGCTTTCTGAGGGGATGGCTCCCTTGGGCTGTGGTCTGAGCCATCTGTGGAGGCTCCCGGGAGGAAAGGAATTCACCCAGGCTGCTGTTCCTTGAAAAGGTCTCCAACTTTCTTCTCCATGGTAAGTGCCGCGGACAACTCCCACTTCCAGTCTTTGGGGTATGTCTACACTACAATTAAACACCCGGGGCCGGCCCATGTTCGCTAACTCAGGTTCATGAGGCACAGACTATGGGGCTGTAAAACTGCAGTGTAGACACTGGGGCTTGGGCTGGGAGCCGGGCTAGCGGACTCTCCCCACTCTCAGGCTTACAGAGCTCAGGCTCCAGCCCACAATATTCCAGCCCCACAGCCTGAGGCCTGTGAGCCCGAGTCAGCTGAGACAGGCCAGCCACAGGTGTTTAGCTGCAGTGTAAATGTACCCTAGCAGGGAAGGACCTGGATCTTTCTCATAGCGAAGGAGAGTTCCTGTACAAACAACGCTCATGGCCAAGGATGCTTCCCCAAGGCAGATTGGGTAAGAGGTACCAGCCAGCCTGCTAGGCACAGCTTGGCTCGTCCAGCTAGGTCAGCAGGGATCCTGCCTGTACTGGTTTCCAGGAGGTGCCTCCTAGCACCCTTGGGTGCTTGACAAACAATCAGTGAGAACGAGGCTGGAGCAGCAGAGCAGCAAAGCGCTCATCCAGCAGGGGGCAGTTCTGTCGCAGGACCAGGGAGCACTGGAGAAAGGCGGCAGCAAGTGCTGGCCAGGTTAGCTTTTTAGAGCTTATCAGTCTGGCTGCATGGAGTCTTGCTGGGTCCCACAGGATCTATTGCAGATGTAGTTTTGGAGTGAGGGATGAGGATGGTAGCCTGACACTTTGCCATTTCCTGAGCCCATTCCCATCTGGCTGGGGGAGGATAAATTCATAGTTTCCAAGGCCAGAAGGGACTATTGTGATCAACTAGTCTGACCTCCTGTACAACACAGCCCGGAGAACTGCCCCCAAGTAATTCCTAGAGCAGATCTGTGACAGAGACTCCTTGGCAAAAGGTCCTTTGTTCTTTGCAAACAACTCTCACCTCAGACCTGACAAACTCACTACACCAAACACGTGTCTTGCAGGCTATTTATCCATAGAGAATAGCTGGTAAGGTATTTACAGAAAGCTGGAAACTTCTCAAGATTCATAATCATTGTGAGATGTGTGTTTGGGTAATCTGTAAAGAATATTTTAATTGAAAACATGCTTTACGGACTTGGAGTAAAAGTTAGTCACCAGGGGATAACTTGTTCCAGTGATGGCTCACTCCGGCAGGAGGGAGATGTTACCCTGACCTGGTTAATGGTGATGCAATGCAAGGGTCAATTGTTCCACCTTGCTCTATCCCAAGACTTGCAGTGGAAAACCACCAGAGACAGCTGCAAATGGAGACCACTTGGAAGTAAAAAAAGAATGTTACAAAAGACAGAATTACTGTACCTCTGAATAAAGACACAAGACTTGTTCAGTATAACGCAGGGTGGGGAAAGGCACGCTGGATCCTTTTACCAAGGGGACATCTTGAGGAGCCCCAGGGGGTGTACTCATGAAAAATTAGATCTTGGCTTCTGTGAAGCCAGACAGCTTTGCAACAGACTGACCTCCTGGGGGAACCTACTTGATTAGATAGGAAAGGCAACTATTAATAAGTGTGCACCCCGGTTTGCTTTGTATGATTTTGTTTCCACCTGTAGCACGGTGCAGCCTCACCCCTGCGGCACCTCCTGCTGGTGACTCCTGGGAATTAGCTCTTTTTCCAGCCAGGAGCGCCCTCTACAGGCCGGTGATCCACCTGTCCTCTGGCCCCATGTCCCTCCCTGGACCCCGGTGCCCCTTTAACTGGGGCGCTGCCTCCTGGCAGTCCCCACCAATCTGGGTCTCCCCTCCCTGGGGAACCCCCAACCCACTATCCCCACTTTGCCTCAGTCTTGTCTACTGCCCAGTCTCCATCTAGCCCCCACACCCTGGGGCAGACTGCAGGATCAGCCACTGATCATAGGCAAAGGGTTTTGGACCTGCTGCCTTTGCCTACCCCTGGGCTGCCCCCTGCAACCCCCAGTACCTCTTGGCCTTATGCTAGGCCACAGCCTGGGGCTTTCCAGGCTGGCGCTCTCCAGCTCCTCTGCCTTTCCCCAACCCTGCTCCACTCAGGTACCCTGTGTCTAGCTCCCTGCAGCCAGGCCCTTCTCCCTCTACAGGCAGAGGGAGACGGTTTGCTCCTGGCTTCCCTGGCCTTTTTATACAGGCCAGTTGTGGTCTGATTAGGGTGTGGCCCAGCTGCGGCCGCTTCCCCAGTCAGCCCAGCTTTTAGAGCTGCAGCTTTCAAGCCCTCCCAGGCCGCTTTTTAAACCCCTCCGGGCAGGAGTGGGTAACCACACCACCACACTGACTTGTTTCTAGTAGAATCTCTATCCTTTTTTCTTTTGGTTTATGACAAAGTTTGAGAGTTCAATCCTTGAGGGGCCCAGTTAGGGATCTGGGGCAAAAATCTGTCTAGAGATTGGTCCTGCTTTGAGCAGGGGGTTGGACTAGATGACCTCCTGAGGTCCCTTCCCACCCTGATATTCTATGATTCTATTCTATGAAGTTCGACTGGTAAATTGTGGTATATTGCATCTTTGGGGGCAGAGGATCTGGCATTTCTGAAAGTATCCAGTATCAAGATCTGGATATTAGAGTAGGATGCATCAAAGGAACATGGAGACTGGGTTGCACCTATTGTTAGCTTGCAAGGTGCAGACAGGTCTGCCATAGCCCAGATGAGAGGGCTTGAGTGGCTGATAGACTGGTGGTGTTAGAAGCAAACACCCAGCCATCAAGAGTAAGGCTACCTCTTGCTAGAGGCAGGGAGTAACAAGATGACTCACAGTCCTGGCTACCCCAAGAACCATCATTATTGATCAAAATAATAGTGTCAGGCCAAGAACTTACCCCTGCAGGACCTCAGTAGATACATATGAACTTGATGACAATTCCCTATTTACAGTTACATTTTGAAACCTAAGAACATAAGAATGGCCAGACTGGGTCAGACCAAAGGTCCATCCAGCCCAGTGTCCTGTCTGCTGACAATGGCCAATGCCAGGTGCCCCAGAGGGAGTGAACCTAACAGGCAATGATCAAGTGATCTCTCTCCTGCCGTCCATCTCCACCCTCTGACAAACAGAGGCCAGGGACACCATTCCTTACCCATCCTGGATAATAGCCAGTAATGAACTTAACCTCTATGAATTTATCCAGTTCTCTTTTAAACGCTGTTATAGTCCCAGCCTTCACAACCCCCTCAGGCAAGGAGTTCCACAGGCTGACTGTGCACTGTGTGAAGAAGAACATCCATTTATTTGTTTTAAACCTGCTGCCCATTAATTTCATTTGGTGGCCCCTAGTTCTTATATTATGGGAACAAGTAAATAACTTTTCCTTATTCACTTTCTCCACACCACTCATGATTTTATATACTTCTATCACATGCCCCACTTAGTCTCCTCTTTTCCAAGCTGAAAAGTCCTAACCTCTTTAATCTCTCCTCACATGGGACCCGTTCCAAACCCCTAATCATTTTAGTTGCCTTTTTCTGAACTTTTTCAATTTGCCATTTTTTTTAATCCATTTAATGTGTGCCATGATAATTGTATATTGTTCTAGTTCTTAATCAGAATGCTGTGCTGCACCGAGTCAAATGCCCTACAGATGTCTAAGTAGATGACATCAGCACTTTATCTGTATTGACCAAACTGTAATCTTATTTAAAAAAAATCAGGTTAGTTTGACAGGATCTATTTTCTATAACTCATGTACACCCTGGGGTGCCTTTCAGCATCCCAGCCCTGAATATCGACTTAGGGACAATTCCTGCAGCTCAAACTAGCTTTGCTGAGAAACATGCTGCCAGGGGAAGAGGACGCAAGGGGGAGCAGTAGACCCAGCCCTGCGAAGCACTTCAGAGAGATGGATTCTGCATGTCAGAGCCCTCAACGGCTCATTGGAACTAGAGCATTCGTTGCTCACTCCCCCCTCGGTCATTTCTAACAAAAATGAAGTCATTCTCTGTAATTGCCAATTAGTGGCATGCCATTATTTTACCAGCTTTCGGTAATTAAAAAGGACTGTGCACTTGTTTTCCCTGACTCCAGTTCTCCTCATTCAGCCCGAGTCTGCTCAACGCAGATCCTGTCTGAGTGCAGTGCTGGCTGTGCTGCCACCAATGGTGCTATACACCAATGGGTCTGACTGTCACAGAACGGGGGAGAAAGCAGCTCAGTGAAACCTCGGACCATTTTGCAGGCAGTGGGGCCCAAGCTAAGCCCCAGTGTAAGGGGGCAGAACTCCAGTGCCAGTCAAAGGAGTTGGGCCCACTGAGCCAGAGGCGACATGTGATGGGCACGTGGGGTCATGTGCCCACTCCAGATTTGCTTCTTGGCTTGTACTGAGCATGCCCACATGGACTGAGCATGCTCAGTAACATCTGTGGAAGCCGCTGCCCTCAGTCTGCCCCTGACTATCGGCAGACGCAGGTCGTCTCTGCCTTCAACCCATGGTGACTTTGGTCTGCTGGGTTCTACTAACCCCTAGGAAGGACAGTGTATTCATGGAATAGCGCCAACTGAGTCCACTCACCTCAGCCCTCGACACCTCCTGTTTGGTTGCCCATTTGCAGAAATCCCGGTCTGATCGTGGGAGGTATCAGATTCCCCATCACTGGGAAGCGCTATGTGAAGACCGGGCGTCTCTCAGTGCAGGATCGGCTCTAGCTCCATCAGAAGCTGTGGGCTTGATGTGGGAGTCGCTGAATGAAATCTTACGGCTGGGGCGCTGCAGGGGGTCAGCCTAGCTGATGACACGGGTCCCTTCTGGCCCTGGAATCTGGGACTGTGTGAAATAAGTGTCAAGGGAATAACACACTGTTCCTGCTACAGCTGGCAACATTTCTCTTCACGTGAGAAAGGAGGGCGCTCTGGGGACAGGGTCTCCTCCATTGTTTCATGAAGGGGTGGGCTGCCCCCAAACCTAGAAGATGTCCAAGGATCAGTGGGAGGTAAAGGCTTCAGGTCCTAACCCGCAGGCAGGGGCGGCTCCAGACCCCAGCACGCCAAGCGCGTGCTTGGGGCAGCATGCCGCGGGGGGCACTCTGCCGGTAGCCGGGAAGGCGGCAGGCAGGGCTCCGGTGGACCTCCCGCAGACGTCCCTGCGGAGGGTCCACCGGAGCGGCGGGACCAGTGACCGGCAGAGCGCCCCCTGCGGCGTGCCGCCGTGCTTGGGGTGGCGAAATGGTTAGAGCCGCCCCTGCCCGCAGGCCTTCCTGCCCCTACAGAATGTTCACAGGCAGGTGACAGTACAGTGATGTCAAAGGTCACGGTGATCATCCAGACCTCAAAGCATGTGGGGTCACCTAGTCATTCAGGGCACCGTGCTCGTGCTGGTTCGGGGCATGCCAGGAGGACAGAACCTCGGAGTGAGATGTGCGAGGCCGGCCTGAGAGCAGGATCCAAGCCCGACGTGACAATGTAACACACATGGGCTTTCTAAAGGGAGTCCAAGGCCCATCCAAGCTGACCGATTTCACTCCTTGTAAAGGGGAGAATCAACTGGCTCAGAAAGCAAAGCTCGACCCTGAGGTTTCTAACATGAGGCTCTAGTGAGAGGGAGTAAAGCTCCACAATCCCACCAGGTGAGTTGGACCCGATTTGCCCAGCACTTCTCAGCCAACACTATTCGGGGCTGTGGGATCCTCTATGCTGGTAGCACAGAGCCATGTGCGTGTTTAGGGAAATGGCTCCACAGAGGGGGTGGAAAGGGACCCGAGGGCACATATTACCTCTTGTTTGGCCAAGGAGGGATCCCCAACATGCCTTGCTCTGCAGGGCCGCCCAGAGGATTCAGGGGGCCTGGGGCAAAGCAATTTCAGGGGCCCCTTCCATAAAAAAAATGTTGCAATACTATAGAATACTATTTTCTCGTGGGGGCCCTTGTGGGGCCCGGGACATGGGGCAAATTGCCCCACTTCCCGCCCCCCCGGGCAGCCCTGTCACTCTGAGCCAGAGTTTGCTTTTACTTATAATTTCTGCTTGATTGGTTCGTCATCAAAAGCCTGTTCGCCTGGGAGGATTCCAGGCAAGCGCTAAGTCTGTTCCGACTTGGGATGGAGCACAGACAGTCTAGCTCAGTCTGTCTTTGTAAGTTGCTGTAATTGGAAGAAACAAACAATGGGTCAAATTCATCTGTGGTGGAACTACTGGCTTCAGGGGATCCCCCCGAGCTGCGTTGTGCCCATTATGTTTGGAATAAAACATGCCAGGCCCCGAGTTCCACTTTAGAGTCTTAATTAGTTTTGCAAGTGTTGCATTGAGTTGGTGTCCCTTGCTAGATGGCCTGCTGACATGGTCTCCAGCAGGCCTGGCTCGGGGCTCTGGTGTGGGGACTGTGCCCTCATTTGCAATTGCTCGTCTCCCCCCCGTCGCTGGAACAGAACACTTTGCTTTTGTGTTTATTCAGGGAAGCAAGTAATTATATGAGTTGCATATGGTAATTAAACCCAAAAACACATTAAAACCTGAGGGTTGGCTTCTTTATTTGAGATGATGCATTCTGAGAAATACGTGTTAGCAAGGGAATTGAGTTTCTCATTCAGAGGAATGATTGTGCTGCTGGCGGTTGGATGCTGGGAATTTGGCTTCTCTTTGGTCCACAGCGGAACACTGTGGTCTTGTGGCTAGATCGGCACCCAATGCCTGACAGGTCTTGTAGTTGGGCTAGAAGTTTCAGAATACGATGATGAACTTTCTCAGCCTGTGTCATCTTATTGCTTCACCTCAGCAAATAATGAGCAGCAAACAATTTATCCAGTGAGTTTGTTCAGCCAGTTCACTTGACTTGCCTGTGAAGATCCTGACACCATACTGTGTTGTCTAATAGTGAGATAAGTCGCATGGTATTTCTGTCCCTTGATTGAATGAATGTTGCTTGCCACAGCAGTATTGTCAGCCCCGAGTGTTCAAAAATCATGAGATTGGCTTGAAAGTCATGAGATTATTTTAAAATGAATAAAGCTGGGGAACTTCTGGCCTTTGAGCCTTCAGGTCTGATTCACGTCATGTTTTCGAGCATTTCTCTGCAATCACAAAGGTTTTTGTTTTTGTTTTTTTTTAAATATAAAGAAATGCAAACTGAGATCTTCACATAATCACAGGACTCCAGGAGCTGGAGATTTAAGAACCACATCGTAATGAGATTTGTAACAAAATCATGTGAATTGGAAACACCGATTCCATGACCACAGAGGCATTTAGGCCCCGGCGATGGTTGCTGTAGACAGCTCCATAGCGTGAGTTCTGGACAGCCCTGCCCTGGTCAGGTTTCCCTCATGTTTGCTGTGTCCATCCTCCCCTGAACAGCGCCCTTTGCTACAAAGGCCCTGCTGGGAGAGCGAGAACAGCAGCAGGCTGGGGAAAGGGCAGGGGATGCTCCTTGTGCTGCGTCTTGAATGCACTGAAGCCCTTCGCAAGGCTGGGCAGAGGGCTGACCTTGTTGTTAAGGCTGGGGCTGATTGGTATGCTGCAGGCTCAGCAGCAAAATGAGCAACGTAAATGCAGCACCGCATGAGGAATACATTAGAGACAATCAACCCTGGATCCATCTCCCATTGTCTGGGCATGGTCAGAACACAGAGCTCACGGACTGCCCTGAGAACAAGACCCATCCTGGGACCCATGCTGTCTTGGTGTGGATACAGGATCCTTGCCCCACCAGAGTCTGTGGATGCAAAGGCCTATTCTGGGATCCCCCCCGCTGGCTTCCATTGTCCCACCAGAGAGTAGCTGCTTCATACACAGACATGCGGGGCAGCTGCAGTACATGAGACATTGTGATAAATGAAGTGTGCGTGTGGGCCAGTTATCTGTAAAGTCCCTCTTGGTGCCTGTGGTCTGCTTGCTTTACCTGTAAAGGGTTAAAAAAGTCTTCCAGGTAAAGAGAAGGGAGTTGGGCACCTGACCAAAAGAGCCAATGGGGAGGCTAGAACTTCTTAAAATGAGGGAAAACTTCCCCTTTGTCTCAGTGTGGTTCTCCGGGAAAGAGGGGAACAGGGAGCGGTTGTGCTGTGAGAAGCTTTAAGCCAGGTGTGATCATAGATCATACCTAGAACGACTTATTTGGAACCCCAGATGTGTAAGTAGATCAGGAATGTTTAGAAATACGCAATTAGGTTTATTTCTGTTTATTTCTTATGGCTAGTGGACTCCTGTGCTAACCCCAGATGCTTTTGTTTTGCTTGTAACCTTTAAGCTGGACCTCAAGAAAGTTTATTCTTGATGTTTAATTTTTGTAAGTGGGTTTTTTTAAATCTAGCAAAAGCCTAAGTTCCAGATGTATTTTCTGTCTTTTTGTTTTTAATAAAATTTATCTTTTTGAAGAACAGGACTGGATTTTCGGTTCCCTAATAGGTTTGTGCACATGTTGTTTGATTAGCTGGTGGCAACAGCTAATTTCCTTTGTTTTCTTTCTCAGTTCTTCCCCACAGGGGGGTGAAAGGGCTTGAGGGTACCCCACAGGGAGGAATTCCCAAGTGCGCCTTCCTGGGTTCTCAGGGGTTTGCATTTGGGTGGTGGCAGCATCTACCCAGCCAAGGTCAGAGAGAAGCTGTAACCTTGGGAGTTTAATACCAGCCTGGAGTGCTCAGTATTAATTTTTTGAATCCTTGCAGGCCTCCAACTTCTGCACTTGAAGTGCCAGAGTGGGAAATCAGCCCTGACAGACATCCAGCATGGGCAGCTTCTGGGAGCCCTATTCTATGACCCACCATGTGAGCACTTGGTACAGCACACGGAAAGGACAGCACTAGCAGGGCTCTCCTTCCCCTTGGGCTGGAGAGTTTGGTATTAATTTTTTTGTGTTTGGCTCCCACCTACGAGCCCCCAGCTAACAGCTCTGGTCACATTTGCCCTTCGAATATACAGCGAGGTGCTCCCCAGTGTGCCAGGGGAATGCACGGGCTTTATCTGCAGGGGCAGGTGCTCAGCTCCTCAGGACACAAGTGAAAGGAATTTTACAGACTCAGAAGATGCTAGTGCACATCCCCAAAGCACCATACAAAGGACCCATCCTGCAGCCTCCCATAGGCAGAGATGCTTTTCATCACCTGCCAGTAGCTGTGCCCCTTGGGGCATACAGGGCTGAGATCATAACTGGTGTAGTAATACGTAGTTTCTAATGTTGGAAAGCCCAAAAAAGAAATAGTGGGAGGCAGCGTATTGGGACTGAGGGGCACCAGTAGAGGTCTATATGTGGGGAAGGAGCCCAAGAAAGATATAGCTTGGGGGCTGTGTGTCAGGGTTGTGGGGCATTGGCCGGGCCATGGGGCTGGAACCCAGGTTGGAATAACAGGGGGGCTGTGGGTCAATATTGAAGGGCATCAGAAGAGGGGGGTGTACTCCTAGAAAGGAATATTGGGGGTCTGCAGGTTGGGATTGGGGAAGGACTCAGAAAAGTTGTGTGTTGGAAGAGTTCAGGACATGAATAAGAGGAAGATGCGTGGTTCAGTGTTGAGGGGTATCAGTCCAATGGGGTGTTTGGCGTTGGGGTCTGTGCCGTTAAGGATTGTACCTCCTGGGTAGGCTGCTGCTCAGCTCCTGTTGTGGTCGTGCATGGCCAGATGGAGACAGGCACAGAGTAAAGCTGAGCTCTTGCAAGCACCATAAATACTGAGGCCCAAATCCTCAAAAGTATGTTGGTGCCTAACCCCACTGAAATCAAAGGTTAGGTGCCTAAACACCACTGAGGATCTGGACCTGAGGGATCACAGAATCGCACCTGGTGCCAGGGGTAAAGAGGAACTAAGAAAATACCCTGAGTGGCCCAGCGGAGCCGTTAAAAGCCCCACCCGAGCTGAAACTGTCTGTAAATTTGGAATACAAGTGGAGAAGGTTTAAAGAGCCCTTCACTCTGTATCTGCAAGCACTGGGGGGCCAGCAGACAGGAGAACGGTCACAAGGTTGCTTTATCCCTGACAATAGCTGGTCCTGAAGCACTTGATGAGTTTAATCGTTTTCAGTTAACAGAGGCACAGGGATACGAGGAGCTCTGCACTCCACGGAAAAATGAGACAGAGGCGAGAGATGCTTTTAAACAGAGGGTACAAAAGGAAGGAGAAGCCATAGAAGAGTCTCTGACTGCTCTAAGGCTGAAGAGCCAATCTTGCAATTTTGGGGGGCTAACAGAGTCCCTCATAAGAGCCAGGTCGTGATTGGAATCTGGGACAAACAACTCAGAGAGATGCTTGAATTCATCCTTGACAAAGCCATTCTAATTTGCCAAGGAGGCACCTTAAGCGCTGAGGCCCAGAACTGAATGGGAGTTAGATGCCGAAGGACCTTTGAAGAGCTAGGCCCCAGCGATCGCTGCATGGCACAGGTCGGTGGGAAGTCCGGGGCTGGGACAGTGAGTCAGGACTGAGGGGCGTCAGGGGAGGCTTTTGTCCGTGTCTAGGGGAGCCAGAGTCAAGAGCTGAAGTCACAGAGGAATTGTGGGCTGGGTTGGAAGGGCCTCAGCGGAGCTGTGAGCGGTGGGGACCCCATGGCTGGAATAGCAGCGAGGAGCAGAAGGGGTGGAGAGGAGAGCAAGGAATAAGGTGTGGGGGTGTGAGGAGCTTTCTGGGGTTGTCTGGCATAGCTAGTGAGTACCAAGGAAGGAGCTGCAAGGATTTTGGGAAGGGCGGATTAAGCCAGGGCATCTAAGTGCCCGTGTCAGGACAGTCTTCCCATCAGTGACATTTGTGGTGCGTGGGGTAGGCCAGGAGCAGCATTACTCATGATATTTAAAACTACGCCAAGCAAAGTGCTAGCCACTCTAGGCTACGGCCCAGCTCTGCCCTGCCCAGGGTGATGGGCTCACGGACCTTCTGGCCTGTTCCCTCCCTACGGTCTCTTTCTATAGAAACCCTGTCGAGTGGCGTTTACTTCTCCTTTCGTCCTGGAGAGGATTTGCGTAATTGATCGGCGTGACAAGCTGCTGCCAGCTTAGCGACTGCAGGGTTACTCTGCCACAGTGCAAGTGGCTATAATGAGCCAAAATAATGAGCTGTGCTAAGGCCGCCGCAGTCTGAGCTGCGGCACGGTGACAGATGAACGCTCAGATCTGCCTCGCACGTGTGTAGCTGTGAGGGCTGTAGGGACAGTGACAGTGCACTGTATGCAGTGATGAACTGGAAATGTGACAATGAAATCACCCCCCAAACACAGACCCCAGGAAAAACTGCAGTTTGGGCGTTGAAATAAGGGAGTCCTCATTACTGCGCCGAGTCTGACCTCAGAGGCTCCTCTCCGCTCCTCTGGGATTGTCTCCCCCTTTACTTGTTGCCGCAATCAGACAGTAGGGTACTCCCAGGTGTTGTCACTCCGATAATGCCAAGGCATGGGGAAACCAATTAAAATAAAACCCGGCACTTCGCCAAACACAACACAGGAAGCAGATGGAATGAAAATACAGTGGATTTCAACAGCACAGGTAGTTTCTAATTAGCAAGGTGCTGGCTAAGGCTTGTGATTTCATCTGGGGAAAACGAACACTCCCACTGCAGCCTTTTTCAGTGACGCTAACATGCCAGAAGATGTAGCTCTCCGGCACCTTATCCAGCTCCACGCGTCTGCAGGAGCTAGGAGTCCTCCCGTGTGTCGCTGCACTATTGCAGACTCTGCGAAGCAGCCATTTGCACAGGCATCACGGGCTAAAGAGACAGCGAAGCCAGAAACCTTGGCGAAAGTTTCCAGGAGTGTTTTACTCCAGGTTTATACTAATAAACTTTGGGAGTGGTTCTGTGCTGAGCCGTGAGTGGTTTCTCTCACTCTCGGGGGTATTTAAAACGATCACATCAAATTCTCCCATTAACCACCAATGTGATTAATGTTTCCTG
Organism: Mauremys mutica; assembly: GCF_020497125.1. Classification (NCBI taxonomy): domain Eukaryota; kingdom Metazoa; phylum Chordata; order Testudines; family Geoemydidae; genus Mauremys; species Mauremys mutica. The sequence continues at coordinate 27,968,993 of NC_059087.1, forward strand.
TATTGTTATAAAGTGATTCTCCATTGTAGAGCTTTCCGAATGCTTCCTGAATTTATCATTTCTTTGTCACAGTTGCCATTGGTGACGGCCTTGGTGAAATCCCTAGTAACATATAGAATGCAACCTACATAGAAATTAGTTGAATACTTATCCGTATTATAGTCATAAAAAGACCGATTTATTAAGTATATGGCTAAAAGTGACACCTTAACAGCCCCGGGGCATTCATTGACCGGGGGACCATTAATTTGTATGTTGGTATATCGGTATGCTATGCCACCACTACAATGAACTTTATTGCCAACATCAAATTAAGATATGTTGTGGGTAACATCATTAGGGTGGATTGGACTGAACTGAATTTAAATAATGTCTTTAAGATGCAGATATTCTGCTGCCTCAAAATGCTGCCTAGCTAATCTCACATGGGACCGGAATGCTAGCCAGGGAGCACAAGACTTCACTCAGAGAAGCGCCGTTACACAACTATACCCGTCTGCTGCGATCAGCTTGCCAAACTACCTGCGCTAGGCTTTGCAGAGACCATGCTGCGGAATATAAATCCCTAGAGTTTAAGGCCAGAATGCTGCTGCAGGATACAGGCCAGCGAATCCACCCGGGAACTCCTGCATCCAGCCCAACACCTTATGGTTGAGTCAGGGCTGGTCTTTTAGAAAGAGACAACCGATCAAAACATAAAGACTACAAGGATGAAGAATCAACAAGATCCCTTGGCAATCTGTTCCTATGGTGAATTACCCACTCTGCCCTATCTCCAGTTTGAATTTTTATGGCTTCAACCATTTTTGTTTGCTTGGTGATCTCGAAGGCTCCTTAATCTATCTTCTCTTGGTGCAGGTACTTATAGAACATGAACAACTTGTGTCTTACCCTTCTCTTCGATTAGCTAAGTAGATCGAACTTCTTAAGTCCCAGAGAAGAGAGATCCCTAGGGAGGCAGCAAACATGGAATTCATACATTCATTGATTCATAGAGTTGAAGGCCAGATGGGACCATGAGATCATCCAATCTGACCTCCTTTGTATCACAGAGCAGAGAGTTTCACTCAGTTAACCCCGTAACGAGCCCAATAACTTGTGTTTGGCTAAAGCATCTTCCAGAAAGGCAGCCGGACTTGATCTAAAGCCAGCAAGAGATGGAGACTCCACCACATCGCTTGGGCACTTGTTCCAGTGGTTAATCACCCTCACTGCTTATTGGTGCCTTGTGTCTAATTTGAATTTGTCTGGCTTCAGCCAGAGGTTCTTGCTATACCTTTCTCTGCTAGACTAAAGAGCCGTTTAGAGCGCTGTATATTCTCCCCAGGAAGGTACTTCTACACTTCTACCTCTCAATCTTCTTTTTGATAGGCTCGACAGAATGGTCAGCGTGTGATTCTCCTCGGGCCATGTAACAGGGTAGGGCCAGTCAGCTGCTAGATCGCTCCTGACAGGATGGGGAGCTGCTCTCCTGAGTTGCCACTCGGCCATGGGGAGGAAGCAAGAGGCATACTTTCTCTCAAGAGCTCTGAAAAAGGAAAGGGGAAGGCTGGCCCTGTGGGAACTTCACGTTGTGTTTTCATTGTGCTCAGTCCAGGCGGCTTTGGTCCAGCTACCCTGGATCAGATCAGTGCTGGAGAGTGGGTGACTTAACTTGTCCAAAGGCTGTCGGAGTGCGCATGTCTGTCTGATGTATACGAGACTGAGCAGGGGCCTGGACTAGACATTGAAAAGATTGGGATTGTTAGCTTGGAAGGGAGAAAAATAGAGGCAGTTGAGTAAGAAAGGGCTTGATAAACAATCATATAATGACCGGTCTACAGCAGAGAGTTTGGGAGCTTCTGTTTAACCTGTCTCATAACTCAGGAACCAAGGGATGTCCAGTGCCGTTGAATGGTGGCAACGCCAACGCTGACGAGAGTCCCAGGGCTGGCAGTCAGTCCATCCTGGGGTGGCTGTAGATGGGGGGCTCCATTGCTCCTCTGTAGAACGTCTCAGAGAAGCGCCATTGGCTGAGGCCATGCACACAGCACCAGGGGGCATGACCCAGCAGCACACTGCCTCCTTCCCTGGCCGCTCTCTGCCCACACAGACCCAGCTGCTGCCTTTATGAAGGACCAGCATGTTACAGAGCTACTCTTCTCTATGCAGGCAGGTCTGGGAGCCTCAGATATCCCTCCCCTCTCTGCCCCCCAGGCATGCGGGGGGGGAGGGCAGCTGACTCTTGCTGCTCCTGTCTCTCTCCTCTTGGCTATAAACCCATCTGCAGGCTCATCATTCTGCTGGTGTTACGATTTGTGCCAAGGAGAAAGGCCAGTCCCCCCCCATCTCTTTAATGAGTCTGGAGACCTCTCCGCATTCTGCTAAGCAATTGCTTAGTTGTGTGTTTCCAGAGCACTCTGGGGGGGCCGATCCCGGGAGAGACCTGTGCTAAGCCAAGACCCTATCCCACAGCACCCCAGACAGTCTCCCGGAGGGTGCATTCTTTTCCAAACAGCAGGGAGGTCAGAGCAGGGGAGGGAATCCAGAATGAACTACAGTGAGCTCAGCAGAGTTTGACACATTCAAAGCTGCCTGGAGAAATACAGCCCCAGTCACTGCTGAAGGCTTAATGCTATTGCAATTAGTTCCTCTTCAGAAATGGCACACACTTACAAAGGGGCGGTGCTTCTGAGATGCTCAAAACCACTTCTCTTGCTCTGTGTGGCTAGATTTTATGCTTTAGTCAATGCTGCGGTAGCCAAGCACTCTGCAAAGATGATGCTTATTTAGGGTAAGATGGCTCTCTGGAATTCCTGCAGAGCAGGCTAATGGAAGCAGAGGGTGATTTCACGGTACCTTCATCCAAAAGGAACTGCTCCGACGTCTCCCTGTAGCACACCAGCTGGGATTGTACAAAATCTCAAATCCTGAGAGGCTGGAAGCAAGGGTGCCAGCAAACCCCCCGTGACGTTGCAGTCTATATGATTTTATAAAAATATGCTAATAGATTAATATAATGCAACTGGAATATGCTTCATGCAAAAGGTCTCTTCTAGGGTATCATTACAAAGCTTATTGTCTATTGAGTGTGGTCATCGTATTTGTATAAAGGTATCACGCTTGTATCTGAAACTAGAAATATGAAATGTAACTTTGAGGGACTATTGTAATTATGCAAAGTGTGGGCCATTAATGGTGGTTTGGAGTCTTAACGGCTCGCATCAACCAGGACAATTGACTGGCTGGCTCTGTTTGCAGGCAGCCTTCCTGGGAGTCAGGCTGGGAGGAATGAAGGCTTGAGGTCTTACAGTGACATGTGATCATGTCATATAAACTAGAATCCATCTTTAACCTGGTACTTTTCCAGTGAGGTGGGGTGGAAACCCAGAGGAACAAAGGATTCCCACCTTATATAAAAAATATTTCAATGGGTTGAACAGAACAAAGAGAGGAGCCATCATGAAGAATCCCCTAGCTACCACCTGAGCTGGAACAAGAGCTGTACCAGAGGAAAGAATTGTGCCCAGGCCTGGAAGGGGTCCAGTCTGAGGGAAAAAATTTACTGAAGCGTCTCTGAGGGTGAGATTATCTGTGTTCAGTTTGATTAGACATAGATTTGCGCATTTTATTTTATTTTGCTTGGTAACTTACTTTGTTCTGTCTGTTACTACTTGGAACCACTTAAATCCTACTTCCTGTATTTAATAAAATCACTTTTTACTTATTAATTAACTCAGAGTGTGTATTAATACCTGGGGGAGCAAACAGCTGTGCATCTCTCTCTATCGGTGTTATAGAGGGTGAGTTTACCCTGCATAAGCTTTATACAGGGTAAAATGGATTTATTTGGGTTTACACCCCATTGGGAGTTGGGCATCTGGGTGTTAAAGACAAGCACACGTCTGTGAGCTGCTTTCAGGTAAACCTGCAGCTTTGGGACAAGTAATTCAGACCCTGGGTCTGTGTTGGAGCAGACGGGAGTGTCTGGCTCAGCAAGACAGGGTGCTGGGGTCCTGAGCTGGCAGGAAAAGCAGAGGTAGAAGTAGTCTTGGCACATCAGGTGGCAGCTCCCAAGCGGGGTTCTGTGATCTAACCCATCACATCCCCCATTTAGAAATCTGCAGTGGAGCTGAGGAAACATTTCCCGCTGATCCAGACTCTGTTATTAGCCCCGATTCAGGAAACGAAAACATTTTGCTTCACTACAAGCACATGCTTGAGTCCCATTGACTTAGTGAGAGTTAAGCACATTGTGAAGCTAAGTATTGCATTATTTTTATGGTTTTGGTCAACTCATAGTGGGTTGAGCTTAATTCACTAACAGAGCCACTGTGGAATTGTATATCAAGATGCTTTATTATATATATTGTTCAGCGACCACAGGCTCCACTGTGCTGGGTGCTCCGCAAACACATTGGTAGAAACAGTCCTTGTGCCAAAGAGCTTATGCTCAGCAAGGGTTTGTCTACATGGTCTGTTAGCGCACAGCAAGCTGGGATGTGAATCTACAGCGCACTGACGGTTCTCTAGCGTGCTTTGTGCTTCATGATATTGGTGCCAACCTCATGAGTTTTGCAGGGCTGGGCTCACGAGGGGTGGCGAAGCTGTGCAATCCAGTGCAGGTGCTGAAAGCGTCTCACTTTGCATGTTGGCTACACTCACGCTCCCAGCCGGAGAGAGAATTGCCTGGGGCAGTCGCACACCCTCACTGCTGGAGGAGTGTGTTTGAACTCTGGGTTGGGATCGCTTTTCATATTCCTGAGAACTCCGCCCAGTAATGTACAGGGCTGCTTGGTCATAGGTATTCTAAGAAATTGTTCTGAAAATAACCGTCGCTTTCCATCTGTGTATAACCATAAAGTAGCAAGGCCCATACAGTGCATCTCAGCCAGGAGCATGGCTCACCCCTCTGTTTGCAATCATGTTACATGATAATATGATTAGGCTTTCTGTTCCAAGGTGATTATTTGTGTTCCTTATGCTGTTCCTCATCACATCCAAGTGCTGATCTTGCTGTATTTATTAGATGGCTATTTGCACATTCAGTTAATATGCATTTGAGATGCAAAGAGCATCCCTGCCGAAATTGCGGACTCCCAGTACAGCACTCTCAGCAGAGATGTGGCAGGAGGAAGGTAGCTGCAGAGTGTGCACACATGTGCAGTTTGCATATAAAGAAGCTGATTTTCATGAGCTCACTTAGGCCCTGAGAAACATCTCTCAGAGCAGAGGGAACACAGGAAAATACCGTTCACAAATATTTGTCTGAGATCAAAAGTGAATTTTGATTCAACTTGTGTTTACTGTCCCTCCTTGTTTGCTTTCCACAAACAGTTGGGTGCTTGCAAACTCCTGGTGCAAATACCCACAAAGCAAATTTGAGAGCACTTTGGGAAAACTAAATAAATGAGCTATCAAACGTCAAAGTTTTTATAGTTGGGTACTCGGTGAGATTTGCTGCAACCGGAGTGCAGAACTGCACCCATTCTATCCCCTGCTCTCCTTTGCGCAGACTTTCTGAAATGTGCATCTTCCCGGGCTACCATTGTCCAGGTGTGGGCTTTGGCCACAGGTAAGTTTCATTAGCCTGTTTTGTGTTTTTTAAATTTGGGATGAAAATGTTTTCTTAATTCTTTTTTTACATTTATTTTTATTTATTTATTTTAAGGCATGGCCCATGATCGGATGTGCTTGGAATCATTTCTGAACAGCTCTAGCAGTGAAATGGCTGGTGAAGAAAAGCTTTAAATTTGCCAGGGCAATAACCATCATAGAGGACAAGTGCTTCTGGGATGTTAACTCAGACCGACACCTGGCAGAGGAGATTTCAGCTTGAATGGTAGAAGTTGCGGTAAATTAAATAATTTGTGCCAGGAAATACAAGTGCGTTTTATGTCAAGTTAAGGAATCAGCTGGGGCCTGCTGTCCACTCACACCTTACTCCTTGTGTGGTCATTCACACCTCTGCACAGTGGCTGTAAATCACTCCCATGCCAGCACATAAGTTACTCAGCCTCTGTCTTACTCCTCAGCTTCCCCGTAACCGTCCAAGCACAACTGTCTTGGGACCTTGCTGCTTATACGATAGAACATGCTGCCCAGACATCTGCATTCATTAGTGACTAATTTCTCACAGGGAGTCCAGCTGACACACAGAGCAATTACCCCGGCAGTTGATTAAGGCAGTGTGAGGAGAAGTCCCGGGAAGTGTTCAGTGTAGTTACGCTGCTCCCTGAGAGTCACAGAAACAGTCCGGGCAGTGTGTGCTGGCCATGTCGATTCCCCTGAGAAAGCACCGGCAAGGCAAACAGCAGGTCCCGTGCTGGTGAGTAACCACTAGCTTGCAGCAGAGCAGTGCTGCAGACACCACCCGAGAGGGGTGTTCTCACCTCAAGCAGCCCAGCCTGCAGTGGGACTGCGCAGATACCTCCTCCCTGCAATCACCTGGGGCACCGAGTCCCTGCTCTCCCCGGTGAACAGCAACTGGGAAAGAATCATAGAATCTCAGGGTTGGAAGGGACCTCAGGAGGTCATCTAGTCCAACCCCCCGCTCAAAGCAGGACCAATCCCCAGACAGATTTTTGCCCTAGATCCCTAAATGGCCCCCTCAAGGATTGAATTCACAACCCTGGGTTTAGCAGGCCAAGGCTCAAACCACTGAGCTATCCCTCCCCAACAGGAGGGGATAGGAATGGAGTAGCCCACAATGGTGGGGGAGGGTCCATTTCATGCTCCCACCTCAGCCCCCCAGGCTCCAGTGTGAGGCCCTTTCACAGTCTGGCCCCTAACAAATCTCTGCCCAAGGACACAAACCCTCCTGCAGGCACAGCATGGAGGTAAGAGGTAAAAGGTCCCCGCAGTTCTCCCCGCAAATCTCTCTCTAAGGCGCCCCGAAGGGGAGTGATGAGCGAAATGGCCCATCCTCTCATGATTTTGTCCACCAGCTCGGCCTGATCGCCAACACACCCATTTTGGTTCCTTGGTTTCTGATTTCCTGCTGCTCTTGTCATGATTATCATTCAGTCTTAGTCCTGGAGTAGTGCCAGCAAACCCTTTTGGTTTAAATTAAGTCACTCTTAATGTCTCCTCACACCTTTTCTCAAACAGTTCTATAGAACAGATCATTGTGACAACTCATGAACCTTCACCTGCTTGCCACCAGTTGATCTTACAATTGGGGTAAGTTTGTAGGCCCAGTTATCACAACAGTTCCCATCCACCCATGCCTTCAAGTCAACGGCAGCTCAGCCATAACCCAGCTTCCAGTGTTCATGCTGTCGGCATGGCCTAGTGGTTAGAGCAAGGGATTGGGAACTCGAGTTCTGCATTCATGGCTTTGTCACAGGACTTGTACACATACCACTTATGTCGGTCTAACTTTTGTCTCTCGGCGGTGTGAATAAGCCACGCCCCTGAGTGACGTAAGTTACACCAACCTAAGCGCTGGTGTGGACAGAGCTTCTCCCGCTGACATAGCTACCGCCACTCGCAATGGTGGTTTTATTATATTGATGGGAAAACTCTCCTGTGGGCATAAAGCGTCTTCACCTCCCCACCTTCACAAAGTGCTTTGTTCTGTGCAGAGGGAAGGCGCATTCAGAAGCCCAAAGAAATATTACTACAAGTGCTAGGAGGAGAGGTGTGACTCATTCTCCCAGGAACACACTCTTTTCATTCAGAGCCTGGAGCATTTGCCAAAAGTAATTAACTAGGAGAAGGTACTAATTAAAAGAGCTGGTGCCTACATTTGGCAGTGATGGGTGTTACGGTTCCGATTTCAAGGAGCTTGGAGTTAGTACCTAAAACTCTGTATTGTGGGAAAGGCGTTTGCACATCTATCCGGCTGGGTCGCTGCTGTGGGAGGAATGAACTAGTGCTAGTTGTAGCAAGCAATAAATCCAGCACCTGTAGCTCTTCTGTTTGTGAATTGTCTGTGAACAGGCAGATTTTCAGTCCTGAATTTCAGACCAGCACATTGAAGCCTATGGGTTGCTCGACAGCTCATCACAGCAAATATTCACTATCTGGCCTGTGAGATCGAGCACTGAAGTCACAGGGCATGATTCCTGTTTCCTGATAGGATGACCTAACATCCATATTTCAGGCACTAGTATGCATTTTTGCGATCAACATTTTCAAAAGTGGCCCCAGATTTTTGGGTGCCCAACCTGAGAAGCGCAGAGCCGAGCCCTCCCAAAGACAGCTGCAGCCGACCTGGTGGCATGGGGGTTTCTGGGTTGTCTGTTCTGTTGTTGACCGCTTCGAACCTGGGGATGTGCTGCTTTTCCGGGAGTCTGTTCCATGGGGCAGTGATCTGTGTGTGGGATGGTTAGTGCATAACCCACAGGATGCCGTGTCTCCTGGAGAGTTCTGGCTCGCCCCGTGGTTTGGGTGCAGCTGGGTCCGTTGTTTAGCACTGGCGCTGCGTTTCTGAGATATTTGCTAGGTGGCATTTGGAATTTTAGTTTGCTTGTTTGTTTCCTGTGAAAACTTTGAGCCAGACGCTGCGCTATCTGCCATCTTTGCAGCTGTCGGAGCTTGGGGCCATCCTGTGCTAACCAGAACTAGCAGCTGGAGTCCTTTGCTCCGGCCTGAAATGCTCTTCCTACACAATGGGCTTTTCAGGCACCTCCTCCCTCCTACCCAGATCCATCTGACCCTTGGAGACCTTCCCAATGGCACCCTCTCCCTGCTGCCTTCTCCGTAAGCAGGTCACTGATCCGGGGAAAGTGGCTTTGCTGGAGCTCAGCAGGAAGGACAGTCAGTTTCACACAGTGGGTTCAGGGACGTTTTAACACCAAGACAGGCTGGAGAGTAAAGACAGGCTGGTTTTAATGGACTTGCTTTGACTTCTAGGCAGTGATGTCTGGGCCTTGTCTATGCAAGGAGAGAAAGTAACACCACCCGCTGTGTATGCGCGCGCGCACACACACTCTCACTCCCATACACATGCACACTCCTGAACACACACACACACACTCTGCTAAGCAGTGGCTGGCTAATAGATTCATAGATTTTAAGACCAGACAGGACCATTCACTCATCTAGTCTGATCTGCTGAATAACACAGGCCAGAGAAGCCACCCACTCACGCTTGCCTTGTACTCAATAACTTGTGTCTGCCTAAAGCATCTCTTCAGGAGACATCCATCTACACGCTGCCTGCTTTATTCCTTCCTTTCTCTTGGGCATTTCTCTCTCTCGACCTGCCACAGAGCTCTTGCGGGAGGCTCCAATACAGATTCCTCCTACCCAGTGACAGGGCCCGGTTCTCTGCACCAGAGCCACCTGCACGGAGACATGACATAAGTCAGATGATGATGGATGGGGCTCTTCCAGGGGAGTGTGCACAAGGCTTTGAATTGACCAGTTATCTGCCTCAGAGCCGCTGCGTGCATCAGGCATGTTCTGTTTGAGCTGGGTGCTCTCCCGAGCAGGCATTCCAGACACGCACGGACTGCCAGGGATTGTAATTAGATACTTGTTTTGCACGGCTTTAGCCATCTATGGTTGGTATTAATGACTTGCTGATAGTCTCTGGTCATTAAGGTAATAATTCTTGTCACTGTAAGAACAGGACTTGGTGCCAAGGTACCCCCGGGGGTGCTGCGTTAGGCTCCTCTGCCAGCAACTTTGCTATCACACTTTTGAGGCTCAGAAGCCTCACTACCCCGTATGTGCATGGGACGTGAAGTCCTTCTACCACCCCTAACCCCTCTGGAATACCTTGGCAAGGGGGCAGGGCTGACTCAGAGAGAAGAGGGGTTTAAAAAGTCCGCTTCTAAGCAACCAGAGGAGCTAGCGAACACGAGCAGCAAAAAAGAATTTTGTGAAGCCATTCAGAGAGGGAGCACGAGAGCCAGATACAGCTGGGTGCAAACTCTAAACTTAGGCCAACCCTTCCCCCCCTTCCCCGCAAAAAAAACAACCCCCTGCAAGCTGTTGGCCTCGTAGTCTTTGACACATTTGTTTTGCCCACTTGCTTTCCCTGCTGCCAGCAGTTTAACAGCATGTTCCAGGTTAAAGAGAAAGCCAAACGTTAAGGAAAAAGAGACGCAACTGCAGTACTGCAGGTCCCCATGCATGGCACTGTTACATATAGCCGTTCCTGTTTAACTGAACGTGGGGGGCAGTTAGATCTTGGAAGAAATTCTGCAGCTCTGAATCTCCTCTAACTTACACCAGTTTTACCCCCAGTGTAATGCTGCCTTCATTGGAATTGCTCCTGATTTACATCCACATAAGGGAGGGAAGAGTCAGTTATAATTACATTCTTTTTAGAAACGACGCCATTCAACAGTAAAAATGCCTACATTGCCCGACGCGCTCCGACCGAATCACTGAACAAGAATGAATAAAGTATAGGGCTGCTCCCTGACGGAAGCCTGCCATGCAAACAAACCTAACTACACGCACATGCACATGCATATAGCCACTGGTGCTCCGTCCTACCCCTTGCTGCCATGGCTCATGAAGCCATACACAGACAGCCTGGACAGTAGTAGGGAGCAGTTCAACTATAGGCTGAGCAAGTGCAGAATAGGGGTAGCATGGGCCTTTGGACATTTAAAAGCACGTTGGCGCTGTTTGCTGAGTAGGTCAGACCTCAGCACAACCAACATTTCCATTGTTATTGCTGCTTGCTGTGTGCTTCATGATATCTGTGAGCGTAAGGGGGAGATGTTTATGGCAGGGTGGGAGGTTGAGGCAAATCGCCTGGCAGCCGATTTTGAGCAGCCAGACACCAGGGCAATTAGAAGAGCACAGCAAGGCGCGCTGCACGTCAGAGAGGCTTTGAAAACCAGTTTCATGACTGACCAGGCTACAGTGTGACAGTTGTGTGTGTTTCTCCTTGATGCAAACCCACCTCCTTTGTTTATTTTTAATTCCCTGTAAGCCAACCACCCTCCCCACTTCAATCACAGCTGGCAAAGGAAATAAAGTCACTATTGTTTGGAAACCATGCATTCTTTCTTTATTAATTAAAAAAAAACAAGTGAGATAACTGACAAGGTAGCCCAGGCGGGATGGGGTGGGCGAGGAAGGAAGGACAAGGCCACATTGCTTTTTGTAGCCACATTACAAATCAAACAGTTTGAATGACAGCCTGCTGTTGCTTGGGCCATCCTCTGGAGTGGAGTGGCTGGGTGCCCGGATCCTCCTCCCCGCATTCTTGGGTGTCTGGGTGAGGAGGCTGTGGAACTGGGGGAGGAGGGCAGGCGGTTATACAGTGGATGCGGGGGAGGGGGGGGTCTGTGCTCTTGCTGGCTTTCCTGCAGCTCCACCAGACCCCTCATCATGTCCATTTGCTCCCCCATTAGCCTCAGCATCGCCTCCTGCCTCTGCTCATCATGGTCACTTAATGCTCTCCTGGCCTCTGCCACCGAATTGCTCCATGCATTAAGCTGGGCCTATCAGTGCGGGAGGACTGCATGAGCTCAGAAAACATGTCATTGCGAGTGCGGGTTTTTTCACCTTCTAATCTGCGATAACCTCAGGGACGGAGATGGTAGGGGGAGCATAGAAACATTTGCACCTGCGGGGGGATAAAAAGAGAGAGTAAAATTTAAGATGATACATTTCTGAGAACAAAAGGGAGACTCACAGCGAATCAAGCAATTCACAGCAGACAGCACATGTGCTTTAGGTACAAGTTCACAGTTTGCCTTTTATACTGAGTGCCTGCCGGTATGGTGACACATCACACACGGCTGGGCAACAGAATTCGGTTTCCAGGCAGCACTGGTAGGCCAATGGGTATGCTGGGTTGGCTTCTTATGCCTTCATAACATGTGGGAATGGTTTCAAACTGCAGCACCCTCCTTTCCCATAGCAAGCAATGCCAGTTGGGTTTCACATTTAAAAGGAGGGGCTGCCTGCGGTTTTCAGGTCGATGTGCAGCACACACCTCTCTGGCTATTCTCTGGGATGATCCCTTTTAGCCAAGCGCAAACAGCCCAGAGGGGCCGTCTCTGGCTTCAGGGTCGGGGATCGCGCCGTGGGAGGGTATTGGCTCCAGGGTGATGAAAAGGTCCTGGCTGCTGGGGAGAACAGATTCACCGTTTGCCTGCTGTGCATTCTCCTCCTCCTCTTCCTCATCCACAAATCCTCCTCCTTGTTGCATGAGACCGCCCCCCTTGCTGGTGTCCATGGACAGTGGTGGGGTAGTGGTAGGGGGTCCCCCCCCAGAGTGCCATGCAGCTGATCATAGAAGCGGCATGTATGGGGCTCTGACCCGGAGCGACCGTTTGCCTCCTTTGTTTCTTGGTAGGCTTGCCTGAGCTCCTTAACTTTCACACGGAACTGCTGTGTGTCCCTGGTGTAGCCTCTGTCCACCAGGCCCTGTGCGATTTTGGCATATACATTAGCATTTCTTCTTTCTGATCGGAGTTCGGCCTGCTCAGATTCTTCTCCCCATACAGCAATCAGATCCAGTGTCTCCTGTTCGCTCCACGCTGGAGCCTTTGAAAAGACATAGCCCAGCGTCCCAATTCTCTTCTGCACTAACAGATTCCAGCCGTTTGTTACCCTGGCTGTGCAGTGGCCTGGCCTGAGGCCTCTGATTATTCCTGGTGTTTGGTACAAAGGGCACATGGCAGCAAGCCCATGGCTTGGGTTCCGGATGTTGCACTCCAGCATTAGTCCAATTGGATTGTTTAATTCTGAATGGCTATAATCATTTCAGGTCATGTACTAATGGGCTTGAAAATCAGCAGAGAATGATAAATGACTGTACACTGGGTCTAACGAAGGGGCTGGATTATCGGGTTATAAATCAGTTAAGTGGTTCTGAAGAAGTTGCAAACCGCGAGAAACAACCACGAAAGGCTAGAACAATATCCAATGTCTGGGGCTGATTGGGAGCCAGCAGGTGCTGGGTGAGCCAGCCATTACTTTACCTATAAATAGAAAGCATCTGAAATGAAAACACTGTATTTAAACAAATCTCCTCTGACATTAGCCCCTGTGATTCTGTGTTGGTTGCAGAGGAGGGGAAAGTGTATTGCTGGGTGATTATTGGCGGGTTACTGGCTGGACTCTGCCTTTTCCAGGAAATAGATCCTGATTTTCTGATACAGTCTTAAAGTGACCATGTGCCCTGTTTTTTTTCCGGTGCCCCTTGTTTCTCCTGATTTCCTAGGAATTTCTTTTCAGACACATGAAATGCCATAGTTTTTTCACAGAATCCATCCAAATGTTTTTGTGGTTTGGTTTTCTTGTAAGCACAAAACGTTTGTTCGAAGTTTGGTGGCCTCTGCTCCGTTTCCCTTGGGCCGGGGGAACGAGAGCTCAGCTTGAAGAGCTGGTTTGGAGTGAGGAACATGAGTGAGTGCAGACGCAATCAGAGCTGTTCTTTGCTGCAAGTCAATGTTAATGACACTTGCTCGGTGTCTCACAATACGTGCTCAGACACTGAGTTAATGGAAAAACCCTCCGGTCAGAGAACTACATCCATGCTGCTGTTCGGTCGGAAGGCGGCAGTAACACCACCAGAGAACATTTTTATAAAACGGGCACTTTGTGTCTGTTGTGTGACCAGTTTGTGACCCTACAGAAATGTAGCCAGAGAAGAGAATGTGGTGCATACGGATTCTGACAGCATGGCCACCTTGCAGGTACTGGGTGTGAGAGCTGGAGTCATTTGCTAGACTGGCAGAGTCTGTTAGGGTGACCAGATGTTTTATAGGGACAGTCTCAATTTTTGGGTCTTTTTCTTACATAGGCACCTATTACCCCCCACCCCCATCCCGATTTTTCACATTTTCTGTCTGGTCACCCTAGAGTCTGTTTGGTTTGGACAATGGGGGCTACAGATGCACATTCAACAGAGCAGGGGAACCAGTGGAGGAGATGCTGAGGCTGTCTGTGGGAGAGGGATGTGTCTTCAAGTGATTGTTCACATGGATTACGCCTCCTGCATGCAGCGTTGGACTCATTTGGCCAGCAGTATCTGCTGGGGTCATGCCTGTGTCCTCGCTGTCCTCATGACCTCCCCCAAACTCAAGGACATAAACGGCAGAGCAAGCCCAACCATCCCTCAGTTCCTTCTGACACCCGCATGGGAAGTGGAACATGGCTGGGTCCTCCTGTTCCTTTGTGCACGGTGCTGTTTATGGTTAGATAGTTATTAGTATTGTTCATTAGTGTTAATTAGTAGATAGTCTTCTGTCCCTCGGCACAACCCTCCCAACTTTTGGTCATATGGTTTATTGGCTCACCTCTGTGTCTCTCCCCTCTCTCCCCCCTCCCCCCACACGCATACAGGGCTCTAGCAACAGGGTAGAAGCCAAATCCCTGGGGTTCAAAACCTTCCCCTCAGGTGCCTCCATTATCAAAGAGAGGGTCGTATTCCTGAGGGATGTTCCATATGTTGTTCCTTCTCTACGTGGACTCAAAAACCTTCTGACACCCACCTAAAATGGTCCCTCCTGGTGCGTTCGATACAAGCCTCCACAGACACCAAGGTCAGGACATGGTGAGACCTCATCCTTCCATTGGTCTCCCTCCAGGAGCACCCTGGCATGTCAGGATTCTACCTCACACTCCCATCTGTGATCCTGGGACCAGAGCCAGCCCTCCTCGAGAGGGGGAAGATGGTTCTAGTTAAGCTATGGCTTAGCCTGTTGTTGGTATGGCAGATAAAGTAGGTATCTCCGCTACTGGCTTCATGCCCTGCACAGTCAGGGAGGATACAACACAGTCTGCATCTTCCACAGGCACGAGATGTGATGCTAGCATCAAGAGTTTGGCAAACCCTTCCCTTCCACCCGCCTTTGGTAACAGCCTTTTATTTTGGGGAAATCAAGCAACTGCTTGTTTGTCCCCAGATCAGAATCATAGAAGATTAGGGTTGGAAGAGACCTAAAGAGGTCATCTAGTCCAACCCCCTGCTCAAAGCAGGACCAATCCCCAACTAAATCATCCGAACCAGGGCTTTGTCAAGCCGGGCCATAAAAACCTCCAAAGGATGGAGATTCCACCATCTTCCTAAGTAACCCATTCCAGTGCTTCACCACCCTCCTAGTGAAATAGTGTTTCCTAATATCCAACCTATATCTCCCCCCACTGCAACTTGAGACCATTGCTCCTTGTTCTGTCATCTGCCACCACTGAGAACAGCCTAGTTCTATCCTCTTTGGAACCCCCTTTCAGGTAGTTGAAGGCTGCTATCAAATCCCACCTCATTTTTCTCTTCTGCAGACTAAATAACCCCAGCTCCCTCAGCCCCTCCTCGTAAATCATGTGCTCCAGCCCCCTGATCATTTTCATTGCCCTCTGCTGGACTCTCTCCAATTTGTCCACATCTCTTCTTTAGTGTGGGGCCCAAAACTGGACGCAGTACTCCTGATGTGGTCTCATCAGTGCTGAATAGAGGGGAATAATCACTTCCCTCGATCTGCTGGCAATGCTCCTACTAATATATGCCGTTGGCCTTCTTGGAAAAAAGGGCACATTCCTGACTCATATCCAGCTTCTCGTCCACTGTAATCTCCAGGTCCTTTTCTGCAGAGCTGCTGCTTAGCTAGTTGGTCCCCTGCCTGTAACAGTGCATGGGATTCTTCCATCTTAAGTGCAGGACTCTGCACTTGTCCTTGTTGAACCTCATCAGATTTCTTTTGGCCCAGTCCTCCAATTTGTCTAGGTCACTCTGGACCCTATCCCTACCCTCCATCATATCTACCTCTCACCCCAGCTTAGTGTCATCCGCGAACTTGCTGAGGGTGCAATTCATCCCATCATCCAGATCATTAATAAAGGACATCGTGAACAGGAGCAGCTAACAGGGGAGTTTGGCGAGGGAGTTTTAGAGGGAGCGTGAGCAGGGGCTAGATACACCTAACATTCTTTGAACTTAAAGGTCAAAACACTGCTTGATAAAAACAAAGCACCAACAAGGGAACAAGCTTCGGGAGTAAAAAGAGAATGCAGGAAGAAGTCCAGCAACAGAGAGGGAGCTATTTAGTTTATTGAACCCAATGCAGCGTGTATGATTACCTGCCCTGTGGGTGGGTGGCATATGTTTGCATTCGGTGCAAGGAGCTTCTGGCCCTCAGAGACAGTGTACAGACTATGGAGACCAGGGTGGCTGAGCTGGAGGAGCTAAGGTAGACAGAGAGGTATGTTGATGAGACTTTCCGGGACACAGTAGAATGGTCCCACCCCTCGTCTGACAGCCTCTATGCTGTTGAGGAGGATGAAAGCCTCAAGGAAGGAGAACATCCAACTGGAGCAGAGGGAAATGATCCCATAGTTAGGACCCTCCTCTCAGACAATGATGTGGTAGCCTCTCGCACTGAGGATACTTCTCCAAGGGAGGGAACTCCAATTATTAGGAAGAGACATGTATTAGTAATGGGAGAGTCGATCATTAGAAACATAGATAGCTAGGTTTGCAATGATCGGGAGAACTGCATGGTGACTTGCCTGCCTGGTGCAAAGATTGCCAATCTCTCAAGACATCTAGATAGACTTATGTATAATGCTGGGGAGGAGCCGGTGGTTGTGGTACATGTAGGTACCGATGACATGGGGAAGGATAGGAGAGAGGTCCTAAAGGCCAGATTTAGGCTGCTAGGTAAGAGATTGTCGTCCAGGACCTCCATGGTAGCATTCTCTGAAATGCTTCCAGTTCCACGCGCAGGGCCAGTTAGACAGGCAGAACTGCAGGGTCTCAATACATGGATGAGATGATGGTGTAGGGAGGAGGGGTTTAGATTTAATAGGAACCAGCAAAGCTTTTGGGAGAGACAGAGCCTATACAGGAAGGACGGGCTCCACCTAAACCCAAATGGAACCAGATTGCTGGTGCTTAAAATTAAAAAAGTCGTAGAACAGTTTTTAAATTAAGGGCTGGGGGAAAAGCCGACAGGTGCGGAGGAGCATGTGGTTCAGACATCCCTTAGCAATAGGATCTATAAATGGAGATTCCCTGTGTCCTAATAAGGAGGAGAGGATGGAAAACGATAAAATACAGGGAGGATCTGAAGAGAAACAGTCAAATGAAAAAAAGTCCCATTCAATTACACCATGCAATAGGGGACAGCCAAAAAATGACAAGTTTTTAAAATGCTTATAGACCAATGCTAGAAGTGTAAATAATAAGATGGGTGAACTAGAGTGCCTGGTATTAAATGAGGATATTGAGATAATAGGCATCACAGAAACCTGGCGGCATGAGGATAATCAATGAGACACAGTAATACCAGTGTACAAAATATATCAGAAGGACAGAACAGGTCATGCTGGTGGGAGGTAGCACTATATGTGAAAGAAAGCGTAGAATCAAATGAAGTAAAAATCTTAAATGAACTAAATTGTCCTATAGAATCTCTATGGATAGTAATTCCATGCTTGAAAACTAAGAATATATCAGTAGGGTTATATTACAGACCACCTGACCAGGATGCTGTTAGTGACTCTGAAATGCTCAGGGAGAGTAAAGAGGCTATTAAGATTAAAAAAACTCAATAATAATAATGGAGGATTTCAAGTATCCCCATATTGACTGGGTACCTATCACCTCAGGAAGGGATGCTGAGATAAAGTTTCTTGACACCTTAAATGACTGCTTCTTGGAACAGCTAGTTCTGGAACCCAAAGAGGAGAGGCAATTGTTGATTTAGTCCTAAGTGGAGCACAGGGTCAGGTCCAAGAGGTGAATATAGCTGGACTGCTTGGTAATAGTGACCATCATATAATTAAATTTAACATCCCTGTGGCGGGAAAACTCCACAGCGGCCCAACACTGTAGCATTTAATTTCAGAAAGGGGAACTACACAAAAGTGAGAAGGTTAGTGAAACAGAAATGAAAAGGTACAGCACCAAAAGTAAAATCCCTGCAAGCTGCATGGAAACTTTTTAAAGACACCATAATAGAGGCTCAACTTAAATTTATACCCCAATTTAAAAAACATAGTAAGAGAACCAAAAAAGAGCCACTGTGGTTAAACAACAAATTAAAAGAAGCAGCGAGAGGCAAAAAGGCAGCCTTTAAAAAGTGGAAGATAAATCCTAATGAGGAAAATAGAAAAGAGCATAAACTCTGGCAAATGAAGTGTAAAAATATAATTAGAAAGACCAAAAAAGAATTTGAAGAACAGCTAGCAAAGATTCCAAAAGTAATAGCAATTTTTTTTTAAATACATCAGAAGCAGGAAGCCTGCTAAACAACCAGTGAGGCCACTGGACGATCGAGATGCTAAAGGAGCACTCAAAGACAATAAGATCATTGCGGAGAAACTAAATGAATTCTTTGCATCGGTCTTCACGGTTGAGGATGTGAGGGAGATTCCCAAACCTAAGCCATTCTTTTTGGGTGACAGATCTGAGGAACTGTCCAAAATTGAGGTGTCATTAGAGGAGGTTTTGGAATAAACTGATAAACTAAACAGTAATAAGTCTCTAGGACCTGATGGTATTCACCCAAGAGTTCTGACAGAACTCAAATGTGAAATTGCAGGACTACTAGCTGTCATCGGTAACCTATAATTTAAATCAGCTTCTGTACCAAATGACTGGAGGATAGCTAATGTGACACCAATTTTTTTAAAAGGGCTCCAGAGGTGACCCTGGCAACCACAGGCCAGTACGCTTCATTTCAGTACCGGGCAAATTGGTTGAAACCATCGTAAAGAACAAAATTGTCAGATACATAGATGAACATAATTTTTAGGGAAATAGTCAACATGTTTTTTGTAAAGGGAAATCATGCCTCACTAATCTCCTAGAATTCTTTGAGGGGGTCAACAAGCATTGGACAACGGAGATCAAGTGGATACAGTGTGTTTAGATTTTCAGAAAGCCTTTGACAAGGTCTCTCACCAGAGGCTCTTAAGCAAAATAAGCTGTCATGGGATAAGAGGGAAGGTTCTCTCATGGATTGGTAACTGGTTAAAAGATAGGAAACAAAGGGTAGGAATAAATGGTCAGTTTTCAGAATGGAGAGTGGTGTCCCCCAAGGGTCTGTACTGGGCCCAGTCCTTTGTAACATATTCATAAAGGAGCTGGAAAAAGGGGTAAACGGTGAGGTGGCAAAATTTGCAGATGACACAAAACTACTCAAGATAGTTAAGTCTCAGGCAGACTGTGAAAAGCTACGAAAGGATTTGTAACGGTGTGAGACTCACCACTGCGACGCCTCCTGATGGTTGTCCAGGGAATTAGCGTTCCATCCTCCAGAGCACCCTCTGTCAGTCGGTGTCTCGCCTTTCGCTGGCCCCCATGTCCCTCCCAGACCCCGGTGCCTCTGTCTCTTGGGGGCTGCCCCCTGGCAGTACCCTCATGGTTTCTGGGTCTCGCCACCCAGGGGAACCCCCACCCACTATCCCCACCTCGCCTCAGAATAAGGCTACTGCCAGTCACCAACTCACCCCCACGCACTGGGGCAGACTGCAGTGTACAACCCTTGGGCTGCCCCCTGCAACCCCAGTACCTATTTGGCCTTGCACAAGGCCAGCAGCCTGGGCAGTTGCCAGGCAGGAGCTCCCCAGCCCCTCTCACCTTTCCCCAGCCCTGCTCCACCTCAGGTACCCTGGTACGGTCCCCAGCAGCCAGGCCTGTCTCCCTTCACAGCTAGAGGAGACTCTCTCCTAGCTTCTGGCTCACAGCCCTTTTCTAAGGGCCGCTGAGGTCTATTTGGGGCATGGCTACAGCTGTGCCTGCTTCCCCAATCAGCCTAGGAGCTGCTTGCCCCCAGCCATGGCCCTCTGCTGGGCTGTTTTAAACCCCTCAGGGCAGGAGTGGGTGACCACCCTACTACAGATCTCATAAAACTGGGTGACTGGGCAACAAAATGGCTGATGAAATTTAATGTTGATAAATGCAAAGTAATGCACTTTGGAAAACATAATCCCAACTATACATATACAATGATGGGGTCTGAATTAGCTGGTACCACTCAAGAAAGATCTTGGAGTCATTGTGGATAGTTCTCTGAAATCATCCACTCAATGTGCAACGGCAGTCAAAAAAGTGAACAGGATGTTGGGAATCATCAAGAAAGGGATCGATAATAAGACAGAAAATATCATATTGCCTCTATATAAATCCATGGTACACCCACACCTTGAATACTGCGTTCAGATGTATCACCCCATCTTAAAAAAGATATATTGGAATTGGAAAAGGTTCAGAAAAGGGCAACAAAAATTATGAGGGGTATAGAACAGCTTCCATATCAGGAGAAATTAATAAGACTGGGACTTTTCAGCTTGGAAAAGAGGTTACTAAGGGGGGATATGATAGAGGTCTATAAAATCATGACTGGTGTGGAGAAAGTAAATAAGGAAGTGTTATTTCCTCCTCCTCAGAATACAAGAACAAGGGACCACCAAATGAAATTAATAGGTAGCAGGTTTAAAACAAAGGCAAGAAAGTATTTTTTCACACAACACACTGTCAGCCTCTGGAACTCCTTGCCAGAGGGTGTTGTGAAGGCCAATACTATAATGGGGTTCAAAAGGGAGCTAGATAGATTCATGGAAGATAGCCATTGATGGGCCTATTAGCCAGGATGGGCAGGGATGGTGTGCCTAGAAGCTGGGATTGGCTGACAGGGCATGGATCACTTGATGATAACCTGTCTGTTCATTCCCTTTGGGGCACCTGCAATTCACCACTGTCAGAGGACAGGATACTGGGCTTGGTGGACCTTTGGTCTGACCCAGTATGGCCATTGTTATGTTCTTACGTTCTTATGTTGAACAAAAATGGCCCCTGGACCGACCCCTGGGGCACGCCGCTTGATACCGGCTGCCAACTAGACATCGAGTTGTTGATCACCACCAGTCTAGCCAGCTTACTATTCACCTTATAGTCCATTCATCCAGCCCATACTTTTTTAACTTGCTGGCAAGAATACTGTGGGAGACTGTGGCCAATCCACATGGCCAATCACTCAAAGTAAGAAGAATGGTTACTGACCCTGTAGCAACTAATTCTTCAAGATGGGTTGTCCATACGGATTCCATGACCCACTCTCCTTCCCCGCTGCTACAGTGCCTACTCCTCTGGGGTTGTCTGGAAAGGAACTGAGGGGTAGTTGGGGCCACTCTACCTGTTTATGACTTTAGGTGGGGGGCATGAGGGCACTTGGGGACCTGACATGCCCCACCAGGCAATTCAATCTATTGCAGGGTCATCACTGCCCACACAGTACCTGGATATACAACATACACAGGGAACGAACTAGCCAGCAGCTCTGCAGCCATTGCAATGGGCACAGGCAAGTTCTGTGTGATTTATGAAACTAACATTTTGCCCCATGGCTAGTGCCTGCCATCGGAGCTTGGCATGGGCTGGAGAACGTGGCATAGGGCTCAGGTGACCTAAGTTCTGTTTGCAGTTTCTCTGGGCAAATTCTGTGCCTCAGATTTATCTGTCTATCATTTGCACCTACCTAGTTATCTTATTTCAGAATGGTAGCCATGTTAGCAAAAACAACGAGGAGTACTTGTGGCAACGGGGTTTGTAGCAAGGATACTTGGGTTAGTGTTTTTGTTGTGTGATGTGTACTTGTTGGTGAGTATTTGTTTCAGGTTGGGAGGCTGTCTGTAAGAGAGGACTGGCCTGTCTCCCAAAGTCTGTGAGAGTGAAGGATCGTCCTTCAGGATAGGTTGTAGATCCTTGAGGATGTGCTGGAGAGGTTTTAGTTGGGGGCTGAAGGTGATGGCTAGTGACGTTCTGTTACTGTCTTTGTTGGGCCTGTCCTGTAGTAGGTGACTTCTGGGTACTCCTCTGGCTCTGTCAATCTGTTTCTTCACTTCAGCAGGTGGGTATTGTAGTTTTAAGAACACTTCATTGAGATCTTGTAGGTGTTTGAGGGATTGGAGCAAATGCGGTTGTATCTTAGGGCTTGGCTGTAGACAATGGATCGAGTGATGTGATCTGGATGAAAGCTGGAGGCATGTAGGTAAGGATAGTGGTCAGTAGGTTTCCGGTATAGGGTGGTGTTTATGTGACCATCACTTATTAGCACTGTAGTGTCCAGGAAGTGGATTTCTTGTGTGGATTGGTCCAGTCTGAGGTTGATGGTCGGATGGAAATTGTTGAAATCCTGGTGGAATTCCTCAAGGGCTTCTTTTCCATGGGTCCAGATGATGAAGATGTCATCAATGTAGCACAAGTAGAATAGGGGCATTAGGGGACAAAAGCTGAGGAAGCGTTGTTCTAAGTCAGCCATAAAAATGTTGGCATACTGTGGGGCCATGCAGGTACCCATAGCAGTGCCACTGACTTGAAGGTACGCATTGTCCCCAAATGTGAAATAGTTGTGGGTGAGGACAAAGTCACGAAGGTCAGGCACCAGGTTTGCCGTGACATTATCGGGGATACTGTTCCTGACGGCTTGTAGTCCATCTTTGTGTGGAATGTTGGATGTAGAAGGATATATATGGCCCCAATTACTGTAATATAAGAGCACCTCACAATCTTTAACATATTTACCCTAACAGCGCCCCTGTGATTTAGGGAAATGCTGTGATCCTCATGGGGAACTGAGAAACAGCAACTTGGCCAAAGTCTGCGGAGCGCTTTTGGCAAAGCAGAGAATTGAAACGTCCAAGTCCGAAGATAGCACCCTAACCACTGGGCCATCCTTCCTCTCATCATCGTGGTATCTGAGCATCTCATTGGAGGATAAATCTTCATACCAAACTCCCGGTGTTGTGAGAATAAAACCTTGGGTGTTGTGAGAATAAAATCTTGTCTACACTTGCCTGCACTTGTAGCAGCATGTAGGGTATGTGCTGCTACATGCCGCAGTGAAAGGCTCTAGAAGGGAGGAAGGAAGCAGTGGGAAAAGTCTCAGGCAGCAGGATGCTACACTTCTAAAAACAGCCGTGTAGATGAGGAAGGCGCTGTAGGGTGTGGAGAGAGTGTGTCGGGTTCAGGCATGCAGAACATTCTACACTACTTGCCTCAGCAAGGCCTGCTGTCTGCACTGTGGTTTATGCCCAAGCTAGCTGGGCATGCAGCGTCTGTAGTCTCCATCCCGCTGCAAGTATAGACTTACCCTCAATTCACAGTTTGCATAGTGTTTTGAGATCTTTGGATGGAAGGGGCTGTATTATTATTATCATTTATTAATTTATTTTATGAAGACTGTAACTGGAAAAGTAAAAAGCTTGTGTGAACTAATATACCTCCCCCCACCATTAATTTTTTTTGATCATCTCTGAATACTGTGGCAGAGCTTCGACCTTGTCCCCGTGGGTCCTGCGCTTTCAGGCGGTTTATGCTAGCCTCAGAGGCTCACTGCGACCCTCCACGGAGCCCTTCTCTCTCTCGGGCCAGGGTACAGTCGTCTGAGCCCTTTTCATCATAAGCCAGCAAGGAGGTTGGTGAGAGAACTCCCACAGTCTCTGTTGTCCCTACAGGCTTATTCAAGAACAGTTGAGTCTCCTGTCCTGACAGAGACCTGTCTTCTATTGCCCATCCCTTCAGCCACACTTCCTCTCCTCTGGCTCCCTCTGGCCTGACTGGAGTGAGCCCTTTATAGCATCAGAGGGGCCTTAATTAGAGTCAGTTGCTTAACAGCCTCACCTGACTCTTAGCAGGTTAATTGGAGTCAGGTGTTCTCATTAGCCTGGAGCAGCCCCTGCTCTGGTCACTCAGGGAACAGAAAACTGCTTATCCAGTGGCCAGTATATCTGCCTTCCACTACTCTGCTGTTCCCAACTGGCCTGGGTCTGTCACATATCCCTTCCCCCTGCTCAACACCCAGGGGTTGGGTAGCTTGGGACGCCAGACAGTGTATGCGTGATAAGCCATTGGCATTGCCATGGCGACTCCCTGCTCTGTGCTGTGTGTGGAACTGGAAAGGTTGGAGGGATAAGAACCACCTGGTTACTCTTGTGTTCTTCTCCTTGTGCCGTTGCATCTATTGAAGAGGGGCATGGAAACATTGTGTTGGGTAATCAGGGTTCTACCCTGTTGTGGGGCATTTTCCAGGGGGAATCATCCTGGTTCTTGGGGGGCACTTTTTGGTAAGGTTCTGTGGGGGTCCAGCCTTGTTTTGATGGTTTGGGGGAGGGGGAGAACTAGAAGTGTTGGTGAGGAGGGATTGATTGTGGTGTCTTCAGCATGCTGATGACATCCATCTTCATATGTCTGCACAACTGGGGCCTGAGTGGCCAAACAAGTGTTTAGCTGCCAGCATGACTGAGAGCTCGTCGGCTCACACACAATCCAGCTCAGACTCTGGAGATGGTGATTGGCTGGTAGAGGCTAAGGAAGATATGGCAGGGACAATTTCTGTCCCTTTGACCGACAGCACTTCTCTGCCACTGGGGAGGAAGATTGCAGTTTTGGGGTCTGCTCAGATTCCCAGCTGGTTCACGTAGCTCCAGTGGCAGCTGTTGACAGTCAGCCGTCTGTCCACCTACAGCCAGGAGACTGCCCTGGTTTCTGTCAGACATGGGACGCTGTAGCCCTGATCTGGGCCCTGGTCACCTCGTGATTAGACGCTGCAATGCACTCTGCATGGGGCTGCACCAGAAGAAGGGACACTGAATTCAACAGCCTGCTTGTTAGGGGCGGCCTGTGGTCCCCCAGAACCTGCACTCACTGCCTATTGGTTCCTGGGTGGAGTTCTGACCTAGGAAACCCTGCACGGTCTGAGACCTGCCTGTCTGAGATGCCTCCTATCCCCCTCTTACATCCACCCGGTGATACTGCTGCAGCCACAGTCTGTGGAAGCATCACCCATAATAACAGGGGCTGTGGCCAGGGTGTTCTCCATGACGGGCCCAGAACTCATTGCCCCCTGGGTCCGCTGATGTTCAGAGCAGACTGCAAGGCCGGTCCCGGGTAAGTGTGGCGAGAGTCTGGCAGGGAGCTGAAGATTTGTTGCATGTGGTTATTGTTGGTGGAAGGCTGGGGTAGGGGCTCTGGTTAGGCTAGTGGGATGGGAAGTGCCCGGAGGCCTAGCGGTGGGGATGGCACAACCTCTCAACTCTCCAGTGGCAAATCAAATCAGCGACTTTGCACATAATCGGCCCCGGACGTAACTTTCTCCTCAAGACGAGGTTCCGCTTGGCGAGGCCGAAAAACTCCTGGCTGCTCATTTTTCAGTGTGGGGCACATTTGTACAGAGGAACCTAGGAGAGGCGATTCCATTGGCAGAATACCATGGGGAACTCTTTAAGACGCATCTAGATCTTCAGTATTCAGGTGCTGAACTTCCCACCCGGACCAGAGCTCAGGTGATCATTCTCTCCCTTTGATATATTGGATTTTACAGTGACTGTGGTATGGTGATGAGACTGCAGTATCCCATAATATATGGCTTTTTCTAGCAAGAGCAGTGCTATAATTGTATTTATGAGCAGAATACTTACACAGGCCTTAAGGGAACTCCAAGGATAAAAACATTCCTATAACAACATACAGACAGCCAACAGCCAAGCAATTAATTTCTTGACGACAAGCTGCGTTTGGGTCTCTGCGCTGGCTACAGTGCATCCATTAACACTACAAATATTCCACTGACGGGTGCGACGGGGACTGGTAACTGGACCCGGAGCCTTTCGCCTACACGTTCCATGTTAAAGAATAACGTTTGTTGAGGTTCAAATAGCACCAAAGCCATTGCAAGTTGTGCATTCTAGGGGGGGAAATCTATTAATTTTAGGTAGTTGTGAGAGCCCCCTCCTCTCTGTTATCTGATTATCAGGTGTCTCACAAAGTAGCTGCCCTCCCAACCCACCTGCGGGGCGGGGCAGGGCAGGGCAGGGCAGGTCGATTATCCCTGTAATGGAGACAGGCCCAAACTTGCGCAGATCAGCCCTGCATCCAACCACCTTTTCAATGTTTCACCCTAGGGCCGGAGTCTCAAACTCCCGGCCCGCAGGCCATCTGCGGCCCGCGAGCCTCCCCAGTGTGGCCCATGGGGCTCTAGCAGTTTTGGGGCCGGGTCACTCCCTTGGCCCCATCTGCCATCCCCCGGCACTCCCACCTCAGGGGCCCTGGCAGCGCAGTGGAGCTGAGCAGCGTCTGCCTGCTTGCTCCAGTGGCTGCCAGCCCCTTCCTGCAGCCCAGGGGCAGGGCAGGGCTGGGCGTCCGCACGCTGCCCCTGCCCCAAGTGCCCCTGCGGCCAATGGGACGGTGCCTGGGGGCAGAAACGCCCCGGTCCACCCCACCTTGGAGCCCCAGGTAAGCACCGCCCCCCGCCCTCTCCCAGAGCCTGCACCCCCTCCCCACACTCCTCCCATCCCCAAACTCCCTCCCAGAGCCTGCACCCCCTCCCCACACCCCTCCCATCCCCAAACTCCCTCCCAGAGCCTGCACCTCCTCCCCACACACCTCCTCCGATCCCCAAACTCCCTCCCAGAACCTGCACCTCCTCCCCACACCCCTCCCATCCCCAAACTCCCTCCCAGAACCTGCACCCCCTCCCCACACACCTCCTCCCCGAGCCTGCACCCCCTCCCCAAGCCTGCACCCCCTCCCCACACCCCTCCCATCCCCAAACTCCCTCCCAGAGCCTGCACCTCCTCCCCACACACCTCCTCCCATCCCCAAACTCCCTCCCAGAACCTGCACCTCCTCCCCACACCCCTCCCATCCCCAAACTCCCTCCCAGAGCCTGCACCTCCTCCCCACACACCTCCTCCCATCCCCAAACTCCCTCCCAGAGCCTGCACCTCCTCCCCACACACCTCCTCCCATCCCCAAACTCCCTCCCAGAGCCTGCACCCCCTCCCCACACACCTCATCCCAGAGCCTGCACCCCCTCCCCATACACCTTCTACCATTCCCAAACTCCCTCCCAGACCTTTGTCCCCCCAAACTCCATTCCAGAGCCTGCACCCCAGACCCCCTCCCCCACCCAAACTCCCTCCCAGAGCCTTAAGCAGGTGGGGGAGGGAGTGGAGCTTTTTGGGGAGCGGGTCCTGGGTGGCGTGAGTGACATTGGCCTGCTGGGAGGATTTGAGGACTGGCACTGGCCCGAAGGTAAATAGAGTTTGAGACCCTGACCTAAGGGGTCATGTGCAATCTCTGCAGAAAGCGAAAGCTAAGAACAGGCTGATTGTCATGGGTAATGCAGGGTGTTTGCATGGGAAATAACTGTAGACTCTGTAACAGGTAGCGCTTTGTGTTCCAAAACTGCTGGAAGTGAAACTTCTCCCCTGAGGACGGCGAGTCTGAGTCCTGACCCAATCAGCATGAGAACAATGGGCATCCGTGGAGACAGCCTGTGTTTACTGTCTGGGCTAGATGCAGGCTGGACATTTACAAACCACAGGAGATTTCTAGTACATGTGTAGGAGCTTGTGACTGTAGGAGCGGAAGAAATGGCCCAAGCTGCTGCTCTTTATAGAGAAGTGACTGTTAATGGGGAGCGCTGTCCTGAACGGTGGATCCCAGGTCTCTGAACTGGACAAGCACAGCAAGAACTGACCAGTGGGTAAGAAATACCTTATTAGACAGAACAGTAACTTGTGAATAAGTATAGGCTAGAGCTTGCATTTCATGTGTTTGAGTTTCCAAACCCGTCTCTTTGCCTTGTATTTGAATCTGGAACTCATGCTCTGTTGCATAAACTTCACTTTGGTTTTACTCTAAACCAGTCCAAGTGCCTTGTGCTAAGTAGAGCGTTGCACGGAGGTGAACCCGGTGACGTCGGGTGCTCTGTTTCCACGGAGGCGGGGGATCAGCGTACATTGCAGGTGAACAGAAAAGAGGCCTGGGTGCTCACGTTTAACAAAATGAAGGGTGTGCCTTGCTAGCCTGCAAAGGGAAAGGGAGCAGTTGTGTTGCCAGCAGCTGGTGGCTGGGGAGAGTTTCCTCTGGTGGGCACTGACAGGGCTCCCTCCTGCTGCGTGCAGGTGGTAGCAGTGATCACCTCAGGTAGCCCCCAAAGGCATCACATCCTGTTTACAGATGGGAAAATGAGGCCCCAAGAGCCTAAGGGCTAGTCTACACTTACATGCCAGTTCGACGCGGAGAGTTCGACTTTTCGGAGTTCGAACTATCGCGTCTAATATAGACGCAATAGTTCGAACTCCGGAAGTGCTCCGTTCGACTCCGGTACTCCACCACTGCAAACGGCGGTGGCGAAGTCGACCTTGGAGCCGCGGAGTTCGGTTCCGCGGCGTCTCGACGGGTGAGTACTTCGAACTAGGGTACTTCGAATTCAGCTACGCTATTCACGTAGCTGAATTTGCGTACACTAGTTCGACCCCTGTTCTTAGTGTAGACCAGGCCTAAGTGACTGGCTCAGGGTTGCACAAGGAGTCTGGGGAGGAACAGGGAATTGAGTCCAAGGACAGCGCCTGAGATACTCGGTGTCCCTGTGACTAACCATTTGCGAGATGGATTTACGTGTGCACATGGCTATAGTAACCAGATCTTAAATAGGGAACACTGCAGGTGCACTAAATATGGAGGCCTTATTAATATAGCTTGATTCCTAAAGGGAGCCATGGGGTGTGGTCTAGTTGCTGGGGTACTAGGCTGGGAGGCAGGAGACCTGCCTCCTAATCCTGCTTCTGCCCTGACCTGCTGTGTGAACTGGAGCAAGTCACATCTCGTCGGGTTCCCCTCTCACCCTTTGCTCATCTTGTCAATTTGGACAGGAAGCACTTCAAAACAGAGCCTGTTCCCTGCTCTGTGCATGTGCGGTGCCCAGCACGCTGACTCAGCTGGGGCCTGTACACATTGCGGGAATGCTGGAGGCGCTGGTCACAATTCCATAGCGTCCGAGTTAACATTAAACACTGGGTTCTTCAGGAAATTCAGCACCTGTGCCAGTCATTGCTTTGTCCCAAAGGAACTTCATAATAGGATAACACAGATACTTCAAACTTCCCACATAGAGACATTATTTGAAATCTTGCCTCCAGGGCATATTTAAGCAATTAAGCTGTAATTAAAGTAAATTATTTACAACTGTTGTTGTAAATTGCTGTGATTATACAGGCTGCAGACTAGCTCAGGTGTAACCGCTCAGGTATCTCCCACGTGAGCTGTTCTTCTCCCTTGTATCTCCTCCCCCAGCCTGTCCATCTCTTGCAGGTGGGGCGGGGTGGGGCTGGCTGAGCCCAGAGCAGCTCCGCAGCCCCTCATTGCCCACTGTGAGGTTTGGAAGGGGCTATTCTGTGAAATTAAAAGGTGGCAAATTCAACACTGAAAAATATAAATACTTTTCCACACAACATGTTCTTAGACTGTGGAACTCATTGCCACAAGAAGTTGTTGAGGCCAGGAACTTAACAAGTGTCCAAAAGGGATTGGACAGCATAGATGGATGTGTTTAAGACTTGTTTTCCAGGACAGGAGTTGCTGAACAGATTTTAAATGACAATGGTCCTCAACTCACAGCCGAAGAGTACCAATTATTTGGGAAATGAAATGGTATCAAATACGTCTCCTCAGATCATTATCCCATCCTGCCACAGATGGGCTAGTTGAAAGGTTTACACCGACATCCAAGCAAGCCATCTATGTTACAGCCCTGAATACAGATAGCTTACAGCACACGGTTAGGGATTTCCCATTGGCCTGCAGGAGTGCAGCCTATGCTACTACAAACCAGACACCAGGGATATTGTTTATGAAATGTAACTTAAGGTCTCACTGGGACTTGTTAAATCCTGATCTACAGAGGGATGTTCATAATACACAGTGTGATCGAATGGCCACAAATAGTCACACTTGACTGCAGCTTTTCCGGAGGAGAAAGACACCTGGGATAATTCACAGAACCCTCAGTGATATGTTACAGACTCGTCTCTCTGTCCTACTGGGTAAAAGTGGCACCAGACACTGGACATGCCAGGAGGGATGGCATGAAGGAAAAATGGTATGAAATAATCTAATTTGATTTTTTTAAAAATTTTCATCTAATCTGGGACCACTATCTCTCATATGCCTTTGTCAGAATCATATTGTTATTGCAAGGCATCATAAGAGGGCAGAGTTAAGGCTGTTTAGGTGTCTTAATTTGACATTTCTCACCTTACTGTGTTTAGGGTTCTTTTCAGTGTACGCTTGACTCTGAATGTCCTGCGTTGGTAATGCTTGCTTTAGGGATGATTACAACAGTGCTGTCGTGTTTTCACCCTTACATTGCTGAACGTCCTCTCAACCTTCACCTCAGAGAAGTTTTTGGTCTGGGAATATACATAATGACAATAATAGTATGGGGTTAATCACGGATTTGTGAATGAAGGGCAGCGCAGCCATAAAGTCAACATAGATGCTGCTAGCAGCCTCCTAGACACAGAGGATTCATTGTGTATATAGACCATAGCTCTTAGAGTACAGATACGAAGGGCTTGAATCTCAGCTGATGACAACAATACGAGCTGCTGGTTGAGCCAGCAGGCAGGTGGGGTGAGAGGAATGGGGCTGTGTGGCTGAGACCATCACATTGTGTCAGTGTTTAGAGCGGTGTCAGTGTTTTGATGGTTTGTCAGTGCTGCCGTGCAGGGCACCTGAGAGCAGCCCCTAAGACAGAGGAATTGAAGCAAGGATTTCGCAGCTTCACCTTTCACATGCGGGATTCGGTTCCACCCTGTCTGCAGGACACGGAGAAAGGATCTGAATGGGCTCTCATGCAATGCAGATGAGTGGCCAGGCCACGGGATGTTTTGATGTGGGACTCTCTTAATCTCTTCTCTTGAGGCTGTGTATAAAAAATTAAATGTGTTTGGGGCTAGAGAGAGCACGAGACTGCCCCTCCAGCCTGGGAGGTGGAAGACTTAAATTCAAATCTCTTCTCTGCATCAGGCAGATGGAAGAACTGAAGCTGGGTCTCCCACAGCCGGGGTGAGGGCTCTAACTACTGAGCTAAAGGTTGTAAGGGGTCGACTCCCCCGTCCCAGCTATTGTGTATGGGTTTAGGCGTGTTCTTAGCCTGCCTACTGGATTGGGCTCATTATGGTTCTTGTTACCTCCTACTTCCAGCAAGAGGGAGCCTTTCTTGTGGTAGCCGGATGTCACCACCTCCCTGACACTACCAGCCACTCCAGCTCTCTCCTCTTCGCCTTGCAGGTTAACGATAGGTGCCCCTAATCCCTGTATCCCTTTGAATCATTCCCCTCTGATATCCCGGAAACTAGCAACTCAGAATTTCCAGATCCTCAGTACCGAAAGGTGCAGCCTGCCTTGTTTTACCGTCAACCACCGCTCCTGTAAACCCCACCACACTTGTGCGGACTCATGATACAACAGAAGTAGGCTTATTTCAGAATGAATAAAGATTTAACCAGAGTCAAGAGGGAGTGGTGGAAACAAGTGGTTCCAATGGAAAACGCACTCAGAAAACACAAACCTGGGTCTCCGCTTGTCAATAGTTCCCTTGCCGATCTCATAACCAGGGACCCTAGAAATCCGTTTGCCACGGAAAAATGCGGAATTTGCATTTTTACAGTGAATCTTTAGTTTTTACATTTTGTGAAAAAATAAAAACATATTAAGTGAGTTTTACGGAAAGTACCAGCGCCACTTATTCAGTGCGCGCAACCGGCCGCTCTTGTGGTTGATTTTGGAGTGCGCTGAGAGCTGGATCCCCTGCCACTGTCACTGGTAGGCTTCAGACTTGCTTAAAAATTGGGAATCTGTCAATAAAACATTGTGTTCAACTGATACCTGTATATACTGCGGCTTGGAAAACTAAAGTTCAGCGTTTCATTTTATTCAAGGAGAAACATGGGATTTTAGGATAATTTTGTTTTTTACATGGAAAACGGGGATCCCTGCTCACAAAGTAGATTTCCTCCCCCCGGTTCAGTCTGTTGCAGGGCCAGCTGGTTCCCTAATAATGAGGATCCAAATATTCTTGAAAACACCGTCCTCCGCCAGGGGTTTTGCCTCAGTGAATAAATCCAGAGTCTTTCCCCCCAGTCTGTTATACTGAAAACAGGCCTTTGTTTCTATTCACAGGCAGGGCAAAGCGCTGTCTGTCTTAATGGTCCTTTTGCATCTCTAAGAGGTTTTGATTGTTTGTGGTGCCACTGACAGTTTTCCATTGATAGAATTGGGAGGGAGCAAGGCTGGTCGATTGAGCCTGGGATTACCTGGCCGGTTGATGAGGTAGGAGTGACAGCTCCCTCTCGCTTGGACAGGCCATCCCCAAGGCCCATCATTGTTTGGTGATTGATTTCTCCTCCAGATTCATACAGCCAGTGTGAACACATTGTTCCTTAAATATTATCTGTACCTAAGGTGAGAACTGTTTACAAAGCATCAGTGTCTCTGCTTCACAGCCCCAACAGCAAGCTAGGCAGGGGAATGCCTGGTTTGTGAATCCCGCTGGAGCTTAGGTACCAAGCTGCTGGGTGGTGGCAGGACTGAGGTGGCCACTTTCTGGGGGTACCCAGGCACCTCGCTATCACATGCCTTTAGCATGAAGAACCCTGCTCTGTGCCTGCCATGGGTCAGCTCCCCAACCCCACCTACCATGGTCAATACAAGCCCTGCCCTCTAGGCCTCGCAGGCTCTGCTGTTTCCCTACAGGCTAACGATAGGCACGATCCAACTGCTCAGTCACCGATCCCTACGCTCAAAGAAGCAGCATGCCCCCGCGTACCACTGCCACCTCAGCTCAGCGCTCCATTAACACACAGCACTTAGATTCCAGTGAAATCAAGGATACGTCTATTGAACAAAGCTCAGAAATTCAAGTAGCAGCAAGTAGAAGTATTGGAAACAAGTGGTTGCATATCAAATACAATCATAACCCCCATGCTAGAGCGTAGATTAAATGAACTAGACAGTCTCATGGCTGGTAGAGTTTACCTAACCCCAAATCCTTGCTCTGCTGTAAAGCCAGGTTTGGCTGGGACATGCTGCCTGCCTCCTAGGTGAGGGATCCTGTGTGTTTCCTTGGACCCTCAGTTAATCTTTTCTCTTTATTCATGACCAGGACCCTCACCCCTCCCCTAGTTGTTTTACCCTGTGAATTTCCTCTCTCATAGATTTCACAACCTCTTCTTTTGCCTGTGGCTCACTATGCAATAGGCCTACTGTGTGATACACAAATGTGTGGACAGAGAGAGGTGTCTGCTGCCTCCAGAGTGAAAGGAACATTTGCAAGGCCCATTACCTCTTGATGACCTGCCATAATTCCAAGACCTTAAGAACATAATTTCCAGCAGAGATAAATAACTCCTTAAATATTATCCATACAGACATTTCACAATTATTATGATGACCAGAGGGCTACTGGCTCTCAGTAGAGATCTCACATGCCACCGTTCAGTGAGGATCCAGGGGAACCCTGTAAAACCCTATGCACCTGCTGTGTCCTCCGCCAGTTGGCACCAAGCGGTCCCTGGGTCCCCATTGGCACACACCTCTCAGAACTGTATCAGGCTCTCTGCAGACTCAGGCAAACATGACTGCATTGGTTTGCATTTGGCTTGCATACTGAAGGTTCCAATGCAACCAAAAGGGCTGGTGGCTTAACTTTGTTGTAAATGAAAATGTAGGTTGTGGAGCACAAGATGGCAGCCTCTACTGCAGCTGGATGGGACTCTGGGGGCAGGCCCAGCTCCCCCCCCCCCCAACTACAAGCACATATTCCTGGGATGCTGGGTTTGTTGCAGGCTACAGGGGAAATATTTGTAAGCGGAGCCCTTTGCTCAAATATTGATAGCACATCCCTGCGTACACACAGGTGCATACACACAGGCTCCTACACATCACACGTGTGCACATACCCAGCCCTTCTCTTTCTCAGAATACCGTTTGCAAACGGTAACATGCCCCCAGTGCTGTTTTTAGCCCATCTCCAATCTGGTGGGGCAGGCCAGGGACAGGGTCATGAATCTGGGCACTCGCGTTGGATCCCATAGAATCATAGAATCATAGAATCTCAGGGTTGGAAGGGACCTCAGGAGGTATCTAGTCCAACCCCCTGCTCAAAGCAGGACCAAACCCAACTAAATCATCCCAGCCAGGGCTTTGTCAAGCCTGACCTTAAAAACCTCTAAGGAAGGAGATACCACCACCTCCCTAGGTAACCCATTCCAGTTCTTCACCACCCTACTAGTGAAAAAGTTTTTCCTAATATCCAGCCTAAACCTCCCCCTCTGCAACTTGAGACCATTACTCCTTGTTCTGTCATCTTCTACCACTGAGAACAGTCTAGATCCATCCTCTTTGGAACCCCCTTTCAGGTAGTTGAAAGCAGCTATCAAATCCCCCCCTCATTCTTCTCTTTTGCAGACTAAACAATCCCAGTTCCCTCAGCCTCTCCTCATAAGTCATGTGCTCCAGCTCCCTAATCATTTTTGTTGCCCTCCGCTGGACTCTCTCCAATTTATCCACATCCTTCTTGTAGTGTGGGGCCCAAAACTGGACACAGTACTCCAGATGAGGCCTCACCAGTGCTGAGTAGAGGGGAATGATCACATCCCTCGATCTGCTGGAAGGCCTTAGTCTGAGGGTCTAATGAAGGGTCCAGTTCAGTTGCTTCCCCCGTGTGAGGCTGCTGGGAAGGTGCAGAGCTGCTGCCACTGGAAGCGCTGACTAATTGGACCTTATTAAAAATTTACTTCTGTTTTACAACAGAGCCGGAGCATTTATCATCCCCCAGCAAGCCATTAATTAACAGCCTGGCCCGCTGCGCTGCGAGGATTGCAGCACGGCCTGCCTGACTGCCAATACGCTGCCCGGGCAGCAGCCTTTCCCGCCAGCTCTGTGCGGTCAGCAGCCCTCCCTACGCCAGGCGTGAGCAGATACATGCCCCCTCCCCCAGCCACCCCACACAGCTAAATACCCCCAGCCCCCAGCAACCCTATACCCCCCAACTAACCACCCCACACTGCTGTATACCTCCCACCTCCTCCCATCCCCAAAGTGCACGTCCCTGTGTGCGTACACACACACACACACACACAACCCCATATGCTCCCTGGCATGACTCGCCCCGCGGCAGCTCCAATGTACAATCTCCTCTCCCACATGGGTGACCATTAAGGCTTCAGCTGCTCAGCCAGCAAATCAGCTTCGCCACTTCACTGATTTGTCCCTGACCATAGGCGGCAGGTTTGTATAATTTTTGGTGGGGCCCAAAATGGTGGTGCCCCCCCGCTCCCGCCCTGTAAGCCGATATAAAATGAAGCTACAACGCGTCAGCGCCACAAGATTACAAGGGTCAATTAAAAGTGGAAAGTCAGAAGCAGCACTTGCCTACTTCAATATACGGTATTATATTTTGTTGCATCTGTTGTGATGAAGTGGGAATGTTCTTAATATTTTCTCTGAATACTGTGTGGGTGCCTCAGTTTCCCCTGCAAGATGCCAACTGAAGGTGTTGGGGACAAAGAGATCAGGTGGCCTCCTTGTCCAGAAGAGAGACAGAGGCCAGAGGAGGGAGTGTCAGTTTGGAGCTGGCTGGGGAAATTGGGAGAGACCCAGAACTTGGTTCTGGGCTCCCCACCCCCCAAGATGGACCTGACAGAGGGGTTCTGTTTTCTGTACCAACAAGCTCTGTTTAAACTGTGTTCCCGTCATCTAATAAACCTTCTGTTTTACTGTTTGGCTGAGAGTCACATCTGACTGCAGAGTTGGGGTGCAGCGACCTCTGGTTGCCCCAGGACCAGCCTGGGCAGACTCACTTTGGAAAGTGCATGACGTGGAAGGGCATGCTGAATGCTCTGAGGTCAGACCCAGGAAGGTGTAAGCTTCTTGCCCTGGAGACAGTATGCTCCGAGAGAGGAGGCTCCCCCAGAGTCCTGACTGGCTTTGTATGGAGATGTTCCAAAGCATCACAGCATCCCCTTCCACACCGTGCACTTCCCAGAAGTCCGCACAGGCACTGACACTCCCTCCTCCGGCCTTTGTCTCTTTTCCAGGCATTAGGAGGCCACCTGATCTCTCTGTTCTCCAACACCTTCAGTTGGCACCTTGCAGGGGAAACTGATTTGGGAGAAATGAAGTAAAAGCTGCCCAAACCGAGCTTGAGCACTCCTGAATTTTGAGGTGTTCAAATCTGGAAGGCAGGTGCTGGGGGTGGGAGAGGGCTGTGGGCTCCATGGGGGAGCATGGCAGCAACTGTCTGGAGCTGCATGGAGCCAGATACGCTGGTCTGAGTGGCACAGTAAGCAGTTTGGGGGTTGGAGAAGAGGTAGGGAGTTCCGGGGGGCAGTCAAGGGACAAGGAGCAGGGGGAGTTGGATGGGGCAGAGGTTCGAAGGGGCAGTCAGGGGACAGGCAGCAATTGGATAGGCATGGGAGTCTAAGAGGTTTATCAGGGGACAGGTAGGGGGTGCGGTCCTGGGGGGGGGGAAGTTGGGTGGGGTCTCAGGAGGGGGCAGTTGGGGACAAGGAGAAGGGAGGCTTAGATAGGGGCTGAGGTCCCAAGGGGCAGTTAGGGGCAGGGGTCTCGGGAGGGGGTAATTGGGGAACAAGGACCAGTGGGGCTTAGATAGGGGGTGGAGGTTCTGGGGGGCAGTTGGGGCAGGGGTCTGGGGAGGGGGCAATCAGCGGACAGAGGCTGGGATTCAAAGGGCTCTGGGCTGCTGGCAGCCGCGGGGATCCCAGAGCCCTTTGAATCCCAGCCCCGGCTGGGAGTCAGAGGACTCTGGGCTGCCTGCAACCGCAGGGAGCCCAGAGCCTTTTAAATCCCAGCCGGGGCCGGGAATCAGAGGGCTCTGGGCTGCCCGCTGCGGCGGGGAGCCCAGAGCCCTTTAAATCTCAGCCGCGGCTGGGATTTAAAGGGCTCTGGGCTGCCTGCACCCGCGGGGAGCACAGAACTTTTAAAATCCCAGCCGCGGCCGGGAATCAGAGGGCTCTGGGCTCCCCGCCGCAGCAGGCAGCCCAGAGCCCTCTGATTCCCGGCCGCAGCTGGGATTTAAAAGGCTCTGGGCTGCCCGCCGCGGCGGGGAGCCCAGAGCCCTCTGATTCCCGGCCGCGGCTCGGATTTAATAGGCTCTGGGCTCCCCGCGGTTGCCGGCAGCCCAGAGCCCTTTAAATACCAGCCGCGGCCGGGAATCAGAGGGCTCTGGGCTGCCTGCTGCAGCGGGAAGCCCAGAGCCCTCTGATTCCCGGCCGCGGCTGGGAGTCAGAGGACTCTGGGCTGCCCGCCGCGGCGGGGAGCCCAGAGCCCTCTGATTCCCGGCCGCGGCTCGGATTTAAAAGGCTCTGGGCTCCCCGTGGTTGCAGGCAGCCCAGAGCCCTTTAAATCCCAGCCGCGGCCGGGAATCAGAGGGCTCTGGGCTGCCAGCTGCGGCGGGGAGCCCAGAGCCCTCTGATTCCCGGCCGCGGCTGGGATTTTAAAAGCTCTGTGCTCCCCGCGGTTGCAGGCAGCCCAGAGCCCTCTGATTCCCGGCCGCGGCTGGGATTTAAAGGGCTCTGGGCTCCCCGCGGTTGCAGGCAGCCCAGAGCCCTTTAAATCCCAGCCGCGGCTGGGATTTAAAGTGCTCTGCGCTCCACGCGGTTGAAGGCAGCCCAGCGCCCTTTAAGTCCCAGCCGCGGCTGGGATTTAAAAGGCTCTGCGCTCCCCGCGGTTGCAGGCAGCCCAGAGCCCTTTAAATCCCAGCCGCGGCCGGGAATCAGAGGGCTCTGGGCTGGCAGCAACCGCGGGGAGCCCCGAGCCATTTTAATCCCAGCCGCCGCCGGGAATCAGAGCGCTCTGCGCTGCCTGCAACCGCGGGGAGCCCAGAGCCTTTTAAATCCCAGCCGCCGCCGGGAATCAGAGGGCTCTGGGCTTCCCGCTGCAGCAGGCAGCCCAGAGCCCTCTGATTCCCGGCGGCGGCTGGGATTTAAAGGGCTCTGGGCAGCCCTGGCGGCGGCGGCGGCGGCAGCGGCGGGGGGGGCGCTCCAAGCAGGGGAGAAAAAACATTGGTGGGGCAGAGCCCCTGCTTGGGATTTATTCATGGGGCTAAAGCTCCAGAGCCCCATATAAGTCGGCGCCTATGTCCCTGACCCCTGTCTATCCCCTGCCTTTCCCAGCACAGAACAGCCAGCGGTAGCTGAGGATGGATGCTGGGCAACAACCCCACTCACTGTGCCTGGGGTGAGGGAGCCAAGCTGCCCTGCCCAGTGTGCAGGAGACGCCATCAGTCCATGGCTCAATGGGTAGTAATCAATGGCTCCATGTCTAGCTGGCAGCCGGTATCAAGCAGAGTGCCCCAAGGCTCGGTCCTGGGGCTGGTTTTGTTCAATATCTTCATTTATGATCTGGAGGATGGTGTGGACTGCACTCTCAGCAAGTTTGCAGATGACACTAAACTGGGAGGAGTGGTAGATATGCTGGAGTGTAGCAATTGGATACAGAGGGGCCTAGACAAATTAGAGGATTAGGCCAAAAGAAATCGGATGAGGTTCAACAAGGACAAGTGCAGAGTCCTGCACCTAGGACAGAAGAATCCCATGCACTGCTACAGACTAGGGACCGAGTGGCTAGGCAGCAGTTCTGCAGAAAAGGACCTAGGGGTTACAGTGATGGAGAAGCTGGATATGAGTCAGGAGTGTGCCCTTGTTGCCAAGAAGGCTAACGGCATTTTGGGCTGTATAAGTAGGAGCATTGCCAGCAGATTGAAGGACATGATCATTCCCCTCTATTCGACATTGGTGAGGCCTCATCTGGAGTACTGTGCAGGGCCGCCCAGAGGATTCCGGGGGCCCGGGGTCTTCGGTGGCGGGGGGCCCTTCCGTCTGAGGACAGCGCTTGATGTGCTAGGGCTCCAGGAGAGGGGCGGAGGCGGGAGCCTCAGCTGTTCTCTTGGGGGCCCCTGCGAAGCGTGGGGCCCGGGGCAAATTGCCCCCTTTGCCCCCCCTCTGGGCGGCCCAGCCCAGAGCCCCACCATGCGGCTTACCCCTGCCTCTCCTGGTCCCCCACCTCTCTGAGCCTCAGCCACCGCGGCACCCAGCAGCTGCCCTCGACAGTGCGGCAGCAGCGTGGCTACGGCGTGACTGGAGATCACAGCCCCGCCCCCTTAGCACGGGCTGCGGCTCTGACTCAGCGGAAGGAGGCGGAGCTTCGGCCCCTCGGGAGCCAAGCCGCCGCTGCGGCGCTATCCAGGGATGTTCCTGGCCGGGTTACCCCCGCGCCTGTCTGTCCCATCTCTTGAGTCTTGGAGCCTCAGCGCCTGGCCCCTGGACAGCGCTGCAGCGTGGCTCTAGCGGGAGCGGAGCTCTCAGCCCCGCCCCCTTAGCCCGCGGCTCTGTCTCAGCGGGAGGCAGCAGCGCTCAGGCCGCTGCTGTACTGTCCGGGGCTGCTCCTCCTGACGGCCCGCTGAGACGCCGGGGCCGGGGAGTATCAGACAGTCTCGTGCGGCCGGGGGCCCCTCCGGGGCGCGGGGCCTGGGGCAAATTGCCCCTCTTGCCCCCCCCTCTGGGCGGCCCTGGTACTGTGTCCAGTTTTGGGCCCCGCACTACAAGAAGGATGTGGACAAATTGGAAAGAGTCCAGCGGAGGGCAACAAAAATGATTAGGGGGCTGGAGCACATGACTTATGAGGAGAGGCTGAGGGAACTGGGATTGTTTAGTCTGCAGAAGAGAAGAATGAGGGGGGATTTGATAGCTGCTTTCAACTACGTGAAGGGGGTTCCAAAGAGGATGGATCTAGGCTGTTCTCAGTGGTGGCAGATGACAGAACAAGGAGCAATGATCTCAAGTTGCAGTGGGGGAGGTTTAGGTTGGATATTAGCAAACACTATTTCACTAGGAGGGTAGTGAAGCACTGGAATGGGTTACCTAGGGAGATGGTCTGGCTTGACAAAGGCGGTCTGACGGGGAAACTTGCGTGTGCAGGAGATGGAGTATCTGAGCACTTGGCCTGGGAATCTGGACCTCACTCCTGGGAGAGATCAGGACGTCCCAAACCTCTCCACCTTCAGAGACAGATGCGAATCCACTTCAACCAGCCTACCTGGAATAACAGCCCTAAAGGAATGCAGTGGATCCACTCAGTCCCTAAGGCAGGACGTGAGGGGAAGAGAGAGAGATAATGAGAGCTGGTTGGGAAAATGTCAATGGAACACCTTTTCATTGGCATTTACCAATGTGTTAAAATCAAAATATTTTTCAGAGATAGTTCGATTTCACCAAAAGTCCCTTGGAAACCAGGCCGGTTTCAAAACTTGCCTGGTTTCCAGCCAGGTCCTCTGGTGGGCTGATGAGGAGTTGGGAGCCTGAAAGCCCTGGGAGTCCTGGATTCCAAGCCCTCCAAGCTCGTGGCTCCTTGGCAACCTGGACTTCCAGGGTCTCTGGTGGACTGGCCTGGACCAGGCTCCCAGTAGACCTGGGCTCTGTTTCATGGAGAAATTCAAAATTTGGGGGGCTGTTCTGAACTGGAATGAACCCAAATGCAAAAGGGAATGATCATTCTCCTCGCAGTTCTAAAGATAACCTGCCTGCATGCACAGCTCTGCCAGGGGCAGACACCCCATCGGAAAAGAACCTACATGCACAAAACTTGCTATTAACCTGTTGACTCAGGGGAGCATCAAGAAAGCATATGACAGAGCAGCTGGGGAGTGGAAGAGCAGCAACGACACAGTTAAACGAAGACCCACATATTGAAATGAAGGGCTTCATGTTCCCAGACTTTCCATTTTCTTCAGTAAGGAGCAGCTCATCTGGTAATTCCCTCATGTTTATCTGTTGTAACAGTAAATCCTGCCAGTCGAAAACTTTTCATTCTCAGGCCAGCTGAGCTGTCCTGTCTTTGCTTTTCAGTCAAAATGAAAGTTTTCCCATATTCTGTTCAGATCAGTCTCTCAGGCTCCAAACAGAAAATCCTCCCTCAAAGAGCTTTTCATCCCACTTTTTGGTGCTGGGTTTTTCATTCCGCAACTGTGTTGTATAGTGCAGCATTTCAAGAGTAGTTATAGATTTTTCTCGGGACTATCCTTCAGGGATCCCCTGGATTTTTCTGAGCACACTGCAGCATACTGAAAAGCCTGCTTGATCACACGCCACACTGACATAACAAGGCAGCCGTGTGTTCCCCTTCTACTAGAGTAGCGATAAGTGAAAGGATGGAATCAGAAACTCGGTGCTTAATGAGAGCACTTCACACCCAGGAGAGAGAGAATGCAAAACTCAGGTCTCGTCCCCTCCTAACACAGAGGCCTAGTGTACACTAGCACTGTAAGTTGACGTAAGTAACGTAACTTACGTTGACGTAGCTTACATTGACTTAGTGAGGTGTAGACATGGCTTTATGCCGATGGGAGACGGTCGCCTGTCGACATCGCTTCTGCCTCTTGTTGAGGTGGATTAATTAAGTCAAAGCAGGACCAACCCCAAAGAAAGCATCCCAGCCAGGGCTTTGTCAAGCCGGGCTTAAAAACCTCTAAAGATGGAGATTCCACCACCTCCCTAGGTAATCTATTCCAGTGCATCACCACCCTTCTAGTGAAATAGTGTTTCCTAATATCCAACCTAGACCTCCCTCACTGCAACTTCAGACCATTGCTTCTTGTTCTGTCATCTGCTACCACTGAGAACAGCCAAGCTCCATCCTCTTTGGAACCCCCCTTCAGGTAGTTGAAGGCTGCTATCAAATTCTCCCCTCACTCTTCTCTTCTGCAGACTAAATAACCCCAGTTTCCTTAGCTTCTCCTCGTAAGTCATGTGCCCCAGCCCTCTAATCATTTTCCTTGCCCTCTGCTGGACTCTCTCCAATTTGTCCACATCCCTTCTGTAGTTGGGGGACCAAAACTGGACGCAATACTCCAGGTGTGGCCTCACCAGTGCTGAATAGAGGGGAATAATCACCTCCCTCAATCTGCTGGCAATGCTCCTACTAATGCAGCCCAAAATGTCGTTAGCCTTCTTGGCAACAAGGGCACACTGCTAACTCATATCCAGCTTCTCGTCCACTGTAATCCACAGGTCTTTTTCTACAGAACTGCTGCAACCAGTCAGTCCCTAGCCTGTAGTGGTGCATGGGATTCTTCCATCCTAAATGCAGGACTCTGCTCTTGTCCTTATTGAACCTCATGAGATCTCTTTTGGCCCAATCCTCTAATTTGTCTAGGTCACTCTGGAACTTATCCCTACCCTCCAGCGTATCTACCTCCCCCCTACAGCTTAGTGTCACCTGCAAATTTGCTGATGGTGCAATTCATCCCATCATCCAGATCATTAATAAAGATGTTGAATAAAACCAGCCCCAGAAGCGACCCCTTGGGCACTCTGCTTGTTACCAGCTGCCAACTAGACATTGAGCCATTGATCACTACCCATAGGGTAATAACACCATGCACCCATGTCAATGAACCCAGACCACCGAGCAGCAGCAGGGGAATTAC
Source organism: Mauremys mutica (assembly GCF_020497125.1). Taxonomy (NCBI): domain Eukaryota; kingdom Metazoa; phylum Chordata; order Testudines; family Geoemydidae; genus Mauremys; species Mauremys mutica. The sequence continues at coordinate 28,011,187 of NC_059087.1, forward strand.
TTATACTGAGACTGCAATGGACTCGTGACTGATTCACTAAGTAATTACTGTTCATTGAGGCTGATTAATGTGAAGTGAAGGCCAGGCTCAGAAATCTCTGCCCGGGATGAAAAGCATCCTGGACTATAGAGCTGGGCAAATGTAACAGAACAGAACTTGTGCATAATCTGCAAATTAATCCTTCTAAATGGCCATCTCTTTTATTTGCTTATTTGGGACCCTTCAGGCAGAAAGAACTGCTGGGGCTATTTTGAAAAGATCTTTATTATTCACAATAGCCATGGGAAGTCAGGAAATCCCTCCCTAAGTCCTCAGCTGAAGGCAAAGGGAAGGGGCTCTGGGTGGAGTCTCAGGGAAGCAGGGTAGTGGTGGAGGTAAAGGAAAAACCTGAGTGGCCTGGAGAATGACCATGAAAGGGGAGGCAGGATGGGAGCTGCCTGGGAGGGGGGATGAGCTGAGGGGATGAAGTAGGAGCAGCAGTGAGAGATGCTCCTCTTTAACAAGTCCCAGCCCATTCATCTGAGCTCAGCTCCTCCAACTTCAAGCCAATCACCAACCCCACCTTCCACCCCACAGCTGCTGTCCCAGTCCAAGGTAGTGCCTGATTGTCCCATAAGAGTCAGATGGCTGGCTCCCAGAGTGCTGCAGCAGGTGCCTGTCCCAGCCTCCCATAAGAGATCAGTTCTCCCATGAGGCATCCGGATATGCTATGCTGTGTGAAACGAAACTACACACCTCCCCGATTCCTACTGCTCTCTGTGCATCCCAGTGCATTCTTGATTTTCCTTTTCTTGCTCCAGGGTAAAGCTCCTCAGGGCAGGGACCATCTCCCATTGGTGGCTGTGTTGTGCATGTTTGTGCTTTCACCATTAATAACAGATCACTCATGAGATTGCTCAGAGAAGACTTCAGGTCTATAAATACTGCCAGGACCACATGACAGTTCCTCTTCAGATACAGTCTCGAAATCACCCCCAAGCAATTCCTAGGACTGTATGAAAATTGTCCATTAAAATTGCTTTTGATGGAAAATTGGGGTTTTGGCTAAACAGATTTCTTTTTTCCAGAAAAAAGTATCTGCTTTTTGTGGAAACTTTTGACTTTTCATCAAAATTAAATAAAAGAACACCCTAAAACCAAGAAGCTATTGATTTTTCAGCCAAAACCCAACAAATTTCAGCAGAAAACTGAAAATTTCCATTTGGAAATATTGCTGCAGTGCTAGCCTGATCGGAGTCATAGTTTGGGTGACTCATTCCCCTATTCTCTTCTTGAGGCTATGCTCCACAGTCAGACTACATCTCCCATAATGCACTGAGGTCATGGGACTCCCATGATGCACCTTGGCAGCCCACAAGAGGGGAGATATGGAAGATGTAGTCCAACCAGGGAGCCTGGTTCATAGTGGAGAATGGCAGCATGAAATACATGAATTGCAACTCCCATGAGGGACCACAGCAGCATTTCAAAATCAAAATCTTTAATTTTTAGCTGAAATGTTTTGGTTTTTAGATGAAAATTTTCAGATGAAAATTTTCCACTGAACCTCTTTTCCCCCTCCCCCTCATTGGCTGACCCGCTGTAACTGTGAGACTGTAGATGAGAGACCCCCGGCTGGCCCATCAGACATCAGGTAGACCTTGCTGGAGCTGGAGAATTGTTTTCAGATCCCATCAGAACATTTTTCCTGTGCTGCTGGTTCAAAGACGTAACGTTTGTCCCAAGAGCATGAATAGGAGGTGAATTAAGTGCACATCCCCACAACAACATGTAGCCACTTGACAGAACCTACTTTCAAATTCAATCTCCTCTCCCGTTCCCACACCTCGGGAGTTGCAACAAGAAAGCTGTCGGGATGAGTCATCCTGTCGCGGTGTCACGTCAACGGCTGCCCCAATGCCATTCTGCACCATACACAAGGCCAGGGCTCAGCTCCCAGTGATCAAACCCTTCTCTTCTATGTCACCTGTCAGTTCTCTCAGCAGAAGTAAGACATCGCTCTGAATCTCCTGCTTCATCAGTCAGGCCTCTGTCCCCATTAACACACTAGTGGGAGGGGGTGACTAGCTCTCTACCACCCCTCCCTCGACAACCGGCGCCATTGCCTTTGCTGGGTCTGCCCCAGGATGGTGTCTAATTGCTTCCTGCATTCCACCAGCCCCTTGAACAGCGACAACCCCACGATGCTGCCTGCTATAAACCATTCCAGTTTCCCTCTCCTCTGCGGAAGGCAGTGGGCTCCCTGACATCTGTTCTAGAGAGCTGCGGGAAGCCAATTATCCTTGAAGGCAAACTGTCCACAGATAATTGGAAATATAGACTTTTAACTGATAGAGTGTCAGCGGAGCTCCAGGGTTGCTTTACATGTGTCACGCTGAATCGCTGAAGCCTCTTAGAATGTTTAGTAGGTGCATTATCATGTCACATCTAGACAAGCGCCAAGGTACCACACCTAATTGGAAGCCTGGCTCCCAACATCACGCTGCTCCCTCCCACCGCTGGTTAAGCTGGGATAGTGTCTGTGTTTCCACCGTAACGGGACGAGACGCAAGGTGCTGGTGATTTGTGCAGAGGGGGAGGCAGTGGTGGTAGTGGCACACAAGGCAGAGGTGATTGTGGGAGGGGGCATGCGGGGTCACATGCTCCCCCCCCAATTTGCTGCTTGGCTTGTACTGAGCATGCTCAGTAACACCTGCTGAAGCTGGCTGCCCTCACTTTACCTTCCCCCGCCCCACTGGCAGTCGTCTCTGACACAAGGCCCCGTATGGTTCACTTCAGCCGTAGAACAGGGTGTGTGGCCCAGAGGCAGCTGTTGGAGATAGGCCTGGTGGTTTGCAGGAGAGGAGGTTCAAATGGGAGTACTAAATTCAAGCCAAATGCCAAGAAATTAGCCTCCCCTCTTTCCACAGCATGACCTACAGTCTGTTCAGGGGGAAAACCCCAGTTTGTCCTTTCCCAGGATGCTTTGTTGTCCCCCAGAGGCGTTGCAGCTTTCTGGTGCCAGACTAGGAGTGCTCCTTCTGGAAGGAGAGCAATGGCTTTTGGGTCCTGTTTTGTTCAGAAGGGTGTCAGCTCTAGAGGAGGAAGGGTGAGCCCCCAATATCTCCTGTAGAAGAGAAGTTGCAGTGCACACCCACTCACATCCCTGAGGCCCCTCCCTGGGTATCGCTGAATTCAGCCTCTAGAGCAGGGGTAGGCAACCTATGGCACGCGTGCCGAAGGCGGCACGCGAGCTGATTTTCAGTGGCACTCACACTGCCCGGGTCCTGACCACCGGTCTGGAGGGCTCTGCATTTTAATTTAATTTTAAATGAAGCTTCTTAAACATTTAAAAAATCTTATTTAATTTACATACAACAATCGTTTAGTTATATATTATAGACTTATAGAAAGAGACCTTCTAAAAACGTTAAAATATATTACTGGCACACGAAACCTTAAATCAGAGAGAATAAATGAAGACTCGACACACCACTTCTGAAAGGTTGCCGACCCCTGCTCTAGAGGATACACCCAACCTGACTCAGCACAAGGAAGTCGTCAGCTCACCATTCACCTCCCGCAAGCTCAGCTCCTCACGGCTGTGCAGCGCTACACCAGCCCATCGCCCAGCCCCAGGGATGCACATCGGATGGCCTCTGATTTCTGTTTCCATCATGCCTAGGGCTGCTGTCACAGCCATGCCGCTGCTTTCAATGCAGACACAGAGGGAGGGATTGATGTGCTCCTTTGTGATGTGTGAGGCCCTCAGAGAAATTAGGATGGTGGCCCTGTGGCCCCCAAAAGAGCTGTCCTCTGAACCCACAGATAATGAGGGTCACACGCACACTTATTGTCATTGTACTTCAGAGTGACAAGTCCTTCTTCAGCGCTCTGTAAGCACGAGCACATGTCCCTCTCACCAATAGAAGTTGGTTCAATAAAGATATTACCACACCAACCCTGTCTCTCTAATATCCTGGGACCAACAACGCTGCAAACAAGTCACCGGAGTCTCTTGCACTTTTGCAGGGGTCTTTAACAAGAACAAAGGAGGCATCTTCTAGGAATTAACCTTCTAGCCCAGTCCCGTGTGGCGAGAGCAGGAAGTCTCCGAATAGCTAATACAGACTCTTGGTGGCTTGGGTGACCATATGTCCCAATTTTATAGGGACAGTCCCAATTATTGGGTCTTTTTCTTACATAGGCTCCTATTATCCCCCACCCCCTGTCCCGATTTTTCACATTTGCTGTCTGGTCACCCTGTTGATGGCAGAGTTATAAAGAAGAGCATGGCTGTGATTTACTCAGCATACCATGGGACTCTACCGCATATACAGAGTGACTCCTATTGACACTTATCCTGGAACGTCAAGTGACAGGTGAGGGAGCAGTCCCTGGATCTCAGGCAAGCAAGGAAAAGTCCAAACATTTCCCTGAGAATCACTGGGATACCTGGAGCTTTGATTTCCTCCAACCAGCCAAAGAATTCTCTGATCCTTGGGTAACTTGTTCCCCTAGCTTCAATCAGATGGAAGAATGTCCAGAACACAACAATGATACTGAAAAATGGAAGAGGGTTCTGAGAAGAACCATGGGAGGATTAATGGGTTAGAAAATGTGCCTGTTATAGTGAGAGACTCCAAGAGCTCAATCTATTTAGTTTAACAAAGAGAAGGTCAAGCGGTGACATGGTCACAATTCCAAAGGACCTATACAGGGAACAGAAGTTGGATAATAGAGGGCTGTTCAGTCTAGCAGACAATAATATAACAAGACCCAATGGCTGGAAGTTGGAAGTTGAAGCTAGACAATAAGTTGCAAAGTTTTAACAGTGAGGGGAATTAAACAAACAACTTACCAAGGTCGTGGTAGATTCTCCATTGCTGGCAATTTTTAAATCAAGATGGGATGTTTTTCTAACAGATCTGCTCTAGGAATTATTTTAGGACAGTTCTCTGGCCTGTGCTATATAGGAGGTCAGACTAGCTAATCACAACGGTCTCTTCTGGCCTTAGGATCTATGAAGCTATCATCCCAGCTGCTCCCTGGGAGAAGCAGGAAGTCTCATTCTTTATGGCTAATGCAGGCTGGATTTCACAGCCTTAAACCTGTGTTTCCTGTCCAGAAGGCCATGGAAAGAGCTAGAGAAAGTGTTTACTTCATTAGCAGTTGCCATGACATCATTAGTGTATGTTCTGTGACCTCAGGTGAACTGTGATAATTTATGATGCACCATCTCCTCTCAGACTGTAGCCCAGTCAGCCACCTTGCTGGTCACCCCCACCAGGCATTATGCACCAACTAATAAATAAATAAATTAATGGAGATATTCCTATCTCCTAAAACTGGAAGGGACCCTGAAGGGTCATTGAGTCCAGCCCCCTGCCTTCACTAGCAGGACACTGAACCATTATCCAGCTGTCCTCAGCTCCTAGGGTTGATCAACCTGGTCTCATTGGTATGAGATTTGTGTAGGCTAAGAGCATTTAGCTCAACCAGCAGCTCCCTGGGCTGGATGCAGGATTCTCTGGGGAAGGTTCTCTGGACTCTGCTATGCAGGAGCTCGGGATGGTCATAATGGTCCCTTCTGGCTTTGAAATGTATGACTCTAAACCATTTCAGTGAGGTTCCATGACTAGCAGATGAAGGGATATGTTTATCCTCACAGAGTCCCTGACCATAGTGCGCTTAGAAACCAAGCATTCAGAACACCTGAGCTCTGCCGAGCAAGGAAATCTTCCTTGGGGTTGGTTGCGGCAAGCCTCACAAAGTCTGCAAAGACCTGACCTCGGTGACTCAAGTATTCCCCCAGAGTCGTTGTCTAAACAAATCTATAGCCATTACGTTTTTATTGCCAAGCGACAACAGACACGAGTTCATAGGAGCTGTAATCCAGACTGGCCCTGTCACCCGTGTGACTCAACCTGGGTCACCAGAATTCACCAAGCCTCACCCAGAATTCACCATGGCCTCTCCCCTGTGCACACCCTCTTTTACTGACTTACAGAGGGGCTTGCTTGTAATGGCTGTTGGAGAACAAGGCTGTTTCCTTGATGTCACATTTCCACCAGGATTTCTACTAGCTGAAGCTGCCTCGCGACAGGTCTTGATTTCTGAAAGTAATTTCTCCAAGCTGTAAAGGGGTGAGCCTGGGGCTGGGCCGAAGCTGTGTAAGAGAGAGGGACAGGAGCTATTCGCAGCCTAGGCCAGCAGGCTTTGAGCAGCAACACTGCGCGGCCAGTTGGAGCTCCTCACACTCAGATCGTCGCAGTGTTTTCGTGGCTCTCTTTGCTAGGGAGACATTTCCACTGCAGCATTAGCCGTGCCTACGTGTGTGGTTGTGGCACCCGTCTGACCCCCACGGACAGTTTGCCAGCCCTTCACAAGTCTGGGGTTTGGTACCGCATCACCCAGCATGAGGAAATCCTCTGGGGGGAGTAAAGGCTGCCCCAGCATTGGCATGGAGGGGCAGTTCAGGGGCAGGGGCTGCAGCGGACGTTGACTCTCACTATGGAGTCCAGGGCCCAGGATCCCACACAGAGAATTTAATATCAGTGCGTCTTGCCAGCTGTTTATTGCTGGCAGAGGGTATGGTAGGGGTGGCCTGGTGGAGGGCGTGTTCACGCTGAGATGAAGAGATCAATAGAGGGTGGCCTACAGAGGTATAGAGCTCCTATATGCTACCAGTTCCTCTGCACTGAGGATTCCACGCTGCTGGGGGACTCTTTGCTGGGAGATGATGCAGGAGCAGCTCCTTTATGGGGTGCAATGCAGAGACTGCTCTCCTCTGAAGCTGCAGAGGACACCGGCTGAGTGGACCCCAACGACCACCCTTCCCCTTCCCAGCCTCTAAAGGAAGCTGCAATTACTCTAGCTGGGTTCCACGGTGGAACCTCAGGACAGGACCTGACAGCACTTCCCCTGGGGCGGGGACTCTGGGACTGTGTTACCGTGTCCCCAAACTGCGAGTGAGGTGGACGTTAGCACCTTTCGGCGTAGCAAGGCCTTGTATGTGCACAAATGTATTTATACGCAAACACGTCAACCTGGCTAACGGCGTTAGGAAGTGGGGTAAAAGCTGGAATGGTGCCTCACCCCCAGAGAAACTCCTCAGCACTCTTACGGGAGAAAAACGGGATCTAAAACCCATCAGAAAAAAACAAAGCCAGCTTTTACCCCAGCCTCTGCAGTCCCCCATTTAAATCAAGCGCAAAGTGCCGTACTGGGGCAAGGGGATGGAGAAATGGGGCCGGACTCAGCACTGTTACTCCAGATTTCTGCTGTTATAGCTCTCTTGATTTCGATGGAGTGACACAAGCATAAAGCTGGATAGGGCAGAGGAGTATCAGGGCCACAGTACTGAACTGTACTGGGCCAAGAAGAAATCCTCAGAAGACAAAATGGAGCATTCAGCCAAATTGATAACGTTTGTATTGACCTACACATAGAGATAACATCGTTATATAATTCTAATTAGACTTGGAAGGGGGCAGCGGGTTTTATTTTTCATGCAGCTGATTGATATTGGCTAAAATGTTTTCACTAGCAGGAAATAAAACAAAACCAGCTCTTAAATGCAGTGATTTCAGAAGTTGAAATTCGGAACTAGAATCAGAGGATGTCATCGTTGTTTTGATTGCCAAACAGAAGTGATGGCAAATGAGGGCTGTCTGGAGGTGCAGTGAAGGGTGTGTTTGGAATTAACTCTCCCTCTCTCTAGGGTGGATTTGTAACAAAGGTGGAGGGATAAGTGGATCATTAGAGGTTTAGTAATTAAAATGCAATCATCCCCATCTTATAAGATACTTGATGTCAACATCAGCCCCTGAGTGAGGGTCCCTGGCTCCTCTTTGGAGGGTACTTTTTTTTTATAATCTAATAAATAGCATTACTTGTGAAGCTCCCAATGGGGATGCAAGAGCGTGAGTACCAACCTCAGGGCAGATGGTTCAAAACTCCAATTTGGTTGTGAGTTCTGGGCTTAGATTTCACCAACCAACTGTGCCAAGTGCAAACTCTTTGGGCACTTAACAGCCAGTCCCCTTGGGTTCTCCCGCCTGCCTTGCCACCCAGGTGAATGTATCTCTGTGACAGATGGCCTCTTCCACCAAGAATCACAGCAATATTCAGGTTACTCCTAATCCCAAAGGACCAGTCACTTACCCCAGGTCAATTGTGTTTTAGGTCTCACACCAAAGATAACACTTGTAGCCAATCCTACTGTAAACTATATGAAGATTTATTAAATTAGAAAAGGAAATTAGAGCGTTATTTACCAGATTAAAGCAGGTAAACATAGATACACAAATGTGTTATAGTCTGAGGGCATGTCTACAGTATAAAATTAAGTTGACCTAATTTACATTGATGTACGGTCACCTCAGTGATTTAATTGGTTTGACACGTCCACAGTATGCTCCTTGTGTTGGCAGAGTGTGTCCTCACCAGAAGCGCTTGCACCAATGTAACTGCCAGTCTGGGGCATTGTGGGATGGTTTCTGAAAGGCAGCAACAGCTGATGTAGGCAACACAGTGTTTACACTGACACTGCGTCAACCCAACTGCACTGATCTAAGCGCTCTGCATCTTGTGGAGGAAGAGTTAAGCCGGTGTAGTGGGCGAGTTGCATTGATGGGAGTTGCAGTTTAGTGTAGAAGCTTACAGAGTTAGGTCGACATAAGCTGCCTTACGTCAACCTAATGGTGTAGTGTAGACCAGGCCTCAGGTTTCAAAAGGTAATATAAGCATCTATAATCAGCAAGCCTTATTTGTCCTTTAGGGCTAACCCAGGCTACGCAGCTGGCGAATCTCTTGCTTATGTCTAGAAACCCCTTGCTCCCCCAGCGTCCAAGCAGCACAGAGATCCTTCGTTCCTTTGGTCTGGGGTTTTTATTCCCCTCCTGTCATGTGCTCTGAGCTGCAAACTCGCTGATGGGAGGCATCCACTTTCATGACTCCTCTTCAGGGGGCGGAGAGCAGAACAACAATAAGAGTCATTAGTCCTTATATTGACGGTTTCTCCATCCAGGTGTAGGGAGTTACTGGTTGTAAGATCCAACCCGAGCCTGTCAGTTACTGATGACTCTCCTCTTTTAGGAGGAGAATGACAATTTATGTAGAAGAGCAGGTCTTCATAGTAATGAGTGTCCATCTCCTGTCTGGCAATTCAGACAGCCACTGAGGCGCACCATACAACCACTCAAATGTTATATTACAATATGGGATACAGATTTTACAAGTCAGCTTAATGCAGGCAGCAGCTCATATGTATTTGATAGTCTAAACACCAAACTCTTTCTAATAATTCTAATACCTATTTTATCAATATTAACGCACAAGTGAGACAGCCAGATTCCAGCTGTGCATCTGCCAGTGTCCAGATGAGACGTGGGGACCTTGGCACTTGGTCTGCCAGTGTCACACTACTAACCTCAGATAACCTTTGATTCCCCATATTGGGGGCCTCTGATGCCCAACGCACACCTTAACAAATCCAATACAGATGAGTAGCAGGATACGTACGCTGTGTGCACAGACGTTATATTATGGGTGGGACTGGTAGTAACACCTGTGTGATCAGATGTTCAGCTGAGTGCATGGGTTCTTTCTGCATGCCGCACCGGCTCTGACCAGATAGCCCATACAACAGGCTCTGATCAAACGGCCCAGTAGGACCACAAGACTCGGTTTGGTAGTGAAGGCAGCCGGCCAGGTTTATTGCTGACGAAGCACGGTGCCAATGGTGCTAACTCAATGGTTACAGTTACACTAACCCATGTACGCCCGTGACTATGGACCAGCTCAATCAGTGACGGGACTCTCCACTGCCCCCTGGGCTGGAGGAAGGGTCAAGGCAAGGGATCCCAACATTTATAGACTGAGACAAGCAATCTGGGATAAACAACTTATGTACCTGCATTTCACGGCATGTTTGTTACCTCCCCTTCTACTTTCCTCCTGAAGTTTCAGACAAAATTCATCACTTTTGTCAAACCATTTTATCGTGTGCTAGGTTGGGGTGTTCTTGCGCTGGCCTATGTTTACATATTCGGTGTGTTTTAGCAATGCCAGCAATACTGGCGTCGAGTTTGTGTACTGGACACTGGCTTGCAGGCAAGCATCTGCTTTTGCTAGGGCCTGACTCCTGCTCATAGCATAACTTCTGCTGATTTTGGTTCAGGCCCCAGGCCTATGTCCTTGTGTCTTAGATGTTTCCAGCAGTCATCCTGGGTGGGGATTCAGTGAAGAACGAACCCTGATCATGTCCCTCCTCTGCCTTAAATAGGTTTTACATATGGCGGGAATCCTTTATTTTCCAGTGTGGTTCCCTGCCCTCAGTGGAAAAATACTAGTATTCTATCATGAAGTCCAGTACCAGGTGACTTTATCACATGACCTTGCAGTGTCAAAGTAGCCACGAGTCAGAGGTTGTTTGTAGCATCCCAGGAAAGCTTTTCAGAAAGGTGGGAGATTAACTTCTTCCAAGATGTATTGTTCAACCTAATGGTCCATTGACTTGTCCCCAGCTAGCCAGCCGGACTGATTGAATTATGTCTGGTGGGCATTCCACAGGTGCGAACACTTTTCCAGTACAGATGTATAGTTAATATTCCTAACTTTAGATACAGAAATGGTACATCCATCCATACAAATAAGATAATTATATTCAGTAAATCATAACCTTTCCAGTGATATCTCACATGCCTTATGTTGCACAAAATATATCATAGTCAGGCTATAATCATATTCTAACAATATTTCTATGAAGAAGACAGAGTGTAGTGTCACAGGGGACAGAGCAGCACGAGAGGGGGCAGAGCAGAACTGTCAGTAACCCCTAGAGCAGTAGTCTCCTCCAGAACCTGGAACGGAACCCAGGAGTCTTGAGTCTGGGTCTTCCTCTGCTGTCAGCAAACAGCTGTGAAAGCCACTGGCAAAGTGTCTCCACCCCTTCCAGGGGTAGGTCCACACAGAAGATAACTGCCTCCCACTGCTGTCAGGTTCTCTGCCCGCTCAAGTGATAGAGGAGTGTGCTATGGCTCTAAAGACCCCAGCCCTGCTGATGACCCGGGGAGAGGACAGACAACGTGGTGACACAAGATGAAATTTTCATTTTTTTCCCCAATTTTTAAAAAGGTACATCCAAAGAAATGAAGGGAAGACAGCTGAAGAGTTGCAAAGTCAAGCCCTCACAAATTAGAAAATGCCACAATTAAGGTTGTCCATGCAACATTAGTTTGGCTCCCTTGTGCATACACATTATGATTCAGTCTTTAACTACGTGATCACATACCATGATTTACAAAGGATCCCTGCCCAGGATGGAGCGGCCTAGGGGCGGACCAGGGTTGTTTAGTATTTGAGGCTATTGTCTATAGGCTCCTTGCTCTGTTGGTTGCAGAAGTTGGAGAGTGGGTAGTGAATGAGGCAGGGGACTGCAGGAAGAGAGAAGATGGTTAAGGCAGTTGCCACAGAGTTCCAATGTGATGCAGGGCAAGTGGTTTAAAGCAAACTTTTCAGAGGTGGCCACTAATTGCATGTTCCTTATTTTCTGAGCGCCTGACCTGAGATCCTGGAGACGGGTTTGCAGAAGTGCTGTGCACTCACAATGGCAACTGAAGTCACTGGGGGCTCTGCTTTGACCATAGAAAATGCTATATAATGCTAAGTACTCTGGAAAACAAGGCCCTACAATTGGGCATCCAACATTAGTGGACACTTCTAGCAATTTGCTTTTAAAATGTTTTGCCTCAGTTCCTCATGTGTAAAATGGATATAGTAATACTACTTCACCTCGCCGAGGTGTTAGGAGGATCAATTCATTAATGTTTGTGAAGCGCTCAGATACTGCAGTGATGAGCACAATGGAAAAGCCCATGAGGAAATGAGTAATTCTGTATTCAGAGCAGGGTTTGAATAGTGTGCACTACATAAGGCCTGGGGCAACACACTGCATAATGAAAATAACACAAAATATTAAATACTCACTCTGTGAGAATCAACCATCCTGTACACTGATTGACGCAGGGGTCCGGTGGAAAAAATAGCATAACAGTATGTATTTAAAGGCTGTACGGTAATGCATACACACAATATGCGAATTTAGGTTGTACGGGCAACCTTAATTCCGGCATTTCCTAACTTTTGAGTGCTTGACTACGCAACCTTAACATTCTTTCAGAAGAATCTTTTGTATGTGCCCGCGCACACACACACACACACACCCCTCTCTGCCATAGTCTAGGTTGTGTTATTACCCTGTAAAGTTACCTTCCATCCTGATTTTGCAGGTGTGATATTTTTACTTTTTCTTTAAATAAAGTTCTTCCTTTAAGAACCTGTTTGATTTTCAGTGTCCTAGGGACAAAGAGTCTGATCGGGACTCACATTGTTCTCAAGGCTTCCCGGGAAAGGGAGTGAGAGGGCTTGGGGGAATATTTTGGGGAACAAGGGACTCTGAGTGACCCTGTTCCTGATTTTTTGTCTTAGTCACTTGGACGGTATTGCTGCCACCTCCAAGGACAAGGAAAGGATTTGTGTCTTGGGGAAGTTTTTAACCTAAACTGGTAAAAATAAGCGTAGGGGGTCTTTCATGCGGGTCCCCACATCTGTACCCCAGAGTTCAGCCAGGGAAGGGAACTCTGACACGGTTGGATGAAAATTGGATTGATACAGAGAGAATAGTAAGAGTTAAGATATCTCCCCTTTGGACATTTGTCACTGAATTGTTTCATTTTTCTTTTGCAATAATCTAAAGCATTCTGGGATCTGTCCTTTGGCCACATTGTTGTTCCTCATGTGCAGATTTCTAGAATACCGATTATACATAGATAGTGTTTGTCCAGGAGCATGTTACAACTGTTTAGTCATAAGCGTAATATGTGCACCAGGCCAAACCTTCTGCAACTGATGATGTCTCTGCCATGGCATGAGTGCAATCACTGACTCCGTTCCTACCCCAAACCTACAAGAATGAAATAAGAAGCTACAGGAAAGACTTGTGCGTTCCTTGCCTGCCACCTTTGTATTGCCCACAATACTGGATAACAAACTCCAACACTCTATAGGGTTTCCACATCCATCTCAACCCACAGTGAAAAGCGGCGCATAGCCAATTCCAACAAACTTGCATTCTAGTGCACAACCTTAACAGTGACCTCAGCAGTGTTAAGACAAAGAAGGGTTCAGAGAAGAACTATGAGAAACATTAGAAACATGCCTTATAGCAGTGGTCCCCAATCTTTTCGTCTGGTGGGCACCAGACGAAGGACCGTAGCGGCGGTTGAGCATCCGCCAAAATGCCGCCGAATTTCAGCGGCATTTCGGCAGATGCTTGACCGCCGGCCAGGATGCGGGCGCATTTAGATGCGCCTGCGGGCACTGCGTTGGGGACCCCTGCCTTATAGGGATAGACTCAAACAGATCAATCTATTTATCTTAACAAAGAGAAAGTCAAGGGGTGACTTGATTACAGTTTATGAGTATCTACATGGGGATCAAGTATTTAATAATGGTCTCCTCAGCCTAGCAGAGATAGGTATAATATGATCCAATGGCTGGAAGCAGAAGCTAGATAAATCCAGACTGGAAATAAGGTGTACATTTTTGACAGTGAGAATAATTAACCATTGGAAACATAAACAAAGTGTTATAGTGGATTCTTCATCAATGCCAATTTTTAAATACAGATTGGATTTTTTCTGCCTAGAGTGTGGAGGGTAAGTGAAGAAAATATGTATTCCTGTGCAGCAAGTTATTTTATTCGAATATCACTCTATCTATCTATCCTCATACAAATCTATCTATCGCTGTCTCTTTTGGGGAGTTGGGAGGTTCGCACAGTATTTCCCAATCAGCTGTCCCAAACCATCATTTCCCCAAGAAAGTATGGAGAGCTCCAGAGTGGTTAGAAAGGAATACGTGCAGAATTGTCCCTAGCCAACGTATCCATCAGGTGAAAGTGTAGTTAATGTAGAGAAGATAGAGCCCAGCATTATCCATCACTGCTGCTTGGAACAAAATAAAGGCTCCAATTGATTTTGTGTTGTAAAGTAATTAATTGTTGTGCAAAGCATGGTTTAAAGGCCACATTCCTACAGCTAGAACCTCTGGCTGTGTCAGCAGCAGCTGGCAACTGAGAAATGTTAAGAGTGTCACAGAGATTGCCTTGGGTGCTCAGAAAACAGATGTAATTTGCAATAAGATGATAAAAGATGTAGTGAGTGAGGTGTGAGAATTGGGAAGAAGTTGCATAAAGCACTAGGAATTGTGGACCTGATTCTAAGAACATAAGAGCTGCCAGACTGGGCCAGACCATGGTCCCTCTTGCCCAGTAGCCTATCTCCCACAGTGGCCCATACCAGAGTTTCAAGGGGAGCGTACAGAACAGGGCAGTTGGAGTGATTCACCCCTGTCTTCCACTCTCACCTTCTGGTAGTTAAAGGTTTAGGGGTTGCCAATGGCATAGCGTTTCTAAGCCTTTTGGCCAATAGCCATTGATGGACCTGTCTTCCATGAACGTATCTATTTCTTTTTTGGCTATCACAATATCCCATGGCAATGAGTTCCACAGGTTGGCTGGACATTGTGTGAAAAAGTACTTCCTCTTGCTCGTATTAAACCTTTTGCCTATTAATTTCATCGAGTGACCCCCAGCTTTTGTATTGTGTGAAAGGGCAAATGACACTTCTCTATTCACTTTGTCCACACCATTCATGATTTTATAGACCTGTATCATATCCTCTTTTAGTTGTCTCTTTTCTAAGCTGAACCACCCTAATCTTTTTAGTCTCTCCCTGTATGGAAGGCATTCCACACACGTGATCATCTTTGCTCCCCTTCTCTGAACCTTTTCTAGTTCCACCATCTTCTTTTTAAAATGGGACAGCGAGAACTGCACACCGTACTCAAGGTGTGGGCACACCAGGAATTTATATAGTGGCATTATGATCTTTTCTGTCATATTATCTATCCCTTTCCAAATAGTTCCTAACCTACAGTTAGTCTTTTTGACCACTGCTATGCATTAAGCAAAAGTTTCAGAAAACTCTCCGTGGTGACTCCTTCTTGGGTAGCAGCAGCTAATTTAGAACCTACTGTTGTGTATGTGCAGTTGGGATTATGTTTTCCAGCGTACATTACTTTGCACTTATCAGCATTGAATTTAATTTGCCATTTTCTTGACCAGTCACCCAGTTTCATGAGATCCCTCTGTACTGCCTCACAGGCTGGTCTAAACTTAACTACCTTGAATAAGTTTGTATCATCTGCACATTTTGTCACTTCACCGTTCACCCCCTTTTCCAGCTCATTAATGAATAAATTGAACAGCATAAGTCCCAGTAGAGATCTCTTAGGGACCCTACTGTTCACCTCTCTCCATTGTGAAAACTCACCATTTATTCCTACCCTTTGTTTCCTATCTTTCAACCAGTTACTAATTGTAGCAGAGCGAAGACTTACTGGCACGGCGCCTCCTGCTGGTCATTTGGGAATTAGCTCGTCCAGCACTCAGAGCCCCTCCTAGTGGCTGGTGTCTCGCCTCCTTCAGGCCCCCGTGTCCCTCCCGGACCCCGGTGCCCCTTACCCTGGGGTTCTGCCCTGTGCAGCACCCACATACACTGGGTCTCCCCTCCCAGGAGAACTCCCAACCCTCTGCACCCACATTGCCTCAGTGGCTACTGCCAGTCGCCATCTAGCCCCCACTCACTGGAGCAGATGGCAGTCTATAAAGGCCACGCATCACTGGCAAGGGGGTCAGACCTGTTGCCTCTGCCTATTCCTGGGCTGCACCTCCCAGCCCCAGTACCTGCACAGGCCTTTACTCAGGCCTCAGCCTGGGGAGTTGCCAGGCTGGAGCTCCCCAGCTCCTCTTGCCCTTCCCCAGCACTGCTCTGCTTCAGGTACCCTGTGCTCCCAGGCAGCCAGGTCCTTCTCCCTCCACAGCTGGAGAGAACCTCTGACCCAGCTCCTTCCTTAGACCTTCTTATACTCCCAGCCCGGCCCTGATTGGCTCCCCAGGGCAGCCCTTTCCCAGAACTGTTTTTAACCCCTTCCACACCGGAGTGGGGTGACTGCCCTGCTACACTAATCCATGAGAGGGCCTTCCCTTTTATCCCATGGCTAACTTGTTTCCTTGTGAGCCTTTAGTAAGGGACCTTATCAAAGGCTTTCTGAAAATTCAAGTACATTATATTGACTGGATCACTCTTATCCACAGGCTTGTTGACTCCCTTAAAGAATTCTAATAGATTGGTGAGGCATGACTTCCCTTTACAAAATCTGTGTGTGTCCTCCCCAACAAATCATGTACATCTATGTGTCTGATAAATTCTGTTCTTTACCATAGTTTCCACCAATCTGCCCAGTACCAAAGATAGTTCCCTCATTCTATAATTGCCAGAATGGAGATTCTGGAGCCCTTTTTTAAAATCGGCATTATATCAGTTAGTCATCTGGCACAGAGGTGGATTGCAGTGATAAATTACATACCACAGTTCATTCTGAATTCTTGAGTGAATACTGTCTTCTCTCATGTGTGCCAGCTGAGGCTCTATTTAGGAATTTTGTGATAATGGGGCACTGACTCTGCATGGGTTACTCTTGAGAGTTGTCCTTAGCTACTCCAGTCATCACAGAGCCATGGGATACTCCCATAGTTCAGAACCAGTGAGTAAGATGTGTTCCTGTATTTGTCATGGAGGCTAATAAAATGTCTGATGAATAGCCGAGCATAATGAAGGGGGAGAGATGAGGCAGAATTTTCTATTGGTTATAGTGCAACATGTCTTCACAGAGGTTTTATGAAGAATCTGACCCTTTCCCATTATTTTCTGCCTTTCCCCTATGGACTCCACTCAGCCACTACCTTGCCAAGAAATTATTCAGATCTGTATGGAAAGCCAGGCAAGGAAAGCATCACCCAAAATGTGAAAGTGAAGAACGGCCCTTCTGGGTAAAGCAGAAGAATTAGTCAGCTATTGTCTATAAGGTGCTAGTCCTGTAAATTAAAAGCACAGATGAGAACACAGAAGACAGTTAAGTTGGGATCAGGTTTTAATGATGCGAAGGATAGCTGGTGTCATGGACCTTTCATGGAAATGAGCTTATGGCTGAATGTCAGAATCTTTACAAGGCAATTAAAAACGTTGATAGTTTGACTTGTAAGACATCTCTAGATTTCTGGCATTTCTAAACACCACAGTTAATACACTCAAGTGATGGCATAACCCCAAAGAGTGCACAGAAGATGAGAAGATCTTTAGATGAAGTCTCTTTCTCCTACTGTGACTTTTACATTAACCAGACTTTGGCCTCAGTGTATAAATAAGACTTTTCTGAGTTCTCTGTTTTCCATTTGTACAATGTCTCTCATTAAAGTACCCGCTACCAAACATGTGCTGTCATATGCGGCACCACTTGGAAAGGTTGATTTCAAATTATCATATGAAATCATCTGCAAACGCTTGGAAGGTGCTAAGGTGATAGGGAATAGCCAGCATGGATTTGTAAAGAACAAATCATGTCAAACAAATCTGAAAGCTTTCTTTGATAGGATAACGAGTCTTGTGGATAAGGGAGAAGCAGTGGATGTGGTATACCTAGACTTTAGTAAGGCATTTGATATGGTCTCGCATGATATTCTTATCAATAAACTAGGCAAATACAACTTAGATGGGGCTACTATAAGGTGGGTGCATAACTGGCTGGATAACCGTACTCAGAGAGTAGTTATTAATGGTTCCCAATCCTGCTGGAAAAGGTATAACAAGTGGGATTCCGCATGGTGTCTGTTTTGGGACCGGCTCTGTTCAATATCTTCATCAATGACTTAGATATTGGCATAGAAAGTTCGCTTATTAAGTTTGCAGATGATACCAAACTGGGAGGGATTGCAACTGCTTTGGAGGATAGGGTCATAATTCAAAATGATCTGGACAAATTGGAGAAATGGTCTGAGGTAAACTGGATGAAGTTTAACAAAGACAAATGCAAAGTGCTCCACTTAGGAAGGAGCAATCAGTTTCACACATACAGAATGGGAAGAGATTGTCTAGAAAGAAGTACGGCAGAAAGCGGATCTAGGGGTTATAGTGGACCACAAGCTAAATATGAGTCAACAGTGTGATGCTGTTGAAAAAAAGCAAACATGATTCTGAGGTGGGAGAAAACTTGTTCATCTTAGCCTCTACGGATAGAACAAGAAGCAATGGGCTTAAACTGCAGCAAGGGAGGTTTAGGTTGGACATTAGAAAAAAGTTCCTAACTGTCAGGATGGTTAAATATTGGAATAAACTGCCTAGGGAGGTTGTGGAATCTCCATTTCTGGAGATATTTAAGAGTAGGTTAGATAAATGTCTATCCGGGATGGTCTAGACAGTATTTGGTCCTGCCATGAGGGCAGGGGACTGGACTCGATGACCTCTCGAGGTCCCTTCCAGTCCTAGAATCTATGAATCTATAAGAGTCATTGTTTGTTGTAGATCCATTAGTGAGTTTCACTTTTAGAATGGATCTAGATGGCTGTAGACTTCAGTCCAGGTGGTTCAGTTATTTTAAAAAAAGAATACTACAAAACTGTCTTCTCTAGTCCCTGGTTTTGTTGAGATACAGTTTTGTTGACTTCAGGAGAAGACTTTCTCTGTCATACGTTGATGGGAATTAGTCCGTTTATCATTTGATTAAATAATGGAGTATGTGGAGTGAGTAATTCCCAAGCATTCTAGTAACCGGAACAAGTTACTTTATAAACCACTCTACTGCAGGAGGAATCTCTCACATTGCAGTGAGGATTGAGTTGTTTTAATTTGCCTTCTCCTTTCTGAGCTGTTAGGTGAAATGCGCCTCAGGTTTTCATGGTTTCTAGAAACTGGCTTCTTGAATCGAACAGTGAGATTTTTTTGTAAACAGTTAACAGCAGGAGCTGGAGCTGTAAGAAAAACACCAAAGAATGCAAGACTCAAGATAATATCCTGAGAGTTGGGAGCAGCGAGGTTAGGTTGGGCGTGTTATGAGCGACATTGCTGCACAACGGAAGCCATTTGCAGTAATGACTTTTACTGGTCCTAGACAGGCTGGGTACAACACTGAATTCTTGGGTGCTGTACACTGGCACCTGGTCTGTTAACTACTTGCTTTCTATTTACAGACTTCTCCTTTGTCGGGCACGCTTGCAACAGGCGGTAGGTAATATGTGTTAGCTAACCCCAAGTTATCCTCAATCAGTTTAATGATCTAGATGAACTCTAGGCTTTCTCAACCAGTTCATGCACGGGAAAATACTAGGGTATTAAAACATCTTAGTTAAAATATCGAAGCTACCAGGGTTGAAAAATACCCCTTTTATTTTAGTCTAGATAAGTCATAGTGAAGAACTGAAGGCTGGTTGGGGGAGGCTTGCATGGCAAGGTAAGCAGCTCATTTTACGGTCCCGAGATGAAATTCAAGCATAGAGTTTAAGGCCAGAAGAGACCACCAGATCATCCAGTCTGACCTCCTGTGTATCACAGGCCACCAGTACAACCCAGCACCTACACACTAACCCAACGAGCAAAATGAGACAGGGTACAGGAGCACAGGTGCCTGAGGACTCTGCAATGGAAGAGAAATGAGTAAGTGAGAGAGACCCAGATGATCCTGGTAAGTGACCTGCACTCCACACTGCAGAGGAAGGTGAAAACCACCCAAGGTCACTGCCAATCTGACCTAGGGGAAAATTCCTTCCCAACGGCACAGATGGTGATCAGTTAAACCCTGAGCATGTGAACAAGAACCAGCCAGTTAGGCACCTGAGTGAGATAATGCTTGGTGCCACCTCAGAGCTCTGGCCTTCCCCGTCCTAGGTCCCATCTCCAGCCATGGCCATCCCTGATCTTTCAGAGGAAGGAGATAAAAAACCTCCCAGAATACACTGGGGGAAAAATCCCTTCCTGGCCTCTGCAGATTGCTGGCTGAAACCCTGAAACATGAGCTTTGGGAACTTAAGACATATACTGGAAGTGAGCCCCAGAGCTGCTAAGCCCTGTCCCCCAGCATCACAAGCAACCCCGGCATACAATCCCACTCATACATTTGTCCAGCTCTCGCTTAAAAGTAATTAAGTTGTTTACCCCCACAACTCCTATGGGGAGGCTGCTCCAGAACATCACCCCTCTGACGGTGAGAAACCCTCTAATTTCCAGCCTGAATTTGTTTCTGGCCAGTTTATCCCCATTTGTTCCTGTGCCAACACTGTCTTTTAGTTTAAACAGCTCTTCACCCTCCCCCGTATTTACCCTGTTATTTTTATAGAGAGCAATTAAATCCCCTCAGCCTTCTTTTTGCAAAATGAAACAAATCCAGCTCTTCCAGTCTCCTCTCATAAGATGGGCCCCCGATCAGCTTAATAACTCTTCTCTGCATCTGTTCCAGTTTAAATTAACCCTTCTCGAACATGGGGGACCAGAGTGGCGCACAGTATTCCAGACGAGGTCTTACCAGTGCCTTGTACAATGGTACTAAGACTTCAACAGCTCGACTGGAAATGCCTCGCCTGGATCGCATTTGCCTTTTTTCACAGTCGCATCATATTGGTGGCTCAGAGTCATCCTGTGGTTGAGCTACATGCTCAGATCTCTCCCTTCCTGTGTTGTTTCCAGCTGATGATTCCCCAGCTTGTAGCAGAAATTCTTATTATTAGATTCCAAGTGCATGACCTTGACCTTTGTACTTCTGAATTTCGTCCCGGTTCTGGTTCTGTGCATGTGGAGAAGCAGGGGGTGGGCAGAGGGTGGCAGCGGTTTGGGGCCTTACATCCCTCCCTAGGAGGAGGGGGATATCGACCCCCTTCCTGGGTGATGAGTGTGCAAGAGAGATGCTGAATATGCCGGCTGGGGGAGGGTCAACTGACAGTTTGTATGACAGCAGTTTGGTCTCTAGCCTCGGGGGAACCTGCAGTAAGAAAGTAAGAGGGAGTGAGGGGGCCGGAGCTGTATTGTGATTAAAATGCTTGGGAGGTGTTAAAACTAAAAATAGTCTCAAAAGCCCTGAGGCCTGTTAAGTGACAGAAAACATGGTGTCCTTCCTTCAGCTGCACTGCTACTCTGCTTCTGACAACCCCCACCCAAACACACACACTCTGAGGCTCTCACACATACTAAGGGATCCATTTTAGATTTGTGTCAGAGGCTGTGTGAGGGCTGGTGGGGTGTGTGTGTGTGTGCACATGCATATGTATGCACTGGCATGCAGGGCTCTCTGTGCGTGAGTGTGTACAGGAATGCTGGGCTGTGTGTGAGCATGCACACATGTGTATACATGGTCATGCTGAGCTCTGTGTGTGTGTGTGTGTGTGTACAGGCACGTTGATTTGTGTGTGTGTGTGTGCACATGCACATGTATACACTGGCATGCAGGGCTCTGTGTGTGTGTGTGTGTGTGTGTGTACACGGGCATGCTGGTCTAGCCGCAATGCCTAGAAGCCTTTGTCCTACCCATCCCATGTGGTTTGTCCTTCAAGTTGCTTTGAAAACTCTCCTCTGCTGTGTTACCTCCAAAACACTGGGCAGTGTCTTGGCAGCTGGTGAGCTGTGATGGCTGCGTATGTGACGGCTCACCCCCCTCTCATTGTGCTCCCCACCTCTCTTGGTTGTATTGCCCTCAGGTCTCTGACCTTATCTTAGACTGGAAGCTCTCTGGGGCATGGACTGTCCCTTTGTAGTGTCTGTGCAACGCTTCGCACAGTGGGCCTCGGCCCCTTACGCTTTAATAATAATCAAAATAATCATCGTCATCATTCCACTAAATCATAGAATCATAAAACCCTGGGGTTAGAAGGGACAGCAAAGGCCATCACCCCTCCCGAGATGCACTGCGTAGAGTGGCACTATCACCTCCCGTGACTTGTATGCTGTGCCTCAATTCATGCAACCCAAAATTGCATTTGCTTTTTTTGCAACAGCATCACACTATTGACTCATGTTGAGGTCATGATTCACCACAACTCCCAAATTTTTCTCAGCAGCCAAGCTGCTGCCAAGCCAGTTATCCTCCATTCTGTATCTGTGCATTTGGTTTTTCTTCCCTGAGTGTAGCACCTTACGTTTGTCTTTGTTGAATTTCATTTCGTTGTCTATAGCACAGTTCTTCAGTTTATCAAGATCCCCCTGGATCTTAGCTCTATCCTCCACAGGGTTTGCACACCCCCGCCCCCCCAGATTTCTGTCATCTGCAAATCTGATCTGTTTGCTGTCTATTCCTATATCCAGGTCATTAATAAAGATGTTAAACAACAATGGAATCAGAATAGATCCCTGTGGAACCCCACCTGAGACCTCCCTCCAATCTGATATCATTCCATCCATAGTTACTCGTTGCGGTTTTTAATCAATTAGGTATCTACATAATGGTAGTTCTACTGAGCCTACATTTCTCCAGCTTACTTATCAGAATGTCATGTAGGAATGTGTCAAAAGCCTTGTCAAAGTCCAGGTATATTATTTCTATCACATTCCCCCTATCCACCCAGCTAGTTACCCTGTCAAAGAAAGAAATCAAGCTAGTTTGACATGATTTGTTCTTGGTAAATCCATGGTGGCTGCTAGTGATCACCCCCTTCATCCTCCCGGTATTCGCAAATTGAATGTTTTATCCATTGCTGTAGTAGCGTCCCAGGTATCAAAGTCCGACTGACTGGTCTATAGTTTCCCAGCTCCTCCTTTTTAAAGATGGGCACTACCTTAGCCATTCTCCAGTCTTCCAGGACCTCTCCTGTTATCCGTGAGTTTGTAAATATTATTGCCAGTGGTGCCGAGATTTCTTCAGCTAATTCCTTCAGTACCCTGAGGTGAACTGCATCCGGCTCTGCTGACTTGAATTCATTCAGATCAGTCAAAAGTTCCCTGACATGTTCTTTAGTTATCCTGATAGGCATCCTTTCTCCTTTATTGTCTATGATAACTTTACTAGTAATCCGGTCACGTGTTATTTTTTTGTGTGAAGTCTGAAGCAAAGTAGGCATTCAGCAGTTCTGCCTTCCTATTATCTTCTGTTCCCAGCTCACTTTCTCCATTGAGCAGCAGACCCGCGCCATCCCAGATCCATCTTTCTTCCTTCCATTTCCCAGATGTCTCCCTTCTGGTTTTGAGATAGCTAAAAAGCTCCTCGCGCAGCCACATTGGGCTCCTCTGACTCTTCTTATCTTTCTAACTGCATTAGTGCCCTGCCCGCAGCTCTGTTACAGCTCAGAGTCATTGTCATTCACTCCACTTCTGAGGGGCAAATAGTACAGCTGTTCGGACAATTTTCATCAAAAGTTTTCCATCAGAAAATGACATTTCAATTAAACTGATTTTTTTCACCAAGTCATATAAAATTTGAGAACATTTCAAAGAAATTTTGTTGAAAATTGCATTTCAGAAAAAAGTCATAATTTCAGGAGCAGACTGTGTTTGCATAGACACACCTATTCTGCCTACATGCGCAGCAGGATGGAGCTGCGTTGACAAAGTCATCAATTTTGGCTAGTGTGTCTATGCAAACACAGTCTGCTCCTGAAGTCTTCCCCGACTGTGCATCACTAGATGGCAAGGGAGAGCTCATTCAGACCCTGCTTATACAAATATTTCTGAAATTTCCCATGAAACAGAAATTCCAAGTGTCTCTGTGTGTTGTCCATAGCAGTGCATGTGACACATCACATGATGCACTACCACTGACATGCCATACAACAACGTAAACTTCATAACAGCCATACACAAATGAAAAAGAAAATGCTTTGCTAAACAAAAAATTCATTTTGAACTGAAATTATCACACGTCTCCATACAAAGGGCCAGAGGGCGCTTCTGGTAGGATCCTTGTATCCGATTCTCCCAGGCTTTTTATTTGCAGATGTCTAGGAGGCATGTGGCTGTAATGCTCCCTCGCTCTCCTGGTCGGAGGGAGGTCACTCAGGCTAGTTCTATCGGTTCAGGGCCAGAGTCTGTCAAACAGGCAAGAGCCCCAGTAGGGCTGCGTGATTCATAGTCACTACCAGGCTTGGGTAGCACAAGTAGCCAGCCCTTAAACACAGTCTATCAGGGCTGGCTGGGGCATGGGCGGAGCTCGAGCAGTCAGCAAACAAAACAGTCTACAGGTGAGTGGTACGGGAAGCTCCTCTTCAGAGCTAGAGCCTCCTTTCGCAGTGTAGGGGGTCAGCCACCCTGGGGTGGGATTTCAAGGGGATGTGGGCCCACCCTACTCCACCGTGTCCCAGCCCAGGGCCCTGGCAGGGGCAGAATCAGCGGGGATCCAGCCGCAACACACCAACTGGACCACCTCTGGCTCTGCAGCCAGCTGCTTCAGGGCTGCCCCTGGTCCACTTCCTGCCACCCTGGGGTTCGGTACCTGCGGCCTCCAGGCCTCTTCCGGCACCTCGGGATATACAGCAGCAGGTACTCCGGGCCAGTCCTCGTCAGCGTCTGGGCTTCGGGAACAGCCAGACGCAGGTTCCTCTCCGGGACGTGGGAGAACAGGCAGAGCCTCCTTCTCCCGGGTGGCACGGGCCAGGCAGCGTGGGGATGGGAGGCTGACCCCTGCCCTGCCCCTTCTGCCTGAGGCCCCGCCCCTCCGGGGGAGCCGGAGTCAGGCCCCCGTACCGGTAAGAATTTAATACTACTTTCACCCCTGCTCGTATGAAATTGCTGGCATGCCCAGACTGCGGCTCCGCCTGATTCCCAGCCCCGGTGGGACACCCCAGCGATGCTACATGAGTAGGTGATGTTTCCTTCGCACCGCAGAACAGAGGAGGAATGAAAGGAAAGCAAACCTGTTCATCTCTTTAAAGGATGAACTCGAGATCTAGACTCTTATCTCGTCTCTCTTGATGTCATGGTAGGACTGCTCTGCTGCGAGACGTCGCTGAGGCTTTCGAGTCTTTCTAGCACAGTTTAAAGAGCGGAGAACACATGTTTGAGTTGCTAATTAAAGCCTGAACCAAGGTCTTTTGTAGAAATCCGGATCATTCTCATGTCACCAGCAACAGAAACCAAAGCAGCCTCCTCCTCTGAATGCGGAGCTCTCGCTGCAGAGCAGCGCTGGGCTTCTTTGCAAATCTCTGGAGAGGTGTTTGTTCTGCTGCAATTATAAAGTTACATGGGGAAATCTTTCCCCACAACTGCAGTGAAATGGAATTAGAAAGGCACCACCCCTGGGAATAAACCCAGTCAGCTGGCTCCCAGCTAGGAAGGAGTGAGGCGACTCTGGGTTTTGCTGACCTGAGGCAGCTTTTCTGCCCCATGTGCCTCCCTGCCAGGTGGGTTTGAATTTTTGCTGCCAGTCATTAGGTCTCAGCTGGGGGCTGAGGCACCTCAGGTACATTTGGAAGACAAAAATGAGTGAGCTCCCTGGGTCAGCATCTACCCTCAGTGATGCCCAGGCTGTGCTCCTGGCATCAGTGCCATGACATGGGGGTCCTTGGGGGCAGTCTCGCCACTGGCTTGTTCAGAGAGCAAGCGCCTCCTGAGAGGACCGAGAGCTCACAGCTCTGCAGAGAACGTCTGCTTCTTACCATTAGATTGTAGCTCTCGAGAGCCAGAACTGCCTACTGCACTGTGTCCGGTGCCCAGCAGAACTGCACCCTGATCTCAACTGGCCCCTCGGCATGGCGGTAACAGACCCAGCTCAGCAGCAGAAGCCTAGGAAACTTCCTGGAATGTAAAAACCACATGTTCAAATTTAGATCTGAAACGTCTGCCGGACACGTGTCACTCGTCCGTTGGTCTGGACTGGGGCTCCAGGGAGCTGGCCTCACTTCTTACCTCTGCCAGAGCCTTCTTGTGTGAACTTGTCTGCAGTGTAGTTGTAGCCGCTGCGGGACGTGGAAGCTTGTCTCTCGGACCAACCGCAACTGGTCCAAAAAAAGATAGCGTCCTACCCACCTTGTCTGTGTGAACTTGGGCAGGTCACAGCTTCTCCGTGCCTCGGTTTCCCTATCTGTACAATGGAGATGGCATCTTTCAACTTTTCAAAACTGGCAGAGAATTGGAAACTCGGTTATTCAGCCAGCTCTCACCCTGAGCAGCCGTCATCCACCAGAGTCCTTTTACTGGGCCTAGAAAGAAATTGTAACCCCAGGACGTTTTGCAGAGGGAGGAATAATGGGAGACATGGCAAACCAGGCTGGGAAATACGTGAGCCGTGTCTGTGAGGTTCAGAACAATGGAAAACACCCCAAAGAGACCAGGCACCAGTCTGACTCATCTGGGCAGCTCCCGCAGAGCTGCAATGCACGTGCGTGGAGGGCAGCATGAGCCCTAGGCCCCTCACCCCTATGGGGGCTTGTCTTGGGTAGTGTTGCCAACTTTCTATTTGCTGAAAATCCAACACCCTTGCTCCGCCCCTGCCCTGCCCCTTCTCCGAGACCCCGCTCCCACTCCCTCCCTCCCCCCTCCCTCCATCTCTCGCTCTTCCCCACCCTCGCTCACTTGCTCATTTTCACCAGGCTGGGGCAGGGGGTTGGGGTGGGAGAGGAGGTGAGGGCTCCGGCTGGGAGTGCGGGCTTTGGGGTGTGGGCAGGGATGAGGGGTTCAGAGTGCAGGAGGGGGCTCAGGGCTGGGGCAGGGGGTTGGGGTGTGGGAGGGGGTGTGAGGTGTGGGCTCCAGGAGGGAGTTTGGGTGTGGGAGAGAGCTCAGGGCAGGGAGTTGGGGTGCAGGGGATGCGCTCTGGGCAACACTTACCTCGGGCAGCTCCCTGAAAGCTGCCAGCATTTCCTTCTCTCTCCTAGGCAGAGGCACAGCCAGGCACCTCTGCGGGCTGCCCCTGCCTGAAGGCACCACCCCCAGACTTCCTACTAGCTGTGGTTCCCAGCCAATGGCAGCTGCAGAGCTGGTGCTGGGGGGAGGGGGGAGGAGCAGCGCACGGAGCCCCCATGGCCGCCCCTATGCCTAGGAGCCAGAGGGAGATGACAGCGGCTTTCTGAGAGCTGTGTGAGCCAGCAGGGGCGGCTCTAGACATTTCGCCGCCCCAAGCACGGCGTCATGCCGCGGGGGGCGCTCTGCCGGTCGCTGGTCCCGCAGCTCCAGTGGACCTCCCGCAGGCATGCATGCGGAGGGTCTGCTGGTCCCGCAGCTCCATCGAAGCCGCTGGACCAGTGGACCTTCTGTAGGCAAGCCTGCGGGAGGTCCACCGGAGCCGTGGGACCAGCGGACCCTCCGCAGCCTGCCGCCGAAGGCTGCCTGCCTGCCGCCCTCTCGGCGACCGGCAGAGCACACCCCGTGGCTTGCCGCCCCAAGCATGCGCTTGGCATGCTGGTGCCTGGAGCCGCCCCTGTGAGCCAGGCAGGTATCCGGCCTGCCCTGCTGTGGGTGGCCAACCGGACTTCCAACGGCCCAGTCAGCAGTGCTGACCAGAGTCACCAGGGTCCCTTTTCAACCAGGTGTTCCAGTCGAAAATTAGACGCCTGGCAACCTAGTTCCAGGGCTCACACTCGCCTTGTCTGAGCTGCTGCCTTGTTTCTCCACGCAGGGCTCCCCATTCCAGGGGGAGAGAACTCAGGGGCCCTTTCCCAGGGGCTCAGCACCCACAAGGGGTTGAAAAGGGACTTGGGCCTGCTGCTGGGGGAAGGGGAGGAATAGAACGGAACATCCCCTGGCCCAGCTCGGAAGAAGGGCAGGGGGGGCCCTCACAAAGTCAGCAGTTGCCAAGAGCCCCACACAGCAGCTTTTTTCAGGAACATTTTGGAACAAAACAAAAGTCTTGGTTTTATTTGCTTTCCAAGAACAGAAAATGTCTTGAACGTTCCCGGTTGTCATTTTTCCTCTCATTCGCCCAGTCTCCTTTTGGGCCCCGGACGCACCAGCACGACTGATGTCAGGGAGAGGAGAGGTTGTTCACTTCTCCCGTTTTCTGCTTTTCATGTTTCTTATTGGCGTTCCAGCGCTTTTCCAAAATTGGAGATGCTGGAAAGTTACAGAGTGGGAAGAAGGCAGGAAGCCCAGAATCATTCATTCAATCCCATTCAGGCACCCAAAGGAACAAATATAAGGAAAAACAAAACCAGAACATTTTTTAAAATATAGAAATGTTAAAAACTGAAACAAAACAAAAATTTCAATCCAAAATGAAGCTAAGCGGGTATTTTAGTTTTGTTTCATTTCAAAATTGCTGAATGAAAAATTAAAAAAAAAAATTAAAAATGACATTTTTTGATGAAACCCCATTTTTCGAGGGGAATAGTTTTCATTGAAAAAATGCGGAACGTCTCTCGTCCCCGGCATTAGCTGGAATGATCTCCAATGGGTCCGGCTGGGCAACAAAAGGGGTCTGGGTTGCACAGACCTCACCCCTCTCTGACCTTCTGGACAAGGCAGGGTGGGAAGGCTCAAACCCCGCTGTCACCAGTTAATCCGATGGTCCAGATGGCAGTGGCCTTGGTCAGGATCCAGCTCCTGCTGCCCTGGAGGGGGCACTTTTGCTGCACTCGATAGCTCAGATTGTAATGCTCAGCACCCACCGTTAGGGCCAGATTAGTACGTTGGGTGCACGTTGGATCATGATGGGAGCTGCTGGGTATTCTGACAATCCAGCCCCAAGATAAATTAATGATGACCTGCAAAGGAGTCTCAAAATATTGGGTTGGTGCCATTTTTCCTCTTCATCATGCACGAGGAAGGCCTGCGGAGGAGGTGGTTCTGCTTGTTTGATTAGCTTGGAAGTATCAGAAAGGTCCACTCTGCTCACCCCTGTTTTTGTTACAGGACTCATGGTGGGTTGTAGCGGAAATGACTTTCCCTCCTTAACTGAAGAGGCAGGGCATAGTTACTCTTAAACAAAAACTGCCCTTCTCCGGAGTGTCATTGGTCATTGCAGTTGTAGGGTGTGTGATGGAGCAAGGCCGGATGGCTACAGGAAAGTACTGAGGAGCAGGTATGTTAGCTCCAGGCTAAGCAAATCCCTAGTACTATGGGAACCAAAATGGCAGTTGCTCCAGGCTAATCAAGGCACCTGGGGCCAATTAAGAACTTTCTAGAAGGCACCGGAGAGAGCTACATTGATTGGAGCACCTGCAGCCAATCAGGACAGGCTAATCAAGGCACCTGGTATAAAAAGGGGAGCTCACTCCAGTCTAGGGAGGAGGAGCCAGAGGAAAGAAGTGCGCATGAGGAGCTGGGAGCAAGAGACACAAGGAACTAAGAACTGAGAGGGGGTACTACTGGAGGATTGAGGAAAACACCATACAATCAAGCAGCATCAGACACCAGGAGGATCCTGTGGTGAGGATAAAGAAGGTGTTTGAAGGAGGCTATGGGGAAGTAGCCCAGGGAGCTGTAGCGGTCAAGCAGCGGTTACACGTAGCACTATAGAGACTGCTGCAATTCACAGGGCCCTGGGCTGGAACCCGGAGTAGAGGGCGGGCCCGGGTTCCCCCCTAGCCCCGCTACTCCTAATCAGACATAGGAGTAGCTGATCCAGACTATGGGTTTCATCCAAGGGGAAAACCACTGAGGGGAAGAAATCCGCCAATCAGCGCAGGACCTACTAGAGGAGAGGAGGAACTTTGCCACAGGTGTTAACAAAATAAATAAAAAAGTGCTTTGAACAGTCGCTAATGAAAGGCCTGGCCGGGTGTGATTTGCTCCTTACAGTCTTTGCTGGGTTGTGAATTCTGAGGCATCCTAAGCTCAGGCGTCCCCTCAGAGTGGATGGTTTGCAATTCTATCACCACAAAACACCCGGTCAACGGTTCCTGGGGCGAGGTGAAGTCAGACTTCTGCATAGCTTGTTTGCTATCCCCCAACTCAGCTATTAATGTTCATAGATTAGGGAGAGCTTGAGCGGGATCAGAGAAATATATTAGCACATCATCTGCATATAGCATTAGCGTAAAGCTCTTTGATCCCGCATAATGCCGGAGATATTTTTGTTTTGGCACATACCTGACGCCAGCAGTTCAGATGCTAAATCGAACTATGCAGGGAGCGAGGACGTCCAGCTAATGCTGTTCTGGCGGGGAGGCCATTGGGGCGTGCGGCCGCATGTTGTTACTCCAGAGGAAGCATCTGAAATAAATCCATTTGCAAAGCCATGGAGCAAGCGGCTGCTCGTGTAGCTGGGGCCCTGCCAGCGTCACTCTGCCAAAAGCGCTGCTGGAATCAAAGGGGGATTGTCAGCAAGGAGAAGTATTCATCAGGATGCACGCTGATGGGTGTCCAGCACAAGGGCAGGGAGGGAAAAGTGAGGACAGCCGAAGGGCTGCCGTGTCCTCTACAGATCTCCATCACAATGCACGTTGATAAGGGAGTGTCTGGCCAGGGCTGCGATGATGCAGCGCTCAACATGGGCCAGATCGACCTAAGTGCTCAGCACCCAGCGGGATCCTTGTGGCCAGACTTTCGCAGGGTCTCAGTGTCTCAAACGCTCGGTTCTTCTGGAAATCTGAACAAAGGGGTGTTATTAGTATCTGCCTTTGCCTGCCTTCACTTCCATCCCCCAGGGCTTATCCCCTCATCTCCCTTCATTATCTAATAGGCTACAGTGGAAACATCATCTTATTGATGAAGAACTGGTCTGGAGTCCAGAACCCCTGGACAAATCTTTGCCCTTTTCTGTGCCCCACTTTCCCCATCTGTAGCAAGGGGTAAGGACCCCAACTGACCTTCTTCCATGGGAAGGCATCATTTCCTGTACTAATCATGTGCTGTCAGAGCCTTGCAGCACAACCACACAAACTGGGCACTATGGGAGCTCTACGGACCAGGGGTTGGCAGTCAGTAGCGGGGCCTGATGGGATTTGTGTAGCTGGAGGATGACTTCTCCTTCCACGGGGGAAATGAAATCGTATTCACAATTGTCCCCCTGCCTGTACTGCATGGACTCCCCTTGCCCATACACCCGCCCGAGCCCCGAGCTCTCTCGGCCTGACTCCTGAATCCCCCTGGCCCAACCCTCCTCCCCACTCTGGCTGTCTGTACAGGGTTGTTCTGAGATATGCTGTTAGAGGAGAAAGACCTTTGTGTATTTTTGTACTTCCGTGTGATTTCCAGACTACTTGATATGGCACCTAATTGGATGGGGTGCTAATTGGATGTCAGAGTTTACTTAGCCAATCAGGATTCTGTACAAAGAGCATTTAGTTTGTTGAACACAGAAATTGTACTAGTCAGAATAACATGATTGTTCAGACATTTTCCTGTCCTTTAACTGACTGCTGTTCCATTTTGATGAGTTCACAGGCCACAGGTACCACAGGGTCATGTTTTGGAATGGAGAGAGGTAAATAGTGGTGTACTGCAGGGATATGTACCAGGACCAGTGATGTTCAGAAATGTTCAGAAATGCTCTGGGAAAGAGGGTAAACAGTGAGGTGGCAAAATTTGCAGATGATAGTTAAGTCCAAAGCAGACTGTGAAGAGCTACAATGGGATCTCTCAGAACTGGGTGAGTGGGCAACAAAATGGCAGATGAACTTCAATGTTCATAAATGCCACATTGGAAAGCATAATTCCAACTATACATACAAAATGAACAGAGTCTAAATTAGCTGTTAGCATTCAAGAAAGAGATCTTGGAGTCATTGTGGAAGTTCTCTGAAAACATCCACTCAATGTGCAGTTGCAGTCAAAAAAACAAACAGAATGTTAGGAA
The DNA here is from genome assembly GCF_020497125.1 of Mauremys mutica. Classification (NCBI taxonomy): domain Eukaryota; kingdom Metazoa; phylum Chordata; order Testudines; family Geoemydidae; genus Mauremys; species Mauremys mutica. The sequence continues at coordinate 28,042,768 of NC_059087.1, forward strand.
CCATTAGGAAGGGGTAGATAATAAGACAAAAGACATCATAATGCCACTATATAAAACCATGATACGCCCACATCTGGAATCCTATGTGCAGTTCTGGTCACCCCATCTCAAAAAGGATATATTGGAATTGGAAAAGGTTCAGAAAAGAGCAACAAAAATGATTAGGAGTATGGAACAGCTTCCGTATGAGGAGCGATTAAAAACACTGAACTATTCATCTTGTCCAAGAGACGACTAAGGAGGCATATGATAGAGGTCTATAAAATCATGACTGGTGTGGAGAAAGTGAATAAGGGAGTGTTTTTTTACCCCTTTACATCATACAAGAACCAGGGGTCACCCAATGAAATTGATAGGCAACAGGTTTAAAACAAACATAAGGAAGTACTTCTTTACGCAACGCACAGTCAATGTGTGGAACTCATTGCCAGGTGATGTGGTGAAGGCCAAAACTATAACTGGATTAAAAAAAGAACTAGCTCAGTTCATGGAGGATTGGTCCATCAATGGCTATTAGCCAAGATGGTCAAGGTCACAACCCCATGCTGTGGGTGTCCCTAGTCCTCTGACTGCGAGATGCTGGGACTGGATGACAGAGGATGGATCACTTGAAATAGCCCTGGTCTATTCATTCCCTCTGAAGCATCTGGCATTGGCCACTGTCAGAAGACAGGGTGCTGGGCTAGATGGACCATTGGTCTGACCAAGTATGGCCATTCTTGTGCATGTGGCCACCCCCCACAACGTCCTAGACAGGCAATAAGCCTGTCTAGGAATGATCCGAAAACTATGTGCTCACAGCACAGCCTGTGCAGTTCAATGCTGCCTCTATAGCACTTTCTTAACACAAGGCAGGCAGATGTGACTGCGCCAGAACACTGTGCAATTCTAGGCACCTCGATGTCAGACAAACAGGAACACAATGGAGGCAACTCGACAGGGAGAAGCAAAGGGCAATTCCATTACCCGAGGGATGGGGAGCTAAAGCTGGAGAAGGTAACCAGAGGGCGGGGTGTAGGGTATGTGTTGGCTTACTCATCACTCAGTAGCTGCTAGTTAACCATGTCCTGTTCCCAAGGTGAGTTCAACCAATGAAGAGGGCTCTATGTTATAACGTGTCTAGCTTCTCTTTCATTGGCTGAGTTATGATTCAATAGCCTGCTGGGAGAACTGTGGAGCTGACGTTCTGGAATGACCCATAACAGTCCAGCTCTCCTTCCCAGATGGCTGAATTAAGACACTGAGATACTCTGCATGCATCTGACAAAGTGGGTATTCACCCATAAAAGCTCATGCTCCAATACGTCTGTTAGTCTATAAGGTGCCACAGGACTCTTTGCTGCTTTTACAGATCCAGACTAACACAGCCACCTCTGTAATACGAGATACCCTGGTGATGAATGTGGCATGGATGGTTGGATGGATGAATGGGGAGCTAGTTGGCTTGGTAGACATGCTGAACACAGCTGGGCCGATACATTCTAATTCACCTCAGTAGACGTTAATTCTGTTACTCCAAATCCAAGTGTCATAGAATTTGGAGCTTAGCAAACAGATTGTAATGAACAACTCATTCAATTTCATTTCACTTCTTTTTCTGTTCATCATTTGTCCTTGAGAGGAAAAGAATTTTCTCTAATTAATTTATCATTCAAAAATATTCATCAAATAATCTCTGCAAATAACTAACGGCTTTGAGACATCTGATGCAAGCAGTTGGTAACCGAAACACCCAGTTCTAGCTGTCTTTATTAGTTTTGATTAGACACGTCAGCCAGAGGATCTGGTCCCTCTATCCCTAAGGAGGACAAATGTCACTCTTAGAACGTTCTGATGTTCCCCTATGGTTAGTGTGTGTTGCTCTCCTGCACACCTCACAGAAAGCTGCTCAAAGGATAAGGGGGTTATGTGGAAAATTTGACTTTTCATTTTGGGTTTTTGACTTCGAACAGAAAAGTAGAAAATGTCCAAGGCAAGCAGGTGCCTCCATAACAATGCTCATTTACCCACATGCCCAACTTTCCAGTGGGGAAAGAAAAGTGTTGACGGAACATTTTGAGTGTTCCTCACCTCACTGTGGGCGGTGCCATTGGGGAACTCACGGAGTAAGGAGCTAGTGGCAATGAATGAGGGCGTCACAACCTGACCTTTTCCTTTCGCTTTGTCTGCCAGCATTCCCGCCACATACTGCTTTGTTAGACAATCCATGAAAGCGAAGCTGGGAAAAGGAAATGGTGACCCTATTCTGCAGAGAGCAGGGGTGGAAAACCAGAGGCTGAGATCCGTACAAAGCAGACTAGACAAGACACAGGGGGATGGAGGGCAGAGGGGCTGTCCATAGGGGACAATCCTGCCCTGATGACCAGAGCAGGCACCAGCGTGGGCTCCATATTCTCCCCACAGAATGAGCGACTGGCTTAGACACCAAACTGTCGGGTCCAGCACTCTGTTCACTGGTGTCATGACGTCCCAGCCTCTGAAGTGATCTGTGCGCTGGCAGCCCCGGTGGGCTTGCATCTGTCAGACAGGATTGCTCTAAATGAAGTCAGAAGAGTCTGCGGCCTTTCAGGGACTGCTAGTTAATGATTTCTTCTCCTTCTCTTGGATTAACAGTTTTTCTCTGGCTGGAAGCGCAGATGAAGTTGTCCTTCTACGTCAGGCTAATCTGAGTTGAACTCTGTTGTCGCAAGTCAATTACCTGCCACGCTGTGTAAAGCAAGCCCGGAGTGTTTATTATGGATGAATCCTCATTTGGGGAGGAAGAAATCAGCTTGTCAGACCTGCCCGCATCCGCCTCCTCATTATCCCCGCAACTTAATCCAGCAACTGAGAGGGACAGAGCTGCAGAAAGGTAGAGCTTGGCATGTCCAGCAAGAACACTGGCTGCAGCAGGATCACCCCAAAGCCATGGGACTGTTCTGATAACTGGGACCTAGCAGGCCTACTCCAACTGTGAGTTTAGTTGGTGGATTGGTTTGCACGTGTCCAAGTTTTCCCCAGATCTTCCCTTTTTTGAGTTATCTGTCCTGGGAAATCCATCAGGATGCTCAGCACACACTGCCAGCCACCCAGTTATAAGGGGCTCATGATCATCTCAGCTAATAATAATTGGAGATATACCAATCTCCTAGAACTGGAAGGAACCTTGAAAGGTCATTAAGCCCATCCCCCTGACTTCACTAGCAGGACCAATTTTTGCCCCAGATCCTTAAGTGGCCCTCTCAAGGATTGAACTCATAACCCTGGGTTTAGCAGGCCAATGCTCAAACTACTGAGCTATCCCTCCTTGCCCTGTCCTGGTTTTTTCATACCTTGGAAGTGGTGACCCTAGTAGTGGAAAGTGGGTAAAGTTTCATGAATCTGCCCTGTTATGTAAAGCTGTGTATGAAAAGATGCCAGAAAGAGACTGAAAGTCTGAATTAATTTAAACCAAAAAGGACTGTGTTCAAATGATGTCTGGTAACCAGAAAGAGTATGGGGACAGCATCAATGGACCAAAATGGGTGCTTTGGAAATTAGGCCTAAGCAATGAACAAAATAATGAGAAGATAGGCTATTCTACCCAGCACCCCGGGGGGTGGGGGGGCTTAAAAAGAGACTTTGGGGTGCAGGGAGAGAGAGCACTGCCACTGCTGAAACTGCTGATTTTTCAACCTTGGCAAAAGTCAGAAATGTTCAATAAATATTTCTATTATGTGTTTGGGAAAAAAAACATGATGTAGTCTGATCATATAATAATACTCTTTCCATTCCACTGGTATGTTAAACAGCAGCTACTAAAGTAGACATTTTTAAATCAGCAGATCCAGAGAACTTGCATCCAAGAATATTAAAAGAGCTGGCTGAGGAGCTGACTGGACCATTAATGTTGATTTTCAATAAGATTCAGAACACTGGGGAAGTCCTGGAAAACTGGAAGAAAGTTAATGTCGTGCCAATATTTTAAAAGGATGACCCCCAATAAATACAGGCCTGTTCATCTGAAATTGATCCTGGGAACGATAATGGAAAAACTGATACAGGACTCAATTAATAAAGAATCAAAGGAGGATAATATAATTAATGACAATCAACATGGGATTATGGAAAATTGATCCTGTCAAGAATCAGAGGGGTAGCCGTGTTAGTATCTGTCTTCATTCATCCAATGAAGTGGGTATTCACCCACGAAAGCTCATGCTACAATACATCTGTTAGTCTAATAGGTGCCACAGGACTCTTTGCTGCTTTTACTGATCCTGTCAAATTAACCTGATTTTTTTATGTGATTACAAAATTTTTCAATAAAGGTAATAGTGGTGATATAATATACTTAGTCTTCTGTAAAGTATTTCACTTGGTTCCGCATGACATTTTGATTAAAAAACTAAAAAAAATGAACATGGATTAAAAACTGGCTAACTGATAGGTCTCAAAATATCATTATATAATTGAACAGGTCTTTTTCTAGTAGAGTCCTGCAGGGATCAGTTTTTGGCCCCATGCTATTTAACATTTTTATTAATGTTTAAAATCAACATTGATAAAGGTTTCAGATGACACAAAAGTTGGGGGAATGGTAAATAATTAAGAAGACAGGTCACTGATAGAGTGATTTTGATTGCTTGGTAAACTGGGCACAAGCAAACAATATGTTATACATCTAGGAACAAAGAATGTAGGCCATACTTACAGGCTGGAGGACTCTATCCTGGGAAGCAGTGATTCTGGAAACAAAATGTGGGATGGTGGTGGATAATCAGCTGAACATGAATTCCCAGTACAATGCTGTGGCCAAAAGGGATAATGCAATCTTTGGATGCATATGTGGGGGAATCCTGAGTAGGAGTAGAGAGACTATTTTACCTCGATATTTGGCACTGGTGCAACAGCTGCTGGAATACTGGGTCCAGTTCTGGTACCCACAATTCAAGAAGGATATAGATACATTGGAGAGGGTTCAGAGATGAGCCAGAAGAATGATTAAAGAATTAGAAAACATACCTTATAGTGATAGACTCAAGGAGCTCAATTTATTTACTTAACATAGAGCTTAATAGGTGACTTGATTGTAGTCTCTAAGCACGTACACAGGAACAAATATTTAAAAATGGGCTCTTCAATCTAGAGGAGGAAGCTCTAACATGATCCAATGGTTAGAAGTTGAAGCTACACAAATTCAGACTAGAAATAAGGTGTAAATTTTTAACAATGAGAGTAATCAGCTATTGGAGCAACTTATCAAGGGTCATGGTGGATTCTTCATCACTGACAATTATTAAATCAAAATTAGATGTTTGGCTAAAAGATCTTCTCTAGGAACTATTTGGGGGAAGTTTTGTGACCTGTGTTATACTGAAGGTCAGACTAGATAATCAGAATGGCCCACCGAGGCTTTGGAATGCATGAATCTGAAAAAAACGACCTTGCTATTCTCAATCCATTCTGCGGTTTTTGTGACTATCTTACAGTAACCAACACAGCGTACATTGCTGATTGTACATTCCATTGTAAACTTGCAGCTCACAATTTGCACGTGTTGGCTGGTGACACCCAATCACGAAGCAGAACCAATGTCATCTGGTTTGTGTAACCAACCAGCTCTGCACATAGTGTCAATTTTGAAGTAAAAAATATTATTTAAAATGAGCTTTCAAAGTAACATTTGTCTTTTCATTTTGATCCCAGCAGCAAGGCCAAGATCTCGAATGTCAGTGTGACGCGAATAGGAAAGACTTGTGAGCAGGGTCAAAATAACATTGGTTTTTGAATTCCAATGACTGTTAAAAACTTTTCTCAGTGTCCTCTCCACTCTAGTATAATGTTAGAAATGCTGCGTCCACTTTTTCCTGCTCTGATGCTCAAACCTCAGCCGCAGACTCCCCCCGCCCCCCAAATCACATCTGTTCCGGTCTCTCCGTGGCACTATTTGAGCTTGCTCTTTATTGCAAGGAGCTCTCTCTAAGGCCTGCAGCAGCTGAAAAGGCATCTGCAGGAGCTGATTTGTGGGGTATCTGTGGGCTAGCATGGGAGCTGGACGGACAGGTTTTTTGCTGACTCAGAGCCTTAGTTCCTACAGTTTTTCAGGTTATAATGGACGGGCTGCTTCCACAGAGCTTGAATCTTTGATGAACAGCTGGGCCCTGCACTGAAACACTGTATCATGGATTGTGGAGCACTCACTATGCCAGCGTCATTTGCGTTGTGCACAAAAGCCCCGGTTTGTTGTAAAGGCACCAAGATTTCCAAAGCCCGAGTCTGGGACCAATTCTGCTTCTTTCAGTGGGAGGCTAACTGTGGGACTCCCCTCCCCGAGCGGGGATCAGCTTTCAGAGAACCAGCCCTATGTTTCGCATAGAAACAGCATCCAAGCTCCAGGGCGCTGGACCAAGCTGATAATGTGAAAGGCATAGTAGACCCTCCCACCATCCCACAGCCAAGAAAGCAGATCTGGAGATGACTGTGAATCAGCTTCCAAGCCAGCTCTCTGTGCAGCTTGAAAATATCTCCTCCCAAGAAGAGGCAGGAAGCTAAGGCCACCTGACATAACCCGACTATTAGCCCTTCCCGTCTCTGCTCAGACACAATCCAGATGAGCCACTGGGGGCAGAGGGACAGCCAGTGAAGATAAATGGGGGCAGATGAGGCCACCTGCCTGCAGTGTGATTCATTTATCACCTACCACACAGCTCACGCACAGCCTGGTTGTCCCCAGAGAGCAGGGCCCGTGCTGGGAGCGAGTATCCGTATTCAGACACATGGCCCTGAGAGTACTTTGGGCACGTGTCCTGGAAGGAGGCTGCTTACCAACCAATTAATTAATCAAGTGCTGACCTAGGAAACAGCAATGGTGGGTTCTGCTACCAAAGCCAGCCACTAGGGGGTGCTCAAAGGCATGGCACCCTCTGTCCTTCTACTGGTCCCTCCATGCTCAGCATCCTGCTAAGCTCTGCCCTGGGGTCTCTCCTAATCCTGTGCCCACCCGAGGGAGACTACGATACCCGTCACCAGCAGGCAGGCCAGCATCTCCGCCAGGTCTGCGGAGAAAGCTCTGCTGTTGTTTGTGATCGTTAAGCGTATTGTACCAAAGGAGCCAGAGAAGAAAGGGAAGAACAGAGCCCAGGTACTTCCCAGAGCCGGCTCTGTGCCTGTGCAGAGGGGCCGCCATCTGCTGCTTTGAGGCCGGTTTCATTTACAACACCTGCCTCTCATTTGATCACAAAAGCTTCAAAATGACACAGAACTCCCCTTCTCTTGGGCTGTCACCGAAAGCCCTGAGCAGCGGCGCTCAGCTCTCCCTCCCCTCCGCCTTTGAAGCAAAGAGCCCCAGGAAGGAGGGTTTGCAAACAGAAGCTGAGAATAACAGCTGGACCTCAGCGCAGCTCCTCCCGGGGGAGCAGGCCTCTGTGCAGCGATTCGTACCTCTGCCCCCTGGCGCAGCAGCTGCCCAGCACTGAGCCCACTAACCTTTGCCGGGCACTGAGTGCTTGGCTTCATTTTGTCAGTGGTGGGGGTGAGGCCCCACCGATGAGGAAAAGCAGGCTGAGAGATTGCTGTGAGGAAGCCCATGTGGTCGCCATTTCCATACTGATCTGTGCCTTCCCATTACTGCCATTAGAAACTAAATCAAACGGAAAAGACTCCCCGCCCGTTGGCAAGGGCATTTAGCTCAGCTATGGACCCAGCATGCTACCAGCTACCGGGCAAAGGAGCTGTGGCCAGGAAGATCGGCTGAGCTCCAGCTGGGACACTTTAAGGGCCCGATCCTGCTCACACTGAGCCAGTGGCGAAACTCCCACAAAGTAAAGGGATCATTCAGGATCAAGCCCGCCAACCGCAACACAAGCGGCATGTCTGTATCATGGGTGGCCTTTGCTAAGTGTGACGGAGCTGGGAGTGGGAGAACAGGAGGGGAGCCGGGGTGGGAGGGGCACTGGGGAGGCGGGGTCAGGTGAGAGGGAACGGGCAAGGAGATGGCGCCAGGTGTGGGGGAACAGGAAGGGAGGCAGAGTCAGGCATGGGGGAAAGGGCCAGGAGGTGGGGCCGAGCACGGGGGAACAGGAAGAGAGTTGTGGTTGGATTTGGGGGCATGGGAAGGGAGGCTGAGCTGGATGTGGGGCAAAGGGAGGAGAGAGGGGGACTGGAGAGGCAGGGCTGGGTGTAGGGGACTAGAAAGGGAGGTGTTTTGTTTGTACAATGTGTAGTGCGGTGGGACCTGCTCCTTGGCCATGGTTCCTAGCTGCTCCTGCAGTGAACCCAATAGATATTAGCCCTCCTAATCCTCTGCATGTGAACGTGATCCCCTCTGTGATCGGGCCAGGCACTGCTCTGGGGGACATGGCCACTGGCTTTCTCTCCCTCTGTTTCCCCCCTCCCCTGTCCCCAGAGTCAGGAGCTCAGCCAGCACCGCACAGCAAGGTGGAGAAGAATGCCGGCTGGCCATGCAAATACCAGGGGAGCGACAGAGCCCATCAGCGGCTTGTGACCTAGCAACAATCCTCCCGAGAATGCCGTGTTGCCAGCCGGGACCTGTGTAAGGGTGGCCTGCCACCAGTACAATATCCCTGTAAGGGAGCAGCGTGTGGGGGCGAGAAAGGATGGCTCCCGGACCTGGCAGTCTGCATCCCGAGCCAGCTACAGTCACTCCCCGTGCTCAGCAGCTTAGGGTGAACCGGCTCTAGGGCTTCTGGTGTCTCCGGTGCTTTGGCACTGCGCTGGTGTGAGCTGGGTGTCAGTCCTGCTGCCATCTCAGTGAAACCAGCCCCAGGCCTGGCAGGCTCACGGCGTCAGCTCAGGACCTGGAGCGTCCCTCTCACCCACCACCGGCCTCTGGCATGGGCATTGCTCAGAGAGTAGCAGGTGGCTGGTGAAGAACTCCTGGCTGGTAAATCCACTCGCCACAACTCCCTTCCGGTATTAAACGCTGGGATAGTTTTAATTAGAAAATTCTTGAGCTGCTTTCCGCTGTGTGTCTCATTTAACTTGTCCTCTCCTAGTATGGCTGCAACAATGGCCTGCTCTCTGGCTGCCCACACCCTCTGCCCTCTCCAGGAAAGCAGGGCTAGGAGAGCGAGGAACCTCGCCCGCCTCTGGCTGAGCGCAGCGCTACAGGGTGAGGTGTTTGTAGCATTAGAGTAACTGAAGGGCGATGATGTCACTTGGTTCTGTGTCCTGTGCTTTCAATGCAGGATCAGGGCCCAGTCGACATGTTGCAGGTCAGATGCAGAACCGCTGTACGCCCTGTCTCTCTCTCATGGAGAGTTTCTATTGGCCCTTTCTTTGGACCCAGTTCTGCCCCCTTCACACTGATCAGAACTAGCCGTGTCTAGTTCTGGGGTCCATGCCCCACTGAGGAGGCTGACAAATTGAACAGGGTTCAGAAAAGAGGGATGAGGATGAGTCAAGGTTTGAAAACCTGCCTTATAGAGAGAGGGAGAAGGAGAATCGACGTATGGAGTTTATCCAAGAGAAGGTTAAGAGGGGACTCCATGGGGAGAAGATTTCTGACAGCAGAGGGCTAGATTACAGGAGGAATGAGAATCCAGTGGCTGGAAATTGAAGCAAAACACGTTCAGACTAGAAATAAGATACGTGTTTTTAACAGTGGAGAGAATTAATCCTTGGAACAACATACTGAGGGGTGTGGTGGACTCCCCATCACCTGGCACCTTTACTCCAAGACTGGGTGTTTCTTTCTACTAGATCCACTCTGGCTCAACCACACAGTATCAGGCCGGGTGCAGGAATTGCTGGGGGAGGGGCTCTGCTCTCCATTCTGCAGGCGGTCAGACTGGGTGATCAGAATGGTCCTTTCTGGCCTGCAGAACTATGAACTGCCGCTAATTGTCCCTATCTCCCTTGACTCCAGTGGGTAAAATGGCTCCCAGGAGTCCATGGGCTGGCTGGACCACAGCAGATAGCAGCTTCTCTAACTTCTGCAGCTAACCCTATAGATGTGCAGTGAAGGAGGCAGGAGGAGAAAAGATGATCTCACGGTTAAGACAGCTGAATGCTATCCTGGAGAACTGGATTCTGTCCCTGCCTCTCCGCCAGAGTCCCTGGGTGACACTGGGCAAATCATTTAAACCGGAACCTGAGCAAGTGACCACTGATTGTGGGTTTCTCGTTTTCTGGGTGCCCAACTTGAGACACAATTAATTTCCATTTCCTGTCGAGCTGGAGCACTGGGATCCAGGCCACCCAGTCATTATGGGCTGCAAGCACAGTGGAAAAAATCCCACTGTTGAAATATGACCTATCAGAAGTCACTACGAGGCTACCAGTCTCTTTCCAGCAGCTGTACATCCCTGGGCCCTGACGTTGTCGGGGTGATGCTAGATGATCCAAAACGAGTCATGAGGAGAACCGAAGCTCCCCTCAGGTCTCTGGGTCTATTGATCAGAGTTTAGCCAAGATCCTTCCATCAGAACATTTTGCAGGTATGGGATTCCACAGCGCGTCACTTATTTCTGGCAGGGTTGTTTTTTTTCCCCAACATTTTCCATTTTCCAAATGTTTTCCACAAGAAAGTTGGCGAGCCCATAGCCAATGGAGCAAACAGATTCTCGTGTCTCACTTTCGGTTTTCACTTTCATTTCTTCCCTCGCTTTTGTTTCTTGCTTCTCTTGTGTTGAGTTGTCACCTCCGGTTGCCAGCACCATCCTGATCCTGCTTTGGGTTTGAATCCTATTGACCTTCTCAGTCTTAGTGACTGAGCTTTGTCTCCAGTTGCCACTGCCCCTTTCTCTTGTGTTTGGTTGTTGTGGTTCATATTACAGTCTGGGCTAATGCGGGGGCAGTGTGGCCATGAGACCCTGAGAGGTCACTTATTCCATGTGGGACACCTGGCACAGTTGTTGTTCTTTACTCGTTTATTGGTGCTCATTTGTCACTCTCGTTCTTTGTGTGGCCAACCGGGGAGACGTCCCTGGTTGTTTTCAGTGTCCATGTTTTATATGCAAGAGCTAGCTCTCTAGCTGCCATCGTCACCATTTGCTTCTTTTTCTGGTTCTTGCTCATCTGGGCTGTGACTCAGCAAGCCAGTGCTTCACATTAGGTGAATTCTGGAATCCCTTGAAGTCCCTGCTTTCCTGAACAGGGATGGCTGTAAGCATGTGCTTAAAAGCTTTGCGGAACAGGGCCCTTAGATAGCTCAGCTTGTCCCGTGGGGGGAGAATGTGCTTTTTGATGTTTGAATCTGGCCAACGCTGAAATGAAAAAGCAGCAACAAAAACCCCTCAGGGAATTTCCACATGGGACAAAATCAGCCTGTTTCCAAAATAAAGACAAGGAAAACAATGGGGAGAATTTTGAAATGTTCGCAGTGGTTTTATGGGTTTTTTAATCAGCTCTAAATTATAAATGACTGAAATGCCAGAGCCGGGTGAGACTCCTCATCAGTGTGCATGTCAATCTGGCACCATCCTGGTGTCAGCCTGGATTCTGTTCGGCTCACTTTCAATCCGTTCTCCCTGGGCTAGTCCCTTGACAGGTTCATTTGGGAGGAGTTCATAACAAGTCCACCGTAATGATCGTGTTGGGGTTTGCCCTCCAAAGTGTGATTAAAACCCTCTTGTTTCCCCCTTCAGTCCCTGAATTCAGTTTCCCGCCTTTCCAGTCACCGCTCGCCGGATGAGTGAATTCTCTGTCACATTTTCTGGGTCAGAGTCTCACTCTCTTTCCAAGAGCAAACGTTTGAAAACCGCTCGGCTGGAAATGTAGCCCCCAGGTATCTCATGTGTGTTTTGCTCCCAAGTAGCAATGGCGCTGGGTAACTGGTGACTCTCGGGGTAAGGCTGTGACCCTTAGATGCACCCATGCTCTGTGAGTTCAAGGCCTGCCCTGGGCAGCTCTCTGGAAACTGCTGGGTTGCTCCTTCATTGTTCTCATCTGCAGTGGCTCCTTGGGGCTGCTTTGACATTCTCTGACCTGTGTTATACAGGAGTAGATGATCCAATGGTTTCCTCTGGCTTTAAAATCTACAGACCTATGATACCACAGCGTGGGTAAGCTGCAGGCCTCTCCGCCTCCTTCCCACTTCTCTCCAACACAAGCCACTTCAGTTCCTCAGAAGCTGTTCTCTGGAGACATTTTGTATTCAGCGAGATGCCGACACAGCTCTCAGCATGTGCCTTGTGATGCTTTCTTGGGGTGCCCAGGGCGAAGTCACCTTGTTACCCCCCCTGCCTCCGGTGAAAGGAAAACTTGCTGGTGCTTAACTGGGTGCCAGCTCCCTGACACCCCCAGCCTGCCAGCCGCCCAAATAATCTCCTCAGGGCTCTAGACGCTCTTGTAGGAATCTGGCTGAACGATTGCCATAGCTTGGCAGGTGTGATGTTGTGAGCTGAGCTGGTTATATCGATGGGTTCACGCTACGGCTCCTACAGCCCAGAGGCTTGGTCATGCTGCATGGCGTGAATGCAGGACCAGCCGCGGTAGCTGTCCATCAAATGGCCCTTGTGAGGCTATTCGGCCCAATGGAGCAAGGTGCCCTTGGCGGCACTGCTCTGGTTGTCTGTCACACGGTCGCTCTCGAACACAGCATCCGATCAGTTCTGAAATGTCACGAACGGGTCTGGGCAGAACCCAATTGATTTTGGTGACCCCCGGATAACCAGAAGAGCCTGATTTGCACTGGTGTGAGAGGCAGATCAGGCCCACCCAGTGCCCAGAACGTCCTAACACAGACCACCGGCAGCAGCTTAACATGCTGCTCTCATTGGGGCCCAGCTGAGCCCCCCCACCCCCCATGCCCAATTTCATACAGTCACAGATTCCAAGGCTTGAAGGGACCATTGTGATCAGCTCCTGTGTAACACAGGCCAGAGAACGTCCCCGAAATAATCCCTAGAGCGGAGAAGCATCCCATCTTGATTTGAAAATTGTCAGTGACAGAGAATCCACCACCAACCTCAGTAAGTTGTTTCAATGGTTAATTAGTCTCTGTTACACATGTATGCCTTATTTCCAGTCTGAATTGTCTAGCTTTGTCTAGTGTGCGCCCCTCTAGCTGTAAGTTAATTTTCCAAAAGCCTGTTTCTTGGCAGGCTGGAAATGTGGCAATTGCTGTATGTCATCATGACCTTCCTGGTGTGCAGCTGCTCCCAGAGCCCTCCACCCTTCAGTGTGTCCCTGAGGATCAAGGCTTATTTGGAGTGTGTATGAGAGGAGCTCAACCTGTCACCTGTGCAGTGGAACCCAGGTGGGTGAATATGTCTGGGACCTTTAAACAGTCAGTTCCAGGGACCATATTCCCCTCTCCTGCAATCCAACCAGCCGAGAGGTAAATCTGCATCCCCAGATAGACCCAGTGTATTGTGGAGGTCCAAGCAGGGATGGCCGAGAACCTGAGCAACAAACACTGAGCACCTAGCATATTTCAGAAGCCAGTCTCCCAGTGATTTGTACTGCTTGGAAGTGTTGCTAACTCACGTGATTATATCATGAGTCCCATGATATCTGGTGTTTTCCCAAAGCCCCAGCTCCTGGAGTCAGGTGATTATGTAGGAGTTAGCTTGCACTTCAGAAGAAAAGTTCCTAGCCCTCATGTGTCCAGAAAAGAGCTGGAAATCATGACCCTGTGATTGGGTGGCTACCCCCCACCCCTCACCCCACAGATGATGGAAGGATTAAAGTGTCCTGACAGGGCAACTAACCTACCAGGCTGCACCTGAAAGGGGTTATGCATAATTCACGATCAAACCCAGCGAGTGGGGGTCTTCAGAAAGGAAGGCGCAAAGGGCTGCAGCAGGAGGGCCCAGGGAGGGGACCCAGCTGGGAACTTTCTCTCTTCGGCTGAGAGAAGCCTGGGAGAATCATAGAATCTCAGGGGTGGAAGGGACCTCAGGAGATCATCTAGTCCAACCCCCTGCTCAAAGCAGGGCAAATTCCCAGACAGTTCTTTTGTTGTTGTTTTGGTTTTTTTGTTAGCCTAGCTGGGGACAGGGGACATTCAGGGACTGCCGCCTGCCTGACTCCCTGGGGTAGAGGGAAAGTGCGACAACCCAGGAACTGGGGTTGGCGTTGGGACAGTTTGCAAAGAAGAAGGTAACCGCTGAGCCCAGTGGGGCTGAAGATTCAGTTGTTTTGCTGTCTCTGTTGGACTCTAAGTGAAGGGCTTTGAGCTGCCAAAGGTGGGACTCTGTTACCTGGCTTGGCTGGAGAGCCAGGTCACGCCCATACTGAAATAGGCCAAAGAAGGCATGGGGAAAACTGAGGCAAGCTGTCACAATGCCATATACAGCCACTAGGGGGTGCAGTGCAGTGGCAAGTCTGCCATAGACCCTACAGGCTCCAGCCAACATTTAGCAATTTTAAAACTGCCCTGATATTTAAGCCAATTGGATGATTTTTCCGGGACTGACGTGTGGTTTTGCGCGCCTGGGCTTGGCCACACCTCTCTCCTCCTGGCCAAATAGCCCTGTTCTCCCACGGGCCTCGCAGGACGGCACTAGAGCACATGATGCTTCCCTGGCATGGTGACTCGTGAACGTCGTTGCAGCCCCCAACCCTGGTTATGGGGAGCTGCTCGTGCCACCTGATGCTGCCACAAAGGATTGTGATGAACGTTCGCACGGCAGCCTAAATGGCCTGTGCCTTTAAATGCCAGAGTCTATAGGCCCAGGTCTGTTCCTGTGGAAATCACTGACCCCCGGAGAGCAGTGCTGTAGGATCAGCCCCTCGGTGCCCAAGGCAGGAAGCCCTTAGCTCTGGGCGGTGCACCTTCTCCTTTGCTTCTGGCCTCGTAGCTTCAGCTTCAGGCTGGCTCTTCGTGTCAGCGCCTCATTCCCCCAGCTCTCCGAGTGCGGCACCAGGAGCCCTCGCTGGGGCAGCTTTCCCCATGGCTGGGATGGTGCGATTAGCCAGGATAATTAATCCTGCTCCCCCACCCGGATGCTGCATTTGCCGTGACCTTTTCTTGCACGGCACCTCCTGCCAACCTCGAGCTGGAGCAGTCGTGGTTAAGCAGCGAGAGCAGCTTGGCAGCCTGTCTGCTGGCTGTGCGGGCACATGGCCGCTCTCCCCACGGCCGCACGCTGAGTGCACGGCTTCAAACGAGCCGCCCCAGCACCCAGCACTGCCTTCACGTCTCTCCCAGTCCCTGCAATGCTCCAGCCTCTCATTAATCGGGTGCAGAGACGCACTGGGCTTGCTGGGAACTACTTGTGCTCCACGCCCAGTGGGACGGTGCTGCTGGGCGTGCTGCTGAGCTCAGAGAAGAGAAGACCTTGTGGGGACGCTGGGTGGAGAAAGGCCAGGCCAGGAAATGCAGGCAGGCGCTGAGCTGGGCCGCTCCAGAGGCCTGCATGGGTGTGAGACAGGCCAATGCACCTGACCCTGGGGTGAGCGGAGAGCCAGCCATCCCCTCACACATGGACCCAGGGAGAGAGAGACCAGCGCACACAGCTGGAGAGATGCACCCAGCATTGCCAGCCCCAAGACAGCACGAATCATGGGGCTGACCCCCAAAATCATGAGACTGGCCAAAAAAAAATAAATTAAAAAAACAGCTCCTGTTTTAGTGTCTTTTGACTTGCTAAGGCCCCTCTGTCCTCGGCCAGCGGATGTGTGAGGCCGTCAGGGCGGGCGGAGACTCCACGTACTCTCCCCTCGCCCCACAGCGGGGAACTGCCTTCCGTTTCCCGGGTCCATCCTGACCCAGCAGCGCCATGGTGCTGCCTCCCCCCAGACTTCAGGCCAGCTCCTCCCATAAATCACAACCCGTCACTGAGAGCTGGTAACACGACCACACGGCCTTCTCCTGGCTGCTTGCCTGCCCCACCACTGCCCCCCGGCTGGGGGAGCTGCCAACCATCCTGCCATCTCCTATCCCGTCACTGTCCTCTGCACCCCACAGCTTCCTTCCTCATCACTCAGCCTCCCCCTGCCGCCCACATTCCCCTGGGTGCGGGGGCTGCTGTGTTTGGAATCACCGAGAGAGATTTATAAACATCAGTGCTTTCATTCCATGTGTAACCCACACACCTCCTGGGCGTGTGGTGTTCTGTCCCCTCGGGGGCAAGGCGGGGAGGAGAGAGATCTATCTATCTATCTGCTCTACAGCCTTAGCTAACAGGCAGTTGGCTTTTGGCTCATACACTAAGCTCCAGAAGTCCCCAGTTTGATCCTGCCCGGCGAAGACCAGGGTCTGTCAGTGTTACACATGCACTATAAGGTAGCAAATGCACTGCTCAGCAAGGCCAAGCCAGAATCCGACATGGCAGAGCACGGCCCCCTCGTTACCAGCAGGATCCTGGCAGAGAGGCTGGAACAATGTGTATAGTGTGTGTGGGGGGAGGGAGCTGAGAGCCATTGAATCAAACTGCAAACCCTGTATATGATGGAACCCACTTCAAGCCAGGGAGTGCTGCTGCTGCACCAGGACTCCTGGCTACCCAGAGCCATGACCAACCAGCGAGGCTGGGGAAAGGTCAGACCCCATTGCTGTCAATTGCTGACCCCATCCTTGAATGAGACAGGTGCCAAAAGGGATTCAAATACAACTCAGATATGAAATTGCAGAACTACTAACTGTGGTATGTAACCTGTCATTTAAATCAGCTTCTGTACCAGATGACTGGAGGATAGCTAATGTGACGCCAATATTTAAAAAGGGCTCCAAAGGTGATCTTGGCAATAACAGGCCAGTAAGCCTAACTGCAGTACCAGGCAAATTGATTGAAACTATAATAGAGACCAGACTGATCAGACACAGCGATGAACATGATTTGTTGCAGAAGAGTCAGCATGGCTTTTGTAAAAGGAAATCATGCATTAGCAAGCTATTAGAATTCTTTGAGAGGATCAACAAACATGGACAGGGTGATCCAGTGGATATGGTGTACTTGGACTTTCAGAAAGCCTTTGACCAGGTCCCTCACCAAAGGCTCTTAAGCAAAATAACCTGTCATGGGGTAAGAGGGAAGGTTTCCTCATGGACCAGTAACTGGTTAAAAGACAGAAACCAAAGGGTAGGGATAAATCATCAGTTTTTACAATGGAGAGATGTTGCTGTCGCCTCGGGCCTTTGTCCCGGTGTGCTTTGCTTCCAATAAACACACCAAGGTGGAGAAGCAAACAAAAGTTTATTTGAGATCTCAAAACAGGATGCTCGGAGACACACAAGTCTCAAATCAAGCACACTCCATACAAGCAGCTCTCTCTCTTTATACATGATTTCAGCTAAGCATCTCTATTACCCCCACTGCCCAGCCCCCCCTACCCCCCCCTCTTCTTCCCTCCCTTCTAGTTCCCTTATAGCAGATACATTACGCAGGTTAAATCATACTTGGCAGAAAACAAATTATCTCATTAGTAACTTTTTCCCGACCGGTTATTTTGTTTAACTCCCTCTGTGCTATCCAGGTGCAAGCAGGAATTGCCTTCTGGTATCAGTGCTGCACTGATAACACATTCCATTCTCGCTTACTGACTTGTAAGGTCGATCCGAGTTTAAACATGGGCGCACTGTGGGCAAGCGTAAGGCAACTTTGGTTTATTTAGGCCTAATACAGGGAGGCTTTATTGGCACTGTTGTTTTCCACACTTCTGTTAATACTGGGCCATTCCTGGTGCCACCAACAGAGAGGTAAATAGTGGGGTTTAAATAGCTCTCACCACTCAAGAAAGAGCTCTTGGAGTCACTGTGGATAGTTCTCTGAAAACATTTGCTCAATGTTTAGTGGCAATCAAAAACCCAGACTGTTGGGAACGGTTAGGAAAGGGATAGATACGAAACCAGAAAAGATCATAATGCAACTATACCCACACCTTGAATACCACATGCCGGTCTGGTCGCCTTATCCCCAAAAAGATATATTAGAACTGGAAAAGGTAAGTTACAGAAGCTAAAGGTAAAGAGGGCAACAACAATGACTGGGATACGGAACAGCTTCTTTATGTGGAGAGATTAAAAAGCCTGGGACTTTTCAGCTTGGAAAAGAGACGACTAAGGGGGGGCTATGGTAGAGGTCTCTAAAATTGTGACTCGTATGGAGAAAGTGAATAAGGAAGCATTTTTTACCCCTTCACATAACACAAAAACCAGAGGTCACCTTATGAAATTATTAGGCAGCAGGTTGAAAACAAACAAAAGGAAGTGCTTCTTCACACAACGCAGAGTCAACCTGTGGAACACATTACCAGGGGATGTTGTGAAGGCCAAAAGTATAACAGAATTAGATAAGTTTCTGGAGGATCAAAGGATGATAGCCAAGATGGTCAGGGATGCTCTGATTGCCAGAAGCTGGGAGTGGATGATAGGGGATGGATCACTCGATTACCTGTTCTGTTCATTCTCTCTGAAGCACCTGGCCATGGCCACTGTCAGCAGACAGGATACTGGGCTAGATGGACCATTGGTCTGAGCCAGAATGGACTTTCTTATGTTCTAAAATCTGTAACTCAGCTCTGGCTGAGCATCTGTGCATGTGCGGCGCTGTGTGTGCCTCACCACACAATCCCAGGCATCACTTTCTTCACAGGGCACAGACTGTATCACCATTTAACAACTGCATTATTTAGAAAAATTAACATCTTGAAATGGGAGGAATGCCTCCTAATTACACGGTCCTGCAGATTGCTGGGTAATTATAGCTGAAGTTCTAAAGTAATTCTGAAATTAACGAGAGAGCAGCTATCTCATGGAGCCTAATAACAGTTTAGTTGGAAAACAGAAATGCCCAGCTAATTACCCTGTGATTACAGTGAGTTGTAGGCATTCCCGCTAATCACAGGGTTGCTGTGCCTGTGCTGCCAGGCTGTGAAACACGGGGTTCATGAATCAGCAGAATTTCCTAGTCAATCAGGGGCATGTCTGCTCCAGCTGCCCCATTCATCCCCACAAAGCCAGTGGGTCACGCGCTGCTTGTGTCTTTTTCATAGACAAACACAAATACAAATCTGGCTCAGGGTGTGCAGAAGTAAACACTTCTAACAGCACCTTTGGGCTCCCACCAATCATCTGGGCCTGAGATGTTCTTTTAAAACAACTGCACCACAGACATTAATGTCTATAAATATTGGCAGAGCATAAACCCCGAGGTGGAAGAGGAATTACCCAATACCCATCGAGGTCAAGGGAAGGCGCCCATTGATTTCAATGGGCATTGACTCAAGGACTTAGCGTGGTGGAAGTGGGAGGAGGTGACTAAGAGGATGGAGAGGAAATTAAGGAAGGGAAAATTGCAGGTGAACATCAGAAAAGAAAGATGCACTGGCTGGGGGAGGGTCTCCCAAGGGGAGGGAGGAAGGGCCGTGATAAGGGAATGGAAGTTGATATTGCTCTGCAGGGCCCTGGGAAGTAGGTAGGGTAGGCTGAGGTTTAACCAGCTACAAAATGGTCTCATGGGATCTGCGGATCGGGGGCCCCACTGTAAAGGGATTGATTTACACTAGCTGAGCATCCGGTCCAGATCTGAACGGAGAAGAAACTAGGAAGTGGAGCCTGAAGAGCCTCCCTTGTGATCTCTGGACTTGAAAAAACAGTCCTAGCCAAACTCACCCGAACACCAAGAAATGCCCATTTGCCCCAGGTACCATGGGAAAGGGAAGTGGGAGCTGAGTTCATAGTGCATGTAGCTGAAAGCTCGTCCCAGGGACAGGCGTTCCACCCCAACAGCACAGCGGCTGTGTTCAGAAGGCAGCAGCTATGACAGGTCAGTCACATTGCTGGAGATCCTGGATCTCCAAACTAACAGGTTTAGGAAGCTGCCGTCCTCACCCCTGGGGCTGATCCTTGCCACGTGCCCAGGCCACGGTCCCTGCTGTCTGGGAGAGCAAGGGCCTCATGCTATGGTTTAGAAGCTCTGTCTGGTCATCCTTGGCCTTGCCAGCCTGCTGGATGGTGTCTAGCGGGAAATGCAAATGTCCCGATTTCCTTTCTGCTGTCACAGACACTGGGTTTCCTCTGCTCCAGCTCCTGGCTGACCCTGCTCAGCACGTGAAGGCATTTTTAGAACGGCTGCTCCTTCCCCAGGTGGGTTTCTCGCTGTTCAGCGGCACATTTGGCCAATATTTGCTTATGGTGATGAGACAATTTATAGAGCTGTGAATTTGTCACTTCACACAGCCTTGGATGTGCTAGAGCTGAGCTGAATAGATTCTGTCTAACTCGCTTTGGCCTGTTTCTCAGACACAAGGGATTTGAATTGGCATTAACCCTTAGGAGCTCATATGGGAGCACGCTCATCTTCTCATTAATAGCCCTGAGACCCCAATGGCTAGTCATCCTGGACACCTAGGAACCCCAACACACGGCCTGTGCCCACAGGTGCTGACTTTTGTTTTTCCCGGTGGAGCTCCACCCCCACTTCCGCCCCGAGGCCCCACTCCTGTTTGGCCTCTTCCTGCCCCTGCTCTACCCCCTCCCCCAAGGCTCCACCCACCCACCCACTGCTCCCTCCTCTCCACCCCCACCCCAAAGGCCCGCTGCTCCCTTGTTGATCCACGGCCAGCCCTGATCTGGGGCTAGCCCTGGGGCTGGAACCACTGTGGATGGTGAGTACTGAGCACCTCCTATTTATTTCCGTGGGTGCTTGAGTCGCAGAGCACCGATGGAGTCGGCGCTTATGCCTGTACCCCATTCAGTACAACCCCATCCTTCTCCCTCCCCTCATCAAAAGAAGCCCTGCCCCACCGCCTTAGCCCTTGCCGAGTCCCAGCTGTGCAGGTCTTACAGCCATTGCGTCTTTGCCATCAGTTTTCAGCTCTAGGCTCCTCTTCAGCACGGACCTACTCAGCCCCCACACCAGGAATTCTTCATCCTGCTCCGCTCCGTGGTGCCACCTGATGTACTGGGGTACCACTGAGCCCACCTGTTCCACCAGCCTGGGCTCCCTCACACTGTCCTGCTGAGCCAGGCCCTCAACCTCCTTCAGCAAACACACAGGCAGGGACACGCCCAGCTGCAGACAGACACAGACACTGAGATCAGCTCTGGGTGGGAAGACTCAGCTAAGGAACTGCCCAGCACCCAAGTACCCCCCTTTGGAGCGTAAACCCCAAACTGTATCGTCTTGGACTGCACAGAGAACTACACGGCGTAAGCTCATGAAGTTCGCCCCCTCCCTCAATGTGGAGGGAGATTTGCACAGCTTTGCCCCCCCACCCCATTGTGAATTCCAGAAACTGGTTTTAGAGAAAACAAAAACAAGTTTATTAACTACACAAGATAGATTTTAAGTGATTATAAGGGATAGCAAACAGATCAAAGCAGATTACCCAGAAAATGAAACAAACACACAAACTAAGCTAAAGATACTAAGAAACTGGTTACAAGTAGTAATTTCTGACCCTAAACATTGTTTTAGGCAGATTGCAGAAATTCCACATATTTCTTTTACAGGAAAGACACCTTCCTAGTCTGGGCTCAGACCTTCTCCCCCACTCAGTCTTTGTTTCTTAGATGTTTCCAGTAGTCATCCTGGGAGGGGATTAAGTGAAGAATGAACCCCGATTATGTCTCTCCCCTGCCTTAAATAGGCTTCACATATGGCAGAAACACTTTGTTTTCCAGTGTGGTGTGTCCCCCCCAGTAAAAAAATACTGGTGTTTTATCATGGAGTCCAGTACCAGGTGGCATGATCATGTGACCCTGCAGTGTCAAAGCAGCCATGAGTCAGAGGTTATTTGTAGCATCCCAGGAAAGCTTCTCAGGAAGGGGGGGATTCTAGCATATTCAAAGACCTATTGTTCTCCCTAATGGCTCTTTCCAACCAGCAACCTCGACTTGATTGCATTGTGTCTAGTGGGCGTTCCCCAGGTGTAAACATAGCTGTAATAGGTGCATAGACAATATTCCTACCTTCAGATACAACAATGACACTTGCATACAAATAGTATAATCATATTCAGTAAATCAGAACCTTTCCAATGATACCTCACGTGACCCATCCTGCATAAAATACATCTTAGTTATGCTATAATCATATAATAACAATATTTCTATGCAGAATATGGGGCATAGTGCCACACCTACTTTCTGCTGAAGGCCCAGGGCACCTCGCCCCTGCTGGTTACTGGGCTGCAGCAGCAGATGGGTGCCAGCAGCTGACCTGGCACCTGTTAGGGTGAGGACAGGCTGCTGGGGTGGGGTGGGAATAACCGCAAGCCGGAGACCAACCCAGCCCCATCTCCTCTCAGACAAAACCAAACCAATGGCCTCATCACAGCCCTAGAAATTAGCCAAGTGACTAGCCAGGTTCTTAACTCTAAAGGGAGCCAGACATGGAGCTCCATGAATAGAGTGATATTCACCATCCTGCAGAATATCCCGACACCTGAAAATCTTCCCCAGCTGTTCCCCATGGAACCTCTGGTGTCTGCTGCACCCTTGCAAAATCCATTTCACCAGCTCCCCCGGGCTGAGCCATGAGTATGACAGTGAGTGAAACACACTTCGTGGATTCACGATTAGTGGAACCGGGCAAAACATTTTTTCATCAAAAAATGGCCATTTATTGGAGCAAGAAACACCTATGGAAGTTGCTGCAATTACCATCATATTCTGTTGTTTGCAATATGTTCTTATTAAAATGCATATCCAAGCCCTCCAGTAGATTAACCCTTTCAGTAACCACGGTGATAATATTTCCATAACGTTTTTTTATTAAAAATACCACAGAAACTTTTGTGACAAACAAAACATGGGGGCATTTGGAACCTTGTGAAGCCAAAAGGATGGTGACATTCTGAATTCCTTTGGTAACGTTTCTCCTCTCCCGGTTTTGCATCAGTGCCAGTGCTTGGACCCAAAATGCAGGTGAGGCCATTTGGTGACAGGGCTGACCCAGTCCTAGTATCACATTGCAAGGCCGCCTTATTTCTTACAGCTGCGGCATCTGTGCAGATGTCAGTGCCACTAGTAGCACAGGCTAGGGTCTCCTCTACCGGCTAGACAGCTGCCTTTGCAGTGGCAGAGCCCACAGTACTGCAGGGCGAGGCAGGAACAACAACGGCCATCTCATCGTTAAATTCGTCTGAAAAGAGGAGAGAATCATATCAAACATGGGAGCAGCTGGGTCTCCAGAACTGATTGGACCATCCATCTCAGAACACATCAGACCATTCAGCCCACATTGGAACAGGCCAATAAACATTTCTATTCTATATTGGGGAAGAAATTGTATACTGTAGTCATATTATATGATAACACTTTTCTAACTTGAAAACTAGCTAAAACTCTTGGATGCAAGTTAACTGAACCTGCTGATTTAAATATATCTAACTTGAATAGCGACATTTAACAGCAGCTATTCAAGTTAGATATACCAGTAATTAAATCAGCAGGTCCAGTTAACTTGCATCCAAGAGTTTTAAAAGAGCTGGCTGTGGAACTTGCTGGACCATTAATATTGATTTTCATGACACACTGGGGAAGTCCCAGAACAGTGGAAGAAAGCTGATGTTGTCCCAATATTTAAAAAGGGCAGATGGGATGACCTGGCTAATTATAGGCCTGTCAGTCTGACATCAGTCCTGGGCAAGATAATGAAACAAGACTCAATTAATAAAGAATGAATGGAGGGTAATATAATTCAGGGGTTCCCAATTTTATTCTTTCTGAGGCCCCTCAACATGCTATAAAAACTCCATAGCCCACCTGTGCCATAACAACTGTTTTTCTGCATATCCAGTAGATTAAAAGCTGCATTCAATGGCTAGTTATATAGTTACACACACACATAAATAACACACCTCTACCCCAATATAACACTGCCCTCGGGAGCCTAAAAATCGTAACCACATTATAGGTTGAAACCGCATTATATCAAACTTGCTTTGATCCGCCGGAGTGTGCAGCCCTGCCCGCCCCCGGAGTGCTGCTTTACCGCGTTATATCGAATCCGTGTTATATCGGGTCACGTTATATCGAGGTAGAGGTGTATAAGAAAGAAAAGGATAATATAGGTACAAAAATTAAAATAACTGAGTATTTTTTTTATTTATTCAGCGTGAAACTTGTTGCTGGTGTTGATCAACAATTCTGCCCAGACATGGGAGCGTCCTTGACAAGCACACGCATGTCATGGTCAGTGTTCATCCTGGCTGGGTATTTTGTTTTCATTGATGTCATGATTGAAAATCCAGATTCACATAAGTAGGTGGTATTAAAAGGGATCAAAATTTTCACCAAAATGTCTCCCACAGCATCCCATTGGACCTGGTTCTGAGGGAGCTGTCTGATGAAATGTCAATGAGCTCTTCTAACAGTTTCGATGGGACGGTGGATGGAAGTTTAGCTTTAATGTTCTCACTAAAGGGGCTTGTAGTCCACATGTGTGTAGCGACTTGTTCCGTTGTGCGTTCAGGAAAATAAGCATTCCATTTGTTAAGCAGACCAGCCAGATGCGTTGCTAGCTGAGGTTGAATTACATCAAAGTCAATGTTTCATTCCTAAATGCAAGAATGTAAGAGCTCAAACATATCAGTCGTGCCCCCACAGACAGGAACTTTCCAGAGTTGTAATTTTCTTTTGAAAGCCTCAATTCTTTCACACTGGGCAATAAAATTAGTGCTCCCACCTTTCATAGCTTTATTCAGCTTATTCATTTCACTAAATATGTCTGCGAGGTAACCCAGTTTTGCCAGCCACACGTCATCTTTCAACACTTTGGCAAGTTCAGGTTTCTTAATGGCTAAGAAAGTACATAACTCTTCCTTGAGATTAAATATACGGGTAAGCATTCTGCGTCGAGCTCTCCATCTCACCTCTGTATGCATGAGCAAGGAGTGGTGCTCTGCACCCACTTCCTCCCAAAGTCCAGCAAAGCACCTGGAGTTTGTTGCTCTGGATTTAATACAATTAACGAGTGTTACTGTTGTGTTCAGAACACTGTGAAAACCTGCGTCAACATCTTTTGAAGCAAGCACCTCTCGGTGTAAAAGACAATGTGTCCAAATAGTGCGAGGTGCAATGGCTTTTATTTTTTGCACAACACCAGAATGCTTGCCGGTCACTGCTGCAGCTCCATCATGCAGACCTCCTTGCCGTTAATCCGGTTGATTTCTGCTGAAATCATAAATCATTTAGCAGTTTGAAAATGTCGTCTGACTTTGTTGTCATCTTGAGCTCTTGGCAAAACAACAAGTCTTTCTTTATTTCCTTATGCCTCACATACTGAACATAGGCAAGTAAATGGGACAGTTTTGAAATGTCTGTGGATTCATCTACTTGTACAGCAAAATCATTGTCATGCAGCCGATCAATACACTGCGAAACTGTGTCTTTTGACATAGAAGTGATCGGTTGTTTGACAGGGTCATTTGACATAGGTATTTTTGCCAGTACCTTGGCCTTCTCCTCTCCAAACATTTCCTTTGCAATTTCAGTAGCACACGGCATTATCAGTCACAACAATTGTATGCAATTTTTTTGCTTTAGCAGTTTTCTGCACCACTATGTTGGACGACCTTACAAGCTTTTTATCTACTGTAGTTGTGGATTTCATCACTGCTTTCGTACCAAGCAGTTCCTTGGCCTTTCAGTCAAAGATGAACATTGCTTGTGTTTATAGATTTCATGCTTTGTAATTAAATGTCTCTGTAACTTGGAGGGTTTCAAATATTCATTGGCCAGTACTTTTGCACAAATTACACACTGCGATTGAGGTATGTCTCCACTTATAAAAGAAATAAAACCAACATTCAAGTAGTCGTCTTCATAGTTCCTAAGTTTTGCCAGGTTAATAACGGCTCTATGTTCCTTACCCACACCACCTCCTCGGTGCTCTTCAGCCCTTC
Organism: Mauremys mutica; assembly: GCF_020497125.1. Classification (NCBI taxonomy): domain Eukaryota; kingdom Metazoa; phylum Chordata; order Testudines; family Geoemydidae; genus Mauremys; species Mauremys mutica. The sequence goes on from NC_059087.1 coordinate 28,068,487, forward strand.
CGGCGGCTGCCCTTGTGGAAGGAAGTTCGGTATCATCGCTCTGGGGGTTTTGTTGTTTTGAAACTGATGGTCAAATTAAAACTTTATCCATATCGGATATTTATTGTTTGGGTTTACGAACATTTTTCCTGGGCTGTGTAACTTGTCGTGCTCCCACTGAAACAGCTTCGTTACAAAAACGGAGTGCGTGCTAGGTAACCTGCAGGGCCGGGGTTAGACTCCCTGGGGCCCACAGCAGAAACTGGAGAGTGGGCACCCAAGAAAGGCACATGCAACAGTCTCTGGGGTGGAGCCAGTGCTGGGCAAGAAGGCGTTGATGCTGACCCACCATCTGGGCGGCCCACTGAGGTGAGGGGGTAGAGGCTGACCCACACGGGGTGGAGGTGGCGCTCCCTCCTCAAGCCCCACCCTCAGGTTTGGGCTCCAGACCTTGGCCGCAGGCCTCAGGGTCAACCCCAGGCAGCTTCTCCCAGCCCAGCCTATGCAGTCAGCAGACATAGCTCTGCTCACTAGGGCAGCAGGGCTGAAGCCTGGTCTTTTGCAGACCCCCTGAAACCTACTCGCAGCCCCCCAGCGGGCCATGGGCCCCCAGCTGAGAACCAGTGATATAATTAATGCTGATCAATACTGGTATATGGAATACATATCCAGGCAAACTAACAAAATCATTTTTTTTGCTGAAATTACAAGTTTGGTTTATAAAAGTAATAGCACTGATGTAATAGACTTCGATGTCTGTACAGCATTTGACTTGGTGCAGCATGGCATTTTGATTAAAACTAGAAAGATATCAAATGAATGTGGCACACATGAAATGGATTAAAATCTGGCTGATAGGTCTTAAATTGTAACTGTAAACAGGGCATCATCATTGATGTGTTTCTAGTGGGGTTCCTGGGGGCTCAGTTCTTGGCCCCCTGCTATTTAACGTGTTTACTAATGAGCTGGGAGAAAATATAAACTCATCCCTGATAAAGTCTGCAGATGATACAAAACTTGGGGGAGACAACAGGTAACTGTGAACTGGGCTTACACAAGCAATATGCATTTGATTATGGCTAAATATAAATGTATACATCTGGGAACAAAGAATATAGGCTGTACTTACAGGATGGGGGACTATCTCGTAGGAAGCCGTGAGAATGATGTAAGGACTAGAAAACACGCCTCATAGTGATGAACTCAAGGAGCTCAATCTAATTAGCGTAACGAAGAAAAGGTTAAGGGGTGACTTGATCACAATCTATAAGTACCCACATGGGAACCAAATAGTTAATAATAGACCTTTCTCTGCTGGATTGAAGAGCCCAACATGATCCAATAACTGGGAGTTGAAGTTAGACAAATTCAGACTAGAAATAAGACATCCCTTTTTAACACTGAGAGTGATTAACCATTGGAACAACTTCCCAATCGTTGGGATGGATTCTCTATCGCTGGCAACTTTTAAATCAAGGCTGGATGTTTTTCTAAAAGATCTGCTCTCGGAATTAATTACATTGGGGCAGTTCTGTTGCCTGAGCTATACAGTAGGTCAGACTAAATGATCACAGAGGTCCCTTCTGCCTGGCCTTGGAATCTGTGAATCATCCAACTCAGACCAGATCAGATCATCCAGCCCAGATCAGCTTGGACCATCCAACCCTGTCTCCTGTCTCTGACAGTGGTCCACGCTGGATGCTCCAGAGAAAGCCGTAAGCCCCCAAGGACCATTGTGGATTGCAGAGAGTTTGCGACACAGACTGGACAGTTCAGGGCCATACTGTGCCCTGGGCATGGGGTGGCAGCTGAGCAGCTCAGCTTACAGGCACTGAGTCCTGTAGACACCCGCCCTGCCCTGGCTCCAGCCATGGTACCCTGATGACTCACAAACCTGACAGAATTCACCAGTGCTCACCAGCACCATGCAGGGTGGGACAGGGGAGATTTATACGCTGCTGGCCCAGACCACTCATGGGGGGTAGTTATGTGTTGCTGGCCTATACCATTCGGTGTGTGTGTGTGGGGGGGGGGAATTATACACTCCTGGACCATACCATTCTGAGGCTGGGGGCCGTTACATGCAGCTGGTCCATACCAGAAACAAATTAGGACAGCGCTGGCCTGGCTCAGTGAGCTGCCTGTAGGGCAGGGGAAGAGCAAAGACGCTGCCCACTTCATACCCTCTCTGCCCCCCTGCTCTGGCAAGATGCCCCCTTGACTCCTGCAGGCCAGGCCCAAGGTCTGGCCAGCCCGCACAGGAGTGGCAGAGGGGTCTCGGGCTCCTTTATCCCCGATAAATGCGCAGCCCAAGTCACACTCCAACCCTCCATGTGGGTGCAATCTGTGGCCTGTACAGCGGGCCCCCTTTCACAACGACAAGCGCTGAGGCTTTTCCTGATGTCCCTCGTGAGCATTTTGTTTAGCAACAGCCTCTCGTCACGGCAGCCCGAGGCAGGCACTCTGTGCAGGACAATCCGTGCCTCAGGTCTTTCCTCCCCAAGAGACGGGGAGCTTAAAAGAATCCAGCTGCAGCAACTTCCCATAATGCACCCGGGGATGCTTTAGATTGATTGTCAACGCTTAACCTAGGAATATGTAACCCCATTATCTAGCGCTGTTTCCCAGAGGCACCACACATCACTTCTCTAGGAAGGCTGACCTTGTGCCCATCCTGGCAAAGGATGCAGACCCCTGCTCTAGGCTAAGCCAGGTCCCTGTCAGAGAAGGGTGGTGCTGCCAGCACTGGGACCACCCTCTGGTGCCACGTGCTGGTACAGCAGGTGTCACGATTCAGGGCAGCTGCACCTGTAATCCCCCTCCATGGTCCACCAAAGACACACGCCACAGGCTCTCTCTCCTGTCACCTCCCTTGGGCAGAGACCTGTGTCTCTCTTCCTCTGGACCAAGGTATTTCCAGGCTGCACGGTTCGGTTCCCTAACTCCACAGAGAGATTGCCAGCAGGCAGACTGCCTATCGTGGCCAGCGTCTGAACTTTGCTTTCTCTTTGAAGCGTAATTGCCACAGTTACAAGTATCACACAGCTCTTTATAAGCAGGCACATGTATTCTTAAGGTGAAAGCATTACAGAGAAAACATGTTCAAAGCAATAAAAAGAACCCACATGCATGCTCCAGCCTCAGGCACGGGCTGGTGTCAGTCCCTCCAACTCTCCCCTAAGGATTGCCCCCCCCTTCCCTCGGCCAGAAGGTCCTGTCCATTTACTGGGTCAAAAAGCAGGCCATGAGTCAGTGTGAACTCAGGCTAAAAAGCCATTTCTTCTCCAAAAGCCATTTCTTTGTCTGTTGGTCTCTGGAGAATCCAGTCTGAACCAGTACATGGGAGCCTCTCCAGGTGGTGATACCATTCTGGGGGTGTTACAACCTGGGTGCATTTACCCACTTATCCCCTCACTGGTCCTAGTCCCTGGAGGAGCTGTGATTACCCTCCCCCTGGCCCACCCCGCTACGTAGGCACAATGCATTGGGATCTCCCACAGATACTGCTGGCATTTGCGATGTCCGGCACAGCTGGTACTGGGGCTGCCATGGACTGGGCTAGAATTGCACTGTGGCTCCTATGGCTGCTCCAAAATTTTCCAGCAAAACTGATTTTTTTTTAAATTGAAAATCAGGTTTTTGGCAAAACAATGTTTGTTACGGAACGTACCTGCTTTCTGTGCAATGTTGTGATGTTTTGTTTGCAAACTTGAACACCTGAAAAATGGACTATTTTGATTCAGAATGGTGCTGCAGTGCCCCATGGGAATAATAGGTCAGTTGTCTTATGCCCCTAGTCTCTGTCTGTTGGGCTCCCTGGCAGGACTACCTCTCCCACAGTGCATTAAAGCCAGGGACTTCTGTGATGCACCTTCCCCTCCTGATGAGAGGCGAGAAAGTGGTACATCCTGGGAATTGTAGTTTGGCCAGCTAGCCTGGCCCGCAGAGGAGAATGGGACCAATAGAACAGCCACACTACAACATCCATGAGGCTCGGCAGCACAGGTCAGCATTGAAATAGTTTAGTTTCCAATATTTCACCGAAAAGTCAAAATTTCCCATGGAAAAAAATGTTTTTTTTTCTGACCAGTCCTAGTGGGCACTGATGGCCATTTGCCATCTAACTCCATTAGATCTTCAGGACACTGTGAAATTAAAACAGGCCCCAGCACTGCTGATGAAACATAATGATTATTTAATCTAATCTAATCTATCTCCATGCACAATTCTCTCTCTCTCTTAACCCTCCTTGCTCTGCTCTCCAGAGGGGTTTCTGACAGCTGCAGTCATTATTCCATTTCTAGTGAGTGATGGCTCCAAGAGCAACAATCCTGACAGCGAGACAGTGGGGCCACCCGCAGAGCGTGCTGGTGCATGGAGAGAACCCAGCACGACAGCGCGTCTCCCTGGCAGGTCTCGTCCTGCTGCACAAATGGGCAAGATAGCAATTGAAGAAACCTCTTCCTGTAATAGTAGACAAATGGGTGAATCCCCACAGGCTCCTGCCCTGCTGACGGGGCCTGCTGCACCAACTCTGGAGATCATAGGGGAGCTGGGTCACTACAGTTGGGTTATAAAGCTGCTGGGAGACACTCTTGCCTCCAGAATAAAGTCCCTGGCTACGGGAGCAGCGCAGATGCCACTGTGGGGGAAGTGGCCATCCTACAGGGTGCCTCGGGGAAACTCCTGTACTCACTCCCAGAGTGCACTGGGGAATGGGCAGCCCCTCCCTTTGCTCTCCCCCAGAACCGTGTCTTTGGTCAACTGAGGGAAGAATTGAACCACTTCAGAGCTGAACAGTGTCAGGTGCTTCTGGCAAATGAGCTTGTCCAGTTGGTGCTGATGGCCTGGCTAGGTGTCACCTGCTGAATGTTGTGATGGGACGTGCCCATTTCCTAGCAGCTGGGGTCCATTTAGGCCACTCCGGGAGTCTTGCAGGCTCTGCCCTCAGGCGATGGGTTTCTAACGTGCCGGCTGCTCTTTTTGAATCACACACTCAGTCCTTCCTGGGCTCTTCTCCCCAACCCGCCTCCAGCTGGCCCCGATTCCTTCAAGGCAGGATCCTGGATCTCAACACACTGGGGGTCTCCAGCCCCATGGAAACAGCCCAGGTGTCTGATCCCTGACATGTCAGTGACTGGTTAAGAAGTGACAGTGACCTAGCTGCAAAGCAGCCTGGGGGCCTGTTAATCCAGTGAACATCAGCACTGGGAGATGAGACCTGCCTGCATGCTGGGGTGGATATCCTGTCTCTTCTGATCCACACATCTCCGGATAGGACAGTCCGCCCAGGCACACAGGGCAGCATGCTGCCGGGTCACTCAGCTCCTGCCCTCTGGCCAGGAGAGATGTCACATAGAATGTCAGCGTTGGAAGGGACCTCAGGAGGTATCTAGTCTAACCCCCTGCTCCAAGCAGGACCAATCCCCAGATAGATTTTTGCCCCAGATCCCTATAATGGCCCCCTCAAGGACTGAACTCTCAACCCTGAGTTTAGCAGGCCAATGCTCAAACCACTGAGCTATCCCTGGCCCCAGTGCAGGCTCATCTTAGCAGGGGCCTCAAGCCAGAGCTGGAGAATAAACGGCCATATCCAAAGGGCTGTCCCAGCCCCTCAGTCCCCTGCGTCTCTGCTCCTGCACCTGGCCCCTAGCACAGACCAGGTTGCTTTGTGGGTGGCCAAAGCCTTTGGCTGCCTTGGCATGGCCCGGTGAGCTCCTGCTTGGGGCAAACGCTGGGCTCTGTAGGCTCCAGCACTTGCTGGGTTCCCAGTAACTGAGGAAGGAGACTTTCCTTGGGCTGCCAGAGACAAAAGGCCCTGGGTAAAACAGTGTAGCCGCTTTGCTAGAGTCACCGCGTCTGAGAGCAAAAGGCCGTAACTGGGCTCTCCATCCACCTCCCTGACTGGGCAGAATTCCCCATCACCTTCACTCCAACTGAGCTGCCAGGAGGAGTCCAATGGGCATGTACCAGGATGGTCTCTCCCCGTGGGCTCCAGCACCTGGCCTACTTCAGTCTGTCCCTCTCAGGATCCTGGGCCTTCCAGGCTCGAGTTTACCACCTCCCCCTGTCAGTTAGCTGATGATTCTGCTCCTCCCCCAGATGAGCCCCTCTGGATTTACCCTGGCGAAATGGGGAGAAGAATTTTGCCCAAAGTCTTTTCTTTCTTTTAACTGTATCAATTTAATAACAAAAAGCAGAACCTCTCTGTTGTACGCAAAGACGTGGACCTGGACCTGCGAGAAGTTGTTTGCTGGCTGACTCTTGTGATTGTCTGGCTTTGGGTCTTCTATCGTCCTAGGTTTTATTTCCCATTGTGGCCAGAGTCTCTAACTTACAATCCGTACAATAAATGCCAGTGGAATGATTCTCTGTTATTTTTACACCACCCGGACTCAGTGTTGCTCACTTCCGGGGACTTCCCTAGCAGGGTCTTGGGTCATGTTTTAAAAGCTCCTTGTCTTCCCTGGGACTGATGGTGCACTCCTGCAATGCAGATTCAACAGCTTCACCAAGGTCGATGGAAAGAATGCTCTCGCCATTTGTTTTGCTCCTGTAACCCCAAAATGGCTGCTTTTAAAACGCCAGCAATTAGCCCACCATGGTGCCATTGTTTGAAATATGGCACCAGATCCCTGGGGCCAGGCAGCCTGTGGACAGCAGGGGAGCTGGGCTGTTATGGGCAAAAGCACTTCCAGCCCCCACTCAGCCTCACTCTGAGCAGCACCTGACTGGGCCCCTCCCCTTTTAATTTATAGCAGCCCACTGGGGGCTCTAAGTTACAATGGCTGGAGTGGTCTCCTGGGGCAGAGGTTCTCAAACTTATTTAATCACCACCACCCCATCTTGTGTCTGTAGGGGTTTATGCCCCCCAGCCACTAAAATCAACATGCAACTCTCACTAAATATTAAAAACACCAAGGCATTGATTCGAACAGAGCCACTTAAGTATATAGGAATGTAAATTTTAAATGAGACATGATTTACTGCCATCACACTATTGTTACAAGGGTGAGCCTGTTTTTTGGAGCAGAGCAATTCCACCCTGGGCTGGATGCTTGAGATATCTAGCCGGAGATCCCCTTGGACCTGAGGACAAGATCCTTGTTTGGTTTTTTTATGTAAACAGTATCACCACCCTTCCTTCTCCGCTGCTGGTGGTGGTGACGCTGCCTTCAGAGCTGGGTTGCCAGCCTCTCCAGCTGTCTAACTCTGAAGGCAGCGCCGCTGCCAGCGGCAGCACAGAACTAAGAAGAACATATTGTTGTGGGTAAAATGTGCACAGTAAGTTCTTTTTTCCTAAAGCTTCTCATGCCCTCCCAGAATACATTCCCTCCCCTCCCCCCCTTTTTGAGAACCTCTGTCCTAGGGGTTGCTTTGCCAGCCAGGTCTCACCAGAGCACTGTGCACTGTGGCTCCAGCCGCCCCTATACAAAGGAGATAGCAGAGACCAAGCAATACTGGCTTGGTGGACCTGTGACGGGGTGTATCAGCCCCGCACTGATAAGGCAGGGGTTAACCCTTCTCTCTTAGCCGAGGAGGAGCACATGACTTATGAGGAGAGACTGAGGGAACTGAGATTGTTTAGCCTGCAGAAGAGAAGAATGAGGGGGGATTTGATAGCTGCTTTCAACTACCTGAAAGGGGGTTCCAAAGAGGATGGATCTAGACTGTTCTCAGTGGTAGAAGATGACAGAACAAGGAGTAATGGTCTCAAGTTGCAGAGGGGGAGGTTTAGGTTGGACATTAGGAAAAGCTTTTTCACTAGTAGGGTGGTGAAGAACTGGAATGGGTTACCTAGGGAGGTGGTGGAATCTCCTTCCTTAGAGGTTTTTAAGGTCAGGCTTGACAAAGCCCTGGCTGGGATGATTTAGTTGGGTTTGGTCCTGCTTTGAGCAGGGGGTTGGACTAGATGACCTCCTGAGGTCCCTTCCAACCCTGAGATTCTATGATTCTATGAGGCCACACCCCCTAGCTCTGCTGGGCATGCTCCAGCTGGAAGCAGGGTATAAAAGCCAGCAGAGCAGCTCAATCTGGGCTGACCGCCGATGGGGAAGGAGGTGTGTCGCTAGCTCCTGAGGGAGCACAGCACCAGCCACACCGGCTCGGGACATCATGGAGAGTGGCGAGACCGGAGAAGCCCAGAGATGGGCAACCCCAGAGACTCTGATAGGAAGTAACCCAGGGAGGTTTTGTGGGAAAACGCGAGAACCAGAGCAAGACTTGGTGTGTTTCAGTTGGAGCCCTGCCACTGATAGGGCCTTGGGTTGGGACCTGGTGGAGAGGGCGGGCCCGGGTCCCCCTATCCTGGCCACTACCCACCCTGGGGTGGTGGTACCGCTCACCAGTATTATGGACTCTATCCGCTTGGTCACACTGCCCTGAGAGCAATGGCTGTATTATGGGCTCTGGCCATTGGGCTGCACTGCCCTGACGGTAAGGGCTGCAGTACTGCCTCTGGCCACTGGCCGCACTGCCCTGACGGTAAGGGCTGCAGTGTTGACTCTGGCCATTGGGCCGCACTGCCCTGACAGTAAGGGCTGTATTATTGATTCTGGCTGCTAGACTGCACTGCCCCGACAGCACGGGCCATGCTACTGACTTTGGCCACTAGGCCAGACTGCCCTGCAGACAGGGATGGTATTATTGACTCCAGCCATCAGGAGTCAATAATACCATCCCTGGTATTGACTTCTGCCCAGATCACAAGGGTCATCGAACTAAGGACATAGGGCCATGCAGCCCTGAGACCAGAGGCAACCCTACAGATGCATCTGCGGGGGCGTAACACCACCCACCCCCGCCACCCACAGGGTGACGGGTGTATCAGCCCCACAACAGGCCCCCAGAGTCAGGAGAACTCCTGTCTGCCCTGTTGGAGAGAGCAGCTCCCAGTGGCCCCATGCCAGCAGGGCCCAGGGGCAGAATCTGACAGAGTTGCTCTCTGAGGACAGGGCAGAGCCCAGATGGGGGTGCTGGGCTGGCTGACTCTGCCCCATCATTTCAGAGAGCAGGAAGAGGGCTGAAGGTCTAGCACACATTCCTTTGAGCTGCTCAGGACATGCAGAGGACATGGGCATTGTAGTATAAAGCAGAAAACTAATGTGACAAGAAATGTTTCTGTTCCCAACACATAGTGGTGGGGGGGAAAGGGGGTGCAGAGGTATATTGTCCTAGGTCCATTGGGGATGAGCCGCCCTTAGTGTTAGGGTCAGGGAGTACATGGAACATGCTGGGTAACTGTGTCATGTCCCCCTCCAGCAGCTGGTGCAACTTGAAGAAATAAGAGCCTACTACTTCTACCAGCTAACGGAATTACTCCTTCAGCTTAAGTGTCAGAGGCTTTGGTGCAGAAATTCCTGGGTTAGCTGTGGAGTGGGGCGAGGACTGTGATGCTCTTCACCCGGAATGACCGAGTAATACACAATGACCTGTTAGGGTTCCTCAGCTTCTCCAGCAAGTAGGATTCAGCCCTGCTCTGGGAGGTGCATCGGCCTGCACTGCACAGCAGTGACTTTGCAAATGCATCCCAGAGCCAGGCCATTGCAGAGAAAGCCTTGAAGGCTTGACTTGTTCACATCACCTACAAGTCCACGCTCGGCTGTGCCAATATGAGACTGATCCATTCAGGATCTCTCCAGATCCTGCTCTGGGTTAATGGGGTTGCCGCTGGCTGATCCTTGCAGCCCAGCACCAGGGCAGGGGGCTGTGTGTGGCACCTTGTGAGGTATTTTGCACCTGTGCAAAGTGGGTGCTGAAGTTGATGTCAAATGCTACCACTGTAAGTGATGCCAAGGAGCAAGGTAGGGGCAGTCAGGGCATGAGGAGATGAACCTCCCCCGTGGTCCCTTTTGCACAAGTCTTTTTTAAACCTGCAGGCCTTCCTGTCATCAGTCCCCTTCACACGGACTCATCTCTCCTTTTGGGGGTCACTCAGGATGGCTTTTTCCTTGAACACCCAAAAGCCTTTATCTTAATGAAGTGGTAATTAATGTTTTAAATACTAAACAGGCCCTGAAATCCCTGAGAAAGACACAAATTCTGCTGCAGAGCTCCAGGATACAGCTCAAAGACAAACTATCCACCATTCTCATTTGAAGGAATGTCTGTGCCTCTCATTATCCTGGATTCATAGATTCACGAGGGACTGTTATAATTATCTAATCTGTCCTCCCGCAGAACAGATAATTTCACCCTGTGATTTCTGCTTCTAGCCCCACAGCATGTTGATGAGCCAGATCTTTTAGAAAAAAAGACATTCAGTCTTGATTTAAAGACTCGACGTGATGGAGACTCTACTACATCCCTTGGTGATCTGTTCCCATGGTTAATTACCTTCACGGGTAAAAATGTGTGCCTCATTTCCAGTCTGACTTTGTCTAGCTTCAGCTTCCAGACCTTGTTCTACATTTGTCTGCTAGATTAAGGCGCCCTCTAGTATCAGAGATCTCTCCTCCGCTAGTTTCTTATAGATCACAATCACGTCACCTGTTGACCATCTCTTGGATAAACTACATTGATTGAGCTTCTCAAGAGCCTTATTACAAGACATGGTTTTGGTTTTTTTCAGAACTTGATTCATTCTTCTGGCTCATCTCTGAATCCAAAATCCTTTTAAAAGAACTGCACGAAGTATCCAGCATCAATCTCACTAGTGCTGTATACAGAGGTCATACCACCTGCCTGCTGTTCGACTTGCAATTTCATATGCCAGTTCCTTTAAATATTATTGGATGGAGATTATCCAGGCCCCAAAATTTGGTACTCACTCCCACTGCTGCAAACATCATAGAATCATAGAAATGTAGGGCTGGGAGGGACAGCCAGGACCAAGTAAACCTAGACCACCCCTGACAGGTGTTTGTCCGACGTGTTCTTCAATCCTGCCAATGATGGAATTCCACATCCTCTCTTCAAAGCCTATTCCAGAGCTAAACTATTCGTATCATTAGAAGATTTTCTTCACATCTATCCTAAATCGCCCTTGCTGCAGATTAGGCCCATTCCTTCTTGTCCTACCTTCCTTCTGTGGGCAGAGTTCCCTAATCAGCAGACCTATAAAGGTAGCCAGCCAGTGATACAGGAGCCAGCATGCCTGTTAGGGGGCTTATTCCTTCACCCGCTCACTTCCCTGGTCCTCACATGAACAGAGAGCAACAATACCCGAAGTCCAAAGGTGCAAACAATTCGATGTTTATTGGGGTGAACTTTCAGCAAGCATGATTCCAGTTTCCTTCCTCAGTGTCCCCCTTCCCAGCTCTGACACCACAGAGCCTTGCCTGTGTCCCTGTTCCCATTCCCCACTTTACTTTCTGATTGACTGCAGACTATATAGTAAAACTTGAGTTCTGCTTAGCTATACCTCATCCAATCATTTTACTGAAATGTAACTAACCAATCCTAACACATTGTAACATGGTTATTTAACCAATTATATCCCACCACCTTAACTGGTTTACACCCAGCAAAATTAATCATTCAGCAGACAGCTACAATAACAGAACCAGACAGAGATTATACAGACAAACAATAGGGAAGTAAAGACTACAATGATAGAACAGTACAAAAATAAGAATTTTACACCTCAGCTATTAATAAGTAAGGTTTTGCCAGACAGGATGCTATCAAACTAAGTTTTCTTTAAATCTTTTAGGCTCTTCGCTTCCTCTGGAGATGATAGATCGGATCACCTTTCTAACAGCCCCAGATTGCCTTATTTCAGTGTGACTAGTTTGGAATATAAGAATATAACCATTCGCTTCCCAGCTTATGGCTGCCTCTGCTGCTTAGCCAAAGGCCTTACTTAGCCTAAGAACAGGGCCTTAGGCTATCACAGTGAAACAAGGCCCTATACAGGCAGACAGTGATTTTAATTCTTTCTTTTATACCTCTATAACTAGCCAAGTAATAAAAATACACCTAAATTCTTGAAGTATAGGCCTTTGCAGACAGGCCTAAATATCTATATCCTAACAATGCCAAGATGAAAACAGGAGAATTTGTAAGGGGAGGTGTGGTTGTGATGGGTTCCCCCCCAGGGGCAACCTGGAACTGGGGTACTGCCGAGACCCTGTGTCTCATCAGCCTGGGGTCCCTCTCCCACTGTGCTGCTGTGATAAGCTGCAGATCGCTCCTGGTCCTGCACTCCCACCGGCATTCACACAGGCAGGGACATACCCGGCTGCAGTTACATGAATACTTCTCCTAAGCCACTCAAGAACTGACAATGGAGTGAGGTTCCAGCCAAAATACTCTGAGCTCCCCAGCCTAGGACCCCGGAGCTGTACCACCCTGCCATGGTCAAAAGCCTGACCAGTATATGAGTTATTACCCTGTCCACCACTTCGACAAAGGAAAGGGGATGAGCACCAACTCTTGTCCCTGAGCTAAGATTCCCCCACCCATACAGCACTTCACTCGAACCCTCCTGTTTTAGGTAAAATATAGAACAGATTTATTAACTCAGAAAGAGAGATGATAAGTGGTAACAAACAGATCAAAGTAGATAACCTAGCAAATAAACAAAAATGCCATCTAAGATTTATACACTAGAAAGGATTTGAATCAAGCAGTGACTCACCTTGTTAGATAGTAAAAACAGGCCACCGAGCTTCCACACACAGGTAGGTTTCCTTCTTCCCTGCCTGGGACCAGCACTTCCTCCAGTTCAGTCTCTGTCCCTCAGGTGCTTCCAGGTGTTCTCTTGTGTTGGGAGTGAGGCCAATTGATGGTGTCACGTTCCCCTTTTATAGCTTCTTCCATATGGCGGGAACCCCTTTGTTCCAAGCCAAGTTCCCACCCCAGCCCAAAAATACAGGTACCAAAATGGAGTTCAGTATCATGTGGTCTACTCACAAGCCCTTGCGTGCTCTGATGAGTCATGGCAGCCATTGCGTCCCCAGGAGAGTACAGCAGGTGAACATAAGCTTTTCCCATGGTTCATTGTTTTCGTTGATGGCCCATTAACACTGTCTAGCTTCTTCACTATTGTACCTGAAAGGCAAGTTGTTGGTGTTTACAACTTTACATCTTTCAGTAACACACACTAGGCAACACTTCATAACTTCACATACAATGACAGCACATACAATCCAATAGGATATTAATGTTCAACAGATCAAGGCTTCTAGAATGATACCTCACAAGGCATACTTTGTACAAAACATGTCATAATGATATGACAGTGGTCAATATGGGGGTGCCAGGGTGTTGCTTTGGGGCACAGTGTCACAGTGGTGTTTTTCTATTTTCCTTCTGGACAGGAGCTTAGGTGGGAAGGATATGACGGCTACAGAGGCAGCTGTGGTAGGGACCCAAGGGATAGAAGAGACAATGAAGATAACTGGATGTGCAAGTTGAAGGATGTACATTTTTCTGTAGTGGGTATCTGAAAGGTGCTGTGTTCATATGAAGTGCCGCCTGATAGAGAGCTGATCGCACCAAAGTAACAAGAGGTGACACCATTTTAGATTTGGTATTGAATAGTGAGGACCTCATAGAAGAACTGGTTGTAGAGGACAACCTTGATTCAAGTAATCATGAGCTAATTCAGTCGCAATTAAATGGAAGGATAAACAAAAATAAGTCAGCAAGTAGGGTCCTTGATTTCCAAAGGGCAAACTTTAAAAAAGTTAAGGGGAATGAGTAAGAGAATTGACTGAAGAACTCAAGATTTGAATGTGGAGGAAGCTTGGAATTACTTTAAGTCAAAGTTGCAAAAATTATCTGAATCCTACATCCCAAGCAAAGGCGGGAATAACATAGGGAAGAGTTGCAGACCAAACTGGATGAACAATCATCTCAAACAGGTTATTAAAAGAAAGTAGAAAGCCTACAAGGAATGAAAGTAAGTATGGATCAGCAAGGAAAGCTACCTCTTGGAGGTCAGACAGTGTAGGGATAAAGTGACAACAGCCAAAAGCCAAGCAGAGTTGAACCTTGCAAAGGTAATTAAGACCATTAGTAAAAAGATCTTTAGCCATATAAATAAAAAGAAAACAAGGAAAGAAGAAGTGGGACCAATAAGCACAGAGGATGGAGTGGAGAGTAAAGATAATCTAGGTATGGCTCACCATCTAAATGAACACTCGCAGGTCTGGGGAGAACACAGATATGGTCCCTTTCAAATGTCATCCTCTCCCAGGTATCATGTTGTTCTCAGTTGATAATAGCCATCTCGTTGGGTTGAATTCCAGAGACAGGCAGAGTAGATGCGCATGAGCAGATGCTGGCAGTGGGTTGCACTGAGGAAGTTGTAGGACTTGACAATGTGGGCTGGTTCCAGACTGGGCCCACTTGAGTCAGAGCTATACCTTCGGGACAAGGCATCAGCCTTGCCATTGCTAGGTCCAGAGCAGTAGATCAAGGTAAAGCTGAACCAGGAGAAGAATAGGGTCCACCGGAGCTGTCGTTGGTTTAGGGCCTTGGCCCTATACAGGTACTCCAGATTTTTGTGATCACCAAATGCTTGACCAGATGATGGGCCCCTTCCAAGTAGTATCACCATTCTTGAAAAGCAGTCTTGACTGCCAAGAGCTTTCGGTCCAAGATTTCATGGTTTCACTCAGCAGAGGTGAGCTTCGTCAAGTAGCAGGCGATGGGGTGCAGTACTTGCTTGGGTCTGCCTCTGGGAGAGGACTGCCCCAATCGCCATGCTAGAAGCATCGGCCTACACAATGAAAACTTGTATCCTATCTGGATGGGCCTAATACTGGAGCAGTGGTAAATGCAAGCTTTAGCTGTTAGAATGCATGAGCCTCAGGTGACCAGTGGAATTGAGCATTCTTCCAGAGTAGAGCAGTGAGTGGCTCAACTTGTTTTGCAAACTTTGAGATGAACCTCTGGTAAAAATTTGTAGGTAGCACACATAGTGGGGGACTGCCCAGTCACAGAGAGCCTGGATTTTGCATGGGTCCCATTTTTTATTCCTTCTGGGAACAAAATGAGACCCAAGAACTCAGTTGAGGTGTGATCAAATATGCACTTTTTGAGTTTAGTATAGAGACCATGTTGTCGTCGTCTCTCCAGAACTGTGTGGACCTGAGCAGTGTGGTGGTCCAGATCCTCTATATTGTTTAAATATACCACTACATTCTGGGCTAGTAGTCTCGTAGCACATCGTTAATGAAGTGATGGACTGTTGCTGAGGCATTAGTCAATCTGAAGAGCATGAGTAAATATTCATAGTGGCCATAGCAGGTTTGAAAGGCAGTCCTCCATTCGTCCCCCTCTCAAAAACGAACAAGATTGTAAGCTCCCTGAAGAGCCAGTTTAGTGACCGGTGCCTGAAGACAGTGGGAAGCCATCAATAGTTTCAGTCGTGTCCAGCGGGGCCTTGTGTTGCAGGGGAATCTGTAGGGCCTGAGCTGTAGCTGCATCCATAACATTGTCCACTGCTCCCAAATCAACAAGGGATTGTTGGAGGTGGATCTGCTGGGGGTCTCCCAGGATGCACAGGCAGATAGGCACCTTCAAACTGTAAGCCCCCAGATGGGACTCAGGGTGCATCTCAGTGGAGACTAGGATACAAGGAAATTCTCTTCACTCAAGGAGCAGGCTGATTCCCCACACTGTGTTTGAACCAGCTTGTTTCCCCAAGCTCCTCTGCATTCATACTGGGCAGGTCAAGATGACATGGCCAAGTTTGCCGCAGTAGAAGCACAGGTGGTGCTGATGGTGCTGTTCTTTTTCTTCAGGGATGAGCCACTGATGAGTCAGATTGGCTTGCATTGGTTAGCTGGGCATACAGAAAGGGAGGTCCCCATACGGACTGAAAGGAAACTCTTTTCTCTTCTCAGCAAAGAGTCTTGTGGCACCTTATAGACTAACAGACGTTTTGGAGCATGAGCTTTCATGGGTGCATGCATCCGACGAAGTGGGTATTCACCCACGAAAGCTCATGCTCCAAAACGTCTGTTAGTCTATAAGGTGCCACAAGACTCTTTGCTGCTTTTACAGATCCAGACTAACACGGCTCCCCCTCTGATACTTTTCTCTTCTCTTCATTCTCACAGCCGCTCTTCTATGTGGAGAGTAGGGTTCACAAGGTTATCTAGGCCTGTAGGCATCTCTGTGTGGGCCAGTTCATCTTTAATCTCTTCCTGTAAGCCCCACCGGACCTGGTACAGCTGTGCCGCTTCATTCCACTGAGTATTCATGTGAGGTGGCGGAAACGCGCCGCATAGGGGGCCCTTCCTTGGGACGGCCTCAGCCATTCGAGCTCAGAGTGAGTCATCAAATATGGTTGAGATTGACTGGAGAAAGGCATCCCAGTTTGACAGCGCTAGGCCATGGCCTTCCAGCAGGGGAGAGGCTCATCTAATGCATTTCCTGTCAGCCAGCTGATTACCAAGGCCCCCTTGTACTGGTCAGAGGCATAGGTTCTGGGGCACATAGGGAACAGAAGGCGGCATTGGTTCATGAAGCCCCGGAATCACCAAATGTTCCCATCAAACCTTTTGGGCCAGGGTATTGCAGGTCCCTGTTCAGGGCAAGGCACTGCAGGCAGTGCTCGCAACATGGTGTTCTCAGCACTGAGCCACCTCACTTCTTCCTGCAGCTGCTGGTTTTCCCTGATCAGCTGCATGACTTGGGCCTGCAGAGCTTGCTTATCTGCCTGGAGGCGGTGGCCCGAGTCGGGAAAAGCAAATGCTTCTGGTTGAGGTGGTGATGCAGCTGGGTGCATTCTTCTCACACCAGCTCATAGGGTTACCATGGTCCAAATGAGTTTTCAAGGCTGTGGGGAGTCAGACCTAGTGGTCAGAGCCAGAGTCCACAGCCAGGAGTTGAGAGTCAGCTGGGTCAGGATACCAGCAGATCAGAAGCAGGAGACAAACTGGAGATCAGGACCACAAGTCAGAGGTCAGGAGCCAAGCCAGGTCAGAACACTGGGAAGTCAACCTGTGGGACTGGGAAGCACCAGGGACACAGGGTGGATCCCAGTTGTTAGGAGAGCTTCCTGTTTGTGTTGCTGTCTTAAGTAGGGCCAGTGGGCCAGTCAGCTGCTCTAGGACTCCACCAATAAGACATCAGGGCAAAGCCTCAAACTGGGGCTGGGCTTCCTGGGTCAGCGGCTGTCAGCAGGCTGCCAGGTGGAGGGATAAAGGTGGCTGCTTTTGTGGGCCTGGGTTTGAGGTCTGTGGGCCATGACACAGTCCCACAGTAAGACACACATTTTACATTGATTCTAAGAATGACTCTAAAGCTACTTAAATTTAATTCAGTAAGATACTGCAGGGAACTGGCAGATCCAGCAAACTAATGTTTCCACTCTTTGTAGGTTTCCTGTTTGATTTGAAGGTCATTAAAGACCTCCTGATGCAGCCATATTGGCCTCTTACTATTCTTCCTATTCCTCTGCATCAGGACAGTTTGCTGTTTCCTGCCAGTTCTCCTGAACTCCTTTATCCCTTAGATTTTCTTCCCAGGCACCCTACCTACCCATTATTTGAGTGTGTTCCAGTCAGCGTTTTTAAATCCATTGTCCTTATTCTTCTGGTCTCACTCCTTCCTTTCCTCAGAATCGTGAAACTTATCATTTCAGGATCACTTTCACCCAAGTTGCCTTCCACCCTCAGATTCACAACCAATTCCACCCTGCTGGTCAGAAAGACATTTAAAGTGGCTGCCTTCTTTCTTAAGGCTTTTAGCCACAGCGTTGCACTGGGAGCTCATGCTCGGTTGGTTTCCACCATGATCCCTAAATGCGTTTTCAGAATCACTGCTTTCCAGGATACAGTCTCTCATCCTGTCAGGGTGACCTACACTCTTAGTTCCTAGATGTATGGACTTACAGTTGAGTGTATGAAGCCATACAGGTGGCTGTATGTATCTGACTGCACCTGGCTCACCAAGAGATGCAGATGGCTCCCTGTTGGTGATCTGTCTTCATTGTTTTTTTTACCACCCCACTAATCTTAGTGTCATCTGCAAATTTTACCCGCAATGATTTTATATTTCCTTCCAGAACATTGACACAGCTATTGAATGGCACCAGGCCCAGCACTGATCCCTGTGTGACCCCATTAGAAACACCACTATGGGCAGATGAGAGACGAGAGCACTGTAAATACACCTAATGACTTAGTGTTACCGGATGAAAGCTTCAGCCTGATTCATAACACTTGTGACCAGCAACTGTCCAAGCAACAAGCTGAAGCAAACTTCCTAGTAATTTGTCTCTACAAACCTGAACTGCATCATCAGAAACCATTCACAGACCATGATGTAGGACCAGTGATGCTTCTTGGCCACACGGGGATCCCTGGCCTTTGGAAATCAGCAATTAATCTCCTATCTGTGTCTAATCAGCACTCTGCAGTAGGCCAGCACTGCTCTAGAAAGCTGCCTTATCTTGCTGAGCAAAGTAGCAGGTCAAACTGATTACTTTAACAGTTGCATCTTGCCTTGACCTCAGAATTTGAGCATGGATTATCTGAGAGTTATAGTATCTCGGAAATATATTACTCCAGGATTTGCTTCCACATCTCATCTCTAAGCTTGCATTTTCAAGCACCCGACTTGCAAGCGGCTGCTTCTTAAGTATCCAGGATATGATAAGTGCATACAAGAGGTGGAATACATGCAGGATGGCAGGCATGTGCACTTCATGCTGGGAGAAAAGCATGATGTCCATCATCCCACCTGCTGCTTTGTGTTTGTGACAAACAGATGCTCAATGACACACACTGATGAGGAACCTTTCTATGCCAAGGCTGTGCATATACGCCATGCATTCCTGCCATTGAAAGCCCCCCACTTTGTACAATGAATCGGGCTATGCCGCATCCCTAGCAAATACCACAAGAACATTAGACTAATTCATAGGGAGGGTTTTAAATTCGCCCAGAGATTCCTGTGACGGGTTCGATCAGAGAGACTCCCTTGGGACTGTCACCTGATATGCTGAGATTACTTCTGAGCCTGTTTTCTCTGCCAGTTTGGGACTTCAGAACCCTGCCTTGTTGAGCCAGACGTGCTAGCCGGCTGCAACACAGACCCAGAGTCTGAACCACGCTCTCAAAGCTGCAGGCTTAACTGAAAACAGCTTAGCAAGTTCTTCTGTCTCCAGCACCCAGACACCCAGCTCCCAATGGGATCCAAACCGCAAATAAATCTGTTTTCTCTGTATAAAGCTTATACAGGGTAAACTCATAAATTGTGCGCCCTCTATAACACTGATAAAGAGAGATTCACAGCTGTTTGCTCCCCCAGGTATTCATCACTTACTCCAGGTCAATTAATAAACAAAAGTTATTTTATTAAGTATACAAAGTGGTTCCAAGTAATAACAGACAGAACAAAGTAAGTTACCAAGCAAAATAAAACAAAACACGCAAGTCTAAGCCTAATACATTAAGAAACTGAATACAGGTAAATCTCACCCTCAGAGATGTTCCAGTAAGCTTCTATCACAGACTAGACTTCTTCCTAGTTTGGGCCCAATCCTTTCCCTGGTACAATCCTTGTTAGTTCCAGCTCAGGTGGTAACTAGGGGATTTCTCATGACCAGCAACCTTTGTTCTGTTCCACCCCCTTTTATATCTTTGGCACTAGGCGGGAATCCTTTTTCTCTCTTTGGGTTCCCACCCCTCCTTCTAAATGGAAAAGCACCAGGTTTAAGATGGATTCCGGTTCAGGTGACATGACCACATGTCACTGTATGATTTCATTACCCACTTGCTGGCTCACAGGTATACTGGAAGGCTTACTAAACAGAGCCATTTACAACTGATTGTCCTAGTCAATGGGAGCCATCAAGATTCTAAACCACCATTAATGTCCCACACTTTGGATAATGACAATAGGACTTCAGAGTTATGCTACATATTCCTAGTTTCAGATACAAGAATGATACATACAAACAGGATGATCACACTCAGTAGATTATAAGCTTTGTAATGATACCTTACAAGAGACCTTTTGCATAAAGCATATTCCAGTTACATTATATTCACACTCATAAGCATACTTCCATGAACATCTAGAGTGCAACGTCACAATTCCCACCATGTGTTTTCACTGAAGCAGGTGCATCTGTGTCACTCATGGGGAGGAGACAGAAGGCCATCAATGAGCTGGATGTGTTTGGAACAGCATCGGAACAATTTGGGAGCTCATCTGTTCCTAACCTTCTGAGCTTCACTGAACCTAAGAACGGGTGTTTAAGTCCAATCAGAGATTGGGCTGACTTGGATGTCAAACTCTGGCTGGACTCTGTTAGTGACATAGGTGTGTTCAGTTCAGCCCAGCATCTTCGGAAGCTCACCAGTCACTGGAAGGGTGACAGAATAGGGAGCGTGATGGGAAGTGAAAGGCATGGAGATGGAATTACCCATGATCAATCACTGAGGAATTAGCAGGCTGGAGTGTAGGGTGCTGGTTATTAGAAGGTCTGTGATGGCCACTTGGGGTCCAATTGGCTTCTTGATTAGTGCAATGTGTTCTCATCAGGGGAGGAGAGGTCTGAACAAAATGAGATTGCCTCCAAAAAGGAAGGGGAGAGTTTGATTAGAGGGGCTCTAGCAATGTGAAGTAACGTAATTCATCCTACTTACAGCTCAGCTTCATTCCACCGGAAGAATCAACCTCCTCTCCTGCACAATCAGAGGGTGAGGCCAGCCTGGGGGAGGTAGAAACCTAAGCCCAACGTTGTTGGACAAGGCAAAGAACTGCAGTGGGGACCCGGCTTTCCAGGAATCAGGACCCTAGATGAAGAAGGGACTGAGGTTTCCACTCAGGAATACTCCCTGGTCTCTGGTGGTTCTGCAGCCACAGGGTTTGGTAGTCAACCCCTCATGTATCACCTCACCCCACAGCAAACTCTACCCTGGACGTTGCTGCTTGTCTCATTCTTCAGCAATTAACCCTGGCAATAAAGCAAGGAAACCCTTTCCTAGGTGTCACCTGAGATGATGATCTGGAGAGAGAGGTGGGCATATTTGGAAATGCCCAGCAATCTAAAGCCCTGGCATGTACACACCATTAGCCACTATTGTACAAGTTGTGTGTGTCCTCCACCCCAGCAGTCCCCAGACTTGGGCGATACCCAAATGCATATGCACAAGGGACAGACTTAAAGTTGGAGGGCAAACTTAGTGCTCACACTTCCTGACTTCTGAGAGTTTTACTTTGCAATGTGGATAATGCTCTTGTGGTGTAGTTCCCTGTATGGAACATCCCGGGTCTTTTGTTCCTTTTCAAAAGAGACTCAGGGAAGTTTGGCCTGCCCCAGTCTCTTTGCCTGGCTCAACGTCTGTAGGCGCTTTCAGGTAACTATTGAAGATGAGGGTGAGACGTGGGAGTAGCTCACAATGCAATGCTGCGGGGCCTTGACTCATGGCAGACACGGGGACGTGGGAGGAGGCGCTCGAGAGGGAACCATCACAGCGAAGGAATTAGAAAGACGACAGAAGTCGGGCGTGTGGTCCATTAAACGTGAATGAAGGGGACATGGATTACATCAGTGAGAGGCCCAGCATGCAGCTGGACACATGGAGTGAGAAGCCAAGCCCCATGGACTGTTAAGTGAGCAAGAAAGGGAGTTTGAACAGGTGATTTAGAAACAGCAGCCCAAGATGGGACATGTTCTTTGCTGAGGAACCTCTCGCTTGATTCCACGCTAGAAGACTGCCCAGAACTAAAGGACGGCAGTAGCCACAAACTCAAGACAGAGAGGGGTGTGTTTGTGGGGTATGTGAAAGTTGGTGGTGTTTGTGGAGGAAGTGCGAGGGGCGTGTGTGCGTGTGAAGATTGTGTAAGGTGTGTGTGGGGGTGCAAGGTGAGGAGATTTTGAGGGGTGAGGTGCCTGTGTGAGGATATCTCAGGGCTGTGCAAGCTGCAGTCTGTTCCCTGCTGAGGTGATGGTGCCATTCCAGCACTCGGCCATTTCTCCCCACTTTTGTGGTCTCTCTGTGGCTGTCCCCTCTCCCCTTTCCTGCATCTCTCTTCCCCTTCACTGTCAGGGTGTTGTTCTGCACCGGTTCCCTCTTTCTCTAGTTTCTTGCCCTAGATTGCGCTCTCTAACATCATAATGGCTAGATTGGGTCAGACCAATGGTCCATCTAGCCCAGTGTCCTGTCTTCTGATGGTGGCCTGTGCCAGATGCCTCAGAGGGAATGAACAAAACAGGGCAATTTATCTAGTGATCCATTCCCTGTTCAGTCCCAGTCAGAGGTTCAGGGACACCCAGAGCATGGGGTTGCTTCGCTGACCATCTTGGCTATTAGCCATTGATGGACCTGTCCTCCAGAACTCCTCTAATTATTTTTGAACCCTTTATACTTATTTTTGATCTCCACAACGAGTTCCACAGGTTGACTGTGCGTTCTGTGAAGAAATACTTCCTCATGCTTGTTTCCAACCTGCTGCCTGTTAAAGTCCTTGGGTGACCCCTGGTTCTCGTGTTATGTGAAGGGGTAAATAACACTTCCTAGTCACTGTCTCCACACCAGTCATGATTTTATAGCCTTCAATCATATTTCCTCTTAGTTGTCTCTTTTCCAAGCTGAACTGTCCCAGTCTTTTAAATCTCTCCTCAGATGGAAGCTGTTCCGTACCCCTAGTCATTGTGCCTTTTCCATTTCTAACATGTATTTTCTGAGATGGGGCGAGTGGAGCTGCAGGTACCATTCAAGGTGTGGGCATAGCATGGATCTATGCAGCATCATGATGATATTTTCTGTCTTATTCTCTATCCTTTTCCTAACGGTTCTCAACATTGTTTGCCTCCCTCCCTCCCCATTATGGACCTGCTCCTGCTCCCATTGGCATCTCTGGTGAATATGGGGTTCGAGTCAATCAATTCCATCCCCTCCCTGCCCTTCCCCCACGCCATCCAGCTTTATCCCTTCCTCCCTCTCTCCCAGGGCAGACCATTCGCTCCTCTCCCTCTCCGCTGCAGGGCCCCCTATTTTGCACATAGCCAGCTGTTCACCCAAGCAGCCAGAAGCCAGCACAAGTCTGGCCAACCGAGGGCACCTCATTCCCAGGGCCCCTAGCAGCAGTTCTGGGCAAGGAAGCACAGCTTGGAGCAACAGGTGCCTCACCCGCTGTACAATGAGTATCTGGGGTGTATGTACTGTGCGCGTTGGCAGAATGTACATCAAGTGTGGCTGCGACCGTACAGCTCCCCTTTGGCCAGTCATGACAGGTGGGTTAACAGTAGAGTTGCCAACCCTCCGGGATTGTCCTGAAGTCTCCAGGAATTAAAGATGAATCTTTAATTAAAGATTATGTCATGCGACAAAACCTCCAGGAATACCGCCAATGCAAACTGGCAACCTTGGAACGTAACAGTGCCACAGACATTGCATCCAACCTCAGCAGATTGTCTGGGCTGCTGTCCTAGGGAAAAACAAGAAGTGAGTCAGTTTTGCAAGGGACTGGCTAGTATGCATGCACCCTTCTGCCCTGGATAGGATCTGTTGGGCCAGCTAGAGTGCCCACAGTGCCCGCCACGGTGTGTGCATTTGCGTGTGCACATGCATGTGCATATTACATACAAAATAACAACTTTAAAAGGTTGCTTGTTAGGTTGCAAAGTCAAGTATTGAAAAGTTAGGGAATGTGAGTAAATACTGGGGCTCCACAGTACTGGAGTGCACTGACTCCCTAGGGTGCCAGCGCCAGGCCAGGAGTACCATGCCTCAGAGGCCAGCGCAGCAGCTGCTTCTGCAGCTATGCCATGTAGGTGCCAGTCTAGGTGGGTCCCAGTAACTGCTCAGACAGGCTGCTCGGGGAAAGGCGATTTTCCGAGGGCTGGCAGGGAAGGTTGCAGATCCCCTAGGTGCAGAGACTTAAGCAGTTACAGTTCAATGTGAGCAGTAGCGGTTGCTGTTGGGCCATCAGGAGTCAGGACTTGGCAGGGGTGCCCTCTCCAGCCCAGTCTCCATTCCAGCAAACAGGAGCTTGCAGGTTTCCAGCCCAGGCTTGGTTAGTGTCTCTTCTTGGGCCCCTTCTTTACAGGCTCCCTGCTGCTCCCCCACATGTTCCCCATGCACCTGCACCCAGCTGCAATGGCCAGCAGACACAGCCTGTTCCACACACATTTCTGCAGGCGGCTCCTGGGGAAAGCTTTCTGCCTCCGGCTTCCCTGCAGCTCCTAGCTCACCATGAAAACATTGTTTTCCAAACAGCCCATCACTGCCTGGGCCAGGAGGGCTCCCCTATCTGACTAAGGGAAAGGAGCCGATAGGACGTGTAGTCAACTGCTGAGCAGATGCACCACATCTACAGTCACCTCCACAACCTGGATTGTGCACCTCATCGCACGTCCATCCTGTGCACAAGGTCCTGTAGAAAACTAGACTGTGATCACGTACGTCTCGGGCAGCGCTTCCTGCAGCACCTACTCTGCACAGCGCTCCCTGGTCACACCTCTGCATGGCCTGCTGGTGGCACTGTGGGATACTCAGCCGCCCTAGGCTCTGTAGACCTGGGTTGTAGTTCTGACACCTGCCCTTACAGACAACCCTGCTACACAATCCCACGAAGATCTCTCTTAAATCTAATTATATTGTTTGCCCTCGTCACTCCCACTGGGAGGCTGAGCCAGACCTTCATTCCGATGATGGATAGAAACCTTCCAATTTCCAGCCTACATTTGTTCATAGCCAGTTTCTCCTCATTCCTGCGCCAGCATTGTCCTTTAGCGTCAATAGCTCTTCTCCCTCCCATGATGTATTTATAGAGAGCAATCAGATCCGCCCTCAGCCTGCCTTTTGCTAGGCCAGGCAAGCCCAGTTCTTTTAGTCTCATACTTTTGACTGCTTGACTTTGCAACCTTAATTCAGGTCTGTTTGGGTGTACGTCATTCCCCAGGGCTGTTGTTTTTTTAAAGGAAACAGGTAAAAATTAATTCTACAAAGTACAATTGTAACAACCCCCCGCCAAGCTTGGAAGTGTGTAGCTTCCCCCCCCCCCAGAGTATAGGCTGGCACTACCTGGCCTACGGGGCATGAGCCAACAAGAGGAGAAAGCTGTTATCCCAGAGCCAGAATAGGCCACTGGGTCCAGAGAGTGATTGTCAGTGGGGGGAGCCCAGCCCAGCATTTTCTCTCTCCCCTGGAAGCTGGGTAGCTTGTGGCCCAGGGGGATGGGGCCATATTCTGGGCTTGAGGTTGGCGGTGGAGAGTTGGGGGTATTTTGGTCCACGCGGTGACCCCAGAAGGGGGCATAGGCCACAGGGGCCAGGTGCTGGGTCTAAGGGAGGGAGCGCTCCCCCACACACCTTCGCTGGCAGCGTGTGCATCTGCTGCTGCTTTGGCAGCAACGTCAGCCGGGCCCTAGACTGTTCCTGTCCAAGTGTGATTTTGGCTGGCTGCCACCATTCTCCTGGGGACGCCAGCAAGCAATGGGAACGGAGATCTGTAACAGGTTATAGTTCAGGAAATCTGAATGGCTGTTCACGGGGGAAAGCCAAGCACTGCTCTTACAGACACAGTCATAGACACATACATCTCCGCACACCACTGCCTCCGGCTGGAGCGCTGATCCCACACTCCAGGCTCCTGTCCATTATCTGTACATAGAAAAGTGTCTCCAGACAATGGCTGGCAGAACCTCCCTGCTCGCCCCCAATTTGGGCCCTGTGTCGGAGGGACCAGAGGCCGAGATGCCTGTTACCATCTCCCTGCTGCTAGGCCAGATGCGTTTCTTCCAGCCCTACTTCCCAGCTGAGATCAGGGCTTGGGTTCCCTGTGAAAGGCGGGACCAGCTCCAGGTTAAAGTCCAGACACAGGCTGCAACTCCGCCCTCGCTGCAGGCGTCTCACTCCCTGGTCCTCAGCTAGTATATGAACTGCTCCCAGGACTGGGAGTTGGCTGTTGCCTAGGGAGCAGCGATCGGGACCTCATGACACTCACTACAGGCAAACAGGGCCCGTCCCACCAGGGCTCTGTAGATGTGGAGCTTCAAAAGGGCCAGTTTGCCAAAAATGAGGAAAATTATGAGCAAAATTCCTTGGGGGGGGGAGGGGAGATGTATACAGAAAGATGTGATGGAACAATGGCAGTTCTTTCAGAGGGGAAGCGATTCCACACTTAAGGCAACTTTGGCTAAAGGCCCGTCCTGGTTCACTGGCGAAGTGAAAGCAGCAGTTAGAAATAAAAAGCAATCGAGTGGGCTGAGCGAGGAGAGAGCTGTTGGCCCCTTGCCTGGAGGGAAGTGGGGGCAAGGGGCGGGGCAGGGAGCAGAGCGACTGGGTCTGCCCCAGGTGGAGCAGGGAGAAGTGGAGGGAGCTACTGCAGAGCTGGAGGGAGGACAGCTCAGCACTGGTGGGCTGATTTGGGGCAGGAGGAGTCCACATTGACTGGATCACTGAAGACGGGGGAGGGTCCCTGCTGTTTACCTGTGCATTGTATCCCCCTGGTATGTAAACCCAGCCCCAGCATGTATCTTGGCCAGCAGCTGCCACTGCCAGCTCAGGCTTTTTTTCCTAGCTCGGTTGGACGAAGTGCCATCGCAGATTTAACCGCCTCTCCCCTCCACTCCCGCTGGTCTCCTCGGTCTTTATACCAAACTCACCCTCTTTGTTTAGGAGGCACTTGTTCTGTGAACTGTGGCTTCAACCATCAGCCCCCCAGGTCCCTGCTATCAGACTGGCACCTTCTGTGTCCCTGGATGTCATGTCCTAAGGGACCATGACCAGGGACCCGGAGGAGGGAAGCTGGTACCTGCCTATGACTCCTGGCCCCGTTGCTGCCGAGCACAGGGACACGGCAGGAATTCCTGGGGGCCTAGCCCCCTGCTGCAGGATGGGAGTGGGTCCCGTTGAAGTCAGTGGGGTTCTTCATCTCCTGAAGTGGGACGATGCCCCCTCCCAGCGATTAATGCAAATACTCCTGGCCAACCCTATGAGCTCTGGGGCTTCACATGCCACAAAGCAGCCCCGTCTCAGAGCAGCAGCCTCGGCAGGAAAACAGAGAGTGTTATTCACGACCTTGATGGCTTGAGCCAGTGTTTCCTTCCCCTCCGCCAGCTGCAGCACGGGTTCCGCTGCCAGCCCTGGGCACAGGACCCAGCTCAGCCACACAGAGCCAAGTCACTTCTCGAAATGGCAGAAAGAGACAGGCAGGAACTTGGCTGGAGGGTGGAAAACAGCGAAATGCTCATTGGAAAAAGGGATGGTCCAAGTGTCCCCTGCTTCCTGCTTCACCAGCTTGTGCGGAAGGGGCGGGTGAGCGGCCAATCACAGTACGGACCCCCATCCCCAGCTCATTAGCATATTGCAGTGACAGGACTTGGCAGGAAATTCAGCTCCTGGCTGCTTTGCAGACGGATTGTAACCCAAGAACCCTGTTGGGATCTCCAGACTCAGCAGTCTGCACTTCTCTTGGATAGGCCAGTGCCCTGGACACAGGTCACGTACTTAGCAAGAGTCCAGCCTGTTTCATGCATCTTGGAAGGATCCAGCAGCCCAGCATCCAAATCTACTCCAGGCTTGTGTTTTGGGGCAATCAATTCGACACCAAGGGATTCACAGTTCACTGTGGACACTCCCATCCACTCTCGGCCTGTAGTTGTCACTTTACAGTTTGGGAGGTGACTGGCGCGCCCAAGGAACTGAAACTCGAGAGGCAATGGGGACCTCCCAAGGACTCCTCCAAGCCAGCCGATGATCTGATGGGCTCTCAGTGCCAATCAAAGCCCCTGGCTAAACAGGAGTCATATGGGAGCATCCCTGGCATTTCTGCAATGTTGTCTTAGTCAATAGCTTACAAGATGCTGCTCGGTGGCTGTGAATTACCATTGGGACATTACTGTGCACATCCAAAAATAAGGGGCTGCCTCATTCCAAGCCAAGCCAAGTAGGAGTGACCAGCTCCACTGCTCAGGGCCTGTCTGCTCCCTCCTCGCTCCACAAGGGGTGATGCAGAGCCAGGCCACTGTGGTGTGTAGGGAACGGCTTCCATAGGGGGAGATTGCACAGATCAGGGCTGTTCAGCTGGGACACAAGACCACTAAGTGTGTGTGAGGGCGGGGGCATCTGACAGAGGTCTAAAAATCACGCATGGTGCAGAGAAAGGGAACGGAGAAGTGCTATTTACCCCTTCACACCATATAAAAACCAGGAGTCACCCGATCAAATTCATAGGCAGCAAACAAGAGGAAGTACTTTTTCCAAACAACACACAACTAACCTGTGGAACTCGTTGCCAGGGGATGTTGAAGGCCAAATGAATAAGCGGGCTCAATAAGAACTGGATAAGTCATGGAGGATAGGTCCATCAATGGCTATTAGCCAAGATGGACAGGGACACAATCCCATGCTCAGGGGGACCCTAGATCCCTAGATGTGTCTACTCTCTCCAACCCACTAGAGGAGTTCCTGGGCTCGTTGCACCGCAGCGTCAGCATAGGTGGCCTTACCTCACCCTTCCTCCCCATGGAAATCAGCTCCCAGGACAATGTGAGAGGAGGCTGCTCTAACATGCACTGGTAGGTAGCAGCCCCCCCAAGGGCTAGTCCGGTGGCCAGGATCCCATAGCACTGTACCAGCCCAGAACCTTCCCTCCCCTGCTGCCCCAGCCGTGCAATTCACCATACACCCAGCCCCACACTGTGCCTTCAGGCATGGTTCAGTGCCTTGGGGTCACTCACGGGGATGTAAAAGGGCCATTTTCCACACATTCCCCATCCATAGGGTTTCAGATTCTTAGCCCCTGGAAACCACAGATGATCTTGAGACCCAGAGCTGAGCAGGAGGTCAGAGTCAGCAATTTGTCACTCTGACCCTCCGTGGCTAAGCCTGCCTATGGGAAGCACTATCTTATGGGGTTCAGAGACCCCAGTCCCAGTGGAGAAGTGTGCAGCTAACTCCCCAACACACCTGCACACCTGCCCTGTCCCTTCCCCTAGAGGGTGGATGGTGGCTCTGGGAAGGGGGAATCTCCAAATTACTCCCTTCCCCAGGATCAGCATGGAAACAACTCATGCAAACCCTTGAAGCATCTCTGTTCCCTGACAGTCACTATCCCATTCCTTCCAGCAGCGGCTTCTCCTGTAGCAAGGCCCTGGCTCAGGAAGCTCAAAGCCACTAGAGGATTCATAGAATATCAGGATTGGAAGGGACTTCAGGAGGTCATCTAGTCCAACCCCCTGCTCAAAGCAGGGCCAATCCCCAACTAAATCATCCCAGCCACGGCTTTGTCAAGCCTGACCTTAAAAACCTCTAAGGAAGGCGATTCCACCACCTCCCTAGGTAACCCGTTCCAGTGCTTCATCACTCTGAGTGAAAAAAATTTCCTAATATCCAACCTAAACCTCCCCCACTGCAACTTGAGACCATTACTCCTTGTTCTGTCATCTGCTACCACTGAGAACAGTCTAGATCAGGGGTGGGCAAACTTTTTGGGGCGAGGGCCACATCTGGGTGAGAAAATTGTATGCAGGGCCGGGGCAGGGCGGGTGGAGTGCGGGATGTGGAGGAAGGGGCTCAGGACAAGGGATTGGGGCAGAGAAGGGGTGCAGAGTGTAAGAGGGGGCTCAGGGAAGGGGGTTGGGGTACAGGAGGGGTACGGAGTGCAGGATGGGGCTCAGGGCAGGGAGTTGGGGTGCACGGGGTGCAGGGTGCAGAAAGGGGCTCAGGGCAGGTGGTTGGAATGCACAGGAGTGCAGAAAGGGGCTCAGGGCAGGGAGTTGGGGTGCACGGGGTGCAGGGTGCAGCAGGGAGCTCAGGGCAGGTGGTTGGAATGCACAGGAGTGCAGAAAGGGGCTCAGGGCAGGGAGTTGGGGTGCACGGGGTGCAGGGTGCAGCAGGGAGCTCAGGGCAGGTGGTTGGAATGCACAGGAGTGCAGAAAGGGGCTCAGGGCAGGGAGTTGGGGTGCACGGGGTGCAGGGTGCAGCAGGGAGCTCAGGGCAGGTGGTTGGAATGCACAGGAGTGCAGAAAGGGGCTCAGGGCAGGGAGTTGGGTGCAGGAGGGGTGCGAGGTACAGGCAGAGGGCTTAGGGCAGGAAGTTGGGGGGCGGGGGGCAGGAGGGGTTTGAGCTCCAGCCCGGTGCCGCTTACCTGCATGCCTGCCCTGTCCCCACGCCACTCCAGGAAGTGCTGCGGCCCCTGGGTGGGGGGGGCAGAGGGCTCTGCATGCGCACATGGAGCCCTTTGCCTCCCAGCCCGGGGGCTGCTTCTGAGAGCAGCGCTGGGCCCGCAGCACCACCAGGGGTAATCCCGCGGGCCGGATCCAAAGCCCTGAAGGGCCGGATCCGGCCCGCGGGCCACAGTTTGCCCATCCCTGGTCTAGATCCATCCTCTTTGGAACCCCCCTTTCAGGTAGTTGAAAGCAGCTATCAAATCCCCCCTCATTCTTCTCTTCTGCAGACTAAACAATCCCAGTTCCCTCAGCCTCTCCTCATAAGTCATGTGCTCCAGCCCCCTAATCATTTTTGTTGCCCTCTGCTGGACTCTTTCCAAGTTTTCCACATCCTTCTTGTAGTGTGGGGCCCAAAACTGGACACTACTCCAAATGAGGCCTCACCAATGTCAAATAGAAGGGAATGATCACGTCCCTCAATCTGCTGGCAATGCCCCTACTTATACAGCCCAAAATGCCGTTAGCCTTCTTGGCAACAAGGGCACACTGTCGACTCATATCCAGCTTCTCGTCCACTGTAACCCCTAGGTCCTTTTCTGCAGAACTGCTTCCTAGCCATTCGGCCCCTAGTCTGTAACAGTGAATGGGCTTCTTCCATCCTAAGTGCAGGACTCTGCACTTGTCCTTGTTGAACCTCATCAGGTTTCTTTTGGCCCAGTCCTCTAATTTGTCTAGGATTTAAATTCCTAGAGTTGCAAAGAAACAGGGAGCATGTCTGAATCTGCTGGCAACTCTCCCTGGGCAGAGCACAATGACCCTCTGTTAGCCACTTTCTTAACAATTGCCTCCTTAGTGGACAAGCAGCCCCTTCTCCGCTGGGACGTTTCACCCACACAGAGGACCAGGAACTGCTAAGCGTCTGTAGTCTAGTATCCTGTGTCTGCTGGGGCCCGTGCTGGGGTTATACCCCTAACCCTAACTCCTAGGAGTTATATCCCCAATACACACCTACAGCAGTAACACTGTTCCTTGTGGAATCACTTCCTGTCCCCAGCTGGGGACCACGAGGTTCAGTAACCTTTCTTATTTCTCTCCTGACTAATGCACAGAGCTGTGGAAAGGACCAGTCCTGCAATCCTTCCTCCCACAAGTAGCCCCATTCAGTATGCTTGCTCGTGCGAGCTAGGATAGGCTTTCAACACCTGGACTTCCATCACACAGCCAATGCCAGAAGGAATCATGCTGACCACAACTCTGAAGACAGCAGAGCTTTCACATTTGCCTGTAGGGCTTCAAACCCAGGACCTTGGGTATCACAAGGCAACCTCATACCCTTAGGCCATGTGTGATAGGAATTCTGCAGATCTAGAATTGCTGAATTTTAGAAATGTAGGGCTGGAAAGGACCTTGAGAAGTCATCTAGTCCAGCCCCCTGTGCCATGGCAGGACCAAGTACACCTAAACCACCCCCAACAGTGTTTGTGCAACTTGTTTTTAAAGGCTTCCAATGATGGAGACCCCACAATTTCCCTTGGAAGCCTATTTCAGAGCTTAGCTACCCCTAGATATTAGGAAAACCTTTCTAACTCTAACCTAAATCTCCCTTGCTGCAGATTAAGCCCATTATTTCTTGTCCTACCTTCAGCAGACATGGAGAACAATTGATAATTGTCCTGTTTAACAGCCCTTAACGTAATGGAAGACTTATCAGCTCCCCTCTCGGTTTTTTCTCAAAAGTAAACATGCCCAGTTTTGTCACCCTTTCCTCACAGGGCAGGTTTTCTAATTCTTTTATCATGTTTGTTGTTCTCCTCTGGACTCCCTCTAGTTTGTCTATATCCTTCCTAAAGTGTGGTGCCAAGAATAGGGGACAGGACTCCCACTGAATCCCCACCCGTGCCTAGTAGAGCAGGACAATGACCTCCTATGTCTTACATTCAACACGCCTGTTAACACACCCCAGAGTCATATTAGTCTTCTTTGCAGCTGCATCACATTAATCCATTCAGTTTGTGATCTACTACAACCCCAGATCCTTTCCAGCAGTACCACCACCTAGCCACCAGTCATTCCCCGTTTTGTAGCTGTGCCTTTGAATTGTCCTTCCTACTTTGAACTTGTCTTTATTGACTTTCATCTTGTTGATTTCAGACCAATTCCCCAATTTGTCAAGGTCATTTTGAATTTCTGACCACTAAAGTGCTTGCAACCCCTTCCAGCTTAGTGTCGTCTGCAGCTTTTATAAGCATACTCCCTACTCCAGTATCCAAGTCAGTAATGAAAATACTGACTAGTCGAATCATAGAATATCAGGGTTGGAAGGGACTTCAGGAGATCATCTAGTTCAACCCACTGCTCAAAGCAGGACCAATTCCCAACTAAATCATCCCAGCCAGGGCTTTGTCAAGCCTGACCTTAAAAACTCTAAGGAAGGAGATTCCACCATCTCCCTAGGTAACCCATTCCAGTGCTCCACCACCGTCCTAGTGAAACAGTGTTTCCTAATATCCAACCTAAACCTCCCCCCTGCAACTTGAGACTATTACTCCTACCGTAATACTAATATTATTTAACATGACTGATGGGAAAAATCACTCTCCTTTTAGAATCCTACTAATCAATTTGTCTCACTACCATCCAGAGAGTACCACAGGGTAATTATTAATCACACATTGTTTAAAAAACAAGTCACAGAAAAGTCTCTTTTGGTTGAATTTTAGGTTGGCTGACTTCTCCAAGCTCTAAATTCAAACTATTGTGGAATGTAATTATCTGCTCTCTCTTTCTCTCTCTGTTTATTGGTATCCAGATAAATAATAGATTTTCACTGCATCCACCATATTTCTGTGTTAGCAGCAGAAAGACACAAAAGCCCTCAACTCTGAGATGAGCCATGGCCTCAGCTCCAATGAAAATGCAGCTGGCTCCATCGCCTGGGCTTTGATAGACATCTAAGCTGTGCCAGAGTCCAAGGGCTTTTGTTTCTGAACCGCAGATTACAAAAGCGTCCTAGGAAGGTTTAGCGGATATAGTTCCTCTAAAGCTTTTGTATTCTGCTCAAACGGCACTTCTCTCAGCACAGAGAAATTGCCCAAAAAAGAAAAGGTCAGGCCAAATCTCTGTGCGAGTGGAATCCCTGAAAGAGACGGGTTGCATTGTCTGATTCTGATGCTGTATTTGCCTGACTAAGACACGGTCCCTTTGTGCCACAACCAGGAGTCACAATGGGCTGCCTTTAATGACAGGTGCAGTCAGAGCCCAGTGACCTTGATGGGAGCATTTAACTTGGACTAAACTCTAATGGCCACCTCCTCGGTCTTAATTGTTTAATTAATACTCCGCACCGGCATTCAGCAGCATGAAAGAAAGCAGGTGTGCGGCTGAGAGCAGCCCTGCAGAGCAGCATCCCATTAACATTCACTTGGCTTTCTGCAGCGGGAAGCAACAAGGCAGATAAAGCGTCATTAAAGGGCCATTCATGCAAATGTTACATTTACATGGAGGTCTAGCGGCATCAGGAACACGCCGGCCTGGCACGGGTCTCCCAGTGATTTCAGCCATGCCCATTTGGAAAGACCAGTGGCCCAGGGGTTTGCAGGGAGTGTTCCCCCACCCCACTCGCATCTCAGCCTGCAGCTGTGGGCCTGCATTTCCCAGAGTGCTGCTTGGTCAGACAGAGCGTTAGTGTGACGGACCCCAGGGGAGGCGATTTGCCTTGGCAGGCACTGAGGCACAGCCACAGGAGGAGATTCAGGGCGCTTGGAGAGGGAATGTTTGTCCAGAGAGGGAGTTCTCATGGGACACCGTTAACTCCGGGTAAAGCCAGGAGCAGGGACTATTTCTGATGTGGCAGCCCTGCTAGGGGCTGGAGTTCGGGACGAGTTCGCCACACCCACTGCCCCTTGCTAACGGGCCTTGCATCTGGCCAGCAGGGCCCCTCTAGGGGTGGGGCTCCCCCATCTGTGCTTTGATTGCCACAAATGGGGCCAGAATAGCAGTGAGTTTGATAACACGCAGAGCAGCCTGTAGCAGCTGCCCCCGGCGCCAGGGTGAGGCAGCCCAGGGCTAGGGGAACGGAGGGCCAGCCCCACCACTGCTGACTGTGCTCGTTAGTCCTCCCAGTGCGCCGGCACCTGTCAGCAGGGTCATTCCTCAGGGGAGGGCACTAAATGGCCCCCACCTTCTGCACTCCAAGTGCCTGAGTGGGGAATCAGCCTTGACAGCCAGCAACATCCTCATCCGGCCCTCCTGCTGTCAGAGCCTGGGGGTTCCCTTCCCCCTGCTCCTGGCGGGGAGAGTTTGACAGGAGACGGGACTTGCACAGTGGACTGGGCTCCCCTAGGAAGCCAGCACAAACCTCCCCCCCTTGAAGTGCCAGGCATGTTTCTCGGGCCCAGCCTCTCTAACAAGCAGCAGCATGTGTGTGGCTAGTCTGACAAGAATTCCAGCACATGCTTCTCCCCCGAGCAGAGAAACACAGGACAGCTGGTGTTTAACACGCTCCTGGAAGGGCCTCAAACACCCCTGTGATGAGCACACTACGAGACCCTGCGTAATAGAAGAGACCTGATTCTTTCTGTGCTGCTTCACCGCTTCAGTCAATTCCAGCTGCAGCCGCTGAGCTGAGCGGAGCAGAGCGTTTGTTTAGAAATGGTAGCGAACGATTCCAGCCTTCGCCCAGTGCGGACTCATTAGCATGAGGCCAAGACTCAGGCAGACTTCACAGAGCATTGTCAGAGGGAGGACTACAACAAACAGCCATTGTCTGAAATCCGGGCTAGGAGGCTGAAGCAGCAGCGGGTTTCTACAGGTGTCTGCAGCTCCATAAGCAACATCTCCCTCCCCCCCCAAGGCTGCCAGGAGCTCATCTGTTCCCAGAAACCCAGCGCGCAGCCCTGCAGGCTCTTTAAGCAACATCTAGGGCTGGGATTCCCGGTTGCAGATACACGAGAAAAGCGAAGCCAAAGTCCTCCATGCAGCGGGACAGCTGGAAATGCAGCTGGGAGCCGCAGCCTGCCCAAATGGAGGCACGGGGCTTCCACCACGTCTCGCATCCGGGAGCAGCCCCTTGTCACCTGCAAAGCCAACACCCGGGGTTTGTTCCCCAAGGTGCTGGGAGAGGGCGTCATTGGGACCGGATCGTGAGAATTTTTATTCACTACACTTGTGCACGATAATGCCATAGTGGCCACTGGGTTTCTGCTCACCAGAGTGCCTAGGTACTCCACACATGCCTTGGGCAGGGGCGGCTCCAGGCCCCAGCACGCCAAGCCCTGGGGCTTTATAGGGGAAGGTCGAGCCAATACACTCTAGACAGCAGGGGAAATGGAGCTGGCAGCTTTCGAGATGCCTGGGTTAACGGGGGGTGTCTTGTGCTTTGGGGATGTGCCCTGGATTTGTGTCTTGTATCCATTCCAGTAGCAACATCAGGGCCCCGCTGTGTTAGGTGCTGTACAAGCCCACTTCAGAGACAATCCCTGTCCCACTCTATGTAGACAAGGCACACAAAGAGGCACAGAGGTGAAGGGTAACTGTAAGGATTACCTCTCACAAGCGCCTCCGTGTTCGCGTCTGTGTCTGCACCTCTGTGGTGACCCCTTCCGGCAGCGTCCAGTGACTCAACCCTCCAGCCAAGTCACACACAGTCTGTGCTGAACCCAACTCAAACAGACCCTTCCGGGGTGGTGGCCCAACAAAGTCTTTAAGGCTCCTGGCCCTGTAAGGGGGCCATGTCCCCAGGGCTTCCTTCTTGGAGACTCTTCACTCCCTCTGGGCTGTTCTGGTCCCAGCTGAGCCTCTTAACAGTTCAAATCCCCTTCTGGGGGGTTATCACTGTCCAACTGTAGGCCACTTCCCCAGTATCTTAGGAGGGGACCCAGGCCCACCCACTACGCCAGGTCCCAGCCCAGGGACCTTCAGAAAGCAGCCAGCTACTGCCATGTCCCTTTAACTAAACTGCTTTCCATTCCCTGGGCCACTTCCCCATGGCCCCAGCCTTCACCAATGCTTCACTCCCACCTCAGGCGATTCTGTGTTCAGGCCCAGCAGCCAGCCAGGTCCCTGCCAGCACGGAGCAGGCCATGGTGCTGCAGCTCCCTTTGAGCAGCCAGGAGCACCACCGACATTCCTCAGGCTCCAGGCAGCAACTGACTCTGGCCTGCACTGTAGCGCCTTGTATACAAGCTTCCAACCCTCTGATTGGCTAGTGCCTTACAGCCTCCCCCTGATTGGCTGGCTCCAATGCAGCCACTCTAGCCCACTTGGAGGACTTCTCTACGGCTCCATTCTGGGATGGGTGTGGTAGGATCCCGAGGCCTCCAGCAGGGGGCCTCTGGGCGTGGTACATCCTGCCACAGTAACATTTTCAAAAGTGCCTAAATCCCACTGACGTAGAACATTTTACTCTAAATGCCTTGCTCAAGGTCCCACAGCCGGTCACTGGCAGAGATGGGGTATTAGAACCCAGGTCTCCTGACTATGGGTGTGGTGCTCTAGCCACTAGCCATGCTGGCCCCAGATCCCTGGTTTCAGGCCAACTCAGGGTATGTGGCAGCTCAAAGGGAAAATTGGTCCTGAAGGTCCTAGGTCTGCTAGGGCTCTGCCAGTGGCAACCAGAAGCCAGTACAGCACATGAAGCATACAGTTACTATGGTTAGAAGACAGGCTGCCACCTCCTGCACCAGCTGATATTCCCAGGTGGCCTGCAGGGGTAGGCTTCGGAGGGTCTCACTGAGAGGTGACTGGTGACTGAGGGGAGGGCTTCATCAGAGAGCACAAACTTTTGACCAGATGAACATGGAAAATAAAAAAAGTCTCTGACCATTTTTGTCACTGGGGAATCTAGGAGCAGAGATGGATCTGGGGATTGTGGGACACTTTGATACAGAGCACACGTCTGACCTCAACTGATGTAGCAGGCAGAGACGTGGATGGTTCCTCATTGCTTTCCCCTGCCAATCAACATCAACTTTGGCATGTCCAGCTTGTGCTTAAGCCTGGCACACTCGCACCCCGCCCCGGGCTGACACAGCTTGGTGGTGAAGAGATTTGATGCACACAAAGTCAGGAATGCAACTGTAAGGTCTCTGGGGCAGTGCAAAGTCTCCCTAGCCCATCCCACACTGTGTTGCATTATACACAATCCATTGTATATCCATGAAAAACAGTGGTGCATGTGCGGGGGGACTGACACTGCAGGACCCATCCCCTTCCTGTATTTCCTCGCTTTCAGCCTGTTTACGTTCGCATGCTTCCACTTCATTTTATTTTCACGTCCTTCTGCTGTTGCTTTCAGCTCGGCAGTAACATTGCCCACGGGGGGAGAGCACTTCCCACTGCGCTGGAACAGGGACAATGGCTCACGGCAAGGAGACAACACAGCAGGGGCATTTTCAGGTGGCAGCCTCCACTTAGCATGGTCAGAGGTGCGTGGGCACGTCCACACCTGCTCTTCCCCATGGCAGGTGCAAACACTAGTCTGTGTCTAATGCCTCTGTGCACACTTCCCAGTGGCGGCACCGGGCACCAGCGCTCCAAGCGCGTGCCTGGGGCGGCAAGCCTTGGGGGGTGGCCTGCTGGTCCCTGCGAGGGCGGCAGCCTGGCAGCCTTCAGCAGCGCGCCTGCGGGAGGTCCTCCAGTCCCGGGGATTCGGCGGCAATTCAGCGGTGGGTACGTGAAGGCGCGGGACTGGCAGACCTTCTGCAGGCAAGCCACCGAATCCGCCGGACCCGAGACCTCCCGCAGGCGCACCGCCGAAGGCAGCCTGCCTGCCGTGCTCGGGGCGGCAAAGAAGCTAGAGCCGCCCCTGACACTTCCACTAGCCTAGTGGTTCCCAAACTGGGGTTTGTGAACCCCTGGGGTTCACAAAATGTTACCGGGGGTTCTTGGGAAAAAATTTCCTAATGGCGGACAGAGCTGTCCCTAGGGACTCCGGGCAGCACAGACTTCCAAGAGTTAAGCAGTTCTAAGCAAGCCTATCTATCACACTGAGGAGATTTAAACTTCAAGACTCCTTATAAGAAATGGAAAGGGAGGGTTGTTTGGTTTTGGTTTGGGTTTTTTTTCTGTTTTTAAAATGAAATAGGCAGCTAGTATTGTTTTTAAAATTATGATGAAGAACAAGTTTAAGCTTTGTTGTAACGTGTGTTGTTTTCCTGGACTGCTCAAGACCTGAATGCTTGTGTAGGAGGAACTCTTTGAGTTGGCTTCTTTAATCCCTTCCTGCTGTTTCACATCCGATACTCCTTGATGAAACATAGGAGCCTTGTCTTATAACAGGCTTGTTCAAAGTGATACAAGCTACAAAAGTCAGATCTTGGAAGAGTGTTGCTGTTTTCTTAATGTAATAAAAATACTGTAATGATAAATAATAATAAATAGTGTGTAATAAACATGTCATAAAATGATTTTTATATTTCCAAGATCACTGCTTTTATCATTCATATTCAGGTAAAGGAGAAAATCCCTGGAAATATTCATTTTTAGGAGGGGGGTCGCAAGACTTGACATTTCAGTGAAAGGGGTTCCTGGGTTGTTAAAGTTTGGGAACCACTGCAGTAGCCCAGCACCTCCGCCCATGCAAGGGGTAGATTTCCACCAGCTCACACAGCGCACGTACCGGGATTGGAACGCTGACAACGTCTGAGCAGCTGAGTGCAGGCACAGGTGAGCACCAGAGGGGGCTCGTCAGATGCCCTTCGACTGCAAGGTCAGAATCACACCACTGATGGGATTAAAACCCAAATTGGTTCAAGCCCACAAGGCCAGTGCATCCCCCGTTTCCGGGGTGTGGGGTCTTTGGGCCTGTGCAGTGAAGTGAAGCATCACTAGGCTGTCACCTCCAACGTGCGCTGAGCGATGGGACGAGGAAAACTGCATGACGGCAGCAACAGCGGCTGCTTCCTATGCTTGGAACTTTGCCCTCAAAAGTTTCATTGAAACCCAGGTGCTGCCAGACTGGATCAGACCCACAGCCCCGCTAGCTTCTGATACCGGCCAGTGCCAGGTGGTTCAGAGGAAGGGGCAAGAAACCCAGCGACCCTTAGGGATGGTTCTTTTGCATTGAATTATCTGGGGGCTTTTAAAATTAATTAAATAAATAAATGAGAAAAAAAAGATGAGGGAAGAAACCTCCCTTCTGACCCCTCAACCACCTTCTCTTTCCATCCTGCCCTTTTTACCTCTCTGCAGCCTCCAACTGGGTCCCCATCTCCCTCCTCACCAGCCCTTCCCCTTGCTTCACCTCCTTAATTCCCCCATGTCAAGCCCGAGTGGCACCATGTAGATATCAGCCTCTGCCATCCTAGCCAGGGCTCAGAGACGCTTTCCCTCCCCATTCCCCAATCAGCTGTTCAGTGGTGAGTGGAAATGATGGTTCCTGCCAGGGTCTGTTCTGGGTCCAATATCAGTCAATATTTCCATTAGCAGCTCAGAGGATGGAGTTGAGCGTGTGCGAATCAAATGCTCGGATGATAATAAGCTGAGGGATTGGCAGGTACTTTGCAGGAGACTGTTATTATACACAGTAGGAGCCTAACAAAGGAGAGAAATGGGCTGAAATAACATCCACATTAATGAGGACAAAGAGTGGGGGCTGCAGGGGCACGGGTGGGCCTGTGAGAGCATGTGTATGTGAGCACGGAGGTTTGGGCTCTGGTTTCTCACTGGCACAGCTGGTTTTCTCTGACCTCATGCAGAGATAAAACCACATTAAAGCCAAGGATCTTCATTAGGTGGTGGTTCTTACAGTGTTAGGTTAGGGTTCCCCACCCTCTGGCACTCAGAGAAACACCATCCTGGCCTTAGACTTCAGGAGCTGCTGCTTCTGTATGCTCGTCCCACATCCCCCAGCAGAGGGCAGAGTTCATTATGGCTAATGACGGGCGAAGGCTGCAACCTTGACATATACAAGACATATGTGTTTTTTTCACACACCTGCCCGACGAAAGTTTTACGGACAAACGTGCTAGTGTGGACATAGTTACTCTAACACACAGTCAGACCAGATTTCTCACACCGCCCGTGCTTCAAAATACCCCATCTCCAGGAAGAAGTGAGGGTTGATTTGTTTTGGAAGATTCTCTTTCGTTTGACAAGTCCGGCTACATCACGCTGATGGAAGTCACAACCCTCTTGCAAAGGACGGCGCTTCTAATAAACGCACAATGCTTCAAGTGTAAACTTATTCCCTGAAAGACCAAAGCTGTTAACTTGCTCAAGTGATCCCCGAACAAGAAGCCAGGCAGTAACGGAATGAATGAGTTTGTGTCAGGGTCAGTCAGGTTTGTAATGAATACCCAGGGAGCTGTACGAATGCTAAATGGGGCTCATTTGTGCGGGAAGAGGTCACTAGTACATGCCCTTCATTACATGAAGTCTGTAACAGGCAAACGCCTCTGCTTGTTATGAATGAAGGAAAAGGGAACTGACGCGGATGCCGCTCGCAGTATGATCACTCGGTAGCTACTGAAAAGTTCTTTGAGAAAGAAATGATCACAGCTAATGAGCAAGTGACTCTTTCCATTCTGAGCCTAACAATGAACCGTTTCCCCTAGATATTGGTATCACAGGCGCTGACTCTGTGGGTGCCCCGGGGCTGGAGCACCCACGGGAAAAAATAGTGGGTGCTCAGCATCCACTGGCAGCCCCCTATCAGTTCCTTCCCCTCCCCCCAGCACCTCCCACCCACCACAATCAGCTATTCAGCAGCGTGCTGGAGGTGCTGGGGGGGAGTGGGCGGAGCAAGGGTGGGGCACGCTTGGGGGAGGGGGCAAAACAGGACAGGAAGATGTGGGGCAGGAGTGGGGCTTTGGGGGCAGTGCCTGGGGCGGAGCAGGGGTTGAGCACCCCTGGGGAAAGTGAAAAGTTGGCGCCCGTGAGTGGTGTTAAACATCTTCCCTTTGCTCACCTTAAGCCACTCCCAAGAAAGCGCTGTCCCTAAATCTCGCCCTGCTAGAGCGTCACCAAACACTTCCCCCATGTGCTCATTTCCAACCACTCACCCCAAGTGCTCCCCGTAAACGTCTCCCCCTAGGGCTCACTCACTTGAGTGCCCATCCTAAACCATGTCCTGCTCAGCTCTCCCTGAAACGACTCCCATTCCCCTGGAGTGCTCCCTGAAAATCCCCCCACCCACCCCCAGGCTCCACAAAAACCACTAACCCCCCACCAAGAGCTCAATCTAAAACACACCTGAGCTGGTTCTCATGTGAAACTGCTCCCCACTTACCAGCTTCTCTCCCCTCCCTGATGACTGTAAACCTCGCAGAGTCTCGTGCTAAACACTTCCCCTGAGTGCGCATCTGAACCTGCTCCCCATTGTGTACATCCCAAACTACACCCAATTCAGTGCTCACCCTACAACACTCTCCCAAATGTCCCCCATTCATTGCTCCTCCCTGAGTGCTGACTATAAACTGCGCACAGGGGGTCTCATCCGAATGGACTCCCCTGAACAGCCCCTTAATGCTAACACTAAGCTGTCCCTGCCAAAGCTGTTCCCTTTACGTCCTATCCTCCCTGGAGTGCTCGATGAAAACCACCTCCTGAGTGGTCCTCAGAACCTGCTCCCTGAAGAGCACTCAGTGGGAGCTGTCTAATATGCCATGAATATATTCTTAGCAGCTCTTAATTTCTTCTGGCTCCTACAATACAAAAAAGCCACATCTGTTCCTCCGTCAATGACAGCCAACTTTGCACCTCTGTTTACTCCAGAATAGGGCTTGCCTGGTTCTGATCTTTACCTGGAAACTAAATACAATAAGAAAACAATTCCCATTGTACGAGACAGCTTGTCAAAGGAAGCCCAATGTTGGCACTTCTATTTTGCCAGGACTGGAAACTGAGATGGCTAAATGAAATCTTCAGGCTATTGTTAGTCAAGAGTCTCATGATGTACAAATGTCTGGAGCTTTTCTCTCTCCCTGTATCTCGCTAGAAAGAAACACCCTCACCCACACCCCTTAAAAAGTGACAAAGGAACGAAACACGTTGTTTTCCTGTGGCAAGTGCCCACTGTGTCCTGTAAGTTAATCAATTTGCAGAGACAGGTGTGGAAACTATAAGGCCTTGTCTACACAACACAATTAAGTCGACCTATGTTAGACTGACGTACAGCCACCGCAGTACTTACTGTGGTTTTTCATGGTCACACCACCCTCCTTCTGCCAGTGGTGCCTGTCCTCTCCAGGGGCACTTGCACCGACTTGAGTGGGGCAGTGTGGGGGGCTGACAGCCCTGCGCAGGGCCCTGCACTGGGACCCCGCCACTCAGTGCTCACAGCCCAGGCTGTTGACTCCATGCAGACCTCAGAGCTGACGGGTCGGGCTCTCAGCACCAGGCAGCGGACCTGGCAGGAGATGTAAGTAACGCAGTGTCTACATGGACACTGCGTCATCCTAACTATATTGACCTAAGCTTATATCAGGGAGGTAGAGTCATTAGGTCAGTGTAGTGGGGGACTTAGTCGTTAGGTCAGTGTAGTGGGGGACTTACATTGGAGGGAGCAAAGCTGCAGTGTAGACACTTAGGGCATGTCTACACCCACCTCCGGAGCAATCGATCCAACGGGCATTGATTTATCATGTCTAATGAAGACGCAATAAATCAACCGTTGAGCGCTCTTCCATCGACTCCAGTACAGCACTGGAGCAAGAAGCATAGGTGGAGTCGACGGGAGAGCGTCAGCAGTCAACCTACCGCAGTGAAGACACCGCGGAAAGTAGATCTAAGTATGTTATTCACGTAGCTGAAGTTGCATAACTTAGATCAATCCATCCCACATGTAGACCAGGCCTTAAAGAGTTAGGTTGATGTAAGCTGCCTTATGTTGACCTAACTCTGTAGTGTAGACCACTACATTAAACTGGTTAAGAACAGCTGGCAGAGTGACCTGTGGAAAGATAAAGGCTATATGGGTCAGAGTTTGCTAATCCCCGAAGAAGACCAATTATCTTTCTGCCCAAATTAGAAATGTATTGATCAGAAACACATCCTGTTGAAAAAACAAGATGGGTTATCCATGTATAAAGAGATGTCTCTTGTTCTTTTGAAAGTCCTGAGGAATGCGAAACAAAAGCTATTATAGACAATCAAAGAATGTACAGATCATCCACTAAATTTAGAGGAACGAGGAAGGATTTTGTTTGTTTTTCTTTCTAAATGTTTGCTGCATTCTAGAAGTGATATGGATTGTGTAGCTCATGGAGGAAAAATAATATTGAAAGATATCAGCTCCTAGCATGTGCCTAGCTCTCAAGTACTAAAATAAATTGCTTAAAAGGGAGAGATTCCAAGTAACAGTCTGGCTGAATACAGAAATACAATCCTTGAAATGAATAAAACAGAAAAAGCCTCTGATAAAAAAATAAGTAATCAAAGAAATTTGTTATACACCAACACTACCTATTGGATAGCAATAAATGCATAAATCAATAAATCAATAAAATAAAAATAAAAGAAAATGAGAGCAGATATCTGCGAGCTGTTGGCAAGTGTCCAATAGAAAACAAAAAGATTTCCCTCCTTCCCTGGTACTAGAGCCTTCCTCTATCGTTATGGGTGGCCGCGGCAGATTGGAGCAGTTTGGGTATGAGTTTTCAGTGTAAAGATTAAAAAGTGAGACAAGAAAGAAGGGGTGGATCTTCAAGGATTCAGGCAGCTGTACCTTGAAGGCCATTGGGTTTTCCAATTCTATAATCCTGAAGGAACCCAGGTATTGGCAGACTAGTTTTGCAGATTGGTGCTTGATTGAAGGTTCTGGACAGAGAGCCACACGTTGTCCCCTGTGTCCAGATTTGGGGCAGCTCAGGGGTCTTGGTGGACTGCAAGTGTTCTATGAGCTCCTGGTGTACCCGGTGTAGGTGGGAGGCTAAATACACAGTGGCCAGCACTGGGGAGCTTATGAGTAAGTCCTGGTGGCATAGGGGCAAGGTGGCCCTCAAGTGGTGAATCGTGGCCTAGTTTTAATACCTGAAGCCTAGATTGTCCCACCAGAACATAAATACAACCCTTGCAATAGAGGAGGCCATTCTGAAATTGGAACTCAGAGTCAGGTTGGGTACCTGAATCATACAGGATCTGGCAAATCTGGATTGTGAACTGATTGTTGGGAGCAAGGAGTGGATTGAGGACATCAGACAACTGTTGATATTCCCCTTGACAATGTTAGACACCCTTGAGCATGGTAGCAGGGGGCTTTTCATCAGGTTTGAGATATTCATCTTTGAGGGATAGGGCATTCACTTTCCCATTTCTTGTCCATGGGTGATAGGTTACCACAAAGTCAAAGAGAGCGAAGAAGATGGACCAGAGGATCTGGCCTTGGTTAAGGTATCTAGCAGTCCATAGGTATTCCAGGTTCTTGTGGTCTGTCAGGACTTAGACCAGGAATTGGTCTCCTTCTAGGAACTGGTACCACTCTTTGGCCTTGTCTACACTACAAGACTATTTCGAATCAACTTAGTTCGAATTTGTGGATTCGACCTTATGAAGTCGAATTTGTGTATCCATACTAAATACACTAATTCGAATTTCTGAGTCCACATTCACGGGGCCAGCGTCGACTTTGGAAGCGGTGCACTGTGGGAAGCTATCCCACAGTTCCCGCAGTCCCCGCTGCCAGTGGAATGCTGGGTAGAGCCCCCAATGCCTGCTGGGGGAAAAAATGTGTCGAGGGTGGTTTTGGGTAACTGTCATCATTGAACCGTCAATCACGCCCTCTCTCCTTGAAAGCACCTGCAGGCAATCTGTTCGTGCACTTTTCTGGTCAGTGACAGCGCGGACGCCATAGCACTGCAAGCACGGAGCCCGCTGCGACCATCGCCGTTTTCTCCTCCTCGCACTTTATCGTCCACCTC
This sequence comes from Mauremys mutica, assembly GCF_020497125.1. NCBI lineage: Eukaryota > Metazoa > Chordata > Testudines > Geoemydidae > Mauremys > Mauremys mutica. Next base: position 28,113,351 of record NC_059087.1, read on the forward strand.
TTCCACAGTCAGCTGCTGAGAAATTGGGCTACTTTTCAATGGTGCTGCAAGCACTGGGGGACCATAGGGGACGTTTTACAAACATCAACGTCGGGTGGCCGGGTAAGGTTCATGATGCGTGTGTTTTCAGGAACTGTGGGCTGCTCAGACGCCTGCAGGAAGGTAGTTTCTTCCCGGACCACGAAATAACTGTTGTGAATGTGCAGATGCCTATAGTCATCCTCGGGGACCCAGCCTGCCCGCTAATGCACTTGCTCATGAAGCCCTATACAGGCGCCTGGGACAGCGACAAGGAACTCTTCAAATACCAGCGAGCAGCGAGCAGCGTGACCTGTGACTGTTCAGTTTCTTTACAGAGAAGCTGAACCTGCCCCTGTTTCTTTACCCAGTTACTGTTGACTCTCCTCTTCGGTTACATACCCCGTTCACCCCGTTACCCCCACTTCCAGCACACGTGTAAAAATAAAATTCATGTCCCATTATTACTTAACAAAGGTTTCTTTATTCATGACTTTTCGTGAAAGGGTTGAAACTGGGACACAGGCTGTGCTGGGTAGGGTGTGCGGTGATGTAAAGACCGCCTCTAAACTCAAGGAATGACAGGCTCCTGCTCCTAGAGCGGTCCGCAGTGCCGGAATGCTTCTTTCAACGGAGCCTGCCATCCCTCTTTATGGAATTCTGTGTGCGGGCGGATATGTGACCTTGTGGTGGAGGAGGACGGATACAGATTCCTCAGCTGCGTGACTCAGCGGTCCAGGACAAGGACCGCTGTATAAGATCTGTAACCGCCCTCCCCCGATGCAAAGTCACATCTCCCCCGCCCACACAGATCCTGGAAACCACCTCCAAAAACCGACCAGGTTGCCTACTGACTGCACCGTGTGTGTGACCCGCTGCTGATCCTGCCCCCGTGTCTGTACCCTGGGAAAGGTGACTGTCCTATGCAATTAACCACCCCCTTCCCCACGCCCCCCATTCGAACACAGTCTTCTTTGAAAAAACATAACGGAAACAGTAATTAACAGCAAAGCATTTTTATTACTTAAGTAGACAGTTAGGGGATGGGACTGGGATTGGGACTACTGTGAGTCTGGAAGTGAAGGACTTCAGCAAATGTAGGGTATGAGAGCTTTTGGGTACTTGAGCACTGTGCTGTGGTGCATTGACAGTATTCACGTCCCTGGCCGCCCCTCCTCCTGATTATTTTCGGTGAGGGGGGGATGGGACTTTGTGGCGGGGGAGTGCGGTTGCAGATACACTGCAGGGTGTCTCTGTCCTCCTGCGGTCCTGCAGAACATCCACAAGGCGCCTGAGCGTGTCCGTTTGCTCCCTCACTAGTCCAAGCATTGTTTCAGTCGCCTGCTTGTCTTCCTCACGCCACCTCTCCTCCCGTTCGCTGTGTGAGCGCTGGCACAGAGAGACAGTCTCCCTCCACTGGCTCTGCTGGTCCGCCTCTGCTAGGTAGCAGCCCATACGTTCCTCGAACATCTTGTCCCTTGTCTTTTTCTTTCGCCGCCTAATCTTTGCCAGCCTCTGCGAGGGGGATGCTGTGGCAGGTCTGGAGACAGTGGAAGCTGTGAGATGGGAAACAGGGAGTGAATTCCTTGCAAAGATACATTTTTGCGAACAATTAACTGAGTCTAGGCTGTCTCTGTGAATTCTGGGTTGAGACCCCTGTGCCTGCTGGGGCACAAATCATTTTTGCGGTGGATTCTGGGTAAATGTCGCCACTCATTCCTTCCTCTGGGAAAGCAACGGCAGACAATCATTTCAAGCCCGTTTTCCCAGAATTGCCCTGGCATACGCCATAGCGTGGCAACCATGGACACTGTTTTGCCTTTTGTGTATGTCACCGTATGTGTACTAGATGCCGCTGACAGAGGCGGGCCTGCAGCACTACACAGCAGCATGCTTTTGCTTTTGCATGACAGCAGAGATGGTTACCAGCCATATTGTACCATCAACCATACCATAAATTGGTAATAAGATGGTAATAAGATGGGCATGGTTACCTGTCCTTTTGCACTGCCCCATTTGGTGCTGTCATAAGTGCCCCTGGCCGAGCAGCCAGGGGCGCAAAAGCAAAAATTGGGAATGACTCCCTGAGTCAATCCCTCCTTTTTGGTATCTAAAAATAGAATCAGTCCTGCCTAGATTATGGGCAAGTGTACTAGAGAACCACTGTATCATAGAACCAGAGAGCACAGCTGCTCTGTGTCTGATCCTGCATAAATTATGAGCTGTATGCTATTCACAGGGGGTGCTCCTGCAACAACCCCTGTTCATTCCGTTCTTACCCCAGCCTTCCTGGGCTACCATACCATTGTCCCCCCACTTGTGTGATGAAGTAATAAAGAATGCAGGAATAAGACACAGTGACTTGTTTGTGAGAAATGAGTGGAAGGAAGCCTCCAGGTGCAATGATAGTCCAGGCAGGACATTAAGGAGTGTGGATGAAGGAGCCCATCATCCCTCTGCTAGTCCAGGGGCAATTTAATCTTTTATTTACAATGAAGGGTGGGGGCTGATGGAGCTCAGCCCCCTGTTGCAATGATGAGGACGGTTACCAGCCATATTGTACCATCAGCCATCAAAAATTAGGGACAGGCGCCCTTGATCGACCTTACTGATGCTAGTCGGCATGGTTACCAGCCCTTTTGCACTGCCCCATGTGCCAATAGGCTGATGATGAGGACGCATTTCCATCTTTTTGTACCATCAGCCATCCATAGCGTGGGGGGAGCAAGGATGTTGGTGTTGAGTGCTGCACCATCGCGTCTATCTGCAGCATTCAGTAAAGATAGGGTGACATGTAAAAGAGTCAACAGAGGATTGTTTTCACTTCTGGTGGTGGGTGGAGTGTGTGCGCAAATTGCCGAACTATGCCCTGACCCACCGCAGACACTGTGTTTGACCCTAGAAGCATTTGGAGCTCATCCAAGAATGCAAATACTTTTCGGAGACAGCAGGAACTGTGGGATACCTTGCGTCCTCATTCCCCCCTCCCTCCATGAGCGTCCATTATATTCTTTGGCTTTCCGTTACGCTCGTCACGCAGCTGCGTGCTGATTCTGTGCTATGCTGTCTGTCCGTAGATTTCTTAAAAATACTTTGGACCAGGCGTAAAATTACAGTAATTACCCTAATTAGATGCAGGAGTCTCCGAGCGAGATCACCCTGAGGAGGGTCACTGAAGGAGATAGAGAGCGCATGCTGCGTGAAAGCTAGCACGAACCAGGGCCCGATGCAGCCGTGCTCGGGGAGGCAGTGCTCCCTGAGTTCCTCATGAAAGCCTCGCGCGGAAAACTGTGCTACCACGGAGCACCCAATAAGGCAGCTCTCCCCAGGAACCTCCTGCTGATGCTTTTCGATTAACGCAAGGAGAGCTTCGTGGAGATCTCCAAGGATGATTTCTGTTCTATCCCCATATCTAGAGAGACCTCCTTTTCACACAGTTAAGATTCCTGTTATATTAAGAATAAAAGTTAACATGGTTAAAGCACTTACCGACTGCTCCTTCCCCTGATTCAGGATCCGGGTTCATGGCCGGGGAGGGTTGGTAGGGGATCTCCGTGATGGTGATGAATAGATCCTGGCTGTCGGGGAAACCAGCGTTGTAAGCGCTCTCGCCTGCCTCGTCCTCCACAAACCCTTCCTCATCTTCCCCATCCGCGAACATCACCGAGGAACTGGCCGTCGACACTGTCCCATCGTCAGAGTCCACGGTCACTGGTGGGGCAGTGGTGGCAGGCTCCGTAGCGTCCGTTTGCTGCTTTAATTTTTTGGTAGCCTTGTCTGGGGTCCTTGATTTTCACGCGGCGCTGCGTTGCATCCCGCCTGTATCCTCTGTCTCTCATGGCTTTGGAGACCTTCTCATAGGTCTTCGCATTCCCTGTTTTGGAGCGCAGCTCCGAAAACACAGACTCCTCGCCCCACACACCGATCAGATCGAAGAGTTCCCAGTCAGTCTATGCTGGGTCCCTCTTTCTATTCACAGATAACATGAATTCCTCTGCTGGAGAGCTCTGCATCGTTGCAGGTGCTGCGGAGCTCGCCCCGATGTCCAGCCAGGACGTCAGATTCAAAGTGCCCAGACAGGAAAATGAATTCAAATTTTCCCGGGTCATTTCCTGTGTGGCTGGTCAGAGAATCCAAGCTCGGACTGCTGTCCAGAGCGTCAACAGAGTGGTGCACTGTGGGATAGCTCCCGGAGCTACTAAGTTCGATTTGCATCCACACCTAGCCTAATTCGAGCTAGCCATGTCGAATTTAGCGTTACTCCACCTGCCGGGGTGGAGTACCAAATTCGAACTAAAGAGCCCTCTAGTTCGAATTAAATGGCTTCCTGGTGTGGACGGTTGAGCGGTTAGTTCGAATTAACACTGCTAAATTTGAATTGAAGTCCTAGTGTAGACTAGGCCTTTGAAAGTTGCCTTGATAGCCAGTAGCTCTTTGTCCCAAATATAATAATTTCTTTCTGCCAGGGTTAGCGTCTGAGAATAAAAGGCACAGGGATGGTGTTAGTTGTGGGGACCTATATGTTGAGATAATACTGCACCTATGGCAAAATTCGAGGTGTCAGCCTTGATCATAAATGGTTTAGTGGGATCTGGGTGAATCAGGGTGGGTCCTGTGGTGAATGTCCTCTTCAGTCAATCAAAGGCTGACTGAGCCTCTGTGGACCAGGCGAACCAGCCCCCCTTTTGAAGGAGCACCGTTATGGATGCAGCCAGGCTAGATGATCCTTTAATAAATTGCCTGTCAAAATTGGTGAATCCCAGGAATCACTGCACCCTGCATACTTACTTGGGTATGGCTCAGTTGGATATTGCTGCCACCTTGTGAGGGTCCATGATAAATCCCTCGGATGAGATGATATATCCCAAGAATTCCACCGTGTCTTTACTGAACTCTCATTTCTTGAGCTTCATATACAAGTGGTTCTGGCAGAGTCTCTCCAAAACCACGCACATAGGATGATTGTGGAGGACCTGACTTTCAGAGAAAATGAAGATGTAGTCCAGGTAAATGACAACAAATTGGTCCATCATATCCCTAAAGATGTCATTTATGAAATGCTGGAAGGTCTCCAGGGCATTACACAATCTCTTCTCCCCACAGTGTGCCTCAAAAACCATTCCTCCTAGTGTGCACCTGAAAACCCACCATCTCCCAGTGTGTCCAGCAGATATGCCACCTGCCAGCATGCCCATCATATACCACCGTCCCCCTTTGTACCTGTTGAACCCAACTCACCCCTAGAACGCCCATTATATACCACCCCCCAAGTGTGTTCCTAATATTCTTTCCAACCCTCATTATGTGTCAATAACTCTTCCCCCCAGTTTATGCCCATGAGTACCGCTCCCCTGTAGGACTGCATCTCTGAGAGTGTTTCAAAGACCACTTACCCCAGAATGTGCCTCAAAAACCACTTCCCCTTGAGTGTGTCTTGAATACTGCTCTCACCTGCCTGTGGAAAAGCACTGCCCTCACTGTGCTTCAACTCCACTTCACCCAGGGTGACCATCGAAAACCGTTCTCCCAGGTGTGCGACTTGAATACCCTTCCCCACCACTGTGCACCTCGAATACCGCTCCCTGTGGCGTGTGCTCAAAAACCACTCCCCTCCCTGAATTCGCCTTGAAAATCATTTTCCCCAGAGTGTGCCTCAAAAACCACCCTCACCAGTGTGTGCCTCCCTACAGCATGCATCTTGAATATTGCCTTCCCCGCAGTGTGCTCCTCGAATACCCCTCCTCGCTTTCCCCCAGAGTGGGCCTCTAATACTGCTCCCCCCATATGCCCATCAAATACCATGTCCCCAGAGTGCTGGTCAAATACCACTTTCCTCCAAGTTGTTTTAGAATTCTGCTCCCCTCCAGAGTATGCCTCAGACAGCCTTCTCCACCGCTGTGCACCTCAAATACCGCTGCCTCGAGTGCCTTCTGAAACACATTTCCCCCCTAGAATGTGCCTTTAAAGCTGCTTTCTTTGAGTGCATCATGAATGCCACTCTCACCAGCCCCCAGAGTGCCACTGAACCCCATGTCACCCAGTATGCCCATCAAATACCTGATCCCCCCACGATGGCCCATTGAACCGCTCTCCCCAGCTGTGCCCATGGAATACTGCTCCTCCCAGAGTGCACCTCGAATGTGGTCCCTCCACAGGGCCCACTGCACCCCAAGTGCCCCATCGAATACTGCTCATTGTGCACTGCTGCTCCCCTAAATCCTCACCCTCAACTTTTCCCCAAGGGTGCTCACTCTAGCGTGATCGCTCCAGGAGAATGTTAAAGTATTGGCTTCTGAACTCTGACTTTAAAGACCACTCCCATCTGCTCAGAGAGATTCACTCCACAATGAACATTCACCAGAAACCACTTCCCACTGCATGCTGCCCCCTAAACCACTGTCTTGTGATCCCTCCCCCTTTCCACCACTAAGTGCCCACCAAAACTGCTCCCCTCTGAGCCCTTAAGCCATTCCCCTGAGTGCTCACTGAAAACTATTCCCTAGTCTGTGCTCACCCAAACCCACTCCTTCCCAAGAACTCACTTAAACCACTCTCCAAAGAGTGCTGACTCCAAACTGCTCCCAGTGGGGGGCTCACCTGGAACATCCTCCTTTTGCATGCTTAGCCTATACCAGGGGTCGGCAACCTTTCAGAAGTGCTGTGCCAAGTCCTCATTTTTTCACTCTGATTTAAGGTTCTGCGTGCCAGTAATACGTTAACATTTTTAGAAGGTCTCTTTCTCTAAGTCTATAATCTATAACTAAACTATTGTTATATCTGAAGTAAATAAAGTTTTTAAAATGTTTAAGAAGCTTCATTTAAAATTAAATTAAAATGCAGAGCCCCCCAGACCGGTGGCCAGGACCTGGGCAGTGTGAGTGCCTCTGAAAATCAGCTTGCGTGCCGCCTTCAGCACGTGCCATAGGTTGCCTACCCCTGGCCTATACTTTTCCTCCAACTCATCCTATAAAATCACTCTCCACTGCGTGTTCACCCTAAGCAGCTCCAAAGGTGCTCACGGAAAGTGCTGCTTTTTTGCCAGAGGGAGTATTGGGGGCTATCCAACCGGAATCTTTATTCAAGCAAATTCACACAATGGAACAGCTCCACAGTCCTGCTAATTGCCATCTGCCTTCCCTGGCTCTTTTCTCTACATCCTCTTGTGTTTGTTCCCATGTATTACAAGTGCTTCTTTCGGCTCTGTCCAATTTATGAGCATCCATAGTTCAACATGCGTCTCCCTCATTTGCTTTCTTGAAATCGGCAGAATTTAGTAAAATTTCAAGTTATTCTCAAATAATAACAAAGGAGAGAGTTTTAAGTCAACATCTATCCTCTTTTTTTTCTTTTTTGTGGATTCATATGTTATTTGCATCTATCTATCTATCTATCTATCTATCTATCCAGCTGCTAGTTTCACGATATCTAAATACTTCTCAAGAATAAAATGACAACAACATTCATCCATTCATGCAGGCTCTGAGCCCGCCTATTCAATGCCTGTGTCACACTACATGCAGCAAAGCTGACATGAATGCTAACCAAAAGGGTTATTATTATTGTAACTAAGGTGTGATGCTTCCCAAAAAAGACGTCACATTCGTCCACTCAGCTCACTGGGGAGGTTTTTTTTTAGCACTGGGTGAATCCAGCTTTTGGGGCAATTCAATGAGAACTGCTGGATTATTCTTTTCTTTCACTGGCGCAGCTACAGTTCTCTGATCTCATCCACAAACACACAAATATATGAAAGCAGAGGTTCTCCCTTTCATTCCAGGTTTTTAGACTGCTGGGATAGAATTCCAGGTTGCCTACTCCGAGAACAGACTTCATATCCAGGCTTCAGAGAATACTGGAAACATGAATATATTCCCCATGTGTCACTGAGAGTACCACTCCTGCTGTAGCCACATATGGCTACTCTGACTTCACCCAGCAGTAGAGAGCAGAGTTCATTCTTTTCTATCTCAAGTAATTAGCTGGCCCCCACTACTTCATAGAATCATAGAAGATTAGGGTTGGAAGAGACCTAGGGAGGTCATCCAGTCCAACCCCCTGCTCAAAGCAGGACCAACCCCAACTAAATCATCCCAGCCAGGGCTTTGTCAAGCCTGACCTAAAAAACCTCTAAGGATGGAGATTCCACCACCTTCCTAGGTAACCCATTCCAGTGCTTCACCACCCTCCTAGTGAAAAAGTGTTTCCTAATATCCAACCTAAACCTCCCCCACTGCAACTTGAGACCATTGCTCCTTGTTCTGTCATCTGCCACCAAGGAGAACAGTCTAGATCCATCCTCTTTGGAACCCCCTTTCAGGTAGTAGAAAGCTGCTCTCAAAACCCCACTCACGCTTCTCTTCTGCAGACTAAATAACCCCAGTTCCCTCAGGCCCTCCTCGTAAGTCATGTGCCCCAGCCCCCTAATCATTTTTGTTGCCCTCCGCTGGACTCTCTCCAATTTGTCCACATCCCTTCTGTAGTGGGGGGACCAAAACTGAATGCAATACTCCAGGTGTGGCTTCACCAGTGCCAAATAGAGGGGAATAATCACTTACCTCGATCTGCTGGCAATGCTCCTACTAATGCAGCCCAATATGCCGTTGGCCTTCTTGGCAACAAGGGCACACTGCTGACTCAGATCTGGCTTCTCATCCACTGTAATCCCCAGGTCCTTTTCTGCAAAACTGCTGCTTAGCCGGTCGGTCCCCAGCCTGTAGCAGGCATGGGATTATTCTATCCTCAGTTCAGGACTCTGCACTTGTCCTTGTTGAACCTCATCAGATTTCTTTTGGCCCAATCCTCCAATTTGTCTAGGTCACTCTGGACCCTATCCCTACCCTCCAGCATATCTACCTCTCCCCCCAGCTTAGTGTCACCTGCGAACTTGCTGAGGGTGCAATTCATCCCATCATCCAGATCATTAATAAAGATGTTGAACAAAACCGGCCCCAAGACGGAGCCTTGGGGCACTCTGCTTGATACCAGCTGCCAACTAGACATTGAGCTGCTGATCACTACCCGTTGAGCCTGACAATCTAGCCAGCTTATAGTAAGTGAGCATCTCACAATTGTTAATGGATTTAGCTTTGCAGAACCTCCTGTACAGCAGGGCAAGGCTATTATCCCCATTGAACAGGTGGGTGCAGAAGCACAGAAACATTAATCAACTTGCCCAAGATCTCACAGGGAGCCTATGGTGGATGAGGCAATAGAATCCAGGTCTCCCAAGTCCCAGATTTGTGTCTCTAGTGCTGCTTCTGCTCTAGCACAGCTGGGGCTTACAGAAAGCTGCCTTTTCAGGATGTCACCCTTCAACAAGAGAGCGAGAAACTGGCCAGCTCAGAGGAATGCAACAAGCTTGGGGAAGGAAGAGCTAAGGGGAGAGAAAGATGGAAAGAGAGGAAATGAAAAAAAAAAGAAATAGAAAAGGAGGAAAGAAGCAGAGAAATAGAACTGGCTGCATGAAAGGTGAGTCAGCTAGAAATCAACAGGGGAGCTGAAGGTAGGGACATATATAATAAATAGAGAAGATGAAAGAAGAACGAATTGATTTGTGAACCACTGGTGAAAAGGATCAGCTGATGCCCATGGAAAATTAGAAGAGTATACAATGACATTTAAAATATAAAGAATGAAATCTGAAACATGTCTGTGTAGTTCTGAGACTTTCAGTCACTTCTTTGTACCAAAGTTGTTTTCTTGAGGTCAGGATTTTTGTCTCCAACCTCACCTGCTCCTGCTTCTTTTTAGTTGCCCAGTGTCTGAAACGTTCATTCTTTTCTGTGGCAAACATCTGTGATGTCATAAGGAGGAGACGGTAACCCAGGGAGGATGACCACAAGAAATGATGAACCTTTAAGAAAAAAAAATTATCTTTTATTCTAATATCTCACATGATAAAGATCAAGGTAGTAGAAATACAGAGCATTTAATACCAAATCTATCAATCAATCTACCTAATCTCCATCCCTGTAGTATCCGAGTACCTTTCAAGTGTTTATATTTAAAAACAATAACCATTTCTCTCTTTCTCCTCCTTACCAGTCTAAAGGAGAAATGGGCTGATTAGATTATTATATGTATTTTGTGTGTATATGTTTGCGTGAAGCACATGTTGGGGGGAAAGTTAAGTTAAACAGATGAGTTTGCTTATGGTCCTGAACTTGGTTCTGAGGTCATGGTTAATTCTTGTGGCAGTGAGTTCCACAGTCTTGGCCCAGCTCCTGTGAAGATTCTGTATCCTTCACTCATAAGCCCTGGGTTATTGGATGGCAATGTCATTGTTTCAGGGAAGTGGGACTGATCCTCTAGAGAATGTTTTTTCTAGTCTCCAAGTGACATGTGCCATCCCCTTGACGTTCTTTGGCCCAGTTCTCTAGGACCTAGTTGGTTTATCTGGCTTAATAAGCATACGGGTTATGCATATTAGCTGCAGGTAATGGTGCAAAGGCTGCAGAACACATGGATTTGAGGGGAATCTCCATCCTTAAAGCTTAATGCCTCTCTCTCTATTCCTTAGCCAGGAGTATTGTGTGTCTTTCTGCTCCTCTGGGAGCTGCTAACCCACCATCACCAATCCCAAGAATTCATAAAACATGAATCTGCCCTCTAAAAATCGTGGCATTGGCTTAAAATCATGAGCTTAAAAAACAACAGCAAAAACACTGGGTAATTTGTTTTGTTTTTGGAAACCAGGTTAAATCCTGTTTCCACAATGAAGTTCCACCCTGAGCCCAAAGCCTCTGCTGGATGAAATCAACATGATTCTTGTCAGTTTCATGGCTGCCCATCTGCTGAATAGCAGCAGCCGAACTGTCAGATGGAAACCTGCCTGTGGGCTGTCAGAAGTTTGTTGACCTCTATGTGTTTTCCTACATAGGGGGAAGGATAGCTCAGTGGTTTGAGTATTGGCCGGCTAAACCCAAGGTTGTGAGTGTAATCTGTAAGGAGGCTAGTTGGGGATTGGTCCTGCTTTGAGCAGGGCGTTGGACTAATGATCTCCTGAGGTCTTTTCCAACCCTGATTTTCTATGATTTCAGGTTCAGCAAATCAGAGTTTCCTAACAAATTCCAGAGCAGAAGGACTCACCAGTTCTGAGCCAGCTGGGGTCATCAGGCTGGAAAGTAAGCGAAAGCTTCCTTTCTGGATGCCATCCTGGGTGCTACTCTCCTATTAGCTACATGATGCCACTTCTAGCCTATGCCACTGCACTAAATAACTGTTCTCTCCTGCATCAAGGAAGGCCCCTAAGTGCAGGAGCAGATACCTGCATGGGATAATTCATTTCAATTATTATTAGTTCAATTAGCCTAAAACAAAAAGGTTATTTCCTGCAATTATATGACTGTTCAGTGGTATTTTCACTGGTGTAATTCACTCCAGACTCTGTTAACTACTAGAAGTAAAAACTGCATCTGGGGCAATATATTCATTACTCCTTTCCCTGGCAATGTGCAGGAAAACATCCCTTATAGGCACAGTTGTAACAAGTACAAATGGCATGTTGTGGTTCCTCCTGGCAGTGCTGTGCCGAGCTGAGGTACCTGCTCAGGATTCAGGTGGCAGCAGGCAGATGGCACCTGCCACCATCAGAGATGCCTGCAGATTAGCAGAGCTAGTGTAGAAAAGTGCCGGGGGCCTGCAGCATGCATGTGGAGGTCACTGCAGGAGGATTGCTGGCATGCCAGGACATGCTACCCAGACACTGCAGCGGCAGAGACCAGCAGCCCTGCTGTATGTACTGTAAAAGCAGAGCAGAGTCATTAACTCCACAAGAGCAGGAGGTGTTATAGCACGGTGGAGCCCTGTGGTTTTGTCTCTGGTGGACAACAGCACCCAGGTGAGGAGAGCTGATGTGGGGGTTTTCTCAGAGTTGGCTGCCTTCTGTCCCTCTGCTGCCAGCTGGAATGAAACTCTGCACTAAGCAACATCATCAGGCCCAAGTGTTCAAAAATCACTAGTTAATGCCCCAAACTCATGAGAATTTTAAAATTACCAAATATTGCTTCTTATTTTTTGCCTCCTGGGGTTGGAGCCTGCAGGGGTCACAGTTTCAAGACTTTGTCCCCTCCCCCAGAGGACTAGACACTTCCATTTTAAAATGGAAGCTGCCATTTTCATGGAATCACATGACTCCAGAAGCTGGGGCTTTATGAAAAACACACATATGCTGAGACTCATGATCAAATCATGAGAGCTGGCGAGGCTGAGTTTCTGCTGCCTGCACTCTGGGGTGGTTTTGAGTAGATTCAGATGCAGAGGTGTTTAGTGAACTCAGCATGCAAATGAAGGACACAATTGTGTGTTATCTGTTCTGAAATTCAGCTCACTCCTTGCAATGTTCAGGCTGCTGCAGCCGCTCAGATTTGCAATGCATAAACATGCTGCGGCAGTGGGAGGTGGGAGATTTTGGTAGCTGGGTTGGGGACAGCTGGGACTTTTCCACCTAGAATGTTAACCTCACCCACACTGCCTCGGTGAGCTGGAGAGGGGGTGATGCAGCAAGATGTACGGCCCAAAGCGAGGGGTCCCAGGCACGGCGGTTGAAGAGGGCACTGGGCCTGGGAGAGGGCAGGGGAACTACAGAAAGGATAGTGACTCTGTGGGGGGAGAGAAGCCCCAGGTGGGAGCAGGTTCAGAACACACGTTCCAGGGCACAAGCGGCAGACATGCTGAAGATGGAGTGAGAAGGGCCCAGTGGCCTCTGTCTACCCTCCACAGTCACCAAGCTGTGCTGAGAACCGCAGAAGCACAGAGAAGGGCACAGGGAACCTCAGTCCCACAGAGGCACAAACGTCCTGCCTTCCTGGCAGTCAGCTGCAATGAGCCTCCTCTGCCTTGTTTGCAGCTGCTGCCCTGGGTGCGTCCCCCTTCTGCTGTTCTTGGCGTCACCTCCTCTGAGCCCAGTGCCCCTGCCTCTCCTGGACATGTGTCCCTGCAGAGCAGCGTGTGCAGCAGCTCTGCCTTTGCTCTGGATTGCCAAGCCCTGTACGCTGGATTTACGCCCTCCCAAGGAATGCTGATTGGCTGTTGCAGATGAATTCTCTCCATCGATCCCTTCAGTGGCTCCAGTCTTAATATCAAAATGGCATTTTGTAAACATCTGCGGTAAATAGCCAGCTCCTCCGAGGGAGTGATGCCGGGAGCGGGGACGGGGCACATAGGCCAGACAGGGCTCATGGACTCACGGAGCTGGATGGTGCCTTGTGGAACTCGGCAGGAGAAATGGCACATCCTTAATGTGACATGCAGCATTGCCTTGTGTTGGACCCACCTCCCTGGTCTGCTTGAGGCGGGAGGCTGCCATGTGCAGATAAAGTAACTGCTGTGTGCTAAGCAGCCAGGCACTGCCTGTTCTGTGTGGTACAGGTGGGCATTGCTTTTGGCGATCAAAGGGAACCGTTTGGAGGTGGGGGCGGGGGTTGGAGAAGGGTGGAGGGTACCAGCTGGAAAAACAGGAAAGAAGGTCTCAGATGGGCGTGGGACAAAGGTGTTCTGAGTGGACCGGTGTGGGGCGAAGAGCATGGGGGCAGGGGAGATGCAGGCAATGGGGAGGGGAGATGTGAGGGGAATGTGGAGAGCAGGGTTGGGAGTATTTATGAGCTGCTCCGCCTAGACAAGTTCAGAGTGCAGCTTCCCAACTGCGTGGGCTGCTGATCTGCAGTGTCCTCGTGCTGGTCACCCCCACCAGGCCTGCGTCCAACTGGCTACACGAGGGATGTGCTCTGTCCAGGGCGGACACCCGCCACAGCTGTCTCGGTCCACCAGCTCCTGGTGACCCCGCTCCCTGCAGGCCACCCCCGGCCTCTGTTCCCCCGAGGCAAGGACCATCCCCAGGGCTGCCTTTGCAGAACTAGCTGGCCGGGCGACAGCTGCAGGAATGCTTAGCCAGCGCCGGGGTGCAGATGGCTGGTGCCAGGCTGGGGTAGCTGGAAGTGGAGGTGACTCCGTTGTCTTGCTAAGGTTCTTGTAACTGACAGGCCTGGGCCATGCTGGAAAGCGAGAGCCCTGGCTGGCCAGACGAGAGCTGCCATCTTCCGAGTCCCCGTGGCCATTGCAGGGTTAACAGAGACGTTCTGGTAGCTGAGGGGCTACCCCAGTGTTACCCATGGCCACAGGCTGCCCTGCACTGCTGGGGGGACTGGTAGGCAAAAGGTCTCCCTGTCTTGCGGGGAGAGGAACATCCCGGGGAGGAGCGACAATGGCTTAGAGAGGGATATCTGGGCCTCAGCACCAGGCTGCACAGCCGAATACAGGCCCAGATGGCCTTGAAGCAGCCATCGCTGAACCTGGGCCTCCTGGTGGCAGAGGAGTGGCACCGTTTCTGTGAGAAGCCATGAAGGTGGACGGGGGCAGGGCTGGCCGGGCCATTTGACCGGATTCCGCCTGGCCCAGCCTCCTCCGAAACGCTCTCTCCTATGAGCCATTGTCAACGAGCCTTTCACAGCTTTCCTCATTGCTGTGGCCAGATGTGGGGGACCTACAGGGATATTTATCATTTCTGGGTCTTTCCCAGGGGTGCTGGGCTCTCTTCCCCCACCAGAGTGCCCCCCCAAAGCAAATAACCAGAGCGCTACCAAATTCATGGTCCATTTTGGTCAATATCATGGTCGTAGGATTTAAAAAATAATAAATATCATGATTTCAGCTATTTAAATCTGAAATTTCACAGTGTTGTAACTGTAGGGGTCCAGACCCAAAAGGGGGTTGCAAGGTTATTGGGGTGATAGTATTGCCATCCTTACTGTTGCACTGCAACTGGTGGCAGCGCTGCCTTCTTAGCTGGGCGGGCAGAGAGCGGTGGCTGCTGGCCAGGAGCCCAGCTCTGAAGGCAGAGCCGTTGTCAGCAGCAGCGCAGAAGGAAAGATGTCAAGGTATGGTATTGCCACCCTTACTTCTGCGCTGCTGCTGGCGGGACGCTGCCTTCCGAGCTGGACACCTGGCCAGCAGCCGCTGCTCTCCAGCCACCCGCTCTGAAGGCAGCGCAGAAGTAAGGGTGGCAATACCGCGGCCCTCCTGTGGTCCCCTTTTGGGTCAGGACCCCCAGTTTGGGAACCACTGGTGAAATCTGTATAGTGTAGGGTAAAAGTACACAAAAGGCCAGATTTCCCGGGTGAGGCCAGATTTCATGGTCCGTTACGCATTTTGCGTGGCCGCGAATTTGGTAGGGCCCTGCAAATAGCACAGCTCATTCATCACCACAAACCATAGTCGCCTTTCCTGGAACAGCTTCAACGGCAATATGCTCAAGGCCCCTGGTGCGGCACTGCGACTCCTGGGGCCTGGCTCCCCGTCCCTTACTCCCGGCTTTTCCGCTCTCCCGCTGGGTGGCCCTGGGCCAGGCCCTCCCTTCTCTTGCTGAGTCTGTTTCCCTCCTGCCCTCTGTCTAGGAACGATGCGGCGTGTAAGCGCTTCGAAGCAGGGGCTGCCTCTTACCCACTGTTTCTACAGCACCGAGCCCAGCGGAGCTCCCGTCGCGGCTGGGGTGTCGAAGGGCTGCTGTAATAGACATAAATAAGAAATCAGTTCGACCCTTGCCGTGAAATCGAAGCCTCAGAGTGTCGATGCCACATCTCAGTGTGTCACATAACTACACAGCGTAGAACTGGATCTCAGAGCATGGGTTATGCCTCATCCCGCTGTACGCAGCCTCTCGCCATATCTCAGGCAGTTATGGGTAACGCCTCTAGGGCTTGTGGTTCTAGATTCGGTTAAGGTTATTTTTAAAGACACATTTTTTCCATATGTTCCCTGCCCCCACCCCCGCCCATGAAAGCCAAGTGGCTTTCCAAAGCTGGTTATCGTCTCTTCTGCTGTGTCCTGTCCCCGTGACACTGTCTGTATCTCCACTGTTGGACACCTGCTCAGCCTAGCTGCTCTGTCTATTGCCGCATCCGTGCGGCACGTCTATCACCGCAGTCTCAGCCCTGCAGCGCGCTGCTGTCTTGCAGCCTGTACTTCACTGCCGAGTGATGCACTGGGTGCATATTGGGTCCATAATCCAGAGGTGAATTGACAGAAAATGTCCTGTGGTAGGTGCTGTCGCTCCCAGCTCCCGAGGCTCTGGTAACCCCCTGGAGCTTGGCTGGGTCATCTGAGAAGCCTCTCTCAGCTCTGGCTTTGGTGACTGACAGTCTGGCTGAGTTTTCTGGGATTTGCTCATGATGCTCCATAAGTTCATAAATGGCTGTTTTGAAAAATACAAATGGAAAATGATACAGAGACTAAGGACCTTGGGATTAGATGCTGCTTTTTGACCAGGGTTGAGGGCACTGGCTGGGGGTGTGGACTCTGGGGTGGGGCTGGGGATGAGGCGTTTGGGGTGCAGGAGGGTGCTCCAGGCTGGGGCTGATGGATTCAGAGAGTGGGAGCGGGATGAGGGCTGGGGCAGGGGGTTGGGGCATGGGCGGGGATGAGGGGTGCAGGCTCTGGGCGGCGCTTACCTCAGGCATTTCCCGGAAGGAGCAGCATGTCCCCTCTCCGGCTCCTATGCAGAGGTGCAGCCAGGCGACTCTGCATGCTGCCCCATCCGCAGCTTCCATTGGCTAGGAACCCCAGCCAATGGGAGCTGCAGAACTGATGCTTGGGGCGAGAGCAATGTGCAGAGCCCCTGGCTGCCCCTATGCGTAGGAGCTGGAGTGGGGACATGCTGCTGCTTCCAGGAGCCGCGCAGATCCACGGCAGGCAGGGAGCCTGCCTTAGCCCCACTGTGCCACCATCCGGAGTTTTTACGGGCATTGCAGTCGAAAAACCCTAAGCAGGATGCTGGGCGCAGTTAGTTTGTCAGGCCTGATGGAGCTGCTGACCCAAGACCCTTTGCTGGCTGGTACCAATGGGCCACTGGGCCAGAGGTACCACAGCACAAGGAAGGGTCTGATGCCTGTTGTAACAGCTCAGTGAATGGGAGACCTCAACAGTTGGTATTTCCCAGCAGACACAAGGGCCAAGGAGTGACGGGAACAGCAGTCGCTGAGCGCCGCCGCTGCCACTGAGCGCCATCCAGAGCATTGTAGGGCACTGCGCATAGGCCCCTCACCACAAGCAGCTCACCTGCAGGATTTGGGGCAGGCTGGCGTGTGGATCTAGGCAGCCTGTAGAACGATCTCCTTTCCTGGGTCTCTCCTCCCCTTTCCACGAGGATTTGCTTGTTTTGCGGTTTGATGAACAGGAAATGTATCTTTTAATAGCTCTTCAGTAAAGAGGCTCCTTTGTTTCCCTGGCCAAAACTTCAATGAAAGCGGCTCCATCCTTCCCCTGTATCATCCTTGTCAGATCAATACAGTCTGGGCATTGGAGTTCCTGGGTAAATGAATCCATACTTATTTATTTAACAGTCAGAGTGAAAATCACTCCGCCAGCTTGTAAAGTGGAAGGCCAGTCTCAGGGCCTGATGGGCCTGCCAATAAGTAGATTAGATAGATAGATAGATAGACGATGATGCCCTTAGAGGGCTGTGTGGCTATGACATCATAGCAGAGTTCTGTGACAGGCGAGCACGCTCATAAGATGTATGTTAATGGAACCTTTTCAAACTTCCCTGGTCCACCCAGGTTTTGGGTTCCACGCCGATTTGGTTCCTGAGTTTATTGGAACCAGCCTCCCCAGTGGGTGTGCATGTGAGATGGGGGAGCCGAGATTTAACAGCAGCAGATCAAGCGCCACAGCTGAATATTTTCTTCTCTTTTCCTTCTTTCTTTTATGTTTAAAAAGGAAATTCCACACACAAAAATCTCATAGGAGTGCAGTGTCAAGGCAGAGAAATGAAGCGCTCAAAAGCCAAGAGATGTCGAGGTGAAGCGCAAAGTTCCAGTGAGGTCTCTAACTGAGGTTTCTCTTTATACACGGCGCATTATTTGGTAGATAATACAATAAGGAACACAAGCTGCAATGTCAGATGCAGCCTTGCAGGAAGGCCACGCGCTGGGGCCAGTTCCGCACCCTGTTACACTGGTCTCAATGCAGAGTTGCTGTCCTGGAGACAATGGAGTTACTCTGGATTTACACCGCTCTAAATCAGAGCAGGATATGGGCCCATTTTTGCACTGGGCTGTACTACTGGGCTGATCCAACCCCATTAAGATAACAGCTCCATTCCCACTGGTTTGCAACCCCCTGGCCTGTTGTTGGAGAGCTCGGGGCAGATTGTAAATGGTTCAAATGGACCTTAGGCAGCCACTGACTTCCAATGGGAACTAGGTGCTTACCTGCCTTTTCTGACATTGATATTCCGCCCACAGAGGAAAAGCCACATGTAAATGCTTACAGCTCGTTAGCTCCATGCCGCCTTTCTCCCAGGAGGCCAAGGGCCCTTGTCCTCACAGGAGTCCAAGCCCTGGCAACTTGCAAACAAGCCATCGGCCGAGCTCACAAAAAAATACGGTGTCTCTACGGGCAGCGCCCCTTTGGGCTCAAAAGACTCCCAAGAGGCCAAGGAGGAGTTCAGGGGGTCACACACCACACTGGAACCAGGAAAGCCTGGCCCAGAAGGGAAATGTCTGAGGAATGTACCCAGACCTGCGAACAGCTGCTGGGGGACGCCCGGGATCTCTGCCTGAACGGCATCAGCAGGCTGGGGGAGCCCAGAGACAAGCCAACCCCAATGGACACCACATGAACACCGCTTTGGGGGATCCTGCTCTGAATCAGCCCCTGGCTGTGGTTGGTCCCACCTCCTCTCGAGCCCCCAGACCCACAGGTGCCCCTCATTGTGGGCGCACCTTGGGACAATGGCGGCCAAGGGTCTCCTCACTTCCGCAGGGCAGCACAGTTCACTCTGGGGCTGCAACCCCTGGCAGCAGCTGCCCTGATCTCCCTCCCCCCAGGACAGAGGTGGTCACCATGTGTCAGATAACTCAGCCCAGACTCCCTCACCCCAGAGCCTGCTAACCTGCCCACCCTCCAGGAGCAGGGGTAAGTGGGGAGGTGGGAGGGGATCAGGGATGGGGAGCTGGGGCAGAGAGAGCCTGGACTGAGCCATCAGTGTGTGGAAGACCCACCAAAGCATCAGCACTTGGACAGCTGATGGATCGGCTTTGAGGCGGTGCCGGGAACCTTCGTCACCAGTGCCGGGGAGCCCCCCACCTGAGGGTTTCCCTTACACTAGGGGAATCCTTATTTAGCTGGTGCTGGTGGCTTTCCAGCGGCTTTGAATTGTGGGGTCTGGCCCCAGCTGTAAAAGGGACGCAAAGATTTCCTCTCGTGTATATTTAAACTCTGGCAAGCCCATCCTCTGCCAGCCTGCCATGGCTCCTAAGGGATGGGAGGCTGCCAGGGCACTCTGGACCCTGTCAAGTGTATGAAATGGCATTGGCTGCAGCTGTTGACACTGATGTCTGCCTATATTCATAGCTCCATAAAGCTATTTTATGGTGATGTAATAACCCTAAATAGGGGACATATTGGCACCAAAGTGTTAGCAATTCCAAGCGGTTTATCCATAGCGAAATAAATGCCTCCCAGACATCAATAGAGGATCTTGACAGAGCCAAGTAAACAGCCACTTTTCAATATTTCTCTCCGCTGCAGACTCACAAAGTATCAATATATTTATTGGAGCCCCTTGTGAATAAGACATAAATCTGGCAGTTTTTTCCCCCTGGAACTAGCGCTTTATTATTAGCAAATGATAAAGCAGGAGCTCGGCTATTTGCTAACAAGTGCTGCTATCTGCAATTCTAATGGTGGTCCCGAGCTCCTTCTTCTCACACACACCTCGAGCAAACACCTTTGGAGGAGTGATTAGCAACTCCCGGTGACTGCTAGCCAAGCTTTCTCCTCATGTATGTTCTCCCAGTTCTGATGCTGAAAATAAGAGCTGTGAAAGCTCCAGGCCTGGCAAAGGAGCTTACGGAAGAGCTGAGGGGATGCACTTCACACACAGAGCAGGGTCAGAGCGGTTTGACTTGCTGCCAGCATCCCTGAAAAAGGTGGAAACAATCCATTTTCATCGGTTCTTTTCGGCTCATTGTTATAAAAAGCGTGCAGGGAGCGGAATGCGTTGAGAGCGAGGGGAGCCCGGAGCCAGATTCTGCTTCTCGTCGGCTGGGCCATTCTAGCATGGGGCTGGCAGACTGGCGCCAAAGATACCTCGGCACTGTCAAGGTGCCCAGATAAACACTTGCCCCGCCCTGTCCTGCCAGGTGAATTCCCTTGAACGATGCTGAGTTCCTGAAATCTAGGAAGCATCCACAAGGAGTTACAAGCAGTTTCAGCTGCTGCCCCTGCTGGGGTCTATGAGGTCACAACCCCCTTCTGCTCTCAGAACCATTGTGATCAAAATGTCCCTTCGGGTGCAGGAATCGATGCTTTAAAACCTGTTCGCCTCCTCCCCAGCTGCTAAGCAAAAGACCCACCTAAATCACAGGGGACAGTGACTCTATAGCCATCCCTGCCAGACAACCTGGGATGCACAGAGATCTTAATGGCAGCAAAACCGAAAAGACAGGTGTGTGGTGTTTAAATGGATGGCATCCCTTGAATGTCTGTGTCCAAGCCCCTACCTGAGAGCTGGAAGGCAGGCTCCATCATTCTCTGATGGCTCAGAGCCATAACACCCCTGAAGGGAGGTGTTAATGACAGCTGTCAGTCAGGCTCAGACACAGCATGCCAGGCAATTGTCTTAATGAACAACCAATCAACGTACACACAAACCATACTGGAATACTTTTGAATAACTTCCGAAGTAAATCCATCAGGCAGTAAATGTAGCGGTGTTCTCTATACAGATTTGCTCGCTGTGTTGCTGTTACATATATTTCAGTCTCTTTAGTGCAACCTCAAAATGTCGGTGCATGACCCGGGTTCTCCAGTGCCTGAGGAGAAGGGCGGCCTCTCAGTCCTCTCCAAACATGCCCAAACCTCCTCAGCAAAACCAGAGCCCCAACCTCCACATAGCCAAGCAAGCGCTGAGTAGCTGCTCTCTGCGCCCAGCAGTTCCAGGCGCAGATGGTCTCTCTTAGGGCAGCAACAGAAGCTGTCACCTGGGTATGTTTCCAATCGGGTCCTGCAAGGGTCAGCTCTTCGCCCTATGCCATTTAACATTTTTATCAATGACATGGAAGAAAACATAAAATCATCACTGATAATGTTTGTAGATGAGACAAAAACTGGGGGAGGGGAAGATAGTGAAGAGGACAGGTCACTGACAGAACGATCTAGATTGCTCAGTAAGCTGGGTGCAAGCAAACAATATGCATTTTAATACAGCTAAATGTAAATGGATGTGTTTAGGAATGATGGAGGACTCTGTTCCAGGAAGTGGTGACTCTGAGAAAGATCTTGGGGATATACCTATCTCACAGAGCTGGAGGGGACTGTGAAAGGTCATTGAGTCCAGCCCCCTGCCTTCACTAGCAGGATCAAGTACTGATTTTGCCCCAGATCCCTAAGTGGCCTCCTCAAGGACTGAACTCACAACCCTGGGTTTAGCAGGCCAATGCTCAAACCACTGAGCTACCCCTCCCTCCTAAAGAGTGGGACATGAGCTCCCTGTGTGATGCTGTGGCCAAAAGAGCTAATGCGACCCTGAAATGTGTAAACAGGGAAAAGCTCAAGCAGGAGCCGAGAGGTTATTTTACCTCTGTGTTTGGCCCTAGAGTGACCACTGCTGGAATCCGGTGTCCAGTTCTGGTGCCCACAATTCAAGAGGGATGTTCAAGAGGGTTCAGAGAAGAGCCCGGAGAATGATGAAAGGATTAGAAAACCTGCCTTAAAGTGACAGACTCGAAGGGCTCAATCTATTTAGCTTAACAAAGAGAAGGTTAAGGGGTGACTGGATCACAGTCTGTAAGTACCTATGTGGGGAACAAATATTTAATAATGGGCTCTTCACTTTAGCAGAGGCAGATCTAACATGATCCAATGGTTGGAATTTGAAGCTAGACAAATTCAGGCTGGAAAATAAGGCAGACATTTTTATCAGTAAGGGTAAATAACCACTGGAACTACTTCCCAAGGGCCGTGGTGGATTCTCCACCACTGAGGGTTTTAAAATCAAAATCTGATGTTTTTTCTAAAAGCTCTGCTCTAGGAATTACTTTGGGGAAGTTCCCTGGCCTGTGTTATACAGGTCAGACTAGAAGACCACAACGATCCCTTCTCACTATGAATCTTGCTTTGAAACCTGCTATGGAAAAGCAGGGCTGTCAGTATAACACAGAGAAGCACAGGTAGATGAGTGGCTAATCTGTAGCAGGGGGCACAGAAAGGTCCTAACAGTTTAGCCTGAGAGAAGCGATAGAAGCACATGCTCCTACGATGCCAGGGGAGGCATCAGTTGTTCCTGGAGACTGATTTCAGGTGGTTTTTCAGCGTTTTTCCCCCTCTCTCTTCATTCTCAATAACTGGCTGAACTGTTCTGGTCTCCTGCATCTTTCACAGAACAGGCAGACACTGCTGGGCCTGTGTGTGGACATGCGGTCACCTGGTCTGAGAGGCCTTGTCCGAGTTAAGGAGATTGTACAGTAAATCCTCCCTGCTGCTAATACTGCTCCCCCGGGGCTGCTGTCAGCATTGCCAGGAGCTCTAGTGTAGACAGGTCTCTGTCTGGCCAGTGTCCTCAGCGCTGTGCTAGGGAGACTTGCTCTGAAAGGGGGTAACGGCTTGGCCCCCACTTCTCATGAGCACCCCCTGCTGGTTGGGTGTGTCTGCGCTTCTCTCAGGTTATGGTGCCCCCTTCTGGCAGTTTCTCTGGTGGTTCCTAGTGACTCAGCCGAGTCTCACACTCTGTACAGAACACAACTCAAACAGACCCTTCCGGGGTAGACAGTCCGACAGAGACCATCGCAAGGCCTCTCAGTCTTTAAGCAGTGTCAGAGTCTTTACACAGTCCCAGCCCTGGTATCAAGCCATACTCCCTGGAGGCAATGGTTTCACCCAGCCCCAGATCTCCAGCAGGGCTACTAAGTAGTTCAGATCCCTTCTGGGGGGTTATTTCTCTCCAGTTGTAGCCCACTTCCCCAGTGGCCTGAGGGGAGGGAGGACCCAGGTCCACACACTAGTCTCAGCCCAGGGACCCTAAGCATAGCAGCCACATGCCACCATGTCCCTTTAACCAAACTGCTTTCAGTTCTCTGGGCCACTTCCCCCCAGCCCCAGCCTTAAGCAATGCTCCCCTCTTACCTCAGGGCTCTTCTGTGTTCAGGCCTAGCAGCCAGCCAGGAGCTCTTCCTTGCGCCTCCAGTGCCTGCCACCACTGAGCTGTGCATGGTGCTGCAGTTCCCTTGGCCAGCCAGGAGCACCAGCTTCCCTCCTCCGGCTCCAGGAGGGGAGGAAGGGCCAGGCCAGGGCTAACGGGAGGGGAGGAGGAGCTGGGGGAAGGGGAACGGGAGAGGTTGGAGGAGAGGAGGCAGGGCTGGGAGAGGTGGCAGAAGTGAAGAGGTGTCCAGGAGACACCCTCACACCTCTGGCGAAGCACACCTGGTGAAAGGTGTGTGTGTGTGTGTGTGTGTGTGTTTGGGGGGGTCCCTGCTCTTAGGGGCCAGGTCTCTGCTCCCTGGGTCCTTAACTTGTGCTCAAGCCCAGACTCCGGCAGGGTGCACGTGGCTGCAAATCATTCACATTCAGCTTTTCCCCTCAAATCTGAAATGTCACCACCCATGTTTGCAGGAGCCAACCGTTGCCCGAGCCCATCGGCCAACCATGGCACTCAGTGCAGGGCCCAGGCTGGCCTGCTGGAGAGAGATGAGACCCATGTGTGCACAGTGCAGATTCCTGCTGGCCTTACTCAGCTGAACCATCTCCTGGCCTCCCTGAGTGGGCATGGCAGTTTGGTTCTCTCCTCCTCTCCCCATGGATTTAGAGCAAGTGGCACCAGTGCAAACCTTGAGCTTCGGTGGCTTATCCTGGCTTCCCAGGGCTCCATCAGTGGGGCAGCTGTGCCAGGGGCTGGGAGCAGGGCACAGCCCGAGTGTGGTCAAAGCCTAGACTCTCTGAACCTCAGTGAAGGACCCCACTCCCAGTGTGGCTTGAGGGGGAGCTCTGGTTGCGGATGGGTTTGGCTCTGTCTTCCTCTGATCAGCGATGCCAGAGACTCCAACTCTGCTGCACCGTCCGCTAGGGCTGAATGTCTCTGTCACCGCCCTGCACCCCAGCTCCAGCAATTCGCTCCAGGCCACGCTCACAGCTGACCAATCCCTCCCCTTACCCAGAGCTCAAGAACTGGCTCGTGGTGCTTTCGTTTTCTAGGCAGAGGTCAGCACCGAGAGCCAGCACCGATGGAGTATTCTGGGCCTGCTGGCATCCTACGGGTGTTCGAGTGCCAGCAAAGAGCTAGGAGCTAGCCTTGCACTCTGAAGAGAGCATCGCCTGTCCTCTGTCTAGGGGTGGACAGAGTGCAGTGAGCAGAGGTTAGTGAGGGGAAGGGGGATGGCCGTGGCGACATGGGGAGGGTGGTCATTGAGTGAAGGGTTTCAGGGTGGTAGCCGGGTTAGTCTGTATCAGCAAAAAGAACAGGAGGACTTGTGGCACCTTAGAGCCTAACACATTTATTTGGGCATAAGCTTTCGTGGGCTAAACCCCACTTCATCGGATGCGTGCAGTGGCAAATACAGTAGGAAGAGATATATACACAGAGAACATGAACCAATGGGTGTTGCCAGCCACCCTGCACCAAAGGCTGAGGCAAAAGGGCAGAGATGCAAGGTACCAGGGAACGCGAGAGGGAGCTGGGATATATCCTCTTCTCTTAGCCCCATCTCCCCTCCAGTTCCCCCATACCCAGCCCTGCCTCCCCTTCCGGTTCCCCCTCACCCGGCCCCACCTCCGTCTCATTCCCCGTCATACAGCCCCGCCTCCCCTCCAGTTCCCCCATGCCCGGCCCTGCCTCCCCTTCCATTCCGCCTCGCCCACCCTTGCCTCTCCTCCCGTTCCCCATCACCCAGCTCCTGTACCCCCTCGCCCAGCCTCCCATGGGGGAGTTGCAAGTTGCAAATCACTACTTGCTGCGGTTCACCCCATCTGCATCAGAGGCCAGATTCTCCCCCTCCCCCAATCCTGGGTATTCCCTTCCACCAATGCAGGGTGAGATCAATGTGGTGTGAAACAACCACTCTGCTCTGGGAGCATCTGCCATCTGACTTGCATAGGAGTAAAGGGAGAAACCAGGCCAGGGACAGGGCATGAGACAATCAGTGCGTGGACAATTTCACAGTGCCCTGGAGGCTGGAGTCCCCCGTGCAGACAGGGACTTCTCATGTCTTAAATTGTCATATATCTATCTATCCTCCATCCATCCGTCTCCATAAATATCCATCCATCTATCCCCCTAAATGTACCTCTGTCAAGCCATCTCACCCTTTTCTATCCATCCACCAGTCCATCCATCCCCATAAATATTCCTCTACCTATCGATCCACCCATCCATTCCTATATCTATCTCTCTAGCTAGCTATTTGAGGGTTGTCTACACTAGAAAGTTTTACCAGCAAAAATTCTGCTGACAGACCACTCCCAACAGAGCTATTTCGGCAGGCTGCATTCCCATTTGACTGGTGCAGCGTGTCCTCATGGCATCTGGTTGTATTGGCCAAAGATGGGTGGTGCTGTGAGGTGGGAATCTCCCCACATCACAGTCTGGTGCACAACCTTGTGGAAAATATTTGTGGCACATTCTCTGCTCAGGGAATTGGGGCATTTGGGGTCAAATTCCCACAATTCTCTCTGTTCCTTCCCACAAGTTACCCTTTTTTGCTCTGCTTTTTGAAAGATCCACAGTTGTCACCGGTCCATCCTCTGAGCTGCTCTTTTTGGCAATCTTTTTCACTCTGTCATCTCACCGCAAGAGACTCAGATGCTGAACAGACCAGTGGAGCGGTCTTCTCGGTTTTAAAGACAGGGCATCTGCTGCAACCTTGTTCCACTGCCAAATGCCCTTGATTGAGGACACTGATTACAGTTATGAGGCACTCTGCCCCAGGTTTGTGAGCTGCACAGTGCCAGGACAGCATGACAGACTTGGTGGGTCAGAGTTGGTAGCTGAGTCCTGACTCATTATTGACTGAGGATCAAGCAAGGCCTTAAACTGGTAAAGGAGCTACCGATGCCACAAATACCTCTGCACTTCCGGATTCTGCCGGGAGCAGCAGCAGAAGGGCTGGAAGGGACCGTTTCTGACCACAAGCAGGTAATGTGCTGTGTGCATTTACAGCGCTAGGTACAGGATTAGCAATAGTAATAATTCCCGGACCAGTGGAAGTACAAAAATGGGAATCCTGAAGAATCCTCTTCACATTAGATTGTCCAACCAGCCCGGCAGTCCCAAAGATCCAGGTAGCTCAACTGAGGATCTAGGAAAACTCGGCACGTCTGAGTTCTTATCCCAACAGAACTGGCAAGGAAGAGCACGGGTCAGATTGGGCCAATGAGCCCTGTGGCCTATCTTTGAGAGTATCCCTAACCGGAAAGGAGCAAGAGACCCAGCTAATGGCAATTATTGAGGAGAAGACAAAGAGAGGCCCAGAGGAAGAGTAGCTTCTTCCTAACTCCCCTCAGTCATTGACTGACTCATGGCTTGAGCACACAATTTATATCCTCTCCAGATCTTCTGTGTAATAGTCACTAATGTCCATGCGGCTATTCTCGTCCTGCTACGCATTTGGCCTCAGGGAGACCTTCAGGCGAGGAGTTCCACAGGTGAATGGAACCCTATGTACCAAAGTATTTTGTTTGGTCAGTTTTTGATGTGCTGCCTGTCAATTCCATTGAAGGACCCTAGTTCCTTTGTTAAGGGTAAGGGCAGTTAACCAGAGGCCCCATCTATCTCTGGGCTTTGCAATTAACACTCCAAACCTTGGCCTAACACAGAGTCTGCTGGCGTAGACCCTGGCAGAATTCCCCCGAGGTGGAAAGTCCTTTGTGGAGAGGCTGCATTGGTGCAAAAGGGCTATGCAGCCTCTTCTGCTGCTAGGCTCCTCCAGGAGCAGCAGCCCCCCTCCTGCCCCCCACAAAGAAGTCATGGCAGGGGGGATAGAGAGGCTGACTCCAGGCACCCCCATAGGAGCATCTGGTAGTGAGACTCCCATGATGCCCTTGGCTGAATCCCAGGTCTGCATTCGCCTGCCGACACTCAGCACTGCAGCTCCCCGCACTGGCAGGGGGCAGCAGCTCCCACATCAGTGCAGCCCCTGGCGCTCTCGCTGTAATGGGGGGTGCGTGGAGGCTCTGAGATGAGGGTGGGGACGGGAATTACAGAAGGACTCAAACTACGTCATCACCCCCAAGGGCTGTTCGGCGCCAGAGATGCACTGAGGGGTGAGTGATGGAGCAGGTCACAAACACCAGCTTGGCTATGGGCAGCAAAGGTCCCAGCAGCACAGTCTGAGCAGAAGGACCAAAGACTGAGTATCCCACGGCGACCAAGCTCCTCTCTGCCCCCTAGAGGTGGCATTGCAGGGTAGGGCTGAGATGCAGCAGCTGAAGGTAACCCGGGGGAAGCTACTCCCCCTGGGCACCCATTGTGTGAAGGGTTTGGTCTCCTGGCCTGTCAATCATAGAACCATAGGGTTAGAAGGGACCGCAAGGGTCATCTAGTCTAACCCTTGGCCAAGATGCAGGATTCGTCGTGTTTAAACCTTCCCCTCACGTGGTCTTCACACGTCACCAATGCTCTTCTCGGAGCGACTCGGAGAAGGGTTGTGCTTTTCTCCATGAACATTTTCAGGTTTTCATAGAAAAACGGAAACCTTGAAACCGGCTTTCGGTTTTTCGACAAAACCTCAAATAGTTGAATAGAAAACTCCAGTATTTCTGTGAAAAAAACCGTCGATGCCGCCACAACCACCTCTGGGCCAGCTGGGCCTGTCCTCTCGCCGAGACTCTGTGTCCCCAAATGCGCAGTACAGCGGCCACATTCCTAACGCAGCCTGCAATCCCCTTTGCTTTTTCTGCATATATGGCCCCAGCCCTGCCCACCTTTAGCCCAGTTTGTGCCCAGGCCAGATGTTGAGTCTATGCAGCAAGGATGCTCGGCGAGCTAAAATACAGATTCCGGCAACTGCAAACAACCCAATCCACACTGCTGGAAAATCCCCAAAGCAGCTGTTGCTCACTTTTCCTTCTCAGTGCCCATGCCAAGGTCCCCTCACCTCCTGTATTTAAATGCTGCCAGGTGTGTTCTAGTGCCCAATATAAAAGTGAGTGGGTGCATCTGAAACCTGGCACCATGCAATCAAGTGATTGCAAATGCTGCACTTTGAAATAACCAAAACAAATAGCAGAACAGTTAGTTTTCCATCCTAGTCACCTCTGCTACAATGGGAAGGATCCACTGCGGTTCCCATTTTCACTGACTAGACGGTGCTAATCATTTCTACGTGCACTGGGATCTGCATGTGCGTATAGAAGGATGGGTGTGTGTCTATACAGCCAGCATACGTAAGGAAAGCGTTATGGTTTGATCGGGATCATCTGTCCACGCTTCAAATTACTTTCCCCTACATTTCATTGTGTTTAATGCCCATGTCAGACCCCAGCTCAGTATCCTGTCCATTGCTTTCATGTCTCTCCATTAAAGTCCCTGATAAAGGATCCATCATTCTGTGCCTCTGTAGTCTGCCTGGGATAAATCTAATGATCTCTCTTTCTTTTGTGCTGGGCAAACAATGTCTCTCTTTTCTCTTTATTGACGCTCCTTTCCTCTTCTGGGGCAGCACGGCCACGCCACTAACCGCCCTGCAGCGCTGGGTTTTCTGTTCTGTCTCCCCACAGGTCTGGCCCGTTGCTTTCCTGAAAGTTGTCCTGTACTTTGCTTTGAATGCAGCAGGGAGTCAGAATTCCGCCCACTGTTCCCTTCTATTCTTGGCCCGCGTTTCCCTCACCTCCCCACCAAAATCTGTTCATCTTCTGAAGCTGGCTTTTATTTTCTGACTGCGAGAAAGCTTCTCGTCTGCGGGGGCTGTGGTGCCATTGGATGTCGCACCTCGGAGTGGAGCAGCCCCTGCTTATGGCTCAGTTTCCCACCCCCCTCAACTTCAGAATTCAGTTCAGGCCTCCTGGTGTAGCTGGGATCCAGGGGGTCTCCCAGCTGGTGCCTCGGACTGGAGATCACTTTGCATCTCCGGCAATTGGAGTTTATTTCATGGAATTACTTGCTTTATGCTAGACTTGCTAAATGTCTGGGGCAATGTCCCTGGGGGCTATTTCTACATATGTTTATGGCTCCTAATGCCTGAGAGCGCTTGTTTACCCTGCAACTCCACCCGGCTATTCGTCCCCCATCCAAACAAAGCGCGGAACAATTTCTCTGTCGAATAAACGGGAAGCGATTATTCATCTGCTGCATGAGGCTAATTGCAAACAATCATCATACAAAATATGCTCTTTCTCCAAAATAATGGACAGCCCCATCTCTGCACAATCCCACACGTCTTGGTCCAGACAGCTGAACAAAACCCTCCACTCCAGTTTTATTCCCTTTGGTTAAATAGCCATTTACTTGATGGGGCGCCTCGTTTACTGAGGCAGCAGCAGGAGCTTAGTCATTCGCAGCCCAGAGAGAGCTCCCTAATCGCTGGAGAGGAGTGCAGCAGGAAAGGGCTTTGATTTGAGCAGCAGGGATGCAGCCACCAAGGCAAACCAAGGCATGGCATTAGCACGGGTAGCCTGGCTCCCTGAGCTTCCACGGCCTGTCTGGAGCTCAGGTGCTGTAGGGATGTCTTAACATGCTACGAGATCGCTGGATGAAAGAGCCTATGGACGTGCAAAGTAACAGCAGCCTTAGTTTTGCTTTTACAAGATGCTGGGGCAGAAGGGTGACAGGGAGTTTTGGGGTCGCAGCAGCAGGGGGAGGGGACGTTTGACAGACAAACACTGATAGGCAAAGGAGACCACAAGATCTTCCCAGATCTGCCCTCTGTGCACAAGCTTCCTTGGTCTTCCTTCAAGGGCTGTATACTTCCTCCCAGGACTGGCAATCTGATCACAGATGTCAGAGGCCCAAGATTGCAGCATGGGGCCAGCCTTTAGTGCCTGCCTGGGAGCTACGGAGCCCTCTGGCTTCTGTTTCCATGTTCAGGGTGGGGTTTGAAGAGTTACCTTTACATCCTACCCTGACCCGTCGGAGATGTCTATGGCCTCAGAGTCCCATTGGTCAGGAATGGCATTTTCTTGGGCCCTTGGTGTCCTTGAGAAGCCCAAGGAATGGGGCCCGTGTGGGCTGATGGCTTATTCCTCCGCAGCTTAACTCTCAGTGGCCAGTTCTCAGGCCACAATGGCTTACAACAATTATTCACTTGGAGGGGAAGATGCCTTCCTGGCTGGGGTACATTCCCCAAGGATAAGGATCTGGCTGCCTCTCTGCTGCCAAGAAAGGCAGGGAGTGTGAGATATTCATGGTGATGACAGCTCATCAAAAAATGTTCTTTTTTCCATGGAAACTTTTGATTTTTCAGAGAAAATCCAAACACTGAAATTTCACCTGAAACTGAAAAATATTGACCAAAATCTGAAATACTTTGTTTTCAAAACGTTGCCACTGTGCCTCCTGGGGAATGCGGTTTGGGTTCCTCATGCTTCTGTTCTCCTCTGTATGCTGCACATACTCAACAGACTACATCTCCCATGATGCACCCTCTTTGCAAGGGGTAGCAATGCATCATGGGAATTCCTTGCCTCGATGAGTCATGGGAGATGTAGTTCAACCAGGGAGCTCAGCTGACAAATGAGAATGGGAACAGAAGGCACTCAATCCACAATTCCCACGAGGCACCACAGCAGCACTTCCACATCTAAATATTTCAGTTTTCTGGCATTCAGTTTCAGGCTGAAAAATCATATAATTTTCCTTGGAAAGCTGACACTTCACACACACACACAGGCACGCACACACACAAACACACATGCACGCACACACAAAATCATTTAAACAACATGCCAATATTTTCTTGGAAATCAGTTTTGGTGGAAAACTTTTGATCAAGCCCTACATGTGAACCTTTTGGACATGGCGGCTGGGTCCCTCATTGGGGTTAAACTCCCCACGGCCTCACCCCACCACCTAGCTAAGGAGTCCTTGACTTTCAGGGGAAGGGAATTAATCTGCTGTTGGAAGAATCCAATTCTTTTCACTGGAAAGGGGATATTGGAGGCCATGGGGTCAATGACTGGCTCCCTGGGTTTGCCCAGCCACCAGCCACCTTTCTGGAAGAGACCTACTGAGGTGAGGCCTCACCAGCAGGCAGCCATTTTGTCTTCCCTTGGCTCTGGCTCTCCTCTCCCAGCAGGAAGGCGCGGTGGGGTGTCATCATTATCATTTACTGTTTGTGCTAGGAAAGTGCTGGGGGTCTGTCTGAACTGCTGGGCTCTCAGGCCAGGGCACTGCGGCTGCAGCTGCCCCTGGAGAGCTGGGATTCGGCTCATACATTGCTCCCATTTTGCTATTTTTTGGCCCATGCGCTCTAGGTCCCATCCTCCCTGCATTCCCAATGTCTCCCAGTTTAACCTCCACTGGGAAGTACATTCGTCTGCAGACCCCCTGCTCTAGGTCAAATACAACCAATCATCACACGCAACCTCCGCTCCTCGCCCCCTGGCAGCTCCATGCTTTGCTGTTCACCATTACTCAGCAGTTTATGCTCCTCAGCCAATTTCTCTTCCACATGACGGTTCTCGTATCCAAGCCAACTGGAACGAGCTTTGCAAGTGAGATTGTGAGACACTGAATCCAGCGCTGCCCTGGAATCCAGACTGAGTTCCACCTGCCCACTTTGTCCTTCTGCCAAACAGCGATGGCGTCGGTCTCTGGAACCCTCAGGCTGCTCCCCACTGGAGACCCCCCATTCCTCTCGAGGGGCTCAGAGAGGTAATTCCTCTCTCCGATTGTTCTACCAAGGCGAGGGGGTTGCCTTCCCAGCTGGTAATTGCTAGGATCTCTCTTCTCCCCTCTTGGGACCTTTGATTTTCACTGTCCCGCAGGAGAGGGAAGGAGTGAAAGCGGGGGAGGGAGGGGCAGGCGGGCGGGAGATGGGGGCTGCAGGTTCCTTAAGCACCTAGCAATGGGAACCATTCCAGCTTGTTGAGCAAAATCCTGTGCCCTAGATTCTTGCAGTTGTGTCTGCTGCCTGTCCAGAGGTTCGAGGGCGGGATGGGGGTCCTTCCTGATGTCCCTCCATAGAGTCCCGGTTGAGCATTCGGGTGGCCAACGCTGCACAGGCCTCGCGCACAGCGGGCTTAGAACAGCTGGCTTGCAGAGCGCCTGACTGGGCACAGGCCTGTAGTCCGCAGATAAGCAGGTGGAAGTGGTGAGCGCAGGCCATTGTCTCACTGGGCTCCTGCCCCATTCAAGCAAGAGACCCAACGCCCCTGGGGACTCGCTCTAGGAGCACAAGGGAAGGAACTGAAGGATTCCCAGTTAAGACACAAGCAGGGTGAGTCATCTGAAATGAATCATTTATTTGGTGAATTTTGCCTCCCCTGTTTACAGATGGGCTGGGAGCAGACTGCAGCCTCCTCACGTTGATTCATTATTGGGGACTATTTGCAGCCAATTCCTGGCCTCTAGTTCA
This sequence comes from Mauremys mutica, assembly GCF_020497125.1. Lineage (NCBI taxonomy): Eukaryota > Metazoa > Chordata > Testudines > Geoemydidae > Mauremys > Mauremys mutica. The sequence goes on from NC_059087.1 coordinate 28,145,864, forward strand.
TTTGCTAACGCTGCTGGGAGTGCGGCGGGTTTGGAAGCTGGTCCTGATTGGCCAGGCGGTGCCCTCCTCTCCTCTCCGACTCACCCCAGGCTGGAAGAACATGACTCTCCGAGTCAGGCTTTGGTGCAGACGCTCTGACGTATGCATTAGAAATTCGCTTCTGTCACTGTTCTTCAGTCGTTGCTTCAAATGTGCTGCTCCTGGGCCCACTCTTGCCAAACTTGGTGATCGACTGGTCCCTTCTGGCCGTCCACTCTGAATCTATGAATGCAGGTGGAAAGTGATCCCCCAGATGGAACAGACCCAGCTGGAGGGAGGGTCGGTACAAATTGTGGACCGGCGTCAGAGGAAGGGTGGTACAAGCTTTGCCCAGGGACAGCTCAGACCCAGTTGGAGGGAGGGTCGGTACAAATTGTGAACCGGCGTCAGAGGAAGGGTGGTACAGCTCAGACCCTCAAGGCTGGGGGAGAACAAAGCCCTGGCTGGGCATGTCATGGAAATGGGAACAAAATGCCATACAGCGACGATCCAGGCAGCCGATGCTCTTTTCTAAACCAACACGATGATGCTAGAAAAGGCAGAGGGCCACAAACAGTATAGGCAGGGAACTGCGCAGGGACCTCCGTGACTGGGGGAAGGAACAGGCATAGCCAGAGAGCATTCGGTGTGATAACGTCGCACACATGCATACACATGTGGTACGTGACACAACGGAGACTCGGCCAGTTCCCCAGCATGGTGCCTCCTGCTGGTAAGCAAGAGCAGCAGCAGCAAGCCACTCTCACGGTTTACTGCACGCCCTCTCAGCAGCTTGTTGACTGCCCTTGCGCTTTGTGGGCAGCTGGGACATCCATCAAGGCAGAGACCATCCATGGGTCTCTCGAAAGCCAGGGGCCCAGCAGTGCAGCTCTTCTGCAGGGCCTCTGCTGGGATCCTCCCTTGGGGGAGGAGACGACCCCCTCTGCTGCACTGTGAGCCACACGATAATGTCCATTCCCTCTTCTTCCACCGATCCCATTTGCTCAGCGCCTGGTTACCAGCATGTGGGTGAATGTCCTGCATGTGTAGTGAACGCTCTGTATCCATGTGCTGCTCTTACAGCAGTTCACACACATGCGCATGCACAGGTTTGGGTTTGTTCCAAATATAAATGTATGTATTTTAAGGCTGTCAAGCGATTAAAAAAATTTAATCGCGATGAATTGCGCAATTAATTGCACGGTTAAACAATACTAGAATGAGGTGAATTGAAAAATACTATTTAATCATTTTTACAGTGCAAATATTTATAATAAAAAATCATAGTATAAAGTGAGCACTGGGCACGTTGTATTCTGTGTTGTAATAGAAATCAATATAGTTGAAAAGGTAGAAAAACATTCAAAAATACATTTGAGTTGGTATTCTATTGTTTAACAGGGCGATTAATGGCAATTAATTTTTTTAATCACAGTTAATTTTTTGAGTTAATCGCGTGAGTTAACTGTGATTAATTGACAGCCCTAATGTTTTTCATCCTGCTGGATATGGCCCATGTTGTGATCACCAATTTAAGATTTATAGGGAAAGGAATGCCTGGCTCTCGCCCCCTCCGGGGGACACTAAACAGAGACACATGCATCCCTGCCTGCAGGAGGTTTGCATGAAGGAAGCTCCCTTGCATGTTGTCTATTCTCCTTTTTCTGATAACTCGGTACACGGTGGAGTGTATTTAGCTGTGCCAGTGTCAGGCCTTGGTTTTAGGTGTAAAACACCTGTTACTCTCTAAGAACCTTCTGTGTTCAGTGCAGTCTTTCAGAGGAGACCCACACGCTATGCTCTCTCACGGCCACTTGACTTTTGTTCTTTCTTGCTCTATCATTCTCATACTCTACAGTTAATTCTGAATGAAAGTGCAGAAGCCTTGGGCTTACTAGTGCCATTGTGACTGATAGTGAACGGCTGCTGTCTGTGCAGGGAGAACATATTGCATTTCCCATGCTGGCAGCTGCACCTCAAGGCATGGGATCATAGATTCATAGACTCTAGGACTGAAAGGGACCTCGAGAGGTCATCGAGTCCAGTCCCCTGCCCTCATGGCAGGACCAAATGCTGTCTAGACCATCCTTGATAGACATTTATCTAACCTACTCTTAAATATCTCCAGAGATGGAGATTCTACAACCTCCCTAGGCAGTTTATTCCAGTGCTTAACCACCCTGACAGTTAGGAACTTTTTTCTAATGTCCTAAATCTCCCTTGCTGCAGTTTAAGCCCATTGCTTCTTGTTCTATCCTTAGAGGCTAAGGTGAACAAGTTTTCTCCCACCTCCTTATGACACCCTTTTAGATACCTGAAAACTGCTATCATGTCCCCTCTCAGTCTTCTCTTTTCCAAACTAAACAAACCCAGTTCTTTCAGCCTTCCTTCATAGGTCATGTTCTCAAGACCTTTAATCATTCTTGTTGCTCTTCTCTGGACCCTCTCCAATTTTTCCACATCTTTCTTGAAATGCGGTGCCCAGAACTGGACACAATACTCCAGCTGAGGCCTAACCAGCGCAGAGTAGACAGAAGAATGACTTCTCGTGTCTTGCTCACAACACACCTCTTAATGCATCCCAGAATCACGTTTGCTTTTTTTGCAACAGCATCACACTGTTGACTCATATTTAGCTTGTGGTCCACTATAACCCCTAGATCCCTTTCTGCCATACTCCTTCCTAGACAGTCTCTTCCCATTCTGTATGTGTGAAACTGATTGTTCCTTCCTAAGTGGAGCACTTTGCATTTGTCTTTATTAAACTTCATCCTGTTTACCTCAGACCATTTCTCCAATTTGTCCAGATCATTTTGAATTTTGACCCTATCCTCCAAAGCAGTTGCAATCCCTCCCAGTTTGGTATCATCTGCGAACTTAATAAGCGAACTTTCTATGCCAATATCTAAGTCGTTGATGATCATGTGAAGGAGCTCTGGCTTCTTGTCCCAGTAGGAGAAGTAGAGAGAAAGTACAAATAGGACACGCTGGGGTAAAGTCTGCCCATGACCAAACACCTGCAAGTAGGGGTACCACCTCTCCTGCTTTTTCCAGGATGGTTCTTTTTTTTAGGTAGCTGTCCTTTGAAATCTGTAAATCTTTGTGGGATGTTAAAAGTCCTGGTTTTTTTGGTCAGCCCAATGGCTCCCCCAGCCAAAGTGGCTTTTGTGTGAGGAGCTGTGGAGCTGCACAGGGACAGATTAGCAGGTGGGACGAAGGCACTCAGGGCTGGCAGCACCTGCCACGCAGAGGTTGCAGAGGTGATCGCTGGAGATGAGCAGGGTGGGTCTGGCCGCTGCTGCATCCTGCTTGATGAGGCTGGTGCCTGGGACACCCTGGGAGCTGGAACCTGTGGGGCTGGTGCCGTCACCTGGGGTTGGTATGGGAGATGGTGCCCAGGGTGGGGGGCAGATGTTCCCTGTTTTTTCTACACCAGAGATGGCAACCACCTACAAGCCACTGATGTGCTGCCAGGATTCCAGCAGGGGGCTGCCACAGAAACACTTCCTTCAGCCCGTGGCCATGTCTGGGTGGAAAACGTGATTGCAGGCAGGAGGGGAAGGGACGATGGGGCATCTGCAGGGACTGTCTTTTTGCTCTGTGTTTGTGCAGCACCTCCCATAATAGGGTCCTGATTCACGATTGGGGCTCGTGTAATGCACATGATTAATAATCATCATAGTCATTTATTTTCCCATTTAAACAATCACTCCTCCCTGGCTCTCCGTCTGGGTTCCCTTGCCACCTCTTGTGCTCTAGTCCTATCCGCAGGCAGCGCTGTGGGACCAGGGATTATCTCTTTGTTCTGTGTTTGTGCAGCCCCTAGCACAGTGCAGTCCTGGTCCGTGACTGGGGCTCCTGGGGCTCCAGCCATACGATAATAAATAACGATAAGAGGGAGAGATTCTCCACCTAACCAAAAAAGGAGGCAGCAGCACTTGGCAAACAGGCTTGGGGCCGAGTGTTTGCAGAAGTGTCTGGCGTGGTTCGCTGTGCTCCCGGACAACGCACTGAAGGAGGGGAGCTGGGGGATGCGCAGTGGGATGCCATGGGGTGCAGAGGCCAAAATGATCACCTTTGTCAGAGTATTTCTGAGTCCCAGGGTCGCAAGCCGGCCCCGGCACAGAGCGTTAGTAGGTGCAGATAGAGGATATAACCCATGGGAGGTAGGGCAGGCATCCTTCCTATCACATTGATGGTGGAGCCTGGAGGAAGAATTTGGTCTCTTGCATGTGGTGTGGCTCCAGGCCACAGCAGCAAACGTGTGACACTGACAAGAGTGGCCCCACCCAGCTAGTAGAGACACAGTCCACTGTTATCATGACTGAGGGAGGCCAGCTCTGTGTCCCTCCCTCTGCACTAGCCCCCACTCATCCCCAGCGTTGCAACCATGGTTCGCACCAGGACACCTCTCCTGGCGCAGTTCCCCAGGCAGCATGGGGGGGCAGAATGCTGCTAAGGACAGAAAGCCTGGGTCTGAAATGCTGCCAGCTCCACTGTTACCTGATGTGCATCAGAGCCCCTCCTCTTCTACAAAGGGTTAAAAAGAGGAAGTAAACAGTGGAAACCTTGCAGATAAAACCCAAGTTCCAAAGGAAAAGAATGGCTCTAGGGTGATGGAGAATTCGGAAGAGATGACCATATAATTATCCAGTCAAAGCAAGGTGTCTCCTGGAGATCAAAAGTGTTGGCTTCGTTCCCAATGGCAGATGACTGCATGGGATTAGTCACACGGTAACTGGCGGCCACCCTGGATTTCCCAGGAGTCAGCCACTCAGCAGACTCCTTCCCATTCACCCACCCGCTGCCATATTCGGCTCTTTTCCCAGCTGCCCGCAGCACAGATAGAAGAGAAGCTCTGCAATTAGCAACGAGCCGGTCTAGAGCACTAGTGAGCTCAGGGGGCTTGGGAACAGGCGTGAGGGCCTTTCTAGCTTGCCAGTTCAAATTCAGCCCGGTCGTCAGCCACCAAAAGCGGTTACCATCCGATGGCCACTTGGTGACTTATGTGCTGCGAGCTGTTGGGTCTCAGCCCATCCCTACTGGTGCAGGCATCAACTTGGAGATTCTGCCCCTGCAAATACTGACACACTCTCCCCATTTCCAGATCTACCTTTCCGAATTAACAGTCAAACACACCCACAGCTGAGGGAGAGACCCTGCATTTGTCAGGTGTTGCGACTGTCACTCCTGGTGTTAATTCCTTTGCTGATCACCTCAACCCACCCTACCACCAGGCCATACTTGCTTTGCTGCCGTTTTCCTGAAGGTAAGGTCTCCAGGAGTGACATGCAAGCTTGTGTCGCTCAGGGGAGTGAACAAGCCACCCCCTGAGTGATTGTAAGTTACACCCGCCTGAGCCTCCCACCAACATAGCTACTGCTACTGCATGAGGGTTTCTTAAAAAATGGCACAACCCCAACCACCCACCGCCCAGTTGACACTACGTGGTCTGTTCTTGCAAAGAGAACAAGGGCTGAATGAGCATCAATGGGCTGATCTTTCCTTCCATCCCTAGAGGAGATCTCCCAAGTCCGAGGTGAGGCAAGCTGCCCGCTGAGGGTGGGCAAACACTCCTTGTCTCTGCCCATGCTGGCCTTGTGCTGTGGAGCAGTCAAAGCCCAATCCAGCACCTTTCTCCACCAGTAATATTCACCACCAACCCCCTCCATCATTACCAGGGCCCCAATACCAGCATTGCCACAGCACCTACACCAAGGTGCAAGAGAAATGCAAGGCGAGGGGCCAGCTTTGTGCTCTGTCCTGCGGGGTGGACCCGGGGCACAGGTGGGCAGTTGCCCGTTCTCCAGCTGAGCTCTATGTGCAGAGACTCCAATAGCTCAGTTATATCTGGCCCCCATGGCATGAGGGGAAAGGGTTATTGAACCAATTAGATGAACTGAAAGGAACAAGCAGCCCTTCCATGCTTCTCACCTGGTCCCCTTTTCAAACCTAGCTCTTCCTTTGATTTTCTGGAGTTGTATACCCAACATTTCCCATCGTTTGAATATATTTTCATCATGCCCCTGAGCTGCTGGCTTTCATTTCCCAACACGTTTGAATTAGAGACCCAGCTGTCTGTCTCCGAGCTGTTTTAGAGAACGTTCTGAACACTCCACAAGGCCAGCAAGGGATGTGACCCAGATTTCAGTAGCCCGTTCACAGGAGCAGCAGACCTGGCCACCGGGCTCCCTCCCAAGATCTACCCTTGTGGATCGATAACCATTCTCGACATTGATTTATCACAGCAATGTGTAACTCGCTAACCCCCCTCCCCTTTTGCCCTATGACTGCAGAGGTGTTAACAGGTCACTCCACCTTGAACCATCCCTTACAAAATGTGCTAACTACTTATGCTAAACAATCTGCTCCACCTGTGACACTGGGAGTATCTTTCCCAGACTGGTAGAAGAGCTCTGTGTGGCTGGAAAGCTTGTCTCTCAGACAAGCTGCATCCAGGTGTGCAAGGCTGGACAAAGATTGGAAGGAATGGGGGTGGCATATTCACTAAGGCTGGAGTGTGCACAGGTGTGCAAGGCAGGAGGAGGGGCTAAGAAGCTAGCCCTGCATCCTCCCTTGCACAAATGACTTGGAAGGGGTGGGCGGGAGGCAAAGTCTATGTAGGTGTGGGGGCGGGTACAGGAGGAGCTCAAAAGGGAGGGGGGATGTGGGGAGCCAGAGTCAGGGGCTGTCGGGACAAGGCCAGACCGGGGAGCTGGGGGAAGGTTGGGTGAGGGAACCAGAGCGAGGGAAGGGGGCTAGGGGAGCTTAGTTGGGGGGGAGATGGGTTTAAGAGGGGAAATAGATTTGCCTGGGAGGAGTTGCAAGGGCTTGGAAGTGGGGCTATGCAAATGAGGTCATGCATATTCATTGGGTTCATTGCTTAACTCCCAGCACCCACAGCCCTAGCTGGTGTGGGAGGGCAGTGCCCAGTGCAGCCTCCTGTGTGCTGAAGAGATCTGCCCCGGGGTGCTGGGGCTGCTGCATCCCGCTCTGCCACGGCCCGCGGTTGACGGCACAGCACGTCTCCCCGCAGAGCACAGAGCCGAGTCCTCCCCCAGCCAGCCTGGGTGCCAGCCCCTGACGCAGGGGTGTGGGCAGGGCGTGCTCCAAAGCTCTGGCGTGGGCACCCCCAGTGCAGCACCAAAGCCAGCGGCCACATGTGGGACCGTGGCTCCATGTAAATATGGTGGCAGCGCTGCTTACGACTAGTAAATCTGAGCCCTCGGATTGGCTGCTGACCCATTTGCCTGCCTCTTGGGGCAGAATAGCCACTCAGAGCTGCTGCAGGCAGAGCTCTCCCCCCTGCCCCTCTCTGCAGCAACTTGACACCATGAGCAATAGGGACAGGATGGTTCCTTTCCCCCTCTCCCATGCAGCATCTGCCCCCGCTGTAGCTGCTCACCTGCATGGGGTGTGCGTGACGAAGCTCGGGAGGAGCAGAGGGGAGGCTGGGGGCTGGACTGATAGGGGACGGGGGCAGAATTAATTGCTGGGCAGGGCAGCGAGCTTATCCTCCAGCGCACTGCTCCAGTGGCCCGGCTGGCTACTGAGAGATGGCCAGTGTGAGGGAATCCTTGGCTAGCAGAAAGCCACGGTAGCTGGCCTACTGGGTCGTAAGGGGGCACATCAGGGTGGGACGGGGTGTGGCTGGAGCACACAGTGCTCCTCAGGAGCCTGGGCCAATGGTATGGCTAGCAGGGACCGGTTCCTGCTAGCCCAAGCGGACCCAGCCAGGCTCAGGATTGCAATACACCATGCTCAGCTCAGGCACTGCCGAGGGTTGAACCCCGGGTGTCTTTTTCAAACCTCTGCTGCTGAGCGTAACCCAGCCAGCCTACTGCGAAGTCACGGATCCCTGCCTTTGCAGCTACCGCAGCGGCCGGGACAGGCCCTGTTTTGAATTCTTCAACCCAGTTCTGGGAAGTAAGACAATCGGAGTTTCACCGCACTCAACACTCCCATAGTTAGAGGCTTGGTAAATGTTAACGCTGACGACAACGAAGGAGAGAGCGCAGGGGCTAAAACTAGGCAGTGTGGGCTGAACAAGCTTCCCTCTGCCAACATGCGGCAAGACAGCCTCTCCGCTCCTCCAGCCTTGGGCTCTCCGCAGTGCCTCTGCCAATGCCCCTCAATCTTGGCCTGCAGTCCCCCTGCCACCTCATCCCCTCCTACTCCAGCCGTCCTCTTCATCAGTGGGTGGCAGCTCTGCCCCTCACCCCACTCTGCTCATGCTCCTCAATCCTGGCCGTAACAACACCCTTCAGTCAAGCACCAGTAGCCTCCCTCGGGGGCGACTGTCAGCTCCTAGCAGTGAGACGTAGTCGCCTGTCGAATAGTCTAGGAGAGCCAGCACAGGGGACACAGACTGGAGTAGATTGGACGAAGCGCTGGAGAGCGGAGTGTGGGAATAGTCCTGCCTTTGCCAGGGACAGGGGGGGAACAGCTGCAGGCTGTAGGTTTTTACTATCTCCAATGTGGGGTTCTCCATTGAGCCATGTGGTGGGTAGCAGATGATAAATGTGGCTAGTGGTATTAGGAGAAGGGCAAATTCATGTCCCTCCTTACTCAAGCCAGATATCAGCAAAACTCTCTAGAAGTCATGGGCTGGATGGCACAAGCACTGCCCCACCTGTGCTCTGCAGGCTGGGGGGAGGGGGTAGCCCAGAAGCCCCTGTTCCTGCCATTCCTTTGGGCGGGTTTCCATTTCTGCCTGTCAGCACAGAGCGCATGGCAGATTTAGGGTGAGGTAAGGAGAGGAATAACTGAGGTCATGATGCCCAGCCCAGCTCATGGCTACCTAGAAGGAGCTACGTGTGCCCAGCACAGGAGGGTGACGGGGGGCGGGGGGTCAGGCTCCAAAAGAGACTCACACTCTGCTCTGCTCTGGCTTCCCCACCTGGAAACACTGTGGGCCTGGGCCAGCAGAAGCAGAACTGAATCCACAGTGAGGTCCCACTGGCCCAGCCACCGCAGCAGGGCAGAGCTGACTCCAAAGCTCCCTGGGAGGGCCAGGCCGGGGAAGCAGGGCTGAGCTCATTGACCTGACTCTGGACTGAAGGAGAGCTGCCCCCCGGGCTACCACTAAGGCCAGGTTGACACTAAAAAGCTAGGTCCACCCAACTACCTCACTCAGGGGTGTGAGAAATCCACTCCCAAGCGAAGGAGTTAAGCTAAATAGAGTAGAAAGAGAGAGCCTGGGACAAGAGGCTTGGGACAAGAGGCCCGGTATGAGGCCTGAACTAAAGTAGCGGCCAAGCCCTGCTAATATGAAGCAAAGTTAGCAAAAGTCAGGCTGTGAGCAGAATTCCTGATCGCAGAACCCGGCAAGAAAAGGGCTGGTATTGCAAAAAGCCACACATTCCTGAGAAGCGCTCGGCACAGGACACTCATGGCAGCACATTCCTTAAGACCCCGATACCATGTATGGTACAAACACACTCCCCAAAGATAACAGGACCACTCTTAAAGATAAGGTCAGAAGGACAGTGTGATGAATAGAGATGTTTTAATCACACCAACAGGCACAAGGTAAAGGGTGGTACCTGACTATGGGTGTTTAAAGAAGGGTCTCAGAGAAAGCGTCATTGGCCAGCCAAGGGAGCAATGGAAAGTCCCTCCATTCACCGAGCTGAGTCTATTGTCATGGGCAGTATTTGTAGCACGTATCAGGTGCTAATACCACCCTTCGTCGACTATAAACCTAGCCGGGTGCCTTCACTACTGAAACAGATTTGTGGTCTTATTGGGTGGTTCGCTCGAGGTCAGCTGCCGGCTAGCTGCGCAGAGCTGGGACAGCTCATGGAGAGAACACACACACGCAACCAGCATCTGACAGCACCGACTAACCCACGAGGTTGGCAGAAGAATTCTTCCGTTGGCCTAGCTACAGCAACAGGAAACCTCTCCCGTCCCATGGAGCCTCTCACACAAGGGTTACACTGAAGTCCTTTACTGGCTGCAGTGGCACCAATGAGCGGTTTAAGTGTAGACCCAGCCAGAAAGTGAAATGACCGAGACGACACCAGTGTAGCTACATCGCCGTAGCTATGCCGGAATAACCATGTAACCGAAGGGGGTTTTCCATCCATGTGGGAACCCCTCCTCCCCAAACGAGGGTCACTGTGTGGATGGAAGCACTCTTCTGGTGACAGAGCTGTGTCTCCACTGGAGGGCTGGTCAGCAGAGCTACGCTGGGCAGGGCCGTGGTTTCTTCACACCCCTGGCTGCTGTGGCTATGTTGACTTCCCTTTCAAGGGTAGAGCAGGCCAGACTCGCTGGAGGGGTTTGGGGGGAGCCTGGAACTCCATCTGCTGGCCATTTGTTACCTGGAAGCAGGGCATTGACCCGACCCCTGGCGTATTGGTTGGCATTGCTCCATTTCTTATAGGAAATATACAACGGGGGGTCCCTTGTTTCTTTTGCCTGTGTTCCTCTCCCCCCTCCGCACCCCAGCTCAAAGAGCATTGCGGTTCCATGTTCCCAAAGGGCTCTGGGTGCTGGAGGGGCGGGGACCACCCGCTAGAGTCACCAAGGCGGTTACCTTGTAACGTCCCAGAGCCAGGCAGCGTGGGGCCTGGAGCCAGCAATTCTGTTGTTGTAGGACAGGCCCTCCAGAAACGCTGCGGTTGGCAGAAGGGGGACCCCGCAGAGGGCCTGGGGTAGGATATACACCCGGCAGGCCCGCTAACGTAGGGGGCTAGGCAGGAGCTTGCGCTGGGATCCAGGTGTCTCATGACTGCCACTGCAGGGCCCCCTGCCGCTTCCTGCGGGGCTGGCCTCTGGCAGAGCCCAGAGACTGGGCTGGAGGGCCCCGGTCTGCGCCGCAAGGGCTGCAGGGGGCTCCGGGACCAATGAATGGACGCACCTGCCTTCGCACTGCCAGGCCCCGGTTCCTCTCAAGCCGCCCCTCGTGGGGACGCTGGCGATCGCCCTCCGGGGGGCAGCGCAGGGCCTGGGGGGCGGAGCCCCCTGCCGGCGGGGCAGGGAGCGGGCTTCCTCGCCGCGTCTTCAGAGGCACCGCCCCACCGCCGGCGAGATGCCGCCTGCCCCCCCGTGCCGCTCTCCCCAGACCCCCGTCCCATGGAGTCCGGGAGCGACCGGAGCCCTGATCGGAGACCTGCCCAGCGAACCAGCCGTCCAGGCGGGCCGGGCTGCCCGCTGTGCCCCGTGATCCCCCCTCCCCACGTGCGCGGCCCGGGGTCCCCTCCCCTCTGCCCCCTCCCCGTCCCGCGGGCAGGCAGCAGCCCCGGGATCCCGGTCCCCACCGGCGGGCGGCGCCCCCCGCCAGCCCCGTGCGCCCCCTGCGCTGCGCCCCGCTCCCGGAGCCGCCCCGCCCTGTCCCCCAGCCCCCTCTCCAGCCAGGAAATCCGAGCTCGGCTGATTCCTCCACGTCAAACCACATGATCCCATAAAACATTCAGCGCGCCGCAGCCCGCCCGGCAGCCCGCGTTCCCCTCCCGCGCCCCGCTCGGCTCCCAGGGACCCCGCGCCGCAGCCGCAGCCGCCTCTCCCCGCCAGGACCCGTGCGCGCCAGCCGTGCGCCTTGGGGCGGGGAGCCGGCGCCTGGATGCGGACTCCGGCCCCGGGGCGGCTCGTTCCCCCGCTGCGCGCCGGCTCCGGCAGCGGGAGAGCCCCCGCCCTGCGCTCGGGCTGAAGTTCGCACGCCGACCTGCCCGCGCCGGCTGGCGAGGACTGTACCCCGGCGCCCGTTTGCCTGCCGAGCCGAGCCTGCCCCGACCCCTAAGATGAAGAGGGCGATCGCTGAAGGTAGGTGCGTCCCCACCGCGGGGACCCCCGGCCGCAGCGCCATGCAGGGCTCCAGCAACTTCCCAGCCGGCAACTTGAGTCCGGTGGGTGAGAGCGCGGAGCGGCCAGGACCCACCTGCCTCCGCTGCCGGGACATGGGACCGAGCCGGGATCCGCGGGACGCGCTGGGAGGCGATCGGGGCTCCGGAGCCGGGCGCGCGGCCCAAGTTCCGGGGGGAGCAGGGGCCGGTGCGCGGAGGTGTCGGGGGCAGGCTGGAGCTAAGAGGGGGACACTCTGTTCCCCAAGGAGGGAGAACTGGGGGATGGGGAGGCTCCCCTCTCCCCCGGCACCTGGCTCAGCGCGTCTGTGCCATTGCGGAGTCCGAGCGCCGGTGTGAACAGCCGGGATCCGGAATCCACCGCTCCCCTCCCCCCCGCTAGGTCAGGGACCAGAAGGGCATCGGCCCGGCCGTTGTGCCCAGCACCATCCGGGCTCTCCGTCTGGAGGCTGCACCCCGCACCCCCCCGAGCTGCCTCCGACGAGCCGGGGCAGCGGGAGTGGGAAGGCGCCTCCTTTGCCTCCCAGCCTGGGGAGCCGGGACCGCACCGAGGCGGTTGGCAGGTGGGACGAGAAGCCGAGCCCTGGCTGGTAGGAGAACCGGGGGGGCGAGCCCCCGAGACCTGCCAGTGCCGGCGGAGCGCTCCGTGTTCAGCCGGGGGCAGCACTGCCCTCTCCGGAGCGCCGGGGCTGGGAGAGAGGCAGCAGGTTCTCCGACGCTTTGGGCTAGGAGCGAGTGCCCCAGAAAGGAGGGTGGCATTGAAACACCGCGGGGGGAGGAAGGGCAGCGGGTGCCGCAGGTGTGCAGCAGAGGGAGGGCAGGGAAGGGTCAGTCACCAGCATCCCCGGCTCTGCCTCCCGGGGAGGGCTGCGAATGGGAGGCGGGGGGGGGGGAAGGGAAATCTACAGGCAAGTTCTCCTGACTTGGCAAAGTTTGCGAATTCCCCCCTAAGGGGCTAGGGAGAGTGACAGGCCTCTGGAAGCCGGATCAGGGCTGGGGCAGGGGGTCAGAAGGAAAGGAAGCGGTTCCCTGGCAGTGCTAGAGCTGCAGGGAGCCTGCAGTGAATGTGCGGGGCTGGGAGAAAGCCGGAGATGATGGACGGTTAGGGAGTGTGGGACAAATACATCGTTAACTAATTGTTCCTCTGGCCTACTTTGTCTCATGTCAATGTCCATCCGTCAAGGGCAGTAAACTAGATGAAGGGGAAAATGTCTGAGAACAAACCCTTGTGTGTAGGCTAGGAATTGAATTGGTCCCACTGGGGGGAAGATCTGTGTGTGTAAGAAGCATTCAGTGCTGCTGGCCTTTCAGAAAAACCCTGTGGGCTGTTGAAAATCCAAAGGAATAAAAGCTTCTCCTTCCACAGAGAATAGCTCTGTTTGGTTTACTCAGACAGTCCCCGCGATATCGTGGGCTACCTGACACCTTGCGTGGCTGAACAGGGAGATGGCTGCCGGGAACGGGCAGTGCTTGGGCAGTGGCTCCTGCCCTTAGGGGTAGCCGGCCTGTTCGCCTTGGGGTAAAACTTGAAGGACCTACATGCTCCTGTCCTGCAGGGTGCAGAGACGCCCACCGGCTCCGGGGCATGGCTGAAAACCAACCCACAGGTTGCCATTTTTAAATCAAAAGACATGGACGTGTGTTAGAAAGCGAGTATTGTCCAGGCTGCCAGTCAAAGGGATCTGTGTGACACAGCTCTCTCTAATAACCCGTCTGTGTGTGCAGTCTCCACCGTCCTGTGTTGCTTCCTCCTTTCTGGGGGGTGACCCCAGCATCACCTAGCGTTGTTTCTTGGAGGGCACACGGTGGCTGGCTTATTTGCCATGCTCTAGTGAGAGATCCCAGCTCCAATCCAAACGGCAATCAGCGTCTTCGGAGCGTTGGAACTGCGTCTAGTTTTGAACCAGCCACTGTGTTCATGCTTGGGAGCGGGTTGCTGAGGACCCTTCGGGGGCATTGATGTTTCAGAAGTCACCTGTTCCTTGATGTGTTACGGCCTAGTGCACAAATGTTCTTAGGTCTGAATGGGTGCCTGTATCCTGAGCACCCCGCTGATTTGGCTGTGTGCAGACTCCTGGCACCGAGCTGGTGGTAACTGTGGGTTTTCTGCCTGCCACTCGATTGCAGGGAGCTGTGAGTGCACTGGGTGCGCTGTGCCCCAGATACAGAGAGCGCTACACAGAGGTGGGGGCAGCAGCGGAACGTTTTCTCTCTGCTGGCGGCGCGCAGGGCTGCGTAGGGCATGTTCTCTGCACAGTGGCCCCCCACGAGTGCCTGACAGTCATCGGCATCACGTGAAAAGCCAGGACACTAAATACAGGAAAGCTGCTACAGGACCTCTGTTCATAGAGCAGGGCAGGTGCACGGGGGCCCTGGCCTGCTCCCGTGGGGTGCTGAATGCCCTCCACTGCTGGTCCTAAACGTGAGTGGGGAAGATGACTGTGAAATGCCAGGTGTACCTTGGAGGACATGCTCCCCAGGATCGGGCCCTGAACAAGTGAACTGTGGGGCTCTGGCTGCCTCTCCCTTCCTACCTGCCCCCACTTCCCTGGAGTTCGCTGCCAGGGATCCCAGGGGCCTTCTAAGCTGGAAATACACAGCTGGGGCAGCAAAGCCTTTCCTCAGCCGCCTTAGCTCACATCAAGCCTTTATTAGCACCCCTTCCATTTCCAGCTTATGAAATCCCCATTCTTCTCCAGGGTTCCTCAATGGGAAAACAGCTGTTTTAAAACCTTGATTCCCCCAAGAAACTAAGCCTGGTGAATAAGTATTGATTGGAGGAGGAGATGAGCAGCGTTTTATTGCTCTGACCAGGAGGTAACATTCATCAGCACTTTTTTTGGACTCTTTATTGCTTTCAGGACAATTTTTGTTACATAATTTATTGGGGGATGGGGGCAGGGATGGCATTTCACAAGCCCCGCTTCCTCCTGGAGCCTGTGTTCTTTGGCCCATACCGGGACGGGATACCTGGATGTACAGACGTTGTGATCCGAGGGTTGTGCGAGCCCCAGTGCATTGGTGCTGCTCTCTGCCATGCTGGGCTGTATCAGCACAGACGGTGCTGGGCCCCGGCTTGGTTCGGTGATGTTTTCCTCACTAGGCGCGCTGGAAAAGGCTGTGCTAGAAAACGATTTAATTAGATCTGGTGAGACAAAGAGCCGCTGTGACCCTCGCGAGCTCTCTGGCTCGTGAGCAGCGTGTTCCAGGGCTGCTTACCAATAAGCTGCGACACGCCAGCCCCGTCTTCAGACTCTGCCACGTCCTGCGTTAATTCCCTCCCTGCTGCTCTGAGCTGGCCTGGACTCGGAGCCTTGCGGCAGCCTACGCAGGAGAAGCTTGTAGGCCCAAGCGGGCGGGAGGCTGGGGCGGAGGGACAGGGCAATGGAACCGAGATCTTGTTCCCTTTTAGAACGTGACCCCCGCCCTGCTTGGCGGGACCAGGCAGGATCTGCAGGACGACAGTTAGAGTGGAAACGGCTGTTTGGCATTCATCCTCTGCGTGTGTTCCTCCAGCTGAAATAAGGGCCAGGTTCCTGCTGTAACTGCACCGCCTTCAGGGATGACTTTGGCTTCTAGGCAAAAACTGCCCCTCCAGCAGCATCTAGTTACTCTGACGCCTCCAAAAGCCTTAGGCCGGAGCTACCGAGTGTAAAGCTGGGGCTCTGGGAAGGATCGCTCTGGCCGGGTGTGCATTCCCATGCCATGTTGCTGCTGCTATTTGCTGTGCTTGTGTATGTGGTGGCAGTGCCAGCTGTGAGCGGCAAAGCCCAGGCAGTCCCCTCTGTGAGCCGCCCCTTGCCGCAGGTACCTGTGCTCCCGAGGGAGCCCGGGCACACTCCTGCCGTCTGCCTCGGTGCTGGGTGTTCTGTGCTGCGCTCCTTCCCGGAGAGCTGCTTTTCGCTTGCAGAACGTGCTGAGGCGGAAGCCCGGTGCTTGGAGCCTAGGTGAAGGTGTGGGCTCCTGCCTGCTGGACTGGAGGAGGCTTGGGAGGGTGGATGGAGCCAGCATCCCTAATGAAGAGACTAGAGCTTGTGCTACAAGCTCCACTCTGAGCCAGCGTGAACACAATGTGCCTGGCTCCTGTGCCAGCTCCTCATTGTGCTGTGCAGCGGCTCCTTTTCAAGAGGCTGTGAGTACAGCACAAGAGCACTATCCACGCTGCACAGCAGAGAAAAGGGGAGGGGGGGAAGGAGTCGGTTTAATTAGGTGTGTACTCGCTTCCCCCTGGATTTGAAATGCTTTCTGCTGCTGTCGCCTTCATTAAGACATATCTCTGAGAGCCAGGAGCCAAACTCCTCCTTTGATGTTTCTAAAGGAGTTGATTTATCCGGGAGGCACACCCCGCAGCGGGACTATCCTGTGCCTCTCAGAGGCGGCGCTGTACGAAGCGAAGCCGCACGACCATACAGGGGCCTGTGAACGCTGGGAATTGCACGAAGGGCTTGAATGCACTTGAGACGCTGCAGCGGTGTTGGAGCATTTAGTGTAGACACAATCT
The DNA here is from genome assembly GCF_020497125.1 of Mauremys mutica. Taxonomy (NCBI): domain Eukaryota; kingdom Metazoa; phylum Chordata; order Testudines; family Geoemydidae; genus Mauremys; species Mauremys mutica. The sequence goes on from NC_059087.1 coordinate 28,162,190, forward strand.
GCACCGACGGGAGGGATTCTCTGGTCTCCACCTCCCTGAGAGGCAGTAGCTATGTGGACAGAAGAATTCTCGTTCCATTCACCTAACGCTGCCTGCACCACGGGTTCGCTTGGGGGTGGATTTTTCACAGCCCTGAGCGGTGTAACTTAGTGTAGACCAGGCCTGAGAGCCTGCATGTCTGCATGGAAGGCTTTGAGTGTGGGTGTTTGGAGCTGCATTCTGGGGCCGCCGCTGGCTGGTGGGGTTTGAGTGTATGGGATTCTGGGGCTTCTCCAGAACAGCTACCAGTGAGTGTGGGGCAAAGAGGCCTGCATTCTGCACTCTGCAAATCCCAGCCTCCCGCCTCCAATATTCACTGTTTCAGCTTTGGGAGGGGCCAGCGGCCAAGGAGAGCTGTGAAAAAATAAACTGCGTAAAGCAGGAAATGGCGAGTCTCCGAACATGTGTGTAAAGAAGTCGAGACTTAATACAGGCTCCCTCGCCCCCCAACTATGTCTGCAGTTGGGTCTTGTTATGTTTGCCTGTGTCCCCTGCACAAATTCTATACCCCGAACCCCTGGCTGACTGCTGCTCAACTCCAGTTCTGTGCTGGCCAGTGGGACGCCATAGATTTCGGTGCATTGACCCTGGCCTGAAGCTGGAGTAGCGCTGGGTGAATGGAATCCAGTGTGTACAATGGCCACGTTGTGTGTGCAATCTACTGTGATGATGGGCACTCCACGTCTACCTTGGCCAGACACAGCATGCCCGGGCATTCTGCACATGCTCAGACTGTTCATATCTGCTCCATTGTTAGGAGGGCACCGGGAGCTGGGCCTCCAACATCCTATTCCTAGCTGTGCCATTGACTCGGTCTTTCACCCGCCTGTGCCTTAGTTTCTCTGTCTGTAAATTGGGGATAATGGTGCTGACCTGTCTCCCCAAAGGCTCTGTGATGGACTTGGAGGTCATGGGGCAAAGGGGATGGAGATTCTGAATCATAGGGTTGGAAGGGATCTCAAGAGGTCATCTAGTCCAACCCCCTGCTCAAAGCAGGACCAATCCCCAGACAGATTTTTACCCCAGTTCCCTAAATGGATTGAACTAACAACTCTGGGTTTAGCAGGTCAATGCTCAAACCACTGAGCTGTCCTGCCTCCTCCTAAATGACAAAGTAGCCTCTACTACTTATTCATACCTTGGTATTGGTTATTCCAAAGGAGAAGCAGGCGTGGCTGTGCCTGGGGGCGTGGCTGTGCCGGGGCATGTGGGAGGGTCCCTTCTTTGGCAGTGACATTCTAGTCCCAGGGTCGGTGCTGTTTCAGCATCAGCTGTGTTCTGTTGCCTACGGTCTGTCCTCCTCAGAGTCCCAGGGCCTTACATTTCAGCTCTTGGGCTAAGCAAAAGGGTCACCAGCTCTTGTGATAGGGGATGGATTTCTTAAAGCCCGAGCTCCTAGAGTCAGGGGATTTAGGTGAGCATCTCAGCTTCCATTAGGAAAAAAAAATCAGTTTCTAGCCCTTGTGTTTGCTGAGAAAAGTGGGAATGTGACCCGCGGGTGAGTGAGAGGCTCAAGAACCAGAAGACAAATAGCCCCCACATTTATAACTTTTATGGTGTTTTGGGGGCCTGGCTCATGAGTTTTGACAGCGTGGGGTTGGTGAAGCAGAAACCAGTGCTGGTCTTGTGGCAGGGAAGTTAAATGGGATTTGTGTGGGGCAGGTGCCTGAGCCAAAGCCCACTGGAGCCAAAGGGGGTCTTTCCATCGGCTTCAGCGAGTGCTGTCTCAGGCCCCAAGGTGGACCTGGTGGGTGTCTGATTGGCGGGTCACAGTGGAGGTACCTGGGTGAGGCCTGCTATGGGCCCCACTGGTCCTTGGGAGTTATGGCCCTGTTCACTCCAGCGAGGCTTGGTCGGGATCCGGGGCCATGCCAGAGATGGAGGCTGCCACTTGCTTGGGAGGTCACGGAGACTCTGCATCTCTTGTGGTCCGGCCGCACATGAGGCACATTTTTTCCCAGGCAGGTCACTGCCCCAGCCAGCGTGTTCCTCCATTTCACTGTTAATTGAAGCAGAATTGCTTGGCAAACAGCCCAGAGTGGAAAAACTTGAGAAATGCCACAAACTTTGCTAGCATTCCAGCTGATCGGATACACTCGCAAAACTCTGCACCGTTTTCTTTAATTTGCGTATTTAAGTGCAAGTTCACAACAGTTCCTGGAATTTTCACCCCCCTGCCGCTCCTCCATCTGTTTCTCCCCCCCCCCACCTAGATGAAAGCTCAGTAGTTTTACCTTTCCTGGGACTAGCCTGGATGGATGTTTTAACCGCAGTCACACTTTCCCTTTTACTCACATGCTGCTCCTCGAATGGGAAGCAAATGAATGTTTACGCTTAATATTTAAACTTCATGTTTCCCTTGCTTCGCTGCGTGTGTGGGGAAATTGGATTGAGAACGCAGCAAGAATGTGGCCTTGTAGTAACTGATCAGTTATTATTGCTATTTATTACTTATATTGTGCCCTAGGTGTGTGTAGTGCTCTTACAGGAAGAAATCAGCCCTTTAAATTTGCACTTGAAAATCACTTTCCGGGCTCATGGAATTGTCTCCTGTATTCTGCTCTGTGGGGGAAATTGGTTAACTCCTTTTTTGGTAAGAACAAAGGTTTTCTTGAGAACCATCTGGCTGCTGAATTCTTCTCCTGAAGCTGTGCAGTTTGCTGGGAGTTCATTTGCGTCTTTAGGTACTAAAGAGAAAGTAAAAGTGACTGATTAGTCTGAGACTGGGAGCGTTCTCATCAAAGTGACAGATTTTGTGAGCTGGGTTTGGGAAAGTGTTTAAAACTGGTGTGTTTTCATTAAATTTTGAAGACTGTGGGCAGATTGGGGCTCTCGGCACTGCCGCACGGCCCTGGGCTCCGCAGCCCGCGTGTTATTGTCGGAGTGAATTGTGTGGCTGTTCACGGCGGTGTGTGCTTATTTGATGATTTTAAATATTGATTTTAGTTGTGTGTCTTTCTCAGGGCTGGGAGTGATGATGAGACCTGCATACAGCGCACCCCGTGCATAATTCAGCAATGTTTGTGTGGATCAGATGGGAGCTCAGCCTGATTTCAATGGGGGAGGGGGAATCTCTGGAGACCCTAAATTCAGCTCCTCACCCTTCTGGGCATCTAGGGGCCACGGCCGGGCTGCAGAGCAAGGTGTGAGTTCAGCAGCCCGGTTTATGTGCCTCCGCAGACAAAAGGCAGCACTGGAGACTGTAACAGGAAATATGGAGATTAACAGTCTCTCTCTCTGCACATGTAAGTGGTCATTGGAAAGCTGTGGGGAACTTTATGCCTGGGATGTTTCCCTGGGCACCCCCAGCTGAGAGGCTGCGTAGGGGTCTAGGAAGTTGTCGTTTGGCTGTGGAGCACAAGCTGCGTCTCTCGGGAAGCGTCTCCTTCTCCCCTCAAGCGCCGTTCGGTGGCGAGTGTTTTCCACGGCACTACGCATGCTGCTAGCTCTGCCTTTACACTAGGGGGCTGTCTGTCCCTTTCCCTTCGGAGGGAACACGTTCGTCTGTGCGCTCCGCATGGCTGTCTGCAGTCGCCAAACAATTCAATCGCAGCCGTTGGGTCAGGTGGGAAATGCTTGGAAAGCTTTTATTTACCACTCCTGGAGTCTATTTGTGCAGCACACAAACAGCTGCGCTGCGGTGCCGCTCCTCGCATTGGAGCTGTTTGTATTGAACCCCGGGGAGACCTTCATTTCTGTCCACTGGATCCCATTCTCTCCTGACCCACTGAGAAGGGGCGGCCGCCATTCAGAGGAGCCAGGGGTCCTCCGGGTCGGTTTGGCTACGTTCCCTGGAGCTTGGTGCCAATCCTGGGAACTGGGGAGCTGCAGGGCCCTCTCCTGAGCGGGGCTGCTGCTTGCCTGTCGCTGTGCTGCATGCCCCCTACCCCGCTGTGGAGCGGGGATCAGAGCCCCGGAAGGTGGTGGGGCCTGTGTTTTGCCAATGGGCAGAGCTTTCCAGAGCCCTGGGGCACCGAGCCGTTGAGAGCAGGGTGAGACGGAAGCCACGGGTAACGGAGAGGAGATGCTCCCTGCAGAGAGAACAGGCCTATCAAAACTCAGGGTGGGCGCTAGTGTAGGCTTGGGCCCTCAGCAAGCACAGGGCCTTACTCCTAGAACCATGAGCACCAGTGCAGGAGGAATGGCCCTTGCTGGGGGTGGGGGCCGTTGTTTGAATGAGAGAGGGATGGGGCCCCAGGGAAGATAACAGACCTGCTCTTGCTGCACGCTAAGGGAGTTCTCCGCTAGCTTGCGTGGCAGAGGCGGGTGGCTCTGGAGCAGAAGGACACACGCTAGAGCAGGGGTGGGCAAACTTTTTGGCCCGAGGGCCACACTGGGGTTGCAAAACTGTATGGAGGGCCGGGTAGGGAAGGCTGCATCTCCCCAACAGCCTGGCCCCTGCCCCCATCCGCCCTTCCCACTTCCCGCCGCCTGACTGTCCCCCTCAGAACCTCTGACCCATCCAACCCCTCCTGTCCTCTGACCCCCTAACCACACCCCTGCCCCCTGACAGGCCCCCCGGGACTCCCACACTTATCCAACACCCCCCCTCGCCCCCGTCCCCCATCCCCTGGCCGCCTCCAGAACCTCCACCCCGTCCAACCGCTCCCTGTCCCCTGACTGCCCCCCAGGACCCCCTGCCCCTTATCCAACCCCTTGGCCCTCTTACCATGCCAGTCAGAGCAGCATGTCTGGCAGCTGCAGCACCTGGCCGGAGCCAGACACGCTGCTGCTCTGCTCGGCAGGAGCGCGCAACCCCCGCCACCCAGAGCGCGGCCCGTGCGGCCGTGTGGCTGTGGGGGAGGGGGCCAGCAGGGGTGAAGTCTGCGTCCAGGTCACCAGAGGGAAGCAGCAGCCAACCTGGCTGGGTATCGCTCTCTGAGTCCAGTCAGGGGGGTACCCTCCGCAGAGCATTGCGCGGCACTATGCTCAGCGAGAAAGAAATGAACTTGTAGGACCTACACAAATGAGAAAGCAGCTTTGACCGGCACTGCCGGTACAAAGATGTGGCCACATCCCACGCAGCTGCACAGCGGCTTTCCTGGCTACTGTGCTCTGCAGGGAGGGACGGGCAGGAAAATGAGCCTCGGTGGCTAGGAGTCAGCACCATGTTGCTTCGAATGTGCTGCTGGCCCAAGGTGCCTCTGACTGGGATGTGTGGGGCTTTAGCTACCTTGGAGCACTAGCATCTGAAATCCCTGGGCACGTCCAGGCCCTCCAGGGTATGTGTTGCCATAAAGGAACCAAAGGATTTCTCCTGGACTCCAGACCAGGTTTAAAGTCGCTAGGCTGCAGAGGGCCCCACGCCCGAAGGAGGAGGGTAACGGTCGAGGCAGAGGGCCTTGCGGAGTCCCCGAGGCGTTTCCGCAATCTGTTCACCGATTCTCACCGTCGCTGTCTGGGAGAGGGCAGGTTCCCTGCAGCCCGGGGCGTTGAGACACCCAGGAAATGCGGCTGCATTCTTGGTGGGCCCTCCTTGGACGGCGCACCCTTCCCCCTGCCCCGGTGTGTAGCCTGGCACCACGTGGCTCCGGCCGCTTCTGGCACGTGTCAGTTCCTTGTCAGAGCCTGATTTAGCGCGAGCGATAACTTCTCCCCCTCCCGCTCTCCCCCGATGGGAGAGGGGGATTAATAACGGTAATTGCAGCCCCTCGCGATGCTAACCACACAAGCAAGGATGGATTGTGGGAAACCGCTCGCAGGAACCGCTCCGGCACGAGGAAGTTGATGCGGAGATGGCCTATTAGCGGCCCCTCTCCATCCATCACGGCGGGCGGGCGCTTCGGGGAACACGGCACCTCCTCCTTGGAAAGCCCCTTTGGCCGGCGGGCGTCCCCGGTAGCCTGCCAGGGGAGAGGGCAGGAGAAGGGCGCCTGGGGCAAGGAAGGGGAGCAGAGTGGGACCCGTCCACGCTGTGAACTACCAGGCCGTGTGTTCTGCAGGGGCTTGGCTGTCTCCCCGCAGTGACTGGCGCTGCCCTCTCCCGTCCCAGCGTGGGCTCTGCCCAGGCATTGCCTGGATCATTCAGCAACCCACCTGCAGGGGCCCGGGTGTCGCTGAGTTGCTGGATCCTGGGTATTTCCCTAGCTTCCTTCCCCGTGCTCCGCCCAGCCGCGGCCCCCTGGCTTCCCCTCCCTCTCCCACCCCCGTGGTGGGAGCTGTGAATTAGAAGCCCTGTGGAGGATGCCATTTGCTGCAGGTTGATAATTCGTCACTCCCTGATGTCACGTCTCGAACACGACCTACACTAAACCCTGTCGCGACAGGTGAGCTGGGAGCAGCCTGGACTCGCCTCTGTACAGACCTCCCCGTCCCTCTGCCTCCCCAGCTCTGCCGGACCCCTCACCCCATCTGGCCCTGGCAGCAAATCCAGTGGCACTGGGGCCAATTCTGGCATTGGGTGGGGGTGTACTTAAAGCCCCAGCTGCTGGAGTCCTGAGGTTCTGGGAGGATCTCCACTTGCATTTCAAAATGCAAAGTACATTTCTGCCCTTCCGGCTATGGAGAAGAGCTGGAAAATGTGGCTCCTGAGGGCTCAAAACGCAGAAGGCAAATAAACAATATTGTCATTTCTGTGTAAAGGTGTTTTTAAAAATCTCACCATTTTTATGGACCTGACTCATGATTTTTGAAGCACTGGGGTTGGTGCGGCTGCCATGTCCTTGACTGACTGAAACGCAAGGCCTGGAAATTAGACAGAAATGATCTGAGCTGCGCCCCTGGCCCCAGTTTGGTCCCCATCCTTCAGGGGGTGCAGGCCCCTGCCACAGCTCCTGTCCTGTGTGGGGTGGAGCCACTCCCCAAAACCTGGCCCACGGGCTCTGGGTGGGTCACAGCTGACTGCCTGTGCATGGTGGGAACGTGCCCGTCTGGGCCCTGGTGTCCCTGCTGGAGGAGTGGGGTTGTCTCTAAATGCTGGCCTCCGCCTTTCGGATTGGAAGGAAGCACCCAGGGATCAGCATGGCTGGAGAGAGAGATCTGCACTAACTGCTGAATAAATGAAGCCAACCCTGCCCCTTGGCAGCCGTCCAGGAGCGACTGGCTTGGCTTGGACGGGTCTTTCCAGGGTGAAATGCTTTTCTTCACCTAGGATTTATTTTTGGCTTTCCTAGTGCTTGGCTAGTCTTACAGTTAATCTGGGGATTCTAGCCCGTCAGCTGGGAGCTCCTGCCATGCTGCCGGGAGACAGCCATCTCCCAGAGCGTTTGCTAGGTCGTGGCCCATAGATTTGCAAGACGATCTTGGATTTGTTTGCCGTAATCATCTGGGCGTGTGTAACCCACGTGTGCCTGGAGAGAGGCAGTGCCCCCGCTGGTGGAAAGAGGTGTCTGGGTCTGCTTTGCGAGCGGGAGCTCTTTGCACCACACTCAGCACAAAGATGGGGAGTTTGCCCTCTCTTCGGAGACAGGGCCAGCCGGCTCTGCAGCGATTCAGGAGCAAAGGCCGGGCTAAGGACCAGCTAGGAGTCGTGCCGTGTGCGCGCAGACTGGCCCGGTGCTCGCTGTGGCATGGAATTCAGCTGGAGCAGAGGCTCTCTCCTCTCCTAGGCCAATGCCCTGTCCTGGGGAGATGGTGTGTTTCAGATGTAAATGCCCCAAGATGGTGTCTGGGCAGCTCCCCTGCTGCATTCTCGTTGCTTGCCACTGGGCATCTCTGGGGGGAGCGTTGTTGGTTCTGATGAATTTGGATCTCGGGGCACAGGTGTTGCCTTGAGGCCACAGATGCAGAAATCTCTGGGAGCAGCTGGGCTGGAGCTGTGCAAGGTTCCCTGCAATGCATCCCCAGAGCGCCTCCCCCCTGAGCATGAGGGAGCACATCTAGTGTGTGTGTGAGGGGGCGTTCAGGCTCCATTGGCTTTTCTTCGGCAACTTTCAGCAAGGGCCCAGCGAATGCCAGCTCAGGCGGCGTGCTGTCCCCCTCCTGGAGTCTAGGGAGAGCGCCACCCGCTTGTGGCACAGCTATCCAGCTGCCTGGGAGCACATGGGCCACAGGCAGCTCTGTGCTTCCCAGGCTCCAGCGAGGGCTGGGGGCTCTGACCCTGTGGCAAGCAGCCCCGAGGGCCGGGGGGCCATGCACTGGCCTCCACTCCCTGCCTGCGGGTGAGAAAAGGAGTTTTGAGGCACATGCTGCTGTTTCGACACTAGCAGGTGGTGTGGTCTAGTGGGTAGAGCACGGCGGCTGGATGGCCTGGGTTCCAGGCCCAGCTCTGTCACTGACTTGCTGTCAGGCAGGTCATGTAGTGTCTGACAGGCAGAGGCTCTGAGAGCCTGCAGCTACCACAGAGTGGTGAGTGCTGAGCATCCCTGAAAAGCCAGGCCTGCAACCTCTGTTTCCCTGCTCTCCGTCTGTCAATGAGATCATGTTACTCACTTGTCCATCTTCTGATTTAATGTGCGTCAGGCCGCACCAGAGAGTGTGCTGGGGGCTGCTTACGCTAGACCTGCTCTCTCCAGGTGGTAAAGATGAGACCCTACCAGAGATGGAGCCTTGCAAAACAGGAGCTGGAACAAATGGATCAATCAAAGCCCCACAGGTCACCAGGCCACGCTGGTCCAGCTGAGAGTGCTGACGGGCCTTGAGAATGATCTGCTAGAAAAAATATGGCATCTCTCCTTAAAGCCAGCTGCTGGAGGCAGCGTGTGTTTGCCTGTCTTTTAAATGGCAGGAACTAAGAGCAGTCCTGGGAATTAGGGCAGTGAGCTGAACCTCTGCACCAGGGGCACTGGGACGCAATAGTTAAAGACGGGTATAAAAACACTGGAAGGATCCTGATATGATGGGAGTTAGTGGTTTCTGTAAAGGAAAACCGGGCATCTCCAGTTTGCAGAATTCTTTGAGCATGTCACCAGAAGCATGGCCAGAGGAGGAGTGAGTGATGTTTGGACTTTCTGAAGGCTTTTGCCAAGGTCCCCAACAAAGGGCTGTTAAGGAAACTAAGTGATCATCGTTTCTGATCCATGACAAAATGTTACCCCTCCCCCTGAGAGACAGAAAGCAGAGAGCGGGAATACAAAATTCTATATTCAACGTGGCACAAGGTTAACATCGGGAGGCCTCAAGGATCTGTCCTGGGATTGGTGTTGATAATGGATTGATGGCTCATCTAGAAAGGGGTGTGAACTCTGAGGGGGGAAAACCCTGGTACACCGATGACGTGAGCCTTTAGGTTAACCGAGAAGAGAGGAGACTTCGAGGACTGTCGGAGGGAACTATCCAAGGTTGGTGTATGGGCAACATGATGGCAGAGGAATTTCCGAGCTGATCGATGCAAAGCAGCGCACACTGGATGGGTTATTTCCATCTCCTTGTTCATATTGCTGGGCTTTAGATGGACTGTAACTCCTGTGCCCTCCAAAGAAACCTCTGCTCAGAGCGCGCCGCCAGGCCGAATGTTCGTGTATCCAGAAAGGAACCCCAAGAAACCAGAATGCCTCCTTGTTCGTTAATGATATGCCGTCCTTTGGGGGTATTGTGTGTACTTCTGGTCACCTGATCTCAAAATAGACACCGGCGCCCATCTTTGTGCTAAAGTGATCCGAGAGAGGACGCGAGTTCACTGTGGAGGGAAATCAGAAACCCTGGGACTGTTTGCTGCAGTAAGGCGATGAACCAGAGGGGAGGACGCAATAACGAATGGCATAGAGAGGGTAGCTCGGCCCCTTCCCCCAGACAACACGGGGGCATTCAGTGAAATCGAAAGGCAACACATTTAAAGCTGATAAAAAGTGATTTCTTTAGGCGACACATAGCTCGCTGATAGAACTCATCGCCTCAGTGGCGTTTCTTGCCTCTTCCCTGGATGCATCCAGCCCTGGCTGCTGTGGGAGACAGATACTGGACTAGAAGGGTTCCCAGACTGGTCTGGCCGGGCAGGGCCTGGGTTGGTCTCTGGCAGGCAGGGATGCTGGGAGGATGAGTGGTTAGCATTTGCCCTGTTGTGCTCAGTAATCTTTGCTACCTTGGGGGCAATATTTTATTCCCCTCCAACCTAGGGGCCGCCGTGGAGAGTGCGACGGGTGCTGCTGGACAGTGTGTGCTGCACGCGGTGCCGCTCTCTCTCGCTGCTGTGCAGCGTCCGGACAGCGCACGGAAACGTGCACGTTTAGCTTTGGGATTCATTAGCAGCTTTGTTTGCGGAAAACGAGACTCAACGTGTCCGGGTGGGGCTGGCCTGTGCTGGGGAGGGGGTGGGCACTGGAGGCCGTTAGCCAGTGTGCACAGTGGCTTTGGAGGTGGCATCAGCCTAGTGTGCACCCCAGTGGTGCCGGGTGGTGGTGTGAATCCGTGTGTGGGGGGGGGGGCGGCATGGCCCCTGGCAAATGGGCGCTGCCCGGCCCAGCCCCTGCGCTGCCTCGGCTCGCTGGCAGCAGAGGCCGATCCCCGACGCGAGGTGACGTGTGGAGCATGTTTCTCTGGCTGGGGCTGGCACTAGAGTGCCGCTGCTATTAGATAACTGGGGGGAGGGGAGCCATGGTCAGTCGTGGCACATTTCACAGCAGCGAGAGCTGCTCCCAGTGCCTGGGCTTGAGGCAAGAAGCTGCCTCCTTTCCCTTTACAACAAGGCTTGATCCACCGCCAGCGGGAGTCAGCGGGAGCCTTTCCGCTGGCTTTAATGGGCTTCGGGCCTGGCCTGGCAAGGTACTAAGGCCAGAAGGGACCAGCATGACCCTCTCGACTGATCCCCTGGGTAGCCAGGCCGGAGAGGAGCTTGGGGGATCGGGTTCCGCCGGCCACTCAACGCTCAGGAGAGACCGTCCCATAACACGCCAGCGTGTGCAGGACAGTGCTAATGACCGACCCCCCCCATAACAAGCCAGAGTGCAGCTTGCCTTTACGAGCATCCCTAAAAATAGCACACCCGGCTGCCCATGTGATGCGCTTTAGTAGGAAAATAGGTTCATTCCCCAGCTCCTCGGGGAGCATTGGAAACAGCAGAGTAAACAGTGGTTTTTTCAGGCGATAACAACTACTTTGGAGGGGCCCTTTCCAGCCATTTTCGATTACCCCCCCCGTCTCCAGCGGGGCTGCGGAGGGCAGCACCCGGCCCCGACGATCTCTGGAGAAGATCTCACCGGGCTGTATTTGCTTGGCTGCTAATTAAGAGACTGTTCAGTCCCCACTCTGTCCCCTGCAACTCCCTGTAAATGCAGATAAGAGCCATTACAAATCCATCACAAGGTGCATTAAAATCCCCTTAATTAATAAGCAGGCGACACTGAAATCTACAAGAGCGTGAGCAGCCAAGGGGAACGTGACACGGCTCGGCACTGAGATGCTGAAGCAACCGGGCCGGGCGGCTCTGCTCCCCGCTGGGCCCAGGCTCACCACAGGGGCGGCACCACCTCGAAGGGGACGTCGGCTTGACTCGGCTTGCGGAAGCAGCTGCTCACGCAGCCTGGTATAAATGGCGAGTGTCGATGCCAGAGCCCTCTGAGGTGCCCAGGGACCCTCTCCCCCCGGCTCCCCGTCCGAGCCTAGCTCAGATGGTTGGAAGGATACGGGGGATTTGAGCAGCTGCAAACTTGCATGTCGGGGGAGAGGAGGTGGGGTCTTCCGGGGAGGGGGCTTAGGGTACGCTCCCTACGAGGAAGGGAGCGGGAGGGGCTGCTGGGTTCCCGGGGCAGGGCGTGAGAAGCACTCCCTCTGGATTCTCAGCATTCCCATCCCCCCAATCTCCTGGAAATCACCGGCCAAGGCTTGAGCTGCCCCTGGATTCCAGGAGGTGTGTCCCTTCCCTGCATGCTGTGCTGGCGCTTCCACCACTCCGGGCCCTTGTGCCTGTGTCTAACCTGCACCCCCTGTGGAGGCGAACATTGCTTCCAAGCTCCCCAGACCGCCCCCCCACCCCACCTCCGGTGCACTGCCAGGCAGGCCGGGCTAGACGTGCTCATTTCCAAGGGACCCATGCGATAGCAGGTGCCGGCGAGCTCTGCCAATGAAACAAAGTGACCCCATTTTACCAAGGCTGCCTCTTCATCTCTGGATGACCTTGGGTCTCATGTCTGCTCAAGCCCCAGCTCCCAGACAGCACGGGGAGCCCCAGGGCTGGCCCGCAGGTGCTTTTGTGACACCTCCAAGTCCCCTGCCCTCGGAGGCGGGGCGGCGGGTCTGGAAGCGGCTGACGTGGTTTATAATTCTGCTTTTCTTGCAATGTGACGCTGTGGCCCATTGTAAAACATGCCTTGTCCAAGCTGCCTCTCCTTCGCCTGCTCCCCCCGCAATTTGTGTCAGCTAACGGCCGAGGAGACGTGCGTGGCAATCGACTCACAAATTGGCCCGGCTAAAGGAAAACTCTGCACAAAGAGGCAAAATCTGCATACTCCTCAGATGTCATCTTAAAGACCTGTCAGGCCCAGACAGATGGTTTCTATAATAGACTCCATTCTTCACCTGCCGAGTGGCAGAAATACTGATCTGCCTGGCGTGCGCTCTGCCAACCAACAGTGCACAGTTGTCTGTAATAAATCCAAGTCCCTTGGTGTCCTTACCTTGGCTGTCACATCCTCCCCTTCCTCCAGCTCCCAGGTGCTGATCCCCTTCCCAATCCCATTGCAAAGCTGTCCTGCAGTGGCTCAAGAGCATGGGTACCAACTTCAGGACAGAGTGTTAGGAACCAGGGCACAGAACCCACATGGGCTGTGAGTTCTGTACTTTGATTTCACCCACCAGTTATCAAGTGTGAATTCCTCAGGCCCCATACCAGCCTAACGATGGAGTCACCGGCGGTCCTCCTTGGGTTCTCCGGTCTCTCGTGCCACTTAGGGGAGCCTGCCCGTGTGATAGCTGGTCCCTTCCACCAAGAATCACAGCAATATTCAGGTTCCTCCCAGTCCCAAAGGACCAGTCACTGTCCCAGGTCGATTGCACCTCAGCTCTCACACCAAAGACAAGGCTTGTAGCCAAATCCTGTAATAAACTAGCTAAAGCTTTATTAACAGGAAAAGGAAACGAGAGTTATTGACAAGGTTAAAACCTACGCACACACATGAGTTACAATCTCAAGTTTCAAAAGCTTCTGTAATATGCAAGCTGTATATGTCCTTTAGGGGTAACCCAGGCCAAGCACTGGGGATCTTTTGCTTATGCTTAGCAATCCTTGCCCCTTAGAGTCCAAACAGTATAAAAGAGACAGTTCCTCCCGGATAGAGCTTTTTATTCCTTTCCCCCTTGTACTTGGAACTGCAAATTCAGCTGTTGGGGGGAATTCAGTTGCATGTCTCCTTTTTGTCCGGGGGCGGGATGCAATTAACAAAGTATTTTGTCCATTGATGTGCCACAATGGTTTGTCTGGTGTTTATGGGCCTTCTTTTGTTGGGCAGGAGATAACACCTCCAGCTGGACACTAGTATGTCACCCTTGCTAATGCTTTTTGCCTGTCTGGTGATTTACAGTTCGAACAAGCACGTAACTATCACTGTATAACATGGGATACAGACATTATAAGGGAGACTAATGCAGGCAGCAATTGACAAGGCTTCAGTAAAGTTTAAACATGAAACACGTTTATAACTCTCATCCCCATGTTAACAACACTGGCAGCCAGGTGAGCCAGACTGGCTCCAGCCATGGATTTGTCAGTGTTCATTGGAGACCGAGGGGCCTTGGCGTGAGCTGTCACCTGGTCCGCCAGCATCACAGACCTCACCCAGCTGCCGCGGGCTGAGTCCCGACGGCCTGGTGCAGTTACTCAAGACTCCGTCTCTGTGGGAGTCAGTGAGTTTTGCCTCAGTCAGGACTTCACAGTTCAGCCTGTTTAATCTTTTGATCCTTCTCTCGCACATTCCCCCCCCCCCAACCATGTGATTTAAAATCACGAATGAGCTGACAGCACCTGCCCCCAGTAAAGTAGATCGTTCTGTAGACAGATAGTTGTGCAGTTTGCCGAAGGCCAACATTTTCCAATTGGACCTCACTTTCAGGGGCCTCCATTTCTGGATGCCCGAGGGGTCGCTAGCTGGGTTCTTAAAACTGGAGTCCCCCAGATTTAGGCCGGAATTGAAAATGTCAGCCCAAGCGACTTGCACAAGGTCCCAGAGAGAATCAGTGGCAGCGCTAGGAGATGAACCCAGGAGCTGTTCTGGGCGTGCTGCAGCCTGATTCTTTCTAAACCGAAACACAAGATGAAATGGATGGGACGTTTTGGGAGGGGCTGGCTGGCTTCCAGTTGCACCCTCCAGAGAGAAGATGAGAGAGACACCAGCGCAGTGTGTTTTGGGACTGGCATGGGCTGTTCTGCATCACAGGGTTTGGCGTGTGAAGCCTGTTTATTTAGCTAGTGCTCAGGCTTAGCTGTCCCCTGCCCCGAACCCTTGCTAAGGCGACCGTGCCATGTGCTAGTTGGGAGCATCCTCACCCTAGTAGGAACCCTCTAACTTTGGGCCCATAGATTCAGAGGCCCTAGAAGGCTCCCGCCCCCGTGCCATGCAGGCCTCTTGCCCGAGCCATGAGGCAGTGCAATGTATCCTGAAGCCGAGATCTGGGACTGAGGCTCAGCCCAATGGCCCTGGTGCCGTCGTCTTTGATTACCTCTTGTTTAGCTGATGACGGGGCTTGTCTCACAGTTAGTTACCTCTCGCCTGATTGCTTCCTCGCAGCGCCTCTCCTGGGGCCATCGCTCCTTGTCGTGCACGCTGCGCCCCTTGCTGCGCACCTGGACGGCGGCTCTGCACAGCCAAGGCCCAATTACAGTTTGAATTCCCTATTTGGAGGAGGCTGTGAAGTTCTCCATTAGCACCTGGCAGGGCAGGCCGCGAGACGTGGAGTTGGCAGGGCATGGCCCCCTGCTCAGAGGGCTGGGATGCACCGCACGAGCGTCTCCCCGGGCTAGGATGCACCGCACGAGCGTCTCCCCGGGCTAGGATGCACCGCACGAGCGTCTCCCCGGGCTAGGATGCACCTAGGGTGACCAGATGTCCTGATTTTATAGGGACAGTCCTGATTTTTGGGTCTTTTTCTTATATAGGCTCCTATTGCCCCCCCATGCCCTGTCTCGATTTTTCACACTTGTTGT
The DNA here is from genome assembly GCF_020497125.1 of Mauremys mutica. Lineage (NCBI taxonomy): Eukaryota > Metazoa > Chordata > Testudines > Geoemydidae > Mauremys > Mauremys mutica. The sequence goes on from NC_059087.1 coordinate 28,177,239, forward strand.
CTGGTCACCCTAGATGCACCGCATGTGCGTCTCCCTGGGCTAGGATGCACCGCACGTGCGTCTCCCAGGATCTCCTCTCCAGTTGCTCTGAGCACAGCAGCCCCCTCCTGTCCTGTGGCAGCCCCCCACCCCCACGGAACAGGCTGGCACTTCCGCAGCTCTTGCTCTGTAACCGTGCACCCGGATCAGAGGGTGATTCCAGGGGCCGGGGCGATCTGCCTGCAAACTGCCAGGGAAGGACACCACAGCGATCAGCTTTCTCTGGCCCAGGTGTGTGCGCAGGGTGAAGAGGGCCGGGGTTCTCTCCACTCTCCCTTGGGACTGCTGGGGTCCTGTGGATGGCAGTCACCAGCGGTGAAAACGTTCTCTCTGCTCCCCAACAGGCTGCCCTGCCACAGCTGTGGGCGTCCCCTGCACATCGCATCCCTGCCCTTTGCAGACCCTGTGCTGGGAGTTCCTGCCAGGACTTGCTCTGACTTGGCTCAGGCCAGGATCCCGCAGTGACCCTCCAGTCTCGGTGAGGTCACGGGGAGTTCTCACTCCCCTGCTGAGCGGCGTTTGTTCCCCTAGCAGCTGACTGAGCACATGTCTGCCGCGAGGGCTTATTTTCTATCCCTGCACCTCTTCAGCATTGGCAGCCCTCAGCTCCCAGTGCATGCGCTGCTGGGGACTGCACTCTCCTCTCCCCTGAGGGATGCTCTGCCCCCCTCCCTCCCCGTCCCTCGTGTCGCACGGAACGCAACAGGCTGGCGGGGACAGGCTGGGGACCCGAGTGCCATGCAAGGCAGGAACAGAGTTGCCTTCCCGACTGTGCCGCTCCTCGGCAGTTTGGAGCAGAGGTTGATTGGTGTGCAAGGGGCTCTCGGGGCTCAGGAACAGGATGCCACTGCCTGCAGCCTGCCCCTGTTCGCAGCATCCCAGGGTGCTGGCCGTGGGTTAGTGATGCATTAACAGACCTATCACCCAGCTGGGTAAAGCCATGAATGGGGCCATGGGGGCTGGACACCCAGTAGCACGGAGCCCTGGCAGAGACGGTGCCAGATGCAAAGGCCAGATGCAAAGGCCCAGGCCCCTACAAGGACAGTCTTGCCCTCCCCTGGCTCCCCCAGAGCTGGCCGGGCAGGGGATGGGTCCTTCAGCCTACTCTGCAGAAGGACGCGCCCTGGCATGATCCTGAGGGGGAGGCTGTATCCCCAAGGACATGCCACGCAAAGGACTTGAAACAAGCAGGCTCCTGCTGTGCCCCGTCCTGCCAGAGAGCACCAGGCCCACCCGGGGTGGCAGAGTGACACTGGCCCCATCCAGGCTGTTAGCCCTTACTCAGTGCAGGAGGGAAACCTGCAGGAGGGTGGGGCTCCTCTGGGTGGGGAGGAACTGGGTCTGTGCAGGGCCGGAAGATTTGTTCAGAATCGCAGTGTACGCGAGCCCACCCACGAGACACAGTGCCTGAGCCCTCGCACACCTGGGCCTGTCCAAGCTGCAGACAAGCAACGGGCTCCCCTGAGCATGGCCAGGAATGGGTTAACACTTTCAGCTCTGGGTCCACTCCCTCAGGACAGTGTCTCTGCCAATCTCTGCCTAGTTGCAAACCCAAAAGCTTTGGGGTTTTTTTTGTTTGTTTTTACTTTACAAAAGCATGTTGGGTTTTGGAAGCTGTTGAGGTCTGTCTCCCTCCCACCCGCTCATCTCTTCATGAGGCTGCATCGTTTGGCTCTGCGAATGGCCTAGCATTTAAGGGATTGCATGATGAGGGGTTAGTTCTGTTTAAAATGTGCAGGCCCCGGTGCTATCCCAAAAGAGCTGGGGCTGCTTTCTGAGTAGCACCAGTGTTCTCTATGAAAGCAGACTGTGAAGCGTGACAGAGGGATCTCACAAACATGGGTGACTGGGCAACAAAATGGCAGATGAAATTCAACACTGATAAGTGCACAGTAATGCACAGTGAAACACCTCATCCCAACTATACATACGAAATGATGAGGTCTAAACTAGCTGTTACCACTTAAGAAAGGGTCATTGTGGATAGTCCCTGAAAATATCTGCTCCGTGTGCAGCGGCAGTCGAAAAAGCCGACAGAATGTTAGGAACCATTGAGAAAGGGAGAGAGAATAAGACTGAAAATGCTACTACATAAATCCATGGTACACCCACACCTTGAATACTTTGTGCAGTTCTGGTCACCGCATCTCAAAAAAGATATATTCGAACTGGAAAAAATACAGAGAAGGGCAACAAAAATGATTAGGGATCTGGAACAGCTTCCATCCAAGGAGAGATTAAAAAGACTATTCACCTTGGAAGAGAGATGACTAAGGTGAAGGATATGATTGAGGTCGATAAAATCATGAGTGGTGTGGAGAAAGTGAATAAGGAAATAGTATTTCCCCCTTCACATAACACAAGAACCCGGGGTTACCCAATGAAATTAACAGGCAGCAGCTTTAAAACAAACATAAGGAAGTATTTCTTCACACACTGCACTGTCAACCTGTGGAACTCGTTGCCAGGGGTTGTTGTGAAGGCCAAACGTAGAACTGGGTCAAAAAAAGAACTAGATCAGCTCTTGGGGGATAGGTCCATCAATGACTATTAGCCAAGATGGTCAGGGATGCAATCCCATGCTCCGGGTGCCCCTAAACCTCTGATGGCCCGAAGCTGGGACTGGATGACAGGGATGGATCATTTGATAATTGCCCTGTTCTTTTCATTTCCTCTGAAGTATCTGGCTTCAGCCCCTGTGGGAAGACAGGATTCTGCGCTAGATGGACCATTGGTCTGACCCAGTATGGCCCTTCTTATGTTCTTCTTATTCTCCTAATTCCGCTACTGATCATTGTTACTTATTGATTACACTTGGTTGAGTCTCCCCTGCCTTCTCCTGGTGTCTCTGGAGGGCAGGCTAGTCTGTGCATGGGATCTGAATTTGCCAACTGCGTGGCTCCTAGCTGACCTCAGGCCCATATGACAGTCAGATCCAGTAAGGAGACCTGGGAAAACTCTCATGCAGATGGGTGGCTGAAGCTGTTTGGGTAGATGCTGCTGTTGGGTCTGAGTGTGGATGTCAGGTTCCCCACCTACCCCACATCCTTGGGTCAGCTTAGGAACAAGAGCAATTTACGCTGCAGCTGGGCTTGCCACACCAGTCAGGACAGCAAGAATCACAGAGAGAATTGTTAAGAAGAGAATTCCTCCACCACCAACCCTCCGAGATGCATAGATTCTGAGGCTAGAAGGGACCATTGTGATCATCTAGACTGACCTCCTGTACAACCCATGCCAGAGAACAGCCCCACAATAATTCCTACCACAGAGCTTTTAGAAAAAACAACCAACTTGATTTAGAAATTGTCAGTGACGGAGAAGCCACCATGACTCTTGGTAAATTGTTCCAATGGTTAATTATTCTCATAGTTAAAAATGTATGTCCTATTTACAATTTGATTGTGTCTAGCTTCAACTTCCAGCCATTGGACCATGTTAGACCTTTCTCAGCTAGACTGAAGATGCTATTTGTTCCCCGTGAAGGTACTGTGATAGACCCAGGCCAGTTGGGAACAGCAGAGTAGTCCTGTTGGTATCCACTACTAAAGGACCTCCCCCCAGTCTAAGGGGAGGATCCACAGGTCCGTGATACCAAATAATTCTGGGGGACAACTAATGAAATAACAGGAACGGGAGTGAGGTCACAGGGCTAAACGAAGGAAACCTGATGGGGACGCCAAGCAGAGAACCCCGGACAGTGCCCACTGCTCCTTGAAGGCGTCAAGGGAGCCAGTGGACGCCGCCCAGAGGAACTCTGCCCGGATGTGTGAATGGATGGAGGAGCAGAAATAGGCCCCACAGTCGCAGGAAATCCCATCGCCCAACCTCCTCTCCCTGGTTTTGTAGATGGCCATTTTGGCCAGAGCTAGGAGGAGGTTGACAAGGCGGTCCCGCGACTTTGTGGGGCCACGGATGGGGAGTGCATAGATGAACAAGTGAAGGGAAAAGTGCAACCAAAAACATAATAATATATCTCAGAGGAGCTGGAATAGGGGCTGCAACCTGGCACACTCTAGGTAAACGTGTGCCGTGGCCTCCCTCACGCTGCAGAAGGGGCAGGTGTCTGGGACGGGGGTAAACCGCGCCAAGTACACGCCCGTGCTCACGGCTCCGTGGAGGAGCCGCCAACTGATATTTCCAGGGGCCTTGGAACCAGGGTGGAGTATAGGCTGGCCCACCGGGGCCCCTCACCCTCGAGAGGTGGTAGGAGAGCCTACCACTTTGTGTCGGGGCGGGATGTGAGGGTGAGGAAGTGAAGGGTGTGGAGCATGAGCATGTACAGATGTTTCCTTGGCACGGTCTGGAACCGAACCGGCTGCAAATTGTGCAGCCGGCTCACGGTGAAAGGGCGGAACAGCAGAGTAGTAGAAGGTAGGTATACTGGTCACTGGATAAGCAGTTTTCTGTTCCCTGAGTGACCAGAGCAGGGGATGCTCCAGGCTAATGAGAACACCTGACTCCAATTAACCTGCTAAGAGTCAGGTGAGGCTGTTAAGCACCTGACTCTAATTAAGGCCCCTCTGATGCTATAAAAGGGCTCACTCCAGTCAGGCCAGAGGGAGCCAGGGAGCCAGAGGAGAGGAAGTGCGTGCGAGGAACTGGAAGCAAGAGGCGTGCAAGAAGCTGAGAGTGAGTAGGCATACTGCTGGAGGACTGAGACGTACAAGCGTTATCAGACACCAGGAGAAAGGTCCTGTGGTGAGGACAAAGAAGGTGTTGGGAGGAGGCCATGGGGAAGTAGCCCAGGGAGTTGTAGCTGTCATGAAGCTGTTACAGGAGGCACTATAGACAGCTGCAATCCACAGGGCCCTGGGCTGGAACCTGGAGTAGAGGGCAGGCCTGGGTTCCCCCCAAACCTCCCAACTCCTGATCAAACACAGAAGGAATTGACCCAGACTGTGGTTTCTACCAGAGCGGGAGGTCTCTGGGCTGTTTCCCGACCCACGGGGTGAATCTGTGAGGTGAGCAAATCCGCCATTAAGTGCAGGACCCACCAAGGTAGAGGAGGAACTTTGTCACAGTACCTACAGACTCTGATCAAGTCACCCCTGAGCCTTCTCTTTGTTAAGCTAAATAGACTGAGCTCCTTGAGTCTATCACAATAAGGCAGGTTTTCTAGTCCTTTAATCATTCATAGAATCATAGAATCTCAGGATTGGAAGGGACCTCAGGAGGTCATCTAGTCCAACCCCCTGCTCAAAGCAGGACCAAACCCAACGAAGTCATCCCAGCCAGGGCTTTGTCAAGCCTGACCTTAAAAACCTCTAAGGAAGGAGATTCCACCACCTCCCTAGGTAACCCATTTCAGTGCTTCACCACCCTACATTCTCCCAGCTCTTCTCTGAACCCTCTCCGATATATCAACATCCTTCTGGAATAGTGGGCACCGGAACTGTATTCAAGCAGTGGTCTCACCAGTGTAAACACAGAGGTAAAATAACCTCTTTACTCTGACTCAAGATTTCCCTGTTTATGCATCTCAGGATCACATTAGCTCTTTTGGTCAGAGTTATGTGGAAAGTTCATGTTCAGCTGATTATCTACAATGGCCCCAGATCGTTTTCAGAGTCCACACTTCCCAGGATTGAGTCCCCCATCCTGTAACCACAGCCTACATTCTTTGCTCCGGGATGTCTACGTTTATCCGGATGAAAACACATGTGGTTTGCTCGCACCCAGTGAATTACACTATCTAGATCGCCCTGTATCGGTGACCTGTCCTCTTCACTGCTTACCACTGCCCCAATTTTTGTGTCATCTGCAAACTTTATTAGGGATTTTTTTTTTTTGCTTTCTTCCAGGTCATTGATAAATATGTTCAATAGTATAGGGCCAAGAGCTGATCCCTGCAGGACTCCAGTGGGAACAGACCCACTCGATGGTGATTCCCTGTTCACAGTTCCATTTGGGGACCTTGCTGTTGGCCAGTTTTTAATCCATTTATTTGTGCCATGTTAATTTTATATCATTCTAGTTTTTTAATCAAAATGTCATGCAGCACCAAGTCAAATACGTTCCAGAAGTCCAAGTATGTTATGTTAATACTATTACCTTTATCAACCGAACTTGTAATATCAAAATAAGACGTCATTAGTTTGATAGGATCTATTTTCCATACACTCACATTGATTTTCAGTAATTACATTACCCTCCTATAGTTCATTATTTATTGAGTCTTGTATCATCTGCTCCGTTATCTTGCCCTGGATCAATGTCAGGCTGACAGACCCATAATTACCCGGGTCATCTCATTTACTCTTTCTAAAAAATTGGCACATTCGCTTTCATCCGGTCTCCTGGAACTTCCCCAGTGCTCTGAGTCATATTGAAAATCAACATTAATGTCCAGAGAGTTCCTCACCCCCCTCTTTTAAAACTCTTGGATGCAATTTATCTGAACCTGTTCATTTTAAAATTGTCTGTCTTTAGTAGCCTCTTTTAACATCCTCCAGAGATACTAATGGAACGGAAAGAGTGTTATTGTCACCTTGTTATGAGACTAAATCATCTGTTTTCCCCCAAATACAGAACAGAAATATTTATTGAACACACCTGCCTTTTCTGCATTATTATCCATAATACTATTTCCATCTAGTAATGGATCAATACTATCATCAGGATTCTTTTTGTTCCCAATATATTTAAAAAAATTCTTCTTATTGTCTGTAACTCTACTGGCCATAGATTTCTCCTTGTGTTCCTTGGCAGTTTTCTATAATTCCTAAATTCTGATTTAAATTCATTACTATCAACTTCCCTTTTCTTCCATTTGTTATATATTATTTGCTTTTAGTTTTTTACAGCTGCCTTCACTTCCCCTCTAAAGCAGTTAAAAAAACAACCACCATCACCTAGCATTGCCGTCTCCATCAGTTGTGGGACTGTGGCTTTTTGCACATCTAGTAAGGTGTTCTTAGATAATTCCCAGTTATCATTTTTCTGATTATATTTTTCCTCCCAGCTGAATTGGTTCATCATTTTTTTTTTCAGCTTTGTGAAATTGGCCCCAAGAATATATATTATTGGTCTGGACATTATTCTGTTTGCACATTCTCAGTGCGATCAAGTCATGATCACTTGTACCGAAGACACCATTCACTTTTTATTCTCTGATCAGTTCCTTTTTACCTGTTAGGACAAGGTCTAATACAGAATTCCACAGTGTTGGCTGCAACACTTCTTAGTTAAGAAATTGCCATCTGTAATGTTTAGAAATTCCAAGGTTGTTTTAGTACTGGCAGCCTTTGTGAGATGATGCACAAGAAAGCACCAAGCAACCAAGTCAAAAGGCCCCTTTGCCGTCTCTTGACCAGGAGACTGCAGCGTTCCTTGCCTCCTCCTGTGCGGCTTTCCCACTACTTACTGGCTTGTAGCACAATCGCAATGCGATTTGGGTGTAAGAGTGAATACGTTAACCCTCTGGCCTCTTCTAGCGCTCAGTAGGGTGACCAGATGAAAGGGAGAAAATATCGGGATACATGGTGGTGGGGGGAGTCCGCCGGCGGAGAAAAAAAAAAGCGAGTGCTGCCAGCGGAGCAGCTAAATAAATAATAAATCAATTAATTAATTAGAGGCGAGTGCTGCCTTTGGAATGAAATATCGGGACAAATTGCGTCCCAACCAAAGATCGGTCGGGACGCGGGACAAACACCTCAGTATCGGGACAGTCCCCATTTTATCGGGTCGTCTGGTCACCCTACCACTCAGGCAGGACTGACACGTGTTCCCCGTATTTGCTCAGGACGCATACAGACCCGGGGCTGGAGGGAATTACGAAGATGGGTAGAACTGAAACAGAATTTCCCTTCCTCCTAAGCGGAGGCATTCCTCCCAGAAGAGCTTCCCCCAACACCTGAGCTACTGTTTCCCATTTCCAATGTCAGCTGCACAGTAAAGCGACAGAGCGAGATTTCAAATATTACAGTTTGAGAACGGAATGGGCCTTGCTTGTCTGGAGAAAGCCCCCAGTGCAGTTACTAGGAATTCAATATAGAAATTACTAGTTCCTATCCTCGGTGGACTAATTTTGCGGGCAGCGGAAGAATGAGGGAGTTAATGCACACTCTAATGAATGTCAGTCTTGTCTCGTAATGAATAGCAATCACCGTTTGCTGCACATTGTAGGGAAATGAAAAGCACCCAAAGTTCAATTCACTTTTTTTTTTCCCGTTTGCAAGATAATACAGTGCCTGGCAGATGAGTAGATTCATTTGTCAACGCTAAGGATTTTTATCTCGCGCTGTACAAGTCAAGGTTTTCCTTCAGCTGAGCTTTGTTACGTTTCCTATACAAGCCAAGCCACAATGCAGTTTACAGAGCTGAATCCTTCTGCCAGTAGAGTGCTTTCTCCCTCTTAGCAAACCATCCAGACAATGCCAAGCGGAGATGACCTGGTCCCTGAATGGAGTGTGGCTGCTGCTCGCAGGCATGACTTTGCTTGCCGGATTTAGAGAGAGGTGTGTGTGTGTGTGTGTCTTTTGTGCAACAAAATTCCTCAGAGGAAACACAACCCCCCCATCCTGCACACACCCCCCCCACGTGAAGGCGGTGTCCTTGTCCATTTGACCTGCTATCTTCATTGTCGGCAAGGATCCCCCACCACCATGTGATGCCAAAGCTTTTGTTTGCAGTGCAAACTTTACATCTGACTGAGGCTGGGCTGCTGTTAGGTTGCTCTGGGCACTAGCAAAGGAGGCTGAGTGGCTGCGTGGAGAGACAAGGGGGTGGATCAGAGGAGGCCAGGCTGTCCCATTGCAAGGGGGGGGGCATCAGCAAGGAGTGGGAGGAGACACACCGCTGCCCTGCCTGTGTACTGGGCACTAGGATGTTTAGACCCCCATCCAGCTCTCCCTTCACCTATACCAGTTCCCCTCACCACATTCCTCTGCTTCCATCGCTGAACCTCTCCATCCCTGTGTGTGCATGACGCCCTCCTTCCATCTTCCCCCGGCCTGCCAGCAAGCTCGATGTCAGGACGATGGTATTGAACGCTGGTGTGCTGGGTCCCTGGATGGCGTCCCTAGCTCCGCACCAGGCCGTATGCTGAACCAGCACCCTGACCGTCAGCCTCAGGGCTCACGGCCCAGGCCCTGACTGGCTGGACCGACAGAATTCGCACGGGACACGTGGACTATGTAAAGACCCTGACAGGAAGAGGAAACTGTCTGAGAAACAGGCCACTGCCTGCTGGTTGCTGCCTAGCCACCCTGGCGTAAACCTTACCCTCCCGCCCTGCTGCGTCGCCTGACCCTGTGTCACCTGGACTTGCCTTGGTGCCCGGCCGCTCTCACCTCTCTGACCCACCCACCTGACCCCTTGGATTGGGACTGTCGGGAGGTGAAGCCAAGCCCAGCTGTCCAGGGCCTGCTGGTATCCGGCAGGCGCTGGGAGGGGCACGAGGGCACTGCAGGGTCCCGGGAGCAGCGTGCCTCGGCGGCTGTGCCAGTCTCTCAGACGTGTTGGGCCTGGGCACCGTTCAGTGACGGGGGCACTGGGTACAGCTGCCAGGACCCGTCACCGCAGTGTGCCCTTGGGAATCCAGCCCCGCCCCATGGATGCCGACTGCTTCCCGGCAGCTTCGGCACCAGGGACAGCTCCAGCCCCGGTCTCGGCCTTTCCCTGGCGTCTAATGAAGGGCAGAGCAGCCCCTTGCCTGGGGCGCCAGGTGAGCCAGGCAGGGCTGTGGGGATTCTCGGGCTCCTTGGGAGTCCCACAGCAAACCCCTGAGTCGTGGCCCCGCCCAGCTGAGGCACCATTGAACAGAGGAGGGAGGGGGGACCCATCTTTGTCCCCGAGCTCTGTGGGTCAGGGGTTGGCAGGTCTGGCTGGTCCCAGAGCCCTCACGGAGAGTCTCTGGGGCATTCAGGGTGTTCTCCATGGGGCTCATCCTGGCTCTGTTCTCCCCAGAGCTGGCTCTTTGCTTGCTCTGCCTGGCAGCCCTACCAACTTCCTGCAACCCTGGCACAGGCAGAGCCTCCCTGGCCCTGGTCGGGTGGGTGAGGAACTCGGAGAGGGCCATAGGGTCAGGCCGTTGGACTTCACGGCAGCTCTGGCTGCCCGGGGTGAGAGCAGCCCCTGTGCGCCAGGCTTCTGCCCACTGCGTGTGTTGGCACATCCGGCACTGCCTGTTTCTCTGGGCTCTGCCTTCCTGCTGTAGTGACGGGCCGCTGTGCCCTGCCTGCGCCTGCCCAGCTGTGCATGCTGCAGCGCCCAAGCTCCACGGAGAGGCGAGGTGGGCACAGCTGCAAGAGAAGGCAGAGCCGAGGCCTTGGATTGGGGCTCCACTTATGAGCTCCTGAATGTCCTTCTCTCCCACTGGCTGCGCTGGGAAACGAGGGATCTCAGCAGCTCCCGCTGCACCTCGCAGAGCTGGGTCCTTCCCATGGGGTCAAACCCTGGGAACTACCTGCTGCTTCGTGTGGGCAAGCGTTACCCACTGAGCACAGGGGACAGCGGCAGGCCCTGGCTCCGGCAGGGATAAATGCCTGACATTGCCTTTCAGAGAAAGAGCCCCTGACTGCTGCAGCCACTTGCTTCCTGCTGCCTGGGGCCAGGGCCACTCCCCAGCTCCGGGGCAGCCCCTGACCTCCCCCAGTCCTTTCCTTGGAGGCTCTGCAAGGGAGGGGCAGGGCCATGTGGCACCCAAGGAAAGATTTTAGCACAGTTTCTCCCCAGCGCAACTGAAAACTCCAGTCGAGCTGCAGCCGGCTTCCTGCCAGGGGAGTTTAAAGTTCCACTGTTTTTAAATATTCATTAACATGAAGATGTAGTTAGCACTTCAGCTGAGGGCCATACAGGAGAGGTCTCTTTGTTGGAATGGAAGTTAGTGATGCTGAAAAGCCATTAAGCCGTAAATATAAACTATATTAAGTGCTCAGTAGCAACCTTAAATGTCCCTTTGTCGGCTGCTTTGCTTCTGGAAGGCTGCGCGGCTGGTCGGGGATTAGTCACTGCTATCACTTCCCTGCAAGCGCCAGGCTGCCTGCTAGCTTGGAGGTGGTGGTGAGCAGTTCCGAGGGAGGGGAAGCACAGATCGAGGATTGCATCTGCAGGGCTGATTAGCCCCCCGCGCTGGGCGAGCAGCATGCAGTGAGTGTGAACGGGGCACGGCGGCTCTCAAACAGCTCTGCTGGGGGATGGCAGGGCCTGGACTCTGCTGGTCACATTGGAGGCGTCGCTCGGATCAAGCCCCAGTGGCTGGATGCTCCTGCATCTCCCTTCCGGCTGCTTCCTGGACCTTTCCCAGCCCACTGTCCTCCCCATCCCTCATTCCCAGGCTCGCGCGCGTCCGGCTGCCCCAGGCGTAGTCTCCAGGCTGGGCTCTGGCACCCAGGATGGGCTGCGAAGCTGCTGGCGATACTGAGACCCTGGACCAAAGCAGGAGGCTGCTAGTGAGGAGGGAAATCAAGGAAGGGACTCGACCCAATCACAGCCTGGCTTGGGTTAAGATGTGGGCCAAGATGCAGATGATCCTTATGTTGTTTTCTGTGCTGGCTCCCCATTGGCTGGGGTTAGCTCATGAGCCATGGGGGTACCTACCAGTGTGGTTCTGCCTGAGCAGCCCCCTGCCCTGTCTGTCATGGGGTGGGAGCAGCACACACTGAATTCCTCAACGTTTCCCCAAGCCGCCGGCTCGCCCTCAGGCCAGGCCAGCCCTGCCCCGCAGCCCCCATGGCCCTAGGGAGAGGGGGCTTGGTCTCTTTGCTCTGTTTGATCCCTGACCTCTTCTGGCCTCCAGAACCGGGGCAGGCAGTGCCACCGGCCATGGCATGGTTTGTGCTACGAGACTGAGACCCTGTGATGCGCCGCAGGCCCGTCAGTTTCTGGACCGGGTCAGCCTGAATCTGAGACAGGACCTGGTATGTGATTCTGAACCCCGAACCCCTGATCCTGGGCGGGATGGGTGCCAATGTTGTGCCGACTCTAAGCTCCATATCCTGTGCCCCAGACCACTGTTCCCATGTCTGTTTGAGCCATTTGCTGAGGCCAACCTGGACTGCTGGGTAATAGCCACAGGGCCTGGGCCTGATCCTAGTCTCCCTGGCTCAAACAGCAGCTGTGGCTGCATGGTGGGAACGGCTGGCTCAGCTCTTTGGCCTGTTCTATGCTGCAGGTCAGACTGGACGGTCATAGCAACCCTCTGGCCTTAGTGCCTAGGACTGTATGGCCCTCTCTCCCCCACCCAGCCCTTCCTTTGATTCCCTCTGCCCATCCTGCCATGATGGCGCCACCAGTGAGAGAGGATGTGACGTGGATCGCACCCTCAGCAAGTTCACTGATGACACTAAGCTGTGGGGAGAGGTAGATACACTGGAGGGTAGGGATAGGGTCCAGAGTGACCTAGACAAATTAGAGGACTGGGCCAAAGAAATTTGATGAGGTTCAACAAGGACAAGTGCAGAGTCCTGCACTTAGGAAGGAAGAATCCCATGCACTGCTACAGGCTGGGGACCGACTGGCTAAGCGGCAGCTCTGCAGAAAAGGACCTGGGGATTACAGTGGACGAGAAGCTGGATATGAGTCAACAGTGTGACCTCCTTGCCAAGAAGGCCAACGGCATTTTGGGCTGTATAAGTAGGAGCATTGCCAGCAGATCGAGGAAAGTGATTATTTCCCTCTATTTGACATTGGTGAGGCCACATCTGGAGTATTGCATCCAGTTCTCTTACCCCCACCCCCCGCCCTCCACTACAGAAAGGATGTGGACAAATTGTGGTCAGCAGAGGGCAATGAAAATGATTAGGGGGCTGGGGCACATGACTTACAAGGAGAGGCTGAGGGAACTGGGATTGTTTAGTCTGCAGAAGAGAAGAATGAGGGGGGATTTGATAGCTGCCTTCAACTACCTGAAAGTGGGTTCCTAAGAGGATGGATCTAGACTGTTCTCAGTGGTAGCAGATGACAGAACAAGGAGCAATGGTCTCAAGTTGCAGTGGCGGAGGTTTAGGTTGGATATTAGGAAACACTGTTTCACTAGGAGGGTGGTGAAGCACTGGAATCGGTTCCCTAGGGAGGTGGTGGAATCTCCTTCCTTAGAGGTTTTTAAAGCCCGGCTTGACAAAGCCCTGGCTGGGATGATTTAGTTGGGTTTGGTCCTGCTTTGAGCAGGGGGTTGGACTAGATACCCCCTGAGGTCCCTTCCAACCCTGAGATTCTATGATTCTATGAAAAGGGAGTCAATGGGGCTAGCAGGCCGTGTGTCCCTTGCCCTGCATGCTCCTCACCCCCTGATCACTCCGGGTGCAGCTTGCCGCTCTCCCCCGCCCTGTGCAGGATGTGGGCTGCCTCTGGTGGCCTCTGAGCACTGCTGCCATGTCCACACCTCTGCAGCGGTGCCGCGCTGCTCTGCTGACTGGTGTTCACAGGCTCTCTGGCTCCTGCACTTGGGTCCGGCACTTTCCATGGTGTCGTCTCCATGGAGCGTCACAAAGGGCTGGGCCCTGGAGATCACAGGGCCAGGCTCCCTGATCGGTTGGCAGGCCCTGGGGGCTCTGGGTCAGGGCACAGCTTCCTCCACGGGCTTTGCTTGGCTGGGGCGCTCTCTGAATGACTCCTGTTCTCACCCAGATGGGAGGGCGGGGGCCTTTGAGGTCCCTCTTTCCTTCCCAGCCTTTGTCAGTGCACTGCGAGCAGCAAGGGGGATTGGCTCTGGCTGGCCAGGCCGCAGGTGGCCTCCGCTCCACTGGTGAGTTTAATGCCAGTGGGGGCAGGGCTGGGAGGCAGACCAGTCAAGCAGGCAGCGTGCTCTGTTTGGATCCAGAGGTTTTCTCTGGAAGTGCAGCTCCTTGGCCACGTGCTGGGTTCGGGGCTGAGCTGCGGGGATAGGATCCAGATCACAGGCTGTGGGACTTTATGTAGCAAACTTCCATCACCAAGGAGAGTTTATATTTTGCTTTAGCACCAGCCTGAATAAAGATTGCAAATCAAAGTCCCTCTCTGGTTGCTGAGAGTGGATTCATGAGGCAGGCTGTGTGGATTTTGTAGGCAATTAAATTTTACATAATAGAGTAACTAGACTGTACAAATTTAAAGAGCACCTGGAATACTCAGGCATATTCTGAAAAATCTAATCTCGTATTTCAGCTCTGGCCCATTAATCTGTCATGTTCCTTTCCTGAATTTCCTCTTCTATCAGCGCTGCTGCAGGCGCAGGCAATTGGCTGGTAAATGCACACTTTCTCTGCCACGCGAAGCCCCCAGCCAGAGCTCTGTTATGCAGATCTGTGCTCCCCCGAGTCCCACTCCCATCCCGCCCGCTGCTGTGTGAGAGCCTTCTCCTCTGCAGCCCCTGAGCTCTGGCAGACCCTGCGTTTTTCTCTCCCTCGTTGAAAGATGAGGGTGAGTCACATCTCAGCCCCCTTCTCCCTTGGCCTGCACCTCCTAATTCCTAATTCATTCTTGAACTTGACTCTGGCAGGTGTCTGAGGCTGCAGCCTGTGTGGGAGTTTTGCAGAGTTCTGAGAGGCTTAGGTGTCTGCTCAGGACAGAGAGCAGCAGGCGGCTTCTGCCTCATTACTGGCATCCTGGGGGCAGGAAAGTGCAGCCAGGTGGTGGTACTGCCTGGGGAGTAGCATGTGGGGTGGGATTGGGTCCTGGGTGTGGATGGGAGGAGTGGACCTGCGTCATCAAAGCCGAGATGGCAAAGGCCTGTTGGATCCCATCACGCGTGCACCCTCAGCCACTCCCTGGTACTCTGCCCTGGGGTAGCGCAGCCCAGTTTGTCTCTGTGCACTCAGCTCTCTCTCCCCAGCCCTCCTCTGTGCTCCACTGTCACCTGTGTGTCATTGGCCATGCTGCCAGCTTCCTCTCGGAGCTGGTGGGTGCAGATCCTGAGCCCGAGTCTGGCCTGCTGCTTCCTCTTTGCTGTGAAGATTCCCCTGCCTGCAAACGAGGTCCCAGCTGGGATCCCATTGCAGAGTCCTGCTGGACCCACCCAGCCTTCTCCCTCCTCTCCTTTCCTCCAGCCTGTCCCTAACGAGCTCCCGGCGGCCGGCGCTCAGGCACTGGCCTGCTCCCAGCACGAGCCAATCCATGCAATCCCCTTTGTGTCCTTACACCCTTCTCTCCTTGCTGCCCTTCTCTCTTGCTCCAGTTCTTTCTGGCCAGGTGGCCTGCAACAAGAGGCCAGCTGCTCGCTTCCCTCGGCCCAGGGGGTTGGAAGAGACTCCAGCTCATCTCTTCCAGAGCATGGCAGTCCTGTATGTCAGCGCGCCCTAAGCCAGAGCCGCCACGCGGCGGCCTTCTGCTGCAGAGAATCCGGCTCCTTTGCCTGGGCCTCCATTCCCAGATTGGGGGCAAGGAGGACTCAGATGTCAGCCATCGGCACGTTTAGATCCTGGGTAACAGGGGCCGGGGCTGGGGTGGTTAATATCAGGGGTCAGGAATCAGGGACGAGGCTGTTTCTCACCCCATGAGTGGGACTGAGGCATTGCGATGCTTGGATCTGGGATGGCGGGGCTCCGGGGTTGGCGTCTGGGACAGGGATGTTTGCTTCTTGGCCATCTGGAGCGGAGCTCAGGGAATCTGTTTTTTCTTTTGATGAAAGAGTGGCTGCCCCTACTCTCTCTTTAATTGGACCTGTAACTGGAAGCTCTTTGGGGCAGGGACTGTCCCTGCCTTTGTCTGTAAGAGCAGCTAGCACGGTGGAGCCAACACTGGCATCCCTGGGTGTGAGTACAACACTAGTAATAATGAAAGTAGTGCCTCCTCTTTCAAGCCTCGTGCAGCTCCCTCTGGAGCAGGGTACGGACTGGGAGTCCCTGCCCCATCTGTGCGCTGTATCCCCAGGCACAGTGACAGCTGCATCTTCGCCCCCACAGTCACCTACACCAGAAAGCTGCAGCTGTTTACAAACCAGTTTAGCTAAACGGGGCAACCCCTTGTGTAGACACACACTCACTCTCTCTCTGATGGGAGTGGTTTATCTCGCTTTAGGTGAAGTCGGAGAGGAATCAGCTTAAGCCAAATTGCTATGAGCCATTGGGAAGCCCCCCCATCTCACACAGTGGGGTTGCCTGGGCTTAATGAAATCAGTTTAAAACACCCCTTCAGGACATGGGGATATTACATCAATGGGATTTGTTTGCTTTAAAGGCAGAGATTTAACTGTAGCAAACTTACATTTTATCCACGCAGCTTTGCGTTAGTTCAGATTAACTGCCCCGCATTCTGGGCAGATATCCCATGGTGCACTGTTCCGTCGCTCTGCTCTATGTTCTGTCTGGGGGTGCATTGTGGGAAACCCACTGGAAGCTACAGACATTGTGGGACTTGGGATGAAACTAATAAATTCCTGTGATCACTCTCTTGCCATTCCCTTCATTTTGCCAGAGCCACTTCCAGGCTGGTGTCTGGCAGCCTGGAGGACCCAGCGCTGGGCACCGTTATTGTGGCAGGTGCCTTTGCAATCATGGGATGGCACCGCAGTTTCATGGGGTGGTTGATGCTGCAGTGGCCTGGCCCATTGAGGATGAAGTTGAGCAGTCTGGAGAACTTGTCCCTGGGAGTGCTCCCAGGGACAAGTTCTGCTTCTGGGCTTGGCCACTAGCAGTGACTGATGGGGGGCAGGCTAGTGCTGCAGAATTGGGATGACTAGCAGTGGCAGCAGAATCTCGGGATGACAAAGGTCACTTTGCTAGGAATCTGCACAGAGCTCACCCTGGACCTGCAGTGGCATCACACCAACATGAGAGCTCCTCACAGCATGAAGAAGTGGGGGAAACATAGAACATCTGGGTTGGAAGGAACCTCAGGAGGTCATCTAGTCCAACCCCCTGCTCAAAGCAGGACCAATCCCCATACAGATTTTTGACACAGGTCCCTAAATGGCCCTCCAGGATTGAACTCACAACCCTGGGTTTAGCAGGCCAATGCTCAAACCACTGAGCTATCTCCCCACATGGAAGCTTGCCACCCTGATACCTGTCAGTAGCTTAGCTAGCCAGTTTGGAGCGGGAAATTGAGTGTCAGGGTCATTGTCATGGAGGTGTGTGCTGCCAGGCAATGCACAGGAGGTTGACGGTTTTCCATTGTCAGGGTTCCCCAATTGTATAGGGGCTGTTGGTAGGACAAAGGTGCCTATCCTTCAACTCCCACACCAGGGTGAAGACTTTACCGACAGGAAGGGTATTTCTCCATGGTGCTGTAAGGCCTGATTGATCCCCGTGGAGGACTCACCACTGTTAATGTGGGGTGATCTCATCAGGTACATGGTGCCAGGTATGTGAACTCAGGCCTGTTTGCTGCAATGAGCCTGGGACCTTTTGCTCCTTAGATCACTCTGGACACTAATGGAGTTACAATTCCTCCTCTCGTTCTGGGAGACCCGGCTGACCCTCTGCTTCCCTGGCTGAAGAACCCTTCCACTGGCTGCTTGGACAGGAGCAAGGGTCGGTTTACCTTTGCCCTGAGTAGTTGCAGAACGTCAGTGGAGAATGCATTTGGAAGGCTGCAAGGAAGGTGGCTTTCTCAAATGAAAAGTCTGGCTGTTACCTGTCATTGTGCGTAGTGTGTTAAGTGCCTGCTGGATTTTGCACCACATCTGTGAGAGCAAGGGAGAAATCCTGGGGTAGAACCTGGAGACACTTTCTCAAAATCATGGGCCGCTGGAGAGGATGTCCCTGCAGTGTAGCCCAGGTGGTCAAGGGAGTAGGGTCAGAGATGCTCCTACTTTGATGGTGGGGTAGCTGTGGTGAATGAATGCTCTGTAAGCAGGGAAATGAATTTTAATTGGCTTCCCATTTATGGGTTGAACTGTACTTGAATGAAGTTTGTCAAACAAGTGACAATACATCTTCAATAAAACTAACAACAGTTCAACAAGGAACCTAGTGCAAACTTATGAACATTGAGACTGAGGAGCACAGAGTCATGTATGTTGAGGCACTGAAAAGGGTTCTCCTGCTTCATGTCCTGTGGAGTGGGAAGGACCTATAATTAAGCTGATTGAAATGGGGTCTCCCCAGCATGGTGTATTTTCTACACGTTGCAGGACATTGGAATATTGGGGTGCAGAGCTTGACCTTTGCAGCAGAAGGTGCTTTAGCCCAGCCATTTGCTTCTGCACTGTCTGCATCATGTCCCCATCCTGGGCCAGGCGCTCCACTTCAATCTTTGGAGGATGCTCCAGGAAACTTTCCCTCCACAGCTCTGCCTTCATGGCATGCTAGTGGGGTGAACCGAATACTTCGTGGAACTGCTCTTCGCTAGCTTTTTTCTTTCTTCTAAGATTTGACAGCGTCTCTGCGGGTGCTGTCCTCCCTTATCATTCAGCTACAGGTGCTAAGGGAAATCAGAAGAAAACACAAGTACCGATGGTCCCACTCCGTGTAGTCACCCTGCCAAGAGCGATCAAATGTTTCTTTTCCCACTGTGCTGCAGTGCCATTCTTCCGTTCCCATTCCGTGGTTCCCTTCAAGATGCTAAGAGGTTTTCCCAATGTAATTCCCCACGCTCTAGGCCCCCTGTACTTTATTTGGGAGCTGAGTCGGTGTGTGGGGTGGGAAAGGGTTCTGGATTTACTTGTAAAGGGGTTTTGTTTGGGAGTTGTTGGGTGGCCGGTTTGTGTGCATAGAGACGCGGGCTGCCCTTACGTGGATGGTATAATGCAGAGACAAGTCACCAGGAGACACAGAAGGGTCCTGTTCAGAAAAACAAATGGGCAAACTGGGAAGAAATCCAGGGTTGCAACTGACCCTGGCCGTGTTCCCCCAGCTGGTGCAGGAGTGGAGTGGAACCACTGGCTGGCCGAGTAGCCCCGAGAGAGCTGGTTTGCCTTGCAATCTTCACACCAAACCTGAGCACAGGCTTTGCCTTAAGTTCTCCTTTATGATTTCTACAGCTCAGCGTAAAGTGCCCTGCAAAACGAATAGAGTTCTGCGGTAATGACTGTGTATCCAAACGCGCTCCGGTACCTCCCAAGCTCTCTGTGGTTTGACGTCTCTCTCTAGCCTGATCTGGAGCGTTAACCTCATGAGCTCTAGAGGTCTGTGAAAGCTGAGTGCTCTCATCAACCGGGGGGCCAGGCCACCTCGGCTCATGCGGTCTGATTCCGGGGCGACGGGGAGGATGAGACCTGTGCAATGAACCGGCCGTGGTGGCTGGAGTGGGGAGGAAGGAAGGGGGAGTTTGGAGCAGCTTGGTAAGGGCAGGCGGGGTTGGCTGGGGAAAGGGGGCTGGTGGTTCTGGGATTAGGGAGTAGGAACTGCAGAGGAATAGATGTATGACAGAGGCCACATGCATCGTGCTGGGTGGGAGAAGGTTAAATGCCAAGGTGGTGGAGAGAGGGTCCTAGCGCTGCCCAGCGTGGCACTGACAGCCCTGCCCCAGAAACGGGACATTAAATCCCCCTGGGCAGTTGTATTGTAACATAGCTTGTGATCCAGCTGGCACAGCTCCCCTTGGCATCAGCGGTGTGGGGCAGGGTTCCAGGGGAGCTCCCTGGAGGTGGTGTGGGGCAGGGTGCCAGGGGAGCTCTCTGGCGGCGGGGGGGGCAGGGTGCCGGGGGAGCTCCCTGGCGGCGGGGGGGGGGGGGAGAGGGTGCCGGGGGAGCTCCCTGGCGGTGGGCGGGGCAGGGTGCCGGGGGAGCTCTCTGGCGGCGGGGGGGCGGGGGCAGGGTGCCGGGGGAGCTCCCTACCTCACACTGTCAGTCTCGCTGTCCATGTGGGGTTCTTGTGACTGTCCATGTCTGCCAAGTCAGCCAGCTCCTGGCTGCCCTGATCATTCCCCTCCCGGTGGGACCCCATGGTGTGGGCAGGTCTCAGCAGAGCAGTGGGTAGTTTGTCAGGTGCCTGCCGTGTTCTTTGTGGCACCACCACCCACAGCAAGTTTGGGTTGATTGGGAGCATTGCTTGCAAAAACGTGGTGCAGTTCCTCAGAGCATGGGCAGGAAGCAGGGGCATGGCCGAGGTCCTAGCCTGGTCCCAGGTCTTCCGGTACCTTCCCTGGAGCTCCTTGGCTTTGGTGAGCATGGCACCAGCTCCAGGAGTGCCCCTCACCTTTGTTTTCCACTGGCTGGGCCTTGTAATCACCTGTATTGTGGAGATCCTTCCAGGTGGGACAAAACAAGCATGTGTCCCAGTCCAGGGTCCCGTCAGGGTGCCAGGCAGAGCTATGAGGGAGGGGGCGTGAGTTACACATCAACTCACTCCTGTCTGGCATCGAACGAGGCCATTCCTGGCTGCCTGTCGCCACGTAAGCGAAGAGGTGACATAGAGGCCAGGGGACCCTGGAGCACACAGGTACCAGACTGGCAGATCCAGGCAGGGAGCAATGGAGTCGGGGTAGCAGTGGGATTGGTCCCCAGAAACCTTAGAGTGAACAACTCTCTGCAAAGCGGAGTCACTCCTGTTCCAAGCGCGATTCTGTGCTGCAGCCTTTCTGCACAAATACAGGCTTGGTGTGGGACTTTAATGTGAGCTTGCTGCAGTCAGTGCATGCAACGTTCCCATGTAGACGAAGCCGTACGTGGCGCAGTGCCCGTCTGTGTGAGGCTGGGCCTCTATGCCCCCACCTGGCTACAAGGTAGCGCCCACAGGCAGGGCTGCAGGCGTGAGCTGGTTCCTCCTGGCGCTCCCCCCAGCTCCTCAGAGCCGCGAGCATGCGTTGTCCTCCCCGAGTGGCAGGCCATGGGTCAGCCAGGGCGGGGTGTCTGGGCAGTGCCCATGTGGCCCTGGGGAGAGGCAGTCGCTGTCTCTGTGTGCGAGGTGAGCCCAGTGCTGTCTGCCAGGCGGAGTGTGGGGCGGGGGTGAGAGCGCCTCCCAATGGCAGAGGAGTGGATGTCTCATGGGGTGGAGGGAATCTGCTGCTTGCGAATTCAGGCTGAGAACCCCCCAAGGACAAACAAGCCCCCTCCCCACCCAGACCCCTGGTACCAGGCCAAGTGAGTGTGCACCTACCACGGATCGCCCCATGTGGGCCTTTGGGAAACAGCAGCTATCCCCTGTGTGTGGTGATTGTCCATTCTGCTGTGTGCAGCGTCCGCTCCCTACCGTCTCCCCAGGGCCCAGGGCAGTGCACGCTGGGCATCCTGGGCAGAGAGACGCTTTCTACATTAATGCTTCATGGCACCAGGACTGTACAGTCCCCCCGTCCCATCTCCCTGTCCCAGACCCCCAGGTCTCTCTCTCTCTCTCTCTCTCTCTGCCTTTTGAACGCACCCATCACAGCAGACTCACGGTGATACCGGCTCTGTAGGCAGTTCTCTCAAACGATGCTCTGCATTGTTCATTGAACATAACCAGCTGCTAGTGGCAAAGCTCTGATCCCCCAGGACCGCAGGTCAGGAAGTGGGGCTCTGAAATAAGTCATGTGGGGCTAGCCATGGGGTGGGGAATCCCCGGAGACCCTCACGCTGACTGGAGGAATCCTACATTGGCCTTCATAGAGTCCGAGGCCAGAAGGAACCATTGTGATCATCTAGTCTGACTTCCTGTCGGACTCAGCTCCAAAGAACTGCCCCAGAATGACACCCTTTGAAGAAGAGCATGTCTTAATAAATAAATAAATCTTGATTGAAAAATAGTCAGAGATGGAGAAGCCGCCATGACCCTTGTAAACGGTGCCAATGGTTAAATACTCTCACCGTTAAAAATTAACACCTTATTTCCAGTCTGGACATGTCTAGCTTCAACTTCCAGCCATTGGATCCTGTTCTACCTTCCTCCGCTAGATTGGAGCGCCTGATATTAAATCTCTGTTCCCTGTGCAGGTACTTACAGATTGTGATCAAGTCACCCCTTCACCTTGCTTAGCTTTGGGCTAGAGCTCTACAAACATTGATCAGTCTGTCATTCATGGTGACTTTTAAGCTCGGTGTCTCATTTTGGTGGCACGTGTGGGTAGCACATGCAGTTGCCGCCTCATATTTACCGTCCCTGCTCAAGAAGGAGCCGAGCCAATGATGCCCAGTTCAAGCCCCACTGAGATGGAGCTGAGCTCAGAGAGCCCAGTGACAACACTGTGACTTTGGGATTATCTGCATGCACAGCACAAGCTGCTGTGAGTGGCACCTCATTTTGGGACTCGCGGGGGCGGAGCTTGGAAGAGTTCTGCCTCCTTTCCCGTCAGGCTCACCCCTGCACATGAACAGGGTGCTTATCTAGCAACTCTGGGACGGGTTCCCCATCGGCATTAAAGGAAGGGGGCTGCAATGCGCCCATATTAGCCGGAGACGACGCTCATTGCCTGCTGCTGTCTGGATGTTTGCCGTGAGCTGCGTCAGAGCTCTGAGGAAGGCAGCTAAGGATCGGCAGAGACCGCTCAGTTTGGAAGGGGAACAGCTGTGAGGTGGGGAGAGAACTGACCATACCTAACACCTCCTGAGATCCCTGCAAACCGCTGAGGGGGAAGCCTGGTTTGGTGCTGCCCACTTGGTGCCCGCGGGGTCATTCGGAGCTGCCCTGCGGCGCGGCTGTTATGCGTCGTCCTGTCCAGGGGGTCTCACAGCTAATGTGCGCTGCCCTCCAGCCTGCATTTCCCATTGCGCGTCCCTTTGCCCCTCAGAACTCCCTGGATGGCTTCACCGCAGTGTTTCTTTGTTACACCAAGGCTGGAATTGGGCAATGCTCCATCCTATGAGCCCAGGCTGGAGACACCGCCTGGGAATAGCTATTGAAGTTAACCCTTTATGGTGTCTTTATTACCCCGGTGTCTAGCCCTTGCCCTTCATTTAAGATTGTTGTAAGAAACAGTTAAGCTCTGTTATGGAACCAGGATGCCCAAACAATAGTCACCTCCACCCCAGCCACAAGGACGTGTCACCCCTCAAGACAAAGAGACAAGCCAGGCACATGTGGGTGGCAGGGTTTTGCTGGCTATTGTGTTGTGAAGGTTTGTGTGGCTGTGAAAGAGAAGCAGGCAGACCAGACATGTGGAAAGAGAAGGCAGCAAGGAAGCAGCAGACACAGTCAGAACAAGCCCTGTGTAGAACTGTCCTGAGAAAAGGCTAGGTAGAGCGCTTTTGGGCTGAGTGCTGACTGGAAAGTGGCTTGGAACTGTAAGCAAAGATGCTGTCTTGTCTGACTCCTGCTGTGTTCAGGGAAACAGGACTTTGTATATTCTTTGTAAACAAACAAGATTGCACCAAACACCTGACTCCATCATCAGTTTCCCCTTCAAAAGACAATAACCCACAGTTCCTGAAATGTCTTGCAAACTGCTCAGGTCCTAAAAGGGGTAACAGGATGATGTGATCACACATTACTGGAGCAGACACTGCAGATGTAGTTCTGAGATACAGGATTCCCACAATGCTCCGTCTCTTCCCTGAGCCCAGCTCAGAGGATATGGCACAGGCATCCTACTGCAGGTGAGCTCCGTGGGGGAGAGATCTGGTTACCCTCCAGTGATCAGTGAGTGGCAGGCTCCAGGAGACAGGGCTGGTGTGTCCTGATCCCCTCCCATACTTCTCTCGGCTCCCTCACGTGTTTCAAAACCTCCTCTCCTCCTTGGCTCAGCTGAGACTACCATAAAACTGACTCTGGGAGCTCATTTAAATTACAGCTAGAGGGGAAATAGAAACAAATATTGACCTGTTTTTGTTTCCTTGTGTGAACAATCCAAACTATTTGACTGATTTAAGCGCCCATCCTGGATTAGTGAAAAAATAGATTATTTTCACTTTGAATTGTTCAGAAACAAATAAAGGGCCGGGGTACTGGTATGGTAATTTACTCTTTGCTGTTCTTGAAAGAATCAAACAATTCCAGAGTCAGATACCTAATGCGAGCACCGCAGGTAGGGTTGCTGGGTTTTGTGGGTGTAATTTTGGTTTGTGAGATTTGTTGGAGGGGTCTACTTTTCAGAACAAAATGAGCAAGAATTGAAAAGATTTTGAAAGCTCTCTCTGGAGAGGTTGGAAAGTCTGAACACTTCTGAGATGTTTTAGAAATTCTGAGTTAACCCTGATCACTTTGTTTAAAAAAAAACACAAAAAAACCCAACAACCCAGCCCTGGCATTCTTTGTGAGGACTTCTAAAAGACTCCGGAATGCACTGGCTGCTGAATAAATTATAAACACACTTCCTCTGGTAGGGCTCCCGTTCCAGGCAGCAGATCAAAAAGCAAATTAAATACTCTTTGGTGTAATTTCAAATGGAGCTAGAGGGTTCATTCTGAAGATTATGGATTCAAATTATTTATCTTTTCTGTTAAGATACTGAGAGGGGAAAATGCTTTGGTTAAAAGTTTTGACTTGGGGTGGGTTGAAAGGGGAAAGCCGAGAAAGAGACAGGAGCGCCTCAGCCCTTTGCATTGATCTCCCGGGACTTGTATCGGGTTGTGCCTGCGTTGTGCTCTGGCCGCAGAATGCCCAGGAGATGATGTCTGCTCCACCCTAATGCCATCGCTGCTTAGTAACAGGCTCTGGAGGGGAGCTCCCGAGGCGTCCTCCTTTCCGCATGGCGTGGGGAACACGGATATCCACGTAAGGATATTTTACTCAGGCTGATCCAGCATTTCTAAGCTGCCCATTTCGGAGAGGGGGGACTCAGTATTTCGGCCCAGGAGTGAAATCCAGGCCCCACTGAAGACAGTGGTAATTTTGCCATCAACTGCGGTAGAGGCAGGATGTCAGCCACGAGAGCGCTGGTGGTCATGGGTGCTCCCAGTTCTGGGCCTGCAGTGCAGTGTGGCCTGAGCCACAGCCCACGGAGATCAACGGGAAAACCCCTCCCTGACTCCACAGACCCACATCAGACCCACAGTGGAGCTGCTGCACAGTCAGAGCGTCCTGCAGACTGAGGGCCATGGCTGGGGATGACTCAGCTAGAAACTAGGCTCCATGAGTGCTGGAACTAGAGGTGCTGGGGGGGCTGTCACACCCCCTGGCTTGAAGTGTTTCCATCATATCCGGGGTTTACAGCTTCGTTCAATGGATCTGAGGACCCTCCTGCCCCTGTACAAATTGTTCCATGACCCCCATTGGGATCCCAAACTATCTGCCAGAAAGAAAGAAACTGAAGGGTGTCTATGCACGTCTCAGCCAAGTGCCTGGCCCCTGAGCCCTTCAACGCCCTAGCAGAGCTGGGTGGGAGCCCCCCATCCCCGGGGAGCCCTCTTCCTCTCCCCTAAAACGGGTTCTCGTGTCGTGAGCTGTTTGGGCAGAATGCTCCCTGGGTGTGCGGCCAGCGCAGGGGAAGTGTGGGTAGGGTAACCAGCTTTCAAATTGCTGACAACCAAACCCCCCTGCCCCACTTCTTCCCCCGCCCCCAGGACCCACCCCTGCTCTGCCTTTTCCCACAAGGCCCTGCCCTGCCTCTTCTTCCAGGTCCCACCCCTCACTCGGTCATCTCCCCCTCCCCCCATCACTTGCTGCTCTCCTCCCTCATCCTTCCGTGTAGCGGATCCTCTTCACCTCCCCCCTCTCCCCCCATGCCCCCTGGATCTGCTCTGGAGCTGGCACGGCACGGCACGGCACGGCATGGCACGGCACGGCACGGCATGGCACGGCACGGCATGGCACGGCACGGCATGGCACGGCACGGCACGGCACGGCACGGCATGGCTGCCTGCCCAGGAGATGCAGGTCGGAGGTGGCCCGGGCTGAGCAGAGGCTGGTGCGGGTTGATGACCCGTCACCTCCCCACACCTGCCCACGGTCACTGGACTTTTGGTGTCCGGTTAGTACATCTGACTGGACACTGTCAGGATCCCTTTCTGGGCACATGGTAAGCGTAAGTGGGGCCAGTGCAGGGGGAGCATGGAGCAGTGCAGAGGCCAGTGCGGGAGGCTCGTGGGGGCAAGTGCCGTGGCCAACGCAGGGGGCATGGGGGTTTAGTACAGGGCCCAGCTCAGGCAGTGTGCGGGGGCCAGTGCGGGGAGTGTGTGGGCCTGGAGTCGGCCCTTGGCACTGTGGTGAATTTCACCCTCCTGAGCAATTGCCAAGTGCGCAGCAGTGGCCCCGTTTGCCTGCAGAGCTGCCGCACCACCGGCTTTTAACGGGCTAGCGCAAACCATTGAGGGAGCCCTGGAGAACGAAAGACACTGGAGGAAGCCAAGCCTGAGCCGGCTCTGACTGGAGCCCGCTGTGCCACAGGCGCTGGAGAGGAAAGGTGGTTTTACTGGAACGGCTCTGCATTAGGTTATGTAAGGCTCTAAT
Source organism: Mauremys mutica (assembly GCF_020497125.1). Classification (NCBI taxonomy): domain Eukaryota; kingdom Metazoa; phylum Chordata; order Testudines; family Geoemydidae; genus Mauremys; species Mauremys mutica. The sequence continues at coordinate 28,203,377 of NC_059087.1, forward strand.
AGCACTTGATGTTGTAGAACAATCCAAACTGCACTTTCTCTCTCATTCCTCTGGCTTCCTGCCTGCAAATTGGCCGCGTGATGTGTCAGTTTCCCCCAGCTTCGGTCCCGGACATGAGTTATCAACTGGAGTTCAAAAAAGGCTTTAAGTATATTTGAAACATTTAAAAAATCCTCTTGAATCTCCGCAGCGAGCGCCGATAACGGGGAACAGTCAGAAATATTATAAATTGATCAGTGCTTTGTCTGAAAAAGAAGATGACTCCTTAACATCATTAAGTGGTGACCTTTAAAACTCATATTCTCCCTGCCAGCCTGAAATGACAGTGGACTGGAGCAGAGACGGATGGCAGTGGTGGGGAATAAAATCAATTGTTTGCCGAGATGTGTGTGTGTTTTCAGTGGTGCACAGGTCCCTGGGCCGCTGTTCGTTGCCTCTTGCAGCACATTTCTGGTTTACAGCAGAATAAATTCTCTTTGCTCCCCAGGATGAATTTTCAGTCGTATGTCATGTTTTACAAGAGGCTGACAGCCCCAGCTGGGGAGACGGATGGTTCCCCAGCCCGAGCTCACCTCAGGGACTTGATTAGATTTTTCATGCAGAAGCAGACGAGCGGGTTGTGTCCCGGTGGGTTTGCACCCTGGGCCTTTGCGCTGCCTCTCTGCTCCATCTGGGTTATTGCCATGATGGGCACTAGGGGGCAGCACCAGGCCTGGGGTCAGCGGTGCCAGCTCCGCTGAGCTCGCCCCAGCTCTGGCCCTAGAACCTCAGCTGCCCGGGTGCTAACTGGCTGTGAATGGGCGAGGAGATGGGTCCCAGGCTCAGGCTCTCCATGGGGGGCCCTGGAATAACCATCGCCTGGGGGGGGTGGACTTGAGCCCTCATGTGGGGTGGAGGCAGATAGGTCCAGGCCCCAGAGGTGTTGCCCTGACTCCAGTGGAGTCTGGCCCGTTGTTCTCCACTGTGCCTGAGCACGTGACTCTAAAGAGCCCCATTCCTTAACACGCGTGGGCTTGCCAGCACCATCACGCCTCAGGCGCCAGGGGACCTGCTCAAACAGCACTGGCTTCCTGGGTTAAACCCTCAGGATCCCGGTCCGGCCACGCGGCCCTGGCTGGGCCCTCATCCCCTAACTCCTGCTCCAGCCATGCACCGCGCGAGGCTCTGAACTCCTCACCACGGTACTGACGTAGGGACCGTGCTGGCGCCCCCATGGGCTCTGTGTCTGACTGGTGCTTTGGGATGCGGCTGGCGGGGCGGGGGGCTCTGCACGTTTTTCCACCAGGGCTCCGGAAGTCCTTGCTCACACCTAGGGATGCGGGTGGTTGTCTTGTGCCTGGAAAGGGGAGACTTTCCCGGCATGCTGTGAGCGCCTGGCTGGGTGAGGCGGTGGCATGGTCCGTGTGGCTCAAGGAGAGGGGGCTTGACAGAGCGGCACACCTCAGAGGGTCCCCAGGGAGCAGTGCACAGGAGGGAGGAGAGAGGCTGCACGAAGCCCGAGCTGGACTGTGCCGTCACCGGTGGGACTTGTAGGGGCCTTTGAGGGTGAGGTGCCGACATCAGGCCTGATTCTGATCTTCCCCATTGATTGCACTGGGGTTACTCCTGATTTACATCAGAATGAGCTCAGAATCAGCCCCGCTAGGCCAAACCCACAGTGCAAACCTGGAGGAGCTCAGGGATCTTGGTGGAGCTCCTCCAGATTTACACAGAGGGCAGGGCTTGGCCTTTGCTTTGATTTCTGCCACCTCCAGCTGTAGGAATCGCTAGGGGCCATCTGGTTGGGGACCCCACCTCCATCCGGGGCTAGCAGATGCCCCACAATGCACCTGTGCAATTATGCATGGAGGGAGGGGTCACTTGGTGACCCTACTTGTCTTGCACGTAAGGCTCAGTGTGTAACTAGAAGGCCAAATTCTGGTCTGAGCCGCCCTGGGGGAGATCTGGAGTGGCTCCATTCCATCTGCGGCGCGTCTCCATGGAAAGGCTCAGGACTCAGTTTGCTAGTGTCTCGGCTGCGCTCCAAGGGCTGCGCTCTTCGTCCGCTCCAGCGCGCACCCTCCGAAGGCGAAAATGCTGTCAGGGAAGTGCAGGGAAGCAATGCATCTTCTTTACGACCCGCTTTATTCCTCCTTTGAACTTTCCGAGGCTGATGGAGAGGATCCTGTGCGCTGTGGTGCGAGAGACCGGCCCCACTGCAGAGGGAAATGTCACTTTGTCGTTGGTCCACTGGGCAGTCAATCATCCCTACCAAAGAGGAGCCGAGGCCAGGGAAGGAGTGTGGCTGCTTGGAGGGGAAGGTTTGGGAAAACCCCAGGTCAGGGCGGCCGGGGGAAACGGGGCAACGGATGGGCATGTGCGCCAGAGCCTGGAGCTGCACAATAAGCAGCACCCTAGATGCCCAGTTTGTCCAGTGGCCTGTGGAGCCATCTGGGGGGGTTCCAGACCCAGGCAGCTCCCTGCACTGCGAGACAGGAACGTGCCCGTAAAGTGGCCAGCTGGGAGCCTGCTGCTCCTGCGCTGCAGAGCTTGGGGGGAGTGCGCTGACCAGCTGCCAGGAGCCCAGGGCCGAGTGAGCTCACCATTGCGGGAGGAGACGAGGAATCCCCTGCGAACGGGGGCTGGAAAGAGGCGCCCCTCCATTCCCATCCGCAACCCCAGTGCCACGTGCCTCCCCACCTGCCTGCATCCGCCTGCCTCCCACCCCACGCCAAGTCTCTCTCCTCTGCAGTAATCCTCAAAGCACGTGGTCCCTGCTCAGGCTGATGGGCATCACATTTCTGCCCCCCAGGACCGACCCCTCGCTGCTGCTACTCTGGCATCCCCAGGAGCCACCTGCTTGCCCAGTGGCTGTGGCCAGTTCCGCTCTCTGCCCCCCCCGGGCGATGGCGCATCGTGCCCAGCCCCTCTCATTGCCTGCCGGCTGCTTTGCTGCCTGGGTGAAGGGGCTTGTAGGCGGAGCGCTTGCATTGCAGCTACAGATCTGTGTCTGCTCCCAACTTGGCCTGACTTTGGGCTGTCTTTGTCTGAGCTCAGGCAGCCCTTAAAGCAGACATCTGTGCTCCCAGATTTATGGGAGCCGTATATCAAGAGGGAGAGTAATAGCTTTGGTGTAACCCCCCTCGCAGAAGGGTCCCCAGCCTGGGAGCAGGTTGGCGCAGACACGTCTGCAGGATCCGTTCCGGGACAGAGCCTCCTTAACTCTCTAGCTTCAAAAGCGGCCGTGCAGGGCTAGGCTGGGTCTCTTGCGGAGGGATGGGATGCAGGGACAAGCGCCCACGCCACACACTGCACGGCAGGGGGTGGGTCTCCACAGCCTCACGCCTGGTCTGCAAGTCGACCCCAGCTACAGAGCTGAGGGGTGGGAGAAATCCACACCCCTGCGTGACAGCGGGAAGCCAGACGAACCCCCAGTGGAGGCCGCACTAGGCTGGCAGAAGAAGTCTTCTCTCGACCAAGCTACCGCCTCTCAGAGAGGTGGATTAACCACGCTGACGGGAGACCACGTACATAGTGTCTATGCGGAAGTGTTACATGGCGCAGCTGGGCTGTGGCAGCGGTTCTAGTGTAGACAGGACCTCAGTGTCTAGGCCAGGAGCAAAACACTGGTGGGTTCTTCCAAGCTGCCCCAAGCTCCCCAAAGCCTCAGGAGAAGAGGCTCCCTTGGCTTCCATCCTGGGGATCTTCCAGTCCCAGTCCGAGGAGCTGCGGGTCACCCTAGCTGTGCTGCAAAGCATCTGCCGCCCCTTTGGGTGCGGTCAGCACAATGGGTTGTGTTAATGCCACTGTTCTCGTCCCCCGGGAGCTCCGGCCAGGCCGAGCCTTGGGATCGGAGCTGGGCCCATCATGGATTTGTAGGGCCGCTGGCAACTGTGCAAAATGACCAAAAATTGCTCTGGATTGAAGAAAGCTTTAATTGGCCCCGCAATGAAACCTTCCCTTTGGATTGCAGGCGGTTTTACATGTTTGAGAAATAACATTCGTGGGCGCTGGGAAGTGCCGAGCGTCGGGAAGGGGAGAGGCTGGCGCTGGGAAACGTGGACAGGAGACATTTTGATTGGTTGGATATTTCCGTTTGTTTGTTTCTAGGGTTTTTGTTGAAACGAATCAGCGAAATGGAGGCAGATTCACAGAGCCTCTCCCCAGCTCTACACGGGCCTGGCTGGCCTGATCTCTCCCGACCCCAGGGCCCAGCAGGCTGGGGGAACTGGCCTTTGAGCTTCCAGCTCTGTGCTTCCTAGTCACAGCAGGCTCCACTGGGCTCAGGTTGGCGTGCTCTTGGCCCGGCTGGCAGCGCCGCGTACTCCCCCCTACCTCAGGAGCATGTAAAGAGTCAGGTGTGCATAAAGCAGCGAGCTGCTGGCCCAGAGCCACCAGGGCTCTGCTCCCTCCAGCCACGTTCTCCTGTGTGTCTCCAGCTGCTCTCGCCCGGCCTGTGGGTGCTGGGACCCCGTTCTGTCCCCAGGAGGCTTTGACTCTGTGTCCCTCTCCATCCAGCTATGCTGAGGGGATGTTCCGCACAAACCCATTCCCCACCTGCACCCCGGGTTCTGCTCCTCCCCAGAGTGTCCTGTAGGGCCACCCTGCCGGTGGGAGGGGCCCAGAGCGGCTCTGCATGGGTCCCCTGCTGTGCCCCACCAGGAGCCCACCCCAGGCAGTGTCATGGCTGTCACTGTTGTTCCTGCAGGTGTTTTCCCTCTGGAGGGCCTAATTATTTTGTAGCTCGGTGAGAGAGCCTCTGGGATGCATGCACAAGTGTGCAAGGCTCCGAGAGGATGTCAGCACCTGCACAGCCAGGACAGGTGGGCCGCTTTAGGCCAGGCTTCATGGCACAGCTCTGTCTTGCCTGCCTGGGGACTCAGGGATTCCTAGATTCCAAGGCCAGAAGGGGCCACTGCGATCAGCTAGTCTGATGTCCTGTATCACACCGGACTGAGAACTGCCCCCACGTAATTCCTAGAGCAGCGCTTTTAGAACCGCCACCAATCTCGAGTTTAAAATGGTCAACGACACAGAATCCACTATGACCCTTGGGGAATTGGTGCAATGGTTCATTCCCTAACTTTAAAAAAAACCCAACATCTTATTTCCAGTCTGAATGTAACTAGCTTTATCTTCTAGCCGTTGGACCTTTCTCTGCTACACCGAAGAGCCAGTTATCAAAGATTTGTTCCTATAGAAGTACTTATTGACTGTAATCAAATCATCTTTTAACCGTCTCTGTGCAAAGCTAAATAGATTGAGTCTGTCACTAGAAGGCAGGTTTTCTAATCCATTCATCATTCTCACAGCTCTTCTTTGAACCCTCTCCGGTTTATCAACATCCTTCCTGAATTGTGGGCACCAGAACTGGACCCAGTTCTCCAGCAGCGGTCGCGCCAGTGCCAAATAAAGAGGTAAAACAACCTCTCTGCTCCTACTCGAAACTGCAGTTTATGCCTCCAAAGATCGCATTACCCCTTTTGGCCAGAGCGGTGTACTGGGAGCTCATATTCAGCTGAGTATCCACCATGACCCCCAAACGTTTTCACAGTCACTGCCTCCCAGGACAGAGCCCCCCATCCTGTGAGTGTGGTCTACATTCTTTGTTCCTAGATGTCCACGTTTACATTTAGCCGTATTAAAACATATATTACTTGCTTGCATCCAGTTTACTAAGCCATCTAGATCGCTCTGTGTCAGTGCCCTTCATTATTTACCATGGCCTCAAGTTTTCTGTCATCTGCAAGCCTGATCAGTGATGATTTTCATTTCCTTCCAGGCCATTCATAAAAATGGTAAATGGTGAAGAGTGGGACCCTACTAGAAATGCACCGGCGTGATGACGATTCCCTGTTTACAGTTAGGTTTTGAGACCGATCAGTTAGCCAGCTTTTAATCCATTTAATCCGTGCCATGTTCATTTTATATCATTCTCGGGTTTTGATCGAAGTGTTCTGTGGGACCAAGTCGACTAGCTAACAGAGTCTAAGTATATTACATCAATACGATTACCTTTATCAACAAAACTTGACAAAAGAAGGTATCAGGTTAGTTTGGCAGGATGAATTTTCCATAAACCCATATTGATTGGCATTAATTACATTACCCTCCTTTAGTTCATTATTAATCAAGTCCCATATTGGGCACTCCATTATCTTGCTCAGGATCAATGTCAGACTGACAGTAGATAATTACCCAGGTCATCCTGTTTACCCTTTTAAAAACTGGTGCACGATTAGCTTTCTTCCAGTCTCTGGAACTTCCCCAGTTCTCCAAGACTTAATGCAAATCTGCATGAATGGTCCAGCAAGCTTCTCAGCCAGCTCTTTTAAAACTCTTGGATGCAAGTTATCCGGACCTGCAGATTTTAAACGTCCAGCTTTTGTAGCAGCTGTTTGACATCCTCCTGAGATACTGGTGGAAGAGAAAGAGTGTCATCATCATTGGGTGGCAGGACTACATATGATCTGGCTTTTTCTGAAATCTAGAATAGAGATATTGTATTGACCACCTCTGCCTTTTCTACACCATTGATAATTCTATCATTTCCATCTTCTTTATACACTTAAACACTCCTTCTGCCTGACGCAAAGGGAGGGCCACTCCCTGGAAATGCTGCCGAATGGGGTATCCCCTGGCTGTCTGGCAGCTGCTCAGCACCCCCTGCTGTTTCATGGCAGATACACCAGCTGTGTCTGGCTGGAGCTCGCCTGTCATTCCCGTCTGATGGCTCCAAGGTGGCCTGTCTGGGATCAGGTGATGTTCTGAATCCAGTGCCCAGTCACCGCAACCCCGACTGGCAGAGGTGCCAGGGACAGCCTGGGATCGAACCCACTCTGTGCCCATCAAGGTGGCATTGGGCAGAGTGATGGGCCTGGGGGCAGAGGGTTCTGTTCCCCTCTCTATGCCTCTGACTCTGTTCTGTGGTGCTGATGGTAGTGGGCTGGGGGGAGTCTCCATCACTGGCAGTTTTAAAATCTGCTCTGGCTGAAAGGGAATTATTGCGAGGTGGGAAGTGGCTCTGCCCTGTGCAATACTGGGAGGTCAGTCAGGATAGTCCAATGGGCCCTTCTGGCCTGGGAATCTCTGTGGGGGTTGCTCATGTTTGGAGCAGTTCATGCGCCCTGCAGCCTGACGGGCAGAACGGCTCCGGCTGAGACTCCTGGAGCCAGCAGTCAGGGGCTAGTAAGGCAAAGATGGGGAAAGAGACACTCTGGGAGCAAGCCGGGCACTGAGGTGCTGAGCTGCAGAGAGAGCTGGGCGCCAAGGGCATCGTGCTGCAGAGAGAGCCAGGCACCAAGGGCATCATGCCGCAGAAGGAGCCGGGTGCCGAGGGCATCGTGCCACCGAGGGTGCTGAGCCGCAGAGAGAGCCGGGTGCCGAGGGCATCGTGCCGCAGAAGGAGCCGGGCGCCAAGGGCATCGTGCCGCAGAGAGAGCTGGGCGCCAAGGTGCTGAGACGCAGAGAGAGCTGGGCGCCAAGGGCATTGTGCTGCAGAAGGAGCTGGGCACCGAGGGTATCGTGCCACAGAGAGAGCTGGGCACTGAGGGCATTGTGCCGCAGAAGGAGCTGGGCACTGAGGGCATTGTGCCGCAGAAGGAGCTGGGCACTGAGGGCATCGTGCCGCAGAAGGAGCCGGGCACTAAGGGCATCATGCCGCAGAAGGAGCCAGGCACCGAAGGTATCGTACTGCAGAGAGAGCCGGGCACCCAGGGCACCATGGAGAGCCGTGTAGCCGCAGCAGCATGAGCGGCGGGAAGAGCTAGCCGCCAAGCACGTACCTAGGCTCTCGGATGGGATCGTAGTCACGCTGGCCAGCCCCTCCCGCCGCTGGTGCTGCCGTTGCCACACAGCTACGTTTAGCACCGTGGCTCGGTCTGGGCCAGCGCGGGTACGTCCCCTCGGCTGCCATTACACCCCCTGCTCCAGCGTCGAGGGACCCTGAGTGGTGCTGTGCCCAGGCTGGTGCCGACTCCAGGCTGCTCCCTGATGCCCCCCGCAGACATGAGGCAGGGCAGGCTGGAGCTCTGCATCTGGCGAGGGGAGGAGAGGCCTGTGGCCTTGGCTTGTGGGCATGACAGGAGCAGGCCCCTCCCCTCTTGTCAGGCTTGTCTACACTACCTCTGAAGTCAATGTAACTTACGTCACTCGGGGGGTGAGAAACCCAACCCCCCGAGCGACACAAGTTACGTCGACGTCAAGCCCTGTCTGAACTGCGCTATGCGGGCGGGAGACGCTCTCCCTCCGTCGAGGTGGAGTCGGCAGGAGAGCACTCGCCCATCGATGGCGGGCGGGAGTGAAGACAAGCCCTTTGTTCCAACATGTCTCTAGCAGCCAATGTTTTCCTGAATCGAGTCCGGGCTCGATGCTTTCTGGAAACTCTCAGCTGGGGGCTGCCTTGGAGCCAGCTCTCCCAGGCAGGAGAATCGGGCCAGACTGCACTGGGAGAAGAAGGGATGATGGTAATCGGACTGCTGTGATTTTTAAGGTCCCATCCTTGCCCCCACCAGGGATCTGCTAGAGCTCACTGAGGAGCTGGCACCATGGCTGGGAGATATTCTGCTTCTTTAGCCCTTCGATTGCTTGAGCAGTTACAAAAATTTGTCTTTAAAAATTCATGTTGTTCTGTATCATGTTAAATATTTATTTTTGAGGAACAATGCGAGCCCCTCTCCCCCTGCCTTGCTATGATCCCTATTTTGCATATGAAGTGATTAATAATTAAGCGCCCGTATTTTATTTTGACTAGCAGATCAGATGCAGCAGCCGGCTGGGTGCTGTGTGGAGCCACGAATTTCAGAGAAGGGAGGGTGCAGGAATTCACCTGCATTATCTCCAGACAGAGGGCTGTTACTGCAGCTTGCCAGATGGGATCAGGAAGGCAACTCTCATGGCCCAGCTCACCCTGGGAAGGAGATCGCAGAGATTTCTAGATCCCAAGGCCAGCAGGGACCATTGTCATCATCTAGCCTGACCTCCGGTCCAGCACAAGCCAGAGAACTGCCCCAAAATACTTCCCAGAGCAGCTCGTTTAGAAGAACACCCAGTCGTGAGTTAAAAATGAACCGTGATGGAGAAGCCACCATGATCCTGGGTAAATTGTTCCAGTGGTTAATGACTCTCACAGTTGTTAATTTGCTCCTTATTTCCCGTCTGAATTTGTCTAGTTTCAACTTCCAGCCATTGGATCATGTTCAACCTTGCTCTGCTAGAGTGCAGAGCCCATGATTAAATATTTGTTCCCCACGTAGGTATTTACAGACTGTAATCAAGTCACCTCTTAATCTTCTCTTTGTTAAACTAAGTAGATTGAGCTCCTTGAGTCTGTCACTAGAAGGCAGGTTTTCTAGTCCTTTAATCATTCTTGTGGCTCTTCTCTGAACCCTCTCCAGTTTATCAACATGCTTCTTGAATTGTGGGCATCAGAACTGGAGGCAGGGCCGGCTCTACCATTTTTGCTGCCCCAAGCAAATAAAAAAAAGCCGCCCCAAGAATGGCCAGAACACTATCCCTTAGCATGTGCTGCCCCAGGCACGTGCTTCCTCCGCTGGTGTCCGGAGCCGGCCCTGACTGGAGGCCGTATTCCATCAGGTTTCAGAGTGGGAGCCGTGTTAGTCTGTATCAGCAGCAAAACCAACGAGGAGTTGTTTGTTATTCCAGCAGCGGTCTCACCAGTGTCAAATACAGAGGTAAAATAACCTCTCTATTCTCACTTGAGATTCCCCTGTTTATGCATCCCAGGATCAATTCAGCTCTTTCGGCCCCAGCATTGGCCTGCTCATGTTCAGCTGATTATCCTCCCACAAATCTTTCTGAGAGTCAGCGTTTCCCAGGGTAGAATCCCCCAGCCTGTCAGAGTGGCCTACACTCTTTGGTCCTAGATACAGTAGATGCAGTTACATTTAGCCGTATTAGAACTCAGATGGTTGGCTTGAATCCAGTTTCCCAAGTGATCCAGCTCACTCGGTAGCAGCGACCTGTCCTCTTCACTATTTACCATTCCCCCATCTCTGTTTTTGTGTCAGCTGCAAACTCCGTGAGGATCCTTTCACGGCTTCCTCCCTATTTGTAGCATCAAGGGGCCTGGGTTTGCCCTGCCATGGAACAGGCCATGAGATCCAGCCCCACGCCCAGAGGATTCCCAAGATCAGGGCAAGACCAGGACTATCTCTGTAGCCTCAGGCCATGTTATCCCTCTGCATTGTCAACTCTGCTGGGCTCGTGCTGAGGCGGGGGGGAAAGAAGAGGTGACACCATCGCTTGTCTAGGTACCGACACATGGAGAAGAGATCTGATCTGGGAGCGGGCTTGCAACCTCGCTGCCAAAGGCACAAAACGTTCCAATGGCTGAGAGTTAAAGTTAAACAAATTCAGGCTTGAAATAAGACACAATTTCCTAGCAGTGAGGGTGGTTAAACGCTGGAACAGCTCACTGGGGAGGTGATGGACTCCATCGCTTGGAGGCTTTAAAATGAGATTCAATATCTTTCTAAGAGATTGCTTACATCCAGCTTCAGGGGGTAATTCTGTGGCCTGTGGGTGGGCTCAGGCTGGCTGGTCGAGTTTCCTTCTGGGCCATGAGGAGCATGGGAAGCTCTGCATTACCCTCAACATGCCCATAATACGTGCAGCTCTGCATTAAGACAAGGGCTATAATCAGTTCAAATCTCATGCTTCAGGTCGCCAACCAGTCTATTGCAGGGGTCAGGAAGGATTTTTCCCCTGAAGCATAATTGGCCACATGTGGTCTGTATTTTCTTTTGCCTTCCCCAGAAACATCAGGCACCGGGGACAGGTCATCTGGCAGGGTAGACAGCTACCAGGAGATGATACAGAGACTCCCCTTTCTCAGATGCCTGGCTGGTGGGTCTTGCTCACCTGCTCAGGATCATACTGACTGCCAGCTATGGGGTCAGGAAGGACTCTTCCCCCAGGTCAGATTGGCAGGGACCTTGGGGGTGTTTCACCTTCCTCTGCAGCGTGGGGCATGGATCGCCTGCTGGGACCATCTGGGCATGTCTCACCTAGACAGTTCCCTGCCGTCTGGTGGCACCTTGGTCTCTCCCGCTCACTGTCTGCAGCACATCACAGTTTAGTCTCCCGGGGACTGGCTAAGCCAAGTTCTCGGGCTCAGTGTAGGGGATCTGGGTGAAATGCAATGGCCTGTGCTGGACTGGAGACCAGACTGGATGATCTAATGGCCCCTTCCAGCCTTTCAACTCTGTGAAACTGTGTGAGGATGATGCACGTCCCTCCCTGATTCTGCCCAGCCAGCGCAGCCCTTTGCCTGGCGCTTCCTCACCTGCCGCTCCCTGGGCCAGTGGAGAGGCCACACACGGTTCAGGAGACTGTCATGGAGGGAGCTGACCCCATGCTGCAAGGAGGGAGATCCACTCGTGCCTGATTTCTCCCCCCCTTAGTATGGGGGGGAGGGTTCAAAGGTGCCCACGCTCCTCCCATCCTGCCCCTTGAGAGGTACGTGAGGGCGCTGGGGAGGGAGCGTGGGAGTATCGTCTAGGCACTATCCAGAACAGTAGACATGTGTCTAACATAGTAAGTTGAATACAATACAGGCCGAAACAAACCGGACACGCTGAAACGAGCCATCCGGACATGATGGAAGTGAGGAGTTAAAACAAATTGCTCTGAAATCTCCCCATCAAAAATGGTGTCAAAACTGGCACATTCTCATGAACCAATTTGGTTTTGACAGAGCTGCGTTTTCCAGTGGCAAACTGTTCCATCCCCGAGCTCTACGTTTATGGCTCGAATGACAGACTGACGGCACTGTGGGTGATCGGCTCCAGAGTCCCAGGAAATCTGTGTTGCCAAACTACTTCTGACTGACTGGGGCGAGACCTTGTCCTGGAGAGCGAGGAGGCTCTGAAGGATCTGTAGCAGCCTGGAAACGGGGCGTGCTGTGTCTGGGGATAGGGTGTGGGGATCACACGGAGCGGCTGCTATTTCTTATTTAACAGCTTCATTAGTGAGCTGGAGGAAGGAATCAACAACATGGTCATGAAATCCACAGATGGTGCTAAACTGGGAGGTGTTGCAAACAACAGGGAAAGTGGAGAAATAACGCACAATGACTAGGAGAGTCTAGAAATTCACGCACAACACAATGGAGCCAGAGTCAGCGTACAAGCAAATGATACAAAAGAGACACTGAAGGACAGGGCCAGCCCTGAGTAGGAGTAACGATGGAAGGACCCCAGTGAGACTGTACAACAGCAAATTAGCGCTGAGCTGGTGGTACCGTGTGGAAACTGAAAAGGCCAACAGCCTTCGGGATCCCTGCATCACGGAGCAGGGACAGGCAGGCTGTGTCCGCGTGGCTTTGGGGTGACCGCACTTGGAATCTTGCCGTTATTTCTGGGCACGTTGTTAACCAAAAGACACTGAAAAAGCAGAGGAAAACCCTTGCAGCTCGCCCCAGCCACGGCTGGTGTGTGTGTAACAGTCAACGTCTCCATGCGGCTCTCCTTTTCCCCAGCTCTCAGATCAGTGTCTGGCTCGTCTCAGCCCCTCTCTCCACTGCAAACGAGACCCCCTTTGCACCGGGCCACTGCATCTTAGCACTGAGTGTCGATGGGCTCAAATGATTCCCTGAGGCGCAGTAAAGTGCATATCCTGGGCAGTGGCAGCAGATGCCTTCCTGGAGTCGGGCATGGCAGGGTGGGCATGAGGGCAGTAGTGGTTCCTTGCTAACTGGCGTATTGCTGTCCCTCAGCCAGGCCGGTGGGACTCCAGCTGTGACGCTTTCTGGCCATTGCATTTTATAATAAGCAATTACTGGTTTGGGGCTGGGACCCAGGGAGAGATGGGATTCGCTGTCTTGTGAAATGGAAAATGGATTTCTTTTCATCTGAAGCTGGCTGGCCCAGTGCCAGCCAAGCAGCTGCCTCCCCCACCGTGCACAAGGCGGCTGGGAGATGTGACTCGCTTGCTTTCCTTTATCAGCTGTTCAGTGCAGAGAATGGCTTTGCTGAGAGATGAGCCGGGTTTCTGGAGCCGGGAATGCAGCACGAAATGGAAGTGGGGTGGGGCGGGCTTTGTTCCAGCCACATCCCCTTGCCTCTCTCCCTGCAAGGCTGGCAGCCCACGCCCACAGCTCTGCAGATTTCCAGCCACCCGCTCAGCCACCCGGGCCCTTGGTGAATTGATACTTGACGAGGATGATGACACTTAGCGCAGCTCCAGCATCCGCCACTTCACAAACCATCACGCAGGCAGGCACTGATTTGCAGCTGAGGGACAGAGAGATTGTGTGACTTGCCCAAGGCCTTAGAGTGCACCAGTGGCAAAGGCAGGACTACAACCCCTTCTCCTCCCACGAGTGAGTCCTGACGGCCAGCCCCCTAGAGATACACAGGCCCCAAACTCAGCCCCGTACACCAGTGCAAGTGGGTCAGGCCTGTTCTTGGGTGGCTGAGGGAGAAGCCGATGGAGGTTTCCTTTGGGGGAAAGGAGGGATGTGTTTTACTATTGCAGTGACTTTCGCCCCTGGTGTCACGCCGGGTTTGTGTATTGCAGCACAAACACCCACCATCAGGCAAGGGAACCTTGTCAGAAATGTCCCATTCACATCCATTTCTTGGCACGTACATCTTGAGCTGTCTCCAGCCCTTTCTGGAGCCTACTGACCGATGGCACACATGGAGTGATCTCTGCTGGTCAGCACGGGGCACATCAGAATCCAGTGCTCCTCCCAAAGGTGCAGAACACCAAATCCTGCTCTTCCAGCCAGCTGTAGAAAAGACACTGGTGAGATCACGTATGCTGGAGTCCTGGGTGGCTATGGGAGAGGGATAGCTCAGTAGTTTCAGCATTGGCCTGCTAAACCCAGGGTTGTGAGTTCAATCCTTGAGGGGGCCATTTGGGGATTGGTCCTGCCTTGAGGAGAGAGTTGGACTAGATCTGGGGTCAGCAACCTTTCAGAAGTGCTGTGCTGAGTCTTCATTTATTCACTCTAATTTAAGGTTTCACATGCCAATAATACATTTTAACCTTTTTAGAAGGTCTTTTTCTATAAGTCTATACTATATAACTAAAGTATTGTTGTATGTAAAGTAAATAAGGTTTCAGAATGTTTAAGAAGCTTCATTTAAAATTAAATTAAAATGCAGAGCCCCCTGGACTGGTGGCCAGGACCCAGGCAGTGTGAGTGCCACTGAAAATCAGCTTGCGTGCCGCCTTCGGCACCCGTGCCATAGGTTGCCTACCCCTGGGCTAGATGATCTCCTGAGGTCCCTTCCAACCCTAATAATCTATGATTCATGAACATGGGGTGACCCTGGTTTGACCTGATCATCTCAGCCTGCCATGTATTCTAGACCACTGCGTCATTTGACAAATCAGATCCCAAGGGGAACGCTGGTCACCATTCGGTCTGGGAGTTTCACCTTCTGAACCCCCCTGTCCTAGGGCACTGGGCTGTGGTCTTGGGCTGTGGGTCAATATTTGGCCTGGAGGCCTGGCAGGAAAAGCCGGCTTGGCAGGAGGAAGCGGTGGGGCTGAGTCAGGGGTTGGCACTGGTCTCTCAGGCAGTGCAGCGCCCCAGCATGATGTTGGAGGAGCTTTGCTGCTAGATGTTGTCACGTTCACAGCGTGCATGCAGAGAGTTAGATAAAAATACAACAGGCTTTTGCTGGAAAGTTGCGACCTAACCCTCCTTTGTTTCTTACAGTCCAGAAAGATGACACACAGGAACCGCAAATCAGAGAGAGACAAAGCAGGCTGCTCCCTCAAACAGAGAGGCCTAGGGCACCCCTCCTTCCTCTAGGCTGTCTGCCTGCTGCTGGCCTGTCAGGTCCAGATCACACAAAGCCCCCCAGCCTGTAGAAAGGACAGAGAAGAATCCCTGAAATTTAAAGTGACAGCCTACAATTTTAAATGTGTTTTCAGTACAGCACAGAGATAGAATCATAGGACTGGAAGAGACCTCGAGAGGTCATCTAGTCCAGTCCGCTGCACTCATGGTGGGATTATCTAGACCATCCCTGCTTCTCACCACCCTAGTATCATGGCCTAGATAAAAGCCAAGTTCCTGGGAAATCAGCTTCCTAGAAATAAGCAATGGAAGGGACCTACGTAGTCACCTGCTCTGTCCCTGGCCAAGGCAGGGCAGATGTCATTGAGAATTAGAGACCAAGAAATAACCCTAAATAACATCAGTGGAGTGGCTGTTATATGGTACTGGGGTGAGTATGGGGTCTCACAGGGGCGGCTCTACATATTCGGCCGACCCAAGCAGTCATGCGCGGGAGACGCCCCGGAGCCCCGGGAGCAGCGGACCTCCCGCTGGCTTGACTGGTGAGGGTCCGCTAGTCGCGCGGCTCGGCTGGACCTCCTGCAGCTGCGGACGGTTGGCTGGTCCAGCGGCTCCGGTTGAGCTGCCGCAGTCATGCCTGCGGGAGGTCCAGCCGAGCCGCGCGACCAGCGAACCGTCCGCAGTCATGCCTGCGGCAGGTCCGGTCGTCCCAGGGCTCCGGTGGACCTCCCGCAGGCCCAATCTGCCGCCCCTGATGGCAACTGCCGCCCCACGCGCGTGCTTGTCGCGCTGGGGTCTGGAGCCGGCCCTGGGGTCTCAGTGCAGCTGGCTCCATGGGACGGCTCCAGAAGTAGGAAGAGTGTCCATCTCACTGGGTCTGTCGGGCGGTACCGAGAGGCGGGAGAGTGTCAATGTGACTGGCTCTGTCAGATGGTACCAGGATGGGGGAGAGTGTGACTGGCTTGGTGGGATAGTAGTGGGGGTGGAAGTGTCAGCATGACTGGCTCGGTAGGATGGTAACGAGGGTGGGGACTTCTACAGACTAGGGACCGAATGGCTGGGCAGCAGTTCTCAGAAAAGGACCTAGGGGGGGTTACAGTGGATGAGAAGCTGGATATGAGTCAACAGTGTGCCCTTGTTGCCAAGAAGGCTAACGGCATTTTGGGCTGTATAAGTAGGGGCATTGCCAGCAGATCGAGGGACATGATCATTCCCCTCTATTTGACATTGGTGAGGCCTCATCTGTAGTACTGTGTCCAGTTTTGCGTCCCACACTACAAGAAGGATGTGGATAAATTGGAGAGAGTCCAGCGGAGGGCAACAAAAATGATTAGGGGGCTGGAGCACATGACTTATGAGGAGAGGCTGAGGGAACTGGGATTGTTTAGTCTGCAGAAGAGAAGAATGAGGGGGGATTTGATAGCTGCTTTCAACTACCTGAAGGGGATAGATCTAGACTCTTCTCAGTGGTGGCAGATGACAGAACAAGGAGCAATGGTCTCAAGTTGCAGTGGGGGAGGTTTAGGTTGGATATTAGGACACACTATTTCACTAGGAGGGTGGTGAAGCACTGGAATGGGTTCCCTAGGGAGGTGGTGGAATCTCCTTCCTTAGAGGTTTTTAAGGTCAGGCTTGACAAAACCCTGGCTGGGATGATTTAGTTGGGGTTGGTCCTGCTTTGAGCAGGGGGTGGGACTAGATACCTCCTGAGGTCCCTGCCAACCTTGAGAGACTAGGATTGATGACTGGTTTGGTGGGAGGGTCCCGGGGGTGGAAGTGTCACTGTGACTAGCTCGGTCACACACTCAGGGTGACACTGGCTCTGCAGTGGTTGCCGGGCCTCATGGCTGGGCCCCCCAGGGGCAGCGTGGGGGGTGGTGGGGTGGTGGCCCTGTGCTGGGCACTGTCAGGCTGTGGGGGTTATTGGATTGTGGGGGGAGTTCCCTGACCATAGAAAAGGGACAGAATCTGGGTGTTTCCCCAGCAGAGTCCATCCCTCCCCCTCTTTGCCCTGCTGCTACAGTGCGTTGGAAGATGTGTGCAATGGCTCACGGGGGCACGGCTCTGCCAAGCACCACAGAGGAATCTGCTCAGCTGGGTGCTGCTCTGATTGTCACCCGGCAACAACCCGAGAGGACGACTGTGCCCAGGGACCATGCGAGGGCACAGCCAGGTCCCGCCTCTGGCAAGGAAAGCTGGGGAGAGGCAGCTCGCAGCCTCGGGAGCTATGGAGCCCCCACGGGGTGGGCCTGGCAGCAGTGGGAACCCACCCACCCCAAACAGGGGGAGCATGGAGTGCTAGGGGTGTGGGTCAGGAGAGGGGCTGCACTGGTGGCTCAGGATAGCGTGCAGGAGGGCAGAGTGATTTGAGTGGTGTCCGTAGCCCTGAGGTACCTGCCTGCAAATGGGAGCCCCAGGGTGAATAGGTAAAATACTGGTCCTCCTTACACGTCTCTGTGTCCCCTGTGTGCATGCGGCGTGTGGATGGCGTGTGCATGCGGCGTGTGGATGGCGTGTGCATGCGGCGTGTGCGTGTGGAACAGGCACGCGTGCGGCTCGCTCTCAGCGCTGCAGACCGGGCTGTCTTGCGGAAAGTGCCCCGGCTCCGCTGACCGTTGCACCCTTTGTTCCCAGTGTCCGCTGCGTTCTGCCGGTTTCGCAGAAATTCTCCATTTCGCTGCAAAAACGATGGCAGGATGAAAACTCAGCATTTTCACAGCACTCGGGTGGGGAATTGGGAATGGACCAGGAGCCTTTCTAACGGAGGTCAGCAACTCTCCACGCCCCTCGCTGTGCGGTGCGCTGGGCTCCCTGGGGAAGGCAGACCGGCTTCCTGGGCTGCTTTGGCTGATGTCTGGCTTTCATACGTGGAGCAGGCTGGCTCTGCAGTTAGCAGGCTGCTGGGAGGCTGAGCCTGGGCCCTGACATTGCTATGGAGAAGGGTCTGACGGCCTGGCCAGCGCTGATGCTGCCAATGCCTTTCTGGAGGGAGGATGGTGGCAACACTGAGGCATGAATGTTAGTGTTACAACACAGGCAGGGGGTCTGTGGGTGTGGTGTGTGTGTGTGTGTGTGTGTGTGTTAATAAGTAATAGCACTGAGCACGGTTCTCTCCACTCTTCATCAGATCCACTCCACGGCCTGCTGCCCACCCATTGCCCTCTGGGATCCAGCCCCCCATCTCTCTCCTCCACCTGGGGAAAGGACTGCAGGATTGGCCTGGGGCGCCTCCTCCCCGTAACTGGTGTTTCTGGCAGTAGGGCGGGGTGGCAGTGCCCTCTGGCCTACCCCGAGCTGGGGCTGCAGGGGCACCAAGAGAGGTGTGGCCTGGCCTGTCACGGGCAGGGCTGGGGCTGGGTGCCAGGGAGCGAGATGGCCTGTTGGACTCCCCGGGGCCGACGCATGCATCTGCGGGAAGGATTTGGCTCCTGGGAAGGCCCTGGTCACACGCTCCTGGGGTCGAGATGACGAAATGGAACATGGGCCATTTGAGCAGCCATCTAGGATCACCCTTTGGATGGCAGCCCCTGCTGCAGGGCCCAAGGGATGGATCTGCCGCATGAGCCAGGTTCAGCTGTGTCAGAACCGCCCGACATTTCAACCTGATCCAGGACGTGCGAAGAGAAGGGTCGTAATGGGAGCTGGGATCTGTGCGTGCCAAACCAGGAGCATTCCCTGAGCCCCGCAGCTGGACCGAGACGCCGGGCACTGCCAATGTGAGCCCCTCGACGTCATGCCAGCATCTCCAGAAGGCGGAGGGAGGCAGGGGGATCTGATTAGACCTCTCTCAGCAGATCTGGTGTGGGAACGGGAGTGACACTGGAGAAATGGCTTGTTCCCAGAACCACTGGGAACAATGTGCCCATGTTGGGGCAGGGGGACATGGGCTGAAATCCGTCAGATCCAGGCACTGGGCACCATGCAGGTCTGCACCTGGCACCATCTTCAGTGGCCTTTCCCTTGTGCACATTTTCCTGACTGGCTGTCCAGTGTCTATGCCTGGGTTCCATACCCTGGCTGGCCAGTTGGCACCACTGGACAGCGGGGTGGGGGATAGACTCACGGGTGAGTTCACTTTTGGTCGGTGCTGGTTTTTCTGCAGCTGTGCACATTGCTGGGCAGGGACAGCTGCAGACCTGGCTGCTGGGCAGGTACCCTGTGGGCATCAGGGGACGCCATGTCCATGGCATGGATCTGATTTGGAGGCATCAGGGGCCCCATTCTCCAGGATTACAGGAGGAGACCTTAATGCACCAAAGCACCATCTCCTGGCATCTCGGCCTCACCCCCGACTATCTGCCCTCCGTGCTACCATCTGCCCCACTCCAGGTGCCCACAGAATGGGTCAACTTCCCAGTGGCCAGATAGGGAGCAGGGGGAGGCCGTGCTGCTGGTCTGGCCCCATGACCCTGCAGCCGTCACTGAGCAGGGCCAACACATGGCCAAGGTGCTGCCAGGGATTCCAGTCTTGTTCCTTGGGGATTGTTTCCCCTGAGAGGGGTCTCGGCAGAGATGGGAGAAAGGGAGCTGCCATTAGCCAAGCCCAGCGAGGGGGGCAGTGCTGGGAGGGGCCTGGCGCATTTGGGGGAGTGCAGGGCTGGGGGTGCCGCTGGTTCCCATTGAACAATAGAACATAGGGAATGTTTCCTTGTGACTGATGGGAAAACCCACCCTCCATGAAGGGAAAGAGACGCCCTGGGGGGTGTCGCCAGGTGCCAGGATGGCACCGACTTTGCGATCTCCCCAGCCACAGGGGCTCTGCCCAGAAGCTGGAATCAACCTTGCCTCGTAGGAGGCGTGAGTGACCTGGCTCAGAGCACAGGCACTAAACTCCCCGCTGTGGCACTGGCAACCAGGGGCACAGAGCCAGAGCCGTGGGGCGTCAGGTCACCCCAATGCACAGCATCCTCCATGGGCAACTCTCACCCAGCACAGACACCAGCTCTGCCAGGGCCAGGCCACACTGAGCTACTTGCCCTCCCTGCTGCTCTCTGGGCAGTCCTGGGAGAGAGGCAGGGCCTCGTGCTGCCTGGTTTGCAAAAGGGGCTTGGTTTTGGTGACCAGTGCAAGACTGACAGGCTCCATGGAGAGCAGACAGGGCCCTGGCACAGACGCCAAGGGCCACATCCTCAGTGCACCTCGGGGTGGAACATACAGCATTACAGTTCCTTGGGCACCATTTAGAGCAGCCTTGGGGCTGCTCTAGGTTGCGGTGGCTGCCCCTGGCCCTTGAGGGACTGTTCCAGCTGCTCTGCCACAGCTATGCTCCTTGCCGTCCTGGCCCCCCAATAACACAAAATTGGTGTGAATTGGGGGGGGGGGAATACGGAGCTATGGTACTAGCTGTATACTCTGGGGTTTCCTGTATGCAGCAAAACTTCTCTGGGGCCAGAGAACCTGCCTAGGGTTGATTGCAACATCCCAGCAGCACAAAGCAGCCATAACAGAGATGACAATCTGGCCCTGAAAATGTAGGCTCCCGTCCCCCGAGTGCAGCGACCCCTCCAGGAGGCAAAGGGGGCTTGCTCTCTGGGCAGGTGCAGGTGAATTACAGAGGGCTGGTGGCACTCAAGCCAGCCACCATGCATTGGGAACGTCCACTCGCTCACCACCCCGGAGCACAGCACAGCGCGTGCTTACCCTGTGGCAGCGCATCCAGGAGACGTCAGTTCCCCTGAGGCTCCCAGATGCTTCTGGTGCTTTCTTGGTCTGACTATTCTTGGTCTGACTGGCCATTGGCAGCACCGGTGGCTTTTAAGGGGCCCAGATAGCCGGGGCTGGAGCTTTGTCAGCACCTCATGAGGCCTGGAAGACTCTGGGAGTGGGCCACACTGTGTGAGGTTTGCATGGGCCACAGTCTGATCTTGGTGACAGTGGGGTCAATGCACGGTTACCCCACTGCAGATTACTTCAGGATAGATGGTCCCCGTGGACAGCTGGCGTGCAGTGTTCATGGAAAACGCTCCCCAGGGGCAGCACGCTGGTGGGATACAGAGGTACGGAAGAGAAGGGTACAGCATAGAGGTAAACCCTGCAGATGAGTATGGAACAGAGCTGTACACTATAAAGGTATATGGAGTAGAGGCAGCCCCAATAGAGGCAGGCACAGCAGACGTGTTTGGTCCAGGGTAGCAAGTTCACGTTGTAGCTTCTTAAAAACAATGGATGTTTGACGTACCACATGCAAATTTCTTCTTTTTGTGCACATTTAATGTTAGGCTTTAGAAGGATTAACCTAAGTATTTCCAGGCTCTGCACTAAGAAGTGTGTCCAAGGAGGCTAAAATGTTGGCGTTCAGCATCCTTTACAAACAGTGCAGGGTTTTGGACAGCGCATCAAAAAGGCGCACAATGAAGCTGCCATTACGCCGATTTGTCTTTCATGTCACTCAGCCGACGAGGCGCAATCGAAGTTGTCATAAATGGGGTGATGGGTTTTGGTGAATGCAGCTGAATGGCAGCCAGGGGCTTGACTGTCTGAAGTGTCTAATGTAGGTTTGACGTTCCTGCTAATTTGCATCTAGATGGTTGGTGAACACGAGCCGAAGCCTGCTCTGCTGCTCTTGTACGGCACGGAGATCAAGGCAATACCAAACGTGTTGCGTGGCTCTCTGAGACAACAAAAGCGAGTGCTGTCCATGGGCTCTGTGTGTGTGTGTGTGAGGGTAAAAGGACGGGGGGGCTGGGTGTGTGTGTGAAAGAACAGGGGACTTTGAGAGTGACTGTGATAGGACGGGGGCTCTGGGCATGAGTGTGAAAGAACAGGGGATTCAGGGGTGTGCGTAATAGGATGGGGGCTCTGGGTGTGTGTGTGATAGGACGGGGGCTCTGGGTGTGAGTGTGAAAGAACAGGAGGTTCAGGGGTGTGTGTAAGAGGCCAGGATGCTCTGGGTGTGAGTGTGAAAGGACAGGGGGCTCTGAGGGTGAGTCTGGTAGGACGAGGGCTCTGGGTGTAAATGTGAAAGAACAGGGGGTTCAGGGATGTGGGTAAGAGGCCAGGGCGCTCTGGGGTGTGTGTGAAGGTGGGGGCTCAGGGGTGTGTGTGAAAGAACGGGGAGCTCTGGAGTGTGTGTGAAAGAACGGGGGGCTCTGTGGGTGAGTGGAGTAGGAAGGGGGCTCTGGTCTGTGTGTGAAAGGACAGCGGGTTCTGAGGGTGAGTGTAATAGGACGGGGGCTCTGGGCATGAGTGTGAAAGGACAGGGGGTTCAGGGGTGAGTGTGAAAGAACGGGGAACTCTGGGGTGTGTGTGAAAGAACAGGGGGCTTCTGGGGTGTGTAAGGGGCTGGGAGGCTCAGAGGCCGGCAGCGGGAGGTGGGGAGTCTCGTTGGAAGTGCTCCGGGTTTACCGGGGCACCAGGCAGCTTCAGCTCCAGCCCCTGGGTTCCTGCCATGCCGGGCAAACGTCCCAGGCGCTCCCGCTGCTGGGAGAAGAATCAAACTGCAGCCAGCGGGTGGTTCTGTGGTTGAGGAGCCAGGCAGCTCTCCCTAGTCCCGTGACCTGGCTTTTATCCCCTGGACCCAACCACCCCTCACCCCACCCCTTGCCCGTGGGGACAGGAGGGAGCTCCTCGCAGGCCAGGCTGCAGCGCTGCAGGGCAGGGTGGGCAGAGGGAGCTCTTGCTCGGCAGCAGCTTCCCGTGGCGGGGGCTTTGATGTCGGGTTCCCCACGGCGCAGGTTTTGCAGCTGCTCAGAACAGCCCTGTATGCCGGCGTGTGATATGAAACTTCCCGAGTTCCCCTCAGGAGCTTGATGTGCGTGGCTCAGTGTGGACGGAGGCCAGGTCTGGGAGGGCAGAGCACATGTCTGCACAGAACACCACGCGCCACTCGATGGAGCGGCCAGGCTGGCGTGGTCGGCCAGTGTTATCCACCATTTTGTCTGATGGCGGCTTCTCGAGTACTTCCCAGCATGCCGCAGGGCATGTGGCCCTACTGGAAACAGAGCCGGGGTTTTAGAGTTTGCAGCCTCTCGTTTCCAACAAACTCTCGCACCCCGAGTGACACAGGTGCTGCCGTTTGGGAACCCCTGCCCTAGTGTCTTATGACCTGGAAGTGCAGGAAGTGCACCCAATTCTATGCTCCTGGTGCATGATCGGCCATTGGCTCCTGAGCTGGGTCGTCAGTTTCTCTCAGTGCTTGTCTGGCTCCCATCACCAGAGGATGTGAGTGCCCACGACAGGTGGCATGACCAGTGGGCCGAAGGATTAGCAATATAATCAGAGCAGGGCACCTTGTTTGTGGCTGACGAGCCCCTGAAATGTGCATCCTGGCAACCCCGACCTGCCTTAGTTACGCTAGATTTGGGCCCTGTTGTGCTGGGCACCGTACCGGGAGCTCACGGTGTGATGAGACAAGAGAGAGCGGGCAGGAAGTTCTGTCCTCCCCACTGCACAGATGGGGACTGGAGCCCACTGGTTCATGACTTGCACCAGTTCACACACCCAGACTATGGGGGAGCAGGAAATGGAGCAAGATCTCCTGTGTTACAGGCCAGGGCCCTCCCCACTGGACTGCACTTCCTCCATGACAGACGTCTCTCCCTTGCTCACACAGATTGGAGGGGCATGGGACCTCCTCTCTGGAGGAGGCCAACACACCCATAGCTACCTCTGAAG
Organism: Mauremys mutica; assembly: GCF_020497125.1. Taxonomy (NCBI): domain Eukaryota; kingdom Metazoa; phylum Chordata; order Testudines; family Geoemydidae; genus Mauremys; species Mauremys mutica. The sequence continues at coordinate 28,226,745 of NC_059087.1, forward strand.
TATCCTGTCATGAGGGGTGGCGAGACCCCGATGTCTCCTCTGAGTGCCCCGCCCAACCCCCAGCTGCCAGGGCAGTAGGAGAACCTGGCAGAAGCTGCATTGCAGGCAGGAGGGAGGAATGGTAGAGTCTGTGTTTGGGAAGAAACGTGGGCCTTGCAGAGAAGCGACCAAGGCCTAGAGCCCCGGCCAAGGCCAGCCGGAGCAACTGCTGTTGGGAACGGGGCTTCCATGGCCCCAGCCCCACAGAGCTGCGCGCCTAGGCCTGGCCCCAGGAAGGATGGTGCAACACTGAGTGTGGCAACAGCCAACTTTTAGGCTCCTAAAAAATCCCAGGAAGACAGTGATTCCCAGAGCCGGCATCAGGCACCCAGGCTCCCTGTACACAACAGCCCTCACGCTAGGCAGGGGCTGCCTAATCTAGGTAACGGGAGATGTGACGGGAAGGGTTTTGGCCTAACCCCTGCCTCTCTGAGGGAGATACAGGCCTGGATCTGGCCCGCAGGGGGTCGGTGACTTGGGAGCTCCTCTCCTGGAGTCGGGTGGCTCAGGCACCTAAACTGGTTCTGATGGGAATGAGTGAGAGGCCTGTCTCAGGCCACACAGAGCCCCTGGTGGTGGTGCCCAGCGTATAATGTTTAGCCCAGTGGTTCAGTTACCGCCTCTCTGCTTCAGGGGAGAAAACCACTGGGCTAAAAGTTACAAGGTGGGCATCGCCACCGACCCTTCTGCCCAGACCCGAGTGGGCATGTGCACACACAGAACCTGGGACACGGGCTGGCACAAACCAATGAGCATCCTGCCTCCCTTGGCGTATTGTTTTAATGCTTTTTCCATGTGGCACTCCCTCCCCACTCCCTCCCCGGTGTTTCCTCGGAGGTGGAGTGGGGCTGGCTAATAGCAGAGTGTTCCCTGGCAGTCGCTGGCCCAACCGCTCTCCTCAGCCACGGTTCTCCCAGTGGGAAAGACCCCTCTTTAAATAGAAGCACGAGTGCTTCTCTGGTTGTCGAGTGTTTCTGGGAGGAGCCGCGCCAGCGGGCTTTTAATGCTTGACCTTTCCCGTTCGGCTGCAGTTTCTGAGCAGGAGGCCGGCTGTAAAGTGCCTGTGGCTCCTGGGATGTTCTCGCACAGCGTGTTCTCCTTGGGAGAGCCCAGGCGCTGAGCGAGACCTCGCTGGACAAAACAGACGCCGTCACGCTGTAAACAAGCTCCTGACTGCGGCAGCGAGCTGGGAGCCGGCCGTGTTCCCATCGGCTGGGCCCTGGGCCCTGCCATTGCACAAGGCGGGCCCGGCCTGGGTATGGGCAGGGAGAGGGAAATGGATAGGAAGGGACAGGAAGAAGGGCAAGGTCAGTGCTTGGTCTTGTTACAGGGGTCACCCAGCTCCGCAGGGATTATGTTCTTTCCCCGCATCAGGCCTCAGAGTGAAAACCACTGAATCCTGGTAACACTGCAGCACACTGTACCACGCTGGCTTCGAGCGGGTGGGCATATCCCTCTAGTCCCTGCCCATGGCAAGGATAGGAGACTGCTGCTTGCCCAAGGCTAGTGGGATTTTTCTGGAGCTCAAGTGGCCGAGTTTGTGCTGGAGGTCACTGCTCCGGCCCCATGTCTCAGGGCCGTGGTTCATTACACAAATGTTTCCTATGGGTTATTATAACCCCCGACCAAAACTCCTGCCACAGTCAATGTTTATAGGCATTGGCATTCATTGGTGGGGAGGGTTGGCAAGCACTGGAGATCCACCCACAATGCACTGGGGGGGCTCACTGGAGATCCACCCACAATGCACTGGGGGGGCTCACTGGAGATCCACCCACAATGCACTGGGGGGGGCTCACTGGAGATCCACCCACAATGCACTGGGGGAGCTTTACTATTATAGTATTTGTATTCCAGTTGTGCTGGGTGCTGCGCACACAAACACACACACACACCAGCAGGCCGTGCTGGGCCATAGCTCCCTGCTGGCAGCAATGCAGCTTGGGTGTGTCCTGGCAGAGTCCGTGTTTAGAGAGAAAGTTGGCTCTTGCAGACAAGCACCCAGAGCCCTCTTCTGGCCTTGGAATCTATGAATTGGACAAAGAAGAATCCCTGCCCGCTTTGCCCCACTGGCCAACTCCCTCGTCCCCTTAACCAGACTCCATCACTTCCTGACATCTCCTCCCCATGCCAGGCACCCGCTGTCACTTTTAGTCCTGATGCGGTGCCACGGCCATCCAAACTGGTGAGGAATGGTTGCAGTGCGGAACCCCTGCTTTGCGTTGTGGGCCATGCTGAGCCGCAGAGGGAATCAGGAGGTCTCGCTCTAAAGCCTGTGCTAAAGGGCGTTTTCTCCTTGGGGGGATGAAGGAAACTTGTTTCTCAAAAAACCAGAATGAGCTCTGCCCCCACAGCCATAAACACCACTGCCCATAAGTGCACAGCCAGGCTAGAACCCAGGCCCTGCAGATCCCCAGCACAGACCTCTGCTAGTTAATTTACTGGGGCACTTGCTCTGCTTTGTGTGATGCAGCCATTAAAGGAGGGCTTAGCACAGAGTTTGACAATGGGTTACAAAACTAGTTGCTAGACAGCACTATCCTGTTGGTGAGCAGAAATCCAGGGCTCTATCCCTGGCTCTAGAAAGGAAACATGGTGTAGTGGTTAAAGAGGGACTAACCAAAGCACATATATGTGGCACATTCAGTCTGAAAGGCATTTGTGTGTAGCACTACTGTATTGGAGAGAGACGTTTCAGACCCATTGCTGGCTGCTGTGACCTCCTATAAACTTTGCTTTGTGACGTAGTGAAGGCTGCTAGTTGGTTGCCTTCCCAGGTTGGGTTCTGAAGCCTCGGTCAGTAATAAAGGCTGTGACATGCGTAAAAATCAGGGTGGGCACTAATTGTAGTTTACAAAATAGTCATTTATTTAAATCATGCCCCTTGTATTGAAATTGATTTTTTTAATTTAAAGCAGAATTTTTAATTTCCACATTGCCAGTCCTTTACTTCCTTCCTGTTTCACAGTCTTCAGTTGCTAAAGTGGATGTTTTGTACTTTGTTTTTTAATTGGTTCCTAACTGTTAGTATCACGTCAGGTTTTACAGGGAGCTTTTTCTAAGCATTCCATACTTCAAATGCTCGTCTGTGCTGAAAAAGACCTCGTTAACATCCCGACTGTGAGAACAGCGCAAACTCAGACACAGAAGTGATAAGCAAAGAGCTATCTTTGCAACCAACCCCACCCTCTGAGATATCAAACGGCCTTGCTTGCGTCAGAGAAGCGGAAATGCTTTGACCAGAGTGTGTTCCTCCATCAGAATTTGCAGTGCAAAGTCACTGGGACTTGTGCTTCTGTCAGGGCTGATGCCCCACTCTGGCACTTCAAGTGCAGAAGGTGGGGGCCTGCAAGGATTCTAAAAATTAATCCTGGCCACTCCAGGCTGGTATTAAACTCCCAAGGTTACAGCTTCTCTCTGACCTTGGCTGGGTAGATGCTGCCACAATCCAAGTGCAAAAAACCCCTTGGGACCCAGGAAGGAGCACTTGGGAATTCCTCCCTGTGGGGTACCCTCAAGCCCTTACACCCCCCTGTGAGGAAGAGCTGAGGAAGAAAACAAAGGAAATCAGCTGTTGCCACCAGCTAATCAAACAGCATGTGCACAAACCTCTTAGGACACCAAAAATCCAATCCTGATCTTAACTCAACCCCACCCCACCCTTCATTTATCACAGCTTCTGAGTCATTTAGATGCTTTTTGACAATCCCAAATTGAGGAGCCTAAATCTGGGCGGATGAGCCTCGCTTTAGGCTGCAATTGTTGAAAGCTTTGGGTTGCGTGTTCAAGAAATTCACAACAACTTTGCTAATGTGTTGAAAGCCTGGTTCACTTTTCATTGTTAACGCGGAATTGATTTTGGTTTGACGTGACAAAGATTTTATGCCACCGCGAGAGAAAATGTTGAATCCAAATACAATGGGCGTCCCTGACGCTGAACCCTGTGGCTGTTCATGTGAGTGACGCTGCAGAGCGCCTTAAAGGTCTGCGGAATCCGGGCCTTCGTTTGCCGTATGTGGGGATTTTTGCAGTGTTGTAAAATTCCATTACGGCGCCATCACAGGAGTGACCGTTCAAAAAAGCAAAACAGCCCCCGCCCCCGACATTTATAATTCACTTCACTGGACAATATAAATTGACATCAGTTCACATGAGCTTGTCTATTGGACGAGCTTTCGAGGTCAGCTGTCCATGCCTGACACCCGGGGTTTGAAATCAGAGTTTCCCTTCTCCTAGCTCAGCTGCCTGCCGAGGCTACTGAACCCCACCTACAAAAGTTATTTGAAGGTCATCTTTATTCATCTCCATGTCCTCATCATAGGGCCAATGTGGCATTTTTGGAAGTAGCTGCAGCACCAGCCATGCCACCAGGCCCTGATAAGAGATGCTGCCGGGGTCCATGACTGCTTATTGAATATTCACAGCTCTCCAGCACCTGCAGGATGTTCACCATTCTGTCACCTGGGGACGCCTGGGAAAAAGGGCAAATCTAGTGCCAATCTATAAAAAGGGAAATAAGGACAACCCGGGGAATTACAGACCAGTCAGCTTCACTTCATTACCCGGAAAGAAAATGGAGCAAATAATTAAGCAATCAGCTTGCAAACATCTAGAAGATAATAAGGGGATAAGTAACAGTCAGCATGGATTTGCCAAGAACAATTATGTCAAATCAACCTGATAGCTTTCTTTGACAGGGTAACAAGCCTTGTGGATTTGGGAGTGCGGGTGGGGGGGAGCGGTAGACATGGTATATCTTGACTTTAGTAAAGCTTTTGATACTGTCTCACATGACCTTCTCATAAACAAACTAGGGAAATGCAACCTAGATGGAGCTACTATAAGGTGGATGCAAAACTGGTTGGAAAACCTTTCCCAGAGAGTAGTTATCAATGGTTCACAGTCATGCTGGAAGGGCATAACAAGTGGGGTCCCACAGGGATTGGTTCTGGGTCCAGTTCCGTTCAATATCTTCATCAATGATTTAGATAATGGCATACAGAGTACACTTATAAAGTTTGCAGATGATACCAAGCTGGGAGTGCTTGCAAGTGCTCTGGAGGACAGGATTATACTTCAAAATGATCTGGAACAACTGGAGAAATGGTCTGAAGTAAATAGGGTGAAATTCAAAAAGGACAAATGCAAAGTGCTCCACTTGGGAATTAACAAGCAGTTGCACGCATACAAAATGGGAAATGACTGCCTAGGAAGGAGTACTGCGGAAAGGAATCTGAGGGTCATAGTGAACCACAAGCTAAATATGAGTGAACAGTGAAACCCTGTTGCAAAAAAAGTGAACATCCTTCTGGGATGTATCAGCAGAAGTGTTGTCAGCAAGACACGAGAAGTAATTCTTCTGCTCTACTCTGTGCTGATTAGGCCTCAGCTGGAGTATTGTGTCCAGTTCTGGGTGCCACATTTCAGGAAAGATGTGGAGAAATTGGAGAATGTGCAGAGAAGAGCAACAAAAATTATTAAAGGTCTAGAAAACATGACCGATGAGGTGGGTTCTAGCCCACGAAAGCTTATGCCCAAATAAATTTGTTAGTCTCTAAGGTGCCACAAGGACCCCTCATTGTTGTTGTTTTGGTTTGTTTGTTTGTTTGTTTGTTTGTTTTTGATGACCTATGAGAGTTTGTTTAGTCTGGAAAAGAGAAGACTGAGAGGGGACATGATAACAGTTTTCAAGTACATAAAAAGTTGTTACCGGGAGGAGGAAGAAGAATTGTTCTTCTTAACCTCTGAGGATAGGACAAGAAGCAATGGGCTTAAATTGCAGCAAGGGAGGTTTAGGTTGGACATTAGGAAAAACTTCCTGTCAGGGTGGATAAGCACTGGAATAAATTGCCTAGGGAGGTTGTGGAATCTCCATCATTGGAGAATTTTAACAGCAGATCAGACAAACACCTGTCAGAGATGGTCTAGATGATACTTAGTCCTGCCAGGAGTGCAGAGGACTGGACTAGATGACCTCTTGAGGTCCCTTCCAGGCCTATGACTCTATGATTCTATGACATGCCTTAAGGGAGTTGGTCATTCCTTCACTGTGTCAGCTGTTGGTGACCATGGTGCCCTCCTGTTTGATGCCTGGCATCAGGCCAAAGCTGCGTGGTGCAAATGGCAGTAGCTGACCCCAGTTCTTTGTGATAAAAAAGGTGCCAATCAAGTTAAAAGGGAGAATGTATAAAACTATCATTCAGACACATGGAACAGAGAAGCAGCTGCCACAGGACAGGAAATCCGTGCACTCCCCACCATGGCCATGAAGGTGTGCAGATGCTCAGATGGGTGGGCGTGCTGTGACAGGAAACAAAATGGGATTGTGGGGGGCCTGGTGCCCCTTGCTCCAGCTGAAGACAAGTTGAGGAAGCCTCGGCTCCGCTGGTATGGAAACGTCTGGCGGAGACCTGCGTGTTCTCTTGGGCAGATGGTCCTTGCAATGGTTGTAGAGGGAAGATGATCAAGGGGACGCCAAACATCACTTTAGACCAGATATCAATGGACCCCCTGCTGGCCTTGGGATCTAGGAATCCGTGAAAAACCCAGGCCAGTCCCAGGACATGGTTTCCCATGTCACCAGATGGGATGGTCCCTCAGAATGTTCTCCATCTCCCTCAGTCCTGATGCAGCCCATGTCCCCCACTATTCCAGCCATGGGCTCCCCTCCACAGCTCTGCTGGTGCCCCTGACCCACAGCCCCCTCCTGCTGATCTCCCTCCCTCTCTCCTTACCCCCAACCTCCCTGCTCTTCCAGTCTTGAGCTCCCCCCTCACAGCTCTTCAAAGCCCCTCAATCCTGCCCCTGCTATTCCAAGTTGGGGCAACCCCCCAGCTCAGCTAATTCCCATTCTGCAGGGCCCCCTCCAATTTCAAGCTGAGGGAGCCAAGTTCTGAGCACATGCGGCTCGCTCAGAGCAGGCTCTGCCCAGTGCTCGGCGGGAGGCACCCACAGCCCTTGGGGAAAGCCCAGACTTGTCCCTTGGCAGAGGCAGACAGAGGTTTCCCCCCAGGGCTGCACAGGCCGAGCTTGGCGGGTGTGTCAGCAGGTGGGAGGGGCCAGCGCTGGAAACAGCGGCATGTGCCATTGCCTAGAGATGCCAGGGCATTGCAGAGACCTTCTCGGAAGAGCTGGAGCCTGTCCGCGTGGCAGATTTAGATGCTTGTGTGGGTGAGGGGCCCTGCTTGGCAGTGGAGGCAGGAGCAGGGAAGGCAGCAAATCACGGAGCTGCGCTTGCCGAAAGGTCAGCAGGGAGGATTTACAGCCGGGCGCTGTGCCGGGGGCTCATCAGCATTCTGGGCCGGCGCTTGGAGCAGGGCATCCAGGCTCCCTGCTGTGTGCGTGCAGGTTCAGACTCCAGCCTCTACCCACTCTCCTCCGGATGCCCACGTCACACGCCGTGCACAGGCAGGGAGCCCCTGGGAATGGCCATGGCCCTCAGAGGCAGTGTTGGGTTTACCAGGGACTGGGGCAGAGCCTCCATGCGGGGCCCAGACTCCCTGGGGATGGGCCCCTTGCACAGGCCAACAGTCACCGGGGGCAAGCCCAGCGGGGCAGCTGTGAGGAGCCTCCCTCTGGCCGAGTGACTCAGAGCTGCTTGCGGGCGTTGCTCTGTGCAGATGGGGGCCCTGTGGTGAGCCCCCGGGGAGGGCCAGCCCGCAGCTCGCGCTCACACACTAACTCTGCGCGTGCGTGGATGTGAGGGTGTGCAGTACGTGGGGCTGTGTGGGTGGGCAGGGGCTGTGCGTGTGTGTGTGTGTGTGTCTGCCCGCGTGCGTGCCGCCAGCTCCCCCAAGGTGAAGAAGGCCATGGGCATCAGCACCCTGGCAGGCCTGGATCCTGCTCCCATTGACTCCCGCTGAGCTGGGAGTCTCCATTGCCGAGAGCCCTGCCCGGAGCTGCACAGGGGGGTTTGCACTGAGGGCTGCTTGGCAAAAGAACTGGTTCTTTCCATTCTGGCAGTTGTAGGGCTGGAAGCTGTGGGGCACGGGGCTTGCCCCACTCCCCTGGATTCCAGTGGGCTTGGGGGTGAGCAGTCCCTAGCCTGCCCCCTGGGAAGAGGGCATTTCTCTCTCACGTTACATAATGAATGCTGGACAATGCATTCTGCATCCTACATACCCGCCCTACGAGCTGCCCGCTTGGCACCAAGTACCATCCTAGGGCAACAGGGGCTTCGTGCCACGTGCTGGCTTCCCAGCAGCCCAGTTTCATGCACAGATGCAGGTTCCTGGGAGAACAGCATAAGATGATGGGGGCGTATTCATACTAATAAGGGACCGCAGCAGCACTTTGCTTTTGTTAAGAAGTTTGTTTCCATCCATGATCCCAAAATGAAATTAAAAGGCTCTGTTTACCTTGCCGACTTATCGTCTGCTCCAGCAGGTAAAGGGTTTCGGCAGAGAATTAATGGACCCAGGCATAGATTTGTGTTGAAAATATGTGCATATTTTCCCACCAGAGGATTTCTATGAAATGAGCTGGAATCTCGGGCTTTTGTGTTTAAATAAAATATCATCCCAAGTTTAAACCAGCCACCCACCCACGCTGCTGAAACACGGTGGCCCCGAAAGGAAAGATTTCACATATGAAGTAGCAGCGTTTCAAGGTTTGCCTGCAGTAGATTCAATGGTGATGTTACAGCAGCGTGACATTTGGATGTTGCTTAAAGATTCAGGACATGGAATGGGTCAGAATGGCAAATCAGACCTCAAGTGAAAGAAAGATGGTCCCGTGTGTTCTGAGATCTGGATTCCTGCCCAGGAGCTGGGCTGGATTTGGGAATGTATGTCTCCCCATCCCCCACAAAAGGCGTCAAATTGTGTTCTGCAGTGTAACCCGGTGCCTAGTTGAGCACCCCATATCTGCCTCTGAATACTGGAAGTGACTCTGGCACCTCTAAAATTTGTAGCCCAGGAGAAGGAAGCTATGATCTAAAAGCAATGTAGCAAAACCAGCCTTTGCATCTCAAAATTACTGCTGCGGATGGTCCAAATGCAGCCTGAAAATAACTTGTGTCTGCTCCAGTCAGTGATTCACGTGCCTATTTGCAAACAATTCAAATGCAGTAAATTGAGAGGAAACAGAAATCAGGCTCCTAAGTGAAGCTGCATAAATCCAGTAAATGATTGATGAGGAAAGTCTTTTTTAAAGGCATGCTGCTTTCTGTCTCCAGTGCCGAGACAGAGAATAATGGAGCCTTCACTTATCTGGGCCGGGCAGAATGGGGAGAGTTGGCAGTGACCTCTGATCTCTGCTCAAGGTCGCAGTCACGGCTTGTTCTCCTCACTGAGATGTTACCGGGATGAGATGTCCTAACAGAGCAATGTTAACCCCAGAGCTGATGATCACCAGAAAGCAAGAGACACAGAAAGGCCTGGAACACACCATCAGGCTCCTAGAACCACTGCTGGAGCCAAAAGAATTTGACTCGCCAGGACAAAAATGCACTTTGCGAAGATTCATAGAATAGCAGGGTTGGAAGGGACCTCGGGAGGTATCTCGTCCAACCCCCTGCTCAAAGCAGGGCCAATCCCCGAACGTCCTGCAAGGGGCTCAGTGCTCCAAGCTCCCAGGCGACCCTGCGCACCACACAGGATCAGGGCCGTGGGCCAAATCCGTCAGGAGCAGTGCACTTGCACTTCTCATTGTCTTCTAGGGCAAAGCGCGGGGGAGTGTTTGGGCTGACGTATACAGGACTCGCCTCGCCCCTCGCTGGAATGATGCTGGCTCTGGGGTGGGACTCAGCAGCTGCACAGCAACATGATGCACCAGCTTCGGACAGGCAGTGGTAGATGCATAGATTTTAAGACCAGAAAGGACTATTGCGACCATCCAGTCTGACCGGCATAGCACTGGCTGGAGACCCGACCCAAGGATTTGTACATCCAGCGCTGCACGCCTGGCTGAGCTAGAACTGATCCCTTGGGTGGTTCTGTAGTCTTGACAGAGCAGTCTGCCTAGAGTCAAAACTCCTCAGACCCAAGTCAAGCAGGGCTGCGTCCACACTGCAGAGTAATAGGGCTCAGACTCTGGGTCCCAGCTCGACTCAAGCGGAGACCCTCCAGACCTGCAGGGTCCTGGGACCCTGGGTTAGTGCAATTGCAGTGTAGACGCAAGGAGAGTTACATTCCAGTGTAGACATACCCTGAGGGTGAGGCACTGGCGTTTCCCTGCTGGGATTCAGACAGGACACTGGACTCACGTTCCTGTTCTTGTCTCAGATGATGCAAAGAGGTTAACGCGTTGGCGGGAGGTTCTGCTGGGAGGGGCCGTGCAGAACAACTGTGGGTGACGAGTGTAACACGCCCTGGGAAATGCTCCATTGCTCACCTCAGCAGAGGGCCTGGCTAGCTGTGAGTGCAGCTTAGACTGGGAATCACCAGCTCCCTGCAGACCCAAAGCCGTGGGGCACACAGCCGGGGCCGTGGGCGACAGGCTAAGTTCTGTGGCCTTGGGTCACTGCTGCCCCTCCCCCCATGACCGGGGAGCGAGGACGGGGCTGCTGGGCCAGTCCCACTCACTGAGGAGAATCTCTGCGTGCCCCGGGCGCTGCCCCAGAGACATGGTACCGGGACGGAAACCCAGAGGAAATGACAGGCACCCCCAGCACTCGGGGATGGATCTGCTGCTCTCCATGGACGCCTCACAGGGGGCAGCTGCTGCTTTGACGCCACCCTCGGAGCATCACGCGGCTTAACACCTCGTCCCAGGGACTCCTGCCCAGGGCCCTTGGCTGCCCCCGTGGACAGGCCAAGAGAGGAGCTGAGCTCCCAGGCAGCTCCATGAGAGCATCCCTTAGTCTGCCAGAGCCCCGCCAGGAAGGAGAGAGCCCTTCCCTCCACTGTGTCCCATAATCCACCTCCCCGCGATGGGGACTGCTCCCCCAAAGGCAGGCCCCCGCCCAGGCACTGGGCATGAAGGGGAGGAAGGTGGGGTTCAAATCATGGCACAACATGCTGTTTGCTACCCTCAGCCCAGGAGCTTGGCCCCATCACCCTGCATCCGTCTCTTCTCTAGGTGGGAGCTTGTAGGGGCAGGATCTGTCTCACACTATGAGCGTGTGAAATACCCAGTGCAGTGAGGCCCTGATGTCAGTCGGGGTCTGTGCAGTGCCTGGCACAATGGAGGGCCCTGATCTTGGTCAGGGTTTGTGCAGTGTCTGGCACACTGGAGGGCCCTGATCTTGGTCAGGGTTTGTGCAGTGTCTGGCACACTGGAGGGCCCTGATCCAGGTTGGACTTTAGACATTACTGGAATCATAATAATCATTAATGATCATAATTAACATGCAGGGGGGCAGCCACCAGGGCAAAGTGTATCAGTGCATTTCAGCATTTCTTTTACGGGGCCCCGCCCAACTCCCAGGACCCCCCACTTGAGCATCTCGCCAGCCTCCCAGCTGCAGGCCAGCACTGTCCCAGGATCTAGCAGGAGCCCTGGGGATTTCACGTTAACTGGCTGTAGGGGGCGCACGGTGGCTGACTAGCGACCAGAGCGCCTCCTCGCACACGCACTCGCTCTTCGAGCCCTGGCCCCCAGAGCCTGCCTCGCTCTGCTCTTGCTCCGGACATCTCCCAGCGCCCTCCCATGGAACACCAGGGCTTGACGCTGCCCAGGGCTGCACTCGCCCCCGCAGCGTGAAATGCTCCATTGAGTGCATGGTGCGGAACGGCCATAGTGACCAATCGAGACAGCTGAGTGTGTCACAGGAAGGGCACGCGTGCCTTCCGCACGGCCAAGGCAGCATTGCCCTCGTCTCCATGCAGAATCCTGGAGACCCCACAGAGCAGGGAGCACAGTCAATTCTGCATGGACAGTGACACGCAATGGCCTCATTGTGATGGGCTGAAACACCCCAGCCCGTCCGAGCCACCGTTCACCAGGGATGTGTCTCCACGATCCGCTTTCAGCCATGGATTGGGTAGGTGTCTTTCCACTGGGACTGTCCGCTAGCTGGGCGGGATGCAGGACTGCCGGGGTGGGGTCTCTGCCGATGCTCCAGACCTGCAGGGGGACGTGCGCCTGACCCTTCGCACCCTGCTGCTGGGTGTGGCAGAAATGCACAGACAGACATGTGGCTATTTTGAAGGAGTCAGAGATGTGGATTCGGTCCCTTGCTGCTCCCCACCGGCCTTCGCTTCGCTGCTGTGATGCTCACAGTGCTTTTGGCTTGCCCGGGCCGCAGGACACCGGCTTCCTCGGCTGCATGAAGCCCCTTGCTGGGCCTGCCGGCTGCTTTTAGCTCCGTGGAGGGGCAGCTGGGAGGCCCCTGCTAGGTGTGCGCCTGTCAGGCCGACAGGCAGCTCCGGGAGCAGCCTCGCCATTTTGTCGGGTTTGCTCTTTTGCAGGGCTAGCAGAATTCCTCAGCAAAGAGACATTTGTCAATTTACATAATTAAAGCGCTGCAAACTCATCCGCATTTGCAGCTTCCCGCACCAGCTCCCCTGGGATGCGCCGTTTCTTGCCCATGAATAATATATATCAGCAGCACCATTCCAAACTGGCCCTGGGTCTGTTGTGTTCGGGCTGGATTTCCATTTGCCTTGCACATGGGGGGCGACGGGGATGGCTTTGTTTTCTACAGACCCTCCTTTCACTCTGTTCCATCATGTAAGAGCTAAGGGGCTGCTGCTTGAAACAGCCAGGCTGCGCAGCGAGAACAGGCCAAAGGCAGCACATCTACCTGTGGAACTCCCTGCCACAGGAGGGTGGGTAACGTCATGCCCCGATTTGTAGCTGGGCCGTCTCCTGCCTGCAGGTGTCGGCTGCAGGAGTGTCTCAGTGTGTCTCGGGTCTCTGGCATTGCCCACTGAAGGTGGCGGGGTGCAGGCAAGGTGGACAGAGGGTCTGACCAGGTGTGGCAAACCAGGCCAGGATGTAAGCTCAGCAAGGATTCGGTCTGGGGTTCTGCAAATGGCAGCTTCTCCTGGTCTCTTCCAGAAGACTTGCTCATATCTTGGGTTTCAGAGAATAGCCTATGCCCAGCAGCACAGGGCTGCTTGGACACATCCATTTCCTCCCCGCTCAAGTAAGGATGTTTAGAGTGAAAGGACCCCCTGCACACACTCAGCAGCCGGCACAATCTGCTCACGGGGAGCTCTGCCTCGCTCCCTGTCCCCAGACAAAAGAGACAGCCCCAAGCACTCCTCTCCCCAGCCTGCTGTGACGGGGCAGGGCTCAACCTCCGCACAGGAGAGCCCTGGGCCCAGCTGCAGGAGCAGCGCCCTGGGCATGAGCTGAGCTCCACCGAGGGGCAGTGTGCCAGGCAGGGACATTTCGGGCTCCTCTCGCATCAAATGCTCCTTGATCCTGGGGAGAGCTCCCATCAAAACCGGCACTTCTCAGGAGCCTGATGTTCCTACCCATGGGTCATAGACAACCATGGTGGGCATAGGGTAGATAGATAGATAGATAGGTAGATAGATAGATACAGGGGTGTATGGAGATAGATAGATAGATGTTTTTTATGGGGGTGGATAGACAGATGGATATATAGATAGCTCGGTGTGTATGGGGATGGATGGATAATAGATAGAGGGGTGTGCATGATGGGTAGATGGATAGAGGTGTGTGTATAGGGATGTATAGATAGATGGGTAGGTAGATACAGGGGTGTGTATAGGGGTGAACAGATGATACAGGGGTTTGTATGGGGATAGATAGATAGATAGATAGATAGATAGATAGATAGATAGATAGATAGATAGATAGATGGGTGTGTATAGGGGTGGATAGAAAGATGGGTAAATAGATGGATGTGGATGGGGCTGGGTAGATAAACAGAGGGTGTGTATAGGGTGGGTAGATAGCTGGGTGTGGATGGGGATGGATAGATAGATTAGATAGATGGGTGTGCATGATGGGTAGATGGATAGAGGTGTGTGTATAGGGATGTATAGATAGATGGGTAGGTAGATACAGGGGTGTGTATAGGGGTGAACAGATGATAGATAGAGGGGTGTATATGGGGATAGATAGATAGATGGGTAAATAGATGGATGTGGATGGGGCTAGGTAGATAAACAGAGGGTGTGTATAGGGTGGGTAGATAGCTGGGTGTGGATGGGGATGGATAGATAGATTAGATAGATGGGTGTGCATGATGGGTAGATGGACAGAGGTGTGTGTATGGGGTGAATAGATGATAGAGGGATGTGTATGGGGATGGAAAGAAAGAGGAACAGAGGGGTGTGCTTGGGGCTAGATGATAGATATTTCTCAGGTATCGCATCCCTTGCAGTTGCACAGTATCTGTTGATAAAATCCCACCTGAGAGAAATACAAACATTTGTACTGCAAACACCCTTTTTAAAACTCATTTTCTGTTTTCCAAAGCGTGTTTGTTTGCCTTCCCAGCGCAGACCCACAGCCAGCCCCTCTCTGACAGGCAGGGAAAGTAACACTTTTAATTTCTCCTTTGCAAGTCTTTTAAAACCCCCGCAAATTCAGAACATTGCCGGCACTTGCATAATCCCGAGGCGGCTAATGATTTTCCTGCTGCCTGACGCTTCAGAGGCAGGGCTGCGGTGCGAGAGCCCAGGCAGGCTCCAGGATTTCATGCTACACTGGATGGTTTTAGTGACTGCAGTCAGATCCAGCTGGTTGCTGATATTTGCCTGCAAAGCTCAAAGCAGGGTTGCAAGGATGGATTGAAGAGAAAAGGATTAAAAGGACAGTAATGGGCCGGGTCCCCAGCTGGTGTGAATGGACGTACTTCCAGCGAAGCCAAGGGGCTATGCTGCTTTACACCAGCCAGGGGTCTGGCCCAGCATGTATGGGTGGCTAAGCAATGACTCGGGGGCGTAGAATAACTCATCTTTTGGACGTGATCCCAAGGAGGGTGGGGACGGCGTCAGGTGGGACATGGTCCCATTATTGCCCTGAACTGTAGAATGTCCTCGACCCCTTGCAGTCCGGCACGTTGCAGTAACTTTTTTAAAGTGCCTAGATCTGTTTGTGCCCCGTCTCAGGGGTTAGCTGCCTTTTCGGTACAGCTTCCCTCCAGAGCCGGGAATAAAGCCCGGGATTCCTGATTCCCAGTTCTCCTTCCATTGACAGATAGTCATGGAGGCCACTGACAGAGTGTGTGCTGCAGGCACACATGCTTCCACGCACGCCGGTGGCTGATCCACACACAGGATAGCAGCTTCGTACTGGGCTCCTTTAGTTCCCAGGGTAGAAGCCTTCTCTGTGACTAGAACAGCCCTGTAGGTAGATCTTGCTGATAGCTGGGGAGGAGGTCCATGTGGTGTCACATGATGGGATGTCTGCTTTAAACGAAGATAAGAAATTACATGCAATGGTCAAAAACAAGTTGCAGTTGTCACTAGGGACCCGCCGCCGAATTGCCGCCGAAGAGCCGGACATGCCGCCCCCTTCCATGGGCCGCCCCAAGCACATGCTGGCTGCACTGGTGCCTGGAGCCGGCCCTGCACCTGTCTAATCGCACAAACCCAAACACCCTTGCCCCACCCCTGCCCCGCCCCTTCCCCGTGGCCCTGCTTCTGTCCCACCCCTTCTCTGAGGTCCCACCCCCACTCACTCCATCCCCTTCCCTCTGTCTCTCACTGTCTTCCACCCTCACTCAGTTTCACCGGGCTGGGGGAGGAGCTTGGGGTGCAGGAGGGGGTGCAGGCTCTGGGCTGGGGTGGGGCTGAGGGGTTCGGAGGGTAGGAGGGGACTTTGGGCTGAGCCCTGGCTGGGATGCTTTAGTTGGGGTTGGTCCTGTTTGGAGCAGGGGGTTGGACTAGAGACCTCCTGAGGTCCCTGCCAACCCTGAGATTCTATGATTCTAGATGATACTTACTCCTGCCTTGAGTGCAGGGGACGGGACTAGATGAGCTCTCAAGGTCCCTTCCAGTCCTAGGTTTCTATGATTCTATGTTGGTCAAGACTGTATCGTAGTGACCACGCAGAGGGGGACGGACTTACGGCTGCACAGGCACTGTGATTCTGGTGCCTGCAAACAAAGGCTGGGCTTGGCAACCTAACTGGCAGCTGTGTTTTGTTTCGAAAGGAGGCACCGTTTATTCCTGTGAGCCCGGCGCTCACACCCAGAGGCGTGAACGCCACGCTCATCAGAAGGTGCGATCTCACAGGCGGGCGTGAAACCCACACGTGTGGTTCCCATCTCACATCAGCGGGTGTGAGAGGTGGTGCAATGCTGTTGGGAGCTGGCTATTGTGAAAACCCCTCTGCTAAGGCTTTGCACAATAGGATGGCAGTGCGAATGTTCATCTGTTTTTGAAGAGCCTGCTGCTGCTGATGTATTATTTATACAACAGGAAATTAGACTCTGAGGAATGAAGTATTCTTCAAATAAGCTTGCTAATTCTGTCAATTAAGGATGCACAGGCTGTTGGGTCCCTGGTTTGGGGAGAGCTGCAGAGGCAGAGCAGGTAGCCTCTGGCCATTGCTCTGATGTTTGACACAGACGGGCGCCAGCCATTTCAGCTGGAGCGACAGGATCCGGGTCCCTGAATGCAGCCAGTCTGGTCAGGCCCTGAAGTCTTTGCCCGCAGAAGCTCTTGGTGACATCAGTGGGAGGGACTCAGATGGGAGATCAAGGCCACAGAGAGAGCAGGAAGGAAGGATGTTTTGCGCTGGAAGAGAAATATTAAACCCAGAACATGCCACTTCCCATTGTTACGTTTTGCAATGAAATCTGGTGCATTTCATTATTAGCAAATGGCTGCCAAAGCCAGGAGACTATTGTTATGAGCTGGGGTCGTTTACTCCCTAATTAATGTTGTAATTCTTCATGTGTTCCCAGTGCAGTTCTTGAGCAAATGAGGTGGAATGTAATTAATACAAGAAGCAACTTCCCCGTTTCGCTGTCGTTCTCAAACAATTGTAATGTGTACGCAGACCTAGAGGGAAAGTGTATTCACCGGCCATGAAATGGGGCTTGCTCCGAGCTGCGAAATGGAGAGCACACGGCGGTGAAATGGGGTGTTCTCACATGGCTCTGAA
This sequence comes from Mauremys mutica, assembly GCF_020497125.1. Classification (NCBI taxonomy): domain Eukaryota; kingdom Metazoa; phylum Chordata; order Testudines; family Geoemydidae; genus Mauremys; species Mauremys mutica. The sequence continues at coordinate 28,243,758 of NC_059087.1, forward strand.
TCGGGTTTCTAAGAGCTGTGAAACGGGGCATTCTCAGAATTGGGTAATGGGTTGTTCCCGGAACCAGAGCCTTGAAATGGTTGGTTCTCAGAGCTCTGAAATGGGGGGATCTCATGCAGCTGTTTTTCAGGGGTATTCTCAGAGCTGTGAAACGGGACATTCTCACGGAGCCGTGAAATACCATGTTTCCACAGAACCAGGAATTACTGCCTTCTTCTCGAGCTGGGAAATCTGTTTTCGGTGCGTGTGCGGACCACATTCACACCTAGCTGGGAAACAGCAGTGGAAGTTGGACAGGAAGGGGGTTAGATGACGGGGTTGCCAAAAGATGCACAAGGCTTTTGTAGATTGAAGAAGAAATTTGATAGACCCAGGAAGAGCCGAGCTCCATTCCCACCCAGAGCAGCATTCACTTGCCTGCGTGCTGTGGGAGAGGCGAGCCCACACATGTACATTTCCCAAAGGGCACTCTTGATTTTTCCCTGTCTCCTAAAGTCTGTGCAGACTGACTTCTAACCTCCCAGAGCATCCACTCTGAGGTCAGACGAAGGGACATAGGCTTGGTGCTGAAGCGCAGGATTTGTCCTAAATAGCAAAGGGATTCGTCCGCGCTGTGAGTGCAGTGATGGGGGTAAGCTGAGACAGGGGTCAGCTCCTTGGATACATGATCCCCCCCGAGGCAGAGCGCTCTATAGCCCAAGTTCTTCTGATTAGGGTGACCCAAACCTCTCCATTGCTAGCAAAGGTCCATGGTGCTAATGTGTTGCCAACACAATGGAGGCTGGAGTGGCCGCCACTTGGGAAAATACCCTCATCCTACTTCTATGGAGTTCGTTGAGTCTGGTGAGCTGCCATAAGTAATACTCACTCCTGGCACTTCCATCAGACGTCACCATCCCTGGATGTCTAGAGGAGCAGGCCAGGGCATTATCCCCATCACGTCACAGATGGGGATTGAGGCACAGGGAAGCGACTTGACCGAGGTCACCAGGCAGGTGAGGGGTTCAATCAGGAGCAGAATGCAGGCGGCTAGTGGCTAGTTCTGGGAATGGCCCACCGTGCTATGCTGCCTGCACAGAAGAAAACTGCTCCGCAACGTTCGCTAGCCCTGTTAGCAGTGCTGCTGCCTTTGAGGGCAAAGGTGTCTGACCATCACCGGGTGTGAATGTGGCAACCAAAGAGTGCGGTGCCCTGGCTGGTCAACGTCCGAATAATCCAGCAGCTCCAGTCACTGCTGGGCTTGTGCTCCCGGTGCGGCGAGGTGACCGCACAAAGCCAGGAGCTGGTTAGATCCCAAGGAAGGCGCTTTGCGGAGAGTGACCTGTGGTGGTTAAACGAGACCGTTCTCATCAGAGTTGCTGCCCTCAGACGTGGCCTCCATTCTTCCCGTTTGCAGCGGGAGATGCTGCTTCTGTGTCTCTGCCTCATATCGCTCCTGTTATTTCCGATCCAGCCCCAAACTGCAGGGACTTGGCTGCCAGTTCAGATGTTGTCTGCAGAGGATCCAATTCCCTGCACAAGCTGATCCCTGTGTCTGCACTCAGAAGGGTTCACTGGCACACTGGTACTAGTGGAGATATCCTGGCAGACTCCCTCGTGGAGCTGGGGAGTTCTCTTGCCTGTGTAATTTAAACATGTTCCCCAAATGGAGTAAGTTACCCTGGCAAAAGGCCTCTTTTGCCTGCCGAACTGTGTCTACACTAGGGCTTTTGCCGGCACAGCTCTGTCGGTCACAGAGGGGTGTGTGTGAAATGTTCACACTCTGAACTGACACAGCTTTACTGGTATGAGTTTCTCGTATAGACCAGGCTGCGGAAGCAGCTATTCCTTACGGGTGGAATCCACTCCTGCAGAGAGCCAAAGTGTCCGTCAAATCCCACTCAAACCATCGGCCTTTGACCCTCTGCTGTCCCCCTCTAGCCTTGGGGTTCCCACCCCTCTCAGCATCCTGGCCGGCGGCCCCTGAAGTTGGCAGCAGCTGAAGCTTAGCGCCACCTGACGGCTCTCTAGTGTGAAGTGAGTTGTGGATCTCAGGTCAGGACACAGGTGTCCATCTGGGCAGAGAAGCCAAAGAGTGAGTGAGCCTTGGAGCCCAAGCTTTCTCCTTCCCCCCTGAAATGAGTTTCCTAGGTCAGAGTGGGCAGATGGAGCTGGGTGGGGAAGTTTGCCCTGTATCTGCTGATGCGGCATCTCCTCTGTGGTAGTCAAGGTCTCTGAGGCCCTCGGTCCAGGTCCTTCACTCAAACCGGTTTTGAGAGACAATCAGGAGCTGGCAGGACATGGCAGGGACCGGGGCATCGCTGAGATCAGTCTAGCTGCCCATCAAATAACAGCCCCCAGGCAGGAGATGACAGCAAACGCTTGTACCGAGTGCACTCGGCTGGGGTCCCTGGCTCCCCGCTCGCGGCACGAGGACCTGCCTGGCAAGCAGGTCGGATTCTGCTCCCGCATGCTCGTCCCTCCTCAGCCCAAGCTATTGGTTATTTCACGCTTCCCCGGGGGTGCTCAGGCCTTTGACGGCTCCTTGATGAAGATGCTGAGTGCCAGGCTTGCCTGCCCACCTGCTGCTGCATTTCGCTAAGAAAGCCAGCTGCGCTTTGCTGCAATCCCTGAGCCTCCTAGCTCTGGGCTGGAGTTTGCAAACCTGCCCTGCCTTTCACAGCCAGCCGTGGATGTTGTTGCAATCCCAGAGGCTTCTCGGGCTTCTTTCGACGCAGCAAACCCGCTTCTCAGGCCAAAGGGCCGCCTGGCACAGGGCTGGGGGTGGGAAGTGGCGCTTCCTCTTTTCTATGTAGCTGCATATTACAGCTATTGCCCCGGACTGGAATGGAAAGGCAGGAGAATAGCAGCAGGCTACTAGCCTCTGATGTTTATGGGAAACTGCGAACTCCTGGAGGGAAGGGGCCCAATCCAGCTTGACACTGCCATTTATCAATGGAGGTGAGTCACTGGTTAATGCTGGGGCCAGCAAGAGCAGAATCCAGCCCCAGAGCGCAGCTTGGTCGTTCTGCGGCTCTGATTTCATTGGGTAACTAGGCCTGGTGACAGGCATTCTGTCTCTGTGTTCCCCAATGAGCTCCACTCACTGGACCCACCCCTCACCCCTGCGCTGGTCCCGCCTCTGTAGCTCAGGGACTCAGTGTTGCCAGTCCTCCGGATTTTATTGTGAGTCACCTGATATTTGGTCTTTTTGTTAAAGCCCCAGCTCCAGGAGTCATGGGATTTTAAGTCAGGTTTTTAGCCCTCGTAGTTGTGGGGAGAGCTGGGATAATTGGTCCCAAAGATTCACACACCAAAAGTCAGGGAGCGGGGAGATCTGTTTTAAAAATCTCACAATTTTAAAGGGGCGTTCATGATTTTGGGAGCCCGACTGCTGGCCCCGGGGGTTGGCAGTACTACAGTGGCCTGTGTTGTCGGAGCTGGAAGTGGGAGTTCTCCTCCCCTAAGTGCGTGTCTGGGCTTCTTGTAGCTTCCGGCAGTGCCATCCGTGCTGTGCAGCGCAGAGCCTCAGACACTGGTAGCACCCACTGTCCTGCTGCACAGAGCAGAGCCGGGGGATGCCCAGCTGGCAGAGAGGTGCAAGGAGAGCTCCATGCAGGGGCTGGTCTGCATGTATCCAGCACTGCCCTCTGCGGGACAGAATAGGTCCGAATGGCTTATCTGTAGCTCTGCTGACAAATTGTTTTATCTTGTGCATTGAGCCTGAATCTTGCTGGCAGCCAATAGTTCGCCTTTAACTCCCCGGGTACCGATGCTCCTGGTTCTCTTCTTTATGCTGTAAGTCTGCACTTTCACTGATGGCCGAGACCTGCAGTGGCTTCCCGTCCACTTCACAATCCAGGACTAAATCTCCTTCCAAGGGTCGAATTCTGCTCTCATGTACTCCAGCTTTGCACTGGGTAACTGGCCCTGACTCTGACAGATGTGCCATACACAAGGCAGTAGGTGCAGCTCCAGCTGCTGCTCAGTGCTCCATAATCTGAGCTTTCATTAAAACATTATGTTCCTGGTCCTTATATGTCTGAGCCCAGGTAGCTGATGTAGTGATGGCTTTAGAGTTCACAGACAGTCTGAAACAATAGCTCTAGCATGGAAATGTCCCCATTATTTAAAACCGCCGTTAACTCTGAAACCTAATGACAGCAAGAGATCTGTGTTAAGTTTTTCACTCCTGATTGGTTTAGCAGAAACACCCAGCTATTGTGCTTGTCCCACAGTCTCAAACTGCCTCCCATGCCTCTCCATGTGTTGGAAGCCCCAACAGCCCCCTCCATTGGCTGCCAAAACCTACATATTTCCCCCTGATGACATCCACAATGCATCTGTCAAAGCACTGTCCCCTGGTGGTGCTGGAACAATTTATATAGTGGGGGCGGGGGCAGGGGCTGAAAGCCATTGAACCAAACTGTAAACCCTGGATATGATGGAAACCACTTCAAGCCAGGGGGTGCGGCAGCATCCCCAGCACCCCTAATTCCAGCACCTATGCTGTCCCCTGAGCCGTATGGTATCTGTCCCAGCGCGGTCGGTGGCAGTACTCTTGGCCACAGCTAGAAGTGCTGTCCCGTCAAGCACATCTCTGCCTGCTGGAGCTCAGGGCTTGCTAATTACAGGCTGCCCCGTCCGAACCCACCACAATCCAACCCCGATTGTCTGAATATGCTAAGTCTGACAACAGTCCAGCTTCCCCTTAGCACGGGTGGACAGAGAGCAGCACATCCTCCCTCCCTTAACAGCATCACACTTCACCAGCCCCTTGACCCACACCTGAAACCTACCAGCTGATAAATGGTGACCGGATCAGCTCTGGCCTGCAACGACTCCAGCTCATTTACTGAGGGAGGGAGTGAAAGGCAGCTGGCAGGCTCTCCTGGCAGCCTATACCTGCTTCAAAGAAGCTCATGAACTATAAACTGGACGGGGCATTAGGCTTCTGTCTGCCCTTCATGCCCATGGAGAAATAAAGGCTTTTCTTTTCAGCACTAGTGAACGCCATGCCTGAGTCCCTCCACCTGAAAACGCCGGGTTTGCTATGGAAACCGGGCCTCTCAATCCGACAGCTCCCCGGCCCTCGGTCGAGAAGAGTCGGTGGCAAAGATTTCTCATCTGGAAACAATGAATCGGAGAGCGACAGAGACAGGGACTGGTGCAAAGCCAGAGTCACATCTGAGAGCAGAACTGGTAGAGAAGAGCAGAGAAGCAGAAATTCTGTTTTTCTTTTCTTTTCTTGTCTTTTCATTCCCTCCTCCCTCCCGGCCCTCCAGATTGAAGCGTATGGTGACACATGTCATAATGTTTCCAGGGAGGCTGTACATTCTTGTAACAATAATAACTCTGCAGACAGTCACTGCCGTTAGACGTTTCCTTTTGCCTTTCTGCTGAACGATCTGGCTGGTTCCTACATGGGATACTCATCCAAACTGCCTGTGTCTCACCACTCGCCAAGACAGTAAAGACAGCAAGCTCACTGAGCCCACTACAGATGATTTATTAATGCATTGATTTAGAACCCAGGAGCCCCAGTCCTGGAGCAGGACCCCACTGTGTCAGGCGCTGTACAACCCAGCACAAAATGCTGGTCCCTGCCCCAAGTACAGACGTTCTGGGAACTGGCACAGTCAGCAACTGAGCTCGCCAAATGGAATCGAATGGAAGTGTCTTGTCAATGACCTGCTATCTCCGTCCCTAACAGGCCTACGGGCGGAGAGGCCTTTGGATGACCCAGTGTCAGTGACTATTTCTCTGCCTCTCCCCTGGATGAGATTTAGTGGCACATCTGACAGTGGGAAGACCAGTATTCCTGGCCTCGTGTTCCCTGCAAAGCCCTGGATTGCAGCTGGTTCAGCCCCTCCACCGCTCCCCCTGTCTCACCTTATCCCTCCTGTAATTAAATTCGGCCTTTTTATAATGTCATTGTTTCCGTAATGGCAAGAAAAGGCAGTTTCCTTCTGATGGACGTGGAGTCAGGGAACTGCTGCTTAGAGCGGTTTAGACTGGAGCGTGCTGCCGGGGACAGTGTACGAGAAGGTTCCTGAGCTGCAGAAGCTGCTCTTCAACCTCACGGCTTCAGCTGTGCCCAGAATCACAAGTGCTGTAATTAGTTCCTCCCTGCAAGGAGCTGGGGAATAGCTGCCATTCACGGCCTTTTCTCTTGTGAAGGGGAAGAGACAAACCAGAAGCCGCCTATCGAGTGGGCAGGCGGCTTGTTATATTCCAGAGTATCCGCCCAGGAGGCTGCTGAGAAGTGGGGGTCTCATAACCCGTTCGCCGTCAGCTCATTGAATCCCAAACCTGGGTTGCCATCAGCCTGTGTGTGCTGCTTTATCATTCGCGGCTCACAAATGCTGGGGTAGCCGGGGTGTGGCTGGGACGAACGGTCAGGAACTGCAGGTTCTGGGTCGTGAGCAGAGCTGGGTGGAATCGAGAGAGGTGGGTCTTTTCTGGATAAAAGGAAATTGGAGAAGAAGGTGGCAGTTAACATGTGTTGGGTTGTCCAATGAAGGCCATGTGAGTGACACAAGCAATGAATCATAGAATATTAGGGTTGGAAGGGACCTAGTCCAACCCCCTGCTCAAAGCAGGACCAATCCCCAACTAAATGGCCCCCTCAAGGATTGAACTCATGAGGCTGGGTTTAACAGGCCAATGCTCAAACCACTGAGTTATCCCTCCCCCCAGGGCTATCACTCAGATAGCCATAGCTTGGCTGTGTGCAGAGCAGGCCTACTACCCCATTGCAAAGTTGGGCACTGGAACCAGAGCAGCTGCGTCACTTATCCAAGGAGCCGCTGGAAGAGCAGGGACCTCACCCCAGCTCTCCTGAGTGCCAGCCTAGTGCTCTGACCATTGAACGATCCTTCCTCGCTTCTAGGGTCACCACTGGCATCGGCGGGCAGGGTGCATGTGCATAGTCCTGTCTGGGCAATTCCTGCGCTACAGGCCCCTGTGTCACTGACACGCGCTGTGGACAAGCCGCAGGCACTGGGAAGTGCTTTGCCAAATGACTTCAGCTAAACAGATGTGTAGAAACCTGGGCTCGGTCACACACCCTCTGCAAAGGTCTGAGTCCAGGGCCGTGCCGTTCGGCCAGGCAGGAAAGCACAGGCAGCTGAAATCTCCTCTTCCCCGGCTGGTGCTGCCAGAGACGCTAGCCCAGCAGAGGAGGAGAGGGGAAGTGCGTGTGTTAATCAGCTCTGGGGGCTTTGTGCTGGCTGGTTTTTCCCTGCTAGCTGTTCCTGTTGGAGGGAAGGAGCTGGGCCCAGGAGCTATGGTTTTTGCAGTTGGGTTTGCAAGGGGATCGGTGTGACGTGGCAGCTGAGTGATGATGAGGAACAGCAGCAGGTCAGGAGGGCACTGGCGTCTCCGTCACGTGTCCAGCAGGAAGCGTAGGTGCTGCATGGTGAGCAGGGATGGGGGAAGCCACTGGGGACCTGCCCACGCAGATTACGCAGCCTTGGCTTCCTGCCTTCGCTTCAGAGAGAACACGCAGCGCAGCAGAAATCTGCAGAGACTGTGGGGTATGAGCGTAATGGACATGTGCTCAGACCAGGTGCTCGCTGGTGGGGCCAGCCCTGCTAAATGCAGGGCCACCACAAGCTTTGAAGCAAGGCCTTTGCAGGAGGGAGAGACAACAGGCTACCGCAATTCACACTGAGTGGGGAGGGACCCCACTAGAGATGGCTTAGAGCCTCTGGCCACCGCGTTTCGATCACCCCTTCCTCCAGGCTCCCCATTTCTCCCCTCCCGCCCAGGGCATTCAGGCACCTGCCTCTCACCTCCCTTTGAAAGATAACGCTGGGACTCTGCTGCTTTGAATGGTCACCTGGAGCCTGGGGTCCTCATTCCCATTGGGCAGGAGACTGAGATTCAGGGCCCCTCAAATCCTAAAGCGGAGCTCCCTGGTGGGAGCTGAGACAGCCAGGAGCTGGAGGCTGGGCATGTTTCCTGACATGCTGGCCTCCTCTCGGTCCCTGGCAGGATGATGGTGCTGCGTGACAAGCGAAGTGGTTTTCAGAGTTGCTCTGCCTTAGGAGGCAGCTCTGTGATGGAGCCGAGCCCCCATTTGCACTCCTGAAACCGAGATCTTCCAGCATTGGCCATGGAAAGGTGAGCATGGGAGCCACAGCCCAGCAGCTACGGCCCTCCCCTGGGATATGGGAGATCCAACTGAATCCTTATCCAGTCCCAGGCCTGGAACCCAGATGTCCCCTCTGCCCTGGTCACCTGGCCATTCTGGCACAGATGTTGCTCTCAGTCCCCCACTGGAGCTGTTCCACTTGATCTAACTAGTGAATATTCATTGAGAGACTGACTGCATAGGCTGGTGTGCTAGAGAAGGGCCTCGGACTTGGGACTTCTGTATCTCCGGGGGGTGCTACAGCCACCAGGCTATTTGGGGGCAGAAGGGGGTATCTTGCGCTCTCTTGTTCTGACCAGAAATTCCATCCTGGACCTGAGAAACTTGCCAAGAAAATATCAGAGTGGGAGCCGTGTTAGTCTGGATCTGTAAAAGCGGCAAAGAGTCCCACAGCGCCTTATAGACCATTGGTCCCCAAACTTTTTCATCTGTCGGCGCCAGATGACGAGCCACGGAGGACCATGGCGAATGAGCATCCGCCGAAATTCCGCTGAAAAGCGGCAACGTCAATAGGCATCGCCGCCGAAATTCCGCCAACAAGTAGCATCATCCAGAGGCGTCGCCACCAAAATACTGCTGAAAATCGGTGGCATTTTGTCGGCGACACCTCTGGATGATGCAATTTGTCGGCGGCATTTCGGCGGATTCTCATCTGCCGGCCAGTACACAGGCACACTTAGACGCACCGGTGGGTGCCATGGCACCCACGGGCACCGCGTTGGGGACCCCTGTTCTAGACTAACAGATGTATTGGAGCATGAGCTTTAGTGGGTGAATACCCACTTCGTCAGATGCATGTAGTGGAAATTTCCAGAGGCAGGTATAAATATGCAAGCAAGAATCAGGCTAGAGATAACGAGGTTAGTTCAATCAGGGAGGAAGTAATCCACCAATGTAATATACGCCATCATGTGCCAGCAATGCCCCTCTGCTATGTACTTCGGCCAAACTGAACAGTCCCTACGGAAAAGGATAAATGGATACAAATCAGATATTAGGAATGGCAATATACAAAACCTGTAGGAGAACACTTCAACCTCCCTGGACACACAATAGCAGATTTAAAGGCAGCCATCCTGCAGCAAAAAAAACTTCAGGACCAGACTTCAAAGAGAAACAGCTGAGCTTCAGTTCATCTCCAAATTTGACACCATCAGCTCAGGATTAAACAAAGACTGTGACTGGATAGCCAACTATAAAAGCAGTTTCTCCTCCCTTGGTGTTCACACCTCAACTGCTAGAAGAGGGGCTCAACCTCCCTGATTGAACTAACCTTGTTATCTCTAGCCTGATTCTTACCTGCATATATATACCTGCCTCTGGAAATTTCCACTACATGCATCCAACAAAGTGGGTATTCACCCACGAAAGCGCATGCTCCCAAACGTCTGTTAGTCTATAAGGTACCACAGGACTCTTTGCCGCGTGCCCAGAGAAGTTTCATTGAAACCAACCCTTTCCCACATCAGGTTTGACAAATGGGCATTTTCAGTCTCGTGCCTGGCGCTGGCACTGCCCAGTGAGCGCAGGGTGGGGTGCCTGCTGACTGAGGGCAGGTCTGCGCTGCAGCTGGAGAGGTCATTCCCAGCACGGGGGGGATGGATGCGCACTAGCTTTGATGGAGCTAGTGTGCTAGAAACACCAGGGTAGCTGGAGCGGCGTGGGTGGCAACTGAGGGTAGCTGCTGAGTACGATCCCATGCGACCCTAGGTTCTCCAACACCAGGTTGTATGGGAGGGAGGGAGGGGGTGTATACTTGGTGGCTAGCTCCTCCCATTGCCACAGCCACACTGCTGTGTGGCTCAATCAGAGCTAGCGCAGGTATGTCTACCCAAGCCAGCTACAGCGCAGCTACCCATGCAGCTGCAGTGCAGATGTACCCATCAAAGGTGTTGGGGTGTGGGGCCTGTGCCGTCCGTCTCCAGGGGGTAAGTTCTCCCTTCACAGGGGTTTACCATCTCTTTCAGCCTTTGCAATGAGCTTCATAACCAGCCTCCCATTCATTCGCCTAGAGAAGCAGGGGGTTCCCGGATGAGTCCAACTCAAGGTGCCCCATGCCCAGATCACTACAGAGAGCTCCAGGGAGGGCAGAAAGATCCTTAGCAAATGTCCGTGACAATGCCAGGCCCTGGTTTACAGAACTCTCCCTGGGGGTTTGTCCAAATGATCCACTCAGAGGGGAGCAACGAGGGGCAGAGCGTGAAGCCATGGGGGAACTTGGGAACTCAGACGTTTAGTTTCTCTTTTTGGCAGAGAGAGGTTTTTCCTTGTCCTCGTAAATTAGAAATGACCCAGAATTTAACTGAAAACAAAATCTTTGCTGCCTTCCACTGGGACTAGGCAGATATGCAGCCTGGCCATTCCTGGGTGCAGAGTCCATGTGCTGGTCTCTAAACTAGGGACGATCAAACCTATTAAGATGCTAGATGAGCAAACCCTCGGTGACCAAGGGGAATGTGCTGTCTACATGGAGCTGACGGGGATAAACACCAGGGAGCGACAAGAATTACTTGGGGTTAAGCTAGATGCTACGAATGGCACAAAGGAGGAAAACAAGAAGTCATGGGACCTGGTAGAACCCAGGGACAGGAGAATAAAATGAAAGGACCCTTCCCGACAGTGAGTTGCATTAGACCGCGAGACTGTTCTACTGACACCATGGACAATGCCGTGTAAAGACCCATCCTTCACTGGCTGTGGGTGATCTAATAGTCTGTGCTACCTCTAAAGTCCATGGTGCTAGGGGAAATTAGAATAACCCTCCTCCCCTAAATTTTTTTATGCTTGTTGGAGCCTTGTTCCCGACTTGTCTGAGCCTCTTGGGACTGAAGATTGGGCTTTTTTTGTGAGATTCCCAGTACTTCCAGCTTCTGCTGGCATGGAGATGCTATAGGAGAGGCCTTTCTTGTTGAGGTGCTTCCAGTTCTGGGAGCCAGGCAGCGCAAAGGCCGGGAGAAATGGGGAAATAATCCTGGAAAATGTGAATCAGGAGAGGTTTGTCCCCCCGTTTGGCGGGAACTTTGTGACCTGGGGGGGTTCACTTTATCCAAATCTCATTCCTAGTAAACCTGCCTTGCCAACCAGAATTGTGAGATTGGTTTAAAAAAATCATTAGATTTAAAAAAAAAATCCTGGATTCTTCGTTGTTTGTTTTCTGCTTTCTGAGCCTTTAGGAGGCACTTGGCTCATGCTTTCAAGCTCTTCATTGCAACCCAGAGCGCTAGAGACTGACTTGAAAAACAATGAAAGCTGAGTTAAATAAATCACTCCAGGAGCTGGGGTTTTAAGAAGAGCACCAGAGATTGTGAGACGTGCAATGAAATCGTGAGAGTTGGCAACACTGATACAGAGCCAGGCCTCAGCAGCCTGCCCTGCCTTGTCAGAGACGCGCTGCCTGTCATGAGCTAAACCTGTGAAAAAAGAGAGGTGATCCGAGTGGCTCACACTGAAAGTTAAGGCAACACATTCATCACTGGACTGATCCACTAATTCCAATGTTCTGCAGTGGTGGTGAGTGACAGTTCTGTAATCTCACTCCGGGAAGTCGCTGCACGGGTCATATTCTGTCAAGGCGAATGCGGGTGATGTTTTGACTTCCTGGTTCCAGCTCTGTCTAGTTTAAAAGCATTTCGGAGTTATCGTCTCACTTGCTTTCTTGGTAATGCTAGCGTCAGGAGAGTCGATATAAAACCTCAGGTCTCCCTGAAAATATTTCCTCTGTACGCAAAAAGAATGATACAGATTCCAAAGTGGTGCTGGAATATTTGCAGGGCACAGGGCCTACGGGACAAGGACACACAGATCTGCAGGGCAGAAGAAGTTACAAGAGCACCGTGGCTTCCCAGGTTTTCCTCTCACACAGAATAGCTGGGGGAGTTAATATCTTCCGCAAGAAGTAGCTGCATTTTTCCAAGCAAAATCAACTTGCTTTTTCCTCTTTTAAGGCTCCTTTGACATTATTCCTCTGTCCCCATTGAAACTGGCAGCGCCTCCAAACTCAGGAGGGGCTAATTTAATTAACCCGCTTTTCTTCTCTCCTGATCGCTGATGAAGACGTCTAATAAGTCTGGCTCTCACATTCATCCCAGCAGCTCCTGACCGCACAACCCCCCTCCACTTACTGCATCACCCGTTAGCATTATGCTTTACTTCAGATTATCCAGACATATTTCTGTCCACATGACAGCGGTTCTAGCCAACCTACTCTGAATTCATCCATCAAGTACAATTTCAGGAGACACTGGATAGAATGTTTTAATAAAAGCTTTATCTATCTATCTATCTTTTAACACAGCCATTGCTGATGTGTCTGAGTAGAAATGGATTTGTGTAGCACGAACATTCAGTCTGAAAGGCAGGATTTTCCTCTTTTTCCTTGTGAGGATCAGGGACTGGATGTGAGGCAAAGGGTTTTTGCATGTTTGAGGATTTGGAGTGGTTCTCTGGGGACCGTTTGGCTGGTATCACTTGTTCTTTAGAAGCAGTATAAGTCCAGCCAGTCTCCTCGCCCTCAAACAATTCACCCATTCCCCTATTTGTTGAAGAATCCGTTCCCAAATTTCCCTTACTTTTAACCCCCTCAATGCACTACTTTTCTCTTCCTCCTTGTGTTTGTCTCTCTGCTGCCTCCTTCTCTCACCTGGCACTGGCTTCTTCCCCACTTTCTGTCCAATGTGGGCATGAGAGCTATCTCCCTGGTAGTCCGTGCCGCCTCAGATTTCTTCTCCTCAGATTTCTTTCTGTCATTGACTTTCCTGAGCTTGTGATTAGAGCAGAGGACTGACAGTGGGAGAATGGGTGTAATTCTTAGCTTTGCCACAGATTTTCTGTGTGACCTCAGGCGAGTCTTTTCAAATTGTTCAGTGCCTCAGTTTCCCCATCTGTATAATGGAAATAATGTTGTTTTCCTGAGGTGAGCCCCTGAGATGGGAGGTGATAGACAAGGATATATGCATTCTTGCTCACACCTGCTTGTAAAACCTCCCTTTTCTCCTTTGCCTCTGGCCTGTTAATGTCCTTCTCCGGCTCCTGGGACTCGCCGTTAACTCGGTAAACGCTGGGAACATTCCTAGCGCAGCTGTATTCTGTGACTGAACCAGTGTAGGGTGGGGCCTTCGGAGGGACAAACCTGGAACTGCCCTCGGGAGAAGGTTCTAGTGGGCGCTAGCCTGCTCTAGAAATGCCTCAAGTCTCCTTACAGTCTGCAGGATTTCAGAGTTGTCCCTACAGAACCCCTTGGCGCTCATTCCTATTACACTCTGTAGGGCACCGAGGATGGGTCCCCTTGCCCGGAAATGACCCACACTCCTCTTCCTTCTCTAGAGAGCTGCCCCTAACCCCCAGCTGCCCGCCCCCAGTACAGAGCCCCTGGCGTCACCGGCAGTGCCCTACCCAAGCCCACAGTGGGCAGGTAGGGAACTCCAGGCTCCCTGGCCTGCGGCTATTACTACCTTCCCTTGCGGCTGCCAAGGGAGGAGGTGTTTATAGGAGGAAGTGGGGCCAGTTGGGCTTTGCTGCACACAGTGATCTTGAACCAGACCAGTAGCCATATGCCCCTCTTGTCTATCCACAGCGAATCTCCCCGCAGGGACCTTCCACATCCAGGATTAGCCAGCCCCTGGGCACCAGCTAGCATCACAACGGCTCAATGACAGGCGTCACCTTCAGCAGGATTTAAAGCCACTAGGCGAGAGGAGAAAGCAAGAGCTGTTGGATTTTAGCATGAGCTAATGTCGAGCTATGCATCTGGGAGCTGAGATCTCCTAAGGTGACCCCTGGGTAGCAGAGCTGGCGGGGGCTGATAACGAAAGGCATTTCTGAGAGCAGCATCCTGAGGATGGCGGCGGGGAGGGGAGGAGCATTGTGCTGGCTCAGCAGTGGGTAGGGTGACCAGATGTCCCGATTTTGTAGGGACAGTCCCGATAATTGGGGCTTTTTCTTATATAAGCTCCTATTACCCCCCACCCTCTGTCCCGATTTTTCACTCTTGCTGTCTGGTCACCCTAGCAGTGGGGGCCATCAGGATTCTAGGCTGCATCAAAAGCAGGTGTTTTCCCAATGCACAGGCCATGAAGCACCCCCCAGCAAGAACACTCATTCGCCGTGCAAATTCTGGAGAAAGTCCAGAACAACTGGCTGAAGCACAAGAGGGCATCCTGAGAATGGGCTGGAGCAGTGGGAGGAGAAAAGGCCATTTCTTGGAGGTTCTTGCAGCATACACATGCCTAAAAGGAGGTCGAACGGACATGGGTGAGAATCTGTTGACACTGAGGGTGTGTTTGTAATTCCCAGTCTGAGGAGACATACCCATGCTAGCTCTGACTGAGCTCCTGCTAATCCTATTCTGAATCCTGCTGTGCTCAGTGATGCCTTGGGGCAGTGAGTTCCACAGGTTAATTAGGTGTTTGGTAATAAAATGTCCTTTTTGTAATCTGAGAAATGTTACCTTGTTTGACTCTTTCAATGACTTGATTTTTACTAGCACTAAAATGGCAAGTGGCACTGACTCTCCCTACAAGTGCTGGTCCTGTCTCCTAAAAGCCCAGCAATAGGGAACAATTAAACAGCGTGACTTCCCTGTGCACTTTCCAAAAGGCAAGAGCAATATGAAAGTTTCCCTTAATAACATGAGGGGGTTTCTGCTGCGCTGGAAATGCCGTGTGAGGACGGGCAAAGCTGCCACGGGGCACACCGCTTAATGGGTTGCTGCCAGCTCAGGACCGGGAAGCGAATTTTGTTTTCCGCAAACAGCTCTCAATGGTTTGGTTCTTTTCATTAATTAATCAGATCCAACAGGGGGTGAATTCCTGGCAAATTGGTGCCACCCGCAAGTGATGCCTTCAACCAGCATGAAAAGGCAGCAACATGGCAACAATACGCACTCCGACTCGGATGATGTTTAACCAATGATAGTTTGGATCAGTAACTAATGTCTGTTGTTTTAAAAGAGAGATAATAGCCTTTGTGCATCAGGAAGTAGCTCCTAGAGAAAGCACAAAGAACCTCTGGGGGAGTCAATGCTCAGAACGTTTTTACTCCTTTGTGAAACTGGCCAGAGCACTCGAGCAAGCTGCCAAAGGACAATATGGATAGTGGTCTCTGGGGATGTCCCAGGCTGCCGCTAGACGCCATCAATCCAGAATGGTTTATAGATAATGACATGAGTTCCGCCATGGCTCTGGCTCATCTGCTCCTCCTCCCAGCGGGTCAGTGCAAGATGGTTTAAAAACCTGGCCAAGGAGCTCTCCAAATGTTGATTCTAATTGTTCATAAATCCTAGAAAACTGGCGCTATTCCAGAGGACTAGGTGAAAGCCAAGGTCATGCCACCATTTCAAAAGAGCAAGTGGGCTGACCCGGGTAATTATCTGCTAGTTAGCCTGACATCAATCCTGAGCAAAACAAAAACCCTGGAAGGCCGATATAGGGCTTCACCAATAAAGAACTAAAGGCTGGAAAAATAACAAATACCAAGCAGCATAGTTTCATGGAAAACAGATCTCAGACAAACCTGAGATTTTTCTTTCATGAGGTTAAAGATACTTTATTTGTTATTTTCTATTGAGATTCCCCTACGAGTCCAGGACCCTATCGCAGGAGTGACGGAAGCTCCCTAAAAGAGAGGGTGGAGCCACCAGCACCCAAACCATGGCCCTGTCCCTTCCCATGATGCCCTTCCCCTCAGGACCTGCCCTCACGCCACCCCTTCTCCACAAGCCCCTGCCCTCATGCTGTCCCTTCCCCCCGAGTCCCCTCCCCTATGCAGCCCCATTTCCCCAAACCCCTGCCCTTGCGCTGCCTATCCCCCCTTCACCACCTCTTCCTCCTAACCCCCCCCATTCGCTCCTCTCTGCCCCCTCCCCCCATTGCTTGCCCTTATGGCTGGTAAAAAGTGATGGGTCCATGGCCCCCTGGTCCCCATGTTCCGGCACCTCTAGCACTATGTGTTCTTCAAACACAGAACAAAATGATGGCCCCTTATATATTTGTGTATTCGTAATATACCGAGATTTCTGTAAGGCGTTTCACTTACTGCAGCATGACACCTGATTAAAAATACAAAATCAATGTAGCTAAATGAATTAAAAAGTGGCTAACTGATAGATCTCAAAACCTAATTGTTAATGAGGAATCATCACCAAGTCGGGGGTTTCCAGTGCGGTCCCACAGGATCGATTCTCAGCCCAACGTTAGTCCATATTCTATGAACGGTCTGGAAGCCAATATAAACCCATTGCTGGTAACGTTTGCAGATGACACAAAGATTGTTGATAAATAATGGAGATGGGTCACCAGTACAGAGCAATCTGGTAAACTGGTGAGAATCAAACAACATGCATCTTAATACAGCTAAATGCCAGGACATCCACCTTGGAACAAAGAATATAGGCCATGTTTGGAAGCTGGGGAACTGCATTGTGGAAAACAGTGACTCTGAAAAGGACTTAGGGGCCATAGTAAATAACCAAATGAACACGAGCTCTCAATGCTATGCTGTGGCAAAAGGGATGAACATGATCCTTGGATGTGTAAACAGGGGAATCTAAGGTATGAGGCGGGAGGCGATTTTAATCTGATTAAAGAACAAGAAGGCTCTAATCTAGTAAACAAAGTCCTAACAAAATCCAAATACTGGAAGTTGAATCTAGACTTATTCAAACAGGAAATACGGTGCAAATTTGTAACAATGAGGGTAAATAACCAGTGGGACAGATTATCAAGGGATGTGGTAAGCATTCCATCAACTGGAGTGAGTCTTTTAATCAAGACTGGGTATATTTCCAAGAGACATGCTGCAGCTCAAGCAGAAATTACGGACTTGGTGCATGAATCACTGGGTGATATTCTTTGCCCTGTGTTATATAGATCAAATTTGATGATCATAATGGTCTCTTCTGGCCTTAAAATGTAGGACTCAATTAATTGTTCCTTCCATACAATGTATTATGCGGGGCTTCATCAGTCTGGAGCCGTGTACAGGCTGGGGATTGGAAGCTTTTCCCCAGTGCTATCTTGCTGGGTTCCGTGCAAGCAGGAAGGTGTATTATTAGCATCCTATTGTATTCGTGTTTAGTTTGGCTTCACAGAGCCTGCACATCTTAGGGAAATGCATTTATAGGGTCGTGGCTGTCTCCTTTCATATCTGGCGAGAGAGGATGAGAGAGTTGCATAGCGCAGCCAAGTGTGTCGAATGCTGAAACTGCATAGGAGACAATGCTGACATCTGATAAGGGGCAGCAGCATTCAGATTTACACGCGTATTAGCTCTCTGTCGTGGTTTTTAGCTGGGAATAAGAAAACGTACCGTGCGCACCATGGAATGTGTACCGGGGAGCCTGGGAATGAACAGCGGTGAGGGCCCAGGTTGTGATGGCAGGGGATTGTGGGAAAACCGGTGATGGGGAAGACACAGGCTTACTGGGGAAGGAAGACGCTGGGCTGATTTCCTTCTCCTTGGGACTCTCTCTGGTGGACGGGGCTGGATTCGCTGGTGGATGGTGAAACCAGAAGTGCTTTAAGAGAGATCCTGTGACTCCCCCTTCCCTTAGCTGGTTTGCTCCAAGGCCGGCTCCCCCCGTCTGGTAGAGAGCCTGCCTCTCATTCAGTGTTTGCCAACGTCAAGAAATAAAAAATCACGATTCAGACCCCTCCCCCCCAATCATGAGATTACCAAAAATCCTGTTGTAGTCGGTCTTATGACTTGTTAACACCCCTCTCTCCTCTGCCAGTGCATGTGCAAGGGCGTCAGGTTGACAAGTCAACCTTGAACACACTCGGCCTCTCCCTGGCTGCTCGTATGAAGACTCCATTTACCCCCTGCTCACCCCTGAGGAAGGGCAAAAAAAGGGAATAATTGGAGATATACCAATCTCCTAGAATTGGAAGGGAAGGTCATTGAGTCCACCCCCCTGCCTTCACTAGCAGGACCAATTTTTGCACCAGATCCCTAAGTGGCCCCCCCCAGGGATTGAACTTACAACCCTGGGCTTAGCAGGTCAATGCTCAAACCACTGAGCTATCCCTCCCCTCAAGGGATGGAGAGCAGTCGCTCTCCATCTCCTCACACTGTCCCAATTCTCTCCCCTCTCGTTCATTTCCCGTGACAGAAGACGGGCTGGATGGTAGTTTGAGAATCACTGACCTAATTAAGGCATCGGGAGTCGCACTCGCACACAGAACTTCTCTTCCTGTTACGGGTGGGTGCGTTACCGATACTTTCAACTTGTGTCAGTCATTCAGATAAGCGATAGCACCATAAAAACAGTATGGGATGCTCTAGCCTTTTAAGCAACACTTTCTTGACTCCCCACTGCCTCCTTTGTGTCAGACTGAGCAGCACGCCCCCACCCCACTCGTCCCCTGCCTCCCCCTGCTCTGGGCCTCCCTCCCCTCCCCTCCCCCTCCTCTGTCGTGCCTCCCGGCCTCCCTCCACTTCCTTCCCCACTCCTCCCCTACTTCCCCCACTCCGAACACCCCTCCCTCCCCCCGCCCCTCACTCTCCTGGGACCCCAAAATCTGCCTCTTTTTGCTCCCCCAGTGCCCTACTTCCCCAACTCTCCAATCCCAGCTGCAACGTCACTGCTGCCCCTCATAGTCCCTGTGTCCTGCCCAGCCCCTGACCCACAGACTGGCAGCCATGTTGCCTGTGGCCCTGGCTTCAGTCTCACTGAGAACAGTGGGGGGGGCATCAGCCAACTTTATTAAGGGCAGCCTCCCTTCCCCGTGCAGATAGATTGTAGGGAAATCGGCTGGCTTCAGCTCCACTGAGGCGCTGGCAGCCATTTTGTAAGGGACAATTTGCGAGTTGGCGCCTTCCATCATGTTTTCGTGACAGGAAAATGCCACCCCGAAATCATGAGAATTGCGATGGAACCGCCTGGGTTGGCCACACCACTCGTGCCATGGCTCCACCATCTCCCAGGAGCTTGGCGCAGTTACTCTGGGCTTTGCCACCTGTGCCTAGGGTGAGCAATTCTCCCCCCTCCTGCTCTCCATGTGCCTGCCCTTGCTGCCCTGGGTTACCAGGCAAGTGAGCCGCCTCCAGTCCCATAGGTTGATGCTGCAGCTTGTCCGGCTTTAGATGCACTTTTACAAACCTCTGATTCCACCATGGTGCTGAGGTCAGAAATATTTGTGGCTCCCTTCCCAGGGGTGCCATTTAGTGGAGACGAGAAGGGGGCTCCTGCTCCCCTCTCTCCCCGAGTTTCATACAGGAGCTCTGCTCGGGCACAGGTCCTAGCAGCATGGCAGAGCTCTGAACTGCCCTGCAGCCTGAGTAGTAGAATGTGAATTCCTCAGAGGAGAGGTGCTGGTCCCAGCTTGTGCCCTGGGGCAGGGAGTCAGCATTTTGCTTGCAAATAGAAGCAGGGCGATTCAGATAAGAAAGGGCTGGTAATTAAACCAAGGATCTGGAAGTCTTTAGATGAGCCTGTAAAACAGGAATCCCCCTGTGTGGACAGAGGGGGGAATGTTGAGGAGAGAAGCAGGGGACAAATCCAGCCAAGCCCTCTGAGCCAAGGGTTGTGGGGTTTGGTAGCGACATTTTTTTGCTTTATGCCCCATGCAGGTTCTGGGGTGGCTGAGGAGGCACACGTAGGGACTCCGGGCTGCAGGTGGGGGGTCGTTCCGGGCTGTGGTTAGCCCAGGGCTCCTCCGGGCAGGTGGGTGGGTGGGGGGCTTGGGGCTTCGGCCAGCCTGGGGCTCCTGCAGCTGAGGGGAGGGGAAACTCCGGGCTTCTGCGGGTGGGGAGGGCTTGTGGCTCTGGCTGGGGCGGAGGATGAGGGCGGAAGGGACAGAGCCGGGGGCTAGCCTCTCCAAAGGGGGGCTCCACCTGCTGCCTGTGGGAGGGGGATAGGTGAAAAGAAGGAGACAAAGCTAGGGGAAGGGCTAGCAGTGGTATAGAGAAGTTCCCACTCTACCTGTGGTACTTATGTGGCCCCTTCACCCTAGTATCTGAGCACCTCACAATGTCTAACCTATTTCTCCTCACAGACCCACTGAGGAAGAGCAGGGCTGTTATACCCATTGTACATGAGGGCCACTGAGGCACACACAGACTAAAGGCCAGATTTTCAAAGGTATGTAGGCACCTAGTGGGATTTTCAGAAGTGCCCAGAAGATCAGGTGCTTTGTAAACCCCACTAGATGCCTAGATGCATCTCTGGGTGCCTAAAAACCTTTGAGACTCTGTCCCTAAGGTAAGGTACCAGCCGGAGGTCAGACAGGAAGTCCATGGGGGAAGCAGAACCCAGGTCTCTGAGGGGTCAAATGTAATTTTAGAAGCAACTTGAGAGTACACACACAAACCACCACATATATTTCCATTGTTAACAACTGAAATTTACAGCTAGGCAGAGTAAGAAAACTGCTGCTTGAGAAGTCAGAGTTTGATTTAAGGGATATTTACTGTGTATATTTTATCAAGTGATGCTGACAATTTGTGTTTTAATGGTAATAAAGCCTTAACTTTGTGAATCTCAATATCCACGGTCTTTAAATAATTACTGTCTGACCCCCCTCCCCCCATCATTTCCCACGAATGTGAAAATCTAAATAGATAAAAATCAAAGAAAATGCTTAAAACTCGTAATTTTGCTCAACTGTGAAAATTTCAGTTTATAGAAGTGGAAAAAAATGCCTAAAAATTAACACTGATATTATCTGTCAAAATTATACATAATTAAAAAATGGAATTCAGCCAAGCCTAGTAATACAGTAAGATCTGCTTCTTCAAGAAATGGCACTGGCAATTGAAAACATTCCCGTGTTCAGAATCAGTTACCCCAGAGTGGTTATAGGTGCTTCAGGGGAGGCCAGTGGTGATTCATCTGGTGGGACTCCTCACTCTGGGACAGTGCTGAGCCAGTGAACAGCCTGGGGCATTGTGTGACTGTGCTGCTGGAACTGCCATCTTTTCGACGAGGTATAAAACCAAGATCCGAGCTTCTTGTGATAATCCAGGATAATCCACTGTGTTCTATGCAAGAGCAAAGGAAGTGTTAACTCTGATATCTGGGCCAGATCCCAGCTCAGTGATTCCATTCCATCTTCCTACGCTCCACCTGCAGTGTCATGGAAATCTTCCTGAGAGACTACTTGCTGTGCTGTGTTGTTGGTGCGGGATCGCTGCTGGGTTCCAGAAGTGGCTGGTTTTGGATCTGTATCCCTAGGGATTCTAGAATTGTGGAGTCAGGCTGTAGAGCACTTTGTATGAGAGTGTTTTAGAGGACATGCTTATTGTTAACAGTCACTTTCTTGGCACAGGGCCAGGGGCGGCTCTACAAATTTGGCCGCCCCAAGCAGTCATGCCCGGGAGGCGCCCCCGAGCCGCGGGAGCAGCGGACCTCCCGCGGGCATGACTGCGGAGGGTCCGCTGGTCGCGCGGCTCGGCTGGACCTCCCGCAGCTGCGGGCGGTTCGCTGGTCCGGCGGCTCTGGTTGAGCTGCCGCAGGCATGCCTGCGGGAGGTCCAGCCGAGCCGCGGGACCAGCGAACCGTCCGCAGTCATGCCTGAGGGAGGTCCACTGGAGCCGCCGGCCGAGCGTCCCCTCCGCAGTCATGCCTGCGGCAGGTCCGCTGCTCCCGGGGCTCCGGTGGACCTCCCGCAGGCATGACTGCGGCAGGTCCGCCGGCCCAGCCTGCCGCCCCCCCGGGAAAGGGCCGCCCCAGGCGGGTGCTTGCCCCGCTGGGCTCTGGAGCCAGCCCTGCACAGGGCAAACACAGTGCTTCTCTAGAGTAGTGGAAAAGGAGCCCATTCGCCTGGAGTTTCTCCCACTCCCTGCACTACCTTAGATACTGGTCATTCAGGACCTAAACAGTTTGTTTCTGTGCAGGACACTGACACACTGAAATCTCTGGTCGTAGTGACCTCACATTCAAGGCCTGAATGGGGGACCGAGGACGTTCCAGGCAGAATGATACAGCATGAGCTCCTGGAGGTATTGTGCTATCACAGCACCATGTTACCTACTTGCTTTTGCTAAGCACAAGGACCTACTGAGCCCTGTGAGGGGGATGTAAGAAAGGAGAGAGACTCCTGGATCCCTTTTCTCTCAATTGCACAACCATGCGGGAGGCCCAGTTTTGTAACAACCCTTTAACTCTTAAAGCTAAATAGGGTGGCTCATGCCACTGAGAGCTATCGTTTCAGGCTGTCTCCAGACTCAGGAAGATGTTACTACATTGATCACATGTTAATGTTGTCTGTGCAGCTGAGATCTGGGAACATTTTTGTTTGAAGGAAAGCTGAGATTCTGGAGCATGATTCTTTGGGAAGAAGAGGTGGGTTCTACAGCAAACTCCATAACCACAGAATGTGGCTTTCTCATTCCCTGCCCACAATAGGGAAATATTAGCTGAATTGGTGGTATTGTTATTGCTATTGTCATAGGTGGGGAGCTGAGCCCTAGTGACGTTAAGTTGCCTGATACTTTTCATAACAGAAAGATTCCTGCAACCTTTTCTTAGAGAAGATTTCACATTTCCATGGTTTGCAGAAGGCTTTTGAAATTTGTCAGGGGAAAAGCCCTCAGGCTAGAGAAGTGCCTTTTTTGTTACTGAAATATCAACTGTTAAAAAATCGCCATTTCCTTGGGGAAATGCTTACAGCCTGCCCACATCATAATTAACCACAAGCGTTCCAAGTGTGGGCTAATGCTACTGCCAAAGTACTAGGAACACCTGAGGGTCGCTGGAGTGGTTAGGGGGAAATAGAGCCAGCCTGGATAACTCCTAGTAGAACTAATACATGGCCCCAGCAAGCTGCGATGCCCCTCTGAGATAGCAGCTGTTTACTACTATTAGCTAATTGCTTAGCTCAAATTGTAGGAGTCTATGTTGAAGGTTTGGGGTTCAAACCCTACTAATGTTTCATGATGGGGGGGTGAAGTAAGAAATTTTGCTGTAAAGAATCAATTTAAACCTCATTTTGTATTTTTACATTTAATTATCTTAAGGAAAGGTTGATTCGTATTGCTGGTATCATTTGATACTTTCTTTTTGCTAACCAGGAGGATGTACTATATCTGTACCCGTTTATTTAAGCAATTACATTGCTTAACATGCATTTATTCAGATTCTTCATTTTTACATTTTTATTTTGTTAGAAAGTGCGGAATGTTGCATTTCTTATTTACAAGGTGATGATTAATGCTTTACTTTTGATTTGTATCCAGCTGCATTTGGATGGAATTTGGAATTCAATTAAAAATGCACAAACACAGCATTTTAAAATTGTTTTTATTAGTTAAATAAATCTACCTTAACTGTGCTGGATACATTAAAAAAAGAAAGTTTATCAAAACATGTTTTGCATTTAAACCCAACTAATTTATGAAACACAGGAAATATGATCTGTAGCTAGTGAATAGAACTGGTTGTTTCTGGTCACCATGTCCATTGAAATTTTAGAACTAGTGAATCTCATGCTGTCACACTTAGATTTTATTTATAGTCTGGAAGAGACAAACAAGCTTTCCTGCTTTTTCAACTCTCAATCAGTTTCTTAACTTTGAATGAACTAGTCATTGAACTGAACTAATTGAATAAACTGAAATGGAGAAAATATTCTCTCTATATCTGCAGAAGAAGCTACTGCTGTTGAATGCTGGTTTAACCCTTCAGCATACTCTTAGCCAGCAACTTCCACCAGTTCAGTCCTTTGACTTTCTTTAAAATTTTGGCAGCAAACGTATGCCGCTTGAATATTATTATTCTTTATTTAATTTACATTATTTTAGCAGTTTGTGGTAAGTTTAAGTTGTCATAATTTTAATTTTAATTACATAGGTTTATTTTAAAAGAAAAAAATATTTAATTTAAATTTTAAACAATCTAATTTAAATAAAAAATCAGATTTTGAATTTAATTTTTTTTTAAATCATTGATTTTTATCCAGCCTGGTTGCACACCGTAGAACTTGTGTTTACCCTTTTTCCTTAAAAATATCCCCCTAAGATATTACATACCAAATAAAAAACGTAAAAGAATGTTATTGAGGTTGCAAAGTTGAGTTGGGAGGGAATGACAGCTGTACAGTTGCCTATTCATCTTGCGCATATACATCGTGGAACAATCTTTAATGACATGCTTATGTATTATTTTTTCCCACAGGACCATGCCTCATTCAGCGTGCAGGGTAGCTATACAAGGAGACAGAATTAAGGTTGTGCTGATGACCGGCATTTCCTAACGTTTGAGTGCTTGATTTGCAAACCAAATAACATTCTTGTAACATAGTTTTCAAGTATGTCATCTTTATTAATGTATCTTACTGTACCACCAAAGTCCCATTCATAGAGTCTAAGGTCAGCAGGGACCACTGTGGTCATCTAGTCTGACCTCCTGTATCACACAGGCCAGAGACTTGCCCCAGAATAATTCCTAGAGCAGAGCTTTTAGAAACACATCCCATCTTGATTGAAAAATGGTCAGTGATGGGGAATCCACCACGCCCCTTGGCAAATTAAATTGCTCCAGTGGTTAATTACACTCTCCGTTAAAAATGTACATCTTATTTTCAGTCTGACTTTCTCTAACTTCAGCTTCCAGCCACTGGATTGTGTTAGAGCCCATTATTAAATGTTTGTTCCCCATGTAGATACTTATAGGCTGCAATTGGGTCACTCCCTTCACCTTCTCTGTGATAAGCTAAATTGTACCGGCTCTCTACCCACATGAAGCCCTGAAGGTTGATGGAGACGGAGCTCAAAGAATTGGCTCAGCGTGTAGCACTGAAGGCTCTAGCTAATATGGGGTTATAGGTACCCTGGACACAAATTGGATTGTTCCCCCACCAACCGGGGGTGCATCGTTCCCATTAGCAGTCATGGGGAGTGCTTCTCCCCCATGGGGGCATGGTAATAAGGTTGATTCCCCCCTGAATGCTCCTATCCAGGTTATGGGGCACTCTTCCCCACTCCATGTGGATGTAATTACTGGGGAGTGTAATTACTGGCATGAGACTAGCCCCACCCAACTTGTATCCCATTAACCTACCAGCACACATTCAACCTAAAACACATAACCCCTGCTCCCCCCAAAATCCTTTCGCCTGAGTCAAAAATAGGGGAGAAACTGAAGTTACTTTACAAAATGGGTTTAAAAGCCATGGGGTGAATTTCAAACAATAGCAATTTACAGCTGGGAATTAAGCCACTCTCCTCACGCCATATGCTACAAACAAAAGTAAAGTGCTGTTTGCATCAGCAAAACGTTTTGTATTGTAAAGTAGCCCCTTTATGTCCAACCCGGAGTGAATTCAAATGATTATTGACCCACCACTGTAGTAAAGCTGCATTATAATATCTCCAAATCAATAGAGACAAGAGGAAAGCGGGAGGGAAAGGTTCTGGCTCTGCAAACTGCAGAAAATTGCATTTTGCTTTGGCCTCTTAGAAAGTTTGCAAAGCGTCTATTAGAGGCCCCAGGAGCCTTTTCTTTCTAATTGCTGTGTTTGACAATGCGATCGCACCTGGGACTAGCAGAAAGGCAGCTAATGGACCCACTTTAATTGCTTCCCAGTTCCATGAGTCATAATACTTGTATGGCAAAGGGGAAGTGCTGCTGTTTGACTGGAGGAGGTTTCTGGCTTTAAAGAAAGCTCAGGAGGAACAAATGCAAAACTCCAAGCCAAGCTCTTGGAAGGACTGAAGGTGCCAGGTGCTGAGTTTTCTTTTTATCTTTTGCTTTTCTGACCGGAACCAGTAAAGTTTTAATCATGATCTGGAAGGGAGAAGGGAAGGGTCCCTCCTGGGGATTTGAAATCAGTCTCACCCTGAGGGTCTTTACCGCCACAGGGATGGGTGGGGATTGAAACAGTGCTAGAGGTGGTGGGCCTGGTCTGGGAGTGGGGGCTTTGGCTGGGGCTCTGTGCTGCAGTGGGGTGGTTGATCCTGTGGGAGCATTCTGGGTGTGTGGAGGAGTCTGCTGTCTCCTCTCTCCCAAGCTGTGGGACACACTTCAGGGCCATTAGACTGGGCGGATATGGGGCCCTGCAGTGAACTGGAACCCACAGCTGGGCTTGCAATGCAGAGCTCTGGGAAAACAAGCAACTGTGTTCAAAATGTGCCAATCGGGCACTGGTGTAGCTGGGCCCTTGCTCTCTCTCCCCAGGCCTATCCCTTTGGTCACCTGCCTTCTCTTGTTCAGGTGGCACCATCAGGGGCCCTGCCCCATCAGTGACCTCTCAGCTGGGTGCTGGCAGGGCCCACCCTGTGGACTCCGAGTCCCACAGTGGCGTAACAGGCAGTGCCCTGCAGGGTTGCAGGCTCTCTGCATACAGGGAAGGGAATGGGCTGATTAACAGGCACACAGCCAGGGCCTTGCTCTGGTCTGGGGCATGGGCAGGTGTCTGGTTTTCAACCGGAGAGTCCGGTCGAAGAGGGGACCTGACAGTATCCAGTCAGATCTACTGACCGGACACCCAAAGTCCAGTTACCATGGGTGGGGCGAGATGGGGAGGCGCCGAGTCAGCACCTGTGCCAGCCCCTGCTCAGCCTGGGCTGCCTTCTACCTGTGTCAGGCGGGGGAAAAGCAGCGACCAAACGGGGGGAGGGGAGCAAATGGGGGCGTGGCCTCGTGAAGAGGCAGGGCAGGGGCGGGTCCTTAGGGGAAGAGGTGGGGCTTCGGGGGAGGCTCTGACACTCCTGCTGGAGTGTCCGGTTTTTAAATATTACGAAGTTGGCAACCCGATGGGCAGGAGATGACACCAGGCCTCTTTTAACTCGCAGAAGTAAAATCCCCTCAGCACTGTTTCCCTCGGTGACTAAGGGGCTCAATCCGAAGGGGTCCTGCGCACCGGCCACTCCCATCGGGGCCCCCAACAGTTGCAGATGCTCAGCCCCTCCCAGGATTGGGCCCCTTTATTCGGACTTAATTAACCCTGGTCACAGGGCTGAGAGGTTGCAGGCCACTGTCCTGGCTGGTATGTGCGACATCTCTGCTGTACCTGCGCTGTGCTCCCACAGGCTGAGCTTTGAAGTGCCAATTCTTTCTTCTCTGCTTTGTGCTCGGGGTAATCCGAGGCAGCAGGGTGTGAATGGTGACAGACAAAATGCAAAGAGCTGCCCAGGCCACAAAGACAAGGCTGTTGTTCCCCCAGGCTGGGTCCCCCTTAACTGTCAGCTCCCAAGGTGGGGAACCTAGAAAGCACAGGGGGGAGGAAGGGGGAGGATGAGAGAAAAAGAAGGAGAAGAGGAAGATGGAGGGAGGGACAGGGAGTGAAAGAAGGAAAGGGAGATGGAGGAGCCCATACATATATACAAACAGAAACATGCAAGCAGGCACATGGACAAACACACACTCACACACACACACTCTGAAACAGCTCTTAAAATACCCCCAAATCATAGACTCACAGAAGATTAGGGTTGGAAGAGACCTCAGGAGGTCATCTACTCCCACCCCCTGCTCAAGGCAGAACCAACACCAACTAAATCCTCCCCATTCCCTCCTTTCTCACCCTCTTCGGAAGTGCCACCACCCTGCCGGTTACTCAGGCTGGTAACCTGGGTGTTGTCTTCGACACCGACCTCTCTCTAGCACCTCCCATCCAGGATATGTCTAAATCTTGCCCGTTCTTGCTGCAGAACAGCTGTGAGATCCTATCCATCCCACCGCTAAAATTCCCATCCAAATGCTCGTCGTCTCATGCCTCCATTATTGCACCGTCCTTCTCTCTCTTCTCGACCAATGCTGTCTTGCCTGACTCACACCCATTCAGGACTCTGCTGCGGTCTCCTAGTTCATTGCTTTAGCTGCGTCAGCTCCCTCCTCTCTGTCCCATTGAATATGTGCTGCCGATCTCCACTTTGCCCTTTCCCCACCTCCCTGTCATCTATCATTCGCTGTCCAGATGTTGACTCCCACCTCCGAACAGTCAGTGATGTTCGCCTCCATCACCCACTTGCTGCATTTTCAAACAAGCATCTTCATGCTTTCTCCCCGGCGGCCGCTCACATTTGAGAGGAGCTCCCCGCAAAGATCCCCAAAGCTACCTCACTGTCTCCCTTCCCATCCCTCCTTAACACTTGCTTTTGCTGTGATGCTTACAACAGACTTGCTAAGGCTTGGGCCCTTGTGTGCAGAGACCATTGCCCATCAGGCTGAGCAATCCTGACCCATTGTTTCCTTGTGTTCCCCTCTCTGGCTGTATCCACCACTTGTCTTAGACTAGGGGCGGGCAAACTTTTTGGCCTGAGGGCCGCATCGGGTTTCGTAAATTGTATGGAGGGCTGGTTAGGGGAGGGGGTCGTGGCCCGGCCCCCACCTCCTATCAGCCCCCTCCTGGGACTCCTGCCCCATCCACACACACCCACACCCTGTGCCCTGACTGTCCCCGGAACCCCTGCCCCTGACTGCCCCCTGCCACCCCATCCAACCCCCCGCTCCTTCCTGACTTCCCCCTGGAACCCTTACCCCCATTCAACCCCCCATTTTCCTCCCGACCACCATCCACACCCCTGCCCCCTGACCACCACCCCGAACTCCCCTGCCCTCTATCCAACCCCCTCTGCTCCCTGTCCTCTTACCGCGCTGCCTGGAGCACCGGTGGCTGGAGCCAGGCCACGCTGCCACTGCCGCCACCACGCAGCTCAGAGCACCGGGTCAGGCCAGGCTCTGCAGCTGCGCTGCCCCAGGAGCTCGCAGCCCCGCCGGCCAGGGCATTGTGCCGGCGGCAGGGTGAGCTGAGGCTGGGGGTGAGAGGGAACAGCGGGGGAGGGGCCAGGGGGCGAGCCTCCAGGCCAGGAGCTCGGGGGCCGGGCAGGATGGTCCCACGGGCCGGATGTGGCCTGTGGGCCATAGTTTGCCCACCTCTGTCTTAGACTGTGAGCTCTCTGGGGCAGGGACCATCTTTCTGTTCTGATTGTACAGCACCTAGCACAGTGGGGGTCTGGGTCATGGCTGGGCCCCTAGGGTCTACCTCAGTACAAATACTGCTAATAAACATAGCACACTTGCCAACACACACTCACAAACACCCCCACCTAGTGTACACACATGCACACTGACAAATGCACACACACACTCTCTATCCTACACACAGAGACACACACATACCTCTTACACACTGTCAAGCACACGTACACTCAGAAACACACCCCCCGTATTACACACACCTGGAAACACACTAGCCTACCCGCTTGAACACAGCTGCATCGTCAGGCCCCAGCATTCAAAACTAATGAGTCAGGTTCCAAAAATCATGAGATTTAAGAAGAAATAATCCCAGTTCTGTCGATTTGCCTTCTGAGCTTGTAGGGACCATGTTTCCCAAATTTTCTTCCCAGCCAAAAGGGTTAGAAACTTTTTTTTTTTAAAAAAAAGTATTTATTTTGTTTCCACTATAAAAAAGTATCTCACCTCAGTCCAAGAGTTGGGGTTGAAGGAAGAAATCAAATATTGTGAGGCCCGTGATCAGATCACAAAAGCTGGCAGATGCAGACACAAACACCCACCCGCTTCCTACACACGTCCCCTCGCCAACACAACTCATCCACCCACAATCACACACAAATCCCCACACACCTACTACACACACACACACATTCACAAACATGCGCACACACATATCTTTTAAATAGAGCCCGGCTCCACGTTCCAGCTCCCAGTGAAAGCCTCGCCCAAAGGCTGGGACACGGAGGGGGCTGTTTTGTCCAGAGCAAATGCCATGGCAGCAGGTGGTGGTGGGGCATGCAGAGACCAGGGCACATCTTAGGGGAGCTCCTGGTCCGGCTGGGGCGGATCATCCCTGGGACCTGGGCTGGCAAGTGCAGTGAAATAGCTGCTGTACCCTTGGGAGGAGGCTGGGAGGAGAATGAGTGCCCCTGCCCCACTGAACTAGGGTTGCCAGCCCTCCAGGACTGTCCTGGAGTCTCCAGGAATTAAAGCTGAATCTTTAATTAAAGATGATGTCATGGGACGAAGCCTCCAGGAATACGGCCAACCAAAACTGGCAGCCCTACGCTGAACTCTTCCATCGCTGGGGGCTGCAGCACTGGCGTGGACCCAGCAGCCTGTCCTGGGTCCCGCTGTGATGGCTGGGGAAGGCGGCCAGGCTCCTTGTGACCGGTGCTGCGAGCCCTGTGAGCGCAGGGCCCCGCCCAACAAAGGGAAACAAACTGGGAGCGAGAAAAGGCTGAGGAGACCATTGACAGGAGTTGTCTGTGGTGAAATGAGCCACTCGCTAGCACCGAGCTCACTAATTAAAAGCCAGAGCAGCAGAGATGCTTGTGCTGCCTGGAATTACTTCCCCTCCGCGGCTTCTCCAGCGGCAGGAATCAGAGCCCGGGACGGGCTCCCAGCAGCAGGAGCAAGGCCTGTCACCTTCCTTCTGCTCCTGCGGGATGGGAAGAAACCCTGCCACGCCTCTGGCTCTGCAGGCCAAGAGACTGGGGCTAGGCCTGGGCACACAGCCAGCAGCTGCGTCCACCACCCAGGAGCGCCGCCAGCTTTTTTCCCGCCCTAGGCGGCGGAAGGCCCCGCCCCTGAAATACCGCCCCCGACAGAGGCTGCAGAAGGTGTCCAGCCCCTGAAATGCCACCCCTGACAGAGGCTGTGGAAGGTCCCACCCCTGAAATGCCACCCCTGACAGAGGCTGTGGAAGGTCCAGCCCCTGAAATGCCACCCCTGACAGAGGCTGTGGAAGGTCCCGCCCCTGAAATGCCACCCCGACAGAGGCTGTGGAAGGTCCCACCCCCGAAATGCCACCCCTGATAGAGGCTGCGGAAGGTCCCGCCCCCGAAATACCACCGATGACCGGGGCAGCCGAAGATCCGGCCGCCACAGTCACCATTCCCCAAATGTTAGTGCCCTAGGTGACCGCCTAGGTCGCCTAATGGGTTGCGCCGGCCCTGCCCCCACCAGGGACCTGTGGTGCACAACGGTACAAAACACCCAAATGGACAGGACTGAAAGCAGGTGATATAGCTCTGAGGAGGGCGATGGGGGGGTATATTGACATGCGATCCCAGCCCCTTGCGCATGGGAGGAGCGGTATATACACAAGCGTTGCCGGCCCCTGTCTAGGGCTGGAGATGGGTTTGCCGTCACACCGATTTCTGTCTTCTGCATTGGTTATGTTGTGCCCTCCTCACATATCGGCAGGGTGCGTGTGGTGCATCCAGGGACGAGTTCGATTTGCTCCCTGGTCGGTTTTAGGTCCTGCACTGTTGTAAATGCAGGGGAGGAAGAGCTGGAAGCAGCCCTGGTTTGCCAGGCAATCCGTGTCGCCCGGATGCTCTGTTGCAATGGAGCGGATGCTGCTGTGGTGCAGACTGAATTCCACCCTCTAGCGCCATCCCTGAGCCCCCGATGCTATGAATCACGCTGTGAAGAAACCTCCAGAAAGACATATTTCCTTTCCTGCTGTTTTTCTGTCTTAGCGGGAGAGGAATCGTGCTGGCCAGAGAGATGCCAGGATTGTTTTAATTTCCCAAGAGGCTCCTCCTGGTGTGACACCTCCCCGGCAGGCGACTTCAGTTGCCTTGTGTTACTTTACTCCATACAACGGGTTGTGATGTGTCAAAACATGACAAGCCAGCCAGAATGTGTCATAATACTGAGCCCAACACGCTGCCTTCCAGGGAGGCACAGCACATAATAATATCAGACTCATATTATCCCAACGTGCTGGGGAGGTTTCTTCTCCCGAGTGAAATATGATGTACAGGAATCTCATGTCTATATGGGACTATTGGATCAGCAACCGATTTATTAGCTCTGCAGAGTGAATTTTTATGACAGGAGTGAAGCACGCGTCTAGGTTGCCAGCCTTTTATCACGTGAAAGAGCCTCTTCCCCCTCAGCCGCTTTGATACCTTTGTCGTTGCTTCGGTAAACAGTTTGGTGGAATTTCCATATGATTTATGCTCTTATCATCTGAGTTTGAAGTTGCTACTTAGACTCAGAGATGAGGAGATTGCATTAGATACAGTATCGGCTTTCAGGCTTGCCTGTGAAATGCATTCAGCCATTCGCGAGCAGTGTTTTGATTCCATTGCACCTACGTTGGCTGGAACTGACAGGACTCTCTCTGTGTTTCGCTAATTTGTCTGGTTCCGTGTCAGTGTCTTGGTCTGCCTGATCTCAGCTCTCAAGCTGCTACTTTTAATTTAGGTGTAAAGAGGCATTAAAATGTATGACCAACATTTCTGGTTTCTTAACAAAGACCAAACCTGCCATAGAAACAAATAAAGAAAGGTGCTCTTTGCCTCTTGGCGAGGGCTTTCCTGGCTCATGATAGGAGTGTGTCTCCTTCGCGCCAGAGGCTGTGATGAGCTGGAAAGCCAGGAGACACATGTGTTTGACGATCATGTGCTCCAAATGGCATGGGGCATTTCGCAAACGGGCGTGTGCTGCCGCTGCTGCTTTCAGATCATGGTTCAGCAGATTAGTTAGAGGGAACAACCTAATTATGTGGCTGCTAATTGCTAGTAGAATCCTGTTAAAAATGCCTTCCCTGGTTCCTCAGGCTAGTCTCAGCCTGTGGCTCTCGCTGGTGCGATGGGCCCAGGGTAAGATGCATCTCTTGCTGCGAGCTCTGGCGCATGTCGATGCCTCCCTGGCCTGTGGGTTTCTGGGTTATGGGGAGAGGAGAACACACTGGACCTGTCGCCTGTAGCGTGTCTCATTTCACAACCAGGCATGCACCCAGTACCGGGTGCCAAGGGCGCTCTGGTGCCAGCCCCACACTCAGAAGTGGCCCTGGTGCCCAGATCGTGGCACTGCCCCCCGACTCCACTTGCGTTCTGCCCTGAGGCTCTGCCCCCACTCAGCCCCTTCCCCCTGAGGCCCTGCCCACCCCCTGCTTGCTCCTCTCCACTCCCTCCCTCCCTCTGGGCAAGCAGCAGGGCAGGGTCTCGAGCGGGGGGAGGGGAGGAAGGAGAGGCCAATCGGGGGATGGGCCTTGGGTGGGGGGGCAGGGGAGGGGCCACAGTCTGGGTTCTGGGGCCCACAAAAGATTAATCTGGCCATGCATGCACCTCAGAAGTCACCTACCTTGCTTTGTGAGTTTTTTGCTAGTGCGTACTTGCGGCTGGACCCTGTGAGGGACGACTGCTCTCAGCTCTCACCAGCTTCAGTGAGAGTTGAACGCACGCAAGCCCAGATCCTCAAAGGTATTTAGGCATGGAACTCCCATCTGAGGGTCTGGGCCTCAGCACCTTGTCTTGTGGGGCTGGGCTCTGGGAAGGAGCGGGACTGAGATTCAGCATGCAAATGTGTTGCCATTTCACACTCATTGCACACAAAGCACAAATGAAAGATTCTCCTGTGGTGCAAACTCTCAGGGGTCCTTAAATCCAGCTGGGCACAACCTCCCCCCAGCACAGTGTCACCCTCTGGCAAGCATAAGCCATGCCCAGCTGCTCTTTCGGAGGGACTGCACGGATTTCCTAGGAGAAAAGGGAAGGCTAAGGTATGAGATCACATAGCACTTGGCTGGCAAAGTGATCAGCATTAGAAGAGGCAGAAATGAAGCCCAATGCCCTAGTGTGTCTCTATAAACATGCTTGGCTTGTCAGTTCTTCTGACAGTTGGATGCAATCATTTCCTGTCGGACAAAGGGGTTAGTGCAGAGAGAGAGCTGATGGAAAGGCGCAGGAAGAGATGCTAGTTCACATTTCTGTACATTCACGTACCTGCTTGTGGGTGGCTGGGATGGCAGAGGGCGCAGCATGGGTTGTGGTGTGCCAGACTAAGAGGCTAGCACCAGCACTGCCTGGCACAATGCAACCCATGCCTGGCCTACTGCACCCTCTGCCATCCCCGCCCTGGGCCACTCCTGAGTAGAGAAACAGATTTATTTGGGCATAAGCTTTCGTGGGTAAAAATCCCACTTCTTCAGGTGCATGGAGTGAAAGTTACAGATGCAGGCATTATATCAGGAGACATAATTTGGGCTTGAATAGGGACTGGGAGTGGCTGGCTCATTACAGCTTTGCTTCTCCTGGAATTGACACCTCCTCATCTATTATTGGGAATGGACCACATCCACCCTGATCGAATTGGCCCTGTCAACACTGGTTCTCCTCTTGTGAGGTAACTCCCTTCTCTCCATGTGTCAGTATAGAATGCCTGCAGCTGTAACTTTCACTTAATGCATCTGAAGAAGTGAGGTTTTTTACTCACGAAAGCTTATGCCCAAATAAATCTGTTAGTCTTTAAGGTGCGACCGGACTCCTTGTTGTTTTTGTGGATGAAGACTAACACGGCTACCCCTGATTCCTGAGCAGAGGGCTTGTCTTCATGTACAGCGGTGCAGCCAACATAGTGCTATCCCACCAATATAGCACTGCCTTCCCGGGAGTTAGGTTAATATAACTACATCACTCAGGGGAGTGGATTTGTCACACCCTTGAGCAACGTATTTATACCGATATAGGGCTGTAGCGTAGACCTGGTCCTAGTGTTGAATAGTGCTACACGGAGCGGTGATTCTGCAATGGAAAGAAATGCCTCCGGGGGTTAAGGCTATTTACTACTTTGGGGTAGGGACTGTCTGTGTGTTAGGATATTTATCCAGAGCCTCCCTCCCCCTCCTGATCGTCACAACACACAATGCAATAAATGATAAGAACACTAATTTCCACTTGTGGCCTAGCTCCGAGTCCTCCCAAGTGTGACAGACTGATGCAGCATTCAGAGTCTCGCTCCAAGCGTACATTGATTTTAACTATTGTATTGAGTGGCAGAAGAGTTTGAATTCTTTATTGTAATTGTTTGGCTCCCCTGGCACATGCTGTTTGTGGATACCGCGTGGTTAATGCAATGCACTTGCAAAGGTGAATTTCAGCCTAATACATGAGTTGCAGAGAAAAATGCTCTCCTGTAACTGACTCTAATTTACTTTCTATTTTTGTTGTCCTTTAGGAAGCAAACTGCTGATTTTGGTGCTTTGCTTGAACATCCAGTCGGAAGTGGAATCTTGCCCCGGGGCGTGTGTATGCTACAGTGAACCCAAGATCACAATAAGCTGTCAGCAGCAGGGACTGACAGTAATCCCCACTGAGATCCCCATACAGACCCAGCGCATCTTCCTGCACAACAACAAGATAACCCTGGTGAGGTCCACCAGCTTCACGTCCTGCCGCAACATGACTATCCTTTGGATCCATTCCAACAACATCAGCCTCATCGAGTCCAGGGCCTTTTATGGGCTTGACAAACTGGAGGAGTTAGACCTCAGTGACAATGTGAACTTGAAGTCCATCAATCCCACCACTTTCCGGGGTCTCATTCACCTTCACGCCTTACACCTGGATCGCTGTGGGCTCCTGGAGCTCTCCACAGGGCTTTTCCGAGGGTTGTTCTCCTTGCAGCATCTCTACCTTCAGGATAATAACCTGCAGAACCTGCTGGATGACACTTTCCTAGATCTTGCAAATCTCACCTACCTGTTTTTGCATGGTAATAAAATTAAGAGCTTGTCAGAGAATGTCTTTCGTGGGCTGATCAACCTGGATCGGCTCCTGTTGCACCAGAACAGAGTCAGCCTGGTTCACCGCAGGTCTTTTCATGACCTGGGGAAAGTGATGACCTTGTATCTGTTCAATAACAACTTGACGGTGCTCACTGGAGAAACGATGGCTCCCTTGGTCTCCCTCCAATACCTTCGTTTAAATGGCAACCAGTGGATCTGTGATTGTCAGGCTCAGTCCCTCTGGAATTGGTTTAAACAGTTTAAAGGATCGTCGTCGGAGCTGGAGTGCCATCTGCCCAGTAACTTGGCAGGGAGAGACCTCAAAAGACTGCAGAGCAGCGACTTGGAAGGATGTATTGACTCTTTAAATCAGATAAGAACAAGTGTTTTTAGTACTAAGACCAGATCTGGCAAACTGCCAACCACCGACTCCCCTCTAAATTCCCGGGACGGCGCCCAGAAGTGCTGCCAACCGGAAACGGATAAATCCTTTATTTATGAAGCCAAGGGCAAGGCAGGTCCGTCTTCACACAGCAGCCGGCCGTCCCCCAACAACCCTTTCAAAGACAAGGAGAACATGTCCAAAACCAAGTACATCGAAACGGACCCTTCCAAAAATGGGAGCAACAAGCAGATAAACGACTCCCCCTTTGGGACCTTCCCCAGCGTTATAGACCCTCCCTTGACCAAGTTGAAACCAGAATTCCTAGCTCCCATTCAACCCTCCACAGTCCCAACCAAAAAGAGGCAGGGGTGCTCGAAAAAAAACAAGTCGAAGGCCCAGTGCCGCCTCACCCAGCAAGGAAACAGCACCACATTACAGCCAAGCTTAAGTCTTTTGCTTCCCCTCTTGGCCTGGAGCTTACTGTTGTTATGCTAAAAGCAACTCTTTCCCTTGGCCAATGACACGTTAACACCAGTATTTTGCTGACCAATGTTGCAAGAGTGAAGCAAACTGCTATACTCCCCGAGAAAGCTTTGTTACACAAAAGTTAACTGGATGCCTTTATAAAAAAAAAAAAAAAAGACAAAACCAAGATGTACATAATTTATTTGTCCTGAAACCTGTGAGTTATACCTTTTGGTCTTTGGAACTGCACTTACTCACATAGCAGCTGTTGCTACAGCAGATGGTAAAGAAATAGAATTTACACACACACACACAACAGAAGAGTATGTAAGAAAATGCTCCTGAAAGAATGTTTAAAATTTGTTTGTAACTTGAACTCATACTAAACGGCGTTGCAAGTTCCCATTTGCGGAGGTGATGCATTCGATGCTACTTTACTCCTATGTTTATGAATATTGCAGTTTTACCGTGTTCATTTCCGTCATGCCATGTTTATGGGCAGCATTTGTTAAAGAATGCTGCCTTTTCCTTCACTACGATTGCAGTATATATAGATATGCATTTTATTTTACTTGTGTACAAGTATACAAAAAAATATAAAATAAAGATTTCTTTTTCCTAAGCCGTCGGCAGCCGCAAGAGGTGAAGCATGCTGGTTAACTGAAAAGCTTGGAAAATAAAAAGGGGGTCAGATCTTCTCATTTAACTCTCAGGCCTGGGAGGTAGGGCCCAATATTTGATGTGAAGGCAATAAATGAAACGTACATTGCACCATTATGCAACCTTTAATTGACACCACCAAAGGATTTCCTTGCATGAAACAGACTGTGCTAATGCTCCAGCTTCCCTTCCCACCTGTCCCACAGCTTCCGCCAACATCTCATGCATATTTCAAGATGCTCAGAATAGCTGGAAATATTAACCCAACCCCCTCCAAGCCAAATGTCCCAAACTCTTTGGTGTAGGACTGGTGACGAAGCAATCCTGAGCGCTCACAGGAGTCACAAGGGGCATTTTTCTTTAGGCCTGTAGCAATTACTGAACCCAGCCCTGGGATTAAGGAATCTGCCTGCTAATAGTCAGGAAGTGTTTCCAGAGCAATGCTGTGTTCGCATTTGGGCTTCTCAACCAGGAAACATAGCCCCAGACCGGCTGCTGCTAGGCAATAGACATGGCCTCGTGGTCAAGCAATGGCTAGGTATCAAGGAGATGGGTGGCCTGCCCCGGGGGTCTGGTGGAATTCACTTCATTAGCCCTGCAGCTCACTTTCCCATCTGTATAATGGGGATAATGCACCCTTGTGTTATGAAGATAAATACACCTCTACACTGAGATAACGCGGCCCGATATAACACGAATTCAGATATAACGCAGTAAAGCAGCGCTCCGGAGGGGCTGCGCACTCCAGCAGATCAAAGCAAGTTCGATATAACGCGGTTTCACCTCTAACGCCGTAAGATTTTTTTGGCTCCTGAGGACAGCGTTATATCGGGGTAGAGGGGTACATTGTTGTTGGTGTGGTGCTCAGATACCATGGTGATGGGCTCATAAAGTACCTTGGATAGAAATCCGTATGTTTCTTTTGTATTAAAACCAGACCTGTGTCTTTGTATCCCAGGTTATCCCAGAGCCATGGGGGGCATCATTAGAAAATGGATTGCTTTTCCCTGTAAAGTGGCTAGGTTTCCTCTGTGATCTGTAACTTCCTCAGGGAGCGTGTGAAGTCATTTGTATCAGTGCCCCTAAGCCTGATTTGTAACAGGCAGGTGGTACGTAATGACCTTTGCCTCTCTATTCCATGTGGGTCATAGGGCCTTCACCCCGCCTTCCATTTTTGGCAGTTTCTTGCTGCAGTCTTAGCTTCTTCCCATGTCATTTTGGTAGCTTTCAGTTCTGCTTCTGTTACATGTTTTCCATCGGCTTTGGTCTGTCCCATTGCCTCTTGCCCTGGGGATTACAGCAGGAGCGGTGCCAGGGTTTCTGTCGCCCTAGGCAGAATTCGGGGGGCAGCATTTTGTGCGCTTCCCACGGGGCGCGTGGGAGCTTCCGGTTCGCTCCCATCGCGCCGCCAAAGAAGGACCCTCTGCTGAAATGCCGCAGGCGACAGCGGCAATCATTGAGCTGCTCAATTGCCTGCCGCTGTTTTCCGCTGCACGTCAGCTGAAAGTCCTTCTTCAGCGGCGCGACTGGAGCGGAACCGGAAGCTCCCGTGCGCCCCATGGGGAGCGCACAAAATGCCACCCCCCCGAATCCTGGCACCCTAGGCGACCGCCTAAGGTCGCCTAATGGAAGCGCCGGCCCTGTATTACAGGCCAATACCAGCTAAAAAAATTAAAAGCAAAAGAATCAACACACGAGAACTACCCATAACATTTCTCTGGGATTGACAGAGAAGACATATCTTGGCAGCACTGTAAACAAAGCAGGTGGAACAGACAAAGATATGAAAGCCAGACTAGCGAAAGCCAGGCATGCCTTTGCAACCCTAAAGCCGACCCAGAGTAACAGAAACCTTGCCCTCCAAAGTAAACTTTGAATATTTAACACCATTGTAAAATCTCTTAGCATATGGTGCTAAAACTTGGAGACTTATTAAATTCTTACTAACTAAACTTTAAGTTTTTAAAAGCAGCTCCTTTAGACAAATCTTCAACATCAGAGGGCCAGAAAAAATTCACAGATGAAAAGCTATGGAGGAAGATGAAATGGAAACGGAGAGGACAGAAAATTATGAAATGAAAGTGAAGATAGCTAGGAGACACATGGAGGAAAGAACTAAAGAATATAACAAGACGGGTACTGGCATGCAAAACTTTAGTCTAACTCTGGCTGTTGGGTTCAGCGCGGGGCTGTCTGGCTGGCATTGGTGGTCTGTGATATACAGGAGATCAGGCTGGATGACATGGTGGTCCCTTCTGCCCTTAAAATCTATGACTCCATTGTTAAGCACTGAGCAGGGGAGTTTCACAGCTAAATATTTGCCATAGTAGAGCAAAAATGTCTGCGCTGATGCACCAACAACATCCAAGTTCAAAACACACTCCAACCTATGAAGGCCACTCCCAGATCCACATCCAAGCCTCATGAGTGGCTTGTGTCTCTGAACTGGGCCAAACCTGAATCCCACGTCTGAACCCCCCTGAACATCATGGTTACTCCAATCCAGCCCTGGCACACCCCACGAGGCAGAAGCCCCAAGCCTGGAACCTCCTGTGGGGCTCCTGGAAGTATTTGGAGAGAATTTAAGCTCTGGCTATGGTCTGCAGTGGTGCGGGCTCGGAGAAGCTTTGAGAGAACGATCTATAGTGTGAGGATGCTGAAAAGAGGGGCAAAATGTGTGTGTGTGGGGGGGGAAGAGGCACCCAGATACCATGGTGATGGGCCTGTTCCAAAGTTGTTTCTAATCTGGTTGAGCAAGTTGAAGTTAAGGACCATGACCCCATTATCCAATGCGTAGACACCAAATGCTGCTATAACCCTCCCACCCCAGCTCACGGGTTTGGGTTCAGGGCCCTGCTTTGCTTGCTGGGGCTTGGAGTGACTCTGCTCAGTTTCTGTCACTCGCTGCAGTAGTCTCCTTTCTGCACCTGGGTTTCACCTCGCCTGGGAGGGCCAAGGGGTGGATGGTGGGGTTGGGATGCGACAAGTGGGACAGGGATGGGACTAGAGCGAGGGTGGAGGGGAGCTAGCCAGGAAGGCCCGGGGTGGCTGAGGACAGGGCAGGAGGGGCTTTAGCTGTGTATTGGTGATGCTGACGTGTAACAGCAGCT
Source organism: Mauremys mutica (assembly GCF_020497125.1). Classification (NCBI taxonomy): domain Eukaryota; kingdom Metazoa; phylum Chordata; order Testudines; family Geoemydidae; genus Mauremys; species Mauremys mutica. Next base: position 28,283,931 of record NC_059087.1, read on the forward strand.
GGCCCGTCCTTAATGCCGCTCATCCGAGGCTCTCAGAGCCCTCCACAAAGACTAACCCCCGTTCACAGCATCACAGAGGCTAGGTGAGTTGCTCAAGTTCACCGAGGGAATCAGTGGCAGAGTCAGGACCAGCACCCTGCTTTGTGCTAAGCCCCCTCACTTCCTCACCCCACAGCCACTCTTGTCAGGGGCTCCTGGCCTGGGATGGGGCTGCCCCACAGGTGGGTTCTTGTGACAGACTTGGGAAGGGTGGCAGGGTGACACAACAGTGTATTTCAATATCAAAGTATAACCAGCCTCCCCGTGAGCCCCTAGGCGCCTACTAGGAGGAGCTGGGATCCTGCATGTGGCATTCCCAGCCAGTGCAGCATCTGTCCTCAATCGGGGGCCCTAGGCCCAGCATGGCACAGGGCCCCCAGGGCTCCCCCCACCCCCCGCCTTGGAGCGGCAGCATGGAGGTCGTGAGTGCAGTTGTGGAGCTGCGTAGCTCATGACTTTACAGCCTGCAAGGAGATCATGGAATTGGCCCAATGCTGGGACATTCCAAACAGGGTGTGAGCGTGGGGGGTGGCAGCGGGGATTCCTGCTTCAGCTGCCTGCTGTTGGACAAATCCCGGCACTGGGCTGATCCAGCTGTTCACGGGGCGCTAGCGTCGCATGGGGCTGGCCAGCGGGGAGAACATGCAGCACCTAGACTCCCCAGTCCGGCCTGCCCCTCAGTGACCCCCACGTGTGCTACTGGTTTGGACACACGGTTTCTAGAGCCAGCCTTTCGGGTCCTGATCCTGTAGGGTGTGGCGTGCCCCGAGCACCTGGCGAGGTCACGGGGTCCTCAGTGCATCCGAGGATCAGGCCCTTCAGTCAGAGAGGCCCAGCGGCTTTATGGCCCTGAAAGCCAGGACGAGGGGTGCAGCACAGGGCTTGGAATAAACCCCGGGCCAGAAGAGCGGCGTAACGTTGGGTATGGCCTGTCCCCAGAGCAGGGACGGGTCCGTTTGCTGAAGCTGGACTCCTAGGGTTGCCAACTTGCTAACTGCACAAAACCGAACACCCTAGCCCCGCCCCTTCCCCGAGGCCCCGCCCCCGCTCACGACATTCCCCCTCCCTCGGTGGCTTGCTCTCCCCCACCCTCACTCATGTTCCCTGGGCCGGGGAAGGGGCTGGGGGTGAGGGCTCTAACTAGGGTGCAGGCTCCAGGGTGGGACTGTGGTGGGTCACCAGAGGGGCGCATTTAAACCAGGTTTATTAACCTTGTGGACACACACATTCATGGGTGGCGAGTGAAACTCCCTTTTTTGGTAGGCTACACCACCAGCCCCGTCCCTTCCACTCGAGGCCCCGCCCTTACCCTGCCCCTTCCATCCCCCCCTTGCCGGTTGGAGCCCCAACCCCTCCGCCCGCACCCTGCCAGAGGAGCCCTGGCAGAACTGACCCACCCCAATCCCCGATCTGGGATGGCCCCAGCACCACCCGGACCCCCAGTCTGGGCCACTGTCCAGAGCTGAGCCCCCGGTGGTTTCCGAGGAGAGGGGGGTGAGGAGGGACACGGCGGGTGGCCTCGCAGGGGAGAGGGGCGGAGGGGAGGAGCAACGGGGACCTCCAGCCGGGTGGAGGAGAGGAGGGACTCACCAGCTAGGGGCTTCAGGGAAGGAGCAGAGCATGGAGGCAAAGAGGCGGCAAGTCAGCAACAGCTGCACCAGGGGAGCCTTAGCCTCCCCGGGCCTGTTATACCCACCGCCCATGCTCTCATTTCCTTCAGGAAACCCAAACTTGCTTAGGAGCCCTTTTAAGAACCCCAAATTAAACCCACTCTTCAACCGAAACCAGAACCTCAACACCAGGGTTTGCCGTGGTTGGTCTGAATTGGGTTAGGCTACGCATTATGTTAAGCCAGTGCAACTTCCCTGCGTAGACAAGCCCTGGCGACGTCCCCAGCTCGGCTCAGCTTTAGTCTCTAGCACGCCCATTGGCTGTTTCGCATCACGTGGCCAAAGCACAGCACGAGCAGCCCCTAGCGCTCCAGTTCCAAGTCGGAGGGCAGGTTTTGCTGCCTGAACGGCACCAGGGGGCTGGATGGAGAGTAGAGCTGGAAATGTCTGTCAGGAGGAGGTGGAAGGAGGGCACGAGAAGAGCTGAGCCAGGAGGTGGAGCTGGGCCTCATGTCTGGGAGCTCACACACACACACACACACACACACACACACACACACACACACACACACACACACACACACACACACACACACACACACACACACACACACACACACACACACACACACACACACACACACACACCCTGACAATGAGCTGGCCCCTTCTGCATTGCCTGGCACTGTTGGCATTTGCCCCAGTGTCAGATCAGATTGGAACTGGCTCATGCCCACATTGCGCTGTTTAAATGACACCCAGTCATCGGGGCCAGGCATTGGGGGCTCAGGGCCTTAGAGTGTTTCCCGTCTCCCTTTCTCTCCGTGCAGCATGAGAGCGATTGGTGGTTTGGCCTCTCTCCTGGCAGCATCTCAGAATGGTAACAAGAGTAAAATCAAGCCGACAAAGCAGGCAGGCTGCAATGGGGGAAGCCAGGAGGCACAGCTCAGCCGAGCCGTCAAAGGGGCAGAGAGACCGGCCAGGCTCCAGTGCTAATAAATTCCCAGAGCAAGGAGCGCAGGAGCAGGCTGCGCACTCTCCAAACGCTGCATTTCCATGTTTGCTCTGGTGCCGCGTTCACACCCGCTGTGCCTGTGCTCTCAGATCTGCACAGAGGCAGTGATATTGTTCAGTGGACCCCTGGAGGGCTGGGGACGTGTTCTGGAGCCATGGGGCAGGCGGGGCTTTGCTTCCGGCCCTGTTCGGAGGCAGGACAATGGAATTCTGTGCATGGGCCTCCCTGGGCTTCTCCGCAAAGTGGCAGTTTAATGTACCATCCATTGAGTTTCACCCACAAGAAACCCGTTCACGAAGCAGAGCCAAACTCAGGGGCAAGTCTCACCAGGGAGGGTTCAGACATTGCAAGGCCCCAGAGATCAGGCAACTGGGCCAGTTGAATGGTGGATCCTCCCATCCCCGACATGAGGGGCACCGGGGCGCCCGGGGAAGGTTCTGTCTGTTCCCATCACTGCTGAGTCTGAACCTGTCATAGTCTTTAGCGTCGAGCCTCGCCGCCCCCTGCTTTAGATGCCTATGTCCCAGGTTTAGGCTCTGCTGAGATCATCTGAACACCTAAAGTAGCTCAATGCCCAGGTTTTGCAGTGCAAGTCCCCTTGGTACTGGCGTTTCTGCCTCTGGACCTGCACACTGCGGCTTCCCCAGATGCTTAATTCCTGCCTAGACCCCAGAGCAACCCGCAAACACGGGTTCACCTGCTGGGGCGGGATGGGAGCTCTCTCCCATGTAACTTTTAGCCTAGTGGTTAGGGCACTCACCTGCCCTATGGGAGACCCCGCCCCCTGTTCACGTGCCCGCTCTGCCTTAAGAGGGGAGGAATTTGAGAGGGGCTCTGCCACCTCTCAGGTGAGGGCTCTCACTCCCAGGCTCTGAGGTATTCTTGTGGGCTCCCCTCGCTCTCTCCAGATGAAGCTGACCCACCAGAGCAGGGGACTGGACCCGTGGGGAGTGTGCCAACCACCAGGGTATAGATTTGCTCACTCCTCCCGCACCAGGGACCAGATGAAGGAGTCATTTGGGCCAGTATTTGTAGCACTTACCTAAGAGATGGCGGGTCCCTCTTTCGAGCCCTTCTCTGGAGGAGTGGGGACTTGAACCCACGGTCTCCCCCAGCCTAGGGGAGTGCCCTGACCACCGAGCTAAACGTTACAAGAGAGAGCCTCCTCCTTACCCTCCCCCGGCTTCTTGCAGACAACACCTTAGGCACCCGACCCCAAAGAGGCTTCGTGGCTGTGAATCGCTGGCAGAGGTCAGGGCCTCTGTCTGTCAGAGGGACAGGACTCAGCACACGGCCCTGTCCTGGGATCTCCCCGGGGCTAGTCCCCACCTGGCCCGCTGGCTTTTGTAGACGGCGTTCTGCAGTGTCTCTGACTCCCCATTCATTGTACAGCTCGTGGTCACAAAGGGAGCCTGCACCGCTGGGCCAGCCAGCCCTCCTCCTCCATTCCTGCTCCTTGGCTTAGAGCTCCGTAGTCCCCCAGCAATCAGGTTCTAAACGCAGCTCAGTCACATACACTAACACGCAGGATTCCCCTTTCAGGTCTCAGTGGCAGGACAAGGCTCTTCCTGTGCACATGGCTGCAGCATCCCGAGAGGACCTAGTTCTTCCGTTCTTTCTTGATCCCGTTCATGGACCCATCTTCTTCCTTGAATTCCAGCACAAATGTCCATCCTCTTGGCTAACAGATGCCCCTTATTGTATGGATGGGCAAGCTGGTTTGGCTAATGTCAGAGGCCCAGGTGAGCTGGGGGTTGTCAGGGAGTCCCCTGTTAATAGAACCAGCTTGAAAATGTGGACGGATCCAAATGGATAACGCCCCTGTCCACCGTGTGCTGAGCTGAATGGGACAGGCCATTAGGTTACCCCCCAAAACACATGGACGTCTTGTGGAAACCCACATGCTACCTGTGAGGTGCAAGCCAAAGACGGCCCTCCCTGAGCAGGCCACCGTCCCCAGCACACTGCTGTGCCTGCTGTGCCGTGCAGGACTTACTCACCTTGCAGACACTGGTGCCAGAGGCCCACTCTAAAGTCCAGTCGCTGGGCTGGGACAAAGCCGGCAGCCGCTGCTCACTCAGGCTGCTGCTGCATCGGCACGCGCCTGCCTTTGCTGCAGCTGCTGCTCCAAGGGGAACTCAGCTAAAGGCCCATGGGGAGGCAGCTCCAGCTGCTTGTGAGAGGTTGCAAAGGAGGCAGAGCCCAGCTGCTTTGTTGCACTGAGTGGGAATCCCGCAGCTGCTGCAACCTCCTCTCTCAGCCTGTACGGCCCCAGCTCCGAATGGGAAAGGCCAGTACTGGCAGCTCTCTCCCACGACCCCTCCCCAGAGCCAGGTGACACGCACAGCCCTGTCAAACCCCCGCACAACAGTAGCACGGCCAAGCCCAAGAGCTCCAAATCAGGCCCCAAAATACTGTGAGGAGTTCTGGCTGAACAATGGCCTTTGCAGGGTGCTGCCAATTTCGAAACACACAAATAATTGTCTTGAGTCGAACCAAATAAGTTGACAAAATATCAAGTTGCGGCGAAATGAAACATTTTGATTCGCCCAGGCTCGACATTTTCTTTTCGATTCAGGCGCTTTCAGCAAAGCAAAGGACTAGCATCCCAAAACGCGGGGGGTGAGGAACTCCCGCAGCACGTTCCTGCCTGTGCTCAGGGTACTCTCCAGGGAGGTGAGAGACCAGGCACAGTGCCCCCACCCCTCGGAGAGCATTGAAGCTGAGTCGGAAAATGCCTGATGCACAGGGCTATGGGCTATTCTGAGGGTGGGGCTCTCTCGCAATCTCTCCTCTTGAAGCTGTTCCCCTTTGTATAAATCATAGACTCATAGATTTTAAGGTCAGAAGGGACCATTATGATCATCTAGTCTGACCTCCTGCACAATGCAGGCCACGGAATCTCACCCACGCACTCCTATATCAGACCTGTGTCTGAGCCATTGAAGTCCTCAAATCATGGTTTAAAGACTTCAAGGTGCAGAGAATCCTCCAGCAAGTGACCTGTGCCCAAGGCAGCAGAGGAAGGCAAAACCCCCCCAGGGATTCTGCCAATCTGCCCTGGAGGAAAATTCCTTCCTGACCCCAATATGGTGATCAGTTAAACCCTGAACATGTGGGCAAGACTCACCAGCCAGCAGCCAGGAAAGAATTATCTGAAGTAACTCAGATCCCAACCCATCCAACATCCCATCACAGACCACTGGGCATATTTACCACTAGTAATCAAAGACTAATTAATTGCCATTATACCATCCCCTCCATAAACTTATCAAGCTTAGTCTTAAAGCCAGATATGTCTCTTGCCCCCACTACTCCCCTTGGAAGGCTGTTCCAGAACTTCACTCCTCTAGTGGTTAGAAACCTTTGTCTAATAATTTCAAGTCTAAACTTCCTGATAGTCAGTTTATATCCATTTGTTCTTGTGTCCACATTGGTACTGAGCTTAAATAATTCCTCTCCCTCCCTGGTATTCATGCCTCTGATATATTTATAAAGAGCAATCATATCCCCACTCAACCTTCTTTTGGTTAGGCTAAACAAGCCAAGCTCTTTCAGTCTCCTTTCATAAGACAGGTTTTCCATTCCTCGGATCATTCTAGTAGCCCGTCTCTAAACCTGTTCCAGTTTGAATTCATCCTTCTTAAACATGGGAGACCAGAACTGCACACAATATTCCAGATGAGGTCTCACCAGTGCCTTGTATAACGGTACTAACACCTCCTTCTCTCTACTGGAAATACCTCATCTGATGCATCCCAAGACCGCATTAGCTTTTTTTCACAGCCATATCACATTGGCGGATCATAGTCATCCTGTGATCAACCAATACTCCGAGGTCCTTCTCCTCTGTTACTTCCAATTGATGTCTTCCTAGCTTATAACAATAGTTCTTGTTATTAATCCCTGTCACGGAGTCCCCAGGCGATGCTCTGGAACTGCTCCCCACAAAGCCAGGCAGGACTTTGGGGAGCCTCCTCTCCCTTGGAGCAGACTTGTTCAGGGCAAGAAGCTCACACGGCTTCACCTCCTGGGTCTCTCCTTGGAGCATTGAGCATGTGCCCCTCCGTGCGCTTCCCCCAGCGAGTGCGCCCAGGCGGGGTCCTGGGGAAGCCAGAGGGTCCTGCACCCCCACTTCACAGTCAGACGTGAATCTTAGCCAGCCAGTAAAACAGAGATTTATTTAGATGACAGGAACACAGTCCAAAACAGGCAGGGGCGGCTCTAGGTATTTTGCCGCCCCAAGCACGGCAGGCAGGCTGCCTTCGGCGGCTTGCCTGCGGGAGGTCCCCAGACCCGCGGATTCGGCGGCACGCCTGCGGGAGGTCCGCCGAAGCCACAGGACCAGCGGACCCTCCGCAAGCATGTCGCTGAAGGCATCCTGCCTGTGCCCTCGCCGCGACTGGCAGAGCGCCCCCCGTGGCTTGCCGCCCCAAGCAGGCACTTGGCGTGCTGGTGCCTGGAGCCGCCCCTGAAAACAGGTCTTGCCGGTACAGACAACAGGACCCCCTTTAGTTAGGTCCATCTGGGGCCCCAGGGAGGCCACAGCCCTGTTGGGAGGCCCGAGCCCAGTCGAGGTGCCCCTCTCCATTTCCCAGCCAGCTCCAAAACTGAAACTGCCTCCAGCCTCTCACTCAGCCTCCCCGCAGCTCTTCCCCCAGCCTTTGTCCAGTTTCCCGGGCAGAGATGTCACCTGGCCTCCAACCCACCTCCTGGTTCTCAGGTAACATGCTCAGGTGTGCTCCCTTCCCCAAGGCACTCCCAGAACAACTCCCCTGCAACCTTCCCAAGTCAATACTCCCCACTCAGCATTCACGTAACACACCAAGAACATTCCCACTTCGTCACAATCCCTAAATGCATGACCTTGCACTTTTCACTATTAAATTTCATCCTATTACTATTACTCCAGTTTATAAGGTCATCCAGATCTTCCTGTAGGATATCCAGGCCTGGTGTCCCACCACAAGATCTGCCCCAGCCTGGATGCTTCCAAGGACAGCACCTTCCCCAGCCCAGAATGCACCTGGCCAACTGCAGGGGGGAGATTTTCTAGCCTGACCCCTTTAGTGATCAGCTTCTGCTCAGGAGCAAGAGAGCGGATTAGCCCAGCCTTAGCATGGAGAGCTCCAGGTGTTATTTTCTTGGTCATAACATTAGCCTCCCCCTTTCAACTAGCTGACTGGTGCCCAATCTTATGGCACAGGAGGGCCACATAACCCCAAGCAAAGCCTCGTGTGGGCCATACAGCGTCTGCATGTGTCAATAGATTGACAGGCACCTGTACTGATTTATGGGTTAAGTTCCACTTGTTTCGTGTATATTTCGAGAGGGTGTTTCTATGTCCACTATGGTCCATTTACACACCTGTGTAAACTAAAATGGTGTAAACATGATGACAAAACACTAATGAACCAGCCGTTAGCATATTGTGTGGGAGCGGGCTGCGGGCCTTATGAGATGCTGTGGTGGGCTGTGTATTGGGCACCCCTGACCTAGATCATTCCGTTGTCATGGTAAAGTGCTTCAGTAGTCCCAGGATGCCTGTGGGTAGGACAATGTTGGCGCTATCTTGCAGACTCAGGCTATCCCACCAGTCTATTCCTCTGGCCCATCACTCTAGCAGTTCCCAAGTGTGGGTGAACTCAGCCTCCCAACAGCCCTTGGCGGATAGGACAGTATCATCTCCCCTTTGAACAGGGGACCTGTGAGAAAGCGACTGAAGGGAGAATGTTGAGAAGGGCTTAGCACCCACAATCAGGGCCGGCCTTTTGAAGACAGCACACTGGGTGCTGAGCTGTGTTGACAATCTGGTTGTGGGTCCTCCTGTGAGGGTGTGAAAATCTGGCCTGGGGTGACCTGTCCAAGGTGATAGAAGAAATGTCTGGCAGAGCCAAGAACTTAATGCAGATCTCCTGGGTGTCAAGTGAGTGCCTTAGCCATAAAAACACAATTGTATCCCTCATCTTGGAGAGGATGGATAAACTTTGAATTATTGCCTGAACATTTGGGTCCTTATAAGGAAAGGCAGCAAAGTCTAGTGGCTGCAACACAGGCCAGACAATCAGGCATTCCTGAATTCCCATCCCAGTTCGGGCGCTTCCAGAATGTGTGACCTTGGACATGTCACTTGACCCCCGTCTCAGTTCTCCCATTTGTAAAAGGCAGCTAATGTCATTCTCTGCACTGCTCTCCAAATGCTTTGAGGTGCCTCCCTCGCTAGGCCAGGTCTAGGATGTGGGGGCGTTCATTGCTTTCATTGGAGCAAAGCCCCCGGAACAGCCTGCCTGATGACTCCTATTTGGCTGCCACTTGTTAAATAAGGACCGCGCTCCTCTTCTTTTGCCCCCTGGTATTTCCATTCACACTCCAACAACAGCAGCCGCAGCAGGAGCGGCCGCTCCCATGGAATATTTATAAGCTGTTTGCAGAAATGTCAAGAAGAGCCAGTGGTTATATTAACACACACTCGGAGCAGCAGGCTCGGAAAGTTATCTTCTGTGATTTTTAGTCAAAGTGCTGTATATAATGGTTACAACTGCTTACAAATCCTGGTGACATTTTGTTGTTTCTTGACAAACAGCTGATCGGCAGCCTGACACCCAGACAGGAATCGATCACTTTTACTAGTTCATTAACTGTGTTCCTCCTCATCTCTTCCACAGCGCAGAGTTAAGGCTGGAATACCTGTAAGGCACAGTCCCTTTATGCATAACAATTAGAGGCTGTTTCTGAACACAAAACGAGACGCAGCAGTATAGGATCATAAACACGCTCACCACTCTATTATCTCAGACATTTACATGAGTTTCAAGTTGACTTCAAGATGCTGGGACTAAATGTTCTGCATTGCTTTGGGCAGTAAAAGTTTAAATTTTGAAAAGGGCCCCAAGAGGGTTTGTTACAATAAACACTTCTGTCGTGCTAGCTGGTTTTTAACTCCTGAGACCATCTCCCCATCAAAGGTAGACTCCAACTTCGCCCAGAGCGGGGGGGCTCAGGAATTCTCAGGCCAGTCTGAGCCAGGCGGGGGGGTTGGGGGGAGTCACAAATATAAGTGAATTGGATATTTCTCGAGCTAGGTGACTGAATGAAGCAATCAGACTGCTCCCCCCACTGTTAGGGGTTTTCCCTTCAGCAGACAGAAAGCAGAAGACCAGAAGTCCAAAGTGCAGGCAATGTGATGTTTATTGGGGTTAATCAAGCGAGCATATCCATAGCTTTGCACACTGGTAGAGCCCTTTTCCTTTTGTCCTTGTTCCCACCTCCTCCTTCTTAGCAGGCCCAAATATACCTGCAGTGCATGCCCCTGGTCCCACCCCTTACAACTTATGGTCATGTTCCATTTTGGAGGGTATGGGGGCTTTGGTATCACCTCTTTTCATAGAATCATAGAAGATTAGGGTTGGAAGAGACCTCAGGAGGCCATCTAGTACAACCCTCTGCTCAAAGCAGGACCAACCCCAGCTAAATCATCCCAGCCAGGGCTTTGTCACGCTGGGTCTTAAAAACCTTTAAGGATGGAGATTCCTCCACCTCCCTAGGTAACCCATTCCAGTGCTTCACCGCTCTCTTGGTGAAATAGATTTTCCTAATATCCCCATTGCAACTTGAGACCATTGCTCCTTGTTCCGTCATCTGCCACCACTGAGAACAGCTGAGCTCCATCCTCTTTGGAACCCCCCTTCAGGTAGGTGAAGACTGCTGTCAAATCATTGGGCCAGAGACTGAGTAAGAATGAGTCTATAACCTGGCAGTTAGGGCACCAAACAGAGAACACCTGGGTTCCAGTCCCCGTGACAATGACTGGGGCCTGGGGTCGTCATGGGCACCTGCCCAGTGGGGAATGGGGACAGACTGGGCACCTCCCTGTCACAGATTTATAGGGTCTGTTCTACGCCCCTCTGTGTTCTCAGCAGCAACCTTAAAACACAGTCTGTTCACACAGCTCCTCCTTCTGTCTCTTGCTCCTACCATGCTGTGTTCACACGCTCAACCTGCCTTGGCAACAATTAAGTGTTAATGTTCGGTCATGGGAGCTCCCACTGTCTCTTCTAGATCCTCCTTTCCTGTGTGCTGATTCCATTCAGATCTTGGTGGAATCTTCATACCATCACAACCAGGCTTAGGGCGATCATATTTTCCCAAAAGGAAAATGGGACACTGCATGGGGCCAGTGCGAGACCACCCCCCAGTTCTCCCTGCCTCCTGCCAGCGTGGGGCTGGATCGAGGCCCCCCCTCTTTCTCCCCCATGCGTGAGGCTGGCATGATTTCTCCCCCGCACCGCTCGCCCACACGGGGCTGGCCTGAGGCCCTCCTCTATCCCCTGCATGCAGGGCTGGCCCAAGACCCCCTGCCGCCCACCTGCATGTGGCTGGCTGCTCTCCCAAGCCCACATGTTCCTCTACGCCCCTACCACACGTTTTTTGTCAAAACCATACATTTGTCCTGTTTGCTTTTGCCAAATGATGATCAGCTGGCAAGAGCAAATGGGTCAAATGCCCAATTTTGACAAAAAAAGTTGGGTCGGCCAGGACAGGGCTTAAAAAAGGGACTGTCTCGGCCAAAATGGGATATTTGGTGACCCTAATCAGGCTATGTGACTCAGCCTTCTTCCCTAGGAGGAGTCAATCCATTTGTACCCAGTGGATAGCAATACAAAGGGGGTGAGTAAACGGAAGCGCACACGGATCATGAAAATATACCCCAAATTCCCACATTAATCATAGTGCTCCACTGGGGAATAGGGCCACACTGGTTAACAGGATGGTTGGCTCCCTAGGGAATCAAGACCTCTATGCAACTCAGTACTCATAGCTGAGTAGTGATGAGTGGGGGACGGGGCAACACTGGCTCTCCCACATCATTCTCGTCAAGACCAGCTGCAGGAGTGTTGTTCCACCCTAATGGTTGCTCTGACATCACCATGCCACTTACCCCTACATCATCTACTAGAGTGAGGGGACCATGGACCTAGGGGTTACGGTGGACGAAAAGCTGAATATGAGTCAACAGTGTGCCCTTGTTGCCAAGAAGGCTAATGGCATTTTGGGTTGTATAAGTAGGGGCATTTCCAGCAGATCAAGGGATGTGATCATTCCCCTCTACTCAGCACTGGTGAGGCCTCATCTGGAGTACTGTGTCCAGTTTTGGGCCCCACACTACAAGAAGGATGTGGATAAATTGGAGAGAGTCCAGCAGAGGGCAACAAAAATGATTAGGGGGCTGGAGCACATGACTTATGAGGAGAGGCTGAGGGAACTGGGATTGTTTAGTTTGCAGAAGAGAAGAATGAGGGGGGATTTGATAGCTGCTTTCAACTACCTGAAAGGGGGTTCCAAAGAGGATGGATCTAGACTGTTCTCAGTGGTAGAAGATGACAGAACAAGGAGTAATGGTCTCAAGTTGCAGTGGGGGAGGTTTAGGTTGGATATTAGGAAAAACTTTTTCACTAGTAGGGTGGTGAAGCACTGGAATGGGTTACCTAGGGAGGTGGTGGAATCTCCTTCCTTAGAGGTTTTTAAGGTCAGGCTTGACAAAGCCCTGGCTGGGATGATTTAGTTGGGTTTGGTCCTGCTTTGAGCAGGGGGTTGGACTAGATACCTCCTGAGGTCCCTTCCAACCCTGAGATTCTATGATTCTATGCCCATCACCTGTGCCTTCATCACCTGCTCATGTGACATCACCATGACACCTCCACCAAGGCCTCTGTCTTCCTGAGAGCATGGCTTAGCACCCCCTGAGCATTTGCTGAGATACCCAAGGTGCAAGGCCATGCTTTCCTTTCCTGACACATTCATTTATTGTAATGACACTTAGCCAAGCTGCATGGACGACTCTCCGTGGGCCAACTTTGCTGCTGTAACATTTGGAGGCTTTGGAGTAGCCTCATTGTGCTTGGTGCTGTACAGACATATAATAAATGAAAGTCCCTGCCCCAAAGAGCTCACTAGCAAACAGTGACTGTGCACCACTTTTACCTGGGGGGTTTAAAGGGAGGCTGGATGGCCATCTGTCTTGGACAGTTTAGACACAAGAAATCCTGCATCTTGGCAGGGGGTTAGACTAGATGACCCTTGCGGTCCTGTCTAACTCTATGGATTTATGATTCCATGATTCTACCTTCCCTACACTGAGTTTAATCTGCCACAGTTTTGCCCCATTGCCTGACTTATCTGGGTGCTTCTGCAATTCTTAGAAGTCTTCTCTAGTTTTGACTAAATAATTTTGTGTCGTCTTCACACTTTGCCAGCTCCCTGCTAACCCTCTGTCCCAGACCATTATGGCTGTATGAGTTCAGCTGTCCAAATTGAGATGAATGGTGTCCACACTGGCGTTAAGAGGGACTTTCAGTCACGTTACGCTAGCGCCATTGGGTTAACATGATTGGAAGGAGGACTTTATTCCTAGTCTGGCCAAGGCCTAATACATTTGTTAAAACTTTGCTCCTAATACGGATTTAGAGGCACCTGCCGTTACCCTTCTTACATGATGAAATTGACCATTTTTACCTCCTCTTTGTTTTCATTCGCGAAACCAATTTCTGAACCCCACCAGAAATTTTCCTTTCACCCTGTGGCTACTTCCAGGCTACAATACACTTTCATGAGGGACTCTGTACAGCACCAACACACAACACCCAAAATCTACTTTTTCCATTCTTTTATAAACAATCTCATATAATTCTCGTAGATTGGAGAAGGGTGATTTGCCTTTTTGTCCTCATCATGCTATGAGCATCCAGAGTTTTTATAACTCTCTCATTAATTATTTTTTTCAGCTGATTTTCCTGGTGCAGCTGTAAGGTTCGCTGGACTGTAATTCACAGTCTCATCCTAAGTGCTCTTTTGAACGATAGGTACAACACTGGATAACCTCCTTCTCTGTAGTAGAAGAGCTGATTGCTTATTACTATGGTAGCAGCCCAGTCACTGCATTTGTAAATCCCTTCAGAACTCTTGAATGGAGCTGTCTAATCGATCATTTTGTTCCAGCTCCTCCTCTTTTGTCATAACTTTCTAATGTAGCTTTGTCAGGGCCAGGACGATACCTTCCTAGTATCCTCTGCAATGCAGAGCAATCCAAATAAACCATTTAGCTTCCCTGCAATGTTCTTATTCTCCTTCATTGCTCCCTGTCTGGTAAAGCTGGTGCTTAGTTACCACACACAGATCTCTGCCTCAGAGGGATGTATCAAAGGAGATGTTTTAACCCATGCATACAGTCTTGTTTATGTGCTGAGGATTCAGATTACCTCAGTGTTACATTTAAATATAGCTAGAGCAGGTTTTGGTAAATGTACTTCAGAACTTACCATAGCTAGACCCCAATACTTACTATCTAATCTAATCTAATCTAATCTATCTATCTAACTATCCAGCCAGCCATCCTAACGGGAAACCATGGATTCGCAATACTTTGATGAGATAACACTTTTATTTCAAGCACTGGCATTTTATGGACTATCACACCTCGAAATTGTCTCTGGTCCAGGACTGAGTGCAGCCAATGTGATTTTAAATTTCTGCTTTTACATGCCCTACCCTTGCGGTGAAGAAGCATGTTTGGAAGGTCAACGTATTGAGGATCTTCCAGACCAAAGGGTGAGTCAATTTGAGCTTCGACTGAGAGGCCCTGCCAGTTCCCTCTCCTCTGTATCATGGGAGCTCTGACTCAAGTGCCCCTGCCCAGCTCAGCTGTGGCGATACCATGTGGGGAGAAAGGCCTTTGTCAGGTAGGCTAGTCTTAGGCCATTCAGCAAATGATCAGCTGCGTTCAGCACTAGCTGAATGGTGCTGCGATACAGCCACTCATAGAGCCCATTGTAGCTGCCCAGGCTAGGGATGACAAAGGCATGGAGTGTGGGAGCAAGGTCCATCCATGACCAGGAGTTGTTTCCTTGCTACAGGCTCAGAGGTGTCTGGTCTGGTACAGTCTCAGACAAAGCCTTTGACCACTTCCCCACTTCACCCAGACAGCGAGAAAGACACTGACTTCATTGACCTCTGTGGGCTGGCTGAGATGGAAACATAAACCTCAGGGTCAACAGCTGCTGGAAACCCCTCAGCTCATGCTTCCTTGCTATCCCTCCTGATGCAACCATCCATGGTCTGCCTACAGGTGGTGAGGCAGGCACAGGTGTAGGAAATGAGTGAAGATGCAGGCTGACAACAGCTGAGTGCTACCTGAGGACAGTGCTGAGCTGAGACCTGAAAAACCAGAATAATCAATCAAAACTCCCAAGGCAATGTTAATTCAGTGCTTACTCCACTCCTTTTGCATGGCCATAATACCTTGCTGCCTTCCTTCTCCGTGCAGATCAGAGGAACACCTGGGAGTTCTTAAGCAGACAGCTGCAAGCCCACATCAGGTGATAGGGCTGGAATGACCCTCTACAGGCATGGGACAGATATAAACACTGAAGGCACAGAGAAACTGTTTGATCCAAAGAGGTGTAAGTAGATAGCATGGGCAGAGAGTGAGCAAAGGAGCATTTAGGGTGGATATAAAATTCCTAGCATTGAGGCCTATTGGACAGGTGAATAATCTCCCAAAGGAACGGGGGACATTCCATTGCTTGAGACAGCCGAAGGCCCGGCCTGGAGAATGTACTGCAGGGAACAATAATGGACTAGACCCAGGGCCAGCTCTAGGTATTTGCCACCCCAAGCAAAAAAATAATAATAATAATCTCCAAGAGCACAACTGCAAAAAAATAAAATACATTAAAATAACCTCCCCGGAATGCCGCCCCTGGAATTGTGCTGCCCCAAGCACGTGCCTGGTTTGCTAGAGCCTAGAGCCGGTCCTGACTAGACCCTGAACAAGATGGGATGTAGAACAGCAATGATTAATTTGTGCCAAGGCTTGCCAGAGCTGAGCCTCAGCACCCCTAGGCTAGGTAAGTCAGAGCCCCAGCACCGCTGAGCTTGGCAATTCATAGCCCCAGCACCGCTGAGCTTGGTAATTCAGAGCCCCGGCACCGCTGGGCTTGGCAGTTCAGAGCCCCAGCACTGCTGAGCTTGGCAGTTCAGTTATGAAAGTAAAAAAAAAAAAAAGCTTGATTCCTGCCACTGAATTGCTTGAGCCCGGGCACCTCTTTCATTACAAATGAAGCACTGTGGAATAGCAACAAGATATACATCAGTGTGCTACCAGAATGGTCCTTCAGCAGGCCCTTAGGGTTAGAGCGAGTGACCTTTGGTCACTAGTGCTAATCAAAAATCAGCCCTGCTCTTCCACTGGAATTTCCAACAATTCCAAATTTGCTTTTGTTCTGAACTGGACCAAAACAAAACAAAATTCAAAATGTCCTGTGAAATGAATTTTTTCATTTTTGTTGTTTCAGGTCAATCAAAATGTTTCAGACCAATTTTGACTTTTTGATTCGATATAACGTTTTAATTTATAAGAGCAAATATTGGAATGAAAAGTCATTTCTGAACAAAAAATGGAAATGTTCCATTTTGACCTTATCAAAATGTCTCATTTCATTATTTTTTTAAAAGCAAAGTTTAATTTTTCGGACATAAAAATGTTCTGTCTGAAAATTGTCAACCAGCTGTTAGTGTGAAAATAGCCACCAAATGAACTACCCGTGAAGCTCCGTAAAGTTACACATAATTAAAGGAATCAATTTAAAGCCAGTTTTTAAAAAATTTATCCAACATATTCCTCCAGGAACAGAGCCAGGTATGAATGTTCTGAGGGACGTTCCTCCCCTGCAATTTACATTCATTTGTTGTTATGTTTGGATGTACATTTGATTTGGTTTTAAGTTTTAGAGGATGGTTGATTTCCTTGTCCCCTTCCATGCCCCTAAGGGAAAAATCATGCAGCCTCTCAGCTCAGATGTTAGAACAGGACGGTAACTGGAAGAGGCCAGAAGGCCACAAAGGGTGTGTCTACACAGCCAAGAAAAACAGGCCTTGGGCTCAAGCCCGAGCTCTGGGACCTTCCCGCCCTGCACACCCTGGGCTGCTGCCTGAGGAATGAAACAGCCCCACAGCCCAATCCCCTCGAGCCCAAGTCGGCTGTCGTGGGCCAGCCATGGGTGTCTAGTTGCTGTGTAGATGTACCCACAATGCCCTGGGAGGGCAGCTGAGATGTGGGGGGAAGTGGGCAGGTTGAACTGGCCCTTCCCTCACACTGCGTGGGTACCTAAGGGACTTCGATACCCTGGTCACCACAGCATCTGAGAGCTTTGCTGTCCTTAATGTATTTCTCCACACAGCGCCCCTGTGCAGCAGGACAGCGCTATCACCCCCAGTTTACAGATGGGAAACCGAGACCCATAAAGACTACAGCCTGGGTGCACACAAGGAATTAGGTCTTGTGATGCTCTGTGCCTCAACACCTAACATTCAGGCCTTTGGAAAATCACTGCAACTCACAAAGCCTGAGTTAAGCCCTATACAATGGACCAGGCGCGCTAAGCACTTCAGATTGCCATCACCAAAACCCGTCCGGCTGGTTGGGGAACTGCCTAAACTAGCCACTGAGAGAGGACTAAGAGTACGTCTACACTACCCGCCGATCCGGCGGGTAGCGATCGATCTATCGGGGACCGATTTATCATGTCTAGTGTAGATGTGATAAAATCAAACCCCAATCGCTCTGCCGTTGACTCCGGAACTCCACCGCGGTGAGAGGCGGAAGCGGAGTTGACGGGGGAGCAGCAGCAGTGACTTGCCGCAATCCTAAGATACGCCAACTTCAGCGACCTAGCCTAAGAGAGGAGTTATGAGGGAGATGCTGCCTCTGTCACCACCAAAGGGACATGATGTGGCGGGTATGCTCAGAAAGCACCTACCAGATTGGGTCCTTCAGGTGGCCGAATGCCTGTCTTCCCCTGGTTGGTGAATCACACTGGGGCTTAGGTGGGAGACAGGTGCCTAGATGCCCACAGGGAGGAAGCAGGGTGCATGCCCAGAGGCAGAGACATAGTCATGAAGAGAAATTGTTCTGCCGACACTGGGCACATCATGAGTTTGGGCACCTGCAGGGTTCAGCGGGAGTTTGGGGCATATTTAAAGAGGAAAATCCTTAAACTCGTTAAGCCAAGTTCGCTCTGGGGTAACTCCAGGTTGCATCGGGGAATTTAACTCATTGTGTAAAATGGGGAATAAAAAAAGGAACTGCTGAACGTTTGTTACAGTCCCTGTGGTCCCGGCCCCAAGTTGCCTTTATTTAGTTTTCTGGGGGTGATGGGGATTTCCTCTGCTTTGCAGAGCTGAGGTCCCAGCCGAGCCCCAGTGGGAGTGGGTGCATAGCTGTGAGTTCACCAGAAAGGCCCCACTGGCCAGTCAGCAGGGCTGCCCCTGCCAGTAATGGCTGGATCTTGCTCTGTGTCAAATCTCTTTCGGGGCCTGCATGAAAGGTTTTGCTGGAGAAGAGGTAGTGTTTGTGCTGATGCAATAATCCCCCCTGAAAAGGAAACATCCTGAGGCCTGTGTGTTTACTACATCTGACTAGCAGGTACTGAAATCCTTGACATGGCTGGGTAATGGATTGAGCGTGTTCCCGTATCGAACCTTTGCTGAAGGGAAGCCATCATTTCAGGAGGCGCTGCGGCTGGAGTGGTCCCTGGGAAGCCACCGGCATGCACAGAGCCAGACAATTACAGCTGAAAATCCGAGTGAGCCTCCAACCTGCCAGACGTCAGTGGAATAAATATCTCACACCTGACGCTGACACCATACAAATAAGCACCTGCTTCTGCAGGGGGCTGATACGGAGAACCAGCCTCTAGAGTTGGCTGTTGCTAGGAAAGCCCCATCTAACCAGATGGAAGAGCTGAGAATGACAGGCTGGCAGAGGCTGCAAAAGTAGAAGCCTCCATAGGTATCGTTCTGTAGGTCTGGTGTGGCAAAGTGGGGGGTTTCTTGGGGTTTTCTGTGTTTTCCCGTGGGTTGCATGCACAGGGGGTGGGACTCAATGTCCCTGGGTGTTACTGGTTTAACGAGGTGAGGGAAGAGGGAATTTGTTGTTACAGAGGACCGGAGAGGGACTCGGGGACCCCAGCCGATGGCCTGGAGAACGGAGACCCCGTGACTGGTGACCTGGTGACCCGGAGACCCAGCTCAGGAGACACAGCCAGTTCTGGCCAGTGGGAGGACAATGGGCTGCAAAGAGAGGACCCCAGTGATCTGGCCAGCTGGTTCCAGCCAGAGGAGAGCTGAGAGAAGAGGAGACCCAGGCCATCCTGTTTACGACCCTGTTTACCTGAAGAGAAGACAATGGGCAGAGGGGGCTTGGGGCCGGGGATATTAGAGGCCTAGCTGGGAAGCAGGGGGGCTCGGGGCTGACGAGGGGAAGCAGGCAGAGCCCACCTGGATGCAGGGGGACTGGGATGTGCTGGGCTGAGGGAGGCCAGGCTTGAGGCCCTGAGAGTTTCCTGTGCTGTGTTCAACTCTCAATAAACCCTCCTGTTTTATGCTGGCTGAGAGTCACTCTGGTCTAGAGAACAGGGTCGCATCAACCCCTTCGGGGGTGAGGAGGCCCCAGGGGGTCCAGAGCACGTGGACTCCCTGAGGGGGCCCACAGCGAGAGACAGACGTGCTGAGGCTCAGAGAGGTGCGGCTCCAGGAGGTGGAGGGGTCTGACCACGAGAGAGAGTGCACCCCCGAAAAGGGCTGTCTCACTGAAAGGGGCACCCCCCACGGACCGCACAGGGCCAAGAGTGGGCATGATCTGTGAGTCCGTGACACCTGGCCATTGTAGTACTGGGGACTGTGCCTTCAAGGACTGAGCTTTCCAGACAGATAGTCTGGGTGGGTGCTGCTGATATGCAGACAGATGGAAGTGGACACAGAATAATGCTCAGCGGGCTGTATCATTCCATGATCACTTAGTGCATAAGGTGTTTGCAAGAGATCTGCTTTTTTCTGTGACCAGATGCATCTGGCTGTGCATAGCAATTGAAAGAGCTTCAGAGAACTTTCTGTCTGGAATGCTCTGCCCTCAAAGGCACGGTTGAATGGTAGGATCACTGAACACTGCATTGTGTAAAGAGAAAGTAAGGCTATGTCTACACTGACAACGTGTAGTTAATCCACCTCCCCAAGAGCAGTTAGCTCGGTGGATGGAAGAATTCTTCGGCTGATCTAGCGCTGTCTACACTGGAGGTTAAGCTGGCCCAGCTGAGTCACTCAGGTGTTCTATTTCCAGTGTGGACCAGCCCTAAGAAAATACCTGGAGTGGACGAGCGGAACTGTTAAAAGCCCCACCCGAGCTGAAATTGTCTGTAAATGTGGAACACAAGTAGAGAAGGTTTAAAGAGCCCTTCACTCTGTATCTGCAAGCACTGGGGGGCCAGCAGACAGGAGGATGGCCACAAGGTTGCTTTATCCCTGACAATAGCTGGTCCTGAAGCACTTGATGAGTTTAACCTTTTCAGTTAACACAGGCACAGGGATGCGAGGAGCTCTGCACTCCACGGAAAAATGAGACAGAGGTGAGAGATGCTTTTAAACAGAGGGACAAAAGAAGGTGAGACCATAAAAGAGCTTGTGATTGATCTAAGGCTGAAGATCCAATCTTGCAATTTTTTTTGGTGTGGGCGGGAGGAGGATAAGTGATCGGGATCTAATGGGGAACCAACTCAGAGAGAGTCTACTGGGAGACCCGGCATTAACCTGTTGTGACGGGTTCGGTCACAGAGACCCCCTTGGGACCGAGAGCTTTCTTTGACAGGGTAACAAGCCTTGGGGATAGGGGTAAGCGGTAGACGTGGTATATCTTGACTTTAGTAAAGCTTTTGATACTGTCTCACATGACCCTCTCATAAACAAACTAGAGAAATGCAACCTAGATGGAGCTACTATAAGGTGAGTGCAAAACTGGTTGGAAAACCGTTCCCAGAGAGTTGCATCTGACGAAGTGGGTATTCACCCATGAAAGCTCATGCTCCAAAACGTCTGTTTGAATCAAGGTGATCTCTCCCGACGGCTAAGGGAGGGGGAGGGGGGGAATGGATTATTTCCCTTTGTGTTAAGATCTAAGGAAGTTGGGATCTGTGTTCCCTAGGGAAAGTTTGGGGGAACAGAGAGTGTGCTAGACACTGGAATTTCTAGCTGGTGGCAGCTTTACCAGATCTAAACTAGGATTTAAGTTTAGAGGAGTCCATGCAGGTCCCCATCTTGTGGACGCTAAAGTTCAAAGAGGGGAATAAACCTATGACAGCGTCACTAGAGTATCTGAATGGGTCACAATCATTCGTGAATTTCTCTTCCCACCTCAGGAGGGATTTTTGGCCCCTTGGAACAGAAACCTGGGTATATTCTGCTCTTCAGGCGCCTTCGCTTCTGACCCTGGTGCCCCTTCTGTTACCCGTCCTCCTTCTCACTTCTTTTCTGCACGCAGCTTGACACTGGAGTTGGTCCTGACAGCAAAGCCCCACCTGTGCTGCTCATCACCTACTCACCCACCATGGACAGTTCAGTCCCCCTCATAAGTGGCCTCAGGGCTGCTCTAAAGTCTACTCAGATAGTCAGCTCTTTGTGTTTGTACAGCACCTGGCACGATGGGGTCCTGGTCTGTGATAGGGCTCCTAGTGCTATGAAAATACAAGCAATAAATAAGAATACCTATCAAAACATCACCATCTTAGGTACTGATATGGCCCCCACTTATGGCAGTAACTTAACGCCTCATAAGCGTTAATGTGCTTATCCTCACACCAAGCCTGTGCAGTAGAGCAGTGCTGTTGTGCCCATAGTACAGATGGGGAACTGAATCATACAGCGCAGGAGCGGCAGAAGCTCTCTAAATGTGTGGGGGCCACTGGTGCCCAAATTGTGGCTCCGGCCCCCCGTTCCCTTGAGGCCCCGCCCCTGCACTGCCTCTTCCCCTGAGGCTCCGCCCCCATGCCGCCCCTTCCCCCGAGGCTCCGCTCCCACTCTGCTTCTTCCCCCCAAGACCCCACCTCCCATTCATTCCTCTCTGCCCCCTCCCCCCTGTTGCTCGCCCTTACAGCCACTAAGAAGTGATGGGGCCATGGCCCCCCTAGACTCCCCTGCCCCGCTACAGAGACACTAGGGGTAACATTTTCAAAAGCACCTCAGTGCTTTAGGAGCTTAAGTCCTATTTTCAAAATGACAGGGTCAGATTTTCAGAGGCACCAAAGACACAGATAGGTGCCTGGTGCCTCCGTTTTTATTTTTAAAAAAATCAGTTTTGAAAACTGAAAATTGTTACAGAAACCAACATTCTGTTGGTTCACGGGAAACGGAGGGTGTGTGTGTGTGTGTGTGTGTGTGTGTGAGAGAGAGGGGAATGACAAATTTTCAACATTTCCAGGGGAAAAAACCCTTGGCGATGTTCAGGCATCTCTCCATCGAGCTCCCAGGGGCAGAAAGAACTGGAGCCAGCATGGTGGGGCTGACAGTTCGAGGATGCTCATGAACAAGAGGATATTGTTACAGCTGATGAAAAGAATTGAGATTCAACAAGGAAAACCTGACAAGCTTGAGAAGCAAGAGAGGAGGAGGAGGAGGTGGAGGCTCAGGTTAATTAGCCTCCTGAAAGCGCTGGAGGCCACAAGGACGGCAGAACTTTGTGAAGGAATTAATTAGAGGTTTGTTTGAAGCTCGGCGTGGTGCTATAAAGCTCCCCATTGAAGGCGCCCTTCGTATCCCAGCACATCACACTGCGCCTGGACTGCTGCCAAGACCCCGCACAGCTCAATGTTTGTGCCTTTAAACAGTCAACAGACAGGAGGGGGATTAATTAGAGCTCGGCCCAGCTGAGCCCAGGTGTGAAAGCCATGGAAAGGGGAATTGAAATGGCATCCGTGAGGGGAGAGGCGCCAACATAGCAGGTCTAGGCGGCAGCACAGGAAGGGTGGGTGGGGTGTGAGGAGCAGGCTGGACGAGGTCAGGGTAAAGAGCACCCTGCCTCCATGATGCCCTTCCCCACTCCGTAACAGGCCGGGATTCCCAGGATAAGATCCATTGCCCCCAAGGGTGGGTGTGGGGAAAGTGGCAGCTAGGGGCACTGCAGGAGCATGCTCCCTGAAGGAGCCAGGAACAGGAGAGGCAGGACCCCGACCCTTCCTCATTGTCCTGGTAGCCAGCGTTTGTCCAGACATGACCGCTCTGGGAGGAGCCACTAGATGGTGCAGTTACCCATAGACTCACAAAGGCTCGTTCTTGGTCTGCCAGCAGGGCAGAGGCTTGGAAGATGTCTGGACTGGGCTTACTTTTGTGCTGTGGGTTCTCATCGAGGAGCTGTGTTAAAGGGCAGGGGTGGTCGCTCTTTGCTATACCTAGCGCCAGGTCTTGGGGCAGAGCTGCTTCCTGGCAATGAAGCATTGGTGCTGGAGCTGAGATTCCTCAACCAGAGGGTTGCCTGGGTGCTGTTTGACCACCTCTGCTTAAGGACTGCTCTGGACACTGTAAATAAACCAAGGACACTAAGAAAATATCTAGATTCCATGTCACTGATTTCTCCTCCACAGGGGAACTGCCCTGTATTGGCCTGAGCTCTGCTGCTGCTTGGTACAAAGGAGAGTCCTGGAGGTTGGAACAGAGAGAAGATTAAACAAAATATGTTACCAACCCCAGCCAAAAGCTAGAGAGCTTCCCCTTCTGTGGGGCATGGGACCCCCCGGGGATGAAACCAGCAGTTGCAAACCCGACAGCCTGAGGTGTCATTTGCACAGAGCTCTTTGCACTGCTCTGGCAGGGTCACAGGGGAGTATAGTGAGTGTAAACAGGGGCGGCTCTAGCAATTTCGCCGCCCCAAGCACGGCGGCACGCCGCGGGGGGAGCTCTGCCAGTCGCCGGTCCCGCGGCTCCGGTGGACCTCCCGCAGGCACACCTGCGGATGCTCCACCAAAGCCGCGGGACCAGCGGCAGAGCGCCCCCCGCGGCATGCCGCCCCAAGCACGCGCTTGGCATGCTGGGGCCTGCAGCCGCCCCTGAGTATAAATGTGATTTTCTCCCACTGTAAGACCTCTGCTCCCACTCCGCCACTGCCAGAATGGTGTTAAATGGCGCCAGTATAAATGAAATTAGTCCTACATTGTTTGCCTTATGGAGATCCCTGTCCTGCAAGGGAGTGATCTATGCAGGCACAGTTTGGATCAAGATTGGGGAAAACACCATGTTTTCCCATCCCATGAGTGCAGCTTGGATTTCCTGGGAAGAAAATGGTAAAATTTTGTTCAGCCCCAGGAGAGACAATGGGGGAACACTGCAGAGTGCAGCTTTCTAAAGGGGAACCAATTAGAATCATAAAATATCAGGGTTGGAAGGGACCTTGAGAGGTCATCTACTCCAATCTCCTGCTCAAAGCAGGACCAACCCCAACTAAATCATCCCAACCAAGGCTTTGTCAAGCCTGACCTTAAAAACCTCGAAGGAAGGAGATTCCACCACCTCCCTAGGTAACCCATTCCAGTTCTTCACCACCCTCCTAGTGAAATAGTGTTTCCTAATATCCAACCTAAACCTCCCCCACTGCAACTTGAGACCATTACTCCTTGTTCTGTCATCTGCCACCACTGAAAACTGTCTAGCTCCCTCTACAGAAGCCCCCTCCAGGTAGTTGAAGGCTGCTATCAAATCCCCCCTCACTCTTCTCTTCTGCAGACTAAATAACCCAGTTCCCTCAGTCTCTCCTCATAAGTCATGTGCTCCAGCCCCCTGATCATTTTCATTGCCCTCCACTGGACTCTCTTTAATTTGTCCACATCCTTTCTGTAGTGGGGGCCACAAAACTGAACGCATTACTCCAGGTGTGGCCTCACCAGTGTCGAATAGAGGGGAATGATCACATCCCTCGATCTGCTGGCAATGCTCCTACTAAGGCAGCCCAATATGCCGTTGGCCTTCTTGGCAACAAGGGCACACTGCTGACTCAGATCCAGCTTCTCATCCACTGTAATCCCCAGGTCCTTTTCTGCAGAATTGCTGCTTAGCCAGTCGGTCCCCAGCCTGTAGCAGTGCCTGGGATTCTTCCGTCCTCAGTTCAGGAATCTGCACTTGTCCTTGTTGAAGCTCATCAGATTTCTTTTGGCCCAATCCTCTAATTGCTTTACTTCAAATGAGGCATGAAGACAGCAAAGCCGTTGGGTACGGGCACGTTGGTGTTGGCTCAGCATGTTTCAGTGACTTACTCTGCCAAGGGGGTTGTACAGGAGCCTTTCCTGCAACCTTTTCTTTGTTTGGTCTCTTTTCTCTTGCTTTCATCCCGCGACACTCAGTGCTTTTATCTGGGCAGATGTTGGCTGTCATGCCAATAGAGCACTGAGCTTAGAATATGTTGTACCTGCCTTTGCTGGGGGATGGGGTAGGGTCCCTGGATAGGAGGTTAAGTGTTGTCAAGTTGCCACTCAGGGCTTAAAAGCTATAACCTCTCCCTATCCCACACATCCGGGATATTGAGGGTGTCAGGGTCACAAACGAGGGTAGAACTCTGGCCACTCTTCGCCAGAAGCCCGGCATGGCCCCATCTCCGTCTGAAGAATAGAAAATCTCCATTTGCTGTAGCAGATGTCGGTCGTCCAACTCTGCTGGGTCCTTGGGCAGCAGAGCCAAGAATAAACACAACCCACGTGAGCGTTTACAATGGAAGGGGAACAAGCTGGCAAAGCGCTTACCCGGATGATGGCGCTGGGCTGCCCTCACAAAGGGAGAGGAGTGAGGAGTCTATTTCCAATGATCTGCAGAAAACGAATGATAGTGCTACAGAGTGTGCTGACACGTTAACGGCTCCAGAGATCAGGAGAGAGGGAAACAGAGGCAAACATCTCATATACCAGCAATAACAAGACTTTTTCAAAAGGTGAAGGAGGAAAGAAGAAACTTCTCAGCAATACAGAAGCTGATCAGGGATAAGGGAGCAGCCCCAGATGGTTTCCTGGGATATGGTGATTTATTAGGAGAAAAACCAGAGGCAAATCTCCTTTTTTCTTGTAGATGAAGGGATATTGCCAGAGTCAGTTGGTCGGGGAGGGAGGGAGGTTTCCTTGGATGAGGCAAGTTGAGCTGAATTTTGGTAGCATCCAAGGCCATTGACTATCAAGAGAGCTGAACTCTTGAGGGATTCTATGATTATTGTACTAAAGGAGTGAGTAGAACCTCTGCTAAGATTTGGCTTGGCCTGGTACCTGCACAGAGAGAGTACGAGACCTGTACCTGGTACCTGCACAGAGTAACAGACAGGCCTTGCCTCAGTGGATAAGACAGACCAAGGGTGGGAGAAAGGAAGTGTTGTTTTTCCTACTTCGGAGATGAGAAATTAAGTGACTTGATCAAGGTCACATCACAAGCCTGTGGCAGAGGCAGAAGTTGAACCCAGACTCACAGAGCAGAGCCTGAATGACAAAATCAGGCTTCTTCCGGCCATGACGTTCTACCTGAGTCCCGAAACGTGCGTGTGAGTCTCACACTGCCTCAGCGTGGTCTGAGGGGCCTGCACTTAGGATACAAAGACAGGCCATGAGGAATTAAGCCCAGGTACTGAGAGTCATTCCAGCAGGGCTGGGTCAAAGAAGGGAATTCAGTAAATGTTCTGGTTTGTGTCTAAAGAGAAAGAAATCCTCCATGCGGAAAGGGGGCAGGAATATGTTCAGACTAAGAGATGTGTAAAACATAGTGTTAGGTACTAGAAAGTCAGGTCCGTTACAGCACAGGAAAAATCATGTAGCCTGAGCTATAAGGAAGTGGTGAGAGAAATATGGGACGAGTATCGTTAATTGCACAAGGGCTTGTCAAGACGGTGTAAGCTAGACGTGGTTGAAACTATTCAGAAGAAATTCTTTTCCCTTAGAACCGTGGTTCTCAACCTATGTTATCTGGGCCGCAGGTTGAGAACCACAGAGCGAACCCAACTACCTCCCTCACATATCCCTATGCCCAGTGCCTCCCACTCAGGGACCCCTTCACAGCAATTCATTTTTAATTTTCTGGAAAAAAAAATGCAAAGTTTGGGGAAGATAATTCAGCAATGTTGATTTTTTTTCATATTGAAATGATGGGATTTTCCCCACTTTCTGATTCTTCCACAATATGGGAAAGAGGTGGGGGGAAGAACCCACTTGTCCATGCTTGATGCTTGTTTCCCAACTTCTGCCAGTCAGAAAAGGGTCAGAACGTGTTGGACATGTTCCTTTCTCTCTGATGGCATTAACACTGAAAAGTGAAAGGGTTACTTTGAAGAGTGAAAAAGGGGGTTTTCCGCACCTCCATTCTTCCATGTTATCCAACTAAGTTGGGAAATGTAAGAAAGTGTGTGCAGGTGGGGAGGGGGGACACTTTCAAAATTTTCCCTGGGAAAAGTGAAATTTCCCAACGGGATAATTTCAAAAGGGTGTTTTTCTTAATCGTTATGGAAGATCCAGGTGGAACTTAATGGAGATGCACCCAAGAGGCGCCACAGAAATTACTTTAAACATCTATCCACTATAGCAGGGTGCCCTATATCCTGTGATTATGCAGCCAAGAAAATTGCCATGAAACCACCTCTTAACTGTGAATCGTGTTCCAGAATTTTCATCTGAAAAATCTCTCTCTCTAATAGTTGTGAAAACAAACTTGGAATGATGAAATGAGTATAGCCTCTGCCATGATGTTTGCCTGAGTCTGCAGACAGCCTGAAACAACCGCTCCAGAAGACCTGCCCCATGCATCTCATGGAGCCATTTACCCTGAAACTTGAGGATGACAATTTAAATGACACCTTGTTTATTTTTTTCACTGATGATCTGTTTAGCAGGCACATGCAGCTAATTTCTTTATGTCATGATCTCAACCCATCTCCCACATCTCTCAGGATCTATACATCCCCTTTGCCATCTACACCATTGGCAAACCTTCCCGACAAGCTGTGACTCTGTCCTGCATGCTTGATACAAAAACCTGCCAAGTATTGAAACCTGAAGAGCAGAGGAAATGGAATGTGATATAAAAATGAAAAATGCAAGGAGCAGTAAGTGCCCTGCTGGGGGACTCATGTTTGCACAGAGCCATCCCGCAGTCTGCAGCCTGCTGCCTCAGAGTGCTGCCCATGACTTGCTCCAGGACTGGGCTGCAGCTTGCTGGAAAAGCACCCAGGTCCTGGTGCTGAACTAATATCAGTGATCTCCCTGGGCTTGGGCCCTCTTTAGCGTCACACTTTCAGTTTAGCCAGCAAACATTTCCAAACTGACACTCCTCTTCCCTGGCTTTTGCAATTAATGTCTGTAGAGGGGAGTGGGGAGTTTCTCTGCCAAAGGGAGCTGATCTTCTCCATGCTGAACGAAAGAGAGATTCTTGCTGAGGGAGCTACTCTGGACTGCTAAGTAAATGCAGGCAAACGTTGTCCCTGTTGTAAATCTTGCTAGATAAATATGTGGTAAGGCACTAAAAAACTAGCACAAAGTATTAAATATTCATCATTTCTCCCTATTTGCTGACATCCCGAGTCCCCATCGGAAATGGAAGTGCATGAAATTAGGGAATCAGGGATAGTGGCATAATATATATTCTCCAGATCTACTAATGGTCTGATGAAATTATGTAAACAACTCCAGCTAGCATCACACATTACCCCAGACGGTTTTCTTCGGTCATTTCCAGGTAAAGGATATTTTGTGAAGCAATTTTAGTTATTATGATAAACTTCCGAAAATGACATTAGAGGTAACAGTACTAAGTAGACTGGGTAACACGCAGCACATATTCAAATGACTGTATGAAGCTTTTGAGTTCATTAGAGAATGCCAAAATGGCAGAAGCGGGAAAGTAATGGGAAACGGTGATCTGGACCAGAATTGCAGAAAGCATACGTAAAAACGGAAATAAAGAGAAGCTAGTGATACAAAATAGCTCCTCAGATCTGTTACTGCTGAAATGTGATGTGCTATTGGTCTCATATAATGGTATTTTATGTCTCATGCAGTGAATACTGAGACGGAATTAAGGAAAATATGTATTTTACAAATGAGAGAGATGGTGTCTCAGCATTGGCCACAGAAAATATGTTTAGGGTCTGCTCGGCTTGTTGCTAAAAGTGATCTAATGCGTCGCGCGAAACAAGAAAAACTTCCAATAGTGTCTGTTTGGTGATGAGAAATGATGAGTATAATACCTGCTGAAATAACTTCTTAGCCAATCCCGGGACGGCTGGATGAATTGTACACTATGCAGACATGTATCACTGCACGAATAAAACAATGAGATAATAAGCAAGTGTTATTGATGGAGATTATTCCTCTCCTTACTTGATCATAACAATTTTCTCTCAACGTAGAAATGAATTCTAGTTGGTAATGTGGTCTCTGGGAGTTGTATTTATTCTGTTTATTGGTATCAAGAACTTATTACTTTGCATAAATTATTCATGTGAATTAGACGCGCTTGTGAGGCTCAGATTATTTGTGTCTGGACGGCAAGGCAGTGGGGTATTCTGTGGTTTACACTGCAAAAAAAAATCTTTTTAAAGAAAAAAACGGATTGATCTCTGAAGGTGAGGGAATCCAAATCAGCTCTGGAGATACAAATGCAGCTCCAGAACCATAATGGATCTATTGGAGCATCATGAATTCCTCATGTTCCAATAACACTCGGGCTCCTGGTTACACGCAGATGAGGCACTGGCGCTAAGGGAATTGTGCAAAAGTATCTCGTTGACTAGCCTGCCACAAGGATTTGATAGACATGATGTGCAATGAGACATACAATGTGCTGGAGAGTCTGAATCCTGACCAATAGGAGGAAGATCAAGCAAAAGGGAAGTGACTGAAAGAGTCACCTGGGATGAGATGGTCCATGAGACATCACATCCAGTCTCCTAGGAAACATGGGCATTACTGCCAGGAGGGGAAGCACCGGAGAGACAGGTCCTTCCTCATGTTCAGCTGAGCACTTTGCCCCTCCAGCTGGGAGGAGAAAGGAGGAAAGTGGACTTCAACAGGACTCTGTAAACCGAACTCTCTTCTGTACCTGCTGGGTCTGTGGTTGGTTGCAATTGGCCGAACCTGCAGATGCGGCAGGTAAACAAACTGGCCCGGCCCGCCAGGGGCTTTCCCTGAACAAGCGGCGGCCCTAGGTTGAGAACCACTGCTTTACACCATGCCATCTCCCTGACTGGCTCGGTCCTTTGTTTGAGAACCACTGGTCTAAAAGTTAGAAGAGGAGTTTTAAAGTCAGGTTCTAATCCTGACTGCCACTGTCCTATTGTCTGACTTTGGGTGAATCACTTGGCATCTGTTCAGTGGTGATATTATTTGCAGATTTACTTAACAATTTCAGTCCCACACAACATTATAATTAAAAAAATGAGCACTGTACAGATGCAATGTGTCCCATAGTACATGATTTTAAACTGGCTAACTGAGAGATCTGAAAAAGTAATTGTAAATGGGAAAACCTCATCCAATGGGGTGTCAGTAGTGGGGTTCCGCAGGGATCTGTTTTTGGCTCAATGCTATTCACTATAATTATTAATGATCTGAAAGAAAACATAAAATCATTGCAGGTAAAGTATGCAAATGCCACAAACATTGGTGTAGCGGTAAATAGCCATGGGGACAGCTCAGTTATATAGAGCAATCTGGATCCTTTGGAAAGGTGGGCATGTTTAAACAACACGCATCTCGCTACAGCCAAATATTGGGTCATAAATCATGGAACAAAGAATGCAGGTCACACTGCCGAGATGGGAGACAGGATTCTGGAATGCAGTGACTTAGGGGAAAAGCTAGAAAATCAACTGAATCTTCGCTTCCAGTGGATGATGTAGCTAAGAGGGCGAACACAATTCTTGGATACATCAGGAGATCATTGCTGAATACTGTGTCCGGTTCTGGGCTTCACACTTCAAAGAGGTTGTAGACAAACTAGAAAGGTTCAGGAAAGAGCTACAAGAAAGACTGAAGGTTTGGAAAACCTGCCTTCTCATGAGAGACTGAAGGAGAACAATCTATTTAATCTATCAAAGTGAAGTTGAAGAGGTGACTTGAGGACGGTCTCTAAGCACCCGCATGGGGAGAGATTTCTGATAATAGAAGGTTCTTTAATCTAGCAGACAAAGGAGGAACAAGATCCATCGGCTGGAAGCTGAAGCTAGATAAACTCAGACTACATATAAGTGAGGGAACAACTCACCTAGGGACTTGGTGGATTCTATCATTTAAAGGGTATGTCTACACTGCAAAAAAATCCAAAACAGGCCAGCAAGTCTCAGAGCCCAGGCCAGCTAACTCGAGCTCACGGGGCTTGTGTTACAAGGCTCAAAATAGCAATGTACACATTCCTTTTTGGGCTGGAGCCCACACTCTGAGCCCTTCCGGGCGCTGGGTTTCAGACCCTGAGCTCCAGCCCGAGCGAGAATGGCTACACAGCTATTTTTAGTTATAGTTCTGCCATGGTTTATTGGGGGGTTTTGCTGTATAGGCGTACTCAAAGTCTTTACATCAAGAATGGGTGTCTCTTTGTAAAAGACCCATTCTAACTCAATGGGAAGTGTTGGGCTGGATGCCGGAATCACTGGGTGACATTCTCTGTCCTGTGTTATACCAGAGGTTAGAGTAGATGATCGTAAAGGTCCTGCCTGGCCTTAACATCTATTCATCTTACCCAGCTTTGAAAATGCTCTGAGCTCATTGGGTAAAATGTGCTATGCAAAGTGTTGTTATTTAGCAATCCTTAATGACCTGGCAGCAATTAGCTCCTCATACCTGAAGCCAAAGGTTCCACTCATGAGCCATTTTCCTGAAATTCCCAGCAAAGACTCGGATTTGATCAATGCCTTGCAAGCTGTGTGGGAATTTCCAAATAGACACTCACTTAGTGGACCTCATTCCTCTCCGAACTGTAGTTCATTCCTGCTGCATCTCCCTTTCTCTCAGATGAGGAACTCCACTAGACATTATGGAGGAAGTATTTAAAACCAACTATCAAAAGCCTTGGGATTGGCCATACCTCAGGGGGAAAAGTGCTTTCCCACCTCTTACTCCTGCCTGGTTTGCATTAAGAATATTTCCCTGCTCTCACATTTCCATGTGGCAGGTAGATTGAGCAGGTGCATTATATACACACCTCCTTTGTGGGTTTCTTCCCTCTCTGTCTGCAGGTGTGAATATACCCCATGCCCCAAAGGAAGGAGTAACCTTTGAATGAGCTGCTATCTGGGGTGCCGTGCCCCAGTCTAAGGGTACGTCTATACTACCCGCCAGACCGGTAGGTAGTGTTTGATGTATTGGGGATCGATTTATCGCATCTCGTCTGGACGCGATCAGTCGATCTGCTAATCGATGTCCATACTCCACCTCAGCAGGAGGAGTAAACGCAGTCTACAGGGGAGCCGTGGCAGTCGACTCGCCGCCATGAGGACGGCCAGGTAAGTCGAACTCAGATACTTCGACTTCAGCTACGTGCGTATCTTAGTTTGACACACACACACACACACCTTGCAAGTGCAGCCCAGGCCTAAGTGTGTGCTTAGGAGAGCAATTGCCCTTTACTGGGCTGAGCTTGCAATATATTTGTTTGTATGTTTATTTGATTGCTCTAATTTAGGGACATTAATCTGGGGGAGAAAGAGGCAGCAGCATGCACGGAGCTGGCCCCTAATCAAGTTATACTCGCCCGAAGGTCTCTAAGAAACCATAAACATGTAATGATCAACAGCTCCAGACTCAGCCCTGATTACCTCACCCATGCAATAAGCCTAACTGGGAACTGCCCGATAATGGACCAGTCTAAAGCTGTGCCTTCATATGGCTTGTGTCTGATACTCGGGGCTTGCTCGCCCTCCTAAAAACTGTAGCACCAAGCAGCCAGGTTTGCATTTGTTTTTACCTTGCTAACCTCTGCAGCAAAACACATGCTTCACTGAATCTTCAGACCATGAAAGCTCCCAGAATTGCAGCCACATCCCTCCTTCGATGGAGGGTAAGGAGTGCAAGAAATAATGAATTTTACTGCTTTCGGGGAAATCACTTGTTTTGCTGGCCCCTGAAAGGTACGAGCTGGCGATAGTGTGTTTATGCATATGGGGCAGCTCAGATATCTCTCCTCTGGCTAGTTTGCAAAGCTCTCAGATTGTCAGGAGCTTGTCATGGTGGATTTCCGTGCCGGGATTCCTTCTGCCCTGCACTCCATGCTGCTCGTTGGGATCCACTCAGCAGAATCTGGCCCACACTCTAGTTCTGATATGGTGGAAAATAATGTGGTAATTGGACCTATCCTAATTGTGAGCTCAATTAGGAAAAGTGAGTGAAAGTTGATTAATTGTCACAAGGATCTGTTATATGTTATTGTTTAGGAAAAGATGTGAGAAGGAGATGGAAGGACTGAATTAATTTAAACAAAAAGGGTTTTACTGATACCGCTCCAGTGCCTGCATTACTATTGTGATTGGTAAACAAGAGGAGGAGAGGACCAATGAATTAACTAAAATTGGTGTGTTGGAAATAAAGCCTATGGCTGGACATCATAATGAGGAGATGGGCTATTTCCCACCCCCCCACACACCCCCACACCCACTCCCTGTGTCGTTCTTAAAAGGAAAAGAATTTTTGGGGAAATTGGCAGAAGAAACAGCTGTCTGCCAACAACCACTGCAGTGAGTTTTGTCCTCATGGGGCTGCTACCCCCACCATTTCCTGGAACCCCGGGCCTTCTACATCCTAATCCTGATCAGGAAATGCAAACAGAACATCTTGAAAGAATATTTTTACTGGAAAGGAACTGATTTTTGATAGGACCATTCCTGTTTCTTAAAACCTTGCAATGCCACGCCTTTACGTTTTCTGCTCTGTAACCACTCAAAGGTCTATGGAGCCACCTGGAACCAGTGGACTTTGTATGTGTGTTTGGAGAAATGTGATCCATATCCAAATCTATCCCATTTCAGTTTGAGGTAGTCCATGGACTCCATAAATGATGAAATCACCTGTCCCAAGTATGGTTGGGGCTTGAATTTTTTCCCAGAAATGTGCCGGGGTGGGGAGGAGGAAGGCTGGGGAGTTCTGCATCTGCATGCAGTTGTAACGGGGTAAGCCATGTGGAAGCTAACGCAGCATCCTGTTGATTCCCTCATGAATTTTGACCCAACCCTGGGTGCTGATAGGTGCACACTTTTGCTGAAGCATGAACTCCAGAGAGGTAATCAGTCACATTGCAGGGAAGGGCATATTTCCAGAGACACCTCAGTAGCCGACCATCCCACTCCACTCAGAGATGTGCTGTTCAGTCTCTAGAGGTTCGAATACTTTGGTTGCATACATAGCTGGTTTCCCACCAGCAGCTTAGAATTACATCTCTTTGACAACTGGGCACCACAAGAACAATTATATCCTCTCAAATGCGAGAGGCCTGAAAGGATAGAAAAAGCCTTTTGTAGCAAGGACACTGCCCGCTCCCTCCCTATCCCAACCCGAGTAGTTATGCAAACCAAAAGCAGCTTCAAAATTTTAACTCACCATCGTCTCTGCGCTTCTGTAACTGCAATTATTCAGGCTGTGTCCAGGGAGAGTCCGTTGACCAAAGCTGCCCACTCACAATATATTGCAATTCAGTTTTGAAATGTAACATTTTCAAAGTACATAAAAGGTTGTTACAAGGAGGAGGGAGAAAAAATATTCTGCTTAACCTCTGAGGATATGACAAAAAGCAATGGGTTTAAATTGCAGCAAGGGAGGTTTAAGCTGGACATTAGGGTAACTGTCAGAGTTTGTTAAGCACTGAAATAAATTGCCTAGGGAGGTTATGGAATCTCCATCATTGGATATTTTTAAGAGCAGGTTGGACAAACACCTGTCAGGAATGGTCTAGATAATACTTAGTCCTGCCACGAGTGCAGGGGGTGGGACTAGATGACCTCTCGAGGTCCCTTCCAGTCCTATGATTTTATGTCCTTGAAATTCCACATTAATTATTTATGAGCTATTTGAGACAATAACCTTCTGCATCCTGCCCTATTGCAGGCCTCCCGACCTCTACTGGCTGCTGGACCTCCACAGCTCAACCCTAGTGCAGTACAAGTTTGGCCCAATGGACCTTCATGGGCTGTTCCAAGAGGAGGCATTTCTGTGATGAGCTGAGGGCTAAGGTTATGGAGAAGGCCAACGAGCAGGTCCAGCACTAGAAACACAGGACAGGGTGTCAGCGTGGGAGCAGGCACTTGCTACGCAGCTCCTGGAACAGGAATGCAGCTAAGGGAGGAGGACAAAGCTCAGCAGAGAGAACTGTTTGAGCATCTCACCTCAGTCATGGCTGCAAGAGTAGCAGCTACTGCTGCCTCTCCCACCACCATGGCCCAATTTCCCTGTGACATACCTTCAGCCCAGAAACCGCTTGGCAAACTTTATGGCTGAGTGGCCCATGCAATCAGGCCCCATGGATGTCTGGGCAGGGCAACTTAGCCCCATGCAATCCTCCGTCTTGATGCCCTCTCCTATGGATGCCTCCACTGCCCTCTCCAGGTGCCAAGTGCATGGAAAACTGTGAAGGGGAAAGGAGAATGCGGGGTCTGGGGAAGTGCAGCGGTAGGAGGGTTTCTGTCTTGTTTGGACTTGATGCACTTTTGTTTGTTCGTTTTGGAACGGTTCTGTTGTAACTGGTGTTTGGGTGTTATAATGGCAGCTGTCCTGCTTGGCAGTGGGTGACAGTTG
Organism: Mauremys mutica; assembly: GCF_020497125.1. Taxonomy (NCBI): domain Eukaryota; kingdom Metazoa; phylum Chordata; order Testudines; family Geoemydidae; genus Mauremys; species Mauremys mutica. Next base: position 28,319,198 of record NC_059087.1, read on the forward strand.
TACTGTTTTAACACATTTACAAATAAAGCTTTTTGCATCATTAAGAAAGTTAATTGCTACCACTGCATCTCATCATACAATCACCATTTGAAATAAGAAAGCGAAACCCATGATCCGGAACAATTAGGAGTTAATCAGCAAACAGTATGCCTCTGTGTGGTTAGGTACAGCAATCCACACTTCAGTCACACACCCTTATATGAATCCATACTGTGAATTGTTCCCCACGCCACCCCATTTCATAAGTTGGCGTGTCATTCATAAGTACAGTGACTAAAGTGAAATCCCTGCAAGTTGCATGGGCCCTTTTTAAAGACACCATAATAGAAGCCCAACTTCAATGTATACCCCAAATTAAGAAAAACAGTAAAAGAACTAAAAAAGAGCCACCGTGGCTTAACAACCATGTAAAAGAAGCAGTGAGAGATAAAAAGACTTCCTTTAAAAAGTGGAAGTCAAATCCTAGTGAGGCAAATAGAAAGGAGCACAAACACTGCCAACTTAAGTGCAAGAGTGTAATAAGAAAAGCCAAAGAGGAGTTTGAAGAACGGCTAGCCAAAAACTCCAAAGATAATAACAAAATGTTTTTAAGTACATCAGAAGCAGGAAGCCTGCTAAACAACCAGTGGGGCCCCTTGATGATCAAAATACAAAAGGAGCGCTTAAATACGATAAAGTCATTGCAGAGAAACTAAAGGGATTCTTTGCTTCAGTCTTCACGGCTGAGGATGTTAGGGAGATTCCCAAACCTGAGCTGGCTTTTGTAGGTGACAAATCTGAGGAACTGTCACAGATTGAAGTGTCACTAGAGGAGGTTTTGGAATTAATTGATAAACTCAACATTAACAAGTCACCGGGACCAGATGGCATTCACCCAAGAGTTCTGAAAGAACTCAAATGTGAAGTTGCGGAACTATTAACTAAGGTTTGTAACCTATCCTTTAAATCGGCTTCGGTACCCAATGACTGGAAGTTAGCTAATGTAACGCCAATATTTAAAAAGGGCTCTAGAGGTGATCCCGGCAATTACAGACCGGTAAGTCTAACGTCGGTACCGGGCAAATTAGTTGAAACAATAGGAAAGAATAAAATTGTCAGACACATAGAAAAACAAATTATTGAGCAGTAGTCAACATGGTTTCTGTAAAGGGAAATCGTGTCTTACTAATCTATTAGAGTTCTTTGAAGGGGTCAACAAACATGTGGACAAGGGGGATCTGGTGGACATAGTGTACTTGGATTTCCAGAAAGCCTTTGACAAGGTCCCTCACCAAAGGCTCTTACGTAAATTAAGCTGTCATGGGATAAAGGGGAAGGTCCTTTCATGGACTGAGAACTGGTTAAAGGACAGGGAACAAAGGGTTGGAATTAATGGTAAATTCTCAGAATGGAGAGGGGTAACTAGTGGTGTTCCCCAAGGGTCAGTCCTCGGACCAATCCTATTCAATTTATTCATAAATGATCTGGAGAAAGGGGTAAACAGTGAGGTGGCCAAGTTTGCAGATGATACTAAACTTCTCAAGATAGTTAAGACCAAAGCAGATTGTGAAGAACTTCAAAAAGATCTCACAAAACTAAGTGATTGGGCAACAAAATGGCAAATGAAATTTAATGTGGATAAATGTAAAGTAATGCACATTGGAAAAAATAACCCCAACTATACATACAACATGATGGGGGCTAATTTAGCTACAACGAGTCAGGAAAAAGATCTTGGCGTCATCGTGGATAGTTCTCTGAAGATGTCCACGCAGTGTGCAGAGGTGGTCAAAAAAGCAAACAGGATGTTAGGAATCATTAAAAAGGGGATAGAGAATAAGACTGAGAATATATTATTGCCCTTATATAAATCCATGGTACGCCCACATCTCGAATAGTGTGTACAGATGTGGTCTCCTCACCTCAAAAAATATATTCTAGCACTAGAAAAGGTTCCGAAAAGGGCAACTAAAATGATTAGGGGTTTAGAGAGGGTCCCATACGAGGAAAGATTAAAGAGGCTAGGACTCTTCAGCTTGGAAAAGAGAAGACTAAGGGGCGACATGATAGAGGTATATAAAATCATGAGTGATGTTGAGAAAGTGGATAAGGAAAAGTTATTTACTTATTCCCATAATACAAGAACTAGGGGTCACCAAATGAAATTAATAGGCAGCAGGTTTAAAACAAATAAAAGGAAGTTCTTCTTCACGCAGCGCACAGTCAACTTGTGGAACTCCTTACCTGAGGAGGTTGTGAAGGCTAGGACTATAAAAATGTTTAAAAGGGGACTGGATAAATTCATGGTGGCTAAGTCCATAAATGGCTATTAGCCAGAATGGGTAAGAATGGTGTCCCTAGCCTCTGTTTGTCAGAGGATGGAGATGGATGGCAGGAGAGAGATCACTTGATCATTGCCTGTTAGGTTCACTCCCTCTGGGGCACCTGGCATTGGCCACTGTCGGTAGACAGATACTGGGCTAGATGGACCTTTGGTCTGACCCAGTACGGCCTTTCTTTTGTTCTTATGTTCTTATGTACATTGCACAGCAATCAAGCCCCCACCTCTCCCCAAGCACTGAACCCCCACAATCAAATAGCCCTCACCCACAAGCACATTCATAAAGGTACTGTACTCCCTCATGCAAGTCCAGAATGAGGGAGCACAAAACATCCCTGACTTCTGTTGCCTGGGCGGAGCCAGCTCCAGGCATGGTGGGTGTCCTTTCAGGCTCAGCATACCAATTCAGCAGCCCCTCACTTTCATAGGCCCATTCAGGGAGGAAATGGCTCACCTCTGGCTTCACACAGATTGTGAGGAGTATGGCAAGCCACAGAGATGTGGACAGCACTGATGACACTGGCATCCAAACTGGTCTGTAGACATCGCCAGCAGTATTTCAATCTCTCAAAAGGATATTCAACTACCATTCTACACCCACTGAGAGTGTAATTTAACCTTCTTTTTCTATGGCTCTGAAACCCAGGTATGGTTTCATAAGCCAAGGCAAAAGGGGGCATATGGGGTCCCCCAGAACAATGGTGGGGACAGTAACTCCATTTATAACAATGCTATTTGATGGAAATAGAGTCCCAGCTTGTTCATGAATGTAGACTCCTGAGTGGCAACAAACCTTGGCATCATGAACTTTCCCAGTGCATCCCATGTTGACGTTCATAAATTTACCTCTGTGGTCTGTGAAGGCCTGCATACCAATGGAGTAGTACCTTTGAAGTTTATGTACTCATGTGCTCCTTTGGGGAGGACAAACTGTGGGGACATGAGTCCCATCGATGGCCCCAGCACAGTTAGGAAACCCCATTCTCTCAAAGCCAGAAGTTACATTGGGAATCTCTTTAATGTCCACCACCGTGGAGAAAACCACATATCTGATTGCCTCAGAAACCTCCACCACCACTTTACCCACCGTCTACTTTTCAACCCCAAACGGGTTGGCAACGGACCTATCGCAGTCCGGGGTAGCCAGCTTCCAGATGGATATAGCAACCCACTTCTGGACTGTCTTTATGCTGGAGGGTGGAGGCAACCTGCTCACAGAGCTCCAGGAATGTAGCTTTTTTCATGCAAATGTTCTGGACCTAATGCTGCTCGTCCCAGGTCTGCGTGACGATGAGGTCCCACCAGTTTGTGCTTGTGGCGTGCACCAGAAGTGCTGCTCAATGCAGGGGGTATCAGTGACTCTGCAGAGTGTACTGAGCAGCATCAGCCAGCGGGAGTTTGCCATGCCTAGGTACTCCTCCTCCACCTCCTCCTGCGTGATCCTAAGCTCTGTCAGGTGCCTTTGGTGGATCAGAAAATGGCACCAAAATGTCCACCAGCATCCCACGGAAACTCTGACCCAGGAATGAAAGCATGAGCCAGGAAACATCTCACAAATGGGTTTCCTCCTTGTTGCTTGGCAGGCTGTGTTGGTGGCTGCTCAAACTTCCTGTACTGTGCAGGGTGGGCAGTAAAGTTTTCCCCATGATGCATCACAGTCAGAAGGCTAGAGTAGCCACATTTTGGGAGGGCACTAGGGAGGCTGGGATATGGTTGGTGTGAATTGGTTCATTGTGCAGCAGTGTAGATGACTGAGCCTCAGCTTACAAAATTCTTCATGTAGAGTTAAGAATCAGTGTAAATGCTCAAGCCCGGCGTTCTCTGACATGGGTCAGCTGACTTGAGTCCCACTAACTCTGGGCTTACATTGCCATGTAGACAGATCCAGAGTCTTCACCGACTCACACACTTCCTCCTTCCTTCTTTCATCATCATCTGCCCATGAGGGCTGTTCCTTCAGCCTCCCTCTGGAGGGAATGTTTATGTGAAGACATGTGGTTTGCATTGTGCTTTGAAGATGGTCCGGGTGGGGTTCCTTCTCCTTGGGTCAGAGAATCTCACCCAAACTGGCATCCCCAGCCTTCCCAAGCAGCACAGCTATCAGTCGGTTGTGAGTAGGGAGGTGGTCAGATTCAGAGGTGATGTATATGGTGGTGTAAATTGACCCTCCTTAGGCCTGGTTTACGCTGGGGGGGATTGATCTAAGATACGCAACTTCAGCTACGAGAATAGCGTAGCTGAAGTCGACGTATTTAGATCGACTTAGAATCACTTACTTTGCATCCTCGTGGCGCGGGATTGACGGCTGCCGCTCCCCCGTCGACTTTGTTTCCGCCTCTCGCCAAGCTGGAGTTCAGCAGCCGATGGGAGAGCAATCGGGGATCAATTTATCATGTCTACACTACAGGTGATAACGATCCCTGATAGATAGATAGCTACCTGCCGATCCAGCGGGTAGTGTAGACGTACCTTTACACTCAGACCTACTACATCTGCTCTGCTGATGCACCAGGGAATTTAAGTGGGTGTAATGTAGACACTGGGGGGTTGCTGAGAGGGGAATACAGGTGCAGCTGCCCTGAACTGTGACAGAATGTATGCAAACCCTAGCCAAGCTCTCAATGTGTATGTTACACCGACTAGCAAGGTAATGCTGGTTCCAGGACACACATGTGTGTAACTGACAGCCCATGCCACTTCAGTTTGTGTCTTCAGAGCTCTGAAAAAGTTTGGGTTCCTCTTTCAAGTGTCTTTATCTGTCTTGTCCTAGGTTCCACTGTGGCCTCTATCCATCCCCACAGATCTCAGAGCTAGCACTCCTGCAGTGACATCACACTCAACTGCCTGTGACATCACAGCGAAGTGATGATAACAGGGAACTGGGCCAATGGGAGCAGCAGGGTGATCAGGGAGGAGGCACCAACATCTTGGTGACTCAGCAAAAAGGGAGAAAGAAATGCACAAACAACACGCACTGCTTCAGTGGGAGTCTGATAAAATATTAAATATTGTAATGTTTGCCAGGTTGTGACAAGGGCTTTTAACAGTGCTAAGCAGACAAGCACAAATGAGCAACTTTACTTAGCACTTTCGACTATGGCATCTTATACTCTCTCCGCATTAAGCAGCCTGCCTTAGTAGTTGTTTAAGAAGGATTAGTTTAATTAAAGGGAAATTGCAGATTACTTCCAATATCCTGGCTAAATATTTACTAAGCAAGAAACATATAATTAAAGGAAGAAAACCGCTTGTGTTAAAGAGCGCTGGCTGGGAAATGAGTTCTCCATCTTGTGAAATTTTTTATTTAAAAAATGTTCTTGTCCTGAATCAGAACAAAAAGTCAAAATCTTTAATTCCTCATGAACCTAAAATCCAGGTTTTTCTGTTTGTTTTTTGTTTGTTAGTGTTGTTTTGTTTTTGTGTCTTTGCGTTCAGAACATTTCATTTTGATAATTTTGAAATGTTTCATTTTGATTTTCACCATTTTCAATGTTTTCATTTTTTAAAAATCTAATTAGCTTAAATTTCTAAACAAAAAGTCATTTCAAACTGAGAAACTGGATTTTTTCATTTTGAAAAAGTCAAAACACCAATTGACTATACCTGATCTAAACCAGCCAAGAAAGATGGCTATCCAACACCCTTTTGAAAACCTCCAGTGAAGGAGCTTCCATGGCTTCTCTAGCAGTCTGTTCCATTGCCCTGCTGTTCTTACAAGTAGGGATTTTTTCCTAAAATTTAATCTAAATCTACTGTACTGAACCCCCTGCTTCTGGTCCTGCCCTCTGTGGCAAGAGCGAACAACTTTTCTCCATCTTTTTTTATGGCAGCCTTTCAAGGATTTGTAGGTCACTGTCATATTCCCCTCTCAATCGTCTCTTTTCAAAACTAAATATACCCAGTTCCTACAGCCTTTGTTCACACAGCTTGCATTCCATCCCTTTGAACATCTTTGTCACTCACCTCTGGATTCTTTCCAGTTTCTCTACATCCTTTCTAGACATGGGTGACCAAAATTGGACACAATACTCCAGCTGAGGCCTAACCAGCACCGAGCAGAGTGGTACTATCACCTCCTGTGACTTGCCTGCTATTCCTCTCTTGATGCAACCCAATATTTCATTTGCTTTTTTCGCAATAGCATCACATTACTGACTCATGTCGAGGCTGTGATCCATCACAACTCCCAGATCCTTCTCAGCAGTGCTGCTACCAAGCTAGTTATCCCACATTCTGTATTTGTGCATTTGGTTTTTCTTCCCTAAGTATAGCACCTTACATTTGTCTTTGTTGAATTTCATTTCATTCAGTTCTCCAATTTATCGAGATCACTCTGTATTTGAGCTCTACCCTCCAAAGTGTTGGCAACTCCCCGTAGCTTTGTGTCATCTGCAAATCTGATCCGTATGCTCTCTAGTCCTACATCTAGGTCATTAATAAAGATGTTAAACAACAATGGAACCAGAATAGATCCCTGTGGAACCCCACTTGAGACCTCCCTCCAATCTGACATCATTCCATTAATAGTTACTCTTTGTTTAACCAATTATGTATTGTGACAAAGTTCCTCCTCTACCTTGGTGGGTCCTGCGCTTATTGGTGGATTTGCTCGCCTCACAGATTCACCCTGCGGGTCAGGAAACAGCCCAGAGACCTTCCCCTCTGGTAGAAGCCACAGTCCAGGTCAGTTCCTCCTGTGTTTGATCAGGAGTTGGAAGGTTTGGGGGGACCCGGGGCCCACCCTCTACTCTGGGTTCCAGCCCAGGGTCCTGTGGACTGCAGCTGTCTAGAGTGCCTCCTGGAACAGCTGCGCAACAGCTACAACTCCCTGGGCTACTTCCCCACGGCCTCCTCCCAACTCCTTCTTTGTCCTCACCACTGGACCTTCCTCCTGATGTCTGATAATGCTTGTACTTCTCAGTCCTCCAGCAGGATGCCTACTCACTCTCAGCTTCTTGCACGCCTCTTGCTCCCAGTTCCTCGCACGCACTTCCTCTCCTCTGGCTCCCTGGCTCCCTCTGGCCTGACTGGAGTGAGCCCTTTTATAGCATCAGAGGGGCCTTAATTAGAGTCAGGTGCTTAACTGCCTCACCTGACTCTTAGCAGGTTAATTGGAGTCAGGTGATCTCATTAGCCTGGAGCAGCCCCTGCTCTGGTCACTCAGGGAACAGAAAACTGCTTATCCAGTGGCCAGGATATCTGCCTTCTACTACTCTGCTGTTCCCACCTGGCCTGTGTCTATCACAGTATCTACTTAATGGTAGTTCCACCAAGCCCATATTTCTCCAGTTTACTTATCAGAATGTCATGTGGGAATGTGACAAAAGCCTTGTTGAAGTCCAGGTATATTATGTCCACCACATTCTCCCTATCCACCCAATCAGTTACCCTGTCAAAGAAGGAAATCAAGCTAGTTTGGCATGATTTGTTCTTGTTCTTGTTTTATCCATTGCTCTAGTAGCTTCCCAAGTACTGAGGTCAGGCTGACTGGTCTATAGTTCCCCTGCTCCTCCTTTCCCCATTTTTAAAGATGGGCACTGCGTTAGCTCTTCTTCAGTCTTCCAGGACCTCTCCTGTCATCCACGACTTTGAAAATATTATTGCCAGTGGCTCTGAGATTTCTTCAGCTAATTCCTTCAGTACCCTGGGGTGAATAGCATCCGGCTCTGCTGACTTGAATTCATTCAGATCGGTCAAAAGTTCTCTGACGTGTTCTTTATCTATTCTGGTCTGCATCCCTTCCCCTTTATTATCTATGATAACTTCAGTAGTCATCTAGTCTCATGTTATTTTTTGTGTGAAGACTGAAGCAAAGTAGGCATTGAGCAGGTCTGCCTTCCTATCGTCTGTTAAAAGCTCGCATTCTCCATTGGGCAGCAGACCCACATCATCCCATATATTTCTTTTTTGTCTGACCTATCTGTCTGACGTGTTGTCTCTAACATTCCTGGCCAATTGTAATTCATTTTTGCCATGGATTTCCTGATTTTGTCCCTGCACACTCATGCTATTCCCGTGTATACTTCCCTGGTGACATGCCCCTCCTTCCCTTTTGGTTTTGAGATAGCTAAAAAGCTGCTTGTGCAGCCACATTGGCCTCCTGTGGTTCTTCTTATCTTTCCTCTGCATGTCGAGCTTGATGTTGAGCCTCTAGTATTACATCTTGTTGGAACTGCCAGCCCCGTTCAACTCCTTTTCTTTCTAATTGGCCTTTCTATAGGACCTTGCCTACTATTTCTCTGAGTTGGTTGAAATCTGCCTTTCTTAACGCCAGTGTCTTTTTGAAGTCTGTTGCTGTTGCTGAAGTCCAGTGTCCTTGTTTTTCTGTTTTCATGTCCTCCTTTCCTAGAAGCTTGAATTCTATCAGATCACGATCACTTCCTCCCAAGTTCCCACCCACCTTCACATTCGCAACTAATTCATTCCTGTTGGTCAACACCAGACCCAAAATGGATGACCTCCTTGTTGTTTCCTCAACTTTCGGAATCAGAAAATCGTCCCCTACACATGCTATGAACTTGCTGGACAGGTCTCAGCCCCCCAAAACAAACATCAGCTTAAAAATGAAAAAAAAATGCTTAATGTTTTTTCCCCTTTCCAGCAACTCCAATGACAGAACAGATTTATCTTCAACTTCAAAGGAAATTCACCTCTGGGATGGGACCAGGCATGAGACCTTCCTGCTCTGAGCATGTGTAAACCAGGGGAAAATGACTAGCAGAGTGTCTGCTTCCTGAGCACCATTCCACAGATACAGAGGTTCACTCAACTGCTTCAAAAAAGAGGAGCAAACTTCTCCTTCCCAGAGACAAACACTGCTGTCTTAAGAGGAGCCACCTGTAGATAGTGTATTCCCTACGGCCAGCGGCTGGAGCCATTACACAGCTCAGTTCTCAAGGAGCGGGCTCTGTGAAAGGAGTCTTGCCTTCCAGCCTTGTCTGCATTAAGGTCATTTGTACCATGCAAATCCTTAATACACAGATGCTGCTCCTGGGTGGCAGGATCTGGTAACACACTGCAACGAGCTCTGGGTAAGACCTGCTTTGCACTGGGGCAGTATATCCACGTTCGGGCCTTGCACCAATGTGACTGCCTAGATGTGGTGACTCCGGGCCCATGTAGGCAGGGCCACAGGCCCAATCAGATGGTGAATTCCACTGACAACACCCTGGCCCGTCCCCTGCAGTCGTGAACCTGGACTTCATCAGCAAGTAGCTGCTGTGGTGAGATTTGGACTGTCTCCCTGATCTCCAGGCTGGTATGACATTGACTCTGCCCTTCGTGTGCACACTTACCGTGCAGTCTTCAGTTACATACACTGTTAAGCCCCTGGCCACACTGCACGCGCAGGTCAGGCCTTGTCTATGCTGGCAGCAGCATGTATATAGGCAGAGGTGAGAGTAAGTTAAAGGATTTACCGGTTTGCCGGAGTCCTGGTCAGGGGCATGGCCTCAACCAGAAGAGGCGAGGCCTTTAAATCCTGGCCCTGCAGAGGCGGCTGGGAGCCCCGGGTCTCAGGGGCGATTTAAAGGGCCCAGGGCTCTGGCCACCACTAGGGCAGTGGATCTCTGGGCCCTTTAAATCACCAACAAAGCCCTGCTGCTACTACCCCGGGGCTCTGGCAGCCGGGCTCGGGCAGCGATTTAAAGGGCCCGGGGCTGCAGATGCTGCAAGGAACCCTGGGCCCTTTAAATCGCCAGCCTGGGGAAGCCAGTTCAGTCCGGCACTGCTTACCAGTTATTGTCGGTATTCTGTACTTTCACCTCTGTATTTAGGGGTAGATACATGACCCTGTGGTGTGCAGCTACACGGGGCAGTGAAAGGCTCTGGCAGGGGGAAGGCAGAAGGAAAAGGCTCTGGCAGTAGCACGGCCACTGATGCATTCCCACCATGTGGGACATTCCAGTACTTCCGGGAACGACATGGGCCTCCCCTGCCAGCGTGACCCTCACATCTTCTGGCATGACGTTGGACACATGGTGCGTGTGAGGTCATGCCATACGGGGGCGCTATTTCGAAGAGCGCGCTGCTCCGCCCCTGCCAGCGTGACAAGGTCTCACCAGTGGGGGCGCTCTTCAGAATGGTGTCCCCCACCCACTATCGGGCAAAGCCACGGCGGGTTTTGTCTGAGTACCGGACAGGGGACGAACCCTAGAAAAGCAGGACTGTCCGGTTTAATAGCCGACGAGGGGCCTGCCTACCCAGTAGCGTCCTGCTGCAGGAGCCTTTCACTACCGTGAGGAAAGGCTCCGGTGGGGGGAGCAGCGGGGAAAGGGTCCAGCTGCAGGACACGACATTGCTAAAATTAGCAGTGTGGGTGTGGGAGGCGCTGCTTGGGCAGGTGGAGAGCTGCGATGGGAATGGACCCAGAGGCCTAGGCCCATCGTTACCTTGTTCGCCTAAGCAGTGCCTCACCATCGGTGCTGCTATTTATACCTGTGCTGGGAGGGCATGCAGTGTATGCACTCTACACACTGCTGTGTGTGTAGACATAGCCTTAGAAATCTGCTGCTGCAGCCTCCCGCCCCCGCATTCCTAGGAGAGGGGGAAGATTGAAGGACTAGGCCTGGGGTTTTAATAGCCAGGCCTGTTCCTTCTCGTTTCAATCTCTATAATCATTTTTCCTTATTAAACATTAATGAAAAGCCTGGGCAGTGACAATCCATCCGATCCCAGCCTGGTGTAGTTGTAACGCAGCTCCCTACCCCCAGCGGCCTGAACCTTTTCATCCTGCTAACGCTTCGATTGCTTCCTGTTCCACTGCTCTTGATTGCCCATGTTACTGAGAGCACAGGGCTGGGGGCTCACTTTCAGCAGAGCAGGCAGGAATTATCTCCATTCAAAGCAGCCCAGATGGATTTTTCTCTTTAGCTCTCATAAATAGATATAGAAAACTCCCCTAATGCGCTTTATTAATGGCTACAAACTTCATTTGCTGTGCACCAGCGTGACATGGCCTCATGGCTCAGACAATTGCCTTGGGGCGCAGGGAGCTTGCAGATACTGGAAAAAGATTCCAGTCGAGGATTGAGGAGAGATGCTTTTACGAGTCATCTGGGTCCCGCTTGAGAGGGACCCTGCCCTTGGATTTTGGGAGCACTTTGGAAGCATAAGAGTGAGCAGGAGAAAAGTCTGATGTGGTGTGGCATCTCTCAGACTGGATTGCCTATCTAAGGAGGGGTTAGTATCCAATCAGAGCTACCAACCCACCCAGGTACACCATCAGCAAACAGGAAATAAGCGTTTCTTTTAAGAGAGGAAACCCACCTTCCCCCCATCCTTTTTTATTTTTGCAGAACCCTCTGCGCTCCTGGGTTCCAGCTGGATGCAGTTGCTAGTCACTGGAAGGATGTCAGCAGGAACATGCAGGAGAAGATCTGGGCTTCCTTCCAACCTTGTTTGCATTTGCAAGGTGCTCGTGGAAGCTTTGGGTGAATATTTTTGCTCCTTTTCCAGGGTGCTCTCTGCAGTGTATTTCGACTGGGGTTCCTAGGGGCGATGGTAATACAATTATATGGTATACAGTGCTGGGGACACTGATGCTCACTGCAAACTGCACCTCTGCTGAGCAGGACTCCTGGTGAATACCCAGAACGTACCTGCCAGGTGCAATCTCTCATTAGTAAACCCTGCACATTGTCCAGCCAGCAGCCATAGCTAACGCAGGAGCACTCCCTGGGGACGGCAGGTTGGCTGCTTAGCTTTGTAACAAACATGTGGGGGCTCATCACTTTCAATATCAATCCACCTCAGCAATGCTTTTAAGAAATCGCTAGCAATAGGAACAGTTATCACTTGCTCTGCCGGCATGCCAGCACTTCCTCCTCCCAGCATAAAGTTACATTGTCCTGGTAGCACTTGGTACATAGCACAGGTCTGGGTTGCTCCCAAATGGACATTATTTTTCCTTAGACCCAGCCTCACTGCAAAACCATTAGCACAGCATGAAACTCTCAGCATTTCCTCCAGCCAGTCCTGTCCATCCCCCCGCCCCCTCATTTTCATGGGTGAGTGGAGACGAGGACAGTTTTGCTACCAGAAAATACCAAATGAAGGAGTGAGCAAACAATCCCATTGATTTAAAGGAAGCCTCCAATGTGATGTATAGAAAAACCATATGGGTGAGGGGGTTGGTGTTTCTAAATGGGTTTGTTATAGGTTTCCTCCCCCTTAGAGTCCTAGGAATATGGACAGCCTCTGGTAGAGTCATAGACTCCTAGACTTTAAGGTCAGAAGGGACCATTATGATCATCTAGTCTGATCTCCTGCACAACGCAGGCCACAGAATCTCACCCACCCACTCCTGTAACAAACCCCTGACCTATGTCTGAGCAGGGGGTTGGACTAGATGACCTCCTGAGGTCCCTTCCAACCCTGAGATTCTATGATTCTATGATTCTATGATACTGAAGTCCTCAAATCATGATTTAAAGACTTCAAGGTGCAGAGAATCCTCCAGCAAGTGACCCACGCCCCAGCTGCAGAGAAAGGAGAAAAAACTCCAGAGCCTCTCCCAATCTGCCCTGGAGGAAAATTCCTTCCCGACCCCAAATATGGTGATCAGCTAAACCCTGAGCATGTGGGCAAGACTCACCAGCCAGCACCCAGGAAAGAATTCTCTGTAGTAACTCAGATCCCATCCCATCTAACATCCCATCACAGGCCAGTGGGCATATTTACCGCTAGTAGTCAAAGATCAATTAATTGCCAAAATTAGGCTATCCCATCATACCATCCCCTCCATAAACTTATCAAGCTTAGTCTTGAAGCCAGACATGTCTTTTGCCCCCACTGGTACCAATGATGGGCTGAAACACTCTAAAACATTTCCCATGGTATTCACAGAAAACAGGCCAGTGTGGAGTGCGATGAGGCTTTGTAGGCCTTTCCCCAGGATGACCTCAACAGCTCATGCATATTGTGCCATCACAAAGTTGCAGCAATCAAACATTTATAGCCCACCATTAGGTAGTCTGTATACAGAACTGTGTCATTCACAGCCACAGAGTTACAGAAGAAACATCTCTCCCATGCCAGCTCAGCGAACACCTACTTATTCCAGTAACTAATACTGTGAATATGGAAGGGCTGCCGAACCACCTGCCTAGGTACAATTCAACCATATAAGACTTTCATCATCCACTTTGAAAAACCAAGAGAGAAGAAAGAAGGCTAGTAATGGGATACAGACTGAGGCTACTTGATGTACTCTCGAGAAAGCAAATATTGCAAAGGCAAATTGAACTGCAATTTTTGTGATGCGTTGAAGTAGAAGATGGAGAAGTCATTTTAAATAAATAGGGCTGGATGAAATTAACCCATCTCAACTGGAATTTGATGGAAAATTGGGGTTTTGGCTAAGCAAAAAGGTTCACAAAAAGTGTCTTCTTCCGGTGGAAAAATTCAAATTTTCAACAAAGCTGGTAGGCTAATCATTTCAAGGTTTTTGATGAAAAGTCAAAATGTTCTGCAAAAAGTGTCAGCAAAAACAAATCTTTCTTCATTTGTGTCAATTTTTCCATGCAAAATATGGAGTTTCCAAACAACTCTAGAAATAATCTTCCTCTTACTGTTATGACTTTTGTGGTTGCATTATTATGAGGGGCCGTTGCAAATTTTCCATTAAAACTTTTTTCAATGAAAAATTGGCTTTTGGGGTAAATTAAATGTTTTGCAAAGTGTCTATTTCTGCAGAAATTGTAAGGTTTCTTTGCAAACTTTTCAGAGAAAACCCAAAACTTCTGGGTTTTTTTAAGAAAAAATCAAAATTTGGATGAGACAAAAAGCCCATATCCTTACCAGCTCTAGAAATAGACTTCCAGTTACTTCTATTTCCCTTCTAGTTACATTATGGTTAATAATTAATATTTGTGTTGCAATAGGCCGCAGTTTGTTTTGCCCCAACTCGGATCAGGGCCCCATTGTGCTAGGAATGGTACAAACATAAAAAGACACAGTCTTAGTCTAGAGATCACAATTTCATGACTTGACAAGTGAGTGTCACCAGCAGTTGGCTGGAGATGGAGACCGAGGGCAGCAGTGCTAAGACTTCATGGTTGCAAAGATCACTCTTGTTCATGGCTTCTTCAGTTACTGGCCAGGATTTGGGGTTGGTTGGCTTGTCTGTTTTGATGGTTGCTTCAGACCAAGCTGCAAGTTGCTCGATTTCTGCCAGATGCCACCGCAAAGGGGACCCAAAGGAGTTGAGAGTAGACTCATAGAACTATAGAACTGGATGGGACATCAATAGGTCATCTAGTCCAGGCCCCCGCACGCAAGCCAGGACTAAGTAATAGCTAGTCCATTCCTGACAGTGTGTGTTTTTCTAACCTGTCGCGGCCTGGAGGATCAGTTCAAGGAGGGCGCTCCATCCATGTGCAGAGGGCAGTATGGAATCATGTGCAAAGATGGATGTGGTAAACCAGGCCAAATGTCTGGCTGAGGCTGGTCAGACTCACGGGACAGAGAAGCAAATGGCAGCAGAGACAAGCGCACACAATAAGCAGGAGCAAAGAGGGAAAGAGCCTTAAAGGCTGGATTAAGGAGCTTGGCAAACACAGAGGCCGAGAAGAGACTGATATGGTCAGAGGGACTGGGGAGGGAGCTGTGTTTTGTATGGTGTGGGGAGGGGGAAAGCCGATGGGTGGGAGGCGGATCTGAGCATCCACAGCCCCCATTGACGCCAATAGACAATTGGCCCCCCAGCACCCGGACCTGAGCTCACAGGGTCAGAACACAAGTGCGGGTGCCACCCCACACTGCAGCTGCACGCTGGTCCACATGGCACCGGATCAACAGGGCACGGGGGAGGGAGGAAACCTCGCCTACGAAATCCATTCAGGTCTCGGTGAGCGTAGGTGTCGTTAATGATACCTCGGCTGGGAACCTCAAAATAAACCTCTCTGCTTCGCAGCATGTCAGGAACTCTGTCGTGCCATATAAGGCGATAATGCCTGCTAGAGGAGATGGGGGAGGGGAGGGGAGGCAGAAAACAGATTCCGGCGCCAGCCTCCTAGCTGTGTCTCTCAAGCCCTTTGCTTTGCTTTGCTTTGCTTTGCTCTGCTTGTTGGGCTCTGATGGTGCTGGGGAGGGCTGTTTTTCGCCCGGCATTCAGCAGGCAGGAAGAGAATTCCCCACGGGATGAAGAGAAACAGAATGACAATTTCTGACTCACTGCCTGCAGTCAACTTAGCATCCTGCTGCTTGTTAGAGACAAAAAGCGTCTGGCTGGGGCCGCTCCCCTGGGAGGCCTGTGCCCTGCCTTTCCTGGTAAAAAGGTACTGCAGCAAACCAAGCGCGCGACTTGGGAGGGAGGGAGTTCAGTCCAACTAGTGAGTCGGGCAGAGTTAATTTCAGCCCGTCTCAGTTACTACACAGAGAAATGGGAAGTTTCTAATCGCGCTTAATGAAGCCAAGAAAAAGTGTTGTCCCTCTGATTGCAAGGGGCTTCCCGTGACAGGGGAAACGCGAAGCTTCCATTACAAAATGAACACACAAAATGCCTGCCTGACCATCCTTAGTACTTAATTAGCACTTAATGACTTCAAAGTACGCTGCAGTCAGGAGCCATTGAAGCTGCACACCACCTCAGTGCGGCAGAAAGCACCTAGCATTGACCCCATTTCACAGGTACCGGACACTGAGGCCAGAGAGGTCACAGGCGCAGGGGTACCCCATGGTCATGCAGTGATCAGAAGCAGAGCTCGTGGCTCCTTCCTCTATCCCACACTACCTCTATCTTGCCATGTGCTCAGGGATACAGGCAGCAGCTTCCTGTACAGCATCACATTTTAGCACCAACTGTCTACAAACCTGGTTCTCTGTCACGTAGGTGCTGGGTGCAGGTTTCTGAGCTCTTCCTGCTATAGTCAGCAGGGGTGGGGTCCTGGGTTCACCAAATCACAGAGATCCCACAAGAAGCATCACCGGCACCCCCATCCTAAGGTGCTTGCTGGACTGTTCATGTTGATTTGCAATAAGCCTTGGGGCACTGGGGAAGTTGCAGAGGACTGGATGAAAGCTCCTGTTGTGCCAATATTTAGAAAGGGTACCTGAGATGATACAGGTAATTGGAGGCCTGTCAGCCAGACATCGATCCTGGCAAAAATAATGGAGCGGCTGATACAGGGCTCGATTAATGAAGAATTAAAGGAGGGTACTGAAATGAATGGTAATCATCATGGGTTCATGGAAAATAGATCCTGTCAAATTAACTTCATTTTTTAAAATGAGATTACACATTTGGTTGATAAAGGTAACAGTCTTGATGTAGTACACTTAGGCTTCTGTAAAGTGGTTGACTTGGAACTGCACGACATTCTGATTAAGAATCTAGAGTGATACAAAATCAAAGAGCACACACTAAATGGAGTAAAACTGGCTTACAGACAGGTCTCAAAATGTAACTGTAAATGGGCAATAATCATCAAGCCAGTGTGTTTCTAGTGGGGTCCTGCAGGGGCTGGGTCTCGGCCCTAACTCTTGAACATCTTTATCAGCGTCCTGGAAGAAAACATAAAATGATCCCTGCTAAGGTTTTCAGATGACACAAAGATTGGGGGAATGGTAAATAATGAAGAGGTCACTAATACAGGGCAATCTGGATCACTTGGTAAGCAGGCGACAAGAAAACAATGTGAATTTTAATATGGCAAATGTGTACATTTAGGAACAAAGAATGTGGGCCATGCTTACAGGATGGGGTACTCCACCCTGGGGAGCAGTGACTCTGAAAAAGACTTGAGGGTCATGGTGGATACTCAGCTGAACAGGAGCTCACAGTGTGGCGCTGTGCCAAAGGGACTAATGTGACCCTTGCACGTATAAACAAGAACATCTCAAGTAGGAGTAAGGAGGTTCTGTTACCTCTGTATTTGGCACTAGTGTAACCACGACTGGAATACTGTGTCCAGGGGTGAAAGTAGAAATAGGGACTTACCGGTACGGGGCTGGGTTGGGGCCGACTCGGACGGAAGGGGTGGGGATGAGGGTCAGAGCCAGCCCTGGCCCGCCCTGTAGGGGTAAGTGCCCTCCCCTTTCCCACCGGGGTAGAAGCGGCAGCCAGAGGCTCCGGCTGCTATTCAAAGGGCCAAGAACTCGGCCACCACTCCCCCCCCTGGGCCCTTTAAACTGCTGACAGAGCCCCCGGCTGCCGCTGCTACCCCAGGGCTCCAGCAGCGGGGCTCCAGGTGCTATTTAAAGGGCCCAGGGCAGTAGAGGCAGTGGGAGCCCCGGCCCTTTAAATAACCCCCAGAGCCCCCCTACCACTACCCCAGGGCTCCAGCAGCGGGGCTCTGGCAGCAGTTTAAAGAGCCTGGAGCTCCAGCCACTGCGAGGAGCCCCAGGCCCTTTCAATTGCCACCTGGGGAAGCTGGGCTGTCCCGGTACAGTGCACATGCTCTTGCTGGTATGCCGTACCAGGGCGTACCGGCTTACTTTCACCTCTGACTGTGTCCATTTCTGGTGCCCACCATTCAAGAAGGATGTTGATAAAATTGGAGAGGGTTCAGAGAAGAGCCATGAGAATGATCAATAGACTGGAAATAGTGATAGACTCAAGGAGCTCAATCTATTTAACTTAATAAAGAGAAGTTTAAGCAGCAATTTGTTCACAGTTTCTAAGTACCTGAACTGGAAAGAAAAAAATTGACACCTGGCTCAACAGTCTAGCAGATAAAAGTCTAACATGTAAGTTGAAGCTAGATAAATTCAGACTGACATTAAGGCATAAATATTTAACAGTGAAGGCAATTAATCACTGGATCAATTTACTAAGGGTCATGGTGGAGCCTCCAATGTAGACAATTTTTAAATCAAGACTGGATGTTTTTCTGAAATATCTGCACTAGTCCAAACAGAGAATATTCTGGGGCAGGTCTCTGGCCTGTGCTATCAAACTAGATGCTTACAATGGTCCCTTCTGGCCTTGCAATCTGTG
The DNA here is from genome assembly GCF_020497125.1 of Mauremys mutica. NCBI lineage: Eukaryota > Metazoa > Chordata > Testudines > Geoemydidae > Mauremys > Mauremys mutica. The sequence goes on from NC_059087.1 coordinate 28,337,455, forward strand.
AATCCCCACCTCCTGGATTCCTTCATCTTAGTCTTGCCTCTGTGCAGAAGACTGGACTTAACAACTTATTGAGGTCCCTCTCAGTCGACATTTCTATTATTCTCTCCTCTGCCACCTGTCCTGCTTCTGCTCCAATGAACTCCTAGATCCTCTCCTCCCACCGGCCCTTGGCTACTCATGGGATCGCTGCCCTGCTGAGCCACTTCAGAGACAGGGACTAGTTCCTGAGTTTCCTGCCTTAAATTGCCCCTTGGGACTTGTGATGTCAACCTCTGTTGCGAGGGAAACACAGATAGCCGGCATCATGTTGTGAAGCCCTGATATTCAGCCATTTGAGTCTAAAACATCCCAATTTATCTTGAGCACTTAATGTTCCTCACACCAAGGAGGACTTGGCAAAAACATGGGACCGACCCCACAATCAGAAGGCAACAAAACCCATCCCAATCCCAACCCATCCCAACCGGCAGCCGTTAGACTCCACAGCTCAGGAATATTTAAAGTCTAAAGATCTGATGTCTCCCTGACAGAGCTGGGGAGTCTTCCCCTTTACCTCCGTGGTTGCAGACCTAGCCTGGATGTACTTCGTTTCGTCTGTTCCCTCTCCTGGGCTGAGGGTGCGGATTCCTCTGAGTTTGACGAAGGTCAAGTGCACTTCAGGTGCTTCTAAATGAAGAGAGGCCTAGAGAGCGAACTGGGTTCCCCAGCACACTATCAGTCATGGCTCCCGCCATGCAGGCAACATCAGCTCAACAGAAAAGAGACACACGGACAATTGAAGCAAAACCCCCAATTCACTCTGCCCGGGACTCGCTATTTGGTACAGAGATGTCTCAGCAGCATGGTCAGCTGATCAGCACCCACTGAGTGAGCTCCCTGCTTAGAGTATGGGATCCTGAGAAGGACACACTATAGGGTGACTAGGGATGGATTTACTCCCCTTTCCCTGACCTGGACATCCTCCCCGAGCCCCATGCTTCCTCCAGCACCAGTAGTGCCCCAGAACTCCATTAGGCACCCCCCTGCCATGGACCTTCCTCCAGCCCCCGTTCCTGGTGCTTCCTTAGTAGGTGCAGTCCAGGGGGTGGGGGCAAAGGTGACTTTAAACCATCCTTGTGGTCTTGGGATTCTGGGCTGTTCTGGGGGCTGAAACAGCCCCTGTCACAATTCAGCACAGCCCCCAGATGCTCAGTGTACCGTCACCAGCGGGCTGTGGGACACTCTGCAGCAGCCCTGAATCTCCAGAGCCCCATAGGCTATGGAGTGTCCCACTCCCATCTCCAGTGTGTGGCACCCACTGGTGAGTGTGCCACGCGGTCCCTGTGATGCCTGATCCACAGCTGATTGTTAATCTTGCATCCGAAGAAGTGGGCTGTAGCCCATGAAAGCTCATGCTCAAATAAATTTGTTAGTCTCTAAGGTGCCACAAGTATTCCAGTTCTTTTTGCAGATACAGACTAACATGGCTGCTACTCTGAAACCCCTCTTACAGCTGTTATCTACAAAGCCTGGTGCTTTAGCTCAATCTGGCAGCAATTCAAGCTTTTAACTGTGGAGGTCATGGTTCAATCCATAATGTTGGCCAAGGTGGCAGCTGTCACATATAGACCCAGGGCTCTGAAGGGGAGAGTGTGGTTCCTTATGGAAGATCTACACCGTGTCAGCAGGGTAAGAAGTCTCCCTGGCCCCTTGCAGCACAGCACAGAGGGGCCTGGCAGAGGTAGAATCCTCCCCACAGGCTTTCCCCTGGTTTATAGTGTCTGCTTCTGTGAAATGAATGGGACAAATTCTTTGAGGCAGTGATGATGTTTTGCACATGCCACCCTCACACAGGGCCTGGAGGGCCAACATGGCAGACAGTCTGGAGAAGCCCAGAGTGGACAGGAGAAAGGCCCAAGAGTCCCAGCAGGAAAAGGAGAGGGATCTGCACCAGGACATAATGGGGCTTTTCGGGCATCAAACCCAAGTGCTGCAGACCCTGGTTGATCTACAAGTCCAACAATCCTAAATTCCCCACCCTTCCTTTGTCATCCTTGGAGAACATCATGGTCGCAGCTCTCTATGCCCCCTAGTATATCACATGGCATCACGGGCTAAATTCATACCCCAATCACTCCCTCCTGGGGGACAGCTAGGAGACTGCAGCTTCACATATACTGACCTCTGAAAACCATGGGTGGGGTATTTGTAGCCACAAGTGACTACATTTGTGCACTGACATGTTTGCTGCCTTTCCAATTTTAAAGCGCCACTCCATTAATTTATGTTAAAAGTCTGTATTGCACTGCCTCTTCTTTTTTGCATGTTGTTTTTCTGCACTGTTTCTGCCACTCAGGACATTTCTATTTTTGGAGAATAAAGCTACCTTTACTGGATCGCAACACACCTTGCAGAAAGCATAGCAGTTCTCGAAGCACCCAGTCCTTGTAAATGTACAGCAAGCACCACATAATCCAGAGCTCCTGGTAAATGCCCAGCCATATTTATAAATGCACAACAAGCACTACACAGTTCCTAACAGCACCCAAAGTTCCAGGACCAGAGAACAGCTCAGAACAGAACACGACTGTGGCTGACCAAGGTGCTCTTCGAAAGCCTCCCTCAACCCGCATAGTTCTGCATTGGGCTCTTGTAATAGTCCCCCTGTCTGGCTGTCCAGAGTTAGCAAACAGCTGCTCCACTTCTGCCCTCCACCCTGGCAGCAGCTTTTCCCCCTTTGCTTCACAGATATCTTGCAGGACACAACAGACAGGTATAACTACTAGGATACTTTGCTCAGGAGATCCGATCTAGTGAATAAACACCACCAGCGTCCCTTTAATCTATCAAAACCACATTCAATGGTCATTCTACGCTTGCATAGCCAGGAGTTGAATCTTTCCTTGGTACTGTCGAGGTTGCCAGTGTATGGCTAAATGAACTGGGGGAGGGAGGGGGAGGCTGCATCCCCAAGGATCGCTCCTGGCATTTCAATATTGCCAGTGGTAATTGACCGGTCAGGAAAAAATGATCCTGCTTTCAGATTTCTGAACAGTTCTGTGTTCTTAAAGATGACCAGCCCACACTGATATTAGTGAAGCATCCCCGGTGATCCACCAATGCTTATGAAATCATAGAAAAGGAGCCCTTTCTGTTGATGTGCTTTGTGACAAAGTGGGCTGGTGCCAAAATAGGGATATTGTCCTGCCACAGTTCAGGAACACCAAAGATGCAACTCCATCCACTATGTCCTGCACGTTGCCAAGAGTCACAGTACTCTACAGCAAAAGACCATTAATGGCTCTATGCACTTTCATGACAATCGTCCCCTCAGTGGAGTTTCCAACTTCAAAATGATTTTGCACTAACTGGTACCAATCTGTCATTACAAGCTTCCAGAGCGTGATCAACACTCAGTTCTCCGCTGTCAGTGCAGCTCACATGCTGGCATCCCTGGAGGACTAGGGCGAGCTCAGCGCACAGATCCAGGAATGTGGCCTTTTGCATCTGCAAGTTCTGCAGCCCCTGCTCATCATGGGAAACCTGCATGACAATGTGATTGTCAGGCTGGCTAGAGTGGCTCATGAACATGCGTGCCAACCTCAGAGCAGACTGTTACAAACCAGGGCACAAACCCCAGACGAGTTGTGAGTTCTATACTTAGATTTTGCCAACCATGTATGAAATGTGAGGTCCTCAAGCATGATAACAGCTTCAGTATGGAGTCACAGACAGTCCTCTTGGACACTCCGGTCTACCTTGCCACCCAGGCAAACTTGCCTCTCTGATAGATGGTCCCTTACACCAAAAAAATCACAACATCATTCAGGTTTCTCCCAGTCCCATAGGATCAGTCACTTATCCCAGGTCAATTGTACCTCAGATCCCACACCAAAGACAACGCTTGTAGCCAATCCTGTAATAAACTGAAGATTTATTAACTAAGAAAAGAAATAAGAATTATTTACAATGTCAGATCAGGTAAATATACACACACAAATCAGTCACAGTCTCAGGTTTCAAAGACAATAGAAGTTATTATATTACACAAACTCTATATGTCGTTTAGCACTAACCGAGGCTAAACAGCTAGGGATCTCTTGCTTATGCTTAGAAATCTGGCCCTCTTCCTGAATCCTAAGACGCATAGGGATACAAATGTCTTCTTGATAAGGATTTTTATTCCCTTCCTCCAAAGTTCAACATAACTCGCATCAACCAAAATTTATAGTGTAGACATGGCCTCGGCTACTCAAACCTCTCTATTCAAGTGCCAAAATTCCCCACCCATTTATGCCTGGTCTACACTTAAAACTTAGTTCAACATAATGATGGTATTCAGGGTATGAAAAATCCACACTCCTGTGTGCTGTAGCTATGCCAACCTAAGCCCCAGTGTAGACATGGCTAGGTCAAAGGGAAGAAGGAAGATCCAGGGAACTACAGGCCAGTCAGTCTCACCTCAGTCCCTGGAAAAATCATGGAACAGGTCCTCAAGGAATCAATCCTGAACCACTTAAAGGAGGGGAAAGTGATCAGGAACAGTCAGCATGGATTCACCAAGGGCAAGTCATGCCTGACTAACCTAATTGCCTTCTATGACAAGATAACCGGCTCTGTGGATGAGGGGAAAGCAGTGGATGTACTATTTCTGGATTTTAGCAAAGCTTTTGATACAGTCTCCCACAGTATTCTTGCCAGCAAGTTAAAGAAGTCTGGGCTGGATGAATGGACGGTAAGGTGGATAGAAAACTGGCTAGATGGTCGGGCTCAACGGGTAGTGATCAATGGTTCCATGTCTAGATGGCAGCCGGTATCAAGTGGAGTGCCCCAAGGGTCGGTGCTGGGGCCGGTTTTGTTCAATATCTTCATTAACGATCTGGAGGATGGTGTGGACTGCACCCTTAGCAAGTTTGCAGATGACACTAAACTGGGAGGAGTGGTTGATACGCTGGAGGGTAGGGATAGGATACAGAGGGACCTAGACAAATTAGAGGATTGGGCCAAAAGAAATATGATGAGGTTCAACAAGGACAAGTGCAGAGTCCTGCACTTAGGACGGAAGAATCCCATGCACTGCTACAGACTAGGGACCGAATGGCTGGGTAGCAGTTCTGCAGAAAAGGACCTAGGGGTTACGGTGGACGAAAAGCTGAATATGAGTCAACAGTGTGCCCTTGTTGCCAAGAAGGCTAATGGCATTTTGGGTTGTATAAGTAGGGGCATTTCCAGCAGATCAAGGGATGTGATCATCCCCCTCTACTCAGCACTGGTGAGGCCTCATTTGGAGTACTGTGACCAGTTTTGGGCCCCACACTACAAGAAGGATGTGGATAAATTGGAGAGAGTCCAGCGGAGGGCAACAAAAATGATTAGGGGGCTGGAGCACATGACTTTTGAGGAGAGGCTGAGGGAACTGGGATTGTTTAGTCTGCAGAAGAGAAGAATGAGGGGGGATTTGATAGCTGCTTTCAACTACCTGAAAGGGGGTTCCAAAGAGGATGGATCTAGACTGTTCTCAGTGGTAGAAGATGACAGAACAAGGAGTAATGGTCTCAAGTTGCAGAGGGGGAGGTTTAGGTTGGATATTAGGAAAAACTTTTTCACTAGTAGGGTGGTGAAGAACTGGAATGGGTTACCTAGGGAGGTAGTGGAATCTCCTTCCTTAGAGGTTTTTAAGGTCAGGCTTGACAAAGCCCTGGCTGGGATGATTTAGTTGGGTTTGGTCCTGCTTTGAGCAGGGGGTTGGACTAGATGACCTCCTGAGGTCCCTTCCAACCCTGAGATTCTATGATTCTATGATTCTAAGAATGCTTCCATCAACCTAGCTACTAAAAAAACAAATGTTTGTGGATACAGACTAACACAGCTACCCCCTGATACTTGACAACCTAGCTACTATTGCTCAGGGAAGTGGAGTTCCTACCGTGATGGAAAAATCCATTCTGTGACTGTAGTCTGCATCCACACCATGGGGTTACAGAGGCATAGCTACAGTGCCATAGTGTAGACATGGCCCTGTTCTTTTCTCTATACCCACTGAGAGGAAGTTGTACAGTAGGGTGAATTTAGCCATCACATTATTTTCTGTCATTTGAGTTCATCCTTTATTTATCAGTTGTCTTAGATTCATAGAGTTTAAGGCCATCAGGGACCATTAGCTCATGCAGTAGTTCGACCTCTTATATAACACAGACCGGAGAATTTCAGCCAGTTACTCCTGTATTGAATCCTACAATTTGTGTTTAACTAAAACATCTCTTCCAAAGAGGGAGTCAGTCTTGGTCTGAAGACTTCATGAGAAGCCACCATTTCCCTTGGTAGTTTGTTTCAGTGATTAATCACCTTCTCTGTTAAAAATGTGTGCTGTATTTCTAGCTGGAATCTGTCTGGCTTCAGCTTCCAGCCACTGGTTCTTGTTCTACCTGTCTCCACTAGAGCTTTTTAGTACTTGGTATTTTCTCCCTGTGACGGTTCTTAGACAGCGCAATCAAGTCACCTTTCAATCTCCTTTTTGATAAGCTAAAAAGACTGAGCTCTTTAAGTCTCCCACTCTAAGGCATTTTCTCCAGTTCTCTAATAATTGTTGTGACTCTTTTCTGCACCCTGTCCAATTTTTCAATATCCCTTTTAAAATGTGGCCAATCCTCATTCTGCGCTGAGTTTTCCTCTGTCCCTGGATTTATTTTTGTGGTTTCTTTTTACTCTGGGTGCCAATAAAAGTATTATCTAGTATTTCTCCAAGTTTTTCTTACTGCTGTCTATTTTCTTGTCACTTTACTTCTCTCACTTACAATACTTCAGGTCTTTCATTAATTCTTAATCATCATCATCTTATATTTATACAAGCCCTCTCCCTCTAGAGACCATTAGAAATGGACACCAATACACTGTATGGGCTACATAAAGGAATTCCTTTACCCTGCAGCATGCAGTGCACCCATGTTTCTGAGATCTCAGCTTCTCCACACCAGTTTATGGCAGGAAGGGGAGAAGAATCTGGAATCCCAGTGCAGGGGGATTGAACACAGGCAGATTGTGGCTCAAACTGAAATATGGCCAGGACACTAGGGTTAACATGCCAGATCTTGTCTAAAGGGTCATGGAAGATTGAAGGATCACAAGTGATCAGCCGCTCAGGTTACATCTCATCCAAATGGCTGCCCCTCCAGCAGCACATCACCCCCTAGCATCGCACAGGGATGTCAGTTCAGTATTGACTCAATGGGAAAAGCACCATCTATTGACTCCCGCATTGGCACTTTCTGCTATTCGTGGACATTCCTTGGCAGTCCCACCCCACCGTTGGCTTAGTTTGGTCTTGCTTATCTTGATCACAGCATAATAGGCTATGGATTCAGGCAAGGTGGTGCTGGCTTAAAGTTTCTGGGGTGTACCTTCATCACACCTCAAACCAGGAGTCCCTTAATTTCCCAAACTGGGCATTTTGAGATCTGGTGCCCCTGACATCTGGCTGCCATCTTACATTAGAATCATAGAGTTAGAAGGGACCTCAGGAGGTATCTAGTCCAACCCCCTGCTCAAAGCAGGACCAATCCCCAGATTTTTACCCCAGTTCCCAAAATGGCCCCCTCAAGGATTGAACTCACAACCCTGAGTTTAGCAGGCCAATGCTCAAACCACTAAGCTATCCCTCCCCCCTCTGAGCTCATGGCCCTTTCTTCAGGATTTCCCTTAAATTCCTGCTCCGAGATTAGCAATCAGTTACGAATCCCAATTCGCCATTGCCCTCAGCCCTGCGAGCCAGGAAGGGGTTCTCCCTACAGTTCAATGCGTCCTTCTATCCCTGGCTGTAGGCGTCACCCAGAAGATCCCTCACCAGGGCTCTCGTCTGGTCTGCCAGCCTGCTTTCCCCCCCACCCCCTGACCTGCGGCCCCGAGTGCTTAGATGGCCTTGTTCATTCATTCAGCCTTGGCTGGGGCCAGGCTTGGAGAACTTTCCTGTCTATGATTAACCCCATCGCTGGTGAAATACGTCTGGTAGCAAGGAGCTCTCAATTGGCTCCAGCTTGATAAGCTGCTCCCCAAGCTGCCAGCAGGGTCTCCTCTCAGACTAGGGACAGCCCCAACAGCTGTGGGAGCCCCTGGCCTGCCTAGCTTCTTTAGGGGAGCTGCGTCTAAGGGCATGCCCTCCCAGGAGAACCCCAAGGGCTCCAAGGTGCACCGCTCCCTATGGCCTGGAGCCATCTCTGCCACCTGCCTCTCAGGAGTCCTTCCGTCTCTCTCCCAGTCAGCAAGGCCACCTCTCAGAGCCTGGCAAGTGACCTGTTTGCTCCCCTGCTCCCTTTCCTCCGCGCACATCCAAGTGTGTCTTCTGGCCCTCACCCTCTTCCTCACTCTCTGCTTCCCCCACACCCGTCTTTTCTCTCTCTTTCCCTTTCTCTTCTTGCCAACTCATCTGCCTTTTTCCCCTGCTGCCTCCTCCTCTCCCCCTGCATAAATCCACATTTCACCTCTCTTTTATCCTCCCTCCTTTCCTTGTGATGTCCCACTGCAATGGAAGCCCAAACACTGGGTAAGCAAAGAGCCCATCGGACTAAAGAAGATTAGACCCCAGAGCTCTGTCCATCCTCCACCCACAAATCACCCATTTTTTTTCTCTCATGACTCCCAAATCACCCTTTTCTCTTATGATCCCATGTCCCAGAATCCTATGCATCTCCATCCCAGAATCCTTTGTGCTGTTTCAGCAAAGCCAAAGCACATACAGGCTGCTTGCTGTGATTGATCCCTAACCATTTGTCATTGTGTTTACAGTTTGCTTTACCATCTGTAGGAAAAGCCAGGGACTCCATCCCATGTATATAAATTAGATAATTTCACATTTAAAAACATATTCAAAGTCTAATTTATACATGCGTATGGAAAGTCTCCTGACTTACACATTCCCCATTGTGGTGTAGTCAATAAAGCTAACTATTGCCCCTCCAGTATTTACATCTGGAATGTTTTCTTCAAATGTGGCAGAGCTAAAGATATATTTTTTCTTTTAAATGAAACCTTAGAAAGTGTTGGCTCCTGCAGACAACAGCCGCAAGGTGGAGAAGTGCTGGGAGAGACCAATAAATTATACAGTCACCTGCTGAGTTTGATAGTTTGTTATTTTTCTAAACACAAAAAGTTCTTTGTGTAAAAGGTCTTTAATTTTAAAAGAATGAAAAAAAGCAAAGAACGAGTAACATGTTTATGACAGAGAGAGAGCGAGAGCAGTGTATGTTCCCCCTTCCTGAGTGGCTGTAGCAGTGCTGAGCACAAAATGGCTGCTGTTTCTGCAAAGAGGCTGAATTCTTAGTAGTTTGGGCTTACATTTTCATACTCCAGAGACTGAAAGCATGACTCACTGACTGCATACCTGAGTTGGAGAGGGATCTCCTACAGGGCTAGAGATCCTGACATGAGCTGGCCAGAAGTGGGAAATGAAATGGCCAGTGCTGACAGGAGGTGGCTCCCTCATTATCTATCTGTATATGGATCTGGATACCTCATCATCTTGCTCTTCAATTCCCCCAAGAATTTCTCCTTTCCTTTCTCTCTCCACTGCTCAAACCCTTGGTCACCTCTCATCTCACCTTTTCTTCACCAGTCGAACTCTTTCTCCATTTTACCCAAAATGCTTCTGCCTAATCCATTTCCTCCACTGCTGCTCCAGTTCCATGAATCCCCCACCCCCTCCAAGCCTTCACTCCCTTCCCCGGCTCACTGGTTCACACTCAAATCTCCTTCTGCTCTCCTCAAAGTCCTGTTATCTTGGCCCCACCTACAGCTCTGCTCTTCTCTCCTCCCCTTCTTCCTCTCACTCCCCACACTCCGAATCCTGCCTCCCTCACCCACTCCTGGCTCCCTGCCTTGGCTCATGCTACTCCTCAACATGGAGAGCTCTCTCTCTTCTTCCGTTCCAAGCAGGCCCTCTCTCACCATCTCAAACCCATCCCTACAGTTCCCCTTCCAGGGATTCTTCCTGCTTTGTGCTACTTCCCAATAATCTCCCCACACCCTCCCTCGCCTGAACCATTCTGTGTTTCATTTGTCTTGTCTCAGACTCTCTTGGGCAGGGAACGTCTCACTGAATATTGCAAAGACCGGGATGACTGTATGGTTTATGGCCAATAATAATCATCTACACTCGTAACTTTATACTGAAGTCGTTACTCTTTGTTTCAAAAGGAGATTGAATTGGTTCCCAACAGCTCCTCAGAGGCATCAGCTTGTTTAGGAGTCCGAACAGGTTCCTAAGCATTTCACAAGCAGCATTTGTAGAAGTCACATGTTGCCTGCAGTTGGCTAAAATGGAAGTAATCCAGGGACCTCCCCTGACCTCCCTTGGTAGCTTTGCTGTGAGACATCCTGCTAGCACTGAGCTACCTAGATGCACTAATGCCTGCTGGCCAAAGGAGCAACACCATACTGCTGCGTGTGACAGTTCTTGTCCTTCTCCAGAGTAGCTGCTTTAGAACTATGGCGTGGGAAGCATTTTCTTAATGGTGGCAACCAGAGAGCAGAAGAAAACTGAAAGGGTTAACCCAGAGTCTTTTCTTTCTTGCAGATCAGCTGTTCGCTTTCAGCCAATCCATCCTTCCCTTAACCGTGATTTATTTTGCAACAACTCAGCAGAGGTAATTTCCATATGGCACAGACTGCTGGAGTGGGCATTTTTCATTATATTTAGGAGCCAAGTCACTTACATTTGCATAATATTCAAATGATTTCTAAACGTTGAAAGCATTTCGCAGGAGAAAAACCAAAAAGGTTACTCCTACATTTTATGGCTTTCTTCTCGCTTCCTAGCACAGGCAGAAGCTGGTCAAGGTAAATGTGATGCATCCTGTATTACCACTGGGAGAGCAGTGAGTGACTGAAATCAGTGGTTTGAGCATTGCCCTGCTAAACCCAGGGTTGTGAGTTCAATCCTTGAGGGGGCTATTTAGGGAACTGGAGTAAAAATCTGTCTGGGGATTGATCATGCTTCGAGCAGAGGGTTGGACTAGATACCTCCTGAGGTCCCTTCCAACCCTGATATTCTAGGATTCTAAGGTTCTGCGGAGAAAGCGGCTAGTGCCTGTGAGAAGGGTAGTGGTTGCCTGTTTTCACCTGCATAGTTGTTGTTGTTGTTAGTGCCACTGGATGAAGTACACCACATGTTGTGATAAGCATGTGTAGGACCCATGGATCTTGAAAGGTGTGTTGTGGGTGGTATTGATCATCGTAGCAGTGGAGAGATGTCTGCAGATTTTGCAACTGTTGTTCTGGCAGGGTCTGGTGCTGGTCTGAGCAGGTGTGTCCTGGTCTGTGGGGAGCTTGCTTCTGAGGATGAGCTTGGCGGGATTGGGGTTTTTGTTTGAAGGGCAGAGGAGGGAGGTTGGCAAAGCTGTCCAGGATGTGGTCCTCATCAAGGATAAGTTGTAATTGTTTGGTGATGCCCCTTATGGGTTTTAGTGTAGGGTGGTATGTGACAGTTAGGGGTGTCAGTCAGTGCAGGGTCTTTTTCTGTACTGAAGCAAGTTCTCTCAGGGTATTCAGGGGCCCCGTTCCATGATGCAATCTACTTCTCTGTTGGAGTGTCCTTGTTTGGTGAAGGCAGTTTTAAGTGCACTAAGGTGTGTATCTTGGACTCTCTTCAGTCATTTTGTGGTATCTGAGTGCCTGGCTGTAGGTAATGGGTTTCTTGATGTGTCTGGGGTGGTTACTGGATTGATGAAGGGTAAGTGTGGTGATCCATAGGTTTCTCATATATAGTTGTCTGTAAGGTCCCATTGTTAAGAACATAAGAACATAATAATGTCCATACTGGGACAGACCAGAGGTCTATCAAGCCCAGTATCTTGTCTTCTAACAGTGGCCAATGCCAGCTGCCCCAGAGGGAATGAACAGAACAGGGAATCGTCAAGTGATCCATTCCCTATTGCCCATTCCCAGCTTCTAGCAAACAGAGGCTAGGGACACCATCCCTGACCAGCCTGGCTAATAGCCAGTGATAGACCTATCCTCCATGAACTTATCCAATTCTTTTTTGAACCCTGTTATAGTCTTGGCCTTCACAACATCCGCTGGCAAGGAGTTTGCACAGGTTGACTGTGTGTTGTGTGAAAAAATGCTTCCTTTTGTTTGTTTTAAACCTTCTGTCTATTAATTTTATTTGGTGACCCCTAGTTCTTGTGTTATGGGAAGGAGTAAATAACATTTCCTTATTTACTTTCTCCACACCAGTCATGATTTTACAGACCTCTAGCATATCCCCCCTTAGCTGTGTCTTTTCCAAGCTGATTGTGGTGTCCAGGAAGTTGATGCTAGTGTGGGAGCATTCCAGAGAAAGTTTCATGGACAGGTGATGGCTGAAAATGATCAAAGACAAAAATTCCATATTACCAGTGGGCGAACACTTTTCACAAAGCAATCACTCTATAGCTGACCTCTCAGTCCTCTTCCTCAAGGAAACTTGCAAAACACCTTCAAAAGAAAAGCCTGGGAACTTACATTCATAACTGTGATGGACACTAAAAATCATGGACTTAACAGAGACACTGAGAATAGAAATTGGGAGATCTAGTTTCTAATCCTGATTCTACTGTTGTCCTGGGGTATGTCTACACTGCAAAAAACAACAACCCTATGGCACCATGTCTCAGAGCCCATGTCAGCTCACTTGTCCTTGCAGAGTTTGGGCTCTGGGGCTATGAAACTTGAGTGTTGATGTTACGTCTCAGGCTGGAGCCTGCAGCGGGAGGTTTTAGAGCCCAGAGTCAAGCCTGAGCCCGAATGTCTACACTGAATTTTATAGACCGCAGCCCGAGCTCCACAAGCCCAAGTCAGCTGACCCAGGCCAGCTGCGGTCGTACCATGGACCTTTGCCATGTAGAGGGACTCATGCTGAGTAAATTTGGAGCATCACTCAACCACCCTGTGCCCCAGTTATTCTACCTGTGAAATGAGGATAATAGCACTCTCTTGCCTTTGGAAAGGGCTTTGTAATACTAGATGGGAGATGCTACAGACGTGCAATGGATTACAGAGATGCTATTACGTCTCCATGTGCTGTGTCCTAGCTCGATTTAAATATCCCAGGCAACGTGGGTCTCAGCCCTTCACCTTGGAAGACGATTCCACATTCTGACACATCTCTCTGCCAGGGAGTCAGTACTGCTCTTCAGCCTAAATCTTCCGTTTCTTAACTTCACCCCATGACCCCTCACCACAGCAGCTTGTTTCATCTTAACTAGTCCCTTCCGTTTTGGGGCGTTTACACCTGTCAAATATCTGCACACTTCTCAGCCCACTTTTCAGAAGGGATCAAGCAAAATTGCATACGCACTTTTCTGCTTTACTGTTGTGGGGTGCTTGGGTGTCCGAGGCCAGAAGTAGCATCCAGTGGCGATACTGTGGACTATGTACCCTACTGGCAAGAGTCAAGGGCTGCCTTATCTGGTGGTTACAGTCCATAGTGGGGTAGTGGAACCAGGGCCGGTGCAAGGATGTTTTGCGCCCTCGGCGAAACTTCCACCTTGCACCCTCCCCCGTCCCCGAGCCTCCGCCCTGAGGTGCCCCCCCTGCAGCAGCTCCCCCCTCCGCCCTGAGGTGCCTCCCCTGTGGCAGATTCCCATCCCCCACCCTCCGCCCTGAGGCACCCCCCCCACCCCAGCTCACCCCTGCTCCGCGCATGAGCATGAGCACCCCGAGCACGCCGTGGCTGCTTCACTTCTCCCGCCTCCCAGGCTTGCGGCGCCAATCAGCTTAGGCATCGCAAGCCTGGGAGGCGGGAGAAGTGAAGCGGCCACGGCGTGCTCGGGGAGGAGGCGGGGCAGGGGTGAGCTGGGGCGGGGAGTTCCCCTGTGTGCCACCCTCCTCCCCCCATTACTTGCTGCGGGCGGCCCTCCCCGCGCTCCCCTGCCCCAGCTCCCTCCGCCTAAATGCCGGCAGCGACCGGTGCGGCCCAAGATCCAGCTGCCGCGGTCGCTGCCAAAGAAAATGGCGCCCCCCAAATCCTAGTGCCCTAGGCAACCGCCTAGGTCGCCTAAATAGTTGCACCAGCCCTGAGTGGAACCCAGGCACACCTTGATCCATGAGGTTCCAACCCAGGGCCCTTCACAACAATCGTCCATACACATGTCTTAGGGACTGGCACCTTTACTCCAGTTTCCTGGGTCACTTCCTCCCCCAGGTTCTATTCCTCCATCATGCCATGGGGCCGCCTTCGGATCCCTCTTGGCATCCTCTCAGCTCAGTTTCGAGAGCACCTTCCCCTGCCAGCAGCATGTGTCACCCTTGGTCCCTGCAGTGGAAGAGTTTGCACTGCAGCAGCTTGGCTGTGAGGCTCAGTCCCGGCTGCTTGGAGCTCCAGCAGCATCTCTGCAGGAGACTGCTGCACCCAACTGCTCTCCTGCTCCATCCACCCAGGCTGAGCTGAGCCGCGCCCTTTTGAATGCTCCGTCCACTGGGAGCATGCTCAGCAGGGCGAGGGGATGTGGCTTCCTGCATCCAGAGCAGCTCCTTAACCCTTGCCTCGCCAGTGCGGGATTGGTACAACCGGTCACAATCACACAACAGCCAGTGTACACATCAGGGATCCGCTTATACCCTTAGGCACCGATCCTGCGCAGACTTAGGCACATACTTTCCTTTTTGCACTGAATGCAGTCCCAGTGCTTCCCGTCGCCCCTAGCTATGTGCTTGCAGCTCAAAAGTGGACATGAACATTGGGCATTCTTTGCCCTTGAAATTAGCAGCAATGCGAGAAAAAAATCACCAAAAATATTGAAATCACAAAGTTCTTTTCAGCCCCAAGGTTTGAAAGGTACCCACGTTCTTCTTTTTACAAATGTTCTCACATTTGAACAAGTTTTTGGTATTTTTCATTTTTGTCATTTTTGCTTCTCATTTCTCTCTCTTTTTTTTCAAAATTGAGTTTTTTTAAGTGTTTTCCCGGGGTGGGAGCCCAGATCTCTCCCTGGCGACCATCCCAGCTCTGATTTTTCCAGCCTAACCCTGGGCTGAGAGGTGGGTGGAGAGTCAGGGGGTGGGAAACTGTACATCAGTATGGCTGAGATGGGAAGCACCAAGAACATCACCTCAGCATCGTCTCTGTTCTGCTGGGGGATGAATTACAGACTCATCCCTAATGAGGAACAAAGGTTGCTGTTAATAGGAAGCTTCCTTTGGGGCTGCATGCAGCTACTTAACATGCAGTCTGTGTCCTGCTGACAGTGAGTCAGTGTCTCTTTGATCCCACCAGTGCTGTGGCGGGCAGGTCGTGCTGAACATGAGAAGTTCCTTGGCACCGTGTCTCAGACCTGCTCTCCCTTTTGCAGGCGCTGATTGCTGGCAGCAGGGCGGGGTGTTCGGGCTAGCACCTCACCCAGCATAGCTAAGCCAGGGGCACCTAACGGGACTTGCAGAGGCCTCTCCACCCCTGCTCCCTGTGGTGAAATCCTGGCCCCACTGCAGTCAATGGCAAAACACCCATGGATTTCAATGGGGCCAGGATTCCGCACCGTGTTTCTTATTAGCCTCCAAACTGAGCTGAGCCGGGCTGAGTCCAAAGGCCCACCCCTTCTCTTTGGAGGAATCCCAGTGCTCCGGACTGAGGAATCCACTCGGTCTCTACATAACAGCAAGACGTGAGACCCAAACAGCAGGCTGAGCTTAGAACGCTCCTTTGCCATGAGACCAGGGCACCGTTTGTAAAAGGGGCGGGGGGGGGGGGGGCAAGGCCAAAGTGGCGAAGGAATTAAAATACTACTTAACTATCCTGCACATATGTTTCTATTGTTAACACGTGGGGGAGCATGGCCCCCTGGTGCCCCTGGCTCCGGCACCACCTGTCAGGCCTACTAAAAACTCGATAACAGCAAAGCTGCTGGTGTGCTGATACCGCTGCCCGTCCTGCTGACCAGTATAGTCTCATCGTTTCTTCGCGCTCCCTGTCTGCCTGTCTGTATCCACCTGGTGTCTCTGGTCTAGATTGCGAGTTCCTCGCACAGTGGGGCCCTGCTCCAGGCCCAGGGCTCACAGGGACTCTCGTGACACAAATAATAAATAAATATTAGGATGTACCAGCTGAGAAGCCAGGACACTCCTCCAGCCGCTTTGCAGCTTCCTCGGTTCCAAGGCCAGCTCTGCCCTTCCGCCTTCTGGAGGGACTCTCAGGAAGGTGCAGACTACAACATTTGCTGCAACAATGTGCCGTGCTGATTCCAGGCAGCTCTAGCCGCCGGGAGACCCGGGAGCTGGCTTGGTGATCCAGAGTAGCTCCCACGCACACACTGAGGGAATTAACCCTTCCAATACTGGATTAACACACTGAGCCAACGTCCTCTGGGCTGTAGCTTCCCTGACGCCAGCGATTTATGTGTGATCCCGCAAAGCACTGAGCGCGTGCTGCTACAGCCTCCTGCCAGCTGTGTGTGGAGAATGGGAGCGCTGCCTCCTCTACCCGCCGCAGCACTTTGCATTGTGGCTCTTGATTTCCACAGCACAGAGATCGGGCTAGAACAGCGGCTCCCAAACGCTTCCGTGCCTTCACCCCAGTAGGGCTGAGCTCTGTTAATGCAGCCCCCAGGCTGGGCTGGGGGCTGAAAGTGAGCCCACCCCACCAGGGACACCCCAGAAATGCCTCTCACAGTACCCTGGGGGGAGGCGCAGGTCCTCTCCCCAGGGGGAGAAAGGCCAGGCGGGTTGGGGTCAGAGGCTCGAGCAGCTGGCTTGCTGGGCTGAAACAGGCATTAGATGAGTTTGGGAGAAGGGGAAAGGGACGTACTGGGGTGGGTGGAGAGGGCACGCAGATGAAGGGGGCTGCTTGGTGATGGGCTGCTTGGGAGGACGCGGAGCAGAGGTGAGCTGGAGTGGGGAGGTACGGCACGGCTCCCCGGGCCAGGGGGTGGGGAGCTGCCCCAGGGGTGCCTCCGGCCTGGGGGGGGGGAGCTGCCACAGGGCTTCTCACCTCTTCTCCGCGTCCTTCCCGAGCATGCTGCCCCCACTCTAATTCTCCCGCCTCCCAGGCTTGCGGCGTCAATCAGCTGTTTGGCACCGCAAGCCTGGGAGGCGGGAGAATTAGAGCGGGGGCAGTGTGCTCGGGGAGAACGCGGAGCAGAGGTGAGCTGGGGTGGGGAGGTACCGCACGGCTCTTCGGGCCAGGGGGTGGGGGCACCTCAGGGCAGGGGCAGGGAGCTGCCGTGGGGGGTGCGCCTCAGGGCAGAGGGGGGATGGGGAGCTGCTGCAGGGCTAGGGGGGATGCAAGGAGGAAGTTTCACCTAGGGCACAAAACTTCCTTGCACCGGCCCTGCCGTCCAGTATCAGCTGGACTCAGGGAGAGGCACCAGTACCAGGTGCAGGCGGTGCTGAGGTGGGCAGAGATAGGCAGGCAGCTGCTCAGTGTATCCTGAAGCTGAAGGTGCCCACCCAGCCTGGACAGATCCAGGTACCGGCAGCCCCTGGGGGACAATGCACAGGGGGACCATGGGGCTCTCCGCCAGCTGCTCCTGGTGGTGGTGGTGCAGCAGCCACGTATTTGGGCCTTACACAGATGCACGGGCCTGGGCCAGGCTCCTCCTGCCAGGGGATCTTACCAGTGTCACCTGGAGAAGTGACCCCGCGAGTCTCCCTGGGGTACCAGTGCTTCTCCATGAGCCCGGCTGACAAAACTGTACCCACGGTGCATGACGAGTATACAGCTTTGAGCACCACGCAGGTTTGGCCGGTCTGCCCCTCCGTAGATCTTCAATGTCTCACGACCCCCTTGTATCCTTTCACGACCCCCAGCCACGCTTTGGGAAGCACTGGGCTACTTGCTTCCCCTGCTTGGGAGGCAATAGACCCACCCCAACGTGCTGCCCTCACACCTGCCCCGTGCTCTGCATCCCCTTCCCCAAAGGAATCGCACGAGCTGGAGGTGGGAAAGGCGGGGGGCGGGGAGGGGTGGCAACGTGGATGAATTGTTCCCTTTTCTTTTCTAGCCCGGTTTGAAATGCCTGACTCCTGCCTCACGCTCCTGGGCTTATCCCAGGCCATACTGTCAGGCTGCCCCTCTTCCGGGGGAGCGCTGGTCCCTGCGGCATTTCTGACATTGGCTGTAGTCTGCCCAGCGGCTACGTTCCGGATCTGGGCGTTTCCTGGCCTGGACAGTTGCAGCGAGGCTGCAGGCAGAGCTGCTCAGGTCGGCTCCAGTGTCTGCAGAAATAGCTTGTTCCCAAGCAGCTTGGCCACAGTCGGCGCCTCCCGTCAAGCTATGTTCTGAGACTGCAAATGGCCAGAAAATTATCCTCTAAAGTGTTTTCACTCAGTGGCCACAGATCCACGGGCTGGGCTCTGCCTCTGACCTTTACACAGTCTCTCTGGGGGTGTCCTCTCCTTAGTGCTGGGCCCGGGGCCCCTACCTGTTACAGGTGGGAGCCCCACAACTCCTAGCCTGGCTCCCTGGCTCAGCACCCCCATTTTTCACAGGGACCTCTGTTAGAGACTTCCTTTCCCGGGAACGATGCACCCAACAGGTGTTTGCAGTGACCCACGGCAGCCTTTCCAAAACTAGCTGCCGTTTCTTAGTCACCTGGAATACAGTGTATAGGGGAATTAGGTTAGAATGGTAAAGCAAAACCTACACGCTCAGCACCATCTCAGTGCAGGGAAGACCCCCCTGCACTGGGCAGCTGGAGTCTCATTACAGTCTGCTCACATCTCAGCTGTTTGTGGCAAGCTTCAGTTCCAAACAGGCTGTTTTCACATATCCTGCACTCCTCAGCCTGCCCTCCTTAAACGTTAATGGTCCAGTCCATGGTCTTCCATTGTATTTCCAAGGTAGCTCTATTCACCCGGTGACAGTTCTTGACAGACCATTCACAGCAGCCCTACATGCCTATTATCAGCAGGTAGCCGCGTTAGTCTGTATCCACAAAAGCAACAAGGAGTCCGGTGGCACCTTAAAGACTAACAGAGGTGGCAGTGAATTCACGTTCCACCATCATTTGGGCTTGATAGGACAAATGCCGACGGATGCTGAGCTCCTCTGCTGTACCAAGGGACAGCCCTGCGGTAGTGCCACATACGCCTTCCAACAGGGCTAGCGTGGGGCAAGAGTCTGCCGCTGGTTCACTACACAGGGGTGAATTTCACCCAGGCTGTGGAAATACACAACAGGGGTGTGGTCATGGCCAAATACTAGGACGAAGAGTCATGGGAAATCCCTCTCCGCTCCTCTGTGTCACTCAGCACCCCAACGTGCGAGGCTGTGGCCAGCTCCTCCCCGTTGGTCCATTGCACCCACAAGGGAAGTCAGCCCCAGATATCAAACCAGGGCCCTTTTGCATCTAAATACATGAGCTCCTGGTTTGTCTGTGGCCCAGCCACCTCTAGATGGGGACAGAGCACCATACTGAGCGTGCGTGAGCTGCACCTGCCCTCTTGTGCCTCGCACTCACTAGTGCACGTATGTTTGGGCGTTTCCTGATGGAAGAAACCGCCCTCCTCCGGCTGACGCCGCTGCCCCCTTGACAAGCCAGCCAGTGGGGTGCATTGCACAGATGGTCAGGCCCTCTGCGTGCAGGCTGCTGCTTGCTGGAATCGCTGAAGTGTCCCCTGCTGCTGAGCCGCAACCTCTGAACTGGCTAACAGCAGCCAGCGTGAAGAAACATCAAAGGGGGCCTTTCCAGCTGCTTTCGAAAACACAGCACTGAGCAGCCGCAGATGGGAGCAGGGGCGATTAAATATGCATAACCCAGCAGATCACACGGTAGCGCTTAGCTGTCCCCTAATTAAAAGGGAGCTGGCTCCTAACAGAGTGAGGAAAGCTGCCAGTGGAAGCTGTGTGCAGCCAGATTTTCCCCAATTGAGACTGAACTGTCTGCAAGGGACCCTCCAACCATTCCTGCCTGGCTCAAAGGTGCTGGGGGCTTTGCCAGGTTGCACAGCATTGTGGAGAATCCCAGATGATCTCTGCACTGCGTAGTCAACCAACGTGCGCCTGGCTAGAGCACAGCAGAACCATGGCCCCATGAATCAAGGTCATAGCACGGATGGGATGGAAACTCTGACCTGCACCCTGGCTGTGTAAAAACTATCCTTGCAATGAGTGGGGAGCTCCTGACGCCCACCCAATCCATCTCCCGGAGCCGGGCTGAATTAAGGAACTAGGGGAATCCTGTGCAATAAAGGACAGGGTAGGGTGTGACTGCGAACACTCGTTTGGTTTGTGGGAGCGATTGTTGGTGCAGGAACCAGAGCCCTGATAGTGCAGCATTTCCTCACCGGCTGGGGGACCAGAGCTTATCAAGCCCCCCACTGCACGTTCCCCCTGCCCCACAGCACTCCTCCCTCCTACAGCCTCCTCCCCCACACAAAGAAGGGGGTGGAGCCTGAGGAAGAAGCAGAGAAAGGGGCAAGGTCTCCAGGGAAAAGGTGGAGAAGGGGTGGGGTCTTGGGGGGCCAGTTACCAGATGTTAGAAAGGTGGCAACCCTCCCACTCCCCCACAGAACTCCTCCCCATATAGCGCCCTCATTACCCCCTCCCCACAGCACTACTCCCCAGCTGCCAGAGGGCGGGGAGAAGCTGAAGGCAGGAAATCAGCCAGAGGGTTTGGCTGGCTTTCTGTCCTTGTCCCCAGGCCAGCGAGCTGAAGGCAGGAGAAGGAGCAGCGGGAGTTGCTTGCTAGCACTGAGCCAGAGATCCAGGGCTAAGTGCAGGGGATGAGTGGAGGAGCTGACCTGCTGACATCTCCAAGGCTGGAGAGCCGGACCCCTCAGTACAGGGGCGAGGGACAGGGAAGTGAGGGATGCTCCCAGCAGCGAAGCTGTGGGGGTGCCCACTGGGAAAAGCAGCGTAGCACGCCAGAAGGAAGGGCGGGGATGGCTGTCTTGACAAAGCAGGACTGGCCAAGATTCTGTGTCTGGAAGTAGGCAGCAGGGTCTGGTGAGCCCAAAGCCAGATTTTAAGGCCTGTGTAGGAGCAGGATTTTATAATTGTACTATGAGAATTAATGTATGATTTGATTTCATCCTGCCGGTCACCCTTTTTGAATAGCAGAAAGGAATGACAGACCAGAACAATCCTTATGACTGATTATGGTCACCCTTTTGTTTTAGGTTAAGTTATAATGTCTACTATGGTTTCCTATATGTATTACAAATTATGCACTCTAGTTAAATATACATTTCTTTGTTTTAAGGTTTTAGTAAGTAAGAGACAGGATCTTGCATTGTATCTATGTTAAGGAGATTAGAGGAATGTTGAGGGCCTGAAGCCCCAATGTTAATTGTTTTAGTTATAAGATTTAGCAAGGCTTAATTTACAATGTAGTCTGATGAATATAAAATGCTGTCTGTATACCTTTGAAGGTTTCTGTAAGAGATGGTTTGTTTGTGTGAATGCATCAGGAAAAGATAAGGTGTGGAAGCCATCACAAATGTTCAGATGGTCAAGAAAAAGTGAGAGACTTGGGAAGACCAGGAGACAAATCAGAAAACATCCATTGTATCCGATGCTAAACATGTTAGCAGCATTGACGACCTCAGAGGTGAGGCAGGCACCCCCGAAGATGAGACAACCAATAGAAGATAACAACGGGAAGCCCGACAATAACCATCAAATGATAACACCACTTAAGGACTAACGATTACAGGATGACATTGCAAAATGCATGGACTCAAATGGGAATTTACAACTATAAAGGCGGGGCATTTTGCCATGGAACTCTGGGTTCAGTCCTGAAAAGCCTCGGAGCATCGGATCGCGACCGACAAGAGCCCAGCTCCTCACTCGTGCTCAATCTAACTGTCCATTAGATTGACTCGAGCTACAACAGACTGGTAACTATAAATATCAACTGGCAGGACTCTGTGTGTGTGTGTGTGTGTGTGACTAAAAAGCATATGCAGATGACACTAAACTGGGAGAAGCGGTAGATACGCTGGAGGGTAGGGATAGAATACAGAGAGACCTAGACAAATTAGAGGACTGGGCCAAAAGAAACCTGATGAGGTTCAACAAGGACAAGTGCAGAGTCCTGTACTTAGGATGGAAGAATCCTATTCACTGTTACAGACTAGGGACCGAATGGCTAGGAAGCAGTTCTGCAGAAAAGGATCTAGGAGTTACGGTGGACCAGAAGCTGGATATGAGTCAACAGTGTACCCTTGTTGCCAAGAAGGCTAACGGCATTTTGGGCTGTATAAGTAGGGGCATTGCCAGCAGATCGAGGGACGTGATCATTCCCCTCTATTCAACATTGGTGAGGCCTCATCTGGAGTTCTGTGTCTAGTTTTGGGGCCCACACTACAAGAAGGATGTGGAAAAATTGGAAAGAGTCCAGCGGAGGGCAACAAAAATGATTAGGGGGCTGGTGCACATGACCTATGAGGAGAGGCTGAGGGAACTGGGATTGTTTAGTCTGCAGAAGAGAAGAATGAGGGGGGATTTGATAGCTGCTTTCAACTACCTGAAAGGGGGTTCCAAAGAGGATGGATCAAGACTGTTCTCAGTGGTAGCAGATGACAGAACAAGGAGTAATGGTCTCAAGTTGCAGTGGGGGAGGTTTAGGTTGGATATTAGGAAACACTTTTTCACTAAGAGGGTGGTGAAGCACTGGAATGAGTTACCTAGAGAGGTGGTGGACAAAGCCCTGGCTGAGATGATTTAGCTGGGTTTGGTCCTGCTTTAAGCAGGGGTTGGACTAGATGACCTCCTGAAGTCCCTTCCAATCCTGATATTCTATGATTCTATGATGCTAACTGCTGTATTCTCAATAAATATGGCGTATTTGCCTTCTCCTATAAAAGATCCCCTGTGCTTTGTATAGCATAACACCTGCTGGCACTGGGCGGACATGAGAGAGTGATGTAACATCTGTAGACCCTGTAAAAGCTCATTTGGTTGCTGGGGCCAGCATGCAATGCTAGTTCCAACATCAGTAGTTGGGCGAAGACCATGGGGAAGGAGAGCTGATGCCAGCTGGTTGGAGGTGGCTTGTTTCAGAACCTGGCTATAGGAGCCAGGAGTGTGCTCTCGAGGCACCAGAGACAGGTCCATTGGGTACTGGATGAGTCCAGGTTACTGGGAAAGTGGCATTGGGCCCATGCTGGGAGCACATAGGACCCAGCAGGTTCTGAGAAAGAAGTCAGAACTGGGATCTGTAATAAAATGTTTCTGTGCTTGAGAGGGTACAGAGGCCACTTCTAGCTGAACAATAACACACATAGGATTACTTGTAATTAATAAAGAGTTTGTTAAACAAGTCCAACGTGGAGCTGTGATGACTGAGTTTTTCTGCAGTAGCCTGCAAACAGCAGCCACCGTGTTTATCAGCGAGCACCCCGCTCCTGGGACAGGCTCCTTGCAATAAGGGAGCAGAGCGATGCCAAATTTCCAAATGTGAAGTTTTGGTTGCAGGCAGCCTGGGGTGTAGGAATCCTGGGGTCCTGCTTGTGGCCATGGGGCTGTCAGAGAACAGGAGGCTGGAGTGTCCATTGAGGGCTGTGACTGGGGCAGTCAGGAAGAATCGGATCTGAGCTAAGGAATGGCGCCAGAGATGGCAACTCTCTTCCTCTTCTCCTCTTCAGGTGCTTCCATCTTTCCTTCCAGGCTGTTAGATCCGGCTCCCCATCCCCAGGCTCCTCCTCATTGGTTGGCCCCAGAGTGAGATACAGCAAATCCACCATGGTGACACTGACAAGGCATACGGAGATGAGGTTGTGGGTGCTGAAGTGTTGGTAGATACCTGTATGTTTCCAAGTCACCAGGGCTACTGGCTTTGGTTAGTCGGATTTTCACACGTCAGCTTTTTCATTAACTGGATGTCTGACCTGTTGAGGGTAATGAATCCTTCTGTTAACTACCTTGACTGGCTATTTCCATTTAATCCATAGGGGGTTAATTCAAACGTACTTGCCTTGTTTTCTGGATCAAGGTGATATTAGTTAACCACAATTTTAGTAGGAGAACCACCTTTTCTTTTTTTAGGAAAAGAAATATAAGGAAACCTGGATGCTCACCTCATTTTTGCAATGTCAACTCTCTGTCCCAGACACAACAATCCTGCGACTGTCCCAGGCTGCTAGAAGTTTGCATAGAAAACGTATGTCCTGGAGACACAGAGCAGTTTTGCTGGTGCTGAGTCCTCCATCCATGTCCCTGTCTGCTGCTCTTAAACCTCACCACCACCACCACCTCATTGCCCTATAACAGGGGTCGGCAACCTTTCAGAAGCGGTGTGCCGAGTCTTCATTTATTCACTCTGATTTAAGGTTTCACGTGCCAGTCACACATTTTAATGTTTTTAGAAGGTCTCTTTCTATAAGTATATAATATATAACTAAACTATTGTTGTATGTAAAGTAAATAAGGTTTTTAAAATGTTTAAGAAGCTTCATTTAAAATTAAATTAAAATGCAGAGCCCCCTCAGGACCCAGGCAGTGTGAGTGCCACTGAAAATCAGCTCATGTGCCGCCTTTGGCACGCGTGCCATAGGTTGCCTACCCCCGCCCTATAATAATAATGCTTAACAGGAATTTTTCCCACGTCTTGAGCAGAATCCCCTCCCCCCACACTGCAGCACTAAGGGTGACGTGCAGCAGAGCAGAGTGGCTGGTTTATCATAAAATCATAGAAATGCAGGCCTGGGACCTTGAGAGGTCATCTAGTCCAGTCCCCTGCGCTGAGACCAGACCAAGTCATCCTAGTCCATCCCTGTTCTTAAAGTCTCCAATGACGGTGTTTGCACAATCTCCCTCTGAAGCCTTTTCCAGAGCTTGACTATCCTTACGGTCAGAAAGTTTTTCCTCATATCTAACCTAAATCTCCTTCGCTGCAGCCCATCGTTTCTTGTCCTTCCTTCAGTGGACGTGGAGAACAATCGATCACCCTCCTCTCTATAACAGCCCTTAATATTTTGGAAGACTGTTATCAGGTCCTCCCTTGGTCTTCTTTTCTGAAGACTAAACATGCCCAGCAGGGCGAGGAGCATGGGAAGGGGGAGCTGACGCCCACTGGCTGGAGGGTTGTTTTAGCATTTTTGTTGCTCCTCCTCTTCAGCTTCTCCACATCTTTTTTTAAAGTGTGGTGCCAAAAACTGGACACATCACTCCAGCTGAAAGCCTCACCAATGCCAAGTAGAGCAGGACACCAACCTCCTGTGTTTTCTATCTGACTCTCCTGTTAATACACCCCAGAGTGGTAGGTGTATTTTTCACAGCTGCATCCCACTGTCAGCGCATATTCAATTTGAGATCCACTATAACTCCCAGATCCCCTATAACCCAGCCCATTATTCCCCACCCGGCCTAGCAGTCAGATTGGCTGCACCATCTTCTCCAACAGCCCCATGACAGGAAATGTATCTGCCTTAGGTAGATAGAAGGCCCCTGTCATAAACAGATAGTTAAGGGTTAAAGTCTCTTTTACCTGTAAAGGGTTAACAAACTCAGTAACCTGATGAACACCTGACCAGAGGACCAATCAAGGGACAAGATAATTTCAAATCTCTGGGGAGGGAAGGCTTTGTCTGTGTCCTTTGTCTGGATTGTCGTTCTCCTTTTGGATCTAAGAGAGGCCAGACATATTCTTCAAGTTCTCCAAGTTTCCTGAAGTATTTTCTTCTGTTCAGTCTAGTGAGTATTAGAAAGGCGGACTAGTCTTATAATTTGATTTCTACATTTGCAATTGTGTTTTTGCTGAAGAAATATCTTTATTTCTGTTCGCTGTTACTTTGATTATTCTGAGAAAGGGCGGAGGGGGAGAGCCTCTCCAGGTTTATAAGTTAGACCCTGTATTTTTTCATCCTGGTAATACAGAGATAGTGTACTTTCTTTCTTTCTTTTTAATAAAATCTTTTCTTTTTAGAACTTGATTGATTTCTTCCTTGTTTGGATTTTCAGGGGAAAGGGAGGTGGGAAAAGTGAATCCCTCTTTGTTTTGAGTCAAGGAATTTGAATCCAGGTATCTCTCCTAAGCACTAGGAGAGGGGAGGGGGGAAATGGGTTGTTTCCCTTTGTGTTGAGATTCAAGTTTGAATCTGTGTTCCCCAGGGAGAGTTTTGGGGGACAGGGAGTGTGTCAGACACTTAAAACTTGACTGGTGGCAGCAAGAACCAGATCTAAACTAGGATTTTAGTTTAGAGGAGTCCATGCAGGTCCCCATCTTGTGAACGCTAAAGTTCAAAGTGGGGAATAAACCTATGACAGCCCCATTAACACAGGATCTGAGAACCTCACCATCTCTAATGGATCTACCATCCTCCCCGACCCCCGTGCTGTTATCCCCATGACTGCAAGGGGAACGGAGGCACTGAGACATGCCCAGCGTCACACATGGAGGCTGTGGCAGAGCAGGGACTTGAAGCCAAGCTGCCCACAGACTAAGTGAATGCCCCAACCACTAGACAAGCCTGCTGCTCTATTAGAGAAGGTCTGATTTTGCACCCTCTGCGGCTGCATGGGGCTCTGGTTCTAATCCTTGCTAATCTAACTGTCTGGCTGAGGTGTAGGGGGAGCAGTCACGGCGCTGGCACCATGCCACAGCGTCCTTCCCCCATCTAGGAAGAGAGGCATCCAAGCGTGTCAGCCCCCTTTGGGTGCTAGTGCTCCTCATGCCCCCGGGGCCCTGAGGCCAGGAGCTCGCCCCACAGATGTGCTGTGCTTTTGAAGTCACTGCACGTAGCAGAGTCAGATCAGAGCGCTCGTTTGGGAAGCTCTGGGCAGCAATTCCGTTCCTATTTCAATAACAAATCTCCTAAACTTGGGCTCCCAATGGGCCCGGCATTGATCGCTGATCCTCTGAGCCTCACTCTTTCTTCCTTCAAATCTTCCCTGCGCTGGAAAGGCTGCAGCTTATTGATATTCCGAGGCAAACGTTGCAGCCTTTCAAATGCCGCCAGGCTTTATGAAGAGCTGTCAATAAAATGGATTCCCCCAGCAGCACGAGGAAGCCAGTCTGCAAAGGCCAGAGGGGGTGCGCTTGGCAGGGTCACCTCCTGGCAGCAATGGGCTTTCCCCCAACACTGCATTCAGAGGGCCTGGCTTGGAACCGCACGTTCAGTTTGCAGAAGGAAGACCTTTTCAGTACACATGGTCAGATTTCTTCAGGAGCGCCTGTGGCGTACGCGGTGGTGGTGAGCCGGCGGCAGCACACATGTGGTACGGAGCAGGTAGGTGCTGTTGCCGAGATGGGCCTGAGCTGCACAATTTGGATTCAGATTCCCTCTAAATTTAAGTATCAGAGGGGTAGCCGTGTTAGTCTGGTTCTGTAGAAGCAGCAAAGAATCCTGTGGCACCTTATAGACTAACAGACGTTTTGCAGCATGAGCTTTCGTGGGTGAATACCCACTTCTTCAGATGCAAGTATTCACCCACGAAAGCTCATGCTGCAAAACGTCTGTTAGTCTATAAGGTGCCACAGGATTCTTTGCTGCTTCTCTAAATTTAAGACTCTGCAGCCCCAGCATCTGATTCATCCCATTTCTGGGAGCTGTGCAGGAGCAATCGCCTGCGATGGAACAATCCATGGGGCAGGACGGAGGAGTTGATGGGGTCTGGAGGCTGGTTTTGTGGCCATTCTAGGCAGCAGATGTGAAAGGGTCTAACATCACCAGGAAGGACTGGCCCAGACAGCTAGCCCAGAGCTGGGGCAGGGCTCTGCGGCCGAGGAAGCAGCCCCGTTGCCTTGGAGAACATCTCTCGCCTCCCAGGAAATGATGCTGTGCCTGGCCAGGCAGATTGAACTCAGGTGCTCACAGTCAAAAGGAATTAACCTCTACTGCTCGAGCTATGGGACCAGCTGCTCTGAACACCTAGGCAGTCACCTGATGTAGCTGTGGGAAGAGTCCCAGGAACCACACCGTGTTAGCCTGGGACCCACTGGCAAGACACCCAGCTGGGCTAGCAGGTTCTCTCTGGGCTGCTGCTCGGCGGGCACAGCCATGGATGGCTCTTGGCCCTTGCCTTGCAGGGGCATGTGCTCTCATTAAGCACCCAGCCATCCAGGAGTTTCTTTCTAAAAGCTACGGTCTCACTCAGCGAGGAGTCCCGGGCTCCAGAAGGGACTGGCTGGGTGGAATTCTCTGGGCTGTGTTTTGCAGGAGGTCAGACAAGATAATCACCACGGTCCCTTTTGTCCTTAACATCGGCGAAGGCATGAAAGGCCATCTCTTGTTTGTGGATCGATGAGCATGGGGAGGGGGAGATGGATAAAAGAGCTACTCTGGTAGAGCTTGACATCAAAGCTTCCTCCAGCTGCTGGGAACTAGTTCAAGGAAGGAAATAGACTCTGCTCTCGGCAGCTAGTGAGGGAGAGCGGAACCGAAGACCCAGAGTACAGGATTGCTCCACCTTTGCAAAGAGCGTCGTAGCACCTTCCCGTTCACTGGCTTCTCTGGTCAGCGCACTCGGTGTCTGTGTTCAGAGCAGCACGTTTCCTGGGAAGTAACAAAACAAAAGCAAACCTGCTCCTGAGGGTGACATGCTCAGAGGTGTGGCTCCCAGACAGCCTGCTCAGGGCACACGCATGGCAGGCTCTGTGTGCAATCTGCTCATGGGGAAAATACCTGCAGCCAGTGATCTCTCCTGGCTGGCTACCCACCCATACACAGGCATCAGGCAGACACCCCCAGATCTGCCGTGCAATGGTTTGCCACCTGGGCCTCTGATCTCCAATTTCCTAGGCTAAACAGGGTCACGCAGAGGCGGTGCTAGGGGAAAATCCACGCACAGTGCTGGAAGTGGCGCTGATGGTGACGTTCTCTACAATTCCATATCAAACCCTAGTCCTTGGGGGTGCTATGCTGTAGGAATGGCCATTTTCGGATGAGAGTGAAGCGTGAGGTCATGTGTGAGCATGTGGTCATTAACAGTACCAGTGGCTCTTTCTTACACTGGTTCCCTGGCCAAATAACAACTTACGAATTACGTTCCGGCTCCATAAATCATCCTTGCATTTTCACTGTGCATGGAATTCCTCTTCACTTCTTGCTTTAAGAAGATGTTCAGTGTTGCGGTAGCTGCATTTCAGGGGCAGGTGGATTGATTTATGAGTTTGGAAAGTCCTTTGGGATATTCTAGGATGAATGGATATGGTTACTTTATTGGGTAAAGAATATTAACAACATATATAAGGGTGTGCATCTGTCTGCTAATGCACACAGCACAAGTGATAGTTAGAAGCGTGTGTGTAATGTCTGATGATGAAACCAACGTATATTACTGTGCTAGTAAAACTGAATAAAACAAAACCCAACCAGTTTGAAACACTTCAGTGCAGTAAATGTATGGTTGAAAAATACCAATTATTTTTCATGAGAATGTTTTTCCCTAAAGTTTCCTGCAAAGAATTTCAAGAAAAAATGGAACTCAGAAAAAATAGTTTAAAAAATAGGTTTTGTTTTTACAAAATCAGCAAAAATATTTAGTTTTCAAAACCAAACCCTGGACATTTTTGCTATAATACAAAAATGTGGGGTTTGGTTTCTAGTTTTATTTCAAAAACATGGAATTTCAACCAAAATGAAAAAAAAGCTTTGCTGACAAACTGTCAGTCAGTTGCAGGGTGGAAGATTCCCCTGCCAACACACCAGGCCATTCTCACGGGATTCCTCTTGCACTTCGAAGTAAAAAGTTCCGGATGCCACAAAAGACAAAGCCACGCCTCACTTTGCAAATCCCCTGTTGCATTCTCAAAGGAGGAGTCCAGCTTCGGACCAGACTACTGGGCAGCACTGTGCTGGTGGCTGCAGCATCTCCTTTGGAGCCTCACGACTGCTCATTACAGCAGCGAAGGGATACGGATGGGAGGCAGGAAGAAAGCAGGGATGATCTGTCCTCCCATAGCCCCAGACATGGTCTTCCTGCATCCAGGCTCACTAACAAAGGACACATCAGCTCCTGGTGAACACAACATCATGGAGCCTGGTACCCCAGGCAGGGACGCAGCTGCCTGGCAAAGGCTCCCTTCCCAGCACCAGACCGCGAATAGCTTGAGGACAAGAACAGTTACTGTGTATGTACGGGGCTGAGAAATGCAAAGGCAGCAGGCGTCTCAGAGCGCTGGGCAGTTCCGAGAGAGGACAGGGCAAGCGGGGAAGGAGAAGGAGGGAATGAGGAAGAGGGAGAAGACAAGGGGAAGATGGCAAGTGGGGAAGGGGAGGAATTAGAGGGAATTTGAAATGCTACGAAGTGGAATGTGTGGCCCTGCGCCAGTCAGAACCGTGGTGTGATACGTGTAAAGCCACGTAGGAAGGAATGATTTTACTCAGAGCCGCCGTGGGGTGTACCATCCTGACTGAGCCAGCAAAGCAGCTCTGCCGTCCCAACTCGCACTGGCATCGGGAGAGCTCCACGTGGCATCAGCCAATCGGATTGTGGCCGACACCCCAAGCATTCCACACTTGCGCGGTGCACACAGCAGAGCCAGAAATGTAAGGAGGGGCTGCTGGACTACGGGAAGAAGGCATTGGTGGGCAACCCCTCTTTCCTAGCACTCCCATGCACACCCTATGGGACATGTCTGCATGGAGCTCGGGCAGAGAGGAAATTGTGCCCTCAGCTGAGAGATCCCTTCTGCTGCTCCCGCTCCCTGCCCTGCTCCTCCAGGCCCCTCTCTTCCCAGCTCAGAGACGGGCTGGACTGACTGCCTTGCACAACAACCGGTCCTGGTTAGCCACAGATTGCAGCTAGTTTTAGTAAGAAGGTGGCACTTCCAAGTCAGGGAGATGCAAACAGTTGCCTCGGCCCCTGTATGGTGACCAGATGTCCCGATTTCCTAGGGACAGTCCAATGTTTGTTTGTTTTTTTCTTGTATAGGCACCTATTACCCTCCACCCCCATCCTGATTTTTCACACTTGCTATCTGGTCACCCTAGGCCCCTGCCGTGCGCATGCCCAACCATGCACCTCTTCCAGGCTTAGATGTGCCTCCTAAAAACATTTATGGGACATTCTGAGAAGTGGGACTGAAAGTGCTGGGTTCAATGGGACAGATGTGAATTCCACACACATCAGAGGGTGCAGCCTGTGGAAGACATAAAAAGGGTCCTAGAGACGGTTGTTTTAGATTTCAGAATGCTTTGTGCAAGAAACAAACATTAAAGAACTGTGGGAATAAACTTTTATATGTAAAACATTTAAAAAAAACAAGTGCCCAACTCTGCAGTATGTGCAAGTGCTTCTCAGAGATAAGGCGAGAATCCACGATGGATATGTATCAAAAATGTGACTAACTAGCCATGAAAACCCAGTTATGACCCTGTTCTAACTTTTCCTGGACTAAGCTGTTCAGTTTTAAATTGATCTAGTGTCGTCTCTGCCAGCGGAGGACATTGTCGGGCAAGTCTGCGGGGTAACTGGACAAAACGTTCATGAGATCTAAGAGTTTGGTAATTGGGGTTTGTAACATTTTTCAAACGTGCCTTGGACCGTCCCTCTCAAACAAACCCTGGTCTAGAACCTCCAAACTGGGGTTCTAAACATGCAACTCCTTATCCATGTGAGTAACCAGGATTGGGGCCTCCTTTATTGTGATGTCCTCAATGGGGACTGGTGCCTTCAAGATGTTTTGCAAAGTCTGGGAGGGGAATTTCAAAAATATTCGTTACAATTGTTTGGAGCCCAGGGAACTCCATGAACGCTGACTAGATTGTACAGAGTCTGTGCCTGGGACTCATGGAGATGGCAAACTTTGGGTGAGCAAAGATCCAGAAATCTTGCAGCGCTTATCAATTCCACAGGAAGAGAAAGGCCCTCTATAGACATGGTAGGTCTCTCTCTCTCTAGCTGCACTGGCTGTTTCTGAGCCCTTGGGGTTAATGAAGGAGCAGAGGGAGACACGAGGGTGGGGGATCCTGTGGAGTTTGGGAACTGCCTAGCAGTGAAGCTGCAGGGGCTGTCTTCCTCAGCAGAGCTTCTAGGAGTGAAGCTGTGGATGAAGCTTTCATGTGTTCCTCACACCACTGGGTCACTGCCTGCCCAGAGGATGGCAGTTCCTGCGACTCTTTGCTCTATCTCACGTCTCTTCTACCATCCATCCCTATGTATAAGATTGTTTGTTTTCTACCAGGGTTGATAATTTTGTACTGATATTTTCACCTAAATTAGGACAGTTGGTTTATGCCTGAGAGGGCTGGTACCTCAGTATGTAGGTTAATGAGATTTCTCTTCATTATTTAGAAAAAAAAATTTTCAGGAAAATTAATATTGAAAAATGCTGTGAGGAACAAAGCAAAGAATCACTTTGTTAGGTCTAGTGTTGTGACGAGAGCATTAAAGCTTTTGCATAGTTCTCTAATCATTTAAAACGGCATCGCTAGGATATCATAGTTATTACAGGGAACTCTCACACATTTGAAAGTCAGAAATCCCCTGACCACAATCCCCCTTTTAAATCTCTATTATGCGTCTCAGAATAAACGTTGCATATGGTCTGTATACTGCAAACTCATCCACTAGTTAGACTCTCTAAAGCAAATACATAGAATCATAGGACTGGAAGGGACCTTGCGAGGTGATCTGGTCCAGTCCCCTGCATTGAGGCAACGCTAAATATTATTTCGACCCACCCTGTCGGGTGTTTGTCTAACCCGGTGGGTCTCAATCTTTGGCCCTTGGATCACTTGTGGGCTAATTAACACACAGCTGTGGCCCATGTGACATCCTCAGGGCTGTAACTAGGGGGAGGTGGGAGGAGCACCTGCCTTGGGTGCAGAGCCTGCCAGGGGTGCCAAAATGGGGCAGCACAGGATCAGGCCAAGCATCAGCCCCTGGCAGGGTCGGGCCCAGCATCATCAGCCCCTCCTCCCCTCCCCCAGCAGCACTGACAGGAGGCCAGGCTGCTCAGTGCCCTCCCACCCCACAGGATCACAGTTCTAGTGACCCTGGCTGGACCAGGATCCCTGGTACTAGGATCGCAGCAGCAGGCAGACAGGGCAGGATGCATGGCTGAGTTACATGCAGTAAAGGTGGAAGAGCAGCAGGCATGAGGAGGGAGGTGCAAGGGGCTGGGGCACGGGAGTGGGGTGCAGCCTGTGCATGGGGGACAGGCTCTAGGTGGAGGGCCTGGTGGTGGGAGGCAGTCTCTGGATGGTGGGCTAGATACTGGGGCAGAGTCCCTGGATGGAGTGTTGAGTGCTGGGGGGCTGGGTGCAGAGGGCAGTTGCTGGAGGGTGCTGGGAGCAGTCCCGGGGTGGGGTCTGGATGCATGGGGGGCAGTCCCTGGCAGGGGTGCACGCCGCTCTGGACAGGGCTCCCCACCCTTGCAGGCAGGCTCCACAGCTGCGCTCTCCAGGTGCTCAGCAGTCCAGGTGGCAATACACCTCACCATAAATTCATTCATTTCAACAGTTAATGGTTGGACTTATTTTGCTAATGTACCATGCCCTTGGCAGACATTTGCCAGTGTTGAAATGAAAGGTACCAGATTGATTTGAATCTTTGTTACAGGGGTGGGTGGGTGAGATTCTGTGCCCTGCGTTGTGCAGGAGTCAGACTAGATGATCATAATGGTCCCTTCTGACCTTAGAGTCTATGAGTCTATGGATCTTATCTCTGTCATGTAACAAATACCCAGATGTGAAAGTAAGCCGGGCCGCCCCAGTACAGTGTACGGCAAGAGCCGGTGCACCGTACCGGGGTGGCCCGGCTTCCCCAGGTGGCAATTTAAAGGGCCTGGGGCTCCCAGCAGCGGCTGGAGCCCCAAGCCCTTTAAACTGCAGCCAGAGCCCCACTGCTGGAGCCCTGGGGTAGCGGCAGGGAGGTTCCGGGGCTTATTTAAAGGGCCGGGGCTACCACTGCCTCTACTGCCCTGGGCCCTTTAAATAGCCGCTGGAGCCCCACTGCTGCTACCCCAGGGCTCTGAGGGCTATTTAAAGGGCTGGGGCGGTAGAAGCAGCAGAGTCCTGGGCTCTTTAAATAGCCCCCGGAGCCCTGCTGCCAGAGCCCTGGGGTAGCAGCGGCAGCCGGGGGCTCTGGCAGTGGTTTAAAGGGCCTGGAACGGTAGCGGCGGCCGAGCCCTGGGCCCTTTAAACTGCTGCCGGAGCCCCTGGCTGCTGCTGCTACCCCAGCAGGGAAGGGGAAGGGCACTTACCGGTACAGGGCGGGCCGGGGCTGGCTCTGACCCCCCATCTCCGCCCCTTCTGCCCGAGGCCTCGCCCCTTCCGGGTGCCAGAGGCGGCCCCAACCCAGCCCCGTACTGGTAAGTCCCTATTTCTACTTTCACCCCTGCAAATACCACACTTTACTTTTTTGGTAGCTATACAGGTAGGATCTATATTGTGTGGATGCGGCCCACATATCACAGAGAGCCCACAGTGGTCAATAGGCTGAGAACCACTGCTCTATGCTGTTCTTAAAATCCTCCAGTGACAGAGATTCCACAGCCTCCCTCGATAATTTGTTCCAGTGCTTAGCCACCCTTCCACTTACGAAGTTTTCCTTAATGTCTAATCTAAATCTCCCTTGCTGCAATTTAAGCCCATTACTTCTCGTCCTGTCCCCAGTGGTTAAGGAGAACAATTTATCACCCTCCTCTCTTTAATAACCTTTCACATACTTGAAGACTGTTATCATGTTGCCGTCAGTCTTCTCTTCTCCAGAATAAACAAACCCATTTTTTTCAATCTTTCCTTGTAGATCATCTTTTCTAGACCTTTAATCATGTTCGTACTCTCTGGATTTTCTCCAGTTTGGCCACAGCTTTCCCAAAGGGTGGTGCTATACCATGGACACCATACTCCACCTGAGGCTTTATCAGTACTGAGCAGAGTAGAAGAATTACTTCTTGAGTTTTGCTCACAACACTCCTGCAAAATACACCCCAGAATGATGTTCCCTTTATTTGCAATAGTATTACATTGTTGACTCATATTTAGTTTGTGATCTACTATAACCCCCAGATCCTTTTCTTAAACTTTCCTTCCTAGGCATTTTGCATGTCCCATTTTGCATTATTTGGGCAATTGATTACATCGTCCGAAGTGGAGCACTTTGCATGTGTCCTTATTGAATTTCATCCTATTTATTTCAGCCCATTTCTCTAGTTTGTCAAGATCATTTTGAATTTGAATCCTGTCCTCCAAAGCACTTGCAACCCCTCCCAGCTTGGTACCTTCTTCAAACTTTATAAGTGTACTCTCTGTGCTGTGACACTACACCCCATATTTGTCATAGTAATACTATTATGATGTGATCATGTCATAATGATGATGCATTTGTACAAGATGAGTCATGTGAGGTGTTGCTGGAAAAGTGATGATTTGCTGAATATGATTGTCCTATTCGTGTGCATGTCTCATTTTTGTATCTATAGTTATTAATATTGACTGTGTATCTGTATTTCAAATGTAGTTATGACTGGGTCACACCCACTCAGCAAAATGTTTCCAGCCTAGACACCTGGCTGAGAATGGCCTATTCAGGTTAATGGGCCATTAGGAAAAATACTAGGCCTTAGGAGACGCTTATTCTCCCCCCAACCTGCCCCAGCCTTCCTGAGAACGGTCCAGACAGCCTGTAAGCAATGGCTGCTCTGACTCTGCAAGGCCATGTGACCAGACCACATGACTCTGAACCTCATTTTGGGTACTTGTATTTTTCCACAAACTGGTCTGGGAACCAAGTTTGGAACAAAGGGTTCCTGCCATATGGGAAAGCTATATAAAGCCGGGAGTGACATTATCTGTTGTTCTTCACTCCCCCGCAACTCAACACCTGAGAGACGCTCCGAAAGAAAACGGAACAGGGATGGGGAGCCCAAGCTGCAAAGCAAGAGGAGCTTGTGCCTTGAGAATCTGCGAGCCAGATTGTATCATCCGTCAGGGTGAGAACTTGCTAATTCATATCCAATCCTCCCAGTATTTTAGGCTTGGTTTGCAGTTTTGTGTATTTACTAGGTAATCTGCTTTGATCTGTTTGCTATCGCTTATAATCACTTAAAATGTATTCTTTTGTGGTTAATAAACTTGTTTTATGTTTTAATCTAAACCAGTGTGCCTTTAATCAAAGTGTCTGGGGGAAAATCTCCGCTTGTTGTATATTTCTCTTCACATTGAGGGAGAGGCGAACTGAGGAATAAATTTGTACCGGTCGGGGTTTTGACTAGGGCAGGACGGTACAGCTCTGAGGTCCTAGGCTGGGAAGCTGGGGGTTATCTTGGCTGCAGCCTCTCTTTTGTTGGTTCATGCAGTGGTTGGCCAAAGCCTGCATGCAACTGGGTGTCTCCCTGCCTGTGTGGATGCTGGGGGAAGTGTAGGACTGGGAGCAGTCTATAGCCTGTCACAGCAGCACAGTGCAGAGAGGGAGCCCAGGCTAGGGAGTGAGAGGGCTCAGTGGAACCACAATTCCAGGTGGCACCCCGGGGAGAACTCGTCACAGATGCATTTCAAAATCATTCATGAAGATATTGAACAGAACCAGCACCAGGTCAGATCCCTGCCGGACCCCATTCGAGATCCGCTTCCAGCTTGACTGTGAACCATTGATAACAACTCTTTCAGTACCGTTTTCCAACTAGCTGTGCACCCGCCTTATAGTTGTAGGCCTGGCTTGACATGAGTAATTGACCCTGGAGGAGGTCTCCCTTCTTGGAAAACAGGATTAGGGAGGTAAATAGATCAGCACGCTGCAAACGGAATGTTTGTCCTAAGTTAAGTAAATGGAGTCATGCAATTCTTGTGAATTTATCGTGAGAGACGCGATTCCTAAGTAAAATTAAACCTCATTCATGATCTCGGGCTAGAACTCTCAAATGTCAGGATGGGTTTTTTTCCAGCGGTAGTGGCCGGGGTTGTCACCACCGTAAGTGGGTCAGTAAGCTAAAAGACAGAGTGCCTGAACTAGCTAAGATAAGGGGGGGAATGCCCAGGGAACCATTTACTAAGAACAAGAAAACAATGGACGAGAGACATCAGGACATAAAGTGGAGGTAATGAATAAAGTCAAATATAGACAGTGCATGGACAGCGTATGGTGCACAGGGATTGGTTCCTAAAAAGTGACCAAGCCAATCCCCAAAAGTGTGATGCAATGTTTAGTAAATGCAATATAATGCGTAAATGTAGATAAAGGAAGAGGTCTGCTGTGTAACTTAGGACGTGTGCTATACCCTGATCAACTCAAGTGTAGCCTGATTGTATGCCAGTAAAGAAACCTCGGTGACAAGTTCAGAGTCGAGCTGAGTTCCTAGGAACCAAGTGGATAAGATATCAGTGGCTACTGAGTGGACAAGGTCTCAGAAGCCACCCCCAACAATAGTACATAAGCACAGAAGAATGTCCATGCTGAGTCATACCAATGATCCATCTAGCATCCTCTCTTCCAACAGTGGCCAGTGCCAGAGGCTTCGGAGGGAATGAACAGAAATGTATTGAGTGATCATTTTCATTGTCCGCACCCAGCTGCTGTCAGTCAGAGGCTCAGGGACACCCAGAGCACGGGGTTGTGTCCCTGACCATCTTGGCTAATAGCCATTGAGGAACCTGTCCTCTATGAATTTCTCTAATTCTTTTTTGATCCCAGTTGTACTTTTGGCCTTCACAGCATTCCCTGGCAACCAGTTCCACAGGTTGATTGTGCCTTGTGTGCAGAAGTGCTTCTTTGTTTTAAACCTGCTGCCTATTAATTTCATTGGGCGACCGCTGGTTCTTGTTTTATGTGAAGAGGTAAATAACACTTCCCTATTCACCTTCTCCACACTGGTCATGATTTTATAGACCTAAATCATATCCCTCCTTAGTCATCTCTCTTCTAAGCTGAACAGTCCCAGTCTTTTTAATCTCTCCTCATATGGAAGCTGTTCCATACCCCTCATAATTTTTGTTGCCTTTATCTGTATCTTTCCAAGTTCTAATATATCTTTTTTGAGATGGGTGACCAGAACTGCACACAGTATTCAAGAAGTGGGTGTACCATGGATTTATAATGGCATTATGATATTTCCTATCTCATTACCTATTCCTTTCCTAATGGTTCTGAACATTTTTTTTACTGCTATTGCACATTGAGCAGAAGTTTTCAGAGAACTATTTATGATGACTTCAAGATCTTTCTATTATAGACCCCATCGTTTTGTCTGTATAGTTGGGATTATGTTTTCCAATTTGCATTACAATGCACTTATTAACAATGAATTTCATCTACCATTTTCTTGCCCAGTCACCCAGTTTTGTGAGATCCCTTTGTAACTCTTCACAGTCTGCTTTGAACTTAACTATCTCGAATAATTGTCTGTTGTCTGCAAACTTTGCCACCTCACTATTTACCCCTTTTCCCAGATCATTTATGAATACGTTGAACAGCACTGGCCCCAGTCCAGATTCTTAGCGGACCACGCTATTTACCTTTCTCCACTTTGAAAACTGACCGTTTATTCCTACCCTTTGTTTCCTATATTTTAACTAGTTACTGATTCTTGAGAGGACCTTTCCCCTTATCCCATGGCTGCTTACTTTGCTAAGAGCCTTTGGTGAGGGACCTTGAAAGACCAAGTGCGCTATATCAACTGGATCACTCTTGTCTACTTGCTTCTTGATCCCTGTCAGAGAATTCTAATAGATTAGAGAGGCATGATTTCCTTTTACAAAAGCCTTGTTGACTCTTCCCCAAAGTACTGTGTTCATCTATGTGTCTGATGATTCTGTCCTTTACTATAGTTTCAACAAGTTTGTCCAGTACTGAAGTTAGGCTTATCAGCCTGTAATGTCAGGATCACCTCCGGAGCATTTAAAAAATTGGTGTCACATTAGCTATCCTCCAGTCATCTGGCACAGAGGCTGATTTCAGCGATAGGTTACATACCACAGTTAGTAGTTCTGCAATTCTTTATTTGAATTCCTTCAGAATTCTTGGGTGAATACCTTCTGATCCTAGTGACTTATTACTGTTTAATTTATCAATTTGTTGCAAAACCTTCTCTATTGTAATCTCAACCAAGGATAGTTCCTCAAATTTCTTGCCTAACAAGAATAGCTCATGTGTCGGAATCTCCCTCACATCCTCTGCAGTGTAGAAGGATAAAAAGAATTCATTTAGCTTTTCTGAAATGGCCATATCTTCCCTGAATGCTCCTTTAGCATGTCAGTTGTCCAGTGGCCCCACTGGTTGTTCAGCAGGCTTCCTGTTTCCCATGTACTTTACTTTAACGGAAGTTAAGATGACTGGTCTATAATTCCCTGGGTTGGCCTTCTTCCTCCTTTTATAGATAGGTTCTATATTTATCCTTTTCTAGTCCTTTGGTATCTGTTCCGTCTTCTGTGGTTCTCAAAGAAAATCACTCATGGCTCAGAGATTTCTTCAGCTAATCCCTTAAGTATTCTTGGATGTATTTTGTCAGGCCCTGCTGACATGAAGACATCTAACTTGTCTAAGGCCTGATCTATGCTACAAAGTTAAGTCGACATAAGCTGTCTTATGTCAACCTAGTTGTGCATGTGTCTACACTTAAATTTCTTTCTCACCAATGTAAGCTCTCCATTACACCAACGTAGACCACCTCCCCACGTGGCATTGAGCCAGGGTCAATGGAGTGAGGTCAATGCAGCATGAATGTTCACACTGAGTTACTTATGTTGGCCCTAACAGCCCTCCAGCAGCTGTCCCACGATGCCCAGCATAAGAACAGAGGAACAGCCATACTGGGTCATACCTAAGGTCCATATAGCTCAGTATCCTCTCTGCTGATAGTGGCCCATGCCAGGTGCCCCACAGAGAATGAACAGAACAGGTAATCATCAAGTGATCCATCCCCTGTCGCCCATTCCAAGCTTCTGGCAAACAGATGCTAAAGACACCATCTCTGCCCATCCTGGCTAATAGCCATTGATGGACCTGTCCTCCATGAACTTATCTAGCTCTTTTTTGAACCCTGTTATAGTCTTGGCCTTCACAACATCCTCTGGCAAAGAGTTCCACAGATTGACTGTGTGTTGTGTGAAGAAATACTTCCTTTTGTTTGTTTTAAACCTGCTGCCTATTAATTTCATTTTGTGACCCCTAGTTTGTGTGTTATGAGGAGTAACACTTCCTTATTTACTTTCTCCACACCAGTCATGATTTTATAGACCTCTATCATATCCCCACTTAGTCGTCTCTTTTCCAAGCTGAAAAGTCCCAGTCTTATTAACCTCTCCTCATATGGAAGCCGTTCCATACCCCTATTTTTTGTTGCCCTTTTCTGAACCTTTTCCAATTCCACTGACTGGTCTGGTCACAACTGTGAACTCCAGTGCCCAGAGGTCATCGAGAACAGAAGCCAGGCCCCCTCTAATACTCTGAATGTCTGAAATGCCTTTTTGTGATTGTCCATCTTGGTGAGCACACCTAGCAGCTCTCCCTTGTTGTGTGCAATGGCCCAGCTACATGCTCAGATGCGCTCTGGCCTGGAGTAGGCAGGAGATATTGGCTCTCCTGGACCTGTGAGGAAAAGAGGCTGTGCAGGCCCAGCTACAGACCAGCCACGTAAACGTGGACCTCTATGAGCAGCTTGCACAGGGATAAGCAGCAGTGCCTCATGAAAGCAAAGGAACTGCAGCAGGCATATCAGAAGGCCCAGGAGGCTAACAGTCAATCTGGTGCCGAGTGGCAGATCTGCCGCTTTTACAAAGAGTTACATGCCATTCGGAGCCCAAGTCACAGACCCTGGCGTGAACAGCGAGGAGAAGGAGTAGGTGGAGGAGAAGGAGGAAGATGGGGAACATGCAACCAGTGGGTCCAGCTATAATGTGAACCAGGATCTGTTTGAGACGCCTTCACAGTCCAGTCCGTCCCAGTAGTTGAGCACAGGTGAGCCCGATGCAGGGGAAGGAACCTTGGGTGAGTGCCAGGTATTCCCGTCCATGCACTGTAGAAACAACCAGATGATAGCTCAGCCAGCAAGGTGCAGTACTGGAATGGAAACGCCATCAGGGGAGCCCCCCGGTGGCCAGTTTGGGAACAGATGAGCCTCATTGTAAGTCCGATGAGTTAAACATAAATGTGGCGGATCAAGCTGTTAGGTAATGGCCTCCTGCTGAAGGATAAACAAAGAGGCGGCACTTGGATGGTTCCAATAAATAGTCAGTGGGGAAGGGTAGTTTCAAAGTGGTAGATTCATATCAAGCCAAGCCGCTCAGTGCCAGTCGTGTGGTTATTAGCTGATCAATGAGCCATTGAGAGAAATACTTTGGCTTCGCCCAGGAAAGCAAGGAGGGGAGAAAGGTGATGAAGAGCTGCTTGCTTTATGGCTTGCTTGATCCCGCTGGCTGGAGCATGGCTGGGGTTAATTGATTTTAAGCAATAAGGGTGGCATTCCCCCCCAGGCACAAGACCTGAGGGCTGAGGTGATGGTGAGGATTGGTGTTGGCCTTTCGCACAGGGTGAATTTCATCCAGCAAACACATTCTTCTCTGTGGAGTGCTGCTGTTGGGTGTTGCTCCGTTGAAGGCAGCGGTGCCTGGATAACATGCCTGGCATTTTATGTCATTATTTAGAAATTCTCCCACAGCCTCAGGGGTAAAATGATCAAAAGTCCATAAGCGACTTATGGGCCTAAATATTATTTTCAACATTTCTGCTTCCCCAGCAGGTTTCCTGGCCTGTCATGCACAGAGGGAATATTAATTTATTTAGGGCAAGTTGCACAGTGGAGTAAGTGGGCTGTAAATTCCCACCCAGTGTCTGCATTGATCATGCCATGGGAACTGGGGGCATGCTCCACAGGGCCGGTATTACAAACATATGGGTCAAAAGTGGCAGGAGAGTAAGGGCAGCCTTTTCCATCCTCCCTGCCACACTCCCACACACAATGCATGGTCCAGTGGAGCACAGCCTGCATGAACAGGGAAGTAAGCTGCACCCTGTTCAGTAATGTACTGTTATGCTGGAGACTGCTGGTGGCTTCCAGTAAGCATACCACTGATCTGTGGCACTCACGGGCCTTGTTGAAGCTGATGGACCTGCTAGCCACCTGTCATTCACACTAAATGGTTGAGCAATTAAATGCCCCCTTTGTGTAGCGATAGCTAAAATGATAGAAGCTACCACCCAAGGCACTGGACCCCATGGGAAGACCTGAGCAAGAACTATCTCAGGGAGAATAAGAGGGGCTTCCCTGGTGCTGATTGCAAAAGCAGTGGATGGGGCAATGACTGGTGGAGCAGCATGTGTCAGAAGCAGTCAGGAGAATGCCGGAGAAACACAGATGAGTGGCTCCGGGAGGAAACCAAGAAAGAGAACATTTTTGGGGCACAGAACTGGTGGGAATGCAAACTTCAATTTGTGAGCAAGGAACCTGCCTGCTTTTGTTTGTTCCCCTATATTCAAGAAAACAGAACTTTGCCCACACTGGTAAATAATCAAGGGTTCACCAAAGAAACCCAAACCCAATTTCCTTATCAATGGAACAATCCAGCAAGGCTCCAGATATTGGCTAACCACTCAGGTCAAGAGGCACCTAAAAATTCTCTCCTCGGGCTGCTCATGCAGCAGTGATCTCTGTGCAGTGGTGTCCACAGGGCGGGAAGTCAGGTCCTAGTCCAGCCCTTCACTGTTCTTTCAGTGACATGTTTGTTCAGATGCACAATGCAGCTAGTGCTCGTTTGGGAAGGGATTCAGCGTCCAAGGCTTTTGTTCCTGTATCCATATGGCGAGAGGGCCGCACACAGCGGCTGTCAAAGGGGATGGAGAACACACAAGAGAAACACCTGACTTTGGAAACGAGTTTAGTGCCAACGGAGGCTGGCGAACATGTTTCAAAGGTCTGCAAATGAATTGCACACAGCTCCCGCCTTTAAATAACGGCCACTTGGGAAACTCTTTTCGAGCATGTTACTGATTCATGCCATTTCCCGATGGAGAGATGGGCTGAGAGGCAGGCACGGGGCGAAGAGTTTAAACTTGCTGCGTGTCCTGATGGGGAGTCAGCAAAGAGAC
The DNA here is from genome assembly GCF_020497125.1 of Mauremys mutica. Taxonomy (NCBI): domain Eukaryota; kingdom Metazoa; phylum Chordata; order Testudines; family Geoemydidae; genus Mauremys; species Mauremys mutica. The sequence continues at coordinate 28,380,305 of NC_059087.1, forward strand.
TCAGTGAGGGGCAGCAGCCAAGGGAGGATGTGGGGTGTGACTACAGAGGTCACAAGGTCGCGCTCCATTTTGGGAGGCCAGGCTCCAGACGGCAGGGCAGGCCCGGGCGTGGCAGGCTGCAGCCCAGAGCAGGCTCTGGTGATGTGAGCATTGTGGGAAATGTCACTAAAAGAAAATAATTGGTGGATTCACAGATTTTAAGGCCATTAGCTCATCCGGCCTGACCTGCATAATACAGGGCAGAGAATGTCACCAGTCACAGGTGCCGACTCCATGGGTGTTCCAGGGCTGGCGCACCCACCGGTAGCCAGATCCCCCCCCCCAGTGCCTCCTGCCTGCCAGTGGCCCCATTGATCAGCACCGCCCAGTGCCTCCTGCCCACCATGATCAGCTGTTCCGCAGCCCCGCTGTCACCAGCGACCCCAGTGCGGAGAGTCCAGTAGCGTCTGACTACCGCAGCTCTGTGTCAGAGTTCAGTGCAACGGCGACGGGCAGGGGAGGTGACCGGGCAGCAGCATTTCGGGTGAATGGGGGAGGGGAGAGGAGAATGGCAGAACAGTTGCCGTCTGTATCTGCAGTTGTTAAACTGTCCAGATGGACGTGATTTTATAACACCAGCCTCTTTAGCTGCAGCTCCCCACGCTGCAGGCGGGGGAGGGAGATGGGACATGAGTGGCGGGAAAGCAACGCACAAAACTCATGTGGGCGGCATCGTTCCCAGCTGAACCACTCGGGGGAATTAGCCCGCCTGGCAAGGCCCTGTCCAGCTGCTCTGGACACCTACCACTTGTACGTGAATGATGGCTCCCGGCAAACAAACCACAATTCCGCTCCCGCAGACAGCAGGGGAAATGCTCTGCGCTGAATTGACTGCAACATAGAAACCATAACTCTTATGGACTACGACACTGACCATGTTATTTTATATGCACCTTTAAAACCTAGAGCCCCCACGAGAGACAACAGTGGGGCTGGGCCATCATCAAACCCGAAGGCTGGGACAATGCCGCGGGCATTGCTCTGACTGCCGGGCAGCGAGCCGGGTTCTTAGGACTCTTTGATTATTGACATTCCAATTTAATGGCCAATTTTCCCCCAGTGATGTTTTCTTGCTAGGTGCGGCTAATGGGGCAGTGAGGCAGCAGCAGAGAGAATAATGAGAGGCTGTTGGTGGAAGTGAGGCAGATAATAACTATCAGACCTGCCTTGGAAGAAAGAGCCCTCCCATGGCTCTGAAAGCAGCAGTGGGCCCCTCGGCAAGAAGGAACCTGTGAGATTTAGCGTTAACAAGAGAGGTTAATGACTGTGGATAGAAGGTGGTCGATACATGAGAGTCCGGTGAGCGAGAGCAAGCCCAGAGCTGGAGGGGCCTTTAATAGAAGGCTTCATTCATTTAAATATGAATGCTGAACAGCTGCTGGCCTGTAGCTATGAACCTCCAGGAGAAAGATTTTGTGAGCATGAATGTTTAGCGAATGGCTCTTCTTTGTGGGTGAAACGCTCCTCTCTGCAGAAAGCCAGAACACGGCCCGGCATCACCAAACTAGTGCTCAAGCAGAAGAGGAGCGTGGCCTACATCTTTGGCTACCCCTCCTGCCCCCGGCACGGGAGTGGCTTGCACCCAGACTGCATTGCCCTGTGCTTGTGCAAACATGATTATTCACATGCAAACAAGAGTGTTTTCTACTTGCAAATTGCTAGTCTGTACTTTCTTGTTTATAAAGTTCCATTTGTCCAATCACAGCAGAAATAATCATACGCAGCTTTGGTGAATAGTTGAATAAGCTTAATAAGTTTATGGAGGGGATGGTATAAGGGGATAGCCTAATTTTGGCAATTAATTGATCTTTGATTATTAGCAGGTAAATATGCCCAATGGCCTGTGATGGAATGTTAGATGGGTTGGGATCTGAGTTACTACAGAGAATTCTTTCCTGGGTGCTGGCGGGTGAGTCTCGCCCACATGCTCAGGGTTTAGCTGATCGCCATATTTGGGGTCGGGAAGGAATTTTCCTCCAGGGCAGATTGGCAGAGGTCCTGGAGGTTTTTCGCCTTCCTCTGCAGCATGGGGCACGGGTCACTTGCTGGAGGATTCTCTGCAGCTTGAGGTCTTCAAACCACAATTTGAGACTTCAGTAACTCAGACATAGGTTAGGGGTTTGTTACAGGGGTGGGTGGGTGAGATTCTGTGGCCTGCATTGTGCAGGAGGTCAGACTAGAAGATCATAATGGTCCCTTCTGGCCTCTGAGTCTATAAACAGTTCAAAGATGCTTCATTTCTCCCATCATTGGTCTATCTTGGCTGTTCACACTGTCAGCTCTAGGGGTGGGGGGAGGGACTCTCTTGCTGTGTGTCTGTATAGTGTCTAGCACCATGGGATCATGATATCAGCCCTGGGCGGTGGGTATCATAGGCTGGGGGATACTCTGCTTCCCCAAACAGCCAGGCACGGCCCTGCCCATGGTCTGCCCCCAGCAGGCTCCCTCCTGCTTCCCGCTTTGCAGCTCCCTGTTCCTGGTGCTCTGGGACTGGGGAGGTTTAAGCCGCGCTGCCCGCCCTCCCGGCACTCTGGGGCCAGGGGCGCTAGCCTGGGGTGGGGGCTGGCGGCTGCAGCGGGGGAGCTCTGGCTCTGGTAGGAGGGCAGACAGGGCGGGGCCTCAGGCAGAAGGGGAGGGGCCTGGGGCTAGCCTCCCCCAGCTGGTGGTTCACGCGCTGCCCATGCTATCAGCTGTTATTGAGATGTTGATTTGTGCTTCCAGTGGTGCCAGCCTTCATCGCCCACTTGTTAAATGTTCAAACAAATACCCTCCTGCTTCCTCCCACACCGCCCCTCGTGCTTGGGAAGAGCCCCCCATTAAATCCCCGAACCCACCTCACTGTCCTCCTTCCAATCCCTCCTTAACACTCTCCTCTGCCAAGAGGCCCACAAGAACTTGCTGCTGGTTAAACTGCTGGTGTGCAGATGCCACTGCCTACCACGCTGGCCAGTACTGTCCCACTGTTTCCTTGTATCTGTCAGGGTCCATCTGCTGTCTTTTGTCTTATGCGTAAACCGTCACCTCTTTGGGGCTCTCTTTGTTGTGTTTGTACAGCACCTGACACAAGGGAGTCCTGACCTATGATTGGGGCTCCTGGGTGCTACAGCAACAATAATAACAATTGTCATCATCATCTGTTGGGGCCTCTGGGTACCAGCGCATTTCAAAGGCATCGGCTCATGGAGCCCAAGGCCAGAAAGGACCATGGTGAAAAGCTAGTGTGACCTCCTGAGCAACACAGGCCAGAGAGCTGCCCCAAAATAATCCCTAGAGCAGAGCTTAGAAGAACATCCCATCTTGATGGAAAAATTGTCCGTGATGGAGAATCTACCACAACCTTTGGGAAATGGTCCCTCTGGCGTTATGTGGTGTGTGTGTGTGTGGGAGGGGTACCTCACACAGCCCCTGAATGGGTTATTGTGGCCTGGGGGGGGCAATTAAGGTACCTAGCTGCACCTGGAAGGGGATCCAGGCTTAACTGAAGAAGAGGGTCAGCTGTGCTGGAGCAGGCTGGACTACAAAGCCAGGATGTTTGCAGCAGAAAGAGTCTCCAGGGAAAGAGGCTGCAGTCACGCTCAGAGAGCAGAGGGGAAAACCCAAAAGGGAGAATAAGCCCCAGGGTTCTAGCCCCACAACAAGGGTCAGCCTCAGAGGAGTCGTGTGGAAAGGAAGCCTGACCAGGCTAGGTAGGAAGAAACCCAGAGAAACAGCAGCAGACCGTGGCTGCTTGTTATAGGATCCCTGGGCTGGAACGAAGAGTAGAGGCTGGGCCTAGGTTCCCCTACCAGTCACTGTGACGTGTCACAGGAGCGCTGGAGATGCCAAGCAGACAGCTGGTCTGGAGAGACGTTATTACCACAGAAGGGAAGGACTCTGGCTAAGTCATGAAGGTGAGGCTTTGCAGCTCCTGAGGAGCAAGAGAGGGGCCAGAGAAAGAGAGAGAGAACAGGCTGGGAAACTGCCAGAAAAGTGTGTCTGGCTGGCAGAGCTAATCCCCAGATGTGGCCAGAAGACACACCAGCAGTGAGCAGAGGTCCCCGTGACAGGTTAATTACCCTCACTGTTAAAAATTTACTATTTAAAACTTATTATTATTGGCTCAATTTGTTTGCGTAAGCCGGCCATTGGAGAATTCCAGTTAACGAGTAGATTTGTAAAAGTCAAAGCCTGCATGAGAATAATTCACATACAGGAAATTCATCCAAAACATTAGTCGCACTGAACAATTTGACCAGTGCCAGTCAATAATTAGAAAAGAGCTGGAGAGGAACAGCATGGTAATTAGCATGGGACTTTGAAGATTCTCCTAATTGCTGTTATTACTCTCCATGATAATGTAACTACCTGTATTTCTGAAATCAGAGATTAAGAGGGTAATCGTCATCTGCTTCTTAATGTTTGTCACTAATGTTTTGTGAGAGTTTTGATGGGAACCATTAATGCTGTGTATGAGTAATGTTCCATGACATATGGGGTTAGTTTGATTCTCATTTGTATAGTCCTTTAAAAATTACCAAGATTTAAAGGTTATCATAACTTCTACAACTACTGCCGTTGTTGAACAAAGTCCTTACTTGCAAGTACTTTTTTGAGTTGTTGCACAGTTTCTTTACATTGTGGTTAACTATAAAGGCATCTGTAGTGCCATGTATTATTCCCAGAGGGGTGGTTGCTATATTTGTGTGGCCCTGGATAATATTGTGTAAGTATAATATATACAAGCAAGCATACACACAAGCACCTTTATGCATGTGAATAATCCCTGCCTACATGTGCAAAGTCAACACAAGAGCTGGTGTTTGCAGGAACCTTGTTATAAAGTCCTCCAGGCAGGTATTGTGTTTTTGTAGAACACTAAGAAAAATCCAAGAAGTGGGTGATTGGCTGGCTTAGCTCTCATATAGTAAATCAAGTAGGGATGTGGGCAACTGGAGGCAGATGAGGGATTGGCTGATTTTCCTTTGATGTCACAACCCAACTCGGGAGGTGAGGTGACAGAAGAGGGGGTGGTGATTGGCTGATTTACTTCTGATGTAACAACCCCAATGGCCACAACCCCAGAAGGAGGAGCTCCCTCTACTGATTCACCAGGATCTTTTCCCTGCACCACCTGGAGGTCTCCCATCAAAGTACAGACTTGGACAGCAAGTTCATCAAAGACCAGCGTGGTACGGCTGGTGGCAAGGCCTTCTGCACACTACAATGTCCAGGTGGGCAGCAGGGAGTTAGGGATGGAGCTCCCTCATGCTATCAGCTTCTTTCTGAGCACTGAACATGGAGGCTCGGATTGTCCCCTACCTAGGATCACCACTTCTGAGATACTAAAACACAGGCTATGGGGGATGATCCTGAGCCTATAAAACTGGATAGCTGGCAGCATGTCCTTGTTGTGTGGTAGCTGCAAAAACAGAGTCTTCAGCCTCCCCAAAGCTAACATCCTGCCCCCTCGACTGCCTGTCACTGTACTGAGAACCTGGGCTGATTTCCCGGGACAGATACCTAAAAAAAAAATGGTCCTGGGAGAACCTGCACAGGTAGCAACCTTACCCCTGCCATCAGAACCCTGTCTTCGTGGCAGGAAATCTCCATGGGGATTCCCCTGTGAAGTTCTCCCCAGTGTCTCATCGGGGAAGGGCCTGGCTTCATCTCCCACCTAGAAACCATCGCAGGGTACTGTCTGGGCTCAGGGCCGGCAGAGAGCTAATCTCCAGGCGAGCTGTCCCACAGTAAGCTGCCTGATTGGCTGCTCTGCTGGACTGGGGGAAGAGCCGGCAGACTGGCTCTTAAGCCCAGCAGCACGTGGGCTCAAAGCATTTGCGTATGGCTGTGACTGTGCTTGTGTCTGCTTCTTCCCAGCCTTCCTCCTTCCTTGACGCCAGCCTTTCACCTGCCTCACCTCACTCCAGGTCCTCACCCTTGGCTCCATTCCTGACCTCTGACTTCAGCTCTGACCCTTGGATCTGGCTCCTGCCCTTAGACCCTGGGCTCCGGTTCCTGACTACCGACACCTCCTCCAACCACTAGGCACAACTCCCCACGTCCTGGTCACTGACAGGGATGTCCCCAAGCCCGACAGATCCCCAGGGATCCCTAGGAGGCCAGGGCCCTCCTTGTGGGCCCCACAGCTCCTTGGCAGCCTGGCTTGACTTGAGCCCCTCACCTCCAGCTGCTGCTGGCCCCAGTATCTGAGGTGGGCAGGGCTCTGTGCAAAGGATAATAGAGCCCCAGGCTATATTATGCATACAGGGACTGACCAGGGATGAATTGCATCTCCCCACCTGTTCCCTTCTCCCTCCAACTCCCCCACCCTGCCAGTGCAGCTCTCAGCCCGCATGGAACGGCCGTGGTGGGTATAGCAGGGAGGAAGAGTGTGAAATGCAGGCAGCTGACCACTCCCGTTCCATGCCGGGGGGGGGGGGCAAGCTCTGCTCACAGGGGTCCCTCTATGCACCAGTGTAGGGGGCAGGAGCTGCCTCCAGGAGAGTGCTGGACGTTGTGCCATTCTGTACAGGGATGACGTGTGGCTTGGCTCCCACGCACCGCCTCAGCAGGAGCCCGGTCAGCGCAAAAGATGAGCCCAATGGACTGCATGGGAGAGACTCAGCCGTTCCGTCCTGGTAGCTGGTGAATCAGAACAGAAGCTGCCAGCTCAGCGGCTTTGGAGCCAGGACTGCTGCAGGCGGCCAGAGGGTGGCTAACCCTAAGAACAAGATGATGTGGTCCAGGGAGAGGCTCAGCCCACCAGCCACACGGCTGCTTGCTGCGCCGTCCCCACAAACCCTCCCGCTTCCTCTGACTGCAGCCGGAGGCCTCGCATGCAGGCTACTCTGTAGCCGAAGTAAAGTGCTGAGCAGAAATGAAATTATAACCACTGGAATGCTCTTAATCTTCGGCCCATGCACCGCCTGGCGCCTTCCGAGGAACAGCGGGTGTGCTGTGATTCCCGACGTACCAGCAAGCCAGGATGTGCCGCGCATAAACGCCGAGTGCATGACTTCCCCAGCAGCTCTTCCTCGGCTCCCCCGCTTCAAAGCAGTTGGCTGGAAAGCACAGTAGAGAATTCACCTTTCCTTCGGCCCTGTTGTAGGAGTGAGGGGCCGGGCCGGCTCTCACAGAGCGGGGGAACGGGACAGCAAAGGAGCTCACGCTGGATATGACGCCCAGAGATGCTCACCAGAGGGGGAAACCCATGCCACCGCACAGGGCCAGCCTGAGACCTGAGTGTCACTAACCCCTCGGGAGAAGATGAGGGGTGGGATGGACGGGCCGCGTAAGGGATAAAAGCAGAGCAAGAGGCAGGAGCTGAAGTGCTCTGGGACAAGGAGAAGGAGCTCACACTTGATGTGGATGGTGGGGGACGTCTATGGAAGTGGAGACTATGAAGGACAAGCCAACAGCATGTGTTTCTGCCCAGTGATTAGCACCTGGCACCTGCCAGCAGCACTCCCCTGTCACCCTCCCTAGCACAGCCAGCTAACAGGAGATGCTCAGGGACCCGAATGCAGCACCTGCTGCACAGATGCCCAGTCCAGAGCCCATGGCTCGACAAGACTCTGCACCCCTCGAGTGCACTCTGCTAAGCTGAGCCACGAGCAGTCGCTGCTCCCCAGCTTGCCCGTGGGTGGGGCAGGTCAAACCAGGCTCCAAGTGCACAGCGGGATAATGGGAAGCAGCCGAGGGAGCACTCGCTACGTTACACATAACGCCAGGGCCCGGTCATGCACCCAGGGCTAGCACACGAGCGGCCCATAAGTGGGGTGCCCTCAAATGGAGCTTCACAGGCCCTGCCCCTCCAACCACAAAGCAGCAGCAGAGCCCCACCCCCGGGGAGGAGGAAGCAGGATGCCGGTTCTGCCCTCTGCCTGGCGTCAAACCTGCGGGCCGTGGCTGGCACCACTTCACTTATTAGTAATACATTAAATCCCAATTGTTTCTTAATCCTCTTGAAATGGGATAACAAGGCATTTAATTAGCACATAGCAAAACATGCAATTCTGATGAGGACACACCGGTTAACATACCAGCTACCGAATGTCAAGATGCATTTTTAGAACGGAATTAATTCTATTTGCCAGAGTTCCCTTGTTAAATGTCAATTTCCTTACGACTTGGATATGTTAAACAAGTCAGGCATTGGAAAGCACTTGTGCAATCAAGTTAAGCGCGTGGCGGGTAGATTTCTCTCCCTTCTACAAATCTGAAACTTTCTTTTCCCAATTAATATTTCATTTTATAAGAGCTGTCTTATTAATTCTTAATTAAATGCTTATTTGAGACACTCTCCTGATTGTATAAACTAATGAAGAACAATATGAACTATTTATGCAGCCTCTAGTCATTTTCCTTGGTAAAGAGGCTGGGTGTGGATGGCAGCTTTCATGTCTTGCTGTGCCTCGGTGCTACAGCTGGAAAAATATCTCGAAACGTTGTCCACATATTGTCGTGCAAATAAAAATTTGAGCTCACTTCAGCTGCGACCGTGACCCTCTTATGTTCACTTTTCCCTATGTTCCCAGAAATGATTTCAAGTGAGCATTAGTTAGAGTCACAAAAAGTGAATTTGGAATCCAGGTCGGGGTGAAATTCATCCCTTTTCAGGGAGCCAGGACAAGAGCTGGGCAGGATGTATGTGGTGTCTAGGCCTTGTGGGACTTACTGGTTGATAGGGCTCATGCCGACCCTTTGCACAGGCATGAATGTCACCCAAACATGAATATTTGCATTGAGTTACCCATCCAAACAATGGACACAAACATAACATATGATCTCAGCATCCAGTCAAAAAGAACCAACATTACTTGAATTCCAAGTTCTCACAATGAAGGGATGGAGAATAGTTTACTGGCCACGTACAATTTGCTAAATTAATTCAGCAAACAACTGCACAGGGAGACAGATTTCAAGTGAGAAGGGACCTTTATGATCACCCAGTTTGCCCTCCTCCATAGCACTGGCCAGAGACTATGACCCAGTGATTCTTACCTAGACCATGGGAACACGTGGCCGAACTGGAGCACAGCTTTTCGAATGATACCAATGGACACTGTGATGGAGTCCATTTAGGTAACTGTCCTAGTGTTTCATTATCTTCATTATTAAGCATGGTCATCTTCTGTCCGGTTTCAATTTGTCTGACTGTGACTCCCTGCTATTGGATCTCATCATGCCTTTGTCTGCTGGATTAAAGAGCCTTCTAGTATGAGCAATCTTCTCCCTATGTAGGGACTTCTGGACCACACTCAAGCTGTTTCTTAGCCTTCTTTTCATTAGGCTAAATAGAGTGAGCTCCTTTAGCTGGGTTTCCCAGAACTCAAATTCATTCTTGTGGCTTTTCTATGAACACTCGCTAATTTCTCAGCACCCTTGTTCAAGCGTTTGCACCAGTTCTGGACACCTGATAGTCCGGTAGTGGTTCCGCACAAGGGTAATATCATCTCCCTACTTCTCCTGCTCACTGTTCCCCTGATTATGTATCCAAGGAGCACACTAACTCGCTAAGGCACCTGCATCTCACTGGCAACTCATGGCCAGTTGGCTTCCACCACGACCCCTGATTCCTTTTCAGGGTCACTGCTTTCCAGGATATGGTCCCTCATACTGTCAGTATGGTCTACATTCTTGGTTCCTTCATGTATAACCTTACATGTGGGAGGGATAACTCAGTGGTTTGAGCATTGGCCTGCTAAACCCAGGATTATGAGTTCAATCCTTGAGGGGGCCATTTAGGGAACTGGGTTTAAAAAAAAAACTGTCTGGGAATTTGCCCTGCTTTGGGCAGGGGGTTGGACTAGTGACCTCCTGAGGTCCCTTCCTACCCTGATATTCTATATGAACACGTTGTTTGACCACACCCAGCTTACTAAGACTGGCATGGGTGTGTATCTGTTCTGTGTCCTTCTGGTTACTGGACACCAAGGACGTGTCTACACTACAAGCACAGCTGCAGTGCCAGTTCGTAGCCACTTCCTACATTGACAGAAAGGGTTCTTCCATCAATGTAGATGATCCACCTCCTCCAGCGGTGATCGCTAGGTTGACAGAAGAATTCTCCTGTTACTCCCCTGAGCAACATTGTTAGATCGATCTAAATTTTAAGTGTAAACCTGAGCCAAGTTTTTATGTCATCTGCAAACTTTGTCAACAACAATTGAATATTTTCTTCTGGGCGATCTATAAAGATATTGAAAAGGGTTGGGCCAAGAACCAGTTCCTACAGGCAGGGGCGGCTCTAGCAATTTTGCCACCCCAAGCACGGCGGCACGCCGCGGGGGGCACTCTGGCAGTCGCCAGTCCCGCGGCTCCGGTGGCCCTCCCGCAGGCGTGCCTGCGGATGCTCCACCGGAGCCACGGGACCAGCGGACCCTCCGCAGGCACGCCTGCGGGTGGTCCGCCGGAGCCGCGGGACCAGCGGACCCTCCGCAGGCACGCCTGCGGGAGGTCCGCCGGAGCCGCGGGACCAGCGGACCCTCCGCAGGCACGCCTGTGGGAGGTCCACCAGAGCCGCCTGCCGCCCTCCCGGCGACCGGCAGAGCGCCCCCCGCAGCATGCCGCCTCAAGCACGCGCTTGGCGTGCAGGGGCCTGGAGCCGGCCCTGCCTACAGGTCCCCACTTGAAAAAACAGAACCCTTTGGATAATGTTTGACCCATGTAAGAAAATCATACGCTGTAGTAATAGAGAAATGGCAAGCTGCTTGGCAACAGGTGAAGAGGAGAAATGGCTTCTTATGAATGATTGGCTCAGCTCTTCTCACCCGTGATGCCAAAGAATATTCAGGAGCTAAGAGCATGTTTATGCACTGCATGAAGGAAGCTGTAATGAGACTTCAGCCTCTGAAGTGAGGACATTTCCACATTATCTCTGCAGCACTTCATGTTACGCTGGCTGGGCTCCAGGGGACTTTGGGTGTCATCCTGACCCATGTGACATCAATGGTAAACTTCCCAAGGACTTTACTGGGGCCAGAATTCACCCCATTTATCATGTGTGGGCTGCACCAGCTCGGTCAGCGTGCAGACAACGTGCCTATAGAGGGACAGGCGGATGTCACGTTCGGTGCATGATCAGGGGCGAATCAATATTCCTCAGGCTGTCTGGATTATTATTTTTCCGCCTCTCCTCTAGTTCAACCGTCCTGCCTATGGAGAGTGTCTGTGACTCCTGCCTCATCAGGGTAATGGAGACAGACAAGGCAGTCAGTTAAAATGCACAAATTAGCTAAATCTCCTTCACTGAGAGCTGAGGACACAGATATAATTCTCTCCTCCTCACCTTCTCTGCGTGGAGTTACCTCCTCAGCGGGGTGGGGGTTTGAATTAGGCAAGCTGCAGCCAGGACTGCCACAATATGCACAACACCCTCCGCTGCAGCCATAACCCAACACGGGGAGGGGAGGGCTGGAGGCAAGGGAGACCAGGTTGGTGAAGCTGGTAGGTAGAGTTTGCTTCAGCTGCCTTTGAATTCATGTCCCCAAGAAGTAATGGGCTTTAGCTGCAGCAAGGGAGACTTAAGTTAGATACTAGGAAAAACTTTCTAACTCTTAAGGGTGATGAAGCACTGGAATAGGCTTTCAAGGAAGGTTGTGGAATCCCTGTTGTTGGAGGTTTCTCAGAATAAGGTGGACAAATACCTGTCAGACATAGTCTAGGTTTACTTGGTCCTGCCTCAGTGTGGGTGGCTGGACTTGATGACCTCTCGAGGTACCTTCCAGCCCGACATTTCCATGTTTCTGTGTTCCCTGTACTGATGGCTAACAGCCCAACAGCTGCGGGTAACAATCAAGAGTGGATGTTTTTCTAAAAAAATCTACTTTAAGTATTATTTCAGGGAAGTTCTCTTAGGGCGTATGCTCTGTGAGCAGCAGCCTGATTGCTGATGAAATCCGCACAGCACAGTCAATCCAGAAGCAGAGTTGAAATTTTCCCTTCAAAATAAATGTTTTTGACAAAATAGACATTTCCATGGGGAACAGCCAATTATCATGACACGTTTCAGGGTTTCATAAAAGAAGGAGAAAAATGGAAACCCCAAAACGTTTCCAATTTCGGTAACTTGTTTTTCCAGCTTTTGGAGGAAAACCTGAAAATGTTTGGAGAAAAATGTTGATAAAAATGAAAACTTTTTTTTTTCATGGGAACAAAAAGCATCCCTGAGTGGCTTTCTCTGGGTGCAATAATGACTCTGGAGAGCTACACTTCACAAAAAGAACTCATGCTTCCTAATTGATTGGAACTGACTCTTAAGGTCGAAGAACACCCTCTCACCCAGTTATCCAGTCCGGTTCAGGACCTTAGTTATGACAGTGCCAACAGTGAAAGCATGAGTAATTTTTTTCTATGGGAAGCAGGCAAACGCCCTTCTGAGCATCTCAAAGAGAGAATGTTCCTCCCTTCCTCCTTGGTGTGAGATGTGAGCAGACATAATTACGTGCCAGGCGAATCTGTGTCTTGTTGTACAAAAGTAGAATTACAATGTCTTTGGGTGTTGTGTGTATATTGCAAATTCAGATAAATGGCCCAGGTCTTCACCTGCAGCCAAACTGTGCGCAGAGCGGTTCAGGAAGGCTTTAAACCACGTCTCTGCTTCCCCAAGCCTGGTCTGTCTTGTACTGGTCAAGTCCCTTTGCTTAAGTCAAAGCAGCCTGAAGGCCACTTGCCTTCCACCCCCTCGACCAGCATGGAAGCGAGAAAGGGCTTGGCCCGCGAAAAGGGGGTGTGGCTATGATGCTCCTCCACCATGCCAGTCCTCAGTTACAGTTTCATCTCCATGTGGCAATTGGCAGTGGGAACAATTTCGATATCCCCTGGCAGCTTTGCCCCTCTGCAATGGGAGCCCAACGAGGGACCTTTGCAAAGAGGCAGAGATTCCAAAATCCCAGACTCAGCGATGCCCTGGTTCCATCCCCGCTGGAGAGTTAGCAACTCCCAGAGGAGGGGAGTCCAGCTGAATTAGAACTAGGGTTCTTGGGAAGCTCAGGGGAAGGCTATTTCTCCAGTCTGCAGATTTCAAATGACTGCGATGTCTGCCTGCATCATGGGGGCACGGGTGGACAAATGCACGGTCCACAGCCAGGCTGGTGACATTAGTGGAGAGGTGAAAAGCTGATCAGCCAGCCAGCCTGAATAATATTGATTTGTTCCTAATCAAGCCCAGGATGTGATGCATGTTAATTTCTGTACAAGGCACGTGATCCTGCCCGTGGCATTGGGCAGTTGCCCACAGAAGCATGTGATCTGTGTCCTCAGTGCACAAGGGCAGGGTGGTGGGGTGTCCAGCCCATACACCTTGGGAAAAGACCAATTAACCTGTCTGCTGGAGGTGGGCCAGGCCTGGTTAGAAATAAAGCCCTGCTGGGGAAAAGCAGGGCTTGTGGCCTTAAAGAGATGAGTGAGGCCAGCTGGAGGAGGAGACCCAGAGGAGAGGAGGTCGGAGTTCTCCTCTCTGGGAGGCTGAGAGGCGGACAGACAGGCTACTCCAGGGGTTAGCCAGAAGCCTGACAGGAGGCGGGGGAGGCGGGGGGTCTTGAAGAGCTGAAGCCTCCCTGAACTTCGAGGAAGAGTGTGGCCCCCTGGGCTGTGGGGTTGGCTTAGGCCCAGAAGCCTGTGATTAGCCAGGAGACCTGGGAGATGGTGGCTACCAGCTGGGCTGAAGGCTTGGTTTTGTTGACTTTTTGGGGGCTTTGGGAAAGGACTCTGTGGCCCCAGAAGGGCTAGGACTTGCCAAAGCAGTCTGGCCAATGGGCCAGGACCATCATACGGCCTAGAGCCAGAGGAGGCTCTAGTCAACAGTGTGCCCTTGTTGCCAAGAAGGCTAATGGCATTTTGGGTTGTATAAGTAGGGGCATTGCCAGCAGATCGAGGGATGTGATCATTCCCCTCTATTCAGCACTGGTGAGGCCTCATTTGGAGTACTGTGTCCAGTTTTGGGCCCCACACTACAAGAAGGATGTGGATAAATTGGAGAGAGTCCAGCGGAGGGCAACAAAAATGATTAGGAGGCTGGAGCACATGACTTATGAGGAGAGGCTGAGGGAACTGGGATTGTTTAGTCTGCAGAAGAGAAGAATGAGGGGGGATTTGATAGCTGCTTTCAACTACCTGAAAGGGGGTTCCAAAGAGGATGGATCTAGACTGTTCTCAGTGGTAGAAGATGAGAGAACAAGGAGTAATGGTCTCAAGTTGCAGAGGGGGAGGTTTAGGCTGGACATTAGGAAAAACTATTTCACTAGGAGGGTGGTGAAGCACTGGAATGGGTTACCTAGGGAGGTGGTGGAATCTCCTTCCTTAGAGGTTTTTAAGGTCAGGCTTGACAAAGCCCTGGCTGGGATGATTTAGTTGGGTTTGGTCCTGCTTTGAGCAGGGGGTTGGACTAGATGACCTCCTGAGGTCCCTTCCAACCCTGAGATTCTATGATTCTATGATTCTATGAGGCCAAAAGACAGGGGATGAAACTGAGCTCCAAAGCCAGCCAGGAGGCAGTGTATTGGGGCAGCAACTTGGCCACAGCCAACTGATATATGACACTGCTGGTGGGAATTGGGATGTGCATTTCCTGCCTGTCCCTCAGGAAAGATGTGGCTGTGGTCTGGCCTGGCTGTGATTGTGTCCGAAGGTTTTGGGGAGTGGATTTTATGTAAACGCACACCAAAATCATGCGCACATCCCCTGTACAACCTCACACTCAGAAGAACCTTCCAAAGGGCCGCCAGCCCAGCCCAGCTCGTCACTGAGTCTGTGCATAGACAGTCAGAATCAAGAGCTCTGAGAGCTGAGAACTGCCCCATTCATCACACTGGGTGTTAACACTGAACCCTAATGATGGTAAATGTTCTTCATGGCCTCCCTGTTTGTGCATAGTGTGAGGCATGGGCACCCGCTCTAGGAGGGAAAGGGAAGCTGAAACACAATGGGGCCATGTAGTAAGGATTCCTTTAGTTTGGTCATTGTGGTTGGAGATCACACAGAAATTAGAGCTGGATTAGGCCACTTTATCCATCCATGGGGCGAATGCAGCTTTGTCGCCTGCTGTGTAATCACCAGTCTTGTCCAGTATAGTTTTAAATGCCTCAGTTGCTGGATGTGCCTCTGTTTCCCTAGGAGACTCAGTTAATCCTGCTCCCCATTACGGCTCTAGGGAGGGGAGGGGAGGCCCAGGGCAGGGTGGGTGGGCCCAGAAGGGGAGTCACCATGGAAAGTGTGCATAAGAGGACTGGAAATGATGTGTCTGGAGCTGCAAGATCACAGCCAGAGCCAGCTGTCAGAATCCACAGAGCTGGGTCCCCAGATTCACAGCTGGCTGGTGCCCCGCTGCTTCTCCAGGAGACGTTTGCATTGTCTCTTCACGTTTATTTCCCAGTGAAACGTGACCCGTGAAAATACGCAGGGCAAAACTCTCAATTCAGCATGTTGCCCTGGAAAATCAAGTTCACAGAGGGCATTAATTTCCTGCTAGTAATTTAGATACTAAATTTCTCATAATTACGAGTCCTAGTATTATTACGGCTATAATCCTGCTAACAAGATGAGCAGCTCAGCTGGTACTTAATGTGTCTGGAGCTGTGAATTATATTGATGGAAAAACAGGTCGCGTGTAACTGCAGCAGAAGGTGGCAGTCCAGGGTTTGATGCTCAGACATAGATCTCTGGGAAAGAGTTGGTGCAGCCGAGGAGTGTGTGTGTCGTGGGAAATGGGGTACTGGGGAGCTGTGTGTATGTTTGTGTACAGGGGATCATACACTTTGCACGACACGAGGTGGAAATGGATTTTCTGTCTGGTTGGCTTATACTGTAGAATCTCAGAAATGTTGGGCTGGAAGTTCTATAGCCCCCTGCGCTGAAGCAGGACCTAGTAACCCTAAACCATCCCTGATGGGGTTTGTCTAACCTCCAGTGAAGGTGGTTCCGTTGAAAGCCTATTCCAGAGCCTAGATATCTTCATAGCTAGAAAGTTTTCCCTACTATCTAATCTACATCTCCCTTTCTGCAGATTACGCCCATTGCTCCCTGTCCTGTCTTCAGTGGACATGGAGGACAACTGATCACTGGGCTCTTTCTAACAGCTCTTTGTATTTGGAGACTGTTATCAGGTTCCCCGTTAATCTGCTTTTCTCAGGATAAACATGTCCATTAACTTTTCCTCATTAGTCAGGGTTTCTAAACGTTGTATCGTTTTTGGTGCTCTTCTCTGGACTCTATCCAATGTATCCACATTTCCTGAAGTGTGGTGCCCAGAACTGGACACAGGGCTCCAGCTGAGGCCTCACCGGTACTAAGCAGAGTGGAAAAATTACCTCCCCTGCCCAACATATGACACTCCTGTTAGTACAGCCCAGAATGTACTATTTTCAATTTGTGATCCACTATAACTCCCAGATCCTTTTCTACAGTACCACCACCTAGCGAGTTATTTCTCATTTCGTAGTGGTGTGTTTGTTTCCTTCCTAAGTAGTACTTTGCACTTGTCTTTACTGCATTTCATGTTGTTGATTTCAGACTAATTCTCTAATTTTTCAAGGTCAGTTTGAATCTAATCGTGGCCCCCAAAGTGCTGGCAACCCCTCCCCACTTGGTGTTCTCCCCAAATGTTATAAGCTTCCTCTCAACTCCATTATTCAAATCATTAATGGAAATATTGAATTATATCAGACCCAGGACTGACCCCTGCAGGACCCCACTAGATACGTTCTCCCAGTTTGACAACGAACCATTGATAACTACTCTGAGTACAGTCTTTCAACCAGTTGTGCACCTACCTTATAGTAATTTCATCTAGATCACATTTCCCTAGTTTGCTTATGAAAATGTCATGTGGGATTGTACCAAAAACCTTGCTAAAATCAAAGTATATCATGTCTACGGCTTCCCCCCATCCACTAGGCCAGTAACCCTCTCAAAAAAGGAAATTAAGTTGTTTTGTTCTTGATGAATCCATGCTGGCTATTCCTTTATTATCCTCTAGATGCTTAATAATGGCTTGTTTAATAATTTGTTCAAATATCTTTCCAGGTATCAAAATTAGGCTGACTGTCTAGAATTCCCCAGGTCCTCTTTGTTCCCCTTTTAAAGATAGCTACTACGTTTGCCCTTCTCCAGCCCTCTTATCATTCAAAATGTACTGGAGAGGGTAAGAGCACACCCAACCCAAATACTCCTTGCTAGAGGCATGTCCAATGGCGAAGTAGCAAAGTCCATCACCAGTAGAGATGTTGAAAAAGCCCAAGACTTGTATAGTACTCAAAACAAAACAGATGCAAGGATGCTTCTGAATTCTGTGGGTGCCAACCAGGTTTTTGGGTCTTTTGGTGTCAAAAGAACCATAGTAACTAGATCACCTGATAGAGATATTTTGGAACACAATATAAGGAGATAACTGGAACACATAGGTAACATGTGGATTGAAACAGGCCCCATCCTCCATGAGCTCTCAGAGATAATTGGTAACAGTTCTTAAATTGCTTCAGCTAGTTCCTTAAACAGTCTAGGATTAATTTCATCTAGCTCTTCCCCCTTGTTGTTAACAATAATTGGGTTGAGTATCCAGTCACCATTAACCTTTTTAGTGAAAACTAAAGCAAAATAGGCATCGAACACCTCAGCTTTCTTGATATCATGAGTTATTAGCTCCCTGCCTCTCTAAGTAGTGGGCCTACACATGCCTTAGTCTTTCTCCTAATGTATTTTAAAAACCTCTTTGTGATGGGGTGAACTAGGCCCAGAGGCCCCTTTTGGCCTCAGGGTCCTGCCACACCCATCCCAGGAAAGGAGCAGTAGAGGCAAGTCCTCCAAGCATCCTAGAGAGAGTGCCCAGAAAGCAGTTAATGAGGAGGAGGCTGCAAGGAGCTAGCCAATCAGAGGGTTGCAGCTAGTATAAAAGGAGCTGCAGTGTAGCCTACACTCAGTTGCTGCTTGGAGCCTAAGGAGTGAGGAGGCTGCTCCTGGCAGACTGAAGGACTACAGCACCATGGACAGCGCAATGCTGTCAGGGATTGGGGGTGATAGGAGCTCCTGGCTGGCTGCTAGGCCTGAACATGGGAGAGCCTGGAGGTAAGGGGGAGCATTGCTGAAGGCTGAGGAAGTGGTTAAAGGGACACAGTGGTGTGTGGCTGCTATTCTTAGGGTCCCTGGGCTGGGACCCAGAGATGTGGGTGGGCCTGAGCCCCCTCTCCCTTTACCCACTGAGGAAGTAGCCTACAATTGGACAGTGATAAACCCCCATAAAGGGATCTGCACTGTTAAGAGGCCCAGCTAGAGACCTGGGGCAGAACAAACCAGAGTGGGTGAGGAGTCTCCAGGGAGGACATGGTCCCCTGTCAGGCCAGGTGGGCTTACAGACTTTATTGGGCTACCACCCCAAAGGGTCTGTTTGAGTTGGGTTCTGCACAGACACTGTGTGACTTGGCCAGAGGGCTGATCAGAAGGGTGTGCTTGTGAGAGGTGGGTGCCACCCTGTTACCCTCTTCTTATTGCCTTTTATGTCCCTTGCTAGGCGTAACTCCTTTTGTGCCTTCGCCTTTCTGATTTTGTCCCTATCTGCTCATGCTATTCTTTTGTGCTCCTCCTTAGCAATTCATCCACATTTCAGCTTTTGTAGGATTCCTTTCTTTGCAGGTCACGAAAGAGCTCTGGATGGAGCTCTATTGTCCTCTGACAAAAGAAAGATATGAAGTAGTATTGGGGTAGTTTAATGCTGTCGTCTTGAGACACTGCCAGCTCTCCTGAACTCCTTCATCCCTTATGTATTTTGTTCCCATGGGATTTACCTCCCAGTTCTGAGTTTGCTTAATTGTAGATTAAGGGAAAACAACCCAAGAAGAGAGAACCTCTATAAAGGAGTGGGGAAGGGGGGAGTGACTCACTTAGAAAACTGCTCCCTCAGATGGGTGGGCCTCAGAGATGGGCTCCTTGGTGAATTGTCAGGGATTTGAAGCCCTGCTCTGGGTGCAGAGGCGTTGGGAGGGGATGTGATAGGCTCGCTATCAAGTCCTCTACTGCACAGACGTCCTCCCTGAAGCAGCTCTCCTGGATGACCTGACATTCCCGCCTCTTGCCCCATCCTCTAGCTCTGCCTAGCTTTCCTGGGTCCCTGCACTTCCAATGGGATTGGAGCCCAGGCTGCAAATTCCCAGCACAAGGTTCTGCCCTCTCTTCAGGGTCTAAAGGTGGCACCAGCCACCTCAGCACCACTGGGTGGCTCTATGCATCTGTATCTACAACATTATTAATCATCCCTGTTCTACAGATGGGCAACTGAGGCACAGCGGAGGTAAAGAACTTGCCCAAGGTTGCAGAGCAAGCCAGGAGAAGAGCCTACTTGCTTGATGCTCAGCTCCACACACGTGCTAGCAGCCTAAGCTCCTCGGGATATAGGCAGCACCAATGAGCAGGAATGCCAATAATTGATGATTCCCCCTGCCAGACCCAGCATGTCTTCTCTCCATTGCCAGGATTTTACTTACAAATGTTTCTAACTGATGATTAAGTTCTAGATGGGAACTGGGAACCTTCCAGGGACTCCAAATCTTTCCAGGCCCCTGACTGGGTGCTTCCCTAATCCTGGGGTTGCTAGAGGCAAGAGTGGCGTAGGCTGGTTCCATGTTTGCCGTGCTCCTTTGCTTTTGGTGCTGTTGCCGGGCTGAGTCGTCATCACTCGCTGCCCAGTTTGTCCCTATCCTGTTGGTGATGCTCAGTAAGATTATCTGGCAAACCCAGCAGGTGTCCGCAAGCCTTCACACCAGTGACTGACTGATGGGTTGCCAACTTTCTAGTTTCAGAAAACCAAACATCCTTGCCCCGTCCTGCCCCGTCACCAAGGGCCTGCCCCCCACTCACTCATCTCTCCGTTGCTCAGGGAGGCACCTGAGGTGAGCACTGCCTGGAGTCTGCACCACAAACCCGCTTCTGCACCCCAGCCTGCCTGGACTTTTAATCTCCCCATCAGCAGTGGCTGACTGGAGCCACCAAGGGCCCGTTTTTGACCATCCATTCCAGATGCCTGGCAACCCTACATTTCTGCACTGAGGAAGGAACTGGAGAGAGATGGCAGGACAGATGATCTTTATGCAATATTGCGTGACTTGGTTTCAAGGAGCAGTGAAAGGAGGGGTTGGAGTTGTGGGCTTAGCCGAGGGCTCCAAGCAGCTGGGGTCATGTCCGCTTGCTTGGTTTTTAACAGGATTAGTTTAGTGTAATATCAATACCCCTTCCCTGAACCTGCGGACTCGGCCTTCACCTGACCCTTTAGAATGTGCTCGGCAGCACAGGGCAGAAACCGAGGCCTGGATTGAAAATCCAGCAGGACTCAGCCATGCAGTAATTGTGGGAGCTGTGCTGCCCACCGGGCCTCATTCTTCATTGCTTTGACCCTGGGCAGCCATTTATACCTGTAGCATTTTGCCCCACTTTGTACCAAATCTGGATGAACTTACAGGAGCCTCGCACCAGTGTAAAGCTCTCCCCAGGGCGCAGGGTAAGATCAGACCCAGGATATTTTTCTTGTATTACTTGGTTTACCTTCCCCAGTGCATATGCACACAGGACACACACGTGCCCAGAACCACATGGAAATGTCCTGCACACCTCCACCACATGGAAACATGCACAGCTCCCAACATGTCAAGTGGCTAAGCTAGGACAGGTCCTACTCCCTGGCACTGCTCGGGTTTGGCCTGGCCCCTGGGATGAGGAGTCGGCCAGGTCAAATTTGAGTGAGGAGCATTGCGACCTGGCACATGGGGTTGCCGCTCCACTCACTGAAATGGAGCCCAGTTGCCCCTTCTGTCACAGGGGCCAGGGCTGAGACACCAGGCACCAGTGGCCAAGTCACAATACCTGCACTGGGGAGCTGAGCCCAGCTAACTTCAGAGACAGGAGCCACTTCAACAGGGACAGGGGTTTGTGAATCAAACCAGGATAGTCCCATGAAACCTGGGACTTTTGGGAGGTCTAGATGTGTCACCCCAGCCACTAGGCTTTACAGCTGGGATTAGCAACCTGGCAGTGAAACCCCTGGGCAGTAGGGAAACTGCCCTCCACTGCAGCTAAAGCATCTACAGGGCTGTCTCCAACCTGGGGCTCATCTGGACAATGTACAAGTGCCTGTAACAGGGGAAGGGCCCTGCTAGGCTGTGATCACTGGTCTCGATGCAATAAACTCCAACGTGCTCTTCTATTTAGTAGGCAAATTGCAAAGCTCCTGGCAGGAATATAAATCAGAGTTTAGACCATGAGCTCCCAAGGGTGAGGCACTTCTCCTCTTGCTTGCCTGGGACATTTACTATTTGTAATGATGTGTTTACGTAGCACTGAACAGCACTTTACTGGCCTTGCTGACCAGCAATACCAGGCACTCTCAGCTTCTCTGACGCCCACAGCAAAGGGACCAGGTGGGAGGCACAGATGGGGGGCTACCAATGTATGATTCTGCCCCTATGGCGCATGCACTGCCGTTGTGGCACAGGTTACAGCAGCCTGTTGTCAGTACTGAATGACCCACGAATGCTTGTGAGAGGAGGGGGGCATCGCAGGCCTGATTCACCCTGCGCTCCAGCTGCCATGGGGATGCTGAAGTCCAAACCAGGTTACAGATGCTTTATGTTGCTGGGGCAGACAGAGGTGCAGCAAAAAGTGCGAGAGTGAGCAGTGAGTGATGGGGCTTTCCAAGGTGAGCCCCAATGAAAGCCAAGCCAGGTGCATGACAATCCCTAGGCACCCAATAGCGACATGCACAGATGTGAAGGTGAGGGAGGTCTGACCTCCCCCACCACACAGACCATTGAGTTCCAGCCAGTGATTCCTGAATCAAGCCTAATATCTTTGTAAGAGAGACACTGTCCCACCCAAAGAGGAAACAGTCCCCACACTCCTGAGCAATCCGATCCAGTCATTCAATTTCCTCTCTGCTACAGGTGAAATGTTTCTGCCTTCAACTTTGAGACATGAGATCACATTTTCCTGATCAACTTCTGGTGGCAGGAGGTTCTTCAATCTCCTTCTGGGGGGGACTTATAAACTGTCATCATGTCATCTCTTAATGTTCTCTACGATACACTGAATGGATTCAGCTCCTTTAGGCTCTCCCAGGGTGTGTTTCCCAGATCATACATCCTGCTAGTGGCTCTTCTCTGCACTGAGGATCTTAAGGACTCCTCGGTTGGGTTCCCAAAGCCTCCCAGAGAGTTATTTCTTTATTTGCATCGTACAAAGCGCATCCCCTGAACTCCCGATGTTTGCACTTCCAAACCACAGCCTCAAGCAAACACGTCACAGCGGGCAGATGTGGGCAAGGGAGGCGGGTGTTTCAGGACATACTTATTTTAAATAATGAAATAACTAGTCTGCATAATTTCCCATTAATGCCCCATAATGGAACGTGTGGAATTGGTAATAAATATTCATGGACCAGCACAGATAATGTTACTTTAAGCAAGTAGAAAATAATTATGTGGAGTGAATCTTTCTTTCTTTCAGTGATTTCCTCCCCCGAGCAGAAGGGCAAGCGAGTAACATGCTTCAGGGTGGCACTGGCCCATTCCACCGTACCAGAGGCGTTGGGGGAGGGGATGCATGTTTGCTGAGTGGAGAAGGATCCTCACTTCAGTCTGTGATAGTGTTACAGAAAATAGGCCAAGTCCTGGTCTCAGTTACACTAGTGTAATTCTGGAGTAACACCAGAACTCCCTGTTTACACCGCTGGAACTGGGATCAGGATCTGACCCGATGCAGAGTTAAAAATCACAGCATGAGGAAAAATCAAAGCAAGTCTCTGGCCTGCTTGTTCCTGGCTTCTTCTTCTGCACAAACCACCTTGATCCAGCAAGGATCAAAACTCCAAGTCTTCCAGGCCAGGTAAGGGAGATCCTGCCTAGCAGAGTTCTTGTGGCCTCAGGAAGCCATGACACCCCATTGCAATGATCTGAAAGCAAATCACCCCTGGAGTTCGTTAAGGAGCCTGGCAAATGGCCTGCAAAATGGTGCTGAGTTTCAATCCCTGGTGTAGCACTGCTAGCTACCGGCCCAAAGATCCACTGACAGATAGAAGAACCCGGCACAGATCAAATGCCCTCAGCAGTAATAAAGCTTGGTAGAGCCCTTGAGTATTAGCAACTCCTGGCGTTGACGGGGGATGAAAACTGCAGCCAGAAGAGGACATTTGGAAGGTCCTTGTAGGGAATTTGATACCTAGTGCTGTGAAGCTGAGTATTCCTCTAATAGGACCTGCTGCTGCTATCTTGGCATGAGACTGGGCAGCTGGAGGACATAGGTGCTCAGACTACAGGAATGAGTGCTGTCTAGACAGACCAAAAACACTGAGTGTGGCCCTTAGAACCCCCTGCCCTTGAAACAGGACAGTCCCAGACCTCTGCTGCCTTCATAGGAGCTGGTCATCAGTGGCTAAAGTCAATCAAAATAGGTTGGGGCAACTGTACCCACCGTGGTGGCTGCTGTCTCAGTTGTGTGTGTGCTTGTCTAGGTGCAAACCCTGAATATTTGTGTGCGAGCATGTGTCTGTGCGGGTGAGTGTACACCTGTGCATGTCTGGGTGCAAATGGGTGTTTGCACACATGGACATGTGTTTGTGCTTGATGTGTGCCTGTGCACAGACATACATGTGCATAATGCCTGCATGTCCATGAGTGCATGTGTGTGGCCAGGTGCCTGGGCAGAGCTTGGTAGAGGACCCGGTGCCTCGCCGTTCTCCCATGCACTGCCATTGAGGCTTGCCCCGAGCAAAGGATCTGGGCTGACATAAAATCACCAGTGGGGTGGACAGAGCCAGATTCCTTCCCTGGAAATGGTGATGCAGTTTCTTGTGTTCTAGCTGATTTTCAGTGGGGATTTCCAAGGGGGCCAACAGGAGCAGGTGCCCCATTCCATGGCAGTTGCCTCTTCACTCCCTTAAGCTCATGGGACAGCCCAGCCTCATTGTTCAGGAGAAAGATTTGATGCTAAAAAGAAAAACAAGTGTAACTGAGGTTTGCAGTAAAACTGTCACAAACCAACAAGCCGGAACCTTGCCCTTTTCCCAGAGCAGCATCTCCTCTCTCCTGGGCCACCTGTCTACATCCCCCAGCCCCCTCCTCTGGCACAGTCTCATCACCTCGCACTGTCTCTAGCAAACTCCCATGAAGAGGTTAATGCAATAACAAGTTGTCAGGGTTCCTTCCCCACTCTGAACTCTGGGGTACAGATGTGGGGACCCACATGAAAGACCCCCTACGCTTATTTTTACCAGCTTAGGTTAAAAACTTTCCCAAGGCAGAAATTCCATCTTGCCTCGACTAGTATGCTGCCACCACCAAGTGATTTAGACAAAGAATCAGGGAAAGGACCACTTGGAGTCCTATTCCCCCCCCCAAGCCCTGCAACCCTCTTTCCTGGGGAAGTCTTGAGAATAATATCCTCACCAATTGGTACAGGTGAACACAGACCCAAACCCTTGGGTCTTAAGAACAATTAAAAGTCAATCAGGTTCTTAAAATTCTTCTTTTAATTAAAGAAAAGGTAAAAGAATCACCTCTGTAAAATCAGGATGGTAAGTACTTTACAGAATAACATAAGACTCAAACACAGAGGATTTCCCCTCTAGGCAAAACTTTAACGTTACAAAAACAAGGATAAACCTCCCTCTTAGCACAGGGAAAATTCACAAGATAAAACAAAAGATACTCTAATGCATTTCTTTGCTGTTACTTATGATTTCTGCAATATTAGATGCTTCATTTAGATATGGCTTAGGGAGATGTATTTTTCCTTGTTGACTCCAGGAGACAGACAAAAAACCTTCCCCCACAAACTTGAAAGTATCTTCTCCCCTTATTGGTCCTTTTGGTCAGGTGCCACCCAGGTTATCTGAGCTTAAGCCTTTACAGGTAACAGAGGAATTAACCCTTTACAGGGTAAAGAGGGATTTTATGCTACCCTTAGCTGTATGTTTGACACATGTTGAAACCAGAATGAGGGGACTTTTACATCTTGGGCCTCTTACATTTCCCCTTCTCCCTTTTCCTCTGTTTCACCTCTCCCTGCCCCTCTCCCCACATCTTTCTGCACCTTTCTCATACCCTTACTTTTCCCTTATGTTTAGCTCTGCCCACTCCTCCATCAAAGTCTCCCCTTCTTCCTGCATCCCCGGTAGCATCCTCTCTCTGCAACCTGGTGCCTAAGCCACTGCCAACTATTGGGATGGACTATCAATTATTTTGTCTATTGCTAGGAATAGTTTAGTAAATCTTTGCACTCACCTAGCTTAGTTAAGGCGAAGCCGGCAGGGAGGAGGGGTGAATCTGACCCTCTGTGCCCTTTTCCTTGGAGTGCGGGGGTGAAAGTCTGTGGGAAAAACAAAGCATTGAAGTAAGTATGCCTGCCAGACCAACGCCCCGAAAAACCACAAAACTGCATCCTGTCTTTGGCATACCTTGTAGCCTTGGCTTTGGTGCCATTTGATCAGCTATGTAATACTTTTGATTGGCATGTTTTTGTGAGTTTGGGTCCATAAAAGGGGAATTGGGAGTCTGGGTCAGGCGGATCACTTTGTGGACCCATCAAGATGTCCAGCTGCAGATGGAGAGCTGGCCACTGGGACTCTACAGCTGAAATCACCCGAAGACTGCTCCAAAGGGGTAATCCTAAGAGATTTTGCAGTTTGGAATGCTCTATGACTGTATTTGTGTGCTTGAGTCTAGATAAAGCACTGACTAGGAGGCATTTTTTGGGGGGAAGTACAGTACAGTTCTGAGAGAGCCCCTGGGTCCTCTTACATCTGACAGGAAATGCCCCCTGAGCGGGTAGCTGGGACACAAGCCTGCTGAGCCGGGGGGGAGGCATGAGCCAGGCAGCTGCAGCCCATGTTGCATGGAGAAACTGGGACCTCTAGGACAGGATCAGTTGGGCTTTTACTCCATGTTCATAGGGCCTTCCCCACCAGCACTGCAAGGAAGTGACATTAGCACAATTACAATGAGACACTGAGGCACAGACGGCTAAGAGCAGAGAGGGGAGCAGAATAAAGGTCTCCGGGCTCCCAGCCCTGGGCTGGAGGTGGCCTTTGATAGGCCAAGATTGGGCTTTAGGCACAACCCTCTCGTATCTATCTACAGTAGTTTCATAGCTCCTATTCCCATGGTATCTGAGAACCACCCCTCTTTAAGGTGTTTATCCTCACAACCAGGAGTAGAGAAGGGCTCTTATCACTGTTAAACACCTGGAAGCTGAGTCCCAGAGCAGTTACGTGCCCTGCCTGTGGTCATACAGGCAGCAGGTGCTAGCGCAGAGAATTTAATTCATGTCTCCCAAATCTCAGGCTCATTCCCTAACCACCAGCCACCCTTCCTGTCTGGGCTGTCCCATCACACACGGCACTACATCTCAGATACCCCCGGAGTCCCAGCCCTTCCTCGTCATGCCTGCATGGCATAATGTACTGCTGGCCAAGCCCTCTCCCTGCCTTCACTGCTTGATGGGCAGAAGGGATGGAATCCAGGTTCTGCCCATCACCTGCCCCTCTCCACACCGGCCTGCTCCTCGAGGGCCAGCTGGCCAGCATAGGGGTAGAGGCTGCATGGATGTTTAGCCTAAGTCACTGCCAAACCCTTCAAGAGCTTTGATAGCCACTGTGGCGAACTGGGAATGTTCTTAATGTTTTCTCTGAATACTGTGTTGGTGCCTCAGTGTCCCCTATGCAGTTCTTAAGTATCTAGGTGGTGGAATAAGGGGGTATGGTAGCTGCAGAGAAAAGGGCCAGTGCTCATAAATGCCTGGCACTCTGTCTCCTAGCAACTGGTGGCCTGGACCCCTCCTCTGCAAAGGTGCCAACTGAAGGTGTTGGAGACATAGGTCAGGTGACCTCCTGGCCTGGGAAAGGAACTGAGCAGAGGAGGAGGGGCTGGAGGGGTTTGCAGTCTGGAGCTGGCTGGGGACGAGGAGTGAAGTGCAGACGTGGGGGTCTGGCTCACTGCCCCCCAGAATGGACCCAGCTGAGGGGTCCAGTTTGCTGTACCTACAACCTCTGTTTTAGACCCTGTTCCTGTCATCGAATAAACCTCTGTTTTACTGGCTGGCTGAGAGTCAGGTCTACCCTGTGGCTTCCCCAGGACCCCACTGGGGCGGGCTCGCTGCAGAAAGCGCACGGAGGGGCAGAGGATGCTGAACGCTCCAAGGAGAGACCCAGGAGGTGAAGCCGTGTGAGCTTCTTGCCCTGGAGTCAGTCTGCTCCAAGGAAGAGGAGGCTCCCCAAAGTCCTGACTGACTTTGTGGGGAGCAGTTCCAGAGCATCGCCTGGTGACTCCGTGACAGCCACATACTGGGTCAGACCAGTGGTGCCTCTAGCTAGTTTCCTGATGCTTCAGAAGGAATAAACAGAACAGGGCAATTTTGAGTGATCCATCCCCTGTATTCCAGTCCCAGCTTCTGGCAGTTTTAGGGACAGTTGGAGAATGGGATTATATCTCTGATCATCTTGGCTAATAGCCATTGATGGACCTATCCTCCATGAACTGATCTAGTTCCTTTTGAAGCCACTTCTACTTTTGGCCTTCACAACAACCCCTGGAAAAAGTTCCACAGGTTGAGGACGAAACACTTCTAGGGTGACCAGATGTCCCAATAAAATTGGGACCATCCCGATATTTGGGTGGTTGTCGCATGTCCTGACTGATCTTTGGTTGGGATGCAATTTGTCCCTATATTTTGCTCCACTGGCAGCACCCGGCCTTTTCTTTTCTTTTCTTTTTTTTCTCCACCGGCAGACCCCCCCCCCGCCAATGTGTCCCGATATTTTCTTCATCTCATCTGGTCACCCTAAACACTTCCTCATGTTTATTTTTAAACCTGCTGTCCATTAATTTCACCAGGTGACCCCTGAGTCTCATATTATGTGAAGGGGTAAATAACACTTCCTTATACATTTTCTCCACACCACTCATGATTTTATAGACCTCTACCATATCCCCTCTTCGTTGTCTCTTTTCTAAGAGGACCAGCCCAAGTCTTTTTAATCTCTCCTCATAGAAGCTGTTCCATATTCTTTGCACTATTTTAATCGCCAATATATTTTTCTTTGAGATGGGGTGACCAGAACTGTATGCGGTATTCAAGGTGTGGGTGCACCATGGATTTATATAGTGGCATTAAGATATCTTCTGTTTTATTATCTATCCCTTTCCTAATGGTTCCTAACATTGTTTGCTTTTTTGACTGCTGCTGCACATTGAGTGGATGTTTTCAGAGAACTATCCACAATGACTCCAAGATCTTTGTTGAGTGGTTACAACTAATTTAAACCCCATCATTCTGTACGGATAATTGGGATTATGTTTTCCAATGTGCATTACTTTGCACTTATTAACAATGAATTTCATCTGCCACTTTGTTGCCCAGTCACCCAGTTTTGTGAGATCCCTTTGTGGCTCTTCCCAGTTCGCTGTGGACTTGCTGTCTTGAGTAATTTTGTGCAAAGCCAGTGCCTGCCCTGAAGAGCTTTCAACCTCAGCAGACCAGACAGACCCAGGGCGGGGAAAGGGGTGGAACATGCCAGCAGATTAAGCATATGATGGCAGCAAGAATCATAAGTGCCAGAGTTACTTTATTATTATTTGGGAGGGTGGGTTAGTTCAGAGGGGGTCAAACAGAAAGGAAAGGGAAATTGAGCGGGGGAAGGTATGGAGTGAATCTAAGGTGAAGAGACTGCACGGATGGGGAGGGCTGGAGCAATCAGCTGATCAGCACAGGGCAGAGAAAGCCCAGTCAGACTGTAGACCGTTCTCTGAACATCCAGAGGTCTCTGCCTTGGCTGCTTCTGTTCCTAAGGTCGGACTCTCTGGCTGGCTCCTTGATGAAGTTTGTCCTCCAGGAGGAGGCACAGTCTGGTTCCTAGTGCCCCTGGTGAGCAGAGGGGTAATCTCCCTTGTGTAGTTCATGTGAAGATGACCTGCTGTGCATGCAGCAGTCAAGGACCTCAGAGGACACCAATGGCACTGAACATCAGCATTATCCGCTCTCCTGGATTCCAGTCCTGCATTTCCACGTGTGTTCCCTATGGCCAGATCCCCTCAGCATCGTAGCGCTGGGCTGTGGATTGCCCTGGATTCTGAAGCCGCGTGCTCTGTGAGGTGTGTACGCAGACCGTGCCTAGCGAGCGCAATTCTAAGCAAACAGCCAGGCTGTGGCTGCTTAGCTTGGAGACTCCTATTGCCCTGCTGAACTAATACATTAAGATAATGTCCATATCTTCAAGATGGAAAAATTAAATATTGAATTGTTCACTAGAGCGTACAGTGCAAGCAAAGCTCTTAAACTGTCGCCAAGGGCAACGGTCGCAATCCAGGCCGGCTTTGTTACTTCCCGTCTCTTCCCACAAAAATCTGAGGTCCCCCCAGTTCAGCAAAGTACTATAAGTACCTGAGCATGTGACAAGCCCCCTTGAACTCCGCTTAGTGTTGCAAGTGTAATGCCAAGAGACCCCAGGTGTCGGCGGGCAGGCTTGAACCGGCGCCTTCTGAAGCTTAGTGCAGGAGCTGCTACCTCATAAGTTAAAAGCCTGTTAGCTCAGGCTGTAGAGCAAGCTCATGAATCTCTCTCTCAGTGATCTCGGTGCCACTAGCAGGGGCAGAACACCACACCCAGGAGGTGTGGGGGTTACACAAGGCCTAAGTGACTTAGCAGCCAAGTCTCATTTTCCAAGGTGATTTAGGCTCTTAGGGCTAGACCCACAAAGGGATCTATGGGCCTAACTGCCACTTTAGGCATCAGAACCCAACATTTCGATCCTCAAAGTTCCTGCTCGCTGCCGCCGGACCCTCCAGGCACCGAAATTACCAGCAGTGCGCACACGCAGAGCAGTCTGAGTCCTGACGCCTGGTGGGGTCTCTGTACAACAAGGATAGTGCTCCTTAGCTCTCATCTGGCACCTTTGCATAGATCTCAGAAAGGTCACCAGGGTAATCCTCAAATTACAGGATAGGGAAACTGAGGCACAGCAGCTCCCTCAGGGTCCCAAAGGTGATCAGCAATAGAGTCAGGAACAGAACTGAAGTATCCTGACCTCCAGCCCAGAGCACTGGATTGGCTATAATTGCAAACCTCTGCTGGCCCAGCCCAGCCCCCACAGAAGTCACTAGAAAGGCTCTCGCTGATGTCCAGTGGAGTTGGCTCAGGCCCTGTCAGAGAGCTGCTGTTAACTTCCAATGAGTTTGTGTCCGATTCTAAACTGTGTTGAGCTTCTGCAACCTATTTTGGCTTCAGTGCAAGCTCTGGGAGGTCAGTTCCTGTCAGGATTGGACCCGTTGGCACCCTGAACCTTCTGGGCCATTACAAAACGGCTGGGGATGTTTTGGAGGAATTGTCTGGAAGCCAGAGCCAGGCGATTGCAATGCCCCAGTTTTTATCGGTACAAATGACAGTAATTACCAGCAGCCTGTCACTGTGCAAAGGGAACAATACAATTTTTCCCCATTAGTCTGAAATCAAAACCCGGGAAATGGAGGGAAATGAAAGCTGGGCTGCAGAGAGAGGGAGAGATCACTGGTCAGTTACTCTCCAAAGAAAAGGGGCAACCTCTGAATGAAGGAGGAGGAGTGGGGGGGGGAGACCTGCCCTCCTGAACGTGGGGAAAGGAGCTGTGTGTGTCAGTGACTTGTCGCTGCCCCTCAAGACACCCCCACATACCAGGGACCAGAGGGCTAATCCTTTTCAGGCCATGCCCAGATGCCTGCTTTATTAATGACACACTTGAACTGCAGCTCACCAAATAATGGCTCTCTAAATTACAGTGCAAATGAAGAAGGAGCTGGATCTGTGGCAGCAAGGTCTGAAATACAGGCAAGTTTCTGCGGCACTAAGGGAAAGCGCACAGCGGGCCTCAGGGCGGATGGCACTGCCTCTTCCTCAGCCCTTTGCTGTGCCCTGAGGGCCATTCTCAGTGGGGACTGGGGGGGTGTGGGGGAGGAGTTAGAAGCAAAACCAACCACATATGTTCTCTCCTCAGTTGCCCACCCCTCATAGGGACCACCCCCACCCGCCAGAGCCCTTTCTCATTTTGTACATCCCATCACCTGGGATGGCCCAGAGAGATGGCTGGAGGGGCATTTATATGGGGCCTACGGCTGGCTGGCTGTATAGGTCCCATTCTCCGCCTCCAGCCCATTCCAGTCTCATTCTGCCAACTTGGCTTTTATAAATATTTCCAGTTTGGTAGGTAGAGCGGTAAGTGAGGGGCAGGGGTGGCTCTAGCTATTTCGCCGCCCCAAGCATGGCGGCACGCCGCGGGGGGCGCTCTGCCGGTCGCCGGTCCCACGGCTCTGGTGGACCTCCTGCGGGAGGTCGACCGGAGCCACGGGACCAGCGGACCCTTCGCAGGCACGTCTGTGGGAGGTCCACTGGAGCTGCCTGCCGCCCTCCCGGCGACCAGCAGAGCGCCCCCCGCGGCATGCCGCCCCAAGCACGCGCTTGGCACTCTGGGCCCTGGAGCCGCCCCTGGTGAGGGGCTGAGCGATGCAACGTGCCAATTAGCACTGGCTGGAAAATGGAATTTCCGTCCTGCAGGAAATTCTCATGTCGCAACACATGTTTTCATCCCAAACAGGGACGGAGAGTCGAAATCGCAGAAATGTCCATGGAACAAACAGTTCAGAAGAATTTTCCGAGAGGAAAAAGGCTGACGTGTTTGACTGAAACGAAACGTGAGTTTGAAACTTCACGTTCTTTGCCTTTGAAACGGTCATTTTGGAAATCAGAGACATTTTGTCTCAACTGATGTCTTCCCTTAGAAAACTTCTATGGGGCTGAAACACCAGTTTTCAACAAGAAACTTTCATTGGAAAACTTTCAACCAGCTCGGCAGCTGGTATTCCGTGAGGTGCTGGTCCTACGCTCTGGAAAGTATCACCAACCATTGCTAACCCCTTCCTCCCTAGGTTCTATTCCTAATCATCTTCCTCACCTCCTTACTGCATCACATTCAAGCTCCTTTCGCTCACCAGCAGAGCCCCAGTGTCTCGCCCCAGCACCTCTGCTCTTATTTTCCCCTCTCCACGTTCTCACTAGTTCTTTGCCCTAAGGACAGCCGTCCTTTCTAACTTCGCTCCTTCCATCACACTGCCCTCAATTCCTGCCAGGAGAGCTGGCCAAACGCTTCCCAGCGGAACTGTTCTCCACCAGAAAATGTTGATTCAACGGAATCCAAATGTTTCACGGGAATGTGTCAAAGTCCTCAATTTTTGACAACAAATTATCCAAATGTTCCATTCCAACGGAGTTGAAAGGTTTCATTTTGACATGTCTGAAGTGCTTCATTTTGACCCTTTTCTATTGTTGAAACAAAGCGCTTTGACCTTACAGAAATGGAATGTTTTTATAAGGTCGTTTCCATTTTTCTGACGTTTCTTTTTTGTAGGAAATTTTAACTTTTTGTTCCGATTTGGGATGAAAGGAAATGTCAGAATGTCACTTTTCCCCCGGCATGGAAATTCCAAGTTTGGACCAGCTCTGCCTGGATCTCACACCCTCCCCAGCACCCCTGCCCCAATCCTCCTCATTCAATCCCCCCTCTCCCCCAGGTATCCTGCTCCCCCTTCTCATCAGTGGTCCCTGCATCCTCTCATTCTGGGTTGATTTGGCTCCTCTGATAAGCACTCAGTTCCTGCCCCTGGTGTGACCCCATCGATTTGAGCGGAGCTCCTCCAGACTGAGAGCAGGAGCTAGTCATTAGATTGTCTCCAGGCAGGGAACACATTTATCTATTTGCAAAGCCC
Organism: Mauremys mutica; assembly: GCF_020497125.1. NCBI lineage: Eukaryota > Metazoa > Chordata > Testudines > Geoemydidae > Mauremys > Mauremys mutica. The sequence goes on from NC_059087.1 coordinate 28,413,082, forward strand.
CGGGCAGATTTACAGCCCGCTAGCACTGTTTATTATTAGTGCTGCCATTACAGGCCATCCCTCTTTCTGGCTTCGAGCTAGCTGCACACACTCGCCTTCACCCTCATTCCCCCGACTGTGCAGGAGGAGGCCGGGGGGCAGTATTCAGCAGGGCCAAGGTACTTCCCTTCCTCGTACCAGTGCCGCAGCTCCCCTTTTCTATTCTAGTCCTAACGATCATGGGGAAAACTGTGAGTGCAGCTGATGTCTGCCTGAGTCTGCAGCGAGCCTGCAACAACAGCTGTGGGTGGTGTGATCTGCACCGTTCATGCCACTGAACCTCTCCCCCTGGCCCCACCCCCATGACACTTCTCACTGTTGTTGACCATTTCACTGCTGATCAGTTCAGCAGAAACACCCAGCAACGGGGCTGGTCCCACAATCCCAAACCACCTCCGCCGGGGCTCAATGCCCCTCAGCCCTCCCCCAACCCTGGTGCTGCAGCCGGCTATTTAGCAAGGATGCACTGGTGACAGTTGCAGCTGTTGCTAACGCAGCGAACTGCAGCGTACTGGAAATGGGAGCGCAGTGTCAAATGCACAGCCTAATCTCAGAATAAATAACCCGGGGACCTCGGTGCTGACTGGATTGTTGCTTCTCATATTTAATTCAATCAGCCCTCCATTGCTCAATGTAAATGCAGCAGGTCCAGACGCTCCAGCTTGGGCAGCAGGATGCAGGGCTCATGCTCAGCTAGCTGTGGAGCACTCGGAGGCTGGGGAAGATGGTGTGATAAGCTGCTGCCCAGTGCCCGGATGCTCCAGCCACTTGCTCTGGCACCAAGACAATGTTCTGAGCTGCTGCAGCTGAGGGGGCCCAGAACGTCAGTCTGCTCCTGCAGCTGCGTCCCAAAGGTGCTGTCAGGCAGGAGCAGGGACCAGGCCCAGTAATGGGATTCACCAGCCACAGGAGTGGAGCTCATCCATATGCAATGGCTCCCTCACGCGAGCTTCAGAGGAGAAAGGCAGGGAAGCGGGAGGGGGATTATCGAAGCAGTAACATCAGGTTATCCCCTTGCTTTCTCCTGGGCATCTCTAGCTGCAGGAGACGGACCATGACACAAGGGGAGTGGGGGAGGGGCCATAGACCTGAGACAGCAGAGGGGCTCCCGGCATGGCAGAGCAGGGGGCAGAGATGGGGCAGGTGCTCCCGCCTTTACCCCGGGGCTGATGGGCAACCACTGCATGGGGACGGCAGGGGCAGTGACCCCTCCTCCGGCCAGCTTCCTTCCCACTCTCTGGGGAGCTGCTTTGCTTGTGGGAGGAGGGGGAGGATTCCACTGTGTCCTGGGGGGAGCGGGACAGGGATGGGGTGCCAGTCTCAGTGTGGGCCCCGGCTGGGGGACCGAGGGAGACAGGGATGGTGTGCCAGTCTCAGCACAGGCCGCGGCTGAGGAGTCTGGGGTAGACAGGGATGGGGTGCCAGTCTCGGTGTGGGCCCCAGCTGGGGGGCCGGGGGAGACAGGGATGGGGTGCCAGTCTCAGGGTGGGCCGTGGCTGGGGGAGACAGGGATGGGTGCCAGTCTCAGGGTGGGCCGTGGCTGGGGGAGACAGGGATGGGGTGCCAGTCTCAGGGTGGGCCCTGGCTTGGGGGGCTGGGGGAGACAGGGATGGGGTTTAGGGTTATATTCCCATGTCCGTGAAGTCCCTGGTGCAGCTGAACTGCCCCCATTCTCCCTAACATTGTAGCTGTGCGCAGCGCACGGGGAAGGCCTGTGATGGGCAGGGATTCGGCACATCACTCATCACATTCCCTTGCTGCCAGCGATGTGTTAAAGCCAGTCGGGGGAAGGATTTGATCCTGGCATTTTATAATAAAGAAAAATAGCAAGTGGGGCTGGAGCAGCATCAGCCACGGCGGGAGGCGGCACCTGATGAATAAATAATGAAAGTGCCGCTCTCCATTTGTTTGGCTGTTTAGGAAACAATTGTGCGCTGGCTCCTGGGGGAGCAGTGACATGCTATTCAGCACAAGATAAAGCGGTTGCTGTTGGATTCCTCATCAGACATTAACTTGCTGCAGCAGCCAACTGGAAACAAGAAATCCTGGTGCTGCTTCCCCTCTTGCAAACTACTTAGGCTTCCAGGAAACACCTGAAGAGCCCATCTCTGTACTGAAGCCTTTGTAACTGGAGAACCGAGCAAGCCCACAGTGCACAGACTGTGTTGGCCAGCTCCTGCCATGCTCAGCGTTGGTCTATTAATTAGCACTTAACACAGAAAAGCCCAAATGCGACCATTTTCCTGTCAGTGATAAAACCACTGCTACAGTTTAGAATAGGACCCCCCAGACCTACTTTTACTGTCTAGCCCTCTGCTCACATTGCCCCAGCCTCCTTTCTGTCAGGATTGAAGCCGCTTGGAAAATAGAGGTTTTTTCAGTGGAAAATTCCAGTTTTCATTAAAAAAGTCCAAACCTAAAATGTTGTGGCCCCAAACCAAAAATTTGTCACCCTCAAACTGTCAACAACTGAAAAACGTTCTCCCCAAATATTCCATTTTGCAATTTTTGGTATTCCAACAAAATATCAAACTTTTTCAAGGAGTGCAGACAACTTCTGCAAAAATGTTAGTTCAGTCAACCCCCCAATTTTCCATAAAAAAAGTTTCAACAGAAAATTTTAGACCTGTCCTAGTTCTGATATATGGACTCATGGTCAATGTTAAGCAGGAAGCGCATATTAATTAAAACAAATACAGACATAACTGAGCTTACACACATCATGAGTCTCAACTTTGTCTCTTTTGTTTACCGTGACCACACCCTGTCTCTCTATACAATAACTCCTCACTTAAAGTCATCCCGGTTAACGTTGTTTCGTTGTTACATTGCTGATCAATTAGGGAACACGCTCGTTTAAAGTTGTGCAATGCTCCCTTCTAACATCGTTTGGCAGCTGCCTGCTTTGTCCACTGCTTGCAGGAAGAGCAGCCCGTTGGAGCTAGCTGATGGGGGCTTGGAACCAGGGCAGGGGCGGCTCCAGACCCCAGCATGCCAAGCACATGCTTGGGGCGACATGCCGTGGGGGGGGCGTGCTGCCGGTCGCTGGGAGGGTGCCAGGTGGCTCCGGTGGACCTCCCGCAGGCATGCCTACAGAGGGTCCGGTGGTCCCGCGGCTTTGGTGGAGCATCCGCAGGCACGCCTGCGGGAGGTCCACCGGAGCCGCGGGACCAGCGACCAGCAGAGCACCCCCTGCGGCGTGCCGCCGTGCTTGGGGTGGCGAAATGGCTAGAGCCGCCCCTGAACCAGGGTGGACCAGCAGCCCCCCTATCAGCTCCCCGCTCCCCTAAGTTTCCTGTGCAGCAGCTGCCCAGCAGGCTAGCAATTGCAGCAGTCCCTCCCCACACTGCCATGTGCTGCTCCTGCGCTCTGCCTTGGAGCTGCTCCCTGAGACTCCTGCTTGCTGTGCGGGGGTGGAGGGAGGAAGAGGTAGGCTGTCAGGGTGTCCCTCTCCCCCCTGCTCCTGCACCCCGCTTACCCCATCTTCCATAGGGCAGGGGGGACACACGACAGGGCTCAGGACAGAGGGAGCTGACAGCAGCTGGGGTCTCAGCAAGCTGATCTAATTAACAAGGCAGTGTACTTAAGAGCAGGGTCAGCGTACTTAAAGTGGAAATGCGCATCTCTTTCTCTCACACATACCGTGTGTGTCTCTGTCTCTGTTTGTGAGGTCTCCCCTCCCTCCATTCCTGCTGCCTTGTAGAGTGTGAGAGTTAACCCTTGAGGGCTCAGCCAATTGCTAGTTCATCATTTAGCAGCAAGGCATTCCCTGGAAATATCCTACCCTCTGACTCCTCCACCTCAACCAAGCTTCATACTCATCATCACTGTGTACCAGTATTAAATTGTTTGTTTAAAACGTATACTGTATGTGTGTGTATATATATAAAATATAGTCTTTTGTCTGGTGAAAAAAATTTCCCTGGAACATAACCCCACCCTTTACATTAATTCTTATGGGGAAATTGGGTTCGCTTAACATCGTTTCGCTTAAAGTCACATTTTTCAGGAACATAACTACAACATTAAGTGAGGAGTTACTGTACAGCACACAGAGACGTCTAGTGACTAGATGTCAGATGATTTAGTTGGGGATTGGTCCTGCTTTGAGCAGGGAGTTGGACTAGATGACCTCCTGAGGTCCCTTCCAACTCTGATGTTCTATGATTCTATGAATGATACACTTCAAGTAAAGACATCACGTCAGTTTCTGCCCTTCCCCACAAGCTTGGCACTGCTGGTGCAAGACCCTTCTCCACTGCTCCTCCTTCCTGGCATTTAGAAGAGCCTCATTATAACTCTCTTCCTCAACATCTCTCCCCTATGTGCCTAGTTGCTACAGGGATTAGTGCAACAGCAACTGCATTATACATCATTTCAACTCACAGCTGGCAACGTCTTTAGTCTAAGCTTCTTTATGTCTCTCTCCCTTTTCTATTTTTTATTATTTTACTTTGGATTGAATCATATTGGAACTTTGCAAAGTGCTTTGGGATTTAGTTCATAGGAAAGACAAAATAATGAGCTATTGTGTTGACTGGAGCGGTCGCACTTCATGATATTTTTGAATATCCGTGGCTATAACTATTCATCATGTTCATTACTGATATGCATTATGAAAATTAGACCCTTCTTTGCTTCGTGAGTTCATCACAAATCAAACCTGCTTTTCTTTGAGTGGATTCATTATTTGTAAGGGCTCCTCTTGTTTGGATGGGTGGTGATTTGAACTCAGGTCTCCATGTGCGTGCCCCAAGTGCTAATAGTGAGGTCTAATGGGAGCTTCACCACAGTGTTTTGTGAGAAAGGAGTGACCTGGCTGAGGTGGCTAACTCCAGGCAAGGCTGTGAATCCTGTATGGAGGAAAACGCCTCTCTCCACCCCAGAGTTAGGTGCCTAAGTCCCTTGAGGGGTGAGGCTTAAGCCTCATCCCTCTTGTCATCATTTCCTATTGGTCTGCTGGCTTTGTGAACCCTTTCTCTAGGTGCCAGCTCCCTCCATCCGTTGTACAGGGAACCTGGGTGCCCGATTCAGGGTGGTGGATTCCACTAGGTGGGAAGGTGCCTAAACACTTAGGTTCTTTTGAACATGTTACCCTGGCTAGGCTAGGCCTGGTCACTGTTTGCACCCTCATGCTGTGGATTTCTCTCAGGGCACAAGGGGCTACCAGTAGAAGCATGGGAGTGAAATACAGGGTGGAGAAGATTTCACATTGCAAGTTCTACAGGGTGAAGACTGAAGATCTTAAAAGAAGTGAGGCCACCTGGGACTTTTCCAGCGAGACTGGCCCCCGTCCTGGAGAGCGGACTAGGTAATAATGCTGCACCTGCTACACTGTGGAATTGTGGGTCACAGACTTGTATAAGATCAGTGCGGGGGCAGGGGCAGTCCAGAGTCCATTGTGTAGATCTCCAGAGAGGGTTTGTAACTGGAGCACTGGAAAGGGGGAGTTAATTTGACTTAGAAAAACCTCTGGTATCAAAATTCAAGCTCTACAGGTACTAATCCCTTCTCCAGACCCAGCTCTGTAGTATCAGAGAGCTCCTGTCTGACTCCTCGGCTCTCCTAGTGAACTCACATACAATCCAACCCTACCCAAGCCCAGCTAGGGCTGGGCTGAGCAGACGTCTCCCTGGGACTGGCTCACGTAGGGGCTGAAGACCAAATGCCCATGTAATCTGTCCATTGACCAACTTCTAGAGTCCATTATTCCTCGGGGAAACAGATGAGGGGAAGAAGCATGGAGGTAGCCAAGGTAATGCTTACAGAGAGATGAGATGTGCGAAAGCCGACCAGGCCCCATATTCAGGTAGAAAGCAGTACAATAGGAGAATGAGCAAGGCTGTTCTCCTGGAGTTTCTATCCCAAGGGGATGCAGGATTTCCAGGGGGAGCTTTTCATGGTGACATTTCTAGCTGCTCTGCAAAGTTTTGATCAGATTTGTGCGTCTCGGCACCTATGATCTGTCTGAGCTGGGCCTGGAGAGGGCAGCCTGGGGCCTGATGAGGGCTCTAATGAGGAACAACAACTTCCTGTCCTAAATAAAAGGAGCAGGCTTTGAGGCCAACAAAGGACAAGGTCCAGTAGGCAGGAATTTCCCCTTTCCATAGTTTTGGTGCAGGATCGGAGCCACTTCCTCCGACTGAGCTAATTGCCAGTTATTCCACTCTGGTTCAATCTGCCTGCATGAAAGGGAATAAAACAGGTATCTGACATGTCTCTTTGCTTCAGTTCAGAGGCCCTGGTGGCACTCAGAGGATACCAGACATGTCACCCTCACTTGTTGTTAGCAAGAGCCCCGGCTGCTTCCTAAGGAAACCTGAATGGGGGCACAGCAGGGCCCTCTCACCCCACGTGGTGCGTGGGAAGCACTCATGATAGGCTGGATGGGAGACCTGGGATTCTTGCCTGTGGCTTGTGGGGAGAGGGGTCGAGGAGAGAGAACGCAGCGGCCTCTCCTTCTTATTGCCAAAGTGTTGGGGTCTCTGCCTTGATGTGACTCCTCCTCTCCTCAGTCCGAGCTCCCCAGCAGGAGCAGGGAGCATGGTAAACAGCCCAAATCCTCCATCTTTAATCAACTGCGCTGGATCCTTTCTCATTGCAGAGGCCAGGTTCACTGATTTCCATAGAGTGGAAGGCCAGAGGGGACCATTAGATCATCTAGTCTGACCTCCTGTATAACACAGGCCAGAGAATTCCCCCAGATACCCCTGGGTTAGGCCCAAGGCCTTGGGTTAGGCTGAAACAGGGGTCGGCAACCTGCGGCTCCAGGGCCGCATGGGGTTCCTTGGCTGCCCTCTAGTGGCTCTTTGGCTGCCCCCCTGTGAGCGGCTGTTTTTTGAGGGGATGTGAGGTGCGGGCTCTGGCCGGGAGGCGCTTACCACAGGCGGCTCCCGGCCAGCAGCGCAGCAGGGCTCTGGGCCCCACACTGCTCCCGGAAGTGGCTGGCTGCTGGCACATGTCTGCGTGCCCCTTTGGAGGAGGGGGAAAGCACGTCTCCGAGTGCTGCCCGCAAGCACCGCCCCCGCAGCTCCCATTGGCCGGTTCCCATTGGCGGGTGAATTATCGAGTGTTTATAGGGCAGAAATGATGCCCAGCTGGGAGGTGTGTGTGTGCGACGGCAGGTTCGCCACAGCTCTTAGCCACCCCCTGGTGCTAGAAAGCTGAAGACAAAAGCAGAGCCTGGGCAGAGGAGAACCAGTCCAGATCCATCGAGATCCAGCCTCTGAGTCTTTCCCCAACCTCACTCCGCTGCGGAGGTCTGCAGAATTTCCTGTCAAGCGCCTCTGGGGAGGAGGAGCCACTGCAGAAAGGGCATTGATTGGCTGATTTACTTCTGATGTCATCATCCCGTTGGAGTGGTGGGGGCAGTAGGAAGGGAGATGATTGGCTCGCTTACTCCGATATCACCATCCCTATGGAGCGGTGGTCTCTGATGTCACAATCCCATGTGGAGGGAGATGATTGATTGGACAGTTCATCAGCCTCCCCAATCTCTCTCCAGTCCCCCCCGCCCCAATGGCTCTCACACACTCTCTGTGCTCCCCGTGCGGAGGCTCTCCCAGGACTCCCCCTCCAGCCCCATCTCCCTGCAGCGGGCCCCCCGCTCTGTCCTTGCTTTCTCCCGGGGTGGTTGCTGCCCCCGCAGCAGGCTGACAGTGCCATGCCTGCAAGGTATGGGTGGGAGGGGTAGTCCTGCCATTGGTGGGGAATTCGGCAACCAGCACCAAGCCTGGGAGGGACAGGGGGGAACTGGGTAATTGGCTCCCAGCCTCTTCACTGCCTCGCGGTCAGGTACCCCAGCAGCGCGGGAATGGGACGCAGCACGGCTGTTGCATGGCAGACAGAAATGGCACCAAGGGCCTGCACGAGTAACGGGCCTTCCTTCACCCCCCGTCTCTCCCTGTCTACTGCAGCGCGTCAGACTCGCCTGGCTCTCACCACACCCCCTCCAAGGCCGTGGGGCTCATACTCTGCGCGGGTGAGACCGTGAGGAAAAGAAGCAGGAGAGAGATTGACTGAAGCACAGGAAGGGACGGGGAGCCAGAGAGCGATAAGCCCCTTGGGGTGAAATCCTTTCATGCCAGGCGACAGCAGTGAAGCTCTAAATGGCCCATGGGACACCACTGATGTCAATGGGCATTCTGCCACTAACTTCTCTGCACACTGGCTCCCTGGAATTCTTCCACCAACTTTATTTCCTTTCAAAAATAGCCTTTTGCTACAACTGAAGTTTTGCACGTTTTCCATTTTGGTTTTAAACTGAAAAAAAATTCACCCTAGGGGTCTGACGGTTTGGTTTTTGCAGTTGTTTTTCCCGTTTCTTCCCTTTTCTCCCTCAGTTCCTTTTTTCTCTTCCCCCCCTTTTTCAGGGGCAAAAATGGAAAAAAGTGAAAAGGCAGGAAAGGAAAGAGGTAAACATGGAAACATAGGCGCCGACTCCGCGGGTGCTCCGGGGCTGGAGCACCCACAGGTAAAAATGGTGGGTGCTGAGCACCCACCAGCAGCCTCCCTATCAGCACCCCCCTAGCACCTCCCACCCACCAGCAGGCCCTGCGGATCAGCGTTTCTCCCTCACCCAGCACCTCCCACCTGCCACCATCAGCTGTTCCACGACGTGCAGGAGGCTGGGAGGGAGGGGGAGGAGTGAGGAAGGGGTGATTGGGGGAGGGGGTGGAACTGGATGGGAAGAGGCAGGGCAGGGGTAGAGCGGGGGTGGGAAGAGGCAGGGGAGGGGCCTGGGAGAAGGGGTGGAGTGGGGGCGGGGCCTGGAGCAGAGCCGGGGGTCTGTAGAGGAGAGACTTTGGGAAGTCAGTGCCCCTGCATGGAAAAACACTTCCCTCCCCAGGGCTGAATTTACATCTTACGCACCCCTAGTCACAGCATCTTCAGTGCCCGCCCCCCACACACACACTTGCCTACAGCTGACCTTTGTGCTCCACTAGGCACATGCCTACTGTGCTAATTGGAAATCCAGCCCTGCCCCTCCCCCCAAAATGTCAAAACCAATAAAGAAATAAAAGAAGAACAAAATCGCTGCAAGGTAACCTGCATCGGTTTAGCAAAATGATGAGCAACCTCAACTCCCATTAACTGTGCGTGGAACTAAGGTGTTGAGCTTCTCACTGGATTTGGCTCAGCAGGCCTCTGCTTTTCATTTATCTGTGAACCAGTGTGGGTCCAAACCTGCCTTTGAGATCTGGATTCTAGATCCAGACTCACACCTCTTCTGTCTGCAATGGGCTGAAATTAGAGCTGGCGAATACAGTAGAAAATCCATTCCATGGGTCTTCACTTGAATGTAAAATGAATTCACCACAGCCAGAGTTTTACTAGTATGAATGCTCGTGGTATAACAAGAGTTATCCTTCATCTGGGCTGGGCCAGGGCTCCTGGCGCCTTTCACTAGATATAGTCAAATAAGCCAACCCGGGATCTGAATACACTCTTTGCATCTATGGCTGCACACATAAAGAGAGGAGAAAAGGACCTACTAGAAGCATCAAGTGAGGTCTTCTTCAGCTTGAGTAGTAGCAATCTGCTTTGTTTTGATCCTGAAAGATCCAGGTTCTGGTACAAACTCCCTGTGTTTATGAGAGAGGATTACATAGCAACAGCATCTGATGTTCGTCTCAGAAGGTTTTCCAGCCCCTGCCTTCCTCCCAAAGTTCAGTGGGAAGGGGTTGGGGATTTAAGGTAATCTCCATATCTGGCCAGCGCTGCAATACCCCCAGCTCTGAAAGGAAGACGTTTTTGTGCTGCTTTTGCACTATTTCACAGGTTGCATATTTCCCAGAATGCACTGGTGTGAAATTTTTGATTTGAGATATCAAAGAGAGGAGAAGAGTGGCATGTGTGAGATTTGCTTACGGTGCACTTTTTAAACTGCCATTGAAGTGATGTATGGCTGGAACAAACAATAAAAAGCTGATTAAAACTCAGCCCTTCATAAATTAAATAGCTCTGTCTCTAGCTAGGGAGTCTGCCACTTGGCAGAGAGCTAGAACAACAGAACTCAGTGTAATGTGTATCCACAGAGTGACAGGCTGGCAGATTTATCCCTCCTCCCTACCACCTCCTGGAACAAAAGGTACAATGACAAAATCAGAAAGTTCCTGAACCCTACAGGTCTAATGATCGCTGTACAATACCTGCCCGGATGAGCTCCCTTTGTGGTAGGGGAGTCATACAAAGGTCTACACACAGCGTCAATGCCAGTATGGCTCTGTCAGTTAGCGGTGGGAGGGATTTACCAAAATAGTTACACTGCCACAACCCCTAGTGTGGAGGTAGTAATAATAATTAATAATTAGGGCTGATGATTAATTGCAGTTACGATTAATTTTTTGAGTTAATCGCATGAGGTGATTTAAAAAATGAATTGTGATTAATCACAGTTTTAATCACACTGTTACACAATAGAATACCAATTGAAATGTATTCAATAGTTTGGATGTTTTTCTACTTTTTCATATATATACATATATAAAATATGTAATTGAAATCAATGTGTATGTTATTTATTACAAATATTTGCACTGTAAAAATGATAAAAGAGAGTATTTTTTTTCAATTCACCTCACACAAGTACTGTAGTGCAATCTCTTTCTTGTGAAAGTGTAATTTACAATGTAGATTTTTTTTGTTACATAACTGCACTCAAAACCAAAACAATGTAAAACTTCAAAGCCTACAAGTCCACTCAGTCCTACTTCTTGTTCAGCCAATCACTCACGAAAGCTTATGCTCCAATATGTCTGTTAGTCTATAAGGTGCCACAGGACTCTTTGTCACTTTTTACAGATCCAGACTAACACGGCTACCCCTCTGATACTTAAGACAAACAAGTTTGTTTACATTTACAGGAAATAATGCTGCCCACTTCTTATTTACAATGTCACCATAAAGTGAGAACAGGCATTTGCATGGCACTTTTGTAGCCAGTATTGCAAGGTATTTATGTGCCAGATATGCTAAACTTCCGTATGTCCCTTCATGCTTTGGCCACCATTCCAGAGGACATACTTCCATGCCGATGATGCTCATTAAAAAAATTAATGCATTAATTACATTTGTGACTGAACTCCTTGGGGGAATTGTATGTCCCCTGCTGTTTTACCTACATTCTGCCACAGATTTCATGTAATAGCATGTTGTTCATTTTAAGAACACTTTCACAGCAGATTTGACAAAACGCAAAGGTATCAATGTGAGATTTCTAAAGATAGCTACAGCACTAAGAATCTGAAGTTGTCACGGAGTCCCCGGGCGATGCTCTGGAACTGCTCCCCACAAAGCCAGTCAGGACTTTGGGAAGCCTCCTCTCCCTCGGATCAGACTGTCTTCAGGGCAAGAAGCTCACATGGCTTCATCTCCTGGGTCTCTCCTAGGAGCATTCAGTATATGCCCCTCCGTGCACTTCCCACAGCGAGTCAGCCCAGGCGGGGTCCTGGGGAAGCCACCGGGTCCTGCACCCCCACTTCGCAGTCAGACGTGACTCTTATCATCTAAATAAACCTGTTTTACTGGCTGGCTAGGAACACAGTCCAAAACAGGTGTTCCCAGTACAGACAACAGGACCCCCTTTAGTTAGGTCCATCTGGGGCCCCAGGGAGTCTACAGCCCCGTTGGGAGGCCTGAGCCCCGTCGGGACTCCCCTCCATTTTCCAGCCAGCTTCCAAAAAACTACCCCTCCAGCCCTTCCTCTCTGGGCTTTGTCTCTTTCCCGGGCCAAGAGGTCACCTGATCTCTTTGTTCTCCCACACCTTTAGCATCCCCCTGAAAGGGGAGAAGGGCCCAGGCCATTAGTTGCCAGGCGATAGAGGGTCGGCCATAACTGAGGCACCCACACAGTATTCAGAGGAAACATTAAAAACAGTCCCACTTCGTCACAGAAGTGCCCTCCCAAATCTTAGAGGGACGAGGTGTGGAGCATGCTTTCAGACGTCTTAAGAGAGTAACACTCCAATGTGGAAACTACATAACCCAAACCACCAAAAAAGAAAATCAACCTTCTGCTGGTGGCTTGTTATGAAGCAGAGCCTGTCATCAGCATGGACACATGTCCCCTGGAATGGTGGTTGAAGCATGAAGAGACAAATGAATCTTTAGCGCATCTAGCAAGTAGATATCTTGCGATGCCGGCTACAACCGTGCCACGAGAATGCCTGTTCTCACTTTCAGGTGACATTGTGAACAAGAAGTGGGCAGCATTATCTCCTGCAAATGTAAACAAAGTTTTCTGAGCAATTGGCTGATAAAGAAGTAGGACTGAGTGAACTTGCAGGCTATAAAATTTTACATGGTTTTATTTTTGAATGCAGTTTTTTGTACATAATTCTAAATTTGTAAGTTCAACTTTCATGATAAAGAGATTGCACTATAGTACTTGTATTAGGTGAATCGAAAAATACTATTTCTTTTGTTTAAGTGCAAATACTTGTAATAAAAAATAAAGTGAGCACTGTAGACTTTGTATTCTGTGTTGTAATTGAAATCAATATATTTGAAAATGTAGAAAACATCCAAAAATATTGAAATAAATGGTATTCTGTTATTGTTTAACAGTGTGATTAATTGTGCGATTAGTCACGATTCATTTTTTTAATCACTTGACAGCCTTGTTAGTAAGTAGTGATTGTTTTGCAATAGTGCCTTGGCATGCCAGTCAGAGACTAGACATAGAACCAAAAGATGATCCCTGCCCCAAAGAGCCAGAGACAACAGGTGGAAACAGCCAGCCAGATGAGGAGCATAAGGAAACTTCCCCCTTCCATATGGGAATAGCTATACCAGTATTAGCACCTTCATACCAATATAACTGTGCCCACACCAGGGGGGTTGTATCGCTTAAACTACACCTGTATAGTTAAAGCAACACAACTTTTGTGTGTATACAAAGTCTAATAATCTGCACTATGGCAACATGCAGGCATGATTGAATTGTAGCCCTCTATCATGCTGCTTTCCCCGGGCACCTCTCCAGGAGGCACCAATGGGCGAGCGAGATGTTTTCAAAGCCTCTCTCTCTGTTCTCCTTCAGAACTCCAGTGACAGCCGGCAGCCCATGCCATCACAGGCAGCCTTTGATGTGCTCTTCCTGTTGCTAGGCATGAGTCATTGGCATTAAGCAAAGGGTCCCCTGAGCTGCAGCGTTACCTCTTCTCATTGTAGTTCCTGCCTACGGCTTGATCTCTGGCTCATCTGGTGCCTACGTGTTTTCTAAAACATTCCTTCTTTCACTCTCTGCGTGCTCTCCTTCAGGCCTGTGCTGGTGAGATTGCCTGTTATCCTGCATCTCCAATAAGCTGCCGCTCACTCGGGCTTTCAGATTCCATGGTATTTGTTCAGAATTATTCCTTCCGTTCTGTACGGAGGGTGTTTGGATGTCAACGGGTATCAAAAGTTTTAGGTATTGTTGTTGTTGGCTAGTTCTGCTGATCTGATCAGTCAGAACCAAACGTACGGCTCTTGCTTCGGGAACGTCCCAAAATCTAAGTCCCTTGCTCTCAAGTATAGACTAGAATGCAATTTGCTTCAGAATGCTCTGTCCTTCAACACTCCAGGGAATACAGTGATAATACCTGTGCTTGGTGCATTTCAGGGAAGGAGATTCCTCCATCCCTCACTGTATCTGTCTATCTATCTATCTATTTTAGGGTTTGTATTGAAAACTTTCATCATAACTTCTGGGCTCCTTCCACATCAAATATCTTGGTAATATATCTAGTGGCTTGCGTGAAGTCTCTGGCTCTTCTCTGGTTTCAGGCTATAGAAGTCTCTGTTGATGGTGTGGTGGATAGAACAGAGAGGTTGAGGGAGAATCCATCACTTCCCTTGGTAAGTTGTTCCAGTGGCTAAAAAACCTCACTTAAAAATTTCACCTTATTTCTAGTTATTTGGTTAACTTCAGCTTGCAGCCAGCAGATCTCATTCTGCCTTTTTCTGCAAGACTAAAGATCTCTCTACTATCAGAAATCTCTTCTCTTGGTAGATGCTTGCAGATCAAGCCAGAGGTTAAATCAGCCAGTCATCCCCCTCCTCTCAGGTGAGATTGTGACATCAGAGGTAGTGGTGCAAGGTAACTGACTTCTGGCAAACTGGACGCTGTGCGGATGACCACAGAAAGGATCATTAAGGTTAACCAGTGGAAGAACTAATGTGGCTTCAACTCCCAACCCTGCACTTAGCCCACTAGAGAATTGTAGAGGCCCTGCCTTCTCCTCCCCATACTTTCACACTGTGTCCTCACCCGGCCAGTATTTCACCCGCCCTTTCACTTATTTTATAGTGAGTGCTTTTTTGGGGTGGGAGAGGCAAGCACTGGAATGGGTTACCTAGGGAGGTGGTGGAATCTCCTTCCTTAGAGGTTTTTAAGGCCCAGCTTGACAAAGCCCTGGCTGGGATGATTTAGTTGGAGTTGATCCTGCTTTGAGCAGGGGCTTGGCCTAGATGACCTCCTGAGGTCCCTTCCAATCCTCATCTTCTATGATTCTATGAAAGAATTGTTATTTTATGGTAGTCACTAAAACAAAAAACTGGCAAATTGCAGCCACAAAAATTTGCTACAGCTATTCCACCCAGCTCTTTTAACAAGTGAACATTTGCAGAGCATTTGGAAGTACAAGTCTGACTGATGATTATTAGTAATGACAGAAGTCTCAGCATCAATATTATAGAACCCCTGTCAGCATTACAGGTCACCAGGACGGGCCTTAGTCTCTCTTATTCACAGGTTCATAGATTATAAAGCCAGAAGGGACCATTATGATCATCTAGTCTGGCCTCCTGCATAATAGGCCAGAGAATTCTTCCCAGTGATCCCAGTATTGAGTCCATACTGGTGGCTAAATTGCATCTCAGGAAGAGACACCCAATAGTGAGTTAAAGACTCCAAGTGATGGAGAATCCACCATGTCCCTTTGTAGGTTGCTCCAACAGTTAATTAAATAAACACCATCTGCAATTGCATCTTATTTCCAGTCTGAATTTCTCTTGCTTCATCTCCCAGCCATTGAATCTCATTCTGCCTTTGCCTTCTAGATGAGAAAGCCCCCTACTATCAGAAATCTTCTCCCTGTGTAGGTATGTACAGGCCATGATGCAGCACCACATTGTAAATGATTCTGATATCTCAGCACATGTCCACATGTACAATAAATCCCAGCAGTGACTACAGACAGTCTGACATGGGAGGGTGGGGATTCGACCCATTCAGGGCCATGTGAGGGGGGGGTACCAGTTGCTTCAAGCTAATGGAGCACTGGGGTGGTGATGAGCTGAGGCCCCTGGGAAGGAGGACCTCTCTCGCTTTCTTGTAGCCACATCACTGCTTCCTCCTTACTCCATCCTGTACTTCTCTATCTACCTCCAAACACACGCACATCAGTTCTGGGCATGCTCTCTTTTGCCCTCTGGCATGAAACTGAACTCCCAGCCCCTCCCCCTCTCCCTCCCCACGCACCGCCAAGCGGGCATGGCAGAGCACTTTGGGGGGGGAAGGAGGGGGGGTCATACACTGAGGCTGGGCTGGGAAATGATTGAATGGCTTTGCTCTCCGATTTCCTTTCCTGGGCGTGAGTGGATGTTCCTGTGACCCCAAGAGCACCGCTGATGCCAGATGCCAAGGACTTCTTCGTATGTAACAGAGAAACTCAGCTGGCCAGACCAACTCAATACACCTCACACACTGTTGTCTTGATAAAAACAACAAGGAGTCCTTGTGGCACCTAAGAGACTAACACATTTATTTGGGCATAAACTTTTGTGGGCTAGAACCCACTTCATCAGATGAATGAAGTGAAAAATACAGGAGCAGGTATAAATACATGAAAGGAAGGGGGTTGCTTTACCAAGTGTGAGGTCAGTCTAATGAGATAAATCAATTAACAGCAGGATACCAAGGGAGGAAAAATAACTTTTGAAGTGGTAAGAGAGTGGCCCATTACTGACAGTTGACAAGAAGGTGAGAGTAACAGTAGGGAGAAATTAGTATTGGGGAAATTAAGTTTAGGTTTTGTAATGACCCAACCACTTACAGTCTTTATTCAGGCCTAATCAGATGATGTCCAGTTTGCAAATTAATTCCAGTTCTGCAGCTTCATGTTGGAGTCTGTTTTTGAAGTTTTTTTGTTGAAGAATTGCCACTTTTAGGTCTGTTATTGAGTGACCAGTGAGATTGAAGTGTTCTCTTACTGGTTTTTGAATGTTATGATTCCTGATGTCAGATTTGTGTTCATTTATTCTGTTGTGTAAAGACTGTCTGGTTTGGCCAATGTACATGGCAGAGGGGCATTGCTGGCACATGATGGCATATATCACATTGGTGGATGTGCAGGGGAACGAGCCCTGGATGGTGTGGCTGATGTGGTTAGGTCCTTCAATGGTGTCCCTTGAATAGATATGTGGACAGAGTTGGCACCGGGGTTTCTAGCAGGGTTTGGTTCCTGGGTTGGTGTTTTTGTTGTGTGGTGTGTAGTTGCTGGTGAGTATTTGCTTCAGGTTGGGGGGCTGTCTGTAGGCGAGGACTGGTATGTCTCCCAAGGTCTGTGAGAGTGAAGGATCATACTTCAGGATAGGTTGTAGATCCTTGATGATGCGCTGGAGAGATTTTAGTTGGGGGCTGTAGGTGATGGCTAGTGGCAGTCTGTTACTTTCTTTGTTGGCCCTGTCTTGTAGTGGGTGACTTCTGGCTACCCTTCTGGCTCTGTCCATCTGTTTCTTCACTTCACCAGGTGGGTAATGCAGTTTTAAGAATGTTTGATAGAGATTCTGTAGGTGTTTGTCTGTTTGACGGATCGGAGCAAATGTGGTTGTATCTTAGAGCTTGGCTGTAGACAGTGGATCATGTGATGTGATCTGGATGAAAGCTGGAGGCATGTAGGTAAGTATAGCGGTCAGTAGGTTTCCGGTATAGGGTGGTGTTTATGTGACCATTGTGTATTAGCACTGTAGTGTCTAGGAAGTGGACCTCTTGTGTGGACTGGTCCAGGCTGAGGTTGATGGTAGGGTGGAAATCATTGAAATCTTGGTAGAATTCCTCAAGGGCCTCCTTCCCATGGGTCCATATGATGAAGATATCATCAATGTAGTGCAAGTAGAGTAGGGACATTAGGGAACGAGAGCTGAGGAAGTGTTGTTCTAAGTCAGCCATAAAAATGTTGACATACTGAGGGGCCATGCAGATACCCATAGCAATCCTGCTGACTTGAAGGTATAAATTGTCCCCAAATCTGAAATAGTTGTGGGTGAGGACAAAGTCACAAAGTTCAGCCACCAGGTTTTCCATAACATTATTGGAGATATTGTTCCTGATAGCTTGTAGTCCATCTTTGTGTGGAATGTTGGTGTAGAGGGCTTCTACATCCATAGTGGCTAGGATGGTGTTTTCAGGAAGATCACCAATGGATTGTGGTTTCCTCAGGAAGTCAATGGTGTCTCAAAGATAGCTGGGAGTGCTGGTAGCGTAGGGCCTGAGGAGAGAGTCTACATAGCCAGATAACCCTGCTGTGAGAGTGCCTATGCTTGAGATGATGGGGCATCCAGGATTCCCAGGTTTATCGATTTTGAGTAGCAGATAGAATACCCCTGGTCGGGGTTCTAGGGGTGTGTCAGAGTAGATTTGTTTCTGTGCTTCTTTAGGGAGTTTCTTGAGCAGATGGTGTAGTTTCTTTTGGTAATCCCCAGTGGGGTCAGCGGGTAATGGCCTGTAGAATGTGGTGTCAGAGAGTTGTCTAGAAGTCTCTTGTTCATATTCCAGCCTATTCATGATGACTACAGCACCTCCTTTGTCAGCTTTTTTTATTATGATGTCAGAGTTGTTTCTGAGGCTGTGGATGGTGTTGTGTTCTGCATGGCTGAGGTTATGGGACAAGTGATGCTGCTTTTCCACAATTTCAGCTCGTGCACATCGACGGAAGCACTCTATGTAGGAGTCCAGTCTGTTGTTTCGACCTTCAGGAGGAGGCCACACAGAATCCTTCTTTTTGTAGTGTTGGTAGGAAGCTTCCTGTGTTGGCCACTGAACAGTTCTTTTTGTAGTGTTCAGTGGTGTGTTGGAAATATTCCTTGAGTTGGAGACATCGAAAGTAGGATTCTAGGTAACCACAGAACTGTATCATGATAGTCATTTAAAAGATAGCACGTAACATATCATTAGAAAACTAATAAGCCGCTGGTCATTAGTATCACTGTGAAATGTATGTAACGACACTACTTGTGAAATTATGGATAGTGGAGTTTGAAAACAGACCAAGAAGTCAAAATAGGGTTTTTTTCCCAGACAAAGGAGAATGGCCAGCGGCTCTTGTGCTCAATCGCAAATCAGTCCAGGCGTAGTCAAGAACAATGGGCTCTTCATTGCATTGGGGATTACAGGAAGACCATTTGCAATGCAAAATCAGAGGAGACTGCAAAAATTAGCATGATGTTGGCTCCCTGGGGGACACAGAAAGCTGTGCCCCCAGCAGGGCGTCTTGACTTTGAAAACAAAGATACATTTTGAGGATCTAAGGTCCCGCTGAAAGCTTTTGGGAGACCCGTCATATAGAGCACAAAGGGGAGCAGCACTCTAAGTTCTTGAAAAATGGATCTTCTTGGCCTGGGAGATGAGTGTACAGTAGAACCTCAGAGTTATGAGCACCAGAGTTACGAACTGACCAGTCAACCACACACCTCCTTTGGAACCGGAAGTACACAACCAGGCAGCAGTGGAGACCAAAAAAAGCGCAAATCCAGTACAGTACTGTGTTAAATGTAAATTACTAAAAACGTAAAGGGAAAATTTAAAAAAATAAGATTTGTTGAGTGTAGACAGGCATACTCACCCCTACGGCACCTCCTGCTGGTGACTCCTGGGAATTAGCTCGGTTCCAGCTCCAGAGCGTCCTTTGCAGGCCAGTGAGCCGCCTGTCCTCTGGCCCCCGTGTCCCTTCCTGGACCCGGTGCCCTTTTACCTGGGGTGCTGCCCCTGGCAGTAACTCCTCAGTCTTAGGGTCTCCCCTCCCAGAGAACCCCCCAACCCACAATCCCCACTTTGCCCCAGTTTTGGCTACTGCCAAGTCTCCATCTAGCCCCTGTTCCCTGGGGCCAACTGCAGTATCAGCCACTCATCATAGGCAAAAGGGTTTGGACCTTCTGCCTTAGCCTACCCCTGGGCTGCCCTCTGCAACCCCCAGTACCTTTTAGCCTAATGCTAGGCAGCAGCCTGGGGCTTTCCAGGCAGGAGCTCCCCAGCTCCTCTGCCTTTCCCCAGCCCTGCTCCACTCAGGTACCCGGTCTCTAGCTTCCGGCAGCCAGGCCCATCTCCCTCTGAATGCAGAGAGAGACTGTCTAGGCTCCTGACTTCTCTGGCCTTCTTATAAGGCCTTGTTGCTCAGTTTGGGGCATGGCCCCAGCTGCAGCCACTTCCCCCAATCAGCCAGGGTTTTTCCTTGCCCTCTGCAGGGCTTTTCCAACCCCTTCCAGGCTAGAGCGGGTGGTCACCCCGCTACATTGAGGTAAAGAAACTTTCTGTGCTTCTTTCATTTAAATTAAGAGGGTTAAAAGCAGTATTTTTCTTCTGCACAGTAAAATTTCAAAGCTGCATTAAGTTCAATAGTCAATGTTTTGAGAGAACAACCATAATGTTTTGTTCAGAGTTACGAACATTTCAGAGTTACATACAGTCTCCGTTCCCAAGCTGTTCAGAACTCTGAGGTTCTACTGGAGCTGAGAACTGACTATAGGTGGAAAAGCTGCATGAACGAAGATTATAACTCACCAAAATGAAGTTTTAGTCACTAGAAAGCAGGTTTGGTTTGGTTTTACTTGCACCCAATACCTGTTTCTTTTGTTCTTACTTATTATCACTTAAACCTCTGTTCCTTGGTAATAAACTTGTTCTTGTTTTATTACAAAACCAGCTCAGTGATGTGTGTTAAACTGAAGAGTAAAATCCCAGTCAGGCTACCAGGCTGGTGTGTGCTCTGGCTTTTTGGAGGCAGGGAATTGAATCACTTCTGTGAGGGTCCAGGTAGAGGGACTGGGCACGGAAGGGCAGGTGCTTTTGGGAGACTCGAGATTGGAAGGGCTGTTGGTGTCATTGTGCAAGGAGTAACCAGGCTGGGGGAAGCCAAGGTGAGGCCATCATGCTGTGAGCAGGCAGCTGTGTCAGGCCTGTAAGCCAAAGTGGCACAGTACAGGGCACCCAGGGGTACAGAGCCCCTTACAGGCCCGGGTGAACCCCCAAAGCATCACAGTCACACCAGCTAATTTTCATGATGGCCTATAAAAATGTATACAGGAAACTCACAGTCCCTAAACATCTCTGTGATGGGGGAGGGATAGCTCAGTGGTTTTAGCATTGGCCTGCTAAACCCAGGGTTGTGAGTTCATTCCTTGAGGGGGCCATTTAGGGAACTGGGGTAAAAATCTGTCTGGGGATTGGTCCTGCTTTGAGGAGGGAGTTGGATTAGATGAGCTCCTGAGGTCCCTTCCAACCTTGAGATTCTATGATTCTCCCTTGCCCTGAAAGGGTTAAGGGAGGTTGAGAAGAGGGCTATTTAACCCAATGGGCCACAGCTGAGATGAATCAGGTGGCTAAGCAATCCCCTGCCTGAGGCAGGGAACCCAGCTGGGGAGAAACCAGCTCCACTGGACTTACAAAAGCAGCAAAGAATCCTGTGGCACCTTATAGACTAACAGACGTTTTGCAGCATGAGCTTTCATGGGTGAATACCCACTTCTTCGGATGCAAGTAGTGGAAATTTCCAAGGGCAGGTTTATAAATGCAAGCAAGAAGCAAGCTAGAGATAACGAGGTTAGTTCAATCAGGGAGGATGAGGCCCTGTTCTAGCAGTTGAGTGAAAACCAAGAGAGGAGAAACTGGTTCTGTAGTTGGCAAGCCATTCACAGTCTTTGTTTAATCCTGAGCTGATGGTGTCAAATTTGCAGATGAACTGGAGCTCAGCAGTTTCTCTTTGAAGTCTGGTCCTGAAGTTTTTTTGCTGCAGGATGGCCACCTTAAGATCTACTATTGTGTGGCCAGGGAGGTTGAAGTGTTCTCCTACAGGTTTTTGTATATTGCCATTCCTAATATCTGATTTGTGTCCATTTATCCTTTTCCTTAGAGACTGTCCAGTTTGGCCGATGTACATAGCAGAGGGGCATTGCTGGCATATGATGGCATATATAACATTGGTGGATGTGCAGGTGAATGAACCTGTGATGGTGTGGCTGATCTGGTTAGGTCCTGTGATGGTGTTACTGGTGTAGATATGCGGGCAGAGTTGGCATCGAGGTTTGTTGCATGGATTGGTTCCTGAATTAGAGTTACTATGGTGTGGTGTGCAGTTACTGGTGAGAATATGCTTCAGGTTGGCAGGTTGTCTGTGGGCGAGGACTGGCCTGCCACCCAAGGCCTGTGAAAGTGTGGGACCATTGTCCAGGATGGGTTGTAGATCCCTGATGATGCACTGGAGGGGTTTTAGCTGGGGACTGTATGTGATGGCCAGTGGAGTCCTGTTGGTTTCTTTCTTGGGTTTGTCTTGTAGTAGGAGGCTTCTGGGTACACGTCTGGCTCTGTTGATCTGTTTCCTTATTTCCTCGTGCGGGTACTGTAGTTTTGAGAATGCTTGGTGGAGATTTTGTAGGTGTTGGTCTCTGTCTGTGGGGTTAGAGCAGATGCGGTTGTACCTCAGTGCTTGGCTGTAGACAATGGATCTTGTGGTGTGCCCGGGATGGAAGCTGGAGGCATGAAGGTAGGCATAGCGGTTGGTAGGTTTTCGGTATAGGGTGGTGTTAATGTGACCATCAATTATTTGCACCGTAGTGTCTAGGAAGTGGACCTCCCGTGTAGATTGGTCCAGGCTGAGGTTGATGGTGGGGTGGAAGCTGTTGAAATCGTGGTGGAATTTTTCCAGAGTCTCCTTCCCATGGGTCCAGATGATGAAGATGTCATCAATGTAGCGTAGGTAGAGAAGGGGTGTGAGTGGACGGGAGCTGAGGAAGCGTTGTTCCAGGTCAGCCATAAAAATATTGGCATATTGTGGGGCCATGTGGGTGCCCATAGCGGTGCCACTGATCTGGAGATATATATTGTCATCAAATTTGAAATAGTTGTGTGTGAGGATAAAGGCACAGAGCTCAGCAACCAGTTGTGCTGTGGCATCATCAGGGATACTGTTTCTGACAGCTTGTATTCCATCAGCATGTGGGATGTTTGTGTAGAGAGATGTTTGTTTGTTTCCTGCCCCTGGAAATTTCCACTACTTGCATCCGAAGAAGTGGGTATTCACCCACGAAAGCTCATGCTGCAAAACGTCTGTTAGTCTATAAGGTGCCACAGGATTCTTTGCTGCTTCTACAGAACCAGACTAACACGACTACCCCTCTGACACTGGACTTACAAAGACAGGAAATGGGCTGCTGGGAAATAGGCAGTGGTCATTCCCTGGGAGACGGGAGGTGAGTTTGGGCTGGCAAGTCCCAGGGGGGGTGTTAGATGGTAGAACAGGGCTCAGGGAAAGGTCGTGAGGACTAGGAGGGAACAGACCTTGATTGCTGATTAGAAGGTCCCTGGGCTGGAACCTGGAGTAGAGGGCAGGCCTGGGTTCCCCTCCCTGCCACTGAGGGAGTGGCATCATGGGGCAGTGAATGGGAAGACTGCCTGAGACAGCTAGTGTGGAGAGAGACTTTGGAAAACTTTGCTTCCCCGAAAGGGGGAAATGCGCTGAGTGACCTGGCTGGAGGGCTGAGTCTTGAAGAGACAGCAGCAGCTCGTGGTGCGAGAGGGGGGCTGCAGACTCAGCGGGAGAGGCAGAGAGATGGTGTGCAACCCTGGGAAGGGGTGTCGACCTGGTGAGCTAATCCTCAGAACGGCCGGGGGAGGCGTCCCCTACGGGGAGTGTAGCGCCTTGTCACAATCACCCTAAATGATCCTGATCTCCTTCGAATCTGACTTGGGGCTTAGGGCCAGCTCCATTTCCCCCTTTACCTGTGAACCCTAGGGCACCTCATCAGGTACCACCTGGGCACGGAGGAATAGTATCGTAATATAAACTCTGCCTGGGATCTGAGGTGCTTCCCCACCTCTGCAGGAAGTAGCTGCCCAGGAAAGGGGGCAGTAGTGCCAGACCAACTCAGTGGAGTCTGCTCCTTCTGATCATGCTGCACCTTGGAGACAAAGGGACCAGCCGTCGACGGGTGCACCGCCGGAAGCACCATTAGCTCGCTAGCTATTCTTCCAAGAGAGATATTGCAGCTGGTTCTGCGGCACTTATCCTGTTGCTCCCTCTCCCAGCAAGAGTGGACTTTCAGGCCTAATGAAAATGCTGGCAGCTCCTTATCTGCAGTGCAGCTCCTCAGCACGGTTGCAGTTAGATTGTGCTGAAAATATCGTTCAGATCCACGGGCGACCGAAGGGTTTCAGGGCTAGATAAAGTATTCTGTAATGGTGTCCACAATGGGTGAAGCCAAAGGGGCAGGGCTAATGGAGTCGAGGTGGCAGGACATGAAGGTCCAGGCCTGCTGTGCATTTTGACAAAAACAGGAGTGAGTGGCGGCATGGCCAGGGAAGCAAGATCCAGCAGCTGACTTGGCAGAACTGGTCCTGCCCATGTGGACACCCCAGGCGAGACTGGATGTCTCCCTGCTCCAGGCGGGTGCAGCCACACCATCTTTTTGGAGAGTGAGTAATGTATTCCCTAAGCCCATCAAATTGAGCATGTTGTGTGAGCAACAACCTACACAGTGCTGCTCTGGGGTCACTGGCAGGTTAAGTTTTAGCCAGGGAAAGTGAGTTGTGCTTTCTGCCTCCTATCGGCCCTTTGCAGGGCAAGAAAGCTGCAGGTCAACCTCTAGGCGAAGCTCCATCTGGAGCTGCCACATCTGGGGCTCATGGCAGGTCCCTGAAATCCTCCACCTCCCTCTCCACTGGGATCACTCCAGCAGAGTGAATTATGGACCATTCGCCCTTCACAGGACATTGTTACACAGGATACAGGCAGGAATTCAGCTGCAGGTCATTTGATCAGCTACCGTCTAGCCATGGTATAAACTTACATTTGTGCCAATAAAAAGACCTTAACATTCACGTCCCTGTGTCTTTTTCCTGCTTCTGTGTAATTTCTTTTTAACCTTGATGTTATCTGGCTGCAGTTAAATAGCTTCAATCTAAAGGACACCTCCTCAATATTGATTCTGACTGTTTAAACTTAGTTATTTCATTCAATCTGTTCTCAGTATGGTACCACACATGAACACCCTGCTCTCCTTATGCAGGCATCATCCGTTATTGGCTTAGTATTAAATGGTCTCATTCAACATCAGATACACAGAATATTTATCTTAATTTCTGCATGCTAGAAAGATCCCAAGCAGATGACATTTTCAATCAATTAACTGGCTCCTCTTTCTTCTCCAAATTAGCTTTCTGTAACGGGCTCCTGCAGCTATATAGCAAGGAAATTATGTCTTTAGGAAGAGAAAAGGCAACCGTAGAATGGAAAACAAATGCAATTTAGCAAAGATCAGCTCCTAGTTTGCAGCTCAATCTGGGAATATAGGTGAGTTATGAGCACTCACCTTTGCTGTCAGTTCACATTGTAATTTATGCACAAGTGCACACTGATTTAGGGTGTGATCTTTGGCTAACCAACAGGAGACATGTTGGACCTGAATTTCAGGCTGAGGGAACTCGGAACATGAAATGGTGCTTTCCATCTCTCGGTCACTGGCTCTCCTCTGGCCCAGCTCACTGCATCACCATGGCTGTTTGAGGGGGTTTTGGTGACATAGGTAAAATGAGTGGTGGTATCTAAGTCCAACCCCTAGTGGACACGTTGCAGAGAGGATTGGCATTTTTGCATCAAAACATTTTTCAAGGGACAAATTGGACATTTTCCTTTTGGTTGAAAGTTTCTAGTTTTTCAGTGCAAACCAGGAAACTGAAACCATTTCTAGGACAAGTAAAGTTGTTGGGTTTTTTTACCCAAACCCCAAGGTTTTTGCTAAAAGTGGCTATTAAAGACAGTAATTTTTTTTCAGGTTACATTGTTTTCCATTGAAAACCAGCTACAATTTTCATGGGAAATCTTGAAAGAAATATTTTTTTAAAACATCCCATGGAAAATAATTGGCCTTTTTCAACATAGTAGCTACATTGGTCTTCTCAGATGGACTCCAAGCACCGAACGGGCTACGCCTTGTGAATTCCCCCCGGTCAGTAGGACGGATCCCCTGGCCTTCATGGTCAGCGTTGTGGCATGCTAGCTCGGAGGCCTGGTGGCAACTGGCCTGGCCCAACTCACCATTGCCCATCCCTAGTCATGATGGCAATGGGAACCTCTGTGCACCGCTTGCAATGGTCCAGCTAGTGGTCGGCCTCTCCTCTCTAGCAGGCTGCTGTCCCCAAGATATGTTCATCATCAGCTGCCCTGTCCCTCTTCTGAGGCAGGTGGAAGTTTTTAATCATTGAGTTCATTAGTTGATGCATTCCCCTGAGGTCTGGCTAAAGAGCAAGCCAGTATATCTTAGCAGGGCAGTGCTGACAGCTCTCTGCTTCTCTGCTACCAGACAGCCGACTGATGCAGCTTTTAAATGTCAGTAAATCTCCTACACTAAATCGATCCTCAGAACTAACCTGGATAGGATAGGAAGTGCCTGGCATAGGTCCCTCCCACTGAGCAGCCTTTCCAGGGGGCAGTGAAGCCATCTCAGACCTTCCCCATGCTTTCCAGGCTTCCCCCCCTGCACTGAAGTAGCTGTGGTGTCTGTGACACACTGTCCCTCAAAATAGCCCCCATATTCATAATTCATACATGGGTGTGATATTTCATACAAAGCATGTCATGTGAGAGATCTTATGAAAGGCCGTGATCTGCTGAAACCCATTGTTCTGTCCAAATATGTATATCATTCGTGTGTATGATGTTATGAGATTTTGATGTATGGTTGTGACTTAAATATGCTGTAAATTTTAGAGTCTCTACTGCTAACCACTCCCAGGAGGGTATTAAGCGACTATTAATCAGCCGGGGCATTGTCATCCAGGGATTTACAATTCAATGACAGGTGTGCAAGCACCACACAATGGGGACTGCTCAGCTCTATGACTCAGTTGGACAAGACCACCAAGGGGGTTGCTCAACCCTGTGACTCAGGAAAGCCCATCAGGACATGTCCGGGCACGTGTCTTCCAGGCACATGGACTGAGGGTATGAAATAAGGGACAGTGGCACCATGCCTTGGCCTTTCTCCTCCTCCATGTACGCTGGGAGCAACAAGAACACTGGAAAGACAGAAGACTTCAACTGAGGAGACTGGCCCAGATTTAAGGGAGAAGTCCGTGTATTATGATCTAAATGCTGCCTAGTGTAATAGCATTTAAGATTTAGGTTGTGCGCTTGTCTTCTATTTTCTTTGGTGACTATCTCTGGCATTTTATGCCCACCACTTATAATCACTCAAAATCGATCTTTCTGTAGTTAATAAACCTGCTTTATATTTTACCTAAACAGTGTGTTTTGGTTGACGTGCTTGGGAAATCTCAGCACAGGTTACGAAGGCTTGTGCATCTCCTCTCCGCATTGAGGGAGGGGCGGAGTGGGTAATAAATGTCCACTGGTCAGGCTTCTGACCAGGGCAAGACAGTACAGCTCTGGGGTGTAAGGCTGGTGCCTTTCTCTGTGTGATTCGTGAGTGGCTCTGGGAGCATTCATGCAATCTAGGGACTCCACATGCTGTTATGCTGAGTGATAACAGCACCTGGAGGGGTTTGCTGTTTGTCACCAGCAAAGCATTACAAGAGACAGCCCAGGCTGGAGAGCTAAGGGGACACAGTGGTACCCCAGTTCCAGGTTTTACCCCTGGGATCCCATCACAGTATCACCCACACTCAGCAGGGGAGCTTACTCCCCTTGGACGCCTGCCTCTACCTCTACTATCCTGGCTGCAGTAAATGATTGCAAACAAAGCCTGTTTCAAAGAGGTTCTGCGCATCTCTCGCACGCTCCATTATGTTCTAATTACGGTTGAGCTGACGGAGCCCAGATGTGAGGAAAGCTGGCCTTGTGGCCAAGTGAGTGGCCAGAGACTCAGGAAATCTGCACTCAATTCCCACCTTTGCTAGTGACTCTGGTGACCTGAGGAAAGTCACTTCAATCTCTCTGGGCCTCACCTATAAAATGGAGCTAATAGCAGTGCCCTACTGCACAGTGCTGCAGTGAGGAAAACCTCCATTAGTGTCTGTGATCCTCAAAGGAGGAGCACCCCTGGAAAAACGTTGAAGTAATAATTCCATGCTCCTAGAGCTGGTAATGCAGCCTGTGAATCCAGCCCTTTCTGGTGGGCAAATTGTTCTTAACATGACCCTAATTTCTGCCATTTTTAAATCAAGACGGGATGTTTTTCGAACAGATCTGCTCTAGGAATGATTTTGGGGACAGTTTTCTGGCCTGTGCTATCAAGGAGGTCAGACTAGACCAGGAGTGGCCAACCTGGGGCTCTGGAGCCACATGCGGCTCTTCAGAGGTTAACATGCGGCTTCCTGAGTAGGCACCGATTCCGGGGCTGGAGCTACAGGCACCAACTTTCCAGTGTGCCAGGGGGTGCTCACTGCTCAACCCCTGGCCCTGCACCCACTCCACCCCCTCTCCTGATCCTGCCATGCCCTAGCTCCTTCCCCCTCCCCACAGAGCCTCCTGCACAGCACGAAACAGGTGACTGGAGATGTGGGGAGGGAGGGGGAGGCGCTGATCAGTGGGCTGCTGACGTATTACTGTGGCTCTTTGGCAATGTACATTGGTAAATTCTGGATCCTTCTCAGGCTCAGGTTGGTCACCCCTGGACTAGATGATCCCAATGGTCCATTCTGGCCTTGGAATCTGGGAGTGCACTTGTGAATCACAGCTATTAATTGGAGAGTTTGGATGAACAGCATCCAGCTGGTAGGGTGTTTGCCATTGATTCCATCTGATGGTCACTGCTTGTGAGTTGTGCTGTGTGACTCATCACGTGGCACTGCTTGTGGGTTGTGCCGTGTGACTCATCATGTGGCACTGCTTGTGGGTTGTGCTGTGTGACTGATTGTGTGGCACTGTTAGTGCTCCCGGACGAGATGGTTTATCAGTTTTAAGCAGAAGAGTAATGACTGGCAAATAACAAACTTTCATAATAGATTTCCAAACAAATCCTGAATCATTCTCAGATCTGTCAAATTTGGGTTTTTGCAAATGTTTTCAGGAATAGCTGGAAGTTGTCCAAGGAACCCCAGCTCATCTGAAGGTCTTGGGTAGAGAGAGTCTGAGAACCTCTGAAGCAGGCGATCCTGTTGGGATGTGTTACATACACTTATACAACACTGTGCATCACAAGGGTGGGAGGGATAGCTCAGTGGTTTGAGCATTGGCCTGCTAAACCCAGAGTTGTGAGTTCAATCCTTGAGGGGGCCACTTAGGGATTTGGGGCAAAAAATTGGTCCTGCTAATGAAGGCAGAGGGCTGGACTCAATGACCTTTCAAGGTCCCTTCCAGTTCTAGAAGATTGGTATATCTCCACTTATATAAATAAATAAAGCATTTCATTCATGGTACCCATAAAGCAGCACTCAACTGCTGGGCCAAACCCTGCACTGGGGTAAATTCACTGACTGCAGTAGCTACTCCAGCATAACCAAGGTTAGAAACTGTTCTTGCTTTTGAATGACAAAGCGATCAAAATATCTTTAACAGCTAGTAGGCAAACTCGCTACTTAAACTGCATGTTTATTAGGCCTGCACATATTCATTACACCAAAATGAAATATATTTTCTAAATTATTAATATTTGCAAATGTTTATGAAAATAGAGAACAAATGAACATGATATGAGCCAGATGAACGAGGGGCTAATGATAATCCTTATACATCTGCATATGGAAAATAAGGAACATTGAATTAATAAGATTTATCCTGATTCCTAAGTATTTTAGATTATTTTTTTAAAAACCTATTAGACTTGAGATTTCCACATAAAACAAGACAAAATACTACAAGAAGACATTAGAGCCAATCTATTCTTCATATTGGTCATAAAATCAATTGCATTTATTGTTCAGCCTTTATTTCTGCATTTTATTAAAGTGCACATCGCCACCAGATAGGGAAATAAATAATTGATACCCTTACATACATCACCTACAAAATATTTATTGGAAAAAAATAACTTCTTTATCACCCATTTCCTTTGATAGCAATGTTATGCAACTCGCAACCTTAATGGCCTTTTTTACAGGAAAACGTAACAGCTACTTATTATTTTAGAGCGTTTAACATCATTTCATAACAAAGCACAGTCTTTGTCCAGGGTCTACCCTGTTATCTAGTGCTCAGTGGAATGGTTATGTGCCACTGTGTCCAACAATTTACTGTTATCAACATGAGAAGCATTTCAGCGCCTTCACCTGGCTAATATGTGTTTCCAAAATATGGATTTCTCTGATCTTTATGTGGAGATTGGATGTGTCTTTCTGACAGACCGGTTCTAGGTCATTCACAAGTTCTGAGGCTGGATGCAGGACTCCTGCAATGAAATTCTCTGGCCTGTCTTCTCCAGAAGGGCAGGTTAGATGATCCTAATGGTCCCTTCTGTCCTTTAAATCTATGACTCTGCAGGTAGTAGGTTGACCACAAGCCCATGGGGCCGGATGCACTGCATCCGAGGGTGCTAAAGGAGTTAGCAGATGTGATTGCAGATCCATTGGCCATTATCTTTGAAAACTCATGGCGACCAGGGGAGATCCCAGATGACTGGAAAAAGGCTAATGTAGTGCCCATCTTTAAAAAAGGAAGAAGGAGGATCCGGGGAACTACAGGCCACTCAGCCTCACCTCAGTCCCTGCAAAAATCATGGAGCAGGTCCTCAAGGGATCAATTCTGATGCACTTAGAGGAGAGGAAAGTGATCAGGAACAGTCAGCATGGATTCACCAAGGGCAAGTCATGCCTGACTAACCTAATTGCTTTCTATGATGAGATAACTGGCTCTGTGGATGAGGGAAAAGTTGTGGACGTGTTATTCCTTGACTTTAGCAAAGCTTTTAATACGGTCTCCCACCGTATTCTTGATGATAAGTTAAAGAAGTATGGGCTGGATGAATGGACTATAAGATGGATAGAAAGTTGGCTAGATCGTCGGGCTCAACGGCTAGTGATCAATGGGTCCATGACTAGTTGGCAGCCAGTATCAAGTGGAGTGCCCCAAGGGTCAGTCCTGGGGCCAGTTTTGTTCAATATCTTCATTAATGATCTGGAGGATGGCGTGGACTGCACTCTCAGCAAGTTTGCAGATGACACTAAACTGGGAAGGGTGGTAGATATGCTGGAGGGTAGGGATAAGATACAGAGGGACCTAGACAAATTAGAGGATTGGGCCAAAAGAAATCTGATGGGGTTCAACAAGGACAAGTGCAGAGACCTGCACTTAGGATGGAAGAATCCCATCCACTGCTACAGACAAGGGACCTAGTGGCTAGGCAGCAGTTCTGCAGAAAAGGACCTAGGGGTTACAGTGGACAAGAAGCTGGATATGAGCCAACAGTGTGCCCTTGTTGCCAAGAAGGCTAATGGCATTTTGGGCTGTGTAAGTAGGGGCATTGCCAGCAGATTGAGGAACATGATCATTCCCCTCTACTCGGCATTGGTGAGGCCTCATCTGGAGTACTGTGTCCAGTTTTGGGCCCCACACTACAAGAAGGATGTGGAAAAATTGGAACGTGTCCAGCAGAGGGCAACAAAAATGATTAAGGGGCTGGAGCACATGACTTATGAGGAGAGGCTGAGGGAAATGGGATTGTTTAGTCTGCAGAAGAGAAGAATGAGGGGGGATTTGATAGCTGCTTTCAACTACTTGAAAGGGGGTTCCAAAGAGGATGGATCTAGACTGTTCTCAGTGGTACCAAATGATAGAACAAGGAGTAATGGTCTCAAGTTGCAGTGGGGGAGGTTTAGGTTGGATATTAGGAAACACTTTTGCACTAGGAGGGTGGTGAAGCACTGGAATGGGTTATCTAGGGAGTAGGTGGAATCTCCTTCCTTAGAGGTTGTTAAGGTCAAGCTTGACAAAGCCCTGGCTGGGATGATTTAGTTGGGGTTGGTCCTGCTTTGAGCAGGGGGTTGGACTAGACACCTCCTGGGGTCCCTTCCAACCCTGATAGTCTATGATTCTGTGACCCAGTGCCCAGCATTATGGAAGAGTGCAAGAGGAGTAGCCCCATAAGAATGAAGTGTGTGAAGAAGAGGATAGAATTATGGGGTCCTGGTCTCTAGACTACAGCATGTGCCGAAGGCTGTATTCCCAACCCACCCCTTCTTCTAGGAGAGACAGCCTCTGCGCCCCTAAACCCACTTCCAGCAGCAGCCCTGCCTCCTTAGATCATCCAACTCTTCTCCCTGTGGCCTGGGCACGGCAGTCCCTACGGTACACTGTGTAGGGATTTATTCTATTTCTAAGTGTCCCAGTAAGTGAGGCTCCTAGCGCTGGTCCACAGCCTGAGACAACTCCATGTGAGGCCATTTGTCCTGATATTCAACCTAAATGTTCTTTTCCTTTAAATGAATCTTGTTCCTACTTCTTCCCTTCTGGGGTGGAATCCTGACACCGTCCAAACTCCAACTGACCTCAGTAAGGCAAAGATTTTATTCATGGGGCCTCTAGAAATAATTCTTCTCTGGCTTTAGTCTTTATGCCCACCAGATTTTTGTACACACTCTCCCAGCCAGTAGCTGTCTGTCTGGTTTTCATTTTTCCTTCTCCCATTGTCATTCTTCTCTGAATTTGGGTGGGGAAATTGATATGGCAGAATGTACAGCTTTGTGAGTCAGCTAAGAATCCTTAACCCTCCTATAACCTCCCTTACCCTCGTACCTCACTGTCTTTATCCTCACAACCGCCTTGCGGCACTAATAGCCCCATTTGTCGATGGGGGACTGAGGCCCAGAGACAGCAAGTGCCTGGCCCAGGCTCACACATTGAATCCAGGTTTCCCAGATCCCTTAACCATTGGACCCGCCTGCCTCAACACTGATGCGCTTGTTAGAACCTTGTTAATATTTCCATCATTAAAGAAAATGGTTAAAAGAGAAAAGCAATTTCCCTGCCTTCTTTAATGACAATCGAGCACTAACCTTCGTGTGTATGGTTATTAATTAAATCTTTGGCCATGAAAAAGCCCTGGCTGTGTTCAGCACCAGCCTTGAGATGCGCTATGTAACATCCAGTTACCCCCATGAGCCACTGCAGGCCTTCTCCTCTGCTGTGTCTGCCTGGCCGTGGTCACTTGCAGAGCACATGTGAACTGCGTCTCTTGCACTGGCACCAGCCATCAGAATTCCCTTGGAAGTTAGTCTCCTGGCTGACATTCTTCAGTTTCACAGTTCGTAAGAACAGATCATAAGAACCTAAGAGTGGCCAGATAGGGTCAGACCAATGGTCCATCTAGTCCAGCCACCTGTCTTCCAACAGTGGATGGTGCCAGATGCGTCAGAGGGAATGAACAGAACAGTGCAGTTATCAAGTGATCCATCCCCTGTCATCCAGGCCCAATTACAGCAGTGGGAGGTTTAGGGACAGCTGGAGCATGGGGTTGCATCGCTGACCATCTTGGCTAATTGCCATTGATGGACCTATGAACTTCTCTAATTCTATTTTGAAACTAGTTTTACTTTTGGCCTCCACAACATCCCCAGCAATGAGTTCCACATGTTGACTGTGCGGTGTGTGAAAAAATACTTCCTTTTGTTTGTTATAAACCTGCTGCTTAGTAATTTGATTGGGTGACCCCTGGTTCTTGTGTTAAGTGAAGGTGTACATAACACTTCCCTGTTCACTTTCTCCACGCCACTCATGACGTTATAGACCTCTATCATTTTCCCCCTCAGAGAGCTATTTTCCAAGTTGAACAGTCCCAGTCTTCTTAATCACTCCTCATATGTTCCATAACCCTCCTATTTTTTGTTGTCCTTCTCTGCACCATTTCCAATTCTAATATGTCTTTTTTGAGATGGCGCAATCAGAACTGAACGCAATATTCAACATGTGGGTGTACTATCGATTTATACAGTAGTGTTATGATATTTTCTGTCTTATTATCTATCTCTTTCCTAATGGTTCCTAACATTGTTAGCTTTTTTGACTGCAGCTGCACATTCAGCAGATTTTTTTCAGAGAATTATCCCTTATGACTCTAAGATCTCTTTCTTGGGTAGTAACAGCTACTTTAGAACGCATCATTTTGTATGCATAGTTGGGATTATTTTTCCAATGTGCATTACTTTGCACTTACCTACATTGAATTTCATCTGCCTTTTTGTCACCCAGGTATCCAGTTTTGAGAGATCCCTTTGTAACTCTTCGCAGTCTGCTTTGGGCTTAACTATCTTGAGTAATTCAGTATCCGCTGCAAACTTTACTACCTTACTGTTCACCCCCTTTTCCAGATCATTTATGAAAATGTTGAACAGCACAGGTCACAGTACCGATCCTTGGAGGACCTGCTTGGAGGAACACTGACAGTTTGTTCCTACCCTTTCTTTCATAGAATCATAAAATCATAGGACTGGAAGGGACCTCAAGAGGTCATCTAGTCTAGTCCCCTGCACTCATGGCAGGACTAAATACCTAGACCAGAGGTTCCCAAACTGTGGCCCGCGAGCTCCATTCAGGTGGTAGGCGGATAGTTCCCTCTAAGGTGCGTGCCTGGGTGGCCGCACACAAGAGAATGAAGGGCCACCCACCTAATTAGTGGAGTCGCGCAGGCGTGGCTCCACTAATTAGGTGTCTGGAGCCTGGAGAAGACGCACATGTAAGGTGAGGTGGTGGCTTTGAGGGGAATAGGGGGTAGGTGGGAGGGGACAGTGGGGTTGGGGGAAATTTGGGATGTGCAAGGCTGCGGCAGCCAAGAAAAAGGTGACTTTCCCCAGCTCCAGGGCTGCGGCTGCTGGGAAGAGACCCCCCTCCTTCCCAACTCCAGCTCGGGGGCTGCCATGGCAGGGGAGAGAGGGCAGAAGATCAAAGCATGAACCTTCCTTTTAATTCCTGTTCTGCACAGCCAGTTCAGAAAGTTCATTAGCCCTCAGTACCTGGTGCACTGGCTGTAACCGGTGCCAAAATGGATAGTAGAGCTAGCAAAAATATTCCGAGGGAACATTTTTCTGCCACATAATGCTGATTTGAACAAATGGAAATAGTTTGCAGGAACGTATTGATTTTGTTGAAATTTCTGATGGGATATCATCGAAACACTGCATTTCAAAAAGGTCAAAACATTTCATTTGAACTTTATTGTTTCAACTATAATATCATATAATAATACAATAAAAACAATAAAGCTGAAATGAAATGTTTCAATAAGGACAAAACAAAATAGTTCAGAATATTTCGTTTTGCAAAAAAAAGTCAAAGGTTGCCATTTTTCATTCTGATTTGGGCTGAAATGAAATTTTGAAATCTTAGAATTTCCTGAAGGATGGGAATTCTGTTATTTGACCAGCTCTAATTCAGTGGCTTCAGGTATGACCTCCTTACAAGTACTTTGAGATCTACCCATGCAAAGGGTTTTATAAGAGCTAATTATTATTATTATAACTCCGTGATTACTTTCAGTGTGATTTGATTTATTACTTCTTGATACATTTTAGTCTCCTTTGTTAAGCACATTCATTCCAATGTTGTAAATGTTATTATAAAACCAGCATTCTTTAATTTCTTGTCTAACTTTATGTTCTATCTGGATGAATAAAACATATCAAGTTTAGAATTCTCACATCTTCACTTTAATATAACAACCCAAAATCCAACAAATCCATGAGAAAAGTGGCCTGAGCAATTGGTTCATTATAATGACTTCACCGCTGTGCATTACAATATGTCGGTCCTAATGTGCTTCATCCACAGCAGCTCTACGCGTTCCAGTTGCACAAAGCTTATAGTGTGGTTCTACTCTGAAAGGTAACTGTAAAACTGGTACCTTCCTCATCAGTGGATCATGCTTCCCTCTGTGGATTCAGCACTACATCTGCTGAATTGAATAAAGAAAATTTTGCTTCTTTTTTGTTCCTGTTAGCCTTGAACAGCCAACTCAGCAAAGAAAGCAGGACTCAATTCTGGTGTGTGAATCATCAAAGAATTGCTTAAAGAAAAGCTAAAAATGGAAGTTGAGAGGGTGTCCTGTCAAATGCTCTTTCAGTAGACCCTTGCATCCCCTTACTCCCGTGCACACGTGGTCCATATCATGGAGGTTACAGGCTTGGCTCAGATTGTTCCCCATCCCCTGCAGGGTGGGAAATGGGAAATGGATGATGTCTCTCAGAGTCACAGTCTCCAGTGTTCCCAGCTGCTCCAAGGGACAAGCTGCTGCACTATGTAATGTGCTGAGGGCATGTAGATGTGCGGACTCACCCCTGCGGCGCCTCCAGCTGGTGACTCCTGGGAATTAGCTCTTTTTCCAGCCAGGAGCGCCCTGTGCAGGCCGGTGATCCGCCTGTCCTCTTGGCCCCCTTGTCCCTCCCTGGACCCCGGTGCCCTTTTAATTGGGGTGCTGCCCCCTGGCAGTACCCCACCAATCTGGGTCTCCCCTCCCTGGGGAACCCCCAACCCACTACCCAGGGGCGGCTCTAGGTATTTTGCCACCCCAAGCACGGCAGGCAGGCTGCCTTCAGCGGGAGGTCCGTGGTCCCACGGATTTGGCGGCACGGCTGCGGGAGGTTCGCCGAAGCCGCGGGACCAGCGGACCCTCTGCAGGCACGCCGCCGAAGGCAACCTGCCTGCCGCCCTCACGGCTACCGGCAGAGCACCCCCCGTGGCTTGCCACCCCAGACACGTGCTTGGCGTACTGGTGCCTGGAGCCGCCCCTGCCACTATCCCCACTTCGCCTCAGTCTTGGCTACTGCCCAGTCTCCATCTAGCCCCCACACCCTGGGGCAGACTGCAGGATCAGCCACTGATCATAGGCAAAGGGGTTTGGACCTGCTGCCTTTGCCGACCCCTGGGCTGCCCTCTGCAACTTCCAGTACCTCTTGGCCTTATGCTAGGCCGCAGCCTGGGGCTTTCCAGGCAGGAGCTCCCCAGCTCATAGAATCTCAGGGTTGGAAGGGACCTCAGGAGGTCATCTAGTCCTACCCCTTGCTCAAAGCAGGACCAAACCCAACTAAATCATCCCAGCCAGGGCTTTGTCAAGCCTGACCTTAAAAACCTCTAAGGAAGGAGATTCCACCACCTCCCTAGGTAACCCATTCCAGTGCTTCACCACCCTACTAGTGAAAAAGTTTTTCCTAATGTCCAACCTAAACCTCCCCCTCTGCAACTTGAGACCATTACACCTTGTTCTGTCATCTTCTACCACTGAGAACAGTCTAGATCCATCCTCTTTGGAACCCCCTTT
The DNA here is from genome assembly GCF_020497125.1 of Mauremys mutica. NCBI lineage: Eukaryota > Metazoa > Chordata > Testudines > Geoemydidae > Mauremys > Mauremys mutica. The sequence continues at coordinate 28,449,511 of NC_059087.1, forward strand.
CAGGTAGTTGAAAGCAGCTATCAAATCCCCCCTCATTCTTCTCTTCTGCAGACTAAACAATCCCAGTTCCCTCAGCCTCTCCTCATAAGTCATGTGCTCCAGCCTCCTAATCATTTTTGTTGCCCTCCGCTGGACTCTCTCCAATTTATCCACATCCTTCTTGTAGTGTGGGGCCCAAAATTGGACACAGTACTTCAAATGAGGCCTCACCAGTGCTGAATAGAGGGGAATGATCACATCCCTCGATCTGCTGGAAATGCCCCTACTTATACAACCCAAAATGCCATTAGCCTTCTTGGCAACAAGGGCACACTGTTGACTCATATTCAGCTTTTCGTCCACCATAACCCCTAGGTCCCTTTCTGCAGAACTGCTGCCCAGCCATTCGGTCCCTAGTCTATAGCAGTGCATGGGATTCTTCCGTCCTAAGTGCAGGCCTCTGCACTTGTCCTTGTTGAACCTCATCATATTTCTTTTGGCCCAATCCTCTAATTTGTCTAGGTCCCTCTGTATCCTATCCCTACCCTCCAGCGTATCAACCACTCCTCCCAGTTTAGTGTCATCTGCAAACTTGCTAAGGGTGCAGTCCACACCATCCTCCAGATCGTTAAGGAAGATATTGAACAAAACTGGCCCCAGCACCGACCCTTGGGGCACTCCACTTGATACCGGCTGCCAACTAGACATGGAACCACTGATCACTACCCGTTGAGCCTGACCATCTAGCCAGTTTTCTATCCACCTTACCGTCCATTCATCCAGCCCAGACTTCTTTAACTTGCTGGCAAGAATACTGTGGGAGACTGTATCAAAAGCTTTGCTAAAGTCCAGAAATAGCACATCCACTGCTTTCCCCTCATCCACACAGCCGGTTATCTCATCTGCCTTTCCCCAGCCCTGCTCCCCTCAGGTGTCTAGCTCCCTGCAGCCAGGCCCTTCTCCCTCTACAGGCAGAGGGAGACTGTTTGCTCCTGGCTTCCCTGGCCTTTTTATACAGGCCAGATGTGGCCTGCTTAGGGTGTGGCCCAGCTGCGGCCGCTTCCCCAGTCAGCCCAGCTTTTAGAACTGCAGCTTTCAAGCCCTCCCAGGCCACTTTTTAAACCCTCAGGGTAGGAGCGGGTAACCACCCCGCTACAGGGCATCTCCCCGTTCCTAAACTGGGCTTTGAAGCAACCAAAGCAGAGCCTGCTGGGAAGAATCCATCTCAGGAATTTTACTGAGCCCAGTGTCTGCTGAGACAGGACTCTGGGGACACAGTGCTGGGTGGACGCCTATGCAGGGCAAACATGATCCATACGTCTCATAGGCCTGATCCTCACTGCTGAGTCTCAGTGTTTTGATTTAAGAAGCTGCCAGATACTAGGGCAACTTGAGTCCGCCACTTTGCTGCTTACAGAAAGCTCTTCCGTTGCAGAGGTGCATTTGAATAGATTGGACACTATTTAGAGCAGGGGTAGGCAACCTATGGCATGCGTGCCAAAGGTGGCAAGCGAGCTGATTTTCAGTGGCACTCACACTGCCCGGGTCCTGGCCACCGATTCGGGGGGCTCTGCATTTTAATTTCATTTTAAATGAAGCTTCTTAAACATTTAAAAAACCTTATTTACTTTACATACAATAATAGTTTAGTTATATATTATGGACTCATAGAAAGAGACTTTCTAAAAACACTTAAATGTATTACTGGCACGCGACACCTTAAATCAGAGTGAATAAACGAAGACTCGGCACAGCACTTCTGAAAGGTTGCCGACCCCTGCTTTAGAACATAAGTACGGCCAGACTGGGTCAGAGCAATGGTCCATCTAGCCCAGTATCCTGTCTTCCAACAGTGGCCAAGGCCAGATGCTTCAGAGGGAATGAACAGAACAGAGCAATCATCAAGTGATCCATCCCCTGTCGCCCATTCCCAGCTTTTGGTAACAGGCTGAGGACACTTCGGAGAATGGTTTTGCATCCCTGCCCATCCTGGCTAATAGCCATTGAGGGGTCTACCCTCCACTATTTAATTAGATTGGTTTCCATATCCCAAACACAGCAAGACCAGCACAACAATGATCACCGGACGTGGGGAAGATAAAGATCAAGTTTGGGGTAGAAATGCTTATTCTGTTCCTGAAATACAAATATACACCTGCCAGTATTTGTGTGGCCCCAACACAACTGCTGTGTGTCCTCCCTGCGCTGGTTGCATTGCCAGAGTAAAACAACAAGCGCCGCTCTCCGAGCTGCTCTCTGGCGTGCGCAAGCACAGATGTTTTGGCAGGAGACGGTGCTAAGTGACTTGAAATTGTTTTCATTTCAGGTTCCTACAGCCCATAGGAACAAAAAGATTAAGGCCTGTTTGCCGGGGGAAGAGCAAGGAGCAGGAAGGGCAGCGGATTAAAACAAGCACCCCCATTGCTTATTAGAGCTCTTCTAAAGGCGTGAGCATATGGGAAGCCCAAAGGGCCACTCCTGTAGGAGGAACAAGGGAGAGCTGCGTGGTGTGGAGCCCAGCACAGCGTGATCTCTCACCGCTCCTGGTACCTGTGTACTGAGGAGCAAAGCTGAGTCTAACTCACCCCTGCTCTCACAGCTGCGGACGGATACTTTCAGGGTCTCGGCCAGCTCCTCAGCTCTTCCTACCAGCAACACTGGTGCCTTCCCTGGGCTGAACTCCACCTGCCTGTTTCTCACCTGTTGCAGGCACTGTGACAGCATCGTGATATCACTCGTGATGTCAGCAGAGACAAAGAAGCCCAGGTGGGTGGCACTGGTCTGATGGTGCTCGTGGCGCCCCCCCACTGCCTGGCCTCTCCCATAGCCCTGAAAGTGATGGGACAGGATCCCACGGGCAGGGTGTCTCAGAATGGGCAAGTAGCTGCCCCAGGACGCTCCCTGGGGTGTGCGTGGCAGGAATGCTAGAAGCGCTGCACCTTTGGTCTGAGAGCACATTGTGAGCACTTGCTGCCGGATCGAGTAAGAGCCCCAGAAGGACAATCTGGAGTTCTAGCCGTGCCGGAGGCACCGGGGCCCTGTGCCGGGGGTGGTGGCAGCTCTGTGACTGGGCCGGGGGTCAGGGAGAGGAGTCTCTTGCTAAACCACAGAACATTTCACCAGAGTTGCTGGAGTTACATGTGTGGGACCCCAACCAGCCCCTCTCCTGGACCCTGCATGTCCCCACCTCCACCTCAAATACCATGTGTCCTCCTGGTACAAGAGCTTGACCAACCCAGGGGCACGTGGAGGCTAAAATTCCCTCCCCTCTCCCTGGTTTGGCAGCCCCAGACTTTGCCCTGTTCTGTGCACTCCCCTTGAAGCTCCGGCACTGGCCATGGCGATAGGGTGTGATGGATCACTGGTCTGACCCAGTATGGCCACTCTTATGTTCGTAATTCAGCTTTGGGGTGAGAGGGCCCTGTGACCTGTGGCTGGCCCACCTTCATGGGGGTCAGACCCTCAGGGCAAATCCCAACTGCTTCTGAAAGGCATGCCCAGCTGTCCCCTCAATCCAAGTCTACCCGGCTCCCTCCCCTCTCAGGCCCAGATTCAGCAAAGCTCTTCAGCACTTGCACAGTCACTGACATCAATGGCATTTGCACAAGTGCTTCAGGTTACGCCTGGGATTAAGTCTTTTTCTGAGTTGGGGCCTAGCAGCAATGGCCAAGAATCCTTAGTCCAGCTCTGCTTGGCTATAAGGTCAGAGTCGTAATAGTTCAAGGCCAGAAAGGGCCACCAGATCATCCTGCCCGACCGCCCGGCTAGTGCAGGCCACAAGTACCCTCACACCTTGCTCTCCGTTCTTGTGTCCCAGGAAGGATGTGTCAGTGGAATGGGGAGGGCAGTAGTTAGTGCTGAGCTGGCTTTGAATGCCAGCGCTCCCTGCCATCCCTCTCACAGACACTCCCCCAGTGGCTGTTGGTCAGGAGAAGGGATCTTCAGCTAGTACTTGTCCCATTCCCCTGGATTGCACCCAGTTCCCCAGGATCACTGCCAGGCCTCCATCCTTCCAGATGGTACATGGTTTCCTAGGATCAGTGCTGGCCCTGGATCCCTCTGGATCCCACACGGTTCCATAGATCAGTGCCAGGCCTGGATCCTTCTCGATCATACCTGCTTTTCCAGGATCAATGCAAGGCCTAGGTCATATCCAGTTCCCCAGACTCAGTTCCAGACTTGAATCCCTCTGTATTGTACTTGCTTCCCCAGGATCAGTGCTGGGCCTGGATCCTTCTCAATCAGACCTGCTTTTCCAGGGCCAGTTCCAGAACTGGATCCCCCTTGATCATAGGCAATTCCCCAGTGTCAATTCCAGGCCTGGATCCCTCTGGATTGTACCTGATTCCCCAAGATCAGTGCCAGGCCCGGAGCCGCTTGGATCGTACCACTGTAGGTCATGGCTCAGGCTGGGGTGAAGATGCCACTTTTCACCTTTTAAGCAATTAGCTCCACATTGCTCATTCAGATAATCCAGCCCTTTGGCTTGATTTCAAATTCTCCCTGAGCAGGCCTAAATTGTACAGATTTGTTGACAGCTCAAAGATGTTTGTCAAATCTGTTGTGCTGAGAAAAGTTCAGCCTTCAGATTGCTCACCCTGACTGTTCACGGAGCTATTCACTGGCTGTTCAAGATTCAATGTGTGTGCTATGTGATTGGTCACAAGTTGCTGCAACTCTTCCCTGATTGGTGGCCTTCCCATTCACAATCACTCAAGATTTCAAGATGGGCATGTGAGCCCTTCTGGTGCGAATCCTTAAACAGCTGGACATACAACACCCGAGTATTGGGATGCTTAAGTTATGGCCACGTGCCCTGGGGATTGTACCAGGGATCTCCAGACTTGAAACCATGATCTGCTGCAGCTTGAGCTGGAGAACCAAGGCTCTAGAACTGGGGATAGAATAGACTCTGGATCAGGTGCAGAGAGAGCATCTGTGACCCACTAACCAATGGGTCTCACTTTCCCTTTCCATGCACAGATATTCACTGGGGCCATTGCTTGCACCTCAGTGAGCAAAAGGGGCTTTGCCAGTAGCAGATACGTCAGGTCTCACTAGTTCCTTGATTTTCTCTAATACTTTTTTGGTGAGTCTGCTCAACTTTTCTTGTGGCACTTCCCAGGCAAAGGGGGACCCTGCTGGTCAGGTGCAGGTTAAAAGCTACAGGGAACGGGGGTGATTTCTGTGCCAGAGAATACAGCTAAATTCCACCCCGTCACCAACGTGTCATGGAAGGAGGCAAATGTCAAGGAAGGTACAGGATTTACGGGGAAAATCCTGCGCTGGAGAGTATTTAACTGCAGCCACCTACTGACAGCGCAGCCGGATTGGCTGGAGTTTGTCTACGCTACAGAGCTGACGCATGTTCAAGGCTTAACCGAAGAGAGAGGCTCCTCTTAGGAAGAGGCGAGACTGAACTGCAGAACCGTGGAAGTGCCTACCACAGCTCTGCATTATCCAGACCATCCAAAGCTGACCCCTTCCCCGGAGCTCGGCAATTGTGCCTGGAAAGACGGGCAGGAAGGTAGAGTAGCTCTGGAGATTGTTTTCCTGCTTCGGGGGAGGAGGGGAGCTGAGGCTGACGGTCTTGCAGGCTCTCACAGGTCACGTGAACGTGGAGCGATTCCAGGATGTGCAGGGAATGGCACAGTAGCCAGGTGCACTTTTGACTCAGCTACGTCCTGGGCAGCACATGAAGGGATGGACGTGATGCTGGAAGTGCTACCGGGTCTCAGGCACATTGCTAACTAGGCAAAAGGGCCAATGAGTCTAGGCAACGGTGCCCATGGAGCTGGGGGGCCCACACCTCCAGCTCAGCCTCCATCTGAAATGAGCCCTGGGGGATGAGCTCCCCACGCGGGTCGGTGCCAACACTAAGACCATCCCTGCAAAGGGGCCAGCCCCTCCCAACCCTCGCTGGGTAGCAGAAATTAAAGCCTCCTCCTTTGCACTGAGCTGTCGGCTGCAGTTGTGGCCTCGAAGGAGTTGTGTCCCCCCCACAGCCCCTGTGCCGCACAGACACCCCGAATCCGACTCTCGCAGGGACTTCGGGACTCTCGCTGCCTGTGCCTGAAAAGTGCAGGAGGCTTCTCCCCAGCGCTGTGGGGGAGGGGGCAGCCCTGGGGACGACACACACTGGGGACAGTCCTGCCCTGGCTACTGGAAATTGCCATTCTCAAGAGCCCCCTCCTCTGGCCATCACGGCTAGCAGCACCTGATGGCACAAAGGACCCACCCAGGTGGTATGGCCTCCCCTCACACGCTGATCCCCGCATGTCAGCTGGGCATCACCGGCCGCGGGAGGGGCTGGACTGGGGTGAGCCTGATGGGGACAGCTGGAGAGCTGCGGGGTGTTGAATCGCCCCCGTACGGCGGAGCCAGCAGTGTACAGAGCCCAGTGGACACACCGACCACCCCGGAGCTCTTAGCAGCAGCTAACCAGAGCAGGAGATGCGCAGCAGCAGAGCTGACAGCGGGAATCCTCTGCCCCAGGCAAACGGCTCATTCAGAGTCACCCACCATCTCTTTGTCTTGTAAACTGTGAGTTTAAATATAGGAACTGCCGTGCTCCTGCCAGGGAACATGGGCAGAAGCAGCGCAGCTGGACTCTAGTAGGGCTCCCAGCCCACGTTGGGTGAATCCGACAGACACTGAGAACGTCTCACACGGGTACCAGATGCCAGGTGCCCACTCTTCATGCCGCCATTCGCCCTTCCCTGCCAACAGGGCAGCTGGGTACAAAGCAGGGGTGGAAGCCCAGCGGTGCTGTGTCAGCTCCCAGATCGTTCTGGCTCAGTAGCTCTGAGCCCATCCTGCTCTCAGGCCTGGTCTACACCTAAAGCTTAGGCCGACCCATCTGCGTCACCAGGCACGTAAAATTCTTCCCTCCACCTAGTTACCACCTCTTGCGGGGTGGATTTAAACCCCTCCATCGCTGTAGCAAGTGTGTATTTACCCTACAGCGCCGCAGCTGAGCCGTCAGTGACACCAGTGTCAAGACCGAGCAGCTCTGCCAAAGTCAGGGCTCACTCCAGATTTACACCAGCCTGAGCCAGAGCAGACGCCGGCCCTGGAGCCTCAAGGCATCGTCTGGGGGGTTGCAGCCCTGGGGAGCGGGCGGCAGGCCTGTCTGTGCTGGCTAGGCCTGAGCCGCGTCACTGAGCCGCCTGCTAGTCCCCATCCTCCCAGTGAGGATTCGCGACCCAGCCCAGATCTGAACCACACCAGCCCTGTGCTGTTCTGCCTGCCAAGCCTTGTTCGACATGCCCGGGAGGTGTGACATGTGACATCACAACATGAGTGTTGTGTGTGACATATGTGCCCCCTCTCCCTCCCGGGCCGTTCAAACAAGCCCTTGCGAGTCTATAACCCCCTGTGTGCACACCCCCCTCCCCCAGATCTGGAGGGAAAAGCAGCTAGTCCCCTTCAGAGAGCAGCCAGCTCCTCGGGATGCACCTGCCTTCAGAAGCCTTTTTGTCTTTAACGATGCTGGCAGGTGGTTTGAAGGCGCAGGCGCCTCCACCTTCAAAGGGGCTTTTTCTTGGCAAGCCGGGGACAGAGCCGAGAGCTCCAAGGCTGCCTCCCTTTCCAACAAACGCAAGAGCCTGTATTTGTAGTTAAAATTAGCGCCTCCCCCTGTGCGGAAGGATCCTCTCCTGGGCAGGGAAGAGGCCAGCCTCAGAGGCTGACCTCCTTCCTCCCTTCGGTGCCAGGCAGCTCACACTGCCTTTGCAGGGCTCGCAGCCCTCCATTGATGTCTGACTTGAAAGCGATCGTTCGAGCTAGAAGAGACAATGCTTTCTATTTCTGTCGCAGCTTCTCCAGCTGCTTTCCGCGTCTCTGGGCCCTAAGCAGGGCAGCCGTGCAGACAGCCTCTGGGATCCAGCAGCTCCCTCCAGGCCTGCATGGTGTCACCTGGCTGCACTGGCATCGGACCCAGAGCTGAGGGCTTGGCAGTGTGGGCGGGGAGGTGGCACGGCCTCCTTGGTCTCTGCTACAGAGCCTCTGTCCACTCAGAGGATGCAGCTTCTGTACCAGCAGCAAGAGCACAAAGGAAGCAGGGAGATGAAATGGGATTGAATTATCATAGAATCTCAGGGTTGGAAGGGACCTCAGGAGGTATCTAGTCCCACCCCCTGCTCAAAGCAGGGCCAACCCCAACTAAATCAACTCCCAGAGTGTGTTCTTGATGGTGAGCCCCGTCCCCTCCAGGGAGTGCTGAGTGGCTGCAGGAGCCGGCAGGGTCCCGCTCCTCACAAAGAGGGTGAAAGTGCCCACAGGAGATCCCCAGAGGAAGAGGGGCAGATGGAAGGAGGGTCTGGCTGCACAAGGCATCCCAGAACCTGGAATACGCCTGCCCTGCTGTTACTCAAGGTTTCTCAGACCCCAGATGGGGGCACAGCTCCTCCGTCTGATACATAATGGCTACAAACCAGGAGTGGTCGCATCTAAAACAACTTTTGTATTGGTTCTCAAGCGTGCACACACACATGCCGTCACAGTAGGGTTAGAGCATTTCCAAACAAGTATATTTACCTAGAGTTAAGAGTTTGGAGGAATCAGCTGCCAGGCTTCCGGGAGCCCCACTGTGATGAGTTCCCCCTGGGGTGCCACCTGGAACTGGGGTACCACTGAGCCACCCTGACCCAGCAGCCTAGGCTCCCTTTACACTGTACTGCTGTGTCCAGCCTGACAAGCGCTGGCCAAGGCTCCAGCCTGCACTTTTACCAGCACACATACAGGTAGGGGACACCCCCAGCTGCAGTGACATGCAGACCCTGTGATCAGCTCTGCATGGGGAGGCTCCAGCTAAGGGACTTCCCAGCTGCTCAGGCACGCACTCCCACCCCCCGGAGTGTAAACCCAACATTATATTGCCTTGCACTGCACAGGGAACTGTACAGCATAAGCTCATGAAATTCGCCCCCTCCCTCAATGTGGAGAGAAAATCTACAACAGCTTTCTGCCTCGAGTAATGACTCTCACACACTGGTGTTAGCAAAAACAAGTTTATTAACTACAAAAGATAGATTTTAAGTGAGAATAAGGGATAGCAAACAGAATAAAGCAGATTACCTAGCAAATAAACAAAACATGCAAACGAAGCTCAATGTACTAAAGAGATTGGATACGAATCACAGATTCTCACCCTACGTGATGCTACAAGCAGGCTGCAGATGCTCAAGGTACAAGCTGCACTCGCTTACAGCTTGGAATCCCCAGGTGTTTCATTCACAGGCTAAAAAGCTCTTTCGCCTGGGTCCAGCACTTCCCCCAGTTCAGCCTTTATTCCTCAAGTGTTTCCAGGAGTTTCTTTGGGTGGGAGTCAGTGAAGAACCACGATGATGTCGCTCCCCTGCCTTATACAGCTTTTGCATATGGCGGAACCCTTTGTTTCAAAGCCTGGTTCCTATGCCAGTCAGTGGAAAAACACTGACATCCCAAGCTGGAGACCAGCACCAGGTGACCTGGTCACATGTCCCTACAGTGTCACAGCAGCCATGAGTCAGAGGCTGTCTGCAGTGTCCTCAGAAAGCCCCCCAGGAGGGAGATAAGCTTCTCCTAAGACCTATTGTTCTCCCCTAATGGCTCATTAATCTGAATGGGCCCTTCCCAAACAGCCATCTAGACGGAGAGACTTTTGCCTAGTGGGCATTCCTCAGGTGTAAACACATTTGTAATACAGATACATGGTCAATATTCCTAACTTCAGATACATGCATACAAATAGGATAATCATATTCAGTAAATCCTGACCTTTCCAATGACACCTCACGTGGCTTATCTTGCATAAAATACATTATGATTATGTCATAGTCATATCATAAGATCACTGTGAAGACTATGGGGTGCAGTGTCACACCTTCCGGCTAGCTGCTGGGGAACTTAGCTGTCAGATCCTTGCCCAAAGAAAGCTTCCTCGGACTGCTCCAAAGCATATTTTTTCATCTAATCTTTTATAGCTAACTTCAAATGAAGCACATAACCTATAGCGACTCCTAGTGGGTCGCCATTCTCCTACTTTCAGCAAAACTGCTCATTATCTCATATCATCAAAACATTTCTAGTCATAACAACACTGTGTCAGGGGCACTTCAAACCAAGGGCGCTAGTCACTCTCTCTCTTCCATACTTGTTAACTTTCTGTCCCATCCTCCCATTCTGATTAACAAGCTGCAAGGATGCAGCTGGCTGACCTTGATTCACAAAGGCCTAAGCTTTTCCTGGCTCTGTGATGCTTGGTTTTCAGCTGGCAGTGGCTGAATATACAAAATTGCTGACTGCGGCGTTATCAGATTCTGGGGTAAACACAGGGATGCCAATTTCTGGGGTGCCTGGGGTCACTTCACAAAGGCCTAAGCTTTTCCTGGCTCTGTGGTGCTTGGTTTTCAGCTGGCAGCAGCTTAATATACAACATTGTTGACTGCGGCGTTATCGAATTCTGGGGTACACAACAGGGATGTTAATATCTGGGGTGCCCGGGGTCACAGCCCCCAATGCTCCCCACCTGCCTGGCATGTGAAACAGAGAAGAGCACCGTCAGCTTGTGAGCAGGTACCTCCAGCCACGCAGGATTCACAGGCTACGTGGGCTCGCAGTGGGAGAAAGGAACGAGTCACAGCACAAACCCTCAGCCCCTCTCCAGGCCTCAGAGCCGGGCGAGGGGATGGAACTGCCAGGGTTTGGGAGCCCGGGGGCATGGACAGGATGCTGATGATGATGCGCACAGCAGTAATGCTGTAGTACCCGTGTGGTGGCAGGTGTCACCCTCAGAATAGCCTGTTTAACAACCCCCCTTCTCTAGAGTCCTTTGCGCAGCGTTCAGTGCTCGGTTCTCTCCCCCTGCCGTTCTCACCGTGCCCGCTCCCCTGCGTTGTCCAGCTCACCTGCGGGCCGATGTACAGCCCGACCTCTGCAGCCCTCGGACCGAGACGGACGTGATGTCAGCCAGCAGGAAAGCAAGTCACCAGCACCGTGCGTGGCTCTCTGGGTTACCCAGTCCCTCACCACTGGCTTGGTCCCCACCACAGCACATGCTGATCTGCCGCCACTGCTGGGATGGAGTCACTGTTACATGCCCAGTCCAGTGACTTTACCCAACCTGATGGCTGCATTTCCCCCTTCCCACGTAGGCCAGGGACCGCCAGCTACAGTGGCAGGAAGGGATCTAGCAGGCTCTTGACAAAGGACATTACAAGCCCTGGAAGGTTTTCTTGATAAAAATTTACATGAAGATCCCCTTGGGGCCCTCCTCTCCCAGCCTGAGCTCCCCCAGCCTGTGATCCCCCCCAGCCTAACTCCTTCCACTGCCTGCACCCCCAACATGAGCCCCGCCCAGCCTAACTCCTTCTACTGCCTTCACCCCCTAGCCTGAGCATCCCCAGCCTAACCCCTTCCACTGCCTGTACCCCCCCAGCCTCTGACCCCCCCCAGCCTAACCCCTTCCACTGCCTTGAATCCCCAGCCTGAGCTCCCCCAGCCTAACCCCTTCCACTGTCTGCACCCCCCAGCCTGAGCCCCCCAGCCTAACTCCTTCCACTGCCTTCACCCCCAGCCTCTGACCCTCCAGCCTAACTCCTTCCACTGCCTTCACCCCCAGCCTCTGACCCCCCCAGCCTAACTCCTTCCACTGCCTGCACCCCCAGCCTGAGCACCCCAGCCTAACTCCTTCCACTGCCTGCACCCCCCGCCTCTGACCCCCCAGCCTAACTCCTTCCACTGCCTTCACCCCCAGCCTCTGACCCCCCCAGCCTAACCCCTTCCACTGCCTTCACCCCCGCAGCCTTCACCCCTCCAGCCTGTGACCCCCCCACCCTAACTCCTTCCACTGCCTGCACCCCCAACATGAGCCCCCCAGCCTAACTCTTTCCACTGCCTGCACCACCCCCCAGCCCGAGCCCCTCCAGCCTGAACCCTCCCCCCAGCCTAACTCCTTCCACTGACTTCACCCCACAGCCTTCACCCCCCAGCCTAATCCCTTCCACTTCCTGCACCCCCCAGACTGAGCCCCCCAGCCTCACCCCTTCCACTGCCCCTCCCCTTGCCCGAGACTTCCAACTTTTTGGAATATGTCTGCGGTGTTTGATTCACTTCTTATTGGGCAATAGCATAATGACATCAGCAACAACGTAGCCAATAACCATGCGGTGGACTTAAATGACTATAATACTGCAATCCTATTGTTTACAGTGCTGTCACACGCGATCACGTCCCCCTCGCACACGCAGACGTGCTCTCTCTTGCTCACACACACTGCATGTGCTGCAATTTTGCCTAGTAACACTGGTCCCAGGCCTGGCCTTGCCCTGAGGAGCAGACCCCCATACCTCCGAAGGGCCCCCCCCTCCTCCTCCACACTGTACTAGTAAGGGGAGCAAGAGAGGGAATGGTTGGGACCGTCTCCCTCTGGGAGTTCGGGGGATCGTCGCGGGAAGCAATAGACACCATTAGCTCATCTCTCTGTCTACCTAGCCACAATGTCTTAGCACCACAGGGAAGAAAGTCGCCTTTCTCCCGCACCTTGTCCCAGGACAGCCACCTCTCTGCTTTCCCGCTGTTCCTGAGCTGCTGCTGACAGTGGCTCCATCTCTCACGGCCGTCTGTGGCCAGGCATCCCCGGACTCTCCCCACAAGGGCTGCACGCCAGGCAAGTCGCACACGCAGCTGCCTAGAGGGAAGTCAGTTGCTTTGCCTCTGAGTGGAGGAGAGGCCTGTGTTCCCGGGACAGGCTCTTGACACGGGAGTTGGTGCCCTGCAGAGCGGCCCCATCCACACTTTAGCCGAGAGGCATTTTAATTAATTGTCAACAGTTTTTAACTCTATAGATTTAGCAGCGGTGCCTGAGCAAATGCTGTTTGAGAGATTAAATTCTGTTTGGATTAATGGCCTCTGACAGCTTTTCCGCCTTTGCAAACAAAGTGGGCTTGAATTTAATAAACCGGCGCGTGGGAAGCATTGAGCATGGAGAGCTGCTCCAGCTGCCAACCATGTCAAGCACGCTGGGCTCCCAGACAGGAGAGCCTGCCATCCAGCACCCCTTCGGGGGGGGCACCAGGGCAGGGATCTGAAATGGCTTCCCCCAAACCTCTCAGCCAACCCCTGAGTGCCCAGTGCACCCTCGCAGCACCATGGCCAAAGAAGCTGCAGGCCCTCCTCCGGCCTTGTGAGCACCAGCCGAGCTGGCATCAGCAATCGGCACAGAGCAGACACTGACGGGGTTTGCTTATTTTCCAAGCAGCAAACAGAGGAGATTGTTCGGGGGAGATTCCACCTGCAGTGAGGTCACACAGACAAAGGCCGGGTGTACCTCCAGGAACAGGGCAACGAATGCACCATGCTGAACCCAGGGTAGGCAAAGGGCTCCAGGGGAGGGGATGATTTCCACTCCCCATGCCCCTGCCAGTTCCCAGCAGCAGCAGCAGCAGTGTTCTAGCTGGCCCAGCAGGAGCCAGCCATCCCCCCGCTACGCAGGCACTTCCCATCACAGTGCAGGGCAGCCCCTTCCCCGACTCTAGCACTGGGTCTGTTACAGGGGGCACTTGATCGCCTGCTTCTCTCTCCAGTCCCATGATATTCCCGAGGGGCTGCTGGGGCCTGCAGAGAGCAGAGCAGCAAAGGCAGGCCAGAGACAATGTCTGTGTGCAGAATGCTGCTTGGCAAAGGGCCCAGAGCTGCCCCCTGTCCCTTTTCTGCCTCTCCTCGTCCGCCCCCCGGTCTCTCCTGTCCCCCTGTGGCACTCAGGGTGCAACCTCCCAGCTGGGAAGTGACGCGGGTGGCGTTGGAGTGTCAGCAATTTAATTCCATTGCTTCTCCACCTCCGTGCTTGCCAATTACGTTCTGCTCTGAGCCTCCAGCAGCTCCCTGAGTAGCGCTAGAATCATGGTTTCATCCTCCTGCCCCATCACTGGTAGCTACTGCAGTACCTGACAGGCAGGGGCAGCTCAGCAGTTTGAGCATTAGCCTGCCAAACCCAGGGTTGTGAGTTCAACCCTTGAGGGGGCATTTAGGGATCCCGGGGCAAAAAGCTGCCTGGTATTCCATGATTCTAGGTACAAATGAATCCTATGCCGGGTGGGACACACTGCTTGCCTCCTGGCTTTGCTCATCTCTCCAGCAGGGTGCGGTTCCTAGCCCTGGGAAAACCCCTTGGTGCTGTCAGCGGCATGCCTGATCAGGTGGAAAGTGATGTTCTGTCACTTTGTGCAATCTGTGTTCAGTGTCCCCCTGCCCAGAGTTATCCAACCTGCAGTTCTTTTTAGTGCCACCCTCAGCACCCCAACCAATTCCAGAGGAGGCACGAGCCATGCAAACTACGAGGAGAGGGCTGAACTTTTCTCAGGTACGGGCCCCATCCCAGAACCTTTCAGAGGTCTGCCCATGGAGTATGTGCATGGACATGTGATCCATCCCCCCAGCAAGCTCCCCTGCCCCCAGCAAGATCCCTGCCCCTGAGCACCTCCCTCCCCCCCCCCCTCACACACACACCTGCATCTCTGCCAACATTTCACTGAGCACAGATTTTAAAATGCAGTTCAGTGTCTCAGCCATTTTGGAGTCATTATTCATTTCATGCCGGCTCATTCATTATGGGGCCTGCGTGCGCTCTAGCAGGTCCTTTGATGCTGATGTATTTGCAAAAGGCCTTTCTTTTACCCGTCCCTCCTTAGCTCATTCTGTTGCCAAAGGAAAAGGTGCCAGGTCTCCTGCTCGGGAGTTAGCTCCATCTAGCGCATCAGTCACCGCAATGGGTTTCACCAGGGTCTGATGTCTCTCCCACCGCACTCCGCTCCGTTGTGTCATTGCTGAAGAGCTCAGTGGCATACAGAGTCTTGCGAAAGGTCTTTAATCTTCAGTACATTTCTCCCTGGCATGGTGGGCCTGGTCGAACATTGCAAATATATTCATTATGAACAGAGCCCCTCTTATCAATTCCCAAATTGCTCATGACTGAATCGTGGTACCTGTTGACATATGGATTCCACAACTTAGCTTGGGCAAATCATTTTAAATGGCATTTTAAAAAAGAAGACCGATGACTAGTAACTTTGGACTAGAATAGGGAAAGAAGCTTTGGTGCTCAAATTCAGGCCATTTTGGTGCTTCTTGGCTGTTTCGAATGCTCCCAGAGATGGAATAATGCAACCCAAGAAAGCAGAAAGAACCATGCTCAGCACCATAGGCATAGTTTGACTTCTATATTTTGGGGTTGTGTCATGGGGGCAAGGGGCATGGGAGGGCATTGCTCCACCCCACCCCACCCCCCGCAAAAAAAAAAAGCCAAGCAAACCTGCAAGCCAGGCAGGCAGCCTGAGTGTGCGATGTGATGAGTTCCGCAGAGGAGACAGGAGATGTGCTGCTCCCAGCTTGTGCCCCCGAGGCAGGGAGTCAGAACTGTGTTTAAAAACAGGGTGATTAACAGGGGATTACGATAAGAAAGGGCTGATAGGATGTTACCGAAAGTTCAATGATTTGTTCCAAACTTGGTGAACTGCAAAAAGTGAGGAGCCTAAATGACAGAAAGTAATTGTAGATTTTTCTATAATTGTTTCAGTCGTTGTATTCAAAAGGTGATAAACTTACTAAGGGCTTGTCTACACCAGGGTTCTCAAAATGGGGGGTCGGGACCCCTCAGGGGATCGCGAGGTTATTACATGGGGGGATTGCGAGCTGTCAGCCTCCACCCCAAACCTGCTTTCCCTCCAGCATTTTTAATGGTGTGAAATATATATTAAAAAGTAATGTATGGGGGGGGTCACACTCAGAGGCTTGTTGTGTGAACGGGGTCACCTGTACAAAAGTTTGAGACCCACTGCTCTACACTGTCACTTTACAGCGATGCAACTTTCTTGCTCAGGGGGGAAAGAACCACCTGAGCGCAGCAAGTTTCAGCTCTGTAAAGCACCAGTGTAGACAGTGCACCTGCGCTGGGAGCTACGGCCCTCGTAGAGGTGGGTTTTTTCCAGTGGAGACAAGGAAGTGTTAGTGCCATTATACAAGGCAGTGGTGAGACCTCATCTGCAGCACTGTGTGCAATTCTGATCTCTCATATATAAGAAATCAAACTGGAACAGGTGCAGTAAAGGGCTACTAGGATGATCTGAGAAATGGAAAACCGACCTTATTAGAGGAGACTCAAAGAGCTTGGCTTGTTTAGTCTAACCAATAGAAGGCTGAGGGGAGATATGATTACTCTGTATAAATACATCAGAGAGGGATGAATACCAGGGAAGGAGAGGAGTTATTTAAGTTAAGCGCCAATGTGGACCCCAGGACAAATGGATATAAACTGTCCATCAGCAAGTTTAGGCTTGAAATTAAGTGAACGTTTCTAACCATCAGAGGAGTGAAGTTCTGGAGCAGCCTCCCAAGGGGAGCAGTGGGGGCAGAAACCCCAAACTGGCTTCAAGACTGAGCTTGATAAGTTTATGGAGGGGATGGGATGACAGGACTGCCTGTAATGGCGTGTGGCCCATCGGCGACTGCCTGTAGCAAAAATCCCCACTGACTGATTCCTGCAGCCACTCCACAACTTCTTCTTTAGGTAGAGCATATTTATTAGAAAGAGACATCCAATCTTGATTTAAAACCTGCAGGTGATGGAGTTGTTCCAATGGTTAATTACTCTCCCTGTTAAAAATGGGGGCCTTATCTCTATTCGTCTAGATCCAGCTTCCAGACATTGGATCTCTTTCTGCCTTCATCTGCTACATTAAAGAGCCCTCTGCTATCAGAAATCGCTTCCCCATGGAGATCCGCACAGACCATGATAATCTCTCAACCTTCTCTTTCATAACCTACAGATTTAGCTGCCTCTTCACTGTCAGGCAAGTGTTCCTGGCCTCAAAACATACGTGTAGCTCTTTACTGAACCATCTTCAATTTTTCTGCTTCATTTCCCAAGTGTGGAGCCTAAAACAGGACACTGTGCGATGGTCTCACCGCGGCCATATACTGAGACAATCCCGTGTACTTACTGCTACAGATACATCCAAAAGACACAGTAGTGACTGCATTACACTGGGAGCTTGCGTTCACTGAACTTAAGTGGTGCATAGAACTGGTGCTGGCTCTCGGTACGGAGGTGAATTTCACCCCCAAGCATCTGCAAATCTGGTTTTCTATTCTTTGGCCAGCTCAGTTCTTTGCACCTTTGATTAAAAATCAGATAGGCAATTCTAACAGTGGCGCCCTCCAAAGGAAACTCGCCGTTCCTCTGCCATTTGCTGTATGGACGTTTGTTAAAACTTTGTTACGGACAAGAAGGGCCTGGTTTGCCTCGCACACTGATGTAAATCAGGGAACGCTCCAGTGGAGAAACTGCTGTGAGATCACAATCAGGATCTGAAAATCTGGATATTTCTGTTGCTTACATCCGAGACGGGCAGCAATACCGAAGGAGCTCTATTAAACCCTGGGCACTGCTCGGTCCACATGGCTGTGGTGCTTCTAGCTTAACTTCCTGCTTTCTCTGTCCCCTTGGTGTCTAGGGAACAAGACCTCTGACTCCACTTCCACTGATCAGGACACATAGAGAGGGCTGAGACAGACGTCTTCGCTGAGTGTGTCTTGCCATGGCTGCTTTTGCTGAGTAGGTCACATAGCGCTTCCCAACTGGCAGATTTAGACCAGCTCAACCCCATGTCTCCTCCGCTTTGGTTGCACTAAAAACACTGACCTGCCCTTCATACCATTTGAGCCCTTCCCCTTTGCCCTTGTGACATTTATATCTATGCTCCTTTGCATTCTGTTTGTAGATGTGCAGGGGAACCTTCCTGTAGGGTGGCAGGAACAGCTGCCATTTTGTGCTTCGGTTCTAACGTAGAATGCTAGCGCGGGCTGTGCAGCATATGCTCGCTCTCACGCTGAGCTTACATTTGTGCTTTCTTTGCTTTCCTCAGTCTGAAATCAAAGGCATCCGGACAGACAGCATGTGCTCTGCCCTTTGTGCACTGGTGAACATAACCGTTCTGGATGGATGGGATCCCATCGCTGGGCAATAACACACCCAGCACATGCAGAGATCACACACGATACTGAACAGTGAGGCTCTGAGCTGCAGCGGAGTTTGGGCTGGTTGATTGTTGTAAAGTGGTCATGAAGGAGTTAATTGGGTTACTCACAGTATTATGGGTTGGAGCCAGGCTCCGCCCCTCCCCTGACTCCCTCCTGATGTGATGCAGATGAATAAATCAGCATCTTCCCTGCAGTTCTGAGAGCAGACTGTTGCACAAAGTGGTCCCTTAACAAATTTGATGAGGAGGAAAAACATACAAATGGCAACCTAAAGGAAAGTGGAGGAGTTTAATGCAGAAAATGAAGATAGGCAGCAATATACTGAGTGACTGGGACACTATTTTCTCGAGATTATGGATAAGGACAACCAGACCTGGAGTTCTCCTAGCAGCACTCTTTAGCCTCCTTCACTGGCCCCTCTGCTTGAGCCTTCTCCATTCGGCACTCAGAGGGCTGCTGCTGGTAATGCACCACAAGAGGGGTCCCTTTGAGGCTGAGGGGGGAGACGGACATGGCAATGCCGAGCGAGTGAGGTCCTAAGGTAGAAACTCCGGTTTCCCAGGACATTTCCCCAGCCCCTTCTCCACACCCCAGCTGAGAGCACAGCGTGGCGGGATGGGCAGGCTGGCTTGGTTGAAATAAAAACAATGCCCAAAGCTATGACAAAATCCAAATATTTACTGAGATTCAGGGAACGTGAGGATGAGTAACTTCTTGGAGTGTTTGTCCAGCTGACAAAGAGCCAAATTGTTTGATGCTTTGAACCCACTCAAGCCCTGGCCCTAGAGATTGTCCTGTATGTTTCAGTGAGTTTCTCCCTCATGAAAGATACTAGGCGGCAGCCATAGACGCTGGTTTCCATTTACCTGTGGAAACAGACAGCATGACCAGGGTCAGGGCAAGCGTCCACGTTGCTGCAATATGCCAGAGTGCTAATGTAACACTGACAGACCGTGGGCGTCAGCAGGTGGGATTGAACCTGGGACCTCTGGAGCTAAATGCATGAGCCAAACACCAACCTAGCTAAGGCTGTAGTAGACTCATTCATCTCTAAGTGGTTTCATGTCACTAGAGGGGAACAAAGCACCACACCCAGGAGGTGTGTGTGTTACACTAACCTGGGCCAATTGTCTGGTGGCTTTTGTGGTGTGGCTCTCTTACATCAGTGATTAGATCATAGAACATCAGGGTTGGAAGGGACCTCAGGAGGTCATCTAGTCCAACCCCCTGCTCAAAGCAGGACCAATCCCCAGACAGATTTTTGCCCTAGATCCCAAAACAGCCCCCTGAGCTCACAACCCTGAGTTTAGCAGGCCAATGCTCAAATCACTGAGCTAACCCTCCCCCCATTAGAATATGGGACAATCTGTCTATCAGAGTATGGGACAGTCTCCCAAGCCAAGGACCATTGCTTGGGCCATAGAAATCTAGGCAGGCCAAAAGAGCGAGCCCACAATAACGGACAGTCCTGCACTGTCCCCTGGGAAGGGTCTGACATATATGGGGATCAATATATCTTCTCCACCTCTAATTTCCATGACTGACCAGCTGAGATCCCATAGGTCAGCCTAGAGCCATCAAAGATAACCTGAGATTGTTAACAAACAGAGGCTAACACGGAACCAGTGGCCTACGGGGGAAAGGTTCTGTAAGGATCTTATTGCCAATCACCTGAGCCCATTGTTGCTAATATTTCATGTCTTAGGGCCAGATGTTCACAAGAGCTTGGCACCTTCTGGGCTCCAGGGATTTGGAGGCCTTTTGAAAATCTTGCTCCTCTTCTGGGTGCTGAGGTCTTTGGAAACGTCGGGTCCAGATGGCCATGCTCCACAGGGCTGTGCACAAAGAAGCCTCATCCAGCTGTGACACGTTTATACATTTTGTACAGGGTAAGATGAACGACTTGAGTTTCACACTAATATTAAAAAGCTTTATCAAGTCATGGAAGCTGCTCCGTTCTCTTGCCTGCATGCCACCCATCTTAGACATGTGAGCACGGGCTATGCAGTTTGGAGGAACTGGTTTTAAAATTTTTCTGTACTTTCGATATTATGGAGGTCCGGAGGCAGCTGCATTCCCACCCCTGTGCCATTCATAATCCATGCCTTGCAGAGTCCAAACTCATGGTCTTTCTGTGATTTGGCATTCTGAACAAATCTATCATAGAATCATAGAATATCAGGGTTGGAAGGGACTTCAGGAGGTATCTAGTCCAACCCCCTGCTCAAAGCAGGACCAATCCCCAACTAAATCATCCCAGCCAGGTCTTTGTCAAGCTTGACCTTAAAAACCTCTAAGGATGGAGATTCCACCACCTCCCTAGATAACCCATTCCAGTGCTTCACCACCCTCCTAGTGCAAAAGTGTTTCCTAATATCCAACCGAAACCTCCTCCACTGCAACTTGAGACCATTACTCCTTGTTCGGTCATCTCCAGTTTATCTCCATCCTCTTTGGAACCCCCTTTCAGGTAGTTGAAAGCAGCTATCATATCCCCCCTCACTCTTCTCTTCTGCAGACTAAACAATCCCAGTTCCCTCAGCCTTTCCTCATAAGTCATGTGCTCCAGCCCCCTAATCATTTTTGTTGCCCTCTGCTGGACTCTTTCCAATTTTTCCACATCCTTCTTGTAGTGTGGGGCCCAAAACTGGACACAGTACTCCAAATGAGGTCTCACCAAGGTTGAATAGAGGAGAATGATCATGTCCCTCGATCTGCTGGCAATGCCCCTTATACAGCCCAAAATGCCGTTAGCCTCTTGGCAACAAGGACACACTGTCGACTCATATCCAGCTTCTCGTCAACTGTAACCCCTAGGTCCTTTTCTGCAGCACTGCTTCCTAGCCATTCAGTCCCTAGTCTGTAGCAGTGCATGGGATTTTTCCGTCCTAAGAGCAGAACTCTACACTCGTCCTTGTTGAACCTCATCATATTTCTTTTGGCCCAATCCTCTAATTTGTCTAGGTCCCTCTGTATCCTATCCCTACCCTCCAGCGTATCTACCACTCCTCCCAGTTTAGTGTCATCTGCAAACTTGCTAAGGGTGCATTCCACACCATCCTCCAGATCATTAATGAAGATATTGAACAAAACCAGCTCCAGGACCGACCCTTGGGGCACTCTGGTTGATACCGGCTGCCAACTAGACATGGAGCCATTATCTATGAATAATAACAAAATATAAAGTTCGTCTCAAGCCTTCTTCCCGGGTTGCATTCCTACCTCAGGACTGCTCAGCCCACACCCTAGATCCTCTCTTCCTAGAGAGCTACTTCCACCTCCTTAGCTGGGTGGGTCAATCAGCCACCCGCCTCCGTGAGTCAGTAGAGCCTATTTAGCTTTTCCAAGTAAGGTTAACGCCTGCCTCCAGGATGCAGTGGTTCAGGCAAACACCCCTAGCCTGTGACAAAAGCAAACGTGACACAGGAATGTGTATCAGAGTTTTGAAAATGAAAGGGCATTGCTAGCATTTGCATTTACATCATGGCACCTGGCATCCCTTGACAGCTGTTCTGGACTGAAATTATGGCAGCTGCTAGTTACCAGAGTTTCCAGGTGCCGAGAAAGGACCTCTTGTGGAGATCACTGTTACCCTGTGTGAGAATCCCCCAGCTACCCATTCGTTTAGACCAGTGGCCTCCAACGCGGTGCCCGTGGGCACCATGGTGCCCGCCGGGGCATTTATGTGCGCCCGCCTATGTTATATCCTTGGGGGGGAGCCGGTTTAGGAAAAAATCACTTGAGGCCAGACAGCAGACAGAGAGCTCACTCAGCCGGCTGAAGCTGGCTGAGCTAACCCATAATAATCTAACTCAGTTGCCATAGCAACAAAAGCCATGACAACCAAATACACAACAGCCTAGTGCTCAGCAGGGGAAAGAAACCACGGCCCTGTGCCTGCCGGGGACAGGGAACTCCAGGGCTACGGGCACCGGTGCTCTCTGTCCCCAGCAGGCGCGGGGCTGCGGCATCTTCCGGTCCCGCGCCTGCCAGGGACAGAGAACTCCGGGGCTGCGGGAGCCAGTGCTCCCGGTCCTCTCTGCCCTCCTAGTGCCCAGCAGGGGAGAGATGCCAGGGCCCCCTGCCTGCTGGGGACAGAGTACTCCAGGGTTGCAGGCTGCGCTTCTCCCTGCACTGCCCAGAACTGCCGCCCAAAAATAAAGAAAGAAAGAAATAAAAACCCTCCATCTCTGCAGAATGGACCCAATGCTGCCCCGTAGCATGTGCTGACACAGGCACCTGCTTGCTCCACTGGTGCCAGCCCTGTATGTGAGTATTCTTCCTGCACTGATACTGCTGTTTCCTTGTGCTTTGCAGTTTATTATTTTTTTTAACATTCTGCTCCAAAATGAGAGGTTCAAATAAGAGACAACGTACGTATTATTTCGACCCAGAGTGGGAAGAATATTAAATACGATTTTTTTGTATTATTTAATGTACAAATACAAAATAAGCCTTGAAAAAATTGTTGGCGCCCGCCACACTCTTCTAAAAACATGAATGTGCTACTGGCCACAAAAAGGTTGGGGACCACTGATTTAGACATAGCACTGGCAGAATCTGTAAGGGAAACGCTAAAGTGTTTCATCCCAGTGGTACTAGTAGAGGCTACAAAGCAATTTCTCTAGGATTCACCCCATTAGATTTGGCTGAACATCCTAGTAGCTTTGCTGCATGGCAGGCCACTGGCCAGCTCCCGGGGATGATAGGCCTAGACCCTCAGACGCAGCATCAGAAGCATCGTTTCAAGGCCTGATAGCCCCTAGAAGCACTAGTAGAGTGTACAGGGCAAGCTCCCCGCAGAGCCTGGGAAGGTTGGAGGAGTGCAGCAGAATTTGAGAAGAGCATTTCAGTCCATGGCACTGATTCTGGGACTGAGCAAACTCAAACCAACCTGCAAAGCTTCTGGATTTCTACAGCTGCTCTCGCACGCCTGGAAACTCGTCACTAGTCAGGAACGATGCTGCTTGCTCCTCTCCCTTCCAGAGCAGCCAATAGAGCTGGCAACAAGGAGTTGAGAACTCATCAGTCATGCAATCGATTTCACGACTTCTTCTGCTGGCAGAATGTCTGTGAACACATCACCACTTTTTCAGATTGAGTCACTATTCCAACTTATCCAGCTGACCTTTTCACCAGCCTTGGCCCTCCGCAGCTTACTATTCAAAACTGGAATCCCGAATTCAAATTGTGTTGCTTAGCTGGGACTGGTTGTAAAAATGACACCATATTGAGTTTGTTAGGAATACAGGACTGGAAGGGATCTCTTGCGTAATCGTGTCCAATCCCCTAGTACAACAAGCAACCCCATCATATAATCACAGTTACAAATTTATCAAGATCCATCTTAAAATTCCTTTGGTTGATCGCAGACTCTGTGAGTGTAATTTTTATAATCTGGTATCTGGTGTGAAAGCTCAAGAAAAGTGAATTTAAATTTGCTTTCTGAAAATACTTGAGTGTTTGCACATAAACGTGACTTTTTGTGATCTCTTGTGCGAGTAAAACTCAGTTGCACAAATGTTTATGGCAAGGAAACACAAAAGGATGAATTCTTATTCATAAGCAAACAAATAGGTAGAGAAAGTTTTTGTTTTGGTTTGCTTTGCAATAATCACCCAACGCTGCTTGTGTAATTAGCATGTGTGTGTGTGTGACGGGAGATACTTGTTTGCCCTTCAGATGTATTGTGTTAACTCATTTCTCACCAATAAAGCTGGTTGAAAGAACTGGAGAGTTTTCTTTGTGAAAAATATGAAACAAACAAAAACATTTTTGTAGGGAATTTTGAAACAAAATTTTTTTTGTTTCATTTCAGTTATCAAAAAGCAGTTTGTTTGTTTGTTTATTTAGGCAATTGGAACCTGCATGCAGCGCACATTCTCATTTCATTTCTAAATTTCCCATTGAAAAATGTTGTTGAGAATATTTTCTCATTGAAAAAGTTCACTTGCCGCCAGTGTTTTTGATTTGACCAGCTTATTCCCCAACTGATTTTGAGGATACCAGGACCTGTGGGATGAAGTTTGCCATTTCCCAGCTTTATAGAATTAGGTGCAGTTTTTCCCTGGGCAGCTGGTGACCACCTGCAGCTTCTTCGCTCCCTCCCCTTTGGCCCAGAATGAGAGTCCGTCTTCTTCCCTAAAGAACAAACGGTGGCACCATCTGTTACCAGCCTCCAATATTATAATATAACCAGTGAGCAAATCATCAGAATAAATTCCCCCTCTCATCAGGCTCTGATAGGTTCAGTACTGCAGTGGGGATCCACCCACACTTTCTGGAGGAGAATGGGAGCTCTGACTCCACCAGTACCGGGCTAGACTTCACAGATTCTTCAAACAACAGTATCAGAGGGGTAGCCGTGTTAGTCTGGATCTGTACCTGAGAGCCTTCCAGCTGTGCATTACTTGTGGGGATTAACAATTGTCCGTGTTCTCTCATCCTTTCCCTAGGGGGAGAAGGGTACACAGCAGAGGGGCGGGTTTTTGTTAGTGAGTGTGTTTATTTGTAATATACGTGTTGTTATGTATTTATGTTAGAGAAGACGGGTCCAAGAAATGCACTTTGTACCATCAGGTGGACACAGAAACTTCTGCTGCCCTGTTTGAAACACCATCTCCATCTGGGATTTCCTTGGGGTTCCTGGGAGCCTAGCAGGATGCTGCAACGCTGGAATGCTGAGCAGCTGGGACGCGGTTCCTGCCCCTGGCTGGGAAGGATGCCCTCCAGCAAGCTTCTCATGGACAAGGGAAGTGGCTAATCAAACTTTGTGGCTACCTCTGGGAAGATGCCTGATTTCCTTGTGCTGTTTGGACAGTGGCAGGTGCCAGAGAAGGAGGTGAGGCAGCCAATAGTTCAGGGAGGTATAAATCAAAGAAGCATAAAACTGGAAGAGTTTTAAAAATGCTGCAGCAACGGGGCAGGCAGGCAGTCGGCAAGAGGCTGTGGAAGGGGAAGCTAATGCAGCAATATGGCTGCAATGGTGCCCAAGGGAGGAGAGACAGATTCCAGTGATAAGCTTTTTCAAATAATATTCAACTCTTTAATATACTTTCCCACAAGGGCTAGAGCACAGGCGAGGGAGGTGCACAACTCAGCAAGGAAAGGACGGGCCACTCTTTCCTTATCTGATTAGCACACACATTTCTACAGTAACCAGCACCGTAGCACTGAGGCCAGGAGGAGAGCACAGTGGGCCAGACCCTGATCTGGGGTTCAGTGGTGTAAATCTGCAGTAGCTGCACTGAACTCATGGGAGTCACTCTGGGTTTCCAACAGCGAAACAGAGAGCAGAACCTGGACCGATATTTCCCTGCAACGGGCAGCATTTGCAGTCACTGAATCCATCTTTCTCTAATGTAACAAGCCCCAGGCCAGCGACACAGACAGAGGAGGAAGAACCACAGTTCCTGACAGAGAAGCAGAGAACCAGCATCCAGGCAGTATGACCTTTGTGACTGGCCCTAGCTCCTCAGACACTGCTCTCCTGCCAGGGCTTCTGGGAAGAGCCTTCACAGCCATTCACACACTCCCAACCCTCATCATCCAGCTTGTTGGTGGACATTGAGCTTAGATCCCCTTGCTCTGTATGGAAAGTGTCTCATTTCTGCTGGGGATTCTGGAACTTGGCAGGCCCCGGGAGTGCCTGGTCCTTGTGACTAGGAATCTCTCTCCATTGGCCTATCCTTTGTGGCTGGATGTAGATCTCTCAGTCCTGGTCTCACTTTTCTCATCATCTCCTTGAATTATACTTAGCACTGCACATTGTGTTCTTGTGGGCCAGGGTCTGAAAGTGCTTTATACAAAAACATGGCAACACCTCCCTTGTCCAAAGACCTGTGAGATTTTGTGAACTGTTCACTCCAACTATTCACTCTTTGTGGTTAGTAGATTCATAGATTCAAAGACCTGAAGGGACCACGATGACCATCTAGTCTGACCTCCTGTACAACACAGGCCAATGGTCCCTGCACTGGAGGGATCTCTTCTCCTCTATTCTACGAGTGATGCTAGGAAGCCCAAGAAGTTGTGGTTAAAGCAGAGCAGTTCTTTTGGAAACAGGAGTTCAATCTCGCTGCAGAGCAATGACGATTTCACCACTTCCCTTGGTAGGTTGGTCTAACGGTCAACTACCATCTTTTATTGCTAAACTTTTTGTTTCCCCCAACTTCAATTTCCACCCGTAGGATGTTGAGTCAACTTAGTCACATGGCATTGTTTCTGCTTCCCGACTGAATGATTGAAACATTTTAGAATAACAATTCACAAATAACGAATAGCTAAAATTCTTCTTCATGCACATCCCCTCGCTCACATGTGAAAATGGGCATTTGGATGACAAACGGTCAGTCCCAAACATTAGTGTGAACAAAATATTCAGGAATAGAAAATAAAAAATGACCACAGACAGGCTTAAACTAAGCAGCCATTTGGAACTGACATGAAAGATCAAGGTCACTATTTGCTCAAGATTTAACCAGATCTCGGTCTAGCTTTGAAATGCAGGCTGGGAAAATGTTCCAGGATGCCCACTTTGATGGGCTTTCTCTTCCACCTTTTCTGAGGCCTGATGGGAAATGAGGAGGAGCCCAGCCGCTTGATGGACAAGATCTCTTCCCTAGTTCTTGACATGCTGTGCTTGGAGAGCCAGGAATAAGGCTGCCCTGTGGAATGCAGTGAGGTCACTGAATCTCTGCGATGCTGCTTGTTGATCATGACAACCCCTCCTTTATTTTGGCACCAGTTCAACTCGGGTTTGGATTGTTACATTTTCTTCTCTGGTTTTGGTTTTAGTTCATTTGTATGTTCAATGCTCGGCAGTAAATTTGTTTCTCTGGCTTTTCCCATGGTAGATTATAAAATCATACAAAATCAGTGCATCCAAAAGATGCTGATATATAAAACAAGAATCCCATTCCACAAACACTAAAAAGAGGTAAAATTCAATATCCAGCGCTTCCAAATAACTTCAGAAGCAATTCTCTATTTATCGCCCTGTTTATTTATTATATTGTGTCAATAAACCCTTATCATTTTCATTTGTTAACAAATCCATCTCTGGAGTGATGTTCTGCTGCTCTCGCTGGTACCCTGGAGACCTCCAAAATATTGCTCATCACGCTACCAGAGTCAGCCCTTAGCAGCCCAGGTCCTGCAACCCAGATCATTTCACCTCCAGAGACAGCTAATGAGAGGCATTGGATTGACATGCATGGTACAGAACAGACACTGCACACATGCGGGCAGTGAAAGCGTCTCCCAAATTTTCTAGCATCACGACCCTCCCCTCTCTGGTGACTGCTTGGTAGCCGGTGCAAAGTGAGATGGTGGGTATCAGGTCACATATCTGCATCATAAAATAAAAAGCTTAATCCCTTTCTGAAGACTCTCAGCAGAAAACTCAAAAAATGAATGAGTCCTGGCATGTGAGGTGCCTTCTCAGCCCTATAAAGATCATCCTCATGACACTAACGAAAGCATGACTATGCTAATGCGATGATGCAATGTTAGTATGGGAGGTACTAGGATAACACCATTTTAAACCTCTAAGCATGCCCAGTGGGGGCTAGCTATTTCCAGAAGCTTGCACAGACTCAGCCTGATCGGAGAACTGGTACTGCTGGGCTTTCTCGCCTTTTGCTGTGACAGTATTAGGGCTTGTGATGAGACGAACGCAGTTCTGAGCCCATGCAGTAGAGGGCAGCTTGCTCCCCGCTCAGAACAATGTGGACCTGTAGCGGGCTGCAACTCACCGGCACGGCGCCTCCTGCTGGTGGTCCAGGGAATTAGCTCGCCAGCCTCCGGAGCACCTTCTGCAAGCCAGTGTCTCGCCTTGCCGCTGGCCCCGGTGTCCCTTCCAGACCCCGGTGCCCCTTCTCTCGGGGTTCTGCCCCTGCAGTCTCTCTCTCTGGGTCTCCCCTCCCTGGGGAACCCCCAACCCCCTATCTCCACCTCGCCTCAGTCTTGGGCTACTGCCAGTCACCATCTAGCCCCCGTTCACTGGGGAGCACTGCAGTGTAAATGCCACTCATCATTGGCAAGGAGGGTTTGGACCTGCTGCCTCTTCCTACCCTTGGGCTGCTCCTCTGCAACCCCAGAACCCTTCTTGGTCTTTAACAAAGCCTGCAGCCTGGGGGGTTTCCAGGCCAGAGCTCCCCAGCTCCTCTGGCCTTTCCCCAGCCCTGCTCCAGCCTTAGTACCCTGCTCAGCTCCCAGCAGAGCTCTTGGCTTCTGGTCCCAGCCCTCTTATAAGGGCCAGCTGGGCCTGATGGGGGCATGGCCCCAGCTGAGGCTTCTTCCCCAATCAGTCCAGTTTTTCTCCCAGCCCCGGCCCTCTCCAAGGCTGCTTTTACCCCCGCCAGGCAGGAGCAGGGGGGCCACCCTGCTACAGTACCCCATCCATCTGCAGACACTTCAAGCTGCGTCCTGAGGCAATCCCCTAAGACTTCCCCCATGGAAAGGTGGTGCTCAGAGCTGATGTGAAGAGATGCTGCTGGCAGCCATTTGCAGTTCACAACACAACCAGTTTTACTAGTCCTATACCACTGTATTGCTGAGCACCATCTACTGGCACCTGATCCATTATTTGCATCTATCCAGACCCCTAATGGTCAGAACACCTGTGCAATAGGTTGAATCCTAGGTTGCATGGCTCCTGGAGAGGAAAGGGGCCAGTTTCCAAGGCCGTGGAAGCTCCCTGAGTTGTGACTCAGTTTCCCCAGAGGCTGCCTTTGGCTGGACTGGGCCTGAATGATCTTCCCCACCCCACAGCTTCGGACACTGAAACACACCAGTGAGAGACAGCTCCTAGGGGATCCATGTCGGTTTTACAAAGGATGCTGGGAGAAGAGTGTTAGTTCTGTGTAGCCATCCAGCCAGGCAGGATGAATCCAATGAAACTGCTCCTCTTCTCCCCCAGCACTGAGTCTCCAGGCAGCAATTCCGGGTGGGTACTCCAGGGCCTGTACATACAGCAATTACAGCCCAGAAACACTCACATCTGCATCCTCCGGGAATGAAATGTGGCAACTCAGCAGCTGAATCAGCTATAAAATCCTTCCCAATGAGCTATCAAAAGGGAGTGGCTTTTTTTCTTCTCTCTGTCTCTCTCTCTCTCTCTTTCTTTTTTTAATAAAACTGTGTTTATGATGGTGGATAAAACATTTTCTTCATCCTTAATAAAACACCCTTTATTACCAATCAAAAATGAATGGTGACAGGAGAAGCTATATATCAAAGCACAGCTTGGACATTGGGAATTTTAAAAAAGTAGTGCTGATGCTGGCTGGTGCTGATGGGGGAATACACTTTATATTGGAACATATTTTAAAATAGCTGGACTTAACCCTACGTGCGTGTTTTAAACTCTTCCAAAGTGATCCAAGCTGTTTGATTGACATTAGAGCAAAGAAAGTGACCATCTGAAGAAGAAAAGTGATGGCAGAGGCATGATCAGAGGAGGTCATCTTCAGAGAAGCCTTATCCGAGGGATTGAGAGAGGGGTTCATGGTTATATCAGGGCAAGGAGTTGGGTTTGTTCCAAGTTTTCCTTGTCTTTGGAAAATTAGCACAAAATGTGGTCCAAGAATCCTGCAATGGGAATGAGGTGACTAACTCCCTGTAAATCCCACTCATCCTCTGCATCTTTGGGTACCTAAATACCTTGGCTTTCAATGAACAAGCCATGAGCTGAAATTAGTTGGCATGAGCTATTCGTGTTTATGTATAACAAATCTAGCAGAAGAAATCAAGTCTGACTATGTTCCTTGGGAAATATTTCTGCCACGAATAATCGGACCAGCTCTCATTCTAAAGTAACTGCCAGTTGGTTATCGCCTGAGCCCAGAATGTCCATCCAAAGCCAGATGGGAGCAGCAGCCTCCAGAGATCCTTGACTCCAGAACTGATGGGAGGGCATACAGCAGGTGTCAGGATCAGGGCCTTTGCACAGAACCTTTGTCTGAAAAGGCTCCTGGCTCATTCATTCTCCTGATCACTCACAAATCATCTTCACTTCCTTCAGGTCAATAATCCTTCTAAGCGCGATTGCTCTTCAGGGAGCACTAGCTGACAAAGTTCATCTCTCCTCACCAGTTCGGGCACGTCATGCATATTCCTTAATTTCCCCGGGAAAACGATGCGATCCGGGTGAGATCCTGGTGGACTGTGTTCAGCTCGGAGGAGCCAGAAGATTAACCCAATTCCCCTCTAATGACTAACGGCTTGCGTGTCTAGTAATTAAACCCCAAGCTGCGCTCTGAGTCTGGGATCATATTGCAGCCATGGGCCCACGTGTGTAAACTGGCGGCTTCTCTGTTTATCTCTTTGATGTGCTTTTGCTGCAGCAGGAAAGCCTGTGCGCAAGGCAGAGGCCACCCACACGCTCATCCATTACCACACGGCCCTTATCAATAATTCACCAGCCTCTCTGTCTCTGCTCCAGTCAAAGGCGTAGCAGAGGCTGTTTGTAACGCGACGGTGCCCAAGTCAATAAGCACCTGCGGTTATGTATTATTCTTCTTGCAAGGATGTACAAGCCTGTAACTACAGAAGTGAAACCTCAGAAAGAGACAAAGCCCAAACTCGGCTGAAAAATGAACTTCTAGCAAAGCAGCACTGCCCGTGGGCCGGGGGCTGAGCTGTTTGCGTGTGGAGTCTGCCCTGAGCAGCGTGTTCGGGCTGTAGCTCTCGGAGCTCACCAGGCAGGACGTGCCAGCATTCAGAGTTCAGGTCTGCCAGGGCGCCTGCATTGCCATGTGGCCTTTAGTGACCTGATCACAGGCCATGTCTCAAACAATACATTTTTTTCCCTTGCAGCCACAGATATGCACGTCCAGGAGCACCGGAAGCACCCTAAAAGTGTGGGGGGGGACACACCGGTGCCCAGACCTTGGTCCCGCCCCCTGATTCCCCACCCTTGCTTTGCCCCGTCCCTGAGGCCCCGTTCTTGCTCCATTTCTTCCCACAAGGCCCCACCCCTGCCACGCCTTTCCCCTGAGGTCCTGTCACTCCTCTCCGCCCCCTCCGATCGCTCACCCTTAAGGCAGATAAAAAATGATGGGACCCATGGCCCTGTGCGCCCCCCGCAACGCCCTCCCCCATTCCAGGGCCCCTGTACACATCTTGTAGCATCTTGTAATACTTTTTCCATTCCTGATCACTCAGTGGGCTTGTCCATCTCTGTTGACTTAAGACTTGTCAGATGAGATGTTTGCTTACCTCTGCAGTAGGCGTTTTGATAATATAGGTCCTGAGGCTACAAGCACATGTGCCAGTGAGTAACTCTGCATGTGCAAGTGGTCTCCTTGAACTCACTGAGGCTACTCACAAGCACAAAGTTCATCGATTCCAGAAGGAGCCACTGTGATCATCTAGTCTGACCTCCTGTATAGAACAGGCCAGAGACCTGCCCCGCGATAATTTCCAGAGCCGAGCTTTTAGAAAAACAAACTATGCCAGGGTGTGTCTGCAGGTTCAGGGCCTTGGTGGGTAGTCAGGAACCACACATTTTCAGCCTGTCCAAGGTGCCAGCCAGGGAATGAGGTGTGGAAGCTAAGATGTTTTATTGGACAACTTCTGTTGGTGAGAGAGCTCGAAAGCTGGTCTCTCTCACCAACAGAAGTGGGTCCAGTAAAAGACATGACCTCCTCCATCTTGACTCTCTACTATCCTGGGACCGACATGGCTACACCACCACTGCTTACATTCAGTGGATGAGTCAGTTTGCTACAAAGCAAGACGGCCTATATACACCAGCAATTTGTTCCTTTTCCTCTCTGCTTAGCACATTATCTACAGGCAGATCGTTGTGTGAGCCTGTCCTGGGCTTGGCTGGCTAGACATACCCTAGTACCCTGTCCTACAAGAGGCTATATTTATATCTAAGGCCTGGTCTACACTAGGACTTTAAATCGA
Source organism: Mauremys mutica (assembly GCF_020497125.1). Lineage (NCBI taxonomy): Eukaryota > Metazoa > Chordata > Testudines > Geoemydidae > Mauremys > Mauremys mutica. Next base: position 28,481,422 of record NC_059087.1, read on the forward strand.
ATTTAGCAGCGTTAATTCGAACTAACCGCTCAACCGTCCACACCAGGAAGCCATTTAAGTCGAACTAGAGGGCTCTTTAGTTCGAATTCGGTACTCCACCCCAACAGGTGGAGTAACGCTAAATTCGACATGGCTAGCTCGAATTAGGCTAGGTGTGGATGCAAATCGAACTTAGTAGCTCCGGGAGCTATCCCACAGTGCACCACTCTGTTGACGCTCTGGACAGCAGTCCGAGCTTGGATTCTCTGACCAGCCACACAGGAAATGACCCGAGAAAATTTGAATTCCTTTTCCTGTCTGGGCACTTTGAATCTGACGTCCTGGCTGGACATTGGGGCGAGCTCCGCAGCACCTGCAACGATGCAGAGCTCTCCAGCAGAGGAGTTCATGTTATCTGTGAATAGAAAGAGGTCCCCAGCATGGACAGACCGGGAAGTCCAGGATCTGATTGCTGTGTGGGGCGAGGAGTCTGTGCTGTCGGAGCTGCGCTCCAACAAGCGGAATGCAAAGACCTTCGAGAAGGTCTCCAAAGCAATGATAGAGAAAGGATACAGCCGGGATGCAATGCAGTGCCTCGTGAAAATCAAGGACCTGAGACAAGGCTACCAAAAAGTCAGAGCGGCAAACGGACGCTCCGGAGCCCAGCCCCAGACATGCCGCTTCTACGAGGCACTGCTTGCCATTCTAGGTGGGTCTGCCACCACTGCCCCACCAGTGACCGTGGACTCAGTGGATGGCATAGTGAACCTGGACAGTTCCTCCTCGATGTTCGCCGATGGGGAAGATGAGGAAGGGTCTGTGGAGGACGGCGCAGGCGACAGCGAACACAATACCGCTTTCCCTGACAGCCAGGATCTCTTCATCACCCTCACAGAGATCCCCTACCAACCCTCCCCGGCCGTTAACCCGGACTCTGAATCAGGGGAAGGATCAGGCGGTAAGTGCTATTAACATGTAAACATTTATTTTTTATAAAACAGGTATAAAAAAATAGAAATACTATATATAAAATTTTCAATGAAAAACTATATGAAAAGTAGGTCCACACATATAGGGATTGAACAATAATCCTCCAGGGACAATTCAAGAAAGGTCTCATTTAGGTCCTCGAAAAGCCTCCGCAGGAGGTTCCTGGGGAGAGGTGCCTTGTTGGGTGCTCCGTGGAAGCACACTCTTCCGCGCCAGGACATCCTTATGTACATGGGAATCATTGCCTCCACAAGCATGGCCGCATATGGTCCTGGTCTCTGCAGGGCTTCCCTTAGCATCCGCTGTTTGTGACTCCGAGGGACCCGCCTCAGGGTGATCTCGTTCATGAAATGCTGCATCTAATTAGGGCAATTAGTGTATTGTTACTTATGTGAATGGTTGACTTTTACTTTGCATAACAATGACCCTCGCTTAACAGCCACGTGTTGTAGGCCACATAGGAAAAGCATACATTGATCTTTCCCGTGCACTGGCGGGAGTGGCTGGAAAAGGGTCAGAGTGTATGATTTCCAGATTGCCTTTAGCGGGAGGGCACAGCTATCCATTAACTGATAAGCAGAATGTACTGTAAGGCTTACCAGGACTGTCTGCTAGACGGATTCAGCTGTCTCTCCCCACTTGTCCGCTCTCCTGTGCAATGCCGCAGCCAATGAGAGCGTATTCCGAAATCTCGAACTTGTCCTGAGATCTCGTGAGACTTGTTGCCCTGTATGGTCTTGTTCAGAGAAACTGACTAGACTGTGTTCACTGTTCGCAAACATGTATCTGTTCAAGGAAATCAGTTACTTTTCCCATCACACAGCTTCGGCTCTTTCCCGGACTGCCCCGGCATCCCCCTCGCAGAGGCTGGCGCAGATTAGGCGGCGAAAGAAAAAGACTAGGGACGAGATGTTCGTGGAACTGATGGCCTGCTCCAGAGCCGAGGCGGCAGAGCAGAGACAGTGGAGGGAGACCCTATGTCAACAGCATCGCACACACATCGAACGGGAGGATAGGTGGCGGCAGGAAGACCAGCAGGCAACTCAAACGCTGCTTGGGCTAATGAGGGAGCAAACGGACACGCTCCGGCGCCTTGTTGATGTTCTGCAGGGCCGCAGGCAGGAGGACAGAGCCCCCCTGCAGTGTATCTGCAACCGCCCTCCCCCGCCAAGAAGTCCTGCCCCCCCCACCCAAAAGTACAAGACGGAGGGGCGGTAGGGGCCGTGAGAACTGTCACTGCACCACTGCATAGCGCTAATGTACCACACACCTCTCACGCTATAAATTTGTAGAAGTGCTTCCCTTACAGGCTCACCCAGTCCCAAATCCAAGTTTCATCCCCCCACTGTGTATTAGATTATTAAAAGCTGTTTGCTGTTATTCACTGTTTCGGTCACGTCTTTCGTGTCAGAGGATTTTTTTGTGTATGGGGGGGGAGGGGATTTATAATTGCACGGTATAGCCTACATTACCAGGGTACAGACTTGGGGGCATGATCAACTGCAGGGCACACACACACTGCAGTCAGTAGGCACCAGGGTCACTCTGTGTGGTGTATGCTGCCCCGGGTCATTCTGTGATGTGTATGCTTGTCCAGGGTCCTAGCGCCTGCCACCCCCTTAATGTTAAGGCAGGCTGCCCTTACCATGCACTTCCACCGTAGCAACGAGCCTCTCCACTGCCCTGAGCCCCAACAAGAGCCCTCATCCACGGACAGATACTCACCCTTCCCCCACACCCCTCACCCCTTCCTACGCCCAAACCCGCAGCCCACTGCCGTCATCCAAACCCCTATCCAAAGAAGGCACCACTTGCCCCTTCCTGCAAACCCACCCCTTCCTGCAAACCCTCCCCTTCATGCACAACCACTTGCAACCGTCCCCCACCCCAGAGACCTATGTAGGAGCAGGAGTCCTCTATGGAACAAGCGGTCTGTACATCAGTGCACACCGTGCCCAGCACAGTATGCGTCCATGTTTCAACACCTGAACAGAAATGCAAAGTAAAACAAAGATTTATTAATAATGAGTGTTACAATTAATTTGCTTTAAAACGTGCTTTGGAAGTGGGGGAAACTTGGAGAACGCGGCATGTAACCGCAGATCGAAATCGACACATACAGACACAGGCCCAGGGTCAGTTTCTCTTGAAAGCAAGTGGAGAGTCATAGGTTACCCTGCTCTCCGAGGAAACTTGCTTTCAAAGCCTCCCGGATACACAGCGCTTCCCACTGGGATATTCTCTCGGCACGGGTGTCTGGCTGAGCGTAAACTGCAGCCAGGCGATTTGCCTCAACCTCCCATCCGGACAAAAAGGTCTCGCCCTTGCTCTCACAGAGATTGTGTAGCACACAGCAAGCAGCAATAACTACGGGGATATTCTTTTCGCTGATGTCCGAGCGAGTCAGTAAGCTCCGCCATCTCCCCTTGAGACGTCCGAAAGCACACTCCACCACCATTCTGCACTTGCTCAGCCGGTAGTTGAAGAGTTCCTTCTCTCTGTCCAAGGCACCTGTATAGGGCTTCATGAGCCAGGGCATTAGCGGGTAGGCTGGGTCCCCGAGGATCACTGTAGGCATCTGCACATCCCCAACCGTTATTTTGTGGTCCGGGAAGAAAGTACCTGCCTGGAGGCGTTTAAACAGACCAGAGTTCCTGAACACACGCGCGTCATGAACCTTGCCCGCCCACCCAACGAAGATGTTGGTAAAACGTCCCCTATGGTCTACCAGTGCTTGCAGCACCATTGAAAAGTAGCCCTTTCGGTTAATGTACTCGCTGGCCTGGTGGGCTGGTGCCAGGATAGGGATGTGAGTCCCATCTATAGCCCCACCGCAGTTTGGGAATCCCATCGCGGCGAAGCCATCTATGATGTCCTGGACGTTTCCGAGAGTCACTACCTTTGAGAGAAGTTGCTCAACGATTGCGTGGGCTACTTCAATCACAGCAACCCCCACGGTAGATTTGCCCACGCCAAAGTGGTTCGCTGCTGACCGGTAGCTGTCTGGCGTTGCAAGTTTCCAGAGGGCTATGGCCACTCGCTTCTGCACACTCAGGGCTGCTCACATCCGGGTGTCCTGGCGCTTCAGGGCAGGGGACAGCAAGTCACAGAGTTCAAGGAAAGTGTCCTTACGCATCCTGAAGTTTCACAGCCACTGTGATTCATCCCAGACCTGCAGCACTATGCGGTCCCACCAGTCCGTGCTTGTTTCCCAGGCCCAGAATCGTCGTTCCACACCATGAACTTGATCCATTGCCACCATGATCTCCACGGCGCGGCGTACCCTGCTTTGTGAGAGGTCTGCGCCACTCTGTGAATTCCTGTCCTCACCGCGCTGCCGGAGCCTCCTCGCCCGATTTCTCAGCAGCTGACTGTAGAAGAGGTGGACGATAAGGTGCGAGGAGTTGACAACGGCCATAAGTGCAGCGATGATCGCAGCGGGCTCCATGCTCGCAGTGCTGTGGCGTACGCGCTGTAACTGACAAGAGAAGGGCGCGAACAGATTTCCCGCCGGAGCTTTCAGGGAGGGAGGGCGTGATTGACGGTTCAATGACAACAGTTACCCAAAAGCACCCTCGACACATTTTTCCCTCAGGAGGCATTGGGAGCTCTACCCAGCATTCCAATGGGCAGCGGGGACTGCGGGAACTGTGGGATAGCTTCCCACAGTGCACCGCTTCCAAAGTCGACGCTGGCCCCGTTACTGTGGACTCAGAAATTCGAATTAGTGTATTTACTGTGGATACACAAATTCGACTTCATAAGGTCGAATCCACAAATTCGACTTAAGTAGATTTGAAATAGTCTTGTAGTGTAGACAAGGCCTAAGACTATAGGAAAAGATATAATATTAGACAGTGGGCTTTTGTCACAGCTCCACACCTAGCCTCTGGGGTGCACGGGATTGGCCCCCCCAGCCCCAGCTCCATTCAGAGTCCTCTTCACAGATTTTGCAGGGGAAGCAGAGCGTCGCCAGAATTACACTGGGAGAAACAAGCTAGTAGAAATAGTCACAATAGTGTGACCTTACCTGGATGTGCAGGTGCTTCTGCAAGGCTCCACAATCTGCAATAAGGCAGCGGGATTTAGAAGAGCCATTAGATCACTGCGGTGTCCCTCGGTTTTAGATAGTGGATACACATTGAAAATTATTTAAAACCTTCTGCAGTTGATTTCAATGGGAGTTAAACGCCTAAGTGCCTTTGAAGATCTGGTCCTTAGGCCCCAATCCTACGAACTCCAGTGCAGGTGCTGAACATGGCTTTGGTGGGAATCCTCCCCTGTGTCAAGCTAAGCCTGTGTTTAAGGGTCTGCCCTGTCGGGGACACCCCCATGCATGGACAACAGTGAAACGCCTCACGCAAGTCAGAGCTGAGAGGTCAGACCCGGGATGTAGTGCAAGCTTTGCCTCTTGAATAAGAGCAGTTAAATAATGTCGTTAAGAGCACAGTAGTGAGGGAAGATAACGATAATTAAGTCCTACTGTTGTGATCCATCTGACAGGCAAAGAATAAGCGATCAGGAGAATTTTTTAATAAAAATACAATTCCTTCAGGATTTGGACTTGCTACTTAAAACAGATACTGTTGGCACAAAATTAAGTTAAGGTCTTTCATTAAGCACCACACGTAGGAATTGCAAGCAGAGCTCAGTTAGCTGAAGGAAGGAGCCCTGTTCTGTGAATGCCACAGAGACAACTGGAACCTACTGAGAAATAGTAATACAAGATCACACTCCATAAAGACAACAGAATGCATCAGGAATGCCCTACATGGCTCCTATCACCACCTACATACCAAGTGTCGGGAAAACAAACCTTGCATTTCAATTCTTTGATCAAACGAGCATGACTCTCTTTGTTAAGTGAAGAATATTTGCAGGTAAAAATATAATTAAGTCTTGCAAACAGCAGGATCCATTTGAGCATGAGAGGAAGAAAAAAATAAGAGGAATTTTTAATAACAATACAAATCTAACTTGACTGAATGAGCAGGCAGCGCGATTCCATCCATTAGTAAACACTCCTGCAAATGGACAGGTGTTAAATTAGCCACTGGAGGCTTCCAGGAGGCTCCTTGATTGCATCAGAAACATGGCAAGAATTACAAGTTAAAAAAGGAATTTTAAAAATAGAACAGCTCCAGGGTCAAATTTCGTGCCTGGGTGTAAGCCAGTGATTAATTGATCTCACTGAATACAAGGTGACTCTCTTCTGTACTCCATTGTGGGAGTCAGATGTATGAGAAATGTCACACAGATGAACTTCATTTAATCCAGGCAGTACCCACACTTATCCTACTGGCTCTCTGGTCAGAAGCATGGGACCCAGCAGGTTTGCCACAAGAACTTAGGAGGGCTAAACAGAAATGCAGGGATTCACACCTGGAGGCTGAGGGGCACTTTTGAATGCCCCCCTCAGCACACGTGCAGGGAAGGTGAGTTATAGCGTCCCACCTAAAATTTGTATGTAAAGTTGCTGCCACACAATCTCTCTGCCCCATCCATTCTCCTGCCATTTGGATCACAGGCAGGGAAGGTGATATCTTTTATTGACCAACTTCTGTTGGTGAAAAGGGCAAGGTTTCAAGCTTCTTCCTCCGGTCTGGGGAAGGTAGCCAGAGGCTCATTTGAATCCATCAGAGTGAATTTGGATTTCAGGCAGTTCTGAACCACTTGTGGTTGGCTGCTGAGCTTGTTACATCAGAGGGCAACTCAGCCAAACATCCAAGAGATGACATCCACTCATTTGCATCTCACACTTCCAATAGTTTCAGTACTGGACTCAGTGGTTTGGGGTTCCCCTTTAATGTGACACCGGTTGCATTTCAGGGCAAGAGCCTTGGGGTTATCAGACTCTGCATCCATTATAAATCCACCTGGCTGTTTAAGGCCAAGCAAACTGTGGCGAAACGAGATGCAGCCTAAACAAATACGAGGATGAAAGACAAAGCTGCATTTTTTCCCATTCCTTTCTAATTAGAATCCCTGCTGTGTGTGTTTTCTTTTTTGATATTCAGAAGCATGAGCATCTCCAGGAGAGGGAGTAAGGTCCTTTCTCTTTACTGTCTGGATTTCTGGCTTCTACAAATGAAAGCCCAGCGTGTCTGACTTGTGCGTCAGCCAAGAGCTTCTGCGTCTTAGGGGCATCCAAAACCCTATCAAAGGTAACTCCGGCTGTTCCATCCGTTCCTTCTTATACCCAGCTTCTTCTGCCTGCTCCATGAATTACCGTAGCCAGCCAGGGATCACTTTGGAGGGGCTGGATTCCACCATCTGTTGCAGAAAGAAACAGCTATGGGTCCTTTTTGTTTCAGCTTGTTTTGCACAATTCCAAGCAAGCAGCAGGAGGGTTGTTCCATGTCCCCTCCCTCCCCCCCGGGGGGAGCTGCCCTTTAGGATTGTACATAAGCTGTAGACACCCAGATGGACTTGGCATGGGAGAGCGATGGCTTGGATTGGGCAAGCAGCGCTGCTTCATAGGCATAAATGGCACATAGGATTTATTACCACTGACGCAGGGCACATAATTGTGTAAATATCCAGCTCTAGATGAGAGAGCAGGAAAACGCCACAGGGCTGGGGCTCACTGATCTGGAGAAAGACAAGAGCCATGGAGATTCCAGGGTTTTCATCCTGGGGGTGCAGGCTCTAGGTCTGGTCTCCCCAGCTGCTGCCCACAACTCCAGCATTCAGCCTGGCGGCTCTAGTTACAGCTAAATCCTGCTTGTGGTCCCTGACCCCCCAAGTCGGGATTGACAGGACTCTTCCAGCCTCGCACCTTGTGCCACGTGTGAAACACCACTGTCCTAAAGGAGGACATTCCCCAGACACTCTTCCCTGCTGGCGGCTCTCCAGGCTACCAGGCAGGGGGCAGGCTGCCCCTCCTTTCCCCGCTGCCTCCCCAGCAGCAGCTGCTTTCTGCTCTCTCCTCCAGAAGCGGCTTTTGCTGTAATTTTTGTCCCTTTAGTTGTTGGGTTTTCCCTTATGACCATGGTCCCACCACTCAGTCTGATGTGGCTCAGAGTGAGACCTGCCCCATCACGCCAGGGCTGTCTGACCCCACCACCAGGTGCCAGAGCAGGGGACCTGCTCTGCCCCTGGGGCTGGTGGACTCTACCCTCCAGGCTTCTGGCCTTCCCTCACCTGCTGAGTGAGGGACTCACTGGCTGTTCAGGTTCTCAACTGCTCCGTGCAGACCACTCCTAAAGCTCTATGCTGTCCACTCACAAGGTCAGCTCAGCGACGGGAGCATGCTGTCATGGGATCCCCAACTTTATCGCAGGGCTCAGATCCCGCCCTGGTGTGAGCACGTGGAGCTCCATTGACATCACGGTAATAGCAGCTGCCTATAAAAGGGCAACATTTGCTCTCCAGCCCCCGTGCAGGGGGATCCAGGCCTTTCAGTTGCCCCCGGAGCAGACCGTGTTGTTCGGAAGGCACCGGGGCAGCAAATTCTTGGCTTGTGCTGTGCAAGAGGCATAACGACAGCACCTACAAAGCACTGATGCTCCCTGGAGAGGAGATTAATGAAATGCCAGGCCCAGCTCACGTGCTGGATCATCAGCGGCAAACATACCGTGCTCTGGCAAGCTGCGTGTGATGCTGCATTGCAGGCGGGTGGGGACAAGGACAATGATTCGTCAGTGCCTGAGGAGTGCAGCTAAGCATGTGCCTAGGGTGGCAGCTGGGCGCCAAATGTGGAAGCATCGATCCAAGAGTTCGGAGAAAGGTCCATCGCTAGTTACAGTGTGGAGGTCAGAGGATAAAGCTTAACAGGATCCTACTGCGGGCTGGAAGATGGTGACGTCGACCCCTGGTGTGCAGGGCTGATGGTTGCTCACGTGCTCCAGGGAGTGGCTTGAGGTGCTGTCTCCTTGGCAGGTCAGTTATACCACAGGCCCCAGAGCCTCCCGGGGCTGAGGCACGCGTAAGGGGCGGTGAGTCTCTGTCCATGTAACATGGGCTGTGGGGAGCGGAAGTAGATTTGAGGCCCGTCAGCGTAGACTCCCTTAGCATCACTTAGACTGCCCTCAAAGTTGGCTCGTTGTGCGTCTCAGGCAGGTCACCCCCTGCAACCAGAGCAGAGCTGCTTTGCCCTGGGGGGTGACGCTGATTGTTTATTATTTGTATCTATGTAGCACTGGGAGCCCGAGCCGTGGCCCAGGTCCCCACAGTGCTAGGCCCTGAACAATCTGCTGCTGCTAGCAAAGTGCCATCTCCTGCTAACATTGCACCACACCTGGGCTTTCCCTCGGCCACTTTGGGATTCCCTTTTTCAGCTCCTGAGCAGCCTCCATGCTGATCTAATTCATTTGAATTTCCTAACTTTTCCCTTCAGGCTTTTTCTAACTAACGGCCTCGCTTTTTTAAGAGCCGCTTTCTCAAAGTTTAGTGTCAGCGCGCTTGGCAGGATCCCCCCGCGAGGATGCTGCAGTTAAGTATGGTCACCGTTACTTGCCTCTCTGCTCCAGGAGGGGCCATTCCAAGAAGCAAATATTTCTTATCGGGTAATTTACTTCTCTAAACCCTGTCCTGCAGGGAAGTTCCCACCCTTCCTAGCTGGGCAGCTGAAGTCACCTGCTATTACTGTTCTGCCAGATGTTGTTGTTCGCTTATTGCTCTCGACATTCACACTAGTGAGCACTGTTCTTCTGTGCGGTGGATGGTACCCATCAGCTTAGATTCTGATGACTGAAGACTTGTAAGCATATATGTTCTATCTCTTGCACCTCTTTAACCGCAAATACTCTTCCAATCAAGCCTACAGAATCTACGTGTTGCACTAGGTCCCTGCTACAGTCGCTGATCTTGAAAACATCGACTATCAGGGCTAGTTCTCACTGTTGTGCTTAGTTCCACTGAAATCACTATGCCTGGTAGTAACTGTTTGCACAATCAGGCCCTAACCTATGTTTCCTGCAGAATTAGGGTGTCTGTAACACTGGCAGGTGCTATTACTGACCATCTCACAAGTTCTATTTACCTGACCGCAGAGGCATTTAGAGACATGCCTATTGTTAGTAGTGGGGACGTGCTTTTGGAAGATGATCATGGCACCAGTCAAATTCTGTTCACTCCTGAGTTTCTCTGACTTACTCGTTTCTTAGGGGCAGAGTTGCTGCCTACAGAATAAGTGTGAACAGAAAGAGTCTGTGGTGTCAACACTTTACATCAGCCATTGAATGTGAGGGGATGTTTCCCAGTGGTTAGTGCAGGGCACGGCACATCAGGAGTGGTGAGGTCTAGTCCCCGCTATACCACTCACTCATTGAGAGAATTACTTACCCTCCATTTCCCCTTCCTGCTAAGGTCACTTGTGTTCTAGCTGCTTCCTGTAATTATTGAGGGCAGTGTTGTTGTAGCCACGTCGGTCCCAGGATATTAGCGAGACAAGGTGGGGGAGCTAATATCTTTTATCAGACCAACTTCTGTTGGTGAAATTTTGAAAACATCAACACTTTTTCATGAATTTGGAATGTGGGCACTGCCTCTTTGTTCTACCACAGGAACCCCTGGGGGCTACCAGAGTACGAGAAATAACGGAAGAGCGTAGCATGCAGGCGGAGAAAGCTGCAGCTCTTGAGCGATGCTGCTCCAGTAAGTAACTGAGGTTCCCATCCTGGCTGGGGCGGTTGACCCAGGAATCCGAATGAGATATCAGGAGGTATTGGAGTGACTGACGGACATCTCCCAGACAGAAGCTGTTCCCTGGATGGGCTAAACTTGAACTGCTGGCTGGGTTATTCCGCTTGGCCAGCAGCTGCTCATGGCACTTGGCAAGTTGGCTTGAAGACTTGTTTGTTCAGTCTCTGCTGTAAGCAGATGTTTCTGTAATTAATAGAAATTAAAGGGGCAATGCCCCAAAGAGGAAAAGGAGACCAAAGGCTGCAAATCCAGGATTCTGGCCCAGGAGCCTCTGTAGAGGGTTGAGCTGCATGGATGTATTTTTTGCTGCTGGGGACGGTTATAAGAAAGGACTTGTTTTCCGTGGTGGGTTGCTAGGCTGGATATTCCAGGCAGTGTGAGGTCCTCTGTGCTGGTTTCTCTCCTTCCCACAGCTCACAGGCAGTCCCTTCAGCCTTTCTTCCCCAGCTATAAAGAAGCAGGAGGTGGTCTTACAAGAAGATGCATCAAACCTTTTGCTTCCGGCCATGTAGCAGCATCCTTCGCTTGATGCCTGCCTTCCACCCACCCACCAGCAGATGAAACACCTCCCAAAATGCAGCCCTTTCTGGGTCTCTTCTTAAGAGGAGACTGCAGAGTTGAAGGGGACTGTATATGACACTCCCTTGGATAAGAGAAATTCTACATTCTATGCACCTAGCTTGCCAGGTGTCTAAATAAGACCATGAAGGTCTTGGCCACCTTCAGTAATGCTTGGGGTTTCTCCTACCCGGCTTCCAAGCTGCACTGAATGATGCTCGACGGCCACGCTTCCACACAGAGTACCTGGGAACAGGGGCGGCTCTAGGCACCAGCAAACCAAGCTGTTGCCTAGGGCGGCCAAATCTAGGGGGCGGCAGGCTGGGCCGGTGGACCTGCCGCAGTCATGCCTGCGGGAGGTCCACCGGAGCCGCGGACGAGCGGACCTGCCGCAGGCATGACTGCGGAGGGGGCGCTCGTCCCGAGGCTCGGCTGGACCTCCCGCAGGCATGACTGCGGCAGCTCAAGCGGAGCCGCCGGACCCGCGAACCGTCCGCAGCCGTGCCCGCGGGAGGTCCGCTCGTCCCGGGGCTCCGGTGGACCTGCCGCGGGAGCTCAACCGGAGCCGCGGGAAGAGGGGACCCGCCGCGGGACCGAGGAAGGGCGGCGCAGCACACCGCGCTGCTTGGGGCAGCCTATTTTCTAGAGCCGCCCCTGCCTGGGAAACACGCAGCCCAGCACTCATGGAGGACAGCAGCAGGCTGGGTTTCAGCCTGGACTCTGGGACTATTTGGCCAGACCTCCTGGGTGCATTTCACATAGTGGGGTTGCAGTGGGGTAAGTGAGAGAAGAACTAATTCATTCACTTTAGCAAAAGAGCTCCTTGTCCTGGTAACTAGGGAATATGCCCAAGGAAACCCGTGAATGGGTTAATGAGCAAGTGAAATTCAAAGGAGGGAGAGGAGATCAGTCCCTGGAAATGTTTTTAAAGCTTGTTACTAATAACAATCTTTAGTATTTGTCATACTCACAATTAGGACAGGCACGAAGATGCCATTGCAGTGTGCACGCTGTATCTCATTCACACACACACACACACACACACACACACACACACACACACACACGTGCATGGATGCACGCATGCTGCAAAACATGTTCCTGGCTGCGGGGAAGGTGCAGAAAACACAATCAGTGCGAAAGGAGCAGGCCCAGAATGCCTGCAACAGTCCAGTGGGCAGGGCAGAGTCAGGATTTTGTTCATTCTTTGTAAAGGAGTAGACAACACTGGACCATTTGATTCACCAGCTCCCAGCTCCTGTAGTGCCTACGAGAGAGGAGGGCTCTGCTGGTCCCCAGGCCAGCATACAGGGCCGTGTTCAGGCTGCCCTTTGGCTGCCCTGGGCTGAGGTGAGCGTTCAGGGTGTCCCATGCAGGTTTCTGCCCACGACGGGCTGATAGCAAAGTGCCAGCTGCCCCCAGAGCTGTTACCATCTTTGATCAGGGCTCAAATTCTGAATCATAAGCTCACATACATCCCATAACGCCGCGACGTAAGCTGCTCGTCTTCACTGCCAGGGCCCTACCGATCATCTATCATTCACCACGGAGGGGTCGCCTCCCGCCTCCGATCGGCCCAGGAAGTCAGCCTCCGTCACCCGCTTGTGACATTTGCAAACACGCCCCTTTGTGCTTCCTCCCTTGCTGCCCAGCTAAGGTGGGAGGAGCTCCCCGTAAACACCTCCAAAGCTACCTTAGGGGTCTTCCTTCAGATCCCTCCTTCTCACTCTCCTCTGCCCACAAAACAATTGCCAGTGGCCAGGCTGCTGGTGAGCTGGGCCCGCTGCCTGTCCTGCTGGCCGATACTGTCTCCTTGTCTCCCCTGTCTGCCTGTCTGCATCCACCTGCTGTCTCCGGTCGTAGAAGGTACAAGATGGCCAGGGACCATCTTTCTGTTCTGTTTGTATAGTGCCTGGCTCCATGGGGTCCTGGTCCATCACTGGGACAGTGCCTAGGTGCTATGGTGCTCCAAATGCATGCGCCGAGGGAGACAAGGTGTTACCACGCCCAGCTCAGGTGCCTGCACTGCACAGAGACATTGCTAATGCTGCATTTCCAGAGCCACTCCAATGGCACCTCTTCCTAGCCACGGGCTGCCTGCTGAGCTGTCAGGGAGCCTGCTTGCCTGCCCAGCTGGGGCACAGCGGGTGGGATCTGGCTCAGAAAAGGTCGGTCCCCAGAGGGAGGAGCCGGGGCAATCGGAGCCCAGTGGGGCGGAGTCGGTCCCCGGAGTGAGGGGGAAATTGGTGCATGGCAGGGTGGATGGTCCCCGGAAACGGAAGCTATAGCCAAGGGTCTAGGAGCCAGTTCTCTCTGTCAGCAGCTGAGCAGCTCCTCCAGGAAGCAGCTGCTGCTCTTCCCGCCCTCTCAGCAGGGAGGCTGATTGCGGTTACTCTGGTAGCCAGACTTTTAGTGTCCGGTCAATACTGCCAGGTCCTCTTTTTGACGGGACTTTCTGGTGAAAGAACTGGACACCTGCCAACCCTATCTTTCTCCCCCGCCCCCAGTTACCTCTTCCCCCGCAGCCCCACCATGCACCTCCTAACCATCCCCAGCACCTCCCTATCACCTCTCCTGCCTCCCCACAGCCCAACCTTTCCCCCCGTTTCCATGCAATGAGCCTCTCAGCACACCCTGGCCTCTGCTCACATGGGGACGGGCGGGCGGGGGATCCAGCTCAAACGGGGGCCTCCGAGGGCTGTCTGCTCCCAAGGGCCTTGGCTGCCAGTGAGGAGCACTTCAGCCTGGGCCTCCTGCCTAGCCTTGCCTCTGCCACGGAGCCCTGCAGCAGCCCCTCTGCCAGAGCACACCCCTGCCCCAGCCCCCGGGGCTCCCCAGCAGCTCGGGGGAGGCCAAGCCCCAGCTCTATCCATTGCCAGGCCCCTAGATGGGGCCAGGTGGCTCTTTGCCCCCGAGGATGTGGCTGTGAGCCTGGGGCCCCCGGAGACAGCGATACCCAGCATAGTCCAGGCCAAGATTTACAAGCCCCATTAAAAAAAAAAGCCCAGGGCTATTCTAGCTCACTTCCCCTCCCCGCTCAGAGACAGCCCTCAGGGAAAGACCGGAGAGGGTCATTCCTTGCTCCTAATGGTGCATTTAATGCTGAGTATAAAGGCTGAAAGCCCCATTGCTCTGGAGGAAACTTATTACCTGGCAAATATATAGTGAGCTGCTGCAGATGAATTTCCCCTGCAATTTAGCAATCGGTGGCAATACTAAACCAGAGAGTTATTTGGCTCTTTACCTGCCTATTTCCCATTAGGCAAATGAAAGCCACAGTGAGTAAAAGTGATGCACTAGTAAAAGAGGCAAACTACGGTGTATATCACCAGGTCTTTCCTCTCCCGCCAGCTGCCCCTTCACCGCTGGCCAGTGCCCGGGAGGCTGCTGCTGGAATCGGGGCAGCAGCTCTTTGGGTCCTGTTTAAACGCTGACTCTGGAGGATGCGGCTCTCTTTGTGTGACAAAGGCGAAAGCGAACAGATAGTGCTAATCCCACCGCTCTCAGCGCTGAGGCTCGGGAGCAGCGTCAGCCTTCGGAGCCCCCCTGCCCTATGGAGCCAGGCCTTCTGCTTGTTAGGATTAGACAGCCAAGCTTCCCGCGGAGAGACACGGCAACAGAGGACACGGCTGCTGCCAACCAGCTCTGAAATATGCTCAGGAGAGAGTGACTCCTCATCTGGAGCCATGCACAATGCAATAGCGAGATCAAAGGTATTAGTCTGACTTCGAAAAGTCCAATGTAATTTAATCAGGATGAAACCAATGGAGTGACACAGAAACATGTGAGGGGCTTACAGAAATGACACTAAAACCTTTTAGATTGTAATAGATGGTGAGTCTTTTTCTGGAGGTATTTTGAATCATCCTATAGCACCGGAGAGCAGGGATAGAATTCTCAAGGCAATTGGATACAACAGATCAGAAACTGTATGGAGTGGTTCTCATCTCCTATTAACAACCACAAGGCTTCTCCAAAAGGGCACGGCTGCGGCTGATTAGAATAGGAATGACTCTAAGGTTGGGCACGGTGGTGAAATCCTGGACTCGCTGACATTCAGTTTCACCCGGCATATGCTTGACATTAACTCCTTTCTCTTTCTTGCGTTGTGCCTAATTTTCTAGCCCCGGGATTCCCACGTATTTTCATAGTATGAACCACATCCTAATAGATCAATGGTCTCCTGGGCACTTTTCCCTCCCATTGATGGCCACAGGGACCCACCTCTCCTTCCAGTGGTGACTAGATAAGATACGTGCAGTAAGTGCAGCCATTGCTTACACGGAACAATAACACTGGGTAAGGATTTGATGTGCTTTGATCTTCTTTTAATGCAGTCTAGTAGATGGAAACCAGGAAGAGAAGCCAGCTCCCCATGTCCAACAATCAAATGTTTTGTGAGGTCCAGCTTGTCTACAGCCACAGCTTGGGAGCCACTGTTCAAGGCCCTAGTGATGGTCGCACAGATTCCGCTAAGTCATTTTAACAGGCTGAGAATTTTCTAAGGAAAAAAAGTGGGGCCAAATCCTCAGCTACCATAAATCAGCATTGACAGCGCTCAGTGGAGCTACACCAGTGTGAACCAGCTGAGGATCCAACCCACTATTCTATTCTATGCTCTAGGTGCCTGTCCCTCACTCAGCACAGGAGAATCTGGGCACCTCCAAAGGTCATAACAAAATGTTTTTTAAGTACATCAGAAGCAGGAAGCCTGCTAAACAACCAGTGGGGCCCCTTGACGATCAAAATACAAAAGGAGTGCTTAAAGACGATAAAGTCATTGCGGAGAAACTAAATGGATTCTTTGCTTCAGTCTTCACGGCTGAGGATGTTAGGGAGATTCCCAAATCTGATCTGGCTTTTGTAGGTGACAAATCTGAGGAACTGTCACAGATTGAAGTGTCACTAGAGGAGGTTTTGGAATTAATTGATAAACTCAACATTAACAAGTCATCGGGACCGGATGGCATTCACCCAAGAGTTCTGAAAGAACTCAAATGTGAAGTTGCGGAATATTAACTAAGGTTTGTAACCTGTCCTTTAAATCGGCTTCGATACCCAATGACTGGAAGTTAGCTAATGTAACGCCAATATTTAAAAAGGGCTCTAGAGGTGATCCCGGCAATTACAGTCCGGTAAGTCTAATGTCGGTACCAGGCAAATTAGTTGAAACAATAGTTAAAAATAAAATTGTCAGACACATAGAAAAACATAAACTGTTGAACAATAGTCAACATGGTTTCTGTAAAGGGAAATCGTGTCTTACTAATCTATTAGAGTTCTTTGAAGGGGTCAACAAACATGTGGACAAGGGGGATCCGGTGGACATAGTGTACTTAGATTTCCAGAAAGCCTTTGACAAGATCCCTCACCAAAGGCTCGTACGTAAATTAAGCTGTCATGGGATAAAAGGGAAGGTCCTTTCATGGACTGAGAACTGGTTAAAAGACAGGGAACAAAGGATAGGAATTAATGGTAAATTCTCAGAATGGAGAGGGGTAACTAGTGGTGTTCCCCAAGGGTCAGTCCTAGGACCAATCCTATTCAACTTATTCATAAATGATCTGGAGAAAGGGGTCAACAGTGAGGTGGCAAAGTTTGCACATGATGCTAAACTACTCAAGATAGTTAAGACCAAAGCAGATTGTGAAGAACTTCAAAAAGATCTCACAAAACTAAGTGAATGGGCAACAAAATGGCAAATAAATTTAATGTGGATAAATGTAAAGTAATGCACATTGGAAAAAATAACCCCAACTATACATACAACATGATGGGCAAATTTAGCTACAACGAGTCAGGAAAAAGATCTTGGAGTCATCGTGGATAGTTCTCTGAAGATGTCCACGCAGTGTGCAGAGGCGGTCAAAAAAGCAAACAGGATGTTAGGAATCATTAAAAAGGGGATAGAGAATAAGACTGAGAATATATTATTGCCCTTATATAAATCCATGGTACGCCCACATCTCGAATACTGTGTACAGATGTGGTCTCCTCACCTCAAAAAAGATATTCTAGCACTAGAAAAGGTTCAGAAAAGGGCAACTAAAATGATTAGGGGTTTGGAGAGGGTCCCATACAAGGAAAGATTAAAGAGGCTAGGACTCTTCAGCTTGGAAAAGAGAAGACTAACGGGGGATATGATAGAGGTCTATAAAATCATGAGCGATGTTGAGAAATTGGATAAGGAAAAGTTATTTACTTATTCCCATAATACAAGAACTAGGGGTCACCAAATGAAATTAATAGGCAACAGGTTTAAAACAAATAAAAGGAAGTTCTTCTTCACACAGCGCACAGTCAACTTGTGGAACTCCTTACCTGAGGAAGTTGTGAAGGTTAAGACTATAACAATGTTTAAAAGGGAACTGGATAAATTCATGGTGGCTAAGTCCATAAATGGCTATTAGCCAGGATGGGTAAAGAATGGTGTCCCTAGCCTCTGTTCGTCAGAGGATGGAGATGGATGGCAGGAGAGAGATCACTTGATCATTGCCTGTTAGGTTCACTCCCTCTGGGGCACCTGGCATTGGCCACTGTCGGTAGACAGATACTGGGCTAGATGGACCTTTGGTCTGACCCGGTACGGCCGTTCTTATGTTCTTATGTTCTTAGTTGTGCATTAAGCGAGGTGATGAACATTCATCATGTGTGGTTCATTCTCTCTCTCCCACCTCCTCACGAGCTGTAGAATTGTATGTGCCCTGGCGTGTTTTGTTGGGTGGCTGTTTAATGTCCATACTGCTCCATGTTTCTGTCAGAGAAGGTAGGTCACAGAAGCATGCCCAGGACTTGGAGTGGAAGGTGGGAAGATTTGTGATGGTTAGTTTGTGTGGGGTCTGTTTTACCATATTGAACCAGTCCCCAAGGAAGTTCTGTCTCCCGCACAGATGAGCTTTCCCCTTATGGTAGAGAGTTCCATTGTACCAGAGGAGCAGAGTTGTCAACCATGGACTCCATGCCAGAGCTTTCAGTGATCTTTGAGGCTATGCCTACCCTGTGGCTGGGGGACCTTCCCAGCTTGAGTCGACAGACACACGCTTGCTCCTCTTGAGCTAGCATGCTAAAAATAATAATAATAAAAGAAATCCAGTGTGGATATGGCAGCACAGGCAGCAGCACAAACTAGCCACTCAAGTACATACCCCAAGGGTGGAGCAAGCTTGTACGCTGGTGTCTAGCCTTTGCCGCCACCTGTGGCACTATGTCCAGAGTGCAATTTTTAAGGCATTAGCTGAAGCAAAGCTAACATGTCTGTCTACCCAGTTGGGAGGCATGCTCCCAACTGCAGTGTAGACATGATCTTAGAGCGCTAGACCCAGGCCATTGAGCACTGTGAAGACAAGGACCAAGATCGTGAATGTGAAGCCCTGGAAAAGAGACGACCAAGGGGGGATATGATAGAGGTCTATAAAATCATGACTGGTGTGGAGAAAGTAAATAAGGAAGTGTTATTTACTCCTTCTCATAACACAAGAACTAGGGGTCACCAAATGAAATTAATAGGCAGCAGGTTTAAAACAACAGGGGATGGATCACTTGATGTGATCATTCCCCTCTACTCAGCACTGGTGAGGCCTCATTTGGAGTACTGTGTCCAGTTTTGGGCCCCACACTACAAGAAGGATGTGGATAAATTGGAGAGAGTCCAGCGGAGGGCAACAAAAATGATTAGGGGGCTGGAACACATGATTTATGAGGAGAGGCTGAGGGAACTGGGATTGTTTAGTTTGCAAAAGAGAAGAATGAGGGGGGATTTGATAGCTGCTTTCAACTACCTGAAAGAGGGTTCCAAAGAAGATGGATCTAGACTGTTCTCAGTGGTAGAAGATGACAGAACAAGGAGTAATGGTCTCAAGTTGCAGAGGTGGAGGTTTAGGTTGGACATTAGGAAAAACTTTTTCACTAGTAGGGTGGTGAAGAACTGGAATGGGTTACCTAGGGAGGTAGTGGAATCTCCTTCCTTAGAGGTTTTTGAGGTCAGGCTTGGCAAAGCCCTGGCTGGGATGATTTAGTTGGGTTTGGTCCTGCTTTGAGCAGTGGGTTGGACTAGATGACCTCCTGAGGTCCCTTCCAACCCTGAGAGTCTATGAGTCTATGATTGCTCTGTTCTGTTCATTCCCTCTGGGGCACCTGACATTAGCCACTATTGGAAGACAGGATACTGAGCTAGATGGACCTTTGGTCTGACCCAGTCTGGCCGTTCTTATGTTCTTATGTTCTAAGACCTAAGTCTTTTCCTTTTTACACCCTTGACTCTTTTTGGACCTTCTGGCAGCCCAAAGCCTTGAAAAGGTCTTCGTCTGTGGGGAAAAGCCCTTGGAATGAACGTGGTGGATGCTGAACACCGAGAGCACAGTCAGAGCTCAGTAATGCAGGCATATTGGTACACAGCATGTCTGGTTTATGACTTCCCTCTGAGCCCTGCTCCCCATAATCAGATTAGGAAATCTTAGAATCAAGTTAATGCAAACAACCCGATCATGTGAGGAGCAATAAAAATAAAATATCATAATAAAAAACCTAAATGGAGGACGTACTTGGCAAACAGAATGCTGTAAACAAACTAATGTGTCTCGCTCCAACAATATTTCCAGAGATGTGGAAGAGCCCCAAGAGATGGCGTGAAAACGCAGCTGTTCTCCCATCACGTTAGCTGAGGAGAGGAGGGACGTGTGACAAATGCAGCACAACGCCAGCCACTTCAGGGTCCCATGGGGGGCAGCTCCTCCAGAGTGGGCTCTGGGGGTGAAGGCAGTGTCTCCGAGTGCCAGACCACACAGATACTGCTCCTTCTTTGTCCAGGATAGGTTATGGCTGTTGTTTTGATGCTATACGGCAAAATGTGCTTGGATGTTAAGCTGGAGGAGATCTGCCAGGCATTCTTCCCCTTCCCTGCTACGGCCCTCCAGACCACCGTGCACCTTGTGACACTGTAGGTCAAATTACCCCCCAGATGGCGTCCTGAATAGCCCTTATGCATTTGGATGGGATCTGGTGGCCTTTGTGAAGTCAGCTGGTGGCATTCTCCCCGGTTCCCAGCAGACCGGTATTAAAGTCGGAAAAGCCGCCAGCTGGCAATAATTAAAGCATTGCAGGAATCAGAGCTGGTGAAAGGTGCCAGACTGGCAGCTCTACAGGCCGGACTCATAGACTTTAAGGTCAGAAGGGACCATTATGATCATCTAGTCTGACCTCCTGCAGAATGCAGGCCACAGAATTTAACCCACCTACTCCTATAACAAACCCCTAACCTATGTCTGAGTTATTGAAGTCCTCAAATCATGGTTTAAAGACCGCAAGGTGCAGAGAATCCTCCATTTGTAAGTTCAAGTTTCATGATAGAGAGATTGCACTACAGTACTTCTAATGGAGGAACTGAAAAATGCTATTTCTTTTTTTTTTTTTACAGTGCAAATATTTATAATAAAAAATAAATATAGAGTGAGCACTGTACACTTTGTATTCCGTGTTGTAATTTAAATCAATATATTTGAAAATGTAGAAAACATCCAAAATATTTAAATAAATGATATTCTATTATTGTTTAATGGCACAATTAATCACCTCCATCCTCACAACAGTGCCAACACAAGCTTCTCCCACAATGCCCTGGATCCAGCATGCTTCACCCTGCATGGAAGTACCACTGCCTGAGGCCAGAGGGGAGCTCAGTCCTCTTGGCCCACTCAGCCCTTGACCTCTTTGCTCAGATGCACATGTGCTTTGGCCAGTGTGATACAGGAGGTCAGAGGTCCTCCTCCCTGGGAGAGACCTATCCCTCCTTTTGTTTGGACACAGACTGTAAAACCTAATATCAACGCGTACCCATAATTTCTTATATTGCATTAGTACATACACTGCACAATGATATCAGTCACCAGTGTGGCATAGGCTTTCATAAAACACCTCACTCAATACACTTTTATAACACATTAAAATTGCATCCAACCAGTTGATTCAGTTGCTTATCTCTTGAGGTTCAGCCCCGCTCCTCATCTTTATAGCCCAGTGAACCTTTGAAATGAATTCTTCTGAAGGTTACCCCCTCAAAAGAAAGTTTATTCATGCTGTGAGGAAGGCAAAATGGCGTCTGGTGGCAGAGGAAGCTCCATGCTTTTCCTTGCCCTGCTGGTGTTTGCTGAAATGCAAATTGTTCATTTCCCTGCCAACTCCTCTCGCTGCTGTCTTGCTGTTTCTGTCTGCTGCTTACCCACATCCTTTTGTTGAGGACAGACCTGTTTACCAACTCACCCAAAGTGCCAGGTTTACACACCCTCATAGTCATTGTTCCAGCCTATATCCATAACTCTTATACCCATCATGTACACACATCACACAAGAATATTAATGACCAGCGAGTTGTTAGTTTTCAGATGATACCTCTCAAGGTGTATTTTGTACAAAGATGATTACAATCATGTGTAGGGCATGAATACAGGGATGCTTAGGGGCCCATCATCGCACACGGGCCCCCGTAATACCCCAGTGATGACAGGAGAGCCGTGTGGGTGAGCTCTTCACCTCCGCATGGGCATAACAGGCTGCCTGCGCAGATCTCATTGCAGACCTGAGGCCCCAGTGACTATTCTGAGTCACTTCTGCTGGGCTGGGTCAGGATCAGCATTCTCGGGCCAAGCCTCGATCACAGCATCTCATGAAATCATATTTTTTAAAAATAGTTTGAAAAAGGAAAAGCCTCTCTGCTCCCTTTAAAGCTGGTTCAGCTGTAAAGCCAAAAGACCCCAGGCATCAGTGGGCAAGGTCGAACCTGGGACCTCGGGAGCTTAGTGCATGAACCTCTACCACATGAGCTAGAGACCAACTGGCTGTTAGCTCACATGGTAGAGCAAGCTCATTAATCTCTCTCTAAGTGGTCTCAGTGCCACTCGATGGGACAGAACACCACACCCAGGAGGTGTTGGGGTTACACAATCATCTCCTGAGTGACAGCAAAGCCCCAGCCATCCTTCTCCCTGCCCCTCAGGAGACTGTCCTCTCCTCCATCTTCGTTCTTGTTTTCATTCAGGCCCTGATCCTGCAGTGAATGCTATGTAGGTACAGATCCTGCTGCACAGAGCTCATTGAGGGATCAGGCCTTAGGCTGTAAACTCCTTAGGCCAGGACATTTATCTTCAAGCCCGTCAACACTCCAAGGTCCACAGGGTAGCCTCACAGGTGCCCTCTTCTTCCCGCTGTGGCCGATGGCACCACAGTTCCTTCATCACCTCCGATAGCACTGAGCGGCTCCAGTCAGAGGCAGATCCCCTTTGTGCTAAGACTGTACAAACATATCCTGGTAAGAAGAGACCATCTCTACCCCCAAGAGTTCACAGGCAGCGGAGCTGGGGCTCAGGAGAGCAGAGCTCAAACCCTACAGACTGCCTGGGTGACCCTGGGCAAGTCACTGAGTCTCTCTGGGCCTCATTCCCCATCTGTAATGGGGGGTAATAATTAGGCCTGGTGGGTTTCTCAGGGGAAGGGGCCTGGTTCCCTGCCAGTTCACCCCTGGCCCCAGCGGCCTGCCTGGTGGGCTGTCATGGACCGGTCAGCCCTGGCTCCCGGCAGTGTGGCAAGGTGCCTGAAGGCAGGGCTGCTGGGGCTCCTGGTAACTCAGGGAGCCTCGTTAACAGGGCCGGCTCCAGGCACCAGCGTAGGAAGCAGGTTCTTGGGGCGGCCAATTCAAAGGGGTGGCAAGACCAGGTCTTCAGCGGCAGTTCGGCGGCAGGTCCTCCTTCTCTTCCTCTTTGGCGGCAATTCGGCGGCAGCTCAAAGAGGAAGAGAGGGAATGAGGGACCCGCCGCTGAATTGCCGCTGAAGACTCGGACACACACACACGTTTCCCCCGGGGATTTCCTGGCTGCCCACAGACAGTTCAACCTCCCCCCACCCCGATAACTACAAAGGCCACCCTGGGACCAACCAGCACAGTAACCGTCCTGCCCCCAATCGAAGGAGAGGGTTTGGGGGGGGTCTCAGCCCAGTCGCCCCCGCCCCCCTGAGCTGCAGCTCGAGCCCAGGCCGGGCGCCCCTCCCCTCACTCGGCACTTACCGGCTCTGCCTCGTGCCCAGCGCTTCCCGCCTCAGCGGGCCCCGGAAGTGATGCACCCGCTGTACGCCAAGTGGGGGGAGCGGGAGACGGAGACACGTGCAGTTCTGGCCGTTAGCGCAGGGCTGTGAAGCAGGGCCCGCCCCGGGCAGGGAGCGAGCCCAGCAGCCCCACCGTGAGCCCACGTGGGCCGCATGCAGCCCTGGGGCCGCATATTATGCAGGCCTGCTCTAGACATTGATGAGAAAACAGCAGCAGAGGATACGCCTGATTTCCACACGGGGCCCCTTTGATGTTGTGGGCACCAAGCATTGTGACCTCAGGGGCAACTCAGACAATCATCGCACACTCCCTCCAGTTCATCTGCAAACTTCAATCCCATTGGTTGGAACAAGTCAGTGAATGAAACAGCCGGTCAGGAAGGAGTTTGGGGAGAGGCCTGGGCCGCGGGGGTTCAGGACCAGACTAGAAATGGCTGCATTGGCTGAGGAGCAGTGCGGCATGAGAGTTGCACCGTGCGTCCTTCCACGTTGTGCCTGGCACAGAAAAGATCTGTTTCCTTTGCTCAGTCAGTCCTGTTTTAGTTCATCTAAATCGCGCCCCTTTGACCCTGCAGGCAGAGGGATTACTGCACCCGTAGAACCGGATGGGCACTGGCAAGGGGAGAGATGGCCAAGGCCGGCCACAGGGTTAGGGTTCGGGTTTAAGATCAGAGATGAAGTTACTTAAGGGAGAGGGAGATGACTGGCTGAGTTGCCTCTGATATCACAATGCTACTGCTCAGACCCTCTGCCTGCAGCACGACATGGGCACCATCAAGGGATAGATGTTGTGAAACTAATAAAACGCTGAAGAGAAAAGGAGCAGTTTAGACAATGTAACACTAACATGTAGGTTTGGTGGCAGTACCCTGTAAAATTGACACCGGTGCAGGAACAGAGGCTGTGTTCCGGCCCCTCCTACCAACCGTCATCTCAGCCTGCATAAGCCATTCAGCAGGCAGCCGTCTATCAGCATTTCACCAAGAGAACGTGAGGGAGGTGGGAGCAGATGGGACACTGGGAAATTGGGCTCTTCAGCCACCTTCAGAGTCAGAGGGATAATCCCCACTGATCATGCAGGCTGGGATGGGAGGAGTCTGGGCTCTGGAGCGTAGCCACCACCTCAGAATTCCTCACTGGGGAACTTCCCCAGATCCCCACTTGTCCAAATCCAAGTAGTCTCATCCTCTAATCTCCTGCAGCATTAGCTGTGTCTCCGGTCTGTCTCAGCAGAGCTCCCCTAGTGCAGGAGCTCTGACTGGAATTCATCACAGGGAACCTGTGTTTTTATAAGCAGGGCGTTTAGGATCCGTGAGCCCTCAGTCGGTTTTCAGAGGTTCCGTGATAACTCTGGATGAGACGTTGCTGCGCTGGTAACACCCATTTCCATTCGCAGCCTCCACTCACGCTCTCCCCGAGGCTCTGAGGGATGGCGGTGCTCTCTGGGAAAGATTCATGTGACCCAGAGTCAACAAATGGCTAAACGGAAGCTTCTCCCAGCTGCCCTGGGGTCTCCCAGACCAACATGGCTACAGCAATCCATGCAGCACTGTAAGTGACTGAGCTCTGAGCACCTTGGTCAGCCCACTCAGCCCCTCGAGGGCCTGCTGCATTAACCGGAGTGTAATTCCCACAGACTCCCTGTGCCTGTCTGGTTTTCGACCAGAAAGTCCAGTCAAAAAGGGGATCTGACAGTGTCCGGTCAGATCTACTGACTGGACACACAAAGTCCAGTTACTGCAGGCAGGGGAGGCACCGAGTTATCACCTGCACCAGCCCCTTCTCAGCTGGGGGGTCTCAGCCCTGGCTCCGCAGGCAAGTCTCTCCTGACCCGGGCAGGGGAGGGGAGAAGCAGCAAGACACAGGGAAGGGGGGAAGAGGAGCGGATTGGGGTGGGGCCCCGGGAAAGAGGAGGGTCAGAGGCAGGGCCTCGGGGGAAGAGGTGGGGTGGGGGAGGTTTTTAAATATTACAAAGCTGGCAATCCTACCTGCACTTCCCAGTGCTCAATCCAGCTCCCTTTGCAGCCAATGGGAGCGTTTGCACTGACATCCCCAGGGCTGGGATCCAGCCTGAAGAGTTAATCTGGCTGCTGGCTTAGAGGCCTCCACTCCCAGCTTGTCACCTGGGATCGGCCATGTCAGGTGGCTCAGGGGTCCCCAGAGAGGGCAGGGAGCCTTTCTCAGGTGGCTGAATCGACGGCTCACGCAACTCTAACAAATCATGCAGGGGAACAGCTGTGATGTAAAGAAAATGGCGAATAAACCCCCAACAAGGGCTGGGGAATGTGAGGAGAGACGTGGTTTGGCTCCGGAGCCTTCTCTGGGCTCAGGAAAAGCTGGGCTGTTGTTGTTTCTTTCCATCAGAGAGAGCCGAGCCGCAGGCTAGCACCTTACTTTGAATCTCCTGCGGTATTACCAGTGGGGCCCAATTAACACCTCACAGCCTGCCCCAGCTGGGGCTCCTTGTTCAAGGCTTGGCCTGTCAGCAGAGCAGGGAAATCTCAGCCAAAGGGCAGGGAGAGAACGGGGCTGTACAAGCAGGAAGCCCTTGGGACAACTGAACGGTGAGCCATGTGTGGCAAGGCATGACTGCCAATGCACCCGAAGGAGGTCATCAGAATATTCTCTGTGGCCTCGTGCCTTGGTCACAGATCTTCCTGGATGCCTGGAGAGGCCTTGAAGGGGCTGAAGCTTCATTGTAATGCGGTTGAGCTGTTTTGTAGCTGAGGAACTTGGGTTCCCAGAACCTGGCCCTGTTAGGGCAGGAGTCTCATGCATTGAAAGCAGGGCTGGTGGCACCACCTATACTTAAGGTTGCCCAACATGTCCCTTTAAAAGGTCCTGTTTTCAGTTTGCCAAACTTTGCCAAGCTTCAGCCGTTTGGGCAGAAATTTTCCATGCCCGGAGTCTGCTTCGGGGTGAATGGGATGGTGTCCCTAGCCTCTGTTTGCCAGAAGCTGGGAATGGGCGACAGGGGATGGATCACTTGATGATTCCCGGTTCTGTTCATTCCCTTTCGGGCACCTGACGGTGGCCACTGTTGGAAGATAGGACACTGGGCTAGATGGACCTTTGGTCTGACCCAGTATGGCTGTTTTATGTTCTTATGAAATTGTTTGGAAAATTTCAGCCAAAATTGCTCAGCTACGTCCAAGAACAAGGCTGAAAAATATGTTGGTTCGCCCACGTTTAAAAACAAAATCTGGTGACCTCTTCTTTGATAAACTCTAGGGGCCCCATGCTTTAGAGCAGGGACTGGAAATTTAGGAGGGGAATTGCCTTAGTATCAGCACTGTGCCTCTTGCTATCCCTGTGAAAATACACCCAGGTTTGGAAAAGTCATAAGCCTTCAAATAATTGCAGTTCACGTATGCTCAGTAGAGACTTGTTAGAGCTTTGCGGCTAAATTGTCCAAAGATTCTGTTCACTCTGGGTAAACTGTACCCAGGACTGAGCTGGAGTTTTCCTGCAATTCCCTGGCTTGCTGCAGGCCACGACAGAGCTGGGCACCAGAAATGATTGGTCTCAATGCCCTCAATGGTTTTATTGCCCTTTGGTCTTGGTGTCTTCTCCACCCACACAGCTCCTCGGGCATAGGCCAGGTGAAGGAGGAAGCCACCTGTCTCAAGTGCAGAGGAAACAAAAGCTGGGCTGGAATGGGGTGGGGAGGAGGAAAGAGGGACCGGGCTGGTGTGGGAAGAGAGGAAAACTGGGATTGGTAGTTTGGGTGGGGGGAGACTGGGACTTGCTGGTCAAGGAGATTGTGACGAGGACCTGGAGGGGGACACTGATGTCGAACGAGGAGCCCATGGAAGGAGGCTAGAACTGGGAGCCAGTGGGGATGGGGAACGTAGGTGGAGGGGCTGGAGGCCGGGCTGGAGAACGAGAGAGGTTGGCTGAGGAGCTGAGAGTGTGGAACTGGGACTGGGAAAGGAGAGGCATCACAAGGAGCCAAGGGAATGTGTGGGGGGAATAGGGATGGCTGGGCCAGGAGACTGAGGAGTGGCTAGGTGAGGAGGATGGGGCTGGCATGAGGATTCAGGAGTGGGGAAGTTGCAGGACTGGGATAGGACGGGCTGCAGGGGAGAAGGCTGCAGGGGTTGCACTTGGGGAGGAAGGGAAGAACCGTCTGTGCACACTCAGCTCCACAGCCTGGAATGGAACCCACGGCTCCTGAGTCTCACCAATCCTCTGCTGTCCGCCAGTGTCTGTGACCCCCTCGGGCAGAGCGTCCCACTCCCTCCAGTGCCGGCTCACACAGAGGGTGACAAGCCACTGCTGTTCTCTGATACTCATTAGCTCAAGCGGCAGGGGTCTGGGTAGTGGATCTAAAGGTTCCCGCTCTGCTGATGAACCTTGCCAGTCTCAATACGGAAATTGGGAAATGCCAGAACTAAGGTTGCCTGGGCCACTTTAATTCAGCCCTCCTGTGCGTAGGCATTACAAAGCAGTCTCTCGTTATATGGCCACCTACTCTTTTGTCCAGCGCACGGGATGGACGGCGCTCACTTACTGAGCAGCGATTCAATATTTTGTTTTCTCCTCATTTTTCAGCGTGTGGCCCTAGGCCTTATATACTGCCACTCTTCAAACCCTGCTCTGAAAACAGAACGATCGATTTCCTGTGCCGCTCAGCCCTGCCTGCCGTCTCTGAGCACGTCGCACATGCTAACGAACGTATCTTCTCCGCCCCCGGGCCAGGTGCGGGACGCTGTCACCCCCATTGTACCGCTGGGGAAGTGAGGCACGGAGCGATCAAAGACAAAGGTTTCCACTCACGGCACTAAGGCCTTGGCTTTGCAACTTTAATAACATCCCGTTAACGTCGTTTCTGTGTGTGTGACGTATACACGCCCTTAGCCCACCGCTTGGGCTCTAAGACACGCCCTGCGGGCCGGACCCACTCCCTTCTGGGCTGCCTGCCTTGGGGGCCCCTTCCAGGGTCTCCCCCATCCCCAGGAACACAGCGCTACTCCCCATTGCCCTGTAGCACACGCCAGCTAAGCTCCATGCCCACCGGACAGCTAAAGTCTCCGGGGTTGCCTCTGGCCTCACACCATTGGCATGGCAATGGGACAGGGATTGCCTCGGGGAGTGGGAGAGCCAGCTCTGGCAGCTTCAGCGGGATCCCACGGCCCCCTGTTGATGCCATCAGATAGGACATTGGGCTCGGGCACCAGGGAGCCTATATCGCACCCTCAGCAATCAGCCTGCAGGGCAGAAAGACCAACTGCCAAGCCAGAGAGCCCAGCAGCAGTGCAGAGGGGACGCCCCCCGGTGGGAGCAAGGGCCAGCCGAGGGAGAGCCGTTACCCCGAATGCTAGCGCCTGGCTGCCTATTGTTGTCCAGCATTTCCAATGAGTGATAGCTCCATCTGCATCGACAGGCTCCCAGAAACCGCCCCCTGCGTCCTGCTGTGGTCCTACAGCCCTGGCCATTAGATGACCCCCCCATCCAATAGTGCTGTCTGGCCCCACAGAAAAGCACCTTCATTACACCTCTCTCACCCTGCCCCGTTTAGCACACCTCCCTATTCCCACCTTGTCCACACCTCATGGCACTGCCCTTCCCTAACCTCCTTCCCTATACGCAGGCTGGGTACAGAGCACCTTCTCCGGTCACATTTTTCTGTGACGCCTCCCTACGATTGAGAAGCCCCAGTTAAAGGAGCATATCGCTCCCGCCCTTGCTGTGCACTCCAGTCTGGAGGCTGGCAGCTCGGCGCGGGAAGGCAGGAGTGATGGTGGAGCTGGCGTAGGCACACGGGGCGGCAGAGCTGGGACAAAACATTTGGCAGCGATGGGGCAGCACTGCTGGCATTTACGTGTGGGCAGCAGAGATCACACAAATTCTGGGTGCCGGGGCGCGCGTGCAAGGGCTGGCGCAGATGCTGGGGTAGTGGTGCCTGCTTGGCAGGGCTGTTACAGAGAACGGAGCAGCAAGGCTGGGTAGCAAGGCTGTCCTAGAAAACTGGGCTCGATGGAGCTGGGCAGCATTTTGAGACATAGGGAATTTTCACTCAGGCATTAAATAAGCTAGAGCTGTGTCTGATCCAGAGTCCCAGCTCTGAGCCTCCCTGGCCCTCCAGATGCCACTGGAGGATCTGGCCTGAGTAATGTGGCCCATGTCTACATAAACCACAGCCCCAGACCTCACTGATAGCCCCATGATTCCACCAAGGAACCATGCCCTCTCCTGGAGAACATCTCACTTATACCAGGGCAATACGGCTCCACACACACGCACAGGAATCTCACACCGCTGGAGCAAGCAGGCAGGGCTAAGGCTTATCTGCACAGCTGGAGGGTCGTAAGGGGGCAGGTGGGCAGTTACCAGAACAGGGCTAAGTGCTGGATTCATTGAACACATGACTGGGCAATTCCTGGGTGTGTCCTGGGACCCTGTATACAGCCAACTTTTTCCTTGTGCGACATGTAAGACCAGGAGCAAAAGGGCAGTTTAGGTGTTTGGGTGTTATTCCGGGATCTGTGCGAGCTGCATTTATTTCCCTGCTCTGCTATAGACTCGGTTCTAGGTAGGTCTTTACACTGCGCTCAGTTCTAGGTAGGTCATCATTGTAGCATCCAGGCACCTTGCAGCTGTGCACTAAGCAATGTGACTGCACATCCGTCACATGCCGTTTGCTCGCTCATCCTCTCCCCAGAGGGAGAAGCATGTGGAGTAGGGGGTTGTGGTTTGGCAGGATTTGTTGTGCCTGGTGCTCTGTGTTTATCTTGGAGAAGACAAGGTTAAAGCTGTGCATCTTGCACTTGGAGCAGAAGGTGGTGAGGTTTGCACTGGGCTTTAGCTCCGGCGGGGTGGGGGCGTTATTTCACTGTCTCGAACCATCCCCAAAGGAGGTTCTGTCTTCTGCACAGAGGAGCTTTACTCTTATTATAGAGAGTTCCGTTGTGCCAAAGGAGTGAAGCTCATCCTTGGTCTTTGTCCTGGAGCTTTGCATGGTTTTGTATGTATCCTGGACCCGAGGAGCACTTTGCAGATAAGGACTGAGACCTTGAACTTGATTCAATATTTGATGGGAAGCCAGTGTAGGGAGCAGAAGACGGGTGTGATGAGCTCACAGTAGCCTGGGTTGCTGAGGAGACTCGCTGCAGCATTCGGAACTGTTGGAGTGTCCTAAGCAATGAAGGTTTCATGCCCAGGTATGTGGCGTGACTAGCCCAGCCGAGGGCTGATGGAGACATGAATAGCTGAAGCCAGGTCAGCATCTGCCAGATGGGCGTTCTAGCCCAGCGGAGATGGCAGAAAGCCTCACTCGCAGCCATTGCAATAAGAAAGCCCAGCGTCAGCAAGGAATCCAAGAATACTCCTAGGAACAGACTGAACTAGACAGTGTGTGTGAATCAAAGGAGATGGCATCACAGCTGCAAATCCCTCAGAACACTTTCCTCTGCCTCCCAGCATCAGCTCTGTTTTACTCAGATTCAGCTTCACACAGCTATTCTTCATCCATGGTTTCCGGGGTGACCTCAGCAGTTCACTTAGTCACTCTGGGCCTCTGTTTCCCCATCTGTAAAATGGGGACAATAGCCCTGTGTGACAAAGTGGGACTGTTCTTAATGTTTCCTCTGAATACTGTGTGGGTGCCTCAGTTTCCCCTTTGCATTTCTTAAGTCTCTAGTGTGCATAAATGGCCAGCAATCTGTCTCCTAGCAACAAATGGCTGGGCCCTTCCCCCCTGCAAGGGAATAGCTAAAGGTGAACAAGGAGATCAGATGACCTCCTGGCTCGGGAAAGAGACAAAGGCCAGAAAGGAGGGGCTGGAGGGGGTTTCAGTTTGGAGCTGGCTGGGGACCGGAAGTGAGGGCAGACGGGGTTGTCTGGCTCACTGGGCCCCAGAATGGACCCAGCTGAGGGGTCCCATTCTCTGTACCTACAAGCTCTGGTTTAGACCATGTTCCTGTCATCTAATAAACCTCTGTTTTACTGGCTGGCTGAGAGTCACGTCTGACTGTGAAGTGGGGGGTGCAGGACCCTCTGGTTTCCCCAGGACCCCGCCTGGGCGGACTCGCTGTGGGAAGCGCAAGGAGGGGCATATGCTGAATGCTCCAAGGTCAGACCCAGGAGGTGAAGCCGTGTGAGCTTCTTGCCCTGAAGACAGTCTGCTCCAGGGGAGAGGAGGCTCCCCAAAGTCCTGCCTGGCTTAGTGGGGAGCAGTTCCAGAGCATCGCCCGGGGACTCCATGTCATCCTGCCCTGCTGCCCAGCAAGGTTCGGAGGACAAAACCCTGAGATTCTCACATACAATGGTCATGGTAAGTAGGAACTACTGGAATATGCTCTCCAAAGGATCACAGGCTCCTACGAAGCAAACAATTCATCTGGAAGGCTGGATAAAGCTACAGCAATAAGACATGCTGCAAAGGCCCATTTCTGGCTTAATTACGCCGAGCCTAACAGGCCATCATGTAAAACATGAAGCTCTCAGGGTACTAAAGATGCAAGGCAGAGGTTGGTAAAAAATATATCCTTGGGGATTTGTTAATGGAGAGCTCCATTCATTTCTCCTCCCAGCACTCCAGGCAGGTCAAGGACTGCACGGCCCCCCGAAAAATCAATGAGAAACCTGAGCGAGCGTGCTGCTCTGTGCAGATTCGCGGCTGCTAAAGGGATCCGCGAGGGAAACGCAGTTAATTATTCTCTCGGGGTGTCAGTGTGTTGCCAGAGCAGCAGAGCCAAGCCCCACAAGGGATGGGCAGGGACTGGGGTAATTTGGGTGTTGCCTGGAAAGTAACAGAGAGAGAAAGAAAACAGCTGGAGAGGGATAGCCAGGGAGCCTCAGAGGGTACAGCAGAGCTGAGGGGGTGACACAGCTCCACAGGCGATGGCTCTACTCAACAGGAGAGAGCTCAGGGTGTCAGTCCATGGAGAGGTCAGAGCAGGGGCAGGCCCTGGCATGTGCTGAGGCTGATAGATTTGCCCCCAGATGAGCCATGTGGAGTCCCAGAGGGGCATTGGATCAGGAGGCAGTAGCCTGGGAGAGTCCTC
This sequence comes from Mauremys mutica, assembly GCF_020497125.1. Lineage (NCBI taxonomy): Eukaryota > Metazoa > Chordata > Testudines > Geoemydidae > Mauremys > Mauremys mutica. The sequence goes on from NC_059087.1 coordinate 28,513,692, forward strand.
TGCTACCCTGAATGGGCAGGAGCAGCTCAGAGATTCCATGGGCCATGCACTTCCCAGGTCGATGGGGAGCAGAGCTCAGAGGCAGTGGGTTTTGTCTAATGTCTGTGTAACACCAACAGACCCCAGGCGTCAGCAGGTGGGATCGAACCGGGGACCTCGGGAGCTTAGTGCATGAGTCTCTCTTAGCTAAGGCTGTAGAGCAGACTCGTTAATCTCTCTCTAAGTGGTCTCAGTGCCACTACATGGGGCAGAGCACCACACCCAGGAGGCATGTGGGTTACATCTGCACAGGCCTGCAGGCCAGACCAGTGACAGTAGCACCAGCCACATGTGTCACACTGCGAGAAGAGGAGCTGGCCAAAACATTAGCCAAGCTTGCCACACGAGCGAGTCAATTTCAACGTGCTTTTAGATGGGAAAAGTTGAAACAAACTCATTTTGACTTTCTCGTGGCATTTCAGTAAGGTAAAAACTGTTTCATTGCGACTTGATTGTTTCAATTCATTTCATTCCAATGTGCCTATTATTTAAAAATAGTTATTTAAATGTTCTATGTAGATGTACTATACTTAATATTGAATGATAGAATCATGTGTTGACATTGTCGAAATGAAACGATTTGACCTTTCTGAACTGACATTTTTTGGAATTTCTGTGCTGAGAGAACTTTTGACGTTTGGACTTTTTGTGCTGATTTGGACCTAAAACACGTTTTCAAAAGTCGGAATTTCACATGGAATGGCAATTCTGCCACTAACCAGCTGTGGTGACAAGTAGGTGCACACGGCCATCAGTGACAGCACAGGTGTGGAGAGAGGGGTGGCGGAACTGGGCTTTGCATGGGGAGCAGAGGCAGGCAGGGCCGCCCAGAGGATTCAGGGGGCCTGGGGCAAAGCAATTTTCAGGGGCCCCTTCCATAAAAAAAAGTTGCAAAACTATAGAATATGATATTCTCATGGGGGCCTGGGGCAAATTGCCCCATTTGCCCCCCTCTGGGCGGCCCTGGAGGCAGGAGGAGGTGATAAGTGGAGAAGGGCATTGAGGGTTGAATCCTGCTGCTGTTGTGTAGTCAGTATCAGGCGATGCTTATGTGTGCAGCTGCTCTAGGGTGACCAGATGTCCCGATAAAATCGGGACTGTCCCAATATTTAGGCGTTATGAGTCCCAATATTTTGTGGTACTTTTTTTTTTTGCTCCGCCGGCAGCACTCAGCTTTTTTTCTGTTTTTTGTTTTTTGCTCCACCGGTGACCCCCGGCCCCCATGTGTCCTCATAATTTCTTCCTCTCATCTGGTCACCCTAAGCTGGTCAAAATGTTTAAACCAAAAAGGTTTCATGCTGACAAATGAGATTTTGTCAAAAACCGTTTTTTTCTGTAGAAAAAATATTATTTTCAATGTCAATTTTCTGTGTAAACTTTTGAAACTAAACCAAACTGACATTCTTGTTTAATTTCCGGTTGCATTTTTTGTTTCAGTTTAGTTTCAGGACCCAATAAATGTCGGTTTGTCCATTGGAGAACAGGGAGGAAAGGTTAAAAATCTCTCTCTCCCTTTTTGTCTTTTTTTCCCCACTTCAAAAAGTGTGTGGGGGAAACATCTGAGAAAGTGGTGGATAAAAACATTTTCCCACACTTGTTTACTTTTTCTTAACTGGAAAGTGTGAAAAATGTTTTAACGGGGGAAAGAAAGAGCTACTTTTGCCACTTTTTAAAACAGTTGAAAAAATTGTTTTTAAAAGTGAAAGTGTTTCCCTCCACCCACTTTCTAAAACCATTTGAAAGCTTTTCGCCCAACTGTTAGAAGTGAGGAAAAGTGAGAGGACATGTTCATTTTATTTTGAATATTTCCCACCAAAAAATCAAAACATTTTGAAATTTTTTGTTGGTTTGAAATATTGCGCGAGGTAAACGAGTTTTTGATCAGCACTTGCAGTTCGCTGCTCACCCTGCCCAAGCCAGGAGATCTGCAGTGGGGAATGGGATGCAGGATCAGCCAGATCTGCTGTGTTGTCCACCTCCTGAGGTCACACCACATAAGCACAGCTGTGTGGCACTAGGAGTGACAATGTAAGAGCCCTGAGACTGCGTTGTGGGGTCCAGCAACAGGACATTACGTAGCTGTGGAGGACACGTCCCATCATCCCCCATCCCCAGTGGCTGTGCCTACACCAGCAATTGCCCTTCCCCACTTGCTCTGGCACCAAGACAATGTTCTGAGCTGCTGCAGCTGAGGGGGCCCAGAACGTCATTCTGCTCCTGCAGCTGCGCTCCCAAAGGTGCTGTCAGGCAGGAGCAGGGACCGGGCCCAGTAGTGGGATTCACCAGCCACAGGAGTGGAGCTCATCCTTATGCAATGGCTCCCTCACCTGAGCTTCAGAGGAGAAAGGCAGGGAAGGGGGAGGGGATTATGGAAGCAGTAACATCAGGTTATCCCCTTGCTTGCTCCTGGGCCTCTCTAGCTGCAGGAGATGCACCATGACACAGGGGGAGTGGGGGAGGGGCCATAGACCTGAGACAGCAGAGGGGCTCCCAGCATGGCAGAGCAGGGGGCAGAGATGGGGCAGGTGCTCCCGCCTTTACCCCGGGGCTGATGGGCAACCACTGCATGGGGACGGCAGGGGCAGTGACCCCTCCTCCGGCCAGCTTCCTTCCCACTCTCTGGGGAGCTGCTTTGCTTGTGGGAGGAGGGGGAGCTCCTGCTGATGCCATTTCATTCGGTGGGAGGTACTGACATTTATCTGACCTGCCCATAGGGAATAATTGTCTTGTGCTAAACAACTGCATTCAGCAAAGCTCCTCTGGCCGAGGAAGGCTCAGAAGCTCCCCCAAAAGTGCTGAAGCACAGAGAAGAGTGGGCCAAGGCTTTCTCATGAAGGAGTGTGCTACCAGTCTCATCAATTTTACAGGTAGCCTTTGCCTTTCTTCCACATCCAACTGTTGCCTCAATCACCATGAGTTCATTGCAGATCAGTCCTCTCCTGGGAAGGGAAGGGCTCTCTGCTATGAGTTCCTAAGCTTTGGTTCCTCTTTTCCTGTTTTAATCATCCAGGACCGAGTAATGGTGAAATGAAAAGTGACGTAAGGGTTGATGGATGCTCATGAAGTTAGGACCTGGGGACTGAGACTCAGCTGATCTGGATGCAATTCCTGGCATGGCCACAGGCTGGGCATGTCCTTGGGTATGTCCCTCCCGTGGGGCAATGAAAAAGAAGAACAACAAGGTGTTTACTGGGCAAAACCTCATAAATGCTGTCTGCCCTTGAAACTTATTTTTTAAAAGAGAATTAGCCACATACTCGGGGGCTAACTGATCGCCATATTTGGGATCGGGAAGGAATTTCTGTTGTGTATTTGGTTGTCATGGTTTTTGTTGCTATGGCAACTGAGTTAGATTATTATGGGTTAGCTCAGCCAGCTTCAGCCGGCTGAGTGAGCTCTCTCTCTCTGTAAATAAAATGGTGGTTTTGTTAGCTGTCAGCTCTCTGGCCTCAAGTGATTTCTTCCTAAACCGGCTCCCCCGCAAGGATATAACAAGTGGCGACAAGGGTGAGATTCCGGTGCTGCTCCAGTAACAGAAGGAAGTAGAAGTCAAGATAAAGAACAAACAAACAAAAAAGCTGCTTGTTTGCACTGACTGTGAAAGTGAAACTAAAATCATGGCTACTCTGACCAGGCCACTGGAACCTTTTGATGAGAATATAGAGCAGTGGCATGTGTATACTGAGCGTTTTGAGCTTTTTTTTATTGCAAATGACATTACAGAAGCGAAGAAGGTGCCAATATTCTTAAGTGTTGTAGGGGCTAAAACCTACTCCCTGCTACGCAGCTTACTACACCCTGTTAAGCCAGCAACTAAATCTTACAGTGACATTGTGGAAATCCTGGGGTCCCATTTTTCCCCAAAACCACTGGTAATTGCTGAAAGATATAGGTTCCACAAAAGAGACCAAAAGGAAGATGAAACAGTTGTACAATTTGTAGCCATTTTAAAAAAGCTAGCAGAACACTGTGAATTTAAAGAAATGTTAAATGATGCCCTGCGTGACAGGTTAGTGTGTGGCCTCTACAGTGAAGCTATATGGAAGCGCCTACTGATAGAGGCTCAGCTTACCTTACAGAAGGCTGTTGATATTGCTGTCTCCATGGAACTGGCTACAAGGGAGGCGCAATACATCGGTGCATTCCCTAGGGTGCAAAAAGTGTCACAAGAACCGACCCACAAAACTGTGCAGAGTCAAGAATGTTACCGCTGTGGTAAGCCGGGTCACCAGGCATCAGAATGCTGGTGTAAGGACCTGGTGTGTCGACACTGTGGCAAAAAGGGACACATTGAGTGTGCCTGTAAACAAAAGAAAAAGAGGCCTGTGGTCTGGCCGACAAAAAGAGGAACCCTGCATACCCTAGAGCAGACCCAGGATGATAAAGGTGACACCTCATCGCAAGAGGAAGTGCTACTGCATGTTTTGTCTTTGGCAATGGGCTCACATGAATACTGGGTAACCCCGTTATTGGATGGCAAACCTATACGCATGGAACTGGACACCGGTGCAACTGTCTCGCTGGTCTCAGAGACTGTGTATAAAGAAAAGCTACAGCATCTTCCGCTTAAGGCAACAAAAACTGTTCTGAAGACGTATACGGGAGAAGCTGTGCCCATGTTGGGCACTATTGATGCTAAGGTGGAGCTCAATGGACAGGCTGCTAAATTGCCACTGTTTGTGGTGAGAGGTAACTACCCAGCCCTAATGGGTAGGTCTTGGCTTGGGAAGATTCAACTGAACTGGGCAGAAGTGCACCGGATGACTAAAGAAGAAACCAGTCTAACCCCTATACTAAGGAAACATGCTGCTGTTTTTGGAGATGATTTGGGAAGTATGAAGGGAATCACTGTGACATTGAACATTAAACCTGACAGTCCACCAAAATATCTGAAAGCCCGAACTGTGCCATATGCCATCAGGCCAAAAGTTGAAGCAGACCTGGAGCGCCTGGTCACCAATGGAGTCCTAATACCAGTTACCCATAGCTCATGGGCCACTCCTATCGTTCCAATAGTGAAGAAAGATGGCTCTCTCCAGATTTGCGGTGATTTTAAAGTCACTGTCAACCCAGTGTTGTGTGCAGAGCAATACCCGCTTCCCCGCATCGATAACCTCTTCGCAGGCCTGGCTGGGGGACAAAAGTTCAGTAAGATTGATCTGAGTCAAGCATATTTACAGATGCACGTCGATGAAAAGTCCCAAGAGCTGTTGACTATTGTGACTCATAAGGGGCTTTATCGATACTGTCGCCTACCCTTCGGAATCACATCGGCTCCCGCCCTGTTCCAGAGGGCTATGGACCAGATCTTGTGTGGCTTGTCAGGAGTTCAGTGCTATCTGGATGATATCCCGGTCACTGGAAGAAATGAAGAGGATCACTTAAAGAATTTAGAGGCTACCCTACAAAGACTGGAAGAGTATGGCCTACGAGTTCGCAAAGACAAGTGTGAATTCTTCAAGCCCTCTGTTGAATATTTGGGACACATCATCGATTCTGCAGGTCTTCATAAGGCCCCTGCAAAAGTTAAAGCTATTGTGGAGGCTCCCCCACCTCGAAATGTAAGCCAGCTGCGCTCGTTTCTAGGACTCCTGAACTATTATGGAAAGTTCATCTCACAGTTAGCCACACTGCTAAAACCACTTCATGAGCTCCTTGGGCAGAAAAAGGCCTGGAAGTGGACTGAAGCCTGTGATGTTGCATTTAACAAAGCTAAGGATGCATTGCTAAATTCTGAAGTTCTAACGCACTTTGATCCATCCTTACCACTGCAATTGGCCTGCGACGCCTCCCCTTATGGAGTGGGAGCAGTCGTGTCACATATTATGCCTTCAGGAGAAGAGAGACCTATTGCTTTTGCTTCACGCACTCTAAGCAAAGCAGAAACTAACTACGCCCAAATCGAACGTGAGGCATTAGGAATTGTTTTTGGAATTCGGAAGTTTCATCAGTACCTGTTTGGGCGAAAATTTACTCTTCTCACAGACCATCGACCTCTGACATCAATTTTTGGACCCTACACAGGCATTCCCCCATTAGCTGCTAGTCGTATGCAACGTTGGGCATTGTTACTTTCAGCACACACATATGAAATCAAATATCGGAAATCCACTCTGCACGGCAATGCAGATGGCCTCTCAAGGTTGCCTTTGCCGGTCAAACACCAAGATAGTGCCCAAAAGGAAATCTTCTACTTTGAACAGGTAGAGAATACACCCATCACTGCTACTCAGATAAAGAAGGCAACTCGCGTTGACCCAGTATTGTCCCACGTTATGGACCTGGTGATGCATGGAAAATCTCGACAAACCTCTCCGGTCTCATCCGACCTTGTTCCCTACATGTCCAAGCGGACGGAGTTATCGGTCCAATCTGGTTGTTTGTTGTGGGGGAGACGTGTCATTATTCCACCACCACTGAGATCACAGATGTTAGAACAGCTACATTCCGGTCACTGTGGAATAGTGCGCATGAAGGAAATTGCACGAAGCTATTTTTGGTGGCCTGGACTGGACAGCGCTATTGAAGAGAAGGCAAAAGCTTGTATGTCATGTCATGGTGTGAGGAATGCACCCCAGTGGGCACCCCTACACCCATGGGACTGGCCTGAAAACCCGTGGCAACGTATTCACGTTGACTTTGCTGGCCCCCTTGAAGGAAGCATGTTCTTGGTGGCAATAGATGCCCATTCTAAATGGCCAGAAGTCTCTATAATGCAGTCCACTTCTGCAGAGAGTACTATCCAAAAACTACGAGGACTCTTTAGTCGTTTTGGTCTGCCAGAACAACTTGTGAGCGACAACGGACCACAGTTCGTTTCTCAGGAGTTTCAAAATTTTATGAAGGCAAATGGGATACACCACATCACGTCAGCACCATATCATCCGTCCACCAACGGATTAGCTGAAAGATTTGTGCAGACAATGAAAAACGCTTTGAAATCAGCAAGGGGACAACACTCCATTCAAAAGCGTCTGGATACCTTTTTACTTTCCTACAGAAACACACCTCATGCTACGACCCACGCATCTCCGGCCTTTCTAATGATGGGACGACAGCTGCGCACTTGCTTTGATCTGCTGAAACCTTCTGAACCCTGACAAATTGTGCAACATCAGCAGCAATATCAAGTCATCAGACGGGCACCCAGAGCAAAAGACCGAACCTTTAGCCCGGGACAGCCAGTTTTGGCTCGGAATTATACTTCCAGAGCTAAATGGGTTCCGGCCACAGTCATCACTCAAACAGGACCTGTTTCCTACACAGTCCGGACTGCAGAGAATCTTACCTGGCGGCAACATGTAGATCAGCTGTTGCCAGGTCATGCCAGTCCTCAGGACCCATCTGCAGTTGAGGGGTCTGACTTCACCTCTTCTGGTGAGGCACCGAATCACAAGTCACCTGTTCCTGACTGTTCTCTTCCATTACTGCCGGCGGCTGAGATACCCCTTTGCCCAGCACGAGCTGATACCACCTCCTCACCTGTTTGTGCTGCGGACCCTGAGCCCCTAGTGCTTTCGGGTGCAATAACACCAGAAGTTCGCCGTAATCCACCTAGAGACAGAAGGCCTCCTCATCGGCTGGATCTTTAGCTAGGGCGAACCCACGGTTATGGGGCAAAATAATCCCCAGGGTTTAGCCGGGAATGGAGGCAGTCTACCCTCCTTCTCTAGTCCAGTGTGTGTTTTATTTAAGGGGATGTTCTTATTAGGGGGGGAGGAATATGTTGTGTATTTGGTTGTCATGGTTTTTGTTGCTATGGCAACTGAGTTAGATTATTATGGGTTAGCTCAGCCAGCTTCAGCCGGCTGAGTGAGCTCTCTCTCTCTGTAAATAAAATGGTGGTTTTGTTAGCTGTCAGCTCTCTGGCCTCAACTGATTTCTTCCTAAACCGGCTCCCCCCCAAGGATATAACAATTTCCTCCCCAGGTCAGATTGGCAGAGATCTTGGGGCTATTTCGCCTTCCTCTGTGGCATTGGGCATGGGTCATTTCCAGGTTTAAACTAGCACAAATGGTGGATTTGCTGCAACTTGAAGTCTTTAAACCAAGATTTGAGGACTTCAGTCCCTCAGGCAGCGCTCAGGGGTCTAGTACAGGAGTGGGTGAGTAAGATTCTGTGGCCTGTGATGTGCAGGAGGTCAGACTAGATGATCATGATGGTCCCTTCTGGCCTTAAAGTCTACGAGTCTATCTCAGTCACTGTTCACTATTCAGATTACAGGAGGGTAGACCTGATTAGACCATCTCCTTAACCATGCAGAGGTTCCTCACTCACACCCTTTATGAATGAGACAAATAAAATGATTTAGTAAAGTAATTTTTAACAATAATTTATTTCCATTAATGAGCAATTATCAGTTAGCAGAGAGTAAAGGAGAAGCAGGTGTATGTAAAGAAATACATTCTGATCTTCATTTGTTTGGCCTCTGGTGAGTTGATCTGGCTATATCAGGAAATATATGAAATTTTTAACCTAAATATGTCAAATTATCCTCATGCCACCAGATCCCATCCTTCTACACAGCGAGAAATGTAAGAGGACTTCAGAGACAGGAAGGGTCTGAAATATCCATTTGCCAAGTGGGTTTGTATGGCATTCTACAAGCTTTTACCATCTCTAAAGGTGAATCAAATTTCTGATCAAACAGTGTTTCCAAAAATTAAGATAATTTGCTACAAAAATCAACCCCTTCTGAACTTTCTCACAGTCCTGAAGCTGAGAAATGACATGACTTGATGCTATTTTCAATGATCTCCCTTTGACAATGAAGTGGAGCATTGTCCTTTATATCAAGGCTTCATGCTTTCATGCAATTCAGATGTTTTCTTTTACTCCTAGTTCTTTAAGAGACTCTTCTACCAAACTTGTGTCAGAACAAAATTAATCTAATTTAGATTCAAATGCAACAAAATGAGACTCTAAGGTTTCTTCTGCGGAAAACACAGCACCAAAAGAAATCTGTGCATGTGGAAATCCCATGGGAAGAAGACAATTTAGCTACAGATAGTGCCAGATTCAGAGCATGTGGATAGGAGAACCTGATTCTTGACCCTTCCCCTTTAGATATTACAGAAATGTCTGAAACAGCAAATCCACTCTTCCTGTCCCCTCCTTGTATTTCTGGTCTCAATCTCCTCCTCACACAAACTGGATCTGAAATAACCACATTGGCTTTGATTCACATCTTTGGTTATTTCAGTGGCAGTCTGTGTGTGGTGGATACTCTAATTTTGGATTAAGAGTGTCCTATTCCGATATGACTTAAAGGCAATTTTTACTGTCAAAATATCAAAACAGAGTGTTTGGCTCTGAACTAAGAGTGCCCACCCACTGACTTGCACTGAAATTACCAAAGGGGTGAATTGAAACCGGTTTAGTTACTCTGGTTCCATTTGTATGTAGACAAGTCCTTAGAGGCCTCTTTGGAGATGTCCTTAAAGACCAGCCAGGAACCAGGAGGAGGGAGGTATATAAAATGGCCTCTTTTAAGCACAGAAAAACAAAATATATAATCAAAATCAACCCTTTTTGCCTCCAGTGGCTACGGCACATCTTACAAAGAGATGGTACAAAGCCCTGTCTATGAGGGGAGGGACAGAGTCAAGGAGCACCACTGGCTTCAGAATAGGGGGGATTTTCACCTTGTGAGGATGAGTGGAAGGTAGGGACCCGAGACTAGTGGTGACACCAGCTGCTTTCCCAATGGATCCGCTTCTGTGTCCCTCCTCTCTGCACACAGACAATCTGGTCTGGGTCTGGCCAGTGTGAGTCCAGTGGGGTCTCCTGGGAGTCCGAGCAAGAGAGGACTGAGACATGCTCTTTCCAATTTGCACTAGGACTCTCGGCATTAGAACGGATTATAGAGAAGACAAATTCTCTCACCAAAACTCAACAGCTTTGATCTGATGGCACGGGGAGGAATTTCTGCTGATTTCATCTGAGCAGCTGAATTTGTAAAGACTCTGCGACAAATTCATCCACCACAGGAATACACTTGGCTTAGTAGATCTTACCCTAAAATAGCTGGGGAGGAATCACCAAGCATGAGCCGTGGTTGACAGGTTGTCAGCAGAGAGCAAAGGCACTGACGCCTGGAGAATCTCCTAAACTAATGGCATCAGTGCAAAACACTAGGGATGAGGAATAGGATGATGTTCATGTTTTAGTTTCTATATCCAGAGGTCTCTTTTACCTCTTAGGCTAGGAGAGGGGCAGGGGACATGGAGGAGGAGGAGCCAGGACCTGATTCTCAGTTGTTCTGGCCTTCGTGAGTCATTTACCCCAGTGCACAGTACATGGGAAGTGGGATTGAAACACAATCCCAGTAGCATTCACGCCTGTTCTGCACTGGGGTGAATGGCACACAAGGAGCAGGGCAGTGGGCAGTCAGGCCAGTGCTGGGGCCCATCGGGAGCTTGGCTTGCTGGGTAACTTGGACCGGAGATGGTAGCCATCACCTTTCTGTAACATTCTCAGTGTGACAGTGACCCGGACGTGTGCTGCACTTCCACCAGCTTCACCGTTACTGGCACCAAGGCAGTTACACCGCACTATTGCACCTGCTTGTCCCGGCCATGACGAATGTCCTGACTGGGTCAGGTGAGGAGACAGGCCAGACATCATCCCTGGTCCATGAGCCTGGCCTGAGCATCCCCTGTGAGATACGCCTAAGGGGCCCATTACCCATCCCCACTGTGTCAATTTTAACTAGTGCTGTCAACGATTAAAAATAATAATCATGTCTTTAAGGACATCTCCAAGAGGTGTCAACGCCTCTGTCTTTCTCTTTAGCTCTTATTAATTTCCATGGAGATGCCACCACATATATCCCTGGAGAGGCGTGATGTGGGGGGGTGTAATTTCTGCCGCCCACCCCTGCCTGCTGCTAGTGTGTGTGTGTGTGTGTGTGTAAATCCATCTGCCATTCTGCATGCCGCCCCCTGCCTAGCCATGCATTGCACTGAAGATTGTACCACCATGTAGCCCTATGGATGAGGGGTCAAGACTCTGCTGCTGCATTGCCCCTCCAGCAGCATCTGCATCCCCAGCGTGCAGCGAGGAGGAGTGGGAGGCCTGGTGCCTAAACCCAGGGGCACAAGCCCATCCATAGGTCTATGAACAGAGTAACCCACCACTGTGAGCTCTTGACACATGTGAGCAGTTCCCCTCACCCTACTGACTCACTTCAACCAATAGCAGGTTAGCATGCAAATGAGCTTTATAGAAAGAGTGATGATTGGTTGAATTACTTCAGTCACCAAATTGCCACTTTACGACCTGGGCTATTGACAAGGCCCTGACTCTAGCCATAACAATTAGGTCTGATTAATTCATAACCTTGCTTACTCATAACTGATCCTCTTCATATGTAGCCTATACTTGAGTTATCAATGAGATTTCATTGAATGGAAGGATTGGAGGGATAATAACCAGCTGGTTCTGAACTTTGCCCGGCCAAGTTAGAATCTCATAGATTCATAGACTTTAAGGTCAGAAGGGACCATTATGATCATCCAGTCTGACCTCCTGCACAATGCAGGCCACAGAATCCCACCCATCCACTTCTATAACAAACCCCTAGCCTATGTCTGAGTTATCGAAGTCCCCAAATTGCGGTTTGAAGACCTCAAGCTGGAGAGAATCCTCCAGAAAGTGACCCATGCCCCATGCTGCAGAGGAAGGCGAAAAACCTCCAGGGCCTCTGCCAATCTGCCCTGGAGGAAAATTCCTTCCCGACCCCAAATATGGCGATCAGTTACACCCTGAGCATGTGGGCAAGAGTCACCAGCCAGCACCCAGGAAATAATTCTCTGTAGTAACTCAGATCCCAACCCATCTAACATCCCATCTCTAAGAATATTTAAAAATTAGATCCTTTCAAGATTCTTGCAATTCATAAATTAAACAACATTATAAGAACATGGGAACGGCCATACTGGATCGGACCAATGGTCCATCTAGCCCAGTATGTTGTCTTCTGACAGTGGCTGATGCCAGATGCTTCAGAGGAAATGAACAAAATTGGGCAATTATTGAGTAAGCCATCCCATCACCCTTTGAAATGTGTTCCCTGATGGTTACCCATAGATAAAATTAATTCCTGCTGTGCTGTTGGAGTCATGGAGTCTGGTGGTGAAAGAGGGTCCATGGTCTTGTTTGCTAAGATACAGATCTGCTTGTTCCTGCCCCCCTTGCTTGCCAAAGAATGGCCACTTGACAGGTGATGGCCCATCAGCTTTGATGACACCTGGCCAGAGGCATTAGCCTGCCCTTTGTCTCCTCTAAACTAAAATCCTAGTTTAGATCTGGTAAACGCTGCCACCAGCCATGTTCTTAGTGTCTGGCACACTCCCTGTTCCCCCAACTTTCCCTGGGGAACACAGATCCCAACTCCTTGAATCTCAACACAAAGGGAAATAATTTATTCCCCTCACCTCCTTCCCCCCTCCCCTCTCCTAGTCCTTAGGAGAGATACCTTGATTCAAACTCATTGAATCAAACAGAGGGATTCACTTTTTCCCCCTCCCCTTCCCCTGAAAATCCAAACAAGGGAAGAAATCAATCAGGTTCAAAAAAAAAAAGGATTTTATTAAAAGAAAGAAAGAAAGTACACTATCTCTGTAACACCAGGATGGAAAAAATTACAGGGTCTAACTTATAAAAACTGGAGAGACTGCCCCTCCCTCCTCCTCAGAATAATCAAAGTAACAGCAAACAGAAATAAAGATATTTCTTCAGCAAACACACAATTGCAAATGTAGAAATCAATTATAAGACTAAACCGCCTTCTAATACTCACTATACTGAATAGAAGAAAATACTTCAGGAAACCTTGGAGAACTTGAAGAATATGTCTGGCCTCTCTTAAATCCAAAGAGAGAACGGCAATCCAAACAAAGGACACAGACAAAGCCTTCCCTCCCCAGAGATTTGAAATTATCTTGTCCCTTGATTGGTCCTCTGGTCAGGTGTTCATCAGGTTACTGAGCTTGTTAACCCTTTACAGGTAAAAGAGACTTTAACCCTTAACTATCTGTTTATGACAGGGGGCCTGGGGCAAAGCAATTTCAGGGGCCTCTTCCATAAAAAAAAGTTGCAATACTATAGAATACTATATTCTCATGGGGGCCTGCGGCAAATTCCCCCACTGCCCCCCACCCCCACCCTCCGGGCGGCCATGCCACTGAGTTATTAGTTTTGAAATGATACCTCACGAGGCGTGTTTTGTACAAAGATTATTGTGAATGGGGTGTGAATCACTGTGAGTAGGGTGTGAATAGAGGGGTGCATTTGGTCACAGCATTACTTTGCATTTGTCAACATCGAATTTCATCTGCCATTTTCGTGCCGTCACCCAGATTTGTGAAATCCCTTTGTAACTCTTGCAATCAGTTTAGGGCTTATCTATCTTGAGTAATTTTGCATCATCTGCAAACTTTGCCACCTCACTGTTTACTCCTTTTTCCAGATCATTTATGAATACACTGTACAGCGCTGGTCCCAGCACAGATCCTTGGGGGACCTGCTATTTACTTCTCTCCACCATTTATTCCTGCCCTATCTTTTAGCCAGTTACTGATCCATGAGAGGACTTGCCTCTTATCCCATGACTGCTCTCTTTGTTTAAGAGCCTTTGGTGATGGAGCCTCTCAAAGGCTTTCTGACAAGCCCTTGGAAATTCACAGAAAATTCAAAGGTAAGCACTGTGAATTGGGGGATTATACAGACTGTTTATGTACAAAAATGAGATATTTAATCCCTGCTTTAAATGCAAACCTGAGTGCCGTTTTAACTGTGAAGCTGTTGTGGTGCCTCTATAATATACAGCGGGTCTCTGGGTTTTATCTCTTTTCTGGGCCTGGGCCAGCTCGTCCTCCTCTGCTGGCTCTAAGCCATCAAGTGACAAACTGCCATTGTTCCAAATGCAACTGAGAGCCGGAAAGACTTCAACCAAGATTCAGGTGTGAGAGAGGCCAAATGCTATTCTGATCCCTGTCCAGCATGTTACCGCTTCTCCTGTCCCCACTCTGAGGCCCACAGGGGACGCTCAGGAAAATTAGGGGGAATTAACTAAAGGTCTGTCATCCATGCACATAAGATAAAGTGCTTTAACATCTGTGCATTACTGTGTGGTCGAGTGGCCTTTGTTTTCCTGAGTGGCCCCATGTAGGCATGGCCGAAGAGACAAGCGTATGAGGTGTCCCCAACCCCTGGGTCTGCTCGGCCTGGGACAGTGAACTCTGGTGGTCAGTGAAACATTTCACCGTCAATGAAACTGAATAATTAGATGAAATTCTATTTTATCAAATATTGTGAAGAGCTGTAAGAAGCACCTGAATAGAATAAATAGAATGGAATACCCTGGGTGGAAGATCTTCTTATGGCTATGGACAGATGTCAAACCTCTGTTCTCATCGTTCTTGATTGAATCCATAGCCTTCACCACAGGGTGTGAGTAACCTGGCTGTGGTGGATGGCACCCTGAATCCAATCCTTTCTCTGCAACAGATCCCAGTGAGTAGTGACAAGCAACCGTGCCTCACCCTCCAGACTCATCACAGGATGACTTCCGCAAGGACCAATCCTGCTTCCTCTTCCATTTCAACATATACATGAGAACCACAAGAGTACCTGTCCGATCCCAAGGGCTCCGCCTCCAATGCCATTGGCATGCTGATGTCATCACAGATGTCACAGCACCTGGGAGGGACAAGTACACAGATGAAAACCAGCAGGTTAAACAAGACAGAAATACCGATGGGTGTGTTAGCCACAGTGTCCTGGCCAAGTCCCAATTGCACTAATCGAATTCTGCTGCCCTAAACACCCTTGGCCCTGCAGCTGGATACAAGGTTCTTCTTCAGTGCCTGTGCTAAACGGCTGGGTAGGGCTGCTGCGCTAAACATCTGTTCCATTTCATCCCAAAGGATGTTGCATTTCAGCGGGAGGTGAAGTGGTTCTGTTACACACTAAGTCATGGGCTTTGGGTCCCTCAGGAAATTTAAGAAATCAATAATAGCAAATTTGCCTCTCTAGACTTGGAATATTTTCCATGTTGATTATTATTAGTCAAGGAGAAGAGACATGGGCCCGTGACTCTAGGTCAGGCATGAAATATTAGGAAGTAATCCCTGCTGGTAAATTGGTTCTGGATCTGAGGAGGGAGTGTCCGACCTGAGGGTTGATACTTCTGTAAATCAGGAAGCAGCAGGGCTCCTGGGGACATTAACAATCTGTAATTTACACACACATCTCAGCCAGTAACTGTTAGTATAGGATGCAGCCTGCTACTAAACCTCTGTGAGTGAGCAGCTGGTAAATACCATCCATCAGTATCCTGAGGGTTAGTGCTGCTGGCTGCTGTCAGAGGGTTCCCAGCAGGGAGAAGAGCTTCACTCGCTCTGCTGACTCTCAAGGGGGGTGCATAGCGGACAGCCAGGAAGGGCTGATCTGTGAGTCATCTGCCCAGCAGCCACGTGCCCTGGACGGGTGGGAACGCCTGCTATCGAGCCAGTTCCCTTGCAGGGCCACCTCATCACTGCTTTATCACGCTGCCAAACAGCCCCCTGGACGTGTACAGTGTAACATGAGCATGGCTGAGGGGAGACCACAGACTCCTGGCTCTATGCTACCAACATGAGCAAGGGGCACCTACCCATGGACTGAACAAGCAAATACAGTAACACAGACCTGGCCAACTAGAGCATCAGCACAGAGCAGTTCATGGCTCTGATAAGCTTTAGCATCACGGCCTGCCCCCGAAGCTGAGGCCCCGACGACCTGCACAACAGAATAATCTGGTAGCTCCTAGCAGAACTAGGACTTTTTTTTCCCCCCGCAGAAAATTTAGTCCAAACAAACCACTTTTCAGTTGTTTTTAAAAGTTTAACAGAAAATGTTGACGTTTGATCAAAAACTTGTCAATCACATTTTTTCAGCCAACCTTCCTCCCACCCCCCAAACCAAAACCTACAAACGTTGGATTGAAGCCAAAAAATGTCAGTCTGAGGGTTTCAATTTTACGATGAAAACTGTTCCAGGAAAGCCGACACCATGAACATTTTCACGTAGTCAAAAAACAAACAAACAAAAGTTCTGTAAAGAAAAAGTTTAGACGCAAAATTTTCCCACCAGTTCACAGTACGGGGCCTCTGACACAGAGTGAAGTAGCTGAAAGCCCGCTAGTAGTAAATTCATTGCAATACAGTCAGAGAGGAGCGAAAATAACTCCAGTTGTGGGGGATGACTATGAGGAAAGACTGAAAGAGCTAATTATGCATCATTTGGCCAAACAAATGTAAATCTGATCAAACTTGAAGGGGGAACATAATCACTTTCTATCCATGTTTGAAGGGTTATGTAAACAAAGTGGGAAAGGATTCTTTAGCGTTGCACACAGGAGCATGATTAGCTGTAAGGGCATGAAATTTATCGCTGGAAAAGGTAATCTGATTATCAGGAAACATTCTCTAACTGAGAGATAGATTTGGATCCATGAAAGGGTTAATCAGCTCTTGGAAGCTGCTTCGCAACACTATCCTCTGGGTGTATTTATCCCGTCATAATAGCGCGAAGGAAGTAATACTTGTAGCTCATTTTTTTATTGGTTGCTCCTATGTTGTCGCTCAGGGTCCCGTGGGGATGGAGCTGTTGATGAAGATTTTATCTTTGCTTGTGCAGTTTGAATTAATCCCTTTTCAAAAACATAATTGTTGGTTCAGTTTGGGTTTTTTGCAGATTGTCTTTTAATATATGTTACTCCGGGCACAACAAATAGTCATTAAAGACAGGATTGTTGGCATTGTAGAAAAGAAAGAAAGAAGACGACAACTGAAGAAAAACAAAGGGAAAAAATCTGCTATTTCTACAGTGATTGCACTCGACGTAGATTCTCCCCATATACACTGAAACTTCATCTACCAGCAAATATCATGCAGAAAACAGGCTATATTCCTGAAAATGGTTGGCTCAAAGATGTTCATTTCGCTAAAGGACCTAGTGACACAGGGGAAGCCAGGTGAAACCAAGTTTAATGTTCTCATTAAAGCGTTGAGTGATTTTTATTCATATGTCTTTGCTGAAAGATGTGATAATTTCTGAGGCCACAGACAATACGCAGCTGAAAAGATGTCTGAATTTGTAACAAGCCCGAATGGCTTCACTTCCAAGTGTGTGTCGGGCGTGACAGTAGAACAATAGCTGAGTGATCAGTTTGTGCATGGAATTATTAGCAGTAAGCAATGTAACGAGTTACTAAGTATGGTCTACAGCAGAGAAATCTGCACATGGTGCGTAATTTGGAGAGTTCTGCACGCAACAGAAAATGGCAGATCTGCCCCCCATCTGCTCTGCACCAACCTCACATCATTTGGGCCTTTTGGAGGACTCTGTTCGCTGGCAGCAATCACTGAAGCAACGCCATAAGCTCAATCAGAAGGGAAGGATGGTACCGCGGCTAGAACACTGGACTGAGAGCCCAGGGGTGGAATCCGACTGAAATCCATGGCAAAACTCTTGCTGACTCCATTAGGGCCAGGATTTCACCCCTGGATGCTCCCATCTCTGTCCCGATCCAACAAAACATTTAGACGTGATTCCACAATGAACCACAGCAAAGAGACGGTGCGAGGCTGCCCACGCTTTGGGGATCAGGGGATCATCTTGAACAAGGATGGAGCTAGCAGTGTCAGCAGCCTGACCTTGTGCTCTGGTGTCGCCCCCCAGAATACTAACCCGACGGCGTATCAGCAGTGGCAGGAGGCTGCTTTGTGCTCAGCTTCACAGTCCTACCGCCCTGACAGGGGAGCTGAGCAGCATGGATGTGGGGCTGTGTGTGACACGTAAGGACTGTAAGCACAGACCTGGCAATGCTGAGCAGTGATGCTGGACAGATCCAAACAGAAATAAATGCTTCTTGGGGCCACGAGCTTGGTTATTTCTGGTCCAAGAGTCACCTAGAGAATGAAGCTGCAGTGGGGAGGATGCCTGTGCACCTATCCCACGTCAAAGCCCCGGCAGCATCCTCAAGCGAGGCACTGCCTCACCTGTCTGGCCTGCGGCACTCTCAGAGCACGCCCAACCCACACGCAACAGCTGGAGCAGCAGGTGCTGCTCTCACAGCGTTGGGTCCAGGCGTTTGAACATTCACCCAGGATGTGGGGAGCTGGGTTCTCTTCCCCCCTTTGCCAGATGTGGAGCAGGGTTCTGGCCCTGGGCCGACTTTCCCTCCTAAAATAATGTCCTAAGAGCCACTCTGTGGGGTATCCGGAGGGGCCGGGCTCTCTCAATCTCTCCTGTTGGAGCTGTTCTGCTGAGCCCTTCCCACCCTCCTTGGGGTCCAGTGACCCATTCAGTTATGTATACACAGATCAACTTCCACAGGAGAGCTGAGAGCACACACACACCTGGAGTAGCCCACAGTCCACCGGCTAGGGCACTTCTGTGGAAGACCCAAGTTCAAATCCCTTCCCCACCTCAGCCAGAGGGGGGCATTGACCTGGATCTCTGAGCTCCCAGGTGAGTGATCTAACCACTAGGCTCAAAGTTACCCATGAGGGGACACCACCACCTTCTCTTCAGCTTTTCTTGAGAAAGGCACCTAAGCCAAGTCAGCCCTAACTCCAGGAGAGGATATGATATGATAGAGGTGTATCAAATCATGAGTGATGTGGAGAAAGTGGATAAGGAAAAGTTATTTACTTTTTCCCATAATACAAGAACTAGGGGCCACCAAATAAAATTAATAGGCAGCAGGTTTAAAACAAATACATGGAAGTTCTTCTTCACGCAGCGCACAGTCAGCTTGTGGAACTCCTTACCTGAGGAGGTTGTGAAGGCTGGGACTAGAACAGCGTTTAAAAGAGAACTGGATATATTCATGGAGGTTAAGTCCATTAATGGCTATTAGCCAGGCTGGGTAAGGAATGGTGTTCCTAGCCTCTGTTTGTCAGAGGATGGAGATGGATGGCAGGAGAGAGATCACTTGATCATTGCCTGTTAGGTTCACTCCCTCTGGGGCACCTGGCATTGGCCACTCTTGGTAGACAGGATACTGGGCTGACCCAGTCTGGCCATTCTTATGTTCTTATGAGAGAGGTTCATGGTGTGAATCTTGAGTGGAGACAGGTGCCCCCCTCTGACCCACACTTAGGTACCTAACTTGAGGGGTGGAGCTTAGGCCACACCCCTCCCCTCAACATTTTCTCTTAGCTAGTTTAGGTAGCTCTTCGCTCAGCCTGCTGGCTTCTGTGAATCCCATGCATAGGCACCTAGCTCTCCCCATCACTGATCACACTGAGGCTGGCTTTCAGCTGACTCTAAATCCTGGAAGCGCGCCGATAGATTTGTCCGATGCACACACACTTCAAACAGTGACGCTAGCCCTAGTATACTTGATCATCGAGTATTGCTCAGCAGTCTGAGTAGCAGCAAAGAATCCTGTGGCACCTTATAGACTAACAGACGTTTTGCAGCATGAGCTTTCGTGGGTGAATACCCACTTCTTCGGATGCAAGTGGTGGAAATTTCCAGGGGCAGGTTTATATATGCAAGCAAGAAGCAAGCTAGAGAGTAGGTAGTCTGAATAGGTAGCTCACGTACCAAATCTCTGTCCACGCAGCTTAATACCACAATGAGAATCATAACTAGAAAGTTGAAATCAACCCCCATTCGATGGTTGCCCACTCTGGCACTTAGACCCCACCCCAAATCCAGAGAGAGACACATACAGCCCATGAGTACAACCAAACCATGTCCAACCGTAACTCATGACTTCATGAGGGTTTCCAGAAGCTTCCAAAGACACGTCTGAAACCTTGCAATCTTGTTGGGATTGGGCTAAAGCCCTTAAAGCACCCACACTGGAAAGAACTCTGGGATAATGCACAAACACACCCCTCAAGAGAACTTCGGCTTCAACCTACCCCGTAAGCAACGGTTCATGGGTTAGAACATTGCATGGCAGATGGTGTCATGTCTTACACCTTTGCACCTTGCACCTCTTAAAGGTTTGCACAATGTGACAGTGGGCACTAATTGCAAATTATAGACCACATTGTAAATCAGTGCAAGCTTTGATTGTTTGCCAGCGGCATCTCAGATTTACATCAGGCCACTCCCAAAGCTCTGCCCTGGCTTGCTAATCTGGAGTTTGTTAGTTGTTCATCACCTCTTTTGCTAAACAAAGAGGAAATGGGGATCAACTCATGCATGTTAATTACAAGAAAAAGAAAATATTGATTGACAAATAGATTGTGATAGTCACGAACAGGCGGGACTCAAATAGATGAGAATCAAGAAACCACAGTGGGCACAGCTCCTGGACGCAAGGGACACATTCATACAATGAACATCACATGGGACTGATAAAGTAATAGGACGCCTCAGACAGCAATAAAAATTAAGCTGGACATGGCATGGTGGCTCCTTACCAATCAGTATTTCTTCAAGGCCATTGGGCTTGTGGTGTCATTGAATCCCTTTTAGTTTCGGGGATGTGTGTGGGGGGGGATCACAAATGGAGCCTAAACAGCCCAGTGTAGCATATTTTTATTGTTTTTCAATCTTGTAAGTTTCTCCATGGCAAGAATGGCCTGTATTTTATTGAATCAATATCCCAGAGTGGGTAATATGGATTTTGCCAGCTGCAAGCTATAAGAGGCTAGCAGCAATCAGAGGAGACCGAACGGGAGGATTTACCTGCTGATCTGGGGATTCATCGTTAAACTCCCAGCAGCATGATGGATACATTCTGTTCAGTGTTATGAGCAATTTTTGTTATCTATTGTTTCACTTTCTCTTAGACATGTTTTCTTCTGGGACAGCACACCCTTTGGTATTTAAAATGTACCCATTGCAGATCTTCAAGGCTAACAGAGATTTCATCTAGCCATCCCATTTTGGAAAGTGTTTGTAGGATAAGATAGGTGCAGTGAAGAATTTGGTGCTGGGAATTTAACTCATTAATCAAGGGTGGATGTCTGCATGGCTTCCCAATATCAGCTGAGTTACAAAATCATGCTGTCAATCTTACATGCTGGGGTTGAGTTTTAGCTGTATTGTTTTGTATTCATGTTCCTGGTCTTCCTGCCAGTGTCCCATTCAGACACCAGTGGCACCTCTCTCCCAGATATAGCAGATTTCTGGGCCCAGTGATGTAGAGCCTGCACATATTCTAAGGGTCACTGGTTTATTCACACACACACTCCAGTCCTGGAACAAAGTGGGTCCCAGCAGGCAGGGCAGTCCCTTCTCGCAGGGCTCTCAGCCCAACACCAGTGGCCACCTCTCAGAGAGCAGCTCTGCTTATGGAATTGACCCTAATCTGAGACCAAGGCAAAGGTCCTGCTACTCTCATTGCTCCCACCCCAAAAAATGCTTCTGCAGAGAACCCCGCTAAACCCCAGACTAACAACAACACAGCATATCTTCCCAAGATTGAACACTGCTCACATGCTAAGAAAAAGACAGTGGAAGACTATATATAACATGCCAACTGGTGACGCCAGCAATAACAATACATTTTAGAGAATCTTCTTTTCTGCTTGGGCTCTGTGTCCAAGAGTTTTAAAAGAGATGGCTTGGCAGCTCGCTGGATCATTAATGTTAAGAACAGCCATACTGAGTCAGAATAATAATAGGAGATATACCAATCTCCTAGAACTAGAAGGACCTTGAAAGATCATTGAGTCCAGCCCCCTGCCTTCACTAGGCAGGACCAATTTTTGCACCAGATCCCTAAGTGGCTTCCTCAAGGATTGAACTCACAGCCCTGGGTTTAGCAGGCCAATGCTCAAACCACTGAGCTATTCCTCCCCCAAGCTAGCCCACTATCCTGCTTTCTGACAATAACCAGTGCCAGATACTTCAGAGGCAATGAACAGAGCAGGGCAATTATGGAGTGATCCATCCTCTGTCATCCAGGCTCAACTTCTAGCAGTCAGAGGTTTAGGGACACCCAGAGCATCCCTTAACATCTTGGCTAATAGCTGTTGATGAACCTATTTAAATGAACTCATCTCATTCTTTTTTTTAACTCTGTTACAATTTTGCCCTTCACAACATCCCCTGGCAATGAGTTCCACAGGTTGAGTAAATTGTGTGATGAACTATGCCCTTATGTTTGTTTTAAATCTGTTGCCTATTATTTTCTTTGGGTGACCCGTGGTTCTTAAGTTATGGGAAGAGGTAAATAATATTTCCCTATGCACTTTCTCTACACCATTCATGATTGTAGAGAGGTCTCTCCTATCCCCTCTTAGTCGTCTCTTTTTTTTAAGTTGAACAGTTGTTTTCATCTCTGTTCAAATAGTTGTTCCATCCCCCTAATCATTTTTGTTGCCATGTTTTTCCAATTTCTAATATATCTTTTTATAGACTCATAGACCTTAAGGTCAGAAGGGACCATTATGATCATCTAGTCTGACCTCCTGCACAATGCAGGCCACAGAATCTCACCCACCCACTCCTGTAACAAACCCCTAACCTATGTCTGAGCTATTGAAGTCCTCAAATCGTGGTTTGAAGACCTCAAGCTGCAGAGAATCCTCCAGCAAGTGACCTGTGCCCCATGCTGCAGAGGAAGGCGAAAAACCTCCAGGGCCTCTGCCAATCTGCCCTGGAGGAAGACAGGCCTGGTTTTTGGAGATTGGGTGACCAGCACTGCATGCAGTATTCAAGGTGTGGGTATACCATGGATTTATATAGTAGCATTGCAATATTTTCGGTCTTATTATATATCCTTTTCCTAATGGTTCCTAACATTGTTCGCTTTTTTGACTGCCACTGAACACTGAGCAGATGTTTCCAGAGAACTATCCACAAGGACTCCAAGATCTCTCCCTTGAATGGTAACAGCTAATTTAGACCCCATCATTTTGTATACATAGTTGGGATTATGTTTTCTAATGTGCATTACTGTGCATTTATCGACACTGAATGTCATCTGCCATTTTGTTGCCCAATCACCCAGTTTTGTGAGATCCCCTTGTAGCTCTTCACAGTCAGCTTTGGACTTAACTATCTTGAGTAATTTTGTATCATCTGCAAATTTTATGCCTCTTTCCAGACCATTTATCAATACATTGAACCGCACTGGTCCCAGTCCAGACCCTTGGGGGACCCCAGGATTTATCTCTTGCCATTGTGAAAACTAACCATTTATTCCCAGCCTTTGTTTCCTAGCTTTTAACCAGTTACTGATTCATGAAAGAACTTTCCCTTTTATCCCATGATTGCTTAAGAACTTGTGCTGAGGGACCTTGTCAAAGGCTTTGTTAAAGTCCAAATTCACTACATCAGCTTTTGTCCACGGGTTGTTGACACCCTCAAAGAATTCTGGTAGATTGACCACAGGCATCATTTTCCTTTACAGAAGCCATGTTGATTCTTCCCCAACATATCCTGTTCATCTACATGTCTGATCGTTCAGTTCTTCACTATAGTTTCAACCAATCTGCCTGGCACTGAAGTTAGGCTGAAATTAAAATTAGCATTACTTAGCGAGCCTGCAGTCACCTGGTACAGAGGTTGATTTAAGTGATGGACTACATACCATAGTCTGAGCTTATGCTCAAATAAATTTGTTAGTCTCTAAGGTGCCACAAGTACTCCTGTTCTTTTTGCGGATACAGACTAACGCGGCTGCTACTCTGATACCACACTTAGTAGTTCTGCAATTTCACATTTGAGTTTGTTCAGAACTCTTGGGTGAATACCAGCTGGTTCTAATGACTTTTTACTGTTTAATTTAAAAATTTGTTTCAGCACCTCCCTTAGTGACACCTCAATCTGGGGCAGTTCCTGAGCTTTGTCACCTAAGAAGAATGGCTCAGGTGTGGGCATCTCCCCCACAAACACTGCAGTGAAGACCAAATGCAAGAAAATTCATTTAGCTTCTCTGCAATAGCCGTGTCTTTCCTGCATGCTCCTTTAGCCCCTTCATTGGCCGGTGGCCCCATTGGCTGTTTGCCAGGCTTCCTGCTGCTAATGTACTTAGAAAAAGTTGCTGTTAATGTGTCTTTTGCTAGTTGCTCTTCAAGTTCTTTTTTGGCCTAATTATACATTTACACTTGACCTGCCAGAGTTTATGCTCCTGTAGCAGGACAGGGGTAAAACCCCCTTTAAAGCCCTGCCAAAATGCTGGCAGCAGCCTGCTCTCTAGCCAGGAGGCCGGGGTAGAGATGCAGGTACTTAGCAGGGAGCCCAGCTGCAAGCCCTAACGAGGGCTGGCTCAGAGGCACATGCTGAGCTAAGTAGTAACAGCTGGGCTGGAGCAGGAGAGGGCTATAAAAGCCCTGGGCAAACCTCAGTAGGGAGGCTTGCCTGGGAGGAGACAGGAGGGCTGTATTGCTGTGTAGTGAGGGGTGCATCTGCTCCAGCCCTGATGGGGTTGGAAAAACCCTGCATAGGGCTGGGGCAGGAAGCAAAGCCCTGGCTGATTGGGGGAAGTGGCTGCAGCTGGGGCCATGCCCCAAACAGACTGACTGGGGCTTATAAGAAGGGAGACAGGCCCTGGTTGCTGGGAGATTGAGAAGTAGGAAAGATGGGAGTGATGCAGGGCTGGGGAAAAGCCAGAGCAGGGGAGCTCCAGGCTGGTGACTTCCCAGGCTGTATGGCCTATTTCCAGGCCCATAGAGATACTGGGGGTAGAAGAAGGCAGCAACTCAAACCCTCCTTGCTAGTGATGAGTGGCTTATTCTGCAGTCTGCTCTAGGGAGTGGGGCTAGTTGGTGACTGGCAGTAACCTTACATTGAGGTGAGGTGGGGATAGGGGTCCCCTGAAACTGAGGGGTTACTGCCAGGGGGCAGCACCTCAGATAATGGGCACCAGAGTCCAGGGAGGGACATGGGGAGGCCAAGCGGTAGTGGGACTCTGGCCTGCAGAGGGTGCTCCAAGACTGGCAGAGCTAATTCCCTAAGATGACCAGCAGGAGGCACTGCAGGGGTGAGTTTCACATCTTGCTGTGCTCTTTCCCAACAAGGAAGCCTCAAGGGCCAGGAGACCCTGGGGAGGGTCTGTGGGGCACTAACTATTTGACATTGGTGAGGCCTCATCTGGAGTACTGTGTCCAGTTTTGTGCCCCACACTACAAGAAGGATGTGGAGAAATTGGAAAGAGTCCAGCAGAGGGCAACAAAAATGATTAGGGGGCTGGAGCACATGACTTATGAGGAGAGGCTGAGGGAACTGGGATTGTTTAGTCTGCAGAAGAGAAGAATGAGGGGGGATTTGATAGCTGCTTTCAAGTACCTGAAAGGGGGTTCCAAAGAGGATGGATCTCGACTGTTCTCAGTGGTAGAAGATGACAGAACAAGGAGCAATGGTCTCAAATTGCAGTGGGAGAGGTTTAGGTTGGATATTAGGAAACACTATTTCACTAGGAGGGTGGTGAAGCACTGGAATGGGTTCCCTAGGGAGGTGGTGGAATCTCCTTCCTTAGAGGTTTTTAAGGTCAGGCTTGACAAAGCCCTGGCTGGGATGATTTAGTTGGGAATTGGTCCTGCTTTGAGCAGGGGATTAGACTGGATGACCTCCTGAGGTCCCTTCCAACACTGATATTCTAGTCTAACTGAGGGACCTGGGACCTGCACAAGCACTGTAAATAAAGACACTTGAGTGATCCCGCAAAAGAACGCTCTTTATTATACCAGCCTAAACATGGGGTGCAGGCTCAAAGTGGGAGAGCCTGCTCCGACCCTGTGACAGCTCCTTTCAATTTTCCTTGATAGGATTTGACTTCCCTTTTTTATCTGACTTCCTGTTTTATTCTGCTGTTTAGCTATGGTGGCTTCTTTTTTTTTAAATAAAAGTCAGTAAGCCTTGGAACAACAGTGATGTCCCAGAACAGTGGAAGAAAGCTCATGTTGTGCCAATATTTTAAAAGGGCAAACAGGATGACCTGGATAATTATAGGCCTGTCAATCTGACATTGATCCCAGACAAGATAATGGAGCAGCTGATAAAGGACTTGATTAATCAAGTATTAAAGAAGGGTAATATAATTAATGCCAATCAACATGGATTTATGAGCAATAGATCCTGTCAAGCTAACTCAATATCTTTTTCTGGAGGAGATTACAAGTTTGGTTGATCAAGTAAAAGCGCTGATGTAACATACTTATATTTCTGTACGGCATTTGACATGGTAGGACATGACATTTTGATTTGAAAACTAGAAAGCTCCCATGGCCCTCAGTTAATGGATTAGAAGCTGGCTAACGAATAGGTCTCAAAATGCAACTGTAAATGGGACTCATCACCGAGTGGGTGCATGTCTCATGGGGGTCCTGGGGGGCTTGGTTCTTGGCCCTGTGCTATTTCACTTTTTTATTAATGACCTTCAAGAAAACAAAACAAGTTTGCAGGCACCACAAAAATTGGGGGAGTGGTAAATAACGAAGAGGACAAGCGACACATACAGAATGATCTGGGTTGCTTGGAAAGGCCCAGTTTAATCCAGCTCTGAAGTAGGAGCCTCTCCCTTAAGGACACAGGAGTGTGATAAAGAGAGAGCTAGAGAGTGGAGGACATTTGGCATTTTCACCCCTGTGCACAAGGCTTAGGTTCCACTCATGCCCTAAAACAGAACTTCAATGGGACCTGAGTCATGCACAAGCCCCACGCTGACCTTCTACCCAGGGGTGAACTTAGACTGGCTCTCACACCTCCAGTAAACAATGTACATCCAGCCCACAGGTGGAAGGGGGTGAGGATGATTCAGTGGTTGGAGTTCAATTCCTTGCTCTGCTACAGACTTCTTATGTGACCTAAGGCAAGTCACTTAGTCTCTCTGCGAATGGGAGAACAGACATTGGATATATGAGGGGATATGGTAATGGGGGGCAGATTCAATGGGTACTTGCTTTGGGAGTACAGTTGGTATGGTGAGACCTGTACTGTCCAGGGGTGACATGGGGAGGGTGTTTTCCTGGCACAGGAATACTGCCTTTGCAGCCTGATGCTGTGTGTGGCTCACAGAGCCATTGGCCCATATGCAGCTCCCAGCATGTCGGGATCTGACTGAAGGTTCACAGCCACATGTGGCATTTCTCTCTGTCCCATGAACTATTCCCTTCTCAGGTCAGTGTCACTGGTACAGGCTGGGGTCCTGGGAGCTCAAGAAAAACTAAAACCATAGAGCCAGGCCCCGAGTTGTGAGTTGGGCCAGCATGAATCAGTGGGGGAAATCTGTCACACTTTGCTAAAATGACAACAATTGGGAAAGGTCCCATGCGAGCCCCAAATCACGTGATGGTGCTAAGCAAATATTGTCATCAGGGTGTATTTTGACCCCACTATACCTGCATGGCTGGCTAGGGATGCTTCTCCTGTAGCAGTGGGAGCTGGGATGTCCCACGGATCCCTGTGTGATCACTGCGATGTCAGGCTGATTGTGGGTGCACCTCACACCCTGCAGGGAATAAGCAAGGGGCCTCGGGCAGAGCACTGGGAGCAATGAAAGCTCACCACTGCCTACAGCTGATGCCAAAAACATCACTGTGATCGCTCACCATAAACCCTTGCTTAAGGCCATAGGGCCTCAGCCTGGGAGCCTTCTTGGGCAGCTGCCAGCGACGTGAGGCCGCGGTGCTATCATGCCAGAGCCCGGATCCCCAGGCTGTCGATTGTGAGAGGGTCTCTCTCACCAGAACATTTTGCCTTAAATGAAACAGTGAATTTTGTCATGGTTCCATTTCTGTGTAGACATCCAGGCTTGGCCCTGAGCTCTGGGTCCCGCTCACTTTACAGAGTCTTTCAGTCTCTGCCCTGCAATGAAACAGCCCCATAGCCTCAGCCCCACAAGCCTGAGTCAGCTGGCACGGGCCAGCCACTGGTATTTCATTGCAGTGTAGCCATAAAACAATCAGTGTCTCCGGCCCTCAGTTACCAGCTGTAAATGTGACTATTACTGCACTGCCACACAGGGCTCTTGGGAGGATAAATATATTAGAGACTGAGATGGCCACATGCTAAGGTGATGGATCCCACAGGATGAATTCCCTAAGAATCATTGGCAGGGTTCAAGGTAGGAAAGGGGAGAGGAGAGGGTGTTACGTCTGCCCCTCTCCCAGTCTGAGAGCAGCCAGCTATTTCTGTTACAGTGATCAGTAATGGACATTGAAATCGTGGTCCTTAGGCTTCAGAGTTCACAACTCCAGAAGTTCTCACCTTCCCAGAGCTGCCCCCTTGCAGAGACAGACACACAGCTCTGCATCACTTCACATTCCTGGAAACCTGAAGGGCAAAACACTTAGATTTAATGTTTTTTCCCCAACTAACATTCTGCTGTAAGTGATGGGCCCACAAGAGAAGTGTGTCTTTGCCATCCTACTGAGCAGTGTCACAGTCTGAAATCTGTATGCCGGCACATGAACGGGAACGGCTTAACTGCGAAGACGTTTTAATGAACAGTCAATATGTTTTGTGACTCGTGAAAAGGAACTTCTATCTTCTCACTGTAACAACTAAAGATTAAGATGGGATTGGCCTAGATTTACAGGATTGAGCTAAAAGGAGACAATTACAAGTGTGGCGCTTGAGACGTGTCTGACAGGCCGAGCCGCTGGGCCTAACAGAACAGCATTCCCGTGCAGGGAGCTCTAGGACACTCATAGCAGGCTTTGGCCAGTGCATTCAGTTACACTGGTCCAAATCTGGAGTCACTCCATTGACTTCACTAGGGTTAATCTGGATCCCTATAGATGTAACTGAGAGCAGAATGAGGTCTCCTTGCCAATCTAACTACGTCTACAGAATAATGTAATGTACCTTTCTGGAGTGTGGGTGCAAGTGGGGTGGGTTCTGCTCTCATTCACAATGGTGCAAGTCACAGGTAACTCCACTGAGGTCACTAGAATTATCCTGGTGTTAAACCAAAGGGGGTCAGAATCAGTGTAAGATCTTTGGGGATAAGACTTGAGTCCCCAGTCCCTGTAAATACTGAGGCGTTCCACAGATGGGGCCAGCATGGTTTCCACAGGTGGTGGTAGTTTATGCTGTTACAGACCCAATAAAAAGGATGAACAGGATTTGTAACATTGCTGAGCTTCCTTTTCTCTGTGGCTGGGCTGAGCTTTCCACCCAGATCCTGGAATAAAGAGGAGGAGAGAAAATTCCCACACTGGGTTCCTGGAGACTGTCAGACCACTGGGAATTTTTTTAGAATTTTCTTATAGGTTGTTCTTGTCCCTCCCTCTTTCCCACCGATTGTCGCCAGACCTGTGGTGGTGTAATTTTTAGTGCCGTTAAGTCTCATGATTTTATTGCAGTTCTCACATTTGCTGGTTTTTAGAAAGCTGCAGCTCCAGGATTCACGTGATTATGTGAGAATCTGAGCTTGCTTTCTTTCCAAATAGTAAGTTTCTAGGCCTCCTGGTTGTGAAGAAAAGCTTGAAAGTGTGATCTACAGGCTCAGAAGCCAGAACACACACACACCCCTACGTCCTTCTATTTCTGCTAAGTGCTGTGAAAGTGTTGATGGCATTTATCAATATGTAGGAAATAAGATAGAAAGAAGCAGTGGTTAGCTGCAACTGAGCATGCTCAGAGACACCCAGAAAAGGCCTGTGTTAGGAGCTTGCTGGTTAAAATGGTTAGAGAAAGTCAAACAAAGGCAATAACTTCTGCACTAACACTGTCCACACTGGCTGACACACCACAGCTCCGACACACAGCGATGAGACAACAGTAGCAGCACAGACATGCCAATGCAGCAAAAGTCACAGCAACCCCCACATAGGATGCGCACGCACATGATTCAAACACAGGGACACACACGCAGATCACAGCTGCCTTGCAAATACAGGCCAATGCTCAGGCAGCAAAGCAAACCCACATCTTCTCTACAGCACAGGTGCTCCTCTGTTTTCCCAAAGGATTGGCACCCGTTACATCTTGCCATCTCAATTCCATATTATCCACAAAGGCATGATGGAGTCAGCCCTGAAAACAACCCCTGCAAACACCTTGCCAGGGAGGAAAAGGAGGACACACAACTCTTTTCTCCTGCTTGGGAGAAGTTTTGCAATATTTTCCCCTTCAGCAGCCAGCCCCACTGTGCTGGCTTTTTGTGGCATGCAGCAGACACCACAAAGGCGGCGTGTGCTCATGTTACTAGGGGAGTACGGTGGGGAAGACGTGGCCATGTTTCTGTGCAGAGGTGGGGCTGAAGAAAGCCAGAGACAAAGATTGTGGGAATCAAAGGAAAAGGAGACAAACTCTACATCTCTCTCCCTGACTGTTACTCTTTCGCAAAGCTGTGAGGAAAACCTGACTGTTCAGTTGTTCTCTCTGCACCTCTATTTGCGTCTCGGTAGAACATGGGTGAGGATCCTGTGTGAGGACTGACTAGTTTGCGCTGCTAGAGTATTTGGAGCTGCTTGGATGGAAGGCACTGGGAAAGGGTAGAGGATGCTGAGGCCTCCGACCCTGAGGATTGAAAGCCGTGTAGCAGTGTTATCCCAGTCTGCACTCACAGTTCCCAGAAGCTCCTATGACACACAGCTGGTTCCCTGAACTCACTGAGTGCCTGGCACCAACCTCTGCCCCTGCTGCGGGAGAAACCCACACCTGGCTGGGAGGGCCAGTCTGCTAGCAAAGCAGTCAGGAAGTGATTTATTCAAGAGAGGCACAGGGAAGCCACCTGAGTGTGGGATGCTAAAGGATCTGGTGACAGGGTGTGGGTGAATGCCTTCACATGCAACAGCATCGCAGTCCCGCTGTGCACATGAGCACGAATGGATTGAATTCCACTCTTCCTGCAGACCCACCCTATAAAAACACATCTGCACCTGAAGGAGCTGGCATGGAAACACAGAACTCCATCTACTGCCAAGCAGCATGACCGCCTAAGCCATGACCACGCAGCAGCAGGCTCACCAGCTGTTCAGGAGATCAGCTAATCAAAGACAGAGAGAAAAGGCAGCTTCTTCCTTGCTTAATTGTGGGAGACGTTTATTTTATCATTGATTTTTAAAGATGAAGGTACATCTAGCCAAAGCCACATGAGATATAGCTAATACTGTCCCACCAAATAATATCATGTTCCTGACCCTCTAAGACACAGAGACAGAGCTTCACTCAACTGTACAGAGTTGTGCCGTAAGTTGTCCCTGAGGGAGAAAGTGGGAGAAAAGATTCATAGACTCATAGACTTTAAGGTCAGAAGAGACCATTATGATCATCTAGTCTGACCTCCTGCACAATGCAGGCCACAGAATCTCACCCACCCACTCCTGTAACAAACCCCTAACCTATGTCTGAGTTATTGAAGTCCTCAAATTGTGGTTTGAAGACCTCAAGGTGCAGAGAATCCTCCAGCAAGTGACCTGTGCCCCATGCTGCAGAGGAAGGCGAAAAACCTCCAGGGCCTCTGCCAATCTGCCCTGGAGGAAAATTCCTTCCCAACCCCAAATATGACAATCAGTTAAACCCTGAGCATGTGGGCAAGACTCACCAGCCAGCACCCAGGAAAGAATTCTCTGTAGTAATTCAGATCCCATCCCATCTAACATCCCATCACAGACCACTGGGCATACTTACCTGCTGATAATCAAAGATCGATTGTCAAATTAATTGCCAAAATTAGGCTATCCCATCATACCATCCCCTCCATAAACTTATCAAGCTTAGTCTTAAAGCCAGATATGTCTTTTGCCCCCACTACTCCCCTTGGAAGGCTGTTCCAGAACTTCACTCCTCTAATGGTTAGAAACCTTCATCTAATTTCAAGTCTAAATTTCCTAGTGTCCAGTTTATATCCATTTGTTCTTGTGTCCACATTGGTACTAAGCTTAAATAATTCCTCTCCCTCCCTAATATTTATCTCTCTGATATATTTATAAAGAGCCATCATATCCCCCCTCAACCTTTTTTTGGTTAGGCTAAACAAGCCAAGCTCTTTGAGTCTCCTTTCATAAGACAGGTTTTCCATTCCTCGGATCATCCTAGTAGCCCGTCTCTGAACCTGTTCCAGTTTGAATTCATCCTTCTTAAACATGGGAGACCAGAACTGCACACAGTATTCCAGATGAGGTCTCACCAGTGCCTTGTATAACGGTACTAACACCTCCTTATCTTTGCTGGAAATACCTCGCCTGATGCATCCCAAGACCGCATTAGCTTTTTTAATGGCCATATCACATTGGCGGCTCATAGTCATCCTGTTTACAACCAGTACTCCGAGGTCCTTCTCCTCCTCTGTTACTTCCAGCAGATGTGTCCCCAATTTATAACTAAAATTCTTGTTATTAATCCGTAAATGCATGACCTTGCACTTTTCACTATTAAATTTCATCCTATTACTATTACTCCAGTTTACAAGGTCATCCAGATCTTCCTGTAGGATGTCCCGGTCCTTCTCTGTGTTAGCAATACCTCCTAGCTTTGTGTCATCTGCAAACTTTATTAGCACATTCCCACTTTTTGTGCCAAGGTCAGTAATAAAAAGATTGGTCCCAAAACCGATCCCTGAGGAACTCCACTAGTAACCTCCTTCCAGCCTGACAGTTCACCTTTCAGTACGACCCATTGTAGTCTCCCCTTTAACCAGTTCCTTATCCACCTTTCAATTTTCATATTGATCCCCATCTTTTCCAATTTAGCTAATAATTCCCCATGTGGAACTGTATCAAATGCCTTACTGAAATGGAGGTAAATTAGATCCACTGCGTTTCCTTTGTCTAACAAATCTGTTACCTTCTCAAAGAAGGCGATCAGGTTGGTTTGGCACGATCTACCTTTTGTAAAACCATGTTGTATTTTGTCCCAATTACCATTGACCTCAATGTGCTTAACTACTTTCTCCTTCAAATTTTTTTCCAAGACCTTACATACTACAGATGTCAAACAGGCCTGTAGTTACTCAAAAGAAGAGGAAGGAGAAAGAAAACATGCAGCTTTTTTCTAAAGCAGGTGAGTTTAGATCTTGGAGTTAGTAAGCAAGAAGAAAGAGTTAGTAAATCTGTGTGCAGTTCTGGTCACCCCATCTCAAAAAAGATATAGTAGAATTGGAAAAGGTTCAGGAAAGGGCAACAAAACTAATTAAGGGGATGGAACAACTTCCGTATGAGGAGAGATTAATAAGACTGGGACTTTTCAGCTTGGAAAAGAGATGACTAAGGGGGGATATGATAGAGGTCCATAAAATCATGAGTGGTGTGGAGACAGTGAATAAGGTAGTGTTGGTTACCCCTTCACATAACACAAGAACCAGGGATCACCCAATGAAATTAATAAGCAGAGGTTTAAGACAAACAGAAGGAAGTATTTCTTCACATAATGCGCTACCAACCTGTGGATCTCATTGCCAGGGAACATTGTGAAGGCCAGAACTATAACAGGGTTCAAAAAAGAACTAGATAAATTCATGGAGGATAGGTCCATCGACAGCTATTAGCCAGGATGGTCAGGGATGCAACCCCATGCTGTGGGTGTCCCAGCTTCTGGTAGTCAGAAGCTAGGGAATGGATGATTGGGGATGGATCATTCAATGATATCCTGTTTTATTCATTCCCTCTGAAGCACCTGGCATTGGCCACTGTCAGAAGACAGGATACTGGGCTAGATGGATCATTGGTCTGACCCAGTCTGGCTGTTCTTATCCGCAGCTATGAAATTGGGCACACGTTCTGTTTGTCTGCCTGAACTCAACATTCATCTCCGATTGGTTCATGGCCACATTCGACGTGTGTGTGTGTGTGTGTGTGTGTGTGGAGGGGGGGAGAGATGTATGCAGGTGTAAGCGAACAGGGTCAGCGTGTAGAGAGTTTGTGTGTCTGTGTGTACGGGCAAAGGGAGCACACAGCTGGGCAGCGTTCAGAGATAGGGTGTGTGCAATGGAAGATACACAAGTGCTGTCTCCATCTTTGTAAAGCATATTCCTTGCAGTCAGGTATGGTTACCCCGTACAAACAGCGGGCTGGCCCTATCTGATCATATCGATCTGCCACCACCGGTTAAATCCGCAAGTCCCTGCCTTGATCAGTACAAATGTTGTCGCCTAGAGGCTGAACTTTCACACGCCCGTTAGCAAAGTCGCAGCTGAGTGGAGACCAGCAAAGGTTAAACCTCTTCAAATCCAGTGAATTCCCCAACGCTAACAATACTGGCCCAGTGCAGTCTTCTCAGCCCTCTCAAAACAAAGTGGAGAGCGCTCCCCTGAACGAGTCAAGGCGCGGCGAAAGGACACACGTCTCATTAATCCCAGTCAATCTCTGCGCCCTTTCCTTTCACCTAGCTCAGCTCTTCTGAGCTGTATCGATCAGCACCGCTGAGCTCTGGAGAAAGGTCAGGTTACAGGGCCGCCTGCTTCGATCAGAAGGATCTATTAGCCTATGAACCATGCAGCTCTGCTCTCCGGCTTCCCATCCAGCAGGCTGCACACCTGCTTCACCCTCCCTGACGCATCTCAGCTTCCTTTCCTCGGCATCATTCTCATCTCGAAGGCCTGCTGGGCACAACTTCCTCCTCCTTGGTTAGAACCTGACAGAGGTAGAACAGCTGCAGCCAGCACCTCCTAAACTCCTATCCCCCTTCATTTCTCCATATGCCAAACCCATGCAGCTCCTATTAGCCATGCCCAGCATTTCCTTGTGCCATACTAACATTCCTGTCGCCACCCCCACTTTCCCCACACTTCCTTCTCTTCTTCTGCCACCTCCCTGTGGTACAATGCTATGTCACAGCAGAACCACCAGCGGCAGTGGGACACTGGCATAGGCTTTAGCTACCAGCTTGGCCACTAGCCTGCTGCGTGAACTCGAATGATTCCATCCATTCCAACTCTTTGTCTCTCTTCTGTATGTCGACTGCAAGTTCCTCGGGGCAAAGACTGTCTCTTATTGTGTGTTTGTGCCACAGCACGCACATTTAGGGGGACCGAGCTTCATTGCAGCCTCTATAAATGCTAACAACCATACAGGTTTTTAGATCCAGGAGATGCCAGCCCAGCTGCTAGGGTGAGTGTGTGCATGACAAGGTCACTGGGGATTGGCTAATGAAACAGTGCAGAACCCCATCCGGGTTGCAGGGCTGGACTTCCCTTCCCTCCCAAGGACACAGCTGATACAGGGTGCAGAGAGGGGAGAAAATAAAGCAATGAAAACAAAAAACTAGGAGAACTGGGGTACACAAGAGGTTCCAGCACTTTGCCACCAGACAGCACAACCCAGGAAAGGGGATGAGCTGCCTCAGCCTGCTAGGGAAACAAGGTGAAAGGAGGTTTCTTTTCTTATCCTTCCCACACTCAGGTAGAGTTACAGTCCCAGGCAGTAGAGACGGAGGAGCCTGGTTAGCGCTAGTCCACCTCCCAGGCACCATGGCAGAGCTGCTCCACCCAGGATACTTTCCATATCCAGGCCAGTTTTCACGGTCGCAAAAGATGGGGCATCCAACCCCTTCCCTTTGGAGGTGATTCTACAGCCCAACACATCTCCCTGCCAGGCAATTTTTTCTGATATTCTGCCTTTATTTTCCTTGTATTAATGTTACCCAATTAGTTACACCCCTTGTGTCACATTAAATTATCTGTCTGCACTTCTTATGCACACTCCCACCATAGCCAGTAACACTTTTAACTCCATCTCTTATCTCTCTTCATAGAATCAGAGAATCTCAGGGTTAGCAGGGACCTCAGGAGGTATCTAGTCCAACCCCCTGCTCAAAGCAGGACCAATCCCCAACTAAGTCATCCCAGCCAGGGCTTTGTCAAGCCTGACCTTAAAAACCTCTAAGGAAGGAGATTCCACCACCTCCCTAGGGAACCCATTCCAGTGCTTCACCACCCTCCTAGTGAAATAGTTTTTCCTAATAGCCAACCTAAACCTCCCTTTGACGTTGCACCCCATAATGCTTTATGGGAATATGTTCATGAATGTATATATGACATAACTGGAATATGTTTTATGCCACATATGGCATATAACATATCTCTGTAAAGATTACGATCTACTGAATATATTCATCCTGTTTGTATGCACGTATCATTTTTATATTCAAAGCTATGACTATTGACTATGTACTTGTTTAATTTTAAGTTGCCTCAGTGAAGCAGTTGGTCGGGTTCCACTGAGACTGTTCTCAGTAAGTGCCCAATCAAGAAACACTTAAGCCAACAATGAACTTGGAGACACCAATCCACATCTGAGCTTTCCCAGAAATGTGGCCTGGCTGGTAAGGAACCCAGTCATGCATGGACATGTGACTTGCTCATGTGACTCCAAAATGCCATCTTGGAGCTGAATTCTGGATAGGAGAGAGGAGGAGGTCTCCACCCACAAGAGAAAGTCTATTTAAGCCCCTGGGAGACCCCTTCATTTTGTCTTCAGTTGGATCAAGAGGTAGCCTCTCCACCCCCAAGGATACCTGAAAGAAACTGGAACAAAGGACAGTAACCACAGGGCTGTGAGTGATTGCTGGACCCAGACTAGAAGGAGGCTAGGCTGTAAAAGAAGCTTACTGGGTCATCTCTGAGGGTAAGATTTCATCTGTAATCACTTTCTTACTGTATTAGGCTTAGACTTGTGTGTTTTATTTTATTTTGCTTGGTAATTCACTTTGTTCTGTCACTACTTGGAACCACTTAAATCCTACTTTTTGTATTTAATAAAATCACTTTTTACTTATTAATTAACCCAGAGTATGTATTAATACCTGGGGAAGAGGGGGAACAGCTGTGCATCTCTCTCTATCAGTGTTATAGAGTTTATGAGTTTACCCTGTATAAGCTTTATTTGGGGTTTGGACCCCATTGGGAGGTGGGCATCTGAGTGTTGGAGCCAGGAACATTTCTTAAGCTGTTTTCAGTTAAGCCTGCAGCTTTCAGGGGACGTGGTTCAGACCGAGGTCTATGTCTGTAGCAGGCTAGCGTGTCTGGCTCAAACTAGGCAAGGTTCTGAAGTCCCAAACTGCCAGGGAAAAAAGGCTCAGAGGTGGTCTAGGCACATCAGTTGGTAGTTCCGAAGGGGTATTCTGTGATCCAACCATCACAACCCCCACTGCAACTTGAGACCATTGCTCCTTGTTCTGTCATCCACCACCACTGAGAACAGTTGAGCTCCATCCTCTTTGGAACTCCCCTTCAGGTAGTTGAAGGCTGCTTTCAAATCCCCCCTCACTCTTCTCTTCTGCAGGCTACAGATGCTCCCTGGGTTACACAAACCCGACTTATGCAAATCCACACTTACAGAAAATGTTCCATAAGCTTTTTTTTTTTTTTTCATAATTGTTGGGTATACGTTCCCAACTTATGCAAAATTTTGACTTACGCAAGGCGTTCCAGAACAGAACGCTTGCGTAAGTCGGGGACCGTCTGTAAATAAGCCCAGTTCCCTCAGCTTCTCATAATTCATGTGCCTCAGCCCCCTAATCATTTTTGCTGCCCTCCGCTGGACTCCCTCCAATTTGTCCACATCCCTTCTGTAGTGGGGGGCCCAAAAATGGACACAATAGTCCAGATGTGGCCTCACCAGTGCTGAATAGAGGGGAATGATCACTTCCCTCAATCGCCTGACAATGCTCCTACAAATGCAGCCTAATATGCCGTTGGCCTTCTTGGCAACAAGGGCACACTGCTGACTCATATCCAGCTTCTTGTTCACTGTAACCCCTAGGTCCTCTTCTGCAGAATTACTGCTTAGCCAGTCAGTCCCCAGCCTGGGGTGGTGCCTGGGATTCTTCCATCCTAAGTGCCCTGCCTGATTGGCTAGCCCCTTGCAGCCTCCCCCTCCTGATTGGCTGCTTCCTGCACAATCTCTCTAGGCCATTTGGAGGACATCTCCACTGCTTCTTTCTTAAGACGGGTGTGGCAGGACCATAAGGCCTCCAGCAGAGGGCCTCTGGGCCTAGTCCACCCCATCACAATGTCTTTCAGATATCTGTGGGCTGACCATGCTCTTGAGTCAGTCATCAGTCAACCAGTTTATACATATTCAGATCTTTTTAATTTGTCCTAAAAAATCGAGCCCTCCAGCCCCAGGATAATGTGGATGCTCTTCTATGAGCTCCCTCCAATTTGTCAATAACATCCTGGGTCACAGAGCACTTAGAGGGACTGCAAAATCTCATGACCCTCCCCCGCCACACACACACTTCTGGAAAAACTGGCCCTGTGATCAGGGCATAGACTTGGGAGACCTGGGCTCAGTTCCCTGCTCTCCCCAAAACTGTTTGTGTGACCTTGGGCAAGTCTCTGTTCTGCGTATGCCCCAGGGGAGAAGAGCACGGCCCTACCACACAGGGATGCTCCGAGGATAAATCCATCACAGACTGGGAGGTGCTCTCAAACACTGTAGCCAGGAGGCCCAGATAAATACTATAGATGGATTCTGAAGGATCTGCTGAGCATGTCAAAGGGGACACACATTTGGCCAAGATCACTAAGTAAAATAAAACAAAATTCATTGAGAAATAATGTAACCAAACGAGACAGAAAGTGTCCCTGGACTGGGGTGAGACAAGCATCTAGCCAGAGTCTGGCAGCAGAAGCTGATGACGATAACAGCGGTTTATAGGAGCCTGGTCATAGCTTCATTACTGGTAAATATGGCACGACTGCTGTCCTGCAGAACCAGCCCCACGCTTCCTTCTCCGCTCTTGGCCCATCTCCTTTAGTTGGCCCCGGCATCCCTGTGTGACCCTGGGCAAACTGTGTAGGGCAGGTCTGCAGCGCACACGTCTTTTGGCAGCGTGTGGTGTAGATCCATAGCCCCCAGCACCGACAGCAAGGCACAGCTCAGACTAGCAACACTCCTGAAGTGCATACCGCCACGCTTCCCACTCACCCCTGCCCCCCGCCATGGCGCCCCGGCTACGCTGCTGGGTCCTGCCCTGGCACCTGCCCCACTGCCCGAGCCTTTCACTGACACTGTAGGGTGGACGCAGCCTGCTGTTCTCTGCGGCGTGTAGCTACCCGTGCACCACACACCACCATTAGTGCTCTGTAGGGTCGATGTAGCCTGAGTCTCTCTGGGCTCCAGGTCCCATTGGTGCAGGTACCATGATAGAGGAGGTCAGATAAGTGTCTTAGCTGGATAGCAATGGAAAGGGGCAGCAGCTAGCGGCTTCGCTCCTGTGCAGAGACAGCAAGTGTTGCTCCAACCAGTCACTGCAAGTGTGCACACACGACACCCTCTCCTAGAGAACTGACTTGCGTTTGTTCTGCTTGTTTGGGGTCCCCACCTCCCCACAGTCCCCACTACAACCCAATCCATCTGGGATGGAAGGTGCACATTTTTGTCCTCAGTGTCTGGACCTACCAGGCTGCACTGTGCTGGTAAAGTACATGGGCACGAAAGGCACAAGAGAAATGTAAGCGTATTCTTTGGATGAAGCACTTGGATCAGCATGGGAATCTTCACTTGCATTTCCACCCCACATCTCTGACCTCTGAGGTTCCCTGATTACACTCATTGGTATGTAATTTCCTTGACTGACTCCAGTACAAAGGTGGGAGAACCTCCCCTGGAAGGACCCTGCCTGCCCCTCGGAGTGGAGATCCCTGGAGCGGGTACTTTGAATGGCAATGCTGCCCTTGGGAGCACACCAGCCTGAGCATGTTGCTTTTAATTATTTTAGAAGAGGGGTGATTGTTCCCTATCTGTTCTCAAACACAATGCAAAGTCAAGTTTAAGCAAATAAACAAAGCCAGCCCTTATGTAATCTGCTTTCTCGCAGCATCTCTGTTTCAAGATGCAAATCTCTGGAAGGCTTTGATTGCAGAAACTAGGGCACTTGCTACCTTGACAACATTTCCAAACGTGATCTGAATACAAGCCCCACTCGTGACCAGACACCCTGGATTCAACTGGGGATCCCTAGCCAACCTACAAGGAGTCTCCTGCACTCAGGGCCGTTTTTAGGACAAAGGGCTCCGTGAAGGACTGTCACGGGGCACAGCTGCCCTTTAGAGCCCCTTGTGGGCCAAGCATCTCGTGCCTGGCACTCTCTGACTCAGTTTCCCTCCATGAGGTTGGTCTCCTCAGCTCTCCACCCACTGGACTGTGCTGGAGATGCGGCTCAGTCCTCTGGCCCACTCACCAGCCAAATTTAACCCCTTCTGGGGTAGCAAGAGTCCAACTAAAAAAGGCCCAACAAATGAAAAAGGTTGTTGGCTTCTCTTCGATCCTCCCTCTAGGCTCTGTTCTCAGCCCCTGCTTGGCTTTATTCCTGGCACCCTTCCCTACGCTGGTATAGAGCATGTGCCCCCCTGGCTGGTTCCCCTGGCTCAGGGCCTTCCACAGGAGCCCACCTGGTTCTTCTTCCACCTGGAGTTAGAGCCAGACTGATCGTGCTCTCAGTCCTCCGATAAGGCCCAGCTTTCCACTAATCTATCACCTGACCCTCCTTAGTCCTGCCTCCCTCAGGCTGGGAAGCAGCTAATTAATTGTGGCACTGGTGTGGCTGGCCCCATCTCCCTTTAAAGGGGCCCGTCACCCCTGTGACAAGGATCTCCATGGTGCCCGATGGGCTTGGTGGAATTTTATTATTTATTTAGCTTGATATGAATATATGTGTATAGCAACGCCCCTCTCCCGAGCCCCAGGTGCCCTTGACAAATCTTTGGTACTATAAACAAAACAACTAACCAACCAACCAACCTAGCATCATGGCTTCAGCTGCTTTGCCAGGGTTAGCCAGCCAAGCACAGTAATGTATAAGATGCCATATGCTGCCCTTGCCCACAAAAATGCCAACTCAGCCCTCTCAGCCTCCCCAGAACCCAAGGACGTCGATGGGTGTATACAGCACGCCCTGCAGCTCTGCAGATTCAGGCTGGTTTGGACTGAGGGATGGAGTCAGTTCTATTGTCAAGGGCATTGATTTGCCCTGCCAGCAATTCCCTCCCTTTAAACCAAGAGGGGTCTGGTTTGAGCTGATCTCAACTGCATCTGCACAGTAACTCACAGGACAGAGATGTCTCCAAGTAGGCAGGTCCCAGGCCAGTTAGGTTCAAACAATCTCCCCCTCACCGTCCGCACTAGCCAGTGCAGATCCCAGAACATGTGGTCCCAGTGAGACACTCCGCTTGGTGTGCGAGAAGCTGCATTCTGTACCAGCCCCCGTTTCCCAAAGGATCTAAGCGGTGGAGAGCGCTGCCGTACGGGACATGGTAGCAAGGACTGCGTGCAGAGACAGGACTGCAGGCTCCTGGCCGGGCGTAAAGGATAACGGCTGCCCTGGTCGCTGCTATGCGACTGCCCAGCAGGAGCTGGGACTCGAAGCACCCCTGCAAACTGTGAACCGGAGGGAGCGGGGCCTTGGGGGGAGAGGCGGAGTAGGAGTGGGGGCTCGGGGAGAAGGGGCAGCACAAGGGTGGGGCCGCAGAGGGAAGAGGCATTGAGGTGAGGAGAAGGGGCCGGGCAGGGTCTCAGGGAAGGGGTGGCATCGGGGCAGGGCCACGGTTCAGGTGCCAATGCCCCCCCCCAGCTTTGTGGGAGCTTCTGCCCCTCCTGGGGCAGGGTGAAAGTGGATTCCCTGCTTGTGCAGGAAGTTGTTCCAGAAGTTTATTGACAGTTCAAGCGATTTTTGAGCAAAATCTGCTTTTTTCTGATCAATGGCTACTCTCCGACTGTGGGGAAAGCCAGGGGGGTGTTTTTCAGAGCCTGGGTGCTCTTGGCAAGTGATATTTTAATTTGCGGGACTGGTTTTAATTGTATTCTGAATGAGAGACTGGCTAGGAAGAATTAGGAAACCCTTTTAGAGGCATCTCATCTGACCGAGGTGTGGTGACATTTCCACCCGCAGGTGCAGCAGGACACCTGGTGGGGTAATAGCGCCAGCTCTTTCCCAGTGGCCCATTTGGACCGATTTTATCTTTTTACTTATCATTTGTCTCGTTTGCTTTCTAGCTGTATTGTCCCGACTGGGATTTCGGATCAGGGTTTGGTCTGAGTTGTGTTGTCTCTTCTTTTCTATTCCAGACCGTCATCCTTACTGGCATTGTAACACTTGCCTTTTATAAGACGTTTGCTCTTGGAGCTCTTTCAATTATTCTGGGTGAGCCGGGGTTTCCTCAAAGGATGTTTTCCCTTCCTTGAAGCAATGGTGGGAGGTGGATAAAGTTAATATTCAATGTTTTTCTCAGCAGTACATGCAACAGACAATCTTGGGCTTTCACTGGGCTATGGAGGAGCTAGAGCTGGGAATTGGGGAACTTGAAAAAGACCTTTCATGGCAGAAATGATGCTGGGTTCCTTGAGAGCTTGAAATATATAAAAAAAGCAGCTCTTGCGGGACCTCGTAGATAGCAACGTTCAGGGTACTGGTGTTAGAGGGCTTTCCCTTTGCTCTCTCCCCTGGTTCTTGTCACGCAGACAGGAGGCAAAAGACCAGAAGTCTGAAGTGCCGGCAATTGGATGTTCATTGGGGTTAGTTTCCAGCAAGCCTGTGTCCCACAACTCTGACACTGCAGTGTCCCGTTCCCCCCTCCTCAGCAGGCATAATTATACCTGACATGCACGCCCAGAGTCCCACCTCCTACAACTTATGGTCATGTTCTGTTCTGGGGCGGGGGTCGTGGGTCTTGATTCTTCATCCCACCTCTTCTGTACCCCGTGGGAGGGGTAAGGAGTGAGGTTGTGCCACGGTCAGGGACAGGCATTTCTCTGACCTTTTAGTGTTGTATGCCTTCCCTCCAATCCCCGCTTGCCCCTCCCGACTGGTGGCTTGACCTTGCCTTCAGATAGGAGTTGAGGCCGTCTTCAAGTGTGCATGCATGTATTATATTCTCACCACGCCCAGGAACACCTTTACTGCTCTTATCTGTTCCCATTATACTAGCAAACCCATCCGGCTAGGCAGAAGCAACATACACAGTGACTTTGTCCTTTGTTCACACATATAGTTAGGATGTAAGTGTATCAAGAATCAAATGGGCAAGCAAGATCCATAATTCTATCTCAGGCAAAGATGCAGGCCTGAATCCTACATTA
The DNA here is from genome assembly GCF_020497125.1 of Mauremys mutica. Taxonomy (NCBI): domain Eukaryota; kingdom Metazoa; phylum Chordata; order Testudines; family Geoemydidae; genus Mauremys; species Mauremys mutica. The sequence goes on from NC_059087.1 coordinate 28,556,660, forward strand.
TCACTAGCACTCTTAACAACTGGTTAGTATCCAGTTTCAGGGCCTTTCTCAAATGGATGCGCCTACTCGGTTGTTCTTCAGCCTGGAAAAGAAACATGCAGAATGGAAGATGATTGGTCGTTTCAAGACGTCGTCGGGCTGAGTGCTTTCAGATCCTGGGGGGATTAGGAACTTTGTTGTGATTTTTTTCTCAGCCCTGTAGCTGCAGAACCTGCGTGTCCATCTGAGATTCAGCAGCTCCTTGAGGATCTTCGTAGGACCTCAGCATTGGATGTGGACAGACTTGAGCAAGATCTGACACTCTCAGAGTTGACTTCTGTTACAAATGGCTTTGCTCCAAGGAAGGCGGCTTGATGGTTTGCCTTGAGTTTTATCTTTGGGGGCCTGACTGGCTCCACGTTTTTTTAGGAAAGCCTCAGAGAGACGATATTGCCACTCAGTTGCTGCTGAGTGGTTCTTACCCTGCTGCCTAAGAAGGGGGACTTTGGGGAGGTGAAGAATTGGAGACCGGTGTCCCTGCTTTGCTCCAACTAGAAATGTTTTCAAAGGCCTTGGCAAATAGTCTGAAAACCGATTGGTTCAGTCAGATCTATTGAGTCTCCAACAGGTCCATTTTCGATAATCTTTTCCTATTGCTGGATGTAATTTTGACCTCATAGATGTTTGATTTGCATGGTGGGTTGATTTTAATTGATCAAGAGAAGGCCTTTGATCATGTAGATCATGGATATTTGTTTCCGACCCTCTACGCTTTTGGTTTTAGCCCCGGATTGTCTCCTGCATTCAGTTACTGTATAATTCTATAAGGTGAATGGTGTTCTGGGCGCCCCGTTTTGGTCAGTAGGGGAATCAGACAGTGTTGTTCCCTGTCTGGGTTATTATACACTCTTTCTATCGAGCCTCTGTTATGCATGATGCAAAAGCGTCTTTCTGGCCTTTCTCTTGTACTCCAGTGAAAGTCTCTGCTCATGACTGACAACATGACTCATGATTGCGATGTCCAGGTTTTGACTGAATGTCAGCACTCTTTTGAGCAGGTTTCCTCGGCTTGCATACATTGGGGAAGAATGACACATTCCTGCTGGGGCCTTGCGTGGGGGCTATTGTGGAGCCAAACTGGCTTTAAGGCACTGGGAATTATGCTGAGACCAGATGATATTTTGAGTCGTAACTGGGAGGGAGTTAAGGAAAAGTAGGAGAGGAGGGCGCAAAGGTGGAAGTGGTGTTTGCCTCGATTCTCCTTCCCAGGGCAGATATTAGTCACTGATCATTTAATTGCCTCAGTGTTGTGGCATAAGTGTATTGTTCTGGATCCCCCGCCACTCTTTTTAGAAAAAACTTCAGAAGGGTCTCGTGGACTTTTTCTGGGATGGCATCATTTTATCGTTTGGAGATTTTTTTAAGTTGAGGCCGCAGAATAAGGGGCTGGAGGTCCCAGGGCTGTTTGCTGAACCCCTGGTTTGTAACCTTGCTGTGAAGATTCCTAGTCTCATTTCTAGGAGTCTTGTCACTTCTCTTTTTGCAACAGGTGCAACAAAACTGGTTCATGTAATTGATTTTACTAATTTTATGTGGGTCTCAGGGGATCTCTTGTCTGTCGAGCTGGGTTTTCTTTCTGTTCACTGCATTTCTCGGCTTTAATCAGAGGTGGAATCAGCCCTTGCTAGGGGCAGTATTGCCAAATTGGACAGCCGCACCCTGGAGCGAGCCATTCTTGGTGGTATGAAGGTTCTATTTTCTTGCCTGTTTCTCCCTCTGTGGATGTTGACAAGTCTGACAGCTCGCTTGCCTTCAGTGGGCTTCTGGATTTACTTTTAGTAGCTTAGGCCACAAATCATTGTATATGCTTGTGGTAAAGATTTGTCATTTATAAACACTTGCTGATTATCCTGATGCAGTATGGAGGAGACAGCTTCCGGGGATAGACTCCAGGCAGCCAGCCTGGAGAGCTGTATACAAGCCTCCGATCGTGAAGAGGATGGGTGATCTCCAGAGGAGACTCCTTCACAGAGCTATTGCTACGAATGATTTTGTGCATCGTTTGATTCTGCAGCTGTCCATGTCATGGCCTTTTTGTGACACGGAGGAGACTGATTTTCATGTTTCTTACTTGTTCCATGTTACAGCCATTATTGGTTTAACTGCAGCATATTATTTAGTTATTGTCCCTTGATTTTTCCCCTACCGTATTTAGTTTTCCTGTTAAGTAAATAGATCTGTGGTATGCCTTGCAAACTTTATGTTGGGTCAAGCAAAGATGGCCACTTTAAAAAGTAGAGCATGTCGATTATTTGGTACCGGGGTTGTTGACATTCTTCAGTCACATGCTCCCTGCGGCGTAACCCGTGTGTACATTCCCTCTACCTGGCACAGGCCTTAGCCCCAGCCCCCCTGAAAGGCCGGCTCACGCTGTGACATGGCCACATGTCTGGCATTCCTTTCCAGAGGTTGAGTTGGCCAGGTAGCCTCTTAGGTGGGAAAACAACTCACTGCCTTTACTGCCAGGGTTTGAAATCTAGTCTTAGTCCTATTGGCTGTCCCCTCTGGGACTCTGGGCTTCTGTACCTGCAGCAGACACGCAGCTTGTAGCTTGGTCTCCATGCCCAGGGCCAGTGATTCTGCCATTTCCATAGCTTGTCCACTGTCCACCCGTCTGTCCAGCGTAAGCTCTGGCTGGCTGAGAGCTCTTCGTTGGAAGCCTGGAACTGCTCTAATTTACACTGCAGCTGGTTCAGTCCCGAATCAAGTTCGTCAGACAAAACAGATAAATAATTCCTAGTGCTGGCTGGGGAAAGTGTCCCCTCCCCCTGAAAACGTTCAATGGACATGACTTTTTTGGCTTTTGTCTGCAATATTTTCTTAATAGTTGGGTGGTGGGCGGGGGCGGGGCGGGGGTTGGCTTTTTCACAAAGACCTGAAAAATGTCAATGATAGGAGACATTTTTTCTTAAATGTCTGTTTAATCAAAAAGCCATTTTCCAAAATTGATAGGAAATTGTTAACCAGTGCTAATAATTCCTGATATGGTTTGTTCAAGGAAGCCATTGTTGTGCAGTCCACAGTGATATTCTGTAATTGTACATCGGATGGGTGTTGTCCACCAAGCAATCGCTCTGGTTAGATACGAAAGGTTGTGACATCAGAGAGAAATCAGCCAATCATACCTCTGTGTCCAGCTGCCCCTTCTCCCCAGTGGCTTCTGACATAAGAGGTAAACCAGCCAATCATCATCTTTCTCTTCATTCCCAGTTCTATGACATCAGAGAAAAGTCATATACAAGAACAAGGGGATAGTCAATGAAACTGAAAATTGGCAAATTCAGAACTGACTAATGGAAAAATGTTTTTCACATAAAGCCCAAATAGCCTCTGAAACTCATTGCCACAAGAAGCCAAGAGCATAGCAGAATTTAATATGTGATTGGAGATATCTATGGATAACAAGAATATTCAGAGTTATAATAGTAAGTATTTAAAAATAAACAGGAGTTTGGAAGGCATGTAAGCCCTCATGTTTCACGGCCTAAGCTACCCACCAGCCCTGGAAACAGTCCAGATCCTGTCAGGGTGAAAAGGGTTCAAGCAAGTCTGCAGCACTGCTGCAAGCCCGGTGCCTTGAGAGACATCTCCCAACTGTACCATGCCCCACCAAGGGGATCTCATCTCTCTGGCAAACTCACCTCCAGCCTCCTCAGTACCGGCACCAAGGCACCTGGCGACAAGATTGAGGATCAGCGGTTTCACTGCTCCCTAGTTAGCTGTTTGGAAATAGCAATGTTGATGTTCCCTCAGCAATTGCTATTAAAGAACACTGCTGCCTTTCCCCCAAGGGAGCACATATGTTACTGAATCCTTCGAGCGGCAGTAAGTTACCTGCAAATACTCAACATAATTCCATGTGCCTATTGACATGACTATTTAATTAAAGAACATGTAGCCACAGCCCGTGCAAATCTCATCATCAGTTAGGCCTTGTGCCCAGGGGGATATATAACACGCCGTTAAAGGAGCAGAACCGTGGAACATTTTCCCTACACAAACAGCAAGCTAAAATTTTCTGTCTGGGTGATTTTTAGTTTAGTTTAAGGGAAAACAAATATAGAACATAAGCCTCTTTGCAGGAGCTGCGTGTGTCTGCATGCATATGTGTGTGGCCTTTGCAAAATGGCAGCTGCCTCCTGCCTTCAGCAGACTCCAGGAAATTTAACAGTGCAACATATAGAAAAAGAACTCTACCATTTACACAGTGGCCTAGAACTCATGCCATGTGGAGTGGCAGATGTAAGCCAAATTACCCAACCTGCCCTCTTCTCTGTGGCTACTTCCCAACATGAGCCTCTGAAACAGAGTTACATGAAAACCTGGTGGCAAGGTGCCATCCTGTGTTTTCCCTCTGATCTGAGAACTACCCCCATTGTAGCAATGTGCAGAAAGGAGCACAGACTGCAGGAGGGTAGAGTTTGGAGGATCGCCAGGAAGTCAGTCTGTGTGCATGTGGCTGGAATGCTAGCTGTAGTTGCAGCACCTCTGTGAGTAGTTCTCTCACTAAAAAAACAGTTTAGTTTTAGAAACATGGAGTCCTCTCCTGCTATTACCCAACTTGCAGTATATGAAATATGGTGGCAGCCATCAGTCTGGTGAGACTCACCACGAGAGTGGTGTGATTAACAGGCAAACAAAGCAGCAGCTAGACACAGAGCAAACAGCAGCATGGAGGGACTCAGAGCACTGGGACACAAATCCTTGCACAAGCGTAGAAGCGAGAACTGAATCTGTACACAGAGCTTGCTGCAGGGAGGAGAAAGTGAAGGTAAAGCTTTTTTACTCTCTAGTTTTGGGGAAAGGGACAAAAAATGAGTGAGACACTTGCCAGGAGTAATGCCTGTAACAGCTGATAAAGATGTTAGATGAGTGATATGACCCAAACACAACAAGATTTTAGAGAGCTCCTGTTTGTTTTACCAAAAAGCCAGAAGCAGAAGAGGGACTGGACAGGTATGTCACAGCATCCACATGTAACTTTGGGATATTTGTGGGACGTGTGGTTCCAGTTTACAGGAGAGATTGTTGAGAGAAACAGATCTAACCTAAAAAAACCAGGAGTGGCACTTGTGGCACCTTAGAGACTAACAAATTTATTTGAGCATAAGCTTTCGTGGGCTACAGCTCACTTCATCGGATGCATGCAGTGGAAAATACAGTAGGAAGATATATATACACAGAGAACATGAAACAATTCTCTAAGGAGAATGATCAGGTAAGGTGAGCTATTACCAGCAGGAGAGAAAAAAAAACTTTGTCGTGATAATCAAAATGGCCCATTTGCAGCAGTTGACAAGAAGGTGTGAGGAACAGTGTGTGGAGGGGGGAGGGGAAATAAACACGGGGAAATAGTTTCACTTTGTGTAATGACCCATCCACTCCCAGTCTTCATTCAAGTCTAATTTAATGGTGTCCAATTTGCAAATTAATTCCAATTCAGCAGTCTCTCGTTGGAGTCTGTTTTTGAAGTTTTTTTGTTGTAATATTGCGACTTTTAGGTCTGTAATCGAGTGACCAGGGAGACTGAAGTGTTCTCCAACTGGTTTTTGAATGTTATAATTCTTGACGTCTGATTTGTGTCCATTTATTCTTTTGCATAGAGACTGTCTGGTTTGGCCAATGTACATGACAGAGGGGCATTGCTGGCACATGATGGCATATATCACATTAGTAGATGTGCTGGTGAACGAGCCTCTGATAGTGTGGCTGTGATTTGGTCCTATGATGGTGCCCCCTGAATAGATATGTGGACAGAGTTGGCAACGGGCTTTGTTGCAAGGATAGGTTCCTGGGTTAGTGTTTTTTTTGTGTGGTGTGTGGTTGCTGGTGAGTATTTGCTTCAGGTTTGGGGGCTGTGTGTAAGTCTCTAAGGTGCCACAAGTACTCCTGTTCTTTTTGCTGGTACAGACTAACACGGCTGCTACTCTGAGACAAATCTAACCTAGTGAGAGCCTCCGAATAGCAAGGGCAGCTGAACTTTCCAGATAAAAGATCAAAACAACGTCAGCTCCTACTGCAGAATAAAGTACCCGGTGTCAAGCTAAAGGAACTCGGGAAGCGGGCTAGAGACAGACCAACCAACAATGCAGGCATCAGCATCCAGAGTCTAAGGTGGAAGGTGTGTGGGAAACACAACCACTTTATATCCCCATGCTGCAGCTACCCCTGGAAGAACACAGCAGCTGGGCATGCAGTGATTGAGGACATAAGAGATTCCCAGGAGGCTACCTGCAGTGGGACTTTAAAAGATGCAAAGACTCTCAATGTTCATGCACTGCAAAAAGAAGACTGCCAGCCATTCAATGGCTGCATTTGCATCTATGCCATTAGGGCAAATGACCAATTCAATTCCAGTTGGATTGTGGAGCCAATTGCAATGGAATTCCAGTAACATTGTTAGGAAGCAATATTAGACAGATGCATGGCCAGGTGCTGGAGACATACCATAAGGAAAGGCCCAACCCAAAGGATGTGAAGGGAGTCCCATGATTTATATGGGAGGCCAACTATCTTGCTGGATTCTGCACACACCTGTCAGAAGCCTGTGAAAACTGGAGACAGTTAACACACACTGGTGCAGTGGGGGATGGCCAGAGATCCATCACACGCATTTGAAAGAGTAAAGGCAATGATAAAAGAGGCCCATAAAGCACTGCAGCCCTGAAGAGTGAGCAGCTGGAGCTGCAGGGTGATGCCTCAGAAGGAGGCCTAAGAGCAGCACCCATGCAAAGCCAGCAGCCCGCAGTGTTTGCTAGCGGAGCCTTGGCAGACACAGAACGGGGACATGCTCAGACAGGCGAGGAGCTCCTGGTGTGCCCTGTGGAATGGCAGCTTCCATCAGTTCCCCCTTTGGCCACCAGGAGGCCGCACAGTCTGAGCACGAGTAGTCAAACCCGTTTTCTGTCGGCAAATGTCATATTGACTCAACTGAATTTGTTCATGAGGCAGCATTGGTAGATTTTTCATTTCAGGGAAATGCTGTTTAGGAAAACTTCTGAAATGGTGTTTCTACATGCAATTTTCATTTCCCATATGTATGTATTTTATTTTAATGTTGATATTACTTTTGCTATTTTGATATTATTTCATGACATGCCAGTAGCAGTAGTGCATGTCACAACACATGACTTGGCAGGCCACATTCTGATGAATATAACAGTTGAAATGGTCTGTTCATTTATTTTGTTGGTTCATTTTTTAATTATTTTGTTGTGTTTTTAAAGTCATTAAGTTCAGCTGCTACTTGGCACTTGAGACATCGTATCTAATTTGTGTAAATCTAGGTGTCTCCTCTGTGTTTTAGCAAGAAAAGAAGATAAGCACTGGGGAGACAAAAGGACACTGGCCAGGGAGCTGTGGAAGCCAGCCAGAGGGAGAGGCCTCATCCCTCTAATGGAGATAGGCACCGTTCTCTGCTAGTGATTCTCAGCCGGGAACCCTCATTTGAGTCATAGAATCATAGAATCTCAGGGTTGGAAGGGACCTTAGGAGGTCATCTAGTCCAACCCCCTGCTCAAAACAGGACCAAACCCAACTAAATCATCCCAGCCAGGGCTTTGTCAAGCCTGACCTTAAAAACCTCTAAGGAAGGAGATTCCACTACCTCCCTAGGTAACCCATTCCAGTTCTTCACCACCCTACTAGTGAAAAAGTTTTTCCTAATATCCAGCCTAAACCTCCCCCTCTGCAACTTGAGACCATTACTCCTTGTTCTGTCATCTTCTACCACTGAGAACAGTCTAGTTCCATCCTCTTTGGAACCCCCTTTCAGGTAGTTGAAAGCAGCTATCAAATCCCCCCTCATTCTTCTCTTCTGCAGACTAAACAATCCCAGTTCCCTCAGCCTCTCCTCATAAGTCATGTGCTCCAGCCCCCTAATCATTTTTGTTGCCCTCCGCTGGACTCTCTCCAATTTATCCACATCCTTCTTGTAGTGTGGGGCCCAAAACTGGACACAGTACTCCAAATGAGGCCTCACCAGTGCTGAGTAGAGGGGAATGATCACATCCCTTGATCTGCTGGAAATGCCCCTACTTATACAACCCAAAATGCCATTAGCCTTCTTGGCAACAAGGGCACACTGTTGACTCATATTCAGCTTTTCGTCCACCGTAACCCCTAGGTCCTTTTCTGCAGAACTGCTGCCCAGCCATTCGGTCCCTAGTCTGTAGCAGTGCATGGGATTCTTCCGTCCTAAGTGCAGGACTCTGCACTTGTCCTTGTTGAACCTCATCATATTTCTTTTGGCCCAATCCTCTAATTTGTCTAGGTCCCTCTGTATCCTAGCCCTACCCTCCAGCGTATCAACCACTCCTCCCAGTTTAGTGTCATCTGCAAACTTGCTAAGGGTGTAGTCCACACCATCCTCCAGATCGTTAATGAAGATATTGAATAAAACCGGCCCCAGCACCGACCCTTGGGGCACTCCACTTGATACCGGCTGCCAACTAGACATGGAACCATTGATCACTACCCGTTGAGCCCGACCATCTAGCCAGTTTTCTATCCACCTTACCGTCAATTCATCCAGCCCATACTTCTTTAACTTGCTGGCAAGAATACTGTGGGAGACTGTATCAAAAGCTTTGCTAAAGTCCAGAAATAGTACATCCACTGCTTTCCCCTCATCCACAGAGCCGGTTATCTCGTCATAGAAGGCAATTAGGTTAGTCAGGCATGACTTGCCCTTGGTGAATCCATGCTGACTGTTCCTGATCACTTTCCCCTCCTTTAAGTTGTTCAGGATTGATTCCTTGAGGACCTGTTCCATGATTTTTCCAGGGACTGAGGTGAGACTGGCCTGTAGTTCCCTGGATCTTCCTTCTTCCCTTTTTTAAAGATGGGCACTACATTAGCCTTTTTCCAGTCATCCGGGACCTCTCCCGATCGCCATGATTTTTCAAAGATAATGGCCAATGGCTCTGCAATCTCATCGGCCAACTCCTTTAGCACCCTCGGATGCAGCGCATCCGGCCCCATGGACTTGTGCTCGTCCAGCTTTCCTAAATAGCCCCGAACTACTTCTTTCTCCACAGAGAGCTGGTCACCTCCTCCCCATACCGTGCTGCAGAGTGCAGCTGTCTGGGAGCTGACCTTGTCTATGAAGACAGAGGCAAAAAAAGCATTGAGTACACTAGCTTTCTCCACATCCTCTGTCACTAGGTTCCCTCCCTCATTCAGCAAGGGGCCCACACTTTCCTTGACTTTCTACCTGTTGCTAACATACCTAAAGAAACCCTTCTTGTTACTCCTAACATTTCCAGCTAGCTGCAACTCCAAGTGTGATTTGGCCTTCCTGATTTCACACCTGCATGCCTGAACAATACTTTTATACTCCTCCCTGGTTATTTGTCCAATCTTCCACTTCTTGTAAGCTGTTCTTTTGTGTTTAAGACGAGCAAGGATTTCACTGTTAAGCCAAGCTGGTCGCCTGCCATATTTACTTTTCTTCCTACACATCGGGATGGTTTGTTCCTGCAACCTCAATAAGGTTTCTTTGAAATACAGCCAGCTTTCCTCGACTCCTTTCCCCGTCATGTTATTCTCCCAGGGGACCTTGCCCATCAGTTCCCTGAGGGAGTCGAAGTCTGCTTTTCTGAAGTCCAGGGTCTCTGTTCTACTGCTTTCCCTTTTTCCTTGTGTCAGGATCCTGAACTCGACCATCTCATGGTCACTGCCTCCCAGGTTCCCATCCACTATTGCTTCCTGTGCTATTTCTTCCCTGTTTGTGAGCAGCAGGTCAAGAAGAGCTTTTCCCCTAGTTGGTTCCTCCAGCACTTGCACCAGGAAATTGTCCCCTACACTTTCCAGAAACTTCCTAGATTGTCTGTGCACTGCTGTATTGCTCTCCCAGCAGATATCGGGGTGATTAAAGTCACCCATGAGAACCAGGGCCTGTGATCTAGCAACTTCTGTTAGTTGCTGGAAGAAAGCCTCGTCCACCTCATCCCCCTGGTCCGGTGGTTTGTAGCAGACTCCCACCACGATATTACCCTTCTTGTTCATACTTCTAAATTTAATCCAGAGACACTCAGGGCTTGGCTACACTTACGGTTTGCAGCGCTGGTAGTTTGCAGCGCTGGTCATCCAGCTGTGTAGGAGCAGCGCTGGTGTGTGGCCACACTCACAGCTACCTGCGCTGGTGTGTGGCCACATTTGCAGCATTTCCAGCGCTGTTGGGAGTGATGCATTATGGGCAGCTATCCCAGCATTCAAGTGGCCGCAACGTGCTTTTCAAAAGAGGGGGGTGGAGTGGGGTCTAGTGTGACAGGGAGCGGGGGGAGAGAAAGAGTGGATTTTTGGAGCCAACACTGTGTGTTAGCTTCCTGACTTGAAAAATCAGAACATTTTTCCGACCCCTTAGTCTTAACTCTTAATTACAAACAGCCTGCAGGCAACACGACTCCTCACTGTTTCCCTGCCTGCCTCTCATTTGATTGTTTACAGCCAGGTACAGATGATCACAGCAAACAGGAGCTTTGTTTGTTTTTTAGATAGCGGCAACGGAGGAGCTCCACAGAGCTCGTTCACAACAGGGAGGAGGATCTCATTTGATTGTTCACAGATTGATCACAGCAAACAGGAGCTGATAAGCAGCTCCGGTAGAAACGGAGTGAAACGGAGCTCCTCCGGAGGTTCACAACAAAACAAAGAGAGGCTGCATAACAAAACAAAGGGAGTAATTTAGTTAAAAGCATTCTGGGATATCTCCTTATTCCCTGGAGGCCAATAAAAGCGCTGGTGTGTGTCCACACTTGATGAGCAGCGCTGGATCACCAGCGCTGCAATCGCTACACCCCAACCCGGCCAGGTGTACAGCCAGCGCTGCAGCCAGGGAGTTGCAGCGCTGGATGTGCCTTGCAGGTGTGGACGGTTACTAATTGCAGCGCTGGAAAGCCTCTACCAGCGCTGCAACTTGCAAGTGTAGCCAAGCCCTCAGGTTTTTCTGCAGTTTCATACTGGAGCTCTGAGCAGTCATACTGCTCTCTTACGTACAACGCAACTCCCCCACCTTTTCTGCCCTGCCTGTCCTTCCTGAACAGTTTATATCCATCCATGACAGTACTCCAATCATGTGAGTTATCCCACCAAGTCTCTGTTATTCCAATTACATCATAATTCCCTGACTGTGTCAGGACTTCTAGTTCTCCCTGCTTGTTCCCCAGGCTTCTTGCATTTGTGTATAGGCACTTAAGATAACTCGCTGATTGTCCCGCTTTCTCGGTCTGAGACAGGAGTCCTCCCCTCTTGCTGTCTCCTGCTTGTGCTTCCTCCCGGTATCCCACTTCCCCACTTACCTCGGGGCTTTGGTCTCCTTCCCCCGGTGAACCTAGTTTAAAGCCCTCCTCACTAGGTTAGCCAGCCTGCTTGCAAAGATGCTCTTCCCTCTCTTCGTGAGGTGGAGCCCATCTCTGCCTAGCAATCCTTCTTCTTGGAAGACCATCCCATTGTCAAAGAATCCAAACCCTTCTCTCCGACACCATCTGCGTAGCCATTCGTTGATTTCCACGATTCGATGGTCTCTACCCTGGCCTTTTCCTGCCACAGGGAGGATAGACGAGAACACCACTTGCGCCTCAAACTCCTTTATCCTTCTTCCCAGAGCCACGTAGTCTGCAGTGATACGCTCAAGGTCATTCTTGGCAGTATCATTGGTGCCCACGTGGAGAAGCAGGAAGGGGTAGCGATCCGAGGGCTTGATGAGTCTCGGCAGTCTCTCTGTCACATCGTGAATCCTAGCCCCTGGCAAGCAGCACACCTCTCGGTTCTCCCGGTCAGGGCAGCAGATAGATGACTCAGTCCCCCTGAGGAGAGAATCCCCGACCACCACCACCCTTCTCCTCCTCTTGGGAGTGGTGGTCGTGGAACCCCCATCCCTAGGACGGTGCATCGCATGCCTTCCAATCAGTGGAGTCTCCTTCTGCTCTGTTCCCTCAGGTGAATCATCCACTCCACTCTCTGCACTAGTACCTGTGGAGAGAACATGAAAACGGTTGCTCACCTGTATCTGTGTTTCTGGTACGTGGATGTTTCTGGTACTCTTTTCTCTTCTGGAAGTCACATGCCGCCTCTTATCCTCGCTGGCCTTCTGTCCCCGCTGCGTAGCCTGCTCTGAATCTTCAGAACATTGTGCCTGCTGGAACTGATCCTGACGTCTATCCAGGAAATCCTCATTTTCTTTTATGGAATGCAGGGTTGTTATTCGTTTCTCCAGACCTTGAATCTTCTCTTCCAAGATGGAGATCAGCTTGCACTTTGTACAGACAAAGTCGCTCCTATCCTGTGGAAGGAAGACGAACATGGCGCATCCTGTGCAGGTCACAACGGCGGATTGCTCAGCATCCATGGTCTCTTTCTTCTAAGAGCTCTCTCCAGGTAAACTCCTTCTGTTTGCCTCTCTGCTGTTCGCTGCTCAGCTGGTTCACAGCTGACTGCCTTTTTATAACAGTCAGGCCCAGCTGGAACAAAGCACTCCCAAATCAAACTGGTCAAACAAGCAATCAAACAATCAAGCACACAGTCAAACTGCCAAACTGCCCCCCAACAGACACTCAGATACTCACCAGCGCAGTCCCCCTACTGCAGCACTTAGCGTACCTCTGCTCAGAGGGATCCCAGGCAAACTCCTTCTGTTTGCCTCTCTGCTGTTCGCTGAGTCAGGGAGACTGTGCCATTTTTGCAAGAAGCTGGGGACCATTTGGAAATAGGAGCCAGAGAGAGAGAGAGCAGATGATGGTTTGAGCTTGCACCCAGGATGTGGGGCACCCAGGATGCAGCCCCCTGCTCCAATGACTCTCTTTCATTATTTATCCAGAGTAGGACAGCTTCAGTTGGAGAGACTGAGGTCGACCTACATCAGAATATCCCATAGCCGGATGGTTAGAGCACTTTCCTGAGAGGTGGCAGATCCCTGCTCAAATCTCGTCTCTCCACTTGGTGGAGGGGGGACTTGACCCAAGGGCCCCCCTGTCACAGGTGAGTGGCCTAACCACTGGGCTAAAAGTTATGAGGGAGCTCAGCTCCCTCCCCGCTCCTTTGTGTAAGCTTGCCTATGGGGGCCCGATCCCGTAGGCAGCCTCTGAGTATGCTGCTGGATCAGGCCCATCAGGCAACTTAGGCAACAAAACGCCCATCTTCCCCGGGTTTGTGAGTGACACTGGGGCTGAGGTGGGAGACAGGCACCCAGACACCAACGGGAGGCAGCAGGGCGCACACCCAGAGGCAGAAACATAGGCACCAAGGCAGCTTTTACTGCCAACCCTGAGGCGCCACGTGAGTTTAGGTGCCTGAAGAGTTCAGCAGGAGTTTTGTGTATTGTAGTGGTTCCAAAACTGGAATTTAGGCACATAGAACAGGGACTTAGGCACTGAACTCCTGAACATTCAGCTCCCAGAGTACTGCTCCGAGCAGCTGCTGTTTTCAATCGCCTTGAGGGGTCGGGGGAGACAGAGTGCAGAGCTTCTTTCCTTATCCATCCATGTTCCCGTAGCAGAGGATGACTGAGCAGGCGACAATACAGACAATTAAGCAACGGGACTGCTGCCCACCACACTCCTTCCCTTGCATGGAACGGTCTAGAACAGAGCTGGGGGAGGACTCAAGTTGTGGACCCAAGCCCAGGAAAATAAAGATTTCAAAGTTACGAGTTTAGAACAAGCAACACATTAGAAACCCTGCAGCCTTTGAGTTATTCGATTGCCAGAGAAAGCACCCAAGGTTTTTTAACGTTATCTGCTCAGCTACTTCTGATAAAGCTCCAGAAGTCATGGGGAGTCTTTTATCAACTGGAGGAAAAGAACAAATGCAAGAGCGGGCCATGACCGATAATAATTCAACGTGCGGGTGAACCTCCGGGGACTGGCATTTTTCATTTCATTTCTCTGTTTGCAAAGAACTTGGCACTCGTCTTGTATTCATTTAATTTCTCTGTTTGTAGAGATCTAGCCATTCATTTTGGGCAGAGATCAGATCAGTGGCACTAAGGAAACACGAGGCACAGGTTGTTCTCAAGTGGTGCACAGCTAGGGAAGTGGAGGAGAAAACTGCTCTTTATTAACAGCCCAAATATTGACTGGATGCTGCAAGGAACGAGGGGAAATGCTGCTTCCAAACTAGCCCCAGAGGATGCCTAGGCAATTGCTGGTGGAGACTTTATCTTCTGTTTGTGCAAGTTGATAAATACAGTCTGTCATACTGGAGAGGCCAGTTTTCTGAATTGTATTAATGCATGTGCATGGGTGTGTGTAGGTCTGGGAGTGCATGTGTAGAGGTACATGTGTGACGGGGGGATGTAGGTGTGGGGGTAGCTGTGTGCACATGAATGTGTATGTAGGTGCAGGGATATGGGGCTGTACATATACTGGGTGTAGGGCTCTGTTTGTAGATGTTTTTGGACAGGATCTCAAGAGAAAGTTGTAGGTTTGCCTATTTCCCGTAACCACTGAGACTCTTCTACCAGCTGCAGCCGACCTGTGGACAGGAGGGTAAAGCTTTAATTTGGCTTCAGCCAGAAAACACAATTAGGGTTCCCATTGCCATTTTCTTTTAAACTGTCAGGAAACCAGGGCAGAGTGAAGTGGGGACAATGTTTTCCCTACAGACAGATTCGGGGCTCCTGGATTTGTGTCTGACACAGCCTCCTCCCCAGTTACATCAACCATCCCAGCCCAAATCCACAGGGGCACTGGCTGGCAAACAGCTACAGCAGGGGATACTATGGGGCTATTTTGCTGCAGTGGTGACTGATACCAAATAAAATGCCCTGTGGAGAGGGATTTGCAGCTTCTGTGAAATAGCTGCAGGGAAAACAAAGCTGCCTCACAGGGAACAGGCACATTTGCATAGAGAGCTAAGTGCCATCTAGATTAACTCCAGCTTCCCAGCAGACCCACCATCCATCCTGCACCTCCCAGCAGTCACCCTCAGTAACTTCCAGTATAGAGGGTGAGAGAGAACGTAGCCCGTTAGTCTGTGCACAGGACTAGCAGCAAGAATTTAATCTCAGCTGATAAGGGCTCTCATGTAACTGTAGGCAAATCTGTGCACTTCCCTGCCTCAGTAGCTCCATCTCTGAAATGGGGATAATTATAGATACTGACCCAGCTCACAGCATAGTTGTGAAGATTAAAGTTTATGGGATGCTTAATATTAACAATATATCCAGAAATAATATTAAGTAGAAGTGGTTGAACAATGCTATATATTCTCTGCCAAAAATTTCGAGCAATATGAAAAAAAATTAGTTGTAGTCAAAAATGTCCATGGACTTTTACAACATTTCAATTAAATGAAAACCAATTTTTGTTTTGAATTATCAGTATTTGAAAATTGATTTTTTTTTCATTTTTGTTCATGAGGAAAAGAAGTTTTTTAAAAGGAAGAGAAAGGGAGAACAAAAAAAATCCCCAAATCTGACATTTTGCTGTTGAAAAATCAGAAAATTTCACCCACGATGAATTTTTTTCTGGGAAATGTTTGTTTCAGTTGAAAAGCTGTTTTTCACTGAGAAACTATTTCACTGAAAAGATTTTGTCTACCTCTCTATGGGTGCTGCAGAAGTGTTGGCTCAAGAGAAGGTTGCCTGGCACTTGTTAGAAGACCCTGGTTTTGATTCCTTATAACTTTGCTAAACTTCAACTGTTTGGGTTGAAATTTCCCATGCTGAGCATCTGCCACACGCTGAATATTTTGAGAACAAATCAGCAAAATGGTTCAGCCTTTTTTCAGAGTGAGGTTAGGGAAAATACATTGTTTTTTGCCATGTTAAAAAAAATTCTTACAACTGTTTCTTTGATGTGCTCTAAGGCCACCATACTTTGGAGGAAAGACTGAAAAATTGCCCAGGATGTCACCACAGAGTCAGGGAGGAGTCTTTTGCCATCTCCATAAATATCCATGCAACTTTGGCAAAGTTACAATCATCTGAAAATCTCAGCTCAGACGAGCTCAGTGGAGACTTGTTAGAACTCGGCAGCTAACTTCTCTGAAGCTTCCGTCTGCACTCAGCGTGCCCCATGCCCTCACACCTCCTGCATGTGATCAGGTCAGGCGTGCACCATGAAACTGAGCATGCTCCCCACAGTGGATGCAGGAGCTGAGCAGGATTTTCCCTACAGCTGGTCCTGGTTGACAGGGGCTGTTGTGGGGCTGGACACCAAACATCAGAGCAGTGATCCTGCCTCTCCTGTGCTTTCAATGATCCCCCTTCTGGTGCCCAGGCAGCAAGGCGGAGAAGGAGGAGGAATGGAATGGAGAGGAGTGAAGCTTGGTGTGTGGGGGGGGAGTGATGAAGGGAGATACTGGGACAAAGGAGGGAAGATTGGGATGGGGGACTAGAATGTGGAGCTGAGGAAAAGGCCGCAGGGCTGAGAAGCTGGACTCCGCGGGACACAGGATGATGGACTAGGGACCTTGGGCCTGATTCCATCTGACTATTCATATGTAACTTTCACCCACGTGTGGGATTGGACTTTATCCTGGAATCTGCAGCCAGGGAGATGTGGCTAGTCCCAGCTCCCTTTGTGCTGGGCAGAGTATTTACCCTTTAGTTTCTTTAACCCTCCCTGCCTTTGTCTGTCCTCCATGCTTTCCTCTGCATTTCCCTCCCTACAGCAAACCCCATTTCCTCTCCCGTGAGCTTCACTCCCACCTCCCTGAAATGCAGAGGGCTTCTGGAAGACAGATGATTTGCACCTTTGTCTCAGCACCTGCGGAGGTGCCAGCTGCACGTGGATCACAGAGCTGTGGGTTGAAAGGCGTATTAGCATTTGGCAGCAGATCCTTTAGAACCCGGCTTATCAACAATGGATTACATTGAACAAAGGAAGCAGATAAAACAATCAATGGCAAAAAGATTTAGAAGGGGAATCAGGAGGTCCGTGGGCAGCTTTGTACATTCAACAACTGGATGTATTGCCCTACCGACGAGGAATATTAACACTAGAGCTGGGGGCAGGAGATTTTTTTTATGAACCATGTTTTTGCTGAAAAGTGTCCATTTCTCAAAACCAGTATTGTGAACAATGAATCTTCCAACTCAAAGAATTTTTTTGGAGGGGGGAAAACGTTTCAAAATTGTTGAAATGTCCGGTTTCAACATTTTTGAACCAGGACATTTTGATTTGTTGAGTCAAAATGACCTCTTGTTTAGCAAGTTTAGAATAAACAATGTTTTTTTAATAAAAAGGCAAAATTCTAGGCAAATTTTTGTAATTTTGAAAAAAAACATTTTGACTGACCCAAACTGAAACATTTTCCAGTTTTTGACTTTTCCTTTCTGATTTGGACAGGATTTGTTTCCTGCCCAGCTCCAAGAAACACCCATTGGTACAGCAACCACACTGACCATGAATGGAAAGGTGGGTATTCAACTACATCCATCTTTGTGCATGTATCCAGGGGCTCCATCCACTGAAAATTTAGCTCCCAGTGGGGGCACTTTCAATTATCAATTGTGGGTTTGGGGTTGTTGTTGTTTTGTTTTCATTGTATTAGCAGCCTCGGCTTTCACTGAGCAGCAAATCAGATTTGCCTTTGGCAAAGGCAGAGGTTTTATTCACTTCTATGGGCTTCACTTGTCTGTTTTAGTTGGGTGTGTGGTTGTACCTCTGACCCTCACAAGGTCTGCGTGGCATTCAAGCACCCTCCTGGATGCCTGGCCCTTATTTACGGAGCACAGCTAAATGCAAAGGGCCAGACCCTAGGCTGTGCTTTGGGTTTGTCCTGCTCCAGTCCTGCTTTGGAAACAAACTGTTCAACCATTCCAGCCAATGACAGCGATCCAGGCACTTGACGCTGGCCCCTCATTAATTACTCTCAAGATTTGCCCGGGGCTTGTTCTAATTGATTTAGAGCAGAGCTTCAACTCCCCTGAAAGGAAAAAAAATCAATTTGCCAGGTTTGACTCCAATTCGTCAATCCCCTTTCCAATTCATTTCATTTCCTTGGGCAGCTTCCTGCCTCGGCATGTCGGGATAGACTGTCAGAACAATGCGCCTGAGCGGCGTGTGCAGCAGCATTAGGTCCGTGTGCAGGTCCCTGTTTCACACAAGGAACTCAGGTGGGGAGCTGGTCCAGCTGTTTGTTGGGAATAAAACTCATTGTGAATCCCACCCTTTTAGCTGTTCGTGAACAGACCCCAACTCCTGCTGACTTGTAACTATTCCCTGGACGTCGGCGTGAACAATTCTCAGATTCTGGATTGCTTGGGAACTGTTCAGCTGGACTTTTCCCTTTTTGTTCTTCACGGTGTGTGACTGGTCACTTAAGTCACATGGTATCGGGTCTCTTGTGGGATTGCATGGCAAACTTGTGAGAGGAAGGACTGTCCCAGTGGGCACTAGTCTAGGATTTGATGTGATCTCCCAGCTGGCAGAGAGCACCGAGTGGGTGCATAGCCGGGGTTACAGGGAACTCCTGGCTCTGGGATTTCATTTTACCTCATCAAAAGAGTGTCATGTGAGGTCTTGAATAAAAGTCACTTTGGTCATCAATATCATTGTGAAATGTATGTCCCGATACTATGTAAAAAGTTATGTATATATATTGAAAATATGTTCTTCCAGTCTGTAGGAACTGGCCACCGGCTGAGATGAAAAGCAGGTTTCCTGTCAGACAAGAGGTGTTTATCCAGCTATCTGTTTCCCCGTACATTGAGTATTGCCTCATTCACAATGGGTCTCCTCGCACTAGTCTGAACAGAATGCAAATGAAGGATTGGGAGGACTTCAGAACAGGGCCGCCCAGAGGGGGGGCAAAAGGGGCAATTTGCCCCGGGCTCCGCAGGGGCCCCCAAGAGAACAGCGGAGGCTCCCGCCTCCGCCCCTCTCCTGGAGCCTCAGCGCATCAAGCGCCGTGTCTCCGGCAGGACCCCTGAGCCCCGCCCCGCTCTGAGCCACGTGGTCAGGGGGCAGGGCTGGGAGCTCCGGGCTGAGCTCCGCTCCCTCCGCTCGGCGGGGAGCTCACAGCCCCGCCCCCTCACCACGCGGCTCTGAGTGCGACGGAGCTCAGGCCCCGCCGGCCACACGCTGCGGCTGTTCCGGCGAGGCGCTGAGACTCCGGGTGAGGAGGGAGCCGGGGGTAAGAGGCTGGGGCCGGGGCGGGGGGAAGCGGGACCCGCCGCCGAAGCGCAGCCCGGTCTTCGGCGGCGGGGGGCCCCTTCCGTTCCGGGACCCGCCGCCGAAGTGCCCCGAAGACCCGCGGCGGGGACCCCCGCCGAATTACCGCCGAAGACCGGGCTGCACTTCAGCGGCGGGTCCCGCTTCGGTGGTAATTCGGCGGCGGGGGGCTCCCGCCGCGGGTCTTCGGGGCACTTCGGTGGCGGGTCCCGGAACGGAAGGGCCCCCCGCCGCCGAAGACCCCGGGCCCCTGGAATCCTCTGGGCGGCCCTGCTTCAGAAAGGAAATCACAGGAAGAGAAAAACAGCGAGAGGAAGAACCCTATCAGGAGGTGACAGCAGAGGTTAATATTTTGGGGTGTGTGGGGGGGAGGCAGCAAAGGAGACGCCCAGGAATCCTCCTCTGAGGAAGTAAATGTGTGGTGGTGAGTTTGCTTCATGGAAAAGGGGGCTCAGCCAGGCTTAGCTGAAAATGCTGACGAGAATGTTAGGTAAGAATAGGCTGCTTTAAACAGGAGGGTAACCTGTTATGGTTAGGAAGCGTGTTATGATTTCATTTCATACATAACCATTTGTTTCCAATGTCCTTCCTCACCTTCACTTGACTTTCTGGTCTTTGAGAACAAATGAGCTCTCGTTTTCACTGTAAACATCTCCCAGCCCTGCGGTGCTGAGTGATGCGCTGGGCCTGGGCCGACTCTTACAAGCTGCTTGTTCTGTTCCTGCTTGTTCTGTTCCTGTTCTGTGAGCACCCAGCGGAACGGGGGCTGGACTCTGCAGGGAACGGCCCAAGGGTTGGCGTGTGCCTGTCGCTACCCGTACAGAGCGAGGCCTGCGGAGGCATGCGTGGCAGGCACTGCTTGTTCCACCGCCAGAGGCTGGTGTGTGCCTGTCGCTACCCATACAGAGAGAGAGAGGCCTGCACAGACAAAACCACTTCACGCTAAGGCCAGGAGGTGGTGACGTGCCTCAGCACCCTGGGGAGTGTCACATTGGGAAGACTTAGGTTCATTTCCCTGCTCTGCCACAGACTTCCTGTGTGACCCTGGGCAAATCCCTCAGTGTCTCTGTGCCTCAGCTCCCATCTGTACAATAGGAATAATAGCATTGCCCTGCCGTGCAGTCTGGGGCTGGGGGGTAGTATGGTAATCAGGCCATATAAGTACATTAGTTAGAACACAACAATAAGAGAACAGCAAATACGATTGTTCATATGGAAATCTGAATATCTGTACAAAGAACCATTGTTCAAAAACCTGTGCAAAACCATTCAGACAACTGGTGGCAAATAGTACCTTGCGGACATTTGTGAATGGATCAGCAGTTCAGAATCTGAATTCATGTTTGTGATCATTGCTTTGAAGCATTCCACCGTCTCTTGAAAATCTTGACTGTTACGCTGTTCTCCCATCTCAGATCCCTCTTCTCTACTCACCAGTCCCTTCATATTTCAGGCTCAAAGAGTGTGAAATTCAACCATTTGCCTTCTTGGAATTTAAATGAAAACAAATCTGCAAAGAATGTTTTTGGAATAGTCTCCCCATTCATGTGAGAGACAGAATTTCTCACTGTCCCCACTTCTTCAACAGGAGCAGCAATTCTTGTGTTAAGTGGGGATTTGGGAGCATTTACAATAAGCTCACTTCTGATTCGCCTTCTGCCTCTCATAACACTGGGTGAAATGAGAGGGCCGGGTAAGAGCGAAGTGTTATCAAATGAGGACTAAAACCATCTATAATCCCTTTAATCCAAATTGGATTAATTATTTTCAAAAAGCGCTAAAGGAGCTCATATTAGTTCAAGAGCTAAATGGATTGAAGTAGGTCACAAGGTTTCATGGGGTGGGGGAGTGTTTTAACCAAAAAATGGAGATTTCTCAATCAAAAAAAAAACTTTATTAAACAATTGCGAATTGAAAAGAAACTGGCCAATGAGCTAGCTGCGACTCTGGAGAGATTTATATTCACTTGTAAGATCGTTACAAATCACTGACTAACAGGACACCTCAGAACACATGCCTTGCAATGAATGCCATATATTAAAGTCAACAAAATTTTAAAGACTCTTCATTTTAAAGTCTGATTACATTCAGGAGGAGTTTGGAGCGGATGGGATGCTAGTCCTCGGGTGTTTATTGTCCATGTTCTGATGGGCATGCATCTTGGACTGCCACCTTCTGCCTGCACTCCTGAGATAAGCTAAAGAAGTATTTTTAAAAGGTGGCCATTTAAACACATGCAGAACTTCTGCAGTCACATGAGCTTTGCTGGCCTATATGTCTGCAAGGCAGAGTCTTGTGCAGGTTATTAGAAGTGATGGGTGAAACTCGACACATTTTGCTCATGCTTGATGGTCCTGTCTACCCTGCTGTGTCCTCTGGATCAGGAAACCATTCTGAACCAAGGGTTTTAGAAGGAGCTGTTGCAGTACCAGACCTGCTGCCCACTGCTTAGTCTGCAGAAGGTGAACACGCTTTTAACAGCAGCTGTAACACTATTTTCAAGATGGAGTTGCAACAGGGAAAGCTGGGAGCAGGCACACACATGGGGTGGGCACCTTCACCCAGAGCTTCTCCAAATCATCATAAGCGATCACCCTCCAAACAGCCCTGCATAATGCTCCCTTCAGTTCCCCCCGCAGCTGCCTGCATTCTCCTAATGCTGCCACATAATGACCCTTCCTTCCCCCGCTCTCTGAATGCCCCCACAATTGCCCCACCTCCACAGTGGCCCACTCAAAGCCCTGTCCAGCCCCCACCCCCCACATGCCTCCTCCAACCAGCAAACCCCAAATGGTTCCCTTCAACTTCAACTTCCTACCACCACTGGCAAATTCACCACTCATCAAACACCCCAACAGCTTCCCCTTCCTTTCCCTTTCCAGCTGCCTCCCTATGTTCCCCAGTCTCCCCCTGCCTGCCCCCTTCTTTTCCCATCCAATAAATTCCCTTCTAACCCCCCATTCTTCCCCTCCAGCTGCCCCTCTGATTTCCCATCCAATCACCCTCTTTCCAACCCACCCCGACTTCTCCCTCCCAATCAGCCCCGTCCCTTCCCTTAAACACCAGCAGCAGCATCCCTCGAGCCATCTCAGTTTCCGTGCCCTCCAGCCACTCTCCCCATAGCCTCAGATATGCTCCCCTCTTCGAGACCCAACAGCTAGTTCCCAATCCCCTCCCCTCTCCTCCACCCCAAACATTTCCATGCCCTGCCTCCCGAAATAGCTGCCCACCCCTCACTCCTCACCCCCATCCCCAGGAGAAGCCGTTGGTATAAATATCTAATGATGAAATATAAACTGTTTTAGTGCTAGTGAATAATTGAGTCATTACCTTAAGCTCTTCCAACAATTTGAAAGATCTGTGACGGTGCACCCCATAAGTCTTCATAGGAATATGCTTATGAATATATATATGATATAACTGGAATATGTTTTATGCTACATATCTATATAAAGGTTATGATCTACTGAATACATTCCTCCTATTTGCATGCATGTGTCATTTTTGTACTTGAAGTTAGGTGTATTGTCTGTGCAAATTAAATGCCCAGTCAAGAACCACTTTAAGTCAACAATGAACTCAAAGACGCCAATCCACTTTGAACAGGAGTACTTGTGGCACCTTAAAGACTAACAAATTTATTTTAGCATGAGCTTTCGTGAGCTGCAGCTCACTTCTTCGGATGCATAGAATGGAAGAAGAAGAAGTGAGCTGCAGCTCATGAAAGCTCATGCTAAAATAAATTTGTTAGTCTTTAAGGTGCCACAAGTACTCCTGTTCTTTTTGCGGATACAGACTAACACTGCTGCTACTCTGAATCCACTTTGGAGCTTTCCCAGGAATGTGGCTTGGCTGGTAAGAAACTCAGTCATGCATGGACATGTGACTTGCCCATGTGACTCCAAAACTCCATCTGGAGCTGGACTTTGCATAGGAGAGAGGAGGGGCGCTCCTCCCACAAGAGAAAGACTATTTAAGCCTGTGGGAGACCCCTCCTTTTTCTCTTCAGATGGCTCAAGAGAGAACCTCTCCACCCCCAAGGATACCTGAAAGAAACTGTAACAAAGAACAGTAACTACAGGGGTCTGAGTGATGGCTGGACCCAGACTAGAAGGAGACTAGTCTGTAAAAGGAAGCTTACTGGAATTCCTCTGAGGGTGAGGTTTTATCTGTATTCAGTTTTCTTAGACATAGACTTGCGTGTTTTATTTTATTTTGCTTGGTAATTCACTTTGTTCTGTCTATTACTTGGAACCACTTAAATCCTACTTCCTGCATTTAATAAAATCACTTCTTACTTTTTAATTAACCTAGAGTATGTATTAATACCTGGGGGCGGGGGAACAGCTGTGCATATCTCTTGATTAGTGTTATAGAGGGTGAACAATGTATGAGTTTACCCTATATAAGCTTTATACAGGTAAAACGGATTTATTTGGGGTTTGGACCCCACTGGGAGTTGGGCATCTGAGTGTTAAAGACAGGAACACTTCTGTAATCTGCTTCCAGTTAAGTCTGCAGCTTTGGGGCACGTGGTTCAGGCCCTGGGTCTGTGTTGGAGCAGACTGGTGTGTCTGTCTCAACAGGACAGGGAGCTGGGGTCCCAAGCTGGCAGGGAAAGCAGGGGCAGACGTAGTCTTGGCACATCGGTTGGCAGTTCCCAAGGGGGGGTCTGTGATCCAACCCGTCACCCCCCCCAGGCGTTTCCATGCACTGCCTCCCCAAATAGCTGCCCACTCCTCACCCCCATCCCCAGGAGAAGCCGTTGGTATAAATATCTGTAAAGATGAAATATGAACTGTTTTAGTGCTAGTGAATAATCGAGTCATTACCTTAAACTCTTCCAACATTTGAAAGATCCTGCTGCTTAGCTAAAGAATCTGGCTTAAGACTTCTGAACTTCCTGGGCTGTATTAATTAAAATAAAAATTAAAAATAAATAGGAAAAGGAGACGTTCCGGAAAATAAAGTGAAATGGTGCTGTGGCAGGAATAACCAAAGTGAGTGTCTGCATTTAAGAGAACGCAGTCAAAGCTTTCTCGGGGACAGATAATAGAATGTAATAGATTCCATACACAATAACCAAAGTCTTGTCACAAAATGACAATCTTAGCTCATTTGCTATTCTAGGGAGATAATTTTGTTCTCAATATTGAAATGAATGGATCCCTTCATTTAGTAACTTGTCATGTCAATCAACGCCTTACACATCCACCTATGCAACAGTTTTAACCAGAAATTAATCCCATGTCTAAACATATACATAGTTTCCTTTTAATGACTTGCCTTTGGATTATCTCAAATATTCTCTTTCCAGGTAGTAATTAACACATGCCACCCTGTCCTCACGGACACACTTTAAAAACATATTACAGGAACTGAAAAACTAGAAACCACATCTGCAAAGCCTGGGTTGGCTGATATTCCCACAGTGCCACCAGGAGGCAATGCAAACCTGTGGCCAGGGAGCCTTGTGGAGAGTAGGCACTGCAGGAAGTACCACCCAAGAGACCCAGAGTGACAGTCAAGGCTGGCCTTACCATGAGGCGAACTGAGGAAGCCACCTCAGGTGCCAGACTGTGGGGGGCGCCACTAGGACCCAGAGTGTAGAAAATTGTGTCTGCTGCTGGTGCATATGTATTCTCTCTGCTGTAGATGCACAGAGATGGTGGAGTGCTGTGCTGGAGGAAGGAGGGCACAAGAGCCATAACAGGCAGGCAGGAGAAAAGGTGAGAGGCAATAACAGAAAGCAGCAGGAGCCGCAGGGAGAGAGAGGAGAAGGAGCCTCTTATGTACCTCTCTAGCACCCCCCAGGAGCCTGCACTGATTCACACCAGCTTCTCAGGGAGCTTCCTGGTTCCTGCTGCTTCCCTGAACCCACTTGAGGAGAACAGGCAGTCAACTGAAGTAGTGGAAGCCCGTTAGGCCCTTAAGACACTGATATCTTCCCTATAGGTGCCAACTTTCCAATGCTCACTGTTCATCCCCTGCCTCTGCCACAGGCCCTGCCCCCACTTCACCCCTTCCCCCAAGGCCCTGTCTCTTCCTGCCCCCTTCCCCAGGCCTGCCGCACCCTTGCTCTTCTCCTCGCTCCCCAGAGCCTCCTGCATCCTGCGTGAGGCACAGGGAGGGAGGGGAAGCGCTGATGGGTGGGCAGCTGGCAGGCGGGGCGGGGGAGCTCTTGGGGGCTGCTCACATAAAACAGTGGCTCTTTTGCAATGTACATTGGCAAATTCTGGCTACTTCTCAGGCACAGGTTGGCCACCCATGTCCTAAAGCCTCGTATACTGTTGAGATCAGATTAACGTAATGCCTGGATCACCTTTTTCCCTTTCCTAAACATAGGTACCATGTTTGCTATTCTCCAGTCAAGTGATATCATCCCCAATTTGATATATTTATTGAAAATCCTTGATGTTGGACTTGAAATTTCATGTGCCAGTTCTTTTGTCAGTTAGTAGCTGGCTTATGCTGTGAACCAAGAAGATTTATATCCCATATATTTTGACCCTGGGTCATAGAATTGTAGGCATTCTCATTATCCATCTAAAGGGCTAATTCTTTGTTTGAAATCAAAAGAACTCTCGGTCACAATGACATCCTGCAGCGATGAGTTCCAAAGGTTAATCCAGTATGCTTGGGGCTGATGACTTCAACTTCCAGCCATTGGCTCTTGTATCAGTTTAGGACTGTTCTAAGCCACAATACTGAGGTCATCCCAGCTGTTCCTGAACACTGGAATGCAAGGCTGCCCCATCTACATCCCTGTTCTCATGACTTTGGCTCCTGCAGCAGTGGCCAGGAGAGAGGTGGTTACCCTGACTCTGTCACCCAGGGCTCTCCCTACACAGGGGGAACTCTCAAGTGGCAAGTGAAGCTGGCTTTAAGGAGGCACAAAGCAGCTTTCACATACCAGAGAATCTGCACATAATGTATTGATCCATCCAGAACATAGGGCTATTCTGCCATCATTGTCTTTGTGATCACTGGGTGAGGACACACTCAGTGCTTCACAACTAACTAACACCCCTTGTAATTAATTGAGGTTTGTGTTAGCTGGAGTACGCCCCATTATCTGGGCCAGACTGCGGCCTGTTCTCCATGCCAGCACAAGGAGAAGGCAGCCCCTTACGGCCCTGTGCCATACGGCTGCTTCCAGAGACCAAGCCGCTATCACACCCCTATGGAAGTGGATGGGAAGAGGAGGGGAGACGAGGCTGTGCCACCATTGTGCCCAGATGGTGTAGCTATAGCAACACGTCAGGGAGCATGGACGGCACTGGGAATAGTCCCAGTGCAGTGTACTTGCTCCCCAGAGAAGAAGATGACTTTGAATGATGATCTAGCTCTTAATTAGTGTTGCTGATGACTTTACGCTACAACTTTGCTTCTAATATGCAGCAGATTGCTCAGCCTCACCCCTTACCTCTGATGATCTCTCAGTGAGACTTGACACACCATGCTAGTCCCACATAAATCATGTTATTCCTTCCTACAACGTTTGATACAACCACTAGCACTTCCGTAACGCACACAGGAAAGCACATGACACGGCAGACGCCCCACCCCCCACCCCGTGCCCAGGAATCCCTTTGCCAGACTGTCACTTGCCTGAGTGCATGGCCATAAATTGCTTTCCAAGTTTTTGCCCTTTGGTCAGGAGAAACCTGAGCTCTGTCTTTATTCTGATCCCCTCCAGAGCGGGTAAGCAGTGGGCAGGACTGGCGCACCAGCCGCCCGGAAGCCTTGGAGCTGTAGCAGGAACAGATTTGGTTGGTCCTACACAGCATGATGTTCACATGCAGGCAAGGTGCTTTCTGAATCCATACGGGCCAGTCAGCCCATGGCTTACTGACAGCTCAGCATTTCCTTTCCTGCTCAAGAGAATCAGATTGGTAGCTGCTGTGAACGGCATGGTGCAGTCTCCACCCAGTAGCACTGGCCAATATCCAGGGGTCTCTGGTGGCTGCTATGTGAAGGGTGGAGAGGTGACAGTGATCTGTGGTCCCAGTGCCCCTGGGAACAGGTTTATCCTGTTCCAGTGCTAGCAGGGAGCAGGGCAGTGGCCACATTCTGCCACCTTTATTCATGCTGAATGGGTCCTACCTGGGGTTGACACTGCTAGGACCAGTCATGGTGAATAAGCGCATCAACATCTAACTCTTTGGGATTTGTAGCACCATTGGTGCTGACAGTCCTGCGTTTCCGAGGACTCCAGGGCAGAGGTGCTCAAGCATTGCAGGCTCTCAGCAGCTGTGAGCACTGAGGAAGGGCCAGGCACAGCCTCATCTGAATGGTGTAAGTACCAAGCCCAGCCCCCCACTCAGCTCTGGTTGTTTTGTGAATAATGGTAAGAATCAGTGTCCAGAGCAGATATGCACCTCCGCATTCTTACCCATGTGCCCAACATAGCTTAGTGTCCATGAGGCTCAATTCACACACTCTAACACCCATCCAGAGAGCCCTCATGGAGACAGAAAAAGATAAATTTCACCCACTGATTCCAGCATCAGGCTCATTACTTCTGGTTGAACTGGAGCGTATCTTTTAGAACATTCAGGTCTGATTTAAAGGCTCCAAGAGCTGGACAATTCACCACATCCCTAGATGAATTATTCCAACGGTTGATTACTCTCACTGTTAAAACCTTGTGATTTGTGATCTGAATTTGTCAAACTTCCACTTCCAATCATTGAATTGCATTCTGTCTTTGTCTGCTAGATCAAAGAGCCCTCTGTTAGAAATCTCTTCACGGTCTACAAGTAACTACACGGAGAACAAATCACCTCCTAACCTTCTCTTGGATAAACTAAAGAAATTGTCCTTTTTCAGTTTCCTGCAGGTTTTCCAGACCTTGAATCATTCTTGTGGGTCTTTTTTTTATTCTTTTCTAGGTGTTCATCATCCTTTTTGAAGTGTGGACACCACAACAAGATAATCTATCCAGTAATGGCCTCCCTGAATGCCCCTTAGAAAGGTAAAACCACCTCTCTAGTCCTACTCAATATTCTCTGGCTTATACATCCAAGAATTCTGTTATTTCTTGCATCATACTGGGAGCTCATGTTCAGCTGCTTTCCACCATAACCCCTTAGTCCTTTTCAGGGACTGCATTTTGGAATGCAGGGGCTCTATCTGGCAGCGTGACCGGTATTCTTTGTTTCGAGACGTGTGTCCTTGCATAGGCATTATTTTGCGAGGCCAGGGTACTAAGCTTGTGTACAACTCCACATCACACGCATTGCAGTGACTTTGTTTATTAATGAATACACATATGAAATATTCACAAGACATTGATATTTAATATTTCAGAAATATTTTTCCATTACTAATGTATTAAATTTGTCACTCATATTTATTAAGCATGGGTAATGTTGCTATTTCTTCTACACAGTCGGAACAGAGCAATTCCCCGCCCCCGCCCCTTCCCTACGCACCCTCTCACCTATCCCCACCATCTGTCACATCACTGGTTTTTTTAAACGCCCTTCTCATAAGAGGGCTCAAGGAAGTGCAGGTCCCATTTTAAGACTAGCAGGGGCTGCTTTCTGTAAGTAATCTTTGTACGACATATGCCTTGTGAGGCAGGGCTGGCGTCACTAGGGGGTTGGGCATGGCCCTGCCCTCTTCCCATGCTTGCTGTGGAAACTGACAACTCGCTGGTCAATCATATTATGGTGAAACGTATGTAGCAACATTATATGTAAAGTTACAAATTCCTCTTGTATGATTGTAGCACGTGCACACACACACTTTTTCACCTAGGAAGACAAAGGAACCAGCCCTTTGGACTTTGCAAGGAGATCCTAACTTGAGAATTTTGTCAGCTGTGTTGCTGGGAACATGCAGTAAAGATTTTACCTTGAACCAACTCCAGTTTAAGTCTTAGCTCCTAGGAAGCATTTTATTTTTATTTCTCTTGGAACCATTTCTGACTTTAATACCTTGTACTTGTACTCACTTAAAATCTATTCTTCGTAGTTAAATAAACTTGTTTTATTCTTTAATCAAAACAAATCCTGTGTTGTCTTTAAACTGAATTGTTTGGTGTTGACAATTAAAGAAGCAAACTGTTGTATATTGACCCCTTACAGGGGCAATGGTCCTCTAATCTCTGAACTGCCAAGGAGAGGACTGGGCAGTGCAGAACACACATTTTGGGGAAGATCTGGGACCGGGAGTGTGGTGGGGTCACCTTGCAAGTGGTAACCAAGGCTGGGGAAGCCAGAGGTGACTAGAGTGTTTCTGGCAGGCTGCAACTACACCCAGACACTCGGCATGTGACCGGCACCCTGTCTGGCTGTTTGTGAGTGCCCAGGTCGGAGATACAGCAGCAAAGCATTGTGAGACACCTAGGGTTGCAAGGCAGGTGATGACAAAGCCCCTCACTAGTCTGGATTGCACCCCAGAATGTGATACGTGCATGTGATCTTGAGTTAGGCAGGTTGCAGGTTGCTATTTTTAAAGGACAGACCACCCAGCCTGCAGAAGACTCTCGTTCTCAAAGCCCCACATGTGTCTGGGAATTGGTCCCTCCCAGAGAGGCTGGTGGTGGAAAATGAAGAAGAATGTCCTGTCACAGGCAGGTCATCGCCTGGGTCTTAGGACATCAGGAGTGAGAGGCTCAGCCCCAGAGAGCTCTGAGGAATCCGAAGGGGCACAAGCCAGCACATCTTCTTAATGCTAAGGTCAGCTTTACAGCAAGTGAGAAATATCCTAATCCAGCTCCTCCCACCATTCCGAGCCACCAGCACTCATATGAGCTAATCGTCTGCAGGAATAATCACTTGGTAGGTGGGATAGGCTCTAGCTGCACAATCTCTCTCCAATCGCCATTTGGATGAATTTTGCAGAACGGGTTCATATCGCATATTTGACAGTGGATGTTTTCAATCCCTTGCCTGGCTCAGTCAGGGCACATACTGCAGCTGATCTT
Source organism: Mauremys mutica (assembly GCF_020497125.1). Classification (NCBI taxonomy): domain Eukaryota; kingdom Metazoa; phylum Chordata; order Testudines; family Geoemydidae; genus Mauremys; species Mauremys mutica. The sequence goes on from NC_059087.1 coordinate 28,586,753, forward strand.
CCATTTCCTCTTGCCTGTTCAGCACTTTCTGGTCTCTCTTGGGCTGTAGCCATAGGATGGGTTCAACTCCTGTCCTAATGGCCATGAGCTCCTGCTGCTTTCAGTCTCTTCTGAGCACTTCCTTCTGCTCCCACCCAGCACTGTGTTTTGGGGGTGGAGGAAGCCGCACCGAACAGTGGAATCAGCTCTCCACACACGCACTGAGGCAGAAGTGTGCATCATCCAAGGATCAGGGGGCCTATTCTCTCCCCACACCCAACGTATGTGAGTAAAGACTGGACATGCCAGACAGCTTGTACCTTTGATGCATTGGGAGCCAGTTCAGCCTCGTCTCTTTTTGTGCGTGTGTCTCTTTGGTTTCCTGCCAAGGAAGCCTCTTGCGAATGTGCTTAGCGCAGATTTTCCATTAGCACTTCCTCAGTGAGTGTCAGATCCTGCAGCAGGAAGTGGGCACAGGCCCTTGCCTCTGCTCTCCGCTGTGTCACTCGCTGAAGTAACAAAAGGGCAACAAAAATGATTAGGGGGCTGGAGCACATGACGTATGAGGAGAGGCTGAGGGAACTGGGATTGTTTAATCTGCAGAAGAGAAGAATGAGGCGGGATTTGATAGCTGCTTTCAACTACCTGAAAGGGGGTTCCAGAGAGGATGGATCTAGACTGTTCTCAGTGGTAGCAGATGACAAAACAAGGAGCAATGGTCTCAAGTTGCAGTGGGGGAGGTTTAGGTTGGATATTAAGAAACACTATTTCACTAGGAGGGTGGTGAAGCACTGGAATGGGTTCCCTAGGGAGGTGGTGGAATCTCCTTCCTTAGAGGTTTTTAAGGTCAGGCTTGACAAAGCCCTGGCTGGGATGATTTAGTTGGGGATTGGTCCTTCTTTGAGCAGGGGGTTGGACTAGATACCTCCTGAGGTCCCTTCCAACCCTGATCTTCTATGATTCTATGATTCCATCCCAGGTATCGCTAACACTCCACCCCTTCCCCTAAGCCCACACCCTTTCCCTGCTTCTTAACACCCTCCCACCCTCCCCCAGCACCTCCTGTACACTGCTGAACAGCTGATCATTGGCAGGTGGGAGGCACTGGAGGAGGAGGGGGAGGAGCTGACCTACAGGGCTGCTGGTGGGTGCTGTGCACACACTATTTTTTTTCCATGGGTGCTCCAGCCCCCCCAGAGTCAGCGCCTAAGCCAGCCAATCAGAGTGGTGTGTGCTAAGCCCCACCCCTCTCACAGCGATAGCCTCTGAGGCCAGGCTGCAGGGAGGTGCCTCGCTCTGCCTGTGAACCCTCTTTGGGGTTCGGTACCTAGGCTGTTTTGCCAGTAGGAGAAGGTGGTCCTGTCACCATCCACCTTCGAACTTTTAGGTCAGTGGTTAGACCATTACCTGGATGTGCGAGACTCAGGTTCAATTCCCCTTTCTGCCAGAGGGGGAGAAAGAATTTGAACAGGGAGTCTCTTAACGTGCTCTAGCCACTGAGCTCTGGGCTATTCTGGTGTGGGCTCCCTTCCTGCCGAAGCTGTTCCACTGTGGAGAAATAATTAAAGAATAATTAGAGGAGGGAGACTGGACCCAGGGCTTCCCACCAGCAAATATACTCGGCGGCACTTGCCCCCTCCAGAACGCTCAGCGTGTCTTTTCTTCTCTTCATAGAATCATAGAATCTCAGCGTTGGAAGGGACCACAGGAGGTGTCTAGTCCAACCCCCTGCTCAAAGCAGGACCAAACCCAACTAAATCATCCCAGCCAGGGCTTTGTCAAGCCTGACCTTAAAAACCTCGAAGGAAGGAGATTCCACCACCTCCCTAGGTAACCCATTCCAGTGCTTCACCACCCTCCTAGTGAAAAAGTTTTTCCTAATGTCCAACCTAAACCTCCCCCTCTGCAACTTGAGACCATTACTCCTTGTTCTGTCATCTTCTACCACTGAGAACAGTCTAGATCCATCCTCTTTGGAACCCCCTTTCAGGTAGTTGAAAGCAGCTATCAAATCCCCCCTCATTCTTCTCTTCTGCAGGCTAAACAATCTCAGTTCCCTCAGCCTCTCCTCATAAGTCATGTGCTCCAGCCCCCTAATCATTTTTGTTGCCCTCCGCTGGACTCTCGCCAATTTATCCACATCCTTCTTGTAGTGTGGGGCCCAAAACTGGACACAGTACTCCAAATGAGGCCTTACCAATGCTGAATAGAGGGGAATGATCACGTCCCTCAATCTGCTGGAAATGCCCCTACTTATACAACCCAAAATGCCATTAGCCTTCTTGGCAACAAGGGCACACTGCTGACTCATATTCAGCTTTTCGTCCACCGTAACCCTTAGGTCCTTTTCTGCAGCACTGCTGCCCAGCCATTCGGTCCCTAGTCTGTAGCAGTGCATGGGATTCTTCCGTCCTAAGTGCATGACTCTGCTCTTGTCCTTGTTGACACCATTAGTGCGTGTTTTCTCCTACGCTCTCAGTAGACAGGGCTGAATGGGCCATGGAGACCGGACCCCTTTCATGAACCGATTAGTCCCCCTGCCTATGTAACTCCATCCCCTGCACTCATACTCTGTTCCCCCTAGTGGATGGCCATCGGAGCCCTACCACAGGACGTAGCAGCATGTTCACCCCTCCAGGGACGTGGGGAGGTACTTGGGCAGGGCGGCTTCTGATGCACTCACTGGAGCTGGGCAGCTTAGCGCCACCCTGCTCTACTGCTATGGTGCAATTTGCACCATCCGTTTAGTCCCCAGGCTGCCACCAGCCACCAAGAGTGGATGACATTTATCTAAGAGACCTGAAGAAATCTACATCCTGCGGTGTCTAGCAAAATGGGTTCCCAACCCGGGTGGCCTCTAAGTACTATTACACTCTAAATATTCTACAACAATAATGACTAAATAACACAAGAGGATACAACATCTCAGTGAAATCAGTTACTATATCAAGGACCTGAGGTTAGCACTGATCTTATAAAAGGTGGTAAGAGTGGCCCTGGGAATTACAGAACTTGTGAGTCTTATTTCAATATCAGGTAAATTGGCTGAAACAATAATTACTAAATGAATTATAAAACACCTGGAAGATCATAGGAACAAACCAGCTCAGCTTCTGCAAAGGAAAATTGTGCTTCTCAAACCTGCTAGAATTTTGTAAGGAGTCGACAGACGAGTAGAAAGAGGATAACTGGAAAATAGGATAAATCCTGCCTAAGAGGCTCCACAATCTTAGTGCTCTGTTGCTAGCCTGCCATGGATTAGAAAGAGATTAAGAGAGAGAAAACAGAATGGCACAAATAAATGATCAATTCTCAGCGTGGAAAGAAGCCAGTGATGAGATCCAAATGAGACGGGATTGGACAACAGCCTAATTCACTACTCAACTTTGATCATTCCCCAAGCAGTGCCCATCCTGGACACTAAATGCAGTAGAGGTTCCTGGGGAAAATAGCGTGTGATCATTTAATTACAGACAGTGTCATCATAGATATGTGCAAAGGACAGAATGCAGGTTGCAGCTGTGAATAGCCATTCCCTAGCTTTCAATTACTTGATTTTGCAATCTACAGGACTTTATTTTAAGATAGATTTGTCATGGTATGCAACAAACGTAGCTATCAACGATTTGATGAATAGGGAGGTGGCAAAAATTGACTGATGGCAGAAAATGATTTAGTCAGTTAAGACATGAAAAGACTGAGAAGCTACAGAAGGATCCTGCCAAGCTAAGTGACTGAGGAGCATTTTGGCAGATGAGAAGTCAGTGTAAATAATTGCAAGGTGATGCAAATTGGAAGGGACCGTTTGAACTACTCTTACACCTGGATGGGTTCCAAATTACAGTAACTAGATGAACATATCATTATGGGACGCTCAACTGCTACCCACTGCTCAGGGATCTCAAAGCTACGTCTATACTACTCAAAACTGCCGGTTTCAGGCAGGTTTGTACTCGGCACACTTAAGCCATGCTCTGCTGCAGCTACCTGTGTCACTGTGGCTACCTTGCTAATCATACTCACACTAGATTGATGAGAGACAGTATGTAAGCAGGGGACTCAGATCCTTAACTCTCAATGTAGATGTAGCCAAAAAGGCAGACAAGATGTTAGATTATGTTAAGAAAAGGATTTTCCTTTATACTAAAGTCCCTTTTTATAAACAGTTTATTAAGGCGTAATAAATGACTGGTAGGTATTTTAATAAAGGATTAACTCATTTGCATAGATTGAAATAGAGACCGACATGTCAACATGTTGCTTATATTCATCTATAACACCTTCTAGCGATGTGCTTATAATTGTCTATAACACATGCTACTCGTCTCTGTTACGTGCTTATAACTTCTCCTCGTCATTGATTAACCCTTTATATAAGGAACCTTCACATAAAGTGTGGCCAAGGAAGAAATAGGGAAGTAGAAGAAATAACACTGAAAACATGATAATGCTGCTATGTAAATTAAGGATCAATCCCATCTCAAATACTGTGTTGAATTCTGGGCAAAAAGGACATGCGGAAATGGAGAAGGCTTAGGGAAAGGCTAGGACAACGAGTGGAGGCTTGGGATGACTTCCATGTGAGGAGAGAGTAAAAAAAATTGGGATCATTTATTTTAGAGAGGGGATGAATTATAGAGGACGTGCTAGAGGGATGTGAGACAGGATGCACCCCTGTATTCACATCCTACTCACTACTGTAATAAGCTGTGTGCAAGGCTTGCCTTGTGAGGGATCATTTGAAAACTCATAACTTGCTGATCAGTAATATCATGGTAAAATGCATGTAGCAGCGTTATGGGTTATGAACATAAGCTGAACTCATGACTGAGGCGTGTGTCCCAGTTAAATCTAGGCAGTAGCTAAACCAGTTTCTCAAAGACAAAGGACAGGCTGACACTCCAGTCAGATGTCAACAAAGCTGATGGGCCACCACCTGTCAAGTGGACAATCTTTGGCAAGAAGAGGAGGCAGGGACAAAGAGATCTGACTATTAGCAAAGAGACAGTATGAGGTCTCCTTCCTCCACCAGAAGAAGGAAGGAATATTCAGAAGAGGGCTGGGCAGCACAAGGGATACGTTTCTGGGGGGAAATCCAGGTCTGCAAGAGTGCTGGGGTCACCCTGCAATATAACCAAGGCTGGGTGTGACAAGCAGGCTGCAGTTACACAGACACAACCGGGAGTGACCTGAATGCTGGTGGCTGATGGTGAGCAGTACGGGTTAGGAGCTGCAATAGTAAGGCTTTGCAAGGCACCCAGGTTGCAGAGCAAGGGTGACACGGCCCTTCCCCCGTCCCCCCACTGTCTGGATTGCATCCTGGTATGTCACAGTATGTCAGACAGGGAATAGCATAAAAGGTAAATAGGGCTATAGCGAAGCAATGACTCACCGGCACGGCGCCTCCTGCTGGTTATCCTGGGAATTCGCTCGATTTCAGCCCGGAGCACCCTCTGCTGGCCAGTGGCTCACCTGCCTCAGGCCCCGTGTCCCACCCAGACCCCGGTGCCCTTTTCCTTGGGGTTCTGCCCCAGCAGGACCCCCACGCTCTGGGTCTCCCCTCCCAAGGGAACCCCCAACTCTCTCACCCACCTTGCCTCAGTGGCTACTGCCAGTCATCATCTAGCCCCTGCTCGCTGGGGCAGACGGCAGTCTGTAAAGGCTACTCATCACTGGCAAGGGAGTTGGACCAGCAGCCTCTGCCTAAGCCCAGGCTGCACCTCGGCAACCCCTGTACCAGCTTTGGCCTTTTCCCAGGCCTGCAGCCTGGGGATTTGCCAGGCTGGAGCTTCCCAGCTCCTCTCGCCTTTCCCCAGCCCTGCTCTACTCCCAGTACCCTGAGCTCCCAGGCAACCAGGTCCTTCCCTCTCCAGAGCAAGAGAGACTGACTCAGCTCCTGCCTCATAGCCCTGATTGGGGCATGGCCCCAGCTGTGGCTGCTTCCCCAATCAGCCTGGCTTGGCTGCTTTTAACCCCTGCTTATCCCATGGACACTTCTATTTATGCTTCTGTATACTAGGACTCTTCGATACCCAGAGCTACATTAAATTAAAAGGCAACAAATATAAAACTAATAGAAGGAAACAGTTTGTTGCACAATAGATAATTAACCTGTGGAACTCACTGCCACAATGTATCACAGACCAAAAAGATCAGAAAGAAAAGAGGAACCTTTTAAATGAATAATAGTAACACTCAGTTACAGGAAACAGGATAAACATTTCGAAGGGATATAAAAACCTCATGCTGAGAACATAAGCCAGCCATTAATTCCATGAGATTAGAAAGGAATGTCTCCTCTTGGCACGTTATTGTACGCTCACTGTGAGAATTTATTCCATCTGCTACTAGCCGCCATCTTAGGCACCAGATGGACCACTGATTCAGTCCCATGGCCTATGTTCTCAGCTGTGAAGTGGAGACCAGGTCAAGAATAAAGCCTGCTAGTGGAAGGCCATGCGTAGGAAGCTTGTTTAGCAGCTGTCTGTCACTGTGCAGCTGCACAAAGAACTTCAGAACCTGGGAGTGTTGATCCACCACCAAGTTCATTTTGGAGACTCAGTCCAAGGAGATAGAGGAGAGCTTCCTGGTGGGACCTGCCAAAGCAGGTCAGAAGAACTTTGACTCAACAGTTTTCCACTGGAAAATGCAGTTCCATCGAAATTGAAACACTTTGCGAAGTTGACACAATTTCACCAACATTTCCTTGCAGATAAAGAAGGGGGCAGGGAAATGTTCCCCGGATGTCAAAACAGCCCAGCTCCTTTCAGCATTTCCTGGGGAGGAGCGTTCCTATTTTTTCTTTTCAAAATGACTTTTCACTGAAAACATTTTTTTTGTATTTTGCATTGTATTGTGCATTATAATATCAAGCAAAGCCAAAATCAAAATGGAAACAAAGCCTTCTGATTTTGTCACAGTGAAACATTTTGAACGATCCCAAATGATTTGGGTTTTTTTTCCAAATTTTCTTTTGTGGAGAATGTCGGTATTTGGGGGGGTTTATACTGAATCAGAATGAAATCAAATTTCAAAATCTCAAATAGCCCCCTACCCTCGAAACATAATTTCCACTTATGGCCCAGATCTAGTATCTATAACCGGGAACAACTTCCCTTGACTTGTTCAGATCAGCTGCAGCCCCCTAGCCTGAATCTAGCTGCAACAGTGGAGCTGTGAGAAGCTAATGGGAATGTGCGATGCCCTCCAATCTGTTAAATCAAAGCCGTGCATAAGAGATGTGTCACACTGCCTACAATGCTAAGGATAATATTGGAGGAGCTGTGGATGAACATATTGATTTTCAAAGCTGTGTGGGAAAGAAACATCGTTGCTTAATGCTTAAGTAGGTTTCCTACAATAAATATCCCTTCACGGGAGACAGAACACCCACCATCTGCTTTCCCAGCTCCACTTTATCACCACACAACCCAGGCAAAGAATAGGCCATCAAGAAGGGTCTTCTCTGAATTGGTGTTTAGAATCTAATGATAAGTTGCAGCATGTCTGTGCGGGGACTTTCCAACTGAATAAATACGTCTCCACATTGCAACCAGCCAGCTCTGCTCCAGGAAAAAAACACAATAAGATCCAATACCTTTTCCTCAGCTCCCCATATTTTATTTTTAGTTTCGTTCTTCTTGCCCCTCCAGCTACGCCATAAATTATTTAGCTGCTGCAGCTCAGACGTCTTCTTCTTCCTTTTTTTTACTGCCTAATAAAATCTACAAAATATAAATCTATTTTAGGTCTTTTTTTAAAAAGTAATTGAGAGCGGTGACATCGAAAACAGGAATTAAAGCAACAATTCAAGCCAGCCTGTTAGCACTTTGTGACTGCACCAGGAGATTGCAAGAGGAAGAGCATCAGGAGGCAGTTTGCTTATTACTGTTTAAAGATGTTCCCATCCCCCTTTTAAATTTAGCAACTTAATTTATCGATTTGTTGCTTGGTTGTGTGGTTTTTGTTGTTGGTTTTTTTTTGTTTTTTTGCTGTTGTTTTTTTGGTTTTGCCTCCTGGCTCCATGCTTCCTATTAAATACATAATTCAGAGGGTTACATTGTTGTACGCGGAGTTGATTACATTTCAGTCAAGCGATGTGGAAAAAGCAAAGACATAACTTGCAGCAGGCTGTGGACTTGTCAGAGATGGGATCGGATCGCCTTCGGATGGCACTGCTACCGTCTCGTACCAAGATGTGAAAGGAACAGCAATTTCAGGTGTGCGGGGGATGATCATTTGTCACTTAGAATTGTCAAACCTCAGCGGAGAAAACCTTGCTCCAGAGGGTGGGGAAGTGAAGGGAAAGATGGAGGCTTTGGCAGATAGTGCGCAAGCCGCAGTCAAGCAATACATGGAGATGTAAAGTTTGGATAGATAAATAAATAAGAACCTGCAACTGCAGAAACAGAAAGGGACTAACAAGGAAAGTGTAAGGCATGTTCATAAATATAAGGACCAAGAAGGGCCCAGGCAGGGGATAGTAACCCGCAGACTCAACGGGAGTTTGAAAGGTCAGTGTGCACTGGGGATGGTGCGGGGAGCAGGCCATGCAGAGCACAGAGCCCCTGCACCCTCACACACAATGGGAGAGCCGCACCATGCTGTCTGCATCGCCCTGAGCTCCACGGAGAGGGGCTCCTGACTTCCGCTGCTCTACCTGGGAGGGCGCGAGGGGCGTTCTGTGTTTCCCAGGGCACTGAGGATGGGGCTGGGGCTGGGGCTGAAGCAGAGGCAGGAACAGACCCTGCTGAGGTTTGTCCCCACAGCAAGAGGCTGGACTTTCCCTTGGCCCCTCTGATTTACCCCAGCTGGCAATGATGTCAGGATAAAGGGAAAACAGTCCCCGCACACCCCAAAGCACAGAGAACTTCCTAGGCTGGGAATATGAGTAACTGCCACCCCTCACCTGCTCCACCCCATGGTGGCACCCCATGCCATCCACTCACCCCTCCTCCACCCCACCCCTCACCCACCTCCACTCAAATTCTTACGTCTTGACACTCACCCATCACCACCAGCCTCTCACAGATCCCTCCTCCTACCCCATGAGCCCCATCGCATCCCTGCCTCTCTCTCCACCTGCTCACCCCCTCCCCTACTCTGACCCACACCCACAAGCAACTGGGCCATCATGCACACCCTGCTAGCCCCCCACAGAGAGACTCCCACACACGTCATGACCTCCGCCCTCCACAAGTGGGGCTGAAGGGGTGCCGGCATTTCTTGCTGGATGCCTCTGATGATCTCCCACAGAGTAAATTATAACCGTCTGGGAGAGACATGTATAAACCATGTCAGCCCTGTGCTCATGCAACAGAGTTCTAGTAAATTCCGGTGCCAGGGCTGAGTATATATCAGCGATGATCAGCTCCCCTGATCCTCTTCATGCAGACACACAACTGAGACGTTTCCCAGAAGACAAAGCCTTCCTCACGCAGAGCTGCTCCAAGCCTTGTGTCACGTCAGACAGCCTCTCTCGCCCGGCACTGAACTCCTTCGCTCGGAAGACTATAAAGCATGAGCAGGTTAGCGTTAAACACACACTAATATATATTACCTTATAAAACCAGATTGCCTCCTTCTCCGTTGTCTAGCAGAGCAATAAGAAGTAATGGGTCTCAGAGGCTGTCCTAGCAGAGGAGATAACCCGCTGCCTGCCAGACATCTGTAATGCCACAGCCCTTTGTCAGCAGAGGGGAGAGTAAATGGCGGGCGCCTCAGACACACAGGGCTCCCTTTCTCTCCCATCCCTGTGGACGTCCTGCAGCCTGACATTTTAGTTCGGTTCCAGGACCGCAGTCCAACCTACCACCACCAGCAGCACCGTCTCTGAATGCCTCACAGGCACGCAGGGTGCCATTCTCCCAGCACACCGGTGAGAAGCGTTAACATGGGCAGCCCCATCTGACAGAGAGACTGAGGGGGAGAGCCGGGCCCCATGGATGTCAGTGGGAGCCGTGCTCTTCACTTCAGTGGAGCCAGGAGCTCGCCGGAAAGGTCTGTCTACACTGGAGTTGGAAGTGTGATTTCCAGTTTGAGCAGACACAACCGAGCCCTCTAAAAAGGGAAGTATGTCCAGCTAGTTCCATGACCACATAGCTAGGGTCTCCGATGGGATCGTATTCGGGGGCTAGCCGTGGCTACACATCCATACTTAGCAGGCTGGCTCAATCCATATGTCGGCTCCCGCCGGATATTACACCTCCGGCATAGATTATAGCGACTTCGACTCATAGACTCTAAGGCCAGAAGGGACCATCGTGATCGCGTCTGACCTTCTGCACAGTGCAGGCCACAGCACCTTGCTCACCCTCTCCTGTAATAGACCCATCACCTCTGGCTGAGTTACTGAAAGTCTCAAATCATGATTTAAAGACTTCAAGTTACAGAGAATCCACCATTTACACTAAACCCGTGAGTGACCCATGCCCCATGCTGCAGAATGAGATAGGAGTAGCCAGACTGGGTCAGAACTGAGGCCCATCTCATCCAGAATCCCGTCTCCTGGCAGTGGCCAGAACCAGACACGGCAGATGAAGGTACAAGAACCCCGCAGGAGCATATGGGTGATAGTCTGACTCCACATTAAATCTCATCCTGGTCTCCAATAGTTAGGGAGCAGCTTAAGCTCTGAAGCAGGAGGTTTAAAGCCTGAAGCGCTGGGTTCTCCTCTTGCTCTCATTCATTAGAGACACATCTGCTGCTTCATGTCTATTTGTTGCAATAGGAAGAGGGATAGAGTTGTGGGGAGAGGTTTTTCCTTCCAGGCTTCGGGCCATGGGCACTTCTTGAACTAGAAGTGAGCCAGCACTGCCTTGGCATGTGGGTCTGTGTAGCCGATTAGTTCATTTTACCATTTAATTGTGTTATTGCTGCAGTAGTTTTCCATGTTACTTCATATAGGATCAATATAAGCGTAATAGATTTAAATGGTCAGATCAGAGAAGTATGAAAACGATAAGTATTTAGAAGTGATGAGTGTGTGTTAGGTATATAAGTAAAGCGTGGCTGTAATGCAAGGCCCTGCAGGCTGAGGCCTGGAAGATTTGAGCTTAGCCATACGAGGCCATAGGCTTAAGGATGCTTGACATGATGGGAGACCTAGGAATGACCCTATGCCAGTGAGATTACAAGATTACTGGAAAGAATGTGCCAAGAGGTGATGTTACAAAAAATAGACTGCAACAGACCTCACAAAACATGATTGTAACATCAGGGAAAGTTCTGTTTTGATCACAGGTTACCATGGACCCATCTTTTGCCTAGATGCTAATGAGAATAAGCAGAACTAAGACAGCAACCTATGAAAAACAGGGCACCTCAATGTTACAGACCAAAAAGTCACAATTCTTCAACAACAAAACTTCAAAAACAGACTCCAACAAAAAACTGCAGAACTGGAATTAATTTGCAAACTGGACATCATTAAATTAGGCTTGAATAAGGACTGGGAGTGGATGGGTGTTACACAAACTAAAAACTATTTCCCCGTGCTAATTTTTCCCCTACTCTTACTCACACCTTCTTGTCAACTGTTTGAAATGGGCCATCCTGATTATCACTACAAATGCTTTTTTTTTCTCCTGCTGATAATAGCCCACCTTAATTGATTAGTCTCATTAGAGTTGGTATGGCAACCACTATTTTTTCATGTTCTCTGTATATATATATAGCTTCCTACTGTATTTTCCACTGAATCCATCTGATGAAGTGGGTTCTTGCCCACGAAAGCTTATGCACAAATAAATTTGTTAGTCTCTAAGGTGCCACAAGTCCTCCTCATTCTTTTTGCTGATACAGACTAACATGGCTACCACTCTGAAACCTTAACAATATTCATGGGGTGTGAAAGTACAGAAAAGGAAAAGAGCGCTGAAACCCTCATGCATACGCATAAGGTGTTAGGATTGGTCAGAACAACAATAGAACAACCTGGTTGGGTAGAAGAGAGAAGACCCCCAAGGGAAGACCCACGGGAAACCCAGAAACCACCCCTCTGTTAATGCAGCAAAGAATCCTGTGGCACCTTATAGACTAACAGAAGTTTTGCAGCATGAGCTTTCGTGGGTGAATACCCACTTCTTCAGATGCAAGCAGAGCATCTGTTAATGATCATCCATTGAGAGATCCATCAGACCCTAGAATAGCTTTGGGGATGTATGACTGCAGTGTCAGTCATTGGATGGGTTTCTGTGGGATTTCTCTATGCTTGGGTAATTGTCACTTTATTGCTTTAACAAAACTTGCGCTTGTGTCTGTGGTCACTATCCTTGCTCCTTCGTGTGTTCCTGGAGTCTCCAAATTTGAGAAAGGCACCAGAGGTGATTTTCACTTTGTCGAGCTAGAAACTATAGCAACAGGACCTGAACCCATTGTGATTTAATACAAAACCACTACATTCAATTTAAAACTAAAAAAAAAAGGCCACAGTCTGCATGATCGTTTGAAGCATGATCTGTCATTCTTTTCATGCCACCGTGTCACATGCTGGCTATGGGGCCCCCTGCCATGGGCCAGAGTCTATTTTGGAGGGGAGGCTTGCAGCTCAGTGCCAGCAACATTTGAGAATGGCTGAAAGCTCCACTGCTTGGGAGCAAGGAGGTGAGGGCTGCTTGCGTAGGGCAGCTAGGAACCCAGCACCCTCGGGTCACTTCTTCAGCAAGAACTACACTGGGAGAGAAGACAGGTTCAACTCCTCCAAGTTTGGGACCCAAGCTCCTCCAAGATCCAAGTTTGGGACCCAAGCTGCTCAGTAGGACTCAGATCATAGGGAAATGTCTCATCTGCAAATAGATCCTGGTCACTTTACAGAGCTGCCTGGTTTATCCATCACAACACCCTAAATCCGGTGACTCCCCATGGGTAATACCCTCTCCAGGGCTCCCCAGTACCCCTGCCTCACTGGATATGTGTTGTATCCTTGGGGGCAGCAGGTTTAGGAAGAAATCACTGGAGACCAGAGAGCTGTACGCCTTAAAAAGCACCCATTTATTTACACACACTGAACTAACCAAACCAGCCAAAACTGACTGGGCTATCCCCTAATAATCTAACTCAGTTGCCATAGCAACAACAAGGGGCTATTACCAAGACCACCAAATACACAACATATTCCTCCCCCTTAATAAGAACATCCCCTAAATAAAACAAATAGTAAACTAGGGAAGGAGGGTAGACTGCCTCCATTCCCAGCTAAACCCTGGGGATTATTGTGCCCCATAACCGTGGGTTTGCCCTAGCTAAAGATCCAGCCATTGAGGAGGCCTTCTGTCTCTAGGTGGGTTACGGTGAACTTCTGATGTTGTTGCACCCAAAAGTATCTTGGGCACAGGCCTGACAATGGGCTCAGGGTTCGTAGTGTGAACGGGTGAGAAGGTGGTATCAGCTAGTTCCGGGCAAGGGGTATCTCAGCCACCGGCAGTAATGGAGGAGAACAGTCAGGAACAGGTGAGTCTTGATTCGGTGTCTCGCCAGAAGAGGTGAAGTCAGACAACTCAACTGAAGATGTGTCCTGAAGACTGGCATGACCTGGGAACAGCTGATCTATATGTCGCCGCCAGGTCCTGTTTGAGCGATGACTGTGGCAGGGACCCATTTAGCTCCAGAAGTATAATTATGAGCCAAAACTGGCTGTCCCGGGCTAAAGGTTTGGTCTTTTGCTCTGGGTGCCTGTCTGATGACTTGATATTGCTGTTGATGTTGCACAATTTGTCGGGGTTCAGAAGGTTTCAGCAGATCAAAGCAAGTGCGCAGCTGTCGTCTCATCATTAGAAAGGCGGGGATGCCTTGGTCGTAGTATGAGGTGTGTTTCTGTAGGAAAGTAAGAAGGTGTCCAGACGCTTTTGAATGGAGTGTTGTCCCCTTGTCGATTTCAAAGCGTGTTTCATTGTCTGTACAAATCTTTCAGCTAATCCGTTGGTGGATGGATGATATGGTGCTGAAGTGATGTGGTGTATCCCATTTGCCTTCATAAAATTTTGAAAATCCTGAGAGACAAACTGTGGTCTGTTGTTGCTCTCAAGTTGTTCTGGCAGACCAAAACGACTCAAGAGTCCCCATAGTTTTTGGATAGTACTCTCTGCAGTAGTGGACTGTATTATAGAGACTTCTGGCCATTTAGAATGGGCATTTATCACCACCAAGAACATGCTTCCTTCAAGGATGCCAGCAAAGTCAACGTGAATACATTGCCATGGGTTTTCAGGCCAGTCCTATGGGTGTAGGGGCGCCCACTGGGGTGCATTCCTCATACCCTGACATGACATACAAGCTTTTGCCTTCTCTTCAATAGCACTGTCCAGTCCAGGCCACCAAAAATAGCTGCGTGCAATTTCCTTCATGCACACTATTCCACAGTGACTGGAATGTAGCTGTTCTAACATCTATGATCTCGGTGGTGGTGGGATAACGACACGTCTCTCCCACAACAAACAACCAGATTGGATCGATAACTCCATCCTCTTGAACATGTAGGTAACAAGGTCAGGTGAGACCGGAGAGGTTCGTCGAGTTTTGCCATGCATCACCAGGTCCATAACTTGGGACAATACTGGGTCAGTGCGAGTTGCCTTCTTTATCTGAGTAGCGAGGATGGGTGTATTCTCTACCTGTTCAAAGTAGAAGATTTCCCTTTGGGCAAAAGCAGCAAAGAGTCTTGTGGCACCTTATAGACTAACAGACATTTGGGAGCATGAGCTTTCATGGGTGAATACCCACTTCGTCGGATGCATGTAGTGGAAATTTCCAGGGGCAGGTATATATAAGCAAGCAAGAAGCAGGCTAGAGATAACGAGGTTAGATCAATCAGGGAGGATGAGGCCCTCTTCGAGCAGCTGAGGTGTGAAAACCAAGAGAGGAGAAACTGGTTTTGTAGTTGGCAAGCCATTCACAGTTGCAGATGAACTGAAGCTCAGCAGTTTCTCTTTGAAGTCTGGTCCTGAAGTTTTTTTGCTGGAGGATGGCCACCTTAAGATCTGCTATTGTGTGGCCAGGGAGGTCGAAGTGTTTTCCGACAGGTTTTTGTATATTGCCATGCCTAATATCTGATTTATGTCCATTTATCCTTTTCCGTAGAGACTGTCCAGTTTGGCTGATGTACATAGCAGAGGGGCATTGCTGGCATATGATGGCATATATTACATTGGTGGATGTGCAGGTAAATGAGCCGGTGATGGTGTGGCTGATCTGGTTAGGTCCTGTGATGGTGTCACTGGTGTAGATATGTGGGCAGAGTTGGCATCGAGGTTTGTTGCATGGATTGGTTCCTGGGTTAGAGTTACTATGGTGCAGTGTGCAGTTACTGGTGAGAATATGCTTCAGGTTGGCAGGTTGTCTGTGGGCGAGGACTGGCCTGCCACCCAACGCCTGTGAAAGTGTGCGATCATTGTCCAGGATGGGTTGTAGATCCCTGATGATGTGTAGGAGGGGCTTTAGCTGGGGACTGTATGTGATGGCCAGTGGAGTCCTGTTGGTTTCTTTCTTGGGTTTGTCTTGCAGTAGGAGGCTTCTGGGTACACATCTGGCTCTGTTGATCTGTTTCCTTATTTCCTCTTGCGGGTATTGTAGTTTTGAGAATGCTTGATGGAGATTTTGTAGGTCTTGGTCTCTGTCAACAAAAGGTCTCTCCCTTTTGGGCAGTATCTTGATGTTTGACTGGCAAAGGCAACCTTGAGAGACCATTGCCGTGCAGAGTGGATTTCCGATATTTGATTTCATATGTGTGCGCTGAAAGTAACAATGCCCAGCATTGCATACAACTAGCAGCTAATGGAAGAATGCCTGTGTAGGGTCCAAAAATTGACGTCAGAGGTCGATGGTCTGTGAGAAGAGTAAACTGATGAAACTTCCGAATTCCAAAAACAATTCCCAATGCCTCACATTCAATTTGGGCATAGTTAGTTTCTGCTTTGCTTAGAGTACGTGAAGCAAAAGCAATATGTCTCTCTTCTCCCGAAGGCATAATGTGTGACACGACTGTGCCCACTCCATAAGGGAAGGCATCACAGGCCATTTGTAGGGGTAAGGATGGATCAAAGTGTGTTAGAACTTCAGAATTTAGCAATGCATCCTTAGCTTTGTTAAACGCAACATTACAGGCTTTAGTCCACTTCCAGGTCTTGTTCTGCCCAAGGAGTTCATGAAGTAGTTTTAGCAGTGTGGCTAACTGTGAGATGAACTTTCCATAATAGTTCAATAGTCCTAGAAATGAGTGCAGCTGGCTAACATTTCGAGGTGGGGGAGCCTCCACAATAGCCTTAACTTTTGCAGGGGCCTTATGAAGACCTGCAGCATCAGTGATGTGTCCCAAATATTCAACAGAGGGCTGGAAGAATTCACACCTGTCTTTGCGGACTCGCAGTCCATACTCTTCCAGTCTTTGTAGGGTAGCCTTTAAATTCTTCATTCCTTCCAGTGACCAGGATGTCGTCCAGATAGCACTGAACTCCTGGCAAGCCACACAAGATCTGGTCCATAGCCTTCTGGAACAGGGCAGGAGCAAACGTTATTCCGAAGGGTAGGCGACAGTATCGATGAAGTCCCTTATGAGTCACAATAGTCAACAGCTCTTGAGACTTTTCATCAACGTGTATCTGTAAATATGCTTGACTCAGATCAATCTTACTGAACTTTTGTCCCCCAGCCAGGCCCGCGAAGAGGTCATCGTTGCGGGGAAGCGGATATTGCTCTGCACACAACACCGGGTTGACAGTGACTTTAAAATCACCACAAATCCGGAGGGAGCCATCTTTCTTCACTATTGGAAAAATATGGGCTATGGGTAACTGGTATTAAGACTCCATTGGTGACCAGGCGCTCCAGGTCCGCTTCAACTTTTGGCCTGATGGCATATGGCACAGTTCGGGCTTTCAGATATTTTGGTTGACTGTCAGGTTTAATGTTCAATGTCACAGTGATTCCCTTCATACTTCCCAGATCCTCTCCAAAAACGGCAGCATGTTTCCTTAGTATAGTGGTCAGATCGGTTTCTGCTTTAGTCATTTGGTGCACTTCTGCCCAGTTCAGCTGAATCTTCCCAAGTCAAGACCTACTCATTAAGGTTGGGTAATTACCTCTCACCACAAACAATAGCAATTTAGCAGCCTGTCCATTGAGCTCCACCTTAACACCAATAGTGACCAACATGGGCACAGCTTCTCCTGTATACGTCTTCAGAACAGTTTTTGTTGCCTTAAGCGGAAGATGCTGTAGCTTTTCTTTATACACAGTCTCGGAGACCAGCGAGACGGCTGCACCGGTGTCCAGTTCCATGCATATAGGTTTGCCATCCAACAACAGAGTTACCCAGTATTCATGTGAGCCCACTGCCAAAGACAAAACATGCAGTGGCTCTTCTTCTTGCGATGAGGTGTCACCTTGGTCATCCTGGGTCTGCTCTAGGGTATGCAGGGTTCCCCTTTTGGTCGGCCAGACCACAGGCCTCTTTTTCTTTTGTTTACAGGCACACGCAATGTGTCCCTTTTTGTCACAGTGTCGACACACCTGGTCCTTACACCAGCATTCTGATGCCTTGTGACCCAGCTTACCACAGCGGTAACATTCCTGACTCTGCACAGTTTTGTGGGTCGGTTCTTGTGACACTTTAAGCAGCCTAGGGGATGCACGGATGGATTGCATCTCCTTTGCAGCCAGTTCCATGGAGACAGCAATATCAATGGCCTTCTGTAAGGTAAGCTGAGCCTCTGTCAGTAGGCGCTTCCATATAGCTTCATTGTACAGGCCACACACTAACTTGTCACGCAGGGCATCATTCAACATCTCCTTAAATTCACAGTGTTCTGCTAGCTTTCTCAAAGTTGCTACAAATTGTACAACTGTTTCATCTTCTTTCTGGTCTCTTTTGTGGAACCTGTATCTTTCAGCAATTACCAGTGGTTTTGGAGAAAAATGGGACCCCAGGATTTCCACAATGTCACTGTAAGATTTAGTCTCTGGCTTAACAGGGTGTAGTAAGCTGCGTAGCCGGGAGTAGGTCTTAGAACCTACAACACTTAAGAATATTGGCACCTTCTTCGCTTCTGTAACGTCATTTGCAATAACAGAAAGCTCAAAACGCTCAGTATATACATTGCACTAGAGTCTCCTCAAAAGGTTCCAGTGGCCCCGTAAGTGTAGCCATGGATTTAGTTTCAGTTTCACAGTCAGTGCCAACAAGCAGCAGCTAAAAGAGTTTGGTAGGGTTTTTTTTTTCTTGTTTTTTTCTTTACCTTGACTTCTACTTCCTTCTGTTGCTGGGGCAGCACAGGTATCCCATCCTTGTCACCATGTTGTTGTATCCTTGGGGGCAGCAGGCTTAGGAAGAAATCACTGGAGACCAGAGAGCTGTACACCTTAAAAAGCACCCATTTATTTACACACACTGAACTAACCAAACCAGCCAAAACTGGCGGGGCTATCCCCTAATAATCTAACTCAGTTGCCATAGCAACAACAAGGGGCTATTACCAGGACAACCAAATACACAACAATATGATACTTACATCCCAAACCAATGACAACAGTACACAGCAAGTCCCTCACCTGAGTGCAATTCGCTGAGGAAGGGATGAAGGCTGCAGGCAGAATTTCCTGTCACCAGAGGGTCTAGCACTAAGACATCTCACTGATCAAGCAGTCAGATGTTTGTATCCAGGCATGTTATCCCCAGTGGATTGTGCAGCCAAAGACGGAGCCCAGGGGAAGCTCTTTAGGTGTATCCCTTCTTGTCACCCTTTTTTATAGCCGTAGGGGCTGACTCAAAGCCTGCTGAGATCAAGGGAAGTCTTTCTGTCAACTTCAATGGGCTTAGGATCAGAGTACAGAAAATCCGCACCTGGCTGTGGCCTAGATCCTCAAGGCTAACCAGGTGCCTAGTTCCTATTGATTTCAACTGCTCTCAGCGGCAGCTAGGCATGTAAAGACCTTTGAGAATCAGTGCCCAGGTCCCTTCTGAAAAGGAGACTTTGGCTCCGAAGTTACTCAGGCTCTTCCAACAGTCCTAAACTGTCTTGATCTTTGTGGGTCTTTTCGCAGTCCACAATACCAGCCAATTAGGGAGATATCCCTGAAATAGCTGATCCATCCAGTTCCTAGCAGCAGACCAGAGCATCTTTCCATGTGGAACATTCCCAGGAGATAAGCAGAAGATTCTCCACACCATGCTGCGCTGTGAAGTTTGTGTAGATTTGGTTTCACACAGCCGATGCACAAAAACAATGGAACTTTAAAACATCCCATGACCTTGACCCTGCTCAGGAAGCATTGGTTGACATTTTTTACTCTAAACATTTTTTTGATGAAAAAAGTTGTTTTTTGAACAAAGTGAGCACATTTTGGTTGAAATTTTTGAAGGAAAGGAAACCAGTTCCACCAAAAGTTTTTGGGTAAATATTTTCGGTTTTCAGTCACATTTTTAGTGATTGAGTTTGAATATTTTTATCAAACATGGGTTTGGAAAACCAAAAATGTTTCAATTTGTTTTTTTAATAAAAAAACCCATCACTCCTGGACGTTGTTATGAACAATAATTGGCATTTTTCTACCACCTCAACTTGTATCCGCTGACACTGTGTCTGAGAGGGCCCGGATCTACTCTGGCGCAATGTAGCAAAACACTTAAGCACATGTTTAACTTTAAGCACATACAGAGTTTCCCAGTGACTTCAGTGGAATTACTTACATTCTGAAAATTGAGCAGACTGGATTGATCAGGGCTAGAGACCCCAGCACCTTTCAGGATCAAGCCCAGGCTGCCTATTTAAGCATGTAATCTACTCTCAGAATTTCTTTTTATTTAAAAAATGTAATAACAAGTGTGGCTCTTCCTAGAAGTCACAGGTTTGAGTCCCTGATGTGTTACTCCCCCTTCCTACTGGCATATTGCCACTGATGATGTTGCCAACACTCACAATTTCATCCTAAGTCTTGCGATAGTTTGTGTTTTTCTCCTGAACTCCTGGGATTAGGGGGAAATCTCAGCTTCCATTATTTACAGCCCTCCTGGATGGGGAGAAAAGCTGGAAAATGCAGAAGCCTCCACCCTCAGTAGCTCAGAAAACAAATTAAAATTAAACAAATTAAAAGACCTCACATTTATTATTTTTAAATCTCATGATTTTTAAGCCAGTCTCATGATTTTGGGGGCCTGGGTCACTTATTTGGAAGCCCAGGGGCTGCCAGTGCTGGAGCAGTGAATCAATCCCAAGGGTTATCCATGCACAAGGAGCAAACCCAGGCACTTTCAGGTTTAAATGACTTTAGTTAGAGCTTACAGAAAACAAAAAGACAAAGCCATGTCTCCCTGGAACAGAGTGTGGTGTGCGATGCCCTCGGGAACAGCACAGGGAGCGCGATGGACGCTGCAGACGGGCCAAGTTCTCCAATGGGGAAAGGAGCACTTCCTACAAAACAGAGGTCTGACTACAGTGCCCCTGCCTGGGGGGAGCCCAGCACCAACCAGGATGAACAGACGCTGTCAGGATTGAGCACCTTCAGCTGAGCTGAGGAGCAGCCAGCAGTAGGAGAGCCTGGTTGGCTGAAGGGAGCCAGCAGGCGGCTTCTGAGCTCAGCAGCAGCTGGAGGTCACTGGCTGCTCAGCACTGCCATTGCTCTTGTTCCTGACTTGTTTCTGTCCTGCTCCAGCCCTGAGTTCCCTTCCTGGTTTCCGGCTCCAGCTCTGATTCCTGGCTCTGCTTCCTGGCTCCTGCTCCAGCTCCAACCCCTGGCTCTGGTTCCTGGCTCTCAGCTCCAGCTCCAACCCCTGGCTCTGGTTCCTGGCTCCTGCTCCAGCTCCGACCCCTGGCTCTGGTTCCTGGCTCCCCGCTCCAGCTGTAACCCCTGGCTCTGCTTCCTGGCTCCTGCTCCACCTGTTGGCTCTGCTTCCTGGCTACTGCTCCGGCTCCGACCCTTGGCTCTGGTTCCTGGCTCCTGGCCCCCTCAGCCTCTATTAATGGTTAGAGAACCATTAAGCCAGACTTCCGGCACCTACTTCTGACAGAGGCCCATCCCTTTCGTTGGACAAAGCAGGGATGACCCACCACAGTGGAGGCCGAGGAGGTCCCTGCCTCCAGCACTGACACAACCCAGACTCCATCCAATGCAGCTGCTCCAGCCCTTGCTGGCAGCCCTGACACAGCCTTGCCATGCAGCAGGTACAAACCCCCTCCTGAATCTGAACCGGACAAGACAGCTGGGCCCCACAGCTCTAGTTCCCCTCTCCTGCCAGGGCTGTGCTGGGAAGGAGGCAGGATCCAGCCGTGCTCGCCCCAGGGCTCTTCAGTGGATGTTACGCTCCATTTGCAAACACAAATGTCAGTTAGTGCCGCTGGGCAGCTCTCCTCACCAGTCCTTTATTACCATCATAAATCTCCCCACCGTGTGTCCATCCTCACCCGCCGGGCATGGCACGCAGAGTCCCGGACAGCAGGGTGGGGATCAGACGCTGGGCCACTTTGTGCCTCCTCTGGTTCCTGCTGAGGGCAGCTACACATTCTGGCCTTTGCACAAACACACAAGGGGAGGTGGATTTTTTTAATTATGTGACACTGGGGCTAAACTAAGTGACAGGCTGAGAGCCAGAGCAGGTGCTGGGTGACCTTCACTGGCAGGTCTGCTGGTGGCCCTCAATCCCAACCCACAGCATCTTTCTCCTCCAGCCCTGGGCTGTCCACACACAGGTTGCTGCTGATGCTCCTCAGTCATCACCCAGAGTCCCTGAGCTCCCTGATGATACCCCTCAATCCAGGTCTAGATTCCTCCCTTCTTTTCCACCTCTGCATCCTCACACACCTCTGCCACTGCCCCGCAACTCTGACCAGCAGCCTCCCTGCTACGCCAGCCCTGGCCTGCCCCCCCACCTCCCCTTGTCCTGGGGTCACCCCCCAACTCTGATGATGCACCTCAGTCCAGGCCCCAAACCGTCCCTTCCCTCCAGCCTCCTACAGCTCTGCCAATGCCCCTCAACTCCGTCCTCAGAGTCCCCCCTTCTACCCCAGCACAGGGCTTCCCCTCCCCCCACACAGCATCTCTGCTCATGCTGCTTAATCCTGACCCACAGCCCCATATCCCACCTTGGGCTCACAGTCCTGTTAAGGCGCCTCGATCCCCCATGCCAGCGCCTCCCCCCAGCCCAGTATTCCAGCCCCGGAAGCACCCGGTAGAGTTCTCCCAGATTATCCCATGGTCGTAGTGCCAATCCGGGCGGGGGGGGCTGTAATGTCTGGCATCTCCTGAGTTGCACCCCCTTGTACCACCCAGCAACCACCTAGACCCTTACTTGGTCCTTACACCCATCAGGGGTCTGCAGGCTGTTGTCATGTCCCCGTTGGCCAGCGCTGACCTGGGCTTTCCTAATTCACTTCCTTTAACCTTCCCTCACAGCCAGTCCCTCAGCCCCTGGTTGTTCTGTGGCTCTGAACACCCTGGTGTTTATCTTTCTGGTCGATGGTCTTGCCAAATCCGTGTGTTCAGGAATCACGGCCCAGGCCCCCCAGAATCATGCGATTGGCTAAACGCCACAAGAGCTCGCAGATAGTCAATGCTGCTCTGTTAATTGGCACCATTCAGGGCCATGATTTCCAGTCTTCCTCCCCAGCCACAAGGACTAGAAACTTGCCATTTAAAAAAATGCAAACTGAGAATCTCCCCTATTCCCAGGACTCCAGGAGCTGGGGCTTTCAGAGAGCACCAGACAACACAGGAGTCACACTCAGATCCCAAGAGCTGGAGACACCGGTGCAGTGCCCAGGACTGAGCGTACCTCAGGTGAGGCCTCAGCAGAGTTGTATCGGGCTGCCACCATGTCAATGCACCTGCCACCCCCTCCCATTGCCAGCCCTGAGGATCCTTGCCCCCTCCCACTCGCACTCTCTCAGCCTGGGCTGCCCCCTGCATTCTCCCTCCCACTCAGGATCCCTGCCCCAGATTATTCCCTGTCCCAGCCCTGACAGCTCCAATCCCCCTTTCCCAAACTGCATCCCTGTTTGCTCCTTCCTGCCCACTCCCAGACATCTCTCCTGCCACTTGGCATTGGCTTGCTCTACTCCCCGGTGCCCCAGCCACTGGATCTCGGTGCCTCCCCAGTGCCCCAGCCACTGGATCTCGGTGCCTCCCCAGTGCCCCAGCCACTGCATCTCGCTGCCTCCCCAGTGCCCCAGCCACTGCATCTCGCTGCCTCCCCCGTGCCCAGCCACTGGATCTCACTGCCTCCCCAGTGCCCAGCCACTGGATCTCGCTGCCTCCCCCGTGCCCCAGCTACTGCATCTCACTGCCTCCCCAGTGCCCAGCCACTGGATCTCGCTGCCTCCCCAGTGCCCAGCCACTGGATCTCGCTGCCTCCCCAGTGCCCAGCCACTGGATCTCACTGCCTACCCTGTACCCAGCCACTGGATCTCACTGCCTACCCTGTACCCAGCCACTGGATCTCGCTGCCTCCCCAGTGCCCAGCCACTGGATCTCGCTGCCTATCCAGTGCTCAGACACTGGATCTCGCTGCCTATCCAGTGCTCAGACACTGCAGCTTGCTGCCTCCCCAGTGCTCAGACACTGGATCTTGCTGCCTCCCCACATACGATAGCTGCGTGAAAACAGTGGTGGCTCACACAGCCACAGCCCCCAGCCAGCTCACTTGGTGCTGCAACATAACCCCGGGAGATCACCCTGGTTTGCCCCTAGCCACGGGGGTAGTGGAGGGGCTGGTCTCCCCTGCCAGGAGGACGTCTGTAGGGAGCTGTGTTGCACTGTCTTTGGTCCTGTTCTTATGTCGTGCCTGTGCCAGCTGCTGGGGGTGACAGGCAGTGCTGAGCGAGACAGGTGGGTGGGAAGGAGGCAGCGGTGCTGGGGGGAGCCATGCAGCCAGGCAGCTCATCTCCTGGGTGAATGTGTTGGGGAATATTTGCTGGCTACCACCTACACGTATCATCTCAATACTATGTGTTATCAGCACCATATGCATATACCAATGTGCTCTAAGCACAAATATGATCACAGTCGTATAGCCTACATTGGCCTATGATTTTTATATACCCCTGCTCACGTGTGCTAAGTATCCCAGACCCCCTTGCATTCACTGATGTAAGTTTGGGCTTGAGCAAATAGGGAAGTTGTCACGCTCAGGCCAGATGAGAGCTAGCAGCAGAAGGGGAGCTTCTCTCACAGCCAGTACTGGGAAGTCTCAAAGGAAAATGACAAGACGTAGGATTGTTCCATCCTAGTGCAAACCTAGGAGGTGCCATCACAGGACCTGGAATGCGTGTGTCCAGAGCGAAGGGGGAAGGGGTGCACCATGGTACCAGAAATACAAGGCAGAAAGCTGAGTGGTTTCAGCTGACGTACCCAGTATTTGGTACTTGTAAGCAGGCAGGGGATATAAAGCTGGCTTATGGGGTGGAGCTTAGGGACCCAGCTTCTGCATAAGGTGACCGTAACGACGCTGCACGAGACGGCTTCCCGGAGACTGCTACCGGCTAGAACCTGTGTCCTGTGCTACAGCGTTATTGGCTTAGAGCAATCGACCTGACTGACCCTGGTTAGTTGGGCTCTTGGTTATATAACCTAATGAACCAAAGTGTGGCCAAGCAACTGACTGTACAATGGATCAGCTAATGTCACCGATTCAAGGAGAGCATTCAGGTCCGTCCCAAAGGCACAGCGCAAGTGTGACTCTGCGCTTCCCCACCCCGACCCCAGTGCAAAGCAGGCACCGCTCTCTGAGGTCAAGGGCATTACAGGGGCACAGCTAGCTCCGTCCTCTCTATAACCAATACAGCAGCCCTTTCCCCTGTCCCTGTCTGGGACGCTGGCCCGTGGGGATCTCTGTGTCTCTCTCACACACACACTCACGGCCCTTTGCCGCATACACAGCTGGGCCCTTCCCCTCTGTTCCCCCACCCGTGTTGCAGGCCTCCTGGAGTAAAATGTCTTGTTTCAGGCCATGTCAGATTTGATCATTTCTCAGTCGTTTGACTTTAACGGCTTAAGCGTCTCCAGCTGGAATGGTTCCAGCCGGCTGCCTGGTGGGGCTTAGTCATCCATGCACCATTCCCCAGAGGGTCCTGCACGCACTGCCGCTCAGACGGCCAGGCTGGGGTGCACCCGTTATCCCATTGCCAATTGCCACCACGTCTCCCACGCGGCCCCGACACGGCTTGAAGGCCTGAAATCACTGCGCCCCGGCTTGTCAGCGCCTCTCCGGATCTCACTCGTATTTATTCTCCCTCCCGCTGCGCGGCGTGCTGGGAGCGTAGGAAACGTGCAGGCTGAGAGCTCTGCTGGTCCCATTCTTGCCAATAGAGCCGGATAAGGGCAGGTTCTCCCTGGCCCAAGCCTGGCTGAGTTATTTACCCTGTGCCAAGCCAGGGTGGCAAAGGGCATGACACACTAGCCCAGGTGGAAGTTTGTGGGAGTCTGGCTGGGCTGGGGTAGGTTTTGACCGGCACTTGGAACTCACACTGCATGTGGTAAATGGTCCCGCTCAGCACTTACACTGGGTTCTCTTTGATTTAAATGGAGTTACAGCTGATTTACCCCGGTGTACGTGAGAGCAAATCAGGCCCTGTGGAGTTCTTGCTTCTGGAGAGTGTGAGGGGTGGTGGAGAAGCGTGCGTATAAGTATATGAAAAGGGGTGTGTGCGCGTGCGTGTGTGTGTGTGTGCGTTTGCATGTGTGTGTGTGTGCGTGTGTGTGTGTGCGCGTGCGTGTGTGTGTACACCTTGGCCTAGTGAGATGGACACAGATGCCGTGGGAGGTGCATGTGCCTCTGACGGGAGGAGCTAGGCATATATGGGCTCGGTGTGCACATCTGGTTTAAATGACATTGCGAACTAAGTGTATCACATTTGCTGCGCGCAGGCGATTCACACTGGTGTCAATGAGAAATGCGTGTGAGGATCAGGAGCATTAATTGTTCTTCTTCCTTAAGCACAGACAACTCTGGGCAGAGCACAGGGAACGCGTTCCTTAAAGAAATCAAACAAAGACATCAGCATTTTTGGGAAATCCTGCTCCTCTGATCCCAGCAGATCCCTGAAGGAGAGAGAGAGACTCCTTTATAGAGCCCAGGTGAAGGACAGACAACAAGTCCCAAACCTCTTCATGTCCTTGCTTGTCTGGCTCCAGTCCTGACACGGCAGCACCAACCCTGGGATAACATGGACCTACCCAGGCCTCCAGACGCTCTAATTGCAACGTGCAGGAACCTGGTGGGTGCGCCAGAGCCTAGATTTGGGGATTGACCTTCAGGACACACTGCAAGGCCCATCTTTTTTCTCAGGCTTTTCATGGGGAGAGGGAAGGGTGATTAGGGAGGTGGGTTGAGAGAGGCTGTTTGGTGTGGGGGCAGGGGGAGCTGATGGGAGTCTTGGAAGAGGTCCATGATTTTCTCACATGCTCTATGAACACAGGCTGGATCCGACACACAGAGTTGATATCTTTGTGTGCAGGTTTCTAATAGGCTTGGAGCCTTTATTTTCTGGTCAATGGCAGAGGTGATCCCTCTATTCCTGCCAGCCTCTAGGGGATGAAGGCTCTTCCTGCATTCACCAGTGCTGATCAAACAGTCAACCCACCCTGCCTGGGGGATATTGTCATGACTAAAAGGCTGGGTCTGGGGTCATAGCATTGTGACAGTCATTATTCACAAACAACCCAGAGTCTGGAAATGAGTCTGAGACTCGACCCGGTAA
This sequence comes from Mauremys mutica, assembly GCF_020497125.1. Taxonomy (NCBI): domain Eukaryota; kingdom Metazoa; phylum Chordata; order Testudines; family Geoemydidae; genus Mauremys; species Mauremys mutica. The sequence continues at coordinate 28,613,410 of NC_059087.1, forward strand.
ATGCACATGAGTAACAGACACAGCTGCAGAACCTGGGATCGTTGCACAAAAGAACTGCCAGCGAAACAAAGGCAAAATAGCTAATGAATATTTTTAAGGATGAATGCTTCAGCCACTTGTCACGTAAGTGATGCCAGCAGCCCCGGCCACTCTTCTTGGTCACATTGTGTGCGGGTGGAGCCTGCCCCAGCAGCCTTTCCGCTGGATTAGAAACCTGAATCCCACTCACACCATCCATCCACCATTACCATGGTTCACGCATTGGTGACTGAACCACACTGTCTGCTCTCAATCAAGCCGTGTGTATTGAAGGAACTTGACACTAAAGAGAATTTCCTGCTGAATTCATTCTTACAAGAATGGTTTTCCGTCTTCTTAGTCACTCACTTGGGAGTCTGATCAATTATATATTTGAAACTAATTATTAGTGGCAGGTGAATTTGGTAGCTCAGATTAATATTCAAGAGATCAGCTGCTTCTCCAGATTTCTCTCAGCTGAAACATCTTATCACAACAGGCTTTCTCGTAAAACTCCTAGAGCTTATTAGATCTAGCTAGCTAGCATCATCATCTTAGTATTTTAAGGTGCTATTATTATTATTAAGTTAGATTGTGAGAGTACCCGATGTGTGCTAGTCTCTTTCCAAACACAAAAGAAGTCCTTCCAATGAATTAAAAACTCTGTTACCATGAAAGCTACACACAGTTATATTCACAGCATATACTCAGAGAAGCTAGATTAAAACATAAATACCCATGCTGGAAGGCTGCAGTGTAACTATTAAATGAAATAATAATAATTAATAATGTAAGGAGGAGGGGTGAGGTGGGGGTGCTAAGAAAACAGTCCCTTATTTTTTAAATAACATGTTGGCAACCCTAGGCAGACCTCCCCTCACCTTACTCTAAGCTGACTTTCTCCAGAATGGCTGTCTGCTGATGGATTTGGACAGACATCACAGCTCACATGGCTTCCCTCACAGCCCCATACAAGCAGGACTAGGTAATCCCTCACACTTAAAGTGATAGCTTGTCATTTTTAACCAGTTTCCAACATATCACATGCAGAGGCCACAGGAGCACGCTTGTTCAGAATGTCTTGTTAATTTTGCTTCCCATCTCCCACCAATGCGGGAAAGCAAAGATGCGTGGACTTTGTTTGTTTTGTTTTTTTACATTGGGTAACTGGATTGCTCAGGGGACCAGATATCTATCTATCATAAGAACGGCCATATTGGCTTAGACTAAAGGTCCATCTAGCCCAATATCCTGTCTTCCAACAGTGGCCAATGCCAGGTGCCCCAGAGGGAATGAACAGAACAGAGCAATCATCAAGTGACCCATCTCCTGTCGCTCATTCCCAGCTTCTAGCAAACAGAGGCTAGGGACACCATCCCTGCCCATCCTGGCTAATAGCCATTGATGGACCTGTCCTTCATGAACTTATCTAGTTCTTTTTGGAACCCGGTGATAGTCTTGACCTTCACAACATCCTCTGGCAAGGAGTTCCACAGGTTGACTGTGCATTGTGTGAAGAAATACTTCCTTTTGTTTGTTTTAAATTTCCTGCCTATTAATTTCATTTGGTGATCCCCTAGTTCTTGTGTTATGAGGAGTAAATAACACTTCCTTATTTATTTTCTACACACCAGTCATGATTTTATAGACCTCTATCATATCCCCCCTTAGTCGTCTCTTTTCCAAGCTGAAAAGTCTCAGTCTTATAAATCTCTTCTCATATGGAAGCCATTCCGTACCCCTAATCATTTTTGTTGCCCTTTTTTGAACCTTTCCCAGTTTCAATATATATTTTTGAGATGGGGCGACCACATCTGCACGCAGTATTCAAGATGTGGGTGTACCATGGACTTATATAGAGACAATATGATATTTTCTGTCTTATTATCTATCCCTTTCTTAATGATTCCCAATATTCTCTTCACTTTTTTGACTGCCACTGAACAGTGAATGGATGTTGTCAGAGAACTATCCACAATGACTCCAAGATCTCTTTCTTGAGTGGTAACAGCTAATTTTGACCCCATCATAGAATCATAGAATTATAGAATATCAGGGTTGGCAGGAACCTCAGGATGTATCTAGTCCAACCCCCTGCTCAAAGCAGGACCAAACCCAACTAAATCATCCCAGCCAGGGCTTTGTCAAGCCTGACCTTAAAAACCTCTAAGGAAGGAGATTCCACTACCTCCCTAGGTAACCCATTCCAGTGCTTCACCACCCTCCTAGTGAAAAAGTTTTTCCTAATATCCAACTTAAACCTCCCCCACTGCAACTTGAGACCATTGCTCCTTGTTCTGTCATCTGCCACCACTGAGAACAGTCTAGATCCATCCTCTTTGGAACCCCCTTTCAGGTAGTTGAAACATGTCTACCTGACCTTAAAAGCCTCTAAATTGTCTGTTATTCCTTTAAGAGAATAATATGATATAACTTGTTACCCCAAATGGAGTTACCCAGACACTTCAACTAGAACACACTGGATTAGATAAAATAATAAAACATATGTATTACCTACACAGAGAGAGATTTTCGGTGAGGACATGTAATGAGGCATAAAAGTCAGAAATGGTTACAAGAAAAATAGCAATAAGACATTTATTAATGCCTAACATAACAAACTATATTAGATTCAAACAAAGCTTCTCACCACATGCTCCAGCAGATGACTGACCAAACTCTCTGGTCAGGAAACCTTCCCCAGAGTCCATCGCATGCTTCCGTTGTCTCTTCAAGTGCAGTGAACGAGTTGGGCAGGGAGAGGGAAGGGTATCTTCGGATGTTTGTCTCTCCTTTTTATAGTTTCAGTCCCCCTCTTGAAGAAATATTTCCAGCTGAGAATCAGGAGCCAAAAAGTGTATGTGGAAGGATGTTCCTTGCTGCTTTTTTCACCTGTTTGAACTTCCTTTGTCTTCCCTTCCTGCTTGATGACTCTGTTTGCAGCTTAAATGCAAAATAAGCAGAGCACATGTTCCTTTGTTTAGGACAGACTTGCTTGCCAAATTCTGTTCGGGCCGGGCACTGGGGTTCGGAACATGTGTTAATAACGATACAGGGGATACAAACTTCACAACCATTGTTGCCACACACATTTGACCAGGACAACACTGACCAGCAAATTATGAGTTTTCAAATGATACCCTACAAAGCATACTTGTACAAAGATTATTACGATAGTGTGTAAAGTGTGATTACAGGGTGCGATCTGTCACAGGCCTCAAACCCCGACTCCCCAACTTGGCCTATGTCTGTTGGTTTCTGCTACGTTTTTCCAATGCTTGCTTCGTGAAATATGAAAAGCATTATCAATGTATCTCCTCACGGCCAACAGGCCACATGCCCGTGACTCTGAGATGTCCAGCGTCTCTGTGCAGGACTTTACAGCTCTTTATCAGTTTCCTCACAGGCCTCCTCAATAGGTAAAATTAGAATTAACCAGGGATTGCCTTTCCTCGCCAATAAATCCTGCTACTACCCCGCTTGCTGATCAATCACTGGCTCTTACAAAGGTAGCCCAGGATTGATCAGTCGCTAACACAGCACAGCTCTAAAGAACAACAGCAATAAAGTGACCGGCACAGTAATAAGGCTGAATGTAACTGCAGGCTTTGGACTCGATTGGTTTCTGATATTGAGGGATTACATGTTTGTTCAACAGCAATAAACTTCCAAAGGTTTATAGGGTCATAAAAACACTACGACTGCTTCCATTTGGGGCCTGTGTATAATTTACTCGGGTAGGTTTCCTCTCTAATGGTGCAGCACAAGTGATTGGAGTTCTATTAGCTGGAAACATTACATCTACATTTTCAGAATTCTCATAAATAATTCTGCTCAGTGGAAGGTGTCCCAGTCTGGATCGCTCTGTGTGAGCGAGAGAGAGATTATTCTGCAGCGATGGAGAAGGCAGCCACCATAATGTCATATAAATTGGGGTTCCTGCAACCTGGTTTATCCACTGTCATTTCTCCTGACTAATTTGCGTGCCATTTTCGAGCTAGAAATGGAACTGCTGCTTCTGCCAAGCCACAGGGTGAAGTCATTCGGATCCTCTGGAATGCAGTCACTCAGAATGATCCTGCCCAGGGCACTTGGAATTCCCGACCACTCAGAGCTGCATTAAGCATCTGAGACGCTTTGGAGTGATAAATGAAACGTTAAACTGAATCACAATCAAATAAGGTCCCGGGTCTAAGTACAAAGCGTGAAGAGCTGGAAGCTCATCTCTCTGTGGCACTTCATCTTTCCCTACAGGGGCGTTCAGCCTACAGTGGCAAGGGGATTTCAGCTCACAGGAGGCAGAATGTATTGCATTGTAAGTTTCCCCAGTGTCTGTATAACACCTAGACAAGGGGAGTCCTGATCCTAAATGGGGTCTCTGGCTCCTTCTGCAATTAATAATCATCATAAATTGTTACGGGTGGGCCACATGGTCATTGATTTTCGCAGAACATTTTAGAAGTATTTTCATCCTTATTCAAAATTTTCCACCAAAGTTTTCTCGCTTCTCCCTCCGTCCCCAACACACGATTTTTCAGGTTTTAAAAACCAAAAATATCCAGTTAGGCAAAGATGGCCATTTTTCATTTTAAAAAAAGTTTCAGTTGAACAGTTTTAACCAGCTCGACTAGGCTTAGAGAATAACCGTGACAGATGTGAGTCCTATCACTCAGTGCATGGCTGGAAAGTGTCACACTGTGATGAAGGCAGGATAAGAACCTGTATAGAACTCTCAGGGTTACTAGCCACACCGATCCTGGCGTGATGTTGACAGCTCCAGCTCCAGTTCCCATGGTGTGTAGTAGGTCACACACTGACTCTTGGCTTTTGCAGGTGTGGCCCCCGGTTCCAATGACTTTTGAGGGGCCCTGACCTGCCTGAATCAGCTCTGTGTCTCAGAATTGTTGCAGTGTGTGCTATGGCAGAGCAGGACAGGGTGTGAGTGGGTCAGGGGAAGCCGTTTCTCCAAATGTCAGTGTGACGTTACACCCCATATTCCTCACAGAAATATTGTTATGGTATGAATATGGCATAACTAAGATACGTTTCATTAAAGATGGGTCATGTGAGATATCATGGAAAAGGTTGTGATCTACTGAATGTGTTTATCCAATTTGTGTACATGCATCACTTCTGTATCTAAAGTTAGGAATATTGTCTTTGTAACAACTACAACTGTGTGGGTGTGTGCTTGGGAAATGCCCACCAGACAGTAAGCAATCAGCCTTAATGGGCCATTAGAAGACAGTGAGTCTTCGAAGATGTGGATCCCCCATCTTTCCAGGAGTTCCTTCCTGTGGAGCTTGCAAATAAACCTTGTCTCTTGGTTGCCCTGACACTGCAAGGTCATGTGATAATGTCACCTGGTACAAAATACCACCTTGGACACTGCTGGTACTATTCCACTTCCTGCCTTATGTAAATTCTATTTAAGGCTGGGAAGCAAGGCAATCTGGACTCTCCTCCATTGTCTGCCCAGGAAAGAAGACTGCTAAAAACACCTGAAAGGAAAGGCAGGGTTGAGTCCAAGCTGAGACAGGGGTCCAGTTTGTAAAGAGAAATAACTGGAACTCGAAGCTACAAAACCTCTGCAACTCGCCTAAAACAGCATTTAGAGTGAGAAATTACATTTTGTTACCTGTTTCTTGAGTGTATTAAGCTTAGTTTGCGCGGTTTGTTTTATTTGCTCAGCAATCTGCTTTGTTGTTTGCTATCCCTTATAGTCACTTAACATTCACCTTTTGTAGCTAATAAACTTATTTCTTGTTTATTTCAAACCCCAGTTTGTGCTATTCATATCGGGGATGGGGGATCTGTGTATGTCTCTCTCCACATTGAGGGAGAAGGCGAATTTTTATGAGCTTGCGCTGTGCAGATCTTTCTATACAGCACAAGACAATATTATCTGGGGTTTATACCCCCCAGAGGAGGTGTGCATGTGAGTGCGAGACAATCCCTGAGCTGATTCCTCCCACCCAGAGTTGATCTCAGGGTCCGTTTGCAGCTGGGTGTGCCCCACCTGTGTGTGTGCTGGGGAAGGCTTGAGGGCCTGGGAAAGAGGAACAGAGTGAGGAAACCCAGGCTGATGGAACGGATGGACACAGCACATCAGGTGGCATCCTGGACGGAGGGATCCAACCCATCATAGGCAGAGGTGTTGGTGACTCTCATGAGATTCTAGCAATTATTTGACCTGCTTATTTCCTGTCTAATGTCCTTTGGGAAGGGGAGTTTGAAAACAAACATTTTTTTTAATTAAAACCTCAGGACAGTTTCACCCTTTGTGTGTGTGCATGTGTGTGTGTATTTGCATAAGTATATTGTGAGTGGGGCGCTGGCAAGATGGACATAAAATCAAAAAGAAATTGTGAAATGCTCCAGTATTTGGTGTTCCCACGCAGAGTGTGTACCGGTCAAACCATGTTGGTTAGAGTATGATTTTGTCACTGATATACCGACACAGCCCTTAGTGCAGATGCAGTTATACTGGTACCAAGGTACCTTGTACTGGTACAGTTTATTCCCCTTTTGTGTGCAGACAAAGCCTTAGTGATGGGCAAGGCTCAGCGGTTCAATGTGCATAAGCAGCAGTTAAATGTTTCTATCTGAACTGTTTGTATCTGCAGAAGTGTCCTGGCAATCTCCCAGGACCAGGTCTCTTTATGAGATCTCCAATATGTGTTAGTTCCGCTCACCAGCTTCTTATCCTGACTTTGTTCTTATTTCTTTGTTTGTCCACTGGCAGAGCCTGTATTGTTCTCAGTGCTGTACAAACGCAGAAGAACTCCTGGTCCCTGCCCCAAAGAGCTCTGAAAAGCTAAAGCAAGGAGAGACAGAAACTAGAGAGAGGGGACATGAATAGGATTGCAAATGCAAAATATTAACAGCACAATATTTTTAAACTATCTTGAGAATTCATCTGGGAACAATGAGCCAGCCACCCACACAGAATGGGGCACTGTATCCTGGACAGCAGTGACTCTGTGAAGATTTAGGGGTAATCATGGCCAAGCAACTTAACATGAGTGCCCAGTGTGGTGGTATGGCAAAGGAGGAGCAGGGAGGTGGTTTGATCTCTGTATAGGGTGAGACTGATACCAGAATACTGCCTCCAGTTCTGGTGTTCACATCTTCAAATGGATGTTGGCGAAGGGCAGAAAAGAATCAGAAAAATGATCTGAGGACTGTAGAAAATGCCTTATAATGAGAGACTTAAACTCAATCTGTTTAGTTTATCCAAAAGAAGATTGAGAGGTGACTTGATTACAGTGTATAAGAACCTTCACAGTAAGAAAATACCAGGACTCTTTAACCTAGCAGCAGGGCCGGCACTGGCTTTTTTGCCACCCCAACCAAAAAAAAAGGGGGCGGGACCACCAGAGCAGCAAAACAGGGGGAAAAAAACGGCGCGGCTGGAGCAGCAAAGCGGAGAGGCGGGGGGAGAAACAACGGTGCAGCCAGCAAAGCAGGGGAAAAATAAAACAAAAAACCCTACAGGGCGGCCAGAGCCAGGGGACTCCTGTGCTGCATAGTGCGCGCCCGGTCTAATGGGGGGGAAGGGGAAGGAGCGGGGGAGAGAGAGAAGGGGGGCGGCCAGCGCTTCAGCAGGGCACTCACCATGCAGCCCCGACCGCCGCGCCACCTGCCGGGAGGGCTCTGCTCCCCTCCTCCGTACTGTCGCCGCCCCCTACAGGGCGGCCGGAGCAACGAACAAAAAAAAAGCGGCCGTGCCGCCCTAGGATTGGGCGGAAGCCGCCCCGTAGAATCTGCCGCCCCAAGCACGAGCTTGCTCAGCTGGTGCCTGGAGCCGGCCCTGCCTAGCAGAGAATGACAGACCAAGAACCAATGACTGGAAGATGACCCTGACAAATTCAAACTAGAAATAAGACACACATTCTTAATAGTTATGGTGATTAACCAAATTTGAAACAAACTACCAAGGGAAGTAATGGATTTCCCATCTCTTGGATTCTTCTGATTAAGATAAGATGCCTTTCTGGAAGAAAGCCTTTCATGAAACATAAATTATTAGCCTCAATACGGGGTAATTAGGCAAAATTCTATGGCTTGCGTTAAATGGAAAGTCAGTGACTGATTAGTTCCTTCTGGCCTTAACTTCTATTCATTTATTAACTTCATACCAAAAAAAACACATTAAAAGAAAAGATTGCAAATTCAAGCACTCAAAAGTTAGGAAAGGGCAGAATTAAGGTTGCCTGTGTAACCTTAATTTGCCCCCTTGTGCATATGAATTATGATACAGTCTTTGATTACATGAGCACATACTGTTTTTTTTCCACAGGATCTCTGCCTCATTCAATGTGCAGGATGGACTATGCCCTTGGACTGCATCAGGGTTGTGTAGTAAACAAGACTGTTGTCTGTCGGGCCCTTACCTAGTACTGAGCAAAATTCAGAATTTCAATCCTGTGGGAAATTCCAATATTTCATCATCTTTTGCATCCCAAATTGTGATGAACAGCTGAAATATGGATGTTTTATGTGAAACAAAATAGCCTGAAAAAAATTGATTTGGAAATGCAGAAACTTTTCATTTTGACATTTTTTATTAAAACAAAATATGTCAGTTTTCCTGAATAAAAATGTTCCATTTTGGTTTGTTGAACTGACTCTACCCAAAAATGTTTTGGGTCAATTCAGCTATCCAAAGTATTCTGATTTGGGTCAAAGTGACCTGAAATGAAATATTTCATTTTGGATTCCTTCTTGGCCAAACTGAAATTTTCCCACAGAAAATGTTGATTGTTCAGAAATTGCATTTTCTGTCAAAAAGTCATTTCAACAGGAAATTCTCAACCAGCGATGCCCCTGTCTTATTTGTTGCAGAAGTTGGACGATGTGTAGTGAATGATGAAGGGGATTACAGGAGGAGAAAGGACAATCTCACGGTCAAGACAACTGAATGCTACCCTCTGCCAGAGTTCCTGTGTGATTCTGGGCAAGTCACTTAAACAAGCCTTTTCACAGGTGGTCACTAACCCTGTGTTCCTCACTTTCTGGGTATCTATTATATATAAAAGATCCAAAAGCACTGCATTTATTCAGGAAATAGAAAGCTTATTATAACAACCATTTTCTGTATTCTGGAATTTTTGTTAATTTTTATCTGCTTGCTTGTTATTATACCTACATTGGGTGGCTGCTTCTTACTTCTGAGATTCATTGACCTAAAATTGTGTGCATTGAGTAAGATAACGTATTGGTGAATTATGAATGTGGCTCGCAGTGTACACTGTTTGTATTTTTTTTAAGGAGTACTTCAAGTTTTTGCTTGTTCTTCTCTAGCACTTAGCACTTAGCCACGAGAATGTGCCAGCCTGGTACAACATCTTCTCACTGCTCTTTACTAGGATGAGAATGAAGAGGCTCATAATATTTGACTCATCCATCAAATCCTCAGGAATGAATGGAACATGGAGACAGAATTCTCCTCTCTCTTGAGCTGGTCGGAAAATGATATTTCCATCCATGGGAAATTCTGATATCTTGACATTTGTTTTCACCCCAGATCAGGATGGAAAGTGAAATCTCATCTATTTTCATGGACCAAAACTATTTAGAAAAACAAATGTTTTTGAAATGTTGATTCAAAATGAAAGTTTTCTTTTCAAATTGATATTTCAACTTCCAAATGCCATTGCAAGTCGAAACATCATTTCAAAATCCAATGTTTCATTTACTAGCAACAGTTCAAAATTAAATGTTTTGATTCAAAACGTCACTTTGGAAAATCACGGAGGGGTTTGGGTTTTTTTTTTAAAGGAATTGACATTTCCCCACTGAGAAGTTAGAAGAAACCACATTTGCCAGTGAAAAAAACATTCCATAAGAAAACTTTCCACTAGTTCTCCCGCTCTCCATTAGTGGAGATGGGCAGAACAAGACTGAGGCACATTGGAAAGGGGCTGGATGAATTCTTGCACTATCCCACGTGGTACCTCTCCTGTAGACAAAGGCTCTGATTCTGCAATACTTAGCATGTACTTATGGATGAGATTGTCGGTAAGTCTGGGAAGGCTCCCTTGACCTCCTGTGAAAATCCCAGTGTAGGGATGCACTTCATCTTAATCTGTTTTGCTGAATCAAGGCCCAAGAGCAACTTCAGCCTCCAGGGTTGACAAGCAGACTCTTATTTCACTACCACCGATAGCTTCTCCTATGGAACCCAGAAGAAGAGGAGGAATGGCCTAGCGGTTAGGGCACTAACCTAGAACTTGCGAGACCTGACTTGAGTTCCCTGCTCTGCTAGAGGCTCCCTGTGTGACCTTGGCAGGTCACTTAGCCTCTCTGGCCTCGGGTCCCCTCTCTACAATGGGAGTGACAACCCTACCCTGCCTCATGGGAGGATGTGAGACTGAATGCACTAGTGATATGGAAATGGGAACCAGGTTAAGTATCTAAGGTAGAGAGCCATTTTCCTGACCCTTATCTGTACTCCAGGGTAGGGAATTTGAAGGGGAGAATATCATATATTCATCATGTACTACTCCCTATACAAATTCATAAGTAGAAATGAAAGAACAACTTAATGCGCCTTTAGTTATTGGATTTGCCTGTTTTCCAATCCCAATTCTTGACCTGCTTCAACAAACAGGGGAACAAATACACTAGCTTTTGATTTATTAAAATGAGATGGTGCATTTCTTTATCACATTCCTTTCTTTTGTGTGTATTTGCAGCACCTCTCTTGCAGTGACTTGCTTCAGCTGCTTCCCAGCTGATGGCTAAATCTAGGTGTCAAGCCGTCCTGCAGGCTCAAGAGTACGAGTGCCAATCTCAGGGCAGTCAGTTAGGAACCCCACAAACCCCAAATCAGCTGTGAGTTCTATACTTATATTTCATCAACCAGTTATCTAGTGTAAACGTTTCAGGCAGTAGAACAGCCTAAACAGAGAGTCACAGACAGTCCCCTTGGGTACTCTGATCTGTCTCAGCACCCAGGTGAACCTACCTTTGTGAGAGCTGGTCACTCCACCCACGAATCACAGCAATATTCAGGTTACTCTCAATCCCAACAGACCAGTCACTTACCCCAGGTCACCTGCACCTTAGAACTCACACCAAAGACAACGCATGTAACCAATCGTATAATAAATTAACTAAAGATTTATTGGCTAATAAAAAGAAACGAGAGTTATTTACAAGGTTAAGGCAGGTAAACATACATACGCAAAAGAGTTATAATCTTAAATTTCAAAAGGTAGAATCATAGAATCCTAGACTATCAGGGTTGGAAGGGACCTCAGGAGGTATCTAGTCCAACCCCCTGCTCAAAGCAGGACCAAACCCAACTAAATCATCCCAGCCAGGGCTTTGTCAAGCCTGACCTCAAAAACCCCTAGGGATGGAGATTCCACCACCTCCCTAGGAACCCATCCCAGTGCTTAGAAGTAATAGAAGCTTCTATAATAACCAAGCTCTGTACGACCTTTAGGGCTAACCCAGACTAAGCACTGGGGTTCTCTTGCTTATGTCTAGAAAACCTTCCCCCCACACAGAGTCCAAGGAGCACTGAGATCTAGTTCCTTCCTGTGGGGTTTTTATTCCCTTCCCCCAAGTGCTCTGAGCTGCAAACTCAGCTGATGGAGGAATACAGTCGCATGACTCGTCTTCATGGTTGGAGGAAGAGCAGAGCAACAAAGCCTTTGTCCTCTTTGATGTTCCACGATAGTCTGTCGTCTTCCTGTAACACCTTCTGTTGAAGACTAGCACTTTACACTAGTTAATGTCTCGCTCCTATCCGGAGACGCACACAGTCCCAGAGGCTTACAGTACACGCTCTCCAATATTACCTGACAATATAGGATACGGATGTTACAAGGGAGACTAATGCCTGCAGCAACTCAGAAGCATTTGGAAAAGTCTAAATGCTAAACACATTCTTATCATCCTAATATCTGTTTGAACAATACTAACTGCCAGGTGAGCCAGACTGATCCCAGCCAGGTATTTGTCAGTGTTCAGATGAGACACAGGGACCTTGGCGTGAGCTGGCACCTACTCTGCCAGCATCACCATAGGGTCAAATCCCGCTTTGTTACACCAGTGTCATCCTGGTGTAACCCCAGTGCTACTGAGCAGAATCTGGTCCTCAGCCTTTAAAATTTAGCCAAGGTTTTGTAAAAAGAAAAGTTGGCCAGTATGAAGGGAAAGGGCTAAAGGCGCCAGCCTTCGGGTTTCACATGGCTCTGGTGGTACAAACTGACCAAGGGCATCTTCAGACATTCATAGGGCTGGTCCACACTAAGAAGGGGGGTCGAACTAGGGTACGCAAATTCAGCTACGTGAATAGCGTAGCTGAATTCAAAGTACCCTAGTTCGAACTACTCACCCATCCAGACGCCGCGGAATCGAAGTCCGCGGCTCCAAGGTCGACTCCGCCACCGCCGTTTGCAGTGGTGGAGTTCCGGAGTCGACTGGAGCGCGCGGGGAGTTCGAACTATCGCGTCCAGATTAGACGCGATAGTTCGAACTCCGAGAAGTCGAACTCACTGCGTCGACCCGGCAGGTAAGTGTAGACTAGCCCATAGACTCATAGACTTTAAGGTCAGAAGGGACCATTATGATCATGTAGTCCGACCTCCTGCACAACGCAGGCCACAGAATCTCACCCGCCCACTCCTGTAACAAACCCCTAACCTATGTCTGAGTTATTGAAGTCCTCAAATCGTGGTTTGAAGACCTCAAGCTGCAGAGAATCCTCCAGGGACCAGCCCCCAGCTCCCGGGCTGCGGAGTGGCCGTGGAGCACAGCAGCAGAAGTAGCCCTCCACAGCCCCAATGCCTGGCTGGGAGCCCCTGGCCTATGGGCCTGGGCCGCAGGCTGGATGCCGCGCAAAGCAGGGTGGTGGCCACGGGAGCTCGGGGAAGGGGCAGAGCTTAGCGAGAAGCACAGGGAGCGAAGGAGAGGGATGAGTCTGAGAGGAGGCTGGGAGTATGAGAGACAGGGGTGACCGTGGAGGCGCTGTCAGGACTCAGGGCCTGCAAAGGAGCAAGTTAGGGCAATATAACGAACACAGCTGGCCCATAGTAGGCTGCCTGATTGGCAGGTGGGCGGAGTCAGCAGAGTGGCTCTTACGCCCAGCAGCAGCTGCAGCTGTTCAGTGGCCATTTGTCCATCTCTGTGATAGGTCCTGCACCTCCATGTTCCCTGAGTGCCTCACGCCAGGGGCTCCTGACTCTCGGCTCTGGGGCCTGGCCTCTGAGTCCTGACTCCTGCTCTAACCACTGGGCATGGCAGCCCATGCCCTGATAGGAGCTGTCAGTGGTGGTGAAGGGTGAAGGCTTTATATGGAGGAGGAATCCCCCAGTCCTGCCCCTCTCCCATGCAGCAGCATTGCTTCCACCTCGCCCAGGGCCCTCTGTGGCCCTGCAGGGGGTGCAGGCACCCGCTTCAGTTATCCCTGCGAAGGGCGACGAGAGCCCAGCAAAGCGGGGAGGGCTCACACTGAAGTGGACAGACTATCATGGAAACACCACCACCACCAGGTCCCCCTACTGGATTCCAAGCCCCTCGCAAGCTGCGGTGATCACGCTGGGGCAATCCGCCCATTAACAGCTCCTCACCTTACTCCTGCTCCCTGCAGTCTGAGCCTCCCAGAAAAGTCAAACCCATCCAAGCCCAGCCTAAGGCAGCGGGTTGCAGGATGCCCCCACTCAGAAAAAGCATCAACGTGCCGGTGTCACTAATTAAAGCTAGAAAGACAAAGCTCCTGTATTTCACTGCTCTCCTTGCACCCGGGAGGGGATTTTTTATTAACCAGGCTTAATTTAAATACAAATTCCCTGAGTCAGATTAATCTAGCAAAGCAAGAGGAAATTCTCCACAGCCCACAAATCTCAGGCAAGGAAAAGGTGCTGGAGTCGGTGGGGCTGCACTCGCGGGGTGATGCTAGCCCTGTTGGTACCTGGCATTCTGAGCGGGATACGAATGAAATGGATCTCATACCGGAGAGGGAGAACCACATGGGAGCCCAGGGAGCCATGTGACCAACTGAATGGGCAGAGATCTGTGCCACAATCAGGGTCATCGGCACTGGCATAACAACGTGATGCCCGTAGCATCGTCTGCATTGGCGATGAGCCCTGGCCACAGCATTCAGACCCTGAGCCCCGCGTGGGTCGGGGTATCTGCGTCTGGGATTCGGTTCTGCCCAGGATAGGGTGCCATCACAGCATTTGCACCCAGAGCCAGGGATGAATTTGGCAGCACAGCAGGGAGCAGAATGGGCAGAGGGACCCCGAGGGGCAGCTGTCTATTGACACATGTGTAGAACTTGCAGCTGTGCCGGCTGGCCGAGGGGAGGAGAAGCAGCTCAGTGAGAGACTTGGGCAGCAATGTGCCAGCCACGGGCGAGGGGGGCAGTGAAAGCCAGGTTTTCATTTGGAGGCTCTCAGTGAAACTGGTTCAACCATTGAACCTTTGGCTCATTACACCCACCACCATCCACACAGGTATCCCATAATGCCAAAAGTCAGCCTGGACCCCCATCAGTCCCACTGAGAGGCAAGCTCAGCCTCTGCTCTCGTGGTTTGTGCCCTGCCTAGGGGCTCATGAAACCTCTGTTCTTATCCCGGCTAAGACCCTTCCTCGGCCATGCCTAGTTCCCCTGGGACACAGCAGGGCACAATCCAGACTAGTGAGCAGCTGTGTCATCCCTGCCTTGCAACTTGGGTGCCCTTTTCACGGCCTTCCTGAAGTAGCTCCCATCTGGGCCACTCGAGAACAGCCTTTCAGCATGCACGCCACACGCTGAGTGTCTGGCACTGCAGCCTGCCAGCCACTCTGGCTCTCCCCAGCCTGGGTTATACAGCACAGGGACCCCAACACACCCCTAGCCTCCAATTTTCCCTCTGAACTGCATGACCTGTGCAGTCCAGCCCTCTCCTGGACAATACAAATGATATGATCTGTTATTCCTTTAAGAGAATAATGTACACACAACCCGTCATCCCAAATGGAGTTTTCCAGACACTTCAGTGTAAACACACTGGATTAGATAAAACAATAAAACAAGTTTATTAACTACAAAGAGAGATTTTATGTGAGGACAAGTAATGAGGCATAAAAGTAAAAAATGGATAGAAGAGAAATAAAGGTACGATGTTTACTAACGCCTCACATAACAAACTATATCAGAGCCAAGCAGAGTTTCTCACCACATGCTTTCAGCCATCTTACTGACCAAACCTTGTAGGTCAGGACATCTTTTCCCACAGTCCAGTGAATGCTTCCTTTGTCACTTCAGGTGCAGGGAAAATAATGAGCAGGGAGAAAGAGTGGATCCCTTGGGATGTCTGTCCCCCTTTTTCTATAATTTTAGTCCCTCTCTTGAAAAATATTTCCAGGTGGTCACCAGGAGACAAAAATTCAATGTGGAAGGCTGTTCCCGGCTGCTTTTTCTCACCTGTTTGAGCTTCCTTTGTTTCCTTTCCTGCTTGATGACTCAGTTCCTCCGCCTGCTCTTTGCTTAAATGCAAATCAAGCAGAGCACACATTCCTTTGTCTAGGACAGACCTGTTTGCCAGGCTCAGTCTGGGCAGGGTTGTGGGGTTTGGACCATGTGTTAATAACACCATAAAGTGGAATCTTACACCTTCACGTACAATGTTGCCATGCATATTTTATAAGGATGACACTGACCAGAAAATTCTGAGTTTTCAAATGATCCCTTATAAGGCCTACCTTGTAAAAAGACTATTACAATAGTGCATAGGGTGTGAATGCAGGGGGCCAGTCTGTCACACCCCTTCCACCTTTTCCTTGTCTATGTAGACTGTGAGCTATTAGGGGGTGACTGTCTCTTACAGAATGTACAGCGCCTGGCACATTAGGGCCTTGATCTCGGTTGGGGCCCCTCCAGGCCACCTGGGAATCAAACTAAACATCACAGATAATGAGAACCCTGGGCTCCAAGCATCAATTTAACCAGGCAGAGAACTCTCCAGAGTTCTGTGAAGAAGGAATCAAAACACCACCACAAAAACGTTCCTCTCTAACAAATGTTCATATTTCAAATGTAATTATGACTGTTTTCAGAGTGTGAGGACGTATTTAGTCTCACAAAGCAGAGATAATTTATTCATGAGCAGAACTGCAAGAGTGCCCAGGCAGAAGCCTCTCCATATTCATAGGGGATTATTAAGTTGGTGGTTGCGAAGGGTTTCTTTGCGTCAGTCTGTAGTGCACGGGTGCATGAGACGGATGTGTGAGGAAGGGCTGGCAAAGACACTCAGGCAGAAAGGGCTATTTGCATGATGAAGGATTGTTAGTATAAAAGCCTGGCAATGTTCAGGGGACTGACTGTCTGCTTGGTGGTGTGGGGGAAGCACACCAGCACATTTCCCATCCTGCAGACCTGGGGTGATCACTCAGTGTCCATCTAAACCCAGCTTCCAGGTGCATTTCTGACTCCTCCTGAACATCCATGGTCGAGGACAGGAAGCTGGACCTGACATCCCCATCCTGACCCGACACTGATCCTGGCTCTTCAACACACATGCATGGTACTGAATGTCAAGGACCAGAGTGGGAAGACTCCTTTGTGGGCATTGGGGAGGGACACGCATGGCCCTTCCCTCTCTTGTGTGGCTCGTGCAGAGGTCTGTCACAGCCGTAGTGTCTGCCCTCAGGGGCTCAATCTTCAAGGGCCACTTGCCCCCAAAGGGAAACAGAGGAGACTTGGCCCTGATGATGTCCCCAGCCTCTTTTTGACAGAAGCTGGGAATGGGCGACAGGGGATCGATCACTTGATGATTCCCTGTTCTGTTCACGCCCTCTGGGGCACCTGGCATTGGCCACTGTCGGAATACAGGATACTGGACTAGATGGACCTTTGGTGTGACCCAGTCTGGCCGTTCTTACGCTATGTTCTTATGGCTCCAACAGCCCACCCACATCTGCACTGGTGCACGGCACAGGCCAGCTGCATCGGGGGAGCATCTTGCACCCCGCCAAACACCAGGCTGTTCAGGGAGGGTGGGCCTCTCTCTGGTACAGTCTCCACCCCCTCAAGGTCCCCATGGGGAGGTGCGATCTCAAACAACTCCCTGCTCAGGCCACATGCTCAGTCTCACCAGTTAGCCCTAAAATGTATAACTAGAGCCGGAGGGAAACCTTTTGACGAACAATTTTGTCCAAAAAAAAACAACAACCGGGTTTCACTGAACTTGATTTAACCCCTCAGTTGGGATGAAATGTTTCAGTCTTAGGAAATGAAATAATTAGGGGGGGGAAACTTAACATTTTTGATTGTTTCCAAAAAGTTTCATTTCAAAACTGTAGGGAAGTGCCACCTTCTTCTATTTTCCCCCTAGAAAAGGGAAGGTTAAAAGAAAAAGGTAAACGGTGAGCAAAGGTAACACTTTTACTTTTGTAAGTAACATTTTCAACACTTTCTTATTGATTCCCAGCTGAGAAAAGCTGGAGGACAGTCAAAGTGTGAGAAAGTAGGTTTTCCTACACTTCCTTCATTTTTCACACCTTCCCCTGGGAAATCCATTATTTTCCACTGGAATAATTTCAAATGTGGATTTTTCTTATGGAAATTCCAGCTCTTTATAACTGCTGGTTTTCACTCCTTGTTGTGCAGATTGGCTGGTCCTAGCTCTCTGGACAACTGCAAATGTGACAGAGAATCCATTCCCTGTGGCTGCAAAAAAAAAGTGCCTTGAAATGTTTGAGAATTGGACATAACTGAAAAACAAGGGAAGGAATTTTGCTCAGACTTTCCAGAAATCATTCTCTTTGGGCCGAACTGAGCATTGAAAACATCGGCCCCAAATGGGCTCTGACGAGCATGAGGAGCTGAGCTAAGATTTCGTAACAGACGTCCCCACCTACCAACAAGAACTGTTATCAGCCAAGTTGACATCTAAAGCCGGTCAACATTGTTAACAGAAATATTTTCCATTGAGAAAAGGATTTTTGTGGAAAATGATTTTTTTCAGAACACTGTTGCTTTCATTGAAATATTTCAATGGAAATTTTCAAAAAGAAAATGTTCATTTTGTTTCATTTAAATGAAATTTTGTGTCTTATTTTTTCAAAAAGCAAAACATTTTTGAAATTTGAAATTTTAGGGGGGGGGGGGGGGTGTTTTGTTTGTTTGCCATTTCTCCTCCTTTTTTGCCATTGAACACGACCGAATGACTGGGCAGAGGAGGTGTCTCCTTTCAGTTCTTCTTTTTCTTTTTTTCCTTTCTCCAACTTTGGAAAAGAGAGAGGAGCCAAAGGAAAATGAAACCTGATCCCTGTGTCACTGCCTGAAAGTTGCAGATGTTTGGGAAGTTACAGCTGGGGAAAAAAAGTGAGGGGGAGAAAACCAAGCCCTGGAAATTATTGGCATATTGCACGAAAGGAGAGACGAGGGAAAAACAAAACTTTGAAATTTTTGGAAAACTTATGTTGTGAAAAATGTTGCCAAGCCAGAACATAGGTGCATTCTGAGCCGTGTGAAACAGAAACAAATCATACATTCCCCAAAAGCTAAAAAAAAATGTTTATCATTTTTCCACCAGCTCTACGGGTGGCCTTGAATCTGCAGCATGGAGAGCATCAGAGCCAGGAACCTGCCGTCCAGCCCCTCCACCGAAGAGGGAGAGAGGAGCAGGAGTGACTGTGGGGAGCTGGTTGAGCCCTTCACGCCCACAAGCTGCCTGGTCTTTAGGCACTTTCAGTAGCAGGGGCATCATGTGACTAGCAGGTCTCCTCCCAACAGCCTCTCAGATGGATCCGTGGTCTATGCTGGGGGCCACATGGGGACAGCAATGGCAAGCAGGTTGTTGGCACCCCTGGGGAGAGGACGAGAAGGAGGTGGAGAAAATAGTTCTCAAGCCATGGACCCAATATCTCCTTGCACATCTGTCTGTCTTGTCTATTCAGACTGTAAACTCTCCGGGGCAGAGACTGTGTATCCCCATGGGCTTTCTCCTTCTGGCTCAGAAGGGAAGTACTCCTACCTCCCTGCAATCTCCTCTGGCCTCTGCTGTGGGAAGCACTCGCTGTGCGTCTCCACCGTTGTGAGGTTAGAGTTAGCCACACGTTTGCTTTGCCCAGCTGCTGAGTGAACATTCCTGGGGAACCCTGTGCTGAGAGTGACTACAGCTGTGATTATCTGCATGCACTCGGCTCTGGCTGAGTCCATGTCTTCATTAGGCCAGTTTGGGTAATGCAGGGCAGCTGAGGGCAGGAGCGCGGTGCGTCTCTGGCTGTGGGCTGGAACTCCCGGGAGCTCCTTTGTCAGATGACAAATGCCAGCAAGGAGCTGGAATCTCTGCTCAGCCGGAGCTCTGGCTGCAGGAGGCTCATTCAGACTAATCTGGCGGATTTGCTGGCAGGCAGTCTTGGCCATGGGTCACCATGGCTCTGAGAACTGCAGCCTCCAGGAGGCTTGCCCGGGGCACCTTTCCTTGTGCTGGTTAGTACCGTGCACCATGAGTGTTCCCACGGGAGCCAACGGGAATACGGGTGGGGCCGGGGCTTCTCCTTGGCAGGAAGGGCATCGCTGTGGGGGCTGGGAAAAGGGGGAATTCTCACACTGGGGAGGGAACAATGGTGTTTGAACAAGGTGCTGGGATCCTTCCAGTTCCAGGATGCAGTGGGGTGGCAGGAAATCCCTCTTTAATTTTTGTCTGAATTCCCCCTGCTCTGGGCGATGCCTACGCCCCTTTGTGTTAGCGTTTCATGAACGCCCAGGTGGTCACATGCACTAACCAGGCCTTAGGCGCCGACTCCATGGGTGCTCTGGGGCTCAAGCACCCACTGAAAAAAAAATAGAGGGTGTTCAGCACCCACAGGGCTGGATTAATCTTTTGTGGGCCCTGGGGCCCGAACCATGGCCAAGCCCCCTGCTCCGCCTGCACTCTGCCCTGAGGGCTCACCGATGCTCCGCTCCAAGGCCCCACCCCTGCTCCACCTCTTCCCACCAAGGTCCTGCCCCAGCTTGGCCTCTTCCCTGCCAAGGCCACACCTGCCACTCACACCTGGGGGTGGGGGAGAGGGAGGAGAGGAGCACCCACGGCAAAAACAAAAATCAGCGCCTGTGACAGGCAACTTGTCTGACCAACTCCAGGTAACCAACACCGCTCAAAGCAGTAAATATTTGCTGAGGACTGTAGGAGACGGAGCCAGAGAGTCAAAAAAGGCAGTCCCCAAGAAAGGTGTGGAATAGTTTTCACTAATGGAGACATCTGTGGGTTTTGTAACCTGCTCGCTGACATTTTGCCAGCAGATCGAGGGACAGGATCATTCCCCTCTATTCGACATTGGTGAGGCCTCATCTGGAGTCCTGTGTCCAGTTTTGGGCTGTTGTGTATTTGGTTGTCATGGGTTTTGTTACTATGGCAACTGAGTTAGACTATTAAGGGATAGCTCAGCCGGTTTCAACCGGCTGAGTGAGCTCTCTGTGTCTGTAAATAAAATGGAGGTTTTGGTTAGCTGTCTGCTCTCTGGCCTCAAGTGATTGCTTCCTACACCGGCTGCCCCAAGGATATAACACTGGCGACGAGGGTGGGATCCTGGTGCTGCTCCAGTAACAGAAGGAAGTAGAAGTCAAGGTAAAGACCAAACAAAGAAAAAAAGCTGCTTGTTTGCACTGACTGTGAAAGTGAAACTAAAAATCATGGCTACTCTGACCAGGCCCCTGGAGCCTTTTGATGAGAATACAGAGCAGTGGCATGTGTATACTGAGCGTTTTGAGCTTTTTGGTATTGCAAATGACATTACAGAAGAGAAGAAGGTGCCAATATTCTTAACTGTTGTAGGGGCTAAAACCTACTCTCTGCTACGCAGCTTACTACACCCTGTTAAGCCTGAGACTAAATCTTACAGTGACATTGTGGAAATCCTGGAGTCCCATTTCTCCCCAAAACCACTGGTAATTGTTGAAAGATATAGGTTCCACAAAAGAGACCAAAAGGAAGATGAAACAGTTGTACAATTTGTAGCCATTTTAAAAAAGCTAGCAGAACACTGTGAATTTAAAGAGATGTTAAATGATGCCCTGCGTGACAGGTTAGTGTGTGGCCTCTGCAGTGAAGCTATACGGAAGTGCCTACTGACAGAGGCTCAGCTTACATTACAGAAGGCTGTTGATATTGCTGTCTCCATGGAACTGGCTACAAGGGAGGCACAATACATCGGTGCACCCCCTAGGGTGCAAAAAGTGTCACAAGAACCGACCCACAAAACTGTGCAGAGTCAAGAATGTTACCGCTGTGGTAAGCCAGGACACCAGGCATCAGAATGCTGGTGTAAGGACCTGGTGTGTCGACACTGTGGCAAAAAGGGACACATTGACTGTGCCTGTAAACAAAAGAAAAAGAGGCCTGTGGTCTGGCTGACAAAAAGAGGAACCTTGCATACCCTAGAGCAGACCCAGGATGATCAAGGTGACACCGCCTCACAAGAGGAAGTGCCACTGCATGTTTTGTCTTTGGCAGCGGGCTCACATGAATACTGGGTAACCCCCTTATTGGAGGGCAAACCTATACGCATGGAACTAGACACCGGTGCAGCTGTCTCGCTGGTTCCTGAGGTTGTGTATAAGGAAAAGCTACAGCATCTTCCGCTTAAGGCAACAAAAACTGTTCTGAAGACGTATACAGGTGAAGCTGTGCCCATGTTGGGCACTATTGATGTTAAGGTGGAGCTCAATGGACGGGCGGCTAAATTGCCACTGTTTGTGGAGAGAGGTAACTACCCAGCCTTAATGGGTAGGTCTTGGCTTGGGAAGATTCAGCTGAACTGGGCAGAAGTGCACCGGATGACTAAAGAAGAAACCAGTCTAACCCCTATACTAAGGAAACATGCTGCTCTTTTTGGAGATGATTTGGGAAGTATGAAGGGAATCACTGTGACATTGAACATTAAACCTGGCAGTCCACCAAAATATCTGAAAGCCCGAACTGTGCCATATGCCATCAGGCCAAAAGTTGAAGCAGACCTGGAGCGCCTGGTCACCAATGGAGTCCTAATACCAGTTACCCATAGCTCATGGGCCACTCCTATCGTTCCAATAGTGAAGAAAGATGGCTCTCTCCGGATTTGCGGTGATTTTAAAGTCACTGTCAACCCAGTGTTGTGTGCAGAGCAATACCCGCTTCCCCGCATCGATGACCTCTTCGCAGGCCTGGCTGGGGGACAAAAGTTCAGTAAGATTGATCTGAGTCAAGCATATTTACAGATGCACGTCGATGAAAAGTCCCAAGAGCTCTTGACTATTGTGACTCATAAGGGGCTTTATCGATACTGTCGCCTACCCTTCGGAATCACATCGGCTCCCGCCCTGTTCCAGAGGGCTATGGACCAGATCTTGTGTGGCTTGTCAGGAGTTCAGTGCTATCTGGATGATATCCTGGTCACTGGAAGAAATGAAGAGGATCACTTAAAGAATTTAGAGGCTACCCTACAAAGACTGGAAGAGTATGGCCTACGAGTTCGCAAAGACAAGTGTGAATTCTTCAAGCCCTCTGTTGAATATTTGGGACACATCATCGATTCTGCAGGTCTTCATAAGGCCCCTGCAAAAGTTAAAGCTATTGTGGAGGCTCCCCCACCTCGAAATGTAAGCCAGCTACGCTCATTTCTAGGACTACTGAACTATTATGGAAAGTTCATCTCACAGTTAGCCACACTGCTAAAACCACTTCATGAGCTCCTTGGGCAGAACAAGGCCTGGAAGTGGACTGAAGCCTGTGATGTTGCATTTAACAAAGCTAAGGATGCATTGTTAAATTCTGAAGTTCTAACGCACTTTGATCCATCCTTACCCCTGCAATTGGCCTGCGATGCTTCCCCTTATGGAGTGGGAGCGGTCGTGTCACACATTATGCCTTCGGGAGAAGAAAGACCTATTGCTTTTGCTTCACGCACTCTAAGCAAAGCAGAAACTAACTACGCCCAAATCGAACGTGAGGCATTAGGAATTGTTTTTGGAATTCGGAAGTTTCATCAGTACCTGTTTGGGCGAAAGTTTACTCTTCCTACAGACCATCGACCTCTGACATCCATTTTTGGACCCTACACAGGCATTCCCCCATTAGCTGCTAGTCGTATGCAACGTTGGGCATTGATACTTTCTGCACACACATATGAAATCAAATATCGGAAATCCACTCTGCACGGCAATGCAGATGGCCTCTCAAGGTTGCCTTTACCGGTCAAACATCAAGATAGTGCCCAAAAGGAAATCTTCTACTTTGAACAGGTAGAGAATACAGCCATCACTGCTACTCAGATAAAGAAGGCAACCCGCGTTGACCCACTATTATCCCAAGTTATGGACCTGGTGATGCATGGAAAATCTCGACAAACCTCTCCGGTCTCACCCGACCTTGTTCCCTACATGTCCAGGCGGACGGAGTTATCGGTCCAATCTGGTTGTTTGTTGTGGGGGAGGCGTGTCATTATTCCACCACCCCTGAGATCACAGATGTTAGAACAGCTACATTCCGGTCACTGTGGAATAGTGCGCATGAAGGAAATTGCACGAAGCTATTTTTGGTGGCCTAGATTGGACAGTGCTATTGAAGAGAAGGCAAAAGCTTGTATGTCATGTCAGGGTGTAAGAAATGCACCCCAGTTGGCACCCCTACACCCATGGGACTGGCCTGAAAACCCGTGGCAACGTATTCGCGTTGACTTTGCTGGCCCCCTTGAAGGAAGCATGTTCTTGGTGGCAGTAGATGCCCATTCTAAATGGCCAGAAGTCTCTATAATGCAGTCCACTACTGCAGAGAGTACTATTCAAAAACTACGAGGACTCTTTAGTCGTTTTGGTCTGCCAGAACAACTTGTGAGCGACAACGGACCGCAGTTCGTCTCTCAGGAGTTTCAAAATTTTATGAAGGCAAATGGGATACACCACATCACGTCAGCACCATATCATCCGTCCACCAACGGATTAGCTGAAAGATTTGTGCAGACAATGAAAAACGCTTTGAAATCAGCAAAGGGACAACACTCCATTCAAAAGCGTCTGGAAACACACCTCATGCTACGACCCAGGCTTCCCCAGCCTTTCTAATGATGGGACGACAGCTGCGCACTTGCTTTGATCTGCTGAAACCTTCTGAACCCAGACAAACTGTGCAACATCAGCAGCAATATCAAGTCATCAGACGGGCACCCAGAGCAAAAGACCGAACCTTTAGCCCAGGACAGCCAGTTTTGGCTTGGAATTATACTTCCAGAGCTAAATGGGTCCCGGCCACAGTCATCACTCAAACAGGACCTGTTTCCTATACAGTCCGGACTGCAGAGAATCTTACCTGGCGGCGACATGTAGATCAGCTGTTGCCAGTTCATGCCAGTCTTCAGGACGCATCTGCAGTTGAGGGGTCTGACTTCACCCCTCCTGGTGAGACACCGAATCATGAGTCACCTGTTCCTGACTGTTCTCCTCCATTACCGCCGGCAGCTGAGATACCCCTTTGCCCAGCACGAGCTGATACCACCTCCTCACCTATTCGTGCTGCAGACCCTGAGCCCCTAGTACTTTCGGGTGCAACAACACCAGAAGTTCACCGTAATCCACCTAGAGACAGAAGGCCTCCTCATCGGCTGGATCTTTAGTTAGGGCGAACCCACGGTTATGGGGCAAAATAATCCCCAGGGTTTAGCCGGGAATGGAGGCAGTCTACCCTCCTTCTCTAGTTTAGTGTGTGTTTTATTTTGGGGATGTTCTTATTGGGGGGGGAGGAATATGTTGTGTATTTGGTTGTCATGGGTTTTGTTACTATGGCAACTGAGTTAGACTATTAAGGGATAGCTCAGCCGGTTTCAACCGGCTGAGTGAGCTCTCTGTGTCTGTAAATAAAATGGAGGTTTTGGTTAGCTGTCTGCTCTCTGGCCTCAAGTGATTGCTTCCTACACCGGCTGCCCCAAGGATATAACATGGGCCCCACACTACAAGAAGGATGTGAAAAAATTGGAAAGAGTCCAGCGGAGGGCAACAAAAATGATTAAGGGGCTGGAGCACATGACTTATGAGGAGAGGCTGAGGGAACTGGGATTGTTTAGTCTGCAGAAGAGAAGAATGAGGGGGGATTTGATAGCTGCTTTCAACTATCTGAAAGGGGGTTCCAAAGAGTATGGATCTAGACTGTTCTCACTGGGAGCAGATGACAGAACAAGGAGTAATGGTCTCAAGTTGCAGAGGGGGAGCTTTAGGTTGGACATTAGGAAAAACTATTTCATTAGGAAGGTGGTGAAGCACTGGAATGGGTTCCCTAGGGAGGTGGTGGAATCTCCTTCCTTAGAGGTTTTTAAAGCCTGGCTTGACAAAGCCCTGGCTGGAATGATTTAGTTGGGGATTGGTCCTGCTTTGAGCAGGGGGTTGGACTAGATACCTCCTGAGGTCCCTTCCAACCCTGAGATTCTATGATTCTACGATTCTAAGAGCAGAAAAAGTGGCCTGATTTGTCGGATCTATTATTCAGAGAGAATGATTCCCTTGACTTCATGCAGTAAAATGGCTAATTCCATCCGTGCACTTTGACCAGGGAATTTAGTCATAATGGCCATGGTTTTCAAAAGTTGGTAATGAACTTTCATTTTTGAGTGACCAACTAGAAAACCTTATATTGGCCTGATTTTCAGAGTATGGACACTTAGTCCTGGGGAAGGCATCAAGGTGTCATGAGTTGGGCACCTGACAACTGAGGATCCCAAATCACAAGTCTTGTTTGAAAATCGTGGTTGATTTTATCTGTGTGCGCACATGGTCATGCTGGGCTGGAGTTGCCTGCCAGTCTAGGATCACTCGGGTGCCACTGCGTGATCGCACGTCCTGGGCACGGTACTTGTGCACGGGGACTGGGTTCCCACATCCCTTCAAGGCCAGTGACACGTCATTACACTGTGCCATGATGGACCAGCAATATCATGGCAGAAACAACACAACGACTTGACAATAAGTTCAGCCCATGGAGTTGTTGCTGGCATCGAGGGAAGTGTCTTGCTTCCCTTTGTTCTGCAAGCCGTGGGCTCTGAAGGGCCAGTCCCAGGCACAACCCCAAAGCGCGTCTGCATTTTAACAGCAAAGCTGGGAGAGAGATTAATGACGTGACTTCCAGCTCAGGCCTTGAAGTAATTGTGTCTGACACACAGCCCCCGCCTTGCATTTGCCTGCCTCCTGTGCAGGAGATGGCAATAATATTACTTTCCAATTTGATCTTGCCTGCTGTTAATTGATTTGAGAGCTCTCCCCTTTGCTCTGCTTTGGTTGCTAACGAACCAAATCCAGCCCTGGCTGCTGGATACAGATGACTTGATGAGGATAAAATTGCACTAATATGACTATGAAGTGGCAGAACTTCAGAAATGGGTGAGAGCTTTCTGAATACACAGAGCACTCAGGCCCAGGGTGAGGGCCGGGATCTGCAAATGATCCTCTTTGGGGATGGCAAGGTGGACTTCCAAGTTCACACGGTCTGTCCCGCTGGGAGGGCAGAGGGGCGTGGGAATCGTCCTGAGGTGCTACACTTGCTTCTTTATTTGATTTCTTGTGTCTATAGACACCCAGGGACCTGGATTGCCAAGATTCTTCTCTTCCAAATTCACCGTGCACCTCTTGTGGGGAATCAGCTCGGTCGAACTGTTCTAGCATTTGGCACTGTACAATAATAATAGCACTCGGGTCTTGTACAGCACTTTCCATACCGAGATCAAGGGGCTTTATAAGATGAGTATCCCTAGCCAGGCTTTACACATGGAGAAACTGAGGCACAGAGACATGACGGGATTTGCCCAGGGTAAGTGTCAGAGCCAGGAACAGGGCCTCTGTTTCTTGTCGCCCAGCCAAAGGCAGGATCTGAGGACCGCACCATCTGCATTTGCATTAGATGCAAATAAAGATAGCCCATGTCCCTAGGAGCTATCAAGATGAGTAGGTCCTGCTACATTTTATAGGGTGCATCTTTCCTCAAGAGCGTTTAAAACCCACCCCCTTCAAACCTCACCCCCCTCTCCCGCTCTGGCATGGACAACGTGTTTATAAATTCTACATTCACTTATTTTAATACTGTGACAAAGACCCTCTTCCAACTGGCACGTGCTCCTCATCTAAGCTGCTGCGCCCATAGTCCGGCAATGTCATACTGTATAACCAACTCCTTATTATCCCCTGTTTACGCAGTCTCCAAATGGTGCAAGGTGCCGAGCAAATTATGGAATTTCTTTAAATAAAAAAAAAGCAAGTGAGACAGAAATTCCAGTAAAATCATGTTAATAATGGGAGAGTTGCACTTCAGGGTTTTTAAAAAGGTGGCAAACCGCTTGGCCTGAGAAAGGGGCAGTAGGAATGAAATCCTAATCAAAGCCTCATTGACAGAGCTGATTGACAGTGGAATTTCCCATTGGAGAGAAATTTTGACATTTCAGAATTTCCTTTAGTTCTGATTTGGAATGAAAAGAAATATTTTTGAAATTTTCCACAAAATGACAGTTTTGGAAATTTTGAAATTTCATTTTGAATTTTAGTTTCAAAAAGGGGAAAAAGGGTTGCCGTGTAGTTTCTGTCCAGCCGCAGCCACTGATTTCAGTGAAGACAAGCCCAGGCCTCAGCAGGCTGTGATGTAATGACAGAGCGGAAGGAGATTGAGACGTCCCTATAGAAATGTGTGCCGGGGCCTGGTGGCTACTTGGGTGAGCTCAGCCGGTCTGACAGATCCCCAGGTGCCTGTCTCACCTCAGCATCTTCCCTTTGAGGTGTTGCTATCTAACCATCTTAGCTGGGCCACTCTTGCCGCTGGAGAATCCTGTCTGTGGATGGAGCCTGGGGACCTGTTGTTCATTGCTAAGCCACAAGCCAGAAGGGGAATCGGCCATTCAGGTGACAGCTCTGTCTATCCCCTCCCCCTGCCTCAGAGGCGGGGAGCCTGGTCTCAGCTGCTGAGCTCAGACAGCTGATGGGAGCAGATCATTATCCTTTTAGCTGCCTGTGTGGCGTGCGGCCAAAAGTAATTCCTACCATTATTATTAGCACCAGCTGCTGCCCTGGGCAAAACTTCAGCGTGCCGCCCCCTCTGGCCCTGTTCACAGCAGCCCCCCAGCACCTCCCCCGTTACTGCCACCCTCACCCCCAAACACCCTCCTGCAGAGCCCGGCCTAGGGCTGCAGAGGCTGCTTGGCCCTGGTGACAGCCCTGGTCCAACACCCAGGAGGGCTGAGCTGTGCCAGGCCAGGTGAAAGACCCCCAGGCTCTGTCCTAGGCCCTGCAAGAGCCCAAGACCCACTCCCCAGGCAACGCAGCGGTACCCCCAGCCAGGGCTGCCCTTCCCAATGGCCCTTTCCAGGTGGATCAGCACCAGCTGACCAGGGCCTGGCACCCCTGGACAGCAGCAGCTCCTTCTCCCGGAGCCTCTCAGCTCAACCACAATGGGACCCAGCACCCACAGGGCAGAGGGCAGCTCCCAGCCCAGGGTCCTGGTTTATGGGCTGTGTAGACCCCCCCTGCCACATACAAAGCCACCTGGGGCCAGTGGCCTCCTTCCCACTGGACAGAGTGGAAGTCTCTATACCTCAGTCCATGCACTCCCAGCCTGGCCCTGCACCCAGCTCTCCCCAGTCCAGCCCTGCAGCTCTGCCCCCTGGCCCACCAGTCCCCACCCAGCCCCTTAGTCTCCACACTCCAGCACATGCCAGCCGCACCCCCTGCCTGGCCCCGAGCACCTCTACCCTCCCCGGTCCGTGCCCCGCACCTGGGCATGGTGGAGTCGAAGTAGCAGCCGTTCCTGGGGCAGGAGCTGGGGCTGCCCAGGGCTGGATTCTGACATTGGGGTGGGCCTTTCCCTGGGCTGGTGGCTGTGACGCTTTCTCAGGGCACCCAGAACCATAAGCCACCGTGTTACCCCTCTGCCTTAGCAAGGGAGAGCTTTGCTGGAGCTTAAACTGTTTGTCAGCTCCCTGCCACGCCAGCCTGGTCACCTCAGCAGCAAACTCCTCGAGTCTCTGCCAGCCTAAACCTTGCCTTGCAGGAGCCATTCAGTGAACTCCGGTTCCCGAGTCTCCTGGAGACGTCGCTCTGCAGCGTCCAGGCCTCTCACTGGGCATTCACAGAAATCAATAAGTCTGCTGGCTCCACGGGGGACGCACCCCTTGCTTTAATAGCTCATCCCGGAGAGGACTTTATCATTAAACACGCAGGACAGTCCTGGTCTGAGGCAATTTCTACAGTCATTTCCCAGCATCCTCAGCCCACGTGGCTGGGGGGCTCCACAGACTCCAAGAGCACTGGCCTGTCTGGCCCTTCAGGGACGGGTTCCCACAGTGTCTTCATCTCTTCTCGTAGTTCAGAAAACCTCGGAACTGGTTTCCTTTTAAAGTAATCCCAGACGAAGCTCCTCTCCCCTGCTGCTTGTTCCCCAGGCAGCTGACGCTTCCTCAGCCTTCCCTCGGTGGGCTTTTCCTGGCCACTCTGATGCTAGTGCAGCTTCGGTGGGCTCTGGCTTTAGGGAACTCAGCACTTGTTAACCACATAATACACACACACACCCCTCATTATTCACCATCCAAACATACACCACCCAATGATATTAGTGTCCCCCCGGCTCTCTTTTGACGCTGCACCTGGCCCGTCTTACAGATAAATATGAGGACAGCAGCATGTGAGGTGTAGTGAGTTAGTGAGGCCTGATGTGAGTTGCAGTGCAGTGGGCCAGTTCACACAGGGTCCCAGTGGCCAAGCCAGGGGCAATCCCAAGCTGCTCAGTGCCTGAGCCATGGCCATGATCTTACTCCCACTGGGGGCCCAGGGCAGTGGGAGAGAGGGTGGGAGTGCTTCCCTAGAAACCCAGCTGGGGGTTGCTTCCTGGACCTCGGAGCCCTGCCTGGCAGCTGCCCCCTCCCCCAGGCACTGCTGCCAGCCTCCCCCCCCCCCCCCCCCATGGAGGGGACCAACATTCCCAGCAATCTGCCACTCTCCGAAATCTGCTGCCCCAGGTAGCCACCTCGTCTGCCCACAGCTAGAGTGGACCCAACAGCTTGGTCCCGGGCCTGCTTCCCTTGAAATCGCTGGGAGTCTAACTACTGGCTGTTAGACTGGGAGCTGTGTCACCTTCCCCAACACGGCCAGAGCATGTCGAGAATATGAGCCCTCTGGCCTCTGCTTAGCAATGATCACCAGCCCTGGGATCAGAGAAACCTTTCCAGCAGACAGCAAGGAAGAAAAATTATGCCTACATTTGGGAGGAGGGGAAGAGAAAGCAGAGAGACCGTCATGCCATGGGGCGAACTGCCACTGCAGCAGAGCTGGACAGTGACAAATGGTCACACGGGATGCAACCCCAAGCAGCACTGGGAAGGCCGGTCCTGGCGAGATGTTTGAGATGCTGTATCTGCCTCCGACAGGGACCCCAGGGGCCTGGCCTTTGTTTCATATTTTAACAACACTTGTACAGCTTGTCAAGCATCCTGAGATGGATGGATGCTTGTAAACAGGATGGAGACACCACGGGTGGGAGAGAACGCAGCATGCAGCGGGCGGGGAACAGTAAACGTGGCAGCTGGGGGACAATGGCCCAGAATGTGACGGGTGGGGGACAGATGTGCGGCATGGGCGGGGGATGAAAATGGCTCAGAATTTAGCTGGTGGAGGACAGCTGTGCTGTGGCATGGCCTGTAGGAAGTGGCAGAACATTGCGACTATCCATGCAGGGGTCGTTGGTAGAGCAGGTCTCCATAACGAATCCTTTCGCTCTCACGTCCAGCACTTTTTTTCAGTTTGCAAATTGATCCCAAGTTCCCCAGGTTTGTTCATTTTTTATCATTTATTTATGTGAACAAACTACAGCCAGTGGATTATCTGGAACCTGAGTGCGGGAACTATTTGCCTGTTGTTATTTGCTATGTGTGACTGGATACCTAAGTGACATGGGATTGTTTGGATGGCCTAAGCTTTATAAACAGGAGCCAATCATTTTGGGGGATAGTGTGGGAGGGAGAGAGAGAGAGAGCGCAAATGTATATGTGCTTGCATAGCGAGAAGACGGAAACCAGATTCGAAGTTCTCCTTTTGCGGAGAACTAGAGAATGATGTCCTCTTCACAAGTTCTTGACTTTATTCCGTTCCTCCTGCACCAGCACCTGGTCTTCTCTGTGAATGGGAGGAGGGAGAACTCGAGGAGTTAAACTCAATTCCACCTCTCCCTTTCTCAATCATTTTAAGCCTTTTCCTACCTAAGAATAAGTACGAGCAAAGTAAGTAACAATTCAAAAAAAAATTAATCTTTCAAAACTGTTTACATTGACACTGTTACCCCTTTGGGCCTGAACAGTTTGCCCATATTCAGAACTCTGCGGGTTCTTTCCATTAGAGGAGAAATTGCTATTGGGTCAGGTATTTCTTTGATGCAATCCTGATTATTTACACAGAGTGTACAAAGTCCTGTTTCCCTGAACACAGCCAGAGACAGTTTCCTTGCTCGATATTCCAAGCCCCTTTTTCCAGCCACAACTCTGCCCAAAAACTTTGTCTCAGCCAAGGGGGCTGGAACAATTTTTATAGTGGGGGTGCTGAGAGGCATTGAACCAAACTGTAAACCCTGGATATACTGGAAACCACTTCAATCCAGGGAGTGCGGCAGCACCCCCTGCACGCCTAGTTCCAGCACCTGTGGTCTCAATATGAGACCACAGGTGCTCCTCTGGGGCTGCCTTTGGCTTCCTGCTGCCTTCTCTGTCTGCGTCTGTGATATTTCTGGCTGTCTGCTCTCTCTCTCTCTCTCTCTCTCTCACACACACACAAACACACACACACACACACACTCTCTCTCCTCTACCAAAGCCATACCCAGTGAAACCTTTCCACCCACATACCTCACTTCGGACTGACTTTGCCTATGGCCTGAGTTTTGGGCTTTGGCTCCTGTTGTTTCAGCTTTTTCACTCCAAAAGGAGATTAACTGCTTCTTATTTTTATCTTGAATGAAAGGCGGCTGTTACGCTCAACAGCTTCAGTGAGCTTTCACCTGCCCCCCGGCAAAAATCACCTTCTGAAACCTCGTGAGCCCACCTCTCTGCCCTCGGCTCAACTCTGCTCTGCTTTTGTTTTGTGATAAACACAGCAGATGCTGAAATAAAAACTCAGTGGCAAAAAAAAATCTCCATTCTCCGGGGCTTGGGGCTTGGCCTCTTCCATCTCTTTGGGGAGTTTTTCTCTGTTGTTCTCGGAGTTGCTCTGTACAGTCTAATCCAGGCTTCCCCACAGCCTGGCTCACAATCCAAAATTCCTCAGTCAAAGTGACCAGTCAGACCATCCACTCCTGCATCACAGGGTTTGACAAGGACATCTGTAGACCTTGCACTGCAGCCTGCTCAGTGTCTCTGGAATGGGAGCTCGTTCTTCCCACCTTCTGCAATGGTCCATGTTGTCACCTGTCGGCTGGTCCTGGGTAAAGTCAGAATGGGACCTCTGTTTTGGGAGGAGAATAGCTGGTATCCACCCACCGAGCTTTGTATCTGCAACAAGCTCCAGGCTTGATCCAGTTTGTGTAACTGGCATCCGGATTGGTGTGTGTATGTGCTGATCTGCTAAATCGGCTGGTATTGGTCTGTGATTACACCCTTCCCAGAGCTGCTCCTCAGTGCGATATGGCAGCAGAGGAGGAGGTCCTGCATTCTGACTCGTACCCCGCTCAGATATCTGCAGCGCCACATCCTCTCTGCCATGGACATCTCTCTCTCTGGCTCTTTCTCAGCCTTGCCATGATCCATCACTGACAGCTCGGTTGTCACGTCTGCTGTGCTGCTTTTCTCTGGCTGATTCCTTTCCCCAGTCTCAGCACCAGGCAGGACTGGCAGCTCTGTAATCATTGCTGCTGTGACCTTTTCACCAAGGGAGACAAGCTCTTTGTTCCCTTCTTTCAGGACTCTTTTACTACCTTCTAGTGATGTCTCCTCCCCTGGAGTCTGTCACAGATTCTGCTGTAACCTGTGTTGTGCAAACAATGTTTCCTTTTGCTCTGCCAGCGCCTTGTGCAGCTGACACACTGAGCTCTCTTCGCCCCAAGCACTGCCTTTCTCTTGGCTTTTGCGCTGCCTTTTTCGCTATTCTCGGAGAGTGGCTCAGGTTCCCCTGTGAAAAATGCAGTGACTATTGTCCGTGCTGCTTCGTACGCATGCTTCTGATTCGGAGCAAGGCCTGACAGCCTCACAAGGTCGCCTGCCTTGTCTTCCATGAGGAGGAGGAAACGTACTAGCTGTTCTCTACACGTCCTGAAACTGGTCCAAAGGGGGTCTCCATGATGGGCACCCTGCTGCATCATGGGAAAAGCCAGCGCCACACTCCTTGCGCCTTCCCAGAAGTGTCACTATTTATCTCTGCTGTTTGCTTTTTCCCTTTCCAACCTCTGCCTGCTCTGGGCCTCCCCAGTGCTGCCAGGGTAGGAACCCCGACTCCTCCTCTCCCAGCAGCTTCACCCACCCTGTCCTTTTCAGAAGAAGAGTCTGGTCCCCTGACACCATGCAGAAATAACACCCTGTACTCATGTAATCACAACAGTTATATGACTGTGGCATGTTCTGTATGGAATATGCCTTCATAGAATATCAGGGTTGGAAGGGACCTCAGGAAGTCAGCTTGTCCAACCCCCTGCTCAAAGCAGGACCAATCCCCAACAAAATCCCCAAATCCCCCTCCCCAGGATTGAGTTTATAACCCTGGGTTTAGCAGACCAACGCTCAAACCACTGAGCTATCCCTCCCCCTGATACCTCAGGCCTGTATCACCTGAGAAGTCATGATCGGCTGAGCACTACTCTCCTGTTGAATTGTACCTGTTACCCTTGTACGAGAAGTTATGAAGTTTGGCTACCTGTTTGTTACTGAAATATGTTGTGAGTCTGGGAGATGCCCACAGCTGGCCTCTCAGTGGCAACAAAAGAGCAACTAACTCCCCCCAGACAGATTGACAGCAGGACTAGCCAGCCATGCGTTGACGGCCCATGAAGGAGAATCTACTCTCCCTTGGGCCCATCCCTAAGACTCCTGAGAGAGCACGTACAGGGTGGGGGCTGGCTAACTCCCGGGCCACAGCAAGGATCTTTGCAGTGCCTGGAAGAGAGTATAAAATGAAGGGCAATGACATCACCACTTCACCTCTCTCCTCCCCCACCTCAACGCCTGGAAACAAGATCGTTTAGAAAACAAGGAGAGACCTCCTTGAACTGGAATGAAGGGCTGGTCCTAGCTAGAACGCTTTCTAGCTACTCTGAATTCCGCCCGCAACGTCTAGTAGGGTGAGAAAAATTGTTTGATTCAAATCTTGCTTAGCCTGATAAAGTTGAGGATTTAGAGGCGTGTTTACTTTTTATCTCTTGTGTGACCAAGTCTGATCTTCTATGCCAATACCACGTCATCACTTCAGATCGATCTTTCTGAAGTTAATACATCCGTTTGAATGTTTAATCTGAACCAGTGAGTTCGTCCTAAGTGTTTGGGGGATGTGCTCAGATTACAAGGCCACTCTCCTTTGACAAAGTGGCAAACTAATTAATGAGCTTGCATTGTTCCAGAGGGGCTTGAGCAGCGTGAGCCAGTACATTTCTAGGGTGCAAGGCTCGATCTGGGAGGAATTTGCTGGTGTCTCATGAGAGGCATGTCACTTTGGCTGTGCCTTCACATGCTAATGGCAGTGTGAGAGCAAAGGGGCTGCTTGTCACTAGCAGAGCCGTCTGAGGGGTACCCTGAGCCAGAGAGAAGAAGGGGATACAGCAGTCCCAGGGTGTCACCCGGTGGGTGTCACAGGAACCTGGACTCCCCCTTTCCTTTTCTTTCTGGAGGTGGGGTCTGTCCCCCTGACACCCCACAGAGTACGCAGAGACACCAGACACCCGGTGCTTTTGCAGGGAGCTAGGCTGACCCCCCTCCAGCAGCCACTCGCTGTTTAAAGCGCCTCCTGCAGGATGCCCTGGGAGAAGCTGCCCCAAGTTTCTCACGTGGGAACCTTTCCAAGCAGATCGCGCAGTTTCGCCAAAACCAAATTTCTTTTGCTGGAAAATGTCAATTGTAACAAAAACTGCCCATTTTCCTGGGGGAAATGCCAAAATTAACCTTTGGCCCAGAGAGGAACCCAGCTGCCCCTGGAGCCTGCAGGAGGGGAAGGGAGGGTATTGGGGTTCCCCCTGAAGGCTCCAGCGATGGGGGCTAGTTGTGGGTGACTGGGGGTCAAGGAAATGGGGGCCAAGGCATCAGTCATAAGGGGGGAGAAGGGTCCAGGGGTCCCATAATGTGAGGCAGGGTCCCCAGGCAGGAAGCAGGGAGCAGAAACTCCACCTAGCTCTGCAGCTCCCATGTGGGATCCCAGCACTGCCCCATCCTCCTGGACCTGCTGCAGGCCGATCTGCTTCTACCCGGAAGGGCTTGGGCCTGTGACTGGACTCAGGCATCCCAGGCAGGGCAGCCAGCACTGCCTGTGCCTTGCCTGGATGCTCCTGCAGCCTCCCTCGCTGCTATGGCTAGCGTTGGAGATGGACCTGGTGCTATGCTTGGTCTTGGGCTGTGTGTTTTGGGGAGGGGGGCAGCATGGGGGCAGTGAGCATTGTGCGACTTGTGCATCAGTGGTTCCCATCAGTGCCTGGCTGTCCTGCTTCACTACACAGTCTACAGATCAGCCCTGCTGCTGGGAAGGTCTCTCTAGGGCCTTCTGGAAGACTGCAGCGAGCAGGCATTTCCTGCTCGCTGGTCAGTGTCCAGAAGGCCCTAGAGAGACCTTGGTCAGTGTCCGCCAGTCCATCCAGGCAAGCAGCAAGTCTGCCCTAGTACTACAGCCCAAGCCTGGGACACAGATCAGGCCCAGCATACCGGCCATCAGGTGATGGGGCACTGCAATATGCTGGAGAAGCCCTGCCTTTTTCCCATCCCTGGATGCAGCAGAAGGATTTGGTCTTATGGTGGAGCCTTTCTGTAGCGGCGGTGTCGGAAGAGAATACGACCATCTCTGCATTCCCACTGCTCTTCCCGTTGTCTGGGCTACATCTGCATGAACTAGCTGATGGGGACTGATGGGCCTCACCTGGGGTGAGATGTCCTAGTTCACATGCCGAACAATGCAGGCTTTGTTGACAGCTGACCCTGCCTTTGTTAGCTAGCAGTTACCTTGTGCTGTCTCGAGACTTGACGTTGAGGGTCTGGGTGGTGTCCTGGGGACTGACCATCTACTCTTCCCAGAGGGAGCCTACGAGGGTAGCGTTTCTGTTCCCTGAAGTGGCTGGAATGTGGCAGCCTGAGAAGTATTTGGCCTCCCTCTGCTGCAGTTTCACCATTGCCTTCCCAGTCTCCATGCTACAGCAGTGTAGCCCAGCTCTCTGGGTCAGTGTGTTAGCCAGGGGGTCTCTGAAAGCCTGTGGCTGGAGTGTGCCAAGGAGTGCACCAGAGGGATGGAGCAGGGTGCTTGGGAGGAGATCCTGCGTGTGACTGCGTGGAGGCATTAATCTCTTGGAGTCCCTGTGTGTGACATCGCTTCCATTCTGTTGAAGCTGATGATGTCCCCTGGGCAGGGCCAGTGCAAGGATGTTTCACACCCTAGGCGAAACTTCCAGCTTGCACCCTCCCCTGTCCCCGAGCCCCCAACCTGAGGTGCCCCCCCCCGCGGCAGCTACCCCCACCCGCCCTGAGGCACCCCCCCGTGGCAACTCCTCACCTTCCGCCCTGAGGCACCCCCCCACCCCAGCTCACCCCTGATCCGCCTCCTCCCCAAGCACGCTGTCGCTGCTTCACTTCTGCCACCTCCCAGGCTTGCGGCCAATCAGCAGTTCCCCTGCGTGCCACCACCCGCCCCCCCCACTTGCTGCAGGCGGCCCTCCTCGCGCTCCCCTGCCCCAGCTCCCTCCGCCTAAATGCCAGCAGCAACCAGGGCAGCCGAAGATCTGGCCGTCCCCCAAATCCCAGCGCCCTAGGCGACTGCCTAGGTCGCCTAAATGGCTGCACCAGCCCTGCCCCTGGGGGTTCATTGTGCGATGGTTGTGAGCTCCATAGATACCTGCTCCTGCTTTCTTTTGGGAGAAGGATCTCTCAGCCAGGAGCTCACCATGCAAAGCTGCACTGCAGCTCCTGGTGCTTGTCCTCCTAGGGTCACCAATGGCCTTTTGCTCCAATGAGGTAAGACCTCTGGATACGGTTTGGGAAAAACCAGCTCTCCTGTGAATGGAGTTTGTCATTGTCTTTCTATTTCCCTGGACCATTACTCCAGCAGACACTATCGGGGGGAGAGGGGGAGACAGAGACCTGGGAGGACATGGGGGGAACAGCATGGCTTGATGGCAGTCACTTGTGAGGTGTGTAAGGTCTCAGAAGCTGATTGCAATCAGCACAGGCGTGGCAGCGTGGTAGAAACATACACAGGGCATGCCCCGCCCTGGCATACGTGGGCACAGTTCCCACTGAAATCAGCAAGCGCTGCCCTGGCTTATCCAGAGCTGATTTTTGCCCTTGGAATCTGAAAGGCAAAGTGCTAGGGGAAAATAGCAGGGTAAAGCTATAGCAGGCGAGTGAAACTGAATCCCAGTGGCCTGTCTCTGGGTGTCCGTGTGGAACGCTGCCGTCCTTCCCGGGCGAGCACAAGGAGGTGAGATCCTAGTGGCTTTTACCTTCTTTGGTTTATTGAAATGCTCTGGCTGCAGATTCACTTCCGCTGCTTGAGATTTCTCGTTGTTGCACCAGGCTTGAAATGGGAGCTGCGGATCAATGGACTGAAAGGTCGTTTTGTTTCACTCTAGCTGCTTTTGCCCCCTCCAATGAAACGTTATTGTGTAGCTCCCTGCAGCGATTCTCCCCCCTGCGTCCCTTGGCACAGTCCCCCGAAGGCACTAGCAGGCCCAGGAATCATGCAGGCATGCACAGATGTGCAGGGCTACATTTTCAAACACGCACAGACCTTTAAGAAAAGTGCAAACTAGTCACATATTAACCTCAGATTCTCCGCAGTGCTGCTCCCCGGGGCCTGCATTAAATTCTGTTTCACATGCAGTGATCCTTACGCCCTGTCGACTGAGGGCCCAATCCTGCAAGCAAGGAACTCCCAATTCATCCGCCTCCAGTCAGCTCCGTGCACAGAACACTAGAAAGCTTAGGCCCTGTATGTAAAGATGGGGGAATCTGGTGGAGATTTGGGCTTTGCACCCCAGTTAAAATGTTGACAAAGGTGAAGAGGTTTCATGAAACCTCTTTCAGAATAAATTGGAAAACAAACAAGTGAGCAAGAGAAAGTGCAACAGAGAAATGTGCACAGATAGGGCCAAATGCTCAGCTGGTGTAGATGCCAACGGAGTGGTGCTGCTCTACGCCGGCAGAGACTCTGGGCCTTAGACTCCAAATATATCGGCCAAAATCTTTAAACCGTTGATGATTTTGGTGCACGTGAGGTTCCCAGTTCTGCTCTAAATCGAGAACCTCTGATTATCAGGTGAGTTCTAACCTTGCCTCTTCTGCTCTGGTCCCAGTTCTCAGGCTGCTGCTGGAACAGCTGAAGGGTTTGTGAGCACAAACTTAGAGTAGATCAACCTGCTCAATCCCAGAAGGACTTTGCTGAATCTTCTCTAAGCCTCTGCTGCTTTCTGACAATCGCCTCATGTTTAGTAGCACCCTGCACGTGAGCCATCGCACTGAGATCGATAGGAGGACTCGCTCAGTACGCCAGGCAGAACTGGCCGCCTGAGGAGCAGAGCTCTGCGGCAGCACGGAGAGGCTGCACAGACTGCAGAGACGTTCCCTGCTGTAGCTCTGAGCTGTGATGTTTGTTATAGGCCACAGGCTCAGCGAGAGAGCATGCGGCAAGGGGGAGTGCAGGGCCTCTCCTTACCCGGCTTACGGGACCCTGTTTTATTTTGCAACAAACAGGTCACAGCAGACGCTGGAGAACAGAGTGTCCTGCACCCTTCCAGGCTCCAGTGCTTGGGAAGGAAGGTGCCTTTTCCTCCTCCTTCCCCCCGGCATCTTTGTCACACGTCGGCTCCATTAGCAGACAGCAGCAAAGACCAAGGCAGCACAATCCCGCCTGGTGTCGCCACAGC
The DNA here is from genome assembly GCF_020497125.1 of Mauremys mutica. Taxonomy (NCBI): domain Eukaryota; kingdom Metazoa; phylum Chordata; order Testudines; family Geoemydidae; genus Mauremys; species Mauremys mutica. The sequence goes on from NC_059087.1 coordinate 28,652,454, forward strand.
CTGACAGCGTGGGCTTCTGCTTCCCATAGAGCCAGCTTAGAGGGTTTCACCTTATTCCTCCCCCCTCAGTAATTACTCATCGCTTGTCAGGCTCTGTCCCTCTCTGAAAGGCCTGGACCCCAGCCCCCCAGAAGTTCCTGCTCGAGGGGTTCATTTCCTCCTGATGGCCAGGCCCCTCCAGATGATGCCAGCAGTGGCTGGGAGTGCAGCTGAGAGGGACAGCAAGCGGCTCAGTGAATGTTATTTTTCCATCCCTTCCCAGAGCTGTTGACTGGAGAAGCGAGCTGTGTTGCAGCCCATTGAGCCGAAAGGGACGTACGCTCTCCTTTGGAGTGTAGATTGAAGTTCTGCCACCAGGCAACAGAATCTCGTGAAATGACCTTGGTTGATTGTGAGTGGCGAGTACTAGCCAGAGCCCTTGGCTCGAATCACTGGAAGGAAAAGGGCTGGAGCCAGGAGCTCTGATCTAGGAGCCGTAACATATGATGCTGCCAAGAAATATTCCTCTGGGCAGTGCCAGGGTCCCAGCTGTTCTGTGCTGAACTGCTTCAAAGCCTCTCATTGGGGATCCCACTGTACCTTCTGTGACCCCACCAGCATCCCACTGCAAGCCGGCCCAGGGCTCAAAGGTATCTGATTGTGCATTTCAGCTGGCCCAACGTACCCCAACTCACTAACGTCAGACCCTGTGTCGAAAAGGTGTCATGTAAGAGATCAGAACGCTGATAACATACTGACCATGAATATTATTGCACAGTCTATGTACCAAGAACAAATTCAAAATTACAAACCTATTGGGAATTGTGTTCTTAAAGTGTATCTGCCAGGCAGGGCTGAAGTGACTCCACCCTAGCTAAAGGAATCTGGTTCCTCCCCCTGGACAGTATTCCCAAGGTACATGAAGAGACTATTGGAATGCGATTAGAAGACAAACAGGACCATCAAGCCAACAAGGGAAGGAGATAAGCACTCCGCCTCACTGCAGCGGGCAGAGATGGCAGGAAACAGATCAAGTTGCATTTTAGCAAACACCAGTGGGGGGAGAAACAGCATGGAACTTCCTTCTCCAGGAGACTCCATATCTCCTGCCTCACAGCTGGCATGAACTTTACTGGCGGGGGGGGCGGTGATCTCCAGAAGAACCCATTTCAAAGGTTCCCTGGACCATAAAGAGAGGGGCCGAGAACCCCAAGTGATCTTTTACCTAAGAAGACAAAGGATCTGAGCACTTTGGACTTTGTGGAAGATCGTGACCAGAGGGGAGGTCAGCCATCTTCTGGAAGGTCAAGTGATAAGAATCGCGCCTTGAACCAAGACTGTCATTTTGTTACGTCTTAGCCTCTAGAAAGTGTTTTTCATTTTTATTTGCTTGTGACTGTTTCTAACTCTGGTCTTCATACTTGGACTCACTCAGAATCCCATCGCCTTTTGTTAGTAAAGTTGTTTTACATTTGCCCTGAACCAAGCCAGAGCTGCGTATGCAGAGGGATGGTTAATTCTAGCTACAGTGATGAGCTGTGCAGTTTGTCTCTTTAGAGGAGCAAACAAACTTGATGATGCCTCTGAATGGTCCAGGGGAGGGCTGGGCAGTGCAGAGCACATGGTTCAGGGGACGTTTGCGACGGGGAAGGGCGTTGGTGGTCATCTTGGCAGGTGCAGCCGGGGCTGGTGCAGGCCAGAGTATGACTGTGATGTAACAAGCTGGCTGCTGGAGACAGACCAGCTGGTCCAATAGACACTTCATGCAGGTCTATTGGCTGGAGCATCCAGTCAAAGGAGCTACAGCAGCAGAGCATTTTAGGGCACTCAGGGTTACTGGGCAGGTGATGACACAACCCCTCACCCCAGAACATGATGCCTTCCTAGCCCTTTCGTTGGTAGGGCCCCCGAAAGGTTTGACAGACTGTACGCGCAGACCCCAGGGAACAGTCACCCACCACTGCTCTGGAGCCACCTCTGAGACAGCAGTTTAACACGGCCATAGTGCACAGCAATGACACAGACACGAAGCTCCCATCCCCTGCTCAGGGCCTTTACGCAATGCAAAGGAAAAAAATGCACAATGTCAAAATGTAGATTCATGGGGTTCAAAGGGTTCCCCAAGGCTCCAGCAATTACCCATCAGGGTATAAATTGGTTCTGTTTGGGGCATTCTGGTCACTAGAGGTAATAGAGTCCCTGGATTTTCCCTCCTTGGGTGCTCTTTAACCCTCCTTTGGGCCATGTGTTCCCCATAATGGATGCCTCTATCTATTGGCCAGGTGTTCAGATGGTTACTTCTGTATGACCGGTAGGAATAAGGAATAAGCCACCCTGCTAGCCTTATCCCTGCCCCCTGCAGTTGCTTAATCCCCATATACTGGGCAGAAGAGAAGGACTATGCAGCATGCCCGGAAAGCTACTAAATCTGCTCTCCCAAGGACCAAGGGGTGGACGCAAGTTAAGAGTTCAGGGACCCCATGGAAAATGCTCTTCCGGGAACTTGTTCTCATTTAAACAAAGGTGCCTCCACTGAGCTCAACTGATGCACAGTCCCATGTGCCCTTTTGTGACCTGCGTGGGGCTAAACAGCCCATTATACAAAGTAAAATCCCTGCTGGATCCAATTTGCCACCCCCTCTGTGTGCTCTGAGCTGGCTGACACAAGAGCAGTGTGTGCGGTGCTGTTGTGAATTCATGGATTTCAAGGCCAGAAGTGACTACGGCGACCAGCTAGTCTGAGCTGTCTAGCACATGCTGGAGAACTGCCCCCACAATAATGCCTAGAGCGGAGCTTGTAGAAAAACAGCCCATCTTGGGTTTAAAATTGCCAGTGATGGAGACCTTGGCAGACTGTTCCAATGGTTTACAATGCTCACTGTTAGCATTTTATTTATGCCTTATTTCAGCCTGAATTTGTCTAGCTTTAACTTCCAGCCAGTCCATCCTCTCCAATTTAGCATCATCCTTCTCGAATTGTGGGCACCAGAAGAGGACACAGTGTTCCAGCACCGGTCGTTGTAGGGTAAAATAACCTCTCTGCTCCTGCTTGAGATTTCCCTGTTTACGCATCCCAGGATCGCATTTGCTCTTTTGGCCACAGCATCATTCTGGGAGCTCAGGTTCAGCTGATTATCCACCATGATCCCCAGATCTTTTTCAGAGTCACTGCTTCCCAGGATAGGGTTCCCCATCCTGCAAGTATGGCCGACATTCTTTGTTCCTAGATTAATACATTTTCATTTAGCCATATTAAAACGCATATTATTTGCTTGTTCCCAGTTTACCAAGCTCCCCAGATCGCTCTGTAGCAGTGGCCTGTCCTCTTCATTATTTACCACTCCCCGCAGTTTTTGTGTCATTTGCAAACTTCATCAGTGAACATTTTATGTTTTCTTCCAAGCGATTGATAAAAATGTTAAATAGCGTAGGGCCAAGAACCAGTCCTTGCAGACTCGCTAGAGACACCCATTCAATTATGATTCCCGAATTACAATTACACTTTGAGACCCATCAGTTAGCTAGCTTTTCATTCATGTCATGTGTGTGCCGTGTTAATTTTAGAGCTTTCTGGTTTTTTAATCAAAATGTCATGTGATAAAAAGTCAAATGCCTAAAGCCGTCTCTAACATCTACACTATTACCTTTATTAACCAAATTTGTAATCTGATCAAAAAAATCAAGTTCGTTTGACAGGATCTTTTTTCCCATAAACCCACATTGATTGTTGTTAATTATATTATCCTACTTTAATTTGTTATTAATCAAGTCCTGGATCAGCCACGCCATTATACGGCTAAATGAAAATGTGGTGGTCCATTTCTAGATGAAAATGGTAGAATTATCAATAACAATGGAGAAAAGGCAGAAGTGTTCACTAAATATTTCTGTTCTGTAGCTGTGGGAAAAAAAACAGATGATGTAGCCAGATCATATGTTAAGATTTGTTGCATTCCACTAGTCACTCAAGAGTATGTTACACTGCTACTACTAAAATTAGCTGTTTTTAAAACAGCAGGTCTGGATAACTTGCTTTAAAAAGAGCTGGCGGAAGAGCTGGCTGGACCTTTGATGTTGATTTTCAATAAGTCTTGGCGCACTGGGAAATTTCCAGAAGACTGGAAGAAAGTCTTCTGGAAATTTCCCAGTGCGCCAAGACTTATTGAAAATCAACATCAAAGGTCCAGCCAGCTCTTCCGCCAGCTCTTTTTAAAGCAAGTTATCCAGACCTGCTGTTTTAAAAACAGCTAATTTTAGTAGTAGCAGTGTAACATACTCTTGAGTGACTAGTGGAATGCAACAAATCTTAACATATGATCTGGCTACATCATCTGTTTTTTTTCCCACAGCTACAGAACAGAAATATTTAGTGAACACTTCTGCCTTTTCTCCATTGTTATTGATAATTCTACCATTTTCATCTAGAAATGGACCACCACCACGGTTAGGATTCTTTTTGTTTCTCATACACTTTAAAAGCTTCTTACTGTCCTTATCTCTGCTGGCCCTACATTTCTCTTTATGTCTCTTTGCTTCCCTTATCAATTTTCCATATTCCTAGCTTCTGGTTTCTGTTCATGACTATCAACTTCTCCTTTCTTCCAGAGCTATGTATTATTTTTTATAACTGCCTTCACTTCCCTTCTAACCAAACAGCCTTCTTCATTTATAGTGACTTTTTGGGCATCTAGTGAAGTGTTCTTCTTAAATGATTCTCAATTACCATTCACGTTTCGCTGATAAAATTCCTCCTCCCAGTTGAAGCAGCTCATAATTGTTTTCAGCTTTGTGAAATTGACCGGGTATATATTTATTACTCCCCTGGACTTTAGTCTGTTTGCACATTATAAATGTGATCAAGCTAAGTTACCATTAATTTTAGTCCTGTGAACAGTTCTTCTTTATCTGTCAAGACATGCTCTTCAACACTTTTTGAGGTAGGAAACTATAGTCTATAATATTTAGAAATTCCAAGGATGTTTTAATACTGGCAGAATGAGACCGCCAGCAAATGTCACTCAGACTGAGCTCCCCCATGTTCTCACAGCTTCTTTCCCTACACATTATAGATAGATTTGTAAGGAGCCAGACGTCCTGTTCCCTAGTGTGATTTGTGGCCTGTAGCAGACACCAATTAATACCCCATCTTGCACTTTATCTTAGGACATTGATCCATAAGAATTCAAGAACATTTTCTTCCACATTTACATTTTGGTATTTGTTATTGTCCCTTGGCATGGGGTGTTACTCAGAGGCACTGCACAATCTGAACAGCATGTATCATGCAATAAAAATGCACTTATAATAAAACCACCCTCTAGTTCAGCATCCAGGGGATTGGCTGCACTTTAAATCACAAGTTTGGATGCTATAAGAGCTTCTAGTTTACTGTGATGGCAGCTTCTGTGGAAAGTACAACCTCGGGTCCTTTGCAACTGGGGGAGACTGAAACCAAGAGTGGCTAAGCCTTCCACGGCGTCATCAGAGTGACCCTCCTTCACTGAAATCAGGTCTTTATAGTTTTGCAATGCAACAATCTAAACTTTAGCCAGTCAGTCACAAACAGTGTCCCCCAGGGCACTGGCTGAGATGGCTGGTCTCATGATGCTGGCTCCTGTGCCTTGTTTCCGGCTGCTTTGTATTGTATTAAAATAACCTTGCAATGTTTGGAAAACTTGCCTGACATGGATTTTCCATGCAAGCTAGTTTGGGGCTGTCACGGGGATGCTACTGGCTTGTGAAAAGGAGCTGTGTGTAGCGGGCAGGAGGGGTGGGAAATTGGACTCTGTGATTCATGCAGTCCATCAGTCCACCTCTGGAGCCCATCCACACCCAGCTGGGCTATAAACATCCACCAACACCCAGCCCACGTGCCCCTCCTCGCGACAGCTTGGGAATGCAGAGTAGCCACTGTTACAATGGATCTGGAGAGGAACCAGGAGAAAGGAGAAAATGCAGACGTCAGGACCAAAGAGATGGGTTTGTCCCAACCCCTTTCATCTCTAACCCTCCTCACCTTCATGCCAGCTCCTGTCCCAGGGATTGACAAGCTACCAGAATCCTTTAACTCTTGCGGCTCCCCAGTGTCCGTTTTTCCTGCAGCCACCGGGCCAGACACTAAGCGACAACAAGGAAACTTCTGCCCAGTGCTAAGGGGCTCCAGGACTGTCCGTCTGAGCATTGTTCAGCAAAGTCCCAGGGCTCTCCTAGGTGTATCCAGCCCACAGCTCGCACCCACAAACGGTGGTGTGGCCAAGCATAACCGCGGGCAAACAGAGCTCACCCACCACTCACCTGGGGAACACGGAGTTTAGCAGAAGTTCCTTTACTCCCTTCTGTTTGTACCACTACACAACTGCCCACAAACACTTCTCCTCTGCAAAGGGACGTGGTGGGATGTGCTGCCATGAGCATGATTAAAGGATTAGAAAACCTGCCTTATAGTGATAGACTCCAGGAGCTCAGACTATTTAGCTTAACAAAAAGAAGATTAAGGGGTGACCTGATCACAGTCTGCAAGTACCTACATGAGGAACAAAGATTTAATAATGGGCTCTTCCCTCTAGCAGAGAAAGTTATACTGCGATCCAACAGAGGCTGCAAATTCAGACTGAAACAGGGTGTAGAACGGTGAAAGTGATTAACCACTGGAACAATTTACCAAGGGCCGTGGTGGATTCTTCATCACTGACAAATTTTAAATCAAGACGGGATTTTTTTCTAGCAGCTCTGCTCTAGGAATGATTTTTGGGACATTCCCTGGCCTGTGTTATGCAGGGGGTCAGGTTAGATGATCACAATGGCCCCTTCTGGGCTTGGAAGTAACTGCCTGGTGGAGAAAGCACCTTCCTTTCCTTCCGGTGGGATAACTCCTGTTTGACTGGAAGCCCATTTTAAGAATGTGCCATGGCTGAAAAATAAAATCCTGACCTTTGAGAGCTCTGTCGCGAGCTCCTGAGTGAGGCTTGGTTTTACTGAGAAATCGCAACTCCAGCGAGTAATCAGTGAGAATTGGCGTGTCTGCGTAGATGCCCCAGTTCCTGCTTGCTATCAGCCTAAATCACATGGAGTGTGGACACAAAGCAGCAGAGGCAGCCCAGCAATATGCGCTGAATACGCAAACCAGAAGGATAAACCAACATATGGACCCGACATCCCGCCATGGTTTTGCAGCACTTAATTGGATCATCCATTTTTGCTATATTAACATATTGGGGCTGCTGCTAATCCCTGGGGAAGCCCTGTACATTGCAGATTAAAGTACTTGCCATAATCTGTTTGACTAAACAATACAAAGAAGCTAAATTCCCAAACACTTAACTGCTAATTTAATGCAGTTTCCCAAAGTTTAATGTTTTTCAGTGGGTGCCATTGAGATGCATGAACCCACAAGTACAGTTGTCAAGAAAATCTATCCCAAAGAATCTAAATATTCCCAGAGAACGCCGGCGTCGGTTTAAAATATTGCTTCCTCGCCAAGATTTATTCTATTAGAGAGAAAAATCCTTGATGTTTTGACTCCTTTCTCAAGAAGAACGTAGAGTCCTTTCTGACCAGGTTCATCCAGCCTGCACTTTCCACTTCCTGTTTCTTGATTCCAACCAATAAGATCACTTACTGCCTGTCACTCCGTTCCTTGCCTTTCCATCATTAGCCGACACGATCTTGAATTGCAAAGCTGAGCTCTGGATTGGGATTCTCCCAAATGTCCAGGTATCCGGATCAAGGCCTTAGTCCCATTTCTGATCATTACTGAACAAAGTATGGTGGAAACAGAGCAGCCACAGAGTCAGCAATCAGGCCAGATTCTCAGTGGGTGTAAATCGGCACAGCTCCATTTAAGTCAATTCACACCAGTTAAGGATCTGCCCATTTCTGCAAGGTTACAATATTAGCCCAAAATCTATATATTTCTGTCACACAGTAAAACACGGTGATGCTTCGCAAGTGCTAGAAAACGTCTCATTGATCCAATAAAATGAAAGGAGCAAAAATCTTGATCCAAATATCACTTTCTGCTTACTCGTTGCACTGAAGGAGGTGGTTATCAGTGCCAAGGCCAAGAAACAAACTTCAGGGTGAGGGCGAAGAACGAATTAGGTTTTTCCTTTCAAACAAAATGAAAACATCACAAAGAAATGTTAAAGAGAGAATAAGAGCTATTAAAAATTAAATGTCATGTGGAAAAGATCAATGGTAATGTTATGAGTCGGTCAGCAAGGGGAATCCACATACATTGAGAATTATTTTTAATTACCGTAGATTTCGTGTATTGACTAGTCCTTTCTCTTTCATCTCAGAATGTATTTTTGCTCCAGATAATTACATTATGATAATTATAAAGATTCTTCCAATTAGCTCTTGGAGGTATCTGCAGGGAACACTACACCACAGGAGCTTAAGGTCAGCTCCACTCATACTGCTTTAAATATGCAGGGAATAAGACATGAAATTAAAATACAGCAGTGTGGGGGATTCCACAGCCTACTTCCTTACTGCTTCCATCAATCATCCTCATCATCATTTTAAACCTGTACCTTGTAAATCACCACATTTGTATATTTCAAATCAAAGAGCTATTAATAATGCACCAATGTCACTACATTGCGCTGGGCAGCCTCATAGGCCAGGCGAGGAGTAGGACCAGGATGGAACATGGATTCGCTGAGCCCTGTCTCTACCGCTCACCAGCGCTGGGGGATGCAGAAAGAGATTCCAGTTAGACATGGTTGGAGATGGGGGACGAGGGTTCTTCGAAAAGAAAAATTCCAATTTTGCTGGAAAACTGAAAAACCTGAAAACCAAACATTTGTCGGTTTCCAACTAATAATGTTTGAATTTCACTTTTCTTGATGAAAAAACAAATCAAACGTTTTGGAGGAAAGCAGAAAATCCCCTGAAACGGTTTGTTTTGCTGAAAACCCGCCTGGCTCCAGAGAGAGGTGGGGGAAACACAAGTGAGGGGGCAGATCAGTTCAGAGAGCCAGTCACATAGTTAGGGGCTCATCTCGTTCAAAGGACTGAACCTATGGGTCCCACTCCGCCCTCAGCCTGAAAGCCCCTGCCAGGGCATAGGATGCCATGCGGCAATATCCTTACAAACATCCAGCCTCCTTCTCTTCTCACTCACAAAATCAGCTGTGCCAGGTCCTTGGGAAAACTCCAGATGTCCTTAGCCCTGTGGTCGCAGGTTTGCCCCACCCCATCAGTGTGGCACTCCATCCCCCTCAGGGCGTGGCTGGGCCATGGACAGTGACTGGCTACCGGAGCTAGATCTTTTCGCTCAGGTGGAGCTCATGCTTTTAGATCCAGAGGTCCCGGGTTTGCTCCTGACAGCCAATGACCGGCCTGGGGCACAGTGCTACACCGAGACTCTCTCCAAAGCAAGGGTGCAACAGCAGGCTCTCGGCCTGAGCAGAGACCGTCCCACAGTCTACAACATCATCCTCCAGCTCCACAGGACACCCTGGTACTGATCCCCATCATGCTGCTAACACAAGCACCTCCAGGACTTACCACACAGAGCCTGCTAGACTGCAGCAGGCCCGGCTGGCCACAGTGACAATCGCTTTCCCCTGACTAAGCCCCATCACTGGAGAGCAGAAGCCTAAGGAACAGATGCCCCATGAGTGACTCTGCTCAACCTCCAGCAGCCCTGAACTGCCCCCTACTTTGTGCTCAGTGTTGTCCCTCTAGGCTGTGCCTGGAGAAACCACTGACACTGGGCTGGGTCTGTGCAGAGTGGCATGGGACCCTGCCTCTACCCAGCTCCCTACGGAAGTGCCCCTGCCCTGGGGAACGATGGTTCTGGTCCAGAATATTTGCTATGGCTCTGGAAAGGCGTCCATCTGTCAGAGGCATTGCTCCCTCCTGCAGCCCTTTGATTTACTCATTTAATATAACGGAGCTGCTGTGTGAGGCTGCCTGGGTCATCTCCGGCACATCACCTCGTCACGTGACCTACCGGCACTTGGCAGACCGTACACTGCTGAGGCAGCGCCGCTACCGTTAAATAATAACAAATTGCTCTACTCGCCCAACCTGCTAGGGAAGCAGAGAGGAAGGTTTGCCAGCCTCTTTGGAAACCAGCCATGGTCTGTGGACCTGAAGGAATCCCATCATCTCTCCTACAGAATAACCCCACCTAAGTGCATTCTTCTGCACCCCAAGCACCTTCCATGTCCACATCCTATGAGGAGCTTTGCTGCATGGGAGATGGGCTACAGCTGGAAACTGATGCAAGGGTTAGGGTCCGTGGGACACAACAGATTTAGTTGGGGTTGGTCCTGCTTTGAGCAGGGGGTTGGACTAGATACCTCCTGAGGCCCCTTCCAACCCTGAGATTCTATGATTCAGGGTGGTGGTTTAAAAGGCAGCGGTCAGGGGCGGCTCCAGGCCCCAGCACGCCAAGCATGTGCTTGGGGCGACATGCCGCGGGGGGCATTCTGCCGGTCGCTGGGAGGGTGGCAGGCAGGCTACCCTCGGCGGCATGCCTGCGGAGGGTCCACTGGTCCCGCAGCTTCGGTGGAGCCACAGGACCAGCGGACCCTCCGCAGGCACGCCTGCTGGAGGTCCACCGGAGCCGCGGGACCGGTGACCGGCAGAATGCCCCCCCGCGGCATGCCGCCGTGCCTGGGGCGGCAAAATGTTTAGAGCCGTCCCTGGCAGCGGTGGCAGAAGGAGAAACCCAAACCCTTGGAAGATCAGCATGCTGGACTCCTGGGAGGATGCTTCCATCCTATCTTGTCTGATGAGGCACGGCCGTTTTACTCAGCTTAAGCTGGCCCGGCAGGACTAATGTATTTATTCGCTGTAAATTGTGGCATCTTTATTAAACAGGTTGCACTTCAAGCGGAAACTGAGCAAGAGCCATTTTTGTGGACCCTTTTTCTGTGGCTTTCATTACCCTGTCCCTTCCTCGTGTCTCTCTAACACTCCGTGATGGATTCTGGCTGTTGCATGGAGTTTTGTAGAAATCAAATGAATTTTTAATGTCCAATAAGATGTTGGAATCTCTGCGATCCAGCCAGCTTTCCGAGCTGCATTAAAACCAAGCAAAGTGCAGGAAAGCTCTGAAATCGAACCTCTTCCCACCATCATGGGCTCAGTGCATTGCATACAGCCCTAAACTGCAGGGCTTTCACCAGCTGGGTCAGCCCCATCACAGGGATCAGCCCCATCAGCAGGGATGGCGTCTCTCTGCAATAGCTCCTTGCCGTGCGCGTCAGTGTACTGAGGAGAAACCCTTCTACGCCTGCTCCACATGGGTCACTCCTGGACCCAAGCAGGGGAGATGACCCTGAGCTAACTCATTGCCCTGCCTGACACAGGCCATCGGGGAGATCCTGCCTGAGCCCTCTGAAAGCCAACAGGAACATGCAGCCCGGGAGGAGGCCGGATAGGTGCTCACAGATGTTAAGGCCAGAAGGGACTATTATGACCCCCTAGGCTGACCACCTGCAGAGCACAGGCAGAGCATCAGATTCCAGCAGCTGGAGGGGGCCCAGGGCCAGGACTGCTCCCTGCAGCAGGCGGGAGATGCCATGTTGTCTTTTGGCCAGAGGCCTTGAGACTGACCTAGAGCCCCCCCAAGGCAGAGACTGAGCCCCCACTCTGCCTGGGGGACTGGGTGCCAGCTGTGCCTCTGGACCTTGTACCCTGGAGCCAGGGGCTGCCAGGGCTTGAGATCCCCAGGGACCCATTGCACCCAGAAGAGAGAGATAAGGATTCCCTGCCTTTCTCCCTGGGCGTCCACTCCACCAGCCAGCCCAGGCCTGTGGGGAGACTCCAGGTGCAGGGCTGTGATTTCTACTTTCTTGGGGGCTTTTGAGAGTGGGACGGTTCAATTGATTCCCTGGGACTGGCTGGTGACGTGTTCGTTTGATGTCCCAGATTCCCTTCACCAGACCCCGACATCGGTTGTTCCAATCGTTAAGCACTCTCACTGTTAGCAATTTGCACCTTATTTCCAGTAGAGCTCCGGCTTCCAGATCCTGCCTTTGTCTGCTAGATTCCCCTGCTATCAGCCATCTTCCCCCCAGGTAGCTCCTGATAGACCAGGATCAAGTCACCTCTTGACAGTCTCTTGGCTAAACTAAATTGGTGAGGGTGTGAGGGCTAGACAGAGCATTTCCCGTCTGCTCATTGGGAGGATGCTCAAGGCTTTATGTACAGGGTTAGGCACTTTAGAAATGGTGGGCCTTGGCCAGTGCAAACCAGCATTGATGCACTGAAGTCCCCTTCCACCAGCTGAGAACCTGGCATTGTGCTTGGGACAACAGTGATATGAGTCAACACTGTGCCCTTGTTGCCAAGAAGGCTAACAGCATTTTGGTCTGTATAAGTAGGGGCATTGCCAGCAGATCGAGGGATGTGATCATTCTCCTCTATTCAGCATTGGTGAGGCCTCATCTGGAGTACTGTGTCCAGTTTTGCGTCCCACACTACAAGAAGGATGTGGAAAAATTGGAAAGAGTCCAGCGGAGGGCAACAAAAATGATTAGGGGGCTGGAGCACATGACTTATGAGGAGAGGCTGAGGGAACTGGGATTGTTTAGTCTGCAGAAGAGAAGAATGAGGGGGGATTTGATAGCTGCTTTCAACTACCTGAAAGGGGGTTCCAAAGAGGATGGATCTAGACTGTTCTCAGTGGTAGCAGATGACAGAACAAGGAGCAATGGTCTCAAGTTGCAGTGGAGGAGGTTTAGGTTGGATATTAGGAAAAACTTTTTCATTAAGAGGGTGGTGAAGCACTGGAATGGGTTACCTAGGGAGGTGGTGGAATCTCCTTCCTTAGAGGTTTTTAAGGTCAGGCTTGACAAAGCCCTGGCTGGGATGATTTAGTTGGGGACTGGTCCTGCTTTGAGCAGGGGGTTGGACTAGATACCTCCTGAGGCCCCTCCCAACCCTGAGATTCTATGATTCTATGACACGTGGCCTGAAAGGCCCTGAAAAGCCTGCAGGTTTGTGCTAAGAGTTTTTTGGGTCTCCTGGCCTCCTCATCTCACCCACCACGAGGGCATTAAAGCAGTCATTGCAGGTTCTGTTGTCCATCCTGCTGGTCCAGGTGGGCACAAAACCTACATATAATTAACCTGGATATAGCCATGGGTGGGACTTCAGACACAGGGGAGGCGAGACTCCAGAGCCTAAAATCTAAAATGCTCAGAACAACACAGAGGATAAAGATCAGGAGTCAGCACTGTCTGACCTTCTCCATGGGACGGGGGCAGCTGCATCAGCAGAGAGGCTGCTGTGTATGTGCCCAGGCACCAAATCCCTGCTAGCTGTCTGCTTGTTTCCAGACACGCTAGGGATGACAGTGCATATTGCAGACTAATGCCCTGTGACATTCCAGGCTGGAGGAGGAGCAAGGAGTGAATTACAGGAAGGCAGCAAAGACTCTGAAACCATTAATAGCTCGTTCCAAAGGAATGGAGCAAGGCAAAGCCAATGGCTTTAGTTTAAATATTCATGAAAACCAGCTTGTTTCTGCAACCCAATTCCCGGCCCTGTGTGCTGCTGCTCTATTCTGCCCCGTAGCCCTGAATCCCAAGCCCATGCGTCAGGGCTGCAAACCTCTAGGCCACAATTGTCAATTTGGTAAGTGTCTCAGGTGGGACACCCACAAACAACAGCCATTTTTGGCCTTGTGGGCCAAGACCCTGAGAACCTGATCCCACCACCCCGCACATCCCTCAGCCCGAGACCTTGTATCCCTAAGCCTCTTGGACCATCTCTTCCAGCCCCTGAGTCTCCCCTGCCTCCTGCAGCCTGAGATACCAGGCAGTGTGTTCGCCAGCCCAAGTGCCCCTGCACCTCCTGCCGACAGCCAGTGCTCCACAGGGCACTGCTCACTCGACGGAGCAGGGCCGCACACCATCTCCCTGGGGCGCCGTGCCCCCACAACCAGCCCTTCCTAACAGGAGCCTGCTCTCTGAGAGCTCAAGCCGAATCAGTGCAGCCCCCCAGAGATGACCCAGGATTAGGAGACCTCAGAGGGCTCCATCCCGGTGCCAAGTCCCTCGCAGGCCATATGCCTAGAGGACTTGGGCAAAGAGGGATTAGTCCAAATCGGGATTCTGCAGTACGTTAAAGTGAAAAATCACTCTCTAAATGAGGGAAGATCCCACAGACTAGTCGGCGTGATTAGAGGAGCTGGTGCTTAGCCTTTAATTCAACAGGATCTGGATTTTCTTTTTATTTATCAGGCTCAAGCTAACCTTCCCCTCACCCCAAACATAAAGTTGTAAATTAAACCTGCCAGAACCTAAGGATGGCATGGCTCAGCTAGTCTTTTCCTGCCCGAGTCGGCGGTTTCGCCGTCTCCCTGGGGAATCTCGCTGCATTTCCCAGCCTGGGAGAGCAGGGGAAATGCAAATGGTTCAGCTGTCTGGTTTGAAGGCTTCTCTGAACCTGGTGGGTCTGCAACATTGGGCAGGGACTCTCTGGAGAGCAAGCTTCAGCAGGAGATCAATGGCACTTCCAGCTTCTGGCTGCCGAGAAATACCAGAAGTGCTGACAATAGGCCGCACAGGGAGGTGCGCTGCGGGGATGGAGCTGAATTTTGTTAGGATTCTTCCACTCCAAGGGGATCCAAGGGCAGGGTCTCTGGGCCTCACAATCACTCCGACCCCCGTTACCAGGCTGCTTCCAAGCCGTGTTGACTTCATCTATACTTATTTACAATCATTTGGCTTGGTTCATATACTATCCAGTGTCAAGTGGGGGCTCCCCTGGCTAGTAGTTGGGTCCAGACTCCACCCTTTGCCTTGGGGTGCAGAACCCTCCTACAGCCTCTGGAGAGGCAGGAAACCACCCAGAAACACTCTGCTTTTCCAGCATCTCCTTCCCCTCAGGCTCTGGCTGGGTCTCATGTGCAGCACCACGAGGTGCCCCAAAACTATATGCTAGGAGGCTGCTGGGTCCCTGCACTGCTGCCCCAGTGTCCCATCTCCTCCCAGGAAGCTGATGCAGGATTTCCTGCCATCTCTCTGCTCAACTCCTGTTTTCTCATCCCCACATCAATCAGGGCTCTGGGACCAGAACAGGCTTTCACTCCCCAGCTCAAGTGTTGCGGAGTGACAGATCAAGAGTCTGCCAAAGCTCAGCAGCTCTTGGATATCAGGTTTGGGTTTAGATCCATTTCTGAATGGCTGATTTAGCAAGCCCCCCGCTAGCCACTTTGGCACATTGCCATTCTGTGAGGTTTCGGAATTGCAGTGGACCAGTGAAGATGGCAGTAACCTCTTGTGTGGAGCTGGCTTGGAAATTGGAGGAACTGATTTTAAGTACTTGAGAGCAGGGACTGGATCTTCTCATCCTATGTGTCTGGACAGTGCCTGGGTCTCGACTGGGGCCTCTGTGTGTTCCTGCAACTGGAATATTAAATAATCCTCCTCTTTGGTGCAGGCTACGTGGAGAGTCATTAGACCTGGTAGCCAAACTGGCAGCCGCGTGGTAGCGTTGTCATGGCTGAGCACAGCGGGTTTCAGAGACCCTTACAGCGCGGAGCAGAGACTGACGGACGGATTCCGGGCCCCTGCAAAGCCAGGAGGAATGTTGCAGTTGGCTTTAATGGAGTCAGGATTTCACCCTCCTCGACCAAGGGATAGGGAGCTCGTTACTGACTGCTGACCCCCCAGCAGGACACCACAAGGGCTGCTGGGCCCACCGTATTTAATATCTACACTAATCGTCCGGGGAAGAGGAACAGCCGTGAGTGATGAGCTGCCTCTGGATCTAAACTAGAGGGGCAGCAAACAAGCCGGAGGCTGGAAGCAAACGGCAAAGGGACCTGGCGGGACGAGAGCCGTGCTGCTGCGTGTGATGGCAGGAGGCTCCGAACGGGCAGAGCCCTCCACCTAGGGAGGGGAAATGAAATGCGCAGACCCAGCCGGGGCCACAGCGAGTCCCCAGCGAGAGCTGGCAGTTTGGTGCTTCCCTGCACAGCCCAGGTCTGAGCTCCCTGAGCCGCTATGTGTCTGGGTACAGGCACTAGAGGAAATGCAGAGAGGGAACCAGCTGCCTGGAGGCTTGGAGGAAAAGCAGAAGATGAAGTGGCCAGTGGATCCATGCGTGGATGAGCAAGTGCAGGGACAGAAATGCCCCAGGAGCTGCCCCTCCACCTCCTAGCCCAGGACACGGGCTGCACACAGCCCCAGCTGCGCACTCAGGATGGTACCAGGCTATTCCCCCCAAGAGCGGGTCTTCCCCTTGACAGGCCAGGAGGCGATAACTGTGCTCCTGCCCCCACCCCACCCCGACCGGCGGACCAGGTCCTCCACCAGGAGGGGTGATTGTTCCAGCCTCCGACAGGCAGTGCAGCGGCTGCGCCCGTGTCTGCAGGGAGCTGGATGCCCCCCAGAGCTGCTGCCCGTGGGGGGGAGGGAGCAAGGGGGGTGTGCCCCAAAGGGAGAAGGGCCTTAAGGGCACAGGGAGCCAGTGCAGACAGCAGAGCCGCAGGGTGATGTGGCTCCTGGGCCCGGTGCCACCAAGCAGACAGGCTGCTGCCTTCTGACCCAAGGGAGCTTTTCCTGGCCAGCAGCCTGCTCCTAGAACAGATGAGCTGCAGGGATTTCAGGAGACAGCTCCTAGCACTCAGTCACTCGGGGAGCGGAGCCAGGGCTGGGCTGACTGTGGGGAGCAGCTCCCACCTTGCTTCTATCCCAGGCCTTTTCCCAAACTCCACACAGCAGCCCCCCGACTAGGGTTACCAACTTTCCAATTTCCTAAAACCGGACACTACAGCCCCCCGCGCCCCGTTCGCTCACTCCCCCTGGGACTCACCAGCCACACGGGCTGGGAGCTGAAGCCGAACTGCCCATGAGATGCAAGTAGGAGTTGGTTCTGGCTGAGAAAGGGCTGGGGCGCATTGATGACCCTGGTCTCCATGCCCCAGGCCAGGCTGGCGGTGGTGTTCGCCGGCCGTGATCGCGATGGGAGCCGGGGGTATTGTCTGTCTGTCTGTCTGGGCGAGCCGGACCGTGCTGTGTGCGAGAGCTGGAGGCCAGGCTCCACAATGAGCTGCATGCCCTGAGTTTTAAGGGTGCTGCTCCCGCACCCTCCGGGGCTGGCCCGAGTCCCCATCTGAGTGGCACGGGGAGGGAGGGGAAGCGGGTGCTGGTGCTGCAAAGTCACCTCTGCCCCACGGCTGCCCTGCATGGGACCCATGGCTCCGGTTGTAGCTCCGGGGCCGGTCACACGTGTCTCGGAGCCCCTGGAGCAGCGTCCCACACAGATGGGGTGTTTCTGCAGCCGGGGACCAGAGATGAGGGTGGGAAATAGGACACGATCCAAACACAATCCCGCGGGGTGGCTTGGCACCCGCCTGCTCACAGCTCTCTGCAAGTGCTCCGCTGCCGTCACGCACGCTGCCGTGGGCGGTGCCTCGGCCCTCCCCGCTCCGGCACCCCGGCGGTGTCCAGTCAGTACTCCTGACCAGACACTGTACAGGTCCCCTGTCAACCGGACTTTCCAGTCGAAAATCAGACACCGGGCAACCCTCCCCCGATCTCTCCCATGGGGGAGCCTCCTGCGGGTCCCCTCTCTGCCCCAGGCAGCTCCCAGCGGCTCCTTTTCTCCACTCTGACATGTGAGGGTGGAAGAGACAGTGATGGCCCCTCTCCTACCCCCAGGGGATCTGCAACAGGAGCTCCTGGCCCTCCCCACCCCATAATCATTCCCACCCCTTACCAGGCTGCCCCCAGGCCGCATTTAGCCATTATCCTTCCCTGGTGAGGAAGAGCAGCTACGGGCGGGAATCAGGCCCTGACCTCCCCAGGGCCTGGAAGATCTCCAAGGCTGGAGCCTGAAGGAGGGGTCCTGGACAGGCTCGGGCCAGAGAGGAATCACTGCCCATTCCTGGCCAGGGAGAGTTTTGTGTCGCTTCTCACACAGCGGGACCATCCCGTGCTCTGCTCAAGGGCACACAAACCCGAGGAGTTTAAACTCCAGAAGCATGTGACAGGAGCGTCCTTACAGCCCCAGTGTCTCTGATCCCCATCCGCCCCCTCGCCATTCCTCAGCGAGCTAAAGCCTAGCCCAGCCAGGTCCCAGAAAACCTGGCTTGCAGGGGGAAGCTGCCGCACACCTGTGCTAGGCAGGAGGGATAGCTCAGTGGTTTGAGTATTGGCCTGCTAAACCCAGGGCTGTGAGTTTAATCCTTGAGGGGGCCATTTAGGGAACTGGGGTAAAACTCTGTCTGGGGATTGGTCCTGCTTTGAGCAGGGGGTTGGACTAGATACCTCCTGAAGTCCCTTCCAACCTTTGTATTCTATGTGTGCGAGGAACAGCGGCCTAGTGTTTATGGTCTCAGCCTGTCACTAGGATTTCAGTCCAGGTCTTGTAGCTGCAGCTGCTCCTCAGGGCACCGATACCTGTTTTGCTGCCCTGGGAAGGTTGCTGGCCTGGCAAACAAAGATGCAAACCAAACGTCTCTGTGAAGAGAAGTTCGTGGTGGAGCTACTGTTTGTTCCTGAGCGCTGACAGCGGGCAGAGACTGGGGCTCATGTACGGCTGGGCTAGGACAGGCCAGGGCTAGAAAAGACTGACAGATAGATGTTGGCTGAGGCTGCTGCTGGCCACTGTTCACCTTGACCTGCTCCCACCACACGGCTTGTCAGCCGCCGGGCCAGGTGAGCCATGACCCTTGCTGGGCTCTAACCCACTAGTAAAACCTTCTAGCCACAGGAGACTTTATAGAGTCATGTGGAGGGATTTGGCTTTATTAAACTAGAGATTTAGGTCACAATGAGTCAAATAACTAATTCCCAAAGCTCTCAATCCTCTTAATGGACTCTTGCTTTTAATGCCGTTTCTCTCCTCTTTTCTATTTGGCAGAAGGGATTGCTCGAGTCCTGCTTCCACAATGGTCTCCAGGAGAAACCCTGCCATCAGCCATGTCTGAACCCCTCACAGTCGTCGCTATCTGCCGCCTCACGCACCCTGGCAGGCTGGGGAGTGTTATAGATAGGGAAACTGAGGCACAGAGCAATGGGTTTTCAAAAGCTCCCTGTGAAGTTAATGGGAATTTTACCAGCGGCAAGGGGATCGGGGTCAGGTAGACGCTGAACACTTTCCAAATCCTGCCTACAGAGACTGGCCCAAGGTCAGGCAGAGAAAGACGTGGCTGGGCTATGAATTGAGCCCAGATGCCCTGATGCCCAGGCTTTAGCCACAGGCCAGGGCTGGCTTTAGGCAGTGCGGGGCCCAATTTGAACAGTTTCAAGGGCCCGGCAGGGATGACTAAAAAAAAAATAAAAAAAACCCCCACATGTATAAAACATGTCAGACTTGTACTCACCAGGCAGCGCTCCAAGTCTTCGGCAGCACTTCGGCGACGGGTCCTTCACTCTCTCCAGGTCCTTGGCGGCACTGAAGGACCCGCCGCCGAAGACCCAGACCGAGCGAAGGACCCGCCACCGAAATGCCACCGAAGACCCAGAGCGCCTCCAGGTGAGTAAAAATTAAAAAGGCGCCTGTAGCCAGGGAAGGGATTCTCACTGGGCGCGGGGCCCGATTCGGGGGAATTGGTGGAAAAGGCCTAAAGCCGGCCCTGCCACAGGCCACCCTTGCTGCCAGGTGCCGGGCTAACCGAGCTGTGCAGTGAACCACCTAGGACCTAGAACGGCTCCATCCTGTGAGGAGCTCCACAGTCCTGGCCTACAGGAAATGGAGTGTCACATGCAGCCACACCCTCTGCAGCCACCCCCTGAGCAGCAGGAGCAGTGGCATGATGGAGGCAGGATTTCAGGGCTCAGCTCTGCAGGTGCCCGATGTGGAGCAGAGAGGGCTGGGCCATGGACAGGCTGGGGGAAGAGGGCCAGGGGATTCACCCATTGTCCCCACAGGAAGCTGTTGTTTCATGTACTGTGTGCTGGGTAAGAACATGAGAGGAATCTGTGTGTGGAACAGTAAACCGGCTTGTTATGACGAGAACGATTCACAGAGATCCTGCAATTGCAGCTGGCTCTGTAGTCTTGTGCACACAGACTGACTACCCGGCGCCTCCTCCGGACTCTTCCTTCCCACAACCTGTGCTTCGCCCACCAAGGTCCATGCAGGTGCCTGCAGCACTGGTTCAGTAGCTGCTCCACTGCGCTGGGAGGAATCCTGAACACCTGCTGAGGGTTTGCCCTGATGTGTGAACTGCATTCATCAATGCCCCTGCTGTGCTCTCAGCCACTCCAGTCACTGTGCCCAAATGTTTTGGGATGCCGAGGTTTCCAGATGAGGGCTTGCAGCTGCACCTCCAGGCAGCCTATGAGCACAGCTGAGCCAGCCCACAACAGCTTTAGGGGTAGCTCCGTGGTTTGAGCATTGGCCTGCTGAACCCAGGGTTGTGAATTCAATCCTTGAGGGGCCAACTGGGGTAAAGATCTGTCTGGGGATTGGTCCTGATCTGAGCACGAGGTTGGACTAGATGAGGTCCCTTCCAACCCTGATATTCTATGATTCTACTCCACTGGTCTGGCCGAGGAAGTCAGCAAGCTCACTCTTAAGCCCAACAGCAACAACTGATCTCTAGCTGCTCCATGCACGAACCCCGAGCTGTGATCTCTCCTGAGCCTGCCTTGCTCCCCTCATCCTGCTTTGTTTGTGGCCTGCTCCCCTACTTAGTCGCTGACTCCAGCTCTGACCACTAGGCATGACCACCATTTCTCCAACCTCTAGGCCTGACTGCCCATGGCCTGGTTCCTGACACAAGGTTCTGATCAGAGAACTCCCCTTCCTCACTCATTGGTGGGGTGGCTGTTTCTGATGGCCTATGGCTGCACTGCTTTGCAGCATGATACAGGGGAGCAGCGGGAGAAACTGTGTTCTCAGAAGCTATGCTACATCTATGCAGACACACACAGCTCCTGGTGTCAGCTGTGCGAGGGCAGAGGCTGCCAGGGAGAGAGAACATTAATAAAGTACAGCTCTGAGGTGCATCTCGCAGGCCAGGAAAACAAAGCTATCCCCTGGAAACAGAGGAACTTATTAAATACAGGCCTTAGCCTATCAAAAAGTCAAAGTCAATAAAGACAGGATGGACCACTGTGACCAGGGAACTAATATACGTGACCCAGCACGGAAAAAAAAAATTACAAAACGGAGCTAAGGTTGTAGGAGAATTGGGAGGACATTCGACTGTATTTGATGAGAAATAACAATCGACAAATTCTAGAATGTATCAGAAAACATGTACGGGGGCAGAGTTAAGGTTATACATTCAGCCCCAAATTTGACACTCTCTGCCCATTGACCGTTTAGCCACCCGACCCTCACATTGAATTAATTCTCCTTTTTTGCATGGAATATGATTAGCACTGTGAGAGCTTTATGGCCATAGCTGTTAGTTATCCATAAATATTCCTGTGCACCAAATAAGAGCAATGCACACAGCCAGCCATTCATTGCCCAGCCAGCTGGCTATTTTTCAAAGGATACTGTCTCCTTTTTTCCCTTCTCTCCACCCAAAATAACAATCCTGTCAGAAAAAGGTTATCTCCTAATTCTATTTGTTGGAGCAGTGGCTTGTGATGTTCCGCACAGTGTTGCATTAAAGGCCTCACTCAATCTGATCTTATTTTTCTCTTTATTGTATCACATTCCTGCTCATCTGGTTAATGCTCTATAAAATAAGCCTGATCCCAGGAGCTAATTGGCCCAGTGACATGGTGTTTGCGGCTCACACGGCAAACTGTATGATTTCAGCATTTGAAAGAATAACATAAATCCTTCCACACGTTTCATCCGAAAGTCTGCAAAATCTGCTTGCAATGTTTTTATCTCTGAGGATTAGTGCATTATCAGGGCGCGTCGCTATCATGTGAACGGAGATAAGGTGCGGCTAATCCATCCCTTCTGCTCTCTGACACACAATATCAGCACCGAATGGGAAGCCTAGAAGCAGAGATAAATCACCAACCCTCTGGGGGCCCAGAACTAAATATGAATACATTAACGCAATGTTAAGCTCCTTGCACAACAGCGGAACTGTTGTTCCTCTGTCGCTTTGTCAGGTAGGCATTGTGCTGGATATTAAGCTATTAGTTGTCAGCAAGGTGCATGTTTAATGGTAACATATCGGCTTCTTACAGCAGTTGCTGGCATGAAAGAGTAGAATGGATCCTAGGCCCCCTTAAACCTCTTCTACACCATGCACCAGGTAGTTTCATGGACGGACGCACACCTTGTTGTAATGCACAACGCATTGGCATGGGAGGAGACGGCCCAGCTGGCAGTTAATCACCAGGCAATGCCCAGCCTGGGTGCCATTCCTGTTTTTGGATGCCATCAAGATGTAAAAAGCACAATCGTAAAAAATGCCGTAATAGCCTTTTCTGGGAGTGAAAAATGAACAGCTGACCAGCCCCCAGATACGGCATTCTCTTTGCAGTGTGGAATTGGCCTTTTTCCATCGCTTAAAAGCCTGATTTGGGGCCTGATTCTGAGCTCAGTTGCATCAGGGTGGCTCAGGAGTAGTTGCAGTATAAGTAAGACCAGATGCAGGCCCCTGCAAAGGAACCAATAGGAGAATAAGATTTCAATCGCAGCCTTCCACTGGGCTTCGACTGGACCCTTCGTGCATTTGCAGATTCCAAGGCCAGAGTGGACTATGGCGATCAGCTAGTCTGACCTCCTGTATCGCACAGGCCAGAGAACGGCCCCAGAATCATTCCTGTGGCAAAGCTTTTAGAAAAACATCCAATCTTGATTTAAAAATCGCCACTGAGGGAGAATCCATCATGACCCTGGGTAAATTACTCCGATGGTTAATGACCTCGTGACCACTGCCTGCGTGAATGCTGAGCTGGGTTTTGTATTGCCTTGTCAGGTTGCCCATCCTCAGGCCATGCTTTCTACGGGGCAGTGTTAGTAAAATAAGACATCTCAGCCACACACAGGTACTGAGATAGTGGCGCATGGGGAGCAGACCTAAGTGTGTTCTGAAAAATCAAAAATCTGTTGCTGGGCTGGGCTGGCGCTAGGCCGAGTTGTGACTAGAGCTTTCACATAAAATGTTGAGTTTTTGGAGAAAACAGAAATATTTCGATTCCGAAATGCCACCACAGTGCCTCATGGTAGTTGTAGTTCAGGGGGCTCCTGCTCCCATTCTCCCCAATGGCCTGAGCTCCCTCATCAGACTACAGCTCCCATGACGCACTATGGATGCTGAGCCCTTTTGAAACTAGCCATCAGTGTCACAATGGGAGCTTCTGGGTGCAGAGCACTTTTGCAAATCAGCCCCTCATTTGAGTGTCTAGAGAGAGGCTGAGCTCTTGATACTCGCCTGCATGTGCCCAACTTTGGCACCCATGTTTAAACCTCAGTCTCTCCATATTACTGAGCTCTGCAAAGTATTATAACTGGTGGCTGGAGTTTCTCCGTAACTGACACATTTTGTATTCCTGGTGCTTTCGCAGCCGCTCACAGGTGATCATTCTCTCTGGCTTAGTGCTGGCACTCAGGAGATGTACGTGTACTCACTCCAGAAAGCATAAAGGAAACAAATGTATTGGCAAGTGCCCTAGGATTGTACTGGCTCCTCCAGATTGCAGTGGCTGGACCCTGGCATCGCACCGAGCACCCAACAAAGCAGGAGGAATCCTGATAGAATAGCAAGCTCATATCTCAGAAATATGCAGGCTCTCCTCCACTCTGCTAATCACAGGGTACAGAGACAACAGGCAGGAAGACTTGGGAGAATTGTTTAAGCAAACAGGTAGCTTATTTCTCCATCAATATGCAAAAAGCCGCCTCTAGTGTGGAGTGGCTGTAAATAACGATGCTGTCAAGTACTTTGTTTACATTTCTCCACTTGCCATTGTTTGTAATAATCTCTTTGGAGCCGGAAAATAGCATTTCTTTCCTGGCTGATTTTGTCCGCTTCCATTTAGTGAGCGGTGACTTTTTTTTCTTTATTACCAGCAGAGCTTGAAATTAATATTTTTTTTATTTCGTTGCTCATGCTAGAGCATCTTCAATAATAGCAGGGATGCACATCTCCCGGGTCGGAATGTTTGGGAGCTAAGTGCTCCCCTGGAGCCAGCAGGGGGTGCAAAAGAGCACAAGGTTGTGAAGATTTTGCCTCTACAATGATTTTGCAAATTTCATAGGATCATAGAATCTCAGGGTTGGCAGGGACCTCAGGAGGTATCTAGTCCAACCCCCTGCTCAAAGCAGGACCAATCCCCAACTAAATCATCCCAGCCAGGGCTTTGTCAAGCCTGACCTTAAAAACCTTTAGGGAAGGAGATTCTACCACCTCCCTAGGTAACCCATTCCAGTTCTTCACCACCCTCCTAGTGAAATAGTGTTTCCTAATATCCAACCTAAACCTCCTCCACTGCAACTTGAGACCATTACTCCTTGTTCTGTCATCTGCCACCACTGAGAACAGTCTAGATCCATCCTCTTTGGAACCCCCTTTAAGGTAGTTGAAAGCAGCTATCAAATCCCCCCTCATTCTTCTCTTCTGCAGACTAAACAATCCCAGTTCCCTCAGCCTCTCCTCATAAGTCATGTGCTCCAGCCCCTTAATCATTTTTGTTGCCCTCCGCTGGACTCTTTCCAGTTTTTCCACATCCTTCTTGTAGTATGGGGCCCAAAACTGGACACAGTACTCCAGATGAGGCCTCCCCAATGTCAAATAAAGGGGAATGATCCTGTCCCTCGATCTGCTGGCAATGCCCCTACTTAAAGAGCCCAAAATGCCATTAGCCTTCTTGGCAACAAGGGCACACTGTTGACTCGTATCCAGCTTCTCATCCACTGTAACCCCTAGGTCCTTTTCTGCAGAACTGCTGCCTAGCCACTCGGTCCCTAGTCTGTAGCAGTGCATGGGATTCTTCCGTCCTAAATGCAGGACTTTGCACTTGTCCTTGTTCAACCACATCAGGTTTCTTTCGGCCCAGTCCTCTAATTTGTCTGGGTCCCTCTGTATCCTATCCTGACCCTCCAGTGTATCTACCACTCCTCCCAGTTTAGTGTCATCTGCAAACATGCTGAGGGTGCAGTCCACAGCATCCTCCAGATCATTAATGAAGATATTGAACAAAACCATCCTCAGAACCGACCCTTGGGGCAGTCTGCTTCATACCAGCTGCCAACTAGACGTGGAGCCATTGATCACTACCTGTTGAGCCCGATGATCTAGCCAGCTTTCTATCCACCTTATAGTCCATTCAACCAACACATACTTCTTTAGCTTGCTGACAAGAATACTATGGGAGACCACATCAAATGCTCTGCTAAAGTCAAGGAATAACACATCCACTGCTTTCCCCTCATCCACAGAGCCAGTTATCTCGTCGCTATGGGAGTAAGAAGGGTTTTTCCCATTGGGCAGTATGGCTTTGTAGTAAAGCGCCTAGCTCCTGAGCACGAGGGATGCTAATGCCAGCACCGTCGGAGGGTCAGTGAGGTATAACGCTCACAGAGAGAGACCACCTAAGGTAGCAATGGGAGCTACAGTGTGAAAATCTGGCACTACATTCATATTCCTAAAGAGGGGCTGAGCTCTTTGGAAAATCCCCCTAAAGGAGACAGAGGCCCCAGACTCCATATACAAATAGACTTTCATTACCACCCCATGCACACTGGTCAACATTTACCAGCAGATACTGTGGTGATGAGGGTGGTATGAGAACCTGAATAGAATAGAATAGTTGCTATATAGCAGTATTTGAGATATCACAGATTCACCCCATGCTGGAAATAACCGTGGTGTTTGCTGGCAAAATGTGGCTTTTCAGTGCCAACCACTGCAGTTAAATGTGTGTGATGAGGCCTTGAAAATGACCCTGTCTGCTTTGGGTGGGCATTAAAGGTTCCAGGGCAGTTTTCCCAAAAGTGAATGAAGATAACAGGGAAACACAGAGGAAAGGGAACTGGTAACTGGACTGAAGGAGGCGAGTGCACAAGAGCTGGAAGCTAAGAAGCAGTTTTGGTTCAGAGCTTGACAATTCTGTTTTAGCCTGCTACGTCTACATTGTCCTTGTAAGTGGAGTCACTACAAGAAGGCATGGTAGAGGCAGGCAATATGGTCACCAGGCAGTATGTGACCAGTGTTGTCCAATCAGCTGGCAATGATTTAACGTTTCCATGAGGAAACGAGGGACAAACATAGAAATCATTGAACAGTTGCTCTGGTTTTTGTTTGAAAATTGATTTTCTTCCAGAAACACCTGGCAAGGTTGCCACGCCTGAGCAGCTGTGTTTTCCACTAAATTCAAAAGCTGATCAAGAAAGAGATTTTCCATCTCAGGGGGAATTCTGGTTTTTGAACATTTGTTTTCATCCCAAATAGTGACAGAAAGTCAAAATATCAACATTTTTCATGGAGCAAAAAGTTCCAGAAAATATGAATTAAGAAATGTTTACGCTAAAAAAATCATATTGAGTGAACACGAATAGCTCGTCAGTGTGGTGCTTCATGGGAATTGTAGTCCTGGGTTCTTTATGCCCCCATTCTCCCCTTGGGGTCTTGCTCCCCAGATGACCTACATCTCCCATATCACACCACAGCAGCTCAGCCACAGGGAGAGACTGCAGTGAATCATGGGAGATGTAGTCCAGCTTTGGAGCAGGGTCCATGGGGAGACTGAGGGCATGAAGAACCCAAAATTACAACTCCCATGAGGCACTTCAGTGGGTCGGGTGGATATAAGATAAACATTGACCCAAAATATTTTGTTTAGATTTTCCTGGCAGAAGATTCCACCAGAAATGATCTTTTCCAGCAGACGATTTCGATTTTGACATTTTCCAATGGGATGTTTTCTTTTACATTTGTTTGATGAGCCCAACTAAACAACACAGTGGACAGGCATTCCTGAAATGGATTAGATAGAGAGCTATGTAGATGCTGCGACAGACTGAAAATATCCTGTAATACCCTGAACAAACCTTACAGAATTAAGATAAGCTTTATTGAGTTAAGTTAAACCTTATTGAATTAGGGTTACCCCTTTGGGGTACGTTATATGATAAATGTAATTGTGTATGTGTTGTTGTGGCATTGTTTGTAACTCCTCTAGTAAGGAGAGGGGATGCTAATGAGCTTCCTCCGTTATCAGCCTTTGAAGGCTCTCCATGGGG
Source organism: Mauremys mutica (assembly GCF_020497125.1). NCBI lineage: Eukaryota > Metazoa > Chordata > Testudines > Geoemydidae > Mauremys > Mauremys mutica. The sequence continues at coordinate 28,679,520 of NC_059087.1, forward strand.
AAATATTCATATTCTAGTTCAAACTGGATCCTCTGGCGCAATGGTTCTCAAAGCCAGGCCGCCGCTTGTTCAGGGAAAGCCCCTGGCAGGCTGGGCCGGTTTGTTTACCTGCCACGTCCACAGGTTTGGCCGATCGCAGCTCCCACTGGCCGCGGTTCGCTGCTCCAGGCCAATGGGACCTGTGGACGTGGCAGGTAAACAAACCGGCCCGGCCCGCCAGGAGCTTTCCCTGAACAAGAGGCGGCCCGGCTTTGAGAACCACTGTTCCAGAGACCGACAGACAAAGGAGAGGCTTTTGGCTACCAGCCAGGGGTCTAAACTGGCTCAGGGCTGTCTTCCTTCCATGGAGGCCCCAAATCCTCAGGTAGTGGAGCGGAAGGACTGGGCCTGCTGAGACACATAAGACTTGTTCTGGGCTGAAGCGCAGATGAGCTTGTCCTCACAGAGAGGGGTGTGATTTCTGGTTAGTTATTAGCCTGCGAGTAAGTTCTTTTGTTGTTTTTAGTATGTTTTCTCCGTAATGCTTTCACCTTGCAAATAAAATGGGCTTGCTTAGAAAGAGCGGAGTGGTTCCTTATATCTGTACCAATGACGCCGTTATCAGCCTCAGAAGAGCAAGCGAGCAGGTCTGTTCAAGCAGCCTGGCCATGCTGGGAGAGACACAGTGATGACAGCGAGCTGTGCAGCCTGGGAATATCCTGGTCAGAAGGGAGGGAGATGCTGCCTCCACCCAGAAAGACAACAGCCGGGGAGCTGGAAGCCTGCAAGCAGGTGCCCTTGCTGGACCACCGAGGGGAAATACCGGGGCAGAGGGCCTAGTCTGTGACAGAGCCCATACGTTCTCTATATTTAGTGTCTCTTCTAGCCGCTGCTTTGTTCCAGTTTCCAGCAGCTCCCCTGTAACAGGTGGGTTGTCAATATCCATGTAGGATTAGGAACAGAAAAGAAAATAGCATTGTAACTGTTGGTCGTTGTTTTGGGCTATGTTGGTATCTCTAGAAATATAACCACGGTCCTCATGAGGGTCTGTTCCGGAGGAGAGGGCACATGCTCACCTTTGACTGGTAGGTTCTCAGCCGGGGGCAGAGCGCCCAGGCTCATAGGGAGCTCAGGGAGGGAGGATGAAGAGTTTTCAGAGCAAGGGGGGCAATTTTGGCGAGGATCCAGTGATGGCTCTGAAGCCATTAAAGGGGATGGAAGCCAGTGGAGGTGATGGAGAATTGGGTGGTAGATCGGGAACTAGTGAACATGTCGGAGGATAGAGCTGGCCAATAACGTGGGACTCTCAAGGAAGCTAGCGAGGGTGATGGAATAGCTAGGAAGCCAGTGTCAGCGATACAGAACAGAAGCATGTTTCTGATTTGGCCTCTCCATGGAAGCAGTGATTGCAGTCGAGTCTGAGCTCCTGTGGGGATAAGCAGCTTTACTTTATCTGGAAGTCCGCCTGTACCTGCATTTACCTGGATGTGCAGTTTTGCAATCCGGGCGTTAGGGACTGTGAGCAGCGATAGATGGGGGGTCTATTACCGGCTCAGAGCAACAGCTTTTGGCTGTGAATCATCTCGGGTTGTCAATATCACGCCAGCTTAAAACACCATTTACTGTAACTTTTGGTCTGATGCAGAAACATTTCCAACAACAAACAGAATGAAAAATAATGCTTTGAAAAAAAGGAAAGGACTGAAGATCAATAGAAATGAGTGAATCCCTGCACAGAGCTGCTGGGAATGACACAGCCCCTTGAGCAAGGGGGCTGGGGATGGGAGGCGCTCTTTCAGATTGGAAAGACACCATCTGATGTGAATGAAATTTTAAAGCCATGCATAGCCGTGGAGTGGGACTAACTTTATATCATCCCCTAATAAATAACCCACTGAGCAGTGTTTATCCTGATTGGATAATACCAGCAGACTCTGGTTAGCCCAGAACTGTAGTGTAGGACAATGGCCTCATCCATTCGAGGTGTGTCTTTCTCAAACCTTATGCTTGTATAGCATCTTTCACCCACAACGTGTGCGTAAATGCGCCCACCTCTGGGGCAGAACATAATAATTGTTTAACTGCACCCAGAAATGATAATACACAATAGTGTGAATAGGGGAATAAGTGATGCACAGCCCCTGAGCATGGGGAATTTCTCTCTCCTGTTACTGGCCCATCACCCAGATATCGTGTCTGCCTAGCATGCTGAGTGGTGGGCCCTACAATAACAGAGAGTCTTGTTGCTGTTTCTGTGCACAGAGGACAGTGTGTTATTAATGGCTCCGTTGAGTGGCTTCCCTAGCATGAGGCTGGACATATAATAAACTGCTGTGATTGTCTTGGAGGGTCTGGCTCGTCCCACCCAGATACTGAGCAGCGTGTCTATGAACCAGACCCTTGGAGTGAAGCAATTACCCCATCCCAGGGACGGACAGGAGAGTCAGCCTCGCATAATGGCCTTTCTAGTTGCCCCTTCATGCTTAGCTTGCGTGATGGACCTCGTAACCATCGAGCGCAAACAGATAACTCCAATGTGTCATTCAGGAGGATCATCCGCCAGGCCACGCGCTTGCCAAGAATGCAGGCGCCACCCATGCCTGGAGATGTGTTCTGCCGTCTCTGGGAGTGACAGGGTTACCAGAGCCATTTGCTCTGCTCTGGGGGCTTCCAGCAGAGGATCTCAAAGCAATAGGGTGACCAGATGTCCTGATTTTATAAGGACAGTCCCGATATTTGGGGCTTTTTCTTATATAGGCTCCTATTACCCCCCATGCTCTGTCTCAATTTTTCACACTTGCTGTCTGGTCACCCTACAAAGCAAAAGCAACCCCCCAGGAGAGACAAGGTGGGGGAGGTAGGCTCTTTTACTGGGCCCACTTCTGTCGGTGAGAGAGACACGCCGTCAAGCCGCACAGGGCTCTTCTCCACTCTTACTAAACAAGCTGTGACGCTCACGGTGCCTTGCCCAGAGCTGTGAGGCTCGACAGAGTGTCGCTCTGACTGACAGACGGGGCCCAGTAAAAGATATTACCTCCCACACCTTGTCTCTGATATCCTGGGATCACCACGGCTGCAGCTACACGGCATCCAGCAATCACACGTACCCCACCCTCAGGACTTAGGCCAGCCCTCTTCTCACCTGCGCCAGGTGGGAGATCCGAGGTACGGAGCCATGATGTGACCTCCCCAAGGTGACATGAGTCTGGCAGAGGCTCCAGCTCTTCTGATGCCAAGGTCTGTGCTCTGAGCTCTAGATTCGGCCGCCTTCCCTGAACTGAATCCAGTGCTCTCACGCGGGCACGGGGCAGCCGCCGGGTTGGTGCAGCGTGCTCTGCTAGGGAAGAGGGGCGTGGCATTGGGGTGGTTCTCTCTGTAGTGGTGGGGTGGTTTTTTTGTCAGTTTGTGGGGCCAGGGAGCTACCAGGGTGCTTGGCTGAAGCAGGGCACCGTGGCCAGGCTGGTCAATGCAGTATGATCACTGCGGGTCTGCCTAACAGGACCAGAACCTGACAGGGTGTAGGGCTGCGGGGGAGGAGAGGCAGGCAGATCAGAGAGGGATACAAGTCACTGGTGGGTGAGGTAATCCCAGCTGGCCTAGCACTTTGGATCCTCCCAAGTGGCAGGTGCTGCCCGAATGGGAGGCTGTGATCTAGGAGCAGAGGTGGAGCGAGGAGAAAGCAGGGCAAGGCCCTAGGAAGAGAAGGGAGAAGAACCCAGACACGCAGGCCCCCTCCCTACCGGTGCGATGCTCTCACAGGCTCCGGAGGCGCTGATTGATGGTGTGTATTTCCCGGCCTGGCTGCCATCGCTCGGGGAAGGTCAGATCTAACCCAGATTGATTGCACTCAGCAGCACTAGTGTGGAGCATAAAATACTGAATCTGACACATTTACAAATGTCTCTGCTGGCCCCTGAGGGGGTGGGAAGGGCAGAGGAAATGGGAGGGGCTGGTGGTGTGCGGGGTCAGCCCTTTGTCATATTGCACAGGTGGCAGGGATGCAGACGAAAACTCATGTCAGCCCCCAAGAGCTAATTCTGCCGTGATCCCCTTCCGAAAGAGCACGACTGATTCCAGCCGGAGCCAGATCCATCACTCCTGACAGCTGAATCTGCTGCTTCTCGCAGGCCGTGCTCCCAGGTCTCCGGGACTGACAGCGCAGCCCTTCAGGAGGAGGATGGGGCGTGGTGACGAGGGCAGGAATGCAGGGCACACACCAGTGCTGCCGTCTACACTGATGGCAGAGAACCACTGGGGACCCAGTGACCCCCTCTCCACAGCACTAGTCTGTCTCCCTGAAAAAAACCCAAAGGCTTCGGCAGACTCCACACTCGTCTGCTTGTGGAGATCCCTTTCCCCACCCTGCTCAGCTGGGCCCATTTTGAACCTGCATGGGATTGGGTCCTCGCCGGGGTTTGGCAACATCTCAGCATGCACTGCGCACCCCGTAGCATGAAGGCTGCCAGCATGGAGGCTCAACTGAGGTCACTGCCTGGGGCACGAAGGCAGCTTTGGCTAAGAACAGTTCCAGCCACAGCAAAGCAGGTGGGCGCTGAAGATGTCCCAGCCCAGGGCTGCCTGGACCTTCCCAGGGAAGACGAGAGAGGGCGGCATGAGAAAGGCTGATCTAACGTGAGGCGAGGTGGGAGAAGCAGACAAGGCCCCAGAGGGAAGAGGAGTTAGAAACAAAACCCAGCTGAGTGGGCTGGGAACAGGCCCTGGACAGCCTGGGGAAGAGGACGCAGGGGACTTCAGAGCAAAGGGGAGCATGGAGGGAAGGTGGCAAGACAGGCCGGCCAGTCGCACGTTCTAGTTGGTGCAGGGGCAGCCTGAGGCCAAGCTGACTCATGCCAGGAGACATGGGCCTCAGCAAAGGCATCTAAACCCAGATCTGACCTTTCACCATGTCCTCGGGGCTTCACAGGTGGGGCCCATCGCTTCATATTATGGGCTGGATTTCACAACCCTTGATCTCCCTTCCCACGACGCCAGTTTGCGTTCCAAATACTGGCGGATGTAATTTTGCTCGGCACCATATTTCTGGGCGCCATTTGCACCGTCCAGTAGGTGCCACAAATTTTAGGTACAAGAGGAAAAAGGCCAGGAGGGGGCTGGGCTAGAAACACATCCGAGCAGTGACAGTCCTTAAAAAATTGAGCAGTTTTACTTTTAACACCGAAGCTGCCCTCAGCATCTGAAGCATCCTCTCTAGTTACCAGGCGCAACATCTCCAAATACAGAGGCAGCCTTATTCAGTTATCCAAGGTAATTGGTGTGTGTCTAGGGGGTGACTGCTGTGTGTATAAACATGGTTATGTTCTTGCACTGGATCCATTTAGCCTCCTGTTGCATCTTCCTAGAAAATCAAGTGTGATAGAAAACCAGACAGAATGTCCCACGCTTCCTCCTGCAAACAATAGCATTGCAAGTAGCGTGCTCACAGCCAGCTGGGACTGTCGGAATGGGGGGTGCCATCTTGGGGGGCAGAAATCTGGATCAAACCCTTCACCTCATTTTGGACAGGGCCCCAAAGGGCCCAGTTCTGATGTGGTAGAAGCACAGCTCTGACATTTCATCCCTTTCAACTAATGAGGCCCAGCCTTCCATGCCCCATTGCCAGAACATCTGCTGTAGCCAAGGCCACGGCCTGGCTCCAGGTGCTTCGTTTTCCAGGGGGCGGTAGGTGAGGGTGGGGTAACTCTCTCCCCCTCTGCAGGGAGCCGAGGGGCGGGGGGATTGTGCTGTGCCCGAGGGAAGTCGCTGGGCTGGTTGCTCTGACTGCTGGCGTGTGTTTCATCTATAATAGATGGAAGCTTAAAGCAAACATCGGCCAGTAATAGAATTAGTCTCGACAAATCTCTCTCTGAAACACACAGTTACAGTAGTTGGGGATTAATATAAAAGCGCAGGCGGAACATGGCAGCATTTAACAAAAGCAAACACAGCTTTTAAAGAGGCAGAGGAAGAGAACTGCGGTTCCTAATTAGTCGGCGTAATCCCAGACGAGGCAGGTGGCATTCGCGACGAGACCCCCGGGCCGTGGCAGCCAGATGGACTCTTCAGAAAGCAGGTATCGAAATACAGACCTGCCTCAGCCCATGCGGGTCCAGCGCTGGAAGCTGGTTCCTTGGCCGCCCCTCGGCTGCTGGTATCCAGTGGTGCACTTCCCTCCCTTAGCGCCTTCTCAGCTCCCAAGTCATCTAAACACTGCCAGAAATTGACTCTGCTCCGGCCACCGGACTCTGGTTGGCTGCCTCGCAGTCCTGCCTCGCAGATGTAGACTGGGGCTCCAGGAAAACACTTCCCCTGGCACGGCCAAGGGGGCAAACCCATAGACAGGAGGCTGGAGAAGGCAGAGCAGTGGCCTACATGGGGGGGCAGAGCTCCCCACCATAGTGATGCCCAATATGCCAATGGGCACTGAACTAATGATCAGGGGTTGTTCCCTCCCACGGGCCCTCAGCTGCCCCTGCTTTGTGCAGAGCCTTCCTGACACTCAAGAGAGCTTTGCTCAGGGATGACTGGTGTAGGGAGGAAGTCCTACATCTACAGCCTGACCTATACCCCAGCCTTCCTCCCTCGAGCGCCTCAGAGCATGGTACGGGCAGGCTGTGCCGCTCACCTAGCCATCCGGCTGTGACAGGGCAGGAAAGAGTCCTTGGCTGCCTCTTCCAGGGTGCACGGCTAATGGAAGGAGGGGAGTGTGACGGGTTGAATCACAGAACCCCCCCTTGGGAGCTGCCACCTGATGTGCCAAGACTACCTCTGCCCCTGCTTTCCCTGCCAGCTCAGGACCCCAGCACCCTGCCTTGCTGAGCCAGACACGCCCGTCTGCTCCAACACAGACCCAGGGTCTGCATTTCTTGCCCCAAAGCTGCTGACTTAACTGAAAGCAGCTAACAGACATGTTCTTGTCTTTAACACTCAGATGCCCAACCCCCAATGGGGTCTAAACCCAAATAAATCCGTTTTACCCTGTATAAAGCTTATACCAGGTAAACTCATAAATTGTTCGCCCTCTATAACACTGATAGAGAGAGATGCACAGCTGTTTGCTCCCCCAGGTATTAATACATACTCTGAGTTAATTAATAAGTAAAAAGTGATTTTATTAAATACAGAAAGTAGGATTTAAGTGGTTCCAAGTAGTGACAGACAGAACAAAGTGAATTACCAAGTAAAATAAAATAAAACACGCCAGTCTATGTCTAATCCAACTGAATAAAATCCTCAGCAGTTCCAGAATGCTTCCTTTTACAGACTAATCTCCTTTTAGTCTGGGTCCAGCAATCACTCACACCCCTGTGGTTATTGTCCTTTGTTCCAGTTTCTTCCAGGTATCCTGGGGGGTGGAGATGCTTTCTCTTTAGCCAGCTGAAGACAAAATGGAGGGGTCTCCCACGGGCTTAAATAGACTTTCTCTTGTGGGTGGAGACCCCCTCCTCTCTCCTATGCAAAGTCCAGCTCCAAGATGGAGTTCTGGAGTCACTTGAGCAAGTCACATGTCCATGGATGACTCACAGTTTTTACAGGCAGAAGCCATTGTCCACATGGTATCTTGAATGTCTCCAGGAAATCTTCTTATGTGGATTGGAGCATTCCAAGATCCATTGTTCCTTAAGTGCTTCCTGACTGGGCACTTAACTTTGCAAATTCATTTCTCCAGGAACTGACCAATTGCTCTACTAAGGTTATTTAGAAATCAAGCCAGTACATGGACAATATTCATAACTTTCCGAACAAAAATGATACATGCATACAAATAGGGTTAATAGATTCAGTAGATCATAACCTTTACATAGATATGTTACATGGCATATATAGCACAGAACATATTCCAGTTATGTCATATATATTCATAAGTGTTCTCAGTGGTACCTGATGACAGAACAAGGAGTAATGGTCTCAAGTTGCAGTGGGGGAGGTTTAGGTTGGATATTAGGAAACACTATTTCACTAGTAGGGTGGTGAAGCACTGGAATGGGTTACCTAGGGAGGTGGTGGACTCTCCTTCCTTAGAGGTTTTTAAGGTCAGGCTTGACAAAGCCCTGGCTGGGATGATTTAGTTGGGAATTGGTCCTGCTTTGAGCAGGGGGTTGGACTAGACACCTCCTGAGGTCCCTTCCAACCCTGAGATTCTATGATTCTATGATAAGCATATTTCCATAAAGCCTTATGGGGGCACCATCACAGGGAGAACCGGGCCCCCATGTTTGTGGGGGTGGGGAAGGTTGCAAGGTGTGGGTGGGGTAGGATGGGGGGTGGCAATGTGGGGAGGGTTGGGAAGCATGGATGGAGTGGAGGGAGGTGTGGGGCAGGGACATATGAGTAGGGGAAGGGGAATGGTGTGGGATGGGATGATGGAGTTGGGGGTGTCAGTGGGGTGAGGTGAAGTGGGGAGGAATGGGGTGGTGGGGTTCGGGGTACAAGTGGTGTGGTGTGGGTGAGGTTGAGGGTATGTGTGGGGTAGCACGGGATGGGGTTGAAGATACGGCTGGTGTGGGGTGAGGTGGGATGGTGGGGTGGGGTACGAGTGGGGTAGCCCGGGGTGGGGTTGAAGGTATGAGTGTGGTGCTGTGGGTGGGCACACAAGTGTGGGTGGATATAAGTGGAGTGGGGGAGGTGTATGTATAGGGTGGGGGTGTAGGGTTGGGAGCCATGGGGTGGGGGAGCTAGTCTCTTAAATCCCTGTTTTCCATGCCGAAGGAGACAAGCGCTCACTCTCTGGGCTATTGTACATTTCCAAGCAAACCGACGCCAGGCAGAGCTAGCAGCGGCGGCGGCAGCTTTTAATAAAGATGAATGACACCTGCATTGTAATGAATGAAAAGATGATAAAGTCGTCCTGACAACGCAGCCACCCCTGCGCAGAGCATGCCGGGCTCCACCACAGCCCAGGGCCGTGCCGGTCTGCAGCCCTGTCCGAACATCCAGCCGGCGCATCTGTCAGGAGACACCCCGCAGGCTGGGCTCAGGCCAGGGGGATGCTGGGCTTGGCGCCTCCCGGGCCAGGCTGGCTGGGCTAGGATGGGCGGCTCAGGCTGGCGCTTTGCTGGCATGGTGGGTCTGCGGGCTGAGCTGTACTGGGATGGGAGGCTGAGAGCTGGGCTATGCTGGGATAGTCGGCTGGGACTAGGATTAGTCTGAAGAGCCAAGCTCAGACCTTCCAGTTAGCACTTCCACCCCTGAAAGGAGCGCCTCTGACAGCCCATTGGATTCCCGCTTTTAATTGCCACAAGCTCCGTCCCCCACCCCCGTTCCCCTCGTTTGCAGCCACGGCCCAGTCCAGGGCACATCGTTAAGTCATCCGGCTCATTATCAGCGTTCACCTGCAGCAGATGTTCTCCAGAGCACGGGGGACTGTGGAAATGGAAGTCAGCAAAGTGCTGGAGCGCTCCCTGGAGAGCAGGAGAACTCGTGTCAGCAAAGCACATGGGAAGGGAGCCCCAGTGAAGGTTCATCCTTCCCGGATGCTGCTGAGTGGATAAAAGACCCACAGACACACAAACCTTTTGAGAGAGATTCACCAGCCAGATACGTGACATGATTGTGGAACCCCCATCCCTTCCTCCAGCAAGGCGAGAAAGAGAGGGGCTTTCATTCTGACAGCAGCTGCGCTGTGACCCACGGTCCCAAGCCCCGCTCTGGGTAGGGGCTCAGTTCTTTAGAAATGAAGGGGTGAGGGGTTCATTTGAGAAAACTGCCCCTTTTAGGGTGACCAGATGTCCCTATTTTATAGGGACAGTTCCAATTTTGGGGTCTTTTTCTTATATAGGCACCTATTACCCCCACCCTCTGTCCCGATTTTTCACACTTGCTCTCTGGTCACACTAGCCCCTTTCCAGACCCGCTAGGGCTGCGTGTGCCGAGCCAGGATGGGGTGAGCCAGAGTGGTGGCGGGTAACGTCCCAGACACCAGCTGAACAACACAACTGGCCATGTGCCCCGGAACAACCAGCAATGAGATTCCCTTATTTCCCTCCCCCCGTGGGAGCCCAGCCCATCCTCCAAGGGGGTTCTAGATTTTCCTTCCCTTGCACTGTTAACAGGGCGGGACAGCCCGTCCCCACGCGATCACAGACATGGGGCCTGGTGCTGGGGGATGCTAGCGCCTCATCTTCATAGGCACCTGACTTCAATGGGAGCTGAGCAATGAGCACCTGTCAGGGTTGGGGCTGCAGTCAGTGTGCCCCCACAATGCTGACAATGCTCCACAGGCTGGGGGTTAGGTCTGGAGAAAACCCCCGGGGCCTGAATTCTCAGTTCACCCTTCTCCGAATTCACTGGGGCTGCCAATATTGCCAGAAGCAGCTTTGTGGTGAGATGTCAGATGGTTCCAGCTACAGGCCAGATGCACAGACATGGCTGTGGAAAGATGAGCGACAAGAGGGGTCTCAACTTCTCTGAAATTCCAGGAACGTCCTGGGGTCATGTCCCACCTGGGGCAAAGATTTGAGTTGATTCTGAAACAGTTCCAGTAAATTCCCAGGGAATTCTGCAAGATCCAGGAGCAGAGTTAAGACCGTCGGTCATTTTAACTCTTTATTTCTAGGGGTCGGTCCTGGGGCCGAGTTTGTTCAACATCTTCATTAATGATCTGGAGGATGGGATGGATTGTACTCTCAGCAAGTTCACGGATGACACTAAGCTGGAGGGAGAGGGTCCAGAGTGACCTAGACAAATTGGAGGATTGGGCCAAAAGAAATCTGATGAGGTTCAACCAGGGCAAGCGCAGAGTCCTGCACTTAGGACAGAGGAATCGCACGCACTGTGACAGGCTGGGGACCGACTGGCTAAGCAGCAGTTCTGCAGAAAAGGACCTGGGGATTCCAGTGGATGAGAAGCTGGATATGAGTCAGCAGTGTGCCCTTGTTGCCAAGAAGGCTAATGGCATATTGGGCTGCATCAGTAGGAGCATTGCCAGCAGATCAAGGGAAGTAATGATTCCCCTCTATTCAACACTGGTGAGGCCACACCTGGAGTATTGTGTCCAGTTTTGGGTCCCCCCACTACAGAAGGATGTGGACAAATTGGAGAGAGTCCAGCGGAGGGCAACAAAAATGATTAGGGGGCTGGAGCACATGACTTATGAGGAGAGGCTGAGGGAACTGGGATTGTTTAGTCTTCAGAAGAGAAGAGTGGGGGGGATTTGATAGCAGCCTTCAACTACCTGAAAGGGGGTTCCAAAGAGGATGGATCTAGGCTGTTCTCAGTGGTGGCAGATGACAGAACAAGGAGCAATGGTCTCAAGTTGCAGTGGGGGAGGTTTAGGTTGGATATTAGGAAAACCTTTTTCACTAGGAGAGTGGTGAAGCACGGGAATGGGTTACCTAGGGAGGTGGTGGACAAAGCCCTGGCTGAGATGATTTAGTTGGGTTTGGTCCTGCTTTGAGCAGGGGATTGGACTAGATACCTCCTGAGGTCTCTTCCAACCCTACTCTCTGATTCTATGATCTAAGTTTGTTTCACTGTAACGCTTTGCTCTTATTAGTTCACGTATCAATGCACTCCACGGGCTGGAAGGGTCTGCAGGCGGACACTGCCAGACACCCTGCACTCTGTATTAACCAAGTTCTGGGGCAGCGAACAGATGTTAAGGTCAGAAGCCCATCGAGCCTGTTGTCCTGCATAGCACAGGCTGGGGAACCAGCAGGGAATCCTGCCATCAGCCCTGGACTTCCAGGCAAGGTAGTGGAGATCTCCACTCATCATTCTTATTTTACTCAAATCCAGTCTCCCTTCCCCACCAATGACCCCTGCTGGCACTAGCCTGATAACCCTGGTACGGCCTGAGCCCACTGCAGGCCCCACTCTCTGGGGGCTAAAGTCATAGCCGAGAGGTGAATGGGCAGGATCAGATCCCGAGGGGGGCTGACTGCAGCTCCTATGGAAATCAGCGGGATTTGCTGAAGGTGCAGGATTTGGCTCATAGGTATCTGGGATGTGAAAACTGCAGATGCCCTGGTGAAGGTCTCCCAGGGATGCAGGGGGCTGCACATGCACTTCACGCGGCTGCTGTTTTCCTGCTCTCTCCAATGTCTGCCCAGCCCAGCCCCTGGAATCCTTAGCGGGTGCCCTGCTGCATGGCTGGGCACGTTGTGTGCCCCCGCGGGGCTGATGGACGGGCATACGCTGGGCGCGCCAGGAGAGGAGAAGTGGAGCCAGCTGCAGCAGACTGGGACAGGGAGCTAGTGCCCTGCAGGTCTGCGCTGCCCAGAACGGAGCTCAGGCTGCCAGGCTACCCCTGCCCCGAGAGAATGGCCCCATTCGCTGCCCTGAGCAGTGTGTTTTACCCCGCCCCCCTCCCCACTTCCTGCTCCTCTGGGGTCAGTGCCTTACAGCCGCCTTTGCAAATTGTCACAGAAACTTAGTGGCCAGAGACAATATCTCCGAGCCCACTCCACTGGAGGTGACAAGAGGCTTTGCTCAGGCTGGGGGAAGTGAGGGTCTGGTGCTTTGAGAGACCCTTTCTGCTCCCTTCCTCTCTGCTCCAGGCTGGACGGGAGCCCATCCCCAGTGCAGGGCAGCGGAGCCAGCAGGCAGTGGCTGCTCTATCCCGTGCTGGCTCTATCCCGTCCAAGCTCTGATCTTCACTCATCCACCAGAGAATGCAATCAGCCAAGCGAGTGGGGCTGCAAGGCAGCCTTAGGCACAGCCACTGGATTGTCTTGTTCTCTCTTCTCGGTCCCATCCTGGCCTCCGGGGGCTCTTCTCCCCTCCCGGCTCCTGTCCTGCCCCATTGGGTTCCATTGTCTGCTCGCCTCTCGTCATCCCTGAGTAGATTTCCCTGGTGCTGCCTTTCTGGAATGGGGTCACGAGCAGTCACGGAGCCTCACACAACAGGGAGGTACCACAACATGGAGAGGTGCTGTGGGTGCAGGGAGGTGGGAGATATGGTGGCAGGTGTCTCTGTGTGTGTAACAGGACCGCACACACCTTCGCTCGCCGACTCAGAGCCGGTGACTCGCTCTGTTTCCAACCTGTCTGCTGATGGATGTGGCTCAGTGCGTTTGCAGGCTGGTGGGTGTCTGAGGTTGTGACGTGTGCCAACTGCAGCTAACATGGCTGTGTCTTCTCCTGCAGCAGATGCCTCCACGATTCCTCACGCAGCCAGCTCCCAGGAGATTCATTGCTTCGTGGAGCCCTGGATTTATTAAATGGGCTTTTTCAGTGTTGTGTTTCCCGCGGCTGCCAGCACACCTGCTCAGAGAGCACTCAGGAAAACCAGCCAGAAATCCAAAAGCCAGTGGGGAACGTGTTCTGACAAGGAACAAACCGGGGGGAGGGAGGAAGCAAGATGCAGGGGGCAGATGGAAGTCATACTACCCTGCTGTGATGTCAGCACAACCTTCCTTGTGGTTCTCCCACCACATACAGTAAACGTTATTATGGTAGCGCCCAGGGCCCCATGGTAGACAAATGGAGCAAGAAATGGACCCAGTTCCGTTTACCCTCGCCTACCCCGGCAAAGACACTGGCCTCACAATCACACAGCAGGGAAGTGGCAGAGACACTCCCCGACTCTGCCAAGTCCCACCATGGCACCCTAACCCCCAGCCCGGGCTGCCTCCGAGGGGTTCAGGAGAGCTCAGATTGCTTTTGTTTGTCTGGGGATGCGCCATGTGTCAAAGGCACTTCCTGGTTTGGAGGGGAGGAAAGGGCCAGAAGAAGCCAAGGGAAGCTGTTCTGGGTGCCAGGACTCTGGAGCGGCAGCCTGTGCTCCTGGGGTTTCCACCCCAGCCCACAGAGCTTCGGGAGGGCCAAACTGATCCCAGGGATAACTCCATGGGATCAGTAAGCACCAGGGACAAATATTACCCCTGGCATTTTGGAGGCTCATGAACTGCTTTCATAGTTAGCATTAAACCACAGGAGCGAGTCTGTGATTGTCCCGTCCATACCCTGGTGACGGGGAAAAGCTCGCCCCGGGACATATCCTTTCCTACCTGGAACAGAGAGACTCTATGGTGCTGCCAAGTGGCCAACAGCAAGAAGTGACTCCAGCCTGCAGATTTTATTTCCTCCTTGGTCCCCCGTTCACTTGCTTTATAGTCACTCTGAGTGAGTCAAAAAATAAACAGGTCACTCGCTGGGTTCCTCCATGGAAGAAATCAGGCCTAAGAATGTTATGAGGCTCCGGATCTGATAATGAGCCGTTCACGTTGCAATGGCCCCACTGCAGACATAGAGAGTTTAATTAGTTTTTAGACTATCCTTTGATGTATTCCAAATGGAAATATTTTAATTTAAAATTGGTAATCAGATCCGTTCACTGGCACCAAGGAACAGGGCAGAAATATTTCAATTCCTGCTTCTGAGCGCCACAGGAGCCCCAAACCCGTGGGACTGGCTGCAGGGGATGCTCATAGCCCCAAACCTCCCTTTACCTGTCCTGAGCTGTTTTCAGCAAAATTAAAATGCAAAAAGAGAGGTTCATTTCGGGTTAAGGTTGTGCATGTAAACGCCCCAGCATCAGGAAATGCTGAATGAGTCAGCTTGACTCTGCCCCTGTGCGTCCCCTTGGAGACACAGTCACATGTTACTGACATAAAACCATCAACTTACCCCATAACTTTTCTGCAGCAATGTCGCCTCTCATAAGAGCTCTTCTTTTCAGGGCTGCCCAGAGGATTCAGGGGGTCTGGGGCAAAGCAATTTCAGGGGCCCCTTCCATAAAAAAAGTTACAATACTATAGAATACTATATTCTCATGGGGGCCCCTGTGGGGCCCAGGGCCTGGGGCAAATTGCCCCACTTCCCTCCCCGCCCTCTCCCGGGCAGCCCTGCTTCTTTTCATCTCTCTATACTTGCTCTAGTTTGGACCCTGACCCTAGAGACACAAGAAATTTTACTTACCCAACAAGTGCTCTTGAGTTCAGTGGGCTGAGTAAAATACCTGCTGTTTGTCCGATGGGGCCCTGTTCATTGCCGCAGCATTCCACTGGATCTTTGGCTATTCTTGTCCCTCTGTGGTATTATGAATTGTAATAACTGTGTCACCACACATGCACCAGCTCCCTATAAACCGGAGATTTTGTTTTCCTTTGGAGACAGATACACCCCTGAGCATTATTTATTATTGTCTGATCTCAAGCTGTTTGATCAGAGAAAGAGGCTCATCAGGACAAATTCAGCAGTGGTGTAAGAGGATGACGCTCCAGTGAAACTAATCAGTGTCAACATTAACTCTTTCAATAACTAGGGGTGGCCAAAGAGCATCTGTCAAGCATAGAGGGCCAGATTCTCAGGGGGTGTGATTGAGGATAGTTGAAACCAGTGAAATGACACTGATTTATACCAGCTCAAATTCTGGTCCAGAATGCAGTGGATCTCAGATATTTTTGCAAAATATTCACAAACCAGCTGTACTATTTAAGAATTTATTCTGAACTGGAAAACCTTTGCTGAATATCACTACAAAACACAACTATTGTTGAATTATTCCCTACGTTTCTGATGCCAGTCTTGGTGTTTTGTACGCAGGTTCAAAATTGGTCACAAGTGACTGGCAGATTGCGTATGTACATCTTATGCTGAACACAATGAAATGGACAGAAATGACATGTAATGGACCAACCCCTGCAGATTGATTGTAAGGCTTTGCCAATGTGTCACGTGGAGTGAATATGGTCAGACTGAAAATGTATGATAATTACTAAGGTGGTTGGAATTCCCTTTCTCTGCACCGCTCTAATAATTACACCCATCTAAAAGTTACCACTCCTAATAGCTACAGCACAATCCGGATTTGGCATTTATAGTGTATGGGTTTCCCTCCCCAATCCCCCAATAGTTTCTTGTTTTGCTGATTCTTTTGTGTAAGAGTATAGCTAATTTATAGTTCTCAACTAGCCTCGCCTCATGTGCTTTTACTAACATTCAAATGTTACCTTCGCTCCCTGTGAAAGTACTTTCTTTAAATGATTGTATTACTATATACATAATGTGGCCTACGAATGTACAGAATGTACACTTGTACGCTATTGCTTCGCTAGTTTGGTTTTACCTTTCCATGCACTAGGAACAAAACTGGTACTTTCCATCATGAAGGACTGTTATTTTAGATTACGAAAAGCCACATAAAGAATAAGAACAAAGTTTTAGGAAAGGGAGAGCAGTGTAAGTATGTCCTCTGCAACAGGGGACATGCACCACATGAACAAATGCCTCAGCAGACAGGTAGCATTCCTAGCGATATAAAGGTCACGGCAAATAAAGTCATCACTGTTTCAAACATCATAACAATCTACTGCACAAGAGGGCTGGTCAAAAATGGGGGGTTTGAGTAAATGCCTGTTTTTGTGAAAAAATGACTGCTTTCCAAAGGAAATTTCAATTTTTCATTGAAACATCATAGAATGACAAACCTGAACATCACAGAACTACAGTATTTGGATTCTTAAAAGTCTGAAATGTTCCCATAGTGTCTTATGGGAATTGTAGTTTCGTTTCCTCATGTCCCCATTCTCTTCTGTGCACCAGGCACCTCCCTTAGCAGGACTTCATCTCCCATGATGCACTGTGGTCATATGACTGTGTATGACTCCCTTCACCAAGAGGGGAGAATGTGGTGCATCATGGGAGATATAGTCTGACCAGAGGATCTGACCCAAAGAGGAGAATAGCAGCTTGAGGCATCTGAACTAAAGCCCCCATGGGACACGTCAGGGGCATTTCAGAGCATGAATGTTTTGGTTTTCAGCTGTAATATTTTGGATTTGGGCTGAAATATTTTATTTTTCAATTTTTTACTGAAATACATTTTTTTTCATTTTTATTGAAATTTTCCACAGGAAAAAACATTCATTTTCTAACTGTCTGGAGTCACAAGCCTTGGGCCGCCCAAGACATCTCCTGTGGGTGTCACGAGGAGAGGGCAGAATTTGGCCTATGCCTCTCAAAGGTTTGGAGTCCAGCAATGTTCAACACATCTCAGACTTAATGGACAGAGCAGTTTCATACCACCATTTGCTCTGCAGAAGCAGACAGCTTATAGGAGTGACACACATTTTACAAACTTCCAGAGAACATTCAACATGAAAAACCTTGGGCATTTTCAGCTTCACACACTTTTGTCAGCTAAACTCAGTTGAATCAGTAAAATTATATCCCTCACTTTGCAAAACAGCTGAAACAACCATTCCTGATCTATAAGTTCCACTTCCCGCACTGGTGTAGAGTCTTAACATATTTTCCCCATTATACACATCACACCTTCAGAGTTTATTTCCCTCTTGAGGTTTAAATCATCTGTGCCATAAAATGTAAAACAACTAAACCAATTGTTTGGTAGTGCCGGCTTACGCTATATTATTACAACAATAATTCAGAGAGCTGTGAATGTTCCTTCTCCATAAATTTACTTGGCTGTTACTAATACCAATGTGCTAACTAAGCAAATTTCCACTGGAAAATGGAAGCAATTGAAACCCATCTGCTAATCATGGAGTGACTCTTACTGCTTTTCTTACAGCCCCTGAAAACTAATATTTGCTTCGACGAGAAGATGGGGGAACCATTTTGAACAAAATAGGGCAGATTCTGGACTGGTGTAAATCAGTGTTTATGCCACTGGAGCCAGGCTGATTTACACTAGCTGAGGATTCGGCCCAATAAGAATAAACACATCAGCAATCTATTTCTCTAATCGGTTTCCTTCTCCACCATTAAGGGATCTAATCGAATCTAGATTTTGCTCCGAACACCTTTTAGAGGTTCTCTAAAGCCAGAGGGTGAGCTCAGCTTCTTTCCCCTGCTCTCCAATGCATGCAGGAGATTTGGGTTGGGTTTTGCTATGCCAAAGAATTGGGCGTCCCATTTCCCCCCAAAGGTGCATCTCAATGAGACAGTTACTCACCCCCTCCTACAAATTGTTCCACCAGCAGCCTCTGCCCTGGCTTGAGGCTCTTTGTTAACCCCAGGCAGGGAGGATGTGCAGTGATGTAACGAAGAAGGAAGGGCTCCTATATGCGCTGATAAAACCCTAGTGGAGACCACTGAGCATGTGCAGAAGGATTTTTCCATTGCCACTCCCCCAAACCAAACAAAGGTGCCAGCCCTCAGTGAGGACTCTGTCCAGGCCAAGTTGAAATGTTTCCTCTCGGTGACTGTCATCCCAATCCAAATATCAGCCAGTTACCCCTTGCCTCCCACATCCTTCTGACTTTAATGGACCTACAGAGGAAGCCAATATACCCCTCTCCCTTCCAGCGTCTTTAGAAGGATGTCAAAGACCCATCCCCTGCAATGTGCATCCAGGTTTCCATGGGAGCAGGCTGCCTGGCAGAGGCCCATACTTCCACAACAGGGCAGGAGAGGATGCTAAACCCTGCTGCTGCAAGACACTGAATTACATCAGCTCCCGAGATGCCCTTTAGCTGGCCCCACCCATGGAACCCCCACGTAGATCCACAAGCTCTGATCAGAAGCTGATACGGTCAGACAGGTGCCAGATGGATACATCCAAGAGTTAAGCTATCAAAGTAATGTATTACTGATGATTCCTCCTGCTTAATGAATATCCTGGGCCAACAAAGACCCCACATCAGGCCTGCAGCTAGCTCCAGAGAAGGCGGAACTGGGAGCTACATTGATCTCAGAAGTGGGCAAAGCACTGCAGCCTCTCTCTTTCCCAGTCCCCCTAGCTCCGTCTCAGGACTTAGAAGGAGAGGAGAGGATTTGCAGAGCTCTAGCTCTGCTCCCCCCGCCCCCGTCATTCGCTGTCCCAGATGGAGTGTGCCCTATGAAATACAGTCACTGTGATGTGACATGCATCAATTACTCCTTTGCTGAGACAGCAGGCGAGGGATCCTCCCTCCAGAGCTGATTTAGGGTATTTCAATGGAAGCGTGACAGACTTGAGGAGCATGCAAGTTTCAGTTGTGCTGGAGGAAGAGAGGTGTGAAACTCACAGGTAACCCGTCAGGCTGTTAATGATCAATTACTGCTCCGTGGAAATGATGCTTCCCTGGTGCTGTTATGACCTACTAGGCAGGAATGCAAGGTTCATAGATTTTAAGGCCAGAAGGGACCACTGTGATCATCTAGGCTGATGTCCTGCAGAACACAGAGAACCTCTCCCAGGGATTCCTGAATCCAGCCCATATCTTGCGGTTGAGCTAGAGTGTGTTTGTAAAAAGAGACACACTCCTTTGATTTAAAGACATCAAGAGAGTGCCCAGAGCAATCGATGCCACACAGGGCTGGCTGGTTGGTTGGCTCTTAGCGGGATGAATGTGCAGAGTTAGTTCATCTAGGACATTTCTCACCCTCTTTGCCTTGGTCGCCTTCCCACCAGTTGCCGGAATCTCACTGGAATGCAGGCAGCCTGGGAGGGCAGTGGTCGGAGGAGGAATCACACTGGATAAAGGAGAGCTGGGTTGTGCAGGTCTCTCACTTAGCACGTGAAGTCTGGGTATAGCCAGCAGGCTCTGCCAAAGCAGTAGCCCTGGCGCGGGTCCTCAGCGGGACACCTCTGTCCTGCCAGGGATCGGGAACAACCAGGAGAGCAGCAACCTGTCGACAGCTCATCTCCCTGAACTCTGGAGGGGTTGCGGGGCTCAGGGGGGAGACAGGGGCTGCAGGGAGAGGGGCTGGGACTTCCCTGGGTTGGGGGAGTGGGAGTCGCTGGGCTCGGGGGAGGGATGGGGGCATTGCTGGGTTGGGGCTTCCCCACAGTCAGGCTAGTCCCTGTGTCCCATAGCTGGGCAGGGTCCAAGGGCCAGGAGCTCGCAGTTCTGGGCAGAAGCCTTTGGGCCGTGGGCAGGGGGTGGGGGTGGCAGCTCCCCCAACAACACCCTGACCCTGAGCCCCTGATCCTGCACCGAGTTGCCCTTTCTGGGGGCTGCAATCTGGAGTGCTGCCAGGGCTGTGTGATCTGATGCCCCAGCGCCCACCTGTCCCGCTGCTGGGGAGCACCACAGTTCTGGACTGGTCAGGAGTCTGGCCCATCCCCCACCCACTGCAGACCCAACCCCCTTTCCCTCCTTGATGACCCACTGTGGTGGCCCATTTGCCACCTACCCCATGGGCCCATCCCCCTCATCTGCACCTGGCTGGCCCACCCCGACCTTCTAACCCGTCACAAACCCATCCCCCCTCATGTTCCCTCTCCCCTCCCTCCCTGACCCCATGCTGGCATCAAAAGCCACTGCCCCCCCACTCCGGCGGGGTCAGCGTCGGCCCCTCGCTGTGGGGCAGGGAAGGGAGGGGGTCCTGAAGGCTGACAGGTGCTGGCCTGGCTACTCCTCTGAGCAGTTTCCCTGTGGGGAGGGCTGGCGGCCATGATCCTGGGCTTGCCCACCATTGACACCCTGCTGGGAAAGGCCCAGCCACAGTGAGGGCCTGTGGGGATGGCAGGGACCCAGGGGCGTTTTCTGGGCAGTACCAGGGCCGCTGGCCAGGCAGCCATAGCACAGGGCTCGGGGTGGCGGAGGGGTGAGCCGTTGGGGAGGTGACATAGGCTGGGGACTCAGTATTAGGGGAGGTTAGAGTTGCACGGGAGGCAGGGGGGAACAAGTGGCTACATAACGATGGCTCGCAGCACCCAGTAATACTCCATGGGCTGGGCGAGGGGGCACCGCCTACGCCATCACACCTCCTATCCCCCGAGCAGCAGCGGTGCCCTCACCTCCAACAGACAGAGATCGGCACCAGGGGCTCACCGGCCTGCCCCCCACCACACACACACAGTGGGTGCTGCGAGCCATAGGGGCCGCTGTGCAGTGCGTCTCCACCCCCCTTGCTGCTGGGCTGCCCCGGAGCTGGGCAGGGCACCACGCCCAGGCATGAAGGCTCAGTATGGTGTCAGAATGACCAAGCTGAGATCATTCCTGCAGGCCTCCATCCAGCACCATAACATTTAGCTCTGCATCACAGCTGGGGGTGGGGGTTAAAAATTTAAAGACAGACCAAAACCACTTCCTATAGATATAATCTCATGATTTGGGGCCCAGTCTCATGATTTTTGAACCTTGGATGTTGGTGATCTTACAACCTGCTGCTGAAAGGCAGCCATGGGGGGTGGAGGGTGTTCTGACAGAGCGGGGTGGGGGCACTCATTGGCTTCAGCGCCTGCCCCAGCACGGTAGCTCCCTTGTTCCTCAGAGCCTCAGTAGCCTAAGGAGAGAGAGTGTTAGAAAAAAATGAACAAACATCAAGTATAGTCAAACGGTTAAGAAGCGATTTCTCGCATTTTGCCTACATTGCATGGCCAAGCTCAAGCATTCAAAAATCATGAATCAGCCTCCCTCAGAATCATCAGATTAGCCTAAAACTTTGCCTCCTGGTGTTTGAACTTTCAGGATACACTGAGACCATGTTCTCAAACATTTCTGTGCAACCACAAGGGCTAGAAACTGATTTTATTCCTAAAATGGAAGGTGGGATTCTCACTTAATCACAGGACTCCAGGATCTGGAGCTCTAAGGAAAACACCAAATAGCATGAGAATCCCAATCAAATCACAAGAGGTGGAAACTATTGTCTCTTATCCTGGTAGCAGGAACTATTTTTCACAGTGGAAGGATATTTTGCATAAAAGCCACACAAAGCAGTTTTGTTTCTTTTAATGACATGTAACATTCAGGAGCTAGAGACGCTGAAAGCAATGAGTCATGCCAGGATGTGCATTATTTAGCTTTTGCTGCTCTTCTCCAAGGGATGGAGGCATTATGAGGCACGTACCATTAGCCAGCCGACATATACACCCCACTGTGGCCTATTGCTATATTAGCAATTGGTTGGTGTGTTTCATCATCTACAATAACTGCACTGTGTGATACTCAGGAGAATTCATCACTGTGACATGTCGCTATTGAGCTGCTCAGCCCACTTCCATTGAAACTTCCACTAGAAACAAACAGCCGTGTTTCGCATGCATTAGGAGCCTGGCTTTTAGGGCGGCTGTTGGCAAATTACTTTTTTATTACTCTTCAGATATTGTCATGAAGAAAAGCACTAGATTAGAGTCATTGCAATTCTTGTGAAAGATAGTTCACTTTCCACCATTGTTTGCACAAGCACTATCCACTAGTAAAAATATCTGAGTCCCCAAGGTATGTTTACAGGATCCATCCTGACCTCTGAGAGCAGCATGTGTGTGTCAGTCACTCTTCTCCTATTTCAGATCTTTCAGCCATCCAGTCAAGGCACAGGACTGAAGTCACCATGGATAATGATTAGCAACCAGTCACAGTGAGCAGTTTGCCAACAACCCTGGGGCTGAAAATTCTTCATCCCGACAATTTGGTAATTCCTTACGGATGATGGATCTGTCCAAAGAAAACAAGCCATGCGCTCAGGGTTGCCAATTTTGGTTGGACGTATTCCTGGAGGTTTCATCATATGACATAATCTTTCATTAAAGATTAATTTTTAATTCCTGAATACTCCAGGACAATCCTAGAGGGTTGGCAACCCTACCCAGGCTGTGAATGATTCACTAACCACAAAGGGACTGTGATGGGGTGGGAGTCCCTATCTAGTGCGGAGTGAGTTCACCCCATCCCTCAAGCTGTCCTTTACCCTGGGGCCATGAGACCTAAGAACTAAAATAGATGGGGTAACTGATTCGCTGGGAAGCACAGCCTAGCTGCCAGAGTCAATAGAGTTGCCGTGAGCCACAGTGTGGGAAGGCCTACTGGTGAAAGTCGATGGACCGCCACCTGTGAGAGGGAGGGTCGGCCAAGACAGGGGGAAACCGAGGTCTACCCTGCTCCATTGGGTCCCAGCCCAGAGCCCTAACAGTGGTGGAGTGTCCTGCCCCTGAGTCAGCGAGGCTCCAATCGAAACACGCCGACTTCCCATTGGACTATAGCTAGTCCCCCTCCCGGGCCACTTCCTACCATATCTTTTGGATCTATAGTTCAGATGTCGTTGGGGTCTGTGGCTTTTTGGCGTGTGTGGTTCCTGGTGACTCTGATCCATCTCAGACATCCACAGGCACTTGGCCATCAGTCTGGGTCTCTGCAGCTCTGGGGTTCCAGCTGGAGCCAGCAAGAAGCGTCCTTCCTCCCCAGCTGTCAGCTCAGACCGAGCTGGGATGCGCCCTTTTATACTAGTGCTGCAGGTGGAGCATGCCCAGTAGGTAGATGGGGGCGTGGCCTCCTCAGTCCCCAGTAAGGAGTTAACTCTTCCCTGTCTAGTGCAAATTCAAAATGAGCAGTGTCCATAACACACAGCCTGACCATCTCTGCGGCCGGTTTGGATGGCTGAGCTCAGCACAGCTCCATTATAGCCCAGGTCTGCGTGGATAATGAGCTGAGGTGAGCGCTGAAGCACGTCCTCGGATACCCGTTCATGGCCCAATTGAAGTCAGGCTGCCAGGAGGGTCGGGCAGCTCCAGCCCAGTCTTGGTTCTTAAGGCTCCGTCTATTTAAGCACCTGGAATCCGTGCTGCCTCATGGGCATATCAGACACCTTCCCAAGTAGATGTTTGAAATTGTTCAATGGGCCTTGCTGGATACAAGCCCACAGCCCACAGCATTCTGGGTGAAACGCTATTCACAGCAACCATGTCGCCTGTTTCTCCTCTGGGGCAGCTGTGCTGGACTGAACACAGCAGAGGGCCCTGAAATCCCTGCTACTCTGCTACCAGCAAGGCGGGACGGGCAGCACATGCAATGCCCTTGCCACTATCCCAGCAGCAGCAGGCCCTCAGTGGGTTCTTTTCTGTGGTCAGCCGGATTCCTGATTGGATTCCCACTGAGATGCCCTGTCCCCCTTCTGCAGGGCCTGGCACAGCCGGACCACTGATGTGGGCTAGTAAGGGACAAACCTCGGATGGGTCGGTTCTGACAGTGGCCAGGAGCTTTCCTGGCCATCCTCCCAGCTCTTCAAAGCCAGGCTGGACACCGCAGCCACACAGGCTGTTCTTGGGCAGTTTGGGGGCAGCAGCCTGGGAATGGGGAGGGAGATGGGGGAAGAAAAAGCATCTTTTTGACATTGCCAAGAAGCTTCAGGTCTGGGGGTAAATGTGAGGTTGGAATGAAGGGGTCTGGGCCAGTCCCTGTGTTGTCAGAACCAGCCCCATTGTGGTTGTGAGGCTGGAGAATGCAAGATTTGCAGCAGCAGCACTGAAAAATCAGGTGTATATTCCTGCCCAGTGCATGATCA
This sequence comes from Mauremys mutica, assembly GCF_020497125.1. Lineage (NCBI taxonomy): Eukaryota > Metazoa > Chordata > Testudines > Geoemydidae > Mauremys > Mauremys mutica. Next base: position 28,703,613 of record NC_059087.1, read on the forward strand.
GGGAACTCAGTCAAGGATTTATGAAATGGCAGCTGGTTCTAGACCCAGGCAATAATAATATCCCAGAGGGAGTCATCTACAAGACAAGAGGCAAGAAGGAGGAAACCTTATTACTGGCATCCTTAACCAGATCTCAGCCCCAGCAAACTGGTCTGAGCACAAAGTCATTTAAACTCTGTGCAGACCAGTAGCTGGGACAGAAATCAGCAGCCTGGCTCTTGCATTCGCTGGGAATACCGGAGCTGGTGCTGTGGCCAAAGGACCTTCTTTCTGTCCCTGGCTGGTAGTCGCTGGGGGAGACAGAGCTAGACTATCGCAGGACAGATCCAGGGTCTTCCCCTTGGAGAATGAGGTTTGGAAAAGTTTCCCCCTTTGTCATTTTAAAGGAAGTTAAATGAGAAAAAATCAGAATTCTGCCCATAGTCGACACCAGGCAATGGACCGTGTCTGAGACCCCCAGCCCGGCTTCCAGCAAAGCCAAGGAGCAACAGGGATTTCTGCTGATCTGCAGGTAATTGGAGCTGACTGCACCAGCAGCTGATCTTCCCCTTCAATAGCTGGCAGGTGGCTGAGTAGCACAGGGCATAGGCAGTAATTACCTGGGCTCATGTACTCTCTGGTGGCCAAGAATACTCGGAAGGCCCAAAGCCTGGTCCCCACCACCCCACTGGCATTGCAAAGGGGCAGGGCTCATAAGCTAACTGTGGCATGAGCAGTGAGGGCCTTGTGGCGTGATTTCTGTTAGGATGTGAAATCCGTGATACGAGTCAGGCCTGTTCTCAGCATACACTGGTTTATTTACAGCTGTAAGCCCTACGGCCAGATACTCCAGGAGGGAAGAGTTCTGACCTTGTGGCAAAGAGCTTGCTTCCAAGAACCAGGATTCTGCTCAAAGGTCTTAAGTGCTGCTGGCTTCCCTCCCATGGGGACTTGGTTGTGAGATGCCTCACCCTGAGGACACCACGGTGAAAGAAGCACAAGACAGTGGCGGAGCTAAGTAGACTCTGTTGCAGTCCTACCCACCAGTGCCTCAATAAAGCTGACCCACTAGCTGGGTTAGGTGGTGGTACCTGCTGGTGGGACCAGACAAGTATCCTCCTTGGCTCTCCCTGCAAGGAGACACTTGGACACTGCTACGGACTGGTCCCATCCATGAGTGGGTGTGATGGTGGGTGAGACGGTGCGACCCAGGGCTTGTCGACTCATAGAGCGCTGCCCTGGCCCAGCCGTATCCATGCAGCCATGGTTGCCTTTAGTGAAGACGCCGCCCATGCTGATGGGAGAGCTCCAGCTCCCCGAGAGGCATAGCATCACACAGCTACACCCTGTCTACACCCGGAGTTCAGTCAGTGTCACTGCGTCGCTGGATTTTCCTGAATGTCCTAGTTATACTGACATAAGTCTGTTGTGTAGGCCAAGTCCAAGGGATGTCAGCTGAGGGACATTCTCACTGTGGGAGGGGAGTTAGACGCACTGCTGCCAAAGTTACTGGGGGGACGGGATATTTCACTCTTTATTTGCATATCTGGTTTGTTGCTGGGTTTCCCAAATTCATGACTCGGTTCCCTTCCCTCTCATAAACGTTCTCCTCTTTGTACACAGTCCCAGAGTGCTGGGGAGTGGGGAAGTGTCAAGGGCACCCTGGGAGGAAGTATTTAGTTTCTCAAGGTTGCTGGGAGGAGGTTTGAGCTGATTTAGTTATTTGCCAAGAGGGACTCCTAGATATATGGACCCTGGCCCGTATTGCTACTGCTCACCACCTGGCAGAAGGGTACAACAATGAATGTAAAGTCCTGTTTCTCTGAACACAACAAAAAGAAACAGCAGCAGACAGTGTCCTTGCTCAGAAATCCCTAAGCCTGCCCCTTGGAAGAACTGTGCCCCAAAAAGCCCTGTCCTTGTGCCTCCTCTCACAGTCACACTCCCCCACCACGCTGCTCCTGGCTTTCTGCTGCAGCAGCACACAGGTTGCAACGCAGTTTCCTAGCCCCTGTGTCTGCATCCAAAGAAACCGGCAGGCCAGCTCAGATTTTAATGTGGGAGGCAGCTTTCAGTCGGGTCCAGGTCCACAAATCCCTCCTTACAACACTGCTTTGCCATGACGCCTACACAAGGTCAATACGGTCAGACCACTGATGTGCTCAAACTGCTGCTCACCTTGCTGGCCAGTATTGGCTCATGGCTTCTTGTGCTCCTCCCATCTGTCTGTCGTATTCACCTGTTGTCTCTCGTCTCACACTTAGGCCTGGTATACACTAGGACTTTAAATCGAATTTAGCAGCGTTAATTCGAATTAACCGCTCAACCGTCCACACCAGGAAGCCGTTTAATTCGACCTAGAGGGCTCTTTAGTTCGAATTCGGTACTCCACCCCGACGAGGGGAGTAGCACTAAATTCGACATGACTATCTCGAATTAGGCTATGTGTGGATGCAAATCGAACTTAGTAGCTCCGGGAGCTATCCCACACTGCACCACTCTGTTGACGCTCTGGACAGCAGTCCAAGCTTGGATTCTCTGACCAGCCACACAGGAAACGACCCGGGAAAATTTGAATTCCTTTTCCTGTCTGGGCACTTTGAATCTGATGTCCTGGTTGGACATCGGGGCGAGCTCAGCAGCACCTGCAACGATGCAGAGCTCTCCAGCAGAGGAGTCCATGCAATCCCAGAATAGAAAGAGGTCCCCAGCATGGACAGACCGGGAAGTCCTGGATCTGATCGCTGTGTGGGGCGATGAGTCTGTGCTTTCGGAGCTGCGCTCCAAAAAACGGAATGCAAAGACCTACGAGAAGGTCTCCAAAGCCATGGCACTCAGAGGATACAGCCGGGATACAACGCAGTGCCGCGTGAAAATCAAGGACCTGAGACAAGGCTACCAAAAAGTCAGAGCGGCAAACGGACGCTCCGGAGCCCAGCCCCAGACATGCCGCTTCTACGAGGCACTGCATGCCATTCTAGGTGGGTCTGCCACCACTGCCCCACCAGTGACCGTGGACTCTGAGTATGGGATAGTGTCGAGGGGCAGTTCCTCGGCGATGTTCGCCGATGGGGAAGATGAGGAAGGGTTTGTGGAGGACGACGCAGGCGACAGCGCTTACAATACCGCTTTCCCTGACAGCCAGGATCTCTTCATCACCCTCACAGAGATCCCCTACCAACCCTCCCCGGCCGTTAACCCAGACTCAGAATCAGGGGAAGGATCAGTCGGTAAGTGCTATAAACATGGAAACATTTATTTTTTTAAAAACAGGAATAAAAAATGTATAAAAACTATATAAAAACTTTTCCCTATAAAACTATATAAAAAGAAGGTCCACACATATAGGGATGGAACAGAAATCCTCCTGGGACACTTCCACGAAGCTCTCGTAGAGCAGCTCGAAAAGTCTCCGCAGGAGGTTCCTGGGGAGAGGTGCCTTGTTGGGTGCTCCGTGGAAGCACACTCTTCCGCACCAGGCCATCCTAATGTACAGCGGAATCATTGCCTCCACCAGCATGGCAGCATACGGTCCTGGTCTGTGCAGGGATTCTCGCAGCATCCTCTCTCTCTCTCTCCGAGTGACCCGCCTCAGGGTAATCTCGTTCGGCGACTGCTGCATCTAATTAGGGCAATTAGTGTACTGTTACTATTGTGAATGCTTGACTTTTACTTTGCATAGCAATGACCTTCGTTTAACAGCCACGTGTTGGAGGCCGCAGAGGAAAAGCATACAGTGATCTTTCCCGGGCACAGCCGTGAGGGGCTGGAACAGGGTCAGACTTTATGCTTTTCAGATTGCCTTCAGCGGGAGGGCACAGCTATCCATTAACTGTTAAGCAGCCTATAGTGTAGTGCTTACCAGGCCTGGCTGCTACACGGATTCAGCTGTACCACCCCACTTGTCCGATCTCCTGTGCAAGACCGCAGCCAATGAAAGCGTATTCCGAAATCTCGAACTTGTCCTGAGAGCTCGTGAGACTAGGTGCCCTGTACGGTCTTGTTCACAGAAACTGACTAGACTGTGTTCAGTGTTCGCAAACATGTATCTTTTCAAGGAAATCACTTCCTTTTTCCCATCACACAGCTGCGGCTCTTTCACGAACTGCCCCGGCTTCCCCCTCACAGAGGCTGGCGCAGATTAGGCGGCGAAAGAAAAAGACTAGGGACGACATGTTCTCGGAACTGATGGCTTGCTCCAGAGCCGAGGCGGCCGAGCAGAGACAGTGGAGGGAGACCCTATGTCAGCACCAGCGCACACACAGCGAACAGGAGGACAGGTGGCGGCAGGAAGACCAGCAGGCGACTCAAACGCTGCTTGGGCTAATGAGGGAGCAAATGGACACGCTCCGGCGCCTTGTAGATGTTCTGCAGGACCGCAGGCAGGAGCAGAGAGCCCCCCTGAACTGTATCTGCAACCGCCCTCCCCCGCCACAAAGTCCTGTCCCCCCCTCACCCAAAATAACAAGAAGGAGGGGCGCTAGGGGCCGTGAAAACTGTCACTCCACCCCAGCAGAGCGCTCATGTACCAAACAGCTCTCATGCCATAAATTTTGAGAAGTGCTTCCCTTCCTGGATCACCCAGTCCCAAATCCAAGTTTCATCCCCCCACTGTGTAGTTGAGTATTAAGAGTAGTTTGTTGTTATTCACTGTTTCCGTCACGTTTTCCTTGTCAGAAGACTTTGTGTGAAGGGGGGGGAGGGGTTTTTTAATTGCATAGGACAGCCTCCATTACCAGGGTACAGACTTGGGGGCAGGATCAACAGCAGGACACACACAGACTGCAGTCACTAGGCACCAGGGTCAGTCTGGGAGGTGTATGCTGCCCCGGGTCAGTCTGTGAGGTGTATGCTGCCCCAGGGTCCTAGCGCCTGCCATCCACAAATGGCAAGGCAGGCTGCCCTTACCATGCCCTTCCACCCTAGCCACGAGCCTCTCCAATGCCCTGAGCCCCAGCAAGAGCCCTCATCCACGGACACATACTCACCCTTCCCACACACCTCACCCCTTCCTACGCCCCAACCCCAGCCCAGAGCCTGCATCCAAACTCCGTCCACCCCCTTCCTGCAAACCCACCCTTCCTGCACACCCACCCGCAACCGTCCTCCCCCCAGAGACCGCTGTAGGAGCAGGAGCCTGTCATTCCTCTAGTGTAGAAGCGGTCTGTACATCAGTGCACACCGTACCCACCACAGTCTGCGTCCATGTTTCAACCCTTGAACAGGAATTCATAATTAAAGAAAACTTTGTTAATAATCAGTGTTCCATTAAATTTATTTTAAAACGTGTGTTGGAAGGGGGGAAACCTGGAGAACGGGGTATGTAACCGCAGATCGAAGTCAACAGTCACTGAAACAGGCTCAGGTTCAGCTTCTCTGTAAATCAACTGGAGAGTCATAGGTTACCCTGCTCTCCGAGGAACCTAGCTTTCAAAGCCTCCCGGATGCACAGCGCTTCCCGCTGGGATCTTCTATCGGCACGGCTGTCTGGCTGAGCGTAATCAGCAGCCAGGCGATTTGCCTCAACCTCCCATCCCGCCATAAAGGTCTCCCCCTTGCTCTCACAGAGATTGTGGAGCACACAGCAAGCAGCAATAACAACGGGGATATTTTTTTCGCTGAGGTCCGAGCGAGTCAGTAAGCTCCGCCATCTCCCCTTGAGACGTCCGAAAGCACACTCCACCACCATTCTGCACTTGCTCAACCGGTAGTTGAAGAGTTCCTTCTCACTGTCCAAGGCACCTGTATAGGGCTTCATGAGCCAGGGCATTAGCGGGTAGGCTGGGTCCCCGAGGATCACTGTAGGCATCTGCACATCCCCAACCGTTATTTTGTGGTCTGGGAAGAAAATACCTGCCTGGAGGCGTCTAAACAGACCAGAGTTCCTGAACACACGCGCGTCATGAACCTTGCCCAGCCACCCGACGTAGATGTTGGTAAAACGTCCCCTATGGTCCACCAGTGCTTGCAGCACCATAGAAAAGTAGCCCTTTCGGTTAATGTAATGGCTGGCCTGGTGGGCTGGTCCCAGGATAGGGATGTGAGTGCCATCTATAGCCCCACCGCAGTTTGGGAATCCCATCGTGGCGAAGCCATCTCTGACGACCTGGACGTTTCCTAGAGTCACTACCTTTGAGAGCAGTTTCTCAACGATTGCGTGGGCTACTTGAATCACAGCAAGCCCTACGGTAGATTTGCCCACGCCAAAGTGGTTCGCTACTGACCGGTAGCTGTCTGGCGTTGCAAGTTTCCAAAGGGCTATGGCCACTCGCTTCTGCACAGTCAGGGCTGCTCGCATCCGGGTGTCCTGGCGCTTCAGGGCAGGGGCCAGCAAGTCACAGAGTTCAAGGAAAGTGCCCTTACGCATTCTGAAGTTTCGCAGCCACTGTGATTCATCCCAGACCTGCAGCACTATGCGGTCCCACCAGTCCGTGCTTGTTTCCCGGGCCCAGAATCGCCGTTCCACACCATGAACTTGACCCATTGCCACCATGATCTCCACTGCGCGGCGTACCCTGCTTTGTGAGAGGTTTGCGCCACTCTGTGACTTCCTGTCCTCACCGCGCTGACGGAGCCTCCTCGCCCGATTTCTCAGCATCTGACTGTGGAAGAGGTGGACGATAAGGTGCGAGGAGTTGACAACGGCCATAAGTGCAGCGATGATCGCAGCGGGCTCCATGCTCGCAGTGCTGTGGCGTCCGAGCTGTAACCGACCAGAGAAGGGCGCGAACAGATTTCCCGCCGGCGCTTTCAAGGAGAGAGGGCGGGAGTGACGGTTGAATGATGACAGTTACCCAAAACCACCCTCGACACATTTTTTCTCCCAGCAGGCATTGGGGGCTCTACCCAGCATTCCAATGGGCAGCGGGGACTGCGGGAACTGTGGGATAGCTTCCCACAGTGCATAGCTTCCAAAGTCGACGCTGGCCCCGTTACTGTGGACTCAGACAGTCGAATTAGTGTATTTAGTGTGGATACACAAATTCGACTTCATAAGGTCGATTCCACACATTCGAATTAAGTAGATTCGAAATAGTCTTGTAGTCTAGGCGTACCCTTAGATTGTGGTTCCTCAAGGCAGGAGCCATCTCTCTGTTGCATGTTTGTGCAGTGCCTGGCCCAATGGGATCCTGGTCTCTAGGCCCTACAATAATCATAATACTTAATAATAAGCCTTCTCCCTCCTAGATCAAAGATGTTTGGGGCAGGCCTTAGATGGCTTCACTGTTCTTTGGCAAAAACCTGACCCTCTGTGTCTGTCCCCAGCCCCCCATCCTGTGGCACTGGCCATACTGGGATTATATTTTAGCTATTTAATCTAAATAAATAAATATAGATTGAGTCTGATTTTCCTTCTCCCTTCAGTGGCGTTCTCCCTGATTCCCAGCAGGCATCAGCATTTCCAAGGCCAGGTGTAGAGCTGGCTGGGAAACTCAATTTCACTGCCATGAAAAAATTCAAGGTTTTGGACAAATTTTCATCCTGACTCAGGAGGAAAAGCCAAAGCCTCGACCCGTTTCACAGAAGTGAAATTCTTCAATATTTTGTTCCAGAAGCACCCAAAAGAAACATGCTGCCAGGGCTCCATGGCAGGATGACTGGCAGGCTGCCGAGAAGCCAGAGGGGTGGGCAGCGAGGCAGGTGGTCCTGCCTGGGTTCTGTCAGAAGTTTTTCTGAAATTTACACTTTCCCGCAGAACATGTCAATTTCACCACATTGGCGTTTTCTGATGGAAGAACATCCTTTGGGAACCCTCTGACCTGCTCCAGCCAGGGGTAGGCACCCGTGCGCACCGAGTGATGTTTCCACTGGAGGGGAGACAACCCAGGCAGGTTCTGCAGCAACAGGCACAAACTTCACCCTTCGAAAGGACAGCAGCTTCTCGGAGCAATGAAAGGGAGACCTGGGTTCTATCCCAGATCTGCCCTGATTGGCTGTTTGTCCTTGGGTAAGTCATGTCATCAGATCAGTTTCCCCGTCTGTAGCAGGCACAGTAATCCTTATCCATCTTAGATGGGCACTTTGAAATCTTCAGGTGCAAAGTATGGATCCTTTACAACTCGTTACTAACAATAGCCCACAGGCAGCGACCCAGAATGGGAACCCAGTCTCACAGCAGGAGGGAGTGTGCCAGGTGGGGTTGCTGATGGGGGGAGGGACAGCTCAGTGGTTTGAGCATTGGCCTGCTAAACCCAGGGTTGTAAATTCAATCCTTGAGGGGGCCATTTAGGGCTCTGGGGCAAAAATCTGTCTGGGGATTAGTCCCCCTTTGAGGGAACTAGATGACCTCCTGATTCTATGAAAACAAGATTTTTTTCCTGTGAATGGAGGCTGGGGGCATGTCCCACTTCAGCTCACAGAGCCAGTGGACTTGCCCAGTAGCTAAGCGATGGAGGCACCAGGGCGGCTCCATTGCACATGCGGGGAGTGCGCCGCATATGGGGAGGGACACGGAGACAGTGCCCTCGCTTGTACAACAAGGAGCTCCGCTCTGGGGAAATGCCCCAGAGCAGCCAGCAGGGGGCAGGAGAGGGCAGGGCATGGGTGGTTGGAAGCGGGTCAGGGAAGCTGCTCCATAGATGTTCCAGTCTCCCCCATCCCGGGGTGGGAGCAGAATGGAGCCTACGCTGGGTATTCAGCTGGAAAAGGCTCTGCAGCTGCTTCACAGCCAGAGGGAAAGGTGGGTCCTACTTGCTCTCTCTAAGCCCCCTGAACAAAGGTGCTGGAACAAGGGGTGCTGGACCCCCTGGCTTGAAGTGGTTTCCATTATATACAGGGTTTACTGTTTGGATCAATGGCTCTCAGCCCCCCCACTATAAAAAATGTTCCAGCACCTCTACCCCTGCATCTGGCCCAGTTAGCCAGTCCAGGGGCTGCTCTCTGAATTTGGCCGGAAACGCTCAGCAGAATGCAACTGCTGTTCAGTTCTCTTCTTTCCCCAATGAGAGGGAGCGTCCCTGTGCCATCCAGGTGGTGCTACTTACCTGGGCCAGAGATGGCATCGCCCGTGCTAGGTTCTAGGGGACTATCCCTGGCACCCAGGCTGCTGAGGTCATGACTGGCTCCATCGTTGCTGCACAGGGCTTTGCAGTTACTCTCCAAACCCTTCTCTTGCCCCTTCCCACCCCCAGTACGTCCTCAGGCCCCCTCAGGCCAGCCAGCGCCTTGGGGCCCAGCTGCTGCTGCACTGCTCTGCCACCAAGTGACATAAGCTTATACAAGAGCGGTGGCAAAGTCAGGCCAGAGAACCCAGGAGTCCTGCCGGTCGGACACGCTGGCTAGAGCGGGTCAGGAAATGTTTCTTTTTCCTGCGAAAAAAAATCATCAAAAATGGAAAAGGTTTTGGCTTTCCAGTGGGCCCCCCCCCCCCCCCGCTGAACGTTTCCTTCAGAAGTTGTTGGGTTTTTAGCGAAAAAACAACCCAACCCAACTCCCCCTAGCCCGCCCCCTACACACACAAATTTCAGCTTTTCTCAAAATCCAAAATTTCCTGCAGAGATTCCCATTTGGACATAAACACCATTTTTCACTGAAGAAACCCATATGGACTAAGCATTTCAACTCGCTGCGACGCTGCCCCCTAGGAGAAGCAGAGTGAAAAGCAATTCATGAGAAAAAAACAATTGGAAACCACCATTATAATGTAATGGAGCCGGTGACTCTAAAGAAGGGGGGTCCCAGGGCCTGCTCCCCTGCAGCAGCATCCCTGGATGAAACGTGGGGGCGGGCGTGGGGGGACTGGGTGTCAAAGTGCTATAGAAATTGAGATAGTGGAATTGAAAGTGGATAGAAAGCTGGCTGGATCGTCCGGCTCAACGGGTAGTGATCAATGGCTCCATGTCTAGTTGGCAGCCGGTATCAAGTGGAGTGCCCCAAGGGTCGGTCCGGGGGCCAGTTTTGTTCCACATCTTTATTAATGATCTGGATGATGGGATGAATTGCATCCTCAGCAAATTCACAGATGACACTAAGCTGGAGGGAGAGGTAGATACACTGGAGAGTAGGAATAGGGTCCAGAGTGATCTAGACAAATAGGAGGATTGGGCCAAAAAAAATTTGATGAGATTCAACAAGAACAAGTGCAGAGTCCTGCACTTAGAACGGAAGAATCCCAGGCACTGCTACAGGCTGGGGACCGACTGGCTAAGCAGCAGCTCTGCAGAAAAGGACCTGAGGTTTACAGTGGACGAGAAGCTGGATATGAGTCAGCAGTGTGCCCTTGTTGCCAAGAAGGTTAACAGCATATTTGGCTGCATTAGTAGGAGCATTACAAGCAGATCGAGGGAAGCAATTATTCCCCTCTATTCGGCACATCTGGTGTATTGCATACAGTTTTGGGCCCCCATTACAGAAAGGATGTGGACAAATTGGAGACAGTCCAGTGGAGGGCAACAAAAATGATTAGGGGGCTGGGGCACATGACTTACAAGGAGAGGCTGAGGGAACTGGGATTGTTTAGTCTGCAGAAGAGAAGAATGAGGGGGGATTTGATAGCAGCCTTCAACTACCTGAAGGGGGTTCCAAAGAGGATGGAGCTCAGCTGTTCTCAGTGGTGGCTGATGACAGAACAAGGAGTAATGGTCTCAAGTTGCAGTGGGGGAGGTTTAGGTTGGATATTAGGAAACACTATTTCACTAGGAGGGTGGTGAAGCACTGTAATGTGCTACATAGGGAGGTGGTGGAATCTCCATCCTTAGAGGTTTTTAAGGCCCAGCCTGACAAAGCCCTGGCTGGGATGATTTAGTTGGGGTTGGTCCTGCTTTGAGCAGGGGGTTGGACTAGATGACTCCTGAGGTCTCTTCCAACCCTAATCTTCTATGATTCTATGATCACAAGGGCTGCATCCAAATGGCTCTATTTCCTCCAGCCGTTTTACAGAGATGTGTACGTTATGTAACACTATGAAACACACACACACCCCACCTCACACACTCACACCTTCTCAGGGTGTCTATGATGCCCCCCTAGTTACCAATGGAATAGAGGCAGAGGTGCCGCCCCTGGCTCCTATGTAAGGGTGGGGTCATGCCCTGGGTGGAGCTACTTTCCAAGCCGAGGCAGAGGTGCTGGGTGAGTCCCAGGTCATGCACTCACCGCTCATGACTCCCAGCGTTAACATACAGGCATTGGCTTTTAGCTCCGCACTGCAGCAGGCCTCTCGCTGGCTGAGTAGCAGAGCTCCAGCGAGCGCTCGCCGCTCAGGTGCTGATACCCTAATGCAGGCCAGTTCCAGGGCTCAGAGCACTTTATTTAATAGAGCGAGAGAATTCCGACCTCTTCCCGCAGCTCGGGGGGAAGCAGCATCCCATATCGGTGCACACTCTCCCTTCCTTTTCTGCATGGTACCTCCGGCCATTAACACTGCAGGCTCTCCCCTCGCTCCCCCCCACACACACAACATCTCACCCCAGAGCAGGAAGGGAGAATGAATAAAACATGGCACATATGTTTCACTTTTATTCTTCCCATTACGTTGTTAGGCAGCATTTCCCCACTGCCCTCGGTGCCATTTAAAGCACCGCAAAGAATTCGAAATAGGACTTGTTCTCCTGGCAGGAGAGCCAGGGCCTGGTCTGACCTTTGCCCTCTCTAGCTCTCTGTTGGTGCCCGAGTTGCCACCCACCCGCTAGAGGGCCCCGTCCCAGCTGACGCAGTGAATGGCTCACACCCTGCAGCTCTTGTTCAGTGAAGTTTCATAAGGAGCTTATCAGCTCTTGTTCTGCAGTTCTTTACAGCCTGAAATAGGCATGGGATATTCTGTGGGCACATGACGTAAGCAGCAGCACATCAGTAGCGAGGTCTGGCCAGCACCTAACTGGAGTCACAAATATGGGGCTTTCCGTTAGTACAAAGGAGAGCTCCTTAGGTCACAGGTTTTTGCACTGTGCCCCAGCACATTCACTTGGGCTATGACTGATGACCGGGAGTGCAGGAGCCTGGATGGAATTAAAAAAAAAATAGTAACCAACATTTCTGACCCTCTGCAAAGGTTTGATCTAGATTTTGGGCAAAGGAACCTGAGTTTGCCCAGGCCCAGCCTCTCCTCTGTTAGACTCAGGGATCCTGTAAATTTAAGAGGATGGTTTTATCCTGAGCAATGTTAGAAAGAGGTTATGGATAGAGCGGGTTCAAGATTTGCCGACAGAACATCTCTTCACTGGAAAATGCCAATTTGTCACAAGCAAAATGTTTTGGGAAATATGTTGATTTTATGAGTTTTCATCTCTAAAGAAAACCTGAAAAAAAGTGTCTTGCCCTTTTTGGAATGGAACATTTTGATTTTCTCTTTCCAAACCACTTTTTCTTTCAATTTTTCTAGCACCTCATAGTATGTAAAATAAAGTTAAAGTCGAAACAAAACATTGCCATCACCCCAAACTGAGTTTCTTTAAATTTTCTTTTGCGGGAATTTTTTTGTTTTGGTTTGTTCCATTTTCAAAGGGAAGTTTTTTCTGAAATAGTTGTTTTTTTCCACAAACCACAAACCCAGCTCCAGTTATTAGCTAGACGTGCTCCATCTACCCTGGTACGGGGGAAGATTCTCCCCTGTGGAGCAATGAATCTAAAGAAAACCCAGCCCAGTGCCAAGGGGAAGGGAAAGGAAAGAGGTAAGAAACCTCCATAGCACAGCTCCCAAGGAGGGAGACTCCAGCAGAGCAGAGGGGAGGAGAGAGAGGCTGGCTTTGGAGAAGCCTTATTTATTGTGTTTGTGAGCAAGGAGACACAGGCGCTACCCACCAGATGCTGATATTTATAAACACTGCGTGACAGATTTTTATGGTGGAATCAATCTTTGCCCAAACATGGATAAATTATTCATGCTGCAATTTTATTAGATCACAGGCTTTTTACCCCAGAGTGAGGAATTTCTGCAGGACTCAACACAGCCTGCCCTAGCACCCATGGAGCAGTGCCAGGGAGAGGGGCACAGGAGACATGGCTGGCATGCTGTTTCTTATGCAGCCCTGGTCACCAGGGCATCTGCGCATCTCACACAGTTAGCTTTACCAGGGAGTTTGTGACTAGCATGCCTAGAGGGGTAGGGACTCCCTGCCAGCTGGCTAGCAGCTTGTATCTCATCAAACAAATACCCCATTGCAAGTCGTGTCTGCCTTACCTCTAGCAGCCCCCAGACCATAGCAGGAGGCCAGCACAGAGATGACCCGTACCTGCCAATAATGGGGGGCAGCGTGAGGGTAGCTGTCTTCATCAGATGTTATGAGCATGCTCAGTCTGTGTGAGCACACTCAGTACAAGCCAAGCAGCAAATCTGGGCAGGAACGTGACCTCGCATGGCCCCCCATGCGTCGCCACTGGGCCAGAGGGACTGAATTCCACTCCCCAAACAATGGAAGAGGGCAAAGAGCTGTGGAAACTGTAAACTCCTGCAAAGCCAGTGTTGGCAAGGGGCACTGGACATCTGAGAGGTGGGTACACACCTAGGGTTGCCAGCCCTCCAGGATTACCCTTGAGTCACCAGGATATAAAGATTAATCTTTAATTAAAGATTATGTCATGTGATGAAACCTTCAGGAATACATCCAACCAAAACTGGCAACCCTATATGCACCTGCACTGACATCAATTGAGTTTAGTTTTCACTGTTCTCACTTCTGCTCATACAAAACAGTATGGGACCAAGCCATGGAGAGCGTGTAGAAAAATACCAGGCGAGCAATACATTCCCCAGCTCAGACAGCAAGAGCAAGAACAGAGCAGGGCAGGTTCTAACCCAGAACCACAGACTAACAAAATCAAATACGGAAAAGAGTTTAAACTTCCTGCATGAGAGAGGAAAAACCTGCTTGTTTGAAGATCTCAGTAGGGGAAGCCAATAAGCCCTCCTGCCATTCTTCTGCAGCAGCCAGCAAGCACACAAAGACCACCCAGTACAAAGAGAAGCCACTAGTGATTGGCTCAGACTCACTCAGAAACCCACCACCAACACCACATCTCAGAGACAAGAACCCAAAAGAGCCCACATCACCACCTTGAACACAGGGAAGTGGCCTTCACATCTTTCCGGTCCCACATTGCTCCCATCTTGCCAGACTCACAACCCTGAGGCCCTCTCTCCATGGAGTGGGGACAGCCTGGCCTGGGGGGCATGGATTAGCTTTCATGTCACGCTCCCCGTCAGTACCCGGCCCGGGCCAGGGAAGCTAATGATCCAACCAACAGACCAAATTTGGTGATGAATCTTAGCATATAAGGCATGTTGTGCATACATTCAGAAGAAGCCTGGCCTGGATGCAACACCTTCTGGAGACAGAGGAGAGTCCATTCTCCATGGTGCATTCAGTTCTTGGTCTCTGCTTTGTCCATCAAGAAGGGGCCAGTCAGCAGTCACTGCGGTGGTCTTTGTGCTGTAGTAACTGGCCCATGAAGAGTCCAGTGGATCTGGAACATGCGGTGAAGTCAGGTCCGTAGAGGAAATTGTTTAGCTGGGAGAGATTCATGGTTGTGGCATGGGCTGATTTACAGAGAAGCAAAGTACAAAGCATTACAACTAGGACTAGGCAAACTAGTCTGTAAATAAGGAAAACAGCCCCATCCCAGCCCCGCTTCCTATCGCCCCATCCCAGAAAAAACTGTTCACCCATGATGTGAGTGGGGCCTTCGTGATGCCTCTGAAAAGTTCCACTGGTTTTTCCCTGCTTTTGCAGCTTCTTCTGCACTTTCAGGGTCACTCCAGCATCAAAATCCTGTGCAAGACGTTCACAGATTTATCTGAAGCAGGAAGTGCCAGAAATCTTGAGAAAGTGCTCAGTGTCATGAGGTTTCCAGCTCAATTTTGGAGGCTCAAGACACACTCCGACTTCGGAGCATGTATCCAACTGGAACTACGTGGGTTACACTCACCGCCAGTGAAACTGCTGGTTTAAAGCTCCGTTACGGTCAAATCAAATTGTTTAGCAGTGAGGCGTGGGAGCAGCCTCCACTAGTACAGGGCCTCACCGCAGGGATTCTGTACTAGAAAGTGATGTGCTACGGTCCATAGGCAGAACCAAGTGTGTCATTTAACCAGACCCACTGTGCCAGTTATCCAGTGCTCCAGTCACTGAAGAACATTGTACTAAATCCCTTCCCTGGCAATGTTCCTGCAATAAAACGGGTGTGCTGGCTGCCTTCCTCCTATTGAGTGGATGGCCTGTTCATCTCTATTGGGCCTTCCGGGGAATTCCATGGATTCTTGTGTCACCACAAAGCCAGTCGCCATGCAGATTCCTCACCTGAAGAGGAGACGTTCATTGAAGTTGCTGTGGAGATGGCTGTGTTGCTATTAACAGAGGATTGTGATTGCACGTGAGGGAGATGTAGCAGGAGCAGATAGACTTTGAAGAACAAAGTTCCTCTTTGCATGCAACTGTCCTTAGAATCAGAGAACAAGGGGGGAAGATCCAGAAATACATGGTGTGACATACTGGTGCACAATCCAGACTAGCTGGGGACTGTGTCACCCCTGCCCTGCAACCTGGGGTGCCTTTCAATGACTTGCTGTAGTAACTCCCATCTGGGCCACTCACAAGCAGCCACACAGCATGCAAGCCACACCTTGAGTATCTGTGTGTAACTGCAGCCTGCCAGTTACAACCTGGCTCTCACCAACCCTGGTTATACTTCAGGGTGACTCCAACACACCTCCAGTCCCAGGTTTTCCCCTAGAAACGTATGTCCTGCACTGCCTAACACTTTCCTGGATAGTACAAATATAGTAAGGCTGTTATTACACTAAGGAAATAATGTGCCAGTTTATTATCTTTAATACAACTACTTGAGTACGTCAACATAAACACACTGAATTAGATAAAATAGTAAAAACAAGTTTATTAACTACAACGGGTAAAAGTCATGAGGCATAAAAGTCAGAAATGGTTACAAGAAAAATAAAGATAAAATGCTTCCTAGGATCCACTTAAGAAACTATGTTAGTTGCAAAGGCAACTTTGTCACCACATGTTCCAGCATGACTGAACTCTTCAGGTCAGGACCCGTCCCCCAAAGTCCAATGGCTGTTTCCTTTTGTCTTTTCAGGTGCAGAGAATGCAGGGCAGGGAGAGAGAGGGGGCTGTCTTGGGGTGTTTGTCTCTCCTTCTTATAGTTCCAGTCCT
Organism: Mauremys mutica; assembly: GCF_020497125.1. Lineage (NCBI taxonomy): Eukaryota > Metazoa > Chordata > Testudines > Geoemydidae > Mauremys > Mauremys mutica. Next base: position 28,719,704 of record NC_059087.1, read on the forward strand.
CCACTTGAAAAACATTTCCAGCTGAGAAGTGGGAGACAAAGAGTCAGTGCGGAAGGATGCCCCCTGCTGTTTTTTCCACCTATTTGACCTTCCTTTATTTCCCTTCTTGCTTCATTACTCTAATTACTGCTTTAATGCAAATTAAGGCAAGCATATACTCCTTTGTTAAAGACAGGCCTGTCTGACCAGTTTGGTGCTACATCAGCTTTTGAACGTGCACTCTTAACATCACACATGGAAATCGTACTGTGACAGTTTCGATCACAGAAACCCCCTTGGGACTGTCACCTGATGTGCTGAAACTACCTCTGAGCCCATTTTCTTTGCCAGCTTGTGACTCCAGAACCCTGTCTTGTTGAGCCAGACATGCAAGCCTGCTGCAACACAGACCCAGGGTCTAAACCACACCCCCAAAGCTGCAGACTTACCTGAAAACAGCTCAGCAAGTGCTCCTGTCTCCAGCACCCAGACACCCAGCTCCCAATGGGATCCAAACCCCAAATAAATCCGTTTTACTCTGTATAAAGCTTATACAGGGTAATCTCATAAATTATCCACCCTCTATAACACTAATAGAGAGAGATGCACAGCTGTTTGCTCCCCCAGGTATTAACACTTACTCTGGGTTAATTAATAAACAAAAGTGATCTTATTAAGTATAAAAGTAGGATTTAAGTGGTTCCAAATAGTAACAGACAGAACAAAGTAAGTTACCAAGCAAAATAAAACAAAAACACGCAAGTCTAAACCTAATACGTTAAAAAATTGAATGCAGGTGAATCTCACCCTCAGAGATGTTCCAATAAGCTTCTTTCTCAGACTAGACTCCTTTCTAGTCTGGGCCCAATCCTTTCCCCGGTACAGTCATTGTTAGTTCCAGCTCAGGTGGTAGCCAGGTGATTTCTCATGACTGGCAGCCGCCTTCGTTCTGTTCCACCCCCTTTTATAGCTTTGACACAAGGCAGGAATCCTTTGTCTCTCTCTGGGTTCCCACACCTCCTTCTAAATGGAAAAGCACCAGGTTAAAGGTGGATTCCAGTATCATGTGACATGTTCACATGTCCTGTGAGCCCCCCTCCATTCTTTCAGGACTGGCCCGTACCTAAGCAGTGGAGGCTTGCAGCTAAACAGAGCCATCTACAGTCAATTGTCCTAGTCAATGGGAGCCATCAAGATTCCAAGCCACCATTAATAGCCCACACTTTGCATAATTACAATAGGACTTCAGAGTTATACTTCATATTTCTAGTTTTAGATACAAGAATGATACACACATACAAGCAGGATGAACACACTTAGTAGATTATGAGCTTTGTAATGATACATTACAAGAGATCTTGTGCATAAAGCACATTCCAGTTACATTATATTCACACTCATAAGCATATTTCCATAAACATATGGAGTGCAACGTCATACTTATAACTTCACATACAATACACATATTGTATTGGGGTAATACTGACCAGCAAGTTATTAGTTTTCAAATGATATCTTACAAGTCCTACCTTGTACAAAGATCATTGCAATAGTGTGCAGGGTGTGAATACAGGGGTGCATTCCATCACATGTGGCATTGGAGCAGAATGGTTGTTCAAAGATATGTCATGAGTGGCTCTTCCAGGGTGAAATCCATTCGTGGGCAGAGCACCAACCCCACTTAAGTCCAATTATGTCCCACTTATGTCCCACTTAAGTCCAATTAAAGTAAGCTGTAAGAGGTGCACATGCTTCTTGGTGTCCCTCTGCATCGAGGTGAACTTCACCCTCCTTTTGTTTTATTTGATCCCCTTCCTGATGCCTGCTTAAAATTCCCGCACCACATCATTTTTAGAGTTCTTCTAAAGTCCTAGAAACAATGGCTAGCCCGTGACACAATTTGTAACAAATAACATGATGCCTTCTCTTGTAACTAACTTTACAGCATCTCCTGGAGCATCAGCTGGATTCTCTGGGCATTTCAGTGATTTGAAATCCAGGAGCAGCACAGATTTTTGCCTCCAGGGGCAGATCTATCAATGGTTCCGAGAGGCTTTCCCCCCCCCTTGCCATAGCATGTGAACACCTCACAATCTTTAGTGTATTTACAATTTATTTAACCTCCCAACACTCCTGTGAGACAGGGCAGTGCTATGTATTGTCCCCATTGTACAGGTTGGTATTGAGGCCCAGAGAATCACTTGCCAAAGGTCACATGGGAACTCTGCAGCGGAGCAGGGAATAGCAGGCATCCCAAGTGCAGACCCGCACTCTAACCACTGGACGATCCTTCCTTTTCATTAGCTACGCTGCTACATCCAGGATTTCCTGTCATATTTTCATAAGGTTCCAAGATTCAAGCACTGGAGGTATTTTGGATACAATGAAAAGTCAATAAAACTTTTGAACGGCTACATTTGATAAAACGATGAAGATATTTAGTGCAATAGCTCAGCGTCCTTCGCTAACAAGAATAGATGAAAATTAGTTCAAATTCAGAGCAGGCTCACATGTAGAATGTGGCACAACTCCGCATTAAACTTGAACACACATGTGGGTGAAAGATACGTTGTTAAAACCAGAGCTCCAAAAATGGGCAGAGAGCAAAAGGCTGAAGCCTGGATCGGGGCTGTAGGAAGAGATGGGGGGTATTTAAAGAGGGCAGTGGAGGAGCTAAACGTTGGAAAATCAAGAACTAGAGGTCGCACTTGATATTAATGTTCAGGTTATAAATGCCTAACAAATGGTTAATAGGGGTTCTAAGTAGAGCTGAGCGAATAATTGAGGTTTGGATTTGCAGGCTGTGCCAGAAAATCGCAAACAAAATTGCTAGATTGACAAAGTGACTTAGGCACCAATCACGGAACTCAGGAGGAAGAGGAGGTGGCTGCTGTGTCATACCCCTGGGATCTGTGCCACATGGGGCTGCTAAGACCTTCACTTTCGCCCGTCCCTCTGACTGCATCACTTCAAGGTCAAGGTTCCGCCCCCGGCACAACAACTCCTTCTTGTCCGCTGTTCTCGCTCTATCAACACCTTGTCTCCACTCCAGCCTCGCTGCCTGTTTGCCAGGTCCCCTCACTCCATATGGCCACCAGCCTCTCCTTCAAATCTCTCCACAAGTTCGATGAGAATTCTCTTCCTAGGAGGGTTTCATCTGGCATCAGTCTGACACAGCTCATTGTCTTTATTAAAGAACATTGAAGATGATTTGGAACCTTCTGGAAGCCCCGCGTCATGCAATAGCTCCCTTTGCACTATGGGATGTTATGATCAGTACCTTCCACCACCCACCCTCCTCTCCTTTGTATGCTCCTCGTTGCATTTCATTTCAGATTCCCCGGGCGAGTTCTCTGGAGACTGTCTCAGATTATGTGTTTGTTCAGCACTCAGCATCATGGGACTCTGACCTCTAATAACCACTGCAACCCAGACAATGAAACCACAGTAATATCCTAGGAGGGTTAACCAGCTTAACCAGAGAACCAGCACTGGAGCCATTATCAGGTGGGAAAGTGCAAAATTTTTGGTTAAGGCAAAAGAAATGGGTGAGGAGTTGGAGTCTTTTTTCACATCTGGATTTCATAAGAAGAATATTAACCACTGAGGATTTGCTTGTGCCTATGAATCAGGGCCGCCCAGAGGGGGGGGCAAAGGGGGCAATTTGCCCCGGGCCCCGAGCTCCGCAGGGGCCCCCAAGAGAACAGCTGAGGCTCCCGCCTCCGCCCCTCTCCTGGAGCCTCAGCGTATTAAGCGGCGTCCTCAGATCAGCGCCGCAGCGTGTCTCCGGCGGGGCCCCTGAGCCCTGCCCCGCTCAGAGCCGCGTGTGAGGGGGCGGGGCTGGGAGCTCCGGGCTGAGCTCAGCTCCCTCCGCTCGGCATGGAGCTCACAGCCCCGCCCCCTCCCCACGCGGCTCGGAGCGGGGCGGGGCTCAGGCCCCACCGGGGACACGCTGCGGCTGTTCCGCGACGCGCTGATGCTCCAGGTGAGGAGGGAGCCGGGGGTAAGAAGCTGGTAAGGGGCAGGGAGTCCCAGGGACAGTCAGGGCATAGGGAGGGGGCAGGGAAGGGGGGGGTGGATTGTGGGTGTTTGGGGGGGGAGTGGATAGGGGTTGGGGCAGGCAGGGAGCAGCAGTGGGGTCCGTGGGTGGGGGGGTCTGTAGTGGGATGGCTACCCGCTCCTGCCCTTTGGGGCTTTAAAACAGCCCTGGGAAGGGGCTTTAGGCTGGGCTGATGGGGGGAAGTGGCTGCAGCTGGGGCCACGCCCCAAACTGAGCAACAGGGCCTTATAAGAAGGCCAGGGGAGCCAGAAGAAAAACAGTCTCTCTCTGTATTCAGAAGGGGTGGGGGGAGTGGTGTGTGTGTGTGTGTGTGTGTGTGTGTGTGCGCGCGCGCACACTTGAGTGAAGCAGGGCTGGGGAAAGGCTGAGGAGCTGGGGAGCTCCAGCCTGGAAAGCCCCAGGCTGCAGCCTAGCTATAGGCCAAGAGGTACTGGGGGTTGCAAGGGGCAACCCAGGGGTCAGCAAAGGCAGCAGTTCCAAACCCCTTTGCCTGTGATGCGTGGCTGATACTGCAGTCTGCCCCAGGGTGTGGGGCTAGACAATGACTGGCAGTAGCCAATACTGAGGCAAAGTGGGGATAGTGGGGTGGGGGGTTCCCCTGGGAGGGGGAGACCCAGTTGAAGGGGCACCGAGGTCCTGGGAGGGACACAGGGGCCAGTAGCTGGAAGGCGGATCACCAGCCTGCAGAGGGCGCTCCGGACGCTGGACTGAGCTAATTCCCAAGGACAACCAGCAGGAGGCGCCACAGGGGTGAGTCCGACCCGGTTACAGCCTCTCTGGGGGACGGTGAGGGGACAAGGAGCAGGATGGGTCGGGATTCTGAGGGAGGCAGTCGGGAGCAGGAAGTGGGTGGGGGTTGGATAGGGGGTAGGACCAGGCTGTTTGGGAGGCACAGCCTTCCCCACCCTAAAGCTCATTCAGCAGTTTGTGGCTTGCAGAAGAGCCAAGCTGTTAGCTTTTCCATTAGGGCTGCCATCCCTTTCACTTCTCAAATGCCAAATTATAGTCTATATGTAATTTCAGTGCCATAGGGAGATTCATGTCAGGGGAGGGTAGCTTCATTTAAAATTAGCCACTGGGGGGAGGGATCACATGAGAAGATCAATATCCTTCCCAACCCTACCAAGGGAGACCCCCCTCCCTGCATTCCCTGAGGCTTCAGAGGGGTTAATTCAGTGGTTCTCAAACTTTTGTCCTGGTGACCCTTTCACATAGCAAACCTCTGAGTGCGACCCGCCCCCCCTTATAAATTGAAAACACTTTTTTTTATATATTTAACAGTATTATAAATGCTGGAGGCAAAGCGGGGTTTGAGGTGGAGGCTGACAGCTCACGACCCCCAGTAATAACCTCGTGACTCCCTGAGGGGTCCTGACCTCCAGTTTGAGAACCCCTGGATTAATTTAATTTTAGCACCCTGTGTCCATTCACATGCATGTGCTATTTTGAGCATTTCAGTTTGGACAACATAGGCTCATCCCAGATTCTGGAACAAGCTCAAATGCTCAGTTCGTGGAGTATGTACATAGTCTATACTAAAGACAAACCCACAGTAACCGTCTCCAGGTTGTGAGGGACCTCATGGAGCCATTCTCTAGGAAACAGATAAATACATGGAGATTAAGTCCATTAATGGCTGTTAGCCAGGATGGGTAAGGAATGGTGTCCCTAGCCTCTGTTTCTCAGAGAGTGGAGATGGATGGCAGGAGCGAGATCACTTGATCATTACCTGATAGGTTCACTCCCTCTGGGGCACTTGGCATTGGCCATTGTCAGTAGACAGGATACTGGGCAGGATGGCCTTTGGTTTGACCCAGTATGGCTGTTCTTATGTTCTAACCTAAATGAACCCAAAGTTATGGAGACAGATATGAGTCAAGGAAGCCAGCAGAGTATCAGAAACCTGGAAAAATCTCTGCCTGGATGGGCTCAGGTGTTTGGTTACAAGCTGAGGTGGTTCAAAAGTTTTGGATTTTTTTTTAAGCAGAATTTTTTTATTGTTTCTTTAAACAATCAAACACAGCAAGCAGCAGATATTTGGCCACACACTTCTGAAACCTCAAACCATGTTCAGGTTTTGACAGACTTTCATTTCAGCTTTTCAATCAAAAAAACCACAACAAATTTTGAAGGAAAGCAGACATTGTCCGTGATTTTTTTCTGCTTTTTAAAACCCCCTAGTTTTCGATCCAGAAAAAGTTTTGATGGAAAATATTTGTCCAACCCCTTTTAATGAGCTTTAGTGCCTTTTAGCACTAGCTGATGCTGAGAACCAGTGATACCTTGTAAAGAAGTTTTCTCAAAACTGGGTTTGTGCCAAAATGCGGAAGGTTTATTTTTCCCAGGGGTGCCCGTGGGGGGGAGCAAATGGGGCAATTTGCCATAGGCCCCGCAAGGGCCCCCAGGAGAATATAGCATTGCAATTTTTTTATAGAAGGGGCCCCCAAAATTTCTTTGCCCCAGGCCCCCTGAATTCTCTGGGCGGCCCTGCTATGAATAAAAAAGATCTTGACTGCAATAATGCTAAGAGAGCAATCTAAAGGGAGAAAAAGCATCAGCTATTGGTGGGTCCCATCTCTGGGGGATACGGACATTAGGAACCAAATAGATGGACCATTAACAAATCTTTTCTTTCGAACTATGTGATACTGGAGAAATAGGAGGTGACTTGCAATCATCAAATGTTGTTCCAGTACTTAATAGGTTTCTAGGAAAGGCTGAGAATTACACCTGCTGCCTAACATCTATATGACGGAAAGTGTTGCTGGATAGCTTAAGGATACATTTGGAAAAGTATATTTTAATAGGTGTGAGTCAGGCTAGATTTGCTAGAGGTAACTCATGTCAGGCAAATCTGATTACTTTTCTAATGAAATAACTATTGGTCGACAGAGAGGAGAACCAAAAGATTTCATAAATCTGGACTTTCAGATGGCCTGTTTTGACAACGTTTTATATGATGGATTATCGTATTAACACTCTCAGGCTGGGCTCAGTAATAAATGGCTGCGATGCTGGCTAGCGAGCCTGGCATGGGGCTAGCGGGGCGGGGAGGAGACAGCCTGGCTGGTCCTTTAACATGGCTTCGTTAGGGGTTCAGACACAGGAGAGTGCTGAACGCACATACTGGCGGGGCTCCATTGTGTCCCCTACACTCCTGCCCAGTGACTGGCCAGCACAGTGTAGGGGAGCATGGGCTCTGCTCCCTCCTTGTGCCCCTCCGGGGGGAGAGCAGAGTGGGATGGGGGCAGCGCCATGGCTTGTGGAGCTGACCATTCATGGAGCAGGGATCACACAGCACCTTCTGCAAGGGAGGCAGAGCTCTAGCCCTCTGGCACGTGCACCCCAGAATGCCTCTGGAGGCATATGGCTCTGGCCACAGCCCCCTGCCCCATCCATGCACCTTTCTTCCCCCTCCGTCAACCCCTCCCCATGCCCCCTTCCCCCTCCAATACACCTGAGGGTTCCATTGTGTGGTCCCTGCCCCAGGAAGTTTACACTCCGAAGATAAGACAAGAGGCCGCAGGGGGAGAGCAGGGAAACGGTAAGATAATGCTGGTGAGTGAGACAGTGGACTCAGCACACCAGCTGGCTAGCTGTTACACAGTCCCACGCAAGAGTGGTGTCACTTATACGCCTCGAGTTAAGAATGTGCAAAAGTGTCTACGATAAGAGGACCTTGGAGAGTGAGCTCATGTGGGCAGGAACTCTGTACAGCATCTGCCACAAAGAAGATCTGACCCTGAGCCGAGCTTCTGGGTATTACCGTAGTATAAATACGAAACCACAACAACAATGAATGAAAATTCATACCAGAAAGTACATTGTTTGTGATCTGTTACTTGTCATTAAATATTCTTCTGTTTTAAAAGTGTCAGTTATTCAGTCAGGGAATAGAAACAATACCATGTGACCAAAGCTAGCTACCACACACCACAAAGTGACTAGAGAATCTAAACACAGTTCCTGGGCTGAAACATGGTGTGACACTGGCAGACCAGGTGCCAGCTCATGCCAAGGCCCAAACGCTCCCTGAACACTGACAAATGCAGAACTGGGCACCAGTTGGGCTCATCATTCCTCTTCTAAGTTAATAAATCTTTAGTTCGTTTATTCCAGGATTGGCTACAGGCATTGTCTTTGGTTTGAGATCTGAATACAAAGGACCTGGGGAAAGTGACTGGTCCTTTGGGACTAGGATAACCTGAATAACCCACGAAATCTTATGCCCAAATAAATTTGTTAGTCTCTAAGGTGCCACCAGACTCCTTGTTGTTTTTGTGGATACTGACTAATCCGGCTACCCCCCAATACCTGAATATTGTTGTGAATTTTGGTGTAAAGTGACCATCTATCACTGAGTCCAGCTTGCCTGGGTGGCAAGATAGCCTGGAATGTCCAAAGGGACTGTCTGTGACTCTGGGGTAAGGCTGTTACAGCGCTTTGGGAGGTCACACTTGTTACTGGGTTGGTGAAATCTTAGTATAGAGCAGACAGCCAGTTTGGGGTGGTGGTAGAAGGTTGTTGGTGCTCGTGATCGTGAGCCCCTCCAGACAGCGTGACACATGGCATCACAATGAGAGGAAATAACTATCATACACTTACATGTCTGAGTTATTTTTATTTGCTTGTAATCTTTGTTCATTTTCTCTTTTGTATTCTGTTTATGGCGTTCTCGCATGGAGTTATGTTACAGTGAGGTCACACGGATTATAGAATTCTAAAGATAAATTAAGCCACTTAACCTCTCTGTCTGAATTTCCCCATCTGTAAAACAAGGATAATAATTCTTGTCTTGTGGGGTCATGAGGCTTAATTCATTTCCCTTTGGAAAGCTCTTTCAGATCCTTGGATGGGAGGCACTGCAGAGATGCAAATATATTTAGAAATGCGGCTTTTAAAAACTATCTGTGACACTGCAGCCCATATTCTTCAGTGGTATTGTTATATGATTATGACATAATTATAATGTATTTTATGTAAGCTAAGTCATGTGAGATGTCACTGAAGAGGTGATGATTTGCTGAATATGGTTGTCCTGTTTGTGTGCATGTATCATCTTTGTATCTGAAGTTCTGAATATTGACTATGTATCTGTATTTCACATGTACTTATACCTGGGTAACGCCCACCAGACAAGAAGTTTTCAGTCTAGATAGTGGGTGGGGAAGGGCCTATTTGGGGCAATGGGCCATTAGGAAAAAAACAATAGGCCTTAGGACAGGGGTGGCCAACCTGGTGCTCCGGAGCCACATGCAGCTCTTCAGAAGTTAATATGCGGCTCCTTGTACAGGCACCGACTCTGGGGCTGGAGCTACAGGTGCCAACTTTCCAATGTGCCGGGGGATGCTCACTGCTCAACCCCTGGCTCTGCCACAGGCCCTGCCCCCACTCCTCCCCCTCCCCTGAGCCTGCTGTGTCCTCACTCCTCCCCCTCCCCCAGAGCCTCCTGCATGCCACGAAATAGGTGATCGGAGGTGTGGGGAGGGAGGGGGAGGCACTGATTGGCAGGGCTGCCTGTGGGCAGGAGGCGCTGGGAGCCGGTGGGGGAGGGAAGCTGATGGGGGGCTGCTGACGTATGACTGTGGCTCTTTGGCAATGTTCATTGGTAAATTCTGGCCCTTCTCAGGCTCAGGTTGGCCACCCCTGCCTTAGGAGAAGCTGATCTCCCACCTGATGAGCCTTCCTGTGAACTCTCCAAGCAGCCTGTGAGTAATGGCGGCTATGACTCTACAAGGACATGTGATGAGGCCACATGTCTCTAGGTTCTATCATGGGCTGTCAGTTTTTCCACAGACCAGTCTGGGAACTAAGCTTTGGGAACAAAGGGTCCCCACCATATGCAAAAGCTGAATAAGGCTCCCCACACAAGAAGACTCCTGGAAACACCTGAGGAACAAAGACTGAACTGGGGGAAGTGCTGGACCCAGGCTAAAGGGATTATTAGCCGGTGAATGAAACACCTGGGGATTCCAAGCGATAAGCCAGTGCAGCTTGTACCTTGAGAATCTGCAGCCTGCTTGTAGCATCACGTAGGGCGAGAATCTGTGATTCGTATCCGATCTATTTCGTATAGTAAGCTTTGCTTGTGTTTTTTGTTGACTTGTAGGTAATCTGCTTTGAGCTGTTTCCTATCACTTATAATCACTTAAAATCTATCTTTTGTAGTTAATAAACTTGTTTTTGCTTTATCTAAACCAGTGTGTCAGAATCATAAGTCGGGGTAAAAGGCTGTTGTATATTTCTCTCCATATTGAGGGAGGGGGCAAACTTTATGAGCTTGCGCTGTATGGTTTCCTGTGCAGTGCAAGACGGTCTAATTCTGGGTTTCTACTCCAGAGGGGGTGCATGCCTGAGGAGCTAGGAGTACCCTTCCCCTGCAAGGGCTGGTTAAAGAGCCTGCTTGTAACTGCATCTGGGTGTGCCCCTACCTGTATGTGTGCTGGTGAAAGTGCAGGCTGGAGGGCTTTGTAGCTTGTCACGGCAGTACAGTGTGAGAAGGAGCCCAGGCTCATGGGTCAGGGGGCATAGTGGTACCCCAGTTCCAAGTAGCACCCCGGGGGGAACCCATCACAGTGGCGCAGCAAGCAGTCATATGCACGGTTTGTTGCTCTGAGTGAGATTGGCACTTCATACACTGGTGGTGATTTAAGTGTGGTGGCTAGAGATCACTCAAAGCGGTTACCAGTTTGCTATTTTCATTTTGCTTATTTTGGGAAAGGGAAGTAGGGAGAGAAAAGCCAGAAAATGAGCAAAAGTGGAACCAGTAAGAAGCTGGAGCTCTGCAGATTGCAGGAGGAAGAGAAGGAGAAGGAACATAAAAGATTTATAGAATTAAAACAACTGCAGACTGAAGCTGAAAAAGCTGCACACCAGAGAGCCTTGGATCTGAAACAGATAGAGGCTGACAAAGACACTGAAGCCCAGAAACTAGCCATGGAGGGGAAGGAAAAAGAGAGGAAGCATGAACTGGACTTGATAGAGAGGCGGAACCAGAACCCCCACATACCAGGGAGTCCCACCTCTCCAAAACTCCACAAATGGGAGCCGGTGTGTCCTGAATACAATGAGACAGGGGACATTGCTGAATATTCCATGAGCTTCCTGAAGGCCAAAAGATGCCCACTTTGGTTGCAAAGTTATCTGGGAGAGCTCTGGGTATATTCAATAAGATGCCAATTAGAGATGCTGCAGGTTACGGTAAATTCAAGGAAATGGTTTAAAAATAGTTTCAGATTACAGGCTAAAGGGCTTTGTAGCTTGTCACAGCAGTACAGTGGTGGATCAGGATGGTGGGTCGGGGGCTCAGTGGTACCCCAGTTCCAGGTGGTACCCTGGGTGGAACCCATCACAGTATTCTTCTTTGGTGTCTCTATGCCTCTACGAGGCATCTGACAACCATCTGATGAGGGATTTGCTTGCCACACTTCATGCCCTACGCAGAATTTTTTTCCACAGAGAAGCAGTCGATTCTCATGCAGCATGCAAGTGATGGGGAAGGACGGTGGCAGACCCCACTTCAGGAGAACATTTGAGCCCATGCTACCTGGGTAGCAATGCTTCCCTGAATCCGGGCATAAAAGAGGAAGGACGGTCTATGTGACCAAGGGCTGGGACTCAGGAGATCTCTTCCCAGCGTTGCCAAACACTTCCTGTGGGGCTGACCTGTAAACGCCTCCTGCTGCCTGAACAGGATGCGGCTCATGTTAATCACTTCATTCCCCGTTCCTAGTACTGTTCAGGACTGAAGGAGGAATTAGGTGGGTCGCTGTCCCTTGCAGGGTGGTCGGGAGGTGGACAGAGGGTGCGAGTGAGTTCTGTGGGAAAGGGAGTGGGGTGGGGAATCTGAGAGGCAGAGGTAAGAGAATGGCCCAGCAGAGAGGGCTCCCTTTAGGGTTTGCAGTGGCCTTCACACCCTGCTTTGGAGGCTGTTGCTTCGGGAGGCAGCTGCGCCCATTCAGTTGATGGACACTGGCAATACAGAGGAGCAAAGGGGAAAGGATTCCCAGCGCTTGGCAGAGACTCGGCTCTCTACTTGATGGTGTTTAGTGCCAGGTCAGTGGCTAACGATGTCATCCCCATACATAACCTGTGTGATAGTCTGTACCTTGGGGGAACACTCTGTGACCCCCTTATTCCTCATTTATATATGGCTGCGATCTTGCATATAAGCTATGCCTCGTAAGGTTATGATCTGGTGAAAGTCATTTCTCTATCCATAGATGTGTATCATTAATGCATATGGAGTTCTGAGAATTGTGTTGTAGGGTTGTCATTAAACATGCTGTAAAATGGGGAATCAGCCAGATATTAGCTCCCCAGAGGTAACAGCAAGGAAAGTAACCAACACCCAGGCGGGGTGTCAATCAACCCATCAACAATCATTGTCCAGCAAGGGAGCTACAATGCAATCACTCACCAGCATGAGGCCACAGCAGCGGAATTGCTCAACCTTGCCTGGAGATTTAGCAATGTCCACCCAGACATGCCTGGACATGTGTTTTCCAAGTACAGGGTGTATAAAACGGACAGAGTGGCCACATGTTTGGCCTTTCTCCTTCCTCCACCTGCGCTGCAAGCAACAAAGACATTCTGAAGACTGCAACTGAGGGGACTGGCCCAGATTTCAAGGGTGAAATCTGTGTACTGTGAACTGCAGTATCCAGTGGGGTGAGAAAAACTGCTTCATCTAGATGTTGCCCAGTCTAAAAGGGTTGAGAGTTTAGCCTGTGTGCTTAGATTTTATTTCTTTTGGTAATTAACTCTGACTTTTTGCCTATCACTTAATATCACTTAAAATCTATCTTATGGAGTCAATACATTTGTTTGACTGTTTATCTTTACCAGTGAGTTTGTATGAAATGTGTGGCAAATCTGCTCAAGTTTTGCAAAGGCTGGTGTATGTCCACTGTCCATTGATGAAGTGGTGAACCAATTAATAAATCTGCATTGCTCATCTTGAGCAGTGCAAGGTGGTATATTCCTGAGGTAGTGCTGGGAGCTGGGGGGATTCGGCCGTTGCCTTTCTCTGTGTGATTCGTGAGTGGCTCTGGGAGCAGTCATGCAATCTAGGGACTCCACATGCTGTTGTGCTGAGTGATCACAGCGCCTGGAGGGGTTTGCTGCTGGTCACTAGCAAAGCATTGTGAGAGAGAGCCCAGGCTGGAGAGAGTTCAGGGGACACAGAGGTCCCACAATCCCAGGCTGCACCCTGGAGAGCCCATCACAACCTGCCCAAGGAGGAGGCGTCTGGCCCTGTTTGCATACCCAAGGCCTGGCTGGATGGGGAAGAGGCCCCTTTGTCAGCTGAGATTTTTTCAAACAGAGCAGGTCAAGCAGGAGCCAAGAGAAAGCTGGGGTGAGGTGGAACATCTGTGTCACTGGCTCTGATTGAGCCCGGGGTGGTGCTGTGCTCCAGGAATGGCATTGCTGGGGTGAGGGAGGGTTATTTGGGATTGCTGGGGCATGCAAACTGCCCCATGGCACCATGGGAGTCCCAGCCCAGCAGACTGAATTTTAGCTAGGGTGTGGGGATGGAGTCTCCATGACTAATGGAGTAAATCCACTGTCCATATGGAGGATAGTTCTGCCGGTATGGCTTGGGGGATCCTGGCCCCCATGGGCAATGGCCATTCCCTGGTGGTTTCCTACATGACATGTACCAGTGGGTCCATCCTAGGTCTTGCTTGGGGAGGGGACCAGGTACAGGGTGAAGGGAAGGATTAGGCCTTTGTCCTGGTCTGACTAGAGCTGGAGGGATCCTACCAGTGCAGCGTTTGGGAACCTCCTCAGCCCAGCCATCTTCATACTCCTCAGGAGTCACTGCTTGCTGATATTTATGCACCAGGTTTGTGTCCACACAGACATTCAGTGAGTGGCTGTTTGCCTTGGTTCAGCTGTGAACTGGAGTCTTGTGTGCCAGAACGAGTATTTGCTGTTTGTTATTCAGTATTTGCTACTCATCAGTCACCGAGTGCAGTGCTCTGTTTTCCTGTTTAAGAAGTTTCACTCCATCCAGTCAGGAATCAAAAATAGTCCCATATGGCTCAGGCACCCAGTCATACACCCCACTAACAAAGGGGATAGTCTGCAAGCTAATATTTGTGGACAGAAACTACTTAGCCAATGCATTTAAAGAGCTCAGGCTCCGCCCCGAAGGGTTCACGACATTCCAGATGCTGACACTGGTCTATTAAGCCATTGGTGACCTGGTCCTGGCTACCTGTGAAATCTCTTCTGTACCCTCCAGCACCCTCATAACAAGGGATCAGCCCAGTTTGAACATCTGAGTGCAGGGCTCTGTGCATTTTTGGGGCAGGGCCCTCTGCTCTAGAACTCACCTCCAGGTTGCGCTCTCGGAGTGCGGTGACTGACACTGTGTGGCCAAGAGCCTATCTCTGCACTTGGACTTTTGGCCACAGAGGTGCTAGTGGGGCATGACTAGGTCTGTGCTGAAGCTAACGGTTGAGCCCATTGTTTAGTGGACGCTTGTCGCGTGTCTGTCTGTTTAAAACAAACCTGGGTCCCCTAGAATGATGAGTAAATACAAATAAAATCAATATGCCACAGCTTTCCCTTCTGCCCCAAAGGATCATTCATGGTGGCTTCTTCTTGCAAGCTCTGCAGAAGCTCTCAGTGTGTCCCCTGATTCCAGTGTCTACATCTGAGATGCTACCGTTCAGCAGGTCAGTGCTGTGAAGTGCTCCTGAGAAGACAGAATGCAATATTTGTGGCAGGAATTTCAGTTGATGTTCTGGGCCTTTCCTTCCTCAAACCACCATGAATTGCCACCCCATCTCCCGGCTTAGTTCTGGATTGCTTCATTACAGTGATAAGAAAACCCGAGAAGCCCCTGGGTTGGTGTCCTGGCGGGACATCTCCAGCTGTTCCCTTTAGCAATACGAGCTGGCCATCTTCCAGCCTGGAGGGATTTCTTCTGAAGTGAGCGAGGCTGTAAAAAATACAAGCATCTGGCACAGATTATCCAATTCCTATCCTTCTTTCATTTAGTCGTCTGGGATCTCCGGCGTCTGTGCCTCTGGCTTATCAACTTTAAGAGCATCTAACCCTTTTAATAACCATTTGGGATGTAATCTGTACACTCTGCGCTCCCTCATCTTCTGCCCTACTCAATCTGATTTCTGACTTAGGCAAATGCCCTAGTCTGCAAGCGAATTGTCTAGCGTTTCTGAGCCACCAACTGAAAAGTCCAATGTCAAACTGATCCCCTTAACATGTGGGTAGAAGGGAAAAGGAACAAACTGCTGGATACTTGTGTGGCTCTCTGCCATTTGCTGCCTTGCTTCTGATAATTCACTCATCCTCTTTGGCAGGGATGTGTGTGTGTGTGTGTGTGTGGATGTGGGTGTAATTCATCCCGTCCTCCCATTCCACATGACCAATCTGTTAATTCTTTCCCACCCTGTCTCCCCCCACCACACACACACTTCCTGAGAGGAATGTCTCATTCTCACTTGTTCTTCCCAGAGCTCTCACCTCTCTGCACCAGCAAACACAGCCCTGCACTCGCTCTCCTGCAACTCCTTGTCAGTATTTGACTACTTACGAGGCATTTTTGAGGAACAGGACAAATATGAGAAGGTTCTGAAATCTGAAGAGGTTTAATCACCATGTGCCTTGATTTTACCAAGCTGGGTTTCGTAGGCCCACGTTTTCAAACCAATTTGGAAGACGCTTTGCCATTCCTGTGGCTCTGTTTATTTATTTGTTTTGAGTCAAGGATTCATTTGACTAATAGGAGACCAAGATTTCCCACAAGCAGCTCTGCCAATGCATGGGTGGCTTAGCTTGTGCAACTGCTTTGATTCACTCCAGTACCAAAACACTTCATTCCCGATCAGCATCTTTCTCCAATTGTATCACAGAATCATAGAATCTCAGTGTTGGAAGGGACTTCAGGAGGTATCTAGTCCAACCCCCTGCTCAAAGCAGGACCAATCCCCAACTAAATCATCAAATAAATAAAACATTTGGGGTCGGGAAGGAATTTTCCTCCAGGGTAGATTGGCAGTGGCCTTGGAGGTTTTTCGCCTTCCTCCGCAGCATGGGGCAGGGGTCGCTTGCTGGAGGATTATCTGCTACTTGAAGTCTTTAAATCAGGATTTGGGGACTTCAACATCTGAGTCAAGGGAGAGAATTATTTCAGGAGTGGGTGGGTCAGCTTTTGTGGCCTGCATCTTGCGGGAGGTCAGACTAGATGATCATAATGGTCCCTTCTGATCTTAAGTGCTATGATTCTATGAAAATGTTGACAACATATGCAAAGCGAAGAAGTAAATCAACTCTTGAATCCCTTTTCTCCAGTAAGCATGACCCGCATGCATTCAGCTATCACACAGCCAGGCAAGCATTTAAGCTCTAATTGTGAAAAACTGGCTGTCCCATAGGACCCTGTAGGTCGGGGGTGCCCCTGCTCGGGACGCACTGCTGTCCTGTCTCACTGCAGGTATCTCTCCGGCTCTATAACTGCCACAGTGACTGTCTTTGAAACAGCCCTCGCTGCATGACTGAGCAGGGAAACCTTCTTTCATAATAATCACTGGCCACAGGGACCCAGCCAACCCCTCTTAATGTGGACCCCACCGACTTCCCAGAGCCTCCACGTCCCAGCACAGCAGCAGTGCGCTGCCCCAGGAGCCATGGCTGGCTGGGGGATGAGCACAAAGGGGGAGCTGGTCTCTTCACACCCCCAGAGCCCTTGTTGCCTAGGGAGCTGGCAGTCACCTCCTGCTGCCGGCTCTCCTCCCACTGCAGGATGGACGGATGGTTTTGAGAAAACGCTGCGCAGGCGACTGACAAGCAAGAGCAGTGTCTGAGCTGGGGACAGACACAGGGAGCAGCCCAAGCATGTAACTCCTGTGAGCCTGTACCACGAGGATCAGCCAGAGCCCAGAGGGAAGGAGGGCCTGATGATGACGATGAAGGGAGCTGATGCAGCAGCTGTCTGCTGGCCAAGCATTAACAGTGTTGGAGTGATTCCTGGGTGATTTCCTGACTCCCCGGAGGCTGTCAGAGGGGTCTGCCCCCCAAGGCGTGGGGTGGGCACTTGGCACCCGTCAGCAAGGGGAGCCCCACTACACCGGGGGTATCCAGTTAGCACAGAGAATCCCAGCTGTGATCCCATGCTGCAAACATCAGCAGCATAAGGATGATGCACAAAGAGGGGACTGAGGGTCTCAGCTTGTGATTCACTGGTGAACCTCGGCCAATGTCTCAGCTCCCCTACCTCAGCCAACCATAGAGTCCCACATGCTTCTGGGAATCCTGGCACCATTTAATGTCTCGTTACATTGGAGTCTGGGTAATAAGCCTCTCTCAAAAGCTAGTGGAACAAGTCTTTCCCCTGCTCATCAGACTCCTGATCCCTCTAGCACGGCGTGAACACAAATAGAGCATTGACCACCCCTCCTTCAACATGCCTCCACACCCCTCTATCCAGGCAGGAACAGAGAGCATCCCCCATCCAGCCCTGGATCTGCTGGACACAATGTAAGCTCAGGTTGCACGTGTGTCATATAAAGGGTTGTTTTTGATAAAACAAGGTCTGTAATTACACTATTGTTACACAGCTGGTACAAGGTAATTACAGCCTTGTTCTGCTTCTAGATGCTAAAGTCATGTAACTGGAAGGTTAACTATGTGGCATATTTCTTAATATGTTCCCATCAGTTTCTAACTTTGCACATTCCTCTGCAGTTATACTTTTTGATACATGTACCTAGTATGAAACCCTGTTACCCGCAGGTTCACTGCAGGGCTCCGATTCTCCAGTGCCCTCCAGGCAGAGTCCCCATATCCTGGGCAATGCTCTGGTATATGGGTGCTGCAGCAGCCCCACATGCTCTCTGTGGGGGTGAGAAGTTTGTCTCTGGAGATGCTCCTCCTGAAGTACCACATTGAGGCCAGGTCCACACTACAGAGTTAGGTCGATATAAGGCAGCGTACGTGGGCCAAACTCTTTAAGTGTCTACACTAAAATGTAGCTCCCACTGACGTAACTCACACACCACACCGACTTAATAACTCCACCTCCATGAGAGGTGCTGTGCTTCGGTCGATGTAGTTAGGGTGACACAGTGTCCGTGTAGACACTGTGTTACTTGCACTGCTCACAGCTGGACCAGGGAGCTCCAGCTGTGAGCCCCACATGGAGCTGAGAGCTTGGGCTGTCAGCCTCGGGGCCGGGTGGGCGGGAGGTGCTGCAGTTGTCAGCGCCCCACACAGTTAAGTCAGTGGAAGCGTTCCTGGTGAAGACATGCCCCATGGACAGAAGGAGCGTAGTGTGGACGTGAAATACCGCTTCACTTACCACGGTGGCTGTACGTCAACTTAAGTCCACTTAATTTTGTAGTGCAGACTTGCCCTGAGTCCCCAAGGGACTTGCCCCTGGACTACAACAGCAATAGCGGCAGAACTTCAGGCCTCAGTTTCCCAGATTACCGAGGCCCCAGGGCAGAGATCGAATGGGCTAACAACACTACCTGAACCCGCCGTCAGCCAGAACTCGGAGACAAGGTTTGGTTTGACTTTCACTTTGGGCTGTGTTTGGAGACTGGGAGAGGAGCGTCACAGCCAGGCAGGCCCCGTCTCCCCTCCACATTCCTACCCCAGGCTCCTTTGGGGATTTCTAGGACACTGAACAGGGTCATCTCAGCAGAGGCCAGAAACCCAGGAGACTGAGGAGAGCCACAGTCAGGCTAGCAAGGGCCCAACCTAACTCCGCATTCCTTTAGCTATGATCAAACTGTCCCCTTCTCCCGTGCTGAGCACTGGTGGTGATGATCCTTCCCCCCCTCACAGGGGCAATGCGAGTCGTTACTACCTGTAAAGCCCTTCGAGGTGTGGGTAGGGGGCACTGGAGCCTTTTGTCTTTTGTTATCCTGATCCCTTTTCCCACTGCCCCCCTATCCTGCCTCCCCCAGGCCTAATCAAGCCCCACTTACTGTTTTATTCCTCTGGGGACTGTGGTCGCTATTTTATTTGTTGTGCTCTGACAGACACTCCTTGCTAAGAGATTTGTATTCAGTATTTTCCCGAGGGACAAGCCCTCTGTGCTCGCTGCACTGGGAGGGGTTTCCTTGGGTGGAGGCACCAGGGGCCCTTGTGGGTGAACCGAGGACCTATAAGCCTGAGGAGAAAAGGGAGAAGGCTGCAGCCACACCTCAGGGCTGGGTTACATCTCAATCTAAGCCAAGCCTGCCCATTATCCTCATCTACCCCTTCAGTCACAGCGTCTGTCAAGCAAAAATAAAACCATCGCACAGCTGCTGTCTTTAGCACCCTAGTGAAGTAACTGCTGACGTTTCAGGAAGCTGTTGGCTTGTGGCTGCTGTCTTTGCCCTATGCACCAGATCTCATTTGCTTCACGGAAGAGTCAACGTACCTGTCTCCCAAGCCCCGGCACCCTCCTGCTATTCCTGCAAGCTCTCCTGCACATACCCCTCCATTCTAGCATGCAGTTCTCACGCCTTGGGCTCCCTGCACAGCTCTGCCAGCCCACCCCAACAGGGAGCAACTACCAGTGCAGAATGTGGAGTCTCTGCTGCAGAGACTGGCAGAGACAGAAATGTGCTCCGATGGGTGGCAGTTGGGTGAGACCCATAACACGGCGCTTCAGCATGAAAGACACCAAACTCTGTGAGCTCAGACAGCCTCTGAAGCCTGCGTTGCAGAGGTACAAAGCTGCTGCACTAGCCACTCTTCCACCTGGCCATTGAGCCTTTGACTGATGATTCCCCATCAGATATTCCAGCCGTGATTTCTTACACGTCCCAGCCCTTCTCTGGATACCAGTTGCTTAGCCTCACCTGGTGCCTTATTGCACACAAGGGGCTCCCATATCTGTGCCAATTGACAAACATACTAATAACCCAGAGCGCTCGGCAGAGGAAAAGAGTAATTATTACCTCTGTGCTTCCAGACCTAGGAGGGGATCGTTTAGTGCAATTATAAACTAATTCTCCATAATAGGACACTGAAGCACTGTGAAAAACTGGAGTTTTAGCAGCCCCCACTAGGGCTCTGGGCTAATTATGACTGATCCATGGTGGCATGTTTGCACTCAAGCACTGTATGTAACCCATGCTAATGGGCGGAGAAAGGGGGCATGGCAAGGAAGGCATGCGACTTGCCCTGCACCTCAGAGACTCAGCCAGTGGCTGGGTAACAGCTCCTGTGGGGAAACACAGACGGCCCACTGAGCTCCTGTCATGGGAGACTCCACAGAATACCCCCAGTCCTGAACTCTTACCCCATCCGAACCTGGGCTGTGGATACCGGACTCAGGGCTGAGCTGAGCCTAACAGAGAAGTAAAGTCACTTGTGGGTAAGGCCCTGCACTGCGACTCAGGAGACCTGGGTGCAGTTTGCCTTTGCCATAGACTCCCTGTGTGGCCTGGGGCTTAGCTTCTCTGTGCTTTAGCGCAGACCCCCGGTGTGTAAACTGGGAATAATAATGTAACCTCGCTGGGGCAGGGGCTGTCCCTGACTATGTGCGTGAACGGTGCCTGGGCTCAGCTGGGGCCTCTAGCTGCTACTGAGATAATAATAATTAGCAGGGCCTCAGAGTCAGCCTGGCCCCAAGCACGTGACCTTGCTTGCCATCACACCAAGGCGGTTTAATTGCTAACCCTAACGAGACCAAACACCAGAGCGCTGGCATGCGATAAACCTGTTCCCTGTCAATGCTTCGCCCCATCTTTCATTTACATTAATGAGATCATAAAGACTCCAGCTGCAAGAGGCAGGCGGGAGAGGGAAGACGGCTTTTCACTGCTCCTAAGGATAGACAGTGCTCCCAGGGGTTGTGTGGGGGGACACTGTGCAAGACGCAGCACAGAGTCTCTACAGGGCTTTAAAAAAAACAGGTGTGTAGCGGGGCAGTCACCCCACTCTGGCCCTGAAAGGGTTAAAAGCCAGCCCTTGGAGAGGGCTGGGGCTGAGAGCCAATAAGAAAAGGCTGGGAGGCAGCCAATCAGGGCCAGGCCGGGCCCTATAAAAGACCTGCCGAGCCAGAAGGCAAACAGTCTCTCTCTGGCTTCGGAGAGAGTCTCACTCCAGCCTTGGAGTGGGGAGGGCCTGGCAGCCTGGGAGCACAGGGTACCTGAAGCAGAGCAGGGCTGGGCAAGGGCAAGAGGAGCTGGGGAGCTCCAGCCTGGCTGAGGCCTTGTGCAAGGCCTAAGCAGGTCCTGGGGCTACAGAGTTGCAGCCTGGGGATAGGCAGAGGCAGCTGGTCCCACTCCCTTGCCAGTGATGAGTGGCCATTACAGACTGCAGGTTGCCCCAGAGAAAGGGGGTTGTTACATGACAACTGGCAGTAGCCACTGAGGCAAGGTGGGCATGGCGGAGGGGGTTCCCCTGGGAAGGGAGACCCAGAGTGTAGGGGTTTTGCTGTGGGCAGAATCCCAAGGTAAAGGGCACCAGGGTCCAGGAGGGACACGGGGCCTGAGGCAGGAGAGACACCAGCCAGCAGGGGGCGCTCCAAGGCTAAAGAGCTAATTCCCGGAATGACCAGCAGGAGGCGCCAGGTCAGTGAGTCTGCGATCTGCTAAAAGGCACAAAAGGCACCGCTGCAAATAATCAAACACAATCCAGCTACAGCAACTCTCCCCACTCTGTGCAGGAACACGAGGCTGCCCTGCCCTGCCCTGCCTGGTCCTGCCTTGCCCAGCCCTGCCCTGCCCTCAGCAGTCAGGACTCTAGCCCTAAAACAACAACAAAACAGAACTTACTTACAGTGCCCCAGGAACACGTCACGGGTGGGTCACATTCCCCCCTAGCAATGGGCTCATTAGAAGTTAAGAGCCCACCACTGCTGCTAGCACATGGAGCTGCCTCTACCTCCGGTCGCCGAGGTCTGTGCTGTGCTGTGCAAGCTTGCGGTTGGCCCACCCAGGAGGTCATTTCACCCGTTCACAACCCAGTAGGATTGTACACTTCAGAACAGTAGGATTGTAACACAATAGAAATGAATCTACTTCTTGGATCTGTGCAAAAGCCAGCCCCCTCCCTGCACTCGGTCGCCGCACCCCCTGGCACTCGGGGCTACGGCTCGCCCAGCGACCCTTCTCCTGCCCTGCAGGAGGAGAGGGGACATCACCGCGGGCTGGTTCCCTCTCCCTGTTTTGTCACCCTGGGGAGGATCTAGTCCCCACCTTCCCCAGGCAGGGAGGGGCTGGCTCATTCGTCCTCCCTCCCTGATTGGTGGGGAGGAGAGTGGGATCTGCCTGCAGTGTATGGCCATGGGCAAAGCTCTCTGCATAACGGCGTGCGTGGGTAGTGGTCAGTGCCCAGCCTGCCCCGCCACACGCCCACTCCCCAGGCAAGGTCTGAGCTGCCAGGTAAGTGGCTCCCACAAGGCATCTCCCAACGCCCATTGCAGCTCTCACTGCTAGCAGACCCTCGGCGGCGTCACTCACAGGGAGGAGTCCTTGCCCAGTCACTCATACTCTGCGCTAGGGACCCTGTTCTCCTTCCACACCTGTCCCTGTCAGTGGTGAGGACACGGCAGTGGTCCCCCTGGCCAGCGGGGACCGGGCCAGAGCACAAACCTGTCCTGGCTGGAAGGCTGGCCCCACGGCTGGAGTGCGGCTCTGCTCTGGGATAGTGGCTGGCTGGGTCCACGTCTTTTCTCTCAGAGGCTCCAGAGCAAACACACTCTGTTAACAAGGGGAAAGGGGCGATGCCTCCACCTGCCAGCCCTGCAAACTCCCTGGGATCTGCGTATCGCTTCTCCTCCCTGTGCCCCCACTTCTCCACCTGCACGGGGGGGGGGGTGGAGGCGGCACTTCCCCGCCTCACAGGGACACACTGAGTCATTAACATTTGTGAAGCCCTTTGAGGTGTGGCTGGGAGGCACTGGAGAAGGGCACAGTCTTCTCACGTTTAAAGGGATAGACGCCCTATGGAATGAGCCACTTACTGACATACTGTGGCACAATCCAATCAGCTTAGGCGCCGCAAGCCTGGGAGGCGGGAGAAGTGAAGTGGCCACGGCGTGCTCGGGGAGGAGGCGGAGCAGGGGTGAGCTGGGGCAGGGAGTTCCCCTGTGTGCCGCCCCCCCCTTACTTGCTGCAGGCGGCCCTCCCCGCGCCTCCCTGCCCCAGATCCCTCTGCCCAAATGCTGGCGGCTACCAGGGCGGCCAGAGATCCGGCCACCGCCAAAGAAAATGCCGCCCCCCAAATCCTAGCGCCCTAGACGGCTGCCTAGGTCACCTAATAGGTTGCACCAGCCCTGCTAGGGGTTGCTCTGGCCTGTCCCAGTTGGTCCCCACAGATGCATCTGTCAGATGCCCAGTGGCCAGCTTGTGTGATTGTATTGCAGATCTCACAATATTTGGTGCTTTTCTTAAAGCCCCAGCTCCTGAAGTCAGGTGAGAGTCTTGGCTTTCGTTTATTTATTTCAACGTACATTTCTAACCCTTGTGATTGTGGAGAAACATTTACAAACATGACCCCTAACAGCTTAGAAGCAGAAGGGAAATAAATCATTAAATTTAAAAAAACCCTCAAGATTTTGAAGCCAATTTTAATGCCTCTTGAGCATGAAGAGTGTCGTCTAATTCCTGAGCATTGTCCTAAGCCTGGTCTATACTTAAGGATTAGTTTGCCCCGGCTACCTTGCTCTGAGCGCCGTAGTTAGGTTGATCTAACCCCTGAAGGAGGGGCTGACGGAAGAATTTTTCCATCAGTTCAGCTACGGCCTCCTGGAGAGCTGGAGTAACTCCATCAACAGACACAGTCTCTCCAGCGGTGTAGGAGGCATCAACACTGCTGCACTGTAGCTGTTCCTGTGCAGCAGTAGACTTGGCTTTAGTGTGATTCTCATCAACTCCACATGAGCATCACAAGATTAGCACCCGCCGGAGAACGCCTTTGCGGGGGACTGGCACATCATTGCCGACTGTGTACTCATCCTTTATACACTGAGCTATTCACAGCCCTTCTTGTTTGTTCTCCCGGCAAGGCCGTCCATCACCTGTCTGTGCTAGTAAATACCCTATGAAAGCTTTTAATACAGGCAAACAACTGAGAGATTTTAGCAATCCACTAACTTCAAAGCCAGCATGCCTACGCCCCAGAATTAACACTAAATTTGATTATTGCAGCAAATATCTTCCTGCTGTCAGCCAAGTCCTCCACCCCCCCACGACCAAATATACTCCCTCCACCCCCTTTATTTAAAAATAAACACAAGGCTGCATTGTGGTGTTAGTCTAGCTCTGAACAAACACGGCTTTTGAGCATGGTGCTGGCGACTCTGGTGACCTGCAAACCTTACTGCAAAGTTTAGCACTTTCGTTTGGCTTCTCAGCAGAGCTGGGTACAAAAAATTATTTTAATTCCCAGGAAACATGTTGATGAAAATGAAAAGTTTTTGTTTCCATCAAAGTTTTTCATGGGCTATTTCAGATTTTGTGCAACAAAAGAATGGAAGCCGAGTGTTATCTTTTCACCAACCAAAAATTCCTTGGGGTTTGATTGTCAAAAATTGAAGGGGAAAAACATTTTTTTTTCAATGAACCCCCATAGCTGTAGGTGAGAATGGACATTTTCCTGCCCAAATTTCTTATTTTGCTTTAAAACCATTTTCTGACCCAAAAGAGCACCACCAGTTTGATGAAAATGTTCTGAGCTGCTCCCCTCCCTCCCCCACCCCGAGCACAGAGCAGGATGCAAATGGATGTGAACCAGAGACTCAGCCCCCGCGACCTAGGACTGCTGCACTGAATGTCACGGGTGCGAGGTTTGGGTTTGCAGGGCGGGACGTTGCTGGACACGCCGGCAAGCAGCAAAGACGGGGCTTGGGGAAGTTCTACACCACTTTGAGTGCCCTTTGGAGTGACTCCATCTGTTCATTCATCTGCGTGCTGTCAGGAAGGTGAAAGGCGCCGGTGATAAATACGCGGGAAGGGCTGACATACATCGCAGGGGAGCCAAGGTTATGTTTATCATACATTCCCTGCACTCCGTTTGAGGTGACAAGGCCCGTGTGGTGGGGAGGGTGGAAGCAGTGCCGCTCTTGGGCTTAGAGGATGATTAACGAGCACGCATGACGGTAACGTCTTTGGAACTTGATGGAACCTTCTCACGCCAGGAACATCTCGTCTCTGTCAGTCTCTCCTGTTGGAGCTGTTCTGCTTTGGGGACAGACAGAAATTTTCTTTGGGCCAGAGAGCAAGGCTGGCGCTACAGGGCATGGACATGGGAGAGCCAGGCTCAGACCCAGGCTCTGATGACTAGGTAATTATTTAGACAAAGTAGAACAGATTCAACAGGAGAGGTTGAGAGAGCCCCTCCCCCACTCCAAGTAGCCAGTGGTCTGGGCAATAGAGTTCTCACTCCATTAGGACGTGGGAGATCTAGGATCACGTCTCCACTCTGCCTGCAGAACCCAGGTCTCCCACATCCCAGGTGAGCAAGTGCCCTGCACACCACGTTAGTGAAGGAACGGGGGTCACTCTCTGGTTTGGACCAGAAATTCCACCCTGGACCTGAGAAATGTTTCCTGACAAAAGTTTAATCAGCGCTGGCATGTGCCCAGGAGACGTTTCAGTCTGGATGACAGGCACTGGGCAGACAAGCCGGGAGGAACCCTGGCAGGCTTTCGATGGGCAGCATTCCAGAGCTTCCAGGTTTTGAAACCTGCCTGCCAAGTCCCACCAGAAGGTCTGTGACATCCAACATTCTCTGGGGGATGGTTTGATTTCACCACATTGGCAAACTCCGGTAAAGCGTTCTTGCATCACCGTGTTTCTGATCCGCTGCATTTACCACGTGGGGTTTGGGGCCAATCACAACACCCCTGTACTGTCTTTTACCCCAAATCACTGAGGCCCTGTCTCTGCCTCTACTCTAACTTAATGTCGTTTTCTGCCTAGGAGTCAGCAGGGGACTGAAAGTGATTATCCCAGCAACCTGCTTCAGCAGCTCAGGCTGGGAAAGTCAGAACTGCCCCTACAGTCGAGACAGGGCAGGCGGCAGGTGTCCCTCTGGCTGAGTGTACACCCCTGTCCATCAGGACATGCAGGACCATGCATCCTTCAGTCCTTCGGCTCCCCATCTGCTTAGGAGTCGCCTACTGATGCTAATGGTGTTTTCAGGGGGGTGTTAAGGTACCTACTGGCCTTTAGGCTTCATTGTCTAAGAAATGAAATGAAGTCCAGTATAAACTCTGTTATCCGAACTCCCTTGATCTGAAAATCCTCATTTTCCAAATCCACAGTGTGTCTGTCCCTCGTGTAGCCCCTCAGCTCAAACCAGCACTTCCATTTAGCCGAATGCCCAGTTATCCAGACCTTTCAGCTGTCCCCGTGGCCACGTGGTGACACGGGAGTGTTCCGTATTGCCCGTCGGGGCTGGACACGGACGTGGTGGCTAAGCCCATGGGGAGGAATTAAATAAGGGGTTCTAACAATGGACTGAGTTATTAGTAGGGACACCACGAGCCCCAGTGGATGAAGATGATCCGACATTAGCTGGGCTTTCCCAGTGCCTCCGAAACAAGCACAGCTATAAAGTTCAGGCCTGTTCAGAAATCCCCAACATTTGGGGGTGTTTGGTTCTTAGGCTTTGGTTTAGGCTCTAATCTGGCCTCAATCTGATCAGCCAGCTAGCTCCCTTTCCACCCCATGCTGCTCCAGCCCCATCCCGGCCTCTCCTCCCTTTGCCGCACCCCCACCAGTCCTGCCCTTCTCTCTTCATCTGCAGGGACTTGGGGGCCCACCCGTCTCTGCTGGGCCACTGTGCTGATTGTACCTTGCCAGCTTCCCAACTGAACTGAGGGTTAAGCTCGTTCAAATTCCCATGGCAGTGTCCCAGTCTGACGTAATCGGGGGTGCAGCAGGATTTTGAATATCCCATAATGCACTGAGGTAACAAGCAGGTCATGGGGAGGCACCAGAAATCACAAGATTTGAAGAGTATCAGAGGGGGAGCCGTGTTAGTCTGGATCTGTAAAAGCAGCAAAGAGTCCTGTGGCACCTTATAGCCTAACAGACGTTTTGCAGCATGAGCTTTCGTGGGTGAATACCCACTTCTTCAGATGCAAGTAGTGGAAATTTCCAGGGGCAGGTATATATATGCAAGCAAGAAGCAAGCTAGAGATAACGAGGTTAGATCAATCAGGGAGGATGAGGCCCTGTTCTAGCAGTTGAGGTGTGAAAACCAAGGGAGGAGAAACTGGTTCTGTAGTTGGCAAGCCAGTCACAGTCTTTGTTTAATCCTGATTTGAAGAGAGGCTGGGGCAGAAGTGGCGCATGGCTGGGTGCCTGTTGGGGGATGAGGAGAGGAGGGCATGAAATGGGGCTGCATGAGGAGTTTACACAATGAAAATAGATTAACAAGATACCTTCCAAACCTATTTTCATCCCACAAAGCCCTTCTCAAAGTAGGAAACAAAACCTTTTTCTGGATCTGGACGGGGCGGGGAGGCCAACTTGCCAAGGCTGAGATTCTCTGGTGCGTCTGTATTCGTTTCAAATTCACTGATTCGGGGTCTCTTACTTAGCACCAATTAACTGCGGCCTTGCCCATGTGGGAAACTTGCCCAGGTTTAACAAACTCAAATGAGTTTTGAAATTGCTACAGTTAAACTAGTGCAAACCCCTCTGAGGAGGCTCTGATTTCAGGATAAGGACGGCTCTTTGTGCTTTCACTTAAACCTGTTCCCAGCCAACTTAGATAAACCAAGAGGGTGGGGGAGCCTCTTTTAATACTGATATAAGAGCAGCCACAGAGGGGTTTGCTCCTGTTTAACAATATTCACCCCTTGGGTTAACCCACTGCAACTTTCAGGTGTAGATGAGACTGAAGCTCCGTCCATGTCCCTGGGAAGGCCAGCACTGATGTCGATTGTGGTTGAGGCTGCAGTGAGGCTGGGATGACTCTGAGGTCAGTTCCTGGACATCTGGGGAAATCCAGAGTGACTACAGTGGAATTCCTCACAGTCTACACTGGGGTAAAGAAGGAGAGATTCTGATCCCCTAGGTCTAATTGAGCCCTGTAATTTCAGTTGCCACCACCACAAATATCCAGTACAACTTTCATTCACACACAGGATCAGGGTCTTCGGGGAGGTGGGCAGGGAGTGAATGGAAGGAAAGACTTTTTTTCCTTGTTTGCCATCAGCTAAAATCCCCAGATTAATTCCATAATGTTTGTGAAGTGCTTTGATATCCGCACATGAAAGGCACCCTATCAATGCAAATTATTCGATTATGATTCCGCAGGCCCGAGGCCTATGCACACGCAGCCAGCTTCGCCCTGGTGCAAGTGCCGTGATTTCACACTTCAGTGGAGCGCTGCTCGCATGCATTTGGCCTACAGGGACAGCCCGGTGTGGTGCAGCCTACTTCTAAACTCGGGCGTAAGATCTTCCTACGAGGGCTGGGCACAAGAGTACCCACCCAGCACCTGCTCCCCTCTCTCCGCAGACCAGCAGCACGGCAGATAATGCCCATTTTTCTGCATTACCTTCTCTCAGCTGAGCAGACAGGAATGGATGGCACAGCATGTCCCCAACTAGAACAGCAAGATGCAGGCCAGATTTCAAGGAAAACCAAAGAATTTTTCATTTCTGGTTAACAGGAGACAAAACGAAATAAAATAGTCTGGACTGTTGCTCCATTCGGTGAAGCTCTGAGCCATCTGCCCTTCATAAGCTACAAAGACAGACAAGGAGGAAAGCTACATAAGCCAAAATATCCAGCAATCTGATTATGGAGGAGCCCTGGCTGCCCCATAGCTAAGAGCGTGATGAGATTTCCACTTAGAGAGAGGCTGAAGTCTACAAAAATGGATACAAGCATTACTCAAGCAGCAAAAGTCTCCTAGGGTAACAAGGATCCAGGTCCTTGGGTTTCGGAATGTAACCATGTGTCGAAAAGCTATGAACTCTTTATAAAGAGCCTATTGAACACTGCTCCTCTCAGCTATCTTCAGGAAGAGCCGGTGGTTACTAGGAGCGCTGCCGCTGCAGTCAGGTAACTGGCAGCTGCTGAAATTCAGTGCGATCCTTCACAGACCCACACCACACAGCACTCCCGGATCACTAGACCAGGCTTACCAGGCAGCCGCAGACAGTCCCCCTTCGACTCTCCAGTCTATCTTGGCACCCAGACAAACTGGACTTTGTGATAAACAGTCACTTAAATCACACCACCCCAGGTTGCTCCCAGTCCCAAGAGATCAATTGGTATTTTAAATCTTACACCAAAGACAATTCTATAGTAAACTAGTTAAAAGTTTATTAGCTAAGAAAAAAGAATGAGAGTTATTGGGAGGTTAAAGCAGGTGAAATATATGCACAGGTGAGTTACAGTTGATAATTCCAAGCCATAGCAGAGATGTGTAGCAATATGCTAGGTTCTCAAAAGTCTTTCAGGGCTACTCTGGGGATCTCCATTGTCTCATTCAGTTATTCTGCCCTGTTAGAATCCAAACAGTCCCAAGAGAAAGGATTTTTCTTTGAATCCATATTTATCGTCTCTTCCCACAGAAAACTAGCTGTCAGTATCTCTACCCATGTGGGCTTTTTCTTTGGTGATGGTGGATGAGGAATGCACTTAGACTTTTGATCTCTGACCATATACCTAATGGCCACTTGCTTTGAAATTCGCTTTTTCTGTTAAAGTCTCTAATTCCTTCATTAGCATTTCACAAGATTTCTCTGATAGGTAATTTAGTTGCAAGGGTATTTACCATGTAAACGTTTGCTGTTACACTATGACAGGAACAGACAAGCAAAAACAATACAAGTACCGTTCCACTAGTTTTCATGAACTTTAAACGGCTGAACGCACACTTACACATCTAACCATTGCTTTGATCTGTACAAGTGGATTGACCTGAATATACTCTAGCATCACCTGGTCAGCCAGCATGACAATAGCAATGAAGGGATATGTTTTATTCATTAAGAGCACAGCCCCAAAGTCCACCGCTGTCCACGGAGAGTCCCACTCCCCATTGGCCTCACTGGCTGGAGCAGCCCTATGACTTCGTATATTTGCACTGATGGCTCCTGGGCTCTGATCGCCTCACAACCTGCATGGAACTTGGAGGCAGGAGTGCAGGTCCTAGGAGGAGGCATCAGGAAGTCAGTCTGTGTGCACATGGCTACAGTGCTTGCCACAGTGCCACAACTCTGTAAATCGTTGTCTAACTAAAAAGCCAGCCACTTTACAAGGATGGGGTCCTCTCCTGTCCTCATCCAGCATGAAACAGATAGTATGTACCCCAAAGTGGCCTGCATGGACCCAGTGCTATGGGCTGCAGTCTGTGGAATGGATGGTAAGCAGTGATTGACATGTGGGTAGCACAGAGAGATTGCTGGTATGAGGACAGGGGAGGTGGTGGTTTGGAAACCTTCTGCACTCGGCCCCCTCCTTACACAATAATCCTAATCCTACACATCCCTTTCACAGCTCCCAGTGATGGCCTCCCATTAATGTCCCCATAGCCAAGGGGAGCCTGATCCCCTTCCCGATTCTCCTCTGCCCCAGTGCTGGCTCAGACTGACAAGCTGACTCAGGGCAGAGCTTGCAGCATCGCTCCCAGACTGCCTGCAGCTGCTAGAGGAAAGGCAGGGAAGGGGTGGGGGCAGTGCCAGCTTGATGATGCTTCAGTGATCCTTGTGTTCAGTCCCCAAGCTTGCTGCTCACTCTCCGGGCTGCTTCCTACCCCGGTGCGCCCCGCTCTGGGGTTTGCTCCATCCTCCCAGGCTGCTTGTCTCTAGAGCCCTCAAACACATCTCCCTCCTCCCAGGGAGTGGCTGCAGACTACTGGCTGGATAGAAGCCCCACCTGTTCCCACACAGATGAGCTTCCCCTAGTTAGGACTTTTCTCTCAGCCTTCAGCTGAATAGATGAATAGGTCCATCTGGCCTCCATTAACCCCTACAGAGCGAGCATGGGATGGACATTGATATTCCTGTTTCTATACCCTGATTGGGTCTCTTCCTTTTTTCTCTTAGTGCAACCAACAGCTGCAGAAGGCTATGACCGTTCTGATTACAGCTTCTGCAATGTGTGTCTTTCAATCACAATCAGGAGGAGCATGGAACCCTTTTCCACACCAACACCATGTGTCTGTCTTGCTTTGGGTTACAGATCATTTACGTGTTCCTACTACAAATGAGTGTAGACATGGAAGCCCTGGGGTCTGCTAACTCCAGTTCTACTAACCCTGGGCTTACTTTGCAGTGTAGACACACCCTACAGGGTTCCAAAGAGGATGGATCTAGACTGTTCTCAGTGGTAGAAGATGACAGAACAAGGAGTAATGGTCTCAAGTTGCAGAGGGGGAGGTTTAGGTTGGACATTAGGAAAAACTTTTTCACTAGTAGGGTGGTGAAGAACTGGAATGGGTTACCTAGGGAGGTGGTGGAATCTCCTTCTTTAAAGGTTTTTAAGGTCAGGCTTGACAAAGCCCTGGCTGGGATGATTTAGTTGGGTTTGGTCCTGCTTTGAGCAGGGGGTTGGACTAGATACCTCCTGAGGTCACTTCCAACCCTGAGATTCTATGATTCTATGATACAGTGTCAATCTTTCCCCATTCATTGTATACGAAGCCTAGGCACCTACCTCAGGCTTTGGGAATCACGGTGTGTCCCTGTGATTTTCTAAGAGCCTAAACATTAGGCGTTGTGATGCTCATCACCGCAATGCCTAAGTCCCTTTGTGAATCTAGCCCGGCGTGCCAAACTAGTCCTGGGGTAGCATACATGCTGATACGCCTTGCGGCAAGGAAGGAGCAGTGGAAAATAAATGTTTCACATGTTTGGAATAAACAGCTGAGTGCATGGGAATATATTAGAATCACCGACTCTGTGCAGAGGGGAAGGGGAAGGGTGGCACGAATACAAGTGCAAACATCCTCGGGTAGTGGTTCCCGGCAGCTGGGACGTGCCCCACACTGCTCACTTTTGCACTAGCACTGCACTCTCCCCCCGCTGGGCCGTCATGCTGGGATGCAGCGCACCGCTAATGCTGGCCTGCTTCACGGAGCATGAATGGTGCTCGGGCAATTCAGCGCACGTAAAACGGAATGGGAGGCTGCAGGTTTTGCCTGGTGCTTTGGTACAGATGGGACCCGCTGTCTTATAAGGGCCATCTTCATGATGCACTGTGGCTCACTCCCTCTCCCTAATAACATGCAGGAATAGAATGGATCTCACTAGACTAATGTGCCTTATTTAAAGCCAGGCAAAGATCTTAGGCATCTGTCATGTCAGGGAGAGAAAACTGTTAGCAAGGCAAGTTCCTCACCCAGATAGCAGATGAAAGAGACCATTAATCCTCTCTGAAACTGGTGAGCCCATGCCTGAGCCCTGGGGATCCCTGAGGAAATCAATGGCACTCTAATAAACTTCTCTCCTGCATGGCACACCAAGGGTCCCCGAAGGACTCCAGAGTTTTTCCATCAGTTTTTCCCGCACCAACTCATGCACACACATTGTCTGGCTGGCACAGGTCAGACATCAATATTACAGATGAGGAAATAAAAAGCCAAAGCCGAGCTCAGGAAGCAGGGCTCCCTGCAGGATGCCGGGTTGGCAGGAGAATTCTCCAACAAGCCTGCAGCAGAGCAACTCCTCCCCGCCACCCTGAGACGTGCAAGGGAAGAGCTGTGCTGGGGCCCAGAGGAGCCATCGCAGGCACAGGCCTGGACGCAGACGCTGCTGAGCGGAGGACACAGACGCTGCGGTGCTCGGTGCAGGCGTGGTCTGAGGCTGTGGTGTTCTAGTCACTGACAGCTGGCTTCCTGCAGAGCACATGGGAGCTTTGCCCTTGACCCCGATCGGGCCCATGGATGAGTGACGGGGCAACCACAGAGCTACTTTCAGATGCATTATCCTCGTGGCTCGGAGGAAACGCCGAACACCGATGAATGGGAACACCCATCTTATCGGCCCTGAGGGCGGGCCGCTCACCCAGGCTGATCGAGAGCCAGCAAGGACCTCTACAGACAATGGGCCAGGCTGCCCCCCAGTGGCCACTCTGCAGTATAACCTGAGGGCAGGCAGTGCATGCACCACTGCTGACTACCCTATAACGGGACCTTCCAAGCACGGCCTTGACCTGCCCTGCGTCCAGGAGGCTGCCTGGCATTCACTAAAGCCACCCAGTGCTAAGCTTCAAATCCTGTTACTGCCAAACACAAACAACTGGCTTTAGGGCACCAGATAACACTAAACTGGGAGGAGCGGTAGATACGCTGGAGGCATGGGCGCCAACTTATATGGGCTCCTGGGGCTTTAGCCCCAGGAATATTCACAGACAGGGGCTCTGCTCCAGCAATATTTGGAGCTAGGTTTCTCCCCTGCTCTGCGCTGCCGGCAGCCCAGAGCCCTTTAAATCCCAGCCGCGGCCAGGAGTCAGAGGGCTCTGGGCTGCCTGCAACTGCGGGGAGCCCAGAGCCTTTTAAATCCCAGCCGCGGCCGGGAATCAGAGGGCTCTGGGCTGCTGGCAGCCGCGGGGATCCCAGAGCCTTTTAAATCCCAGCCGCGGGGCTGGGAATCAGAGGGCTGTGGGCTCCCCGCCGCAGCGGGCAGCCCAGAGCCCTCTGATTCCCGGCTGCGGCTGGGATTTAAAAGGCTCTGGGCTCCCTGCGGTTGCAGGCAGCCCAGAGCCCTCTGATTCCCGGCCGCGGCTGGGATTTAAAAGGCTCTGGGCTCCCCGCGCTTGCAGGCTGCCCAGAGCCCTCTGATTCCCGGCCGGGACTGGAATTTAAAGGGCTCTGGGATCCCCGCGGCTGCCAACAGCCCAGAGCCCTTTGAATCCCAGCCCCTGGCCTCTGATTGCCCCCTCCCCAGACCCCTGCCCCCACTGCCCCCCAGGACCTCCAACCCCTATCTAAGCACCACTGGTCCTTGTTCCCCGATTACCCCCTCCCGAGACCCCTGCCCCTAACTGCCCCTTGGGACCTCAGCCCCTATCTAAACCTCCCTTCTCCTTGTCCCCAACTGCCCCTTCCTGAGACCCCACCCAGCTTCCCCCCAGGACCCTCCTACCTGTCCCCTGATAAACCTCCTGGACTCCCATGCCTATCCAATTGCTGCCTATCCCCTGACTGCCCCTTCGAACCTCTGCCCCATCCAACCCCCCCTGCTCCTTGTCCCTTGACTGCCCCCCGGACCCCCCTACCTCTTCTCCAATCCCCAAACCGCTTACTGTGCCACTCAGACCAGCGTGTCTGGCTCCGTGCAGCTCCAGATAGTTGCTGCCATGCTCCCCCATGGAGCCCACAGCCCTCTCCCACCCCCAGCACCTGCCTTCCAGATTTGAACACCTCAAAATTCAGGAGTGCTCAAGCTCGGTTTGGGCAGCTTTTACTTCATTTCTCCCAAATCAGTTTCCCCTGCAAGGTGCCAACTGAAGGTGTTGGAGAACAGATCGGGTGGCCTCCTAATGCCTGGAAAAGAGACAAAGGCCGGAGGAGGGAGTGTTATTGCCTGTACGGACTTCTGGGAAGTGCACGGTGTGGAAGGGGATGCTGGGATGCTTTGGAACAACTCCATACAAAGCCAGTCAGGACTCTGGGGGAGCCTCCTCTCTGAGTATACTGTCTCCAGGGCAAGAAGCTTACACCTTCCTGGGTCTGACCTTGGAGCATTCAGCATGCCCTTCCACATCATGCACTTTCCAAAGTGAGTCTGCCCAGGCTGGTCCTGGGGCAACCAGAGGTCCCTGCACCCCAACTCCGCAGTCAGATGTGACTCTCAGCCAGACAGTAAAACAGAAGGTTTATTAGATGACGGGAACACAGTTTAAACAGAGCTTGTTGGTACAGAAAACAGAACCCCTCTGTCAGGTCCATCTTGGGGGGTGGGGAGCCCAGAACCAAGTTCTGGGTCTCTCCCCATTTCCCCAGCCAGCTCCAAACTGACACTCCCTCCTCTGGCCTCTGTGTCTCTTCCGGACAAGGAGGCCACCTGATCTCTTTGTCTCCAACACCTTCAGTTGGCATCTTGCAGGGGAAACTGAGGCACCCACACAGTATTCAGAGAAAATATTAAGAACATTCCCACTTCATCACAACAGGTGCAACAAAATATAATACTGTATATTGAAGTAGGCAAGTGCTGCTTCTGACTTTCCACTTTTAATTGACCCTTGTAATCTTGTGGCACTGACGCGCTGTAGCTTTTTTTTATATCGGCTTACAGGGCAGGAGTGGGGGGGCACCACCATTTTGGGCCCCACCAAAAATTATACAAACCTGCCGCCTATGGCTGGAGGGTAGGGATAGGATACAGAGGGACCTAGACAAATTAGAGGATTGGGCCAAAAGAAATATGATGAGGTTCAACAAGGACAAGTGCAGAGTCCTGCACTTAGGACGGAAGAATCCCATGCACTGCTACAGACTAGGGACCGAATGGCTGGGCAGCAGTTCTGCAGAAAAGGACCTAGGGGTTACAGTGGACGAAAAGCTGAATATGAGTCAACAGTGTGCCCTTGTTGCCAAGAAGGCTAATGGCATTTTGGGTTGTATAAGTAGGGGCATTTCCAGCAGATCGAGGGATGTGATCATTCCCCTCTACTCAGCACTGGCGAGGCCTCACCTGGAGTACTGTGTCCAGTTTTGGGCCCCACATTACAAGAAGGATGTGGAAAAATTGGAAAGAGTCCAGCGGAGGGCAACAAAAATGATTAGGGGGCTGGAGCACATGACTTATGAGGAGAGGCTGAGGGAACTGGGATTGTTTAGTCTGCAGAAGAGAAGAATGAGGGGGGATTTGATAGCTGCTTTCAACCCCCTGAAAGTGGGTTCCAAAGAAGATGGACCTAGACTGTTCTCAGTGGTGGCAGATGACAGAACAAGGAGTAATGGTCTCAAGTTGCAGTGGGGAAGGTCTAGGTTGGATATTAGGAAAAACTTTTTCACTAGGAGGGTGGTGAAGAACTGGAATGGGTTACTAGGGAGGTGATGGAATCTCCTTCCTTAGAGGTTTTTAAGGTCAGGCTTGACAAAGCCCTGGCTGGGATGATTTAGTTGGGTTTGGTCCTGCTTTGAGCAGGGGGTTGGACTAGATACCTCCTGAGGTCCCTTCCAACCCTCATATTCTATGATTCTATGAGATGTGAACAAGACCCCTGATTCTGCCAGCCCTCTTTCCCCCCCCCCCCCGCCCCCAGCCCTTCACACAGCTGGGACTCGAGCATCTGCAAGGCAGTAAACCTGCCCCCGACCCCCGAATCAAACAAGAACGACGGGCCAGGCTCACAGCGTAGACTCTGCAGTAGAACTGGCTGACAGTTCACCACTGATTCATGAGCCTGACCCACTCTCAAACGGAAACACATCATTGGCTCAGCTCCACTCCGCAGCCCCTACTTTCACCAAAGCACAGGCTGAGAGCTAGGCCAGGGACACCAGGGCTGGGCTGCGCTGCATGGCATGGCACGGAAAGAGATCGCTTGCTAGGCTCCCGGGGCACCTTTAAAAGGAGCCGCCGTGTTTGTTCGCTCCTGTAGTTAATTACGCCTCAGATTAATTGGCACTCATGCCAATGCTGATGGCTCTGCAAGGGCCCTGAACCTCTCCATTTAATGCTTCCCTCTTATAATGTATGCACAGGAGCCCTTGAGTGAGTAACCATCCTTTATGGCTGCATCATCATAAAGAAGTCATTAGGCGGGGATGCGAGACGGGGGCGGGGGGGGAATCTGAGTCATGAATAACGAAGGGCTGTGACGATGCGTGTGCTTTCATCACTGCGATTATGCTGCGTGGAGTCCAGGGTGTTTCCTGACGGCTCCTGGGTGCCTCCGGCTGACAGTGTGTTCATTTCACGGGGTGATGGGTGGGTGGACTGATGAGCGCGCGGGACTGTGAGTTCAAATGGCAGGAGAACACATCTGCTTGGAACCAAATAATCATTTTAGAGTTAATTGACCTTGTGTGTCTATCAGAATTTCCCTTTGCAGGAGCCCAGGCTGGATATCTGCCGTCCCCTCTCATTCTACCTCCCAGTTGGCCAAGAGGAAACGAGAAATCTCTAAACCTGCAGTAATTGCCACCTCTTCAGACCAGCCTTAGGCCAGTGCAGGCTGGGCATGACGCAGAGACAAGGCGAGCACCTCAGGGGGTGGGATGGAGGCAGAGAGGAAAGAACCTTTTAACACACACACACAGCTGGCCCAGGAGGGTGTGGATGGGCTCTGGACATCTGGGCACCTTGCTGGAAGCTATGGCAGAGTGTGAACTGAAGGGGAAACAATCAGCGGTTTACCATGAGGATGATGATAAATGTGTGGCTAGCACTGCAGCCTTGTCTAAGGCCCAATGCTGAGGCCTTTGCTCAGACTTAGCAGCACCTTGCTCTCTGGGTCACCCCACTGAGCTCAGAAGGAGCATCCTGGAGCCAGGAACTAACCAGTGTGGGTGAGGGGATCAGAACCTGGGTCACGGGTAAGATACATGTGACACCCCCTTCCACGGTGCCAACGGATGTAGTAGGGTCCCACTGAGCCTGCTCACTCCACCAGTCTGGGCTCCCTCACCATGTCCTGCTGTGCCCGGCCCTCAGCCTCCTCCAGCCCACACACAGGAGGGACACACCCAGCTGTAGAATCACAGAGCCTGCAATCAGCTCTCCGTGGGGAGGCTCAGCTCGGGGATTTCACCCCCTCTGGAGTGTAAACCGCCAATGATATTGCCTTGCGCTAAGTAGAGATTTGTCCAGCGCAAGCTCAGGAAATTCACTCCCTCCCTCCGCGTGGAGGACGATACTCACCGCTTTTTGCCACCCTCCCACGCCCCCGTCAGGACCAGCTCCAGCGTTTTTGCCGCCCCAAGCGGCGAAGAAAAAAAAAAAGAAGCCGCGATCGGCAGCACTTCGGCGGCAGCTCCACCGCCGCTGCTTCGTTCTTCGGCGGCAATTCAGCAGCTGGTCCTTCCCTATGAGAGGGACTGAGGGACCCGCCACTGAATTGCCGCCAAAGAGCCGGACCTACCAGCCCTTCCCCGTGGCCGCCCCAAGCACCTGCTTGCTGCACTGGTGCCTGGAGCCGGCCCTGTCCCCAGTCATGAATTACACAAGCTGGTTATAGAATAAACAAAACAATCAAGGTTATTAACTACAAAAGGTAGATTTTAAGTGATTATAAGGGATCATAAACAGATCACTGAAGCCTTGGCTACACTGGCACTTTACAGCGCTGCAACTTTCTCGCTCAGGGGTGTGAAAAAACACCCCCCTGAGCACAGCAAGTTACAGCGCTGCAAAGTGCCAGTGTAAACACTGCCCCAGCGTGGCTTCCAGTGCTGTAATCTAATCCCCACGGGGAGGTGGAGTACCTGCAGCGCTGGGAGAGCTCTCTCCCAGCGCTGGCGCTGCGACCACACTCGCACTTCAAAGTGCTGCCACGGGAGCGCTCCCGCAGCAGCGCAGTACAGCTGCAAGTGTAGCCATACCCTGAGCACATAAAACAAAACATGCAGCTTAAGCTTAATACACTAAATTAACTGGTTAATAGTAGCAAATTCTCACCTTAAATGTTGTTTTGTGCAGGTTGCAGCGTTTCTTGGCGGTAAACTGCACTGTCTGCAGCTTAACTCTCCAGGGATTCCTTTCACAGGCAAGACCTTTCTCGCCTGGGCTCAGCCCCCGCCCCCTCCAGTTTGGTTCCTTTGCTGAAAACACCTTCCTTCCTGGGCCGGGAGGCAGTGGAGAAGAACAAAGATTAACTCACTCCCCGGCCTTAAGTAGGAGTTACATATGGCAGGAATCCTTTGTTCCCTAGTTTGACCCCCACCTCCTTCCAGTGGACAAAATACCAGCAGTTCAGGATGGGTTCCTGTCCCAGGTGACATGATCACCCTGCAGTGTCAAAGCAGCATCCCAGGAAAGTGGGTTGGAGTCGGCGCATGCTGTGCTGGCTCCATGCCTGCTGGGGAGACCTGGCTAGTTTCCATCCCCTTTACCGCGCTGGCGCAGCACAAGAGAATCTGGCCTTGTGACGGGGTTGCTCTACTCACCGCTGGATGGTGCCGCCTCCTGGCAGTTCCAGGAATTAGCTTGGTCAGGTCAACACCCATTCCAGCAGTTGCACCTCATCAGTTTCTCCTTTGCAGCCCCTCTCTCGTTCCAGGAACCGCAGTGTCCTGTTCATGACTCAGCCCTCCGGCCAGGTCACTAGTGCGGTTTCCCCTTCAGGGCCTGGGGCGGGGAGGCATATCAGGATTCCTGCTCTCCAGCAGTCTCAGGCAGTCTTCTGCTTCACTGCCTCACAATGCCACTCCCACAGTAGCTGGCAGGGGAACTTGGGCCCACCCTTTACTCCAGCTCCCAGCTCAGGGACCCTCTACACAGCAGCCAAGGTCTGTTCCCTGCACCATGCTGCCTTTCCCTGAGCTGCTTCCATACCTCCTGGCCCTCCCCGTTCCGCTGGGTTTGCCGGTCTCCTCACTCCCTCCTCCCAGGGAGTCACTGCAGGATACATGCTTCTGCAGCCCCCAAAGCTTCTCTCAGGGAGGGACTTCACCCTCCCACTCCCTCTGCCTCCAAGTCCCTGTCTTTTGTAGAAGCCCCCCATCCCTCTCAGGTGAGCATCTCTAATTAGCTGCCTCCAGCCTAAAGCTCCCCTGTTTTCAGCCTAATCCGCTGATTGGGCCCACCTGGGCTAATTCAGCTTTTGCAGGGCCAGAGCGGGGACAATACTTCAAAACAAAATGCAGCAAAAACCTCCTAACTGCCCTTTCAAGCGCCTGCCTGATCACGGGATTCTCTCAGACACCTGCAAATGGCACGTCTCTCCTTTGCCATTTGAGGACTCGCAGATTTTGTTTCTGTTTCTTCTCGGTGAGAAATGTCACCGCTGATGCGCTCCGTCAGGCCTGCACAGGAAGGCCAGCTGGGGGAGGGTTTGCTAGCCGGTTTGGGAGCTGCAGAGCAGAGGCAGCCTCCAGGCTGTGCTTCTGGATTAGACCCAGGGCAGCAGGCAGGGAACGCGCTATTGATTTTTAATAAATCAGTTCCGGGGCTGGAAATAAAAATCCTGCCCCTTGGTACTTGCAAACCTGCATAAGCACCAGACCAGCTTTGCACTTGAGGTCTGATTTTGCTTTTCTGTTGGACTAAAAATCATTTCCGCACCGGGTGAGAGCAGTCACCTTGCCAGTAACAACACTCGTGCATCTGGGAATCCAGTGCTGTGGGCATCTGCAAAGGAGTGCTGGGCAGGTGTTAGGCACGCGCGTTGCACCCGGCTATATTTGTCTAGTAACTAATGGGTTAATCATCTCACTATTTGCTCTTGGGCAAGGTCAGGTGCGTGGGAAGGGCTGGGCTAGGAGTGAGCAGTTTTTTCTGGAGCCCTGTCAAAGAACAAGCGTTTTCCCTTAAAGCACCAAAGAGCCAAAAAAAATCACAAGAAAAACAAGACAGCGAAGCAGAAGAACATGAAAGCAGGAAATGGATGGGTCACTGGGTCCAGTCTGAGGGGTGTGACTACTCAACCCCCCTGGATTTCACAGTGCAAATTTGGAGTCGCATGGGGTGACAGGCCCCTGGCATCTTTAACCGCTGGTGTTAAAAAACTCACAGTGAAGGGAAGAGGAGGAAGTGGAATAAAGGTGCAACAAGCAGGGTACTTCGTCCAGCACCTTCGCTTCTGCTCGTAAACAGCAAAGTGATGTGAAGTGAGTAACCCAACGAACAGGATCAAATGTTACTGGACTCTGAAACTGCGGAAACACCTTAGAATGAAATTGGCATCGAATCGGCCTTGCCTTTCCCTAGGCCAGGGAATTTGCATGTGTCATTGAGCAGTGCAGGGACTCGGCAGCAGCCTGCGCCTCCGGGAGCGGCTGCCAACTGTTATTAACAACACCCCTGCTTGGGAATGTCAGCAAAAGGACCCCAAGGCTTCATTTGCAATAATAATTTTTTTTGAATTTCTGTTTTCTCCCCTGAAAATGGGGAGGTGACTATTTGCAGTATGTGTGCATAGGGTATGCTGCCTGGACATCTCCCCAGAGGCCCCCACCAAGGTCCCAGCCCCATTGTGCTGGGCACGGCACAGACACACAGCAGACAGCCCCTATCCTGGTCCTTGTGAACCTGGGGCAGGATCTGGCCCTTTTTGGTGAGAGGAGACGCTCTCCGATCTGTGCTTTGCTATAATCTACCCTGGTCGCTAAAAGCTTAATTATCTCTGCACTTCGCTCTCTCTGCTAAGGGTGCCAGTGAGGTGCTGAGTGTTGGGATTATTATCATCTACTCCCACTGCGTTAGGGGGAGAACTTGGGGGTAGGCATCCAGGAGGGGAATGTGCTCGAGCTTGACGCCTGATGTCCCGGAGAGCTTTCTCCAGTGCAGGAGCCTCTCTTAGGGCTTCCTGGCCTCTGAATCTGCTGCCTTAGGGTGCTCCGATTCCACACCCGTGGCCACGATACTGTACTCGAAAATGTTCCCCTTGAACCCGGCCCCT
The DNA here is from genome assembly GCF_020497125.1 of Mauremys mutica. Taxonomy (NCBI): domain Eukaryota; kingdom Metazoa; phylum Chordata; order Testudines; family Geoemydidae; genus Mauremys; species Mauremys mutica. Next base: position 28,761,200 of record NC_059087.1, read on the forward strand.
GGGTCCTGCTTGCCAGCCAGGGGGCCGTGCCAGCCAGCCCGTTCGCTAGGCCTAGTGAAACTACATCAGTCTCTTGCCAGGAGCAAACTCCAGTCCATGTTAGATTTTGGGATTGCAAAGTGACCCGGCTTTCTCTGTGCACCTAACAAACCTTTCAGGGCCCAGACTCAGCAGGCCAAGGGATCCATACTGCAGTGGAGCAAGGCGAGATTACTGTGCACACACTCCTGCCAGCAGGTCCCACCCAGTCGCCCGTGGGCAGCAGGGAAGTGCCATCTGTAGACAGGGCAGTGCCTGCGGGCAGCAGGGGAGTGCCATCTGTAGACAGGGCAGTGCCCATGGACAGCAGGGAAGTGCCATCTGTAGACAGGGCAGTGCCCGTGGGCAGACAGGGAAGTGCCATCTGTAGACAGGGCAGTGCCTGCGGGCAGCAGGGGAGTGCCATCTGTAGACAGGGCAGTGCCCGTGGGCAGCAGGGGAGTGCCATCTGTAGACAGGGCAGTGCCCGTGGGCAGCAGGGGAGTGCCATCTGTAGACAGGGCAGTGCCACTCCCACATGCAAACAAAGGGGCCAATTCAGTGTTCACACCTTCCACCCCTGACTGAGACCACCCTGAGCTCCTCCAGGACACGCCAGGCATTCAGGATTGGCACCCATAGACCCAGCTTCCCTGATGCTCTGAGTTCAGACCAGGCCTCCTGCCTCAGTGGCCCTGAAGGTTCCCTTGCAGCAGGGGCCGTTCTTCAGGGCTCCATGACGGCTCTGTCTGTTAGCATCATGGCAGAGGAGCACAGCCTGTCTTCGGACGGGAGAGACTCTATAAGGGTTTCTTTTCTCCCTGGCCAAACATTAAATCCCCTCTGAGCCAACCCCATTGGTGTGGTTGCTTTTCATGGTGATAATGACATGGCCACAGGGACGTATGTGATGCTTTAGAGACGAATCAACGATAACGTCCTTCCCCACAGAGCCGGCAGCTTAGCAGGACATGGGGAGAGGATGAGGACCAGGGCTGGATTTACACCTTACGCACCGCCCAGGCACAGCATCCCACTTCTTTTGCCCTCTGTCCCATAAACCCCTGGCTTAGCTGGCCAAGACTGCATGTTTTGCATCACTGCTGGTAGCCTTTGACCAGAAAGAGGCAGCTGAAATCAATGCCCTAGGCCAGGGGTTCTCACCGCGAAATGTTTGGTGGCCTCAGAGGGCGGCCACCAAATCTTGCTGGTGGCCACTATGACAATTTCCCCTAAAATAATTAATTTAGGAAAAACAAATAAATATGCACATGTACATGTCCAAATCACAGTAATTTATTTATGTAGGGTTTTTATTTGCACACTCAGTAATAATAATGTACAGTTGTCGCTGTTCTTTACTGGACCTAAACAGAATAGAAACACAAATAAGGTGTTTTACATATTCTGGCCTTTTTTGTTGTTGTTGTGCTTTTTTTGGTTGTGGTTTTGGGGTTTTTTAAGACTTGCTAGCTGGTACGTCTGCTCCTGTGAAAAGTGATATGTGTCGATTTGTTAATATCACTTTTCACAGCAGCAGCCTTGTTATCTAGCTCTGAGGCAGTGATGAGTGATATTTACAAATAATACACATACCACTTTTCTCAGCAGCCTTACTCAGCCCTGGCAAGCCAGGGGACAGGTGGGTAGGGAGACAGCGGGGGCCAGGGGTGATGGGGTGGACAGGTGAGAGGCTCGGGTCAGCAGCAGGGGCCAGGGGCGATGGGGGGGGGTGATCCTAGAGGCCGGGGAAACGGAGCCCGCCACTGCACAGCCAAAACCCCACAGTCGGAGCCTGTGGCCGGAGCCTACTGCCTGCCACCCCAGGCCTGAAGCTGGAAGCCTGAGCCACATCGCCCCCGGGAGGGTGGGGAACTCACACCAGCTCTCTGCTCCTCTGGTGCTTGTGGTTCCAACCCCTCCTTGCAGCCCAAGGGGAGGAACCGCTGCTTTGCCCCCATCCGCACCCCCAGTCACTGCCCAGGAGGCGGTGGCCACAAGAAAAGCCCCATGGTGGCCGCATTTGAGAAACGCTGCCCTGAAGAGCCCACTGTTGGTACGTGTTTGCCAGGTCTCGGAGTGGCTGATCAGACCAGGTGCTGGGCCTGTTTTTCCAGCAGTGATATTGCAAGTGAGAGTCAGCTCCCGAGACAGAAGCTGCATTTTCTATCTTTGCTGTTCTGTTCGCTCTTGTGTTTGTCTTCTAGGAATCAGGATTCAACTTTAACAATAACAACAGCAACCAAAGCAGCACCAGGGACTTCTCGCGAGGAACTTCTCTTTCCCCCAAAAGGACAATTATCCTTGTCTAAGAGACTGTCAAACAAGGGTTGGTTTGTTCTTTTCCCTTTAAATATTCTCTCCCGCTAAAGGGAAAGGGAACAAGGGTTGTTGTTAAAATGAAAACCTAATTTAATGTTTTACATTTCAAATGCTTCTATTGCTTTTCCTTCTTTCCTGGATCTTTAATACTGACTGAAAAGGCTGTTTAGGGGTGTGTTTGCCACGGCACTAAGCAAGCAGAGGTGTCCACATACCAAATCTCAAACCCAGTCCCCTTACACTAAGGCCGGCTCTGACCACCCCCTAACTGACATGGCAGGTCCAGAGGTGCCGGGGCTATGAACCGCCAGGCCCAGAGGTGCTGGGCTATGAACTGCCAGGCCCAGAGGTGCCAGGGCTCTGAACTGCCAGGCCCAGAGGTGCCAGGGCTCTGAACTGCCAGGCCCAGAGGTGCCGGGGCTCTGAACTGCCAGGCCCAGAGGTGCCAGGTCTGAACTGCCAGGCCCAGGGGTGCCCGAGGCTCTGAACTGCCAGGCCCAGAGGTGCCGGGCTCTGAACTGCCAGGCCCAGAGGTGCCCGAGGCTCTGAACTGCCAGGCCCGGAGCTGCCGGGGCTCTGAACTGCCAGGCCCAGAGGTGCCAGGTCTGAACTGCCAGGCCCAGGGGTGCCCGAGGCTCTGAACTGCCAGGCCCAGAGGTGCCTGAGGCTCTGAACTGCCAGGCCCAGAGGTGCCCGAGGCTCTGAACTGCCAGGCCCAGCGGTGTCAGAGCTCAGCCCTGGCAAGCCCCTGGCAAGTCCTGGCACTGCCTGACTGAGGAATGGGCATTTTCCAGGGAGCTCTCATGACCTGCTCTAGCAGAGATTGGCAGCAGGGGCTCCCCTGAATCACGAACACCTCAGCGGCTGATGGTAATTTTTTGCTTTCCTAAGCCCAGCAAGTCCCAGCATGAACTGGGATTCTGATCAGTTGATGAGGGCAAGAATGTCCTGAATTCCTTGTGTTCCAAACAATTGCACCAGGCTCAGCGCTGACTTTTTTTTTATCTCCTTTGGAAAGTGTTGCCATGGGAGCTTCTTAACCTATCCACATAAACCATTGGCAGCTCCCTCCAGGCTGTGATTGTTCTCTCCATGGTCCAAATCCCACTGTCCTGCCTCCCGGCTCCTCCCTTGGCTAGTCCTGACCCCTACCGCTCTGATCTTTGCTTCTCTCCTTTGTTCTGAACCTCCAAGTTGGGTGCTGCTCCCAGATATGAAAATCAGGAACCCCAGAAATTATCTCCACCAGTTCTGCTGCCTCCGGCTCTCCTGATTTTCTGCTCTGGGAAGGACCCCTGCCCCACCACCTCAGAGGGAATGGGCCCGGCCCACGGGATTCAGTTGACTGTATGCCTCATTCCTTAACCTGCCCTACACACTTAGCTCCTTGCCATGGGTGAGGGACACAAGCAGGTGCCTGGTATCCTAAAGTCATAACAAATATTCGGGGATGGAAGGCCACCGTGAAACATACCTGCTATGTGTTTGTACGGTCCCTTATCCTGCATTCATCCCCCGCAACGGATCCCCTGCCATACAGCGCCAGGAAAAGAGATGGGCCAGTGGGAAAAGGAAGCCAGCAGCGGATACAGCGGCAGGGCGGCTTTGGGAGGGCATACACTCAGCGCTGGCCTTAGGGCCGGCGACAGGCTTTGGTGTTTGTCGTTTGTGGCCAGTGTGCTTGTGAGGGTGGCGTTCAGCCGGAGCAAGGCGGCTGGGGCAGGAAGTCCAGGCGGGTGTTTAGCTGCTCTGGGTAAAGCACCTGCCCCAGTGCGGGGCTGCCCTTTCTCATCCTGGGCCATGCACACGCTGTGCCTGGTTCTGCCAGATGCAGAGAGCTGCTTCTCTGTTCCCCGGGCGGCTGACTCCTCTTTCCTGCGCTGCCGATGGACGGGTGACACATGCAGAGCAGGTCACCCTGTGATGGGCCTGCTTTATGCCGGCGCTCACCCTCCCCAACCCAGTGGGCTGACACTATCCCGGGAAGGGAGCTGTGATGCTCTTTCCCTTCGTGCTGCTGAATACAAATTGAATGTAATGGCCTCAACTGAGCCTCAGCAGCTATTCCAAGCCAGCGCTCTGGGGGGAGAGATTCAATTTACCGGGGGAGAGGGAGTCCAGCAATGGACGAGGGGAGCTAGCAGGGTGGGGAGAAAAGCAGGGGCCAGGGGGAAGGCATAGAGCGTGGGGGAGGGCTATGGGGAGGGAGCAGAGGCAGGTTGGGTGTTATGGGGGGACAGGGAGCAGGGCAAGGACAGGAATTACTGGGGGGGAGGGTAATGAAGGTGGATGGGGGTTCCCATAAAAGCTGATGGGAAAGAAGCACTGTGACAGCCCCCCATTTGTGATGTCAACAGGAGAGGAGGCTGTGGTTCCAGTCCATGTGTGAAATGCTACTCAGAGGGGCCCCTTTCAAACCACCCCTTCGTTCCCGAAGAGCCAGTGCTGAGCCGCGGGCCTCTGCCTTTCCTAGGCATCCGCTCCCCCACTCCCTGTAGGGTTGCCAACCTTCTAGGATTGTCCTGGAGTCTCCAGGAATTAAAGATTAATCTTTAATTAAAGACTATGTCACGTGATGAAACCTCCAGGAATACATCCAATCAAAACTGGCAACCCTTTCCATGCCCGTCCAGCAGATGTGGTGTTTCTCTGGCCTGCTCCCCATTGGGGTGGGGTGGGGTTGAGGGGGTGCAACTAAAAATGAATATAGTTTGATTTCAAACTTGCATGACTGATCAGAGGCTGGGAGCCTGAACTGTGGCGAGGAGCAGGGCTGAGCAGGGAGCGGGCAGCGTAAGGAGAGGTGGCGAGTGGGCAGCTAACTGGGAGAGAATCGGACCCTGAGCCCTCTATCAGCCTAGGAAATGGTGCTGTCACAGTGTTGCCAACTCTGGTGATTTTATTGTGACACGTGGGGGTTTTCTGGAAGGCCCAGATTCCCGGGAATACATGGGAATCTCTGCTTGCCTTTAGAAAAAGGGCACGTTTCTCATAGTTGAAGGTAAAAGCTGAGACACCTAGTAAATCCTGAAGACTCAGGACCCAGGGGGCAAAGAACAACCTCAAACTTTGGGTTATGATTTGTTAAACACTAATGATTTTTGAGCCCTTGTTCCTGATTGCTGAAGGTTGGCAGTGCTGGGGTTACTGCCAAGCCATAGGCAGCACCCGCCTGTGATCAGCTGGCTTGCCAAAGACATTGCTGCAGGCGAAAGAAACATTCTCTGCTATCCTGGCCGAGAGCCAGATTCCACAGAGCCCCTGTGCAGCCATGTGCAGGTGAAGGGTATGGATGTCACACCCAGCTGGCCTGAAAGCCAACCCGCAGTACAGGCTAGGCTGCCTCCGAGCACACCGGAGGGCCCCAGCTACCTGAAAGGGAGGGATGAAGTGAGGGGCAGTGTTCCCAGCTCTCCTAGTTTTATTGCAAGTCTCATGATTTTGGGTGTTTCCTTTAACGGCTCAGCTCCTGGAGTCCCACGCTTACATGAGAAACTCAGCTTGCTTCCTTTAGGGTAAAAAAAAAAGAGTTTCTAGCCCCGGGGTTCTCACAACAATATTTCTGGTGGCTTCAAAGTGCAGCCGCCAACTCTTGCTGGTGGCCACTCTGACCATTTTTCCTAAAATACTTAATTAACTTTAGGAAAAACAAATAAATATGCACATATCCATGTCATTTGTTTATGTCCGGGTGGGGCTTTTGGCAGACTCAATAATACAAATAATGTGCAGTTGTCTCTATTCTTTATTGGACCTAAACCGAATAGAAGCAAAACTAAGGGGCTTTGCATGTTCTTGTCTTTTGTTGTTGTTTCTTTTGCTTTTTTTTGGTTGCTTTTTTCAGACTTGCTAGCTAGTAAGTCTGCTGCTATGGAAAATGATACTTGTATGTTTGTTAATATCACCTTTCACAGCAGCAGGCTTGCCAGCTACCTGGGAGGCGGTGAAAAGTGATATTAACAAACATACAAATATCACTTTTTACAGCAGATTTACAAAGCTGGGGACAAATTAAGCCCTGGAGGGAGGGGTGGGCAGCGAGGCAGCAGGGGCCAGAGTGATAGATGGGGGGCTGGAGGACACAGTGGGGCTGGGGGAGGTAGTGAGGGCCAGTGGGTCTGGGCTGAAGCCCTTTGGCTGGGGACCAGAGCCCGCTGCCCCACGGCTGGAGCCTGGTGCCCACCACCTGCCACCTGAGGTCTGAAGCCAGAAGCCTGAGCTCCACCATCCCCAGGAAGGTGGGGAACTCACACCGGCTGCCTGCTCCTCCAGCATTTCTGGCCCCAGAGGGGGACAGTTCCCAACCCCTGCTGGTGGCCCTTGGGGAGGGGCCACTCTTCTCTCCCCCCCTTCCCCAGTCACCACCCAGGAGCCTGTGGCCGCAAGAAATGCCCCTGGTGTGTGCATTTGAGAAACATTTTTCTAGAGCTCACCTTTGCGGAGAGAAGCTTGAAAATGTGACTCCAGTGAGACCTAAAGGCCCAGGAGGCAAAGAGAAAGAACTCAAAATCTTGCGATTCTTAAGCCAATCTCATGATTTGGGAGGGGTTGTGTCTCAGGATTTGTGAACAGAGGGGATGGGCAATATTACAAGGGTGGACTCAGGGCTCTGCCCCACCTGCACCTCGGGCAGTATGTGCCTGGGGAAGTCTGGTGCCCCGTCTCCCAGCATGGCACCCTGTAGAGGTATAGCGGCTTGGATGGAGCACTGAACTGGGGCTCAGGATACTTGTGTCCTAGTGCTGGCTCTGCTGCTGGGTGACCTTGGGCAAGTCCCTTTGGCCCCAGCCCCCAACGGTGTTGGAGACCAGGCTGTGGGCAATCAGGCCTAGGGGTCAGAGCAGGAACCAGCTCCAGTTCCGGGGCTAAGGTCAGGAACTAGTAGCCATGCCTGGAATCAGAGCCAGAATCAGGAACTAATAGCCAGGCCAAGGATCAGAACAGGAGCCAAGGAGCAGGGTCAGGATGAGAAAGGCAGAGCCAGGAGCAAGTGGAGGTCGCAAGGAGTGAGCAGGAGCAAGGCAAGGGGCGGCAGGCACAAGGAGGATGCCAGCTGCAGGCCTAGAAACATGGAGCAGCTGAAAGCCAGCCAGCCAGCTACCCTTCCTGCCCAGTCAGGTGACACTGCTGCAGGCCAGCTGGGCTGCCAGGAGACATGACTCTGCTGCAGGCCCTGATCCCTGCCATTAAAATAATCGGAAGCTAGGAACCTGCACATCTTGGCCGTCCCTGCTCTGTGCCTCAGTTTCCCCATTTGAGGATAATGATACTGACCTTCGCAAAGTGCTTTGAGATCTATATAGGAGCTAGGTGCTGTTCAGAATTGCTGCCGAGACGTCCCTGTACAGGCCGTACAGTGCACAGGCTGGGATCTAACCCCGGCCTGTGGGGAACGAAGGGTAACAGGCTGACAATCGAGCTGTGAAGGGGCAAGTGCCAGCACAACCTCCTGCATGGGAGGTAGGGAGCCCACCAGCTACCCTCGACGGCCTGTTCACGTCGTGAGCTGCTGCGTGCTGGCTGTTGTCTCTGCACCCAGTTTAATGTCAATGAAAACAATCTGTATACACAGCAGCTGCTTGAGAGAAGCTTTCTCTTCAGTGCACAACTACGACGGAGGAAATTACAGAGGAAAAATGTGTTCTGAATTGGTTGGAAATAAAAAAAAAAAAGTCCTTTAGAGACTAATGCTTTTCTGTGGGAAGCCTGAGAGAAAAATCACCTCCAGAATGAGCTCCCGAGAAAGGTATTTTTTATTTAAGATCCTAAACATTATTGTGTTTGCAAGCTCCCCTCCATCTGCATCATTCCACTTAAACTCCTATTTAAGAAATATGAAATAATTCTGCCTCCTTTAAAGATAGATGAGATCAGTTCCCATTGGGATAAAAGAGCAACATAAAAAGGGGACAGCTCGAGTAAAACAGCACTGCCAGAGGGCATAATAAATACATAAATGACTCGCCACCACCAGACCCTCATCACAGTGCGGTGCATGGACTGGAGAACAGAGAAGTGTATTAGAACCCTGTGCAATTCCCCACCTCCCTGCCGGCCCCACTCTGAGCTCCCGGCCCCCTGGATCAGCTGTTATTGGCTTGTCTATTTTCTCTGGAGGAGCCAGCCCCCCAGCTCCACAGGGTCGGGGGCTCACAGAGGCGTTGCAGGCGCCTAGGCTTGCTGTGGTCCTCATCTCTCACTGCAGGGCACGAGTAACTCCCAGTGGTTAACCACTTGCTGGAAGGGCAGAACCAGTCTTCCTGGGCATTATCCCCAATCCTGGAGGAGGGAAGAGTGCCTTTGGCCCTGCCCCCTCTGGGGTGTAACCAGTGGGAAGGGAACTCGATTCCTGCCTCCACTGACCTGCTGTTTGCCCTTGAGCAGGTCCCAGCACCATCTATCGCACCAACTCCACGTGCCTCATAGAATCTCAGAATCATAGAATCTCAGGGTTGGAAGGGACCTCAGGAGGTCATCTAGTCCAACTCAGTCTGCCCAAGTACAGAAATGGGACCAATACTCGAATAGCAATACCCCAGTGGCAGGCAGAGGGAGCAGAGACGGCAGACAGCCAGGTAGATTAGGTAGCTAATGGGACCGTCAGGCTTGGTGCCTGTCTGTACTGTAATGTCCGTAAAGGGCTGACAGAGCCGCAGCTGGAGGGCACTAGGGTGTGTTCGGTCTCCACCCCACCCCCTCACTTCTGCAGCCCCACTGGCTTTGCCTGCCCTCTGGTAGACAGCCTCGCTCCTCCCAGCGAGGAGCCTCCGGACTGTTTGTCCAACAGACAGCAGGTACAGGACAGCCGAAGTGGCAGGAAAGCAGCTGGGACACTCTCTGTCCAAGCTACGGGCTGAGGGCCTGCTCACCTCCCTGCCTCCACTCTCCAGGCTCAGGAACTGAAGGGACGTCGATCCCTCTTGGTTCCTTGGCTTCCCCCATCTGTCTGTCTGCACCCACATGTCGTCTCTGCTCTTTGCAATTATTGGGGTCACTCCGCACCTCAGCCCCTACGGTGCCAGCACTGTGCCTGCTGTACCATGCCTCAGGCCAGCAGTGTAGGCGCGTCAGCAGCTACTCCTGGTAGGCGCTAGCCCAGTAACCGCTCGGGGAAAGGCGATTTTCCGAGGGCTGGCAGGGAAGGTTGCAGATCCCCTAGCTGCAGAGGCTTAAGCAGTTACAGTTCAATGTGAGCAGTAGCGGTTCCTGTTGGGCCATCAGGAGTCAGGGCTTGGCAGGGCCAGTGCCTGGGGTGCCCTCTCCAGCCCAGTCTCCATTCCAGCTAATAAGCATTCCCGGGTTGTCAAGCCAGGCTCAGTTAGCATCTCTCACTGGGGCCCCGCTGCCCCGGCTCCCTGCCCAGCTGCTGCTCCCCCATATGGCCCACGCAGACCTGCACCCGGCTGTGACACCCGCCTGTCACTGCCTGGTTCACAGTTCCCGGAGCTTCTCTCCAGCTCCCTCCTGCCATGTGGCTCCCACTCCCAGATTGAGCCTGGCCGCCTCCTGGTTCAGGACCTTTCCCCTGGCCTGGCCTGGGGAGGGGGCTGATGGGAAACCCAAGCCCCGCTTAGCCAGGAGGAAGGGGACGTACAGGGGGAGGCGGCTGATGGCAGCTGTAGCCCAGTTTTGCAGACCCATCACGACTTAGACTGTCAGCTGCCTGGGGCAGGGACTATTGATTTGTCCTGTGTTTGTCCAGTGCCTGGCGCGGTGGGGTCCTGGCCCATGTCTAGGGCTCCTAGGCGCTCTGGCAATATGGCTGCTACTACTACTAACAGTTCCAGCAGGCCCAGCCTGGCCCTGCTCTGTTGGAAAGCTCGGGCTGTGCGTTCTCAGCGGCTGCCAGGATGTGTGTGTCTGTTGTAAGCCAGGAGCAAGTCTGGTCATCGAGCTCTGCAGCCACTGGGCCTCTGCTAGCTGGATCTCACCTCAGACGCATCCCTCCGAACACATCCCCTCCATAGTCCCACACACAGTCATCTTGGGACTACGGGGGTGTCCGATCCTTCCCATATCTAGGAAGAACATGATTTGGCCTCTCTTCTTTCTTCTTCCTGCCAGCTGCATGTCCTCAGCACACCTCCCCCTATACACACACAACACACACCATGGACAGTGTCTCCTGAGTACCTGCCTCTCCTCACATAGCTAAGGGTTCTTGAGTTTCTGTCCATATGTGGGCACTCTCCCCGCTGCAGGGTCCCAGAGCCCAGGCTCCAGCACGAGCCCAAATGTCTACCCTGCAATTAGTCCCTTAGTCCGAGCCCTGTGAGCCCAGGTCAGCTGGCATAGGCCAGCCACGGGGTCTAATTGCAGTATAGACATACCCTTCAGGACACCCAGAGGATAGGGATGCATCCCTGACCATCTTGGCTAATAGCCATTGACAGACCTACCATCCATGAACTTCTCTAATTCTTTTTTCAACCCAGGTATACTTTTGGCCTCCGCAACATCTCCTGGCAAGGAGTTCCACAGGTTGACTGTGTGTTGTGTGTAGAAGCATTTCCTTTTGTTTGTGTTAAACCTGCTGCTTATTAATTTCACTGGGTGACCCATGATTCTTGTGCTTATTAAGAGGTAAATAACACTTCCCTATTCACTTTCCTCACACCATTCGTGATTTTATAGAACTTTTATCATATCCCTGCTCAGTCATCTCTTTTCTAAGCTGAACAGTCCCAGTCTTTTTAATCTCTCCTCAGATGGAAGCTGTTCCATATCCCTAATCATTTTTGTTGTCTTTCTCAGTATTTTTTCCAATTCTAATATATCTTTTTTGAGATGGGGTGACAGTATTCAATGTGTGAGCGTACCATGGATTTATATAGTGGCAATATATAGTGATACTTTCTGTCTTATTATCTATCCCTTTCCTAATGCTTCCCAACATTCTGGTAGCTTTTTTGACAGCCGCTGCACATTGAGTGGATGTTTTCAGAGAGCTATCCACAGTGATTCCAACATCTTTCTTGAGTGGTAACAGCTAATTTAGACTCTCTCATTTTGTATGTATAGTTGGGATTCTGTTTTCCACGGTGCATTACTTTGCACTTATCAATATTGCGTTTAATTTGCTATTTTGTTGCCCAATCACCCAGTTTTGTGAGACCTCTCTGTAACTCTCTGCAGTCAGCTTTGGACTTACCTATCTTGAGTAATTTTGTATCAACCTCAAACTTTGCCATCTCACTGTTTACCAATTTTTCCAGATTATTTATGAATATGTCCCAGTCCAGATCCTTGCGGAACCTCGCTATTTACCTCTTTCCAGCGTGAAAACAGTCCATTTATTCCTACCTTATCTTTTAAGCAGTTACTAATCCATGAGAGGACTTTCCCTCTTATCCCATGACTGCTCTCTTTGCTTAATAGCCTCTGGTGAGGGACCTTATCAAAGGCTTTCTGAAAGTCCAAGTACACCATATCCACTGGATCACTCTAATCCACATGTTTGTTGACCCCCTCAGAGACTTCTAGTAGATTGGTGAGACATGATTTCCTTTTACAAAAGTCACATTGACTCTTCCATAATATATCTTGTTCCTCTATGGGTCTGATAATTCTGTTATTTGCCTGATACTGAAGTCCAGTTTAACGGCCTGTAATTGCCAGGATTGCTTCTGGAGCCTTTTTTTTAAATTAGCATTACAGTCACCTGGTACACAGGCTGATTTATGGGGTAGGTTACATACCAGTTACTAGTTTTTCAATTTTACATTTGAGTTCCCCCAGAACTCTTAGGTCATCTGGTCCTGGTGACTTATTACATTTGAATTTATCAATTTGTTCCAAAACCTCCACTATTGATACCTCAATCTGGGGTGGAGCCTCAAAATTGTCACCTAAAGGAATAGCTCATGTATGGGAATCTCCCTCACATCCTCTGCAGTGAAGACTGATGCAAAGAATTCATTCAGCTTCTCTACAATAGCCTTGTCGTCCATGACTGCTCCTTTAGCATCTCAGTTGTCAGTGGCTCCACTGATTGTTTGGCAGGTTTCTGATGTACAGAAAGAAAATGCTGCTGTTAGTTTTGTGTTTTTTGTTAGTTACTCTTCCAATTCTTTTTTGGCCTGCTTAATTATACTTTTACACTTGACTTGCCAGAGTTTATGCTCCTTTCTATCTTCCTCAGCAGGTTTTGACTTCCAGTTTTTAAAGGATGTCGTTTTGTCTTTAACTCCATCTTTTACTCGGTATTATTATTATTTTGCTCCTCTTACTGTTTGTTTTGTTTTGTTTTTGATTTGGGGTATACTTTTACTTTGAGCCTCTATTATGGTGTTTTCAACAAGTTTCCATGCAGTTTGCAGGCATTTTACTCTTCTGACTGATCCTTTCTATGTCCATTTAACTAGTATCCTCATTTTTGTGTAGCTCCCCTTTTGGAAGTTAACTCCTACTGAGGTGGGCTTGTTCGGCATTTCCCCCCCAAAAGGAAGTTAAATTTAATTACATTATGGTCGGTATTACCGAGCAGTTCACCTATACTCACTTCTTGGACCAGATCCTTTGATCTAGGACTAAATCAAGAATTGCCTCTCCCCTTGTGGGTTTCAGGACTACCTGTTTCAAGAAGTGGTCATTAATGGTGTATAGAAATTTTACCTCAGCATCCCATCCTGAGGTAATGTGTTCCTAGTCAATCTGGGGATAGTTGAAATCCTCCATTATTATTATTGAGTTGTCTGAGTTCGTAGCCTCTCTAATCTCCCTAAGCATTTGACAATCACCATCACCATCCTGCTCAGGTGCTGCTACTCTTATTATTCAAACACGGAATTTCTATCCGCAGGGACTCTGTGATACAAGTTTAATTCATTTTAAATTTTTACTGTACTTACTCTGTGCTTTCTTTCCCATACAGCGCCACTCCCCTACTAATGCAACCTGCTCTATCATTCCTACATATTTTACCCTGCTATTACCGTGTCCCATTGATTATCATCATTCAGCCAAGTTTCTGTGATGTCTGTTATATCAATATCCTCATTTAATTCCAGGCACTCAAGTTCAGCCATCTTAGTATTTAGACTTCTAGCATCTGTACTTATAAAACTTGTCAGTATTTAGTTGTCTGTCTCCCCATGATGTGATTGAATGGGACTCTTTTTCATTTGACAGTTTCTCTTCAATTCCTACCTGTACTTTATTAACATCTGTTCCCTCCTCTGTACCAGGATATAGAGTATCCCATTAATAAATCCTCCCCTTTGGATAAATAAATCCTCCTCCACACCTGTTGGCTTTCCCCCAGCCCTCAGTTTAAAATCTCCCCTCTAAGCTGTTTCACGTGCCAGCAACCTGGTTCCATTTGGGTTTAGGTGGAGCCTGTCCTTCGTCTCTAGGTACCCAAGCCTCATGGGGATTCATGGATTTTATCTTCATAGCCCCTCTGGGAGGTCCCATTTTGCAGACAGCAGAGATAAGGCCCAGTGAACATTCCAGGTCACACAGGGCACCTCAGGGCTGAGCCAACCCTCAGGCCACTGCCCCATCCACTAGGCCGGCCTTCCCAGCAGCTTCCAGGCCCTTGCACTGGGGGATGGCGCCGGTGGCCTCAGACAAGCTCTGCTGGGATTTGTGCTGTTCATTCTGCACCTCCAGCCTCCCTTGACCGAAAGGACCACGAAGCTGCCTCCTCCCACAGCTGCCAGTTGCTGAGCCCCCGGGCAAACCTGGTCTATTTCCAGCACAGAGAGACCCTGCCATTGCAGGGCTGCTGTGAGCATCCCATCTCTGCGGGAGGAGGCTGTGTGCTCCCCATCTCGTTACCAGGCTGCCAACCCCATGCAGGGAACAGCAGTGGGTGCTGTGAGTGCCCCCCCATCTCCTGACCAGCCCCCTATAGCCCTCTATACAACACCTGCCCCAGACCCCAGAACTGCCAGGCTTCTCTGAGCCATTTCCATACTCTGTGCAAGCCCCTGAACCTTCCTGTCTGCTCCTGTGCTGCTGGGGGACATTTGCCAGCATATGGGACTGCTTCCAATGACTTCCTCACCCCCGTCCCGGCTGTTCCGGGGTGTACATGGCTGCACTGAGGCAGGGGGTGGAGGGGGAGGGGAGCAGGCCGCCCAGCTCTGTTCATTTCCCAGAGGACCATGCTGATTTGCAGCGCTAAGCTGGGCTCTCCTCTGTCGGATTGCTTTCCCCCGCCGAGTCGCCCCTGCAGAAGAGCAGGCTCGCCGCGCTGTGTCTCGTGTCACACGTTTGTGGCAGCCCATCCTGACATTAGGGTGGCTTATTATATTAGTTCCTTAATGCAGCCAGGACGAAGTGAGGCATCAGCAATTGTTACTGAGTCAGGCAGCGCGCTCCTGTTATTACCAGTGTAGGCCAATTCCCAGCCCTGCCCTGCCCTGCCTTGTCTCTCCTCCTAATAATTTCCCTCAGTTTCCCTCACTGCCTTTGAGGTGCTTTATTCCAGCCGATCCCAATCTATCCAGGCTCTTACATGCTACGATCTCAGCTGCATGGGTCAGTGTTAGGGTTGTCACCTTTCTAATTGCTGGTAACCCGACCACCCAGGCCTGACCCCTGCCCTGCCTCTTCCCCCCAAGGCCCTGCTGCCCCGCTCCACCTCTTCCCTCGAGGCCCTGCCCCTTTTCCAGCTCCTCCTCTGGCCCCACCTCCTTCTCCACCTTTTGCCCCAAGACCCCACCCCTATCACTTGCTGCTCTTTCTCCCACCACCGCCCTTTGCTCACGGGATCGTCTCCACCTCCCTCCCCCCAAGCAGGGCTTGCTGGGCTCCTTCTGCTCGGGGGCTGGGACGGGAGGTAAGAGCCTGCCTGCAGGTAGGAGGCGGCCCCGTCTGAGCGGGGGGGGGGTGCAGGTTAATGACCTGGCACCTCCCCCTGCCCTGTGGTAACCGGGCATTTGCCAGGTCCCCTTTTGGACCAGACTTTCTGGTAAAAAACCAGGCACCCGGCAATCCTAACTGGCACCTGGACACAGAAGCCAAACACTGGACTGTCCAGGTAAAGCCCAGATGGGTGGCAACCCTAGCCAGTGTCCCCTCCCCGGGCATGACCTGCTGCGTAGCTTGGGCTGAGCATGGGCTGACCCAGGACAGAGCAAACCCAGGTTGGAAAAGTCTAGCAGGCGGCAGCTGTGCATGGGATGTCCTGCACACAGGGCCCGAGGGACCAGTCCTGGGGGGCCCATGTCAGCTCCTGGGCCTGATCACCTCTGCTCCTTTACAGCTCCACCAGGAACGCTCAGACAGTGTCATCAGGATAATCTTTACTAACCCCCTTTGTGAGCATCTTTCATTAACAGTACCCAGGGTTTACTTATCCCAGCTGAGCGCACGGCAGCAAGCTTCTTTGTAGAAATCAAAAGTTGCGGCAAGCCTCTGTGTGTGCCAGAAACGATGCTGCCCAGTTTGAGCTCCCGCGGACTGTTTGGAATAGATCCGTAAACAGCCACAGTCAGCTCCTCTCTGTCGCTTTTATCCTGTTTACAAAGCAGCCCCTGCAGCCCGAGGTTCCTGTGAGCCTGGGCTGGGTTTGGAGATTAGCCCTTCCCCTCTAAAAGCGAACAAGCAGAGCAATGGTTGCAAAACAGTCCCCTGGACTGACGCATCCACAGCGTTAGTGGGGCCCAGCCGTAGCACCGTCTGTGCCGCTACATGCCACTGAAAGCAGGAGGGACGCTGACAGGATGGGGTGGGGGGGTATTTTGCCCAACACACCTGAGCAGTCTCGCCAATATGCAGGGACTTGCTGGGTTGTTTCTGATAGGTGGGGAAATTGATGTCAGGAGTCAGGTATTTCCTTGGTACAATCCTGTTTGTTTACAAAGAACACACACAACGTCCTGTTTCCCCGAACACAGTGGGAACAAACAGCAAGCAACTTATTTGCTCAGAAATCCAAGTCTGTCTTTCCAGCAAGTCCTGTACACAACCCCCACCCCCATCTTGCAGCTTCTTCCCAAGGCCGCACCCACGACTGCTTCTCCCACACACTGTAGGCTTTCTGGTTGCTTTATGACTCTTGCACACAGAGACACACACTGCTGCAGTCAAACAAGACACTAGTTCCTGCATTTGCAATCAGTCCCAAGAAAAACCCTCAGCCCATTCAGCTTATCTCTGCTCAGGCTTCACCATGTGTTCCACTGCCTTGGGCAGTGACTTCTTATTGTTCCCAGCTATCACTACAGAAACAGAGAATTTAATTTCTCTTTCTATTTAGCCTGAATGAAGGCTGCTTAGCACACTCATCAGCTTTAACTAGGTCTGTAACTGTCTCTAGATCAAAGACCAACTTGATGGCCGCCATCAGCATCTTCCAGCATAACAATATCTCATTTATTGCCCCAAACATAAGGCCTGGGTTTGACTCTCAGTTATGATCTTCTGTATCCCAAGCTGCAGATGCTGGAATTACTGGAAGGCAGCGACCTTGGTCCAGAAGGCAGAAGCAGCAATCCTCCAGCTGACTTAGGAGTTATGCTCATGGGCTCCCATTCAACTGTCTTCTTTTAGAAGTTAGGTTGGCATGTCCTGGGGCCTGCATTATTCAGGGGACTGGTAATGGAGCACATAGATCAAATCTGATCAGAGACCTGCTTGGTTGTCACACTCCAGCTCCTAGCAGACAAGGGTCCATATCACAGAACCTCCATCATGATCAGCGCCAAGAAACCCTGCAGCTGGGAACCTCAGCAGAGGCCAAGGGTTTGGTATCCCTGCTAGGCCAGCCTATTGGGCTAGTTAATTCATCTCTTGTGGCACAGGCTCCATGCCCTGCTGTCCATGCAGACTCATGTGCCGGTCGTGTCTCTCAGCCACGTCCATCCAAGAAAAGCACATCCTGCTCGTTCAGCCTGCTCGGTGAAAATGCTGACAATCACGTTGAACATGAAAACAGGGAAGAAAGGGAAAGAAAGAAAAGTGAATCTGAGCCCCACTCATTACTGACTGGAGAAAGCTCCCAACCCCTATGCCTGTCTCTGCAGCATCTCCAGGACACTCCTCTTCCCATCAGGCAGAGGAGGGATGTGACCTGACCACCATGCTAAGAATTATGAGGGTGGCCCATCTCCTCACCCTCTTCTCCAGACAGGGTTCCTGGCTGTGAATGACAAGCAGGAATAGGCACCTTTCTCTTAGCAGGGACCCTCTGGTCAGCGGGTCCCAGGGGCTAGCTGAGGCAGCTCCCTGCCTAGCATGGGCTTCTCAGGTAGATGTTGCACTGCTCCGTGTGACAATGCCTTACAATCACAGCCTAAATCGACAAGACAGGCAAAGGGTGGGGCCGGGAAGTATTGTTATCGTTATAGAGTATTATTGTTACGATTAGAAGCTCTTCGGGGCACAGATCGTCCTTGTTCTGCATCTGTACAGTGTCGTCCTGGTCTGTCTCTTAACTGCTACTGCAACACTACCACTGATCTGTATCGGGCCTGTTATGTAGATGGGGAGCTGAAGCCCAGAAGATAGTATGACTTGGTCCCCCAGTGTTTACATGGCAGAGGCAGGAACTGGACCCAGATCAGCGCCCTATCCACAAGGCCCCCTTCCCCTCCAGGGAGAACACACGTTTTAGATACAGAAGCCAAATTGTCCCAACCTGTCTCTTAAACTGCACACACAAATTTTGCATCGTGGTTGCTTGTGCAAGTGTCCTCTTTGGGCTAGTCGTAGAGGTGCGAGAGCTGAAGTTCCCACCATCAGTGTTCAGTGCCTGATCACGCAGACAAGCCCCACGGTGTTTTTAATTGGCACCAAAGGATTCCAGTGTGTTCAGTAAAGAGGCATTCATGCTAATGATTAGTGACTCCCCTAATGAGTCCTGTCGAGGCTGCCAACCTCGTGTTCGCTGGACACTTGTTCTGTAGCTTTCCAGCCTGTCACTCCCAGCCTGACTGCTCCAGCTGTGGGACAAAAGAGCAGATCAGTTTAATGATCCCAAGGGGATATGGAGAGTCTCTTCAAAACTCCCCAGCCCTTTGCACTGATCAGCAGAGTGCAGCCTAGTGCAGGCATCAGGCCACACAGCCAGACCTGCCGACCCGGGTCATTGCTTTAGCTGAAATTGCTTCCATTCTAGATCATTTTATGACCCAATAAAACCAGAGGTTCAGGCCTGAAAATGACACAGGCTTGAAGCCCAGGACTTGGTGCATTCAGTGCTAGATAACTTCCAGAATAGCACTGCCACGCTGCAAAACAGCCCATGAAAGAGTTCTGGTTTCTGTAGCTCATGATTCACCCAGGCTAGATACGAATGCTGCAGCCCGGAGGGAAATCTCGGAACGCCGTATTATACACGCCTTCTCTTTCAGTCTGGTCAGATCAAGAGATAGCAGCCCATGAAATCATTCCTTGCTACTGCTTCCTATTTGTGCTGTGGCAGCGCCTGGAGCCCCCGGCAGGAATTGGGGACCCACACATCTAATGAACAAACAGTCCCTGCCCCAAAGATCTGACAGTCGAATTAGCTGGGGAGAGACAAGGGATGGACATAGCCAGAAGCCGGGGAAGGACCAGATAATCACTGATGTCATGGCACTGCAGCTGCCTGGCCATGTCAGACACTTTGTGGGCATCACAGCAATGGTGCATTTTGAGGAGGGGGCTTTGATGGCTTTGCACATTCTTATGGGGGTGGCATGGGGGGAAGCAGGCAATTTGTGAATAAAAGGCAATATAGGTCAGCATCATTGGCAGAGCAAAATCACTCTCCTCCGATTACAGTCCTGCTTCCTCCCACCAGCCTCCCACATCAGTTCCTGCCTGTTTTAGAAGCAGGTGTTGTTGAATGCAGCGAGGCAGCCAGGTCGGATCCTTCTTTACAATGCAGCTGTTGAGTTACACGGAGCGCTCAGAACTGCAGCCCATCGGCGCTGTGGGTGCACAGCCCCTCTGACAGCCAGATCCATGGGGCCTCACACTGAGCTCCCCAGAAACAGTGGCCATGCCTGAAAGTTGATGGCTATGTGAGTTGCTGGAAAGCAGGCTGGCAGACACTGAAAACAGCTCCATGCAGCTCTAGTCCAGAGCCCTAACCAGAAGCCCTCCTTCCTTCCACTGAGGGGCAGAGGGTCCAGCAGCCAATGAGACCCCTGGGAAAACTCAAGGAAGCAGCAGTGGATGAATGGAGCACAGAAAAGGAAATGTCACAGCTATCACCTGCTGGCCCAATGGACTGGGGCAAAGGACAAACCTCTGGCCATGAATCTGGCAATGTGAGCGGAAGGAGGCCAGGCTGGGGACAGGCAGCAGCCCAGCTGGTGACCAAGAAGAAAGGATGGAAAGGGAGCCACTGGCAAGAAGGAAGAGGAGAGAGATCCTGCCTGGTGGCTGTGTGGGAAGGAACCTGGGCCCAGGCGTCTGCGACCGTGTGATAAATAAAGGGGGGGGGTAGGTCCCTTTTATGAACACCCAGCCAGGCAGTTAGCTGTAAAATCCCTCTAGGTGGCTGTTCTCTGCTTGTTTTACCTATAAAGGGTTAAAAAGTCCCCCAGGTAAAGGGAAGGGAGATGGGCACCTGACCAAAAGAGCCAATGGGAAGCTAGAACTTCTTAAAATGGGGGGAAACTTCCCCTTTGTCTCAGTGTGGTTCTCCGGGACAGAGGGGAACAGGGAGCAGTTGTGCTGTGAGAAGCTTTAAGCCGGGTGTGATCATAGATGATACCTAGAACGACTTATTTGGAACCCCCAGATGTGTAAGTAGATCAGGAATGTTTAGAAAGACGCGATTAGGTTTATTTCTGATAATTTCTTATGGTTAGTGGACTCCTATGTGCTAATCCCAAATGCTTTTGTTTTGCTTGTAACCTTTAAACTGGACCTCGAGAAGGTTATTCTTGATGTTTAATTTTTGTAAGTGGGTTTTTTAAATCTAGCAAAAGCCTAAATTCCAGATGTATTTTCTTTCTTTTGGTTGTTAATAAAATTTACCTTTTTTAAGAACAAGATTGAATTGTTGGTGTCCTAAGAGGTTTGTGCACATGTTGTTTGAGTAGCTGGTGGCAACAGCTGATTTCCTTTTCCTCCCTCAGCTCTTCCCCACAGGGGGGGTGTAACAGGGTCCTCTGCTCGCCCCTCTTCCTGAGCCCCTCAGCTGCCCCAGTAAAGCACAGGGAGGCTTCTCTTGCTGCAGCACCCGGGGCTTTATTTACACAAGTTCTCACCACCTTTTACACTATTTACAGAGCTTGTAGGCCTGACAATCTCCTCTCCTACCCAGAATCTGCCCTCAGCCTGGAGACTGGCTATTCTCCCTTCTGGCTGCCAGCCAGCCTTTATAGCCCTTGAACCCTCAGGCCCACAGTTGCAGCCAGTTCTAAAGGCCAGGCACCAGGCTTCTCCCCACCCCAATCTATTTCCCTTGATTGGGACTGGCTGAGCAGGGGCTAATTAGGTGCCTTTGCACCAGCACCCTGCAACAGAGGGGTGAAAGGGCTTGAGGGTTCCCCACAGGGAGGAATTCCCAAGTGCTCCTTCCTGGGTCTTCAAAGGGGGTTTTTGCACTTGGGTGGTGGCAGCATCAACCCAGCCAAGGTCAGAGAGAAGCTGTAACCTTGGGAGTTTAATACCAGCCTGGAGTGGCCAGGATTAATGTTTAGAATCCTTGCGGGCCCTCACCTTCTGCACTCGGAGTGCCAGAGTGGGGCATCAGCCCTGACAGACCCACATAAAGATAACGGATTGGCACCTGCCTGCCGTGTGCAATGTGTGGGAACTCCCCATGGAATGGGCCCCCAGCACAAACAATACCAACAAAGGGATGTTTGATGTGACCATGAGCGGGGGAGGGGAGCGGAGATAGGCAGCTCTGGCCTGAAGGATCTGGTTCATCTCCTGCATCTCTCCACCCATAAACACCTGTCAGTGAGCAGCCTAACCTGCATCCAGCCCCTCTGGGTCTCCTTCCCCCTCCCGCTCGTTTAGACTCTGCTCCCCCCTCAGCATGTCAGGGGCATCTGGCAGAGTGAAGGTTTGTTTAAAGCCAGAGTCAAGGAGGGCAACCCATCCCCTTCCCATTAGTGGGCCATGTTCCTTATTAATTAACTTAACTAACCCAGAGGCCTCTGGAGGAACTCGGCAGTAATTGGGAACCTGCAGCTGTTTCCCAGGAAACATTCACTAATTCAAAAGAAAAGCAACAAACTCTGGTGAAATTTCCAGGGTGGAAGCAAGTAAATTGGTGTGAAACCCCATAAATGTCTGAGGAGCCCTGGCAGAGTGACCCACAGACTCCCGATCTGCCCTGGTGAAGCTGTTGTACTGTGGAAAAATGATGAAAGCATCACTGGAACAGGCTCTCCCATGCCCTGGATCTCCACCAGACTAGCGAGTCATTCACATGTTTGTGCCTCTCTCTCCGTCTCATCATTGGGGACAGAGTATCCCATACCTCAGTGGTTAGAGCACTCACCTGCGAGGTGGCAGATTCCTGTTCAAATCCTGTTTCCCCCTGGAGACTTGAGCCAGGGGTCTCCCGCAGCCCAGGTGAGGGCCCTCAGCACTGGGTTCAGAATGATAAAGGATGTTGCCATTCTCCTCCCCTGCCAGCCGTTTTGGGTGAACTCGCCTGAGGCGGCCACTGAGCACATCAGGCCCCTCCAGCGAGTTAAGCAGCCTGTCTCCTGTCTTCCCCTGGTTTGTGACTCACACTGGGGCTTAGGTGGGAGACAGGCGCCCACAGGGAGGCCGCAGGGCGCACACCCAGTGGCAGAAGCATAGGCACCATGGGAACTCTTACTGCAAAAACAGCGATGTCGAGTACATGTCCCGATTGTATAGGGGCAGTCCCGATTTTGGGGTCTTTTTCTTATATGGGCTCCTATTGCCCCCCACCTCCTGTCCCGATTTTTCACACTTGCTGTCTGGTCACCCTAATGTCAAGTGAGGTTAGGTACCTGCAGGGCTCAGTGGGAGTTTTGTGCCTCACATTGGTCCTGAGACTGGGGCTTACGTGTCCAACACAAGGAATGAGGCACCGACCCCTTTTTGTGCATCCAGGCCTTTCGCTCTTTGGGGCAGGGACTGCGTTACTGTCTGTACAGTGCCTGGCACAACAGGCCTTGATCTAGGCGTGATGTCACAATAATTATATGGGGGTTGAGCACAACATGACCCGAGGCCCGGGATGGAGCATTGCATGCTGGGATCCAGGGGGTCTGCAGGAGTGACGACAGCTTCATCCCAGTCCAGTCATACCAAGCGGTCCAGCCCTTGGGCTGTGGGGCGGGGGCTTAGCCATGCAGTGACGTGTGTGATTCCCCTGTTGTTCTCTGTGGGCAGGGCCGGCTCCAGGCACCAGCGCAGGAAGCAGCTGCTTGGGGCGGCCAATGAAAAGGGGCGGCACATCGGGGTTTTCGGGGGTGGGTCCATCAGTCCCTCTCAGAGGGAAGGACCGGCCGCCGAAGAATGAAGCGGCGCAGTAGAGCAGCCGCCGAAGTGCCACCGATTGCAGCTTTTTTTTTTTCCCTCTTCACCGCTTGGGGAGGCAAAAAAAGCTGGAGCCGGCCCTGTCTGTGGGCCAGCCATGTTGGCAGCAGGTAAGGCCAATGCCCTCTCTGCTCTAGAGAATGTATCCATCAGCTCAATGCTATCAAACGATCCTCCGTTTTGTGGCTGCACTTTGCTAGAAGGACAAAAGGGCCATTTCTCTCACTTGTCGTTTGCCTTGATACAACACACGCGCCACTCCAGTGATTTTACGATACGCCAGGTAACCCTGGGCAGAGTCACCCACACTGCTCCGCTCGTTAAATGGGGCGTGTGCTCAATGGAAGAAATACCTTGCAGTGTTTAAAGACGGGCTTGACTTAGGCCTGGTCTACACCTGAAATTGAGATTGATCTACCTATACCACTCAGGCTGTGGCCAGTTTTGCACCCTGTGTGATGTAGTTTGAGTGACCTAACCCCGACTGCAGACACAGCTAGGTCGACAGAAGAAGTCTTACATCGAACAGCTCCCACCTTTTTGTGAGGTGCCATAACTATGATGAGGGGAAAACCCCTTTCCTCAATGTAGGAGGCGTCTACACTACAGTGGCACAGCTGCCGCGCCGGAGTGTAGACATGCCTAAGATTGCCAGGTAGCTGAGCCGGGTCAGATACACAGAATAAGCACCACAGGGGTGACGGTGCGATGCATTCCTCCCGCCCCACCTCCAAGTATTCTTAACCCTTTTATTTTAAGATGCCATTGCAGAGATCCAGGCCCTGGTCCAGCACCCCCAAACTCAATGGAAAGACCCCACTGACCTCAATGGGCTTAGATCAGGCCCCATAGGCCGGTAGCTCCTGTCATGTTGCAAGCACTTCTTTTCACAGAGCCAACTCTGTTGGTCGGTCTCACAGCTCCCCCTATCTTTTCCCTCCACTCTGCAGGGCTGGTGGGCAAGCCAGCAGGACAGACACCCAGACACTCCTCAGCATGCCCCTGCACCCTTACTGCCTTTGCTGTCATGCCCACACACACACACATGCCTGCTTGCTAAGAATTGAAAGTCCCTGACATGGCTGCACTCCGTGGTTTGGATGGTCCTGTGTTTAAAGCAGACACCACCAGCCCTGGCTGCACTGCCCTTAAGCACCAGTGGCTGGCTGGTGTCAGCTGACTCGCAGTACGGGGCTGTTTAATTGCGGTGCAGACACTCAGGTTGCAGCCTGAGCTCTGGGAGCCTCCAACCTCTCGGTGTCTGGCAGCCCGGGTTCCAGCCTGACCCCAACCATCTACATGGCAATTAAACAGCCCCTGAGCCTGAGCCCGAGTCAGCTGTCACGGGCCAGCTGCGGGTTTGTAACTGCAGTGTAGACATACCCTTAGCTACGTACCCCACTGTTTCCTAGCATGAGCATGCACGTACCTGTGCTGCGGAGATAACGGCACCAATGTGCAGGGCTCCTGTTTTACGTATATTCTGTAAGGACAGCACCATCTCCTGGCACTGCGCTGGGCACTGTGGTCAGGACTGACTCAAAGGGGAGCTCATCCCCCTGACTGCAGCCCAGCAGCCCCTCGCACTATGCTAGCACAGTGGGGGTGGCAGAAACTGCATCACTCCCAGTGAGTCGCTGATACCATTCCCTGCCGATCCCAGCTGGTGAGATCTAATGGGGTGTCACTCAGAGGGGCTGTACAGCCCGACGATATTTGAATTTGTTTCCATCTAAATAACCTTGGCGATTCCCCAGAGCTGCTCCACTGGCTGTTCCGGGGGTTGCGTATTGCAAAGGAAACTGCATGCTGGATCCAAAGCCCTTCTCTGCTAGTTCTGGTAATGACCTGAATTATTCAGTTTTTGGCTGAGACATAAAACTGAGGCCTTGACCATGTGTGGGCATGCTTTTTGCAAGAATTAGCTTGTTAACCCGGCAGTCCTGGTCAGATTCCAAACCGGGTTTTTATATTCCACCCACCTAAAAGTCACCTGCAGATTTAACTGGAGAAGTTATTCCTGAATTCCCTTCCTAAGATACTGTTCGGTATGGTGTAGAACAGTGGCTCTCAAACTTTTTTACTGGTGACCCCTTTCACATAGCAAGTCTCTGAGTGCAACCCCCCCTTATAAATTAAAAACACCTTTTTATATATTTAACACCATTATAAATGCTGGAGGCAAAGGGGGTTTGGGGTGGAGGTTGACAGCTCATGACCCCCCATGTAATAAACTGACCCCCAAATTTGAGAACCCTTGGTGTAGAATCACTGTCCTGCTGCACCCCAAAAGGGGCTGCATTGCAGTGGTGGGCAGGAATGTGACCGGGTCAGGTTGCAAGAGATCAATGACTCGGCTGATCACTGTCACGTTGTACATCTAATGTAATGATCTGGAGG
Organism: Mauremys mutica; assembly: GCF_020497125.1. NCBI lineage: Eukaryota > Metazoa > Chordata > Testudines > Geoemydidae > Mauremys > Mauremys mutica. Next base: position 28,786,358 of record NC_059087.1, read on the forward strand.
ATGGCGTGGACCTCACCCTCAGCAAGTTTGCAGATGACACTAAACTGGGAGGAGCGGTAGATACACTGGAGGGTAGGGATAGGATACAGAGGGGCCTAGACAAATGAGAGGATTGGGCCAAAAGAAATCTGATGAGGTTCAACAAGGACAAGTGCAGAGTCCTGCACTTAGCACGGAAGAATCCCATGCACTGCTACAGACAAGGGACCGAGTGGCTAGGCAGCAGTTCCACAGAAAGGGACCTATGGGTTACAGTGGACGAGAAGCTGGATATGAGTCAACAGCGTGCCCTTGTTGCCAAGAAGGCTAATGGCATTTTAGGCTGTATAAGTAGGGGCATTGCCAGCAGATTGAGGGACGTGATCATTCCCCTCTATTGGACATTGGTGAGGCCTCATCTGGAGTATTGTGTCCAGTTTGGGGCCCCACACTACAAGAAGGATGTGGAAAAATTGGAAAGAATCCACCGGAGGACAACAAAAATTATTAGGGGGCTGGAGCACATGACTTATGAGGAGAGGCTGAGGGAACTGGGGTTGTTTAGTCTGCAGAAGAGAAGAATGAGGGGGGGATTTGATAGCTGCTTTCAACTACCTGAAAGGGGGTTCCAAAGAGGATGGATCTCGACTGTTCTCAGTGGTGGCAGATGACAGAACAAGGAGCAATGGTCTCAAGTTCCAGTGGGGGAGGTTTAGGTTGGATATTAGGAAAAACTATTTCACTAGGAGGGTGGTGAAGCACTGGAATGGGTTACCTATGGAGGTGGTGGAATCTCCTTCCTTCGAGGTTTTTAAGGTCAGGCTTGACAAAGCCCTGGCTGGGATGATTTAGTTGGGGATTGGTCCTGCTTTGAGCAGAGGGTTGGACTAGATGACCTCCTGATTTGTTTGGAAGGACTCAAGATTTTTGAATGTTTGGGGTTGGTGATGCTGGAAGGTGCCATCAGGCCGCCACCTTGGCCAACTCATGGGTTGCACCAGGGACTGCCAGGGCAAAGAGCATGATCTGCTACAGCTGGAAAATCAGCCTCCCTCGCTGGCACTGTAACAGCCTCCCGTCCTCTGGATGGGCCCGGAGGGGGACACATAACACACACTGACTGTGCTGTACAGAGCATCTGGCAGCTGGGACAGAGGCCCACAGGACTTGGAGATTTCTCAGTTCTAAGAAGCCAGACTCAGCTCCCAGCTGCACAGCACCGGCCTCTACAGGCATTACGGACACCTCAATGCGTTTGCACAGGTGGTCTTTAAAAAGACAGGGCCAAACTCATCCCTAGGGGAAGGCAGCCTCAGTTCCCACTCACTTCAGTTGTAGTGGTCTCACTTACAGCAGGGCTGACGGTCATCTCCAGGGTGAGCCGTGCCCCTGGGAGAGAGCCCTGTGGGTCAGGGCACCTGTCCTGTGCTTTATCTCTGTGATCCTTTCTCCTGCACTCAAAAGACACAGAGGTATTGGCTTCTCCTCACCCCAAGGGAAGGAATGTGCAGCCGCTCCTGAGACCGTGCTCCCCTTCTGCCCCTCTGGCTGCTGGCCCCCAGCCAGCCTGTGGTCAGAAAAGCACCAACAGAGCTGACATCTCTCCTGGTATTGTGGCTGGTGCTGTGTGTGTTCTCAGTACAGTCAAGAGAGACACTCCCTGGTAGGAGCGTTCACCTTCCTTAAAGTGCTGCATTCGCCAGACAAGCAATTATAGATTCCAGGGACAAACTGCAGGTTGTGCGTCTTCCTGCCCCCTAATCTCCCTTGGAACAGAGTCGGACAGAGGGCGGGGGCACTCGCAGGGGGCTCGGTTTATTAGTGAGAACATAATTGAGCATAAATAGTATCCTGATGCGTAAATGGAATTTATTCCAGTTAGACAGGTGCAAAGGCTATTAGGGAAATGAGTTGGGAGGTTTCTGATAAGCTGCTACATTCGTTACACGTCCAGCATAATGTGCAGGCCCTATGCGAACCCAGTTCACCACAAACGTGTTTTCTTCTGCAGCGCCCCCATCCTCACTCTGCCACTTCCCCTTGCAAAATCCTCTGAGCACGGAGCTCCGGCACGACCTCTCCCACACAGCGCGATCACCCTGCAACCCCACACTGCAGCCATGGGTGGGTGCCATGGCTGGGTGCCAGGGGTGCTGTGGGCTTCCCAATGATCCTTCCCCTTGCAGGTTCACCAAGAGGAGTGAAAGGGAAAAGTCCAGAGAACAAAACAAAGCGATAGAGACCTGGAGAGAGGCCCACGTGAGGGGAGACAGGGACTGCATAGTGCAGACATGAGACATGAGCAGATGTATGTCAAACAATGAATGGGCTAGAGAAGATGCATCAGGAGCTCTCAAGTCCCTTCTTTCCTAATACAAGAACAAGGGGACACTCAATGAGATTAAAAGGCAGCTCTCCCTCAAAAAGATACATGTCAACACTTTTATTTTGCTTTTAACCATGGTGCATAATTAACCTGTGGAATGCACTGCAACAAGATACTGAGACAATAAGCGTCACAGGATTTTTTTTAAAGGAGTCGACATTAAGAGCATCACTGGTAGTTACCATTTAATAAGACAAAAATATAAGGCATTTCAGCTGCTGGGATTTTTCATAGAATTGTAGAATATCAGGCTTGGAAGGGACCTCAGGAGATCAGCTAGTCTAACCCCTGCTCAGAGCAGGACCCATCCCCAGACAGATTTCTACCCTAGTTCTCTAAATGGTCCCCTTAAGGATTGAACTCAGAACCCTGGGTTTAGCAGGCCAACATGCAAACCACTGAGCTATCCCTCTCCCCCTGGTTTTTGCTCCTAAGTGTCTAAATCCCTTTGGAAAATGAGACTTAGGCTCCTAAATCCATGAGGTGTTGCAATGCTGAGCGCAGCAGCACCTAAATACCTTTAAAAACCTTAGTCTCTCTGGGCCTCAGTTCCCATCTGTTACATGGGGATAATAGCCCTGTGCTGCCTCCCAGGATGCTGTGAGGATAACTCCATTGAAGAGATGCTCAGCCATTGAAGTGGACATCTGGCCCAGCCCTGCAGGGGTTTCTTGTAGAATCCCCATCCATAGAGTGTCCCCTCTGATCTGTGCAGTTGCTCAAAGTGCAGCCATGTCTCCAGACCGTCAAAGCAGCCGACACAAAGGGAAATCCCCTTTCTCCCCATGCCAGGGGTCCAGCCACGCAGGGCAGGATTGCAGCTCTGACCTAGAACACCCACCTTCAATCAGTCTGTCACTTTTTACTGCCCGTTACTCAAGTTGACAGGGCAGCTGAGGAGAAATGAAGGTCTCTGGGGACGTGCGGAGATGGGGCTGGCATTATAAATGGGGCTTTCCTCCTTGGTGCCGAGGTCACCGTGCTGAGTGATGGCTGACCTCCGAGAGCGCTCCGTTGGGTTTGGATAAACAGCCCGAAGCCGAGAGGTGTATGCGCCTGTCTCCTGCGGGAGGGTGCTTGCTGTCAGTGATCGGGAGCAGGCTGAATTCAGAGTCAGCAGGAATGGGGCAGTCGCAGAATGGCACAAGAAAAGCTAGTTTGTGGCATTATGTAACCTAAGGCCGGCTCCCCAGCACAGGCCCGCAGAAGCCCACGAAGCTGCTGGTGCCCCACATGAGGACACCGCCCTGCTCACACTGGATGTTCCAAACAGAGAGCGACGGGCTGGGGCAGGCTGAGGAGGGTTCCCAGCTGGGATGGGGAGAGGGCAGGCAGGTTGGATTTGGGGCTGATCCATTGAGCTGCGGGTGCAGTAGAGCTGTGGAGCATTTAGGCCACTCACTCTTCCAGCTGGTGGAGGCAGCTTTGTCTTTCCATGACTGGACCCACAGGCGCCGATTCCGTGGGGGCCCTGGGGCAGGTCTCGTGGCAAAGCAGGGGTTGAGCATCCCCAGGGAAAAGGAAAAGTTGGCGCCTGTGACTGGAACACAGGGGAACTGCTCCCCCGCCACGCCAGGGTCGCAAAATGCTGCAGACAGCAAAGCCAGGAAGAGCAGGGCTCTGTATGCCTCCTGCAGTGCAGGGCAGCATGCCAGGAGCCTGACGCTGGGCCTGTGTGTCTCCAGACGGTCGGTGTATTTCTGGGCCTGCAGCGTGAAGGGGGTTCCTGGAAGTGGCAAGAGCCAGCAGGAGCTGGGCAGAGCGTGGAGCCAGGCAGAGAGACGCAGTGGGCAGGGGCTCAGTGGCAAGACCAGCTGCCCACACACACAGATCGCCAGCCACCAGGGACCAAAACTCACGAGCCAAACCCCAAAACATCCCGAGGCTGGGCCCAGATCATGACATTTTGGTTGCCTGACTTTTCCGCTCCCCTCCACTCCTCCCGCAGCGGGTGAGATCATTTCAGGCTGAAGAGACAAGCCATTAATGCACCCGAACACCCCCACCCTCCCCCGGCGGCTCACCAGAGACTCCACTCACCCCTACGGCAAGGGAACGGCCATCCATTTCCCTGTCTCGGCTCCCTTCCCTCCTAATTCTCATCCTTTCCCCTCATATTCCCCTGCTCCTCCCAGGCTCCGCTGCCTCCATAGGTCAGACACAAAGAATCGTGACGTTATTTCAGAGGGGCTGAGCACTATTTCCCCTCCAGCCAGGCCTCAAAGCTGACAGGCTGCCCTAGCTGGCCAATGTGCATTGACTTCAAGATGGATGCCTGCATGGGTGAGAGTTAAGACGGGAAAAATTTACAGTTTCAAGCCCCCGTTTGACATAACTACACAACCTGTTTCGAGCAGGGTCATTAACTTTATAACCCTTAACATTATTTTTCTTTAAATCAATTTTTCCCACATTCCAAGCACTGCAACATTTATTTTAACCCACGCCACCTGATCAGGTGTATAAATCATCCAATAATAATGACAATACACGACTGGCATTTTACAAAGGAATTTCATGATACCGAATAGTGCAAATAGCTAAAAAGACTTTCGTTCATTTTCTTTCTCCTTTCCTCCCACTGCCTGGGGCCTCCCGCTCCCGGGCCCCAACAGCCACTCTTCCCTGGCTCCCCCCTCCTCAGTCTCCCACTGCCCCACAATTTTCTGCTCATCTATCTTCACATGGGGGCCCATGCAGGCCACAGCAGGGCTGTGGCATAGAGGGGTCTGTGACGTGCATCAACCAGCTTGGCAAGTGTCTTTCCAACCAACCCTGAAAATGGTGGGGTACGGGAGCTTCTCACACCACCCCCAGTTTCTCCTGCAGTCACTGAAATTGTGGGGTTGTAAGAGTTGGTCACGCAGCTGCCTCAGTGATGCTGGAGCGTGCTTTGAGGAGCTGCTGCCTGCATGTGGCCGGGAAGCTGGGGAGATTTCATAGAATCATAGGACTGGAAGGGACCTCGTGAGGTCATTTAGTCCAGTCCCCTGTGCCCATGGCAGAACTAAATATTATCTAGACCATCCCTGGCAGGTGTTTCTCTAACCTGCTCTTAAAAACCTCCAATGATGAAGAATCCTCAACCTCCTGAGGCAGTTGATTCCAGTGCTTAACAAACTCTGACAAGAAGTTTTTCCTAATGTCCAACCTAAACCGCTGTGACACACTGTACCTCTAAATAGCACCCTGTAACCCCCATGTTCATCATTCATATATGGTTGTTATTTCATACAAAGCATGTCATGTGAGCTAGCTTATGTGACCTGCTGAAACCTGTTGTTCTGTCCAAATATGTATATCATTTGGGTGTATGAAGTTATGAGATTTTGCTGTATAGTTGTTACTGAAATATGTTGCAAATGTGAGAGTCTCTACAACCAGGGTGGTGATCCCCAATCAGACGGGGCACTGTCATCCAGGGATTTACAATTCAATGACTGTTGTGCAAGCACCACACAATGGGGACTGCTCAGCTCTATGACTCAGTTGCACAAGGCCACCAGGGGGATTTCTCAACCCTGTGACTCAGCAAAGCCCATCAGGACATGTCCGGGCACGTGTCTTCCAGGCACGTGGACTGAGGGTATGAAATAGGCCAAGGCACTGTCCCCTTTCTCCTCCGCCACCTACGCTGGAAGCAACAAGAATGCTGAGAAGATGAAGACTTCAACTGAGGAGACTGGTCGAGCGGGGTGAGAAAATTGTTTGATCTAAATGCTGCCTAGTGTAATAAGATTTAAGATTTAGGTTGTGCGCTTATCTTTTATTTTCTTTGGTGACTATCTGACATTTTATACCCACCACTTATAATCACGTAAAATCTATCTTTCTGTAGTTAGTAAACCTGTTCTATATTTTACCTAAAACAATGTGTTTTGGTTGAAGTGCTTGGGAAATCTCAGCTCATTTCAGAAAGGCTAGTGCATCTCCTCTCCACATTGAGGGACGGCCAGACTAGGTAATGAACCTACACTGGTCAGGCTCCTGTACATCTCAGGGGGGCAAAGCTGGGGAACTTGGGGGAACTGACTCGTGCCTTTCTCTGTGTGATTCGTGGGTGGCTCTGGGAGCAGTCATGCAATCTAGCTGGGTGTGGGGCACCACATGCTGTTGTGCTGAGTGACGACAGCGCCTGGAGGGTTTCGCTGCTTGTCACTAGCAAAGCATTGTGAGAGAGAGCCCAGGCTGGAGAGTTAAGGGAGCACAGCAGTACCCAATTTCCAGGTTGTAGCCCAGGGAACCTGTCACAATTTAAGCCCATTGCTTCTTGTCCTATCCTCAGACCTTAAGAAGAACAATTTTTCTCCCTCCTCCTTGTAACAACTTTTATGTACTTGAAAACTGTTACGTCCCCTCTCAGTTGTCTCTTCTCCAGACTAAACATCTCCAATTTTTTTCAATCTTCCCTCATAGGTCATGTTTTCTAGACCTTTAATCATTTTTGTTGCTCTTTACTGGACTTTCTCCAATTTGTCCATATCCTTCCTGGAATGTGGTACTCAGAACTGGACACAATACTCCAGCTGAGGCCTAATCAGTGAAGAGTAGAGCGGAAGAATTATTTGTCATGTCTTGCTTACAACACTCCCGCTAATACATCCCAGAATGATGTTTGCTTGTTTTTGCAACATTGTTGACTCATATTTAACTTGTGATCCACTCTGACCCCCCGATCCTTTTCCATAGTACTCCTTCCTAGACAGCCATTTCTCATTTTGTATGTGTGCAATTTACTATTCCTTCCTAAGTGGAGCACTTTGCATTTGTCCTTATTTGAATGTCATCCTATTTATTTTGGATCATTTCTCCAGTTTGTCCAGATCATTTTGAATTTTAATAATATCCTCCAAAGCATTTGCAACCCCTCCCGGCTTGGTATTGTCCATACATTTTACAAGTGTTCTCGCTATGTCATTAGCTAAATCACTGATGAAGATGTTGAACAGAACTTGACATAGAACTGATCCCTGTGAGACCCCACTTGATATGCCCGTCCAGCGTGACTGTGAACCCTGCCCTGCAGCCCCACCAGCCCCACACACCCCTCTCTCTGGGACGCAGGCCAGTGGGGGCATTTTCCTGCTCCTCACTGCTTTACCACCTCCTGGGATGGCACGTCCCCTGGCACACTGCCCGCTGGGCAGGGAAGGGGCTCTGGCATGGGTCACAGGTGTGTGGCATCTGCTGCACTTGCCTGTGCCCCCATACCAAGGCTAGCTTCATGGTACCAGGTCTGAGTGTTAGGGGGGAACGAAACATGGCTGCCAAGTTTCAGGCACAGCACCTCCTGCTGGCAGGGGCTGGAACTGCACTGCTAGCCCTCTGCACTGCTCCTTCTGGCTGCCCCTGCTGCAGAGCTAGTGACTGGGAGAACAGCTACTGATGTCCTGTAGTTACAGCGCCTGTGCTGTTCCCTACAGTGCCTCCTGCTGGCAGGGGCCGAGGCGGCAGATCGCAGGGAGCTCCTGAAGGGAGGGGCAAGGCTGGGGTAGCTGCAAGCAGCCACACACACAGCATTTCTGCATCTTCTCCAAGCCCCTGGCAGGGCAGAGGCCTAGGCTGGATCAGCTCCCCCAGCTGGCACTCCAATCCCATCCTCAGGCCGCCATAGAGCCCCGAGCCCTTTAAATCCCCACCGAAGCTCCGGCTGCCGGTGCCACAGACTGGATTTAAAGGGCTCTGGGCTCCCCTTTAAATCTGGCCCCAGCCCAGCCGCCGGAGCCGCGGGCGGGATCTAAAGGGCTCTCCGCAGCTGAGGCATTTAAATCCCTGCCCCTGCCTGGCCGCCAGAGCCGCAAACGGGATTCAAAGGGCTCTGGGCTCCCCACAGTGGCAGGGAGCTCTGAGCCTTTTAAATCCCGCCCCCTGCCTGGCCACTGGAGCCACGGGCGGGATTCAAAGGGCTCTGGGCTCCCCACAGTGGCGGGGAGCTCTGAGCCTTTTAAATCCCGCCCCCTGCCTGGCCACTGGAGCCACGGGCGGGATTCAAAGGGCTCTGGGCTCCCCGCTGCGGCGGGGAGCCCAGAGCCCTTTAAATCCCCGCCGCCAAAGCTGGTGCAGTCCAGCACGGCGTACTGGCTCTTGCTGGTATGCCGTACCGGACTGGACCGACTTACTTTCACCTCTGGCTTCCGTGCAGGCAGCACTGCTGCTCCATCCGCTCCAGGCCCTCTATTGCCATTGCTGTAGGTTATCGCCAGGTCCTGTTGCACCGAGGCTGGGATAACTCTGCCATGCTTTCTCCTTTGCCCAGCGGCTGGCCGGGGCCAGGGCAGGCAGGCAGGACGTGGACTCAGCTCCTGACCCCCTCTGCGTTGTGGCTAGGGAAGTGGAACCCACCCCCCTGCAGCCCCTCTGGAAGGTCACCACCCCCCAGGAACCTTTCCCCAGCCCTGTTTTTGTGGTTGATGTGAACGGGAGGCAGGTTCTCCGGCGCTGGGTTCACCTTGGCAGACAATACAGCAGCGGGGGAGCTACCGGGGCTCAGCGCGCTGGAGGAACAGCGCTGCTGGGGGAGAGGGAGCCGGAGTGATACATGAAGCTGCCCAGACAGCACTGCATGGCTGTGAGCTCCACGGCCACTCACACGTCCCTACCCCACATGGGTCCTTTCCCCTGGACTTCGCCCCAACACACTCTTCTCCCGCAAGCCATCCCCCTCCACTCTCGCCCTCACATGTCCCTCCCAGCACGGGAGCTCGGTCTGGGCCTAGAAGGACCTTGCTCCTCTGGGGACTCCAGAGTGGCTTGGCAGGTGCTGGCTCTCACAACCCGGATCCTAGCATTGACCATCAGGACTTGTCACACCCAGCTCAGGGCTGTGCCCAGGGCTCCCTCCACTCTCTGTCCTTGGGCAGACAAGACCAGCTGTCCTCCCTGTCCTCCTCCTCCCACCCATGGGACACTGATCCGGCCCAGAGACGCCCCCAACAGCAGCATCAAACTCCTGGCCCATGGGCTGCAGCCTCAGGCTCTGGAACACAACTAGTGGAGAGGAAACACCAACTATTTGCTAGTTACTCTTCCATCGGGGGGGCCCGGTTTACCACCCTGTAGCAGGGTGACCACCCGCTCCAGCCCGGAAGGGGTTGGAAAACCCTGCAGAGGGCTGGGGATGGGCGAGGTAAAACCCTGGCTGATCGGGGAGGGGAGTGGCTTCAGCTGGGGCCACTCCCCAAACTGAGCAGCAGGGCCTTATAAGAAGGCCAGGGAAGCCAGAAGGATCAGTCTCTCTCTGCCTGTAGAGTGAGATGGGCCTGGCTGCAGGGCGCTGGAGACAGGGTACCTGAGTGGAGCAGGGCTGGGGAAAGGCAGAGTAGCTGGGGGAGCTCCAGCCTGGAAAGCCCCAGGCTGCGGCCTAGCCAACAGGTCATGGGGGTTGCAGAGGCAGCCCAGGGGTAGGCCAAGGCAGCAGGTCCAAACCCAACCTTGCCAGTGATGAGTGGCTGATACTGCAGCCTGCCCCCGGGCGTGGAGGGCTAGATGATGACTGGCAGTGGCCTTATACTGAGATGAGGTGGGGGTTCCCCTGGGAGGGGAGACCCTGAGAGAAAGGGGTTACTGCCAGGGGGCAGCACCCCATGTAAATGAGGCACCGGGGTCCTGGGAGGGCCACAGGGCCACAGGACAGGCAGATCACTGGCCTGCAGAGGGTGCTCCTGGCTGGCAGTGAGCTAATTCCCGGAAGTCACCAGCAGGAGGTGCCACAGGGGTGAGTCCGCACATCTACACCCCCCCACACACATCCACCATCAGGCAGAGAACCAGCTGGGGTTCGACCCCTCATCTCCCAGGCTTGGAGGATCCGGAGGAGGCAAGGGGAAGCTACACAGATCTCTGTGCCACACAGCTCCTGCTGGCCCCTGGGCAGCTGGGCTCCTACTGGAGCTGTGCCGAGGGACTCCCTCTCTCGTAGCTTCCTCCAGAGCCCTCCAAAGGGAACTCAACAGCAGGGAGGCAAGGGCAGCCTCCAGCTCTACTGACCGGGGGAGGAGATTCCACCACCTCCCTAGGTAACCCATTCCAGTGCTTCACCACCCTCCCAGTGAAATAGTATTTCCTAATATCCAACCTAAACCTCCCTCACTGCAACTTGAGACCATTGCTTCTTGTTCTGTCATCTGCCACCACTGAGAACAGTCTAGATCCATCCCCTTCAGGTAGTTGAAAGCAGCTATCAAATCACCCCTCATTCTTCTCTTCTGCAGACTAAACAACCCCAGTTCTCTCAGCCTCTCCTCATAAGTCATGTGCTCCAACCTCCTAATCATTTTTGTTGCCCTCCGCTGGACTCTTTCCAATTTTTCCACATCCTTCTTGTAGTGTGGGGCCCAAAACTGGACACAGTACTCCAGATGAGGCCTCACCAATGTCGAATAGAGGGGAATGATCACATCCCTCGATCTGCTGACAATGCCCCTACTTATACAGCCCAAAATGCCATTAGCCTTCTTGGCAACAAGGGCACACTGTTGACTCATATCCAGCTTTTCGTCCACTGTAACCCCTAGGTCCTTTTCTGCAGAATTGCTGCCTAGCCATTCGGTCCCTAGTCTGTAACAGTGAATGGGATTCTTCCATCCTAAGTGCAGGACTCTGCACTTGTCCTTGTTGAACCTCATCAGGTTTCTTTTGGCCCAGTCCTCTAATTTATCTAGGTCCTTCTGTATCCTATCTCTACCGTCCAGCGTATCTACCACTCCTCCCAGTTTAGTGTCATCTTCAAACTTGCTGAGAGTGCAGTCCACGCCATCCTCCAGATCATTAATGAAGATATTGAACAAAACCAGCCCCAGGACAGACTCTTGGGGGCACTCCACTTGAAACAGGCTGCCAACTAGACATGGAGCCGTTGATCACTACCCGTTGAGCCCAACGATTTAGCTAGCTTTCTATCCACCTTATAGTCCAATCATCCAGCCCGTACTTCTTTAACTTGCTGGCAAGAATACTGTGGGAGATGTATCAAAAGCTTTGCTAAAGTCTAGAAATAGCACATCCACTGCTTTCCCCTCATCCACAGACCCAGTTATCTCCTCATAGAAGGCAATTAGGTTAGTCAGGCATGACTTGCCCTTGGTGAATCCATGCTGACTGTTCCTGATCACTTTCCTCTCCTCTAAGTGCTTCAGAATTGATTCCTTGAGGACCTGCTCCATGATTTTTCCAGGGACTGAGGTGAGGCTGACTGGCCTGTAGTTCCCCAGATCCTCCTCCTTCCCTTTTTTAAAGATAGGAACTACAGTAGCCTTTTTCCAGTCATCCGGGACCTTCTCTGTTCGCCATGAGTTTTCAAAGATAATGGCCAATGGCTCTCCAATCACATCCTCCAACTCCTTTAGCACCCTTGGATGCAGAGCATCCGGCCCCATGGACCTGTGCTTGTCCAGATTTTCTAAATAGTCCCGAACCACTTCTTTCTCTACAGAGGGCTGGTCACCTTCTCCCCATACTGTGCTGCCCAGTGCAGCAGTCTGGGAGCTGACCTTGTTTGTGAAGACAGAGGCAAAAAAATCACTGAGTACATTAGCTTTTTCCACATCCTCTGTCACTAGGTTGCCTCCCTCATTCAGTAAGGGGGCCCACACTTTCCTTGACTTTCTTCTTGTTGCTAACATACCTGAAGAAACCCTTCTTGTTACTCTTAACATCTCTTGCTAGCTGCAACTCCAAGTGTGATTTGGCCTTCCTGATTTCACTCCTGCATGCCTGAGCAATATTTTTATACTCCTCCCTGGTCATTTGTCCAATCTTCCACTTCTTGTAAGCTTCTTTTTTGCATTTAAGATCATCAAGGATTTCACTGTTAAGCCAAGCTGGTCGCCTGCCATATTTACTATTCTTCCTACACATTGGGATGTTTTTTTCCTGCAACCTCAATAAGAATTCTTTAAAATACAGCCAGCTCTCCTGGACTCCTTTCCCCTTCATGTTATTTTCCCAGGGGATCCTGCCCTGAGGGAGTCAAAGTCTGCTTTTCTGAAGTCCAGGGTCTGTATTCTGCTGCTCTCCTTTCTTCCTTGTGTCAGGATCCTGAACTCGACCATCTCATGGTCATTGCCTCCCAGGTTCCCATCCACTTTTGCATCCAGGGCCACAAGGCTGAGCGTCCATGGTCGGCAGAGCCGAGCCCCGAGTTGTATGAAGGCTGCTGTCATCAGCACATCGCCATCCATAGAGGCGTCCATGACCCAGCATGTTCTCTGGTGTGTCTGCACTGCGAGTGGAGGTGTAGCTGGAGCACAAGTAGGCATCTACCTAGCCCAGGTAACCATAGCAGCATAGAGGTGGGTTGGAGCATGGGCCAGCAACCTGAGTACAGACCCAGGGTCCCTAACATGCTTGTACTCGGGTCGCTGAAGTCCACGTACCACCTATTCTACGTTCCTGTTGTTACCTGTGCCCTCTTGATCACAGCCAGCGTGGGCACTGGGTAGGCCTGCCTGAGCTACCATCACACCATCCCCTTTGCTCTGCTCACTGCCACAGAGACTGCAGAGAACCAGCATGCCAGCTGCCCGGATGGGACTCAAAATCCATTGCGCTACCTTCCACCCTGCAGGGACGTGCTGGGAATGCAGGCTCTGGTGAGCGGACGGGCAGGCAGGAGTGGCAATGGCTCAGGCTCTCTGTGATGGGCTGGATCACAGAAACCCCCTTGGGAACTGCCAACCGATGTGCCAAGACTACTTCTGCCCCTGCTTTCCTGCCCTGGCAGCTCAGGACTCCAGCACCCTGTCTTGCTGAGCCAGACACACCCGTCTGCTCCAGCGCAGACCCAGGGTCTGAATCACGTGCCCCAAAGCTGCAGGCTTAACCTGAAAGCAGCTAACAGAAGTGTTCCTGTCTTTAACACCCAGATGCCCAACTCCCAGTGGGGTCTAAACCCCAAATAAATCCATTTTACTCTGTATAAAGCTTATATAGGGTAAAATCATAAATTGTTCACCCTCTATAACACTGATAGAGAGAGATGCACAGCTGTTCCCCCGCCACCAGGTATTAATACATATTCTGTGTTAATTAATAAGTAAAAAGTGACTTTATTAAATACAGAAAGTAGGATTTAAATGGTTCCAAGTAGAAACAGACAAAACAAAGTGAATTACCAAGTGAAAATAAAATAGAACATGCAAGTCTATGTCTAAGAAACTGAATAGAGATAAATCCTCACCCTCCATGGAGTTCCAGTCAGCTTCCTTTTACAGACTAGTCTCCTTCTAGTCCGGGTCTAGCAATCACTCACACCCCTGTAGTTACTGCCCTTTGTTCCAGTTTTTTTCATGTATCCTTGGGGGTGGAAAGGCTATCTCTTGAGCCAGCTGAAGACAAAATGGAGGAGTCTCTCAGGGGTTTAAATAGACTTTCTCTTGTGGGTGGAGACCGCCTCCTCTCTCCTATGCAAAGTCCAGCTCCAAGATGGAGTTTTGGAGTCACATGGGCAAGTCACATGTCCATGCATGACTCAGTTTTTACCAGCCAAGCCACATTCCTGGGAAGGCTCAGATGTGGATTAGCATCTTCAAGTTCATTGTTGGCTTAAGCGGTTTTTGGATTGGGCACTTAATTTGCACTTTTCTCAAGAAGAGGCCAAATGCTCTACTAGGCTAGTTAAAATCAAGCCAGTACAGAGCCCATATTCCTAACTTCAAGTACAAACATGCTCCATGCCTACAAATAGGATGAATAGATTCAGTAGATCACAACCTTCACAGAGATATGTTACATGGCATATGTAGCATAAGACATATTCCAGTTATGTCATATAGACATTCATAAACATATTCCCATAAAGCATTATGGGGTGCGCCGTCACACTCTCCCTGCCCCCTGCAGCCTGGCAGCGATGGAGCTGCTCCTCGTGGACATTACCTTTAAAATCCAATTTGGGGGCTGATGTGCCATTAACTAAAACCTGAGGGAAGCAGCGACAAGGTGCAATAAGAAGCAAACGCTCCCCTCTCCTGCTTCCTATTCATCACCGTTCCCTTCCAATTTGGTGTCATTTGGCCGGCCCAGACACCTGCGCCACTTGCGGTAATACTCGCTGGCTGGAGCTGGAGCAGCGCAGGCAGGATTTATCACCGCGCACCCACCTCGGGCAGCTGTAAAATGAAAATGGAAAAAGACAGCAGCCCCCCCAGAGACCCATTGGGATGGAAGATCTGAGCATCTATTGTGAAGATGGACAGTTTTAATACCCTACAAGAGCCTACAGACGTTTGCCCTGCACGTAGCTTGTCGGACAGGGCTTCCAGCGCTGGCACAGGTCTGCTCTTGCCTCGTGATCATTTTATTATTTTGCTGACAGTTTTCCTCCGCGGCTGCTTTACGAGCTAGACAGTTTTCATTTTGGTTTAAGCCCAGGAAGCAAGTGGCAGGGCCGGGGTTAAAGGCGCTCAGGAATCGGAGCGCGTTAGCCAGGGTGCTTTATGTTTTCCTTGGACCTCACTGCCGGCTTCCCTTGACGTCGCCACGTGATGGATTCGCTCTCGGCGCCTCGCCGGATGCTCGGACACCGAAAGCCTCCCTCAGCAATTAAGGCTGAGTTTGGGCAGAGGGCTGCAGTGTGGGATTCCAAAGCCCCGATGGATGCAGACAGCGAGCGGCAGGTGGGAATGGAGCAGAGGCTGGAGCATGCACTCGGGGCCCTGCTTGATGGGCAGGCTGCTCCGTTGCCCCCAGAGAGGCTCTGGCCAGGAGGCTCAGGCAGTCAGTCAAGCTCCAGGCCTTGTCCTGACATGTGGTGACGTTGCAGTGGAAGGAGGGGGGTTGATCCCTCCAGGCCTTGGGCTGGAATTACCTGAGCAGCAAATGCTTTGTTCTAACTCCTGCTTTGAATCCAGGCTGCAGCAGCACCGACCTCCCTCGCCAGCCCAGCCCCGTCCTGAGGCAGGTCAGACAGTGACTGCCCTGCCAGGGCCTCTACAATCTGGGCTCCTGGGCACATGAGAAAGATGTCAGCCTGGCACTACTGATGCCCCGACACTCAGGGCCCTGCAGTACTTCTCTGCGGTAGCGTAGCGGTTTGTGCTAGAGACGGTCCCGAGCCAGTTCTTCTCGATCCGAAGCCAAGGGATGAATGAAGGGGGTGAGATCTGGGTTCTGGGTTGAGCCTGCTAGGACAGAGGCATCGTGCATGGGCTGGACTGGCCTCATCTCCATTTTTCTGCTCAATTCTTTCTCTGGGCAGGTGTCAAAGGCTCTGCTCACTTTAACATGGCAGTGTGGCTCAACGTGCTCCCCAACCCTCCATAAGGAATACACCATGAACCCATTGCCTGGCTCCCACCACAGAAACAGTCTAGGAAACCCGCCTCAGCCTGCAACGAAAGGCCAGGCTAGAGGGCATCTCACACTGGACAATAGGGAAAGGACAAGGGTCCAGATACAGGGCCAACAGCTAACACCAAAAAACGCCAGAGGTCGGGGGGGAAGTTGCCGGGTTTTGTGGGGCCTTGTCTCTATATTATTACATCTGCTTAGCAGTAAGAAACTAGTATTTCTGTCTTAACCAAAATTGGAGTGACAAGATGGGGGAGGTAATATAAAGACCAACTTCTGTTGGGGAGAGAGACGAGCTTTCAAGCCACACAGAGCTCTTCTTCTGGTCTGGGAAAGGTACTTTGAGAGTCACAGCTAAATACAAGATGGAACCAATTGTTTAGCATACGTAGTTAAGACAGATTTCAAAGGACCGTTCAAACTTCACCTTGAATAAGCTCTTGAAATATGTTTTAACTATGTCTGCTAAACAATCTGTTCCATCTTGTATTTCACTGAGACGCGCTGCGGTCTGGTTTATGCTACATGGTCTCACTACATCGCTCAGGGATGTGAGAAACCCACACCCCTGAGTGACAGAGACATAGCGAGTGTAGACAGTGCCATGGCGGGAGGGCTTCTCTCAGGAGGAGGATTAACTACGCCGACAGGAGAGCTCTCTCCCACTGGCGTAGATTGTCTTCATTAAAGCACTACAGTGGTGGAGCTGCATTGATGCAGCATTTTAAGTGTAGCCCTGCCCTGGGTAAGTTTCCCAGACCTGAAGAAGGGCTCCGTGTAAACTCGAAAGCTTGTCTCTCTCACCAACAGAAGTTGGTCTAATAAAAAGATATTTACCCCCCACCCCATCATCTCTCTAATATCCTGGGACCGACCCAGCTACAACAACTCTGCTTTAACCAAGATTGCTCTTTTCCACTTGGGCTAAGCTCTTAACCCTTTCGCTACTGGCCCTCCACTTCATCCGCCATGATATTCATCCATTGATATTCTAGTGAACTAGTGACTATTATTACATACGCAGAACGTTCACAGCATAGCGGGTGAGTCCTACCATAACATTGCCAGCTCTACAGGTTTTGCTGTATCAAGACACACATTTGGTTATTCTTGGATATTCCCGATACCTTCGGTACCCAAGAGGGGCCACCTAGCTGGATTACATGGACTATTCAGAAGCGCAACAGAGTCATTCAGGTTGGAGAACCCTGCAGCTTCAATAGAATCATAGAATATCATGGTTGGAAGGGACCTCAAGGACTGAATTCACAACCCTGGGTTTAGCAAGCCAATGCTCAAACCACTGAGCTATCCCTCCCCCCACTGAGTTTAGAAGGTGCTTTTTTCCTTTTGCACAGTCAGGACGTCGCTGGTGCATAGCAGGATGGGTGCGTTCCACTTGGCTGTACCTGTGACATTCAGGCAAAGCGGTCAGCGGGCTATCTGTCTCAGCTCGCAGCGATCGGAAGCTGGTGTATGGTTTAAACAATCCATTTCTCTCCAGCGTAGCTGTTTATTTGGAAACGTGCCATCGCTCAGGTTCTTTTTCTGTTCGGTTTCTTATTATGACACATCAGTGCAGTCATTAGCACCTCGCATTCAGTGGCAATCTCTTTCCTATGGAAGCCATTATGATGTGAGATTATGAGCCCAAAATCATTTTAGCAGTACTCGGGGGGGAGGAGACCATTATCTTGTCTAATGAAAGTTATTCTAATGTTAAAAAAAGCACTGAAGGAACAACACACGAGAAGCAACACACTGTTCACAGTAGCACCTCCAGCCAAATCAGCTCAGTGTTAGCATCGCTGTCAGTGCTGGGCTTAGGGTCCAGCTGGGTGGGTAGACAGGCCTGCCTTAGTTCTGCCCGAGCTAGCTCCTGAAAACGGCAGTGTTGCCAAAGCAGTGGGTAGCGACTCAGGACGGGCATATCCAGGGAGTTGGGAGGGTTTGTGCTTTGGCCTGAGCTGCGGCCAATGCTGCTGTGGGCACACCGCTATTCTCAGTGCGCTCGCTTGAGTAGAGCTGGCCCGCGTCTGCCTACCAGGGCTGGGAAGCAGCCTCCCAGCTGCTGTGTGGTGGTAGGGAAGGGTGGGTGGGTGGGCTGGTTGGTTGCACCTTAACTTGGACAGCTTTCAAGCTCATTCAAACACCTTATCTTTAATAAGGACAATCAGTTTGAACTCCTGGAATTCTGAGGACATTTGGGGGGAAGCCACTGACTGGATCAAGAAGGGTGAATTCACAAATTATGGGCCTGATTCTCCACTGCTTCACACCTTGTTTGGTCATTCAGGTCCCGATCAGCATTTTTAACTAGAGAGCTGGTTGAAAATTGGAATTTCTGTTCCATGGGGAAATTCCAATATTTCAACATTTGTTTATATCCTGCACTGGTCTGGAAAACTGAAAGGTCATAATTTTCACAGAACAGAAAGTTTAAAAAAAGTCAATTTGGCAATATCGAAGGGTTGTGTTTGGACATTTGTGAGAGTAACAAAAATTATTTCAGCATTCCCAAATCAAAACATTTTCATTTTGGCTGAGTTCAGCATTGAACTGTGGCTGGCTGGATTACATCTCCCATGATACACTGTGGTTATGCAACTCCCATGATGCACCACGGCATTCAGTCAGAAAAAAGACCACAGTGCATCATGGGAATTGCAGCCCAGCAAGGGACCCTGGCCCATAGAGGAGAATGGGGGCAGGAGGCACCTGAACTACAACTCCCAGGAAGCACTGCAGCAGCTCCAGGAGACACAGGCTAATGCTGAATTGATCCAAAACTAAATGTTTCAGTTCAGTTTGTTTCAGTCTTGGTGATCCTAAGGACCCTATTTCATTGTGATCTTCCATCAGCAAAACTGAAATTTTCCTGCATTCTCCATGGAAAAAACATTCCAATGGAAATTTCCCCAGCAGGCGGCTCTACTGCATTATAAGTATGCATTCACTTCTGTGGAGCTGCTCAGGAGCTTAAAGTTAAGCATGTGCTTAAGGGTTTTGCCTGACCCTTCTTCAATGTGGGTGTGAAATGTCACTTTATTGTCATGATAAAGTTTTGCCTCCAGTTTGCAAAAGGCAGAAGGAATCAGTCCTGGAGTTTGGAGTTGCTAATGTAGCATTGTGTGAGTGACACTGGAGTTAAGGCTGTTACAATTCTTTCATTCTTAATCCTCACTTTCAAGCACTGAGTCATTGCCTGGCCTTTTCTCTGAAATGGCTTGTGCTAGGTTTCAGCCCAGAAGTTTTTGTCCTTTGGGGAAAGTTTAGAAAAGAATCAATTGAGCTGGCTTTGAGTTATCTGGCAACAAGAAAAAAGATGTTCCTGCTGTCAGAAATCTGGCACATACTTTGTCTGAAGTCAGATCTGTTTTTACACTTCGGCAGGGAGGCGCCTGTGCTGCAACTCTGGAAATTTGAATCCAGATATAAACTTCCCTAAGAATCTGGGGTGGAGGGGACGGTCTGATTTAGGGCTGGGGTTCAACCCATTGTGTAAGGGAGTCAGGAGCTAGGGCCCTGCCCAGAGATGCAGAACTGTTTCTATTGAGTCACCTGGTTTTAGGTGCTAGGACCCTCCAAAATGATGTAGAGTGATAGCTGGTGATTCACCTTGACAGCCAGATCAGGTAGGTCCCATTATCTTCAATTAAGGATTCCAAAAGGCTAAAGCAAAGGGAACTAGGAACAGGAGCAGAGGGGTCCTGCTGGGAGAAGCTTAGGAAAAGGCAAACTCAAAAGGCCTAGTTTTATATTTTGTTGTTCTAAACCTATGGAGGGGAAGAGTTTGGGGTATTAACCCCGTGTGTGTGTGTGCTGTGTTGAAAGCGAGGTTGGGCTAAGCCTATTCACGCCAGGACAGAGAACAGGACTAGCCACATCATTCAGAGATGCATTCAAACTTACCCAAAGTTTGAGGGTTTTCAGTGCCCATGTCCACTTCATCAGCGCATGTATCTGCATACATGGGGACTGGTCCTGTGACTAACAATGCAGAGAAGAATTGTCTCCTTTTTCCCTGGTGCTCCCCCATCTGTTTGTCTGTCTCCATCTGTCCCCTCTTGCCTAAGATTCTAAGGCCCAGATCCTCAAAGGTATTTAGGGCTCTATAGGGGTGCGAATTGCAGAGCGCTGTAACGTGTTGAACTCTAATTGCCCCGTGTAGATTTGGCTGATGCAAACTAAAGGGTACCTAGTGCACGCTGACGTAGTCCCATTTCAAACAGAACTTCATTAATATGAGCTAAGTAAGGTGGGGGAGGGATAGCTCAGTGGTTTGAGCATTGGCTTGCTAAACCCAGGGCTGTCAGTTCAATTTTTGAGGGGGCTACTTAGGGATCTGGGGCAAAAATTGGTCCTGCTAGTGAAGGCGGGGGCTGGACTCAATGACCTTTCAAGGACCCTTCCAGTTCTAGGAGATTGGTATATCTCCTATTATTATATAAAGTACTCTTCCATTTGCACCAGCAGGGTCTACACAGGAGAGTCAGAACACAGCACGTTAGAGCGCTCTGCAAGTCGCACTCCTGCAAGCTGTGGTGCCATGTAGACAAGCCCTTAGAACTGCTTTCAATGGAAGTTAGGAGCCTAAATACATTTGAGGATCTGGGCCAAAGTTCTTTAGAGGGAAGGACTTTCTTTTTGTTCTCAGTGCCCAGCACGATGGGGCCCTGATCCTGGCTTGGGACCTGTCGGAGCTACCACGATCAGATGCGAAGAATAATACATGCACACGTTAATGGAGTGGAGCTATCGCTCTTCACTGCAGTGCATTTTGCTGTATGTTCACAAGCATCTGCACAGGTTTATTTGCATATACAATTGTTCCAGTAAAATGCCCTTATGATTATCTGACTGCAAAGCCTGTTGCAATGCTGACAGGTGCAGGAGCAGAGATTCAGGGTAGTGTAGAAACCTGGTTTCTGAATTCCCTGACTTTGGTGTGAACGATAGTTCACCCTTAGCGTTGCATTAACATATCACCTAGGCAAACAGACAGGTGTAAGACCCCAGGCTTCACAAGGGCTGCAAACCCTGCAGTCAGAGCTGTAGCAACACCTGGGTGATGATTTGTTCAGCTGAACGGTTTCACGTATATCACAAACCGCACATCAGGGCTGCCTTCGGTGAGTGGGGATCCTATGCGACACTTATGAGCAAGTCCCACCCCATGCCTGCATGCCCATGATATTGTGCAATGTTGCGGCCAAAAGGGCGAACACAATGTATAAAGGGGACTCTCAGGCAGGAATAGGGAGGTTATTTTATCTCTGGATTTGGCACTGGTGCAACCGCTGCTGGAATCCTGTGCCTAGTTCTGGGGTCCGCAATTCAAGGAGGAGGTTGATATATTGGAGAGGGGTCAGAGAAGAGCCACAAGAATGATTAAAGGTTTGGAAAACCTGCCTTTAGGAGAGAGACTAAAGGAGCCCCGTCTGTGAACACAGAGACGGCTAAGTGGGGATTGGATTGAAGTCGATCAGTACCTGCCTGGGGAACAGAAATTAGATACCAGAGAACTCTTCAGTCCAGCCAACGAAGGTCCAATGAGATCCAGTGGCTGGAAGTTGAAGCAAGACAAATCCAGACAAAAATAAGGTGCAAACTTTTAACAGTGAGGATAATTAGCCATTGGGACAATTCGCAAGGTGGATTCTCCATCACTGGACATTTTAAAATCAAGATGGGATGTTTTTCTAAAAGATCTGCCCCAGCTCCCTGGGAGTAATTCAGGGCGGTTCTCTGGCCTGCGCTAGGCAGGAGGTCGGACTAGATGATCACAGTGGTCCCTTCTGACCATATAACCTCTGTATCTTTGGCACATACCACCCTTGGTCACCTCCCTCAGCCAGTGTCCTCATCCCTAGCCACCTCCTGGGACTCCCTCCCCTGGCTTGTTTGAGTCTGTGTTCCCTGGTGATTCTGTCCCCCACCCCCATCCCAAACAGGTCAGGAAGCAGAGGGCTGGAGCTCAAGAACAACACCCCAGGTAAGGGTGTGAGGCTGGGCAGTCAGGGAATCTGCCCCACGCTGCGACCAGAGTCAGACAGGGCAGCAGGTGGGGTCCAGGATGGCATTCTGGAATTTTGTGTGGCCCAGACTGAAGGCCATGGATGCCAGTCCAGGATTTAGACCAGGGTTTGTTGAGGCCACGTACCCAGGCAGCAGACGCCACTGGCACACCTGGGAGCCCTTCGACTGGAAGCAGCAGGACCCCTCAAGAAGGAGGTACAAAGCACAAGGACCTGCACTGAGAAGCTGAGCAGGCAGCACTGCAGCAGGAAATCACATGGGAGGAGGAGGGAGATGGCACTAGGACACACAATATTACTTATTCAGTAGGGCTTGGAGCTGTTTGCATGGCAGCAATGATCTTTCGTCAATTACACCAGGCTAAGCCCATCCCTCACCTGAGTTAGCCTCATTTCAGCTCCACCATCCTTTTCATTTTTAGCCTAACTGCCATGTCATTAATTTCGTGTCCCTGGCAGACGTAACACGTGCTGAGGGTCTCTCAGGGGACAAGCCGGAATCCACCCAAACAGCCTGGCGTTCAGGGAATAGACACAGGGACATGCAGAGGGGGGTTCTCTCTTATACCGTCCAGATCTTTCTTACTTGCTTGTAAAGAAACACGGCCCCGCCTGCATTTTTTCTGAATGATTCACAGGGGATGTAGAGACTTCGAATTTTTCTCTAGCTTGAAAAGCTACAATAGCTAAGTACGGATTTTAGATCCTGGCCCATGTTCCATCAGGTTTGATGGAGGGGCACATTTTGCCATATCAGTTTGTTAGTGTGGGCTCAAGATCTTTTAACAATCGCATTAAGTCACTGCTAGGGGCTACTGGCTGCCATCAGGAGGGCTCAGACCCACAGTTAAGCACAGACCTTGTTAGCGCCAATGGCTGAGGCCAAACATTCTCTTTCAGGCCCAGCAGAAGGAGCAGCCAAGCCCCTTTCTGTAGTAAAGGCAGCTGCAAACAATGGAGGCAGCTGCCAATGACTACGCCCATGGCCGGGCTGAGCTAGACTGTGTGGGCCGAGGGGTTTCCTTGGCTGCAGACATGGGCTAGCCTGTGTGTGGTTTGGGCAGAGAAAGCCAGGGGGAGGATTGCAAGCAGGACTCTGAGAGGAGACAGAGGGAGAGAGCTTCTTGGGCACAGACCTCACTAGAGGGGCGGGCTTGGGGGTTTCTGAGCACAGACGCCACCTGCTGTTTGGTTTGTGTGTTTAGAGAAACAGGACTTTGTGGGCAGGGTTGCTCCAAGCCTAGACCTGACTTGTATGATACATTCCTCACCCTCATGGAAACAACCCAGCAAGGCCCTGAACACTGGCAAACCGCGTGGCCCAAGGAGCAACAGTATAAAAAAGAAGAGAGAACAGGGTGGGGGTTGGGGAAAGGGAACCCGGAGTTGCCGCTGCCTGGCCTGTATCTGTGCTGTGCAGAGAGGACTTCGCTCTCCAGGGCTGTCAATCCATCACCTTTCACCGGCTCAAAGCAGAGACGATGCCATGGGGGTCACGTGCCCCCCGTCTCCTCCGAGTAGCTGCTTGGCTTGTAGTGAGCATGCTCAGTAACATCTGCTGAAGCTACAGGCTTCACTCTGCACCCCCCACCCCACCCCCCGGGCAGGTACAGGTCATCTCTAGCTCAAAGTGTATTTTGATAAAGAAATGAACTATGCAATTGTAACCCATGTGCCCAATAGGGAGATCCCTTTTTAAGGGACCTATGGGGCCGGGGGAGGAGTAAGAGTGAGTTGTATCTGGGTCACTGTTGCTAGGCAGATTTAGCCCTCCATATGCAGAAGTTTCTGGAATTGGGTGGGGTAATTTGGGGTCTGCTCCACTAGGTTCCCTGTTGCTGGGAAGGCAATTCAGGGCCGTGCGGCTGCTTTGCACAAGGAGAGAAGCTGAGCCCAGGAGCAGGCTGTTCTCCCTAACTTGGAAACATTTTGCCCGCAGCTAGTGACATTGTTAACCCCCAGCAGGGAAGCCTGGGCCATGTTAATGGTAGATGGGAAAATTGGGAGGGAAACATTTTTTTATTTTAAATGTATACTTGGAAAGTTGTTTGATTTCAGCCAAACTGTTTAAGTTAAATTGTCTCAGCTAGTGGAATTCACCAACTTTTCTTTAAATGTGATAATGGGGAAAGAGTCGTTTATATTTTGCTATTCTCAGGTTTGCATTTTCTTGTAACGGGTTTTTTTTTAAATCTATACACTTAACTGGGTGCTTGGTTAATCAGTCATCCGGCTGGCTAACAGTGATTGCAGAAGAGGAAGAGTGCATGATTCTAACTGAAGATTCCCACAAGTTAGTGGAGGGAAGATGTTGCTTTTGACTCAGCCGACTGTAGGTTTAGTGAGCAAAGACTCTGAAACTCAGGTGAACTCAGCCGAAGCTTTTGGGAACTCTGAGTTTCCTCTCACTGTATTTCCGTGGGGATTGACCTGTTTAGATTTCATTTGTTTTCTTTATTTGTTTATGTACAGCTGTGAAGATAATGTACATGGATTATAAAATAGCCTTGTTATGTTGTAAAAATTAAGTTGTGTTTCTTTATCATAAGATTTTATAAAGTTGTTACTTAATTAAATTCATTCCTTTTGTTGTTTTGGGGACTTGAATGTGGGGAGGTTGACCCTGTGCAATCCTTGCTGAAAATCCTTAGAGGCTGAATTCTGGGTCTCCAGCTGCTTTTCTATGAGAGTTCGGAGGGTTTTTCTGGCACTGGAAAAGGTCAGTGAAGTGAACGCTAACCCACAGAATCATAGAATCTCAGTGTTGGCAGGGACCTCAGGAGGTCATCTAGTCCAACCCTTTGCTCAAAGCAGGACCATCCCCAACTAAATCATCCCCCCAGCCAGGGCTTCGTCAAGCCTGATCTTAAAAACCTCTAAGGAAGGAGATTCCACCACCTCCCTAGGTAACCTATTCCAGTGCTTCACCATCCTCCTAGTGAAAAAGTTTTTCCTAATATCCAACCTAGACCTCCCCCACTGCAACTTGAGGCCATTGCTCCTTGTTCTCTCATCTGGTACCACTGAGAACAGTCTAGATCCATCCTCTTTGGAACCCCCTTTCAGGTAGTTGAAAGCAGCTATCAAATCCCTCCTCATTCTTCTCTTCTGCAGACTAAACAATCCCAGTTCCCTCAGCCTCCCCTCATAAGTCATGTGCTCCAGCCCCCTAATCATTTTTGTTGTCCTCCGCTGGACTCTTTCCAATTTTTCCACATCCTTCTTGTAGTGTGGGGCCCAAAACTGGACACAGTACTCCAAATGAGGCCTCACTAACGTCAAATAGAGGGGAGTGATCACATCCCTCAATCTGCTGGCAACGCTCCTACTAATACAGCCCAATATGCCATTAGCCTTCTTTGCAATAAGGACACATTGTTGACTCATATCCAGCTTCTCATCCACTGTAACCCTTAGGTCCTTTTCTGCAGAACTGCTTCCTAGCCATTCGGTCCCTAGTCTGTAGCAGTGCATGGGATTCTTCCGTTCTAAGTGCAGGACTCTGCACTTGTCCTTGTTGAACATCATCAGATTTCTTTTGGTCCAATCCTCTAATTTATCTAGGTCCCTCTGTATCCTATCCCTACCACTCCTCCCAGTTTAGTGTTATCTGAAAACTTACTGAGAGTGCAGTCCACGCCATCCTCCAGATCATTAATGAAGATATTGAACAAAACCGGCCCCAGGACCGACTCTTGGGGGCACTCTGCTTGGGGTAACCCAAGGGTTACCCAATCATAAGATAATTGCAGGTTGTGATTATAGCTTGTGAATTGGATGTAGGAGCAATAAACCCAGACTCAATCCAGAGCTGCTTTATTTGGGAAGGATCCAAGGTGTAAACACTGAAAATGGAGTTCATGGGAAATGTCTGTTTTAAGGAAACTTTATTGCAGGGCCCGAGGATGTACCCACTGCGGTCCACGGAAACTTTTTTAAAAGTTCTTTCATCCGGCCCTCATGGCTGCCAGCTGTGGGCAGGGGGTGGGAGGGGAGCAGGCAAGATAGAGTCACATGCCCCTCTCCCCACAACGTTGCTCCATCCTGCTGCTCCTGGGACCCTCCCAGGGGTTGTACATGTCATTAACTCCGGACAGCTCCGCTCCCTGCAAGCGGTTCCCTATCGCTGCTGTTGCCGGTGGAGCTGCAGAGGAGATACCCATGCAGCCACACTGCCAGCTGTCTGCTGCAGGCTCCGCCCCCCACAGCTCCCATTGGCTGGGGGAGAGGGACAGAGATACCATCACTAGTTGCTGGGCAGAGTCAGCCATGGAGGCAGCATCATTAGTTGCCGGGCAGAGTCAGCCAGGGCAGCATGAAGCCAAGGGAGTGAGGGAAAAGGGTGGGAAACGGGCCGGGAGGTGGCACGAACACCATCTTCAGTGACATTATTGGCCCACTGGGAGGGTTTGAGGACTGGCACTGGCCCTAAGGTAAATTGAGTTTGAGACCCTGCATGAGAGTAAGCCCGACATGTCTGATGTCCTGACCCTGGGACCCGGTCGTGCAGCCAAGCTGTTGACTTCAGTGGGAGGCTGGATGCAAGGCGGCAGGACTGCACTTACACCCTAATTCATTTATAATTAGAATGTTACAAGCCACTTTGATTGAAATGAGTCCTGGGCCTGAGGCCCCACCCAGGCGGAGTTGGGGAATATGCCGTTGAGGGAAGAAATGGTGGTGGTGAAGATAGCGCTCTCCGGAAACGAGGACACTAGGAATATTGTGACATAAAGTGGGTGGGTGGCAGTTCTCTGAGCCCCAGGCCCTGCCTGCAGCGCTCAGGCCCAGCAGTTGGGATGGGCAGTGGGCAGTTCTTCAAAAGATAGAGAAGACGGGCACCCCCCCACCCCTTTCCCACCACTGCACTTCGCAGCTGTCCCGTCACCCTCAGATCTGCAGTGTCTGCACCTCACCTGTACAGGTGGGAGTGGGAGAAGGATCTATTGAGTGATGGATGCACTAGGCTGCTGTCATTCCCTTGGCCTGGCCCTAAATCCCTGCTCTGCAGCAGCATGCAAGAAGCCCTCGAGGAGCCAAGGGCCACATAGCCATGCAGAGACTCTGCAGCGGAGGTGCACTGGTTCTGCGGCAACCAGGCAGGATGGAGGAAGGGGCAGGGTTTGCTCCTTAGGTGCACGCGGGGGGGCAGGACTCTTCACACAACGAAGCGACTTCTTCCCACGCGCATCTGCACGCTCTGCTAATAGACAGCGCCCAAAGTGTGGACTCTCTGTGCTCGGCAGCATGTCGCTCTCCCTGGCCTTGGAAGCTGGTGCCAGCACCGCTGCCATGTGATTGGACAGGCCTTTCCGGCCTAGCTGGGGTGAGCAAGTCCATGTGCACCACGGGCTGCTCTGGCTCCCAGAGCTCTGCAGAATAGCTGGGACCTATCCGCACCACTCCACTGCAATGCCAGAGTGTGTCTGAGCACCGCCTCGACTGCCACGTCCATGCCAACAGACTGGGAGGCAGCTGGTGTTGAGAGGCCTGTTCCCTGCTGCTTTGGTTTATGATGGGTGCGCTCCACAGGATCCCAGGATCACAGAACCATAGGGGAAGCCCTGTCTGCTTATCTCTTCCCTTCTGCTTGGGTCTGGGTTCTTCCCAGGACTTTCTAGGGCTGTATCCAGTTTTGTTTTAAACATCTCAAGCACTAGGGCATCTGCTGTTTCCCCAGCCAGAGAGTTTCCCAGACACTCTGCTTAACTGTCTCTTTGCTCAGCTTCATTCCATCACGCCTGGCCAATTATTTCATTAGGGTTATTTTGGGGAACGATAGATATTTGATGGACCCTGTGTGACTCCAAACTGTGTATTATGGGCTGGGAATGTGGCTGGGAAACCTCTCACTGCAGATAAATAGGTAACTGTTTTACCTCTAAACACGGATAGCATGGCTGTTCAGCGACATAATTCAGTCTGTTTGCTCCTCCCTGATACGGAATGACACCCTGAATCAAGCGGAAACATCACAAAGAACGGCCCATAAAGCAGGGGGACACTGCCGTGGAGCTGGGAAAGGAGCAAAAAGACACTTTTCAATGTAACTTCCAGCCATTTCATAGAGTTTCAGCAAAATCTTTGTACCCACCTGTTGTCTCTTGCCTTAATTAGACACTGGAGCAGGGACTGTCTTTCTGTTCTGTGTTCGTAGATCACCTAGCACAATGGGGGCTGGATCAATGATTGGGGACCCTAGATATTACAGCAATCGAAATAATAATAATGTGCTTGAGTGCCCTGATTCCATGGTGATGGGCCCAAGAAGCTCTTTTGATGGTACCTGAACCGAATCCAAAGCATTCCCTAAGAACAAATCACGCATTTGTGCAGGCGCTTTCCCTCCTAGCCAACAACATGCATGCACCAGAAGCCCCTGAACACATGGTGTGGAACTGAACAGCTGGGGCTGTAATGTTTTTCTAGCGCGTGGTGACCCCTGACCGACAGTAATGGCCTGTTACTGCAGTCCCACAAGCCCTATCGGCAGAAGCACAAATAAACAATCCAAACTCAAATGCGCAGCCTCCCAGAAACCAGAGAGGAGAGCTCCTTGTGCTAACACCCGTCACGCAGCAGAGAAAGAGGCCAGCATGGCAGCTGGTAGCATCCGCGTTGCTTGGCCAGCAGTTCACGTGTTCCAGTCCCACGCCAGGATGGGAACTGCGATCCAGAGCAGGCACCGTTACAAGCGATGTCCTTCCGATGAGACATAAAGCAAGCGCTGCCACTGGTGAGCTGCCCGGGTGGGTACAAATGATCCCAGGGCATTTTCTGCAAGGAGCAGAGCATAACCGTTCCTGCTCGTCGTAACTACATCCCAGGCTGCATGTGCAGCATTTCTCTGTGCGGTCACTGCACCGCAGTGTCTCGGGAAGGGCTGTGAGACAGCTGGGGGCTGAAAGCCTGTGTAGAAAAGCCCCCATGCCCTTTGTGTGCCATGGGGGTCAATTCACATTGCTTTAAATGCCAGATTTTGTTATTTTTCTCCTTTGAGCTCAGACCGTCTCTGCTAATAGGCTGCTGGTGCCGTCTGGCTCGAGGGACCCAAGGAGGGAGCGAGGGGCACTGTCATTCAGAAGAGAGCCTCCAATTCAGCATCACTTCAATCCCAGACCGTCACCTTCCTGGAGATGAAAGGCCCCTCTGAAGGGCAGAGCTGCTGTGTATTCCAAGGGATGGCATGACGTGTGCACCGCTGGATACTGTCTGAACGCTGTGCCTAGCATCTCCCCAGGCTTCCTGTCACACTGGTTGGCTGAGTTTAGTCAGACAGCGATGCGGGGACCGTACAGAATCAGGCTGTGACTCAGTGACGGGTCTCTGGGGGAGATCAATGGCTCAGCAAACTTTCAAAGAGTTTCCTGGGTCAACGTGTTATAGGCTATTTCCACCAATCTGTTTATCACCAAAATCCCACGTGGGCAACAGGCATCAACACAGGCTCTGGGCCTGATTCTGTTCTCAGTTGCACCGTTAGAAATCCCAGTGAACCTCACCGAAGCCAGCTGCTGAGCGCCAGGCCCCTTGCCCAGAAGTGGATGGACCGGAGCCACCATGGCTTCCTTATTTTAGGAGAGGAAGGATGGTCCAGTGGTTAGGTGTTAGTCTAGACTTCAGGAGCCGCAGCTTCAGTTCTGTGCATTGCAACACACTCCCTGTGGCCAAGCCACTCAGTCTATCTGGGCCTCAGTTCTGTGCTGGTGAAGTGAGGATACCAGCCATGGCCTGCCTCAGAGAGGTGCTGTGAGGAGAAATACGTAAAAGCTCTGATACCAAGGTGTCACGGAGTCCCCGGGCGATGCTCTGGAACTGCTCCCCCAAAGCCAGTCAGGACTTTGGGGAGCCTCCTCTCCCTTGGAGCAGACTGTCTTCAGGGCAAGACGCTCATACGTCTTCACCTCCTGGGTCTCTCCTTGGAGCATTCAGCATGTGCCCCTCCGTGCGCTTCCCCCAGCGAGTCCGCCCAGATGGGGTCCTGGGGAAGCCACAGGGTCCTGCACCCCCCCACTTCGCAGTCAGACGTGACTCTCGGCCAGACAGTAAAAACATTACAGCCCCAGCCAGAGATTTATTCGATGGCAGGAACATGGTCTAAAACAGAGCTTGTAGGTACAGAGAATGGGACCCCTCAACCAGGTCCATTTTGGGGCCCAGCGAGCCAGACAACCCCGTCTGCCCTCACTTCCCAACCCCAGCCAGCTCCAAACTGAAACCCCCTCCAGCCCCTTCTTCTCTGCTGAGTTCCTTTCCCAGGCCAGGACGTCACCTGACCTCTTTGTTCTCCCACACCTTTAGCATCCCCTTGCAGGGGGGAAAGGGCCGGGCCATTAGTTGCCAGGAGACAGAGTGTTGGCCAGAACTGAGGCCCCCACACAGTATTCAGAGGAAACATTAAGAACAGCCCCACTTCATCATACAAGGTAATGGAGGCCGGATCAGTACAGAAAACCACAAAACACGGGGGAAGGGGGAGGGGAGGGGGATTTATGAATAATAATAATCCCATTACTACCTGAGAGACAAGGTAGATGAGGTAACCCTCCCCCACCCTGTCTCTCTAATATCATGGGACCCACATAGCTACACCAGTACTGCACACGGCAGTCTAGGACTCCCTGGCAGCTGCCCAGAGCCAGCCACCCTCAGTCAACAAGTAACACAACCCCACAAAACACAGTCAATGGAACTTGTCCCCTTTATTCATGCACACATTAGCGAACCTGTATTTTACGAGCAAGTGACCTGTGGCAGCTGCACTGGGGCTGTGAGCTGTGTCTGTCTGAAATGGGTAACAATAAACAAACTCAAGATCTGGCTCTCTGCACCTTTAAACGAACAAGCAAACGCCAAAGGAGACCATCCCCATGTTTCAGTGAGGCCCTAAACTGGCCCTACAGTGCTTGGCTAGAGCTGAGCTCAGGTCCTGGCCCAGGCGCCCTCGGCACTGGCCTGCGGGGGAAGCAGACAAGCCTTCTTAACCGGCCTGCGAGGCCTCGAGTGGTCAGTGTCCCCTCCTGGCACTCCTAGGCCTCGAGACCAGTGGTTCTCAAACTTATTTGATCGTGCCCCCACTTCTTTATGCCTGGAGTCATCTAGGCCCCACCTCCCACCAAATACAGACACCACCGCCCAGCTCTAAAGGCATAGCAGAGAGAAGTGGCTGCGGCCAGCTGCCCAGCTCTGAAGGCACAGGGGAGAGCAGCGGCTGCTGGCCAGCCGCCCAGCTCTGAAGGCACAACGGAGAGCAGTGGCTGCTGGCTGGGCGCCCAGCTTTGAAGGCACGGTGGAGAGCAGTGGCTGCTGGCTGGGCACCCAGCTCTGAAGGCACGGTGGAGAGCAGTGGCTGCTGGCCAGCTGCCCAACTCTGAAGGCACGGCGGAGAGCAGTGGCTGCTGGCCAGCCACCCAGCTCTGAAGGCACGGCGGCGAGCAGTGGCTGCTGGCCGGGCGCCCAGCTCTGAAGGCACGGTGGAGAGCAGTGGCTGCTGGCCAGGCGCCCAGCTCTGAAGGCATGGCGGAGAGCAGCGGCTGCTGGCCAGCTGCCCAACTCTGAAGGCAGCGCCGCCACCACCAGCAGCGCAGAAGTAAGTGTGGTATGGTACTGCCACCTTTACTTCTCTGCTGCACTGTGGGGAAACTGCCTTCAGACCTGGGTGCCTGGTCAGCAGCCACCGCTCTCCTAAATCTTTTCACACACACCCAGAATATATTCCACTCCCCCGCAGGCCTGGCCTAAGTGGGTTTTCCTTAAGCAGGGGATGTCCGGGATGCCAATGCCTCCAAGGAGGGCTGAGAAGGCCTGAGAGACTCCACCACAGACCATCTCTAACCCACAGGTCTTGGTAAATATCCTATGTCTCCAACACACACGGTAATATCTAATAATGCATGAGTTCACCAGGGAACAAAACTGAGAAAGCAAAAGGAAACACAGCCAGGGAAAGAGAAGCCCTTCTCCTCCTCTGGATCGCTCCATTTAGCCCCCAGGAAATCCTGTAGCACAGCAATATGGGGCAGAGTGAGCAGAAGGCCATGATGATTGCTGTGTTGGGATGGAGACCGTAGAAGAAGCTTCAAACCAGGAAGGGACCAAGCCACCTTGGCTCCAATCCTCTGCCTCCCAATCAGATCTACTTCTCTAACGGGCTTGCTGGTGTGGGGACCTGGATTTTGAATCTCTGCATGTGGGAGTGATCAGGGCTAGTTGCTGCATTTTGCTTCACCTCGATATAGAAAGATCCTGATTGCTGAGCTATTCTCCCTCCCAAGTCCCAGGAACATGCCACAGAACTTAGGGTGCGGTTGGCCGCCCAGGGTACCAAAGACAGAGGGCAGAAGGAGAGTTGTGATTTGCAGCCTGACGTAGTGGGGTTCTCAGTGACATGCATCACCAGCGCAGGTGAGAGAGCAAGAATGTCAGTGCCAAGAGGTTAACAGGAAAAGCATTTTAAATAAATAAACTAATCTCTGGAAAGATTCCCCTCTGGGGCAGGTTACAAAGCATCTGAAATTTCACGTAATCAGTTGTGGAGCAAAACACAGCATCCAACCCAGCTCAGGCTCATGGGAGCTGACAGCTGAATGACTAACAATGTGGCGAAATCAGGGCTGCTTTCCCCAGAGTTAATCCCCCTGCACTCAGGGATCATGGGAGCTGAAGGGGCCTTCGCTACAGCTTCTTGATCGCACCACTAGAATCAACACGTTTGGAGCAATTTCAGCAGCTTCCTGCTTGCTGCCTTCCTGCTGAAATGCAGCTGCATGGTGGCTTGGCACCATGCGCCAGACCCAGAGGCGCTGGAACGGGGTGACTCAGAGGGACATGGCTATGCCCTCTCACTTTTTACCAGCCGTCAGGGCAAGTGGCGGGGGCGGAGGGGGCGGAGAGCAGCGAGAAGGGTGCGGGGTCTTGGGAGGAAGAGGCGACGTGAGTGCGGGGCCTCCAGGGAAGGGGTGACAGAAGGGCGGGGAAAGAAGGGGTGTAGGGCAGGACCACAGTTCAGGCACCGGTGGCCCCCCTATGCTTTTAGGGAGCTTCCACCACTCCTGGCCAGACCATCGTGGTCCATGAGGTTAAGCGGGGTGGGCTATGGAGTGGGGCTGGGGGAAATATTCAGAAGCAGCCAAGGATTTCTGTCCATTGAGCCTGATCCTACTGTGTCTGCACGGGTGTAAAACAGGAAAAACCCCACTCAAGTCAAAGGCGCTTTGCCTGTGCACAGGTGGTGTGAGTGAGAGAAGAGAGGGGCCTGTTGTTTCCAGAGGAGCTCTAAGAAAGATGGGACTAGCTCTGGCATCATCTGAAGTCATTCATTGTACTGGTTTTGGTTCATTTCAAACTGTGAGTGGTAGTCGGGAGGGGCCAGCAACCGCCAGCTGAGGGGCGGGCTCTGCCCATAGCTACGATTCGTTCCAGTCGTCACCGTGTGCCGTTCTTCCCACACTGCGGGCTCAGCCGGGGTAAAGTCGATGGAGCCCTGTCAGTTTACGCAGGGCCGTCCTTAGGATTTATGGTGCCCTAGGCGAGATTATTAAACTGGTGCCCCTGTGCCTGATCTGCTCTTAGCAACACAAATATAAGCATACAGTATTGGAAAACTTGCCACATTCACGTTATTAAAACCAGTTTAACTTAATTAAGCACACTGTAATGCTGATGCACTAGCAATAAAGAAGTAGCCCTATAGAAAAAATTCTGATTTGACAGAATGATACAAATAATATAATTTTTGTAATTTGTCAAAATTTTATTGGAAATGTATATGAAGAGGTATTGAAACAAAGATTTATTTTTAATTAAAAGCAATCTTTCTGGCTTTTTTGGCTGCAAAATCAGTTTAATAAGCTGGTTTTCCAAACAGTGGGAAAATATAACCCTAGTTTTACTGCTAGGTAAAGCACAAAGTGACCAAAATGAAGTCAGCACAGAATCATCTCATCTAGATTAAGGTAGCACAAAAATGTTACAGAAGTCCTATTGTGCCTTATTTTTGTTTGGAAAGACATTGGCACTAGCAGCACATTCACATGATAAAATACATGATAAATCACTGTCTCTAAAGTTCCATCAAAAACTGACATTTTCACAGCTCTAGCATGATCTGCTGTACAGATTCTTCACAAGGAAGTGTCCCTGGCCTTTTTAACTCATATTAACTATGTATTTACTTTATGAAAGTTGGAGAAAACACTGTGAAAATGTAAAACATTGGCTGCCCAACTTCTGGGCTGGCAAAAGCTATACTGACACACAGGAAAAAAAAAAAGCAGGAGGATCTTAGTACAACATATGGTCAGTCTATACCAGGGGTCGGCAACCTTTCAGAAGTGGTGTGCCAAGTTCACTGTAATTTAAGGTTTCTCGTGCCAGTAATACATTTTAATGTTTGTAGAAGGTCTCTCTCTATGTCTATATTATATAAATAAACTATTGTTATTATCTGAGGTCCTGCTCAGGCCACTGCCAACTGAATAAATGAAACCCCAGACTGGCAGCGGGCTGAGTGGGACTGGTGGCTGGAACCCTAGACAAGGATCCCAGGCCCTGCTCAGCCCGCTGCTGGTCTGGGGTTCTGACCACCAACTCCTGCCACCCAGGATCCCGGCTGCCAACCCCCCTCAACCTGCTACCAGCCTGGGATTCTGCTCACCCAGGCTGGCAGGAGGCAGAGTGGGGCCAGCGGCTGGGCTCCTGACTGGCAAGGGGCCGGCAGCCAGAACCCCGGAGTAGCAGTAGGCTGAGTGCTGCCGGCACCCCAGACTGGCAGCAGACTGAACCACTCAACCCCCCAGCCCGCTGCCGGCTGAGTGAATGGAACCCCAGGCTGACAGCAGGTTGAGTGGTTCAGCTGGCCTGCTCAGCCCTCTGCCAGTCTGGGGTTCCTTGGGGGTCCCCAGGCCAGCAGCAAGTGCTGAGTGGGGCCGGCGGCTGGTATCCCAGCTGGCAATAGGGCAGCAGCTGGAACCCCAGAGCAGTGATGGGCTGAGCCGCTCAGCCTGCCGCTGCGTACCATCAAAAATCAGCTCACCTGCCACCTTTGGCATGTGTGCTGTAGGTTGCCGACCCCTGCTTTATACACTAGTAAGGAGATGAGCATATTACAGTTGTTGGAGGGCTCTTATCAGGAGTAACAGGCTGTAGGAAAGTCAGTCAACATTTTTTGTTTCTATGATGAAACCTGGCCCACTCCCTGCCGCAAACCAAACCTGTCACTAATAATTGTCAACAACTTAATTTTCTGTTTTTGGCTAAGATATTAATTTTAAAAAAATATTGAAATTGGATTCAGGATTGTTAGCAAGAATTTTTGGCAAACAAAGTTGTTAAATGACAATCTAAATGGCAACACAGTACTGCTTTCATGCTTGGCTCACCCCCCAGCCTGCTGGTCCAACAGCTGCAGTAGACCCCAAAATCCACCTCTTGGGGTGCAGAGTGGCAACAGCAGCAGCAAACCCTCAGGTCCAATCACACGCCAATGGGCACCACCACCAGCCTTACGGACCATGGTGAAGTTAGCACAGCATCTGATCTCAGGGACAGGTCACCCATGGAGCCACAGCAGCTCATCCTGCCCTGTGCAGCTCCCCCGGGATGAGATGGATCACTGGCAGCTGCCAGCCCGGGGGAGAGGCGCTCCCCAGCTAGGGTGACCAGATCCAGATGTCCTGATTTTATAGGGCCAGTCCCGATATTTGGGGCTTTGTCTTATATAGGCACCAATTACCCCCACCTAGAGTGACCAGACAGCAAGTGTGAAAAATCAGGACGGGGTGGGGGGTAAAAGGAGCCTATATAAAAAAAAGACCCCAAAATTGGGACTGGCCCTATAAAATAGGGATATCTGCTCACCCTACCCCAACCCCCGTCCTGATTTTTCACACATCTGGCTAACCCCAGCCCAGCCCTGTGTGACATTCCAATCCTGGCCGAGGAAGTGAGTTACTTTCACTTTCATTCCTCAGCAGGCAGGCAGCCTCCTCCCCCCACCTACCCCCCAGCACCTCACCCAACCCAGCCCTGACGGAGGGGAGGGAGGAGAGAGAGAGGGATGCTCCTGGGGAGGAGGGAGAAAGGAGGGGGTGCTCCATGGGGCAGGGGGGGAGAAGAATGGATGTTATGGGGGACAAGGATACTGGTTCCAGACCCGCAGAGCCTGCCTCACCTCACCTCAGCCAGGGAGAAAGAGTCACACTCACAGGTGAGCTCCTTCCCAGAGACCCCAGCAGCCAATCCCCTCCCTCAGACTGTGCTGCATTCTGCTCTCTCTAGGACCCAGCAGCCTGCTCTTACATGCTCCACTGCTTCCCGTCTGTCTCGGCTCCGGGCAGAGTGGTGCCCCCAGACCTAGTGGTGCCCTAGGCGGCTGCCTATTCTGCCTATGCCTAAGGACGGCCCTGAGTTTACGCATGCCGAGAAGCTGGCCGAGGATGCTGACAGTGCTATCCAGCTCAAACATATCTGCCAGCCTCCGTGCCAGGCTTGATGGACAAAAACCATTCATTTCTTTTAACCCGTTTGGTTTTGTTGAATGCTGGTTTATCCTTAACATGGGAGGAAGGTTTCTGATATTTGACAAACACAGCTCTTTTCAAATAGCACCAGATTCTGATAGTGCCCTAGCGAAGGCTGCGTTGAGTTTACCTGTGATGTGATGTTCAGGTCCCTGCATTCACATCAATCAATATCACACCCAGGCCATTCCAATAACGACGTCTTTCCTAGCAAATATTCGTCCTACGCTGCCATTTCTGATTCTCACGTGCATAAGAGATCAAGCAGGGGAGGACAGCACAGCATGAAACTGGCTTGAGTCATTGCTTTCCAACAGATCCCAGGAAGCACCAAAGGGCAGCTGCTTCCCTTTCCCAAGAGCCCCAACCTGTAGAGTCCCACAAGGACCAGTCCTGCCCCCTCACTTTGAGGACTAACCATCAGAGGTGTGAAGTTCTGGAACAGCCTTCCAAGGGGGGCAGTGGAGGCAAAAGACATATCTGGCTTCAAGACTAAGCTTGATAAGTTTATGGAGGGGATGGTATGATGGGATAGCCTAATTTTGGCAATTAGTTGATATTTGACTATTAGCAGTAAATATGCCCAGTGGCCTGTGATGGGATGTTAGATGGGGTGGGATCTGAGTTACTACAGAGAATTCTTTCCTGGGTGTCTGGCTGGTGATTCTTGCCCACATGCTCTGGGTTTAGCTGATCGCTATATCTGGGGTCGGGAAGGAATTTTCCTCCAGGGCAGATTGGCAGAGGCCCTGGAGGTTTTTCGCCTTCCTCTGCAGCGTGGGGCAGGAGTCACTTGCTGGAGGACTCTCTGCAGCTTGAGGTCTTCAAACCACAATTTGAGGACTTCAATAACTCAGACATAGGTTAGGGGGTTGTTACAGGAGTAGGTGGGTGAGATTCTGTGGCCTGCATTGTGCAGGAGTCAGACTAGATGATCATAATGGTCCCTTCTGACCTTAAAGTCTATGAGTCTATGAGTCACTGATTCAGAGCATTCTGGATTGCTTGATAAACTGGGCGCAAGCAGACAACATGTGTTTTAATGTGGCCAAATGTAAATATATACATGTAGGAACAAAGAGCGCAGGCCATACTTACAGGATGGAGGACTCTATCCTTGAAAGCAGTGTATCTGAAAACAATGTGGGGGTCTTGGTGGATAATCACCTGAACATGAGCTCCCAGTGTGATGCTGTGGCCATGAACAAGGGAATCGCAAATAAGAGTAGAGAGGTTTTTTACCTCTGTGTTTGGCACTGGTGCAACCGCTGCTGGAATCCTACGTCCAGTCCTGATGCCACAAGTGAAGAAGGATGTTGATAAATTGGAGAGCGTTCAGAGACAAGCCATGAGAATAATTAAAAGATAAGAGAACCTGCCTTATAGTGATAGACTCAAGGAGCTCCAGCTATTTAGCTTAACAAAGAGAAGGTTAAAGGGTGACTTGATTACAGTCTATAAGTACCTACACCGGAAATCAATACAGTATTTCATAATGGGCCCTTCAGTCTAGCAGAGAAAGGTCTAACACAATCCAGTGGCTGGAAGCTGAAGCTTGACAAATTCAGACTGGAAATAAGGAGTAAGTGTAATTAACCTTACAGGGAGTGTAATTAACCTTAGGAACAATTTCCCAAGGGTCATGGTGGATTCTCCATCACTAACAATTTTTAAATCAAGACTGGGAGCTTTTCTACAAGATCCACTCTAGGGATGATTGTGGGGAAGTTTTTGGCATGCACAATACAGGAGGTCAGACTACATGATCGAAGTGGTCCCTTCCAGCATTGGAATCGAGGAATCTCTGTTCCTCAATACTCAGGCAGTGCCAGGAGCAGAAGACATCTCTTTCCAGCTATGGATCACCTCAAGTCTCCTCCAGTTCAGCTGATAGGAGTATCTAGCATCCATGATCCATTCGTTCATTGGACCAATGTTGCTACCTCGACCCAGTGCTGTTGGGAATACAAAAAACTGTTTGCTTCTGGTTCCTGTTCAAGATCTTGGCTCTCATCTGTATGGCCATCCATGATTGGGTGCAGGATACATCAGAACTCAACTCTCCCACCTGTACCTCACCAAGACAAATGGGCTCTTCAAGGGTGCAGGTACCAGTGGATGACCAGAATCCGCCCAAGTGTGACCAGCTTGCAGATCCTACTGTAGCCCACCTGCAATAACCAGGGGATCCCAAGAGCACAGTTCATTTCAAATATGCTGATTATGTGTGTGGAGACAGTGTCTATGGGCCAAATCATGGGTCAGGGTCTCACTGCGAGGTGCTGTAGAAACCCAGAACCAAGGGCTGGCCCTGCCCCCAGTCGAGGTGTAATACACAGGTGGATACAGATAGAAAGACAAATAACCATCTGGTTTTCACAATGCTGTGTTTGGTGCTTTAGACCTCTGTGGTCCCTAGAGCAATGGACTCAGGTACAGTACAGGCACAGAGATGAATTGAGAGCACAAAACCCAACCCACAGGAAAGTCCTGCGAAAAGAAAACGACTCCCCCTTGCTGCTTGTGTCAGGCAGAAGGCGCTCAGGGACCAGGTGCTAACTTGACTCATTTCCCACAGGCCCGGGCCAAACCCTAGAATGGTTCCATGGGGAGCAGCCCTGGACTGGCTAAGCAGGCTTGTGCAGTCTCTGATGTCTGCGGATATGTCCACACCTCGAGCTGGGTGGTGTCAATTCCAGCTCGAGGCGACACTCACACTAGCTCTGTTCAAGCTAAAGCACTAAAAATAGCGTGTGCCCGCAGCGCGAGCAGCAGGAGGGGCTAGATGCCTGCAGTACGATCCCATCCAAGGCGCTAGGTACGAGCTCAAGGCGGCCAGCTGCTTCCACCACTCGTGCTGCCACGGAGACATTCGTTTTCGTGCAGCACTAGCTCCATCAGGAAGGGCACATCTCCTCGAGCTAGATCTTCCAGCTCCGAGTGTGGACACACCTGGGGCCAGTGTCAGTCCTTTGGGGCTATTCTTTTGTGCTCCTCCTTAGCAATCTGTCCATGTTTCCTTTTTGATTTTCAGGTCATTAAAGAGCTCCCCTTGGAGCCAGATTGACCTCTTACTATTCTTTCTATCTTCACATCAGCATAGTTTGCAGTTGTATCTTCAATATTGTCTCCTTGAGAAACTACCCGTTCTCCTGAATTCCTTTTTCCCTTAGTTTTTCTTCCCATGGGACCTTACCTACCACTTCTCTGAGTTTGTGAACGTCGGCTTTTTTGAAGTCCATGGTTCTTATTGGTCTGCTCTCACTCCTTCCTTTCCTTAAAATCATGACATCTAGCATTTCATGATCACTTCTACTCAAATCACCTTCCACCTTCAGATTCGCTACCAAGTCCTCCCTGCTGGTCAGAATCAAGTCTCAAATGGCTCTTCCCCGCGTTACTTCCTCCACTTTCTGGAACCAAAAGTTTTCCAAGCACATTCCAAAAACTTATGATGATGAATCTGTAGGTGATAAAAGCCTGGATAATAGCAGCAAGCGCTGCACCCACAAAGCAAGTTCACAGCCTGCTACTCAGATGCTGCTGATGAAAAGATGACTGGGATCCATCGGTCAAGGGATTGACCAACAGCAGCTGGGGGGGACTAGAAACACTCCAGAATCATGAACACTTGGAACTAATGGAGAAGGCTCTCCCTTACTCAGAGGGCCTGGCTGATGTTACCTCTGCCATCTCCTCCGGCTGTGTCCTCCATCGTCCCCTCCACCTTGGCTGAGCTGTGTCAGCCAGCTCGCTGGCATCCGTAGCCCGGTCTCAGCTAGACACTGGCAGCTTCTGAAGCCCTGTGCTCTGTGTGAGCTATAATTGAACACAGACAGGCTGATTCATTTGCCTGCACATTTGCTGTGCTGCTGGCAGCTAAAGCGTGGCTGTGTAAAGTGCTCCGGGATCCCCCGGGTGCACGGGGGACGGGGGGGAAATGCTATTCTATATAACCCTAACCAAACATATGGAAGTGATGTCGCTGACAGCGCGGCGGGGATAGTGAGATGCTTGTTTGTCTTCTAATTATCCCTGACCAAAGTGGGTTGTATCCTTTAAAGGACTCATTAAATTAAACGAGCCTCTCATGCAGCTTTTCCTTTCCTGCTGCCTTGCCCACAGTTAATATCACTTAGCCGGGGCGGCTCCAAACACCAGCGCACCAAGCGCGTGCCTGGGGCGGCAAGCCGCGGGGGACGCGGGCCGGTCGCTGCGAGGGCGGCAGTCAGGCTGCCTTCGGCAGCATGCCTGCGGGAGGTCCGCCAGTCCTGCAGCTTCAGCGGCAATTCGGCAGCGGGTACGCCGAAGGCGCACGATCGACGGACCTCCCGCAGGCACGCCGCCGAATCTGCATTACCAGCAGACCTCCCATAGGTACACCGCCGAAAGCCTGCCGTGCTTGGGGAGGCAAAATACATAGAGCCGCCCCTGTCACTTAGTCAATCCTCACTGTCCCCTGTTAGCAGAATGTAGCCTGAAGCTGCCTATTCTACTACCAGGTGCCAGTTGGGCCCGTTTTCCAGCTCACACAGGAGAGAAGCCAAGGCAGCAGGTGGAGATTAGAGATGAAGGTTAGGCACCAGCCAGTCACAAATGTCATTTAGGTGCTTTGGTTTCTGCAAGGGCAAACCAAAGCAAGCGGCTTTGGGAAAGGTAAGCTGGCTTGTGCACGCACAAGTGCACCGCACGCAGCCTTTGTTGCACTGTGCGGGGAAATTAACAAAAGGGTAAGCCCTGGAAACATAAAAATCATTTGATGTGATCGTTTTTATTTTCCAGCTCAGCTGCAGGAGGAATTGTTTGGGCATGGAGCCGGGTGGAGGAATTAGCATTGTTAATTTGATGCAAGCCAGAGTAGCTATATGTGTTCAAAAAATGCAACACAATTAATTAGCCTCTAAAAAAAGCATTTGAAGTGTTTATTGCAGGATCAAGCTCCTGGTTTTATAAGCAGATGGGGAAATAAAGTGCTGGGAATGACATGGAGAAAACAGCTGCACAGGGACCAGAAGCCTAATTCATAATTCAACAGACTAATCAGTGAACATCTTCTGCAGTTCCTCAGCTGTAATGAAAGAACGTGAGGTGGCAAACGATTAGGCTGCTTTATTTCTTAAGGAGGCTGCTACCAATTAGCTCCCATTCTTAGCTGCCCATGTATAAATCTAATGATGTGGCCCATGTTATTAAAGAGACACAGAAAAGTAGGTCAGCCTAAAATAATTGTCTTGATGATAAACACGTCGAGGCACAATTTCAATACAGTTTGCTGAGAATTAATTTTAAAAGTAAAGCTGGGTTCGAACTCACTTTCCTAATCTCTCTGTCTCTCCTGTACGGAGGGCGCAGGCTCGCCTGTTGTCATTGCTA
Source organism: Mauremys mutica (assembly GCF_020497125.1). Classification (NCBI taxonomy): domain Eukaryota; kingdom Metazoa; phylum Chordata; order Testudines; family Geoemydidae; genus Mauremys; species Mauremys mutica. The sequence goes on from NC_059087.1 coordinate 28,827,940, forward strand.
CTGTTCATTCTTTCCATACCATCTGCCCCTCCCTTCAGCTGCAGGAATCAGCCGTGGTTGGTGGTTCACCTTTGTGTGGCAGCTAACAGACTACACTGATTTCGGGCGTACATAAGAACGGCCAGACTGGGTCAGACCAAAGGTCCATCAAGCCCAGTAGCCTGTCCTCTGACAGTGGCCAATGGCAGGTGCCCCAAAGGGAATGAACAGACAGGGAATCATCAAGTGATCCATGCCCTGTCAGCCAATCCCAGCATCTGGCAAACAGAGGCTAGGGCAGGGGTTCTCAAACTGGGGGTCGGGACGCCTCAGGTGGTCACGAGATTATTACATGTGGGGTCACGAGCTGTCAGCCTCCACCCCAAACCCCGCTTTGCCTCCAGCATTTATGATGGTGTGAAATATATTTTAAAAGTGTTTTTAATGTAGAAGGGGGTCGCACTCAGAGACTTGGTATGTGAAAGGGGTCACCAGTACAAAAGTCTGAGAACCCCTGGGCTAGGGACGCCATTCCTGCCCATCCCGGCTAATAGCCACTGTTGGATCTATCCTCCATGAACCTAGCTCCCTTTTGAACCCCGTTTTAGTATAGTGTAGGTAGAATAGATGCAATCGGTTCACACGCCGGCCACAGCCAGTGCCCCAAGGCCAGCACTCCCATTGCACGCAGCATAGGGAGAGCTGGCATCATGTGAAAGGAGAGGAAAATGTTCCCATCACAGTTTCAGAGGAATTGCACCGTGGACCCCCTCCATAGCCTGCTCAAGGAATGCTCTCTTACCGTACGCCTGCACTGCAATAAAAGACCCATCCAGGTCACGGGGCTAAACATTGCAGTGTAGTTTGGGCTGGAGCCCTGGTTCTGAAACCCCACACGGGGGGAGCGTCTCCGAACACAGGCTCCAGCCTGAGCCGGAGCGTCTACATTGCTATGTTTAGCCCTGCACTCCGAGCCCTGCAAGCCCGAGTCAACTGACCTGGGCTCTCGGACTCAGGTTTTATTCTGCAGCGTAGACGCACCCTTAGTTCTCAGGCCTCTAGCTGTCCTCTCGCTCTGGGCAGGGATCCTAGTCCTTCTCCTTCCTGACAGGCAGGGGGATTAGGCTGCAGCTCTCTGCTGTTCTCTGGGTTTATCCCCGGCAGGTCCCGCCTCTGTGCTTTGCTTTCTCACCAGTGGCTATGCCCAGTGCACACCTGGGGGTAATCACAAGCTCTTCCAAAGCAATAGGTAACGACAAATGCATAGAGAGAAAACCTGTAAAACAATAGGAGATCTAAAGGCATACGTAAGCTGTACCTAATCCTCCATCAGTCCTAGGGAGACCCTGGGGGTTCCAGTCCTTCAGCAGTGTTTGTCCACCCCCTTGGTCAAAGGTTCATGTCCACTGGTTGGATCAAAATGAGGGCCCCTCAGTCAGTTTCAACTCAGTCTTTTATACCAAAAAGCGTTCTTTGTTTTCCTTGGCCTCTGGGACCCAGTTTGAATTAGTTTGTGCAATTCCCCTAGAGGTGGTATTCTCTGGAGCCCTTTACCTGTCCCAGAAGTAATTACTCCCTGTTGTTTTAGCTCCTGGTGGGGCTGCGGTAACCCTCCCCTATGGAATAGAATACAATCCCTAGCCCACCGTAATACATGGAAGGCAGGCTGACACCATGGCTAAAGTTAATACAAAGATCCCGCCTGCGTCTGCAATATCTGTCACAGCTCCATGGTGTTACAATGAAACCATGTGCTGCAGATGAGTGACAGCTGTGCAATACGTCACATTCAGCCATGGGGAACTGGGATTAGCACTCGGATGCTACAGCTCCAAGAACACAGGCTTGCGCCGAAAGAGCGCTTCCGTAGCCAGCCCTCGTAGTAGGTCCCTTATCCTCTCGCTGGGCCCAGCCACTAGAGGGTAACTTCACTCACTCATAAGAAATGGCTCCCACTCAGGGCATGCATGCAGGAGGTAGCCATAATGCGGATCTCTCTGCTCCCAGCTGCAAATGGCAGGCAGGCAGCAGGCAGGTTGTGCTGCTGGCAAAGCAACAGGCCCTAGCAGGGACTTGTGGGGGATCCAGACAGCAGGCTTCCTGGCCTGCTGACCTGATGTTCCCGACAGAGTCAGTTGGTCACTGGAGCCTTTGTCTGGGTTTGTTCTACCGTGAGACAAAGGGGAGAGACTTGCTTGGAGCAAGTGGCTCCAATCCTCTGCTATGTGTGGGGCCCAAATGGCTCTGAAGCTTGGGTTAATTAAAGCAAATGCAAGTGATTAGAAGAGGCAGCTAGTGCCCCGTTCCCATGCAGTGACACTGATCCTTCCAGCTCATGTGCTTCCCAGGCATAGGTCCCAGCCGGCAGGGTTCTGTAGGCTCCTCACATTGCAAGGTACAACTCAGCCCGTCGGGGAGTAGAGACGGTTGGAAGTTAGGCATAAGCAGCAGCGCAGACTCTGGCAGTTCAGCTCAAACCTTTCATACGTCTTATCTGGGCTGGAGGCGGCTGGATCTAGACATCATCTGAGAGGACCTGGGCTAATAGGCGGGGCCTTCTGCTGCTGTCTCTTCACTGGCACAGTCTCTATTTCCATTTCAATCTTCTCTGCAAACAGAATGCTGGTCACTGCTGCAAACACTTGTGATCTGGGCACTTGAACCACACCAACGGCCTCCTTTAGGAGAGGAGCAGCAGCCAGGGTGCCCTGAAACTGAAGGGATAGAGTCCTGACAGGACTAAATGGAAAACCTGTCTTATGAAAGGAGACTCAAAGAGCTCGGCTTGTTTAGCCTAACCAAAAGAAGGTTGAGGGGGGATACGATGGCTCTTTATAAATATATCAGAGTCATAAATACCAGGGAGGGAGAGGAATTATTTAAGCTCAGTACCAATGTGGACACAAGAACAAATGGATATAAACTGGACACTAGGAAGTTTAGACTTGAAATTAGACAAAGGTTTCTAACCATCCAGAGGAGTGAAGTTCTGGAACAGCCTTCTCAGGGGAACAGTGGGGTCAAAAGACATATCTGGCTTCAAGACTAAGCTTGATAAGTTTATGGAGGGGATGGTATGAGGGGATAGCCTAATTTTGGCAATTAATTGATCTTTGATTATTAGCGGTAAATATGCCCAGTGGTCTGTGATGGGATGTTAGATGGGGTGGGATCTGAGTTACTACAGAGAATTCTTTCCTGGGTGCTGGCTGATGAGTCTTGCCCACATGCTCAGAGTTTAGCTGATCACCATATCTGGGGTTGGGAAGGAATTTTCCTCCAGGGCAGATTGGCAGTGGCCCTGGAGGTTTTTCGCCTTTCTCTGCAGCATGGGTCACGGGTCACTTGCTGGAGGATTCTCTGCACCTTGAGGTCTTTAAATCACAATTTGAGGACATCAGTGGCTCAGACATAGGTTAGGGGTTTGTTACAGGAGTGGGTGGGTGAGATTCTGTGGCCTACAATGTGCAGGAGGTCAGACTAGACAATCATAATGGTCCCTTCTGACTCTAAAGTCTATGAGTCTGTGAGCATCAGAAGCCATGCTGGAATCCCAGAGGCCACAGGATCCATCAGGGTCTCTGGGTCTGGCCTCCCAACCCAAACTCACCCTAGTGAGGCTGGAACTTGCAGCATGGATGGTGGGGCTTGGGCAGCAGCTCAGGCTCTCAAGCTGCCCTAGGTCTGAGCTTGGCTGGCCAGCCCGAGGCTCTGCCAGAGCTGTAACAGCCACACTGCTCTTTTCAGCAGAGTGCGAGTCTTCCACATAGGCTGGGCGGCTCACCCCAGCTGCAGTGCAGACAGACCCTGTGAAGCCCTGACGGCCGTGGAGCACGGACCCTGTCTGTTCGGATACTTACACAGCCTCCATCTCCATGCAGGTTGTGACATTATTGATATAAACTGGGACTATATAGAACATGGGTTGCAACCAAGATCCTGTAGTGGCACCAAATCTTAGGTAAAGGGGGTCATATAAGGTGTCTAAGACCAGGTTATGGGTTGCTGGTTATGATTATGCTGTCTGTATGTCTGTGTATCATTTTGTAGTTGAAGTTATAAGTATTGGCTCTGTACTGTCTGTATTTTGTATTGTGCTCTGCTTCTGGGTAATGTCCCAGACAAGTTGGTGTTAGCTCTGCCTAGCCTGCTTGATGGCCCATTAAGGACCATCAGCTACACAATTGACCCATGGAGAGAAGGCAGACACGCCTTGTGACTCAGCAAAGTATGCAGGGACTGGCCCATGTGACTCCAGACTCCATTTTGCTGTAATTTTCCACAGTAAGGACAAAGAGGTTCTTACACCTGGAAAAGCCTATATAAGGCTGATGCCTCATCTCCATCTTGTCTTCAATCCTGCTTCTTACCTCTGGAGGGACTTTGCTACAAACTGAAGCTCTGCACAAAGGACTGAATGACCCATCCCAGCGGGGGATGTTCTCCAGAGACTTGATTTGAATCTGCAGTTTATGCCATCACTGCTACAAGCCTGAACTAAGAACTTTGCCATTACTGTATGTAATTGATTCCATTTAACCAATTCTAGCTCTCATCTCTACCTTTTTCCCTTTATGAATAAACCTTTAGATTTTAGATTCTAAAGGATTGGTAACAGTGTGATTTGTGGGTAAGATCTGATGTGTATATTGACCTGGGTCTGGGGCTTGATTCTTTGGAATCGAGAGAACCGTTTTCTTTTATTGGGGTGTTGGTTTTCATAACCATTCATCCCCAGGACGAGTGGGACTGGTGGTGATACTGGGAGACTGGAGTGTCTAAGGAAATTGCTTGTGTGACTTGTGGTTAGCCAGTGGGGTGAAACCGAAGTCCTTTTTGTCTTGCTGGTTTGGTTTGCCTTAGAGGTGGAAAAACCCCAGCCTTGGGCTGTGACTGCCCTGTTTGAGCAATTGGTCCTGAATTGGCACTCTCAGTTGGGTCCCGCCAGAACCGCATCGTCACACAGGTATTAACCCCCAGCAAGGGACGCACTACAGTCCCCAAATGACAGCAGAATTAGGGATCCCAACCCAAATCGCAAAAAGCCCAAGCTAGAGCCTTAGCCACAAGACCCGACTTTTTCTCTGGCACCTGGCCTAGTTTGGAAGCAGGGGACTAAGCAGAGGATTACGGACGTCCTACCTGCAAGGTCACTTAGCCAGTTCCCATGCATCAAGAGGAGTCTGCCAGGTCTTTCCCAGCAGCTGGCTGGGGTGAAGGGCTACAGTCAGATCCCCGCAGGCTGCTGGAGTTACATACCGCAGCGGCACCTTGATGGTGATGGAGGAGCGGTCCATTCCGTGGAAAGCTGGGGTGTTTGCAGCAGCAGGAGAGGAAAGAGGAAACCAGACCCAGGCACGGGGTTTCATTGAGCAACACATCCTTGTCAATGTGGCATTGATCATGCTCCTCATTTTAATGTTAAACTCAATAAGAACCTTCATTGCTGCTGTTTATTTCTGATACTCAGCCATCCATAAGTTAATTGGCCACAGACGCTGGTGCTGAGCGTGCACCCTCAGGGGCAAAGCCAGGAGGCACCATTGTCACTGGACGGGAGTTGAAAGGGTTTGGTTTTGGAAGCTGGAGGGAGATGCATTGTGTGTGGCCGCTGGGTGCTGCTATGTCAAGTGGAGAGAGCTGGCAACTGGGAGGGAGAGGGGCCATCAGCTTGGGCCACTGGTGAGGGAAATTAGGAGCAGAGCTGGGCAGGAAATTTTCCATTCTCCATTGGGACAAAACTGAGACCTTTGAACTAGACATGTAGAGAGAGATGCACAGACATGCACATCCCCCACAGCCTGGTGGTCTGGCGCTCACTTGTGGCTGCATGAGACGTGGTGTAATGGAAGTTAGGAGCTTAAATACCATCCCTGTGTGTTTCTCTGAGTCTAGGTGGGAGTGGGAGGAGGTTGGTTTATTTCTGAACTGGTTCATGGTCCATCACCGTGGGAAATGAATTCTGCCATTTTGGGGCTGCCTTTATTGCCAGCTGAGACAGAACAGGCAGGGTTGGCATAAAGCCCAGACGTTCTCAGCAGAAAGGGGCTGCAGTGAGGGAGCCTTCAGCCACTCTCTGGGCATTAGAGAGAGAATGAAGCAAACCAATAGGGAGAGTGGAAACCGCAGGGGATCCAGACCCTGAAGGAAGGGTTTGTCCAGAAGGGTGGTGGAGTGAAGGCCTGAGAGAAGCAGAGTTAGACAAAGGCTCATGGAACTGGCAGATGGGACATTGCAGAGCTTTCCCGATGATTAGAGGGTCCCTGAGCTGGAACCCAGAGTAGAGGGCAGGCCCGGGTTCCCCCACCAGCCACTGGGGAAGTGGCACACCCAGGCAGTCAATGGAGAGACTGCTTGAGACACTTTGTGTGGAGAGACTTTGATACCTCAGAATAGGGGAAATACCCCACAATGACCTGGCTGGAGGGTCAAGCCAGAAAGAAGGAACAGCCAAGCCATGAAGAGGGAGCACCCTGAGTCGCACACAGAGTGAGCGGAGGTGTCAGGGTGTGCAAACGAGCAACATAAGGGGCAGCAGACCTGGGAGGAGCTGCTCCAGAGAGCAGCAAGGAGGCGGCGTCCCAGTAGTGAGTGAAGCCTCTGACCATTTTGGTGGTGAATGCGGGCACACAGTCACCTCTGATACAAGGCGAGTGTCAAACAGAAGGTGAAAAGGGAAAATGGTGCTGCCATGTCTGGAGGACTCCTTAGCTGAAGGCAAGTGCATGCTCCTGAGGTGGCCCCCGGAGTTGCCGCTTCCACTGAAGGGGCCGACATACAGCAAAGGGGGATCCAGACCCTACCCACGCAGGCCTTGGAAAACCAGCAGAGTCAATGGGAGGCACAGCTGTGCCTGCAGGGGTACTTGGCGAAGTTGGCCGAAGAACAGGACTATTTAGTCAGGCTCTTGCAGAAAGTGGGCAGGTGCCATAGGGCCATGAGTGGAAAAGAAGCTCCAGGGCTAGGAGGCCAGAAGCTCGGCCAAGGGGATGTTATGCCTGTGGGTGAAGGGGATAAGCCTGTAGGAGACAGGGCGAAACACAAGACTAAGCAGAATACCGGGGAGCTGAGACCCTGAGGGAAATAGCCTTGGAGGAGTCTGCAGAAAAAGGGGAAGAACTACACCAGAAATTCCTAGCCACTGAGCAGGGTTTACAAGGAGCCATAGAGGACCTTCCATTTCAGAAGGAGAAGTACAGGGACATCATGGAAGAGAAAGGCAAACTGCTTCTCGTGGGGGGTAACTTGGAGCAGGAGAGGAATGACCTGCGAGCCTAGCTTTGGCAGGTGCATGGTAGGAGACGTGCATACCCGTGGGGGTGGCAGTCTTGAGGGGGAGGGGATGCGATGGGGTGTTCACCCCACATTAGACTAGGAAGGGTTAAGGAGGATGAGAAGGGGCCAGTTAAGCAGACAGGCCACAGCTGAGAAACCCCTGGTGTAGGGGGATAATTTCTGTCTTTCTGTTCTGGCTGTTAATACCCAAATGCCATTTTGAATCCCTGACAACAACAACTAGGAATCCATCTTGGCTGCCTTTCTTCCCTCTCCTTAGGGATAGTTTCCCAGCCTTTTTGCCGAAAGGTGGGAAACAGGGCAACCATGTGACCTGCAATCTTCCCAGTAACAGCAGGGCATATAAAGGTTATCACGGGGCTGCCCGTCTGAGCGGCAGAGTGCCGTACTCCGGTGCGTAAGGCAGAGCACCGCGCCTTAGGGCTGTGGGAGGGTTTAACACGCTTGCACGCAAGGGTGAGCTGCTAGCTCCCACCCTCTCAGCCGGATCCTACTTGCACCCACGATGCCGCAGGGAAGAAGGAAGAAGAATCACCTACCTGTCGTCTGAGGTCCACGGCTCGCCCTGCCGAGTCACCTGGTCGGTCCCGGACCCGATCCGCGTCCTGAGGTCAGGGGGCTCCAGACAAGCTGCAAGAAATGGTAGAGACCTTTTGAGGCCTCCATACCCCTTACCTGGGCCCTGTCTTGGGGAGGGAGTAAATCCGCTTGGTCGCAGTCCGTATCGTTATAATGTCACCTTTACCTGTTTGCTTTACTTACCTGTGTTCGGGGTCCTTTACCCAGTTTACTTACCTTGTTGAACTGTTGTTAGTCTAATAAACGTACCTGAGTTTTACTCCTGCACTTCCTCGTTAGCAAGTGATAGAGGCAAGTGGGGAGACAAACCTCTCGATCGGTCTCTGGCCATTCTAAATGGAGTCAACACTGGGGATCCAGGAAGGGGGAAAACACACAGTGGCCTGACCGGAAGGCCAGGCCCCAGAGGGAGCACCCTGAGTTGCTCAGAGGGAGAGGGAGAGATTGAGCACAAACAGGGCCTGTGGATAAGCAGCAGAAGAGGGCGTCAGAGCCGGAAGGAGCTGATCCCCAGAGCAGCAAGGAGGAGGCGTCCCAGCGATGAGGGAACCCTGTGACGCTGTAACCTACCTGAGGGGAAGGAGGGGAGGGGAGGGGCTGCTGCTAGGCAGAGGCCGGGACTCAGTCGCTCCTCTGGAGCCAGCACAGCCCCCACCCTGCCCAGCTGGGCTCACCCTGCCCCACACTCAGAGCCCATAGCTAAGGCCACGATTTTGGCCTGGAAATCTTCAGTTAATTTCACAGCAGAGGTGCAGAAAAAAAAACGATAAGTCACGGAAAGGCCACAGGGCACTAAAAGGTGAGGCCTGGGGGTGGAGAACCTGCCTGCCCCACACTCATGCCCCAGTGGTGGCTCCCATCCTGTGGGGCTAGGCCTGCCTCCCAGCTTCGGGGGTTGTGACCTGGCACACGTGGTCACAGCACCACTCGGGTTAGGCCCCTCCGCCCGCCTACAGATGGAGGGTCCCAACCTGAGAGGTGCTGTGACCCCGGGCACCAGGTCGCTGTGCCATTCAGCTTCACAGAGTTCATTCAAAATCTCAACTTCTGAGACCTCTGTGACAAAATCACAGCCCCACCCACAGGGATGGGGGCAGGGAAGGAGCTGCAGCTCCAGAGCCACCTGCCTGCTCAGCAGGGGCACAGAGCAACCCCAAGAGGCCTGGCGTGCACCTGCAGCTGCCCCCTCCCTGCCCAGCCCATCAGCTCGCGCTCGCTCTGTCTGGAGATCAAAGGGCTGACTCACTCCAGCCAGGAAAATCGAGACGCTTCCAGCCCCGTGCTTAGGTCACTATGCCCCCGCCTCTGGTTCAGAGATTCCCCCGCCAGCATCTCACTCCGAGAGCTGGTCCCATCCCTACTGTGAGGATATGTCTCCACTGCGGTTAGACACCTGCAGCTGGCCTGTGCCAGCCGACTCAGGCTTGCGGGGCTCAGGCTAGGGTGACCAGGCAGCAAATGTGAAAAATCAGGACAGGGAGGCAAGGGATAATAGGATCTATATAAGAAAAGACCCCAAAATTGGGACTGTCCCTATAAAATCGGGACATCTGGTCACCCTAGCTCGGGCTAATGAGCTATTTAATTGCATAGATTTTGGGTTCAAGCTGAAGCCTGAGCTCTGGGACCCTCCGACCTTGCAGGGTCCCAACCCGAGCCCAGATGTCTACATTGCAATTAAACATCCCCTTAGCCCAAGCCAGCTGGCAGGGGCCAGCGGGGTTTTAATTGCAGTGTAGATATATCCTTTGTGCCCTGGGGTTGGGGCCTGTGCGTGGTGATGGGGCTGGCGTGGATCTCTGCCTGCCCCGGGGGTGGTGTTGCATACAGGACATCCCCGCCGTTAGCAGAGATGACGCCAGCTCTGCTCAAGGAATCCGTCTCCTCATGTCAGATCCCTGCTTCTGAAAAGCCCTCACGAACCACCAGGCTCTGATTAAAAGGAGAGGAAGTCATTTTCCGTGTCTCCATTCAGGAACTATATTACTGAGCCTTTCAATAATTACTGAGCTAATCTGACATTCATGATCCTCTCTAACTTATGGACTTGATTTCAGTCATTCATTTGGGTGCCATATAGCAGCTGATTAATAAGATGTTACTTAGTGGAACGCAGTCTCTCCTCTCCCCCAAGGACATTGTAATTTTAGAAATCGTTTCAGTATTGCAAAGGATGGAAGGTAATTTGCGGGAGCGCTCACCATGCCCGGTTGCTCTTCCTCATGGATGGAGGAGCACTTCCCCGAGCCATCGTTTGCTGCCCTAGCCAGGCTGAAGGGTGCCGGCAAGGGGGGTTTCCGGAGAGGAGCTGACATGTGGGACCAAGAGAGGACAGGAACCATTGGCTGAGCCCAATGCCACTGGATAGCTGGGGCGTGGCGGAGTTCAGGGCCGCTCTTTTCCTCTAGATAATCAATATGGGCCTGATTCTGTCCCGAGTCACTGGTGCAACTCCAGTTAAGCCAATGACATTATTGCAGATTTACACCGATGCAACGAAGGTCAAAATGTGTCCCTAGGTGCCTGCTCCCACTGAGGCCAGAAGAAAAACGCAGAGTGCAGGATGAGACCCCATATATTTAACATGTCCCTTCTCAGTCTCCACTGCACCCCACAGGCATCCCATGGCTGGTGAGAGAGACTTCTCCTGAACAACTTCTACCCTGCCCCATTCCCTCCCAGGGGGATGAGCCTGCTCTTTGTCCAAGTCCCTGTGCATAGTGGGCAGCACGGAGACAATCTGTGGGTGCCGAGCAGATAAGACACCTCTGTCACTGTTTGTGTGCTTTCACTTCTGCTCTGCTCTGGCCCCAGATACTGGAAAAATGAAAAACGTGGCCCTGCTAAAGTCTTTGTTGTGCCTGGGACCTACACATCCCTGTGAAGCTTTGCCCAGGAACACCCTCCCCGGAGTTTAACTGAACCTTGCACAGCCCAGTGGAGTTTTATGAGCTGCAGTTATCCTGGGACACTAGCACATCAGCTGTCATCATCTAAAGCAGGGGTCGGCAACCTTTCAGAAGTGCTGTGCCGAGTCTTCATTTATTCACTCTGATTTAAGGTTTCGCGTGCCGGTCATACATGTTAACGTTTTTAGAAGGTCTCTCTCTATAAGTCTATAATCTATAACTAAACTATTGTATGAAAAGTAAATAAGGTTTTTAAAATGTTTAAGAAGCTTCATTTAAAATTAAATTAAAATGCAGAGTCCCCCGGACCAGAGGCTAGGACCTGGGCAGTGTGAGTGCCACTGAAAATCAGCTTGCGTGCCGCCTTCGGCACACATGCCATAGGTTGCCTACCCCTGATCTAAAGCAAGCTCAGAGGAGTCCTTCTATTATCACTTCAAGAGGTTTTTTTTCCTCCTGCTGATGATAGCTCATCTCAATTGATTAGACTCCTCCTGTTGGTATGCATACTTCCACCTTTTCATGTTCTCTGTATGTATAAATATCTCCTGTCTGTGTGTTCCATTCTATGCATCCGAAGAAGTGAGCTGTAGCTCACGAAAGCTCATGCTGAAATAAATTTGTTAGTCTCTAAGGTGCCACAAGTACTCCTGTTCTTTTTGCGGATACAGACTAACACGGCTGCTACTCTGAAACCTGTGTATCATAGAATCATAGAATATTAGGGTTGGAAGAGACCTCAGGAGGTCATCCAGTCTAATCCCCTTCTCAAAGCAGGACCTACACCAACTAAATCACCCCTGCCAGGGCTTTGTCAAGCCAGGCTTTAAGAACCTCTAAGGATGAAGGTTCCACCACCTCCCTAGGTAACCCATTCCAGTGCTTCATCACCCTCCTAGTGAAATAGTGTGTCCTAATATCGAACCTAGACCTCGCCCACTGCAACTTGAGACCATTACTTCTTGTTCTGTCATCTGCCACCACTGAGAACAGACGAGCTCCATCCTCTTTGGAACCCCCCCATTCAGGTAGTGGAAGGCTGTTATCAAATCCCTCCTCACTCTTCTCTTCTGAAGCCTAAATAACCCCAGTTCCCTCAGCCCACTCCTCGTAAGTCATGTGCTCCAGCCCCCTGATCATTTTCTTTGCCCTCCGCTGGACTCTCTCCAATTTGTCCACATCCTTTCTGTAGTGGGGGAATCAAAACTGGACGCAATACTCCAGGTGTGGCCTCACCAGTGCTGAATAGAGAGGAATGATCCCGTCCCTCGATCTGCTGGCAATGCTCCTACTTATACAGCCCAATATGCCGTTGAACTTCTTGGCAACAAGGGCACACTGCTGACTCACATCCCGCTTCTCGTCCACTGTAATCCCCAGGTCCTTTTCTGCAGAACTGCTGCTTAGCCAGTCGGTCCCCAGCCTGTCACAGTGCGTGCGATTCCTCTGTCCTAAGTGCAGGACTTGTCCTTGTTGAAGCTCATCAAATTTCTTTTGGCCCAATCCTCCAATTTGTCTAGGTCACTCTGGACCCTATCCCTACTCTCCAGTGTATCTACCTCTCCCCCGAGCTTAGTGTCATCTGCGAACTTGCCGAGGGTGCAATTCATCCCATCATCCAGATCATTAATAAAGATGTTAACAAAACCAGCCCCAGGACCGACCCTTGGGGCACACCGTTTGATACCGGCTGCCAACTAGACATGGAGTTGTTGATCACTACCCGTTGAGCCCGACGATCTAGCCAGCTTTCTATCCACCTTATAGTCCATTCATCCAATCCAGACTTTTTTAACTTGCTGGCAAGGATACTGTGGGAGACCATATCAAAAGCTTTGCTAAAGTCAAGATATATCACATCCACCGCTTTCCCCATATCCACAGAGCCAGTTATCTCATCACAGAAGGCAAGCAGGTTGGTCAGGACTTGCTCTTGGTGAATCCACATTGACTGTTCCTGATCACCTTCTGTGATGAAGTGGGGCTGTTCTTAATGTTTCCTCTGAATACTCTGTGGGTGCCTCAGTTTCCCCTGTGCATTTCTTAAGTCTCTAGGGGATGAGATTGTCGCAGAGCAAAGGGCCAGTGTGAATAATGGCCGGGCCCCTTTCCCCTGCAAGGGGATGCTAAAGGTGGGGGAGAACAAAGGAATCAGGTGACCTCCTGGCCCGGGAAAGGGACAAAGCCCAGAGAGGAGGGGCTGGAGGAGGAGTCAGTTGGGAGCTGGCTGGGGACGAGGGATTAGTGCAGACGTGGGGGTCTGGCTCACTGCCCCCGAGGATGGACCCAGCTGAGGGGTCCCGTTCTCTGAACCTACAAGCTCTGTTTTAGCCCGTGTTCCTGTCATCTAATAAACCTCTGTTTTACTGGCTGGCTGAGAGTCACGTCTGACTGTGAAGTGGGGGGGGGCAGGACCCTGTGGCTTCCCCAGGACCCCGCCTGGGCGGACTTGCTGTGGGAAGCGCACGGAGGGGCAGAGGATGCTGAATGCTCCAAGGTCAGACCCAGGAAGGTGAAGCCGTGTGAGCTGCTTGCCCTGGAGCCAGTCTGCTCACAGAGAGGAGACTTCACCAGAGTCCTGACTGGCTTTGTAGGGAGCAGTTCCAGAGCATCGTCCGGGGACTCCGTGACACCTTCCTCTCCTCCAAGTGCTTCAAAATGGATTCCTTGAGGAGCTGCTCCATGATTTTGCCAGGGATTGAAGTGAGGCTGACCGGTCTGTAGTTCCCCAGGTTCTCTTTCTTCCCTTTTTTAAAGATGGGCACTATATTTGCCTTTTTCCAATCGTCCATGACCTCCCCCCATTGCCACGGATTTTCAAAGATAATGGCCAATGGCTCTGCAATCACATCCGCCAACTCCCTCAGCACCCTCGGATGCATTAGATCTGGACCCATGGACTTGGTCATGTCCAGCTTTTCTAAATAGTCCTGAACCTGTTCTTTCGCCACTGAGGGCTGCTCACCTCCTCCCCATGCTGTGCTACCCAGTGCAGCAGTCTGGGAGCTGACCTTGTCTGTGAAGACAGGCAAAAAAAAGCATTAAGTACTTCAGCTTTTTCCACATCCTCTGTCACTAGGTTTCCTCTCCCATTCAGTAAGGGGCCCTCACTTTCCCTGACTGCCTTCTTGTTGCTAACGTACCTGTAGAAACCCTTCTTGTTACCCTTCACATCCCTTGCTAGCTGCAACTCCAATTGTGCCTTGGCCTTCCTGATTACACCCCTACTTGCTCTAGCAATATTTTTATACTCCTCCCTGGTCATGTGTCCAAGTTTCCACTTCTTGTAAGCTTCCTTTCTGAGTTTAAGCTCACTGTTAAGCCAAGCTGGTCGCCTACCATATTTGCTATTCTTTCTGCACTTTGAGATGGTTTCTTCCTGTGCCCTCAATAAGGCTTCTTTAAAATACAGCCAACTCTCCAGGACCCCTTTCCCCCTCATGTTATTCTCCCAGGGGATCCCGCCCATCAGTTCCCTGAGGGAATCTAAGTCTGCTTTTCTGAAGCCCAGAGTCCTTATTTTGCTACTCTCCTTTCTTCCTTTTTTCAGGATCCCGAACTCAACCATCTCATGGCCACTGCTGCCCAGGTTGCCACCCACTTCTACTTCCCCTACTAATTCTTCCCTGTTTGTAAGCAGCAGGTCAAGAGGAGCACGGCCCCTAGTCGGTTTCTCCAGCACTTGTACCAGGAAGTTGTCCCCAGCACTCTCCAAAAACTTCCTTGCATATCAATCACATTTGTTTTGGTCATCTATATATAAAATCTGTCAAGCACTTTTGGAGGAAAGTTCCAGCCAATATAATGACCTTCATCTCATCATCACCATCATCGTGGTCTTTGGTCCTAAATCCTCCTGGGAAACCTTCCAAGAGGGAATGAGGTCTCTTGGGTTTCACAAAGAGCTGGGTTGATTAGCTGCCCTCTCAGTCTTCCTTTTGGCACTTGCCTTCTGAAGTTCACCACGTCTTACCTTACAAAGGGAAGGCAAGGTTTGCCACAGGGGGAGTACCCAATGCACACAGGCAGGCGTGGGTAGCATCGTGGCACTGTTCATGGCAAGCTGCAGCGCTGCACTGGAGGTACAGTGCCATCCTTTGTACACATTCCTGTTGCAAATCTAATCACATTGCTCACAGTCCAGTCCTACACCGGAAACATGTCACACCTGAAAGGCCTGATAGAGGAGCTGGAGCATGTGGCTTTCCATTGTGCAGGCTTTGCTCTTTGGCAGGTTGTTCCCAACTTCTACAGCCTGGGAGGAAACACAAATTCTCCCAGGAATCACCATAGTGTCACCAACCCTCGCAACTTCATCACAGGTCTTGCAACATTTCATGCTTTTCTTAAAGCCCCAGCTCCTGGAGTCATGTTAACACAAGAAAATAGCTTTCATTGTGGAAAAAAATATTTCTAGCCCTCATGGCTGCTGAGAAAACCTTGGAAACATGGACTTAAAGAATACAAAAGACAAAAGGCAAATAAACAGGGCCCAACATTTATTAGTTTTAAAATTTCATGATTTTTAACCCAGTTTCATGATTTTGGCAAGGGGCCCAGCTTATGCTTTCTGAATGCCTGGTGTTAGTTACACTGCACTGCAGGGCACAGTTCAATCTCCACAAGCCAAGAGTGTTACAAAGAGTTGCACTCCCAAAAGTTCAAAAATCATGAGTCAGAACTGCAAAAAAATCATAACTGGTCCCAAAATAAGAAGTTTTTTTAAAGAGTAAACAACATTTTTTAAGCTGCCTTCCAACCTTTGCCCTCCTCCAGCCCAGCCCCAGGGTGTATGAGACAGCCAGTGCTGCCAGTTCACAGTAGGAAATCTGATGTTGGTCAGGGCACCCGAACATCAATTAATTAATTGTCTGAAATGAGCTCTCCCCTGCCATCTAGTGGTGAGCTGGGGGAAAGACTGCAGGAACCTACTGTGTTTGCATAAACACACCTACCCTGCCAAGGTATTCAGCAGAGGGAGCTGCTTTGCCAGTCATCAATTTTGGCTGCTGTTGGGTTACAAATCACTCTAGTATTGAGTGCAGGGATAATGAAATGTTCTTCTTCTTATTGTACAAGTGAAGGGCAGCAGAACTGTGATTAGCCTGCCCTCATTGAGGGGGTCACCCTAAACTGAACCTCACTTGCTAAGAAGGGGGTTGGAACTGAGGGGGTGAGGGGCAGGTGTTCCCATTTTGTGTTGTGTGAAGAAGTTTGGGGTGTGGTTTGTTCTCTCTGCTGTTTGAAGATGGAGCTGATTAGATTCAGTTGAGAGTCCTTTTTTTGTTCAGTGATCACTAGAGCTGAAATCACTGATAACCCGGGGGAGGGCTGAGTTTTAGACCGGCTGTGGGACAGTGTTGCAGTGAAAGAGACTGGTCTGTACTAGAAGTGAGATTCTCTGGTCTGCTGAAGTCACTGAGAGCTGGCTAATGTGGTTGGCCCTCAGGACATGGCATCGCAGAGATCAGAGTAGTGGTGGCAGAGTGAACGGCAGCCGCAGTAGCAAAGGCATTGCTCAATGTTTCCCCCACTCCTTCCTGAGGTGGGAGGTGAACCCACCTCTGAACTCTGGGTCGTTGCTGCCTGCAAGGACAGCAGCTGTGAGTGGAGTGCAGTGGAGGGAGAGGGTAGTGGCATGTTAAAGGACCATTTTCCAGTCAGACTTTCACACCACACAGTGAGAAACTGAGGCAAATGACACTTCCCAACGTACTCTGGGTTGGGTGTTGCTCATGGCCACATGCTTTTGAATCGTGGTTGTGGTGTTTTCCCAAATTAATGCTGGGTTCCTTTTCCCTTTTTGTTAGATGTTTTCGTTGTTATACAGACTCAGAGCTTGCAAGAGGGGAAGTATTGCCTCTTTGAGGTGCCCGGGGGTGCTGGTAGGTTTTCCATGATCACTGGGTGGGTCTCAAGCCAGTCCTGTGTTGTACTGTTAAGAGGACCACCTGGGTATTGAACCCGGCCTTGTTGCTGCCGACTCCACCTGGCAGAAGGATTACATAATTGTGTGCCTCCCCCAGCCCCCCATGATGACTCTACACCGTCCAAGCCCCACCTTTGCTCTTCCTGCAGCTGTGGGAGCTCTTCACTCCCCCCCCCCCCACACACACACACACCAGGCCAGAGAGGGAGCCACAATCAAGGAGGTCTCCTCTCCCCCTTCCCAGGCCTGGCGTTGCAGGGGTGGGGGGACAGATTGACTCACTGTTGAGGGGGAGGATGGAGCTAAGCCACCTTAGGGCAGAGCTCTGCCTGCCTCCTGCAACACTGCTGATTGGCTGCTCTTCCCCAGGAGGTGGGGCCGTGGAGAAGGCAGCCAATCAGCGTCTAATCCCTGGGGGATGCAAAGGCCAGCTCCTCCAGCCTGCCACCGCCAGCCTCTCTGAGCTTGGGGCCTAGGCTGGCGCACACCGCGCTCCTCCTTTGCTGTGCAGCCTGGGGCAGCACTAGAGTAGTGGGAGGCACTTGTGTGTTGGTTTAAATAAAACCCTTTGGACTGAACCTTGTGCTCAAAGGGAACAGCAGGAATGGAGTTTGGGGCAGGCATCTGCCGCAGCGAGAGCGGAGCTGTCGTACTGTGCAGGAGAACAGTCACAGCTGTCCCCACATCCGAACGCAAAGCTGTGAATTTCCCAAAGTCCCAGGTGCTGCTCACGGATCTTCTCTGGGAGCTTTACTCAGCTCTGCAGGTAACATACGAACCAAACAGTCCCACAGGCTGGGGGTGTTCGATCGTTTGACAAAGGGCTAGTAAATCCCTGCCCTCGGTGAGACAGTAGGGAGCAGTGGGTAGGGCACCACTCTAGGACTTGCTTTCTTTTTCCTTGCTCTGTCACCTTGTGCTGTTCAATCCTCCCAACCCCTGTGACTCAGTTTCCCCTTCTGCTAAATGGGGATGATGACACTTGCCTGCCTGTATCCAACCTTGCCGCATGTGCTAGGTCTTGCTATTCAAAGAGCCGTCGAGATTATAATGGGGAAATTTGTTCTCCGTTTCCCATGGAGAGAGAACTGAATAGCAGAACTTGGATCTGTCATTCAAATAGGAGGGCAGAATTTTCTCTCTAGGCAAGAAGAGACCTCATTGATCAGCAAAAAGGTAGGGCCAAATTAAGGCTTGTAGAGACTCTCTGCACACCATGACCTGAGCACTCCATGGTTCCTCTCCCACCCCCATGCTATGGTCCCCAGCCCCCCTTCCCTCCCAGAGCTCGGGGATAGGGCAAAGAGGTGGAATCACTGAATTCTTCTCCTGTGACCCTGTGTTGTCTGCTGGAGTGGTGTTGAAGGAACCCATAGAACAGTGGGTCTTAAAGTTAATACCTCCATTCAGACATCTCAGGGCTGTTGTTGCAGGCTCTCCGCAGACTCAGGCAGACATTGCTGCATTGGTTTCACTGGGTGGTGGTTTCGAGCTTTTCTTCACAACCGCTAGAGCTAGAAACTTACTCTTTTTTTAATGAAAGTTGAGATTCTGGTGTAATCAGTTGACTCCAGAAACGAGGTCCCCAGGTGGGGGGCCTACAATGGCCATTCCCAACGGGACTTTTGAGATCATTCATTCAGTGAAATCCTTTCCGTATGCCTGGTGATGCAAACAGAATGATCCCTTCCCATCACGCTGCTGACTCAGTGCAAGATCTCCTGCCACTCTCAGACTAGCCCTGTGGAAGGTCTGGGAAGTCCTGGGGGCCAATGTTGAGATAAGCACCCCCATTTTCAGGTGTCAGTAGCAGGCCTGCCCAGTGACTGGTTTCTGAAACCTGCTTACTCGTGTGCAGGGAGACGAAATGGGAAGGCGGACTTTGCTCACCTTGCGCTGTTTCTCTCCAGGTGTTATGCGTGTGCTGACTCCCCAGTGCGAGCCAGGAATCAAGCTCAAAATTGCATGGCCGGCGTGCGTGTGCATGGAACAGGAGACCTGCTCCCGTGTGGAACAGTGCCCTCTGCTGGCTGTGCTGGTGCACACGCCATCAGTGATTGGGGTCTGCGCCCTTAGCATCAGACGCTGCATGTCTGCAGCGAGCCAGGGCCTATTCTACCTTATGTATATGCCCAAACCTCTCCCAGCCGGTGGCCGAGATCCAGTAGTAACAAGCTAACACACAGTAACACGAGACAGGCTAGGAGGCCCTGAGCAGAGGACCTGTACCCAGCAGCTGTTTGGTGGCTTTGGTGGAAGGAGCTAATGATTCTCCCCATGCAATTCCTAATGATCGGGCAGCCCCATCCCCAAAGACCACGGTTGGGGCTAACGCCCCCCTGGCCATAAATGGACCAATGGATGACCAGTCCCCGGAGACTAAACTCCTCCCTTCAGGACAAGGTGCATGGGAGGAGCAGGGCAGGACAAGCTGTGTTTGGGTAGCAATCCTGGGGGACGGAGCTTCTTCCTCAGAGTTGCTGAGCACCAGCCCAGCCCAGGCTTAGACGGAAGAGCACAAACCCCAGAGCATTCGCCCTGACCTGCATTCACAGGGTAAGAAAATAAAAGAAAATGGCCAAGCAGCAGAAATGGGGTGCAGAGGCAAAGGGAAAGGGCTGTGCCTGTCGAGAGGAAGCCATCTGAGCCCAGAAGAGTCACTGGCAGCCCAGCCCTCCCGCGGGGGAGGAGAGAACAGTGTTCTCGGGGGCTGCATTGGTTTTGTCATCCACTTATTCTCATAAAACATGCAGGACAATGACACTTTTCCATTCTACAACCCTGTTAAAAATGCATTTGCGGCCCCATTTCACGGAGAGGTCAAAGCTTTCCCAGGACTGTGCACGTGAGGGAACGCGCCACAAACCTTCAGCCGTGCTGCTCATGTGTTTTCTTTGTAACTTATGCAGATAAAAGCCAACTCTCCAGCGCTTAGATCCAGTCCAGGCAGGCAGGAGGCCACAGAGAGGCACTCGGTCATTCCTGCCGCCCTAGATTGGCTTATAGATTTTGCCAAGTCACATTATAGACTCCAGACAGGAGGTTTAAAATAAATTGAACATAAAAAATTTAAATACATTTTATGAATTTTCTGGCTTCAACAAGAACACAATGTTCAAAATAATCGGGGGATGTGAAATATGCATGAGGGAATATTTCTGCTGGCCAGAGCCGCCTTTCTTTAAAACTTCTCTGTTGTATCTGGAGATGGAATTCAGAGGAATTTGCTCAGCAGGGCTTTTCTATTCAAAGTGCTCACTGGTAGCGCGGCCTGTCGGTTTGTGTTTAGTTAGTAGAGAGTGCATTGTTTCCTGCTGCCTGGGAGTCCCTCCTGCGGGAGCTGACAGATCCTGTGCCCCTTTTAGCTTGTTCTATAGGAGAGTGGGTAGGAGAGGAAATGGTTCCTCTGAGTAAGTATCAGAGGGATAGCCGTGTTAGTCTGAGTAAGACTTTCACACATAGCATTGCAACCCCATGCAGTTAAAAATCACAAGTAAGGCCCTGGGAAATCATGAAATAGAGCTTTAAAAAAATAATCTGGGGTTGTGTTTATTGGGTTTCTGAGCCTTTATGGTGCCTGTTTTCAAACTTCAAAAACCAACATGAGGGGCGAATGTTTATTGCCATTTGAATGCTAAAAGCCAGACGATACACGAGCACCTGTAATTCCAGAGACTTGGGCCAGTCCAGGCACAGCTGCATTTGGACATGCCCATGAATCAGGTGTAGGGAAGCCAGTCTATTCCTTGCAGAAGAAGACGTGATTAAAATTGTGTTGGAAAGGAAGTGGTTGGTGTTGCCCTCTTGCCCAGTGATTGTGGATGTTGGAGCCCAGCAGGTTGGTCTCCTGTTGGAGGAGAAATCACTGACACAGAGGCTGGGTACTTTCTTAATGCACTTTATTTACATTATAGACCCAGTCTTGGAATAGAGGTGAGCACAGCTAGCCCACAGGCAATTCCCTCTCTGGAATCAGAGCGCAAACACTACAGCTGTTTGCAACAGCTGTCCCCAAAGAGAGCTGCACCACAAAACTAATCATGCAGCAACTCTTCCAAGACTGTACCCTGCTCATGTGCTAAGAACAGCAACTTGTGAAACTCCATGTAACAGCGCCATCTGGTGACCCCTGCAGGAAGACTTCCTGCACTGATCCTATTAACAGCGCAGCTGAGATCTCCGTGCAGGGAGGGAGGAGGTACCTATCTCGTCATTTATCTGACAATGTAAGGATGGTCCTGGTGCAGGGTCTCTACGGCATGTGCAGCTGGGCATTGCCAGCCAGTCCTCTCTGAGCTGTGCCATGTGTGCTTATGGCCGGGAAGGGCTTTCTCAGTTTGGGTTGCACATGGCAGTGACAGATGGGGATCGACTACGTTGTAATTGGCCATTCTGTTTCCTCGGTAACTTTTCTGTGTGATGAATTGGTCCTTGGGCCACAGCCTTTCTGAGGAGGGCTGCGGCTCACGAGCTGTCTTCTCAACTTCCTGGCTGATCTTTCCAGTGGTCGCCAATGGACAGCGCCTTTTCCATGTTCACAGGGTACCTTGAACGCCTCACAAGGTCCTTCCACTCACCCTGGCCACATTGAAGTCCTCCATGAAGACTCACTCCTGCTGCACGGCCTACAGGGACCAGCGGACTTATCCGGACAGGTAGATTTGTAAAGAGCTTTGTAACACAACCGCTCTTTGCCAGCACCACCTCGACCACTCAGCTGCTGTGCCCCTCTCCCCGCTCCTGCCTGTCTATCTGTCTGCCTGCTACCCTTGAGGTTGTGAGCTTCTCAAGGCAGAGACCATGCCTACACATCTGGCTGGAACACAGCTGGCACCAGGGCCGGCTCCAGGGGTTTTGCCGCCCCAAGCAGCCAAAAAAAAAAAAAAAGCCGCGATCGCAATTGCGATCTGTGGCAATTCAGCAAGAGGTCCTTCGCTCCAAGCAGGAGTGAAGGACCCTCCGCCGAATTGCCGCCAAATACTTGAAAGTGCCGCCCCGCTCTGGAGTGATAAGCTGGTGCCTGGAGCCAGCCCTGGCTGGCACAGCCAGAGCACTACTGGACAGAAATAATACTAATAAATCTTGGTTTTAATAGTCTACTATAAAGGAGAGCTTTGCAGTAGCACCTTGCAATTGGCTGCCTAAAGGCCTTAATTACTTGAGCCATGTCTGGTGCTCAAGACTTCCTAGTGAGGAGATAATATACAGTCATGTGTCTGATGAAACACCAGCGACAGCTCTGTAGCCCTGGCAGCACCCGATTCGAGCGCAGTAGCTCATTTGTATTGATTTATCTGAGGAGGATAAACATGACTTCCTTGTAGTGGTCGAAGGCCATTCGAGGTGGTTAGAGGTAATTCAAGTGTTTGCAGCAACCACAGTGAACAGCCTGGAAACACAAGAGTTCATTTGCATTTTGTGGGTGATGCTAGTACCAGAGGAAGGGAGGGGATAGCTCAGTGGTTTGAGTATTGGCCTGCTAAACCCAGCGTTGTGAGCTCAATCCTTGAGGGGGCCATTTAGGGAACTGGGGTAAAAATCTGTCTGGGGATTGGTTCCCCCTTTGAGTGGGGGGTTGGACTAGATACCTCCTGAGGTCCCTTCCAACCCTGAGATTCTATGAAGCAGTAAAGGAATCAGGCAATGGACCACAGTTTACTGCAGATGATTTCCAGCAATGTATGATGTTTAACCACATTGTAGGTGCACCTGTACCACCCTCCCGTCCTGCCTCAAATAGAACTGCAGGAAGATCAGTGCAGACACTGGAAAAGTCCTGAATTCTCCAAGGTTTGTAGTTTGCTGTGACACTAACACCAGGCCCAACTGTGGGAAGACAATAGAGAAACCTTGAAAAGGTCACAACAAGAGGGGTTTCATGAGGCACCCCAGTACTATTTTGGATAGAAACATTTCAGGGCTTTTATTGTTTTTTTTAAATAAATATAGAAATTTTCAGTGGAAAACAGACACTTTTCATGAAAAAAATTCAGTAAGTTTAAAAAGTCAGTTTTTGTCTAAAAACAGTTTTGACAGCAAATTTTTACCTGTGATGTTAAATGAGATATTAAGCAAGGCAAGCTCTGGCACCGCCACGGATCTGTGCTGCAAACTACTCCATGGCCTCCTGAGCCTTGGCAAAGCCGGCACATTGATTTTGCAGAGAAGAATAAACACACTTACTTCACTGTGGCTGATGCTTTTTTCTAGGCAACCAGAAGCACTGCAGATCCCAAGCGCATTTGCTACTCATGCTGCTGAGGCACTGAGGTTGTGTTTGCAGATCATTTCAGATGATGGGACTTGGTTTGTGTGAGAAATTTCAGATTTTCCTTAAGAGGAATTCAGAAAAACACACTTGATCCTCTACTAACCAGCCAGCATCAAGTGGGGACAGTACAGACTCTTACAAGAGCACTGCAGAAAAACGAGGGGAGAACTCTGCAACACTGAACTGCAAATGTGAGGATTGCAGGGCTTTGGATTACAAACCAACCCCCTGGCAACACCAGTAGAGCTGTGTCTTACACATCTTTTAAAAATTCAATTTGATTTGATTAGACCAGAGTTAGCAAGAGGACTAGATGGAAATGGCAGAAAACAAGATGACTCTGGTAATTATAGCCTGGTTAATTGACATTGATCCTGGGCAAAATCGTGGAAAAGCTGATATCCAGAAGTAACGACCGTCAACAAGATTTTATGGAAAATAGGTCTTGTTGAACAAACAATATTATTTTTGGCTGAGATCACAAATTTTGTTGGCCAAGTTAACTGAGTGGACATACTTACATGTAGCTATCAGGCATTAGAAATTTTAATTTAAAAATTAACATTATTCAAAATTAATTCAGCCCATATTACCTGGATTATAAACTGGCTAACTGATAGATCATAAAATGTAACACCAAATGAGGACTCATTATCCAACTTGGGTGTTTCTACTGGGGTTGTGTAATGATCTGTCCTTCGCCCAAACACTTTTCAACATCTTTATCAATGATCTGGAAATAGATATAAAATCATTGCTGGCCAAGTTTCCAAATGAACCTAAAGTTGGTGGGGTGGTAAATAAGGATGGGGATGGGTCAGTTCAGCAGAGCGAGTGGGTCTGCATGGTAAATAGGGCTCATTTGAACGGCACACATTTTAATCCAGTTAAATGTAAAGCCGTACATTTAGGAACCAGGAGCACAGGTCGCACTTCTAGCATGCGGACTGTATTTTGGAGAACAGTGACTCGTAACAGGATTTCGAGGGGTGGTCATGAGCCCCCAGTGCAATGCTGTCACTAAGACAGCAAATACGATTCTTGGGTGTATAAACTGGGGCGTATGGAGTAGGAGCAGGGACATGATGTTACCTCTCTACACAGCATTAACGAGCTCGTTACAGATTATTGTGTCTAAACTTTGAAAAGGCTGTTGGCAGATTGGAGAGGGGCCAGACAGAGCAATAAGAATGATTCAAGGTTTGGAAAACCTGCTGTGATGGATTTGGGGCAGCTCTGTAATCATTTAGGAATGTCAGATGTTGGCCTGGTTATTGGGGTGCAGGAATGGCCCAAAGTGTTTTGCCGGCCAGGGCACAGAACCCCCTACCTCCAAGTGGCCAAGCAAAAATAATCCTCTCAAAATAAACAGCCAATCAGCAGAACCAAAAAAAAAGCTGAGCGGTATGGCCCGCCCTGGGAAGTTGGCACGCAGAGGGATCACCTGCTTGCATGCCCCTTGAACCAGCCCTGTTAGGCAGGTTTGGTTTTACTCAATACCAAGTCTGTCTGGAAAACAGGCGGGAAGGCTAGTCATCGCTCTGCAAACACTGGAGAGTTGTTAAGGGAATGGCGGGGGTGTCCCTGGAATCGCTTCTTCTTCCTTCTCATTCTTGGCAAAGGAGAACAGTCAATGTCTTAGCTACCAGCTGCCTTCCCTGGGATGGTTCCTTTGGATTAACTATAGAGACAGGTGATCCACCCCGGCTCGGGGCACTGGAAATATTCACATTGGCTTCAATGGGAGCTGGAATTAGGCCCATCTCGCCTGCCCCCCTGCCAGGCAGCTGCCCTGCCCGGTGGTTTTATAAACACCCCCCGAGGTGCAGTTTCCAGCACACTCCCTTTGCCACCTGCCCACCGCCCGGAGCGGGCGTGGCCCCGGCTCTCCAGGGAAGGGAAAGCTCCAGCCCCTGGCCCTGAAGTGGCTAATTACAAACCTGCCGTCATGAAAAACAGCCCTTAGCAACCGCCCAGCCAGGCCCATGCTCAGAAGGGGCCCAGCCTGCTCCGCTCGCTCTGCGCCCCGGCAGCCTGGCCCCACCCCACCCCCCGCCACCACTGGCTCCTCTCCACCCCTCGGCCCCACCCGCCGGCTCCTCCCGCCCCCTGACCGGACCCCAGTGCACCTCCAGCTCCGGGCAGTCTCTGCTTCCCACCACCTGGGGGGCCCTGCCGGTCTCCCCGGAGCTGAGCCGCCTGGGACTGGGGCAGAAGCCTGGCCAGTCTCGGCCAGTTGCAGGGGGTGACAGGGTGGGGGGCTTGGCTGGTCCCCTCTAGGCAAGTGGGTCCTGAGGGAGCCCGGCCGGGGTCCTGGCTGACTGCACCACTCCCGAGGGGCCGGAGCGATTCCCGGCCCCAGGACCAGCCCTGGCTGCTCTGCTGGCTCAGCCTGGCAGACACAGTCACCTCCCAGCAGGGCCAGTGAGTGCGGCCGGGAGGCAGAGCGTGGGGGAGTTGGTCTCGGGGGGGGGGGGCAGGGCCGCCCAGAGGTGGGGGCAAGTGTGGCAATTTGCCCCAGACCCCGGGCCCCGCAAGGGCCCCCACTAGAATGGCTGAGGCTCTCCCCCATCATGCCCCCGGCGCCTCAGTGCGTCCTGGACACCGCTGCAGCCGCGTGGCTCCGGCGGGCCTGAGCTCCGTCCCGCTCAGAGCCGTGTGGTAAGGGGGCCGGGGGCGAGCTCCGGGCCGAGCGGCTCCTCCCCTTACCACGCGGCTCTGAGCGGGGAAGAGCTCAGGCCCGCCGGAGCCACGCAGCTGCAGCCAGGGCCGGCTCCAGGCACCAGCTTATCAAGCAGGTGCTTGGGGCGGCAACTCCGGAGCGGGGCGGCACTTTCAGGTATTCGGCAGAGGGTCCCTCACTCCCGCTCGGCGCGAAGGAGCTCCCGCTGAATTGCCGCAGGTCGCGGTCGCGGCTTTTTTTTTTTTGGCTGCTTGGGGCGGCAAAACCCCTGGAGCCGTCTCTGGCTGCAGCGCTGTCCAGGGCGGCTCCTGGATGCGCGCGCTGAGGCGCCGGGAGGCAGAGGTAAGCGGCCGGGGCCAGGGGGGTTGGATAAGGGTCAGGGAGTCTCAGGGACAGTCAGGGGACAGGGAGGGGGGGTTGGATGGGGCAGAGGTTCTGGGGGGGCAGTCAGGGGACAGGGAAGGGGAGGTTGGATTGGAGGGTCTCGGGGGGGGTAGTCAGGGGACAAGGAGCAGGATGGGTCAGGGATTCTAAAAAATTCTCATTTCATTTGAAATGTTTAGCAGGGTTTTTATTTGTTTGTTTGTTTTTGTTTTTCTGTTTCTTGGTGAAACAAGAACCAAAAAAGCCTCCAAGGTTTTCAATGTGTTGTTACCTCTCTACCCCGCCTCCTTTCTCTCCCTCTTTCCCTTTCTCTCTCCCCGCCCCGAGAGCGAAAAGGAGGCGAGGAGAAGGAAAGCCCAGGAGAGGAAAAGCTCAATGAAAACCATTTTTAAAGACTTTAATTTAAGTGGAAAACAAAAGTTGAATGAAACAACATTTTTCTGCACATTTTTTCTTAAATGTTGTTTTGATTGAACAAAAAAATCACCCCGCTTCAGTCGTAACCGCACAGGCTTCTGTATGCTCCTTATGCCTCGCCTGAATGGCCCACTGGCCTGAGTTCAGTCTCATAGGGGGCAATATAGCTTGCTTACCTTAACTCTCAGCTTCTCACCCAGCCTCTGTCCCAGTGCCTAGCTAGCTGGCTGAAACTGTTACTTTTGCTGGATGGCATGAGCACATTCCTCCTTCTGACCTACAACTGAGGCCTTGGCTACACTTGAGAATTACAGCGCTGGTGGTGGCTTTACAGCGCTGTAACTCACTCCCCGTCCACACTGGCAAGGCACATACAGCGCTGTATCTCCCTGGCTACAGCGCTGCTTGTACTCCACCTCCATGAGAGGAATAAAGAGAATAGCGCTGCTGCTGCAGCGCTGGGGCACCAGTGTAAACAGGGAATAATCTTACTACACTGACTGACCTCCAGAAGCTTCCCATAATCCTTTTAAGTGAAGGTTCCTCTCTTTGTTTTGTTGTGAACTCAGGGCTCCTGGAGCTGCTTATCTAAAAAACAAACACAGCTCCTGTTTGCTGTGAATGAGCAGAGGCAGGGGGGTTCCCTTTGGAACGCCCGCAGCTAGTGTTTGCTTGAGGAGAGGGGGAGGGAGGGGGCTTGAGGAGAGAAGCAGCACGGCGGACGGGCGGTGGGGGTGCGTTTCGGCGAGGCTGCTTATCTGGTCTGTGAGGAAAAAAAGCTGTTTGCTTTCAGTGAGTGAGAGAGGGGTGAGAGAGAGGGTCGGAACTTGCAAGGCAGCTGCTGATACAGTGTCGGCTCCAAAAATCCACTCTCTCTCTCCCCCACGCTCCCTGTCACACTCCATCCCACCACCCCCCTTTTGAAAAGCACGTTGCAGCCACTTGAACGCTGGGATAGCTGCCCATGATGCACCACTCCCAATGCCGCTGCAGATGCTGCAAATGTGGCCACGACAGTGCGCTGGCAGCTGTCAGTGTGGCCAGACTGCAGCTCTTTTCCTACTCAGCTGTACGAAGACAGGTTTAACTCCCAGCGCTGTACAGCTGCAAGTGTAGCCATACCCTGAGTCACTCTTTGGGCAAAGAAGAAAAATAGCGTATTTCTGCTCTTCAGATTAACCACAAGATATTTCTACATTATTTTAGCCAAGTATGTGCTTGGTCTGCCTTCTATGGCTCAATCATGTGCAGGTAGGTGAAATAGTGGGTGAAAAACTGGTTGAAGGACAGTAATCAAGGAATGGTTATCAATGATACACTTTCAGACTGGGGAAGTGTGTCCAGCAAGTTCCACAGGGGTCCAGTATTATTCAATATTTTCATAAATCAATTGGATAATGGAGTCGAAAGTTCACTTAGGCAATTTGCAGATGACACCAGGCTGGGAGGGGTTGAAAGCACTTTGGAGGACAGGATTAGAATTTGAAATGCCCTTGATAAATTGGAGGATTGGTCTGAAATCAGCAGATGAAATTCAATAAAAACAAGTGCAAAGTACCACACTTAGGAATGAAAAATCAAATGCATAACTACAAAATGGGGAATAACTAGCTAGGCAATAGTACTGCTGGAAAGGATCTGGGGATTATAGTGAATCACAAAGTGAATGTGTCAACAATATGATGCAGCTACAAAAGAGACTAATATCATACTAGGTTGTTATGACATATGTTACAACCTTGTGCAGGATCTCTGGGGATACAAACTGTATTAAGATTATGAATGGTGTATGTATCACTGTGGGCCAGGGACTGTATGCAACTTGGGGCAGTGGAGGAGAGTGAGGGGGAATGATACCACAGCTCCTTCAGGAACTAAAAGCAGTGGATGGTGATTTAAGGTGAATCACTCAGGTTGTAAAGACCTCCAGAGAGGTACCATGCCTGGGGACGCTTGCATAAACCGGTTCAAACTAGGTTTTCCAGAGACCAACGGACTAAGAAAGGATGTTTGGCATAAAAAGGCTGCATTTAAACTGACTCAGAGCCGCCTTTTGATTCAGCAGGCGGACAAGTCCTTCTGACCAAAGACGCAACCCTTCCAGAAGGGCTGGAAGAACTTTGGCTTACTAGGGCCCCCGTCAGATTGAGCAGTGACATCTGATCAGCTTTCAGAGTGTGTCATAAACATACAGTTAAGGGTTAATTCCTCTTTTGCCTGTAAAGGGTTAAGAAGCTCACATAACCTAGCTGACACCTGACCAACAGGACCAATAAGGAGACAAGATACTTTCAAATCTGGGAGGGAGGAAAGTCTTTGTCTGTCTGTTGCTGTGTGTGCTTTTGCCAGAGAAGATCAAGGAGGCAGCCATCTAATGCCATTCAAATTCAAAAGTGTTGGATTTTTTTTTAAGCAGAATTTTTTTATTGTTTCTTTAAACGATCAAACACAGCAAGCAGCAAATATTTGGCCACACACTTCTGAAACCCCAAATCATGCTCAGGATTGGCAGACTTATTTCAGCTTTTCAATTAAAAAAAAAATTTTTTTTGAAGGAAAGCAGAGATTGTCCCTGTTTTTTTTCTGCTTTTTAAAACCCCCTAGTTTTTTATCCAAAAAAAGTTTTGACAGAAAATCTTTGTCCAACCCTTTTAATGAGCGTTACTAGCTGATGCTGAGAACCGGTGATATCTTGTAAAGGTGACTTGAAAAGAAATTTTCTCAAAACTGGGTTTGTGCCGAGATGCGGAAGGTTTTCAAATGTTTATGTTTTCCCAGGGCCGCCCGGGGGAGGTGGGGGGCAAGTGGGGCAATTTTCCCCGTGCCCCACAGGGGTCCCCACAAGAATACAGTATTCTATAGTACGGCAACTTTGCCCCAGGCCCCCTGAATCCTCTGGGCTGCCCTGGGGGGGGGGGGATTCTGGGCTGTGAGGGGGCGGGGAAGATCTGTGTGTGTTGGGGCACTCGGGAGTGGGGGTCCTGGGGAGGGTGCTGGGCAGTTGTGGTGGGGCTGTGGGCCGGGGGTGCTAAGCGGGGGTGGTGTGCAGGGTGCTGTGCATTTGTGTGGAGGGGAGGAGGGGGGAGCTGGGCATAGCAGGTCCGGGGGCTCTGGCCTTAGGGAGTCAGGAGGGTGTTGCAGAGGTGCCGACTGTACAATTTCCCAGGGGGTGCTCTCCCCCTGCTCTCCCCCTGGCCCTGCACCCACTCTCCCCTCTCCCCCAAGACCCCACCCTGGTCCTGCCTCTTCCTGCCCCATTCCGCACCCCCCCCCGAGTGTTCCCCCATCCTCGCTTCACCTCTTCCTGCCCCTCCCCGTCCCCAGCACCTCCTGCCCGCCGCTGAACAGCTGATCAGCAGCGGGCAGGAGGCGCTGTGGGGTGAGGGGGAGGAGCTGATCAGCGGGGCCGCCAGTGGGTGCTCAGCACACACTATTTTTTTTCTGTGGGTGCTCCAGCCCCGGAACACCCATGGTGTCAGTGCCTATGGGGTGTTGAGCGGGGGCTGTGTGACATGGCAGGGGCCCACCCCTGAGGGGAAGGGACATGCTGGCATCACAAGGCCGGGCAGGCCACTGTGCATCTGGCAAGTGCCGGTGTGTAAATAGTGCCCTGCACTGGGCTGGGCGGAGCTGGGCCACCCCTGCCATGCCATGGCCCATTGCCCCTGGCTGACCCCTCAATCTCACTTCAATCTGGCCCCTCGCTCTCCCCTCCCCGCGCCATGGCCCATCGCCCCCGGCTGGCCCCTCGCTCTCCCCTCCCCGCGCCATGGCCCGTCGCCCCCAGCCGGCCCCTCGCTCTCCCCTCCCCGCCCCATGGCCCGTCGCCTCTGGCCGGCCCCTCGCTCTCCCCTCCCCGCGCCATGGCCCGTCGCCCCTGGCTGGCCCCTCGCTCTCCCCTCCCCGCGCCATGGCCCATTGCCCCTGGCTGGCCCCTCGCTCTCCCCTCCCCGCGCCATGGCCCATTGCCCCTGGCTGGCCCCTCGCTCTCCCCTCCCCACGCCATGGCCCATTGCCCCTGGCTGGCCCCTCGCTCTCCCCTCCCCGCGCCATGGCCCATTGCCCCTGGCTGGCCCCTCGCTCTCACCTCCCCGCGCCATGGCCCATCGCCCCCGGCCGGCCCCTCGCTCTCCCCTCCCCGCGCCATGGCCCATCGCCCCCAGCTGGCCCCTCGCTCTCCCCTCCCCGCGCCATGGCCCATCGCCCCCGGCTGGCCCCTCGCTCTCCCCTCCCCGCGCCATGGCCCATCGCCCCTGGCTGGCCCCTCGCTCTCCCCTCCCCGCGCCATGGCCCATCGCCCCCGGCTGGCCCCTCGCTCTCCCCTCCCCGCGCCATGGCCCATCGCCCCCGGCCGGCCCCTCGCTCTCCCCTCCCCGCGCCATGGCCCGTCGCCCCTGGCTGGCCCCTCGCTCTCCCCTCCCCGCCCCATGGCCTGTCGCCCCTGGCTGGCCCCTCGCTCTCCCCTCCCCGCGCCATGGCCCATCGCACCTGGCTGGCCCCTCGCTCTCCCCTCCCCGCCCCATGGCCTGTCGCCCCTGGCTGGCCCCTCGCTCTCCCCTCCCCGTGCCATGGCCCATCGCCCCCGGCCGGCCCCTCGCTCTCCCCTCCCCGCGCCATGGCCCATTGCCCCTGGCTGGCCCCTCGCTCTCCCCTCCCCGCGCCATGGCCCGTCGCCCCTGGCTGGCCCCTCGCTCTCCCCTCCCCGCGCCATGGCCCGTCGCCCCTGGCTGGCCCCTCGCTCTCCCCTCCCCGCCCCATGGCCTGTCGCCCCTGGCTGGCCCCTCGCTCTCCCCTCCCCGCGCCATGGCCCATCGCACCTGGCTGGCCCCTCGCGCTCGGTTTGCTTTCTCCAGCTCCTTCCTTAGGAGCCTCTGGTTTCCCGGCTCCGCATTGCCACTATCCCTGCTCTAGCCCAGCTACCTGCTGTTGGCGCCTGTCTCCATTCTCAGTGTTTTGTCATCATTCCTTTTTTTTCACCTCCGGCCCCTGATCTTGGGTCTCAAGACTGCCCCATGGACAGAACAGAAACCAGCATTATTCCATAGAACGCAAACCCGCTGTAAGGGACTAGTTAGCGATCAGCCACTGAGAAAGGCACGTTGGGCCAGATTTAGGCACCTAAGTGCTTTTTTTAAATGCCTCTAGGTACTTAGCTGCATCTTTAGGGGCCTAGAGTCCTTTAAAATCTGGCCTATTGGCTCAAAGACCATCACTCCGCTGCTCTCCCCATTCGGGTACTGTGTTCCCATGCAGTGGAGTTCACAAATGTTATTGCCTTTGTAATTAGCCATTAAGCCATTCAGCCGATGCTCATGCAGCCCCACAAATGACTATTCCTAATGATATTGCCATTATTCCAGCCACATTTTTGCTTGTATGTTTTCTTTTAAGATTATTGATGTGTCCCTGATAGAAAGGCCTCGCAGCCCTCATCTGCCATCACAGACAGTTGCATTAACTTTATCTAATGGGACATTTTAGCTATTGAACATGGAACAATTCCAGTTTAATTATACTTCCGAAAGTTAAGACATTAATTATAGCAACAAGCTTAAGAGAATTAAACACAGCTAATTGCTAGGCTGCTTCATTGCTTAACTTGGAAACGGTTCCTACTGAAGGTACCGAAAGTTAGGAGCAACTACAGGATAAATAATCTCCACGTTATAATGAAGTATGTTCTTCCAGAGAATTTAGCAATCTTGGGCAGGAACAAAATCTAACTGGAAAAACTATCCCCAAACAAGTCACGCCCAAAGCTGGGCCACATTTCTGAGTCTCGTTTTTATTTTCCATTAAATTTCGGCATCTCTTCACAAACATATTTTTATTTCCTATTTTCTGAACATTGTCAAGGTGGCTGCTTTGAGGGGGTTGATTTTCATTTTACATTTCCCAGCTTTTGTTTACCAGTTTCATCCTGAGTGTCTCGGTTTCAGTCCTCATGAGATGGGGTCCAAAAGCCAAGTTTGATTGGCTGGTTCCATCTCATGGCTGGTTTCTACAAAATCGATGTTGTTATGAGCTGGGTGAAACTTTGGCATGGGCTGAGTGAACTCCTCTTTGCACGGCTGTGGGACTGAGTCCCACATTTAAGTCAGTTATTAGAGACTGTCAAGGGGCCACACTTAAAACGAAGCCTAATAAAGCCTGCCCAGAAACTAACACTAGGTGGGTAGAGGATTCCACTGGGGATTGTGACCAGATGTTTGTGTGTGGTGCAGCGGGGCAGGGGAGAACTCACAGACACTGAGAACAGACTTAATGGGACCTGGTCCACACCTAAACATTAGATCAACCTAGCTACATTTCTCAGGGGTTGAAAAATGTCACCCTCTGGTGAACTGTAGTGAGGTTGACCTAACCCCCAGTGTAGACTCAGCTAGGTTAACAGAATAATTCTTCCATTGACCTAGCTACTGCCTCTCAAACAAATAAATTAACTACTTCTATGGAAAATTCCCTGCCATCGATGTAGGAAGCATCTACACTAATGCGCTACAGAGGCACAGATGCAGCACTGTAGTTGTGCTGCTGCTGTGTAGTCATATCCTGAGAGAGGCAGGCTGAACGAGCTGGAAGAAACCTGGGGAGAGTTTTTCTGGGTGAGGGATGTGGGCTGAAGAAACCACTCTTGGTGCTATGAGCAAAAGAAGCTGTTTCCGGCTATTTGATTCCTTCTGTGTTCAGAGACACTGGACTTTCCACATTCTGTGTAAAACAACAAAGCTGCATCAAGGAAATACCACCAACTTCTACTCCCACCTGGGACACCCACAGGGCCCCAAACTCTGACTGGCTGCTCGGTTGAAAAGGCGCAACGTTATTTTCATCAAAAATGGTGGTGTTTGAAATGGGGCAGATTCGTTTTTGGAAATTTGTTGTTTTCAGTTCCAGGGGCTGGAAGGTGAAGCTAGACAAATTTAAATTAGATAGGCTCAAATGTTTAATAGTGAAGGTAATTAACCATTGGGACCACTTAGCTAGGGACATGGTGGGATTCTCATCACTTGATGTCTTTACATCAGGATTGGATGTTTCTTTCTAAAAGATCTGCTCTAGCTCAACCAGGTCTCATGGGGAATCACTGGGTGAGGTTTCCTGGCCTGTGCAGTGCAAGATGTCAGCCTAGATTATCATAATCAGAATTGTAGGGCTAGAAGGAACCTCAAGATGTCATCTATTCCATCCCCCTGGCTAAGGCAAGACCATGTAAACTTAGACCATCCCTGACAGGTGTTCATCTAACCTGTTCTTAAAAACCTCCAAGGACGGGGATTCCACAACCTCCCTAGGTCACCTGTTCCAGTGCTTAACTATCCTTAGAATTTGAAAGCTTTTCCTAACATCTAACCTGACTCTCCCTTGCTGCAAACTAAATTGATTCCTTCTTGTCCTACCCTTGATGATCATGGAGGACAACTGATCACTGTTCTCTTTATAACACCTTTTTACATATTTGAAGACTGTTTTCAGGTGCCTGCTCCGTCTTCTCTTCTCTAGACTAAACGTGCCCAGTTCTTTCACCCTTTCCTCATAGATCATAATGGTCCCTTATGGCCTTGAATCTATGAGTCTTTGACATCTGGCAATCTTGGCATCTCTGGACCTTACAATAGATCTGAGCATGCTTGGGGTGGGATGGGCAGATGTTCAGACACTACCGTGATGGGGATGATGGAGTAGAGTAGAGGCTGAACTCTTCACCCTGCAACTGGGATTGTTTGCCATGAATGGGTGCTCTATGATCAGGTGCTAAGGTGATGGGTTTGGTCAGCGAGATAGAGAATGAGAACAAGAGCCCTGAAGGACCCTGTGCTCTGGGGCTGGGCTCAGAATGGCTGAGATGCATGGGTGGGTGAACAGGAGATGGGCTATAGGATACGATGGGCATCCCCCTACACACTGGCTGACTCCAACATCCAGCAAACAGGATGCATTCTGGGACCTTGCACATCTGTTGAGTTATTTACCTCTTGTTCTTCTCCCTAAGTCACAGTGTCTCCTCAGTAGCTCTGTCCTTCTGTCACTGGGAATGATACTGGCAAACTAAACAATTGACTCTACAGGTGTAGCTACACTGCTAGTGGAGGTGTGGTTTTAGCATGGGCAGGCCTATCCATGCTGGCTTTAATCTAGCTGGCACAGGTAACAAGAATAGTGTGGATGTGGTGGCACTTACTTCAGCATGGGTTAGCAATGAGATGACAAGCCGGCCAGGCTTCCTGCATACATACTGTGATAAATGAAGAGTGGGGAGCTCTCTTTTATGGACACCCAGCCAGCCAGTTAGCTGCAAAGTCCCTCTTGGTAGCTGTTTTCTGCCTGCTTTACCTGTAAAGAGTTAAAAAGTCTCCCTGCATAGGTACAAAAAAGAAAAAAGAAAAAAGGTGAGCACCTGACCAAAAGAGCCAATGGGAGGGCTAGAACTTTTTAAAATTGGGGGAAAAAACTTCCCTTTGTCTGTTGTTCTCCAGAGAAGGAGACAGGGAGCAGCAATGCTATACACAGGAATGCTGTGTAAGGCTTCAGCCAGGTATGCAAATTCAGCTTACAAACCTAGAAGAAATCACTGGGACAGAGAATGTTTAAAAAGACGCAATCGGGTTTATTTCTTTATTTTGGCTTGTGGATCTCGTCTGTGCTTTTGTTTGCTTGTAACTTTTAAGCTGGACCCCAAGGAAGCTATTCTTGGTACTTTGTGTTTGGAATTGCTCTTTTAATATCTAGCAAAAGCCCAAGTTCCAGGGGTATTTTCTTCCTTTTTGTTTTTAATAAAATTTCCCCTTTTTAAGGACAGGACTGGATTTTTGGTGTCCTAAGAGGTTTGTGCGCATGTTGTTTAATTAGCTGGTGGCAACAGCTGATTTCCTTTGTTTTCTTTCTCAGCTCTTCCCGGGAGGGGAGTGAAAGGGCTTGAGGGTACCCCACAGGGAGGAATTCCCAAGTGCTCCTTCCTGGGTCCAAAGGGGGTGGCAGCATCTACCCAGCCAAGGTCAGAGAGAAGCTGTAACATTGGGAATTTGATACCAGCCTGGAGTGGCCAGATTAATTTTTAGAATCCTTGCGGGCCCCCAACTTCCGCACTCAGAGTGCCAGAGTGGGGATTCAGCCCTGACACGTACTTTGGTTGCTAGCTCATGCTGAAACTTGTGTGACCCTGTGCAAGGCAGATTATAGCTAATACCTACCCGTCTGTACAGCAGCCCCGACGGAGGACAGGGTGGGGGCGGGGCTGGGGGTGGAACAGCCGCCCCAGAGGAGCTGCCGATGTGGGGCTGTCAGGTGGCCCCATGTTCTGCTCCTTTCCCTGCTGTGGTTCAGGGCTGTCCCGGGAACTGCAGTGGGGAAAGGAGCAGAACCCCCAGCCGCGCCCCCTGCCCTTCCACGGAGCTGCGTCTCCTCCGGCTCCGGCTGTACAGCAGCAGCCCCGCCGGAGGACAGGGCTGGGGGTGGTGCAGCTGCCGGAGAAGCTGCAGATGTTCTGCTCCTTTCACCACAGGGCTGTCCCGGAAACCGCAGCGGGGAAAGAGCAGAACACGGTGCCACCGGGCGCAGAGCCATCCCTCGGGTAGCACAAATCAGGGTGACCGCCCTGGGCCCCGCGCTTTGGGTGGCCCCTAGCTTCGATAAAATCAGGACTCTCCTGATATTTAGCCCTTTGTCCCATGTCCTGACCGATGTATGATCGGGACGCCGTTTGTCCCGATATTCAGGTGAGGAGGCGGGCGGGGTGAGGAGGCAAATGGAGAGGCGAGCAGCAGGTGAGGCGGCGGGCGGGCAGATGGCGAGGAGGAGATGGGTGGTCGGGCAGACTGGGGGGCGCGCCGGATGGACGGTGAGGAGACTAGTGGGGAGGTGAGGCGGGAGGCGGGCAGGGTCAGGAGGCAAGTGGCGGGCAGGCAGATGGCGAGGAGGAGATGGGTGGTCAGGCAGACTGGGGGGCGCGCCGGATGGATGGTGAGGAGACTAGTGGGGAGGTGAGGCGGGAGGCGGGCGCAGTGAGGAGGCAAATGGAGAGGCGAGCAGCAGGTGAGCAGGCGGGAGGAAGGTGACGAGGCGGGCAGGCAGATGGCGAGGAGGAGATGGATGGTCGGGCAGACTGGGGGGCGCGCCGGATGGACGGTGAGGAGACTAGTGGGGAGGTGAGGCGGGAGGCGGGCGGGGTGAGGAGGCGAGTGGCGGGCGGGCGGGCAGGCAGATGGCGAGGAGGAGAGCAGCGGGCGGGGTGGATGAGGAAGCGAGCGGCATCCGGGCAGGCGGGAGCGTGGGGCAGACAGTGAGGAGACTAGCAGGGAGGCTGATTTGTGCCGGGCGCCCCATCCCGCTAGGGACAGCCCTGACCGGCTGCCCCACACCAGCAGCTCCTCCGGCGCGGCTGTACTGCCCCCGCCCTGTGCTCTGGCGGGGCTGCTGCCCAGACAGGGGAGACCCTGCGTGGAGGGGCTGGGGGTGGTACAGCCGCGCCGGAGGAGCTGCGGGCATGGACAGGGCACCCAGTGGCCCCACGTTCTGCTCCTTTCGCCGCTGCAGTCCCAAAGTCTCTGGCACAGGAGGAGGAGGACAGAGATCATGGGGAGGGAGCGGGGAGAGCGGGGAGGCCGGGGCAGGGAGGAGTCACGTGGAGGGTCACATGAGGAGATCACGTGCCCCCCTGTTAGCTGCTGCTCCCCACCCCCACTCCCCCGCACTGGTCAGAAATGGATTCCATTTGCACCACTGATCAAGGCACCTATTTCCGAGCCTCACAAATATGCAGGAGCGGGTCTCTCCCACCCAACCGTTGCGCTGTCACGCCCAGTGTTTTATTTGTGTGTCATTTGCTAATTACCAAAGCAGAAATAATTAGCTCTGCGAGCAGCAGGCCCCATTGTGCAGCTGGCAGGGGTTCCCTTTCAGGAGGCAGCACACGATCCATCGCTCCACAGCTGCCTTTGTGCCTTCGCAGCAGCCACAATGAGAAAGGGAAGGAAAACATTAATTGTATCATTGTGCGGCACTAGGGGCCTGCCAGCCCCTTGTATCTCCTGGCCAATGCCTTGGCACGAGCATGGTGCCCAGGCCGGCGTCCGATGGCTGGTGGAAGGTGCCAGAGCAGGAAGGCGCAGCCACTTGTGATAGACGCAGGCAGTTGCAAAGCCCCGGGTTAAGGTGGGATTAGCCGAATCTCTTCACAAACTGAGATCCTGCTTTTCGCCAGTGCAGCCGATGCTGGTGCAATTAGAAAAGAATCAGTGTGCAAGTGGTGTCTTCCTGCTAATTGCTTCCTGCCCCTGTTCCTGTGCATTCCCTGCTCCATCAACTGAGCATTCCAGTTCCTGTGTGTGTGTGTGTGTGTGTGTGTGTCTGTGTGTGTGCATAGCATGGGTGTATGCAGTTACTCAGGGCCTGCTGCTATGCACCTGCCATTTGGACTGTGTTGTTCAGGCTGTTGCTGGCATCACTGGGTCATGGCTGTTACATGTTTTATCAACCACCTCCCTGTGTGTCTTGCTTCGATTTCCTTGTGTTTTGGGCCTGCTGTTCTAGGCTGCTTCAGAGGGTACCTGGGCTAGGGGAGCTGGGAATCCTCCCTGCTGTTTAATGACTGGAACGTGATTTGCAGCACCAAGCCCCAGTGCTGATCGCACCGGAGCGGCTGGAGCTGCTGCCTGCACACACGGATGGGGAGATGGGAACTTTTCCTGATCCTTTTTAATTAGGAATGATTAATTTATGCTCATTAGCATATTTATTGCACTCATCTGTCAGCCCTCCTAGTGCCTAAACAGGGTGCAGTTCAGCAGGGTCAGAAGGAGGATGAGGTTCACTCACATCCTGCCTACACTATAGGTTGTGTGCAAACTGGGGATGGCATGGGCTTATGGGAGAGAGATCCTGTTAGACTAATTGATCTCTTTTTGGAGGAATCACAAATTTGGTAGCTATAGGTCAAAGCACAGTTGTCATATGCCTAAGGTAGGCCTGGCTACCCTTCAAACTGGGGGTGCAGTTCCCAGCATGAGGAGACATACCTGCTAAAAATAAAGTGTAGCTGCAGTGCCACAAGCTGCAGGAGGGACAAGCCACCCCAAGTACATGCCTAGCATCTAGCCTCTCCTGCCATTCACGGCACTGTGGCTAAACAATGTTTTTAGTTTGCTCAGAGCTAGTGCAGGCATGCCTCCTGGAGCTGAAACTGACACCCCCAGCCCACACTGTAAACATACCCCTAGACTTCTGTAAGGCATTTGACTTGGTACCCACAAATAATTTAAAAAACTAGGAGAATACAAAAACAACATGGCATACATTAAATGGATTAAAAACTGGCTAACTGATAGATCTCAAAATGTGACTATAAACAGGGAATCATCATTGAGTGAGTGGCTTGTTTCTAGTGGGGTTCAGCAGGGAGCTGTTCTTGGCACTACTCTATTTATCATTTGTATCAATGACTTGAAAGAAAACATAAAATCGTCTCTGATAAAATTTGCAGATGACACAAAGATTGGGTGGCATCCCTGGACTTTTCTTCCCTAGATTGCTATTTGCAATCGTCCAAACCAGGAAATGCCAAGCTCAGATTTCCCTAGTAGCCTTCGCTTGCCCATATTGCCTGCAGGGCATTGTGTGGAATGCTTCGGGTCACTAGTTTGGTTGTTATATGACTAGTGGCCGTTAGCACTTTGTTCACAGCTTTGCAACTGCACATAACATTGCAGTTCAGTTCATTACCACTCTGGGATATTTCTGTTTGGCCCATGGCTACAATGACATTAGCAGCTCGATGTCCCACTAGGGTGGCTCCTATACCCGGACAGAGTAAGAGACAGCTCTTACCTCAGCCATCTCACAGTTGAAACAGACCAAGGTAGTATCATAGTATTTGACAATGGCTTGCCTGGGGTCAGATGGGCTGTCTGTGCCAACACCAAGGATCAAACCCACAGGCCCTCTAAATCCTAGTCCAGCAACTTGGCCCCAGGACCACCTTTCCACATTGCTAACTGAGGAACTTGGTGAGTGCCAAGCAATATTCATGCCATTGCCCTTGTATCCGCTGACTGTTCAGGCAGGACGCCTCTGGACTTCAGCGGCCAATAGGAGCCAAGCTGCCATCCTGTCTGCACCACGCAAGGCTGATGCAGTTACTGTAAGAGCCTTCGTTTCTGCGTTTCCTGACGCGTGCACGTCTGGGATTGGAACCGTTAGCGCCACATTAACCTAGTTTGGTGGTTAATTTAATTAGCATTTATTTACTTTTTCCAATGGCTTTTTTTATGCTTCAGAGACTCACTAATGGGACTACAATAAGGCAGGGTTTCCATGTTATTCATGGCATCTCAGTTCCTAGAGACAGGAAATAGCTGGAAAACACCAGCTCTCACATTATTTGGGCTCCATAAATGCTTCCTGAGATAACAAAAACAACCTGTGAAAAATGTCAATGCAAACCCCACGTTAACCCGGGTCGGTGCCACTCCGTAGGCCAGCGACTGCCCCAGGCGATTGATGAGTCTGCTACTGCTAGCTGCTGGGCGGCAGTTGCTGGAGCTCAAGCAGTTGGGGTTATGCTTTTTAGACCCAGAGGGCTGAGACTCAATGACCCATGCAGGGGCTTTTCTCCTAAACACGAACACAAGCTCCCCATGGCCCAGCACTGGCTCCCCTAAGATATGCAGCTATTTCAAGCGCCGCTGGCCTGTAACCTGTCATTAGCACAGCACAGGGTCTAAATGCAGCGCAAGAAGGAGGCAGCATGTTCTCAGGATGCCTGTCGCTTTAGCCAGCGTGTGCTTCCCATTGTAAAGGTCCCACTTAGAGATCTCCTTGGCCCATGTTTGTTGAGCTCTCATTCCTTCCTGGGCTCTGGTAGCAGGAGACGATCAGCTCGGTACAATCCACCAAGCGCCAGGGAAGTCACCTTCTCATGTGTAATTAGTTATCTGCAGCCATAAGGGGGCATTTAGCAAAAAGAGCTAATGATCATAGGGAGGCGGCTTGGGCTGAGACCGGCTGGCAGCTCTTTGTTGTTCCCAGTCACACCTGTGTGTTGGGGAGAATCACAGCTTTGGGCAGCATCACATGGAGTCAAAAGAAACAAGAAAAAAAAACAGGAGTACTTGTGGCACCTTAAAGACTAACAAATTTATTTTAGCATGAGCTTTCGTGAGCTAAAGCTCACTTCTTCGGATGCATAGAATGGAACACACAGACAGGAGATATTTATACATACAGAGAACATGAAAAGGTGGAAGTATGCATACCAACAGGCAGAGTCTAATCAATTGAGATGAGCTATCGTTAGCAGGAGGAAAAAAAACTTTTTGAAGTGATAATTAAGATGGCCCATAGAAGGTGTGAGGAGAACTTAACATAGGGAAATAGATTCAATTGGTGTAATGACCCAACCATTCCCAGTCTTTGTTTAAACCACAGTTAATTGTATCTAGTTTGCATATTAATTCAAGTTCAGCAGTCTCTCTTTGGAGTCTGTTTTTGAAGTTTTTTTGTTGCAAAATTGCCACCTTCAAGTCTGTCACTGAGTGGTTAGAAAGGTTGAAGTGTTCTCCCACTGGTTTTTGAATGTTATGATTCCTGATGTCAGATTTGTGTCCATTTATTCTTTTGCGTAGAGACTGTCCGTACAGTCTCTACGCAAAAGAATAAATGGACACAAATCTGACATCAGGAATCATAACATTCAAAAACCAGTGGGAGAACACTTCAACCTTTCTAACCACTCAGTGACAGACTTGAAGGTGGCAATTTTGCAACAAAAAAACTTCAAAAACAGACTCCAAAGAGAGACTGCTGAACTTGAATTAATATGCAAACTAGATACAATTAACTGTGGTTTAAACAAAGACTGGGAATGGTTGGGTCATTACACCAATTGAATCTATTTCCCTATGTTAAGTTCTCCTCACACCTTCTATGGGCCATCTTAATTATCACTTCAAAAAGTTTTTTTTCCTCCTGCTAACGATAGCTCATCTCAATTGATTAGACTCTGCCTGTTGGTATGCATACTTCCACCTTTTCATGTTCTCTGTATGTATAAATATCTCCTGTCTGTGTGTTCCATTCTATGCATCCGAAGAAGTGAGCTTTAGCTCACGAAAGCTCATGCTAAAATAAATTTGTTAGTCTTTAAGGTGCCACAAGTACTCCTGTTTTTTTTGCGGATACAGACTAACACGGCTGCTACTCTGAAAAGAAACAAGGTTGTTACTGCGTACACACATCCAGGACATACTGCAGGAGGATAGATAGATAGATAGATAGATAGATAGATAGATTAGATTAGATGATGATCTGTGTGTCTATCAGACAGACATTCATTTCTCAGCTCCTGGAGAGTGAAAGGGTGGAGCCATACCTCATCCCACTGGGGTGACCCACTCTTCAGAGGCTACTCCACAGGGGATCTCACAAAGCTCTTCCCCACACATGGGTATATCTGCGAGGGGGGAGCTGGAAATCCTTTTTATAAAAGCTCTGTGGCCTGAATGACCCTCTCCATGTGGGAAAAGGACCACAGAATCCTCACAGCCACAGTCCCCTTCTCCAAGAGGCTTTTGTGCACTGAGCAGCATCAGACAACATACAGCTGCCTGCACCAACGCCCCCAACTCACTAGCACCAGAGCGACTGCAACACACAGCCAGCCTGCACTGATTCCCCCACCGTCACACTAACCTGAAATCTATTTTTGATGAGATTGCAAGTTTGGCTGATAAAGGTCACAGTTCTGATACTGCAGAGCCTTTTGATTAAAAAACCGAGAACAATATAAAATTAACATGGCACACATTAAATGGGTTAAAAACTGGCTAACTGACAGGTCTCGAAATGTAACTCTAAACAGGGAATGGACATTGAGCTGCTGTGTTTCTAGTGGGGTCCCACAGAGAATCTGTTCTTAGCCCTATGTTTTTTAACATTTTTTATCAATGACCTGGAAGAAAACATAAAATCACCACTGATAAAGTTTGCAGATGACACAAAAACTGGGTAAAGTGGTAAATAATGACGAGGACAGGTCACGGATTCAGAGTGATCTGGATCTCTTGGTAAACTGCACACATGCAAACAATATGCATTTTAATATGGCTAAATGTAAATGCACACAACTAGAAAGAAAACTCACAGGAT
Organism: Mauremys mutica; assembly: GCF_020497125.1. Taxonomy (NCBI): domain Eukaryota; kingdom Metazoa; phylum Chordata; order Testudines; family Geoemydidae; genus Mauremys; species Mauremys mutica. Next base: position 28,870,527 of record NC_059087.1, read on the forward strand.
GAGGGAACGCTACCCCAGTGACTCTGAAAAAGATTTGGGAAGCATGGTGGATATTCAGCTGAACCTGAGCTCCCAGTGCAATGCTGTGGCCAAAAGAGCTAATGCGATCCTGGGATGCATAAACAGGGGAATCTTGAGTAGGAATAAAAAAGGTTATTTTACCTCTGTATTTGCCACTGCTGTGACCACTGCTGAAAAACTGCTCCCAGTTCTGATGCCCACAATTCAACAAGGATGTTGAGAGGGTTCAGAGAAGAGCCATGAGAATGATTAAGAGATTAAGAAACATGCCTTATAGTGACAAACTCAAGGAGCCCCATCTATTTAGCTTAACACAGAGAAAGTTAAGAAGTGACACGATCACAGTCTATAAGTATCTATGTGGGGACAAATATTTGATAATGGGCTCTTCTCTCTAGCAGAGAAAGGTCTAACACGGTCCAATGGCAAGAAGTTGTAGCTAGACAAATTCAGACTGGAAATAAGGTGTCGATTTTTAACAGTGAGAGTAATTAGCCCTTTGAGCAACTTATCAAGGGTTGTGATGGATTCTCCATCACTCACAATGTTTAAATCAAGCTTGGATGTTCTTCTAAACGATCTGCTCTAGGAATTATTTGGGGGCAGGTCTCTGCCCAGTGCTATGCAGGAGGTCAGACTAGGCCAGTGGGTCTCAACCTTTTTGGGCTCTGGACCCATTTGTAAATGTTCGTGGCTTATCACGACCCAGTAAATAGTCTGGGGTGGAGGCGCTGGGTGGTTTTGGTCAGGTTCTGTCCTCTGGGGGGGTTAGGTGCTGCCTGGCACTCACCCCACAGTGACGGCTCCTGCAGGTCTGAGCGGTGCAACCTCTGGGGTTGCAGCACTGCTCAGGGTTGGCCCCGCCCCCCTGACGATACCAAATGTGTGTGAGTGAAGTTGTGACCTGGGTTATGGGGTTGCAGGGCCATTCACTCAAATTTGGCCTACCCAGACTTCCCGCATCATGACGGCGGGGCCAGACCTAAGCAGCGCTGGGACCCCAAAGGTTGCAGTGCCTGGAGCAGGGAGATGAGCACAGCCAGCCCTGTCGGACAGGAGCAGGCCCCACCTCTGCCCCCGCCCCACCCCCACTCCACCCCTTCCATGAGCCCCACCCTTAACCTGCCTCTTCCCACCCCTGCCCCACTCCTATTCCAACCCCTTTCCCAAAGTCCCCAGCCCAACTCCTCCCCTTTCCTGCCCCCATTCCACCTCCTTCTCCAAATTCCCACCCCAGCCCACCTCTTCCCTGCCTTCCCTGAGCTCACCAGGTTCCCGCTTCTCCCCCCTCCCCGGAGCTATTTGGCGGTGGCCGGGCGGGAAACGCTGGGAGGTAGGCGGAGGAGCAGGGACGCGGAGCTCTCGGGGAGGAGGAGGAGGTGGGGGGAGGGGAGCTTGGCTGCCGGTGGGTGCAGACCACCCACTAATTTTTCCCCTTGGGAGTAAAATGGCTGCCATGCGACCCTTTGAAACATTCTGGTGACCCAATTTTGGGTCCTGAGCCACGGGTTGAGAAACCCTGGCCTAGATGATCACGGCAGTCCCCTCTTGGCCTTGGACTCTCTGTCTCCACGAATCGTTAGCACTGGGGACAGGGCCACACACGGCTGCCTGCACCAGCACTCCCACCTCACTAGCACTGGAGCTAGTGCAAAGAGGGAGATTCCCTGGGAGCTGCTGGTGCGGACGCAGCCTGTAGGGGGAGTTAAAGTCCATTGCCCAGGGACTAAAACCACCTGGCATTCCCACTGCATTTCCCGCCGGGTCCAATTCTGTGTCCCCAGCGCCCCGTTGAATAGCTGCCCCATTTCCCCGTCCGTTATTCTGCTCCCCTCCAGACTATCTAATCTTCCTACTTTGGGTTTTCCAGCTTCCCGTGTCGGCCCAGACACAGTTACTCTCCCTGTGCCTAGATGCTACCCGTCTGGACCCCGCTTAGCTGCAATCCGGCTTTTGCTGGCCATGGAGCCCCTGCATTATTGTCCTGCAAAGTCCTTGCCGCTGGCTCATGGCTATTCCCTCAGGAGTCCTTGGCCACTGGCCCTTCCCAGCACCCACCACCTGGGGGGCTTGTGCCAGCTTCTCTGATTTAAATACCATAGTGCCCCTAAAACATGTGCACTCACATTCCTGACAGTTTGGGTTCCCTCGTAGCAAGGCACAGCCCATCTCTGAGCTATCACCCGTCACACACAGTTGACCCTGTCCCAGCGGAGCAGGCACGCCCCCCTCTGCAGCAGCTCCTGATCCACAGCACAGGCTGGGTGCAGGATGCTTGGCTGAGACTCTGGAAGGAGAGCAGGGATGGCCTTTGGTGTAGCCAAAGCCTGCTGGAGTGGGTGGAGCAATGCTAACCTGGAGGTGGCTGGTGACCTTTCCGTGGGCTGGGGACGGCCTGGGCACACACCCCTCCCTGCCCGTATTCAGGGGCTGTTGCGCTCTTTCATTTGCATTCGGATGCTGTTGCTGTCAAATCTTGACTCTGCTAGCCGCAGACTATGCCCTCCCAGACCATAACAGGCAAACATCTGGGGAATAGAGAGAAATAGCCCCCTGGTCCCTTCAGGCAAGGACTGGCCCTCGCGTCCATATGACAGAATCCCCTCCTGCCTTAGATCCAACTAAACTGGTTCAGGGACACCTGGTGACCCAGCATCAGGAGTAGCTTCTCTGCTCCCCGTGCTGGAAGCTCCCACAGCATGTGTATCACAGCAGCCAATGATTTTATTTTCATTGTTAAACTTCTTCTGTCCTGTTCCTTAAGGAGAAAAAGAATAGTCCTTTGCTTTGCAAAGCCAATGACACAAAAGGCAACTCATTGATCTCCTGCCTCCTGCCTGAGTGACCTACTTTCTGTGTCCGTGTCTGCGGCGGAGATGGCTCTTTGGTTTGCAGCCTTGTCATTATTGTGAAGGTGAGTGCCCCTGGAACAGGCTGAGTGCCAGGTGAAACTACAAAGGGCGCGAGGCCAGAGACACTCCCAGGAGCAGTGAGTGAAACATGGGACCAGGGAGCAGGAATATGGAGCTATTAAAACCAAGTTTCCTATGGATGCTGTCAGAAGCAGATAAAGGGGTGGGAGGGATCCACCGATCTGTATGTCTCAGTCCTGCTCACTCCAAAAGGCCCATGACACCAACATAGGCTTCCCATCCATCCCTGGGCACTGGCATTAACCCCCCTGTAATAAAAGATGAGATGGTAATTAGGTTTGGTACCTCTAAGACCCTCAAGCCAGCTGATAGCATTGGCACAAGCTCCCAGGCCAGGAAAGTTTATGGTGATTTGATTTAGGGTTTTGTCTGTGTTTCCCCAGAGCTTTGTAAGATTAGTGAGATCCTGTCTGGGAGCTTCATGTCTGCCCACTACTGACAGAGCAAGAGCAGGCTTCAATCCCAGCCTCCTGCCCAGAGTAACTGGGTAATTTCATTCAGTCTCCTTATATTTCCCCTGCCTTGTCAACTTGCTGCTTCTTCATTTCTTAACATCAGCTCTTGTAACATGCTGCTGAATGCTGTTAAACAACTGCCAAGCTTTACTTCAGAGGTGGCTGTTTTTCAGTGGTGGGTTTAATGGATTGCTATACTGTATTCTACAGTTCAGCCACTAGGTGTAAAATACCTTATTTAAGCTAGCCTCAGTCATACCTAGCAGAGCACTGAAGGATTTTATGATGAACACATCTGGTGTGTCGCTCATTCAGAAGCAAGCGCTGTAGCCAGTCCATATTTCATACAGTAGCATGACAGGACGTCAGAAATAAACTAGTGCCAGGAGGGAACAAAAACAGAAGGAAATAGCAATAAAGTGTGCAAACAGAAGGGACAAAGGTTTCAGGATCTCATCAGCATGCCACTCTTCAATGCCCCAGAGAACTTCAGCTCTGACAAAGCTTCACAATGGACAGATGAAGCAGTATTTTGTAAGATTTCAAATGGCTACAAAGCTCCACCTAGAAACTGGAGCTATCCAGGTATCTTCTTTAGTTTATGCCATGGGGGAGCAGACAGAGCATATCAGGATTAGAAGAGACCTCAGGAGGTCATCTTGTCCAACCCCCTGCTCAAAGCGGGATCAGTCCCCAGACAGATTTTTGCCCCAGATCCCTAAATGGCTTGAATTTACAACCCTGGGTTTAGCAGGCCAATGCTCAAACCATTGAGCTATCCCTCTCCCCCTTTGATGTTACTGAAGACAGTCACAAAGATGACTATGAAAGGGTTCTGGCTGCATACCTTTATACCTCAGAGAAAATGGCTTATACAAGAACATGTCTGACAGTGAGTGAGGTGATAAATGGTTTGTAGATGCTTTGGGGGTCTTTCAGGATGACAGGATGTATGTGTTTACCTTGGTTATTTCTCTTCTCTCTGTGCTCAGGGGGTATGTTCCCATATTTTTCTCAGAAATGTACCCAGTTGGATCTCCTGGTTAGCTGGTGTCTAGCAGGATAAGTCCACATCCCGTAATGTTTCCCTGGGGAAGACATGAAAAAGGAAAGCCTGGTATAATTGGAATGGATCCCAGATCTACTAATGCAAAGACAATAATCTCCAGGAGGAGACCTAGTGCCCCAGAGTCCAATCTGCTGAAACAGAATGCAAATGAGCATCCTGTGCCCTCTCTCTCTCATGTCCTTCGGATGCACCGTGTCCCTGTGCCAAAGCCATCAATGCTTCTGGCTTTTTTTGTTGCTCAACCCCCACTTCCATTGTCAATATGCACCAGCTCTACCTCATTCCCAGGGCTATTATCTGACATCAATCTACACTGGACAGGGCTGCCATCCAGGTAAATGATGGAACTGCTTGGTGTCTTTTAGAATAATACCCACTGACCAAGCTGGAATTAGGAACATAGCCATAGCTCCTGGACAAACCACCCTTCCCAAGGAGCTGGAGCAAGGGGGAGGTGGGGATACTAGCAGGAAAGTCAGCCAGGCTCCTGCCGTCCTGCCAACTTTGCCCTGGCATTGTCATCACTGGGACTGATAGCAAGGATCCATCCAGCTGATACAGTGGGTGACCCCAGCTCAGTGCTGTAGAGAAAGATGCAGTAGGGGTTCCTGCTGATCTATCCGGGGGGGCCCAAATGTGGAAATGACTTTAACATCTGAGCACATCACCATGGTTACTCATCGGATCCCATTACATCCTAGGACACCATCTGCAGCTGAGAAAGGGCACACATCAGCCGTGAATCTCAGATACCTCAGGGCTCCATTCATCCCTGAAAAGCTACATTCCTATTGTCATTTGTTCTGTCTTTGGAGAAAGCATTTGGGAGAGGAGACGGGGTAGTGAGGGGCTAGTGGAGACTGAGTCACAGGGCTAGGAAAGGAGGCTGAGGTTAGAAGCTGACCTTGGGTCGGACATATAGCAAAAGTGTCTGATACCCCCACAAGTAGTGGGAAAGGAGGTGATGACAAGGTTCAAATTCATGTCATCCGTGGGAACTGGCATTTACTCAGGTACCATGGTGATGGGCTCGCCGTGAATAGAACTGAATAGAATACCTTTAGCCTATGGCCCTGGGGCTGGGAGGGGCTGACTTTGGGATTCAACGTTGTTTGCAGCATTGCAGCAGTTGTGTTGGTCCCAGAATATGAGAGAGACAAGGTGGTGAGGTCATATCTTTTATTGGACCAACTTCTGTTGGTGAGAGAGAGAAGCTTTCAAGCTACGTGGAGCTCTTCTTCAGGTCTGGAAAGGTACTCCAAGAATCACCGCCAAACACAAGGGTGAACAGATAGTTTAGCCTAAGTAGTTAACACATATTTAAGGTTAAAATTTTGTCATGATTATCTTTAGTAAAAGTCATGGACAGGTCAAGGTCTTCTGTGAATTTTTGTTTATTGCCTGTGACCTGTCTGTGACTTTTACTAAAAATAATTGTGACAAAATGGTGCTGACAGAGGGATGAAAGTCCAAGCCCTGCTGGGGAGGAGGGGTCCAGCACCTGCCGCTGCTACAGTGGACAGTGCCAGGGTTCTCCCACTGCCTGTGAGCTCTGGGGTCCCCTCGCCACCCATGGCGTCTCAGACTTCAGGGGCCCCTCACTGCCCATGGGAGCTTGGAGCTCTGGAGACCCTGCTGCCACCCACGATGTGTTTGGGGTGGATCTCTGAGGGTTGTCCATTGTCTTGTAGATATTTGAGGCAGGCACCAAAACCATTATTGCGAGGGATGTTGGTGTTGAGGGAAGTGACATCCACGGCAGCAAGGCTGGTGTTCTGAGGGAGGTTGTTAATATTGTGGAGTTTCTGGAGGAAGTCGGTTGTGTCCTGGAGGAAGCTAGCTCTTTGTGTGGTGAGTGGCTTGAGGATGGTTTCTATGAGTCCCAATATTCCTTCAGTAAGAGTGCCGGGGCCTCTTGAAGGGTCTGCCTGAGTTCCCGTGTTTGTGTATCTTAGGAATCATTCGAAAGGTCTGTGGGGTGGGTTTGTGGAAGATGCGGTTGGAGAGTTTCTCTTGGAGTTTTGGAAGCAGATAGTAAAGAAGCCTGCCCTGGATAAAGGAATGTGTCCTTTCTGACTACATGGATCAAGTTAACAGGTGAATGAAAAAACAGCATGGCTTGATTACAAGCAAAGGACAATGAAAGTATGTTTCCATCTAAGACAGGGGTTCTCAAACTGGGAGTCGGGACCCCTCAGGGGGTCGTGAGGCTATTACATGGGGGGTCGCGAGCTGTCAACCTCCACCCCAAACCCCGCTTTGCCGCCAGCATCTGTAATGGTGTTAAATATGTTTAAAAGTGTTTTTAATGTATAAGGGGGGTCACACTCAGAGGTTTACTATGGGAAAGAAGTCACCACTACAATAGTTTGAGAACCACTGATCTAAGAGAAACGAAGTGATCAAACCAATAGTAAAAGTGAATTGGCCAGAAGATGAAGAAGAGGCTTGGTGCCTGCACCCTGAAGAACTAGCAGCCGGGGAGAGGAGCTTTGTCTGGGCCTGCTTTTCAAAGAATGCGTTTCCAAGGGTTTCTGGACTATAGAAGGGAAGAAAGGGGACTCCTTGATTATCTATCACTTACGGGCAAAAGGGTCCAGTGCTCTTGGAATCTGTGAAAGGTGAATCCCCCCAGCCACGAGGAGTGAGAATGCTGAGGACTGACTAGAGGCGAGAAATTGCCTGAGACCAGGGCTGTCATCTGCTCGGTTTTACACGCTAGAAAGCATGTTTTCTTCTTGTTTTATCTGTAACTATTTTCCATTTATATCATCCCTGCTCAGTATCACTTCAAGGTCTGGTCTTTATAAATAAACTTCAATGTAGCTGTACCATAAAGTCATCTCCGTGCTGTGATAGTAAAGCAAGGTGTGTCCTCAGCTGAGGCAGCAGGGTGGGTGTACTCTGTCTCTTTGGAGACAGCAGAATTGGTAGTTCTGTGGGCACCCCTGATGTGGGCTGGATGTTGCAGAAGCACATTCCTTCCAAGGGGGGTCAGGAACTGGGGGTTCACTGAATGGCACCTACAAGGCAAAGTTGACACTGGGAGAGTCTCAATGAGTTTTCTGGTGAGGCAGAGAGCTGATATACCTATCTCATAGAGCTGGAAGGGACCTCGAAAGGTCATTGAGTCTAGTCCCCTTCCTTCACAGCAGGACAAAGTAACATCCCTCCCCCCCCCCGATCCCTAAGTGGCCCCCTCAAGGATTGAATTCACAACCCTGGGTTTAGCAGGCCAATGCTCAAACCACTGAGCTATCCCTCCCCCCTAAACAGATAAACACTTTAAGCTCCAGGAAAGCTCTTACCGGCTGAGGCAAAGGGGTAACACAGTGGTTGGTGGTTCTGGAGAACTCAAGAAAGTGTCACAGCCTGTTCTTTTTGGTAACTAACAGGAGAGGGTGAATAGGGTGTCTGGGGTGTCGATGGTGGGTCCTATTAACTGAAACATATTTAGGCCACCAAACACTATCAGCCTATTCACTCCTCATCTCCCATTGCTCCTTCCTCCTCCCGTCCCATGTCCCTTCTATCCACCCTGCAGGGCTAGTGCTGGGCTCCTCCCCACATCCCCTCCCTGGGCATGCAGAGGTTGATGTAGCCCACGGGGGTCTCACAAGAAACATTTTAGTGGCCTCAGAACGCAGCCACCGACTCTTGCTGGTGGCCGCTCTGACAATTTTTCCAAAAATATTTAATTAACTTTAGGAAAAACAAATAAATGAGCCCATATACGCATCCAGATCATTGTAATTTCTGTATGTAGGTTTTTACTGAAGGCTCAATAATAAAAATAATGTACAATTGTCTCTATTCTTTACTGCAACTACACAGAATAGAAACAAATAATGTGCTTTGCATGTTCTTGTCTTTTTGTTGGTGTTGTTTCTTTTGCTTTTTCGGCTGCTTTTTTTTTTAGACTTGCTAGCTAGTAAGTCTGTTTCTGTGAAAAGTGATATTTATATGTTAACACTCCTTGCCGGCCCCCGCTCCCCCCAATCACCGCCCACAACTCTGTGGCCACAGGAAAAGCTCCTGGTGGCCACATTTGAGAAACGCTGCTCTAGCCTGTCTTCTCTCCATGGCCTCTCTGGGATCCTGGTGTGAGGGGAACTTTGCCTCCCAAGGAGTCCAATGGAGGGGGACATCAGGCCAAGGGGATCTCCTCCCTCATGCCCATGGTAACCAGGGATGAGGAGAGGCACAGGCTATGGAGATTTCCTCCCCCGTCTCCATGGTAACCAGGATTGAGGGGGGTACCAGGCCAGGGGGATCTTCTCCCCCATCCCCATGGTAACCAGAGATGAAGGGGGCACCAGGCCCACAGGGTATCCTCCTCCATCCCTATGGCAATCAGCATAAATTGTGAAACTTGGTAACAAACAGCTCCCTAAAAGCGTCTCCAGCACAACAAAAACACATGGGTGGCATGAGATCTGACAGGAGATAATCAAATATAACTCAAACAGATGCAATAACGGCGTGAGATGAATGGGTGGGCCTGGAGAGAGGAGCGGCAGTGATGCTCAGGGGGCTGGTGGGATTGATGGATGAGGCAAGATACAAAGAGATAAATATGTACCTATCGGCTAAATGAGGAGTAATGGATGACAGGGCCAACGGCATATATTGGAAGGGTGTAAACACTGAGGTGGGGAAGGGAGGCATTCGATGTCGGGGGGGAGTAGCAGTAATGAGAGGGAATGAAGCGATAGAAAATCTCGGCTGGAAAACCTGATGATGAGCGTATAAGGCAGGGGGGTTCATCTGGAGGTTTATAAAGACCTGAGAGACTCAACTGGAGTGTGGGAGACAATCCGATGCTGCCTACAGGGGATGGCCTAGGAGACCTCCCAGCGCTTTGCATCCCGATTCTTCATGGCATAGTGGGGAGTTTGTGACTTTGATGCCATTGGTGCCGTGGAATCTAGATCCCCACCAAAGCAGCAACTATGCACAAGGCACCTCCTGCCGCCAGTTAGCCCCGGAGAGCAGCACTTCCCCCCGCTGTCCTAGGGAGGGTGAAAGAGCAAGTCCCTCATGAATACAGGCTCCGCCATTCATGAAAAGTCATTTCCCTTCCCCCCCAAAGGCAGGGGCTGTAGTGTCTATGGAGATCAAATGAACTTACAACTGCAATTAAAGCTAAACTCCTGTAGAGATGAGTTACCAGGCCCTGGGCCACGGTGAAGCGAATGAGATTACTGGCCATGGCCTCCTGATCTCTGAGCCATTTTGCCTTCATACGAGGAGAGTTTTAGGGGACCTGGGTGGAGGCACAGCTACCTGTGTCGCTAGGGTGAGGCCCTGCCTGTACAGAGCCATGGCCCAGGGAGACCTGTGGGAGGGGGCCCAGCTGCTGAGATTGTGGGAACCTGGGGCCTTCTAGGAGAATGGGATGCAGCATTCTCTTTCCTGGTCGGGTTCGGCCTTCCTGAGCCAAGGCCCATCGGGAGCAGCTACCCTGGGGCCTCTCTTCCTGGCAGGGTTGGAGTCCCCCTTTGCTTTCTGATGAAGGCTCCTGGTGATCATTGATTGGGCTCAGCTTAGGCTTTGGGGAATTCTCTGCCTCCTGCATCTCAGGAGCTTTAGGGGCAGCACCCAGTGATTGTGAACAGAGCAGAGGCGTGACAGAGATGGCTCAGCAGGTCTTTGTGTGGTAATACAGTGGGGCTCCAGCCTAGGAGTTAGAGACGTTGTGTTCTAATGCTGGCTGTGCCCCGACCCGGCTGTGTGAGCTTGGGTAGGTCACTTCCCCTCTGGAGCTTAGACTACCTGGCCGTATGGCTCCTCTTCGTCCTGGAATCTGTGAAAGGCAACTCGTCTGCTCTACTATTGCGTGGAGTCATTTAAAGCAGGAACACAGAGTGTTGCCAACTCTTGTGATTGTGTCCTGAGTCCCACACTATTTGGTGCCCTGCTCCAGGAGCCAAGGGATCAGCTTCCACTTTAAAACAATGTTTCTAGGCTTCATGGTTGCAGAGAAACGTTGGACAACTCTTGTTCTGTGTCTATGTAACCGACACACCATCTGGGTGTGGTGTTCTGTCCCATCTAGTGGCACCGAGACCACTTAGAGAGAGAAAAATGAGTCTGCTCTACATCCCAACAGGCAGTTGGTTTTTAGCTCATGCGGTAAGGCTCATGCACTAAGCTCCAGAGGTCCCACATTCGATCCCGCCTGCTGACAACCGGGGTCTGTCGATGTTACATCTGTACAGCCCCTAGCACAATGAGGTCCTGCTCAAGAACTGGGCTTCGAGGCACGCCAGTAATTCAAATAAACAATAATAACAACCAAAAGGCAAATAAAAAGAACCCAAGATGCTGATTATTTAATTTCATGCTTTTGGGGAGCCTGATGCACGATCTATGAACACTTGGGCCTGGCAAAGCTTTACACTGGTTCCCAGAATTCAGAAAGCACTTGTTGGGGGTTGCAAATGACAGAGATACACTCAGGGTGGGAAGTGGTTGTCATGTCCCAAGAAGAAAATCCAGGCTTTTTGCTTTCCCCTTGGAGACAAGGACACCTGGTACATTCTTACCTTCATCCTTGTCTCTGGAGCCCGCATAGACCTGTCCTGGATCTGCCGGCAGGGAAGAGGCTACACACACAGGATTCCCAGGGAGAGTTGAGCACAGAGAAGGAGGATTAATATTCAGTTAATATTACGGAATGCCGTGATTGTGGAGTGCCTCGGAGAGCACTCTTTGTACTGCAAGGAGACAGGGGAATGCCAGGCTCTGTGCTCAGAAGCAATTGCGTCTTTCTTTGAGCTGGCAATGAAATGAAACACCAGCGTCTGAGAGTGTGTGTGGAGCAGGGCAGGAAATTAATAATACAAAGAAGGAGCAAGAGAGGAGAGAAAAATGGGCAGGAAATAAAGTGAGATGCCGCCTGGAAAACAGCAAGCTAACGGGGGAACTAGTCTGAGGTGCTTGCTGGGCAGAAAGGCAAGGGCTGGGAATCAGGAGCCTTGGAAGAGACCTGCGGGTGATAGCAGGGAGCAAATTACATAGGAAATGCACTATGGAGGTTAATGAAAGATCCTGTGATCTGGGGCTGTTTTGTCTACACTGCAACTGAGAGGTGTGATAGTCAGATCAAACCTAGCTTGAGTAACAATAGCAATGAAATTGCAGCAACACAGGTAACTGCACAGGCTAATCCCATCTGCCCAAGACCCTGGGTCTGTACTAGAGCCACCATGTGTTTACACATGCTGCAGTCACAGCTCCCGACTGCAGTGTAGACAAACCACGTCCTGGAGCAGAACCTGCTCTCTGGCTCTGGCATCACCCCACGTGAATGCTGTCTGCAGTTCTAGCACCCCCATCCCTCAGAAAGGGGTCTGCAGAGCGGAGGTACTTCAGAGAAAAGCAACTCAAATGACCACAGGGCCGGAGAGACAGACAGGTGGCAGGGGCGGGGATTGAAAGAGTCACCTGTGTGAAGCTCGGTTAACCAGAGTGGGAGGAACCGCTGAGGGGGCGGAGCCTCATATCCAGATGTGAGAGGGTTGGTTTGTACCTTAGGAGTTACAGACAGCTCCTGGGGGCAGGGACTGGCTCTTAGTTCTGTGTTCACACAGCGCCTGGCGAGCGGGATCCTGGTCCATGGCACTATAAATAATAATACTACACCCCGTTTCTCTTTCGTTACACACCTCAAACCCCAAGAGAAGAGCTAGCTTGGGGACGGCCATTTGTGGCCAGAGCAGGTGGGCAGCATTTTTGTTGGAATGATTAAGGTAAATCAGACAAAAGCCCTTGTGTGGCGCGGGGAGTTATGGAGCAGCAGAGAGGGACGCAGGCATCAAATTGAAAATTTCAATTATCTTAAAGGAGCCTGAAGACAACGAGACAAAGTAAAGGCGAAAATCCAGCCGAGATGGGTGCAGCCAATTATTTCAGCTCTAATGGAAAGTGCCTGGGGCTTTGCACTTCCTCATCTAACACCACCGCAGTGTCCTCTGCATCTCGTTCTACTAACTCGCAGGCTTTGTCTACACTAGCACTTTTGTTGGCAAAACTTTTGTCAGTCAGGGATGTGAAAAAACACCCCCCTGACCGACGTCAGTCTCACCAACAAAAGCGCCAGTGTGGACAGCGCTATGTCAGTGGGAGATGCTCGCTGGGGGTGGTTTAATTATGCCAGAGGGAGAACTCTCTCCTGTCGACATAGAGCAGCTACATGGGAGACCGTACAGCGATGCAGCTGCAGCGGTACAGCTAGGTAAGGTTGTAGTGTTGACATAACCTAAGTCAGAGGAGTTATTTATTGATAGGTTATACTCTGATGCTCATTACCCTCACATCCAAGAGCCTCCCAATGCCCTAAGAACTAGCATTGCAATGCCTGTATGCGGTCGGGATGCATGATAGGGAAACTGAGGTCCAGATAGGCTAGGGTCCAAATTTTCAAGTGCCCATTAATTCTGCTGCCCTATTTTTCAGGTGCCTAACTTGCAACCTCTTGCTTGATTCTCAGAGCTGCTTCCAGCTGAAGCCAGTGAAGCAGTAGGGGCTCCACATCTCTGAAGATCACACCCTAGGTGGATGCAGCAAAATTAGCAGCTGAATTAGCAAAGGCTGAAATAGAGGTGCAGACAGGGGCTGCTCCAGGCCTCAGCACGCCAAGCGCGTGCTTGGGGCGGCATGCCGCGGGGAGCACTCTGCCGGTCGCCGGGAGGGCGGCAGGAGGCTCCGGTGGACCTCCCGCAGACGTGCCTGCGGAGGGTCCGCTGGTCCCACGGCTTCGGTGGAGCATCCGCTGGCACGCCTGCGGGAGGTCCACCAGAGCCGCGGGACAAGCGGACCCTCCGCAGGCACGTCTGCGGGAGGTCCACCAGAGCCGCAGGACCGGCGACCGGCAGAGCGCCCCCCGCGGCATGCCGCCGTGGTTGGGGCGGTGAAATGGCTAGAGCCGCCCCTGGGTGCAGAGAGAACATCTACTGCTAACGTTTAGGCACTGAGGAAGTTTGGGAATCTACAGTGGTTCAGTGGGAGTTTTGTGCATCACCGTTGTCCTGATATAGGGACTCAGGCACTTAACTCTTTGTATGCATTCAGGCCTCAGTGACCCATCTGGTCCTGCAGGAGCTCTGGGGAAGGGCAGAGAACTGAACTTAGACCTTCCAAGTCCTATCTAGGTTCCTGGCCAGCCTTCTTACCTGAGCGCTATTTTCTCTGGGCCCAGAGGGTGGAGGATGGGAAAGGTGTTGCCTCTTTCGGCTCCATCCTTGTGTTTTTTCTTCTGTCCTTGCTCTGGAGCCTGAAAGCTCCTCTGCCCGCACAGCAGGCTCTGTCTGTGCTTGTGTTCACTTTGGAAGGACTCTCTATGCCCATCTCCAAGATGGTTGAAGCAATGGGCATTCCTTCCCTGCAGGAAGCAATGGGCCTATTGTTTGGCTATATTTCCATCCTTTATTTAGCCCTTCTTTAGAGCTTAAGGCATCGCATGGACTCTGTGAACATCCCCATTTACAACGCTCAGCCACCGGCCAATGCTTTCATTCCACTGGGCAATGTTCCTGCTGTCAGAAATCGTCTATCATAATAAAGCAATTATGAGATGGAGCCTCTGTGAGTTCGTCGTTGGCTGAGTAGTATCTTCTCTGCAAAACCCCAGCCTCGCTGTAATGCATCACACAGCATTATCTCTCAGCTGCTAACGCATTCAAAAAATGAAGATGGAGCTCTTTTCTTAATTGTTCAAAGGCCATAGGGCTACCACAGTACGGTATATCTCTGCTGCTGCGCTGATCCCCGTGGCTCTCTCATTTTCTTGATAACCAATTGCCAGTCAACCTTAAAACCCAAATTTCTCCACAGCCGTGTGGGTTTTGCCATGAGCCACCTCCAACATCCACCTTCTTCCTAACTTGTTGCCTAATGAAAACGGGATGGCTCATCAGGAGATTTCCTTTACAATTAACAGTATTACTAGCACATTCTAGACTAGATGGGACTGTATTTATGGTTTTATTAGATGCTGGAGCCCTTTCCAACACAGCTGCTGAGGGCATGTTTATCCAAACTGAAGGGTAAGGGAGCAGATGTGGCAATCTGGAACCATCAGCCTGTCAGCCACTGCTTTCTCTTGGGAGGCAGAGCAGGTTTGGTAGAGTCCTTGGCTTTTTAGGATGCCAAACAACAACTGAAAAGGCCTTTTGGCAATCTCAGAACCAGCCTGTGGGTTCTTACATGGGGAAACCTTAAAACTAACCAGAAAAGGACACAGATGATGAGTTAGTCTATGTGTGCTGGGGTGCATAAAGTCCATCTAGCTAGCACAGAGACTGTTAGCATGCTCTCTCTGAGAACGGAAAGCCCACAGCTGCATGCCCTCCCCAGGCTAAAGCTGATCAGAATTGGTCCCTAAATGCGTTTCCTTTTCATCCACACTGGATTTGGTGTCATCTCAAATTTAGAGTCAAGTATCACGAGTCTTAACCGTCATAATTAAAACGCAAGATCATCTACGGAGCTGTTGAATGAGAGACACGCACAAACAGAGAGTGCAAGAACTTTAACGCGATTATTATGGTAATTCTTTAATACACCAAAAATTAGACCCACAGGAGCCTGTATGCGCTTGAATCACTTATTTATTTAGATGTAGAGAGCACCTATCCATAGCAGCACCACAAATTAGAAATACAAAAACAGGGATAATCCCACAGGATAAGGCTCCTACTTATCTCAGAGTCTGTTGTAAGAGATGAGCTGCCTGAAAAGATTTCTCCTTTCTTGAGTGTTCTGGCTATATTTGATCCTCCGCTTTGCATGATAAAAATATTCCATATTCTTATTAACCTCCTGTCATTAAATCACCCTCACGCAGTTTCTTGTGCAGCGTAGCCTCTGAAACCAGGGGTCGGGCATCACCCTTTAAATGGTGTGTGCCAGGATTGTGCTCAGGAGAATGAATAGGAACAAAACGTTTTTAACAGATAGATTTCTCTCTTTTCCCTGACATCTCCAGAGCTATTCAAAAGCAAAGAAAAGAACTGCTGGCTTTGTGCCCGGAATGTGTGTCTATTGGCTTGCAATCCTCTTGGTTATTCCCTGCAAAATTAAGACTAATTAAGGATCAGAAACGCTATCTCTTGTTTTATTACTCCTCCACCAAAGCCACCTTATTATCTCAGCTAGGTAGTATGGTAGCTCATTCCAGGCAAGGAGAGTATCGAAGGCCCTTTGAAGATGTTTTAGATGCTATTTGTAGGGCTCGTTGAAAATGTTCCATCAGAACTATGTATTGACAGGAAATTGGGTTTTGATTAAATTAATTTTTTTGGTGGGAAAAGTGTCTGCTTTCTGAGGAATAGTTTGATTTTTCACTGGAAAACTGAACACACAATATTTCAGCAGAAAATGGAAATATTTTGATTCAGAAATGCTGCTGCAATGCCTCATGGGAGTTGTAGTCTGGATGTCCCACACTCTCATTCTCCTCTATAGGCTGGAGTATCCTCTGGACTACATCTCCCATGACATGTCACAGCAAGAGACTCCCTTGAAAGTACCATCTCTCCTCTCCAAGAGTGGTGCATGACGGGAGATGTTGCACAACCAAGGAGCTCAGCCTATAGAAGAGAATGAGACCATGAATTGTCACCAAAAATCCATTTTTTTTCCTGGAAAATTTAGACAAAAATGATTTTTTTCATTAAAATTTTCCTCAGGAAAAAACTCTATTTTCTGACCATCACTAACTGCGTGTTTCCTGGGTGGAGCATGGGGCACTATCTGTTTGCTGGGCTTTGTTCAAAGCTAGAACTGATCTAAAGTGAGTGCTGATGAACTGCCCTCAAATGTCTCATTTATGCCGTTTGACCGGTACTCTCACACTCTGGAGTTCTTTATCTTAATTTCTTGTGATGATTTCCATGGCATTTTGGGGGCCTGCTGTAGATAAGGATTTCTTTGCAGCGTACCATGGAATGCATAAAGAGCGTTTCGCACCTTGTCTGGGGTTCATGAGATTCGTGTGAGGACTGGAACTTTCTTAAGGAGAATAAACATTCATTAAAAAAGAGATGATTTTAATTGTAAACATCTCCTGATCCAGTGATTCAGAAGGACTCTTGCTGGGGGTCTGCAGGGAGCACTGGGGATGCAAGACAGAATGGCTGATCCCTTGGGGTTAACCGTACCCATGTCCCACACAAACGCCCCAGACACCAGTGTGAGATCCACCTGGATCTTGGATACAGGTCTGGTGCAGAGCGATTGAGTGGAGCAGGGCAGTGCCTTGACTAGCTGGGCTGACACAAAGGGGTAAGTAAGTAGCCCCCAGTAACGTATGAGTTGCCATTTACTCCCCCTCCTCACCTCTCCGTCAGGGCAAGTGGGACGTGAGGGGGGTCAGGAGTGTTGTATGTGAGACGCAGGAGGTAACTGCCGGCTCTGCTCAGAACTGGGGAGGCCCCAGCTGGAGAGCTGTGTCCCGTTCTGGGCACCACACTTCAGGACCGATGTGGATAAATTAGAGAGAGCCCAGAAGAGAGCAACCAAAATCGTCAAAGGTCTAGAAAACCTGACCCTAAGGAAAGTCTTCCAATAGGTTAAGGGCTCTTATAAAGAGGACGGTGATCAATTGTTCTCCATATCCGCTGGTAGTTGGACTAGAAGTAATGGGCTTAATCTGCAGCAAGGGAGATTTAGATTAGATATTAGAAAAAACTTCCTAACTCTCAGGGCATAGGCACTGACTCCGTGGGCGCTCCAGGGCTGGAGCACCCACGGGGAAAAATTGGTGGGTGCTCTGCACCCACCGGCAGCCAAGCTCCCCGCCCCAGCTCACCTCCACCTCCGCCTCCTCCCCTGAGGGTGCCAGGTCCCTGCTTCTCCCCCTAGCTCCCACCACTTGCCGCCACGAAACACCTGTTTTGCAGCGGCAAGCGCTGGGAGGGAGGGGGAGGAGGGGGAATGCGGCGCGCTCGGGGATGAGGCGGGGCCGGGGCAGGGACTTTGGGGAAGGGGTTGGAAGCGGGGCCGGCTCTATGTATTTTGCCGCCCCAAGCACAGCAGGCAGGCGGCTTTTGGCGGGATGCCTGCGGGAGGTCCACTGGTATCCCGCACCTTCAGCATCCCCGCTGCCGAATTGCTGCCAAGCCGCAGGACCAGCGGACCTCCCTCAGGCATGCCGCTGAAGGTAGCCTGAGTGCTGCCCTCACGGCGACCGGCAGGCCGCCCCCCGCGGCTTGCCGCCCCAGGCAAACGCTTAGCGCGCTGGTACCTGGAGCCGCCCCTGGTGGGAATGGGGGCAGGGGTGGTGTCGGGGCAGGGCCGGGGCGGGTGTCGAGCACTCGCCGGCACCACAAAAAGTTGGTGCCTATGTCTTGAGGTAGTTATGCTCAGGAACAGGCTTCCAAGGGATGGTGTGGAATCCCCATCACTGGAGGTTTAAGACCAGGTTGGACAAACACCTGTCAGGGATGGTCTAGGTTGACTTGGTCCTTCCTCCATGCAAGGAGCTAGACTCAGTGACCTATTGAGGCCCCTTCCAATGATTCCATGGCTTACTGAGCCACAATCCCTTCCCAGACCGTTTCCTGGGTGGCACAGCTACACCCGCCCCTTACTCTGGGCAGCGCCTGGCAGCTCAGTCTGACCCCCTACGTGCCCCCTTGCCATCCCTGAGAGTGAACATCTTTGCCACTGTGCTCCTCTCACTCTGTCCCTGACAAGTGAGATCCCTCCATTGTCCCACCTGGCTGTGGCTCACCCTCAGGCTGTAGCAGGCAGACACACAGGTGAGCCAGGCGTGGGTGGGTGGCATTGCCTTACTGCACCAGTCACTGGCTTGGCTGATGGTGACATCATAGGCTGTTAACGTCCCTGTGTCACACGCCCCCTCTGCATCATTTATCTGTGCAAAGTCATGTACGTTCTACCTGCTCACACCGTTTGCCTGTACAGCCCGTGTATCTCCTGTAATACACCCTTTTAAGTGCAAATGTAAATAGTTGTAATCAAACCAAGTCTGGCTGCACTCTGCTCTTCAAAATGTTGGCTTGCATGGGGAGCCTGTGCCTTGGCCACATAATTTCATCATTGTGGGCAGCCGTGTTCAGAGGATCTGTGTTAGTTAATGTAATCTGTGACATCTCTGTAACCTCTGCCTTTGCATGCTAATGCTTCCCTCTAGATATGAAACCTGCTTGTTAGATTGGACTAGGGCACGGTTTGCAAATTAAAATCATCACTCCCTCCATTTACAGTTTTAAGAGGAGCAAGTTACTTGATGGCTTCATTATCTTGAGGGCTTCATCTTCTATTGGATTTCCTGGAGAAGTACTAGGTCACATTTGATCTCTTTAGGTACTGTAATAATTCATGCCTTTCATGTGATATTTAGCTGGCTTTCTATTCCACGAGAGAGCTGCAGGAGCTTGTACAATCTTTATACTCAATTTGCTTTTTGCTAAAGGTATTTTCTAAGGCCGGGGGTTGCCAAATTTGTTGTCATGTCATAAAGAATTTGTCTATTAAAGAAAATTTCAGAAATCCAGATTGTGCTTTAGTCTTTCTTTGATGAGGGTTTAAATTAACATTGGAACCAGAAATTCTGTCAAACACTCTTATGCAGCATGAATCATGAATCTGAACATATATAATTGTTATGCTTCTATTACAAAAGGGCTTGTGTTATGTTTACATCTTGAATTTACTGGTGGAAGAATACTACTTATTTGGGGTCAGAATTGAGGTCATTGTTCTGTGATGAAATATGCATGGAAAGAATAATTTGTTTATCGCCTGGACAGTGCGAGATTTAATGCACTTATCTATTTACTCAGTTGCTTTTAAGTGCCCAGGTTGTGTGAACGGTGTGATAGATAAGTACAGTGTTGTCACTCAGCCGCCATAATTGGTTTTTGAAACACAGATTTTTTTCGGGGGGGGGTGGAATATTTACAAGCAAGTTGTGACATTTTCGACAGATCAGGCAAAGCTCCTGACTTGAAAAAGCTTGTTTCTGTAACAATTGGCAACACAACACAGATTGAAAAGAAAAAGAAGTGACAGCTCTGATTAAAGCTGACAATGGGCCTCCACATTCCTTTTCAAACTCACAGCACATTTCAACCGCAACCCCTTAGCAGAGGCTGCAGTTAAAGGGATAAACTTGATTGCTGCACGCGCACTCCAACACGGGCCAGCCAGAATTTTATCTAAGGAAGTTCATCACCATTATTAGTCACTGAATGCAAACATACAGTGACTCAGCCAAGAACAATTTTATAGGTCTTCTCCCTGTGCCCAGAGAATTTTAGGAAAGGAAGGATGTCCGATCCACTGTCACCCCTGAATAATGAAACATTCATGATGTAAGTGGCATTTCTTCGCAATATCAGCAGTCATATGAATACGCTTGACCTCTAGCTACAAGGAAAGAGCCCAGTTCTTACCTACTTTCCCAAGCGATGTTCCACCATTCAAAGCTAAAACAGCTTTTGCTTGTGAACAGCTTCTTAACAGTGATTTCAGATATTTCCAAGCCCTGCAATTGGAAATAACCAAATTGCATGACCCTGCATCATTTTTACCACAGCCATTTGTGGAGTAGCTTTCTGAGTTGTCTCAAGAGTTCTCATCTCAATTCTTAGACGTGAAACCATTGACATGGGGACTTTCACCTGTTGAGAATCCATTTTATGTTGCTATCTGTAGTGGAATGCTAATCTGCATTATACTGTTCAGCTACTAGATGGCAAAGTGTGTAAAAAGCCTTTTTAAAGCAAACCTCAGCCGGACCTGGCAGATCATCAAAGGATCTCATGCTGAACACATCTGCTGTGTATAAGCATGTTCTGTGGCCAGTCCATATCAAAGTACAGAAGTACATGACATGGTGTCAGAAGTAAACCTAGAACAGAAACAGAAGGAACAGCAACAAAGGTTTCAGGATTTCATCAACATGCCTCTCTTCAGTTCCCCAGAGAACTTGAGATCTGACAAATTTTCACAATGGACAGAGTGAAAGCAGTGTTTTGCAAGATTTCAAACTACTACAAAGCTCCACCAGGAAACAGGAGATATACAGGGCATCTTCTTTAATTTATGCTATGTGGAATCAGGCAGAGCATATCTTTAAATCCTCTTACTTTACTGAAGACAGTCACAAAGATTACTATGAAAGGGTTCTGGCTATGTTTGATGCATACTTTATACCTCAGAAAGATGTGGGTTATGAATGAGCATGTTTTCACCAGAGAATTCAAGCACCAGGGGAAAATGTTGAATGTTTTATAAGAGCCCTGGATACATTGGCTGAAAACTTTGATTTTGGGAATGCAAAACCTGAAAATATAAGAGACAGTCTGGTTAGTGGGTTAACAGGTAAAAACCTTCCACAGCAGCTACAACTGAAGAGAGATTTAACCCTAGCCACAGCTGTTGAAATAGCAAAACAGTGAAACAGCAAAACCTACAGAAACTTGACAAACTTGAAAATCCTGAAACTAACTTAGAAACTGTAAACAGACACTTGAGTGTGAAAAGTAGTTACCATAAAATCCCTGGGCAGAGAGAGAATGCCCAGGCTAAAAGGGACCAATTCATACTACATGCATAAGGTGTGGAAAAAGGCATATCCCAAGAGATAATGTATGTCCAGCCAGAGGCACATACAGGCATTTTGCAGCTGTTTGCTGCACCAAAGCAGTCAGGGAGTTGACTCAGATTACAGACAATCAAGAGTCATTGTTTCTGGGATCTATAACTTGTGATGGCATAGCGCCTGCCTGGGGAGTGCATATTCATGGCCAAACTATTTACTTTAAAATTGCATCCGAAGAAGTGGGTATTCACCCACGAAAGCTCATGCTGCAAAACGTCTGTTAGTCTATAAGGTGCCACAGGATTCTTTGCTGCTTCTACAGAACCAGACTAACACGGCTACCCCTCTGATACTTTAAAATTGACTCAGGAGCTGACATCACAGTCATCTCAGAAGTGATTTACAATCACCTTCAACCCCTCCCAGAGCTAAAATCACCTGACACAGCCTTGATTAGCCCTGGAGGTATTCTGAACTGAATGGACAAGTTCACCATAGAAACAACTAACAAAGACAAATGGCTTGTCTACACTATAGATGTGGCATTATGCCCCCATATTCTTTGTAGTAATATTATTATGGTATGATTATGGCATAACTATGATGTATTTTATGCAAGATAGGTCATGTAAGATAACATTGAAAAGGTTCTGATTTACTGAATATGATTATCCTATTTGTATGCATGTATCATTTTGGTATCTGAAGTTAGGAATATTGTCTATGCATCTATTATAAATGTGTTTGCACCTGGGGAACACCCATTAGGTAGAATGCAATCAGTCGAGATGGTTGGCTGGCAAGGGCCATTAGGGAGAACAATAGGTCTTAGCAGATGCTAATCTCCCATCGAGGAGTCTTCCTGGGGAGTCTTCTGAAGACTCTACAAACAGCCTCAGAGTCATGGCTGCTGTAGCACTACAGGGGCATGTGACCGGATCACCAGGTATTGGATTCCATCTTTGAATACCAGTGTTTTTCCACTGGGAACCAAGCTTGGAGACAAAGAGTTCCCACCATATGCAAAAGCTATTTAAGGCAGGGAAGTGACATTGAGGTTCTTCACTGACTCCCCACCCAAAGGAGACTCCTGAAAACACCTGAGGAAGAAGGACTGAACTGGGAGGGAAGGGCTGAACCAAGGCTAGAGGGATTTCTAGCCTGTGAAAGGAAAACCTGGGCTTTTAAGCTGCAAGAAAGTCTGCAACCAGCTTAAATCGTCATTTAGGGTGAATATTTGCTACTCATATCCAATCTCTTTAGTATATTAAGCTTAGATTGCGTTTTTGTAATCTGCTTTGATCTGTTTGCTATTCCTTATAATCACTTAAAATGTATCTTTTGTAGTTAATAAACTTATTTTTGCTTTGTCTAAAACCAGTATGTGGGAGTCGTAACTTGGGGCAGAAAGCGGTGTATATTCTTCTCCACATGGAGGGATGGGGGGAATTTCATGAGCTTATGCTGTACAGATCTCTAAAACGCTGTAATTTGGAGTTTACACTCCAGGGGGGTGGGTGCCTTAGCAACTGGGAGGTGCCTTGGCTGAGCCTTCCCATGCCAAGCTGTTCTCAGCATCTGTGTGTAGCTGCACCTAGGTGTGTCCCTACCTGTGTATGTGCTGGAGGGGCTTGAGGGCCTGTCACAGCAGTACAGTGTAACAGGAACCCAGGGTGGTGGGTCAGGTGGGCTCAGTGGTACCCCAGTTCCAGGTGGCACCCCGGGGAGAACTTGTCACAATAGGTTATGTTGGTATAACTTACGTCACTCAGGGGTGTGAATAAGCAACCCCCGAGTGACATAAGTTACACCGACCAAAGCGCCGGTGTGGACAGCACTATTTCAGTGGGAGAGCTTCTCCCACCAACATAGCTCCCACCTCTCAAGGAGGTGGATTTATTATGCCGATGGGAGAACTTCTCATCTACACTAGCAGCACTACATCAGCACAGGGGGGAGGGATAGCTCAGTGGTTTGAGCATTGGCCTGCTAAACCCAGGATTGTGAGCTCAATCCTTGAGGGGGCCACTTAGGGAACTGGGGAAAAAATCTGTCTTGGGGTTGGTCCTGCTTTGAGCAGGGGGTTGGACTAAATGACCTCCTGAGGTCCCTTCCAACCCTAATATTCTATGATTCTGCAGCTGCACTGCTGTAGCACATCTAGTGAAGATGTTCTATGCCAACATGTCCCATCAGCATAGAGTGTCTTCACCGGCTGCACTACATGGTACAGCTGTGCCAGCGTAGCACTTCATTGTAGACCAGCCCAGAGCTTTGCATTCAGAGTATATAAACAATGGACCACCAAAAAAAGCCTTTTCAGTCACAGCCACAATGGGCCTAATGCGAAAGGAATGGAATACTTGGTAATATTAGACTTTTATACGGTACAAATAACCTTAAGAGACAATGTTGAAGGGTATAGTATACATATATCTTGCAAGATTCTATCCCATTACTTCATAAAGTAGAAACTGAGTTAAAGAGAATGAAGCAGACTGGCATAATCAAGAAAATCCCTGAGCCAACAGTATGGTGTGCCTCGGTGGTACCAGTTGTAAAGAAAAATGGGAAAATACAAATCTATGTGGATCTGGAAAGACTTAGTGAAGCAATTGTGAGAGAAAAATATATCCTCCCAACACTAGATGATTTCCTTCCCAAAGTGAAAGGACCTGGATGCCTCAAGCAGATTCTGGCAAATCTGTTTAGCTAAAGAAAGTGATAAACTGACTCCATTTAACCAATGGGAGATTTTGCTTTCAAGGATGATCTTTTGGGATTACCAATACCCCTGAAATTTTCCAAAGAAAGATGGCAGAATTGTTAATGAACATAAATGGTGGTGTCATTTTTATGGACTATAATCTAATATATGGATCTTTGATGGAAGAACACAACAAAACCGTCAACAAAGTCCTAAATCTAATCAGTCAGTCTGGACTGAAGCTAAACAAGGGAAAATGCATTTTCTGCTGACCCCCAAACAAGTTTTTGAGACAGACAATAAACAAAGATGGACTCAGTCCTAGCCCTGAAAAAGTAAAAGCAATTTGCTAATTGAATGCACCAACTAACGTCCCAGAACTGAGGATGGTAAATTGCCATGGTCAATATCTACAGTGACAAAACCACGGAATGAACTTTTAAAGTCCAACATACCTTGACTATGGGGCCAAATCAACAAATTGTCTTCAAAAAGGTAAAATAAATTATCTCCGCAGCTCCAGTTCTCAAGTACTGCAATGTGAACAAACCAACCAACCACGGTCAGTCTGAATGCAGGCAGCTCTGGCCTAGCTGGTGTATCATTGCAATAGCATGATTCTGAGTGGAAGCCTGCTGCATTTTGCTCTTACACTCTTACAGAGGCAGAAAAACCATACGCATCAATTGCAAAGGTGTGTCTGGCAACCATATGGGCATGTAAGAACTTTTACAGATATCTGAGTGGACTGAATTCATTTACACTGATAACAGATCATAAATCACTTATAACCCTCATCAACGGCAAAGACCTGAGCAAACACCACTAAGATACCAACGTCTGTTGCTAAGATTAATGTGATTTAACCCAAGTGCTAAATACGTTCCTGGAGGAAATCTGGTAGTAGCAGACACTCCATCATGGTGCCCAGCATCACACTCAACCACCCCGACCACCCTCAAACCTGATGTCAAGGCATACATGGATGCTGTGGACACATACCAATCAGTGCCAGAAAAGAGACTACTCCAGCTACAAAAAGCAACCTCAACAGACATGCAACTTCAGGGAGTTCTAAATTACAATGGGGTGGCTGGCCCAAGTATCTGAAGGACACTAAGGAAGTGACAAGAGACGACTTTAGGGAGCAGGGACAATTAAGCGAGTCAAATGGACTCATGATTAAAGGCAATTGCCTCATAATTCCAAACAAAGTGAGAGGAGAAATCTAAACCTCATCCATGAAGGATGTCAAGGATTAACTAAATGCCACGATCAGGCCAACCAGTCAATGTAGTGGCCGGGCATCAGCAAGGACATAACGAATAAAAGTATCTGCTTGTGAATATCGCAGAACTAACAGACCAACATAACACAAAGAACCTTTGGTAACAGTACTTCTACCAGACAGACCTTGGAAGAAACTAGATGCATATTTTTTATGTGACCTCAGAGGACATCATTATGTGGTCATTGTGGACTATTTTTCCAGATATATAGAAATAATGTACTTGAAAGAGATAACATGTTGCAGTTTTATCCAGATATTAAAGTGCACTTTTGCTCACTTTGGTATTCCAGAATAACTAATGACAGACAGCAGACCATAGTTCACTGCAGCAGAATTTAAGTCATTCTGAATGACATATGATTTTAATCCTATTGCTAGCACCTACATTAACCACAAGCAAATGGAGAATCTGAGAAATCTGTACAGAAAATGCTACAGCAAGAAGATCCATTCCTTGCTCTTCTGAGTTATGGATCAACCCCAGTATCCACTACTGGATATAATCCAGCACATCTCCTGATAGGAAGACAGCTCAGAACTACTGTTCCAACTTTGGGAAAGAATCTATCTCCAAAGTGGCTAGACATGAAGAAAATATCCAAATTGATAAAAAAAAAGCTAAAAGAGCTTATGAACACTTTCACAACAGACGTCACTCAAAGAACTACCAGATCTAGAACCTGCTGACCGTGTTCCTGTCAAATTGGATAGAGAAAAGAAATGTACAACTCTAGCTGTCATGAAGAAAAAGAATTCAGCACCCAGATCATACGTGATCGAGATAGACAGTGGAGAGTTCAACAGAAACCATCAACATATACAGTTTGTTCCTCAGAAAGAACAATCAACAGAGCAAACTCTACAGATGGCAGATGCAGAACAAGAAGACGATTCAGATTCCAAACCAACCACAGCCAGTCATTGCAACTAACGGACAGCCAGATGACCAAGCGGTTAAGCACTCAGCTCATGTAATTGAAAAAAACCAGTACGATTCAGAGACATTTAACAGGCTGGAACTTCAAAGAGAGCATGATAGTGTAAATATTGTAAATGGCAGGAATATAGAAGGTAAAGGGGGAGATATAATGGAATGGTCGCCCTGTGTGTAAAATACCCTTTTTAGCGAACCTGAGCCATACCTGGCACTGGCAGAGCATCGAAGGATCTTATGATGAACACAGCTGGGGCATATAAACAAGTTCTGGAGCCAGTCCATGTCTGGTACAGAAGTACATGGATGCTATCCAAGCAGCTACTGGCACTGCAAGAAATTTTGGAGTAATAACAGCTGGGCCTGTTTTCCAGAGACGCTGAGCGCCTACGGCTCTTAGTGAATCCAGCAGAGCTGATGGAGTTCAGCTCCTCTGAAAATCAGGCCAGAATTTAAGTTCCAAGAAGAACTGATCTAACTTCAGCATTAGCAATACCCCGAAAGCTAAACGCCAGGAGGTAACCATAGAAACATTCCAGATGGCCTATGCATAAGGTTAAATGTTGCAAGAAGGTGTGATCCAGCTCTGGATTAGCCTATATCTGTGAGAGTGCATTATCCTGGCGAGGGGTTATTAAATCGAAGCTTTGCACATTCCTATTTTACACCTTTAAAGAGCCATCTCCGTGCAGCCAGTGAAAGAGCGATGAAAGGAAAAGCAAACACTCACATGAATAATGTACAAGGCCACATTGCACAAATCTTGCAATGGCATATTATTAAATGCGCGTCTCAGAGCGGTGGGGTCCCAAGCAGGCAGCTTTACTGTGAGCGTATTAATACAAACACTTTCAGTGTCACTGCCTTTGGCTTCTGATTTAAAGTTAATCCCCAGTGTGGGGGAAGGGCAACCACTTGCTTTCAAACACGGACAGGGTTTGAACCTGGAGGGCGAGATTTTGAGCAGAGTGCTTTGTTTTTAAAGCTGGCTCACTGTGGGGGGTTCGCTGGGCAGGGAGGAAGCTCGGCTGTCATGGGGGGTTGCATTGTCCATTCTTTGTCTATGGTCAGGCTGGCCATTTCCTGCTGGCCCCATTAGATTCTGCAGAATACAAGGGCTTGTTCTTTAGAAAGCTTAGGTTCTTTTGGGCCCGACTGTGACCCCCTTACTGGTGAGTAAGGGAGCAGTTTGCTGAAACTGTTCATGCAAGTTACTGCTCACCGGATGGAGTAAAAGGCTCACAGTCCGGCTCTGTGCTTGTCCAAAGACCCAAGCAACCCAAAACTTTCCAAAGGTTAACGAATGGGGCGATGTCTTAGGCCCCCGTCTTGCCAAGGCGTCTGCACGTGCTTAGCTTTCTGCCCGGTGATCCCTCAGTGTGGAAAGTTAAGCACCGCCAGCATTCTGGGCAAGCTCGAGGCCTTACTGAGTCTGTCGAGGACACAGGCGGCGACTTTCTTCTTTGCAGGTGGGTGCCCCAATGCCCCACCCCCACTCCACCCCCTCCCGCACAGTGCCTCCCGCCAACAGCTGATCGACGGGGGGTGGGTGGGTGCTCAGCGCCAGAGCACCCACGGACTCAGCGCCGATGGATGAGGGTCTGAAACGATCATCCTAAGAGGTGGCGCTGGACGGTTCATCTCACTGGAGCGTAACAAGGGCTGTGTCTATGCTGGGAAAAGTTGGATCCTCACTCACCCCGGTGCAGCTGCACTGGTGGTCGTGACAGTGGAGTCTGCGGCTAGACACGACCAAGCTTCTGTCACGTCTAAGCGTGACTGCACAGCAAACGCTTGCATCCTGTCCAGGCGACAGCTTCTGCTGCTGCTGACGTTGCTGGTGAACTATGCAGCTGTGGGTGCACCTTGGGAGCAATGGGGTGCAACGAGGAGCAATGTAGAAAATGGAAAAGTTCTCCTGGCTCTCCGGAAAGGCTCCCTGGCTGTGAGATGAGTCAGGAAATGTGCCATGGGGACCAATCCTGCCTTGGCCCCTGGCAGATGGGCTGGAGGGCATAACCGACCTTTTCCATCTCTTTGATGGCTTTAGACAGCTACGGCCCTGAGTCTCCGTTGCCCGGCACCACGTGCTCACGTTCACAGGGCAAAGTGGGGGTGACAAACGGGAATAATGGCATTAATGCAAATGACAAGCCCAGACACAGGGAAATGGTGACCCTGTTCCAGGACAGCCTGTCCCCAACTTTCACTAGCACAGATAATAATTATTAGCAATTAAACACCATCTACTGTAATAATGAAATCCTGTAGTAATTAGGGAGGTCTAATTAATAACTTTAATGTAGGAATTCTACGAGTAATAGTCATTTAATATATTTCATTGCAGTCCTATAAGGCTCCAGGTATCTTTTAATTACATTGAAAGACGAGAGTAATTATTGTAAACTGACCATTAACTGGTGTCAGTGGAACTAGGTGGAACCATGCACCTGACATTAAATTAACCCTTTGTCTCTCGTTTCAGAATGCTCGCAGCCTGATGGGCTCCCCGGGCACAGACCCCGCCGGCAGTCCTAGCACCGAGCAGAGCCACCAGTGGTGATCCTGGTCTCAGGAGAAAGCTTGCACGCACCATCCTGGGGGCTAGGGACCAGCAGCCAGAGAAACCACACTGCTGCTGCTGGGCTGCGGTCCTTACTCCCGGGTATGAGGAGTAGAATGGTGGCTGCCCCCAGCTCCTTCCACGTCCGGGCTTGGGCCATGTGCACAGACCTGTTAGTTAGATGCCAGGCCTGCCCTCGCAGCCCCACCTCCACTGTGTTGCTGTGATAGTGCACGGTGGGTGGCAGAGGCCCCCTGGGTGGGTTTCCTGCTGTCTGACCCCCAGGCTGTGGAAATGCAGCTTGTCTCCTGGGGCTGGGGCCTTGTGGGCCGCGGGGAGAGACAATGAGTTGCCGACAGTCATGCCGGTGACGCTCAGCTGTGTCTCTCGTTCTCCACTGGTGCAGCCCACACCACTACTGACACCTCAGAGTGCCTAGACGTCAGCCCTTTGGTGAAGCCTGGTAAGCCCAAGGTGATGGTGTTCAGGAGAGGGAATGGTCTGAAGAGCTGCCCAGGGCATTGTCTCTACCTCCTGGCAAACTGATCCAGCCCCATCAAAGTGGTGTGACACCTAGGAACCCTGTGTGCCTCCTCGCTAGGCTGGAGTGACCAGGTACCAGCACGTCTTTCACCTCCAGCACTCTAGGAAACAGCACTTTAGATGAGGCCCTGGGCCCAGTGATCCCTGCATTCCTCACCTCCTGGCTGGGTCGCTGGGATCACTGGAGCTGAAGCTGAACGTCCAGACGATGGCCAGGCTCCAGCTGGTACTGACTGCGGCTGCCTGCCTTCACCATGGCTCAGGCTGCTGTGAGCACATCTGGCCCATGCTCCAGTCCCTCCACTGGCTCCCAGGTCGCTTCCGATGCCAGAATGATGCCTTGGTCCTAATCTGTAAAGCAGGAACTGGGTCAAGCCCCAGCTACATCAAGGCCAAATTTTTATCTATGAACCACCAGCTCCTCCCCCCTTAACAACTAGGCTCCTAGGGGACAATGCAGATCTCAGAGCCCAGGAGCAGAGCAAGTGAGAGCTGGGACAGAGCATTCTCAGTCGAGGGGACCCGGCTACGGAACAGATGCCCATAAAGTGAATCCAGGGCCTTTAGGGAATGGTCGAAAAACCTTCCTCTTCCCAAATGACCCTCCCAAAACAAACACCCCTTCTAGTCTCAGCTCCCTACTAACCTCCCCAAAGAACCAGCCCCCCGTGTCTCAAAGCCCACCAACCAGCACTCAGAGTCTGACCTCAAAAAGGGACAAGAGCCAGAGGCTCCCCTAACTTCACCATTGCTATGGTGACGGGGAGCAGGATCAACACCCTCCCCCCCATGACAGCTAGGTAGATAATGTCAGCGGGGGGCAGATCTAGAACCGGTGCCAGGCCTGAGGCAGGGCATTGGGATGCAGAGCTGAATCGGGCCATCACCAACCACTGGGGGCGCTGATGCAGTCTCTGGACCTGCCCTCCTTTAGTTATTCTTGGTTGGCAGAATGACCCATGCCCTGCATGACAGGCTGGGTGGTCTCACCCCCATTAGCCCGCTAGGTGTTTTGCAGCCCTGTCCTTGTGGAGGCGGCGCGCTGTGCCCGGTGCCTTTTGTCCTGCTCTCCCGGTCTGTGTTGGACCGAGCTGCATGGACCACGCAGTACGGCCCACGTTCTGTCCTGCTTCCAGGCAGTGCTTGGGGTGGGGCTGCTGCGGATGAACCCTCCAGCTTCAGCTCTGCGCCCCCTTCCCCTCCCCTGCCTTGCAGGCAGCAGGGGGGCTTGGCCTAGGAGGAGGCGCCCTGCCCAGGGGCTGGCGGGCATTTCAGACTGGAACGGGTGAAGCAGGAGGAAGTGCCAGGCCAATGCTTGATTCTCCGGAGGGGAGGAGGGAGCAGATCCAGCCTGAGCTGCTGGGCTTTCTCCCCCTTCCCTTTTGTGGATAAGCGGCAGCCCAGCTTCTCCCTCGCCTCCTCTCCCTGAAAACTCCTGTTGGCTCCTGAGAGCCCCCCGACCCCCAGCCTCTCTCTCTCTCTGATGTTGCGGGGAAGGGCAGCGCGGCACATACGGGAGTTGCTGGAGGGTGAGGCAGGGGGACGATGCTGCCTTGTCTTCCTGCTCTGCCCCCAGCTAACCCTAAAGTACAGAAGGCCCAGCCGCAAGTAACCGTCTGGGGAGGGTGGAATCCTGCATTAATTGCGGGGGGGAGGCTAGTCATCATGAAAGTGGGAGGGGGGTTCATTGACTGGATTTGGGAGCAGCCTGGACTGTGCTCACCCCTTCCTCCCTAAACTCTTCCCGCCTGACGCCCCCCAAGAAGCCCAGGCAGACACCCCATCCCTGGCCCCCAGCAGCCTAGCCAGGGGTCACCCCACCTGGGCCCCAAATGTACACCATAAGCAAGAGATTATAAAGGGTTTAAGGTATGGAACCTGTGTTAAAGGGCATTTTCTGTGTGTGAATCAAACCAGTTTTTCAGCCTTTAATAGGCCACCACCCCTACACCCCTTCCAGTTATCAATCGCAATGTTGATTTTCACCCTGAGAAAATCTCCTTTAAAACACATTTTTAACTTTAAAACTGATATAATCTGCAGCTGATGGCCTACCAGACCACGAAACACAGGTGTTCCCCACGTCAGTCACTTATCACTCCCTTTCACGGCTTGTGTCAAAGAATTCAAAAAGAGATCAGACAGAATTAAAATTGGACATGGTGGACCACATGTGTCCCAGTACAACATTCAACTCTGTTGTTAATCTATTTTAGGGTTTTACCCTGCCACCCATCACGGCAATATACACACACCTTCCATGAAAAATCGATAGCAACAGCAAATTCCCTAGTGGATTTCATGGAGACTATGGCCTTTCTCCTTTCTCAGGGTCAAAAGTTTGCTTGGGTTAGAATTCTTAGGGCTAAAGTGAACTGAGCTGGGCAGAGGATGGAAATTTCATTTCACAAAGGATTTCCAGATTTTGAAATGTGGCGTCATTCAAAATCGGAGAGAAAAATGTCTAAAGTCTCCACAAAGAAAAATTCTGGGGGAAAAAAATCATTTTGGGGATGTTCAAAATGTTTCATTTCAACAAAATTTATTTGAATGTGGACTTTTTGGTTCAGTTATGACTTTTTTGAAATGTTACAGTCTAACAAAGAATTTCAGGCTACATTTTAAACATTCAAAACCAAAAGTCATTTGAAAATTAAAAATTAAAATGTTCCATTCCAAACATGTCAAAATGGGATTTATCAGCTACCCCACTCCACCCTGCTTGGCTGCGTTTCCTTTTCTTGCATGAAATTCCAGGAGCATCAACCCATTATCATGAAGCATTTACATTTCAATGGATCACACCTAGCAACCTGGCACAGGGGGCACACAAGGCCCCTGGTGTGAGGAAAGGTGGGGGTGTGACAGGTTGAGTCACAGAAACCCCTTGGGACTGCCACCTCATGTGCTGAGACTACCTCTGAGCCCCTTTTCCCTGGCAGCTTGGGACTGCAGTACCCTGCCTCATTGAGCCAGACCCCCAAGCCTGCTGCAAACACAGACCCAGGTCTGAACCATGCCCCTCAAAAGCTGCAGTCTTAACTGAAAACTGCTTCAGAAGTGCTCCTGTCTCCAGCACCCAGACACCCAGCTCCCAATGGGGTCCAAACCCCAAATAAATCCATTTTACTCTATATAAAGCTTATACAGGGTAAACTCATAAATTGTCCGCCCTCTGTAACACTGATAGAGAGAGATGCACAGCTGTTTGCTCCCCCAGGTATTAATCACTTATTCTGGGTTAATTTATAAGCAAAAGTGATTTTATGAAGTATAACGAGTAGGATGTAAGTGGTTCCAAGTAATAACAGACAGAACAAAGTAAGTTGCCAAGCAAAATAAAACAAAAACACGCAAGTCTAAGTCTAATACATTTAAGAAACTGAATGCAGGTAAATCTCACCCTGAGAGATGTTTCCAATAAGCTTCCTTCACAGACTAGACTCCTTGCTAGTCTGGGCTCAGTCCTTTCCTCAGTACAGTCCCTGTTCCAGATCAGGTGGTAACTAGGGGATTTCTCATGACTGCAACCACCTTTCTTCTGTTCCACCCCCTTATATATCTTTTGCACAAGGTGGGAATCCTTTGTCCCTCTCTGGATTCCCACACCTCCTTCTCAATGGAAAGACACCAGGTTAAAGATGGATTCCAGTTCAGGTGACATGATCACATGTCACTGTAAGACTTCATTGCCCACTTGCCAGCACACACATATATAGGGAGACTTACAAGTAACACAGAGCCATTTACAACCAATTGTCCTGGTTAATGGGAGCCATCAAGATTTCAAGCCATCCTTTAGCCCACACTTTGCATAACTACAATAGGACCTCAGAGTTATATTTTATATCCCTAGTGTCAGATCCAAGAATGATACATTCATACAAATAGGATGAACACACTCAGTAAATTATAAGCTTTGTAATGATACCTTACAAGAGACCTTTTGCATGAAGCATATTCCAGTTACATTATATTCACACTCATTAGCATATTTTCATAAAATCATATGGAGTGCAACATCACCGGAGGGGTTGCCGAGATTCTATGCCATAGAGCGGGATGGGAGGGTGGTATCCAGGGCGCTTTTGGGGGGATGCAAAGAGCCTGGCAAGTGCAATGAACTCGGCTGACAGAAGCAATGCAGTGTGAGACCCTGTGGCCTGTAGCCAGTTACAGAGATGGTTGAAGCTCTGGCTCTGTTTTCCAGATGCCCAGACTCTCTGTGCGCCCTCCATTTCCGCCTTTCAGTTTTTTCTGACGTTCACCAAAATCAATAGGGTTCTGGCCACTGAAGTCTAGAGCATTCCCTGACATCTTGGCTGTGGCGTTCAAGTCGTGTTCCGGGCAAGCAGACAGACAGACAACTGCCACGGGGTTGAGTGTAAGGCCTCACAGTACATTACGGTAGCAGCCAGAGGCTCCAGCCTGGCTCAGGACCCCATTGCGCTAGGCGCTGTGCAGGTGCACCAGGAGATTGTCCCTGCCCTGAAGAGCTCAGAGTCTCATTTAAGCCAATGGGGAGAAGCAAGTAGTGTGAAGGACCAGAGAGGATGGAGGAGGCTGATGGTGCTTTCTGTGGCTTGGCAGATCACATGCACCCTTCTCTGTACCATGGTCCTCCACTAACTCCAGCGGACTTGCACCAGTTGAGGTGCTGGCCTTGCCTGCTTAGTCTCTCTTGAGACCTTTCCAGTGCTATGGTCCTCAGCAGTGTAGATCGGTTCCGTTTGGCGGCACCGTGATTCCTGGCAGTTCCAAAGAATCGTGAATGGTTTACAGGGCCGTCGGGTCTGAGAGCTGTCAATGTTAACCATCACTTGACTAGATAACTAATAACTATTAGGCTGTCAGGACCTAAAATCAGGACACAGTCAGCCTGTTCCTCCTCTCCATG
Source organism: Mauremys mutica (assembly GCF_020497125.1). NCBI lineage: Eukaryota > Metazoa > Chordata > Testudines > Geoemydidae > Mauremys > Mauremys mutica. The sequence continues at coordinate 28,904,516 of NC_059087.1, forward strand.
GCAACCAAAATCACAGCTAAGCACTGCTGTACCTTTTCCAAACTCTAGATAATGGGGGATCAACATCCATATCCCCCACATGTGAGACACTCTGGCTCAGGAGCCCCAGAGGACAGAGGCTGGAGCCTCTGTTCCCCCAGGAATGGGGAAAGAGGTGCTTAGGACAATGCTCCAAACTACTGCTGCGTAGGCGGGACCTTTCAGGATTTGCATGTGATCAGAGCTGTCTGTCCCTCTCTGGCTGGCTACGTGGCAAACAAAGAGGAACACTTTGTTTTTCTGTGCAGCGTCCACCACTGGCCTGTTGTGTCCTGGGAAGGTATTAAGTGCCAGCGGTGGGAGAAGTGGAACAGTAAGTCAGATAAATTGTTTAGGAATAGCTTGCTGTGAGAGCCAGAAAACTACCCTTTACAAAGATCAAACCTCCTGATACCCCCAAGAAGCCCCATACAGCTTTCACCCCAAATTATAAACAATTTGCATGCCTGGGTCTCAGACACACGTCTCTCTGTATGCGGGTAACAGGAGACCAAAAATCACGAGTCAGACCCCCAAAATCATGACATTTTTTAAAAAGATGACGCTGTGTTTTTCAGTCAGTCCCTTGATGTTCGAGCTCCCCCTGCCCATCCCCAGGGAGTGGCCATGTGACATTACTGTCGCCCGCTCTCCCACGCGTACTGGGTAAGGGGATTTTGGCCCCTGCTCTCACCCACACATCTGCCCATCTCCTGCCCAGCAATTCATCCTGTGCCTCATCACACCATCAGTTCCGTCCCCACCCAACCCCCCTCCACTCAGACCCCCTCAGTTCAACTCACCTACCGCATCGACCGACACTGCTCTCAGTTCACCCTCCCAGCACTCACCCCATCTGCTCAGCACCCACCGTCCATACAGCTCCCCACTCCATCAGCTCCCACCCGCCGCACTTCAGATCCCCTGCAGTCCCCAGGCCAGAGTTCAGCCCCTCCCAGCCTCACCTCTGCTCCTTCTGGTTCTTCACCCTCCCCAGGCCTGGGGGGGCTGCAGATTGAGCCAAACGCACCCTAGAATAGCCCAGTAGTTAGGGAGACTTAAATACAAATCCCCTCTCCAAACCAGGCAGAGCACAACACCCCAGGAGTTCCCTAGCACACACGCTACACGGGCGGGGTGGGGCGGGGCAGGCACTACCTTGTCCTCGAATGGCACGTAAGTCCCTTTGTGAATCTAGTCCTGAAAGGAAAAAAATTGTCCAACACTATTCACAAATTCATGTCGAATTCGCCTTTCCGCTAACCCAAAACTGTTGTCCAAAAACATTAATTATTTGTTCCAAAAAATTGCCCTCTGCTAATTAAATACAAGAAGAAATCTTGGGGATTTGTGTCGCTCTCTGGTATAACTGCTTGGCCTCAATGCTGTTTATGTCCATCACTTGCAATACAGCACATGCTGAGAACCTCTGATATCAAAATTTAATCTATAAAACTATTGATTATGGTAGTTATATAGTGTGGTTCTTGGTGAAATACTAGACTGGTGATTGGCTAAGAACAACTACGTGTGCTGATGTGAAAAGTGCCATCCAAGGTCAAAGCAGACCCAAAAAGAACCCAGAGTTCAAATTAGTGAACGAACACTGCCTGAACTCAGTAAAAGGGGTTGGTGTTATTCAATTCCAGTCAAATATCGCCTGGAACGTTTATCGCCTTGGCATGTCCAGAGTGTGAGATTTTAGCTTTTAAAGCTAACTGGAACCTCGGCAAATTCAGACAATTGCCCCCTTCACACTTACACGGGGGCACAGTTACCCACCCACCTCGCCTCACTCCCATCCGGGTATGCAGCCTGGGCGCCAGCCAGCCCGTGAGGTCAGAATTAGCCGTGCAGGGGGGTTCAAGGATCACTGCTGTGTCGGATGGCAAAGGGATGCCTGGAGGGTAGGGAGGAGAGCCACCACCCCGCAGCCATGAGAGCAGCTAAAAATTTGACCCAGCTGGCCCTGGGCCCCCACCTCAGCAGTCTTTCTGGCGCCCATAGGCACCGGGCACCCTCAGCCCCTGAGGAGAAGTGGAGCAGGGACACCAGTGACTCCCAGTCCCCAGGAGGGTGGGGGGGCTGGATACAGGCTTTTTGTGCTTCCTGGGGAAGCAGAGACGCAGAAAGAGGATGGGGCCTGGGGCTCCTAGAACTGCCCGGCCCCTGGTGGGGACAATGCTCCTCAGCCTGACCGCCTCGCTGGGTCTGAGCTCAGAACTGGGTATGGGGGAGCAGCAAGGGGAGAGCTCAGACAGGGTGTGGGGGTAGGGTGTGGGGCCAGGTGCAGGGGAGGGGTAGGCCCCCTCCTGAGGAACATTCTGATTGGGCACCTGCAGGGAGGTGTGTAGGATCAGCTGATGATGTGTCATTCCCTCGCTGAGTCATGAGCTGCAACCTCAAAGTTCAGACCCAGAGACCGTGAGTGTCTGCGATGGGTCTAGGACTTGGGTTCAGCACAACGTGACCCCTGAGATTCCAGAACAAAGGCTTCGCTTTTCACACAAGCACAGAAAAGGAGACACCAAGTAGGGTGTAGAGTGCATGCAGCCATTAGCCAGCTTCTAGGAGCAGCTCTGCAGCACGTTCTTTTCTCAGCAGCTCTGCAGAAATTCCTGGACTATTTAAACAGACACAGGTGCAAGCTAGAATGTCTGTTGCAACAATCTGTTGTGTTTGAGTGTCCCTAGGTTCCTCTAGACAATAGAATCACAGTAGCGCTCAGCTACCTATAACATAAGATATATTGTCTAAGACAAGTGCTGGGATTGTCCCTGACTCCTACGCCCCTCTATATCTCCTATGGCCTAGTTACAATCTAGCGCTGTGTCTGTAGTTTATCCTAAAATAAAACCTCTGTTTATCGTGTTTTCTGACATTCTTTTGCTCCCTCAGGTTCAGCGAAACTGAGAATCCTGAACTTGTGTATGAGTGGGAATCCCGTGCAGATGGGAAAACATAAGACTTCAGTATGTTGCTGTTTGGCTGAAATGTGGGCTTGCTTGAACTTTTGGCTTTCATCTCTGATTTCTTTACTGTAATCTTGAAAGATCATTATTTTCCTCTTTGTACTTTCCCGCTATCGATCCCCTCTGTCTCTGGCTGGCTGCAGGATATATGCTTTGGTTGTGTATTTAAGTAGTCTCACTCTAAAGGGCCGTGATCTTTGGTTGAAGAGGTTTGTTTTGATATCCTGGAACACTGCTCTCTCGTGGTCTCCAGAGTCAAACCATCAGGTAGTTTGGTCAGTTCTCTGAGAGCTTTTTCCGTGCTGGCGCTAACATCTCAAAGTCATCGGAGAAACCTACACATTTAACCACATCAGTGCTGCCTGAGAGGCATGGGTAGACAAAAGAGTGTATGTGCCGTTCTTTTAAATGTGTATCAGGAAAGAACATAAGCAGCATGGAGGCTGGAAGAGGGTCTAGGCAGAATCTCTGCAGTATAGCAGAGTAGGTCAGTGACAATATTTTCTGGCCCAGATCCTAAGCTGGCGTGAGATGGCTGGACCTACACTGATTTACAGCAGCTGAACTGAGCATCTGCTTTTCTTGTTCTAATACAACTCCTTGTTCAGCGTTAGAAGAAAGCAGCTCTTTCTGGAATTCCTGAGCATTTGTTGCGTGATGGGGACAGATGGGACCTGCTTTCTAAGAAGAGCCCCGCACCTCATGACTTCATCAGGATTTGTGGGTGCCAGGCACCTCTGGAAATCAGGGCCATACAGAATTGGACATACTGTACCGCTTACGAGATCACTAGCAAATCTGAGTCCCAAGTGTCTTCTCTTGGGTTTGGCAGTGAACGAGTTAATAATGTTTGCAGATCCGAAGTGTTCCTGTATCTGTCTGGTCTTATCCTTGATTGTTTTTCATCCTCCCCACACACTGACCCTGCGCTGCTCAGATTTTGCTGCCTCCTCCTCCTGTTGCCGTGATGGGAGGTTTTGTTAGGGTTCCGTCACTTCATGGGGCGTCTCTGCTCACATCTCCAGCAGTTTGTTAATCTAATTGACCGGGGTGTCACCGCTGAGCTTCTCTGTTGTGGAACCAGTCGCTGGAGCTGGAATCCACCTGCCTCCCCCTTGCTTGGGGAGAGGGAGAGGGAGATGAGAGCCGCCTGCTTGGCTGACAGCCTTTGGACAATCCCTGGAGACTGCTGCAAGAGAGAGCAAAGACAGGCAGAGCACACCCCGGGGCTTGCCTCTCTCTGCAAGATAATGAACACGCCTGCACTTTTCAGCAGCTCAGGAGTAAGAGGGGCTAAGGGGTTTCAGGTTCTCCCAGCCATTCGCTCTCTCCTGTCCTGAGCCTCCAGCGCTGTCTAGCTTTGGAGAACCAGGCTGGGTGCAACCCGCCCTCCAAAGCTGCAGTTCATTACTAGACTAACAAGGTATCCCAAGACAAAGGGTGAAATTCTGACCTGTGCCTAAGCACCACTACTGTCGTTTGGCATAAGCAGGAGGCCTTGCGCTCTCCCTGAATTTTACTCAGAGTGCTTCTGGCCCTCATCCCTACAGTCCCTGAGTGCCTCACAGTGACTGGCACATTTTGTCCTCCCAGCACAGCTACACCGCAGTTGAGGTGGACTTCCCAGCACAGGCAGACGGGGATGGACTAGCTCTGATTTCGCTGGCATGCTAAAAATAGCCATGTGGCTGCTGCAGCAACCCCCAAGATCCTAGGTGTGTCGTGGCCATGGCCACCCGACTGTTTTTAGCACACTAGCATGATGACAGCCTGCATGTGTACGACTGCCCGAGCTGGGAATTGCATGTTCCAGCTGCCTCGTAGACTTACCCTCCGTCAAAGCTAGATTGAGTAACACCTGTATTGAAGCCACAGCAGCATGGGCTAGCCCCAGCCACGGAGGACCATGGGTACAGCACGAGACGACCATGCTGCCCCAGCTTGTGTGTTGTCATTACCTAAGCTAGCTCTGAGCTAGCTAGATGGGGTTCGTCCGCTCATGTGGCCGTCACACGCCGGCTGCAGTGCAGAGCAGCCCTCAGAGGTATCAAACCGCAGTCTAAGTGCCACATCATACCCACTATCCCAGTGATTCTCACCCTGATCCCCTGGGCACCCCCTCATTCCAAGACCCAAATGTTCATTTCTCCCTCCACCTCAGTTACTAGAAGAGTAAAAAGCTGCCTCAGCAGGGTTGCCAGGTGTCTGGTTTTCGGCCGGAACACCGGGTCAAAAAGGGACCCTGGCAGCTCCGGTCAGCACCACCAACTGGGCCATTAAAAATCCAGTTGGCAGTGCTGCAGGGCTAAGGCAGGCTAGTCCCTACCAGTGGCGGATTAATAAATTTGGCGCCCCTAGGCCCTCAAAAAATTGCCGCCCCCCCCACCCCCTGCCAGCTCACCTCTGCTCCCCCGCGGTAAGCCTGGGAGGGAGCGGGGAGAAGGGGAGTTGTGGGGAATGGCAGCGGTGGAGCGGAGGTGAGCTGGGGCGGGGAGCGGTTCCCGGCCCCCCCGGGTTACTCCCCATGCCCGCGGGCCCCAGCTCTCCTCTGCTCTGCCTCCTCCAAGCGCACCGCTACTCGCTTCTCCCTCCCTTCCAGCGCTTTCGCGCGGCAAGCCTGGGAGGGAGGTGGAAGGAGGGAAGCGTGGCGCGCCTGGGGGAGGAGGCGGGCCGGGGATTTGGGGAAGGGGTGGAGTTGGGGAGGGGTCACGAGCAAATTTGCCGCCCCTGCACATTTGCCGCCCTAGGCCTAGGCCTTGTTGGCCTAGGCGATAATACGCCGCTGGTCTCTACCTGTCCTGGCACCGCGCTGCGCCCTGGAAGTGGCCAGCAGGTCCGGCTCCTAGGTGGGGGGGCCACGGGACTCTGCACGCTGCTCCCGCCCCGAGCACAGGCTCTGCACTCCCATTGGCCAGGAACCACGGCCAATGGGAGCTGGGGGGCGGTGCCTGCGGGCGAGAGCAGCATGTGGAGCCTTCTGGCCCCCCCACCTAGGAGCCAAATCTGCTGGCCACTTCCAGGGCGCAGCGCGGTGCCAGGACAGGCAGGGAGCCTGCCTTAGCCCTGCTGCGCCGCTGACCAGGAACTGCCCAAGGTAAGCCCGCGCCCCAACCCCCTGCCCCAGCCCTGAGCCCCCCCAAACTGAGAGCCCCCTCCTGCACCCCAAAACCCTCATCCCCAGGCCCACCCCAGAGCCCGCACCCCCAGTGGGAGCCCTCAACCCCTCTCCAACCCCCTGTCCCAGGCCGGAGTCCCCTCTCATACTCCAAACCCCTCAGCCACAGCACGGAGCACCCTCCTGCACCCTGAACCCCTCATTTCTGGCCCCACCCCAGAGACCACACCCCCAGACAGAGCCCTCACCCCCTCCCACACCCAACCCACTGCCCTCAGGCCAGAGCCCCCTCCCATACTCTGAATCCCTTGGCACCACCCCCCAGCCCAGACCCCCCTCCTGCACCCCAAACCCCTCATCCCTGGCCCCACCCCAGAGACCGCACCCCCAGCCGGAGCTCTCACCCTCTCCCGCACCCAACCCTCTGAGCCCGCCCAGTGAAAATGAGCGAGTGAGTGAGGGTGGGGAGAGCGAGCAACAGAGGGAGGGGGATGGAGTGAGTGGGGCGGGGCCTCGGAGAAGGGGCGGGGCCTCAGAGAAGGGGCGGGGCATGGGTAGGGCCTTGGAGGACGGCGGGAGCAGGGGCGGGGCAAGTGTGTTCGATTTTGTGCGAGTAGAAAGTTGGCAACTCCTATGCCTCGGTGCTACCATTGATCAGCCATAGAACTGATTTGTATGCACGTGTCCTGAGAGGCAGACAGAGAATACTCGACCTTGAAGGGGAAGGGTGGGCAGGGAGTGGGGAAGCAAGATTGGCTTTGCTCTTGCCCTCCCCTTCTCCCGGTTGCCTTTTGTGACCCCCAGCAGTCACGACCCACCAGTGGAGAAACACTGCATCAAACCTTCCTTCTGCCCATTCTCCACAGGCGGGCGCCCAGCCTTCCCCACACCTTGCGCCTGCAGGGATCCAGTGCCCTCGGCCCTGTGACCGTGCAGGGAGCCCGCTACAGCTCCACTCACTCACCAGCCCGGAGCGTGGGGGTGTCCCCCAGGCAGAAACTGTTCAGCTGCAGGGTGGCCGTCCCTGTGGCCGAGGGCTTCTCCTCCTCCTTGCGGTCCTGGCTGGGGAGTCTCTGCTCTGCCAGGCCAGGATCGCAGCCTCCTATACAGCTTGTGTCCAGGCATCTTGGGCACCTTGGTGCCAGCAACCCCCTGCAGCCCTGGAAAACCTGCTTTACAGCACGACTAAAGCACCTCGGCCTATTTACCTCCATGGGGAGTAGGTTTCTGATGTGAGAGAGCTCCTTAATCTAGCGGACCGAAGCAGACTGAGATCCAGTGGGTGGAAGCTGAAGCTAGATAAACTCAGACTGGAACTACAGTGCACATTTTTAACAGTGAGGGCAATTAACCATCTGAACTATTTACCAAGTGGTTAATGTGTCTGGCAGGGGTGGCGTGAATTGAAGCCCAGGGGTCTGTGTCGGTTCGTTGCAAGAGAGCCGTTTGGGCTAAGGGCTTGGCAGCTCTGTGAGCCCTTTGCACAGGAACAGGTCTGAGGCCCAGGGCGTCGCTATGAGGTCAGTACCCGGAGGTTGGTGTGAGGCCCTGATGGTGTCTGTGAGGTCATCTCCTCAGGCAAGGATGGTGTCATACTTTGAGTGTCTCTAAGAGGCCCTGGCGTCAGACTGGGTTTGTGTGAGACCGTAGTGACTCCATGGGGGTCGCTGCCTTGGACACTGGTCCTGGTGCTTTCTGTGGGCTCACTGCCTGAGGGAAAGGAGGTGTGAATCCCTAGGAGTCTCTGCTAGAAACCTGCCCCAAGCGGAGTCTGTGGTAAGCTCAGGGTTCGCAGTGAGGTTGAGTCTGTAGAAGTTGGTCTGAGGCTCAGGGGTCTCTGTTAGTTCAGCGTTGAGCAGGATTGCCGTGAGGCCATGGAAATTGCTTTGAGGTCATTGCCTCAGGCACAATTTGTCTGGTGTCTCTGCCGCTCAGCACCTTTGGTGGGGTCCATGTGGCGATCCTGCTGCCAAATAGTGGAACAATTTACCCAGGGACACAGTGGATTCTCTATCGCCTGGGATCGTTAAAGCACGACTGGATGCCTCCTTCTAAAAAGCTGTGGTTCAACCTCAGGACATGGGCTGTAGATGATCATAAATATCCCGTCTGGCCGTAAAATCTACTTCTCTGTGCAATAAGCCGAGCTCGCTAAAGCTGAGGCCGAGCGGCGACAATTGCTTCGCTCACCCAAGAGGAAGGCCTGCCTCCATGGAGCTCTGGCAATCCTGAAACCAGGCCGCGACTTTACCGAGCAAGCCTGGGAGCGTGTGTGCAGAGAACCAGTCCCTGCTATGAATCCCTCTCTAGCACCTTTCCAGGCTGCTGAAGCAGCAACACAGCGTAAGGGTCCGTAGCTTTTATTTCTCATTTCTGTCCGGCTCGAAGTTGAGCTCAGCACTGTTGGAGGGGGAGCATGGAGCCAGGGGAGAGTGTTACTAATTAGCCAGCTCTGCACAGGTGAGCATTGTCGCTGTCACATCGGTGCTTGATCTGCATTCAGTGCCTTGTATTAAACGTAACAGGCTTTATCAAAGGATCAGCAGGAAATATATAATTAAAGCACAGTAACAAAGGGAAGCCGGCAGGTGGCTTTCATGATAGGATCACAGTGAATCATGTCTCTATTTACCCCATCCCAAAACCACTGCTTTGAACAATAGGACTCTAATCCTGGGTCCAGCCATGCTGCGCTCAGCACAGGACCTGAGGGGTTGGGGCAAAGACACCTTTCTGTTCCCCTGATCCCAGGAGGTCAAACTAGATGATCACACCGAGCCCTATCTGTGAGTAAGTTAGAGCAGCCTCAAGGTGTTCTGTGTCCCTCGGGTGCTGACTGGTCACAAAGGCAGCTAGGATATTTTATATGGATGCTGGGTATTTTATATGGGATGTTGGCCCCTCACCAGAGCCCTGAACCTGACTAGGATCTTACCACACAGCCTTTGCAGGTAGCCCTGGGCATCTGCATTGCTGCCCACTGTTCATGTGTGTTATGTCCCCCAATGCAGATGGGTCTGTAGCAGCTCTCAGTTTGAGATCCTGGCTGTAGAGACCGCTGTGTTTAGCCCTGCAGGTCCCACAGAGTTGCCAACTCTTTTGGTTTTTATTTAATGAGATAGAATTGCACTTTCAAGTCTCATGTCTCTGGTGTTCTCCATGGAGCCCCAGCTCCTGGAGTCATGTGACTATGTAAGAACCTCAGCTTGCATTTTAAAAAAGGAAGTTTCTAGTGCTAGTTGCAGAATAAAGTTGGAAAAAATGACTCCTGCAGACTCCAAAACTAGATAGCCTCCAAAACCAATAAACACAACCCCAAACCTATTGATTTTCAAAGCCAGTCTCATGGCTTTTGAGCACTTAGGGTTGGCCATACTGAAGTTACCTCCCCTGCCACTGCGTTACTGGAGTTTGATCCCAGGGGTCAGCCGAGCTGGCAGCCATCTCAGTGACATGGAGTCATTGACTGGCAGTGACCAATAGCAAGTGGAATGTTTCATATGAGAGGAAACCTGGGGACAGAGCAGGGTGCTGGGAGAGAGCGAGAGCCGGAAACCTCTCACCAGAGCCCTGGCCCGGAGGAGGGTAAAAGCACCAGACAAGGAGCTGACTGCACCCTCCGTAGCCAGAACCACACCCAGAACTGCAGAGAGGAAATTCAGTTAAAACTCTGCACCCAGCCAATGAGGCTACCTGTAGGGAGACTGGTGGATGGGACCTGGCTAGCTCAGAAAGGAAAAGGTTTAAGCTTTTCTGAAATGCCCTAATCCTGTTTATCTGCTCTCTCCCCAAGGGCTTGTCCTCCCTACAAAACAGGGGGTCTCACACTGGGGGTCCCCTCAGGGGGTTGCGAGTTATTACGCGGGGGTAGGGTTGCCAACTTTCTAATCACACAAAACCAAACACCTCGAGGCCCCACCCCCACTCGCACCATCCCCCCTCCCTCCGTCGCTCGCTCTCCTGCACTCTCACTCACTTTCACAGGGCTGGGGCAGGGGGTTGGGGTGCGGGAGGGGGGTGAGGGCTACGGCTGGGGGTCAAGGCTCTGGGGTGGGGCTGGGGATGAGCGGTTTGGGGTGTAGGAGGGGGCTGCAGGCTAGGGGTTGGGGTGAGGGGGTATGGGCTCTGGGATGGAGTTTGGGTGTGGAAGGGGATTCTGCGCTGGGGCTGGGGCAGGGGGTTGGGATGCAGGGAGGGTGAGGGCTCTGGTTGGGGGTGTGGGCTCAAGGTGGGGCCAGAAATGAGGGGTTTGGGGTGTAGGAGGGGCTGCAGGCTGGGGCAGGGGGTTGGGGTGTGGGGAGGGTGAGGGCTCTGTCTGGGGGTGCAGGTTCTGGGGTAGGGCTGGGTTGGAGTTTGGGTGTGGGAGGGGATTCTGGGCTGGGGCAGGGGATTGGGGTGTGGGAGGGTGTTTGAGGTGCGGGGTCCCAGTGGCACTTACCAGCATTCAGGGTGGAAGCAGCGCGCGGCGCCTTCCTGGCCTAGAGGCCGCAGGGACCTGACGGCTGCTTCCAGAAGCTGCATGGAGCCAGGACAGGTAGGAAGCCTGCCTTAGCCACCAGGGTCCTTTTTCAACTCGGCGTTCCAGTAAAAAAATCGATGCCTGGCCTGACCCCCAAGCCCCACTTTGCCTCCAGCATTTATAATAATGTTAAATATAAAAAATTTGTTTTTAAATTGGGGGGGGTCGCACTCAGAGGCTTGCTGTGTCCCAGGGGTCACCAGTGCAAACATTTGAGAACCGCTGGGTTAGAACATGGTTGTGCAGAGTCAAGTTAGCTCACACTCTACTGACCATGACTTGGGGGTCAGCAGAGACCAGCCTGAGTCACATCCAGCTGCAGGTCAACTACCCACAGCAACCCCCCACCACTGGCCCTAGGAGAGCCATGACTGGAGAGCGATGCCTGGTATCTACACCAAGCACTTGGAAGGTCTCCTGGGGCCCGTTCCTCCGCCACAGACACGCTAACTTTCCTGATTGTCGGGAGAGTTGATTTATTCATGTTGGGAACCACTGTAAGACACTACACAGTCGTTACCGTGACGGCCCAAGACGAGTTGCCTCCGGGGGCTAAGGGGGTCTCTTATTTGTGTTCAGTCTAGAATTGGCAGGCCTGATTCTTACCTCATGTGCCGTCATCCCACTGACAGCAGCAGAGGTGCTGCTGGTTCAAACCCGTATAAATGAACTCTGGATGAGACCGCACTGCTCATTGAGTTGGACTCTGCGGTGCTTCAGGGCCTAAGTGTTTGAAGGACAGGATGGGGAAGTGCCAGAGAATAAATCACTTCACTTCCTTTGGAGTAATACTTATGGGTCATTATCCTCTTCTCTGGGTCCCACTGGGAGTACACAGCACCGGCACTAAAGTCCAGAGTTTCATAACAAACATGCAGGCAAATGTGTAATTATTGTCTAGAGAATTACATGATTATATTACAAAATGGAGATCTCCTTGTCATTAGCAAATCTCTCCATAGGCATTCTTTTTACAGGGCAGCTTTGAAACTATTAGCATAATAGGTTGTTCCTCAAATCCTGATTGCTAATTAAAGCCATATATTATTGTCAGCTCCCCTATTGGTATGTAAGTGAAGTTCTACCTCATTATATTGTAATAAATGTCTTAATTTTTTACTTAGGAAAAGGCAAAAGTTGCAGGAAAACTTTTTATGAAATAAACCTGGACTCTCCCCACCTCATCTCTTCCTCCCCCACCCTACCCGGGGCCCATTCCACGCTCAGTTACATAGCGGCTTTGGCATATTTTCACAAGTGAAGCAAGGGATTTGTCTACAAACCCTCCCCACAAAAAGAAATTCTGCAGCTTGAGGACAATTAGCACTAGGTTTGTATGAAGCTTATTGCAGAGCAGGGTGAACACAGCCAACAGCGAAATAGTCAACAATGACCTTTTTTTTAAAAACACACAGACAGCTGGGGAAGCTAGTCCAAAAAAGAAACTGAAGTCCATTCACGCAGCATGGAGGCTATTTAAACAACTGCAAGAGAATCCCAGAAGGGATGCGTATCCCTGAACTATAAAGGCAGCAGGAAGGGAACATGTGGACCAGTGCTAAATGACAAGGTTCAAGAGCTTATTTGAGCCTAACAGGTGTCCGTCAGAGACTGGAAGGAGCGTGAAAAATTAGATGGTCGGGAGGAGGCCAAATGAGAAGCTGAAGAGCAAGACATCAAAAACCTTAAAACAAATCAGAAGAAATTCTTTAAGCAGCTTCTCGGAAGCAGGAAGCCTGCAAGAGACTCCACATGGCTGTCAAACTATCTGGGAGTAAAGGGAGCAAATAAGGAGGATACAGAGATGAGAGAATCTGAAAGGAAATGAACCTTCCCTGCGTACCTACAACTGGCGCACGCAACATGTCAGTGCCACAGCATGTTCGTGTTACTGCTAGTCTGGCCTGCGTCCCTGTGAGCTTCGCCCATGTGTTGCATCTTGTCTTCAATGGAGACTCTAAGCTCTTGGGGCAGGCCCATCTTTTGCTGTCTGAACGGGATGTGCTAGGGATCAGCGCCTCTAGCTCAAACCTGGACACTTGAGAAAAAGTGGAGGCCCAGTTCTGTGCTCTCATAGCCTGCTGTAAATCTCAGGTAGCTGCTGTGAATCCAGTGGTGTTACCCTGGCATATAACTGGTGATGAGGAGAAGCGAATCGGGTCTTTCATTCTTAGTTGCAATGTGCTACCCTGCCCCTGGCACTGCTGCTCACAGGAGTTCCTTTGAGTATGGAACCTTCCCACGGCCTTGACAAAAGAACTTTTAAAAACCATTTCAGCACCCCTGAGAGAACTATCCCAGGGCAAGGAGGGTTGTACCCTTATGTTATTCGGTATTAATAGGACCCATATGATAACCACAGCCCAGCTCCCGACAAGCCCCAAGCAGCACCTTTGCTACAGAACTAATTTCCCAAACATCACTGCCACTTGTGATTGGGAGCCTATTCTGCGAGAAAGTGAGAAGCCCAAGGAGTATTCAATATGCCTCACCTAAAACCATCTCATTTATCTGCCTCATTGAAGACCAGCAGCTCATTTTGTGGCAGCTTTATCTGGAGAGAAGTGACGCTGAGAAATCACCGTTAAAGTCATCTGGAAAGCAGTGAAAGTCCTTGTGCTTCCACCAGGACTTTGCCACTAGATCCCTGGTTCCATACAGCAGGCAAAGCTGTGCCGTTTTCCGCCTGTGACATGATTTAACTTCAGTTCATCCCAGTACTAATTAACATTCATAGTGCCCAGACACACGTTTTCATGGGATTTGAATGCAGACATTTTTCGGGCCTCTGTTATTTTACTAAATAACCTTGTCTGAGGTTGGATAATGAAACACCTCAGATCAATGTTATGATCCCTGCCCAGAAAGACAAATCGACAAGCCTTTGCCAGTGGAGAGGTCTGAAGGGAACCTGTAACTTACAAATCCAACAGAACTTGTAGCTGTGGCAAAACGAAGCTTGTACCAGTTTTTAACGCCTTTTTGAGATCCCAGGTGAGTATCAGTCGGGGAAAAAAATACTGTTAAATCTTACACGGGAGGGAACAGAAACGGTCCTGGAGGTGACTGGAAAGGTTCTATATACAGGGGAATACATGTTCCCTCTTAATTGAAACAGATTTCAACCCAGGGCCCTTCTCAGGGGGACTGTTCATTGACACAGCAGCAGAGGAAGGTTCTTTGAAACAGTCTCCAAGGGCTGAATGCACGGGGCTGGTCAACACTGAGAACTGACATACGCATAGCCACACCCCTGAAAGATGTCGTTAAGCCGACCTAACCCCCAGTGTGGACAGAGCTAGGCTGAGGGGAGAATTCGTCCGTTGACCCAGCTCCCGTCTCCTGGGGAGGTAGATTCATTGCAGCGACCGGAGACGCCCTGCTCTCACTGTAGAGCAGGTCAATGCTGAAGTGCTGCAGCAGCGCAGCTGTAGTTTGTACGTGCAGACATAGCCTCAGAAAATAGGGCCAGACCGGTCTGTGGCTCTGCAAACTCCCCTGCCGTGAGTGGCCGGGCTGAACCTGGCAGCACTCACAGTACTGGGGGATTGGCACTTCAGCCACACCTGGTAGATCAGATGAAGGCAAATACCACCTTGCCTTGGTTGCTATGCCCCTGCTTGTCATCTCCAATGACCAGCTTAGACGCGGCCCACCTTCTATGGGAGACCCCAGTGCGGACAGTGGCCCTGAGCACGACTCTTAAAGCATCAACCACTCCAGTCAAAGCTCTGGGGCATTATAGCTTGCAGAGAGGAGGCACTCTGCTCCCATGGCTCCTCCTTCTCTTCTCAGCGCTGGGCGGGGGCACTGCTCTTCTAGTGGCCTTGCTGGTCAATGCAGCACAGCCCACGTTAGCTCCCTCTCTGAACTGGGTGGGACAGCCCCAGGCTTCACACACAACACTCGCGGCTAGGGCCACCTCCACCTCTGCGGGCCACGTGCTGGCATCGCCGCCCCATCGCTGCATGAGGCTACTTGGATTTGACCCCATAAAATGGCCTGATGTGCTGGCTCTCAGCCCTCCCCCTCTCCCCCTTCTGCTGCTGCTGCCTCCTACAGTCCCAGCACTGGAGGATCCTCGTACTAAAGGGTCCGTGGGGGTCTCCTCCCTTTCTCCCCTGGGCTGCAAGGAGTCTGTGGCTGGTGCTGCTCTCTCCTTGCTGCAGATCTGGAAGAGTAAAGCCGGGTGACTGAGCATAGACTCTACATACCCCCCGACCTTTAATAGCCTGGGGGTTAACATATTGCCCTTGATTATTAGCCCTTTTCCAACACTCATTTATTACCTTTTAGCAAGTTTAGTGCTGCTGAGAGGTGTTTGCCTGACAGTCCTGCCAAGCAAGGGCCACAGCACGGCTCCACCGCACCCCTCGTCCCACCCACTAATAGAGCAACAGGGAAACGAAGTCTCCTTGCTCCACTTGTCTGTGGTCTCTCCTCTCAAACTCCCAGCAAGGGATGGGGGCTTTGTGATGCCAACACCCGGCCCCAGACCCACTTCCGTATTTCAACAGGCCAGCTGGCCACCCTCAGGGTGAGAACTTTCAGCCACTACAGGACACAGGCTGGATTCAAGCTCATGACCGAGCGAGCGGTGCAGGGTTTCATGCCGTCCTGCTAGCCTCCCTGCAGTGTTGTATTCCTCTGTCTTTTAGCATCTTATCTGCAGAGTCGTCCAAAATCCAGTACAACACCGGCTGGAACTGGATCTGAATACCAGTAGCCACAAGATAAGCATGTTAGCGCAGTCTGAGGGATGCTACATCCACTTCATTCTTAGGGTCAGGCTCCAGGCATTTCCATCTGCAACTGCTTGCGCCCAGTTGACAAGTCTTTTGAATGCACCAGAGCTTAAAGGGATCAACAACCAGAGCTTTGGACCCCACCTTGTCCAACCAGAGCCCGCCAGGCGCTTTGGAGAAAAGAAGCCTGATGGAGCAAGCACTCGAGTAGTTCAACACGCACAACAGGGCGTGTAAAGAAGGGTGGCGTGGTGACTAGACAGCTAGGCCTGGTCTATGGTAAAAAGCTCGATCAATCCAGCTATGTCACTCAGGAAAGTGAAAAATCCACACCCCGGAGCCGACCTAGCTCCCGGTGTAGCCGGCGCTAGGTCAGCGGAAGAATTCGTCCATCGACCTAGCTACTGCCTCTCGGGGAGGTGGATTCCCTGCACTGATGGGAGAACCTCTCCCGTCGACGCTGGTAGTGTCTACACTGAAACGCCGCAGCTGTGCCACTGTGACGTTTCAAGTGTGGATAAGCTCTTGCTTAGGACTCAGAAGCTGTAGGATGAATTTCCTCCTCCCTCCCAAACTACTTGTCTGGCATCAGGCTAGTCGCTTAGGGTATGTCCACATGACTAAAGCTGCAGCAGATCTCAGAGCCCAGATCTACAGCTTCAAGCTTGCACTACAGCGGGGCAGATGTTCCAGCGTTGGCTCTAAAACTCACACTCTGTGGGCATTCGTTTCCCGTCTGCAAGTAAGTTCACAGGAGGGTGATGAAGCTAAAGACTGTGAGATACTCAGAAATTAAGGGAATAGGGGCTAGCTAGATGTATAATTGTATGTCAGTTAAGACAAAGACACCCCCTTACACTGAGCAATCTTAACAATGCTCCATGTTTTTCATTTCACTTCCTCACTGCACCTAAATTACATTTGTTAAAATGCCCTGTGAGGTTATTCATCATTGACTAATTATTATCTAATTAATACTGCATTGATTAATGGATGAATTAATAATTCTAATAATTGTTACCATTTAAGCCATTATTAATAATACTTAATAAATGCAAATTAAATAGAAGGAATTGATTCAATCAAAGTTCTCTCTATGGAGCTAAGAACGAATGCTGATTTGAAAGGGAGAGAAGTAAGAAGGATCCATAAATTTCAGAGACAAGGCGGGTGAGGTAATATCTTTTATCTGACCAACTTCTGCTGATGAAAGAAACAGGTCTGGTCTACACTAGAAAATTAGGTTGGTTTAACTACATTGGTCAGGGGTGTGAAAAATCCCCCTATAAATGGTGTGGTTAAGCTGACCTAAGTCCCCATGTAGACAACGCTAGGTTAATGGAAGAATTTTTCTGTTGACCTAGCTACTGCCGCTCAGGGACGTGGATACCTCCACTGGCAGAGAATCCCTCCCATCAGCATTGGCAGTGTCTACACTGAAGCACTACAGTGCCACAGTGTAGACAAGTCCACAAGCTTTTGCACTACACAGAGCTCTTCTTCAAGTCTGAGAAAGGTACTCAGAGCATCACCGCTACATATAAGGTGAAACAGCTGGCTTAGCATATTCAACACATATTCAAAGAGCTTGTCTACACTTCAAACGCTACAGTGGCACTGCTGTAGCACTTCAGCGTAGACACTACCTATGCCAACTGGAGGGGTTCGCCCATAGGCATCCGCCTCCCTGAGAGATGGTACCTAGGTCAACAGAAGAATTCTTCCATTGACCTAGTGCTGTTTTTCACACCGATGACCAACATAGTTAAACTGACTTAATTTTCTAGTGGGGACCAGGCCTTAGGCACCAGTCAAGGTGAAGTGGCCCATTACCCCTGCTGCAGTTACAGGACAAAAAAGGGGGATTAGCAAGTTACAGATTGTTGTACTAAGCCATAAATCCAGTGTCTTTATTAAGTCCATGAGTTTTAGTGTCCTTGACAGTTATGAATTTAAGCTCCCAGGCTCCTTATTTGAAGGTGTTGTGCAGGTTTCCTTTAAGGATGAGGACTAAGAGGTCAGATCTGGAGTGATCGTTTTGGGAAAAGTGATCGCCCACAGCTGACAGGGTGTTTGTGTCTGTTTTCTGTACCAACAAGCTCTGTTTAAACTATGTTCCCGTCATCTAATAAACCTTCTGTTTTACTGTCTGGCTGAGAGTCACATCTGACTGCGGAGTTGGGGTGCAGGGACCTCTGGTTGCCCCAGGACCAGCCTGGGCAGACTCACTTTGGAAAGTGCAGTGTGGAAGGGCATGCTGAATGCTACGAGGTCAGACCCAGGAAGGTGTAAGCTTCTTGCCCTGGAGACAGTATGCTCCAAGAGAGGAGGCTCCCCCAGAGTCCTGACTGGCTTTGTATGGAGTTGTTCCAAAGCATCACAGCATCCCCTTCCACACCGTGCACTTCCCAGAAGTCCGCACAGGCACTGACACTCCCTCCTCCGGCCTTTGTCTCTTTTCCAGGCATTAGGAGGCCACCCGATCTCTCTGTTCTCCAACACCTTCAGTTGGCACCTTGCAGGGGAAACTGATTTGGGAGAAATGAAGTAAAAGCTGCCCAAACCGAGCTTGAGCACTCCTGAATTTTGAGGTGTTCAAATCTGGAAGGCAGGTGCTGGGGGTGGGAGAGGGCTGTGGGCTCCATGGGGGAGCATGGCAGGAACTGTCTGGAGCTGCACGGAGCCAGACACGCTGGTCTGAGTGGCACAGTAAGCGGTTTGGGGGTTGGAGAAGAGGTAGGGGTTCCGGGGGGCAGTCAAAGGACAAGGAGCAGGGGGGGTTGGATGGGGCAGAGGTTCGGAGGGGCAGTCAGGGGACAGGCAACAATTGGATAGGCATGGGAGTCCAGGAGGTTTATCAGGGGACAGGTAGGGGGTGGGGTCCTGGGGGGAAGCTGGGTGGGGTCTCAGGAGGGGGCAGTTGGGGACAAGGAGAAGGGAGGCTTAGATAGGGGCAGTGGTGCTTAGATAGGGGGTGGGGGTCCTGGGGGGCAGTTGGGGCAGGGGTCTGGGGAGGGGGCAATCAGCGGCCAGGGGCTGGGATTCAAAGGGCTCTGGGCTGCTGGCAGCCGCGGGGAG
Source organism: Mauremys mutica (assembly GCF_020497125.1). NCBI lineage: Eukaryota > Metazoa > Chordata > Testudines > Geoemydidae > Mauremys > Mauremys mutica. The sequence goes on from NC_059087.1 coordinate 28,922,963, forward strand.
CCCAGAGCCCTCTGACTCCCGTCCGCAGCTGGGATTTAAAAGGCTCTGGGCTCCCGGCCGCAGCGGGCAGCGCAGAGCCCTCTAACTCCCGGCCACAGCTGGGATTTAAAAGGCTCTGGGCTCCCCGCCTCAGTGGGCAGCCCAGAGCCCTCTGACTCCCGGCCACGGCTGGGATTTAAAAGGCTCTGGGCTCCCCGCCGCAGCGGGCAGTCCAGAGCCCTCTGACTCCCGGCCGCGGCTGGGATTTAAAAGGCTCTGGGCTCCCCACCGCAGCGGGCAGTCCAGAGCCCTCTGACTCCCGGCTGCGGCTGGGATTTAAAAGGCTCTGGGCTCCCGGCGGCTGCCGGCAGCCCAGAGCAGGGGAGAAACCTAGCTCCAAATATTGCTGGAGCAGAGCCCCTGACTGTGAATATTCCTGGGGCTAAAGCCCCAGGAGCCCATATAAGTTGGCGCCCATGGACACAGCCACGCTTTGGCTTGCTGGGCCTCCGCTGGCCCCTCTGTGAGATGAGCGCTCAGTAATCAGCCGCCGGGTAGCAGTCCTGGCAGGGTGATGTTATCATAGCTGTGCAGCGCATGACACTATATGAGCATTGTTAGGTGTCCTCCCAGAACAGCAAAGGGAACAACGCCCCCCCCACACACACACACACACACCTTCCCTGAATTGCGGCTCCTGTGACTTTTACCCTTTCAGGGGCTGTAACGAGATGGAAAGGAAAGGACAGCACTGTGGGAGGGGAGATATTTGGCAAATACATTTTCTGCAGAGGGAGGCTGTGAATAGCACCGGGACCTCTACCTTCTCTGTCAGGGATGGCGTATCAGCAGAAGCATCGGGTGAGCAGAGATTGCTCATGCTCAAGCCACAGCCCCTCGCCTCTGATTATGTAATGAAGGGCCATGCAATTCATGGGGTGGGTTTTTCAGACAAGATCTTAAACATTGCAATTCTGCCTGCTTGGGGGAGGGATGTCAGGGCCCAGGTGTGTTTATTTGGAACAGGTTTTTGTCCTGGTGTCACTGTACCTCTCACCTGAGAGACTGCCCCAATGAAGTGGTGATGTGAGTTTAGAGTATCTACAGTCCTTGAGGACAAAGCATCCAGGATACATTGACAAATATTATTCCTTTATATTCCAGTGTCAGTGCAAAACTAGGACTGAGATAGCAAGCACAGACATGGAGAAATGCAAGTTAAGGGCGAAAGTCCAAGCCTCTCTCTGCTCTCTTGCACTTAGTCCTAAAACATGGTCTGTTTCTGCATTACCATAATTTATTTGCTAAATACCAACACGTGCTAGAACAGTAACCAGAGTTTCTTATACAACAAACCGTACATAGAGTAAACCACAGCATTGTACACACAAGGGCACATTCTCCTTTGGCTTCACCTTGTGCTGTTACTCTCACCAGTGAAAACTGGGTGTAAATTGCTACCGCTATGCAGTAGCTTTCTACTCCACTTCGCACTGGTGTATGCCACCACCCGAGATGCAGGGGGGCTGAGAATCAGGCCCAAATTCTTCAAGCTTGGTTTGATTTTCAAGTCTCAATGAGACCTACAAAACAAGCCAAGTTTGAAGCGAGTTGGCTCAGTAGTTTGAAAGGTGCCAATGATTAAAGTGAAAGGGCACAAGGTCTGAGCTGGTCCCAACAAATATATCTGCATGGGCACAAGTGACAGAATATCATAGCCCAGGCCCAGTGGACTGGAATTTACAAATGCCTCCAAAGCTATACTTGGCAAATCCTAACAAAATCATCCTTGTTCTCTAACCAGTTGCATACATCCTCCAGGGGAAAGAATCAGGCAGCTCCAGGGCTCATGTTAACCTCTTGCTGTGGGCTTTTGCAGAATGCAAGTTCTTGGCCTGTATTTCATTTGCCTGAATCTGTGAGGCTGTGTTAAAAATATACTGTACACTGCCAATAAGGCTAGGCATTCAGTCAATCGCCCTTTCAGAGATGGCGCAAAGGCCAGGTGTTGTGACCACTGCTCTCCTAGACACAGAGGGAGGAGGAGAAAGGGTGGGTGCAAGCACAGCAGTTGTTTATTACAGGTTTAGCCATTATTTCTGTTCAAGGATTAGACTATCCGATGCACATCGTCTGGCAGAGATAAGATCTCCAGCCAGTCAAGAAGAGAAGAGAGAGATAAAAAACCAAAAGATGCCCCGTCAAAGGGCAGGCGCCAAACACAATGGAGTGGGACAATTTGGATTCCAGGTTCCACATGCCCTGTGGCAAGACGGGAGGAATGTGTTTATCCACCTTGAGAGGAAAATGGAGCCCTGCTGGCATTATAAAAAGGGATCATTCTTCTTGTGCTGCAATAGTTCAAGGAAATCAGTGGTACCTTAATTACCTCTTTGGATTATATCAGAAAATGTGTATCACTAAAGAGAAAACGGGGCCCCAGGAAAGGTTACTGGAGAGTAATTTTTGTCAGTCACAGTTATTTCTGATAATAGTACAAAGTTCAGCAGTATTCATAGCACAGCCCGGGTGCCCATTGATTTTGTTAAAGTTCAGACTAACACTTCAAACCTGTGCCTGTGGCAGTTTTCCCTAGGACTTTCACGGCTGCTCCTTTAGCATTCTAGCCATGTAGCTAAGGAGATAGCAGCTCGGAACTGTCTGCTGGGAGGACACATTGAATCTGCAACAGCCGGAGTTTGTCTCCCGAGTGCAAGGTATTTACTTGGCAGTAATTACAACTTTACATTCGAAGTGGTGATCTATGGTGGTAATATCATGTGTCAGGCAGAGGTGTTGTGGCCAAAGGGGAACAAGGGAGAGGGGATGGCAAAGGAATTAGATTACCAGGGAAACAAAGGCAGTGCAGTGAAAATGAAAAATGAAAGGATACTTGACCAGTGGAGCATGGCTGACTTAACCTGCCAGTCTGTCAAAGCCAGAATAGACATGCAGCCTGTCCAGCTCCTATTTACCCACTGAAATACGAGTTCACACACACTCCAGCCTAAGCCACTGCAAAGTCCGAATGGATCTCATCAGCATAAGGGATTTCTACATTCCCGGGGGTGTACGCTGAATATCGAGCTAGTGGAGACAGTCTTCAGATCTTCCCCTGTATGGAGCACTGAAAGCAGATGTCACAGCAAAGCCACTTGTGTTCAGGAACAGGGTGGATGCCTTCTACCCCTAGACACTTAGCTAGTGAGTACTGAACATTGTCTCCAGCAGCCAGCGTGGCTCTCGGGATTGCTAGCAGCCCTGAGAACTGTCCGCTGTTAGGTCATGGGTAGCTCCAGCCTGTAGCAGCTAGGAGCTGCATACCTTCAAAAGTGGACTAATATTACGTCGACACCTGCTGAACCTCTAGAACTGGGCATCTCAGAACTAAGTCACCCAAAAATCAGAGAACTGCTTGGAAAAGTTGGGCCTAGTTACTTTTGCTGTCAGTAGATTCAGGGTTGTTTTTTTATTCAGTAGCACCTACAGTCCCCAGTCAGGGCACAGGGCCCCTTTGGGCGAGGTGTTGCACACACAACAAAAAGCCAGTCCCTGCCCCAAAGCGTTCGTAATCTAACTCGGCTCAAAGCCTGGCAGGGACAGACCAAGCTGCTGAAGCAGACTCTGCTCATTCCTCTCTGAATAAATCCCAGAGGGTTACAAAGGTCAACTCTCCTTATGCCCCAGGGTGCTCACCTGTGGAGTCCCACTTGGCTCTGGCCTATTGCTCACCATGGAGGTCACTTTCCAAAAGTGACTAATGATTTGGGGAGTCTCAGCTTTTGCATTCCCAAGTTGACACTCTAAAGGAGCCGGATTTGCAGACAGTGCTGAGCATCTCCCTCTGATCATCAGGCCCTTTAAAGGCATCTGAATTTGGACTCCCAAAATCATCCACAGGCCCTCATGTTTAGCATCTTGCTTCTCCAATGGCAGAGATAAGATGTCCCAAGCAACTGGGAGGAGGAGTATTTCTCCTAGTCCCCGCAGAGCTGTAGGGTATAAGTGGTGCATTTCTATCCCGGATCATTCCCTTCCAGCACACATGCCATTCTGTATCTCACAGCACCTGCACCGAGCACTCACCGTGTATGCCATGAATATTCAGTCTCTTCAACCATTAGATCAGTTAACCCCGTGTAACGCAGGCTTACACCAGGTGGCTATGTTGTAGTGGTATGAGTTCATCAGGATTCACTGACTTAGAGAATTGCTGGAACGCAACATGAACACTCCTGCTATCGCCAAAGACATCAAAATGCACATCGGCCTTGCCAAATGGCTTCCCACAGCCGCAGAGAAGGATTGGCAACCTAGAGATGTTTAAATTACCTCCAAACAAGAGTTGGCAGCTCAAAAGTCAATATAGAATCATAGGACTGGAAGGGACCTTGAGAGGTCATCTAGTCCAGTCCCCTGCACTCGTGGCAGGACTATATATTATCTAGACCATCCCTGACAGGTGTTTGTCTAACCTGCTCTTAAAAATCTCCAATGATGGAGATTCCACAACCTCCCTGGGCAATTTATTCCAGTGCTTAACCACCCTGACAGTTAGGAAGTTTTTCCTAATGTCCAACCTAAACCTCCCTTGCTGCAATTTAAGCCCATTGCTTCTTGTTCTATCCTCAGAGGTTAAGAGAAACCATTTTTCTTCCTCCTCCTTGTAACAACCTTTTAGATACTTGAAAACTGTTATGTCCCCTCTCAGTCTTCTCTTTTCCAAACTAAACAAATCCAGTTTTTTCAATCTTCCCTCATAGGTCACATTTCTAGACTTTAATCATTTTTTTGCTCTTCTCTGGACTCTCTTCAATTTGTCCCCATCTTTCCTGAAATGTGGCGTCCAGAACTGGACACAATACTCCAGTTGAGGCCTAATCAGAGCGGAGTAGAGCAGAAGAATTACTTCTCGTGTCTTGCTAACAACACTCCTGCTAATACATCCCAGAACATTGTTTGCTTTTTTTTGCAACAGCGTTACACTGTTGACTCATTTAGCTTGCGATCCACTATGACCCCCAGATCCCTTTCCGCAGTACTCCTTCCTCAGCAGTCATTTCCCATTTTGTACGTGTGCGTAACTGATTGTTCCTTCTTAAAAGGAGTACTTTGCATTTGTCCTTATTGAATTTCATCCTATTTACTTCAGACCATTTCTCCAGATCATTTTGAATTCTAATCCTATCTTCCAAACACTCCCAGCTTGGTATCATCCACAAACTTTATACGTGTATTCTGTATGCCATTATCTAAATCATTGATGATGATATTGAACAGAACCGGACCTAGAACTGACCCCTGCGGGACCCCACTCATTGCCCTTCCAGAGTGACTGTGAACCACTGGTAACTACTCTCCGGGAATGGTTTTCCAACTAGTTTTGCACCCACCTTATAGTACCTCCATCTCACCAGCGCTACAGGCCAGGCCATATCATGTGCTCAACACTGGACAAATCTAGGATTGTAGTGGAAGGACATGAGATGAACACAACGCTGCTCTTGGTCCCACTCTAGTGGCTGCACCACAAAGAGCTTGTGTCTGCTACCACCTTTGAGAGGCAGCAAAGGGTTATATTTTTAGATACAGTGGTTCCCAGGTTCAGTCCTCACTGCTGACAACTTAACAGGGGAGAGGTGCTGCGTGTTTGTATTATATTTGTTCATTTGAAAAAGGACTTTTACTGTGAGAGTGGGGGAGTCCACATTAGACTGGACAGCAGAGAGGTGTCTTTTCTTTTAAGAATGGTACAAGAAAGGTGGGCTTGATTCTCAGTCATTGACCTCCTCCCTGTGACATCATCAACATGAAGTCCCTGCTGGGAGCTCACCCAGAGGAGATGGTGCCTGGAGGATCCCTAGGGGACACAATGGTCTGCTCCCAGGAGGAGAGGGAATTGGTCCTTGAGCTCAGCAGAAGGATCATCAGGGCTAATTTGGGCTTGAGAGACTCAGTAGCAATGAATGATTTGTACTGAGCCCCCAAGGCAATCCCATTCATTTCACACTCCAGAAGGATGTTCAATCTTAGTTAAAAATAAATAAGTTCAATTATTGGAAAGGGAAAAATAGCAGTGTATTTATTGCAAGTAAATCGAAAGTAATTACTCTGGGAAAAGTTCTATTTTGGGCCTGAAAGTGCAATACATTAGCTGTCATGATTCTGAAAGTAACCGGCAAAGAGAATTTCAATAAGTCATTCTCTGCAAGCCAGGACAAGACACAACGTAGTCCTGGTGGGGCCTGATTCAGTTACACCTTGGGCTGCAGCTGACTCACTCTCAATTCCCAACAGCGTCAGTGACAAAATGATCCCAAAATGCTCCATTGTCTTGCTCTAGCCCCTATCCCTCTATTCATCTAGACCTTCCTCCTTTCTGTCCCGCCACAAGCCCCACCCTCAGGGTTGGCATAAGAGGAAAACATCTAAAGCCAAATCCTGCCTTCGTAGTCAGTGAGAGTTTTGCCTACATAAGCATGGAGGGTAAAGCTGTCAAAAGCACCTAAGTGACTTAGGAACCTAGGTCTCATTGAAAGTCCATGAGTGCCTGAGTCACTTTCAAAAATGAAACCCAGGCTGCTAGTGTTACTCTGAGTGAAAACTGTACAAGCACTTAAAGCATTTGAGATCTACAATAAATGGAATCACGAACAACACTGGGATTTTGTAAGGAACATATTAGATTTGCGGCTGTATTATTGTTTATATATTACAGCAGTGCCTGGAGGCTAGGGTCTCATTATGTCGGGCACCGCCTGCACATGGAACAATGTGTATTGTGTACTGCAAGCTTCACACTGTAGCCTATTTGCATACTAAGCCAGGTGTGAATTAAGCAAAGAGAAGAAATTTACAAGATAAAACATAGCAGGGGCTGCCCTGTTTATGAATAAAGACAAATGAATGGTCTGGTATTTCTTGAAGTGCAAAGAGACACACTGAATCCTTCACCGAGGCAGCAAACTGACAGCATGCATGTCTCATGAAAGAAGGGTCACAGCCTGCTTGGCTGTAAAGCACTGCAGGGATTTTAGATGAGCAATACTTTATTAGACATGTGAACATCTCGTTAATTAAATCTCAGCTCTAGAATGCCTGTCATGATTTTATATAGAGCCACTTGTTTTCAGCATTTCTACTTGCTACTATTTGAATCCCTATGCTTTGTTAAATAAATGTATACTTGATTTCACTATCAACATACCTAAGTGCTGCGTGTTAAGTGGAGTGCTGCTTTGAGGTGGAACTGGTATGCTCGGGTGTATTATTTCTTTGGAAGCAAGGATCAGTGAATTCTGAGAGTGGCCAGTGACCCAGGGTTGGACACTCCAGTGAATGCTTCGAGGGCTCGAGAGTGCCTATTGCAACCCCTGAAGTGACAGCTGGACTTGTGAGGCCTAGAGGGTCATGCTTGTGTTGCCAGTGGAGTCAGGGAGCTGACCCAGGGCAGGCACAGACAAGGCTTCCTCACACTAAGGGCAGGTGAGAGTGAGGGTCCTTACAGCTCTTGGTAGCCCCAGGAAGCATCACACAGAGCTAGGGCCCAGTGGGTACCACAGGGACCAGCGTTAGGATTTGTCCTATGTAGCATCTTCATTAACGATGTAGAAGAAATTCCCCAGTGAGATGATAGTGGGAGGTTCTGTGAACACTAGTGAGGTTAAAGAAATAATCCAAAGGAAGAAGGAGAGGTTAGAACAGGGGTGGGCAAACTTTTTGGCCTGAGGGCAACATCAGGGTTCCAAAACTGTGTGGAGGGCCGGGTAGGGAAGGCTGTGCCTCCCCAAACAGCCTGGCCCCCGCCCCCTGACTCCCCCCTCATCCAACCACCCCTGCTCCTTGTCCCCTGACTGCCCCCTTCTGAGACCCCCGCCCCTAACTGTCCCCTGGGACCCCACCCCCTATCCCCTGACTTCCCCGACCCCTATCCCACACCCCTGCCCCCTCCCAGGTGCCGCGGGACTCCCACGCCTATTCAACCCCCCCGTTCCCTGTCCTCTGATCGCCTCCCCCAGAACCTCCGCCCCATCCAACCACTCCCTGCTCCCTGTCCTCTGACTGCCCCCGGGATCCCCTGCCCCTTATCCAGCCCCCGCCCCTGCTCTCCACCCCCTTACCATGCCGCTCAGAGCAGCATGTCTGGCAGCCGCGCCGCCCGGCCGGAGCCAGCCACACCACCACGCTGCCCGGCAGGAGCAGTGACCTGAAGCTGTGGGAGAGGGGGAAGCTGCATGGGAGGGAGCTCAAGGGCCGGGCAGGATGGTCCCACAGGACGGATGGGGCCCGTGGGCCATAGTTTGCCCACCTCTGGGTTAGAAGGATAGGCAGAGAGAATGAAATGAGATCCAGTTTGGAATCTGTCTTCTAATATACCTTGAGAACAATAATGCAGAGCATACAGTATGAGACACTGCTCCGTGAAAATAAGGAACCTTGAAAGCTGTAACAATGAAAGAGGACTAGGAGAAGTGTCAGTAAATAAATTAAACGTGAGCTTGCAATGTAGTGTAGCACCTACAAGGCCATGGTGACTTTGGACTGTTCACATCACACTGCATGGACATATCAGTCTCATTGCTGTCAATAGAGTCAGTTCTGGGTTCCTTGTTAGCCAAAGGATACTGAGAACCAGAAGGACCCCTGAGCAAAAGCAACAGAAATGTTCAGGGGGCTGGAGGGACTGACTGACGAGGAAATAAGTAGAGCCTGGTGAAGCTGCAGCTAATGGCTTGAGGGTGCTGAAAAGAGCCTGTGAATCTTTGAAAAGAGGTAAGAACCAAGAATTGAAAGGAAGCTTTTAGTGTGAGATAACTAGGAGCAATGGAAATGTACAACTGAGAAAGGGGAAAACCCCCAGAAGTGAAATGCGTCCAACTGTGGGAAGGTCTCCCAAAGAAAGGGATGGAAGTGTCAGAGCTGGGACATAGAGCCTGCTCCAGAGCCCTTAGAAATCCATGGACTGATTCCTACTGATTTCAATGGGCTTTGATCAGGCCCACACCATATAAAGCTGGACTGGACAATACACCAGTGAATGTACAGTTGGAAGCAATCTTGCACTGATGGAAGAATGAACTGGATGCACCAACAGGTCTTTTCTGTCTCCATTGCCTATGATTTGGCAGCTCCCAGCAACAGAGACATCTGCCCTATATATCTACATTACTGATTCCTCACTCAGGCAAGGACTAGGCAGGGACACATGCCTCCTGGAGATGAATGCCTGGCTGCACCGATGGTGTCAACAGGAGAGCTGTGGCTTCCTCAACCATGGGAAGCGGTTCTGGGAAGGTCTGCTGGGAAGAGATGGGGTCCACCACCCCAAGAAGATGACGGCCATCTTTGAACATTGACTCAACCTAGGGTCAAAGGGGGCAAGGGAAAAAAGCCCACAGGTAAGTATAAAAACGTGATTTAGATGTTGGGGAGGACATGAAAAATTACAAAAAGGTCATAGGAGCAACAAGTGGGGCAATCTGCTCAACAGCTTAGATATCTACATACAAACACAAGGAGTACGGGGAATAAACTAATGTGAAGCATTAGTCCATAAGCTACATTATGACTTAATTGGCATCAGAGACCTGGTGAGATAAGCCTTATGACTGGAATATTGGGGAATAGCTCGTTCAGGAAGGACAGGTAGGGTAAAGAGGGAGGATGTGTTGCATTATACATCAATAATATATATAGAATCATAGAATCATAGAATCTCAGGGTTGGAAGGGACCTCAGGAGGTCATCTAGTCCAACCCCCTGCTCAAAGCAGGACCAAACCCAACTAAATCATCCCAGCCAGGGCTTTGTCAAGCCTGACCTTAAAAACCTCTAAGGAAGGAGATCCACCACCTCCCTAGGTAACCCATTCCAGGTCTTCACCACCCGCCTAGTGAAATAGTGTTTCCTAATATCCAACCTAAACCTCCCCCACTGCAACTTGAGACCATTACTCCTTGTTCTGTTATCTGCTACCACTGAGAACAGTCTAGCTCCATCCTCTTTGGACCCCGCTTCAGGTAGTTGAAAGCAGCTATCAAATCCCACCTTATTCTTCTCTTCTGCAGACTAAACAATCCCAGTTCCCTCAGCCTCTCCTCTTAAGTCATGTGCTCCAGCCCCCCTAATCATTTTTGTTGCCCTCCACTGGACTCTTTCCAATTTTTCCACATCCTTCTTGTAGTGGTGGGCCCAAAACTGGACACAGTACTCCAGATGAGGCCTCACCAATGCTGAATAGAGGGGAATGATCACGTCCCTCGATCTGCTGGAAATGCCCCTACTTATACAACCCAAAATGCCATTAGCCTTCTTGGCAACAAGGGCACACTGCTGACTCATATCCAGCTTCTAGTTCACTGTAACCCCTAGGTCCTTTTCTGCAGAACTGCTTCCTAGCCATTCGGTCCCTAGTCTGTAGCAGTGCATGGGATTCTTCTGTTCTATGTGCAGGACTCTGCACTTGTCCTAGTTGAACCTCAGCAGATTTCTTTTGGCCCAATCCTCTAATTTGTCTAGGTCTCTCTGTATCCTATCCCTACCCTCCAGCTTATCAACCACTCCTCCCAGTTTAGTGTCATCTGCAAACTTGCAGAGGGTGCAGTCCACTCCATCCTCCAGATCATTAATGAAGCTATTGAACAAAACCAGCCCCAGCACCGACCCTTGGGGCACCCCGCTTCAAACCGGCTGCCAACTAGACATGGAGCCATTGATCACTACCCATTGAGCCCGACGATCTAGCCAGCTTTCTATCTACTTTATAGTCCATTCATCCAGCCCATACTTCTTTAACTTGCTGGCAAGGATACTGTGGGAGACCGTATAAAAAGCTTTGCTAAAGTCAAGGAATAACATGTCCACTGCTTTCCCCTCATCCACAGAGCCAGTTATCTCATCATAGAAGGCAATTAGGTTAGTCAGGCATGACTTGCCCTTGGTGAATCCATGCTGACTGTTCCTGATCACTTTCCTCTCCTCTAAGTGCTTCAGAATTGATTCCTTGAGGACCTGCTCCATGATTTTTCCAGGGACTGAGGTGAGGCTGACTGGCCTATAGTTCCCCAGATCCTCCTTCTTCCCTTTTTTAAAGATGGTGTGACAAAGTTCCTCCTCTACTGTGATAGGTCCTTCTCTTACTGGCAGATTTGCTCGCCTCACAGATTCACCCTGTGGGTCGGAAAACAGCCCAGAGACCTTCCCCTCTGGTAGAAGCCACAGTCCAGGTCAATTCCTCCTGTGTCTAATCAGGAGTTGGGAGGTTTCGGGGGAACCCACACCTGCCCTCTACTCCGGGTTCCAGCCCAGGGCCCTGTGGACTGCAGCTGTCTAGAGTGCCTCCTGGAACAGCTGTGTGACAGCTACAACTCCCTGGGCTACTTCCCCATGGCTTCCTCCCAACACTTTCTTTGTCCTCACCACAGGACCTTCCTCCTGATGTCTGGTAACGCTTGTACTTCTCAGTCCTCCAGCAGGATGCTTACTCACTCTCAGCTTCTTGCACGCCTCTTGCTCCCAGTTCCTCGCACACACGCACTTCCTCTCCTCTGGCTCCCTGGCTCCCTCTGGCCTGACTGGAGTGAGCCCTTTTATAGCATCAGAGGGGCCTTAATTAGAATCGGGTGCTTAACTGCCTCACCTGACTCTTAGCAGGTTAATTGGAGTCAGGTGTTCTCATTAGCCTGGAGCAGCCCCTGCTCTGGTCACTCAGGGAACAGAAAACTGCTTATCCAGTGGCCAGTATATCTGCCTTCTACCTCTCTGCTGTTCCCAACTGGCCTGGGTCTGTCACAATGGGCACTACATTAGCCTTTTTCTAGTCATCCAGGACCTCCCCCAATCGCCATGAGTTTTCAAAGATAATGGCCAATGGCTCTGCAATCACATCCACCAACTCCTTTAGCACCCTCGAGTGCAGCGCATCCAGCCCCATGGACTTGTGCTCATCTGGCTTTTCTAAATAGCCCCGAACCACTTCTTTCTCCACAGAGGGCTGGTCACCTTCTCCCCATGCTGTGCTGCCCAGTGCAGCAGTCTGGGAGCTGACCTTGTTCGTGAACACACAGGCAAAAAACGCATTGAGTACATGAGCTTTTTCCACATCCTCTGTCACTAGGTTGCCTCTCCCATTCAGCAAGGGGCCTTTGAGCCTCCTGCGTTCACCAGGCTCCTTCTCCCCCCTCCTACGCCATACAAGTCAGGCAGCCCAGCCACCAGCACTTTTTGGTCCAGTAGCCACTTTCAACTCACACTTCCCTTTGGAGAGCAATAGGCAAACTGTAGCAGGTGCTGTGCAATAATGGGGGCAAGGAGGAGGGCATGAGGTGCCTCTCCCAGCCTTGCCCTCATGAACAAGGGCCAGCCACAAACTCCTGGGGAAGCAGAGCATCCCTCTGAGCTAGCTCATGGAGTGCTACCTACCCACATGGAGCTAGCATCCTTCACAGCCAGCAGAGCTGAGGCCAGCTGGGAGTGAGGGGAGAGTGCAGTACTTCCTGTCAGAGGAGGTTGAGCTGCTGCTTCAATCTGTGCCCCCTGAGGCAACCTGAGTGTCTCTAATGGCTTCTGCCACAGCATGGCTCCACCTCGCCCCTCCCAGCACAGGCAATCGCTCAGAGCTCCATTATGGCCCTGAACGAAGAGTCCGGTTTAGTTTCTAACACAGGTCTCTGGTCACCCACTCTGGGTGAACGGGCGCAGGTTGGAAATTCAACAAACAGTTGCATGAAAAGCAAAGGATGTGTCATTAAAACACCCGTGAAGCACATTTCCTCTTTCCCCGCCATCTCTAGAGACAAGTGACTATTGGGCTTTGGACTGCGCTGAGCGGGCTCCAAGGCTTGTGGGTAAGCAATGTGCAAAACGGGGAGTTTTTTTGCTGAGTAGGGCTGGGCTTGGAGAGCACACGGCCAGCCAGTGGCCAGATTTCCAAGACCACTCAGCTCCCAGAATCTCCCAATGTACACAGTGGAAAATTCCCACCCTCCCCTTCCACCCTCCGTTGAGAACAATGGGTGCTGCTAGGTGCTGAGCATCCCCACACTCTGGATCAGTCTAGTTTGAAGTATCCAATGGCAACTACAGTGTGTGTTATAGGCACAGGAGGCTCACTGCATAGCAATGGCCCCAGGTGATGCTCAAACCTATGGGAGATTTCTAGGATGCTGGAGGATTAGGAGGTTGCTATGGAAGCATGGCAGATGCCAATGATGTGGAACAATGGACTCTCTCCTTAAAATGTCTCTCTGGGGATGTGGGAGGAATTTGTAGGAGGGAGAGACAGACTTGCTTTGGTTAATTGTGAATCCACTCAAACGTTGCACTAGAAAGCTCCACTTGGCCATTGCTGGGTTCTCATGCAGGGTGGGAAAGAGGAGCAGAGGAGGGCAGGGACAAAGTGAGATGAAAACGGAGCCGAGAGCAGAGAAAATAGATCAGGCCAAAAGAGCAGAACGGGAGAGAGAATGGTCCTCGGGCTGGTCAAATAATGTTCCCCAGGACATGTTTTCACGTCACTTTCCCTCACCAATTGTGTAATAAGTCATTTGCAAATACGTGTGTTCTGCCAGCTCTGCAGACGGCCTGATAACACTCGCCAGATAAACTCTTCTCAAGCTTTCCCGTCAAGTGTGGAGCACGTTGTCTGAGAATCATTTTTTCCACGTTTGACCAGCTCTAGATTCTTATGAACTGCTTCAGAAAACGGCCATTTTCAAAAAAGGTGTTTGAAAAGGTAAGTGTGGCAGGGCCGCTGCTGGGCCCTCCTTGTTTCTGCTCCTACTGCACCCACAAACCAGCCAGAGACCTCTGCACTGGTGCAATCACCCTGATCTTTGTTTACAATGCACTTTCCCGCCACCTTCTAGCTACAAACCGCCTCAATCTCACAGACCTACGGCCTGCTAACTCCTGCACCCAGCAGAGACACACACTCCCTTTCCTTCTCCCCCTGGGCTTCCTTCCCGCCAGGCTTATGTAGCCCCTGGCTAACAAGGCCAGCAGCTGTTCCCCGTTCGCCACTCAGGCCTGGGCTTACTCAGCCAGCTCCAAGTCCCCTTTCTTGATTGGGGCTGGTGTGACAGAGGCCTGGCTCAGAGTTCCTTAGCCAGCCCCCTGTCACAGTAAGATACACACCTTCCACCAGCCCCTTCCCCAGATGCCAAAAAGCAGTTATCCCTGAGCGGACTAGAACTCTGCATCACGCAACAAGCACCTGGGTATCTCCCAGGGAAACGAATGGCCAAGCTCTCACTGGCTCCATGATGAAACCCCCCGTTTGTCTTAGCTGTTCTTGTTATATCTTCAGTGCGGAATAAGTTAGAGCCATATTCACTACAGAAAAGACGGGCAAGTTCAGGCCAAAGGAAGATTCAGCTTTTTAAAGCCAGAAGGGACATTTGTAATCATGTAGACTGATCTCCTGGACTCCAAATCTGAGTTTCTCCATTAAGGAAACTCTATAGGTGTGCATAGCCTGCAGCTTACAGCACTGGGCTGGAAAATGAGATAGACTTTGCTCTGATTAAGGCAGCGTTTTTCATCCCAGATTCAAACATTTTAAGGCCAGCAGGGACCATTATGATCATCTAGTTTGACCTCCTGCCTAACACAGGCCAGAGAACTTCCCTGAATTAATTCCTGCGTCAAGTCCAATAGATTAGGTAGAACTAGAGCATCTTTAGAAAGAGACCCAATCTTTTTTAAATTGCCAGGGATGGATAGTCTACCACAACCCCTTGATAAGTTGTTCCAATGGTTAATTATGCTCACGGTTAAAAATTTGTGCCGCTTTTCTAGTCTGAATTTATCTAGCTTCAACTTCCAGCCACTGGATCTTATTTTACCTATGTCTGCTAGTTTGAAGAGCCCTCTATTATCAAATTTCTGTTTGCCTTGTAGGTTCTTATAGACTGATCAAATCACCCCTTAACCTTCTCTTTGATAAATCAAATAGATTAAGCTCCTTGAGTCTATCACTATAAGGCAGGTTTTCCAATCCTTTAATCATTCTAATGGCCTTTCTCTGAACCCTCTCCAATTTATCAACGTCCTTCTTGAAGTACGGGTGCCAATAGTATTCCAGCAGCGGTCGCACCAATGCCAAATGCAGAGGTAACAGAACCTATCTACTCCTACACAAGACTTGGCTTGTCCTTTTGGCCACAGTGTCACACTAGGAACTCACGCTAATTATCCACCAGGTACCCCAAGTTTTCTTCAGCATCGGTGCTTCCCAGGATAGAGTCTCCAGCCCTGTAAGTATGTTCCCAGAAGTCTGACCTTGTGCTTGGCCATTTTAAAACATGTATTGTTTGCTTGTGCCTAGCTCACCAAGTGATTTACATTACTCTATATCAATGAAGCTTTCTTGGGACATCCAAAACTGAGACTTTAAGGCCAGAAGGAATGATCATGATTATCTAGTCCAGGGGTTGGCAACCTTTCAGAAGTGCTGAGCCGAGTCTTCATTTATTCACTCTAATTTAAGGTTTCGCGTGCCGGTCATACATTTTAATGTTTTTTAGAAGATCTCTCTCTATAAGTCTATATATTATATAACTAAACTAGTGTTGTATTGTAAAATAAACAAGGTTTTCAAAATGTTTAAGAAGCTTCATTTAAAATTAAATTAAAATGTTGATCTTACGCAGCCTACTGCTGGTCTGGGGTTCTGTTCACCTAGGCCAGCAGTGGGCTGAGTGGGGCCTGCGGCGGGACCCCAGCTGGGAAGGGTCTGGCAGCCAGAACCCCAGAGCGGCAGTGGGCTGTGCGGGGCCAGCAGCCAGGATCCCAGACTGGCAGCGGGCTCTGCGGGGCCGGCGGCCAGGACCCCAGACCGGCAGTGGGCTGAGCGGCTCAGCCCACTGCTGCTCAGGGGTTCCATCCGCTGGCTCCTGCCAGCTGGGATCCCGGCTGCCTGATCCACTCAGCCCACTGCCGGTCTGGGGTCCCGGCCCTGCCTACATACAGTGGGTACCTACCTTCTCCCTGGTTCTGGCCCATTCGCTTCCTCTCTCTGCACTGAGCTGAGGGTGGGAGTGCACTGCGCACAGGGGTGGGGTGAAGGGTCTGGCCAGGAGCTAGAATGAGGGAGGGGGCTCAGGGTTGGGGCAGGAGGTTTGGGTGTGGGGCACTTACCTGGGCACAGCTCTCATTTGATTCAAGGGGTGCAGGTGGGAATGGGGGGGGCATGGGCTGTGGGAGGGCTGGGTTGTGGGGGGGTGCAAGAGTCAGGGCAGAGGGCTGGGGGCATGTGAGGGAGTGCACATGTCAGGGCAGAGGGGGTTGAGTATGTGTGGGAGTGACAGAGTCAGGGCTGGGATGAAGGAGTCAAGCAGAGGCCTGGGTGTGTATGAGGGAGGTACAGGGCTCAGGGCAGGGGTCTGGGGGGTGTGCGGTGGTGCAGGCCTCAGGGCAGAGGGCTGGGTGTGTGGGGGTGGGGGTCAGGGCTCAGGGCAGAGGGCAGAGGGCTGGGTGTGTGGGTGGGGGGTCAGGCCTCAGGACAGAGGGATGGGTGACTGCCCCCCTCAGAACCCCAAACCCCCCTGCTCCTTGGCCCCTGACTAGCCCCTCCTGGGACCCCTGCCCCTAATTGTCCCCCAGGACCCCACCCCCAATCTAAACCTCCCTGCTCCTTGTCCCCTGACTGCCCCCTAGGACCCTACCCCCTACCTGTCCCCTGACTGCCCCGACCCTTATCCACACCCCCGCCCCCAGACAGACCCCCAGGACTCCCATGACTATCCAACCACTCCCCACCCCCTAACAAGACCCCCTGAACTCCCGACCCATACAACCCCCCGCCCCGCTCCCTGCCTGCCCCAACCCCTCTCCACACCCCTGCTTCCTAACAGGACCCCCAGAACTCCCGACTCATCCAACCCCCCCAGGTCCTTGTCCCCTGACCACCCCCTCCAGAGACACCCCCCGCCCTAACTGCCCCCCAGGACCCTCCTTGCTCCCTGTCTCCTGACTGCCCTGACCCCCATCCACCCCCTGCCCCCTAACAGACCCCAGGACTCCCATGCCCCATCCAACCTCCCCCGCTCCCTGACTGCTCCCTCCAGAGACCCCTCCGCTCCTAACCACCCCGCCCAGGATCCCACCCCCATCCAACCCACCCTGCCCTCTGTCCTCTGACTGCCCCCTCTTATCCAACCCCCAGCCCCAGACCCCTTACCATTAGGCTCCACACAGAGGCAGATACGCTGCCCCGTGGGAGCGCGCAGCCCCGCCCCTCAGAGCGCTGCACGCGGCGGCAGGGCTCCAGGGGGAGGGCCGGCGGCTTGCTGCACTTGGCCGCGCCGGGAGAGTGGAGCCATTTGCCCACCCCATGCACACGCCTATGCGTCTGCTCCCTGCCCCCGCGGGGGGAGCGGAGGGCAGAGGAGAGCGGGCCGGGCTGGACAGGATTTTTAATGGCACACTGGAGTCCCAGCAGGCAGCAGCGTGCCATTAAAAATCGGCTCGCGTGCCATAGGCTGCCGACCCCTGATCTAGTCTGACCCCCTGCACATGGCAGGCCACAGAACCTCGCCCACCCACTCCTGTACTAGGCCCATAACCTCTGGCTGAGGGCAGGGCTACACCACAGGGCTCAGTGGACCTAAGTTACCAACTCCAGCTACATCCCGTAGGTTGCCCTCCAGTCAACACACCTTAGGTTGACCTTTTGTGGTGTCTACACCGTGCTGGGTTGACAGGAGAAACTCTCACATCAACTTACTTTATGCCTCTCGTTCCGGTGGAGTACCAGAGTCGATGGGAGAGCGATTGGCAGTCGAGACTCGCTAAATCGACCCCCAGTGGATCGATCGCCATGCGTTGCTCCCCTGGTAAGTGGAGACAAGCCCTGGTTTATGGAAGTCCTCAAATCATGATTTAAAACTTCGAATTACAGCGAATCCACCATTTACTCTAGTTCAAACCTGCAAGTGACCCCTGCCCCATGCTGCAGAGGAAAACGAAAAACCACTAAGGTCTCTGCCAATCTGACCCAGGGGAAAATTCCTTCCTGACCCCAGATAGGGTGATCAGTGAGACCCTGTGCATTTGTATGAGACACACCAGCCAGACATCTGGGAGAGAACTCTCTGCAGAAACTCAAAGCCCTCCCCATCTAGTATTTCACCTCCAGCTGTGGAAGATATTTGCTAATAGCAGACATGGATGGGCCATATACCACTGTAGGCAATATAATCATACCACCCTCTCCACAAGCTTATCAAGCTCAGGCTTAAAACAAGTTAGATTTTTTGCCCCTTCCCTTGGAAGGCTGTTCCAGAACTTCACTCCTCTGATAGTTAGAAACCACCATCTAATTTCAAGCCAAAACTCTTTGATGGCCAGTTTATATCACTTTGTTCTTGTGCCAACATTGGCCCTTAACTTAAATAATGCCTCTCCCTCCCTGGTGTTTATCCCTCTAATGTATTTACAGAGACCAGTCGCATCTCCCCTCATCCTTGTTTGGTTAGGCTAAACAAGCCAAGCTCCTTGGCTCTCCTCTCATGAGGGAGGTTCTCCATTCCTCTGATCAGCCTAGTAGCCCTTCTCTGCACCAGTTCTAGTTAGAATTCGTCTTTCTTAAACCCTGTAGTTGCCTTAGCAAAAGAGCTCCTACCACCCCAGTCTGTTAGCCAACCAGCCAAACTCCTTAGCATTCTGTCAGCCCTTACCCGAGAGGCAGAGTGACACACAATACCCAGTTCCCGAACCCCCTGGCAGAGCATTCATCTGCAATATCTCCTGGACACGCACAAAAATTACCTCTGTCTCTAAAGAGACAGGATACACACCAGCCTGTTGGCTCAGCTGAGGATGCATGTTTCACTTTAATGGAACATCACTGCAATGAGCTTAGAATAAAGCAAGAGTATGTTTATTTAAAAAGAACAGATTGAAGTGATACTAAGCTGAGAGGATAAAAACAGAAAATGGTTACAAATAAAACTGATGTATAATCAAGCTCTCTAGTCACTAACACTTAACTCCAGAAGCTGCAATCGTTGGCTAAGGCTGTTTTCTGTCCTACAGCCTCTTCTTAGCATCACCAGCCCACCTGGCTGGGGATCCACCGTTCATGGATGCAACGAGCACGGAGCTCTTTGCTCCCGCAGTGATGGACAACCAGAATGTCTTTTGCTTCTCTTTGTATTCCCCACGTGTCTTGTATGTGTCGCCAGAGTCAGGATGTCACCAGACTCCAGCCTCTTCCCATGCTGATCTCCTCCCGTTTACCTCCAGTGCAAATGAACTGCCCAGTGTTTCTGGTGTCATCATGCTCAATTTACATTAGAGACAGGGAAATATCCTCCCGCCTGTCTGGAAGAAAACATGTTTCTACCTTTGGTTACAGCAATGGGCCATAACCTTTTAAGGGTCATGCCCCCGCTTAGCCCTGTCTGCTCTCCCCTTCCCCCCACCCAAAGCCGGGGCCTGGAGTGGGGCCACGGCTGGAGGGGACATGGACAGCGGTAAGGGGGCCAAGGCTGAGGCTACAGCTGGGCACGGGTCTCGGGCTGGGAGTGGGGTCAGGGAAAGAACCACAGCCAGGGGCCGAGGCTGGGGGAGAGGGCGGGAGTGGAGCCGCCGCTGGGCTGTGGTGGGGGCCAGCAGCCAGGCCCATGGCCAGATGCAACTCTGCTCCCGGCCCTGCCCCCACACCTAGCCTGAGCCCCGGGCTGGGAAGGAAGGCACAGACAGTGGCGCAGGCGGGGGCAGGGCCGAGAGCAGAGATGTGCCAAGCCTCGGGCTGGGGCCAGGTGTGGGGCCGGGAGTCGGGGATGCAGCTGGGGGTGGGATGGAAGCAGAGCTGGGGGTAGAGAGGGGCTGGGTGGCATTCCCTCCCCACCCCCAGTCAGGGCTGGCCCAGCCCCCCCGCACCACCCCCTCAACTTTTCTCCATGACCCTCTCGTTAAGACTATTAGTTAGCCAGTTTTTAATCCATTTCATGTGTGCCGTGTTGATTTTGTATCATTCTGGTTTCTTAAATCAGAATGTCATGTGGTACCAAGTCAAATGCCCTATAGAAGTATATTACATTAACAGTATTACCTTTATCAAACTTGTGATCTCATCAAAAATGATATCAAGTTAATTTGACAAGATGAAGTTTCCATAAACCCATATTGACTGGCATTAATTACATCACCCTCCTTTAATTCTTTATTAACCAAGTCCCATATCAGACACTCCATTATCTTGTCCAGGATCAATGTCAGACTGACAAGCCTATAATTACTTGGGTCATCACTGTCACACTGTCTGAGGTGGTTCACGACTTGGACTGCCAACCTCATGGCAGACTGTCAAGAAGCCGGGTGGAGAGCCCAAACTGGCTGTATGTTCTATAATTAGATTTCATTAAGCTAGTAACAAGTGTGAACTCCAAGGTAACAGCCTTAACATGGAGTCACAGACAATCCCCATGGGCGTTCCAGTCTCTCTTGCCACCCAGGCAAGCTGGACTTTGTGATAGATGGTTGCTATACTCCAAAGATCACAAACTATTCCGATTGCTTCCAGTCCCAAGAGACCAGTGGCTTACCCTGGGTCAATATGTACCTTCAGTCTCACCAAAGACAACGCTTGTAGCCAATCCTACAGTAAACCATCTAAGGATTTATTAGCTAAGAAAAGAGAGGAGAATTATCACAGGGTTAAAGCAGGCAAACATAAATACACAAATAAGTTGCAGTCTATGGTTTCAAAAGGTGACAGAGTTGTAGCAATTTGTCAGCTCTGAATGACTTTTAGGGCCGTCCCAAGCTAACCCTGGGGCTCTCTGCTTCTGTTTCATAGCTCTGGCCCTGTGAGAGTCCAAACGGCAAAAGAAACGTAAGGTTTTCTTGTCAGCTATTTTCATTTCTTTCTTCCAGAATTCAAGCTGGTGGGACGAGTCCTTTTGCACTTGCCCCTTCACAGCCATGGAGAACCCACCCCATCACACACCCTCCCCCTCAAGACCGCACCCAAGGGTGGGCAGGTATTCTCCTACTCTAAATCACCTACCCTACACCTGCTGCAGCTGGTCACCCCTTTCCTGGCTGAGGCACCTGACCACGAGCTGCAGCCTGTCTGGAGCACTGGAACTCCAGGTCCTGTGCAGCCCCCTTGCAGGCCAGTGCCACAGTTGGCAGCTTCTCTGTCAGCTGGTCGACCCGCTACGCCGAGTCCTCCAGCACCCAGGCTCCCAGAGTCTGAGTCCCCACTGGTGTTTGGCTTATCTCGGTGTTAGCCCTGCACTGATTACTTTCCTCCCTGGGGGTCTCTTGTCCCCTGCACTTTCACCTTACATGGGTCTCCACCAGGATCTTCCTTTCCCTCTTGCCTCGGACCCTGGCCCTTTCCCTGACTCTCTCTTTGGCCTGTGGGGTAATGCCTTGGTATAGGGCCCTTCTCCTCACACTGAAAGCCGGTCCTCCTCTAACCTATTCACTTACTGGGTGGGGCTCTCTGGACCCTTGCCTCAGTCCTGGCCACCTGGTGTGATTCTTTTCTTCCCTCCAAATAGGGGCAATCCCTCTCCAGGTGCCCCTGCTCCCACAGCCATAGCACCTTTCAGGGTAGACCTCTGGCCTCCTGGTCCCAAAGCACCCTTCCATTCCTGGCCCTTCCGACGCCTCTTGCTTCTCTCCTGCAGGACTCTGTCCAGCTGCTGCTATACACCAGCCACCCGCACCAGACAGTCTTGGAAAAACATTTTGGCTTCCCACAGTCTCTACTGGTTCTCTAATATTTGTCCCCACAGGGCAGAGACTCACCCCTGCTGCTTCTCAGCTCCCCTCTGTGGGAGCAGCAACTCCAGCATCCCCCTTAGTAGCGTACAACTTCCCTCAGCAAATAAAGTCTGTGCTGGGGCATTTCCACTTTTGCCTTCCCTTAGGGGCTCTGTCTCTGTTGTGGCTCCTTGGGGAGGGGTTCAGCTGCTTTACAGTCCCTCCCTGCCTTCATCTTGGGGTTCTCGTCAGGCCCAGTTCATAACAGACCCCTTTTATCAAAGGCGACCATCCTGCCCGCCTTCTCCACCAAGTGTGCCGGGTTGCTGTACTCACTGCCAGACGGCACCACCTCCTGGCAGTTCTGGGGATTAGCTTGGACAGACAGACGGTTGCCCCACTTGTTTCTCCTTTATAACCCCTCTCTCACTCCAGGAGCCCCAGCATCCTCTTTGTGAATTAGTCCTCCAGCCACGTCACTAGCAGAGTTTCCCCTTCCAAGATGCATGTCTCAAGATTCCTGCTCTCCAGCCGTTTCAGGCAGTCTTCCACCTCACTGCCTCACAATGCCATTCCCACAGTAGCTGGCAGGGGAACCTAGGCCCACTCTCTACTCCGGGTTCCGGCTCAGGGACCCTCTAAACAGCAGTCAAGGTCTGTTCCTTGCACCTTGCTGCCTTTCCCTGAGCTGCTTCCATACCTCCTGGCCCTCCTCATTCCTCTGGGTTTGCCGGTCTCCTCATTCCCTTCTCCCAGGGAGTAGCTGCAGGCTATATGTCTCTGCAGCCTCCAAACCCTCTTCCCCAGGAGTAACTGCAGCTTTTCCCAGCAGCCCCCTTTGCTTCCAATTTCCAGTCTTTTTGTAGAAGACGCCACCTGTCCCTCACAGGTGAGCTTCTCTCTAATTAGCTGCCTCGAGCCTAAAGCTCCCCCCACTCCCATTTACAGTCTAGTCAGATCATTGGGCCCACCTGGCCTAATTCAGTTCTTGCAGGGCTAATGTGGGGAGCACACCCTATCACAGGGCAATTGACAAAGTCTTTGTGTTGTGATCTCCCATGATGGCCCATTTTAGTTTTGATGATAGCCTTCTTGATAAGCAGGAGATGAGTCCTCATGACAGGTTCACATTTTAGAGCAAACATTTCTTACAGTTATAAAGCAAAACTTAAAAGTTACCTTCTAGTATGTGATAAAGATATTATCAGTGAGGTCAATGCATGCAGAAACTTACAAGCATTTCATAAAATGTAAACATTAAACACATAGTTAGAACTCCAATACCCATCTTGACCAGCCTAACACACAGCTGTAACAGACTGGTTTCCAGCAATTAATTTTTCAGTGCTCAGCTGAAACCTAAAGCCTTGGCAAGAACTGGCACCTGGTTTGCCAGCATCACAGTCATGCTTACCCTTTTAAATATTGGCACAACATTAGCTTTCTTCCAGTCTTCTGGAATTTCCCCAGTGTTTTGAGACTTACTGAAAATCAACATTATTGCTTCAGAACACTCCTTAGCCACCTCTTTTAGAACTCTTGGGTGCAAATTATCAGGACTTGCTGGTTTAAAAATGTCTAACTTTAATAGCTGTTGTTCAACATCTGCCTCAGTACAGCTGCACTGCTGTAGCACTTTAGTGAAGATGGTCCTACACCAACAGCAGAGTTCCTGAGAGGCAGTAGCTCTGTCAATGGGAGAAGTGCTCCTGTCAACACAGTACTGTCCACATGTGGGGGGATTAGGTCAGTATAACTACGTCACTTGGAGCTGTGGATTTCACCCTGAGTGATGTAGTTATACTGATAGAGGTCTGTAGTGTGGACCTGGCCTCAGTTATTGTTGGAATGGAAAGTATTTAATCATCATCAGATCATGGAAATCAGCTGCCTTTTTTCCACATACAGAACAGAAATATTTATTGAACTTTTCTGCATTATTATTGATAATTCTACCATTTCCACTTAAAAACCACTTTCTTTTCGAATTGCAGGACTGAGACTCTGCAAAGCCTATTGTCAGAATCCAAGCGAGAACCACCTCCTTTAACCTCAACTGCAGATTGATCTCTTACTGCACACACACAACGATATAGAATTGCAATGAGCTGCTTTTCCCCTATGGCTCATATGTCATTCCCTTGTTCTCCTCCACACCCCCAGCTCACCTCTCAACAGCAGCTATGAACCCATAAAGACCAATGTCTTCTTGATGACTGTATATCACTCCCCTGCCAAACACTCTGACACAAAGTTCTGAAACAGTGAAAGCTAACGTGTCCCCCGATGGCTGTACCTCACTCCCCGGCCATGCAGACACACAGTGGTGCAAAGCCATGAAGACCTACGCCTCTCTAATGGCCACATATCACACTCCTGCCCCACACATGCACCCAGAGCTCCAAAACAATCAAGGCTTTTCCCAAAGGCTCCATCACTCCCTTCTATCAACACACAAAATAGGCAAGAGCATTAAAACACCACCTCCGCATCTTTCTGGAGCGTGCACATTCATCCCCCACCACACAACACACACACACACAGAGCTCTGTGAAACAAGTAAGACCTATTCTTCCCCATCCACCACCTATTCCCTATTATACACACATGGCTTCATGGGTTTGTGAGAACCTTCCGCTGCTTGGCGGCTCTTCTCCCCAACCATATTAAGTTGTGTGATGCCACAAAGACCAAATCTCCCCGGTTTAAATCTCCAGGGTATTTATCTTCCTCTCATCACTGTATTATCTGAACTTGTCACAGTCTTTAGTGTATTTATCACCACAACTCCCATGTGAGATAGGGCAGGCCTTTTATCCCCATTACACAGATGGGGTCTAAGTAGAACCTAGCTATCAGGAGATGTCAAAGCACTTTGCAAAGCAGGACAATCTCATTATCCTCATTTTATAGATGGGGAAACTGAGGCATGGCACAGTGAAGTGAATTGCCCAAGGTGACCCAGCCAGCCAGTGGCCAGAGTAGAGTCTCCTGAGTCCTAGCCCTGTGCTCTAGCCACCAGGCCACAACGAGTCAATGGTAGAGCAGGAATTGACCGCAGGTCTCCCAAGTCCCAGGCTCATGTCCTAACCACTGGGCCATCCTTCCTCCCTGATGAGTGTGTAACACGCATGTCCAGCTATAGTGCTTGGCCAAGTTTCTTTATCTAGCTGAGGACTCCTACAGGAACTTCCCTGGGGCAGTGTGTCATGGGTGTCGTCTCTGAAGGCACTTCTACCTCTAGGTCTGGCTTGTTCCAAGAGGTTAAATACAGGAGTCAGGGGATGGAATGATACAAAGGAGAATTTAGACTGACTATTAGGAAAACCTGACAGGCCCTCAGGGCTGTGGTAGGACCCACCCCACTAGAGTCATTGAAAGCTGCACAGGACGAAGCACTGAGAGCACACTGCAGGGGTCCTGCCTGGCATCCCAGGGGCCAAACAGGACTTTCAGCCCTGATTTTGATTTCTCCTTTCCAAGTACTCACTTTTTAACTCTAAACAAATCCCTTCCTTGTGGCTAGGGTTAGTCACAGAGCCAGGACCTGCTTGGCACAGGCATTTCTGCCAGAGTGATGTACAGAGGCTGCCAGCCACTCTACTCCTTTCATAGGCAGAGGCTCCTTTTCTGACTGCACAGCCCCCTTATTTCTGGTCTGCGGAGAAGAAGCAGGACGTGCCAGTTAAGAGACCGTTTCATTGTGCCGCTGATCCTCTCGTTAGCCACGAGATCCCCGCTGACTCACTGCAGCATTCTCTCAGGCGTGGATTCCGTGCAGGAGGCAAGATGCTCGGTGTGAGTCATGGCACCATCATCTCCACTCCGAACAGCGTGTGACGCCAGGGCTCCTCAGCAGCTCCTCAGCGACGGACAGAGGCAGGTTTTTAGCAAAGTGCTTTTAGAAAGTGCCATAAAGCAGAGGCGTGCGCGTGTGACGAGAGAGCCTCGGCAGAGTGTATCTCTTGCGTGTCAGGCTTTGTCCAAAGAGATAGATTTCCAGTTTAGAAGCACAGTGTTACACAAGAGGGCTGCAGGCCCGGGGGAAAAGAGGCCATCATACCTCGCAACCCCGGCCTTTGAAATGAGGGACAATGAGGGACACATACCTTGAAATGAAGGATACAATGAGGGACATCAATATTTTCCTGAACACTCTTTTTTATGAAATAGATACGCACAAGCATGCAAATAGCCTGGAGCTTACTACCATGAAACTAAACAATGATTCTGTGTACCAATGCCGACAGATGCTGCAGTGAAAATTATGCAAACTCTTTGTTACTTTAGAGACTGGTACTTCGCTGTAGCTGTTTACCTTCAACCATGAAAGTCACAGGTTTGGCAAGAGCAAAACATTGAAGCAATTTGTGATTTTCAAAAAAAAAATCATGCAATAAAATAAATTTAAAAATGTGCACACCACAACCTTGCAGCTGGGGATGGGCTTCCCAAAGCAGGGCTGGAAATGTGCCTCCGCCTGGCTGAGCCCCTTGAGAAGCCCAGCAAGCCCAGCTCCAGCATGGTCAGCTACATGTTCCACTGCTCAGGGACGCAGGTGACTAAGGGTTTGCCGACGCTACCGCATAACTCAACGTACCTTATGTCACTCAGGGGTGTGAAAAAGACACCCCCCACTGAGCGACGTAAGTTACATCAACCTAAGTACTGTCCACACCACACTGTGTTGACGGGAGACACTCTCTGGCCAACATAGCTTCCGCCTCCTGCAGAGGTGGAGCAATTACCCCAACGGGAGAGCGCTCTCCCGTCAGCATAGCATGTCTTCATCAGACATGCTACAGCAGCACAGCGGCACCTGCCCCGATATAGTGCAGTTGTGTGGACTTGCCCTAAGGAGCAGTCCAGCGAGATGCTGAGTGATTGCTTGGCCACCCTTACCTTGGCTCCGGGCAGCAGCACAGCTGTCAGGGACCTTCGCCCAGCACAGGAAACCCAGAAAGTGCCCCTTATTCCACTTGCTTGCAGGGTGGTTGCGAGCATGAGATCTGATGACACTGTGCACCAAGACATGCGGCTCATAGCCAGGAAAACTTGCTGAGCAGAGAATCAGGACATTGCTATGGCAATGTGGGGCCACAGGGTAACTTTACAAATCGGGGCCAGATGAAGGATGTCCCTGAAAGTTTTGTGTTTCAAGGGAGAAAGTTTCTCTTTTGGCAAAACAATCATTTTCTCTTCCTGCGAACACTGATGGACAACCAAAAAAAATCAATTATTTATCATTATTGTGATGATGATGATGATGATGATGAATGTGTTCATAGCACCATGACAGCCAGCCACTTAGTCACAAATATTAACCAGCCAGAAATTACGGTTCCTTGTAATTAGTTCTAAACGAACCACCGGAATTCGAAAGCAGACCGGGGTGTTACCCAACATGCTAAAACATATTCCCTCTGGGCAGCGCCCACAACTTTGTGGGGTTCATTTCCTGTGAACATCCAACCAACCCCAATTTCTGCTCAAGGAGGCTGAAATTAACCCTTTGTGCTGGGGATCCACATAGGTACCACTTAGGACTTGTCTACACAGAAGCTGCACCGTTGAAACACATATAGCTACGAAGGCACAACCCCCTCCACTAGTGTGGACATAGTTATAGTGGTGTAAAGGGAAAGGGAATAAGCTGTATCCGAACTGCAGCTAGAACTGCATCCACGGTAGGTATTGTACTGGTGTAACTGTTTCAGCAGGAAATCAAACCCTTAACCAACACAGTGAAATTAGCGTGTGGCATGAACGCAAGTGTGGGAATGCCACGTCTGGTGTGTGCGCACACATGTGCAAGGTACAACTCGCTCTCACTGCACCCTTGAGTAACATGAGCTTCATTCTCACTTTTGGAGGGAAATCCCCTCCTCTCTCCCCAGTCAAAGGGCCAGCACACGGTGTCACCAACTCCCACCAATGCACTGAAGTCAGCAATTTTGGCATCTGCAGGAGCCAGTCGGTCCTTGACCCCAAAACAGAAGTTCCCGCCTACGTGCAGCTTTTGGACTACCCAGAGAAAAACCCTCTCTGACTGGCTGCCTTCCTCCCTTCCCCGCCTCCTGCAGAAGAACAGCCAATCAGAGTAGCTGCTGGAAGCAGGCGGAGCTCTCTTCTCTCTCTCTTCCAGATCTGTGGGACTAGAACTGGGTCTGCAGTGCCTGGGACAGCTGGCCGGAGAAGAAAGAGCCCTGAAGCCCTGCCCCTACTCCCCCCACCCTTCTGCCCTGCAACACGAGGCCCGGGAGAGGGGAGAGGAGAGCCTCTTGGTGCTGCCCTGGCAGGGTGTAAAGAGCCCCCCAGCTTCAGGAGGAGCAGAGGGAGCCGAGGGGCAAGGGGCAGATGTGGGGTAGGGGGGCCGAGCTGCTGTGGGGCTGGGTGGACAGAGTGGATGTGGAGGATGGGGGCACAAAGCTAACTGATGTCAGAGTACAGTGGCCATGGTCACATTCCCACCAGCGCTGGCTGCACATGTGGGTAGGGCAGGGCGAGGCCAGAAATCAGCAGGCAGCTAAAAAACTTTATTTCGTCTTTCAAAGAATAATCCCGTGATTTTTCGGGGGGTCTGATTCATTATTTTTTTAACATTGAGGTTCAGCGATACCCACGGCCTATGTCCCACTTCAGGACCATTTCTCCCCTATGGAATTTGATATTAATGGGTGGCAATACAGCTAACGCTAAGCATTCAAAATTCATGAATCAGGCCCCCAAAATTCATGAGATTGGCTTAAAAATCCCTTGGGGTTCTTTTTATTTTTGTTCTGGTTTGTGAGCCTCTAAGGTTATGCCAAGGTCATGTTTTCCAGATTTTCTCTGCAGCCACCAGCGCTAGAAACTTGCTATTTGTTTTTAAATAACAGCTGAGAGTCTCATAATGTAATCACAGGAATCCAGGAGCTGGGGCTCTAAGAACACCACCAAATATTGCAAGACTCATGATAAAATTGTCCGACTTGGCAACACACGGGTGAGGAGGAAATTAAAGTAAAGTACTTCAGCTCCCCTCATACTGGATCAGGTTACCTCTCAGCCCATCTCCAGGGCCCAGTGATGTCAGAGCCGATTGATAATGGCCGGGATGTTTCACTATGTGCAAAATGCAACTGAGCCACTTACTACATTTTGTTCATTGAGGCCTCTGTACACACAGCCTGAGGTTAGCCACACTCCATGCTCTGCTCACTGTTCCCCATAGGAGACCACAGGGTAGTCATACATGGAGCTATGCGCAGAGCCGGTGACTGGGAGCTGTCTTGGTTAGCTTCACTCCTGTGACTGAGTTATACGGGGTGGGGGCAGAGAGGGATCTGCTGATTCATTTATCAGCCCTTGCTCTGAAATAGCCGAACGGATTAAAAGCCGTTGTCGTGCAGAGCAGAGCTCAGGTACCACTGGGCCATGCCCTGTTAAACTAATTGTTACACGACGGGGAGATTATCCCATCAGAACAAGCAGGAGTGGGGGAGAGGCCCAAGAACTGCTGGAAACAGAAATCGGAGAGTTTGGGAGACAGTAACAGGGACCCAAAATGAAAACGGAGGCAAAATTCTGACCCAGCTCTCCAGCCTCCCATAATGCCTGGGGGCTGCTGCTGCTGCCTGACTTTGCGGTGCCTGCTGGGCCTCGTCTCAGGCCGAGCACTCTGCCTAGCACACTGCAGCTCCTCCAGCACCCCGCAGCCATAACCCCCAACGTCGCCCGACCTCGTCGTCCTCCTCCTGGCGCTGGCCAGGGCGGCCGGGCACCTTGCCAGGAGGGGGAAGCTGGATGGGAAGGCGCTATGTGGCTGTGGGACCTGTTTCTGCTCCTCCCTGGGCTCATGTAGTCGGGCAGAGTTCCTCAGAGTCCTCCCACTCCCTGGACACCTTTGAGCAGTGGGCACTGTTCAGGGTTCTCTGATCGGTGTCCCCCTCTGGCTCCCTACTTTTGACCCTGGGACCCTCACTCAGATCCCTGTTCTATCATTTGCTGTCCTCCACACTCTTTGGATGCCTGGGTCCGCTGCTGGTTGTGTACTTCCAGTTCCAAAGGAGGTGTGTGGTTGACCGGTCAGTTCCTAACTCTGGTGTTCATAACTCTGAGGTTCTACTGTAAATAAAAAATATATTAACAGTTGATTATATCATTAAATACATCCCAATGAAGGTGTGAAACCCTGTTGCTTAAAACTAGACAGCGCAAATTGGGAAAAAATAATCGCTGCAGTAAGTGATATCCTGACTAACAGCCTACATGGCCCTTTGACAAATAAAGTTGTTTTGCTCTATGAATCACTTGTACATGAAAACCAAGCGATCAATATGCGTGCTTTTCTGGAAGAAAATAATATGTTTACAAATCTATTTTCACTTGAGTGCCTCAGCCTTTCTTTCCCCTCCCCCAACACTGCACAGATCCATCATGCCACAAATGTATGCCATAGAAAGGAAAGGTTAATATCTCTCTAAATATCCACTAATGTTTCCTGTACAAATTAAAAACAAATCAGCAGATTAAATGTCCACATTTCAGCAGCTGGCCACCTTTCTAATATTAACAGAGTCATGAATCATCAGTGAATTATTTCTAAATAAGAAATTTGCAAACATGGGTAATTAAATTAAAGCTCTTCTAATCAGAATTTAAATCCCATAAAAAATATCTACATTATTACGGTTGTAACATTTATATGAAAGGAAAATATTTTTCAAGCTGTGACTTGAGAACTAAATTGTCAGCCTTTGCCCCAAGATGCTCTTAAAATAATCTCACCATATGTAGCACATGTACCGATAATGGGATCCTAATGGAAGCCAGCAGGCCTGTGTCGTACACGATTCAGCACCCATGGAAATTGGCAAGAAATTCACCCCTTGCAGCAAAATTGTGCTCTAGAGTCTCAGCTTTCATTTGAGGAAACTGTACTTCAAGCCCTTCTGTTTGTGGAGTTAATCTTGAAAATGTGAATTGAGGCCTGGTCTACACATAAAACTTGGGACTACAAAACGATGTCGCTCGGGGGTGTGAAAGAATCACACCCCTGAGAGACACAGTCAAGCCGACATATGCCCCATCATAGACACCACTGGGCTAATGGAAACATTTTTCTGTCAGCCTAGCTACTGCCTCTTGAGGGGGCAGATTAACTACAGAAATGGAAAAACCTAGTCCACTGCTGTATGAAGTGTCTACGCTACCGTAGCCATGCCTCTGTAGTGTAGATATACCCTGAGTGTAACTGCTTCAGCCTGCCTGAGTCTGCAAAGAGCCTGAAACAATAAGAGGTGTGAACTGCTCCACTCCTGACACCAGGCCCCAGAGGCTCCCATCAGTTGCAGCCATGGAATTTAATATTTTACCAAGTTGCCAAGGAACTCACCATGTTCTTGCAGGCTGGCCTTTTGTTTTCTGTCTCCTAGTCCTGCCAGGACCTTCTCCCCATACCTGGGGAGGTCACTGGATTACTGTGCGTACTCCCTATACTGTCCCAGTGGCTGGATGGGACTGGGGTCTCAAATAAGAGCACAACTGATGAGTTGTCAAGCTGTCTGCAGTGGCTCAGGGGCACAAGTACCAACTTCAGGGCAGACTATCTAGAAGCAGGACAGACACCCAAACTGGTTGTGAGTTCTGTACTTAGATTTCACCAAGCAAGTATTGAGTGTAAACTCCTCAGGCTCTACAACAGCCTTAATATGGAGTTACAGACAGTCCCCTTGGGTACCCCGATCTGTCTTGCCACCTAGGTGAGCCTTCCCGTGTGATAGCTGGTCCCGTACCCCATGAATCATCAGGTTCCTCCCAGTCCCAAAGGGCCAGTCACTTACCCCAGGTCGATTGCACCTCAGCTCTCACACCAAAGTCAACGCTTGTAGCCAATCCTATAATAAATTAAGTAAAGATTTATGGGCTAAAAAAAAGAAATGAGAGTTATTGACAAGGTTAAAGCAGGGAAACATACACACACAAATGAGTTACAGTCTTAGATTCTAAAAGGTAATAGAAACTTCTATAGGAAGCAAGCTCCAGATGTCCTTTTGGTCTAACCCAGACCAAGCACTGGGGATCTTTTGCTTATGCTTAGTAAGCGTTGCCCCTCAGAGTCTAAGCATCCTCGAGAGAACAATTTCTTTTTGACAAGAGTTTTTATTCCCTTCCGCTAGAGTTCAAGCTGATGGGTCTTGTGCTTGTGCATTTCTCCTCTTCATGGGTGTGTAGGGAGCAATCAACAAAGTCTTTTGTCCACTGATATTCCACAATGATTCGTCTGGTGTCCAGGAGACAACACCTCTTGTGGTAAACTAGTGTTTCACACTTGGTAATGCTTCTCTTCTGACTGTGGGGGGTTACAGTTTTAGAGCAAACACTTTTATAGCTACAGAGAAAATACTTAAATATTAACTTATCAAAGGGGATACAGCGACTGTAAGTGAGATTAATGCAGGCAGCACAACTGACAAGCATTTCATAGAGTCTAAACACTCGCCACATTTTAATACATCCAATGCCTGTTTTAACAATACAAACACACGTGAGCCAGACTGGTTTCCAGCTATGCCTGTCAGTGTTCTGGGAGGTCTAGGGGCCTTGGCACCTGGTCTGCCAGCACCACAAGAGTGACCAAAGCGGGGGCAAGCTACGGGAGGGTGAAAGCATCATGAAAATCCTTCCTCGGGAGCGGGCTGAACACAGGCGCTGACTTTCTCATTTCCCTGGGGATGCTTGACCCCCGCACCGCCCCAGGACCTGCCCCACTCCACCTCTTCCCCCCAAGGCCTCACCCCGCCCCGCTCTGCTCCCCACCTCACCTCTTCCCGCCCCACGCCCCGCCCCAAGCATGCCCCGCTTTCGCTCCACCTTTTCCTGCCCCACTCCTCCCCCTCCCACCCAGCAACTCCTGCCCACCACTGAACAGCTGATCATCTGCGGGCAAGAGGCGCTTCGGGGCGCAGGAGATGATCATCGGGGTCCACCAGTGGGTTCTCAGAAGTCGTTATTTTTTTTCCTCTGGGTGCTCCAGGCCCTCTCAACATTTGCCATGAGTTAGCAAACCGTAGTAATGGCCCTAATTTACCAGGGAATAATTTCCCTGAGTCTCTGTGCTTTTCTGCTGATGTTTCCTTAATTAAATCTCCAGAACCCTGATACCTCTGGGGCCTGTTCAGGAACTGCCGGCTGAGAAGTGACGAGATTCCCCACAGAGAAAGGTACCGCACAGGGAATCTGAGCTCGGAGGAACTGCAGCAAACTGCCCCTAAAAGAGCTGGGAGAGGTCGTTGCAGGCAGTTAAGTAATTGTGAGCAGCTTCTCACAGGAGTATTTCTCTTCCAAGCCCTTTGTTTTCCCTTTGCGGTAAAGATGCGTCTCAGTGAGCTGCACTGGAGCCAGGGAGATTTTGATTCACTAGGGCCCAGACACATAGCCGGGTCGGACACAAAGCAGGGGCTTTGGACGACGCCCCATAATTTGTTGTACTAAACAGGTGAGGTAAATGGATCTCAACCTTTCCACACCACTGTACCCCTCTCAAGGGTCTGATTTGTCTAGCGTACCCCCAACTTGCACCTCACTTAAACGACTTGTTTACAAAATCAGACATAAAAACACAACAGTGTCCCGGCACACTATTGCTGAAAAATGTCCTGCTTTCTCATTTTTACCATAGAATTATAAAAGAACTTGATTGGAATATAAATATTGTACTTACATTTCAGTGTACGGTATATAGAGGAATATAAACAAGTCATTGTCTGTATGACATATTTTTGTACTGACTTCACTAGTGCTTTTTATGTAGCCTGTTGTAAAACTAGGCAAATATGTAGATGAGTTGAGGTACCCCCGGAAGACCTCTGCGTACCCCCAGGGTACCCCTGGCTGAGAACCACTGGTAAAGCACCAGAGTGTTTTCTCTCTAGTTCACTACAGGTGATTTGCACTGAATGCAATCAGCTACCAGGGTGATAAGTAAGGCTAAGATTTTTTTCATGGATATTCCTAGTAAAAGTCATGGACAGATCACCAGCAAAAAAGAAAAATTCATGGAAGCCGTGAACTGTCTGTGACTTTTACCAAAAATATCCCTGACAAAACAGGGATCTGTGGATCCCGACACCGCCTGACGCTGGGCAGCTGCACAGGGGCTAGGAGCCACCTGCAGCAGCTGGGGGCTGTGGGGTACCCCTGCTGCCTGCAGTTCTGGGGGTTCACCACTGCCCACGGCAGCCGGGTGTTCCCCCCGCCACCTGCTGCTCCAGGGGCCCCCACCACCGATGGCAGATGGGAGCTTGGGGGTTCCACTGCCGAGGGCAGACAGGAGCTCAGGGATTCCACCACCTATGGCAGATGGGAGCTCTGGGGGATCCCCCACAGGTGGCTGGGAGCTCGGGGTACTCCGCCACCTGCAGCAGCTTGGAGCTCCGGGGGCCACCAGAGGTGGCAGAGGTACCCTGCAGCTCCCTGCCCCCACGGGCAGCGGAAGACCCTACAGGTCCCGATCACCGCAGCCACAGAGGTCGCTGGAAGTCACGGATTCCATGACTTCCACAACCTCTGTGACTATATCATAGCCCTAGTGATAAGCACTAACAGGGGAGACTTCTACCACCTGTAAAGCCAGCTGCCGTAGCGCTTGGACAACTCACAGAAGTGGAACTTCTTTCACTATCCCGGGATAGTTAAATCAGTACAACCCCTCCTCGTGCGAATGCAGCCGTACAGCATAAACATGCTCACACTGCTATACAGGAAGGGGAATAAGCTACACTGGTGCAAAGCACGTTTGTACCTCTAGAACTGTGTCCATCTTAGTGGTATCACTGGGATCACTATACTGGTAAAAGTCACCCCCTAACTGACATGGTTATACTGGTACAGTGGGTGTCCAGCAAGCTTCAGCTGCTATGAATCAAACTGCATATGGCTCAAAGGGAGCTTTTACAACCCATTAAAATGGACTAAACTAGCTTTTCTAGGCATAAAGTTGTCACAATTTTAGGGGCCATTCAAGACTAGATTCCGTAGCTAAGGCCTCCTCAGGGACTCCCTAGCAACTGTGCACTAGAATTCACGTGGCTTCATTTCTTAGTGGCTGAGGGGGTGGGACCCCCTAAGGGTTCTGCTAAGATGAAAGGGACCCGATAGCTGCATGTTACATTTGTGTGAAGTCAGAGAGGGGTTTGGCAAAGACCTACTGAGTGGTTGTGAAGTAAGATGTAAAATCCAGTTCCCTGCGTGGCTATACAGGCAGCTGCGCTGGGGCACTGAAGGTGGCTGGCTGTTCCCTCGCTTCTCAGAGCAGTGCTTGGGGGGCCTGGGGCTATGTCAGCAATGGCACAGGTTTCTTCTGCTGAACTTCGACGCGGGCTCAGGAATCTCCCAGCTCTTGGCAAAGCTGCTGCCTTCTCTCTTTGGTCCTAACTCAGGAAAACACTTAAGCATGAATGGCACTCCGACACGTGCTCCAGGGCTGTCCTGAATAGGAACGCTGTCCTGGATCAGGGCCTTAGTCGCCTTTCTCATGTTGCCTGTCGTTGTCCAAGAATTATAATGGTGGTGCTTTGTTTGAAAGAAGTGGGTTTGCTTGTCTAAATCGTGAAACATCACAGATGCGTGGTTATCCCCTCCTTCCCAGCCAAGAATCAAGGGTTAAACACAGCTTATTTTGATGGGAAAACTACAAGAAGGCAAAGTAGGTTCCAGTCTCTCGTTTAGTTAAAATCCAGCCTATTAACAGGACAGTTCCATAGCACAGCTCAGGGTTTCAGCGGCTCCTGGGCTTGGAGTAGCAGCTAAAGCAAAGGGTCGAATTGATAAGACATACATCTGAGGAAGTGGTAAACCTGCAAACAACTATCTACATGACTATCTTTATTCATGAGTGGTCCCTCTTGTAGTCAGTGCTCATTACTCACGTTTCTGTTACCCTTGAGAATGTCTATAGCGATTCCCTTGGATTAGTAGGGATGAAAGTTAGACTTATGGGCCAGTAGTACCTGGCATGACCACTGCTCTTTCCTACTTGGCAAATCAGTTGTACATTAGTTTACCTCCAGTCTCCCAGTCCCAGCTGTGCTTGATACGTAAATACAATTCTGATTGCTAACTCCTTTAATACCACGAAATCTTGTCCCAAATGGTGGATTCCTGCAAATTCAAATTTCCCAAATATTCCTTTATCTGCTCTTTACAAATCACTGTTTTTATAGAGCCTTCCTTAACTCCTAAGCACTCTAACTTCTTTCCTCTATTTTTCTTACGCCTGACAGATTTGAAAAAGGAGTTCCAGATTTCATCTATTTTTCTGAATCATTGTGAATTTCCTTTCATTCATTAATGGATAGAGCGTCTCCCCAGGACGTCTTGTTCCTGGCAGAATCCCTGTTTATTCTCCTTAACCCCCTTAACATGTTGGACTAGGTGGCACTTTTCTGTTCCTGAAATTTCTTGTGTTCTGATATCAGTGTTATGCACCAAGGACCTAATCCCACTCTTTACATTTATTTTAAAGGGAGCTGGATTGGACCTTCAGACAGCACCCACTCGCTGTTGTGTTCCCATGGCACAAAAGACTTTAGAAACATTTTCTTCCCTATGAATACGTCTTCTTTACACTGAAATTGCATCTTAGGTGAGCTAAAGCAATTAAGATTGGAGCAATGTACAATACAATGCCTGCAGGTATTGTTAAAGGGATTGTTATAGTAGCTATAACATGCAGTATATTGATATTGCAATAGATCATCTGAAACACGTCCTAAATGCTCTCACCACATCGCTGTGATATTTTATAAAAACAAGTTCTCCCTTCCTGGATAGGTCAACATAGCACGTACTCTGATTTCTCCAGAAACACAACTTGAAAAAGGCGCTACAGTTTTCCCTGGCTAGCATCTACCATATGTAAACACAGAGGCAGATTTCCCAGGATGGGTTTAAGGCCTGGACTGGTGCAAGGGACCACAAACTGTACCCACTGTAGAGGACGATGTGCAAGATCTAAACAATAAAGATAACAGCTACGTGGCATCTTATCAACAGATTTAGAGGAACAGAGGAGTGTTGAATTACTGTGCAGTGCAATCTAAAAACTCAGTGAATTACGGTAACTTTCATTATATTCTTGACTATGGAGGAGCTGTCAGTTATTCTAAGTACAGAATGATCTTTATCATTAAGTGGCAAAAGCCTGGGTGTGCAGCAACGTTAAAAGAAACAACCTGCAGTGCAGAAATTCACTTTTGTTCTTTCAGTATCAGGTGTAACAAGATCAAAATATGTGACAAGGATCCAATCAAACTTAATTAGTCAACCAAACAATTTCCTCTTTCCCAAAATGCAGCCTCCTGGAGAGATTCTCTTTATAGGCGAGAGTTCAGGGTCCCAGAAGAAAACCGCTCTGGTTCTTTCTCAGTTGGCAGCTGTTAAATGACCCCGAGACATCAGGGTTCTGGGGAATTTCAAAAACTGAAAAGTCGAAAATTGAAAAGCACTTGGATCTCTGTCAGACTCATCTAGGCTTTTGCATTTAATTGAATTTCACTGACTTGTCCTAAAGTGACACTGAGATGGGATGTGCCTTACATGGCTGCAGGGAGATGTGAATCTCCCAGAACAAAAGAAATTCCAAACAGCCAAGAAGATGGGCTGGGTGAAAATGCATCTGCAGTGATCCCACACTCAAGTGGGGACGGAGGCCACTCCACCTCACTGCATCAAGTAACCAACTCGTGCTCAGGCTCTGCCAATCTGGGGCAACCAACAATCAAGGCACATGCCTTCAGGTCTGGGGTGAGCATGTTGCCAATCCCCAGATATGGGATAGCAGCAAAGGGGATAGAGGGACCTGAGCCCACCCTACTCCACCAGGTCCCAGCCCAGAGTCCTGTTAGGGGCAGGTGGTCCCACCACTGGGCCAGTGGGGAAACTAAAATCCACTGTCTCGCTTCCTGGCAGCACAACCTGAATCATAGAATCATAGAATCTCAGGGTTGGAAGGGACCTCAGGAGGTATCTAGTCCAACCCCCTGCTCAAAGCAGGACCAATCCCCAACTAAATCATCCCAGCCAGGGCTTTGTCAAGCCTGACCTTAAAAACCTCTAAGGAAGGAGATTCCACCACCTCCCTAGGTAACCCATTCCAGTGCTTCACCATCCTACTAGTGAAAAAGTTTTTCCTAATATCCAACCTAAACCTCCCCCTTTGCAACTTGAGACCATTACTCCTTGTTCTGTCATCTTCTACCACTGAGAACAGTCTAGATCCATCCTCTTTGGAACCCCCTTTCAGGTAGTTGAAAGCAGCTATCAAATCCCCCCTCATTCTTCTCTTCTGCAGACTAAACAATCCCAGTTCCCTCAGCCTCTCCTCATAAGTCATGTGTTCCAGCCCCCTAATCATTTTTGTTGCCCTCCGCTGGACTCTCTCCAATTTGTCCACATCCTTCTTGTAGTGTGGGGCCCAAAACTGGACAAAGTACTCCAGATGAGGCCTCACCAGTGCTGAACAGAGGGGAATGATCACATCCCTCGATCTGCTGGAAATGCCCCTACTTATACAACCCAAAATGCCATTAGACTTCTTGGCAACAAGGGCACACTGTTGACTCATATTCAGCTTTTCGTCCACTGTAACCCTAGGTCCTTTTCTGCAGAACTGCTGCCCAGCCATTCGGTCCCTAGTCTGTAGCAGTGCATGGGATTCTTCCGTCCTAAGTGCAGGACTCTGCACTTGTCCTTGTTGAACCTCATCAGATTTCTTTTGGCCCAATCCTCTAATTTGTCTAGGTCCCTCTGTATCCTATCCCTACCCTCCAGCGTATCAACTACTCCTCCCAGTTTAGTGTCATCTG
This sequence comes from Mauremys mutica, assembly GCF_020497125.1. NCBI lineage: Eukaryota > Metazoa > Chordata > Testudines > Geoemydidae > Mauremys > Mauremys mutica. Next base: position 28,961,509 of record NC_059087.1, read on the forward strand.
CAAACTTGCTAAGGGTGCAGTCCACACCATCCTCCAGATCGTTAATGAAGATATTGAATAAAACCGGCCCCAGCACCGACCCTTGGGGCACCCCACTTGATACCGGCTGCCAACTAGACATGGAACCATTGATCACTACCTGTTGGGCCCGACCATCTAGCCAGTTTTCTATCCACCTTACCGTTCATTCATCCAGCCCATACTTCTTTAACTTGCTGGCAAGAATACTGTGGGAGACTGTATCAAAAGCTTTGCTAAAGTCCAGAAATAGCACATCCACTGCTTTCCCCTCATCCACAGAGCCGGTTATCTCATCATAGAAGGCAATTAGGTTAGTCAGGCATGACTTGCCCTTGGTGAATCCATGCTGACTGTTCCTGATCATTTTCCCCTCCTTTAAGTGGTTCAGAATTGATTCCTTGAGGACCTGTTCCATGATTTTTCCAGGGACTGAGGTGAGACTGACTGGCCTGTACTTCCCTGGATCTTCCTTCTTCCCTTTTTTAAAGATGGGCACTACATTAGCCTTTTTCCAGTCATCCGGGACCTTCCCCGATCGCCATGATTTTTCAAAGATAATGGCCAATGGCTCTGCAATCTCATCGGCCAACTCCTTTAGCACCCTCGGATGCAGCGCATCCGGCCCCACGGACTTGTGCTCGTCCAGCTTTCCTAAATAGCCCCAAACTACTTCTTTCTCCACAGAGAGCTGGTCACCTCCTCCCCATACCGTGCTGCAGAGTGCAGCTGTCTGGGAGCTGACCTTGTCTGTGAAGACAGAGGCAAAAAAAGCATTGAGTACACTAGCTTTCTCCACATCCTCTGTCACTAGGTTCCCTCCCTCATTCAGCAAGGGGCCCACACTTTCCTTGACTTTCTTCTTGTTGCTAACATACCTAAAGAAACCCTTCTTGTTACTCCTAACATCTCCGGCTAGCTGCAACTCCAAGTGTGATTTGGCCTTCCTGATTTCACACCTGCATGCCTGAGCAATACTTTTATACTCCTCCCTGTTTATTTGTCCAATCTTCCACTTCTTGTAAGCTGTTTTTTTGCGTTTAAGACGAGCAAGGATTTCACTGTTAAGCCAAGCTGGTCACCTGCCATATTTACTTTTCTTCCTACACATCGGGATGGTTTGTTCCTGCAACCTCAATAAGGTTTCTTTAAAATACAGCCAGCTTCCCTCGACTCCTTTCCCCGTCACGTTATTCTCCCAGGGGACCTTGCCCATCAGTTCCCTGAGGGAGTCGAAGTCTGCTTTTCTGAAGTCCAGGGTCTCTGTTCTACTGCTCTCCTTTCTTCCTTGTGTCAGGATCCTGAACTCGACCATCTCATGGTCACTGCCTCCCAGGTTCCCATCCACTATTGCTTCCTCTACTATTTCTTCCCTGTTTGTGAGCAACAGGTCAAGAAGAGCTTTTCCCCTAGTTGGTTCCTCTAGCACTTGCACCAGGAAATTGTCCCCTACACTTTCCAGAAACTTCCTGGATTGCCTGTGCACTGCTGTATTGCTCTCCCAGCAGATATCGGGGTGATTAAAGTCACCCATGAGAACCAGGGCCTGTGATCTAGCAACTTCTGTTAGTTGCTGGAAGAAAGCCTCCTCCACCTCATCCCCCTGGTCCGGTGGTCTGTAGCAGACTCCCACCACGACATTACCCTTGTTGTTCATACTTCCAAATTTAATCCAGAGACTCTCAGGTTTTTCTGCAGTTTCATACTGGAGCTCTGAGCAGTCATACTGTTCTCTTACATACAACGCAACTCCCCCACCTTTTCTGTCCTGCCTGTCCTTCCTGAACAGTTTATATCCATCCAGGACAGTACTCCAGTCATGTGAGTTATCCCACCAAGTCTCTGTTATTCCAATTACATCATAATTCCTTGACTGTGCCAGGACTTCTAGTTCTCCCTGCTTGTTCCCCAGGCTTCTTGCATTTGTGTATAGGCACTTAAGATAACTCGCTGATTGTCCCGCTTTCTCGGTCTGAGACAGGAGTCCTCCCCTCTTGCTGTCTCCTGCTTGTGCTTCCTCCCGGAATCCCACTTCCCCACTTACCTCGGGGCTTTGGTCTCCTTCCCCCGGTGAACCTAGTTTAAAGCCCTCCTCACTAGGTTAGCCAGCCTGCTTGCAAAGATGCTCTTCCCTCTCTTCGTGAGGTGGAGCCCGTCTCTGCCTAGCAATCCTTCTTCTTGGAAGACCATCCCATGGTCAAAGAATCCAAACCCTTCTCTCCGACACCATCTGCGTAGCCATTCGTTGATTTCCACGATTCGACGGTCTCTACCCTGGCCTTTTCCTGACACAGGGAGGATAGACGAGAACACCACTTGCGCCTCAAACTCCTTTATCCTGACTGAAGTCTAGTTCTCCTGGGCTACTTCCTACCCACTTAGTTGGCATTGCTCCATCAAGCTGTCTTGTCACCTCACAGCCGGGAGATGGCCATATCAGTTTCTCCTCAGGGTCCTCTGTCTCTTCACTCAGTAAGGAACTGGTCTGCTTGGCTGCTGGTCCAGGTCCTGCAGAGGACTCGGCTCCCTAGAAGAGACATCCACTTCCTCCCCTAGTGCAGCCTCAATTGAGCCGCTGGGTACTCCCTTTATACTTCCTGCCCGCCCCGTATTTCTGGTGAGGGAGGCAGAGTGGGTTTGGCTCCTCCCACCAGGGAGAGGGTAGTGGTCCCTCACCCTCAAGTCCAGAGGGAGGCCACTCCGCCTCACTGCAGCATCGTTAAAGCTAGGACTGTCAAGCGATTAAAAAAAAGTAATTGTGTTTAATTGTGCAATTAAAAAAATGAATTGCACAATTTATCACACTGTTAAACAATAATAGAATACCATTTATTTAAATTGTTTTGGATATTTTCTACATTTTCAAATATATCAATTTCAATTACAACACAGAATACAAAATGTATGGCGCTCACTTTATATTTATTTTTCATTACAAATATTTGCACTATAAAAATCAAAAGTAATAGTATTTTTCAATTCACCTAATACAAGTACTATAGTGCAATCTCTATCATGAAAGTTTAACTTACAAATGTAGAATTATATACAAAAAATAACTGCACTCAAGAATAAAACAATGTAAAACTGTGGAGCCTACAAGTCCACTCAGTCCTACTTCTTGTTCAGCCAATCAATCAAAAGTAATAGTATTTTTCAATTCACCTAATACAAGTACTATAGTGCAATCTCTATCATGAAAGTTGAACTTACAAATGTAGAATTATGTACAAAAAATAACTGCACTCAAGAATAAAACGATGTAAAACTGTGGAGCCTACAAGTCCACTCAGTCCTACTTCTTGTTCAGCCAATCACTCAGACAAACATGTTTGTTTACATTTGCAGAAGATAATGCTGCTGGCTTCTGGTTTACAATATCACCTGAAAGTGAGAACAAGCGTTCACATGAATTGTTGTAGTTAGCATTGCAAGATATTTATGTGCCAGATGCGCTAAAGATTCATATGTCCCTTCATGCTTCAACCATCATTCCAGAGGACATGCATCCATGGTGATAATGAGTTCTGCTCGATAACCATCCAAAGCAGTGTGGCCCGACCCATGTTCATTTTCATCATCTGAGTCAGATGCCACCAGCAGAAGGTTGATTTTCTTTTTTGGTGGTTCAGGTTCTGTAGTTTTTGCATCAGAGTATTGATCATTTAAAACTTCTGAAAGCATGGTCTGAACCTCGTCCCTCTCAGATTTTGGAAGGCATTTCAGATTCTTAAACCTTGGATCGAGTGCTGTAACTATCATTGGACATCTCACATTGGTACCTTCTTTGCATTTTGTCAAATCTGCAGTGAAAATATTCTTAAAATGAACATTTACTGGGTCATCATCCAAGACTGCTATAACCTGAAATATAGGGCAAAACACGGGTAAAACAGAGTAGGAGACATACAATTCTCTCCCAAGGAGTTCAGCCACAAATTTAATTAATGCATTAATTTTTTAATGAGCATCATCAGCATGAAAGCATGTCCTCTGGAATGGTGGTCAAAGTATGACGGGACATATGAATGTTTAGCATATCTGACATGTAAATAGCTTGCAATGCCTGCTACAAAAGTGCTATGTGAATGCCTGTTCTCACTTTCACGTGACATTGTAAATAAGAAGTGGGCAGCATTATCTCCCGTAAATGTAAACAAACTTGTTTGTCTTAGTGATTGACTGAACGAGAAGTAGGACTGAGGGGACTTGTAGGCGCTACAGTTTTACATTGTTTTATTTTTGAGTGCAGTTATGTAACAAAAAATTCACAACATTTGTATGTTGCACTTTCACCATAAAGATATTGCACTACAGTACTTGTATGGGGTAAACTGAAAAATACTATTTTTTTTGTTTGCCATTTTTACAGTGCAAATATTTGTAATAAAAAACAACACTACAAAGTGAGCACTCTCTTCTTTGTATACTACTTTGTATATGTTGCAACTGAAATTAAAATATTTGAAAATGTAGAAAAACATCCAAAAATATTTACTAAATTTCAATTGGTACACCATTGTTTAACAGTGCGATTAAAACTGCGTTTAATCAAGATTCATTGTTTTAATCACGATTAAATTTTTGAGTTAATCGCATGAGTGAACTGTGATCTATCAACAGCCCTAGTTAAAAACCTTACTGCATTTTGTGATCTGTTTGCACTGCTGCAAATGGAAGGGGGTTTGGAACCTGTCACCCAGCCCAGATCTGAGTCTAATTGTGCTCGCAGACATGAAATTTAGATACAGTTTCTGCTGAGCAAAAAGGTGATATTCTTGGAGGAAACGACGTTTCTGAACTTTTCTGTGTGATCGGAATGAATATCTGGCAGGCTCCAGTCGAGGATGAGTGCTCTGCATGCGGTGGGAAAGGGCTGCAGTTTAGCATTCGCACAACTCCACCAGCCTGAAGGTTACTTTATTCATCTACAGCCCCATTTCTCCACCAGGTCTTTAGGGTAATGTTACAAAATTATTGCATCACAATTGCAGAGCAAATGTTTCCCTTTCTGTTGTGAGCCCTTTGGGAATATTTAATTCAAAAGGTTCGCTCTCGATACCATGTGATACTGCCATTCATTTCCAGCGTAGTCAGCTGTATTATAGACAATAACCTACATTTATATATTGTCTTTCATCTCCAAGGAATCTAACATGTTTTACAGACTGTCTATAATAAAATAATAATTCCACTTCTTTGATGCCGTCTGTGTGTGGATCTCAAAGCACTGTACAACCACTAATGAATTTATCCTCATTACAAGTAAGATACAAATCTCAGGCTAGAGCTCGGCAGCTGGGAGTACAGAGGAATTGAGTAACTTGTGCAAGGTCATAGAATCATAGAATATTAGGGTTGGAAAGGACCTCAGGAGGTCATCTAGACCAACCCCCTGCTCAAAGCAGGGCCAATCCCCAACTAAATCATCCCAGCCAGGGCTTTGTCAAGCCTGACCTTAAAAACCTCTAAGGAAGGAGATTCCACCACCTCCCTAGGGAACCCATTCCAGTGTTTCACCACCCTTCTAGTGAAAAAGTTTTTCCTAATATCCAACCTAAACCTCCCCCACTGTAACTTGAGACCATTACTCCTTGTTCTGTCATCAGGTACCACTGAGAACAGTCTAGCTCCATCCTCTTTGGAACCCCCTTTCAGGTAGTTGAAAACAGACAACAGATCAGCAACAGAGGTGGGAATAGAACCCAGGAGTTCTGAAAGCCAGTCCCCAGGACTACTAGTAGATCACCTAGCGTCACACACAGAGCTGCACAATAACACTGCAAAACAGCTGAGGACAGGAGGCGATGAATACTGTATCTACCAAAAATCCCAGGAGAGGTGAGATGAGCCAAAGGTAATCACCAGTTTGTAATTTGTCCAGGACTCCATAGCTAATGCGTCTGCACTAGACCGGACTCACATTGAGGAAACGCTGCCCTGCATCATCACCCAGAGCTGGACTGAACCTCAGCGGAGATCAGAGAACATCTGGTTATTTTTTTTCCAGTGTTATTTTTCATGCTGCTTCTCCACTTCTTTGTTTTAGCTGCAAAGTAACAACAACAACAAAGATCCTCCTGGGGTATCCCAGCCAGCCAGAGTGAGGGGGCACGGGGCCTCACATTAGAAAGTCTCTTCTCATCAGATTTCCCGGCCAGAGGCATTGGGGTAAGTAGAGATACCCTCAAAATACGTTTTGGATGCTTCTCCGGATTGATCCTCTGACCATTAGAAATATTTCACTACCCTTCAGACACTGGCTAGTTCTGATAAAAGAGCGATGAGGCTTGGGCAGCACTTAGGAGGCAGATGGGAACTGAGGTACCTTAGGCCCTGATCCTGCAAACATGCTCAAGAGTAACTTTACGCACGTGAGCAGTCCCATCAATGGACGGACACCAATCATGTACCTATGTGTTTGCCAGACTGGGGCCTTAGATTGCAAGCACTTTGCATGAGGGATCATCCGCTTTGCAGAGTGCCCCGCACATTTGCAATGCTATACAAATTAATAGAAATAGCATTTAGCTAACGCCTATCAATCAAAGATCTCAACACATTTCAGGAACATTAATTAATAAAGCCTCACAGCCCTCCTGTTAATTAGGTCTGGTAAGTACTGTATGATTAGATCCCTTGTACAGATGAGGAAACTGGGGCACTGGGTGAGTTTAAGGGACTTACCCAAGGTTCCACAGTGAGTCAGTGGCAGAGATAGGAACCTTGAGGTACACTCCCTGGCTCCAATCACTAACCTACATTTTCTTCCATCTCTCTCTCTCTCTCTCTCTCGCTCTTTTATTTTTACTTCAGACTCTATTATTTGTGCTGCCATTGTATGTGTTTCTCTCGATATTGGAACATTGAGAGCTCATGAAATGCAGTTTTAATAACCAGCTCAGTTATTCTAACAGGACAAAACAAGTAAATAAATAATATACACAAAGCTAAATAAAAACATGTTCAAAAATAAATTCTGTGGCATCAGATTCCAGAACCGTCAGTTTTATGTTTTAAACAAAGCCGGTTTTCAGAGATTGACACATTTTTCTATTTGAAGCTGTATCATGAAGGATTTTCTTTTGTTTTTTTATTGCATATAAACAAATTGTTTTTCTAATTTGTCACATTCCAGTACTTGAGATTATCTTGCATTATTTTCCTATCAGACAATTCTCTGAAGCTCATAAGAGGGGTCTTCCCTGGCAGGAATTTTCGTCTGCACCCTCCTAAGAAAATGGTATTTTGAAGTTTCCCTGATTGTCTGAATAGGGGAAAAATAGATTCTTTCATCAGTGAAAAGGTCTATTCAGCCTGGACCCAAAGCACATAGGAGCATTTCTAAGTCAAGAATATTTTTAATTGGTTCCATTTCGAAGATCGGACTGCGCAGCTTTTGAAAGGTTCTTAATTCTTATTAATTTTCCCGATAGCAGGCATAGCCTCCTTTTGATGTGCAAATTTGAAACTATTTTTTTTCCACTCGGCACAGATAAAGATCGTTGGGAAATGAATATGAGGCCAACCAATGGTTGAGGGAGGGGAGGTAGGACTAGAGCGATGGGGGAGGGAGACACAGTGACTGTCAGGGGAAAGCAGGAGTCAAAGAGGGATGAGGGAGCCTGCTGGCCAGATTAGCAATATGTGGAGGATGGCTAAGGAGAGAGCCTGCCTTGGTGTGGAATTGCTCCCTATTGCAGCAGGAGAGGTTACAGAGAAGGGAATCATTCCTCACCCGTCAGCAGTGCTCTGTGCTGATTCAGACTGGGCTTAAGCTTTTGGGGGATGAGGAATTTCATGAATGCAGCATCCAATGAGCAAAGATTAACGTCCCCTCCCCCCCAGTGAGTGGCAGCTGCACATAACTAGCCGGAAAGAAAAGGAGATTGAGACACCAAGGGTCTGAGCCACTGTGTAAGTGAGCACCACCGCCCTCTACTGGATGGAATTAGACCTGCTCAACCATGCTCCATAGAGCCCGTTACTGGGCTAACAGCTCCTTTTGTTAGGCAATAGGGCCCAAGATCCCTTGAAATCAGTGGGAGTTAGAGCTCTGAGGGTCTGCGCCTGAGACCCTGCTCTGCTGAGGCACAGTTCCTATGGCCATGCCTATGCTGGGAGCATTTTACTGGTCCCGGCCCCACCTCAGAGCCCCCTTCTGCACCCCAAACCCCTCATCCCCGGCCCCACCCCAGAGCCCACCCCCCCAGCCGGAGCCTGCACCCCCTTCCTCACCCCAACCTCCTGCCCCAGCCCAGAGTCCCCTCTCACACCCAAACTCCCTCCCAGAGCCCACCCCCAACCCAAAGAGAAACGAGCTATGACAGCAAAGGCACAGTTCTGCCGTATAACTGACGACACCAGGAGCACCAGGGGCCTAATCTCAGGGGGCCTCCAAAACATCTGTAACATCTGTGTAAATAAAGTATCACTAGCACCAGAAAAAAATGAATTTGACTGATGAATACAAGCAAAGAGATGATGAATAGAAGACTAAAGTACAAGCTAAATATAATCAACAAGAATACTGCCAGTCTGTGGTAATAAAGACTACAGTGAAGAAACTAGAAGAATAAAGGAGCCTCTGTACAATTTATTTTAAGATTTTCAACTTACAGCCGTGCTTTTCTGCCTTTTTTTGCAGTAAATGAATCACTAATGTTATTGAAATTGACCAATCTTGCCAGATCACTTTCAGCTGCAAGAGTTGCCAGGCCATTAACTCTTGACTGACTCATAGCTGCACAGTGGTGGTTCTTCACACAGCTGAGCACTCGAAATGATTCTTTCTGCGCTGGCCACAGGCGCTGGTATTCAGCAAAATATGCCAAGTGCAACAATCCCACTGGGGAAGGGGTTCTGCAGAGAGCCTTCATTCAGCTTATTTAGTAAATGAAACAGCGAGAGTATTTTGGGGCCAACGGTTTCTTTGTAAATGCCTTTGAGAAACTCTCACTCCTTTTTTATATCACCACAGAGGTCAGTGGAATAAAGAGTCAGAAAGCCAGTGAGAGCAACTTCAACCTTTTCAAGAAAGGTCCATATAAATTCATATTTTTGACAGGGGGGCAGGTCTGTTTGCTTGACTCGGCCAGTGACCATTGGGTATGTGACTATCATAGGGGAAAGGCCAGTTTACTTGACCTCCCAGAGATAGTGGCAATTGTGAAATTTGAACATTCAAAAGTAGGAGTCAGCGAATGAGTCAGGGTTGCTAGGCAACCAAGAGAGGGTGGATGGGTCCGTGGGATTCGAGGCACAGAACTTTCAATTTGCGGGGCAGAAAAATGTGGAAGAGACCACTTGGCCCAAATCAGAAGGGGAGAGACTGACCCCTTTCTAAAAGGAAAGGTCCACTGATCCCAGATGGACTATTTCCATCTGGAATTTCCATCAACAGAAAGACAAAAGATTTTCGTTGTTATTCTGCCTCTTCCCTGTGAAGATGAGTCATGTAAGGAACTCCTCCCATCAGCTGAGTTTTGCGGCCGAAAGCATATGGAAAGAAGAGACTAAAACCCCTCACAAGAATGAACTGATTATCTCTATGCTTCTGGGGCCAGAATACACTCAAAAGTTAAGTCAACTCAACGACGTCGCTCCGGGTGTGAGAAATACATACCACTGAGGGATGTCAATAAGCCAACCCAACCCCCAATGTACTCAGCACTAGGTTGGCAGAAGAATTCTTCCATCAACTCAATTACCGCCTCTCAGGGAGGTGGATTAACTATGCCAATGGGAGAACCAGCTGTAGTGTCTCAAGTGTAGACAAGACAAGCCCTATGACTTTGGGAGGCCAGGTGTTTCTAGCCATTGGCAAGGGAGCCCCAGCTGCTGTCTGGGTTCACCCCAAAGGACATATAGCGCTTGCCGATTATAGCGGATTCTATTACCTTTTGAAACTTAAGATTGTAACTCATTTGTGTATCTGTATTTACCCGCTTTAACATTGAAAATTACTTGTTTCCTTTTCCTAGTTAATAAATCGTTATGTAGGCTTGGCTACAAGCGTTGTCTTTGGTGTGAGAGCTGAGGTGCAATTGACCTGGGTAAGTGACTGGTCCTTTGGGACTGGGAGGAACCTGATGATTCATGGGGTATGGTACCAGCTATCACAAAGGTAGGTTCACCTGGGTGGTGAGACAGATTGGGGTACCCAAGGGTTCTGTCTGTGACTCCATTTTTAAAGCTGAGGAGTTCACACTTGGCAATTGGTTGGTGAAATCTGAATATAGAACTTACAGCCAATTTGGGGTTTGTGCCCTTGATCTTAACAGTCTGCCCTGAGCTTGGTACTTACATCTTGGATCACTGCAGGCAGAGTTACAGACATAACCCTAGAGACTCACGTGACCTTACGTGAACTCTGTTTGATGCGGTGACTTCACAAAGACTCCTAGGGCCACACATTAAGCCTGCCTTAGGCAGTCATCTCCCACTCTAGCCTTGCACCAACTCTGCCCGAGGAAGCCATTTCACACAGATCTCCTGCAAGCATCAACCCCACCGGCACCCTGGGCCTCGGGAATATCCTGCTGTAGGCTTCTAGTCTGATCTGCTGTATAATACAGAGATTCCTGCATGGTGCCCATATGTAGTGATTGAACTGAAGTGGTTTTTGTTTTGAAGGACATCCATTCTTGAGGTAAAGATTTCAGTCACATCCTAGGTAAGTTGTTTCAAGGGCTAATTACCTCCCTGTCAAAAATGGAGGCCTTATTTCTAGTCTGAATTTGTCTAACTTTAATTTCTAGCCATTTAATCTTATTCTGCTTTTGTCTGCTAAATTAAAGAGCCCTCCAGGGCCAGAAAGCTTCTCTCCATGTAGGTACTTACAGAATGTGATCCAATCACCTCACAACCTTCTCTTTGATAAGCTAAATAGTTCAAGTTTCCTACATTTTTCACCATAAGGCAGGTTTTCCAGACCCCAAATCCATCTTGTAGATTTTTTCTGAAACCTACCCAGTTTGTCAACATCCTTTCTGAAGTATGAACAGCAGAGCTTGACACACTATTGTGGTAATGGTCTCATCCATGCTGTATAGAGAGGTAAGACAACCTCCCTACTCATTACTCCTCAGAGTATACATCCATTAGTCGCATTTGCTCTCTTAGCCCTAGCATTGCACTGGGAGCTTCTGTTCAGTTCGTTTCCACCCTTACCCCTTGTCCTTTTCAGAGTCACTGCATTCGAGATACAGTCCCCCATCTTGTAAAGGTGACTTCTTTTCTTTTTTTCCTGGGTGTCTGACTTGTATTTGGCAGTATTAAAATGCATGTTCAACTGAACCAACCTTAGCAAGTGATCCAGATTGTTCTGTGTAACTAACCTAACCCCATCATTTACCACTGCACCAAATGTTGTGTCATCTGCAAACTTCACCTGCAGTGATATTATATATTCTTCTTGATCACCAATAAAGATATTGAAAAGTACAGGTTCGCAGAGACCCCCTCATGCATTCACACCAACCTTGTGTAACCCTTCTGCCCCTCTGAGTTGGAAGCAACAAGGGCCGGGTTCAGTATCCAGGGGTTCCGTTTCAATAACGCAATGCAAAACCGGCTCGAGCCCCCACCCAGTGACCTGGGACAATTACATACCACCCCCCGGGCGCCTCTAGGAGGCAATACTCCCCGACTCGCAAGCACAGAGTCCGAGTGTAGCCAAAATCCTTTTAATAAAGGAGGGAAACAATGCGGCATTACGTTGGGGAAACACCACAAACAGGATTCATAACACAAACCATGAGCAAAAGACCCACCCCCAAGTAAGTTTGGCAGTGTCCTTTTCCCCTCAGGGTCTGAAGTCCAAATCACCCCAAAGTCCAACAACCCAGAAGTCTCTGTCCCTGGTCAGTGCCGCCCCAGAGTTCAAAAGTTTATCTGCAGAGTATTACCCCCTCAGCCTGGGTGGAAATGGGGGGGGTCACACGGGGTGTTAAGGGGCACTTTACGTGGGCCGAGTCCGACTGCCCCGCTCTCCGTGGAGTTCTGCTGCAGCCTTCACCAGGAACAGCTCTGCTCCATCAGCCGCTCCAGCCGTCCCCGCAAACTGCTCCGCTCTGCTCCACTTGCTGTTCCGTGGGCCGCTCCAACCATCCCATGAGCTGCTCTGCCAGCTGCTCCACTCCACCAGCCATCCCATGAACCACTCCAGCTGTCCCCGCAAACTGCTCAGCTCTGCTCCGCTCCGCTCCAACCATCCTGAAAACTGCTCCGCTCTGCCAGCCACTTAGCAGTATATCTTCAGGCTCCCCCACTAGTTAACACAGCACTGACTGATCTCAGCTCAGTAATTTTAGCTCTTTCAGTGGTTTCAGCTTGTAGTAGGGGAGCCCCAGTGCTGGTGCACCATTGGCCCAAAGTGAATTTAGCTCAGCAGCCTCTAACTAGGCTCCTAGTAGAATCAAAATTAGTGCTGCTATTCAACAGCACAGGGAGGGGGAGGAGATACAATGGGTGTACCAGGCCCTCAAAAGGGACCCATACCATTAGGTACACATCCCTGCTCCCAACCTCTCTCAATTCACTGGGTTTTGGAACCCATATCCCTTGTCTAGCGAGTGCTACTTAGTTGATGGTGAGACCCTCTGTCATAAAACAGTCTCATAGTCCTTCATTCACATAATCAGGGTAACAACACTTTATTCCTCCTACCCCAATAACCGAGAAATTGGGGATCCCACAGCTGTCAAAGTGACCATTTTGGGCTGCCGTTGGCTCATGCTCGGCGGAGTGGGTGTATGTAGTGAGGCGGCCTGGCTCCCGACGGCCCCAGAGAGAGAGGAACCGGAACAGCCACCTCAGTGGGCGGAGCCACCGCCACCTGTTCCCGCCCCCCGGAAGTTAAGGGGCGGGACAGGAAGTATAAAAGCCCGGCCCCAGTGCTCAGTTGGAGCCCAGCGGCCGGAGAGGACAGACGCTCCTGATCGGGCTCCTGCTGGACCGAGCCTCCCTCGAGCCAGGTACCCCGAGGTGGACTGGCCGAGCCTGCCCCGAGCCCGGTACCCCGAAGAGCGGCCCGAGCGGCCCCCTGACCCGAGTCCGAAGGAGCAGCCCGACCGAGACAGCCCTCAGCACGCCGAGGAGCCCATGGTGTGGGACCCCGCTGCCGAGCCCAGCGATGAGCAGGTACCCGAGGAGGGGGAGATGGAATGTAGCCCGGGGGTAGCTGACCCCTGTCCGGCTGAGGGTACCGAGGTGCCCATGTCAGTGTGTTGCGGCCAGGATCCCCACTGACTGCAGCGGATCCACGCCGCTGTTAGGGCCCCGGGCTGGGACACAGTGGAGTGGGTGGGCCTGTGTCCCCCCTGCCACCCCACTCGCGGGTGGCAGACTCCCCCTCCTACCAGCGTTCAGGCAGAGAAGCCTGCACTTACCTGCTGTGGCTCAGCGCCTGACACAAGGACCTGAGCCCCTGTATTGTTGTGACTGCTCAGCCCCTGGTACAAGGACCTGAGCCCTGAACTGTATTGCTGTAGCTCAGCTCCTGCTACAAGGACCTGAGCCTTGAACTATTGTTTATTGCCCCGCCCTGACTAAGGGCCTGGGCTTCCTGAGACTATTGCTGTAGCTCAGCTCCTGCTACAAGGACCTGAGCCTTGAACTATTGTTTATTGCCCCGCCCTGACTAAGGGCCTGGGCTTCCTGAGACTATTGCTACTGCTCAGCTCCTGAGGCAAGGACCTGAGCCCTAAACCTAGTACTAAGTATTTGGTGCCCCGCCCTGACTGAGGGCCTGGGCTCAGCTTGTTAACTTTGTTACTGCTCAGCCTGCAGGAAGGATCTGAGCCCCCTGGATTCTTGTGTGCTGCCCCGTCCTGAGCTAGGGTTTACTGAGAACTGGTTTGCTGCCCCGCCCTGACTGAGGGTCGGGGCTTATTGACTTTATTGGTGCTCAGCCTGCAGGAAGGATCTGAGCCGAGAACTAGGGTTTGCTGCCCCCGCCCTGACTAAGGGCTGGGACTCCTTGCAGTGACCGTGTGCCTTCTGTTCAGCCCCTGCCTGAGGGGCAGAACCCCGAGACCTTCAGAACCCAAAGACTGATTTGGGCCGTGTAGTGAGGCGGCCTGGCTCCCGACGGCCCCTGAGAGGGCACGGCCCCAACAGCAGACTATTACAGTGTGCCTATGCAAAAAAGATCAGCCCCCTACGTTCTTTTCCACCAGATGTCAGGGTAGAGCTCATCCTGACTCTGCTTACACTTGCAGAAATGTATGACCTCACAGAGACACTTCACCTCAGGTAATGATTCAGGAGACAATACAAGGACTTTAACTCAACCCTGTGTGTGGTAAAAATTTCACTGAGACCTTTGGATACTCACACCAGTCTTGCCCTAGGATACAACCTCACTGAGATGCTCCAGCAACCCCACCTAGGACAATGAGTTCACAGAGAGGCCCAGGAATTCACATCAACACTGCCTGAGGAAACAAAAAGGTAGACTCTGCCTCCCCATGCCCCCCAGATAAGTCATGGCAACATTGCTTAAGGCACAAACCTTAGACCAAACCTGCCTTGGGAAGCCACAGAGACCAGGTCTCAAACCAACCCTGCTTGAGAGAATCAATGGACAGAGAGAGCCAGAGCCTTACAGAAGCCCTGCGTGCAAGCATTGACCTGAGACACTTCAGAGAGCCACAACCTCTCTGCCTGAGACAGCAACCTCTCGGTTACTCCCATGGCTTCATGTTACCCCTGAAAAAAACTGCTTTGCTTTGAAGCAGATACCTCACAGAGACCTCTGGGGTCTGTGACCAACTCCACATATCCTTACTGGGAGACATGCAGCATTGGTCACATCCACAGATCACCTTCATAAGACACTTGGATTTCAAGCTAACCCAGCTGAGACAAATCGTTCACAGACGTACACTGACTTGACAGGTCCTGTGAGCCCGATTTTAAAGGTACTTAGGTGCCTAATGATGTTGATAAGCCCCCAGGAGGATTTTCAAAAGCTCCCAGGTGCCTAACTTCCATTGAGGGCAATGTGGATCTATGGGAGTTAGGTACTTAGGGCTGGGTTCACAAAAGTATTTAGGTACCTAACTGCCACTATAGGTGCCTAAATCCCAGAATCTGTCCCCACTGGGATTCTCAAAGGCCCCGCTCAGCTGCCCTCAAGCACTGCCAGCATCTGAACTCACTTGGTGTTTAATATTTTGCTGTAAATAGCCTCTGAGCATGTGCACTGCAGTCCCCCACCAGGCAACTGGATGCTAAGCCACAGAGCAATGCATGAACCAGGGGAAGACGGGCATTCCTGCACCTAACTCCCTGCAGGGCCCGATCCAGTAGGCAGGCTCTGATCTCACCTACTGGATCGGGCTTAGGGGCTAGGGGCTAGATTACACAAAAAACAGGCGGAGGCGCTTCCTCATAACTTTAGCCCAGTGGCTAGGTACACACGTGGGAGTCCCCTCTCCACAGGGGGGCAGAAGGGATTAGAACCACAGAGCTGTAAGCTAAGAGGGAGGACATCCTCCTCCTCCCCCTGGCATCTTGCCCCGCCAGCACAGGTGCTAGCCCCAGGAGAGGGGCTGCAGCTGAGAATCCCAGGCGCAGGGAGGCGCCTCCCCACAGCCTGGATTTAGCCTCCAAGAGTCATAGAATTTAAGGCCAGAACCAGAAGCGCACCCAGAGAGGGGCAGAGCAGGGCTTGGCACACACCCCTCGGCTTGGCACCTCCCGAACAGCTGCCAATGCGCTGGCGTTACTGAATCACATTCTAAGGCACCTGTCTCTCCCCTTTCATTGTGTAGGAGCCAGGATGCTGAACTCGGGCTTCGTGGATTGCAGGGATTTTCCAGGCACCTATAAGTTAGGCCAGTGGTCCCCAACCTTTTCGTCTGGCGCCCGCCAGACGAAGGACTGTGGCAGCGGTCGAGCATCCGCCAAAATACCGCCGAAATTCGGCGGCATTTCAGCGGCGATGCCTCTCAATGATGTCGCTTGTCGGCAGCAAGTGGCATCATCGAGGCGTCGCAGCCGAAATGCCACCGAATTTCGGCAGCATTTCGGCGGATGTTCGACCTCCGGCCAGGACGCGGGCGCATTTAGATGTCCCCACAGGCACCATGGCGCCCGCGGGCACCGCTTTGGAGACCCCTGACTTAGGCCTTATGATGCTCAGCCTCGCCACACCTAAGTCCCCTCATGAATCTAGCCCCTAAGCCCACAGCCCCATGGTGCCTATCTGCATCCTTAGGCACCTAAACACCTGCACAAATCTGGCCCAGTGACAATAGATGTGGCCAGGTTCTCATGCCAGCCCTGCCTCAGACACATCCAGGCCTCACACTAACCCAGTCTGAGGCACCAAGTTTCAGAGAGACCCCCAGAGCTTCATAGCATCTCTGTCTGAAGAAGAGTTTTGCATAATAAGAACATAAGAACGGCCAGACTAGGTCAGAGTAAAGGTCCATCTAGCCCAGTAGCCTGTCTGCTGATAGTGGCCAATGCCAGGTGCCCCAGAGGGAATGAACAGAACAGGGAATCATCAAGTGATCCATCCTGTCACCCATTCGCAGCTTGTGGCAAACAGAGGCCAGGGACACCATTCCTGCCCATCCTGGCTAACAGCCATTGCTGGACCTGTCCTCCATGAACTTATCTAGTTCTTTTTTGAACCCTGTTATGGTCTTGGCCTTCACAAGATCCTCTGGCAAGGAGTTCCACAGGTTGACTGTGCATTGTGTGAACAAACACTTCCTTTTGTTTGCTTTAAACCTGCTGCCTGTTCATTTCATTTGGTGAGCCCTAGTTCTAAGCTCACAAGCTTGTCTCTCTCATCTGCTGAAGTTGGTGCAATAAAAGATGTTACTGCACCCTCACCTTGTCTCTCCGCTACAACAATCTAACAGAGACCCCTGGGTTTTAACTAACCCTGCCAAGCAATGACCTCACAGAGATCCGTATTACGACATCACGTTATAACTAGAGCCCTACCAAATTCACAGCCATGAAAAATGCATCAGGGACCATGAAATGTGGTCTCCCGCCATGAAATCTGGTCTTTTGTGAGCTTTTACCCTATACTATACAGATTTCACAGGGGAGACCAGCGTTTCTCAAACTGGGGGTGCTGACCCAAAAGGGAGTTGTGGGGGGGGGTCGCAAGGTTATTTTAGGGGGGTCGCAACTCATGGTATTGCCGCTCTTACTTCTGTGCTGCCTCAGAGCTGGGTGGCCAGAGAGCGGTGGCTGGTGGCCGGGCGTCCAGTTTCATGCCACCCTTATTTCTGCGCTGCTGCCTTCAGAGCCGACGGCCGGAGAGCGGTGGCTGCTGGCTGAGGGCCCAGCTCCGCGGGCAGCAGCGCAGAAGCAAGGTGGCAATAGCATACCAGGCCACCCTTACTTCTGCGCAGCTGCTGGCGCCTCTGCCTTCAGAGCTGGGCTCCCAGCCTGCAGCCGCCACTCCCCAGCTCCCCAGCTCTGAAGGCAGCGCCACCACCTGCAGCAGCACAGAAGGGTAACAAGACCGTAGCCCCCCCATAATAACCTTGAACCCCACCACTCCAACTCCTTTTTGGGTCAGGACCCTACAATTCCAACACTGTGAAATTTCAGATTTAAATAGCTGAGATCATGAAATGTGTGATTTTTAAAATCCTGTGACCATGAAATTGACGAAAATGGATCCTGAATTTTCTAGGGCCCTAATTATAATGTGGTGGTGCCTAGAGACCAACCAGGTCAGGCCTTGTGATGCTGGATGCTGTGTGGACGTAGAGTAAATGAGCTCTATCCCAAAGAGCTTCCAGTCGACAAGACCAGACATAGCAGGTGGGTGGGACAAAAGACTGGGTCAGGCTGGAAGGCGAGAAAGACAAGGCAGCAAATACAGTCGATGGGCATAGTTCTTAGCCAGCTGGGCAGAGACCACCGCTCAGCCCTGGCTAGCCCTTATCAGGGCAGAGTTTCCTGTGTGCCTTACAGGAAAGGAGGTACTTGTAGGCAGATCAGATGGTGGCTTTACAGATCCTTGCGTTTAAGATCAACCCTGCCATAGGCAAGCACCCTCTGGGGCCTCCTCGCACCATCCCTGCTGTAGGCATCCACCTTGGAAACATCCCCACCGTGCACGGCAGGAGCCACACCTGAGGCAGGCAGCTCGTATGGCCCCTTCGTCAGCCAGGCACCGGGAAAGGCAGGTCCAGGTGGAAGCCAATTTCTTTTTCCAGACACTGCTTTATTCCCAGCAGCAGCAGCCGTGCCTACAGGAGCTGGCCATGAAATAACAAAAGATACCCAGGTATGTACAAAACCCAGCTCCTTCCTAGAGGTACCAGTGCCGCAGCCCCTTGCTGTGCCCTCCAGCGAGCGGGTACCTGTGGCCAGGGCGAAGATGCCTGGTACATCTGATAGGCAGTCAGAGACTGACGCACTTTGTGTTCCTTCACATGGGATAAATCGTCTCTTTTACTCAGTGAAATGTCCCTGCATTTACTGGGTGGAGGTGATGAAACCAGGGGCTTTGCTTGCATTGCTACACCTGTCTCTGCCAGATCCTCCCAGGATCTGTGACGTGCTCTGTGTGTAATTTATTTCCCTGGGCCCTTTTAGCGTACAGAGAAAATGTACAATCATGCTCCGCCAAATGTCTTTAATCGGGGGCTATTGAGGAAAGATAACAGAGTGTGTTCAATTTCCACCTAGTGTCAACTCAACCTGGATTTTTGCAAATACAGTAACCAGAAGGTGGGTGAACCTATCAGAAGAGGATAATCTCTATAATACCCACAGAAAGAATCAGGTACAACAGCAGCTGATAAGGGCAGCAACCACTGATCTCGCACCAAAATACATGGCTATGAAACTAAACTCACTTCTGACATAGTTCAATAGACAACGTGTCACCCGCTGGGAGATGTCGGCCTCCCAACCATTCTCTCTAGGAACCTGATGGCAGGCGGGTCCTGCATTCCTATTGTCCATTAACTGATGTTTGTTGGAGCATGATTCAATTGTGGAAGAACAGCTCCGAGACAGCACAGGGCATTGGTTATTTTTTTGCCTTAAAAATATCAGGAATGTTAAAGAAGAAAGGAATATGGGTCCCTGTTTTTGCTCTAAGACGTGCTATCAAGGAGAGGATCTTAGGGATGAATCTTTTGTCTTAATAAAAGCAGCAAGATCACTGAATCTTTAACAAAGATGTCCCTTCTCCCAAGAGTGTATTGGACATTGGAATCATCATCGTATACCTAGCTCGTATACAGCACTTTTCATCAGCAGATCACTTTCTCCAATAGTTTTAAACAGCCTTCCCCTCTCTCTTGCTCCATGTGGAAGTAGAGAAAGAACTGACAGGGATTTGTAGGGGATCTTAATGCATGACAGTCTCTGTTAGCAAGAGTTAGGCTAACTGTAACCCTAATAACGCGAGATTTGTAGAAGCGAGGATTGTGTGAGGCGAGTGGAAAAGAACTGTGTGAGAAGTTGTTTCGACCTTGTGTAGATAATGTGTAGATAATACGAAATGTAGACTGGAGTCTCTTAAGTGAGAAAAACAAGATATCAGGATGACCGATGTATAAACAAATGCAGCTATTGCTTATTATTGTCTGTAACAAACGTATAAATGCTTGCTGTAATTGTTTACCTGTTGAGAGACCTGTCCGGGACTGGGACGACCCTGTGTCCTAGGGCACTCCCTCCTTCAATTGCAATTGCTTGAGAAATAATAAAGTATCTGACTCTGCTGCACTCAAACAAAAAGTGAGAACTGAGTTTTTCTCCGACATCCATTTTCAGTCTCTTGTGATGCCATAATCCCACATTTTCTTTTGTCACCCTATAGGTTCAGGGCAGACAAGACCTGAATTTCTAATGTAAAAAGAACCTCTGTTGTTTAACAAAACCATTTTTTTTCCTTTGCAGGTCACTTTTAAGGCAGATTCTCAGTAAAGCTCATTTTAAACAGGGAGGTGGTGGAGGCAGAGCTCCAGGCATTGTCCTAGCTAGGATTCCAAGAAAGGTTTGGGGAATTATTTTGCTGCTTGGGGATTTTTTCATATAGCCTATATGTGAAATCCTACAGCACGTTGGTGTTTTTGATGCTGTGAATAAAACTGGACCCCAGTGAAATCAATGGGAGCTTTGCCATTGACTTAAATGGAGCTAGGATTTCACCTTGTATCATCTACCCCTACTCACAGCAGGTATGAAAATCACCATCCACCGGGCAGGTGTGCTCCCCGCATTGCTGCCACATGGAATAGTTTCACAAAACGTGACCAGGCCAATGACCAGACCGGGCTTTGTAATGTGACAGGAGGAAGAAATGCTTCCCTCCTGAAAGCCACTCCATGTCAGGCAGGTTCAGAGGCGGGTGCGCAAGGACAGAATTGTAAAGGAAGCGGTGAAAGGAAATGCACGTCATGAACCAGGGGGCTTCTGCTCTTTAAAAGGCCTATTTGTGGACACTTTAATGCCCACCTGGGTTGCCACATCAGGGCATTCAGTGCTAACAGCATCTGTATCAGACTGGGAAGCCACTTTAGGTTTGCAAATCCAGACTGAATAACTCTGTAATGACCCAATTCTTCCAGATTAGCCCTGGCCAGCGGGAGTCCTGCTGCAGCCAGCTAGATAAAACCCACTTGGAATTTTGGGGCCACGCCTACAGATGATACTCCAGTAGAGCGTTGGTGCTACTATCATACTAACCTTGGGATAGCTCGGCTTTTCTGATCGATCCTATCTCACAAACTCCAGCCAAGATCTGCCCAATTTGCAGAAAGTGCTGGGCCACCCACACTCTGAGCATCAAGCCACAGTTTGGGTCCTCAAACACTGAAGCTCCCCAAATTGCTGTCGCTTTTGAAAATCTTGCCCAGGCCCATCCCATTTTCCAGAAAACAAGTCCTCTGGCAGAGGAGCAAGCATGAAAAAACTGAGGCAGATTGATTGAGTCTGGGCCATGTTAGGAGGATGTTTAAAATCAGGCTGACAATGGACGTGACGTGGTTACAATGATTGTCTCGCTGTAATGTGAAAATTTCTATGCACCTCAGGAATTAATCACGGCAAATGGAGACGATTTTCCCCTAGGGAAGTGGAGGGATCAAAATTTCAAGAGGAAAAAAATTCCCTCCTGCTTTAACAAACTCCAGTGCATTTAGAAAAGTTTTTCCCTTTAACTGTGCTGCCCCGATGCATTGTGGGAATCTTGCCCTGCTACATGAAACAGTCTGTGAGGTCTGAGCACAAAAGAACGAGGGCAGAGAAAGCTGTAATCATGCCGAGGGTCTTGTGGCTAATGGTATAACTAAACCTGAGGTATTTTTGTCTCTAAAACCCATTTCTTGCCTAATGCTTCATTTCTGCCAGCAATGCTGCTCTCTCCCACTGCTGATTGGACTCAGCCCTCTGCAGCGTCCGTTTCATCCAATAATAGCTCACCATGTACAGAAATATGACAAAGGGATTGCAAATCAGTGCTTCCACCAGGCCCCAGGGGGCAGAGGTGAGGGTTCCTTTGCACGAGCTCTTTCTTGTAAATATTTCATTGAATTCAGACACATGAGAACGAAATTAACACAAAAAAGAGCCCAGGAAGGCACACGCAGACCCTTCGGCATCCTCCTAGATCTCTGGCACTGCTAGCAGATAGCTGGGTGATGGCAATGTATTCTGGGGGTTTGCATGCAAATACGCATTCCAGCGCCCTATCACAGTCCATGCAAATTGTGGTTTGTTTCCTGCTGTGCTAATGAAACCCTCTGAAATAAGTCTCTTGCTGTGCAGAACTCATTGGCAGTGTGTCTTGCATGGGGCCCTGTCTCTCAGTTGCCCCTACGCAAATAATAGCAGCTCCTCTGATGCCAGAGGGTTTGGCTCATAGAGAGAATTTTAATGATTGCGTAGCTGCAGTTTGGAGCCCTCCTGTGCATGGGGCGGGGCGGGGCGCGGGGTGGAGGGTGTTACTCTGTCAACTGGCCCCGGGAAAGGGCAGGAGCTTATTTCTAGACCGACTGCCGCTATTTGGGTCTCATTCTCCAACAGTAAAGCTGGATGAGGGACCTGAGGGCTCAAGGCAGCAGCAGGACACAAGGGGTTAACTGGAAACCCCCGACAGAGACCTGACAATGGAGTCACATGCTCTGGAAAACACCAGCCGAGCTTCTCCTAACCCGAGAACTGAATGCTTCCGCTGGCATCTCTCCAGACCCCAGCGAACCTGGGAGGAGGGGCGGGCGCCGAAGGGCCCTGCTCGAAAAGCGCTAGAAGCAATCATCTGCTTCGTCTGGTGAGAGAAAGCCAACGGCACATTTCATGCCCCAGCCTAGCCCGGCCGGTTTAAAGAGAAGCATTTGGTCTAGTGGTGAAGGCGGGGGGCTGGGGCTCAGAGCCTTGGTGCCACGCTCGGCTCTGCCACAGCTTCAGCGCGACCTCAGGTCAGTCATTTTGCCTTGGCTTCCCCAGCTGCGACGTGGGGCTCACGCTCTGGGCCTGCCGCGCCAGGACTGGCCAGGGCTGACTCACTGATGCTTCACAAGAGCTTTGACAGCCGTGGATGGAAGACACAGAAAACTTTCCTGTCACAAAGGTTTGGTGCCCAGGATTTAAGACCCTGAGTGAGTAGGAGAATATAAAGGCTTGTACTGATTAACCTCCACGACCCCGGGGACTCAGGGCCATAGGCCGCCAGCCTGTCCTTAGCAAGTACAGGGCACACATGGCGTCCTGAACCCAGGCAAACAAAGCAGAGGCTGATTTGCACCGACGAGCCGACTGTTGAGTTATGTGTCGTTATTAACTCGCCACGTCTGTTGTGTGCCCATTTGGGCCCTGAAGGCGTTTTGAAGTTTTCCATTGCACCGCCAAGCCAAGTCTCGCTCTCCTGTTCCCAGGCACAGACTGGTACCGCTCGTCCTGGGCATTATCACAGGATGATAAGCACACACCGGGCTCGTGTGTCTGAGCGAGCGGGTGATATTGCCATCTAATGGCCGAGCCAGAGAGAGGATAAGAAACCTACAACTAGCATCAGCCGAGGTGATGGAAAGGGACGAGATGCCACCACTGATCACACAGGAGGGAGACTGGGGGACCCTGGTATGAGGGGGGGGACAAACAGAGTCACTGGCATGGGCAGAAAGGGGGAATGGGGATGCACACAGCCACTGGCATGGGAGGAGAGGGATGGATGCTGATATGGAAGGAAGAGAGAACTGGGGGCAGAGAACCCTGGCAGGGGGGTGTTTCAGGCCGTCCCTAAAATAGGTGGGGACAGGAGGGTGGCACACAGGTTGGAACAGAGGGATGCAAGGAGCCGTGGGTGAGCTCAGCCTACAGAAGATACAACGTGTGCAACCCCCTGGTATAGCAGCATGAGCGTGCATAAGGCTTCATCTCCAGTGTACTGTGCATCTTCCAGGAGAGCCCAGGACTGCTCTGAAGATGGTAGCAGAGGCACAGCACCCAGCCAGGCCTGCACAAACCAAGGGAGGGATTCTGGAGTGCCCAGGTTGAGCCCTGAGTCCAGGGAGGTGAGGAATGGAAAAGCAGGAGAGTCAGCCGTGAGTAGAGTTACCAAGGAGCTCAGAACTGGAGTCGCAGAAGGTACTTCAGTCAGAACTGAGGTGCATGGGCAGAGCTGTGTGGGAGCAGGGCACTGGACTAGCAGGAAGAGGCTCTGGGGCAGGATGGAGGAGTAGCAGTCTCAGAGTCTGATTACCAAGTTCAATCAATTATTTTTTATTGGAACAGGTATTTCTGGGCTCTCCCCACCTGTGGCTTTCGCTAGCTAGAGGATTCTCCCGGTGAGCACAGAGAAGGAAGGCTAGCAAGCAGAAAGACAGGCTCAGGATTTAGCTATGACTTGAAAGGGCTGCCATGCAGGCTAGATGGGCTGAATCTCCTGTAACTTAAAAGCGGAGTTTGATCTCTATTTGAGTAATTGTAGTGCCGGCTAAATACTGTATTGGCAGCCCGTGTGTCACTGATCACATGCTCTGCCCAGCTCAGCAGCTGGGTTTTAACAGAGATATTTTTGGTAGCACAGATGCAGATTCCATCTCTCAAATCTTTAAAGCTTATCAAAGATTTTTCCATTTGCAACCCCATGCATTCTTAACCGCCGAGATCTTCTTAGGCAGAATAAACACAGAAATGCCTCTCTTCCCAGCTTTGCTGCTAAACCCGAAGATGATTATAAAGCTAAATCCCAGCATATGGCCCAAATGCCATTCTTGCAAACTTGTCGCCGTGTCTTGCACAGGATGGTGGGTTAACCCTTGGCCGCTCCTTTGGACAACGCGCTAGCTTGGTGAGGAGTCTGCAATGAGCGCGTGGGCCAGCGGCACTCAGGAGACAGAGAAAGGAGGAGCCATTGTCTCGCAGAAGGGGCTGAAGTCTGGAGTGGGGGATCCCTTGTGTCTGGAACGTCTGGGACCAAGCGCTGGCCACACCTGTGCTCAATCCTTCAGGGGCCGCCTCGCGGAATCAAGGGAATTATTCAGGGAGTAAGGCACGGCCACCTGTGTGCAAGGGAACTGTGAGCCAGCCCTTAGGCAACACCCAAACTTTGTCCTTGAAACAAATGGCAGAATCCTGCCCGGAAAGGCCGGCTGCTCCCGAGAGCTAGGCTGCCCCTGGTGCAGGAGGGAGCCCCACAGCTGGCCCCGTCAGCCTCACTCCCTCCCCACTGTGGCCAGAGTGGTGCTTGTCAGGCATTCAGAGGGTGAGGCCCTGGAGAAGGGGAGCTGTGTCTGCGGGGCCTCTGCTCCCCTCACTGAATGCCACGAGGACCCTCCTGAACATGCCCAGTAGCAGCTCCCTCACTGCTTGAGAGAAGGACACGTCTGATTACTCCCCTGTGCCTTGACCCAGGAGCTCATTCTCCAGGCAGATCCCCTGCCTGCCCCCATCTCTCTGGGAGCACTACGCTCCCTAACCACTGCATCTTTCAGAGTGAAACTGCAGGTTGTGCAGGATTAGGCCAGTTACTCCTCCCATAGCAGTTGGCACTTTCGCACGCTCTGCCCCGTCACCTTGCGGGTCCCTGTACGGCCGGTCCTCTGAGCTCCTGGGTGCTTCGACTATACTATTACTACTAATAGTAACTGTGCAGGCTGCTCAGGGCTGCCTCGTACGTGAATTGATCGAGGGAAGTGTGTGGTGGTGGGATGTTTGCATTGGCAGGTCTGAACGCAGGGTCACCATGGCACCGAGACACGCGTTATCACAGGGTGGTGCAACATGATGCTGTTACATGGGCCCTGAAACCAGCCGTGAAGCTAAGCAGGCAAAAAGCAGCAGATGATCCCAAACCAGGGCAGGTACCTAGGTACCTTAGGACCAACTGGATGTTTATAAGGAGCCCATAAGCATCCAAGGAAGCTGACACTTTTTATATCATTGTCCGTCCAGCATTGGAGCAAGTAGGAGGCTAACACTGGGCTCCACCCACATTTGCCCTGTCATAAGCAATGCAACTTTTTATTAGAAATTAAACTTTGTAGCTTGGTCTCATCTCTGACCTGCCCCTGCTAGAATCCTTAGTTGTGTCTTCAACCCATAGCCGCTCTCTCTGGTGGCCCTACTCTCTGAAGTACTGTATTAATAAATCAGACTTTAATTAGACCACCAAGATACACAGGTGCCTAAACTGAATCCTTTCGAGATGATAGGGCAAGGGTTAGTTCAGTAGTTTGAGCATTGGCCTGCTAAACCCAGGGTTATGAGTTCAATCCTTGAGGGGGCCATTTGGGAGTTGGTCCTGCTTTGAGCAGGGGGTTGGACTAGATGATCTCCTAAGGTCCCTTCCAACCCTAATATTCAATGATTCTAAGTACCTCAGATAGACGTCATCTCCTTTGTCCCCTCCACTCCACATCTCCTCAGTCCGCTCTCACCAAACTGTCTCATCCTAACCCTCCACCATCTCCAAGGTCTGTTGCTTCTAGCCGCTCATCTCCACATAGACTACCCCAATCTGCTGCCTATCCATCCAACCACTCCATCAGCAGAGGGCTTCTTCCATTGTCAGTTCTCCTGTCTCTGAAAGTCCTACTGACTCATTGCTTCTCCCCAACTGACACAATGGCTGGAGAGACACGGGCTGCGGATTCTGTGTCTGACCAAGTGGTGATGCCCTTTCCTTTCCCATGCAGACCTCACCTCGCTCATACAGACCTGCTGCTAGCAACCACAGCTGGCTGGGAAATGGTTTTCCCGTCCCAGGAACATTTTTGCACTTTTGAAGAATTTTCTCATCCTGAATTGGGACAGTCAAAAACTCAAAAAGTTTTGTGACCTGAAATTCCAAATATTTTTCATTTTGGATCAATCAAAATGTTTTCTTTCTATAATTTCAAAAAGTTTAATTTTGATGACAGCCATTTTAAAAACTTTCTCTCTAATTAGCTTCAATTTCAAAAGGAAAAGTCTGTTTGAACCAGAAAACTGGAATTCTTTTGTGGCGAAAATGTCAAAAATGGGACATTTTGACAAGTTTGAATTTTTTTTTTCAAAAAATTTTCAAGGTGGGAAATTAATCAAAACGGTGCAAAAAGCTGCAGTGTGGCCGAATCAGCATTGAAAAACCAAACATTTAATCAAAACATTCCCACTGCCAGCCCTATCCAGGGCTGACCATGAAGGCTGCAGCTGCCCTGGATGGGCAGGAGGAGTGAAAGCAGATTGCAACTGTGTTCTGATCATGCTCTGCCTGCCAATCCACTGCCAGGTGCTGGGCACAAGCTACAAAGCCTGTATAGCCAAGGCCAGAGATACCCAAAGAACCCGGCCTCCCTCTCTGACCCAGCCTACTGACTGCGTCCCTCTGCAATGCTTGACTTCACCGCCCCAAGGAGCGATCAGCCACCACCGGGATGGGTGCAGAGAGAGCCCTGCAGGGTGCAGCTTGGGCAGCCCCATAACAGGAGTGTGATTCCCTGCCACACCCACGGGAAAGATGCTCCCTGCCCTGAGGAGCTCGCGGTCTGAGGCAGCAGCTGGGCGTTCCCAGGCAGACCCTGACCATGTAGCTCCGGAGCCAGGTCACGTTGTCATTGCTTGGTGCAGCGTCGGAACGATGCACGGGGAAATGTAGCTTGATGCTTCAGACGGGAACAGCAGCTCGGGTGACAGTGAGTCCAACAGCAGCTGCTGCAGAGAGCCAGGCTGTCCTGCCAAGGGAACTTCTCCCACCTCTAGAGTTGGCCACGTGTTTGCTGTGCAGCACCAGGGCCCTGTCCCAGCCTGCTAGCCCAGAGAGGAGAGGCCACATCGCTGAGGAGCTGCAGACACAGCAGGGATTCCTCAGGACTAACCCAGCCCTGAGGCTGGTAACTCTCCTCCACCCCCACACTCCCCCACACAGGTTCCTTGCTCCCAGTCCCGGTTCACACAGAAAGTTGGGACTCTTGGGACTGGTGGAGGCCAGCTGTAACTGCAGCAGCTGGAAGTGGAGTGCAGGTCTTGATGCCGACAGAAGGTGTTTCTACCTCAGCAGCAGCAATGTGAGCAAAAGGCTCAGTGGCTAGGCAGCTGGCCTCGGCTGCAGGAAACCTGGCTTCAAGCCCCGGCTCTGCTACAGCCTGCCTGGGGGACCTTGGGCTAGTCATTTAGCACTACCCTACTGCACATGAGTTAATCAGGGTCAGGTCCTTGGGTGGTGCAGCGATGGGGGATACAGACGCACGGGAGAGAGATTTCCTATAAACAATCAACGCAAGCAAAGAGAAGGAAATGGCGTCACACAAATCACCATCTCCCAGTGGTTTGTGTCGCACACTAAAGTGGTGTAATCCACGTGCGCTGCGTTGACGTCTCAACCTCAGGGCTGCGTATTCACTAGCAGAGTTTGGTGCTTTGCCAAAGAATCTCTTCAATCAAAGAAACGAGAAGACAAAGTACCTGACGCGAACTGACGCTGGGGAGCCAGCGAGAGATTCACATCCCACCGGACGGAGGGACTCCAGACCAGCAGGTGGTCCAGTCGGGATGTGCTGCCTTTCCACCCTATCCCAAGCAAGCGGAGGGTAGCTCCTGAGCCGGGCTAAGGGGAATGAATTCCTGCCGATTGCCCTCTCCTCCAGCAGAGGGCGCCAGGGGCCTGGTTCCCTGCCAGTTGTTCCCGGAGAGGCTGACAACTGGAAAAATGAGATTGACTATAAAAAATACAAAGAAAGGAAACATTACGACAAACTAATTACAAAGGCGAAAGCACATTTGCCTTGGCAATAAAGCACACGTGGCAGCTGGGGCTGCAGTGGGGATTTGATTGTTACCCTAATATGATTCATGGCACAAATAAAGGACAATTTGACTTTACATTAGAGCTTTACAAGAGCCTTAATTTTAGTGGGGGTGCGTCTTAAATATTGCTTTGGCAAGGAGCCTCCGCTGGCTAATGCAGACTGAAGAGCCCTCGGCCTGCTCCTTATTGCAGCCCATTCGTTTTCCTTTAATGATTTGCCAGCAGCTGAGCATGGCACCATCAGCAGCACTTTAAATCAGGGAGCTCGTGCACCACAACAGGAAGATCAATATTCAGCATCTTGGCTCCGCTGCCTTCCAGCCTGGCAACCCTGATTTCCAAATGTTCCCACTGCCCCTCATTCGTGGGCAGCCTGAGCTAAATGCCCAGTGGAACGTGGAGGGTCCTTAATGAGCTGACAGGCCGGTGTGCAAAGTGCTGCTGGGGGGATTCTGAGCCACTGGGCAAGCGCAGAATTAACGTTCTCCACAGATTTTGTTTCCCCTGCAGCTTCTGACAGGGAGGCAAAGGGAAGCTGCCATTGCACCTTTTGCCCAACAGGTGATGTGAGACGAGAGAGCAGCTGGCTCAGGGGCTGGAGCAGCCAGCCATGGAGAGGGAGAGGGAGGCTGCCTTCCTCAGTGCCCTGCTGGCGGGGCCAGGCGAGAAGACATGGGATGTGGTGGGGATGCACAGCGCAGGACACATGGGGCTGATGGGGGGACACACAGATTGGGGTTCAGAAGGGCTAGTGGGGGGGACAGAATGGGGCAGGGGCACAGGAGCTAGTGGGGTGACAGCACTGAGCGAGGGGCTGAATGGGAGGGAGGTACCAGGCCACAAGGGGATGGGGGCAGTGAGGGTGCAGGGACACAAGGGGACAGGGTCTGATGTACCTGACTGAATGGGAGAGGCTAGGGGACTGTCAGGGTCTACATGGGGGAGGCTCCCCAACTCCCTAACAATTGCTGTCCCCAAAACACCTGTTCCATACTTCTCCCACCCACACCCAACAACCCTCCAAGTTCACCCCCAGGCTCCTTCCCAGCAATTACTTCCCCCCCCCCGCGAGCTCCTCTGTTACCCCTGACTCCTCCAAGCCTTTGCACTGCTTCTGAGGGGGCAGGAAATACAGTTCTGTGTTGTAGTTTAAATGAATTATTATTCAGAGCTCTGTATCAAAATGCCTAGGAAGGAATCTATTGTCAAAAAACATTTCCTGAAACTTTTTTGCTGTCTATTGTTACAGGCACACTTGCTGACAGGTATTTTGAAAGAAATTACCAAAATAATCGACAGTGGCATGACTATACTGTATTATTTTGACAAATAAAATATGCAGAATTTTGAAATATCGTGCGCAGGATTGTTAATTTTTTGGCGCAGAATTCCCACCAGACTAGCAAAGCCACAGAGATCACATGGCTGACGGGATCCCTCACTGTGCTGGAGGGCAGAGCTAATGGGCTGGCTTTTGGGAGGTTCACCAGCTCTCCACTCCCCATCGCTGGTGTGCAGTGACCAGAGTGTTAACAAGTCATGAGTCACAGACACTGAGTGATCCCAGAGAGGGCTCGGGCTCTCTCTCAGGTGCTGTGCAGCACCAGGTAAATGGATGGGCTAGGGCTGCTCCTCCTGAGCTGGGTGGTTATTAGCAGTGGCTCTAGCTGGCTGAGTCGCTCGCTAAGCGAAGAGGAAGGGAAGGTTATTAACTGCACATGGGTTCCACCTTGCCGGGGACTCGTGGCCCCGGGTGCACAGCTGCACCGCAGAAGCCCAGCCTAGCCCAGGGCTGTTGTCCCGGGATCTCAGAACAACCAAGGGCCCCAGCCTGTGAGTTTGGCCTCACTGAGGACCCATGGCCCTGGGAACTCGACTGGGCAGAGGAACCAGTGACCCTGGAAACTCAGCCACACCAAGTCAGGCAAAACTGCTCCCTTCCCAAGGCCCCACGGAGACAAAGGGCCCAGCCCGGCCCAGCCCTCAGCCCGTGTCATTCACACCAGTGCTACCGGGGTGACATGCCCCCTCTCCGACCTGCACTGGTGGGAGCGTAGCCCAGGCCCAGCATCACAGGGCGACTGGCCCCTCCCAGGAGTTAGGGGCCAGCCCCCGGCGCCCCACCCAGCTCTGCTCTCCACAGGGGAACGGGGCAGCCACACAACAGCTCGCCCCCAGCGATACGAGAGAAGCCAGTGGGAGCCGAGAGCTCGCCTGGGGGAGAGGCCTGGCTGCTCTGGGTGTGCTGCCCTCTCCCGGCCCTGGGGGAAGCGCAGGATTAAAAGGGGCCAGCTCAGAAAAGCCGACTGAGGGCTGCAGCCGGCCTGTGTTATCAGCCCAGACCCCACAAGGGGCTGCGGGAGCCTTGCCCCCGGCAAACAAGGGCTGGACTCAGGGCCTAGGGCGTAACGAGTGGGACCCTGCAGGCGAGGGCGTTCCTCCAGCCTGGGCAGCTTCGGGGGAGGGGTAGATGGGGGAGCAGCGGCAGAACCCCTCAGGGCCGGGCTGTGCCCCCGGCGGTGTCCTGGGGATGGCTCCCTGCCACGCCCAGCCTCTCTGACGTCTCTGATCACGGTGCTGGGGGCTGTGTGGAGAGAGGAGGAGTCTGGCCGGCGCCCACCACTGGGCTATTCATGCACCAGAGTTTCGCTGATTTACACTAACGAGCAGGGGACAGAAAGCCGCTCGCACCTCCTCCAGGAGCTGGCAACCTCCACCTGGGGGTTACACCTGTCTGGGGCTTTTGTGCCACCAGGCAGCTAGCCCAGCAGTGGGCTCTGTCGGCCCCGACTGAGCACGTGACCTTGCTCCTGCTGGAGGTGCTCGTGGAGTGTGAGGGGCTCTTTGCCTGGTGCATGGACACTTGGGGTGACAGTGACACCACCTAGCTCGTAGACAGCACTTTTCAGGCCTGGATCTCCAAGTGCTTTAGGAGGGATGTCAGCATCGGTATCCCCGACTGGGCAGGTGGGGAAACTGAGGCACGCCGCAGGGAAGTGATTTGCTGAAGATCACTCCGCAGGCCAGCAGCAGTGCTGGGAAGAGAACCCAGGTCTCCTGAGTCCCCCGTGCCACCCTGAGTTCTTCTCAAAGCCAATAACCCAGTGAGTACCCAGGGCGCTCTGCTCCGTCCTCTCCCGAGCTCCCACAGAGCCACAATCTGCCACTAACAGCTCAAATCCAGTTGCAGACTCTCCATGTATTCTAGTGACTCTTTGAACCATTTGGAGGAATCCGGATCTAGCTTTTCCATTACGGACGCTCCCTACCCATCAGACTCCGTTCTCGGGGCATTAGCATTCCGCTCGCCAAAGTGCCTGGTAGTAAAGGTGGCGCCACCTTTTTTCCTCCCACCAATCCACAGAAGGAAGCAGCTGCATTTTTCTCCTGTGGGGAGTGTGCTGCAGAGCCAGAAAACAGCAGCTTCACAAGCAATCCAGTATTATTAATAGCAATTATTATTAATACTAGACGGCTCTTCAGCTTGGTAGACTCGTGTTTTCTGGGAGATTGCCAGGCTGTCGGGGTGTCTGGGGGCAGAGAAGCAGCAACTCTCAGCACGACAGATTGAGTCTCTCCCTGCCACCGCAGAACATTTGTGGTCAGGTTTACAAACAACAGACAAACACGGCTTGCTGCTAGCACTCTCCCTCCTGGCAGCTCGTTCCGACTCCAGACATAAGACTGAGTAAGACAGAGACAGTTCTGTCCGGGGAGCAGCACTTCAGGAGGGCAGAGTGCCAGCGGAGGGACAAGATGAATGCGAAGGAAAGGAACAGGCTCTGCTGCAAGTGAAACACTCCCTCAGTTCTAGTGGGGTGATGCTAGGGGAATTTGCTGGCGTGTGGGGGCCGCATCTCTTTTGCTGCCGAGATGCAGCCCCGTAACCTATTGAATGAGCTGGCCCAGGGGCTAACCTGGACCTTGGGTGACCTGCTCTGCCCCAGGTTCCCCCTGGGCAAGGTACTTAGTCTCTGGCCTTCAGGTCCCCTCTCTACAATGGAGATAACAGCTCTGCCCCGCTGCACAGGGGCTTGTGACGGTAGAAACACTAGTGAGTGTGCGGGGCTCAGATGCTACAGGGCGGGGCTGCATGAGGACAGCTAGACAAACATGGCGTGTGGTCGCCCTCTAGTGGCTGGCTCAGTAGAGGATAACAGCCTACTCCTGCTTGCAGCATTTCTGTGTTAGCACAAAAGGTAGTGGTTGGTGCTTTGGTGCTGTGTGTCAGGTTCAAGCCCTGACACTTCCTAGGGTGGGATGGGGATTGTTACACTGTCGCTGGTGATCTTTGGAGGGTACCATGCCAGAGTTCCCACTTTGGCTTCTTTGCTTTTACTGTGCTTGGTTTTCCCCTCTGGAATCCCTGGACTTGTGGAGGTTTAATGTAAGCAGCAGGTAAAAGCAGCTGGTGCTTTGGTAACTGCTGATCATTAGGGATAAGAGAATCTGCTGCCCTGTGGATTCGTTCTGCCTCCTGCACCCAGGACAATCACCACACAATGAAAGAGCCACCAGTCACCCGCAGGGCTGTCATCTTGCAACCTGCTGGACACAGCTGAAGCTGCGGGCCTGCCTCGCTCCTGGGTGGCTGGAACTGCCACCTGGCTTGGATACCTGGCCGGCTCTGGATACTGTTGCTTCTGCAGCAGAAAATCCTGTAAGTCTCTAAATAAATAGGACCTGCCAGTGCCTTGATGCAGTCCCTGCATACCAGATGGATTGCACCAACCCAAGCACCCTCTGTTCTGGCTGGAACAAGTGTGCCATCTAGTGGTTAACTGCATTCATGGCGCTAGAATTGGTCCTGCAGATAGCCCAGGATTTCTTACTATAGGCTGGTGATACTCGGACCTTGGAGGTTCGGGAGCCAAATTAGTGCTCAGCATTACCCACATGAGCCACAGTCGTGTGACTTCATTGTTTAATTTGCTATAATAAGAGATAGAGAGAGAGAAAATTCTCACAGCAAGTAAGTTAATAATGTAGTGCAAGTTGATAACTTAACTGGTTAATAACATAGTAAAGCATCCTGATTGGTTAATAACGTTGATTGGTTAATAATTAAATCACACGGGGTTTTCATATGTGCTGCAAAGAGCCACTTGCATCTCGTGAGCCTCCGTCTGAGTATCACTGTTATAGGCATATAACTCCCCAAAGTCTTTACGGCCTCTCAAAAGACAAGGGTGGCGTTCCAGAGAGCTCACACTCCCTTGTTCACTGGCTCTCAGGGCCTGCTTCCAGCTTTATGGCTGCAGCCTAAACTCAGACTCAGAGCCTTAGGAACTTAGTGCCTTTCTTACCACTATTGTGATTTTTTTAAGTACATACAGAACATGATTCTAATTAAACTAAGGGCTGTCCAGATTTCAAATACCCATGATACGTTTCTGCTGGCAAGTAATTGGAATGCAAACCCTCTGTTTTCCTCTGCTGTTTTACAGATCAATCAAATACAAAGGTTTGTTTTTCAAACTTATTATGTTCACTTTATTTTTCTGTGAAATTAGCTCAGGCCTGGAGCTCACGCTCTGTTAAATTCCAGCCAACGCTCTCTCTCCACACGCTCACAGTGTGGTGCCCACCGCCGACCTGGGCTTATGGTTTGTTTATTTTCCCTTTGAGAAGAGGCTGCAAAAGCACAGAGAAAATACAGGAGTAACTGTGTACGTGGGAGAGGGACGTTCCAAGCTCCGATGTACTGCCCTTTGTCACAGACACCCTGTCTGATGATTCTTCACTGAGAGCTACATTCTCCTCTCAGCTCTGCAGAGCAGCAGGGCGGACTAACATTTTGCTCTCCCTGTGCATGTGGGGTCCCCAGGGGAAGGCTGGTCTCAGATGGAGATGCACAATGCAGAGCTCCGAGCGCACTATGCCCTAACTTTGCACTCCCAGGGCCAGGTTCTCCGCTCACTACCCCGGGTGTAAATCCAGAGTAACTCCTGAAGCCCCTGGTGTTAGACACTTGTACAAAACTGGGGTGAGAGGGGACTCAGCCCCCCAGCCTCTACCACCAGGCATTTGGATTTGCTGATAAAACACTTGGTAAAACGCTTGGTAAAACACAGCGGAAGACGCAGCCCGTTGCATTGAAAGGGGGGTTGGGTCTCAGGCCCAACAAGGGACAAGCTGTTAACCGAACTCTTGTTCACTGTTACAGTGTTAAACGGGTCAGCCACGGTAAGAACTACCGTGCAAAGTGCACCCTTTGTCCTGCTCTGGGTGCTGTGAT
Organism: Mauremys mutica; assembly: GCF_020497125.1. Classification (NCBI taxonomy): domain Eukaryota; kingdom Metazoa; phylum Chordata; order Testudines; family Geoemydidae; genus Mauremys; species Mauremys mutica. The sequence goes on from NC_059087.1 coordinate 28,995,993, forward strand.
GCCGTCTGGCCGCGCTGCACAGCCTGCGCCCACCACCTGGCTTCACACTGAGCAACTTTACCTCCCCCTGCTCCCGTTACAAGGCCCCATCCCCCGGAGCGCAGTCCCTCCGCTATGTAGGGGAGGTGTTCTTCCCTACCCGCTGCATGACCCCCCCAGGTCCCCACAGCCCCACGCTGGGCTGAATTAACAAACTCGTCATTTAGGGTTTGCAATGAGAATGAAGTCTGGTAGCGATCAGTCGGAAGTGCCCCTTGGCCCTGCCAGGATCAGTTCAGGCTTCCTGTTCATAAACCACGGAGTCTGCTGCGCTCCCAAGCTGGGCTCGCCACCACCCTCTCAGCAGCCAGGACCTCTCGCCTCCACCTCCATTCTCTCGCCTCCGGCTGGCAAATCCCTGCAGTCAGTGGTGAGCTCCAGCCGGTTCGCACTGGTTCACAGGAACCGGTTGTTAAATTTAGAAGCCTTTTTAGAACCGGTTGTTCCAGGACAACTGGTTCTAAAAAGCTTTTAAATTTAACAAAGGCTCGGGCAGCTGTGCACCCGGCCCACAGCCCCAGCTCACCTCCCGCTCTCCCCTGAACGCTCCGCCCTCCTTCTCCTCCCCCTCCCCTGCTTCCCACAAATCAAATGTTCGCGGGAAGCCTGAAACAAGCAGCAGGCAGATAAGCCGGGCACGGGGGGAGGGGCAGCATGCGCGGCCCAGTCCGGCTCCACCTGGCCCTGGCCAAGTGCCCCAGCCTGGTCCCAGCCAAGCACCCCCGGCCCGGGCTGGTCCCAGCTGAGCGGCTCCGACCCGGCCCAGCTCAGGACCCTCAGCTCCGCCCCGGTGCCGGCCGAGCAGCTCCGGCCTGGCCCGGGGAGTCGGGCCCCACGGCACCGGTCCCGGTCCCGGCCCCAGGCAGTGCAGTAAGGGGGCAGGGAGCAGGGAGGAGGTGTTCGGTGGGTTGTGGGGGGGTGGATAGGGGTCAGGGCGGTCAGAGGGCAGGGTACAGGGGGATTGAATGGGGGCAAGGGTCCTGGGGGGGCAGTCAGGAAGGAGCAGGGGTTGGATGGGGTGGTGGGGGCACTCAGGGACAGAGAGAAGGGGTGGTTGGATGGGGCAGGGGTCCCGGGAGGCCATCAAGAATGAAAGGAGGGGTTGGATGGGGCGGCAAGGGGCAGTCAGGGGACAGGGAAGGGGTGGGATGGGTCAGGAGTCCCGGGGGGGTGTCCAGGAACATGGGGGGGTTGGATGGGGCATGACCCCCCAGGGGGGCACGACCCCCTCGTGAGGTGAGGAGGAGGGAACCTGTTGTTAATAGCTTGGCAGCTCATCACTGCCTGCACCTCTCCCTCCAACAGCCCTGCTCCCCCTCCTGCCGGTCTGGCTGCCCTCTAGCAACTCAATGGGCCCTTCCAGAGTTCTCGGGGTTCAAATCCCAGGCTCGCTTCCACCTGGATATTTTACCCCTCACATGTATGACATAATATCCCCCCCGCACAGCCCTGCTGGACTCAAAGCTCCAGGGGAAGCCTTTGGAATGTAAAGCATTAAAGAGACTGAGGGACCCACTGACGAATTGCCACCGAAGAGCCGGACATGCTGCCCCTTTCCATGGGCCACCCCAAGCACCTGCTTCCTGTGCTGGTGCCTGGGGTAGCAGCAGGAACCCACGTCTGCCATCCCGGGAGCTGTTCAGGATTTAGCCAAAGCCGGGGGAGGGGACAATGGCCTGTGTGGTCAGGACGTCTCAGGCAGGGGTGTCAGTTGCTATGGGGCAAGGGGAGCCCCCCACCTCTGACTTTTCCTAGGCCTACCCGCTGCACTATGTTTTCCCCCGACTGCGCAGGATACAATATAATCCCAGCCAACGCTCTGCGCTGACACAGCTCTGTCCCTCGCAGCATTTTTCTGAAACGATGCCCCTGTTCTCCGGATGTCGTTATTTAGCGCTTGCACGGTGGTAGCCTCCAGGACCCCAGCCCCGGACCAGGACCCCCGGTGCTCAGCACTGCCCAGACAGAACAAAAAGAAAATCCCTGCCCCCGAGAGCCCAGGATCAGGGTGACAGGAGATGAAAGGGGGACGCAGCCCTGAGGCCGACGCTCGCTCCTTCCAGCCCATGTCCCCCTGCAGGACCCCCAGACGGGGCAGCAGCCTCACCCCATAGACACTCCCCAATTTCACTCTAAACATTGTCTCTTCTTTGTAGACTCTTTCAGCTCATTGCCATGGCAACCCAGCCCCCCAGCCCCTCCTCCCCCCCTCCAGCCCGCAGGACCCTTAGCCCGGCTCGTTAACCTGAACGCTCCAGCTTGTCCCAGTCTACTTGTCCCCAGCTTTCGCTGACTTTTATAAACAACTTTCTCCAATGGGCTGAGCTGGTGGGTCAGCTCCGAACACAGGGCTCTGCCCAGCAGCTCCCTGCCCCAAGGAACTCCCGGTCTGGTTAGACAATCAGCTCGGGACGGAAAATACTGCACTGGGGTGCGAGGGTCCAATCTCAAAGCAGTTCAAATCCTTGCACTGGGGCGCGGCTGCTGCCCGGCGACCCGGACCGGTGTGTGCTGCGGAGGAGCAGGACGCAGAGTGGGCAGTGCTTTGGGATACAATAAAGAGGTGACTCTCCCAATCAGAGGGGGCAGCTTGAAAAGAGGCTTGGAGACAGAACCGAGGGAGAAGGAGCTGAATCCAGCCCCGGGGACTGTATTAACAGCAGGAGAAGGTGGCTCCTGTGATGATCTGGGAAGAATGGTGGTAGGGGACTGCGTTTTCTCCTGGCCTGTCCAATCGCACTCCCAGCATCTTTGAGCCGAAGTCTAAGCGCATCCATATTTCTCCCCACAAGGGCGGTGACTGCTCTGACGCACTGAAGGTTTGCCTCTAGTACAAGTTGCACAAGCTTAACCTGACATTGGTTTGTCAAGCCCTCTTAAATCGATCTTGCCCGGCCACAATCAATCACTTCACTCAGCACAGAATCCCTATCAGCCAGATTTAAATTGAATTAAGGGCATCCACACAGGGGTTTGCACCAGTGAAACCAAATCGGTTTAAACACACTGTTGGTTAAACCTGTGCAACCCGTAACACAGACGAGGCCTCAGTCGGAGGGGGGGACGGGACATCCTGAATAGCCTGTTCCAAGGTTGGAGTCCTTAGCTGACCCTCCCCTTCCTGGGGGACTACAGGCGCAAGCAGTGAGGGGCATCCCAGCCCAAGCACGCAGCCAATGCATTCAGGCCAGGCCCAGCAGCCATCCCAGAGTGCCACCACGGTGGAGGGCCGGGGGGACACGCACACAGCAGCACCAGCACAAGTGGGGCACGATGTCCTACTACCCAGACAGCTGGGAGGAGGCAGGACCAAACACCATCAGAGAGTCCACAGCACCGACCGAACGGGCCGGACAGCAAGACTCCTGTGTACCCGCTCAATGCTCTGGTTACTGACTGTTAGACATGCTGCGTGGACAAAGAAATATTAGTGATACTAGCTATGCTGTGTGGACATAGAAACCATGCGTAGCGCCGCTAGCCGTGCTGCACGCAGACAGAAACCATGCGTAGCGCCGCTAGCCGTGCTGCGCGCAGACAGAAACCATGCGTAGCGCCGCTAGCCGTGCTGCACGCAGACAGAAACCATGCGTAGCGCCGCTAGCCGTGCTGCGCGCAGACAGAAACCATGCGTAGCGCCGCTAGCCGTGCTGCGCAGAGACAGAAACCATGCGTAGCGCCGCTAGCCGTGCTGCGCGCAGACAGAAACCATGCGTAGCGCCGCTAGCCGTGCTGCGCGCAGACAGAAACCATGCGTAGCGCCGCTAGCCGTGCTGCGCGCAGACAGAAACCATGCGTAGCGCCGCTAGCCGTGCTGCGCGCAGCTAGAAACCATGCGTAGCGCCGCTAGCCGTGCTGCGCAGAGACAGAAACCATGCGTAGCGCCGCTAGCCGTGCTGCGCAGAGACAGAAACCATGCGTAGCGCCGCTAGCCGTGCTGCGCGCAGACAGAAACCATGCGTAGCGCCGCTAGCCGTGCTGCACGCAGCTAGAAACCATGCGTAGCGCCGCTAGCCGTGCTGCGCGGAGACAGAAACCATGCGTAGCGCGGCTAGCGGCGCTGCGCGCAGACAGAAACCATGCGTAGCGCCGCTAGCCGTGCTGCGCGGAGACAGAAACCATGCGTAGCGCCGCTAGCCGTGCTGCGCGCAGACAGAAACCATGCGTAGCGCCGCTAGCCGTGCTGCGCGCAGACAGAAACCATGCGTAGCGCCGCTAGCCGTGCTGCGCGCAGACAGAAACCATGCGTAGCGCGGCTAGCGGCGCTGCGTGCAGACAGAAACCATGCGTAGCGCCGCTAGCCGTGCTGCGCGCAGAGAGAAACCATGCGTAGCGCCGCTAGCCGTGCTGCGCGCAGACAGAAACCATGCGTAGCGCCGCTAGCCGTGCTGCGCGCAGACAGAAACCATGCGTAGCGCCGCTAGCCGTGCTGCGCGCAGACAGAAACCATGCGTAGCGCCGCTAGCCGTGCTGCGCGCAGACAGAAACCATGCGTAGCGCCGCTAGCCGTGCTGCGCGCAGACAGAAACCATGCGTAGCGCCGCTAGCCGTGCTGCGCGCAGACAGAAACCATGCGTAGCGCCGCTAGCCGTGCTGCGCACAGCTAGAAACCATGCGTAGCGCCGCTAGCCGTGCTGCGCACAGCTGGAAACCATGCGTAGCGCCACTAGCCGTGCTGCACACAGACAGAAACCATGCGTAGCGCCGCTAGCCGTGCTGCGCGCAGCTAGAAACCATGCGTAGCGCCGCTAGCCGTGCTGCGCGCAGCTAGAAACCATGCGTAGACAGAGGGAGGGGGATGGAGTGAGCGGGGGGGCCTCAAGGAAGGGGCAGGGCATGGGCAGGGCCTCGGAGGAGGGGCAGGGCAGAGCAACAATGTTCGGTTTTGTGCGAGTAGAAAGTTGGCAGTCCTGTGCTTTGCATCCCTGCGGGTAGGGGCCCCGGAACCGGGGGGCAGGGGGCCAGGCCCTCCCACTTTCTGAAATTCAATGGGCCTCGCTCGTCCACTTTTTGCTACGGGCCTCCCCGGCCATGCCGGCAGCTGGAGCCCGGCCGGGGTGCCCAGGCAGCCTGGGGCGCCGCACCGCAGACCCTCCACCTGCCCAGGTGGAGCAGCCCCCAGCCCGTGTCACCGCCCCCATCACACACACATACAGGGCAGGTGGAGTGTTTGCGTCTCCACACAGCTGCCTGGCCGCACGGCTCTCACCATGGCCAGCCTGCGGCTCCAAGGGCCCAGTCCCCAGCCAGAACCAGGGTGGGGAGAGCCACACGGGCAGCTGTGGGGAGCCGCAAAGCCTCCACCTGCCCTGGGCGGGGGGCCCGTGGGGTGGGGACACAGGCTGGGAGCTGCTCTCAGCCCGCTTACCCCAAGCAGGTGGAGGGTCCATAGCTCCCAGCCACTCCAGATTGAGAGCCTTGGGCGGGGGGGGGCGGGGTCACAGGGGGGCTGCCCCCCCCCCAGTTTTGGGAAGGCTCCACCACTGCTGCCTGGGGGTTGGTGAGTAGGAGGGGTTGAAAAATAACAACCCATCCGACGTGAATCTCTCCTCCTATGCAGGGCCCTGTGCAGGCTTGGAAACGCCTGGCAGTTTCACTTCCCGGGAGTGGCGGAGAGAAGGGACATTTCACTGCGAGCTCTGTCCCATGGTGTGTGAGAAAACGCAGGCCAGCCTGGGGCTCGCCTTAGGCAGGGTCCCTGGGAATTGGGGCTCTGCTGGGGGCGGAGAAGATCCCTAAATCCAGAGGGAGGAAGCGGGGCTGGTGTGAGGACAGTCTCTGCAGAGGCAGCCCTGTGGGGCTCCAGGACGTCACGGAGGGCAGACGGCCGCAGAGCTCTGACAGGCAGCGGCCCCCATCTTTGTTAAAGCCGTAACTGGCAGGATGTGTGTCGGGATGGCACCGGGGGCATCTGAGGAGGATGTTAACAGAAGAAAACGTTCACCAAGGCCAGATCGATTAAATTCAACTGATATTCGATGGCCCAGGGCTGAGAGATGAGAGGAGCCCAGGACGCGCTGGTATCACTGAGTACTGCACTCTCTGTAAGGGAACGCTACACTGCAGAACAGAGCTCTCTGCCGCTCCAAACCTCGTCTGTCTCACCTGCAGAGGTGGGTCCAATACAAAATATTTTACCTCCGGCACCTTGTCCATGTATGATACTGTTCAGCCACTAGGTGACGCTGTGGGCTGCTCAATGGCAGCCTCACTCTTCCTACGGTGCAGGTGCCCATTAAAGTTCTTTGACGGCTGTTGAGCCCAATGTGCGAGGGACAGTCCGGTCCGCAGGCAGGGCACACCCATGCACTAGCGACGCTCTGAATCCGAGCAGCAGATTCGTTCCTCCTCTGTCGCTGGTCATCACAAAGCTGGATCCAGGGTGCCTGGCGATGCCTCACTCCAGCCACAAGCCGACTCCGCCAGCCAGAGCGGCACTCTGCTCCCGTCCCAACCATCCACGGAGATCCAAAGGGCTCGACGTGGTAACTCCTCTGCCCGTTGCAGTTGGGAGCAACAAAGCCGGGTTCAATATCTAGGGGTTCCTTGTCAACCATAATACAACACAAAACCAGCTTGCGCCCCCACCCAGGAACCTGGGACAATTACACACCTCCCCTGGGCACCTCTGAGAGGCCAGACTTCCCCTCTCGCAAGCACAGAGTCTGAGTGCAGAAAAGAAACTGGAGGGAAGTCACCAGCATTAATTTGGGAAAACGCCGCAAGCAGGATTCATAAACATAAAACCATGAGCAAAAGCCCCACCCAGAGCACATTGGGCAGGGTCCTTTTGCTTCAGGTTCTTAAGTCCAGCAACCAAAAGTTCCTCTAACATACCTGTCCCTTCTCCGCACCCCACTCACTGTTGTCCTTGGTCAGTGCAGACCCAGAGTTCAGAGGTGCAGCTGCAGAGTTCACCTCTCACCCTAGAGGTGAGGCTACAGGAGGGTGAGGCGGGGCCAGGAGGCACCTTGCTCGCTCTGCTGTCCAGGCGCTCCCCCGCCACTCCTGTCTGCCAGCCGCCCTCTCGCTGCTCCTCTCTACCGGCCGCTCTCCTCCCCATCGGCCCCACCACCACCACCAGTTGCTTCGCTCTGCCAGGAACTTGCCTTCAAGTTGCACCACTTAACACCTCTCAGTGATTTCAGCTCTTAGTGGGGGAGCCTCACTGCTGGTGCACACTGGGCAGTCTGTGGCAGCAGACACCGTCCCAAAGCAGGTCTAATGCTTAGATCTCATCGTCAGCAATTTCAGCTCTGTGGTATGTAAAAGACTCTCAATCAGCAATTTTATTATACAGAGGGAACAGAGTCAAATACTGTCTAGGACCCTTACAAGGGCCCACACAACCAGATCCGAACCCCTATCCACCAGCCTCTCTCCATCCACTGGGCCTTGGCATCTATGGCCTCTGCCTAGCGCAGGGGCTGGCAAACGTTTTGGCCCGAGGGCCACATTGGGGTTGCGAAATGGTATGGAAGGCCAGGTAGGGAAGGCTGTGCCCCCCAAGGCTATGCCCCCACCCCCTATCTGCCCCCTCAGACTTCCCGCCCCCCTCAGAACGCCTAACCCATCCAAACCCCCACCCCCCCCCCCCACACACACACACACTCCTTGTCCCCTGACTGCCCCCTCCTGGGACGCCACGCTGTCCCAGGACCCCACCCCCTACCCAACCCCCCATGCTCCTTGTCCCCTGACCACCCCCTCTCGGGACCCTCCACCCCCTATCCAATCCTCCCTGTCTCCTGACTGCCCCCAGGACCTCCTGCCCCTTTATCCAATCCCTCCTCCCCCCGCTCCCCACCCCCTTACCGTGCCGCTCAGAGCAGCAGGACAGGCTTATTGGAAAGCCTGGGAGGGGGGGCAGGCGCCAGCCGCGCTGCTCGGCAGGAATGGCGGGCAGCAGTGTGGCTGCAGGGGAGGGGGAACAGCAAGGGAGGAGCCTCCCCGCCTGGGAGCTCAAGGGCTGAGCAGGACGGTCCCGCAGGCCGCATGCGGCCCACGGGCCATAGTTTGCCCACCTCTGGCCTAGCGAGTGCAGTTTGGTGGAGGGGGAGTCCCTCAGTCAGTGCATGACAAGCACAGTTCTGCTGCCCTTGAGTCACCCAACAAGGATAACAACCCTTATGACCCCTCCCCAATAACACAGAGACTGGTGACCCAACACCAGCCACAAGTGAGCATTCGGGCAAAGCAGCCCATCGAGCTGAGCCCCGAGGCAGGGTGCGTGCGCCCCTGCAAACAAGGTCAGCTCCTGAAGTTCTCTTCCACGGCGAGATGCCAGGGGAGAGCTCATTCAGACCCTGCCTACAGCTGCAAGCATCCCGAAATCCGTGCAGCAGTTTGCCTCTCTTGCTAGGCCCTGCACGAGCTCCAGAGTTCAGCACACTCCTCAGGATCCTGCATTCACTGGCCATGGCCAAGCCACCCGAGTCTTTTCTTACTGATCAGCATTCCCAGGAACGACATAGCAGCACGATTTAACACGTCCACTGTCTTGCCATCTGGTTTATACCTTATTGAAGCCAACCTCAGCCATGCCTGGCAGGGCATTCCAGGGTCTTACGGTGAACACGCATGGGGTGGGGTGTCTCTAGGAAGGCAGCTCTGTACAGAGACCTGACCTGCTAGGAGCAGCCCTGCACAAGATGTGCATGACACAGCCCGTCTGCTTTGGCACAGTAAGTGTCAGGCATTGCAGGTCGAGGATAGGAGAGGGAGCAGGGAGAGGAGTGCCGGAGCCGGGACTGGGTGGGGAGGCCAGAAGAGTGGGGGGGAAGGTAGAGTCCTCATAACCCCAACAAGGCTGGGCCCAGGATTCCTGGGGGGCTCAACCCCCAACCCTGCTGTGGTCACCCAGGACAGGGGCTAGGGTGTCCCCACTCCGGGGTACTCTCTTTGCACTACGCACATCCCTGACCCACTGATCACATCATACAATTTAAAGCAAATACAAGTTATTTAATTAACACTTAATTTAAAAAAAGAATAAGGAAAAATGGGAAAGGTTAAAGGAAAACACATCACCCCGCTCTGTGGCAGGGAACATCACAAACAGTGTCTCTGGAACGTCAGGGCAGTTCACAGTCTGTTCCTTGTAGGTCCCAGGCCTCCTTCTCAGGCCCTGGCCATGCTGCAGGGACGCTGCGGGTTGGACACTTGCTCTGGCAGTGGCCACACGCTCTCAGGCTCTGGGTGGCTGGGCCCTTCTCCCCAGCGTCACCCCCACCCTGTCAGGGTTACGACCCCCCTCCCAGTCTGGCCTGCAGGGCCTCTTGGCTGAGGTGTCTCCCTGCGCTGGGCCCAGTGCCCAGGGTCCCCCTCGCTCTGCCGAGCTGCTCCCCACACCCGGCTCCGGACTGCCCCAGCTCCAGCTCCAGCTCCAGCTCCACACTGCCTCAGCACGGCTGCTGCTGCTGCTCTGCCTCCAGCGCCTGGGCTGCTTCTCTGGCCTCTCTGGCTCCAGTTGCTGCAGCTCTGCTCCCAGGGCAGGGCTGCTCTGCAGGCTGCTTCTGTGACTCTGCTCTCAGCTCTCATCTGCTTCCTGGGCTGCTTGTTTGGCCCCTCTGGCTTTGGGGCTGCAGCTCTGCTCCCAGGGCAGGGCTGCTCTGCCTGGACTGTGCTCTGGCTTTGGGGCTGCAGCTCCGCTCCCATCAGCTTAGCTTGGGGCCCCGCTCTCTCCTTAGCTCGGCCCCACTCCATCTGACTCAGACAATTCCAGCTCACACGGAGGACGGGACCCCCCTGGCCTCCTGACTCCTTGATTAGCTGCCCGCCCTGTCAATCAGGCTGACCTGGAGCACTGGCCTCTCCACATTGTTCCTGGAGACTGTCAGTCTCAGGCTCCTGATTTCCCATCGACCCCTCCCCTTTTTAGTGCTGGGAGCTAGCAACCAAACACCCCCCCCCCCCTCCCCACTGAATGTTAGTAAGGGGGCAACAGTCCCCTTACATATGCTTGTCCCTCTCCTCGCCTGAGCTGTGAAATGGTCCCTCGGCCCACACTGCTTCCAGCAGCTCCTATTAGCTTGGAGCAGCGAACCGCAGCCAGTGGGAGCCGCGAACCAGGTAAACAAACCGGTCCAGCCGGCCAGGGGCTTTCCCTGAACAAGCGGCAGCCCTAGTTTGGGAAACATTGGTCTAGACTACACTCCCCCGCCCCCCAGAGCCAGGGATAGATCCCGGGAGTGTCCCGAGCTTCCATTTTCTACTGGTGACTGGCATATAGTCATATAACTGAGGCCTTACTTCATTTGCGATATTGTGGAAATTGCGGCTCCCACAATATTAGGCTTCCACCCCAGTTTTGATTTTAATTAACTTACTTTGCATTGTCCACAATTTTGCATACACTTGGAGAGTGCAGTACTAATTGCATAACATTCAATGCCTGTAAAATGTAAAAGGCTAGAGTGACTGGGACTGATTTCTTCAGCAGTTGTGTTAAGACTTTTAGTCTTCTGAATTTTATATTGTACTGTTCACTCTTGGTTTTTAATGACTGTAGCAGCAGTATATTCAGTAGCAGCAGTATATTCAGGTAAAGGAGAAAATCCCTGGAAATATTCATTTTGAGGAGAGGATTCCCGACTTGACATTTTAGTGAAAGGGGTTCACAGGTTGGTAAAGTTTCGGAACCACTGATCTACAGGAAATCAACCAAGTATTTCAAGATTCCTTATGAGAAGGTAAAACTCCTGAAGAGAAAGGTCAGGCACCTGCTAGCAAAGCAGGAAAGGGTCTCCTGGAACGCAGGTAGGGTGACCAGATGACAAGAACAAAATATCGGGACACCGCCGCCGAATCAAAAAAAAAAAAGCCAAAGCGCCGCCAAAGCCAAAAAAAGAAAGAAAGAAAGAAAAGAAAAGACAGAGTGCGGCCGAAGCCAAATATCTGGACAAATGGCGTCCCGACCACACATCCGTCGGGAAGCGGGACAGACAGCCAAATATTGGGACAGTCCTGATTTTATCGGGACGTCTGGTCACCCTAAACGCAGGGCCTCTCAGCTGGCCATTAGCCTCCAATGATCTCTACTGTTATTTGATGGTGCTAATGAGAGAATTCACTGGGTGTTTGATCCTTGTCCTTTAGGGGACATTAAACTTCCAGTTTCTGCTTCATCTTCCCAAATCCGCACAGGTCAGAGCTTTGAGTTTTCGGAGTCTGGAGTAAGGCTGCTCAGACACCAGGCAGTACGCACCATTCCGTCTGGGTTCGGTTTTTCAAAAATGTTCATGATTTTTTTCAACAGCCCCCTTTCCCCCCCCCCCCCCGGAAGTGTTTTCGTTTTTCCCCCTTTCAATGGAAAAAAGAAAAAAGTGGGGAAAATACCAAAAACTCTATGGCTTTCCATGGGGGAATGAGCGTATTAGAAAAAATTAGAACATTTCACGGAAAAAAAACTTCTGTGAAAATTTGTGTTTCCCAAAAAAGCCGTGTTTTGTTGGGGAAAAAAGTGACTGAAATGAGCCCCGTGCAGCGCAGCCTCAGAAACACCCGGCCAGGCCCCAAGGCCTGGGCTCCTGGCCAACTGCAGTTTCAGTTTCTCAGGAAGTGGCTGAGAGCTCTGAGCGGGCTGGGAGGAAGGGCAGGCCGGCCTGGGAGCTGGGGCTCTGCTGGGGGCAGAGAAGATCCCTAAGTCCGGAGGAAGGAGGTTGGTAGGGGGCTCTGAGGAATCCACTGCCCGGGTCTCAGAGCACAGTCTGCACAGACAGCCCCGCGGGGCTCAGACATTATGGAGCACGGAGCCACTGGGAGCTCTGCAGCCGCTGGCGGGGCCCGGGGCACAATCTTTATTAGAACCTTAACTGGTCACATGGGGGCCGTGGATGTGCGTTGGGATGACACCGGGGAGGATCTGAAGAGGAAGGTGACAGAGGAAAACATCCACCTTTACGATGTTGACGGGTTTACACTGATATTCGCAGGCAAACAGCTGGAAGATGCCAGGAGTCTGCGGCACCAAGGGCTGACCAATCACTGCACTGTCCATGCAGTGCGGCGCTGTAAGTTCAGGGCGGCGATGGGAGGGCGAGCGGGTGGGGGGGCAGTGCAGGGAAGGGACTGGATGGGGTGGCCAGGAGAGTGGGTGATCGGGGGAGGATGGGGGAGCTGGGTGATGTTGTCCTTACGGGGGGCTGGTGACGGCCTTTACCAAGGGGATGGATCGGCGGAACTGAAGGAAAGCACAACCAGGATTGCTGAATGAAGAGCCAGTGGATTTTATGGCCGGGGCGCATCTCTGAGGAGTGTCTGAGCTTTAACAGCATCTGGATAATTCCTGCAGGGAGACCCCCAGTGAGACCCAGAGCAACTCATGGGGCCAGGCAGGCAGGGGTGCTCCAACTGGCACTTACTTACCCAGAAGACTTTACTTTTGTTCTTTCTTAGATTTGTTGTTTTGCCAAATAAAAGCCACCCAGGCTGACAGTGCTCTGTGTGGGTGGGTGGGGTGGGGGAATGGAACCGGGAGGGGAGGGGCTGCAGGAAAGGAGAAGGGTCACCTCCTTGCACCCTGCTCCTAGAGGAGTGGGGGAGGCCATGTCTGGACAGCCCACCCATGTGTAAAAGAGCTGCCAGAGCACGCACACACGGGGCAGGAGGGAAGGAGAGGAACCTGGGCCTTGCCTCATCTCCATGCAGGGCCGTCCCTGGCCATTTCGGTGTCCTACGCAGCCTCCCCACAGGGGGGTGTGTGGCCCCAGGCCTCAGTGGGGGGGGCCCTGGCCCCAACGGGCTGGATCAGGCTTGGGGGGCAGGAGGGAAAGCACCCCACAGTACGAGCCGGCAGAGCAGGGGGAAGTGAAGTGACCCGGCCCCAGCCCACTCCGCTCTGCTCCCCTGGCTCCCAGCCTTGGGGCTTGGGGGGCAGGGGGAACCGGCCCCCAGCACTCACCGGTGGCGCGGCTGGGAGCCGGCGATGCGGCACAGAGCAGGCTGGGGCCAGGTCGCTCCACTTACTGCCACCCGGTGAGTGCAGGGCGCCCGACCCCTCAGGGGAAGGGGTGGAGTGGGGGCGGGGTTGGGGCAGAGCAGGGGTGGGAAGACGTGGGGCTGGGGCAAGGAAGGGGCGGGGTGGGGGCCATGGGGAAGAGGTGGAGCAGGGGCTGGAGCAGCATGCAGCTGAGTAGGGCACCAGGAAATGTGATGCCCCAAATTTCCTGGTGCCCTGTGCAGCTGTAAACTTTGCATACGGGTATGGAGGGAGGGGAGAGCATAGGAAGCTCCTCCCCAGCAGTTGGGGTGGGGGCAGGAATGCAGGGTGCCCCATCCCGGCCGGGGGTGGGGATGAGAAGGTGGTGGCGCCCCCTCTTAGCAGCAGGCAGGAAGGTGCAGTGGTGGGGCAGAGCTCGGCTCCCAGAAGCCAGGGGAGGAAGGAGGAGGAAAACCCCTCCTCCCGCAGGGGGTTCCCAGCAGGGCCGGATTAACCTTTTCTGGGTGCGGCACCCAACATATTTGTGGGCCCCCATGGAGGCAATGGAGCATGGCACGGGGAGGCCAGTCCCTGGAGCGAGGGGCCAGCCAGAGGCGAGGGCACTAGTTACAAACTGTCAGTTGCCAGATGCACAATGGCCTGCCCGGCCCTGTGCTGCCAGCGTGTCCCTTCCCCTCGGAAGCAGGCCCATACCGTGCCACACAGCCCCCCAACTCCCTATGGCCAGAGGCCCCCTGGATCCACTATGCCCAGCGACCCCCAGACCCACCCACAAATGCACGGTGCCCTGCACACCACCACCCAGCTCACAGCCCCACAACTGCCCAGTGCCCCCCACAGAACCCCCACTTCCTAGTGCCCCAACACACACAGATCCTCCCCGCCCCTTCACAGCCCAGCACCCCCCCAGACCCCGAAGAGACCCACTCCCCTGCACCCTGCCTTCCGGCTGCACTCACCGGCCCTGTGTCTGCTGGGCTTAGCAGCCAGTGCAGCCAGGGCTGGTCCTGGGGCCGGGAATCGCTCCGACCCTTCGGGAGTGGTGCAATCAGCCAGGCCAGGACCTGCTCCAGCTGGGGTCTCTCAAGATGCACTTGCCTTGGAGGGGCCCAGCCATGCTGCCCACATTGCCTTCCTCCACCCGCTGGGCTGAGACTGGCCAGGCTTCTGCACCAGTGCCAGGCAGCTCAGCTCCGGGGAGACCGGCGGTGCCCCACGGGTGGCGGGAAGCAAAGACTGCCCGGAGCTGCAGGGCCGGCTCCAGACCCCAGCGCGCCAAGCAGGCGCGTGGGGCGGCCCTTTCCCGGGGGGGCGGCATTTGGCTCCGGCGGACCTCCCGCAGTCATGACTGCGGCGGGTCCCTTCTTCCCGCGGCTCCGCTTGAGCTCCCGCAGGCATGCCTGCGGCGGGTGCGCTGGTCCCGCGGCTTGGACGGAGCTCCCGCAGGCATGCCCGCGGATGCTCCACCGGAGCCGGGACCAGCGCACCCGCCGCAGACACTTCTGCCCCGGCCGCGGGACCGGGGAAGGGCGGCGGAGCGCGCCGCCCTGCTTGGGGCGCTCTAATTTATAGAGCCGCCCCTGTGGAGCTGGAGGTGCACTAGGGTCCAGCCACAGAGCGGAGAGGAGCAGGGGACAGGGCTGGGGGAGCCAGCGGGGTCTCGGGGCACAGTGCAAGCAGAGCAGGCCGGGGCCCCTTCTGAGCATAGGCCCAGCTCCATGGAGCCACTGGAGCCATTGTAAACCCGGCCCTGGTTCCTAGGGGTAGATTCCGAGGCCAGAAGGGACCGTTGTGATCGTCTAGTGTCAGATCTCCAGCAGCACACAGGCTGTCGAACTGCCCCACAATAATGCCTAGGGCGGAGCTTTTAAAAACAGCCAACAGCCAATCTTGGGTTTAAAATGGCCAGTGGTGGAGACTCCACCGCGACCCTTGGGAAATTGTTTTGGCGGTTAATTACTCTCACCGTTGTAAATTTGAGCCTTATTTCCAGGCTGCATTTGTCTAGCTTCAATTTCAGCCATTGGGTTGCGTTGGACCTTCCTCTGCGAGAGTGAAGAGCCCAACATTTATTCTCCGCATAGGGGCTTATCGATTGTAATCAGAGCTGCCCTTGACCTTCTGGTTGTTAAACTACCTAGAGTGAGCTCCTTGCCCCGGCATGTTTTCCAATCCTTTAACCATTCTCGTGGCTCTTCTCTCAACATTCTCCAATTTATCAACCTCTTTCTCGAATTGTGGGCACCAGAACTGGACACAGGATTCCAGCAGTGGTCACACCGGTGACTAACACAGAGTAAAATAACCTCTCTGCTCCTACCTGGGATTCCCTGTTTAGGCATCCCAGGATCACATTGGTCCTTTTGGCCACAGATTGGGAGCTCATTCCGCTGATTGTCCACCATGAGCCCCAAATCTTTTTCAGAGACGCTGCTTCTCGGGATAGAGTCCCCATTCTGTAAGCAAGGCCGACGTTCTTTGGTCCTAGGTGTTAACATTTACATTTCACTGTATTAAAATCAATATTGTATGTTTGCACCCAGCTCACCTAGTGATCCAGATGTGTAGCCTGATTTGGGGTGGGTTAGTAGGGTTGGTGGAATGTATCCACTTAATTTAGTTTTATTTGATAATTAATTTTCTAATTAATTAGTAATATTAATAATAATTAATAGATATTAATAATATGGGTATGGCTTGCCAATATGTGTGATCAGAAGATAAAGTTCGTCTTGAATCAGGCTTCACAGAGTTTAACAAGGAGCTTCGGGGTATATGACAGGAACTTACACTGAGACAGAACTAGTCATCAAGACCTTTTATTAAAATCAATGAAACAATAAGTAAATGTAAAAATGTTAAAACCAGTTTGAGATTACAAAGTTACAAAATATCACAGTTCTTTAAGAGAGATATTTATGATAATACACAGTTCTAAATTCACTTGGGTGTTGTTAACACCTATGATAAAGGAAATGATAAAAAGACTGGGTAAGAGTTTAACCCTCTATAAACTAGATGCTTTAAAGGTAAAGCAGAAAATAGATTCCTTTATACTTACAGCTTTGAAAAGAAATAATACCACGACCTGTCAGTAGTTAACAGCCTTCTTAGGGGATAGATAGGGTGAGACGTTAGGAGACAAGAGATGGGGGTATCGCCTGCCTAATGGTGAATTGTCACACTTTTTATAGAGCATTTATTCGGAAATCCTTCCTCCTATGCCCAAATTTCGTCTTTCCCCCACGGAAATGTTAGGGTACACATGCCTCATAAGCTAACATATGTGTGCGTATGAGTGACAGATATGTACGCATTTGTGGTGTACTTGTTAGATTTGTGGTCAAAAATCCCCGTTTTCCACCCTTTACTGCTATTGGCTTAGGTAAAAGGTACCCAGACAGCTAAAAGGTCTCCAGACATTTGCATAGGTTATTGTTCTATTATTACTTTTCTGAGTAAGGGTCCTCAAAGGTTGCCTTCAGCGTCATGCAGGATGTCTGACCTGGGTGTCTGACCTAAATGTCTGTCTTGCATTTCAGCTATTGCAAAAATCTATGATCTATAAAGCCTACACACTTAAATTTATCAAAAAGACAATTTATACAGACCAACAGATTAATCCTCAGGGCTACAGATGGCTCCATATCAGTGATCTTTCCACTCCCCCAATTTTTGTATCATCAGCAAACTTTATCAGCGATGATTTTATGTTTTCTTCCAGGTCAGTGATCAAAATGAGAAATAGAGTAGGGCCAAGAACCGATCCCTCACTGGAAACACACCTGCTCGATGACAATTTAGCCAGTTTTTAATCACCACCCAGCTCACAGCCCCACAACTGCCCAGCACCCCCCACAGAACCCCCACTTCCTAGTGCCCCAACACACACAGATCCTCCCCGTCCCTTCACAGCCCAGCACCCCCCCAGACCCCGAAGAGACCCACTCCCCTGCACCCTGCCTCCCGGCTGCACTCACCGGCTCTGTGTCTGCTGGGCTTAGCAGCCAGTGCAGCCAGGGCTGGTCCTGGGGCCGGGAATAGCTCCGGCCCCTCGGGAGTGGTGCAATCAGCCAGGCCAGGGCCTGCCCCAGCTGGGGTCCCTCAAGATGCACTTGCCTGGAGGGGCCCAGCCATGCTCCCCACCAGGGCCGGCTCTAGACCCCAGCGCGCCAAGCACGCGCGTGGGGCGGCATTTTCCCAGGAGGGCGGCAGGCGGGTCCGGTGGACCTTCCGCGGTCATGCCTGCGGGAGGTCCACCGGAGCCGCCGGACCAGCGGACCCTCCGCAGGCACGTTCCCCAGAGCCGCGGGACCGGCGCCCGGCAGCGTGCCCCCTGCGGCATGCCGCCCTGCTTGGGGAGGCCGGATTACTAGAGCCGCCCCTGCTCCCCACATTGTCTTCCTCCACCCGCTGGGCTGAGACTGGCCAGGCTTCTGCACCAGTGCCAGGCAGCTCAGCTCCAGGGAGACCGGCGGGGCCCCACGGGTGGTGGGAAGCAGAGACTGCTGGGGAGAGGGAGCTGGAGGTGCACTAGGGTCCAGCCAGGGGGCGGAGAGGAGCAGGGGACAGGGCTGGGGGAGCCAGCGGGGTCTCGGGGCACAGTGCAAGCAGAGCAGGCCGGGGCCCCTTCTGAGCATAGGCCCAGCTCCATGGAGCCACTGGAGCCATTGTAAACCCGGCCCTGGTTCCTAGGGGTAGATTCCGAGGCCAGAAGGGACCGTTGTGATCGTCTAGTGTCAGATCTCCAGCAGCACACAGGCTGTCGAACTGCCCCACAATAATGCCTAGGGCGGAGCTTTTAAAAACAGCCAACAGCCAATCTTGGGTTTAAAATGGCCAGTGGTGGAGACTCCACCGCGACCCTTGGGAAATTGTTTTGGCGGTTAATTACTCTCACCGTTGTAAATTTGTGCCTTATTTCCAGGCTGCATTTGTCTAGCTTCAATTTCAGCCATTGGGTTGCGTTGGACCTTCCTCTGCGAGAGTGAAGAGCCCAACATTTATTCTCCGCATAGGGGCTTATCGATTGTAATCAGAGCTGCCCTTGACCTTCTGGTTGTTAAACTACCTAGAGTGAGCTCCTTGCCCCGGCATGTTTTCCAACCCTTTAACCATTCTCGTGGCTCTTCTCTCAACATTCTCCAATTTATCAACCTCTTTCTCAAATTGTGGGCGCCAGAACTGGACACAGGATTCCAGCAGTGGTCACACCGGTGACTAACACAGAGTAAAATAACCTCTCTGCTCCTACCTGGGATTCCCTGTTTAGGCATCCCAGGATCACATTGGCCCTTTTGGCCACAGATCGGGAGCTCATGTTCCGCTGATTGTCCACCACGAGCCCTAAATCTTTTTCAGAGACGCTGCTTCTCGGGATAGAGTCCCCCATTCTGTAAGCAAGGCCGACGTTCTTTGGTCCTAGATGTTAACATTTACATTTCGCTGTATTAAAATCAATATTATATGTTTGCACCCAGCTACCTAGAGATCCAGATGGCTCCATATCAGTGATCTTTCTACTCTCCCAATTTTTGTATCATCCGCAAACTTTATCAGCGATGATTTTATGTTTTCTTCCAGGTCAATGATCAAAATGAGAAATAGAGTAGGGCCAAGAACCGATCCCTCACTGGAAACAAATCTGCTCGATGACAATTTAGCCACCTTTTAATCTATTTAATATGTGTCATGTTAATTTCATATCATCCTAGATTTTTAATCAAAATATCATGTGGTACCAAGTCAAATACCTTACAGATGTCTCAGTATATTACATCAGCACCATTACCTTTATGAACCTCCTTTGTAATCTCATCCAAAAAATATAGCAAGTTAGTTTGACAGGGTCTATTTTCCATAAACACACCTTGATTTGCATTAATTTAATTATACTCCTTTAATTCTTTATCAGCTGCTCCATTATCTTGGCCAGGATCGATGTCAGGTTGACAGGCCTACAATTATCCAGGTCATCCCATTTACCCTTTTTAAAAATTGGCACAACATTAGTGATCTTCCAGTTTTCTGGAGCTTCCCCTGTACTTCAAGACTTATTAAAAATCAGAATTAATGGTCCAGTGACTCCTCTTCAGTCAGCTCACTTAAAACTCATAGATACAAGTTATCTGGACCGGCTGATTTAAAAGTATCTCATTTTAATATCTTCTATTTAACATCCTCCCAAGATACTAGAGGAATGTAAGAGTGTCTTGATCACCATATGATGAGACTATATTATGTTTTTCCCCCAAATATGGAACAAAAATCTTTATTGAACACTTCTGCCTTTATTCCATTATAATAGATAATTCTACAATTTCCGTCTTGTAATGGACCAATACCATTGTCAGGATTCTTTTTGTTCTTAATGTATTTTAAAAACTCCTTTTTATTGTCCATATCTCTACTGGCCATAGATTTCGCTGTGTGTCCTTTTTCTTCCCTTATCAATTTTCTACAATTCCTGACTTCTGATTTATATTTATTACTCTCAACTTCCCCTTTCAAAATATATATTTTTATTTTGTATATCTGCCTTCATGTCCCCTCTAAACAAGCTTCGTTTTTTAAACCAGTACAACCTTCTTTCTAGATTGTGGCTTTTTGAGCATCTAATAAGGTGCTCTTAAATGATTTCCAATTATCATTCATATTTTTCTAATTAAATTCTTCCTCCCAGATGATATGGCTCATAACTGTTTTCAGCTTTGTGAAATTGGCCCTCTTAAAGCAGCAAGTATATATATATATTTCTGGTCTGGACTTTATTCTGCTTGCACTTTATAAATGTGATCAGATCATGATCACTTGAACATAAGGTACCATTAAATTGTTAGTTCTCTGATCAGTTCCTCTTTATCTGTTAGGACAAGGTCTAATGTAGAATTTCCCTCTGTTGGCTGCAACAGTCGTTATGTTAGCAAACTGTCATCTATAATGTTTAGAAATCCCAAGCATGTTTTTGTACTCGCAGCCTGAGACCTTCAGCATATGTGGCTCAAATTAAAGTTCCCCGTCATCCCACAGCTGTTTTCCCTACACATTATCTATAGGTGTATGAGGTGATGGAATTGAATAGACACTCTACTTCCACCTAAGGAGGGGAGGGGTTTGTTCACCAGTGGAAGTTGCTTAGATACTGTTTTCACCTCTAACAGGCAGCAGCCCACCCCATAGTCTGCTTTCTATCCTGTCAGAGAGCAGCACATCTGCAGGGTAATAGTGGTACAGGCAGAGGTGAAAGTAAGCCGGTCCGGTCCGGCGTACCGGCAAGAGCCAGTATGCTGTGCCGGACCGCATCGACTTCCATGGCGGGGATTGAAAGGGCTCTGGGCTGCCCGCGGCTGCGGGCAGCCCAGAGCCCTTTCAATCCCAGCCGCGGCTCCGGCGGCAGGGCTGGGGCAAGGATTTAAAGGGCTCAGAGCTCCCTGCAGATGCGGGCAGCCCAGAGCCCTTTCAATCCTGACCGCGGCTGGGATTTAAAGGGCTCAGAGCTCCCCGCCGCTGCGGGCAGCCCAGAGCCCTTTGAATCCCGGCCGTGGCTCTGGAGGCTGGGCTCGGGCGGGAATTTAAAGGGCTCAAAGCTCCCCGCAGCTCTGGTGGCCGGGCTGGGGCCAGGATTTAAAGGGCTCCGGGCTTCCCTCAGCGGCAGGAGCTCTGGGTTCTTTAAATCACTGCCCCAGCCCCGCAAAGCTCTGGGTCCCCCCTGGCCGCTGGAGCCCCGGGCCCTTTAATTTGCCCGAGCCCCGGGGGGCTCCCAGCCACCTCTGCAGCTGGGAGCCCCTGGTTGATTTAAAGGCCCTGGGTCTCCCAGCCACAGCTGGTTCCCCAGGGCCTTTAAATCTTGAGAAGCCACGCCTCTTCCGGGTGAGGCCACGCCCCCCTCAGGACTCCGGCAATACCAGTAAGTCCTGTAAGTTACTTTCCCCCCTGGGTACAGGGCCTCACCCTGCTACCACTATTTAGCAAAGCCCCAGCACCATTCAGTGGGGAGAGGCACACAGCCCTCTGTCACATAACATGGCAGCAAAAGGCTTCTTTCTAACGGGGCTGAGAGCAGGACTGGGACTGGGAGAATGGGGAAACAGTGGGAGAGGGATACTTCTCCGCAGGGGGCTGAGGGTCCTGGTCTCACCCGCTGATGTTTGTTTTGCAGTGCGCGGCGGTGGTGATCCAAGCTTCCTTCCTCCGGGTAAGGAGAGACGCTGTTTTTTTCCACTTTGAATGTTTTCCCTTTAAAAGCGCTGCTCGGGGAGAGAGCAACAGGCTGGATCCCGGGTCTGCAGGGACAGTGAGGAAGGCTGGCCGTGCTCTAGAGGATTTGCAGTATGGCCTTGGTATGTCACTGCCTCTCACCTCTACTCGCTTCCCCGTCTCTCCAATGGAGACAGCATCCTAGACCAAGCCCTGGGGGTGGTGTTAGTGCAGCAGAAAGGCAACGCAATGTTAGGCTGTGGGAGGGCAGAGGAGCTATGGGGTGGGATCAGGGATGGCGCTGGCATTACCAACACAAACATGATCTCAGGTGACAGTGATTTCTCTGCTATTCCAGACTTTCACTTTCCTGCTGTAACTTGGAAATAGTGACCATAATACAATAGCATTCAACATCCCTGTGGTGGGAAGAACACCTCAACAGCCCAACACTGTGGCATTTAATTTCAAAAGGGGGAACTATACAAAAACGAGGGGGTTAGTTAAACAAAAGTTAAAAGGTACAGTGACTAAAGTGAAATCCCTGCAAGTTGTGTGGGCCCTTTTTAAAGACACCATAATAGAGGCCCAACTTCAATGTATACCCCAAATTAAGAAACACAGTAAAAGAACTAAAAAAGAGCCACCGTGGCTTAACAACCATGTAAAAGAAGCAGTGAGAGATAAAAAGACTTCCTTTAAAAAGTGGAAGTCAAATCCTAGTGAGGCAAATAGAAAGGAGCACAAACACTGCCAACTTAAGTGCAAGAGTGCAATAAGAAAAGCCAAAGAGGAGTTTGAAGAAAGGCTAGCCAAAAACTCCAAAGGTAATAACAAAATGTTTTTTAAGTACATCAGAAGCAGGAAGCCAGCTAAACAACCAGTGGGGCCCCTTGACGATCAAAATACAAAAGGAGCGCTTAAAGACAATAAAGTCATTGCGGAGAAACTAAATGGATTCTTTGCTTCAGTCTTCACGGCTGAGGATGTTAGGGAGATTCCGAAACCTGAGCTGGCTTTTGTAGGTGACAAATCTGAGGAACTGTCACAGATTGAAGTGTCACTAGAAGAGGTTTTGGAATTAATTGATAAACTCAACATTAACAAGTCACCGGGACCAGATGGCATTCACCCAAGCGTTCTGAAAGAACTCAAATGTGAAGTTGCAGAACTATTAACTAAGGTTTGTAACCTGTCCTTTAAATCGGCTTCGGTACCCAATGACTGGAAGTTAGCTAATGTAACGCCAATATTTTAAAAGGGCTCTAGAGGTGATCCCAGCAATTACAGACCGGTAAGTCTAACGTCGGTACCGGGCAAATTAGTTGAAACAATAGTTAAGAATAAAATTGTCAGACACATAGAAGAACATAAATTGTTGAAAGAACAGGAGTACTTGTGGCACCTTAAAGACTAACAAATTTATTGTAGCATGAGCTTTCGTGAGCTACAGCTCACTTCTTCGGATGCATAGAATGGAACACACAGACAGGAGATATTTATACATACAGAGAACATGAAAAGGTGGAAGTATGCATAACAACAGGAAAAGTCTAATCAATTGAGATGAGCTCTTATCAGCAGGAAGAAAAAAAACTTTTTGAAGTGATAATTAAGATGGCCAATAGAAGGTGTGAGGAGAACTTAACATAGGGAAATAGATTCAATTAGTGTAATGACCCAACATGGTTTCTGTAAAGGGAAATCATGTCTTACTAATCTATTAGAGTTCTTTGAAGGGGTCAACAAACATGTGGACAAGGGGGATCCGGTGGACATAGTGTACTTGGATTTCCAGAAAGCCTTTGACAAGGTCCCTCACCAAAGGCTCTTACGTAAATTAAGCTGTCATGGGATAAAAGGGAAGGTCCTTTCATGGATTGAGAACTGGTTAAAAGACAGGGAACAAAGGGTAGGAATTAATGGTAAATTCTCAGAATGGAGAGGGGTAACTAGTGGTGTTCCCCAAGGGTCAGTCCTAGGACCAATCCTATTCAATTTATTCATAAATGATCTGGAGAAAGGGGTAAACAGTGAGGTGGCAAAGTTTGCAGATGATACTAAACTGCTCAAGATAGTTAAGACCAAAGCAGATTGTGAAGAACTTCAAAAAGATCTCACAAAACTAAGTGATTGGGCAACAAAATGGCAAATGAAATTTAATATGGATACATGTAAAGTAATGCACATTGGAAAAAAATAACCCCAACTATACATACAATATGATGGGGGCTAATTTAGCTACAACGAGTCAGGAAAAAGATCTTGGAGTCATTGTGGATAGTTCTCTGAAGATGTCCACACAGTGTGCAGAGGCGGTCAAAAAAGCAAACAGGATGTTAGGAATCGTTAAAAAGGGGATAGAGAACAAGACAGAGAATATAGTATTGCCCTTATATAAATCCATGGTACGCCCACATCTCGAATACTGTGTACAGCTGTGGTCTCCTCACCTCAAAAAAGATATTCTAGCACTAGAAAAGGTTCAGAAAAGGGCAACTAAAATGATTAGGGGTTTGGAGAGGGTCCCATACGAGGAAAGATTAAAGAGGCTAGGACTCTTCAGCTTGGCAAAGAGAAGACTAAGGGGGGATATGATAGAGGTCTATAAAATCATGAGTGGTGTGGAGAAAGTGGATAAGGAAAAGTTATTTACTTATTCCCATAATACAAGAACTAGGGATCACCAAATGAAATTAATAGGCAGCAGGTTTAAAACAAATAAAAGGAAGTTCTTCTTCACGCAGCGCACAGTCAACTTGTGGAACTCCTTACCTGAGGAGGTTGTGAAGGCTAGGACTATAACAATGTTTAAAAGGGAACTGGATAAATTAATGGAGGTTAAGTCCATAAATGGCTATTAGCTAGGATGGGTAAAGAATGGTGTCCCTGGCCTCTGTTTGTCAGAGGATGGAGATGGATGGCAGGAGAGAGATCACTTGATCATTGCCTGTTAGGTTCACTCCCTCTGGGGCACCTGGCATTGGCCACTGTCGGTAGACAGATACTGGGCTAGATGGACCTTTGGTCTGACCCGGTACGGCCATTCTTATGTTCTTATGTTCTTATTAAGCCTCCCGTGTGACCCCTTCCCTGGGTACCCTTCTCCCAGCCCTCGCCCCAGGGCTGTCCTTACCCATACGCATGCGCAGCTGCAAAAGGCACCAGGAAATTTGGGGCACCAAATGGCTGCAAATTTCCTGGTACCCCACACAGCTGTGTGCTGCTCCAGCAGCCAGTCCGGTCTCTGGCTGGCTGAGCCGGCCAGGAAAGCTGCCCCCACTCCCGCACCACCCCCACTCCACCCCTTCCCCAAAGCCCCTGCCCCTGCTCTGCCCCCATCCTGCCTCTTCCCACCCCTTCCCCTGAGTTACATCTCGGGGGACTGCAGCAGGGGTCAGGCCTGTCCTGCACTCACCGGGCGGCAGGAAGTGGAGCGGCCCAGCCCCAACCCGCTCCACTCTGCGGGCTCGTACTGTGGGGTGGTTTCCCCCTGCCCCCCAAGCCTGCTCCTGCCCCCCCCACAGACCTTGGGCGCAGCCCCACCCCCCGCAGAGGCCTGGGGATGCCCCCCTCTTCCCTCCCCTCCCCCTGCAGAGGCCTGGGGCCAGCATAGAACACTACAGTGTCTAAGGACCACCCTGCCTCACCCTTTCTCCCAGTCTGTTCTTCCTCCCGCTTCGTCTCGTTCCTTCCCTTTCTCCTCACTCCGTCCATCTCTCTGCACCCCATTCGATGCAGGGCTGCACAGCGCCTGCGGTTGTTTATATTTGTAAGGCGTCTGGGACGGCTGTTGTGTGTTGGTGTAAGTCATTGTACAGGTGCTGCCAGCTCAGGGTGTTTCAATCTCCTTCCCCTCACTATCCCAGCTGCAGGCGGAGGTGTCATAGGTTTATTCCCCACTTTGAACTTTAGCGTTCACAAGATGGGGACCTGCATGGACTCCTCTAAACTTAAATCCTAGTTTAGATCTGGTAAAGCTGCCACCAGCCAGGTTTTAGTGTCTGGCACACTCTCTGTTCCCCCAAAACTTTCCCTGGGAACACAGATCCAAACTCCTTGAATCTCAACACAAAGGGAAATAAATCATTCCCCCACCTTCTTCCCCCCTCCCCTAGTCGTTGGGAGAGATCACCTTGATTCAAACTCCTTGAGTCAAAACAAAGAGGGATTCACTTTTCCCCCCTCCCCTTCCCCTGAAAATCCAAACAAGGGAAGAAATCAATCAGGTTCTAAAAAGAAAAGGATTTTATTAAAAGAAAGAAAGAAAGTACACTACCTCTGTAACGCCAGGATGGAAAAAATTACAGGGTCTAACTTATAAAACTGGAGAGACTTCCCCCCTCCTTTCTCAGAATAATCAAAGTAACAGCAAACAGAAATAAAGAGATTTCTCCAGCAAACACACAATTGCACATGTAAAAATTAATTATAAGACTAATCCGCCTTTCTAATATTCATTATACTGAATAGAAGAAAATACTTCAGGAAATTTGGATAGCCTGGAAATATGTCTGGCCCCTCTTAGATCCAAAGAGAGAACAAAGACCCAAACAAAGAACGCAGACAAAGACTTCCCTCCACAGAGATTTGAAATTATCTTGTCCCTTGATTGGTCCTCTGGTCAGGTATTCCTCAGGTTACTGAGCTTGTTAACCCTTTACAGGTAAAAGAGACCTTAACCCTTAACTATCTGTTTATGACAGGAGAGGATTTAAGTTCATGCCAAATCGCCCATTTTGAAGCTGGCCACATGACCCTGGAAACTCCCTCAAGAATCCATCTCTTCCATGTTGTCCTAGAAAATCCCAGCTTCTCCCAGCTCGGCGTGCTTTGGAGAAAGATACGTTCAACCATAACGTTTATTCCCATCCATTCCCTTGTGCTGATCTACCGGGCACTCAGGGCTGCAGACATTACACTCCACCTCTACCTGATACCCAACGACCACTCACTCAGGAAGGTAAAACAACTATCCCATTTATACGGTGTGCCCAACACCGAGATTGCTGGGACACTGCACAACCACACAGTGAGAATGAACCACATCAATACACCCGCACAGCCAAGCACATAGTGCAGCGCCGGGCAGCACGGCATCGTTCAGAGAGGACAGGGCAGAGGCCTACACGCTGACTGTCGCTGAAATAGAAGGCACCTCGGCAGTCACGTTTTCCTGTGTTTTTAATAGTCGTGCGTGATGGGCTGGGGCACGTACCCAGTGGGAGAGAGTTGAGCTTGCGAGGGATGCACGGCACTAGCTAACATGAGGCACGTGGTTGGGACCCCAATGGATAGGGCAGTGGTTCTCAAACTTTCGTACTTGTGACCCCTTTCATATAGCCAGCGACCCCCCTTATAAATTAAAAACACTTTTTAATATATTTAACACCATTATAAATGCTGGAGGCAAAGTGGGATTTGGGGTGGAGGCTGCCAGCTCGTGACCTCTTGAGGGGTCTTGACCCCCCAGTTTGAGAACCCCTGAGATTGGGGGTCTCACAGCACAGATACCTTATCTGTTGGGGGAGGCTCAAACAGGAGGTGAAGCTCAAGAGAACTATATTGTTACTGTGACCAAGCTTCACGGGGCACCGTATGCAGCAGTGGACAGGTGGGAATAGCTCAGGGCCGGGCCTGCCGTGGTGTGATATCCCCACCACTCAGCCACATAGTGATTCCTGAAGCTAAAGGCCAGGTCCTCCCAGCACCCACTAGGAGGTGCTGTTCTCTCCAGCAGCCTCATTCCTCACTGTGGCCTATTCCATGTATAACTGAGCTTCTGAGCAGTGAAAAATCTTCTTTACAAAATGTCACCCAGAGGCATGGGAGAGTCCAGGTTAAAATGAAAACGCTACGCGAGGGAATGAGGGAATTAGGTTGGCAGCTAGAACTCAACATTAGCTACACTGGCTGCGACCACATGATCACTGTAAGAACCCCAGGAGCCACCCCCACATTGCCTGTAGATCCCATTGCCTGTTATCACTATGGAAAATACACACACATTAAAAGAACAATGTTAAGGTTGCAAAGTCAATCACCCACTGACTGGAGAATGCCAGAATTAAGATTGTGGTTTGCAACCTTCTCTCTGCTCCCTTGTCTGTATGTATTGTGAGAGTCTGTCCTTGTATTTGATCGCAACCTATTTTTAAGCAGATGCAGAGGCCTCCATCTTTTCTGTGGTGATCAGGTTTGTCTGAGGAAACACTTACTGAGCGTGAGGTCTGGTAGGCTGTGAAAGAGGTTCCCAGCAGGGAAATGGTGACAGCCCTGTCACCTGCGTTATTTTTGACTGGGCTGGACCTGATCCCAGCCGAACGTAGCGTAGGGCACATGCCTGCTTTGGCTGGGGGATGGACAAGGTGACCCAGCAGGCCTTTTCCCTCCACGACTCGAGATGCTCTGAGTGAAGACGGAGCTGGCTGTGGGTCAGGGGTTCCTGTTTGTATCTCTCAGCAATGACAATGCTTGAAATTTACAGGCCATTGAAGAAGAAGAAACGAAGTGGGAGTCAAAGCTCATTCTCAAACCTCCTCAGACCAATGCACTGTACTTTGGATCTCAGTATGAGGTGTCTGGTACATCAGAGCTAAAGATAACACCTGACGTAAGTAGGATTGTCCTCTGCGTCCACCAAGACATCAAAAGGAGCTGAACAATTAATTATTATTATGCTTTAGTTGTGTGGTGGTGGTGCCTAGGACCCCCTTGTGCCAGGAGCTGTACAAACACAGAACAAAAAGATGGACCTGCCCCAAAGAGCTTCCAATCTAAGTATAAGCCAAGAGATCACAAGGGACACAGCAAACAATGGGCATCGTTCACTCCTGCTCTTGGCGGAGGTGGGAGACTCTCATAAGTCATTGTATCTTTACTGCAGCAACTGGAGCTCTGCTATAGAAGCCCGGCAGACCAGCAGCCTTATATTGAGCTCTACATGACGGAGCTGGAGGAGGAAATCAAGCTTCACATGAAAGACAGAAAAGACGGGAAATTGGTTTGGAAGACGTTTGTGAGGCCAGGTAGGATCACACGTAAGACGTTGAAGCAGAACTTCTGGGCAGGTGGTTGTGGTGACTGATGCTCATGGAATCGCTGAAATGTCGGGCTGGAAGGGACCTTGAGAGGTCATCAAGTGCAGCCCCCCGTACTGAGGCAGGACCAAGTAACCTAGACCATCCCTGACAGGTGTTTGTCCAGCCTGTTCCTAACAGCCTCCCATGATGGGGATTCCACAACCTCCCTTGGAAGCCTGTTCCAGAGCTCAGCTACCCTTAGAGTTAGAAAGTTTTTCCTAATATCTAACCTAAATCTCCCTTGCTGCACATTAAGCCAGTTACTTCTTGTCCTACCTTCAGCGAACATGGAGAACAATTGATCCCTGTTCTCTTTGTAACAGCCCTTCACATATTTGAAGACTGGTATCAGGTTCCCCCCTCAGTCTTCTTTTCTTAAGACTAAACATGCCCAGTTTTTTAACCTTCCCTCACGGGTCAAGTTTTCTAAACCTTTTATCATTTTTGTTGCTCCCCTCTGGACTCTCTGCAATTTGCCCAATTGCACTTGTTTTTATTGAATTTCATTTTGTTGATTTCAGACCAATTCTCCAATTTGTCAAAGTGGTTCTGAATTCTAAATCTGTCCTCCAACGTTCTTGCAACCCATCCCAGCTTGGTGTCATCTGCAAGTGTTCTACGCATACTCTCCAATCCATTCTACAATTCATTAATGAAAATATTGACTAGTCCCAGGACTGACGCCTGTATAATCCCATTAGATACGCCCTTCCAGTTTGACAGAAAACCGTTGATAACTACTCTTTGAGTATCATCTTTCAACCAGTTGTGCACTCACTTTATAGTAATTTAATGTAGACCACATTTCCCTAATTTGCTTATGAGAATGTCATGAGGGACTGTGTTAAAAGACTTGTTAAAATCAAGATATAGCATATCTGCTGCTTCCCCTCTATCCCGTAAGTCAGTTACCCTGTCAAAGAAGGGAATTAGGTTGGTTTGACATGCTTTGTTCTTGGCATGCTGGCTGTCCCTTATAACCCCATTATCCTCTAGCTGCAAACTGGTTGTTGAATCATGATAATTTCCCAGGTATTGAAGTTAGGCATGTTGGGGGCACAGAGAGGCAGGAGATTTACATTAAATCAGCTGTCTCAGCTCTGCCATCTTCATTATCCATGGCAAAAATCCTAATCCACTGAACAAAGTCCTGTGGTTTAATGCACTTTTAGGATCTTTGATCATGGTTCCTCTGGAGATTTCAGAAATTATCTTTGGGAAATTACCCAAGTATTTCAAGATTCCTTGTGTGGTGGAGAAACTCCAGTATAACTTTAGAGAAGGCTGAGACACCTGCTAGCAAAGGAGGAGAAGGTCTCTGGGAATGCAAAGCTTCTCTGATTGCCCTTAGCCTCTGATGGTCTTTAATGTTGCTGGACCCTCCTGCTAATGAGAAAAGTGACAGGATGTTTGACTGATCCCTTCTCTTTCTCCTTTAGGGGACGTTAAAATTCCTGCAGCATCGTCCCAAACACTCACAGGTCAGTATTATTTTAACAGAGCTTTCAGTTTCCGCAATCTCAAGCTGGTCAGAATACAGTATGTTTAATGAAAAAATAATTAATTCTAGGGGTTTTCTTGAAACATTTACATGAAAAATTTCTGATTTTTTTCAACCTGGAAACCCCAAACTTTAGAGCTGTCCAGTTTTACTCCTTCCTCTCCCTCCCCCCACTCCCATGCTTTTTTCAGTGGCAAAATTAGAAATAGGTGCTGAGTGAAGGGAAGGAGCGGGGGGAATGAGTGAAATACCAAAGAGGGAAAACCCTTTGGATTGTTAATTTCAAGGGGGAAGGAGGTTGTTGAAAAAAAATCGGACAATTTCAGAAAAATAAAAAACTTTTATTTAAAAAAAAAAGCCACTTGGAAAAAAGTTTGAAAAATGTTGACAAGCTTTAGCTGGAATCCATTTCTTCTCTAACACGCCCGGCCCTCCTGCTTGAAGCATAGACCTTAGACATGGAGAAAGACCTTCCAGTTTGCCTTTGTCCAGTGCAGTGACTCACAGATTCCATCCCTTCCTCACAAAGGGATCCCTCTGTACGTCACTGGTGAGAGTTGTGCTCCTGAGGTCCATCCCAAGCTTTCTTTCCTCAGTGCCATCTCCTTATCCCTCGCTATACCCCTGGGACAGGCTGGCGGGATGGTCTGGAACTTGTAGCAGTGCTGGCTGTTGCATCAGAGCCTCAGCCCCTTGCAGTGTTAGCGTGGATGGGTCTTTACAACCATATTCCAACACGAATCACTTCATGCAACTGACCACACACTTTGAGCTAGAACAGCCCTACAGTACAGGGGAAGCTGTTGCACCCCACAGTGACATGGGGTCATTTCGTGGGACTGTAATAACCCAGAGTTGTACCTCCCGTACCCAGCAGAGTAATGCAGGGCTGGTGTCTCCTTTAGCTCGAGGCATGTCCTTTGTGAAGAAGCACCGGGAGCAGCTCCGTCGTCGAATGGGAGCGATCCATCCCATCCTGGCTCGCTTACGGGACATAGAGGCAATGAACAGTGATGAAGAGGAGGAGGTGCTTAGTATGCAGTCCAGGCGAAAGGGGATGAACGAGGCCTTACTGCAGCTGGTTGAGCGGAAGGGAGCTCAGGCCCAAGAAGAACTCTACCAGACTCTCAGAGAGACGGACCCTTTCCTTGTACTAGACTTGGAGAAATCCAGCTAGGGCCTGGAGATCCCGCTAACAGCCACCTGTGCTCCTGGCTGTGCCACCGCCAGTCTGGGGTGTGAACATATTCTTACCTTTGTTACTTACGCAGCAACATAAAGCTGGTTTGATACGAGGAGCTTTTTATCACTGTGACCTTTAGGCCACCACTACCTCTCGCTCTTCCCTGGTCTTCTTGCGATCTACCTGCTCTCCTCTTGTCCTACGCACAGTCTGGGGGAGCATTTCCTTCTGTCCTCTACCCTCTAGACAAAATAAGGGTCTTAGGCTCCCAGCTGTCAGTACCGGGTAGACCCCTTTGCGCGAGGTTTCTGCATGTTTTCTCCTCGGAGACAGAAGAACGGGTTGAATCTTTCCAAACATACAGCAGGTCTCTCAGTTAAACAAGCTTTATTTGGAATGAAAGAGAGGAACATTTTTAAATAAACATAAATCTTTTTTTCTCATCTCCAAATGTTAGCCTCAATTTTAGAAAAGTGTTTTTCCTGTTTCGTTGCAGAAAAGGAGGAAGATAAGGAAAGTTTTGACATAGTCCAGCAGACAGATTTAGCCTTCTGCCCATGTCCTGCCCCAGAGAAACTACACTGGAGCTGACCTCCTTGGTCTGGCACAGCACCCACCCTCCTGTGTGGGACCATCCCCATGTCTTTCAGAGTGTCACTCTTCAGTAGCACAAATGGCCTTTTACCCAAAGAGAGACTCTCTTTGCTATTTCAAAGTCCTTCTTAGTCTCTGGAGAGATCCTGGGGGCTCCTCTCCAAACCCAGCCCATTCAGCTCAGAGAGGTACTGGGCTATGCCACTGGTGATTGTTGGGGCTATTGTCTGAGCATTTTAATGGCCACTTTGCTGCACCTTGATGGGTTTGTCCTGTGGCCTTTAAGGCCTGGCTGTCTCCCCCGGAGAGCTTTCACAGAGCACATATCTACCCCTCTTCTGTTTGGTTTACAGTAAGAAAATCATTCCACGAATTAAGTTCAGCAGAGTCTGTCCCTCCTACATCTAAAGTGTAACCCCTGGATGCTGTGTGGGGATACCCTCTCACCGAGGAGCCCCACCTTGCAGAGGGCAGAGCTTTCTTGTCCTAGGGACTCCCGAGATAACCTGGTATCAGTGCTACACGCCTGCGCTACCTTCCGTCACCGCTCTGGTTGGGCTGCCCAGGAGCGGAGCTGGGGGGGATCGGGGGGCCGCTGCTCCCCCACTGAGCACATTGCCCCAAAGTGGTGCCTTTGCAGGAATTTGTAATAAGGTAGAAAGGTCCAGGATTTTCCCCCATGCAGATTGTGGCATTGCTGATTGGCCACCTGGGACTGACTGAGCCGCTCCCATTGGGCCTCCAGCAGCCAGACCCCGCCCCCCTCCACCACTATGGGGGCGGGGCTGTGGGCTGGCAGGTTTAACTTGGGCTCCAGAGCGCAGCCAGTGGCTCGAGCTGCCTGGTGGCAAGGGGAGTCCCGGGGGGCAGTCAGGGAGCAGGGGGAGGGTTGGATGGTTCTGGGCGGGGGGGACTTTCTGGGGCTGGGGCAGTCAGGGAGCAAGGGAGGGTCGGACGGGAGGAAGTCTGGGCCTCTTTCCAACAGCAAAACACAAGCGTATAAAAGCAGCCTTCAGTGTGAAGTGCTATCAGCTGGCCCGGGCAGCCTGCACGGCCCCGGCCCGCTTGCCTGAGCTGTATTATTAATGCATTTCAGTTGGAAGATGCAGCCTGAGTGATGTAAAGGCCCCAAACGCTGCTGAAAGAGCCGGGACAGTTGCAGGTTTTCTCTGCTGGGCTTTTCATCGGGGTCATACACTGCAAACCTGCTTGAGGCACCGCGCAAGAGATAATTATTGAGGAAGTTCATGCAACTCACAGCTTAGGCTCTTCTAAGCTTGCAGCCAGGGCCCAGAAGGATTTGGGAGCAGTTAACAATTCTGTGTGTGGTTAAGAGTTTCATTTCCTGGGCCCTGTTACCCAGTCCCACAGGGGAGACTGAGTGAGTAGCCCGGCTTGTCCTCTGCAATCCCTTCCCTGCTTCTTTCCCTTGTGTTTGCAAGGGTCTCATTAACGTGCTGCATCCGAACATGCCCTCCAGAGACACAGCCTCCTGGCTTCTCCTTTTTTCTCCTTCTCTCCATCTCTGCGGTTTTTCCGCATGGCCCGTCCCTTGTCTGTGCTCCCTCTCCACCCCATGCACTGTATTAAGCACGTCTCTGCCTCTCTTGTTTATGGGCTCTGTGCTGGGATGGCAGAGGCAGCGCTAGTGTTGTGTTCTCTGCTAGGTCTGTTTGGAGCAGACTCTAAAATCAAGCGCTCCCTTTGAAGCCCTGGCGAGCAGGCAGAGGCTAAACACCAGAGCCAGGTGCTAGGGCAGAAGCAGCTGCCCATGTACCCTCAATGGCAGGAGCTGTGCGTGGTCCCTCGGCCCCCCCCCCCCACACACACTTTGGATTACGGGGTGTGTCTTGGTGTATATTGGGGGTCCTGGCAGGGGGCGGGGAGTGGTTGGATAGGTGTGGGAGTCCTGGCAGTCTGTCTGGGGGTGGGGGTGTGGATAAGGGTCGGGGAAGTCAGGGGACAGGTAGGAGGTAGGGTTCTAGGGGGGGGCAGTTAAGGTGGGGGGTCTCAGGAGGGGGCAGTCAGGGGACAAAGAGCAGGTAGGCTTAGGTAGAGGGTGGGAGCCTGGGGGGCAGTTAGGGGCAGGGTCCCAGGAGGGGGCAGTCAGGAGACAAGGAGCGGGGGGTGCTGGGAGTTCTGAGGGGGGCAGGAAGTGGGAGGGAGTAGATGTAATTAGTAATTTGATAGGTCAGGTGGTGCCTTTTTTTATGTGTTCGCTCCCCCTGATGTTAGAACCTGGCTACGCCCCGGCTGCCCCTTCCAGTCACCCCCTGCTCTGTGGGAGGGAATCCAAATCTCTGTCCCTGAATCTTGGGGTGTTTTAAGCCTCTGGAGCCTGAACGGAGTCCAGCCACTGCCCAGTCACAGGGTCCGTCGGCACGCTGCTGCCGTGCAGATCTGCAGTCTAACGCGCCCTTCCCAGAACTGGAACCTGCTCTCCAGCTGCCTCGCCCCTGGCCTCAGGGTTGACCCTTCAGACTCCCCTGTACTTAAACACACCCTCTTCCCAGAACTCCACCCCAAGGCGGGAAGCTTCTGGTTTACTCTTTCTCGCTCTCTCAGCGGCACACAAGCAGTTGTGAAGCAAATAACACACAGACACTTGGACAAGCACATAACAGAATTGCTGTTTTATCATTCCCCTCTATTCGACATTGGCGAGGCCTCATCTGGAGTCCTGTGTCCAGTTTTGGGCCCCACACTACAAGAAGGATGTGGAAAAATTGGAAAGAGTCCAGCGGAGGGCAACAAAAATGATTAGGGGGCTGGAGCACATGACTTATGAGGAGAGGCTGGGGGAACTGGGATTGTTTAGTCTGCAGAAGAGAAGAATGAGGGGGGATTTGATAGCTGCTTTCAACTACCTGAAAGGGGGTTCCAAAGAGGATGGATCTAGACTGTTCTCAGTGGTAGAAGATGACAGAACAAGGAGCAATGGTCTCAAGTTGCAGTGGGGGAGGTTTAGGTTGGATATTAGGAAAAACTTTTTCACTAGTAGGGTGGTGAAGCACTGGAATGGGCTATGTAGGGAGGTGGTGGAATCTCCTTCCTTAGAGGTTTTTAAGGTCAGGCTTGACAAAGCCCTGGCTGGGATGATTTAGTTGGGGATTGGTCCTGCTTTGAGCAGGGGGTTGGACTAGATACCTCCTGAGGTCCCTTCCAACCCTGAGATTCTATGATTCTATACCCAACAGATAAAGCCCAAAGAGTACAAATTACTTAGACACACCAACCATCCTACCCAAAATGCCCCCCAGCTCCCCCTTCCCTTAGACGTCTTGGGGGCCACCTGGGCTCAGGAAGGAAGGAAGGCAATGAAGGCTGAGAACACGTTAGCAATTTAAGGTAAAATACCTTATAGAGAAGTTGCAATTATCTGCACACAAGCCTTATAAACATGGAAATTCAGAGACAAAGTGGAACGTAAAAGGAATCCAAATGTGTTAAACTCTGGAAATGCAGCCAGACAGCCTTAACTCTGCCCTGCAGGGACACCCTGCAAACACCACCTAGATCAGGGGTCGGCCACCAAAGGTGACGCGAGCCGATTTTGCCAGGCACACGGCTGCCAGCCAGGGTCCCGGCCGCCGGCCCCGCTCAGCCCGCTGCCGGCTGAGTGAACAGAACCCCAGGCCGGCAGGAGCCAAGCAGGGCCAGCGGCCGGGACCCCAGACCAGCGGCAGGCGCTCCCCAGCTCCCCCATCACCGTGCTTGGGTTCTGCGGCTCCCGGCAGTGGGAGCCGCCACTGCCCCTCCCAGAGCTCCCCCCTCCCACTGCCTCAGCACTCTGCGGGGCGGGGGGGGCTGTGCGCGCGGCAGCCTGGCAGTGCCTTTTCCCTCCACATGGAGCCAGCGTCTGACCGGCATGGGCATGGTAAGGGGAGTCCCGGGGGCAGTCAGGGAGCAGGGGGAGGGTTGGATGGGTCGGGAGTTCTGGGGGTCCTGTCAGGGGGCAGGGAGTGGTTGGATGGGGCGTGGGAGTCCCAGGGATCTGTCTGGGGGTGGGGGGTGAATAAGGGTTGGGGCAGTCAGGGGACAGGTAGGGGTAGAGTCCTAGGGCGTCAGTTAGGGTGGGGGGGTCTACAGGAGGGGACAGTCAGGGGACAAGGAACAGGGAGCCTTAGGTAGGGGGTGGGGTTCTGGGGGGCAGTTAGGGGCAGGGGTCCCAGGAGGGGGCAGTCAGGGGACAAGGAGGGGAGGGGTTCTGACAGGGGCAGTCGGGGTGGGAAATGGGAGGGAGTGGATGGGGGCGGGGCTAGGGCAGGGCTCTCCCCTCTTTTTTGATTGTTGAAATGTCGTAACCCTAGGCAAGGGGGGAGCCGGGGGGCGCATGGGGGCTGGCGCCTGCATACATCCACTGAAGCCTGCAGGAACCCCCTGGGGGGCGCGCCAGGCCACAGCCTGGGCAGGCGGGTGACTGCTCCCCGCTAGCAGCGCCACCGCCTTTGCAGGGCTGCTGCCCCCCTGCACCGCCCCCGCAAGCCGATTCTCTGGCTCTCCGGTGCCTCCGGAAGGCGGCTCCTCCCTGCCGAGCTGCTGCAGCGGCCCAAGCCCGGCAAAGCCAGTGAGTGGACTTGAGGTGGAGGCTGCCGGGGTGGGCTGGGGAGGGCTCATGGGGGGGCTGTGCACCCTCCAGGGGAGTTCAGGGGGTGGGGAGGGGGGAACCTGGTTTAGGGAGCAGCCCCTGGGCACAGCTGGCCCCTGGGGTCTATCAAGGCTTGTTGGGATTTGCCCCTCAATGAACCGATATGCAAGGCGGGGGGTGGGGGGCAAGGTGGAAGTTTCGCCTAGGGCGCAAAATATCCTTGCACCGGCCCTGCCCCAGGGGGTGCCTGCGCTCCAGGTTAAGAACCACTGCACTAAACTGATAAGATCTGCATTTAAATTTAATTTTAAATTAAGCTTCTTAAACATTTTAAAAAACTTGTTTACTTTACATACAACAATAGTTTATAGACTTATAGAAAGAGGCCTTCTAAAAACGTTCAAATGTATTACCGGTACGCCTTACATTAGAGTGAGTAAATGAAGACTCGGCACAACGCTTCTGAAAGGTTGCCAACCCCGATATAGGGCATTGGAGCCGTTGCACCATGAGCTCCCTCAGGAGCCCGGGCACCAGCGGCACTGGCTCTCTGTAGGGCATTGGAGCCGTTGCACCGTGAACTCCCTCAGGGTGTTGGGATCACAAAGGTAATTAAAGAGAAGCTGCTGGCTGGCCCCAGGCAGAAGCCTCTGGGCCTGGCGTGGCTGAGTGCAGGCAGGGTCCTGATCACAGGAGCCGGGGGGGCAGCTGGTACAGGCAGCCAGGCTCCTGCAGCCGCCCCTCTCCCAGAGCCCCACACTGTCTCTCTGTTGGTGGCCCTGAGAGCTCAGCCTCCCAGCTGCTCAGGGTGGAGGGGGGTCCCTCCGTTGGCCCAATGCGGGAGAGGAGCAAAAGGGGAGAAGGTCACTTCCCCTAAACTGTGTGAATTTGTGTTTAGCTGTGACCCCCTGAGCACCTTTCCCAGACCTGAGTCTGTGGGAGCTCGAAAGCTCGTCTCTCGCCCCAACAGGAGTTGGTCCAATACACGAAATTAACTTCCCCCCCCTTCCCCGCCCCCCCCCCCCCCCCCCCCCCCGTCGCTCCAGTATCCTTCAACCCGCACGCTACATCATCACTGGATGGTACCATCAGGCCAGTGATGAGACAACGGCGGAAGAAGGGAGAGGAGAGGTAAGACCTGGGGGGCTGAAGGGGGAAGAACATTGGTGAGGGGAGGAGAAAGGGAACCAGAACGGAGGGAGGGAGGGGGATTTGGGGGGAGAGGGGAGAGGAAGGAAATTACTTCTCAGCCTCTGCAGGCCAGAGTTCAGTTGAATGGAAATAGAGGCGCAGAGGAGAGGGAGAGAGAAGAGAACCAGGATCCCTCGAGGAAGCAGGCGAGAGGAGCAGAGGCAAGCGATAAGGCCGGGGAGGGGTTAACATGAGAAGTGGGGGAAATGAAGAGGGGCCGACGTGGGGCAGACTACAAGAAAAGGGGGCTACGCAACACGGGGGGAAATGCCAGCAGCCTCCGGGTTTTGTTTTGAAGCCACAGTCCCCCTGGGAGCCCTGCGCAGCACGGCCTCAGAAACACCCGGCCGGGCCCCAAGGCCTGGGCTCCTGGCCAACTGGGAGTTTCAGTTTCTCAGGAAGTGGCTGAGAGCTCTGAGCGGGGTGGGAGGATGGGCAGGCCGGCCTAGGGCCTGGGGCTCTGCTGGGGGCAGAGAAGATCCCTAAATCCAGAAAAAGGGGCGGGTGGGGGGCTCTGAGGAATCCACAGCCTGGGTCTGAGAGCACAGTCTGCACAGACAGCCCCGTGGGGCTCAGACATTATGGAGCACAGACCCACTCAGAGCTCTTCAGCCACTGGCAGGGCACAGGGCACAATCTTTATTGAAGATTGGCTTGGCAGAGTGGGTACTCTGGACGTGTGTTGGGAGGACACTGGGATGGATCTCAAGAGGAGGGTGATACAAAAATTCGTTTTCAACAGCGATGTTGACAGGCTTAAACTGATATTCGCAGACAAACAGCTGGAAGATGCCAGGAGTCTGCGGCACCAAGGGCTGATGAGTCACTGTGTTGGTGTCATTAGGCAGGACGTTAGCCAAATAGGGCTCGTCTCCCCCCGGAGCTTACCTAATTACACCAAGGAGGCACGGAGAACAGGAAGACGAGTACCACACCCTTTATTGATCGGTCAGCTGAGCGGGTGCTCTGATCGGCTAGTGCCAGAAGAGAGAGACACTGTACAAGCCCGGACGGGCCCTTTTATAACCAATAACAAACAACTTAGCCTACGTTCGTTTACGTCATTTGGTTGACCTGTAGAACCTGTACATGTATCTGTTAGGGGATAATTGGGTACGCAGGATACATATATCATTTTGTGGGGGACACAAGATACATACAGCTGTTGAGGATACATTTGTCATTCTGAAGGGTACAGCTGTTGAGGATACATTTATCACGATAAGGGGGGAGACAGGATACATCTATTGACCCTTTGTACTAAATACTTTGGAGACTTACATGGGAACACAGCTGCATACACTTGGGGAGCCAACATATACTTGGGGAGCCAAACAAAACTGATAAGCAATGCACTGACATAGGCCTTTGTTCTATCTAGTCCTTGAAGCTTTCCAACTCACGGGCCATAGTTTGCCCACCTCTGGCCTAGCGAGTGCAGTTTGGTTGAGGGGGAGTCACTCAGTCAGTGCATGACAAGCACAGTTCTGCTGCCCTTGAGTCACCCAACAAGGATAACAACCCGCATGACCCCTCCCCAATAACACAGAGACTGGTGACCCAACACCAGCCACAAGTGAGCATTCGGGCAAAGCAGCCCGTCGTGCTGAGCCCCGAGGCAGGGTGCGTGCGCCCCTGCAACCAAGGTCAGCTCCTGAAGTTCTCTTCCACGTTCTCTACAGCTGCAAGCGTCCCGAAATCCGTGCAGCGGTTTGCCTCTCTTGCTAGGCCCTGCACCAGCTCCAGAGTTCAGCGCACTCCTCAGGATCCTGCATTCACTGGCCATGGCCAAGCCACCCGAGTCTTTTCTTACTGATCAGCATTCCCAGGAACGACATAGCAGCACGATTTAACACGTCCACTGTCTTGCCATCTGATTTATACCTTATTGAAGCCAACCTCAGCCATGCCTGGCAGGGCATTCCAGGGTCTTACGGTGAACCCGCGTGGGGTGGGGTGTCTCTAGAAAGGCAGCTCTGTACAGAGACCCGACCTGCTAGGAGCAGCCCTGCACAAGGTGTGCATGACACTGCCCGTCTGCTTCAGCACAGTAAGTGCCGGGCATTGCAGGGCGAGGCTAGGAGGGGGAGCAGGGAGAGGAGTGCCGGAGCCGGGACGGGGTGGGGAGGCCAGAAGAGTGGGTGGTGGGGGAAAGGTGGCTGATGCCTTTCGAGGGGCTGGTGATGGCCTAGAGACGCTGGAGCCCCAGCACCGTGCAATGGGGCAGAGGGACACAGTCATCTGAGGATATCACATGGCAGCAAAAGGGGTGAGGGCAGGAGCAGGGCTGGGGGAGCGGGTGGGAGGGGTTGTGATGGGGTTACAGGCCCCACGCAAAGGCTAAGGGAGCGATGGAGCAGGACTGGGCCGCGAAGGACGCCTCCCCTCCCCCTCAGCTGCAGAGCATGCTCCACATGGGGGACCTGCTCCTAAGGGGCCTGAAAGCCAGTGTGGGGAGGGAGAGGAGAGGCTGGCTGCGGGGAGGCAGCCCTGGGACAGCGATCCCCAGGATCTGTGGGACTGTGGGTCAGACCCAGCCGAACAGGGGCCTGACCCTTTTCCCGCCCCTGCTCCCGGACGAGGGAGACTAGCTGGGCCCTGAGAAGGGAGCTGGCGAGCACCACGGACTCTGTGAGCTGCTGGGATGCACCGGGAACGCCCCGCGGGGGCAGGGGGCTGGGACCAGGCCCCAGCTGAAGAGAGAGCGGGGTAGGTAGGAAGGGGCCCAGGGGAGGCTGCTCTGGTGTATCAGTAAGAGGAGACTCAGACTCTCCTTTCCTCACCACATCCCCCCTGGGCCGGGACTCAGTGAGAAGGAGGGAGGGCCTGGGTCCCCCCACCCCATCCAGCCAGGAGAACCCGGGGAGCACTGGGGAATGATGGAGCATAACTCAGCTGCCAGGCCTATGGAACACACAGCAAGGCCAGCCCGGGACTTTGCCGACAGCTGAGCTACGGCCTGCCCACTAGGCCTGCTGGCCTCCAAGTGACACCTGCTATGGGGTTACTTCTCCTCAGGGGTCTCTGGGTCCTGATCTCCCCCTCTGCCACATGTTCTGCAGTGTGTGCTGCTGGTGCAGACCTCCTCCCATCACAAGGCGAGGAGACCCGCCGGGTTTTCCACTTGGAATGTTTTCCCTTCAAAGCTGCTCAGGGCTGAGCGTGGCAGGCTGCACCCTGGGTCTGGAGGGATTGACGGAGGAAGGCTGGCCGTGCTCTAGACCAAGCCCCGGTGGCGGTGGCGTTAGTGCAGCAGAAAGGCAATACAGTGTTAGGCTGTGGGAGGGCAGAGGAGTTATGGGGTGGGATTAGGGATGGCGCTGGTGTTACTAACACAAACACTGGGCGCTAGGGTGCAAACTGCCCTCTGGATGTCCAGTCTGTGTCAGGTTATTTCCCAGAACATGATCTCAGATAATAGTGGTTTCCCTGTCATTCCAGTCTGTGACTTTCCTGCTGTAACTGCACAAGACAGAGAGGAAGCCCAGCCACATTCATCATCTCCAGACAAAGCAGAACCTGAGGAACAAACAGATAAGGAGCTGCGAGAAATTACAAATCAGGAGATGCAGGAATAAAACCTTCCAGAGAAAACAATGAAACGCTAGCAAGAGAATATGACAGGAGCTCTGGAGCAGCCTCCTGCTAGTGCAGCACCAGGCTCTTCCAGTAGGTGGTGCTGCAGGAGCACTGACTGAGGGAACCCCCATCTCTCCCAGGCAGAAGGGTGGTAGAAACACTGGCTGTGGGGAGCCCCCGCTATCTCCAGGGTTCATTGCGGGGAGGAGGAATGTGATATTCCACCATCCTCCACCCACAACCAAAACCCACCCAGCACTGAGACTGAAATGAGCTGCCACATGCATAGATTGCGCAGCTCTTCCTTGTATGTATAAGCGGGGGAATGGTCCCGCTATTGTGGGGAACTTTCCTGGCTTCTGCACTACCCCGGTGAAGTGGGCTAGCGAAAGGATCTGAGTCCTCGCTCCCACTTCCTTTACCCAGAGGCCTCCCTGCCCTTGAGGACTCCCCTTCCACTCTCCTGTCTGGCGGAGTCCTCGTAACCCCGACAAGGCTGGGCCCAGGATTCCTGGGGGGCTCGACCCCCAACCCTGCTGTGGTCACCCAGGACAGGGGCTAGGGTGTCCCCACGCCGGGGTACTCTCTTTGCACTACGCACATCCCTGACCCACTGATCACATCATACAATTTAAAGCAAATACAAGTTATTTAATTAACACTTAATTTAAAAAAAGAATAAGGAAAAATGGGAAAGGTTAAAGGAAAACACATCACCCCGCTCTGTGGCAGGGAACATCACAAACAGTGTCTCTGGAACGTCAGGGCAGTTCACAGTCTGTTCCTTGTAGGTCCCAGGCCTCCTTCTCAGGCCCTGGCTGTGCTGCAGGGACGCTGCGCGTTGGACACTTGCTCTGGCGGTGGCCACACGCTCTCAGGCTCAGGTGGCAGGACCCTTCTCCCCAGCGTTACCCCCGCCCTGTCAGGGTTACGACCCCCCTCCCAGTCTGGCCTGCAGGGCCTCTTGGCTGAGGCGTCTCCCTGTGCTGGGCTCACTGCCCAGGGTCCCCCTCGCTCTCCCCAGCTGCTCACCGCACCCGGCTCCGGACTGCCCAGCTCCAGCTCCAGCTCCACTCTGCCTCAGCACGGCTGCTGCTGCTGCTCTGCCTCCAGCGCCTGGGCTGCTTCTCTGGCCTCTCTGGCTCCAGTTGCTACCACTATGCTCCCAGGGCAGGGCTGCTCTGCAGGCTGCTTCTGTGACTCTGCTCTCAGCTCTCATCTGCTTCCTGGGCTGCTTGTCTGGCCCCTCTGGCTCTGGTGCTGCAGCTCTGCTCCCAGGGCAGGGCTGCTCTCTCTGGGCTGTGCTCTGGCTTTGGGGCTGCAGCTCCGCTCCCATCAGCTTAGCTTGGGACCTGCTCTCTCCTTAGCTCGGCCTCGCTCCATCTGACTCAGACAATTCCAGCTCACATGGAGGACGGGACCCCCCTGGCCTCCTGATTCCTTGATTAGCCGCCCGCCCTGTCAATCAGGCTGACCTGGAGCACTGGCCTCTCCACATTGTTCCTGGAGACTGTCAGTCTCAGGCTCCTGATTTCCCATGGACCGCTCCCTTTTTAGTGCTGGGAGCTAGCAACCAAACACCCCCCCCCCCCCCGACTGAATGTTAGTAAGGGGGCAACAGTCCCCTTACATATGCTTGTCCCTCTCCTCGCCTGAGCTGTGAAATGGTCCCTCGGCCCACACTGCTTCCAGCAGCTCCTATTAGCCTGGAGCAGCGAACCGCAGCCAGTGGGAGCTGCGAACCTGTGGACGTGGCAGGTAAACAAACCGAACAAGCAGCAGCCCTAGTTTGGGAAACATTGGTCTAGACTACACTCCCCCACCCCCCAGAGCCAGGGATAGATCCCGGGAGTCCCGAGCTTCCATTTTCTACTGGTGACTGGCATATAGTCATATAACTGAGGCCTTACTTCATTTGCGATATTGTGGAAATTGCGGCTCCCACAATATTAGGCTTCCACCGCAGTTTTGATTTTAATTAACTTACTTTGCATTGTCCACAATTTTGCATACACTTGGAGAGTGCAGTACTAATTGCATAACATTCAATGCCTGTAAAATGTAAAAGTCTAGAGTGACTGGGC
Organism: Mauremys mutica; assembly: GCF_020497125.1. Taxonomy (NCBI): domain Eukaryota; kingdom Metazoa; phylum Chordata; order Testudines; family Geoemydidae; genus Mauremys; species Mauremys mutica. The sequence goes on from NC_059087.1 coordinate 29,038,970, forward strand.
CTGATTTCTTCAGCAGTTGTGTTAAGACTTTTAGTCTTCTGAATTTTATATTGTACTGTTCACTCTTGGTTTTTAATGACTGTAATATAATAGCAGCAGTATATTCAGGTAAAGGAGAAAATCCCTGGAAATATTCAGTTTGAGGAAGGGGTTCCCCACTTGACATTTTAGTGAAAGGGGTTCACAGGTTGGTAAAGTTTCGGAACCACTGATCTACAGGAAATCAACCAAGTATTTCAAGATTCCTTATGAAGGTAAAACTCCTGTAGAGAAAGGTCAGGCACCTGCTAGCAAAGCAGGAAAGGGTCTCCTGGAACGCAGGTAGGGTGGCCAGATGACAAGAACAAAATATCGGGACACCGCCGCCGAATCAAAAAAAAAAAAAGTCAAAGCGCCGCCAAAGCCCAAAAAAGAAAGAAAGAAAAGCCAGAGTGCGGCCGAAGCCAAATATCCGGACAAATGGCGTCCCGACCGCACATCCGTCGGGAAGCGGGACAGACAGCCAAATATCGGGACAGTCCTGATTTTATCGGGACGTCTGGTCACCCTAAACGCAGGGCCTCTCAGCTGGCCATTAGCCTCCAATGATCTCTACTGTTATTTGATGCTGCTAATGAGAGAATTCACTGGGTGTTTGATCCCAGTCCCTTTGGGGACATTAAACTTCTAGTTCCAGCTTCATTTTCCCAAATCCGCACCGGTCAGAGCTTTGAGCTTTCGGAGTCTGGAGTCAGGCTGCTCAGACACCAGGCAGTACGCACCATTCTGTCTGGGTTCGGTTTTTCAAAAATGTTCATGAAAAGTATGGACATTTTCTGGTTTTTTTCAACAGCCCCCCACCCCCACCCTAAACTTGGAAGTGTTTTTGTTTTCCCCCTTTCAATGGAAAAAAGTGGGGAAAATACCAAAAACTCTATGGCTTTCCATGGGGGAATGAGCGTATTAGAAAAAATTAGAACATTTCACGGAAAAAAAACTTCTGTGAAAATTTGTGTTTCCCAAAAAAGTCGTGTTTTGCTGGGGAAAAAAGTGACTGAAATGAGCCCCGCGCAGCGCAGCCTCAGAAGCACCCGGCCGGGCTCCGAGGCCTGGGCTCCTGGCCAGCTGCAGTTTCAGTTTCTCAGGAAGTGGCTGAGAGCTCTGAGCGGGGTGGGAGGAAGGGCAGGCCGGCCTGGGAGCTGGAGCTCTGCTGGGGGCAGAGAAGATCCCTAAGTCCGGAGGAAGGAGGCTGGTGGGGGGCTCTGAGGAATCCACGGCCCGGGTCTCAGAGCACAGTCTGCACAGACAGCCCCGCGGGCTCAGACATTATGGAGCACGGAGCCACTGGGAGCTCTGCAGCCGCTGGCAGGGACCGGGGCACAATCTTTATTAGAACCAGAGATGATCGCATGGGTGCTGTGGATGTGCGTTGGGATGACACCGGGGAGGATCTGAAGAGGAAGGTGATAGAGGAAAACATCCACCTTTACGATGTTGACGAGCTTACACTGATATTCGCAGGCAAAGAGCTGGAAGATGCCAGGAGTCTGCGGCACCAAGGGCTGACCAATCACTGCACTGTCCATGCAGTGCGGACCTGTAAGTTCAGGGCGGCGATGGGAGGGCGAGCGGGGGGGGGAGTGCAGGGAAGGGACTGGATGGGGTGGCCAGGAGAGTGGGTGATCGGGGGAGGATGGGGGAGCTGGGTGATGTTGTCCTTACGAGGGGCTGGTGACGGCCTTTACCAAGGGAACGGATCGACGGAACTGAAAGAAAGCACGACCAGGATTGCTGAATGAAGAGCCAGTGGATTTTACTGCCCAGGGCGCATCTCTGGGGAGTGTCTGAACTTTAACAGCACCCGGATAATTCCTGCAGGGAGACCCCCAGTGAGACCCAGAGCAACTCATGGGGCCAGGCAGGCAGGGGTGCTCCAACTGGCACTTACTTACCCAGAAGACTTTACTTTTGTTCTTTCTTAGATTTGTTGTTTTGCCAAATAAAAGCCACCCAGGCTGACGGTGCTCTGTGTGGGTGGGGTGGGGTGGGGTGGGGTGGGGGAATGGAACGGTGAGGGGAGGGGCTGCAGGAAAGGAGAAGGGTCACCTCCTTGCACCCTGCTCCTAGAGGAGTGGGGGCGGCCATGTCTGGACAGCCCACCCATGTGTAAAACAGCTGCCAGAGCACGCACACACGGGGCAGGAGGGAAGGAGAGAAACCTGGGCCTTGCCTCATCTCCATGCAGGGCCGTCTCTAGCCATTTCGGTGTCCTATGCAGCCTCCCCACGGGGGGGGGGGTGTGGCCCCAGGCCCCAGTGGGGGGGGGGCCTGGCCCCAACGGGCTGGATCAGGCTTGGGGGGCAGGGGGGAAAGCACCCCACAGTACGAGCCGGCAGAGCCTGCCGCCTGGGGAGTGTGGGATCAGGCCTGACCCCGCACTCATGTGGCAGTGGGAAGTGAAGTGACCCGGCCCCAGCCCACTCCGCTCTGCTCCGCTGGCTCCCAGCCTTGGGACTTGGGGGGCAGGGGGAACCGGCCCCCAGCACTCACCGATGGCGCGGCTGGGAGCCGGCGATGCGGCACAGAGCAGGCTGGGGCCAGGTCGCTCCACTTCCTGCCACCCGGTGAGTGCAGGGCGCCCGACCCCTCAGGGGAAGGGGTGGAGCGGGGGCGGGGTTGGGGCAGCCAGGGCCGGCTCCAGACCCCAGCGCGCCAAGCGCGCGCTTGGGGCGTCGTCCCGCGGGAGGGCGGCAGGCGGCTCCGGTGGACCTCCCGCAGGCATGGCTGCAGAAGGTCCGCTGGTCCCGCGGCTCGGGTGGACCTCCCGCAGACGTGCCTGCGGAGGGGCCGCTCATCCCGCGGCTCTGGTGCAGCATCCGCAGGCACGCCTGGGGGAGGTCCACCGGAGCCGCGGGACAGGCGACAGGCAGAGCGCCCCCCGCTGCGTGCCACCATGCTTGGGACAGCGCAAATTGTAGAGCCGCCCCTGGGGGCAGAGCAGGGGTGGGAAGAGGTGGGGCTGGGGCAAGGAAGGGGCGGGGTGGGGGCCATGGGGAAGAGGTGGAGCAGGGGCTGGAGCAGCATGTAGCTGCCTAGGGCACCAGGAAATGTGATGCCCCAAATTTCCTGGTGCCCTGTGCAGCTGCAGACTTTGCATACGGGTATGGAGGGAGGGGAGAGCATGGGAAGCTCCTCCCCAGCAGTCGGGGTGGGGGCAGGAATGCAGGGTGCCCCATCCAGGCTGGGGGTGGGGATGAGAAGGTGGTGGCGCCCCCTCTTAGCAGCAGGCAGGAAGGGGCAGCGGTGGGGCAGAGCTCGGCTCCCAGAAGCCAGGGAAGGAAGGAGGAGGAAAACCCCTCCTCCCGCAGGGGGTTCCCAGCAGGGCCGGATTAACCTTTTCTGGGTGCGGCGCCCAACATATTTGTGGGCCCCCATGGAGGCAATGGAGCATGGCGCGGGGAGGCCAGTCCCTGGAGCGAGGGGCCAGCCAGAGGCGAGGGCACTAGTTACAAACTGTCAGTTGCCAGATGCACAATGGCCTGCCCGGCCCTGTGCTGCCAGCATGTCCCTTCCCCTCGGAAGCAGGCCCATGCCGTGCCACACAGCCCCCCAACTCCCTATGGCCAGAGGCCCCCTGGATCCACTATGCCCAGCGCCCCCAGGACCCACCCACAAATGCACGGTGCCCTGCACACCACCACCCAGCTCACAGCAGGGGACAGGGGACAGGGCTGGGGGAGCCAGCGGGGTCTCGGGGCACAGTGCAAGCAGAGCAGGCCGGGGCCCCTTCTGAGCATAGGCCCAGCTCCATGGAGCCACTGGAGCCATTGTAAACCCGGCCCTGGTTCCTAGGGGTAGATTCGGAGGCCAGAAGGGACCGTTGTGATCGTCTAGTGTCAGATCTCCAGCAGCACACAGGCTGTCGAACTGCCCCACAATAATGCCTAGGGCGGAGCTTTTAAAAACAGCCAACAGCCAATCTTGGGTTTAAAATGGCCAGTGGTGGAGAATCCACCGCGACCCTTGGGAAATTGTTTCAACGGTTAATTACTCTCACCATTGTAAATTTGAGCCTTATTTCCAGTCTGCATTTGTCTAGCTTCAATTTCCAGCCATTGGGTTGTGTTGGACCTTCCTCTGCGAGAGTGAAGAGCCCAATATTTATTTTCCGTAAAGGGGCTTATCGATTGTAATCAGAGCTGTCCTTGACCTTCTGGTTGTTAAACTACCTAGAGTGAGCTCCTTGCCCCGGCATGTTTTCCAATCCTTTAACCATTCTTGTGGCTCTTCTCTCAACAGTCTCCAATTTATCAGCCTCTTTCTTGAATTGTGGGCACCAGAACTGGACACAGGATTCCAGCAGTGGTCACACCGGTGACTAACACAGAGTAAAATAACCTCTCTGCTCCTACCTGGGATTCCCTGTTTAGGCATCCCAGGATCACATTGGCCCTTTTGGCCACAGATTGGGAGCTCATTCCGCTGATTGTCCACCACGAGCCCCAAATCTTTTTCAGAGACACTGCTTCTCAGGATAGAGTCCCCATTCTGTAAGCAAGGCCTACGTTCTTTGGTCCTAGGTGTTAACATTTACATTTCGCTGTATTAAAATCAATATTGTATGTTTGCACCCTAGAGATCCAGATGGCTCCATATCAGTGATTTTTCCATCAGCAAACTTTATCAGCGATGATTTTATGTTTTCTTCCAGGTCAATGATCAAAATGAGAAATAGAGTAGGGCCAAGAACCGATCCCTCACTGGAAACAAACCTGCTCGATGACAATTTAGCCAGTTTTTAATCCATTTAATATGTGTCATGTTAATTTCATATCATCCTAGATTTTTAATCAAAATATCATGTGGTATCAAGTCAAATACCTTACAGATGTCTCAGTATATTACATCAGCACCATTACCTTTATGAACCTACTTTGTAATCTCATCCAAAAAATATAGCAAGTTAGTTTGACAGGGTCTATTTTCCATAAACACACCTTGATTTGCATTAATTTAATTAAACTCCTTTAATTCTTTATCAGCCGCTCCATTATCTTGGCCAGGATCGATGTCAGGTTGACAGGCCTACAATTATCCAGATCATCCCATTTACCCTTTTTAAAAATTGGCACAACATTAGTGATCTTCCAGTCTTCTGGAGCTTCCCCTGTACTTCAAGACTTATTAAAAATCAGAATTAATGGTCCAGTGACTCCTCTTCAGCCGGCTCACTTAAAACTCATGGATGCAAGTTATCTGGACCTGCTGATTTAAAAGTATCTCGTTTTAATATATTCTATTTAACATCCTCCCAAGATACTAGAGGAATGTAAAAGTGTCTTGATCATCATATGATGAGACTATATAATATTTTCCCCCAAATATGGAACAAAAATATTTATTGAACACTTCTGCCTTTATTCCATTATTATAGATAATTCTACAATTTCCGTCTTGTAATGGACGAATACCATTGTCAGAATTCTTTTTGTTCTTAATGTATTTTAAAAACTCCTTTTTATTGTCCATATCTCTGCTGGTCATAGATTTCTCCGTGTGTCCTTTTCCTTCCCTTATCAATTTTCTACAATTCCTGACTTCTGATTTATATTTATTGCTATCAACTTCCCCTTTCTTCCATTTGTTTATATATATATATATATATATATATATATATATAAAAAATATCTGCCTTCATGTCCCCGCTAAACAAGCTTTGTTTTTTAAACCAGTACAACCTTCTTTCTAGATTGTGGCTTTTTGAGCATCTAGTAAGGTGCCTTAAATCATTCTCAATTACCAATCATATTTTTCCAATTAAATTCTTCCTCCCAGGTGATCTGGCTCATAACTGTTTTCAGCTTTGTGAAATTGGCCTTCTTAAAGCAGCAAGTCCCGGGCCCTTTAATTTGTTCCTGAGCTCCGGGAGGGAAGGGGGGGTCCCAGCCACCTCTGCAGCTGGGAGCCCCTGGTTGATTTAAAGGCTCTGGGTTTTAAATCAGCCACAGCTGGTTCCCCAGGGCCTTTAAATCTTGAGAGGCCACGCCTCTTCCAGGTGAGGCCACGCCCCCCTCAGGACTCCGGCAGTACCGGTAAGTCCTGTAAGTTACTTTCCCCCCTGGGTTCAGGGCCTCACCCTGCTACCACTATTTAGCAGAGCCCCAGCACCATTCAGTGGGGAGAGGCACACAGCCCTCTGTCACATAACATGGCAGCAAAAGGCTTCTTTCTAACGGGGCTGAGAGCAGGAGTGGGACTGGGAGAATGGGGAAGCAGTGGGAGAGGGATACTTCTCCGCAGGGGGCTGAGGGTCCTGGTCTCACCCGCTGATGTTTGTTTTGCAGTGCGCGTTAATGTTTGTTTTGCACTGCCCGGCAGTGGTGATCCAAGCTTCCTTCCTCCAGGTAAGAAGAGACGCTGGTTTTTTCCACTTTGAATGTTTTCCCTTTAAAAGCGCTGCTCAGGGAGAGAGCAACAGGCTGGATCCTGGGTCTGGAGGGACAGTGAGGAAGGCTGGCCGTGCTCTAGAGGATTTGCAGTATGGCCTTGGTATGGCACTGCCTCTCACCTCTACTCGCTTCCCCGTCTATCCAATGGAGACAGCATCCTAGACCAAGCCCTGGTGGTGGTGGTAGTGCAGCAGAAAGGCAACGCAATGTTAGGCTGTGGGAGGGCAGAGGAGTTATGGGGTGGGATGAGGGATGGCGCTGGCATTACCAACACAAACATGATCTCAGGTGACAGTGGTTTCTCTGCTATTCCAGTCTTTCACTTTCCTGCTGTAACTGCACAAGGCAGAGAGGGAGCCCAGCCACATTCGTCATCTCCAGACAAAACAGAACCTGAGGAACAAACACATAAGGGGGGTCTCAAGAAATTAAAAATTGGGCAATGCAGGAATAAAACCCTCCAGAGAAAACAATGAAATGCTAGCAAGAGAATAGCACTGGAGCAGCCCCCTGCTAGTGCTGTACCAGCTTCTCCCAGTAGGAGGTGCCACAGAAGCACTGGCTGAGGGAGCCCCCAGCGATTCCAGTCCCAGCCTCTCCCAGACAGAAGGGTGATAGAAACAGGGCCGGTGCAACCATTTAGGCGGTCGCCTAGGGCACTAGGATTTTGGGGGCGGCATTTTCTTCAGCGGCGACCGCGGTGGCCGGATCTTCAGCCGCCCCGGTCGCTGCCGGCATTTAGGAAGAGGGAGCTGGGGCAGGGGAGCGAGGGGAGGGCCGCCTGCAGCAAGTAAGGGGGGGGCGGCATGCAGGGGAACTCCCCGCCCCAGCTTACCCCTGCCCCGCCTCCTCCCCGAGCACGCCGTGGCTGCTTCACTTCTCCCGCCTCCCAGGCTTGCGACGTAGGCGGGAGAAGTGAAGCAGCCACGGCGTGCTCAGGGTACTCGTGCTCATGCTCGTGCTCATGCGTGGAGCAGGGGTGAGCTGGGGCGGGCAGGGGTGAGGTGCCTCAGGGCGGAGGGTGGGGGATAGGGAGCTGCTGCAGGAGGGGCACCTCAGGGCAGAGGGGGAGAGCTGCCGCAGGGGGGGGCCGCCTCAGGGCAGGGGCTCGGGGATGGGGGAGGGCACAAGGTGAAAGTTTTGCCTAGGGCGCAAAACATCCTTGCACCGGCCCTCGATAGAAACACTGGCTGTGGGGAGCCCCCGCTACTTCCAGGGTTCATATGAAGGGGGGAGGGGGAATATGATCTTCTACCATCCTCCACCCAGAGCCAAAACCCACCCAGCTGTGAGACTAAAATGGGCTTCCACTTGCATAGATTGTGCAGCTCTTCCTTGTATGCTTGTCTCTCTCCTCGCCTGAGCTGTGAAATGGTTATTGGGTCGGCCCTTTAAATTGTCACCTTCAGAGAGTCAGCGTTCACCCCCCTTCCTGTGAATGTGAACATGGAATCCCCGCCCCTCTCAGAGCTGTTGTTTCTGGCTGTCTGCAGACTCAGGCAGACATCACAGCATCAGGTTCACCTGAGTCATGTTTGAAGCACAAGATTCCATCACAAGAGAAGGGACTGGGGCATTGACCCAAATCCAAGTCCAGCCTCTCCCAGCAGGATGAGCTCATGGGGAGTGGGGCAGGAGCACTGGTGGTGAGGGAGCTCCGAGTAACTGCAACCCCAGACTGTCCTAGCAGACCCCCACTCTGCATGTAAAACCTGATAGGGGGAATCCTGCCAGCTCAGGGTGTGGAGCCCTGCACTGTGCTGAGCTTCAGCACCCAGGGTATGAGCCTTATACCAGCTGTAGAAAAAATAAATACCACTGGATAGACACAGCTTAAATATATGGTGTCATCTATGTAGTTGTTATTATTTTATTCTTATTAATTTGTATTATGGTAGCACCTAGGAGCTCCAGCCATTGCCCAGGACCCAGTGTGCCAGGCACTGTCTGTTATTAGGTGTGCTATGGCGGTACCTGGGTGTGCTATGGCGGTACCTGGGTGTGCTATGGCGGTACCTGGGTGTGCTATGGCGGTACCTGGGTGTGCTATGGCAGTACCAGGGTGTGTTGTGGCAGTACCAGGGTGTGCTGTGGCAGTAGCTAGGTGGCCCAGCTGTGTCTCCCTTGGGCCTGTGAGGGCTGCTCTTCGGCAAGCTGGGCCAGGGCTCCTCATTGCCACGTTGTCAGTGCTGGCCCTTTCTCCCCACTGGCCGGACTGTAAGCAGTTGCGGTGGCCTGGACCAGAGCTGAACACAGGCCCTGATTCCGGCCCCAGCCTGGCCATCGGTGAAACACCCACCCCCACTAGCCCTCCACCCGCTCTTTCCCCGGCGATAGGACTGGCACAACCTCCTCCAGGATAGGACCAACCTGCTGACTCCTCCCGCATTCACCCGCCACAGGCAGCCACAGCCTCAGTGGGATGGCGGAACAGGGGATGCTGTGTCAAGCTTACGTTGTGTCCCCTCCCCCAACCTTCTTCTGAAATAACGCCGTAGTTCTCAAGCTGAGGGGCAGCCAGGGAGAGAGCAGAAAGATGCTGGTTTGAAAATGGCTCAAGTAGGCGCTGGGGGGTGGCCAAGCAGAGGTGAGAGGCAGCAGCTCGAGAGTGAATGAGAGATGAGAGGTTCAGGGGGGACAGGCCATGAAGGGCCTTGAGAGTGAAGACAAGCAGCTTATGTTTGATGTCCTAGAGGAATGCAAAGAGCAGGTGACATGGCCAAAGCCCCGGGCTAGCAGAGCGCGGCAGCAGGCTGAATGGGTATGAGCAGGGCGAGCCAGCATTAGTCGAGGCCAGAGAGAAGGATGTTGCAGTAGCTGACAGGCCAGATGATGGGAGCCTGAGCGAGAGTTTGAGTTGTGTGGATGGACAGGAAAGACTGAACTTCAGAGATGTTCTGCAGAAAGAATCTGCGTGATGTGAGGCCCTAGAGAGAGGCTGGATCGAAGATGACACCCAAGTTATGGGCCTGAATGACAGTCAGGGTGGATGTGATGTCCAGAATGATGAATAAAGCAGGTGGTGGGGGGAAGGGAAGATTAGGAGCTCTGTTTTAGCCATTGAGAGGTTGATCTGACAGCTAAACATCCACAAGGATACGTGGTCAGAGAGACAGGCTGAGAGGTTAGTGTGGCCAGAAGGAGACAGGTCTGGAGCAGAGGTAGGTCTGCGCATGGTCAGCGTTGGGACGGTTTGTGATGAGATTACCCAGAGGTACAGCGCAGAGGGGAGGAAAAGGGGACCAAGGACAGACTCTGTGGAACCCCTACAGAGAGCTGGGGGGAGGATGAGGAGGATGCATTGAAGGAGTGATAAGAGAGGCAGGAGGAGAACTGGGAGAGGACAGAGTCATGGAAGCCTGGGGAGGACAAGATTTCAAGAAGAGCTTGGTCAAAGGCATCTGACAGCTCAAGAAGGCTGAGGCCAGAGCACTGGTTCTGAGCTTTGGTTAGGAAGAGGACATCAGAGACTTGGGCGAGGGTGATTTCAGTGGAGGGCCAGGGTGGACACTGGCCTGGACAGGGCCCAGGGTGGAACTGGAGAAAAGGAACTGCAGACAGAGATTGTAACGCGCGTGTTCAGTGAGCGTGGGGATGGAAAGGAGAAGAGAGATGGGGCAGTAGCTGGAGAGGCAAGTGGGGTCAAGGGTGCGTTATTAAGATGGGAGGAACTGAAGCATGTTTGTATTGTGAGGGGAGAGAGTGAGAGGAGAGTGAGAGGCTAAGGAGACGAATAAGGGAGGGCATGAGGGTGGATGTGCAAGAGATCAGGAGCTGGGATGGGGTCACTGGGACAAGTGGAGGGGTTGGAGGAGGACAGAAGATGGGAAACTTCTGCATCCGTGAGAGGGGAGAAGGAGGAGAGAGTGAGGAGGAGAAGAGGGAAGGAAAGGCAGCTGAGGGGCAGGGGAAAGTCATTTCTCCTAGAAGAAATTGGTGAGATCCTGTGCAGAGAGAAGTGGAGGTGGGAGAGGGCAGGGTTTCAGGAGTGAGTCAAAGATGGTGAAAAGGCAGCTGGGATTATGGGTGTGCGGTTAAGCGAGGTTGGAGAAGTAGAGGCATTCGGGTAGGACAATGGTGGACCGGAAGGAGGAGAGAACACATTTGTAGGAGGATGTCAGCCTGGCTGCAGGATTTCTGCCAGAGACGCTCCGCAGTGCGAGAGCAGGAACGGAGGAAACAGGTGCCGGGGGTGAGCCAGGGCTGGGGGTCGGCAGGGCAGACCCTACAGTGGGAGGGGGGTAAAAGAGTACAGCATGGAGGAGAATGAAGCATGGACAGAATCAACAGCCATTTAATGGAAGAAAAGAAAGAGGGCAGGGAGCAGAGAGCAGATGAGAAGTCATCAGCGCTGATGGACTGAAGTCAAGGAGAGGCCGAGCGACGGCACGAGGGGAGGCCGATGCATGATACTGAAAGAGACCCAGTGATGGTCATACAAGGGGAACTCAGTACCAGGAGATCACAGAGAGAGCAGTGCTTGGTGCACAGCAAGCTGAGTGAATGGCCCGTGGGTGAGTGGGAGCAAGGAACCAGAGCTGCAGGTCGAATGCAGAGATGAGGGTGCAGGTATAGGGTCTGACGGGTCATCAGTTGAAGCCACTGAGGATGAGTATGGGGGATTGTGAGGCAAGGAGGAGAGAGCCAAGGGTTGGACTCAGACAGGAAGGTTGATGGAGAGGAGCTGGGTGCACAGTAGATGACAGCAGCATGGCGGGAAGAGGAGAGAGGATGAAGTGCTGTTTAGAGAGGAGACAGAAGCGGGAGGAGGAAGGGAGGGTTTGGAAGTGGCGGGAACAGGACAGGAGAAGCCCAACACCCCTGCCCTGCTCTGATCTTGGTTGGGGATGTGAGAGAAGGGAAAGCCTCTGTAGGAGAAGGTGGCTGCAGGGTCAGAGTCAAACAAAAGGATCCAAGTCTCTCTGAGAGCCAAGGGAGAGAGACACAAAATGGTCATGGATGGTTGTGATCTTTTTAGCTATCCAGATACAGCACAAAGAAAATGCAAAAAGAGCTGTGGCTGATCTTAGAAATTCCACCTTATCAAAGAAAGACTGCAAGCGGTGCATCAGCAAGGTAAGGGGCTGCTTTCTGACAGTCAAAGTCTTGGAAGTTTAACAGTTTCAGCTGGGACATGGCTTAGCTTGGAAGAAATCATAGAATATCAGGGTTGGAAGGGACCTCAGGAGGTCATCTAGTCCAACCCCCTGCTCAAAGCAGGACCAATCCCCAACTAAATCATCCCAGTCAGGGCTTTGTCAAGCCAGGCCTTAAAAACCTTTAAGGAATGTGATTCCAACATCTCCCTCGTAACCCATTCCAGTGCTTCACCACCCTCCTAGTGAAATAGTGTTTCCTAATATCCAACCTAGACCTCCCCCACTACAATTTGAGACCATTACTCCTTGTTCTGTCATCTGGTACCACTGAGAACAGTCTAGATCCATCCTCTTTAGGAGCCCCTTTTAGGTAGTTGAGAACAGCTATCAAATCCCACCTCACTAACATATAGAGAAATATACATCTATCTCATAGAGCTAGAAGGGACCTTAAAGGTCATTGATTTTATTTAATCTATTTATCGCTGACCTCGGAACCAAAAGTAGGAGTGGGCTGATAAAGTTTGCGGATGACACCAAGTTGGGAGGTATTGCCAATTCGGAAAAGGATTGGGATATCCTCCAGGGAGATTTGGATGACCTTGTAAACTGGAGTATTAGTAACAGGATGAAATTCAATAATGAGAAGTGTAAGGTTATGCATTTAGGGATGACTAACAAGAATTTTAGTTATAAGCTGGGGACGCACCAGTTGGAAGTAACAGAGGAGGAGAAGGACCTAGGAGTCCTGGTTGATCGTAGGATGACTATGAGTAGGCAATGTGATGTGGCCGTTAAAAAAGCTAATGCGGTCTTGGGATGCATTAGGCGAGGTATTTCTAGTAGAGATAAGGAGGTGCTAGTCCCGTTATATAAGGCGTTGGTGAGACCTCATTTGGAGTATTGTGTGCAGTTTTGGTCTCCCATGTTTAAGAAGGATGAATTCAAACTGGAACGGGTACAAAGAAGGGCCAGTAGAATGATCCGAGGAATGGAAAGCCTGTCATATGAAAGGAGACTTGAGGAGCTCGGTTTGTTTTCCTTAACCAAAAGAAGGATAAGAGGAGATATGATTGCACTCTTTAAATATATCAGAGGGATAAATACCAGGGAAGGAGAGGAATTATTTCAGCTCAGTGCTAATGTGGACATGAGGACAGACGGATATAAATTGTCAGTCAGGAAATTTAGGCTTGAAATTAGACGAAGGTTTCTAACCATCAGAGGAGTGCAATTCTGGAACAGCCTACCGAGGGAAACAGTGGGGGCGAAGGACCTCCATGACTTTAAGATTAAGCTGGATAAGTTTATGGAGGGGATGGTATGATAGGATAACGGGTTTAGTCAATAGGTCAATAACGTGCCACACTGGTAATTAGTACAAAGGGTCAATGTTGGGATATTGTTAGCCTTTTCCTGAGTGTCTGGCTGGAGAGTCTTGCCCACATGCTTGGGGTTCAGCTGATCGCCATATTTGGGGTCGGGAAGGAATTTTCCTCCAGGGTAGATTGGCAGTGGCCCTGGAGGTTTTTCGCCTTCCTCCGAAGCATGGGGCAGGGGTCGCTTGCTGGTGGATTATCTGCTACTTGAAGTCTTTAAATCATGATTTGGAGCATTCAACAGCAGAGTCAAGGGAGAGAATTAGTTCAGGAGTGGGTGGATCAGCTTATGTAGCCTGCATCTTGCAGGAGGTCAGACTAGATGATCATAATGGTCCCTTCTGATCTTGAATTCTATGATTCTAGTCCCCTGCCTTCACGAGGAGGACGAAGTACTGATTTTGCCCCAGATCCCTAAATGGCCCCCTCAAGGATTGAACTCACAACCCCCAGTTTAGTAGGCCAATGCTCAAACCACTGAGCTATCCCTCTCCCATGCCTCCCTTCTGCAGGCTAAACAATCTCAGTTGCCTCAGCCTCTCCTCATGGTGGGGAGGGATAGCTCAGTGGTTTGAGCATTGGCCTGCTAAACCCAGGGTTATAAACTCAATCCTTGAAGGGGCCATTTAGGAATCTGGGGCAAAAAATGTCTGGGGATTGGTCCTGCTTTGAGCAGGGGGTTGGACTAGATACCTCCTGAGGTCCCTTCCAACCCTGATATTCTATGATAAGTCATGTGCTCCAGCTCCCTAATCATTTTTGTTGCCCTTCACTGGACTCTTTCCAATTTTTCCACATCCTTCTTGGTCCCAAAACTGGACACAGTACTCCAGCTGAGGTCTCACCAATGTCGATTAGAGAGGAATGATCACGTCCCTCGATCTGCTGGCAATGCTCCTTCTTATATAGCCCAAAATGTTGTTAGCCTTCTTGGCAACAAGGGCACACTGTCGACTTATATCCAGCTTCTCGTCCACTGTAACCCCTAGGTCCTTTTCTGCAGAACTGCTGCCCAGCCATTCGGTCCCTAGTCTGTAGCAGTGCATGGGATTCTTCCGTCCTAAGTGCAGGACTCTGCACTTGTTGTTGTTGAACCTCATCAGGTTTCTTTTGGCCCAACCCTCTAATTTGTTTGGTCCCTCTGTATCCTATCCCGACCCTCCAGTGTATCTACCACTCCTCCCAGTTCAGTGTCATCTGCAAACTTGCTGAGGGTGCAATCCACGCCATCCTCCAGATCATTAATGAAGATATTGAACAAAACCGGCCCCAGGACCAACCCTTGGGGCACCCCACTTGATACCAGCTGCCAACTAGACATGGAGCCATTGATCACTACCCATTGAGCCCGACGATCTAGCCAGCTTTCTATCCACCTTATAGTCCAATCATCCAGCCCATACTTCTTTAACTTGCTGGCAAGAATACAATCATCCATGTTAGGAACACAGAGATTGCCAGAGTAGATCAGAGCCAAGCTCCACCTGGCCCAGTATCCTCTCTCTGACAGTGCCCAGCACCAGATGTTCCATTGTCACTAGGAGTAACCGTTATGAAGCCCCTAGTTACTGGAACTCGCTGTCTTTCAGATCCTTCCAGAGGTAACGCCAGAGATTGTTCCAGGCACAGAGGAGAACAGGACCGTCTACAGGTAGGAGCTCCAGGGTGCTGCAGGATGTGGCCCTAGAAGCCCTGTCCAAGCCTGACCTCTGCGTTTTCGTTGTGCCCCCCAGAGCTCGCATCCCCAGCGCTGGCTCCTTCCGCTGCTCTGAAACAGGGCTTGGCTTTGAGGTGAGCGCAGCAGTGACCGTCGAGTACGAATACGGCTCCTGGGCGGAGAGTCTGAGCCCATCTGCCAGGCAGGAGTGGATGGTCGCCGGCCCCCTGTTCCACATCAGGGCCGAGCCCGACACTGTGCGAGCCGTGCACCTCCCCCACTTCGTGTGCCTTGCAGGTAGGGCAGGAACGGGGAGTAACTGGGCTAGCTGCTGGAGTCAGGGGCTGATGGCGGCTTTGAGCCACAGTCTGCAGCCAGCAGGGCTGGAGGGTCCTGGAGCACTGGGGGAGTGTGAGCCCCAGGGGCTCTGCGCTGTGCCCTCCGCTCCCCTCCCAGCTCCTGCTCCAGCTCGGCTCCACCACAAGGGAGACTGTGCCTGGCCCTGCTCCAGGGAGCAGGCAGCCGAGAGGAAGGCTCCTGGCTGCCTCTCCCTCCTCCTCCTCGCTGTGCAGGGCCAGGCACAGTGCGGCCCAGTTCGGGTGTAGATCCCCCACCCTGTCGGGAGTGTGGCTCGCCTTGCGGGGGATGGTGGGTAGATCCTCCAGCGCCTGAGGGCCAGACACACAGGAGTGCAAGGAGCCCCTGGGGCGGGGGGAGGGGATGGGGGAGTCTGGGGCAGACCCCCGGGTTCTGTGTGGGAGGGGGCCGGGGGAAGACAGCAGGAGGTGGTTCCATGCTCGGTGTACACCCAGCAGACAGGCTGGGCTGGGGAGAAGGACCAGAGGAGATTCAGGCCATTGTGTCCCTGTTCCTGCCCTGGCCTTCCACCTCTCCGTTTTCCGGTCTGGATCTCGCAAGCTTCATTTCCTGCCATCACTCCCTGGGCCAGTGGTTCCCTAAGGGAGACTCTTCTGTGTGATATTCCAGAGGCTTCCAGCTGCTTCTATGCGTCCTCCCTCCAGCCCTCCTGATCTCCTCTCGCTGGCCATTCCCTGCCTCTGCCCCTGTGCCCAGACCCACGGCTTCCCCTTCTCTCTCCTACTCAGGGGGCAGTGTCACTTCTTTTCATTCCCTCCCTTTAGTTTCCTTCTCACTGTGCTTTTGTTCTCTCTCCTGTCTCTTAAGCCTCCCGTGTGACCCCTTCCCTGAGTACCCTTCTCCCAGCCCTCACCCCAGGGCTGTCCTTACCCATACGCAAACTACGCAGCTGCAAAAGGCACCAGGATATTTGGGGCACCAAATGGCTGCAAATTTCCTGGTACACTACGCAGCTGTGTGCTGCTCCAGCAGCCAGTCCGATCCCTGGCTGGCTGAGCTGGCCAGGAAAGCTGCCCCCACTCCCGCACCACCCCCACTCCACCCCTTCCCCAAAGCCCCTGCCCCTGCTCTGCCCCCATCCTGCCTCTTCCCACCCCTTCCCCTGAGTTACATCTCGGGGGACTGCAGCAGGGGTCAGGCCTGTCCTGCACTCACCGGGCGGCAGGAAGTGGAGCGGCCCAGCCCCAACCCACTCCACTCTGCGGGCTCGTACTGTGGGGTGGTTTCCCCCTGCCCCCCAAGCCTGCTCCTGCCCCCCCCAGACCTTGGGCGCAGCCCCACCCCCCGCAGAGGCCTGGGGCCAGCATAGAACACTACAGTGTCTAAGGACCGCCCTGCCTCACCCTTTCTCCCAGTCTGTTCTTCCTCCCGCTCCGTCTCGTTCCTTCCCTTTCTCCTCACTCCATCCATCTCTCTGCACCCCATTCGATGGCAGGGCTGCACAGCGCCTGCGGTTGTTTATATTTGTAAGGCGTCTGGGACGGCTGTTGTGTGTTGGTGTAAGTCATTGTACAGGTGCTGCCAGCTCAGGGTGTTTCAATCTCATTCCCCTCACTATCCCAGCTGCAGGCGGAGGGGATTTAAGTTCATGCCAAATCGCCCATTTTGAAGCTGGCCACATGACCCTGGAAACGCCAACGAGAATCCATCTCTTCCATGTTGTCCTGGAAAATCCCAGCTTCTCCCAGCTCGGCGTGCTTTGGAGAATGATACGTTCGGCCATAACGTTTATTCCCATCCATTCCCTTGTGCTGATCTACCGGGCACTCAGGGCTGCAGACGTTACACTCCACCTCTACCTGATACCCAACGACCACTCACTCATGAAGGTAAAACAACCATCCCATTTATATAGTGTGCCCAACCCCGAGATTGCTGGGACACTGCACAACCACACAGTGAGAATGAACCACATCAATACACCCGCACAGCCAAGCACATAGTGCAGCGCCGGGCAGCACGGCATCGTTCAGAGAGGAGAGGGCAGAGGCCTAGACGCTGACTGTCACTGAAATAGAAGGCACCTCGGCAGTCACGTTTTCCTGTGTTTTTAATAGTGCTGCGTGATGGGCTGGGGCACGTACCCAGGGGGAGAGAGTTGAGCTCGCGAGGGATGCACAGCACTGGCTAACATGAGGCATGCGGTTGGGACCCCAATGGATAGGGCAGTGGTTCTCAAACTTTCGTACTGGCAACCACTTTCACATAGCCAGCGACCCCCCTTATAAATTAAAAACACTTTTTAATATATTTAACACCATTATAAATGCTGGAGGCAAAGCGGGATTTGGGGTGGAGGCTGCCAGCTCGCGACCTCTTGAGGGGTCTCGACCCCCAGTTTGAGAACCCCTGAGATTGGGGGTCTCACAGCACAGATACCTTATCTGTTGGGGGAGGCTCAAACAGGAGGTGAAGATCAAGAGAACTATATTGTTGGTGTGACCAAGCTTCACGGGGCACCGTATGCAGCAGCGGACAGGTGGGAATAGCTCAGGGCTGGGCTTGCTGTGGTGTGATATCCACACCACTCAGCCACATAGTGATTCCTGAAGCTAAAGGCCAAGTCCTCCCAGCACCCACTAGGAGGTGCTGTTCTCTCCAGCAGCCTCATTCCTCACTATGGCCTATTCCATGTATAACTGAGCTTCTGAGCAGTGAAAAATCTTCTTTACAAAATGTCACCCAGAGGCATGGGAGAGTCCAGGTTAAAATGAAAACGCTACGCGAGGGAATGAGGGAATTAGGTTGGCAGCTAGAACTCAACATTAGCTACACTGGCTGCGACCACATGATCACTGTAAGGACCCCAGGAGCCACCCCCACATAGCCTGTAGATCCCATAGCCTGTTATCACTATGGAAAATACACACACATTAAAAGAACAATGTTAAGGTTGCAAAGTCAATCACCCACTCATTGGAGAATGCCAGAATTAAGATTGTGGTTTGCAACCTTCTCTCTGCTCCCTTGTCTGTATGTATTGTGAGAGTCTGTCCTTGTATTTGATCGCACCCTATTTTTAAGCAGAAGCAGAGGCCTCCATCTTTTCTGTGGTGATCAGGTTTGTCTGAGGAAACACTTCCTGAGCGTGAGGTCTGGTAGGCTGTGAAAGAGGTTCCCAGCAGGGAAATGGTGACAGCCCTAGCACCTGCGTTATTTTTGACTGGGCTGGACCAGATCCCAACCGAACGTAGCGTAGGGCACATGCCTGCTTTGGCTGGGGGATGGACAAGGTGACCCAGCAGGCCTTTTCCCTCCACGACTCGAGATGCTCTGAGTGAAGACGGAGCTGGCTGTGGGTCAGGGGCTCCTGTTTGTATCTCTCAAAAATGACAATGCTTGAAATTTACAGGCCATTGAAGAAGAAGAAACGAAGTGGGAGTCAAAGCTCATTCCCAAACCTCCTCAGGCCAATGCGCTGTACTTTGGATCTCAGTATGAGGTGTCTGGTACATCAGAGCTAAAGATAACACCTGACGTAAGTAGGATTGTCCTCTGCTTCCACCAAGGCATCAAAACGAGCTGAACAATTAAGTATTATCATGCTTTAGTTGTGTGGTGGTGGTGCCTAGGAGCCTCAGTCGTGACCTAGGACCAGTGGTGAGCTGCAGCCGGTTCGCACCGGAGCGCGCGAACCGGTTGTTAAATTTAGAAGCCCCCTTTGGAACCGGTTGTTCCTGGAGGGACAACTAGTTCCAAAAGGGCTTTTAAATTTAAGAAAAGCTGTAGCAGCTCCCTGCCCTTCCCCCAGCCCCAGCTCACCTCACTCCACCTCCTCTTCAGAAGCTCCTGGCTTCTCCTCCCCCTCCCAGGCTTCCCGCGAATCAGCTGTTCGCGCGGGAAGCCTGGGAGGGCTGAGAAGAAAGCAGCGGCTTCCTGCAGGTGAGCTTGAGCTGGGGTGGGGGCGCCAGCGGGAGGGGAGGGTTCCAGGCGCTGCGCCGCCCGGCGAGGTCGCGGCCGGACCCTGTGGCTGGGCGGCGCGGCTCCTGCTTCCCGGGTCCAGCTGTGACCTCTCCGGGCAGCGCGGAGTGGCTCCTGCCCGGCCCCCAGGTCCAGCCGGGCGGCGCAGCTCCTGCCTGCCCGGGTCCGGGTCCGGGTCCAGCCGGGGGGGGGGGGGCGGCTCCTGCCTGCCCGGGTCCGGGTCCAGCCGGGGGGGCGCGGCTCCTGCCTGCCCGGGTCCGGGTCCAGCCGGGGGGGGCGCGGCTCCTGCCTGCCCGGGTCCGGGTCCAGCCAGGGGGGCACGGCTCCTGCCTGCCCGGCCCCCGAGGCTGGCCCCGGGTCCAGGTAGAACAGTAAGGGAACAGGGAGGGTGTGTTGGATAGAGGGCAGGGGAGTTGTGGGGGGGGGATGGATTAGTGTCGGAGCGGTCAGAGGGCAGGGAACAGGGAGATTGAATGGGGCAAGGGTCCGGGGGTGGGGGGGAGGCAGTCAGAAAGGAGCAGGGGTTGGATGGGGCAGTGGGGGGGCAGTTAGAGGTAGGGATTCCAGGGACAGTCAGGGGACAGAGTGAAGGGGTGGTTGGATGGGATAGGGGTCCCAGGGTGCCATCAGGAATCAGAGAAGGGGTTGGATGGGGTGGCAAGGGGCAGTCGAGACAGGGAAGGGGGTGGTTAGGGCATGGGTCCTGGGGTGGGGGCTGTCAAGGAACATGGGGGGGGGGGTTGGATGGGGCAGGAGTCCCGGGGGGGGGCATGACCCCTCATGGGGTGAGGAGGAGGGAACCGGTTGTTAGCATTTTGGCAGCTCATCACTGCCTAGGACCCCCTTGTGCCAATCACAGAACAAAAAGATGGACCTGCCCCAAAGAGCTTCCCATCTAAGTATAAGCCAAGAGACCACAATGGACACAGCAAACAATGGGCATCGTTCACTCCTGCTCTTGGCGGAGGTGGGAGACTCTCATAAGTCATTGTATCTTTACTGCAGCAACTGGAGCTCTGCTATAGAAGCCCCACAGACCAGCAGCCTTATATTGAGCTCTACATGACGGATCTGGAGGAGGAAATCAAGCTTCACATGAAAGACAGAAAAGATGGGAAATTGGTTTGGAAGACGTTTGTGAGGCCAGGTAGGATCACACGTAAGACGTTGAAGCAGAACTTCTGGGCAGCTGGTTGTGGTGACTGAAGCTCATGGAATCGCTGAAATGTCGGGCTGGAAGGGACCTTGAGAGGTCATCAAGTGCAGCCCCCCGTACTGAGGCAGGACCAAGTAACCTAGACCATCCCTGACAGGTGTTTGTCCAGCCTGTTCCTAACAGCCTCCCATGATGGGGATTCCACAACCTCCCTTGGGAGCCTGTTCCAGAGCTCAGCTACCCTTAGAGTTAGAAAGTTTTTCCTAATATCTAACCTAAATCTCCCTTGCTGCAGATTAAGCCAGGTACTTCTTGTCCTACCTTCAGCGAACATGGAGAACAATTGATCCCTGTTCTCTTTGTAACAGCCCTTCACATATTTGAAGACTGTTATCAGGTTCCCCCCTCAGTCTTCTTTTCTTAAGACTAAACATGCCCAGTTTTTTAACCTTCCCTCACAGGTCAAGTTTTCTAAACCTTTTATCATTTTTGTTGCTCCCCTCTGGACTCTCTGCAATTTGCCCACATCGTTTCTTCAAGTGCGGTGCCCAGAACTGGACACAGTGCTCCAGCCGAGGCCTCATTACTGCCGAGTCAACTGGGGCAATTACCTCCCGTGTCTTACATACAACACTCGTGCTAATACATCCCAGAATGATATGAGCCTTTTTCGCAACTGGCACTGCATCCCATTGTTGCCTCATATTCAATTTGGGATCCACTATAACCCCAGATGCTTTTCGGCAGTGCTACCGCCTAACCAGTTATTCCCCAGTATATAGGTCTCATTTCATTTTTGCTTCCTACGTGGAGTACTTTGCACTTGTTTTTATTGAATTTCATTTTGTTGATTTCAGACTAATTCTCCAATTTGTCAAAGTGGTTCTGAATTCTAAATCTGTCCTCCAAAGTTCTTGCAACCCATCCCAGCTTGGTGTCATCTGCAAATGTTCTACGCATACTCGCCAATACATTCTACAAGTCATTAATGAAAATATTGACTAGTCCCAGGACTGACGCCTGTATAATCCCATTAGCTACGCCCTTCCAGTTTGACAGAAAACCATTGATAACTACTCTTTGAGTATCATCTTTCAACCAGTTGTGCACTCACTTTATAGTAATTTAATGTAGACCACATTTCCCTAATTTGCTCATGAGAATGTCATGAGGGACTGTGTTAAAAGACTTATTAAAATCAAGCTATAGCATATCTGCTGCTTCCCCTCTATCCCATAAATCAGTTACCGTGTCAAAGAAGGGAATTAGGTTGGTTTGACATGCTTTGTTCTTGGCAAACCCATGCTGGCTGTCCCTTATAACCCTATTATCCTCTAGCTGCAAACTGGTTCTTGAATCATGATAATTTCCCAGGTATTGAAGTTAGGCATGTTGGGGGCACAGAGAGGCAGGAGATGTACATTAAATCAGCTGTCTCAGCTCTGCCATCTTCATTATCCATGGCAAAAATCCTAATCCACTGAACAAAGTCCTGTGGTTTAAATGCACTTTTAGGATCTTTGATCATGATTTCTCTGGAGATTTCAGAAATTATCTTTGGGAAATTACCCAAGTAATTCAAGATTCCTTGTGAGGTGGAGAAACTCCAGTATAACTTTAGAGAAGCTGAGACACCAGCTAGCAAAGGAGGAGAAGGTCTCTGGGAATGCAAAGCTTCTCTGATTGCCCTTAGCCTCTGATGGTCTTTAATGTTGCTGGACCCTCCTGCTAATGAGAGAAGTGACAGGATGTTTGACTGATCCCTTCTCTTTCTCCTTTAGGGGACGTTAAAATTCCTGCAGCATCGTCCCAAACACTCACAGGTCAGTATTATTTTAACAGAGCTTTCAGTTTCTGCAGTCTCAAGCTGGTCAGAATACAGTATGTTTAATGAAAAAATAATTAATTCTTGGGATTTTCTTGAAACATTTACATGAAAAAATTCTGATTTTTTTCAACCTGGAAACCCCAAACTTTAAAACTGTCCAGTTTTACCCCCTCCTCCCACCCCCATGTTTTTTTCAGTGGCAAAATTAGAAATAGGTGCTGAGTGAGGGGAAGGCGGGAAGGAGCGGGGAGAATGAGTAAAATACCAAAGAGGGAAAACCCTTTGGATTGTCAATTTCAAGGGGGAAGGAGGCTGTTGAAAAAAAATTGGACAATTTCAGAAAAATAAAAAAAAAAGTTTTATTTAAAAAAAAAAAGCCACTTGGAAAAAAGTTTGAAAAATGTTGACAAGCTTTAGTTGGAATCCATTTCTTCTCTAACACGCCCGGTCCTCCTGCTTGAAGCGTAGACCTTAGACATGGAGAAAGACCTTCCAGTTTGCCTTTGTCCAGTGCAATGACTCACAGATTCCATCCCTTCCTCACAAAGGGATCCCTCTGTACGTCACTGGCGAGAGTTGTGCTCCTGAGGTCCATCCCAAGCTTTCCTTTCCTCAGTGCCATCTCCTTATCCCTCGCTATACCCCTGGGAAGGCTGGTGGGATGGTCTGGAACTTGTAGCAGTGCTGGCTGTTGCATCAGAGCCTCAGCCCCTTGCAGTGTTAGCGTGGATGGGTCTTTACAAACCATATTCCAAGATGAATCACTTCATGCAACTGACCACACACTTTGAGCTAGAACAGCCCTACAGTACAGGGGAAGCTGTTGCACCCCACAGTGACATGGGGTCATTTAGTGGGACTGTAATAACCCAGAGTTGTACCACCTGTACCCAGCAGAGTAATGCAGGGCTGGTGTCTCCTTTAGCTCGAGGCGTGTCCTTTGTGAAGAAGCACCGGGAGCAGCTCCGTTGTCGAATGGGAGTGATCTATCCCATCCTGGCGCGCTTACGGGACATAGAGGCAATGAACAGTGATGAAGAGGAGGAGGTGCTTAGTATGCAGTCCAGGCCAAAGAGGATGAACGAGGTCTTACTGCAGCTGGTTGAGCGGAAGGGAGCTCAGGCCCAAGAAGAACTCTACCAGACTCTCAGAGAGATGGACCCTTTCCTTGTACAGGACTTGGAGCACTCCAGCTAGGCCCTGGAGATGCCGCTAACAGCCACCTGTGCTCCTGGCTGTGCCACCGCCAGTCTGGGGTGTGAACATATTCTTACCTTTGTTATTTACGCAGCAACATAAAGCTGGTTTGATACGAGGAGCTTTTCATCACTGTGACCTTTAGACTACCGCTACCTCTCGCTCTTCCCTGGTCTCTCAGCATTTCTTCTTGGGATCTACCTGCTCTCCTCTTGTCCTACTCACAGTCTGGGGAAGCATTTCCTTCTGTCCTCTACCCTCTAGACAAAATAGGGGTCTTAGGCTCCCGGCTGTCAGTACCGGGTAGACCCCTTTGCGCGAGGTTTCTGCATGTTTTCTCCTCAGAGACAGAAGAACGGGTTGAATCTTTCCAAACATACAGCCGATCTCTCAGTTAAACAAGCTTTATTTGGAATGAAAGAGAGGAACATTTTTAAATAAACATAAATCTTTTTTTCTCATCTCCAAATGTTAGCCTCTATTTTAGAAAAGTGTTTTTCCTGTTTCGTTGCAGAAAAGGAGGAAGATAAGGAAAGTTCTGACATGGTCCAGCAGACAGATTAGCCTTCTGCCCCTGTCCTACCCCAGAGAACCTACACTGGAGCTGACCTCCTTGGTCTGGCCCAGCACCCACCCTCCTGTGTGGGACCATCCCCATGCCTTTCAGAGTGTCACTCTTCAGTAGCACAAATGGCCTTTTACCCAAAGAGAGACTCTCTTTCCTATTTCACAGTCCTTCTTAGTCTCTGGAGAGATCCTGGGGGCTCCTCTCCAAACCCAGCCCATTCAGCTCGGAGAGGTACTGGGCTATGCCACTGGTGATTGTTGGGGCTATTGTCTGAGTGTTTTAATGGCCACTTTGCTGCACTTTGATGGGTTTGTCCTGTGGCCTTTAAGGCCTGGCTGTCTCCCCCTGAGAGCTTTCACAGAGCACATATCTACCCCTCTTCTGTTTGGTTTACAGTAAGAAAATGATTCCTCGAATTAAGTTCAGCAGAGTCTGTCCCTCCTACATCTAAAGTGTAACCCCTGGATGCTGTGTGGGGATACCCTCTCACCGAGGAGCCCCACCTTGCAGAGGGCAGAGCTTCCTTGTCCTAGGGACTCCCGAGATAACCTGGTATCAGTGCTACACGCCTGCGCTACCTTCCGTCACCGCTCTGGTTGGGCTGCCCAGGAGCAGAGCTGGGGGGGATCGGGGGGCCGCTGCTCCCCCACTGAACACATTGCCGCAAAGTGGTGCCTTTGCAGGAATTTGTAATAAGGTAGAAAGGTCCGGGATTTTCCCCCATGCAGATTGTGGCACTGCTGATTGGCCACCTGGGACTTACTGAGCCGCTCCCATTGGGCCTCCAGCAGCCAGACCCCGCCCCCCTCTGCCACTATGGGGGCGGGGCTGTGGGCTGGCAGGTTTAACTTGGGCTCCAGAGGCAGCCAGTGGCTCGAGCTGCCTGGTGGCAAGGGGAGTCCCGGGGGGGCAGTCAGGGAGCAGGGGGAGGGTTGGATGGTTCTGGGCGGGGGGGACTTTCTGGGGCTGGGGCAGTCAGGGAGCAAGGGAGGGTCGGACGGGAGGAAGTCTGGGCCTCTTTCCAACAGCAAAACACAAGCCTAGAAAAGCAGCCTTCAGTGTGAAGTGCTATCCGCTGGCCCGGGCAGCCTGCACGGCCCCGGCCTGCTTGCCTGAGCTGTATTATTAATGCATTTCAATTGGAAGATGCAGCCTGAGTGATGTAAAGGCCCCAAACGCTGCTGAAAGAGCTGGGACCATTGCAGGTTTTCTCTGCTGGGCTTTTCATCGGCGTCATACACTGCAAACCTGCTTGAGGCACCGCGCAAGAGATAATTATTGAGGAAGTTCATGCAACTCACAGCTTAGGCTCTTCTAAGCTTGCAGCCAGGGCCCAGAAGGATTTGGGAGCAGTTAACAAGTCTGTGTGGTTCAGAGTTTCATTTCCTGGGCCCTGCTACCCAGTCCCACAAGGGAGACTGAGTGAGTAGCTCGGTTTGGCCTCTGCAATCCCTTCCCTGCTTCTTTCCCTTGTGTTTGCAAGGGTCTCATTAACGTGCTGCATCCGAACGCGCCCTCCCTCCAGAGACACAGCCTCCTGGCTTCTCCTTCTTTCTCCTTCTCTCCGTCTCTGCGGTTTTTCCGCATGGCCCGTCCCTTGTCTGTGCTCCCTCCCCACCCCATGCACTGTATTAAGCACGTCTCTGCCTCTCTTGTTTATGGGCTCTGCTGGGATGGCAGAGGCAGCGCTAGTGTTGTGTTCTCTGCTGGGTCTGTTTGGAGCAGACTCTAAAATCAAGCGCTCCCTTTGCTAGCAGGATCCCTCTGCCTGCTCGCAAGGGCTTCTGGCTACACACCAGAGCCAGGTGCTAGGGCAGAAGCAGCTGCCCATGTACCCTCAATGGCAGGAGCTGTGCGTGGTCCCTCGCCCCCCCCACACACACTTTGGATTACGGGGTGTGTCTTGGTGTATATTGGGGGTTCTGGCAGGGGGCGGGGAGTGGTTGGATGGGGTGTGGGAGTCCTGGCAGTCTGTCTGGGGGCGGGGGTGTGGATAAGGGTTGGGAAAGTCAGGGGACAGGTAGGAGGTAGGGTCCTGGGGGGGCAGTTAGGGTGGGGGGGTCTCAGGAGGGGGCAGTCAGGGGACAAAGAGCAGGTAGGCTTAGGTAGAGGGTGGGAGCCTGGGGGGCAGCTAGGGGCAGGGTCCCAGGAGGGGGCAGTCAGGAGACAAGGAGCGGGGGGTGCTGGGAGTTCTGAGGGGGGCAGGAAGTGGGAGGGAGTGGATGTAATTAGTAATTTGATAGGTCGGGTGGTGCCTTTTTTTATGTGTTCACTCCCCCTGATGTTAGAACCTGGCTACGCCCCGGCTGCCCCTTCCAGTCACCCCCTGCTCTGTGGGAGGGAATCCAAATCTCTGTCCCTGAATCTTGGGGTGTTTTAAGCCTCCGGAGCCTGAACGGAGTCCAGCCACTGCCCAGTCACAGGGTCCGTCGGCACACTGCTGCCGTGCAGATCTGCAGTCTAACGCGCCCTTCCCAGAACTGGAACCTGCTCTCCAGCTGCCTCGCCCCTGGCCTCAGGGTTGACCCTTCAGACTCCCCTGTACTTAAACACACCCCCTTCCCAGAACTCCACCCCAAGGCGGGAAGCTTCTGGTTTACTCTTTCTCGCTCTCTCAGTGGCACACAAGCAGTTGTGAAGCAAATAACACACAGACATTTGGACAAGCACATAACAGAATTGCTGTTTTATCATTCCCCTCTATTCGACATTGGCGAGGCCTCATCACGAGTACTGTGTCCAGTTTTGGGCCCCACACTACAAGAAGGATGTGGAAAAATTGGAAAGAGTCCAGCGGAGGGCAACAAAAATGATTAGGGGGCTGGAGCACATGACTTACGAGGAGAGGCTGGGGGAACTGGGATTGTTTAGTCTGCAGAAGAGAAGAATGAGGGGGGATTTGATAGCTGCTTTCAACTACCTGAAAGGGGGTTCCAAAGAGGATGGATCTAGACTGTTCTCAGTGATACCTGATAACAGAACGAGTAATGGTCTCAAGTTGCAGTGGGGGAGGTTTAGGTTGGATATTAGGAAAAACTATTTCACTAGGAGGGTGGTGAAGCACTGGAATGGGTTACCTAGGGAGGTGGTGGAATCTCCTTCCTTAGAGGTTTTTAAGGTCAGGCTTGACAAAGCCCTGGCTGGAATGATTTAGTTGGGGATTGGTCCTGCTTTGAGCAGGGGGTTGGACTAGATACCTCCTGAGGTCCCTTCCCACCCTGAGATTCTATGATTCTATACCCAACAGATAAAGCCCAAAAAGTACAAATCACTTAGACACACCAACCATCCTACCCACAATGCCCCCCAGCTCCCTCTTCCCTTAGAAGTCTTGGGGGCCACCTGGGCTCAGGAAGGAAGGCAGGTAGGGTTTCCCCAGCCTCATCAGGCTTCTCCATGTTGGGTGGCTGCTCCCTCCCCTCTTGAGCTAGTGACCAACCAAAGACCCCGGGAAGATCAGCTCCTCCCTCTGTACAGGTCAGTCTCATCTTATGCTGGGGTTATGTTCCGCAGTCAGCACGTAAAGCGAAAACCGCGTATAGTCAAAATGACATTGAGTTGAATGGCGGGCGGAATCGCCCGCACTACAGGAACAGTATTTAAATAGTTGTTTTTCTCTTTTCTTTTTTTTTTTTTTGCCAACCGCATAAAGCTGAATTTGCGCATGTTAAATGCGCATAAGATGCGACAGACCTGTCTGGTGACATCCTGCCAGCCTCAACACATGACCAACCCCCCCAGTAGGTGGCCGCCATAGGAAAACAACTGCTCTGCTAACCCAGTTCTGATGGGGGAGGGAGGGGCACACTATTGTTTAGAGCAATTACATTTCAGTGGCCACGCATTTTAAGTCAAGGACCCTCCTGTGTTATTCTTTCCCCACCAGCATTTGCAATTACAGCCCAACATGGAGGCAAATGGACCACAGAGAATGCAAAGGGCTGCAGATTCAACATGCAGTTTGCAGCTTGGTAAAGATACAGGGTTCATAAGCACACAAACAGAATTCAGAAACTGTACAGGTAGAAACCCAAATAGTCACATTTTCCCTCTGGACTAGAGCAGTGCTGCCTAAAGGCTACTTCTCATAGAGTACAGCCGCTGGTACAGAATGCTTAGCAACATGGGATTTCACTAGCACATCAGCCCTGTGCTACCCTCAATCCATCGTCTTCCGACACAATGCCCTGTCGTGTGTAAGATCGCATTTCTTTTAAAGGTGCTAAATGGTCATGGCAACGGATAGGTGAAGGATTTCAAGCACCATCGACCACTCTGCTCCTCTGGCACAACCAGACTGCACATTGCAGGAGTGAAGCTTGTTTGTGCAGGAGCCAGAGCACGCTTGGGAGCCAGGTCAGTTCAGTGGAACAAATTCCTGCAGCAGCCAAGAACCACCACGCCCCTCCCCCAGTCTGACCCACATGCTCAGCACACTGCACTGATAAGTGCACAGGCCCATCAGATTTTCTCTCTTTTTGAAATTTTACTTTCTTCCTTCGGCGCAGAATGCGCAGGTGCCATTACCCCGTCGCTTGTTTCTCTCTCCTTGGAAGGTGCTCAGGTGGCGATGAGCACGGTATGAGCCCTGACTAGAATAGATGCACAGAGGAATCCACCTGGATTGCTGAATTACAGCAGTATGGTGGCCTTAAAGGGCCACAGTGTTATCAATGGAAATGCCCCGAAGGGCAGGGAAAACCACCCACACGTTGTCTCCTGTCTCGGTGTTTGGGTGAGGGGCTATTGGGAACCAGACCTGCCCAAACCTCAGGCCTTGGCTTTAGGTCCCCTCCAGATGCCCTGCAACTTCCCAGGACTTTCAGTCATGTAGCCCCAGGGGCTACGGCTGGTGTTGGAATCAAGGCAGTGATATTGAACAGAGGAGTAATAGAGATATGGGGCCTCTCCGGACAGGCTGCTGAGACGATGGTCCTGGAGTTATGGGCCCCACAACTGTCCAGGTTCATTTAAAGCAGGGGAGCTGCATTTTCCTGATTTAAATATCTCGTTTGTCATTCTGTTCCCAAATGGCAGACAGAACCCCAGATCTGTGGGAGGGGCTGTCAGCTGAGAGAAGTCTCTCAGGCTTGGAGAAACCTTAGTGCAATTGGTGTATTTCTGTGCAGTGCTATTTTTGAACCATTTCCCCTGATCCCGGAGAAAAATAATGTTAAAATGCAATAAAGGCTGAGAACACATGTTAGCAATTTAAGGTAAAATACCTTATAGAGATGTTGCAATTATCTGCACACAAGCCTTATAAACATGGAAATTCAGAGTCAAGGTGGAACGTAAAAGGAATCCAAATGTGTTAAACTCTGGAAATGCAGCCAGACAGCCTTAACTCTGCCCTGCAGGGACACCCTGCAAACACCACCTAGATCAGGGGTTGGCAACCAAAGATGGCACATGAGCCGATTTTGCCAGGCACACGGCTGCCAGCCGGGGTCCCGTCCGCCGGCCCCGCTCAGCCCGCTGCCGGCTGAGTGAACAGAACCCCAGGCCGGCAGGAGCCGAGCGGGGCCAGCGGCCAAGACCCCAGACCAGCGACAGGCGCTCCCCGGCTCCCCCTCACCGTGCTTGGGTTCTGCGGCTCCCGGCAGTGGGAGCCGCCACTGCCCCTCCCAGAGCTCCCCCGCTCCCACTGCCTCAGCACTCTGCGGGGTGAGGGGGGGCTGTGCGTGCGGCAGCCTGGCAGTGCCTTTTCCCTCCACATGGAGCCAGCGTCTGACCGGCATGGGCATGGTAAGGGGAGTCCCGGGGGGCAGTCAGGGAGCAGGGGGACGGTTGTATGGGTCATGAGTTCTGGGGGTCCTGTCAGGGGGCGGGGAGTGGTTGGATGGGGCGTGGGAGTCCCAGGGGTCTGTCTGGGGGTGGGGGGTGGATAAGGGTCGGGGCAGTCAGGGGACAGGTAGGGGTAGGGTCCTAGGGGGGCAGTTAGGGTGGGGGAGTCTCAGGAGGGGACAGTCAGGGGATAAGGAACAGGGAGGCTTAGGTAGGGGGTGGGGTTCTGGGGGGCAGTTAGGGGCAGGGGTCCCAGGAGGGGGCAGTCAGGGGACAAGGAGCAGGGGGTTCTGACAGGGGCAGTCGGGATGGGAAATGGGAGGGAGTGGATGGGGGCGGGGCTAGGGCAGGGCTCTCCCCTCTTTTTTGATTGCTGAAATATGGTAACCCTAGGCAAGGGGGGAGCCGGGGGGCGCATGGGGGCTGGTGCCTGCATACATCCACTGCAGCCTGCAGGAGCCCCCTGGGGGGCGCTGGGCCGCAGCCTGGGCAGGTGGGCGACTGCTCCCCGCTAGCAGCGCCGCTGCCTTTGCAGGGCTGCTGCCCCCCTGCACCGCCCCCGCAAGCCGATTCTCTGGCTCTCCGGTGCCTCCGGAAGGCGGCTCCTCCCTGCCGAGCTGCTGCAGTGGCCCAAGCCTGGCAAAGCCAGTGAGTGGACTTGAGGCAGAGGCCACCGGGGTGGGCTGGGGACAGCTCGCGGGGGGGCTGTGCACCCTTCAGGGGAGTTCAGGGGGCGGGGAGGGGGGAACCTGGTCTAGGGAGCAGCCCCTGGGCACGGCTGGCCCCTGGGCACGGCTGGCCCCTGGGGTCTATCAAGGCTTGTTGGGATTTGCCCCTCAAAGAACTGATGTGCAAGGGGCGGTGGGGGGGGGTGCAAGGTGGAAGTTTTGCCTAGGGCGCAAAATATCCTTGCACCGGCCCTGCCCCAGGGGGTACCTGCGCTCCAGGTTAAGAACCACGGCACTAAACTGATAAGATCTGCATTTTAATTTAATTTTAAATGAAGCTTCTTAAACATTTTTAAAAATTTGTTTACTTTACATACAACAATAGTTTATAGACTTATAGAAAGAGAACTTCTAAAAACGTTAAAATGTATTACCGGCACACCTTACATTAGAGTGAGTAAATGAAGACTCGGCACACCACTTCTGAAAGGTTGCCAACCCCGATATAGGGCACTGGAGCCATTGGGCCGTGAGTTCCCTCGGGAGCCCGGGCACCAACGGCACTGGCTCTCTATAGGGCATTGGAGCCGTTGTACCGTGAGTTCCCTCGGGAGCCCGGGCACCAGCGGCACTGGCTCTCTGTAGGGCATTGGAGCCGTTGTACCGTGAGTTCCCTCGGGAGCCCGGGCACCAGCGGCACTGGCTCTCTGTAGGGCATTGGAGCCGTTGTACCGTGAGTTCCCTCGGGAGCCCGGGCACCAGCGGCACTGGCTCTCTGTAGGGCATTGGAGCCGTTGTACCGTGAGTTCCCTCGGGAGCCCGGGCACCAGCGGCACTGGCTCTCTATAGGGCATTGGAGCCGTTGTACCGTGAGTTCCCTCGGGAGCCCGGGCACCAGCGGCACTGGCTCTCTGTAGGGCATTGGAGCCGTTGCACCGTGAGTTCCCTCGGGAGCCCGGGCACCAGCGGCACTGGCTCTCTATAGGGCATTGGAGCCGTTGCACCGTGAGTTCCCTCGGGAGCCCGGACACCAGCGGCACTGGCTCTCTGTAGGGCATTGGAGCCGTTGTACCGTGAGTTCCCTCGGGAGCCCGGGCACCAGCGGCACTGGCTCTCTATAGGGCATTGGAGCCATTGTACCGTGAGTTCCCTCGGGAGCCCGGGCACCAGCGGCACTGGCTCTCTGTAGGGCATTGGAGCCGTTGTACCGTGAGTTCCCTCGGGAGCCCGGGCACCAGCGGCACTGGCTCTCTGTAGGGCATTGGAGCCGTTGTACCGTGAGTTCCCTCGGGAGCCCGGGCACCAGCGGCACTGGCTCTCTGTAGGGCATTGGAGCCGTTGCACCGTGAGTTCCCTCGGGAGCCCGGGCACCAGCGGCACTGGCTCTCTATAGGGCATTGGAGCCGTTGTACCGTGAGTTCCCTCGGGAGCCCGGGCACCAGGGCACTGGCTCTCTGTAGGGCATTGGAGCCGTTGTACCGTGAGTTCCCTCGGGAGCCCGGGCACCAGCGGCACTGGCTCTCTGTAGGGCATTGGAGCCGTTGCACTGTGAGCTCCCTCGGGAGCCTGGGCACCAGCGGCACTGGCTCTCTGTAGGGCATTGGAGCCGTTGTACCGTGAGTTCCCTCGGGAGCCCGGACACCAGCGGCACTGGCTCTCTGTAGGGCATTGGAGCCGTTGTACCGTGAGTTCCCTCGGGAGCTTGGGCACCAGCGGCACTGGCTCTCTATAGGGCATTGGAGCCGTTGTACCGTGAGTTCCCTCGGGAGCCCGGGCACCAGCGGCACTGGCTCTCTGTAGGGCATTGGAGCCGTTGCACTGTGAGCTCCCTCGGGAGCCTGGGCACCAGCGGCACTGGCTCTCTGTAGGGCATTGGAGCCGTTGTACCGTGAGTTCCCTCGGGAGCCCGGACACCAGCGGCACTGGCTCTCTGTAGGGCATTGGAGCCGTTGTACCGTGAGTTCCCTCGGGAGCTTGGGCACCAGCGGCACTGGCTCTCTATAGGGCATTGGAGCCGTTGTACCGTGAGTTCCCTCGGGAGCCCGGGCACCAGCGGCACTGGCTCTCTGTAGGGCACTGTAGCTGCTGCACTGCGAGCTCCCTCAGGGTATTGGGATCACAAAGGTAATAAAAGAGAAGCTGCTGGCTGGCCCCAGGCAGAAGCCTCTGGGCCTGGCGTGGCTGAGTGCAGGCAGGGTCCTGATCACAGGAGCTGGTGGGCAGCTGGTACAGGCAGCCAGGCTCCTGCTGCCACCCCTCCCCCAGAGCCCCCCACTGTCTCCATGTCGGTGGCCCTGAGAGCTCAGCCTCCCAGCTGCTCAGGGTGGAGGGGGGTCCCTCCGTTGGCCCAATGCGGGAGAGGAGCAAAAGGGGAAAAGGTCACTTCCCCTAAACTGTCTGAACTTGTGTTTAGCTGTGATCCCGTGAGCACCTTTCCCAGACCTGAGTCTGTGTGAGCTCGAAAGCTCGTCTCTCGCCCCAACCGGAGTTGGTCCAATACACGAGATTAACATCCTGCCCCTCCCCCCCGTCGCTCCAGTGTCCTTCAACCCACACGTTACAACAACACTGGATGGTACCGTCGGGCCAGTGATGAGACAACGGCGGAAGAAGGGAGAGGAGATGAGAACGAAGGTAAGACCTGGGGGGCTGAAGGGGGAACAGGGGTGAAGAGCATTGGTGAGGGGAGGAGAAAGGGAACCAGAACGGAGGGAGGGAGGGGGATTTGGGGGGAGAGGGGAGAGGAAGGAAATTACTTCTCAGCCTCTGCAGGCCAGAGTTCAGTTGAATGGAAATAGAGGCGCAGAGGAGAGGGAGAGAGAAGAGAACCAGGATCCCTCGAGGAAGCAGGCGAGAGGAGCAGAGGCAAGCGATAAGGCCGGGGAGGGGTTAACATGAGAAGTGGGGGAAATGAAGAGGGGCGACGTGGGGCAGACTACAAGAAAAGGGGCTACGCAACACGGGGAAATGCCAGCAGCCTCCGGGTTTTGTTTTGAAGCCACAGTCCCCCTGGGAGCCCTGCGCAGCGCGGCCTCAGAAACACCCGGCCGGGCTCCGAGGCCTGGGCTCCTGGCCAACTGCAGTTTCAGTTTCTCAGGAAGTGGCTGAGAGCTCTGAGTGGGGTGGGAGGAAGGGCAGGCCGGCCTAGGGCCTGGGAGCTGGGGCTCTGCTGGGGGCAGAGAAGATCCCTAAATCCGGAGGAAGGGGCGGGCGGGGGGCTCTGAGTAATCCACTGCCCGGCTCTGAGAGCACAGTCTGCACAGACAGCCCCGTGGGGCTCAGACTTTATGGAGCACAGACCCACTCAGAGCTCTGCAGCCACTGGCAGGGCACAGGGCACAATCTTTATTAGAGAGTTGAGTGGCAAAGTGAGTGTCCTGGACGTGTGTTGGGAGGACACTGGGCTGGATCTGAAGAGGAGGGTGATACAAAAAATCGGACTCTACAGTGTTGACTGGATTAAACTGATATTCGCAGACAAACAGCTGGAAGATGCCAGGAGTCTGCGGCACCAAGGACTGACGAATCACTGTGTTGTCCATGTGTTACTGAACTGTAAGTGCAAGGTGACAATGGGAGGGTCAGCAGGGAGGGGAGTGCAGGAGAAGGGACTGGATAGGGTGGCCAGGAGAGTGGGTGATCGGGGGAGGAGGGAGGAGCTGGGTGATGTTGTCCTTACGAGGGGCTGGTGACGGCCTTTACCAAGGGGACGGATCGGCGGAACTGAAGGAAAGCACAACCAGGATTGCTGAATGAGCCAATGGATTTTACTGCCCAGGGCGCATCTCCGGGGAGTGTCTGAGCTTTAACAGCATCCGGATGATTCCCACAGGCAGACCCCCAGTGAGACCCAGAGCAACTCATGGGGCCAGGCAGGGCTGGCGTGGTCCTACTGGCAATTGCTTACCCAGGAGACTTTGTTTGTTCTTACTTAGATTTGTTGTTTTGCCAAATAAAAGCCACCCAGGCTGATGGGCTGCAGCTCCTCTGTATGGGTGGGGGTGGAAGAGAATGGCAGGGGGGAGGGGCTGCAGGAAAGGAGAAGGGTCGCTAGGCACCCTGCTCCTAGAGGTGGGGGGGAGGCCATGTCTGGACAGCCCACACATGTATAAAAGAGCTGCCATCACGTGCAAACATGGGACAGGAGAGAAGAAGAGGAACCTGGGCCTTGCCTCATCTGCATGGAGGGAGGGGAGAGAATGGAAAGCCCCTTCCCAGCAGTTGGGGTTGTGGGGGCAGGAATGCAGAGTGCCCCATCCAGGCCGGGTGTGGGGATGAGAAGGTGGTGGTGCCCCCTCTTAGCAGCAGGCAGGAAGGTGCAGCAGTGGGGCAGATCTCGGCTCCCAAAAGCCAGGAGAGCAAGAAGAAGGAAAACCCCTCCTCCCGCAGGCTAGGAGTGGGTTCCCAGGGATAGATTCCAAGGTCCGAAGGGACCATTGTGATCATCTAATGTCAGACCTCCAGTAGCACAGAGGCTGTCAAACTGCCCCTCAATAATGCCTAGGGCAGAGCTTTTTAGAAACAGCCAACAGCTAATCCACCGCGACCCTTGGGAAATTGTTTCGATGGTTAATTACTCTCACCGTTGTAAATTTGTGCCTTATTTCCAGTCTGCATTTGTCTAGCTTCAATTTCCAGCCATTGGGTTGTGTTGGACCTTCCTCTGCGAGAGTGAAGAGCCCAACATTTATTCTCCGTATAGGTACTTATAGATTGTGATCAGCTCTCCCCTTGACCTTCTGTTTGTTAAACTACCTAGAGTGAGCTCCTGCCCCGGCAGGTTTTCCAATCCTTTAACCATTCTCGTGGCTCTTCTCTCAACATTCTCCAATTTATCAACCTCTTTCTCGAATTGTGGGCACCAGAACTGGACACAGGATTCCAGCAGTGGTCACACCGGTGACTAACACAGAGTAAAATAACCTCTCTGCTCCTACCTGGGATTCCCTGTTTATGCATCCCAGGATCGCATTGGCCCTTTTGGTCACAGATTGGGAGCTCATGTTCCACTGATTGTCCACCACGAGCCCCAAATCTTTTTCAGAGTCGTTATTTCCCAGGATAGAGTCCCCCATTCTGTAAGCAAGGCCTACGTTCTTTGGTCCTAGGTGTTTACATTTACATTTCACTGTATTAAAATCAATATTGTATGTTTGCACTCAGCTCACCTAGGGATCCAGATGGCTCCATATCAGTGATCTTTCCACTCCCCCAATTTTTGTATCATCAGCAAACTTTATCAGCGATGATTTTATGTTTTCTTCCAGGTCAATGATCAAAATGAGAAATAGTGTAGGGCCAAGAACCGATCCCTCACTGGAAACACACCCGGTTACCTGGTTGATGATTTTACTCAGTTTTTAATCCATTTAATGTGTCTGTCGTTAATTTTATATCATCCTAGATTTTTAATCAAAATATCATGTGGTACCAAGTCAAATACCTTACAGACATCTCAGTATATTACGTCAGCACTATTACCTTTATCAACCCAATTTGTAATCTCATCCAAAAAATATAGCAAGTTAGTTTGACAGGGTCTATTTTCCATAAACACACCTTGATTTGCATTAACTTCATTTCACTCCTTTAATTATTTATCAATCAAGTCCCGTATCAGCCGTTCCATTATCTTGGCCAGGATCAATGTCAGGCTGACAGGCCTATCATTAACAAGGTCACTTCATTTACCCTTTTTAAAAATTGGCACAACATTAGTGATCTACCAGTCTTCTGGAGCTTCCCTGGCACTTCAAGACTTATTGAAAATTAACATTAATGGGCCAATGAGCTCCTTAGCCAGCTCTTTTAAAACTCATGGATGCAAGTTATCTGGACCTACTAAGCTAAAAATATCTAATTTGGGTAGCTTCTGTTTAAGATCCTCCCAAGATACTAGAGGTATATGATGAGACTGTATTATCTGTTTATTCCCCAAATATGGAACAGAAATATTTATTGAACACTTCTGCCTTTTCTCCATTATTACTGATAATTCTACCATTTCCACCTTGTAATGGACCAATACCATTATCAGGATTCTTTTTGTTCTTAATGTATTTAAAAAGCTCCTTTTTATTGTTCTTATCTCTGCCATAGATGTCTTTTTGTGTCCTTTTTCTTCCCTTATCAATTTTCTACAATTCCTAACCTCTGATTTATATTCATAATTATCAGCTTCCCCTTTCTTCCATTTGTTGTTTATATATTTTTTTTATTTTGTATAGCTGCCTTCACATTCCTCTAAACCAGGTTGGTTTTTTTAAACCAGTACGGCCTTCTTTCTAGACTGTGGCTTTTTGGGCATCTAGTAAGGTGCTCTTAAATGATTCTCAATTATCATTCACATTTTTCTGATTAAATTCTTTCTCTCAGCTGATTTGTCTCAAAATA
Source organism: Mauremys mutica (assembly GCF_020497125.1). Classification (NCBI taxonomy): domain Eukaryota; kingdom Metazoa; phylum Chordata; order Testudines; family Geoemydidae; genus Mauremys; species Mauremys mutica. Next base: position 29,075,429 of record NC_059087.1, read on the forward strand.
GTTTTCGGCTTTGTGAAATTGGCCCTATTAAAGCAGCAAGAATATATATTACCAGTCTGGACTTTGCTTTCACTTTATAAACGTAATCAGATCGTGATCACTTGTATAAGGAGACGGTGGGATTGAATAGACACTCAAGTTCCACTTAGGAGGGGCAGGGTTTGTTCACTAGTGGGAGGAGCTTAGATACTGTTTCCACATCTAACAGGCAGCAGCCCACCCCATAGTCTCTCTATCCAGTCAGAGAGCAGCAAATCTGCAGGGTAATAATTGTACGGGTCTCACCCTGCTGCCCCAGCAGGCTAGAAATAGCAGAGCCCCAGCACCATTCAGTGGGGGAGAGGGACCCAGCCATCTGGGACATAATATGGCAGCAAAAGGCTTCTTTCTAAAGGGGCTGAGAGCAGGACTGGGAGAGTGGGGGAAAGGTGGGAGAGGGATACTTCTCTTTGGGGCTGAGGGTCCTGATCTCACTCTCTGATGTTTGTTTTGCAGTGCGCGGTGGTGGTGATATAAGCGCCCTTCCTCCAGGTAAGAAGAGCCGCTGGTTTTTTCCACTTTGAATGTTTTCCCTTTAAAAGCGCTGCTCGGGGAGAGAGCAACAGGCTGGATCCTGGGTCTGCAGGGACAGATTGAGGAAGGCTGGCTGTGCTCTGGAGGACTGAATGCAGAGTTAAGAGTCAAGAAATGGGCTCTCTTCCCCTCTCTGCCACTGATTTGCAGTATGGCCTTAGGTGTGTCACTGCGTCTCACCTCTACTCACTTCCCCATCTATGAAATGGAGGCAGCAACCTAGACCAAGCCCTGACAGTGGCGTTAGTGCAACAGCAAGGCAATACAACGTTAGGCTGTGGGAGGGCAGAGGAGTTATGGGGTGGGATCAGGGATGGTGTTGGTGTTACCAACAGAAACAATGGGGGATAGGCAGGGCTGGTGCAACCACTAGGCAAAGTAGGCAGTGGCCTAGGGCTGCAAGTGGTTGGGGGTGCCCAGGGCCGTCCTTAGGCATAGGCAGCTGCATAGGGCACCTTAAAATTTGGGGCACCACTGGGTCTTAGTGTCCACCCTACTGGTTTTCCTATCCCTGTTCTGACCCTTCCTGCAGGCTCTGAGCCTTCCCGGGGAGGGGATCTAGTAGTTAAAAGAGAAAAAGTCACCAGCCTGCCAGACCTATTACAACACTGAAACTGTTCAAGAGCCCGTCAAGGGGTAATGAAGACATTTAAGAGGCATTTGTCAACCCCCAGGTATCTACTGTCAGTTTCTGAATGTCCTGACAAAACCAGTCCTGCATGACTGTAATATTTACTCAGAACATGTCAGTCTACAGGACCTTAGTTTAAAATTTGCTTTCAAAATATTTCATTAGTGAGTTGGTGAAAATTATAAAATCACATCTCTAAAAAATCCTTGCATAGATTTTTAGATCACAATCATCTTTAGCCTTAAATGCTTGGATCTTCAGACATATGGTTTTTTAAATAAATTGTTCAAAAGACCCACCCTTATCTAAAATACAAATTGTAATTACTATAGTAAAACTTACTTCCAAAGTCTTCCTGTCCTTTCTGTCCATCCATTTCTCCCTTCACCCCGTCTCCTCCCACCCCCAAGGAAGCAACAGCCCTTTGCTTCCAGATAGCTGGACAAAGAGTTTCCCTTTCTTTACTTCTGACTATCTGATGAACTAGTTTTAAGCAAAATCAGTAGCTTAGTAAGATATAAAATCCTTTGTGATGCCTAAAATCTTTGGAAACAGGTTTTTTAAAGTTGGTGAAATTTCATAAACGTGTATTGTTATGGAGATCATACACAGTAAATTAGTGTCCCTTTTTCTAAAAGCAATGAACATTGTTATGAACACACTAAACCTCTGTGACTGATTAATTTAAAATGATGTTTGTTTCAGTGAGTTAAATATGTAGTAATCTGGAAAGAGTACATTTAAGAGTACATTTAAACTATAAAATCAGCTTAGAAATACTGGTTAAGAACATGTAAAACAGAGAAGAGCTGCATCATGTATTCCACAATATTGAATGTTGTATTCGGCAGGACGGCTGACTCACCCTTACTACAAAGTTTTTGCAAACAATTGTCTGACAAACTTCAGGGCATATCAAAAAACTTGTGACTGACATTTTTTATTCCCAAGTTTAGTGCTTTTAATTAGGTACCTTCTGCATGTCCATTCTGCGTGAGGGAGAGGGTACAGGGGTCTCTGTGGGGAACTGTGACTCTCCACCACTGTGAGGCGGGCTGGGTGTCTTGTTATTCTTTCTGCCTTGTTCCTCCGCCCCCGCTGGGCTGCAAGCTCAGGGTGCCGTGGGGCATAGGGGCACCAGTTTAATATTACTGCATAGGGCCCTATAAATCCTAAGGACGGCCTTGGGGGTGCCAAAAAGCAGTGCCCAGGCTCCGCAGGGAGGAGCCGCCTTCCGGAGGCACCAGAGAGCCAGAGTGTCCTGCTTGCGGCGGCAGCGAGCCCCAGCCATGGAGGAGCCGGCGCGGCGCAGGGGGGCAGGAGCCCTGCAAAAGCGGCGGCGCTGCTAGCGGGGAGCAGCCGCTCCCCCTGCCCAGGCTGTGGCCTAGCACCTCCCGGGGGGAGGAGGGTGGGGGTGCAAGGTTGAAGTTTCGCCTAGGGCGCAAAATATCCTTGCACTGGCCCTGGGGATAGGGTGCAAACTGCTCTCTGGATGTCCAGTCTGTGTCGGGTTATTTCCCAGAATATGATCTCAGGTGACAGTGGTTTCTCTGCTATTCCAGTCTGTGACTTTCCTGCTGTAACTGCACAAGGCAGAGAGGGAGCCCAGCCACATTCCTCATCTCCGGACAAAGCAGAACCTGAGGAACAAACACGTAAGGGGCCTCAAGAAATTATAACTGGGTGATGCAGAAATAAACCCTCCAGAGAAAACAATGAAACGCTAGTGAGAGAATATGACAGGAGCTCTGGAGCAGCCTCCTGCTAGTGCAGCACCAGCTTGTCGCAATAGGTGGTGATGCAGAAGCATTGGCTGTGAGGGAGCCCCCAGGTACTCGCGTCCCAGCCTCTCCCAGGCAGAAGGGTGGTAGAAACACTGGCTGTGGGGAGCCCCCTGCTACCTCCAGGGTTCATTGCCAGGTGAGGGTAGACTGTGATATTCTACCACCCTCCTCCCACAACCAAGGGCACCAGAATCTTTGTAGAAGCGGGGGGGGGGGGCAACAGATGCTGGAACTAGGGGGGTTTCAGGGGGCCATGTCCCCCCACTTATTAACATGGCGTACTTTGGGGGGAAGTGGGCGGCATTGCCCCTCCAAACTGCAAGCCCATGTGAAAAAGGGGAGCATGGCCCTCTCACTTTTAAAAGGAGGGGGCCATGACACCCCGGTTTGCAGCGCCGCTTCCTACAACCGAAACCCACCCAGCTGTGAGACTAAAATGAGCTTCCACATGCATAGATTGTGCAGCTCTTCCTTGTATGCTTGTCCCTCTCCTCGCCTGAGCTGTGACATGGTTATCGGTGTCGGCCCTTTAAATTGTCACCTTCAGAGAGCCAGCGTTCGCCCCCGTTCCTGTGAATGTGAATATGGAATCCCCGCCCCTCTCAGAGCTGTTGTTTCCGGCTGTTGGCAGACTCAGGCAGACATCACGGCATCAGGTTCACCTGGGCCATGTTTTGTAACCACGGGGGCTACAGGCTTGATTTTCTATTTTAAATGAAAAGTTTGATTTTGAAGCACAAGTTTCCATCACAAGAGAAGGGACCGGGGCATCAACTCAAATCCGACTCCAGCCTCTCCCAGCAGGACAAGCTCCTGGGGAGTGGGGCAGGAGCACCAGAGCCAGCTTTAGGAAGTGCAGGGCCCAATTTGAACATTTTCGGCAGGGCCCTGGCAGGGATGACTAAAAAAAAACAACATAAAAAAAAGCCTTTCATTTCTTAGCAACCGATTCCCTATAAAAAGTTCTGATTAAAGGGAGGTGCCACAGTATGTATTTTTTGTACCAATAGGGTTACCATACGTCCGTATTTTAAAAATTCCTCCCGGATGGCGATTTAAGAACCAAAAAGCCTGACATGTCCCGGAAAATACGGATGTATGTTAACCCTACCTAAAGTTCTTTTTTAAAAAGATGGGCCTGAACTAGAAATGAGCTCCGTTTCACATGTGTGGGTCCCCGCCACTCCCTGGGGGTGTGGGTGTGCACATGTGTGGGTCCCAGCTGCTCCCTGCCCCCCTCATTGAAGGTGTGCAGGGTTTCTGCCCTGGGAACTGCAGGGCACCAGTGGACATGGGGCTGGCTGGAGGCAGGGCAGGGGCTGACTGGAGGTAGGGTCTGGCTGCAGGCAGGGCAAGGCGTGCGGGGCTGGCTGGAGACGGGGGTGTGGGGTGGTTTGGCTGGCTTGAAGACTGGGCAGGAGGTGCAGGGCTGATGCGGGCAGGGCAGGGGGTGCAGCGCTGGTGCAGGCAGGGCAGGGGGTGCAGGGCTGGTGCGAGAAGAGCAGGGGGTGCAGCAGGAGCTGGCTGGAGACAGGGCAGGGGGTGTGGGGCTGGCTGGAGATGGGCTGGCTGCAGGCAGGGGCTGGTGCAGGCAGGGCAGGGGGTGCAGCAGAGGCTGGCTGCGGGCAGGACAGGGGGTGCAGGGCTGGAGGCAGGACAGGGGGTGCAGGGCTGGTGCGAGGGCAAGGGGGGCAGCAGGGGCTGGCTGGAGACAGGCTGTCTGCAGGCAGGGGGTGCGGGGCTGGTTGCAGACGGGCTGGCTGCAGGCAGGGCAGGGGGTGCAGAGCTGGAGGCAGGGCAGGGGGTGCAGGGCTGGCTGGAGACAGGGACTGGCTGCAGGCAGGGCAAGGGATGCGGGGCTGTCTGGAGACAGGGGGGTGTGGGGTGGTTTGTCTGGCTTCAGGCAGGGGGGTACGGCAGCGGTTGGCTGAAGACAGTGCAGGGGGTGCAGTGTGGTGCAGGCAGGACAGGGGGTGCGGGGCTGGTGCGAGAAGAGCAGGGGGTGCAGGGCTGGTGCGAGAAGGGCAAGGGGTGCGGCAGGGGCTGGCTGGAGACGGGCTGGTGCGGGCAGAGCAGGGAGTGCAGGGCTGGAGGCAGGGCAGGGGGTGCAGGGCTGGCTGGAGACAGGCTGGCTGCAGGCAGGGGCTGGTGCGGGCAGGGCAGGGGGTGCAGCAGGGGCTGGCTGCAGGCAGGGGGTGCAGGTACAGGGGGTACAGCCCACCCTGTACGGTGAGTGCCCCCTGCTCCTCCCTCCCCCACCAGGGTAGCAGCAGTAGCCCGGGGCTCCCACGGCTATTTAAAGGACTAGGGCGGCAGAGGCAGCTGGAGCCCTGGCCCTTTAAGTAGCCCCCTGCTACCCCAGGACTCCGGGGGCTATTTAAAGGGCCTGGGGCTCCCCTGCTTCTACCACCCCAGCCCTTTAAATAGCCCCCAGAGCCCTGGGGAAGTGGTGGGGACTCCAGCAGTGGGGCTCTGGTGGCAATTTAAGTGCTGGGAGCCCCAGGCCCTTTAAATTGCCTCCTGGGGAAGCCGGGCCGCCCCGGTACAGCGCACCAGCTCTTGCCAATACGCCGAACCAGGGCTTGGGCATGGGGCCCTCTTGGGGGGGGGCTGATTCAGGGGAATTGGTTGAATTGGCCTAAAGCCGGCCCTGAGGAGCACTGGCTGGCAGGGAGCTCCGAGTAGCTGCAACCCCAGACGGTCCTAACAGACCCCCCACTCTGCATGTAAAACTTGTTCTAGGGGAATCCTGCCAGCTCAGGGTGCGGAGCCCTGCGCTGTGCTGAGTTTCAGCGCCCAGTGTGTGAATGCCACAGCTCTAGAAACGCAAATATCACCGGACAGACACAGTTTTTAATATGCAATGTTCTCTGTGTTCCCTCTCCAGGAGAAGCAAGAAGAGCAATGGCTGCATGTAGATACTCTGCCATGTTAACGGGAAAATGCAAGAGGTGTGTCGGAGAGGTAAGGGGCTGTTTTCTCACAGCAGAGACATGTCAGTTAGTTTAACAGTTCCCACTGGGGGTACGCAAGGGAAGTGTCACAATAATGGAGATCAGGAGAACAGGAATTGCCAACCTGGATCAGACCTGAGTGATCCTGTCTCTGAGCATGGCCACTGCCAGGTGCTCTGGAGGAAGAACCCCACAGGAGGCAGTTGTGGGGCAATCTGCCCCCACATTAGGACTCATCCTGGTCCCTAATAATGAGAGATTGGTCTGAGCCCTGAAGCACGAGGTTTAATATCCCTGCCAATATTTTTGTGAGAAAGACAAGGTGGGGGAGGTAATATCTTTTATTGGACCAACTTCTGCTGGTGAGAGAGACAAGCTATCAAGCTACACAGAGCTCTTCTTCAGGTCTGGGCAAAGAACTCAGGGTATGGCTACACTTGCAGCTGTACAGCGCTGGGAGTTAAACCTGTCTTCGTACAGCTGAGTAGGGAAAGCGCTGCAGTCTGGCCACACTGACAGCTGCCAGCGCACTGTCGTGGCCACATTTGCAGCATCTGCAGCGGCATTGGGAGTGGTGCATTATGGGCAGCCATCCCAGCATTCAAGTGGCTGCAACGTGCTTTTCAAAAGCGGGGGGGGGGAATGTGACAGGGAGCGTCGGGGAGAGAGTGGATTTTTGGAGCCGACACTGTGTCAGCAGCTGCTTTGCAAGTTCTGACCCCCTCCCCCACCCCTCTCCCACTCACTGAAAGCAAACAGCAGCTCTTTGTTTTTTTCCTCACAGACCAGATAAGCAGCCGCTCACCGAAACGGACCCCTCTCTCTTTCCCCCTCTCTTCAAGCAAACACTAGCTGTGGGCGTTCCAAAGGGAGCCCCCTGCCTCTGCTCACTCACAGCAAACAGGAGCTGTGTTTGTTTTTTTAGATAAGCAGCTCCCGGAGCCCGGAGTTCACAACAAAAAAAAAAAGCGGAACCTTCACTTAAAAGGATTATGGGGAGTTTCCAGAGCTCAGTCACTGCATATTAAGGTTATTCCCTATTTACACTGGCACCCCAGTGCTGCAGCAGCAGCGCTATTCTCTTTATTCCTCTCGGGGAGGTGGGGTACAAGCAGTGCTGTAGCCACGGAAATACAGCGCTGTATGTGCCTTGCCAGTGTGGACAGGGAGTGAGGTTCAGCGCTGTGGGCGGCTTTATTGCGCTGTAACTCTCAAGTGTAGCCAAGGCCTCAGAGCAGGGTAACAGTTAAAAACAAGGTGGAACAGATTGTTTAGCCATAAGTACTTAGCACAAATGTAAGGGACCATTCAAGGTGGAGTGGCCTGTTAACACCTCCGCAGTGATAGGATAAAAGGGGGGGGTTTAGTGGGTTACAGATTGGTGTAATGAGCCATAAATCCAGTGTCTTCGTTCAGTCCATGATTTTTAGTGTTCAGCAGAGTTATGAATTTAAGCTCCCAGGCTCATCTTTTGAAAGTCTTGTGTAGGTTTCCTTTGACTGGCTAAGCAGCAGTTCTGCAGAAAAGGACCTAGGGGTTACAGTGGACGAGAAGCTGGATATGAGTCAGCAGTTTGCCCTTGTTGCCAAAAAGGCCAACAGCATATTGGGCTGCATTAGTAGGAGCGTTGCCAGCAGATCGAGGGAAGTGATTATTCCCCTCTATTCAGCACTGGTGAGGCCACATTTGGAGTATTGCATCAAATTTTGGTCCCCCCACTACAGAAGGGATGTGGACAAATTGGAGAGAGTCCAGCAGAGGGCAAGGAAAATGATCAGGGGGCTGGGGCACATGACTCATGAGGAGAGGCTGAGGGAACTAGGATTGTTTAGTCTGCAGAAGAGAAGAGTGAGAGGGGATTTGATAGCAGCCTTCAACTACCTGAAAGGGGGTTCCAAAGAGGATGGATCTGGACTGTTCTCAATGGTAGCAGATGACAGAACAAGGAGCAATGGTCTCAAGTTTCAGTGGGGGAGGTCTAGGTTGGATATTAGGAAACACTGTTTCACTAGGAGGGTGGTGAAGCACTGGAATGGGTTACCTAGGGAGGTGGTGGAATCTCCATCCTTAGAGGTTTTTAAGCTCTGGCTGGGATGGTTTAGTAGTTGGTGTTGGTCCTGCTTTGAGCAGGGGGTTGGACTAGATCAGGGGTCTCAAACATGCGGCCCGCGGGCCGCATGTGGCCCGCGGAGCTCTTCCCTGCGGCCCGCGGAGCTCCCCAGGGGAGCTCCGCAGGGGCCCCCAAGAGAAGAGCGGAGGCTCCCGCCTCCGCCCCTCTCCTGGAGCCTCAGCGTCTCCGGCGGGGCCCCTGAGCCCCGCCCCGCTCAGAGACGCGTGGTGAGGGGGCGGGGCTGGGAGCTCCAACGGGGCCTGAGCCCCGCCCCGCTCAGAGCGGCGTGGGGAGGGGGCGGGGCAGCTGCCTCCGCTCGGCGTGGAGCTCACAGCCCCGCCCCCTCACCACGCGGCTCTGAGCGGGACAGAGCTCAGGCCTCGCCGGAGACGCGCTCGGGTAAGGGGGGCGGGAAAGCGGGACCCGCCGGGGCCGGGGCCGGGGCCGGGGCCGGGCCCGGGCCCGGGCCGGGGGGTGGGGGAGGGAAGCGGGACCCGCCGGGGCCGGGCCGGGGGAAGGGAAGCGGGACCCGCCGGGGCCGGGCTGGGGGGGGCGGGGGAAGGGAAGCGAGACCTGCCGGGGCCGGGCCCGGACCCGGACCGTGGGGGGCGGGTGGGGAAGGGAAGCGAGACCCGCCGGGCCCGGGGGGCGGGGAGGGAAGCGGGACCTGCCGGGGCCGGGCCAGGGGAAGGGAAGCGGGACCCGCCGGGCCCGGGCCGTGGGGGTGGGGGGAAGGGAAGCGAGACCTGCCGGGCCGGGCCGGGGGGTGGGGGAGGGAAGCGGGACCCGCCAGGGCCGGGCCGGGGGAAGGGAAGCGGGACCCGCCGGGCCCGGGCCATGGGGGGGGGGGAAGGGAAGCGAGACCCGCCGGGGCTGGGCCGGGCCGGGCCGGGGGGCATGGGCGGCAGGTTATATACTTGTGTGGGGCCCAGGCCCCAGCAATATTCAGGGCTGGGCGCCCTGCTCCAGCAATAGTTAGAGCTGGGTCTCTTCCCGCCCCCCCCCCCCGGTCCTGCCTGGATCGGCCCCGGCCACCGCAGGTCTCCCCCCGCCGCCGCGACCCTGCCTGGAGCAGGTCCCAGCCCCCGCCTGCCACCCCCCCTCCGCGTGTTCCCCCCCCTCCGCCGCGTTGTGTTGCGTCCCTGCCTGACAGAACGCAGCGCGCCTCTCCCCTGCCTGCTGCCCGGAGGGCTCCCAGCAGATTTGCTGTCTGCTGCCGCAGGGTCCTAGTGCCTGCCCTCCGCCAGTACTGGCAAGGCAGGCTGCCCTTACCCTGAGCCTCTCCAACCCCAAACCCTCAGCCCCAGCCAGAGCCCTCATTCCCCCCGCACCCTAATCCTCAGCCCCAGCCCTGAGCACCCCCACATCATGAACCCCTCATCCCCCTGCACCCTAATCCTCAGCCCCAGCCAGAGCCCTCATCCCCCCGCACCCTAATCCTCTGCCCCAGCCCTGAGCGCCCCCACATCATGAACCCCTCATCCCCCCGCACCCTAATCCTCTGCCCCAGCCCTGAGCGCCCCCACATCATGAACCCCTCATCCACAGCCCTCACCCCACACTCCAACCCTCTTCCCTAGCCCTGAGCCCCCTCCTGCATCATGTACCCCTCACCCTCAGCCCCACAGCCCTCACCCCTGCACTCCCTCCTATCCCCAAACTCCGTCCCAAAGCCTGCACCCCCACCCCCTGCCGCAGCTTGGAGCCTGCATCGAGCACAGAGCCTGCATCCAGACCCCCTCCCCCACCCAAACTCCCTCCCAGAGCCTTAGGCAGTAAATCTAAGTGCGTGTTTTGTCCTTTGAGTGAGGTGCATTACTGAGTGTATATATTTATTAAAACTGCGCGCGCTTAGGGGAGGAGGTGGAGAAGAGACAGGGCAGGGGCGGGGCCTCATGGAAGGGGTGGATTGGGGGTGGGGCCAGGGGCAGCAAGGGGGCGTGTCAGTGATGCGGCCCTCGGGCCAATGCACTAGTCCTCATGCGGCCCTCGGGGTCATTTGAGTTTGAGACCCCTGGACTAGATGACCTCCTGGTTTGTGGCGAACTTGCTTCTGATGATGAACCTGGAGAAGTTGGGGGGTTGTTTGAAGGCTAGAAGTAGGGGTTCAGGAAAGATTTCTTTCAGGATGGGGTCCCCATCGAGTATGAGTTGTCATTATTTGATGATACCCCACATGGGTTCCAGTGTGGGGTCATAGGTGACAGCTAGGGGTATGCAGTTGGAGGAGGTTTTATTGCTGTGTTGAAGCAGATTCTCTTGGGGAATTTGGGTGGGTATTTGGGTCTGTTCCATGATGTGATCTACTTCTGTGGTGGAGTGTCCTTTTTTGGCGACGGTAGTTTTGAGTGTATTAAGGTGTATATCCCAGACTTTGTCCTCGGCTCATATTCTGTGGTATCGGAGTCCCTGCTGTAAATGATACATATCTTGGGGTGTTTGGGGTGATCAATGTTTCACTCCTTTTGCCTTTGTAGTTTAAGGAATAACTCCACTGCCACTTGTGACATGTTGGTCAGAGTGAGCAGCATACTGCTCAGCAGTTCGGGGTCCATTTCTGCAGCCCAAAGAGGCAGGACGCACAGTACACAAACCGTTGAACGATGGTGCCAAATGCAGACAGAACAGGGATTGCTGGGATGCAAAACAGTGCATCATGGGGCATTGGGACAGGATCCAGGATGCCCCACGACCCCCTCTGCCTTCCCACAAGTCTTAGCGGCAGAAGAGAAAGAGGTGCTCTCTGGGATAGCTGCCCAGAGTGCACTGCTCTGAATACTGCTGCCAGTGCTGCAAGTGTGAACACGCTATTGTGCAGGCAGCTGTCAGTGTGAACACACAACAGCGGTTTTCCTTCAGTGTTCTCTGAGCCACTGTAACTTTGCCTGTGTAGACGTGCCCTCTGAGTTCTTGTCCCAAACCTGAAGAAGAGTTGTGGAGCTTGAAAGCTTGTCTTTGGGCTAGTCTACACTGGCAACGTTAAAGCGCTGCCACAGAAGTGCTTTAACGTGGCTTGTGTAGTCGTGGCAGAGCGCTGGAAGGGAGCTCTCCCAGCGCTCTAAAAACCCACCTCCATGAGGGGCGTAGCTACCAGCGCTGGGGCACTGTCTACACTGGCGCCTTGCAGCGCTGAAACTTGCAACGCTCAGGGGGGTGTTTTTTCACCCCCGTGAGCGAGAAAGTTGCTGCGCTGTAAATTGCCAGTGTAGACAAGCCCTTTCTCACCAACAGAAGTTGGTCCAATAAAAGATATTACCTCCTCCACCTTCTCTCTCTAATACCCTGGGACTGACAACTCTGGATGTTCTTGATCTCCATATAAATGTTCACTCCATATTTGAATCCCATTAAGTTCTTGTTCTCAGTGACTTTCTGTTGCAGGGAGTTTTACAAGCTAACTACCCACTGTGTGAAAGTCTTTCCTTTTATCAGCTTTGAATTTGCTACATTTTAACTTCACTGAATGTCCCTTCTTGTGTTATGAGACAGGGAGAACAGAAGTCCCTGATCTAGCTTCTCTATAGCAATCAGTGTGATAGGCAGGGCTGATAACTCAATCCAGTATTAAAGTTGCCTAAAACTTCCCATTGTAACACCCCGTTACAGCTTAGAAATGTGCCAAACTTTAATCATTTGGCCTGAAATTTTACATCCCCTGTGTTTGCCTCAGGCTGAATTCTCTTCTTTTAACGATTCAACCATATCCGAGAACAGGGCTAGGGGAATACACGTTGTTTTGCCAATGTTAAAAAATTCTGGCAACCTTTTCTTTGAATGGTTCTAGCACCCGGCCTTTGGAGCTACTTAGGAAATGCCAGAAGTAAGGTCGTCTATGCAAACTTAATTCACTCCCTGGTGCACATCCATTATGATACAGTCTCCAATTCCACGATCACGTACTATTCTCTCCACTGACCCTCTGCCTTATTCAGTGCACAGAACACATGGCGCCCACTCAATGAGCAGCTATTCAATATTTTCATCATCTTCAGCAGCAGCTGCTGCTCGTCCGTGGCACAGCTTTGGCCTCCGTCTATGCATCCACCCATCCATTGGTTGAAACCATCTCCAGAAGTCTCCCCCTTACCCCTGTTCAAATACTGCAACAACCTAGGAAATTAATACATAAAAATCTTCATTGTGAAGCTTTTAAGTCTGCTACACATATAACACACCTGACATAAACCCACAACAGCAAGGAAATGAAACGCTTGGCTCCTTTTTTCAAGGTTGTGGAGCTGTTTCTTTGTTTCACAACCAAGTTTCCTGTGTATTAATAAATAATAGATCCCACCATTTTTGTTAGCAGCTTCGCCAATTTTTTCTTCTATTCCTTCAGAACTCTCAGACAAAACCTTCTGGAGAAGGGTGATGCAAGGAATTCATTCAATTTCTCCACGGTTTCTCTTACTGTTCCAGTGTCCAGCATTGCTCCAACTTCCTGACACTTTGGTGACTCACTGGACTGTCACAGGCTTCCTGCTTTGGAGCATCTTCAAGGATTTCTTGTTGGTCGTTCTCTTTGGTAATTCTTCTCCAGTTCCCCCTCAGCCCTTCCAGTGTCCATCTAACGTTTATCTGCCCTAGATGACGCTCAGGCCTCACTCAGGCTGGATCGCTGGACACCTCTTCTACCTCGCAATTCTACTCCATTTTCAGTCTGAGCTTTGTTCTGCCAGTATCACGAATTGTTACAGCCTAAGGACACGTCTACACTGTGATCAAAAACCCGCAGCACTGACTCTTAGAGCAAGGTCAGCTGACTCGGACTCAGACAGGGTGTAACAGGTCGGACTCACCCCCGTGGCGCCTCCTGCTGGTGACTCCGGGAATTAGCTCTGTTTCCAGCACTGGAGCGCCCTCTGCAGGCTGGTGATCCACCTGTCTTCAGGCCCCCGTGTCCCTCCCTGGACCCGGTGCCCTTTTACATGGGGTGCTGCCCCCTAGCAGTAACCCCTTTCTCTTAGGGTCTCCCCTCCTCAGGGAACCCTCACCCTCTATCCCCACCTTGCCTCAGTATTTGACTACTGCCAATCATTGTCTAGCCCCACACTCTGGGGCAGACTGCAGTATCAGCCTACTCATCACTGGCAAGGAGGGTTTGGACCTGCTGCCTTAGCCTACCCCTGGGCTGCCCTCTGCAACCCCCAGTACCTGTTGGCCCTTCGCTAGGCCGCAGCCTGGGGCTTTCCAGGCCAGAGCTCCCCAGCTCCTTAGCCTGTCCCCAGCCCTGCTCCACTCAGGTACTCTATGTCAGCTCCTAAGCAGCCAGGCCCATCTCTCTCTATAGCCAGAGAGAGACTGTCCAGCTTCTGGCTTCCCTGGCCTTTTTATAAGGCCTGTGGCTCAGTTTGGGGCGTGGCCTCACCTGCAGCCACTTCCCCAATCAGCCCAGGCTAAAGGCTGTCTTCTCAAGCCCTGCCAGGCCACTTTTTAAACCCCTCTGGGCCGGAGCGGGGTCCACCCCGCTACACAGGGGCTCGGGCTGTGGGGCTAAAAATAGCAGTGCAGATGTTTAGGCTGGGACTTCAGCTTGGGCTGTGAGCCCCTCTCCCTTGCTGAGCCAGCCGCCAGCCTGGGAGCATCTAGCAGCAGAGAAATGGCACATGGGGCTTCTGGGACAAGCAGAATCCAGCTGGTTAACACATTGCCAGGCTCTGCGGCGATGGGACAGGGAACTCAGTGCATTACCGTAACTGGCAGAGTCCACGTGTCACGAGGAATAACCGTTATGAAGCCCCTAGTTATTGGAACTCGCTGTCTTTCAGATCCTTCCAGAGGTAACGCCAGAGATTGTTCCAGGCACAGAGGAGAACAGGACCGTCTACAGGTAGGAGCTCCAGGGTGCTGCAGGATGTGGCCCTAGAAGCCCTGTCCAAGCCTGACCTCTGCGTTTTCGTTGTGCCCCCCAGAGCTCGCATCCCCAGCGCTGGCTCCTTCCACTGCTCTGAAACGGGGCTTGGCTTTGAGGTGAGCGCAGCAGTGACCGTCGAGTACGAATACGGCTCCTGGGCAGAGAGTCTGAGCCCATCTGCCAGGCAGGAGTGGATGGTCGCCGGCCCCCTGTTCCACATCAGGGCCGAGCCCGACACGGTGCGAGCCGTGCACCTCCCCCACTTCGTGTGCCTTGCAGGTAGGGCAGAAACGGGGAGTCACTGGGCTGGCTGCTGGAGTCAGGGGCTGATGGCGGCTTTGAGCCACAGTCTGCAGAGCTGGGGGGTCCTGGAGCACTGGGGGAGTTCGGCTCCACTGGCTAGTGTGGGCTGTGGGGCACATCCTCCAGTGGTCCCCTGGGGAGAGGTCCGTCAGCGCTGCCGGGGCTTGTCGCCCTGGTCTGTGAGCAGCAGAAGCACAAGGGAGACTGTGCCTGGCCCTGCTCCAGGGAGCAGACAGCCGAGAGGAAGGCTCCTGGCTGCCTCTCCCTCCTCCTCCTCGCTGTGCAAGGCCTGGCAAAGTCTGGCCCAGTTCGGGTGTAGATCTCCAACCCTGACAGGAGTGTGGCTCCCCCTGTGGGGGATGGTGGGTAGATCCTCCAATGCCTGAGAGTGAGACAAGTGCCCGTCACATGGGAGTGCAAGGACCCCCTGGGACGGGGGGAGGGGATGGGGGAGCCTGGGGCAGACCCCCGGGTTCTGTGTGGGAGGGAGCCGGGGGAAGACAGCAGGAGGTGGTTCCATGCTCAGTGTACACCCAGCAGACAGGCTGGGCTGGGGAGAAGGCCCAGAGGAGATTCAGGCCACTGTGTCTCTGTGAGAGGTCTACAGGACCTTTCTGTGCGTTCCCACCTCCCGGGACCTGGCACTCGCTTCTGTAGAGCTTCTCAGCCCTTCGTGCCCATGGAAGTTGTACTCAGCCCGGGGCAATGGGCACATCTGCTGTCTTGCTGCAGGGCTTTCACCCAGACACCCAAGTCAAATATGACGAGCATTAATGAAAATCTTATTCATCCGTTAGGGAAGTTCTACCAATCACAAAGGATCGGACACATTCCCTCCCCGTTAATGAATATTCCAGATCTTATCCAAATACACACTTGCAGCCCGTTCTTATTAACAAAACTAAAATGTATTAAAAAAGAAAAGAGCCTATTGGTTAAAAGGTCAGGATACATACAGACTTCTGAAGAGCCACACGTGGCTCCGGAGCCCCAGGTTGGCCACTCCTGGAAGGCACCTCTAGTTATTACAAATCAGGATGAGACTAAGTGGGGGGGAGGCACATTACCCATTTTCTGCTTAGTGCAGGCAGGGCCGGCTCCAGCTTTTTTGCCTTCCCAAGCAGCGGGGGAAAAAAGAGAGAAAAGAAAAGCCTGATTTAGCTGCTGCCAAAGTGCCGCCGAGCACTAGAGGTGGAGCGATTGAGCTGCCGCTGAAGAGCCGCCAAAGAGGAAGAGAGGGACTGAAGGACCCGCCACCGGATTGCTGCCGCAGTCCCGGCCCTGAGTTCAGGGTCTTGTACCTTCCTCTATAACAGCTGGCACTGGCCACTGTCAGAGACAGGACACACGACTAGCTGGGCCTCAGGTCTGATCCAGTCTGGCCATTCCTATTTTCTAAATTCCTGTCACAAATTTTTAGTTGAACCAGAAAGCGAGGCTGTCCTACAATTCCCACATCCTGGAAATTCCCTCCAGTGCAGAGGGTCCACACAGGGCCCTGGACACCACTTAGGGCCTGCTTTGTTACTAACACAACAGTGTATTGTGTCATTTGGGCCTTCTACGCTGGGGTATATCTTGACCATATTGGGCAAACTCCCCAAGGCTGAGCAGAATTAAATGAGGGAGAGACAGGAAGGTACAACAGAACCTCGTTGTCTTTACTGATCCTTTTGCAGATGGAGCAGATGAAAGCTTGTGCCACATCGCCCATTTTGAAGCTGGCAGGATGATCCTGGAGAGTCCAAGTAGAATTAATAACTTCTTTGCTGTCCTGGAGAATCCCAGCTTCTCCCAGCTTGGCGTTCTTTGGAGAAAGATACGTTCGGCCATAAAATTTATTCCCATCCATTCCCTTGTGCTGATATTCCGGACGCTCAGTGCTGCAGATGTCACTCTCCACCTCTACCTGATACCCAACGACCACTCACTGAGGAAGGTAAAACACAATCCCATTTATACAGCACTCCCACTGCCAAGATGGCCGGCTCTGCCCAGCCGTTAGAGTGAAAATGAGCCACATAAATAAACTGAAACAGCTAAGCAAAGTCCTGAAAAGCCAGGCACCATGCACTGTTCAGAGAGGGAAAGGGAGAGGCCTACCTGCCAGCCACTGCCACTACGGAAACCAGAAAACATCTCAAACTGTCTGTGCAGGGGGTCTGAAATCTCTCTCACTGAGGGTTTAATACTGCCACCCAGTGCTGTCATATTTGAGCGTAAGGTCTAGGAGGTCAAATCCTGCTGATGACCCAGTGGGGATCCTTATGGCTGCACCTGATGGAGTCTTTTTTTCCATTTTTTTTAACTGGATTGTTTAATTCACAGAGTAAGAACATCCTTAAAAACAGGTTCCATAGTTTAAAAACGTATGGTCAATTATGACTTGACAGAACAAATCCCAGCTTTTCCGCACTGCGGTCACGTTCCACTCATTTGAATTGCTTGTGTCACACACTGGAAGGTGTGAGGGTTAAGAGATATGGCTAGAGCCCACTGGTGAGTGTGTAATACCCACTGGTGAGAGACTTGTAACACAGACTCACCAGAGGGCTATGTGGACTGTAGTCTTTTCCCTTTCTGATGCTCTGCGTGAACGGGCAGCTGGCTGCAGCCCAATGATCCCTGTTTGTTCTGCTCAGAAATGACAATGCTTTAAATTTACAGGCCATTGAGGAAGAAGAAATGAAGTGGAAGTCAAAGCATGTGCCCAAGCCTCCTCAGACTGACCCTCTGTACTTTGGGTCTCGGTATCAGGTGTCCGGTCCATCAGATCTTGAGATAACCCCGACGGTAAGTGGGACTGTCCCATGCTAGCACTAAGGCAGGAGACACTGGGATTCTCTGCCCCAGAGCGGCTGTCAGAATCCACCTGACTAGTATTCAGAGTAAACAGGGACAGTCATTGGTGTTGTGAGGTATTAACGGGATCAGATACTTAACTGGTGATTCTTGTCCCCATGAACAGGGTTAAACTGATTAGATTTGGGATTGTAGTAGGGTCCTCAGTGGGCTGGGTGGCCTAGTGCTTAGTGTCCACTCAGCTGGGGGTGGGGTAGAGGTAGGGGAGCCCAGGCCCAACCACTCCACCGGGCTCTGACCCAGGAGGCTCAGCAGCATGGAGGGTTGTGGACCCTCTGTGTTACCCTCCCTGGGTCGCTTCCTACCACTGCTCTCGCCACTTCTGCTCCCAGATCAGGAGAAAGAAAATATAAAAGGGAAACCAAACTGTGAGCCCCAACCAGGCTCAGCACACGGTCCTGGAGGTGTCAGGAAGGCATCTCTGACTCCAGGGTGTCTGCTCTCCTCCCTGCCCCAGCCTCCCCCGTCTGACCTGGGCTGCTCCCTTTTCAACCCCGTCTCCAGCTGGAGCGTGCTCTGCAGGGCTGGTGGGGCTAGCTGGGGCCAGTATTGGCCTTCAACCCCTTCCTTCCCAGTGGGGTTTGTATACCCTACACAGGGATCAAGAAGGAATTTGTCCCAAAGCTCTATTGGCAGGGACCTAGGAGGTGGGGTTCACTTTTCTCTGGAGCACTGGGCAGAGTTCAGACCCTACGGTCAGCGGCGGGTGTCCCACTATCAGCTCTGGGAGATCTTCTGTGTTTCTGCTGGGTTTCGTGCAGACCTGTACATTTGGTCCCAGACTAACTGCAGCAGCCGGCCTTTCAGAGGCTTTGGCACACGTCACTCCTGGGATCCTGAGATTTGTGATTTCCTGAAGGGACTTGCTCAGGGCCGTCCTCCTCTACAAGTGATACCAGATCATGAACTGGTTACAAAAGTTTCTTCCTGACACGGTTCTATTTTGCGGTGTAGACATGATCTTAACCATATCCCTGAACTGTCCAGCAGCCCAAAATTGTCCACGGGTTTGGCACAGCTCAGGGACACTGCTGAATCCCACCTACCGTACAAATTGGAACCCGGCTTTAACAGTTTCTAGAACAATCACATTGTAAGCAGGTGCCCTGCCATGGCTGGACTTCAGCTCAGACAGACCCTTACGAGCCCTGGCAGCTGTATGTTCCCCTGGCAATTCTCTCGCTGTTCTGGGAGGAGATGTGGCCTGGTGCATGGGATTGTTCATTCCTGCTCTTGGCTGAGGAGGGAGATTCTCTCTTTGCTTCAGCAACTGCACTTCTGCTATCGGAGCCCAGTGGAGCAGCAGTCGTATATTGAGATCTACACCAAGGAGCTGGAGAAGGAAATCAGGCTCCATGTGAATGGTCAAGATGATGGCAGCTTGGTCTGGGAGGCCTTGGTGAGGCCAGGTAGGATCAGCAGATTGTAGTTCCATGTGGATGATATTATGAGCAGAACTTCAGCAGAGATGGGGTGGTTATTGTGAGTCATGCTCATGCTGGGAGCAGTACAGAGGCCCCAACCCAAAGCCCATGAACATCTGTGGGAGACTTTCTATTGACTTCATTGGATTTTGGCGGGGGCCTTAAATCAGCTGTCAGAGATTTGCGATCTCCATCGCTGAGCAAATAATCTTATTCAACTTAACTGAGTCCTGTGGATCAAACACCACTAAATCCCCTTCCCCTTAACCAGGGCAGTTTGTTCTCCAACAGCGAGATCTGAACCCATTGAGGGGAGCCATGCTTGCTCCGTGGCGGGGCTCATCTGGGGTCCCTGCAGGGACGGCAGATGTGACGGGGGCAGCAGTCTGCCACTAAGGAAAAGGAGCCCAAAAGCGAATCCTAATTTTGTCAGGTCCCATCCCTGAGTTTAATGTGAAGACCCCCAAGGGAGAGAACCAACTGTGGGGGGAGGGTATGCACGGCTGGTCTCCTAGGTTCCCAGTGCATACACAGCAATGCATCTGACTTTTTAAATTCAATTTCCAATGAAAATAAAATAACCAGGATACACAGCACAGCACAAGAGTGGAAGTGCAGCTCCACACTACAGGCA
The DNA here is from genome assembly GCF_020497125.1 of Mauremys mutica. Classification (NCBI taxonomy): domain Eukaryota; kingdom Metazoa; phylum Chordata; order Testudines; family Geoemydidae; genus Mauremys; species Mauremys mutica. Next base: position 29,094,558 of record NC_059087.1, read on the forward strand.
GAGATAAGAGGAATATCCAGCTTTTACGGTACATGGCCCATCTTAAAAAAATCTGAAATTATCCATTCTACTCTCCATCACTTTTTAACTCAGAGAGAAAGCATCGGCTAGCAAGTGATCCCAGGCCGGGAATACAGAGACTCGCTAACTTGTATCACACACTGAACAGGCACACAATGGACAGGACAGGACGAGAAAAGAGAGAGAAAACACACTCCAGAGTGGTAGCCGTGTGAGTCTGTATCAGCAAAATGCTAGTCTCTAAGGTGCCGCAAGTCCTCCTCGCCCTTTGTAGAAAACACACTGTTAGGGATGGAATGTGTCACTGAAAAGTGCAAAGAGAAGAACAACCCTGTGTTTGTGGCTGATGTGCGGTGAGCGACGTTAAGAGGGGACGAATGCTCTGCTCAAACATCTGGAGACACTCCACTCATTAGGGCTTCCAGTTAAATTCAGCTGAGAATGAGAGACAGGATTTTGTGTTCCTAATCTCTCTGTATCTCTGCCAAGAGCTGCTGACCCTCTCAATATCGTAGTCAGTGTGAAGAGACTCACACACTTTGCATCCTCCCTAAGGAAGTTAGTCCAGCGAGCTCTAAACAGCACCACCTTGCACCCCAGAGAGAGGGTAACTTATTTCACAGGATGCGCTAGTGTCCCCCAGAATAATGCTTAAACCCTAAGCCCCTGTGCTGGGACAAGTTCCCATCCCACCCAGGAGGGGATTAATGAGCTCCTCTGCACACACTCAGCTCAAACCCAATACACCTGTGAGGCCTCTGCAGCCTGGGGAAGGCTGGCTCCTTGGGCAGTGGGAGGTGGCACTCAGAGCGAAGCAGAGCTCCCAAACCCCCGCCGCAGGGACTGCCCACTAGAGGCACAGCTGCCTGGACTCTCTAGATAAGTAGAGGGACCTTTTTCCTTTGGGTTTTTTTGTTTTTCTCTTTGACCCTGGACCCCTCAGACTGACAAGGCGTTACAGACTCAGCTCTTGCTCGGAGACTGTTACTCCGTTCACCTTACAAGGACAGCGGGTGAACGTAGGCTGACTGGGAGACAACGGGATGGTTATATTGTTCCTTTTCCATTTAGACTACTGATAAGCCCCAGAAACAGGGGAACTACCCCTGAGACTCGTAGCCAGAGGGACATTCCCCACCCACTCTCCTGTGGCAGACCAACATTACAGTAACACTTGCAGCCAGAGAAGGGTGTTTGGGACAGAGGACGTGCATGTCCCCACCCCGCGGGGTGCTCTGGAAAAGTGGCTCTCAACCCTTCCAGACTACTGCACCCCTTTCAGATTTGTCTCACATACCCCCAAGTTTCACCTCCCTTAAAAACTCCTTGCTTACAAAATCAGACATACAAATACGGAAGTGTCCCAGCACACTATTACTGAAAAATTGCTTTCTCGTTTTACCATAAAATGATGGAATATAAATATTGTATTTACATTTCAGTGTATAGCATGTAGAGCAGTATAAACGAGTCATTATCTGTAATTTTAGTTTGTACTCACTACACTAGTGCCTTCCATGTAGCCTGTTTTAAATCTAGGCAAATATCTAGCTGAGTTGATGTACCCCTGGAAGACATCTGCGTACCCCCAGAAGTACACGTGATGTACCCCTGGTTGAGAACCACTGCTCTAGAGGCATGGTCTGCAACACCCCCAAAATATTTTGATGCTGGTTCCTCCTGAGATTCCAGAAATTATCTTCAGGAAACTATGCAACTCTTTGAAGGTTCTGTATGGGAAGGGAGCTATCTAGTACTGTGCAGCTTTAGTGACCGGTCAGACACCTGGCTAGCCAAGGGCTCTTGGAATGCAGAGCCTCTCGGATTGCCCGGAGCCTCTCATAGTCTCCAGTGTTATCTAGGCCTCCCACAAATGACAGAATCGACTAGCTGCTTGACTGATTCCTTTCTTTTCTCTTCTAGGGGACGTTAGTCTTTCTGCTTTGTCCTCCCAAACGCCCACAGGTCAGTCTGATTTTTACAGAGCTTTGAGTTTCCATAGTCTGAATCCATTCCGGTGGCACGTCCAGTCCCCCTGCTTGACGCACATACACTAGGTCACTTTCTCCATCTCTGTGACCACTCTCTGGCCAAAATCCCTGTAAGCTAGAGTTAAGGTTGCAAAGACATATCCGTTCCCAATGCTCTGCTGAAAACTTATCAGAATGTTGAGAGCTATAAAAAAACAAAAAAACTTGAAAGCCAAAAAATTCCAAGTTAAAGTTTTAAGATTATTAAAAAAACAAAGTGTTCAAGGTTCTTGATAATTCCCCAATCTTAACCTTAACTCTGCCATGTGTGCCACCATACCCTTTATTCTGACCTGTTGAATTGCTTTTGTTGTATCCGTCAGGAGAGCTAGAAAATATGTGACTTAGAAATTGGTTTCTGCAATTAAAACAACCTTTCTGCCCCTGCCCACCCATCCCCTAACAGGTGCTGGCTGTGACAAGCCTGCTCATAGGTGGCAAGTTATATGGGCCCGTGGTCCCTGTGCTCCACCAATATTCAGGAACATGGGTCTGGCTCCACCAATGTTTGGATTTATATTTTCAGAGCCGTCCTGTCCATAGGATGGACCGGGGCAACCACCCTGGGCCCTGCGCTTCAGGGGGACACAGGGTCCAGGGCACCTGGGGGATTAGTGCGGGACCTGGCGCCAGCAGCAGTGAGCGACCCAGTCCCAGCCCAGCCCATCTCTTCCCGCTCCACCCTACCCCCACCCCACTCCCACTCCACCCCTTTCTCCAGCCCTCTGCCCCACCTCTTCTTACCCCTGCTCTGACCCCTCCACCCCTTCCCCCGAATCCCCACCCCATCAAAGAGATTGTACTACAGTACTTTGTGATGGGTTCGGTCATGGAGACCCCCTTGGGACTGTCACCTGACATGCTGAGATTACCTCTGAGACTGTTTTCCCTCCCAGCTTGGGACACCAGAACCCTGCCTTGTTGAGCCAGGCACACTAGCCTGCTGCAACACAGACCTCGGGTCTGGTCCATGCCCCCGAAGCAGCAGACTTTAACTAAAAAGAGCTCAGCACCTGTCTCCAGCACTCAGACACCCAGCTCCCAATGGGATCCAAACCCCAAATAAATCCGTTTTACTCTGTATAAAGCTTATACAGGGTAAACTCATAAATTGTCCGCCCTCTATAACACTGATAGAGAAATATGCACAGCTGTTTGCTCCCTGAGGTATTGATCAATTACTCTGTGTTTAATAAAATCACTTTTGTTTATTAATAAGTATAAAAAGTAGGATTTAAGTGGTTTCAAGTAATCACAGACAGAACAAAGTCAGTCACCAAGCAAAATTAAGCAAAACCACACAAGTCTAAGCCTAAAACGTTAAGAAACTGATTACAGATAATATCTCACCCTGAGAGATGTTCCAGTAAGCTTCTTTCACAGACTAGACGCCTTCCTAGTGTGGGCCCAATCCTTTCACCTGGTACAGTCTGTTAGATCCATCAGATATCTCAGGTGGTAAGCAGGGGTTTTCTCATAGCTGGCACCCTTTGTTCTGCTCCACCCCCCTTTATATCTTTGGCACAAAGCGGGAATCTTTTGTCTCTCTGGGTCCCCACCCCTCCTTCTAAATGGAAAAGTACCAGGTTTAAGATGGATTTCATTATCAGGTGACATGGTCACATGTCACTGTAAGACCCCTAGTCTCCATTCCCCATGGGCTGGCCCACACATACACAGGAAGGCTTTCAAGTAACTAAGGCCAATTACAACAGATTGTTTCTGGAGCACCCTTAGTAGCCTTCACTTAATATGTTTACATCATTGATACAAGTCTATATCTTATTCTCCTAACTCCAGACATAGAAATAATACATGCAAACAAATAGTATGAACACAGTCAGTAGATTACAAGCTTTCTAATGACATCATACAAGGTGTATTTAGCATAAAGCATATTCCAGTTATGTCATATTCATAAGCATATTTCCGTAAAGCATATGGAGTGCATTGTCACACAGGGCCAGTCCAAATCCCATGAAAACCAATGATAAGACTTCCCCTGATTTCTGTCACATTAGGTTATCAGTCCCACTGGCATGAATCTGGAGTAACTCAGTTCTCCTCAGTGGGGTGACCCTGGGCTTACAGTGGTGAATGGGAGAACAGACATTGGCCTGTTAGCAAACTGGAACTGGCTTTATAGACACTCTGGAACTCTCTGGCCTTGGGTTTATTTTCAAACCCTGACATTTTTTGGTTTGCTTCTTGCATTTACCATTCTGCAGCGCTGTGTGCAGTGCGGTGACATGTCACCACTCCCCTAGATAGCTAGCTTCATTACTCATATGACCCTAGAACCGGAGCCCCTCACAATCTCTACTGTATTTATCCTCCCACACTCCTGTGCAGCAGGGCAGAGCTAGGGTCACTGTTGTACAGATGGGCACGGAGGCACAGAGAGGCTGAGTGACTTGCCCAGGGCCACGCCAGGAGTCTGTGGCAGAGCAAGGACTTGAACACAAGTCTCAGGCTAGTGTGTGAATCATTGGACAATATTTCCTCCACTAGGGAGACTACTCTGCAGTCTAACAATGCCCCTGCTAAGAACTGGTTTCATGGTATACAGCTCATTAAGGATCACATCCCGAGCTGTACCGCACCCTGGGAGAGGCTGCTGGGAGGGCCTGGACTGTGTACCAGTGTTGGCTGTTGCACCAGAACCTCCGGGTTGCTCAGCAGCCCTTTGCTGGTGTCTGAAGTCAAAATGGAGGAGTCCTTACCTACCATATGCAGGCTGCGAGCTTTGAGCTAGAAGAGTCTCATGTACAGGGCTGGGAGCACATCCCTGCAACCCAGAATGGCACAGGGGAGGAAGACTAACGCAGGGTTGTATCTCCCATGAACGGCAGAGTAATGCAGGGCTGGTGTCTCCACTAGGTGCAGCCTTCGTGGTGAAGCACCGGAGGCAGCTCCGTGCTCGAATGGGACAGATCCAGCCTGTGCTGGTGCGCTTACGGGAGGCCCAGCTCCTTAGCAGTGAAGAAGAGGAAGAGGTGAGAAGTGAACGGACAAGTCGCATGAGGAATGACGCCTTACTGCAGCTGGTTGAGCGGAAGGGAGCTCAGGCCCAAGAAGAACTCTACCAGACTCTCAGAGAGACGGACCCTTACCTTGTACAGGACTTGGAGCACTCCAGCTAGGGCCTGGAGATCCCGCTAACAGCCACCTGTGCTCCTGGCTATGCCATCGCTAGGGACCATGGAGCAATATGATTTATGTCACGTGAGGAGCTTTTCAAGCCTTCTGGCACAGCCGCTGGGCCTGTCTCTCACCACTGGGTGCCACGCTAGCAGTGCAAAGGAGCTGGAAAGCTGGCTGACCATTCAAGATGGGGATTCCCCCTGCATCGCTGACTCTCTGATGTCACTCACACCGGCCCCGGGGGCCCTCGCAACCAGGCCCAACCGAGAGCAGCCCTGACTCCTAGTCCAGAGCCTTCACCGGTAAATCATCTGTGATAAATGAAAGGGGTGGGGGGTAGCTCCCTTTTATGGACACCCAGCCAGCCAGTTAGCTATAAAATCCCTCTTAGTACTTGTTCTCTATTTGCTTTACCTGTAAAGGGTTAAAAAGTCTCCCTGCATAGGCAAAAGGAAGGAAGCGAGCACCTGACCAAAAGAGCCAATGGGAAGGCTAGAGCTTTTTAAAATGGGGAAAAAAACTGCCCCTTTGTCTGTCTGTCTGTTGTTCTCCAGGAGAAGCAGAGAGTGGGCTGGAAGAATGCTGTAAGAAGCTTGGGGCCAGGTTTGAAAATCATCTGAGTCACCTAAAAACTACTCACGTGAAACCCCAGATATGTAAATAGATCAGGAATGTCTAGGAAGATGTGATTAGTTTTATCTTTGTTTATTTCTTTATGCCTTGTGGACTCCTCTGTGCTAACCTCAAATGCTTTTGTTTTGCTTGTAACCTTTAAACTGGACCTCAAGAAGTTTATTCTTGATGCTTAATTCTTGTAAGTGGGCTTTTAAAATCTCGCACTACCCTGCGTTTTCAAATGTATTTTCTTACATTTTATTAAAAACAAAAAGAATCTTGTTTAAGGACAGGACTAGATTTTGTCCCCTAAGAGGTTTGGGCGCATGTTGTTTAATTAGCCGGTGGCAACGGCTGATTTCCTTTGTTTTCTTTCTCAGCTCTTCCCGCGAGGGGGGAGTGAAAGGACTTGAGGGTACCCCACAGGGAGGAATTCCCAAGTGCACCTTCCTGGGTTCTCAAAGGGGTTTTTGCACTTGGGTGGTGGCAGCATCTACCCAGCCAAGATCAGAGAGAAGCTGTAACCTTGGGAGTTTAATACCAGCCTGGAGTGGCCAGTATTAATTTTTAGAATCCTTGCAGGCCCCCACCTTCTGCACTCGAAGTGCCAGAGTAGGAAATCAGCCTTGACATCATCCGTCCTCCCTAACAAAGGCACTGACACCTGTAAGAACTCTTCAGCTGGCTCCCAGCAGCGCAATGCCTTAACACAGGAAGTACCTCCTTCGCTGATCTCCCACCCCAAACTGGTCTTTAGGGGCCTCGCTGAACTCTAACCCTTGCATCCAGCACAGGGGAATTCTATATTAGACTCATCTGGACAGATGAAGGGGGACTGATCACAGAACTAAAAATTAATGGTAACTTACATACAAGTGATCATGACTTGATCACACTTACAATGTGCAAACAGAAGCGGCCTAGAGAGTGAGCAGCAAGGACTGAACAGACCTTGGTGGCGTGTGTGGTCTCTGGGCTGTAACCCAGAGTAGAGGGTGGGGCCAGGTTCCCCTACCCACCACTAGGGAAGTGGCACTGGTGGGGCAGTGAGCTGGAAGACTGCCCGTGTCACTGCCGGAGTGGCTGAGTCAGGACAGTGGGTGTGAAGCCTGCCTGATGCCAGGGGTAGAAAGAGACTCTGAAGACACCCCGGAAGGGGAAAACGTTACTAGTGACCTGGCTGGAGGGCTGAGTCACCAAGAGGAAGCTGCAGCTCCTGGCACTAGAGGGGGCTACAGAGAAAGACACCGAGTGACAACGTGCCGCAGGAAGGGCCACTGGCCTGGCAGAGCTAATTCCCAGAGCAGCCAGGAGAAGGCACCATCCTGAGGTCAGTAGAGCACCCCCGTCCCAGATGGTAAAATGCTTTGAAGACAAGCTGCTTTTAGGACCTTATTTAGATGTTTCAGAGGGAGCCCTGCTGTGTATGTTCTCGGTTCTGAGGCTAAACGTATGATGGGGAGTGGGTTGTATCATTCTGATCTAAAGTGGAGAACAGGTGACTTCGTTCATGTCCCGCCATTTCCAAGCGTTGCTGAAACTCCATCTGGGGGAAAGCTGTTCCCATGATTCATGCACAGCTCTGTGGAATACCCCTCTGGACAATGGCCGGTGACCATTTGGATCACGGCTATAGGTAGCCATTTGTTCCTGGCCTAGCACCAACTGGCTGGGAGTCCTGAAGATAGCACTGAGACAACAGAGGGCAGCCCCTGACCTGGCCTCAGCACCCTGTATTTGGTCCAGCAACTGCCTGTGGAGTGGTGTGCTCTCCTCTCATACTACAGGGCTTGCTTCAGCAGGATTCCTTGCTATAGCGTCTGGCAGGAGCCAGGCGTGTACGTTGCCTTTCCCAGTGACACAGGATAGCCTCAGCTTTCCAGACAGGCTCCTGCAATACCACTAAGAGTGCTGGGAACGGATGTGCCCGAGTGTCTGATCTCGAGGAGCAAAGCCCCACGGACCTGCGTGAAATAGCTTTGTATCCCACGGGGTTTTTCCGAGAGAAGCCCTGAGGCTGAGAGCTGGCCAGGTGGAGGGACCACACCCACAGTACTGCCCACCCGTTACCAGCTGGTGCCAGCTGACAGCTCCTACTTGTTGGCCTGACCCCACCCGGAGTTTTCACACCCAAAGAAGGGGGCTGAGGCGTTTGTCTGGACCCAGCTGCCTGTGAAGGGCCTGCTGAACGGGAATGGTGCACACTGGGAACCTTCTGGCCTAGTAAAACGGAGGCCAAGGGACTAGGAGGGAAGAACTAGGCCCCTTCCTGCCGGCTTGTTCTTCAACAACTGGGCTGCTCTCCCTCCTCGCTGCACAGCCCTCTGCTGGGGCAGGGGGTGGGAGCCGTGGCAACCCGCAGGAGAAGCTGGGAACAATGCCTGGAGGGACTTCAGGGCAGGGTGACCCGCAGCAGCGCGGGACAACAGCCAGCTACTTTCCAGCCTTTCCCTGTGGCAGGAAAACCCTGACCCTGTTACATCTTCCCAGGGTGCCTGAGGAGGAATACGCGCTCTCCTTGCCCAGGGCAGCAGCAGAGCTCCTAACATCTCCGTACTCTGCCTCTGGTTGGTTTTAACATGCAGATTTTCCTGTTGGTCCTCCAGCTCGGCTCCGGACTGCTGGCTTCCTGCCCGAAGGAGGGGGCTGCACACCTACACAGGCGTCCCACCGTGGCTACGGCCTGGCCTCTTCTGCCTTGAGCTGGGGAGCAACGCTGAGCTTAGCTTGCTCTGAAAACAGTTCCAGGGGCTAGCAATCTCCCTGCCCTGCAAGAGCCTGGGCTGGTCTCCCCTCCCGCGCACAGACTGTTTGGGGTGTCTCCAGGAAGGTACTGGCCAGAGACTCCCCAGAAGCTCCTCTAGACAACACGTGGGTCTGTATTTCCCAGTGGATATCAGCAGGGGCTCCCTGGGAAGAATGGGGCACATCAGCCTTTTTGATGCTGTCAGTTGTTAGCTCTCCTTCCCACTAAGTAGGGGACCTTCACTTTCCATCGTCTCTCTCTTGCATATGAGATTTATCTTATTCCTTCCTGCAACTAAGAGGAGACTGTCCACTTCCGCCTGGATTTGTCACCGATCTCAAACAGAACCAGCAAATCACCAGAGGAAAAATAAAACTTCACAAGAAAGGAGTGAAACAGCAATTTTATTATACTTAAAAATGAAGAGTAAGAGCCAGAACACTTTGTGCTGGTTTCTCACCCTACCAGTTGATTTTGTGGTTATTGTTAAGCACCATTAGAAAGCAGTTATTCACGTCTTAGTCAGAAAAGAATCAAAGTATTATTTGTATTAGGAGAGTGCCCAGGGCTCCTGGGCAGGGACAGGCACCCGACTCATTGTCCTACGCACCGTCGGCACTGGGGCAGCATGCGCGGTGTTGAATCACAGAGGATTTGCAGTGGTATCAGTTCTTGCAGACGCTCCCAGACTGAAGTGGGGGCTGTGGGCTCTCAGAGCACAATTGCCTGAACAGGCGATACAGGCCAGCCCAAAATTACAGCTGTGATGCTATCGCTTCTTGATGGAAGCCAGGTAGGCAAACCAGAAGAGAGCAACGAGGTTTCCAAACAACACGCGAAACTGTGGAGAGAAGCGTCAAGATTCAGAACGGCCTGGGGCTTTCAGTCCCCTGGGTCACTTACTGCACTGGGACGCGACACCCACTTCGGATACAGGTGCAAGTGCCCATGTCTTACTGACAAACGTGTCAGGGGCTGTGTGGATTTGTGTGGTCCTTCACAGGAGAACAACTGATTGTGGGCAACGGGGACCTCAGCTCTGCAGCTCGCTGAGGAGCGGTAACAGATACAGGCCAAAATCTCAAGCACAAGAGGAACTGAGGGGGTTGCTAGCATGAAGGACAGATGTATTAAAGGAAGGGGATCTTAGGGTAATTGATAAGGGGACCCTGGACATACACTAGTGGGGAAAAAGCCCACGCTATAAACCTGGATGTAGGGCTGCAAAAGTGGTCAGAATTCCCAGCAAGGACAGCACGTGAGCAGGCAGAGACTTACCTGCATAGGGACATAATTGACATTAATGAACTGGACTGGGGTCCACACTTTCCAGTTCATTTTGAGTGCTACCCAATAACCACTCTTTATCTTCTCAGCAAACGCAGACAGATCTTTCCCCTGGAACACAAGGGACATTGGTGATGGCCAGGCCTAAACTCCAGAAGAAGAGGCCCCGACTCTCATCCTTACAGAGCCCTAAGCCATGTAGGCAAAGACAAAGTCCTAACAGACAGCACAGCCGGAGAGAAACACTCACCACCTGTGAGACCCAGGCGCACACGATGTGCCCAGAGGCGCATCACACTAGCCAACGTTGGCCATTCCAGCAGAAGGGACCAGAGCGACTGGCCATGCAGCACGCTCAGGAGATCACAAACCGCCGGCTGATGTTAAACACGAGCATCCCCCTGTACAGCAGGGCAAGCCAAGGCCCAAAGCAGCTGAGGGAGCTACTTCAGAGCTCACAGGAAGACAGCAGCAGAGCAAGAAGGTCCCCTGCTCTGACCGACAGGGCCTGTCCTAGATCATCGGTGACCGGGAGCTAGATTCCGTCCAGGCACATAAGCACACAGATACGTCTATCTTCCCTACCTGTCGCAGTATCCAGAACCACACACCAAACCCTACAGCCCGACTTCAGCACACACTGGAAATGGGCACCTACCTCCAGCAGGTTCATGACGAAGAAGAAGAGCAGCAGGAAGGGTGGAGCAACAACCAGACGGTCCAGCAGAAGCCTCTTGACCATGGCAAAGGGGACACTCGATGGGATCAGCTGCTCCAGGTACAGGTAGAAATAGTGACTGAGTGGCCCTGTGAACAGGAACCTGACAAACCAGAGGGCATGACTGTGCTTCATCGCTGTCCTCCAGCCTTCCCCAGGCTCCCATCCAGCCCCAGCGTAGGTGCTTAGCTGGCCCCATTACCACAGTATCTGAGCACCTCATGGTCTTGAATGTGTTTATCCTCACAACACCCCTGTGCGCAGGGGCAGGGCTCTTATCCCCATTGTACAGATGGGAACTGAGGTCCCAAGAGACAAGTGACTTGCCCAAGGTCGCAAAGGAAGTCTGTGGCGGAGAGTACTGTGCTACTGCTCTAACCAGGCCATCCTTTCTCTTGCTCCAAAGAGATGCCAATGGTGCCATAATAGTGAGGGGGGAAGCACTCCTGCTTCTCACAGACCTCCAGGAGGAGAGCACCACCAACTCAACATCCTCTCCGGTCAAGTTCACCATGGTACCCGAGCACCTTTCAGAGGTGCACTAAGTGATGCAACTAGCACCTGTGACTTACCCATAGATGGCGAATCTCAAGGGCCCGCTCAGGTCCAGGCTTTTGGATGACCCTGGCTTTTTCCGGCTCCTCTCAATGACCTGGGACAGGAGGCTCCCAAGCGCTGACAAAACAGCACTGCAGGCAGAGGGAAGGGGATGAGATCAGAAGCCAGCCACATAACCCAGAGTCCGAGGGAACCTGAGCTCTGAGCATAGCCACTGGAGAAGAGTGCAGTAGCTCCAGGACCCGTCAGATCGGGGTGGGAGCACTCACTGATGGCGCAGCAAGCGCTGAGGCGTCACACTTCCTGCATGCTCGTAATGAAACCCAGCCAATGGGGGCGGGGGGGAATTCTGTGTCTCCCATCTAGATTTAGTAGCACTGGCTCGCAGCCCGTGACCAGGGCAATGCTCCCAGTAGTCCACTCTGGGGCCCACCACTTCCAACAGAAGAGAATGGGTTTTGTTGTTGTTTTTTAAATTAAAGCTTCTGACCCTTCTGGCTGTGGGGCAAACATGCCCAGATGTAACCCCCTCCCCCACATGGTGCGGCCTTCCAGACTCAGCGAACAGCCTGTGCGACCTGCTCCTATTTATCTCAGTGATGAGCTGACTCTGAAGACTACTGATAAAAACAAATGGCAGTGTCGGTAACTATTGTACTACAGACCAATAGCAACAGCATCTGGCTAGTTCCCATATGCAGTGCCATGGAAATCAGAGATTCGGTCAGGTTCCCTGTTCCCTACAGCTCTCCTCTGCTTCAGCCAGCCTCATTTAAAATATCCCCAGTGATGGGCCCTTCACCCCCTACCTTAGTGAGAAAATCCCATAGCCAGATACAGCTCTTCTCTGCCTGATCTTTAAGCCACGTTTTCCTTCTCAGTTTCATCCTCTCACTCCTAGGGGTGTCTCGGCGCTCAGAGAAGAGCAGGGCAGCAACCACCCCGCAAAGGAGAAGGGTTATAGGAGGAAGGAGGCGGTGAATGAGGTACCAGCAGAGTTCCACCACCTCACCCAGGCCCTTTGAGCCCTGCTTCTGTGGACTGCGACCCCATCCACTCAGCAGGGTCTTAAACCCCCCTGTAAAGTGGTCACTTTTCTGCCAGCTGCCGAGCTGACAGCCATACTGTCTGCGGAGTCCGTTCACTTGAAAGTGTCCTTTAGATTGCAGCTCTGCTTTGAAAATGGCCCCAGGAGCTCTGCTCCCGGCGTGTGCCAGTCAGAGCTGCAGGCTTCGGGGGCCCTGAAAAGCCAACACAGCTAAGAGCAGGGGTTCTCAAACTGGGGGTCGGGACCCCTCAGGGGGTCGCAAGGGTATTACATGGGGGGTTGCAAGCTGTCAGCCTCCACCCCAAACCCCGCTTTCCCTCCAGCATTTATAATGGTGTTAAATATATAAAAACGGATTTTTAATATATAAGGGGGGGGTCGCACTCAGAGGCTTGCTGTGGGGAAGGGGTCACCAGTACAAAAGTCTGAGAACCCCTGGCAGAGAGAGAGAGAGGGGCTCCCGCCGGTGCGTGGGCAAGAGAATCATTTGCTGTGGGCCAAATCCCGCTTCCACCGACACCCGCGGCAGCCTTCTGCATTGATTGCAATGAGCATTTGATCAGCCCTAAATTCCATTCGCGGACACCTACGCCCCCTCACCGGGCAGTGGAATGACAAGCACCAGCCCTTTCTTACTGGGGAGGGTGCGTGGGAAGGAAAGGGCCCGGCTCTCTCGGCCATGGGGAGCGTGCTGGGCCAGCGGAGAGCAACCCAACACGTCTGCCCATCGATGGCCCCAGGTGCCGCCAGTCTCTGAGACACCGATTATACTCTGCCTGGGGGTAGCGTGGCTCACCGGTGGATCTCAAAGAGCGTTACAAGAACAGGCCCTATCATCCCTGGTGGCCAGACACTAACGTTTCGGTCTCATTTGCCAGAGCAGAAATGGACACAGAAATTCTCTTCCCTGCTCCCAAATGCATAGCCCTAACTTCCCCTCCCTCTGGCTGGTCAGTGCCTCAGGGAGGGGAAGGCCAAGGCCCATGGGAAGAATAGGCTGTAGCTGGTGAGAGGGAGCAGCTTGTCTGTCTCTCCATGGTATGCCCACGGCACACGTCACTGTAGCATCTGAGCACCTCACAGTCTTCAACGTGTTTACCCTCACAAGCCCCGGTGAGGTGAGGTGGCATTTATCCCCATTGTACAGGTGGGAACTGAGGCAGAGACTAAAGTGACTTACCCAAAGTTACACAGGGCAGTCTGTGGCAGAGCATGGACTTGAACCGAGGTCCCCCAAGTTCTAGGCTAGCACCCTAACCACTAGGCCACACTTCTCCTTTGGTCCACCCAGTGAGAGGCCAAGTGGTGGGAAATTGAGTTGGAGGTAAAGGGGAGAAGGGGATGGGGAAAACAGGAGGGGAGGGTTTAAAGAGAGGAACAGCAAGAGAAGAAAAAGTAAGAGAGTGCTCTGAGGTTATTCACACTGGGCTGGTTCCATTTACTCTTCAGCGTACCACAGGGCAAACAGTGAGTGCTTCACTCTTCACCACACCTTCAGCCAGGAGCCTCTAAGTGCTTTACAAACACTAAGGGCACGTCTGCATTACAGAGCTACACCGGCGCCGCTGCAGAGCATCCGGTGAAGACGTGCTCTGGGAGCGCTCTCCCGTCGGCACTACTCCACCTCGGCGAGACGCGCGGCTATGTCAATGGGAGAGCAGCTCCCACTGTACGGACAGCACAAAACGTGTGTCGCTCGGGGTGGGGGCTTTTCACACCCCTCAGCGATGTAAGTTACATCGACTTAAGCAGCAGGGCAGAGCTGCCCGAAGGCTCCCAACCTTCCTGTGAGGCAAGGCCACAGTGTTCCCCTGTTAGAGCTGGGGGAACAGAACTGAAGCAACTTGTCACAGGAGTCGGCGATGGAAACCAGGAGTCCTCGGCTCCAATCAGCTGCAAATCACAAGCTGGGGCATGTTCCCACCTGAACGTGTGGGTGCTCTGTTTGCCAGCCCCACCCAGCCCTGGGCTATCACTTGCTCAACACAGATCTGCTTCTGGTCAGCACTCTCCCTCACGCAGCACACAATGTCTCCGTTTCCAGCTCAGAAACCTGGGCAGGGAGTTACCCACCTCCAGCAGGCAAAGCCAGATACGTCTGTAGCACAGCTTCAGAGTGCATCCCCCTCTTTGTACCGCATGGGAGCAAGACCCCTTCACCATGTGCTGGGAGGACGCTCTGTGGACAGCGGCGCCAGGGGCGGCTCTAGCCATTTCGCCACCCCAAGCACGGCAGCACGCCGCGGGGGGCGCTCTGCCGGTCGCCGGTCCCGCGGCTCCAGTGGACCTCCCGCAGATGTGCCTGCGGAGGGTCCGCTGGTCCTGCGGGTTCGGTGGAGCATTCGCAGGCACGCCTGCGGGAGGTCCACTGGAACCGCAAGACCAGCGGACCCTCCGTAGGCACGTCTGCGGGAGGTCCGCCGGAGCCACCTGCCGCCCTCCCGGCAACCGGCAGAGCTCCCCCTGTGGCATGCCGCCCCAAGCACGTGCTTGGCGTGCTGGGGCCTGGAGCCTCCCCTGAGCAGCGCCTCCGGGCATGACAGCAATGGCCCTGCTGACAAGCTCCCGAAGGCCAAGATCATCAGTTGATTAGATCAATAGCTGAGAAAATGCCTTAAGATCTCTGACCAGGGCGTTACGTTGGATCCAGTCTGCACTTTGGCCTGGCAATCAGCTTCCTCTTGTTCTGGGGGAAGCTGAAGGGTTAAGTTGGTGTATGGAGAGCTGGCAAGAGGTGCCAACCTGACGGCTCTGGAAACGGGTTGTTATCTAGACTGTGGTAGCACCTAGGGACCCCAACCATAGGAGCAGGGCCCCACTGCGCTAGGTGCTGTACAAACAGTCCTCTGCTCTCCATTATCGACAGAGCAGGTACAGCCTGGGCAGCCGCAGGGCAAGTGTCTCCTGCTCCAGCAACACGCCTCATCCCTGCCCTGCAGGGACCCGGCTGGTTAGAGGGGAGCTCGGTGTCTGTGACCCCGAGAGTCCGTGGTGCCTCTGCTGGGAAGAGCAACCAGTGCAGGCTGTGCTGATGCCTTCAGTGAGTGAGCAGGAGTGACCCCCCCCAAATCACTGCTCAGAGGCCGCTGAACCCTGCCCACTGTGGCATCTTGTGGGACTCCTGACAGCAGCTGGCTCAGAAAGCGGCCCAGAGGTAACATCCCCTGCAGCCCGTGCACACATACAGCCCTGCTTTCCCCTCACTGCCCATTACAGCCACACTGTGGGTGAGAGGCCTGGGAGCGTCTGTCCAACGCTGCTGCTGCACCTCGCCAGCAGGTGCAAGAACTGGCTGACAGGTGGTGTGCCAGCCCCACGGAGTGCACCCAGCCCCAAAGAGCAAGGGGGCGAGGGCCGAGCATCCTGCAATCCCACTGCAGCTGGGCCTCTGCCCTGGGAACAGCCCTGCCAGACTTGGCACTCTGTCTGCACGGGGCAGGGGCGGTGTTAGCTGGCACCGTGTTAACCAGGACTCTGCCCTTGGGTACGCCAGGCCAGGGAGGTGCGAGCTGTGCCTGGCTAAGGGCTTGGAACAGGGCAACTGCGCAAATCACAACAAAGTGCGGGGGGGGGGTGTCAGTCCTAGTCTCTCCCAGGATGGGGGGGGAGGTCTGGTTCCCCGGCATGGGGGGTGGTGGTCCTGGTCTCTCCCAGGATGGGGGGGCTGGTTCCCTGGCTTGGGGGGGGGGTCTGTCTTGGTCTTTCTCACAGGGTGGTGGAGTAGTTCCTTGGTTTGGGGGCAGGGTCTGCCCTGGTCACTCCCCGGGGGGGTCTGGTTCCCCAGCTGGGGGGGGGGAGGGTCGGTCCCAGTCCCTCCCACGGGGTGGTGCTGTACTTCCCTGGTTTGGGGTCGGGGTTGGTCCTGGTCTCTCCCGGGAGGGGGGGAGATGGTTCCCCAGCTGACGGGGGTCTGTCCCGGTCTCTCCCATGGGGTGGTGCGGTAGTTCCCTGGTTGGGGGGGGGGGTCGGTCCGGTCTCTCCCGGGGGGGCTGTTCCCCGGGTGAGGGTCTGTCCCGCGGGGTGGTGCAGTAGGTTCCTGGTTTGGGGGCAGGGTCGGTCCGGTCTCTCCGGGGGGGAGGAGGGGGGCTGGTTTCCCAGGTGGGTGGGGTAGGTCCTGGTCTCTCCGGGGGGGCTGGTGTCGGTCCCGGTCTCGCCCCCCGGGGTGGTGCAGTAGGTCCCTGGTTTGGGGGGGGGGCGGTCCGGTCTCTCCGGGGGGGGCGGGGTCGGGGGTGTCAGTCCCGGACTCTCTGCCCGGCGCTCACCTGGACGCCGCCTTGGTGAGCAGCGGGTGGAGCCGCAGCAGCAGCAGGTACCGGGCGAGCAGCCTGCGGGGCAGCGGCCCCGGCGGCGGCTTGGAGAGCGCCGGGCACATCGCGCTGCGGCCCCAGCTATCCTGGGCTGGCTACTGCGCGTGCGCCCGGCGCCTCCGGTAGGGGCCGGCTGGGCGGGGCCCACGAGCCAAGGGGCGGGGCTCTGAGTGCGAGGCTCTGGGCAGGCAGCTCGGGGGCGGGACCAGACCCGCGGGGGCGGGGTTATCCTTGTTAGGGCGGGGCCAGTATCGCTTGGAGGTGGGGTGAGGCTAAAGGGCGGGACGATGGAGAGGGTTGTCTCTCTCCCATTGGCTGACGGAGAGGCATGCGCCAGGAGCGTCCTGTGATTGGCGTAGCGTCCGGAGGCGGAGAACGGGCCCGGCGCTCGCGGAGGGGGCGGAGTTAGGCCGATCTCGCGGGAGCTGGTGCAGCGCGGGAAATTTCGCTGCCGGCCGGAGCCGGGATGATGCTGAGGAACAGCGGGCGGCGCCGCGCGGAGCCCGCGGGCGGGGACCCCGACACCCCCCGGTGAGGGGCGCGCGCGGGGCCGGGGCCGGGCCGCGGGGCGGGGCGGGGCTCCCTGCGGGCGTGAGGCGGCCCCGGGTCCCGCTCCCCTGGGCAGCCCCCGCCCCGTCCTGACGCGCTGCTCTCCGCAGGGACGATGGCTCCGGGCTCTCCGCCCTCAAGCGCCTGGAGCGCAGCCAGCGGACCGACCGGCTGGACGCGCAGTTCGGGTTCGAGCGGGCCAAGGAGCCGGGGGAGAAGACGGGCTGGCTGGTCAACATGCACCCGGTGGGCGGCGCCGGGCCGGGTGTGGGGGCGGCGCGTTGGGGTCCGGTTTGCCGGGCGGGGGGGGGGGGGTTACGAGGCCGCACGGACCGGGGGGGGGGGCTGAGCCGGGTCAGCCTGTGATGCTGGAGTGGGGCGGGGGGTTCTCGGGCCCTGCGCCCTAGGCAGGGTCTGTGATGTGCTGCCTCCCCTCTCGCAGACAGAGATTTTGGACGATGACAAGCGCTTGGTCAGCTGCGTGGATTATTACTTCATCCAGGAGGATGGGAGCAGGTTTAAGGTGAGTCCCTTTAACCTTGGGCGCAGAGGATGGAGGAGCTGGAGCAGCTGCCCTTGGAGGCACAGGGAGTGTAACTCTGGATGGTTTGGGGGAAGGCTTTGCAGAGCTGTACACTGGAAACCGCTTCCCGACTGACGCTGGAGAATTGACACCAAAGGGCTGCTCCTCCTTTGGGCACAAGTCCCATTGACAAAGAGGGTGCAGAAGGGGTGGGGGGAGGGATAGCTCAGGGGTTTGAGCATTGGCCTGCTAAATCCCGGGTTGTGAGCTCAATCCTTGAGGAGGCCACATAGGGATCTGGAGCAAAATCAGTACTTGGTCCTGCTAGTGAAGGTAGGGGGCTGGACTCAATGACCTTCCCTTCCAGTTCTAGGAGATAGGTATATCTCCACATATTTTGTTTATTTTTATTAAGGGAGTTGGGTGACTGCATTAAGGGGTACAGACCCCTCAGATTACCTTGCAATTCAGTTGGCTCTTTCCTGGATCTCCTTTAATCCCTATAAGGGCATTGTGAGGAACACTAAGGAAACAGAAAGACAAACTGGGCAAGGTGATATCTGTTATTGGACCAACTGTCCAAAGAGATTACCTCACCCTGGTCTTTGTAACATCCTGGGACCAACATCGCATACAACTAAGGAAACAGTCTGATCACCATTCCAGCCTCGCGTCTGTGCTGCCAGGTGTAGGTAGGGGTGGTTGGCTGGAGGTGGGATTGGGCCCCATGCATAACATTTGCCTGCATTGTTATGTATGTGCCTCAGTCAGAGGCAGGTGAGGATGCCTGCAGAGCTTTGCTCACAATGGCCAGTGATCACCATGGTAACAGGAGGTCAGTGCTGGCCTCATCTTGTGGTGCATCCCTGCTGCGTGGGTTGGTGTTACTATAGTGTCTTCTGTGTTCTTGTCCTGAACATAGCCTGTTTTTCCTAGGCATCCAGGTGCTTTAATTCCTTCTTGATGGGATTTTAAGTGGGGCAGTTTACTCCGCCATGGAAATCTGTCCCCACAGGCTGAGGTGGGAAGGGCCCTGCTGGACTCTGCTTGAGAACCAGAGGGGGGTGGGTTTGTGTGTCAGGGCCAAGCTGAAGGGTACATGGGGAGGTGTGTGTTAGATTATTGTCTGTGCGAGAGAGTGGGAATATGCAGGTCTGTGTGTGTCTCACAGGGAATGTGCTGAACTACATGCCTCTCCCCTCCTACCCAGGCATGTGCCATGCTGACTGTCTCTGCTCTTTTCCAGGTGGCCCTGCCCTATAAACCCTACTTCTATATTGCAACCCGGAAGGTGAGTATCGACTCTGTGGCTGGCAAACAGGGCTTGAGGTAGAGCGTGGAGGCAGACATGGGCATGAACCAGGGATGTGAGTTAGGCAGGTGTGGGGCTGAGGCAGCAGCATGATAACAGCCTGAGAGGGCTTGGCAGGGGGTCCTGGCCAGTGAGACAGAAATCCAGGATTATAGCTGGGCTTGGAAGGATCAGATCTTTATCGGTAAATGCTGATTTTTTGCTGCACACCCACAAACCAACGAAAACATGTTTCCATGGCTAACAATCAAAATTTACAGATAGGCCAAATAAGAAAACTGCTGCTTGAAAAATCATTAGCGTTTGATTTAAGGATGTTTACTTTGTATATTTTGACATGGGATGTTGACAATTTCTCTTTTAATGGTTATAAAGCTTGAACTTCTTGAATTTCAACATCTCCTGTGATGAAATAATCGGCTGGTCACCTTTGCCTACTTTCCTGCAACTGTAGGAATATAAATAGGAACAAATTGAAAAAATGTTTAAAAATGAATATTAATATTATCCATCAAAATGATAAAATATCAAATTCAGTGCTAGTTGCAGTGCTGACGTCTGACTCCTCACTGGAGCTGTCTGTCAGCTGTCGACCCGAAAGGAGATGGGAAGCAGCTATACCAAATGTACATAATCTTTCTGATGCGTTTCGGTGGAGATTTGCTTGTGTTTCTGAATGAGCTGCCCCTCGAAGTACCAGCCACCTGGTGCTCTTGCTCAGCGAGCCCTTCAGCTCCTAATCAGCAGCCCTGTTTGGCTTCTGCACACAATCCTGTGACTAAATGCACCTTTCATTCCTGTTCACGGCCCAGTAAGTAGCTGAGGGTTTACTGTCCTGGCACTCTGCCCCGTGGAGAACTCACCTGGTTAGCTGCAAAATTGAGGGCCTGGCTGAGAGTTCTGGGATTTTACATTTTTAGGAACCTTGTTTAAAAAACAAACAAACAAACTCCTCTCCAGGGTGGAAGACATTGGTTTCCAGTCAGGCCGCTATTAAAGCCCCTGTATATGTAGAGGTGCAGGACACAGCCCCAAGTGAGACAGTGTCTGTAAATCTGCTCTGCTTTGATGGGCAGGGTTTTGGGTGCCCTAAGGTGACCAGATAGTAAGCTTGAGAAATCGGGACTGGTGTGGGGGGTAATAGGCACCTCTGTAAGAAAAAGCTCCAAATATCAGGACTCTCCCTATAAAATCGAGACACCTGGTCACCCTAGGCTGCCCTCTTGAAGCTCTAGTCTCTGTGCAGGGCTGCGAGCGGGAGGTGTCCTCCTTCCTCTCCAAGAAGTACCAGGGGAAAATCGCCAAGCTGGAAACGGTTCCCAAAGAGGATCTGGACTTGGTGAGTAGCTACTCTGCCCCCTGCCCAGTTGCTGGCAGGTTGCACAGCTCTAATGGGGGAGGGGCATACAAGTCGGGGGAGAGTGGGAGGCAGCCCGGTCTGTATGGCTCTGTCCTCCTAGTTCTGTATTCTGCTCATACTAGGCATAGGGCCTGGATATTGATCAGGGGAAATAATGTTGACTCTTGACAGGCACTTTCTCTTCCCTTCCTTTCTCCCCATCCACATACCTCAGCCCCTTGTTCTGTGGTCTCTTCTCACCCCCAACTCCTGCTGTCTTTCTTGGTCCATCTCCTATCTCAACCGCCTCTCGCTTGTACAGTCTCTTCCCCCCATTCTCACTGTCGTTTCCTCATTTGCCGGTCCCTCCCTTTGTAGCCAAATCACCTGGTGGGCCTGAAGCGGAACTACATCAAGCTGTCTTTCAACACTGTGGATGACCTGGTGAAGGTGCGGCGGGAAATCTCTCCAGCTGTAAAGAAGAACAGGGAGCGGGACCAGGCGAGCGACACCTACACGTCCATGCTGTCCAGGTAGATGATCTCCTTTTTGGCAATGCACCTGGAGGAGCTGGTCCCAGGGCCCAGCAGGATTCCCTTATGTTCTTGTACTGTGCCTAGTGAGGTGTTTCCCATGTGACCCAGACCTACCTCTTCTCTAACCAGCACTGAAAGGGTTTAACTCTAGCTGTTTCCTTTGTTCCGTGTTAAGTTCACAGGTCCTGATGTCAGCTCCTCTGGATAGGGAGGGAACTCCCTGAGCTGACGCTCGCCCTGGTAACCACAGCAAATGTCCCAGTTCTCCTTTGTCCGTGGATCCCACTCAAGGTGAGCATGAGCCTCATACATGCAAATTTCTCGCACATGAGGCGCATGTGCACCTTGAGTGGGATCCACACAGACAGAACACCACAAAGAACCACCATAACCCATGGCTGTTCTTTTCCTTTTCTGAAGCTGGCTGCTGGATTAATAGGGAAGAGTTCCTTCCAGTGACTGCCCTAGCATCTGCTGGTGCTAAACCTCCTGCTGTCCTGTTCAGGTCACACTGACTAGAGCTGCTGCTGCAGTGGTGTTTCTTATCTTCATTCCCCCTGAGTCTGAGACCTGTGCATTTAAACCATCCCTCTCCCCTTCGCCTGGCAGTGCTCTAGTCGGTGGCAGCCTGACCATGGATGATGAGGGGCCCTCGAAGAAGACTGTCAACCAGATGGACAACATAGTGGACATGCGGGAGTACGACGTGCCGTACCACATCCGCCTGTCCATCGACCTGAAGATTCATGTGGTGAGTGAAGAAGCCAGGAGGGGGTAGCACGTTTGTTCTAGCGCTGTGCCCTTGAGGGGCAGAGGTGATGGAAATTCTTTGTCTCTCATCCATCCAAGAGTCTCCATGGCGATGAGTCAGTCTCTGTGATGTAGGCGATTACTGTTAGTCCTGTTTCTCAGCTGTGGAAACTGAGGCACAGCAGCTAAGTGGCTTGCCCAAGGCCACAACTTGATCCAGTGACAGAACTGGGATCCTTAACGCCCAGCCCCCTGCTCTGGCCGCTTAGCCCATGCTGCCCTTCTTTCAGATGGATGACTGTATTAGGTGTCAGTTCAACACCCAGCACATGGCATTCGGAGATGCCGTGTTAACGCAGCTCCTCTGATTCTCTCCTGCTGCGACAGGCTCATTGGTACAATGTCCGCTATCGGGGCAGCATCTACCCTCCGGAAATCACTCGCCGAGATGACCTGGTGGAGCGACCGGTGAGTGCTCCGATTAGGGTGGGGCAGTCTGTGCCTCTCCTGCGTGGCTGGTTATTCTCTGCTTGAAGTTGGCTTCCACCAGTGAAGTGGTGAGGTTTTCCCAAACGTGGCTGGTCTTGTACCACAGGCTCCAGAGGGATCATGGTGCAAGGTTAGAGAATGGGCTCGAGGTAGCGGCTTGGGTTGATTAGGAGGTGATGTGATCAAGCAGTGTTTCTGCCTCACTTCACTCGGTTGGCACATTATCTCTGCCTGCACTAGCCTGGAATCACATTGTCTGGATCCCTCATGCTGCCCTTGACATGTGGGTCTCTTTCAGGATCCTGTTGTACTGGCCTTTGACATTGAAACCACCAAGCTCCCCCTGAAGTTCCCTGATGCAGAGACAGACCAGATCATGATGATCTCCTACATGATTGATGGCCAGGTAACTGTCCAGCCAGGGCTGCTGCCTCCACACACTCCAGCAGCAGAGCCAGGCTCCGAGCCCACCCGTGACTTCAGCCAACTTATCTCCTTTTTGTCTCATTGCATGTTGCTCAGGTCTATGGAATGGCTCAGGGAGTGAAACTAATATCTACACCAGAGACTGCAGGGTTCCTAAGGGCTTTCCTTTCAGTCTTCTCTTACAAAGCCTTGCCCTCCTCCCATCTGGGGCTAGGGGGCCCCCCCTTTGGATAAGCAGCAATATGTGGGAGAGTGTGAGGAAAATCCAGGGCTCTCCACCATTGTCTCCTCCCAGTCCCTCAAGCCTGGTGACAGACACAGGGTCCTCGTCTGGCCAAAACAATCGGTGATTGCACTGGCTGATGCACCACCAGCATCTTCAGCCCCAAGGACTGGCCAAGCTGGCTCTGTGGAGCTCTCCCCAAGTACCCTGCACCTGCGGTGCCCTCGTTCACTATCCCTTCTCCTTTGCTGCCTCCTAGGGCTACCTGATCACAAACAGGGAGATCGTCTCTGAGGATATTGAAGATTTTGAGTTTACTCCCAAGCCGGAGTACGAGGGTCCCTTTTGCGTCTTTAACGAGCCGGATGAGGTGAGTAGGTTCAGTTTGGAAGATGAGATTCAAATTGCTACCCGTCATCCACCCAGGTCTAGGCAGGCCAGAGAGTTGGCTGCTTCCTTTGGGGATTACAATGTGATCGTAGTGTCGGTCACAACACATGAACAGGTTTGGTTTCCTGTGTTTAGTCACACTAGAGCAGATCAGGTTCTGCGAGAAGGAAAGCAGAGGGTTGGTTACGTTATATCCACATCTCACCTTTCTCTTAAATCCAGGCCCATTTAATCCAGAGGTGGTTTGAACATGTCCAGGAGACTAAACCCACCATCATGGTCACTTACAATGGGGACTTCTTTGACTGGTAAGGATGGAAGTGGAAACCATAGGGCAAAAGTTAGCTGGGAGCAGGAGCAGGCACTAGACCATGTGTCCCTCCTTCATTTCCAGGGAGTCACAAGGTGACTGTGCAAGGCTGTTTTGATCCATGTTGAGTATCCAGCCACTCTATGTCTGGAACACCCTCTCTGAAGAGCTCTTTCTCCGTGCTGTGGGACTGATCAAAGCCAATGGGTCCCAGACTACAGAGCCCTGCGATGTGGGGGAGGTGGGGTGCAGAGCTGCGTCTCTCAGGCTCCTGGCTTTGAAGCAGTGACCCTGGACTTTCCAATCTAGTTACTTCTGGCTTTCCAAGCCCTGCTCTGCCATCTGCACAGCCGCATCTTGTCTCTGGTGTAAACACCACCATGTTTACGTGCTGCTGCTCCCAAAACTGGTGGGGCAGTGAACAGAGAGGAAACTGCAGAGTGAGCTGGGGGAGCAGAGCAGTGGGGGGCTCTATGCAGCTTGGGTTGGCTGATCATTGAGTCCTGCATTCAGATACAGAACGTCACTGAGTAGCTGTGCCCATCCTCTGCGTAACGCTGTGCCGAGGGGAAGGGAAGGGAAGGGGGCAGGGAGGAGCTCTGGCTTACATGGTCCATAAAGGAAGCCAGGTTTGAAAGCACTTCTCCAGGGGAGGAGGGGTGAAGGTGCCTGTGTTTGTGTCCCCTCTGTACTATGCTCCGCCTTCTCCCCAGGCCCTTTGTGGAAGCCAGAGCAGCAGTGCATGGAATCAATATGTACCAAGAGATCGGATTCCAGAAGGACAGCCAAGGGGAGTACAAAGCCTCCCAGTGCATCCACATGGACTGTCTAAGGTACCAGATGCTGCCTCCCTTCTGTGCACCTGTGGCTCTGGGATTGTAAAGTGCCTGTTCCCGGAGGAGCGTGAACACTGGCCAGTGAGCTGCCCCTTGGGAGGTGTTGCTCGCTGGCTTCATGCATGGTGCCTCGTTGCATTGGTGGGTCAGTCTGTTATTTGGCTGTTCTATGTCCAGTGCTGGGTATGCTAGGGCCTGGGTAGTGCAGCAAGCTAAGGCCTGGACCTGGCAACTCAGGAGATATCTGCTAGCGTTCTGGCTTGGCTGACAAGTCCCAGAGGGGTTGTTCTCAGCCCATTGCCTAGCAGGCAGGTGATGACATTCATAAGAACATAACAGCCAGGTCAGACCAAAGGTCCATCTAGCCCAGTATCTGTCTACCGACAGTGGCCAGTGCCAGGTGCCCCAGAGGGAGTGACCCTAAGAGGCAGTGATCAAGTGATCTCTCTCCTGCCATCCATCTCCATCCTCTGACGAACAGAGGCTAGGGACACCATTTTTACCCATTCTGGCTAATAGCCATTTATGGACTTAGCCACCATGAATTTATCCAGTCCCCTTTTAAACATTGTTATAGTCCTAGCCTTCACAACCTCCTCAGGTAAGGAGTTCCACAAGTTGACTGTGTGCTGCGTGAAGAACTTCCTTTTATTTGTTTTAAACCTGCTGCCTATTAATTTCATTTGGTGACCCCTAGTTCTTGTATTATGGGAATAAGTAAATAACTTTTCCTTATCCACTTTCTCCACATCACTCATGATTTTATATACCTCTATCATATCCCCCCTTAGTCTCCTCTTTTCCAAGCTGAAGTGTCCTAGCCTCTTTAATCTTTCCTCGTATGGGACCCTCTCCAAACCCTTAATCATTTTAGTTGCCTTTTTCTGAACCTTTTCTAGTGCTAGAATATCTTTTTTGAGGTGAGGAGACCACGTCTGTACACAGTATTCGAGGTGTGGGCGTACCATGGATTTATATAAGGGCAATAATATATTCTCAGTCTTATTCTCTATCCCCTTTTTAATGATTCCTAACATCCTGTTTGCTTTTTTGACTGCCTCTGCACACTGCGTGGACATTTTCAGAGAACTATCCACGATGATTCCAAGATCTTTTTCTTGACTCGTTGTAGCTAAATTAGCCCCCATCATATTGTATGTATAGTTGGGGTTATTTTTTCCAATGTGCATTACTTTACATTTATCCGCATTAAATTTCATTTGCCATTTTGTTGCCCAATCACTTAGTTTTGTGAGATCTTTTTGAAGTTCTTCACAATCTGCTTTGGTCTTAACTATCTTGAGCAGTTTAGTATCATCTGCAAACTTTGCCACCTCACTGTTTACCCCTTTCTCCAGATCATTTATGAATAAATTGAATAGGATTGGTCCTAGGACTGACCCTTGGGGAATACCACTAGTTACCCCTCTCCATTCTGAGAATTTACCATTAATTCCTACCCTTTGTTCCCTATCTTTTAACCAGTTCTCAATCCATGAAAGGACCTTCCCTTTTATCCCATGACAGCTTAATTTACGTAAGAGCCTTTGGTGAGGGACCTTGTCAAAGGCTTTCTGGAAATCTAAATAGACTATGTCCACCGGATCCCCCTTGTCCACATGTTTGTTGACCCCTTCAAAGAACTCTAATAGATTAGTAAGACACGATTTCCCTTTACAGAAACCATGTTGACTATTGCTCAACAGTTTGTTTTTCTCTGTGTCTGACAATTTTATTTTTAACTATTGTTTCGACTAATTTGCCCGGTACCGACGTTAGACTTACCGGTCTGTAATTGCCGGGATCACCCCTAGAGCCCTTTTTAAATATTGGCGTTACATTAGCTAACTTCCAGTCATTGGGTACCAAAGCCGATTTAAAGGACAGGTTACAAACCTTAGTTAATAGTTCCGCAACTTCACATTTGAGTTCTTTCAGAACTCTTGGGTGAATGCCATCTGGTCCCGGTGACTTGTTAATGTTGAGTTTATCAATTAATTCCAAAACCTCCTCTAGTGACACTTCAATCTGTGACAGTTCCTCAGGTTTGTCACCTACAAAAGCCAGCTCAGGTTTGGGAATCTCCCTAACCTCCTCAGCCGTAAAGACTGAAGCAAAGAGTCCATTTAGTTTCTCTGCAATGACTTTTATCGTCTTTAAGCGCTCCTTTTGTATTTCGATCGTCAAGGGGCCCCACTGGTTGTTTAGCAGGCTTCCTGCTTCTGATGTACTTAAAAAACATTTTATTACCTTTTGAGTTTTTGGCTAGCCATTCTTCAAACTCCTCTTTGGCTTTTCTTATTACATTTTTACACGTTATTTGGCAGTGTTTATGCTCCTTTCTATTTACCTTGCTAGGATTTGACTTCCACTTTTTAAAGGAAGTCTTTTTATCTCTCACTGCTTCTTTTACATGGTTGTTAAGCCACGGTGGCTCTTTTTTAGTTCTTTTACTGTGTTTCTTAATTTGGGGTATACATTGAAGTTGGGCCTCTATTATGGTGTCTTTAAAAAGGGCCCACGCTACTTGCAGGGATTTCACTTTAGTCACTGTACCTTTTAACTTTTGTTTAACTAACCCCCTCATTTTTGCATAGTTCCCCCTTTTGAAATTAAATGCCACAGTGTTGGGCTGTTGAGGTGTTCTTCCCACCACAGACCACCTGTAGTCTGAGCTCCGGCACCCAGGAGAGGCGGAGGAGGGGCATTTGTGCAGCGAGGCAAATCCTCCACAGAGAGCTGGAACGGGAGCGAGTGTTTTAGTCGGTCCAGGTCTATGGGACGGATCCACAGTCCGGATAACCACTCTCCTCCTGCTGGCAGTCCCAGGGTCCCGTCCCCTTCACTCAGGGATTTAAAGTAGGAGGGCTGAGGTGTGCTGGGATTGGGGGGTGGGTTAAGAGTCGCAGAGGATGCAGATGAGCAGGATTGAGGGCACTGGCAGAGATGCCCAGCCCCTCCTCACACTAGGGCTGGCTCCTGGTACCTTGAACGAAGGCCATGCTCCCTCCCCCCACTTGTCTGAGTAATCAAGGTGCTGCCCATGTGGTTCAGGGTTTCCTGGTGCAGGGTGGCTCATGGCTTCCGTTCACAGGCTGGCGCTCTGGTTCCTTTCCCCAGGTGGGTGAAGAGAGACAGTTACCTCCCCGTGGGAAGCCACAACCTGAAAGCAGCAGCCAAAGCAAAGCTGGGTTACGACCCGGTGGAGCTGGACCCCGAAGAGATGTGCCGGATGGCTACAGAGGAGCCTCAGGTACTCTCTGCTCTGCAGCTTCTGCACCCAGTGGTCAGGAGACAGGCCCCTGGAAGCCACTGATCGTTTGGGCTAGTTCTTGCGGGGGGGGGGGGAATAAATGCCTTCGGCTAATGCAGTGAGCATGGAAGGAAGCTGGAGAGTCACTTTGGCCTCCTCTGTTTCTGGCAGCCTTGGATGGAGTTCCCATGTAATCAGCAGAGCCTGGCTGGGGCGGGGTGGGGGTCCCTCCTGGTGCTGTCATGGTGATTTCACTAACAGGGGACCTCTCACTTGTCTACAGCGGGTGACGCACTTGGGCTGTAGAATGTGCAATGCTTCACTCCCACTACAGCTGGGGGGGAAGGCTCCGTGTACACATGGACAGGGTGGGGCATCAGCTATGGGGCATTCGCGTGGACAGGAAGCAGCTCCCCACTCCCAGCACTATGGGGCATATGGGCAGCTACGTGGCAAGTGGCCCTTTCCCCCGTCCCCTCAGGGTTGAGGGGCCTCTGAGCATACAGCTCATAGAGAGCCTTTACTGTCTGTGACTGCCCGTTGCCCACGTCCCCCTGGGCTGTGGTGTGTGCAGCGGGGAACAGGCATGGGGCAGGCGTCGCTCTGCTAGACTCCTGTGCTCAGCTCCACTTGAACTAATCCAGCTCTTCGCTGTTTCCCATCAGACGCTGGCCACTTACTCGGTGTCCGATGCTGTTGCTACCTACTACATGTACATGAAGTACGTGCACCCGTTCATCTTCGCCCTGTGCACCATCATCCCCATGGAGCCTGACGAGGTGAGAGCTCAGGAGCCAGAGCCCAGGCTGGGCCAGGCAAAGGAGCTGAGTGCTCTGTGTCGGTGGAACATGGCCGTGCTGGCAGAGGGTCCCCATTGCCAAGGGGCTGAGGCATGAGAGTAGACTCGGCGGGGAGGATCAATAGGGGCTGTGGCTCTGACAGTGCTCAGACGTGCTGAGCACTGGCAGCTCCCAGTGACTTCAGCTGGAGTTCTGAGCGCTCAGGATGTCTGCAGATCAGGCTCCCGCCGGTGTTACCCAGGGCTCTGGGCGTTTACCCAGTGGAGGGCACTCCCCTGGGCCAGGTTCACTCAGGGAGCTTTGGGAGCTGTCTGTGGGAGCAATTTTGAGGAAGTCTCCCCCCAATTTTGAGGAAGTCTCTCTCTAATACTGGTGACAATGGGAGCGCTTGGAGATGCAGCATGGGCAAGTTCACACCATGTAGGCCTGTCGTGAGCCCCAGCCACAGCTCTCTCCCAGTCACTAGTATAGGTGCAGTGTGCGAGGCTCTCCTAAGGGCAGGGTGTTCTCTGCTCCCCACTGTTACCACAAGCTGGGTGTTGCCAAGCCAGGCACCTTGTCTCGCTGACATGGTGCTGACACAGGGCTGGCTCCCCTGGGTTCCTGCATGGCTCGGTCTTGGCCGTGTGTCCTGACGCCAATTCCCCCCACGTCTCTCCCTGCAGGTGCTACGGAAAGGCTCAGGGACGCTGTGCGAGGCGCTGCTCATGGTCCAGGCCTATCACGCCAACATTATCTTCCCCAACAAGCAGGAGCAGGAGTTCAACAAGCTCACAGAGGATGGGCACGTGCTAGACTCGGAGACCTACGTCGGGGGCCACGTGGAGGCGCTAGAGTCAGGGGTCTTCCGCAGCGACATCCCCTGCCGCTTTAAAATGGTGTGAGCCTAGGTGTGATCTCCCTCCCCCCATCTCTGGGGTGTAGAGAGCCCATCTGCCCCCCACCCATTAGTAGTTACTTTCCCTCGTGTTTTCTGTTGTGCTGGGATCCTCTGGCTCTGGGCTCCTGAATCCAGACATAGCTCAGACGGGCAAAAACCTTTCCCCAGCTGGAACTAACAACCAGCCAAGCCAAAAGGATTGGATTTTGTCTCCTCATCACAGGCAAATGTGTGGCCCTTACCAAGGGGAGGGAAACACCCCCTAGAGTAAGCCGTAGGTTAGTGGGGAGAGTGGCTTGTGTCATGGATGCCTTCCGTTGTCCTAGGCCCAGAAACGGACAGCTCGGGAGGAGTTTGTAGTTGCTTTCCTCCCCCCGGCCAGGGAGGGAAGTCGGGTGAGAGGAGCTGGAGTCAGCCTCATAGTTACTGTCATTCCCATGTCCCCTCAGAACCCTGTTGCCTTCGACTTCCTGCTGCAGCGCGTGGAGAAGACCCTCCGGCATGCCATCGAGGAGGAGGAGGGTTTGCCACTGGATCAAGTCACCAACTTCCAGGAGGTAGCTTGGACCTAGGCCTGATTCCTGCCTACGTGGAGTGTGGCACGGCTTGGGGCCTGTAGGGGGTAATACGTGGAATTTCTCTAGACAAGCCCATCTCCTGTTTGTGTGTGTTAGCATCATACAACCGCTCCCCTTTAGCTATTGTTCTTTTAGCCCCGAGTTCCCTCCTTCCCCACCTGTGCCTGGCCCCATTCCCTTGTATGAAATAGTTGACATCAGAAACAGTCTCCTGTGACAGGCTAAGGGAAATCAGTGCTGGTGAAGATCAAAATGCAGCTCATTCTAAGCTTCGTGCTCCATTGGCTCTTACTCCGGGTCCTCGTGCGCTTTGTGGTCATGGGAAGGTTGAGTACCTGTCCCTGTGGAGGGGAGGCCGTGCTGCATGCTCAGCTCAATTGCTGATTCATTCCTGTCTGGTTTCTGCCTCTTCCCCTCACCACAGGTGTGTGATGAAATCAAAGTCAAGCTGAACTCCCTGAAGGACATTCCTAACCGGATCGAGTGTCCCCTCATCTACCATCTGGACGTGGGGGCCATGTACCCCAACATCATCCTTACAAACAGGCTGCAGGTGGGTAGCAGGCTGCCTCCTCCTGGGTTCGCATCCCAGTGGGACAGGACTCAAAGACACTGCCTGCTTCCCAGCCAGCGAGAGCAAACTCCCTGCTCAGGAGGAAGTGCGGAAGCAGGGCTGGGTAGTGACGCCCAGTCGGGCATTTGGAAGGGCCTGCTATACCTACGGCTGCCAGCGGGTCAGAGGAGAGAGGCCTCTGAGGAGGCAGAGCTCTGAACCCAGTTGCTAGAGGCCTGGACTGTAGGCCAAGCCGGGGGTAGAGCCAGGTTCTCTGATCTCTCTCTCTCTCTCTCTTTCTCTCCAGCCCTCGGCAATGGTGGATGAGGCCACATGCGCTGCCTGTGACTTTAACAAGCCCGGTGCCAATTGCCAGCGCCGGATGACCTGGCAGTGGAGAGGGGAATTCAGTGAGTGTTGCTCTGCTTGCAGAGGTCCCTTTGCTGTGCTACGCTGCAGGGAGACCCTGGAGCCTGGCCTAGGAACAGTCCTCCCCCGACTCCTGCTCAGACGTGCTCATGGCTGTCCTTCCCTTGCAGTGCCTGCGAGCCGCAGCGAGTACCACCGCATCCAGCAGCAGCTGGAGTCAGAGAAGCTGCCCCCGCTCTACCCGGACGGCCCGCCCCGTGCTTTTCACCAGCTGTCCCGTGAGGAACAGGCCAAGTTTGAGAAGAAGCGACTGGCAGGTGAGAACGAGCTTAAAATGACATTTACTGGACTCTGAGGGCGTGGTACCGTGTGGTTCGGTTTGCTCCATCAGGGTGCTGAAGGGTCACTTCCCCTGAAGATATTTCTCCAGATTAACTCCCCCTGTTTGCCTAGTCCATGCTGGGACAATCTGCGGCTCTAAGGGATGACGCACTGCCAGCTTGTAACGTAGACACTGGCTACGCAGGCACAACTGGCTTTCACCCTTCCACCTGTCATCATACACCCTCCTCTGCCCATGTGCTGAGTGTTCTTGTAACCGGCTGCTTCTTCCTAGCTGCTGAAGTTGGAGTTACGTTGTGTGCCAGGACAGATCACGTCTGCTCTCAGCAGGCTGTACGCCAGCTCTCTTCTGAGGTCCCCAGTGGGGCTGGGCAGTGAGTTTCTAGCCCTTTGGGTTGTGAAGAAAACCCTCCAAGGCTCCCTGCTGTAGTCTGTGGAGAGCGCTTTGGATTCTCTCTGAGACATGAACAGCCCCATTCATCTCAGATGAGTTGTAACTCTGAAACCTAATGATGAACAGCAATGTCAACACCGTGAGCGTTTTTACTGCTTGGGAGGCACTGTTTAGCAAACCCATCGCCCTATTCTGGGGCTGTAGGTGGAGCCTGGGTTTGAGGGTGGAGCGTGAGGAGAGCACCATCACTCTTCTTGTATGCCCCCCATCCTGACCCCTGTGTTGGCAGGAGCTGTTTCTCCCTGCTGTTATGGCCTGCCCCGGGCAAAGCTTAGCTGCTACCGCCATCCTCCTGTGCCCACCAGTCGGTGAGCGTCCGTGTGGGCACGCTGGTCTCTGGCTAAGCTGCTTCTGTTCTCTCCGGCACAGATTACTGCCGCAAGGCCTATAAGAAGCTGCACGTCACCAAGGTGGAGGAGCGCGTCACCACCATCTGCCAGCGGGAGAACTCGTTCTACGTGGACACCGTGCGAGCCTTCAGAGACCGGCGCTACGAGTTCAAGGGCCTGCACAAGGTGTGGCGGTCGGATCCCTCTGCCCTGGGTGTCACTGGGGGAGCCACGAATGCCCTTTTCCTGGAAGAGCTGATCTCTGCTTCCAGAAGCTGAGCATGAGCAGCTGTGCTCAGGAGCTCTGAGGCCGGCTTGCTGAATCAGACCCAAGCTCAGAACAGAGACGGGTCCCTCCATGTGGCAATTCTGGGAGGGCCGAGGGGACTCACCGGGGTCTCCCCATTGATCCATTTTACTCAGTAAGCAGCAGTGGTGAGGCATGAACAGCTCCAAGACCCAATCACTTGCTACACCAGTGAGCTGAGTGGCTGCATGTTTAGTTCAGCTGGGATTTAGTCAATCCTGCACCCAGGCATCCTGTTTCCTTGCCTTGGGTTCACATTAAACCGAGACAGCCGTGAGGTGAGAGGACTGCAGACTAGGGCCGGGCTGGGAGGGGAAGGCTGAGAGCTGGCTGAGGGAGAGGGGGACCCTAAGCGTACAAACTGCTCTAAAGGGGACCGGGATCGGCTCCCCTCCTCCCTGGAGGCAGGGAAACGCTGCAGCAGAGCAAAACAGCAAGAGGAATTTTCCTGTAGGCGCTGGGGTGAGCTGGCTGTGGAGTCCCAGCTACGGGAGATGGGGGCTGGGCTGTGGGTGCTTGTCGAAGGGAATGGCCCAGAGATGGGAGCTGGGAATCAAAGCCCATCGATTGGTTTTATTCCCTTTGCTGAGCCATGCGCTGCCTAAGACGCTTCGGGCCCAGAGAGCTGCAGCTCAGCTGTCAGCCTCTTGTGTGTCACCGTCCGTCCCAATGCCAGTCGGGTCCCCTGCTGGGGTGGTTGGGACCTGGTGTCCCTAATGCATGTAGGAAAAAACAAAAGACCCTTGAGTCTGTCTCCAGAACGGCTCCGCAAAGGCCCAAACCATCTTTTCCTTTGCCAACCCACATGGCTCTGCTGTTGGATTTTATCCTGTCTCCTCCCGCTGCACAGCTTGCTGCCATCTGTGCAGTGAGATGGGGGCAGAGCTGATCGGAGGTAGCTCGGCTGCTGTGTGACGTCTGTGAGGAGCGCGTCCTTCAGAGCCGAGCGGGAAGCAGGAAAGCACCTCTCCATCTAGCATGAGATCTTGTTCCCTAGGTCCAGGTGTAAGGAATGTAGCGTCTAAGCAATTGATCCTGGCGCACCCATGCCGTACTGGGGGCTGTTATCTTGGGAAATAACTGAACACTGCTAATGTCTGTAGTGCCTGGGCGGGAGCATTCTGACCTGTGTGCGGCTGTCTGTCTGTCTCGCTCAGGTGTGGAAGAAGAAGCTGTCTGCTGCCACAGAGATGGGAGACGCCACCGAAGTGAAACGCTGCAAGAACATGGAGATCCTGTACGACTCCTTGCAGCTGGCACATAAGTGTATCCTCAACTCCTTCTACGGCTACGTGATGCGCAAAGGGTGGGTGCTGCCTGCAGCCCTCTCCTCGGGGAGCTAGACACACGCTCCTCCCTGCCAGACCCCTGCTGGGAGAGGCTGCAGGAGAGAGGGTCACTCTTGTGATTCTGCCTCCTGCTTCCCCAGCTCCTCGCTGGTTTCCAAGCCTGTGAGTGATCCCTGTACCACTCCCCTTACTGCTGTTCTTATGGCAGCCCGCAGAGGCCAACCCAGAGCAAGACCCCTTGTGCTGGGCCCTGAACAACCAGCAATAGACAGTCCCTGCCTCGAAGAGCTTCCAGCCTAACCAGACAAGAGACGGGAGGGGAAGGGGATACAACCCATCACTGGGCGTCACTCTCTTGCTCTTCGACCTTCCCTTCTGGGGCTCCTTGCCAGGCCCTTTTCCCAAAGGTTGGCATGAGCTCGCTGCCAGCCCCTGTTCATACCTGGCCCCTCTCTCCGCCAGGGCCCGCTGGTACTCCATGGAGATGGCCGGGATTGTCTGCTTCACTGGAGCAAACATCATCACCCAGGCCAGGGAGCTGATCGAGCAGATTGGGTAAGTGCCGGAGGGGGTAAATGACCCAGGGCTTGGGCTTGTGGGAGGATTGGGGGAGAGGTCTTGGCTGCAGGACTGCCCCGGTGGGACACGTGGCATGAGGGCTTGTGAATCATGGGCAAGATGCGGGAAACAAAGGCTCTGCCACCTGCAGGTTCTTCCATCCAGCTGCAGAAAGGCCCTGCCGTTCCCTCTGCCAAGCTGTGCTCTCCCTTCCTAGGAGGCCGCTGGAGCTGGACACGGACGGAATCTGGTGCGTCCTTCCCAACAGCTTCCCAGAAAACTTTGTCATCAAATCGACCAATGCAAAGAAGCCCAAGGTGACAATCTCCTATCCCGGTGCCATGCTGAACATCCTGGTGAAGGTAAATCCAGCCCCAGCGTAGACCAGCTGGGAGGGGGTGGAGAGAGGACAGGAGAGGAGACTCCAGCGGACCTGCTCTCCCAAAGGGGAGAGTGATCTTGGCCTTCACCCATGCGTGGAGCCAGTGAAGGCTGCTCTGCCTTCGTTGGGAATTACAGGTGTCTGGGGCCCCCCAGAGGGCAGCGTCTGTTCCAGTACTGTCTCACCGCGAATGAACAGGCCCTTGGTGGAGCCTCACTTGCTGCTTGCCCAGTGCCGACCTGGGGAGTCATTAGCACAAGCTTGGCACCTTGAGGGTCGGGGAGAGAGTCCCAGAACCCCGCAGCGCGGTGCAGATACCAGCTCATAGAGGGCAGGAGCCCAGGATTGGTGCGTGCATGTGTGTGCACACGCTCCCTTCAGTCTGTGCACGCTGGCTGAGTGGCGCCATGACCCCAGGGACCCGTGCAATGCCCTGCCAGGTGCCAGCGTAGAGCCTGGCTTCAGCAACTGGCATGCACATGCCCACCTCTGCTCCTTGCTGTAACACAGCGGGGGGCTGACGGCTGCCTACACCCCCATTACTGCCTCGCTAAAGCCTCTGTCAGGACAGCCACTTTAACAAGCTCTCTGCCACCCTCTCCTCCTCTGGTCCAAACCCAGCACACCCTGCTGCTGTTTGTCCAGCCCGCCCCGTGCCAGCCCCCCACTGGCTGGAACCAGAGTGAGGTGCTTTGTAAAGCTTTTATGTTGTGTCCTGCTGAAGTGCAGATCAGGAGGCAAAACTCAGTCAGACATCTCAGCTGGCTAGCAGGTCGATGCTCCACCTAGGGCCGTGGGAGTGTGGCTTGTCTGTGGGGAGCCAGGCTGGTGCCCATTACCCTGGTGAGGGAGCAGAGAGTGTTTGCTGTCCTTCCCTGCTCATTTGTGGGAGCAGCGGGTACTTGGGGGTCAGTCCCGGTGGGTGTGTTGGGGGAATGTCCCCCTTTCACCCCGCAGATTGCCAAGCCAGCAGTGCAGTGAAGTGGTCCCATGACGCTGTGTTTACAGGAAGGCTTCACAAATGATCAGTACCAGGAGCTCGTGGACCCGGCTTCGCTCACCTACGTTACCCGCTCAGAGAACAGCATCTTCTTTGAAGTGGATGGGCCGTACCTGGCCATGATCCTCCCAGCCTCCAAGGAGGAGGGCAAGAAACTGAAGAAACGGTGAGTGTCACTTTGCTCAGGGGGAGGTGGGCAGGTTGGCTGTTTGCGCTCTCCTAGTCTGATAGGGCGTGAAGCAAGCCAGTCCCTGCTTCCTTACCTGCTCAGCACTGCACAGAACGCAGGAAATGCAGCAGTCCAGATTCCAGCTGCAATGTGAATGAGGCTGAACTGACTTCACCAGCAGTACAGGAGTGTGAGCCCGGCCTAGGGAGCATCTTCTACTGTTAACTCTGGTTCACCCCCAGGAATGTGTCAAATGTGCCAGTAGGCCAGAAGAGTGCCTAGCATTGCTGGGGCAGCCTTAGCTCGTACGTTTGCTGGCAGAGATTGAACTGAGCAGCCTCCATGTTACAGCCACAGAATCTTTTGAGTTATGTTGGACCTGATTCTCCCTTGACTTGCAGCCCAGGCAACCCCACTGAAAACCTGGGAGCGTAGGAATGGCCGGATGGGCTTAAACCAGTGACCCATCTAGTCTAGTGTCCTTCAGAGGACAGAGCAAGGAAACTCACAACGTGCAGGTTTCAGAGTAGCAGCTGTGTTAGTCTGTATCCGCAAAAAAAAACAGGAGTACTTGTGGCACCTTAAAGACTAACAAATTTATTTTAGCATGAGCTTTCGTGAGCTGCAGCTCACTTCTTCGGATGCATAGAATGGAACACACAGACAGGGGATATTTATACATACAGAGAACATGAAAAGGTGGAAGTATGCATACCAACAGGCAGAGTCTAATCAATTGAGATGAGCTATCATTAGCAGGAGGAAAAAAACTTTTTGAAGTGATAATTAAGATGGCCCATAGAAGGTGTGAGGAGAACTCACACCTTCTATGGGCCATCTTAATTATCACTTCAAAAAGTTTTTTTCCTCCTGCTAATGATAGCTCATCTCAATTGATTAGACTCTGCCTGTTGGTATGCATACTTCCACCTTTTCATGTTCTCTGTATGTATAAATATCCCGTCTGTGTGTTCCATCACAACGTGCAGTTATGAAATACTCCTTCCCAGTGAGGAGAGCGTGGCTCAGAGCCTTTGGCTTAGATCCCTTCCAATTCCCTGTAACTCTGCTGTTCTCCTGAGCCACACAAATATCTGATCCTTGTTTGAATCCCACTAACCTGGCCCCAGAGATGTGCTGTGGCAGTTCTTCTCCTGGATTTCCCATCTGCCAGCTCAGCAGCAACAGGGCCCAAATGAGGTCTTTCCACCACTTTGTCTTGTACCGGCTTCATGGCTTTGGTGATCTTTAATCCTCTCTGTTCCGTGTCATTCTTCACCGTGTCTATCCAATGCATCCTTGGTCTTCCTCTGTGTTTCTAGTTCCTTACACTCTGGTACGTATCCCCATGTGCGGTATCCTTCTTGAGGTGTCCAAACCGTCGTCGTCTTTCTTGAATCTTCTGTAACAGCGTTATTTCTTTGTTTTCTGCACTTTTCCGTTTTCTCCTCAGCCAGTTCATTTCTGCAGTCAAGATCTTTTGTTCATCGGCTTTTCTCATACTCCAGCAGTATTGGCATGAGGGAGCCTCAGATACGTTGACTTCTGCTTTTATCAAAATGTCTTAACTCTAGATCTTGCAGAAGGGTAATCTCAATGTGGTAACAGCTAGACAGTCTTCTTGTTATCTTCCCAAATCCCGTTCTTCAATACTAGTCCTCCAAGATACACTGTTTGTTCTAGTTCTTTCTCCAAGTTTGATCTTTACCTCTTTCTCTTGTCTTCCAGTCTTCTCCATGCTGATCTTCAATCCAAATGTTCTGCTGTCCCAGCTGACCTCATTGCTTATTCTCTATAAATCATCCTAGGTCAATGCTGTGAGTCAGTATCCTCCACGAATTGAAGGCTACGCACTGTCCTACCATGTAACATGACTCCTCCCATTTCATCTGTCAGTGCTACAGCCATGACTGCATCTAGTACCAAGATCTGATGAGAGTGTCCATCCTTGTCTCGCTTCTACAGATGCCCTGCACCATTCCATCTGCTTCTTTTCTGCTCTCACCACACGCAAAAACTTGCTGTGGATGTTTGCTCCATTCTTCATGGATGCCACACGTTCTCACAGCTTGCCATAACCCTCTGCCAAATGCAATCAAAAGACTCTGAAGTCTGTTGTGGCAGATATGGCTGTGTTCTAGGTACTTGTCTGATATCTGTCTCGTCACAAATAACTGATCTATTGTGCTTCATTCATCCTGGTTGAAATCCAGCCCATTTCTCTGCAAGCGCTGCTTCCATAGACAACTTTGTTCTCGTCTGCAGTGCGTTGGGGAATGCTTTCCTGGCACACTCAATGAGCTGGTTCTTCTGTCATTGCTCCACTGACTCATATCAGTCCTATTATCATTTCTCCCCGTTCACTTGGCACTTGCTGCATGTAGACCTGTGCCTGGCTTGTGCATCGCCTTTACCGTGTGTTCCTTGCCTGCTTGCAGCAGCTCTGAGCTTACGTTGGCACCTTTTTCCTTTTCAAACTGCCTATCAAGATCTTTTGCTACTTCTAAGAATTCTAGCATCTGTTCTCCCTGGTTTGTGCTGAGCAGCTTCTCCAGGAGGTTTCCCCCACGTGTTCTGCACGTGGTACAGCTCTTCAAAGTGTTCTTTCCATCGCTTACTCTTTGCTTATTCACCCCCAGTTACTGTTCCACACTTGTCTTTCACTGCCGACATCTTCATCTCATCTGTCCCCCATAGTACTAATTTCTCTTGTATTGAAATATAACACCTGTGTCACATTTCTCTTCATGGATTCTTCTGCTTCCTTACATTGTTCTCTTCTCCAGTTGCTTCTGTCTCTTTGCTTCCTGTTTTGTCTCTCTGGTCAGCCAACTGTACTCGGCTCTTATACTTACATCATCCTTTTCATTCTCCCTTAGCTTCCTACGCTTGTCACTGCACTGCAGCATTTCATCTGCCTTGCAGCCCAACACGTATTCACCCACTTTCATAATCCCATTTTGTACACGGTTCCCATGTCTCTTCAACATTCATTTCTTCCTTTAGCAGAGACGTGATGTTTTTCCACATGACGTCTTTAGTCTTTCCTGATATCCAGCTCTTTCAATTGGTCTGCATCATGGATCTTGGGTTTCGGCACTTCTTCGATTTCTCTCAGCCTCAACCTTATTGATGCCAGGACTAATTTATGATCTGATCTGGTAACAGCCTCAGATGATCTCCACACTTGATTTATATCTGCAATTCACAAATACAAAGTCTGTCATGTTCTTCGTTTGCCCCTCAGGTGATATCCATGTCCACTTCCTCTGCCACCACCTTTGTTGAAATAGTGTGTTCGTTATCACCAGGCTGTTACTTAGGCTACTAAATTTCTGCCTTTCTTCTCCTCTGTTTTCTTCATCTGCATTTGCCCATTGCTCCAGCGCAGGAATTCCAGTCCGATCCTACTTTTGCTTTAAAATCTCTTGAAACTCCTTGTATTGTTTTCTGTAGATCTTTATAAAATTTGTCAATTTCTTCCTTGGGCACTGCTGAGGTTGGTGGATGTATTCGTACTGTTGTAACTGCTCAGATTTGATTCTGAATCTCATCTTTGATGTACAAGGAGATAGCAAGCTAAATGCTGTAAGAACCTGGCTTGCCTTCAGCTTTAGCAGCAATGCAACTCCATTCTCATGCCCGCCATCTTCTTTTCCCGCTGTGGGTGTCGCATTTGCATCACGGTAAAATTCTCCTTTGCCTTCCCATCTCATTTTCATATTCAGGAATGCAGTCGGGCCTGCCAATGCCTGTTAAACTGAAGGGCCATCTCCTTGCTCAACCCCGCTCAGTTCCTGTTTGCAAGTAACTTGCAGCCTTTTCCCGCTCCATCCAGCTCCGGTACAGTCCATCACCATGGAAACCAGTGTGATGTCGAGCACCCTGGGCTCCTTGAGACCAAGTAGCTGCAGGATGGGGGCAGGTGCAGTTGCTGATCTGGGTGGGCACCTTGGCCTATCACACATTGAACCAGCTGCTGCCCAGAGGCCCTGTCAACATGTCCCATAGTCACATGGATGGTGGAGGGCCTTCCATAATTCTCTGCATTCACGCTTCCCTGGACACCCTGGTGTGGGACTGACCCTCCTTTGGCATCTTCAGAGTGATGTGGATACTCATGACCTCTGCTCCATGCACCCAGCTTGCTTGGAGAGCGTGGCCCTGGGAGGCTCGAGCCGGTTTGTGTCCACCCATGTGCACTGGTGATTCTCTGGGGCAGGGATGCGAACTGCAGAGAGAGCCAGGGCTGGCAGTTGGAGGGATGTGTCTTTGTAATGAGTGATGCTGCAGCATCTCTCCTCCCTGATTGCGCCATCAGCTTCCTCTGCCCCTTCACAAGCAGGCAGCTTCCTCATCCTCCCCGGGAAGCTCTCCAGAGCTCTGCCCTGCTTTCCTCACCATCCACCTCTCCCTGCTCCCTAGGCATGAAGCAGTGCCCTATTCAGTATCCACCCCCTGCCTGCTCTGTCCCACATAACTCCTGACGGCCCTTCCGTGCCTGAAGCGTTCCAGTGAGAAACGCTCCCAGCTGGCAGCTCCGTGGAGCAGGGCTCTGTTACCGCTCAGCGCCTTGACTTTGAGCTGCGTGAATTTGGATTTATTTTCTAGCACCCCAGTCCTTGGCCAGCCTGGCAATGCGGCTGGGGGTGTCCAGGAGCACAGCGAGGCTCATCTCCACTGGCAGGGAAAGGACATGCCCTGGAGTGCTGGGCGGTCTCTCACGAGCGCTGTCTCCCAGGTACGCGGTGTTCAATGAGGACGGGTCCCTGGCTGAGCTGAAGGGGTTTGAAGTGAAGCGGCGAGGGGAGCTGCAGCTGGTTAAGATCTTCCAGTCGTCGGTGTTCGAGGCTTTCCTGAAGGGCACCACGCTGGAGGAGGTCTATGCCTCGGTGGCCAAGGTGGCCGACTACTGGCTGGATGTGCTTTACAGCAAGGTGAGTGCCCAGCCTCTTGCTTCTCTGTGCTGCAGTGTGGGCCCAGGAGTGGAGATGGGCGCAGCCCCCTGGATGGGAGGACAAGGGATGCACTGGTGCCCTGCCGTCAGGAGCTAAGGGAGAGCAGCAAGGAGAGGATGGATGCTCTCTCCAGCGATCTGCTTGTCTCCTTGTTTCCCCGAGGGCCATCCCAGCTCTATGGCTTTGGTTCTCTCTGCCGCCCCTGACATCGGAGGAGAACAGGACCTGTCGGTGGCCTGTGTTTGCGGCACTCCCTTGGCGGCTGCTGTAGTCTGTGTTGGGCTAATATTTGCCCTTCTTCTCCAGCAGCTCCCATCCCGGGATGAGTACAGCCCCCTCCCCAGAGCTGGGTCACTAGGTCATTCCCATCCACCCCTCTTTGATAGCTGGGGAGTGACCGTCTCAAAGACACGTAGCAAGGCAGAGCCAGGAGACTGGCTTCCCCTCTCCCCATCCTGCAGGGAGGTCAGAGCCCTGTGTTTGACATCAGGCTGTTGTCAGGGAAGTGGTGGTGTCAGACTGGGCGTCCTGGAGGAGGAGGAAGGCCCAGTCGAACACACCCAGCCTTGGCCAGCCCCATAAGAGACGCTTCCGAAGGATGGAATCGGGAGGTTACGTAAACGTCTCTTTGCAGCAGCTCTGATTCTTCTGCGAGTTCTCCCGGCAGGGCAGTGCTGCTCGGCTCTCACTGGGTTCATTTTGTGGGGACCCTCGCCGGGTAGGATGTGGCCAATGGTGCTCTGTGGAGTCTGGCCACCTTCCCTGGGTCAGAATCGGCGAGTGCTGACATGGACAAAGCCAAGCAATTGGGCAGAGTGGGTGACCCGAGGAAACAAAGGGGGCACAGGGTCCCCAAGGGACCTGATCAGGATGATAAATGGCCCTAAATTGCCATAACATGACAGTGTAAAACAGGGCTGTCCCCAGACACACACACACCAGCGAGCCGAGCTGTAGTCAGTGTGTTCTCGGTATGCCTCAGATTGTAAGCTCGGTGGCAGAGCGAGGCTCGTATAGCGCCTCCCCCCCATAGAGGACTGTATGCTCCTGCAGCACTAGCTGATAGCAACAGGGATCCCACAGACGCGCTCTCTCCCCAGGCTGCCAACATGCCGGACTCTGAGTTATTTGAGCTGATTTCCGAGAACCGCTCCATGTCCCGCAAGCTGGAGGATTATGGGGAGCAGAAATCCACCTCCATCAGCACGGCCAAGCGCCTGGCCGAGTTCCTGGGGGATCAGATGGTGAAGGACGCTGGGTTGAGCTGTCGATTCATCATCTCCAAGAAACCGGAAGGGTCCCCTGTTACCGAGAGGTAAATCTGCTTTGAGAGGCACTGGGGCTCACCACAGAGGGCCTGTGGCGAGAAGTCTCTGCCGGCGGGGACAGACCATAATGAAAGCATGGGGGTAAGATGGAGCCTGTACCTGCCTGCTGCAATGAGCCCTAACAGGATGCTCTGGGGAGGGGGACGAGCCATGACGGCCCTCGGCCTCCCTGCAGGCTTGGGGAGGGAGTTTTGTGCTGCCAGCACCCAGTGGGTGATGAGTGCTCTCATGTGCCCCAGGGCCATCCCGCTGGCCATCTTCCAAGCCGAGCTCACCGTGCGGAAGCACTACCTCCGGAAATGGCTGAAGAGCCCCTCCCTGCAGGACTTCAACATCCGGACGGTAAGTGATCCGGAGACACCGGTACCAACTGCCCATCACTGGCACCCGACGAGGGGTGTGGCTAGCACATGGGCACAGAGGGGCTGTGCGGCCCCAGACTCCCTGCGCCTGTGCCTCTCAGCAAGGCGTAGCTAGGGAGCCTGCTGCTCTGCCTTCCCCAGTGCTAACTGTCCCCCTGTCCTGCAACCAGATCCTGGACTGGGACTACTACATCGAGAGGCTGGGCAGCACCATCCAGAAGATCATCACCATCCCTGCGGCACTGCAGCAGGTGAGGGGGCGGCTGGGCCTGGAGGGGGCTGGGCCCCTGGCCTCTCGCCCTGCGGCTGGCGTGACAGACCATGTCTCTGCAGGTGAAGAACCCCGTGCCCCGCGTCCGACACCCCGACTGGCTGCACAAGAAGCTCCTGGAGAAGAATGACGTGTACAAGCAGAAGAAAATCAACGAGCTGTTCACTAGTGAAGGCAAGAGACAGGTAATGGGGGTGGGGCTGAGACACAGCAGGGGGCCTGGCCGATGCTGTTTGCCTAGGCCATGTGGGGCCCTGTCTGTTCCCACCCCTGCCCTTGTTCCCACCCCAGGTCACCGCCAACCAGCCCCAGGAGGGCACCCCCTGCACACAGGTTGCCGACATGGAGGATTTTGGGGCTGCCAAGCCCGTGCAGCCGTCGGTTCCTATCGCCAGTAAGCGCAAGCGGGTCCCGGTGGCAGGGGAGAGCCAGGAGATGTCTCAGAACCTGGAGCTGACCCAGTCCTGGCGGGAGGTCCTGGGCCCGCCCCCGCCTACTGGCACCACCAAGGTAAAGATGCTCCGGTGGGAGGCAGGGCAATAGCTATGAGATGCTCACTTGTCTGGGGAGCAGAGGGGGCAGCGGTGGGGCGGGGGAGGCTTAGCCCAGCTCCATCGCCACGCCCCAGAGCCTGTCCTGGCTGGGTTGTTGGAGGGGCTGGGTGGTAGCACATATCCATATCCCAGGGGATTGCCCTGACCGTGCTGGGTGTGTTTGCAGCTAATAGTCCCGCCATGATCCTGGCCCCAGTCACCCCCCCTTTGCTCTCCCCCAGGAGGAGCGCCTGGCCTGGCTCCGGTACCACAAGAAGAAGTGGGAGCTGCAGGCGCGGCAGCGCCAGGCCCGCCGGAAGAAGCGGCGGCTGGAGGATGGGGAGGTGGTGCTGGGCGGGGGCGTGATCCGGGATGGGCTCTCCAAGGGGCTCGGCAGCTACCTGCGCAGGACAGCGCGCAGCATCCTGGACCTGCCCTGGCAGATCGTGCAGGTACCAGGCAGCAGGAGGGGGGTGTCTCTGCTGGGTCCGTCACGGGTGCTCAGCCTCCGCTTGGAAATCCCCCCTGCAGACTCCCAAGCTGGTGAATCCCAGGTGGACCAGGCGGGACCTCCTAGCCCAAGGGCCAGGTGGCTCTGTATGGACACTAGCTCCCCTGGCAGAGAGGGGGCTCGACCCATTGTCCCTGGCCAGGATTGCTGGGTGGGAGAACCCGGCTCATCCCCTGTGGTGCTGCCATTGAGCCCAGCTCACTGGGGCGGGGAGGAAAATGGTGCCTGGACTGTGGGCTCCTCCTTCCGTTTGGGCCCCCAGCCTCTTGCTGCTGCAGTGCCCGTCGTGGCCTTTGAAAGCCCCTGGCTGGCCTGGAACTGCAGCCCGAGCGTGTGATAGTGATCCGCACCTGGCCCAAGCACAGAATGCCTGGCCAGGGGCCGGCGCTGGCCAGGATCTGCTGGCCCTTGTCACGGGCTCCGAGCGGACGGCCCTGGTGGCATGTGTGCGGGCAAGGTGCGGTGTCTGGACTGGAGGCTCCCTGGGAGCAGACCTCAGTGGGGATCTCCCCTGGCTCAGGGCCTGGATTGGAGCTAGGAGGCTTTGGCCTCCAGCCCCAGGAAGAGAGCACCCCTGGGGGCAGTAACTGAGCACGTGCAGGAGATCAGGGGGGCGAAGGCGCGGCATGGCCAGAACGCCCCTGCCTCTCAAGTCCCAGGGTTGAGAAAACATCCAGTGTGGCTGGCGGCCCCAGAGGGAGCGGTTCTCTCGAGGCAGGTGCCCGGGGTGGGAGGGGGTATCCTGAGCTGGGGGCCCTGCAAGCCCCTGGGGGAAGAGTGAGTAACACTGCGCGCTGCCTCCCACCGGGCCTCTGAGCCGCCTTCCCGCCTGCAGGTTGCTGAGACCAGCCAGCCGGGCCTGTTCCGGCTGTGGGCCGTCATCGGGAACGACCTGCACTGCCTCAGGCTGAGCGTCCCGCGCGTCTTCTACGTCAACCAGCGCGTGGCCAAGCCCGAGGAGGGAGCCGCCTACCGGAAGGTGAGGGGGCAACCTCGGCTCCGCCGGCTGCACACGGGCAACGGGTCAACTGCCCGGGGCGGGAAATCCTGTCAGCTGGAGGCCGAGTGCAGACAGCTTCCTGTGCGGGGCCCTCTACCCAGCTCGGCCAGCGCCCCTCAGTCCTGCCCCACAGCCCCTCCCCCCACTGCTCGGCCAGCGCCCCTCAGTCCTGCCCCACAGCCCCTCCCCCCTCCCGCCTGGCCAGCGCCCCTCAGTCCTGCCCCACGGCCCCTCCCCCCACTGCTCGGCCAGCGCCCCTCAGTCCTGACCCGCAGCCCCCTGCTGTCCCAGCCTTGCACCCCCCCCACTGCTCGGCCAGTGCCCCTCAGTCCCGACCCACAGCCCCTGCTGTCCCAGCCCTGC
The DNA here is from genome assembly GCF_020497125.1 of Mauremys mutica. Taxonomy (NCBI): domain Eukaryota; kingdom Metazoa; phylum Chordata; order Testudines; family Geoemydidae; genus Mauremys; species Mauremys mutica. The sequence goes on from NC_059087.1 coordinate 29,139,304, forward strand.
CCTGCCCTGCCCCACGCAGCTCTGCCAGTGCTCCTCAATCCCAACCCGCAGCCCCCTGCTCTGCCAGCCTTGCCCCACCTCCTGCTGTCAGCACCCCTCAGTCCTGACCCGCAGCCCCCTGCTGTCCCAGCCTTGCACCCCCCCCACCTGCTCTGCCAGTGCCCCTCAGTCCCGACCCACAGCCCCCTGCCGTCCCAGCCCTGTCCCCCCCCCCCCCCACTGCTCGGCCAGTGCCCCTCAGTCCCGACCCACAGCCCCTACTGTCCCAGCCCTGCCCCACCCAGCTCTGCCAGTGCTCCTCAATCCCAACCCGCAGCCCCCTGCTCTGCCAGCCTTGCCCCACCTCCTGCTGTCAGCACCCCTCAGTCCAGACCCACAGTCTCCTGCTATCCCAGCACTGGCCTACTGAGCAGAGGCGGGCAGTTATGGTGATTGGGGGAGGGATAGCTCAGTGGTTTGAGCATTGGCCTGCTAAACCCAGGGTTGTGAGTTCAATCCTTGAGGGGGCCATTTGGGGATTGGTCCTGCTTTGAGCAGGGGGTTGGACTAGATGACCTCCTGAGGTCCCTTCCAACCCTAATAATCTATGATTCTATGATTTTGAGATGTGCACAGTGGATAAATCCACTGGACTCCTTTCCACGGGGGAGTGGGCTAGTGCTGGGAGGTGGGTGGCCTATTCAGCCAGGGCCTGAGCCAGTTCTGGGAGTAGCTGTAGTTCTGTAGCTCTCCTGGGGGCGTTTGGGGCTCCCCCAGCCCATGGGAGGAGTGCAGACTGGCGGACGGTTGTGTGCGCATCTTCCTGGCAGGTGAACAGGGTCCTGCCCCGCTCGAATCTCCTCTACAACCTGTACGAGTACTCCGTCCCCGAGGACATGTATCAAGAGCACATCAACGAGATCAACGCCGGCCTGTCTGCCCCGGACATCGAGGGAGTGTATGAGACTCAGGTGACCGTGCCTGGTACCCACCGGGGTTCTGCCCCAGAGACAGACCTGGCTCCTAAACTGCTGGCCAAACCTGGCCTCAGCCGGGGGATGGGAACACAGGCTCCCGTGGCCCACTCGGGTGTTACCCCAGCCTGCCTGAGGCCTGGGAGCCCCCTGCCTGCAGCATCAGGTGTCCTGTTGCCGGCTCAACAGGGCTCTCCCTCCAGGGAAATGCCGCAGCATGTGCCACCCCTCTTCCCTGGGAGCTGTGGGGTGAGGGGAGGGGAAGCAGGTCACCAAGTGAGATCACACAGGGCAATGGGGCAGGGCAACAGAACTGCCTGAGCGAGCCACGGTCCCTCCCCCTCTGGCCCGCCCCCACCCACGTGAAGAGCTGCTGGCCCAGCCTCAGAGCCTGTGCCCGGGGCTTCCTAGGGAGGCTGACGAGCTCTGCCCCTCCCCAGGTGCCATTACTGCTGCGCGCTTTGATCCACCTGGGCTGCGTGTGCATGGTCAGCAGGCAGCTGGTCAGGCACCTCACCGGCCGTGAGGCTGAAACCTTTGCCCTGGAGCACCTGGAGATGCGCTCGCTGGCCCAGTTCAGCTACCTAGAGCCAGGTGAGGCCCGAGGCTGGGTGTGTTGGCAGGAGGGCGGCGGGGCCCAGCCCCACGGCTCTGACCTGTCTGCTCTGCGTTCCTAGGGAGCATCCGGCACATCTATCTCTATCACAACGCCCAGGGCAGCAAGGCGCTCCTTGGCCTCTTCGTCCCATCACAGCGCAAGGCCTCTGTCTTCGTGCTGGACACGGTAAGGGGGGGCTGCGGGGTGTCTTTAGAGGGGCTGGATCGTGGCTTCCCAGTGGGCTCCAGCAGGAGTGCGGCAGCGTTGTTCTCCAGACCCCTCTCAGCACAGAGAAATGCAGCGTCTGGAGCCGCTGGCCCCTGGGTGTGAGGACTGGGGGCCCTGCTCCCCCCTGACCCGCTCTCTCTCTTTGGCACAGGTGCGCAGTAACCAGATGCCAAACCTCACCAACCTGTACTCGTCAGAGCGCAGCGCCATGCTGGAGAAGGTGGGCGAGGAGCTGCTCCCTCCGGACAAGCACACCTTCGAGGTGCGAGCCGAGACCGACCTCAAGACGGTTTCCAGGGCCATCCAGCGCCTGCTGCTGGGCTACAAGGTAGGAGCCACCCCCAGGCACCCGGGCTCGGCTAGACACGCAGGCGCGGCAGCAGACCACAGGCGGGTGGCCCAGCACTTTACACCCACCCCCAGGCCCTGGCTGGCCAGCCGTCGCCCTAGCCTGGTCCGGTCCCTCCCAGTGCAGGACAAGCCTTGCAGCTGGGCCTCCCAACTCGTTCCTTGGGGCCACTCCCCACGGCCTCTGCTCCCAGCCATGGTGACCAATGCGATGGAGAGGTGGCAGAGGGGGACCCGGCAGCTCTGCAGGGTGCTCTGACGCGCAGCCGGGGCGGGCGTGATCAGCCATGGGCACTCGCTGGCCAGGCTGCAGTTTCTCCACCTAGGCAGAGGCCTCCGCACCCCCCGCGCCAGCCAGCCCCAACTCCCCTCCCGCCCCATGCAGGACGAGCGCAGAGGCCCCACGCTGATCGCTGTGCAGTCCAACTGGGACGTGAAGCGGCTGGCGAGCGGGATTCCCGTCTTCGAAGAGTTCCCCTTGGTTCCCGTGCGGGTGACGGATGACATCAGCTACGCCGTCCTGGACTGGCAGCGCCATGCTGCCCGCCGCATGATCCGCCACTACCTCAACCTGGACACCTGCCTGTCACAGGCCTTCGAGATGAGCAGGTGAGCCGCTGCCGCTGCCCCCGTCTGGGGACAGGTGCCTGGCACAGTGGGAGGGCCGGGGTTGGCTCTGTCCTGTGCCCCCGAGATGGGGCAGGCCAGTGTCAATCGCTGTCTCTGTACCTGGGCTGAGCTCTGCCCCTCGCCTTCCCCGCCCCAGGTACTATCATATCCCCATCGGGAACCTCCCCGACGACATCTCCACCTTCGGCTCCGACCTCTTCTTCTCCCGCCACCTGCGTCGCCACAACCACCTGCTGTGGCTCTCGCCGACGGCCCGCCCGGACCTCGGGGGCAAGGAGGCGGACGACAACCGGCTGGTCATGGAGTTCGACGACAGAGCCTCGGTGGAGATCAACAACCCGGGCTGCTATTCCACCGGTGAGGAGGGTGCTGGGGATGGGGAGCCAGCCCGCTGCCCCCCAGGGATAGGGTGTTTGGGGGACGGCTCAGCACCCTGCCACCGGCCCACAATGGGCTGCCATCCTCTTGGCTAAGCCAAGGTCAAGGTGGCTGATACTGAGGCTGGTTTATGGTGAAAAGTGACATGGGCATAGCTACGTTGTGAACCCACCCTCTCCGCCTGATGCAGCCATGCCGACATAGCCCCGGTGTAGACACAGGGTAACTGAGAAACCCCGTCTAGAAGTGTAGGCTGCATCTGTACTATGGGCTGTGCTGGTCTCTGGAGACGGGAAACCCCCAGGGAATGCCGGGGGCTGCAGGCACCCCCATGGTCACCCCGGCTGTCCTCGGAAAGTCAGCCCATTATTGTGAAACCTTCAGAACCAGGCAAAACGAGCCAGAGGCTGAATAACACCGAACAGGCTGCCCGGGCCAGTGTCCCTGCGACTGAGACACTGAGCTGAGCCTCTTTAAATGCCAGCAAATAGCAAAATCCTGGCTGCGGCTAGCGACTGATCAGCCAGCTAGTGGTTGTGCAGAGCCAGGCGGCTGTCCTGCCTCACCTGAAATGGTACAGGGCCCTCCCTCTCCACAGCAGCCGCTGCTCCAGATAACCGGCCCCTACCACCCACCCCACCCTCCCAAGCATCGTTCTGTACAAAGCCACAGGGTACCTGTACACTGCAACAGTTGCACTGTAAATAGCTCCACGCGGGGTTCGCTTGTGTTGAACCATTGACTTCAGTGGGGCCAGGAGTTCACCGTGCTGGGGCCAGGGAACTTCCCTCCTGCTGACAGGCTGCTTGTATACAGTGTGCCTGGAGCTGGACATCCAGAGCCTGGCTGTGAACACCATCCTGCAGTCCCATCACATCAACGACATGGAGGGAGCCTCCAGCATGAGCATCAGCTTCGACGTGATCCAGCAGGCGTCTCTCGAGGACATGGTGACGGGGAACCAGGCCGCCAGCATCCCGGCCAGCTATGACGAGACCGCCCTCTGCTCCAACACGTTCAGGTGTGGCCACGCGGCCAGCGTACGGGCCAGGCGCTCTGCGAGGAGACGCCTAGCAGGGGCTGAGGGGTGTTTGCCTGCCCAGCAGGTGTCTTGGAGCAGCTGTTCGAAGGGCATGGCTGGGGGTAGCCAGGAGCATGACTCTGGGCTCTGGGGACAGGGACCTTCCCCCATTCCCCGGGCCTGTAGGGGTCGGCAGGAGGGGACCTGGAGGTTTGGCCTACGCAGGGACACCAGAGTGCTGCCCTTGTAGCTGTGGGTGGGGGGTGGGCGCCGCTGGGTTCCTCCAGCAGCATTTGGAGGGGTCAGGCTCCAGCTGAGGCCTGTGGACTTGGCCCAGAGTTGAGCAGGGCCTGATCTCTGCTCTCCTGGCAGGATCCTGAAGAGCATGGTGGTGGGCTGGGTGAAGGAGATCACGCAGTACCACAACGTCTATGCCGACAACCAGGTGATCCACTTCTACCGCTGGCTCCGCTCGCCGGCCTCGCTGCTGCACGACCCGGCGCTGCACCGCACCCTGCACAACATGATGAAGAAGCTCTTCCTGCAGTGAGTGAGGGCGGGCGGCTGGCAGGGCCAGAGGGGGGTGCTATAGGCCACGGTGTCGCCCTGTCACGGTGCCAGCTGCAGCCGGGTCCCCTGAGGAGCTAGCTGCAGGTGGGTAGGGCAGGCCCCAAAATGGACCTGGTCACCCCATTCACTGCCGGACTCCTCTGGCTCTGGGGAGAGGGCTGGAGGCACGGACAGCTGCTGCTGTGCTGTGGGACTGCAATGCAGGTTGAGCACCACTAGGTGGCACCATTAATGTGCTCAACAAGTGGGGCCTGCTGGGGGGTGTAGCCTGATTTGGGGAGGGTTAGTAGGGACAGTGGAATTTATCCACTTAATTTAGTTTTATTTAATCATTAATTTTCTAATTAATTAGTAATGTTAATAATAATTGATAGATATTAATAATATGGGTATGGCTCGCCAATATGTGTGATCAGAAGATAAAGTTCGTCTTGAATCAGGCTTCACAGAATTTATACAAGGAGATTGGGGTATTTGACAGGAAACTTACACTGAGACAGAAATAGTCAATAAAGACCTTTTATTTAAAATCAATGAAACAATAAGTAAATGTAAAATGTTAAAAGCAGTTTGAGATTACAAAGTTACAAAATATCACAGTTCTTAATGCACTCTGCAACAGTAGTACTAGAGTGAATTTCACACCTCTGATAGAGGAAGTATAGCTATGAGTTAAACCCTTCTTAGCATAGATGCTTTAGCAGAAATAAGAATTGGTTCATACTTACAACTTTGAAAAGACTTAATACTACGACTTAGTATTGACAGCTTTCGTAGGAGAAAGAGGCTTCGAAGCAGGTTGAGACGACAAGGAAACAGAGAGATGTATCGCCCACCTAATGGTGGATTGTCACCCTTTTTATAGGGAGAAATCCTTCCTCCTATGCCCAAATTTGTCTTTCCCCCATGGAAAGGTGAGGGTACCTGTTTTTATAGGCTGACCTTTTGTGTGCGTATTAATGACAGCTATGCACGTATCTTATGGTGTACGTGTTAGATTTGTGGGCAGAAAAACCCCACTTTTCACCCTATCTAGGTGAAAGGTTAGCAGACATTCAAAAGGTCCCTAGACATTTTGCGTAGGTTTGTATCCTATTATTACTTTTCTGAGTAAGGGTCTTAAAGGTTGCTTTCAGCGTCACAGAGGAAATAGGCCAGGATATCTGGCCTAGAAGCTTCTAGGTATCTTGCATTACAGCTTATTGTAAATAATTCTATTAATCTATGCAGCCTACACATTTTTATCAAAAAGACATTTTATACAGACCAACAGATTAATCCTCAGGGCTACAGGGGCCATAGTGGAGCTGGGGGGACAAGGCGTGGTGAGACCTGCGGGGGGGCCACGCTGGAGCCGGAGGGATGAGGTGTGGTGAGACCTGCAGGCAGGGGGGGCCACGCCAGAACCGGGGAGATGAGGCATGCTGAGACCTGCGGGCGGGGGGCACCAGAGCTGGGGGGATGAGGCAGGCTGAGACCTGCGGGCGGGGGGCACCAGAGCTGGGGGGATGAGGCAGGCTGAGACCTGCGGGCGGGGGGCACCAGAGCTGGGGGGATGAGGCAGGCTGAGACCTGTGGGCAGGGGGCCGCGCCAGAGTTGGGGGGATGAGGTGTGCTGAGACCTGGGGGCGGGGGGGGGGCGCCAGAGCCAAGGGGATGGGGCATGCTGAGTGAGGGGGGGCCGTGCTTGGGCCCAGCGGCTCCCAAACATCACTGGTTCATGTAGCACCTTGAACAAAGGCTGTGAGGTGAAGGGCTGGAAGATCTGGGAACCCTGCACTGTTCCCCCTTCCCCTGCCCAGAACAGGTGATCCAGGCTGAGAGGTTCGGGGCCTGCTCCCATTAAACACAGGAGGGGTCATGGCAGCGCCTTTGCATGCTTGCCAAAGGGCAGTGCATGCAGCCCAGCCGGCTGGGCTGGCCACGCCCCGGGCCAGGCCTCCTGTGCCCAGCACCCTGCCAAGGGGAGCTCCCTTCAGAGACGCGATGCCCGGCGGGGTCTGCGCCTGTGGAGGGGACTGGGGCGGCAGCATATGGGCCAGCGCTCTCTGGGGGCAGCACCGGCCTCACGTGCTCCTCTCCCCTTCGCGTCCTTCCCCCCAGGCTGGTGGCTGAGTTCAAGCGACTCGGCTCTTCCGTGGTTTATGCCAACTTCAACCGCATCATCCTATGCACCAAGAAACGGCGCATCGAGGACGCCATTGCCTACGTGGAGTACATCACGAACAGGTGTGGCTGGGCAGCCGGCCGAGTTCCCCTGGCCCTGCAGTGCAGAGCTGAGCCCCACAGCCAGGGCATGCGGAGAGGCTGCAGCCGACAGCTCTAGCCAGGACGTGGGCAGGGCTGTGGCTCTGTGGCGCAGAGCAGGAGTCAGTGGTTCATGGAGTTTAAACCCAGGCACGCCCCCTAGATCCTCTGTGCAGTGGTGGTGTAGCCGTGTTGGGCCCCGGACGCTGGGCAGACCAGCTCGGGGAGGTAGCAATGTCTCTCTCCCCAGCAGAAGTTGGGCCAGTCAAAGATGTTCCCTCGCCCACTGCATCTGCCAGTCTGACTCCTGCATACCCCAGGCCAGTGAATTTCCCCTAGTGCCAGCTACACACCCTGGCCCGGCTGGCTCGCAGCATGCCGGAGCTGGCTGTGTCTGAGCCATTAGAGTGCAGGGGCTCCCCACAGGCCTTTGGGTCTGGGGGTGCTTGGGGTAGGGGGCAGCCTGATGAGCACAGTGTGTTGTCGTCCCGGAGCCCCTGGATCAAACATGCCCCTTTGTCCCCTGGAGCCTCTGTGGGGCAGACCCGGCACCCATGATGCCCCTGGTCAGAGCAGAGCCATGCTCCAGTCGTCTTATGCCAGGCCCACTCCCTGAAGAGGGTCTGATGTGAGGGGGCTTTACTGGCTGGCTGGGCAAGGGAGTGGCACCCCCATGTGGGGCACACATCCCACACTGCCCTCCTCTCTCAGGCCCCAAGGGGACTTTCCTCTGAGGTGCAGAGTAGAAGGCAGACCCTGGGCGGGCTGCAGTCTCCGTGTGGCTCTGGGTCACCATCATCTCTTCCCTTCCAGCATCCACTCGAAGGAGATCTTCCACTCCCTGACCATCTCCTTCTCCCGCTGCTGGGAGTTCCTGCTCTGGATGGACCCGGCTAACTACGGGGGCATCAAGGGGAGAGTGCCCTCTGGGGAGGTAAGCGCCCAGGGCAGGCTGGGGCACACTGTGGAGAGGGGAGCAGGGGCTGTGCCAGGCGTGGGGGCAGGGGGATGGGTTGTCCCTGCAGGGCATGGGGCACTGTTAGCCCCCGAGGGAGGTGAAATGGGGCCAGGAATCAGGCGTGTAACTGTCCAGCGCTTGGCCCTTTGGTCTAGACGGGCACCAGCGAAAGGCAAGCGGGTGCTGAGGAGGGCAGTGAGGATGAAGAGGAGGAGGCTGAGGAGGAGGAAGAGCCGGGGGAGGCCAGTGTGGAGGATTTGCTGGAGAACAACTGGAACATTGTGCAGTACCTGCCCCAGGCAGCCTCCTGCCAGAACTACTTCCTCATGATCGTGTCGGGTGAGTGCGCCCCCTGCAGGGCTCATGGGGGGCCCTCCCCTCCTCCCCCCCCCCCCCCCCGCAGCACTTACTGCTTCCCCCCACAGGAGCCAGATCCAGGCTCTTCCCTGCTGCCCCTTGAGACGCTCAGTGCTGCCCCCTGGTGCTCAGTGGGGGCTCCCATTCTGTTATGGACACTGTCCATTAGGGTGACTGTGTTGTGATAGCAGCTGGGAGCCCCCGACCCTGCACAGACACAGGCCCTGGAAGGCGCCCGCGGGTGGGCAGCCCAGCTGAGGGGGCTCCCCGGGGATGGGGGTGGTGCACGCCTGCCGGGGCATCTCCGCCTGTCCGCCCATCAGGCGGCTCTGTGCCGGGGGCCAACCCGAGGCACCACGGGGTGCCGTACTGAAATCGTGATTAGAGCCTTGCCTCTGCCCCCTCTTCCCAGCCTACATCGTTGCCGTGTACCACAGCATGAAGGAGGAGATGCGGCGCAGCGCCCCCGGCAGCACGCCTGTCAGGAGGAGGCCCAGCAGCCAGGCCTCCCAGGAGGCTGTGGGCGAGGTGGGCACCATGCCTGGTGAGTTAAACTCTTCCCTTTGCCCTGGGGGCTGCGGCCTGCCAGACGCTGGGGTCTGGGGTGAGGCGAGCTGGCTCCGTCATGCCGCAGTCTGGGTCAGGGCGCCCTTTCCCCTCTCCCCCCAGGCGTGATCACCTTCTCGCAGGACTACGTCTCCAACGAGCTCACCCAGAGCTTCTTCACCATCACCCAGAAGATCCAGAAGAAGGTGACTGGCTCCCGCCATGCCACGCTGCCCTCGGACATGTTCCCAGCGCTGCCCGGCTCCTACCTGCCACTCAACAACCCAGCACTGGAGTTCATCAAATACGTCTGCAAGGTTAGCGGTGCGCCCGCTGCGCTGCAGAGCCCTGGGCCTGCTGAGTCAGCAGGGCTCTCTCCTTCCCCCTGTGCCCAGGACTCTGCCCCAGCCAGAGGAGGCACAGCTGCCATCCTGGGATCCAGCCAGGCTGGGGAATCCCCGGGTGGTCTTCCTCTAATCTGCAGCCTGCCCATGCCACTCACCTCCTGCAGAGAGCGGGAGGCCCTTGCGCAGGGCTCCAGCCCACTAGTTTCCCCAGGAAGGATTTACCCCTCCCCTGCTGCCCCAGTCGGCTGCTATCACTGCCCCAGGGACTCTGCAGGCCACGTGAGAGGGGCACAGACCCCCACCTTGCAGTCGGTGGCCCATGCGGCTCTCCCCTCCGGCAGGTGCTGTCACTGGATGCCAACATAACCAATCAGGTGAACAAGCTGAAGCGGGACCTGCTGCGCCTGGTGGATGTGGGTGAGTTCTCGGAGGAGGCCCAGTTCCGGGACCCCTGCCGCTCCTACGTGCTGTCCGAGATGATCTGCCGCAACTGCAACTTCTGCAGGGACCTGGACCTCTGCAAAGACCTAAGCCCCTGCCAGGTACCAGGCTGCCACGGAAGCTTGCTGGGCTCCCACGCTGAACTCTAGCAAGTGCCCCGCTCCTGCTCACCCTGTCTCTGCCCTTAGGATGGCGCTGTGCCCCCCAGCTGGGTGTGCTCCAACTGCCAGGCGGAGTATGAGCGCGGCTCCATCGAAGCGGCCCTGGTGGAAGCCCTGCAGAAGAAGCTGATGGCCTTCATGCTGCAGGACCTGGTGAGAGGCGGAGGGAGGGACTGTCTCGCTGTGGCCCTTGCTGCCGCTCATGTCCAGCTGCTGGGCACGGGGCTGCTCTCCGCACAGCGGCGGGGGAATGGGGCGTCCGCTTGAGGCACATGAATCATAGAATCTCAGGGTTGGAAGGGACCTCAGGAGTTCATCTAGTCCCACCCCCTGCTCAAAGAAGGACCAACACCAACTAAATCATCCCAGCCAGGGCTTTGTCAAGCCTGACCTTAAAAACCTCTAAGGCAGGAGATTCCACCACCTCCCTAGGTAACCCATTCCAGTGCTTCACCACCCTCCTAGTGAAATAGTGTTTCCTAATATCCAACCTAGACCTCTCCCAGTGCAACTTGAGACCATTACTCCTTGTTCTGTCATCTGCCACTACTGAGAACAGTCTAGATCCATCCTCTTTGGAACCCCCTTTCAGGTAGTTGAAGGCTGCTATCAAATCCCCCCTCATTCTTCTCTTCTGCAGATTAAACAATCCCAGCTCCCTCAGCCTCTCCTCATAAGTCATGTGCTCCAGCCCCCTAATCATTTTTGTTGCCCTCCGCTGGACTCTCTCCAATTTAGCTACATCCTTCTTGTAGTGTGGGGCCCAAAACTGGACACAGTACTCCAGATGAGGCCTCACCAGTGCTGAGTAGAGGGGAATGATCATGTTCCTCAATCTGCTGGCAATGCCCCTACTTATACAACCCAAAATGCCATTAGCCTTCTTGGCAACAAGGGCACACTGTTGACTCATATCCAGCTTTTCGTCCACCGTAACCCCTAGGTCCTTTTCTGCAGAACTGCTGCCCAGCCACTCGGTCCCTAGTCTGTAGCAGTGCATGGGATTCTTCCATCCTAAGTGCAGGACTCTGCACTTGTCCTTGTTGAACCTCATCAGGTTTCTTTTGGCCCAATCCTCTAATTTGTCTGGGTCCCTCTGTATCCTATCCCTACCCTCCAGCGTATCTACCACTCCTCCCAGTTTAGTGTCATCTGCAGACTTGCTGAGGGTGCAGTCCATGCTGTTCTCCAGATCATTAGTGAAGATATTGAACAAAACCGGCCCCAGGACCGACCCCTGGGGCACTCCACTTGAAACCGGCTGCCAGTTAAACATGGAGCCATTGGTTGAGCCCGACGACCTAGCCAGCTTTCTATCCACCTTATGAGACTGAGCCCAGTGCCCTCTGGCTGGCATGATTGCCGTGTGCTTAGCAGCCACTGTTGGGGGGTAGGAGCTGGCTTCAGCCTCAGGGGGACACAGCCCCCCTCTGCAGGGCCCTGCTGGCGACTGGGGCCGGACAAAGCGAGGCTGTTCCCTCGGCCTGGCGCGGGGGGCTGGGGCCCAATCCCAGAGCTAGCCCCTCACCTCAGCAAAGCTCCTCTGCTCCCAGGTGTGTGTGAAGTGCAAAGGTGTGAAGGAGACACACATGCCCATCTACTGCACCTGTGCTGGAGACTTCGCCCTGCTGATCCAGACCAAGGTACGTGCTGCCCCCGTCGGACCCCTAGCCCCACCGTGCTCCATGGGAAATGGTGGCCAGGAGTCGAGCAAACCCAGCCCCCTCCTGGCCCAGCCTCTCCTCCCTGTGCCCGCTGGCTCCTCATGTCCTGCCCTGTGCCTGGTGCTGGCACATGCGCTCCCCACCCACACTGCAGTGCCGGGCCTCCCCCTGTGGGCTGCAGCCCGGCCGCCTCTCCCAACCGCTCCCTCTGCTCCCGCAGGCCTTCGTGGAGCAGATCAACGTCTTCCGCAGCATTGCCCGGCACTACAGCATGGCCCACCTGCTCGAGACCATCGAGTGGCTGCTGCAGCTGAACCCGCAGCTCCGGTGATGACAGACCAGCCCCCTTCCCCGCTGCCACGGGCCCCAGGAGCAGGGGGGTCGCTGAGCCCTGCGCTGCAGCAGCTTTTACCACTGGCGGTTGGCACCCCCGGCCTGCCCCTTGGCTTTCCTGCTGCCAGCTCCGAGGCCTGCAGTGTGACTGAGGTCAAGGTGCCAGCTCAGCCGTGCCCAGCGCTGCAGGCTTTGGAGGGACTGAAGCTCTGCATGGTGCAGGGCAGCGCCATGCTGCCCTGGCACTGACTGACTGAAAGCTCTCGCTGGCTGCCCTGGTAGAGGAGCAGCGGGAGTGAAGCCAGGGGCAGCCTTGCCTCTCAGCGGGGCTCCTTTCGCACCCCCAGTCCTGGGTGCAGGGGGGGGGCCCTGGTGGTTTTTATGAGGGTTTTTGATACGTTTGTGAATAAAGAGTTGCTCTGACGAGTGCCAGGCTGTTGAGGAGGGCGGGGGGCAGCGCGTGCACCTACCTCAGCGGGAGGGAGGGAGCACCTGGGAAATGAGTGCCCTCCCCTCCCGCAGCCCAGGGCTCCCCCCCGCCCCCGCGCAGCCTGGTGGTGCAGTGAGGAATGGGGGCCGGCAGTGGGGGAAGAGGGCTCCCCATGGGCCAGACTGGGCTGCAGCCCTGGCATGGACTGAGGAGAGGCAGCTGCCGCATGGGGCACTGGGGCCACTGGCCTTGATTTCACACGTGGCCGGTGGTGTCACAGGAGAGCCCAGCTCTGCTACTTGGCACTTACTGGGCCTTCAGGTGTCCTGGGTGCCAGACCCTGGCCCCCCGCAGGGGTGAGGGGCTGAGTGACTAATCTGCCCCACCCCTGCAGGATGGGCAGGGTGTTGAGTGCAGGGGGGGCAGGGGAACAGGTCTCTGTGCTCTGATTGGCCGAGGGGGTTGGGGCAGGGCATTGTTCACACCCGAAGGCTGATCCCCCGGTCCCATCTTGGGTACCAAGGTGTACGGTTGTGACTTAATCAGAGGGATTAATATTAGGGAGGGAGAGGAATTATTTAAGCTTAGTACCAATGTGGACACAAGAACAAATGGATATAAACTGGACACTAGGAAGTTTAGACTTGAAATTAGATGAAGTTTTCTAACCATCAGAGGAGTGAAGTTCTGGAACAGCCTTCCACGGGGAGCAGTGGGGGCAAAAGACATATCTGGCTTCAAGCCTAAGCTTGATGAGTTTATGGAGGGGATGGTATGATGGGATAGCCTAATTTTGGCAACTAATTTGGCAATTGATCTTTGATTATCAGCAGGTAAGTATGCCCAGTGGTCTGTGATGGGATGTTAGATGGGGTGGGATCTGAGTTACTACAGAGAATTCTTTCCTGGGTGCTGGCTGGTGAGTCTTGCCCACATGCTCAGGGTTTAGCTGATCGCCATATTTGGGGTCGGGAAGGAATTTTCCTCCAGGGCAGATTGGCAAAGGCCCTGAAGGTTTTTCGCCTTCCTCTGCAGCGTGGGGCACGGGTCACTTGCTGGAGGATTCTCTGCAGCTTGAGGTCTTCAAACCACAATTTGAGGACTTCAATAACTCAGACATAGGTTAGGGATTTGTTACAGGAGTGAGTGGGTGAGATTCTGTGGCCTGCATTGTGCAGGAGGTCAGACTAGATGATCATAATGGTCCCTTCTGACTTTAGTCTATGAGTCTATGACTGATTCACGTCTTCCTGCGCTGCCAGGGCACCTGCTATCCCAGCTGTGCCCATCCCCGTGCCAGCAGGCCACCCTTCCCAGAGCGCTAGCTCCTTCCACAGCCTCACCTGGCCTATGGCTCCCTCGCTTTCCCTGGCAGGGCGGCACCGCGGTGCTCTCCTGGCAGGCTGGGGCTCTGCACACTGGGGTGCCTGATGGTGGCCCATAAAATGCCCCACTCCCAGCAGAGTCCCTGGGCCAAGGAGCCATGGGCTCATTTTGCTGTAAACTGCAGCTGCGCAGCAGCCTATTAAGCACTGCGCAGGAGCTCAGGGAACCTGCCCCACTGGGACCTGCCGTAGCTGGGGAGGGGCACCCCTCCCCTGTCCCCAACTCAGCCCAGGACCTGCCATGGCTTGGGGCAGGGGGGCACCTATCCAGCGGCCCCAGCCTCAGCACTGCCGCCGAGGGGAGAGGCGCCTCCCCTGCCCCCAAGCCCAGAGAACTGGGGGGAGTCCTCTCTCCCTGTTGTAGCCCTGGGGCAGCCTGCCCCCTAACCCTCTGCCCCAGTGTGCCCCCTCCCACACTCCAAACCCCTCGGCCCCACCCCTGCCACATGAATTTTGTTTTGTACACCAATAACAGGTGATGTGTCACACAACACCTCCATACTGGTGCACATCATAACATTCATTCTGCACATGCGTGGGAAAACTGAGAGGGGACACTGGCCGTGGGAGGTCAGCTCCTGGCTCCTGTCCCCAGTGGCCGGGGGCTCGGGCACATGGTTTTGTCCGGCCTGGGCTGCAGGAGGATTCGCTCTCGTCGCTCCAGCCCGAGTGTCCCCTGGCAGAGTTCTCCTAGTGGAAGCTGCAGCACGCGGCACTGACTGCAGGTCTGGGCTGTTCTGTTCTTCACACAGGCTGCCCCTGCCCGGGCCCGAGGCTTGTGCTCATGTGGCAACCTCTGCCCATCTTCATGGGCGCCCCAGCCTGTGCTCGAGGGACAGGGCCCTTCCTCAGTTTCCCCATCTATCAAGTGAGGCTAATGCTGCTCACCTTGGTGAAGTGCTCCAAGCTCTGCTGCTGAAAAGCCCTGGGTCTGAGCTCAGGTGTGTGAGGGGGAGGGGGGCAGTGCTGGGCTCACAGCGTAAGCATCAGCCGTTAACCCCACCCGCATGGCTCTGCCTAGCCAGGAAGGGTGCTTGGCTCTAGCCTGCTCCATCTTCAGCCTTTGCTGAGCCTGGCACTGCCAGGGCTGATTAATGCCCAGTATTAGCATGTGGGGGCTGATGGGGTGGCCCCCCGTCCTGCTAAGCAAACCCACGCCCAGGGGAGGGGAGGGGGCAGGCGAGAGCTGCCACTGCTAGAACTGCTCAACGATCGCCTATTGTTTGTGGGAAATTTGGAAGCAATTCTGGAGTCTCAGACACAGTCCCCAGCGTCTCTGATATTTTAACTGGCCGGGGTTCAAATGGGCTTTTTGTCAAAAGCCAAAAGTGTGGCCTGAAAACGGCCTTGCTGGTTTTTTCATTAAAGAAAATAAACACTCAGAACTGCCCCGCAGCCATTGCTGCTTTGCTGCTTTGAGTTAAACCTTTGCCAAGTCAGTTTCATCCCAGCCGGCGCTGCCCCCTCCTGTGCCCAGGCTCTGCACCCCTCTCCCCGCTCTGCGCTGAGTGTAGGAGTGGAGGGCAGCCCGGGGGCTTTGAGCAGATCCCAGACCGCCCTAATGACGGGCCTGTCACGGCAAACCCACGTGTGATCCCACCGCTGCCAGCATGTGCGGGATGGGGCTGGGACCAGCAGGGAGCACCTCGTGCAGGGGCCAGATGCCCATTAACCAGCGTGGTTGCAGCTCCTTGCCTCCCCTGGCAGGAATCAGGGAATGGAGCTGTCTGGACAGTGCAGAGAAACCCGACTCTAATGGACCTGCCGCACCATGGAATCGAGTTAGCAGGAGGCGCTGCCCCCCCCCACCCTTTCTGGGAAGCAGAGATTCCGGCAGGTGCCTGCCCCCTGGGGCTGGGGTTAGCGAGTTACATGCTCCCAGCTCCTCCTCTTGGGCAAAACCCACCCTGCCAGCTGGGCTTGGCTCCGCGCTGCCCCCCAAGGGCTGAGATACAGGGGGGCTGAGATACGTGCCGCCGGAGGAGACCAGTGCAATCAGCAGGGGTGGGGCTGGGCAGCCAGGGGCAGGGATGGAGAGAGCCTGGTTGATGTTGCCCTGTTACTGACCCCCAGCCTGGGGCCTGGTCACTTCCCTCTGGCCAGCGCTGAAGGGTCTCAGGGATCCCCTGCTGTGTTGGGGGAGGTTCCACGCCCGTGGCCACCTGGGGCAGGAAGATTGCCCCTTGCTGTGAGGGGAGCCAGAGGTCAGTTCTGGGGCAGCAGGGGCGCTAGGGAGACAGTGTGGGCAATGCTGCCTCCAGCTAGTGCTCCAGGTGGGATCAGGGCCTTGGAGAGACTCACCCTAGCGCCGTGTCTAGTGCAGCCTGAGGCCTGGCTGGGAGCTGCTGGGCCCAGCTGACAGTAAGCGCAGCGATGCTAGCAGCTCCCGGGCACCAGCCATGTGTTACTGCAGCACCGGCCTCCTGCTCCAAGGGGTGGCCAGACACCAGCTGCAGGGAGGAGAGGCGCGGCCCCAGCCCGAGGCTAGCGGGACCCACGCTGCAGGCGCCAGGCCTGTGGGAGCTGTAGCGATTCCTGCTGGGCTGCAGCCAGGGGTGCCAGCTCCATGTTGGGATCCTAACCCAATTGCCAACCCCCCAGGACTGCCCTTGAGTCTCCAGGAGGCTGCAGAGAGCCCCCTGGGCGATAAATCCTAGGGCAGGCTGAGAATGGTGAATCCCATTTATACGTGGCCCCACAATATGCCAACATTTTTATGGCAGACTTAGAACAACACTTCCTCAGCTCACGTCCCCTAGCGCCCCCCCCCCCACTTGCGCTACATTGATGACATCATCATCTGGACCCACGGAAAGGAGGCCCTTGAGGAATTCCACCTGGATTTCAACCATTTCCACCCCACCATCAGCCTCAGCCTGGACCAGTCCACACAAGAGATCCACTTCCTGGACACTACAGTGCAGATAAGTGATAGTCACATAAACACCAGCTTATACTGGAAACCTTCTGACCGCTATACTTACCTACATGCCTCCAGCTTCCATCCAGGACACATCACATGATCCATTGTCTACAGCCAAGCTCTAAGATACAACTGCATTTGCTCCAGTCCCTCACACAGAGACAAACACCTACAGGATCTCTATCAAGCGTTCTTAAATACCCACCTGGGGAAGTGAGGAAACAGATTGACAGAGCGAGACGGGTACCCAGAAGTCACCCACTACAGGACAGGCCCAGCAAGGAAAATAACAGAACACCACTGGCCATCACGTACAGCCCCCAGCTAAAACCTCTTCAGCGCATTATCAGTGATCTACAACCTATCCTGGAAAACGATCCCTCCCTCTCACAGGCCTTGGGAGGCAGGCCAGTCCTCCCTTACAGACAGCCCCCCAACCTGAAGCAAATACTCACCAGCACCTACACACCACACCACAGAAACACCAACCCAGGAACCCGAATCCCTGTAACAAACCATGTTGCCTTCTCTGTGCCCATATCTACTCTAGTGACACCATCATAGGACCCAGCCACAGCAGCCCACGCCATCAGGGGCTCATTCATCAGCCATCTACCAATGTGATCTATGCCATCGTGTGCCAGCAATGCCCCTCTGCCATGTACATTGGCCAAACCGAACAGTCTGTATGTAAAAGAATAAATGGACACAAATCTGACATCAGGAATGGTAACATACAGAAGCCAGTAGGAGAAGACTTCAATCTCCCTGAACATTCAATAACAGATTTAAAAGTCGCCATCCTGCAACAACAAAAATTTAAAAAATGGACTTCAAAGAGAAACAGCAGAACTAAAATTCATTTGTAAATTTAACACCATTAATTTGGGCTTGAACAGGGACTGGGAGTGGCTGGCTCCCTACAAAAGCAACTTTCCCTCTCTTGGTATTGACACTTCCTCATCTATTATTGGGAGTGGACCACATCCACCCAGACTGAATTGGCGATACACCTATCTCATAGAGCTGGAAGGGACCTTAAAAGGTCCTGGAGTCCAGTCCCCTGCCTTCACGAGCAGGACCAAGTACTGTCTCTGAGGTTTTTTGGTGCACCCTAGATCCCTAAATGGCCCCCTCAAGGATTGAGCTCCCAACCCTGGGTTTAGCAGGCCACTGCTCAAACCACTGAGCTACCCCTCCCTCCAATTGGCCCTGTTAACACTGGTTCTCCACTTGTGAGGTAACTCCCTTCTCTCCATGTGTCAGTATCGAATGCCTGCAGCTGTAACTTTCACTCCTGAAGAAGTGGGGGTTTTACCCACGAAAGCTTATGCCCAAATAAACGTGAGAGTCTTTAAGGTGCCACTGGACTCCTCCCAGTAGGCCAGCCAGGGTGTAAAATGCCAGGAGAGGTGCATTGGCCTACCCAGCAGTTGCACCGTGCATGCATTTCTTCACCTTGTGTGGTTGCGGCTTTGTCATGCCGTAAACGCATGCGGCGCGGAGCTCTTCCCTGCGGCCGGAGCTCAGCTCCGCAGGGGCCCCCAAGAGAAAAGCGGAGGCTCAGCGCCTGAGCCCCGCCCCGCTCAGAGCCGCGTGGGGAGGGGGCGGGGCTGGGAGCTCTGGGCTGAGCGCTGCGCTCGGCGTGGAGCTCACAGCCCCGCCCCCTCACCACGCGGCTCTGAGCGGGACCGCCGGAGACGCGCTCGGGTAAGGGGGGGGGGAAAGCGGGACCCGCCGGGGCCGGGCCGGGGGAAGGGAAGCGGGACCCGCCGGGGCCGGGCTGGGGGGGGGGGGGAAGGGAAGTGCTCAGGGCTGGGCAGAGGATTAGGGTGTGGGGGGATGAGGGGTTCATGATGTGGGGGCGCTCAGGCTGGAGAGAGCTAATCCTCAGCCCCAGCCAGAGCCCTCACCCCACAGCCCAACCCTCTTCCCTAGCCCTGAGCCCCCTCCTGCATCATGTACCCCTCGCCCTCAGCCCCACAGCCCTCACCCCTGCACTCCCTCCTATCCCCAAACTCCGTCCCAAAGCCTGCACCCCCACCCCCTGCCGCAGCCTGGAGCCTGCATCGAGCACAGAGCCTGCATCCAGACCCCCTCCCCCACCCAAACTCCCTCCCAGAGCCTTAGGCAGTAAATCTAAGTGCGTGTTTTGTCCTTTGAGTGAGGTGCATTACTGAGTGTATATATTTATTAAAACTGCGCGCGCTTAGGGGAGGAGGTGGAGAAGAGACAGGGCAGGGGCGGGGCCTCATGGAAGGGGTGGATTGGGGGTGGGGCCAGGGGCAGCAAGGGGGCGTGTCAGTGATGCGGCCCTCGGGCCAATGCACTAGTCCTCATGCGGCCCTCGGGGTCATTTGAGTTTGAGACCCCTGCCGTAAAGTCTGTGCACGTAACTGAGCCACACGTGCACGTGGGCACGTTCACGGTGCTTGTGCCTACACCACACTGCAACGGCTTGCACGTTCAAGAAACGGAACCAGTCGTGGATGCTGGTGAGGGCTCATCAGAACAGAGCAGCTCTGAAAGGCCCATCGAAAAGACAAAGGCCTGGTGGTGGTACAATAAAAACCCTGACTATACAACCTGGCTTTACAAAGTCGAACTTACAGCCAAATGCATTGTGTGTTGTCAAGTATTTTCCGGCCGTAAGGCTAATCAGTGAGGTTTTGCTGTCTCTCTCATTTTCTTAGGTGATGCTATTTTAGTCTCTGTATTTTCAAACAATGGCATTAACTAGTGCCCGGGCGCACACGCACGCACACGTTTAAACGTGCATTAACAAGCAAAGGAACCTAAACCCCATCTTGCTATTTAAAAATAAGATTCACATTGCAACGGGCGATTTTGCAGCATTGTTTATTTATGCAATATGCTTAAAATGTGACAGTGTGACTCATCCGACGCTTGTTTCCAGCGAAGGCAGTGGCGGCTCTGGAGGGAGTGAGGTTCAGAGCACAGTAGTCAGGCGTTAATGCCGTTACATCCTCCCGGAATAGATCCCCCAGCTTCTGCTCCTGGCCCCCTCCCCTAGCCCCTGGCCTGGTGCAGCATCTGTGACCTGACCCTGGGCGCTCTTTGGCGCAAAGCCCTGGTCTCCTTGCCCTCCTCTTCCCAGGGGCATGGGAGCTGGCCCTGGGTGCCCTTAACAGCAGAAAAACCTCTCCCCTCCCCTCCCCTCCCCTTTCTGTCCCCAGCTCCTGCTGCTCCCGGGACTCTCCTCCAGGGCCCATTGGGCTTGGCAGCCCTGAGTGTTGCCCTGGGGTGGGCAGGGGCTCGGGAATGGTCCGACCCCTAACCCTTGCCCGGTCCTGCAGGGGACTGGGGGGACCAGCCCTGCTAGTGAAGCCAAGCTACCAGCAGCCAGCCCTGGGTTCTGGCTGCCCTGGCCCCTGCGTTCTCCTAGAGGTCACAGCAGGAAGCTGCTAATGCGCTGGGATTTGCCGCAGAAACAGAAGAGCCAGAAAATGAGATTATGCTCAGAACCCCCCCTGCTTGCTCTGACTCGGTTCCCTCCAAGCCGCTTTCTAATTGCTTTAGCGGCTCCCCGGGCACTTAGCGGCACCAGCAGCCCGCGCTGAGTGGGGGGAGGGCGGCACAGGGGTGTATCCGGCATGTGATGCCATCACACGGGGAGACGTGACAGGGGGGCCGGGTTCAGGGCTGTCTGGTGAGTCGGGCATCATGTGGGGCAGCTGCAGTCGCTCTGATGGCTTTCCCTGCACTGGCGAGCTGGGGGCAGCGTCTTTCTGCACCTCCTGTCCCAGGCTGGCAGGCAGGGAGCTACGGGCCCCGTGCAGCAGGGGGAGGAACCTGAGAGCAGCCCACTGCGTCACAGCGTGGGCTCGGGCCGCAGGCGGCTACCGTCCCCATCACGTTAGCCAGCCCTGCTCAGAGCAACGGCCCTGCACCAGGCTGGTCACGCCCCTGCGGCCCCTCCACAGCGCCCAGCGGCTGAGCTGAGCAATGGGGGCAAGGCCAGGCAGTGCCTGGCGGGGCCGCGCCGCAGCCACACCTCACAGCTCGGTAGCGTGGATGGGCCCTGTCACGGAGTGTGGGGGAGTCAGGGCCCTGCCCCCCTCTTCCTGCCATTCCCCGGGACTCTCAGCCAGCCAAGAGAATGGAAGGTTTATTAGCCGACAGGACACAGTCCCAAGCAGGGCTTGTAGGTACAACCAGGACCCCTCAATCAAATCCTTCTGGGGGCTTCAGGGAGCTTAGACCCCAGCCTGGGGTTCCCTGCGTTGCACCCCCAGCCCAAGACTGAAAACAAAACCTCCTCCGGCAGCTCTTCCCCCTCCCCCAGCTCCTCCTCTCCTTTGGTCAGTCTCCCGGGCAGGTGTCACTTCTCCCAACCCCGCTCCTGGCTCAGGTTACAGCTCAGCTGGCTTCCTTCAAGGCAAGTCCCCCATCCCCAGTGTAACTCCCCTGCAACATTCCCAGGTCAAATCCGCCCCGCTCCCTGCTCCGCCACAGGCCCATAAACAGCTGCCATGTAGCAGCCACACTGAGCAGACGGCTCCCAGCTCGCCTGCCCCATGGCTGCTTTGAGAGCTCCATGAGAGATGCAGTGGGAATACGGGGTGGGTTGCAGCGTCTAGCCCAGTGGGGCCCTGATCTCGCTGGGGATGCCCAGAATCACCCTGTATGGCCCCTGTATGGCCCCGCTGGTGTAGGGTGTGGAAAGAAGCTGGGGAGATGGTGCAATGAGATCCAGGATCTGCACCCCCACTCCCATGCCCAGGCATCACCATGCTAGCAACCCACCCGGCTGCCTGGTGTCCGGTCATGTGGGCTCTGCCCTCCCCCATCTCTCTGGGTACGGGCCACGTGGGGGCTGCGCCGTCCTGCCTGGCACCTCTCTCTGGAGGAGCTCAGGATTCTGGCAGCTACGTGCTTCCCATCATGGCACGGGGCATGGGGGTCGTGGGGTGCTCCCAGCCCCCTGCCCCAAGCGGCTCACGGCAGGGGAGGTATGTGTAAGGGAGTGCGGGGGCCCTGCCTTTGCTCCGCCCTGCCCCGATTCCACCCCCTTCCCCAAGGTCCCGCCCCTGAGCGCGCTGCAGCCCTGCTCCCGGAGTGACCTGAGCACTGGCAAACAGCTGTTTGGTGGCAGGGGAAGCACTGGGAGGGAGAGCAAGAGGGAGGAATGGGACCACAGCGTGCTCGGGGGAGGAGGCGGGGAGCTTGGCTGCTGGTGGGTGCGGAGCCTGCAGCAGGAGCCCCAGGAGCCAGCAGGATCAAGCTTCTGCCCCCCACAGCTGCCCGGCCCTGGGGTCCCCGTGCCAGGGCCCCCTGTGTTTTACTGTAAATCCACCTTTGGATTTGGGGGCATCTCCATTTTCAGGTGCTCAGCCTGGGCAGTTTTACACAGGACAGGGGCTCTGCACTTCCTGTAAAATGAGGTGTCTCAAGCTGGGCCGCAAAAACCTGACCCCTGCCCCCCTCCCAAATCCCTGAGCACTACAATTAAATCTCTAGCCCTTACTATTGTAACAAAACCCTTCAAAATATGACCCAAATGTCACTGATGCTGTGAACTCTGCCAGAGTCTGCAGGGAGCCTGAAACAGCAGCTCTGAGAGAGGTGATGTCATCTCAATGGCACATTACCTCTGAAACCTAAAGACGACTATTCAAATGTCAGTACGTTGCTGCTGCTCAAAGCCAGCCAGAAGGATGAGTGGCCATGAGTGGGCATGGCCGGGTTTGTGGGTGGCTCATGGGAGCGTGCGAGCAGGTTTCACAGCCTCAGTTCCATGGGGTGAGCAGGCTCCAGCACAGCAGGGGAAATGCGGGGAGCAGCTGTGGAGGAAGAGGAGCCTGGGGCGGGGCAGGGGGGCTCCCTTAGGGGGAGAGTAGCAGGGAAGAGGTGATGCCCCGGGAGAGGCCAGTACCCACGTGCTCCCTCAGCTCATGGCACCCAGCGACCCAAGTGACTCCCGGCTCAGTGCGAGTTAAAGAGCCGGCTGGGCCCGGGGAGGCGGCTGCAGCCTGCACAGACCAGCCTCTCTGTGGCTGGGCTCCTGGGGCCGACCTGTCGCCCCATCACAGCCCACTGGGCACGTTCACTGCGGGAGGGGCTGGCGCCGGCAGAGCAGGGGGTGTAGAACGGGGCAGGTACCTGTCCCACGCTGCCCCCGTGGGGATCTGGCCCTGCCCCGGGATCTGTACAAGGCTCCAGGGTGCCTGTGCGGCTGTTCAGCTTAGCGCTGGGGGCCTGCCTGGGCCGGAGCTCACTTGCCCCAAGCCCTGCAGAGAGTCGCAGGGAAGCTGAGGCTCTCCGGGAACTCTGCTGCCCACGCGGTGAAATCCGGATTGGGCCGGGGGTCTCCTGGTCCTCACCCCTCCAGTCCCACTCAGCCTGCCCATTGGCAGTGTCCCCCCACTCTCCAGTCCAGCCACAGCTGCAGGTGGGGGGCAGAGGCAGCTCAGAGCTGGCCGGGGCCCTGGGGGTTGGCCGGCGAGGAGGCCTGGGTGGTGCAGGCGTTACCGCTGCAGCCTGGGGCCGGGGTCCTGTCCTGGCCAGACAGAGGAGAGATGGGGCGGGTAGTGCCTGGGCCTCGCTCCACGGCCCCACCCCAGGGCCCGGGGCGTGGAGAACGACCAGGGGAAGGCCCGTGGGGTGGCTCGTCAGGCAGGCTGCGGTGCCCGGCTCCCGCAAGGAACGCCCGGAGCCAGCAGGGGCAGGGAGAGCCCATCCGGCCTGGTCTCTGGGCACTGGCTCTCGAGGTGCCAAGCGGCTGCATCTGTGATGGGCAGAAACACAACGTGTGACAGCAGCTGCAGCACGAGGGGGCTGGGCCGGGCAGGGCTCATGGCCCCCTTCTCCAGGGTCTCCGGAGCTAGTTCCACACTCACTCCTGCCTCCCCTGGTAGCGGGGGGCCCCGCCGGGGGTCTCCCGGCGCTGCAGGGGGAGAATCTCTGCTGGGCTTTAATTCGGGGGTGGGGGGAGGTGCCCCAGGCACTCCCTCCCTGCTCTCGAGCCTGGAGATGCCCAGTCACCGCGCAGGCAGTGGAGTCTAGTGGTGAGAGCAGGGTGCTGGGACTCCTGGGTCCTATTCCCTGCTTTGCCCTGCCTTGCTGTGTGACATGGCGAGTCGCTTCCCTGCCCCCGTGCCCGTGGATGAGGGCACCTCCCGGCCCAGGGGAGGGAACGCCCTGGCAGGAGCAGGGCTGGGCCGTAGTGCGGGGCCGGGCCGGTACCTGATCGAATTTCCGGGCGCTGTACGCATTGTTCTTGTTCAGGAAGGTCAGTAAGATCCAGTCGCAGAGGAAGGAGCCCTGGGAAGCAGAAGAGCGGGGTTAGTGCCCGAGGGAGCCTGTGCCAAGCAGCCCGGGCACAGCGGGCACATACTCACCACTCCCACCGAGGTCAGCGCCGTGGCCAGGTTAATGATGGTGGGGATCAGGCTGAACTTCCCTGCCTAGGCAGAAAAACAGAGCGGTCAGCACCGCGCTCCTCACCCCCTGCCACCTGCCCCGGGGCTCAGGGTTGCCAACTTTGTCATACAGACTATAAACCCCAGAACCTCCCTTCCCCCGTCCTTTCCCCCTGGGCCCTGCCCCACCTTGTCCCCCCAGACTCCACCCCTGCCCCACTCCTTACCCCAGACCCCACCCCTGCTGTGACCCTTCCCCCAGGCCTCACCCCTGCCCCACTCCTCACCCCAGACCCCACCCCTGCTGTGTCCCTTCCCGCGGGCCTCACCCCTGCCCCACTCCTCACCCCAGACCCCACCCCAGCTGTGACCCTTCCCCCGGGCCTCACCCCTACCCCACTCCTCACCCCAGACCCCACCCCTGCTGTGACCCTTCCCCCAGGCCTCACCCCTGCCCCACTCCTCACCCCATATCCCACCCCTGCTGTGTCCCTTCCCCCAGGCCTCACCCCTGCCCCACTCCTCACCCCAGACCCCACCCCTGCTGTGACCCTTCCCCCGGGCCTCACCCCTGCCCCACTCCTCACCCCAGACCCCACCCCTGCTGTGTCCCTTCCCCCGGGCCTCACCCCTGCCCCACTCCTCACCCCCGACCCCACCCCTGCTGTGACCCTTCCCCCGGGCCTCACCCCTGCCCCACTCCTCACCCCCGACCCCACCCCTGCTGTGACCCGTCCCCCAGGCCTCTCCCCTGCCCCTCTCCTAACCCCCGACCCCACCCCTGCTGTGTCCCTTCCCGCGGGCCTCACCCCTGCCCCACTCCTCACCCCCGACCCCACCCCTGCTGTGTCCCTTCCCCCAGGCCTCACCCCTGCCCCACTCCTCACCCCAGACCCCACCCCTGCTGTGTCCCTTCCCCCAGGCCTCACCCCTGCCCCACTCCTCACCCCAGACCCCACCCCTGCTGTGTCCCTTCCCCCAGGCCTCACCCCTGCCCCAGCCCCTCCCCTTCCTCATGAGGCCCCACCCCTGTTTGCTTATCTATCCCCCTCCCACAGTTGTTCGCTGCTCTTCCCCTCCCTGCATGGATGGGGAGGGACTCGCCTGCAGAGCCGGGGCTGGGAGCTGCAGCTGCCCGACGCAGGCAGGAGGCAGCCCCGGCGATGACCTGGCTCCTCTCCACCACCCCACCTGCAGTAACCGGACTTTGGGTGTCCAGTCAGTAGATCTGACCGGACACCGTCAGGTCCCCTACCAGACATCTGGCCACCCTACGTGTGAATGTCAGTGACTCGGCCCAGCCTGGCAGCACAGGGTCCCGCAGTGCCGGGCCCAGTGCGGGGGAGGGGTCCCTGGGCAGGGTCCCGCAGTGCCGGGCCCAGTGCGGGGGAGGGGGCGCCGGGCAGGGTCCCGCAGTGCCGGGCCCAGGGCGGGGGAGGGGTCCCTGGGCAGGGTCCCGCAGTGCCGGGCCCAGGGCGGGGGAGGGGGCGCCGGGCAGGGTCCCGCAGTGCCGGGCCCAGGGCGGGGGAGGGGGCGCCGGGCAGGGTCCCGCAGTGCCGGGCCCAGGGCGGGGGAGGAGTCCCTGGGCAGGGTTCTCTGCCCACCTGGCCATGCACAATAACGTCGATGCGAATCCCATAGGCCTTGATCAGGCTCCGCGTGTTCGTCCCGTTGCCGTTGTAATATTTGGCGAACCTGGGCAGGAGAGAGCGGGATGAGGGGCAGTCAGAGCGGAGCGGCCAGGCCCCAGAGCAGGGGGGCTGCAGGATGTGATGGAGCAGGGAGTGGGGCAGATTTGACCTGGGAATGTTGCAGGGGAGACTGGGGATGGGGGACTTGCCTTGAAGGAAGCCACCTGAGCTGTAACCTGAGCCAGGAGCGGGGGTTGGGAGAAGTGACACCTGCCCGGGAGACTGACCAAAGGAGAGGAGGAGCTGGGGGGGGCGGAGGGGAAGAGAGCTGCTGGAGGAGTTTGGGTTTTGGGAGTTGGGGGCTGGGGGGTGCAACGCAGGGAACCCCAAGCTGGGGGCTAAGCTCCCTGAACCCCCCAGAAGGACTTGCCTGAGGGGTCCTGGCTGTACCTACAAGCTCTGTTTTAGACGGCGTTGCTACTGCCCAATAAACCTTCTGTGTTACTGGCTGGCTGAGAGCCCCGGTGAATCCCAGGAAGAGGGGTGCGGGGCCCTGAACCCCCCACACTCCCTGACAGGGCCCTGGGGGTCACCGCCCCAGAGGAGCGGGGGGACAGGTCACCTGTAGTTGTAGCCAGAAGACACCTGAATGCTCTTGGGGTCCAGCCTGCGGAAGGAGTAGCTGGGGTTGCACGCGGAGTCGGGCAGGTCCAGGTTACAGTTCCAGTTTATGATCACCCCGATAACGCCGCCCTGCGGGCGACAGAGAGCAGGGCAGGACCAACGCAGCTCTAGCAGGACCTCAAGCTGCCCTGGGCAACACCTGGGGTCCTCACTTCCAGCCCATTGCCCCCGCCCCAGACCGCCTTGCGTGTCAGAGCCCCCCTCTCTGCTCCCCGTATCGCCCTGCTGCCCGTCCAGCCAGACGCTTTCCATCCTGCTGCCCTGCAGGGCCCGCCGGGCTCCGGGAGCTGCCTGCCAGCCTAGCTCAGCACAGCGCCCGGCAGACTGGCGCTGGCACAAGGGAAGCGCGAAGGAGCTGGCTCTCCGGGCCCAGTGTGGCTCTGGCACCAGAGGGGACCCAGCAGCTGCCAGTAGGGGGCACCCTGAGAAGAGAGGCCAGGATGGCGCAAGGCTCTGGGGAGCGGCAGAGAATGGCCAGTGAGCCAAAGGGCATTCACCTGCCAGGCCCTCCTGCAGCAGCTGGTGCCCCCCACAGGCACCCGGGCAGTGTTGGGCGCAGGGCGTTCAGCCGGATTGAGCGACATGCTGGGCTCGGCACGGAGCTGCCTGCAGGCCTGCGCTGTCTGTCTGACGGCGTCCCAGCAGCCTGCCCCAGGGTGTCTCTGGCGTGCCAGGAGCTCCCTGCCACGGCACCCGCTCGAGTGCCCCTGACCCTCAACGCCCCCTGTGCAGGAGGCAAGATCGGCAGCAGGATGGGCCTGAGCCGGAGCCTTCCACGTGCCCGAGAGAACCCAGCCCTAGGAGAGACCCTGCAGCAGCCATACCGGGCCAGAGCTCGAGTCCCGCCTCCCCGCACACCCAGCCAGAGCCCGTCCCCTGTCGCCGGGCGAGGGTCCCCCCTCCCCGCACACCGGGCCAGAGCCCGTCCCCTGTCGCCGGGCGAGGGTCCCCCCTCCCCACACACCGGGCCAGAGCCCGTCCCCTGTCGCCGGGCAAGGGTCCCCCCTCCCCGCACACCGGGCCAGAGCCCGTGCCCTGTCGCCGGGGCCAGAGCCCATCCCCTGTCCCCCCTCCCGCACAGCCTACCCGTTCGGCCAGCGCGGTGAAGTTCTCTCCTGCCTGCTCCACAATGGAGCCCAGGCGGAAGATGGGGCAGTACAGGTCAGAGGTCTCGTTGAAGGTGCAGCCTTTGAGGTAGCCGCTCTTCTCGCCCTTCACGTTCCCTCTGAGGAGACACGCCGAGCGCTGCTGAGTGTCTCACCCCCCATGTACGTGAACAAACCCAGACCCCCGTGGGGCCCACGGCTGCCAATACCCCTGCACACGCCCGAACACGCTAGGGTGCCAACTTTCTAATTGCTGAAAACCAAACACCCTTGCCCCGCCCCGCCCCACCTCTTCCCCCGGGGCCCCACCCCTGCCCCACCTCTTCCCCCGTGGCCCCGCCCCTGCCCCACCTCTTCCCCCATGGCCCCGCCCCTGCCCCACCTCTTCCCCCGTGGCCCTGCCCCTGCCCCACCTCTTCCCCCGTGGCCCCGCCCCTGCCCCCCCTCTTCCCCCGCACTCCCTCCCGCACCCCAACCCCCTGCCCCGGCCCTGCATACAATGTCCCCACCCAGATGTGGCCCTTGGCCCACCCCTGGTCCAGACTCATCTCTAGTGTGTGCTGGTCTGCGGTGCCCCGGCCCGCCCACAATGCATCATTCAGCCAGCTGCTGACACAACCCACACACCCAGAACAGCCCCCAGGCAGCGTCTCCCCGACCCCGGTGCCCATGTGCCAGGGCTCTCGCCCCCTCCTCCCCGCCCCGGCTCTGGTCCCGACTGGCCCCGAGGGGGCGGCTGGCGTGAGACTCGCGGGTCACTGCTGAGCCGTACTTGGAGAATCCGAAGCGGGGGAAGTGGATGTTGTTCTTGATCAGGATGGTGAACTGCGCGGCCATCTTCCCCAGGGACTCGCTGGCGAGGGCAGAAACGTGTCAGCCCTTCCCTGGGCAGGGAGTTCCTCTTCCCCGAGCCCAGGGCATCGTCCTCCCCACCCCTACAAGTGATGGCCCCCCACCCAAAACCCCATCGCCCCAGAGCACGTGGGGGTCCCTGCTCCACCATGAGGGTGCTGTGTCTCTCCACTGCTGACACCCCCCTTTCCTGGGGCTAACCCACCCCGATGAGAAGGGGGGGTCCTGCCTCCCCCCAACCTAGCACCCCCTCCCTGCCCAGCTCCGTCTCCCTCTGGGGTGTCCCGCTGGAGCTGGGTGCTGGGGTGAGGGCTGGGTGGCATCCCAGGGCAGGAGAAGGGTGAGGGGCTCCCAGCTCCCCCTGCACTCCCAGCGGCCCCCTCTCTACCTGACCGTCCGTCCGTCTTCCACTGGACACCAGGCAGTGACCTCGCAGGTCTTCCCCGGCCCGCTGTAATAGGGGACGCAGCGCCCCGTCCTCTCTCCTGCGGGGACAGACAGATGGACTGAGAGCGCGTCCCCTGGGGGCGGCAGGCCCCGCCCTCCCCTGGCCCTGGGGCGGCTGAATGCCAGTCTCCGGCTGGCGCTGGCCGTGCCCATGCTGCCATCCCGGCCGCCGGCGGCACTGCTCACTCACCGTTCCCCAGCATGTCCATCTCCCCAGCCACACAGTCGCTGTCGGAGCTGCAGGCGGCGTGAGGGACCTCCAGGCTCTGCGGGGGCAGAAACCAAGGTGTCACCGGGAGAGGGGAGGGACCCCTGGGACCCTGCAAAGAGGGCAGAGCTGGAGGAGGGCAGCGATAGGACCGAGCCAGTCCCCCTACTCAGCACCCTCCCTCTCACCCCCACCTCACCACCCCCTGCAGCCTGGGATGCCCCTCGCGTTGGGGGACCTCTGCCCCCTGCACTCAGCAGCCGGGAGCGGAGCGAGCTCAGCCCAGACTGAGGTGTGGAAATGGGGCAGAGCCAAGCAGGACGCCGGGAGCCAGAGAGGCCAAGTTCTGGCTCCAGGACACACCGCAGCTCCCACCCCCTGCAACTGGTGTCGCTCCCTCTCCCGCCATGCGGGCTGCCACCTACCCACCGGCCGCGGTGCTCCTGCTTGCCAATCACCCTGGGCCGGAGTGTGGGTCTGGGGCTGCCGTGGGGCAGCTCAAACCACGCACCATCCCCAGCCTCCTTCCTCACATCATTTCACTGCCCCCAGCCAGCCAGGCCCCCTGCCTCCACCCCCCACCCCCGGGCTGTGCCCTGCCCTCCACCCAGCCCCGGCTGCCTCCCTCACCTCGGGGCAGCGCTCCAGAGTCTGGGAGTGGGTGACTTCCACCCGGGTGAGGATGCTGAACACGCTGCCGCCCTGCAGAGCCGACAGGGAGAGAGAGACGTTTTCCATGGAGCCCCCTGCCCCCGTTCCCCCCCCCCCCCAGCCCTCACTGGGTGCCCGGCTGGCGATGGAGTGAGTGAGATCACTGGAGGGCATCCGCCTGGCCGGCCTCAGCCAGCGAAAGAGCAGCCAGCTGCCTCTCCATATTCCCAAGGTGGGAGGGCCCGTAAATCCTGCCCCCCTGCCTGCCCAGGCCAGTCCCTTCACCATTTCCCCTCCAGGAGCCCCGCCGGGCTGGCCCCAGGGCGCACTGTTCTAGGGGTCGCGGGGTCTCGCTGGGCTCCCTATGGCAAGCAGGCAAGTCAGCTCACACAGGGGGATCAGCCCAGCGCAGGGGCTCTGGGGGTGCAATGGGGAGGTGCTGGGACAGGGGCTCTGTGCTGGGCCCTGGCTCCGTGCAGCGCTCAGTGGGGGCTCTGGGGGTGCAATGGGGGGGTGCAGGGAGGGGGGCTCTGTGCTGGGCCCTGGCTCTGTGCAGTGGTCAGCGGGGGCTCTGGGGGTGCAATAGGGGGGTGCAGGGAGGGGCGCTCTGTGCTGGCTCCGTGTAGCGCTCAGCGGGGCCCTGGGGGTGCAATGGGGGGGTGCTGGGACAGGGGCTCTGTGCTGGGCCCTGGCTCCGTGCAGCGCTCAGTGGAGGCCCGGGGGGTGCAGGGAGGGGCGCTCTGTGCTGGCTCCCTGCAGCGCTCAGCGGGGGCTCTGGGGGTGCAATGGGGGGGAGCAGGGAGGGGCGCTCTGTGCTGGCTCCCTGCAGCGCTCAGTGGGGGCTCTGGGGGTGCAATGGGGGGGTGCAGGGAGGGACACTCTCTGCTGGGCCCTGGCTCCGTGCAGAGCTCAGTGGAGGCCTGGGGGGGTGCAGGGAGGGGCGCTCTGTGCTGGCTCCGTGCAGTGCTCAGCGGGGGCTCTGGGGGTGCAATGGGGGGGTGCAGGGACAGGGGCTCTGTGCTGGGCCCTGGCTCCGTGCAGCGCTCAGTGGGGGCTCTGGGGGTGCAATAGGGGGGTGCAGGGAGGGGCGCTCAGTGCTGGCTCCGTGCAGCGCTCAGCGGGGGCTCTGGGGGTGCAATGGGGGGAGTGCAGGGATGGGCGCTCTGTGCTGGGCCCTGGCTCCGTGCAGCGCTCAGTGGGGGCTCTGGGGGTGCAATAGGGGGGTGCAGGGAGGGGCGCTCTGTGCTGGCTCCTTGCAGTGCTCAGCGGGGGCTCTGGGGGTGCAATAGGGGGGTGCATGGATGGGCGCTCTGTGCTGGTGTTAGGCCTGAATAAAGATGTAGCACAAAACCAGTTATGCCAACCTGACTGAAGTCAGGCTAACAGAGGTTTCTGGGTAATCCCAGAGTGGAAAAGTACTGAGAAGCAGCATTGTTTTACAGAGCCCTGGAAAACGTGAGAGAGATAAGCCAGGGATTGCATTCCTGGCATACCATTAGCTGTGCTAAGGACAGTGTTTGAAGAACTGATAAGAAACTCTAGCATCCCACGGTTCAGATTCTAACTCTTTGGTTGAGTTATAGGTTTGTTTAAAACTCCCCTGTATTTCTAACTTTTGGGTGTTGTTAAGATATAATTAATAATCTAAAGTTGTAGACATAAAGTCTAGGTATGTGTGTATATTAAAAGTGTCTAGTTTTAAGTTGTTAAACAAAGGGGGGTGGGTTTTACTCAAGTGAGTGATGTATGACGTAATAAAACTGTCTATATAGGCTAATACTAAGCTGTAAAGAGCTGGCTGGTTCTCACTGGAGACGAGCTGCCCTTTGTTGATGCGTGCACTTGTCAATAAAGGGCTTTTGATCGGACCTTGCTGGTGTTGCCTGTCTCTCTGTGATCAGACAACGAATTTCGCTGTCGGGGTTAAAGTCCCCAACACTGGCTCCGTGCAGCGCTCAGCGGGGGCTCTGGGGGTGCAATGGGGGGTGCAGGGACAGGGGCTCTGTGCTGGGCCCTGGCTCCGTGCAGCGCTCAGCGGGGGCTCTGGGGGTGCTGGTCACATGCGGGCGACGTGCTGTTATTAGCACTGGCACAGCCAACGTTAGCGAGGTGCCCAGAGCAGCCCCCTCCTGCCTGTCTGGGGGCTGTCAGGGTCTGGTTGCTTCCAGGGGGACCTGGAATCAGGCAGGCGCTATTACAGCCTGTTGGGGGGAGGGGCAGCGTCAGGGATTCATGGGGAGGGAGTGGGGGAGGGGCAGTGCTTTGGCTTCCCAGAGGGGAGAGGGGTCACATCAAAGCCTTGTGGGGGTGCATGGGGGAGGGGCAGTGTCACAGCCTTACGGGGGGGGTAGGTAATGTCAGGGCCTCGCAGAAGAGGGGGTCAGATCACAGCCTGGGCAGAGGGGCACCGTCACAGCCTTGCGGGGGGGGTAATGTCAGGGCCTCGCGGGGGGGGGGCAGATCACAGCCTCACCTCGGCGGGTTTGACGTACTCCTCCACGTCCCAGACCTTGCTGTGCGAGCGGGTGACGCCCTTCACCTTGGTGAGCACGGAGCTCTCGGGGCCCGTCTCGCTCTCCTGGTAGCCCTTCTGGATGATGAACACGTACCTGGGGGTGGGGGGAGCCGTCAGGGGCACACACCCCCCGCCCGGGATCCAGGCCCAGCACTGCCCCCGCTGCTCTCACCTGGGTCCCAGCCGCCGGGGGTGCGGCGGGTGGGGGAGGGACGTATCCCCCACCTCTGCCTGCCCTATGGCTGGGGAATCCAAAACGCAAGGGCTTCTCCCCGTCTCCTGCAACCCTGCCCCATCCTCCCTGCACTGCTGCATTATCCACATCCCTGCTGGGCAGCTCCTGGGAGCTAGCCCGTCCCATCACAGATCCCAGCCCACACCAACGGGGTCAGGTGCTGGGAGCACCAGGCAGGAGCAGGCAGAGACAGGAGTCCAGTGACGGGGCCGAGAGAACCTGGGGAGCACGAACGGGTGTGTGGGGCGCGGTGATGGTCTTAGAGAGTGAGCGATGCCGTGCGGGGCAGAGCGGGGCAGAGAGAAGCCAGGAGAGGGGGTGGCTGGGGACTGGGGAGCAGGTCTGTCGCTGTTGGGGGATCCCGCACACTCCCACCAGGGCTCATCCGTCTGGGTGACGCTCATGCATGTGGCAGGTCTGTCTCTCCAGCCTGCAGGGCAGGTGAAATCCCTGGTCTTTGCAGAGAGACCCTCCCCTCATGAGGTCCCAGCTGGCCTTGGGCGAGGAGCCGGCCTGCAAGCCAGGAGACCACAGCTCTGGCCTCGGCTATTTACTAATGGCCGGCAGTGCTTCTGTGCCCTTCCTAACCCTCGCTATTAACCGAGCCCTTGTGTGCCGACCTCGCCACTTGCCCAGGGAGTGAAAGTGCAACTCACAAAACCCAGGTCTCGCTAAGCCGGGGGAAAGTCTCACCCCTTTGCCTTACAGAAGGAATGTGCCAATGTATGTGCTTGATTGAGCTGTGTGTAACCACTGGCCCTGGGATTCTTACTCTGGGCACTATCAGAACCTTGTAACCACCCTGCCCAACCCATATTGCTAAATGTGTGGGGCGGGAGGGGGCTGGCTGGATCCCACCTGGCTGGGAGGGGGTCCCAGAGGGGTCCTGGCATGGAAAAGGGAGACCCAGTGCAGGATCTTTGGGGCCAGGGACAGGGATTCACTCTAAACCCCTCCAGACTGGTGCCACCCCAGTGAGATTTGCAGATACTGGTTCCAGCTGGGTTTCCAGAGACTAGGAAACAAAGGAAGGGTGGTTGGCTTGGCAAGACTGACCCAGGGGCTGGAGCTTTTCACAGATTCCCAGGCCAGATGGGACCACATGGCACTGACTGAGAAACGCAGCATGAATCTGATCCTAGAGCCAGGAACACGATCCTGGAATCCTGCTACCTACCACCTCTCAAATAGCGGGTGTGTTTGTCCCCCTCAGGCCCTGGCCCACTGGCTGCATTCACCAGCTGGCTAGACAGCAAGCATCATTCTGGGCAGTGTAATAGTTAGTGCTGCTTGAGGCCGGGGTGTCTCAAGGCCCTGCTAGCGAAGCCTTTCGCTGAGGGAATCCTGGCTCGCTCAGCCGGGATTCAGACTTATTTCCAGCTAACAGATGCTGGGTGGTCCCTCTCGGAGCGGAGGTGGGGGGTCTCTGTTCCAGCTCCCCTGTCACACACTCCCCATCCCCGCCATGCTTTGCGCTGGTGAGCAGACTCGGCAGCGAGGCCGAGAACTGCATTGGCCATGGGCTGAATTATGCCGTGAGGAAATCGTTTCTGGATCAGCTGGGCGGTGTGTGTGCGACTGCCCTGCTGGGAGATCTCATTCACCAGCATGTGCGCGCGTGACATGGGGGCTGGGAAAGAGGAGAGCGAGTGGGTGTGGGGAAGGAGAGGGCATGGGATGGGGGAGCTTTTAGTGGAAAGGGAAGTGCGGGGGCAGAGTGCAGAGAGAGTGGGAATGGGGGATGAGAGAGAGGGGAAGGGTCCGGGACAAACAGAGGGAGAAGAAAGTGGTATCAAGCAGAGTGCCCCAAGTCCTGGGGCCGGTTTTGTTCAACATCTTTATCAACGATCTGGAGGATGGGAACGTATTGCACCCTCGGCAAGTTCATAGGTGACACTAAGCTGGGGGAAAGGTAGATACACTGAAAGGCAGGGATAGGGTCCAGAGTGACCTAGACAAATTGGAGGATTGGGCCAAAAGAAATCTGATGAGGTTCAACAAGCACAAGTGTGGAGTCCTGGGCCTGGTCTACACTACGCATTTATACCGAATTTAGCAGCGTTAAACCGATTTAACCCTGCACCCGTCCACACAACGAAGCCCTTTATATCGATATAAAGGGCTCTTTAAACCGATTTCTGTACTCCTCCCCGACGAGGGGAGTAGCGCTGAAATCAGTATTGCCATGTCGGATTAGGGTTAGTGTGGCCGCAAATAGACAGTATTGGCCTCCGGGCGGTATCCCACAGTGCACCATTGTGACTGCTCTGAAAAGCAATCTGAACTCGGATGCACTGGCCAGGTAGACAGGAAAAGCCCCACGAACTTTTGAATTTTATTTCCTGTTTGCCCAGTGTGGAGCTCTGATCAGCATGGGTGGCGATGCAGTCCCAAATCCAAAAATAGCTCCAGCATGGACTGTACGGGAGCAGGGGCGGCTCTAGGATTGGGGGCGCCCCAAGCACGGTGGCTCGCCGCGGGGGGCGCTCTGGCAGTTGCAGGTCCCGCGGCTCCGGTGGACCTCCCGCAGGCACGCTTGCAGATGCTCCACCGGAGCCGCGGGACCAGCAGACCCTCCGCAGGCATGCCTGCGGGAGGTCCGCCGGAGCCGCCTGCCGCCCTCCCGCGGGATGCTGCCCCAAGCGTGCGCTTGGCGCGCTGGGGTCTGGAGCCGGCCCTGGACGGGAGATACTGGATCTGATCGCTGGATGGGGAGACAAATCTGTTCTATCAGAGCTCCGTTCCAAAAGACGAAATGCCAAAGCATTTGAAAAAAGCTCCAGGCTATGATAGACAGAGGCCGCAGCAGGGACTCAGCACAGTGCTGCGTGAGAAGCGTAATGGAAAGCCAAAGAATCAAATGGACGCTCATGGAGGGAGGGAGGGGATACTGAGGACTCGAGCTATCCCACAGTTCCCGCAGTCTCTGAAAAGCATTTGCATTCTTGGCTGAGCTCCCAATGCCTGAAGGGTCAAAAACATTGTCGCCGGTGGTTCAGAGAATATGTCGTCAATTCACCCCCCATCCCCTCCTCAAAGAAAAGGGGAAAAAATCATTTCTCGCCTCTTTTCAATGTCACCGTATGTCTACTGGATGCTACTGGTAGACGGGGTGCTGCAGCGCTAAACAGCAGCATCCTCTCCCCTCCCCTCCCCGGTGGCAGACGGTACGGTACAAAATGACTGATAGCCGTCCTCGTCATCATCCCGTGAGTGCTCCTGGCTGGCCGCGGTGAGGTCGGCCGGGGGCGCCTGGGCAAAAATGGGAATGACTCCCGGTCATTCCCTTCTTTAAGCTTTGTGTCCTGGAGATTCAGTCCTGGTAGATGGTGCAATAGGGCTGGTAACCATCCTCATCATAGCAGCGGGAGGCTGCGCTCCTCTCCCCCCGACCCTTTAATGACTAATGGAGATTCTGTCCGGCCTGGACTATCACAGCAGCTGGAGGCTGCCTCCCCCTCATTTTATCTCACTAAAAGTCAGTGTTTCTTATTCCTGCATTCCTTATTACTTCATCACACAAATGGGGGGATAACTGCCACGGTAGCCCAGGAGGGGTGGGGGAGGAGGGAAGCAACGGGTGGGGTTGTGGCAGGGGCACCCCCTAGAATGGCATGCAGCTCATCATTTCTGCGGGATGTCTGGAGCTCTGACCCAGAGTGGCTGTGCTCTCTGGTTCTCTAGTACACTTGCCCCATATTCTAGGCAGGACTGACTCTATTTTTAGACAAAACATAAAGAAGGGAATGACCTGGGGAGTCATTCCCATTTTTGTCCATGCGCCCCCGGCCGACCTCAGCTAGGCCAGCCAGGAGCACCCATGACAGCAGCAGACGGTACAATAGGACTGGTAACCATCATCACCAATTTCCAAAGCAGCAGATGGTGCAATAGGGCTGGTAACTGTCTCTGCTACCTTGCAAAGACAAATTAATGCTGCTGTGTAGCGCTGCAGTACTGCCTCTGTCAGCAGCATCCAATACACATACGGTGACAGTGAAAAAAGGCTAAACAGGCTCCATGGTTGCCATGCTATGGCGTCTGCCAGGGAAATCCAGGGAAAAAGGGTGCGAAATGATTGTCTGCCGTTGCTTTCACGGAGGAAGGATTGAGTGACGACATTTACCCAGAATCACCCGCGACACTGTTTTTGCCCCACCATGCATTGGGATCTCAACCTAGAATTCCAATGGGAGGGGAGACTGCGGGAACTATGGGATAGCTACCCACAATGCAACGCTCTGGAAATCAACGCTGGCCTCGGTACATGGACGCACACCGCCGAATTAATGTGCTTAGTGTGGCCGCGTGCACTCGACTTTATACAATCTGTTTTAAAAAAACGGTTTATGTAAAATCGGAATAATCCCGTAGTGTAGACATATCCCTGTACTTAGGGAGGAAGAATCCCATGCACTGCTACAGGCTGGGGACCGAGTGGCTAGGCAGCACTTCTACAGAAAAGGACCTGGGGATTACAGAGGATGAGAAGCTGGATATGAGTCAGCAGTGTGACCTCCTTGCCAAGAGGGCCAACAGCATATTGGGTTGTATAAGTAGGGGTACTGCCAGCAGATCAAGGGACATGATCATTCCCCTCTATTCAGCACTGGTGAGGCCACACCTGGAGTATTGCATCCAGTTTTGGGCCCCCCATTACAGGAGGGATGTGGACAAATTGGAAAGAGTCCAGCGGAGGGCAACAAAAATGATTAGGGGGCTGGAGCACATGACTTATGAGGAGAGGCTGAGGGAACTGGGATTGTTTAGTCTGCAGAAGAGAAGAATGAGGGGGGATTTGATAGCTGCTTTCAACTACCTGAAAGGGGGTTCCAAAGAGGACGGATCTAGACTGTTCTCAGTGGTACCAGATGACAGAACAAGGAGCAATGGTCTCAAGTTGCAGTGGGGGAGGTCTAGGTTGGATATTAGGAAAAACTATTTCACTAGGAGGGTGGTGAAGCACTGGAATGGGTTCCCTAGGGAGGTGGTGGAATCTCCTTCCTTAGAGGTTTTTAAGGTCAGGCTTGACAAAGCCCTAGCTGGGATGATTTAGTTGGGAATTGGCCCTGCTTTGAGCAGGGGGTTGGACTAGATACCTCCTGAGGTCCCTTCCAACCCTGAGATTCTATGATTCTATGAAAAGAGAATGGAAAGTTAAAGGAGGGAGGAAGAGACCACAACATAGACAGGACAGTAGGAGAAAACGACTATTAAACAATCTAGAAAAAGGCGATTGAGGGGGCACTGGAGAGCAGAGCAAAGGGAAAAGGGGAAAAGGAAAAAGAACAATTCATTTTACTACATTTTTACCAGAGTCAGAGAATATTTTTTGGCAGAAAACCCCAAACCCGAGACCTGTGCACGTTTTTATTTCAGTTGAAATTTCGGGCGGGGGAGGGGGTTATGAAAACCAAAAACTGTTTGGGGGACAGGTTTCCTTTTTGGTACCACTGCTCAGGTTTTGATTTTCCAAAGGCAACATTTTTTTACCCCAAACCAATTTGTTTTTGCTTTTTTACCAGAAATGATTTTTGAAAACTACATTTTTATCAGAAATGTTTTGATCAAATGGAAAAGGTTTCAGGTTGGGATTGTCGTTGAGAGGAAGAAAACAAAAACATTCTAACGGGAAACTAAAACCCCTGAAGTCTCCTGCAAACCATAATTGCCTTTTATTCACCAGCTCTCGTATTCCGGAGTCGGAAGGGTCGGTGCAAAGTGATGCAAGATGTAACCACATTGCAAAGGGCTGGGGCCAGCAAAGTGCCCAGGCCGGGCTGGCTACGCTGCCCTCCTGCCTTGTCTCTGCTGTGTTGAATAAAACACTCCTTGTTGGTCCCCCACCCCCACCTCTTTTTCTCTGGTTGCAGCTATGTGGCTCACCCAGCTAACGACGTACCTACTGCAGGACCCTGTCCTAATCCCAGACCCCCCCAGTTCCATCGTGGGGCCAGCAGGACCTCATGGCAGTGGGGCTGGACAGAACCTTGCGTCCCCTCCCTCCTGCATCTAACCCCACTCCGTCCCTTCCTGAACTCAGCAGCACAGGAAAGGGTTGAACTGCAACCCTGGGGCCAGATCCTTCTCTGGTGTAAAGCAGCGAATGGCTCCAATGCAGCAGAGGATCCATCCCCCCACTCAGCTCTCTGTGCTGGTGCTGAGGCTGGTGTCTCTGCCTGCCCCCTCAGCTCTCCCCACCCCAGCTCTCCCAGACCCACACGCTGGCTCAGCCAGGGACCTACCAGATGAAGTAGAGCAGGATCAGCAGCTGCACCCCTCGGTACATGATGCCGAGGTTGCGGTTCTTCACCACGATGACTTTGGGGGTCTCGTAGTTCCAGAATTCCCAGAAGCAGCGCCAGCAGCCCACGGCCCCAGGCCGCCTCGCCGGGGGCTCCTCCATCCGCGGGGGGATCTAGGGAAGCCTCTGGGCTGAGACTGGGATCTCCACTCCCTCGCCTTATACTGGGAGAACTGGGAGGGTCCCAGTCCTGCAGCAGCCTCCCTGTACTGGTTTATACTGGGAGCTCCACTGCTCCTCCCCGCTCTGAAGCTGCCGTTATACTGGTTTATACTGGGATCTCCTTTCTCTCCCTGTCTGCAGGTTCATGCTCGGAGCCTCACTGAGCGGCACCACCCAGCCCCTGCCGCTCTCTGACGGGGGCACTGCATGCGCCGGGCATCCTCCCCTCCGGACCAGGAATCCAGCCCCTGAGTGCCCGCAGCTGCCCATCACTGCAGCACTGGTGCCCCCTTGTGGCCAGAGTAGATATTCCCGCTCCACACACACAAGCTGCTCCATCATCCCCAATCCCGGAAAAGGAGTGGAAGGAAACTCGCCTTGTGGGTACACGCGCCGACCCAGGTAAGTCTAGGCCTGTCAGCCTGACATTGATCCCGGCAAGGATAATGGAGCAGCTGTGATGGGACTCGATTAATAAAGAATGAAAGGGGGGAGGTAATTAATGGCACTCAACATAGGCTAATGGAAAATAGAGCCTGTCAAACTAATGTGATGGCTTTTTTGATGACTTGACGCGTTGGTTGGTAAAGGTGATAGGGCTGATGTAAAACACTTTGACTTCGGTCAGGCATTTGATTCGGCACCACAAGATATTTTGAGTCTGAAACTAGAACAATAGAAAATTCGCCTG
The DNA here is from genome assembly GCF_020497125.1 of Mauremys mutica. Classification (NCBI taxonomy): domain Eukaryota; kingdom Metazoa; phylum Chordata; order Testudines; family Geoemydidae; genus Mauremys; species Mauremys mutica. The sequence continues at coordinate 29,178,690 of NC_059087.1, forward strand.
CCACACGTTACGTGGATGAAACACTGCCGGAATGAGAGGGTTCAGAATGTAATTTGAACCGGGGAATCATCACTGAGTGGGGGGGTGTTTCTAGCGGGGTCCCACCAGGATTGATTCTTGGCCCTGCGCTATTTCACATTTTTATCAATGACCTGGAAGAAAGCACAAACTCATCAGTGAGAATGTTTGCAGATGACACAGACTAACGGAGTGGTAAATAACAAAGAGGACAGGTCACCAATACTGAGCAATCTGGATCGCTTGGTATGCTGGGCAGAAGCAAACAAGATCTGTTTTAATACGGCCAAATGCAGGAAAGCAGAGCGTACTTCCAGTGGGGGATAATCAGCTGAACAGTGCTCCCCTGTGGGCAAGAGAGCCAATGTGATCCTGGGATGTATAAACGGGAATCTAGCGTAGGGTTATGTGAGCTCTGCATTTGACACTGGTGCAAACTGGAATCCTGTGTCCAGTGCTGGAGGCCACAATTCATGATCCAGTGGAGAGGGTTCAGAGCAGAGCCAGCAGAATGCTCAAGGGCTTGGAAAACCTGCCTTCTAGTGACAGACTCAAGGAGCTCAACCTATTGGCTTCTCAAGAGGAGTTTAAGGGGTGATTTGATCACTGTCTAGGCAGCAGTACGTACACGGGGGGCAGAATTCGACACCAGCGGGCCCTTCACTCTTGCAGGCAAAGGCAGAACAAGCTCCAATGGCTGGAAGTTGCAACTAGAGAAATTCAGGCTAGAAACAAGGCATCGTTTTGTAACGGCCAGGAGGGTAATTAACCGGTGGAACAATTTACCCAAATCAGGGTGGAGTCTCCAACACTGGCCAGTTGTAAATGAAGTCGGATTTTTTTTTAAACATCTGCTCTAGCTCAAGCCCGGGGCTGTGGCCTGTGATACAGCCGCTCAGACCAGGTGGTCACCGCAGTCCCTGCCACCTTGGACTCTAGCCGGCCCTTGGGGTCAGGAGCGTTTCCCCTTCAGAGCTCCAGGGACTCCGCGAGTGGCATTCGCCCTCGGAGTTGTCAGGGCTCCAGGACGTAACAGGCCCGGCGAGGGGGTTACGTGTCTCTACAAAGCTTTAGTTTGTGTTGGGACTTTCATAGAACCTGCCCCACAAAACCTTCCCGAGGGGGCTAATGGGATGCTAGTGCAATGCAGAGGCTGCCATGTAAAGGGTTAACATCCCAGGGTCAGGCCCCAGTGGTAACAGCTCATGGCCCAGAGCAGTGGGCCCCAAACTTTTTACTTCATGCTCCGCATTGTCCCGTCCACACCCCTCCCCTGCAGCTCTGGGGACACAGACAGAGGTAAGGGGGCTGGGGCCACAGCTGGGAGCTGGGGCGGGGGCCGGGCCAAGAGCACAGCGGAGGCCGAGGGCCAAGGCCGGCAGCCCGGGTTCTGAGCGTGGACCAGGGTGCAGGGCTGGCAACAGAGCCCCGGGCTCGGTCCTGGCAGCCAGGGCCAGCAGCTGGGCCCAGGGCCAGGAGCAGAGCTGGGCGGTGCTCTCTCTGCCGCCCCCATGGGTCCTGGGCTGGGCAGCTGTGCCCCCCAGCCCGAATATTCCTCTGTGCCCCCTTAGGGGGCGCACCGCACAGTTTGGGGACCTCTGGCCCAGAGGATTACAGGGCCCTTGGCCTGGCTCTCGGTCTCATGCTCACACCTGCTCCTCCCGCACCGTATTTATATTGCACGTCTGTCTGTGGTTCTGTGGAGGCACCGAGCTCAGCGTCACGTCTCAGCAATTTCTGTGGCCCCGCACCTAGGGCTGCCAAGCCTCCCCGTTTCACCGGCAGTCTGCCAGAATCAGGCTCTAGCGCCCAGAGGCTACTGAAGCCAAACTGGGAGATTTTAGGCAGCTGAAAGTCAGGCGGCACAGTGGGGCCAAGGCAGGCTCCCTGTCTGCCCCAGCCCCACACCGCTCCCGGAAGCGGCCGGCACGTCACACTAATATCTTCCAGAATTATGTTCACTTGCTTTGCAACAGCATTACATTGTTGCCTCATATTTAGCTTGTGATCCACTATAGCCCCCAGATCCTTTTCTGCAGGACTCCTTCCTAGGCAATCAGTTCCCATCTTGTATTTGTACACTTGATTATGCCTTCCGAAGTACTTGGCATTTGTCCTTATTGAATTTCATCCTCTTTATTTCAGCCCATTTCTCCAGTTTGTTCAGATCATTTTGGATTCTAATCCTGTCCTCCAAAGTGCTCGCAACCCCTCCCAGCTTGGCAGCCCCTCAAACTTCATCTGTGTACTTCTCTATGCCATTGTCCAAATCACTGATGAAGGTATTGAATAGCGCCGGGCTCCGGATAGCTCCCTGTAGGATCCCACTCAGGCCCTTCAAGCTGCATTGGGAACCCTTGAGAACTATTCTCCGAGTACAGTTTTCCAATCAGTTGTGCACCAAACTTATAGTCGGTTCATCTAGGCTCTAGTTCCCTACTTTGCTTATGAGAAGGTCATGGGAGACAGTAGCAAAAGGCGTCACTAGTGGGTGCAACACCACCATGGTCACTGAGCCTCTTATCTTCACCACCCCGCTGGGAGGCAGGGCAGTGTAAAGGCTGCTACCTTGACCAACAGCCACGGTGGAACCAGTGACCCCGTGAGCTGAACGTCTCAGAGCCAGGCTCTGGCATCAGACTCCCATCCCCTGTGGTCCGGGCACAGAGGGGAACACGGCACAGATGCGTCCCTGGGGAAAGCAGCAGCGTCCCCATCTGACAGCTACACCCATGGGGAGTTCAAGTGCCTTTCAGGGAGACAGTGCTGTCTAGTGAGTGAGGTACTGGGCTGAGACACAGGAGATGTGGGTTCTATTGCCCAGCTCTGCCAATGATTTGCTGGTGAACTTGGGCATGTCACTGCCCCACCCTGTGCCTCAGTTTCCCCATCTGTAAAGTGGAGGTAATGCTACTGACCGCCCTTTGTAGACCATTTTGAGCTCCAGGGTTAAAAGGGGGTACAGAAGAGCATGGCGGTGGCATTATTCCAAAGGGGATACGTAGAAAGTCTTGGACAAAAACAAGAATTGAGCCCAGCTCCTGTGACTTCCAGGGTTTGGGACACAGGTGTCTGCCCCCAAGCGGTGAGCTCTGAGGGTGTATTGCAGGATGAGCAGGGAGGGGGCGCGCTTTGGTAAAGCCAGGCGGCATGGGGCTCAATGGGGCTGTGGCTGTGCACTGGTGGTGACAGCAGGGGTGCTCTGTCTGGGATACCTCATTCACGATTGACAAAGTCCTATAAAGGGGAAACATAAGCTGCCCCCCTGCTGGCCATAGGGCGGGGAGAGAGCCCCGGCAGGGCTCACTGAGGGCCTCACACTCCCACTTCTCAGGGAATTGCTCACGCCTCCGTGCACCTGCCTGCCCAGGGGAGAGACAGCGCCAGACACCGAGCAGCCAGTCCAGTCACTCTCTGACCAGGGCAAAATCCCCCTTTCCACCACTCTCGCTCCCACCTGGGATTCTTCCTCCTGCATCTCCGCCCCACAGGGATTCCCCCAGTCTCTCCGCCCGTGGGAAGTTCCACCCCTGTAGCCTCTCCCATGGGAACCCCCCTTCAGTTCCTCCCCTGGGGATTTCCCACTCCCTTTGCTAACTCTCCCCACCTCGGGATTTCCCACCTGTGACCTTGCCCTCCATATGTTTTGTGAAAATATGTTTATAAATGTGAATATAATGTAACTGGAATGTGCTTTATGCAAAAGGTCTCTTGTAAGGTATCATTACAAAGCTTATAATCTACAGAGTCTGGTCATCCTGGTTGTATATAGGTATCATTCTTGTATCTTGACAGGTTTCAGAGTAGCAGCCGTGTTAGTCTGTATCCGCAAAAAGAACAGGAGTACTTGTGGCACCTTAAAGACTAACAAATTTATTTTAGCATGAGTCTTTAAGGTGCCACAAGTACTCCTGTTATTCTTGTATCTGTAACTAGAAATAATAAGTATAACTCTGAAGTCCTATTGTCATTATGCAAATCTTGATGGCTCTCATTGACCAGGACAATTGGTTGTAAATGGCTCTGTTTATTTGCAAGCCTTCCTGTGAGTCAGGCCGGGAAGAATGGAGACTGGGGTCTCACAGGACATGTGACCATGTCACCTGGTACTGGAATCCATCTTAAACCTGGTGCTTTTCCATTTAGAAGGAAGGTGGGGACCCAGAGAGACAAATGAATCCTGCCTTGTGCCAAAGCTATAAAAGGGGGTGGAACAGAACAAAGGTGGCTGCCAGTCGTGAGAAATTCCCTGGTTACCACCTGAGCTGGAACTAACAATGACTGTGCCGGGGAAGGGATTGGGCCCAGACTGGAAGGAGTCTAGTCTGTGAAAGACGGTTATTGGAACATCTCTGAGGATGAGATTTTATCTGTATTCAGTTTCTTAATGTATTAGGTTTAGACTTGCGAGTTTTGTTTTATTTTGCTTGGTAACTTACTTTGTTCTGTCTGTTATTACTCAAAACAACTTAAATCCTACCTTTTATACTTAATAAAATCACTTTTGTTTATTAATGAACCCAGAGTAAGTGATGAATACCTGGGGGAGCAAACAGCTGTGCATCTCTCTCTATCAGTGTTACAGAGGGCGGACAATTTATGAGTTTACCCTGTATAAGCTTCATACAGAGTAAAACGGATTTATTTGGGGTTTGGACCCTACTGGGAGTCGAAGAATGTAGCCTGCTGAGCAGTTTTGGGTTAAAGTCTGCAACTTTGGGGGCGTGGACCAGACCTGGATCTGTGTTGCAGCCGGCTTGCATGTCTGGCTCAACGAGAGAGGGTTCTGGAGGCCCAAACGGGCAGAGAAAACAGGCTCAGAGGTCGTCTCAGCACATCAGGTGACAGCCCCAAGGTGGTCTCTGTGACCAAACAGACCTTTTTCATAAAGCATATTCCAGTTACATTATAGTCACACTTACTTTCATAAAACATATGGAGTGCAACGTCACAGCACCCCATGGGGATTCTCAGTGTGGGGTAGGAGCCATGTCCTCGAGTAGTGGGCTCAGTGGCAGTCGGGGAAAGCAGCCACACCCCCAACCCCAGGCTGGCATGCCATGGCAGCCACAGCTTGGCAGCACAGGGGCAAGGAGCAGGAAGTTTGTGGCTTGTGACATGGGTCATCTCCTGCATGGCTCCTGCCAGCGCCCTTGAACTAGCCGCAGGCCAGCAGCTTTGATGGAGGCAGAGGGAGCTGTGAGCCAGAGGGAAGGCCTGGGGGTGGATCCGGGCCCCAAGCTATATGCTTGGCGCCAATGGCCTAAGCACTAGCTCTTGCTTTAGGAGCGCGGGAATGAGGTTCAAACTCTGAGCCAGCTCCTGCGAGAGCTACTTCAGGAGTGTTGCCAGCCCTCCAGGATTGTCCTGGAGTCTCCGGGAATTAAAATTCTGTCATGTGATGAAACCTCCAGGAATACATCCAACCCGAGCTGGAACCCTTATCTACACCTTGTGCCGAAGTGGGAATGTTCTGGCTGTGTTCTGTGAATGCTGAGTGGGGAGTACTGAGCTGGGGAGGTTGCAGGGGAGTTGGGACGGCTGCACTGGGGAAGGGAGGATACCTGAGCATGTAACCTGAGAACCCAGGAGGGGGGTTGAAGGCCAGGTGACACCTCTGCCCGGGACACTGAACAAAGGACACAAAGGCTGGGGGAGGAGCCAGGGGGAGGCTGAGTGAGAGGCTGGGGGGAGTTTCAGTTTGAAGCTGGCTGGGAAATGGAGAGGGGCACCCGACGGGGCTTGGGCTTCCCAACGGGGCTGTGGCCTCCCTGGGGGCCCCAGATGGACCGAACTAAAGGGGTCCTGTTGTCTGTACTGGCAAGACCTGTTTCAGACTGTGTTCCTGTCATCTAAATAAACCTGTTTTACTGGCTGGCTGAGAGTCACGTCTGACTGCGAAGTGGGGGGGGTTCAGGACCCTCTGGCTTCCCCAGGACCCTGCCTGGGCGGAGAGGAGGCTCCCCAAAGACCTGACTGGCTTTGGGGGGAGCAGTTCCAGAACATCGCCCGGGGACTCCGTGACACCCCTCAGCTGCAATTCCTTTCTTTCTCATGCAAAGGGCAGCACAGCTGGCTGGTCTGGGGGGTTCCTCCTCTCCTTTGGCGGTGAGGCCAGCATTTGGGAGTGTAGGGGTAAGAGCTTGGCTCGGTGCACAGGGGCAGATCACCTGGAAGGGTTTACCAGCATGGATCAGAGTCCGCAGAGAACAGGACTCGGAGCAGGGCAGGATTTGAGGAAACCTGTTTATTGATCCTATTAGATTATTCTCATGCATTTACAAACAAAGTGCCCTAGTGTGCAATACAGTCACAGACGGAGTCCATCAATCACAGTTTGGAAAATGCAAATACTGTCTTGTCACAAAAAAAGACCGAAATCCTTACTGCCAAAGCCAGAGACTAATCAGGGCAGTTCCTTTGTTTCTTCACAGACCACTACCCCCAGTGGTCATTACAGCCTTAGCCTTGCCCCATAGCAATTATTCACTCAAGCCCCACCCCCAATGTGACATCTCAGGGGCTGTGCAGCTGCCTCCTGTGGTGGAGCAGGGGGTTGTGCTGGATCTTCTTGTGATGTTGGCATCCAGGCTTCACACCTGAATTCAATCGGTGACAAAGGGAGTGGCCAGTGTGCTCTTCCGCTAGGGTTACTGCCTGCTGAAAGCACACCCTCACCCACAGCACTGCCGGGAACCACAGCAAACACCTATAGCAAGGAGACAACTCGCTAGACACATGGCACGACAGACACGGTGGGGGGAGGGGGTGTCTCATTCACATGGAGGAGCTAATTGAGCAAGCCTCCTATGGGAGAGATTTCCACCATGTTGTAAGGAGCCCAGCCCCACGGTGCCCCCTGGAAGGAACAGAGTCGCTCTGCACGGCCCAGGTCAGCCACACAGCCTGGCACAGCGGGGCCATGCTGCACTGGAATGGGATGCACGGATGGATGAGGAGCTGCTGAGCACGTGCACAATGGGGTGCAAGTGCTGTGGGCAACCCAGCATCAGGGTGATGCTCACTCTCCCTGAGACCCTCTCCCAGTCTTCTGCATCACCCCCACCCCAGCCAGTGCTGGAGCCAGTCACAGCTTCACATCCGAGAGTCCAAAGCTGGTGTAGGATGTTTGGGACGCTAAGGGAAAGAGGAAGGGAGCAGGAAAGTCAGGAGGGCCGGGCCCCGGGGCTCAGCCCCCCCGCAGACGCAGGTGCAGGAAGATGGTGCAGTGGGGGGCGATGTTGTAGTCTCCCAGCTTGTGGCCGTCCTCGAGCGGTTTCCCCTCAAAGCTGAGCCAGAACTGCTCCGCCTGGATGTTCTCCTGCTGCTGGACCCGCCCCTTGAACTGGGGGACCCCGTCGGAGGGGAGGACGGTGTAGGTGCTGGTCCTGCCTTTGTCGTTCTTCACAAAGATGGTGATGGGCTCCTCGTTCTTTACCATCAGCAGGACGACGTCTCCGGTCTTGAGCTGGTAGTCGGAGAGCCGGGAGCCATCACGCAGCTCCACGTAGGCCCCGTTCTGGCAGGCCAGCTTCTGCTGGTACGGGGACACCCCCGTCTGCTCGGCGATCTTGGCCTTGAAAGCCGAGACGGTCATTGTGCTGGTGACCTCCAAGCTGTGCATCTCGCCAGTCAGCAGCTTCACGCTGATACACAGGGCCTGGGGAGGAGATGGCCCAGAGCGGTCAGACCCCCTGGCAGCGGGAGCCCAGGCGCCCATCCCACACGGACTCAGACCCCCGGGAGGGAAGCAGGTTGGGGCTTGTTACGGTCCCCATATCCTGTCACCCCCCCTATACATCCCTCCAACGCCTGGCACCAGGTGCAGTCATTACCCCAGTGCAACGTGCAGGGAAATGCGTCCCCGTCAGCACGGCAGTGATCACACCCACCGCACCAGCATCCGTGCCAGCGCACGAGGGCTCAGGGAACACTCACCAGATCCCTTTTCATGGGGCTAAAGGGGGCCCAAACCCAGCCCCCCAGAAGGGCGGTCGAGGAATGAGGCTGCTCGCTGGGCCGGCTGGTCTGACCCCTCGGAGCCCAGTCTTGGTTGGGGTGCACTAGCCAGCACTCGGGGGCTGCCGAGGGGCGAGGGGCGCCCCCCCTCCCGCTCAGGGGCTCCCCAGGGGCTGGCGGGTCGCTAACAAAGGGGCAGCTTAGCGAGACCGGGGCTGGGAGGGGGCGGTACATACAGGCGGCAGCTGCCTTTCCTGCGCCAGGGGACCCCGGGAAGTGCCGATCGGTCCCTCCCCAGCTACCGGCTCGGCGCGGGGGGTCCCCCCAAAACCCGGGAGGGGGTGGGGCCCCAGCGGACAGGAGACCCCGGGGTGGGGGTCCGGCCCCGAGCTGCCCGCTGCCCTCCCGCGGACCAGGAACGTGCAGCGCGACCCCCGGCCCGGGACGCGCCTCACCATGTCCGCAGCCTGCCGGGGTCTCCCTGGCTCCGCAGCGTCCCGAGTTCGAGCCCGACCCGCTCTGCCCGGCTCCGCCGCCGGCTCCTGATTTATAGCCCGGCCCCGCCGCGTCACCCGGGGCCGCCCCGCACCGAGAACCAAAACCAGCCTCAGCCGCTGAGTTTCGGTTTCCTTCTCCGCCACCCCGCAGCGCCGCCGGGAAACGAAACTGGGAAGCGATGGAGGAAGGGACCCGCCGCCCCCCGGCCCCGCACGTCACCCCGGGGAAGAGAACCCAGCCCCGGGCTGCCACGGGGGGGGAGGGACCCACACCCGCCATTGGGCCGGGGCCATAAACTGGCCCTTTGGGGCGTGATCCAGACCCGGATCCACATTTCGGGGCTGGCTGCATCGCTACTTTAGAAAAGAAGATAAATCGGGGTGTCCCTGTGCCCCCCCGACCCCCATGCACCCCGCCCCGTGTCCGCAGGAAGAGTTGGCTCCGTGTTTAATCAACCATAACGCTGTTACAAATACTAACGGGAAAAACCCCTGGGGGTGTTTTGTTTTAACACAGGGCCCCCGTTAACCTGTGGGATTCCCTGCCACAAGACAGCAGAGAGCTGGCAGCACCGCAGGCTCAGGAGGGGCTCGGTCAGTCCAGGGATGATGAGAACATCCCAGTTCCATTAGATGGGGCACAGTCTGGCTGTTTAATAGGGGATATAATCCCTCGTGCTTCAGGGGGCAGTGTGGGAGTGTGGGTCAGGGAGCAGCGGGAGCCATGGGGTGGTGTGGCGTGTGGGGAGCACTATGGGTCAGGGAGGGATGTGCCAGAGGGCAGTGTTGGGAGCAGAGTGGGTCAGGGAGCGGCACGTGCCATGGAGCAGTGGGGGGAGCAGTGTGGGTCAGGGAGGGGATGTGCCATGGGGCAGTGTGGAGAGCAGTGTGGGTCAGGGAGCGGCGCATGCCATGGGGCGGTGTGGGGAGCAATGTGGGTCAGGGAGGGTGTGTGCCAGGGGGCGGTGTGGGGAGCAGTGTGGGTCAGGGAGGGTGTGTGCCAGGGGGCGGTGTGGAGAGCAGTGTGGGTCAGGGAGGGTGTGTGCCAGGGGGCGGTGTGGAGAGCAGTGTGGGTCAGGGAGGACGTGTGCCAGGGGGCGGTGTGGAGAGCAGGGTGGGTCAGGGAGGGTGTGTGCCAGGGGGCGGTGTGGAGAGCAGTGTGGGTCAGGGAGGACGTGTGCCAGGGGGCGGTGTGGAGAGCAGGGTGGGTCAGGGAGGGTGTGTGCCAGGGGGCGGTGTGGAGAGCAGGGTAGGTCAGGGAGGGTGTGTGCCATGGGGTGGTGTGGGGAGCAGTGTGGGTCAGGGAGGGTGTGTGCCAGGGGGCGGTGTGGAGAGCAGTGTGGGTCAGGGAGGACGTGTGCCAGGGGGCAGTGTGGAGAGCAGGGTGGGTCAGGGAGGGTGTGTGCCATGGGGCGGTGTGGGGAGCAGTGTGGGTCAGGGAGGGCATGTGCCATGGGGCGGTGAGGGGAGCAGGGTGGGTCAGGGAGTGGCGCATGCCAGGGGGTGGTGTAGGAAGCAGGGTGGGTCAGGGACAGTTTGTGCCAGGGGGCAGTGTGGGTCAGGGAGGGCGTGTGCTAGGGGCGGTGTAGGGAGCAGTGTGGGTCAGGGAGGGTGGGTGCCATGGGGCGGTGTGGGGAGCAGTGTGGGTCAGGGAGCGGCGCATGCCAGGGGCGGTGTGGGGAGCAGTGTGGGTCAGGGAGGGTGGGTGCCAGGGGGCAGTGTGGGGAGCAGTGTGGGTCAGGGAGGGTGTGTGCCAGGGGGCGGTGTGGGGAGCAGTGTGGGTCAGGGAGGGTGGGTGCCAGGGGGCGGTGTGGGGAGCAGTGTGGGTCAGGGAGGGTGTGTGCTATGGGGCGGTGTGGGGAGCAGTGTGGGTCAGGGAGGGTGTGTGCCAGGGGGCGGTGTGGGGAGCAGTGTGGGTCAGGGAGGGTGGGTGCCAGGGGGCGGTGTGGGGAGCAGGGTGGGTCAGGGAGCGGCGCTACAGCAGTGGCCTGTATGGGGCAGTGTGTGGGGGGGGTCTGGACTCTCACATAAGAAGTGTCTGGGGCGGAGAGGGGATGGGCTGATCTGATGGGGCTCCTGGGGACAGGCTGAGTCGCTGGGCAGGGGTAACAGTAGCCGTCACCCGCACAGGGGCTGTGGGGGGGGGGGAGTGCTACACCCCAGAGACAGACTGACAAACACAACATCCCGGGGGCGGGGGGGCTCCTGGGGTTCTGGGGGGGCTCCGGCTGGCTCTGCTGGGAGCGACAGGCAGAGAGGCTCAAGCAGGTTGAAAAGGGGCTCGTGGGGGGACGCGCATGGAGAGTCCCAAGGCGCTTCGGGCGGGAGAGAGGGGGAGGGGCAGGGAGGGTCTGGTTAGCTGCAGAACCGATCCTGGCCAAAGCGAGGTGGCCTGGAGGGAGGCTGCACGGTTCAGACCTGGAGCCATGTGGTGCCCTAGAAAGACTCCGGACAGTCCTGAAGGACTCTGACCCCAGCCCAGAGAATGCTCCGGAGTGGTGAGGAAACTGAGGCAGGGAAATGTGCATCGGGTTCATTAGCTGTTGTTGATTAGAGGTGCACATTTCTCATGAGCGCAGTGGTGGCTCCGAATCCTGTGATAAATACCCTGTGCTCTGAAGAGCTCACCAGCGCGTGCGCACCGCTGGAGTTCTGGGCAAGGGTGTGCGTAAGCTACCAGGGCGCCTGCGGGGGTCAGCACTGGTCCCAGAGGATGGGCAGCTGGAGCAGAGGGGTGCAGCTCTCAGGAAGGGGTGCTAGACAGAAGATCTGCACCCCGAGAGTGTGCCTAGGGAGGCCAGGCAGGCGCAGTGCCCGGACACTGGTCAGACTCTGGAGGTGTAAAGCACGTGGAATCCAGTGGTTGGCTCCGCTCCCAGCAGGTTGGTGAGCGGCCAAGAGGGCGCATGGGAAGCCCCTGGCTGGAAGGTCCCTTTCTCGGTACTGGTGGGGGCTCTGCCCATCTCAGGTGTGTGCGGGGTGCTGATGGGTGGGCAGGGCACCCCTAATGGCTGCTGCACTTGGACCCAGTTCTAACTCTTCACAGATGCAAATCTCACCCCCCCATGAGGGGGCCGGTGTGCGGCAGGGTGGTTCTGCTGCCACCTTTAATCTCAATCTAACAGTTTGAGCACCAGATTCTCCAGCTAATTCCTCATTTTGCCTTGAACTGGTTGTCACTGTCCCGTATTTTCGCAGATAGCAGCTCATTCCTACACTGTCTTCTAGCAAATACTGTGTTTCTCCCAGGGCCTGTAGCACCCCCAGCTACCATCTTCACACTCAGTCCACTGCCCCGTTGTTTGCTTTCACCCAAAGCGAGGTAAGGGGTGTCCAGCAGAGACAGGGAGGTCTTAATGCCCCTGCGCAAGGCACTGGTCAGGCCTCGCTGGAAATCCCACGTGCAGTTCTGGTCACCCAAGTTCAAGGAAGAGGAACTCCAGCTGGACCGGGTGCTGAGAAGCGTTACTAGGGCGGGCAGGGAACGCAGGGCCTGGCTTCCAGGAGAAGACTGGACGTGCTCGGCTTGTTTAGTCACAGAAGAAAGCTGAGCAGGGCTGCGACTGCTGCTCTCTGTAGACACACTGGAGGGGGGGGTGCACCCTGTCACGGAGTGTGGGGGAGTCAGGGCCCCGCTCCCCTCTTCCTGCGATTCACCGGGACTCTCAGCCAGCCAGGAGAATGGAAGGTTTTTAGCCGACAGGAACACAGTCCCAAGCAGGGCTTGTAGGTACAACCGGGACCCCTCCGCCAGGTCCCTGTGGGGGGCAGGGAGCTTAGACCCCAGACTCGGGGTTCCCTGCCTCCTCCCAGCCAGCCCAAAACTGAAACTAAAAACCCCTCCAGCCGGCTCCCTCCCTTTGTCCAGCTTCCTGCGCAAAGGTGTCGCCTCGCCCCACCCCCCTCCTGGCTCAGGTTCCAGGCTCAGGTCCCGTCCCTCACCTAAAGTCACCCCCTGCTCTCCCAGCCCCCATGCAGACAGCGCCAGTAACACTAGGACGTTCCCAGGCCAGTCGCCCGCTCCCTGCTGCAGGGAGGGAGAGGAGCTAGAGAAGCTGCAGGACAAGCTGGCCTGGAGCAAAGGGGATTGCCAGACCATGGGGAAACTGGGGCTGGAAATTCCAAGCAGGTTTCTAAGCACCAGAGGAGTGTGGTTCTGGGACAGCCTCCCATCGGGCACAGCGCGGGGGCGGGGACGCAGAGACAGAGCTGAGGGATGAGCCAGGAGGAGGGCTTGGGGTTGGCAAGGCTGTAAGCAGGGCAAGCTGGCGTTTGGAGGCCAGGGAGGCTGCAGGCCTCGAGCTGGGAGAAGACGAGAGCCTGGATGGGTTAGTGGTGGATAGACTGGAAAGCGGCTCTTAGAGATTAATGCCACCTCGTTTACGTGACACTGAAAGCACAGGGTGCAATACTGTCACCCGAGGCAGTGAGGCCCCCTGTGGCATTGCCTGGGCATGACACTGGGGCATGGAGGCGCCGCACCAGGGCACGGGCACCAAGGGCTCTGGGGCCCAAATTCATCCCTGCTTCACGCTGATTCCTGCAGGCTGGGTGCAGGGCACAGGGCTCCCCCTGGCTGCACGGAGCCTGCCGGAGGGGCTTGGCGAGCAGAGGTGGCTCCATCCTGCCCTTCGCAGGGGGTAGTGCTGCCCAAAGGCGGGGCACTGCTGGCAGCGAAGGACTGTGGCAGGGCTGCCCGGCCACAGGGGAGTTTAAAGCAGCTCCCAAAGGCAGATGGAAATACGGCCTGCCCTCCCTAGGGTGAATGCCCCTGCCAAGGCACAGGGAGGTACAGTTGGTAGCTCACTGGGCCGGGATTGTGTCTGACTTTCCTCCTCCCATCCTCACTGTTTCTTCTGGCCCAAAGGGTGGAGTCCAGCCACCCCGGGGGCATCTCTGCAAGCTGGGCCTAAGGACGACTGCAGTATCATTTCCCTCCCCTAGTGAGTAACTAGGAGCGAGGGCACTGGCCTCCTCAGCTGACTGGCCCCCTGCCACCCTGTTGGTTAGTGCCAGTCAGTAAGGGGCAGGAGCAGAGAGCGACTGGCTGGCTGTTAAAGAGACTGCGGGGTCCTCATTACAGCGGGGCAGGTTACCCAGCAGAGAAACCTGGGCACCTACAGGACCCATGGCGCTCGCTGCCACAATCCAAAGCCCTCCGTCACCATGGGGAGAGAAGGGCACAGGGAGGCGTCCCAGAGGAGCACCCATTTGTCTGGCTGTCTCCTTGCCACCCCCACAGCCCGCTGCTCAGAGAGGCCGTCTCTGCCCCCCGTTACCCTGCTTTGATGGCAGGAGGACCAGGGCTCCTCTGGCCCCTGGAAGGTGCCCCTGTGCCCAGGATCAAGGCTGTCTCCTCCCAGGTGTTTGAGAACAATGAACAGGCCTTAAAATCGAAGTCCCTGGCAGAACGGGAGGCAAAGCAGTGTCTGGAGGGCAGAGCAAGGCCCGCGCGCCCCTCTGAGCCAGGCGGTGGCTCTGCCTGCAGTCACACATGGCAGCCGGCTGTCTCTTGGGAGGGAGGGCGACTGGTCTCTATTGAAAAGTGCCGGACACAGAAAGCACGTCAGAGCAGGGACGAGCTGGGTGCCACGCAGACCAGTGTCAGGGGGGTTAGGCGTGGTTTGCCAAAGGGCTCATAGCAGGTTACGCACAAAGCTGCCTTTTGGAGGGAAGCTAAATGAGGCATGCAAGGGAATTGGTTATGGGTTTACAAGGCTGTGCCGTCGCACCTGTCACCCACACAGCGCCGCCCTGGGGTCTGGGTGTGGTGTTACGGGGCTTCTTTTCAGTCTAGCGCCCCCTGGGGTCATTCTGGTGCCACAACACGCTGTCGTGTCTGGCCTGGCCCTCCAGCCAGGTCACGGCTCAGCCCAGTCCCATAGGAAACCCCAAAGTCCAGTGGCTTTTGATCCCAGTCCTCAACCTCCATCTGGGGCCTGCCCTACTTGGCCTCCTCTCCTTCTGATGCCTGTACCTTCCCCTTGTCCTGGGGAATGGTGGAGCACCTGGGCCCGCCCTCTCCTCTGGCTGCCGGCCCAGGGCCCGTTTAGGCGCCAAGGACTGTTCCTTGCATCCTGCCACCATTTTCCCTGGGCTGCTCCCACCTTCTGGCCAGCTTGTTGACATCTGTCCCCCGGCCTCTGGATGCTGCTCTTCCCACCTGGGATCTGTGGTTCCTCACCACTTCTCTGGCAGTGACCCATCCCCATCTGCTGCTCCCAGCCTCGCGTGCAGCACCTGGGCTGCGATGAATAACTCCCCTAGCTCCTGCCTGCGACTAGTCAGTCCTTCCCTCCTCCGAGCAGGAGCGTCCCTTCAGCCCTGCCCTGGAGCCGGCCTCTGGCTTTGGACAGCCAGCCCAACCCGCCTGAAAGCAGCAAGTCCCTCCCTGGCAGGGTGACCAGATGTCCCCATTTTATATCGGGATTTTTATACAATCCCGATATTTGGGCCTTTTTCTTCCATAGGCGCCTATTACCCCCCACCCCTGTCCCGATTTTTCACACTTGCTGTCTGGTCACCGTACTCCCTGGCCTTTTCCCCAGGTTGGCGGCAAGGCTTTGCCAGCTCCCTCCAGCTGAACTCCCTTGCCAAGTAGCCTCCTGCTCTGTAGGGCTCCGCAGAGCAGCCTTCTCCTGCCAGCGCCTGCCTGCCGTGAGGGTGGGACGAGGCAGCCTTCATGCTGCTCCCCGGCTCCCAACGCCTTCCCCGCTTGGTTGGGTGAGAGGGGAGCCTTGCTCTAGCTTCTCTGCAAGGTTCCTTCCCCAAGCACCATTCATTCCCAGGACCCTTAGGGCTCGATATGTATCTCTGCTGGACTCTTCCGAACCCTTCAAGGGCCGTGCCAGATGGAGGGTGGGCTGACCACTAGGCACTACTGCCCTCAGTGGTGGCCGGTCCCATCACAGCCTAGAATTCCCCAAAGGTGGCCCACAGACAGGTTCACTGGACACAGAGTTAATGTGTGTTTGGGTGTGTGATGGAGTAGGGACTGTCTGTGTGGGGGAGGGAAGATCCGGGGAGGACTTTAGGTGAGGGACAGGTGCTCAGCCTGTGACCTGAGCCAGGGAGGGGTGTCAACACCTTTGCCTGGGAAGCTGGACAAAGGAAGGGGCCGGCTGGAGGGAGTTCAGTTCAGTTTCGGTTTTGGGCTGGGTGGTTGGAATTCAGGGAATCCCAAGCTGTGGACTAAGCTTCCTGAACCCCAGAAGGACTCGACTGAGGGGTCCTGGCTGTGCCTCCAAGCTCTGCTGTAGCCTGCATTCCTGTTGTCCAATAAACGGTCTGTTTTACTGGCTGGCTGAGAGTCACTGTGAGTCCCAGGCAGAGGGGTGCAGAGCCGGACTCCCCCACACTCCGTGACAGGGTGTCACACAGGAATTAATCACATCAACGGAAAGGACAGTATCACATGGGATTGTGCAGGTATGAAATTGCAGGTACAGGAAATGTTCACTGCACCCTTAGACAGACAGCTAGGAAATCCCAGACCTGGAGGGGCAGGTCTGCTCTGGCCAGTGCAGTGCTTCATTTGTAAGGAAAGAGGTGCTGGGGATCAAGCTATGAACTGTCAGGCCCAGAGGTGCTGGGGCTCTGAACTGCCAGGCCCGGAGGTGCCAGGGCTCTGAACTGCCAGGCCCAGAGGTGCCTGAGGCTCTGAACTGCCAGGCCCAGCGGTGCCGGGGGTCAGCCCTGACAAGCCCCAGCACAAATTAAGCACTGCGCAAGTGACCAGTAAGAAGGGCATTATGGCGTCCCATGCTCAATACTCAGGGATTCTGGGTAAATGTGCTGAATTACAGGTAAAAAGATGCTCAGCTTTGTTCCCAGAGGTGCCTGGTATCAGGAAGACAAGCTGAGCTCTTGCCAGATCATAAACCATCACCGCTTTCCCAGCATTCAAGTGACCTTTATTTCCGTTAAGAGAACAACAAAAATACAAGACAGGACCTAGGGAAAGTCTCCATGAGGGAGCACGGTGTGCGTCTCCCCTGACACGGCCAAACGGCCGCCTGGCTGAGACTCTGCAGTCCCGAGAGATTAAAGGTGGAAGCACAGAAAGGAATAACAATTGCACAGCTGTATTCACCACTAATAAAGTGACGCTAACGAGGACTGACTGTAGCTCGCAATCTGTTGATGATACCCAAGCTGCAATAGGCCCCAGCTCCCCCTCCCTTCTGGGGGGATTGGCTGGGTTCATGGGAATAAATGACGTGTTTGACACTAAATCCCAGCTGTGTCCAAGGGGACATTCCAGGATAAACTCTCCCTGCAAACATCTTCCCCAGCACACTCGGAAACATGTCCCTGTGGGGCAGGACAGACTAACCCCCTCCCAGCCAATAGAAACCCAGCGGGACCCATAGAATCATAGAACCTCAGGGTTGGAAGGGACCCCAAGAGGTATCTAGTCCAACCCCCTGCTCCAAGCAGGACAAATCCCCAGACAGGTGGGGTTTTTTTGGTTTGTTTTTTTTACCCCTGTTCCCTAAATGGCCCCCTCAAGGATTGAACTCACAATCCTGGGTTTAGCAGGCCAATGCTCAAACCCCGTGTTTCACTCAAGGGGGATTTGCCCCATTGGGTGTGTGGTTCCCCACCAGCCACCCTTCAAACATACCCCCAAAGGGCACATATCTCAGCAAGCAACAGGAAGGGCAAATACCCCCAGGCAGGAGAAACCACGTCACAGCTTGACACCCCCTGGAACCAGTCCCCTGCGGCTGGCAAGGGAAACACTCGGAGATCACGGTGCCCATCACGCAGAGCCAGCCAGAGCAATTCCGCCCCACCCCTTCCCGGGTCCCCTGCACCAGAGGTGGGGGGAAGGAGAAGTGAGGCACCAGGGTGCATGCTGGGAGAGGAGCAGAAGGCAGGGGGCAGCTATGGCTGCCAGTCTCCCGTGTGCACCACCCCTTTGGTGCAGCGTGTCAAGGAGCAAACGTGAGCCGTGTTCCCTTCCTGAGCCGGGCTCTGAACCCCTTGACGTCCCCTCCACGCCTGGCCCCGCTGGAGCAGCGCTAGTGCCACCCAGAAGGCCTTGCTCCTCTCACCCAGTGCCGGACAGGGAGGGGTGCCAAGCCCCGAGCAGGCAGCCAAGGCAATAACCAGGGTCACAGGCAGGGGATCCCTTGGCCGGAGACAGAGCCTGGTGCTCACAACAGGGGATCATTATTATAGGCCCGGCTCCCGCTGTGCTCTCCATCACACTCAGGAGGGGGTGGCCTGGGGGGTGCTGCCTGCTGTTACTGGGGCAGGAGGGATGCAGGGGTCTAGACGGGGGCTCTGGCTGTCACTGCAGCCAAGCCCCAGAGAGAGCAGGGATGGGGAAGGGAGCTGGGGGAGCACAGAGCACGAGCTGATTGGTCACGTCCCACCAGGGCTGGTCCTCAACCGGCCCCAGGGGCCATTTTCTGAAAGGAGGAAGTTGCAGAGCAGGGAGAGACCCCCACCCCCCAAGTAATGCCCACCCTGCCCCAGGGAGGGCTCCTGATGGGGTGGGGCGTTGAGAGGCAGCTGTCAGAGGAGAGTGCAGTAGGATTCCGGCTCTGCATCCTGTGCAAACATCCGGTTCTCAGTGATGGGGTATTCGTCATCCGTAGTCCGAGACTGCAGGACGACATCACCTTCAGCTGCAATCCGGGGCTGCTGCAGCTGAAATAGGGAAACACAGAGTTGGCGGGTTACTGCTTTCCAGACAAATCACCCTTAGCCAGGGGCTCCGGGACCAGCCAGGTCCCTGTGGCCACCGCCACCACGGACCCGTGTGAGACGGGCACAATTAAGGATTTGCACAATTGTTTTCTCAAGGAAGAATGAATCTTGACATTTCAGGTGTCCCCGGTGCCTCCTGACCACACCCCAAGGCTGCTCAGCCCAAGCCCGAGCCCCCAGCCCTACCAGTCCAGGTCACGGCAGGCACTCACTGTGTGAGCTGGGAAAGGAGGGAGATGGGGGCACAAGTGAACCCAGGAGACCATAGTGCACAGTGCAGTTGAATAGGTGGGAAGACCTGGGGGCGTCTGAAGTGAGGGACCCCTGGCCTCCCCCAGCCAACGGGGCTTGTCTGGGAGGAGTCAAGGGAAGGAGCCGGCGCAGTGTCTGTGCACACTGCTTTGTGACTCAGCAGGACAGAGCAAAGTCCCCATGACAGAGACCGACAGCCCCAGCGTCGGACAGACGGGCAGCTCAGCGACCGCTGGCGCGGTGAGGAGAGACCACCAAGGGCCACAGACGCATCAAATGCAATTGCTGTCTCTCTGGCAGGGAGGGGCCATTCCTCCTGGCCGGGGCCAGCTGAGCTGTGGTGGGGAGATGGAACAGGGCCCTGGGCTGTCCTAGCCCCTCCAGTGCACGGGAGGGGACACCCAATGGGCTGGGCTGTTTTACCCTTCGACTCAATATGAGCCATTGCAGGGAATCCTGCCCTTACCGGCACATGCCAGGGCTGAACCGCGGATCCATTGCGCTTCCGGCAGCATTTCTGGGCACAGCAGTGCTCAGCCTCCTGTGCAGCCAGGTCCCAGCAGCTCCCCTGCCCCACGATGCCTGTTGGATCCGCCGGGTCCAGGATGATGGGCCTGAAATTCAGGGAGACACACAGTCACGGTGCAGACTCCAGCCGGGCAGAGACAGGGGGTGCTGCAGAGCCTGCAGACCAGCTGGGCAGAACCCTGCTGCTGACCCCTCCGGCTCCATCCTGCTAAGCTCCCGTCTGGTCCTTCCTAGGACACGGTGCAGCTAGTTAGTGGCTGGCCAGACATCCCAGAAGTTCTTCGCCTGCTTTAGCTGCTCTCTGCCAGCCCTGGCCTAGCCCTGAGCTCCAAGGCCTGGCTCTCTCCGTTCTCTCAGACCCCACCCGCCAAGGCAGAATGAAGACTGAGTCCCTCCTGTTCCCTCCTCCACCAGTGCCACTTCCCCAGCCTCTCCCACACACCGTGTGTTAATAATTATTGCCACTGCCAGGATTCACCAGCACTGGGGTGTCTTGGCCACTCAGAGCATCAAAGCCCTGCCCCACTTCATGCTGGGGCTTCTCTCGTTCTCCTTGCCCCGGGGTGCTGTGTCTGGGTCGTCAGCAGCGAGTTTCACACACATAGGGAGCTGTGCATGGGGGGATCACAGGCAGGGCCCCATTGCCACGGGGACAGGGAGCCGGGATGCACACACAAGGGTGGGGTGGGGTTTGCAGGCACCTGGGTTTGCGGAGCTGAGACTCCAGGTACCATCTCAGGGTTTCATTCTCAAAGCCGTAGTTGATGGTCCAGTAGACACAGAGATGCTTGTACTGCCGGATCAGCTCCAGCACCGTCCGGAAGCCCTCGGCCATGTTGAAGGCTGGATCCCTGCTGTCCTGCTCCCAGGCGTAGACAGACAGGAGCTCCAGCGCGTACTGGGGGGGCAGGGACTCCCCCTTCCCCAGCTCCTGTTTGTGGGGAAGGACGTACTGGATGGACAAAAGAAACAGAGGTGAGACCGACAGGCAACAAACCCTCATTCACCCCTAATCCGCGCCCTGAAATCCACTCAGAAAAGCTGGGAAGGGCTGGGAGACAGGGCAGCCGGGGCTGGGGCAGGGGGAGCTCCCGGCAGCAGGGCCCTCTCCAGGGTACCTTGGTGCCCGCCGGGCCTCCAGCTGGATATTCCCAGCAGGGCTCTGTCCCCCAAGAACGGGGGGAGCCTGTGCAGCTGCTGTACCTGTTTGTACCAGCGTTTCACCAGGCGGATCAGACTCTTGAGTTTGGTGGGCAGAGCCATGATGAAATTCCTCTGCAGCTCGGTGAAGCAGGGGGAGAACTCGCTCCCTTCGGGATCGCTCTTTGTCAGACTGATGTACACCTCGGGGGCAGGTTTATAGCCTCTGTACAGCTGGCCTAGCAGAGAACCAACACAGGCGTGTAACCCTGTATGTACCCCATCCCGAGTGCTGCGGGTGGCATGGCCACCCCCCACCCCGCTCCCTGTGCCCACTACTCCGAGTGGGGCCGGGCGTTGCCATCACAGACCCACTGCCCATCGGCTCCTGACCTTTCCCTGCGATTTTCTCTTCCCCTTCCCGTAGGAACGGCTTTGCATGGCAGAGGGATACAATTCACCCTGCTCACTCCCACCTCAGATTGTTTTTTGAATGGAAGGGGAAAGTGAAGGGGCCAGAGTCCATCCCGAGCAGGGGCCGGTCCTCACGGCGGGCTCCTGCCAGGTGTGCCCTTGGCCGGGCTGGGGCATGGCCCAGCACATCGCCCTTGGCCTGGCTGCGGCGGGCCCAGAGAATTCATGCAGCTTGTGATGATTGTTTCTGGAGGCCCCTCAGGCCTGCTGGCAGATCAGAGCAGCTCTGAGGCGATGAGCCGCTCTCGGGGGCGGGGGGCGAGATGGGCAGGAGGGCACAGTCACCAGAAAGGAGCAGGATTTGGCAGCGGGACCGAGGGGAGTGGGGCTGGGAGTGCTAGTCCTTAGCTGGGTCCAGACTGTAACCCGGGTCCTCCCCCGGCCATGCATTGCCCCTCACACTCGGCCCCTCCTTCCCACTGAGCTGTGCGAGAGCTTGAAGCTTTGAGTAGCCTGTTGTAGGAGGCTCCACTCTCTGAAAGTCCTGGGAGTCATTCAGACAAGGCTCTTCCCTGAGCGCCATGTGGTGTCCTCCAAACGCTGCCTGCTTGCTCCTGAATGGAGCAAATTTAAACAGCGACTAACAACCCCCCCCCGCCCCCCACCGCTATTGGCTGGTGCCTCTGTTCTCAATCCCAGGTGGGCAGGACAAGCGAGAGGAAGAGAAGCAGTTTAGGGGAGGTACAGGAAACACAATCCCTGGATGGTGCCTTCTCCTGATGAGGGCTAGTGCACAAGGAGGAGATCTGGTGTGCATGTGTGATGGCCACCTTCTTGACCTGGGATTGAACTGGGGTCCTGCAGAACTACAAGCATGGTACAGTGTGAGCTAGAGCTAAAACGTACGGTAACAGACTCCTCTGCTCTGCGGAGTGGATACAGAGGGGAAGCCGTAACCCACACTGACCAGTGGGTGAGGCACATCCATGTGCTTAAACATCCACGTGAATTTACACCTGCAAAGCTAGACACATGGGATAAATTTGCAAATCATAGTGGGGGAGTTTGGCCATGGGATTCCCCTTAAAATCTCCCAGTGTCACGTGCTTACAACCCAGCACAGCCCAGAGAGCATGGAGCCATCGCTATCTCGAAAGTAGCAACAGCTCTGGCAATGCACCGTGGGAATCCAGAGAGTCTAGATGGTCATTGAGAAACACAGCCCCTGCCCTGGGAATCCAAACCAGTGCATCTTACCTAGAGCGTCGAAAGCCGGCAGCACGTCAAAATCAATATGTTCGTCCGTGGTTCTAGATGTTAGGGTAAAAGTGAGCACACGGGGGTTCTCCCACTTTGTTTTCTTAATGCTCAGCACTAGGTCTGTTCCCAGGGACTCTCTGCACTCCTCCAGCCTTGTCTGGATTTCATCAATGATTTTTTTCCGTTCTGCTTTCAGGGCCCGGAAATCTGTAATCAAGCTGACAAACACGACGAGGTCCACATCGGAGACGTCTTTCAGGGCCGTGCCCTTCCCCGACGAGCCAGCCTGGAGACACAGAGAGAGAGGTCCCACTCAGTCCTTCCGCAGAGAGCTCAGCTGTGGCCCACCCGCACGGAGGAGCTGCCTCCTGTGCCACCCTGGAGACACCCCCTGTGGGACATCCCTCAGCTCCCTGACGAGTACATGGCGGGATCCGGGCCAAGCCGATGTGGTTTTGGCCGGTGGCTGTGGCAAACTGAGTCCTGGCCTTGGGACTGAGCATCGGAGGAGCAGGGAAAAGAGGCTTCCCCAAGAGTTAGGGCTGATTCTGGTCTCAGTCACAGGGGTTTTACATAGCGTGGATCTCAGCCGCGTCCCTCCCGCCGATTCAGGCCCTTGGTCAATTCTTCATTTGACTTCAGTAGGCGACTCACATGAGTAACTGCCCCCCAGTGGGAGGAAGAGTGGTCTGGGAGGGGAAATCTGATAAAGGACAGGGCCTGGTGATCTAGCATTGGTGAGGCTGGAGGCCCAGAGTAGGTGCCAGTCGTTAGTTAAGGGCCCTGGCCAGGGCTTCCAGGGAGGGGCGGAGGGGTCCCCAGTGGGGTAAGAACCATTTGAGCCTGGAAGGGGATTGGCAAAAGTGAGTTATTTTTGTTTGAAGCCCTACATATCTCTGGAAGGGGCCAACCCTCACTGGGGCTCGGCCAAGGATTCCTCCAACCTCACTTGTTACAAGCCTGGAGGAGACCATGTGCAAGCACCGCCTGAGCTGCGTGTTTCCAACTGCTTCAGTGCATGCAGCTCGGCAAGTTTTCAAAAAGAATTTAACAGATTCTTTGGATGTGACGTATTACCAGGCCCTGGGGCCTCCCACCCCGGCTGGGGGCTGGCCAGAGTGATGGCCAGGGGCCCAGCCGGGGCATGTGGGATCAAAAGAAACAGCCTGGGGGGGCTGGAGTGGGGGCAGGGGCCCAGCCGAGGCTACCCATCACCCTAAAAGTGACTCCGCTCCTCTCCCCCAGGCCTCTGCGAGGTCACTGCCTTACCCCATAGCCAGAGGGACTAACCAGTGATTTTAGTGCAAATCCGGGTTTTCCGGTTTTCGCCACGGCCATTCTCCACCCTTGACTCTGGCCTGCTGCACCGCAGACCCCGAACCTCGTGTCCCAGGGGGCCATCGCTCGGGGGGTCTCCCTAAGGGAAGGGCCATTCTGCAGGTATTTTGCCTGCCCTCTGGCTCTCCCCAGACACAGCCCTGCACAAATATCGACAGTGACCATCTGTCCCCCATTTCCCCACACTGGAGTCCTGCACCTGGGAACCAGCCCCACCTTCCCTCTCGCTCGCCCTTCCTCAGACACAGGCAGAGGGATCCCCAGCCCTGCGCCCTGATTCACAACAGCATCACCCTAGCTGTAGTACACTCACCATTGAGTACACTCACCTCTGGACTGTTCCCCCTCCCCTTCCCACTCCCCCCAGTGCCTGGAGAGGCAGGGTCAGGCCGCTCCGTGCACCCCATCTCCATCGCTCACCTTAACCACCTTCAGCACCCGCATTGCAGAGCCGGAGTTTCTGAAGCAGTTTTGGGTCAGAAATAGGAAGATGGTGTGAATGGCTGTGCTGATCTGGGTCTTGAAAACTCTGTTGGGCTGCAGGTCGTTGCTGATGAACGTATCGAGTTCCTCAGCTGGCGTCTGGTAGAGCCCCATGATTGGTGGTGGTGAGGAGACAACAACAGGGACTAGCCTGTGTGCCCCTGGCAGAGTGGGACTGTCTCTTGCGCCTTCCGGACTGTAACTGGCCCTGGGTGGGGAGGGGAACAGCAGCTGCAGAGGGTAGGTTGCTGCACAGAGGCCTCGCCTCCTTTCATTTCCTCAGCCCTCTGATCAGTTTCGTTTCTCCCACGCTGCTCCTGCCCCAGGAATGCTTTGGAGTCCACTGCCCTGCACCCCACTTCCTGGCTGTAAGCTGGGATCTCTCCCTGCCTTCCCAGAACTGCTCCTGTGCAGAGCTCAGCAGGCCTGTTCGTTGCTAGGCATGCAGAGCCCTGGCAGGGTGACTGCGCAGCTCCACCGGTACTGTGGCTCAGTGATTTCACATCACGTTTTCACTTTGCAAGTTCCAGATGGTTGCAGGCCAGCTGGATTCTGACAGTCCTGCCCTGTTTTTCCACATCCTGCATCATCACCAGTAATCCAGGGTCCGCAGGCCAAACTGTGTCCTCCCCTCTCCTGCATTCCCCTCCCAGGGCTGGCGCAGGAGTCACTGACTGGCCCTGGAACGGGAATTTAGCCAGTCAGCCTGTTGCTGGTGCATCAGGAGTAGAGCGACCACACATCCCATTTTGGCCGGGACAGTCCCTTTTTTAAGCCCTGTTCCGTCCCTCCTGACTGTTTTTGGCAAAAGTCGACATTTGTTCCGTTTGCTCTTGCCAACTTGATCAGTCGACAAGAGCAAATGGGACAAATACCCACCTTTGTCAAAAAGTGGGGTGGGAGGAACGTGCGGCGGGGGAGGCGGGCGAGCAGCGATGCCAGCCCTGCACAGGGGGGCAGGCAGGGCTCGGGCGAGCAGCAACACCAGCCCCAGCCTTTGGGAAATAGGGTCACCCTATGTAGTATGTGCATGGCTGCTCGCCCAACCCCTGCCTGCCCCCCCGTGCAGCAGCAGTCTAAAAAGCAAACAGCATGTTGGGAATCATTAAGAAAGGGATAGATAATAAGACAGAAAATATCATATTGCCGCTGTATAAATTCCTGGTACGCCCACATCTTGAATACTGTGTGCAGATGTGGTTACCCCATCTCAAAAAGGATGTATTGGAATTGGAAAATGTTCAGAAAAAGGCAACAAAAATGATTAGGGGTATGGAACAGCTTCTGTATGAGGAGAGATTAATAAGACTGGGACTTTTCAGCTTGGAAAAGAGACCTCTAAGGGAGGATATGATTGAGGTCTATAAAACCATGACTGGTGTGCAGAAGTAAATAAGGAAGTGTTATTTACTCCTTCTCATTACACAAGAACTAGGGGTAACTCAATTAAATTAATAGGCAGCAGGTTTAAAACAAACAAAAGGAAGTATTTCTTCACACAATGCACAGTCAACCTGTGGAACTCCTTGCCAGAGGATGTTGTGAAGGCCAAGACTATAAAAGGGTTAAAAAAAGAATTAGATACATTTATGGAGGATAGGTCCATCAATGGCTATTAGCCAGGATGAGCAGGGATGGTGTCCCTAGCCTCTGTTTGCAAGAAGCTGGGAATGGGTGACAGGGGATGGATCACTTGATGATTACCTGTTCATTCCCTCTGGGGCACCTGGCATTGACCACTGTCGGTAGACAGGACAATGGGCTGGATGGACCTTTTGTCTGACCCAGTATGGCCGTTCTTATGATCTTATGTTCATCTGCTTCACATTAATGGGGTATGTCATGGAATCCCAGGCGATGCTCTGGAATTGCTCCCCACAAAGCCAGTCAGGACTTTGGGGAGCCTCCTCTCCCTTGGAGCAGACTGTCCCCAGGGCAAGAGGCTCACACGGCTTCACCTCCTGGGTCTCTCCTTGGAGCATTCAGCATATGCCCCTCCGTGCGCTTCCCACAGCAAGTCTGCCCAGGCAGGGTCCTGGGGAAGCCACAGGGATCTGCACCCCCACTTCGCAGTCAGACGTGACTCTCAGCCAGCCAGTAGCACAGAGGTTTATTCGATAGCAGGAACAGGGTCTAAAACAGAGCTTGTAGGTACAGAGAACGGGACTCCTCAGCCCCGTCTGCCCTCACTTCCCATCTCCAGCCAGCTCCCAACTGAAACCCCCTCCAGCCCTCCTTTCTGGCCTTTGTCTCTTTCCCGGGCCAGGAGGTCACCTGATCTCTTTGTTCACCTTTAGTTATTCCCTTGCAGGGGGGAAGGGCCCCGGCCATTTGTTGCCAGGATACAGAGTGTCGGCCATTAATGCACACTGGAGACTTAAGAAATGCAGAGGGGAAACTGAGGCACCCACCCAGTATTCAGAGGAAACATTAAGAACAGTCCCACTTCGTCACCAGGATATTCTTGGTTGATCTCCCCAGGCTGCTGGGTGTCCCTGAACCCCTCAATCCCGGTCTGCGTCTACTGTGGCTGAAACAGGGAAACACAGCAGTTGGGGATTGCTCCTACCCAGAGGAGTCAATTTTCCCATCTTAGCCCCGGGGCTCTAGGATCAGCCAGACCCTGGGGCTGCCACAAACATGGGCCCGTGTCACAGGCACCGTGTTTGTTTCACCTGACAAGCGGGACTGTCTGTCGGGAGGAGCACTCTTGTCCTTGGGAGGTATCTGCAGTGTCCTGGTGACACTGCTGGGGCGCTGGGGCCAGCCCTCACTCCCACCCTGCCAGGAGCCCAGCTGGGGAGTGGGGGGAATACAGGACATGCAGGGCGGAGGGCTCGGGAACCTGTGCTGGGAGAAGGTGGAGCAGGGGCTCCCCCATTCCCGGAGAGCAGAGGGAGAGCGAAGGGCCAAGCCCTGCCCAGAGGACAGAGGGGGCTGCACAGGGGTTGCAGGGAGACGGGACTGACCCCCAGAGCAGGATGACTCCCCTGAGGTTACCCTGCCTGCACCGAGTGCAGTCTGCCTCTGGGCGGGATTGCGAGAGGCCTTGCGGCGAGGGGAGGGGGCTCCCCGAGGCCTGGCCCATCTGTCCCCTTGTGCATGGGGGTGGAGGTTGGCCCCGGTTCTACCGGAGCCCCTCCCACATGGACAGGGAGTCCTGCCCTCACCAGTGCAGGCCAGGGCTGGAGTGCGGATCCAGTGGGCTTCCGGCAGCATCGCTGGCCACAGCAGCACGGCCATGCAACTAGGTCCCAGCTGCTCCCCTCCCCCACGATCCCCAGGTCCAGGATGATGGGCTTGAAATGGAGAGAGACACGGAGTCCTGGTGCAGCCTCTAGCCGGGCAGAGGCAGGGACACCGCAGCCTGGCCAGGCTCCACGCTGCCCCCGCGCCCACGGGCTCTGTACCGCTTAGCTCCCGTCTCACACTGACCTGGCCAGCCAGGCCTCCATCTCCTCCCAGCTGCCCAGTGCATACGTGGCTCTCACGGCTCTCCAGCGGCCCCTCACCCACAGCACCCCAGGGTGGGATCAGGCCCAGCGCTACGGGAGCCTGGGGGGAGGTGCTGCCTCCCTGGTGACCCGCTGAGCCCCAGAGCTTAGGGCAGCGCTGAGCCCTGCCTTGCAGCGGTGCTGCACTGGTGCCTCAATCCCCACCCCAGGCACCATCCCCTCCCTGGCCCAACCCACCTGGCAGCACCCTCCCAGCTCCGCCCCTTTCCACCTCGATCGCCCCCAGCACCTCCCCCGCCCAGAGTGGTGCAGAGCAGCTGAAGTGTCTGGGGAATCGGAGCCGGGAAATACATGGGAACATGCGGCAGGGGCTGGCACGTCCCAGATCTTGGGTGCTCAGCTCCATCCTCTTTGGAACCTCCTTTCAGGTAGTTGAGAGCAGCTATCAAATCCCCCCTCATTCGTCTCTTCTGTAGGCTAAACAAGCCCAGTTCCCTCAGCCTCTCCTCATAAGTCATGTGCCCCAGCCCCCTAATTATTTTTGTTGCCCTCCACTGGACTGTCTCCAATTTATCCACATCCTTCTTGTAGTGGCAGCAAAGAGTCCTGTGGCACCTTATAGACTAACAGACGTTTTGGAGCATGAGCTTTCGTGGGTGAATACCCATCCGACGAAGTGGGTATTCACTCACAAAAGCTCATGCTCTAAAACGTCTGTTAGTCTATAAGGTGCCACAGGACTCTGCTGCTTTTACAGATCCAGATTAACACGGCCACCCCTCTGATACTTTCTCTAGTGGGGGGGCCCAAAACTGGATGCAATACTCCACATGTGGCCTCACCAGTGCCGAATAGAGGGGAATAATCATGTCCCTCGATCTGCTGGCAATGTGCCTACTAATGCAGCCCCATATGCCGTTGGCCTTCTTGGCAACAAGGGCACGCTGCTGACTCATATCCAGTTTCTCGCCCTCTGTAATCTCCAGGTAATGGGCCATTAGGGAAAACAATAGGCCTTAGGAAAAGCTTATCTTCCCCCGCTCCCAGCCTTCCTGAGAATGTTTACTCTGACTCTGCAAGGTCATGTGACCAGACCACATGTCTCCGGACTCCATTTTGGCTGCCTGCATTTTTCCACAAGCTGGGCTGGGGACTGGTTTTGGAGCAAGGGGTTACCTTGCTATATAAGGGAGTGACACCCCCACAACTGAACACCTAAGAAAAGCCTCGAAAGAAAAGGGCTTGGAACGGGGGTGGGGAGCCCAAGCTGCAAAGCAAGAGCAGCTTGTGCCTTGAGAATCTGCAAGCCAGATTGTATCATCAGTCAGGGTGAGAGATTGTTAATTCAAATCCTATCCTTCTAGTATATTAAGCTTAGTTTGCATTTCTATTTATTTACTAGGTAATCTGCTTTGATCTGTTTGCTATCCCTTATAGTCACTTAAACTCTATCTTCTGTAGCTAATAAACTTGGTGGGTTTTTTTGCTTTATCTAAAACCAGGGTGCCTTTGGAGAGCCTGGAGAAAATCTCAGCTTGGTTTAACACAAGCATATTGTGAATCTCCTTCCCACATCGAGGGGAGGGCGAACTCTATGAGCTCACATTGCACAAATCCTTGTGCAGTGCAAGATGGTACAATTTTGGGTTTATCCTCCAGAGCCGGGGTACATGCCTGGGGAGCTGGGAAACCAGCTGGTGTCTGCTGGTTGCACTCAGGTAACTGAGTTTGGGGGAGTGACGCTACCTGCTGTTGTGTGGGTGATAGTGGGGCCTGGGTGAGGCTGGTTGTGTATCCAACCAAGGAAGCAGTGTGAGCAGGGCCAGCCCAACTGAGTGGTTAGAGGAGCACAGCGGTTTCTCACAGCTCCCAGACTGCACCCCAGGCTGACAACCCTCCTCTCAATTCTAGCTCCACAGCAGTGCCCAGCAGCCAGGACCAGCAATTGCATGGAAAGTGCTGCTCAACCCTGGCATGGAGCATGCTCGGTTGCTCTGTGGTGCTGATGCAGGTGAGATCTGGTCACAGGTAGCAGTTGTGAGGGTCTAGAGCATGCTCACTGCAGATGGACGCTTCCGAGAGCTGAGCTGCAAAGTTCTAGCACGTCTGCACTGTGTGTGTGAAAGGGAGATTTTTTTTCAGAGGCTTCTGACTTGGCCGAAGTTGGGGCCATTTCCATGGGGTGGCAAAAGGCATCTCCCAGCCCCCGGGTGAGCCACCTGCTACATTTCCAGCCCCTGCTCCAAAGCCTCAGGGTGCTAGAGCTTCTCAAAGAAAGGGTTACAAGAGTTCTCTTAACAGGGGCACAACAACACATTTTTCACAATCTCATCCTCAGAACCACTTTTTCCTGAAATGTTCCCAGAAAAATTCAGCGTCTGACACCCAACATGGGAAACTTCAACCCAAACAGCTAACGCCTGACACTGACACAACGGAAAACAGGGGCTTAGAATGGAAGCGTCATAGAATCATAGAATCTCAGGGTTGGAAGGGACCTCAGGAGGTCATCTAGTCCAACCCCCTGCTCAAAGCAGGACCAAACGTCGGGCAACCTTAACTGCGGGCAGCACTTCCTGCCCCAGCTATCATGGGGTTTTTAATGTCACCTCCTCCTAGAGCACCCCTGATCCCCCAAGGGTGGTACAGCCTCTTATTCCTCCTTCTGCAGGGCATGGTGATCCTCCGTGGGACCGAGGGGCCTTTACACTCAGCGTCTCCACCTAGTGCTGGGTCAGCCACTGGTTAGTCAGCCCCTACAACCTCTGGCGTGTCGCACTTTATTGTTAGGGGAACCCAGGACCAGCAGATAATGAAGAGAAACGACGTTTATTCCCAGAAAAGATCGGGGTGAATTAAAAGAAGGAAACGGGACCCGACTCATAACCAACCCACCATGCCGCTCTAAGCACCAAATGCCACAAACAGAGTAGCAAGGCCGCCTTGCCCCTGGCGCCTCCCCACTGCCTCAGCTGGCTGGTGGAGTGGGAGCTCCGGGAGAGGGGCTGGGATCCCTTCTCTCGCTTCTGGGTGCAGTGGGTCCCTGGTGGAGTCAAGCCCTGGCTGCCCCTGGCTAAGGGTTGCCAACTTTCTCATCACACAAGAGGGAACACGCTAGCTCTGCCCCTTCCCACCCCCTGCTCACATTCCCTCTCCCTCTGGGGCTGGCTCTCCCCCACCCTCACTCTCTGAGCTGGAGCAGGGGGTTGGGGTGAGGGCTCTAACTAGGGGTGTGGGCTCTGGCGTGGCACCAGGGATGAGGGGTTTGGGGTGCAGGAGGGGGCTCTGGGTTTATGGGGGGGCTCATGTCTGGGGCAGGAGGTTAGGGCGTGGGCTTACCTCGGGTGGTTCCCAGTCAGCGGCACAGCGGGGCTAAGGCAGGCTCCCTGCCTGTCCTGGCACCGCGCTGCGCCCTGGAAGCGGCCAGCAGGTCCGGCTCCTACGTGGGGGGCCCAAGAGGCTCCACGCGCTGCTCTCACCTGCAGGCACCGCCCGTATGCTGCGTCCCCTCTGGCTGCCGGGCGGCCAGCTCTCCTCACAAACACTGTCCCTGCCCCACTCAGTGCCCGTCAGGCTCTCCAGGGCCTCCAGCTGGTCACCCAGTTTGTCCACTGAGCTCCTGGCTTGGCCCCCACAGGCTGCCTGTGTCTCTCCGGCACAGACTGAACAGGCTGGCAGCACTGAGGGCCATAGTCTCTGTGCTGCTGTCTGCAGGACCTACTTCTCCCAAGCCTCCAGCCTGGCAGGGGGAATAAACTCTCCATGCAGCCACCCTTTCCCCCCCCCCCCCCGCTCCTTCCTAACAGCATCCCCCAGGGAAACAGATCCATTCTCCCCTCAAGTACCTCTCGTCTTTCCTGCCCTGCTGTGGAAACCCAGCAGGACCCATGGTGAACGGGCATCACAGTTACATTCATTTTGATGGAATAAATGGGCCCAGAGCCTCAAAGGTGTTAACACGAGCCTGTCAAACGGTCGCTGTGGTTCGGGGCTTTGGGATGCAGAGCTCTCGGCCTGCTCAGCTCCATGGCAAACAGACCAGTACGTGTTTTGTTAACAGCTTTTATTAAGAATACCGAAAAAGAAGGAAAAACGTTAAAGGATCTGAAATGTCAAGTATTAAGAACGCTTTGATTTTAACAACGTCCCTGCTTCCCTTTCCATTAGCAGTAGAAAGTCTGTAGCTAGAAGAACCCTGTCTGATGGCTCTAGGCTGGTAACAACTGTCAGTTTGGGGAAGGAGGGAGGGGGGCGAAAGTGAGTTGAGCTGGGCTGGAGATGGAGCTGTTGCAGTTAAAGTGCCAGCCTGCTTCCTTTAAGGCAAAACACACACAAGGGCTGAGAACAGAACAGCACAGAGACAAACTGCAGCCTCTGTCTCTGGTGCTGACTCTCATTTGCAGCCTCACTGCTGGAGAAACCCGCCCAGCACACGGTCCGATCAGCCGCTCCTGGTAAACTCGTACCAGCATCGGACGATTTAGGGCATTGCTTTTAGCCGCCTCTTTGGACAAAGGCTCCCAGCAGTGATGCAAAATGTGCAGTCGTGGGCGGCTAAGCCAGACTCTTGTTAAGCAGAAGGCAAAAGGCGAGGGGTAGGAAAGAGAAAGTCTTTTCTTTTCAGCCCCCTCCCTCCCTCCCCGCCAAAGGGAGTGGTGGGTGAAATAGCCCAGCCCCTCATTATTTAGGCCTGATTTCTGATGCACCCATTTTGGCTGATTGATTTCTGGCCTCACACTTCTCTTGTTTACCAGGCAAGATCTTAACACCGGCCTTGAGTTGAGTTAGGTCAGGAGGCCGCTTGGTTTAGACTAATTCAGTCTGGCTCCCTTTGCTCCCAGAACACCAACACTGATGACAACAGGCTGTGACATGTTACGAATTTTCACTCACTTCTCACCATTCAGCGCACTCCCAGGGTACATTAGTAGACCCAAACATTACAACATCACTCAAACAGGGATTTGCCCCACTGGGGACATGGTCCCCCCACCCAGTCGTCCCTCACACACACACACACACACACACACACACGCACCCCAAGCAATGAACATGGTAAATAACTCGGCAATCAGCAGAGAGGGGAAGTACCCCCGGACAGAGAGAAAATGCATCATGGACTGATGCCACCAGGGACCGGAGGGGAGGAAATGCCTGCGAATGCCAAGGGACACGCCGGGAGATCACGGCTGCCTCCCCACCCGCTGCACGGAGCCAGTCAGAGGAATTGCCCCCTGCCCTTAGGTGGACGTCGGAGGATGAAGGCTGGGCAGGAGGGGAGACGGCGCAGGGAGACGGAGGGAGACGGGCAGGGCTGTCCTCTGAAAGGAGGCAATTGGCCTTGAGATGCTCCCATTTGACTCCCAGTCTGGACACAAAGTTAATAGCAAAGCAGTGAGTGAGTCTCATTTTCCTACTGTTCTCCCCCCCGCCACACACACCCATAATGTCCCCGGGCTCTTGGGCCTGTTTCTCTCTTTCCCCAGCCCCCAGCCCCAGTGAAGCAGCGCTAGGACCTGGGGCCCCGTTCCCCCCTGCCCTGGCATCATGGCAGCAGGGAGCGAGTCCGAATGCTGCCGCTCTGAGTCAGTAGCATTTCCCACCCTCAGTGACAACGCAGGGAGCGAAGGGCTCCGGGGCCTTGTCTACACACATCGCACTGGGGTGAGATCGTCGACGTAGTGCAACCGGAAAAGCTATTCCAGTGGAGTGCACTCACAGCGGGCACCTCACGGGGCCGCACTCCACATTGCTAAAGCATGGTGCATTGTGGGTAGGTATCCCAGCATCCTCCACGCCCCAGCTGGCTCCCTGCCTTATGGGGAGTTTTGCTGTGTATTGACACCCCCTGGCATTGTAGGGAACTCTGGGAGTCTGGGATTTAATGCCAGGATTCCCTCACCTATCCCATAATTCACCTTGCTGCCAGAGAGAGGCCGCGCTGCTCTCCATTGCTAGAGGAGGACGCGCCATCCTGTTGTTGTCGGAAGGGCCTGGCAGGCAGGTGGGCTCAGCAGAGGGAGTCGCACAAGGCTCACGGGGAGCATCAGGGTGAATGCAGACAGACATGGGAATGGAGCTGCACAGGAGACCTGTCCTTGGAGGGGGCGGGATGAGGACGTAATGCTCATGGGGGCAGGGTGGCAAGTTGGGGCACTGGGTGGAATGGTCCCAGGCCTGGCTCACTCTCAAGAGCAGCCCACAGCTGGGGAGTTCTCTCCTCTGATTGCCCAGGAGCACAGGACAGTGTGGGAAAGGGAGGCTCCAGTGTTCCCATCCACTCACGGGCAGGGGGACCATGACACATGGGGACTACGGGAACTGGCCACATCCTCCCGGAGAGGAGACCAGCCCAGCTCCCATGGCTCAAGGTAGCATGAAAAGTAGGAATGGAGGGAGCCCCCAGAATTCCCCCCTTCCTGTCCACAATCCTTCTGCCCCCCAGCTGGGGCTGTCCCCGTAGGGAGGGCTGGAGAGGTGTCTCAGAGGATGGTGCAGAGGGACGGCTGCTGGATGGCCATGGCTTGGTTACTGGTGCAGGCGCTGGTGTAGGCTGGCCCAGGCTGAGGTGCTGAGGCCGGATGTTCTTGTGCTCCAGTGTGGATCTCAAAGCCCCTGCTCCCTTTGGGGGTTTGCTCAGGCTGGAACAGGAGCACACAGATATTGGGGATCAGTAAAGAGCCAGCGGCTGCCCCCCATTGGCGCCAGATCTCGGGCGCCAGCAGGGGCCCCTAGTGCTGCATCATGTTGTCTGGGGATAACGGAGGGCAGATGGCATCCCAGCCAGCCAGGGAGAAGAGCTGATTTTCGAGGGGAGCAGCCATCTCAGGCTGCTGGCACCTCCTGGCCAGACCCTGCTGGGATCAAGGTGTCCAGACTTGGCAGTTCTGGGCCCAGATTTGGCAGCAGCCTGGGTCCTAAAAGTCACTGCTCCTCCCTCCCCCGTGTTAGGTCTCTGGGGATGGAGGAGCTGCCGGGGGTGGCGGGGAACAGCAGGGACGGGGAAGGGCGAGGGCCTGGCTGACCTCAGGAGAGAGAGGCTGTATCTGCAGCAGCCTCCCCGCAGGGTGCCCAGAGCCCTGGGTCTGGGTCTGGGGCTCACACCCCACCTCCCCTGGCGAGATGGCGCTGTCACCCTGACGGGGGCTCCCCCAGCCCGGCCACTGCCTGTCTGCAGGGAACGCGGTCAGGGAGCGACTGCCTGGCAAAGCCAGTGCCACTGAGCAGACAGGGCCTTGGGAGGGCACCAGTTGGGCGGAGACGGGAAGCACAGGGCCAGGGTGAATGGAGCAGGGGTGGGGGCATCCCCAGGCTGGGCCTGTGCTGCACAGGGGTGCAGAGCGAGCTCCTTGGACAGGATCGGAGACACTGTGGTGACGCCGCGCTCACCGGCACGTCCCAGGGCTGCACAGGAACGCCGTAGAGGTCCATGCAGCATTGCTGGTGACAGCAGCGCTCAGCCTCCTGTGCCACCAGGTCCCAGCGGCTCCCCTCCCCCACGATCCCTGTCGGATCCGCTGGGTCCAGGATGATGGGCCTGAAATGGAGCGAGACAGGAAGAGTGGCGGTGCTGACTGGCTGGGCTGCAGGGGGCACGGCAGTGCGGCTGGGCACACGCTGCCCCCTTGCCCATGGGCGCCGTCCTCTAGGCGCTGTTGGCTGTCGGTCACTCAGCAGGGAGGGCTTGGCTGCAGCTCACCCCAGGCTCTCCCCACCCGTCCCATCCCACGATCCCGAGTGCGAGCCCTCTGCCCGCCCCCTCCACTCCCACAGGGGCTATCAGGGCCCCACCCCTCTGCTCCCTGAGCCCAGTGACGTTCGCCCGCCTCATCCCCAGCAGCCGCGCTGCCCACTCTGCAGGGACGGGATTTCCCCCCCTGCTGCAGCCAGACTCCCTACCACAGCTACCCTCCCGCCACTGCAGCCCCACCCAGCAGCTCTCATTGGCTGCCTTCCCCACTGCCCCACCTCCTGGGGGGGCATCCGACACGACTCTCACAGGAGGGGAGGGGGGAGCCCAGCAGCTCAGGGAGGCTCCATCCCCCCACTCCTGAGAGCAATGGGGACAGGACGGTTTCTCTGGGCAGGGGTATAGGGGGGTGAAAAGCCCCTAAAGCCCCCCACAGCCTGGAAGGGGGATGGGGATCCCGCTGCAGCTCCCCGCCTGGCCTGGGAGAGGCTGGTGAGGAGCTCCAGGAGGAGCAGAGGGGAGGCAGGCAAGGGCAGAACATGTGGGGGTTGGGGGGCAGGACTGATTTGGAGGTTGGGGGCTCAATTGCTGGGCAGGGGATGGGCAGATGGGGGGTGAGAGCTGCAGCAGGGGCCAGACTCACCTGACCCAATAGACCTGGGACCCTGTAGTGCGGCTGTGGGGGTCGAGCCCCTCCAGACACCACCGTGGGCGGAGCCAGGGAGCTCTGAACCCGCCCCCCAGAGGATCAGGCGCAGCGCAGGAAGTATAAAGGCCCGACCCCAGAGCTCACTGCGAGGGCAGGTGCTGGGGAGACCAGACGCCTCTGGCCTAGCTCCCAGCTGGGACGCCTCAGTGACCTGTGGTGGACCCAAGGGCTGACCGGGCCTGCCCTGCACCAGCTACCCGGAGGAGTGGCCGAGCCTGACCCACGCCAGCGATCCCGAGGAACCCCTGGTGCTGGACCCCCCTGAGGACACCGCCCCGCCCCAGATACCTCCAGAGGGGGAGTCCGGAGGTAGCCCGGGGCAGCTCACCCTAGTCTGGCTGCAGCACTGCCAGAGCCAATGTCAGTGTGTTGCGGCCAGGATCCCCACTGACACAGCAGCGGGTCGTCTGCTGTGCTAGGGCCTGGGCTGGGACGCAGTGGAGGGGGAGGGCCTGTGTCCCCCTTGCCACCCACCCCACGGGTGCCCGTCTCCCCCTCTCCCAGGCCACTGTGTCTATCCTGTTCTTGCTCAGCCCCTGACTCACCCTTGCCCTGCCCTGACTAGGGCCTGGGCTGACGACGAGCTGTGTCGTTTCTGCCCTCACAAAGGCCGCGGAGGAAGACTAGACCCTGCTAGAGCTCTTCCCAAACGTAGTGAGGTGGTGGGGGTCCCCACCGCCCCAGAGAGAGGCAAGTCCTGGCTAACCTCTCTACAGACCCACACGGAGGGTGGGGGGGTGGCGGGCTGAGGGTGACACTCAGAAAACAGATCGAAAATCACAGTAGCATCTTTTTTTTTTTTTTAAATCATGATTTTTTGGGATCTGACTCAGGAGTTTTGATCTCCTGAGATTGGCCGTGCTGGGATCAGATGAGCTGCAGGTAAAAGCCAGGTTGAATTGCTGGGGAGGTGATGGGGGGCAGCTGCAGGACTCGGGGGATGTGGAGCTGTGGAGCTGGGGTTACAGCATGAATTGCCTGGAAGGTTTTGCTCTGGGGAGGAGCTGCAAGCTCCCCGCGCCATCAGGCAGCACTGGCTACAAATCTGTGTCATTCGTTCATGAGTGGGTCTCGTCGCGAGAGCTCCTGTAGCCGAGCCCATCGTGGGTGGCTTACGGTGCATGGATGGGGCTGCCGGGGCTGCCTGTGGGGGTATCAAAATGAGGAAACAAACACACACACCCCATCTCCTGATTGGGGGGCAGCCCCTGATTTTTGCCACCTCAAGCTGGAGTGCTTCCGCAGAAGGAAAAAAATAATAAAAAGCCGGAGTGCCACCCCTTGAGAAATGCTGCCTCAAGCACATGCCAGGAACGCTGGTGCCTAGAGCCGGCCCTGAGCCTGGCACCTGGGGCTCAGCCCAGCCTTTCTTGGCGGGGGGGAGCCGAGATGCAGGTGCCCCAGGAGCAGTCACAGTGTCAGCTCCTCCCTGTGCCTGGGACCGCACAGCTCACCCGTAGCACCTACCCCGAGCTGGAGCCAGCAGCCTGGACGTGGGAGCACCAGGCTGCATCTCCCACCCTGCGCTGCCTGGACTGAGCCCTGAGCACGCTGTCACATCCACACACTGCTGGTGGGTTCATGGTCCCACCGGCCCTTCCCAGTGCAGACCTGGACAGGACCGCCCCCAGGGCCCGGAGCAGGAGCGGGGCGGGTGGGGATAGCCATGGGGCAGGATGTGGAGGGAAACCATCGGCCTGGGTGGGAAGCTGACCTGGCTTTCTGGAGCTGATGCTGCAGGAACCCTGCCAGGACCTCGTCTGCAAAGTTGTAGTTGATGGTCCAATAGACACAGAGATGCTTGTACTGCCGGATCAGCTCCAGCACCGTCCGGAAGCCCTCGGCCATGTTGAAGGCCCGATCCCTGCTGCCCTGCTCCCAGGCGTAGACAGACAGGAGCTCCAGCGCGTACTGGGGGGGCAGGGACTCCCCCTTTTCCAGGTACTCTTTGTATGGACGGACATGCTGGCATGGACAAGAGGAACAGAGATGAGCCTCGATTCAGTGCCCAGTTCGTGCCCCCAAATCCACACAGCAAAGGGCACCGGGGCTGGGGCAGGGGGAGCTCCCTGCAGCTGGGCCCTGCCAGTGCCAGCTCCGTCCGGGCACCATTCACCCGTCTCAGACTCAGACGGAAAAGCATTTAGTGAAGGGGCTTTGCTGTGCCAGTCAGGGCGAGTGGAAGGTGCTGGAAGGGGAAAGCGCGACCCCCCCACCTCCACCCCAGGGGCTCTGGGAAGCCTGGCCTGGCTGCTGTACCTGCTTGTACCAGTATTTCACCAGGCGGATCAGGCTTTTCACTTTGGTGCGGCGATCCACCACGAAATCCCGCTGCAGCTCGGTGAAGCAGGTGGAGAACTCGCCCCCCCGGGAGCAGCTCTGGATCAGCTCCTCGTACACCTGGGAGGGAGGCTTGGCACCCAAGGCTGGCAGGGAACATAAACACACAGGTGCATGCCAGGCTGGGCTCCATCTCTGTTTAACCTCAGCATGGCCCCTGCAGTGCAAACCTGGACCCTGGCAGGACCAGGGTGGAGGGGCAGAGGCCTGGTAGGCAGCTGGCTGGGAGCAGAGGATGATTCCCATTGGGCTGCCACTATCTCTCATGCCACCGGGTGCAGCACGAGTGCCCGTCTAACCCCTGCAGGAATTCGCGTGACACCTGAGCTGCTGGGAGCGGGCACAGCGCCTGGGGGAGGGGATCTACATTCATTTCAGGGCAGGGGCGTGTGCAGGGGAGCAAGCAGGGGCACACCCCCCTCCCCAATCAGCAGGGGTATAGAACTCTTCCGGGGCAGGGAGAGCAAGCTCCACTGGCCCTGGGGCCACCGGGGGGAGGGGGTGCCAGCTCTACCGGCCGCAGTGGGGAGAAGCAGTGTCCTCGGGGCCAAGGCTGCAGGGGTGTGGGGTGAAGAGCCGGCTCCTCTGGCCATGGGAAGCACAGAAAGTGCCCCTCCAAGAGAGGCCAAATTTTTATTCCCTGCACACCCGTTTCTGGATGTTGTACATTGCAAGGAGCGGAGTAGCAAAGATTTAGGGATCTGTGGAGAGACTGTGACACCAGGGACCCAGCAAATGCGGCTCTCCAAGGCTCAGGGCCCAGACTCTCCCCCCCAAGGAGAATCCCTGGCCTTTGGAGACAGTCAGAGAGCAGGCAGCCGTCAGAGCCCCGTGTCCCTGACCCTGGCAGAGTAGGGGCAGCAGGACGTACACAGGGCGTTGTAGGCTGGCAGCACGTCGAACTCTATGGATTCATTGAGGGTCTTGGAACTCATCATGAAGCTCAGCACCCGGGGGTTCGGCCACCGGGACTGCTCAATGAACACCTCAAAGTGCTTCTGCTGCTGGCACTTCTCCAGCATCCTCTCGATCTCCTTGATGATCCCTGCCCGGTTCGTCTCCTGATCGCTGTACCCTTTGAAGCAGCTGAGGAACACCACGAGGTCGGCATCGGAACCGCCTTTCAGGGACGTGCCTTTGCCCAAGGAGCCACCCTGCCGGGAGAAGGGAGTTAGTCCCACGTCACCTGCTGGGCCTGCCTCCCCTACCCCTCCTGCAGAGCCCTCTGAGCCTGCAGAACACAGCCCCAGACGTGCACCCGGGGACTCCTGCATCCAGCCCATCACGTCTGGCTGAGCTATGCAGACCTGTCTTGACTGCAAGACTTCAAGTGATGGAGAAGCTACCATGTCCTAGGTTACGCTGCCCCTTTGGTTAATGACACCTTCCTCCATCCCCGTTAAAAAAAGGTATCTTCTTTCTAGTCAGCTCCAGCTTCCAGCCACTGGATCTGGTTCTGCCTTTTTCTGCTAGATTAAAGAGCCGTCTGCTATACGAAATCTCTTCCCAGGGAGGTACGTGTAGCCCATGATCACGTCTCCTCCTACCCATCTTTTAGCTAAGCTAAAGAAAGGGAGCTTAGGCCAATCCTGCCAAACCTCAGATCATTCCTCGGCTCTTCTCTGAACCCTTTCCAGTTTTTTCAGCATCCAAAGTGTGAGCAGGATCCAGGAATGATCTCGCCAATGCTGTACCCAAAGTGAAAATACCACCTCCCTGTTCCAACTGCATCCACAGCCGTATTTCTGCAAATGACCGAGGGTCACAGAAGCCTTGCACTGGGAGCTGATGTTTAGCTGCCTTCCCCCATGACTCCTGAGTACTGGTCAGTCACTAATGTCCAGGATCCAGCTCCCCGCTCTGAACACATGACCTGCTGTCTTCGTTCCCAGGTGTATGACCTTGCATGTCGCTGTAGTAATGTTGTTCCAATGAGCCCAACTCACCAAGGGAGCCAGATCGCTCTGGGTAACTGACCTGTCCCCATCACTATTCACCATGGCACCAGTCTTTGGGTCATATGCAAATCTTACCGGCAGTGATTTTATATTTACTTCCAGATCACTGATAAAGCTATGGAGCAGCACTGAGTCGAGAGCAGATCCCTGCGGAGCCCACTAAAAACACACCATTGGATGACAACTCCCCGTTTACACTTGCTTTTGCACACCTATCAGTAGGAGAGCTTTGAACGGATTCAATAGCAGTTACAGTGATTTTGCACAGTGCTGATTTTTTACTCCCAGTGTCACATGGGACCAAGGCAAATGCCTGCCAGGAGTCAAAGTACATTATGTCCACACCTCTCCCAGGTGAGCACCCTAACTGCTGGGCCAGATCCACGGAGGGGAACTACGCCCAGCATTGCAAAGCCGAACTTCAGGTGTTCCACCACTTAGTGGAATCCACAGCCTGGAGTCAGGCACCCAGCCTCCCGATGCAATGCACGGGGAGAGCCAGGCACCTGAGAATGGGTCCCACTCAAAACACAGCTGGAGGAGGAGGAGCACTCCCCCAGAGTGGGAGAGCCTGTTTCAGATCCCCACTCTGCTTAATTCAGGGCAGGGCCTTGCAGGCTCCCACTGGGAGCCCAAATCACTGGCTATAGGGTATTCTGGGGTGAGACTCTCCCAATCCCTCCTGGGAATGTAGGTACCTGCAGGATTAGGCAGTTGCTCAGCAGTAGTTTTGAGGATCTACATTTTGTATTTAGGTGCCTAAAGCAGCAGTTAGATGCCTAAATCCCTTTGTGGATCTAGCCATGATTTGTTTCACAAGATCCGTTGGCCATAAAATCATGTTGACTGGCATTATGTATTCTGCCATTCCTTAATGATTGTGCTCCATACCAATCTTTCCCTGATTTTGTCTGGGACTGATGTCAGGCATCATGACTAATAGCTTTACCATCCTTATCTAGTATTGGACCTATGCCATATGCTAGGATTTGATTTATTTCTGAAATATTTAAAGAATTCCTTCTCATTGTCCTTAACCCTATTGGCCATAGAGTGTTCATTGATACCTTTAGCTTCCCTTATCTATTGTCTGCAATTCCTAACTACAAGTTTGTACTCATTGATATATATATATCAATATATATAAAATTGGTCCTTCCACCTTCCCTCTCAACCATGATGTTTTTTTAACCAAAGAAGGCTTTGTACATAATTGCAGATCCCTTGGGCATGTAATAAAGCATCCTTAAACAGCACCTAATTATCATTCATATTTTTATGTTTACGTTTTTCCTCCTCTTCAATTTTGCTCAGGACTGTTTTCAGCTCTAGGAAACTGGCCCTCTTAAAGCACCAAGTCTTTATACTGGTTGGGACTATCTTTTGTTTGCACAGAGCAAATTAAATTTGATCATGATCACTTGCACCTAGCTAGCCATCAGGTTTTAGTTCAGTGATCATTCATCTTTATTCTTCAGAATGAAGTGTAACATAGAATTCCCCTGAGCTGACTGTGAGGCTTTTTGCATTAGAAAGTTCTCAGCTATAATGATTAGAAACTCAAAGGATGTTTTTCCCATGGCAGCATGAGCCCTGCAGCATGTGCCCCCCTCACCCCGATCAACCCCCCCCCATGATAAAGCAACTCTTTCTAGAGAGCTGTTCAAGGAGCTGCTCACCCTGTGCCTTCATCTGATTTTGACTGTAGCAGAATGCACAGTACCTGCCTTGGAACAGATCACAGATCCATGTGCACCCCAGGTCCTGTTCCTTTGGACTGTCACTAGCGCTAAAGCAGGTAGCGGTATCTATGATGCAGATGCTACCCTACCCCCTTCTGTGCTTCCTCATCACCCCCTTCCCTATCTTCTCCCCAGAGATTCTGGCCACAGAACCCCCCTCCAGTGTTCCTTGCTCCAGCCCCAGCGAGGTCCCCACCAGCTCTCTCCCACCTGGGCAAGCCTGGCTGCTGGTCCCTCCCTCTCCCCCCACCCTGTGCTCTTGGCAGGGGAGGTGGCTCCCAGGCATGTGGGCTGCCAGGTGAGGGCTGCCCTTCCCTTCAGCATGGCCATACTGCTCTCAGCAGCCGGAGGGGCCGTCCTGGTGCTCAGCCTGGCCCGCTCCTTGCCATGTAACCACATAACACTCTGCTCCTTGCCGCACACGCCCTGGCAGCGATCCCTCCTGCGAGCCCCAGCAGTCCCTCAGCAGGCACCCCAGATCCTCAGCATCCCTGCTGGGGTCAGTGCCACTCAGCACAGCACCCATGGGGTCTCCAGAGCGC
Source organism: Mauremys mutica (assembly GCF_020497125.1). NCBI lineage: Eukaryota > Metazoa > Chordata > Testudines > Geoemydidae > Mauremys > Mauremys mutica. Next base: position 29,220,735 of record NC_059087.1, read on the forward strand.
CCTGCCCAGACGCACCCTGGCCCATTCGCGACCTTGACTTTAGATTGTTCCCTGCCGCTGGGGCCCCAAAGGCCAGTCCCCGAGCCCCATGTCCTGGTGTTACACCTGGGGCCCAGGTCTCACTCTGCGGTGTCCGAAGCAAAGGGCCGAGCCAGCGGGTCGCCTGGTGCCTGGGTGGCTTGTCCCTCTCCTGCGTCCCAGACGTGCACACAGACCAGCAGGGATCCTTGAGCCTTGCCACTCGGGACCGGTCACCCCTGCCTGGCATTGCCCTGCCCCCGTGCGAAGCAGCCGCCCGATGCACCATCCCCCAGCGCTCGTGCCAGGAGCAGCTGGGACAGGCCCCACCACTCACCTTCACAACCTTCAGCACCTTGATGCGGGGCGGGGGGCGGTCGGCGAAGCAGTTTGTTTTCAGGAACTCACAGATCGTGTCGATGGCTTGGCCAGCCTGGCGCAGGAACGTGCTGTCGGGCTGCAGAGCATCGAAAATGAACTTATCCAGCTTCCCAGCCGGCGTCTGGTAAAGATCCAGAGCCATCGGCGCCAGCCTAGCCCGGACCCACGCCGCTTAGAGCCCTTGGGGGAGCCTGGGCTGCAGCCGCTGGCTACAGCAGGGGCAGTGTCAGTGTGGCCCCGGCTGCAGGCGTTTGCAGGGCCCGTCGCTGCGCGGCAGCTCCAGCTGGCTCTTTGCCCTGGCACGCCCTGCTTTTGTTTTCCTGGCTCCCCCGTCGGTTTCATTTCCCGCGGCGGCTCAGTGCAGACTGGCTGCTCTCAGGAGGCAGCTAACGCACGGCAATGTGGCCTTGAATGTGCCTGGGGGAGAAGCCCCATCGCTTCGTGAACCTCTCCAAGCCAAGCCCTGTAAACGACCCTTTCCCCCCACGCCTGGGCCCTGGTCACACTGGGCACGGTCTGGCTCATCCGTGGTGGGACGGATCCTGTGCTCACTCAGTTAAACCTCCAGCAGTTCCATCCGTGCCCCCATGGAAGCCAATGGGTGCCCTGTGTTTGACAGCATGGAGCCAGGGTGCGACCCCCAGGGCACGACCCCCAGGGCGAGGGCAGGAGTCCGAGGCCTTTGCCACCTCAGCGCGTTAGAAGAGCCTGGACTCACGTCATTTCACTGTTAAGCCTTTTCCAGATCATCTCCAGGGGCTCGGTTCTGTGAGCTGCAGGCAGCTGCTGGAGAGTCCTGGGCAGTGGGCGAGGGAGGCTGAGCAGCCCGAGGAGGAGCATGGCAGAGCCACGGTCGCTGAGGCCCAGCACCATGTTCAGCTGGGCAAGAAAACACCCTGATCCGGCTGGTCAAAGCCACGCTCCAGCCGGGGGAGGTGTCGCAGCCCCGGGAAACAGCTGGGGGCTGGGACCAGGTGCTGACTCAGTACAGCTGGCCAGCCCCAGAGAGACCCCTGCCCCACTGTCACTGCACCCCAGCTCCAGAGAGACCCCAGCCCCACTGACTGTCACTGCACCCCAGCCCCAGAGACCCCAGCCCCACTTTCACTGCACCCCAGCCTGAGAGACCCCCAGCCCCACTGTCACTGCACCCCAGCCCCAGAGAGACCCCTGCCCCACTGTCACTGCACCCCAGCCTGAGAGACCCCCAGCCCCACTGTCACTGCACCCCAGCCCCAGAGAGACCCCTGCCCCACTGTCACTGCACCCCAGCTCCAGAGAGACCCCAGCCCCACTTTCACTGCACCCCAGCCCCAGAGAGACCCCTGCCCCACTGTCACTGCACCCCAGCCCCAGAGAGACCCCTGCCCCACTGTCACTGCACCCCAGCCCCAGAGAGACCCCTGCCCCACTGTCACTGCACCCCAGCTCCAGAGAGACCCCTGCCCCACTTTCACTGCACCCCAGCCTGAGAGACCCCCAGCCCCACTGTCACTGCACCCCAGCCCCAGAGAGACCCCTGCCCCACTGTCACTGCACCCCAGCCCCAGAGAGACCCCCGCCCCACTGTCACTGCACCCCAGCCTGAGAGACCCCCCAGCCCCACTGTCACTGCACCCCAGCTCCAGAGAGACCCCAGCCCCACTGTCACTGCACCCCAGCTCCAGAGAGACCCCCTGCCCCACTGTCACTGCACCCCATCCTGAGAGACCCCTGCCCCACTGTCACTGCACCCCAGCTCCAGAGAGACCCCAGCCCCACTGTCACTGCACCCCAGCCTGAGAGACCCCCAGCCCCACTGTCACTGCACCCCAGCCTGAGAGACCCCCTGCCTCACTGTCACTGCACCCCAGCTCCAGAGAGACCCCAGCCCCACTGTCACTGCACCCCAGCCCCAGAGAGACCCCTGCCCCACTGTCACTGCACCCCAGCCTGAGAGACCCCCCAGCCCCACTGTCACTGCACCCCAGCTCCAGATAGACCCCAGCCCCACTGTCACTGCACCCCAGCCTGAGAGACCCCCAGCCCCACTGTCACTGCACCCCAGCCTGAGAGACCCCCTGCCCCACTGTCACTGCACCCCAGCTCCAGAAAGACCCCAGCCCCACTGTCACTGCACCCCAGCTCCAGAGAGACCCAGCCCCACTGTCACTGTACCCCAGCCTGAGAGACCCCCAGCCCCCCTGTCACTGTACCCCAGCTCCAGAGAGACCCCAGCCCCACTGTCACTGCACCCCAGCCTGAGAGACCCCCAGCCCCACTGTCACTGCACCCCAGCCTGAGAGACCCGCTGCCCCACTGTCACTGCACCCCAGCCCCAGAGAGACCCCTGCCCCACTGTCACTGCACCCCATCCTGAGAGACCCCCCAGCCCCACTGTCACTGCACCCCAGCTCCAGAGAGACCCCAGCCCCACTGTCACTGCACCCCAGCTCCAGAGAGACCCCAGCCCCACTGTCACTGCACCCCAGCCTGAGAGACCCCCAGCCCCACTGTCACTGCACCCCAGCCTGAGAGACCCCCTACCCCACTGTCACTGCACCCCAGCTCCAGAAAGACCCCAGCCCCACTGTCACTGCACACCAGCTCCAGAGAGACCCCAGCCCCACTGTCACTGTACCCCAGCCTGAGAGACCCCCAGCCCCACTGTCACTGTACCCCAGCTCCAGAGAGACCCCAGCCCCACTGTCACTGCACCCCAGCCTGAGAGACCCCCTGCTCCACTGTCACTGCACCCCAGCCCCAGAGAGACCCCTGCCCCACTGTCACTGCACCCCAGCTCCAGAGAGACCCCAGCCCCACTGTCACTGCACCCCAGCCTGAGAGACCCCCTGCCCCACTGACGGTCACTGCACCCCAGCCCCAGAGACATCCCTGGCCCCACTGTCACTGCACCCCAGCCTGAGAGACCCTGTTCTCCCAAACTCCCAGGCTGTATTTTATTTTATTACATTGTATGAAGCCCTTTGCCCCATTGACAAACAAAGGCAGGCGGTAGTACCGACCTCCTACCATGGCTACACATCTAACGTGGCCTGAACTTGCCAAGTGTCTGCACCAAGGGCCGGGATGACACTGGACCCCCAGGTTTTTCAGACCACTTCACGCCCTGCAAACTGGCCATGGTGACTGTACACCCCAGGGAATGCCTCACCCATGTGTTCCGGGCTCTGCGGGGTGATGCCCTTTGCCAGTGGAACCCAATTCAGCTGGATGGGCAACAGCGCCAGCTCACGGTGGGTTGGGAGGCTTTTCCTTCCACGCTTGAAAGTGCCAAGTTCCCCATAACCCCCCAAGGAGCCTCGTGAAGCCCTTCCAATAGCTAGTGTGGAGAGTAAACCAAAGCCTTTCTCCAGCCGGGACCGAGGCTGGGCCCAGGGCCGGCTGTAGGGACTCGGGCCGGCTGTAGGGACTTGGTCCGGCTGTAGGGATCCAGAACAGGCTGTAGGGACTTGGTCCGGCTGTAGGGATCCAGAGCAGGCTGTAGGGACTTGGGCCAGCTGTAGGGACCCAGAGCAGGCTGTAGGGACCCAGGGCCAGGTGTAGGGACTCGGGCCAGCTGTATGGCCCTCTGCACCACTGCACTGGGCGGTTCTTGGGAATCAGCCCACCCCTGACATGTGAAAATCGCCGGCATCTGTTTTGCAGCCTGTGGCAAACTGGGAATGTTCTTAATGTTTTCTCTGAATACTGTGTTAGTGTCCCCTATGCAGTTCTTAAGTATCTAGGTGGTGGAATAAGGGGGTATGGTAGCTACAGAGCAAAGGGCCAGTGCACCTAAATGCCTGATGCTCTGTCTCCTAGCAACTTGGCCTCTCCTCTGCAAAGGTGCCAACTAAAGGTGTTGGAGACAAAGAGGTCAGGTGACCTCCTGGCCCGGGAAAGGAACTCAGCAGAGAGGAGGGGCTGGAGGGGTTTGCAGTCTGGAGCTGGCTGGGGACGAGGAGTGAGGGCAGATGTGGGGGTCTGGCTCACTGCCCCCCAGAATGGACCCGGCTGAGGGGTCCGGTTCTCTGTACCTACAAGCTCTGTTTTAGACCCTGTTCCTGTCATCGAATAAACCTCTGTGTTACTGGCTGGCTGAGAGTCACGTCTGACTGTGAAGTGGGGGTGCAGGACCCTGTGGCTTCCCCAGGACCCCGCCTGGGCGGACTCGCTGTGGGAAGCACACGGAGGGGCAGAGGACGCTGAATGCTCCAAGGAGAGACCCAGGAGGTGAAGCCGTGTGAGCTTCTTGCCCTGGGGACAGTCTGCTCCAAGGGAGAGGAGGCTCCCCAAAGTCCTGCCTGGCTTTGTGGGGAGCAGTTCCAGAGCATCGCCCGGGGACTCCGGGACACAGCCCACCTCCCTCCAGGGACGGATGGACATCCTGGCTCGCCTCCTGCTCGGGCCTGTGATTGTCACCCCCTGCTGTCAGAGCAGGGTGCCTCAGACGCTCCTGCCTCGGTGTACAAGCGGTGGCCGTCTGCCCAGAGCAGGGCAAGTCGTGCCATAAACTCAGCATGTCTTTCAGGGGTTGAAGAAGAACCTCCGAATTTGAGTGTTGGCTCCTTTAAACATAAAAGCCAAGTGTCAGGCGCAGGGCCGAGGCCGTGGCAAGCACCCCTCCCCCCTCTCCCCCAGACCCGCCCCTTCCCTGGGCTTCCTGACTGGCCCGTCTCACCCCGGGGCCGAGACTTGTTGGCGGGGCAGAGGCCTGGTGCATCCCATCACAGCGATACCCTGCGTGTCCCCCAGGTGCTGTCCCGCAGCCTCCACAGGAACCAGGACACGGGCCGGGCTGTGGGGTGCAGCGCAGGTGCCTGTGAATGGCCAGGCGGGACCGTAGCCCCCAGAGCTCAGGGGAGCACTCCCCAGAGGGCACCGCTCCGACCCACCCCCTCCATGCCGCCCGTGGAGCGGGCCAGCAGTGCGGTGGAGCAAGCTGCATCCCCCTGCACTGTGAGCTCGGCCCCACAGGATGCAATGGGGTCAGGCGGTGCTAGCTAACCCCCAGCTTTTCCCCAGTGTAGACGCAGGCTGACACCTCCCGCCTGGATTTAGCAGGCCGAGGGCGAGCTCTCTCCCAGGTGTACGCTTGGGGGGCAGTTCCTTGGCCCTGCCTTTCCTCTTCTGCAGAGGTTTAGGTTTCGCTCAAAGGGGGCAGAGCGAAGGGTGGGGGCGGGGAGGCACGTCCTGGCTTTCTCCTTTACAGCCGGGTTTGTCACATGTATTTCCTGCTTCCCAGGGGTGCGAGGCTTGGGCTGCCAGCCCCGTGGTGCGGACGGTGCGGGGCGCTGCCATGCAGCCCCAGCCCCCCTCGTACCAGGCTTGGTGCCAGGGCATTTCGGTTACAGGGACCCTCTTGGGGAAATGCAGCTCACCCGGGCCTTGGCACCATCTCTTCTTCTGTTTAAATGGCCCTCTTTGAGCCTGACATTCTCGGGCCTGCCTGAAGAGGTGACTCTGTGCAACGGAGTCTGGGTCTGCTAACCCCAGCCCCAAGTCACTCAGACGGCATTAGCTGGAAAAGATGCACCTGGGTCCCAGGTGGAGGGGGGCTCTCACTGCCCTGAGACCCTCCCATAGGGCCTTGGGGAGCTGAAATTCGGGGAGCCAGTGGCTGCTGACGCCTTGACTCCCAGGCTGATCAATCTGCAAGCACCCAGGGGGTTGAGCTGCCCCACTAGGGGCTAACTAATAGCAGTCGCCCTGGCAGCTCCTCGCCGGGCGTTCGGCTCCAGGGAACGGGGCAGCAGTTGTTTTGCTGATGCTCCCCCGCTGGCTCTGTTTTCTTGATGCAGGGAGAGCAGCCTCCGCAGAGCGAGTCGCTGGCTGCCCTTCGAACATGGCTTGTGCCAGGCGCTGCTGCCCCGGGGCCGGGGACTAGTTCCCAGTTCATGCAAAGCCCCAGCTGAGCCCCCACTGGACCTGCAACCTGACCCCCATCATCAGGATCAAGCTGCAAATTGTGCTGCCACCTCCCAGCTGGGCATCGCTGTAGGACACAAGATGCAGCAGGCCGGGCACAGGCTGGGGGCCCAGGAGGAGACTGGTTTCCACCCCTCACCCTGGCACTGCCTTGCTGTGCGAGCCCCACCGCCCTGTGCCTCAGTTTCCACAGTTGTCAAACCAGGTCACCGATTCCTAACCCCTGTGGGGCTGGGGCTGAGTTAATGGCAGGGAGGCAGCTGGGCAGTGGAGCTCCACATCCTGAGGCTGAGGAGGCTGCTGTCACCTTGCCTAACAGCTGGGCAGTGGCACCTTGTGCTTTTCGATTCCAAGGTCACCGGTTCAAGCCCCACTGGCCTGCAACACCTGCTGCCTCTGCCCATGTCCAGCGGAGGCTCCCAAGGTGCTTTACCCTCGCAGGCGTTCCTGTGGCACTTCTCGCTGCCCTCGCAGACGTTACCAGCGACGAGCAGCTGCCATTGCAGGCGAAGCCTCAAGCCAGCCCTGCCAGCAGGCGTCAGCACCCAGACCGGGGGCACAAGCGGCCTCGTCTCAGGTCACCCGAAGCCAGAGGCAGAGCTAAGTGCCCAGGCTGATTACGGTTGCCAGGCATCCAGTTTTCAACCAGCACGCCCAGTCAAACAGGGACCTGGCAGCTCCAGGTGGCACCGCTGACCGGGCCATTAAACGTCCGGTCAGCGGGGCCTGGGGCTAAGGCAGACTCCCTGCCTGCCCTAGCTCTGCACGGCTGTCAGGTCCCTGCAGCCCCTAGAGGCCGGCTCCGCAGCTCCCATTGGCTGGGAACTGCAACCAATGGGAGCTGTGGGGGCAGCGCCTGTGTGTGAGAGGGCAGCGTGTGGGGCCTCCCTGGCCACCCACATGTCTAGGGGCCGCAGGGACCTGGCGGCCACTTCCCGGGAGCCGTGGTAAGTGCTGCCACGACCCCAAACCCTCTCCTGTCGCCCAACTGCCTGCTACACCTCAGAGCCCGCACCCCCAGCCAGAGCCCTCACCCCCCCCCCACACACACACCACAACCCCTACCCCAGCCCCTCCCGTACCCGAACTCCCTCCTGGAGCCTGGAGCCCACCAACACCCTGCCCCAGCTCCTTCATGCACCCCAATCCCCTCATCTCCAGACCCATCCCAGAGCTCACCCCCCCAGCCGGAGCACAACCCAGAGCGCAACCCCCCACACCCCAACCCCCTGTCCGAGCCCGGAGTCCCCTCCCATACCCAAACTCCCTCCCAGAGCCCACATCCCCCCAAATCCTGCCCCAGCTCCCTCATACACCCCAATCCCCTCATCCCTGGCCCCACCCAAGTCCACACCCCCAGCCCAAGCTCACACTCCCAGACCAGAACCTATACCCCCCTTCACCCCAACCCCATTCCCCAGCCCAGAGCCCTATCCCGCACCCCAAACCCTTCATTCCTGGCCCCACCTCAGAGCCTGCACCCCCAGCCAGAGCCCTCACCCCCTCCTGCCCCAGCCCAGTGAACGTGAGTGGGGAGGGGAGCGTGAGTAACGGAGGGAGGGGCATGGATTGCATGGAGGTGGGGTGTTGGAGAAGGGGCAGGGTAGGGGTGTTTGGTTTTGTGCCATTAGAAAGTTGGCAACCCTATCGAAAAGGGACCCTGGCGGCTCTGGTTGGCACCGCTGACCAGGCCATTAAAAATCCGGTCGGCAGACAAATACCCTTGCTGCTTGCAGGCAAAACAGAGGAATTACCCCCCTACTTTCCTGTGGTTTTGTTCTATAGGCAGGCCAGGTTTCAATGGCTTCCACCTTTTCAGGGTTCAGGGTGAATTATCGCACTGTGCAGTTATTACATTCATGAGGTGGGGTACCTCCGTTTTCCTTCTGATACAGCAGACCAGGTCTGTAAGGTTTTTTGCTGTGCTAAGCTTTACGTTTATTTACAGGTAATAGCTGAGAAGCATCATTACCATATGACCGTAAAGGTTTTTTCCAAAAATCATACACACTCTACATTGTTACAGGGGTACTTAGTAACCTCACATTTATCCCAGTGTTTAATATTAATAAGAACATTAGCATCTTATTATACCATGAATGTGACGCAGTAGGGACTGTCTGCATGGGGGCTGGGAGAGCAGGGGGTGACTTTAGGTGAGGGACGGGACCTGAGCCTGGAACCTGAGCCAGGAAGGGGGGTGGGAGGAGTCAACACCTTTGCCCGGGAAGCTGGACAAAGGGAGAGAGCTGCTGGAGGGGTTTTTAGTTTCAGTTCTGGGCTGGCTGGGAAGATGCTGGGAACCCCAAGTCTGGGGTCTAAGCTCCCTGCCCCCGGAGGGACCTGGCTGAGGGGTCCTGGTTGTACCTACAAGTCCTGCTTGGGACTGTGTCCTGTCGGCTAATAAACCTTCTGTGTTACTGGCTGGCTGAGAGTCCTGGTGAATGGCAGGAAGTGGGGGGTGTAGAGGTGGGATCTACTGCACCCCGTGGACAGCGCTTCCTGCAGTAAGTGACTGGGGAGCAGTGAAACGAAGGGGGATTGATGGGGACCAGGCATGCTGAAGAGTTGGAGAGAGATGGTTTCAGGGGGCGATTAACCCCTGGGAGTGTGTGACCAGAGAGAAGGCTTTCGCAGTAACAGGGTCCCCCGGGGGATTGCAGCGAGCGGTCCCGGGGCGGAGGAGTCTGCAGCTCGACCCTGGCAGAGAGGTGGTGATCTCAAGGACTGGCACGCTAGGGGTCTCCCTGGAAACCGTGGGGAGCGGTGAGCACCCCGGCCTGCGAGTGGCCAGCAGGAAGAGGTTTGCCAAGCGGCTTAAGGGCGACCTGGTGGAGCTGTGCAAGCAGAGGGGGCTGCGCAGAGGGAGGCTCACCAAAGACCAGCTGATTGCCCAGCTGGAGAAGGGAGATCGCTTGAATGAACGGATCCCTGTCTCTGAGGGAAGCAGCCTGGCGGATGCAGCACAGGCACCAGTGTCTGTCCCCGCTGGGAGTGGTCAGCCGGCTGCTGAGGGCTCCCCGAGACTCCTTCTGCCTATGCCTAGGGGAAGGGCAGGAAGGAGCCCAGCGACTACCGAGGGCTCCGTGGCACCCCCGGCCAGCAGGGGATCCTCCCGGCGAAGCTCACCCCCCAGCAGGGGATCCTCCCGGCAAAGCTCACCCGCCAGCAGGGGATCGTCCCGGCGAAGCTCACCCCCCAGCAGGGGATCCTCCCGGTGAAGCTCACCCCCCAGCAGGGGATCCTCCCGGCGAAGCTCACCCCCCAGCAGGGGATCCTCCCGGCGACGCTCACCCGCCAGCAGGGGATCCTCCCGGCGACGCTCACCCGCCAGCAGGGGATCCTCCCGGCGAAGCTCACCCCCCAGCAGGGGATCCTCCCGGCGAAGCTCACCCCCCAGCAGGGGATCCTCCCGGCGAAGCTCACCCCCCAGCAGGGGATCCTCCCGGCGAAGCTCACCCGCCAGCAGGGGATCCTCCCGGCGACGCTCACCCGCCAGCAGGGGATCCTCCCGGCGACGCTCACCCGCCAGCAGGGGATCCTCCCGGCGAAGCTCACCCCCCAGCAGGGGATCCTCCCGGCGAAGCTCACCCCCCAGCAGGGGATCCTCCCGGCGAAGCTCACCCGCCAGCAGGGGATCGTCCCGGCGAAGCTCACCCCCCAGCAGGGGATCCTCCCGGCGAAGCTCACCCGCCAGCAGGGGATCGTCCCGGCGAAGCTCACCCCCCAGCAGGGGATCCTCCCGGCGAAGCTCACCCCCCAGCAGGGGATCCTCCCGGCGAAGCTCACCCGCCAGCAGGGGATCCTCCCGGCGACGCTCACCCGCCAGCAGGGGATCCTCCCGGCGAAGCTCACCCCCCAGCAGGGGATCCTCCCGGCGAAGCTCACCCCCCAGCAGGGGATCCTCCCGGCGAAGCTCACCCCCCTGCAGGGGATCCTCCCGGCGAAGCTCACCCCCCAGCAGGGGATCCTCCCGGCGAAGCTCACCCGCCAGCAGGGGATCCTCCCGGCGAAGCTCACCCGCCAGCAGAGGATCCTCCCGGCGACGCTCGGCATCCGTGGAGCGCAAGCGGCTGGAATGAGAGAAAGAGCTAAAACTGAGAGAGCTGGAGGATTGTGAGAGACAGAGAGAACATGAGGAGAGACAAAGACAGCGGGAACTGAAGGAGAAAGAGAGACAGCGTCATCATGAGCTGGAGCTGGCGAGGCTGAGGGGCAGCGGGCCCCCAGCTGCGGTGAGTGAGGGGTGGACCCAGGACTGCACGGAGCTTTGATAAGTGCATCCTGGCCCAGCGTAAGGAGGGGGAGGACATGGATGACTTCCTGGATGCCTTTTAGATGGCCTGCGAGCTGCACCAGGTCGATGCTGCGGACAGGCTCCGGGTTCTCACCCTCTTGCTGGACCCCAAAGCTGTGGCACTGTACCGCCAACTGGAAGGAGGCGGAGAAAGGGAACTACGAACTATTCAAACAGGCCCTACTGCACGAGTTTGCGCTGACTCCTGAGATGTACCGGGAAAGGTTCCGGGGTCAGGATAAAACCCCTGAGGTCTCATATCTGCAACTAGCCACCCGCATGGAGGGATACGCCACCAAGGGGGCAGATGGGGCCCAGACGAAGGGGGACCTGGTTAAACTGCTGGTACTGGAGCAACTGTATGAGCGGTGCCCACCCGACCTGAGGCTGTGGTTGAGCAGACAGTCCCTACTGCGTCTCCTCTCTCCCCCCTTCAAGACTGAACTGAGCGGGGTCACTCTGCCCAGTGACCCGGGGAAGTTCGGGGCCCTCTCTCCAGGACAGTGCGTCCGCTATCAGGTTGGCACTTCCCTTCACATGGACCACGTCCATGTCATAGTCCTGCAGGAGCAGGCTCCACCTCAGGAGCTTGGCGTTGGCTCCTTTCATCTGGTGCAGCCAGGTCAGGGGAGAGTGGTCGGTGTACACGGTGAAGTGGCATCCAAACAGATATGGCTTTAGTTTCTTAAGGGCCCACACCATGGCCAGGCATGCCTTCTCGATGGCCGCGTAGTTCTGCTCCCGGGGTAGCAACTTCTTGCTCAGGTACACGATGGGGTGTCTCTCCCCATTTTCATCCTCCTGCATTAACACCGCCCCCAAGCCCGTGTCTGAGGCGTCGGTGAACACCATAAAGGGCTTGTCAAAGTCTGGGTTTGTCAGAACTGGGCCACTGACCAGAACCTCCTTCAGCACCCGGAGAGCCTGCTGGCACTGCTCGGTCCAGACCACCTTGTCTGGCTTCCCCTTCTTGCACAGCTCCGTGATGGGGGCGGCTATGGCACTAAAGTGGGCCATGAACCTTCGATAGTACCCCGCCATCCCAATAAAGGCTTGGACCTGCTTTTTGGTTTGGGGAGTGGGCCAGTCTCTGATCACCTCCACTTTGGCTGGTTCCGGCTTTAGGCAGCCGCTCCCCACCCGATGGCCCAGGTAAGATACTTCAACCAACCTTGCATTTCTCAACTTTTACGGTCAGCCCCGCCTCCCGGAGTCGGTCCAGCACTTGTCTAACCTGGGACACGTGGTCCTCCCAGGTCTGGCTGAAGACGCAGATGTCGTCAACATATGCCACGGCAAAACTCTCCATCCCCCTCAGGAGCTGATCCATCAGGCGCTGGAAGGTGGCCGGTGCTCCCTTGAGGCCGAAAGGCAGGGTCAGAAACTCATAGAGCCCCAGAGGGGTGATAAAGGCCAATTTCAGCCTGGCATCTGCATCCAGCGGCACTTGCCAGTAGCCCTTGGTAAGATCCATGGTGGTGAGGTACCAAGCGCCTCCCAGCTTGTCTAGGAGCTCATCAGGCCTGGGCATGGGGTAGGCATCAGATACTGTGATGGCACTGAGCTTTCGATAGTCCACACAGAACCGGATCGACCCGTCCCTCTTGGGGACCAGCACCACCGGCGAGGCCCAAGGGCTGGCGGACGGCTGAATCACCCCAAAGCCAGCATGTCCCTGACCTCTCTTTCTAGATCCTGGGCAGTTTTCTCAGTGACCCGAAAAGGGGAGCATCATATAGGAGGATGTGGCCCAGTCTCCACCCAGTGGACAGTCAAATTAGTGCATCTAGGCTGATTGGAAAACAGCTGGGTACAGATGCAGCACCCCTCTGATCTCAGCCTGCTGGGTAGGAGTTAGCCGATCAGAGAGGAGAATTGCCTCCAGAGGGAACCAGCTTTTGTCCCAGGGAATAGATCCACTAAAGGGTCATCTCCCTGCTCCTCCCAATGTCCACACACGGCCAACACCACATTCCCCCTGTCATAATATGGCTTCATCGTATTCACATGGTACACCCGGCGGCGGTGCGCCCGGTTCGACAGCTCCACCACATAGTTTACCTCATTTAGCTGTTTGACAACCTTGAAGGGACCTTCTCAGGCAGACTGTAGTTTGTTTTTCCTCATGGGGATGATCCCCGGTGGCGAAGGCACGATCCTGCGCCGTGCAGTCATACCAGACCTTCTGCTTCCTCTGGGCTCGGGCCAGATTCTCCCTGGCCAGGCCCATGAGCTCAGCCAGTCTCTCTCAGAAGTTCAGGACATACTCCACCACTGACTCTCCATCAGGAGTGGCCTTCCCCTCCCATTCGTCTCTCATCAGGTCTAGGGGCCCCCTCACCCACCTGCCGTATAACAGTTCGAAAAGCAAAAACTCGGTAGACTCTGGGGTACTTCCCTGTACGCGAACAGCAGGTGAGGTAAGTACTTGTCCCAGTCCTGCGGGTGCTGGTTCATAAAGGTTTTCAGCATCATCTTTAGCGTCCCGTTGAACCTCTCCACCAGCCCGTTGGACTGGGGGTGATACGCGGAGGCCCGGGTGTGCTGGACCCCACACTTCTCCCACAAGCACTGGAGCAGGGCCGACATGAAGTTGGATCCTTGGTCTGTCAAGACTTCCTTGGGAACCCTACTCAGCTGAAGATGGTCAGCAGCGCATCTGCCATGGTGTCTGCTTCAATGGAAGCTAAGGGCACTGCCTCGGGTAGCGGGTGGCGAAATCCATCACCACCAGGATGTATTTCTTCCCCGACCAGGTCGTCTTACTGAGAGGTCCCACTATGTCCATAGCCACCTTCTGGAAAGGTTTCTCGATGATGGGCAAAGGTCTCAAAGCCGCTTTCCCCTTGTCCCGGGCCTTCCCCACCCTCTGGCAGGGGTCACAGGAGTGGCAATACTGTTGGACCGTAGTAAAGACCCCAGGTCAGTAAAAGTTCTGTAGCAGCCTCTGCCTGGTGCGCCGGATTCCCGGGTGCCCTGCAAGAGGGATGTCATTGGCCATGTACAGTAGCCTGTGGCAAAACTTCTGGGGGACCACCAGCTGCTTCCTGCTTCCCCATAACTTCACTTCCCCTGGGGGAGCCCATTCTCGGTATAGGAACCCCTTCTCCCACAGGAACCTTTCCCCGCAACCTTTCCCCATGGTCTATACCGTACTGAGGTCGGCCAGGTCCCTTATGTTATACAGACAAAACTACACAGGATCTTTTCAGGGGGCAAGACAAAGATGCCACATTTATTATGATAACAATCTGATTTATGACCAATAACTAATATTTTAATCCTTATACACACACATTATACCTAATACCTATACACACACACACACACACACACACCCATCAGATGTTCTGCAGCTTCTGCACAGTTACCAGTCCTGAACACAGCTTGAGTTCGTGGCTTGATTTTGCAGCTTGGGTTCATAGTTTGTGGCAACTAACTGGCCAGGAAAGCCGGGCACAAGGACGAGCTGGGTCTCTGTTGGGCATGCACTGATGCCCTTCCATGTTGGCAGCAGAATGTTACCCTCCAAAGTCTTCCATCTCACCCATCCTTTTTGTAGGCTTTAATTTTAATCCAGAGTCTATAGGTCTTGCTGTGTCACGCTGCCTCTGGGTTTGGTGATCGATCACCCGTCAATTGCAGGCGTGACTTTCAGCCTGGGACCTGGCTTTGATCTTCCTTCTATTGCACCTTTTCTTTTTAGGGTGGACTCTTCTTACTTTGTTAGGGCTCTTGTCTGCATCTTCAGCCGGTGGGGTTTGAACTCTGTTTCATCAGGACAGGCTGGGGCTGGAGGTTGATTCCATCATCCATACATACCTCAGTCACACATCTAAACTAAATTAATAAGAGTACAGCAGCGTTTGCAAAAATGAAGGTTGGAGGAAGCTTTTACAAAATGGAGTGAGCGTTTTAAAATGGGGTTTGAATTACAATATGGCAAACAGTGAACAGAAGTTACAATGTAGGCAAGTGTAGTGAATGGTGAACAGAAGTTACAATACTGAAACAGTGCCTTGTCTACACTACCAGACTATTTCGAATCCAATTAAGTCGAATTTGTGGATTCGACCTTACGAAGTCGAATTTGTGTATCCACAGTAAATACACTAATTCGAATTTCTGAGTCCACAGTAACGGGGCCAGCGTCGACTTTGGAAGCGGTGCACTGTGGGAACCTATCCCACAGTTCCCGCAGTCCCCGCTGCCCAGTGGAATGCTGGGTAGAGCTCGCAATGCCTGCTGGGGGAAAAATGTGTCGAGGGTGGTTTTGGGTAACTGTCATCATTCAACCGTCACTCACAACCGCCCTCCCTCCCTGAAAGCGCCGGCGGGAAATCTGTTCGCGCCCTTGTCTTGTCAGTTTCAGCGCGTACGCCACAGCACTGCGAGCATGGAGCCCACTGCGATCATCGCTGCACTTATGGCCGTTGTCAACTCCTCGCACCTTATCGTCCACCTCTTCCACAGTCAGCTGCTGAGAAATCGTGCGAGGAGGCTCCGGCAGCGCGGTGA
This sequence comes from Mauremys mutica, assembly GCF_020497125.1. Taxonomy (NCBI): domain Eukaryota; kingdom Metazoa; phylum Chordata; order Testudines; family Geoemydidae; genus Mauremys; species Mauremys mutica. The sequence continues at coordinate 29,235,859 of NC_059087.1, forward strand.
GGAGAGTGGCGCAGACCTCTCAGAAAGCAGGGTACGCCGCGCCGTGGAGATCATGGTGGCAATGGGTCAAGTTCATGGTGTGGAACGGCGATTCTGGGCCCGGGAAACAAGCACGGACTGGTGGGACCGCATAGTGCTGCAGGTCTGGGATGAATCACAGTGGCTGCGAAACTTCAGGATGCGTAAGGGCACTTTCCTTGAACTCTGTGACTTGCTGGCCCCTGCCCTGAAGCGCCAGGACACCCAGATGCGAGCAGCCCTGAGTGTGCAGAAGCGAGTGGCCATAGCCCTCTGGAAACTTGCAACGCCAGACAGCTACCGGTCAGTAGCGAACCAGTTTGGCGTGGGCAAATCTACCGTGGGGGTTGCTGTGATTCAAGTAGCCCACGCAATCGTTGAGCAACTGCTCTCAAAGGTAGTGAACCTGGGAAACGTTCAGGTCATCATAGACGGCTTCGCCGCGATGGGATTCCCAAACTGCGGTGGGGCTATAGATGGGACTCACATCCCTATCCTGGCACCAGCCCACCAGGCCAGCGAGTACATTAACCGAAAGGGCTACTTTTCCATGGTGCTGCAAGGACTGGTGGACCATAGGGGACGTTTTACCAACATCAACGTCGGGTGGGCGGGCAAGGTTCATGACGCACGTGTGTTCAGGAGCTCTGGTCTCTTTAAACTCCTCCAGGCAGGTACTTTCTTCCCGGACCACAAAATAACGGTTGGGGATGTGCAGATGCCTACAGTGATCCTCGGGGACCCAGCCTACCCGCTAATGCCCTGGCTCATGAAGCCCTATACAGGCGCCTTGGACAGAGAGAAGGAACTCTTCAACTACCGGCTGAGCAAGTGCAGAATGGTGGTGGAGTGTGCTTTCGGACGTCTCAAGGGGAGATGGCGGAGCTTACTGACTCGCTCGGACATCAGCGAAAAGAATATCCCCGTAGTTATTGCTGCTTGCTGTGTGCTGCACAATCTGTGTGAGAGCAAGGGCGAGACCTTTTTGGCCGGATGGGAGGTTGAGGCAAATCGCCTGGCTGCAGTTTACGCTCAGCCAGACACCCGTGCCGAGAGAATATCCCAGCGGGAAGCGCTGTGTATCCGGGAGGCTTTGAAAGCAAGTTTCCTCGGAGATCAGGGTAACCTATGACTCTCCACTTGCTTTCAAGAGAAACTGACCCTGGGCCTGTGTCTGTTTGTGTCGATTTCGATCTGCGGCTACATGCCGCGTTCTCCAAGTTTCACCCACTTCCAAAGCACGTTTTAAAGCAAAGTAATTGTTACACTCATTATTAATAAATCTTTGTTTTACTTTGCATTTCTGTTCAGGTGTTGAAACATGGACGCATACTGTGCTGGGCACGGTGTGCACTGACGTACAGACCGCTTCCTCCACAGAGGACTGACATCCTCCTGCTCCTACATAGGTCTCTGGGGTGGGGGACGGCTGAAAGTGGTTCTGCATGAAGGGGAGGGATTGCAGGAAGGGGTGGGTTTGCAGGAAGGGGCGAGTGGTGCCTTCTTTGCATAGGGGTTTGGATGACGGCAGTGGGCTGCGGGTTTGGGCGTAGGAAGGGGTGAGGGGTGTGGGGAAAGGGTGAGTATCTGTCCGTGGATGAGGGCTCTTGTTGGGGCTCAGGGCAGCGGATAGGCTCGTTGATCCGTTGGAAGTGCATGGAAAGGGCAGCCTGCCTTTACATTAATGGCGTGGCAGGCGCTAGGACCCTGGACAAGCATACACATTACGGAATGACCAGGGGCAGCATACACAACACAGAATGACCCTGGTGCCTACTGACTGCAGTGTGTGTGTGCCCTGCAGTTGATCCTTTCCCCAATTCTGTACCCTGGTACTGTAGGCTATACTGTGCAAGTATGAAACCCCTGTCCACCCCATACACCGAAAAATCCTCTGACAGGAAAGACATGACCGAAACAGTGATTAACAGCAAACATCTTTTATTAATCTAATAAACAGTGGGGGGATGAAACTTGGATTTGGGACTGGCTGAGCCTATAAGGGAAGCACTTCTACAAATTTCTAACGTGAGAAGTGCGGGGTACATGGTCGCTCTGTTCTGGTTCAGTGACAGTTCTCACGGCCCCTACCGCCCCTCCGTCTTGTACTTTTGGGTGAGGGGGGGGCAGGACTTCTTGGCGGGGGAGGGCGATTGCAGATACACTGCAGGGGGGCTCTGTCCTCCAGCCTACGGTCCTGCAGGACATCAACAAGGTGACGAAGCGTGTCCGTTTGCTCCCTCATGAGACCAAGCAGCGTTTGGGTGGTCTGCTGGTCTTCCTGCCGCCACCTATCCTCACGTTCCATGAGTGTGCGATGCTGCTCACATAGGGTCTCCCTCCAGTGTTTCTGCTCTGCAGCCTCTGCTCGGGAGCAGGCCATCAGTTCAGCGAACATCTCGTCCCTAGTCTTCTTCTTTCGCCGTCTAATCATTGCCAGTCTCTGCGAGGGGGATGCCGGGGCAGTCTGGGAAAGAGCCGAAGCTGTGTGATGGGGAAAGTTAGTGATTTCCTTGAACAGATACATTTTTCAAGTATCAGAGGGGTAGCTGTGTTAGTCTGGATCTGTAAAAGCAACAAAGAATCCTGTGGCACCTTATAGACTAACAGACGTTTTGCAGCATGAGCTTTCGTGGGTGAATACCCACTTCTTCAGATGCAAGTCACTCTTGCATCTGAAGAAGTGGGTATTCACCCACGAAAGCTCATGCTGCAAAACGTCTGTTAGTCTATAAGGTGCCACAGGATTCTTTGTTGCTTTTACAGATACATTTTTGCGAACAGTGAACACCGTCTAGTCAATTTCTATGAACAAGACCGTACCGGGCAACAAGTCTCACGTGGTCTCAAGACAAGCACGACATTTTGGGCTACGCTCTGATTGGCTGCGGCATTGCACAGGAGAGCGGACAAGTCGGGAGAGATAGCTGAATCCGTCTAGCAGACAGTCCTGGTAAGCCTTACAGTAGATTATGCTTATCAGTTAACGGATAGCTGTGCCCTCCTGCTAAAGGCAATCTGGAAATCAGATACTATGACCCTTTTCCAGCCACTCCCGACACTGCAGGGGAAAGATCAATGTATGCTTTTCCTCTGTGGCCTACAGCACGTGGCTGCTAAGCGAGGGGCTTTGTTATGCAAAGTATAAGTAAACCATTAAGAACAGTAACTATTCGCTAATTGCCCTAATTAGATGCAGCACTTCATGAACGAGATTACCCTGAGGCGGGTCTCTCAACTACAGAAAGACAGGATGTTAAGGGAAGCACTTCACCGACCGGGACCCTACGCGGCCATGCTGGTTGAGGCGATGGTTCCCCTGTACCTACGGATGTCGTGGCGTGGAAGAGTGTGCTTCACCGGAGGACCAAATAAGGCACCTCTTCCTAGAAACCTCCTGCGGAGGGTATTTGAGGAACTTTCTGACGCATTTGTGGAATTGTCCCTGGAGGACTATTGTTCCATCCCAATCTGTGTGGACCTACTGTTCGTATAGTTTCCCGTTAAAAACTTTTAGATATAGTATTTAGATATAGAATTTCTATTTTTTGTATACATGTTTTCGTACAAATAAATGTTTTCTTGTTTATACGACTTACCGCCTGATCCTTCCCCTGACTCAGAGTCCGGGTTAACGGCCGGGGAGGGTTGGTAGTTGATCTCTGTGAGGGTGAGGAAGAGATCCTGGCTGTCAGGGAAAGCGGCATTGTGTTCGCTGTCGCCTGCGCCTTCCTCCACGGACCCTTCGTCGTCTTCCCCATCGGCGAACATCGAGTAGGAACTGTCCTGGTTCACTATGCCATCCACTGAGTCCACGGTCACTGGTGGGACAGTGGTGGCAGACCCACCGAGAATGGCATGCAGTGCCTCGTAGAAGCGGCATGTCTGGGGCTGTGCTCCGGAGCGTCCGTTTGCCGCTCTGACTTTTTGATAGCCTTGCCTCAGGTCCTTGACTTTCACGCGGCACTGCATTGCATCCCGGCTGTATCCTTTCTGTGTCATGGCTTGGGAGACCTTCTCGAAGGTCTTTGCATTACGCTTCTTGGAGCGCAGCTCCGACAGCACAGACTCCTCGCCCCACACAGCAATCAGATCCTGGACTTCCCGGTCTGTCCATGCTGGGGATCTCTTTCTATTCTTCCATTGGGCTGACTCCTCTGCTGGAGAGCTCTGCATCGTTGCAGGTGCTGCGGAGCTCGCCCCGATGTCCAACCAGGACGTCAGATTCAAAGTGCCCAGGTCATTTCCTGTGTGGCTGGCCAGAGAATCCAAGCTCGGACTGCTGTCCAGAGCGTCAACAGAGTGGTGCAGTGTGGGATAGCTCCCGGAGCTACTAAGTTCGATTTGCATCCACACCTAGCCTAATTCGAGCTAGCAAGTGCGAATTTAGCGTTACTCCACCTGTCGGGGTGGAGTACCAAATTCGAACTAAGGAGCCCCCTAGTTCGAATTAAATGGCTTCCTGGTGTGGACGGTTGAGCGATTAGTTCGAATTAACGCTGCTAAATTCGATTTAAGGTCCTAGTGTAGACCAGGCCTCAGTGATTTAAGCAGGAATTGGATTGATAGTGAAACTTACAAAGGCAGCTGACTGAACAGCTATGGCTCTTAACAAGCATTTTTATTGTCAATTAGCCAGTTATTGGGGTAACCGGTTTTATGAATGAACGTTGTTTTATTCATAAAACTTTACTTATGAAGTTACATTAATAAAGTGAACAATTAAAAACAATTTCATTCATCAGTTTTATACTTAGCTTCTGCAAGGAGGGATCTTTCTGCAGCTCAGCCTGAAACTCAGCAGCTGGTGAAGGGATGGGGATCGGCTCCCTCTCACCTGTGGGCTCTGAAGCCTCAGCTTCCCTGAGCCATGTCCCTGGGCATCCCCTCCCCTCCGGGGTAGGGTCCTGCGCCTCAGGCAAGGTACTCCCCCTGTGGTCAGGGCAGAGTGCCCCTTGCCGGCTCTGGCTACGGGTCATGACCAGGGCACCCTGGGGGTTGCCTGGCCAGTCCTCCAGGTACCCCCCCCCCGTTAACACCTCAGTGGGCAAATGGTGGTGCACCCCCACTTCCTTGGGGCCCGCCTTGGCCTCCCATTTCAAGTATACCCTCACCACGGGCACCTTGAATGGGGTCCCGTCCACCCCCATCAGGGTCAGGTGGGTGTTGGGCATCACCCGATCTGGAGCCACCACCTCAGGCCGGGGCAGCATCACCTCAGCGCCTGTGTCCCAGTATCCACTGACCTTCCTCCCATCCACCTCCAGGGGAACAAGGCACTCGCTCCGCAGGGACAGCCCCGCTCCCACCCTGTAAACCAAGAACCTTGAGTTTGGAGCATCCAACCCCCCAGAGGAGCTGGCCTGGGGCCCTCCTCTCTCCTGAGCATTTGATAAGCTGTCAGCCCCCCTTGGCTGGGAAGCCTGCCCCTCGTCTGGCTGAGTATCTACCAAGTTAACCCTCCATGGGTTCAGTCTGCTCAGTCTGTCCTTCAGTTTGGGGCACTGGGACCGTACGTGGCCTCTTTGGCCACAGTAATAGCAGCTCAGGTCCCGTGGGTCCCCTCGAGCCGGTTGGTTGGCCCTGATGCTGGGTGTTCCCCTTGGGAGGGGGTTCTCCATATTCCCCTTTTGGGAGGTCCCAGGATGACTCTCTCTCTGCATCGCGGGGGGCCTGTTCCTTTGGGGCTCCTCCCTGCCACCCCCTGACCAGCTCTTCACAAACTCATGGGCCAGCCGCCCTGCATGTCACGGGTTCTCTGGCTTTTGGTCCCTCAAATGGGGGCTGGGAGAGCAGGGGGTGACTTTAGGTGAGGGACAGGACCTGAGCCTGTAACCTGAGCCAGGAAAGGGGGTGGGGGGAGTCAACACCTTTGCGCAGGAAGCTGGACAAAGGGAGAGAGCCTGTGGAAGGGGTTTTTAGTTTCAGTTTTGGGCTGGCTGGGAAGATGCTAGGAACCCTAAGTCTGGGGTCTAAGATCCCTGCCCCCAGAGGGACCTGACTAAGGGGTCCTGGTTGTACCTACAAGCCCTGCTTGGGACTGTGTTCCTGTCGGCTAATAAACCTTCTGTTTTACTGGCTGGCTGAGAGTACCGGTGAATGGCAGGAAGTGGGGGGTGCAGGGCCCGGACTCCCCCACACTCCGTGACAATGAGTTATATCCTTGGGGTTTTGGTGAATTAAAAGCCAGGGGTGTCATGCATATAAGCAGCCCCCTTTTGTACCTGTCTTCAGATTTTAGCACTGTGCATACACACATACAAGTATTTTTTTTTTCCTTGCTTAGGATTAACTTGTCCCTCTCATTCTTAGGGTTGACATTTTTTCCACCTTCCTCTGGAGGGTTATAATTTGAGCCTTTTGATTTCAGGTAGTTTGTTTGCTGACCAAGTATGTTCGGTATCTGCAGCTCCTTGGTGCGGCCATTTATGGGCAGTTCTCTCTTTCCTTTATCAGTTAGGTCATTTGCATTCACACAGACACTTTGCATCAGCCAGTCAGAGACTCTGTCTTAAAAAGGACACAATTAACTCCCACCCGAGTTTGGAGTTCTTTCCACTTTCAACTCCTGCTCCCAAAACACCCAGCGAGCTGAAAAAGCAAAAACAACCCACTGTGGCTCCCTTTGGAGCCTTAATAGGATTTTAATTAAGTAGCATGTTTTGTTTGCATTTCTTTGACCCCTTCTACAATATACACTGCACATGTCCTGGGACAAATGCACATTCCTTCCCTAGTTTAACTTCTACAACATTAGCCGTATCAACGTGTACATAAGGGGTAGCTGTTTATTCTGTGCTCACAGAGTTTTCATGTACCCTTATCAAAGTGACAGTCTGATTACACAGAACCGCCTCAGGGCTCAGTGTTCCTAATGGGTTTTTTGTTGTTGTTGTTTTGTGCATCTCACCCCTGCTGTTGCTCCAGAGGGGCACCCACTGTCTCTTAAAATTTCTTATTCTTTCACTACAGCTCTTATCTGCTATTTTGTTACCAAAAAACAAATCCAGAATCTCTTCCCATCCTCATGGGTTTGACTGCCCTGCTGCAGCCACGAGTCAGTTTTGCAACTTTGAATGAAAGATTCACATGGATTTTGAGTGGTATTATTTAAATAAACATGTCACCTATTTACACAATATATTTATACACACACAGAGCGATACATACTCTTTTGCTTAACATCCCTTACACTGCTTTAATTTTTACATAGCTGTACATAGATGATATTTGGGGGCAGTTGAGTTCCAATAGAAACTCCATATGTTCTTTTAGCAAATTTGACTAAATTGTCCATAGTCAAATGATTTCAATCAGATAGTCTCTTTGCCTGGATTATTTACAGACATTTCTTTGGAAAAGGGCCCATTTTCCCTTCAGAATGGCTGCAAAGAAACCAAGAATTCTCTTCCTATCACACTTCCCTTTTAACATTTTCCCTCCGGCCTGTGCAGAGTTTTCACTCTCTTTCCTTAGATCACTTGCTTATCTCCCAGAACGATGCCTTCCCCAGCTCAGATATCACCATTGTCCCAGGGATGTGACTGGCCTTTCCTTACTCCTGCCACTCTGCCCCTCAGGGCGGCCGGCCTGTTTTCCAATCTCTTTATCTGTCACCTGCCTGCTTGTCTGGGCCCGATCCTGCTTTCCTCGCTGAACTGTCCGTTCCCACGGGCACAGGCTTTGTGCCACTAACCATTTAGCAAGGAGGGTGGGCTCCTGAATGAGCCCCCACCCCTCCTGGTCCCTTTTCTTCAGTCCCTTTCTCTCTTGTTGCTCTGGGGGGTCATTCTGCCAGACAGGCAGCGACCCTTCCCGACAGAAGGCACCGGCGCACTGCTATTATTTACCGAGTTAGACTCCATCAGTTCAGTCCAAAAACCTTTAGGCTGCCCAGGCGTTCGCCACCAAATTGGTTACCTGCACACATTAGGGCACCCACCTTTTCCCAGTCCCTAGGGCTCCAGGGTGTAACTAACCTCGTCAATTGCAGTACCCACCCCCTTTCCGGGTGTATCCTACTTCTGCAGGTGTGCAGGACCGTTTACCGGTGAAAGTAACACCCTTAACCTCTATTCATTAACAATCACCCAAACCAGGCTGCACACCCTCAGCATTGGCAGAGTGCTGAGGTCTGGCAGCTCTGTTCTTGGGACTGGGGCCAGGAGTTGGTTCCCAAAGAGCTTCCTTCTGGACCCCAGTTTATATAGTGAAATTGGAGTCCTTTTTATTAACTACAATGTTACTAACCAATCCTAACATAGTGTAACAATTCTCTACCCAATCCGACCCCACCACCTTCATTGATTTACACCCAGCAAAATGAATTATGTAACAGACAGAAACAATCAAAGAACCAGACAGGCAAACAACAGGGGAGTGGGGACCATAATGACAAAACAATAAAGAAATGAGGGTTTCACAACCCCAGCTATTGAGAAGTGGTTTCTTGCCAGACAGATGCTGTCAAACTAAGGTTTTTTTAACCATCTTAGGATCTGTTTCTTTATCTGGTGATAGTGGGGCCATTAGGACGGGGTCTTCTTCTTAACAGCCGGATCTTACATTGTTTTAATGTCATGTAGATGGAATGTGAGGTTGTGACTTCCTGCTTCTCAGCTAATGGCTGCTGCTCGGCTGCTCTGTTAATCTGGCTGCAGACGAAGGCCTTATCCATGGTGGGGGGAGGGGCTGGAGTGAGCAGGGGGCGGGTCCTCAGACAAAGGGTGGGACACGGGTGTTCGGTTTTGTGCCATTAGAAAGTTGGCAACCCTAAGGCTGATGCTCTGGCCACCAGGGCCGCCCAGAGGATTCCGGGGGCCTGGGGTCTTCGGCGGCGGGGGGCCCTTCCGTTCCGGGACCCGCCGCCGAAGTGCCCCGAAGACCCGCGGCGGGCCCCCCCGCCGCCGAATTACCGCCGAAGCGGGACCCGCCGCCGAAGCGCAGCCCGGTCTTCGGCGGTAATTCAGTGGAGGGGGCCCCCGCCGCGGGTCTTTGGGGCACTTTGGCGGCGGGTCCTGGAAGGGAAGGGCCCCCCGCCGCCGAATTACCGCCGAAGACCGAGCTGAACTCGGCGGCGGGTCCCGCTCCGTCTTCGGCGGTAATTTGCCAGTGGGGGGTCCTTCCGCCCGGGAGCAGAAGGACACCCCCCCCCCGCCGGCGAAGACCGGGAGCGGCAGAAGCTCCTGCGCCCGGCCCTGCAAGAGTTTTCCGGGCCCCCCGGAGCGAGTGAGGGACCCCGCTCCAGGGGCCCCAAAAAATTCTTGTGGGGGCCCCTGTGGGGCTCAGGGCCTGGGGCAAATTGCCCCTCTTGCCCCCCCCGGGCAGCCCTGCTGGCCACTAGCCCATCCCTTCCTCAGGCTCCCGCTGCCCTGTCCCCTGGGACTGCAGACTGCCCGGGGCAGGGGCTGTGTCTGGCGTGCAGCGCCTGGCACGGTGGGGCCTGGTCCTGACCGCAGGGGCAGCGAGTTATATGGGCCTGTGGTGCCCGTGCTCCAGCAAATTCAGGGCCCAGGGGCCTGGCTCTACCAATGTGCGGGGCTGGGTCTCTCCCCCGGCCCACGTGCCTCCCCCGAAGCGTCCCTGCCTGTGCCCTGGGCAGTTGCCCTGCCGCTCCGCGCTGTGCTCCCTCGCCAGCCGCTGCCCTGGCCAGCTACCAAAGGGAGCGGTGCCGGCGGCAGGCTGCGGCGTTTGGGTGGAGGTTTAGAGGAGTGAGTGAGTGACTGCAGCAGCTCAGGAAGCCCCAGGTGGCTGCTCAGCTGCTTTGGGATTTTTCTGTCCCTTCCTCTCCTCTGCTCTTCTTTTCCTTTGCTAGTTTCCCTTCCGTGTGGCTGTCCCCCATTCGCTTCCTCCTCCCCATCTCCACTTCCCGGGGGAAGGAGAAACTCAGGCTCCTCGCTGCAAACAACTTCACCACTTCTCCTCCTCCCCCGCCCACTGAGCCAGCTGCTTTCCCCTCTGCCTCCCTGGGTGCCCCATGGCCAGCCGGACTCCTCGCTGCACCTCTGTACATGAGCGGCTCCGCTCAGGGAGCAGCGTGAAGTCTCCCTGCCCTCTCCCCCGGAATCTCTCTCCGGAGTTGAGGGTGGGGAAAAGTTTGTTGGTTGTTGGTTTTCCCTCTGAACTCTTGTCACTCTTGGTTTTGAATGAGGATTTCTTGCTCAGGGGAAGTGTAACCCCCCTGGACCTGAGAGGGGCAGGGCCCTAGGAGCACAGGCAGTGACAGTGGTGGGGGTGAGTGTGCTGCGGGGGGGGGCTCCCCAGAGCTTGCTGGTGCTGGCGGGGAGAGGGCTGGGGAGAGTCCTCCTCTCTGGCCCCAGCCCCGGGGCAGTCTGCCTGCCCCCCAAACTCCTCATCCCCGGCCCCACCCCGCAGCCCTCACCCCCACCCTCTGCCCTAGCCCTGAGCCCCTCCCACACCCCAAACCGCTCATCCCCAGCCCCACCCCAGAGCCCTCACCCCCACACACTGTGCAATATAGGGACACTGTTAAACGCTTACTGTCTCCAGTCCATTTTTACATCATTTTAAATATATATGGACAGCGGCTTCCATGGTGGGGAGGTCGGGACTTGGACTCGTTCTGAGCACCACCAAAAATTATACAATCCTGCTCCTGCTCCCTGTGCCGGCCAGTTTCCCTCCGCTCAGGGGCCCTTTCCAAGCCCCCACGCACGTCCCAGCGCACGCACAGCCGCTCTCGGCACGACCCACTGTCATCCGCCCCCCGCCGTGTCCCCACAGGGCCGGGATGCAGCCGTGCTGCGGTGCGATATCGCAGGCTGCCTCTAGAGGGCGGCAGAGGCCGGAGGCGAGCGCCTCCCACCTGCGCAAGCAGACACCTGAGACGGGGCGGGGGGAGGGGCGGCTCGTCTAGTCCGCCCCCCTCAGGTGCCGAGGGCAGAGTCCAGCCCCACCCTGTCCCTGCAGCGGGACTGTCAGACTCTGAGCCAGGGACACCTGGAGCAGGAGCCTGGACACCAGGCAGAGCTCCGGGGCGGGAGGGAGCCCCACACTGCTGGGGCATGGGGAAGATCCCCCTCCTTCACCCAGGGGAGCAGCACCCCATCCCCTGCCCTTCCCCCTCCTGGGGATAGCAGCACCCCTAGCTCCAGCCCCCGCTGGCTTGGGATAGCAGGGCCCCCGCAGCTCCCCCTCCCCCGGCTGGTACTCCCCCACCCCCCTTCCAACCTGCTTCAGCCCAGGCTGTGGCCCTGTTTCATGCCTCCCCACCACGGGGCCGACCCCATTCCTGGGCTGGGGGATCTGCACCAACCCCACCCCGCCGGTCGCCCTGGTCTCTCGGCAGACAGGATTATGATTTCCAGTCTGGCCCTTGTCACATTCCTTGGAGGGGGGGGGGGGAGACTTGGGGATCTCAGCAGCCAGGGACCCTGGTCAGACCTGAGCGTGTCCAGGCAAAGCTCCATGGGGCTCGGGCTGGAGGGAGCAGATCTCCCGTCTCCCGCGCGCCACAAGTGACTCCACACAGCGAGCACCTCCTTCCATGCTCCCGCTGAAGGGGGTGGCCTGCTCGGGAACACCCCCTCCCCCAAGGGGGCTGGCTCCCAGCCAGCAGCGAGCATTGGTGCTCTGCTGCCCATGGGGACTGAACCCCCACCTCAAAGCACGAGCCCCCACTGCCTGAGCTGGCTCTGTCAGCATGACTGTGGGAGGCCCAGCACCAACCGCTGTGGCCTGGCTACCCCGAGAGGGGACAGAGCCCTGCACTGAGTCCGTTGCACCCCCAGAAGCTGTTTGAGCCCCTGCCCCAGGAGCTGCTGCTCTGGGCTGAGCCAGGGCAGTGGCTGGGCTGCAAGTGCCTGCTGCCGGTGGGTGAACAGGGGGCAGGGGGCCCTGGGCAGGGGGAGTTGGGGCACGGCTGGGAACAGGCTGGACATTGAACAAGTGGGGAGCAGTGATAGCGAGCGGTGGCTGGGCTGATGCAGCCTGGACACAGGTAGTGTAGGGGCTTCTGGGGGCAGGCAGAGGCCACTCGGGGAGACTGGCCAGGGCAGAGGGGACAGAGCACCTTGCAGAGCTCAGATTGCAGAAGGGCTGCAGCCACTCCCCATGCAAGTGCCCAGCCTGCGCCCAGGGACGCTGCAGCCCAAGAGCAGCACCCGGGGTGGCAGCCACCTGAGGAGAGTGCAGCGAGCCCAGCACCCCGACGGAAGCTGCACCCAGCCCACTGGACCCAGCACGCATCCTCCACAACTCAACATCCCTCTGGAGACCCAGAGTGGGGGGCATGGAGCCAGCTGCTTGGGAAGGCTGATGTCAGAAAAGCCCCTGGGGCCGGGAAGCAGCAGCTACATCACACCTTGGACCAGCATCACACTGGCCACGAGAGACGCTGGGCTCCCTGCCATGCTCTCAGGGCAGGCTTGGGGGAGAGGCTGAATCGAGCTGTATTTGGGATCGGCTCTTGCTCTCATGCCTGCCAGGGAGATCCGGACTCACAGCCGGATTTTCCAGAGCCCAGCAGCCCCGCTGGGACAGGTCTGTAGGTGCTGAGAGACTGGCCCCGAGAGCCCCCTTCCCCGATGTGACTGGGGCTCTTGGCAGAGAGCAGCACAGCCTGTGCCGCTGGCTCTGGGGCAGGATCAGGCCTTCGGTGGGGGAATCGCTCCCGGGGAGCTGGAGGGGCCAGTGCAGTGGCAGGCTGACCCCGTGGAGCTTCTGTAGGGCTGGGCTGGTCCACAACCGCTGTCTCGCTTTGTCTGCTCTGAGCCAGCGACAGAACCAGCTGGGCCGGGTGGGGCACGTGGCCAGAGACAGGATCCTGGATACAGAGACCCCGCTCCCAGCAGGGACAGCCAGGAACTCAGCAGGCTTAATCTTGAGTGTCAGCCCTACATCCCCCTCTGCCCTATTGATGAGACCACCCCCCAGCCCGAGCCATCCGAGAGCCCCAGGGCCCAGACCCCCTGCCGGGAGCTCTGCTCACCCACGAAGGGCCGGCATTGCGTGGGAACCTGTGCACACCTGGGCCTGCTAGTGCCCCCGCAGGGTCCTGCCATCACTGCAGGGGCGCGGGGAGCGTGGGGGCCATGGCAGAGAGCAAAGGGAAAAGTCATGAGTGAGACCAGATGTACTCGGAGCCAGAGCAAACCCCCAAGGTGTCTGCAGCATGCACGAGGGAGCTGGGCGGACTGGGAACCGGATGGACAGCCCAAGGGGAGGGGCAGACTGGCCCCGGCATAACTCCAGGGATGGATTTGGCCCACATATCTCCCAGCTCCCCTGCACAGAGACACGTCAGCGTCACCCAGGGTAAGAGCAAACAGCCAGAGCAGAGGACAAGGGCCAGTGCCTTGCCGAGCCCGTGGAGGAGCCTGGCTAACCCGCTGTGGCCGTGACTCCAGGGCTGCATTGGCCTGGCCAGGGGGCCCAGCTCAGCTCTGACCCTGGGCACCACCATGGGCCCTGTCACCGGAACATCTGTGCACGGCTGCAAGCAGCCCCCAGCCAGTCAGAGCGCAGGGTCACCCCGGGACATTTCAGACTCCTTGCCCGTGGGGCCTGGGGAACCCTGCCCTTCCGGTCCCGGTGCCCAGCACCCGCCTCAACCCAGCAAGAGGGGGTGTATGGACAGCAGGGACTGCCCCAGCAGGAGTCCTGCCCCCAGGGCTGAAGCGCAGCTGCCCAGGGAAGGGGCAGGTGGCTGCACTCTGGTGGCCCAGCTGCTTCCATGGCTCTCCCAGCTGTCTGCATGCAGGGGAGGATTGAAGGCCAGAGCCCAGGGCGTCCCCTCTTATCTTGCGTTATCTCCACGACAAACCCAAACTGGGGCTGGCCCTGGCGCAGCGCGGAGGCCCTGGCGTGCTCACACACTTGGCACTGTGCAGCAGCCGGCAGCCTGGACACAGGGATGGCTGGGCAGCCCCTGCACTGGGCAGCTGTCCGCAGAGCTGGGCCTGGCAGCATTAGGCTGGGGCGATGGGCTCAGCCGGGGCTCTGGAGGGCCAGGGGCACTCAGGCAAGGGGGGGCGGGGGTGCTAGAGAGCTGGAGGGGGTGGGGAGGAGATCTGGCGGGGGTGCGGAGGGCACTGCAGTGGAGAGGGACCGGGCTGGACTGGAGAGAAGTCCCTTCCCCTCTCGGGCCTGTATCACACCAACAACAATGCTGACAGCGAGGGGCAGGTTTCTCCGGGCCTGGCGGGAGGAGCCAGTGTTTGCAAACATCCGGCTGGCTCTTTGGACCCGTGTCTTCCGAACACACCATGCTGCTGCGGGGCAAGGGGCAGCGGGAATTGTCCCTGCCTCCGAGTAACCCCCGCCAGGTGACATGGCAGCCAGGGGACCTTTGCGACACCTCAGCTGATGGTCCAGCGCGGGGGCCATGTCACAGCCGGGCCCTGGACTCTGCCCGGCCTGTCCCGTTGGCCCCGCAGCATGGTGGGAAGCCCTGATAGTGGGGACAGCGGCTGGCAGCCAAACCCTGAGCTGCCTGCAGTGCAGCATGGGCCTCACAGCCCCCTGCGGGGGGGGGGGGGCACCCGCATCCCCTGCCTGGGCTCCAGGGCTTGCCTGCTCTGGCTAGGCCTAGGGCTTCCCTTCCATGGCCTTGGGGGGAGCGGGGGGGGTCACTGATTGCCCCTCATCACCCCCTTACGCTGAGGACTTTGGTCCTCCACCTGCCCCCAGCCAGTGCAGTCCTGGGGGTGGCTGTGTGGGGTGGGGGAGGGGTGGGTCTAACCTGGAGGGGTGGGGTCTGACCCTGAGGGGGCTGTGTGGGGTGGGGGAGGGGTGGGTCTGACCCTGAGGGGGCTGTGTGGGGTGGGGGAGGGGTGGGTCTGACCTGGAGGGGTGGGGAGCTGTAACAGGAATTTACCCCAAGCTCTGCACTAATGTAGATGCACCTGCCCCCGCCAGGTCCAGCAGGGGCTTCTCAGGCCGGGCTGGGGGGAGCAGCGGGGCCTGGGAGCCCACAGATGAAATGTGAAGCCCAAGATGGGGAAGGGAATGGGAGGGGGAGGGGGAGGGGTCCCTCCTGGAGAGGGTCTGGGCGCGGAGCAGCGCTGATGGGCAGCCAGGCAGAACAAGGGCAAGGCAGGGCCAGGCACCGTGTAAATCCTGCTCCCACCCGTAGGCTCTGCTGGCCCGTACAGCCCCCCCAGCTCAGCCCATGCACCCTGCCCCATGGCCAGCACTCCCAGCCATCCCTGGAGCGTGGGAGGGTGTTGGGCAATGGGGAGGGGCCCTGGGTAAGGTCTGGACCCCGGCAAACGCTTTCACAGCCTCTCCCAGGTCAGACCCATGCACCACCCCACCCCCTCCCCATGAACCACAGGCCCCGTCCCCAAGGCAGTCAGGGAATGGGCACCCCTGAGCCTGCCGGGTTGGGAGCTCACCCACTGGGCAGGGGATGTGTCTGAGCAGGGCTGCAGACAGCCCAAGGGACAGCTTCCCCCCACAGCGGGACACGGGCCCAGGGCTGGGGGACAGGGCTAGCATGACCAGAGGGCAAGTGTGAAAAATTAGGACGGAGGCGGAGGGTAATAGGTGCCTATATAAGCAAAAGCCCCCAAAATTAGGACTGTCCCTATAAAATCGGGACCTCTGGTCACCCTAGAAAGGGCACTTGGGCCTGATGCTGTCCGACGGGGGAGCTGCTAGGGCCAGTGGAGCACCCATGTGATGTCAGCCTGCAGGGCCGGCTTTATGCCGATGCCACCAATTCCCCGGAATCGGGCCCCGTGCTGACGAGGGCCCCGCGCCTAAGGGGGCCCGCTCTGGGGGTCTTCGGTGGCATTTCGGCGGCGGGGGTTCCGCTCCGGGGGTCTTCAACGGCATTTCCGCAGTGTGGGGTCTGCTCTGGCAGTCTTCGGTGGCATTTCGGCGGGGGGGGTCCTTCGGTGCCACGGAAGACCCGGAGAGGACCCCCCCTGCCAAAATGCTGCCGAAGCCCCGGACTGCCACCGAGTATTCCAGTCGGGCCCCGTGGGTCATAAAGCCGGCCCTGTCAGCCTGAGCAGCCAGTGACGGCGCTGAAGGGCCTATGGAGAGAGTGGAGCTGGCAGGGGCTGGGTGCAGCAGGATTAAGTGGGGAGAAAGGGGGGCTGTGGGGCACCTGCCTGTCTCCCCAGAATGACTGCACGAAAGCCCTCTCGGGGAGGGGCTACCTGGCAGGGCTCCCCAGCTGTGGTACAGAGCCCCACCCCTCCCTGCCAAAGGGAGCTGGGCTGGGGCGTGAGAGGCAGGAGCCCTGCCCGAGGGCAGAGGAGGCTGGGGTGGGTGGGAAAGCCAGGGGCTCCTGCGCTCCAGTGCCAGCCCTGCTGCTGCCCCTCCACGGGGCCTTGGCCTAGCGCCTCCCCCTCTCTGTGTCGCAGGGCTGGCATGGGGCTAGCACCTCGCCCTGCTGGATGCCATGAGGACTCTGGCAGCCGGACATCCCCATGCGGTGCCCTGCACCCTGGGAAACAGCGAAGCGCCAGCTCCCTGGCAGGCTGCGGATCCCAGCTCTCTGCTACAGCATCACGAGCTGCCGTTTCCTGTCCTATCAGCATTGCCTTCAGATACTGTATCTCCTCTGCACAGACGCCGACAGGGCGCGGCAGGCAGACAGCGAACCCCGTGCACAGGTGACTAGGCGCGGCAGGCAGACAGCGAACCCCGCGCACAGGTGACTGGGCGCGGCAGGCAGACAGCGAACCCCGCGCACAGGTGACTGGGCGCGGCAGGCAGACAGCGAACCCCGCGCACAGGTGACTGGGCGCGGCAGGCAGACAGGGAACCCCGCGCACAGGTGACTGGGCGCGGCAGGCAGACAGCGAACCCCGCGCACAGGTGACTGGGCGCGGCAGGCAGACAGCGAACCCCGCGCTCAGGTGACTGGGCGCGGCAGGCAGACAGGGAACCCCGCGCACAGGTGACTGGGCGCGGCAGGCAGACAGCGAACCTCGCGCACAGGTGACTGGACCGCCTGCCAGAAGCGGCTGTTGTACGACAGAGCCTGGTGCCAGCTCCACCCTTTCTTACCACCCAACCGGACCTCCCCAGGGCTCCCCACGCAGCTCCTCGCCCTAAACCCCGAAAGCACAGCCACCTGGGCACCGTGCTCCCGTGGGGGGAGATGCCTGAGCAAGGACTGCCGGCTTTGGTCTGCTGGTACATCAGCGACTGACAGGGAGGAACAGCTCTCTGGGGCACTGGGAGCTGCCAGCCGTCCCCCTACAGCACTCAGGCCATGTCTACATGCAAAAATAGCCCAGCCCTCACTCGGCTGCGGTAGTTACAGCAGCACAAGCCGCTGAGTGTGAACGCAGTTACATCTGCACCAAGCTGCTTTCTAGCTGCAGAGCTATTCCGTACCGGAAGGGGAAGACGCTACACCACTCTAACCAGTACGGCCAGCTGGCCAATCCCCGAGGTTCACAAAGCATGAGTCAGAACCCCCCACATTCACGCAACAGCCCCCAGAGCTGGTTTGTGTGACGGCTATAGGGGGGTTTAGCTGTCCCTGGATTGCTGCACGTCACCCTGTCCCTGCGGTGTGTGACAAGTACTGTTGCCATAGGGTTGCCAACCCTCCCGGACTGTCCTGAAGTTGCCAGGTCTTAAAGATTATGTCACGTGATGGAACCTCCAGGAATACGTCCAGCCAAAACTGGCAGCCCTAGTTGCCAACGCTCCCAGATATATTAAGATGAGTCTGGCCCCCACTGCAGGAGCTCTCACCCCACATCGGCCTGGTCCCTGCTCAGCAATTCATTCTGCCCCCATCTCCCCATCAATTCTGTCCCCCCGGCCTCCCCTCCTGCAGTTCTTCATCCTCCCCCCTCATCTGGCTTGGGGGCTGCAGTGGGGTCTCCTCACTCCCTTCCAGGTGGGGGGGGGCTCTTCCTCCCTCTGCCCTGGCAGGTGCTGCAGGGGAAGGGGTCAGTCCCGTCCCTATTGCTCACACAGGAGGGGAGGGGGGTGCACTGAGCTGCTGGGCTCCTTAGCTCCCTCGTGTCCCCTCCCCTCCTGTGAGAACAGTGTTGGCTCCTGAGAGGCAGGGAAGAGCTCTTCCCACTACCTGCAGCAGCTCTGATTGGCTGTGGGGAAAGCAGCCAATCAGAGGCATCCCCCCCACCCCGCCCCGGCACAGCAGAAATGCCCAAGAGGGCTGGAGTGTCTGGTGCCATCCCCAGCTGAACTCCTGTGGCGGGCAAAGGACTGGTGAGTGTTCTCTGCACCGTTACACAGGTACAACTGCATCCACACCAGGGCTGGAGCACATCACTGGCGCTGTACGATATCCCCCAACCAACCAGTTCCACCAGTACTAGCAGCGTGCACCGCAGCCTAGCAGGCTAAGCACAGACCCACAACGGGTTTGAGCTTTGTGAACTGCTGTGACCCAAGAACCAATTAATGCCACTAGCAAGGAGTGCACAGGGATTACAGCCATCTCCTGGGTCTGGCACGTACCCTCTGGCTCACCCATGAGTGTCACGATAGGTTTCAAAGAAAAGCTGGTGTCATCACCAGTAGCCTCACCCAAGGCACACACCGCTGTTGTGGAAGTGTGAAGTACACACACTGAAAGTTATGTTCTTACTTTCTCTGTTTAGGGGTGGTCACCAGTAATCAGGTTTTCTATCAGACCAGAGATGTTTATCTAACTGGCAGGGCAAAGAGCAAGGGTGGGGAGAACCTCATCAAAGGTTCCCTCTGCTACATCTGGGAGACAAAGACCACACCCTGTTGCCCCGCACTAGGAAGTAAGCGGACAGAGTGCTGGCTTCATGCAGAGCATGGCTGAAAAGACTGACGAGAACTTGAGTGAGAGGGCGTCCTGAGACAGGAGGGTAACTGGTTAGTTAAGTTTAGTCTCCAGGAAGTGTGTTTGAATTTTGTTTTATATGTAACCTTCAGGGGCGGCTCTACACATTTCGCCGCCCCAAGCAGGGCGGCATGCCGAGGGAGGCGCTCTGCTGGTTGCCGGTCCCGCGGCTCCGGTGGACCTCCCGCAGGTGTGTCTGCGGAGGGTCCGCTGGTCCCGCGGCTCCACCGAAGCTGCGGGACCAGTGGACCCTCCGCAGGCACGCCTGCGGGAAGTCCACCGGAGCCACCTGGCGACCGGCAGAGCGCCCCCCGCAGCATGCCGCCCCAAGCACGCGCTTGGCGTGCTGGGGCCTGGAGCCGCCCCTGGTAACCTTTGGTTTCCAATGTCCTTCCTCACCTTCACTTGACTTTCTGGTCTTTGAGAACAAATGAGCTCTCGTTTTCACTGTAAACATCTCCCAGCCCTGCGGTGCTGAGTGATGCGCTGGGCCTGGGCCGACTCTTACAAGCTGCTTGTTCTGTTCCTAGGGGAAGAACAGGCCTGGTGGTTCTGTGAGCACCCGGCGGAACGGGGGCTGGACTATGCAGGGAACGGCCCAAGGGCTGGTGTGTGCCTGTCACTACCCGTACAGAGAGCGAGGCCTGCGGAGGCGTGCGTGGCAGGCAGTGCTTGTTCCGCCGCCAGAGGCTGGTGTGTGCCTGTCGCTACCCGTACAGAGCGAACCCTGCGGAGGCGTGCGTGGCAGGCAGTGCTTGTTCCACAGCCAGAGTCTGGTGGTTTCAGGGAGCTGATCCACAGCAGGCACAGACAAGACTGCTTCAAGCAAAGGACAGGAGGTGGTGAGGTGCCTTGGCGCCTTGCATACCCCTGGGGAGCATCATGGCTGCTAACACAGAAGAAAGCTGCAAAGTCACCAGTTCTTTCCCAAGCAAGGTGGGAGATTTCAGCAGGTGCAGATGTTGCCCGGAGCCGAACTTCCTCTTGATTGAGTCTAAAATTGTAAGCCAAGCCCAGATCAAAGGGAATGCAGCTCGCCAGGCCATTGCTTTGGAACAGCATGAAGTAGTAACTGCCCCACTCTGGGCACCACGCCCCGTGATGCTTCGTGGGCACCCAGGGCTGTGCGTCACCATGTTGCCACCTGCCTCCAGTGCAAGGGAATCTTGCCTATGCCAGCCAGGTTCTAGCTCCTTAACACAGCCAGGCTGGCAGGCACTTCAGCACTCTCCTCTAGGCTACACCAGCCCTGCTGAGTGACAACAGATGCACCCCGGCTCCTTCAAAGTGTCCCCCTGTGGTGTCCAGTCCTTGATCGCTGGATCCCCCCAGAAATCCCAGATCCTCTGTTCCCAAAGGAACAGTGTCCCCACTTTGCCTTAGCCCACCGCTCCTGTATTACACACAGCCCTGGAGTTCAATTCTAAAACAAAAGGAAATGTATTTAAGAAAGAATTGAGATTTAAAGAAAAAACAGCATGAGAGATGGGAACACATGTGCACTGTTTAACACCTTTATCAGTGACCTGGAAGAAAACATCAAATCATCACTGATGAAGTTTGCAGATGACAGAGAAATTGGGCAGCGGTTAATAATGAAGAGACAGGTGACTGATTCAGAGTCATCTGGATCGCTTGGTAAACTTGGTACAAGCCAACAATATGGGTTTTAATATGGTTAAATGTAAATGCATTCATCTGGGAACAAAGAATGTTCCAGGAGCAGTGACTCAGAGAGATTTGGAGGTCATGGGGGATAATCAGCTGACGACCAGCTCTTAATGTGACTCTGGGACCAAAAGAGCCAATGCGATCCTGGGATACATAAACAGGGGAATCGCGACTAGAAGTAGAAAGGTTATTTTACCTCTGTATTTGGCCCTACAGTGACCGCAGCTGGAATCCGGTGTCCAGTTCTAGTGACCACAGTTCAAGAAGGATGTTGCTAAATTGGAGAGGGTTCAGAGAAGAGCCATGAGAATGATTAAAGGATTAGAAAACCTGCCTTATAGAGATAAACTCGAAGAGCTCAATCTATTTAAGCTTAACAAAGAGAAGGCTCAGGGGTGACCTGATCACAGTCTGTAAGTACCTACATGGGGAACAAATATTTACTAATGGGCTCTTCCCTCTAGCAAAGGAAGATCTAACACAGCCAATGGCTGGAAGTTGGAGTGGTTAAATACAGACTGGAAATAAGGCGAACGTTTTTAATGGTGAGAGTAATTAATATTGGAACAAGTTACCAAGGGTTGTGGTGGATTCTCCATCACTGACAATTTTAAAATCAAGATGGGATGTTTTTCACCCTCAGAGCGATTTTGAGGCTGTTCTCTGGCCTGTGCTATACAGACTAGATGGTCTCAATGGTCCCAGCTAGCCTTGGACTCTATGAATTTATTCTAAAGCTCAAACTTCACTAACACGTTCCCCTGCTGGCTAAAGAACTTTTTGCTCACCCAGAGTTCTGCCCAGCATTTTCAACCAAGCCTGGCTGGGATCCTTTTCATGAAGCCAACTCGCTATCCATTTACTTCCTCAGTGAAGGATGCCAGGGTGTCTCTTTGCATCCCCAAATGTACCACAACAGCCCTTGGATGTTCACCTCCAGAGAGCGTCTCCCTTCCCCTCTCGCTCCTGCTGTTGCCTTTTCCTAGTAGTTGCCTTCTGGAGTCTCTGCAAGCTCTGCATCGGGATTTGACTCCTACTGTGTGAGATACAACAATACCACTGGTCCCCTGGAGACCAGTGTCTCCCATGCCCCTGTCTGGAGGAGTTTGTCTCAAGACACGCTACCTCTGAGTGGCCTGTTTCGAACTAACGACCTAGAGAACATAATTGTTAGTATAAGCAGAACTCCTCACATCTTCTCCATGCATCTATCTTGATATGATTATGATGACCAGTGTGACACAGGCTTTCCTTAGGGACCTTACATGACATTGTTCTAGTGAACCCTGGGGACCCCAGCGCCCTCTGCCAGTTGGCATCCAGAGGTCCTTGGGTCACAGGTGAATGTGGTACCTACGCCAACGCCTTGGCATGGCCCCTCTGGACAGGGGGAATGTCGCCCTCTGCATCGACCACTGGGCCCTGGTGGGTGGGGCAGGGGACCAGAGCTGTCACCAGGGAGCTGAGTCCCAGCTGCTAGACTAAGGCTCTGCCAAGGTCAGGGGGCATGTTCCCCCTCTGCTGCTCTGTGCCCAGACCCAGGGGATGGAGAGAGTCCCCACCCAACAGCCACTGCCTGCAGAGGAATGGGATGAGCTGCACTCAGGACATGGGACTCCTACTCCTGAGTGCAAAATGGGACAGGCCAGCCCAGGCCCCGCACTAACTCCTCCATCTGCCTCCCCCCATCCCCCCTGACTGAAATCCACTGTCTCGCCAAGTCCTTCCCACTCCCTTATCAGCAGTGTCAGGTTATCTCTCTCAGTGCCACATCACCCGCTCCTTGAACACAGAGCAACTGGCCCTGCACAGCCAGGGCATGGCCTGCGAGGGCACACACAGCCCCTGGCAACGGCCCCGATAAACAGCACAACCACCCTGCCACAAGGACAGCACACAAACACCCCCTCACACAAACAACACCATCCCCCCCACCACAACATCCCTGGAACAATACCCCACAAACACCCCCGAGACAACACCCGCCAACATCCACACACGGACACAACACCCCCACAAGTCATGCATCCTCACACAGGGACGACAACCCTGTAACACCCTCCTGACACACAAACACAGAGACAACACCCTAACAAACACCCCCAACACCTTCTTGGGTAACACTGCTGTCACAAACTACACAAGCCTGCAACATGAACATCCTGACAAACCACACAACATGCCTCCAATCACCCTGCCACGTTGTGCATGCTCACAAACACCAACACCCTTCAGATAACTCTGGAACAACACCCCCCGCACAAGAAACACAACCCAGACCCCCCGACAGGAACACCCTCCGAGCTGGTCACAAGCAGACACTCCTGGGGGCTGGCTGGCTTGGGGGATCGGTACCAGTGATGGAGCCCACCCAGGCCGCTGCCTCAGTCTCTCGGGACTTGCTCTTCCTACCACCTCTGGGGAGACGCTGTTTGACACCCACTCCTGAGCCCTTGATCTTCCAGCCAAGGAAGGCAGCCCTGCCTGGGAGGCAGCCGGCAGACACTGAGCTTGGCTCTGCACAGCTGCCTGCTGACTCTCTGCTGTGGCCACTAGGCTCAGACACCGGGGAATCCCGTACTCCCCTGGCCTGCACCTCTCAGCTGCAGCTTCATTCCCAGCCCAGGACCACAACTGGTGGGGCCAGATCCCATGGGACCAGGGCCCGATCCCAGGGGGCCGGCGCCAGATCCCAAAACATCCTGTCAGCTGGCAGCCTGTCAAGAGGCCCAGGACTTACAGAGCTCTGAAGACTGAGATGAGGTGGGGCTGAGACATGGGTCGGCAGGGAGAGCTATTGGGAGGCTGCCCATGCTCGGTGGGTAACAGAAGTCATGAGCTATGCTTGCTGAGTCCAGCTGAGCTAGGCTCCTGGTAGAGACTTGTCCGCTCTGCAGGGACCAATGCACCTCACCCAGGATTTGCAATGACACTCAAGCAACACTTTCAAAGCAGTTGGGTCTATTAGTCAACTGGACACAGCACCGGAAGTCCTCAGGTCACCCAGAGACATAAACGTTAAAGCATCGTCCATTCTGGACAACCCCAGAGCAACCCACCAGCCAAGCTGTAGTGAATTCCATTGGCAGGCTCACTCGCTCTCTTCTTTCTGTAGTCAGTTCCCAGGTGAGAGTGTCCAGGATCTTTCCAGAAGCCACCTCTTTACCCCCACCCCCGCCAACACCTTCCAGTCCTTTGATCTCAAGCTGGGGTTTCCGCTCAGCTTCCCTGAGGAGAGGTGGGGAAATCCTCATCCCCCTGGGTCACTGGTTGCTAGGTGTCAGTGTCCTTGTGACTGGGTTTTCCAGTGTCTTCTCGGATTTTCCATTGATATCGGTTAGCCTAGGCCAGTCCTTTTTAATAACCCATGATGTGGAGAAAGTAAATAAGGAAGTGTTATTTACTCCTCATAACACCAGAACTAGGGGTCACCCAATGAAATGAATGGACAGCAGGTTTAAAATAAACAAAAGGAAGTATTTTTTCACACAATGCACAGTCAACCTGTGGAACTCCTTGCCAGAAGATGTTGTGAAGGCCAAGACCATAACAGGGTTCAAAAAAGAACTAGATAAGTTCATGGAGGATAGATCCATCAATGGCTATTAGCCAGGATGGGCAGGGATGGTGTCCCTAGCCTCTGTTTGCCAGAAGCTGGGAATGGGCGACAGGGGATGGATCCCTTGATGATTCCCTGTTCTGTCCATTCCCTCTGGGGCACCTGGTATTGGCCACTGTCAGCAGACAGGACACTGGGCTAGATGGACCTTTGGTCTGACCCAGTCTGGCCATTTTTATGTGTTTATGTTCTTATTCAGTCCACTCGGACAGCCAGGCGACACTCACACACTACGGCCATGTCTATTCTACCACATCTGTCGGCAAAACTTGTGTCACCCAGGGGAGTGAAAAAACACCACCCGAGTGACATAAGTTTCGCCAGCATGAGTGGCAGTGTGCAGAGCAGGAAAGCTGCTCCCCTCAGTGTAGCTACCGCCGCTCGCTGGGGGTGGTTTAATAATGTCACTGGGAGAGCCCTCTCCTGTCGGAACGGAGCGGCTACATGGGAGACCTTACAGCGGCGCAGCTGCATTGGGTTCATACAAATGTTGCTGAAAATTCCCACTTTGTCACATCTTATTCCGAGTGGCTTTCCACTTGTACCGCTGTCTTCTGCTCTCTTGGGACCAGTCCCACTCCTTTGCCCTGAACGTGTGTCCCACAGAGCTCATCTCATTCAGCCCAACTGGGCAGCTGCTCCTGTTGAACGCAGGTCCATCTCTTTGTCCCACAGCAGAACACTCCATACCATTGCCCCTTTGACCCAAGCAGTTCGCCAATATTCAGGGCCTTGCCAGGTTGTTTCTGTTAGGACAAGGAATTGGTGAGATGAGAAAAGTCTATTCTTTGTACAATCCTCTGTATTTACAAAGAACGTTCACAAGGTCCCACTGCCCTGATCGCAGTAGGTACAAACACCAGCAGGCAGCTTCCTTGCTCAGAAATCCCCATGTCTGCCCCTCCGGCGGGCTCTGTGCCCAAGCACACTAACTGCTCTGGAATAAAGTACTTTCTCTGCTGGAACAGAGTGCCCAGGCAGGCTGTTGGCGCCAGTTTCCCCACATAAAGAAGCCTCATGGCTCCTCCAGAAAGCGGAGGAGGGCCAGGAAGGTTACTCATGAAGAAGTTGTGGCACTTGTATTTCTGCAACATGCTACATTTTCTCTGTACTGCACCTTTAAACTTCAAAATCGGCCCACCTGCAGGGAGAGCACACACCGCGCTCTCGCTCCCCTGTAGACTTTGCTTTTGGTCTTTCTTGTTGCTGTTTGCCTTATAAAAGTCCTTCCACTGACAGCACAGGCTGCTCCAGGGGAATGGGAAGCAGAGCTAGGCAGAAACCCACCCCTCTCTGAGCGGGGGTGGGGGGACAAGGATCTGAGCTCATTTTGCGGAAGCCAAGTATCCAGCATCTCATGGGACACTCTGGCATCTGCAGCCCCCCGACATCTCCCCACAGCCTGGTTGGAGCCTCACACAAGGCTGAGCTGAAGGGATGAGCTTGCAGTGGCTCCTTGTGGCCACTTGGGGTGGTGTGGGGCTCTGTAGGTAGCCAGGGGCCCCTCTGCCTCCCCAGTCGCAGCCCCCCAGCAGGGAAGGAGCAGCCAGGAGGAGGCAGCAGCAAGGGGAGGGGTAGCTCAGTGGTTTGCACATTGGCCTGCTAAACCCAGCGTTGTGAGTTCAATCCTTGAGGGGGCCATTTAGGGATCTGGGGCAAAAATCTGTCTGGGGATTAGTCCTGCTTTGAGCAGGGGGTTGGACTAGATGACCTCCTGAGGTCCCTTCCAGCCCTCCTATTCTATGAAATACTGGCCCCAAGCTTCCCCCTTGTTCCAGCTGCTTCTACCAGCTTTCCCCCGCAGGAGCCACTCACTCTCCTACCCCCGTTTTGTGTGGGGGAATCAGGGACAGCTGCATTCCCATGGGGGTGGGGGTGGTGAGGGGAGGATGAGGATTTCTCCCAGCCCTACAGCTCCTTTGTGCTATGCTGAGGAAGGGGATCCTAGGGCAGGTGTCACCCTCCTCCCCCTCCAAGGAATACCCTGGAACAAAGGCACTCTAGGAGTTGCAGACTCTGGCACAGGGCATGGGCAGGGCTGGCACCTCAGTGATCCTGCCTCATGTGCCCCAGAATCAGGGAGGCCCAAGCCACCTTCCACTAGGCGCAGGGGTGAATCTGGCCCTGAGTCTGGCTGCTGGCACTCACAAACAGGGGCGGCTCTACGATTTGCGCTGCCCCAAGCACGGCGGCACGCCGCGGGGGGCGCTCTGCCGGTCGACGGTCCCGCGGCTCCGGTGGCCCTCCCGCAGGCGTGCCTGCGGATGCTCCACCGGAGCCGCGGGACCAGCGGACACTCCACAGGCACGTCTGTGGGAGGTCCACCGGAGCCGCCTGCCACCCTCCCGCGGGACGCCGCCCCAAGCGCGCGCTTGGCGCGCTGGGGTCTGGAGCCGACCCTGGTTGCAGAGCCCTAGGGGGCCAGTGTGGTGCTGTCTGCACAGAGAATAGCTGCACCCTGTCTCCTGGCAACTGATCGCCTGGGCCCCTCGTCTGCAAAGGTGCCAGCTGTTGGAGAACAGAGATCAGGTGACTCCTGGCTGGGGAAAGAGACAAAGGGAGAGGAGGGGCTGGAGAGTTTTCAGTTTGGAGCTGGCTGGGGAAATGGAGGGGAGGCCACAGACCTCCTGGCTTCTCCTGGCCCCCCAAGATGGACCTGACTGAGGGGGGCCTGTGGTCTGTACCTGCAAGGCCTGTCTTGGACTGTGTCCTGTCGTCTAATAAACCTTCTGTGTTACTGGCTGGCTGAGAGTCCTGGTGAATCGCAGGAAGAGGGGTGCAGAGCCCTGACTCCCCCAAACTCCGTGACAATGAGCATAGAATCCCAATCTGATGGCAGGTCCATGCTCTTACCACACTAGACAACTCCCCCTGTGCTAACACCAGCCACTGCCTCCTGCCTCATCTCTCATCCTGCACACGGGCCTACCCCTCCCTTCCCGCTCTGGGGCATTGCTGGGTGCAGTTAAGCAGCTGGCACGATGCACCCCAGAGTTGACTGCAATTCAGTGCTGGTGAAGGGGGGAGCTGGCAAAGTAGCCAGGAAGCTGGGAGACAGACGGGGCTAGGAAAGCTCAGAGAGTGGCCACTGGCTGACCCCACTGCTCGGCATCATCTGGCACCTGCTCCCTGGAGGCTGTAAGGGGCTGTTTATTGCTGGTACAGCTCTGTGCGCCCAGGGCCGTGCACTGCCCAGAAACAGCTGGTGTGGCAGGTGACCCTGGCCTGACCCAGAGAGCAGCAGAAGTACAGTCACTTTCACATGAAAGAACATTGTTTAATAGTCATAGAATACCAGGGTTGGAAGGGACGTCAGGAGGTATCTAGTCCCACCCCCTGCTCAAAGCAGGACCAATCCCCAGGCAGATTTTTGCACCAGATCCCTAAATGGCCCCCTCAAGGATTGAACACTCAACCCTAGGCCAATGCTCAAACCACTGAGCTATCCTGCCCCCGGGAGCAGAGCAGCTGGGCAAGGCCCATTGGGTGGGGCCCAGGCCAAGGCCCTGCTGGCTCCTCCTTGCCTGTGCCTTGCGTGGGGCAGCCCACCCGAGTCACGCCCCGCACGGGAGCCGGAGAGGAGCCAGGAGAGCAGCGCGCGGGATCCCGGCGGCCAAGCCACACGCTGCCGCCACGCTGCAGCCCCGGGCACTGAGGGCGCCGGGGACCCGCCATGGCCGCGCCCGGCTCTGGGGCGGCGGCAGCGCCGAGCCCCGCGGGCGGCTCCCCGCCATGTGCCGGGCTGGAGGCGGCGCGGCCGGCGAGGGGTTTGCCGGGTGCGGCCCAATCAGCGGCCGGGCCGCGGCCCAACCCTCCCATTGATGGAGTCGCCGCCGATCACCCCACGCGGCTGCCGCGCCGCCTTAAAGCCGGGCCGGGCGCCGGGGGCCGCTTCGCTCCTTCCCCGGCTGCGCGCCGCCCGCTCCGCGCCCCGCTGCCCGCTCCGCGCCCCACAGCCCCGCGGGACGCTCGGAGGGCAGGGCCCGCCCCGGGCCGGCCGCTTCCCCGCGCCGGCCGGGGACCATGTGGCTGCTCCTCTTGGCGCTGCTCTGTCTAGCCGCGCCGGGGGCCCGCGGGTCCTTCCGCCGGAGCGAGACCTTCTGCTACATGGAGGCGGCGGGCACCGCGGGCACCGGGTACCTGAGCTTCCTCAGCCGGCGCTCGGGCGCCCTGGCCCTGGTCCAGAGCGCCTGGGACGGGGCTGGCCACCTGCTCGCCTGCTCCATCCGCGAGGAGGCCTGGCTCACGCGCCTGTACCGGGAGTCCTGCGCCAAGCGCCCGCGGAGCAGCCCCCGGAGCCCGGCGCGCCAGCGAGCCCTGGCCAGCCTGGCCCAGCAGATCCGCGTCTGCAGCCGGGCTGAGCCCCTGGCGGCTGGCGGGGCCCGGGTGCGGAGCGCGCCCGTGGGCGAGGAGCGTGGGCGCAGGAGGACCCGGCGGGGCTGGACCGTCCCAGGGACGCTGTGGTGCGGCGCTGGGGACTCTGCAGGGAGCCTCAACGAGCTAGGTAAGAGCTGCGGCGCTGCCTGTCCCCCGGGGCAGAGCTGGGACCCTCCCCTGTGGGCAGGGGAGCCGGCAGGTCCCAGGCTCAGGCCAGAGAGGCTGGAATGAGTCGAGGGGGTTAAAAAAGCTTCCTGCATTCGCCCTGGTGGTGCCCCTGTGGCACACGCCTGGGCCTAGGGTGTCTGGGGAGAGGGAGGCACCCCCAGCCCTCAGGGGGCTGCCCGGGCTCCTCGCCCTGCTGCTGCAGGAGCTGCCTGCCAGAAGGGACTGGATTTGCTGTGACTCAGCGGCTCTGGCCTAGCTGGGCTCCAGTGGGACCCGGAGACGTGGGCTCCCAGCCTGGGCCGGACACCGGGGCTACCTGCCCCGAGCCAGGACAGCTCAGTGTCCCTCACTCTGGTCCCCCCCAGCCTGCGAGCCTCTGTGCGTGACCCCCGCAGGAGGGGTGAAAGTAGCTGCGGGAGCTGGTTCAAGGCTGCCGCATTCCTGAGCGTGGTGACGGTGGCCCAAGGTGCCCCATGGGGCCAAGACATTCCAGAGGCTACTTGAGGGAGGCCCTAGAGAAGCCGTAATGGGGCCAGCACAGAGCCCCTGCCCCTGCATGTCCAGCCCGGGGTGGGTGCTGATCCCTGCTGGGGCTCATGGCCAGTGTGTGTGACAATAACCCCCCGCTGCAGGTCCCCTCCTGCCTCGCCCATCGCCCACAGGGGGCAGCAGCGAGGGTGCTGGGGCCTCTGCAGAGTGTTGCTTTGCTTTGCTGGGCGCTGCTGCCCCGGCTCCCCCTCAGCCTCCCGACCCTCCCCTGCAGGAATCTTCCAGGGCCCAGACTTGTGCTGCCGGGAACACGACCAATGCGCAGAGCAGCTCTCTGCCCTGGAGTACAACTACGGCATCCGCAACTACCGCCTGCACACCATCTCGCACTGCGACTGCGACGCCAGGTGAGCCGGGCGGGCACGGCAGGGCTAGCCTGTTGCTGCACCAGCTCCCCAGGGCAGAGATGGGGGCTGTCAGCTCTGCCACTGGGGAGCTACTGTCTGTATCGCAAACCCACCCGGGCACCAGCAGGCTCAGGAGACGCCTAGAGTGGGGGGCTGCAAGTCGGGATTGAGGAGCATCAGCAGAGCTGGGGGCGGTGAGGCCCGCAGGTCCCCTCTGCCCATTTTGCATGGCATGGCTGAGAGCCAGCAGCTGTGCCGTGCGGCTCCAGAGTGCCTGCCCCTGCTCCAGTGTCTGGGGTCAGCGGGAGGCCGGCTGGAAACGGCTCAACTCCCCAGGTCCCATGGAGGCACTGGCAGACCCCGGCTGCCCCTTTCCTCAGCGACTCCTGGTTCATGGGCTGTTCAGGAGCCTGGCACTGTCACCTCACACGCCCAACAGAGCCGCTAACCGGGGGTTCAGCGCGGGAGGGGGCTGGGATTGGACAGCAGCAGGGCTCCTCTGCAGCCCCTTCTGTGCCCCCGCTGCCCCCCTCGTGCCCTTTGTCTGAGCCAGCCCTTCCTCCCCCCGCCCACCAGCATCCGGGCTGGCTGCCTTGTGCTGCGCAGCCTGCGGCCCTAACACCCCTCGCTGGGTTGCAGGTTCAGGCAGTGCCTGCTGGGGCAGAACGACACCATCTCCAACATCGTCGGCATCACCTTCTTCAACCTGCTGGAGATCCCGTGCTTCGTGCTGGAGCAGAGCGAAGCGTGTGTGGACTGGCACTGGTGGGGAGGGTGAGTACCCAGGCTGGGTCCTGAGCCCTCGGCCCTGCTCACAGAACCACGCCCAGCATCTCGGGGGGCGCTCTGACCCCAGGGCCATCAGTCTGGGCAGGCTGGAGCTGCAGCCGGTTTACTCAGGCCAAGGTTCAGGGAAGCGTCTCTGGGCACTGTGCCCACCAGGCCTGGCTGCGTCACTGGAGCGGGGGCTGTGCCAGGTTCTCACTGGCGTGTCCCTGCAGTGCCCTTTGCTAGCAGTGCTGGATGCACTAACGGTAGAACCGGGGCTGTCCCCAGAACTGGGCAGCGTTCCCATCCGCCCCTGCACCGTGGGCTCCTCTCCAGGGTGCTCCTGCGGTGTTGGCTGCCTGCTGCACGTGACAGGTGCAGAGATCAGCTTCCTGGGGCTCCCATGATCCGCGTCAGCTCGTCAGACATCCCGAATCCTGCCAGAGCGCGTGGAGCGGCCATGGGCTAACGGGGGGAGCAGGGTTGGCTCAGGTGGGGGAGGCCGCGTGGGAATAGGACCGACGCTGCCTCTGGCGAGCTGGGTGCAGGGACAGGCCTGGCACTGGGGATGGCGAAGTGAGTCTCCAGCCAGGCAGGGTCTCAGCCAGGCTGCTCGCGGGTCGCACCGAGGAGGCAGGAGCCCCAGGGCGCGGGGTGGGCTGGGAAGGGAGGAACAGACTCGCCCAGCACAGGGTGTCCCCCGCGGGTCTGGCTGCTGATGGTGGGCGGGGCACACGGGGACTCTACCAGTGGCGGAGGGGAATGGGGGGAAGACAGGTGGGCAGGGGGCAGACAGTGGGCCGGGGACCTGGGGTGGGGGGTGCTAGGCTCCGCTGCCGTCCAGCGTGTGGGTGATCACTGCAGAGCCTGCGGGGCGTCGGGGCAGAGAGCCTGGCCCTGCTCCCTTCTCCGGCCCTGGGCTGCCTCTGCCCCCCAGCTCTCCCGCTGGACATAGCCTGCCAGGCTGGGACTCCCTCGCTCGGCCAGGG
The DNA here is from genome assembly GCF_020497125.1 of Mauremys mutica. NCBI lineage: Eukaryota > Metazoa > Chordata > Testudines > Geoemydidae > Mauremys > Mauremys mutica. The sequence continues at coordinate 29,267,137 of NC_059087.1, forward strand.
CAGGCTCGGCAGGCTGCGGGCTCCCTGGCTGGCCCAGGGTGGGGGTGGGGGTGGGGGTGCTGTGACGAAGCAGCTGGGAACCAGTGAGGCGTGTAGGCATGTCTCGCTCCCTGACTGGCTGCTGCAGGTGGTCCGAGTCGGCAGGTGGGACGGAGCCAGACGGCCCCACCCCGGCACTCCCACATGCTGGGGGCACGGTGCCAGCTGGGGCCTGGCTATCAGGAGCTCCAGCAGCACAGCTCCCTGGGTGCCAGCTGGCAGGGGGCAGGTGTGTGGGTGTTCAGGGGAACCCCTGGGAGCAGAGCCCAGCCCTGGAAGGTGTGGGAGTTTGGGGGATGGCCTTATCTCACTCCCCCTCTGCTCCCCAGGTGTAAGCACTACGGCCCCGTAGCCCTGGCCCGGATGGTGCAGCAAAGCCAGTACTACTACGGCCTGCCCCAGGGGGAGACGGCCAGCGCTGCCACGCGCCCCCCGGCCAAGGGCAAGAAGCACGCCAGGCGGGGCAGGAAGCACCAGAGGAAGAACAGGAAGAGGCCTGGGCAGGACAATGGGGCCCAGGGGTCACAGAGCCCCAGAGAAGATCAAAGACCTGTCACAGCCCCCCTGCCCAGGGGCCTAGGCACGCTGCCCCCTGCTGAGGATGGGGCCACCACCCCACACAGGCGTGTCCCAGACCTGGGGGGGCAGGAGCCACCACCCCTTACACTGAGGGCCTCAGAGCAGGGCCCCACGCCGGGGACTGAGCACCCACCCCCTGGTGGGGCTGGAACGGAGGGGGCAGGGCAGCCCCAGGACGGGGATTCAGCACGCCCTGCCCAAAGGACTAACTCGCCGCCCACCACAGCCTTGGAGCCGCGCCGCCCCCCCACACCGCACCCACCCGAGCCGAGCCGCCGGGGTGAGTGAGGGCTCTGGGCACGAGGGTGGGGGAGCAGAGGGGCCTGGGGGGTTGCCGTGGGTTCTCTGGGGTGGCGTGTTCTGCGGGGAACTCCCGAGAGGGCCCGTGCCCATGGGGGGTGTGCGCAGCGCTTGGGTGCCTGTGGCGCTTGGCACAGCATTGTGCATACCGAGGCCCTGGGCCCCTGACCCGCTGGGGGGGCTGAGGGATGTGCCTCAGTTGACCCTCAGCCCAACTCCCTCCCCCCAGCCCCAGCAAGGAGCTGCGGATGCTACCGGCGCCTTGACCAGTGTGAGCACAAGATCGCGCCCCATGAGCTCAAGTACCAGCTGCGCAACCCGGACTCCCGCACCCTGTTCCACTGCAACTGCACCCGCAGGTGAGTGCCACTTCCTCAGGCAGCGGGGCCCTCTCTAGGGCCAGATGCCCCGGGGGGCAGCTGGGTGGGTGCCCCATGCTGGGGCTGGCACTGGCTGGCTCCGCTCGGAGAGAGAGGCCACGGGCCTGGTGCTGGGCCTTTCCCTTCCCACTCTTGCCCAAGCTAACCCTGGCTCCCAGGGCCTGGGCCAGGCGGTCTCCGCAGTGGGCGAGGGGGAAGGGCCCTGGAGATGGGGTGGAGGTGCTGGGGACTCTGCAGGGGCAGGGGGCTCTCAGTGCATGCCTGTAGGGGCGCTGGCCCATGCCCAGCACTGCCTCTCTCTGCCCCCAGTGGGGTCCCGCTGTGAGCTGTGCCCTGTCCCCACAGGCTGGCGCGGTTCCTGCGCAGGACGAAGGGCCCCAATGAGGTGGAGGAGGAGGTGCTGTCCGACTTCATCTCCGCGGCCTGCTTCGTGCTGGAGCCGCCCGGGGGCTGCGCCGACGGGGAGCAGCAGCCCAAGTGAGTAGAGCATCACCGCCAGGGGCTGCCCAGGCCAGGCTCAGAGCCTCCGTGCCCTGGGCTGGGGCTCGGGAGAAGGGGGGCATGGAGTCCCCTGCAGCCTGGGCTCCCGGGGTAGGGGTAGGGGTGGGGGAGGTCCCCTATGCTGGTACGTGGGTGCCGCCTCTGTTTGAAGATCCCCTTGGAGGTGCTGGAAGGGGGCAGCCCAGGCTGGGCTTGCAATGCAGCTTTCCCCCCACCGGGTGGCAGCACAGGATCACCCTGCGCATAGACAAGACGGGAGGGATTGGAGCCTGGATCTCCTGTCTAGTGGGGGGCACTGCTGGCATTGAGGGGCCCTTCCCCACCTGGGGCAGGGAGCCCCTTGCCCTGCCCAGCCCCATGCCCCTCTCAGCTCCGGTTGCCTGCCCCACAGCTGCCCGGCAGCACTCAGCCATTAACAGTGGCAGTGCCACGGTGGGACCTGGCGGAAGGCACAGCCTGAGTGGGGCACATGGGGCAGGCTGGCCCAGCGGGGGGCTGGAGGGAGTGCCCAGGCCCAGAGGCCGTGGGAGGCTGGAAGAGAGGGGCTCAGGTCAGCTCCTCACAGCGCGAGCCCACGGGAGCAGGGTGGAACTAAGGGAGCTGGGCCCCTGCCTTCCTCCCACCCTCCCACCTCAGCCCCATGGAGGTTGATTCCCCAGCAGGCCGAGGGCTGGGGTCCTCCCCTGGTGCCAGTGGCCTGGCACTCCCTGGGCTAAGCGCGCTCCTCTTCTCTCCCAGCTGCATCGGGTTGGGCCGGGCCGTCCTGGCGCCTGCGCGACACCTGCAGAACACGCTGGGGCGGTGGCAGGCGCGGCCTGCAGCCTCCGTCAAGGTCAAGCGGCAGGAGTGGGAGACGCAGGGCAGCCCCCCCAGACTCTACGACAAGTGTCTCCAGCTGGCCAGGGCAGCCCGGAGGTCGGGCCATCACCCAGCGCCCCCCTGAGGCCAGGGCACAGCTGGACGTGGGACCATGGAGCCAGTCTGTCTGCAGGGGGAACGTGGCGCTGACGCCGTGGCCAGCCCTGCCCCTGCTCACCTCCGGCAGGGCTGGGAGACTGACTGTGCCGCAGGGCAGCATGGGCACTGCAGGGAGACAGGACCCTCCCAGCCTGGTCTGGGACAGGAGATTGGCTGTTCCCTTCCTCTCCTTCACCTGCTGGTGCAGCTGCCCCCTGCCCCACACTCCTGGGGGGTGGGCTGGGCAGGGCCCTGGCCCAGGCAGGAGCTTGGGGGGGACAGGCCAAGGTGCTGCCTCCCCTCCACATTCCCCCACGGGGAGCACCCTGTCCTGTGCAAATGTCAAAGGAGCCCTGCCTGGGGGAGGGGCTCTGTCCTGCCCTGAGGGCACCCCCAGGGCAGGGCCCCAGCGGGGTCCCTTGAACACTGGCCCTGGGGGGAGAAGCTCCAGGCCAGGATGCTACTCCCTGAAGCTCTGCCATGGGGGGCACAGGGGGTGCCTCTTCAGGACTGCAGCCCAGGGGGCTGAGCCACAGGAAAGCAGCCCCACCCTGTGGGGAATCTCACGCCTGGGGGAGGGGCTGCTGCCCCTAGCAGAGCCCCCACCTGAGAGGGGCAGGAGGGCTCGGCTGTACCTCCTCTAGGCTGGGGGGAGGAGAGGGGTGAGTCAAGACTGGGGGGTGCTGTTCCCAGCCTTGCTGTGTGAGCCTGTTACTGCCCTGCCCAGGGTGGGGGGCAGAGCCCCCTCTCCCAGCCCTGGGGCAGAGCTGGCCCCTGACAGCTTTCCTACAGAGCCTATTTTTTTTACATCTTTGTCCCCCTAGCGCTGCAGCCCTCCCCCGGCGCTGCCCCTCCTGTGGCTGGGCCTGGGGCAGAGGGGGCTGTTCCGGCTGGGCCTGAAGCAGGCATGGAGCTGTGGGCCACGGGCCATTGCTCTGTAAATAATGCAGCAATAAAGTTTCCTTCACCCTTGTCTCCTGGGCTGGGCTGCTGGGGCTGGGGCCCGGGGCGGGTCGAGCAGCAACCTGCCCCTGGCGGGGCCTGTAGCGGGGCTACGGCTCTGTCCCATCAGCCTCTTGTGCCTCCCCCTCGTTCTGTGCCCTCGGTACCCTGGCCTGGCCAGGCTCCCAGCAGGAGAGGAGTGGGGGAGGGCTGCCTGCAGGGGACTGTGGCCTCTTCCTCCCCAGCTCTACAGGGAAGGGAAGGGCAGGGCAGGCCAGCCCCCGCCCTGCACATTGGGGAGGGGCCACGGGGGAATGTTGCAGAGCAGGGGAGCCAGGGGGTGCACGGGGCTGGGGGGGGGAGGCCAAGGGGAGCCAGGGGGCACACACATGGCTCGGGGGGGGGGGGAAGCATTGTGCACATGGGAGTGAGGGGACAGGACCTAGGGCCCCAACTTCCCTGGGGGAGGGAGGGAACAGCACTGACTTCAAACTATCAGCCCCCCCTCTGCCCCCAAGGGCAGTGTGGGGCAGGGGAGCCCAGCTCAGAAAGGCCTCAGACGTGGGGCAGCAACTGAGCTTGTCTGCTACGTTGTGGGGAGTCAGGGCCCCCCCACCTCGCTTGGGGCACCTCCTACCTCTGCGCTGCCAGCTCCAGCCCGTGTAGCTCCTGTGCTGAGGGCAGGGGGCACTCGGGGTCCCCGCACATGCAGTGAGCTGCACCCGTGGGGGCCATGGCCCCCGCCACTGCACTCCCAGCACAGGGCGGGGCAAGCGGCCGAGGCAGAATGGAGTGACACCCCCCACCCCGACTAGCTCCCTGGTGCTGCACAAAGGGAGGCTGGGCCATCAGGGACCACCTGTGCCTAGCACCCCGCTTTCACAGGCCCCCTCAGCGCTGGGCTGGGGCATGGGGGCTGGCACGGATTGCCAGGGGAGGGCCCCCTACTGAGCAACACCATGCAAATGCTGAGCCAGCCCAGCTATGGGACTGCTATGGGAGCAGTGCCTGAGCCTGGGGGCTGCAGGCCCCACTAGCCAGCCCCAGACCCCCTGCAGATACCAGTTCACCAAATCAAAGCACAGGGTGGGCACCTGGGGGTGGGTCATTTATTCCATCAGCTGCAATGAGGTAGGACCTGGTGTGGGAGCTCTGCCCCATGGCCGAGCCGCGGGCCCCGGGGCAGCCAGGCCCACGCCCTCCCTGGCAGCTTTGGGTTGTTCCCTCCCGCATGGGCACTTGTGCTGCAGGACCAGGCCAGGCTCTGTGGTGCTAACAGCTGTGGGTCAGTGACCCCCCCTTGTGCTGCCCGGCTCTGTCCTGTCCCGCTCTGCTCTAGTCTCCCCTCACCCTGTCCCTGTGCCCCCATCGCCCTGCCAGGCCCAGCCCCTGCCCCAGCCACGTGGGTCATGGCTACTGCCCCGAGTGACCCTGACATGCTCCCCACGCAGCCGCAGAACCAGCCCCCCCCAGGGCCAGCGCTCAGCCTGCCTGGCACCCTCCCCCTTGGAGACTCCAGCTGGGCCCCCACAAGGCTCCTCACACCTCCCTCCCTGTCCATGTTGTCGTCTGGGCCATGGGGCCAGCCCCACTGTCGCTCCTCTTCCCCGGCCTGCTCCGCGTGGGTGTGGGCAGTGGGCTTGGCCCAGCCGTGCGGCAAAGGAAAGCTCTGCTCCGGCTGGGCTCACCGCGCACGGGGGACTCAGGCTGCAGCCGCTCACAGCCAGCTCCCCCAGCCACATCCTGGTAGCCTCAGGCTGCCAGCCCTGCCCGCATCCCCTGGCATCGCCACTGACTGCTGCCAGGGGCCCTGCCATGCCCCGTGTCCCAACTCCCTGGCCCTGCTCATGCCCGATGGAGTCCGTGCGCCGGGCTGCCCGGGGAGCGCTGCCCGAGGCCCCGTCTCTGAGCTGATGGAATCGGAACTGGGGCTCAGGCACACAGCCTGGGAGGGAGGTTTCACGGCTGGAACAGCGAACGCGGAGGAATGGGCACCAGCCCCACCGGGGCGTCACTGCGCTCCCACTACCGGGCCCGGCGGGCGGATGGCTGGGGGGGAGCGTCCGTGGGCAGCGGAGCGTCCGTGCAGTGGCAGATGCCCGGGCAGCCCTGGGCAGGGCGTGTGGCTCGTGAACGGCTGTTGCCTACGTCACACCAGCAGGGACGGATCACAGCGCACCTGGGGTGGCCCAGTGCGGGCAGGAGAGGCGGCACACGAGGAAGCACACGGCAAGCTCTACACGGGGATCATTGCACGTGGGCGCGCAGAGGCCAGGCTCAGCAGTCACGGCGCGGAGCCAGCTGCTCGGCCCTGCGTGGCTCCAGTGGCGGCCGCAGCCGGCGGGGGGTCCTGGCTGTCCCTGGAGCCGCTCCCCTCTTTGGGCGAGGTGCTGAACAGGTTGGCAGCCCTGGCGGTGGGGCTGGTGGGGCTCATCCTCCTGGCAGGGTAGCCCTGGTCTGCGCTCGCCCTCCTCGGGCCCATGGCCTGGTCGACAGTCTCCAGGCGGAGTGCGGGCAGCAGGCCGAGGGTCCTGGGGTTGGCCCTGGCCAGGGGGTTGTCGTCGGAGAGGCACCAGGTGCCGCAGGGCTCCCCCGCAGTCCTGTAGCCGGGGGCACGGCTGCTCTCCCGGTTCTCGGCAGCCCGCGCTGGCTCCTTGCTCTTGGCATTGGGCCAGGGCGGCTCCTCCTTTGGCAGCTGGATGCTGGGGATGTCGCCCTTCACAGGGCGCCGGCTCTGCGGGGACGGGCTGCGGCTGGCCCCCCGCTCGCGGCTCGTCGGCCTCAGGATGAGCCCCTGGAACTTGGGGAGGCTGGGGCTGCGGCTCCGGTGGCTCTTCATCTTGCCGGGGCTGGGGCTGCGGGACTTGGGCGCCAGCAGGACCAGGGTGCTGTTGTCCTCCTCCTCGGAGCTGGCGCTCGAGCTGTCCGTCTGGCTGCTGCCCTCCTCCGAGGTGGGCAGCGAGATCTGCACGTCCACAGAGACAGTCAGCGGGGAGACGAGGCTGGCGCTGCCCATGGGGAGCGCGTGGGGAAAGGGGGTGTCTCAGGGCAGGCGGTATACCCGGTCCGCCCTCTCTCACGCCCCTCACCGCCCCACACAGGGTTCAGCTGCCGGGGGGGGATAGACCTGGCACAGCACCACTCGGGGCAAGGCCAGCCCAACTTCTGTGGTGTCTGAGCAGCAGCTGGGGCCCCAGGAACCCCCATCTCATTCAGCTCACACCCCAGAGCTCCCCCCCATCTCCTCTCCCCCACTGTGACGCCCTTGTACCTGCACCCCGCGTCCCCACCTGCATAGTGCCCCGCCCCCTGCAGACACGCCCGGCGGGAGGCTGCTCACCTGGAAGGGTTCTGTCACCCCAGTGATGCCACTGTAGTTGTTGCCATAGTAACCGAGAATGTATTCGCCCTTCCCTTTGGGTAGCGCCTCCTCCGAAAACCCCACCTACAGCCCCGGGGAGAGCGAGGGGCCGTCAGGGGCCGTGCCACCCACACGAGATGGGCCCTGCAATGCACCCGGCCCACCCCCACCCCTGGCATGGCCGAGCACCCATCACAGTGCCCCTTGGCGTACCCAGGAAGCACGTCTGGCACCCAAGGGCGTTTCTAAGGGGACAGGCGAACGCAGAGCCGGCAGATGGAGAAGTGCCCTGGGCAGCGCCGAGAGAGCCTCAGGCGCGGGAGGGGGCATGGCACTAGTCACCGAGAGGCCAAAGGGGCTGAGTGCCTGCTCGCTGGGAGCAGGGCATATTCCCATCGGGGTGCAGGGAGCCTGGCACCCAGGGCCCATGGGCACAGCCTGCAATGCAGATCACCACCACCAGCAGCCCTTGGCAACGGCCTGGCTCCTGCTGTGGGGCACCGAGTCCAGGCTCCAGCTGGCCTGCATGGGTTTGTGTGATCATCTACCCACAGGGCAGGGGCTGTCTCCATGCTGTGAGGGGCTGGCTCCACGGGCATGTGGCTGCCTCTCCTCACTGCTCCAGCCCCTGGACTGTCCGACAAGCTGCAAAGCCCCACACCTGGCCTCTGGCTGATGCTGGTTCTCCAGCTCCCCCGCCCCCAATCCCCTCCCCACACACCTGGCCTCTGGTACACAGCCCTCCCCCCCCCACACACACACATCTGGCCTCTGGCTGGTGCTGGTTCTCCAGCTCCCCCACACACACACACCTGGTGGCCCCAGCACAACTCCCCTCTGGTGCAGGATGTCCTGCTAACAATGGCTCCACCCAGCCTGGAGGGAGGCTGCCCAAGGCGCCATGGGCCGGGAGATCCCGAGAGCCCCAGGCTCTGTCAGGGACTGACGCTCACCTGGCTGGCGCAATGCTCGGCACAGCAGGGAGGGGGAAAAGACGGGGGGCTTGGTGGGGTACTTGGGAAGCAGAGGCAAAAGGAGCAGCCAGCAGGGGCCAGCTGGGTGCATGGCAATGAACGGGGGCTGTGCCATGCTCACACACCTGGTACACGCTGCCCTCTGGGTCCTCGTGTTTGGCCCACACATACGCCACGTAGTCCTTGTGGTGCCTGAAGCCCACCTGCAGGGAGAGACGTCCCCGTGGAGAGCTGGACGGGACCAGGCCCCAGCCACCCAGAGAGTGCCCAGTGCTGACCCCTGCCCACCCATGTGCCTCACAGAGACTCCTAACCCCGCCCGCACCCCTGTAACACTGACCCCCCCGACCCCCTAACCCAGCCACACCGACACCAACCCTAGCACCAGACCAGGCCCAACTCTCGTCCCTGACCGCTAAGCCCAGGGTGCTCGATTCTGACCCCTAACCCCAGAGCATGCCTACCCCGACCCAGCCTGCTCATACCCCCAGAGCCAACCCTCAGCTCCCAGCCAGCCTCTGCCAACAGCCAGGCCTCATCTGGGGGCTCCATGGGGCCAAATTTTCAGAGGTGCTGAGCACCTGCAGCACCCACTGCCTAGCTCGGCCCCCCACCCCCCACCACAGCCCCAACGTCCTGAGCTTTCAGAACTGCCAGGGTTTGCCCTTGAGGCACCTTGCGGGCTCTGAGCTGCGAGGGGCTCCCCTCCCCGGCCCCAACCCACGTACAAACAGTGCACTGGGAGACTCCCCTTTGGGCACAAGTCGCCCCCACCCCCCAGTCCCAGTCCCCAGCTGGGCATCCAGGAACCAAGGCACCCGAATCAGAGGAGACGCTGGCCCAGGGAGCAGAGCCTGGCCCCAGCGTGGGAAGCAGAGACCCTGGTGAGGGGTGCTGGGCGACGCGTGCGTCCCACACTGGCTGGCTGGGGGCAGGCGATCCCTGCAGGCTGCTGGAGTCTCTCTGCCAGGGGATCATGTTCGCAGCGCAACCCTTGGGAGCGTCCCCTGCAGCCCCAGCTCAGCACAGGGGGATCTGAAAGTCACATTGCCCCGCTCCTGCGCCCGAGGCCCTCGCCCTCCCTCCGCTGTAAGGAGACACCCAGGAGAGGTCCAGGCTGCTCCGGAAAGGCTCACCCTGCGAGTGCCAAGGACGCCTGCAGCCCGCTGGGGCTCACCTGGGGTCCATGCTCGCAGAGCCCTGGCACACACAGCGGCTGGTCGCCAGGCGGGCGGTACAGAGCAGCACTGCAGCCAGGGATGCCAGCACCAGGGGGGTCGGCTCCCTGCTTCAGGCCATGGGCAGGCGCCTCAGGAGGGGAAGGGGCAGCAGGCAGTGGCGGCTTAGAGAGGCAGGACAGCCTGGCTCTGAGTGGCAGAGCCGGTGCCCCCACAGGACGGCTCTGCCCCCAGAGGGAACTAACCCCAGGGCACCCCTGTAACAGGCACCAAGCCCTGCAGCGCTCCCCATTCCCCTGCTGAGTGCACAGACGCAGGGGGTGGGAGAGGACACAGCTCTTTTGGGGTGTGGGACTCTGGGGGCTGGGGAGGGAGGAGCCCCGTGGAGCCTGCACCCTCCATCTCCACCCCCAAGGGCAGGAGACATCTGCCTTCTTGTCACCCCCCAGCCACCTGGGCCTGCTCCCCTCACGCCCCCAGCCACCCCTCTCCCGCCGCGTGCCCCTAGGCAGCAGCAGAGAGGCCAGGAGCACCCGCAGGTGGGCCCCACACCCTGCCCCTCCGGAACTCAGCCCACTCGCAGCGCAGCCCCTTACCCGGTAGAGACCTATCCAGTCCCAGGAGCTCCTGTGGAAGATGGCGGCCATCTTGTATTGGACAATGGCTTGCTCAGGTCTGGACCACTCGTCGGCCACTTGAATCTCAACCAAGGGCTTGTCGGTCTTGGAGGCAAACTGCCAGGGAGAAGCACAGGGCGTGAGCGGGGGCAGCATCTTCCCCAGGGGAAGCTCTGCCAACACTGCCAAGCACCTCCATCGGGGGGCTGGACCCTCAGGGCCGTGGCCAGAGCCGCTCCGCCAGACCCAGACTAGCGCTGGGGAGAGCCGGCCACCCCTGCTGGGGAGCTCCAGAGGAGGCGACAGACTCACCTGCACGGCGAAGATGGCGGCCACAGGCTTGTGGTCGCTCACCACGTACTCCATGTGGCTGCAGTAGCAGAGCTGGGTCACGGCCAGGCTGGTCCTGCTGGGCCTCCGGCCGCCGGGGTTGTGTGGGGCACCGCAGGACTTGATCTTCCAGAGGATGCGGTCGGTCCAGGCTGGTTTCCGCTTCTTGGCGCTGTGTGGCACAGGTGGGCACCGTTCAGTTGGCACAGGGCAAAGGGGTCTCCCTGCACACACACACCCCCTCCCCAGCACAGGCCCTGCCGGAGGGGAACGGAGCACAACTTGGGGATGCTCCCCGGCAACATGGCGACTGCAGCCTCCCTCATGATAAGCCCCATGCCCCCCACACCGACATGGCCGCCTGTCCCCTCTGCTCATCCCCCTGCCCCCCGCGCCGACACGGCCACCCGTCCCCTCTGCCCCCCCATGTGACGAAGTGGGAATATTCTTAATGTTTTCTCTGAGTGCTGTGTGGGTGCCTCAGTTTCCCCAATGTATTTCTCGAGTGTCTAGGGGTGGGTGATTGTTGCAGAGCCCTAGGGGGCCAGTGTGGTGCTGTCTGCACAGAGAATGGCTGCACCCTGTCTCCTGGCAACTGATGGCCTGGGCCCCTCGTCTGCAAAGGTGCCAACTGAAGGTGCTGGAGAACAAAGAGATCAGGTGACCTCCTGGCCTGGGAAAGAGACAAAGGTGAGAGAGTTTTCAGTTTGGAGCTGGCTGGGAAGATGGAGGGGAACCCAGACAGGGTTCTGGCCTCCCTGGGCCTCCCCCAGGATGGACCTAACTGAGGGGGTCCTGTTGTCTGTACCTGCAAGACCTGTCTCGGACTGTGTTCCTGTCATCTAAATAAACCTTCTTTTTTACTGGCTGGCTGAGAGTCATGGTGAATCACAGGAAGCTGGGGATGCATGGCCTTGTCTCCCCCAACCCTGTGACAACTGGTGTTAGCGGTGGGATCTACTGCACCCCATGGATGGCGCTTCCTGCAGTAAGTGACTGGGGAGCAGTAAAACGAAGGGGGAGTAACGAGGACCAGGCATGCTGAAGGCTCAAAGAGGGGCGGTTTCAGGGGGCGGAGGTGCTACGCTTAACCCCTGGGAGCATGCGACCAGCAAGAAGGACTGTTGGAGTAATGGGAGTGAGTGGTCCCAGGGGCGGAGGAGCCTGCGGCTTGACCCTGGGAGAGAAAAGGACTGTTGCAGTAACAGGGTCCCCCGGGGACTGCAGTGAGCAGTCTCAGGGGCAGAGGAGTCTGCGGCTCGACCCTGGGAGAGAGGTGGTGACTTTGAGAAGGGCTGGCACACTAGAGGTTCTTCCTGGAAACTGTGGGGAGCTGAGAGCACACAGGCCTGCAAGTCCACAACAACTTGAGAACAGCGAAGTGATGGCCTATCACCATCTCCTTAAGGACATTGTGATCCTGTGCACAAAGAGAGGGTTCCACACTGGGAAGTTCACCAAGGCCCAGTTAATCATGCAGCTGGAGGACAAGGAGCAGATTCCTGACCCAGATGGGGCTACAAGAGGATCTGGGAGCAGCAGCCAGGCATCCCCAAGAGCAGGGCCGTCCTTAGGCATAGGCAGAATAGGCAGCCGCCTAGGGCACCACTAGGTCTGGGGGCACCGCTCTGCTGGGAGCCTGGACAGACGGGAAGCAGTGGAGCATGTAAGAGCAGGCTGCTGGGTCCTAGAGAGAGCCGAATGCAGCACAGTCTGAGGGAGGGGATTGGCTGCTGGGGTCTCTGGGAAGGGGAGGTGGTAGGGGTTGGGGAAGGAGCTCACCTGTGAGTGTGACTCTCCCCCCCCCTCACCCCCCGGCTGAGGTGAGGTGAGGCAGGCTCTGCAGCTCTGGAACCAGTATCCTTTGTTGTCGCACATAACATGCATTCTTCTCCCCCCGCTCCCCATGGAGCACCCCCTCCTTTCTCCCTCCTCCCCAGGAGCATCCCTCTCTCTCTCCTCCCTCCCCTCCGTCAGGGCTGGGTTGGGTGAGGTGCTGGGGGGTAGGTGGGGGGAGGAGGCTGCCTGCCTGCTGAGGAATGAAAGTGAAAGTAACTCACTTCCTCGGCCAGGATTGGAATGTCACACAGGGCTGGGCTGGGGTTAGCCAGATGTGTGAAAAATCAGGACGGGGGTTGGGGTAGGGTGAGCAGATATCCCTATTTTATAGGGCCAGTCCCAATTTTGGGGTCTTTTTCTTATATAGGCTCCTTTTACCCCCACCCCGTCCTGATTTTTCACACTTGCTGTCTGGTCACTCTAGGTGGGGGTAATTGGTGCCTATATAAGACAAAGCCCCAAATATCGGGACTGGCCCTATAAAATCAGGACATCTGGATCTGGGCACCCTAGCCGGGGAGCGCCTCTCCCCCGGGCTGGCAGCTGCCAGCGATCCACCTCATCCGGGGGGAGCTACACAGGGCAGGATGAGCTGCTGTGGCTCCATGGGTGACCTGTCCCTGAGATCAGATGCTGTGCTAACTTCACCATGGTCCGTAAGGCTGGTGGTGGTGCCCATTGGCGTGTGATTGAACCTGAGGGTTTGCTGCTGCTGTTGCCATTCTGCACCCCAAGAGGTGGATTTTGGGGTCTACTGCAGCTGTTGGACCAGCAGGCTGGGGGGTGAGCCAAGCATGAAAGCAGTACTGTGTTGCCATTTAGATTGTCATTTAACAACTTTGTTTGCCAAAAATTCTTGCTAACAATCCTGAATCCAATTTCAATATTTTTTTTTAAATCAATATCTTAGCCAAAAACAGAAAATTAAGTTGTTGACAATTATTAGTGACAGGTTTGGTTTGAGGCAGGGAGTGGGCCAGTTTTCATCAGAGAAACAAAAAATGTTGACTGACTTTCCTATAGCCTGTTACTCCTGATAAGAGCCCTCCAACAACTGTAATATGCTCATCTCCTTACTAGTGTATAAAGCAGGGGTCGGCAACCTATGGCACACACGCCAAAGGTGGCAGGTGAGCTGATTTTTGATGGTACGCAGCGGCAGGTTGAGCGGCTCAGCCCATCACTGCTCTGGGGTTCCGGCTGCTGCCCTATTGCCAGCTGGGATATCGGCCATCGGCCCCACTCAGCACCTGCTGCTGACCTGGGGACCCCCAAGGAACCCCAGGCTGGCAGCGGACTGAGCAGGCCGGCTAAACCACTCAACCTGCTGTCAGCCTGGGGTTCCATTCACTCAGCCGGCAGCGGGCTGAGCAGGGCTGGTGGGGGGTTGAGTGGCTCAGTCTGCTGCCAGTCTGGGATGCCGGCAGCACTCAGCCTACTGCTACTCCGGGGTTCCGGCTGCCAGCCCCTTGCCAGTCAGGAGCCCAGCCACCGGCCCCACTCTGCCTCCTGCCAGCCTGGGTGAGCAGAATCCCAGGCTGGTAGCGGGCTGAGGGGGGTTGGCGGCCGGGATCCTGGCTGGCAAGAGTTGGTGATCAGAACCCCAGACCAGCAGCGGGCTGAGCAGGGCCTGGGATCCTTGTCTAGGGTTCCAGACATCAATCCCGCTCAGCCCACTGTCGGTCTGGGGTTTCATTTACTCAGCTGGCAGTGGCCTGAGCAGGACCGGTGGCCAGGACCTCAGATAATAACAATAGTTTATTTATATAATATAGACATAGAGAGATACCTTCTACAAACGTTAAAATGTATTACTGGCAAGAGAAACGTTAAATTACAGTGAACTTGGCACACCACTTCTGAAAGGTTGCCGACCCCTGATATAGACTGACCATATGTTATACTAAGATGCTCCTGCATTTTTTTTTCCTGTGAGTCAGTATAGCTTTTGCCAGCCCAGAAGTTGGGCAGCCAATGTTTTATGTTTTCACAATGTTTTCTCCAACTTTCATAAAGTAAATACATAGTTAATATGAGTTAAAAAGGCCAGGGACACTTCCTTGTGAAGAATCTGTACAGCAGATCATGCTAGAGCTGTGAAAATGTCAGTTGTTGATGGAACTTTAGAGGCAGTGATTTATCATGTATTTTATCATGTGAATGTGCTGCTATTGCCAATGTCTTTCCAAACAAAAATAAGGCACAATAGGACTTCTGTAACATTTCTGTGCTACCTTAATCTAGATGAGATGATTCTGTGCTGACTTCATTTTGGTCACTTTGTGCTTTACCTAGCAGTAAAACTAGGGTTATATTTTCCCACTGTTTGGAAACCCAGCTTGTTAAACTGATTTTGCAGCCAAAAAAGCCAGAAAGATTGCTTTTAATTAAAAACAAATCTTTGTTTCAATACCTCTTCATATAAATTTCCAATAAAATTTTGACAAATTAAAAAAATTATATTATTTGCATCATTCTGTCAAATCAGAATTTTTTCTATAGTGCTACTTCTTTAGTGCTAGTGCATCAGCATTACAGTGTGCTTAATTAAGTTAAACTGGTTTTAATAACGTGAATGTGGCAAGTTTTCCAATACTGTATGCTTATATTTGTGTTGCTAAGAGCAGATCAGGCACAGGGGCACCAGTTTAATAATCTCGCCTAGGGCACCAGAAATCCTAAGAACGGCCCTGCCCAAGAGTCCTGTCCCCGACCATACAGGTTTCCCATCAGGAGATCGGAGATGGATGGGATTGGAGCAGAGCCTGAGAGAGCGAGGATCGTGAGAGACAGCAAGAGCCCAAGAAAGAGCTGCAGGAGAAGCCACAGCAGCATGGAATGGCGCTGGTGGAGTGGAGAGGCATAGGGGGCTTCCCAGGGGTGCGTGGGGATAGACCCTGGGCTGCCAGTTCTGCAGGGAACCTAGATACTAAATTGCTGCCCCTGGTTAAGGAGCGGGGGGAGATGTGGATGCCCACTGCACTGCCTTCGAGCAGGCGGGTTGTGCCGAAGTGGGAATGTTCCGGCTGGGTTATGTGAATGCTGAGTGGGGAGTATTGACCTGGGAAGGTTGCAGGGGTGTTTTTCTGGGACTGCCTTGGGGAAGGGAGCACACCCGAGCATGTAACCTGAGAACCCAGGAGGGGGGTTGGAGGCCAGGTGACACCTCTGCCCCAGACAAACAAAGGACACAAAGGCTGGGGGAGGAGCCGGGGGGAGGCTGAGTGAGAGGTTGGAGGGAGTTTCAGTTTGAAGCTGGCTGGAAAATGGAGGGGAGCTCCAACGGGGCTTGGGCTTCCCAACGGGGCTGTGGCCTCCCTGGGGTCCCAGCTGGACCTAACTAAAGGGAGTCCTGTTGTCTGTACCGGCAAGACCTGTTTTAGACCGTGTTCCTGTCATCTAAATAAACCTGTTTTACTGGCTGGCTAAGAGTCACGTCTGACTGCGAAGTGGGGGGGCAGGACCCTCTGGCTTCCCCAGGGCGCCACCGGGGCAGGCTCGCTGTGGGAAGCGCACGGAGGGGCACATGCTGAATGCTCCAAGGGAGAGGAGGCTCCCCAAAGCCAGTTAGGGCTTTGGGGGGAGCAGTTGCAGAGCATTGCCCAGGAACTCCATGACACGGGTGATTTGACCCAGGGGGACCCTGCGGAAAAGCCCCAGTATCTAGCTCCCTTGCTGGGTCCCAAGGCCAAAGACACTGTCAGCCAGATGGGTGGGGTGGTGGACAGGCTCCCACTCCTGGCCCCAGCCTGTATGTCTGCGTGGAGTCTCCTGGGCTCAGGCCCCTCGCACCTCCAGTGGGAGCAGAAGGTGGTGATCAATGGGGAGACCTGCCTGGGGTGGCGAGACCCTGGGACAGAGAGAACTGTTATCAGGCCCCGGGTGGTGCAGCCTCATCAGGTGCTTAGGGGCTGGGGGACCTGGGTGAAGGTCCCTGGGCTAAAGGCCCGGATCCCTGTGCAGACCCAGGAGGGGTCAGGCTGGCTGGTCGTTGGGACGCTCCAGGATATCGACTGTGAGGTCCTGTTGGGGGGTGACTGTGTCTTTGTGGGACACAAGGTGACCAGATGTCCCAATTTTATAGGGACAGTCCCGATTTTTGGGTCGTTTACTTATATAGGCTCCTATTACCCCCCACCCGTCCCAATTTTTCACACTTGCTGTCTGGTCACCCTAGTGGGACAGGATCCAGGCCCTGCTCCTGTAAGGGCCGAGGGTTTGAATTTGAATCCAGGGAACCAATTGGCTAGGATGGAAATGGTCAGTGAAAATGCAAATGAGCTGGCTGGCAGGGGGGAGGGGCTGCAGGGCTCAGGATACCTGCCTGTCTGTAACCAGCTGAGACTGGGACAGCCTGAGGCAGCGCTGAGCAGGGGGGGGGGGGCGGGGGGGGGGAGCTGAGACCCCAGCTGAGTGGGGGGACACCCAGGCAGGGCAGGTCAGCTGAGCTACCAACCAGGTTTGCCTGGTCCAGACATGCTGCTGGGAAGTGATTACACAGCAGGGAGGGAGCTACCAGGGACAGGGCTCAGGGGGGCTGTGACCCCAGGCCCAGCCAGCGAGAGGAAGCAGGTCCCACTCCCTGCCCCAGCAGCTGAATCCCAGACCGAGCTGCAGAGGGATCCCTCCTTGGAGAAGTGAGGGAACTTGCTGGCCACCGCTCTGCAAACCCCCTTGGGGAAGGCTGCAGGGACATAGTCCTGTGGGAGAAGCGATTCCTGTACCGGGAATGGGCTCCCCCAGGGGAAGTAGAACTGGGGGAATCAGGAGGCAGCTGGTGGGGCCCCAGAAGCATCACCACAGGCTACTGTACCTGGCCCACGATGTCCCTCTCTCGGGACCCCAGGGGATCCAGCACCCAGGGGCGGCTCTACAAATTTGGCCGCCCCAAGCAGTCATGCGCGGGAGGCGCCCCCGAGCCGCGGGACCAGCGTACCGTCCGCAGTCATGCCTGCGGGAGGTCCACTGGAGCCGCCGGCCGAGCGTCCCCTCCGCAGTCATGCCTGTGGCAGGTCCGCTGCTCCCGGGGCTCCGGTGGACCTCCCGCAGGCATGACTGCGGCAGGTCCGCCGGCCCAGCCTGCCGCCCCCCTGGGAAAGGGCCGCCCCAGGCGGGTGCTTGCCCCGCTGGGCTCTGGAGCCGGCCCTGCCAGCACCCCAGGCAGCAGCTGCTGCAGAACTTGTCCTGGCTCAGAGTCTGTGACGCAGTCCAGCAGAACTGCAGGCCCTGCGACCCCTCCGAGAGGGTGGTAGGGTGGGCCTGGGATAAGGGTGAAGCCCCCTTGAGATCCCTGCCCATCCTAGAGGAGCCTTTCCATAAGGTGGCTATGGACATAGTGGGGCCCCTCAGCCAGGCGACCCAGTCAGGGAAGAAATACATCCTGGTGGTGATGGATTTTGCCACCCGCTACCTAGGAGCGCGAGACCGAGGCAGACGTGCTGCTGACCATCTTCAGCAGAGTGGGAGTCCCCAGCGAGGTCCTTACCAACCAGGGGGCCAATGTCATGTCAGCCCTGCTCTGGGGCTTGTGGGAGAAATGTGGGGTCTGGCCCACCTGGGCCTCTGCATATCACCCTCAGTCCAACAGGCGGGCGGAGAGATTTTATGGGACCCTGGGGATGATGCTGAGGACTTTTATGAATCAGCACCCGCAAGGCTGGGACAAGTACCTGCCCCACCTGCGGTACAGGGAAGTGCCCCAGGAATCCACAGGGTTCTTCCCTTTCGAGCTGCTGTATGGGAGGAGAGTGAGGGGACCCCGGGACCTGGTAAGGGACAGTTGCAAAAAGGGGGAAGACCCCCTGGTGGATCGCTTCTCTTCCCAAAGCCAGAGCCGGCCAAGGTGGAGGCAATCAAAGATTGGCCTGTTCCCAGACCAAGAACCAGGTCCAGGCCTTTACCGGGATGGTGGGGTGCTAGCGGAGGACTGTACCCCACTTAAGCTCCCTAGCTGCCCCCATCCCTGAGCTATGTGAGAGGGGGAAGCCAGACGAGGTGGTCTGGACCGAGCAGGGCCAGAGGGCTCTCTGTGCACTGAAGGAGGCTCTAATCCAGGACCCAGTAAATCTGGTAAACCCAGACTTTGCCAAGCCCTTTGCAGTATTCACTGACGCCTCAGACGCAGGGCTGGGCGCGGTGCTGATGCTAAGGGGGAGACTCCCCATCGGGTACCTGAGCAAAAAGCTGCAGCTGTATCTATTGGGGCGGCCCTTTATTGTGTATACTGACCACTCTCCTCTGACGGGGCTGCATCAAATGCAAGGGGCTGATGCCGAGCTGCGGGTGACAGACACACCCGTTCAGAGGGTGGCCAAGGTCAAGCTGGGGGCTCTTAACCAAGAGAGCCCGAATCGCAGCCCTCCAGCCTGGAGTTCTGGGAGAAGACCCCTTCTCAGTTTAAACCCCAGGGGTATTGGGGTGGCAAAAGGGTATGGGCTGCATAGACTTTCTCAAATGCAGCCTGCAAGCGCCATCAAGCACACTCGACCTCAGGGAGGGCGTGAAACTGGAAGGGCCTGGTGTAACTCCCACCAAGGAATGAGACTGGTGCTGGGGCATCCATGGGAACGTTGGTGGGTTCAAACTTCCCCGGGTCACTGGCTAAAGCGACCCCGCTCAGTTCGGTCTCGAAGCAGGGAGAGATGTGACGAAGTGGGACTGGTTTTAATGTTTTCTCTGAGCTCTGAGTGCTGTGTGGGTGCCTCAGTTTCCCCTATGCATTTCTCGAGTGCCTAGGGGTGTGTGATTGTTGCAGAGCCCTAGGGGGCCAGTGTGGTGCTGTCTGCACAGAGAATGGCCGCACTCTGTCTCCTGGCAACTGATGGCCTGGGCCCCTCCTCTACGAAGGTGCCAACTGAAGGTGCTGGAGAACAAAGAGATCTGGTGACCAGGTGAGAGAGTTTTCAGTTTGGAGCTGGCTGGGAAGATGGAGGGGAACCCGGACAGGGTTCTGGCCTTCCTGCCCCCGCCCACCACGACCAGGATGGACCTAACTGAGGGGGTCCTGTTGTCTGTACCTGCAAGACCTGTCTCAGACTGTGTTCCTGTCCTCTAATAAACCTCTGTTTTACTGGCTGGCTGAGAGTCCCGGTGAATCACAGGAAGCTGGGGGTGCAGGGCCTTGTCTCCCCCAACTCCGTGACACCCCACACCAACACGGCTGCCTGTCCCCTCCGCCCATCCCTATGCCCCCGTGCTGATGTATCCTGCCATATCCTCCCCGCAATGGTGTGCCTGCCCTATGCCCCCCGTCCTGGAGCCCCAGCCCCAGCCCCCATGCAGAAACTGCTTCAGTAACACTCCCTGCTTGTATTGTGCCTGCATCCTGCAAGGACGCGAGTGGTCCCCCCATTCCAGAGTTCGAGACACCCAGTGCCCGCTCTCACCGCTAGGCCCCCCAGTCCTCTCCTCCGCCTCTCCCTCCCCGCGGCAGGCAAGTCGCTCGCGCCGCACCCCTACCTGGTGTCATACTGGTTGGTCCCCACGTCGAACTTGAAAGTGGGCGGGAAGTTGAGGGGCCCCTCCTGGAAGCCGCTCAGGATGGGCCAGGTGCCCTTGGCGATGTTCAGCTGGGGGAGAGGATCAAGGGGAACGGACAGCCATTGGCAGGGTCACCCCCAGTGCAATTCACACAGGCCTCCCTTCCAGCCTCTGCAGCCCCCCAGCTCCTGACCCGCTCCAAGGATGGGAACGTGGCTGCTGGCCCTGGGGAGGGGCTTGGAGTCAGGGGGTGGCTGGAGTGGGGCTTGGGGCTTGAATGGACAGGGAGCCCGTGACCCTGGCGATTCCCCTCCCCACTTCATCCTCTTTTGGGGACGGACCCGGAGACTGAGCTGAGCCTGCCGTCAACGCCTGCCCTGGGGAGCCCCAGTGGCCGTTCCCTGGAGCGCAGGGGAGGGCGGGCTGAGCCCCTGCAGACTCAGGGTTGGGGATCTCAGCCAACGCCTGTTCCTGCCCTTGGAACCCCAGCTGATAGCACGGATGCAGCTGGCAAGATCTGGATCCTCATGCAAATATGTTCCAACAGCTCCCGGCAACACAGGCCAGGCTGGGAGGACTTTGCCCCAAGCACAAGCCTCTAGGAGTGCCAGGTGGCTCCTGTGCCCTCTGCCCAGCCTCAGTGCAGCTCCACGGTCCCCGTGGGCAGCATGCCCCAGAATCCAGTGATTACGGCCTCGCATCAACCTCAGAGCCCATCAGTACAGAGATGTGTCTCCCCCCGCCCAGCCCCACACTCCCCCGGGACCTCCCTGCCCAGTCCCCCACGCTCCCCCGGGGGTCCCCGCCCGGCCCCCATGCTCTCCCGGGGGTCCCCGCCCGGCCCCCATGTTCTCCTGGACTCTGAGAGTCATGCTGGGCTTGTGCATCAACAACAGAGATTGTGCTCTGGGAACACAGGGAGCAATTGCGTTGGCGATGCACAAGCCAGGCTGGGCCCCAGCTGCCCTGCACCCCACTGGCCCTGCAGGGCGAACGGGACGAGATTAAAGTAGCTCTGACCCACATCCCAGGGAGCAGGCAGAGAGGGAGGAACGAGGTACTTAGCAGATGGCTTTCCTGAGCAGCCCCAGAACCCAACCCTCTTCCGAACCCCCGAACCCCTCCAGGCCCCCTTCAATCTCTTCCTAAGGGGGATTCCCCAGGGAGGCGCTGGCTCCTCGGCCCCACGTTGCCCTCAGTGCCTAGTATGTGGGGCTGCAGGAAAGGAGTATCTGCTGGCCCCCATCCAGCACCGCCGAGCGTTAACTCCGAACCAGGCAAGGGATGCACCTGCCCGGCCGGCCTCTCACCTGGTCCCTCTCCCACAGCTGGCTCAGGATGCTGTTGTCGATGGCGTACTTCACAAAGCGGATGTCCAGGCTCTCGATGCGGAAGTTGAGGTCCCCAAACCAGAAGACGATGCTGGGGAGAGCGAGGCAGGGCCAGCGTGAAGAGGAGGCGCCGTGCTCCCCACACAGCACCAGCGCAGCGTCCCTAGGGGTGGGCCGGAGACAGGACCCGACTCCCTCCAGAGCTTGCAGTGAGTGAGTGACAGCCGGGGAGAGCGCTAGGAGTCCTGGCTCCCAGGCCTGGAATCCAGCCACTGGGCTGCGCTGCCTCTGAGAAGTGAGGCCCAGGGAAGTGTCCTGGGTAAGGCAGCGGGGAGACACCAGCTCCTGTAGCCCTGTCCAAGGAGGCCAGGGAAGGGCTCCCCCGCAGCACCCAGAGTGATGGGGCACGATTCCCAACAGGTCGCGGTCAGAGACAGCGTCACAGGGTCTCACCCCTCCAGCCAGCTTGGTGGGGTGACAAGCAGTCCTGGAGCTGCGACCCGGCCTCCAGCCTGTTCCCAGGTAGGCAGGAGCCAGGAGCCCTTTACCTGCTAGTGTCTGGGACCTCCCCAGCCCTGGCACAGCCCGGGGAGCTGGAGCAGGGCAGTGGGCTGGCAGGGTGGGTTCTGGGCTGTGTCTCAACTTGGGCTTCTGGGAGCTTGTGGGCTGCAGAGGGCAGGGCAACGGCCTGGACACATGGGGGGCTGGACACACAGGGGGGCCCGGGATGGGGGGCGTTGGGCGGGGCCCTGGCCGCACAGGGGGGCCCGGGATGGGGGGCGTTGGGCGGGGCCCTGGGCCGGCAGGGCAGAGCAGGAGCCGGGACGCGTGGCTGTGGCACAGGGAGGCCTGGGGACAGGAGTCAGTCTCACCCAGCCGCACAGGCGCTCAGCAGCCCAGCCGCGCGGGCGAGGGAATGTAGGTCAGTGCTTTGCCGATAACGCGCTGGCCGGCTGCCAGCCCCGCTGCTCCACTGCTGGAGCGGCTCAGGTGCGGGGCCCAGCAGCCCTGGGGATAATTAGCTGAAACCTGCTGCTCAGATCATCAGACTTTCCATGGATCAAATGGGAGAGCGCGAAGCCGGGGTGGAAATTTCCACTGCCTGGTGCTGGCTGGTGGGGCCGTCCCGAGGCCTGCAGCCCTGCTAGCACCGAGCAGTAGAGCATGGTGGGAAGCGGGCAGAGCAAACCACAGCCTGACAGGCCTGGAGCAGACTCCCAGCCCCCCAGCTAGCCTGGAGGAAGCCATCTGCCAGCGCAGGAGAATGGCCCAGTGCCCAGCACGCACCCGCGGGGGGGCTGCAAAGCAAACCCAGCTGGGCTTGGGACTGAAGGGCCAAGGGAGGCCCAGGACCCAGATCCACGTGGGGCCCACACAGCACTCGCCAGGTGAGGTGCTGGCTTGCGACTCTCAAAGCAGAGCCCCCGCTAGGAACCCTGCTGGACCCGGATCTGAGCTCCGGGGGGCAGGACACGGCCCGTCTCAGAGGAGTAGAGCCGCAGACTCAGCTCCAAGCCCCAGTCAGAGCTGGGGGGGGGCAGGAAGTGGAAGGAGCGGGGGGGGGGGACATACTCATGGTCCAGGATGCCGCTGGCTGCGTGCCCCTCGAACTGCTGCATGTTGAGGATGGTGGTGAAATCCTCCTTGCGCTGCTCGGCCTTCTCCAGGTGAGCCGGCAGGTGGCAGTTCAGGAAACAGACCATGTGGCCGAAGATGGAGAGCCGCACGCTGACCCCGCCCTTGTTGCCCTGCTCCAAGAGGAACCCAAGCTGTGTCATCGGGGGAGGGGACCCCCCAGAGTCACCTCCTCCCACCCCTGCCGCGGCCCCCTCCTCACCCAGTAGCCGCCCAGCCCGGTCCTGGTGCAGTCCGTCTGGATGTTCTGCAGGAAGGGGAGGTGATAGTACTTGGCAAACAGCAGCAGGATCACACCCTGCATCCGCACCGTGCTCACCTGCAACAGGGAGAGAAGGGCGTGAGGCGGGGCAGCTGTCCGAGGGCTCTGCCCCTGCATGGCAGGGGACGTGGGGCTGAGGTGCAGGGCTGCGCTAGGATTCCGGCTCGGGCCAGGCCCTCCCTGCCTCAGTCTCCCCATCTGCCAGCCAGGGCTGACGGCACTGACCCACCTTCCCAGGGGCAGGGCTGGCAGGACTGGTCAGCAGTGGCACAGCGCTGAGGGGGGGGTTATGCGCCAGCCAGGGCAGATGGCAGCCACCCCAAGCATGCAGACCTCACAGAGGTCCCTGCAGATTGCTGTGACGGAGAGCACCCACCCTGTCCTGTATTTGGTACCCAGCCGGCACACCCTGCTCCACAGCGTCCATTCCCAGGCAATAGCTCTGCAGCCAGGCTGACGCCAGCATGCGACTACCCCAGGAATGGACCCCGCAGAGCAGTCTCTTGGCAACAGGTGTCACGGAGTGTGGGGGAGTCAGAGCCCTGCACCCCCAGCTTCCTGTGATTCACCGTGACTCTCAGCCAGCCAGTAACACAGGTTTATTTAGCCGACAGGAACACAGTCCAAGACAGGTCTTGCAGGTACAGACCACAGGCCCCCCCGAGGTCCATCTTGGGGGTGGGGCCAGGGAGGCCAGAGCTGCTTCTGGGCTCCCCTCCATTTTGCCAGCCAGCTCCAAACTGAAACTCCCTCCAGCCTCTCCCTCAGCCCAGGGCCGGCTCCAGCTTTTTTTCTGCCGCAAGCGGCGAAGAGGAAAAAAAAAAAAAAGCCGCAATCGGCGGCTGCTCTACTGCACTGCTTCATTCTTCAGGGCCGGTCCTTCCCTCCGAGAGGGACTGAGGGACCCGCTGCCAAATTGCCACCAAAGACCCGGATGTGCTGCCCCTTTTCATTGGCCACCCCAAGCACCTGCTTCCTGCGCTGGTGCCTGGAGCCGGCCCTGCCTCAGTCTCCCCCCGGCTCCTCCCCCAGCCTGTGTCCAGTTTCCCTGGGCAGAGGTGTCACCCGGCTCCAACCCCCCTCCTGGTTCTCATGTTACATGCGCAGGTCTCCTCCCTTGAGGAAAGTCTCCCATCCCCAGTGCAGACAGTCCCAGCAAAACTCCCCTGCAACCTTCCCAGGTCAATACTCCCCTCTCCCTGCTGCGTCACAGGCACCCGCCCGGCGTTCAAAGACCATTCCCACTTCACCACAACAGGCACTAGCCCAGAGTGCCCAGCGGGGCTTAGTTCCCTGGATGGGGGTGGGCACGTAGGACTTCAGATCAGGCCAGAGGTCAAAGCCAAGGGCTCCACACGCCCTGCGCTGGGGGCTGTGCTGGCCCCACAAGGAATGGGGGCAGCGGGGCAGTGAGGGACCAGCATGACAGGGAGATAGGCTGCGCTGGCCGGGCAGGCATGACGGTGGGTGCTGTGAGCCGCAGGGCCATGGGACAGGACAGGGCAGCTCCACGGGCTCTGGGCCATGGGGTTGATCCACTGGAGATGGGGTGGGCTCAGGCCCCCACCCTTGTGCTACTGGGGAAGACCTTCCTCCACTCCTGGGCCCAGGTAGAGTTTGGCAGGGGAGGGGCCAGACAGCTCTGCCCCCCCAGCAGCTGGGCCCCCATCATCAGAAGAGTTTAACTGTGCTTGTGACCTCCCAGTCTCAAGCTGCCATGGAGACAGCTGTGAGGACACGCACAAAGGGGGCCGGGAGCGTTAAGATCACAGGTAGAGGTCTCTGGATGGTGCCTGGCACCAGATACCACTGTCATGATCTTTGTATGTTCTCCTGCGCCCCCCACTCCTGACTCCCCACCGGCTCCCCTCTACTCTTCGGCCTCATCCCTCTAATTCAAAGAAGTCCCCCAAACGGCACTGACGAGTCACCCATGGAACAAGAAGCACCTCATGTCTCGGATTCTCAGTACCTTGCAAAGGTGGGCCAGGGTGTCACTTCTCTGGGGTGCAATGAGGGACACTGAGGCAGAGAGCAGGGACGGGCCTTGCCCAGAGTCACCCAATGAACTGGTGGCAGGGCCTTGCTCTCCCTGTGCATTGTCTAGGGGTTAGAGCAGTCTCCTTCTAATCCACCCCCCCCCCCACCCCAGGGAGACCCCGATATCCGGGATGGGGAACGGTGTCAGCAAGCCAGGCTGGGGGGTGGGGGTAGCGTAGGGAGGCCCTGGCTTCCTGCACTCCTGGGTGGAGTCCCCAGTTTGATTTAATCAGCTTCCTGCTCAAACCCAGCAGACCTTCGAGCCCAACCCCCCCGTACCAGTACGAAGTTGAAGGGACTCAGCACGTCCATGAAGAGCTCACTCCACTGGTCCGTGAAGAGGGCGTCCTTCAGGCGCTGGTTGATCATGGAGTTCACCTCCTGCAGCCTGGAAGGGAGACAGACGGGTCTGATGGCAGGCTTGGGCAGCCCCCCCAGCAGCCCCTCCTCCCTGCTGGGCCCCAGCTCGGGGCAGCCCCCTCAGCCAGGGGCAGCGGCCCGGTGCTGGAGGGAGCAGGGGGCTGGAAATCCCCCCCGGGAGAGTCCCTGCCGCTGGCAGGGGAGGGGGCGAGTCTGGGTGAGTCTGGGCAGGGTGGGGCTTAACCGCCAGGCAGGGGTCCTGGGGACCCCCCGGGGGTTCTGTGCCCCCGTTCACACAAAGCTACATGCAGCAGCTGACAGAGGCTGTTGCCTCTCACAGTAACTGACGCTGCACTTGGAGACGTCCCCAGAGTCTGTGCGATCCCCAGCGTGTTGCCAGCCGGGCACTCACCCGAGGGCATGGCCCTGCTTTGGGGGAGCCTGTCCAAGGAGACCAGGGAGCCCCGACACCCAGCCTTGAGCGCCACCCTCCTGCCAGGGACTCTAAGAGCCTCAGAACAGCTGCGGCCCCGACATGCTGCGCGCCTGGAAAACCCCGGCCTCATTTCCCGAGAGGGAAGAATCAGGCTAACGACGACTTTTCAAAGACTCATCCAGTCACAGTGCTCTGAAATAGGTGATTGACAGACATTATAAAAAACTGCTTATAAGCCCATCAGTAGAAGAGGCTATAGACACTCATAAGCAACCAATTGACCTGCTGGTCTCCAACAACCGATTAAACATTTATTAAAACATCGGTCGTTGACAAGCTCCATACGAAGTGCAGGAGACCAAGTGTTCTCCAACCAGGTGCTAGGAACAACCTTCCAGAGGAGACCAGAGTCCACGCGTCTTCAGGAAATGCCACAAAACTTTCCTCTTTGGAAAAGCCTTTCTGCTATGAGACTGGGGCAACTCTGTGACCCCCGTCTCCCCTGCACCCCAACACTGGCATCCCAATCCCCAACCAATCCCACAGGGGAACTCCTACACTTAATGTTATTGGTCAGGGTAGTTCACCACTGGGACAGCCTGCCAAGGGCAGCGCTGAATTCTCCGTCTCTCACTGTCTTCCAGTCCAGGCTGGCTGATGCCTTTCTGGAAGATGCTTTAGCAAATCACAAGTTGGGGCTCAGTACAGGGGTAACTGGTGACATCCAATGGCCTGTGGTATACAGGAGGGCAGAGTAGATGATCTAAGGGCCCCGTCTGGCCTTAAAGTCAAAACCAAGAATCGTCCCAGAGTTTTGACCCCAGAAAAGGGAGAAATGCCAGAGACTCCATGAACTCCATTAGTGCCTTGGCTATTGCTATTGATTTCATGTAGAAGGCACCCAGATGCTATGGTGATGGGCAGCAGGAAAAAACCCTAAAACAGGCTAACCCTTTATAAAGGGTCTCTGCCTACCAAGTGTGACTGACAGCACAGTCCATGCGCGAAGTGGCGCGCCCGCCTCTCTGATCCCTGGGAGGTGTCTCCAGAGACACTTAGCCAATGATGTCTAGTCCGTGGCACGGCCCTGGCTATTCCACTGCTACTGCCAAGCCAGACGTTAACTGGCCACAGCGCCAGCATCCTCCATCGAGAGGAAGCATCAGCCTCTCTTTGGGTCAGGCCGAGGCGATTACACAGGCTGCACTGGCAAAGGGGAGTGAGGCAGCCTGGGACTGGCAAGAAGAGCCAAGGAGAGTCAGGCACCCAAATCCCGCGGACGTTCAAAGGGATTTGGGTGCTCTGCTTTGGCTGGAGGGATCTGCTTGAGGATTCCTGTCGGATCAGGCCGGGAGTCGGGAAGAGACAAGCCGTGCGTGGAGAGATGCGGGGCGGTGGGTGCTCCTCGGAAGCATTCTTCACAGGGGGTGCAATTCCGTCCTGTGCTGAGAGCCTGGGAAAGGCCTCGGGGTCACATACGGCCGCTTACGGGGTAGGCCTCTCGCAGGCTCTCAGCCCAGGCCTGAACTGCACCCTAAGCGAATTCAGTGCATTCAATAGAGGCAAGAAGCATGTGCAATGCCACTTGGTGCACATCGTATGCAGCTGCTGCGTTACTAAACAGTCTAGGGCCTGGCGGGCCCAGCCACCTCCCAGCCACCGTAGTTCCACCCAGGTCTGCACCAGCAGTGGCTTTGCATTAACAGCCTGCCCCAGCTCGGCCCAGGCCGCTGTTAACAAAAGCAAATGTTGGGAGACGCTGCCTCAGGGATAGAATCATAGAAATGTGGGGCTGGAAGGGGCATTGGGAGGTCAGTTACTCCAGCCCCTGCACTGCGGCAGGACCAAGTCAACCTAGACCAGCCCTGACAGGCGTTTGTCCAACCTGTTCTTAAACCTCCAGTGACGGGGGTTCCACACCCTCCCTAGGGAACCTGCTGGGTGAAGACGTCTCATCAAAAAGCAGACGGGGATTAAAAAGGTGCCAGGCCCCGGGGCAGAGGTAAGTGGGCCAGAGGTGTCACAGCACCCGGAGAGCCCTAGGAATGGACAGTGATTACAAACAAGCACAGGGGATTGAACCTCCCATGCCGTGTGTGACCCCCGGCCTGGATGGGGGAGTCCAGCAGGAAGAGACCAAGCCTACAAGCAGCCTCATGTGGCCTGGAAGGTCTCTGGGAGAGGGACTGTCTCTGAATAATGGAGACCTGATCTCAGTTCGGGTTCCTAGGTGCTAACGTAACCCACTACAATAGTACCCAAAGGGCCTGTCTTTTTCTTGCACTTTGTTGGCACGACAAGCCGGACGAGCGTTGCCAAAGTCTCCGTGTGTTGTATTGGGAGCTGCCTGGTCGGTAGCTCAGAACTGCATTAAGTGTTAGCGGGGGCTGGCTCCAATCCAGCTTGAACAGAACAATGGATTCATGCCCTGGAGAGCTGCTTACTACGGCCAAGGGCTGATTGCAGAGGGAGAAGCTCCTGCTAGACTTTGGAGGGGACGCTGAACTGTCCACGGACCAATCCTGAGAGGTGCAGGGGCATTTGTACGGGCTGGGCTCTGCCGTGTATGGCGCACAGGGATCGGGGAGCGAGGAGGGCTGGAGGGTGGATTTGAGGGGGTTAAAAAGTGTTTGGGCTACTTTTACTGTTAGATTTTGATTGTGTGTTTTATTCTGAATCACGTTCCTTGCTGTAGTACGCGGTGTGCAGGAACGGCACGCTTGGGGAGCGGGGACCAGAACCCATTGCTTGGGCTAGTGGACAATTCCTTTCAGTGCCATTCTAGCCTCTCTGGGCCCCACCTCCTGCAGGGCACCCTCCTTCAGCCCCCGCAGTGGGGCGAGGAGGCTCTCTCGGCCCGGGCTCCCCTTACCCAATGGCGATCATGTCGGTGTCGTTTGTGTCGCCTGTGTTGAGGTGCAGCAGGGACGTCACGTCGCTCGGGGGCATGGCTGTGCCAACGTTCCACGTGACCACGGTGATCCTTGGACAGACAAAGGAGCCACGCTCAGGTTTTGGGACAAGGGTGCCCGGCCCCACTCCCTCCTCCACAGTCCGCTTACCCCTGTGCCTCGGAGCTGCTGCCCTGCGGGGGCAGAGAACCGGCCATGACAGAGGCTAATGAATGCGGCAGGTGTCTGGAAAGGCTGTGCCCGAGGAAGAGGCTGCTGGGCATCCCGCAGCGCTGAGCTCAGCTGGGCTCTGCCAGCGCACGGAGCGGCTGCTAAGAACACCGCGCTGGGCATGCTACGCACCGAGTGCACTCAGCACCCTGCTCGTGCTAGCCCAGGGGCGCGCGGTCCACACCGGGGCACAGCAGGCCCAGAGCTCAGCCCTGCCTCGACGCCCACACCCCAGCTGGGCGGCAGGAAGGCCTTTACCTGCAGCTGTGTCTTCTGACCACTAGAGGCCACTGTGGAGCTTCTGCCCCTCGCCCGCAGCAGCACCAGGCTGGCCCCAGGCTCCCTGCAGCCCCCCCATCCCCAGGAGCCTGCTAATCCCCAGTTGCATCAGCAGCCACCCACCCCAACAAGCTGCCTGGGGCTGTGCAGCCCTGTCACTGCTCCTTCTGCCCCACTGCTCAGGGCGGGACTTGGTGGTTCTAGTGACATGCAAATTACTTGCAAAATGTAACTTGACTCGTTAGCTTATTTGCACAAGACAACAGAGGACCGAGGTGGGGTAGGGCAGTGGCTGCATCTGAGCCCCCGGGGACAAGCCGTAGCTACGGGTCACACACAAGGCTGCAGCTGACCCCAGCCAGGAAACTGGTGCAGAAACGGGGTCTCTCGTGGGGCTCTCCCCGATCCAGGAGCTTGTTGGATTCTGGGTGGCGTTCAAGGGGCTGGGTTTGAGCTCTAAGCCTTCAACCGCCTGAGAGCTGCCTACCAGAGAGTCAGTCCCCTCGAATTCCTAGGAGAGAGGGGAATGGGGGGAGACACTGGAGCCCACTCCCCTCCCCATGGTCTGCCCTGGCTTTGAGGCACATTGCAGACCTGGGGGAGGAAGGGAGGAGCAGGCAATGCCTTGGCATCTGGGGGAAGCCGGGCTGTTCCCTCTGGAGCAGCTGCTGGCTCTCTCTTCGGGAAGGGCTGGGATTTGTAGAGGGGCCCGGAGCCCAGGGCAGGTGCGTGCTCTCCTGGCACCGAGCTGCTGCAGTGGCACTGAATGCCGGCCCACCGGCCCCGCCGGCCAGTTGAAGTGGCTGAAGAAGGTGGGTTCCGGCTGCAGGGTGGGTGTATGGGGCAGGCCGGCTCGGCCCGGATCCCGAGCTAGGGAGCTGGATGGACAGACAGCTACACGACTCTCCCTGGTGCCCTTTGAACCCTGCGCTGGGGTCACATCCCCAGCTGCTGCCAGGTCGAGGAGCAGTCGGCAGGCAGGTGGCACACGCCCCACTTGCCCCAGCCCCCTAGAGACGGCTCTGGCCATCCAGACTGGGCTGGGCAGGCGGCCCCGACCCTGCTGAGCATGCTGCAGGCCTTCTGCAGAGAGCACCGGAGCGGGGCATTTCTCTGCTCCTCGGTGCTGGCACTCAGCCAGAGCCTCTCCCAGCCCCCCGCCCCCCCCCAGCCCACTGCAGCAGGGCTCTGAGCACGTCCTGGCCCTGAAATACGCTCCCCAGCCCCCCAGGGAGCAGACTGCCCCCCCAGCGCGGCAGCCCACGCTCACCGGAATGCGCCGTTCTCCTTGGCCTGGCCCAGCCAGCTCAGGGAAGTCTCGGGGGGGTCCATGCAGCCAGGCAGGGCGAGGGAAGGGCTGCTCCTCCCGTATGAGGGGAACTCCTCGGACTCAGCCTTGGCCAGGGTCATGCACTTGGAGGGGCCGATCCTTGCCCCGGAGAGGAACTCGCTGGAGATGGCTTTGGGGAGGCTCACGGGTCTGGGGGACGAGCCACTTCTCCCCCCGGAGATGTAGTCACTGGACTCTGCCTTGGGGAGTGTCTCTTTCCACTCCCCAGGGAGCATCTTCCTGGAGGGCCCTTGATCCAGGGGGCAGAGTTCGGGGAGCGCGGATCGGCTGGGCGACTGGCTGAGCTTCCCAGCGGGCGCCGGGCTGGGGTGGGAGGAGGGGCTGCCGGCGCCCGGGGACAGCGGGCGGAACTCCACCGGGGACAGCAGGTTGAACAGCTGGGCCCCGCCTGAGCCGTCGGGCTGGGCTCTGCCGCTCTCCAGCGCCTGGGGCTGGCTGTGCCTGCCCGGGGACCTCTCCTCAGGCCCCACATGCTGGGAGCCCTCGGGCTGCGAGCGAGGGGAGACGGGACGGAAAGGGTCAAAGAGGGTGTCGGGCCTGGAGCCCCTGTGCCCCAGGGGGAGGTTCCCCCCAGGGTACGCTGCTGAGATGGGCCCACTGGAGCCCTCCGGCTGGAACCGAACTGAGCCCTCTGCACCGAACGGGGCCACGAGGGGAGCGAACGGTCCCGGGGAGGTGGCGGTAATGGAGCCCCGCGGCGATAGAGACGGGGCCCCCATGGCCGAGGCCTGTCCCGGGTCCTTATTCCCACGGTGAGCCGGCTCCATCTGAGAGAGAGAAGAGACAGGGAGTGCGTGAGCCCCTGCCACGCTCGCGGCCCCTGGCCCAGGACGCTGGACCCCGCCTGTCCCTGCACCCTGAGACACACTCATTCTAGGGACACCCCCCTTCCAGGAACGCCCGAGATGCACTCCTTCCAGAGACACCCCCCTCCCAGAGACACCCCGAGACGCACTCCTTCCAGGGACACCCCCCTCCCAGAGACACCCCGAGACGCACTCCTTCCAGGGACACCCCCCTCCCAGAGACACCCCGAGACGCACTCCTTCCAGGGACACCCCCCTCCCAGAGACACCCCGAGACGCACTCCTTCCAGAGACTCCCCCCTCCCAGAGACACCCCGAGACGCACTCCTTCCAGAGACTCCCCCCTTCCAGGGACGCCCGAGACGCACTCCTTCCAGAGACACCCCCTTCCAGAGACGCCCCGAGACGCACTCCTTCCAGAGACACCCCGAGACGCACTCCTTCCAGAGACGCCCCCTTCCAGAGACACCCCGAGACATGCTCCTTCCAGAGACGCCCCCTTCCAGAGACACCCCGAGACATGCTCCTTCCAGAGACACCCCCATTCCAGGGACACCCCAATTCCAGGGACACCCGAGACGCACTCCTTCCAGAGACACCCCCATTCCAGGGACACCCGAGACACACTCCTTCCAGAGACACCCCCATTCCAGGGACACCCGAGACACACTCCTTCCAGAGACCCCTCTGCCCCTGGTGGTACAACAGGCCACAGCACCAATCCCACAGCAGGACTTGAACTAGCAGCCCAAGGGGGCCAGGATCTCCGCTACCACCAGGCCCCCTTGCGCTGGGCCCCCAGAGCCACCAGCCCCTGGGAACAGCTTGGCCTCGGTGTCCGACGTGAGGCCCCTTTGTGTGAAAAGCACCAAGCCTGGGGACCCCGTTCCTGGCTGGCTCTCCACACTGTGGGGCTGGCGGGACGTCCCACCTGCCGGCAGGGGGCTGGGCTGCGGGCAGCGAGTCGCTGGC
Source organism: Mauremys mutica (assembly GCF_020497125.1). Taxonomy (NCBI): domain Eukaryota; kingdom Metazoa; phylum Chordata; order Testudines; family Geoemydidae; genus Mauremys; species Mauremys mutica. Next base: position 29,299,207 of record NC_059087.1, read on the forward strand.
ACCTGGGGAGCGAGCGAGGCACCGTTCTCCCTCCATGGAGCCCTGCACTCACATGGCCCCTCCATGCCCTTCATTTCCCCTCTCCAGCCCGGCTCAGACTTGCTGACACTTGCATGGCTCCCTTAACCCTTCCCGTACCGGGGACCCCGCTTTGGGGCTGCTGGCCCATCGGGCACGGGACCCCACGGCCGCTCGGCTCCCTCCAAAGGCAGGGGCTGCTCTTTGCCCCGGGAACGTCGGTTGTTACTGGCAGGAAGGGGAAGGGGAAGGGGAAGAGGCCGGCTGGCTCTTGGGTAACACGGGTGCTGGGTGTCAGCTCGGGCAGTGCCCGCAGCAGGGCGGGGGCACCACAGCAGGCCGAGCGACTGGAGCCGGAGCCTGGCACAACCCAATGAAATCCCCCCATGGGGCTCAGAGATGGGGGGCAGCAGGCACTGGACCCTCCACATCGCCAGGCTCTGTCCTGCCCCCGGGCAGAGCTGTCCCGCTGGGGAGCGCCAGGCAGGTCTCCCGGGCTCTAGTCCAGGCACCCCCTCGGGGACCAGCCCCCCAGAGCTCTGGCTCCTGCACTAACTTGCCAGGAGAATAGCTCAGCCGGGGCGGCGGGGGGGAAACCAGCCACCATTTGACTCACCTGCCAAACCCAGCGAGTCTGTCACCAGGTGGGCGAGAGGTCGGCGGGAACCCGCTCCCCCGCCCCCGCCCGGCCAGGTGGGCGAGGGAGCGGAGCCGGGGGGCAGCCCAGGGCCCGGCCTCACTCGCCCCTCGGGGCCCCAGGGCCCGGCACGTGGGGAGCAGCTGGCCCGGCACGCGTGGGCACCCCGGGGGGCTCCCTTCCCCTGGCGCGGGTGTGCCCGGGCTGCCCGCCCCGCGGGACTTACCTGGCGGTGGCTGCCGCAGGGCTCTGCCCCAGCCTGCAGGGCAGCGGCTCTGCTCCGCCCCGCACCCGGCCCCGGCCCCGGCCTCCGGCTGCTGCGGCTCGGCTGCTCCATCGCTGCCTCCCCGATGATGCTTTCAGCTCCCTCCCGCAGCCCAGGGACTCAGTGATGTCATCAGCCCCGCAACCTGCTGGAGGATTTAAAGGCGCAGGAGCCCACCAGGGTGCCACCGAGCGCTGCCAGCCTGGAGGGCAGCAGGCTGGGCAAGCAGAAAGGGGAGCCTGGGAGCCCTTTGCCTGCCCCGGGGTGGCACAGCTGCCACCGCAGGTTCTGTTCCCTGGGTGAGGGCACCACCTGCCGCACTGCCCCACTGGCAGGGGGCTGTCGGAGACGCTGAGCTGAGCAGGCACTGGGGGTCCCCTCTGGGATTCTCAGGGGGCATTGGCATTGAACAGGCAGGGCCGGGGCCTGGCGCTGTCGGCAGGATTGGCAGAGCTCAGAATCCCACACTGGCCGGGAGGTGGGACCTCATCACACACTGGGGGCTGCGCAGAACAGGGTGTCAGGGGCAGAAACCGCCCCCATCAGACGCATGTGGCACTGCGGGGTGCTGTGCTGTACGGAGAGGGGTGGGGGCTTAGTAGGGGCACTTTCCCCGTTGCCGCGGTGTGGCACTAGGAGGCGCTGTGATGCAGGTTGGCAGGGGCTGGGGGGCGCTCTGAGTGGCAATAGGGGGCGCTCTGCTGCAGGAAGCAGGATGGGGGATTGCGGGCTGGTGCTGCACTGGGACCCAGCACCAGGAGAGCTGACAGACCATCTGGGACGGGGCACTGGGCACTGGGAGCTGAGCCTTCAGACGAGGGCAAGAGGCGCCCAGCACCCACACTTCCAGGCCTCTGCCCAGCTGCCTGGCGCTGCCCCTGGCACTGAAAGGATCCCTGCCCCTCTCCACCTGGGAGCTCGGCTTTCTGCCCTGGCCTGCGACTCAGCCATGCCCCGGCTCAGGTGCTGTGGGGAAGCAGGATCAGGGCCAGCCCAGGAGGGAGACGGCAGGCGAGGCTGCCTGTGTGGCTGTGGCTGCCCGGTGGGGACTGTTTGGCGAGGGGGTGACCCCCACAACGTGTGTCCATGGGGGCAGCAGATGAGAATGTGGACACAGTGTTGGGAGTGGGCCTTGCTCAGGGAGGAGAACCAGGATCCTAGGGCAGGCCAGGGCCTCGCGCTCAGAGGAGACAGCCCCAGAGGAGAAACTCTTGCAGATCTGTGCCTGCAGGGACGTGTTCAGGGCCCACAGACCAACAGCAGCATGTGGCAAAGCTGGGGCACATGGGGAAGGGGGCACAAAGACCGTGGGGTCCTGGTGTAGAACACCCCTACAGAGTCTGGGGCGTGCCCTGTGGGGGATGTCCCATCCCAGACCCATGCTCCTGGGTGGAACAGTACGACCTGGCTCTGGCTAGACCCACCGGTGAGCGGAGAGCTGGCAGACGATTGCCAAGCTGGCCACAACCCCCCTGGGCCCACCCCACAAGGGGCAGGGAGACCCTGTTGGACCAGCTGAAGCAGGAGCCCCCGATGCCCCTGGAGATGGGACGCAGTAGGGAGCGGGGCAGACAGACCTGGGAATGTCCTAGTGTTACTGGCACTGTCTGCATGGGGGCTGGGAGACAGCTGCAGTGGAGTTTCAGTTTGGAGCGGTCTGGGGAAACGGAGGGAACCCCAGGGTTGGGGTCTAAGCTCCCTGCCCCCCAGAGGGACCTGACTGAGGGGTCCTGGTTGTAACTACAAGCCCTGCTTGGGACTGTGTTCCTGTCGGCTAATAAACCTTCCATTTTACTGGCTGGCGGAGAGTCCCGGTGAATGGCAGGAAGAGGGGGGTGCAGGGCCCTGACTCCCCCACACTCCGTGACAGAGGCCAGCACCCAGCATGTCCTATTAGCACCATGTGGGTCAGGAAGACCCCACCCAGTTGGTCACCTTGACCTTCTGCTTGGGGTCTGCTCAGCAGCATCCTACCTCTGTGTCCCTGGCGTGTGGCTCCCATGGACAACCCTGCCCAGCAAGGCAGCCGCACCCCTCCCCCAGCCACACGTGTCATGGCCACCCAGCCCCATCGTGTGCCATGCACACACGTGCTGCGTCCCATGTCTCACACGTGCGCCCCACCCACACTGAGGGCATCTGGGCAGCAGGCAAGGGCAGGATCGCGCCTTCACTGTGGGCTTGGCCTTAAAGCGATGCGCCCGGATGTGACGAGCATGAAGGGAATCGAGTCAGAGCCCCAAACAGAGCCCCCACCCCGCACCTGGCCCACCTGAGCACTGCGCTGCCCTGCTCCAGGCACGGGTGGGAGTGGCCTGCCCTCTGGTGACCACTTCGAACAGTGCAGCCTGGCCCCTGCGGCCAGACACCGAGACTCCCGCCTGGACCCTGGGCTTGTCGTGGGCAGTGGTGGTGGTGCTGGAATGTGTGTAGTGGGGGGGGGGGGGGGGGGAGAGCCATTGAACCAAACTGTAAACCCTGCATATGCTGGAAACCACTTCAAGCCAGGGGGTGCTGCCGCCCCCCCAGTAGCCCTAGTGCCAGCAGCCATGGTCATGGGGCCAGGGCTGTCAGCTCTGGGGCATGGGATGCTGCAGGCTCCTCTGTGCCTTTGGGGCTGCCGCTGTGCAGCGACCTTGGCCTGTTCCCCAGGGGGCTGGGGGCTGTTAGTGGGGTGGCTGCTGGCTACCGAGGGCCTGATCTGAGCCTTTCCTCCCTTAGCCTCCAGACCATGGAGCCGGGAAATGTACCAGTCTCCTCCCTTTGCCCACGACTGCCCCATCACCCTGCCATCCGAGTCTGCGCCCGTCCGAGCCCGCACCCCGTCCCAATCCCTCCCCTGAGATGGGTGGAACGGTTCTCGGGGGCGCCGTGAGATTCCCAGGCAGGAGCCTCAGGTTCCGTTAACAAGCTGCGTTAAGAGCAGAAGCGACACTCAGAGGACAAGGAGGGGCCCGCAGTGCCCAGCCAGACTGGCACACTGAGCGGTCCGGCCAGGCAGGCGCGCTGTGGGGCGGTGAAAGGAATCCCCCTTTCTGCCATGTGCCGAGAGCGCATTTCTTGTCTCCCCTCCTGTGACCCACTTAGCCTCCCAATCCCAGCTGTGTGCCGACAGCAGCGCAGCCTCTGAGCGCCTCTCGGCTCCTTCCGCTCAGGTTCCTTTGCTGTGCCTGGCTCGGCTCAGCACAGACAGCCGGCATCTCCCCCAGACTCATGCAGGAGGCAGGGCAAGTTCCACGGGCCTGGATCCTCTGCAGGTGGAGATCAGCAACACTCCTCTGAAATCTTTGCAGCAGCCCCGGGTCTGGCCCCCAGTCTCGTTAACTTCTTGTCAAATGTCGCTGCACCCAAGCCTGGCACCAACCTGGACCCACGCGCGGTCCGGCTGTTCCAGAGAGTTCTCACGAGAATCCCTCCTCAGCAGCATTTCTCCTCGCTACGAAATACTCACCACCGAAAGCTGAACAAGCAACCACTCCCCCGACCCTTCAGCAGCTCTGCCCAGGGCCTAACGCTCCGCCAAGCCGCAGCCTGGTGGGGGTTAACGTTACAGCGCTTCTCAGACTGGGGGGCCTCACCCAAAAGGGGTCACAAGGCAATTGTACAGGGGTCGTGAGATCACAAAAAATATTGCCAGGGTGATGGGGAGCTTGAGGGGGAGAGGGGGCACAGCAGCTGCTCCCCGGCCACCCAGCTGTAAAGGCAGCGCCGCCGCCAGCCGCAGCACAGAAGCGAGGGTGGCAATACCATGGGTTTGCTCCTAGGGGGATGTTCAGTAACTTGCTATCGCTTTGGGGGGGGAACGCCGCAGCCTTAAAGAGTTTCCAAAAAACTCAGGGGGGGGGGAACATTCTGAGCCCCCCGACCTAAACCATCATGTCCCTAACACAGGGATTGTTCTCAGACTACAAAGGTCTCCCCTGGAGTCACCCCTCCCCCAGCACAGCACCTCTCGCGCCACACGGGGCACTGCAGTTAATAACGGCCCAGGAGGAACCGCGCCCCGCACTGGGCCACCTCCTGCTGCCGTCAGCACAGGGCTCCCTGGGACCGTCCGGCGGCACTGGGCTCGGCATTGACTCAGAGAGGAGAGCGCCCCCTGCTGAGCCACTCACACCACTCCCTGCAGCGCTCCCCTTAGTGCTGTCCTGGGTCACGGCAGTCAGAGGGGAGAGTGCCCCACCCCCATGAGGATGTGGGAATTTTTCATAATATTCTGGATGAACAGTGCGGGTGCCTCAGTTTCCCCATGTGGTGCATGGTTAACTAGGCTGGGGGACGGTTGCTTGCTCTTTGCAGAGCCCCAGAGATACAGACACCCCTGAGGCCTAGTCGCCTGGGGGCCCATGCCAGAAGAGAATGGCCACTCCAACCGCCCAGAGATTTGGCACCTAGCAACAAACGACCACGCATGGCCCCCCCTCCTTAGGAAGCCGGTGGGATGTGAGCGGCAGGAGAACAAAGGGCTGGGGGCGGGTTGCTAACTGTGGGTTGCTGGAGGCAGGAGAGAACTGAAGCTTCTGGACTGGGACTAAAGAGGGGGTCAGAGGGCTCTGGACGGACCCCGATGGCCCAGGCTGTAACTTTCTCTTCTCCGTGTTAACTAAGGACTTTCCACGCCGTGTTCCAGACATCTACTAACCTCTCCTGCTGCTACACCGCTGGCCGAGAGTCCCTCCCCCGTCAGGAAGTTGGGGGCGCACGGATCCCTCAGGTAGCCAAGGCCGGTGGATTCGCTGAAGGCAGCTCACAGTGTGACACAGGGGTGCTGAGGGCTCTGAAGTTTGGTCCCAGGAGGCGGTGAAGCCAAGCGGCTTCCCATAGTGACCCTATGGGTGTGACCCTAAGGGGCTGACACACTGTTCTAGAGCCCATCCAGGGACGGTTCGAGAGCTGGTCAAGAGCACCGGACCTATGGCTCCATGACACCCCTGCTGAGCCACCCACACAGGAGAGTCAAGAACAGCATCAGAACGGACAGACCGGGTCAGACCAATGGTCCACCTAGCCCAGTGTCCTGTCTTCCCACAGTGGCCAATGCCAGGTGCCCCGGGGGAATGAACAGAACCAGGTTGTCCACTCCCAGGTTGTGACAAGCAGAGGCCAAAGACTCTCAGAGCATGGTTCTGCATCCCTGCCCATCCTGGCTAATAGCCACTGATGGACCTAACCTCCATGAATGTATCTAGTTCTTTTTTGAACCCTGTTATAGTCTTGGCTTCACAACATCCTCTGGCAAGGAGTTCCACAGGTTGACTGTGAAGAAATACTTCCTGTTGTGTGTTTTAAACCTACTGCCTATTAATTTCATTGGGTGACCCCTGGTTCTTGTGAAGGAATAAATAACATTTCTTTATTCACTTTCACCACGCCAGTCAAGATTTTATCCCATTGTAGTCGTCTCTTTTCCAGGCTGAAAAGTCCCAGTCTTTTTAATCTCTCCTCATATGGAAACTGTTCCATCCCCCTAATCATTTTAGTTGCCCTTCTGTGCACCTTTTCCAATTCTAATGTATCTTTTTTGAGCTGGGGCGACCGGATCTGCACGCAGTATTCAAGCTGTGGGCGTACCTTGGATTTATATAGCAGCATTATAATATTTGCGGTCTTATTCTCTATCCCTTTCTTAATGATGCCCAACATTCTGTTCGCTTTTTTTGATGCCGCTGCGCACTGCGTGGCTGTTTTCAGAGAACTAACCACGATGACTCCGAGATCTCTCTGTGAGTGGTAACAGCTAAATCAGCACTGAGCAGTTTGCAAACCTTCCCTCCCCGCTGAGTCACAAATCCCTGGTTTTACCCACACTGGCTGTGACTCATCCATTCTCTGCAGCATTGCCCACGACAAGCCTAAGTGTTATATTAGTAGCAGTGCTGTTATCAGGGGGCTGTCTCCAGCTCACCCTGCAAGCGAGCACACTGCTTCCTGCTGCCACACGCTTGGCTTGGCTCCCTTACTCAGTCTGCTCCCACTGCGTGGCTCTGGATTCCCCAACCCTGCAGCCAGGGAGCAGAGACTAGCCACCGTCCCTGCCCAGGGGCACAGACACTCTCGGATGCCATCACTGGGGCTTGGCATGAGCTCCAGTCTTTTCACCTACCCCAGCCCACCTGTGCAGCCGGGGGGCCGCAGGGGCAATACAGGGGGAGGGATGTGCCTGGGTGCCAGTAGCTCTGGGCAGCAGGTGTGTATTCTGCAGCCACTGGGCTGAATTTGCCAGCAGGGTCCCAGGATTCCTCCCATTTCAGAACCCAGCTTGGGCATCTGCAGCCGCTTCCTTTACATCCATTTGCGGCTGTTGGCAATGGATTCAGCATGCACCCAAGTGACCCATCCCTCCTGGCACCACTTCTGTTTCCTCTGCTATTAAATGCCATTGATTTTATGCAGTGCCCACACGCTCCGTGGCGTCGGTGCCAAAGAGGTTGCTTTGCCAGAGCAAAACCCTGTTGCAGACACCCTTGGAGGAGGCCGGAGGTGGGGGTCGGGGTGGCTCGACTTTTGTGGCAGCCAGGCCTTTCCACACCAGGGGTGAATGCCTCACCTGGCTGTGCCCGCTGAAATGATCATCAGTGAAGGAGTTAATGCTGGTGCCAATGAAATGGTCTCCGTGGGGGCACTGGAGCTGACCCCACCCCCGCAGAGCTGCAGGAGGCCACTCTCCCCCTCCGAGCTATGGTTGCAGGCTCTCTGCTGACTCAGGCCAGGGTCACACGCTCATGATGGGTTTGTTTTTCTCTCCCAGCCAGGAGGGCCCAACACGTGTTGCCAACCCCTAGCGTTCAAAAATCATGAGCTAGGCTCACAAAAAATAATGAGATTGGCTTTAAAATCATGAAATCAATACTAGATTTGGGGGTCTTTTTATTTGCCTTCTGCTTTGTGAGCCTTTAGGGTGAATTAGGTCACATTTTTGAAGCTTTCTCCACAGCCATGAGGGCTAGAAACTTACTTTTTCTTTAAGAATGAAGGCTGAAATCATCACATCTCCACATGACTCCAGGAGCTGGGGCTTTAAGGAAAACAATAATTATCCTGAGACTCATGACAGAATATAAGAACAGCCAGACTGGGTCAGACCAAATGTCCATCTAGCCCAGTGTCCTGTCTGCTGACACTGGCCAATGCCAGGTGCCCCAGAGGGAATGAACAGAACAGGGAATCATCAAGTGATCCATCCCCTGTCGCCTGTTCCCAGCTTCTGGCAAACAGAGGCTAGGGACACCATCCCTGCCCATCCTGGCTAATAGCCATTGATGGACCTATCCTCCATGAACTTAGCTAGTTCTTTTTTGAAGCCTGTTATAGTCTTGGCCTTCACAACATCCTCTGGCAAAGAGTTCCACATACTGACTGCGTGTTGTGTGAAAAAATACTTCCTTTTGTTTGTTTTAAACCTGCTGCCTATTAATTTAATCGAGTTACCCCTAGTTCTTGTGTAATGAGAAGGAGTAAATAACACTTCCTTATTTCCTTCTCCACACCAGTCATGGTTTTATAGACCACAATCATATCTCCCCCCCCCCCCCCCCGTAGTTGTCTCTTTTCTAAGCTGAAAAGTCCCAGTCTTATTAATCTTTTCCCATAAGGAAGCTGTTCCAGACCCCTAATCATTTTTGTTGCCCTTTTCTGAACCTTTTCCAATTCCAATATATCTTTTTTTGAGATGGGGCGACCACATCTGCACACAGTATTCAAGATGTGGGCGTACCATGGATTTATATAGAGACAATATGATATTTTCTGTCTTATTATCTATCCCTTTCTTAATGACGCCCAACATTCTGTTCGCTTTTTTTTACTGCCGCTGCACATCGAGTGGATGTTTTCCACAATGACTCCAAGATCTTTCTTGAGTGGTAACAGCTAATTTAGACCCCATCATTTTATATTTATAATTGGGATTGTGACATCGCACTCCACAGTCTTTATGAAAATATGCTTATTATATGAATATGATATAACTGAGATGTTAGATGGGTCTTGTGCGATATCATTGGAAAGGTTCTGATTTACTGAATGTGATTATCCAGCTTGTGTGCCTGTATCATTTCTGTATCTGAAGTTAGGAATATTGACTACGTATCTGTATATCAACTGTGCTACTTTGGGTGACACCCACTGCTCACACTTCAGGTACAACAATGGGAAAAGCCAGAGGGCGGATGGCCCATCAGCGAGGACAATGGACTGTGAAAAGCTTGGCCTTCCTGTGGACACTCCATACTGCCATGACTCATGGATGCTGTGACACTACAGAGTCAGGTGCCCTGGGCACCTGATATACATTTTTTTATTAAAGCTAATGTTAAAAAAACAATGTAACACATAGGTTGGGAAAAGAGTGTCGGTACATCTGGGCATAGTGCTTAGATTAGCCACAAATACAAAGTTAGTTTTTAAAAGTCACGTGATACATAGTGTACATAATCAGCAATAACCCAAATGTAGGTGAATAGATTTAACAATACAGTCTAGATATTAGAATCCGAATTCTCGGGTACATCACTCATGAAAAGCTGGACTGCTGAACTTTTCCACTGGGAAGTGGGGGAATCAAACAGAGGATTCCTGCCATATGGAAATCCTATATAAGGTGGGAGAGGAAAACAATCAAGATCTTCAGTTCATTTCTCCTTCATCTCTCTGCCCAAAGAGATACTTGGAAACAAAAGGACTGGAACTGAGCGGCACGGGGAAGAACTGCGTGACCCAGGCTGGACAGATATCTGGCCTGTGAAGGAATCTACCTAAGACAATATCTAGAGTGAGGAATTACTACTTGTAACCAATTTCCTTAGTGACTCAAGTTTAGTTTACATGCTTTGTTTTATTTGCTTGGTAATCTGCTTTGTTCTGTTTGCTACCGCTTAAAATTCACCTTCTGTAAGTAACAAACTTATTTCTTGTTTATAATATAACCCACTTTGTGTCATTTCTAACTGGGGGGACAAGAAGTTGTGTATATCTTCCTCCATGCTGAGGGAGGGGGCAAATTTCATAAAACCTTTGGGTCTGTCCCCCTTAACGGGAGGGGGCACCACAGTGCTGGGGGGGCCCCGAAGGCTGAATCTTTCCAGAGCGGGTCCCTGTCTCTCTGTGCAGCTGGGCGTGGCCCTGCCTGTGTGCTTCGCTGGAAGAGGCTTATGAGCCTAACCCAGCAAGACCAGGTAAAGGGGACCCAGGCTGGCAGAATAGCCTGACTCAGTGGCAGCCCAGCACATCCGGTGGCATTCAGAGGGGCAAATGGTCACAGGCATCATCACTTTGCATTTATCAACACTGAATTTCATCTGCCATTTTGTTGCCCAGTCGCCCAGTTTTGTGAGATCCTTTTGTAGCTCTTTGCAGTCTGCCTGGGACTTAACTATCTTGAGAAGTTTTGTATCATCTGCAAATGTTGCCACCTCACTGTTCACCCCTTTTTCCAGATCATTTATGAATATGTTGACTAGGACTGGGCCCAGAACAGACCCCTGGGGACACCACTATTTACCTCTCTCCATTCTGAAAACTGACCATTCATTCCGACTCTTTGTTTCCTGTCTTTTAACCAGTTACCGATCCATGGGAGGACCTTCCCTCTTATCCCGTGGCTGTTTACTTTGCCTAAGAGCCTTTGGTGAGGGACCTTGTCAAAGGCTTCCTGAAAATCTAAGTCACTATATCCACTGGATCCCCCTTGTCCACATGTTTGTTGACCCCCTCAAAGAATTCTAATAATTTGGTGAGGCCTGATTGCCCTTTACAAAAAACATGTTGACTCTTCCCTAACAAATTATGTTCATCTCTGTGTCTGACAATTCTGTTCTTTACTATTGGGGATTGGTCCTGCTTTGAGCAGGGGGTTGGACTAGATACCTCCTGAGGTCCCTTCCAACCCTGAGATTCTATGATTCTATGATATAGTTTCAACCAGTTTGCTCGGTACTGAAGTCAGGCTTACCAGCCTGTAATTGCCAATCACCTCTGGAGCCTTTTTAAAAATTGGTGTCACATTAGCTAGCCTCCAGTCATTTGGTACAGAAGCTGATTTAAATGCTAGGTTACCGACTACAATTAGTAGTTCTGCAATTTCACAGTTGAGTTCCTTCGGAACTGTTGGATGATACCGTCTGGTCCTGGTGACTTATTACTGTTTAGTTTATCAATTTGTTCCAAAACCTGCTCTAACGACACCTCAATCTGGGACAGTTCCTCAAATTGTCACTTAAAAAGAATGGCTCAGGTTTGGGAATCTCCCTCACACCCTCAGCTGTGAAGACTAATGCAAAGAATTCATTTAGTTTCTCCACAATGGCCTTGTCGTCCTTGAGTGCTCCTCTACCATGTCGATCGTCCAGTGCCCCCTCTGATTGTTTAGCAGAATTCCTACCTCAGATTTACTTTAAAAAATGTTTGCTATTGCTTTGTGAGCCTTTGGCAGGGCCAGCTGCAGGCACCAGTGTAGGAAGCAGGTGCTTGGGGCGGCCAATTTAAAGGGGCGGCACGTCCGGGTCTTCGGCGGCAATTCGGCGACAGGTCCCTCATCCCCTCTCTTCCTCTTTGAGCTGCCGCCGAATTGCTGCCAAAGAGGAAGAGAGGGTGGACCCGCCACCACAGTGCCGCTGAAGAAGCGCCGTGATTTAGCTGCCGCTTAACTGCCGCCGCTCATCGTCGTCTTCTATTTTTTTTTCTCCGCTTAGAGCAGCAGAAAAATTGGAGCCGGCCCTGGTCTCTGGCCAGCTGTTCTTCAAATTCTTTTTTGGCCTTCCTAGTTGGGAGTTCTACGCTTCATTTGCCCAAGTTTATGCTCCTTTCTATTTGCTTCACTAACGTTTAACTTCCACTGTTTAATTGCTGCCTTTTTGCCTCTCACTGTTTCTTTTACTTTGTTTAGCCACGGTGGCACTTTTTTGGCTCTCTTACTATGTTTTTTTAATTTGGGGGGTACATTTAAATTGAGCCTCTATTATGGTGTCTTTAAAAAGTTTCCATGCAGCTCTTTGTAGGTCCAGAAAGGAAGCAGCAGGTATCCCCTAGGGGCCTTGTCTACACACAACTGGTGCTGGTTTCATTAACTCCTGCGGGGACTCGCTTACTTTGATTTAAGAGCAGCTCAGTTTGGTTTAGCTTAAACACAAACCTAAATGAAACAAGCCTGGTTTACACTGAACTCGGAGCGTCCACATGGCCTTTCGCCCCAATTTATGGTTTAAACCCAGGGTTTCTCTCCATGTACCAATTACCCCGCTGCAGCTGTCCTGGCGCAGGGCCCGTGTGCACGCTCTCACTCCGGCATGACCGTGACGCCCCTAGGTTTCCCTTTGGAGCCAAGTCCCGAGTTAACCCGTGTGGCTGGTGGAGCGAACCGCTGCGCCCCCCCAGCTCCAGCCGGGGGCTGTCAGTGGCTCGGGGCCGCTCTGCCCCCGCAAGCCCTGGGACCGGAGCGTTCCGGGGGGCACCGTGTCACAGGGAGGGGCCGGAGCCGCAGCTCCCAGCTTGCACCGCCTCCCTCCCCTCCCACCGACGTGGCAGCGGCCCCAGCAGCAGGCTCCGCTCCGAGCCCCCTGCACGCCCGGCCCGGCCCGGTCCGGCCCGATGCGCCGCCTGCTCCTGCTGCTGGCCGGGCTGCTGGCGCCCCTGCGCGCCTACGAGCCGGACTGGGGGAAGCTGCAGGGGCTGGCCCGGGGCAAGGTGGAGGTAACGGCGGGGGGCGCGGGGAACCACCCGCTGCTTTGGGCTGGAGAGCGGGGCGTGGGGGGGGGGCGGGACGAGCGCTGGGGAGCGAGGGGGCGGACGCGGGGTGGGGGGGGGGGTGGGGCCGGGCCGAGCGCTGGGGAGCGAGGGGGCGGACGCGGGGTGTGTGGGGGGGGTCGGGCCGAGCGCTGGGGAGCGAGGGGGCGGACGCGCGGGGTGTGGGGGGGGGGTGGGGACGGGCCGAGCGCTGGGGAGCGAGGGGGCGGACGCGGGGTGTGTGGGGGGGGGGTCGGGACGGGCCGAGCGCTGGGGAGCGAGGGGGCGGACGCGGGGTGTGTGGGGGGGTCGGGCCGGGCCGAGCGCTGGGGAGCGAGGGGGCGGACGCGGGGTGTGGGGGGGGGGCGGGCCGGGCCGAGCGCTGGGGAGCGAGGGGGCGGACGCGGGGTGTGTGGGGGGGGGGGGTCGGGCCGGGCCGAGCGCTGGGGAGCGAGGGGGCGGACGCGGGGTGTGGGGGGGGTCGGGCCGGGCCGAGCGCTGGGGAGCGAGGGGGCGGACGCGGGGCGTGGGGGGATCGGGACGGGCCGAGCAAGGGGGCGGACACGGGGATCGGGCTGGGCCGAGCGCTGGGGAGCGAGGGGGCGGACACGGGGCGTGGGGGGATCGGGACGGGCCGAGCGCTGGGGAACGAGGGGGCGGACACGGGGATCGGGCTGGGCCGAGCGCTGGGGAGCGAGGGGGCGGATCGGGGACTGGGGCCAGGCCGAGCCCTGAGGATAAGGAGCGCTAGGAGTGGGTCATGCAGGGACGTGGGGTGTCCAGGCAAGATGGGGGGAGGGGGAGCGTCCTGCCTCCCCGGCCTGTGTCTTAGCGCATCCCTCTTCCCCGAGCTCTCCCCGCCTCCGAGCGAGGGGAGCCCCGTGAGCTGCTGTGCCGGCTCTTGGAACCCGAGTAGCCGGGTTGGGGGGAGGCTGATCCCGGGGGGCTGGAGCAGGACCGCCCGCAGCCGGTCGCTGGCTGCTGCCTGGGGAGAGGAGCCTCACCCATCCCGTCCCGTCCGGGGAGTGAGACCGAGCCTTCTCCTCTGCTGTGCCTTGGGGCACCCCTGCCACCTTGCGCCTCCAGAGCCCAGCTGGACCCAGTGCCTGCCCCTCCCCCTATCGCGGGGGTCTGCCGAACCCCCGGGCGGGGCACCCCAAATCCTTCTGGGGAGACCTGGGCTGGAACTAGAACTGAGATCTGAGCGCCCCAGACTACCTGGGAGACGAGCTACCACCTAGGTCCCACTTCCACTCAGCGATTAACCAGGGGCAAGTGGCCATTGGCATCCACCCACCCCCCGTCCCAGGGAGGGGTCGCAGGGAATCTGGGGAGGGGCCAGGGTGCTGGGATGGGGGGCGGATGACCTGGGGGCAGGGGTCCCCTTTACCCGTGAGCAGCAGTTAGTGCTATGGGGCAGCTGGATGGTGACCACACACCAGTGGAAGGTGGGGAGAGGCACAGCCCTAGTGGGGATGAACCCCCAAACTCTGGTTGGGGGAGGGGGTGGAGCCTCCCGATGAGTTCCCCTGGAAACCATTAACATGACCTGTTACTAGGACAACCTGATGTGTGCTTCATTACCATGGCAACCAGGCATTCTGCTTCTCCTGGTGACCTGGCCCTGGAGACATGGAGGAGCCCAGTGTGGGGCAGGGGCAGGGGCAGGCAGGGAGGGGCTGGGTCCAGCTAGGAGCAGCCCACCCTGCCCAGGGGAGGAGAGGAAGGGTGGCCACAGGCTCCTTGTGGGACCCTGGCAACTCCCTGCCTTTCTGGCCTGGGGGTGCAAGCCCTGCACAGCCCCAGCCCATTACAGACTGGGAGGCGCTCAGACACTCTGCTGACGGGGGCCATAGAAGGACCAGCTGGGTCTGGGTGGGGTCAGTGGGATGGAGCAGAGGGGTGGGTGGGGGGTGTCAGAGGGGTGGAGATGGAGGGGGTGCAAAGCCAGATTGAGGTGGTTATAAGTGGGATTGCAGGGGGCAAGGGGCATGTGGGGCTGTGGAAGCGGGTTACAGGTGGGGCTGCAGGGCAATGGGGGGGTTGCTGGTGGAATTGCAGGGGGGATAGTGGGGAGATTGCAGTGGGGTTAGGGGGTGGCTGTGGGGGGCCGTGTGCAGCTCTCACTCCCCGTGCACCCTCTTTCCCGCAGACCTGCGGTGGATGATGGCTGAGCCGCCTGAAGGAGGTGAGTGCTGCCGCTCCCTGGGCTGGGGACGCAGGGAATGAGCCCCACCCCCTCCACTGGGCTGCCATACAGGGGACAGAGGCACCCCCTTGGCCTCCTCCTTGGGTCCTTCCTCCCACAGGCGCTGTTTGTGCCGGGGTCAGGCTATCACAGTGCTTTGCCAAACCCCTCTGCCGGGGCAGCTCTGGCAGGTGCACAGGTCTCATGCAGCCTCCTGCTTTCCCTGGAGGTTCTGCGGTGTGGGGGAGCCCTCCTGGCCCTTTTGTCTCGGGGGCAGCACTCATCTCTGCTCCCTTCCAGGTGAAGGCCTTTGTCACCGAGGACATCCCTCTGTAGTATCCTTTCCTGCTCTGGGGTGGGCCAGGCTGTGGATGGGGAGGGGGCTGGCAAACCTGGGATTTGGCTCCAAGATCCAAGCTCATATTTCCAGCCTGCAAGGCTGTGAACCCCCGTGCGTGTCAGTGGGTCTGTGTCGCCTGCCTGAGTCTGCAGACAGCCTGGGCCAAGAGCTCCCATTCATCCCAATTGGGTGTTGACTCTGGAGCCCGACGACCATTTGCCACTAACTCGCCCAGCATGCCCAGCGCTGTGGGATGTGGTTTTGGCTCCTGGGGACAGCTGGCTGGTGTCCAGGGCTGCGGGGGATGGGGGCTATGAGATCAAGCTCCCTTTACCCTCAGAAATAGCATCAGGTCCCTGTGCCTGGGGGGAGGGGAAGCAGAGATGCTGCACCCCAGAGGCAGATGCTCTGCCACCTGCTGGAGGCTAAACCTCACACTGCCTCCCACCACATCTGGGGCCAGAGCCCCAGCCCTCTGCTTCCCTAGACACTGTGCTAGGGCTGGGGTCATCCCAGGAGCTAGCCCGGGGGTTGCTGGGATGCTCAGTGAATTGCACGTCAGCAAGGGGCCCGTGCCCTGCTCTCCCAGCCCACTGGACACAGAGGACCCTGCAACTTCCACGCCTGGGGCCCTGAGTCACCCAGGCCATGGTCAGTGGGATGCTGATGCCAGGCCAGGGCCCTGCCCCATCACTGCCAGGATCCTTAAGGGCACCTTCCAGCCACAACCTGGTGATGAAGCATCTCCCTGGAGCCGACCCTGAGCTTGTGCTGCTCAGCTTCAGATATGAGGAGCTGGAGGTAAGAGCTGGCTGGGTTGTGGGAGAGAGGGGTGCTCCTGGGTACTCTTAGAATCATAGAATCTCAGGGTTGGAAGGGACCTCAGGAGGTATCTAGTCCAACCCCCTGCTCAAAGCAGGACCAAACCCAACTAAATAATCCCAGCCAGGGCTTTGTCAAGCCTGACCTTAAAAACCTCTAAGGAAGGAGATTCCACCACCTCCCTAGGTAACCCATTCCAGTGCTTCACCACCCGCCTAGTGAAAAAGTTTTTCCTAATATCCAACCTAGACCTCCCCCACTGCAACTTGAGACCATTACTCCTTGTTCTGTCATCTGCTACCACTGAGAACAGTCTAGATCCATCCTCTTTGGAACCCCCTTCAGGGGGTTGAAAGCAGCTATCAAATCCCCCTCATTCTTCTCTTCTGCAGACTAAACAATCCCAGTTCCCTCAGCCTCTCCTCGTAAGTCATGTGCTCCAGCCCCCTAATCATTTTTGTTGCCCTCCGCTGGACTCTTTCCAAGTTTTCCACATCCTTTTTGTGGCGTGGGGCCCAAAACTGGACACAGTACTCCAGATGAGGCCTCACCAATGTCGAATAGAGGGGAACGATCTGCTGGCAGTGCCCCTACTTATACAGCCCAAATGCCGTTAGCCTTCTTGGCAACAAGGGCACACTGTTGACTCATATCCAGCTTCTCGCCCACTGTAACCCCTAGGTCCTTTTCTGCAGAACTGCTGCCCAGCCATTCGGTCCCTAGTCTGTAGCAGTGCATGGGATTCTTCTGTCCTAAATGCAGGACTCTGCACTTGTCCTTGTTGAACCTCATCAGGTTGCTTTTGGCCCAGTCCTCTAAATTGTCCAGGTCCCTCTGTGTCCTGTCCCTACCCTCCAGCGTATCTACCACTCCTCCCAGTTTAGTGTCATCTGCAAACTTGCTGAGGGAGCAGTCCACGCCTTCCTCCAGATCAGTAATGAAGATATTGAACAAAACTGGCCCCAGCACCGACCCTTAGGGCACCCCACTTGATACCAGCTGCCAACTAACATGGAGCTGTTGATCACTACCCGTTGAGCCTGACCATCTAGCCAGCTTTCTATCCACCTTATAGTCCAATCATCCAGCCCATACTTCTTTAACTTGCTGGCAAGAATACTGCGGGAGACTGTATCAAAAGCTTTGCTAAAGTCAAGGAATAACATGTCCACTGCTTTCCCCTCATCCACAGAGCCAGTTATCTCCTCATAGAAGGCAATTAGGTTAGTCAGGCATGACTTGCCCTTGGTGAATCCAAGCTGACTGTTCCTGATCAGTTTCCTCTCCTCTAAGTGCTTCAGAATTGATTCCTTGAGGACCTGCTCCATGATTTTTCCAGGGACTGAGGTGAGACTGACTGGCCTGTAGTTCCCCGGATCCTCCTCCTTCCCTTTTTTAAAGATGGGCACTACAGTAGCCTTTTTCCAGTCATCCGGGACCTCCCCCGATTGCCATGAGTTTTCAAAGATAATGGCCAATGGCTCTGCAATCACATCCACCAACTCCTTTAGCACCCTTGGATGCAGCACATCCAGCCCCACAGACTTGTGCTCGTCCAGCTTTTCTAAATAGTCCTGAACCACTTCTTTCTGCACAGAGAGCTGGTCACCTCCTCCCCATACTGTGCTGCCCAGTGCAGCAGTCTAGGAGCTGACCTTGGTGAAGACAGAGGCAAAAAAGTACTTGCATCTGAAGAAGTGGGTATTCACCCACGAAAACTCATGCTGCAAAACGTCTGTTAGTCTATAAGGTGCCACAGGATTCTTTGCTGCTTCTACAGAGGCAAAAAAGTCACTGAGTACATTAGCTTTTTCCACATCCTCTGTCACTAGGTTGCCTCCCTCATTCAGTAAGGGGCCCACACTTTCCTTGACTTTCCTCTTGTTGCTAACATACCTGAAGAAACCCTTCTTGTTACTCTTAACATCCCTTGCTAGTTGCAACTCCAAGTGTGATTTGGCCTTCCTGATTTCACTCCTGCATGCCTGAGCAATATGTTTATACTCCTCCCTGGTCATTTGTCCAATCTTCCACTTCTTGTAAGCTGCTTTTTTGCGTTTAAGATCAGCAAGGATTTCACTGTTAAGCCAAGCTGGTTGCCTGCCATACTTACTATTCTTTCTACACATCGGGATGTGGGGAGCAGGGTTGGGGCTCTGGCTGTGGGATAGCTCCCAGCTGCTTGTCCCAGCAGGGGATGTGTTCTGCAGTCATCCGGTGAAAGCCAGCGGGAGGCTGTCGCCCTGGTGCTGGACTGAGCGGAGCTCTGGGCCTAGCTGTGGGAGGGAGCTGAGCCTGCAGGGGGCTGAGTTGCTGGCCTAGCCATGACTAGGGCTGGGGCTGCTGGATGTCCGGCACTGCAATCCCTGGTTTGTTTGTTTTTTGCAGAGAATTCCCCTGAGTGACATGAGCCGGGAAGAGATTAACCAGCTGGTGCAGGAGCTGGGATTTTACCGCAAGGAGGCACCTGATGCCCTGGTGCCTGAGGAGTTCCAGCTCGCCCCAGCCAGGCCTCTGCCCACCCTGCAAGCGAAGGAGCAGGGCGCTGAACCATCCTTCCCCCCAGCTCCTGCAGCCAAGAGCGAGCACCCGAGGAAGCCTGGCAACCAGGAACACCCAGATCTATAGAGGGCAGCCAAACGTGTGCATGGGGAGGGGTGTGCGTGTGCACACGGGGTGCATGGACTGGAGCTGTGCATCCACCCCACTGGTAGGTGTGACACAGCTTCTGTCCCCCAGGGGGCGTTGTTCAGGGCACAATATGTTCTATACCAGCCCTGGGTCAGCTGCCCTCCCCTGCCTGCTGCCCAGCCCCATGGCTGTTAACAGGCAGCCCCGTGGCACCCGGACCAGCCTGCTAGTGCTGCTGTGCTGTCAGTGCCCCCTGCCTGCAGGGACAGAATGAAGCCCTCAGCTGAAAGCTCTGGGTGCTGAGGGTGGATGAGCTGAGTCCCAGAGGGCACAGGGTCGCTGTCCCCTGCCATCTGCGCTGTGGTCCACGGGCTTGTGTCCAGAGCTGGAATAAAGGCCCCTTCACTCCACCTGTTGCAGTGTGTCACCGTCTTCCTGGGGAGCTTGGGGAGCCCCCCCAGCTCATTACAGCAAACACCACCCCCACCCCCCGTCAGCACAAACAGGGGCTGTGGGTGGGGGACGCGGGGAACCAGCACTGTAGTCAGGCTGCAGCTGGTGGCTCCAGCGGGGGGCTCAGACTGGACCTGGGGCTTTTAGGGGCTAGTCCCGGCTGCTGGGGAGGGAAGCCCCCTTGCTGGGCCTGGCCCTAGGGTGCAAGGCCAGGGCCCTGGCTGATTGACGGAGCAGGAGCTGGGCCCTGCAGAAGGGCCAGGGGCTGAGTCGGGGTCTGCCCTGTGTCCAGGAAATGGGTTGGTGGAGCCGTGCAGGGGGCTCCTCACTGGGAACTGGACAGCGGCCTCGCTAACCACACGGCTCCACTCCCTCCCTGCTGCCGTGGTGGGAGCCGGAGCAGCACCCCCTTCTCAACACCCGGTCTGGGCTTACACCAGCCCAGCCTGTGCTGGGGATCTCGGCCATGGGTGTTAGCCAGCGGGGAGGGTAGGACGAGTGCCTGATCCTGGGAGCCCGAGCAGAGGGGCTGTGGGTAGGGTTTGCAGATGTCCTGATCTTTTAGGGACAATCCTGCTATTTGGGGCTTTTCCTTATATAAGCTCCTGTTACCCCCCACCCCCTGCCCCAATTTTTCACACTTGCTGTCTGGTCATCCTAGATGTGGGTGCGGCTGAGCCAGGAATACACCTAGCATGGACGCCCCAGAAACAGTGCAGCCTTTTCAGGTGCAGTGTGGCTTCAGAAGCCCCCATACCCCACACCTGGCCCCTGCAGGAACCTGGCTCCCTGGGGCCAGGAGCAGCAGCCTGGCACAGGGACACCAATAGGGCAGGGAGACAGGCCTCCTGCCCTTAGGCTACAGCCCTGCTGGTGGTTCCAGGAGGCTCTCAGCCCACAGGGATCCACTTTGCAGCCATAGCCATGGGGTTGGGGGTGGAAAATAGGGGGTAGGGCCTAGCTCTGCTCCATGAACCCACCGGCCTGGGGGCTGCAGCCATCACAGTGAGCTGGTGGTGGAGAGGGGAGCAGGGCAGAGGGACTGGAGCCACCCACAGTGCCTGCTGGCAGGGAAGGAGCTGGCCAGGCCAGAACTGGGCAGAGCGGCAGGTGAGAGAACGCGGGGCCCTTCCCCGAAAGGAGCGGGAGACAGTGTGTGCACGCCCCATACCTCCCCCCACCCCCGGCAATGGGAGGGTAGCAGTGCTAACCGGGGCACCCTGCAGAGCCAGGGCAGTGGGAGCATTGCCACAGCCAGCCCTCTGCCCACCCAGGGGGGCAAGGAGCAGAGGCCGGGCCCTGTATAACAGAACTTTATTGTCAGGCTGGTGATACAAGTGTCTATGCAGGTGTAGAAATGGTTACACAATCGGCTAGTGACACTGAGTGCAAGGGGCCCAGGGCCAGGTTGGTGGGCTGGGAATCGAGTGGGCGGTACCAAGCCAAGCCCTGGGGGGCTGCCCCACTGGGAAGGGCCTGTGCCCCAGGAGCCCACCCCCTCACCAGGTTCCAGTCCAGCTCCCCAGGGCAAAGGGGCTGTGGGGCCCAGCACTGGCAGTGCCTCCTGGGGGTGGGTGGGAGCAGCAGGCAGCAGCGTGCCAATGTGGGCGCTGCCCCCAGGGGTGGGCACAATGCTGAGTGTGGAGGTTCCCAAGGGAGAGGGCTGCAAGCAGGAGCGTGAGCAGCACCCTTCTGGAGCGCACCTCCCCCCGAGAACCCCCCCCCCGCACACGGGTGCTGCACCCAGAGCCCAGCAACCCAGGCCACAAGCCCTGGGACGCTCCCTCACCTGCCCCCCTAACTCCAGCGACAGCCCCCTGGGCCAGGGGTCTACAGCACCATGCCAGCCCATTGCCACCATGCGGCGCCCAGGACCACAGCCAGACAGGGCAGGGCCGTGGCCCCACAGCCAGCCTGAGACGTACACAGGGCTCTCCCAGCCCGGCGGGGGGGGGAGGGGGGTATTGCACAGCATAAAAACAATTCCGTTAACATGAATAACTTAAAACAATACTATAGAAAGCACAGGGCAGGGGGTGAGAGCCAAGCTGGCAGGGGGACCAGGCCAGGGACCATGGGGCAGAGCAGCAGCTGGAGGGAGCTCGTAACATGGACAGAGGGGGCAGAGCACAGACAGTGCAGGACCAGTCTCAGCCTCACCCAGGCCCCTCAGGGCAGCCAGGTGGGTGGCCAGGTCTGCTGGGGGCAGGTGGGTGCCCCCCCCTGCACACCTGGGTCCCTGCGGGGGGCAGCGGGGGTCTATTCACGCTGCAGCCGTGCCCAGGGCAGCGGGGGCAGGACGGGGGGGCTCTAGAACTCTTTCTGCCGCAAGCGTAACTCATGGCGCCGCAGGTGGTTGTAGAGGGACTGCACGTAGGTGAAGACGCACTTGGAGTCTGGCCTCTTCCCCATGATCATCATGTCTTCCACCTCCACCAGGGGCATGCAGTCAACCAGCATCCTGCGGGGAGAGGACAATGAGCCGCGGGCACGACTGCCTCCTGCAGGCCAGCCCCTGCCCTGCCGAGAGCCCCCCCTGCTCAGCTCCCACCGCACACCCGCCGAAACCCCTCCCAGCCCCTGCTCACATCCTGCACGGCCCCCCCGCCCAGCAGCACTAGCCACCACCCAGGGCTCCCTCCACAACCAGCAGCACGCTGGGCTCAGCTGGCACGGGTAACCCTGGTGCATCAGCCTCTCCCTTCAGTTAAACATCTCAGCCAAACGCACACCCAGGCGGGTGGGGTGCCCAGCAGTGCAGCTTCCCCCTAGGTCCTGCCCACACGACCCACTGCCCAGAGCCTTGGCTCTCAGCAGCCAGCCAGTGACTTGGCCCCATCACCCCCACAGCTGGCACCTGCCACGTATCCCACTTTCTCCTCCCAGCCTCACCCGCACATCCCTGCCCCTGCTCCTCTCCCCGTGAGCTGTGAGGTGGCCCCAGGCCTGCTCGCCTCAGCTGCCTGGCTCCAGGGCTAGTGCCCGTTGCCTTTAAACCTTGGGCCTGACTTGAGCGCAGCTTCCCTCACAGAGCCCCAGGCCGTCCCACAACCCCTGGCCTCTGCTCAGCCGTGCCCTCAGCCCATGAGTTAACCTGTTCCTGGGATGTGCCCACAGAAAGGAGAGCACCCCCCAACACCGCCCGGCGGGGGAGCTGAAGTGCCACCCCGCCCCTGGCCTGCCTCCCACCCCTTGGGTCCCATGGCAGCTGCCTCCATCGCTGGGCCCCTCTGACAGGAACAGGGCAGCCTACAGCTTTAGCTCCAGTGCCAGCCATGGGGCAGCAGGTACCCAGAATAAGGGCAGACATTTGCATGAGCCCCTGACCACACCCCGCAGGACTCACCCCCTCTCCCCACAAGAGCCTCCTCCGCAGCTCCTCCCTGTGCTCCCTCAATCCCCCGTCCTCTCCCTCCCTGCAGCCAAGGGTGTGCTGTGCCCAGCTGAGAACACAGCAGCAGCAGGGCCCTGCCACCATGTCCCCTCCGCCCCAGGATGGGGGAGTTCCTTTCTGCACAGGCCCAGAAATCACAGTGCCCTCCCCCCAGATGTGCACAACCATCCCACTGGCACCACAGCAGGTGCTCCAGGCAAAGGGCCTGATCCTAATGCCCTCAACTCCTATCCTCATGGCCCCAGGCTGAGCACGGGCAGATCGCAGGGCCAGGCCCAGGGTGGCCCAAGGCCTCAAAAGGCAGCAGGCACTGCCCGCCCACCCCAACACTTCCCCAGCTCTGGCAGGCGACTGGCAGCGTTGGAGCAACCCAGGAAGGCCCCTACTGGCTGAGGAGGCTGCCGGTCTGCTCCCTAACGCTCCTGATTGCAAACTGCCCCATCGGGAACCAGTGCGGCTGGCTGCCCACAGAGCTGTGTGCCAGGCAGGCCGCAGCCTGGGCCTGAGGTGAACGGGTACGCTCCAGCCTTGGCAGACTCGCCCTCCCCACCCAGGCCCGAGAAACCAGTGTCTTTACAGCCCCCCAGGCAGAGGCTGCAACGCCATCAGCCCTGGGCTGAGGCTCGCCCCGGCGTCACAGCAGGATTTGAAGCCTGGCTGGGATCCAGGCTAGGGGAGCGAGTGGGCACAGACGGGCAGGCTAGGTACCGCATGGGCAGAGGCACCTCCCACACCTCCCCCAGCCAGGGCCCTCCAGGGCTGCTCAGCCCCCAGAGCCCATTGTCCTTGGTCCTTGTGCCAGGAGGCATCCCCCCCACCAGGGGAAATACCCATCCCTGCTCCCTGAGCCAGCCCCAGGGCGGACGCAGAGTGGAAGGAAGCAGGAGCCTGGTTTTGCAGCTTCCCCCAGGGACGACAGTGCCAACACGGCCTGGCACAGGGTGCTGCTGTAAATGTTCTGGTGCTGCTGGTCGCACCCCAGGCCTGCCCGGGCTCCACACACCAACAGCTCCTGTGCCGTCCTTCCCAGAGCAGGAGGGACGGCCCTGCCAGCACACCCCACGCCAACGGGGCGAGGGTGAGAAATGCTACAGCGAGCTGCCCAGGGCCCACAGGGGCAGCCACTCAAGGTCCCAGCCTGCAGCTCAGCACCGGGGGAGGCAATGCATGCTGGCAGCTGTAGTTCCTGTGCCACACCGCAGCCAAAGCAGAGGGGTCTTGCTGTATTAACTCCCTGCGAGCAGCCGCGGCAGAAACCACACCTGGAGCAAAGAGAACTGGGGCTGCCAGGGGAGCGGGAGCACAGCTACAACCCTACCCTCAGCCAAACGCTGCAAAGAGCAGATGAGCCAACCCGGCAGGCCCAGCCAAGCTGCACCCCTGGTAGGGGGCACCTCACCTCCTTCCCCTGGAGGGCTGCTCTGCAGAGGAGGTGGTGAAAGGCTCAGGGCTGAGCCTGTGGGGTGCCTGGACCCACCCTCAGCCGTGTCATGGAAGCCCTGGTGCAGCCCCCAGGGAGGAAGTGTTGCAGGTCTGGGCCACAGCCCAAGCAGGATTACGAGTGTTGTACCAGCCCCTCGCCTGCCCCAGGGGCACATAGTGCCCCCCACCTCCCCAGGAGAGGGTGCAGGGGGAGGCTGCAGCAGAGGCAGAGGTTATGGGAGCAGGGTGGGGGAACAAGCCAGGCCGGGCATGGCCCAGACTCCGCACCCAGAGCTCCAGCACAGGCTCCTGGAGGCAGATTCCACTGGGAGCCATTGTCACTAGATGGCAGCTGTTGCAAACAGTGCAGGAAAGGGGAGGTGGAGGCTCCCCCAAGGCCCCCACCGGCTGGCCAGGCTCTGCCAGCAGCTCTGCTACCTGGGACTGGAATGGGTGGTGGAGGTGGGGGGGGGATTTTAATGGGGCACATGGCTAAATCGTGGGGGAGCACTGGGGCTCTGCAGAGAGCAGCAGCCCTGCCTGGAGCACAGAAGGGGCAGAGGAATGGAGTTGGTAACCCAGTGCCAGGCCTTGCCCAGCTCGCGCTCGGGGGAGAGCCGTGCATTCAGGCCCATTGACATCCCAACTGCAGAGAGAGCAAGGGCTGGTGGGGTAAGCACAAGCCTAGAGCCAGTGTCCCCCTCCCCAGGGCTGGCACAGCCCCCCTGAGCAGCCGGCCCAGCGGGGGGCAGGGTGAGATTGGGGGCCCAGGGCTGAGGTGGCTCGTGCCTGTAAAGCGCTGAGAGATTCCTGTGTGGAAGTGCTGGAGGGGGATGAAGGATCCCTCTGGCCCCAGACATCAGCCCCTTCTGTTGAACAGGCCCGGGCACCGGGTGCCCCAAGCGCATGGTGCAGCAGGAAGGAACAGCCCCCAGCAGTGGCAGCTATGGGTACAGCAGCAGGCTGCTGTGTAGCCAGCACCCAGGACCCCCCAACTCACTGGGAAACGGCCCCATAATGCAGAAGACCCCTCCCCAGCCCCTGTCTGTCCGGGCCCTGGAGCCCCTTGGCACTGAGCAGCGATGGTGGTGCGGGGAGGCTGGGAGAGCCTGGCCCATGCCACCAGCATGTGCACAGCCCAGCCCGGAGGTGCTGGGTCCAGCCAGCTCCCTGGCAGGGGCTCAGGCAAAGCCCAGCTGCTCACAGCCCTGGTGCCCGCTCCGGCTTCCCACCACCAAGTGGCTGATTTCCTAGGAGCCAGGGGCCAGGCCTTCCCTGCACTGCTCAGGCCCGGGGCAGAGCCCAGAGCAGGAAATCCCCCCCCCCCGCCCACGAGGCCTGCACGGGGAGGGGCCTGCCCCCAGGGCATCAGAGAGCCCGTGCCCGACTCCCCTCACAGAGGCGGGGGAGTGCCTCCTGCTGGCAGCAGAGTACCTCTCACCTGCACTGTTAAAACAGCACCAGCCCCCTCCCCCAAGCTCAGCCCCACCCCAC
Source organism: Mauremys mutica (assembly GCF_020497125.1). Lineage (NCBI taxonomy): Eukaryota > Metazoa > Chordata > Testudines > Geoemydidae > Mauremys > Mauremys mutica. The sequence continues at coordinate 29,324,589 of NC_059087.1, forward strand.
CCCCTCCCCCCCGTGCCTTAGAGGGAGGAGTCTCAGTCCCCCACCCACCCCACCCTCTGCCTATCTTGTGCAGGGCTGAGATCACTCAGCAACCTTCCAGCCAAGGAGCTCCATGTGCTGCCCCACCACTCATTAGCCCCTTCAGCAGCCTTCCACCGCTGCAGGTGGGGAAACTGAGGCACCACGTGCCCAAGGAGACACAGCGAGCCGTGGCAGAGCTCCATCCACCAGCCGTTTGCTGCTGCCAGTTCTGAGCGCGCACCCCTTGCAGTGTGTGATTCTCCCCGCTCAGGCCGCCTGGGCAGGGCGGGGCGGGGCAGTATGGCAGTTGGGGGCAGTTGAGACGGAAGTGAAGGGATGCTGGCTTGTGACAGAACAGCTGGGAGCTGCTGCTCACTACCACACCCAGCTGCAGCAGCCCGGCTCCCCCTAAGCCAGGGTAACAGCAGGACACAGCAGCCAGCTGGGGACCCACACGAGAACCTGTGCTGAGTGGGCTGCCCCACAGCCCTGCACACGGAGCTTCCCACCCTGCCTCCCGCTCTCGCCAACACCTGCTGATCTGCACCAAGGGAGGGCTCAGCCCTATGCCCCCGGCCCAGCTGCTGTATGCCCTGAAGGGGGGGGGGGCGGGCTCGGTGCACACGCAGTACCCAGCCCTCCGCACACCCGGCTCGGCGCTCCCTGCCAGGGCCAGCGGCGCTGGGAGTGAAAGGGGCTCGCTGGCCCAGCGGCTTCCAGGCATTTGGCCAAAAGTGCCAGTGTAACGAAGTGGGGCTGTTCTTAACGTTTCCTTTGAATACTGGGGGGGGGGGGGCAGAGAGGGGGGCTCAGTTCCTGGCCAACCCTCTGTCGCCTGGCAACTAATGGCCCGGGCCCTTCCCCCCTGCAAGGTGATGCTAAAGGTGTGGGAGAACAAACATCAGGTGACCACCTGGCCCGGGAAAGAGACAAAGGCCAGAAAGGAGGGGCTGGAGGGGGTTTCAGTTTGGAGCTGGCTGGGGATGGGACGTGAGGGCAGACGGGGTTGTCTGCCTCGCTGGGCACCACAATGGACCCCGCTGAGAGGTCCCGTTCTCTGTACCCTCAAGCTCTGTTTTAGACCATGTTCCTGTCATCTAATAAACCTCTGTTTGACTGGCTGGCTGAGAGTCACGTCTGACTGCGCAGTGGGGGTGCAGATCCCTGTGGCTTCCCCAGGACTCTGGGTGGACTCGCTGGGGGAAGCGCACAGAGGGGCACATGCTGAATGCTCCAAGGTCAGACCCAGGAGGTGAAGCCGTGTGAGCTTCTTGCCTGGAGCCAGTCTGCTCCGAGGGAGAGGAGGCTCCCCAGAGTCCTGCCTGGCTTTGTGGGGAGCAGTTCCAGAGCATCGCCCGGGGACTCCATGACAGCCAGGATGGGGCAGGCACCGTCCTGTGCCCCTCCCACAACCGTGCCTCCTTGCTTCCGCCAGCGTGGGCCTGGAGAGGGGCAGCACCAGCACTGCTCAGGCCATTCAGCACTGGGGAGAAAGACAGTTCCTGCCCCCCCAGCCACGCCCACCTAACTACCCCAGGGGCCCTCTGCCCTGCAGCTCCCCTCCCATACAGCTTGGCCAATGCCGACCCATCCTGCTCCAGTCCTAGGCCCCGAATGGTTCTTTCAATGTATTGAGTCCTGCACTGCAGCAGAGAGTGGGTGATCACTGCAGTGACATCTGCAGCCTGGGGGGCCCTACTGGCTCTGGGGGGCTTGGAGCCCAGGTGCCCCCGGCTAGCAGCTACTGCTCCCCTTGGTTCCAGCACCTCTGCCCCAGGCAGCTAGCCCCCTCCCCCCCCGGCTGGGTTTGTGATGGAAAAGCTTGAGGCAGCCTCAGGAGAATCCCTGCCCTTATAAAGGCATAGTTGAGTCTGCAGTGTGCGGAGCGCAGCGTGGGGCCCACGGGCCGGGGGAGGCTCCAGCGGGCGCAGAGATGCCCCCAGACAGGCCCAAACACAAACAAGGAGCAGCGTGATGGACGTGCCTGAGTCACACTTTCCAGGCTCCCTGCTCCCGTCGCCTGCCCATATATGACTAGGAGGCACCTTGGAGTGGGAGGGCTCACTCCCCTCGCCTGAACCCCGGCTCAGCCTCGCTGGCCTGCGGCAGAGGGCTGGGAGCTTGCAGGACACAGACTGAGGAAGCATCAGGCCCAGGTCGCTAGCCCCCTGGCCCTGCCGGAGGGGAGCCCACACAGCATGAGCAATGGGGCGGGGAGGGCTGCAGGAGTCGTGCTGCCAGCCCTCGATCCAGCAGCAGGCTGCTCCAGCACAGGGGGAGGTGTAATTAAAGCAGCAGTGCCCCACATCCCGGGCTCAGAGAGCTGGGGAGGGAAATCTCGTCAGGGCACCCCTGTGCCTGGCGGGGTCCCACCCCGAGTGCTGTGCTGGGGTGCAATGTCCTGTTCCCCCACTCACTCAGGCAGTGTTTCTGGACAGCCCTGGCTGAGCTCAGAGTCAGTCTGGCTAACAGGGCTCAGCCCCTTGGTGCCCTGACGTCTGGCCTGCTCTCTGGGAAGAGGGGTGTGGCCCCCAGCCCTCCACCCCATGGATGGCAGGACTCACCCCCCCTCCCCTGACCTACTGCACAGCTGCACCGCGACATTGCCCTGCCCGCTAGCCCCCAGCTCAGCACAGCGCAACCAGGCCCCTCGCTGCCCCCTCCTGCTGAGCACGGCCAAGCCGGGGCTGGGCGGTAGATTGAGGAAGATTCTCACCATCGCTCCCGGGGGTGTAAATAGGCTACGACTTTTTGGTTTTTACCAGCCCCTTCTGGACCAGGCAGCGATAGAACTCCTGAATGTATGTGTACACACACTTCCAATCCGGCTCGCGCATCCGGACCATGTCCTCCACGTCGAGCAACTGCGGACAGTCTGCGTGCTTCCTGGGGGCGGGGGGAAAGGGGGAGCGAGTGATCACAGCCCAGTCGGGGAGGGGGGTGGGGGGGAAGAGAGAGAGAGAGAGAGAGAGAGAACAAGAGAAACGTATCAATCCAATTCACATTCCCCTGGGGCCATAACAACGCTCCAGTTCACACATGCTCTGGGGAGGGTGCGCATTCCCGGGTACCGCTGCACTACTGCCACGGTGAGACTACCAGGAATCGGGGCTACACGAGCACAGCCGGGGGGGGGGGGGGGTCAGAGGTGCGGGAGTGTGAGATCCAGCGTGAGGAGATCCAGAGCGGAAGAACAGAGCGAGACAGAGGAGGAGGAGGAGGAGAGGGAGGGAGTGAAGTGCTCTGGCGCCAACCAGTGGTTGAGGAGCGGATTCCAGAGCGGAGCGGCTCTCTATATAGCTGCGTATAGAGATGGGGGGGCAGAGGGGCTCCCTCCTCGCCTGGCTCCGCTTGGAATCGGTGCAAGCAGCTCACCGAGGGCCGGAGGGGGAGGAAGGGGGAGGGGGCCACCTGGCTTCCAGGCTGGAGGGATCGGTTGCTCTCATGGTCCACGCACCGGTCCCCGTTAAGGCAAAAGGCATCATTAATAGGAAGGCGGAAGTCCCAGGCACACGCACCCCACCGCTCACTGTACCCTGTGCGGACTAGACAAAGAGCACGCGGGCCTGGGGAGCCGACACCCACGCACCGTCTGGGGCCTCCTGGCCCCCAGACGTCATCCCCGCAGGGCAGCCTGCACGGGCCAAGGGAACTCAGAGATACCCTCCGACACACCCCTCCCCAGCCTGTGGAGACACTGGAGGAACTAGCCTGCCTCTGGCTCCGCGAGGGTGCAGCCAGCCACTGAAGGGAAGGAGGGATAGGTGGATGGATGGATGGAGAGACAGAAGGAAGGAGAGGGGCTGATACTCAGCCTCCAGCTGGACCCGCTCCCTTTTCTCAGCACCCCAGGAAACCAGAAGCGAAAAGGGGGAGCTCCGGAAGCTGCAATAGCCCCCGGGGCAGGACTCCGCCCCAAGCCGCCTGGGCTGCAGCACTGCACTGCACCAGGCTCCACCAGCCCTGCCATCCCTTCCCCACTCGACGCCAGTCAAGCCCCAGGCAGCTTGAGGGGCCTCCGCCTGCACAGGTTTTGCTCCAGCGTTCAAGCGGTTAGAAGAGGCAGGGGCAGGGGCTCCGTGCGCCCAGGGTTAGCCAGGGAAGGCCGGCCACTGTCGGTGCTCAGGGGCATGGCGGGGCAGCGGCTGCTGGTTACAGGCAAAGAGCTCTCTGGGGAATCATTCAGTCCCTTGCGAAGGCTGCTCCGGGGCCGTCTCAGTGATGCTCAGGGCTACAGGGCGAGAGGGGTTTGACCCGACATCTCTGCACTGAGCACTGGGCTGCGCTGGCTTCCTATGCACCTGCACGGACGTCGCTTTGTCCAGGGTCAGGCCAGAGCAGGCACGCACGGCATGCTGGGAAGCAGCAGAGCCGGCCCGAGAGCCCCAAGCACGTGGCAGGGCAGCAGGGAGCCGGCTCAGCTCGGAGGAGAGGCAGCCCTGGGGGCACTTGCTGCTTCCCTGCGCCAGCCTTAGCAGGGCAGTGCCATGCTCCTGAGCCAGTGGAGCGGGAAGGGCCCCTGCCTCGGCCCGCACGGTGCAGCGGGGAGGGGTACGTACTCTGCCGAGGAGAAGGCCACCTCAAAGTTGTGGCGGCGGTTCTGGGGCGTCAGCTGTGTGTAGTCGAAGGCCTCGGGGAAGAAGTTGTGGACGAGGGCGCAGAAGGCCATGCCGTCGCTCCAGCTGGAGGAGAAGTTCTGGATGTCCACGTGCTGCGGGGCAGAGGCAGGGTCAGGCGAGGGAGCAGGCCCAGAGGTGAGCAGGAGCCGGTTTGCTCCAGTTCACAAGAACCGGTTGTTAAATTTAGAAAAAGGAGTAGAACCGGTTGCTAAAGGGGTGGGCGGGTGGACAAACTCCGGCCCGCGGGACCATCCTGTCCGGCCCACCTGAGCTCCCAGCTGGGGAGGCTCCCCCGGCCCCTCCCCCGCTCCCCCCCTCCACAGAGCCACCGGCGCCAGCGCTCTGAGCAGCATGGTAAGGGGGCCAGGCCGGGACTGGGAGGAGGGGTTGGCAGGGCCGCCCAGAGTGGGGGGGCAAGAGGGGCCCCCACGAGAATCTCTGAGGCTCCCCCTGGTCCCGGCCCCCCCCGCCTTCCCCCTCAACCTCCCCCCACTCCCTGTCCCCGGGACTCCCTGCCTCCCCCTCTCCGGGATCCTCAGCGTGCCGCGTCCAGGAGCGGCCCTGGACAGCGCTGCAGCAGCGTGGCTCTGGGGGCAGCTCAGGTCCACGTGGTAACGGGGCAGCGAGCTCCAGCAGGCCAAGCGGCAGAGCTCCTGGACGCAGCGCGCTGAGGCTCCGGGAGAGGCGGGGGGTAAGCGGCATGGTAAGGGGCCGGGGGGGTTGGATAACGGGCAGGGAGGTGTTGGATGGGGCAGTCAGAGGATGGGGAACGGAGGGGGGTAGGCGTGGGAGTTCTGGGGGGTCTGTCGGGGTGGTGGTGCATGGGGTCGGGGCAGTCAGGGACAGGGATCGGGGCGAGTTGGGTAGGGGGTGGGGAGTCTCGGGAGGGGGGGTCAGGGGACAAGGAGCAGGGGGGTGGTGAGGGGTTGTGGGTTCGGGGGGGGCAGTATGTGGGTTGGGGTCGGATGTGGGGCGGGGGGGGGGGGGAAGACAGGTCTGTGGGGCTTGTACTCACCGCACGGTTCCCTACCGGGTCTTTGGCGGCACTTCGGTGGTGGGTCCTTCACTGGCTCTGGGTAAAGGACCCGCCGCCGAAAACCCAGAGCGAGTGAAGACCCCGTTGCTGCCGCCGAAGTGCCGCCGAGGACCCGGTAGGGAACCAGTTCTTAGGATTTTGGGAGCTCATCCCTGAGCAGGCCCTGGCCAAGAGCCGAAGGGGATGGGGGAGCAGGGTGGGGACTAGGGGTGAAGGGGAGGGGAAAGGAGAGCCCAGCCTGGCCAGGAGCTGTAGCGGAAGGAGGGTGGGGGCAAGCAGGGCCTGCTGCTCGGAGCCCCCCTAGGGGTGCCAACTTTCTAACTGCAGAAAACTGAACACTCTTGCCCCGCCCCTTCCCCAAGGCCCTGCCCCCACTCACTCCATCCACCCTCCCTCCTGTCACTCACTCTCACCCACTCTCACTCACCTGCTCATTTTCACCGGGCAAGAGGTTGGGGTGTGGGAAGTGGTGCGGGTTCTGGGGTGGGGCCAAGGATAAGGGGGTTTGGGGTGCAGGAGGGGGCTCCGTGCTGGGGAAGGGGATCGCAGTGTGGGAGGTGGCGTGAGGTCCAGGAGGGGATTCCAGGTCTGGGCAGCAGCCGGCACATCCCTCCTGCTCCTAGGCAGAGGGGCCAGCTGGCTCTGTGCCTCTGCAGCTCCCATTGGCCACAGTTCCCAGCCAATGGGAGCTGCAGAGTTGGCACCTGCAGGCAGGGGCAGCGCACAGAGTGCCTCTGGCTGCCCCTCCGCCCAGGAGCAGGCGGGACATGCTGGCCGCTTCCGGGAGCCAGGCAGGGAGCCTGCCAGCTCCACTGCACCGGCACCACCGCCAATCAGATTTTTAATAGCCTGGTCAGTGGTGTTCCAGATCTGGCAACCCTAGCCCCGGAGGATGGGGGGCAGGGAGTGGGCCCAGCCTGGCCAGGAGCTGCACAGGAAGAGGGGCACTGACCTCGTAGCCCCGGGTCTTCGCTCTGCACCAGTCCAGCAACATCTGCTTGATGCTGTTGGCGTTGGGGACGCCGAAGCTGGAGGAGCGCTGCACGGCCACCCGCGACATGGCCGGGCTCGAGGGGCTGCAGGGAACACACACACAGCACGTTGGTCAACTGCACACAGTACCGGCCCACCCCAGCCCAACCCTGCCCCGGTCACACCCGGTGCCCTCACCTCCCGCTCTCCTTCTCCAGCTTCTCGATCATGGCCTTCCGCGCCTGTGTGGCCGACGTCTTGGGCAGGCTCTGAGCCTTCAGCAGCTCCTTCTTCTTCTCGGCCTGGCGCCGCTCCAGAGCGGCCAGACTGCCCTGGCGCGAGCTGCTCTCGTCCTCACGGTCAAAGATGCTGGGGGTGGGGGGGAGAGTGACAGACTCAGCATGGAAGGGGGTCTCTGTTCAGCCAGGTCCCAACAGCACCCCGGGGAGGGGGTGCAGGGATCTTTTCAACTCCACCCATGGGGGCCCTCAAGGAGCAGCTGCAGCTCCCCAGACTCAGCTGCAGGCCCAAAGGTCTCAACAGGGCCCCCCAAACCAGGGGAGAATCTGCCTTCATGTGGCAGGGATGACACCACTCAGGGTTGTGAGAGCCTTAGATCAGTGGGGTCTGCACAGTGCTCAGAGATCCCCGAGTGACAGGCTCCGGGTTCTCCCGGCCCTCCCATAGTGCACTGGGCACTCAGCCATGTGGGACATCACAAGACTCCCAAAGGCCGACACCCCGTGGGGGCTGCTGGAAGGACACGTAGCAGGCAGCAGGCTGGGTGACAGCAGGTGCCCTGGGGAGGTGGAGGGTAGCCAAGGTCGCTGACCCTTGGGGACACCCAAATACGGTGAGTAGAGACCTGTGCCACCCATGGACCCCAGCAGGTGGAGGCAAGCGGCCCAAGGAGCTCGGGCGGCACACACTGAGCTGCCATGCCTTCCTCCACCTTCCCCAGGGCATGGGTGTGGGGCACTGCCCGTTCAGCAGGGTGTCACTCACCTGCCCACCTTCTTGGACGAGGAGCTGTAGGAGGATTTGGTCTGGACAAACGTGCTCCCATCTGCAGAGACAAGGAGAAGAACCTCAGTCACTGGTGAGGGAGGTAGTGGGAGCTGTCTTTTCCCTGTGCCTGGCGCTGCCCAGAGGCACCGCAGCCTGCTTCCGCCAGGGCCCAGCACCAACGGGCAAGTGGCTGCCCCTCCCCCCAGCCCAGGGCTGAATGCCCAGCGCCAATGTGCAAGCAGGTGCCCCCAGAGGAAGGGGGAATTGCCACCAGGTGGCAGGAGAGCAGGCCAGGACGGGGCAAAGGGCCCTTACTCTCCGATCTCTTTGTGTAGCTCGACTCCACTGTCGTCATCCGGGAGGTTTTGGTGCCGTCATCTGCAAAGGGAGGAAAAGACAAAGAAGGATCAGCCAGGGTGGGGCGAGACCCGCCCCTGGAGAGGGCAGGGCAGTGAGCCGGCGTGGCTGCAGAGAGGCAGTTGAGTGAGGCCAGCGCGTCCCGCAAAGGCCAGGCCAATGGGTGTGTGTGCAGCAGAGTCCGGGGCAGGAGGCGGCAGGGAGGCCCGGCCTGAGGGCAGGAGATGCAGAGAAGGCTCTGCCCCAGCCTGGAGACAGGAGAGAAGAAGCCAGTGGCAGTGAACGAAGGGCAGAGGCAGTATGAAGCCATGGCAGGCTTGTCTGAGGAGAGAGCCACCCAGCGACAGCCGGGCCAGGCCAAGAGCCAGAGCAGCTGGTGGAAGGGCCCACGTGGCCAAGCTTCCTTGTATGCCGGAGAAGGCAGGTGGCAACAGGAAGGAACCGTAAGAGCCAGGACTCCTGGAGCCACAGGCGTAGGAAGCAGGGTGCAGCTGAGGGCAGGGCACACAGGCTGATGGGGTAGAGAAGAGTCCCAGCCCTGGGGGGGCTGTGCTGGACTGGAGCCCTCCCTGCCGGCAGAGCCCCCTGGGCAGGGCTTGCTGGAAGGCCTGGCTGCCTGAGCTCATGCCAACCTGGGCAGCAGCTGCTGGCAGGTAGAGGAAGCACAGGAAGGGACAGATGAGGCCAGGAATGGCTCCAGCCAGCCAGTGGGAGACCCAGCTTTAACAAGGGGCTTCAGAGGCCCTGTTACAGACCCTTGGCCACCCCAAAGGCTCCATGCCTGCCATGCCGGGGGCCGGGCTCACTGGGGGCTCCCCATACAGGCCCCATGGTGCGTGTAATCCTGTGCCCCAGGTCCAGCTCTCCCTGAGCCTGCCACAGCATTGCTGGCATGTCCCTGGAGCCCCTGGGGAGCAGGGGATTCTTGGCACAGAGGCTGCACCTCCAGAGCCCAGACGGCTCTCGGCAAGGCAGAGCACATCAGCGCTGGTGCTCTCGGCAGTGTGGAGCCAGGCCCCATGGCTGCCAGCTGTCCTGGAGTGGCTGGGCCCAGAGGCCCTTTTTCAGAGTGAAGCCCAGGCAGCCAAGCACTGTCTGCACAGGGGCGGCGAAGGACAGAGAGAAACAGAGAGAGACTCCAGGAGCAGGGGCTGCGCCTTGGGAGATGATAGAGAAAAGGTCAGCAGAGACTGGCAGGCACCCAGAGACGGCCCTGGGCCAGGGTGGCAGAGGAGAGATCAGCAGAGACGGCCCTGAGCCAGGGTGGCAGAGAAGAGATCAGCAGAGACGGCCCTGGGCCAGGGCGGCAGAGGAGAGATCAGCAGAGACGGCCCTGGGCCAGGGCGGCAGAGGAGAGATCAGCAGAGACGGCCCTGGGCCAGGGCGGCAGAGAAGAGATCAGCAGAGACGGCCCTGAGCCAGGGCGGCAGAGAAGAGATCAGCAGAGACGGCCCTGGGCCAGGGCGGCAGAGGAGAGATCAGCAGAGACGGCCCTGGGCCAGGGCGGCAGAGAAGAGATCAGCAGAGACGGCCCTGGGCCAGGGCGGCAGAGGAGAGATCAGCAGAGACGGCCCTGGGCCAGGGTGGCAGAGGAGAGATCAGCAGAGACGGCCCTGAGCCAGGGTGGCAGAGAAGAGATCAGCAGAGACGGCCCTGGGCCAGGGTGGCAGAGGAGAGATCAGCAGAGACGGCCCTGAGCCAGGGCGGCAGAGAAGAGATCAGCAGAGACGGCCCTGGGCCAGGGCGGCAGAGGAGAGATCAGCAGAGACGGCCCTGGGCCAGGGCGGCAGAGGAGAGATCAGCAGAGACGGCCCTGGGCCAGGGCGGCAGAGAAGAGATCAGCAGAGACGGCCCTGGGCCAGGGCGGCAGAGGAGAGATCAGCAGAGACGGCCCTGGGCCAGGGCGGCAGAGGAGAGATCAGCAGAGACGGCCCTGGGCCAGGGCGGCAGAGGAGAGATCAGCAGAGACGGCCCTGGGCCAGGGTGGCAGAGAGCGGGCTGTGCTGAGCGTGAGCAGGACCACGCCGTGAGACCAAGTGGTAGCGCCCAATGGCCTTGCAGGGTCCCTTACTGGACTGGACGAGGTGCTCGGTTTTGGTGAGCGTGTGGCGGGCCGAGCCATCAGCCGACTGGGCGCTCTGCCGGGTGGTGGTCTCGGTGGCATGGCCTGTCTTCCCCGCCGCGGCCTGGCTCTTCACCTCCTGCAGCCGCTGGCCCCGCTCCTTGTCTCGCTGCTCTGCAAATGCACGCGGGGGATGGCGTTAACACGGAGATGAGGGCACCAGGGGCGATGGATGCTGCCCGGCATGGAGCCACCACAACCTCTCTGGGGTGCCCAGCAGCCCTGCCCCGTCCATCCTCCGCGACACGTCCAGGAGTCAGGGCCCCGTGGGGAACTCCTTGGCCTGACAGAGCTGGAGACACAGCAGGGGGGACAGGGCCATTCTCCAGCCAGGCCCCTGCTGCCCCTCGCCCATGATGCTGCCATGCCAGATGGCTCCAGGGCTATGGTTCTGTGGAGACTCGCACACAACGATCCGCAAAGGCTACAGAGCCTGCCTGCCTGCATCGCCGAGCCCCTCCCTGGGGGAGGGCCCAGACATCGGCTCCTGGCTCCCTGACCCACCTCTGCTGCTTCTGTTCTGCCAGCCTGCTGCCAGGGTCAAGGTGCCACCCCCCAGCCTACACGGGCCCTTGGGTGAGCCCACAGCTCCCCCCCACCAACCCTTGGGGAACCACGAGCAGCTACCTCTCTTCCTCTGGCGCAGCTCCCGCATGGCAGAGCGGATCAGCCGTCGCTCCTCAAAGTCCAATGTCTGGTCCAGCTGCCAAGGCAAGCGTGACACCAGCAACCTCAGCAACCGTGGTCTCACCCCCTGCCCCACAGCCACCCCCAAACTCCACCGCAGCCTCACCCCCATCCTGCCCCACAGCCACCCCCAAACTCAACCACGGCCTCACCCCCATCCTGCCCCACAGCCACCCCCAAACTCAACCGCGGCCTCACCCCCATCCTGCCCCACAGCCGCCCCCAAACTCCACCACGGCCTCACCCTCCCACCATGCCCCACCATGGCCTCACCCCCATCCTGCCCCACAGCCGCCCCCAAACTCCACCACAGCCTCACCCCCATCCTGCCCCACAGCCGCCCCCAAACTCCACCGCGGCCTCACCCTCCCACCATGCCCCACCACGGCCTTGTGACAAACTGGGAATGTTCTTAATGTTTTCTCTGAATACTGTGTTGGTGCCTCAGTGTCCCCTCTGCAGTTCTTAAGTATCTAGGTGGTGGAATAAGGGGGTATGGTAGCTGCAGAGCAAAGGGCCAGTGCACCTAAATGCCTGGCACTCTGTCTCCTAGCAACTGGTGGCCTGGACCCCTCCTCTGCAAAGGTGCCAACTGAAGGTGTTGGAGACAGAGGTCAGGTGACCTCCTGGCCCAGGAAAGGAACTGAGCAGAGGAGGAGGGGCTGGAGGGGGTTGCAGTCTGGAGCTGGCTGGGGACGAGGAGTGAAGTGCAGACGTGGGGGTCTGGCTCACTGCCCCCCAGAATGGACCCGGGCGAGGGGTCTGGTTCTCTGTACCTACAAGCTCTGTTTTAGACCCTGTTCCTGTCACCGAATAAACCTCTGTTTTACTGGCTGGCTGAGAGTCACGTCTACCCTGTGGCTTCCCCAGGACCCTGAATGCTCCAAGGAGAGACCCAGGAGGTGAAGCCATGTGAGCTTCTTGCCCTGAACAAGTCTGCTCCAAGGGAGAGGAGGCTGCCCAGAGTCCTGCCTGGCTTTGTGGGGAGCAGTTCCAGAGCATCGCCCGGGGACTCCGTGACAACTGGTGGCAGAGGTGGGATGTCCTGCACCCCGTGAATGGCGCTTCTTGCAGTAAGTGACTGGGGAGCAGTAAAACAAAGGAGGGATGAGGAGGACCAGGCGTGCTGAAGGCTCAGAGAGGGACGGTTTCAGGGGGTGAATAACCTCTGGGAGTGTGTGACCAGCGAGGAGGACGGTTGGAGTAACGAGGTCCCCCTGAGGACTGCGGCGAGCAGTCTCGGGGCAGAGGCGCTGGCCGCTCGACCCTGGGAGAGAGAAGGACTTTTGCAGTAGCAGGGTTCCCCTAGGGATTGCAGGAGCAGTCCCAGGGCGGAGGAGTCTGCAGCTCGACCCTGGCAAAGAGGTGGAGATCACGAGAAGGGCTGGCACACTAGGGGTTCTTCCTGGAAACCATGGGGGAGTCAAGAGCACGCAGGCCTGAGAGTCCAGAGCCACTTGGGAATGGTGAAGTGATGGCCTATCACCATCTCCTTGAGAAGGACATTGTGATCCTGTGCACACAGAGAGGGTTACGCATGGGGAAGTTCACCAAGGCACAGTTAATTGTGCAGTTGGAGGAGGAGGACCGCTCTGAGGAGCAGATTCCTGACCCAGATGGGGCTACAAGAGGATCTGGGAGCAGCTGGAGCAGCAGCCAGGCATCCCCGAGAGTCTGGTCCCCAACCAGACAAGGGTCTTCACGATCAGGTTCCCCCATCAGGGGATTGGAGACGGATGGGATGGGAGCAGAGTCCGAGAGAGCGAGAGGACCGTGAGAGAGAGCAAGAGCCCGAGGAAAAGCTGCAGGAGAAGCAGCAGCAGCATGGACTGGCGATGGTGGAGCGGAGAGACATAGGGGGCTGCCCAGGGGTCAGTGGGGAGACACGCCTGGGGTGGCGAGACCCTGGGACAGAGAGAACTGTGGAGGTGCAGCCACAGATGCTATGGGGCTGTGGGACCTGGGTGAAGGTCCCCACGGTGAAGCCCCTCGCCCTGCCTATGGCCCGGATCCCTGTGTAGACCCAGGAGGGGTCGGGCTGGCTGGTCGTTGGGGTTCTCCAGGATATCGGCTGGGAGGCCCTGTGGGGGGGTGACTGTGTCTCTTTGGGACAGGATCCAGGCCCTGCTCCTGTAACGGCCGAGGGTTTGAATTCAAATCCAGGGAACCAATTGGCTAGGAGGGAAATGGTCAGTGAAAATGCAAATGAGCTGGCTGGCAGGGGGGAGGGGCTGCAGGGCTCAGGATACCTGCCTGCCTGTAACCAGCCCCCTGGGGCTGAGTGGGAGGGAGAGATGCTCCCCGCCCCCCTGCACACCGGAGAGGGGCTCACACTGGCTCTGATGCTGTGACCAAAGCAAGGAGCTCGCTGCCTGCCCCCACTGGGTCAGCCAGGGCAGCGCTGAGCACGGGGGGGAGCTGAGACCCCAGCTGAGTGGGGGGACACCCAGGCAGGGCAGGTCGGCTGCCAACCAGGTTTGTCTGGTCCAGATGTGCTGCTGGGAAGTGATCCCATGGCAGGGAGGGAGCTACCAGGGACAGGGCTCAGGGGGGCTGTGACCCCAGGCCCAGCCAGCGAGAGGGAGCAGGTCCCACTCCCTGCCCCAGCAGCTGAATCCCAGACCGAGCTGCAGAGGGTCCCCTCCTTGGAGAAGCTGAGGGAACTTGCTGGCCACCGCTCTGCAAACCCCCTTTGGGAAGGCTGCAGGGACATAGTCCTGTGGGAGAAGGGATTCCTGTACCAGGAATGGGCTCCCCAAGGGGAAGTAGAACTGGGGGGGGGGGGGGAAATCGGGAGGCAGCTGGTGGTGCCCCAGGAATCCACAGGGTTCTTCCCTTTCGAGCTGCTGTATGGGAGGAGAGTGAGGGGACCCCTGGCCCTGAAAGGGGAGGATTGGGAGGAGAAGGGGGGAGACCCCCTGGGGAATCTCTTCCCTGAGGTGGGAGCCAATCTCCCCATCAGGTGTTCCCCGATCAGAGTCACTGGGAAAGCAGCCCAGATCCTGGAGAGAGAGGTCAAGGACCTGCTGGCTTTAGATGTGATCCAGCCGTTTTACAGCCCATGGGCCTCACCTGTGGGGCTGGTCCCCAAGGGAGACAGGATGATCTGGTTCTGTGGGGGCTATCAGAAGCTTAAAGCCATCACAGTGTCCGATGCCGACCCCATGCCTAGGCCTGGGGAGATTCTAGACAAGCAGAGGACAATAGAGAACTTGGCCCTGGCAGACACTGATAACATGGGCATCTTTAGCCAGACCTGGGATGAACAGGTGTCGCAGGTGAAGAGGGGGCCGGGCTGCCCCAAGGAGGTGGGACTGACGGTAACAGCTGGAACGTGTAAGGTGGGGACGGCAGAGGTGTTGTATCTGGGCCACAAGGTGGGAAGCGGCTGCCCAAGCCCAGAGCTGGCCAAGGCCAAGATGGGGGCTCTTAACCAAGAGAGCCCGAATCGCAGACCAGGGCGCTGGGAGAAGACCCCGTCCCAGTCTGAACCCCAGGGGTATTGGGCTGGCAAAAGGGTTCGAGCCGCATAAACCTTCCCACATGCGGCCTGCGAGTGCCATCGAGCACCCCCGGCCTAAGGGAGGGCGTGAGACTGGACTGTCCTGGTGTAACTCACCCCAAGGAATGGGAGAGATGCTGGGGCATCCCTGGGAACGTTGGTGGGTTCGAACTTCCCCAGGTCACTGGCTGAAGTGACCTCTCTCAGTTCGGTCTCGAAGGGGGGAGAGATGTGACGAACTGGGAATGTTCTTAATGTTTTCTCTGAATACGGCGTTGGTGCCTCAATGTCCCCTATGCAGTTCTTAACTATCTAGGTGGTGGGATCAGGGGGTATGGTAGCTACAGAGCAAAGGGCCAGTGCACCTAAATGCCCCACACTCTGTCTCCTAGCAACTGGTGGCCTGGGCCCCTCCTCTGCAAAGGTGCCAACTGAAGGTGTTGGAGACAAAGAGGTCAGGTGACCTCCTGGCCAGGGAAAGGGGCTGAGCAGAGAGGAGGGGCTGGAGGGGGTTGTTAGTCTGGAGCTGGCTGGGGACAAAGAGTGAAGTGCAGACGTGGGGGTCTGGCTCACTGCCCCCCCCAATGGACCCGGCCGAGGGGTCCGGTTCGCGGTACCTACAAGCTCTGTTTTAGACCCTGTTCCTGTTAGCTAATAAACCTCTGTGTTACTGGCTGGCTGAGAGTCACGTCTGGCTGCAAAGTGGGGGTGCAGGACCCTCTGGCTTCCCCAGGACCCCGCTGGGGCGGGCTCACTGTGGGAAGCGCACGGAGGGGTAGAGGATGCTGAATGCTCCAAGGAGAGACCCAGGAGGTGAAGCCGTGTGAGCTTCTTGCCCTGAACAAGTCTGCTCCAAGGGAGAGGAGGCTCCCCAAAGTCCTGCCTGGCTTGGTGGGGAGCAGTTCCAGAGCATCGCCCGGGGACTCCATGACAGGCCTCACCCCCATGCTGCCCCACAGCCACCCCCAAAACCCCACCGCCCCCTCAAACCCAAGCCACAGCCCGGCTGGAGTAGCTCAGTGAGGGGCAGAGGGAGACAGGCCCAACGTACCATCTTATCCAGCACCTCCTCCTCCTCGATCCTGCTCAGCTCCTCAGCGCTCAGCTTGCTCCTCCTCTCCGGCTCCCTCGCCTGGGCCTTCTCCATCCCATTGGACAGCTCCGGCTCAGGAACCGGCACCTGGGGCTGCTCCACCAGCTCCGCCTCCATCTGCAACAAGAGGGGCCGATGTCAAGAACCTCCCAGCTCCAGAGTGCCCTGCCCTGCTGAGGGCCCGGGCAAACCCCACGCGCACAACCCCCGGCCCCACAGGGAGAGCAGCTCCGGACGCTGCCCCCGGCCATCAGATGAGCCGGGCGCCTGCCCACGACCAGCCGACGACTTGGTTTTACACCCCTAGCAAAGGGCAGCTCCAGTACTACCGTGCCCTCAGCGCCAGGCTGGGTATTAGCTATGGGCTGACGAGAGGGAGGAGCGCCACCTACTGAGCTGCCAATGCCACTGCCTGACCATCTGCCCTGCTCCCGCTACCCAGCGAGCCAGGCCGTACCAGCGAGCCCAGCAGAGGCTCCATCTGCCAATCCTCTACGGCCACACAACAGGCTGAACAGTCCTGCCCTTCCCTAGCGCCCCCCGCTAAGCCCCCCAGCGTTCCATAAGTAGAGCTCTGTTGGGGGGCAGCCCTGACCATCTCCACACGCAGAGGGGACGTGACTGACCCGAGGTCACCCAGCAGGCCAGGGCAGGAGCAGGGAATAGAACCCGGGAGTCCTGCCTCCCAGTCCTGGGCTTCTGCCACTGAGCTGCATGTGACAAAGCGGGAATTTATTGTAATACTTTTAGGTCATGAGTTTGTGCCTCAGTTTCCCCTATGTGCTGGACTGTCACCAGCAGGTGGAAAAGGGCTGTTTGCACTCTGGGCAGGCCACTCTGTGGCCTAGCTGTCTGGCCCTTAGATCCAAGTTCAATGGTGCTCCGGAGAACACAACGGAAGATCCAATTACCCAGACGCTGACACCAGAGGCACATGGACTTCCCCACCTCTCAGCAAGGGGGCTGCCCAGCTCAGAAACAGGGGTCCAGAGAGGTGTGAGGACAAGCGTTGGCTGCTAGTGGCAGTCGAGAGGCTCTGACCTGGGATTTGGACCAAGAGCCAGAGTTCACTACAGCTTGGCTGGGGCACAGGGTGACCCAGAACGGACAATGCTTTACCCCTCATTCCTCTGGGCTACCCTAAGGACATCCTGTGACTAATAAACCCGACTGGCTTGACAACGCTGCGAGTGTCTCCGCACAAGCTGGACAAGGTGCATGCATCCCCCAAGAGCGGACAAGTCCCCCTCGGCTGTCTCAGCGGGACTCGCTGACCAGAGCTCACGGGTGGAGCAGCTGCAGACCCAGAGGTCCAGCCTAAGGAGGCGGTGAAGCCGTGTGGCTTCCCCTGGAGGAAGTGAGAGACGCCGGGGCTCTGGCCCATGGAAGGGTTCCTCCCAGACGCTGTTCCAAAGCTGGCCCTAGCTTCGATCCTGTGGCTCCATGACACCATGGCCATCACCCCACACCACCAGAGCCCGGGGCAGACGTGTGCTGCTCCTGCAGGCAGGCGATTCCTTCCCTACCCTCCCAACTCCTGCTCTCCGCCTCAAAGGGTGCGCAGAACCCTGCAATGGGAACGGAAAAGCCGGGGACAGGGCTAGTGGCAGGTTTCATGGCATGAGGGTCCATGCAGCCCATCCGAGCTCCCCAGCAGTGAGTATACACGTCAGGCAGACCAGTTACACCCAGGCAGTTACACATACACGTCAGGCAGACCAGTGAGCAGGGGGGCTGCCCGGGGCAGGCAGGTGGGCTGGGCAGCAGGCACCGGGGAGCGGGAGAGGTCAGGGCACGCCTCTAGCTCCAGCACAGGATTTCCAGGAGGATTAAGGGGCTTATCGGAAAGAGGATCCTGTGCTGGGGATCAGGAGCTGCCCTGGCAACGAGGCAAGCCCAGCCTCTTGTGAACAATCATATGGTGCCGGCTCCTTGTCAACACGACCCCCAGCGAATGCAGCCCGGCCAGCCGGCCAGGCCCAAAATAGCACCACAAAGGCCTGTGGACGGGGGCTGAGACCACACCTGCTTGGCTCCATTCGCACCCCCTGGCAGAGCAGCAGGGCCCGGGCACCCCTGGCGCTGGCCGGCTGAGGGGCTGAGAGGGAACAGCTCGCAGTAGCCCCATTGAAGCAGGGTGCCCCCATGGCAGGAGCGCAAGGCAGGTCAACATACACAGCACAGCTGCCCTCTGGCTCTAGCGTGCTGGGCGTGACGGCCGGCAGCGCGGCCTCTCTCGCTCTGCCCAGCAGCTCGCTGGGGGTCTGTTCTCTCTGGCTAAAACACTAGGGGACCAAGGGCTGGGATCTCCCAGCAGCCCTTGGGGCAGGGGCCGACCCGATGCCCAGCGCCCTTGGCAGGAAGCTGGCCTCTGTGGCCACCAGGGCTGGTGGTAGGCAGGCAGCGATGGGAGGAACCAAGCCTAGGGCAGGGCTAACGCCTGTTGTCAGCCGGGCCCACTGGGCTGTGTGCACAGCAGCCCGACGAGCCCCGGTGCTCAGGCAGACTATCCCTGCAGGGCCACACCCAGATCCAGGCGGCTCACACCCCCCTGCCCAGCAGCCAGGGGAGATCCACCTCACAGCGACGCAGCGAGGAGCTCTGACATGCCCATAGTGCCCCAGCACCCGCGGGAGGGCGCAGCTCCCTGGCTGGGCTCGGAGCTGCGGTAAGGAGGCCCCAGGCCAGCTGTCCCTGCAAACAAACGCGGGCAGGCAGCAACGCCCAGCACAACAGGCTGCTCCAGACGGCACGTCAGCAATGCAAGGCAGGCGGCCTGGATTGGCTCCGGGTGATCGGAGCCTCGGCTGGCACAGGTCTCCCCCAGCAACCCCCAGCTGTAATCTCCTGCCCCAGTCCCAGCTAATCCCCCGTGAAAATGCGCCTGCCTGGCCCAGCAGCAGCTGGCGCCAGCTCTGGGGCTCCCCCACTGCAGGAACAGTTTCCCTTTGCCCGGGGCCAAGGCTTGGGGAAGGGCTGACAGGGGCCTCGCCCAGGGCCGCCTGCCCCAGCCCCAGCCCCAGCCCCAGCCCCAGCCGGGGGAAGGGTATGCGAGGTGCCGGCACTGGGCACCCAGAGTAGATTTTCAGACCAGCCAGCAGGGGCAGGCCAGGGCTTCTGCCCAGCAACATCTGCCCACCCCTGCCTCCTTCCCCCTTGGAGGGAAGAAGGGACCCAAGACACAGCCAGCCAACGCTGCCCGTGGGAGGGGCTCTCGGGGAAGCCGTCCACTGGAGGGAGTGGGGCTGCCCCCCCGCCTTCCCCTGCCCAGAGCCTGCACACTCACGAAGCTGTTGCTCCTGGAGAGGTGCACAGACGACGGCCTGCGGGTGCTGGAGAAGGTGGGCGGATGGGCCACGGGGCTGCTGGGCTCCTCGGTGCCCGCAAAGTGGGCACAGGGATCTTGTGCCTCCAGGAAGAGGGTGCTGGGGTCCTTCTCCTGCAGATCCCGGGCTCCCAGCCAGAGCGTGAGCACCTCCAGCTGCCGGCCGAGGCGAGCCTGCTCCCCCCGCAGCACCAGGTGCTCCTCCTTCAAGTCGTTGAGGGCACTGGCCAGGGGCTGCAGCTGCTGTAGCGCCTCCTCCAGGCGCCTCTCGGTGGCCAGCTGGAAGGCCTGGAGGTCCAGCTGGATCTCCTCCACCGTCACCTCCCAGGCATTGTCCAGGCTGGGGAGGTGCACCCCCGGCATGGTGCTGGCTGGGATGGGACACGGGCTCGACAGGGCCCCTCGCTGCCACGCCGCAGGCTCCCGGGGCGAGACGCCGTGTGGCCAAGCCCCTCTCGCTGCCAGCTCCGGGCGGTGGGCTCTGCAAGCTCCCAGCCCTTTATAGGGGCTCTTGGGCGGTGCCCCTCCCCGGGGCTGGGCGCCACCAGCAAGGCTTTGTGTTCAGCCCAGCTATTCTTATCGCACAGGCCGGGGCCTGGCAGAGGGGCTGACACAGGAGCCGGGGGGGGGGGGGGGGGGTGCTGAACTTGGGACAGTTCCCAGCGCAGGCCGGGCAGTGATGGACTCGGGCCAGGTGGCCAAGCCGGGGGGGCAGGGGCAGGCACTAGGACATCCTCCGTGTGCAAGCCACCTGCCTCCCCACCCCCACACACACCCTGGGCTCCCCCTCAGCAAGTGGGGGAAGGGGTCAGCCAAAGCAGGGCTGGGTAGAAAGGGGTGTGGACAGAGCAGCCCAGCCCCCGCCAGGCCGCCCCCCCCCCACAACACACATCCAGCCCCCGCCATGCTGCTCCCTCAGTACACCCCCCACCTCCCCCAGCCCAACCCCCGCCAGGCCGCCCCCCCCACGACACACATCCAGCCCCCGCCATGCTGCTCCCTCAGTACACCCCCCACCTCCCCCAGCCCAACCCCCGCCAGGCCGCCCCCCCCACGACACACATCCAGCCCCCGCCATGCTGCTCCCTCAGTACACCCCCCACCTCCCCCAGCCCAGCCCCCGCCATGCCACCCCACCACACTCCCCCAGCCCCTGCCATGCTGCCCCCCCACCTCACCACTCTACCCCCCAGCCCCCATGCCACTCTCCCCTGCACCCCCTAACTCCCCCAGCCCAGCCCCCACAACCTGTCTGTGACTCCCCCAGACCAGCCCCAGCTGTGCCACCCCCCGCACCCCAGCTCCCACAGGCCAGCACTAGTGTCCCCTCCCCACACCCTAAGGAGGGGGAGGCAGGGCCCTCAGCACACAGCCCTGCAGTTCCTTTGGGGAGGGGCAGCCTCCCAGCGCCACCCATGCCCGTCCAAGCAGTGCACCCAGCTCCCATCCTGCGCCCTGACAGTGCCAGCCCCGCGCCCCGTGCATGGATCTCACCCGCAGGAGGGGAGGCCTCCACCTGGGCTCTGGGCCGGCGCTGCCCAGCCTGGGGGCAGAGAGCGCACAATGCACAGACAGGAGGTGGCTGCCGGCCCAGGCCAGGCCCTCCTACCCCTCCATGGGCCATAGGGGCAGGATTTCCTCTGGGGCGGGGTAACAGACACAGCCCACCCCAGCTTGGGGTCCTCAGGGGGTCCCCATCTTCACCCTGGGCCTCCCTCCCCATGGCCTCGGTGCACACAGCCCAGTGCCAGCGTTGGCAGGGACGCTGTTCCCCCTCCCCGGCCTGCTCCACCCACCGGCGCCAAACCTCTCTGCCTCACAGGCCACTCCCCGCCAGCTGCTGCCGCCCCACCGGGGGCTCCGAGCAGGCAGCTGCAGCCCCCCGGCTGACTCTGCTCCGACACCAGCTGGCCCGGGGGCGCTGAGCTCCCGGGAGCACCTGGCAGGGCTGGTAAATAAAGCATCAGGCAGGCGGATCAGGTTCCCAGGCAGCGAGTGGCAGCAGGAGTGAAGCACCCACCCTCAGCCTGCCCCCTCTAGGGCCCAGGAGCTCGCAGCGCCCTCCGCAGGGGCCCCTGGAATAAAGCACCCCCCCAGCAGCCACACTGCTCACCCCTCCGCATGGGCACCTGCCAGCACGGTCCCCTTGGCCCCCCGCCCAAGCACCTGCCAGCCCCAGCACACTCCATGCCCTTGGCCGCCCGTACCTGGCAGAGGTCGTGGGCTGCTCCTCCTGCCCCTCTCCCCTGCGGACAGCCTCGGCGCCCACCTGGCAGCTGCGCTCTCCCACTGGGCAGACCCAGCTCCGTGCCCTCCATGCTAATACCTTAATGAGAGCTGACGGGCGAGCCCGCACTGCGGCCAGGCCACGGGGCCGCGTTAGCTCATTAGTGCGGGAGAAGCCACCCCCCCCCCCACACACACACCCAGCAAGAGCTGTCCCTGCCGAGCGCACGGCTCCCGCGGAGGTGCTGCCCTCCTCCCCCAATCCGCCCTGCGGATGCCCCTCAATCCCAACCCACAGACCCCCGCTGCTCCCTCAGAGCAGGGCTCAGGAGCACCAGGGCTGCGGGGTGGCGGCTAGGCTGGAGCCCATGTGGCTGCCCTACAGGGAGCGCTGCCCCCCCCGAGTGTGGCCCCTGCCGGGACCTGGACACGGAGCGGCCGAGCTGCAGACTCAGCCAGAGCTGCCTCATGTACCCTGCGGAGGGACAGGCCGGCTCAGCCCCTTCCGCCAGCTCCAGGAGCCGTATGGGACATGACTCCGGTGCTGCATCTCCTGGGGAAGGGGAGATGCAGAGACCTGTGCCACAAGGGGGAGCCACCCACAGGGCACGTGCCAGGCCCGGTGCCATCCTGGGCCCCACGGCCGCTGGGCCCCTAACAACACTGCAGCCTGGCCCCGACGCCTTTGTTTTTCCTAAACACTGCAACACGCCTGAGTGCTCTGCATTACCCTACATGGCCAAGAGTGCCAGCCATGCCTGGCCAGCTCAGGGCCTGGCCACACGCGCCCCCCCCTCCCCTCCCCTCCCCCTTGGGGGCACACGCCTGGCCACACGCGCCTGCCCCCCGCCCTGGGGACATGTCCAGCTGCACACGCCTGCCTCCCCTGCAGCGTTCCCTTCACTGGCTCAGCTCCAAGGGCCACCCCCCACGCGCACACACACACACACACCATCCCCTCCCCTGGTACACACACCTCCCCCCACAGCCAGCCCCCCGGTGCACGCCTGGCCACACGCAGGACTCCCAGCTCCAAGCAGCCACCTAGGGGCTCGGTGGCCACTCCCCGAGGCCAGCCAGCTCTGACCCCCTCGGAGAAGGAAGGCAGGCAGGGGAGAAGGGCACGTTTTCCAGTCCTTCCAAGAATCCCACTCTGGAGCCATGATGGGCAGGGGCTGACCCAGGCGGCTCCTTGCTGTGCCCAGCAGGGTCTGGGGCAGAGGTACCACCCCCCCCCGCACTCTGGGAGGGCTCTGGGGTCCTGTCCCGTGGCTCATGGGGTGAGTGAGGCCCCCAGAGTGAGGCCAGGATCCCCAGAGGGTGTGGGGGAGAGGGCTGCCACCCCTGACACAGATCACACCATCACAGAGCTCCTGGAGTAACACTGCTCGGACCTGGCCACCAGGGGGGGCAGCTGCGACAGCTCCCCACCAGGCGCTCGCCGGGCTCAGTTGCGAGGCCCCCCCCCGGCCGACTCGGCAAACACCCTGGGGGGCTGGGGACAGGCCTGGCCCAATCCCAGCAGGGAGCCGCGGGGCCCATAGCCAGGCCGGGGCTGGATCTGGTTTCACAGCAGAACCAGTGGAGGCCCAGGGACTTGCTTCCCTCCTGACCCGCTTCGCACAGCCTGGCACCTGCTCTGTGCTCCCCCAGACCCAGCCAGCCAGGGCTGGCAAACTCCTGCACCTGCCGGCTCAAGGGCTGAAGCATCCTTCCCTTGCGCAGGGCAGGGGCCCGCCCTCGGGGACAGCCTGCACCGGGCGCGAGGTGCCCAGGTGGGGGCATAGCGTGCGGCAGGGCAGGACTCAGACGCCTGCAGGGGCAGCAGAGGCCTCGTGTGCACCCAGGCCCGCGGTGGTGGGGGGCTCACCTTGCTGGCTGTGCTGACCCTGCCGGTGCCGCTGGCGGTGCTGCTGCTGCTGATCCGGATGGGGGAGCTCCGCAGCCCCAGGGTCAGCTCTAGGAAGGGAGGGCACGAGAGCCTGAGAGCCAGCTGGGGCCAGCCAGCATCGGCCGCGGCTAGCTCAGCATGTCCCCCCGCCCCAACACTCACCCCAGCACCCCACGGAGCCACCCAGGGCTCAGACCCGACCCCCCCAACTGCCGAGCCCTAGAGGACATGGCCCCCCACCCTCTCAGAGCCCATTCCCCCAGCGCCAGGGCTCACCATGCAGAGTGAAGCCCACTCCTGCTGATGGCACAGCTGGCCTCTGCACAGGGAGGGGCCAGATACACAGGGATTCCCCAGCCCTGGCAGGGGATTCCCCCTAGGAAACCCAGATTCCCCAGCAGGGGACCTGCCTGCTCCACAGTGAGGGACTGAGGCCCCCAGGCACCCACAGCGAGCTAAGGCGCTTCCCAGCTCTGAGGCAGGACTGGGAGGGATCCCCTCCTGGGGGTGAGGACCCAATGC
The DNA here is from genome assembly GCF_020497125.1 of Mauremys mutica. NCBI lineage: Eukaryota > Metazoa > Chordata > Testudines > Geoemydidae > Mauremys > Mauremys mutica. The sequence goes on from NC_059087.1 coordinate 29,347,970, forward strand.
CCGGGGAGTGTCCCACAGCCCTTCGGCTGGAGCCGAGCCTCCCCTGGCTGGGAGAGGGGGCAGCCAGCCCTGGGGCCATACAGCCCAGCTCCAAGAGCAGGTCGAGGCTCTGCTGATTTCCCGTGAGCCCCACTGATCTGCCCTGGGGAGAGGGGGAACCATGGGGCGGCTGCTCAAAGGCATCCTAGCGTGGTAGCCGGGCGGGGGCCAGGGCTAGGCTGCACCCCCACATGGCTGCAGAGCCAGCCCCACCTGGGGATGCTCAGGAGCGGCTGCACTTTGCTCCCAGGGGCAGAGCCGTGAGACCCGCACGTCGGCAGCTCAGCCCTGCCGCCGTGGCAGTCGTGGCACCTACCTGCCCGCTGGCTGCCTGGCGCGCCCACGATGCGGCTGCTGACGGGCTGGGCCCTGCCATCCTTGATCTCGATGGTGAAGAGCGTTTTCATGGTGTCCTCGTCCCTGGCGCTGGCCTTGGTGCCGCAGGCAGGAGGCTGGGGCCGGGCCGGGCGGCTGGGCAGAGAGGCAGCGTGCTGGGTGCCAGGCTCCTCTGTGCAGGACGAGCTTCCCACGGCGTTTTCAATGGGCCTCTGGGGGGACGTCAGCCGGCCGCCCTGCGATTGGCCAGCCTGGCTCCTCCCCACAGAGCTGCCCTCCTCTTTAGGGCAGGCTGGGCCCCCGGCCATCGCAGCCTCTGCCTCCGAGGAGGAGGTGCGGCGCTCCGCACGGCTGCTGGCTGGGGGGCCCCCTGAGCCCTCCTTGGCTCCCCGGAGGGCAGCGTGGCCCGGAGGCACCGGGCTGAGTCCGCACCGGGGACCGCTGGGTAAGTCTGCTGTGCGCTGGGCACCCTGGGGGCGCAGGAGCTGCTGCTGCAGGGCCCAGGAGCCTTTGCCAGGGCTCTCCCACTTCTGGCTGCAGGACCTGGGAGCAGGCTGGGCCAGGGAGTCGGAGGTGAACTTGCGGACGCGCTCCCGCACCGAGTTGGCTCTCTGGAAGGGCTGCTCCCGCGTGGGCTCTGGAAGGGGAGACAGGAGCCGAGTGAGGACTCGAGCCATTCGCCCGCCTGTGGGCACAGAGCCTGACTGGCACCGGTGCGCTTTGCCCAGGAGGGGCCACATGGCATCCCCACCCCCAGCTCAGTCAGGTTTCAGGAGGACCCTGCCGGCCCATTACCCCAGAAGGGGGAGCAGAGAGGCAGCCCTGCCCCAGCTCTCATGCCCCCGGGACAGGTGCCCTGCCCCAAAGGGTGGCTGGCAAGCAGGGCCGGGGCCCTGCCAAACCGCATCCCTAGAGCGGCAGCGTCACAGGGAGCCCCTCCCGGGAAGGATATGGGGCAGAGCACAGGCCAGGGGGCAAGGGGAGGGGGCGTTACCTGTGCTGCGGGCCAGGAGCGGGGAGAACGGCGCAGGCGGCATGTGGGCGTAGCGGCGGAGATCCTGGCGGGCAGGGGTTCCTGGCACATCCTGGGTGGGCGCTGCAGCCACAGCGGTTGGCAAGGACCAGACCAAGGTAGCATTTTCAGAGATGCAGACAGCCCAGCCCAGGAGAGCCCCGTTAGAACAGCAGCGCCAGGCATCACCTCCGGGCACAGCAACCCGCAGCCCACCCCATGGCCGGGCAGCCGAGCCCCCCGTCACAGAGCTCGGCGCCCTGTGGGTACCCAGCCCCATAGCCAGCAGAGGGCACCAGACTGCAGCCCTGCCCCCCCGCTCTGGAGTCCCCAGGAGGGGCAGACTCAGGGACAGGGCCCACGTTCCGCCCGTCCCCCCTCCAAGGGCACTGCCAGGCTGGGGGAACCTGGCCAACGTCCTGCAGAGGTGCCCGAGGAGCGCAGGGCTTGCTGCAGAACCAGCCCCCTTGCACAGGCTGCATTCGTGCCCCCTCTGCCTGGGCCTCCGGCGAGCCCTCCGTGCTGAGCACTGCCCGGGGAAAGCCCACCCGCAGCGGTAGCCATGAGCGTCCGCCCTGGGAACCTGGCCCCAGGGGTTACACTGGGCCAAACCAGGACCCCTGACCCTCCATGAGCACAGAGAACAGTCCTGTGCCGCCAGCCGCCAGGGCCCCCAGGCCCTCCGCTACGACCGACCCCACCACCCAGCCGGGGCTAGTCCAGCAGGTGAGCTCCAGGCTCAGCCCAGCGGGCGATGCTGCCAGGGCGCAGCCCTGCGGCGAGAGCTGAGGGGAGGGGCTGCCCTGGGGGCTGCGGGAGACGTCCCCCTTCCCAGAGGGGCGATGGCAGCCGCCGCAGTGCGCCCTGTGCAGCTCCTGCTCCACACGCGGCCTGGCACGGTCATCCCCAGGCCCCCCTGCTCTAGGCAGGGACGCGAGCACCACGCAAGAGCCAGGCTCTCTCAGCGGGACGCTGAGCCCACCTCTGCCAGGCCCCGGCCCAGCCAAGCAGTCCCCCTCTGACGGCTGTTGGGGGGCCTGGGGGCTTGACCCACTTCCACAGGGGGACCCTCTTGGCCATGGAGTGGGGCTGGAGTGATGCATGGGGCGGTGCCTGTCCCGGCTCTGGGCAGACCCCAGAGCTGTAGGTCTCCAGGCCTCCTCCCTGCCCCTCCCGCTGCCAATCTCACCCGGCCTTGCTCAGTGCCTGGGGGCAGCACCTGCTGGGCCTTATTCCCCCCCTCACGCCCCGGCGCAGGAAGCTCGGGGGCTGTCACAGAGACCATCCCCCCCCGGGGGTACTGGAGAAGGGCTACGCACAACGACCCCTGCTCCGCCTGGGAGCGGGAACCCGAGAGCCTGTCCTGCAGGGAACTCCCGACTCAGCCCCTCCCCGGCCTAGCAGAGACCCTGGCAGGCTGAGTCAGGGGGGCTGCCCAGGCCCTCAGCTATTTCCTGCAGCTCCCCAAGCCGCAGCAGCCGGCAAGGGGGGGAGGCTCCGGAGCTGCCTGGCGCAGCAGGCCCATGGGACGAGTCGAAGCGTGGGGCGGAACCCCGAGCTGGGAGCCCAGCTCCCCTGCTGAGATGCCTCCAGCCAGCAGAGCGGGGTGGAGGGCCAGGAGAGCAGAGCGGTGCCGAGCCGCCCGCCTTATTGGGCTAAAGAATGTAAAAGGCCGGAGTTTGCTGCACACACGGATTCCCTTTCATGGCCCTGCAGCAGCCCAGCGAGCAGGCAGGGGATGTCAGCAGCACCAGCCCGGCCCCGCTCCCACATCAGCAGCTGATGAGCAGGGTCAGGGAGGGGTCACAGGGACGCAGGGGGCACCCCCTCCAGGACCCCCACGCAGACCTGCACCAGACTCCCAAGGCACCGCCATGTTTGTGCCCCCTGCCTTCGCTCTCTGCCAGGAGTGGTCTTGATTTTGCCTGGGAAGCTTGTCCCATCCCGGGGGGGGTGGAGGGGGGGTGCACATCCCCCAGCTGGAGCACAGACCCAGCTCTGCCCGGCCAGGAGCCCAGAGGTTGGTCACAGAAGGCTCAACTCCTTCAAACAGCCAGACCGGAGCCGAGGACACAGGCTGGCCAGGAGCGCCAGCAAGGCCACGCCGCCTCCCGCAGAGGGCAGCACTGAGCTCGGAGCCCACAGTGCCACCCACTGACCTACCTTGGAGCGTGGCACTGCTGCAAGAAAGCCCACAGCTCTGCCCACCCACGCCATCCACCACCACAAGGAGGTCCGAGCCGACTCTGCAGCCGGCCCAGAGGGAAGCACCATTGCGGGGGAAGGGGTTGGGGGGGGGGATGCAGCATCCCCAAACAAGGCAGTTCACAGCACAGCCACACTGGAAGAGGCACTGCTGTGGGGAAGCTCGCAGCCCCAAGGAGGAGACTGACACAGGGGAGCTCCCCCACACAAGCACCCCCAGCAGAAGCATTGCTGGACGTCTGCAAAACACCTCCAGAGAGGGGTCCCGCCACTTGCACAAGTCAACATGGCCAGCGCGGAGCTACTGCGGAGAAGCGCGAAGCGTCACTGGAGAGGGGGCACTGCTGCAGAGAAGCTCGCAGCCTCGGTGCCCCAGCATACAAGGAAGCCCTCACTTGGTGCAGGAAGGTCCCTAGGCAGACAGCCCATATACACTAGTGGGCACCATCTACTGGTGCAACTCCCGGCAGGGGCTCCCTGACCACAAGGCCCCGGCCAGGCACAGCTGGGGATGGCTGGGGAAAGGGGCTGGCGCTGCGCCTGCGTCTTACCAGCTCGCGTCTTGTTGGCAGCGCTGGCCGGCTTCTCGGGCGCTTGGCTTTTGACACAGACGCTGACCTGGGGGAAGGGGGAGGGTTAGTCCCAGCAACTCCTCAACCTGACAGGTGCCAGATAGTGCTGATGAGAGGTGCTGGGTAGTGCCTGCCTGGCCCCCCTCCCCCGGCTCTACCCACCCCCCTCAATCCCACCACACAGCCCCCTGATAATCCGGCCCCAGCTAGGGTGACCAGAGGTTCCGATATTTAGGTGTTTGTCCCTCATCCCGACCGATCTTTGGTCTGGACGCAATTTGTCCCGATATTTCGTTCCACCGGCAGCACTCGGCTCTTTTTGCTGCTCCGCCGGCAGCACTGGCCCCCCCTCCCCGCTCCGCCGGCAGCACTCTGCTTCCCCCCCCCCCCCCCCCCCAGCACTCTGCTTCCCCCCCACCCCCGGCCGGCAGCATTCTGCTCTCCCCTGCCCCTGCTGGCAGCACTCACCCTTTTTTTTTTTTTTGCTCCACTGGCGGACACCCCCCACCCCCCCGTGTCCCGATATTTTCTCCCTCTCATCGGGTCACCCTAGCCCCAGCCCCGCTGATGCGCCCCGCTCCTGCCCTGCAGCCCCCTGCCATGCCACTCGGGGACCCTGGAGAGGCGAGGTGGGACCTTGCAAGGCGCAGGGTAGTTTTGTGTCGCTGCTAAATGGGGACGTGTTAAGCCCCAGACTCATTTCGCTCACGTCCTGTTTCAGGCCTGGAAAGCGGGTCCCAGCGGCCAGCACGCGCAGTGCCCGGCTCAGCCCTGTCACATACAGCCCGTGGGCGCCGCCCTCCTCCCGCCGGCCCAGCAGCCAGTGCCCGTTCCTGGGCACCCCCCGGGAGGGGCAGCTGTCCCGTTACCTGGCTGCTCCGGCTCCCGTTGCTGGGCAGCCTCTGGCGAGTCTCCTCCGCTGGGCAGCTGTCACCCGTGGTTGCAGGTGCCGCTTGCTGCTCTGGCTCGCCCTGGCTGGACCCCCCACTGCCCCCTGCCTCGCCGTCCCCCTCCTGCGCGCAGGGGCTGGTCGGGCTCGCGCAGGGCTGCTCTGCCCCTGGGCCGGGCTCCGGGCTCTGGGAGCTGCGCTCCGGGGGCTCGGCTCTCTGCTGCGGCTCCAGCTCCGAGGACGAGGAGCAGCGCGGGGGATGCAGCGGGTCCAGGAGCAGCAGGGTCCCCGAGGGCGGGTCTGCAGGAGAAAGAACCAGCTTTTTATGGGGGAAGGTCGCCCCAGAGTCCCCCCACATGCACACAGCTACACTGCCCCACCAGCCCCTCCCGAGTGAGACCCCCACTGGGGCAAACCCTCTCCCACCGCTCCCTGCCGCACAGCAACTGCCCCGGCCCGGCCCTGCAGGGCAAGACCCCTGCTCAGGACCCAGCAGCAAACAGGGTGCTGCCCCGACCACACACTGCAGCCTGGGAAAGGGGCGGCTGCCCCACTCCGATGCTCCCTGCCAGGGAGAGAGCAGGCAGCCCCTACGGGCCACGACCCCATTGGGCAGGAATGGAGGGGTCCCGCCCACCCCGTCCCACTGCCCCTGCACGACCAGTGGGGGAGAAGGCTCTGGGCCCTCTCCTCTGGGCCCCCAGGCTCTGCCCCGGTGTGGGACGGGCCGGACGCGGCGCGCCGGGGCAGGACTTTGCCTATGGAAATCAAGCCCCGGTGGCAGGATTTACATGGACTCACCCTGGGCATCCGGTTTCTGGGGCTCTCCCCTCTGCTCACAGCGTAGCTCCCGGATCTGAGCCCGGATGCGCTCCCGCTCCTCCAGGTCCTCTAGCTGTGCCCAGGGGACAGGGGCGTGAGCGCCAGGTCAGCCAGCCCGGCTGCCAGCCCCCGACAGGGAGCACCCAGCTGCGGGCCCCTGGCCGGGCTGTCCTTGCCCACCCCCCAGCACTGGGCGTTTACATTAACCCTCCCTCCGGAGAGCTCCCAAGTCACCCGCGGTGGGGCCTGGGGCCGGCAGTGGGCAGCCTGTGGGCTGCGCGACACCTGACTGGAGGCAGAGATGCGGAGAACCTGGCCGGCCCCGAGCCCAAAGGGGGACATGGGCTTCCCCTGGGGAGAGCTCAGTGCTCCTCACTGCCCCGGGGACTGGGATGTACAGGCCACCCCCTTACGTATCTCCTCAGGAGCCTGGAGCAAGCCCTCTTCAGCTTGCCATGCTCCTCTGGGGGCGGGTTCGAATCCAGCCCAGGGAGGAAGTGGCGGGAAGCCCCCAGGTGACGGGAAAAGGGCTCAGGCCAGCCCCCACTCCCCAAGCCAGCCAGTCAGCCCTTCTCTCAAGGGGGCGGGGAGGGGCGAGAACGGAAGAGCCCCAGGAGGCTGATCTCGAGGGCTCTGTGAGGGCTGGCGGGGGGCCGGGCATGCAAGGCAGGACCAGCAGGGGTGGGTACCTGGGCAGGGAGGGTACCTGGGCAGGCCACTTGGCAAGGCTGGCCCTGCCCCTGCTGCCCTTATCCTGCGGGAAGAGAGCTCCCCCCAGGCCCCAGCGCTCGGGTCACACAGGCAGCGAGCGTGCGGGGCAGCTCTCAGGCTAATGCCCGCAGGCCCAGGCACCATCCCGTGGCCTCCCACAAGCCCTGGCCAGGCAGAGGAGACATCAGGCTCGGCTAGTCTCCCCCCCTGCTTTCAGGAAAAGCCTCAACATCCCCCTGGCACAGATCCCCTGCCCACGTCGCTGCCCAGAGCGGCTGTAGGAAACCCACCCCCCAGGGCTCAGGGATGGCAGGGTGGGACCGTGGTGATTACCCATGGGGCTGTGGGGTCCCAGGGTGCCCTGAGCTGCAAGAGGGAGGAATGGCACCCAGCGACAGTGGGCACCCTAGAGGGCACTGGGGATGCATGGGGGGAAAGCCTGGGACAAGATGGAGCCAGCCCAATGCCCAGCATATTGGGCACGTGGTGGGAGACTGCCCCCAAGTGCAGCATCCCTGGCTCACTGCAGAGCCCTACACTAACCCTCTGTCCCAGGCCTCCCAGTTCCTGCAGAGCCCCCCCCCCTGGCCCCACACCTCACCGGCGAGCTCCCCCCTGCCCCACTCACCACAGAGCTGCCCCCGTCCGCGCTCTCCTTCCCCTTGGAGGCCAGTGGTTCATTGTCCCCTTTCCGGCTGCTGTGGGCTCCCCCTGCCGAGGCTGCAGCTGGAAGGGAGGGAGGGAGGAGCCGGTTAATGAGTAGCTGGCCTGGGGCAGTGCCAGGCTAGGCCTGCGCAAGGAACCAGGGGAGTGGGGGGGGGCGTACCCTCAATCTCGCTGGCCCGCAGCTTGCGGATGGCAGCCCGGATCAGCTTGCGTTCCTCGTATTCGCCGGCTCCTCGCAGCTGTGGCAGAAAGGGACACGACATGGACTCTCAGCTCCACAGCCACCCCAGGCCCCTGGCACGATGGGGGAGGGAGCGCCCCCAGCGCCAGGTCCAGCCCACCCAGGCTCGGCTGCAGCCCACTCCCACACGGGCCAGGCTGGTTCAGCAGCCGCCAGAAATCCTGTCTAGGCCTATGATCCGCCAGGCAGAGCGCAGGTTCCCAGACGACCCTCTGCCGCTGCTCCGTGCATGGGCACCAGGCTTGCCCTGCCATGCCAGGGCCAGGAAGGGAGGGAGGGAGCACAGAGCAGGGGTTATAGTGGATGGTTGGGAGCCAGGACTCCTGGGTTCTAGTGACAGTTCTGCCACAAACTCCCCATGGTACCTGGGGAAGGCATGGCCCCGCCTTGGCTCAGTTTGCCCACGGCTAGGTGGTCAGGCGCTACCCCGGGGGAACAGTGCTCCAGACGCTCTCACTGAACGCGGCCGACTGGGTGCAAGGCTGGGAGGTGCAGCGCCTGCTGGGGAGGAGCTCACACGCCAGGCAAACTAGCCGGCAGCCTCTTCCTCCCGCACCCCCATGCCAGCGGGAGACCAAACCGCCTGCGTCCTCCCCACCGCCCATCCACCAGGACCCTGCAGCCCTAGACCCAGGTCCCCTTGGCGGGACACCCTCCACTGCCCTGCTCCTTCAGCCCTAGGCCCCAAGAGGGAGACCCCAGAGCGTGCCAGTCGACAGCCAGCTCTGCCCTGCGCTGCCATACGCACAGCTCTGCCCCAGCCATGCCCAGAGGCAAGGGCTGGGGCAGTGGTAGGCCTGGGTCACAAGAGGTCCCATAGGCACTACGGCAAGTACCCACCCTGCTCCTGGCACCAGGGGCTCCATGCCCGCCCATCTCTCTGCGCCTTGCCAGCAGCCTGACGGCGCTGCTCAGGCACTGCCTGGCCACCGCTCCCCTGCACGCTGCTCAGACAGAGGGAGCGGAAGGTGATGGGACATGGCAGCTGGGGGAGCGGAGGAGAGCGAGCAGATGGGGGAGGGCGCTGATGAGACCAGGGGACCCTCAACCAGAGCGTGCGAGCAGTAGCAAGGGTACAGCAATGGACCCGCACCCCGGCCTGTTTTACCCAGGGGAAACTGAGGCACAGAGAGGGTCAAGGACATGGCCTGCCCAAGGTCACACAGCGAGTAAGGGGCACAGCTGGGAACAGAACCCAGGAGTCCTAGCTCCCCATCTTGTGCTTGGCTGCTCTGATCACAGGAACAGAGAGGCAGTGGCGTGAGCCAAGCTGGAAGGCAGCAGGCACCCTGGCTGGCACCAGATCCTCCCCACCCCACACCCAGGGCAGAGTGCAGCCCTTCCTCCCGGAATGGAGCCAGAGCGGGGTCAATCCCTCCCCCAGAGGGCAGCCAGCAGCCCACACCCTGGAGGGCAACTCACCAGAGCCGTCAGCTCCTCCACATCTGTGATGGAGTCGAGCTTCCCGGAGAGCAGTGCCAGGGATTTCTGCTGCTCCTCCTCCAGCCGCTGAGACCTGCAGAGAGACAGTCTGACCAGGGGCTGCTGGCAGGGGGAAGTGCCCCACCTGGTGCAGGCTGGGGAACAGGGCTGTCCCCCAGTGCCAGAAATCCGAGTGCACGCTCAGCTTCCTGGGGGTGCGGGCAGGGAGGGGCCAAGACGGCATGATGCCAGGATGGGGGCACTTCCCCTAAGCCGAGCTGTAGCTTCTTCTCTGTGGGGACCAGGGACACGGAGCAAGTCTGCAGTCCAGGGGCTGCCATCCCAGCCTGCCTCAGCCCACCCGGCAGGAGGAACAGGCATCCAGGGAGCAGCATGCAGCAAGCACCGGCCTGCCTGCCAGGGCACTGCCATCCCTGCTGGGACGGGCAAAGACTCTGCTCCATAAACCAGGCCCCTTGGGCCGGGGTGGGCAGCACACCCCATGCCCCAGCCCCGCACTCACCGCAGCCAGTTCTCCTTGTTCTCCTGCCGGTGGCTGCCGCGCTCCGAGCGGAAGCGCTTGGATGCCAGCGCCTCCTCGTCCCGCTCCAGCTCCTGGCGCCGCAGCTCTCGGATGGCCGAGCGGATGTGGCGCCGCTCAGCGAGGTCCAGCGTGGCCTCCAGCTGAGGGGCAGAGCAGAGCGGGGAGGTCACCCGGGACGGATAGAGCCTGCTATTTATCCAGCCCCCTTCTCCCAAGGGAGCTGCGGTGAGTGCCACCCGCCGGGCCGCCCCTGCCTGTGCTCAGCACAAAGGGGCTGTTTGTGCCACTGCGCTAGCTGCACGGGAGCGTCACCGCACACACTGCTGGGCACTGTCCTCTCCTCGCCAGGCAGCGTGTGCCCTTGGCACACAGCCCCCCGGCCCCAGCACACAAAGCAGAGGGCGCCTACGCAGCGGGGGCACCGGCATGGCTGGCAGGGCTCTCAGAGGCAGCATCACAGATGCACGTGCCAACAGGGACAGAGAGCAGGGACTGGGCAGGAGGAGGCCAACGGGCCTTTCCCGACACTGCAGCTGGCAGAGCCCGGGCAGGAAGCAGAAGCCAGAGGCAAGACTTGGGCCCACACTGTCCAGCTTCAGATCATGCCGCACGCCCCGGGGAGGAACTCCAGGGCATGGCCAGGCCAGGCCCCTCTGCAGAGACACTGAGATCTGTCCGGGGGGCACAGGGTGGTGGTTGGAGGGGAAAGAAAACGGAAGGCCCAAGGGCTGGGTCTGCTTGGGGCAAAGGGAGCCTGCAGAAACGGGGATGGGATGGGGTGGACAGGCACCCCCGCTGCACCAATGCAACTCCCTCTGACCACCGCAGCCCTGCCCCCCCATACCCCTCCCTCCCCTAGCCTGAGAGTTTGCTCTGCTTCACTGCCTGCAGCGGGGGGCCCTATCCTGGGTGCTGCAGCAGCTGGAGGGAGACGCCAGAGAGGCCAGGGCAGCGTGCCAGGGCATGGGAGGTCCCGTTTCCTGACGTCCCATCTCGCAGTAAGCACTGATCCCCACGTCCCTTCCTTCGGGAGGGCTCTGGCTGGGAGCGATGCCCAGCCATTGTCCCCGCCACATACACACAGCCAAGGCGGGGGAGCCACACTGGGCTGCCCAGAGAATGGGGGAGCAGGGGGCACAGTGCACTGGGCACAGGTTCCCATCAGCGACTGGGCGCCCCAAGGGAGGGCCCTGGGGAGAAGCAGCTCCCCCTTGCCTGGAGCAAACAGGCCCCCCTGCTCCATGAGCCAGAGGAGCCTGGTCAGACGCTGTTTGCAGCCACCGCACTGACCTGCCACAAGACGAGCTCTGACGGCACATCCAGCAGTGCCCAGCCCAGCCCCAGTGAGCACTGGCACATGCCAGTGCAGCAGGTAGGCCCATGGGAGGGGCAGCACCTTCGGTAATGGATGGGACAGGGAACACTGCAGATTCGGGAGTGGTTGGAGCTGGCGGGGGTGGCTGTGAAGAACCTGGGCTCCCAGCAGCACAGAGCATCCTGGGGCAGCTCAGAGACCTCAGCTCCAGCAACCCTCCAAACCCTGGGCAAAACAGGACCCCCTCAGCCAGCCCACCACACGGGACACCCTGCTGCCGCTCTGGGGAAGGCTGCTCAGACAGGTCTGCAGAGTGCTGCCACGGGCAGCGCCAGCCATGCAGGACGCAGGGCACCGCAGGTTCCACGTGGGCCCAGTGCCCTGGGCCTGGCCGAGGAGCCAAGGGTGGCTCCCTTGCTGTTGCTGCAGCAGCGCTCCTGCCTTGCTCTGCACAGGGACTCATCTCCAGGGACCAGCCAGGGACCCCACGGCCAGGCCAGGTGCAGGAAGCCAGGCCCAGGCCTAGCGGGAGAGGGGAGCCCAGAGACCCCCAGCCCCAAGGGGTGGGGACCCAGGAGACCCCAGGAAGCAAGGGCAGCACAGCCAGCTGGGCCCCGCACAAGCCGGAGCACCTCTCTGACTGCAGCATGTCAGTGCTGAAGGAGCCACTGGCTCCAGCAGCTACTTCTCATGGAATTTGTTAAAAATAAACTATTTGACCCAAACCAGCTGCTGTTCGAGATGGAGCCTTTGAGGGGTGGGAGCAGCGGTGCCAGACCCAGCCTGGGCTTCTGCTTCCGCCTCCCCTCCCCCTGAGCACGTGGAGCCAAACAAACCCTGCAGCCCACTGACCAGGCCCAAGGGGAAAGACCCCCAGCGCAGGAAGTGAACCCGCATCCCCCCGCCCCCCGGGGGCAGGCGGCTCCCAGCCCGGCAGCCCCAGCCTTTGTCTGTTTCTTGGGGGACTGGGCTAGGGTGGAATTAACATCTCCAGCCATCTGTAGCCTGGGCCCATTCCCCATCAGCCCCCCAACAGCCAGCTAGGGACACCACTCCATAAACCTCCCGGGGGGGGGGAAGCCCCACTCCAGATTCCTCGCCACATGCCACAACCACTCAACAGAGGGTGAATCCCCCAGGTGCCAGCCCAGGAGGCGATGGCCCCAGGCTCCCCCCAGTCCCCACTTCCCTCCTGGCAGCTCCTGCCCTGGTTCCTACTTCCAGCCTGGACAAAGCAGCGGCAGGTTGGGCCCGGATTTCAGGAGCGAGCCGGATCCAGCCCACGTGCGACACTGGGGGGGACCACGGAGCATGGTGTGGGTTGGGTCAGCCACCAGCTCCCCCGTTTCCACAGCCAGAGCGCACCTTGCCATGAAGCGTCATTCCGGGAGGTGCCAGGCCAGCTGGACCCTGCCCCCAAGAAGCCAGTGCCCTTTGGTGCCTCTGGAAGCTCAGGCACCCACAGTGGAGTAAACATTGCCTGCCCCAGACCCCCTGGTGACGAAGTGGGACTGTTCTTAATGTTTCCTCTGAATACTGGGTGGGTGCCTCAGTTTCCCTTATGCATTTCTTAAGTCTCCAGTGTGCATAAATGGCCAATACTCTGTCTCCTGGGAACAAATGGCCGGGGCCCTTCCCCCCTGCATGGGAATAGCTAAAGGTGAACAAAGAGATCAGGTGACCTCCTGGCTCGGGAAAGAGACAAAGGCCACAAAGGAGGGGCTGGAGGGGGTTTCAGTTTGGAACTGGCTGGGGTTGGGAAGTGAGGGCAGACGGGGTTGTCTGGCTCGCTGGGCCCCAGAATGGACCCGGCTGAGAGGTCCCGTTCTCTGTACCTACAAGCTCTATTTTGGACCGTGTTCCTGTCATCGAATAAACCTCTGTTTTACTGGCTGGCTAAAAGTCATGTCTGACTGTGAAGTGGGGGTGCAGGACCCTCTGGCTTCCCCAGGCCCCCGCCTGGGCAGACTCGCTGTGGGAAGCGCACAGACGGGCATATGCTGAATGCTCCAAGGAGAGACCCAGGAGGTGAAGCCGTGTGAGCTTCTTGCCCTGAAGACAGTCTGCTCCAGGGGAGAGGAGGCTGCCCAGAGTCCTGCCTGGCTTTGTGGGGAGCAGTTCCAGAGCATCGCCTGGGGACTCCGTGACACCCCTCCCCACCACTAGGGCGCTCAATGCTGGAGTCCCTAGGGAGCGGCTCTGATGCACCAGGTTGGGGAGCTAGCAGGCACACCGGGGGGTGGAGAGACCAGCCAGCAGGGTGGCTCAGAGCTGCGCCAGATTCTGCTTCCTAGATGCTGAAGCATGAGGTGGAGCTGCTAGTCCTTGCCTGAATCCCAAACACCTGGCCCGGAACGGCTGCACAAACGGCCCACAGCTATCCAGAGCCCGTAGCGCCGGGTGGGAGGGCGAGCGCGGGTCACCAGTGCTCTGCGCCATGCTGCGTGGGGCGCGCTGGCCTGCCAGACACCTTGCCCCTGATCCCCAGAGAACAGGAGGGATTCCCCTCCCCGGAGCTCCCAGCTCAGCCCCACGGTCTGGTGGGGATGGGGTCAGACAGGAGAGCAGGGGGAGGAAAAGGCAGGATGGAAGGGATACCGAGCAGAGATTAACTGGTGTGAGGGGGAGGGGAGATAGCCAGGTACCAGCCACGGGGCCTCTGGTGGGACCAGGTGGCAGAGTCCTGGGCATCCCTCTCCCCTTCACTCACAGGCTGCCCTGGAGTCCAGGGCACGTATGCCAGGGCAGGAGGTGGCATTTGGCTGGCTACAAGGCACCTCCTGGGAGAGCGTCTGAGCCCCAGGGATGTGCCGGTGGGACCCCACTCTGAGACGAGGCTGCCAGAGACAGCAGGGTGCTGAGTGGCACAGGGCTCACGCTGGACTGCCCGATACGCCGGAGAGCGCAAGCATAGCAGGGATACCTGCTCCCTTCTGGAGCCACGAGCATGGTCCCGTCTGGCTCCGAGTGGGGAGCCCCTCCCCTCACACGCTGCCCATCAGCACAGTTGGTATCAGCCACGCTGCAGCTGGTTCTCACACCCTGCAGCAACTGGTGCCTCTTCACCACAGCTGAGCGCAGTCCCCATGGCAGGGGGGCTGCCAGCCAGGGGCCAGCTGGCTCTCTTCCACACAGCCCCAGGCAGGGCTCTCCCACGGGGGGCTGCAAGCCAGGATCAGGCCCTGCCTCTGGCCCCGGGGGCAGGGAAGCAGCGTCAGACTCCATGGACCCTGGCAAGGAAAGCGAGTCAGCTCTGGAGAGAGGCGCAGGGAGAACAGCTGGGAAGAGACAGGGCCTCTCGCTGCTCCCCTTGGACGGGTGTGCGAGGGAGGGGCAGCTAATGCGGAAATTACCCCTTCCATTCCGGGCCTCCTCCCACCCCTCCTCAGCAGCTGCTCCAGTAAAGGGGGGGCGGAGGGGGAACTCCACACTGACTAGCCAGGCCGGTGGCTGCTATCCCCAGGAAGCAGCACCACACACATTCCCCCCACAGCCCTAGGTCAGTCATGCAGTGCCACGCACTGCGCTGGCACACGGAGCAGGCAGGAGAAACCACATGGAGACACCCAGCCACAGACAGGAAACCCTGCCTGGCAGCGATACCCTTTCGATCTGCAGGCAGGCTGCGAGGGCTCACGCCTCCCAGGAGCCAGCTCCACCGGGGTCTCTCAGATTCACAGCCCGATGCCCCCAACCCCCACGCAGCCCGCCAAGGCTGGTACCTTGCCCCACTCTCCGCTGCAGACTCTCCCTTTTCCCCACTATCCTGGCCCCGAAGCCAAGTGCCCCTGCCTGCACTCAGCAATCCCACAGAGCCAGGATTCCACCACTGCCCACGCTGGCCCAATGGCCCTTTTGGTTCAGAGCCACCCACGCTCCACTGTGGCTATGCAGGCCGGGGGCAATGAGAGACCTCAGCCCCGGGCTGCCACTGGGACAGTCACCAGAGGCCCTGAGGGATGCGGAGTCAGGCTCCCAGAGGACAGGAGCTTGCGAGGAGCTCTGGGGAGGAAGCTGAGCTCCCTGCCAGGATGGGGGCACAAGCTCTGAGCTCCTCACGCCCTGCCCAGCCCAGCCCGGGGTCGGTGCTCCCGCCTGTCCTCGCCCCGCAGCGCTGAGCCGGACCCTTCACCTCAGGAGAGGCTACGGCGCAGTGCACAGCATCCTGGGCCGGGGGCCGCCTGCCCTCCCCTTGGCAGACCCAGGTGTGCCCTGCTCCAGGGTGAACCCCTAGTGGGCATACGGCAATCGTCAGCAGGCCAAGGCCAAGCCACAGCTCCCCCTCGTGACATCCCACAGCCAGGGCAGGCCGTTCTGCCCCCCGCAATGCCTCTCCCCACCTAGGGCGCCAGCATACCCAGCCCAGGACAGCACCTCCCTCTGCCCTTCCATGGCCCAGCCCTGCCTAGTGCCGCTGCCTGCTCCGCAGGGTGAGCGCACCACACCGGGCCCCCCAGGCTCCTCGCTGGAGCTTGTGGGGTGGGAAGCAGGTGCCCTGGCTCTGGGCTTCCTCTCGGGGAAGCCTGGGCCATTCGGAGTCAGAACAGTGCTAGGCCTAGCAACGGCTGGCTTGGCGACACGCAAACAGGTGCTATTCCACCCCAGGGCAGGGACTCGACATGCCGAGAGCTGGGCACGGGCTGCCCCTCAGGAACCACCGCCCACAGGGGCGGGCTTGGGTGCTTCCCGCCTCAGCTGCCAGCCTGCAGGGTCGGCTGCCCCCGGCAGCAGGAGCGCTTAGCACACAGACCGACTCCTTCAGCCACCTGCTTCAGTGGGGCGGGGCAGGTCACTCGTGGCAGCAGCGGACCCGGAGCCTTGGGGGGGACGCTGCCAGCAGCACCTGTGGGAGCATAAAGGGGACCTAGACAGGGGCAGCCGCTTGGCTCTGGCTGGCGCCTGGCAGCAGATACTCCCCCAGCGAGTCCTGGGCTCTCCCCCCCGGGGCTGCTAACAGCCAGGCATGTGGGGCTGTCAAAAGCCCATGGCTGCCCCCCCGAGCCCGAGCCCAGCCAGGCCCCCTAGGGACAGAGAGTGCAGCCCTGCCCCTTGTGCAGAGGAAAGGAGGGGCCAGGCAGGCCGGGACCCGCAGAGCGGAGCTGGCCAAGACAGCGGGTAGCTCGTGCAGAGCTCAGACACATGGGAGACCCCGAAGCCTAGGCAGGGGCTTCCCTGTGCAGCATCAGCAAGGACATTCTGGGGGAGGGGAGGTGGAACCCCCTGCATTTGCCATGCAGAGTGAGTGGGGGGCACCCCCCCCAGCAGTTCCAGCCCCTCCCCCTCCCATCCACCAAAGCAGCCTCCACCTGCAGCCTCTGGAAAGGCCCCGGCGGCTGAGCCGAACCAGCCTGGTGTCTGCCTGATCAGCCCTCTCCAAACGCTGCCTCAAGGTCCCCGCCGTCAGCATCCGGCCTTACCAGGCGCCGAGCGGCACTCCAGCCCCCAAGCCTCCGGTGCAGGAAGAGGGGGCGCGTCCACACCAAGCTCAAGGCTCCTACCACTACTCCAGCCAGTGCAGATGGGCCACCAGCCCTGCCACTGTGGTGTGCAGACCTGCTTGGGGTGGGGGGGCGGCCACTGCCCAGGGCCCTGTCTGCAGTGCCACTGCTGGGGGGGACGCAGCTCCGAGACACCCACCCCGAGGCAGCAAACCCGCCCCCACAGCCGGAGGAGCCCCAGCCCCCTTGAAGGGCTCAGCTGCAGGACGCTGCTTCCCAGGAGAAGGGAAATCCGGGGGTGGGGTGGGGGGAGGCCTGGGGAAATCAGATGGACTCTCCCCAAGGCAAGGCAGCGGCACTGCCGGCTAGCCGTGGGCGACAGGCCCAGCACCCCACTGTGCGGGGGCAGTTGGCTCAGATGAGCCCTCAGCCCTGTGGACCTTCCAGCTGCTCCCAATGAGACCCCCAGGCTGTGACCAGCTGCTGAGCGAGCACCATGGCCCCCTCCCACCCTGTCCCACTGGATGCGGGCACAGGCCTGCCCAGCCCCCAGCATGGCAGCTCTCCGAGGGGACCGGCCAGTTTCACTGTGCACAGCAGCGCAGGGAGGGGGGCAGAGTGGGGACGGTGGGAGGGGACATGGTTGTGGTGCGGCCAGGAGGTGCCCCAAGTCCTCACCTTTTGGCACCGCAGCTCCTCATCGGAGCAGGAAGGAGGGAACCCCTCCCCCGGCCTGCCCCCCGCAGCGTGCCTCCCTCCCTCCCCCATCCTGCTGAGAGCGCTTGGCCCCGGCCTCATTTCCTGGACAATGGGTCACATCTGCCTTCGTTGTCAGCGCCGTTTCCTGGCCGCCCCATGTCCCCCGGGCATGCAGGAAGGGCAGAGGGCAGGTCGCGCTGCCCTGCTGGGAGCAGGCCCGCCTGAATCAACATGGCTGGCACACACGCTCCCAGAGCCGAGGGCCAGGAGCTCCCGCGCCCCTTCCCTGCTGAGACACGGCCTGCAGCCCACACCACTGCCCCACATGGCATCCTCGCCCAGCACGCGGGCCAGGACCCCGACCAGCCCCGGGGGGGGGGGACAGCACACGTCACGCTCACCCAGCACGCGGGCCAGGACCCCGGCCAGCCCCGGGGGGGGGGGGGGGGGGCCAGCACACGTCACGCTCGCCCAGCGCGCAGGCCAGGACCCCGGCCAGCCCTGGGGGGGACAGCACGCGTCACGCTCACCCAGCACGCGGGCCAGGACCCCGGCCAGCCCGGGGGGGGGGGGGGGGGGGAACAGCACACGTCACGCTCGCCCAGCGCGCAGGCCAGGACCCCGGCCAGCCCTGGGGGGGACAGCACGCGTCACGCTCACCCAGCACGCGGGCCAGAACCCCGACCAGCCCGGGGGTGGGGGGGGAACAGCACACGTCACGCTCACCCAGCGCGCAGGCCAGGACCCTGACCAGCCCTGGGGGGGACGGCACGCGTCACGCTCGCCCAGCACGCGGGCCAGAACCCCGACCAGCCCCGGGGGGGGGACAGCATGCATCACGCTCGCCCAGCGCGCGGGCCAGAACCCCGACCAGCCCTGGGGGGGACAGCACGCGTCACGCTCGCCCAGCGCGCAGGCCAGGACCCCGGCCAGCCCTGGGGGGGACAGCACGCGTCACGCTCACCCAGCACGCGGGCCAGGACCCCGGCCAGCCCTGGGGGGGACAGCACACGTCACGCTCACCCAGCACGCGGGCCAGAACCCCGACCAGCCCGGGGGTGGGGGGGGGAACAGCACGCATCACGCTCACCCAGCACGCGGGCCAGGACCCCGACCAGCCCCGGGGGGGGGGGGGGGGGGGGACAGCACGCGTCACGCTCGCCCAGCGCGTGGGCCAGGACCCCGGCCAGCCCTGGGGGGGACAGCACGCGTCACGCTCGCCCAGCACGCGGGCCAGGACCCCGGCCAGCCAGGGAGAACGGCACGCGTCAGGCTCGCCCAGCGCTGGCAGTTCTCCGGCCCCACAGCTGGCAGTTCTCCAGTCGCAGCTGCACCCCTCAGCCTAATGTTTCTTGGGGGAGCAGCCCAGCCAGAGACCAGGCTTCTCTTCCAATATTGGGCCTCTGGGGCCCCCTTGCTCCCAGCCAACCAGCCGGGATGGGGGAGAACGGAGAAAGGGCGAGAAGCCAGCCAGGGTCTCCAGCTCTGCGCTGGCTCTAGGGGGCTCTGCTCTGCGCTTGGTTCCCTGGACAGCATTCCCTCCGCGGAGGAGAGATTACAACAGAGCAGGGGAAGCATCCACATCTCTAACCCACGTCAGCACCGAGCCCAAGGCAGGGAAAACAAACAGCCCTCGATGCTCTGCGGCCAGCAGCGCAGGGGAAACAAATGTACTGGAAACCACAGCCTGAGCCGATCGGCAGGGAAAGGACTGAACGTCCCACCCCGCTCAGCTCGGGTCGTGCCAGAGGCCCTCGTGCACACACACCCCTGCCAGGCAATAAATTAACTGTTACGAGCTAACGCCTGCCTAGCGAAACATACAATGCAGCCTTGTAAACAGGGCTCCAGCAAGTCACGGGTGGGCGGCTTCCTTGGCAGTGCCAGAGCCCCCTGCCATTCACAGGCCTCTCCCCAGCACTGGGACGGGGCACGTTGTCCCATTTATAGGCAGCTGCAGCTAGGAAGCTATAATTACCTCCAAAGCCGCACGGCTTTGGGGGCAGGCAGAGGACCAGAGGGAGCCAGCACAGAATGGAGAGAGGGGCACCAAGGAGCCAGACACTGGGCACACGGACGGACTGACTGAGCAGACAGAGCTCCGGACAGTAGTCGGGTGCACTTCTCTCACGGCCTGCACCTCTAAAGGTGCTCCAGACCACTTGTCTCTAGGAACATACACCCCAGCCCCAGGCAGCCATCTCTGGGGTGGGTCATGGCAGCTGTTTAACAGCACATAACACTGCACAACAGTTCAAAGGAAGGACTGCAAGGGGGGGGGGGGAAAAGATCAGTGGGAAAGCAAGAGCCAGGGTTGGGAGAGGGCTTGAGGGAAGGTAAAGCGAGGATCCAAAGTGGGCGGGGGGGTGGCATCGTGAAGAAACAGGTGGACCCTGCACCTGCACCCCTCCAGCCCTGGCCCCTCCTTCGTCAGGCCCCAGCTGAGAGGGGATTTGCATTCTGCCTCTCTAATGAGCCAGACTGGAATGTGGAGAGGCCGGGAGGGGGGCGCATGCCCCAGCTTTGGGTCCACCGGGTCCAGAGGGGGCTCAGCACAGCTTAACAGGCTGGGCTGGAGTCCATGGATGCACCCGGCTGCGTGCGAGAGGTGGGGGTATCCATGCGACCGCACGGGCCCCTCTGCCCCAGGCCTTGTGTGCCAGGGGTGCAAGTCTCCCCCTCTCTCTGGGAGGATTTTACTCCATGTTCCTCAGACACATTTACAATCCCCCTCATCGCACCGTAGCCCTGCCGGGGGGCTACCCAGATCCCCACAGCTGGGGTTGCCAGGGCAAGCTCTCGGGGCTGGTGCCACCCCATGCAGGCCGCAGGACCTGGGGGCTCTGTCTCCCCCATGATCAGGCTTGGCCACACTTCCCTTATGGCCGCATGGGCTGAGTCAGCCCCAGGAGCCTGCCCGGCTCCCTTTCAGAAGAGGAGGCAGCAGTGTGAACATTCAAACCAGCCAATCAGCTACCAGCTGGGCCAGGGCAGCGCCGCCCTGGGCAGAGCTCAGCACCAGGGAGCCTGGCACACACCCAGCTCGGGGGCGGGAAGGTTCCCAGCGAGCCAGCCAGGTGAGCCCCGAGACAGGCAGCGCCTGCACAGGACAGGAGCTGACTCTGCAGAGATCACTAGCCCCCCCACCCACACGGTGCCCCCTAAGAACTGGCCAGTCCTCCACCCCGTGGCAAACCCCTCAGGAAAGCAGAAAGGGCGGGAGGGAGCGAGAACCCATTGGTTTAAAGGGAGCTAGGGCTGGGAAGGGAAGCAGAGGGGAGCAGAGGCGTCTGGGCGTGGAGAGGGGAGGAAGTGCAGGGAGAGGCAGGCAGTTTCTCCTTATATGGGCTAATCCTCTTCCAGCACGGCAAAGCCAAAAGCCAGCAGAAAAATCCCTCCTCCCATGCCAGCTCGGAAGGGGCCTCTCCCAGCCGCCCACGGCAGAGCACAGGGCTAGGGACAGCCCCTGGGCAGGGGGCTCCCCCCCACAGCCAGGGATGGGGATCCTAGCCCTCTCCGGCCCCACGGGGGAGACAGGGTGAGAGTGACACGCATCAGAGAAACCCCTTCCCCACAACGCCTGGGCCCAGCCCCTGCTGCTCTGCCTACATGCCCCATCCAGCACGCACAGCAGCCAGGCCGGAGGAGAGCACAGGTGACAATCCGCATTGTGGGGGGAGCAGCTGGGCCGAGTAGCCCCTGGAGGGGCAGAGAGGGGGGAAGAGACGGCCATCGCTGGATCCCAGCCATGCTTCTCCCCCTCCAAGCACACCCTCCAGCTGCTCCATCACTGACTGAGTCAAGCCCCTGGCTCCCCAGGGTATGAGGAGAATTCAAGGGGAAACTGAGGCACAGAGGGGTTTTGGCACAGCTAGGGCACCTGTGGTCTACGCCAGGCAACAGAAATAAAGCCCCTCTGTCGTGGCCTCGGCGAGGGCGCCGCACCCTCAGAACAGGTCAAGCTGGGTGCCCCGGCTCTTCTGTTCGCCCTCCAAGCGCAAAGAAGGGCAGGGCCCGAGCGACAGCCCAGCACCGGGCTCTAGCAGGGCAGACGCTCTCCTCACAGGGCCACTCAGCCAGATCGCAGCAGAGTCCACGTGAGACTCCAGGGCCTTGGCTACAAGAACCAGGCACCAGGACAGATGCACCTGGAGACCCGTCAGCAAGCAACCCAAAGAAGAGCTCAGCGAGGGCCATGGGCCCCGAGGGGGCAGTCGGGCGCTGGGCAGGGGACAGTCATGGGACTGTGCTGGAGACAAGATAAGGCCCCCAAACAGCCATCCAGCACCAGCTGCTGTCGCTGGGGAGTGCCTGCCCCACACAGGGCCCCACACAGGGCAAGGGGCTCCCACGCAAGCCAGGCCTCACATGCGGGTCCCTCTCATGCCCTCCCACCTCCCCACAAACCCTCCAACAGCTGCCACTGCCTGCCCCAACGCCGTCCCCTGCAGAGCTCCCCTCCTCCGGGCATCACCCGGAAAGCGCCCTCCTCCATGGAGCCCGTCTGACTGCAATCGCTCCCCTGGCACGGGGCAGGCCTGCTGCTCTCCCGACAGCCGGGTGAGCGCCTGGTGCCTTCCCAGCACCGCCCCGCTCCTACCTAGCAAGTCGGGTGCTTCAGTTCGCCCCAGGGCTGCTCCCTCCACCGAGACTCTGCTTCAGTGGAGTGTCACACGGCCCAGGCTGTGCCCCCGCCCCATTCTCCCCCCAGCCCAGGCTGCGCCCCTGTGCCCATGTCCCCTTCCCCCTCTCAGCGCAGGCTGCAACACTGGCCTCGTCCTGAGCTCACCTTCTGCACCCACACCTCTGCCTCGGCCGCACTGCTCGGTACACCACAGCACCTGCTCCCCCTCCACCGAGGCCCATCTCCTCCAGCCTGGACTACTGAGCCCCGCCACAGCTTGCCGCACTGAGAGGATCAGTCTCACCCTCCAGCCACAGCCCGGACTCCCCGCAGGATCTCTCACTCCAGCTGGCTGCTCTGGCTGCTGTCCAGTGCCTTCCCCTCTGCTGATCTAGCTTCCTCCATCCCTTCACGTCGGCTCCCCGCCGTGGGGGCGACAGCCTTCTTCTCTGCAGCTCCCCGCACTGCTGCTCTCGCTGCCCTCTGCCCCCGCCGAGCCTCGGGGGGGGGGGGGGTCAGTCCACTCCCCGCTGCCAAGCCTGGGGGGGGTCAGTCCACTCTCCCCTGCCGAGCCCCCCACATTGCCACCCAGAGCGCACTCCCAAGGGCTGGCTCCCAGACACGTGCAGGATGGACAGGCCAAGCACCGGCCCCCCGAGCCCCAGGTCTCCAGTCCTCGCTGCCTGCTGAGACGGGAGTTCCTCCCAGGCTGACTCAGCTTCCTGCCGTTAACCATTTCCCAGGATTACTGACACGGCACCTCGGTCACCAGCAGTTTGGCCTTTGGAGCACGGGAGCCAAACCCTCCTGCTAGGGGCCAGCAGCCGAGATGGGGGAGGGGGTGGTTAGCAGTCCAGCTGTGCCTGGCCCCACAGCAGAGAGGGCAGCATGGGGCCTTTGGGGCCTCCCCCAGAACCCAGGGCCCTAGCTGCAGGCCTCCGACCCCACGACAGCCCCAGTGCGTCACTGGGCGATAGGCCACCAATTGGCCGCAGGCCCCATCTCCAGTGCAGTCCATCGTTAACCCCCGCTGAGCTGCTCTGCAGGGCGGGGCGGGGCAGGACTGCCCACTGGAGGGTGTCTTGGTGGGGAGGGAGGGGGGAAATCTAGCCTCCCTGCTGAGGACAGCACAGCCCAGCCACACAGGCTGCAGCCCCGCCTGCCCGACCTCGGCCCCAGCGGTGTGCTCCGGAGCAGACGCTGGCTGGCACCCACTCACCCTGGGGTTGGGAGCTTGTGATGGAGTAGGGGCTGTCTGTGTGGGGGATGGGAGAGCAAGGGAGGATTTTAGGTGAGATGCAGGTATTCAGCCTGTAACATGACCTAGGCCTGGGGGAGGGGAGGTGACACCTCTGCCCAGGGGCCAGACAAAGGAAAGGGGCTGAGGGGGAGGGTTGAGTCAGTCTTCGGTTTTGGGAGCTGGGTGGTGGGTTTTCAGGGGATCCTAGGCTGGGATCCAAGCACCCTGAACCCCCCAGAAAGGCCAGATCAAGGGGTCCTGGCTCTGAACACAAGCTGGGCTGTATCCTGTGTTCCTGTTGTTCAATAAACCTTCTGTTTTACTGGCTGGCTGAGAGTCACTGTGAGTTCAGGAAAAGGGGTGCAGGGCCGGACTCCCCCACACTCCGTGACAGAGCTCTCTGACCACTGCAGCAGGCAGGACACATTGAGCAGGGAGGGGGCCTAGGGTGGGGGTTATTACTGCGGGGGGGACTGCAGACGCCTTGCCCCGGGCCCCAGGGTCTGTCCAGCAGGCCGGGTGAGAAACAGGGCAGAGGAGGACGTGCTTCTGCCGAAGGAACCAGTGGTCCTGGAGCTCCCTGCTGCTGGGCACAGCAAGTGGGTGGCGAAAGGAGGGGGATGGAAGGTTTCTGCCCCAGCCGGCGGGGTCCCTTCCGCAGGCACACTAAGCAACACAGCACACGCGCCAGGGAGGGAGCTGGAGCAGATGGGGAGCGCTGGCTGCTCCAGGGCAGAGGCCCTGCAGAGAGGGGGCAGAGCGCTTCCTGCTGTGACTGGCTTCTAGCAGCAGAGAGCAGGTGTCAGGTGCAGGGCAGGGCCACCTGAGTGGGCAGGAGACAGAGACGGGAGCCAGACAAGCACAAGGCAGGTGACAAGCAACAGCATTAACACCTGTCCCTGGCAGCAGGAGCCCAGAGCCCAGGCTCAGCTGAGCAGGGCCAGGCGATGGGGCAAGGGCAGAGTGCGTCTGGGGCAGCGTGCGGAAGGGACTGATGCACGCCAAGGCCAGGGATACGGTCAGCAGCAACAGGACAGTGAGCTTGCCAGAGCTCTGACGGAGCCCCACCGTGCCAGGCACAGAGCTGGGGAGTGGCACCCCCCTCTCCCCTTCCAGTGCCAGAACAAGGGGGGTCGGGCCCCCACGGGGCCATCACTTAGGGCGTGGCAGAGCCCTGCTTCCTCAGAGAGCGAGCACTAACCCTGCTGCTCACCGGGCACCCACCACCCTCTCTGCCTATGGATGTGCCCCATCGTCAGGCACTGGTTGGGGGGGGGGGGGGGGGACTCAGCAGGGGCGGGAGCTGATCCCCCAGGGTCCTTGTGCCCCTCATGGGATCAAGCAGCAGCCGCCACCTCAGGAGATTTGGGCCAACACGCTTCGGCGCTCCCCACCTCACTCAGCCCCGTGGGGAAGAAAGCCGCAAAGAGCCCTCGTGAGAGCAGTGGCTGGAGCCCAACGCATCTGGCTCAGTGGGGAGCACTCGCAGTCCCAGCCAGGGAAGGGACCCTCGGGAGCCCCCTTAGCCAAGAGCTCAGCACGCAGCCAGGGGCGCAGGGCGGGCACTCACACAGGGCGCTCCCAGGGGTCAGGCACTGGGGTGATGGAGAACAGGCCCTGCAGCCAGCGACCAGCTCCAAACGCAGGGCCCGCAGACACAGCTCGCTCAGGGCTCACGGTATGGAGCATCCTCAGGCTCAGGGACCTGGCCAGCCCAGGCCACTCCACTAGACTTGCCCCGTCTCATTGCCCCCACCCCATACAGCAGTGGGCTAGGACCGCGCATCCTTCTGTTATGCCCAGGCCTGAGTACAAACTAGCACTGCTCAGCTTCAGCCATGGTCACACCATTCCCAGGCTCAGACCTGGCCCAGGGGGTCTCTGGGGAGCAGGCAGAGACGTTTACCTCCTGAGTTACAAACAAGCAGCTCCCAACCCCTCCGGCTGCGCCAGCCAAGCTCACCCGAGCGCATGCCCATAGCGCACAGCAGCACCACCAGGCACCGAGCAAGCCAGCAGCTAGGAAACCAGTTTCAAAGAAAGTGTAGACAGGGCCTAACAGCCACGGCATTGAGCTGCCTCCACCATGGCAGAGAACTGGTCTCAACCAGATCCCAAACTGTGCCAGAGCCTAGGTGCACAAACGTCCCATTTACACGGCAAGACCAAAGCACGGCAGGGCTGTACCTGAGTCCCCCCAGCCCAGCAACAGTTACAGTGTAAACAGAAACAGAGCCACAACCCATGTGGGCAGGGCCTTCCTCTGGCAGCAGCAGGCTGACCATACGTCCTCCTCAGGTTGTGCTCTGGAGATTACAGGAATTGTTTCCATTTCTTTGTCCCATCCTGATTACAGCTGAACACCTGACACATACTCCCAGGCACCCAGAGAGCCCCAGCGCTCAGCCAACCACCATAGGCTCCAGCTGCCAGTGCCACGCTATCCGGGGAAAGGCTCCAGCAGAAAGGTGAACTTGGCAGCGGTTTCTCTTTTCTTTCAGCAGGGAAGGTCTGAGCACTCTGCGGAGAGGACACCACCAAGGTCAGGATACACACACACACATTCCCACGGGGCTGCACCTCAGGAGGGACTCACCAGTTTCCGGAGGGCTCCCTCATCCATGCTCAGGAGGTTCTCTTCAGACATGCTTGCCTCCCTTCACTCCGAATGCAGGGAGGCAGGCCTGGTCTCAGTCTCTGCACTGCTCTGGGCCGCTCTCAGGGCTGGATGCTGCGTGGAAGTGAGCGGATGGGAGCAGGCCGTAGGGCTGGGCTCAGGCCCCGTGCTGTACTGGGACTGCCAGCTCACAGAAGGAATTCTGCAAAGGAACAGATTGCAGCTTCGCTGACATGCCTGCAAAGAGATTCCTGGATTTATTCAACCTCTGCTGAAAGGCAAATGGGATCAACCTACAGCTGTTTCACTGGCTGCTAATCCCAGTGCTGGAAACAGAGTCACTCTGAAAGTGAACCACAGCCTACTCCAAGTTCATCACCCACACACTATGCTCTGCCAGAGGCAGAGCCTGAGCTAAATGCACCCGTCCCACTCACCCAAGGCTTCCAACTACTTCTCCAGCACTGCACCCCATGTTCATGCCTTCAGATCTGCCAGCACCCCTTAACCTCGCTCCCTCCCTAGTTTGTTTATCCAGAGACACCATCCGCCCACATCTCCCCACCCACCCACCACCTACTTTTTGATCAGGAAGAGAGAGATTCCCCAAATGCAGTTTGATCTTATTAAAACCAAAATAAGAGACATTCCACCTCAGAGAGGTACAATATTTGGGCATAAAGAACTACAACCAGAAAGGGAAGTGGCCAATCACATCAGTTACTCCCCGTTTATTATTGTGGCTTGGCTGGCCCGAGCATACCCACCCTTTTAGCACCGGACAATTCCCCCAGCCCTGCCCATTGTAGTTGTTGCCCTCAGAGTTTAGTGCTGGTGAAAGTCATCAGGCTACTAGACAAAGTGGAGGACTCTGCTCTGGGGTGACAGGGAGCCCATCCCATCCATGGCCTCTCTGCTGAGCCAACTCGGGTCACCAGCTAGCCCCAGCTGTGAGATGGGGATTTGTCCACAGGGGACTGGCCGAGCTCATTTCACATAAACCACCAAATAGCCATTAGCTGCTTTCAGGCACGGCTTGTCTCAGGTCCAGATAAACTAGCCCTGTGTGAAAGGTTGTACAGCCGACACCCCCACTCCTACCAGGTCCTACGCTGGCATTGGCCGGGGTCCCAGATTCCCCTAATGCACATTGGCGCTAGGTTCGCCCCCCGAATGGACTAAAGGAAGTAGGATCTGCCAACCCAGACCAGACGAGTCGCTCCCCTCGGGCAGCGGGCACTACCGGACGCTTGAAGGAAGGGAAGGAAAAAGCCCCAGGGCACAGCTCTGGAATAGTTCGCCCCAGGGAGCCAGGGCTTGGTTTAAATGAGAGACTTTCCCAACTTTGGGGTTTGTTTGGGTTGGGGGGAGGGGTTGCTCAGCGTCTTTCCCTCCCCTCTTTAATCTGGATTAGCACACAGCACCCCAATCCAGATTTGGCAGTCTCCCCAATTGTACAATCCAGATTAGAGACCACCCTGGGATTAGCCAGATCCACTAATTCCTTTACCGGATCAGAGAGCACCGCCCCCCTCCTCAACTAGGAATGGCCCACACTGGCCGCTGCCCCTCCAAACCCTCGATCCGGATTAGCCAGCGCCTGCCTCCCCTCTAATCCGGAGCGCTGCTCCGCGCACCTCACGTAACGTTGCTTCGCCCAGGCCATGAGCCCCGGCCACGTCCCGGCTCCGCTCCGCTCCTGCCGCAGCTGGGACTGAGCAGCGCCCGCCGCGCCAGCCCCCAACCCCCGCCGGCTAGCCCCGCCCACACACCCACTCCCGCCAGTCACCAGGCGCGGACCGCCCAATCCGGCTCACCCTGCTTCCCCATTGGCTCGTTTCAATTCATTGACCTCCCCGCCCCGCGGCCAAAACCCCGCCTCGCCCGCGGCATTCTGGGGCGTGTAGTTCTGAGGGGCGCGGAGCGGGGCGGGGCTAGGGAGATACCCGTGCCCGGGGGTTGCGGGGCGGAGCACGCTGTACTGTATAGGGAATGGATGTGGGGGGCTGAGCCCGCACTGTGGGAGCGCATGGGGGAGCTGCCTGTTCTGGGGGCGGAGCCTGTGCTGGGGGTGGGGCTGCCTGTGTTGGGGGTGCTGCTGTTCTGGGGGGGGGGCAGAGCCTGTGCTGGGGTGGGGCTGCCTGTTCTGGGGGCGGAGCCTGTGCTGGGGTGGGGCTGCCTATTCTGGGGCCTGAGACCACACTCGCTGCTGCTGACACCCACTGTTCCACTATCTCCCGGACCTGTTTCCACTCCTCTCCATGTCGCTTTACTGCTGCCCCCTACTCCACTCCCCAGATGCCTTGTCTTTGCCTTTCATCCCTGCCCTCCATATTGTCTCTTACCCAGCCACACCTCTCATGCCACCCTCCGGCACCCATTGGCATGTTCCCCACCATGCCATCGTGCTCTCTCCCAGGCTGCCCATGTGTGCGGGAGGCCCTGAAAACACCCACAAGGCCACTCCTTGAAATCACTCTTTAACAGCCAGCTCTGCGTGATGCCTATGAACCCCATGCTGATGGCTAGACAGCTGGGGGGCTGCGCTCGGCAGCGGGGAGCACTGGGAAATGGCATGCAAAGGCTCCCATTTGATGGTCTCTGTGTGTGTGACCAGGGGTTGATGCTCTCCCAGGAGAAGAGGCCTGATGGGGTGGAACCTGTAGTTTTTCTGCTGGGCTGCCACACCACATCACAGCCCACTAAGGGGGAGAAGAGTGGGCCCTTCTGTCTGGTGAGCATGGCGTGGTGTTGGGGCCTGGATACCACAGTGATGTGAGCAGTACAAATTGCGAGAATCCAAACAGCCAGCCAAGGACAGAACCAAAGAGGAGCAGGTTCAAAGGCAGCAGGGGAAGAAGGGGTGTTATTACTGGCCCAGCACAGGCGGATGCTGTAGAAGATGCCAAAAGTCAATGAGAAATGTTGCAACAAATCTGTGGCCCCTCAAGACTTCATTGTGCTGCACTAGTCATTTGAAATCACAAAGCTACAGCCGGGTATAGAATTCTACCCCTTCTGTATGAGCTAAAGGAGAATCTCCAGCAGCTGTTAGTAAAACAAGGATCATGACACACAGCTGGGAAGCTCTGATTCTACCAATAGAAGGCAGTGGGGTGGGAGGGGAGGCGGCAGGTGCATGCCTTGGCTAATTGGGTAATTATAGCACTTTAGTAGCTTGTCAGGTGTTGGGTGTGTTTAAAAACACTAATTAATGCAGTGAGGTCTCAGTGCCAGAAGAGGAAGCAGTGGTCTGCGGATATTAGTGATTCACTGAAAGTCACGTGCTGAGCCAGGGGCATGAGGCAAGTACAGCTTATGCTTGGGCCACCCCATCCTGCTGCCTTTCCCATAGCAGCTCTCCCCTGAGGGCATTCCCAGATCCCAGGGGCCCAAGAGGAATGGCAGTAACAGTCCCTCCTGCACCCCTCTGTGCCTTGCTCTTGTGAGAGGGTGAGCAAGCCCCAGCAGCCTCTCCAGTGCTAGGCCAGGGGGACGTGCCCTGCTAGGGAGTGGGGGGGAAACTGTCGCTGCCAGAGTCAGGCTGAACAAGGGGCCCTCTTCCAAGTTCTTGTTCTGGGCCAGGCAAGTAGTGGGGGGCAGGGAAGCGGACTGGCAGCAGAGTGGGGGCTAGTGCCCATGGCTGGGCAGGCGTCCGAGCAGACTGGGCTGGGCCAGCTGTGTAGCTGAGGGTTGGGGAGCTGTGAGAGGATGGGGAGATCTTCAGGAGATAGACTGAGGTTACCCGCTGGGGCTGGGGTTGGGGGGGGGAGCTTGGTCCAGGGCTGCTTCCATCCCCGTCTCTGTATCGGGGTCAGGCTGTGCAGAGAGGGCGGCTCCCTCAGTCCCTCAATGCCGTGGGAAGGGAATGTGCTCTGAGCTGCAGGTGTCACTGTCCCCATGGCAACCTGCCAGCTGCTCGCCTGGCCTGGGAGGATGCTGCTCCCTCCTAGCAGCACTTGCCATCTCTCCTCCCCCTGCTCAGGGGCAGGGCAGGACCTGGGGCTCTGGGTCAGCAGAAGCTACCCGAGGGCAGCGGCTGGGATGAGCTGGGTGCTGGGCAGGGTCTCTTGGCTCAGCCTTGCCTCCCATGTGAGGAACTGGGCTGGGTCTGCCCTGGGAGGCTCTAGCCTGGCAGCTCCCTGCTCCCAGCCTGGCCTGTGTTTATTTGGACTAAATATGGAAAGTCAGCCCTTTATTTTGAGCACCAGACACGCCCCAGATTCCAGACTTTGTTCTGAACTCCATCGCCATGGCTTTCACCCCTTCGCTGCCCTCTCCCTCATCTGCACCTAGAGATCACAGCCCTGCCAGTATGTGGTGGGGGTTCGTACGTCCGTGAGCTGCCTGCGCTGGGAGCACAGCGCTCTTGGCTTCATTCATGCCGCCTTCTGGAGTGAGTGGCCTGGGAGAGGGAGCAGACAGAGGGTCTTGCTCTGTGCCCACTTCTATGGCAATGGATGAAACTTGTGTGAGGAAGGGGCCTGAAGCCAGTGCTGGCAGAACCCCTTTGGACGGCTACAGTGGCATTGCCTGGGGAGTCATGTCCTAGGTGTCTGGTATCTGCCTGGGGCTGGGTGGCTGCTTCTCCATCAGCTTTTCACCTTCATTCACCAGATCTAAGAGGTCTCTTCCCCCAGTGGGCAGCATGGCCCTTTGGCAATAACAGGCTCCCCACAAGTAGGGCCTGATCTCCTAAAGGGGTGCTGGGGGGAGACACAGCAGGGGGGCTGCTGCAGGCAGAGCTGTCAAGTTCATTCCCCTGATGAATTCAGCGACTCGTGACCTGAGGGCCTAGAGACCAGCTTAGGGGTCCACGTGCCGCATCAGCCGACAGCATCTCCCTGCCCACTGCGGGGTGTGGCTCTGCAGCCCTGTCCAGGGATGCTCCCAGGTTAAAAGCCAGGCCCAGGTTCTCCACTGCATGGCAGTCACAGCACTGACCCACAGAGCTGCCTTTTGCACAACGGGACTCGTCCATCTGCCCCCAGCGGAGGGGGCATGCTCTCCGCGTGTAACCACTGAGCCCCTTTGGCAGCTGGCCTAGAGTAGAGCTGCCCAGAGGCTGCCAGCCCCAGGGCGGGGGCATCCACTGGGGTAGCTGAAACCCCCCGCAGCTCCCACACCAGAGCTGCACTTTGTATGCAGCCCTGGATCTGGCCTCTCGCTTTAATGCTCCCAGAGATGATTTAAACCTGGCTCTTTGCCATCCAAAAAACTCCTCCTGGTTCATGAGATTCCGCTACTTTGGGCCTCTCCCTCGACTCAGGTGCACAAACATGTTTGTCGCTGTCCTTGCACTCTTCCCGGCTCGTTGTGCGCTGGCCCAGCCAATGCCACGGGGGACGACTGGTTTGTTTAAAAAGAAACTCTTTTCACTGCAATGAGAAACACACACTGAACACATCATGGAAACTTTGCTGTCCCGCACCGTGTTTGTGACAGCTTTTTGTGAAATCCCACAGCTGGGTGTAAATTGGACCTGTGAGTGTCCCTTTATTGTTAACCATTACCCTGCTGCTCCCCAGCAGACGCAGCTCGCTTATTGCATCCTCTTGCATGGCCTCAGGCTGTCTACACTAGAAATGCTGCGGCTGTAGTGTAGACATTACCGTGACTGGAGTGGTTCCTCCCTCGCTGTAGTAAACCCACCTCTCTGAGCGGCTCTATGGTTTTTGCCACCCCAAGCACGGCAGTCAGGCGGCTCTTGGGGGCATGCCTGCAGAAGGTCTGCCGGTCCCACACCTTCAGCGTACCCGCCACCGAATTACCCCCGAAGCCGTGGGACCGGGGACCTCCCCCAGGCATGCCCCTGAAGGCAGCCTGACTGCCACCCTCACAGCGACCGGCCCGCGTCCCCTGCGGCTTGCCGCCTAAGGCACGTGCCTGGTACACTGGTGCCTGGAGCCGCCCCTGGGCGATTGCTGCATTTAATGGTGTCTACAGCGGGGCTGAGGTCAGCTTAACTATCGCCCAGGGCATGACATTTTTCACAGCCCTGAGCAACGTAATTAAGCTGACCTAACTGGTCTACAGACCGGCCCACAGATATGTTAGAGACGGGAAAGATCCATGAAAACCCAAGTCCCTCTCCCTGCAACAGCGTTCCTCATCTGTTCTCTAGTCACGTGTGCTAGGTAGTTTAATGTCCCAAGTAATGAGGATGCGCCCCTCTGGCTCAGTGCCCAAACTCCCCCTTCTTCCTGGCTTTATCAAGAAACTGCAGCCCAAGTCATCTGCCCAGGCATGGCTGTTTCCTAGGGCTTCAGATCCAAGATAGACCCTTCCCTGGCGCCCACTCCCTTTGCTTAGCCAACAGCTGCCACCTGTGCCCAGGAGCCAATTAGCACCAGGTTCCAGCACCTGCTCACAGGATGGGCCAGCTGCAGTATCCCCCTTACACGCTCCAGGTGCCCAATGGGGGTTACTGCATTACCTTAACCAGGACCGTGTCCCAAGGGGCTCCTCACCCTGAGGAAATGCTCCCTCCCTCCCATGTATCAGCTGACCCTCCTTTTGGCATTCCCCAACTAGGGTTCTAACCTTGCTAGGTCTCTTTGGATCATTTGTCCTCCTGGGTATTCACATTGCAAGTTCACTCCTGGGTGAAGTTTGCCGAGCTGCCACCTCGCTCCTCCCAAGCCTGGTGAGGGTAACCTAAGGCTGCTGTGTGGGGACTCAGAGAAGACCTGGGTTCCAGACCTGGTACTGCCATGGGCCAGCTGGGTGACCGTGGGCAAGTTGTTTTCCCTCCCCTTGGCCTGGCCTGTCCTATAAGTCCTGGATATATTTAGCTTTAGGACCTTGACTGTGCCGTGCTAAAGTGAAGCATGTGCACCAGTGTTAGCAGCATCAGGACCCAAGACAGTAAGTTCTTTGAGCAGAGCTGTCCCTTGGTATGCACCCATGCAGCCCCCTGCACATTGGTCCCTTGGCAACGCTAGAGTCTTACTGCCCCTTCAGGCCGGGTGGTTCACCTGTACTCAGGGCCTTGCAGGGTTGTTTCTGTTAGGTGAGGAATAAATGATCCTAGTCAGTTCTAGTCTTTGTGCAATTCTATTTATTGACACAGAACGTCCATAAAGTCCTGTTTGATCACAGAAGAAAAAAGCAGCGGGCAGTGTCCTTGCTCAGAAATCCCCACGCCTGCCTCTCCAGTGAGCTCTGTGCCCAAGGAGCCCAGTGCCTCTGCTTTGACGCAGGGTCATGCTTCTGCTGGCTTTCTGCCTCTAACACACACAGCCTGCAACCTAAATCCTAGCCCCAATGTTTGCAGCCAAGGAACCCCCTGTTAATCTACGGGGGGTAGCTCTGACTGGCCATGCACCCCATAGCCTGAGGCAGTCACCTCCCTTGTCTGCAGCTGTCTTTGTTACATAAAGGGGCTTGAGTGCTCCTTCTGTTGAGCCTGAAGGACGGGGGCTTGGCCACATCCATTGGCTTTAAGGAGGTGTGTAGATCCAGGACTCCCCAGGTGGCCATTAGCGCCTTCCAGCATAACCACATTAAAACTTAAACTGGTCCTCTCTCTGCTCCCCTTGCTCAGGGTGTGCTGGGCCACGTGGCGTGTGGTTTGCTCATGTGGGGCTTGTTTCCCTATCACAACAACTCCCAGCATGGCAAGGACCAGCCATACACTTCACTGCTCTCTCTTCTGGACCAGGACTGCTGTTGAATAAGGCTGCATGTAATTTGGATCCCTTAGTGCCCTGCAGACACAATGGGGTTCCTTGTTCTTGCCGGCTGCTGGCCTGCCAGCCAGCGTTCAGCCCAGGTGGCTCTCTTCTGAGCCACCACAAT
Source organism: Mauremys mutica (assembly GCF_020497125.1). NCBI lineage: Eukaryota > Metazoa > Chordata > Testudines > Geoemydidae > Mauremys > Mauremys mutica. The sequence continues at coordinate 29,381,162 of NC_059087.1, forward strand.
TGGAATTAGTTTTTTAATTAAGACTTCACGAGACACCATATCAAATGCTTCACTGCAATCCGATGCACCCCACCCACTGCCTTCCCCCTCTTCTAGGGCTGTGATTCTACCAAAAAAAGCAATCCTCTTTGTCTGGCACGCATCCTCCTTTATAAATCCCTGGATAAGTGGCTAATGCAGCCAACGGCTCACAGTTCTGATCCCCTTGTGATGCTCAGCGACTCCCTACACTGGGAGGGGAGGGGGTTGGCCCTCCCCCTGGCAGCGTGTGTCTGTGGTTACTGAGTTCAGTTCAGACTTTCCGAAGGAGGCGGCGGCTGTCTTGCTAGCTAATTGTGCAGCTCTCCTTATTCTGGCACAGACGCAGCTGGGATATATTTATGAGCCCTCCCCACCCCCCACCCCCAGTGGGGCGAGGAGACGCACCGTGCATTCTTGGCTCAGGAGAGCACGGAGAAGGGCTGGGGGGCTGGTAATGGGAACATCTGAGCTGGGAACGTTGGCAGATGACCTCACTCTATAACAAGAAATAACAGGGCCCTCAGCATCAACCCAGGTCGCCCCAGCAGATGGCACACACCTGCCTGTCGGGAGCACGTCAGGTTGGAGAGTTGTTGCTGGGTGGGGCAGTGGTGGGGGAAGGACGCTGGATGTGCCCCTGCACACAGGAGAGTGGGCTGGGAATAAGGATCCTGCACCTGTGTGGGGCGAGGGGATTCCCCCCCCCACCCCCGGGTGACTCCTCACCACTGCAAATGCTGCAGAATAATACGCAGTGCACTTTTATTCCTGGCCTGGGTTCAGCTGTTGCTGGCTTGGAATCTCCAAGGCCCATGGGGAGCCCCGCCTGACCCCGGACTGGCACACACGGGCAACTGCAGCGGGCTAGGTGTCCTCACTCGTCCCGGCCAGAGGGATCCCCAGTGTCCGGCTCAAGGGCTGAGAGGGGAATTCAGTCCCTCTCCTCATTCCTTGGCCTTTCTGCCGGCGGCATCCCTGGTCAATGGGCAGGGCAAAGCCTGGTGACGTTGACCAGGGCTCCAGCTCTAGCATCGATGGGTCCCTAGCGTCAAATGGGATGTAGCTTGTGGCCACCTGGCCATTGGGGCTTAGATTGAACCTGTGTTCACGCAGAGCCGTGAAGATCTGAACCCATGATGCTGAGGGGGAAGCCAGCCCGCTCCTGAGCCGGCCAGTGAAATGCCCACAGAGACTGCATCCTGCCCTCCTGAGAAGTCACGGCACGTGGCACAGCCCCGCCCCCAGCCCAACCCTCCCTCTTGTTTCAGGGGGCCCCAGGGCTGAGAGAAGCGTACCATGGTCCAGCATTCACAGACTGAACATAGCCCAGCTGTGGGCACACGGGGCCGGGGAAGGAGAAACCCTCCCCACCCTTGGGGGCAGGTGGCACACAAGGAGCCAACACCTGGCTTCTTCACAGCCCTGTGTTGTGCCCTGGGGCTCGTTCAACCCACTCACACCCAAATGAACCCACTGGCCCGTCAGGGCAATACACAGGGCTGTGGTCAGAGCTTCTGAGGCCAGAAGGGGCCACTGGGATGGTCTGGGCTGACCTGCAGCCCCGCATAGGCCAAAGAGCATCCTGCACTGCTGCGCTCTCTGATTTTTTCTGATGTGGAAAGGGGGGGTCCCCACAGGGCATTAGAGGGAGCTTTCCCCTACGGAGCAGCATGGTCAGCTCCAGCTTTGCCAGAGGTCTCCTGGGAGGAGCAGGGCACTTTCTCCACTCTCACCTGAGCTGGAGGGGCCGTGAGGATGCTGCACCTTCACCCAGGGCTCTCCCCTGCCCCCGGTGGGTGCTGAGGATGAAGGGGTGCAAGCAAAGCAAATGGAACCCAAAGCTGCCAATGGCTGGAGTCAAAGTCCCGTGTGAGCACTTGGGTTCGCTTGCTTGAGTCTGGTCGGCCACAGAAACTGCCCAGCAAAGCGGGATAGACAAGACCCAGATGGCTGATGGGGGGGCAATTGAGACCAGGGAGTCCCCTGCTTCCACATTTCAGGCCTCATGTCTACCTCCCGGAGCAACACCGAGCCCCAGCCCCATGGCATTCCCTGTGGCAGGTCCGGCCGCCAGCTCACCGGGGGACTGAGCGCATGGGGGCGTCCGCAGGGCTGTCCAGCAGGCCGTGTAGAAGGGATACTGGCTGGCACATCGGCTGGGCATGGAGGCCTTGGAGGTGTCTGTTCTCCTTCACCTCCCCGGCAGGATGAGCAGGAGAAGCGAGATGGGGCTTGTGAGGGATATGCAGGTCCCGTCCACTGTCCGGCAGGGAGAGGGTTAACACTCCGTGGGTTGGCATCACCCCAGCTGCGGCCCATGGAGCCTGTCCTGGGGGACGCGTGGCTGGGCCCAGGTCGTGCCCGGGGGAGGCAGGGCTGGAGGTCAGAGCCGCTCCCTGGTGGGGTTGGGTGGCGGGTTCTGAGCGTATCCTCTGGCTCCACAGCATGCTGGCTCTCCTGTGCCCGGGGCCGGGGCAGTGCCCGGCCTGGCCTGTGGCAGCGAGCTCAGCTCAGCGGAGCTAGGAGCAGAGGCCTTGTCCCTGGGGTGCGGCCGGCGCCCGCTGCCTGTTCTGGGGGTGACTGGGGGAATTCCCACCGTGCTAGGCGGTGTGGGGATGCAGCTCCCCATACAGGACCCAGGGCTGGGTCTCCTCTCGCTTCCCCACTGTGCTGCCCCATTGGCTTTGAGAGCTGCCCCGGGGAGCGGGGGGGAGTCAGGGCCTGGAGGGGGATGGATGAGATGGGCCCTGTGCCCCTGCTTCACCCGTCTCCCCACGGCTGTCCTGGTGCTAGGCACTCAGGCTCCTCCTGCCCCTTCCAGCGGGGCTGCTCGGCCCTTTGCAAACGTGACAACTCTGAGCCCTCCTCAGGCGCCCTCCGCTGGCCAGGCAGGGAGCGTCGGTGCGCGGAGAGAAGCAAGCCGCCACTCCTCTCTAAGCCGCCATTTCCCCAGGTCACACAGGAACAGAGCTCAGGAGTCCAGCCCCCGTGTCCCACCTGTAACCACTAACACACCCCCCCCACCGTCCTCTCCTAGCAGAGCCCACTCAGTCCACCCGCACTGCTGCTGAGATCTTCTGCCCCTGCTCCCCCATCACGGGCTCCCCCTCTCCTGCACAGAGGTCAGGTTCTTTGCACCCCTCAAAATCTTTGAGAACCTTCAGGACATGAGGCTCTGCCCCCTGCCTCTGTCTCCGCTCCTTTCCTGCTGCCTGCTTTGGCCTCCTCCCAGTCCTCCAGCCTTACACCCTTCTGGGACCAAACCCTGCCCTGGGCCAACAGGGATGCCCCCACTGATGCTAGCTCTGTGCATGGCCCTTGGGCTCCTTCCACATGCCCTGAGCATCCTCCTGCGGGCTGCCTCCACGCTGGGAACAGCTGCAGGCCTCTGCCCCCCAGACGCCACTCCCTGCTGCCGTCATATCCCCACTCTCTGGGGCTGACACCCCAGGGGCTGGTGTTGCTATTGCAGGAGCCGGGACAGCTCTGAGTCCCCCTGGGGCAGGGCCAAGAGCTGCTCTGCACCTGCCCAGCCTGGAGATGGTGTGAGGAAGTGGGACTGGTTTTAATGTTCCCTCTGAATACTGTGTTGGTGCCTCAGCTCTGGCCGACCCTCTGTCACCTAGCAACTAATGGCCCGGCCCTGCCCCCCTGCCAGGGGATGCTAAAGGTGGGGGAGAACAAAGAGATCAGGTGACTTCCTGGCCCGGGAAAGAGACAAAGGCCAGAGAGGAGGGGCTGGAGGGGGTTTGGTAGTTTTTTTGGAAGCTGGCTGGAAAATGGAGGGGAGCCTGAGGAGGCTCGGGCCCCCCAGCAGGCAGTGGCCTCCATGGGGCCCCAGATGGATCTAACTAAAGGGGGTCCTGTTGTCTGTACCGGCAAGACCTGTTCTGGACTGTGTTCCTGTCATCTAAATAAACCTCTGTTTTACTGGCTGGCTGAGTCACGTCTGACTGTGAAGTGGGGGTGCAGGACCCTGTGGCTTCCCCAGGCCCCCGCCTGGGAGGACTCGCTGTGGGAAGCGCACGGAGGGGCACATGCTGAATGCTCCAAGGAGAGACCCAGGAGGTGAAGCCGTGTGAGCTTCTTGCCCTGAAGATAGTCTGCTCCATGGGAGAGGAGGCTCCCCAAAGTCCTGCCTGGCTTTGTGGGGAGCAGTTCCAGAGCATCGCCCGGGGACTCTGTGACAGATGGATACAGCGGACTGGAGCACATGACGTATGAGGAGAGGCTGAGGGAACTGGGATTGTTTAGTTTGCAGAAGAGAAGAATGAGGGGGGATTTGATAGCTGCTTTCAACTACCTGAAAGGGGGTTCCAAAGAGGATGGATCTAGACTGTTCTCAGTGGTAGCAGATGACAAAACAAGGAGCAACGGTCTCAAGTTGCAGTGGGGGAGGTCTAGGTTGGATATTAGGAAAAACTATTTCACTAGGAGGGTGGTGAAGCACTGGAATGGGTTACCTAGGGAGATGGTGGAATCGCCTTCCTTAGAGGTTTTTAAGGCCCGGCTTGACAAAGCCCTGGCTGGGATGATTTAGTTGGGGTTGGTCCTGCTTTGAGCAGTGGGTTGGACTAGATACCTCCTGAGGTCCCTTCTAACCCTGATATTCTATGATACACTGCTCTGAGCTGATCCAGTGGTGCAAACAGTTTGGGCCAGTCTCAAACCAGGGCCTGTCTGGCCTGGGGAAGGACACGACCAGAAATGGCACCTGATGTGGGCACCATGCCTGGCTGTTCCTGACAAAATATTCAGTGCACCAGGTAATGCTATTTCCATTACAGCTCTCATTAGGCTTCAGAGCCAACACCCCGGAGCTGGCTGAAGGCTGTTCCCAGGTCTCCGGGGCTCCGTTCTGGTCTGGCTGCGCACAGGCAGCTGCCGCAGCACACACACAGTGGGAAGCTTTGTTGTGCAGCCACTACGTTGTTTTTAAAATGCATTTTGTAAAGGTTGAAATGCTTCAGCCAACACAGAGAGGAGCCTGGGACTAGAGGCCTCTCACCAGATCAGGGCCCAGCTCAAGTACCTGACCTTGGCATAGATACGTTTCCGCTTGGTGCGGGCGACTCGCTGGGGACTCAGGAGGAAATTCCTGCGTGCAGGGGCAGCAGCAGCCAGGGACCCCCGTGAGAATGGCACAGCAGTGCGAAGATGGGGGGAGAGACTCAGACCCTTCGGAAGAGCCGTGGGGTCATCTGCTTAAAGTGCCACATTGTCGGGTCTGCTTGCTGCACTGCACCCTCTGCTGCTGGGGTGGGGGAGTATTAACTAACTGTGATCACTGGGTCAATGAAATAACTTTACCCTCCTCCCCACCCCCAGCTTGGGAACAATCTCAGTGGATGCTGGGCGCTAATAAGAATATAAGAACGGCCGTACCGGGTCAGACTAAAGGTCCATCTAGCCCAGTATCTGTCTACCGACAATGGCCAATGCCAGGTGCCCCAGATGGAGTGAACCTAACAGGCAATGATCAAGTGATCTCTCTCCTGCCATCCATCTCCATCCTCTGATGAACAGAGGCTAGGGACACCATTCTTACCCATCCTGGCTAATAGCCATGTATGGACTTAGCCACCATGAATTTATCCAGTCCCCTTTTAAACATTGTTATAGTCCTAGCCTTCACAACCTCCTCAGGTAAGGAGTTCCACAAGTTGACTGTGCGCTGCGTGAAGAAGAACTTCCTTTTATTTGTTTTATTTTATTTGCTGCCTATTAATTTCATTTGGTGACCCCTAGTTCTTGTATTATGGGAATAAGTAAATAACTTTTCCTTATCCACTTTCTCAACATCACTCATGATTTTATATACCTCTATCATGTCCCCCCTTAGTCTCCTCTTTGCCAAGCTGAAGAGTCCTAGCCTCTTTAATCTTTCCTCGTATGGGACCCTCTCTAAACCCCTAATCATTTTAGTTGCCCTTTTCTGAACCTTTTCTAGTGCTAGAATATCTTTTTTGAGGTGAGGAGACCACATCTGTACACAGTATTCGAGGTGTGGGCGTACCATGGATTTATATAAGGGCAATACTATATTCTCAGTCTTATTCTCTATCCCCTGTTTAATGATTCCTAACATCCTGTTTGCTTTTTTGACCGCCTCTGCACACTGTGTGGACATCTTCAGAGAACTATCCACGATGACGCCAAGATCTTTTTCCTGGCTCGTTGTAGCTAAATTAGCCCCCATCATGTTGTATGTATAGTTGGGGTTATTTTTTCCAATGTGCATTACTTTACATTTATCCACATTAAATTTCATTTGCCATTTTGTTGCCCAATCACTTAGTTTCGTGAGATCTTTTTGAAGTTCTTCACAATCTGCTTTGGTCTTAACTATCTTGAGCAGTTTAGTATCATCTGCAAACTTTGCCACCTCACTGTTTACCCCTTTCTCCAGATCATTTATGAATAAATTGAATAGGATTGGTCCTAGGACTGACCCTTGGGGAACACCACTAGTTACCCCTCTCCATTCTGAGAATTTACCATTAATTCCTACCCTTTGTTCCCTGTCTTTTAACCAGTTCTCAGTCCATGAAAGGACCTTCCCTTTTATCCCATGACAGCTTAATTTACATAAGAGCCTTTGGTGAGGGACCTTGTCAAAGGCTTTCTGGAAATCTAAGTACACTATGTCCACCGGATCCCCCTTGTCCCGCTAGATCCCATAGGTGGGCATCCTGCCCCATTAAAGTTACTCTGGGCATCTGTGTGAGCTCCAGAAGGAGTTAACTCTCTCCTGGCTGGAAACCAATGGGAGCTTTTTCCCCCCGTTACGCAGTGACACGCATGGGCAGCGTCTCCCATCTCACTGACTCTGGCTGCCAGGCCCTGCACTGAGCTGTGACACAGACAGCGGGGCCGGGCTCCGTCTCCACACAGGGAAGCTGTTCTGGGCACTGCCCACAAGGCTCTGACTCGTGCCTGCCCAGAGTTAGCATCTGACACCATTACACGTGCTGAACTTCTCAGGCCTCGTGTCTGGCTCACACCCCGGCCAAAGGAAATGGGGCTGAGATGCTGTTCTATGGGGAGCTTCTCATTTCTTAGGCCTGAATCACGTCCTGCTTGGCGAGAGCCCGGGGGCACTATTACGTGAGGTTCATTTCCACGTCTCTGACTTGGCATGATGCTGTGCAGCGTCATGCTGGGGCTTGTGACGCTCTCCCAGGCGGTGAGCAAAGGAGCGACACTAGAGGGTGGGAGATTCTCACTGCCCACATCTCTGGCCCCCATGTGGCACACAGGGAGTGCAGCTGCGATGCCACTCCATGCCCTGAAAAAAGAACAGGAGTACTTGTGGCACCTTAAAGACTAACAAATTTATTGAAGCATGAGCTTTCGTGAGCTACAGCTCACTTCTTCGGATGCTTCTTCTTCATGCTTCAATAAATTTGTTAGTCTTTAAGGTGCCACAAGTACTCCTGTTCTTTTTGCGGATACAGACTAACACGGCTGCTACTCTGAAACCTGTCTCCATGCCCTGAGGGTCCCAGGGCTCTAGCTGGCTCCCATCCTGCACACAGGAAGTGTCCAGCACAGGAGCTGTACATGTTAAAGGTGCCAACTGAGCTGAATGCTCTGCGGTTCCCTAGTCTCCACACGGTGATTTATCTGAGCCCAAGGCGCCTGTCCTGAGGTGCCCAGTCCCCTTGGCCTGGCCCACGTCCCACCCCGAGCGCGTACAGCTGGGACACAGCGGGCAAGTGGCTCCCTCTAAGCGCCGTTCCGTGAGCGGCTGCCATCTGTGCTCCTGCTGGACTCCTCTCCTGTGGATGAGCGTGTGCTGAGCGCTGACACGGCGGGAGATCCAGTGGCTCATCCTGTTTTGCTGTTACCTGTGCTGAGTTTCTCCCTGGTCTTGTGTCTGGCTCTAGCACGAGGTTTCTCAGGGGTGCGCAGCCCCCGTGTATACAGAGTGAATGATTCATGCTGGATTAGTCAGGGCCTGTCCTGAGCTGCTCTAATGACGTTGCTCTGTGGAGCACTCACAATATGGCCCGTGAGCCTTTCACATGGGCTGGCTCCCAGCGGGCAGGTCTGGCTCACATCCTGCAGGCTGGCAGCTTTGCTGTTTCAGCTCCATCCCCACGTGCGGCTGCCACCTGTGCTGACCTGCTCCTTACTCACCACTGGCAGGGAGGGATTAGGACAGGCCATTGTTCCATGTGCCGGGCTCCTCAAGCCTCCAGCCTTACCCGGTCCCAGGTAAGCTGAGAGGAGCCCAATCTGTCTGCCTCCGATCACACCTCTGGCTCTTATCCTGTGGAGGCAGTGATGCTGGGACTCTGGGAAATATCCAGAGCCTCTCATTTTTCACATGCTTCCCGGGGGGATGGTGACACACTGAGCTGGCTATGTGTATTTTCCCCATCACTGCTGGTGTGCCTTGGACCCTCCCTCCAAGAAGCAAACAGCCTGTCACCATAATCTGTCAGACTCCCAGAGGGGGGAGGGATAGCTCAGTGGTTTGAGCATTGGCCTGCTAAACCCAGGGTTGTGAGTTCAATCCTTGAGGAGGCCACTTAGGGATCTGGTGCAAAAAAATTGGTCCTGCTAGTGAAGGCAGGGGGCTGGACTCGATGACCTTTCGAGGTCCCTTCCAGTTCTAGGAGATTGGTATATCTCCAATTATTACCTTATTACCTTAGCATGCCAGGGATGCACTCAGTGCCTCACAGCCATTAAGTCATCTTCCCAACATGCCTGCGAGCAGAAAAGAGACAAACACCGATCATTTCCTGCAGCACTGGAATGCAGCCACCTCTGGGCTGGAACGTAACAGCTGTTAGCAGTGCACAGCAGCACTAGGCAATGGTTAATGGGCAGGAAGCAGAGACGAACACACTATCCATTGGAAAGGGCGGGGAATTTAGGGAGGTGACTGGAATGGAGCTGGACTTTGCTCAGGACACAGTCACCGGAGTTTCTGCCCGTTCCCCTACAGAATGCACCAGGGGCTCTCTAATGACCATGAGGGGGCAGGACCTTTGGTTTTACTGCTCATTTGGGAGATGGCATCTCTGACCCTTTTGGGGGTTACCCGAGGTGTCTGGGGTGACTCACTACCACCCGCTTACAGCGGGAGGGAGCTCTGGCTGTGCCCCCAGGGGAAACACGCCCCAGCCATAGGCTACAAGCAACGCAGGCACTCGGCTCCGGGAGCCCCACTCTTTTCCAATGCAAGTTACACCCCCACTTTGCTGCATGGCTGGTGTCCAGTGATAAGCTCTGCAAGAACTCACCAGTGGGGAGAAGCTTGTCAATAAGTACAGACAGTAGATTGCACCTTAGGTTTTACCTTTACCTGTAACCTCATGTTTCCAAACCCTTCTCATTGCTGGTATCTGAATCTCTATCGCTCTGTTAAATGAACTTCACATTGGTTTTACTATAAACCTGTCTAAACGCCTTGTGCTAAGGCGTCTGTTGCCCGGAGGTGTACCCAGTGAACTGGGGTGCCCTGTTTCCATGGAGGCAGCAGACTGATGTACATTGCTGGTGTCCATGAGATCAGGCACTGGGCACTCGAGTGTAACAAAGTGGGGTGTACAAGTTACTAGGGACAGGGTGGGGCTCGGGGAGCCTAGAGCAGTGTGCTTGTCTTCAGAGATCCCAAGGCCAGAAGGGGCCATTGTGACCATCTGTCTGACCTGCCCCACCATAATGCCAGGCGCAGAGCTTTTAGAAACACATCCGATCTTGTTCTAAACATTGCCAGGGATGGAGAATTCACCACGACCCCTGGGAAATTGTTCCAGGGAGCTTCAATTTCCAGCCCTTGGATTGGGTTAAACCTTTCACTGTTATCCAGTATCTGTTCCCCGTGTAGATACTTCCTGTTACCGGCAGCCAGCGGCTGCGGACAGTTTCCTCGGGTGGGGCACAGACGGGGTCCCTCCCGCTGTGAGCAGGCAGTACTGATTCACCCTAGACACCTCAGGTAACCCCCAAACAGCCTCACAGCATCCGAAACAGCACAGTGACACCTACCACCATTGGGTCTGTGCCGACGCAGAGGTCAGAGCGCCACCTACTGGCTAACGAACACCCCTTCCTACAGTGCTAGCTGTTCGTGGGCGCTCTGGCATCCAAATACTGACACATACTCATGGACCTAATGCCCAGGGCTGCACAACTGCAGGTCATAGTATGACGGGGTGGGGGAGGGAATACCTTTTATTGCATAAGAGACAAGCTTTTGTGCTTACGCAGAGCTCTGCAGGGCTGGGTCAGGTGTGCTGAGTGTTCTGAAGACCAGAAGAAGAGCTTTGTGCAAGCTCAAAAGCGTATCTCATGTTCCAAGAAACGATCTTACCTCCCCCACCTTCTCTCGCTCAGACGCTGGGACTGACACGGGTACAACACCACTGCCTCCAGGTCACAGTCTGGTCAGCTTAGATGCACTGAGCTGCCCCACTCGCAGACAGAGTTGTACCGTTGAGTTTCCGATGTATTGTGTCCAAGTCACGTCCTCCAATGAGTTCTGCACCCTACGCGGCTCCTGCCTCATGTCCTACCTGCGTGGCTCTGGCTTGCTCCCAGGAAGGCCCATCTCTTCCTCTGCCTTTCACTCCTTTCCATAGAGTCAGCCCAGCCCCCAGCCCCAGAAGAGGGGCAGGCAGTGGGGGCATGTACAGTCATTCCACAGGGGTGACTGGATAATAGGGGCCAATCCTGCAGTTGCTCAGCATCCAGATCTCCTATTGACCTCAAGGAGAGGGGGAGGTACAGACCCAAGCTCCTTGGATCTGAACTGTGCCTTAGTACAGCGCTGTGCACACGCAGCCACAGGGCTGTCATTCTCACCTTGTGCTCCAAGGAGCTCACGCTTCCCACAAGGGGTGGATGGAGCTGGGGCTCGGTGGTCCCACACTTTCTGTGGGAGACCCATGAGTTTCTACGGATTAGCACTCACAATTGCAAGAAAACCTCCCGCATGGGACCCAACGCAGGCCTGAGTCTGCAGACAGACTGGACCGATAGTTCTGAAAGGCAGGAGTTGCTCCATTCAGAGCAGCGGCACGTTAACTCTGGAGCCTAGTGATGACACAACGGGAACATGTTAACTATCACTTCTGGTCAGTTTCGCCGAAACACCCAGTGGCTCTGGGATTGTGGACAGCGCTTGAGTAGAATAGTGTCGCTGTCCCCCTTGCCCTGCCCACTCCCAATCTGAGCCCTAGCTCTCAGCCCATTGGAATGGCCCACCCAGGGGTGGCTCTTGGTGCCTGAACTAAACCGGAGCGTGTCGCCCTCCCAGCCCAGGACCAGCTTCCGGCTCTCACTTTAGTTCCAGCTGGGCTGCAGTCTCTGGCAGGGAAACTCCTCTTGCTCCCCCAAGTACTAACGAGACTTTAGCCTCAAATGCCTTTCGCTTTAGCTGCCAAGTTATTTTTCATAGACCCGACGTTCCTGATAGGAGACTCCCCCAACGTGTCCATCGCCCTGGGGGGTGCACACACTTATTTCTCCTTTTCAGGTTACCTTTTGGCTCTCCACTTATCTCCTGGATCTCAGAGCACATCAATCCCAGAACTCTGCTTTGCCCAAGGAAGGAGTGGCTGGAAGGGGAGTATGGGGGGGGGGGAGGAAGGGGTTAAGGGAGGATAGAGTGCCTGACTGCTAATCTAGAAGGATCCCACATGTTCCCAGGCTTCTCCTCATTAGCCTGTGCTCTGCGGGTGACCTTTCCATAGGAAGCAGCCCTCTGTTAATGACGCAGAGGCTCCAGATTGCGTTTTCTGCTCTCAGGATGCTGCCAGGCAATAGGCTTGTTAGCCAGAGCTTGGCGTTTTGTAATAAATCTGGCTGAATTCAGAGGAGGGGAAAAGGGAGGGGGTCGAGGAGGGGAAATCGCCAGAGTCACACGGTGGGCAGATGAGAAAGAAAGGGGAAACAACTCTGCCATAGAAAACCCGAAGCAGTGTTCTACCACTGACGCCCCTGGACTTCCACTGGAACGGCCTGAGCTGTGTGTAGCAGCTGTTGGAGGGCCGGCAGCTAGTGGCAGACCTGCTGTCCCACCTGCAAGGCACGGGCAACACAGCCCCATGGCTTTGTCAGCTGGCCAGAGCCCTGCTGAGCCACAAGGACAACCCCGGCCCTGACATGGCTCTGCTAACGGCTCCTATGCTGGGGCAGGCGAATCGTCCAGTGATAAAAGGCTGGGAGACTCCCTCACCCCTGCACTGATGGGAGAGGCCATCTCTGCCAGCAGCACGGTGGGTAGCTCCTCTCCGCTCTAGTATTAGAGCAGAGGTTCTCAAACTGGGGGGTGTGCCCTGCGGGGGGGATGCAGAATGTATTTAGGAGGGGAGGGCATGAGAAGCTTTAGGAATAAAAACACGTACTGTGCACCTTTTACTCACAGCAATGAATAACCAGCAAAGCTGATTCCTCCAGACACATCAGAGGGGTCGACTTACATTGAGAAATCCCACGTTTTTCATGGTTGGTCAGGGCATAAAGAGCAAATGTTGTGGATGTGTTCACAGGTGCCACCCTTACTTCTGCGCTGTGCTGGCGGTGGCACTGCCTGCAGAGCTGGGTGCCCGGCCAGCAGCTGCTGCTCTCCAGCTGCCAGATCTGAAGGCAGCAGCGAAGTAAGGGTGGCAATACCATGAACCCCCCCACAATAGATTTGTGACCCCCTTTCGGGTTGGGCCCCCCAGTTTGAGAAATGCTGGTTTACATCAAAAACAACCAATGATCTTGTCTTCAGGTACCAGGGGATCTCCAGATAGCTGTCTCGAGCATCCAACCCAGAATGGAATTGCTCTGCTCCAAAAAACAGATGCCCCCATCACACTAGTAACAACAGTGTGACGGCAGGAAGCAGTGTCTCATTTAACACTGACATTGCTATATAGTTAAACGGTGCTGTTTGAATCCATGCCTTAGTGTTTTTAATATTTACTGAGAGTTGCATGTTGACTATTTTTTTATCGGCATATCTACTTGTGTGGCAGGGGGGCAGTAAGCTGCTACAGACACAAGGGGGTCACGAGCAAATACGTTTGCGAACCACGGGGCAACGGGTGCGAGGGAGGTATTTGCAGGGCGGCTCATTGCGAAGACGCCCAGCCTCCAGATCTGCCTGTAATCGTGATACAAGAGCCTAGTCCCTGCAGGAAGCAGCTGCCCCTGTTCCCCTCCCTCCGTGACTCACCAAACCTGGTGACAAACTGCTGTTCAGGGGCATGGCGACCCTGCACCTGGTCTCAGCCCCCTCCTGCACCCCCTCGGCTGGCCCTCCCCAGCTGGGCTTGGAGATACCTGGGGAAGGGTGATAGGCCCCCAGGTTCCTGGGTTGTCCCGTCAACATGCTGCACTCTGCACATAGGGGGGGACTGGGAGGGATGGGCAGGCCCAGAAACACTTGCTGCTTGGGAGGGTGAATGGAGATTTACTGTGGTTGGACTAAAGCCATCACATGCAGGCACTTCCCCAGGTGTCGCCTTAGCCTGAGTGGGTAGAGCTCTCCTCTCTGCACAGGGCTCACCCACATCGCCCGTCAGCCCCTCTCCGCTGGACCACGGCAATGCCGTCCATCTGGGCACGAAGCCTTCAGCACCTAGGAAACTCCAGCGAGTTCAGAACACTGCAGTTCGGCTCCTCAGGAACCCAGACTACCGCGAGCACATCGACCCCGTCCTCCCCCCAACACACGCAGCTGTCCCATAGAACAGAGTCAGGTTCATGGTCTCAGTCCTTAGCTCCAAGCCTGGGCCCAGAGAACCAAGAAGACTGACTAAGGCTCCAGGAGGAAGCCTTTGGTGGACAACTTCCCTCCTCTGGCCCCATGGAATAAAGACAAAGCTCGTCTGTGTGAGAAACAGAACTTCCTCTGGGGCCAGCCCCAGCCTGTGGAGCAAACTCCCCCGGGGACTAAGGACAATCCTACACCTCCCCACCTCCTGCTCCATGTGCCAGAGGCATTCCCTGACTTTGTCTTCTCTAATATACATTGTGTGTGTGTGTGTGTGTGTGTGTGTGTGTGTGTGTGTGTGTGTGTGTGTGTGTGTGTGTGTGTGTGTGTGTGTGTGTGAAAACAATCCAAACCCCAGCACTCCCCTGTACACACGTCTCTCCCCAGGAGAGGCAGCGAGAACAAGCCCATGACAGATGTTAAGTCACTCGTTTAATGCATGGCTGGGCAGTGCTCAGACACGGCGGTGATCAGTGCAATATGAAGGTAGAACAAAGACACACACATACACCCCACCTTGCACTGGAAGCTTCCAGGGAAAGGTTCAGTCGACCCCTCCATGCCGCTGTCAAGCACTGGGGGGCTCTTGCCCCAATGAGCAGTTCCCCACACGGCCCAGGTTGGAACGACACCTCCCGTTCTAACAAAGACACCACACTGCTTTCGCGCGGCCTCTGGGATCTGAAGATTGCCAGGCTCTGCATGAATAAATACCAGCATTGAATGTCTGACCTCACGCCTCCATGACCCCACATCACTTCCTTGTGCAACCAGCACCCTCAGCACTTCCCATGACAGTGCGCTCAGATACCCTTTTAAACCTGCGATTTTATGGAAAATCTCTAACGTTTTGATTCTGGTCCTGGAATCTCAGCCCTTGTGTGATTGCCATGAGGGGGGGTTCCAGTCACAGGCAAAACTCCCGTGTGCTGATGGAAAAAGCCCTGGCTTCAGGGTCCTGTCGCTACTGTCTGTGTCTGGGGAGCAGGTGTTGGCAGTGGGCATGAGGGTTTCTCTTGGGCAGCTGCTCCCTGGGACTGTTGAATTGGCACAGGGGTTGGCATTTGCCTCTGGATCCCATTTCTTCCAGTGCTAACTCCTCACCAATGGCTGATTAGGGCCCTAGAAGTGTAATTCAGTCTTTCGGGCACTGGCCTAGTGGCTGTGCTGCTCTCTGGTGGCCGCTATCATTGATTTTCAGGCTAATACCCGAATAGCTGAGTCTGTAGCCAGCGACTGGCATCTCCATCTGATTCATCTTGTTGGATTCCTCAAGCCCGAGATCTTCTTTGCCTCTGTGCTGCTTTGCCCCTGTGGGCTGGGATTCTGGCTCAGTTCCTGGCTGGGAGCGCTCACAAGGAATTAGAAGATGCTGGTGAAGGACTTCACTTTAGTTTGCACCGGTTCCTCTTTCAGGCTTCACCTTATAGACAGGATCCTCTCCCCTTCTCTCGTCCACAACATAAATTGTGCCCTCCCAACACGAGCTGAATTTCCCCAGGCCCCCAGGCTCAGGCAGGTTTCTTAGCAGGCCTCTGTCTCCTGCGGGCAAAAGAGCTTCCCACTCCTAAGACACTTTTTTCTTGATGCTGATTTCCTGCTGTTTGCCCCCAGTCGTTTCCTAGGCTCTTGCAGGCGTTCTGGCCATCAGGCTGTGTAGCTGACCTGCCTGTTCTCCTCCTTGTTCTGCACAAAGTAAAACAGAGCTCTCGATGGAGACCCACCATGCAGCCAGAGAAGTGGAGAGTAATTTGCACCGCTTGGTTTATATAGTCCTTCCACGGCGACTGCTGCTCCCCAGTTGCTTTGCTAATAGGGCCCTACTGTAGCTTTCAGCTGGATTGCCTTGTAGACAGTGGGTGGCAGGGAGCTGTGTATGTCACCATACGCACACAGCCTCCTGGACAGCTGATCCTCAGATGCCTTCCCCTAGTCTCAGTGGGTCTTTTTAATGTGAAGGAGAAAGCCTCAGTATGTTTTATAAGCAGCTGTTCCGCCTGATTTATTGGCTGTTGGGCAGGCCTTTGTTAGCTGAGTTGGGCTGTTATCACGGCAGTGGATTCACTCCCCACCCACATCCTGGCGACATGTAGACACTCAGTGTGGAGGAGCGGCAAGGGGGTGCTGTGGGAATGCTTTGCATGGGCGCTTTTCCTGACCAGAGCGTGTTTTCCATTTAATGCACACACACATTGCTAACATAACGATCTCCTTCTTCCTCCTCCCCCAGAGCCAAGAGACCATCTCTTGTTGAATGAAATCCACGGACACTCCTGAAGTGAGCCCTGTTCTCATGTAAACAGTGTCAGCCCAATGGCCCATGTGGTTCATGTAGCACACACTGGGGTTTGAATCCTACCAGTCTGTATGGGCGTTCTCCCTTCCTAATCCTAACTCTGCCCTAGTCTCGTATCAGGTGTCTTCTAGCCGGGTTCTCCTCATAGCTCAATGTCCTGCTGAGCTCCTCAGCTAAACTCCCTCAGGGTAGGGCTTCTCCCCCTGTATCCTATCAACTGGCTAATGGGGGTGGGGAATAGAGTGAGGGGCATCAGCCCTTCCTTCTTCCTTTTCAGGGACCCGGTGAACTTTCCCCTCTGGCTGGGCTTGTATATATCAATCATGAGCATCCCCTGAACACTCCTGGGTGCTCTGCAAGATCTGTCCCTCCATATTCAGGGATGTCTGGGGAAGGAAGTCTGCACTGATGTTAGCTTTCCCAGGCCTCTTTCTGCAAAGCAAAATTTGCTAGTTCTGGCACCCACCATTAGTCTGGGCCACTGAGCTTTGCCATAGTGATGACATATGTGATGGGGCTGTTGTCTCTGTAGATGAAAGAGGGTAGAGAAACACAACCTAAATTGTCCAGAAACAGCCCATTTCAAAGCCAGGCTTCTAAGTGCCCTGACTGCAAGCTGTAGCATGGGTAAGTGATCATAACTTGTAGACTGTTACAAGCTATCCCCTGGCCACTGACACAGCATTGCACTAGCCCCTTGGAGGAAGCTCTAGTGTGTAAAATAAATGGCTGGTTGAAGTGGTGATAGGCAGTGACAGGAAGTTGTGTGTGCCTGTAAACTGTTCACCAGATGCCCCAAGGTCTCTTACTGGGTTTCTGTCCCATGGACTTTCTGGACCAAACGTAAGTGTAAATGTCTCTGGTTCCTGCCTTCTGACTCTTCTTCTATTCATTAGGTACTTTCAAAAGCTCACAAAAGGGTTTATCAATGCAATGCATAGATGTCCTGGCCTCATGGGAGTAGCCCAGGACATCTATTAGTGATTGTATCTCTTGGGCTCTTCCGGGTCTCTTTTGCTGCACACTTTGAATGGCCATCACATCTCAAGGGTCAGCTCCAACTCCTCCATTCTATATAAACTCCCCAGGAGTCAGGGTCTGTATGGAAGTCATCAGACGTACCAAGATTTAACTTGACCCCATAGCCTTGAAATCTCTCAAGTGCTTTTCTTATATCTTCCATGCATTGGTCCAACCCCTTGTTATGTACCAGGATGCCATTTAAAAATGAAAATCACATTTCATTCCTGAAAGCCCTCAGGCACTCATCCCAGCAACACTAGAAAACTGCTGGTGTATCTGCCAAGCCAAAGGGAATGCAAGTGCACTCAGGTGTCCCCATGGTGTTACAAATGCAGTCAGCCTCTGGGCAGCCTCACTCATGAACCCTTGGGGATAAGCTTTACCGTGATCAAGTCCTCTGCCTCCCAAAAGCCATCTGCTATTGGTTGGGTTCTGGGTAGCGGGTATCTGGTATAGATTTATGGTGTAATTCTCCATAACCAACACACAATCTCTTTGTCCCAGCCATTTCCCATGCACAAGCCCCCCCATCTCCCCCACTCTCATTAGAAGGGATTGCCAGATGCAGAACCATTTCTGAGGATTAGCCAGGGACAAATTGTCTCCTCATTCTCTTGCCACTTGCTTGTTTGGAGGTTGTTCATTTTAAGGCCTGAGTCATCAGTAAACACTGGCGAGTGCAGTGTGGGTGGGTGAACAGGGAGAGAGCTGTGCAATCAGCAAAGCATCAAACCTCTGAAAGCAGTGGCCGGAAGCAACGAGCTAAATATTTAGATTCAGGGGAGTATTGGCTAATTACAGTATTTTTCTTTATAGAAAAAATTTACAAGCACATAAAAATAAATATTTGAGAACAGAATATACCAACGCACTGAGTCACTTGCAGCTCTAAATCTTTTGCCCGTTTTCCATCCCCACCCACCGGGCAAGCGGCTTCCCCATTTACGGTTTGGAAAAGGGATCTGCTGTTAATGAGCTACTCGGCAATGACGCTGGATCCAAAGTACATTCACAGATCACAGGCTGCTTGAGTGACGTGCATCCAAGCTGCATGGCAACGCTGTGGCTCAACCCAGCAGGGAGCACCTCCTGCTTTGGGCAGCCAGAGCAGGGCTGCCGTGGAAATCCACAGGAAGTAGTCCAGGTGCTTTGTAACATTGTAAGCCTGGGAGACATTCTGGTGCACAAAGAGCCCTGCACAGATGCACAGAGCAGCCAGAGAAGCACCAGACTGATGAGGAGGTGGCCGGCTGGATTCTGTGGAGTCCTTCAGTGCAGCACACACCTTGTCACTGGAGACAGAGGAAATAAAAATAAGTGAAGTCTGTCTAAGCTGTTACCACAGATTCTTCTCCAGGGGTTGGCAACCTTTCAGAAGTGCTGTGCCGAGTCTTCATTTATTCACTCTCATTTAAGGTTTCATGTGCCAGTAATACATTTTAACGTTTTTAGAAGGGCTCTTTCTATAAGTCTATAATATATAACTAAACTATTGTTGTATGCAAAGTAAATAAGGTATTTAAAATGGGTGCTGGCTGGTGAATCTTGCCCACATGCTCAGGGTTTAACTGATCGCTATATTTGGGGTCGGGAAGGAATTTTCCTCCAGGGCAGATTGGCAGAGGCCCTGGAGGTTTTTCGCCTTCCTCTGCAGCATGGGGCACGGGTCACTTGCTGGAGGATTCTCTGCAGCTTGAGGTCTTTAAACCACAATTTGAGGACTTCAATCACTCAGACATAGGTTAGGGGTTTGTTACAGGAGTGGGTGGGTAAGATTCTGTGGCCTGCATTGTGCAGGAGGTCAGACTAGATGATCATAATGGTCCCTTCTGATCTTAAAGTCTAGGAGTCTATGAGTAAGAAGCTTCATTTAAAATTAAATTAAAATGCAGAGCCCCCTGGACTGGTGGCTAGGACCCGGGCAGTGTGAGTGCCATTGAAAATCAGCTCGCGTGCCGCCTTCGGCACACGTGCCATAGGTTGCCTACCCCTGTTCTTCTCTCTCCCTATGTCCTTGCCCAGTGTCCTCCTGTGATGGCCAGGAGACAGGGACCCATCAATAAATAACAATAGTGCAGTTCCACTAGGGCTTGTGGGGAAGGGCTGTGGCTGCCGTCTTCTCCTGCTCTCGGTAGTCTGGTCTGTAATCTCAGCATGAGAGTGCCAGTCCCACCTGACTCCAGCCCTTCCTCTGCAAGACAGGCACTGCCACGCATGCACAGTCCCTCGGCCTAGCTCTGTGCATAGGCAGCAAGTGAAACACGGGGCTTTCATGTTTTTCTGTGGCGCTTTGGTGGCTTTTACAGCATGTGGCCAATTTCCTGTTTTCTGTGAGCTCTGTGAAAGCAATACCGACTGCAGGGCTAACCAGTGAGCAGCACTGCCTGTGATTTGCAGTTACACAGCCGGCATCCTGAGCAGGGTTCTTAGCACTGCCAATGAGCTCAGCTCTGCACAAGTCACAGAAGATCTGTTCTCTGCTCTAAGAAGCTAAAGAGCCAGAATTTAGAGGGATTCAGCCAAGGGGGAAACAAGCACCAGCCCGCTCCTTGTATAAATGGGAACGGGGGGGGGGGGAGAAGGTCCCAGCAGGAGGGAACAGCTGGTGATGGGAAAGGAGGACTGCTGAGAATTCAAGAGAAAGAGGATGGGAGAAGATAGCAAAGGAGAGGCTGCCACCAGCAGAGAGACAGCCCACTCAGCTCCCGCAGGGTGGATCCGAGCGTAGAGACGCTGCCCTTGCAGCTGAGCGGGGAGAGAAGAGAGGCATTATGAAAAGCAGACAAACCATTGAGACACAGACTTTCTCTCCAGGAAACAGATTGCAGCTGGGCATCCCCCTTCTGAAAGCAATTTCAGTGAAACCAGTGGGACTGAACACAAGCAGGAAGGCCCCTCAGTTCAAGGAGTGGAGCGGTGGCCTTCCTGCCCTGTTGGGGCTGCATATTTAAAGCCAGCTAGAGCCCTAGGAGGCACTTCCAGCAGCAGCTCGCAGCTGAAGGGGCAGCTAGCTCCAGTGGGAATCTCTCTCCTGGAGTCAGGCCCCCAGGCAATTCCTCATCGAAGGGTCAAAGGCAGGCTGGGTTTGTCACCCTCCTGAGGGTGAATGTATGGATCAGGAGAGCCCAAGACACTGATTTGACCTGGATTTATTGGGGAAATACAGGGTCATTAGATGGGTTTTTTCCTTCATATGTCAAATGGTGCTGTGGTTAATCAGCACTTCGGCCATGACTGCTGTAAGGTCTGAATGTGTTATGTACCTTGGGAACCAGAGCTCCGGAATGAAACCCGCTCTGCATTGCTGGGGGTGGGAGGGGAGAAATGCAGCAGGGGAGGCCTGCAGGGGGTCGGCCAACCTTTCAGTGGCAGTGTGTATATTTCTCAAATACTTAGGCTTATGCCACAGGTTTATGCACCCACCCCCCACCTCAGGGCAAAGTTAGCAGCAGTGGCGAGGCAGGGACTAGCTGTGGACAAGCCATTGCACCCTGTAATCCCCACCCCATGAGACTCAAAGGGCCCCCTCCACCATATGGCACCACCTGGGTTGAAGCACTTCTGGAGACCAGCCGGATTAGCACCGGGCAGGACCAACCTTCCCTTAAGCCAGGGAAAGGGCTGGGGCACGTTTGCTTTGTTTTGCTGAGCCAGCTCAACCATGGCTTGGTCCAGCCCACGTGAGGAGCCCTGGGCCACGCTAGCCCGCCTCAGGGTTCTCACTCCTCCTGGGGGTTCTGGGGATTGGCTCTCTTCCAGGTCCGACGCCTCCCCTTGTGGTCTCTCCCCCCGCTGTCCTCTCTCTCACTCTGCAGCCCTCCCCACTCCCCCAGGAGCTGCAGCTTCCTCTGGCCAGCTCACGCTGGGGTTCCCCTTCCAGGGTAGAGTCACATTGGACCTGCTGACCAGGCAATGCCACTCCTTCCGTGGCTGGGAGAGGACCCCAGGCCCACCCATTTCTCTGGGTCCCTGCCCAGGGACCCTACAACATGCAGCCACGGTCTGCTCGCTCTCTGGGCTGTTTCCTACTCACCTCCGACAGGCCCTCTTCTCCACCCTGCTCTTCAGGGTCCACCCTTCCCTCAGGGCCAGGCTCCCAGGGGCCTACTCTTGCCCTGGGTTCCCTCCTTCGCTCTCTAATGCACAGAGGGTGGCTGCAGCCTTCCTCACTGCAGCCCTTTCTGTTGCCAGCTTCCCGGCTTTATACTAGCCCAGCCCACACCTGCTCAGCTGAGCTTCATCCTCCAATCAGGGGTCCTGCCTCCAGTCTAATCCCCACATGTGGGACCTATCACATTGACCTGAGCTTCCTTAACCCCGTCAGGGTTGGTGTGGGGGGGGGTGAATGTCCCATCACATAGCCTCAGCAGTGCTTTCACACAGTCCTGAGGGGCCCGGAAAGACGCATTCCCTCCAGGTGCAGATGCACAAAAAATCCTGCTCAAACAGCAACAGGAAGGGGCGGGGGGGGGGGGGGAAGAGAGGCCTTTTAACAGGCAGTGGGACGTAAGGACATAAGAGCTGCGATACTGGGTCAGACCATGGTCCACCCAGCCCGGTATCCTGTCTCTGAGCTTCAGGAGAAGTGTGCAGAAGAGGGAACTTATGGAGTGAGCCCTCCCTGGCTTCCAGTCCCAGCTTCTGGCAATCAGAAGTTTAGAGTCTCTCGGCGCATGGGGTTGCATTCCTGCCCATCTTGGCCCTTAATGGACCTGTCCTCCAGGAACTGATCCAGTCTTTTTTAAACCCTTTGTACTTTCAGCCATCACAACCTCCTGTGCCAGTGTGTTCCATTTGTGGGATGGGGCAATGTGGGGGGTGATGACTCAATAGCACAGCGCCTCCTGCTGGTCGTCTCAGGAATTAGCTCTTTCCAGCCCAGAGCGCCCTCTGCAGGCCAGTATCTCACCTGCCGCTGGCCCCCATGTCCCTCCCGGACCCGGTGCCCTTCTATTTCTGAGTTCTAACCCCCTACAGTAACCTACAATTTGGGTCTCTCCACCTAGGGGAACCCCCAACCCTCTGTCCCCACCTTGCCTCAGTGGCTACTGCCAGTCATCGTCTAGCCCACTCTCCCTGGGGCAGACTGCAGCCCGTAAACCACTCATCATCGGCAAGGGGGGTTGGACCAGCTGCCTCTGCCTACCTCTGGGCTGCCTTCTGCAGCGCCAGTACCTTTTGTGGGCCCTTAACTAGGCCTGCAGCCTGAGGGTTTGTCAGGCTGGAGCTCCCCAGCTCCCTCTGCCCTTCCCCACCACTGCTCCACCTCAGGTACCCTGCTCAGCTCACAGGAAGCCAGGTCCTTCTCTCCAGGGCCGGCTCCAGACCCCAGCGCGGCAAGCACGCGTGTGGGGCAGCCCTTTCCCGGGGGGGCGGCAGGCTGGGCCGGCGGACGTGCCGCAGTCACGCCTGCGGGAGGTCCACCGGAGCCCCGGGACAACCGGACCTGCTGCAGGCATGACTGCGGAGGGGGCGCTCGTCCCACGGCTCGGCTGGACCTCCCGCAGGCATGACTGCGGCAGCTCCAGCGGAGCTGCCGGACCTGCGAACTGTCCGCAGCTGCGGGAGGTCCACTGGAGCCGCGCGACCAGCGGACCCTCCACAGTCATGCCTGCGGGAGGTCCGCTGCTCCCGCGGCTCGGGGGCGCCTCCCGCACATGACTGCTTGGGGCGGCCAAAAAGGTAGAGCCGCCCCTGCTTCTCTCTCAAGGAAGCTAGAGAGAGTGTCTGTCCTTTCCTTCTCGCCCACCACCCTCTTATAAGGGCCAGCTGGGCCCTGATAGCTCTGGCTACAGCTGTGGCTGCTTTGCCAATCAGCCCAGCTTCTCTCTGCCACAGCCCTCTCCAGGGCTGCTTTAACCCCCTCCGGGCCGGAGCGGGGTGACCACCCTGCTACAGGCAACCAGAGAAAGACACTGTATCTGTTATGCTTATAAGAAACACACAGAATCTTTTTCAGGGGAAAAGGCAATAGGCCGTGTTTATTGGAGATACAACAATTAGCATATGCATTCAATCGCACCACACACACACAAACACACTCCCGCCAGTCAATGTTATAGTTACCAATCCAGAGTCCGGATCAATCTAGTGGCCAGCAAGGTTGATCACAGGTAGTAGGAGCCAGGTTCTCTCGGTCGTGACACGATGCTCCAGGGAAGTCTTGGCAGGACAAACCCAAAGTTTCATGGCAAGGCCCCCTGTAAATATAGTGATTTTCCTTCACTGGGACCAATGAGTTTTGCACTGTTGTGCTGTAATCAATTGTCGTTTGACGAGTGCTTGTTTTCTTAAATTGTTCTTCTCATCCTTTATCTTGTTCTTTTATCAGTCTCTCAGGGAGTTACCTCATTCTAGTTTGGTTCACAGCTCTCTTGTCCCCGTTGATGGGTGCCAGCTACATCTTTTAGAGTTATCAATCTGCCCTCCTCTGACATCTCAATAGGGGCGTGTTGCAATCTCCTGGTGCCTTTACGTCTGTCCTCGATTCCTCCCTAGAACATCTGTTCCGGTGATGGCCTTCACACTTATCTTCTAACACACACATTTCTCAGTCACACACAAAACAGGATTGATTTACACAAAGCATTTGAACAGGAACATCAAATTGCAATGCAGGAGAAAACAATCATGGCGTTCTTTTACTTATTTCAAAATGCTAAACCTACAACAAAGCGGTGACCCTAAAGGTCTGTTACTGCCTTGAAATCAGCTTCAGACACAAGATTCTGGCACACTAGGCCATTCCGTTCTGCTTTCAGAAAGGGTGGCTGGCAGAATATGGTCAAATCATATCATACATCAATACATGCTACATTATTATACTTTATCCTTCATTCTAAATTATATAAAATACATAAAACATAAAATCCTAATACTACATATCCAAAGTGTGGGTCCACCATGGGTTCATATAGCGGCATTACGATATTTTTTATTTTATTTTCTATCCCTTTCCTAATAGTTCCTAACATACTGCTAGCCTCTTTGACTGCTGCTGTGAACTGAGTGTTGCCCAGTGGTGAGGGTCTATGGCTGCACTGCTCAGTGGAAAGAGCCTGTGGGGCTGGTAGTAGGGGAACCCGGCCCTCCTTGCTCCAGGGGGTTCAGACCCAGGGCCTATGACTAGCAGGTTGCACATGTGGCCTGGGGTGGAAGCCAACATGCCTGCTCCCTGGGCACTTCCTACCATAGCCTCTCCCCCTCCAAAGTCACAGCAGGGGCCAGTTTCTGGAGTCATGGGCAGGTGTCCTCCTGGCCAGGTGTCCTCCTGGCCATCATCCAGAGGTTCTTCTCCTCCAATTGAGGCTCTCTATTCCCAGTCTCCACGGGGCCTCTGGTGGCTCAGCAGCGGAGTCCAGTCCAGGCGGTGTGGAGCTCCCACAGCCTCTCTGCAGCTTCAGCTTCTCTGAGGAGGGGGCATTCTGGGCACAGAGCTGCTTATTAACCCTTGGTTCCCCAGTGTGGGGCTTACACACCCCATCAGAGGCATTGGTAGCAACTAACAACAGGCAGAATGTGGGAGAGAGGAAGCCAGACTACGTAATCCCACTGCCAAGGTGAGCTGGTGGCTCCTGAGCACCCTCTTTCCTCACCCAAAGGAGGGGGTGGCAGGGAGACCCCTACATTTCAAGGAAACAGACACATGGTAGGAGTGCGTGGTCATTCCTCCTCCTCAATCTCAGAGGGTGGCCACATCCGTTCATTCTCAGATCCCTCTCTAGGCAAAGATTAGAGAGGGGATTAGCAGTCTCTAAGGCCTTGGGCCCTCTACGCAGGGCCATGCAGCAGGTAGTCCAGGGCGCTGACTGCACGCAGGGCAGAGCAACAAAAGTCTAGGGGGCTCAGGCCCTCAGGCAGGGCACAGCACCAGTCTGACGTCCTGACTCTCATAGACTCATAGACTTTAAGGTCAGAAGGGACCATTATGATCATCTAGTCTGACCTCCTGCACAAGGCAGGCCACAGAATCTTACCCACCCACTCCTGTAACAAACCCCTAACCTATGTCTCAGTTATTGAAGTCCTGATGGCAGTCAAATGCAGGCCTCCTGGCCTAAGGGGTGGGGTTGGCAGCAGAAGGTAGGGGGACCTGGGCCCACCCTACTCCACTGGGTCCCGGCCCAGGGCCCAAACGGTGGTGGAGTGTTCCACCATTGGCTCAGCAGGGATCTGCCCAAAACACGCTGACCTATATTCAGGCAACAACACAACCAGACTATCATCTGGTATCCCTGGGCTGCTTCCTACGCTGCCCCTCAGGATGTGCCTGTATCTCAGGATTGTCCTCTGTATCCTTGGGGTACACCACCAGCAGCCGTCCCAGCAGCTACTTGGCTTCTCCGGTGGCAGGCAGATCAGGCAGCTCCGCCCAGTCCTCAGCACTGCAGGCGTCCTCTTCAGGCTCCAGCCCCAATGGTGGGCGGGAGGCATCTGTCACCTTTGGCAGCTCCAGCCTGATTGATCAGCTGGGCCTGACTTTTATACTTCCTGTCCCACCCCTCTGCTTTCGTGGGGGTGTCCTGGCTCTGCCCACCAATCCCTCCCGGTCAGTCTCAGAGGGCGAGGATGCCCCCTCACTACAGTATGAGGACTCTGAGGCAGGGTCTGTTTTTCAAGGACAATTCCCTGCCCTGTTTTATTCCTGGTGCAAAACCCAAGATGTGGATTATACCCCTTGGTCTGATCAGTGCTTGGGAAATGGACTTCCTATGTTAGTCAGTAGGTGCTAATTTCTGCAGGAGGATTAGCACACCTGTGGGACATGACATCACAAACGGGTTGGCAACCCCGCAGCTCAGCTTTCAAGTTACTGTGCGGTCATTATCCCACCCCATGCTGCCTGTCCAAACAGGCCTGATTCCCATTTACCCTGCTCAGTGTCAGGGCAAAAAGACCAAAAGGGAGGGGGGGGGAGGGGAAGTGATAATCAGGTTTGATGTTTTTAATGTAAAAAACTAGGAAAAAAATCCCACCTGCCTTTGTTTTTAAAGGGAAAACAAAAAAAAAAGGTTTGATGCCATCTTCACACACTAGAAAGGGGGGAGAGAATGGAAAGAAAATACAAGGTACTAAAGGGCTCTAGTAGAGAAAGGCAGAACAAATGGCTGGAATCTGAAGCCAGATAAATTCAAATTAGAACAAAGATGCAAACTTGTACCAGTGAGGGTGATCAACCAGTGGAACAAACCCCCTAGGGAAGTGGTAGATTCCCCAGCTCTTGACGTTTCAAATCAAGACTGGCTGATGCCTTTCTGGGAGATATGCTCACGAGTTATTGGGCTCAACACAGGAATAACTGGGTGAAATTAAAAAAAATTAATGGCCTGTGCTGTACCAGAGGTCAGACTAGTTGTTCTAATGGTGCTTTCTGGCCTTAAACTCTATGAATTTATTAATACTATGGGTGGTGCAAGTAGTGACACTATACTGAAGGTCATAGGCCTCGACTCCATGGGTGCTGCAGGCCTGGAGCACCCATGGGGAAAAATTAGTGGGTGCTCCACTCCCACCAGCAGCCAAGCTCCCCCTGCCCCCCCTCCTTCCCCGAGCATGCTGTGTCCCCGCTCCTCCCCCTCCCAGCGCTTCCCACCCATCGCCTAACAGGTGTTTGGCAGTGCTTAGGACTTTCCGGGAGGGGGAGGAGGTGGTAAAGAGGCGGGGCAGGGGCGGGGACTTGGGAGAAGGGGGTGGAATGGGGGCGGGAAGAGGGTGGTGCAGGGGCAGGCAAGGATGGGGCTGGGGTCGAGCACCCACAGGGCAGAGGGGAAGTTGGCACCTATGCTGAAGGTTGCCCACCATTTTCTATTATAAGACTATGTTTCAGTTGCTTATAACTTTGCCAAACGTAAACCATTTGGGCTGAAATCCTCCGTACCAGGTCTGTGTCTCAGGCTAATTTAAAATTTCAGATAAAGTGGTTCAGGCATTTCAGCTAATGAGGGGGGAAATGCACTGATTTGTCCATGTTAATTGTTTTTTTTACAATCATTTGGCCGAGAAACTTTAGTGCCACTATGCTTTGGAGCAGGGACATAAAATTGGCAGGAGGAAATACCCTGGTGGCAGGGATGTGTCTTTTGCCGCTCCTGTGACAAACCACACAAATTTGGTCAAATTTTAAGTCTTTGAAAAATCTCAGTTTGCCCATACTCAGTTGAGACCTGTTAGAGTTTTGCAGCTAAATTCTCCAAAGATTCAATCTGCACTGAGCATGCTCCATCCCCTCCCTGCTTCTATGTACACCCAGATTGTGAATGAACCATTCCCACAAAGTGATGGAGTGTGCTCCACCCTGGCCTGCACAGGCTGAGCAGGGCTTTCCCTGTGATTTCCCGTCCTGGCTTCCAGAGATTGTTGTGATGTCAGACACTGGACCAGAGGGAAATCAGGGAGACCATCTCTCCTGTGCTCTCAATGCCTCCCTGCTGGTGTCCAGACAGTGAGGAGGAAGAGGGGAAGGAAGAAAGCCCCTTATTCAAATGAGGCGGGCTGAGGGGGGGGGGGGGGATAAGGGTGGGAGCAGGAACCAGAATGGGGGATAGAGGCAAGAACAAGGGGGAAGAGTCAGAGACAGAGGGAAGAAGACCAGAAGGGGGATAGAAGCAAGAGTGAGGAAAGGGGGAAGGAGAAGACTGGGGGAAAGATAGAGACAGGGGTTAGGGGAACCATGGACAGGAGCTGGGGACGAAAAAGGGGTGGCTAGAGCTGGTGAGAGGGCAAGACAGGAGCAGAATGGGACAGGAAAAAGTGAGGCGAGAGGCAGAATGCTCTGCAACCACTGGACATGCCCCCCCCCCCCCCCCGGAATCTAGAATTAAACCTGGATTCCTGAGCCTTGGCATTCCTTTGTTGTCAGCAAATAGGCATGAAACCCAAATGTGATGGCAGGTCCACACAATAGATAGATAATAGCCTTCTACTGCTCTGTTACTCTGTTAGCTTAAATGGCAGAAGACTGGGCTGTGAATCTAAAGGTCTCACCCTTGCTCATGAGCCATGTGGGGGATTGTGACAGGGTGTGCCCCCCCCACTCACCTTGAAGGGGTTAACAGAGGGACCAATTCACTTATTAGGCTGAAAGGAAAGCCCTAATTAGGGGAAGCTCACCTATGTAGAAACAGATGAGGCGTCTATAAAGCCAGGGAGCTGGTGGCAGAAAGAGGCTGCAGAGAAGTCGTCTGCAGTCACTCCCTGGGGGAAGGGAGGTATGTTTGGGGCTATAGAAATTAGTCTGCAGTTACTCCCTGAGAGGAGGGAGTTTGGCCTGGTAAACCCAGAGTGGGGGAGCTAGGTGGTGTAGGAAAGGCTCAGGGAAAAGGCAGCAAGGTTCAGGATGGCGCAGACCTTGTCTACTGATTAGAGAGTCCCTGAGCCAAAACCCAGAGCAGAGGGTGGGCCTGGATTCCTCTACCAGCCATTGGGGAAGTGGCACCATGGGGCAGCGAATGGGAAGACTGCCTGAAACTTCTGGTAAGGAAAGACTCCGATACCTGGAAGGGGGAAACATGCACAGTGACCTGGCCGGAGGGCAAGTCACAGAGAGGGAGCACCCTCAGCGACAGAGAGGGAGCGGTAGCCGGGTGTGCAGTGAGGAGCAGAAGAGGGCCTTGGGCCTGGGAAGAACTACTCCTCAGAGCAGCCAAGAGGAGGCACCACCTGTGATGAGTGGACCCCGTGGCAGGGATCAATCTGTTTCCATGTGATAATTTTTTTTATTTTAAATTTTAAAGTTTTATAATAACCTTAGAAAACTACATCCGAAAATTTACATTAAAAGAACATTCAGGTTTCAAAGTCAAGCACTCAAAAGTTAGTTAATACCCAGAATTAAGGTTGCCCATTCACATTCCTCCATCTTCCTTCATTTTCCACCTCTGTCCCATCAAAAGAGTCTTCTAGTGATCATTCCCTTTGGTCATAATCTGATTAGGGTTCCTGAATCTTTCAGTGACTTCAATTTCCCTTCCACCTTTCCTCCAGAACAAATACCACTCACATGTTGTATTTATGAAGCCCTCATGATCTTGGCTCATAAACAGAATACTACACATGTTCCACCCAATGAGATGGCCTTGGGTTTCTACAGGAATGTCACATTGTGAGCTCTTACATACCCAAAATAAAGAGCTGCCCTTCCAGGAAACAAAGAATCTCAAAATACCCAAAGGTATTCTCAGTCTGAACAGCCCACTCTCCCCTCTGGCCAGGGTAGAGTCTTCCTCACTCTGCTGCTGTCTTCCTCTTCCTCCTTAGCACATGAAGCAGCTGGGCCTGGTAGACTGACATAGTCCAGCTGCCTTGATTTTCCAGGCCTTTAACTCTTTCTTGCCTGGCCCATAAATTGGGCAGATAGGCCCAGGAAAGGGAAAGGACTGTGAGTCTGACTTGTCCCAGGTGGTCTTAGCTCAAGGTCATCGCACAGGGCCATTCCATATAGCACTTTGCAGAAGAGTGAACTCCCTGCTGGTGTGTCCACTCATGGCAGGATGTGGTGTAGCAGATTCATCTAGCACTCCCCTGCCAACAGTGGTCTCTCTCCTTGTGACTCAGCCCTCCCATCAGGTCACTGGAAAATCTCAGCCCTTCTGATGTAACAATAGACTCCAATAAACAGAAGTCCAACTAACAGTTCAATGACATTGTGTTAATGTCTCAGGTACCCCCAGGGTCACCCTTCTTTCAGGGATCCTGTAATACCTCAATCAATCCCAAATGAAAATATAAGTTTTAAATCATGACTACCCTCCTCAGTCTTGAACCTTCATCCCTCTTGAGTTTCCCCCATGCTCTGTTCCTCGGATGAACCCCTCCCATGGGTTCCTGGCTAGAGGCCTGGTCTCTGCCCTTTTATCAGGGTTCACCACCAAAGGCTGCTTCATCTCAGTGGCTTCTCCATGTCTGCCTTGGCTCCACTCTCTACTGCCAAGAGAGGCACTGCAGAGTTCTTTCCCTCTCTCCCTGGAGCTCCTTTCTGTTCTGGGCTTCCTCTCTTTATAGTAACCACCCAGCTCCCCCCACAGCTGGGATTCATCTTTAATTGGGCCTTATCCTCTAGGTGTAGAGTTGCCAGTTTTGGCTGGACGTATTCCTGGAGGTTTCATCACATTACATAATCTTTAAGTAAAGCTTAATCTTTAATTCCTGGAGACTCCAGGACAATCCTGGGGGATTGGCAACCCTATCTAAGTGCCACCAGGCATCCTAATGGCGCTCTCTCAGCCTTTTGGGCAACCCTCTCACTCTCTCAGCCAGTTCAGATTAGCTGGAGATCAGTGGTCACTGGCAAAGCTGAGCCTCATTCCCCTTAAAGGGCCAGCCAGCGACACACTTCCTGTCTCTTACTACATGATGTTGCTTTGCTTATTGGGCTCTATAAAGTGTATTAAGTTAACCTGCCTAAAGGCACGTTTACTGTGCAATAATGTCCACACAGGGACTTGTAACAGGGTGGCACTCACCTCTTGCAAGCACCAACTGTCCTAGTGCGTGTGCCTGCACTCTCTCTCTCTCTGTGATTGCAGTAGGTCTTCAGTGACTCAGCCCTCCGGCCGAGTCTCACACAGTGTGTATGTGAAGCACAAACCAAAACACCCCTTCTGGGATAAAAGTCCAACAAGGGCCTATCCCAGTACCCCTTTTCCATTGGTGTCTTCCTGCAGCCCTCCCTTGTCTCAGTCCTTATTCAGTCCTGCAGCCCCTTCTGGGCTAGCCTTCCAGTAGTCCCTGGACTCTGGTATGGGGCCATGCCCACAGGGCTTCCTCCTTGGAGACTCTTCACCTTTTCTGGCCCCAGCTCTCCAGGTAGGCCATTAAATAGTTCAGGTCCCCTTCCTCACAGCCCCAGCACCTTCACAAACACTTCATCCTTACCGTAGGGCTGACGTCTTGTATTCAGTCCCAGCAGCCAGCCAGGAGCTCCTTCTTGCTCCCCTGGTCCCTGCCAGCAACTGCTGTATTCACAGTCCTGCTGCTTCTTCAGCCAGCCAGCCAGGAACACCATCCTAGCTCCTCGGGCTCTAGGCAGCAACTGATTGTCTCTGGCACTACAGCTCCTTTTATGTGAGCCTGCTGGGCCCTGACTGGCTGCTCCCTGCAGCCTCTCTCTGATTGGCTGCTTCTCCTGCAACCTCTCTATGCAGCTTGGAGGACTTACGTCCACTGCTACTTTCTGGGACAGGTGTGGTAGGAACACAAAACTTTCAGCAGATGGCCTCAGGGGGCCTGGTTCACCCCATCACAAGACTTCATGCAGAGAAGCTAGTGTGCTGTAAAGTCACACCCTAGTCTGCTCTGCACTAACTCCCCTGTGAAGACAAGCCCTAAGTGTCCAGGTTCTACTTCACACCAACAGCTCCTATTTGCATTCCCCTGTTGACTTCCATACGAACTTCAGAATACTCTGTATTTTCTAACACTCACTTTTGGCAGCCAGTATCTCAATTTTCCATTCCTAGACCAACATTTTCCAACCTGGCTGAATAAAGTTAGGCACTTACATACATCTTTAGGTACCAAAATTAGTGACCTGACTTTCAGAGGAACTGAGCACCTCTAGCTCCTAACAAAGTCCACATTCAGCACTGTGGGAAAGGCCCCCAGGCTTTTATTTAGCTGCCCAGGTATGGATTTAGGCATCGTTTGTACATTTTGAGCTGAGTGTCTCATAGAGAGAGGTTCACCTACCTGTTTGTTACAGCAGGCTGTTCTAGAGAGGAGCAAAGCGCAGGAATGAAGCTCCCTAAGTAAGAGAAAAGAAGACATTTCCATAAAAAGGGGTTCATGGTATTTTCCCTTTGAACTAATCTGCAAATATAAACTGCTACCTAGGGTAACCAGATGTCCCGATTGTATAGGGACAGTCCCAATTTTGGGGTCTTTTTCTTATATAG
Source organism: Mauremys mutica (assembly GCF_020497125.1). Classification (NCBI taxonomy): domain Eukaryota; kingdom Metazoa; phylum Chordata; order Testudines; family Geoemydidae; genus Mauremys; species Mauremys mutica. The sequence continues at coordinate 29,413,116 of NC_059087.1, forward strand.
GCTCCTATTACCCCCACCCCCGTCTCGATTTTTCACATTTGCTGTCTGGTCACCCTACTGCTACCTGAGGCAGGTGAAGGCAGCAATGAGCAAGGGAGTGGTTGGGCAGACATGCCTATAAATAAAAGGAATAGGACCACATTCACCCAGCTGGCGCAAAACACCCCATTAGCAGCAATTAGGGGGAAAACACTTGGCTCTTCTAAATTTCTGAGCTCACATGCAGCAAATCAAACAAATCCTCAGAGATCCCACACATGTCATGTAAACTACAGAGTATTTTCACTGAATGCTGTGATTCATTTCTATAGGCAGGAGGGTTGGGCACTGCCCATTTAAATACACCTCTACCTCGATATAACGCAACCCAATATAACACGAATTTGGATATAATGCGGTAAAGCAGTGCTCTGGGGTGGGGTGGGGCTGCACACTCCAGTGGATCAAAGCAAATTCAATATAATGCGGTTTCACCTATAATGTGGTAAGATTTTTTGGCCCCCGGGGACAGCGTTATATCGAGGTAGAGGTGTAATACAAGGCAATCTGGGGTGCTTTGTGGAGTACAGAGAGCTGAGCTGCATGTTCCACTTTAGAGAAGAGTCAGATTCCAGGAGGAAAGGACCCGGAGGGGATCTTTCAGTGAAGAGCCTGGAGTGTGGCATGACATCACAGGAACAAGTACAGCCAGAGCGCTGTGAACCAGCACAAGGTTCTCAGTCTTTAATTATGCTCCTTATGGGAGACCCTTTGAAGTTCCTTGTAAAAAATCAGGGCAATGGAAAAACTGAGAGCCCTACTACTGAGCTATTGAGTTGCCTGTGGCTGTGCTTTAATTTCTCATGGGAAGGACCTTGTAAATGAGGTCAGCACAAAAACGGTATGGGACCGTAACTCTTGCAACACCTACCCAGGTTCTTCCAGGAGCCTTTACACCCAAAGCCAGAGGCAGAGCTTTAGCTCAACAATCACACTTGTGGAGAATGTTAGGTAATGGGTTTACCTAATGTTATTTTACACATGGGATTGCGGGAGGTAAAACCTGTTGCTGGCTAGGAGATGCTGATTTAATACTGGGGGATTCTGTAAAGGCCCATTTGGTTGCTTAGCGCCACCATGGAATGTTTGTTCAAATGCCAGCAGCTGAGTGAAGACTGTTGGAGGGGAGAGTTGAAGCCAGCTGGCTGGAGGTGGGTTGTTCTGGCATCTCAGTGAAGGTGCCAGGAATGGAGTCTCAAGACACTGGCGATCATCTAGTGGCATTGGAGACTAATGGGTCCAGGCTACTGGGAAAGTGGCTTTGAGATGAGTCCAGCGGAAGTAGGACTCAACGACTTCTGCGAAGGAAGTCTGAACTGGGATCTGTAATAAGATGTTCCTGTGCTTGAGAGGGTAAAGAGGACACCTCTAGATGAACAATAACTGAGGTCATTCGTGGGTTGATCTGCAAGTGACAAAGTAAGAGTTTGGAGAACTCTTGTTAAGCTTTTCTTGCAGTGGCCTTTGAAGAGCACTTACCATATGTACTAGTCTACACCCACTTCTGGGGACCAGTTCCTTGGAAGAAGAGCACAGAGTACACAGGGACATGATATAATTTCAAAATATGAAGCTGAGTGGTGGCAGCAGCTACCCAAGCCCGGGACATTGGATACCTGGGGCTGTGACCACACTGCGTTCTCTTTCTGGAGAAGTTGTGGGTCACTTGCCAGGGACGTGTTCCAAAGCATTTTTACTTTCCAAATCATGCTGCAGGTTTTTGAGTGTGTTTGTCTGTGCACATATACAGCACATCAGCATTTGCAAGCAACTCAGGAAACATTGCACCAGGGTTGGACAGACTTTTCTCAGGATTAAATATGAACTCTCTTAAGAGGGTCTGGTTACTCACTTGCAGGCTGACACGTCTACCTCCATGGGATTCCCACTTGAAACAGTTCCTCTGGGAGATACCTAACAGTAGCTCAACTGACAGGTTCAACCCCCCATTGGTTTGACTCACCAGCCTACAAGTAGTAAAATAAGGTGAAAAACCAAAGTGCTGGTGGTGTCTCTAGTACCTGAAATTGCCTTTGCTAAGTGGCCAACCTTGCTTACTCCAATACTGGGCCTTGGAATGATGCCTCCATCATGCAACCAACCCCCTTGACTTCTTAGGCAAAGCCACTCATATCAGTGGCACTCAGATGGAGTGCCCTGACGTTACCAAAGGCGAGGTGTGTCCCACCACGGGGACCCGGCAGACAATGAACACTGCAGGGCCAGGCAGTAGTGCTACTGTAACACAGGCTAAGGCTGTGTAGTTCATTCCAGTCTCTTTCATGGTGATTTACAGCTTGGGGTTCGGTGAGTTTGCGAGGCTCAGCACATATCCTAAATCTTCTGTCCAAACAACTCTTGCCATGAAGAAGTAGGGAGCTATGGGCTGTCCTGTAACGGGCAGACAGAATTGATGGCAGTATTGTCACGGACTCACAGATTGTGCCCACTCCTGGCCCCGTGCGGTCTGTGGGGGGGTGCCCCTTTCAGTGAGACAGCCCTTCTCGGGGTCCACTCTCTCTCGGGGTCAGGCCCCTCCACCTCCTGGAGCCGCACCTCTCTGAGCCTTAGCACGTCTGTCTCTCGCTGTGGGCCCCCTCAGGGAGTCCCCTCACTCTGGACCCACCGGGCCTCCTCACCCACGAAGGGGTTGATGCGACCCTGTTCTCTAGACCGGAGTGACTCTCAGCCAGCATAAAACAGGAGGGTTTATTGAGAGTTGAACACAGCACAGGAAACTCTCAGGGCCTCAGGCCTGGCCTCCCTCAGCCCAGCACATCCCAGTCTCCCTGAATCCAGGTGGGCTCTGCCTGCTCCCCCTCTCCAGCCCAGAGCCCCCCTGCTTCCCAGCTGGGCCTCCGATATCCCCAGCCCCAACCCCGCCTCTGTCCATTGTCTTCTCTCCAGGTAAACAGGGTCGTAAACAGGAAGGCCTGGGTCTCCTCTCCACTCAGCCCTCCTCTGGCTGGAACCGGCTGGTCAGGTCACCGGGGTCCTCTCTTCACAGCCCATTGTCCTCCCACTGGCCAGAACCAGCTGTGTCTCCTGAGCCGGGTCTCTGGGTCACCAGTCGCTGGGGTCTCCATCCTCCAGGCCATCAGCCGGGGTCCCAAGTTCCCTTTCCAGTCCTCTGGAACAACAAACTCCCTCTCCCCTCACCTCGTTAAACCCATAACACCCAGGGAAAACACAGAAAAACCAAGAAACCCCCCCACTTCATCACAAGTATCCCCACAAATTCCTCCTGGTGACAGGAGAGGAACATGAGAAAAGGGCACAGCCAAAGGTTCTGGTGCATTTGCCTGATCATAACTGAGTGTGCCCCTTCTGTGGAGATCACACAGAAAGGCAGCTGCTCTGAACATCCACCCCAACACAGTAAGGAGGGTGTGGAATATCAATGCTCCCTGATTGAGCTGACTAATAGAAATGTTCACAGCACCCTCTGTCACATCCTAAAACACCATGAGGTGACACCACAGGTGCCAGCCAGCAACTGGACCTGAGAGGTATGTGCAAACAATTTGGTACCAAACCTGGTCTTTCCCAACATAAGAGATGGCCCGTCCAGAGGCAGAGCACATCGAAGCCAGTCATCCTGAACAAAACCTGCAATGTGGAATGCACAAAGTGGTCAGCTGAGGATGTTCCCTGATCTCAACAAAAGGCTGCAGTGCCAGAGTAACATGAGTATCTTGTCAAGTATCAGAGGGGTAGCCGTGTTAGTCTGGTTCTGTAGAAGCAGCAAAGAATCCTGTGGCACCTTATAGACTAACAGAAGTTTTGCAGCATGAGCTTTCGTGGGTGAATACCCACTTCTTCGGATGCAAGACAATGAGTATCTTGATTTCAAAAGAAATCAAAGGCAAGATGCCAAAACAAGTTAGTGACAAATGAAGGGAGCTGAGCCTGGTGAACAAGGACCAACCGGAGCTCATCAATCTGGGATGCAGAATAGCCAGTCCCACCGGTTTAAGGAGCCTGAGTCCAACCAGGAACTCAGGAATGCTCTAAAGTGAAAAGGGAGATCACCTCTGAAGGACTGGGAGCATCTAGAGTTTGAAAATGAGGTCCTGCCCATGTGGGTTCAGGGAGAGCCCAATGTCAGAACCTTTGATGAAACTGCTTCCATTGATGTTCTCCCCTCCTTCCGCTCAGAAGATCCCAAGCCAGCTAAGAGACTGAATGAGAGAGCCAGCAGGGTCAAGGGTGGAAAGGAAAAATCTTGGATGAGAAAAATAGCAACCAAGAGGGGCACTTACCTATGCTACTGTGAAGGAGCATGGTCTCTCACTGGCCAGGAAGGAGGCTAACGAGCTCCTCTGGGCCTGTGCTGCACTAACGAGGTGCACTTCACAGCTTGTTCAGCCTGGAGGGGTGTAAAAAGGGAAGCTTACCATAGAAAAGGTGGTGACCAGGAAGAAGACTGCTCCACACAGAGACTGCTAGTAACAAAGGTAGGCCAATCAAGCAGGAGACAGACATGGAACGTACTGCTTCCAGAGCCATCCTGGCTGACAACCAAGCAACACTCCCAAGGAAGGTAGGAGGTAAACCCCACAAAGGAACTTAGACTTTCACAGATGGAGCCCATGAAGCCCTATCCAGGGGCTGTCTGAGAGGCTGACCCCTGTTCCAGCCAGACTCTCCTCTCTTGCCAGGATGCAATTGCTCCAGAGAACTCCCCCAAGTGCAGCCACTGGGGAAGTTGAGGGAAAAAGGCAGACAGTAGGACCTAGGGACAAGTGGCCATCTCTGTCTGTACAGTTAATGACAATTGTCACCAGACAAATCACTGAAGAGTGGACAAGATATGTATGGGTCAGACAAGCCACCCAGCACATCCAGCCAAAAATAACTCAAAAAAGCAACTTGCAGAAATAGGGACCTGCTATCTATTATATGTTATTTCAACAGATCCACACGTCTTACTGTCCCACATTCCACACATTTGGGAGGTTATTCTGCCTTAACGCTGCTGAGGACACTGTTAAGGTTTTGTGTTCAGAGTGCAAGTTGGATGAAGCTGGGGTACATATTTCTGTTGGGTATCTGTTGGAGGTGGATGTGAAAGCCCTGCAGAGCACTCAAGTGCAAAGTCAGTACATAAGAACAAACATAAGAATGGCCATACTGGGTCAGACCAAAGGTCCATCGAGTCCCGTATCCTGTCTTCTGACAGTGGCCAATGCCATGTGGAGGGAATGAACAGAACAGGTAATCATCAAGTGATCCATTCTTTGTTGCCCATTTCCAGCTTCTGGCAAACAGTCTGCCCCAGTGAGCGAGGCTAGATGATGACTGGCAATAGCCCACTGAGGCAAGGTGGGTTTAGAGCAGGCCTGCACAACTCGTAAAGCGTCGAGGGCCACATTACTCCAAAGAAAACAGCTGAGGGCCAAAACCCCCCGGCCCCACGGAAACACCCCCCCAGCACCGCCCGGCCCCACGGAAACACCCCGCCCCAGCGCTGCCCAGCCCTGCAGAAACAAACCCTCCTTCCCCAGTGCCACCCCACCAAAGCAGCTGTGGGCCAAAAAGGAAGGTTGGGGGTGGGGGGGGTGATACTTTATTAAGAATTTTTCAATTAAATCAAACAATTTTTAAAAATTGTTAATGAATCATGGAAAAATGAAAAACACCTGTTCCGTTGAAAGAAAACATTTGTACTTTTCATAATTACCTTTCAAACTGAATGAGAGATATTACATCTCTTTTTGGCAACAAGCTTGTTGTATTCGGGGGTCATATTTGAAGTGGATATTTTCATAATGTCTTCCAAATGGTCATCAGTCAGAGAAGAACGTTGCTTGTTTTTATTCATGTTCATGATGGAAAATGTTTGTTCACATATGTAAGTGCTTCCAAAAATGCTGAACGTTTTCAGTACAACTTCGATAAGATTTTTGTATTTTTCATTGTCCAGACTTCTGTAGAAGTCCCGCAGGCTGCTTTCTCTGTGCTTATTTTGGTAAACTGCTAAACATTGAAGTTCAATAACCTCTAACTGCAAATCTAGTGGCACTTCCTCTGGATCTACAGAAAAGGGATCTTCAATCAGCTTTACCTGGATGTCTTCTTCTTTAGACAAAGTAAGTCTTCTGTCAAATTCTTCAATCAAAAGATTAATGTGCTTTGCGTATTTTTCTCCTAACTCGGCGTGTTTGTGCTGAGGGATATGCTGTGCACAAGTGGGAAAGTGACACATTTCACCTTTTGACAGCTGACTTCTGAAAAGTTTCGGTTTCATTTTGAAAGCTTTCACTGCTGCACACATTTGACATATATGTTGATTTTTTTCCCTGAAGTTGAATGTTGAGATCATTCAGGTGGCTGTAATAGCACAAAAGAAAAAGATCTTGATTCCAGGACTCATTTTCAAGCTCTGGGAATTTTATTGGCCCATCTTCTAGGAATTTTGCTACCTCCTCTTTCAAAGCAACGAAACGCTGGAGCACTCTTCCTCGACTCAACCACCTCACTTCCATATGGTAGATTAAGTCGCTGCACTTGGCATCTACCCCTTCAAGAAAGGCTCAAAATGTCCTATGTTTTAGTCCTCTAGAACGGATGTAGTTTACAATGGAAACTACCACTGACATTACATGCTCAAATTTTAGGACTTTGCTACACAAAACTGGCTGATGTATAATGCAATGATGTTTGGTTATTTGTCTCCCGATAAATTCTTCAAGAAGAGTAACTGCTCCAACATTTTTTTCCGCACATAGCTGGAGCACCATCAGTACAAATGGCTACCAAGTTTGTGAAATCTAATCCCAATTTATCGTTCATGCACTTTATCACTTCACTGGAGATTTCTTTTCCGGTTGTGCGACCCGTCATGGAGCACATGCCAACAAGTTCTTCAGTAATTTCAAAGTTTTTATCAATACCTCTAATAAAAATAAGAAGTTGGGCGGTGTCTTTTAAATCGGTGCTTTCATCCATAGCGAGGGAGTAAAAGCAGAATTCACTGACTCTCTGCTTTAACTGATCACTTAGATTGGTAGAAATGTCAGCTAGTCTTCTCTGTACAGTCATGTATATTTCCCTCTTTTCTGGACATAACTCAGATACAGCAATCAACATACAATTTTTTAAAAACTCGCGTTCTGTGAAGCATTTCCCAGCAGCAGCAATTTCCTTAGAAATTTGAAAGCTTACTTTAGTAACCGTATCGTTCTCAGTGCTCACTTTCTTGAAAATTTGCTGTTCTCCACTAAGGTTTTTCGCTAAACTGGCTGCTTTAATTATTTTTTCATTTGGGTTCAATTTGGCGAGATTGGGATGTTTAGTTTCAAAGTGACGCCGAAGGTTGTATTCTTTCGGAATGGCTAACATTTCACGACACACGAGGCACAGTATTTTGTCTTTGGAAACAGTACATAAGTATTTATTCGTCCATTCAGTGTTGAAAACTCTGTGCTCTGATTCTATTTTTCTCTTTTTCTTTTCACTCATGGTATCCGTTATGAAGCTCAAGATTTTGTTGAATAAATTCACACAGAAGGGAAACACTCACAGTCACACACAAAGAGAAGAGATATCTCACGGCGCATGGCACACTAGCAAGGCACTGACGGTGTGTGGAAGCCTGTAGAGAGGGAAGGAAACGGTGCGCATAGGGTGACCAGATCACAGCAGTGAAACAGGACCCGCCCCCTCCCCGCTCGGCCCCACCATCACACCCCTCTTCAACCCCCCAGGGTTACTATATTACTGCACACAGCAGTCAATCAATGTAGTTGTAGATAAATCTCTGCATTATGCATTTTTGCATAACTTTTATATGACTTTGTATTGAACCTTGGTAATATGTTATAGTGGGCCCCTAAGCAGGGCCGGCTCCAAGCAACAGCTTATCAAGCAGGTGCTTGGGGCGGCAACTCCAGAGCGGGGCGGCACTTTCAGGTATTTGGCGGCAATTCAGCGGAGGGTCCCTCACTCCCGCTCGGAGCGAAGGACCTCCCGCTCAATTGCCGCAGATCGCAATCGCAATCACAGCTTTTTTTTTTTTTTTTTGGGCGGCTTGGGGCAGCAAAACCCCTGGAGGCGGCCCTGCCCCTAAGATAGTATAATTAAGGTAAAAGAAAAATTTCTTCTGTGCACATTTTTAAAGCAGAGTTCACATTTGTGTGCCATGAGATAAATGTGCCCAAGCGAGTAAAATGCTTATACATTTAAAAAGTTTTAATTTGCAATTTGTGTCAATTTATATGGGTTTTCAGATGGAGATATAAGAAAAACAAAAATTTGTGTTTTAAATTGAAAATTTTCCTAAAAAATATTAATAAATGATTATCAGCCAAGAATAAGATATGTAATTACAAATGCATTTTAATTTCCTTATTGGTCAAAATGTCAAAGACTGCTAAACTAACCTTACTGTTTTTCCCTGCGAATTTTTTCATTTGCCCATTCAATATAAACTCTGTCCAGATCTATCAGTTCTCAATCCAGCTGGTAACTCTTAATACATGTCAGCACCTCACACTGAACCCCCCACTCGCTAATTTCCCAATACACACAGATTTCTCCTCCCTCCCTCCCAGTGCCCTTCCCCACAGCCCCACCACCACAACTAAACAATGCCCCACACAGACCACCACTGCCCAGGGCCCTGACACACACACCCCTACTGCCCAGCACCCCCAACAGGCCCCCAATGCCTAGCACCCCAAAACACACAAACTTCCCCCACTGCCCAGCACCCTCCACACCCTCACAGCCCAGCACCCCCCGCACACCTCCCAGACACTCACTCCACCACACCCTGCCCCCTTCCCTGGCTGCACTCACCAGCCCAACTGGGAGGTCTCTGGCTCCTAGGGTGAGAGCGGCAAGGGGAGTCTCCAGACTCTCCACGTGCTGCGCCCACCACAAGCGCGATCTCCGTGGCTCCCAATCCCATTGGCCAGGAAAAGCGCCAATGGGACCTGCAGAGCGGGGCTTGAAGCACCGGCAGCACGCAGAGGGCCTAAGAGCCAGCAGGTCCCTCTGGCTCCAAGATTTGGGGGGGCCAAAAAGCGCTCAGGACGGGGCGGTGTCTGAGCCCTGTGTCCCGCTGGGGGGGGGCGGTGGCGCGTGAGGGCTCCGTGCCTGTGTCCCTCTTGGGGTGGGGGGGGCGGCGGCGCGCGAGGGCTCTGTGCTCGTGTCCTGCTGGGGGGGGGGGCAGCAGCTCACGAGGGCGCTGTGCTCGTGTCCTGCTGGGGGGGTGCAGCAGCGCATGAGGGCTCTATGCCCATATCCCGCTTGGGGGGGGCGACGGCGCGAGGGCTCCGTGCCCATGTCCTGCTGGGGAGGGCAGTGGCGTGTGAGGGCTCCGTGCCCGTGTTCCAGTGGGAGGAGGCGGCGGGTGAGGGCTCCATGCCTATGTCCTGCTGTGGGGGGGGGGCGATGGCGCGAGGGCTCCGTGCCCATGTCCTGCTGGGGAGGGCAGTGGCGTGTGAGGGCTCCGTGCCCGTGTTCCAGTGGGAGGAGGCGGCGGCACGTGAGGGCTCCATGCCTATGTCCTGCTGTGGGGGGGGGGTGGCGGTGTGCGAGGGCTCCGTGCCCATGTCCCACTTGGGGTGGGGGCTGGGGGGGAAGTAACTTACAGGACTTACCGGTACTGCCGGATTCCTGAGGGGGCGTGGCCTCGTCCGGAAGAGGCGGGGCCTCTCAAGATTTAAAGGCCCTGGGGAACAAGCTGTGGCTGGGAGACCCAGGGCCTTTAAATCAACCAGGGGCTCCCAGCTGAAGAGGTGGCTGGGAGCCCCCCAGGGCTCAGGGGCAAATTAAAGGGCCCAGGGCTCCGGCTGCGGGGGGGGAACCCCGAGCTTTGCGGGGCTGGGGCAGGGATTTAAAGGGCCCAGAGCTCCTGCCACTGAGGGGAGCCCGAGGCCTTTAAATCCCGGCCCCAGCCCAGCCGCCAGAGCCAAGGCTGGGATTCAAAGGGCTCTGGGCTGCCCGCAGCCGCAGGGAGCCCTGAGCCTTTTAAATCCCAGCCACAGCCGGGATTCAAAGGGCTGCCCACAGCCACGGGGAGCCCTGAGCCCTTTGAATCCCGGCCGCGGCTGGGATTTAAAGGGCTCTGGGCTGCCCGCAGAGTGCGGTGTTTCCCGTGTGTGTGGGGTTTAGAATCCCCCCCCGGGCTGCACAGTGAGCCTCTGCGGGCCGCATTGGGGGGTTCCCCTGGGAGGGGAGACCCAGAGCAAGGGGGTACTGCTGGGGCAGAACCCCAAGGTAAAGGGCACCGGGGTCTGAGTGGAACACAGGGCCAGCGGCAGGCGAGACACCAGCCACCAGGAGGCGCTCTGAGGCTGAAGAGCTAATTCCTAAGACGACCAGCAGGAGGTGCCGCACCGGTGAGTCTCACCTCGCTTCAAGGCCATAGACCCAGTTCCAGTACAGCACCAGGGGAAGTGATTCTATTCCCAGTATTTTCTGGTCTTCCAAAAGAACAGGGGATAGAGACCGCTATTAGAGCTCAGATGCCTAAACTCCTTTGTAAGATCACAGAAATTTAGGATGGTAACTCTTGCAGCTGTAATTCCTACAGTATATTCTGGAAATTGGTTCATGACCCTCGCCCTTTGGGATGTGTATTTTCATGTTGCAATTTACTGGTCTTACAAGAGGTTTCTTCATTTTACTGTCAACCAAGATCACTTTCAGTATCGATGCCTTTTGGCATCTCCTCTGCCCCCTAAGGGTGTTCTCAAAGGTCATGGCAATGGTAGCTCCTCACTTACACAAGCTATAATCATCTTCTCTTACCTCGACAACTGGCTGCTCAACAGCCGGTCGTAAGATGAAGTTCCTTCCACAGTACAGACATCCATGTCCCTGTTCTACAGGTTAAGTCTTCAACTCAATATTGAAAAGTCCACTTTGACGTTAGTATAATGGATAGATTTCATAGGGGCTTCTCTGGAACCAAGGCTTACCTACCTGTGGACAGGTTTATGATCCTAACAAACTTCATTTCCAAGGTTCAAGTAAGCTCCCAGATGTTGATAATAAATTGTCTTCAACTCCTAGGACATATAGCAGCTTGTACTTTCATAACACAACATACAAGGTTACACCTTTGCTGCTTCCAGGTAGGGCTCAGAACCGTCTATCACAAACACAGAGTAGACAAGCTGTTATCTGTCTCAGGCTAAGCACTGGACTCACTCAAGTAGTGGACAAACTTGTCTAAAGTCTGTGCCTTTCACAGACACCGCCCTCGCCCCATTCCTTTCACCCAACGTCTTCTTACCATCGCTATAATGTGGGATGGGGAGCACACCTAGCCATGCATACTGTTCAGGGCAAGTTGTCTGCCCAAGAGCCTGTTCTGCAGTCTGGAACACAGAGCAGTCAGGAACGCATGTATCTTTCTTCCATTAATCAGGGGCAAATCTGTCAAAGTCACGACAGACAATATAGCCTGCATGTTCTACATAAATCGTTTGGGGGGGAGGGGACAGGCAAGATCCTCCTCCATTTGTACGGCAGCAATACAACTATGGAATTGGTGTACAGCCCATTACAGCCTCATCTCAGTTTCTTACCTTCCAGGCATACAAAACATCATAGCTGATGATGTAAGCAGACGCTTCTCCCAAGATTACACGTGGAAGCTGGACTCTTGAATTCTCAAACCTATTTCCCTGACCTGGGGGCTTCCAGAAGTTAACCTCTTTGCCACCACCACCAATAGGAAACGCAGGAAATTCTACTTGAGAGGAGGGCTGGATCATCAGTCCATAGAGAATGCCTTCCTCATTTCGTGGACAGTCTTCTTTATGCATATCCACTGACATCATTGGTCACAGTGTTGAACAAGATCAAACAAGATAAAGCCAGGGTCATTCTAGTTGTACCAACTTCGTCAAGACACGTATGATATCCTTACCTGATTCATCTGCTTCTTGTCGACTATTGAGACTTCCACCCATTCCCTATCTCCTGCCTTAGGACTCTGGTCAGACTCTTCACCCCAACCTGAGAATTCTTCAGCTCAGAGGTTGGCTCCTCAACGATTCTCAGGGATACAGATTTCGTATTCAGTAGAAGTGTAACAGGTACAGTTAATCATCAGGAATATATCTACAAAAAATACCCTAAAAAATGGAAGCAATTCCACCACTGGTGTGTCCGGCAACAGTTTTTGCCTGTTCACTTCTCTCTCTCTCTGCTGCTCTTGATTACATGTTGGAATTGAAAAAGTCAGGTCTTTCCATGAGTGCCTTCGAGGTTCATCTGGCCACTATCAACGCTTTTCATTCACATGGTCCTAGCGGGGGAGCCAGAACAGTACTATGTATGCATGAAGTGCCGCCTAATAGAGCTGCTGGAGGAAAAGATCCAGGGTCTAGAGTTGCAGGTAGAAACCCTGGTAGAGCATAGAAGGGGGTTTGAGCAGCTGATGGAGCAATGGCAAGTAGTGTCTGAAGGGGAATGCCCAGAGGTACAGGGGGAAGCAGGGGCTAAGGCCAGTGAGGGGGGACTGCCAGACGAGGAATATGGGCGGTGGAAGCATGTGACCATGAGAAGCAGGCAGGGGAAAAGGAGAGCCAGTGAAGGAGAAATAGAGCTAAGGAACAGGTTTGAAGGTTTGGAGAATGAGGAAGGGGTACAGCAGGTGGTAGCTGACGGTGGGAGGGCAAGGAAAAAGAGAAGAGCGGCTAGTCCGATAGAAAGAGGGGAGGAGTTCATGGAGGCAGCACCAAGTTTGGGCCCAGGGAGGATACAGGATGGCTTAAGGGGAACCACAAGGGATGATAGGAATGGAAGGAGCTTGCAACCAGGGGGGACGGAGGATAGGTTAGAGGACCGCACTGTCCCCAGGCAAAGGCAGGTATATCTGATTGGAGATTCCATACTGAGAAGGTTGGACAGGCCTGTGACCAGGGCCGATCCAGAGAACAGAAGGGTGTGCTGTCTACCGGGCGCTAAAATACGGGATGTGGACCTGCAGTTGAAAAGGATCCTGAGAGGAGCAGGTAAGAACCCTTTGATCATCCTTCATGTAGGAACAAATGACACGGCTAGATTCTCACTAGAGAGAATCAAGGGAGACTATGCCAGGTTGGGTAAGATGCTCAAGGAAATTGAGGCTCAGGTGATCTTCAGTGGGATTCTACCTGTCCCTAGGGAAGGGCGCCAAAGGGGTGACAGGATCATGGCAATAAATAGTTGGCTGAGGGAGTGGTGTTACAAGGAGGGCTTTGGGATGTATGGGCACTGGGAGGCTTTTGGGGACAGAGAACTGTTCTCACGGGATGGGCTCCACCTAAGTAGGGAAGGAAGTAGAATTCTAGGAGGGAGGCTGGCTCATCTGATTAAAAGAGCTTTAAACTAGACATTGGGGGGAGACGGTTGGGAGAGGTCCAGGTACTCTCCACGCCAAATTTATACGTTGAGAGTGAGAACAACAGTATAACAACAGATATAGCCAGAGGGGGACGGTTAGGTATAAGGAAGAGGGGGGGGACGGATACTGGACCGACAGGTCATACTGGTAGTACTGTGTCCCTACCAAGTTGGGTGAAAAGGGTGAGAGGAGCCAAACAGCAAAAATTAGGATGTTTGTTCACCAATGCGAGAAGCTTAGGTAACAAAATGGAGGAACTAGAGCTCCTGGTCCGAGAATTGAAACCGAATATCGTAGGAATAACCGAAACATGGTGGAACGGTAGCCATGACTGGAGTACAGGTATGGAAGGGTATGTGCTGTTTAGGAAAGACCGATACAAAGGTAAAGGTGGGGGAGTAGCATTGTATGTCAATAATGAGGTGAAAAGTAACGAAATAACTAGCAATGCAATGGATAATACGGAGTCTGTTTGGGCAATGGTCACATTGGGGAAGAAAACTACTAGAGCGTCCCCTGGGATAGTGATTGGGGTGTGCTATAGACCGCCGGGATCTAGCCTGGAGATGGATAGAGAGCTCTTTAATGTTTTTAAGGAGGTAAATACTAATAGGAACTGTATGATCATGGGAGATTTTAACTTCCCGGATATAGATTGGGGAACAAATGCTAGTAATAATAATAGGGCTCAGCTTTTCCTAGACGTGATAACTGATGAATTCCTTCATCAAGTAGTTGCTGAACCGACGAGGGGGGATGCCATTTTAGATCTGATTTTGGTAAGTAACGAGGACCTTGTTGAGGAAATAGTTGTAGGGGACAACCTTGGCTCGAGTGATCATGAGCTAATTCGTTTCAAAATAAATGGAAGGATAAACAAAATTGCATCTGAGACTAAGGTTTACGATTTCAAAAGGGCTAACTTTACTAAATTGAGGCGACTAGTTAGGGAAGTGGATTGGACTAAAATATTTAGGGATCTAAAGGCGGATGATGCCTGGGGTTATTTCAGGTTGAAGTTGCAGGAGCTGTCAGAGGCATGTATCCCAAGAAAGGGAAAACGGTTCGTAGGTAGCAGTTTTAGACCGAGCTGGATGAGCAAGCGTCTTAGAGGAGTGATTAAGAAAAAACAGAAAGTGTACAAGGAGTGGAAAATGGGAGGGATCAGCAAAGAAACCTACCTTATTGAGGTCAGAGGGTGTAGGGAAGCAGTGAGAAAGGCAAAGAGCCGGGTGGAGATGGACCTAGCGAAGGGGATTAAAACAATAGCAAAAGGTTTTTTAGCCATATAAATAGGAAGAAAACCAAGAAGGAAGAAGTGGGACCGCTTAAAACTTTAAACGGAGTGGAGATTAGGGATAATCTTGGCATGGCACAATATCTGAACGAATATTTTGCCTCGGTCTTTAATGAGGCTAATGAAGGGCTAAGGAATAGTGATAGAGGGACTGATGGGAATGAAGATATGGGGGTAGACATTACGGTATCTGAGGTGGAAGCCAAACTTGAACAGCTTAACGGAAGTAAATCGGGGGGCCCGGATAATCTTCATCCTAGAATATTAAGGGAATTGGCGAGTGAAATTGCAAGCCCGTTAGCGATGATTTTTAATAAATCTCTAAACTCGGGGGTTGTACCGTTTGACTGGAGATTAGCTAATATAGTTCCTATATTCAAGAAGGGGAAAAAAAGTGACCCGGGTAACTACAGGCCTGTTAGTTTAACATCTGTAGTATGCAAAGTCATGGACAAATTTTAAAGGAGAGAGTGGTTACGGACCTTGAGGCCAATGGCAACTGGGACAAATTACAGCATGGTTTTACGAAAGGTAGATCGTGCCAAACCAACCTGATCTCCTTCTTTGAGAAAGTAACAGATTTTTTAGACAAGGGAAATGCGGTGGATCTAATATATCTTGATTTCAGTAAGGCGTTTGATACGGTACCGCATGAGGAATTACTGGTTAAATTGGAAAAGATGGGGATCGAAATGAAAATCCAGAGGTGGATAAGGAGCTGGTTAAAGGGGAGACTGCAGAGGGTCGTATTGAAGGGTGATCAGTCGGGTTGGAGGGGGGTTACCAGTGGAGTTCCTCAAGGTTCGGTTTTGGGACCGATTTTATTCAATCTATTTATCGCTGACCTCGGAACCAAAAGTAGGAGTGGGCTGATAAAGTTTGCGGATGACACAAAGTTGGGAGGTATTGCCAATTCGGAAAAGGATCGGGATATCCTCCAGGGAGATTTGGATGACCTTGTAAACTGGAGTATTAGTAACAGGATGAAATACAATAGTGAGAAGTGTAAGGTTATGCATTTAGGGATGACTAACAAGAATTTTAGTTATAAGCTGGGGACGCACCAGTTGGAAGTAACGGAGGAGGAGAAGGACCTAGGAGTCCTGGTTGATTGTAGGATGACTATGAGTAGGCAATGTGATGTGGCCGCTAAAAAAGCTAATGCGGTCTTGGGATGCATTAGGCGAGGTATTTCTAGTAGAGATAAGGAGGTGCTAGTCCCGTTATATAAGGTGTTGGTGAGACCTCATTTGGAGTATTGTGTGCAGTTTTGGTCTCCCATGTTTAAGAAGGATGAATTCAAACTGGAACGGGTACAAAGAAGGGCCACTAGAATGATCCGAGGAATGGAAAGCCTGTCGTATGAAAGGAGACTTGAGGAGCTCGGTTTGTTTTCCTTAATCAAAAGAAGGATAAGAGGAGATATGATTGCACTCTTTAAATATATCAGAGGGATAAATACCAGGGAAGGAGAGGAATTATTTCAGCTCAGTGCTAATGTGGACACGAGGACAAACGGATATAAATTGTCAGTCAGGAAATTTAGGCTTGAAATTAGACGAAGGTTTCTAACCATCAGAGGAGTGCAATTCTGGAACAGCCTACCGAGGGAAAGTGGGGGCGAAGGACCTCCATGACTTTAAGATTAAGCTAGATAAGTTTATGGAGGGGATGGTATGATAGGATAACGGGTTTAGTCAATAGGTCAATAACGTGCCACAATGGTAATTCGTACAAAGGGTCAATGATAGGATATTGTTAGCCTTTTTCCAGAGGGTCTGGCTGGAGAGTCTTGCCCGCATGCTCGGGGTTCAGCTGATCGCCATATTTGGGGTCGGGAAGGAATTTTCCTCCAGGGTAGATTGGCAGTGGCCCTGGAGGTTTTTCGCCTTCCTCCGAAGCATGGGGCAGGGGTCGCTTGCTGGTGGATTATCTGCTACTAGAAGTCTTTAAATCATGATTTGGAGCATTCAACAGCAGAGTCAAGGGAGAGAATTATTTCAGGAGTGGGTGGATCGGCTTATGTGGCCTGCATCTTGCAGGAGGTCAGACTAGATGATCATAATGGTCCCTTCTGATCTTGAATTCTATGATTCTATGACCAGTAGAAAGATTCTCAGTGTTTGCCCACTCCGCAACAGTAAGATTAGTCAAGGGAATGACAACTTTCTTTCCTCAAATTAACCCTCCCTCAGAACAGACGCTCCCCAACTTATGCAATTGTTCCACTCTGGAAAGCCTTACATAACCCGAATTTTACATAAGTTGGAATCGTATATTGTGCAAGCATAAAAAAACAAACAATTACAACATTTTCTGCTCTAAATCAATCTTCTTTTGCTTACGAACTGGTCCTGAACTCTTGCTATTTCTTGGTCGCTTTCCAGGCACGATTTGAATGAAATAATAGGGTGAAATAACAGAAATACAGTATCACTGAAATAACATGAGACAGAGGCTGTGAGAACGCAAAGCCTTCCCTTGTAGGAGATGCTACTATTGTATTCCTCTGCACACCGCACTACGGTACAGTACTTTGTGTTTCCGTACGTTACACAATATTTTCCGCAACTCAAAAATTTTATTTATGCCTTATGGAACTTTTTGTGTAAGGTCGAATTTGGGTAAGTTGGGTCTTGTGTAAACAGGGGAGCATCTGTATTGAACTTAAACTTGGTTCTCAATTGCCTCCTTTTGAGCTATTGGCTATATATTCCCTGCTTCACCTATCTATGACAACTTTCTGGATGTCCATGATTTCTGTCCGGAGAGTCAGAGAAATGTGGGCTTTAATGGCATATCCTCCCTTGAGAGGCCTGGTCTACAATATGGGGTTAGTTTGAATTTAGCCGCATTAGGTCGATTTTAAAATGAATGCGTCCACACAACCAACCCTGTTCCGTTGACTTAAAGGGCTCTTAAAATTGATTTCTGTACTCCTCCCCCGACAAGGGGATTAGCATTAAAATTGACCTTGCTGGGTCAAATTTGGGGTAGTGCGGACGCAAATTGACAGTATTGGCCTCTGGGAGCTATCCCAGAGTGCTCCAATGTGACCGCTCTGGACAGCACTTTGAATTCCGATGCACTAGCCAGGTACACAGAAAAAGCTCTAGGAACTTTTGAATTTAATTTCCTATTTGATCAGCATTGCGAACTCAGCAGCACAGGTGACCATGCAGCCCCCCCAGAATCATAGAGCGTAGAATGTTTCTACGCTCCTACTATCATCTCAGTCCCTGAGGTTATCGCAGAATAGAAGGCAGAAAAAACGCACTCGTGAGGATGTTCTCTGAGCTCATGCAGTCCTCCCACACTGATAGGGCACAGCTTAATGCATGGAAGCATTCAGTGGCAGAGGCCAGGAAAGAATTAAGTGAGCGCGAAGAGCGGAGGCAGAAGAGCACAGATCCCTGCTGCATCCACTGTATAACCGCCTACCCTCCTCCCCACGTTCCACAGCCTCCTCACCCAGATGCCCAAGAACGCGGGGGGGAGGCTCCGGGCACTCAGCCACTCCACTCCAGAGGATGGCCCAAGCAACAGAAAGCTGTCATTCAAACCGTTGGATTTTTAGTGTGGCTACAATAAGCAATGTGGCAGCGTCCTTCCCTCCTCCCCCACCTCACCTGGGCTACCTTGTCTGTTATCTCTTTTTTTTTTTTTTAATTAGTAAAGAAAGAATGCATGGTTTCAAAACAATAGTTACTTTATTTCAAAGAGGGGAGGCTGGTTGGCTTACAGGGAATTAAAATCAACAAAGGGGGCGGGTTTGCATCAAGGAGAAACACACACAACTGTCACACCGTAGCCGGGCCAGTCATGAAACTGGTTTTCAAAGCCTCTCTGATGTGCAGCGCGCCTTGCTGTGCGCTTTCAATCGCCCTGGTGTCTGGTTGCTCAAAATTGGACGCCAGGCGATTTGCCTCAACCTCCCACCCCGCCATAAACATCTCCCCCTTACTCTCACAGATATTATGGAGCACACAGCAAGCAGAAATAACAATGGGAATGCTGGTTGCGCTGAGGTCTGACCTAGTCAGCAAACAGCGCCAGCGAGCTTTTAAAGTTCGTGATGGTGAGCTGAGTGGGCTCCATGCTTGCCATGGTATGGCATCTGCATGGGTAACCCAGGAAAAAGGCATGAAATGATTGACAGATGTTGCTTTCACAGAGAGGGGACAACTGATGACATGTACCCAAAACCACCCACAACAATGTTTTTGCACCATCAGGCATTGGGAGCTTGGGAATTCCAATGGGTGGCGGAGACTGCGGGAACTGTGGGATAGCTACCCACTGTGCACCGCTCCATAAATCGATGCTAGCCATGGTAGTGAGGATGCACTCTGCCGACTTAATGCGCTTAGTGGGGACATACACAATTGACTGTATACATTCGATTTCTAAAAATCAACTTCGATAAAAATCTATTTAATTTCGTAGTGTAGACATAGCCACAACAGTATTCTTCATGGAAGAAATTTCATTGCAGTCACATCCTAAATGTCTACCTGAAGTATCTCCTGAATTTCATATTAACCAGGTTA
Source organism: Mauremys mutica (assembly GCF_020497125.1). Taxonomy (NCBI): domain Eukaryota; kingdom Metazoa; phylum Chordata; order Testudines; family Geoemydidae; genus Mauremys; species Mauremys mutica. The sequence continues at coordinate 29,432,350 of NC_059087.1, forward strand.
TTGATCTTCCATTTCCACCCCCAAGCCACACCCAGACCTGGGAGGAAGCTGCTACCCTCGATGTCAGAAGGACATTAGACTTTTGTGTTGCTACAACCAAATGCTTTAGAAAGTTTCCCAGATTGTTTCCTTTGTAGACAGATCCAAAGGAGCTACAATTTCCACCCAAAGACTCTCAAGGTCGATCTCTAGTTGTATAACCTCTTATTATGAGGCTGACAATGTTCAACCTCCTTCTAGAGCACTAGCCCATTCTGCAAGGTCACAGTCTACTTCAATGACACTATTGAAAGATGTTCCAGTTGTTGAAATTTGCAGAGCTGCAATCTGGACCTCAATACATACTTTCTCTAAACTTGATATCTTGATTCATACTTCCAGATCAGATTCTGTGGCTGGCAATTCAGTTCTCTCCTGTGTTAGATCTAACTCTGAAGCTCCCTCCTCCTCCTGGGGATACTGCTCAGGAGTCCTCCAGATTGGAGCACGCACAGGAACACTACTTGAAGGACAAATTAATCATCTTGTGCAGTAACAGGCGTTCTTTGAAACGTGTCTCTATGGGTGCTCCACTACCAGCCCTCGTTCCCCTCAGCTTTGGAGTTTCATCCCATGCCTGTGCACCTGTACTGGGCACGAGGATATCTGGAGTACAGACGTGGGCTGAAAAGGCATTGCTACTGAAAATCGCTGAACAAAAGTACATGGGGTGCATGCACACTTTAAGTGGGGCACTCAGAGAGCCACACAACTCAAAACTCCAGTTACTGCACCAGGTTAGTAGCCTCTTCTTTTAAAAACTTATTATTTTTCTTGGAATCGGTTTATTTATCAAACCACCATGAAAAATTCAAATAGTGCTCAGCATATGGTATAATTTGCTTTTTGCCCTTTTGGTGAGATATTTACGAGATTGTTAAAACTGAACTTTGTGACAATCCTAACTATAGTTAGCAGAATTCAGTATATATATATTTTTACAATTTTGATGGATGTTTATTTTAAAGCTTTTCCCCCCAATTTTTATCACTTTACATTTTCAGTTGCATAAAATTATGGGCTTTAAGCATTTTTAATTTTTAAATCTTTAGTTATGAGAAATGATGGGCGGTCATAATTATTTAACAGCACCAGACACGGAGATTCAAAAAGGTAAAGCTTTATAACCATTAAAACACAAATTGTCAATTCAACATCACATCAAAATATACAAAGTAAACATCTTTACATCAAATACTAACAAGTTCTCATGCAGGGTTTTTCTTACTTTGCTTAAAATATGATTTATTGGTGGAAATATTTTTTCATCAGTTTGGTACATACAGTGAATTTGACATTTAGAGACCAAAAAATCTAACCCTTCCAAACCTAACTATAGTGCAGGTACCAATAAGGAGTCACCTTTGTCCGGCAAATTAGTTCTTTATACATCTGTGCTGGCCAGAGTTCCTTTATTCTCTGAAAGTTTAGTGATTGTTTTTATGATTTTACTAGAAGCAGTTACAGGAAGATAATGGCCAGAATCACCCTGCCAAAGGTCAGTAAGTTTGACTTTCTTTTATCTTCTTGTCTCTTTCTAGCTTCCTACCACTTTTCAAAAAATTATTAATTAGTGGGCAGTAGTGTTAATATCTTCAGATTCCTGTCATTGGGCTGGTCCATGTACGCTTAATTTCTTCAATTATGTCCTTACCATCTCTTTCTCAGTAGCTTTTTTTAATAAAAGGGATCTTTCACTTCCTAAATTATCCAAACTCTTCATTTTTTGTTGCAGACTGAAAGACAGGAACAATGAGGTAGGGGGTGATGCAAGGGAAAATGTTTTGTAGCAAAAGTTGATCTCTTCCATCAAAGATGACAAATAAAGCCCTGAAAACTTGGTTCCTTGACTAGTCTGGACCAAGCTCTTGTCTGTCCTTTGGCATCTCTCTCCTATTTGAATGGCGATGTTAAAATGTGTTTTTAAGGCGGTAGGTTAATTAAACAATAAGGCCCAAACCTACCGCCATTAAATCCATGATAGCTTTGTCCTGGACTTCAACAGTGGGTAAGAGCCATACAGAGAAGAGACACTGTTTTTAGGATCAAGTTTGCACATTGTAGCCTGCAGAAATTACTGTAGTCAGGGTGGCAGCATAGCAGCAGGTCCCGGGGGAGGCATTTGCACAAGCAGCAGCACACAGCCACGCACATAGGGGGTAGGGTGACCAGATGTCCCGATTTTATAGGGACAGTCCTGATTTTTGGGTCTTTTTCTTATATAGGCTCCTATTACCCCCCACCCCCGTCCCAATTTTTTACACTTGCTGTCTGGTCACCCTAATAGGGGGGTGTGTGGAGGGGCAGCAGCACATCGCCAAGCGTGTGTGTATGCGGGAGGGGGTGGGGGGGGTTGCAAGGGCAGCAGCAAGTAGCGACACGTGTGTGTGTGGGGGGGGGGTTTGCAGGATATCAGTATAAAGCCAGCCTCGTCATCGGAGGGCGTAGGGGCAACAGCCTAGCCAGGCATATGCAAAGGGGGCCGCCAGACCCGCGGGGGATGGGGGGCTGCAAGGACAGCCAGACCCGCGTGGGGGAGGTTGCAGGGGCAGGTGCACGCGCTGGGGCGCAAGGCGGGAGGTATTGGGGCGGGGGGGGGGCAACCAGACCCGCGGGGATGGGTGGGGGGAGGCTGCGGGGACAGCCAGACCCGCGGGGGGGGGGTTGCAGGGACAGCCAGACCCGCGTAGGGGGGTGGGGTGGGGGGAGAGCTGCGGGGGCCGCCAGACCCGCGGGGGAGGGTGGGGGGAGGGCTGCGGGGGCAGGTGCACGCGCTGGGGCGCAAGGCGGGAGGTATCGGGGCGGGGGGGGGGGCACCTGCAGTGGCTGGCGCGCGATCCCAACCAATCAAGGTGCGGGAGCGGGTATCCGCGCTCGCGGGCGGGGCCCAGCCGTCGTCCCACGCAGAGGCTCCGCTGCCGCTGCTGCCCGCCAAAGCCCCGTGCGCGCGCCAGGCTGCCAGCCCGGCCGCCGCGCCGTCTCTAAAGGGCGGGTTCGTCACGTGACGGGGGCGAAGCCGTTGCAGCTGGCGCCATGCCTCACCTGTCACGTGTTTCCGGGCCCGGCCAATCGTTGGCGAGCGGCGAGGCCCCTCCCTAGTGGGAGGCGGGGCCGGCGCGGGTGCAGCCTGCGAGCGCGGTGCGCGCGAGCGAGCTCGGCGCAGACAAAGCGGGACCGGCGGCGGGGCCTGGCCGGCTCGGCGAGGAGCGGGCGGAGGCCGCGGGGCGGGGAACGGGGGACTCCGGCACGTGCTGCCGGGGCGGCCAGCGGGAGCGGGGCCCCTACGCGGCGGCCAGCGGGAGGCGGGCGGGGCCTGCCGGGGCGTTGGCCCCAGTCGGCGGCGAGGCGCGGGCTCGGGGCCCGCAGTGGCGTTGGCGTGAGCGGCCCCTTCCCGCATGGCGGCTCTGCCCGGGGCAGGTGGCGCCTCCTGGGACGGGCCGTGACGGGCGGCGGGGCCCTCGAGGTCCCCGCGAGGCGCGCTGAGCGGGGGGCGGGGAGTGGGTCAGCGCCGCGGGGAAGCCCCGCAGAGCGGCGCTGCCTGGGCGGGGCCGGGGGCACAGAAGAGCCCGCCTGAGGCGGGGCGTTGGGGCTGCCAGGCAGCCGGGGCCAGCCATGGCCTTTACCAATTACAGCAGCCTGAACCGGGCCCAGCTGACCTTCGAGTACCTGCATACCAACTCGTGAGTATCCTGCCCGGCCCTGCCGGCCAGCCGGCCACTAGCCCGGGCCTGGAGCTTTCTTTTCGCCTCGGTCGCCTGGTGGCGGCCCAGCCACAGCCACTCGTGGCCAGTCTTGAACTTTGGATGCTCATTTTACAAAGAACCGACACCAAGTTGCCTTGCTAATCCAGAAAGGGTCCCCAGAGTCTTCCCGTCTCCAAGCTACTCTACAGTGTTTGTTGCACAGAGGCTTCAGCAGCATGAGCATGGTTTGTATCTTCAGTATAATTCAAGTCAGCTGGAGCCATTTATATCAAAACCAGATGAAACTCAACGGTGGATCTTCAGGAATCAAATATTTATGCCGCTGCCAGCTACTCTTCTTGATCAAACAATCCAACAGCAACAGAAAGGCAGAATCCTTTAGAGGTGTCTTCAAGAAAGAAAACAGAACGGTTGACAGCAATTTGCAAGAAGGATGTTCTTTGTGTCTGATTCCTCTGTGTTTGATTTTTCTCCCCAAAATAACTTGTCTGCTGAGGAAACTGATATTAGTCTTTTTCCTGAAGGTTCTGTAGATCACAGGGTAAGGAAGACATGGAATAATTTTTGCACATGTATTGTGCCTTTCACTCAAGGATCACAAAGCACTTATAAATATTAAGTATCACAACACCTCTAAGAGGTAGGTATTATACCCATTGCAAAGATGGGTATACAGAGGCACAGAGAGATGACATGACATGTATGGGGTCATACATCAGCAGCAAAACTGGGAATAGAATCCAAGAGCCTTAACACCTAGGGCCCTGCTTTAAATACGATATGTGCTCTCTCACTGGAGCATTAATTAACAAAGGGACTCTTTTTGTGTATTTGCTTATATATGTATTGTTTTAGAAAAATATAGGCACTTTACCTAAATATTTGATATTGTAGGATAGCTGTTGGAAAATTCAGTACGTGTAGAGAGATGGAAAAAAGTGGACTTCCTGTAGTTTATAGAATGTGCTTTCCTGTAGAGTGATTTGATATGAGAAATCATTCTCTTGTTACCTCTTTCTTGGTAATGGCTGTTTCTCCTTTATAACGTTTTATTTGGCTAACACTTACAACTGAACAAAACATGCATTTTTAAATATGTTTCCTTTCTGCTCCCAATTGGCTATCGGGGATTGTTGTGTTTTAGTACAGTGTATTTGAAGTCCAGAAAAAGAAAATGTTCTGATAGAGCTGAAGAAGATTCAGCTGTTTTGAGTTTGGCTATTTTCATCTATTTACCATTGTGGGCTGCATCCAGTACTACCTGTATAGCCTTGAGGATGTCACATGGGTTGCAGCTTTGTGCTGACTGGACCGCAAGTTGAGAACCGCTGGTCTAGAACATACCCAGTGTTGTTCCTGGAGTGAAAGTGACATTGGTATTTTAGAAAAATCAAATTTGGTATACTGACACCTGTCGGAAACCTGCAGATTGCAAGTAATCAGCTGTGTAATGCTGTCTAGGGGGAAGGGAATTCCATCATAAAGCATGAGATTTTTGTTATCCTTACAGTAATAAGTTTGAGGATAACAATGCAAACTAGTGATGGATTCTCTGCATTCTGTCAGTTGGCCTTTGGAGGAACCATACCTCTTTGTCTTTGACCCCTTTGTAGAAGGGGGAACAAGTAGAAGAATTGGCCATGTCTGCTTGTGTTACTAGGAGAAATATAGTGCAATGGTTTTGATGGTGTCTCCCCTCTGGTACCTTTTTCAAATACTGAGGCAAAATGGGAGTGAGGGAGCCTCAATGGTAGCATTATCTGTCTCCTTTAGACTTCTACGGATAGAGCCCAGAGCGCATAACCTTGACTGAGTTTTTCATTGTTTAGTTCTAAATTGTGACTTTTTTATTAATAGTACTGGAAGAGAGGTGAACTGCTTGGCAAAGTTTTGAGTATTTATAATGGTTGCTCTTGGCAAATGGGAATTATTTTCAACCCATGGATGAAAAAAATAGCAGTTATAGCTCTTGGGCACAGGAGAAGATAGTGACACTATATCATCTGAGGGACAATGGTGCTGCGATTCCATTCATTGCTTTGCCCTATAACTGGTTTAGTTACTTTAAGTGTTGTGCTAGGTCTTCTGGTTGGTGTATGAGGACTAGGACTTGAGACTTTTGAGTTCAGTTCCTGGTGCTGTCATTGACTGACTAAGTGACCATGATGTCAAGTCCCTCCACCTCTATGGCTCAAGTCTTACCAATCATGAAATGATTAAAATATCCAACTCCATGGCAAACTGGATCTAAATTGTGCTGTGAGGCCCCAAGATTTTGCAGTGCTCGAGTATGGCAGATTGGAAAGTCTGCAGCATCTGCATTTCAGCTACAAAATGGAGACTTCTAATAAATATGAGATTGACTAGTACAGTCATTACAGTGATACATGTTAATTATTTTAATATAAAAATAATTTTATGCTGTCATCACAGTTTCAGTTCTTAATATACCATGGATTTTTGCAGTGCATAATTGCATCATGGAAATTGTTAGGAGGGAAGATGGAGGTTTTGGAAAATAGGTGAGGCACAATTAGGGCTTTTGACATCCAACAAGGGATGAGAAACATGTTGATATTGTTGGATAAGTATCTTAGTTGGATGTTTCTCCTAAAATGATCAATAGTAAAATCATTTAAATAGTGACATTTTAAATTTTAATCAGTTTTGGAATTAATTCTTTGAGGTGTATGAAGGATTCATCTTTCAGAATCATGGTCTCAGGCAGTTGCAGACTGAGGAAGACACTTTCATGTTTTCATGGTGGTTTTCACAGTCACAAGAGCTAGAAACTTTTAAAATGACAGCTTAGATTTTGAAGCACAATCTCTGGCTGCGGAACTGAAAAATACATAGTTCCTGATTATAGCTGTTTACTTTTTAAGTTTTGTCTACTGGGAAAGTGAGTCGTGGTTTTAAAAAACAAACAAACCCCTCAACCCGGCATGAACTAGTATGTTTTAATTAGCACGTTGCTAAACACTACTTACCATTTCAGGTACATTCATGTTTTTTAAAAGGGTTAGCTGGTCACCATTAGCCAGGACCCTAAAGATCAACCTTAGGGGTCATGGCTAATGGACTAACATGTTTTTAAACATCATCTGGTGTGTTTGACAGCTTGCAAATTAAAGCATTTAAGTTTAAAAACATAACTCATTTTTCCAGTGTAGACAAACCTAAGAGTTGTATTAAGGCTTGTAAAAGACCTTTGCGATCCTTTTATGAAACCATCAATGTAAGGGTAAAGTATGGTTATTATAGTTGACACTTAATTATGGATCCCTAATACAATAGGTGCTTTAAAACTTTAATAAGATGGTATTTTTTCCTTTTTTAAAAAAAGTTAAAATCTATTAACTATTAAAAGCTATTGAGTAACCTGGTACAAAATTATATTTTAAAATGCTTGAAAACTTGCACATGGACCTGGTTAACTTGTCTCTGTATGCTTGAATGTGTTTGTAATGCATAGTTGGTTGAAACAATTTGTTAAAATTTGTACCACTAAATTTATCTTCGGAAATAAATCTTCTAATGACAGCCTGCCGTCAAGAGTTAATATTTGTGGCCAAGTTAAAACGAAAGCTGGCCCTTTAACTAGAACTGACCTGTTAGACACAGTTAGAATGGCAGAAGTATATTTAAGTGGAGCAAGTTTTATTTTTTTTCTCCAACAGCTGCTCACTAAATTTGAGAAATTAAAAAAAAATGCAGTTTCTTTACCTATTAAAAATATTTTCTTCCTATAAGTGAAGGATACAATAAGCCAATGTATGAAGGTTTAGTTACAGTAATAACAAGAGAAGACAGCTCTGTTTGCCAACAGGATGCCAAACTCCGAAAGTAGAATTTGGTGCATTGCTGGGATCACCTTTGCTACAGAGAAGTTGACTTATCAGTCTGTGGTATTAATTACGTGCCCATCGCTTCTGTGTACCTGTAGGATCAGGAATCAGATTGGTAGTTAGGGAGGATAGGGTACTCTTCCAAGCTCCACTCACAAAATAAGTCCTATTCACTTCAGATGTTGCTTTCAATAGACTGTGCAGATGTTCAGAATATGATCACACATGCTTTCCGGGTTCCTTGAATTTGGCTTCCTTTCAGCGTAGTCTGAATGCATCACACCCATGGCATTGCTGGGTTCCTTAGGGCTTGGCTCCCTCTTGGTGGTGCTCATTTTTCCCAAGCCCACCCATTCGTGCTCTCAAAATGAACTGTTCCTCAGAGTAGATTTTGTAGATCTTCACAATATATTGCCTCTTCTTACATGATTTGATTGAGCAGTGAAATAGCTTAACAATGAAGACACTTAAAGTAGAGACATCTGAGCAAATATACACTGAGGTGAAAGGGATAGTTCACACCTCTCAGAGCTATTGTTTCAGACTCTTTGCAAACTTGGGCAGATATTACTGCATCAGTTAGGTTTGATTCATGTGTTTTGACATGTTCTTTGCAACTGAAACCGTTCATGGGCTTTTTTCTGTACAACAAGAGGGCATCTCGGGAGAGAACCATTACACTGCCATTACATGCAAGGATAGATGGAAGTTAAGTACTTATTTGTTGGGTAGTTTTGACATGGAGGAAGTAGGCATGTTGTTGCTATGAATTAAGAGATTCATTAATAACAATGCAGATCAGCCTCTTGGCTTGGTTTTAAAGTTAATGTTAGACTCTGGGGATCTTTAAGGTCATTTTGAGAAGATGCCAGTTCTGAAAGTAATAGTATACATATATATATATTTTTATACATATGCCAAAGAAACCTACATGTTTATTGCCCTAGCTAGTGATAAATATTTTTGGATTTCATTTCACTCAGTTTTAGCAAGGTTTCATCTCTTTGCCTCAGTTGGTATGAGAGGATTACATTGTTGGTAGGCATTCAGATACCACTGTGATGAGTGCAGTGGGAAAAACATAGTTATTTAGAAAAGGATTAATCATTCTGGCGCTCTTTAGATTATGGTGTGATAGATCTGTTTTTTCAGCCCTTTCCTGTGATCTTTTTGTTTCTAAATCCATATTTACATCTTTTTAATTACACAGCAAAGCATATTCTTAAATATTTGATTCACTGAGTTGTAGTTTTGAAGTGTTTTGGGATGTAGTGTCAAAGGTGCAGAAGTATAATGTATATTAATTCTGACTCATCCATCTGCTTCTGGCTATCCACTATATGGAATATTCTCCAGATATATTTTCAGTGGACTATATTTGTGGGTTTTTGTAATTGTCCTTAAACTGATAGGAGTATTGGAAATCTGTGCATGAGGGAATTTCTGCCCTTCCTGTGGGTTTAGCGTTTCAATGCTACTGGTATTTGTGTGTTCTGTGCGAATTTTAAGGTTTCATTTTAAAAGAAAATAAAAAGTTTCTAGCTCTTCTGGTTATGAAGAGAACCTTCCAAATGTAAACTGATACAGAGCTCTCATCCTTAGCCTGCAGGCAAACTGAAACAGAGTCTGAAAGATGTGAAGGGCTCCATTCGTATAAATGTGGTGATTCCTGAAAGCTAATATCAGCTTCTTCATTGCTGATCGCTTTAACAGAAACATCCCATCCTTCTGCACCTATGGGTGCAGCCTGAATACTACTACTTTTATTCTAATCAGAGTTCAGCTGATGGGTTAGTTCTAAAGATTTTTGTAGTGGATATGAAAGTTTAATCATAGTTATGTCTGAGAGGCTCATTTGGACAAAGTACCTTTATAATTATGTGTTAAGTGTTAGGGCTGTCGATTAATCGCAGTTAACTCACACGACTAACTCAAAAAAAGTCACGATTAAAAAAATTAATTGTGATTAATCGCAGTTTTAATCACACTGTTGAACAATAGACTACTAACTGAAATTTATTAAATTATTTTTGGATTTTTTCTACATTTTCAAATATGTTGATTTCAATTACAACACAGAATACAAAGTGGACACTGCTCACTTTATATTTTATTATAAATATTTGCACTGTTAAAATGCGAAAATAAATACAATTTTTTTAATTCACATCATACAAGTACTGTAGTGCAATATCTTTATCATGAAAGTGCAACTTACAAATGTAGATTTTTTTTTTTGGTTACATAGCTGCACTCAAAAACAAAACAATGCAAAACTTTACAGCCTGCAAGTCCACTCAGTCCTACTTCTCATTCAGCCAGTCGCTAAGACAAACAAGTATCAGAGGGGTAGCCGTGTTAGTCTGGATCTGTAAAAGCAGCAAAGAGTCCTGTGGCACCTTATAGTCTATAAGGTGTCACAGGACTCTCTGCTGCTAAGGCAAACAAGTTTGTTTACATGTACAGGAGATAATGCTGCCCACTTCTTATTTACAATGTCACCAGAAAGTGAGAACAGGCATTCACATTGGACTTTTGTAGCTGGCATTGCAAGGTATCTACATGCCAGATATGGAAAACATTCATATGCCCCTTTGTGCTTCGGCCACCATTCCAGAGGACATGCTTCCATGCTGATGACACTAATTTAAAAAAAAGAAAATGTTAATTAAATTTGTGACTGAATTCCTTGGGGGAGAATTGTATATCTCAGGCTCTATTTTACCTGCATTCTGCCATATATTTCATGTATTAGTAGTCTCGGATGATGACTCAGCACATGTTCATTTTAAGAACGCTTTCACTGCAGATTTGACAAAACGCAAAGAAGGTACCAATGTGAGATTTCTAAAGATAGCTACAGCGCTTGACCCAAGGTTTAAGAATCTGAAGTATCTTCCAAAATCTGAGAGGAGTGAAGTGTGGAGCATGCTTTCAGAAGTCTTAAAAGAGCAACACTCAAATGGAGAACTACAGAACCCAAACCACCAAAAAAGAAAATCAACCTTCTGCTGGTGGCATCTGACTTAGATGATGAAAATGAACATGCGTCGCTCTGCACTGCTTTGGATTATCAAGCAGAACCAGACATCAGCATGGACACGTCCTCTGGAATGGTGGTTGAAGCATGAAAGGACATGTGAATGCTTAGCACATTTCGCATGTAAATATCTTGCGAGGCTGGCTACAAAGTGCTATGCAAACATCTGTTCTCACTTTCAGGTGACATTGTGAACAAGAAGCAGGCAGCATTATCTCTTGCAAATGTAAACAAACTTGTTTGAGCATTTGTCTGAACAAGAAATAGGACTGAGTGGACTTGTAGGCTCTAAAGTTTTATGTTTTATTTTTGAGTGCAGTTATTTTTGTACATAATTCTACATTTGCAAATTTAACCTTCATGATAGTGATTGCACTACAGTACTTGTATGAGGGGAATTGAAAAATACTGTTTTTTATAGTGCAAATATTTGTAATTAAAAATAAATGAGGTGAGCACTATATACTTCGTATTCTGTTATAATTCAAATCAAGATATTTGAAAATGTAGAAAGCATCGAAAATATTTAAATGGTATTCTATTATTGTTTAACAGTGTGATTAATCATATGATTAATTTTTTTAATCACTTGACAGCCCTAGTAAAAGTTCTTGTAAAGTTCAAAGTCAGAGTCAATAAACATGCTCTACATGTGGCCCAATCTATACTGGTCATTTAATTTAATCCGGGGAGGAACGCTATTTGTCCAGTTTCTGCGTTTCCCATAGTTTAGCTGAAGTTATCACAGGGTCATAGGTAGTCTGCATTTGAAAACTGATTAGCTTTTGAAGATGCATCACCATGTTGGATGTACAGCGGAGATTTTACATCTATTGGTCTTTGACGAAAAAATAATGAAGGCTTTAAAGAAAAGGGAACAAGAGCCAGGTAAAAGGTTTTGTGGGAAAAGACTGCAGCAGAGCAATGGCGTGGAATGTTTCAATTTTGGATTGGGAACCTCTTACGAATGATGACAGTTAAGAACTTTGAACTCAAATATTCTTGTCTTCAGGATTATAGTGAATTGGAATTCAGTCAGAGAAATTTTGAGATTGAATTCCTCAGATCATATGATGAAACATACCATGCTGGTTCATGATCATCTTTTTCTGGATTAGCAACAGCTGCAGCCATTGATTTCTCTGGAAAATATCACCTGATTTCCACAACAGTCGTAAGCATATGAATGCATACCAAGTTCATATTTATCAGAAATTTAAATCTTGGCATTTGAAGAGATGCTTTTAAGGAAAAGAAACCTCCAATCCTGTGCAGCTTAATCATTGCCAAGGCATGTTTTATTAGTTAAAATTATTTAATTTAGTTGTCATTTAAAAAGAACCAGTCATTATAGTAAGTAATGAAGGATGCACATGTATTGATTATTTCTTGATAGAAGAGTGCCAGTCAGTGATTCACTGTTTTGACACCTTATAATAGGGGGAACTAATATAATTTTCCCCTTAGCTAATACTCTTAATGCCACTACACAAAGATCATAGTTTAGACTTTCTTGAGTCAAACTGCTAATATTATTTAATCATTAGCTGTTTTATTGGTCTCCTGTTTTTGACAGCACTAGATGACCTCTTGAGGTCTCTTCCAACCCTAATTGTCTGTGATTCTATGAATAGTGCATCACTAATCTCTAGTTTTGTTACATTGATTGGCGGGGAAGTATGTTACAAATTAGTTTAAAAAATCAGCTTGACATACATAATAAATTGAGAGAGAGACAGTTTCTTTCAATATTGCAGTAACCTTCCTGACTCTCAGTGTTTGACATTTCAGAACCACTCATGAGTTCTTGTTTGGTGCCCTTGCTGAGCTTGTAGATAATGCCAGGTATGTATTTGAGATTGTATTTGTATTAGGAGCTAATATAGTTTCTGTGGTTTAATTAGCCCACATATTTAGGGTAAGCAGCTGAGTGACCTTCACTACCAATAGATCTTAAGAAGAAAGATGTAATGCAGAAGCTTTATATTATAGCTGAATGGTGATGGTGCACCTGTATCCTACATAAGATACAGGCCCTCCCCAAGAGGAGGACGGGTCCAATCTTGAAAAATTGATAGTGTAAACAGCTAGAAAACACAGTGTGTTGGGAGACCAAGGAGGGTCAATTTTATATTATTTTCCCTAGCCTTTTGATGTGGTTTTGCATTGTTGTGCTTTGCAAAAATGAATTTTATGGCCATTTGAAGAATAGTTAGGTAATCTGGTACATTGGGATAGAGAGGGAGATTCCAGACATGAAGGGGAGCACAGACTCCTGAAGAACTTTTGCTTGAGGAGAAGGTAAGTAATGTATTGAAAGTATTGATGTCTTTCAGAAGCTGAAAGAAGCTTGAAGTTGGAGGCTTATTCCTTCGTGATGTACTAAGATATTTTTCCTTCATGTACTTGTTTCCCTCCTGAAATGAGTGTCTGTGATGGAATAGATATTTGCATTGTAATCAGGTTTAATTAGTATGCAGCATCAGTGTCTTGTGGTGGAGTTTGGATCCAAACAAGGGAAGGCCAAAAATGCAATGGTACACAAAAGCCTCTTGGATTTTTTTGAGGGGTGCTGTCACTTAGCACCTTAGAGAGACATGGTGGGTGAGGTAATACCTTTTATTGGACCAACTTCTGTTGGTGAGAGACAAGCTTTCGAGCTTACACACAGCTCTTGAAAAAAAGTTTTGTGTAAGCTCGTCTCTCACCAGCAGAAGTTGGTCCAATAAAAGATGCTACCTAATTTGCTTTGTCTCTCTTAATATCTTGGGACCGACGTGGCCACAACAACACTGTATACTTATCCCTGGTCTACACTGGGGGACGGGGTGTCGAACTAAGGTACGCAAGTTCAGCTACGCAAATAGCGTAGCTGAACTCGAACTACCTTAGTTCGAACTACTCACCCGTCCAGATGCCGCGGGATCGAAGTCCGCAGCTCCCCTGTCGACTCCGCCACCGCCGTTCGTGGTGGTGGAGTTCCGGAGTCGACGGGAGCGCGTTCGGAGTTTGAACTATCGCATCTAGATTAGACGCGATAGTTCGAACTCCGAGAAGTCGAACTCTACGCGTCGACCCGGCAGGTAAGTTTAGACCTACCCTTAGAGACTTATACAGTTTTTGATCCATAATGATAGCTCCTGTTGAAATTCCCACTCATACATGCAGAATCCTCTCAGGCTTCTAGCGTCTTTCACCTTCATTCGTGCTTTGGACGCTGATCGTGTTTTTGTTACTTTGTAGAGATGCTGATGCCACGAGAATAGATATTTACACAGGTAAGTCAGACTTGTCTTTTCCTTCAATGTCAGCAATGTCAGGAGGATTGCAAAATACACCCAGCAAATTACGGATTTACAAGTTGATAAAATGGTACTGGACACAGAAACTCCCCAAGGTCAAGTGTCCCATTAGTAATGCCTTCAAATCTATTACATTTCTAACATCAAAAAATCATTCAGAAGGAGAGGTGTAGGAGGGTGGTGAGGGGAGTCCTGCATTGTCTTTAAATGGGTCTTGAATTGAATCTACTAGAATCCTGTACCAGACTAAAGGAATCTTATAGTGTTTAAGGCCAGAAGGGACCAATAGATCATCCAGTCTGACCTCGTGTAGCACAGGGCACCAGCACCCGCACACTAACCCAACAACTGAATGAGACTAAAGTATTACAACCCACAGGAGACCAGACTGTTATGTGATATAGGCAGAGAATAGGAGGGACCAAGATGTGCTAGTGCGTCTGCAGTGGCAGGGAAATGATTCCTTGAGATAAAGCCAGATAATTCTGGCAAGTGACCCGCACCCACATGCTGCAGAGGAAAGGGAATAACCTCCAAGGTCACTGCTAGTTCTGACATAGGGTAAAATTCCCTCCTGACCCTGCATATGGTGATCAGTTAGACTCTGAGCATATGAGCAAGAACCAACCAGTCAAGCAGCTGAGAGAGAGAATGCAGGGTGTCACCTCTGAGCTCAGGGCCTCCCTCAAGGTCTCATTTCCAGCTGTGACCATCTCTTAATGTTGTTTACCCCCATCATTTCTGTTTGGAGACTGTTCCAGAACCTCATGGTTAGATACCTACTTCTAATTTCCAGCCTGGATTTGTTCATGGCCAGTTTATATCCATTTGTTCTTCTGCCTACATTGTCATGTAGCTTAAGTAGCTATTCACCCTTCCTGGTATTTATCCCCTTAATGTATTTACAGAGCGCAGAAAACCCCCTGCAGCCTTCTATTTGCTTTACTAAACAAGCCAAGCTCTGGGCCCTTCATTCCCCTGATCATCCTAGTAGATCTTCTTTGCACCTGTTTCAGCTTATCTTTTTGGAACATAGGTGACCACAATTGTACACAGCTTGATTATTTTCTTCTCAGTAATTTAAAACGTAAGCTTCCTCTGTTTGCTTTGATTTAGCAAGTGAGCTTAGACTACCTTCCTTTCCTGATGAAAGCTTTTGATACGGTGTCCCACAGTATTCTTGCCAGCAAGTTAAAGAAGTATGGATTGGATGAGTGGACTATAAGGTGGATAGAAAGCTGGCTAGGTTGTCAGGCTCAGTGGGTAGTGATCAATGGTTCCATGTCTAGTTGGCAGCCATTATCAAGCGGAGTGCCCCAGGGGCGGTCCTGGGGCCAGTTTTGTTCAACATCTTTAATGATCTGGAGGATGGCGTGGACTGCACCCTCAGCAAGTTTGCAGATGACACTAAGCTGGGGGGAGAGGAAGATACGCTGGAGGGTAGGGATAGAGTCCAGAGTGACTTAGACAAATTGGAAGATTGGGCCAAAAGAAATCTGATGAGGTTCAACAAGCACAAGTGCAGAGTCCTGCACTTAGGGAGGAAGAATCCCATGCACCGCTACAGGCTGGGGACCGACTGGCTAAGCAGCAGTTCTGCAGAAAAGGACCTAGGGGTTACAGTGGACGAGAAGCTGGATATGAGTCAGCAGTGTGCCCTTGTTGCCAAGAAGGCCAATGGCATATTGGGCTTTATTATTAGGAACATTGCCAGCAGATCAAGGGAAATGATTATTCCTCTCTATTCGGCACTGGTGACGTCACACCTGGAGTGTTGTGTCCAGTTTTGGTCCCCCCACTACAGAAGGGATTGGACGAATTGGAGAGAGTCCAGTGGAGGGCAACAAAAATGATTAAGGGGCTAGAGCACATGACTTACAAGGAGAGGCTGAGGGAACTGGGGTTATTTAGTTTGCAGTAGAGAAGAGTGGGGGGGATTTGATAGTAGCGTTCAACTACCTGAAGGGGGTTCCAAAGAGGATGGAGCTTGGCTGTTCTCAGTGATACCAGATGACAGAACAAGGAGTAATGGTCTCAAGGTGCAGTGGGGGAGGTCTAGATTGGACATTAGGAAACACAATTTCACTAGGAGGGTGGTGAAGCACTGGAATGGGTTCCCTTGGGAGGTGGTAAAATCTCCATCCTTAGAGGTTTTTAAGGCCCAGCTTGACAAAGCCCTGGCTGGGATGATTTAGTTGGGGATTGGTCCTGTTTTGAGCAGGGGATTGGACTAGATGACCTCCTGAGGTCACTTCCAACCCTAATATTCTATGATTCTATGAAAGAGAATAATAATTTTTCGGTAATAACACCTACAATTTCATCGGCTCCTGTTTTTCCTACTAAGAGTTTTTATTGATGGTGACTAATCATTTTGTAGTCTTACCACACACAAATCAGCTAGAAGTTTGAGTCCAGCCTGCTGTGTTACTCCAGTCATGAAAACTGTTTGGACACTTTCAAACAATTTTTAATTGCCCTTCCTATTTGAGTGTAATGGTTTTGTTAATTCTTCTCTTGTTGTAGAACGGCGAGAGGACCTGCGAGGTCAATTCATGTTATGTTTTTTGGATGATGGAGCAGGAATGGATTCAAGTAAGTTACAGGAAGTTGTATTTGCAGTGTCACGCTGAGAAAAATAACTTTAATCCTTGCAAGTATTCTGTCAGTGTCACATCCCTATGGTTTTGATGGGCTCAATGGGTGATGCATGTGGTATAAAAACTTAAGTCAAACAATTAGAGCAGCAGTAGCACAACACAGAAATTGAATCCGATTGTCACAAGGAGTCCATGCAAATCCATGTTACATCTGCAAGGGAGACGAAGAGCCACTTTTTCCTCTGCCATGGAATCGGCGAAACTGTGACGAGAATAATTAAACTAGACTTCCTTCATTCTGCCTTGGACCCAATACGTCCTGCTGAAAGGAGTTCTCTGTCTGCTTTGCAAAAAAGTCTAGCTAAACTCAGAAGTTTTTCCAGGACCAAGCAAATGGATTCTGAAGACCTTCTTTCGCAAGTTTGACTCAGGCACATCACTACAGGACCTCTAAGTACTGTGGGAAGTCCATGCTACCACATAAATGAATCCTTTACTCTCATGATGAGTGACACCCACCTAGATCATCTGCTGATCCAACGCATATCAATACCACTCTTGGATAAGGTATTGGCTGCCATAAAACTTGCAATAGTTTAACATGGGCTGCAGAAGATCTTACCAATTAAAGCCCTGTCTTACTTCCCTTCTTTGGGTAAGGTTATTAAGAAAGTGGGGCAAAAAAGATTCCAGGAGCACCTGATATATCAGTAACCTAGAAGTTTCTCAGTCATTTATTTGATTGAGGTTTGTACTAACTACATAAGGGCATCCATCCCAGGCTCTAGGTGCTCTTGGCAAACTATACAATTAACAGCAGACTCAACAATTGATTTAGTGAGAGCACAGTTACAGCAGCAACCTATCAGCAAAACTATCTCTGAAGTGCCAACCTCAGCCTTTCCATCAACTTCCTATGGGCCAGGGAGACAATTTGGGCCTTAGTGTGTCCTTAAGGTTAACACATGTTCGTCTTTTGGTCTTGGACAGAAGGCAGACATCCATGTTAATAATTTAAGATTTACCAGCAGCTTTTGACACTGCCTCTCTGTACTACTGCCTTGTCAGTGTGACCTGGCAGGATGGATGGAGTCACACTAAGTTGGCTAAGTGTCATTTCTTGTGGACATATCCGAGAGGATTATGGTGGTTGGTTGCTAGTCTTCCCTGAGCGCTCTCATCTGTGGAATCTTGCAGTATTGAGACCTGTATCTATCTTTCAGCATGTATATTGAACTACTAGAAGATATTAGAGGATGATATGGCCTTCAGTAGTAGCAGTTCATGACAACATTGTGCATCAGAAATGAATTATGTCCTTTGCCAACTGACTTGGTGCTTGAGTGAAAGTGTTGGTTCAACCTCAGTCTGGGAAGGATAAATGCAATGCTTCTAGGAAGGGGGGAAATGCTTTGAAGAATTGGATGGAGCCATGTCTTTGCCCTTTGAGAGCACTGCCATTTAAATTGATATGCAGCTCTTACTGACTCCACGCTGCCAGAAAATGCCTCTTCCTATCTTCAGCAGGCCGGAAGAGTGTGATTCTTTGTGATGCAGACCTAATCACAGTGATCTGTGTCTTCATTGCTTCCAGGCTGGATGATCACAATGGGTTCTGCCAGTAATGAAGGCTACATAGGAGCCATGTGGAAGCTCTACCTCGTTCATTATGCAGAAGCAAACTTGAACAGAACTGCTGAAAAGAACATGTTGCTGTGCATGCTGCACTGTCTCCCCATCCAATTCTGGATCTGCCTGAAGGTCTCAACTTTTACATGTGACGGTTTAGGATCTAGCAATCTCAGAGATGATCTCTCTCTGACACCTGCTCAGGGCAGATGTTGCAGCCAGCTGACTTCAGGATGAAACTTGCAAGGGCCAGTAGAAGGTCGTCTACCAGACTTTCCTACCACCAGAAATCAGGCTGAGTCCTGTGTTCAGTGTAAAACACTTCTCTGTACAAGCCTTCCCTCTAAAAAGGTGGTCTTAGAATGGCTTGGCAATGTTTGCCCTGTAGACAGACCAGAACAGTCTCACTTAAACATGGAACTCAAACAAAGGAAGGATGGAACATATGACGTGCGGGAACAAATGTTTGGTTTCCCTTGCTGTTCATGTAGTTCTTTAGTACAAAAGAGATGAGCATGTTAGAAATACCTTCGTAACTCTCCATACTTACGGCATTGGAGCCCAGATACACTCATAGTGTCCTAGTAGCTTCATGTACACATTGAACATTAGGGGGAACAGAACAGAACCCTAGGGTACTCTTGTTCTCAGCTTGAGCTCTGGCTTCAAGTGGCGTTGTGGGAAAGCATTGGTCTTGGAAAACAGTTCTTGAATCCAGTAAGCTTGCAGCATTGTAACACCTGGCAGATGATTACAAAACACACCACAACAGCTGATCCACACATTAACTGACCAGCTCTTCTACACAAAGAAGCTCATTTCCTCATAGTTTGGGTGGGAAAGTTGCCTATTCTTGAGTAGTCTGTGTCAGGGGTTCTCAAACTGGGGGTTTTGAGGTTATAACGTGGAGGGTTGCAAGCTGTCAGCTGCCACCCCCAAACCCTGCTTTGACTCCAGCATTTATAGTAGTGTTAAGTTAAAAACACTTTTATAAGGGGGAGGTGGGGTTGCACTCAGAGGCTTGCTGTGTGACGGGTCATCAATACGAAAGTTTGAGAACCACTGCTCAGATTTCAGAGGAAATGGTTACAGAAAAGAATATTCTGATTAATTTCCATTCTTCTCAAGGAACCATTCTACCAATAGACAATACTTCTCTACATAGCTTGAAATTTAAACACTGAGGCAGAAATAAGCAAACCTTAGACTAATGCATGCCTCTCAACTGACCTGAATTCCTCAATAGGCATATGTCCTGAGAATTTGTAGACCAGGCAAGATTTACTCCCATACAGTCATCCAGAAGGTTTAGAATCATTCATACTTAAGTTTAGTGTGGAGGTTTGTGACCAGCTTATCAGACTGTTAACTTTACCAAATGTCTGTTCTGTCATCTAAAGTGGCTTTATTCATAGAATGCTGATAGCAATGCACTTGCAACACTAATGAAGCGGTACTTTAATTTTTGAATGGATCTGATTTTTATTCAGACATTAAAGGAAGGGTTTAGACATCTAAATCCTTCATGACCACATGGCTATGGTGTTGTGTGTTGGAAGCATGTAAAGCAGAGAGGGTTCCCTTTGAAGGCTAATTTGTTTATCTTTGATCTTATGATTCATGAGGTTGTATCGCCTTTATGAAGAAATATGCAAGGTGACTACATGGTCCTGGGTTGTACCTTTGCTACACTTCAAATTAGACACACAAGTATGTTCCAATTTGGTCTTCGGCAGGAAAGCGCTGGATGCCATAGTATCACCATGAACTCAAGCCTCTGTTGTGCATAGATCTTTTTTCTGTGCATAGATACCGATGTGCCTTAGAAATACCATGGATCAATGGGTAAATACTGGCTCCAAACTAATACCTTCCCTGTACAACTGCATTTCTGATTAAAATCCCATGATTGGGATCAGTGGACCTGAATATGAAGAACGTGAAAACGTGTCTATCTGAAAATTTTCTTTTCTTCAATAATGCAAGTCCACTAACTCAACCACTCTTTTTGTGGTTCTAGGTACTGGGATATTTGTTCAGTGGTTCTTTGCTCTGTGCCCCGTGGACATCAAACAACTACTAAGCTACAAATAATATGGCTAATGTTATAGTATAAACAAGTTCCATCGTTACTGCTCACTTCAACTAGTTTGTGCTTCAGTGGCAAGGCTATAGCACTCACCCTGTGATGAGTAGGTCTCTCTTTTCCCTCAGAGCTTCATGGAATCCAGAAGCCTGTTGAAGATTAGTAGACAAAACAAGGAGCCTTGTTAGGTTTTGCAGATGTGATTCAAACACTCTCTGTCTGTCTGTCTTGGCTAATGAGGACCAATCAGTGAACTGGTAGCTGGTCCCTAGAGGTACATCCTCGAGAAACTCCCTTTAGAATACAGTGCAGTCAGAAAGCAATACAGCTATACCATTTATTCACCAAAAACTTATGAGACAAGGAACATGAACATAAAGCTTAACTAAAGATATTGGTCATGCAGACTGGAAATTGAATTTAAAAGGACAGGCAAAGAAACATACACATAGATGGGGTCTCTACTGCTACTACCACAATAAAGTATCAGTCTGTTTTCTTTGGACACAGATTTAGAAATTTCAGGGTTCCTGGCAGGTTGTTAGGGGCAGGGAGATGAAGGCATTCTTTAGCCCCCTCTCCCAGAGGAGATGGATCACTGCAGCTCTTAAAAGCTCCTCTGAAGTGTCCTCACCTATTTAGTTTGACTTGAGACAAGATGGAATTTCTATGTGTAATTAGACCTGTAGAACCAGTCATATTGATCCCCCTGCCATTCCAATCTTCTTGTCTGAACTAAGGAATTTCACATCGTCTTTGAATTTGTAGATTCAGTTTTTCCCCAATAGATTCTTTGAGATAAGTGTTCTTCGAGTGATGGTCCCTATATGTATTCCAAACATGGATGCACATATATGCGGGAGCCGGAAGGTTTTTTCAGCAGTGTCGGTTGGCCCGCACGTGCGCTGTACATAGCCTCATGGTGCAGGCAAGGTTATATGAGACTGTGTGAGACGATGCTCCCTTAGTTCCCTCTTACCGCTGCATGGTTGGAGTCGGAATCCTTGTTACTCCATACTTGTAACTTGCCTACAAGAATGCTTGTCCATTGTACATAGTATTTCTCTTCCTTTTTTATTATAATTAGTGTAGTTAGCGGTAACCCTCTCCCTGTCTGGGGCTGGGCTCTCCCCCTGCTTCTCCGGGGTACTATGCCCCACGTTCCGGAGTTCAAGAACCGTGCGTTGTGCCCTCGCTCATTCTCCATGAGAAATGAGTATCACCACTGCCTTTATTGCCTCGAGGAAGCTAATCTAGCTGCCCATTGCAAAATCTACCACTCCTTTCTGCTGTGGAGCTGTGGGGCTCACCTATTCTGCCTCCATAAGTTCCTCATGGAGGAGGTCCCCTGGCTGCGTGCCTAGTCTGACCAGGAACTGTCAGTTCTGACAGTGCAATGCCTTTCACCAGCAGTGAGCCCCTCACCTAGCACTTCTTGCGCCTCAGATCCAAAGGTGCAGCCGGTGTCGGAGAAGTCCCAGTGTGAGTCACAAACACACTCATGGGCATCGTAGCAAGTCCCCATCATGGACAGTTGCCAAGCTCAATGTTCCTTCCCCGAGCAGCGTCCGGTCAGGTGAGATACTATGTGCAGACACTACTTTAGTTTTCCCCATTCTGAGGGCAAATCTAAAGAAGCGAAAGGTGGCAGTAACATCGAATGCACTGGCTGGCCACCAGCACTGCTCTCCGGCACACACACTGCCAGTGCAACAGCTGTCTCTGCACTCCATACCGCAGATGCCATCACGCTGTGCTGATGATACATGCCCTGGATGCCTGGTGGCATTTACGCCCTCCTCCTGGTGGCACACATGGAACTGCCCTATCCATCTTTTCTGCTGCTCGGGGACCGGAACCCCCCTCTTCAGCAGAAGCATTGTTTCTACTGGGGAATAGACCTTGACTGCAGACTGTCCATACCAACAGCTTCCCCGATAGTGGGTGTCTCCTCCAACTCTGAAGTCCTCTCTGAGGAAAACCTGTCCTTCTCTCCTGTGTCCCAGCACAGCTCAGACTCTCAGGCACAGCTGGTGCATGTGTCCGGGTATGCTCCCCTCCCCCCCACTGATGCCGTGGTACTGCTACCCTTGGGTCCCACCATACCATGAGGACCCAACCTCTTGGCAGTATTGGCCATCCTGCGACCCTTATCACTGGCCTTATTCACCTCAGGCCACCCACCCTTCGGTCCGGGCCCCTGCTCAGACTCAGAAGTGGAGCTAGTATCGATAGATTCCAGCAGACCTTACCATCACTGCCTCCTTGCCGAATGATACCCTGATTTTCCCCACCCCACCCTCTCACCTCCTGACAATCAAAAGTAGTACCAGGAGCTGCTGCAGACGGTTGCTAGTGACTTGGGCATACTCCTGGACGAGGTCCAGACCACTACCACCACCAGTTGCTGGATATCTTCCAGTCCCAAGGACCGGCTTGCGCTGTGTTGCCCATCAGTGATGCTGTCCTGTGGCCAGCGTGGGCGGTCTGGCACATGCCTGCCTCCTGTGTCCCCTATGGTCAAATAGGCAGATCGCTGGTACTTTGTTTCCTCGAAAGAAACAGACTTTCTTTTCTCCCTCCCACCTGCCCACTTCCCGGGTGGTTCACACAGTGACTGAACGCTTGAGGCAGCGTACGCATGGCCAGCACACAGGGTGGCCAGACTTCTGGGCTGGAAGCTCTACTTTTCCGCTGTGTTACAGTTTTGCATGGCCAATTACCAGGCTTTGCTAGCAAATTAGGACTTTAACAATTATGCCAAGCTAGCGGAGTTCCTGGATGACTTGCCATTGGACAAACGGCAAGGCTTCCAGGCTCTTGTGGAAGAAGGTCACTTGACTGACTAGATGAGCCGCCAAGAGGTGGTTGATGTCGCAGACCCATCCTGCTCCCTTGTGACCGGCATAGTCATGCACAGGGTGTCGTGGCTGCCATCCTCTGGCTTCCAACGGGAGGTCAAGACCACCATTCAGGGCCTCTCCTTTTACGAAGACAAGCTGGTCTCATCAGTCTTTGCCAAGTCTTTGCCAAGTCCCTTCACTCCGTGAAGGACTCGAGGGTGATGCTTTGGTCTCTAGGTGTTTACATCCCAGCACCCCGGTGGAAACAGCAACGACATACCAGACCGCTGTCTCCACTGTGAGGATGCCCCACCTTAACGACACTGATCCCAAGGGCCCTGGGCCTCGGCCCCTGCCACAGCCACCTCTTCCGCCTCGCCTCGTCAACCACCCAAAGCCCAGTTTTGACACACAAGTTGAGAGCTGAGAGTCCCCTGCATCAGCATCCTCGTCCTCCCCTCTCCCCAGTCACCTTTGGGGCTGTCTTTCCCCTTTTGCCCACAACAGGGGCAAGATCACCATGGACTATTGGGTGCTGGGGATCATACGGCACTGTTACTCTATCAAGTTTCTCACCTCCCCACTCCTCTGGTCTCCCACGGGGGATACCTCCCACCATGCCCTCCTACAAAATGAAGCATATGCCCTCCTCACTAAAGGCGTGATAGAACTGGTGCTCGACCCCTTCATCGGCTAGGATTTCTACTCTCCATATTTCTCATCCCGAAGAAGGGCGGAGGGCTTTGCCCTATACTTGATGTCCGCATTCTCAACACCATCAGCTGCAAAACCAAGTTCTATATGGTCATGCTCGCCTTGATGATTACCTTCCTTCTCTGGGGAGTCTGGTTCACAGCTCTCAACATGAAAGATGCATACTTTCATATCGACATCCACCTGGCCCACCACAAATTTCTTCGCTTCCGCATGGGCACTAACCACTACCAGTTCAGGGTCCTTCCCTTCAGCATTGTGATAACCCCCACAGTCTTCACAAAAGTGTTTGCAGTAGTGCAGCACATCTCCGGCATCTGGGATACTCCCAGTATTTGGACAACTGGCTTCTCGTCATGCCTTCCTGCACCAAGCTAACATCTGCCACATCACAGTCTTCACTCTCTCCTCGACACTCTGTGTCTGCATCAATGAGGAGAAATCAGTGCTCATCCTGACACAGACAATCCACTTCCTTGGTGCCCACCTCGATTCCATGGCTGCTCGGGCCTTTCTCCTGGGAGACCGCTTCGCCACCTGGATGGTTGTAGTGGTGGCCCTTCACCGCAACCCCCGCACCACAGTGCATCTACGTAATGCTGTATACTCGATTACATGTGTGCTGTCTACAGCTGTGGTTCCTGTCAGTTGCCTGGCCCCATGCCACCCACTTGGATGACACACTGCTTGTTCCGCGCTCGCTTTGGGCCTCCCTGCTCTGGTGGATCAACTCTCCAAGGTGCTCTTCAGCATCCCCTTCACCACACCTATCCCAGCTGTCACCTTGACCATAGATGTCTCCCTCACCGGTTGGGGCGTTCATCTGAGTGAGCACATTGCCCAGGGGTTTTGGACTCAGCACGAGGCCCACCAATACATCAATATCTTCCAGCTCCGAGCAGTCCGCTTGGCTTGCCGCATATTCCTGCTGCTCATCTGTGCCAGTTCAAATCCTTTCTGACAATATCACGGCTTACATAAATAGGCATGGGGGCACCAAGTCTCTGTCTCTTTATGCAGAATCCATCCACCACTGGAACTGGTGCATCTGCCATCATGTCATGCAGCACACAGTATATCTCCCGGGCATGCAGAACTCCATGGCCAATGTGCTCAGCCGGCACTGATACCTCAATCACAAGTGGGAACTCCACAACCCCACTCTCCATTCGCTGTGCCATGCCTGGGATACCCCTTGCTAGCATCTTTTTGCCATATGTGACAGCCACAATTCCCCCTCTACTGTTCCTGGGGGGCCACGGAGCCCAGCTTCCAAGGTGGTGCTCCCTCCTGCCTTGGGGTGGCGAACTCCCCTATGTCTCCCGCCCCATTTCCCTCCTTCCTGAGGTGCTACAGAAAGTCTGCCAGGACACAAGCCACAATACTGCTGGTCGCTCTGTATTGGCCCAGTCAGTTGTGGTTTCCCGACCTCCTCCGGCTTTCTGTCCACTCCCCACCCCACCTCTGCCTGATGCTGGACCTCACCCCAGACCGGGGCACTGTCCACCACCCCAATCCTGGCCCTCTTCATCTCATAGCCTGTTTTTTGGGGCTCGTGCATAGATAACACCTGCTTGGCACCAGTGTGCCTCATTCTTGCCCACAGCAGGCGGGCCTCCACCAGAGCATATTATACAGTGAAATAGGCCTGTTTCACCTTCTGAGCTCGGTGCCATAACCTTTCCCTGGACGCTGTCTCCATCCCTACTGTCCTGGACTACCCCCTTGAACCTAAGACCTCTGGCCTTTCCCTTAGTTCTGTCCTGGTCCACCTAGCAGTGCTCAGTGTCTTCCTCCTCTTCTCTCCCGTGGATGGATGCTCAATTTTTAACCATCTCACCACTACATGCTTCCTGAAGGGGCTGCGTAACACCTTCCCACTGGTGATCATTCCTGAATCATCCTTGGACCTCAACCTTGTCCTTTCCACCTCACTAGACCCCCCCCCCCCCCACACACACACTTTGAGCTTCTGGCCATGTGCTCCCTCTCCCACTTCTCCATAAGGGTCGTTTTTCTCATGGCCATCGCTTCTACTCAGTGGATCAGTGAATTGGCCGCCATGATCGCTGACCCACTATATACAGTCTTCCATAAGGACAATGTCTCCTTACGCCTTCACCCCAAATTTCTCCCGAAGGTGGTGTCAGACTTCCACATCAACCAGTTGATCTACCTCCTGGTTTTACAATCTAAGCCACATGCCAATCTGGAAGACAGAACCTGCATTCACTTGATGTTCTTCGCACCCTCACAGTCTACCTTGACTGGACCTGTAATTTCTGTGCTTTTCCACGCCTTTGCAGACAGATCCTGAGGTCAGGCCCTCTCCTCCCAATGTGTCTCGAAGTGGGTCTTGGCCTGCATCTGTGCATGCTACGAGCTCTCTAATGCCATGCCACATGGCTGGATCATGGCACACTCGACACAGGCATAGGCAGCCACTTCCACCTCCTTGGCAGATGTATCCTGGCATCTGCTGGGTAGTGACATGGCGTCTTGTCCATACCTTCATGGCCCGCTATGCTATAGCCCAGAGGGCAGTAGCTGATGGAGCCATGGGTTGTGCTGTCCTTCAGACTGTGATACCTCTTGCATCCTGGCAACCTCCGCACTGACCACTGATTGGTACTTACCTGTGTTTGGAATACATATAGAGCCCATCACTCGAAAAAGAAGAGGAGGAGGTTACTTATCTGTGACTGAAGGTTCTTCAAGATGTATAGTCCCTATTTGTATTCCAATTCTCACCCTCCTTCCCCTCTGTTGTGGTCCACGTTGCTCAGTGGTGAGAGGGTGACTGTGATGGGGTGTCGTCCCACACAGCCTCATATAACCTCACCTGCGGCACAAGGCTACATACACTGCACGTGTGGGCCAATGGATATTGATATAAAAATCTTCTGTCTCCGGTGTATGTCGCACATGCACACTCATGTTTGGAATACAAATAAGGACCACGCTTCTTGAAGAATCTCCTGTTACAGGTAAGTAACCACCTCTTATCTCACTAAGGATATGTCTACATTACCCGCCGGATCGTCAGGGAGAGATCAATCCAGCGGGAATTGATTTATCGCGTCTAGACACGATAAATCAACCCCTGAGCCCTCTCCTGTCAACTCCTGTACTCCAGGGCCGCGAGAGGCGCAGGCAGAGTAGACGGGGAAGTGGCAGCAGTCGACTCACAGTGGTGAAGACACCACCGTAAGTTGATCTAAGTACGTCAACTTCAGCTACGTTATTCATGTAGCTGAAGTTGTGTAACTTAGATCGATTTCCCTCCCCATAGTGTAGACCAGGGCTAAAGAATTTATTGGGGATTCCGTTACCTCACAAAAGAATCATTTGCTGAGCCATTATCCCTTGGATTTACAGAAGCTTAACACTTCGCTTGTAGTTTCAAAGGCTGGCTTCCCATCTCACATATAATGGAAGGCCTGAATTAATGTGGTGGAAAAAAATAGTCCCCACACCCTACAACCTCAGAATAGCCATATTCTGTGTTATCACATCACATCCTTTCCGTTGTGATTGCACCATGTGTCCAATGCTAATAAAGAGTATTAAATCTTACAATTGCGTTTACATATTGGAATGATACTACTTTAATACCATGCTCTAGAAACTTGCCAGTGAATTTACAATTGTTTTATGGGCATACTAGTTAGTAGTACTGTTTTGTTAAAATGGTCATAGTTTCATGGAGGAAGGACTTGGAATTGGGTGCATGGACTTGTGTGGAGTATTATCAAAATTTTGTAAAATACAAAAGCATCTTATTGAGTAATGTTTGCAGCAGAATCTGTGCTGTAGTTGTCCTGCTGGGTACTTTTAACCTGAAGGTATTTGGAATTGTTTTGGACCTAAGAGCAGAAGAAGAATTTCCCTATTTTGTGAGAGAGGATCAGTATCTTTATGGAATTCTGAAGGGTCCTGGGTGTAGTCTACGCTAGAAAAGGTTTGCTGGTATCACTATATGAGCAAACCATTCTAAAGTAAATGCAGCTTCAACTAGCAAAAGAGTTTATACTGTTGCCCCAAATGAAGTAAGTGTTACTTGCAAAGGTACTTTTTGCCATTATGATTGCATCTATATTATTCCTTTTGCTGATATAAAAATATCTTTTAAAAAAATCACACCCATAACCAACCTTTTTTTTCTGGCCTTCAGTGTTTGAACTGTGTAATGTAAGCTGCCACTATGTAATGTAATCATGATAATCTTGTAAAAACGTGTGTGTGTGTGTGTGTGTGTGTGTGTATACGTGTGTGTGTATACGTGTGTGTGTGGAGCGAGAAAATATATATACACCTCTACCCTGATATAACATGAATTCGGATATAACGTGGTAAAGCAGCGCTCCAGGGGGGCAGGGCTGCGCACTCTGGCGGATGAAAGCAAGTTCAATATAACACAGTTTTACCTATAACGCAGTAAGATTTTTTTTGGCTTCCGAGGACAGCGTTATATCAGGGTAGAGGGGTGTGTGTGTGTGTATATAGATATAAAAATATTTTTTACATACTTCATAAGTAGATCTCACTTTTTCTGTCTGTTATTCCAGGTGATGCCGCAAGTGTGATTCAGTTTGGTAAATCGGCCAAACGATCACCAGAGTCGACTCAAATTGGGCAGTATGGGAACGGCTTGAAATCGTAGGTATAACAGAAGCCAGCCTTCTGAGATCTTGGGGTCTGGCTGATAGCAGGCCAGCAAATGTTGAGCTTTGTATACTTCTATAAAAAGGAAACACTTTTTAAGTCACATTTAAAAAGCTACCAACCTTTAAGGGAGTTCTGGGTGGCTTTACTTGTTAGCTTTGGATACACTCTGTGTATGTCTGTCTCTCTTTCCTTGTAACTCTTCCTCAGGCAATGAAGCTGGCCCTAGTCCTATGACATCACAATAACTTGCACTCCATGGCAATATCATAATGATACTGAGACTAGAGGCTTGAATGACTATTTGCAAATAGGAGGCTACGGTGACCTCTAAAGGTGAATCCTGTAGATACAACGTGGCTACCAGTACTGGATTCCTAAAGAACCTTTTGGGATGATTGTGAATCTTTATTGGGAATGAAGTACTGATTTGTTCAGAATTTGCTCTTTTGGTGTGGGGCACACACTACTTCTGGGAGAATTCTGTGCCAAAAAATTAAAAATTCTGCATATTTTAGTTGTTTAAATAACACAATATAATAAAGCCAGTTTCAATTATTTTGGTTATTTATTTCAAAATATCTGTCAAGTATGTCTAATAATACAGACCATCCTCTCCCCCCCCCCCCCCAAAAAAAAGATTCTGGTAATTTTTTTTGACAAATAATATTAATACGGAACTTTGAGTAATTCATTTAAATTACAATACTGAACTGTATTTCCTGCACCTGTCAGAAGCAGTTCAAAGACTTGGAGGTATCGGGGGTAACAGAGGAGCTGAGGGAGAGGGTAGGAGCCTGGGAGTGAATCTGGAGGGTATTGGGTGTGGTTGGGAGAAGGTGGTGTTTTTTTGGGGTGGGGGTGGGGAGGGAGGGATTGTTAGAGAGTTGAGAAGCCTCCCCCATGCAGACTCTGCCTAAGCCCTAGCCTTTCCCATTCAGTCAGATGCATCTGCCCCTGTTCCCGCACCTCCCTATCCCCATGGGTCTCTGCAGCCTCCTCCCCCATCCCCAAGTGTTCCTGCAGCCTCCCTCCCCAGGCACAACATTTCAACAGTTTTCTAATGCAAAGACAAGTTATAGAAATTCTAGTTTTCTTCAAGTGATGGTCCCTATGTGTATTCCACATATGGGTACACAAGTGCACCATGTGTCTGAGTCCAGAGATTTTTAGTAAAAAGTGTCCGTTGGTTCACACATGTGCAGTTACTCTCCTCTTGTTCTGAACCAAGAGTACAATGGGCAGTGTGGACCAACCCTGCTCCAGTTCCTTTTTACTATCACGTGGCCTGAGTCAGAATCTTCTGAGTCTACAGCAGATTCTATTATTTTCTTTAATCTGTAATTATATATTGTAAATAGTTTATTAATATTTTAGTATTTTCACTATTTGTTCCCTGCCTTGAGAAAATTCTCTGGAAGACAAGGACTATGCCTTGTGTCCTGGGATTTAAGAACTGTTTCTGTGTTTCCTGCCCCTGCTTCTTTTCAGTGAGTGACTAACACCAGCATTGCCTTTACTGTCTCGGTGAGGTTCACGTCTCTGCTAATTGCATCATCTGTCACTCCTTCCCTCCTCAGACTTGGGGTTGAGAGCTCAGACTGAAAAAGCCATGAGACCCCAGTTGGATCTGGGCCAAGGAGCCCCCTCTGCACACTGATCTCAATAAATGGGCAGTGCAACTCAGGAGCTGAGACTACAACTTCCAAGCCTAGAGAATGAATTAGAGTAAGGGGCACTGTCACAAGCATCGGGACAGATGCTCTAAAAGGTCCATCCCTGATTCTGTCCAAGTCAGGTGAGTCCTTGCACATGGATGATAAGGACTTAGGCCCAGGTAAACTGCCTCTACAGGAGAATGTGGTGTGCTGGAGTATAGATCCATTGGTACCAATTGTGGTGCTGATGTATAAACCAAAGGACAGGCATTCCATTACCTTCAACATCCAGATCAGACTCCAATGTCCACTATAACTAGGGAAGTCTCGGATCTGGCGGCCCAACCACCCATACACCTAGCACCCTGAGACCTGTGTCTCCCTAGAGTACATTTTTTGCTCTCCATGTCCTCAATCCCCTCTCCTCTTATTTAGATATAACATCACACCTGGAAGAAACCACCTCGAGGACACTGGGGTGATCTCTACCATCCATGAATCTGAGTACCCATCCGTCAGTACCGATGGTTCTGCTTGTCGACTGGGAACCTATCTTCTGATCTGATGGGTCAGAGGTTCCAGATGAACCTCTACCCTTGCATAGGGAGATGAGTCTGGTCAGAAGCTCCAGTAGATCTGGGTCCTGTCTCTGCCAAGATATGACTTCGCAGTGCCATGGGATTACTGGAGTCCCTGGGACCCTTAATCTAGGCATCCCAGATCTGTGCATGAACCTTATCTACCCTCTCCTAGCTGACACCAACCGGCTTCATCAGAGTGTGAAGAGGAGGAAGTTGTGCCGGATTCAGGATTTTTGGCGGCCATTTCATCATCCTTGCCAAAGAAGTAGTCACCCCATCTTCACCATCTCTGCCTGATGATCACAGACAATATCACGAACTCTTACAAAGAGTGGCGTCTGAGCTACAGATCCAGCTCAAGGAGGTTTCAAGAGCCTCATCATAGACTATTACATATCTTACAACCGTCGAGTCGCAGTCAAGTGACCCTCCCAGTCAGTGAGGCCTGAGTAGTGTGGCACACTCCTGCCTCATGCACTCCCTCCCCTAAAAGGGTTGAGAAGTGCTACTTCATTCCACCTACAGATGTGGAGTTTTGAATGATGGTCCCTATTGGATTCCACTAGATTCCACTGGAACCTTAGAATTCAAAAGTAGTAGTGTCTGTTGGTCCGCACATGTGCCCTTTCTCCACCTCATGGTTTCATCTCAGGCAACAAAGGACGGGGCAGACTGACTGCGCCCTCAGTTTTCTCACCGCCACATGATCCGAGTCAAAGCTGCTGGTGTCCTCATCTTTCTCTGATGCACTTTAAAAAAATCACCACCACCTGTTTTTAGAATTGTACATACTTTTGGTTGTTGTTTTTTCAGTAGTTTTAGTCTTAGTGTTAGTTTTCAGGAATTAAGAGACTTGGGGACTCCAGTTCTCCAC
The DNA here is from genome assembly GCF_020497125.1 of Mauremys mutica. Lineage (NCBI taxonomy): Eukaryota > Metazoa > Chordata > Testudines > Geoemydidae > Mauremys > Mauremys mutica. The sequence goes on from NC_059087.1 coordinate 29,463,933, forward strand.
TCCCCAACATCCATGCCTGGATTATGCTGATGACATCAGGGTTCAAGATCTGCGCCTCCTGTCCATGTTCGTTCTTGATCATTGATGAGCAACGCTGCCCTGTACTGCTTGGGAGAAGCCCACATTTGATCCAGGTGCAGTGTCTGCTTGTCCTTCCCAAACTGTACTTGGGAAGACTGGACTCTCTGCCTCAAGAAGCACCTCATAGAGGTTGTCGTGAGGCTGCAGTCGGATCCAGGCTGGGATCTTCCATCCTTCCTGGACATGAAGATCATCACAGACACATCATTTTCCAGATGGGGTGCCCATGTGAGTGAGCACATGACCCAGGGGACTTGGACAACTTGGGAATCCAGAGTGCATATCAACATTCTGGAGCTTTGAGTGGTACAGAGGGTGTGTCATGCATTTCTCCCATCTGTTCTCTCCCATCATATTCTTGTTATGTTGGACAATAACGCTACCATTTATTATATCAGCAAACAGGCATCTGGTCATTGGCGCTTTGTGCAGAAGTGCTGTAGTTGTGCAATTGGTGCCTTGCCCACAAGATCTTGTTGTCGGCAGCCTATCTTCCAGAGACTCAGAACGTGATTGTTGGTGCTCTCAGCAGGAAATTCATGACCGAACATGAATGGCATGACACCATAGGTCAGCGATGTTTTCAACCAGTGGGAGACTTCGACCAGGGATCTCTTTGCCTCCTACAGCAATAGCAGATGCATCACATACTGCTCCAGAGGGGATCTCGGCACCCATTCCAAGGCGATGTCCTCGTCATCCACTGGTCACATCAGATCAATTATGCCTTTCCCCTGCTAGTGTTGCTGCCATGTGTCCTCTGCAAGATCAGGTGGGAGAGCACCACGGTTATTCTGATAACCCCATTCTGACTTTGCCAATTCTGGTTTCCCCACCTCTGCATATGAGCGTCTCCTCCACAAGACCATTACCAATTCAGAGTCCTCCTGTTCAGACTCATTATGGCACCTGGGGCCTTGACAAAAGTCTTTTTCAGTGGTGGTGATCTGGATGAGAAGAAACAGCTTTACTGTCTTTCTGGATCCAGCATGGAGATCCAGTCAGCAACCTCATTTCTAGTCTGCCTATTATCTCTCCCGGGAATCTGTATCAGTGAAGAAAAGTCAACTTTGATTCTCACAAGGACCACAGATTTCATAGAAATGATTCTGGACTTGACTACAGCAAGAGCCTACCTCTCCTAATGGAGAGATTCCACACCATGAGCAATTTGATAAAATGGGTCTGCCCTTCCCTTCTAGGCCATGTGGCCTCATGCACCCATGTAACACCATTTGCCAGGCTCCACCTCCACTTCGGTCTGTCTACTCCCCAGACAACAGTGCCAGAATAACAATCCCGTCCAAGGCGATGGCTTCTCCTGTCTGGTGGGCAAACCCAGAAAAAGTTTGAGGGTTCTTTTTCTCACACCCTCACCCGAGGTGACTATCATCACGGATGCTTCCCTCTTAGGTTGGGGAGCCCACATGGACAATCACATTGCACAAGGCACCCGGACCCCTTGAAAAGCCAGAATGCATATCATCAACCTACTGGAATTCAGGTTTCAGAGTAGCAGCCATGTTAGTCTGTATCCGCAAAAAAGAACAGGAGTACTTGTGGCACCTTAAAGACTAACAAATTTATTTTAGCATGAGCTTTCGTGAGTTACAACTCACTTGAGCGCCTTTCATCCTCTGATTGAAGGCCAAACTATTTTCACTCATCCAACGATAATTAGAATCCTGAAGGGACTAATTAGAATTTTCCCACCGGTGGTTAAACCAACACTACAATGGGATCTTAATCTCATCCTTTCAGTACTTACCACATCTCCTTTTGAACCAATGGCCACTTGTTCCATGTCCCATCTGTTGATGACAGTTGCATCACATCAGCCAGAATGGCGAGCGAGCTGGGAGCACTCATGGAAGATCCATTATATGCCATTTTTCATAAAAAGGTCTTTCTTCGCCTCCATCAAAATTCATCCCTAGAGTAATTCCTGAGTTTCACATAAATCAAACCATCTACTTACTGCTATTTTTCCCCCCGCAAAACCTCATGCTTCTGATGAGGAGAGAAGGCTTCACTCTCTCTAGAAGCCCAGTGGGATACTGGCATTCTGTCTGCAGAGAACAAAAGTGATTAAGAAAACATGTAGACTATTTATTGCCTCAGCAAAGTGATCAAGGGTCAAGCATTATCCACCCAGAGACGCTCTTTTAATGGAGCTCAGGCAGCATCATCCTTCTCTACCAACTAGCAGGTATCCTCCCTCCAACCCTGGGAGGGCATGAGAATCCAGTCCATTGGAGCACAAGCAGCCTCTACAGCATCTCTACGAGACGTACCTCTATTAGATATATGTAGGGTGGCTACCTGGAGCTCTGTCCGTACCTTCACAAAACATTATGCATTGGGCCAAACCTCTGCTGCAGATACATCTGTGGGAATGGCAGTACTGCAGATATCCATACCATCTGCATCCTTGCACCCACCTCCTGTTTGACTCCTGTTTGCTAATCTCCTATGTATGCACCTAGGGGCCATCTCTCAAAGAAGAAATGGAGGTTACTTACCTGTAACTGGAGGTTCTTCAAGCTGTGTGGTCCCTATCTGTATTCCACTGCCTGTCGGCCGTCCCCTCTGTTGCATATCATGACTGGATTCATGGTAAGAGGAGGAACTGGAGCATCATCATTCCACACTTTCCCTTCTACCCTTGGTTCAGAGCACAAAGAGAGCAATTGTGCATGTGCGGACCACGGGACACTGCTTACTAAAAATCTCCAGACTCGGGTGCATGACGTGCATGCGTACCCAAAGAACCTCCAGTTACAGGTAAGTAACTTCCATTTTCCTTTGTTAGGGGCGCGCTTGAGGGGATGGGAGTGGTGGGAAGAGTGGGGGAGAAGGAAACTGGCAGAGGTAGAAATGGGAAAGGAGAGAGAAGCATAATGGACAGGGAGGGTAAGGTTGGGCAGGGCTGTTCGGGAGGTCACTGGGTCCAGTGCCCTGGAGCTAGTGCTGGCCACTGTGGGCAAGGAGCTCTGAAGGTTGTAGTGATTCCATAGTTTGTGCCCTGGTGAGCTCTTCTGGCTGCTGCTGCTGCTCCCCATGTGGCTGGAGGAAGTGATGCTCACTGGGCCTTGCACTGTATATGTATCCAGCTGAGTCTGGAGCAGGTTTTCTGCAGAGCTAGACGATCCTACTTTTTGGCTATAGCTGGTGCTGGATGTTTTGGGGAACAAGCCCAGAGGCCTCCATCTAATCCAGGGGTGGGCAAACTTTCTGTCCTGAGAGTCACATTGGGGTTCCGAAACTGTATGGAGGGCCGGGTAGGGAAGGCTGTGCCTCCCGAAACAGCCTTTCCCCTGCCCCCATCCACCCCCTCCCACTTTCCACCCTGACTGCCCCCCTCAGAACCTCTGAGCCATCCAAACCCCCTGGTCCTTGTCCCCTGACCCTCCCAGGACCCCCCCCGCCCCAATGGCCTCCCGGGACCACACCCCCATCCAATCCCCCGCCCGTCCCCTGAGTGCCCATCTCAGAACCTTTGACCCATCCAAGCCCCCGGCTTCTTGTCCCCTATCCACCTCCTCCCACTTCCTGACCCCTCAGAACCTCCGACCCATCCAACCCCTCCTGCTCCTTGTCCCCTGACCATCCCCTCCCACTTCCTGCCCCCTCAGAACCTCCGACCCATCCAACCCCTCCTGCTCCTTGTCCCCTGACCATCCCCTCCCACTTCCTGCCCCCTCAGAACCTCCGACCCATCCAACCCCCCTGCTCCTTGTCTCCTATCTGCCCCTTCCCACTTCCCACCCCTGACTGCCCCGACCCCTATCCACACCCTGCCCCGTCAGGCCCCCCAGGACTCCCACGCCTCTCCAACCCCCCCCATCTCCTGACCCCCCCCCCGATCGTCTGCCCCATCTAACGGCTCCCTGCCCCCTGGGATCCCCTGCCCCTTATTCAACCCCCCCTCCCCACTCCCCTTACCATGCTGGTCAGAGCACCAGGACTGGTAGCCACGCCGCCCGGCTGGAGCCAGCCACGCCGCCGTGCAGTCTAGAGCACTGAGGCAGGCCGGCGGCTCTTGTAGCCACACTGCCCGGCAGGAGCTCGCCACCCAGAGTGCTGGCGGCATGGTGAGCTGAGTCTGTGGGGGAGGGGGGGACAGCAGGGAAGGGCCCCAGGGATAGCCTCCCTGACCGGGAGCTCAAGGGCCGGGCAGGAGGGTCCGTGGGCTGGATGTGGCCCACGGGCCACAGTTTGCCCACCTCTGATCTAATCCTACGAAAATATGTCCTTTTCTGGATTGTCATCTTTGTGGGGTGAATAAGGATATTTAGGGCATGAGTGATTTGGGATTTTTGTTTGTACAGCGTGACAAGATGTTTCTCTTAAACCATTTTGAGATATTCTTCTTCGAGTGATTGCTCCTATGCATTCCATGTAGGTGTGCGCACCGCGCGTGCACGGCTCTCCGGAACATTTTTACCCTAGCAACTCCGGCGGGCCGGCTGGGCGCCCCCTGGAGTGGCGCCACTATGGCGCCGAATATATACCCCAGCCGGCCCGTCCGCTCCTCAGTTCCTTCTTACCGCCCGTGACGGCCAGTTGGAACAGTGGAGTGCTCCTTTACTTCCACAGCCCTAGCGTTTCTCCGTTCTTTAGCATAGTTCGTTAACTTAGTTTAGTTGTTAGATTAATTGAATAAGTTTAGTTAGTTATAGTATAAGTAGGGAATTAGAGGGATTAGCCCCTCTTCTTCCTCAACCGGTGCGGGCTTATGCCCAGGGCACCGGGATTCAAGCCCTGTGTGGCTTGCCAGCGGCACATGCCCATGGGTGACCCGCACGACTCCTGCCTGCGCTGCCTCGGGGAGTCTCACAGAACTGATAAGTACCCGATCTGTGCAGCCTTCAAACCCCGAACGAGGAAGGAGCGGGACTCTCGCTTAAAGCAACTCCTCATGGAGGCTTCGCTCCAGCCTCCCGTGCCGACCCCACCGGCGCCGAAGTCATCCTCGGCGTGCAGCGCACCGGCGGCACCGAGCCTCCCCGGTACCGAGGCCCCGCGACACCCGGCACCGACATCCCGGCACCACTCCCTCTCCCCAACGAGGAAGCATAAGACGCCAAAGACGACCTCGAAGCTGCATCCTCCGAGGCCGTTAGCCCAGCCACCTCCGAAACAGACGGTACCGGCTGTGGTGGTGCACAAACCGTACACGGTGCCGTCGACTCCGGCACCCCAGAGGCCGTCGAGTCCGGCACCACCCTGCTCCCCGGTGCCAGCCGAGGTCGAGCTGCAGCTCCCGTCCACGCCTGAGGCATTTGCGACGGCGAGAGAGCTTATCGAGCTCACAGAGGCACCGAGCCCCCAGCACCGTCGGTGCGGGCCGTTAAGTCAGCGGGCAAGCCGCCGATGATACGGTCTCCTTCCCCTGACGGACGGGATAGACGGCGCTCCAGGACTCGGTCCCGATCCCGATCTCGGAGACGGTCACCGCCACGCCGATCCCGATCCCGGCGCCGATCACCGTCGCGGCGCCGCTCCCCATCTCGGCACCGGTCACAGTCCTGGTACTGCTCACCATTGCGGTACCGGTCACACTCCCGGCGACGTTCCCGGTCACCGAGTCGCTGGCACCGCTCTCGATCCCGATCACCGAGTCACCTGCACCGCAGGAGGTCCGGCTCCAGAGCCCATTCTCGGCACCGAGACTCCCGGAGCCGCTCCCGACACCGTCGGTCGCCATCGAGGTCGAGCTCCCGGCACCGTCGAGGTCGAGCTCCTGGCACCGTCGGTCGAGCTCCCGGCACCGCAGCGCACGCCGGTCCCGCTCTCCGATCCGGTACCGTGATGACCGGCACCGAGCCTCGGCGCCGCTCAGAGGCCTGCCACCGGCATCGGAGACGCACTCGGGTGTCGCCTCAGCTCCCCCCTGGCCCTCTCGTCAGCCCTCGGTTGCTTCTCCTGAGGGCAGTGGTGCAGGTTTTGGAGCCGAGTCCCAAGGCCGGGAACATGGACCCCATCAGTGGGGATTTTGGGTTCCCTGGGACTACCATGACCCTCGAGGGCTTCCCTTTCCCCCGAGGCAGGTGGGAGCGGAGCGTCGGGAGCCAGAGGCCACAGTCAGCAGGCCGCCCCCATCACCGACGGGAGAGGCCACATTGCCACAGGATCCGACTCAAGATCCAGGTTCCATGGCGGATGAGCACCCATTGGAGGAGCAGGCTCCTGACGAGGTACTCCCAGGTCGATCCTCGTCATCCTCACCGGGCGAGACGGTGGCGGGGGCATCCACGACCGACCCCCCGCCTATTGATTTACGGGCACACCAGGACCTTCTCCGCCGGGTGGCGAAGGCCATTAACCTGCCTGTCGAGGAGGTCCCGGAGGACGAGGACCCAGTGACTAATGTCATTGGAGCAGAGGCCCCGATGGGGGTGGCCCTGCCCTTTATCCGCACGATACAGCGGAATAGCGCTACCATCTGGCAGTAGCCGTCGTCGATCCCCCCCACGGCACGTGGGGTGGAGAGGAAGTACTCGGTCCCGCCCAAGGGGTATGAGTATTTCTACATACACCCAACTCCGGACTCTCTGGTGGTCCAGTCTGTAAACGACCGGGAGCGGCATGGACAACCTGCGGCAGCGCCGAAATCTAAGGAGGCACGGCGCATGGACCTGTTGGGGTGCAAGGTCTATTCAGCGGGTGGCCTTCAGCTCCGAATCGCGAACCAGATGGCGCTGCTTTCCCGGTACACCTTTGACATCTTGATGTCCCTGGGGAAGTTTTCGGAGCTGACCCCGCCAGCCTCACGCCAAGAGTTCTCGGCGCTCTTGGAAGAGGGCAGGAAAGCCTCCCGGTCCTTAATGCAGGCCGCCCTGGACTCCGCTGACTCGGGAGCCAGAACCGTGGCCTCCGGGGTGACTATGAGGCGCATTTCGTGGCTGCAGTCCTCCACCTTGCTGCCTGAGGTGCAGTACACCCTCCAGGACCTCCCCTTTGACACCCAGGGTCTCTTCTCAGACAAGACTGACTCCAGAATCCAGACCCTGAAGGATGGCCAGGTTGCCATTCGCACTCTGGGCATGCACACTCCAGCTACCCAGAGGAGGTCATTCCGGCAGCAGCCCTACCGGCCCTTTACCCAGGCCAGGTCAAGGCCTTTTAACAGTCGCCGTACGGCTTTACACCGCCGCAAGCCGTCGGGGAGCAGGCGTAACCAGGCCCAGGGCCCTTCCAAGGCCCCTCAGGGCCCCAAACAGGCCTTTTGATGGGACGCCCGGGGACGGCCCATCAGTCTCCCTCCAGGATCCTACCCCGTTATTTTCCGACCGTCTTTCCCACTTCCTCCAGGCGTGGTGCTCCATAATATCGGACAGCTGGGTCCTCAGTACCATCCAGCACGGTTACCGCCTTCAGTTTATTTCGCCCCCTCCCTCCCACCCACCTTCCCTGTCCCTCTTCAGGGACCCCTCTCATGAGCAAGCCCTCTTACAAGAGGTCGAGACTCTGTTGAGCGTGGGTGCTATAGAGGAGGTGCCACACAACAGGCGGGGCAGGGGATTTTATTCCAGATATTTTCTCATCCCCAAGGCGAAAGGAGGTCTTCGTCCCATCTTAGACCTCCGGGAGCTCAACAGACACCTGTGCAAGCTCAAGTTCCGTATGGTCACCCTGGGGACCATCATTCCTTCCCTGGATCCAGGAGACTGATTTGCCGCCCTCGACATGAAGGATGCATACTTTCATGTGGCAATTTACCCTCCCCACAGACGCTGCCTGCGTTTCGTGGTCAACGGCGAACACTACCAGTTTGCGGTACTGCCCTTCGGCCTATCCACCGCACCAAAGGTTTTCACCAAGTGCATGGCGGTGGTTGCCGCAGCCCTCCGCCGGCGTCGAATACATGTCTACCCATATCTCGACGACTGGCTAATACGCGGGCCATCCCAAGAACTGGTAGCGGATCGAGTGGCCGAAATACTCTCTCTGTTCCGGTCACTAGGCCTCCTTATCAATGCCGAGAAGTCCTGCTTGACTCCAACGCAAAGAGTGGAGTTCATAGGAGCGGTCCTCGACTCCAACTTAGCCAGGGCCTGCCTTCCTCGTCCTCGGCACCAGACAATAGTCTCGATCATACGGGACCTGCATGCCTTCCCCACAACGACGGTGCGGTCCTGCCTACGCCTACTGGGCCACATGGCAGCGTGCACGTTTGTGACCGCGCACGCGAGGCTGCGCCTTCGCCCATTCCAGATTTGGTTGGCAGCGGTGTACCGCCCCCATCGCGACCCTGTAGACATGGTGGTGACGGTCGCAAAGCCCACTCTCCAGACTCTCACCTGGTGGCTGGACCCGGGGGTCGTCTGCGCAGGGGTCCCGTTCCGCCTTCCTCGCCCGTCGGTCACCCTGACCACAGACGCCTCGGCGCTAGGATGGGGTGCTCACATGGGTGACCTACACACACAAGGTCTCTGGTCGGCCCAGGAGCTCTCCCTCCACATCAACGTCCGAGAGCTGAGAGTGATCCGCTTGGCGTGTCTCGCTTTTCGGACCCACCTGCAGGACCGCTGCGTAGCGGTGTTCACAGACAACACGATGGCGATGTTCTATGTGAACAAGCAGGGCGGAGCCCGGTCCTTCCTACTCTGCAAAGAAGCGATGCTCCTGTGGGACTTTTGCGTGACCCACTCGATTCGCCTAGAAGCGTCTTTTCTGCCAGGGGTACAGAACACGTTGGCCGACCATCTCAGCAGATCGTTCACCTCCCACGAGTGGTCCCTACGCCCAGATGTGGCTCACACAATTTTCCGGAGGTGGGGGTTTCCCCAGATAGACCTGTTCGCCTCCAGGGAGAACAGGAAGTGCCACAGGTTCTGCTCGTACTAGGGTCGAGCTCCGGGATCCCTGTCGGATGCATTCCTCTTCACATGGACGGATCACCTCCTCTACGCATTCCCTCCGTTTCCGCTCATACACCGGGTGCTACTCAAGCTTCGGAGGGACAGGGCCCGCGTAATACTCGTCGCTCCGGCCTGGCCGAGACAGCACTGGTACACCCTGCTGCTCGAGCTCTCGGTTCGGGATCCCATCCCCCTCCCGTTATGGCCGGACCTCATCACTCAGGACCTCGGCAGGCTTTGTCACCCGAACCTGCAGTCCCTGCATCTTACAGCTTGGTTCCTGAGTGGTTGACCCGCGCGGAGAGGGACTGTTCGGCAGTGCAGCAAGTCCTGCTCGAAAGCAGAAAGCCATCAACGCGCTCTACCTACCTCACGAAGTGGAAACGTTTCGCGATCTGGTGTGACCAACGAGGCCTTAATCCATTCCTAGTCCCCATCCCGACCATCCTGGACTACCTCTGGTACCTTAAAGGCCAAGGTCTAGCGATCTCCTCCTTGAAGGTGCACCTGGCAGCCGTGTCGGCTTTTCGGCCTTCTATGGGAGGTCGGTCCATCTTTTCCAACCAGATGGTTTCCCGATTCCTTAAGGGCCTCGATCGTTTGTACCCGCCGATACGTCGTCCTACTCCAACGTGGGATCTGAATCTGGTTCTGGCCCAGCTTATGAGACCACCCTTTGAGCCCCTGGCTTCGTGCTCTCTGCTTTATCTCACCTGGAAGACTGCGTTCCTCGTGGCGATTACATCGGCCAGACGAGTGTCTGAGCTCCGCGCCCTAACGGCCATTCCACCGTATACTGTCTTCCATGGTGACAAGGTGCAGCTTCGACCACACCCGGCCTTCCTCCCTAAGGTGGTGTCGGCCTTCCATCTCAACCAGAAGATCTTCCTTCCGGTCTTCTTCCCGAAGCCGCACGCCTCACCTCGTGAGCAGCAGCTCCACACCCTGGACGTCCGCAGGGCCCTCGCTTTTTATATCGAGCAGACGAAGCCCTTCCGGCGTTCGACCCAGCTGTTTGTAGCGGTTGCCGATGGCATGAAAGGCGAGCCGGTCTCCTCGCAGCGAATTTCCTCCTGGGTGACGTCATGCATACACACATGCTACGAGCTTGCTCGCGTGCCACCATGCCGCCTCACCGCTCACTCGACGAGAGCGCACGCCTCGTCTGCTGCCTTCCTGGCCCATGTCCCTATCCAGGACATCTGTAGAGCGGCCACCTGGTCTTCTGTCCACACCTTCGCTTCCCACTACGCGTTGGTGCAACAATCTAGAGACGATGCAGCCTTCGGCTCAGCAGTCCTGCACTCTGCCACGTCTCACTCCGACCCCACCGCCTAGGTAAGGCTTGGGAATCACCTACATGGAATGCATAGGAGCAATCACTCGAAGAAGAAAAGACGGTTACTCACCATAGTAACTGTTGTTCTTCGAGATGTGTTGCTCCTATCCATTCCAGACCCGCCCTCCTTCCCCACTGTCGGAGTAGCCGGCAAGAAGGAACTGAGGAGCGGACGGGCCGGCTGGGGTATATATTCGGCGCCATAGCGGCGCCATCCAGGGGGCGTCCAGCCGGCCCGCCAGAGTTGCTAGGGTAAAAATGTTCCGGAGAGCCGTGCACGCGCGGCGCGCACACCTACATGGAATGGATAGGAGCAACACATCTCGAAGAACAACAGTTTCTACGGTGAGTAACCGTCTTTTTGAATATTATCTCATGTTTGTTGGCATTTGAAAATTTAATTAAAAAAATATAGTTCGGGGAAGGGACCCTGGTAGCCCAGGACTTGTAGTAGAAAGTGTTTTGTTTTGTTTTTCAAACTGACTTTCCCCACACTCTAAAATCTGCCTCCAGGGGTTCCATGCGGATTGGGAAGGATTTTATCCTGTTCACTAAGAAAGACACCACCATGACCTGCCTCTTCCTGTCACGCACATTTCACGAGGAAGAAGGCATTGATGAGGTTTGCATGCCCTTTGTCACTCTAAAATATAATGCTAGGTATTTGCTAAGATGAGCCTTCTGTTGTTCTCTGTACCTCATCTAAGAGGAAAATAACATGTTCTGAAGTTGATTTTTCTTGTGGTTTACAATGTACTTGGGGTAAAATATCTTGGTTTGAGAAAATAAACTGTATAAAAAGGTAACTCTGAGGGGATGGGAAACCAGGGTTTTTGGGTGTTGAACACTGAATTAATACTTAGCTGTTATTGGAGGGGGTAAGAAGGGGATCAATGCTGTATGTAGAGGCCATCAGAAGAAATCACTGGCTCCCATGCTTGGGTTAAGTTAAGTGTTTTTCTCAAGAGAAAGGGTTGGAGCTTCATCTTAATCCCTATCCATTCCTTTCCGCAGGTGATTGTCCCACTGCCCACCTGGAACACACGTACCCGGGAGCCCATGACAGACAATATGGAAAAATTTGCGATTGAGACTGAGCTCATTTACAAGTATTCTCCCTTCAAGTCAGAGCAAGAGGTGATGGAGCAGTTTAAGAAAATCCCTGGGGAGAAGGGTAAGTGTCAACTGATGCTGGGGATGGGGCAATTGGAGATGAAACAGGAGAAGGCATTTGGATGGCATTAGATGGAGCTAACCTCAAGTTTGTCACCTACTCAGGCACCTTAGTGATTATCTTTAATCTCAAACTGATGGATAATGGGGAGCCAGAGCTGGATGTGACCTCCGACCCCCGAGATATCCAGATGGCAGAAACCCCCCCTGAAGGAACGTAAGTGCAACAGGTGCTGGGGTTGTCCCTATGAATGGCTTGTAGTGTTTGTAGGTTGGTATGTCCTGTTCAGGCAGGCGAGTTGATGAGAATTCTGCATTCTGGAGTGCATCAGGTTGGGATTTCAGAAGTTCCTTTGCTCTCCTGCTCAGTGTTCCCTCTAATTTTTCCCATGCTTGTTCAGAATGAATTTTATGTGTACCAATATGGAGCTGATGTGTGACACATGACCTTCATATTGGTTCACCTAACAAAATTCATGTGGTGAGAGTGGGGCTGAGGGGTTTGGAGTGTGGGAGGGGGCTCAGAGCTGGAGCAGAGGGTTGGTATGCAGGGGGATGAGGGCTCCGGCTGGGAGTGTGGGCTCTGGGGTGGGGCCAGGGAAGAGGGGTTTGGGGTGCAGGCTGGCCCTGAGGCTACCGTGGGGAGAGAGGACTCCCCCCAGCTCTCTCTCCCCACAGCAGCACCTGGGCTGGGGTGGGAGAGGTGCTGTGGACAGGCTGGGGTGGGGCTGGGGGAGGAGCGCCTCTCTCCCCTAGCCATGGCAGGCTAGGGCACGGGCCTCTCTCCCCTGGCCAGGGCTGAGTTGGGGGAGGGATACCTCTGCCCCGGCTGCGGCAGGTCCCGGGCTGGTGGAAAGGCATCTCTCTCTGTGGCAACCCTGAGCGCCTGCATGACGCTTAATAGGCTGCTGCATGGCTATGCATCTTAGAGGGAATTTACCTCCTGCTCCCTGACGTTGATGCACTTAACAGCTCATGGAAGTTCTTCTTGTGCTCTGGATGCCCAATGAGGACAATAGCACATTAGCAAACGTGGCACTGATACTTGATTAATTGAGATGGTGGGAGGGAGAGACCTGGGGTACAGAGTGAGCTTATAATCATTTGAAAGAAGGGATTACTGGGATGGAAGGCAAATCTCTAGGCTTCCCCCTCGAACTGTGTTTGAGTGTGATTCAGTTGGGTGACTACATCCACATTGTGACCAGACATGGAGTTCTGGTGAGGCTAGCTGCCTAGCCAAGGTGAGGGGGCAGTAGGACTGGATTTGAATGTTGGGACTCTGTTCAAAGGACTGGGTGTGGGGCCTTTTTGGGATGGGACCCCTCTGTTCAGTGTAGGGAAGCCTGGGGCACTGGTCAGACATGCACAGTTAGAATCCTTTGCTCAGTAAAGGGGAGACTGATACGGATGGGCAAAGGCGTTCTCAGTGAAGGGGAACCTGGGGCAGTGCTCAGGGTGGCTCATCATGGTGGAATGCAGACACGAGCAGGCTAGGAAGTTTTGTCCACCCCGCAAGCTGGTTTATAGCTAGAAAATAAACAAACTGGTTTTAAATAACCAAATAGATCCAAACCAGAAACCTCCAGCTGTGGCTCAAACCTTGGCCTTTACTCAAACAGGCTGCATGCACCCTCCCTAGATTGCCCATCTCCCACAGAAGCCCACCTCCAAAGCCTGCTGAAGCTTTTTCTAGCTGCCTCAGCTACCTCACAGTGCCATGTTGATTCATACTGACCTCACCCTTTTTTCAAGTATATGAAAATTCTGTCCCTGGTGAAAGATTGGTGGAGCCTCATAACTTCACTTGCCACAGTGAGTCCGGTGCTCAAGGGAAGACCGTGTAGGAGGTGGTTGGGAACAGAGATGGGGGATTTTCTGCTTCGGAAAACAGAGTAGGGGACAGTGCATATGAAAAGATGAGGTCTTCATTTTGATGAATGGGAACCTGGAAGCATTGGGACAGATAGAGAAGAAGAAGATTGTTCACTGAAGGGAGTATGCGGTGGTACTGGTGGACTGATTACATGCAAGGAAGCTGTCTTCTCAATGAAGGCGCTCAGTGTGAAAGAAAAATGGATGAAGACAAGATCTCTGCTTTAATAAGGGGTTGTGGGACATTGCTTGGCAGGTGAATTGACATAGGAGACTGCACAGTGCTTCCTGGACCATGGATATTGGTCAGGAATAGATTGGGGAAGGGAGGGACTTATGACTTGGTATGGAGAGAGTGTTGGTATGCTGCTCAGGGTTGGATAGGATGGGCTGTCTTCTCTGGTAAGTGGAGTAGAGGGCACTGCTTGGGTTTGACTAGACTATCTGGTTTCTGTAAGCTCCCTCCTCTTGCAGGAAGCCAGAGCGTCGCTCCTTCCGTGCCTATGCTGCTGTCCTTTATATTGATCCCAGAATGAGGATCTTCATCCACGGACACAAAGTGCAAACCAAGCGACTTTCCTGCTGCCTCTACAAGCCCAGGTAGGAACCATGATTTAGGGGACCGCGTTCAGCCACAAGGCCCCCGTGGTCCCGTTATATCCCTGGTAGCTTGCTGGGTATATTTGCCATGTATATGACCATGTAGAAGCCATAAAAATCAAGCAACAGTGTCTAATTTGAACTCATAGAGCAAGATTTTCAATAGCGATCAGCGTTTGCCTACCTCTGCTCTCGTTAAAGTTAAGGAAAAGGCCAAGGCTTCTGAAAATCCTACTTGGAACCGATGGGGTTCAGTTCCCTTTCAGGGCATACAGAGGAGTGAAGGTCATGTTCTTGGCCATGTCACAACTTTGTTTCAGACAGCAATAACCAGTTGGGTATGGCTGGGAAATTCCCACCTGGGGTATTATGAAAATTACATCATGTGGAAATGAAAGTAGGCTGAGTGTCTAGAACACTAAGTGTGTGGTGGTGGTCTTTTTAGATACAGCAGTTTTAACTTTATATGATTTCTGGGCAAAGTTGGTTTTTCCTCATTTTAAACCTATTCAGACATCAACTTCCAAATCCATGGAGTCAGACTGGGGGGGGGGGGGGGAGGAAACAGGTGATGTTATGGTAGGGGTCTGCTATAGACCAGCAAATCAGAGGAGGACATAGATGAGGCATTTCTAAAACAAATGACAAATAAATATCCAAAACACAAGACATGGTAATAATGGGGAACTTTATCCTGACATCTGTTGAAAAGGTAACACTCCAAAACCCAAAATATCCAATAAGTTCTTGGAGTGTATTGGGAACAACTTTTTGTTTGAGAACATAAGAATGGCCATGTTGAGTCCTGTCTTCCAACAGTGACTGGTGCTAGATGCATCTAGGGTGACCAGACAGCAAGTGTGAAAAATCAGGATGGGGGTGGGAGGTAATAGGACCCTATATAAGAAAAAGACCCAAAAATCGGGACTGTCCCTATAAAATTGGGACATCTGGTCACCCTAGATGCATCAGAAGGAACGAACAGAACAGGGCAATTTATCCATGGAACTGAAATAATTTTGGAAAATGCTACCATGGCAGTCCTGGACTTTAATCTCTTACCTAGCAGCCTAAATTTGGCCTCCTAGACTTTCCATATGCCATATGTCAGTGTTATAAGCAAGACACAAGAAGTCATTCTTCCACTCTACTCTGCACTGATTAGGACTCAGCTGGGGCATTGTGCCCATTTGTGGGTGCCACATTTCATGAAAGATGTGGACAAATTGGAGAAAGTCCAGAGAAGAGCAACAAAAATTATTAAAGGTCTAGAAAACATGATCTATGCAGAAAGGTTGAAGAAATTGGGTTTGTTTAGCCTGGAGAAGAGGGGACGTAAGTTTTCATAAAACTAAGTACATAAAAGGTTGGTACAAGGAGGAGGGAGAAAAGTTGTTCTCCTTAATCTCAGGATAGGACAAGAAGCAACGTGCTTAAATTGCAGCAAGGGCAGTTTAGGTTGGACATTAGGAAAAACTTCCTAACTGTGAAGGTAGTTAAACACTGGCGTAAATTGCTTAGGGAGGTTGTGAAATCTCCATCATTGGAGATTTTTAAGAGAGGGTTAGACACACACCTTTCAGGGGTGATCTAGATAATATTTAGTTTTACCTTGAGTGCAGGGGACTGGACTGGATGACCTCTTGAGGTAACTTCTAGTCCTATGATTCTCTAAACACTATTACTTGTCTCTTCCTAATAAGAGGTGTTCCCTCCCCTGGAGAGAAATCTTCAGTGTGAGAGGATACCATGACATCATCGTGAAGGATGGTCCCAACTATGGGATCAATTCCCTCTGCTGCTGCATGATGTTCCTCGTTCCCAGACACTTTCCTCCTCCTCAACAGCACAGACGCTATCAGACTGTGGGTTGGATTGTTCTGCTGTGTTCCAGAACATCTTGTCTCTGTATTTTTCTGTCTCTCTTAGGGTATGTCTACACTACAAGAGTAGTTCGATTTAACTTAGGTCGAATTTGTGGATTCGACCTGATGAATTCGAATTTGTGTATCCACACTAAGGACACTAATTCGACTTTGTGAGTCCACACTAACGGGGCAAGCGTCGACATTGGAAGCGGTGCATTCTGGGCAGCTATCCCACAGTTCCCGCAGTCCCTGCTTCCCATTGGAATGCTGGGTAGAGCCCCAATGCCTTCTGGGGGAAAAATGTGTCGAGGGTGGTTTTGGGTAACTGTCGTCATTCAACCGTCACTCCCGCCCTCTCTCCTTGAAAGCGCCGACAGGAACTCTGTTCGCGCACTTTTCTGGTCAGTGACAGCGCGGACGCCACAGCACTGCGAGCATGGAGCCCGCTGCGATCATCGCTGCACTTATGGCCGTTGTCAACTCCTCGCACCTTATCGAACACCTCTTCCACAGTCAGCTGCTGAGAAATCGGGCGAGGAGGCTCCGGCAGCGCGGTGAGGACATGAAGTGTGAGAGTGGCACAGACCTCTCACAAAGCACGGTACGCCGCGCCGTGGAGATTATGGTGGCAATGGGTCACGTTCATGCTATGGGACGGCGATTCTGGGCCCGGGAAACAAGCACGGACTGGTGGGACCGCATAGTGCTGCAGGTCTGGGATGAATCACAGTGGCTGCGAAACTTCAGGATGCGTAAGGGCACTTTCCTTGAACTGTGTGACTTGCTGGCCCCTGCCCTGAAGCGCCAGGACACCCGGATGCGAGCAGCCCTGAGTGTGCAGAAGCGAGTGGCCATAGCCCTCTGGAAACTTGCAACGCCAGACAGCTACCGGTCAGTAGCGAACCACTTTGGCGTGGGCAAATCTACCGTGGGGGTTGCTGTGATGCAAGTAGCCCACGCAATCGTTGACCTACTGCTCTCAAAGGTGGTGACCCTGGGAAACGTCCAGGTCGTCATAGATGGCTTCGCTGCGATGGGATTCCCAAACTGCGGTGGGGCTATAGATGGCACTCACATCCCTATCCTGGGACCGGCCCACCAGGCCAGCCAGTATATTAACCGAAAGGGCTACTTTTCAATGGTGCTGCAAGCACTGGTGGACCATAGGGGACGTTTTACCAACATCTACGTCGGGTGGCCGGGCAAGGTTCATGACGCGCGTGTGTTCAGGAACTGTGGTCTGTTTAGACGCCTGCAGGAAGGTAGTTTCTTCCCGGACCACAAAGTAAGTGTTGGGGATGTGGAGATGCCTACAGTGATCCTCGGGGACCCAGCCTACCCGCTAATGCCCTGGCTCATGAAGCCCTATACAGGCGCCCTGGACAGTGACAAGGAGCTCTTCAACTACCGGCTGAGCAAGTGCAGAATGGTGGTGGAGTGTGCTTTCGGACGTCTCAAGGGGAGATGGAGGAGCTTACTCACTCGCTCGGATCTCAGCGAAACCAATATCCCCATTGTTATTGCAGCTTGCTGTGTGCTCCACAATCTCTGTGAGAGCAAGGGGGAGACCTTTATGGCGGGATGGGAGGTTGAGGCAAATCGCATGGCTGCTGATTACGCTCAGCCAGACACCCGTGCGATTAGAAGAGCCCAGCGGGAAGCGCTGTGCATCCGGGAGGCTTTGAAAGCTAGGTTCCTCAGAGAGCAGGGTAACCTATGACTGGCCAGTCTCTTTACAGAGAAGCTGAACCTGCCCCTGTTTCAGTTACTATTGACTTTTTTCAGCGGTTACATACCCCGTTCACCAGGTTTCCCCCCTTCCAACAGACGTTTAAAAATAAAGTTATTGGAACATTTTTAATTAACAAAGTTTTCTTTACTAACGAATTCTCGTTCAAGGGTTCCAACAGGGACGCAGACTGTGGTGGGTACGGTGTGCAGTGATGTACAGACCGCTTCTACACTCGAGGACTGACAGGCTCCTGCTCCTACAGCGGTCTCTGGGGGAGGACGGTTACTGGAGGGTGTGCAGGAAGGGGTGGGTTTGCAGGAAGGGGTGAGGGGTGTGTGGGAAGGGTGAGTAGGTGTGGGGGGATGATGGCTCTGGCTGGGGCTCAGGGCATCGGAGAGGTTCATGGCTAGGGTAGAAGGGCATGGTAAGGGCAGCCTGCCTTGCCATTTGTGGATGCCAGGCGCTCGGACCCTGGGGCAACATACACCTCCCAGACTGACCTGTAGCCTGATTTGGGGAGGGTTAGTAGGGACAGTGGAATTTATCCACTTAATTTAGTTTTATTTAATAATTAATTTTCTAATTAATTAATAATATTAATAATTTAATAGATATTAATAATATGGGTATGGCTCGCCAATATGTGTGATCAGAAGATAAAGTTCGTCTTGAATCAGGCTTCACAGAATTTATACAAGGAGATTGGGGTATCTGACAGAAAACTTACACTGAGACAGAGCTAGTCAATCAAGACCTTTTATATAAAATCAATGAAACAAGAAGTAAATATAAGATGTTAAAAGCAGTTTGAGATTACAAAGTTACAAAATATCACAGTTCTAAATAGCAATAGCACTAGAATGAATTTCACACCTCTGATAGAGGAAGTATAGTTATGAGTTTTAGCCCTCTATAAACTAAATGCTTAGAGGTGAAGCAGAAATAAGAATTTGTTCATACTTACAGCTGTGAAAAGAATTAATACTACGACTTAGTATTGACAGCTTTCGTAGGAGAAAGAGGCTTCGAAGTAGGTTGAGACGATAAGAAAATAGATAGGTGTATCGCCCGTCTAATGGAGGATTGTCACCCTTTTTATAGGGAGAAATCCTTCCTCCTATGCCCAAATTTGTCTTTCCCCCATGGAAAGGTGAGGGTACCTGTTTTCATAGGCTGACCTTTTGTGTGCGTATTAATGACATCTATATACGTATCTTGTGGTGTACGTGTTAGATTTGTGGGCAGAAAAACCCCACTTTTCACCCTATCTAGGTGAAAGGTTAGCAGACATTCAAAAGGTCCCTAGACATTTTGCGTAGGTTTGTATCCTATTATTACTTTTCTGAGTAAGGGTCTTAAAGGTTGCTTTCAGCGTCACAGAGGAAATAGGCCAGGATATCTGGCCTAGAAGCTTCTAGGTATCTTGCATTACAGCTTATTGTAAATAATTCTATTAATCTATGCAGCCTACACACTTTTATCAAAAAGACATTTTATACAGACCAACAGATTAATCCTCAGGGCTACAGACCTGTGGCAGCAGACACCTCGCAGAGTGACCCGGGTGCCTAGTGACTGCACTCTGTGTGTGACCTGCTGTTGATCCTGCCCCCATGTCTGTACCCTGTTAATGGTGGCTGTCCTATGCAATTAACAAACCCCTTCCCCCCCTTCACACAAAGTCTTCTGCAAAGAAACATGACGGAAACAGTAATGAACAGCAAACTATTTTTAATACTCAACTACACAGTTGGGGGATGAAACTGGGATTTGGGATCGGGTGAGCCAGGAAGGCAAGCAATTCTCATACTTTAGGGAATGAGAGCTGTTTGGTACATGAGCGCTCTGCTGGGGTGGAGTGACAGTTTTCACAGCCCCTAGCGCCCCTCCTTCTTGTGATTTTGGGTGAGGGGGCTACAGGACTTTGTGGCGGGGGAGGGCAGTTGCAGATACAGTTCAGGGGGGCTCTCTGCTCCTGCCTGCGGTCCTGCAGAACATCCACAAGGCGCCAGAGCGTGTCCGTTTGCTCCCTCATTAGTCCAAGCAGCGTTTGAGTCGCCTGCTGGTCTTCCTGCCGCCACCTGTCCTCCCGTTCGCTGTGTGAGCGCTGCTGCTAAGAGAGGGTCTCCCTCCACTGGCTCTGCTGGGCCGCCTCGGCTCTGGAGCAGGCCATCAGTTCAGCGAACATCTCGTCCCGAGTCTTTTTCTTTCGCCGCCTAATCTGCGCCAGCCTCTGTGAGGGGGATGCCGGGGCAGTTCGGGAAAGAGCCGCAGCTGTGTGATGGGAAAAAGGAAGTGATTTCCTTCCAAAGATACATGTTTGCGAACACTGAACACAGTCTACTCAGTTTCTGTGAACAAGACCATACAGGGCACCTAATCTCATGTGCTCTCAGGACAAGTTCGAATTTTCGGCATTCGCTTTCATTGCCTGGGGTCTTGCACTGGAGATCGGACAAGCGGGGCAGGACAGCAGAATCTGTGTAGCAGCCAGGCCTGGTAAGCCGTAAACTTTAGGCTGCTTAACAGTTAATGGATAGCAGTGCCCTCCTGCTGCAGGCAATCTGGAAAGCATAAAGTCTGACCCTGTTCCAGCCCCTCGCGGCTGTCCCCGGGAAAGATCCCTGTATGCTTTTCCTCTGCAGCCTCCAACACGTGGCTGTTAAACGACGGTCATTGTTATGCAAAGGAAAAGTCAAGCATTCACAATAGTAACATTAAAGTAATTCCCCTAATTAGATGCAGCAGTCGCCGAGTGAGATCACCCTGAGGCGGGTCTCCAGGAGAAACAGAGAGCGCATGCTGCGTGAGTCCCTGCACAGACCAGGGCCCTATGCTGCGATGCTGGTCGAGGCAATGCTCCCATTATACCTCAGGATGGCCTGGCGCAGAAGAGTGTGCTTCCATGGAGCACCCAACAAGGCACCTCTCCCCAGGAACCTCCTGCGGAGGCTTTTCGAGTACCTCTCCGAGAGCTTCGTAGAACTGTCCCAAGAGGATTTCTGTTCGATCCCTATATGCATTGACCTTCTTTTTATATAGTTTTTATTCCTGTTTTGTTAAAAAATAAATGTTTACATGTTTATAGCACTTAACGACTGATCCTTCCCCTGATTCGGAGTCCGGGTTAACGGCCGGGGAGGGTTGGTAGGGGATCTCTGTGAGGGTGATGAAGAGATCCTGGCTGTCGGGGAAAGCAGTATTGTAACCGCTGTCGCCTGCCTCGTCCTCCACAAACCCTTCCTCATCTTTCCCATCGGCGAACATCGCCGAGAAACTGCCCCTCGACACTATCCCATCCTCAGAGTCCACGGTCACTGGTGGGGCAGTGGTGGCAGACCCACCGAGAATGGCATGCAGTGCCTCGTAGAAGCGGCATGTCTGGGGCTGGGTTCCGGAGCATCCGTTTGCCGCTTTGATTTTTTGGTAGCCTTGTCTCAGGTCCTTGATTTTCACGCGGCACTGCGTTGCATCCCGGCTGTATCCTCTGAGTGCCATGGCTTTGGAGACCTTCTCGTAGGTCTTTGCATTCCGTTTTTTGGAGCGCAGCTCCGAAAGCACAGACTCATCGCCCCACACAGCGATCAGATCCAAGACTTCCTGGTCAGTCCATGCTGGGGCCCTCTTTCTACTCTGAGATTGCATGGACTCCTCTGCTGGAGAGCTCTGCATCGCTGCCAGTGCTGCTGAGCTCGCCACGACGTCCACACAGGAAATGAGATTCAAACTGGCCAGACAGGAAAAGGAATTCAAATTTTCCCGGTGCTTTTCCTGTATGGCTGATCAGAACATCTGAGCTCGGACTGCTGTCCAGAGCGTCAACAGAGTGGTGCAGTGTGGGATAGCTCCCGGAGCTAGTATGTTCGATTTGCATCCACACCTAGCCTAATTCGACATAGCCATGTCGAATTTAGCGCTACTCCCCTCGTTGGGGTGGAGTACCGAATTTGAACTAAAGAGCCCTCTAGGTCGAATTAAATGGCTTCCTGGTGTGGACGTGTGCACGGTTAATTCGAATTAACGCTGCTAAATTCGAATTAAAGTCCTAGTGTAGACCAGGCCTTAGGGTATGTCTACTCTACGAAATTAGGTCCAATTTATAGAAGTCAATTTTTTTATAAATTGATTTTATACAGTTGATTGTGTGTGTGTGTCCCCACTTAAGACCATTAACTCGGTGGAGTGCATCCACAGTACCAAGGCTAGCGTCGACTTCCGGAGTGTTGCACCGTGGTAGCTATCCCACAGTTCCCGCAGTCTCTGCCACCCATTGGAATTCTGGGTTGAAATCCCAGTGCTTGATGGGTCAAAAACATTGTTGTGGGTGGTTCTGGGTACATGTCATCAGGCCCTGCCTCCGTGAAAGCAACAGCAGACAATTGTTTCGAGCCTTATTTCCTGGGTTACCCGTGCAGATGCATACCATGGCAAGCATGGAGCCCTCTTAGCTCACTGTCACTGTATGTCTCCTGGGTGCTGGCAGATGTGGCATTGGATTGCTACACAGCAGCAGTTCATTGCCTTTTGGCAACAGACGGTGCATTACGACTGGTAGCCATTGTCATCGTCTCCGGGGTGCTCTTTTAGTCAACCTCAATGAGGTCGATCAGGGGCGCCTGGGCAGACATGGGTGCTCCTGGCAGACCTCAGTGAGGTCTGTCAGGGCGCCTGGACATAAATGGGAGTGACTTCAGGTCATTCTCTTTTTAAGTTTCATCTCATGGAGATTCAGTTGTACTGCACCGTCTTCTGGTGAGCAGCCAGAAGACGATGATGGCTAGCAGTTGTATTGCACAGTCTTCTGGTGAGCAGCCAGAAGACGATGATGGCTAGCAGTTGTATTGCACCGTCTTCTGGTGAGCAGCCAGAAGACGATGATGGCTGGGAGTCATACTGCACCATCTGCTGCCAGCCTAAGATGTATAAGAGAGATGGAGTGGATCAAAACAAGAAAGATACCAGATTTGTTTTGTATTAATTTGCTCCCCCCCACCTACAGTATATGCAGACTCAGAACCTGCAAAAGCAAAACTAGGTGAGGAGGTGACAGCAGCTCAGTGACGAGAGTGTTGAGGACATGGACACAGACTTCTCTAAAAGTACGGGCCCTGGCAACGCGGACATCATGGTGTTAATGGGGCAGGTTCATGCTGTAGAACGCCGATTCTGGGCCCGGGGAACAAGCACAGACTGGTGGAACCGCATAGTGTTGCATGTCTTGGACGATTCCCAGTGGCTGCGAAACTTTCGCATGCATGGGGCACTTTCATGGAACTTTGTGACTTGCTTTCCCCTGCCCTGAAGCACAAGAATACCAAGATGAGAGCAGCCTTCATAGTTCACAAGCGAGTGGTGATAGCCCTGTGGAAGCTTGCAACGCCAGACAGCTACCGGTTAGTTGGGCATAAATTTGGAGTGGGCAAATCTACTATGGGAGCTGCTATGATCCAAGTAGCCAACGCAATCAAAATGCTGCTGATATCAAGGGTAGTGACTCTGGGGAATGTTCAGGTCATAGTGGACGGCTTTGCTGCAATGGGATTCCCTAACTGTGGTGGGGCGATAGACAGAACCCATATCCCTATCTTGACACCGGAGTACCAAGGCAGTGAGTACATAAACCGAAAGAGGTACTTTTCAGTAATGCTGCAAGCACTGGTGGATCACAAGGGACATTTCACCAACATCAATGTGGAATGGCCGGGAAAGGTACATGACGCTCACATCTTCAGGAACTCTGGTCTGTTTCAAAAGCTGCAGGAAGGGACTTTCTTCCCAGACCAGAAAATAACCGTTGGGGACCCAGCCTACCCCTTAATGCCAAGTCTCATGAAGCCGTACACAGGCAGCCTGGACAGTAGTCAGGAGCTGTTCAACTATAGGCAGAGCAAGTGCAGAATGTTGGTAGAATGTGCATTTGGACGTTTAAAAGCGCGCTGGCGCAGTTTACTGACTCGGGTGGACCTCAGCAAAACCAATATTCCCATTGTTTTTACTGCTTGCTGTGTGCTCCACGATATCTGTGAGAGTAAGGGGGAGATGTTTATGTCGGGGTGGGAGGTTGAGGCAAATCGCCTGGCTGCTGATTATGCGCAGCCACACACCAAGAGGGTTAGCAGAGTACAGGAGGGCGCGCTGCACATCAGAGAAACTTTGAAAACCAGTTTCATGACTGGCCAGGCTACGATGTGAAAGTTCTGTTTCTCTTTGATGAACCCCCCCCAACTCTCCTTGGTTCACTCTACTTCCCTGTAAGCTAACCACCCTCCCCTCTCCCCTTTGATCACTGTTTGCAGAGGCAATAAAGTCATAGTTGCTTCACATTCATGCATTCTTTATTAATTCATCACACAAATGGGGGGATAACTGCCAAGGTAGCCTGGAAGGGGTGGGGAAGGACATGGCCACACTGCACTTTAAAACTTATTGAAGGCCAGCTTTCTGTTGCTTGGGCAGTCCTCTGGAGCGGAGTGGTTGGTTGCCCAGAGGTCCCCCCCCACTGCGTTCTTGGGTGTCTGGGTGAGGAGGCTATGGAACTTGGGGAGGAGAACGGTTGGTTACACAGAGGCTGCAGCAGCGGTCTGTGCTCCTGCTGCCTTTCCTGAACCTCAGCCATACGCCGGAGCATATCAGTTTGTTCTTCCAGTAGCCTCAGCATTGCCTCTTGCCTTCTGTGACCAAGCTGATGCCACCTATCATCTTCAGCCTGCCACCTGTCCTCGTGTTCAGTATGCTTTCCTGAACTCTGACATTGTCTGTCTCCACGCATTCTGCTGGGCTCTTTCAGTGTGGGAGGACTGCATGAGCTCAGAATTTTTCATCGTGAGTGTGGTTTTTTTCACCTTGTAATCTTTGCTAGCCTCTGGGAAGGAGAAGATAGTGTGAGCATTGAAACATATGCATCTGGTGAAGGAAAAAAAGGGGAGAGTGGTAGTTAAAAAGACATGTTTTAGAGAACAATGGGTAGACTCTTTCACGGTAAACCTTGTTGTTAACATTACATAGCACGTGCTTTCGGTACAAGGTCGCATTTTGCCTCTTATTGAGGGTATGCTGGTTTGATGTGAGAGATCACTCACGCAGGGCTGGGCAACAGAATTTGGCTTGCAGGCAGCCATGGTAAGAGAGTCTTTTGGCTTCTTTAACCTTCATAACATGTGGGAATGGTTTCAAACAACAGCGCCCTCATTTCCCATACCAAGCAGCTGTTGGGTTGGCCATTTAAAATGGGTTGACAATTTAAAAGGAGGGGCTGCGGTTTTTGAGTTAACGTGCAGCACAAACCCAACTAACCTCCCCACCCCACACCCAGTTCTCTGGGATGATCGCTTCACCCCTCCCCCCACCGCGTGGTTAACAGCGGGAAACATTTCTGTTCAGCCACAGGCAAACAGCCCAGCGGGAACGGGCACCTCTGAATGTCCCCTTAATAAAATCACCCTATTTCAACCAGGTGACCATGAATGATATCACTCTCCTGAGAATAACACAGAGAGATAAAGAACGGATGTTGTTTGAATGCCAGCAAACACTGGGACCATACACTCTGTTATGCAATGATTCCAGACTATGTGCTACTGGCCTGGCGTGGTAAAGTGGCCTACCATGGAGGATGGAATAAGGCTGCCCTCCCCAGAAACCTTTTGCAAAGACTTTGGGAGTACAGGAGAGCTTTATGGAGATGTCCCTGGAGGATTTCCACTCCATCTCCAGACACGTTAACAGACTTTTCCAGTAGTTGTACTGGTGGTGAATGCCAGGGCAAATTAATCATTAAACACGCTTATAATATGTCTAATATTTACAAAGGTACACTCACCTGAGGTCCCTTCTCTGCCTGGTGGGTCCGGGAGGCAGCCTTGGGTGGGTTCGGGGGGTACTGACTCCAGGTCCAGGGTGAGAAACAGTTCCTGGCTGTCGGGGAAAACTGTTTCTCCACTTGCTTGCTGTGAGCTATCTTCAACCTCCTCATCATCTTCCTTGTCCCCAAAACTCGCATCCCTGTTGCATGCTACTCCATTGACGGAATCAAAGCACAGGGGTGGGGTAGTTGTAGGGGCATCTCCTAGAATGGCATGCAGCTCATCATAGAAGCGGCATGTCTGGGGCTCTGACCCGGAGCAGCCGTTTGCCTCTCTGGGTTTTTGCTAGGCTTGCCTCAGCTCCTTAAGTTTCACTGCTACGGGTCCCTGTTATAGCTTCTGTCCTTCATGCCCTTGGAGATTTTTTCAAATGTTTGGGCACTTTGTCTTTTGGAATGGAGTTCTGATAGCATGGATTCGTCTCTCCATACAGCGATCAGATCCCGTACCACCCGTTTGGTCTATGCTGGAATTCATTTGTGATTCTGGGACTCCATCATGGTCACCTTTGCTGATGAGATCCACACTCACCTGCAGATTGCCACGTTGGCCAAACAGGAAACGAGATTCAAAAGTTCGCGGGCCTTTTCCTGTCTACCTGGCCAGTGCATCTGAGTTGAGAGCGCTGTCCAGAGCGGTCACAGTGGAGCACTCTGGGATAGCTCCCTGAGGCCAGTACCATCAAATTGCGACCACACTACCCCAAATTCAACCTGGCAAGGTCGATTTCAGCGCTAATCTCCTTGTCAGGGGAGAAGTACAGAAATCAATTTTAAGAGCCCTTTAAGTTGGAAAAAAATGGCTTCGTTGTGTGGACGGGTGCAGGGTTAAATCGATGTAACGCTGCTAAATTAGACCTAAACTCGTAGTGTAGACCAGGGCTTAGTTCCTCCAGTTCAGCCACTCTGGTCTCAAGATCCTGTACTCTGTCTCGAAGGGCCATGAGCCTCTTGCACCAAATGCAGGAGGGAAAAGCCCCTTTGGAAGATGGAGGAAATAGCCAGGTGGACAGCTATTATAGACTTAATTCTGACTAAAAGGAATTGGTTGTAAATATGAAGGTTGAAATCAGTTTGTGTGAAAATGATCGTGAAATTATAGATTTCATAATTCTAAAGAAAGGGGAAGGAGTGAGAGAAGCAGAATAAGGACTTCAAAAAAGCAGACTCTAAGGAACTCAGAACTGATAGGTAAGATCCATGGAAAGAAAATCTAAGGGATAAAGGAGTTCTGTAGAGCTGGCAGTTCTTCGCGTAGATGTGTGTATTCAGCTCAGGTGTGTGCATGCCCAGCGTGCTGGAGCTGGAAGGTTTTGTGTAGCAGTAACTGTGGAGGGGTGATGCTCATGACTGTGTCCCCTCTCCGGCTATATGAGGTGGCACCACTCTGACCCCTCTCAGTTGTTTCTCACCACCTGTAGTTGGAATCGGAGCTTTGTATGGTTGTAGTCGCACAACCTTGCATTTAGTTTATTGTATAGTTAGTAGATAGTGTTCCTCATTGCGGTCCCTCATGTGGAGGAGTAATCCCCAACAGCGATCCCCACACGCTGTGCCTGCTTTGTCTTGGTGAGTCCCACCTTAAAAAGCGTTGGTTGTTCTGTAGGTTGTTCAAGAAGTGGACTCAAGTGGCGTTCAGAGAGTGCTGCTGCCTCTCGTGGTTGGTGCCAATAGTACTGCTTTCATCAGGGACACTGATCCACACCTCATTCTGGGCGATGGATGAATCAGAACGCCTGGCGATACCTTTAGGCGTCGCTCCTCCTGGGTCTCTGATTCCAAGTTGGAGTCGTCATCCTGCCACTCTGCATTACCCAATGAACTCAGGGGACCGCCAGAGGACCAATATGACTCCCAGAGTTGTCATGTGCCCCGTGGCTGAGATAGAGGTCCATGTCCTGGCCGCTACTGACCACCAATGCCCTACCCATATCAGTGGCCTCCTTGGACTCAGTGGGATGCTCCTTGCTCTCAGAGATCCTGCTCTTCATCCTGTTCAAAGCTGAAGTCACCTGGATTAGCCGTAAACCCAGACATCAATGATCTTCCCCTCTGCTGAGCTGCCAGAGTCCTCCCAGGTATGTCTTCCTGGGAGCGAGAGTTGGTTTTGGCTCAGCCAAGCCCATCATCCTTGTCACCGGATGATGCCATACTTCCTTGTTCATCCTCCCCTTCTATTCCAGAAGACTTCAAGGTGTATTAGGATCTTTTACACTATGTTGTTGGATCCCTGGGCATCCAGGAGGAGTTTCTCCAAGAGAACACCAAACTGGTGGACATTTTACAGCCTGCCATTCCTGGGAGACTGGCCCTCCCTAATAGTGATGTGCTCCTTGAGCTGGCGAAAGCCCTGTGGAGTACACCACTGGCCTCGGTACCACCAGTGACTAAGTGCATGGAAAAGCGCTATTTTGTATTTTCTTCCCATGCAAGAATTTGAGAGGTTCTATTCCCATCGGGCCCCGAATTCCCTGGTTGTAGTGGTGGTGGTAAGAGGTTCCAGCAGGGTAGGTTCCAGTTTATCCTCAAGGACAGAGACTCCAAGTGATTGGTTCTTCTGGGCAAGAAGATTTATACCTCACCATCCCTACAGATGAGGATCACAAATCAACAAGCTTTGCTGTCCAAATATGATTTCCTCAATTTGTCAGCCATGTCTAAATTCAATCACCAGTTGCTCAAGGCCTCACATGAGGAGTTTCCTGGTATTCATTGTGAAAGACTGCTTGGTAGCCAAAATGTCCCTGCAGTCCACCCTCAATGTTGTGGACTCCTTGGCCAGGGTCAGGGCCTCGGCAGAAACTATGAGGACGGCTTCCTGGTTGCAAAACTCAGGGATTGCTTTGGATATCTAGAAAGCCATTGAAGACTTGCCCTTTGACAGCCGAGTCTTATTCCCAGGCATGCTTTTTTTTTTGCACTGAATCCTTTAAGGATTCCTGGGCTACTGTGAGATCCTTGGGAGTGTATGTGCTGTCCACGCAAAGACACCACTATGGGGTGCAGCAATAGTATTGCCCACAGCATTTCTTTGTGCAATCTTTTCCCCCGAAACAACGGGAATACCCTAGAAAGGGGATAGATCCCAAAAGAGGATGCAGTCAGGCTCAGGCTTTGGGCACTCCATGCTCCCTCCCCCCCAGCGCTGGCTGAGTACCCATTTTGACTCTTGAGTCTAGAGCACTGGTCCAGTCATTACACTACCCTCTCTGTTCCTCCATCCCTTTGGGGACAGGCTGGCCCACTTTTACAGTGCTTGGGACTCGATTACTTCTGATAGCTGGGTCCTAGACACTGTCAGATTGGACTACATAATCCAGTTCCTCTCCACAGCCCCTTTCCACACCCCTCCCCATCCCTCTTTAGGGACCCCTCTCACAAAACACTCTCATTGAGCAGGTCAGCTCTCTGACGTTGGGAGCAGTGGAGGAAGTTCTGCCAGAGCACTCTGGACACAGCTTTTACTCCTGGTGCTTCCTGATACTGAAATCCAAGGGGAGGAGGAGACCCATTCTCGATCTTCACAGCCTCAGCAAATCTATCAAGTATGTGAGATTCCACATGATCACTCTATCAGCGATCTTCCCCGCGCAGTTTCAGAATGATTAGTTTGCTGCTCTGGACCTACTTTCATGTGGCAATTCTCCTGAGCCATAGAAAGTTTTTGTTTTGTGGCAGGAGAATGCCACTTTCAGTATACGGTTCTCCTGTTCAGCTCCCATTCAAAAAATCCAGTTCATTGGAGCCCTGTTAGATTCCACAAGGTCGAGGCGTTCCTGCTGACCGACCGCTTCCAGGCAATGCACAGCTCTTCCTCAGTCTGCAATCTCAGCCCTCCACGACAGTCCCCATGTGCCTGAGCCTGTTGGGTTGCATGTCCACTTGCACGCAAGTGGTCCTGTTCTGAAGAGGGAGAAGGCGCAACCTGGCGATGTGGTTCAGGACAGTCTACCACCCTGCCATGCATTCTCTGCACAGTTTGGTTCACCTGCGTCCACCAGTCCTAGATTCTTTGCCTTGGTGAGAGTCCTCACACAATGTGTGCCAAGGAGTCCCTTTCGCTTGGCCCTCTCCACCTGACACTTCTCTTCTGGGTGAGGAGCACATCTGGACTCGTTAAAGTTGCAGAACATCTGGTCAGAACAGGAAGCCTCGCTCCATATCAATGTGTTGGAACTTTGGGCCATCCACAATGTATGTTGTGCCTTCGGGGACCGCATAAGACACTCAGTGGTTCGCATGTTACCACTATGATGTACTATGTGAGCAGACAAGGGGGAGCACATTCCAGGTTACTCTGTGTGGAGGTGATCAATCTGTGGCAATTTTGCATCGAAGAAGACATCACTCCGGTAGCAGTCAACAGTGCAAAATCATCTCACAGGCCATCTCAGCAGGGTCTTCTCCCTGAACCACAAGTGATTTCTGAAGGAGCGTGTCCTCCAGGTCATCTTTGCCACATGGGGGTGTCCGCACCATCAACCTGTTTGCGACAAAGGAAAACAAAGGGCTGGTCTACACTACACAGTTAAGCTGATATAAGGCAGCTTACATCAACCTAATTATGTCAGTGTCTATACTCCAGACTTGCTTCTGCTGATGTAAGTGCCCTACTATACCAGCATCATAACTCCACCTCCACCAGAGACATAGGGCTTATGTTGGTGCAGTTAGGGCCATGCAGTGTAGACACTGATTTATTTACATTAGCTGTTGGCTATCTTGTCAATTTCACTGCAACATTCTGTTACATCTTCAGAAATTGGGCCTTGTGGTCAGTTCACTAAGAGTGTGCTTTGCAGCAATATCGTTTCATCCCCCATTCAAGAGTAGTCAATTTTTTCCAATGCCATGGTGATGAGATTTCGGAAAGGGTTTCTCCACTTTTCATTCTCCGGTCCGAAAACCGGTGCCCGTTTCGACCTAAATATGGTTGTGGCTGCTCTCATGGGCCTGTCATTCAAGCCTTTTACGTCCTGTCCACTGCCCCTTCTGTCTCAGAAAACTGTGTCCCTGATAGCTATCACATGTGCAAGAAGGGTGTGCGAGTTGCAAGCCCTCATGGCCAAGCCAGCTTACACTCAATTCTCCAAGGACAAAGTGACACTTTGACTGCACCCAAAGTTTTTGTTCAAGGTGGCATCTCAGTTATACCGCCTGATTCAGATGAATTTGCGACTTCGGGAAAAACACGGGTCCTCTTCCCCTTAGGAACGGCGTCTCCATAACTTGGATGTCAGGGGATGTCAGGCATTTTATCTAGATAGGACTTAAACCATTTCGTGCTTTACTTTGCCTGTTTGTCTCCTATGCGAACTGCGTGAAGGGACAAGCGGTCTCTGCTCAGACCATCTCTAGATGGATCTTGTATCAAGACTGCATATGAAATAGCTTTGGTTATGCCTTCTCAGAGGATATGAGCTCACTCCATGAGGGCGCAAGCGACGTTGATAGCATTCCTCAATGACATTTCCATACCGGACATTTGGAGGCTGGCCACATATATGTTTACGGACCACTGTGTTATTACTGCATCGTCCAGAGTGGACACAGGCCTCAGAGGGGCGGTCCTGTGATCCTTATTCCAGCAGACTCCAAGCCCTGCCTCCAGATTGGGGTACTGCTTGTGAGTCATCTAAGTGATATACATGTCTGCATCTACTCAAAGAAGAAGAAATGGTTACTTATTGTCATTGTGGTTCTTTGAGAAGTGATGCAGGCATGTATTCCACAACCCACCCTCAATCCCCTCTGCATCAGACTTTCGGTGCAAAGAAACTGATGAGGGTTGGGGTGGCACTACCTGATATAGCCAGGGGAAGAGCCACAGCCACGAGGTGTAAGTGCCATCCCTCTATGGGTATGGCTAGACAAAATGTTCCAGCACGTTGGGTGTACACACACACACACACACACACACACACACACTGAAGTGGAATACACATCTGGGACACTTAAGGAACGAGCTGAAGCAATCTCAAAATTGTCAGCAGTTATCTTTGAGAACTCATGAAGGATGGGTGAGGTCTCAGATGGCTGGAGACGGGTACATGAACACCCTGCCTTTAAAAAGGGGAATAAAAAGGACCTGGGGAATTCTAGACCAGACAGCCTAACTTTGATACCTGGAAAGATTATGGAACAAATTATAAGACAATCATTTTGTAAGCACCTAGATGAAAATAGGGTTATAAAGAAATAACTGGTTCGGATTTGTCAAAGAACAAATCATGCCAAACCAGTGTAACTTCCTTCTTAGACAGGGTTACTGGCCTAGTGGCTGGGGAGAAAGCTGTTGACGTGATATATCTTGATTTTAGTAAGACTTGTCATACACCTAAGTGACATTCTCATAAGTGACATGCATCTGACGACGTGGGTATTCAGCCACGAAAGCTCCTGCTCCAATACGTCTGTTAGTTTATAAGGTGCCACAGGACTCTTTGCTGCTTTTACAGATCCAGACTAACATGGCTACCCCTCTGATACTTGATTCTCATAAGGAAACTAGGGAAATAATCAGTATTTCCACTACTTGCATCGGACGAAGTGGGTATTCACCCACGAAAGCTCATGCTGCAAAACGTCTGTTAGTCTATAAGGTGCCACAGGATTCTTTGCTGCTTTTAGGGAAATAATGTCTACATGAAATTACTATAAGGTGGGTGTAAAACTGTTGAAAGATTGTACTCCGTAGTTATCAATGGTTCACTGTCAAAATGGGGGGATACATCTAGTGGGTTTTCACAGGAATCTGTTCTGAGTTCAGTACTAGTCAATATTTTCATTAATGGTTTAGATAATGGAGTGGAGAGTGTCTTTTATAAAATGATTAGAATTAAAAATGACATTGACGGTGAATGCCACAAGATGAAATTCAGTGAAGTGCAGAGTACTGCAGTTAGGAAGAAAAAATCAGATGCACAAATACAACATGGGGAACAATGAAAAGGATCTGGGGGCTACAGTGGATGACAAATTGAATACGAGCCAACAATGTGATGCAATTGCGAAACAGGCTCGTGTCCTTCTGGGGTATATTAACAGGAGTATCATATGTAAGACATGGGAGGTAATTGTTCTACTCCACTTGACCCTGGTGAGGTCTCAGCTGGAGCACTGTGTCCAGTTCTGGACGCCACACTTCAGGAAAGTCGTGGACAAATTGAAGAGAGTCCAGAGGACAGCAACAAAAATGATAAAAGGCTTAAAAAACTTTCCCGTTTTTTTTAAATAATCTTTCCTCATGGTCATGTTTAGTCTTGAAAAAAGAAGACTGAGGGAGGACCTGATAAATCTTCAGATATATTATGGGCTGTTATAAAGAGGACAATGATCAATTCTCTGTCCACTGAAGAATGGACAAGAAATAGTCGACTTAATCTGCATCAAGGGAGATTTAGGTTAGATATTATGGAAAACTTTGTAACTGTAAGGATAGTTAAGCACTGTAATAGGCTTCCAAGGGAGGTTCTGGAATCCCTGTTGTTGGAGCCTTCTAAGGGTATGTCTACACTACCCGCTGGATCGGCGGGCAGTGATCGATCCAGCGGGGATCGATTTATCACATCTATCGAGCGCTCTCCCATCGACTCCAGCTCTGCGAGAGGCACAGGCAGGGTCGATGGGGGAGCCGCAGCAGTCGACTCACCATGGTAAGTTATTCATGTAGCTGAAGTTGCGTAACTTAGACCGATTCTTCCCCCCCCCCCCCCCAATGTAGACCAGGGCTAAAAATAAGGTGATCTTCTGCCATCTGAGAAACCCTAGTTCCCATGGGCTTTGGAGTTTGTGGGTTCTGTGCACCTCTTAAAAACCAGACCCAAGGGGTATCAAGTTAAAAGCCAAAAATCCGTGACTAATTTTGAAAATGGATTCCTAAGAGATTTTTGCAGGTCACAACGTGACTTAGTGGGAGAGCTAAGAATAGAACCCTTTTCCCAGTCCTGTGCCCAAATGGGATGGATTTAAATGACAAGAAATGATGCTCACAAATTCTGTTTTTGCCAGGTCAGAAATTTGTTTGAGGTTCCCAAACCTTCATCTTCACAATGTTTGCCCAGTTCTACTTTAAATATGATATGATAGCATACGCAATGCAGACTTTGGGGGGAGGACTGCTTGAGAGATCAGCATAACTTGGTCAGGAGGTTCTGGGTTGGGTGAGGGAATGGCTGCATGAAGGGTCTCCCTTTTGGTGAGGAGAATGGAATGTGAGGACCTTTAGTCTCTGGACAAGATGGTTATTAAGGCTGATGGTGGCCTCTGGCACGTTGCATAATCTGTGGACTGTTTTGCCATTCCTGCTACATGCAGCCTTTGTATAGTTGTGCATGAGATGGCTGATGGAATCACTAATAAATACATTCTGTTCATCACAGGATGTATAAATACACTTCAAACCGCTTCAAGACCCGTGCGGAGCAGGAGGTGAAGAAAGCGGAGCACATGGCTCGGATAGGTGGGTCCCGGGTGTGTGCAGGAATGGTGAAGCCAGGCTTGGCCTTCTGACTTGCCTTGTAATGGCAACAGTTGTAGTGAATGCCATGATTGCTCAGATGCCCTGCCTATACGTGTCTGATGGTCATATGGATAAGCCTAGCCTTTTCCCTCTGTTGCACAGAACTAGCTTCCCAGGTGATTCCTTCTGTGAGCATTCTATATGGAGTTCAGAGATCCAGAAAATAACACTTCCCTTAACCACACAAACATTCTCCTCTTTCTCACACTAATTGTCTAACCTGTGCATGTATTATCCCAAGGGACCATTATCCCTAACTCCCCACACAGAAATCATTACCTTAGTTTTCCTTACTTGCTTCTCCTTTCCCTAGAGCTGATTACTTTGTTCCCTCCTGGGAAGTTTGTCTCTATACAGGGGTAAATGTGCCCCCATATCTGGCAGAGATTGGAAGTGGGGCAGGGGGCTCTGACAATCAGTCGCTAAGTCTAAGAGTGAGGGGGAAATGGAGGTGGCGATGAATCAGTCATGTTTCCATTGGAACTTTAGTTTTCTTTTCATCCTTCCCTTTAATTTTCTCTGGCACCATCTTTTGTTTTCTCTCCCTTTTCTGTATTGCCAAACATTTGTGTATATCTTCCGTCTCCTCCATTACTCCTTTTGGAGCCAAATAGCAGCTTCCTCCTTGTTTCTCCTATGCTGCTGCTCTCTTCTTTCAGTACCGTGGAACCTCTTGGTTCTGTTATTCCCTCACGTCCCCCACCTTAAAGGAGCAGTCACTCACAAGGAGACTTCTTTTTATTGTTTCAGCTAGTCTGGTTCTAGAAATTACTCTGAAGGTGTCTGCAGAGGGGTCCTATTCTTTACAGAGTGGGATACTCATCTTAGTTCTTCCCACCTTGTCATGCTATGGTCCCCAACCTTTTTCGTCTGGTGGGCGCCAGACAACAAGCCACAGAAGACTGTGGCGGCAGACAAGCATCCGCCAAAATGCCGCCGGACAAGCGGCAACATCAATAGGCATCCCCGCCGAAATACCGCCGACAAGCAGAGTCATCCAGAGGCATCGCTGCTGAAATGCCACCGAAAATCAGCAGTATTTCGGCGGCGATGCCTTTGGATGACGCTGCTTGTCAGCGGCATTTCGGCAGATGCTCGTCCGCCGGCCAGTACACGGGCATGCTTAGACGCCCCAGCGGACGCCATGGTTGGGGACCCCTGTTCTATACACTCTTCTCCCTCCTTCACGGAGAGCAAAACCAAATCTAGAAATAAGAATAAAGATTTCTTGCTCCTCTCTGTGAAGAAAGTGAAATGTCCAGTGGAGGAATCTGCATTTGAATCTGACAGTACAGGATGACGTTAGGTTTGGTCAGTTGAACAAATTCATAATGTTAGGTTGAGAAGCATTTACCTCCCCTCTCTATATGTATGCAAAGATTCCTTTGAAAACTAACAGAAATGAATAAAGTGAGTTCTTCAGGTATGTGTCAGTGTAGATCCTACTGGCAGTGCCCATGTTTGTGAGACTGGAGGGTTTTTTGATTAGCAGTGTCCGTCAGAGCTGTGTAGGTGCCCTGTACCAACTTATGCTCCCATGGAAGGGCATAAAGGGTGGGGTGGCGAAGACCCATCCTCGGTTCCCTCTTACCACCTGTGGCAGCAGGTCTTAATCTGGTGAGTGTCCAACCCGATGATTCCTAGTTTTGGCTAAATTGTCTCAAAAATCTTCTACAGAACTGTTCTGATTCTTTGACATGACCACTGTGATCTATGTTGACTTATCTAGACTGAGTAGT
Source organism: Mauremys mutica (assembly GCF_020497125.1). Taxonomy (NCBI): domain Eukaryota; kingdom Metazoa; phylum Chordata; order Testudines; family Geoemydidae; genus Mauremys; species Mauremys mutica. The sequence continues at coordinate 29,499,589 of NC_059087.1, forward strand.
GATGGTTAGACCCTCTCATACAGTGCTTCTTAACATGGTGGTCTCAAAATCTGCAGGCTTCAAGCCCTATCCAATCCGTGATGGACTCATACCTCTGAAAGATGGACACAGTAGATGTCTCTTATACAGATGTGTAGGAGAGTCTCATATACAGATATGTTTGGTGTGCTTATCATTCTCTGCAAGGACCGGTGAGATGCAAGGTTGAAGCACCTTCTCTTGTAGCAATCCATGGAAGTCTTTTCAGACCCAGAGGAGAAGAGCTCCAGAGTCCTGGTAGTGAACAAGCCAGCCTCATCCAGTCCCTATCCAGTGGTCATCTCCTCTCTGTTAGGAAGCCATCAGACTTTGGATGTGCTATCATAAACACAGGGAAGCCACATTGGCTGTACATATTCCAGGGATCAGCAGTGACCTAGCAGACTTCTGCTACAGCCACTCATGGCTGGTTACTGCAAATCTGCTCAAGAAGTCAGGCCTAGAGCCAGTATTCCATCAGTGGGGACTCCCATAATAGACATTTTTGCCACAGAGGAAAACACCAAATGCTCATACTTCTGCTCCAGGAGGGGTCTGAGCCCTGGGTCTTTACCAGATACCTTTCTCTTTGGTTGAGCTCAAGGACTCATATCCTTGATCCCCACAGATCAGACTGGATAAGGCTATGAACTTCTGTTACCCAATAACCTCTTACTGGCTGAGACAGTTTGACTGACTAACCAGACTATTGCAGATATCCAGGCGGCTTCACTTACACCTCCCATTCTGCCCAGACATAATGTCTCAGAAGCAAGGTCAGATCTGCAGTCATTGCACCTGATGCCTTGAATGTTGGCTTGTTGAGCACTACTGATAGACTGCTCTCTGCAGGTTCAGGAAATTCTCGAACTAAACATAAAACCTTTTGCTAGACAGACCTACTCTTCGAAATGGGTGGGTGGGAAATGTCCTTATAGGCAGCCCAACACAATCTGGACCCAGTAGTGTTAGCCCAAAACAGTTTAACTATGGTCTACACAGATCAGAAGATGGGCTGTCTGCAGATCCCACCCCCTTCTGCATCTATCATCGGGTGATTTATTAAGACAGAGGCAGAATAAGGTGCAACACACAAATATTTATTATGTCACTAGTCAGTAAACTAAACGAGGACCCCTTCAGACAATAAACAACATAAGCAAGACGCACTCGGTTGTTAACGGTTACCAGAGCGTGAAGCTCAGAGCCCTTAAACCTCCTTAACCAATGGATGTAAAACAGAGGAAAACCACAATGGGTATTACAATACCATATCCTGAAGACAGGGACACAATGACAAACACTCAGGATACCGACAGAATGTGTTTATTCTGACATCTGCATGGGCAACTTAGATGTTGGTTCACACATTCACAAAACATTCTGCACGGGATGAATCCCTCCAGGTCTGATGTTGCCTTTGGTGAAGTGGTGCTGCAGTTCTTGTTTTATTGAAGACTCCAAGCTCCGTGGCACAGGATCACTGCTTGGAAGTCACCATTAGTGGCATGTGTATATGGACAAGCACCTGAGAATGACAAGTTACTTACCTTGTATAATTTGAGTTCTTCAGGATGTTTTGTTGGTATGCATGTTCCACTGCCTGCCCTCCGTTTACTCTACCTCAGAGTCCTTACACCTGGATTCTGCTGTTGAGAGGAAATTAAGTGGCAGTTGGCTTGCTCTGCCCTTGAATGCCTTCGACATGAAGCATGAGATGACTTTTGGCACCATATAGACACTGCTGGCCAAAAGACTGCAAACTGCAGCACATGAAGTGCATGTGCACCCATTAGTGGAATATGCATATGGACAGCACATCTTGAAGATCTCTTCCTATTGTGCAAGGTAAGTAACTTCTCATTTTTCTAACTGAGGTATGCATAGAGACAGCTGTGGATGTGGTTGGAGTGTCATGTAGATAGACCAATGGGTGGTCTGAATTTTGATGCCACCAGCTAGAGTCAGGAACCATCCTGTCTCTTTCACTCCTCTCGCAATTGAGTGTCTCAAGCTACCAAATGGGCTGTTATGTAGATGTGAGTGTGCATGAAGACGCTGGCAATTAAGAACAAATATGCTCGGATTGCTATTTTAGATTAATCTTCATAATATTGTGCTTTGTACATAACACAAATGTGAGCCTTTCCAGGCAAAATTCACTTAATTCCTCCAAGGTTCTCCCCTCTTCAGTCTCTTTAAGAAATTACTGTTACAGTAACCTTTTCCCACCCAACTATAGGGGGGAGGGATAGCTCAGTGGTTTGAGCATTGGCCTGCTAAATCCAGGGTTGTGAGCTCAACTCTTGAGGGGGCCATTTGGGGATTTAGTTGGGGATTGGTCCTGCATTGACCAGGAGGTTGGACTAGATGACCTCCTGAGGTCCCTTCCAACTCTGATAATCTATGATTTTTTGGGGGGGATAGCTCATTGGTTTGAGCATTAGCCTGCTAAACCCAGGGTTGTGAGTTCAGTCCTTGAGGAGGCCATTTAGGGAACTGGGGTAAAATTCTGTTTGGGGATTGGTCCTGCTTTGAGCAGTGGTTTGGACTAGATGACCTCCTGAGATCCCTTCTAACCCTAATATTTTATGCCTCCCCACACACACAACTCAAGTCCCTTCACTAACTTCTTGCCTCTTTCTACATCAAGTTTAAACTCTGTCTTTGCTTTCACAGCATTGCACAGTTCTGCCTCTCAGTCCTTCTCTCTCCCTACTCACCTACTTTCTGCCATCCTTCACACCTTGATGCTCCCTTTGACTCCTACTTGTGCTGTTGTGCCTTTTATTCTTTCTACATCTTGCCCTCACCCCCAGTGCCCACAACACCCTTGTGTCTGCTTAGAGATCTCCTTCTGACTCACTGGTGGCTGGCTTTCCTCCACTCTCCTCACTTCGAGCACTAGCTTCCCCTCATTTGCCCAGCCTTAGGCTCACATTTGATAGTCTGACCTCTTGTGTCCAAGATTTTATTTTGTACCTTCTTATGTCAGCTTGTCATCTCTCCCTTGCCTGTATTAGTCAGATGTAGACTGTAAGCTCTCTGGGATATAGATTTCTGGGAAGTGCCATGCATGCTGGTGGCGCGTTCTTGAGTATTATATATTAACATTACTTCTTTGTATATCTTTCAGCGGAGGAGAAGGCTCGAGAGGCAGAGAGTAAAGCCCGTGCACTTGAACTTCGCCTGGGCGGGGATCTCACACGAGACTCCAGGGTGAGACGTCTGCATTTCTCTGCCTGTTTGCTGAGGGTTCAGAGCCACCCCTCCCTGAGCTAAGTGGAGTTGGTAGTACCAAGTACTAACCGGTGTTTGTGTGGACAGGTGGCCATTTCTGCTGGAGATGCTATTGGGTTGATTCTGTGCTCAGTCTTCCCAGGCATCCTTAATGTCTGTTTTCCTCAACAGATGTGCCTACATTTTGCAGGGTTTGACAGTGTCTTGTTTCCACTCAGTTGAGGGAGCCATGTGAGCATTGCTTCTGCATGGAGTGAAGTACCCCAGGATGTATGTGCAGTGGACAGGCGAGACTCTGCCAGAGTGTCAGTATAGGGTGCTGGTCAGCTTGATTGTAAAGGTCCTTTGTTCAATGCCGTTGCTCTAAAGAGAGTGGAGGAATGTGAAGAAATCTGGAATTTTACCACTATTCAGGCTGTTTCTATGGCTTCCACTCTTCTGTTGGGCTTGCAGTTTGGTCCTAAATTTCCCCTCTTTGTAGCTAGAATTTTTGTTCTTTTCTCATAAGTGGTATTCCTCTGAAGCTGCACCTTGTGCAACACTCATGCCAGCTCTGGAAACTAAGCTAAGCAAGGCTAGGCCAGTCAGTACTTGGATGGGAGACCTTCAAGGAAATACCAGGCGATCAGTAAGGTGGCACTCAGTATTAAAAATGCATCAACCTACTACTAGAGGTTGCTTTGATTTTTCGTGAGAAGTACTGTAAAACGAAATTCCTTAATCCACAGCACTGTGTTGGCGTATTAGTATTAGCTAAATTCCATTTTGCCTTCCTAAATTCCCCCTACTGTTTCAGTTGGATACAGGATTCTTTGTTTCCTCTTCTAATCTGTTGTGTAATGTTGCTGAGGGTGGTTAAATAATTGTGCTTCACCCCAGAGGTAGCTGTTTTCATTGTTTACTGTGGCTAGTGAGAAGATTTCTGTGTCTAAGTCTGTAAAATGCTACTGGATCCTTGGAAGGAGAGATGCTACAGAAATGTTTAATTTTGGTTTTATTGTGAGATGCTTCATGTCTGCAGGTGACTCTACGGCAAGTCCAGAACACAGCCATAACCATGCGTAGAGAGGCTGATGTCAAGCGGCGGATCAAGGAGGCAAAGCAGCGGTGAGTACAAAGCCACTTGGGGCTTCAGTTGTCCCGAGCTGTTACTCCGTAGCCCTCTCAGGCTGTAGCAGGTGTCCCTTTGTTATCTTGCCTCATCCCAAGGGATCACCCAATTGGCCTTGTTGGAGGAACATATCCAGTGCTACTCTGAAGCCCATGTAGGTGAGGGTATTCAGAGCTTTGCACCTTTGACCTTGCAAGGTGACCTTGTTGAGAGGAGTTTGCTGTTCTGATAGCTTGGGGCTCCCCATGCCCATCTTCTTTACTGAACTTGCTAAAATGTATTTGTTGTGGTTTGCGAGCCTGGTTTTATAGAAATCCACACTGTTTTGTAATCCAGATAGTAATCTCTTGGGATGGGCAATTTAATGTTGATACCAAGCAACTTAATTGTCCAGCAGTGAAAGGAATAGTGGACTGTTTTTGTTTAGACAACACTGGCCTGCGTATCCCCATAAAACATCATTTCAAATGAATGCAAAGTCAGGACCTGAGGGGTCCATAAAGCCATTCTGGATAAGCACGTTAGCTGGACATCTTCAGTATTATGAGTACCGGAGAGGTCATCCTAAGTGTTCATAATCAAGTTCTCTCCCATTGAGGTAAATGGGGGGGCGTTCCCTGCTCTCTTGGTGATATTGTGTGCTGGAAACTCACAAAGATGATACGTTTATTATGTCCTGAAGACTTTCTTTACTACCAGAAAATGAGGTTAGGGCTGCACTAGCATGATCAGGGGGTTGCAATCTAATGCAATAGCCACTCCAGCATGATTTGGCTTTGCCTGAGTGGATGGGACCAAATCATACTATAACCACGCTACCCAGTGGTGGCACTAGGTTTGTAATAGAACTCAGGCTATCTTTACTCTACAATGGCACAGTTATGGCACTGCAACTATGCCATCGTAGCGCCATTGTGTAGAAGCTTCCTTCTTTGACTGAAAGCATTTTTCGATCAGTGTAGTTTATCCATTTTTTGGGAGGCAGTAGCTAGGTTGACTGAAGAATTCTTTTGTCAAACTAACAATCTACAGTGGGAATTACAGTGGACACGAAATTTTTCACAGCTGTGAGCAATATAGCTATGTCCGTTTTAATTCACAGGTGTAGATCTGACCTCAGTAACATGTCACAGCAAGATTGGGTGACTGTTGTCTTATAACATGATTCATCTTGGTAGTTTTGCTACAGTAGATGAGCCCATAGAAGAAAACAGTAGTATGCCGGTGAGAGCTTTGTTGACCTTTTTTTCCATTGCAAATTCATATGACGAGATCAAAAGCTGAGCCTCCTTCAAGGAAATGGAATTCGCCCTGCGACTCCACAAGGTGGTGTTAGACTTAACTGACTTGCTTAATGTGTATACTTTCTGTGCGTACACATCCTGATTAATTCCCTTCCCACTTTGGGAAATGCAGGTATAGATCTTAATATACCTTTCTTACATGCTTTCATGAGCAGTGAAATACTTCAGATGTCATTGTTGTTAATGGTCATCATTGTCATTGAGTAAGCACCCATATAAAATGGCTGGGGTAGGCCGTGCCAGAATCTGTTGATTTCAGGCTTTCTGCAAACTCAGGCAGATGTCTATGAATTGGTTATACTCACTCCACATTTTGAAGGTTTTTTTCATAACCAAAACAGCTTAGAGACTCAGCGATTTAAAAATGAAAGCTGAGACTTTGAGAACAATTGAGAGGTCTGTCTGTCTGCCCCTCCTCCCAGACAAATTCCCTTGCACCCCCCAGGGTACTGCACGATGGGAAGCACTGACCTAAACTCTTTGCTAGATGTGGACCTAGATAGACTCTCCCGCAGACAGCAGAAGGAGAGAAAATAGTTTGAATTTAAAATTGATCTTAGAAGAGTTATGACTTCAGGGATGCAGAAATCCCTGTGGGAGACCGTTTTCCTCCTATTCCTATGTACATAACTTCTTTTCCCTTATTAATTATTTCTTGGTTCTGATGGAGGTGCTGCATAAAATAGAACCCTATGAATGGGGCCGAAGGGGATGTTCTAGTCTCCCTTATTAATAGATATAAAGCACTAGTGCATCCCAGCAAACAACTCTGCTTGGCAATGCAGCATCCCACTATTAAACAGCAAATGTGAAACTATAAGAACAAACATTCAAGAAAGCTTTAGGAATAGCACCACTGCATTTACCCCCGCGTGTAGTTGGGAAACCTTTAAAGCTAACACACATGATCATACTTCCCTATATAACATTTTTTTTAAAGAAATATTGAAATCCACTGCAGAAATCAAAAATATATACCTAGGCTGTAAAACCTAAGCAGACATTAAAGCTCTCAATTGCAAAAACAAACTTAGCTCTAGTACATAGCCTAACCCTGGCTAAACATGTCCGAAAAGGTTTCACAGGGTGGGGAAATGAACGTGTGCGACAAAAACTGAAAACTCCCAGCCTGATTAACCAGACACACAGATTTGGCCAAATTTATTTCAGAGCTAGAATTAGTGAATTGTCAAGTAACTTCAGGTCTGCAAATAATAAGAGTATAAAACCCTATGTGCTGTTTCACTCTCTCTCCTCCCCCCAGGCTCCCATGTAAGCAAAGACTTTTTGTCAGGATCTCCCTAACTGAAGAACTATATAAGTCTAGAAAGCAAGATATTGAACAAGGTCCCGGGAGATAAAGGGGAGCCCTTTTGTACAAAACAACACCTTCCCCAGACTCCCAATAAACTCTTCACTTAAAAAAAGAGAATTATAGGTGACTTCTGCAACACCTGCTAGATCATCTTTCTACTGTGTTAACTTACATTGGTTCTGATTTCATTAATACACTAAACCCAATGCACCTTCTCTAACACAAGTCCTGACAGCCCCCGTAGCCTTATGAAATGTCAACAGAAACGTACCAAATGGGACAGAATTGATAATACCAACAATAATTAATAACAAGCTTTGTATTATGAACTCCACTGTCTGTCTGGCAAGATAAGTCAACCTACTCTGGCCCCTTGTAACAGGTAAGAAGGAGGAGGTCTATTGAGAGTTCACATTGAATGAGGCTTCCATTAACTTTCCCTTAAATTTGTACAGTGAGACAATTATTGCATATCGTGTCCGGAAGCCTTTTAGAAACTGGAAATAACTCTCCTGCCTTTGAGCTCCAGAGGGGCACCAGGCAATGGAGGTGCACTGTCACCCTTCCTTTTGTCACAGAAGCTCACAGGTGCATAAATTCTCAAGTCACAGGAGTCCAACTGGCAAAGTTTAACACCAAAACAGACTTTGTGTGAATTACCTGTTTCTGTGTTGTCCTAACCCTGACTTCTCTGCCTGCAGTATTCAAAATGTTGGCTTCCTTCAGTAAATGCTCAGGATTAAAAATCAGTTGGGACAAAAATATTCCAGGTAGTCTCCCAACAATTGGTTCAATCAAAACCTACCCCACTCTTAAATATCTGGGCATGAATGTGGTGATGAGATCAATCTAATTTACAAAATAAATGATCACCTAACACTAGATAAAGTCTGTCAACTGCTAGCCAAGTGGGCACTCCTTCTGATATTCCTTATCTCCAAAGTTAACGTTAATAAACATGTTCATCCTAGTAATGTGCACTTATCTCTTTGAAAATGTTGCCGTTTCATTAACAAAGAATTCCTTTAAAAGGCTGCCATATCAGCTTTGCTCTGGGCCAGTGGAGTCCCAAGAAATGACTACAACACACTAACCCAGCAGCTGAAGGAAGGAAGAGATTGCTGTCCCTAGCTTCTGCCTTTATTACTTAGGGTACATCTACACAGCAAAACACCCCAAACCCTCAGCAGCGAGTCTCAGAGCCCAGGTCTACAGATTCAGGTTCACCGGGCTTGTGCTACAGTGCTAAAAATAGATGTGTAGGTGTTGCAGCTCAGCCTGGAGCTTGGGTTCTGAAGACCAGGGAAGGGTGGTTTCAAAACCCTAGCTCCAGCCTGAACCAGAGCATCTTCTTGGCTATTCTTAGCACTGTAGCACAAGCCTCATGAGCCCAAGTCAGTAGACCCAAGCTCTGAGACTCCCCGCTGCAGATTTTGTTGTTGTTGTGTAGATGTACCCTTAGCCTCCCAACTGGGACATCTTGGTTCTAGGACAGCCCAAAAGCTCCAGAAAGCGAACTTAAAAAGTATTTAATGGATCAGTTTTTTTAGGAGATATTTTGTGTCTTTGATCTGTCGGGCCATGAAGCAGAGCCCTGCAGTTAAAAATATCCCTGTATCTCCTAGTCTGGCTACACCCAGGAGTATAGAATCACATTAATGCAAATAATAATAAGAGGATGGACATTGAATAAATCAACTTGTCAGGTATTTATTCTAAAATATTTCAGCAGCATAGGATAACCTTTCATCTAACAACTGCAAATCATCAGAACTGACACATGACACATTTCATAGTCTTAGAGAAAACGAGAACGTGAATTATGATTTATGGACATTTGAATAGCTCCAGAAAAGGCTTCCATCTTTTCACCAGATGAGGCATGAAATGATTCATCTGGGTGAAGCACATGAGGGCTACAAATCTTGATGTAAACTGGGAAACAAAAATTGGATATATTATGCTCTATAGCTATTACTGATGCAAGTGCTGATATAGCAATCAGTGCTGTACAAGATCCAAAGGAACACTCAATCTCTTCCTGATCCTGGATCTACTAGTCTAAAATCTACAGGTGCTAAGTATGGATTGCACAGGTGCTCATCACTCTGCATCATTAGGCCCTAAGCAATTTACAATCTAATTTAGAGAACCATAGTTTATGTAAAATGTAGACAAGTACTTTTAAATATTTTGCACCAAATGTTCATCAGTGCAACCATGGTTCTTCTTTGAGTCCATTCCAGTCAGGTGTGTGCATGCTGCATGCATGCCAGCCAGAAGATTTTTCTCTTAGCAGCATCTGTAGGGTTGGCCTGGACACCCCCTGCAGTCGCAACTTCATGGTTTCCAATATAGGGACCTGCCACCCCCTTAGTTCCTTCTTACTGCTGGTGACGTCTGGCTGGAACAAACTGTTGCTTTTACTTTGCAAGCATGTTTGGGCAGTGTCCACTCTTTCTGTTCATAGTTTGTAGTGTTAGTTAATAGTCTTAGTAGTTCTTAAGTTTCCTTTTGGGGGGTCCCCCCCATAACTCTTCCCTGGTACCGGGGTATGCCCTGGTCTCCAGGGTTCAAGCTCTGTGAGGACAGTGGAGAGTTTATGCCTAAGAGCGACCTGCACTCTTCCGGTCTGCGGTGTCTCAGGGAGAGGCACCAGAAGGAGAAGTGCAGAATTTTCAAAGGGTTCCTCCCTAAGACCTTAAAGGACCAAGATCAAAGACTCAAGATCCTTCTAATGGAGGCAGCACTCCGGCCGCAATCTGACACGGAGTCAGCAGAATCCACACCCAGCACCTCCTCGTCGGTGCATAGTCCTCCAGTGTTGACAGTGCGCAAGCTGGTACGAGGAAGGACCTCCAGGGAGTCAGGGCACCACCACAGCTCTGCCCATAGACAGTCTTCTGTGAGGCACCAGTCTCAATCCCCGGTGCCCCAGAAAAAGAAGAGGCTGGAGCGAGGTTGCTCTCCTCCCCCAAGCCCAAGGAGCCTGCAGCAGAGAGATCCGATTTGGGCCATATTACCTTGGCTCCTCCACCTCCTAGGGTCTCATCGACTCCTGCACTCCCTGAGGTCCAGTTGAGTCCGAACCCTCATTGCTTTCTGGACCGACATGGCAGGCAGCTACAGCTCCCCTCAATGCCAGAGGTGTTCAAGGCAGCTCAGGACTTTATGCATCTCACGGCGCCGTCCTCCCCGCAGAGGAGAGACAAATTGCTGGTGACCGCCCAGCCCCCGTTCCCATCAAGAGGCAAGCCAGCAATGATGGTGCGCCAATCCCCATCTCCAGCACGGTCCACCCATGTCGGGGAGCCACACTGGTCCCGTTTCTCGGCACTGTTTGCAGGCACAATGGAACACCGCTCCTCTGTGGTCATCCTTCTCGGAGTCAGAGGCAGAATCCTACTGTTCCAATAGGACCAGGAACAGACGGTCCAGGTCCCACCATGACCGCCAGCTTTATCTGACGCCGTGGCCACCGCAGTGGCAACCCTCGACTCATCCCTTCTGGACGCCCTGGGTGTATCATCAGGGCTAGGGACAAATCCAAGGGTCAAGATCCAGGTCCATCTCGGTGTCTTTGGCATCGTTCGTCCTTCCGCAATCACCGCCAGCAGCGGTGCCACCAACACCCCTACCTTCGCCGGCAGCTGCAGTCTTGGCCCCACTGTCATCGGCACTGATGATCGTGGTTCTGGCGGCCCCAGCACCGCAGGCCATGGACCTGGCGGCACAGCAGTACCTGGGCGCTGAGGGGAGTGAGTAGAACCCATTGCCAGGACTTTCCTCCTCATCCTCCCCAGATGAAACCATGGCGGGGACATTGATGGCCCTGGCCTTGGAGGACAACAGGGTCCTGCAACAACTGCTGCAACAGGTGGCCCAGAACCTGGGAATCCAGGCAGAGGAGGTGGTAGATGGTGCTGACCAGATGGTTGACATCCTCACTCCCTCCAGACCCTCTTGTAGTTCCTTGCCATTAATAAAGACTATAGCTGAGATCACAAAGACCTTGTGGCAGACCCTGGCCTCTGTCCCCTATGGCCAAGAGAAATGAGAGGCGGTACTTTATCCCTTCAAAGGCATACGAGCACCTATATTTCTCCCCCCCCCCCCAATTCCCCGGTGGTTGATGCAGCTAACCAGCGTGAGTACCAGGGGCCCTCCTCTAAAAATAAGGACGCTAAAAGACTAGGCCTTTTGGGGAGGAAGGTCTGCTCCACTGGGGGGTTGCAGCTCTACATTTCGAACCAGCAGGCCATCGTTAGCAGATACTCGCGTAAGACCGGTGGCACGATGGCCAGATTTACTGAGCTGCTGCCGCAGGACTTGCGTGCGGAGTTCTCGGCACTAGTGGAGACAGGGAAACTAATTTCTCGAGCTTCCCTACAGGCCGCATTGGACGTAGCAGATGTGGCCTCCCGCACAATGGCCACAGGGGTTGCAATGAGGAGGAGTTCCTGGTTGCAGGTCTCTGGTCTCCCATACGAGGTACAACAAACCATCCAAGACCTCCCCTTTGAGGGTCCGGCCCTATTTTCTAATAAAATGAACGAAAGACTCCACAGTCTAAGGGACTCAAGGGCCCCCCTCAAGTCCTTGGGCCTCCACACACCTGCCACTCAGTGCAGGCACTTCCGGCCTCAGCCTCCCTCATGATTCTACAAACCGCAGAACCGGCAGGACTCTCCTCGGAGAAGGAATAGGAGCATCAGGAAAAGACAGCACCTGTCCTTGGGCCAGGGCTCTGGCCAGCCCAAGCCTCCTCCTGGCCCTAGACCGGCCTTTTGAGGGTGCAGTTGAGGGCGGCGCACCAGTACAAGAACTGGGTCTACCCCACCTTACGTTTTTGTCCCGACTATCTCCTTTCTACCATGCATGGTCCTGTATCACTTCGGATTGCTGGATACTCCACACGGTAGAGAGGGGATACTTCATCCAATTCTGTGCTCTTCCAACCCCCTACCCCATCCCTCTTCAGGGACCCCTCTCATGAGCAAATCCTTATACAGGAGATGCACTCACTCCTCTCTCTAGGGGCAGTGGAAGAGGTTCCTCAGAAGCGAAGGGGCAAGGGTTTCTACTCCCAGTATTCCCTAATACCGAAAACCAAGGGTGGGCTCAGGCCCATCCTACACCTGCGAGAACTCAACAAGTTTGTGAAAAAAACCTCAAGTTTCTCATGGCTCTTTGGCCTCCATTATCCCCTCACAGGATCCAGGAGACTGGTATGCCACCCTCGACTTGAAGGTCGCATACTTCCACGTACAAATAATTCCGCCCCACAGAAAATACCTCAGGTTTGTGATGAACAACAGCCACTATCAGTTCACAGTCCTCCCGTTCGGCCTGTCAGCGGCTCCTTGAGTGTTCACCAAGTGCCTGGCAGTCGTGGCCGCGTTCCTGTACAAGTGGCAGGTATAGGTGTTCCTGTACCTTGACGACTGGCTGGTCAAGGGCTGCTCCAGGTCTCAAGTGGAGGCGCAGGTCGGCTTCATGAGAATGACATTCGGCAAACTGGGTCTCCTTCTAAACGAAGGGAAATCAACGCTGTCCCCTGTTCAGAGGATAGAGTTTATAGGGGCAGACTGGACTCGACACAAGCCAGGGCGTACCTCCCAGAAGCGAGGTTTCGGTCGCTGGGCAACATCATACAAGATCTCAGGCAGTTCCCCACTACAGCAAGGAATTGCCTGAAGCTCCTGGGACACACGGCACCTTGTACCTACGTAGTACAGAGGCCAGACTCAGACTTCGACCTCTTCAGTCGTGGCTAGTGTCAGTGTATCAGCCAGTCCGGGACAGTTTGGACAGGATTATAACCCTGCCTCGCCCAGTCCTCAACTCCCTACTGTGGTGGCTCAACCCACAGGTAGTAGGTGCAGGGGTCCCCTTCACCAGCCCTCAGCCATCCCTCTCGCTAGTGACAGATGCATCAGATTTGGGCTGGGGGGCACGTTTCGGAGACCTCAGAACACAAGGCCTTTGATCTCAGGCGGATCTTGCCCTATACATCAATGTCAGGGACCTGAGAGTGGTTCGCCTGGCATGCCAGACTTTCAGAGCCCGCCTAGCAGGGAGATGTGTATCAGTCCTGACAGACAACACCACGGCAATGTTTTATATCAACAAATGGGGGTGCACACTCCTCTCCCCGGGCCAGGAAGCCTTCATGCTGTGGGACTTCTATGTAGAGCACTCGATAGACCTCCAAGCATCGTACCTCCTTGGAATAAAGAACAAGCTGGCAGACCATCTCAGCAGGTCGTTTCACCACCACGACTGGTCCTTTTGCCTGGACGTAGTAAACTCAATCATCCATCAGTGGGGCTTTCCCCAAATAGATCTGTTTGCTACACAACACAACAGGAAGTGTCAGCGATTCTGCTGCTTCCTGAGTCACAGCCTGGACTCCATCGTGGGCACGTTTCTCTTCCCATGGGGAGACAGTCTCCTATACGCGTTCCCGCCTGTCCCTCTCGTTCACAAGGTGCTCCTCAAGATACGGAGGGACTGAGCTCTGGTGATGTTGATAGCTCCAGCCTGGCCCCGCCAGCACTGGTACACATCACTCCTGGAAATGTCCATGGAAGCCCCGGTCACCCTGCCGCTCTTCCCGGACTTACTAATGCAGGATCACAGCCGCCTCCAACATCCGAACCTCAAGTCGCTCCACCTCACAGCTCCATGGCTGAACTCAGTGGAGCTCTGTTGCTCTGACAAGTTCTCCCTGGCAGCAGGAAACCCTCCACGAGAGCTACTTACCTTGCCAAGTGGAGGAGATTTTCAGTCTGGTCTGTGCAGCACCTTCCATCCCCAACGCTCGCCTCAGTGCCACTTACACTGGACTATCTTCTCCCTTTCAAGCAGCAGGGACTGTCCATGTCATTAATAGGGGTTCACTTGGCCACCATCTTCGCCTTCCACCCAGGAGCAGAGGGCTGCTCAGTCTTTGCTAACCCAATGGTCAGCCGTTTCCTTAAAGGTCTGGACAGGCTATTCCAGCAGGTCCAACAGCCTATCCCGGCTTGGGACCTCAATCTGGTCCTTTCCAGACTTATGGCATCACCATTTGAGTGCTTGGCGATGTGCTCCCTGCTCTATCTCTCAAAGAAGGTGGCGTTTCTGGTAGCGATAACCTCAGCTAGGAGGGTGTCTGATGTTAGGGCCCTGAGCTCAGAGCCCCCTTACACTGTATTCCATAAGGACAAGGTTCAGCTCAGGCCTCACCCGGCTTTTCTCCCAAAGGTTGTCTTCCAATTTCATGTTAGTCAGGACATTTTCCTCCCTGTATTCTACCCTAAGCCACACTCCAGCGCCAGGGAGCAAAGGCTTTGCTCATTGTGTGTCCGCAGAGCGCCAGCCTTCTATATCAAGAGAATGAAGCCATTCAGAAAATCGGTGCATTTATTTGTGGTAGTGGCAGACAGAATGAAACGTCTTCCTGTGTCCTCAACGTATCTTGTCATGGATCATGTCATGCATATAGGAGTGCTACCGCTTGCCAAAGGTGCCCGCTCCTTTGATCACCGCGCACTCCACCAGGGCTCAGCCCTCCTGAGTGGCATTCCTGGCATAGGTTCCCACCCAGGAAATCTGCAGAGCAGAAATGTGGTCTTCCATACACACTTTCACCACGCAATCACCCAGCAAGCCAGAGACAATGCGGCCTTTGGGAGAGCGGTGCTACAATCAGTGGATGACTCTGACCGCACCTCCTAAACTTGGGCTTGTGAGTCACCTGATTGGAATGGACATGAACAAGCACTGGAAGAAGAAAAAACGGTTACTCACCTTCTCGTAACTGTTGTTCTTCAAGATGTGGTGTTCATGTCCATTCTAATACCCACCCTCCTACCCCTCTGTCGGAGTAGCCGGCAAGAAGGAACTAAAGGAGTGGTGGATCGGCAGGGCCCCGTATTGGGCGCCATGAAGACGCGACTCCAGGGGGTGCCCAGGCCGACCCTATGGATGCTGCTCAGGGAAAAACCTTCCGGCTGGTGTGCACACGGCGCGCACACACCTGATTGGAATGGACATGAACAACACGTCTCGAAGAGCAAGTTACAAGAAGGTGAGTAACGATTTTTTTTTTCTACATGCCAACCGGTATAATCCCCAGTAGTCAAAGATGTGCGGTCAGGTTTTCAAAAGTGCTCAGCAATTACAACTGGAGACAGATTTTCACTGAAGCTGCTTGGTGAAAATCCATGCACTTTATTTAGGTACCTATATGGAAGTGGAATTCTAAAAAATTGGCCCATAATGCCCAGAAAGGAGCTCTGCTCTATGTGCTGTGTGGGTATGTCTGCAGCTTGAAATCTGTTGGAACGGTATTGCAAAATAAGTATCCATAATAATATAAACCCTCATCCCCAGGAAATCCAAGGGTTATGTACTGAAATTGTCGGGTATAATGCTAGGTATGTATTGAAACCTTTGAGTCCAGTTTTGCCTGCAAAGCATAGTTAGCATGTTTTGCAACCCACAAATCATGAAACAATGAATGTGTTACCATTAAAGGGCATAATCTGCTACAAAACGTATACACAAGTGACAGACTTTGATCAACTCTAACTCCTTTTCCTTGACAGCTTAAAAGAAAAATACTTGGACCAGAAGCCAGAACCATGACCCCTTCTTAAAATGTCAAAAATTATGTGCCAGCATGCCAGAACTGTAGTTAGCGCAACAAATATACGTCAGTGTTGCAAAAATTAACTTGTAATTTGCATTCAGTAAATAATTTTTTAAAAATCTAAATACTCCTGTAAGTTCTGAATGGACAGAAATAGTGAGGTTTTTATGGCTGTTGGTTTCGTGTCTCTGGATGTGGCAAAGAGCTGGTCTAGGTCACTTTTTTTTGTTTGTTTGTTTTGGGTTTTGGGGGGGGGGGGGCGCGGTTTCTCTGTATACCATGGAGGTTTCTGATTCTTGCTGCCTTTTGTCCCAGGGCACTGAAGGAGCCTAAAGAGTTGAATTTCATCTTCGGGGTGAATATCGAACAGCGGGATTTGGATGGCATGTTCATCTATAACTGCAGTCGGCTGATTAAGATGTATGAGAAGGTTGGCCCACAGTTGGAGGGTGGCATGTGAGTTCCTTTCAGAAATCTTCAGAGTTCCCTTTGCTTAGGACCAAAATTGTCTTGTACAACAGAACTAGGGAGGCAGCATGAATCATTCCCTCCATACAATCAGTACAGTCACTCGGTATCAGCCACCGTCATAGTCTGTTCTGTTTTATTATGTAATTTAAAGCCCCAGATTTCCCAATGAAGATGAAGTTCTGCATCCAGAGACGGGAGTTTGCCCTGCAATGACATAAGGTTTTTCTGCTGTGTGCCAGCATTTGGTACTGGGCCCTTCCCAGAGAAGCCTGCTGAATTAAAGTTGACAATTCCTCACTACTTACTAACCACTCCTGTGTCACAAACAAGACTAACCCTTGGGGCAAGGCAGGATTATTGGGGCTAATTGAGCATTCAGAACTTGAAAGCAAAGATCCCTTTTTGTGCACAATGAGGAAAACAAAGACATTTTCTCCTGCTGGAATTCTGTGCCACTGCGCAATGCAGAATTTGCGCAGAATTAATGTTCCCCACATAATTTTATTTTTTCCTGCAGCATTTGTGATTTCTGGGGGGCGGGGGGGGAGAATGGCAACCCAGCCGTGCAGGGAACAGTAATGACAGCCCAGCAATATTCCTGCTGTTAGCACCATGGTGACAGGGACTCCCGATGATTATACTGCGTTATTTTGACAAATAAAATATGCAGACGTTTAAAATATTGTGTGCAGATTTTTCTAATTTTTTGGCGCAGAATTCCCCCAGGAGTAGACATTTGACACTAGAAAACTTACTTCAGAATACAGCCCTAAATCTGTGGTGTTAAGGGGTTGATACTACATTAATATGGGGAAAAAACAGCACCAGAGTTTCACTGTCTGAAACTCATATTGCTGCAGGATGTACTCAGTGAGCCAACTGGTTGCTGTACAGTGCTTCTCCGTAGGACAAGTATCTTGGTGGATGTTAGCAGTGGACAATGTGTTAAGGTTGTTTCTCACCCCTAGGGCATGTGGTGGAGTGGTAGGAGTGGTGGACATACCCTACTTGGTTCTGGAGCCTACTCACAATAAACAGGACTTCGCAGATGCTAAAGAGTATCGACACTTGCTGAGGGCGATGGGGGAGCACTTGGCTCAGTACTGGAAGGATGTTGCTATTGGTAATGAGGCTTCACAACTTTACAGGGATGGGGAGGGGAGTCTGGGTGGCTGGTGGGACAGAGGGTCGAGCTTACCAGAGAAGGAAGACTTGGTATTCATGCTGCTTGATAGTGACAGCATGATGAATGTTCTTCTTGTTTTGTTTTTTTGTGCAGCCCAGAGAGGTATAATCAAGTTTTGGGATGAATTTGGCTATTTATCAGCAAACTGGAACCAGCCTCCCTCCAGTGACCTGCGCTACAAACGCCGCCGAGCCATGGAGATCCCCACCACAATTCAGTGCGGTGCGTCTGACCAGGCAGAGGGAGCAGGGTGGCTGGGATTAGGAGATGGTGCTGCCATGTGGGCTAGGGAGTAGAAACTACTGTTCAGAGGGCAAAGCAGCTCATGGGCAGGAGATGGTTTTTAGTATGTTAGTTTTTCTGCTACCTAGCTAAGCCAATACAGCTCTGGGAGCTGGATTCTTTTCTGACTCATGCTTCATCAACCAGATTGTTAAATTGTAATCTGAATTCTAATTGCCAAATATCTTACTGGTGACAATGCACAAGCCAGACATTCAGAGCCCAGAGAGAGGTTTGGGGGCTGGTAGTTTATTTTAAAAAAAAAATGTAGTCTTATCTGTAAGCTGGGAATACTGAGTAATCATCACTGAGGGGCTGAACATAAAGTCTCCAAGGGCCATTTTTACAATCCCTCACTAGGACAGAACTGCACTTCAGTCCGTCCCCTCCTCCCCCGTCCCCCCCGAGCTGCATTTTCTAGGACTTTTGGGAGTGTTCCCTCCCTTTGGAACATTGAGTGGGAATAGCCTGAGTATCAAATGGGAACATCCCACACAATTGCCTTTCTTGCCACTAAAGGAGACCCTGGGTATTAACGGGTCTCAGCCTTCCTGATCATCATTTCAATTATTTTTATGATTTTGTTTTTGTTTTTTAAAAGAAAACAAAGCTTTGCAACACAGTGGAGTATCTTGGCGGGAGATGGAAGGTGGTCCCCGAAGCCAAGTGCTCCAGCAGCTGGAAAGGGTTGTTGTCACCAGACTAATGCCCTGGGAAGTTGTGAGGTCCTCAACGGCCAAATGGGCTTGCTGTGGACCCAGAGGACAGGCTATGTGTATGGCTTAGAATCTGTGTGCTGACTGTGTAGTGTGTTCTGTGTAACAGATATGTGTTTGAAATGGCGGACCCTCCCATTCCAGCTGAGCTCCGTGGAGAAGGAATACCCGGATACTTGGGTGTGCTCCATGAACCCTGACCCTGAGCAGGATAAGTGAGTATGAGTGAGGGCCATGGTAGGGAATTGGCATTAATGTGCCTTTGCCGTGCTGTTCTGGGCACTTGACTGGGTATGTGATGGCGTTCTGCCTGCATCACAAGATTCTGCCCACAGTCCCGGTGAATGTTTCTACTGAAAATGAGCCTCAGTGAACTAGGTAACAATGTTGCCATTAGGTGACATCATTTGTTTGAGGTAACCCAAATGAGGGGATTATCTTCCATGACACTCTTCCTCTGGGGGGACCTTCCTACTTCCTCCACTCTCTCACACGTTGTTGGTTTTAGTTTGGATGTCTGAAGCGAAGAGTGGTGTTGGGCTAATAACTGGGGGCACCCATAGAAGAGAGATGAGGTACAAGCTAAGGGTTGCAAAATGCTGGATAAATACAATTAATTTTTAACTATCTGGAAAGTTTGAAGTGTCTGCGTAATTCTGTTAATATCCAGGAAAAGAAAAGCCTGACGTAGGTTTCTTAAAGGACTAGTTTTCAATTAATTCATTTCTGTACTCAAAGTAAGCACTGTAAATTTGGGGAGGATGGGTTGTATTTTTTCATAAAAACAAAGTCTGAATCCCTGCTTTAAGTGCAAAATGGAACTCAGCCTTAACTATGGAGTTGTTCAGCACCTCCATAAAAACACTGGCACACATGCAGTCTCAATGACAGATTCACCTTCCAGGGAGGGAGAAAATTCAGCGTCCCTATTAGAGAAGGGTGGTGGATAAGAGAATTCTGAAATGTCTTTTAAAGAAGGATAAATTACTTACCTGTAATTCTGTTTCCTTAAATATGCGATTATCATGGGATTCCCACTCTTGGAAAATACATAGCTCAAGGGGTGTTTCAAATGGAAACAAAGAACCACACAGGCAGTGATAAAAGCCATATTAAGTAAGCCAGAATTT
Organism: Mauremys mutica; assembly: GCF_020497125.1. Classification (NCBI taxonomy): domain Eukaryota; kingdom Metazoa; phylum Chordata; order Testudines; family Geoemydidae; genus Mauremys; species Mauremys mutica. The sequence continues at coordinate 29,519,000 of NC_059087.1, forward strand.
AGCTTTGTTGATGATTTCTTTGGAGGAAGGAGAGTAACCTCCAGACAAACATGAAGTATAAAACCAGAAAGACTTGAGGATGAGTTGAACAAAATAGCCATCTTGGCTAGCTCACAACAACAAAGTTCCTGAATTAAATAAAAACTTGAGGAGGTGGGAGAACTTGTGCTCCCTATTTTGAAAATAGGTTTTGTGAAAACTTAAAATGGAACCTATTCCTTTTCTGTAAGGTGAATCATCGCTAGAGTGCATACCTCTGTACACTGCAGCATCACTGGGGCTGGCAGGAAAAGATGCTTATGATATGAGGCAAACATGAATTAGGTGATGATAGTGAAGAATGCAATAGAAGTCTTCATACACTAAGAATTGGTATCCTGTAAACTAAGAGTTGCATGAACTCTGGTGCTTCTAATCTGTTTCAAGCAGAATTCTTCAGACTTAACTGCGTCTGAGAGTGTGGAGGAGGGCCTCGCTGGGAGAGGCCTGTGGCGTGAACAGTTTGTTGACAGGATGATAGGTTTATTAAGGTTGGAACACTAACACCACCTTGTGGATAAAACTTAAACGTTGTGATGAATCAGACTTATCCTTGTAAAATCTCATCTAAGGTGGGTTATTAGTACCTGAAACTTAGCAGTTCTTAGAGCTAAAGACACTGCCACTAGGAATAAGATCTGCCATGTAAGAAATTTGAACTTGCAGGTACTGAGTGGCTCAGCAGTTGTCATTAGCTTTGTCAGATGCTTTTTTACCGAGGCTGAAACAGTTCCCATATAGACCAGGCAGAGTTGGTCTTTGAATTGTACTCAGAAGTGACGAAATAGCAAGGCGGCAGTCCTTTTGTGTAGAACAAGAAAAGACCTCGTGCACTTGTTTGCACCCAGCTGTAAACCTTTTACATGCACAGTGGAGGGACTTGTAGCTTGATCTCATTTATTTGGAGGTCTTTGCCTTTTCATGAGCTGAGTTCTCAGAGACAGAGCTGCTAAGCTGGGGGCAGTGAGGTGCACTGGCTTTGATTGAGGATCTGAGGCTAGACTCTTTGCCTGATAAATTCATCTTTGGGTATCTGCCACAGAATTAGGAACCAGACTGCCTTGGCCCACGTGAGGCTGTTGGGTTATCGGATCCTTCCATTCCTCCTGAATTCTTTCCAGGACTGTTGCTACCTAAGTCACAGGTGGAAAGGCAGCGAGGAGTCTCCTTCCCGAGTGGAGAGCAGTGTTCCATGCTAAAACAGTCTCTTCCTAAAGCCAAGAATAAAAAACTGCACAGACAGCCTAAGACAGTGATCCCCAACCTTTTTTGTCTGGCGGGTGCCAGACAACGAGCCATAGAGGACTCTGGCGGCGGACGAGCATCTGCCGAAATGCCACCGACAAGCAGCAATGTCAATAGGCATTGCCGCCAAAATACCACTGACAAGCAGCGTCATCCAGAGGCATCGCTGCTGAAATGCCGCCGAAAATTGGCGGCATTTTGGCGACGACACCTCTGGATGACGCTGCTTGTCGGCAGCATTTTGGCAGATGCTCGTCCGCCGGACAGTACACGGGCGCACTTAGATGCCCCAGTGGGCGCCCTGTCACCCACGGGCACCGCGTTGGGGACCCCTGGCCTAAGAGATCCACGTCTGGTATTCCCACTGGAGGAAGATTTGATCCAGTACTCTCTGATTAAGAATTTACTCATGAGATTATATCATTAATGGACTCCAACTGTCTGCAGCCATGTTCTCCTTATACACAGTGCAGTGTGCTGATTGTCCATGTGAGTGAGGGCATCACTCTTTGGATTACCCAGTGTCTGAAAGTCCTTAGGGCACCGGGGACTGTCCTCCTCTCCAAAACATTGTATGTTCTCGTTAGCAAAGCTGCCAGGATCCCTGGGTATAGCATGTGTCTGTGTGGGCTCTGCAGCACAGGTGGACGCATCTGATCACTGTAATCTGAATGGGCAGCATTTGTAAACCCATTCCTAATTGGATATTTTCCCTTGACTGCCTGGGGGAACACCTTTTGCATCTGCTGGGGAAGAAGACTTCAATATACTTTAAATACAGTACCTAAACTAGGAAGGGCCCTGGCAGAAGTTCAGGAAAGAGAAGGATCCAGTAAGCTATAATAGCTTCACACTAGCCTATTAATCAGAGAGGCCTAGATGTTGTCTGCAGAGGTCCCAGTGATGCTTGCTTCCACAAGGATCTCTTGGATCAGAGATTTTTCTAATGCATGTGTTGGGTACTCCCAATGCATTTATGGCCATGGGACAACATTCATAGTATGGTTCAAGCAACTCATCACCCTTCCCCTTTGTTCGTTAGCATGAGGGAGGACACTGATCTGTCCACCACATCGACCACTTTCTACTACCCTCTCCTCAAGGCAGACTGCCTCAGCACAAGTGTTTTCTTAAGGCTCTTCCTTCAGTGTACTGGTGTAGGGAAGAGAAGTCCTCCCTGTCCTCCCATGACAGCTGTTCTAAGGTGTTCTTGGTGAAGCTCGGTCTCCACAGCTTGTGAACTTCAGTGCAAACCACGACACACACATCTACACCAGTCAGGTTGCAGTAAAAATTAAGCTGCTGGAGTCTGGCATGTGCACAACAGGCCAAGTGTGGAGTCTAAAACCATCAGTGTAGAGTATGTTTGAGGACAGTCTGAGGTGAGCAAGGCTGCCTGCCTCGAGAGGCTGCCAAGCAGAAGCACCAGAGAGACCTTTCATGGGGTTTGTGGTAGCCACGGCAGTGTTTCTATACAGAAAACAGAGAAATACCAGATCATTAACCCACAACGTATCACCCTCTGCAGTAGAACTGATGGGCAAGAAAATTGGTGCCAGTCAGCTTAAAATTCAGGGAAAATTCAGGAATAGATGGAAAACCGGTTAAAAGGGGCTCTATGATGGTGGCCAAGAGATCTCCTCAGTTGTCAGCAGTAATGAAGGAACTGACTGTTGGAGGCACCATGGGCCAGAATAGCTGACTGTGGCATTTCCCTGTGTGGCCCCTGTTCTCTGAATGGGCGGCTCATGCCAGGGAGCTCCCAGCATAAATAGGTTTGTTTTTAACCCTTAAATTGTAAAGCCAGTAAGCTTCTGTGTTTGCATTTCTGCCTGGCTAAAACCTGTGACTCTTTCTGATTGTTCTTGAGATTAGGGTATTGCAGTAGTAGGGAAACAGCCAGGTTTCCTTGAGGCCAGTATCGCTCTCCCCTAACTGTAAAAGTTTGTTGTAAGTCACGTTTTGATCTCTTGCTGAGTTTGTCTATTATCCTTTTCTCTACTGTAGGTGTGAAGCTTCAGAGCAGAAGCAAAAGGTACCCCTGGGAACACTGAAAAAGGACTTCAGATCACAAGAGGAGAAGCAGAAGCAGCTGACGGAGAAAATTCGCCAGCAGCAGGAGAAACTGGAGGCTCTGCAGGTGAATCTAGAGACCTAGAGCTGAGCGTGGTGGAGAGAATCTGAGCGGCCTCCTTGGGCAAATGAATTTTGCTGAGTTAAATGTCTTTCTGAACCCTCTCTCATTTTGTTATTTGTATTACCGTAGTGCTTAGGAGCCCTAGTCATGGATCAGGACCCCCTTGTGCTAGGCTCTGTACAAACCAAACAAAAAGACATTCACTCTCCCAAGGAACTTCCCACCTAAGTGTAAGACAAGACATCAGATAGATGCAGATAGATCACAGAGTACAAGGAGACAAGGACAATACTGGTCAGTATGATAGACAGTAGCCTCAGCATACCAACAGACTAGCCACTGTAACGTTTTTTGTAGGCATAATGGAAAAAGAGACTGTTAAGGAGTGTTTAGAAGGAGGTTAGTGCATTCGTTTGTGAATGTTTATGGGGAGCTCGTCCCACGTGTGAGGGTCAGCATAGGGGAAAGCATGAAGGTGCTTATTTGAAAATTTAATAATTGGACGATGGCGGCATCATGGACGAACTGGAGAACATATGCCGTGTAGAGTCCAAATCCTGTTCCTCACACCTCCTGGGTTTTATTTTAGTAAAAAAATGAGCAGCAGTAAAACAAAGTTCAACTCAGACTTCAGGCTTCACTTCTTTTTGGACTCCGCCCTGTGGACTACTCAGCCCCCAGCCTATGTCTTCTCTTTATTGGGCCGCTCCCCATTTTTTTTATGGTTAGATGAAGTAGTGAACCACCTGCCTTAGTGAGCCAGCAGTACCCGTTTAACATTCCCCAGCACGATCACCACCTGCTAACGGTGGGTTTCAGGGAACCTTTTAAAATGACCTTGTTCCTGTTCTTTTACCACAGAAAACTACTCCAATCCGGTCCCAAGCTGACCTGAAGAAATTGCCTCTGGAAGTGACCACCCGGCCTATCGTGGAGGTAAGTACCACAGCTCCTGTACGCTCCAGTACCATCCTGAACCATTCTGTGAGCCATTCCTGACTTTATTCTTCCTCTCTCCTGTGCACTCTCTTCTCCCAGGACTCCCAATCACTGAGCAGACCTCAACGCCCGCGATCTCCTCCTTTACCCGATGTAATTAAAAATGCTCCCAGCAGGCCGCCGCCGCCTCCCCCCAAGTCCATCAGCCAACTGCGAAAGGCTCCCCTGGCTCGGCCAGCCATCAACACCCCCAAACTGGCAAGTGTGCTATCCAGGGAGGAAGCTAGTACTTCCAGGACACAGCAGCAGATTGTGACTGTGGGAAAGTCAAACAGCACAGTTGTCAGGACTCCTGCCAAACCCATCCATGTGGGGAGGCCACCCCCCATGCTTCTGCAGAACTCCATGAGCCAGCGCGAGACTCCTAGCCCCAAAATTATAAAGACGCCGGTGCTGAAAAAACCTGTAGCACTCAAACCTCCCCAGGTGAGTCCGTTATTTGGTAGGATGGGAGATCATCAAAGCCCTACCCCTCAACCTGGACAAACCCAGTGTTTACCCAGCATCTTCCTCGCCTCCAGGCGTGAGAGACCCCTCCCCCCACACTCCATTAATTGCATAGGATGGAAGAACCGTACTGTGCTAGGTGAGAGCTCAATGATATATCCTCAGTAGGATCACTTGCACCAGCTGCTTCCTGTGAGACCCCAGTGATTGCCCTGCATGTGGTAGAAACATGGCAACAGGTGCATGGTGATGAAGGATACTGGTGGTGTTCGTGGCTATCCCTTGTGGCATGGGATGGATATATGTGTGATATGATGTGTGCTAGGACCTTCTGGAGAAAGTCTTGTGGTCAGATTTTTAAAATGGCTCAGCACTCAGCTGCTCCCATTGTTCTTAGCCGGACCCGTTGGGTGCTAGAGCTCTTGGTTTAAGTGGCTGTAGAGGCACTGAGCTCGTCTGAAAGCCTGCCCCCCTACCCCCTTGAAATGGATGGGTGCCACCAACCTTGAGATTCAGCCAGAAATCACTTGCTCTCAGCAGACCTCCAGCATCCGCAAGAGGACCATGGAGGATGGAGCTGAGGAGGAAGTGGAGCAGAAGAAGGAGAAAACGAAACGGGGCAAATTTGTGGTAGTGAAAGAGGAGAAGAAGGACTCAAACGAGGTGGTGGTTGAGGTGAGGATTGCAGTGAGTTCCCTCTGGCAGGAAAGGAGGTAGTGAGCTCTCATGATCTTCCTGGGAGATGGCTAACATGAGATCTTTATGCTTACAGCTCACAGACAGTGCAGGGGAGGAGGAGCTAGCAGATCTGAAAAGAGCCCAAAAAGGTGAGGAGCAAACCATTAAACTCAGTTACCATGTTTGTGCCAGAAGTGACCATGGTTTGCCCAACCCCAAGGAATTTACATATGGTTTAACTGATTGTGGCTAAGGTTGCTTTGACCACACTGAAACGTGGCCTGCTGGGACCTGTAATCTCTGGGCTGTACATTTATATTAATGGTGAAGGGGGATTTGGGCCTCATTGCATGAATCAGTGAGCTCTCCTGTTTGTAGCGTACTGCCGCAAAGAGTCAGCAGGGCTGTCTGTGGAGTGTAGCCCCCTCACTCGTTCCCAGGCAGTTCCTCCATTCCTGTTGTGGGTTGCAAGAAAAACTTCCACAAAGGGGAGTGACTCATGTCCCAGGACATGTGAAGGGTGGTGAAAACTAGATGGTTCTTCGAGTGATGGTCCCTGTATGTATTCCATATGTGCGTGTGCATGCATGCCATGCGCCTGAGCCTGGAAGCTTTCCTTAGCAGTGTCCGTTGACCCGCACATGTGTCTCCTTGTGCTCACAGCCAGGGATGGCAGGTTTATAGAAATTTTGGTGGTGGCCAGAACCTGCCCCCCCCCCAACTCCGCCCCCCCACCTGCCTAAGGCTCTGGGAGGGAGTTTGGGTCGGGGGAGGAGATCTGGGGTGCAGGCCCTGGGCTGGGGCAGCAAATTGGGGTGCAGGTGTGGCGGGAGGGGGTGCAGGCTCTGGGAGGGAGTTTGGGGGTGGGAGGGGGTGCAGGGGTGAGGGCTGGGGGGTGGGGCTGGGGATGAGTTTGGGAAGGGCTCAGGGCTAGGGTAGAGGGTAGGGTGCAGGGGGATGAAGGCTCTGGCTGGGGGTGTGGGCTCTGGGGTGGGGCAGGGCTGGGGATGAGTTTGGGGTGTAGGAAGGCTGCTCCAGGGCTGGGGCCAGAGAGGAGGACTCCCCCCAGCCCTCTCCCTGCTGGCAGCAGTGAGCTCTGGGGGAGAGACCCCCTTCTCCCTCCTGGCAGCACACTAACCCCACACCATTGTCACTGCACCCCCTCTCAGGTACAGGAAGCCTCCTCACCTCCCTTGTGGTGGTGGTGGGGGGGGGGGGCTTCCATCACATGTGCGCCTCCTCCCCTGCTGCTGCCCCTCACTGGGGTTGAGGGATGGGGCTTTCTCTTGCCCAGCGTGGGGCAGGAGCAGTGACTGTGGGCAGAGGGGGCTGTGCTGGTGGAGGGTCCCGCCGGAAGAGGGAAGGGTCCGAGGCAGAAGGGCAGGGTAAGGGCAGCCTGCCCTGCCACTGGCGGATGGGGAGCACTAGGACCCTGTGGCAGCAGTTGATGCTGGGAGCCAGCAGATCAGAGTCAGTGTGGAGCTGCAGGGGAGAGGCAGGGACACTCTGGGACCGGGGAGGTGTGCAGGGGCAACAAGTGGGAGCTGGGGGACACTTGGGGGAGGGGCGGGGGGGCATCAGGCGGGGCCGGGGGAGAGTCCCAGCCCCAAAACATTGGTGTAGCCGGGCCCCTGGGCCCTGAATATTGATGGCGCCCGGGCACCATGGGCCCATACAACTCGCCGCCCCTGCTCACAGCTGAGGGCATAATAGGTTGTGCGGGTTGGCGTCTCTCCAATTCCCTCTTATCACCGCATGGCCTGAGTAGGAACCCCTGTTCCTTTGCACTTTTAGCTTGACTAAGAGTGTGATCATGTCCATTTGTGTATCTAGTAGTTATAGATTGATTGATTGATTAGTAAGTTAGCAAGCATTAGTTTCTCTCTGTTTGGGGACCTTTCTTCCCCTGGGGCTATGCCCCGCATTCTGGGGTTTAAGAACTGTGTTTCCTGCCCGTGCTCCTTCTCTGTGAGCGACAAGCATCAGAGGTGCCTTTACAGCCTCGACGAGGCCCACATCGTAGCTTATTGCTCCATCTGTAAGTCTTTCCCACCCCACACCTGGGAAGAGCTTCACCTCTGTAAACTTAGGTTCATTCCCAGCAGAGGACTGAGGAAACATGAGCTTCCCTCCTGAAAAAGCTGTGCGACATGTGCTTTCAGCATCTGTCCGAACCCCCTAACGCCTACCCTTCTGTGTCTCAGACAAAGGGCTGCATGTGGAGGTACGAGTGAACAAGGAATGGTTCACAGGCCGTGTCACGGCTGTGGAGATGGGCAAGCATGCCATACGCTGGAAGGTGAAATTCGATTACGTACCTACAGACACCACACCAAGAGATCGCTGGTAATTAACCATTATCTTTGGCTCCAGAGCTCTGGAGATGCTCCCCCTTCAACAGGGAGGATGGGGGGGAACCCTGTTATATTTTCACGGGTGCTGAAGAGAGGAATAATCCATTCTTAGTTGGGAAGGTTGTGTACACGGGAATGTTTTGGAGAAAGCTGCTCTGTGATTGTGAAGGGAACAGGCATCTGTATGTGGGTGGTGGCCCTGGAAGAAGCGGTGTAGTCTAGGAGCTGTTGTCAGAGTGACAGGGTCTGGCTAGTCTGGAGAAGGCTGTATATGACTCCCTGCTACCCCCCCCTAGGGTAGAGAAGGGCAGTGAGGATGTACGGTTGATGAAGCCTCCCTCTCCAGAGCATCAGAGTCCAGACACACAGCAGGAAGAAGAGGAGGTTGTAGCTGAGCCTTCTACCTCAGACTGTGCCCGAATTGAGCCAGACACCACCGGTCCCAGCAGCAACCAGGAGACTGTGGATTTGCTAGTCCAGACACTCCGGTGGGTTTATTTGGTGCTCACAGCTGTTACCATTTCTGAGCATTTCAATCTCCAAACAAGACTTTAAACTCTACCTGTGGGTGCTTGTTTTCTCTTGGGTAGGAATTGTTTGCGGTACTTCTTACCTCCAAATTTCCCCATCTCCAAGAAGGAGCTGAGTTCCATGAGTTCAGAAGAATTGATGGCTTTTCCTCTGGTAAGTTCAGTGCTTCTCTTTCACACTAAACTTGTGCTGGGTCTACAAATGGAAAATTTTCAGATCCCGAGTTTCTCTGCTTTGGGAATAGAGGGGTCAAATGGATGTTTCTGGAGTGTTCATCCTCCTGAGGAAATGCGAACGCAACATTTATTTTACCAAATCAACGCTCTTCAGAGAAGATCTGTTGGGATGCCAAATGGTGAATGATCACAGAGTTCTGCTGATTTCTCCCCCTCCTCATCCCTCTGTCCATGGATGCAGTGTGAGCCAGCAAGTGCCTCTTTTGATCCACTGAGGGTCATGATGCTCAGGGTTAGAAATGCCAGGACTTTGTTGTCACAAGGCAACCTTAACTAGCCTGTGAAACAAAGCTTCTGGTTTTATTACTGAATTTTCCCAGGGTTTTTCCATCCATCTTTCTTCTTTTTTTTAATCAGGCAAATGAAGGCACAGTTTTTATAATGTAAAACAAATGGGATGGATGGTGATCAGATGCTGAAATAAAAGGAGTGATGTCCTTTTCAGCCGGTATCAAGTGGAGTGCCCCAAGAGTCGGTGCTGGGGCCGGTTTTATTCAATATCTTCATTAACGATCTGGAGGATGGTGTGAACTGCACCCTTAGCAAGTTTGCAGATGACACTAAACTGGAAGGAGTGGTTGATACGCTGGAGGGTAGGGATAGGATACCGAGGGACCTAGACAAATTAGAGGATTGGGCCAAAAGAAATATGATGAGGTTCAACAAGGACAAGTGCAGAGTCCTGCACTTAGGACGGAAGAATCCCATGCACTGCTACAGACTAGGGACCGAATGGCTGGGCAGCAGTTCTGCAGAAAAGGACCTAGGGGTTACGGTGGACGAAAAGCTGAATATGAGTCAACAGTGTGCCCTTGTTGCCAAGAAGGCTAATGGCATTTTGGGTTGTATAAGTAGGGGCATTTCCAGCAGATCGAGGGATGTGATCATTCCCCTCTACTCAACACTGGTGAGGCCTCATTTGGAGTACTGTGTCCAGTTTTGGGCCCCACACTACAAGAAGGATGTGGATAAATTGGAGAGAGTCCAGCGGAGGGCAACAAAAATGATTAGGGGGCTGGAGCACATGACTTATGAGGAGAGGCTGAGGGAACTGGGATTGTTTAGTCTGCAGAAGAGAAGAATGAGGGGGGATTTGATAGCTGCTTTCAACTACCTGAAAGGGGGTTCCAAAGAGGATGGATCTAGACTGTTCTCAGTGGTAGAAGATGACAGAACAAGGAGTAATGGTCTCAAGTTGCAGAGGGGGAGGTTTAGGTTGGACATTAGGAAAAACTTTTTCACTAGTAGGATGGTGAAGCACTGGAATGGGTTCCCTAGGGAGGTGGTGGAATCTCCTTCCTTAGAGGTTTTTAAGGTCAGGCTTGACAAAGCCCTGGCTGGGATGATTTAGTTGGGTTTGGTCCTGCTTTGAGCAGGGGGTTGGACTAGATACCTCCTGAGGTCCCTTCCCGCCCTGAGATTCTATGATTCTTTGCTAGGCAAATAACTTCATATTAGCTCTGCCTGGATGCTTCTACCAGTAAATCAGGGAGGAAACTACAATGGAGCAGGGTGTGTGGGACTCCTGTGGCCGCAGAGTGAGGAAGGATACGTGTTAGAGTCCATTTCTGAGCTTTGGGCGCTGCTCTTGGAGGAACAGGGCAGCCTATCTGCTAACTGTCTATGGTAAAATCCAGAAATGAACAGTGTAACTGGTGACTCTTTCTGTTTCCCAGGCAGTATCACAGGTTGGCATCTGGAGTCCCCTTCATTACTATGGGCAGATTGCAGCTGCTGGGGGAATTCTGCAGGGGTGGGGCTTTGGTGTTGCTTGATCTTGTCACAGCGTATTGACTCACTTTTTTGTCTACCCACAGAAAGAATATTTCAAACAGTACGAGATGGGTCTGCAGAACTTGTGCAATTCCTATCAGACTCGTGCTGACGCCCGGGCCAAAGTCTGTGAGGAAAACCTCCGCAGCTCAGAGAGAAAACTTAAGGAGACAGAGGAGAAACTGCAGAAGCTGAGGACTAATATTGTGGCACTTCTGCAGAAAGTGCAGGAGGTGGGTGAGACCCCAGGTGCAGACTAGAATGACTGAGTGCCACTGGATTGGGCCCAGCTGAGACGCTGGGGAAAGTTAGGACTTCACTTAGCCCACAACTTGATCACATTCCAGCTTTGTCTTTGGTCCTCAGTAACTCAGTGTTCTGTGTTGCAGGTGGGGTTAAATTCCCAGAGCCTGATTTTTCACTTTCTTGTAACTTGTGTGGGTGCGTGATGCTGCCCCTCGCGTGAGTGAGTGGGGAGTTCTAGTTTACACCCACTGTCCTCAGGTGTCAATTACTACACCAACAGCTAGGCAGAGGAGAGACATCCCTTGGCTTTGGCCTTCTCTGCCACCAGGGGCCACGTGTGCAGAAGAAGCCCTGTGCTCTGCTCCTGGGGAGAGGGAGTATTTCGTATGTCTCAGTAGCAATCCTTGGGACTGGTTAAGGAGTGGTGATGTGCTCTGGTGGGAATTTCTGCCCCGTTCTAAAGCAGGACGGTGTCTGATGTGGAAACTTGAATGTAGGGTTGTAAGGTGGGAGGGGAGCATCAGGGCTTCAATACAGTTTGGGTCCTGCTTGGCTATTAATGAGGCCACAGCTAGGAAAGCTGGCAGTGCTACCGGTAAGTATTCATCTGCAGTGTAAACGTGTGAAGTTCTTCACTCCTGGAATAGCAATGAGTGCTGCAGGCCAGGCTTGAGGGGGATTGACAGGAATGTTATGACAAGGGTTGCTGCAGAGTTCTCTGAAGAGAGAGATCACAGCATTTCTCTCCCTGCTTCCCATCCCCTGCCCCTGATGTATCTGCCGTAACATCTCTTCTTCATCAAGTGATGGTCCCGATTGTATTCCACTGAGGGTTTACGTGTGTGCCATGCATCCGGAGCTAGAGAATTTGAAAGTGGTGGTGTCAGTTGGCCCACACATGCGCCCTTGCTTTGCCTTATGGTTTTGTCTGAGGTGACAAAGGGCGAGGCAGACTGACCGCATCTGCAGTTCCTTCTCACCGCCACTTGGTCTGAGTCATACCTACTTAAAACGAAGAGTCAGAATTTTACATAGTTTGTTTTAGCCTAGTTTTTGCTGCTTTTACTGTAGTTTAGTGTCTAGTAGAAGTTTTTAGGCAATAAGAGACTGGGGAATCCATTCACCTGTCCCTCCATCCCAACCCAGCACCCATACCTGTTCTGGATTATACCGACGATGCCAGGGTTTAAGGTCTGTGTCTCCTGCCCATGCTTGTTCTCAGTCAGCAGCGAGCAACAGCGCTGCCTCTACTGCTTGGGAGAAGCCCACGTTTCATCCAGGTGTAGTATCTGCTTGTCCTTCCCAAGCCGTAACCAGGAAGGCGGGCTCTCTGCCTCAAGAAGCACCTTATGGAGGTCTCTGTGCAGCTGCAGTGAGATCCAGGCCAGGGCACCCCCGCTGTACATCAGCCTGAGAAACCCAAGAACGTGTCTCTGACCACGGAGATCGAGTCCAGTTCTGCTGGTACCAGTACTACGGACCCCATGCTGGGGCCTACCCAAGAGGCAAGGAAGCGTATGCACGGCAGTAAGTCTTCCTCCAGGCCCAAGGGGGATGATTCACCCTCCACGAGTTCCAGCCATAGAGAAGCAGTGTGTTCCCAGGCTCACAAGCATGACAAGAAATCACACAGGCCAGTACCGAGCACCGAGACGCACACACCTTCCGAGTCAGCCTGCCCTAAGTCAAGGGAACTGGCGGCTTTGAAACAGTCCTCTGCTCCAGCTCCACTTCCAGCTACGGAGCACATGCCACTGACTCTGGAGAGGTTGGAGATGGTGCTTGGGCCTCATGAACTCTTTGCTATAGGGGAAGCGAGGTCCCTAAGCCTTCCTCTACAGTCTGTGCCTAGGGAGGTACAATCTCCAACCCAGGACTTACCTCAGTCGAATTGTGCTTCTATCCTTTCCCCTATGGTTTATAGCAGGGGTTCTCAACCTTTTTCTTTCTGATGCCCCCACAACATGCTACAAAATCTCCACGGGCCACTTGTACCACAACTGTTTTTCTTCATATAAAATCTATGGCTGTCATTAAGGGATAGGAAGCAGGGTAATTGCCCAGTGGCCTATGCCACAAGCAGCACCATGAAACTAAGTTGCTCAGGCTTCAGCTTCAGCCCCAGGTGCTGGAGCTCAGGGCCCCGGGCTGCTGTCCTCCATGGTGGGGCTTCAGCTTTCTGCCCTGGGCCCTAGCAAGTCTAACGCCAGCCATGTTTGGTGGACCCCCTTAAACCAGCTTGTGGCCCCCCCAGGGGGCCCCGGACCCTGGTTGAGAACCACTGGTTTACAGGGTTCCAACAGTACCACTTTTGGAACCGAAATCCTAGTTTTCATCATCAGAGGATTTGGATGGAGCACAAGGGCCACCCATCCGCTACTGCCACTATGAGTTACTCAAAAGGGCCTGCAGCTTCATAGCAGTACCCTCCTCTCCCCCAGCAGAGAAGCCACTGGTAACCCACTCCATGGGGCCCTCTGCAGCATGTGCTGGATCGATCCTGTTGGCCGCACTGGAGGCACCCGTTTCTGAACATCCTTCAAGCCTCAGTACCGACCAGGGTGGCTCTACCAATCAACGATGCCACTCTTCAGCTGGCTGGAACTGGAACAGGCAGTTCAGGTGTCCCTCCCCCCACTGCCGTGTGCTACTTCTGCCTTTGAGCTGCTCCCGGGAGCCTCCTGCTTGCTGTGCAGGGGGTAGGGGGGAAGAGGGGTACTGATGTCAGGGGATCCCTTTCCCCCTGCTCCTGTACCCCACCTCCACAGAGCAGGGGGAACACACGACAGGGCTCAGGACAGAGGGAGCTTGCTGGCAGCAGCTGCTGTCTCAACGTTCTGATTTACTTAAAAAGGCAGTGTACTTAGAGTGGGGTCAGCGTACTTAAAGGGGCAATGCGTCTCTCTCTCTCTCTCTCTCTCTCTCTCTCTCTCTCTGTGTAAACCTAGAACCTAACCTCTCACCCCCCTTTACATTAATTCGTATGGGGAAATTAGATTTGCTTAACATCATTTTGCTTAAAGTAGCATTTTTCAAGAACATAACTACAAGGTTAAGCGAGGAGTTACTATACATATAGCTAAGGGGTCTGCGTTTCTATTTTCCCACTCACTCAATTCCCCGTGATCCAAGTGGCAATGGAATAGGCCAGGCAGCAGTACCCACACTGCACCCTGGCAGACGAGGGAAGCGACTGGACCTTCTGGGTTGCAAGGTCTTCTCATCAGCTAGCCTCCAATTTCAGATCTCGAACTACAAATATGACTTTCTCAACTACAGTAAATTGGAGGATTTTACTGACAAACTCCACCAGCAAGGTCAAGCCTGTTTCCAGGCTATCCTGGAGGAGCGCAAATTGGTCGTGAGAATGGCGCTGTGGCCGCAGCAGATCTCTCTTTGCACATGATGGCTTATGGGAATCGTTATGCGGGGGAAATCACAGCAACGTTCATCTGGTTTCCCCAGGGAGGTACAGAATACCATAGATGACCTCCCTTTCGATTAGTCTCGCCTGATTAACTAGAAGACCGACAATTCCCTCCACTCCCTCAAGGATTCCAGACCCATGCTACGATCTCTGGGTAACTACACACCTGCACCTGGCTGGCTGCTAACAGCACAATCCAGGGACAAGCTTTGAGCCTCAACCTCCAAGTTACTCAGATTACTTTCCTTCCCTGGGGGTGAGTGTAAATGTCGAAAAATCAACTCTGGTTCCTACACAGTCCCTGGATTTCATAGGGGCCTCCATCAGCATGGTCTCAACATGAGCCTACTTACTGAGGGACAGGTTCCAGACCGTGCAGGAACTCGTCGCCTGAGTAGTCAGTGGTCCTTCTGTTCCGAACAGGAATTGCCTATCCCCCTGGCCACATGGCAGCTTGCACATATGTGAGCTTCACTCACCTTCGACTTGGCCGTCTTTAGCTGTGGCTCCAGAGGGTCTATTCACCCATGCAACATACTATGGACTTTCTTCTGTCAGTCTCCCCAGAGGTGCTTTCCCCCCTCTGGTGGTGGATGGAGCTGAGCCAGGTCTGCACTGGGATGCCTTTCCTCCCATCCTTCCTGGACACAACGATCATCACGAACACATCACTTGCCAGATGGGGTGCCCACATGGGTGAGCACATGATGCAAAGGTCTTGAACCCCTTGGGAATCTAGAATGCACATCAATATACTAGGCTTCAGGTGGGGTAGAGAGAGACTCGCATTTCTTCCATCCATTCACTCTCATCATTTTCTCATCATGTCTGACTACACCACCACCGTTTATTACATCATCTAACAAGGGGGCATGAGGTCAGCTACCCTCTGTGTGGAAGCAGTTCATCTGTGGGATTGGTGCATTGCCCATAGGCTGCTGACAACAGGATCTTATCTTCTGGGGACTCAGAACATGACTGTTGACTCTCTCCGCAGAAAATACGTAGTCGATCACGATTGGGAGCTTCACAACACTGTCGTTAATGACATTTTCAGCCTGTGGGGGACTCCAACCAGGGACCTCCTTTCCTCTCACACCAATAGCAAGTTCAGTACATACTGCTCTGGGGGGGAAGGCTCTGAACCCATTCCCAAGGTGATGCCCTTGTCCTCCACTGGTCAGACCAGATCAATTACACCTTTCCCCCTCTACTGCTGCTGCCACAAGTCCCCCCACAAGATCCGAAGGGAGAAGACCACAATTATTCTGATCACCCATTTCTGGCCAGGCCCGTTCTGGTTTCCCCACCTTGTTTACCTGTCAGCTTCTCCGCTGCTTCCTCTGCCAACTTTCCTGGAGCTGATCACGCAACACGGCAGCAGGATCAGGCATCCTGATCCACAGATGCTTCACCTCAGAGCTTGGTTTTTGGATGGGCATCTTTGCTACAATGGGAATGTTCGTTGGCAGTACGTCATTGGAGATTTTTAAGAGCAGGTTAGACAAACACCTGTCAGGGGTGGTCTAGATCAGTGCTTCTCAAAGTGGTGGTCCGTGGACCAGTGCCGGTCCGTGAGCCATCAGCTGCCGGTCTGCGGCGAATGTCCTCATAAGAGCATCGAATAGGATAATATGGCATCGGTCCCTGGCACATTAGGGAAAAAAATTGCTGGTCCCCCACATCAGATATCTAGACCGGTGCTTCTCAAGCTAATACTTATTCCTGCTGTGAGTGCTGGGGTCTGGACTAGATCTCTCAAGGCCCTTCCAGTCCTATAATTCTAAGAGATCCTCTCAAGCAGTAGGACAGAAAACGTGGGGGAGTTGCATTGTATGTAAGAGAGCAGTATGACTGCCCAGAGCTCTGGTATGAAACTGCAGAAAAACCTAAGAGTCTCTGGATTAAGTTTAGAAGTGTGAGCAACAAGGGTGATGTCGTGGTGGGAGTCTGCTATAGACCACCAGACCAGGGGAGTAAGATGGACGAGGCTTTCTTCCGGCAACTAGCAGAAGTTATGAGATCGCAGGCCCTGGTTCTCATGGGAGACTTTAATCACCCTGATATCTGCCGAGAGAGCAGAGAGCAATACAGCAGTGCACAGACAATCCAGGAAGTTTTTGGAAAGTGTAGGGGACAATTTCCTGGTCCAAGTGCTGGAGGAACCAACTAGGGGCAGAGCTCTTCTTGACCTGCTGCTCACAAACAGAGAAGAGTTAGTAGGGGAAGCAAAAGTGGATGGGAACCTGGGAGGCAGTGACCATGAGATGGTCGAGTTCAGGATCCTGACACAAGGAAGAAAGGCGAGCAGCAGAATACGGACCCTGGACTTCAGAAAAGCAGACTTTGACTCCTTCATGGAGCTGATGGGCAGGATCCCCTGGGAGAATAACATGAGAGGCGCAGGAGTCCAGGAGAGCTGGCTGTATTTTAAAGAATCCTTATTGAGGTTGCAGGAACAAACCATCCCGATGTGTAGAAATAATAGTAAATATGGCAGGCAACCAGCTTGGCTTAACAGTGAAATCCTTGCTGATCTTAAACACAAAAAAGAAGCGTACAAGAAGTGGAAGCTTGGACAAATGACCAGGGAGGAGTATAAAAATATTGCTCAGGCATGCAGGAGTGAAATCAGGAAGGCCAAATCACACTTGGAGTTGCAGCTAGCAAGAGATGTTAAGAGTAACAAGAAGGGTTTCTTCAGGTATGTTAGCAACAAGAGGAAGGTCAAGGAAAGTGTGGGCCCCTTGCTGAATGAGGGAGGCAACCTAGTGACAGAGGATGTGGAAAAAGCTAATGTACTCAATGATTTTTTTGCCTCTGTCTTCACGAACAAGGTCAGCTCCCAGACTGCTGCACTGGGCAGCACGGCATGGGGAGGAGGTGACCAGCCCACTGTGGAGAAAGGTGGTTCGGAACTATTTAGAAAAGCTGGATGAGCACAAATCCATGGGGCCGGATGCGCTTCATCTGAGAGTGCTAAAGGTGTTGGCGGATGTGATTGCAGAGCCATTGGCCATTATCTTTGAAAATTCATGGCGATCGGGGGAGGTCCCGGATAACTGGGAAAAGGCTAATGTAGTGCCCATCTTTAAAAAGGGAAGGAGGAGGATCCGGGGAACTACAGGCCAGTGAGCCTAACCTCAGTCCCTGGAAAAATCATGGAGCAGGTCCTCAAGGAATCAATTCTGAAGCACTTAGAGGAGAGGAAAGTGATCAGGAACAGTCAGCATGGATTCACCAAGGGCAAGTCATGCCCGACTAACCTAATTGCTTTCTATGAGGAGATAACTGGGTCTGTGGATGAGGGGAAAGCAGTGGATGTGTTATTCCTTGACTTTAGCAAAGCTTTTGATACGGTCTCCCACAGTATTCTTGATGGCAAGTTAAAGTAGTATGGACTGGATGAATAGACTATAAGGTGGATAGAAAGCTGGCTAGATCGTCGGGCTCAACAGGTAGTGATCAATGGCTCCATGTCTAGTTGGCAGCCGGTTTCAAGTGGAGTGCCCCAAGGGTCAGTCCTGGGGCCGGTTTTGTTCAATATCTTCATTAATGATCTGGAAGATGGTGTGGACTGCACCCTCAGCAAGTTTGCGGGTGACACTAAACTGGGAGGAGTGGTTGATACGCTGGAGGGTAGGGATAGGATACAGAGGGACCTAGACAAATTAGAGGATTGGGCCAAAAGAAACCTGATGAGGTTCAAGTGCAGAGTCCTGCACTTAAGATAGAAGAATCCCATGCACGGCTACAGACTAGGGACCGAGTGGCTAGGCAGCAGTTCTGCAGAAAAGGACCTAGGGGTTACAGTGGACAAGAAGCTGGATATGAGTCAACAGTGTGCCCTTGTTGCCAAGAAGGCTAACAGCATTTTGGGCTGTATAAGTAGGGGCATTGCCAGCAGATTGAGGGACATGATCATTCCCCTCTATTCGACATTGGTGAGGCCTCATCTGGAGTACTGTGTCCAGTTTTGGGCCCCACGCCACAAGAAGAATGTTGAAAAATTGGAAAGAGTCCAGCGGAGGGCAACAAAAATGATTAGGGGGCTGGAGCACATGACTTATGAGGAGAGGCTGAGGGAACTGGGATTGTTTAGTTTGCAGAAGAGAAGAATGAGGGGGGATTTGATAGCTGCTTTCAACTACCTGAAAGGGGGTTCCAAAGAGGAGGGATCTAGACTGTTCTCAGTGGTAGAAGATGACAGAACAAGGAGTAATGGTCTCAAGTTGCAGTGGGGGAGGTCTAGGTTGGATATTAGAAAAAACTTTTTCACTAGTAGGGTGGTGAAGCACTGGAATGGGTTCCCTAGGGAGGTGGTGGATCTCCTTCCTTAGAGGTTTTTAAGGTCAGGCTTGACAAAGCCCTGGCTGGGATGATTTAGTTGGGGTTGGTCCTGCTTTGAGCAGGGGGTTGGACTAGACACCTCCTGAGGTCCCTTCCAACCCTAATATTCTGTGATTCTATGAAAGAGTCCACAAGGTATTCCTAGTGGGCCAAGTGGAAGCGCTACGCCTCCTGGGCCCAATAGAGGGGCCTTGTCCCTGAGGACTTCCCTCTCTTTTGGACTACCTCCTCTTCTTGGTGCCTTCCATCCCCCGCATTTCCCCCTGTGGAAGAGCACTCCCTATTTACTCATCCATTGACTACCAGGTTTTGAAAGGGTCTCCTCAGAACCTTCCCACCCATTTAACTTATTGCTCCCCAATGGGACCCCTCTACCTTGTTCTCTTGACATTTAATGAAATTGCCCTTCAAGCCACTGGCTTCATGTTACCTGTCTCTCCTTTCCATGAAGGTTGCCTTCCTGGGGCTATTACTTCCCATGAGAAGGATAAGTGAACTGGGGCAATGAGGGCGGATCCCCCTTTCACTGTGTTCCATAGTGACAAAGTTGCCCTGCGCCAGCATCCCAAGTTTCTGCAAAGGTTGTTTCTTGCTTTCATCTCAACCAACCCATGCACTTACCTGCTTTCTTGCCAAAGCCTTATGCCTCAGCAGCGGAGCGGCGCCTTCACTCCCTCAACCTCCGCAGGGCCTTGCCTTCTACCTGCAGAGGACAGTACCATTCAGGAAGTCCCCTAGACTGTTTGTTGCTGTTACTGAAAGGATTAAGGGGCAGGCAGTCTCCACACAGAGGATGTCTAAGTGGATTTCAGGGTGCATTATGCTCTGCTGTTGGTTATTGGGACAGCCTCCACTCCTTGTGGGAAGAGCCCATTCCACAAGAGCTCAAGCATCTACTACAGTCACCCTTCACAATGTACCACTTTCAGACATATGCAGGGCAGCCATGTGGAGTTCAGTACGAACCTTCTTTGCTCATTACACCTTGGTGCAAAACTCTGGGAGGGATGCCTTGTTCAGCGCAGCTGTCTTCCAGTCCACCATTCCATCCTCTTCCTTGCATCCTCCTCCAAATTAGGTACTGCTTGTTAATCACTCAGTGGAATACAGTAGGGACCATCGCTTGAAGAAGAGGAGGAGATTACTTACCTGCAACTGGAGGTTCTTCGAGATGTGGGCTCCCTATCTGTATTCCACTTCCCACCCTCCTTTCCCTCTGCTGCGCATCTGTTCCGTTTGTGGTGGAGAAGGAACGGAGGCTGTGGTCAGTCTGCCTTGCCTTTTATTGCCTTGGACAAAACCATGAGGCGAAGCAAGGGCACATGTGCATTCCAGCGAACACTACTACTTTCAAATTCTTGGCTCCCGACACACGGCGCATGTGTAAACTCTCAGTGGAATACAGATAAGAGACCATACATCTCGAAGAACGTCCCATTACAAGTAAGTAACCTCCTCTTGTGCCTTTGGTTTCAGGACATCGATATTAATACTGATGATGAGCTGGATGCATATATTGAGGATCTGATCACCAAGGGAGACTGAGCAGTCCAGACTCAGCACTGGCGAGCAGCATGGAGGAGTTGGTCCCTGTGATCTCTGAGATGTGGATTCCTGCAGTGGAGGGGACCCGAGCAGCGCATGAAAGGGGAGGGCCATTAGACTGTGTATTATATTGATGTGTCGGTGTACAAGCTGTTCTTGTGATTTTACATGCAAAAGACATTGGTGCTGTTGACAGGACAGTTTTTAACATTGTAGTTCTTCAACTCTCTTCCCTTTGTTTATAAATATTTATTTTTTAAAAGAAACAGGAACTGTGCCTGGTATGATGGGAGGTCAGCTATGTTGTGGGTGTTTGGTTTTTTTAGTACAGTAAAAATGCAAGAACCTTTTTCCTTTTGGGGTATGCTGGAGATCTATGCCCAGTTCTTGGCACTAGAACATCCTCTCCAGCACCTTGTAGCTGATACCTCTTCAGATAAAGAAGGGAAAAATCTAGCAACAACTTAATGGAAAAACCTACTCTGAGGCCTCGAGGGACTGAGCAGAAGCTGGATGGGACCTGGACCTCAGGACTATGGTAACTGGGCCAAAGGAGGCTCAGAGCTGGGGCTTCTACCTACACCAAGGGATCGGTGCACACATTCTCCATTGAGGGAGTGGGGTTTGAACCTTAAGGACTCTGTAGCTGAGCATGGTTGTGAGGTTTTCAAAGCCCTCATTACACAGCCATAGCATCAAACATGGGGAATGGGGCTCTGTTAGCAGGCCCAGGAAGCTTAGCTTTAATGGGTGGGGGTGGAAGAGGTTCATAGTGATGGGACTGAGCCTGCTGGGCTTCTGGTACCTTGTGATTTCTAAGGGCAGGGAAGTGCGAAGGTTGGAGTGCAAGGTTCCTACTACTTCTGCGGCCCCCTATTGCACGTTCGTCACCAGTGCTGCCATTGTGTGAGATGTGAGTTGCAAGGGGCAGATGGACTCCCTGACCAGCTCAAAATAAAGCTGATCCTTGTTCTAAGTGCCACTCCCTCTGCTCTTTCTTGCTTTGCTCCACTTGGACTCTTCCAGTTGTTTTTAAATAGAGCACTGGAAATGGAGCTGTTCCCCTTTTAGTAACTGGATGGCACCCGCAGCCCCAGCTCAGCAGCAGGGAAGAGCCCTAGCCTCTCTAAGGTAGGGGTTGGAGGCTGTATTTAAAAGTGGTGGGGGAGTGGTTCTCAACCAGAGCTCTAATCCCCCTGGGGGACCACGCGAAGGTTGCGGGGTCTGCCAAGCAGGGTCACGGTTAGCCACGCTGAAACCTGGGACAGAAAGCTATAGCCCCACCTCATAGGGCTGAAGCCCTGAGCCCTGCCAACCGGGGCTGAAGATGAAGCCTTAGCATCTTAGCTTCATGGGGCCCAGGTGCGCCCTGGAGTTTTTATAGCATGTTCCTTGGGGCCTCGGAAAGGACAAGGTTGAGAAGCCCTGGGCTAGGGGCTAGGATCTGTCACAGAGGGGGCATCCCAGGCATGCTGGGTGTGTGTTTATGCAATAGCCATCAGTGCTCATCAAGGAGGCTCTCAAAGCCTCATCACTCCCCTTCCCGCTGTGCCAGAACCGCTCTCAGAAATGCAAATATTGTTAACGGAAAAAGCTTTCGGCATAGGCACTAGCATTCTAGCAAGAGTGGCGTGCTCAAGGTGACTTCTTCTGCAAGCAGAAACTCAAGAAGGGAGCTTGTATTGTCACCCTCAGATCACGGAGAAGTGTGTCCACTCCCAACACATTCAGCTTCCCTTCCTCTCCTGCACCCTCCCCATACTGCAGAAGCCTCAGGCACCCTGCCCTGCCTCCCAGCTGATGTGCATGTCTGCCTCTGAACTGCTGCTGCTTTCAGGAGCATCATGGGCGAGACACCTTGCTGCAGCCTTGCCTCCCTTGGCCAGAAACCCTGCCTCTTCCTTAGCACAATGTGGCCCGTAGACTCCTGTCCCTTAGCCATTCCCAAGATGGTGTCCTTCTCGTAGAGAGATGCTACTTCGTGCCTCCCCTAGTTAACCAGAGGGCAGCTGGTTTCCAAAGGGTTCAATTAAGTGCCCAGTCTCCAAAAGCTTGTTTGGCCTCAGTAGGCACTGCTGCAATATAAGTAATTGGAGGGCCATAATTTTCCTATCTACCAGCTACTTCCTGCCGAGTAAACTACTGTTCTAATGGCCTCATGTCCTGTAGCAAACAGGAGCAGGATCTACTGCCCTGATCGGACTCTCCACTGTGATTCCAGTAATAAAGCCTGCAGGCCCCTCATCCAGCAGTTCCAACAGCTGGACAGTAGGATGTCAGCAACAGAAACCTCCCCGGGGAAAGTACTCAAAACCAGCAGATGTTAACAAGGCCTGTAAATAATGAGGCTAACGCTGTGGCTCTGTGAATCTGAGGGCTCCCTTGCATTAGGGAAAATTAAAGCTTTTGTTTGGTGGGGGAGGAATTGGACACACAACCAAACACAGCCTGGATTGCTGAGGAATGCACAGAGAAATGTCCAAGCGATCCAGAGCCCTCTGACCCCACAGCTGTTAGAAATGTCCAAGCAAATACTAGGAAAAATGTTTTCCCCTGGCGTAGAGGAGGTTCTGCGAAACTGATGGCAAACCAGAAAGGGATTGGCTACTCAAACCCCACTAAAACCTGAACTCTCACCAAACTCATGTAAACTGATGACCCATGGTGAAAGGAAGAAGCATCGGGGTGCTGCTCTGGTTTCCTGGGTCCATAGCCATTGCTTTCACGCTTGATGGCCTGGGTCCTCTGCCCTTCGGGTAGGTTGAAAACTAGCTCAGAGGTCAAAGCTGAGTGAATGTGCTGCATGCTGGCTAGCCAGGAAGCTCTGGAGTAGGGGGACTAGTGCTGCTACTGGCAAAGATAGGGGAGCCTTCAAACCCTGGCGGCTCCTAGAGAGCAGTCACTGGTGTGGGGCCTCTGCTAACCGTGGGGGTGCTCTAGACAAGTACTCACCCTGGACATTCTGCACTATGCCTGCGAGGGTGGGTGAGCTCCTGTGGGCATCTCAGCTCCTTGCACTATAATCTCCAGCCTCCTTCCTGTACAGGTTCTTATACCGCCTTCAGCCTCGTGTCCCAGTGCCTTCCAGTCATGCATGGAGCAATCTGATTGACATCTGTCAGGTTTGCCCCCTCCCTGTCACACAGGGAACTCACACACACTCTTCTCTCAGCTCCTGGACATACCGGCAATGCACTGAGCCACCTGGCTTACCGAGGACCTAACATTACAGTAGAACCTCAGAGTTACCAACTGACTGGTCCACCACACACCTCATTTGGAACCGGAAGTGCGCAGTCAGGCAGCAGCAGCGCCAAAGAAAGCAACTACAGCGCAGTAATGTGTTACCTGTAAACTACTAAAAAATAAAGGGAATGTTATCAATAGGATTTGACAAGCTGAGGAAATGGCTTGTTTCATTTAAATTAAGATGATTAAAAGCATTTTTCTTCTGCATAGTAAAGTTTCAACGCTGTATCAAGTCATTGTTCAGTTGTAAACTTTTGAAAGTGTATTTTGTTCAGAGTTACAAACAACTTCCATTCCCGCAGGGTTCGTAACTGAGGTTCTACTGTACCCAAAACACCAGGCAG
Source organism: Mauremys mutica (assembly GCF_020497125.1). Taxonomy (NCBI): domain Eukaryota; kingdom Metazoa; phylum Chordata; order Testudines; family Geoemydidae; genus Mauremys; species Mauremys mutica. The sequence goes on from NC_059087.1 coordinate 29,542,600, forward strand.
CTGTTGTGAGAAAGCGGCCAGCAGGTGGCGCCCAAGGCAAGAAGTAGCATTACTCGAGCCCCTGACCAGGGATTTACTGAAGGTGCAGGACTGAGCTTTTACCCAGAGCGCTTCTGCACCAGAGACTCAGATTTTAAGGCCAGAAGGGACCATCACGATCATCTGGACTGACCCCCTGCACATGTCAGGCCACAGAATCTTACCCACCCACTCCTGTAATAGACCCCTGAGCTCTGCCTGAGTTACCGAAGGCCTCAAATCCTGATTGAAAGAGTTCGTGTTACAGAGAATCTGTCATTTACACTAAACCTGCAAGTGACCTGGGCCCCACGCTGCAGAGGAAGGCAAAAAAACCCAGTGTCTCTGCCAGTCTGACCCTGGAGAAGATTCCTTCCTGACCCCAAATATGGCCCTCAGTTAAACCCTGAGCATAGAGGCAAGATGCGGGCGGCTGGTCTAGAGGGCTCAGTGGAAGGGACTGGCAGGTGGGTGAGGATCCAGTGCCTCTGGCTGGGTGTGGTAGTTTTCAGGTAAATATAGTGCTGAGGAAATTTCAGCCTAGCAGCCCTGGTGCCTGGACGCTTAGCCACAGGAACACCCCGGGAAGCAGCAGTGCTGCGAGTTTCCCCAGCCTCCCTCAAGAGTCAGAGAGTTTAAGAGCGGAAGAGAGAAATGGACCATCCAGTCTGACCCGTATAGCAGAGGCCACCAGCCTCAGCCAGCCCCCGCACACTACCCCAGACCAAGGTGTTCCAGCTCCCAGGAGACTGGGCAGGGGCCACAGGCTGAGACTAGCGGGCTCCGAGGTGCACTAGGGCCCGAGGCCCCGCACTGGCAGGGAAATGAAAAAAGTGAGGGACCCAGCTAATCCTGGCAAGTGCCCCACATGCTGCAGGGGGAAGGGGAAAAAATCAGACCTGGGGGGAAATTCCTGCCTGACCCCACATATGGTGATCAGTTAGACCCTGAGCATGAACCAGCCACTTGAGAGAGAGAATGCTCATGCCAGCTCAGAGCCCTGGCCCACCCGCCATCCCTGATGCAGCAGAAGAATACATGGGGGTGGGAATCCCTTCCTGACCCTTGTAGGTGACTTGAAGCATGAGCTTTTAGGGTCATAAATCATAAACCGAGCCTGAGCCCCAGGGCTGCTGAGCCCTGCCCCCCACCATCACAAGCAATCGGGGGCTGCGGGGCAGTGCAGTCTCCACGGCCCATTCGGTTCTTGCAGTGGAGCTAAATAGTGACAGCTGGGGCTTGCGTGCAGCAAACACCGCCCTGCTGGGAGCTGCGCTGAGACCAGGTGAACTCATTGCACAGTGACAGGCCACTGAGCCGCCAGCAGCTGGTGACCATGGGTGGCTATTGCTGGCCTGCGCGATGTTTGACCGGTGCCCTAGAGGTTAAAGGCCCCTAGTTCCCGATCAGGACCCTGTACTAGGGGAATGACAGGACAAGGCACAGGGGGCTGAAGAGTCCAGCCCAAGGTCTCTCCCTTCCCCTTCCCCCTGAACCAGCCAGTGGCTTTGGAAACTGTCCTAACCTTGGCACGGTCACTGTCCCCATTCGGCCTCCCCTGTGCCCTGGTGTGTGGCTGCTGCTGCCGGGGAGGGAGGGGGGCGAGGCGCAGTTCAGCTGCGAGCATCAGGGCTGAGCGGAGCAGAGAAGCCCCTCTGAAGGAGCCAGGGAGCAGGCCAATGAAGAGCCCCATTGTCCCGGCGGCGGGACTGTCAGCTGCGTGGGTGGAGGTGTTGGCCCCCACGTGCTGCCCCATCACCGGGGAAACCTCCTGCAGAGGGAGAGGCATCCCCAGCCCCTGCCAGGGCAGCCTGGTGCTGACCCTGCCTTTGTTGGCTCCGCTGGGTTTGTTTGGGGAGATAAGCGGAGCCTCTTCCTCTTCCTGCCAGCCAACAGCTCCCCGCTGCAGCTGCCTGGAAGCACCCGCTTGCCCTGCAATGAAAAGGGTCAGCTGGTGCCGCCCCCAGGAAGGGAGCAAGCCAGGCCCCGCGCACAGCCCAAGGTGCAGCAGACCAGGCGCTGCCAAGCCCCACACACTGGGCCCTTGTTGTGCTGCTGCGAGCTGCTGGCATCCTCTCTCCGCTCCCAGGGCCCTGCCTGGGGGGGCCGGCACGGAGCCCCTATCTCAGGCTCTGTCTGAGGGCTGAGAGCAGAGAGCTCCGCTCTATGCTGGGCAGTCACCTGCCTAGTCCAGAGAGCATCTCCCTGGCCCACCTACCCAACCTGCTGGGGTCGCCTGCCCTCCATCACGGGCCCCCTCGGCTCTGGGCCAGCATGTGAGGAGCTCCTCCTGCCCCTAATTACCCCCCATCATGGGGGCCCCCCCTTGGTCCTGGGCCAGTGTGTGAGGAGCTCCTCCTGCCCCCACATCACCCCCATCACACCTCCCCCCTTGGTCCCAGGCTAGCATGTGAGGAGCTCCTCCTGCCCCCAATTACCCCCCTATCACAGCCCCTCGACTCCAGGCCAGTGTGAGAGGAGCTGTCATAAGCCTGTGACTGACCTTTGAAGATGCCAAATGTGGGGCACAGTGGCAACCTGACAGAGTGGGGAGCTGGAGGGCAGGGGGCGTCCTCACGTTAACATGGCCTGTGTTCTCCAGCCAGAGTGCCAGAAACATTTTTTGCATGATAAGTTTCTGAAGGTGAACCATGACTCAGTTTCCCCACAAGCATCCCTGTAGTAGTCCCAAGGCCACGTGGTGCTGGTCACATCCAAACCCCACCATAAGCCTATACACCCTTCCATTCTGTATCCTAGCAACACTTATAAGCATTGGCCAAGATATTTATGCCAGGATCAGGTCCGGGAGGTACCTTCTCACTATGGTCTGACTCCAGGGGGGGAAGGAAAAGCTCTGACAAAGAAACCCCTAGAAAACCTAGAACAAGTGGTGTCATTGCTGGTTATTGGACCTTAACTAGAGCCAGAGGAAGCAGTTTAGGGCTGAACTTTGTGTCACGCTGCCTGGGGTGGCTCACGAGTATATGTGTGTCGGAGGCTAGGGAACCACGGAAGATTCTGTTACGGCTTAGCTTAGGCAGTTCCGCTTTCTCAGCCTCTGGTTATTGTAGGACACGGCATGCTAGTGTTAACCTGTTGCAACCGGCTGGGACTGCTGCTTGGCAAGCTCCTGGCTGTTGGCCAGGGGGGCAGCCCCGGAGGGTGGAGAGTTTCTATTGCATTATGTATGAGCTGATATGCTGCTGTTTGTATAAAATGAGCATGCTTTGTGTTTGTTTTAGGACTTCACCCCAGGCCGAGCTACAGGGCGCTGGGTCCCCGTCTCAGTGACAGCAACGCTTGGGGTCCCCGTTGCAGATGTGTCACGTTACCTTCATTAAAACCATTTACTCTCAGTGTGGAGTCGGTCTCGTTCTTGCAGAGTACCTTGGGCCTTTTGGGGCCATAACAATGTGCCAACCTTGGGGCGGACTGACAAGGAGCAGGGCAGACTCCCCACACTGGCCGTATGTTCTATAGTTAGATTTCACCAACCCACTAACAAGTGTGACCTCCCAAAGCGCTGTAACAGCCTTACCCCGGGGTCACAGACTGTCCCCGTGGGCGTTCCTGGCCAGGGAAGATGCATGATGCTCATATCTTTAAGAACACAGGACTGTTCAGGAAGCAGCCAACAGGGACTTTCTTTCCTGATTGGCAGATTACCATTGGAGATATTGAAATGCAAATAATGATCGGGGGGGGGCAGCTTACCCCTTTCTCCCCTGGCTTACGAAGCTATACACTGGCCACCTTAACAGCACCAAGAAAAGAGTCACCTGCCAGCTGAATGTGCTTTCATCAGACTGAAGGGGCGCTGGTGCTGTTTACTCACTAGATTGTATCTCAGTGAGAAACATTTCCCAGTGGTTACAGCTGCCTGTTGTGTCCTGCACAAAATCTGTGAGGCAAAGTTGCCGCTGGGTTGGAGGGCAGTGGTAAGGCCACTGTCTGCTGACTTTGAACAGCCAGACACAGGGGCCATTAGCAGAGCTCAACATGGAGCGATGCAGCTGAGGGAGGTGTTGGAAGGCCACGTTAACCATCAGCCACAGAGGCGTGCTGTGTGGGACAGTGCCATACCTGGCCCTGAAGCGTTGGGGGTTGTTAGGAATTGTGTAGTGCTTGGTGTATGTTTAAGAATGTCGCATTGACTTTTAATGAACCTAGGAATTATTACCCCTCAAGGCCCAAGAGCAGCAGCTCCAGCTAAAACAGTCAGACAGATGGACCACGGCAGTCGTAGGGAAGAGGGGAACAGTCACATTTCAGCCCCTCTCTCCATGAGTGCAGGTACAGGCCAATGGCACTGAGGGCTGGCACTGATTTCCCATGGGGCGAGTTTGGCTTATATCTCATTCCCTGGGGGTCAGAAAGGCAGAGCTGTCGCTGGTGTCCCGAAGCAGCGAGTGGAGACCGAGAGAGGGCCGAGTGTGAGGAGAAGCTGGGATCAAAGGTGCCCTGCTCGGCCTGGGCACAATTCCTCTGGCACATGCAGGAGTCCTTCGGGCCCCCGAGAAGGGCAGAGTGTGACAAATGGAGGGGGAGGCCCTGCTGACTGGGCAGTGGTTAGATGGAGGCAGATGCTCATCCAAGGCCCGGGAGGGGGACAGGCTGTCAAGAGTGACTGTGAAAGCTTCCGGGCTCAGCGTAACCTTCCATACAGCTGGCTGGTGAGACAGGCCCAGCAGGGAGCACCAACCCCCAGCCATACACTCTGGGCCAGGATTTCCTGCAGAGGCTCGTGATGTTGGGCACCCAACTGGAGATGCCTTGAAGGGGACCTGATATCCAGGGGGCAGGTGCCAAGCTCTTCCTCAAAACCTGGCCCTAAAATCTCTGCTCCCTTGAAGTATCGGGGGTGGCCGGGTTACTCTGTATCCACAAAACCAACAAGGAGTCCAGTGGCACCTTAAAGACTAACAGATTTATTTGGGCATAAGCTTTCGTGGGTAATAAAACCCACTTCTTCAGGTGCGTGGAGTGAAAGTTACAGATGCAGGCAGTTAGTCTTTAAGGTGCCACTGGACGCCTTCTTGTTTTTGCTCCCTTGAAAAGTCTCAGCCAGGCCCTGGGGCTGGAGTGCCCCCGAGGGGCACGGGGCGTAGAGGGGAGAGCCTGGCACCGCCACCTTCCTTCCTCTTGGGCTTTCCACAATGCAGTGGAACCCCAGGATATTTCTCTGCTGCCCTGATCGCAGTGTTCCCCCACCCTGGCTCCGCTGGCTTTGCCCAGCATGCTGGGAGGAGGCTGTGAACGGCCGGGCTGTGGGGACACCTGCCGGCTCCCAGCCCCCCCCCCCCCCCAGCAGCTGCTTCAATTCCTCTTTGAGGTCCCCTGCTAATGGAGTTCCAACGCTCTGTTAAATGGGCACAAATTGCTCCTGTTGGCCTGCTCCAGCCGTTCCCAGGCTGCCCCCTTTGAGGCGAGCAGGGAGGTGCGAGGGGCACCCCGCCTCGCTCGGAGGTGTTGGTGCTTTCGCTTCCATGTGTGAAAAGCCCCAGGGCTGCGAGGTAACAGGCCAGTAGCCAGGCAGCGCAGGGAGCAGGTGGGGAGCGACTGGGCTGCGAATACACCCACAAATAAGGATACTATTCGCTAGCCTTTCCTTGGTGAGCTGTCAGCGAGGCAATGGGCAGCCTGGCTGAGCGATGGGTATGGGCGGGGGGCAGGAGTCTGCAGGTCCAGGGGAGGGGTGACCCTGCAAGGGGAAAGGAGGTATTTTGGCAAGAGACACAAGGCACAGCTGGGAAGCATGGGCTGGACTGAAGCCGTGGGACGCTCAGGCTGGGCTCTCTGGCAGCGAGGTGCATCAGGCTGTGGGATCAGACAGTGCACTGGGCCCTAGCTGCAGAGGGACATTGCCGGAGGCCTCAGGAATCCTCACCCCCAACTCTCCCTGCTTTAACCCCTTACATCCCACTCACCTCCTAGAGTCGGGGGTGGAAACCAGGCGTCCTGGCTCACAGACATCCTACTATGGTGGTTGAGGTGAGGATTGCAGTGAGTTCCCTGTGGCTAGTGAGCGCTCATGAGCTTCCTGGGAGATGGTGAACAGGAGCTCGTTATGCTTACAACCCACAGACAGTGCAGGGGAGGAGGAACTAGCAGATCTGACCTACTAGCCCCCTTCTCTGCCCCCGCCCCCCGCAGACACCCTGAGCTCACTGCTCCTAGAGGTTCAGTCCAGCCTCAAAAACAAATTCCTTGGTTCTGAAAGGCTGGGTCCTGAGGCCCAGTTCAGCCCCCATGACTGAGCCAGTAAGGCCTGAGACCAGGGTAGATGGGCCTATGGATCTGATCTGGAGCCACAGATACCAGTAGTTGTGTCCCTTGATCTGATCTGGAGGGAAGTAGGGGGGATACCGGGCTGCCTGATGGGGAGGGACGAGGGGGTTGATACTGGGCAGACTGGGGCCTGGGGAGACTAGCCTGGCTGGGCCCTGGCTTTGACGCTGGCACCCCTGGCAGGCCCCAGGGTGTTTGGCTACAATCCGTTCTTAGAGGGGAAGATGTAGGAGAAGCAGCACGACCACTCCCACCGCAGCCTCGGGAAGTGAATCACCAGGCAGCCTTCGCCCAGGACTAATCCCGTCCAAAAGGCGCCCAGGTCTCCGCCTAGCGCAGCACAGGTACAGGTCAGGTGGCCCAGGAGCAGCCAGGCTGCAGAGCACAGAGTTAGCCTGAAGGCACAAGCAGAGAAATGGGAGCTGAGCACAGGGGTCACTGCAGCAAAGTGGCAGAACTGGAACTTCCCAGAGCTCCGGGGAAGTCACGCGTGGGAGCCTGAGCATGAGGGGGCTTCCTGGGAACATGAAAGACAAGGGCCTTCCCCTTCACAAGGGACGGGGCCTGGCGAAAAGAGAACCCCCAGCACTGGCTGAAAATGCAGTGGGAGCCGTTCCTGGGAAAGCAGGGGCTGGGCAAGCCACGAGTCAGTGGCTAAGGCCCTCAGCTCTGTCAAGGCCCCTCACAGAGACCCTGCCTGGGTCAGTCTTCGTGTGGCCAGAAACCTCCCGCCAGAGTCAGCGACCAGGCTGAGAACTGGCCTCGGCGTCACACACCGGGGTAGCAGCCCCAGCCCTCCTGAACAGCAGTTACAGGCAGCGCTGGTGTGTGACAGCCAAAGAGTGAGTCCCCTCATGACAGCTCCCCCCGCCCCCCACCGGGCCTGGCCCCCCCTTGTGTTGTCATCGCGCCAGGCCAAGCCCCACACAGGAGAAGCATAAAAGGGGAGTGAGCTGGGCTTTGTGACTGGCCCTGCCCGTTGCTGCAAGCTGAGGAGCATGTTCCCGTGAGTGGGCACCGGCCCCGAGGGAGTTTGTAGGGACCCACGGGCAGAGGGGTGTCGGTTATGTGACCCTCTCCACCCATGTGTGTGCCTTGGCCTGAGCCTGGCCCCGCCCAGCCCTACCTGAGGGTTAATCCCCCGGGGAGAGGGGTGGGGAGGAAGCCCTGCTGAATCCTCCCCCGTCTGCACTGTCTGAGCTAGCGCAGTGCTCGGCTGCCCGGCGCAGTCTCGGCCTGCAGGTTGGCTGGCCGGGTACCTTCCTTGCCAAGGGTCTGTGACGCGCTCTGGTTTGCAAACGGGAGCTCGCTCCTGGTGTGCCACAGAAAATGAAGAATAATGTCATACTTCCTGGATGGGGGGCGGGCGGCGTTAGCCTGTGCTCCATCCCCCACACAGCTCTTCTCTTAACCCTAGAGCTGCATTGCATCCATCAGTGTCAGAAGCACACACTGTTCCCACCTTTGGGTGGCCCTCCCTCCATCCCCAGGTGCTCTGCCACATCTTCCTGTGCCACACCGCCCCACCCCCGGGCCAGAACCGCCAACTCCCAGGCCTCTCTCTTGCCTTACCTGGGTCACCAGCCCCCTCCCCCCCAACCCTTCCCCCGGCCACCTTCCTCCAGGCTGTCCTCTGCCCAGCCCCAGGCACACATGGCTGGTCCCCCAGCGAGCACCCGCACGCTCAGCCCTGCCCATGCCCGGTGCTGCTGCCCTCGCCCCTGAGGATGGGCTCTGAGCAAACACAGGGCAGGGCCCCTCTCCCACCCTTAAGATGGGTTTGTGGTAAGCTGCCTGCTGCCTCCCCCGTCCCCCACCCCAACTCCTCCTCCAGTGGGAATATGGTGGCATGCAAAGGAAGCTGGTTTACGGTGAATCCTGGCACTAGTGTCGGAGGGGGCCAGAATTCTGTGTGTGTGTGTGTGTGTGTGTGTGTGTGTGTGTGTGTGTGTGTGTGTGTGTGAACACATTAGCGGGGTCACACCCACACTGATGTTACCCACACCCAGTTACCGCCATCAGCAGAGTTACTCTGGATTTACACCAGCGCTGCGAAGGGCGGAATCTGGCCATGTGTTTGAGCTTCTCTTCTCTGTGCATTTACCACCAGCGAGCTCCCCCCGCCCCCAGCAGCTCGGCAGAGCAGCCTCTCTAGCGGGGCCCCTGGGTGCTGTTATAACCCAGGCGTCTGTCACCAGCAGCCGCTAGATTTGTGGTGGTTCCCAGTCTAGGTCCAGGGAATTTATACGGCGAAGATCCCAGCGCCGGTGTTCGCTGCAGCCTGGAGATGCGGTGTTTGAATGGCACCTACTGGTACTGGCAGGCAGCACATCACAGACACGGTGTCTCGGACACTGCCCGGCACCTCCTGCTTCTGCGGATGATTCATGTCACCAATTATTCTTCCAGCTCCAGGCAGGCAGGAGTCGGCTCATGTCTCCACAGGTGGGGGGGTGTAAGTGTAGACCCCGCAGAGAGCCCCGGACCCCGCACAGCCCCCGGACCCCGCACAGCCTGAACCGGACCCCGCAAAGCCCCCGGACCCATCATTCACACCCTGAACCAGACCCCGCACTGCTCCCGGACCCACCATTCACAGCCCGAACCGGACCCCGCACAGCCCGAACCGGACCCACCATTCACAGCCCGAAGCAGACCCTGCAAAGCCCCCGGACCCCGCACAGCCCGAACCGGACCCCGCACAGCCCCCGGACCCCGCACAGCCCCCGGACCCACCATTCACACCCTGAACCGGACCCCGCACAGCTCCCGGACCCACCATTCACACCCTGAACCGGACCCCGCACAGCTCCCGGACCCACCATTCACACCCTGAACCGGACCCCGCACAGCTCCCGGACCCACCATTCACAGCCCGAACCGGACCCACCATTCACAGCCCGAGCCGGACCGAGCACAGCCCGAGCCGGACCGAGCACAGCCCGAACCGGACCCCGCACAGCCCCCGGACCCACCATTCACACCCTGAACCGGACCCTGCAGAACCCCCCGACCGGACCCAGGGCTCTCCCTGTCCCCACCAAGAATCCGACCAGCGCTGCAGAGTTCCTGAAAAACTATTTTATTGGTTTACAGGGAGGGAGCCGCCCGCAGGGACCAGCCCAGCTCCGGGGGCTCCCGGCCTGCGGAGCCGAGCCCGCCCGGGCGCTAATCGGGCCGGGCGGGCGGGGAACCCGGACCCCCTGGGCAGGGCCCAGGGCTGGGACCGAGCGGGCGCGGAGGCAGCTCTCCCGCACTGCTGCTGCGGACCCCGGCGCAGGAGCGAGCCAGCGCCTCGGAACCGCGCCGAGCTCCCGGCGGCGCCTGTGCAGCGTCCGCGGGCTCCGAGCCCGCCAGTGCGTCCGGCCGCGGCTCGCCGGGCGCCGCTACACCTTGGTGGCCAGCGAGTGCAGCTCGGATTTCTGGGTCTGCGCGCTGAGCGTGGAGGAGCCCGAGCCGGCCGGGCCGCGCAGCGCCGGGCGCAGCCCCAGCAGCAGGCGGCACTGCGCGCGGAAGCGCAGGTCGAAGAAGGCGTAGAGGAAGGGGTTGAGGCAGCTGTTGATGTAGGCCAGGCAGGTGGCGTAGGGGTGCAGCAGCACCACCAGGCCGAGGAAGGCGCAGGGCAGCTCCAGCAGCCCCAGCTCGCTGAGCACGTAGAGGCTCTTGAGCAGGTGGAAGGGCAGCCAGCAGAGCGCGAACACCGCCACCAGCGTGGCGATGATGCGCAGCAGCCGCCGCTTCTCGCGCTCCTGCCGCAGGTGCTGGAAGTGGCGGCTCAGGCTGGCGCCGATGCAGCAGTAGAAGAGGGTCATGAGCAGCAGCGGCAGCAGGAAGCCCAGCGCCGTGGTGCCCAGGCTGAGCGCGCCGCGCCAGTAGCGCTCGCTCTGCGCGCTGGCCAGGCCGCTGAAGTCCATGTCGCAGACCGTGAGGTTGTCGGGGCCGGGCTGCGTGTCGCGCAGCAGCAGGGCGGGCAGCGCCAGCAGGGCGGCCAGCAGCCAGAGCGCGGCCAGCGGCAGCAGCGCCGAGGCGCGGGGGCGCACGGGCCGGGAGCGCGGCAGCGAGCGCACGATGGCGAGGTAGCGCTGCAGGCTGAGGCAGCCCAGGCAGAAGGCGGAGGCGAACATGTTGAGCAGCACCAGGTAGCTGCTGAGCTTGCACAGCGCCGAGCCGAAGGGCCAGTGGAAGCGCAGCGCCGTGTACGCGGCCCACAGCGGCAGGGTCACCACGAAGGCCAGGTCGGCCAGCGCCAGGTTGCCGATGTAGGTGTCGGCGGAGCGGCGCTTGGCCCGCGGGCCCCGCCACACGGTGAAGATCACCAGCCCGTTGCCCGACAGCCCCAGCACGAAGACCAGCATGTAGAGCACGGGCAGCAGCGAGAAGGACACGGCCCAGTCCGCCGGCCACTCGCACTGCGCGCCCGGCCCGCTCTCGTTCCCCTCCCCGTAGTAGTAGTAGGGCTCGTCCTCCATGGCCCCGCACTGCGCCCCGCCGCCCGCCCGCCCGCCGCCTATAAGGGGGCTCCCGCCACTGCCCCCCGCCCCCTGCGGCGCGGCCGGAGACCCACCCCCGGCTGCCGCTCTGCCGGCCCGGCCCAGCCCAGCCCGCCGGGGGCCGGGCGTCCCGGGCCAGCGTCCTGCCCCCGCCCCAAGCCCACCCCGGGCCAGAATCCTGCCCCCACCGGCACATCCCGGGCCAGCGTCCCCCGCCCCCCGTCCCACCCCGGGCCAGAATCCTGCCCCCCCCCCGGCCCACGCCGAGCCAGCGTCCTGCTCCCCCCAGGCCCACCCCGGGCCAGAATCCTGCCCCCCCCCCCGCACACCCCGGGCCAGCGTCATGCCCACCCCCCCAGGCACACCCTGGGCCAGAATCCTGCCCCCCCCGCACCTCACTTCTCCCCACCCCCTGCCTCCCAGCACAGAGCGAAGCTTGAAGAGAGGCAGAAAGGGAACAAGGGAGGCTCCTGTTTGCTTGGGTTGGGTTGGGTTGGGGGGGTGAGTGGAATCGCTCCAGACCCCACACCGGGGAGCCGGGGGCTGGTGGCAGAGGGAGGGAGAGAGCGAGATCCGTTCCGTGCCGATGGAACTGCACACCCCAGCAATAACAGCGCACATCCACACACACACAGCGTGCACACACACTAACACCAGTGCACATACCCACACCAGCAATAATGGCATGCTGTGCTCACACACACACATCCCCCAGCAACAACAGCATACACACACACACACACACATACACAAGCAACAACACACACACGCTACAGACAACACACAGCTGCACGCACTCACCCTCAACACACTGTCACCTCCCAAAAACCTTATTCCCTGTGCTCAGACATCCCACATACCCAGCTCCCCTAGGCACCCGTGAGGTGCTGGAGAGGGCTCCCAGGAGCCCCAAGTTAAAATTCCACTGGCAGAGGAGGGGAGCTTTGGGGTGATCTGTTGGCACTGGTAGGAGCCACCTCGTGGGCCCAGCCACCCCTGCTATGGGGGTCGGGAGGTGGGGAACCTTTGTCTCTGAGTCTCATAATAACATGGTGCCTTTGGAATTCACACACAACACAGGGAAGGATCCCTCTTATGTGTGTACTCACACACACACTGCCACGGGAGTCTCACACACACACACATTGCCATGGAGGAGACACACACACACAGAGTCCTTTAGATTGACTCTCTCTCACACAAACATATACACACACACACTCCTTTAGACTGACTCTCTGTCACACAAACACATACACATACACACACTACCATGGGAGTCACACACACACAGAATATTTTAGACTGACTCTCTCTCTTTCACACACACGCACACACACACACACACATTCTGCCACGGGGAGGTCTTACATACACAAACTTGGGAAATCACACACCTACACACAACACAAATGCTGATAACACACCCACACCCACCACATACCCTCATATCCCCCCCACATACACACAGCACATACCCTGATATCCCTGCACAATATAACACACACACACAGATCATAACACACACATTCATCTCCCAACACAACCAAACAAATCCACCCTTCACAGCACACCCACTCATTCCTGCACGCACACTCCAAGGTGCACCCATTCTCCCCTCTCCCACAACGCATACATTCACACAACCTCCCCCTCCCCCACCCGCAATCACACAAGTGCATTCAACCCCCCCCCCACATTTTCATTCTGGTTGTTGATTCCCCCCCCTGCCCCCCCAGCAGGTAGCATACACCCTCCCACCACGCACACAGTCTCTGGCTCCCCCCCCCATACAATGTACACCCACCCAAACCACACCACATGGGCTCCAACACCCTCCATCTCTCACACACCCTACATCTGTCCACACGGCACAGACACCCAGATACACCCTCCCCCCCCATTCTGCTCCACATGTACATTCCCCCAATCACACACACGCAGACAGTATCTAAACTAGCCTTTGGCCTGCAGGTTCCCACGCTGAGCTCTGCCAGGAGCAGCGCTGGCGAGAATTACTGCCGACAGGGCCGTGGGTCCAGCCACTTTTCCCTGCTCCGATCTGAGCCGAGGCAGCCGTGCGCAGGAGTTTGAGAGGGAAAAGGTCCGCGACGGCAAGGCCATAACCCTGCACCCGCGGCACACCCACATCTTAGTGCAGCCGCACACAACCCACGCCCAGCCCTTTCCCGGACACTCTCACACCCACGCGCTTGCTTGCCGAGTGCCCGCTGAGTGAGCAGACGGGCGAGCCGCTCCTCGGCCGCCTGCTGCGGGGAGGAAAGCGTCCCGGGGGACCTGAGGCCTGAATGTGTTTTCTCAGTGCTGGGGGAAGCACGCTTGTTTTTTCTTTCCTTGGGCAGTGTTTTGCTAAGGCCTGCAGCCTGGGATCCGGGGGAGAAGGGGAAGATGGCTGGCGAGAAGATAAATCTCTTTCTGGAGCCTTTATCCTGAGGATTAGAGCCAATGGTTAGTGACGGCTGGGTGGAGCTTTCTCCTTGTTACTGTGCTAGGCACTCCTAGGGGGCGCTCTGCAAGGCGCGGCCCCGGAGCGGAGGAATCTGTCATGCCCAGTGCCTGGCTGCTGGAGTTAAAATGGGTGGGTTGGCTTGGTACAGTGGGGGAAGGGGCAGGAGGCGTGTGGGTGGTTGACCTGGCTGTGGATGTAATTGCTTTTGCAGTCAAGATTTGATTAGTCGTGAATTTTAAATTGTGAGGCTTGCAGTGGGTCCAGAATTAGCCTCGACGGCACTCGTGCGAAATGTGGCCTGATGCGCAGCACCGCTGGCTTTCCTGTACTTCCAAGGGCAGCCGCTGGAGCTCAGCCCCTGTGAAACTCAGCCCCGATCCTGCCATCGGATTCACATGGGATGATCCTGCCAGCCATGTGTCTCTGCTGGCAGGTCCGGGGCCTGTATGTGCCGCCTTGTCTGAGAACAGGGCACGGCCTGGAGTCATTTAGTGTTATCACTGCCCCCCTACCCCACCCCCCACAAAGCCATAAAGTGATGCAAAGCCATTCTTAGCATCCCGCTTCCTCCAGCGCAGGGCGGCTCTCGCGTGCCGTGTATTTATTGTCCTGGGGGAATGTTTCACATCTAGTTTTGAATTCAGTGAAGGCATTGCTGCGTAAAAGCAGACGCTCGTGTTTTTTTTACCCCAGCCGTAAGGAGCAATGAAAATCCAGACTCCAGCCCAGGCCTGCTGCAAACCTGGAGTGGAAGCCATGTGCCCCTGCTGCCTTTGAGCCGACAGGAACAGCGTGAGGTTATTATGGCCCCTTTATTCCTGCTCGGTGGAGCTTTGCTAACCTTCTCTAAACAAGTTGACTTCACTGACATATTCGCCCTGAAGGGCTGGGAGCCCCTTCCCTCCGTCCTGGGCCCCTGCCCGTCATTGGCATCTCAGGGTGGTTTGCCATCTGTCCTGGATTGGGGGCTCCTGGGGGCAGGTCCTTTTGAGTCCGTCCAGCGCCGCGCACATCCTAGCTATGGGAGCAGAGCTCAGCACTCGACATCCTTAGTTCCTTGTAGTTCCTCTCTCTTTCCCTAAGCCCATCTCTCCTCCTCTATCCAGTGGAGGCCCTGAGCACAGGCCACTTATTGAGGTGCCCACGTGGGAGCTGAGCTCTTTAGAAAACCTGCCCCCCGCCCAGCAATGGCTGCTGAGTGCTGAGCATTGTAGCCAGCATGGTTCTGATGGACATGAAGTCCCCGGCATTATAGTCTGGGACCCCAAAGCCAGCGGGATCTCGGAGGCCTCCGGAAGCAGCGTCTCCCTCCCTTGGGCTTGTTTCGCACACATGATGGGCTCAGTGCCTTTTTTCCCATACTCCCAACAAAACCAGGCTTGTTCAAAGAAAGCCCTGCAAAAGATGCTTCCCTTCCTGAGTCTCCAGGTGGCGCTTCCCCAGCTGCAGCTCCTCAGTCAGGGCCTGGGGGAGAGGGCCGGGCTCCTGGCAGGATTCTAGCTATTCGCTGAGATGTTCCCTGCGCTCCTCGCTGGGAGCGGTTTATTTCGCCATGTGCTGCCCTTCGGAGGAAGCCCTGCTGAGCTCCTGCTGAGCCTGCACTTTTTATGCAGGTCTGAAGGGGAAAGATAACCCAGGCCCAAATCAATCACAGCCCTGGCTCCCCCGAGTCAGCAGGACCCTCAGCGACCAGTGCCTCCCTGGGGCCAGCTGTCACTCCTGGGGCCATGCCCTCTGGCTTCCCCCAGACCATGACACGGATCAGGGCTGCTGGGCTGCAGGCCAGTGGCAACTCCCCGTGGAAGCCTGGGCCTGGCTGGAACAGTGACCTCCCAACCCTGCGGGGGCGGTGGGGTGACACTGATCCTGCTTCCTGGGCAGCAGGATCAGGCCTGCCTGCAGGAAGATGGTCCTTTCCTATCCTCTCGTGCCCAGAGGGGAAGGCGTGGGCTCTTTGAAGAGTCTATTCCATTGTGCTGGCTCTGCAGCCCATCCCAGATTGGAGGGAGGGGACATATGACTCCCCAGCTGCCTGAGGACTTGTTCCCATACGCCGGCTGCAGGGCCTGGCCGTCTTTTGGGCAAGGGACTCAGAGATGGGGGTGGCAAGAGAGCGCTGTAGCTTATTGTTTAATCTCAGCCCTTTCCGCCCTCCCTCACCATCCACGGATCTGTCGGGGGGAGGAGGTGTCACCCGCTGCTAAGGGCTTGTTCCCCGTCTCATGTGACAATCCTTGTCTGCTGATCGCGTGGTCATCTACAGAGCAACTCGCTGGCACGTCTCCAGGAGAGGATGGTGCCAAGCGGGGAGCAAGCAGAGGCGTCTGGGAACCTCTTAATGGCCAATGACACTATTTTCATGCAAATGTGACTTAGCAACGAAGCACATGGCGTGAAAGGGTGGGAAACATGGTAAATAAGGAGATGTTGGTATTGATCTAAACAGAGGGCCTGATTCTCTACTCACGCTGGGGTAAACCAGGAGTAACTGCACTGAAGGGATGGGGTAAAACCTGCAGAGTCGGGGCTGGAAGGTTTGCCTTGAAACGTCAGCTGCTCTGTACCAACCACTGTAAATCTGTGCTGTGCTGTGGCATCAGAAGTTCTGCTGTCCCCTGAAGCGGGCTCAGGCCCACTGGCTGGGCTGGACATGCTGCAGTTAGCACAGTGTATCCCAATGGGCCGTGGTGCAGCTTTTAGCCAAAGAGAAAGAAGGGGCAAAGGGGGGTTCGCTGTCCGGCCATCCTACACATGGCGCATGCGTCAGTCTCCAGGTGGAGCTCCCTCGTGTGCTGAAGTGACTCTGGGCTGCTGCACCAGGGATAAACGTGCCCTTTCTCTGGTGGGTGTTTCACTGGTGTAAACTCAATCACGAGCAAATGAGGACACCACAGCTGGCGGTGGTGTAGGAACTGCCCAGGGCTGAGCCAGTGGCTGGGGAGAGGGAGAGGGGCAGAGCAAAGGGCTCTGCGGGCAGAAAGGGGAAATTCCATCTTAATAAAAGGTCCAGGAAGAAGAACTCAAGAGCCCAGGCGCAGGCGGCGGAGCCAAGCAGCCCTGCCTCAGGGGAGGGGGCAGAGAACCAGCGCAGTTCTGTTTAAATCCCGAATACAGGCCTTAGGGAGACTGGGGGGTGGGCATCACCCACGGTCACACAGCGCACAGGGGAGTCAGCCCAGGAGCAGGGAGGACACCACATTTGTATCATGGGAGCTGCTCACTCCTGGCCACACAATGGCCTTGCCATCCCCAGGACAAAGCTGCACTTACCTCCAACTAGCCAAGACTGTTACAGCCTCTGGGGCAGCCTCGCATTCCCCCGGACCTGCTAACACGTTAGCGCTGCACAGGGCTGTGTCCTCACGGTGCTCCCGGGGCCGGGGCTTTAACCCGCTCTAGATGCTCAGCGCCAGCGAGGCTCTGCAGCGGGTGCCCATTCAGGCTGGGGGTGCGCGGGGGCTTCCCCCCCCAGCTCTAGCCTTTGGGTGCTGCTGAGGGGCGTAGGGAGAGGAAGGGCACAGACGGGGGTTGCTTGGGGACAGTGGAAGTTGCTCCAGTCACCACCTCCAAGTGAGCCTATGCTAGGGGGAGGGGAGACACTGAGTCACGAGAACGAGGATGGATTCCTGCTCCGGCCCCTTCCCTTAGGGCTCCGCTGGGTGTGAGCCGGGCTCCTGGGTCCCCTCCAGGGCAGGGACTGTTCTGCCACCAGGGCACCATGCTCTGCAGAAGGAGAACGACATCAAACCGAGTCACCCCCCCTCGCCCTGACAGTCCAGTCTCAGCCCCGGCGGGAGAGCGTTTGGGTCGGGAGGCGCTCGCTAGGAGAGGCACAGCCCAGGGACGTGCCTCCCGCCCAGCGCAGGAGAGCGCAGGGATCACTCATAACACAAGGCACCATAGGCGCTGACTCCGTGGGTGCTCCGGGGCTCAAGCACCCACAGAAACAAAACAGTGGGTGTTTAGCACCCGTCAGCCACAGCTGTTCGGCCGCTGGAGGGAGCCCCTTGGGGGGAGGGTGGAGAACAGTGAGTGGCGGGTGGGTGGGCGGGGCATTGGGGGAGGAGCAGAGCAGGGGTGGGGCCTGGGGAGGGGGCAGGGCCTCAGGACAGAGTGGGGGTGGGGCACCCACGGGGAAAAATAAACGTCAGCCCCTATGCAAGGCACTGTAGGCCTCCCCCTCCAGCCCCTGGGGGCGCGTCGCCCCCTTTCCCAGCTGAAGAACGTGAGGTAGCCAAGGCCGCACGCTGAGCGAGTGGCAGACATGGGACTACACTCAGGTGTGCCTGGGCCAGTGGCCTGTCAGCTTCTCCAGCTGCTGCACCCAGGCAGGGGGCCTCTGGGGCTCCCCACGAAGGTCTGAGACTGTCCTGGAAAGACAGGCCCAGGCCCCACGGGGTGTGACTGCACTGGGCTCACTGCTGGGCCAGGAGAGGGCTGGCTGCTCACCAAGGAGGCTGCAACCCGGCTCCTCGGAGCAAACCTCCCTTCTTGTGTCTATAAAAGGTGCTGGCGTTGGCTGGGGCGAAGGGCGCGCCCATGTGTCCATGCAGCGCTAGCCTCGTCCGACCCTCCTGCAGCACAATGGCAGGAAGCACTGAACTCCAGAGGGGATGTTTTCCCCAAGTTATTTTTTTGTATCTAATCTGTGTCTTGCCCTTTTTTGGGTTTTAATGACATCCCTTTCCCGCCGCCGAAGTTTTTGCAATTAGATGTCACTATAATCCCATCCCCTGCTGTCCATGGGCCGCAGTGGCTGTGTGCTCTGGTCTCAGAGTCCATTAGCTGGGACTGGCCTGGCCATGGGCTTACAAGGCCTCCCTCTCATGCACTGACCAGGAAGGGCCAGGTGGGAGGAAAGGGCCTTCGTGGGAAGAGAAGAGCTGACTGGTTTTACATGGACAACGCAGCCATTCTGGGCACCGGCTGTGTATAGAAACACCAGGCCCTGCCTCTGGGGCAGTACTGGTGGGGGTGGGGGGCGTCTGTCATGAAAGGTTCCTCTGCGTTTTTCCGTGAAGCAAGGGGGCTCTGGGCACTGCTCCACACGAGGGCTTGTGCGCAGCCAGAGTAACTCACACCAGTGCAAAACTTCCAGCAGCTCCGCAGGGGAAGCAGGGGTCGTGCACCACCCCTGGGCTACAGAGGAATTGCTTTGCTAGCCAGTGATTGGGGTGTGTGTGTTAGGGCAGAGCCATGGTCCCATCTCGGGCTGCATCTCTCCCTGCCCCCTATAGGTGGCTAGAGCCGCGCCCGCTAGCAATCCTCACTTCACAGCCTTGGGGCTCAGCCCGGTGCGAGGACTGTGGCTGTGCCTGACCCCCGAATAGGGAGAGCAAAGGAGGGCGAGAGACCTGCATTATGACCCTGAATCCACCTGCCCAGGGGCAGGACACAATCTAGTCTACAGCATCTTCCCGCACTGCGGAACAGGTCTCATTTGTAAATGATTAGGCCACGCCCGGCCAAATAACTGGGTTTAGTGCCCAGTAAGGTTGCTATGGGTCCGTGCCATGACAAAACCCGCCTACATGTGATGTTCCCTTTGAGGTTACAAAGTGGAAATGGGATGACAGGCAAAGCCTGGATCTTTAAAAGGGTCTTGAAAAATCAGCCGCCATGGGAGCAAGTCTAGGCACTGAAATAACTCTGCGGAAGGGAGGCCCAGGGGGGAAGCAGCCCCTGCTCTCTCCATTACCACCACCTGCTATCACACACCCGGTTGCCTCACTCCAAGCCCAGAGCTGGCTGGGGGCTCACTGGTGGCTGCTGAAGGCTGAGATGTCTCTTGGGAAGAAGGGAAAGCCGGCTCTCTCTGCTGATGAGTCCACCAAAGGGGAAAAATCCTCCACGGTTTTCAGAGTGTGAGTAAATCCAAGGCCTGGCCCCCATGACCCTGGCACTTTTCACAGGTGTAGCAGTTTTAACCCTGGCCATGTGCTCACTTGGGCAATTACTTTGTACCTTCCCAGCTGTTTCAACTGGATGCAATAGCACCCGTCAGAGAAGATCCTGGGTTACCTTTCCGGAGCAGAGTTAATGCAGCTAAGCGGATGCTCCAAAATAAGGAACTTTATTCCCTTCCCCTTGGTAACCTCAAGCAGCTCTTTGCTGGGGTGGGGGTGAGTGGACATGCGTTAATTCCCCAAGGGGAATGCACAGGGCCTGTTTAGGAGAAAGCTGGAATTCAGAGATCCATCAAGCATCACCTGCTAAAAGAGGCAAAACTCTGGCTCTGCCATATCTCTGTGGAAAGCGAATTCCTTTAACGCGCTCTTCACTCATTTCCCCAAACTACTCTGGGACTGCTCGCTGTTGAGCAGCTGCCACGTTTCACCCCAGAGGTGGCTGCATTTAAGGGCGGGAGGGAGAGAGAGCTCCGTGGTTTAAGCATTGGCCTGCTAACCCCAGTATTGAGTTCAATCCTTGAGGAGGGCATTTAGGGAACTGGAGTTAAAAACTGTCTGGGGATTGGCCCTGCTTTGAGCAGGGGGGTTGGACTAGATACCTCCTGAGGTCCCTTCCAACTCTGATCTTCTATGAATGAAGCATCCCCTGCATATTGCTTGTGTATTGATCCGTTGGGCTTTTAAAGTGTCTTGGGTGGTCTTCTTTGGAAATAACAGCTTTAAGGGTGAGGTTTTCAAAGCTGCTGAGGGATTTGGATTCCTGGTTCCCATTCATTTTAATGTCAACTAGGCTTTCAAATCCCTTAGTCTGCCTGAAAATCTCAGCCTGGAAATGTACCAGTAAGGCTGCTACCGGTGGGAAAACAGGTTTGGATAAAATAAGCATCACCCACCCCCAAACCTTCCTATGACCCTTCCCAAACTGACCCTTACCTGAGTTCTGACTGTTTCAGTTCTGAATAGTTCAGTTCACTTTCTCTTGTTCCCCCCTCCCCCCCCCCATTCTGTTCCACTGGGAGAGGAAAAGCCAAAATACCATGAGAAAGGCCATTCGCATGGAGCGTCTGTCCCAGCTAGTGGCAGCCAAGAACTGCAGCTCTCAACCTGTTCTCACGACATTCCTGCCGACCCAAGGAGCTTGACTAAGATCCAGAGAAACAGCCAGACTTCTGGGTCCTTATTCGGACAGAATCGCTGCACTTTTTGTGGCTCATCCAGCACGGCTCTGTTCTCAGCCCCGCGTTCCTGCTCACATCTGCTCCCCAGCCCAAGGCACTTGGGGGTAAGGGGCAACAGAACAGCACAGAGAATTATCAGTAAAAATAGCCTCTGCAAAGCAAACCCGCTCAACTAATGAAGTCGCAGATTCAGCTGAATAGATTGTTCTTTATTAATGGCCCAACACCCCCGATCCAAACACCCTTTGAATTATGGGAACATTTCCCACCCAGCTCTGGATCCAAGTGTCATGGCTTGGGATCATCTCCATTCTTTATTTACAGAGAGAGAATTTGTACAGCTCCTAGCACTGTAGGGTCCTGGGCCATGAAAAGGGCTCCTAGGCCCTACTGCAATTCAAATGCATAATAATAATGTGACCCAACATTCATTCTTGCTATAGAAGTCCCTGGTCTAAGCATTTCCTACTGCCGGAGGGTATAGGGGTTTGAAAATCAATGAACAAAATAGGTGAGTTCTCTTTTAGGCCAGGTTAGGGCAGTGTCCCTTGATAAAAGCATTTCTCCTCCGCTAGAGGTGGCTGGGCTAAATCTGAGCAGCCTTGCGACAGCAGGGCCGGGAGCCAGGCTTGGCCCTGCAGGACAGGAGCCGCCCTTGCTGGGTGAGTGTGGGGCACCGAGCTAGACACTGGTTTCTATCCCTGCTCCAGCCCAATGCATCCCAAAAGGAATCACAAGCATCCCTCCATGGCGCCCTCCGCCACCATCCAGGAGGCCCGTGTCCCAGGCACTGTGGTCTGATAGGAGAAGCCCTCAGGGACCTGGCAGCTCTGTGGTAGCCCCTCGGCTCCCCATATTGTTCTGGGCTCACGTGACAGTCATGATCACCCCAGGGCTGGCTGTTCAGACCCAGGAACTGGGAACCCCCCTGTCTGCCCATGTGGACTTGGGCTTATTTTAGGTTTTGAGACAAAAGGAAGATTGCAGCTGGGGAACGGCAGTTTTACAAGCAGGAAGGCGATGGCCCTGCACCACGCCTGGGGCGGTGAGGGGTGTCCAGAGATCTGCCGCTTCCTCCAGACACCGGGGCGCTTCCCTCTCGGCTCCTGCCTGAACGGTCCAGAGGCCTGAAGCAGAGGGAGTCAGATGTTCAGCAAAGAAAGAGGCTCTGGCTCAAGTGGTGCACGAAAGGGCTTTTGTGGCCAGTAAAAGCTGTGTCTCCCCAGCGTCATCTCTGTCCAGCCTCTCCAGCCACAGGGCGATCAGGTGAGCTAAGCACCAGGCAGGCAGGAAATACCCAGAACCCCCTGCGTCGCTGGTTTAGGGAGCCCCTCATCCTCCCAAGGGAAATAAATTGTGCTCCGGGCAGGACGAGCTCTTAAAAACCCAGCTCCCGCTTGCTCTCCACCTCGAACGCTCTCCCGGCATTTCAGAGCGGGGTTTGCTCCAGTGTCACTCCCCCCCCATTCGAGTGCTGCGTACTGGCTGCTGCCCTCCCTCTACCCACTTCATGAGATGCCGAGAAGCCCTTGCCTTGCTGTGGCTCCAGCAGGAAATGGGGGGATCCCAGCACCTCAGGGTCATGCCCTTTCTCTGAGCATGGATGACCGGGGAGCTCCCCGAAAGTGATGCTTTGCTTTCTTTCCAAACACTCCCTGGGCTGGCGCCTCGCCTACGGGCGCGCGCCGAGCGTGGGCATTGCCGCAGCAGGCACCCGGGGACACGGGGGGGAGCAATCAACATATTTCAAAACTCCATTTTTGAATGTTACTGTTGTTTGCAATAATGTCTCGATGGCTGATGCCCAGAGCTGAATGCCGTTCTGTCCAGCAGCGCTGCGTGGGGACAGAGGGAAAACGCACATGACGGGGTTACCGGAGGTCAAAGAAAAGGTACGGTTTGTAAAAATAACGAGCTTCTTGTGCTACGAAGGGTGTCCCTGATCCGCCACGGGGAGCAGTGCGTGGGGAAGGAAGGGACGTGCCAGCGGCTGCTGGGAGGCTGCACAGGGCAGTTTTGCATTTTGCTGTGAGAACTGGTAAGGCAAAATCTGCGCAAAGCTGGGTAGTTGTTGACTAATATTTGCACATATCGCATTAATACGATGCATTATCCACCCCTATATATATTAGCATGCACTTAGCAGCAATAGCATTGCTACGGGGTGTCCACCCCACCCCAGGCCCTGGAGGGGTGACGGTAGCTAGGTTGGCCAGTTAACTGCCTAGGCTGCGCCTGGAGGAGAAGCCAGGGAGCACTGAGGACTAATTAAGGGTTGAGGTTCACCTGGACAGGAACAGGTGGGGCTTGTCTAAAGCCAAGTAGCTGAGAGCAGAAGGGGGCTGCAGTGGGGAGGTCCAGGGTCCCTCTCTCCAAGGCTGTGGAGAGAAGGGAGCTGGCCCAGAGGGAAGGGCACATACCCGGTGGAGAAGGAGCCTGATAGCAGCAACATAGGAAGCAGCCCAGAGAAACAGCAGCGAGGTGTGGGACAGTGCAGAGCGTAGCTGCTGGTCATAGGGTCCCTGGGCTGGAACCCGGAGTAGAGGGCAGGCCCGGTTCCCCTACCAGCCACTGAGGGGCAGTGCATTGGAAGAGTGGGGACAGAGAGACTTTTGTACCCACCGCCGGAAGGGGAAAGCTCCGTGACTGGCCAGGAGACCATAGCGCAGAGGGAGCACATGAGTCCTGTCCTGAGAGAGACAGAGCGACACCCGCAGCCAGGGCCGGTGCAAGGAGGTTTTGCGCCCTAGGCGAAACTTCCACCTTGCGCCCTCCCCCGTCCCCGAGCCCTGCGGCAACTCCCTGCCCCCCCGAAGCGCCCCTTCTGCGGCAGCTCCCCACTCCGCCCTGAGGCACCCCCCCACGGCAGCTCCCCTCTCCAGGGAGCCGTGTGGCAGCTCCCCGCCCCAGCTCACCTCTGCTCCACCCCCTCCCGGAGCCCTGCGGCAGCTCCCCACCCCCCCTCCACCCTGGGGCACCTCCCCCATGGCAGCTCCCCACCCCCCCTGCCCTGAGGTGCCCCCCTATGGCAGCTCTGCCCCAGCTCACCTCTGCCCCGCCTCCTCCCCGAGCCCTGCGGCAGCTCACCACCCCCCCCTCCACCCTGAGGCACCTTCCCCATGGCAGCTCCCCACCCCCCCTCTGCCCTGAGATGCCCCCCTATGGCAGCTCCGCCCCAGCTCACCCCTGCTCCGCCTCCTCCCCGAGCACGCCGTCACTGCTTCACTTCTCCCGCCTCCCAGGCTTGCGGTGCCAATCAGCTTAGGCGCTGCAAGCCTGGGAGGCAGGAGAAGTGACGCAGCCACGGCGTGCTAGGGGAGGAGGTGGGGCAGGGGTGAGCTGGGGCGGGGAGTTCTCCTGCGTGCCGCCCCCCCCCCCTTATTTGCTGTAGGCAGCCCTCCCCGCGCTCCCCTGCCCCAGCTCCCTCCGCCTAAATGCCGGTGGTGACCGGGGCGGCTGAAGATCCGGCTGCTGCAGTTGCCGCCGAAGAAAATGCCGCCCCCCCCCCAAATCCCAGCGCCTTAGGCAACCGCCTAGGTCACCTAAATGGTTGCACCGGCTCTGCCTGCAGGAAAAGGTGTCACACTTGCAGAGCTAAACCCCAGATGCTACCACAAGGAGGCGCTCCTGTGGTGAGCCCAGCACCCTGTCGCACACACTAAGCACAAATATTATAGCTGTTAAAAGGCCTATGATTTTTATACCCCAGCTCACGTGTGCCAAGTATCCCAGACCCCCTGGCATTCACTGACGTAAGTTTGGGCTTGAGCAAATAGGGAAGTTGTCACGCTCAGGCCAGATGAGAGCTAGCAGCAGAAGGGGAGCTGCTCTCACAGGCCAGTACTGGAAAGTCCCAAAGGAAAATGACAAGATGTAGGATTGTTCCATCCTAGTGCAAACCTAGGAGGTGCCATCAGGGCCGGCTCTAGGCACCAGCACTCCAAGCCTGTGCTTGGGGCGGCACTTGCCAAGGGGCGGCACTCCACCCCCACCCTTTTTTTTTTTTTTGCTTGGGGCAGCAAAAAGCCAGGAGCCGGCCCTGGCCAGAGCCCTGCCGCGGGCGAGCCAGAGCATCGTCCCCTGGAGCTGAGCCCGGGCTGCGAGAGGGGCTCCCGGAGTGTGTGAGGAGCCGGGGAGAGAGGGAAGGGGGGCTCGGGATGCAGGGAGGGAGGAGGGGTCCTGCTGCCGCCACCGCTGCTGCTCTGAGTCTCCCCAGGGCGGTGCGGCATTTCCCCGCCCGGGTGGGCTGTGCAGGGTGCCGCCAGGCTGGGCAGGGGGCGCGGATCCCGGCTCGTGCGCTGATGGGGCAAGTGGCTGGGCAGCCGGAGCTGCCAGGGAGCTGCCGCCTCTCCCTCCTGCCCCCGGACCCAGCCCACCACGCACCTCCCCCGCCTCAGCCCTGCGCTGCTTGCCCCGGGCCCCCACTGTGCCGGGGTGGGGAGAGGCAGAGGCCGGCTCCGAGCGGGGCAGCAGGGGATACTGCCCCGCCGGGGAACCCCACGGCTCGGGCACCTCGGGGTCAGTGACCGTCCTCTCCGCTCTGCCTGCACGGGGCTGGGGAAGCAGCTGTCAGCGCCTGCCCCTCTCAGCCCTTGCACCCCCCCATCCCGCTCCCAGCCCCTCCACTTGTACCTCCCCCCATCGCTCCTTTGCCGCACCCCTTCCCCTGATACCCTCCCCCAGCCCTCTCCTCCCGCACCTCCCCCTTCCCCTGAACCTCTTCTCCCACAACCCTCCTGATCCCCCCTCTCCTCCTCCGCGAGTCCATCACACCCCGCTTCTCTGCCAGTGTAGAGCCCCCAAGCACCCCCACGCCCGCTCCTCTGCCTGACCCCTCTTTACTAGATCCCCACCCCTTTCCAGGTACAAGGTTTGAGGGTTAGTCCCTGTGCTTTCCATGTGCATTTGGAGCACTGAAGATGGGGTTGCGGGGGACAGGGGTGGGGCGAGATTTATACTAAAGTGAAATAAAAATAGAAGAAATGGTTTGATCCCCACTGCAAGTGTAAACGGGGATTGCTGTGGTGAATGAGGAGGTCACATTTTGGGGGGGAGCCCAGGGCTGGGGCGGCAGGAGGTGCGGGTGGGGGAGGGCACTGGTAGGGAGGGGAGAGCCCAGGGCTGGGGTGGGGGGGCAGCCAAAATTTTTTTTGCTTGGGGTGGCAAAAAACCTAGCGCCGGCCCTGGGTGCCATCACGGGACCTGGAATGCCTGTGTCCAGAGCGAAGGGGGAAGGGGTGCACCATGGTACCAGAAATACAAGGCCGAAAGCTGAGTGGTTTCAGCTGACGTACCCAGTACCTGGTACTTGTAAGCAGGTAGGGGATATAAACCTGGCTTATGGGGTGGAGCTTAGGGACCCAGCTTCTGCATAAGGTGAACGTAATGACGCTGCACGAGACGGCTTCCCGGAGACTGCTACCGGCTAGAACCTGTGTCCTGTGCTACAGCGTTATTGGCTTAGAGCAATCGACCTGGCTGACCCTGGTTAGCTGAGCTCTTGACTATATTTCATAATGAATCAAAGTGTTGTCAGGCAACGCACTGTACAACTGCTCAACAGTAGTAATTGTAGGTGGTGATAAATTCCACTTTAGTGAATCCTGTTGTAGCTATTTTCCACTCCACTTGGCTTCAGCTGTCGTATGGACTGAAAACCGAATTGCTCCGTTTCTGGCGATCTCGTGATCTCCTTCCTCTACTGGTGCTTGCGTGGGGCCGGAGGTATCTCGTGTCTGAGCTGACGGGTGGTATTGAGCAGACAGTGCCGGTAGCTGTAAATACTAATTGCTAGCTCAGCCTAAGGCCGATGGTCTGGCTATGGTGTGGGTATTGTTCCCTTATTCGGTTAGTTCTTTAAACGACATGGTTCTTTTTAATCATCTCAGGAAAGTTTAGGTAAGTTTTCACTGGAGCCCCTCACCTGCCCTTAGGCTCAGGTAACTTAAGAGGGGAATGGCTCTAAAAGAAGGCGAGTGTCTCTTTGGCAGCTGGATCCCTTCACGGGTGCCCCTGATTATCTGAAACGGGAGCGTTTGGCAGGCAGACGCCACTGCCCCTTGGCTGAGTCCCAGGGTGAGTCATCAGAGCAGGCAGCACATTGTGACTCCCGGATCAGATTAGAAATCCTCCACCTTGCTACAACAATGGGGCAGTGGGCCATAAAGGGGAGGGGCAGACAGCGGAGAGCTCAGGGCGCAGCCAGGACAATGGGGGCAATAAAGCATTTCATTACAAAATCCAAGGTTAGGCAACAAGCCGGCCGGCACTAGGGTCTCTGCTGGCTGGGGCTGAAGACACCGGGAGCCCTGGTTTTCCTACGGCCCTTGGAGAAGAAAGCCCAGCGCTGAACTAGGCCATGTTCTGAGTCCGTTTTCAACATGTGAACTAGGGCCAAATGTTTCTGGAACGGCTGGTGGTGAAAACCCCTTTGGAGACTGGGCCTGGGGAGTGGGATTCCGGGTACGTCTACACTGCAATAAAACACCTGTGGCCAGCCAGTGCCAGCAGATTCGGGCTCAAGGGCCTATAATACCACAGTGGAGACGTCTGGCCACGGGCTGGAGCCTGGGCTCTGGGACTCCACACGGGGCCAGACTGGACGGTCCCATGATCCCTTGTGGGCTTAAAATCTGCAAATGGTACAGGAAGAACCTGTCGCTGAGTGGAAGACGTGGGCCTGACCGTGCTAGCACAAGAGTGGGAAGAGACTTCCAGTGCGTGGGATTCACCCCTGTCTGAGGGATCACACATGTGACCCTTAGCGGGCCAGCCCTTTGGGGGCAGCTCTTAGGGGGGCAGCTCTTTGGGGGCAGCTCTTTGGGGGGGCAGCTCTTTGGGGGCAGCTCTTTGGGGCAGGACCCATCTTTCTGTTCTGAGTTTGCACCGAGTACCATGGGGTCCTGGCCCGCGACCGCACTTCAGAGAAATAACAAGCCAGTGGTGCAAAGGCCTTGTGCTGTCCCTCTGCACGGGGGGGACGGCACCCCAAGGGTGCTCAGAAGTCCTTTTTGGGGGGGCTAAAATCTGCAGGCCTCTCTGCTACTCCCTCACCCTGGCAACAGCACTCGCGTATCAGGGAGACTGGCTGCAGGAGCCCGCCTGAGCCAGGAAACCAAAGCTGAATGGAGCACCCTGAATGGCAAAGGAGGGAGAAGCATCTGGTTAAAAAGCCTGTGAGCCCCTGCACACTGGGCGGGGGGGGGGAACTGCTTTCTCAGTGACCCCCCGCCTGGGGTCTCACCCTCTGGGTACAATACAGATCCAGTTTATAGGGGACACTTCCACAAGGCCTAGGCACCACTTATCCCGCTTGCGCCCTGTGGGTGTCCAAGCCCAGCGCAGTCTTTGTCACCACGCACCAACCAGCCGCCATCTACGCAGGGAGGCGGGAGCCCTGACTCCCAGCGTGCGGCTGTTTGTCCCCAGATCAGTCGTATTGGCCAGCAGCAAATATCTCCTATGACCGGAGGTGAGACACTAGATGGGGAGAGCTCTGAGTTACTACAGAGAATTCTCTCCCAGGTATCTGCCTGGTGGGTCTTGCCCACATGCTCAGAGTCTAACTGATCGGGAAGGAATTTTCCTCCAGGTCAGACTGGCAGAGATCCTGAGTTTTTTCACTTCCTCTGCAGCATGAGGCACGGGTCACTTGCAGGTTTACACTATGTAAATGAATTCTCTGCAACTTGAAGTTTTTAAACCAGGACTTCAGTGACTCAGCCAGAGCTCAGGGGTCTATTGCAGGAGTGGGTGGGGGAGGTTCTGTGGCCTGTAACGTGCAGGAGGTCAGATTAGATGATCACGATGGTCCACAGCAGATACGGCTTGTTACAGTGGCTAACTAGACAGCTCTAGCAGCTCACGCTTTAGCTCTGGAGATTTCCTGTTCAGTCCCTGCTGCGGCGGCCGAGATGGCAGCTGTCCCTCTCGTCTGGGCCTTGGCCTCCGTCGCCAGCTGACTTGTGTTCCTATCACCGCTGCACGCAGTGGAGGGGTTTCCCTGTGGCGGGGTCTGAGCTATACCAAAGCAGCCCAGCCCGGGGGAGGTTTCTGAGGCGGCTGTTGCCTGTTAGGGTGACCAGATCACCCAGGTCAAATATCGGGACACGGGGGGGCAGGGCGGGGGCAGAGGGGGAAAAAATGGCGGCAGAGCAAAAAAAAAAAAAAAAATCCCCCACCCCCGATTCCTCCTCCCTCCGCAAGCGCTGGAGGGAGGCCCGGGAGACTCAGGGGAGCACGGGGCCGGGGTGAGTGTGAGTCCAACCTGGCCCCGAGCAGGCAGGACTCAGGCGCGGTATCTGGAGGGAGAGTACGGGGTGGCCTGCGGGGCCAGGCAGCGGCTGTTCTCCCCACCTGGGCAGCAGGACTCGGGAGCAGCCGCTGCTGCAGCTCCCACTGCCGCGGGGGGAGGAAGCGGCCGCTGGCCAAGCTCGGCAGCTGCGGCTCTGGCGCCCACGAACCCCCCGAGCCCGGGCCTGCTGCAGGGACCCAGCGCGCACGCAGCGCGCACCCAGCCCCTGGCCACTCGCGTCTGGGCTGGCTGCCCAGCTGGTGCAATCCTGCGGGCGGCCTCGGAGTGGGGGCAGCAGGCCCCAGCCCCCCGCATCCCGCTCGGGTCCTGCAGGGGAACGAACGGGACTGGGCTGCCGATGCCTCCGCCACGGGATTGCACCAGCTGGGCAGCCAGCCCAGACGCGACTGGCCAGGGGCTGAGCGCAGTGTGCGCGCTGCCCCGCAGCAGGCCCGGGCTCGGGGGGTTCGGGCCCGGGCACCAAAGCCGCAGCCGCCGAGCACCACGTGCTTGGCCACTTCCTCCCCCCGCAGCAGTGGGAGCTGCAGCAGCGGCTGCTCCCGAGTCCCCTGCCCAGGTGGGGAGAACAGCCGCCACCTAGCCCCACGGGCCGCCCCCCTACTCTCCCTCCAGGTACCGCGCCCGAGTCCTGCCTGCTCGGGGCCAGGCCAGACTCACACTCACCCCGGCCCCGCACTCCCCTGAGTCTCCTGGGCATGGCATGCTTGGAAAGAGGCGGGGATTTGGGGAGGGAGACAATGGGGCAGTGAGGGGGCGGGGATGGGGGCGAGGATTTGGGGAAGGATCCAATGGGGGAAGGAGGGGGCGGAGTCGGGGCAGGGGAGGGCGCGAGTCCTTCGGGCTCCGGAGCCTTTGCTTGTTTGTCCAGTGTCCCGACCTAACATTGGTCGGGACGCGGGACAAACAAGCAAATATCGGGACAGTCCCGATAAAATCGGGACGTCTGGTCACCCTATTGCCTGTGCACTAGTGGACACTGTCCTGTGATACCAGATTCTGGGATTTTTTTAGCTCCAGAGGCTCCCAAGTTGAATCCCTGCAATTGATCCAACCTGGGGCTTTGTTACCCAGTATTGGCCTCACTTCATTCCATGACCAGCCACACTGGCTCAATGGCAGCAGATGGATGGAAAAAGCCAGCCGGGGAGGAGATGGAAGGATGACCCTGTGGTTAGGGCACTAGCCTGGGGTTAGCAGACCCGGATTTGCTCCTCCTCACCCCCAACCCCCACTGACTTCATGTGCGATCATGGGCAAATCACTTAGCTTCTCCGTGCCAGGGCTCTCTGTCTGTACAATGGGTATAAGGGCACTGCTCTGCCTCACAAGGGGCTTCTGGCTGAGGCTAGTTATGCTAAAGACTGTGAGGCACTCACAGTAAGTCTTCACAGCAAACAAAAACCCACGGCTGGCCCACACCAGCTGCCTTGGGCTCACAGGGCTCAGGCTGAGGGGCTGTTTCACTGCCGTGTACATGCCTGGGCTCTGGGACCCTCCCACCTCGCAGGGTCCTAGAAACTGGGCCTCATCCGGAGCCCAGACGTCTACACAGCAGAGTCGGCTGCGTGGGCCGGGCCAGTCACGGGTGTCTGGTTGCTGTGTGGACAGACCCTCGGTGCCCCAGAGACGCGGGCCAGATAAGTACCATCGCTAGCTGGTAAGAGCTCTTTCTCCAGTCGGTGGCAGGGCAGGACACTGTGAGTCAGTGGAAAGCATCTCCAGTTTGCTGTGGCTGTTTTGCAGCGCAGGGGACTGTTTTGGGGCCTGTGGTGGAGCCATCCCCGGGGGCTGCCCAGAATCCCGGAGCACAGAGGTCACGGCTGCAGCCAGCAAACAGGAACCAGCTCTCGGTTACCTTGCCTTCCGCAGGCTGTCTTCAGGAAGACGCCCTCGTAAAGGCGCAATCAGGGTAGGAAAGGGGAGCGCTCAGGCAGAGGAAGACTCGGCGATTACTGTACTCTCTGTGGAGGTGGAGGAGGAAACGCAGCCTATAAACTGACCCCGGCTACTAGGAAAACACAGCATGTGTGTGACCTTCAGCCTCTGGCGAGCCGGGGGCAGCTTTATTTTGAGGCTTAGAGAGCAGCACTGGGTCCGTCCTCCCGGTCTGCATTCCCCAGGGTCTTGCCCGTCATTGTTGTAATGGTGCCTTTGCCCTCGAGCGCTTTCTGGGGCAGGCACAGCCACTTTCTTCTGTGTTTGTGCAGCACCTAGCGCAGTGAGGGGTCTGGTCCGGGACGCGGGCTCCTGGATGCTCCAGTAGTTGCCATCAGTGATATCAGCAATGCAGACGGGCAGATCCCCTGTGCGGGCAGGGCCCTGAGTCTGACTGTGATCGCGCTTACCCTGGATTGACACCATCGAAAGCTATTGCCGCCAGTGGCATCACGCCGGATTTACACCAGACTGAGCCCCCAAGTTCTCCCGTGTGTGGGCTGGCTGGCTCAAAGCTGCCCTGGTCCCGGCAGTGCAGGCTGCTCTCCTGCGGAGCCCTGCAGGGGAGGGGAAGGGCCTGCCAGGCTCAGCTCGCACCTCTGATTAGATCCCAAACGAGGGGCTGTTTCAACACAGCTCCAGTTGCAGGGCAGCCTGGGCCTAATGACCCCCTGCTCCCATTCCCACCTGTGTAACACCAGTCAGCACCAGATCAATCCGAGCCCCCTTTGATCTGCAGCCCCACTCCCCTGGGACACTCTGCTCCCACTGACTGACGCTGCCCAGCTGCTGCCGCTGGCTTATGCTGTAGCCCCTGGGAGAACTCTCACCTCCCCGTTCCTGCTTTGCTTTCCTGCTGGCTTCCCTAAACCAAATCCCATTATAATGGCAAAGCCACAGGAGCTGGGGATTTCCCTTCCATGGCTGGCTCTAATCCCAATCTACCCCAATTGGCCCTGACTCCTTTAGCCGACAGCCTGTAGTTCCCTAAACCCACCCCTGCATTCAGGGAAGGCCCCTGCTCCTAACCCCACCACAATTCCCCCTTTGGGCTGTGTCCCAGGTAGGGTGACCAGACAGCAAGTGTGAAAAATCGGGACGGGGGTGGGGGGTAATAGGAGCCTATATAAGAAAAAGACCCAAAAATCGGGGCTGTCCCTATAAAATCGGGACATCTGGTCACCCTAGTCCCAGGGACAGCTCCCAGGCCAGAGGCAGGAAGGGATGCCAGCCAGAGGTGGGCAGCCGTGGCAGGCTCTGTTTGGAATTAGATCCTGCAACAAAAACAAATTGTCTGCAGGTCTCTCCCCTGCCAAGCAAACTTCCCGAATGTGTGTGGATCCCACTTCAAAGACAGCCCAACTGGAGATGCCTTTTAAGGGAAAACCTCAGGCCAGATCTCACTTCCTCCTCCTGTGAAACTGAAATCCAGCAGCTTTTCCCCCCGTGCCTGGGCTGGCCTCAGAAAAGGGTCCAGCAGACACCGCCCTGTCTTGTTTCCACCTTTTCAAAAAAATCAGCCTTTCCGTTTGTCCCCCTTTCTTCATCCATCTGTCCGTCACACTCTATTTCTGTCTCGTCTCCAGAGCAGACAGCGTCTGCTTCCTTTTGTTAAACACTTAGATCCTTCTTGTTCAATCATGTTTCCGGCCTAATTTTAAACCTGAGTTTCAGTTAATCAGGAGAAAAAGGGTTGAGACGTTCCCAAAAATCATTAGTCACATAACTTTGCCAGGCAGGGCCCGAACAAGAGGCCAGGCCTATTCACCAGGGCTTTGTGTAGATGGGACGGTTTCATTCCCAGAGCAGATCTCAACTTGCAGAAGGGATTTTTCAAGCACGTTTCCATTCTAGCGTTAGTGGTCACACAATTCCTGTTTGCGTTAGCTTAGTGAAATCAGGGCCCTGCACAGACCCAGAAGGAGCCAGCCCCTACCCTGCAGAGCTTCCAGTCTAAACAAATAAGGCAGACAAAGGAGAGGCAGCACAGCCAGGCTCCTGAATGCCTGTGCCTCACGCTAGTCACTGGAGCCCCGTCTGGACTAGCAGTTGCTCTTAGATCAATGTTGTTGTTAAGCAGTTATGGATGGGCTCTTCCCCCCTCCCCTTTTTATTTTAAAGAGGCACCCAAGTGATTTGAATGCCCAGCTCCTCTGTTGAGAGTTCAAATCCCCTGGGCGGCTAATACACTGCAATACACTAGGCCCTAACGTTCGGGAAAAGCCACATGATCATTACTGGGAGGGCTGGGCTGAGGCCTCAGGCACCAGAGGGTTAATCTGGCAGATTGTGGGCTGTTTCCAGCATGATAAATATGGGCTGATGAGGCCTCTGGCAGTCACGCCCTGTGATCTAGGGCCATTGCGAGTCTCTGGCCTGCAGCAGAGGTGCCTCGTGCGTGAGACGCGAGCTCTAGGGTCCGTTCATGGGTGTCTGGGTTTGCTGTTCAGGTGCAGCACTTACGGATCTGCCCCTCCACCCCTTGCATCAGGTCAGGATCTGGCCCACTGTGACCAAGGCGCCCATATCGCCTGCTTGGGGTGACCTGCGGGCAGCACTGAGGGGTTTCCCATCCCCACGAGGCAGGTAGGAAGCTCGGCTCTGGCTCCCCACACTCCATCTCGCTTCACGTCGGGCCTGGCCCTACAGGGTGGGCCGACCCCATTAAACTCAGCGCTGGGACCACTGCTACCCACACTGGGTGGGGGTGGGGGTCTGCCCAGCTCTGCTGGGGCGGGTGACTGTTGTGGAGTTGGTCACAATGCTGCTAACTGCAGTGAAATTTCAGGTTTGTACCAGAACATCAGGACAGGTTTTAAATGCCTGTCAATTTCCCTGTGCCCAGCTCTAGCGGCTGCCATCTGGTGTCCACCATGGTCTCTGTGCAAGGAATTGGGGCACTTCGCATAATTCCCACTGGGCAACAAGCACATCACACTTGGCATGGATTTGTCCCCTTATTGGCCTTGAGACAGGGACAAGTGTGCAGGGTTCTGGCATGGGGGGAGGCTGGCGTGTCCATGGGTAGCAGACATGGGGCAGAGGGCCCCCGAGTCAGTGTAGAAAGAGTCCTCTCCACACCTACCAATGCCCTGCTCCTGACTCACCTCAGCTGGGCACCAGATTCTGGGCTACTCACGGGAGCTGCCACGAACGTGCCAGGCACTGGGTGCTCCACTGGAGTCACACCGGTGTGACTCTGGAGTAGCACAGCCGTGGCTCAGCCTGTGTGATTTATGGCTCCGTTGCTGTGTTGAGGTTGTTGTCAGACGCTACCGGTGTGGTGCTCTGCTCTGTTCAATGTTGATAACAGTTGGCTGCGTGCGTGTTCCCTCTGAATGCTGCCCCAGCTCTGCGCAGCTCACTGACGCAGCAGACCCCGAGAGAACCCCCAATGACCACAGACTCTAGTAAGGTACGAAGGCACGTCGGCCAGGTTTATTGTCAAAGAGAAACACAGTCTCCAGCTCCCCGGCAAACGAAGTCCAAGGTGCTGCTGAGGTGCGGCTAGCTAGTACTTATGTGCTCCCTGACAATGGACTCAGCTCAGTCAGTGCCCCCTAGGCCGGACAAAGACATCCGCTCAGATGTGCAGTCTTATACAGAGGTACAAACAACTTACACATCACTCCTGACGTATTGAGGTGCCACCCCTCTAGGTAGTAAGGTGCTGCCTTACCTTGTACATGTTGGGTCAAACAAAACAACTCTAGCCATCATATTACCCTTTTGGCCCTGTCATTGGGATGGGTCAGCCTGTTCAATGTTATCCGTGGGGAGTGTCTGAGTATGTGACTGTTCTGATATCTGGTGTCCAGCACCTTTTAGGTACGTCTTTTCGCAGCATCAGCCCTTTCCTTGCTAGCTTCTGTGAGCAGGGCCTGTCTCTGGCTCACAGCTTCACTTTGCTTTATGTTAGCAAAGTCTTGACCATTACTTTAGTTCAGGCCTTAGGCCTCATACCAGGCCTCTGATACCAAGGTTTATATCTCAGGGCCTCCTCTTACTACAGAGGTCACTGTCTAAGTGGCTCGAGTTCACTTAATCCTGCAGACACCTGCATGCCCCTTGCAGCAAGAAACAACTTCCCTGTCCCCTGAAGCTGATGCAGCCTCATCTTGGCCTGAGACCCATCAGCAGTGCTCCGGCAGGGGAAATGGCAAAATCACTGCCTTCCCCTGGCCTTGTTTTAATTAAAACCCCTCAACAACATGCAGGTATTCTGGAGAGATCCCAGGCTTCAAAGGGACCCATCCCAGATGTAAACAGACCATTTCAAAGGCAGCAGAAGAGGTTTCACACCTGGTAACCCTCAGCCCTGGGAGATCGTTATCATGCTAATTGCTCTGCATGCCCAGCAGGCAGTTGAGAATGGACAGTCCGCTGGTGTGAATGGCACTCGATGGGGCAATGAGCATTATGGACAAGGTAATAAGGCAGCAGAGAATGCAAGCTCAGACTTGCGCTGGGCCAGACCCGATGGGTGAAGGTTGAGCAGGCGACTTGTGTCATGGACTAGAAAGGGAAGGTTGGATCCTGGGCAGGAGGCCTATGCCGAGTCCAGGCCTGGGGAGACTAGTTCCCTAACTGGTAATGCTCATATGGGGAGTGTCTTGGGACCCAGGGTCCCAGAGTGGGTTAGTGCTGGGTCTGTGACGTCAGCTACATGTTCGAGAAGACAGAAGGGTGAGAGATCTGTGTGATGGGGATGGAACGAGACCTGTAGCTTTCATGTTTGATGGTGCTCAGCGTCTAACGGCTCCACTGCCAGCATCTCTTGCTCTGTGTGCAGAGATCTAGGGACCTCGCTAGTATTCCACACAAGAGAAACTGTGGCCTCCGTGAACAGAGTTCGCAGGTCTCAGAGAGGAAGTCAGCAACTTCCGAAACCCACCATTGCAACTGATGCCCCTGGGGGCCATCTCAGCAGCGAGGCTGGAGAGTGAGTGGGCCCTGGGGGCAGAGCCGTCTCTCTTGCCCCTAAAGGCGGCCTGTCCAGACTGTCCAGATCCAGTGATGCACCCGCTGCCGATGTTGCCCCTGGGCTGTGGAGGACTCCAGCACGTGGAACTCTGGGCAGGGCAGGAGCTCTAGGCCCAGCTGCTGGAATAAAGCCCAGCACCATGGGTTGCAGGCTGCCTGAGGTCCAAGCCATGATGAAGAGAAAGAGGCTCCTAGCAGGGAGGGAGAATCTTCATGGAGCTCCTACTGGGTCAGCCAGGCTGGGTGTCCCATTCAGCTCAGCAGCTGGAGGTGCCGCTCCCGGCCTGGTGGGATTCTTAGAATCATAGAATCTCAGGGTTGGAAGGGACCTCAGGAGGTATCTAGTCCAACCCCCTGCTCAAAGCAGGACCAACCCCAACTAAATCATCCCAGCCAGGGCTTTGTCAAGCCTGACCTTAAAAACCTCTAAGGAAGGAGATTCCACCACCTCCCTAGGTAACCCATTCCAGTGCTTCACCACCCTCCTAGTGAAAAAGTTTTTCCTAATGTCTAACCTAAACCTCCCACTCTGCAACTTGAGACCATTGCTCCTTGTTCTGTCATCTTCTACCACTGAGAACAGTCTAGATCCAAATTTACCTGGATCTCTCCATCACTAGCCCCCCTTGGATTGCCAATATTTTGCTGACATGGTTCTTGAAACTGGAGTTTCAAGTTAGGAAAATGCTAGAGGGAGGAGAAGGGGAAGGTGGCTTTTCTGAGGAAAGCAGCAGTGTATTAGCTCTGGCTCAGAGGCTCCAAGAGCCAGCAAATCAGCAGGATGTGCTGCATGCTCAGGGGAAAGCCAGGCAGGAGGGAGGGATGGACTTGGGACCCCAGACCTTGCTGACCCCCAAACTGGCCTGACATTGAGCTGCTGGGGAGCCATTCTCCTGCTCTGGAGGCCTGTTTGCTCAGGTCCCCAGGGTCGGTCTCCGTGTTGCTCTGGGCGATGGGGCAGGGCGTGGGACCTGGAATCCAGTCGCAGCAGGGCAGTGAGGCCAAGGCAGGTGCAGAAAAGGAACGGTTCTGGCATTGCAGCCTGCTGGAGCTGGGCAAACAGGAGAGGCACGAACGCCATAGGCGCTGACTCCGTGGGTGCTCGGCTCCCACCGGCAACTCCCCACCCCCCGGCCAGCTCACCTCCGCCTCTGCTCCGCCGCCTCCTCCCGCTTTCCCCCCCGGCTCCCAGTGCTTGAGCTGCGAAACAGCTGTGTCATGGCGGCAAGCGCTAGAAGGGAGGGGGGAGGGGAAACGCGGCACACTCCGGGCAAGAGGCAGGGTCAGGGCAGGGATTTGGGGAGGAGTCCAATAGAGGCAGGAAGGGGCTGGAGTTGGGGTGGGGACTTTGGGGAAGGGGTTGGAATGGGGGTGGGGCAGGGGCGGGGCAGGGCTGGGGGTGGGGGGATGCGAGCACCCACCAGCACCAGGAAAGGTTGGCGCCTATGTGTGTGCCCGGTGTCACTGGTCACATTTCAGAAAGGCTCAGCACAGCCCACACACCCTTACTGGCTAGTTCATGGATGGGCAGAGTGCCTCCTAGGGCCGCACAGGGCAGGGAGTCATGGGGACCTGGCTTCTTTGTGGCGTGCCTCAGTTTCCCTGCCTAAATAGCCTACAGCTGCTAACTTGACAAATATCAATACACTAGCATCACATCCCTGCTTGTTGTGATTGTCTTTTGCAGATGGGGAAACTAAGGCACAGAGTGGTGACATTAGTTGCCCAATGACATGGTCACAGGAAGTCTGTGCCAGAGATGGGACAGGACTCAGAACTCTGGACCCCCAGTATATGCTGAAATCAAACATAATGTAATTTATTCTAGTGGTTTCTGGGACGACCAAGCACCATCTAAAAGCAGTGCTTTAGCCAGTAGACAGTTCTCGCTCTGCTAGTGTTGTGGAGGCTGCTGGATCACAGTAGTACGAGATAGGAGAGATTAGTTACCTTCCAGGCTAAGGAGCCACCCCTTGCTCAGAGCAGGATATGATCCCTCAGTGGGAGATGCAGCTGGTATCAGCTGACACAGGCTCGCTCTGGCGTTGGCCTGGTTTTTTTCAGACACTTTGCCATTGTAAATCGCTTTGAAGGCCAACACCTCTAACCATGGCCCGATCGGGAGGG
This sequence comes from Mauremys mutica, assembly GCF_020497125.1. Classification (NCBI taxonomy): domain Eukaryota; kingdom Metazoa; phylum Chordata; order Testudines; family Geoemydidae; genus Mauremys; species Mauremys mutica. The sequence continues at coordinate 29,580,315 of NC_059087.1, forward strand.
ACCTTGTGATAACCCATATGGCTCTGCACAGGATGCTCTTCTCCCATCAGCAGCTCTGCCGCTCAGCCAGGCCCCAGGGTTACCTGCTTCTCTCGCTAGCTTTTACACTGCCTGAGCTCAGAGACACAGTGCGCTGCCCTGGGGCTGCGGCTGTGGGCACTCGAGGGCCTTGTGCAACAGTTAATAAGCATTTATTTTAATTAAAATACACACGCACACATGGGGTGTTCTGCAATAACTTAAAGTCTAACACAATGACACTCTTATAATACTAATTAACAACAACACATGGGGCTTGCTTAAAATCGATCCCCAACGTTAAAGGCAGGGCATGCACAATGTGACCATAGCGGCTGCTGCTCTGTCCTGGGAACAAACGTGCAGTGTCCTGAACACGGCCAGCAAGGGAGCAATGTGCTGAGAGCCCCATTGGCAGGGGATGGCCCTGGATGGTTATGGCTGCCAGGGCGCGTGTTGCTGTTGGGCTGTGGTGATCGCTCCCCAGGGTGCGCAAACTGCCTGGCTGAAAATATTGTCTTGATCCAGGGGATCAGAAACAACACTATGGTTCTTAGCCTGGCTCGCTCCTAAATGTGCCAGTGAGCGGGGAGAGGCCTAGTCCATTTCTGCCTCCCCAGTGCTGGGACGAGACCGCTCGGAGGCGCGGGGCAGCCATCTTATGCCAGCACCCGCCAGGGAAAAGCGTGAGCTAGCAGGGTGTGCTGGCCAGACCTGCTCAATCACATCCCATCAGTGCAGTGATGATACGCTGTGGCACACCCATCCCTTGAACAATATGGCTGGTAGGCTCCGTCCCCCAGGGATGCTGGCTTGCCTGTCCCCCAGTGAGGGGTTAAATCAAATCCTGTCTTCTAGGCACGCATGGAGCCACGGGCAGGTATTTCCAGAGACAGCACACTGGCTGTTGAACCCACAACCCCTGCTGAGATGCGGAGCATGGCCAGCAGACCCCATCTAACAATACCTGGTGCTGTCCCACCTCAGGCCCCAACCCAAAAGAAAACCCAAATCCAGAGTGGAGCTGCCCAGGCTGTGGTTGGTGCCCGTGTGCTTTAGAGCTGCAGAGCTACCACTTCTCCTAGCAGCTGAAGGTGGGGCTCATGGCGGGGACTCCGGCACCCGGGAATGAGCAGGCTTCAGCATGTGAGAGGACGGCTGGAACCATCCCTAGAAAAGCAAGGCACTGCTAATGCCTGCCAATAATGGCCCAAATGTCGTGCCACCGGCTCTCGCCAGCTGGGGGCGCTAGGGAACCCAGAAGCCTATGGGCATCATGATGAGAAATCGCACTGAGTTCAGCCAGGAGTCCATTCTCACGTGTAAAAGACTGGAAAGACCAGGCCAGAGCCACTCGTTTGAAGGAACTACTAATGTAGCGGGGCAGCTCATGCTAATCAGACGAGACACTACCCTGATGAGTTCTGCTGGACAGTTTCTGTGGCCTCTCTCCCTCTGCACGTCTCCAAGAATAACATCATCCCAAGGACAAAACCCATAGGCTTGTGCACGAAGCATTTCCAGGGAAAGCTTCCTAGCTATGGAACTCCCTGCCTCAGGAGAGCAGGGTGAGCGCATGCTTTTAGAGCATAATGCAAGATATACCTTGTCTCACAGCGGTGGCATAGCAGCATGTCAGCTGGGGAACTTTCTTCCTCCTATACACACATCCCCTCACAGGAGGACCCTGTAAGAACCCCCACCAAGGGGGAATGGAGAAGATGGTCCTACTGGGGCAATGCTGAAACTTCGCTGTTGTATCTTCCCCTGGATGTTTTGGTGATTAGATCGATATATCTGCGATGGATGGATGGATGGATGGATGGATAGCAGGCAGTTAGATCATATAGAAACAAAGCTCTCAGGCTGCATGGAGACCTTGTGCAGAAGACAATGAGAGTTCAGGTGACTCCCCTGACATCTCCAGTCTCCACTGCCAGCTGCCCTGATCCTCAAGGATCTTCCTTAAGCGAAGATGACCTGTGGGCACAAGACACGGCCAAGTTACGGCAAGGAGAATGGGAGCCCCCTCTAAGAGCTGCTAGTGTGGCGGGCAGCAGCCTGGCTGCATGGGGAAGCCTAGTGCAGCTCAGAATGCACAAGAAGATCACAGAGACCCACTGGCTCCCTAAGCTTCTGTGGCTGGATGGAGATAGGTCTGTCCCAGATCAGGACCAGGCTAGTCTACCTTCTATTAGCTTATCTGGCTCTTTTTTGAACCCCATTGTACTTTTGGCCATCACAACATCCCATGACAATGAGTTCCATGGGTTGACTCTGTGTTGTATGAAAAAGTACATCCTCTTGTTTGCATTAAACCTGCTGCCTCTTAATTTCATTGGGTGACCCCTGGTTTTTGTATTGTGGGAAAGGGCAAATAACCCGTCTCCAGCCACGTTTTCCACACCATTCCTGATTGCATAGACCTCTATCAAATCCCCCTTAGTCGGCTCTTTTCTAAGCTGAACAATCCTAATCTTCCTAGTCTCTCCTCCTAGGGAAGCTGTTCCAGACCCGTGATTATCTTTGTACTTCTCGGAAGCTTTTCCAGTTCCACCACATCCTTTTTGAAATGGAGCGACCAGAAAAGTGTCCAGATAGTTACACACGGAACAACCCAGGGTGAGGCCCTAGATTGGCTCAATGACCAGAGTAACCAGCTTCTGCCACAAGGACACAGCACAAAGGGAAGGAAATGACACCCCGAGCCCAGGGAGGTTACTAGTATATCTGTGAATTGAGGCCAAGGCTCAGGGGTGGGGAGGGACCATATGTTTTTCTGATAAGCACATGCAGATGGAGGTTGGTGTGTGCTCTGCAATTATCTTATCTGGCTTTGCTAAATCAAGGAAATTGCAGCACAACTGATTTGTTGATTTTCATCTCTAAAGGTGCTAGTGTGTCTTTCCGTATCACAGCCCTCCCAGTGCCAGTGGCCCTGGTGGAACTTCCTGGCAGTGCCAGTGGCCCTGGTGGAACTTCCTGGCAGTGCCAGCCACACCTTCCTTGGTTTAATGTCCGTGACATGTGGCTTGCAGTTAAAGAGAGGATGAGGAATAAACCTGGCTCCCGGGGTCCACCGTAGCTATTTAAGGGAGCCAGAAAGAAAGCTTTCCCCTGCTCCGCTCAGGGAGAGTGGGGGCTGTGAAGCCGGCTGTTTATAAACAGGGCCTGGAGGAGCCTTGGCTCTGGGAGGGGGAGCTCGAGGGGGCTTGCAAAAAACAATTCCTGGAAGAGAAGGTTTATTTACTGAAGATAAACCAAGGGATCGCTGCCTCCCAGGCCAGCCCCTGGCAGCGGGCTTAGCGGGATCTGGCCTGCGGGCTCTGCTCAGCCAGGGCCAGGGAGCTGCCACATGCAATCAGGCCAGGAGCTAGAACGATACAGGCCAGGAGCACCTGGCCAGAGTCCCGGGGACGGCAGCTCCCCCCAGGTTTCTATTTTCTGGGCTTTCAAGTTTATCTAGTGCTGGGGGACGGGGCCCTGGAGATGGAGGTACAGAGCAGGGACAGCACGGTACAAGCTTCCCACCCCCACTGCTCCCTGCCCACGGGTCTCAGCCCTGGTGGAAGGGACGCCCTCAGGGCTCAGAGAGGAATCTGGGCCCCATGGCTCAGACAGGCTGCGGTTTCTCTGATGAGCTCCCAGTTAGCCCCTGGGGAGTTGGAGGATTCTGTAACGGAAGCACTTTCCCGCTGTGTGGGTAAAGCCTTTTGCCTCAGTTTCCCCAGCTGGAACCTGAGGATGGTGCGCTGTACAGTGCTTTGGGATCGGGAAGGAGTATTGTTCTTCAGGGAGCCCCTGGGTCCTGGGAGACACGTAAGCCACAGAGGACCCCTCCCATTGCAAAGGGGGAAGAGCCCCTCCCAGGGGGCCGCATTCCGAAGCCGAGCTGAGCCCACTCCAGCAGATTAAGGAGCAGAGCGGCACATTCCTGGGATTCCCAGGGGAGGGTCTTGGCTAGTCAGTGCAGAGCCCAGCTGGGTGGGAACATGCCTTTGGAGAGGTGTGAGCGCTGGGCTGGGTGGCTGGGGGTGGCTGGCTCCTGAAACCCACTTGTCCCTCTGCAAAGCCCACAGCTTCAGCTTCCCACAAAGGGCCAAAAATCACAGAGAGCTTGTTACAGTGTCAGCCAGCGTCCTTCATCCCGCTGCCGCGGGCGGGAGATGGCTGCATTGCCCTGCCAATTAGGGAGGAGGATGGGGGGAGGGGAATTCCCTGATAACAATCCCCACCCCCTCTCTGGAGCTTGCTATCTCATGCCCGCCAGAGCTGACCTATCCGCGGGGCTTGTAAAAATACCTCTGAAGAGCAACATCTGTGCCCCTAGAACTGCCCAGGCAGCAACGTGCCCCAGAGAAGTGCCCTGAACCCCCCATCTCCAGTGACATCAGCTGAATCCCGAGCTGTGATCACATCTGCTCAACCTCGCGTCAGGGCAATACAGACAGATCCCCAGCAAACGCAGGCCACCGAGGAGTGGGAATGTTCCGAATTACATGGGAAAATGCCTCACCGAATCCATCGATGTGCGGATACCACATGGACCGGGGCAGCCGCATAGGAGTTGGAAAATGATGATCTGTCATTCAATAGCACATGGGGCAGACCAGGGGCCCGTTGTGCTGGGTGCAGCGTAGATGTACATTGACACCCCCGGTCTGTCTACATGGCAGCTGGGAGGCGTGGTTCCCGGCTCGGGCAGACAGACGTGCACTAGCTCAGCCCAAGGCAGTGTGGCCATGGTGGGGCAGGCAGCAGGTGGCTAGTGTTTGAGTACGCACCCCGGGCTGGAGGGTGGGGGGAGGTTTGTCCCTGGGGAGCTAGCCAGAGCTGCCACCTGTGATGCCACAGCCACACTGCTATTTTTAGCCCATTAGCCCGAGCAGAGCTAGCCTGTGACTGCTGCCAGAGCTGGGAATTACACCTCCCAGCTGTGTAGCCAGGGATGGTCTCTGCCCCAGAGAGCTTGCAGTGCAAAGAGACCAGAGGGAAAGGGCTAGCTCAGTGGTTTGAGCATTGGCCTGCTAAACCCAGGGTTGTGAGTTCAGTCCTTGAGGGGGCCATTTAGGGAACTCGGGTAAGAGTCTGTTTGGGGATTGGCCCTGCTTTGAGCAGGGGGTTGGACTAGATACCTCCTGAGGTCCTGTCCGATTCTATGAAGGCCAGCAGCTGAGCAGGAAGAGAATACAGGTATCCAGAATGCTAGGGCCCTGTGCACGGGTCCTCTGCATGTCACTCAAAGCAGGCCAAGGGGCTCATGTTCCTCCCCACACGGTTGTGGTTCTGCTCCCCTCACTCATTCTTGCTTTCTGCTGCCTTGCAGCTGGGGGCTGCTCAGGTGAAGAGATGCCCTCCCCAGCTGGGGTCCCTGCCCCTCCTGCATGTCAGCACCACCCCCTGGCCCTGGTCCCGGGGCTAATCCCAAGGGAAGGGGGGATTCCCTGCTAGTCGGAAAGCAGCACAGGCCCCATGCCCAGCACAATGGAAAACCACCTCAGCCCCAGCGAGTCGGCTGGGCGGGCACCGGTTGGCTGCGGCGGGAGCACCCTGACTGCGGGGTTGCATTATGCCATGTGGGAGATGCAGCTGGTGTGTCCTTATCAGCTGGCAGCAGAGGGCAGGGCCGCGTGATGATGTGGGGCCCGTCGCCGATGGGGGAAAATGGGCTGTGACGGCATCCCATCACTTGGCCTTTTCTTGCTTTGTAGGATTTGCACTGGGGGATGTCACTTAGCCAGCCTGGAACCCTTTGGCACATAGGATATATGGATAGAATGTGACGGACGCAGAAAAGAAAAAGGTCCTCATGGTAGACGTCACGGTGCCCTTTGAAAACAGGTCACCGGCCTTCCACGAGGCCCGAGCCCAGAAGGCGTCGAAGTTCACCCTCGCCGGCCAAGACCCTGAGAGCCCAGGGCTACGAGGTCCAGATACACGCCCTGACTGTGGGAGCCCTGGGCTCATGGGACTCCCACAACGACCCTGTTCTGAGAGCGTGTGGAGTCGGTCGACGCTACGCCTGGCTCATGAGACAGCTCATGGTGTCCGACACCATCAGGTGGTCCAGAGACATTTATACGGAACCCATTACAGGACACCGTCAATACCACACTGAGTAATTGAGACCGCCGACCAGAGAAATAACCCACTTCCTTCCCTGACAAACCGAGGGACGCACCCCACCCATGTACTCATTCGCTACACTGATACTCCTTATACAGTCCATGGGTGGCGTGCCCGAGCCCACTTATCCACTGACACTTTAAAAACTCCCACACCCCAATCTGGGTCTATGCCAGTTATGTGATATGTATGTAACTCTTCACCCTTGCAACCGATACCCGTAAGCCCTCAGCACTCAAGCCTGACCCCAGATGTACAGTACCTTCCCTCTTAACTTGTGTCTATTTAATTTTAAACATTAACTTTAATAACATTTAGAATTATTGTTGGTGCTCCCTGACCCCATCGTAACACACAGGATTCCCTGCCTGCCTCAAGCACTGGCCCTTCCTTCTGACACAAGCCTACCCCCCTCTGGGGCTGATTCAGCATCAATGGAAAGATTCCCATTGACTCCAGTGAGGTTTGGATCAGCCCTATATGAAGCCTATGGGCCTGCTGCTGTGAGTTTTCCTCACTCCTAAGTGACGCAATGGGAGCGGAGGGGTGCTCAGTATGTCTCAGGATTGGGCCCTATAATTCTGCAGATCTTGGCATTTCACGCTGCCAATAGCCAGCAAAGTGTCTTATCAGAGAATCCTGTGGCACCTTATAGACTAACAGACGTTTTGCAGCATGAGCTTTCGTGGGTGAATACCCACTTCTTCAGATGCAAGTGAAGTGGGTATTCACCCACGAAAGCTCATGCTGCAAAACGTCTGTTAGTCTATAAGGTGCCACAGGATTCTTTGTTGCTTTTACAGATCCAGACTAACACGGCTACCCCTCTGATACTTGTCTTATCAGAGCAGCTCTCTGGCCCAGAACTTGCTGTTGACCCGGCCTCATATTTTGTTTTGTAACAAATGATTTCTGAGTTCAGTGAAGTGTTTGTGTTATAAATGGCCCCATTGTTCTGTGGGCTGCCCAGCCTTCAGGGGTCACACGCCGAAGGAAATTCATTTTGAGATGAAACTGAAGGGGGCGGAGGGGGAGGAACACGTTAATCAAGAGAATAAAAAATAATAAAGGAATGTAAAGCAAGAACCTCTCAGTAAGAAACTGGGATGTTTACAGGTAACTAGCAGGTGTTAAAGTCCTAGAGTGGACGAGACTAACTGTAGTTTAAGCAAGCGTGAGCTGACCGAGGTGAACTGGGGTTTATACCTCTGCTAGTTCACATGAGTTAAAACGACAACATCTCCACGAGGAGGTTCACCGGCGTTAGTTACCGTGGGTTAGCAAACACATAGGCAAAATACAGCTCCTGTGGCCATGGAACAGGTGCTGCTGCCGGCATTCTTGTTGGCCCGCAGGTATGGAGCCCACTTCAGGCAGGTTCAAATCCCGCCCAAGCCCCCAGTGCACTTGTGAAAACTGGAGGGAGGCAGCTGGACCTGTGGGTGTGGCCAGGTGTGGGGACAGCTGAGAGCTGGCCCTAGGTTACTCATTGATCTGCTGTGCGACCGTGGGCAAGATGCTTCATCCCTGTGTATCTCAATTGCCCTATCTGTACAATGGGGCTAATGAGACAGTCCATCGGCCAGCTGAAGCAGACGCCACAGGCGTGGTGCAGGGTTCGCTGAGCACAGGAACATGGGGACTGTCAGGCAGAGTCAAGGCCCACATAGCCCAGCGTCCTCTCTCTGACAGTAACCGGTGCCAGATGTTTCCGAGGAAGGGGGGAGAACCCTGCAGCAGCAGATGTAGGACAATCTGCAGCCATTTTAGTTCTCACCGTGACCTCGATTAGTCAGAGATTGGCTGAAGCCCTGAAACAGAAGGTTTAATATCCCTTCTGAAATGTGTTATCAGGAATTATGGCAACTTTGGATATTCTTGATAGCTATATAAATGTTCAGTCCCTCTGTGAATCATGTTATGCTCTTGGTCTCAATGACTTCCTGTGGCAATGAGTTCCATGGGCTAATTACCCATTGTGTGCCAAAGTATTTCCTTTATCTAGTTTGAATCTTACGCAGTTTAACTTCATTGACTGTCCCTTTGTTCTTGTGTTATGAGACAGGGAAAACAGAAGCTCCCAATCTATCATCTCTATTCAATTCATTACTTCATAGATTTTTCATCACGTCCTTTCTTATCTGTCTCCTCTCCAGGGTAAACAATCCCAGGCTTGGCAATCTCTCTTCAGAGGAGAGGTTTTCCAGGCCTTTGATAATTTTCATCACTTTTCTCTGAACTCCCTCCAGACCTGCGCTATGCTTCTTGAGCTGGGGTTGCTAGTACTGCACACAGCATCCAGCAGTGTTTTTTCTTAAGGCATGGCAATATTCTCCAGATTATTCGCCAGCCCATTCCTTGTACGGCCTTTTCCAACAGCAGCTGCGCATTGAGCAGAGGTTTGCACGGAGCTGTGTACAAGTTAGAACCCTGTACGGTGCACAAGCAGGTTAGAGCTCTTCCAATGTGCATTGCTTTGTATTTGTTGGCATTACATTTAGCTTGTGTCCTGTGTCTTGTCAGGCTGATCACGCCAGTCCCTTCCTGCCTTAACATCCATGAGCTGGTACATCTCAAGAACTCATCGATTCCACAATGAAAACCATCTGCAAGTGATGTTCTCCACTGCCAGTCAGACTGGTTCAGTTAGAAACTAAAAAGGACTTTGAAATCCCAGCCCTGCAAGCTAACCTGGGATCTGCAAATCTAACTGGACTCAAACTACGCCATCTACAGGCACAGGGTCTGCAAACAGGATCCAGCGAACAATTTCATTGCTACTGGGCCAAGAAGACCAGATTTCTGCTCCCTTTCCCATCACTGTATTGATGCTGCAGGGCAGAAAGAATAGAAATTTGGGTTTGTCAGTACCACAAACAACTAGATTTGCAGTTGGCTAAAGCCAAGTGTTCAGAAATCATGAGTCAGCACCCCTGCCCCAAATCATGAGATTGGCTTTAAAATCATGAGATTTTAGGACAATGATCCGTGTGATTGGTTTCTGAGCCATTAAGGGTCATATTTTCAGGCTTTTCTCCATAATTATGAGGGCTAGAAATGTATTTCCTTAACAAAAGCTGAGATTCTCAATTATTCACATGACTCCAGGAGCTGGGGTTTGAAGAGAAACACCAAATATTGTGAGCCTTGCAATCATGACAAGAGAGTTGACAACACTGTATTGACACTGGGGCAGGAACTGTCTTTGTTCTGTTTGTCCAGCCCCTACCCATAGGTGCCAACTTTCCTGGTGCCGATGGGTGCCCGTGCCCCCCCGCCTCTGGCCCCACCCCGACTCCACCCATCCCCACCCCTGGCCCTACCCCCATTCCAACCCCATCCCCAAAGTCCCCGCCCTAACTCCGCCCCCTCCCTGCCCCTATTGGATCCCTTCCCCAAATCCCCGCCCCGGCCCTGCCTCTTCCCCCAGTGCACCATGTCCCCCCTCCTCCCCCCTCCCTCCCTGCCCCGTGAATCAGCTGTGTCGAGGAGCAAGCTGGGAGGGAGGGGGGAGAAGCAGGACGCAGCGGCGCTCGTGGAGGAGGCGGAGGTGAGCTGGGGTGGGGGGAGGGGTGGGGCCACGGGGAGCTGCCGGTGGGTGCTGAGCACCCACCAATTTTCTGGAGCACCCACGGAGTCGGCGCCTATGCCCCTAGCACAAGGGCGTTGTGGGCCATGACCAGGGCTCCTCGGCCCTACCGTAATGAACCTAATCCATAATGTACAGCATCTAGCACTATAGAGTCCTGGGCCATGACTGAAGCTACTGCAGTAACAGTGAGATACACGGGTTTTGAGTGCGCTGGGCTTGTTTTTAAGGCATTTCTTTTCTGATTAGAACCAAGTGCCTGGGTAACAGACTTGTACTGCAGTATCATTAGCTTGCATCACCGTGAGCCCGCCTGGCCAAGTGATACTCAGTGCTGGCAGAGCAGCAGCTGTCAGCAGAGCCAGGAGGCCAGCGGCAGCAGCAAAACGCAAAAGCAAAGAGGAAGTGCTCTGGGTCCTGCCCTAGCGTTTTAATAGCACTGATAATGTTGCTAGTTAATTGGGCAAATAAACAAGCCTGGGAACAGCTGCTGTATTTTCTTTTTGATTAACACATTTTCTACAGCATGAGGTGACCCCCTCTCCCCCGATAGCCACTGCAGATGTGTTATGATTAGTTAAGTGCCAGCCATGCACTCAACACTGCACACACCAGAGGCTGGGATTGGGACCCTGTGTATTCAGCAATTTCAGGTATGGGGTGTGCTCAGGGAGCTAAGCAGGCCCTAGAAAAACCTAGCCCTTATGGTAGCAAGGAGAGCTTTCAAAATGGGACCCGACTGCTAATTGATAAATCGGTGTCTACATGAGTCTGTGGACAGCAGAGGCAATAGCTAAGAGCTGGGACCCGCCCATTCATCTCAATGGGTAGTCAACTCTGAAACCTAATTTCAGTGGCAACACTGAGAACTACACCTCTACCTTGATAGAACGCGACCTGATATAACACGAATTCAGGTATAACACGGTAAAGCAGCGGGGAGCACCGTGCCCTTTAAATCACCGCTGGGGAAGCCAGTCCAGTCTGTACGCCGTACCAGACCAAACCCGATATAACACGGTCTCACCTATAAGGTGGTGAGATTTTTTGGCTCCCGAGGACTGTGTTATATCAGGGTGGAGGTGTATTTCCACTATCCAGCAAAAATGCTTCAAACTCCTCAGTCCCCGTGGACGGTTTGGAGAATTCACTATCATTTGAATTAAATGTTTTAGACAGAATTTTAAGCAGACTGGCCAGAATCCCCACAGGGAGCGCGGCAGAATCCAGGGACCAAACAGCAGAATTTAGGTACAAGTTACTGTGGAAATCACAGAGCTTTGCTTTGAACTACATGGCCCTAGTAGAGTCATGGGTAGCTGGGGATAGAATACATTGGCTTAGTGCATGTGGCTGTGGCTCCCCCTAGTGGATGGCTGTGGCAAAATGACAACTTCCTGGAGGTCTGTGTGTCGTGAACGCTGTGGCTTGGCTTCACCAGATTGCATCCACAAATAGATACCAGCCTGCTGCTGGTTCCCACTAGGAAGGGTTGTGCCTTTAGCTCAGGCAGTGGAGGGCTGTGGTTTTGGTGCCGGCTGCACGTCTGTAGTCACAGCTCATTTCAATGAGGCCCCCAGATGGGGAGACCAAGTGTGGCCACCCCCCGGCAAAGAGAACAATCGTCATCTCTCCACTAACATCCGCCGGCCTCCCCTGGAGCCCCGTAAGGTGACACAAATGAGGGGAAGGTGCTATGTGGTTTATTAGCTTCGTGTTTAGCCACCAACCAGCCCTGAGAAGACCATGAGCCTTTAGTCCCCAAACCAAGAACAGCTGTGCTCTTCCAGCTCGGCTGCTCTCTTCCTCTGGGAACAGAGGAGATGAAAGGGCCTCGCAAGCTGTGGGGTGAGGCTTTCCCGGCCCCCCAGGATCCGGTGGCCAGACAGCAAGTGTGAAAAATCGGGACAGGGTGGTGGTGGGGGTAATAGGAGCCTATATAAGAAAAAGCCCCAAATATCGGGACTGTCCCTATAAAATCAGGACATCTGGTCACCCTACCCCAGGAAGCAGCTGCTGCTGCGGCTTTGGATGTTGAAGCCAAGGCCTGGTTGTTAAATTGTGAAGAAGCAGATATGGGAAGGAGACGATTTTGCAATCTGAGAGTGTTTGGCCACCATCTGCTGGTGGGACCTGAGAGCTGCTGGAAATTAAATTCCAATTATACTGGTGCATGCAAATATATGTAGCTGATTTCACCCAGCTGGTTGTATTGATCTACTAGATGTGCAAATACACACAGATATGCTCAGAGTGCAAGTAAAAATGGAGGCCTAACGCTAGGCTCCTAAGTCCATATTTAGGCACCAAAATAAGATTTTGAAAAGTCCTGAACAACTCAACCTTATCTAGTTCCAAACCTTCCATCACGACTGAAATCTGACCCACCAAGGTCACGGTGATCTACCAGTGCTACAGGGTCCATATTTCTCCCTCAGATGGGGATAGAGGGAAATGGACCAGGAGATAACCGGCAATCAAGTTTTCCTGGAAAGCCGGCCTGGGAGGGTTGGGAGAGTGCTAGGATTCTTTTTTGAACACTGCAGGCATGTTGCTGTAGTTTGGTTTATGCATTTTTTTTATACTTACGTGTCCAGAGCACCTGGCAGGTGGGCCGATATGAAGTGAAATAAACAAAGAAATCACCATAGGCTCAGCCCTCAGCTCTCGTTTAGGGTCACAGCAATTCAACGGGAGATGGGCAGCTAACTTCCTGAGGCTCTTATGACAATCCCGTCCAATATGTATCATACTAAGCATCAAACATAGATGTGCATCTTTTTGCCCCACTGTAGCATTTGAAACTTCCACTTGACCAGAGTCCCTGGAACTTTGCCAATTGATTTGCTTTTTTCTTTCTGGGAACTGGCTGGAAATGGCACGTTAAGAGTTTTCCTGCTGGACTTTTCCAAGTTCTTTCTTTGCTGCTGCAACTTCCTAGTTACAGTTTAGGCAATAATCTCCCGTTCCCTTTCTTTTAAAGGTCTCTCTTTGATCTGGCTTTTCCAATCACTCACTCTGCACTCTTACTGCTGTATTTATACAGGGCCTAATCTCATCTGTGTTGGAATTGATGAGAGGCTTGTAACTGACTCTAAGAGAAGTTGGAGCTGGTAGATCAGGTAAAATGGTAGATGTCTGAATTGCAGCAGTGAAACAATGTATTCATGATGGCTCTATCTTGTTCCAAGAGAACAGTTCTGTAAGTATCTTGCAATACTTATGAGATTAAAGGAAATTGTGTCGATAAGGTGAGTGCCACTACTTCTCCCAATGTGAGTATTTCTGGCTGTATAACGCTTTACCACATGAAATCAGGAGGAAACCATGTCTTGCCTTCTTAAGACCATGTCTTTTCCTCAATGAAGGCAATGACATTTTGGCTTCAGAGCCCTCCTTCCCCCTTGAACTTCTAATGAAGAAAGTCGCTTATGAAATGCAACCTCACATAGGGGAGAGAAGAGTCTACAATCCTGCCAAAACTAAACTGGAGTTAACGTTCCTGTGCTTGGCACCTAAACACCACAGTCACTAGCTAACGAGAGGGGGAAGCCAATAGATTAGATAGATTTTAAGGCCAGAAGGCACCATTATGATCATCTTTCTAGTCTGACTTTCTGTATACACAAGCCGGAGACTCTTACCCAAGGATTCCTGCAGTTGAGGCAATTCTTTTTCCCTACTCTGTAAGTGACTGGATTGCACCCAATGATTCATGGTCAAACCACAGCACATCTCTTAGAGTCATGCAGTCTTGATTTAAAGTCTCCAAGTGATGGAGAATTTTACCCCCTTCCAGGTTAAGCAGTTCCAAAGGTTAATTCCCCTCACTGTCAAAAAGTTGCATCTTAGTTCCAGTTTGAAGTTTTCTATCCTGACAGGGTCAGGCCAGATGGCTATAGGAGAGTGTTAGAAGGCAGATATATTAGTCCCAGATTAAGTAGATCCCTTTTCCCTGGGTAGGGTGACGGGGCAGTTCCAGAACAAGCAGGAACTTGCTGGAACCAATTAAGGCAGGCAGGCTAATTAGGACACCTGGAGCCAATTAAGAAGAAACTGCTAGAATCAATTAGGACAGGCTGGCTAATCAGGGCACTTGAGTTTAAAAAGAACCTCACTTCAGTTTGTCATGTGTATGTGAGGCACTGGGAGCTGAGAGTGAGAAGACATATTGCTGGAGGACTGAGAAGTACAAGCATTATCAGACACCAGGAGGAAGGTCCTGTGGTGAGGACAAAGAAGGAGTTGGGAGGAGGCCATGGGGAAGTAGCCCAGGGAGTTGTAGCTGTCACACAGCTGTTCCAGGAGGCACTATAGACAGCTGCAGTCCACAGGACCCTGGGCAGGAACCCGGAGTAGAGGGTGGGCCTGGGTTCCCCGCAAACCTCCCAACTCCTGATCAGACACAGGAGGAATTGACCTGGACTGTGGGCTCTACCAGAGGGGAAGGTCTCTGGGCTGTTCCCTGACCCACAGGGTGAATCTCTGAGGTGAACAAATCCGCTAATAAGCTCAGGACCCACCAAGATAGAGGAGGAACTTTGTCAGTAGGTACCTTTGTCACACGATCTACAACTTCCAGCCAGTGGATCTCATTCTGCCTTTGCTTGCTCGAATAAAGAGCCCCCTAAAATCTGAGATCTGCTCCCCACCTAGGTACCTACTGACAAAGCCGTCCCTTGGGTACAGTGAATTGGGGCAACTGCTCCGGGCCCCGCAGGCCAGACTGACTGACTGGCTGGCACGGTCGGTCCCAGAAGTGATGGGTTCGTCACTCGCCCGCCCGCCCCCCAGGATGACCCTGCCTACTGACCATGATCAAGTCACCTCTTAACCTTTAATAAGAATCTCTTCAGTAATAAGCTACATTGACCAAGATCCTTCAGTCTCTCACTACAAGACAGGATTTCCAGACTTCGGATCATTCTAGTGCCTCATCTCTCAACCCTTCCCAATCTTCCAGCATCTCTGGGAAAGTACAGGTGAGCACTGACATGGCGCCCCGCCATGGCCTCACCAATGCTGCCTACAGAGGGAAACGCACCTGCCACTCCTCCTGCCGGCACAGCGAGCTAGCTAGAGACAGAGAGAAGTAGCTTTGTGCCCGAGTACATTTCATACCGTGGGCAGGTTTTTTACATATTACAATTTATTTTTGTAGCTTCAACACCGTGCTAGGCACTTTACAGGCACACATGAAGATAAGGCCCTGCTCCCACGAGCGTACAAGCTACCACACGGCAGAGGCCACAGCTCCACCACGGAGAGGAGTCCGCAGTACATGATGCTTGGGGAAAGGCCTGTGCGTAACCCTGTTCTGCCGGTCACTGGGGCGGGCACACCAGGCTTTGTGGCACTCGTTCATTAAGAGTTGCTGTGATACCGAAGTGGGAGGCCCCTAGTACCTCATGGCCAGAGGTGAAAGTAAGCCGGGACGCCCCGGTACGATGTACTGGCAAGGCTGCCAGTACCAAGGCTGTACGGCTTCCCCTGGCGGCAATTTAAAGGGCCTGGGGCTCCCAGCAGCGGCTGAAGCCCCAGACCCTTTAAATTGCAGCGAGAGCCCAGCTGCCAGAGCCCTGGGGAAGCGGCGGCAGGGCTCGGGTGACAATTTAAAGGGCCCGAGGTGCCTGCCGCAGCTATTGCCCCGGGCCCTTTAACTTGCCCCTGGAGCCCTGGGGTAGTGGCGGCGGGGCTCCAGCAGCTATTTAAAGGGTCCGGGGCTGCAGCAGCCGCTTCCGCCCCGACTCTCTTAATGGCTATCCATGCGTCTCTGGAGCCCAGCCGGTTCCATTGCCTGAGGGGCGTGGGGGAACGGGTTATCAGTAAGGCAGGGATGGGCGCGAGCCCGGCCAGTAGGGGCAATCCCCCCAAGATCTGAGCCCTTTCCCACACACCCGTTATGCTGTTTGGGACCCCTCCCTGAGGAAAGCCTCGTGGTGAGAGTCGGTAACCGGCTTGGATAGCCGGGCAGATTGCGGAGGGCAAACCCCCATCCCTTTTGGGGTGGGGGATGGAGCTGGGCAGCCCCAGCGTAGCTGCCTCTCTGGTAAAGGTAGCTTTGCCCCAGGTATGGGTTAGCTTCCCCCAGTAAGGGTTAGTTTTCCCCTGAGAAGGGGAAATCTTTTAAATATGGAAAAAAGTAATTTATATTTTTATACCGGAGTGGCGCTGGACTGGGTTAACAACACCCCGCCTGTCGGCTTCGAGGCCCCGGCTGACAGTGTCAAATATATTAGGGGTGTGATTAGGGTTGATGGACCCATGGATAAGACTGTTTGGAATGAGACGATACCTCGGGAGAATGAGATTTGAAACCTCTCAATGGAAAAGAAAAAGGGAGTTGAGGAAGATGAGATTATAGGTAAGGACCAAGGTGAGGAGATTTTATCTATTTTACCTTTGTTTTTTTACAAAGGACACTTTTAATAATTTATCTATGGACAATTTTAATCCAGATTTTGAGTATTTAAGTACATTTGACGATCTGTATTTTAAAGAACTTGGGCATTTTAATATTAATTCATCAAATGTTTTTAATTTTAATATTGATTCATCAATTTCTCTTACCTCCAATATGGATTTTAATGACAGTACTGGAAATCACTCAAACATATCAAAAAGTAGTTCATGGGAAGATGGGCTTTTCTATTTGGAATACCCTGTTGATAATTTTAATTGTCCCATTTGCCCTCAGATCTTACCAGCATTTGGTAAATGGGTGAAACATATTAATGTTGCTCATAAACGTAAGGCCATAAGAGTAATATGTCAGAAGTGTGGAAAGTCCTCTCAATATCATATCATAACTTGCCACTACCCCTAGTGCGAGCCCAGGGAGGTAGATACCCCGGCAAAAAGCCGTACCTGTTCTGTCTGAGGGCTGGCATTCCATACCCAATCGGGATTAAGCCAACACCGCAGACACAGGCACCTCGCCATTAGGAACGAACAAAGGAAGGAAGAGATAGCAGCAAAAAGTAAGAGTAGAGAGGTATCTTCTCGATCTCGTATCTGGACTAATGAGGAGATCAAGCAGTTTATACAATTAGAAAATAAATACTCAGGGGAAAGGAATAGAAATAACTGTATAGAAAGTGAGCTAAGGACTAAAACTAACAAACAAATCTCAGATAAAAGACGAGAACTGGCAAAGAAGGAAGTGGTGATAGTTGGGTGTAGGGATGAAGAGAGAGAGGTAGAGTAATTTAAAGAAAATATATTAGAAACCCCTCCCCCAAGAGAGAGAATCTTACCATTGAAAGGATCCAAATATGGATCAAGTGGAAAAAATCTGTAAGTGGGGGAAACATGTTTTTCTGATATGTTCCAGTCTATGCAGCCGATGAAGTGGGCTGGAGCCCACGAAAGCTTCTGCTCAAATAAATGTGTTAGTCTCTAAGGTGCCACAAGTCCTCCTTTTCTTTTTTTTTTTAAAGTGGGGAGGAATGGGAGATAGTAAATAGCCCAGGGGAGACTGAAATGCTATTAAAGGAGAATCTAACAAAAGCACTTGGATGGGCTATGTTAGAAAAGCCATGTCATTCATTAGTTGGGGAAAATGTTAACAGGAATGAGGAACAACTAGAGCTGAGAAAAAAGGGGGAGAGAGGGAAGATAGGAAAGGGAGATAGAAAGAAACAGTCCAGTGCTATTAGAAAATATGCCACCAAGAAGGCAAAACTTAAGTTTTATCAACAGTTATTTGATTAGGACAGGAGAAGATTAGCCCAGATTATAATGGGGGAGCTGGACAGAGCTAAGTGCAACATCCCCAGGAAAGAAATCGAGAGGCATTATGCTGATCTACTGGGTAAAACTGGACATGGCAATACTGCAGGATGGCCTTCACCCATCGAGAACGCGGATACTGATCTATTAATGAGTCCAATCTCAGTGGATGAAATTAGAGAAGTATTAAGGGAAATTCGTAAAGATAGTATCCCTGGCCCAGATACAATGAAAGTGAGTGATCTATGGGATATTTTTAATTTAGACTCCTTGATTCGCACTAAATTTTTTAACATATGTTTTTTAAATGGACAAGTCCCCGATGATTTTAAAGAAAATAAAACAATTTTAATTCCAAAAATGCAAAATGAGGAGGAATTGAAAGAGTTAACCTCTTGGAGAGCATTAACAATTGGATTGGTATGAATAAAATTAAATACCAAAAAGATTAATGGCTGCAGTTAAAATATGCAATAGGCAAAAAGGATTTATTTCTGCCCCTGGTTGTGAGGAGACTATTGCTATTCTAGATCATTTGATAAAAGGTGCAAAATGTAATGGGGATGAATTAGCGATAGTATTTGTAGATTTTGCTAAAGCATTTGATTCCGCGGGGCATGGACATATTATGGCTGGCCTTAGAAGATTTGGAATAGCTGAGCATTTTATTGGAATTATAAGGGACTTATATGATAATTGTCCCACAAGGGTGTGGGTGGGTGATAAATGTACTGAGTCTATTTTAATTAGGAGTGGGGTCAAACAGGGTGACCCCCTTGTCTCCTATTTTATTTAATATCGCTATAGATCCCCTTTTAACTAGATTAGAATTAGAAGGACGTGGATTTTATGCACAGGGTAATAGTGTCACGTCGCTGGCATTTGCCGACGACGTGGCAATTTTAAGTAATTCGTATCAAGGGATGGTTAAAAATTTGGGTATTTTTGAGTGCTTCTGTAGCAATACTAATCTTCGTATTAATGTGAAGATGACAAAAGGTTTTCACATTTTATCAAAATACAAAACTTACGTAGTGAATCCAAAAGATAATTGGAATATAGGGACGGAGAAAAATGAGTACGTTCAACCGGGGGAATCTGAAATATATCTAGGTGCAAGAATAGATCCCTGGATAGGGATAGGAGGGTTGTCACTCAGGGAGAAATTTAATGAATGGAGTGAGAGTTTGATTAAGGCCCCCATGAAACCAGCTCAGAAATTACTGATTTTACAAACATTCATTTTACCAAGGTTATTTTATAATCTACTTTTAATAGAACCTCCTTTTATCTTTTAAATGATTTGGATATTTCAGTCAGAAAAATAGCCAAACAAATTTTACATCTACTGCAATGCACCACTGATGGATTATTTTATTCAAGAGGGAGGGATGGAGGTCTTGCACTCATGAAGTTTAGTATACAGATTCCAAATATGTTAATTCGAAAATGGAGGCGACATATTGTCTCCAAAGATAATCGGATAGATCTATCTTATTTATATGCCAGAAAAAATCTAACAGATAAGATATTGATGGTTAGTGCAGCAACACCCCATCCTAGAAATGGAGAGAAGAATTTTTAAGATGGTGTGAGTTGAGGTGTCAGGGAGTAGGAATAAAGTATTTTAAAATGACACAATTAGCAATTCAATTTTTAAAAATTCTAGTAAGAGTAAGTCGTCTTCATATATTGCAGCACTTCAACTCAAAGCAAATATTTACCCCACTAGGGAGACGTTAGCGAGAGGAAGAGGGGGAATAAATGCTTTTTGTAGGTCGTGTGGTAAGGTGCGAGAGACGATACCCTGCATATCTGATCAATGTTATAAAACCAAGGATGCAAGAATTAAAAGACCGAATAGAGTAGTATCTGCAGCTCTAGATAAGGTTGTTAAATTAGGATGGAAAGCATGAGCAGAACCCCATTTAAGAAATAGCAGGGGAGAGCTGAGAAAACCAGATATTATATTTACTAAGGGTGATATGGCAGTGGTGGTAGATGTAACAGTGCGCTGGGAGGATAACGCTGGGAGTTTGGAGCAAGTCCATAGAGAGAAGGTGGCTTATTACCTCGAATTAGAGGAAGAGATCAAAAACTTAACAGGTGGTAAAAATATCCACTTCTTTGGCCTCGTTCTTGGGGCGCGTGGCAAGTGAAGCGATGGAAACACTGATCTGTTGAAAATATTAGGAACTGAGAGAGGCAAAATTTTTAAGGAGAGTATTTGTAGACTTGTTTTATATTCCACAGTCGACATGATAGCTATGTTCAGTGACAGGTAAAGATCCCGGAGCCCCCATTCCGTGTATTTTACTAAAACTAAATTTTAGCTATTTTGTTTCCATATTTTAAACTTTGGATTGTTGGTTTTTAATACCTCTATATCCATTGCTATCTGTCCCTTTATAGAATGGGTTTAAATATTTATTATAAATACTTAATAAATGGATTATAGCCTATTTTAAATTATCATTTTATTTTTTACTGGCTTTGGATGCGGACTGGCCAGTTAGAGTAACCAGGAAGGGCAGTCACACCTGTACATAAATAGCCGCCAGAGCCCCGCTGCCACCTCCCCACGGCTCCGGCAGCAGGACTCCGGGGATGATTTAAAGGGTCCAAGGTGGTAGCGGCTGCCAGAACCCCAGGCCCTTTAAATTGCCGCCCGAGCCTCCGGCTGCCGCTGCTACCCCGGGGCTCCGGCAGTGCGGCTCAGGTGGCGATTTAAAGGGCTCGGGGCTCCCACTGCCGCTACCCTCAGGGCCCTTTAAATTGCCACCTGAGCCCTGCTGCTGGAGCCCTGGGGTAGCGGCAGCGGGGCTCTGGCAGTGATTTAAAGGGCCTGGGGTTCTGGCCCCCCTGCTGCTGCTACTGCAGCAGAGCCCCGGGCCCTTTAAAGCTCTGCCAGAGGCCGGGTCCCCTCCAATGGTGATTTAAAGGGCCTGGGGCTGAGGTAGCAGCAGCTGGAGCCCCGAGCCCTTTAAATCACCCAGGGCTCCCAGCCGCCTCTGCAGCTGGTAACTCCAGGGGTGATTTAAAGGGCCTGGGGCTCCCAGCTGCTGCTACCACAGCCCCAGCCCTGGGCCCTTTAAATCCTGATTTAAAGTGCCGGGGGATTTAAAGGCCCCGCCTCTTCTGGTTGAGGCCCCGCCCCCTCCTAAGGACTCCGGAGTACCGGTAAGTCCTTTAAGTTACTTTCACCCCAGCTCATGGCAGCAGCAGCAGCAGGGCGCAGCCAGCGGGCGGGTGCCGTGGAGCAGGGTCAAGCACTCCTGAAGTCCAGCTGTCGCGTTTTGGGGCCTCACAACCACCCCACACAGCAGGGCCCTGCCCTTATCCCCCCATGCAGCTGGGACCTACAGCCAGAGACTGGCCCATGGACCCACACAGTGTCTGCAGCAGAGCTGGGAACTGAGTCCAGGTCTCCTGGACCGCCCCCCACTCACCCTCCCACAATCCTCTAATTAATAAAGCCAGAGAGAGGAGCACTCTTCTAGAGCCTGGGTGTGGGGGAGCCACACAATGGGCCAGCTGGAGCCACTGGGTCCGTGATTTGGATACATCCAATCAGTGATGAGCTGCCAAAATATTAACAACCAGTTCCCTCCTCCTCACCTCACGAGGGGGTCGGGGGGGTCATGCCCCATCCAACCCCCCATGTTTTTTGACACCCCCCCCCGGGACCCATGACCCATCCCCCCCTTCCCTGTCCCCTAACTGCCCTTTGCAGCCCCATCCAACCCCTCCTCTCATTCTTGATGGCCTCCCGGGACCCCTACCCCATCCAACCACCCCTTCTCTCTGTCCCTGAGTGCCCCCACCACCTCATCCAACCCCTGCTCCTTCCTGATTGACCCCCAGGACCCTTGCCCCCATTCAATCCCCCTGTTCCCTGCCCTCTGACTGCCCTGACCACTATCCACCCCCCCACAATCCACCGAACACCCCCTCCCTGCTCCCTGCCCCCTTACTGCACTGCCTGGGGCCGGGAACGGGTCCGCTCCGCCGGGACCTCAACTGGCGCCACGGGGCCCGACTCCCCGGGCCGGGCCGGCACCGGGGCCACGGGGCCCGACTCCCCAGGCCGGGCCGGCACCGGGGCCGGAGCCACGGGTTCCGAGCTGGGCCGGGTCCGAGCCGCACAGGCGGGACCAGCCCGAGCCAGGGGTGCTTGGCTGGGACCGGGCTGGGGCGCTCGGCCGGGGCCAGGGGGAGCCGTCCCGCCCCGCACTCGGCTTACCTGCCTGCTGCTTTTTTCAGGCTTCCCGCGAACATTTGATTCGTGGGAAGCAGGGGAAGGTGAGGAGGAGGGCGGAGCATTCAGGGGAGAGGGAGAGGTGAGCTGTGGCCAGGGGCCGGGTGGACAGCTGCCCGAGCCTTTGTTAAATTTAAAAGCTTTTTAGAACCGGTTGTCCTGGAACAACCGGTTCTAAAAAGGCTTCTAAATTTAACAACCGGTTCCTGTGAACCGGCTGGAGCTCACCACGGCATCCAATGGATTTCAGCCCATATCAGGACAAGGGACAGTCCAACCCCCCCCACATGTGGCAGATCCCATTTCCTACAGGTATCTCTCATGCTCCGCAAGATGGTGGAGACAGGACGAGGAGTGGAGGTGGCTACCGCTCCCACTGCCCTGGAGCAACACTAGGGAGGAACGAGATCTGAAGTCAAGGGCCAGAATCTGCTCCCAGTTACAGCAGTGTAAACACCACAAAATTCAGTAGAGTTGCTCAGGATTTACATCCGTGTAACAGAATTTAGCCCCAGGAAAAGTTCTGACTACGGCATGACAAGAGGGTTTGAGATGTCGTAGAGAAAAACGCCTGATGGAGCTGGCTGCGTGTGGTGAGAGGGAGCTAAAACGCCTCTGCACAGCGCCAGCCACACTTCCAGGAAGGAGCCGATGGACTGTGACTCTAGCACCGGCACTCGATTCCCCAAAGGGGACTGGCCAAGGGAGGGATCACAGCCGAGCCCCCGCGAGCTAGCAGAGAGGTGCACAATGTGCGCATGCAGCGCCCTCTGAAAGGGTGGCGCTTAGGGAAGCGCAGCTCCCATATCACAGTCTGCACAGGAACGCGGGGCCGAAGCTGCAGAGAGAGCTGGTGAGAATGGCAGTTGTACTCTGAGGAACATGGGAAGCTGTGCTTTGAGCTCTCACAGCCCCCTGCAATGCTCAGGACCTCCCCGCAGAGGGATCTTTGCAGCAGTGGGTACAGGTGGGTCAAATAACTGCAAGTACCAGAAATGCCCCATGATGTTAGTATGAGATCGCCCTCT
This sequence comes from Mauremys mutica, assembly GCF_020497125.1. Lineage (NCBI taxonomy): Eukaryota > Metazoa > Chordata > Testudines > Geoemydidae > Mauremys > Mauremys mutica. Next base: position 29,603,065 of record NC_059087.1, read on the forward strand.
AGAGGTGGCGCTGTTACCTTGCTTGTGCAAAGTACCAGTAAGCAAGGCACCCATATAGCTCCTCCTTTACTCTGACGTGTGTTGCAGGGTGGCAGCAAAATGGTTTGATCTGAGTATTTGGGGCAGGAGTGGAAGCGAGAAGAGCATCATCGCTCCAGTACCCTGCCTGCAGCTGTGAGTTATCGCTATCCAGAGGGCTCAGCTAAGGGCTGCTGCGAGTCCCAGCACTTCGACCATCCTGACTCCGTGGCACTGACATCCTCCACCACAATGTTGCATGAACATGTTGGTTTCCCCCCAGCAATGGAGATCTCCTGGCATGTTTAAGGCTGACAATGCAGTGTGAGGGGAGCAGGACTGGAGCACGTGAGCACCTTAGTCCCAGGGGCACTGGAGCAGCTACTCATTTAGCAATAAGAAGGCACAGAGTCAGCAGCCAGACGGGGCACTGGAGTCCCGGGTTCTAGCCTGCTGCCCATCACTGAAGTATCTGAGCACCTTCAGGAAGAGACGTCCTACTGGACCTACTGCGAACTCGTTGCCATGTGTGTGTCTTTCCTGGGCTCCCCAAGGGACTCTGACTCTACAGCCCTTCCCAGGCCTTTCCCGCGTGGCTCTGCGACTTCAGCCTGTGCGTGAGGCTCTCACGTGCTGGGTTCATCAGCTGAGCTCCTCTCCTGCTTCGGGCTCCCAGGTGCGAGTGCTCCCCCTGAATCGTGCTGCAGGCTCGGGGGGCTTACAGGGTCTCTCTGCCCGCAGCCTTGCTTGGGCCTTGCTGGGGTTGCCTCCCCTCGGAAGGCTTCTGCCCATCCAGCCGGGCTCTCCTGCGTGCGTGGGATCTCTGGTGTTGGAGAAGGTCTGCGCTCTGGCTGAAGCTCTTCTCGCAGTCAGGACAGCGGTAAGGTCCCTCCCCGGTGTGGAGTCGCTGGTGCTTAAGAAGGGCTGAATTCCGGCTGAAGCTCTTACCACACTCGGAGCATCTATGGGGCCTCTCCCCGCTGTGGATCCTCTGGTGGCTCGTATACTGCTGCTTGCAGCGGAAGGTCCTCTGGCACGTGGGGCATCGGTAGGGGTTCTCCCCCGCGTGGATCCTCTGGTGCCACATGAATTCCTGCTTGTAGCGGAAGCTCTTCTCACAGCCCAGGCACTTGTAGCTCTTTTCCCCAGCATGGCTCCGCTGGTGCCATGTGAACTCTTGCTGGTAGCGGAAGTGCTTATCGCAGGTGGGGCATTTGTACGGCCTGTCGCCCACGTGGGCTCTCTGGTGCCAGGTAAATTCTTGCTTGTAGTGGAAGCTCTTCTCACACTCGCTGCACTTGTATGGCCTCTCCACTGCGTGGGCCCGCTGGTGCCAGACCAGCTCCTGCTTGGAGCGGAAGCTTTTCTCGCACCCACTACATTTATGGAGCCTATCACCAAGGTGGGCTCTCTGGTGCCACATGTATTCTTGCTTGTAGCAGAAGCTTTTTTTGCACTCGGGGCATCTATACAGTCGCTCTTCTGGGGGGATTCTCTGGGGCACAGGCCGGGCTGGGCTTTGCTCACAGCGAGTGCACAGACCGGGGGTCTCTCCTGGGGGGATTCTCTCGGACAGAGGCTGGGCTGGGCTTTGCTCACAGCGAGTGCACAGACAGGGGGTCTCTCCTGGGGGGATTCTCTGGGGCACAGGCCGAGCTGGGCTTTGCTCACAGCGAGTGCACAGACAGGGGGTCTCTCCTGGGGGGATTCTCTGGGGCACATGCCGGGCTGGGCTTTGCTCACAGTGAGCGCACAGACCGGGGGTCTCTCCTGGGGGGATTCTCTCGGACAGAGGCTGGGCTGGGCTTTGCTCACAGTGAGCGCACAGACAGGGGGTCTCTCCTGGGGGGATTCTCTCGGACAGAGGCTGGGCTGGGCTTTGCTCACAGCGAGCGCACAGACCGGGGATCTCTCCTGGGGGGATTCTCTCAGACAGAGGCTGGGCTGGGCTTTGCTCACAGTGAGTGCACAGACCGGGGGTCTCTCCTGGGGGGATTCTCTGGGGCACATGCCGGGCTGGGCTTTGCTCACAGTGAGCGCACAGACCGGGGGTCTCTCCTGGGGGGATTCTCTCGGACAGAGGCTGGGCTGGGCTTTGCTCACAGTGAGCGCACAGACAGGGGGTCTCTCCTGGGGGGATTCTCTCGGACAGAGGCTGGGCTGGGCTTTGCTCACAGTGAGCGCACAGACAGGGGGTCTCTCCTGGGGGGATTCTCTGGGGCGCGGGCCGGGCTGGTCTTTGCTCACAGTGAGCGCACAGACCGGGGATCTCTCCTGGGGGGATTCTCTGACATGCACTAAGATGAGAGCTTTCCCCACGGCTCCCCTTGCACTTGGGGCACATGGAGGGCTCTGCTCCCATGGGGGTCCCGCCGTGACCGCCTGCAGCTGGCAGGTGAGTGAACCATTTCTCACACTGGATGCATTTATACAGAGTCTCTGCAGGAGTGAATGGCTGGGGAGCCAGGACGTCCAAGAGCCAGAACCTGTCCTCAGCCTCACATGGGCGTCCCCCAGAGAGTTCAAAGGGAGCCGCCTGCTCACATCCCAGGCAGCGGCGTTGCCAGGTGGCTGCAGTGAACCCGCTTTGCCAAGGAGGAGGTGGCTCCACTCCACTTCTGGCAGAGTTTCCCTGATGATCTTCTGAGCTGGACTGAGCCTGACAGGCTAATTCCCTGTCCGAGCTCTGGAGGCCACGTTCTGTGGGTCCCCCTGCTAACAGCCTGGGCACTTCCAATCCCCTGAGAGTCTCCTGCGGATAAGTCTCCTTCTTCCTCCTGATCTCAGCAACTGCTGCAATGGAGAGAGAGAATCCAGATGTTATTTATTGCATGGGCTGGAGAGAATGGAAAGCTCCTGTGAATACGTTCAGCCTATAGTGCAGTTAACATAATTACAGAGCAGCAGTCAATGACATCATGGGTTTATTTTAGGGCTGTCAATTAACCACAGTTAACTCACGCGATTAACTCAAAAAAATTAATTGTGATTAATCGCAGTTTTAATTACACTGTTCAACAAGAGAATACCAATTAAATGTATTTAATATTTTGGATTTTTTTCTACATTTTCAAATATACTGATTTCAATTACAACACAGAATACAAAGTGTACAGTGCTCACTTTACATTATTACTTTTGATTACAAATATGTGCACTGTAAAAATGATAAACAAAAGAAATAGTATTTTTCAGTTCACCTCATACAAGTACTGTAGTGCAATCTCTTTAGCGTGAAAGTGCAACTTACGAATGTAGATGTTTTTTGTTCATAGAATCTCAGGGTTGGAAGGGACCTCAGGAGGTCATCTAGTTCAACCCCCTGCTCAAAGCAGGACCAATCCCCAGACAGATTTTTTGCCCCAGTTCCCCAAATGGCCCCCTCAAGGACTGAACTCACACCCCTGGGTTTAGCAGGCCAATGCTCAAACCACTGAGCTATACATAACTGCACTCAAAAACAAAACAATGTAAAACTTTAGAGCCTACAAGTCCACTCAGTCCTACTTCTTGTTCAGCCAATCTCTAAGACAAACAAGTTTGTTTACATTTACGGGAGATAATGCTGCCCACTTCTTATTTACAATGTCACCAGAAAGTGAGAACGGGCATTCACATGGGACTTTTATAGCTGTCATTGCAAGGTATCTATGTGCCAGATATGCTAAACATTTGTATGTCCCTTCATGCTTCGGCCACCATTCCGGAGGACATGCTTCCATGTTGATGATGCTCATTTAAAAAAAATGCGTTAATTACATTTGTGGCTGAACTCCTTGGGGAAGAACTGTATGTCTCCGGCTCTATTTTATACGCATTCTGCCATATATATATTTCATGTCACAGCAGTCTCAGATGATGACTCAGCACATGTTGTTTATTTTAAGAACACTTTCACTGCAGATCTGACAAATCGCAAAGAAGGTACCAATGAGAGATTTCTAAAAATAGCTACAATACTGGAGTGAAGATTTAAGAATCTGAAGTGCCTTCCAAAATCTGAGAGGGACGAGGTGTTGAGCATGCTTTCAGAAGTCTTAAAAGAGCAATACTCTCATGCGGAAACTACAGAACCCGAACCACCAAAAAAGAAAATCAACCTTCTGCTGGTGGCATCTGACTCAGATGATGAAAATGAACATGGGTCGGTCCGCACTGCTTTGGATTGTTATCGAGCAGAAACCATCATCAGCATGGAAGCATGTCCTCTGGAATGGTGGTTGAAGCATGAAGGGCCATATGAATCTTTAGCGCATCTGGCATGTAAATATCTTGTGGCACTGGCTACAAAAGTGCCATGCGAACACCTGTTCTCACTTTCAGGTGACATTGTGAACAACAAGTGGGAGCATTATCTCCTGCAAATGTAAATGAACTTGTTTGTCTGAGCGATTAGCTGAACAAGAAGTAGGACTGAGTGGACTTGTAGGCTCTAAAGTTTTATATTGTTTTATTGTTGAATGCAGGGTTTTGGGTTTTTTTAAAATAATTCTACATTTGTAAGTTTAACTTTCATGATAAAGAGATTGCACTACAGTACTTGTATTAGGTGAATTGAAAAATACTATTTTCTATACTTGGTTTTTACAGTGCAAATATTTGTAATAAAAAATAAATATAAAGAGAGCACTGTACACTTTGTATTCTGTGTTGTAATTGAAATCCATATATTTGAAAATGTAAAAAAATCCAAAATATTTAAATAAATGGTATTCTATTGTTGTTTAACAGCGTGATTAATCGCGATTAATTTTTTTAATTGTGCAATTTATCGTGATTATTTTTTTTAATCGCTTGACAGCCCTAGTTTATTTCATGACATTAACATTTTGTTTCTATAGCATTCCCATGAGATTGGACTTTCAGCCATGCACCAGCTGGAAAACTCCTGCCCAGTTTTATGTAGAAATTATGAGCAAAATCCTGGTTCCATTAAAGTCAATGAGAATTTTGCCATTGACTTCAGTGGGGTCAGGATCTCACCCCAGAACTACACCCTACTTGGCAATCTGCATGCAGAGGGCCCAAATCAGATCTACTGGACATGGGTCAACTTCATTAACATTAAAGCAGCTCCAGCTGCTTACACAAGGTCTGCCTTTGGCCTTCTTGGGTCAATACGGCTCACAAATGTTTCTGAAATCAGTCCCTAAGCTTTAAGGGTGAAGTCTTGGTCCTTTGGAAGTCAATAGGAATTTTGCTATTGACTGCAGTGAGGCCAGAATTTCATCCTAGATATCATTTCTGACCTGCTAATTGGATTCCTCTGATATTATGTCATAGCTAATCAGAAAGTCAATACAGTGTAACAAAGTGGAGGGAGACAGACAGAGGTTTGTTAAAGGGTTTCCATTTGCTTGAAGCGAATAAATAGCAGTCAGACAGGGCACTGATTGAGAGCCTCTGTCCTCCGCTAGGAAGGAGAGGAGCTCTCAAACTGTACCAATTTGGCAATTCGGTCAATTCTAGATCAGCTTGGGAAAGGGGTGGCTGTTCTCTGTGACCTTCTTTTGCTCCCAGCAAGAGAATGCCCTCTCCACTCCACTTCAAATTCCACTTTAGCAGCCTCTGCTTTGCTCCACTTCGCTCCCCAGAGCCGGTCACCCACTAGCAAGGGAAAATGAAGACCCCCGTTGCTATTTCCAATGGGAGTGGAAATATAGCGGTGGGGATGCATGGCTGACACTGGCCAAAATGATGCGCCAGTAACAACAGTTACTGCGTTTGTTACTGGGAGCAAAGAGGTAACGGCCAGCCCGCAGGAAGGGGCGGCTGGGTTCCACACACTCATTGTTTCTGAACACTTTGGAAATCGTTACTCACAGATGAAGTTAAAAGCTTTTCCATTCCCCGAGTCCTTGTGACCCTTGACACATGGCTCCTCCCCACGTTCAATCAGCCAGATAATGTCAGGTTTAGCGGCAGCATGTCCTGGTGATGGGAGAAGAGAATGATCTATGGATCCTAGGTACTTAGCTGGCCCCTCACAACCGCTGTGCAGCTGGGCAAGGTAGTTATCCCCATTTTACAGGTGGGGATGAGGCCCAGAGAACCCTGTGACTTGCCCAAGGTCCCCCAGACAGTCTGTGGTGGAGCAGGGAACTGAACTCAAGACTCTCACGTTCTAACGAGCGCTCTGACCACTGGACCATCCATCCCACCTAATGCGTAGCTCAGCAATTACTCACTGTCCTGTCAGCGTTTTAAAATTACACTCCTGATTTAACCCCAGCCCAGTGTATGAACTACCCAGGAAGGGAGTGAAGATCCACAGGCAAAAAAGCCTTATGGATTGAGATGAGCTGAACAACTCCTGCGAGACTCAGGTACCTGCACTTCCTGTAGAGGCATGAACGATACACAATGTGCCCCATGGCCTCAGCCATGAGCCCACTTACATCCGAACTTCTCCCTAGACACAGGAAACGTCTCCGTTCTGCTCCCACAATGGTACCACACAGCATGCAGGGAGCGCTCTCTATGGAGCCCTGCCTTGGGCAGAGCTTGCACAGCGTGTGCAGTGGTTATCCTTCAGTCACCAGCGAGGACCAGGATGTGTTGCAGGGGGAGTTTAATAAATGGAAGGACTTCCCAGTCAGGGAGTTCTCTGGTTCGTGCTTAAGGCAGGGCTCTTTGTTTCATGTAATCACACTACAGAGCATGACTTGAAGGTCTCTTATTTGGGGGCTGCAGCTTCTAATGCAGTGGTCCCCAATCTTTTCTTCTGGCAGGCGCCAGAGGAAGGACCATTGCAGCGGTGGAGCACCCGCCACAATGCCGCTGAATTTCGGTGGCGACGCCTCTCGATGACGCCGCTTACCGTCGACATGTGACGTAATCAAGAGGCATTGATGCCGAAATTCGGGAGTGACGCCTCTCGATGATGTCATATGTCGACGGAAAGCGGCGTCATCGAGAGGCGTTGTCACCGAAATTTGGGGGCGATGCCTCTCGATGACGTCATCTGTCGACGGAAAGCGGCATCATCGAGAGGCATCGCTCCCGAAATTCGGGGGCGATGCCTCTCGATGACATCACTTGTTGGCGACAAGGTTGTCATCGAGAGGCGTCCCCACCGAAATGCCGCTGAAATTCGGCGGCATTTCAGCGGGTGCTCTCCCGGGGGCCAGGACACAGGCGCATTAAGATGCCCCCGCGGGCGCCACGTTGGGCACCCCTGTTCTAATGAATGAGTGACCACTAATCATTACCCAGGGAGATCAAAGCCTCGTAGTTGTCCCTCATCACGTCCTTGTACAGCTCCTTCTGCCACTCCGCTAGCTCCTCCCACTCCTCCGCGGAGAAATAGACAGCGACATCATCAAATGTGACTGGAGCCTGAAACAGCAAATAAACCGTGATCAGCAACGTCTGCTTCAGTCACACCCTGACAGCAGCAGCCCTGGGGCCCGGCAGGGCAAGGAGAGCATTTCCTGCGTGTGTAACACACGCTGACAACACACGTTGCTGCTGGTGCCTGCAGGATGTGAATCCCCCGGGACAGCTCACACCTGTCACCGCAGGGCTCTGATGGGAACAGTGTGCAGTGGATGCAGGGATGGGGAGCAGCAGCCTGGCCTTTGTCTCGGTGGCGATTTCCTGCTGAAGCAGCACCCAGTGCCTCCCCGCCTAGCTGCCGTAGCCATGTGTTTGGATTAGAGACGTCAGCTGTTTGTTAGGCTCCACTGACTAGCAAATCCAACCTGTAATTCACACCAGCGTTTACGTCACTCCCAAGCTTGTCCCAGAGACTCGCCTGGCAAATGCAAGTTGCATACGGCTAGGTCTGGCCCATCGTTTGTCAGGGCCAAGAGGAACATTTCACTGTGACTCATGGGATGAGGTCTGGCTAGGAAACACCCATCAACAGCTCCACACGGCCACCAGGCAGGGAGCTGTTCACATGAAAGATGCTGTGGTTCATTAACGCAGGTGTAGGGCATTCATGATACATGCAGGCTGCATTATAATTCAGTCTTCAGCGCATTTTCTGTCATGTCATAGATAAATAGACTTTAAGGTCAGAAGGGACCAATATGATCATCTAGTCTGACCTCCTGCACAATGCAGGCTGCAGAATCTCACCCACCCACTCCTGTATCAAGCCCCTAACCTATGTCTGAGCTATTGAAGTCCTCAAATTGTGGTTTGAAGACTTCAAAGTGCAGAGAATCTTCCAGCAAGTGACCCATGTCCCATGCTGCAGAGGAAGGCGAAAACCCCCAGGGCCTCTGCCAATCTGCCCTGGAGGAAAATTCCTTCCCAACCCCAAATATGGCGATCAGTTAAACCCTGAGCATGTGGGCAAGACTCACCAGCCAGCACGCAGGAAAGAATTCTATGTAGTAACTCAGATCCCATCCCATCTAACATCCCATCACAGACCAGTGAGCATATTTACCGCTAGTAGTCAAAGATCAATTAATTGCCAAAATTAGGCTATCCCATCATACCATCCCCTCCATAAACTTATCAAGCTTAGTCTTGAAGCCAGATATGTCTTTTGCCCCCACTGCTCCTCTGGGAAGGCTGTTCCAGAACTTCACTCTTCTGATGGTTAGAAACCTTCATCTAATTTCAAGTCTAAATTTCCTGATGGCCAGTTTATATCCATTTGTTCTTGTGTCCACATTGGTACAGAGCTTAAATAGTTCCTCTCCCTCCCTGGTATTTATCCCTCTGATACATTTGTAGAGACCAATCATATCTCTCCTCAGCCTTCTTTTGGTTAGGCTAAACAGGCCAAACTCTTTGAGTTTCCTTTCATAAGATAGGTTTTCCATTCCTCAGATCATCCTAGTAGCCTGTTCCAGTTTGAATTCATCCTTCTTAAACATGGGAGACCAGAACTGCACACAGTATTCCAGATGAGGTCTCACCAGTGCCTTGTGTAACGGTACTAACACCTCCTTCTCTCTACTGGAAATACCTCGCCTGATGCATCCCAAGACCACATTAGCTTTTTCCACAGCCATATCACATTGGCGGCTCATAGTCATCCTGTGATCAACCAATACTCCAAGGTCCTTCTCCTCCTCTGTTACTTCTAACTGATGAGTCCCCAATTTATAACAAAAATTCTTGTTATTAATCCCTAAATGCATGACCTTGCACTTTTCACTATTAAATTTCATCCTTTTACTATTACTCCAGTTTACAAGGTCATCCAGATCCTCCTGTATGATATCCCGGTCCTTCTCTGTATTGGCAATACCTCTCAGCTTTGTGTCATCCACAAACATTATTAGCACACTCCAACTTTTTGTGCCAAGGTCAGTAATAAAAAGATTAAATAAGGGCAGGTCTACACTATGGGGGAAAATTGATATAAGATATGCAACTTCAGCTACGTGAATAACGTAGCTGAAGTCAAAGTATCCGATATCGAATTACTTACCGTCCTCACGGCGTGGGATCGACGTCCGCGGCTCCCCATGTCGACTCCACTACCGCCGTTCGCGTTGGTGGAGTTATGGAGTCGACATGAGCGCGTTTGGGGATCGATATATCGCGTCTAGATGGTTCTTCAACTACTTGGTGAAGAAATCCATCAGCTATCGCATCCAGGAAAATCTGAGCCCTATTATTTTTACTAGCACTTGTCCTCCAGTCTATATCTGGGAAGTTAAAGTCTCCCATGATCACACAATTCCCATTAGTGTTTACTTCATTAAAAACTTTAGAGGTCTCTATCCATATCCAAATCAGATCCCGGCGGTCTGTAGCACACCCCAAGCACTATCTCAGGGGAGGCTCTAGTAGCTTTCTCTCCCAATGTGATTTTTGCCCAGACAGACTCTGTCTTATCCATTCCATCCCTTCTTATTTCTTTACAGTTAACCTCATCATTGACATACAATGCTACTCCACCACCTTTGCCTTTATTTCTGTCTTTCCTAAACAGCACAGACCCTTCAATACCTGTACTCCAGTCATGACTACTATTCCACCATGTTTCTGTTATCCCTATAATATCCGGTTTCACTTCCTGCAGCAGTAGTTCTAGTGCCTCCATTTTGTTACCTAGGCTCCTCGCACTGGTGTACAAACATCTACTCAGGTGCAAACTATCCTCCAGTATTTTTTGTGGGGAGAGAGGAAGGGGGGAGTATTTTAGCCAGCACTGAATAATGCCTTGAATGAGCTGGGGTGGGATGGGGAAGACTGGCGTGGGGCTCAGAGGGCACTTACAGAAGGAACGTTGGCAGAGGAGCCTATGCTGCATGGGGAACATAAGGAGATGACACAATAATAACTAATAACACCTCCCTCCTGTACAGCACTTTTCAAAAGGAGATCTCCAAGCGCTTCACAACTGTTCGTGCAGGGGTTCTCAAACTGGGGGTCAGGACCCCTCTGGGGGCCATGAGGTTATTACATGGGGGGGTCATGAGCTGTCAGCCCCCACCCCAGACCCTGCTTTGCAGCCAGCATTTATAAGGGTGTTAAATATAGTTCAAAGTGTTTTTACTGTATAAGGGGGTTGGACTCACTGGCTCTCTATGTGAAAGGGGTTTTGAGAGTCCCTGGGTTAGTGTATTATCCTGACAGCCAGCCCCGCCCCCTGAGCCCGCCGGTGGGGCGGGGCGGTGGATGAGCCCATTGCACAGATAACAATTGAGGCCCAGCGAGGCAGGGGCTCGGCCCCAGGACCCGGGAAGTCCGTGGCAGGGCAGGAAATGGCCCCCAGAGCCAGCGCGGTGCGCGCAGCCCCGGCCCCGCGGCGGGCCCCACGGCAAAGCCCTACCTGAGCGCCGCGCGGCCCAGCCATGCCCCGGCCGGCCGGGGGCGCCTCTCATCGGGCAGCGGCAGGTTCGGTCTCTCGGCTGCAGCCTCCCCGCTGCCGGGCCCCACGCCACCGAGCCCGGCCCGGCCCGGCCGCCGCGCGGGAGGGGCGAGCCCAGCCGAGCCGAGCCGAGCCCGCGGCAGACGCACAAAGGCCGCAGCTGCCCCGGGCTCGGGGCGAGCTTGCAGCCGCCGCGCCGGAGGCTCCCGAGGCAGCAGTTCAGCCCCTGCGCGGGCCGCGCGTCTTCCCGGGACCCCGCCCGCCCGCGGCCGAGCCCAGCCCAGCCCGGCCCCGCAAACGCCGCGTCGTGGCGCCGCTCGCCGCGCCCAGCCGCTGCCCGGCCCAGCCTGAGCCCCCGTCCCCCGCTGGGGTGCGCCGCCCTCCGGCTCCGCGGGCCCAGCCACGGCGGGAAGCGGGGCCGGGGCAGCTGGCGCTGGGTGTGTCGGGGGCGAGTCACCGCCGGTCCAGAGCGGGACCCCGGGGGCGGGGAGCCCAGGGCGGGGGGGCACCTGTCTAGGGGAGCTCGGCAGGGGGCTCGGCAGGGCGGCGACCTGCTGCTGGGGGGTTGCTCGCTCCACTCGCACAGCTCTGCCCCGGGGCCTAAAGAGGGTGGCGGGGGGAGGGCGGTGCGGACCCGGCAATAAACAAACCCCCAAATTCTGAACGGTCCGCGCCCGCCCAGCAACGCCCCCCCCCCCTTCAGAGCGCTGCGAGCCCGGGGCCTTCCTGCCCTTCTGACGCCCAGGGGCGGCTGCTGAGCGCCGAGCCCCCGGGCCCTGCCTCCCGCTTTGCCGGCGCTCTGGCTAGTGAGCCATGGGGCGCTGGCCGGGCACAGGTCGGGGAGGGCAGCCCAGGGCCTAGCGATGCTGGCGAGGGAGAGGAGCCGGGTTCGATGCAGCCGGGCAGCCCTGGGCCACCATCCAAACAAGCCGGTCTGAGCTGGTCTCCCCCAGGCCCGGTCGGGCACAGGGTGAAATCCGGGCCCCACTGGGGAGTGTTGCTATTGATCTCAGTGGAGCCAGAGTGAGGCAGGAACCAGGGGCTGGGGTCTCCAGTGCTGTGCACAGTGGCGGATGGAAGCCAGGGGCCCCGGCCAACTGGGAGCCTCTGGAAAAAATCCACTGACGGGTGGGGTGGGGGAAGCCCACACACCCCAACCCTGCTCCCACGCAGCAGCGCTGGGTGGGCAGGGCAGGGCAGGACAGGGGAGGCCCCAGCACCCGCCAACTCCATCCCTGGCAGAAGCCACAGAACGGAGGAAGCCCCAGCGCCCCGACCCCGTCCCCGGCAGAAGCCCGACCCCACTTTCCAGGAGAAGTGCTGGGCAGGCGGGTCAGGGTAAGCCCTAGCTCCCTGACCCTGGTCCCCCGCAGAAGTGCTGGGCGTGGCAGGGGAAACCCCAGCACCTGGACCCCCGTTGCGGCCCTGGGACTGGAGGGGCTCTCACTCTCTGCTGCGGCCCCAGGGCGGAGGAGGGGGAAGAGCGGCTCCGGTCTTGGGGCCACAGTGGGGGTGGGCAGAAAGGCATGCAAATAACCCGAGGTGTTTTTTCTTTACTTCTCTTTTGTTTTGAAGTGGCAGGCTGATGGTCGTTATTCCTCTCGACCCAAGCACCCCCTTGTGGGTGGGCGCAGTAACACAAGGATTGCCGCCTCAGTTTCCCCTCTCAGGCCCCTTAAGGACTCGCCACAGCTTCTCCTGGGTTTGATATTACCCCTACCCAGGGCTGGTTTATTATCCCGACAGTGCAAACAATCCTCAAAAGGCCCAAGACACAGACCATTTATCTCACACACAGGGCATATAGTCCATAAAAGTCCTGAAACGCAGCCAAATGAAACATGTCGGCTTTCCTTTGGAGACCACCTGTTTTATGAAACAGGCACCCTAGCCCTCCTGGCTGGAGTCCTTCCCAGGTTTCTTCCTGGTTCCCAAGCCTCTGCATGGGAAAGACCAGCAAGCTAATCCTTTGGCTGGTCTCCTACCCCTTTTCCCGGGAACTTCCTCCAGAGACCTCCTCCCTGATCACCATAGTCTTCCTCTCATTTATTAGTCCCAGATGTCGCCCTCCTCTCTTAATGACTTGTGCTGGTACAGGGGGCTGATGCTGCTTCACTTAAAGGGGCCAGCCACCCTGTGACAATTATGATTATAATGTTGCTTATTATTTGGCGTAACATGTAGGAGCCCCTGTCTTAGACCAAGACTCTATTCTACAAGGCACTGTACAGAGCTGGTTTCTCCTGATTTTGCCAGAAGACCCTTTTGGAGGTTGACTGTGGCTCCCACTCCTTCAGTAAAGGTGTGCTGTTGAAAGCTGAACAGAGACTGTTTTTCTCCTAGAGGGTCACTAGAGTCAGGATTAAATAGATGTTGACAATTTGAAACAGTCTGACTAAAGATCCCCTTCCCCCTCTTAACCGCTCACCTTCGCTCTCTTGCCTCTTGTAATTTCGTTCGTTCTCCAGCCATCATCGAGTGGCAGGGTAGGGGAGACCTGCATTTCTAAATTCCCAAATAAAAACAAACAGAGAACAAAAAACCTTCCATGGGAAGGAGGTGAATTATTTCATACACACAAGGCACTTTGGACCAGAAAAGCACAAGTGCGAGACATTCTCATTATTACAACTGGCCGACGCTTTTTTGAAAATTCCAAATGTTGATGCCGTTTTTTTCAGGATAAATGTCTCTCTCTGTAGATGGGAGGCTGTCTGTGAAAATCTTCCGCCATTATCCACCCAGCTGTCACTGTTACTAGCGCGCCCATTGACTCTTATTCTATGGCAGCTATTGCAGATACTCGGGGGCTGGCGTCGTGGCATGTTTCCAGTCAAACATATCTTCCACCCTCCGCTTTTGTCTTTATTCTTCAAGACCAACTCACTGTTTATCTCTCAGCCCCTGCCCAAATAAATACTCCTTATTCAGAGAGCCCATCCGAGCCGAAACATGGTCTGTGGATATAAGGCAGAAATATCCACAGATTTGCAGGGCTCTACTAATTAGTAGACTCTTCGTCTCAGACCCCAATCCAGTGCAGCACTTAAGGACACGCCTAACTTTTACACATTGGAGCAGTCCCATCGAACGACTTGTGCGTAAAGTTAAGCATGCGCTTAAGTGCTTTGCTGGACTGGGGCATCCATAAGGCTGCAGGCTGTGCACTCCACAGTTACTTTGCAAGATAAAATTACAAAACATTATCTGCATATAGCAGCCCGGAACACTCTGTATAAACCAGCAGTCAGTGTGCCTTTATCAAATAAAAGGCCAATTGAGGTTTGCAGTGCTGGGTTTTTGCAGCTGGATTTTTTCCTATTGTGCAAACATCATATCTCCATCTCAGCTGTCAAAGGCTCCTCACCCAGGCAGTGTAGTTTGCAAGACTGATTATAGGGAGTCTCTTCCAAGCATGGCAATATCAGTCACAACAAGTTCTTTTCATTTCTAAGGACTGACATGAGTTTCATACCATGTCTTAAATGACGCACCCTTTGGAGGCACAGTTATAGCTCTAGGGCTGCGGTTGAAGCCAATGGAGTTAACGCCAGCAGAGAACGTGGCCTGTCGTTATTGTGAGTCCTGCCCCATGTGTCACAGGGTGGGGTCTCTCTTCCCGGCCTGTAAACTCCTGGTGGAATTATTTGCTGAGAACGTTCTTTGTTGTGAATTTAGCTCTGTCTGCAAAGTCGTCCCCCAACCTGCCACAATTCCCTACGAGTCTTTTCATTATTCTTACATGGAATCATTTGGACAACCAGTTCTTACCGCTGGGCTGCTCACAAACAGATCTATGTGTTGAGTGGAGCTCACACTGAGGTCTTACTCCCACCCCTCAGCTCACACCTGTGACTGCAGGGCTCCACTGCATGGACATGGGAGTCATCGTAGCAGCCTGGCCTCTGAGCAGTGTAGATTTCCCACAGTACTGACACCAGTGCTCTCCCCCAGTCTTCAGAGTTTGTACAGGAGACCTGAGCTGTGCACCAGACCCAGACACTGAGGGAGTTAAAACACAAGATCAACCCAAGCTCACATACCATGCTAACCCAGCATTGGTTGGATATAAGTAATAATGAATACGTTTCTGTTATGGGAAAGTGTGAGAAAGAATGGCCTAGAACAGACCCCGGATTTGGCCAGACCATTAGAAAGAAATATGCCTCTTAGCCGTCTGAGTCTGTGCTAATTGAAATAGGCCTGTCAGTTTACAAGGTCTATAGAAGCACATCCTGACACAAAAAAAGTGATAAGGTTACTGTTCAGGACAGCTGCTGTTACAACTGTTTTCCTGAACTCAGGGCTAAGATTTGTTAACCCCCACTCTTGCATTCTTATCTTGCTTGTTTCCTTTTCATATGTAACAAGTGGCATGAATAGGTCTGTTGGAGTCTGTCATGCCCCAACGATTTTAAAATGGTTATAGTAAGGAATGAATAGGTAATAAAATGTAAATGTAATAAAAAATATGTTAAGTAAAATAGAGTGTGATTGCGGTTGTATGTTTGGATGGGTAGTAAAAGGTTGAGGTGCCAGCCTTAGAATCATAATAAACGACACCACATCTGGAGGAAGAAAAGCAACGATGCTCCGACAGGACTGTTTGGCCGAAGAATGCACTGGGCGAGATAATCCGATAACCCTGAGGGCATACCGGACTCAGGGCTGGCTCTACTGTTTTTGCCGCCGCAAGCAGCGCACCGAATTGCTGCTGCGGACGGCGGGGGCAGTCCGTGTGCCGTTAGGGCGGCACGCGCATTTCCGCGGCGGTGGCAATTCGGCGGCAGCTTCCGTCTTCAGCTGGAAGACAGAAGCTGCGCCGCCACGGACAGCTGAACATAGAAGCTGCCGCCGAATTGCCGCCGCCGCTGCCGAAACGCATGTGCCGCCCTAACGGCACACGGACTGCCCCCGCCGTCCGCAGCGGCAATTCGGCGCGCTGCTTGGGGACAAAAACGCACGGACTGCCGCCCCTTGCTGAGTGCCGCCCCAAGCACCTGCTTGGAATGCTGGTGCCTGGAGCCGGCCCTGATGGACTCCACCCCGAACCGCCCGAAGGGAACCAAAGAACCGAAGAGCAAGATAACAACAAACTGTCATTGCTGTGCTATCTGCATGATTGATTATCACTTCAAACGTGAGAACAGCATGACGAGGCAAACCCCATAGACTTGTAGGAGGATGGATCCCTATAAAGACAGCCCCTAAAGACTGAGGACTTTGGGGCTGGTTCTGCAAGCAACTTTCAGGAGCATTGGATGCGCATCTGACAAGGCCCGGCTCCATCCTCGAGTCCAGGCCACCTGGCAAGTGACTTGGCACGAGCAACTTCTAGGCTGGTAACTATAATAACAACCTTGCAGAACTCGTGTGTGTGGATGGAATCAGTGTGTGAGTGAATGGAATGTTGTAGCTATAACTGATTACTTACCCTGATTCTTTCTGTATTCACAGTAAACACGGCGTATTGCATTATCCCCTGAATAAGATCCTGCTGGTTTTCATTTTCTAAGTATAACACATTCAATCTTTTAAACCCAGCTCAGGTTGATGTCCCCCAAAATGCTCAGGCTTTGATGAGTTTCATTGACAAGCTGAAAATGTCACTGTCCTAAATCAATATTTTAATCATTGTATGTTACATTTACTATAAAATTATGTGAATTCTACAAGCATCAATGACAAGTTCCATTCAACCCCAGGTGAGGGCAGAATATACATTATCTTAAATGCATACGTCTCAGCTAGCAGCAAAACCTAACTAATCAGAGACCCCCAATCATGCTGCAGGACCCCTGTGCCCCTGCAGAGCCCCACTGGGGTTCACCCACGCAGGTCCAGTTGTAAGGTCACAGCCAAATTTTGCATTTTAACAGTTCGTGGTGCAGCATTTTTCTGTTCAGCAAAGAAGCTGTAGCGTATCCCTTTCAAACAAAGCAGATGCAGTTATACCATGCACTTTAGTAGAGCAAAGATTATTTCACAGCTTGATGCATTTAACGGTCTGGTTCCAGCCTCAGAGAGCAGCTGGATCTGAAAGCACAGAAGGAAAAACAAACCCAGGAAGCCTGTTAAACTGACAGCAATTCAGAGGCAAAAACCCAACAAAATGTCTACTGGGGAGAACCCAAAAACCCAACAAAATGTCTGCTGCAATCCCTTCATTCCCAGAACAAATTGTGCCAGTTAGAACGTTCCAAACGGAGACACCTCCCCATCCAGCAAAGCACTTCAGCCTCTGCTTAGTGAAAAGTGATCGCTCTGTAAAAGTGAAATATTATTGATTTGAAGCATGTTGGGAGTAGCTCCGGTCCAGTCACAGTGTTGCCAACTCCCATGATTTTTGTCATAAGTCTCAGGATAATTATTGTTTTCCTTAAAGCCCCAGCTCCTGGAGTCAGGTGGAGATGTGATGATTTCAGCCTTCATTCTTAAAGAAAAAGTAAGTTTCTAGCCCTCATGACTGTGGAGAAAGTTTCCAAATGTGACCCCAGTGCACCCTAAAGGCCCAAAAAGCAGAAGGCAAATAAAAAGAACCCCAAATCTAGTAATTTACATAATCTTGAGATTTTAAAGCCAATCTCGTGATTTTTGAACATTTGGGATTGGCAATACTGCAGTCAATTGGCCTACTCCTGTGCTTGAAAGTAAGCACACGCTAAAGTGTTTGGCCATAGCGAGGCCCCAGAGAGATTCTTCAACCAATCCCCCAGCCAGGAACAGACTCAGACTCTACGAAAGGTGCGATTCAGCTCTGAGCTTTGCGGGAAGCACCCTTTGACCAGGCTAGCGCAGGACTGAGCCCAGGCATTGGAGGTTCCAGGCAGGGGCACACGACTGAATATCTCTGGGCACAGCGGCTTGCTCTGTTTTTTTATTTCATGTAGATCTTGCCAGACTTTTTTTTTTTAATTATTTAAAACATCAAGTCATTGTATAGTGGGAATCAAACCCAGAGACCCAAACCGCCCCAACAGGGTCACATCATCAGGGTGGCAATGGCCTCTGTATTCCCACTCCCAGCCTCCCACCTCTGCCGCTGCCCACCTCAGGCACAGACACTGCTCCTGGTAACGACAATAACACACTCCACTCACTGCAGTGGTGCAAGATCTGGTCGTTCATGCTGAGCACGGGGCTGCCCAATGCGGTCATCAGCATACAGTGGATTCCAAATTCCGGTTCCTGGAGCAGCCCAGCTGGCACCAGTTCACACTGGAGCTCAGCACAGAGGCTGTGCTGGAGGATGGGTGAAGTCGGCCGATTAGCCAGTTACCGAATGGGCTCCAGAACACATCTCCATGTAGGCATTGGCTGAAAGAGAGCACCCCCTAAACTGAGGTGTCCGGTTCCCTTACACTGATCTCAAGTCAGTCATACTCTGGAGCACCCCAAATGCAAAGAGAGTTTTACGGAGGAGAGTATTTCTACAGCAATAAATGAGTGAGTGAGGATTCCTCCTGGAGCTCTCACTGCAAATAATGGTGCAAGTTGCAGGCGATGCTGAACTGGGACCCGAGAGTGGGGTGCTTTAGCTAAGCAGGGATGCTGAGGGTTGGGTGTTTTACTGGAGGCTGTTGGGTTTGATCAGGTGGTTTTGTTAACACGAGTCAGAGGCAGCTGGAATTTCCAGGCAAGCACCTGTTTGTGCCTAATGATCAATCAAAACGTTATTGTTTATTTGTATTGCGGTAGTGCCCAGAGCCCCCGTCATGGACCAGGACCGCACTACGCCAGGCACTACAAACCCACAGTCCCTGCCCCACACAGCTTCCAGGATATACAACACGACAGATGTGGGGCACAAGGAACCAGTGAGACAATACTGAGCAGCATGAGAGCCAGAGGACACTGCACACCAGGTACCCAAACATTTTCAAGTTTAGGTTGTGTCTATCTGGGACGCTGTACCAGCACAAGGCACGGTGTGAACAAATACATTAGAGAAGCCCTGGTCGTGGGTTGCATAGTTAAGGTGGAATAAATATAAAATAAGCTGGTAAGTCAGTGTAAATTGCCCCCTGCCCATACGTCTGATCTGTAGCCGCCACCACTAGATAGGGTTGTGAAATGGTGCAATCAGATTCTAACCTGTTAACTCTTCGCTGTCAGAAGCAATTCCCTCAGAAGGGCTGTCAGAGTTTAGATGGGACCGCCAGGGTCATCTAGTGTAATCCCCAGAGAAAGGGCCTGAGGCCACTCTGATTTGCGCTGGTGACCAGCCAGCAAGTGTGAAAAATCAGGACACTTTTTTTTCGGGGAGTGGGTATAATTGCCTCTAATATCGGGCCATCTGGTCACCCCAGTTTTATGTCAGTGTAACACAACTGACTTCAGTGCCAGTTGCTGCTGAGATACACTGGCCTCAACTGTGGAGAATTAAGCGGAGGGCGGAGACTATAGATAGGGCTCTACCAAATTCGCGGCCATGAAAATTGGACCATGAAATCTTGTCTCTCACCATGAAATCTGGTCTTTTGTGTGCTTTTACCCTATACTATACAGATTTCACAGGGGAAACCAATGTTTCTCAAACTGGGGATTCTGACCCAAAAGGGAGTTGCAGGGGGAGACAAGGTTATTTTTTTTTTGGGAGGAGGTGGTATTGCCATTCCTACTTCTTTGGATCTGGGCATCTGGAGAGTGGTGGCTATTGGACAGGTACCAGCCTCTGAAGGCAGCGCCCTGCCAACAGCAGTGCAGAAATAAGGGTGGCAATACCATACCAGGCCATCCTTACATCCGCGCTGCTGCTGGTGGCGGCGCTGCCTTCAGAGCTGGGCTCCCAGCTAGCAGCCACCACTTTCCAGCTGCCCAGCTCTGAAGGCAGCGCCGCTGCCAGCAGCAGCAGCGCAGAAGTAAGGGTAGAGGTACCACAACCCCCCCTACAATAACCTTGTGACCCCCCCCACAACTCCTTTATGGGCCAGGCCCCCTAAAATTACAACACTGTGAAATTTCAGATTTAAATAGCTGAAATCATGAAATTTACTATTTTAAATTCCTATGACCATGAAATTGACCAAAATGGACCACAAATTTGGTAGGACCCTAACTGTAGGTGGCCACTCTTGGGCTGAACCTGGAAACACTGACGGCAGATTTTGTAGAATCAGAGAATCTCAGGACTGGGGGCCCTTGAGAGGTCACCTCATCTAGCCCCTGCACACAATGTCCCTTTCCAGGGCAGCCCGGATGATGGGCTATAAAATGAAAAGTTTTAAACATTCTTTAAAATGTAATGATGGAGGAAAGTTACAACTCCCAAGCCCCAGCAATAATGCACAGAAATTAGCTCCAAGGAACTATGGGATTTCTTGGAAATTTTCTTCCCCTTTCCAAAGCTGCCCCCCACCCCTCCACTGTGGCCATTTAAAAATGTCTGCTCACCACAGGCTGCTTTTGTGGTGGAGGGGCAGAGTCTGGCATGTGACAGAAATCCTGAAACACACATGCACGCCTGTATTGGGGCAAGCTTTGATTTGGGCATGAAAGGGTTATTTGGGCACGAAAGGGTTATAGACGCTTTCCATGGCGTTTAGCTTTGCGCTGGGGACTGCCATCAGTGAAACAGAGACAGGCTGCAGGTAAGGAGGCTGCGGGTTTTTCTCCTCTTTCAGCCTTAGCCTCGGGCGGGGGGGCTGCAAACAGCTTGCCTGGCAGTTGTACGGATTTGGTTTTGGGGGGGGGGTGCAGGGGCCTCTACATCCGGGCTGTGCAAACGGAGGAAATATCTGGTTGCGCTGAGAGGCCCTGCTCCAGGGGCAGAGCGTCAGCATGCAGCATTGTGCAGCTACGCAGAGCAGGGCTCCTCCATTTTATTTCCCCCCAGAGAAGCTTTTCATATTTAGCTCATTTTCCTGTCCACGATCCCCACGGGGAGGTTGGCTTCGGCCCCTGCTCTTCCCCCTCTGATCTCCGGGGAGGATTGCCAGTGAAATGGAAAGCGAGACAAATGGAGTTGAGGAAAAGAAGCGTCCCTGTAGCTGCTTTGTCCCTGATGAGGCCGGGCCCTGCAGAGAGAGCGAACGGGGGTCTAATTGCAGGTGGGCTAAAGAGTTCAATCAGCACAGCAGCCGTCACACACTGTAGTTATGAGCAGGGGCGGCTCCAGGCACCAGCACACAAAACGTGTGCCGGGGCGGCAAGCCATGGGGGGTGCTCTGCCGGTCGCCGCGAGGGGGCAGGCAGGATGCCTTCGGTGGCATGCCTGCGGAGGGTCCGCTGGTCCCGTGGCTTCAGTGGACCTCCCGCAGGCGTGCCGCCGAATCCGCGGGACCGGGGACCTCCCGCAGGCAAGCCGCCAAAGGCAGCCTGCCTGCCGTGCTTGGGGGCGGCAAAATACCTAGAGCCGCCCCTGGTTATGAGCAGCCCTAAAGAAACTAACCATGGTGTACAGGGCAGGGTATGGGTCCATAGAGTCCAAGGCCAGAAGGGACCATTGTGATCATCTAAGTCTGACCCCCGTATAGCCAGAGAACTGCCCCAAGTAATTCCTAGAGCAAAAAACATCCTACGCCCCCAGGCTCCTCCGTCTATGCCAGCAATGGCTCCGTCTGCAAGGCCTGACTTTCTCGGGGGGAGGGCCCCGACTAAGCCGGTCCCCCTGCTAGCTGCTGTCCTGCTGCAGCTGGTTATTTGTGAAGTTGCAAGTGTAGATTTTGTCCACAAGGGGGGAAGCTTAGGGGAGGAGCGGTCTCTATGCTCTCGAGCAGCACAGTGCACGTAGACCGCAGTGAGCATCAGGTGCGCTCCTTGGCCTGTGCAGTTAGGGTGGCCACATAGCAAGTATGAACAATCAGGACCGGGGGGGGGGGGGAGTAATAGGCGCCTAAGACAAAGCCCCAAATATGTGGACAGTGCCCCGCTCCCCTTAGCTGGTGCAGTCAGCACAGAGATTTCTCCCCCTCCACCCGGGGCAGTGGGTTGTTTCCATCTGTTTTAACCACTGCAGAGAAAGGAGGCTTGAGAAAGGCGGGTGAGGAAAGGCGCAAAGCAAGGGAGGGTGGAGGAGCCTGGGGGACCAGAGCCCAGTGGGAGAGCTAAGGGGAAGGGATGACTGTGGAGAAGAGAAGCGGCAGGATGGAGCAGAAAGCAGGGAGAGGGATACGGGCGAGACGAAGGATGAGAAGAGATGCTGCCTTGCGGAGGCTGAGAGAAAGGCCAGCAGCGGGAGCAGATGGACTCACAAGGGGGAAACAGACCGGCTCAGGAACAGAAAAAGGAGAGAGAAAGATGGGAAGGGGAGAAAGCAAAGCCCTCCCATCTAGGCTGGGGAATTGTGTTTAATTTCTTGAAGCTCCGGGAGTTGAGCAGAGGCCTCTCTGGCCACACTATTGAGATCTGGACACAGGATTGTTACCCTGCCCCCCACCCCCAGCCATTCTGTCTGTTATTTTTCCCATCAGTTTAACTACCAAATCCAGACTGGCCCCATACTGATGGACAACCCTGCATGGAATGTAACTCTTCAGTCTGAATGTGCAAATCTTCCTCCTGACGCTACGCCTCCCTCTGGCCTGGCATGGGCTATGCCTGCGCTACTCACGCCCCATCTCCTTTGCGTCTGTCTCCACTAGAGCAGCAGCTGCTCTGGGAAGGAAAGGCCAGAGCGGCATGAAGCCTGTGGCAGTCCCAGCAGGCGGCCTGGATTCCCCACCAGCTGCTGAACCTGGGAGCAAACATCCGCGTCCTGTGGGATGGGGAATGGCTGGTGGGGACTCTGCTCAGGTAGGACTTTGTCCCTGAACTCGACTTTTTCCTGTGAACTGAAAGGACTCTGGAGAAGGAGCTGCATGGGGGAGGGATAGCTCAGTGGTTTGAGCATTGGCCTGCTAAACCCAGGGTTGTGAGCTCAATCCTTGAGGGGGCCATTTGGGGAACAGGGGCAAAAATCTGTCTGGGGATTGGTCCTGCTTTGAGCAGGGGGTTGGACTAGATACCTCCTGAGGTCCCGTCCTACTCTGATTCTATTCTATGACTGTTTCCTCAGCCCATGTGATTTTAGAACCATTGCTGCACCCCGCAGTGCAGCTGTGCAAACCAGTCCAGTTCCAGTTCATCCAGAGTTGGGGGATCTCGGGGGGGGGTCAGGACATGTGGTTTCATGGCCCCTCCCCCAGAGCTTTACCTGGCTCAGGGAAAGCCCCATGCTCCAGAGAAAGCTCCTAACAAAAAGGGGAAGAACTGGTCCCAGGAGTGGGGAACACACAGGGCAGGGCAAATGGGCAGGGGAGGAGCTGGCTCGGAAGCCAGGGAGAAATGAGCTCCCTCAGGGGACAAGTTTGAATAGATGCCTTTTCTATCTCAAGTCAAAGCAGCAGGATACAGCTGAGGGGGGCAGTGCATTCCAGGCTCTGAAATGCAGGCGTGCTCAGTATAGGGTTTGCCTTCGTGTCCTCTCTAGCTGTGTGTTTCACTGGACAACACAACCCCCAGTTAGATATCACTGCAAATAGGTGGGGTGCGGGGAAGGGACTGGTGCCACCTTGATGGGGAGTCTCCACTATGACAATGGCTGGGCTACTACTCAGCATCCACTTGGAAACCGATTTCCTTCCCTGGGAGTCCTGGAGTGGCAGGTGTGAGCTGACAGGGCGGGAATCACACTCCAGATGGACTGCCTGTGCTGTGTGTTACTCATGCAAGTTACATGTTCAGGAAATGCTCTCCCTGCCCTGCCGGGCCCCAGGGCTGCTGCTCTCAGGGTGTGACTGAAGCAGACGTTGCTGATCACGGTTTATTTGCTGTTTCAGGCTCCAGTCACATTTGACGACGTCGCTGTCTATTTCTCCGCGGAGGAGTGGGCGGAGCTAGCGGAGTGGCAGAAGGAGCTGTACAAGAACGTGATGAGGGACAACTACGAGGCTGTGATCTCCCTGGGTAACAATGATCATTCACCTATTCGAGAAGCTGCATGAACTTTGAAGGGCCTGAGTTAGCTTCGGCTCAGATTTGCTCTCATGTGCTTAGGTACATCCCCCTTTAAAATGCTTAGCCCTGGTCTACAGTGGCGGGGGAGGGGAGAATACCATAGCTGAAATCAACGTATCTTAGATCGACTTATCTCCCGTCCTCACGGCGCGGGATCGACGGCCGCGGCTCCCCCCTCGACTCCACTTCCGCCTCTCGCCCTGGTGGAGTTCCGGGGATTGATTTATTGCGTCTAGACGAGATGTGATAGATCGATCCCCGATAGATCGATCGCTGCCTGCCGATCTGGCAGGTAGCATGGAGTACCCTTAGAAGAATTACAAAATACTGTGGTTGTTTTAACCATTCTAGCTCTGTGTTCTGTGGGCCAAACCCTATATTGTGCACTCAAGCAAAACCACTGAAGGTAAACACCACATTGGTTTGTTCTCACCCCCTGTAGAGTGGTTGCAGAGGAATGATCTGCACTGATCCTCAGATGCTGCAGACTACTGTAGAGGAGCGGCATTGATGCAAAACCTACTTCATTAAGAGAGATTCTAGTAGAATTATAGCCACCTTCTGCCTTTCCTCAGCGTAGTAGCCAGGAGGTCAGCTGTGGAACTGAGCAGGTACACAGGAGATGATAATACTATAGCGCTTAGTCTTTAGCTCCCTCAGTTTTTACAGGGAAGGTGCCCTGACCCCCACCTTCACTTAGTTATTTGAGAAACTTTCCTTCTCGAGATCCTGGGGATAAAGTCTGGGCCCCCTAACATGTCCAGACAGAGATGTCTTACGGAACTGAAAACAATAGCAACACAGGCCAAGGCATCAGATTTTCCCACAATGCTCCTGGCCAGGAGCACAGTACCAGCACGACGGTGTGTTTCATGGAGCACTGGCAGGGCAGCGCTGACGGGAAGCTCCGTCCCATGTTGGGAACACAGAGATCTAGCACATCAGTACTCCAGGATGTGTTCCCTGGATATCACAGTCAGTGTGTAATCATCGTTCTCCCCACGCAGGCTGTGCTGCTGCCAAACCGGACATTATATCCCAGCTGGAGCGAGGGGAAGAGCCATGTGTCAGCGCTCACCAGGACTCCAGGGACAGACACACCTCCGCAAGTGAGTCGGCAGCTCTCTGGGGCAGTGGGAGTGGTCATATTCACCAGCATAGCGCCCCCTAGTAGCAGGGCCTCATTACAGGGGTCTTCACCGCTAGAGCCTTCCGTAGGCCAGCTGCCTTTGTGCAGTCAGGAACATCTAATTCAGAGCCCTTCCTGGGACAGACAGTCCATCTAACAACCCAGGTGCCTCAGCAAATCAGCCCGTCCTCTGGGCTTTCTTCAGTCCCCTTTCTGGGGCCAATCCGGAGTCTTTGCCCAGCTCCAGTACTGAGCCTTCCTGAGGGGTCTGTTCTCCAGCAGTCTCTGGCTCAGGCCCCTTCACAGGAGTCCATTTTGGGTCCCCCTCACTCCTGTCCCCAGCCGGGCTGAACACTCTCAGGTGTGCATTACGTTATCACCTGACACCTCTTAGTCCCACCCCCTCTGGCTGAGAAGCAACCATTTAATTATGACACCGGTGCAGCAGCTGCGACTAACTGGCTTTTAACCCATTCTAGCCCATGATGGGGTTTCACCCCATCACAGGAAGGGACCATCTTTGTTATGTGTTTGTACAGCTCCTTGCCCCATAGCCCATGACTAGGGCTCCTGCATACAAATCAATCAATAAATAGTATAATGTATCCAGAATGACCCCCCACCCCACCCCAATGTGCACCTACAGCTCCATGCAGGAGGTTGGTATCTAGCAGATGTCCCATTTTCTTGGCAGACATCAATCATCTCTTTCCAGTCTCTCTGACCCTCTGCTTTTTGTCCAGCTATTTTGTGAGTGTTCGGATGTTGCAGTTGAATTGGTATCTTCATCTCTCTTCTCTGGAGGGCTCACAAATACTTTGCCCGAGAGAGAGAACTTCCCTGGAGGTGGCTTGATTCACAAGGGTGAATCACTACTTTTCTATCCTGCATGGACCACTTTGTAAGAGTGTCTTTCAGGGACCCATTTAACCTCCCAATCCCCCAGCTCTCCCCTGTTTGGTTCTCAAAGTACAACATTCTACAGACCACAGTTTGCAAATGACTGACCTAGAAAGTAGAAATGTCTCCTGGGGTATTTTTTACGACTCATCCGCCCCAAGTGAAGGTCTCAGAATACAGCAGTTTCCACTTCCCCAAGAAGATCAAGACTTATTCTGAATTAATTGCCCTAAGGGGCAGGGTTTCTGAGCTCCGCCTGCTCTTCCCCAGAAACACTGATGTTTCAGACTTTGGCCTTGACCTCCTGCAGTTCCTAGTTGTTTACAAAGTTACGGGTGATTTTTCAAGCTCTTGCTCTGTTCCTTGGGAAACAACAGGTCAGATTTTCAGAAGTCCCAGCATGATTGGTGCTGGGGTGTTTTGAAAATCTGGCCATAAGCAGGGGCGGCTCCTAGACATTTCACCGCCCCAAGCAGGGCGGCATGCCGTGGGGGGCGCTCTGCCGATCGCTGGGAGGGGGCTCCGCTGGTCTCGCGGCTTTGGTGGACCAGCGGAGCCGCGGGACCAGCGGAGCCTCCGCAGGCACGCCTGCGGGAGGTCCATCGGAGCCGCCTGCCGCCCTCCCAGCGACCGGCAGAGCACCCCCCAGCTTGGCTTGCTGGGGCCTGGAGCTGCCCCTGGCCACAAGTATCACACTGGGAGCTGCTGGGTGCTGAGTACTTTGGAATCTCTGACCCTCTTGAGGTGCTGGAATGGAACCTAAGTTCTTTTGAAATTCTGGCCTCAGCAGCTAGATTTTCAGATGTGCACTTGGAGTTACTGTTGGAAAATGCTCCAACAATATCTGCTAAGTTTAACACGGTTTTGTGCCTACACAGATCCATCATCTGCTTACACAGCTCTGAATATGGCCTTCACATCCTCACCACCTGGGCTCTCTCCTCCACCCCAATCGTCTGATCCCTCCTCCCACAAGGTGGACCTCTCTCCATCCCCTGTGCATTCCACCAGCCTGTGGATTTGGGAGGCACACTTAGGGCGCACAGACCAGGAAGAGAACAGCATGGGCATTGCCGAATGCATAGAGAGGCCCAGCAGTAGGCCTCCATATGCACTCAGTGGGGCAGCCCATGGTCAAGTGGAGAGTGAGGAGAAGGCACTGGACAGGGTGTTTTGCTCACCTCCAGCCTTGCCTGGCCTACATCCACATTCTGAGCAGAGCTATGTACCTGGGCAAGTCCAGACATTTGAATCTACTTCTCACACAAATCGAGGATCTGAGAATAATACACTTATGTTCAGAGCACAGAGAACTGAGCATCCTGTAACTGAGCAGAAACCTGCCTCTGCAAACAGGCTGGAGAAAGAATTGGGTATCATCATCCAGGAGATGCAGACAGCAAGAGTCCACCTGGCTAGCATAGCCGGCTCTCTGCTGGCTTTGTCCTCAGCATTCCTGCCAGCTCCTGTGGATGGCACAGGTCCATAGGAGATCATCTCGGAGCAGCATATTCTCTTAGAAACCTCTTCTGTGTTCTCACACTCAAAGCTGTGGAACAGAGAAACAACCACTCCCTTCTTTATTTTCTCTAAAAGCATGTGTTCTGTTACTAATACTTCATGTCTTTATTTAAAAAAAAATGCATAAAAATGTATTTTTCATTTTAAAAAGCCTGTTAATGTATTTGTCTTAACATTTTATTTCTCTGTTTACTAAACTTTATTTAAAAGGCCCTAAATGTTTTAAAAGCCTGCTTTCTTCTGAAAAATGTTATTTCTAACCCTAATTTTTTTTAAAAGGGCTGTAAATGTGAAAAACACACAGGCAGCCGTAATGTGCCCAAAAAAATGAAAAAAAATCCCAAATGGCCACGATGCCCAAAGCTTAAATGTTCAAAAATGAGAGCTGGAACGGGGCCTGGAAACCGGTCGAAATGTATATGGTGGTGAAAGGTAGAGAGTCCTTTACTTTTGTTCTCTTCTTGTCTTGCAAGATGGCAAATGTGGAATCAAGGATGCCAATCTCACAGTGTACAACATTCTATTTCACAGTTGTGGAAAACTAAGTACAACCACCATGATGTACTCTGAAGTAACAGTTAAACTTGGCAGTAGTCTTTATATTATTTACTCCTGGGGGAATTCTTTGCTACTGTGCATGCACATAATTAATGAGCCATGCATGTTTTTAGCACAGAAAAAAAGCTTCTGCTAAAATGTTGGTGCAGTTCTGCCTTTTGCCCACCAGAGAGCGCTTTGGCCATAGGCCACAGCAGCAGCTCCTGGCCAGCTAGGGAAGAGAAAGAGCCTGCCTTCTTCATAGCACCTACCAGACCAGGTCAGGAAACAGGGGCTATAGGGAAACAGTATATGGGGACGTGGGGGGGGAAGGGTCAGACAGGGGATCATAAGGGCTAGTCGAGGAGGAGAGACTGAGGCAGAGGCTGAATGTAGTGCCCCTTCCCTAGTGCCACCCCTTCCAATATATGGTCATGTTCCATTCTGGGGGGTCTTGGGTCAGGAAGACCACCTCTTTTGTACCCGATGGGAGGTGTAAGGAGATGGGTTACTTTTGGCCATGGCCACTTTCTTGCTGACTCCATGTCTCTTCCTTACACCTTCCCCTCCACTCCAGCTGCTTCATTACCATAGCAACCCCTTGCTTGATGAGGTCCCCTTATTTTCTCTTGTTACTGAAAGGCAAGGCTAGCAGCTTCACGGGGTATGGGTGTGTGCAGCCTTCTGCTTTCACTTACATTCTCTTGCTTGCTTATTCAGCCTGTTTAAATTAAAAGCAAGGCCAGAAGCAAGATTATTATTGTTTAAATTTTTACCCTATTTACTTCACATTCTCCTAACAGCTGTGAGCCAGGCTTTAAAGGAGTTAGTACTCAGTTCTGTATTAATATGCCTAGTAAGGAAGCTATTTGTCAAAATCCAGTTCCTGAATCTTTTTTGTTTGTTATAGACCTACTTGCTGACAGGTATTTTGAAATAAATGACCAAAAATAATTGAAACTGTTGTGATTATAGTGTGGTATTTTGACAAATAAAAGACGCAGAATTTTAAAATATTGTGTGTAGAATTAACTTTTTGTTGCAGAATTCCCCCAGGAGTAAATTATTGATTTTAATTGTACATCTATTATTGATCAGTGTGTTAATATCAGACACTTTTACTACTTAAAAGCTCTTGTGTACATTGATGCAGCAAAAACTACATTGTTTGGTTATCTTTCTAGGACTTTGGATGTTTTTCCTGAACCTCTGCTGTGAAATCTACTAAAAATTTCCACACCAAAATCATAGCCTTAGCCATCAGCACTCGCGTGGGTTAGCCTGTGTCCACACAGCAAAGTAAAGGAGCTCCAGACTGAGTGTAAAGCAGCATCCTGGCTCTAGCCCACAACCCGGCAGTGCCAGATGCCCTGCGTTTAGAGTGCCACCAAACTCAGTTGAAAGGGTTTGGTGTGGATGAGTGGGGAGTTGGGGCAACATCTGAGTAAGCACCTAGGCTAACTTTGCAATGAAAACAGGCCCTTATAGACTAAGAGGACAAAGTTCAGAAGTGATGGGTGACAGGGTGTACGGCACTGAGCAGGCATAACTCGTGCTAAGGGGGAAGTAAGGGAAAGGTTTGCCATTTTTCTCTCAATCTAGCATAGCACAAGAAAGGAAAAGGAACAGTCTGAAATAGAAGGACATAAGAGAGGGAGAGACTAGAGAAGTCCAAGCAGAAGCCTGTAAGCATGACGTGACCCAGGAAGAAGCTAGACAGAGCAAGCTTTTGGGGCTGGTGCTGACTAAAGAGGCTTTGGGCTATAAGCAAAGAAGCCACCTCCTCTTTTAGTTCCTCCTGCATTTGGAGAAGCAGGACTTCGTACACATTCCTTGTAAATAAACAAGACGGCATCAAAGAAAATACCAGATTCCATCAGTTTCTATTCCCAGCTGGAACCTCCCCAAGGCCCCGAACTTTCACTAGCTGCTGGGGTGAAACGGGGCCAACAATGTTATAGGGTTCAATGCCCCTCTCATAGAGGAAGACTAAAAAAAGGGGGTTACAGAGAATGCCCAGTAAGAAGCCAATCCCAATATACAGAATGGACAGGATACACAGGCTCAGACTGGCTTTTTCTACAGGCAACGAGGCTTCAATTTCTAGGGAAAATTAGCTTTGTGAACTCTGCAAACCCCAAAACAGTCTGAGAGGTTTCCAAACCAGCCTCCACTGATTTGGGATTTCTGGTCCGACTCAGCACTGAGCCTACTTACAGGGCGTGACGAGGTGCAGGGGCCTTACCTGCTCCCAAGTAAATAATGGTTAACGTCTCCTCAGCTTCCCCGTCCTGCTGCCCAGGTGTTCAGAGGAGGGGCTGTAAGACTGGCTTCCTGGGAGACAGAAAGGGGGGGGCGGGGGAATGCATTTGGGAAGGCTGGGCTCCACACCCAAGGGTCATACTAGAGATGAACTCCAGACGGATCCTAGAGAGGAGGACCTGGCTGACTGCACATGGACCTTTCTCCTGCACTGTTTGATCAGCTTACCCCAGGTGCTCCTATCTTGTTGGTTCTCCAACTTTCCTGCTGAACGAACAAAGGAAGCTTTCCTCAGACCCATTTCTCAGCGTTGTAGATTCCCTGGGACTGCGTAGTTACAGTAGTTGAGATCTCCAGGGACAAATGATCAGTTCCAGCACCACCAATCACAGATGAAAAAGCCTCCATGACAAGAAAAAAAGGCTATTTCATCAACACCTACAAAAAACCAAAACCCCATGTGCTCTAATGAGACACTCTGCTTCCTGATTCTAGTGAACTATATAACCTTCTTCCACAACCTACTGCTAGAAACAGAAACTTATAGCAGATCAAGTCAGTACAAAATAGTCCCAAAATAAATTACAATCCTTATCAGCACTGAACAAAACTTCAAATGCAACAGTATAAAGCAGTGGTCCCCAACCTTTTTCATCTGGCGGGTGCCAGACGACAAGCCACAGAAGACCGGGGCGGTGGATGAGCATCCACTGAAATGCCACCGACATGGAGCAACGTCAATAGGCGTCACCGCCAAAATACTGCTGACAAGCGGCAGCATCCAGCGGCAGCATTTCAGCGGCGGCGCCTCTGGATGACGCTGCTTGTCGGTGGCATTTCGGTGGATGCTCACCCACCAGCCAGTACACAGGCGCACTTAGATGTCCCGGCGGGTGCCATGGTGCCCGTGGGCACCGCGTTGGGGATCCCTGGTATAAAGTATGAACTGCTGATTAGAGGTTTAAGTACTTACAATGAAATGAGGGATTGATGGAACATGGAGAAGGAAAGGCCCTAAGAGGCCATGTGGTCGATACCCCTTGTAGTAGGGAGAGAAGCCTGGAGCACTGGGCCTGGTACAAGAGCTAAGGCCTGAGCTACAGTCTGTGAACCGAAGTCAGGCCATGGATTAAAGCAAATGCTTCTAAGCTCACTGTCCAGTAACCAAACGTGGCAAAGTTGTTGCTAATGTACTAAAGAATTACATCAATATAGTCCAGCCAATCCAACGGAACAGAGAAGCTAGTTGCTCCCGTCTCCGGCCCAGCAAAGCTTACCAGATGGTAACAACCAGCAGTAAAGGCAACCTAGAACATGAATGAATAGTACAAAATTACCTTTGAAGGGTTAAAAATGATAGATTAGACCAGCTCCCCAAAGAAAATAAGCTACACCAGCAAATGGAGTCTTTTGCAGTATAAATGTCTATGCTTGTGTTTTTGCCAGCACAGCTGTGCCTGTTAGCGGGTGAGAAGGTAGGATTTGTGCCCAATCTGCTGGCAAAAGCCATGAGTGCAGGTGTGATTATACAGGGAAAACCACACTCTTACCAGTCTAGTTTATTTTGCTTAGGAGAGGGGCTGGAATAGACAGAACTGGCACAGCCATTTTGCTCATCTGTGTCCACGCTCGCAGTTCTTTGCCGGGACAGTATATTGGCAAAGCTCTACTGCCAAAGTCTTCCAAGTGTAGACCTGGCCTGAGTATAAATTTACCCCCACACAATCAATAAGTACCAAACCTTGTCTGCCTGAAGTGAAGAGTCAAGATCCCCTAAAAATGGGACAGACTCTGAAACTTGATACCTGTCCCTGTGCAGAGAAACACTAGACTCCCCAATCACAAGAGATGAGTTGAGGTGATTATTTAACTTATGCTTTTCAGGTCATCTTCACTCATCTGTCCTGAGTTTAGTGGTTTAGTCTGAAAGAAGAAATGACTAACAGTGGTATTAAATATGGCGATGGTATGAAATTGGTAGGAGCCGCAAAGAAAGAGAAATAATTCAAAGGGACCTGCAGAAGTTAGACATACCGGGCAAAAAGCTACCTGCCCATGTGCAGCCATTTGTACAAATCAAGATTTGTAAGGTTAATCCTGGAGAAATCAAGTGCTTGCTGTACAAAAATACAGACGTGTGTACTGCACAGTTCTGACTGATTGCCAATGACTCGCTTGAATACGAGTAACTTTACCAGGTGTCCTGGTAAATATGGTCACCCTACTAATCTGCCACCGTGAAAGGGTCATTCTGCAGCTCTACAAGCTGATTCATTCCATCGCTCAGACCTGTGCTGTCAGCAGCAATCTGTCCTGCTGCACTTCCTGGGAGTTACTGGTTTCATGCCCCGGTTCTCCTGTACGGCTCTGGGAGCGACACTGCATGCTTCTTTTACTTTGTAACGAACAGCATTCAAGACATTCCTGTTCCTCAAACTCCCGGGCTCCAGCTTGATTCCCACCCCCACCGCATCTCCCAATTCTCCCATCCAGGCAAGCCCTACGTCCAATCCCACTGCTTTGGGCCCCTGTTAGAGACCCAATTCCCCCCCACCATGCATCCCCCCAATTCACTCCTCCATCACCTCCCAGACTTTACTCTTTGTTTCTCTCCATTTTGCTCCCACAAGCCAGTCCAAGTTCTACCTGCAGCAGGCACCTCTCTCCCCTCCCCTACTCACAGCATCGGATTCTAACCTCCCAACACACCAGCCCAGAGCCAGCCTTAGAGGTGGGCCACCCAGGTGCCGTGGTCAGGGGGATGCCGTGCAGCAGCACAGAGGTTACAAAAATTCCAGGGACAACAACAAGACTCGGCAAGCCCTGCATCCCTTGAGATTAGCTGGAGTGGATTTTCAGTCCCCCACTGAACCCCAGCCTGTTCTGGAGTGCAGCAAGGAACCCCTCACTGATGCCAACCAGGGCCCTGAGCAGGAGATTGCCCAGCCAGTCAGGATATCACCAGTTCACACAGGCAGTGCTGCAGACCCAGGAGATGCCGGACTGCCAGCCAAAGACCCATCCTGACACTGCTGGAAAGGGGACCTTTCCCCATAGCTATTAGAGGCTATATCAAATTACAACCTTTATTCCAGGGACCCTCAGGGCACCGCCGTGTTGGGTGGTTGTGCATTAGGGGAGTGCTCCAAAGCAATTTCTCTAAAAATATCAAATCCTACAGCCCTCAGTGAAACATGTTACTCACCCCCCTTCCTATGCTGCTTCCTGCTCCTTCCCACCCACCCAAGACAGGGGCACCACACTAGTCTAAAAAAAATATAAGTCAAATACATGGGCTGCACAGCAGGCATGCTCAGTGTAGCCCCCGAGACAGAAAGTACTTGGGCTTACCTCAACTTTTAGCTGCCTTGAGATTTGAGGAGGTACGTTGCCTAAAGAAGGCTACAGAGACATGTTAAATGTGTAGCAATATTAAGGCAATCATGGCTATCTGATCCCTTGGGCTTGGAGCCATTCCTGCAAAATTCCATTGATTTTGCAGTGCATGTTGTGCTGCTCTGCAGGTACCACAAAAGAGAACTCAAGGCAAAGACATGACTATTTTTCCATGCACATTGCAAGGCAATGCAGCTCACTTGGCTCTACCCTTACAGCTTGTGGTTCCCTTCCACTCCGGCACCAGCCTGGCAAAGAGCGGTGCAGAACATCTTCCCGGTTTGCCCATGGCCTTGCTGAACAAGATCTTGCTCTGCCTTTGGAGAGATGCCCTCAGCATCATATTAACCAAGTACGGACAGCCTACAGCTGTGCACATGAGCTTAACCTGCCCCCAGCTGCCTCCCCCCTCACCTTCCCCAATTCCCAGTCCACCACCAACCTGGCATCTCTACAGAGGCCCTATACAAGGAGAGAAGCAAGATGGAAAAAGATCTTACCATCTCCAAGCTTTGGTGGTCCCATGTGAATGGAATTCCAAAACAAAGGAAAAGCAACACTATTATTATTGGCATGGAGACTAGAACTGAGACGACAGCTACTTGTGCTGTTTCTACCCCTCCCCCCCGGTCCTGACACATTGTTGCCCACATGGACGGAAGCATTATCCATGGCTGAACGCCATGCAAATCTTCAGGAGGGGGGAAGAGAGAGAGCACGTGCACATGAGAAGGCATATTTGTGTTGGCATCTGTAAAGGCAGAAGAAGACTGAAGAGTGGAGGGAAGGTTTCCTTTACCATGACATCAGGAGAGAGGAGGACAGTGAGCTGTGGACAGAGCGCATTGACAAGATAGTGAGAGTGATACAAAGACAGACAGCCCTGCTAGAGAACATAGCAGCACTAAGTTGGGGGGAGGGATAGCTCAGTGGTTTGAGCATTGGCCTGCTAAACCCGGGGTTGTGAGTTCAATCCTTGAGGGGGCCATGTAGGGAGCTGGGGTAAAAATCTGGGGATTGGTCCCGCTTTGAGCAGGGGGTTGGACTAGATACCTCCTGAGGTCCCTTCCAACCCTGATATTCTACGATTCTTTGATAAATTCACAGGCTACCCAACGTAGCCATTTGAAGACACTGCACACTGGGAGCATCCCTTCCCAACTCCAGGAGCAGGCTTTTCCCTCACCAGTCTATATCACACTAGAGTTTTTGGTTTAATTTTTTTTTATTTATACAAACCACTGCACAGAGGTGGGGCCATTGAGCTGTTTGCTGATGACATCACACCTCTGGCCAATTAGAAGAGCCAGTGGCTCAAATTTCCAATGCTGGTTTCAGCCCAGCAGGCTTCAGCTGACTATGCCATGTTGAACATACCCAAAGGAGCCACTGGAACTCCTGCTGCTGTAGCCTTCCTCTGCTCGAGTTGCATGCAAATACTGATGGTTAAAAACTAGCACAGCCCTTGGAATGAAGCACCACATCAGCTCATTTCACTTACAAAAAGATTTTCATTGTTTTCTTCCTCAGCTAAATGATGAATTCCTCCAGACAATCAGCAAGTTTGATAAAATAACATTTTAATTCCAAAGATTTACTATTTTTTTTTATCCTTAAGAACAAAAAAATACAACAGCCTGCTGGTATACTGTCAGATCAGAAATTACCCCTTCCCCCAAATCAGACAACCAACACAGAATATTTTCCAGGGATGTGCCCAGTCTAGTGTTAAAAGGCCCAAGCAACATGAATCTCATCACTTCTCATTGGAGACTGTTCTACAGCTATTCTGGTATCTCATGCCTCTGCAATTACAACCCAAAATGACATTTGTTTTTCTCTTCTACAGAGACACAAAGCAAGAGTCCATGGGACAGCTGGGAACAGAACTCAGTGTTGGACTCTCAGTCACAACCTCTAATTCATTAGTGATAGTCTGAGCTAGATTCAGGCAAGATGACTGTACAATGACACACCCGAAAGCAAACATCTCTATACTGTTGTCTTATCTTCAGCACCACTCACGCTAGCTTTCTTTGCCAGTGACTACTTGTATTTCAGATCACTTTTGCCCACATGCAGCAGTTTTCATTTTCCTACTTAGCCTGTTGACTTCTACCCATATGGGGTGCCTAATCCCCCCAGGCCCCTTTGACTTATTTCTCTTTCCTCAATGGCATTTGCAGCTTGCACCAGTTTTACACCATCTGAATATTTAATGATCATGTAAGTTACTCTCTCTTCCAGGTGGAACAGTCCCAATGACAGATGATTGAATACATGACCTGAAAAGCAGAAGCTAAATAATCACTGTCATGGAGTCACCGGGCGATGCTCTGGAACTGCTCCCCACCAAGCCAGGCAGGACTTTGGGGAGCCTCCTCTCCCTCGGAGCAGACTTGTTCAGGGCAAGAAGCTCACACGGCTTCACCTCCTGGGTCTCTCCTTGGAGCATTCAGCATATGCCCCTCTGTGCGCTTCCCACAGCGAGTCCGCCCAGGCGGGGTCCTGGGGAAGCCACAGGGTCCTGCACCCCCACTTTGCAGCCAGACGTGACTCTCAGCCAGCCAGTAAAACAGAGGTTTATTCGATGACAGGAACAGGGTCTAAAACAGAGCTTGTAGGTACAGCGAACCGGACCCCTTGGCCGGGTCCATGGGGGGGGGACGGGGGGGACAGTGAGCCAGACCCCCACGTCTGCACTTCACTCCTCGTCCCCAGCCAGCTCCAGACAGAAAACCCCTCCAGCCCCTCCTCTCTGCTCAGCTCCTTTCCTGGGCCAGGAGGTCACCTGACCTCTGTCTCCAACATCTTCAGCTGGCACCTTTGCAGAGAAGGGGCCCAGGCCATCAGTTGCTAGGAGACAGAGGGTTAGGCACTTGGGTGCACTGGCCCTTTGCTCTGCTAGATACTTAAGAACTGCCTAAGGGACACTGAGGCACCAACACAGTATTCAGAGAAAACATTAAGAACATTCCTAGTTCATCACAATCACCTCTGATCAATTCTTGTGACCGGGGGTGGGTGGGAGGAAGGAGTCTAGTCTTTCTCTGCACATGGACAGGTATCAAGTTGCGGACTCTTTCCCATTTTTAGGGGAGCTTAACTATTCACTTCGGGCAATCAACGCTTTGTTACATACTGTGTTGGAGTCCGACACTTGTAAGACTTTGCCAATATAGCTATACCAATGTATTATACCAATATACAATACCCACAAACTGCTGCTAACATGGACTCAGGTGATACTGGCAAAATAGCATTTTGCTGGTATAGTTTATTACAGTGTCCGTCCTCATCCCCACACAAACAAAATAAATTCTACTGATAAAAGTGCAAATTTTGACAATGTAACTGTGCGTACACTAGGGGCTTTTACCAGCACATTGTTCACTCACAAATCACACCTCATCACACCCTTAATAGACATACCTGTGCTGGCAGTGTGTAGTGTAGGCATAGTTATAATCAGCAAATGAGTCCATTTGCCAGGATAGTATATTGTTGGGGAAACGGGTATAATTTATACCAGCAAAACTCTTGCCAGTATAAGAAGGTCAAGGCAAGTTTCCTAGAGACCTTAATTCAGTTCAGTACAGTGAAGCTGAAGAACAACATGACATTTCTGACTGAAGTTTCTCTCACCCATGGAATATTTATAGGATTTTCCTTCTGTGTGAATACTCTTATAGTCAAGAGCGTGGAGTTCATATGGAAGCATCTCTTACAGGTTCTCCCTGGTGTGAGTTCTCTGGTGTTTAATAAGATTGGAGCTCCGATTGAAGGTTTTCTCACAATCACTGCATCTAAAAGGTCTCTCTCCCGTGTGGATTTTCTGATGCTGAAGGAGATGTGAGCTCTGAATGAAGCTTTTCTCACACACTGGACATTTATAAGGTCGCTCTCTAGTGTGAGTTCTCTGATGTTGAATTAGATGTGAGCTGTAAATGAAGCCTTTGTCACAGTCAGCACACTTGTAAGGTTTCTCTGCTGCGTGGTTTTTCTGATGGAGCATAAGCTGCGAACTGCGACTGAAACTCTTCTCACAGCTAGGGCATGTGTAAGGTCTTTCCACATGGTGGGTTCTCTTGTGCTGAAGAAGGCGGGAGTTGCTATTGAAGGTTTCCTCACACTGGCTGCATTTATAGCTCTCATCTCCCACGTGGATTAGTTTGTGTTTATTTAGCACTGAGCTTCGGCTGAAACTTCTCTCACACTCAGGACATTTAAAGGGTTTTTCTTGCGTGTGGACTCTCTGGTGCTGAATGAGATGGGAGCTCTGGTGGAAACTTTTCTCACAGTCCAGGCATTTGTAGGGTTTTTCTCCCCTGTGCGCTCTCTGATGGAGCATCAGGTGAGAGCTCTGAATGAAGCTTTTGTCACAGTCGGGACACTTATAGGGTCTCTCTCCCGTGTGGATTCTCTGATGCTTAATAAGATTTGAACTCTTGTTGAAGCTTTTGTCGCATTCGGAGCATTTATAGGGCTTCTTTCCTGTGTGGCTCTTCTGATGTTTATGAAGGTCCGAGACAAGACCAAACCACTCCTCACAGCCATCACACTTGTAGAGTTCCTCTCCTGCGTGCATTCTCTGATGCAGAATGAAATGAGACCTGATCAGAAAGGTTTCCTCACATTCCCCACATGTATAGCGTTTCTGTTCTGTGTGGACTCTCTGATGTTTAATAAGATTTGCACTCTGTACAAAACACTTTGCGCAGGTAGGGCATTTATAGGGTCTTTCTCCTGTGTGGAGTCTCCGATGCTTTATAAGGGTCGAGCTCCAGCTGAAGGTTTTCTCACAGTCGGGGCATTTATAGGGTTTCTCACCTGTATGGACTCTCTGGTGTTTAATAACTGATGAGATCCAGCTAAAACTTTTCTCACACTGGGGGCACTTGTGGGGTTTCACTCCATTGTGAACATTTTGATGCTGAATAAGCCGTGTGCTCCGAATGAACCTTTTCCCACACTTGTCACATTTGTAGGGTTTCTCTTGAGTATGCGTTCGTTGATGATCGATCAGCTCTGATCTCTGTCTGAAGCTTTTCTCACACTCGGTACATTTATAAGGCCTCTCCCCCGTGTGGATTCTCTGGTGCTGAAGAAGATGGGAGCGGCGAGTGAAGCTTTTGTCACACTCAGTACATTTATGGGGTCTCTCTCCTGTGCGGATAGGAATGTTTTGGCATTTGCTGAAAGGTCTTTCATTTGGAGTGGATTGCTCTACGCTCTCATCCCCTGTGTTCCTGTGTTGGCCGGCTGGCTTGTGTTCACCCTCATACGTATTTCCCTCATCAGAGCTATTTGCTTTCTCTCTTTGTGATAAATTCCTGTGCTCTGCCAAACCCTCAGAATTTCCCTGCTGATGATTCTCTTCAGTCTTCCACTTGATTCCATCATCTGCTGGAATAAATGGAGAATCCAGATGTTACTTCAACACACAAAGGACATTGGACTCGTGAATGTAAAGCATATAAACATACAGCATATCATGTTGGCGTTCTGACTACATGCTCTATTAGAAAAGCTGAAAATATTCCTTCCATCTCCCTTCAGGAGTGTTGTATATACAGGAGGTAACTGTTCACCTGAGGCCACACTGCTGAGTACAGCGTCCAGTTTTGGGTGCCACACTTGAAGAAAGATGTGGACAAATTGGAGACTGTCCAGAGGAGAGCAACAAAAATGATAATAGGCTTAGAAAACCTAATTTATGCAGAAAAGTTAAAAACAACTGGGCACGTTTAGTCTGGAGAAAAGACGACTGAAGGGGGACCCCATAACAGTCATTAAGTACGTGAAGGGCTGTTATAAAGACGATGGTGATCAATTGTTCTCTATAGTCACAGAAGGAAGGACAAGAAGCTTAATCTGAAACAAGGGAGATTTAGGTTAGATATTAGGGAAAACTTTCTAACTCTAAGGATAGTTAAGCGCTGGAACAGGTTAACTGACAAAGCCCTGACTGAGATGATTTGGTTGGTGTTAGTCCAACCCTCTGCTCAAAGCAGGACTAGATGACCTCCTGAGGTCTCTTCCAACCTTAATCTTCTATGATTCTATTAACTAAGGAGGTTGTGGAATCAGTCTCATTGCAGGTTTTTCAGAACAGGTCAAACACTTGTCAGGGTTGGTTTAGGTTTCCTAGGACTGGGTCCTGCCTCAGTGCAGGCAGATGAACTAAATGAGCCTCTGAAGGTCCCTTCCAGCTTTACATTTTATGATTCAGAAGCTCCCTCTCCACCTGATAGCTTAGCTAATGTTTCAAAGCTCTACAAAGAGGCAAGACAATGATATCCACTATGTCCTGCCATCCCACCTGACCACTCATAAGTCCAAAGGGGGAGGCTACAATCCAAAGTCAGTCAAGATAGGTAGGAATCCATGACAGACGCCTGCCAAAAAGATGTAATAATGGCTGGCTACTAAGCTGACTGGAGGGGACAAAAGCTGTTTCAATAGAAGCTCATGAAATGCAGGCTTCTTTCTCAGCTCATTACCTCACTCAAAGTTTCTGAAGAGTTCATTAGTTATTACCCACCAGAGGAAACCCCTTTAGAAAAGTCTCTTTCCCTCAAATCCTGATGAGCCCAGACACATGGCTCTTCCTCACGTTCAATCAGGGACACAATGTCTGGTTTGCTGACAGGACACCTGTCATCAAAAAAAAAGAGAATCACACAATGTTTTCTGTTACTTGGCAAGCACTGAGTATTTGGTATTTTGTAAAAGTCTCATTCAGCATTACTGCATCTCAGGATTGTCCTTCCAATGGAGCATTTCAACCTGTCCCCAAATATATTAGCTGCCATATTGTTTGTAGTTTTGTTATTTTGCAACATTCCCTATTGTTTTCCTGTCCTCATTGGCGTTTGCAATTCTTCCCAGTTTAGCATCACCTCCTAAATACATTGGCATGCTGCTTACCTCCCCATCCAGCGCAATGACCACCGTTTTAAATGCTGGACCAAATGCTGCTGTAACCATCTCCCAACCCAGAACATGGTTATTTGTTGTTAATTCTAGTTTGTGATCTTTGGACTGTTTTATATCCAAAAAATTCTTCTCCTATCCCACCCAATTTTGGGAGTAAGTTTTGCAATACTCTATCAAATGCTTTACTAAAATACCAATATCGGTCTCTTTAATGGGTCTCTTCCGTCATATGATTCCCAGATTCAAAGGCCAGAAGACACCACTGTGATAATCTAATCTGGCCTCCTGCATACCACAGGCTATAGTCTAGGAGATAAAGGCCCCAAAAATGAATACAGCATTATTTAAGGTGAAGCTGTACTACAGATAACTTTGTAATGTTTTCTGTCTGTCACAGTCCAGCCTAATATCTTAATTTCTTACTCAGTAACCACTACACACTGAGTAAACTTCTTCACTGATGTGTCCACAATGACACCTTGATCTCTTTCCTAAGAGGTTACAAGGAACTGGGATTGAGATTCAATGTATTTCTGCAGGAGATTCATAAAAGACAAACACCACATAACTGTACAGAACTCTTTGGCCACGAACGATTTAGATGAGAGACAGGCAATTTCCTGGCTGATTGTGTGGATGCTGAATTGCAGAAAATTGAAATTGCTTCTATTAGAATATTGACTCTCTTTCCACGTGGAACATCCCTTATTTGCACCAATGCATCACGTACAATGACCCAGCAACTCATTTCTGCTTCTAGGCTAGACAGAGATGGAGAAGTACAGCCATTGTCCTAAACCAGAAAATACTGTAAAGAGAGGGATTAGAGCTACCTTCTGTATTTTGAGTCTCCATTGACTGGAGCAGATTCCCCCCCGCCCAAAGGAATGCAGGTGCAAACATGAGAAAAACCCTGATCTGAAGATCACTCAGGCCCCTTACAGCTCATGCCACTTCTGCAAACTAGTGAATACAGTAACTCCTCGCTTAATGTTGTAGTTCTGTTCCTGAAAAATGAACAAGCAAAACGATGTTAAGCAGATCCAATTTTCCCATAAGAATTAACGTAAGGGGGAGTGGGGGGTTAGGTTCCAGAGAAATTTTTTTTCACCAAAGACATTGTGTGTATGTATATATTATATACACACACAAGAAGTTTTAAACAAAATTTAATACTGTACACAGCAATGATGATTGTGAAGCTTGGTTGAGGTGGTGGAGTCAGAGGGTGGGATATTTCCCAGGGAATGCATTACTGCTAAATGATGAACTAGCACTCAGCTGAGCCCTCAAGGGTTAACACATTGTTGTTAATGTAGCCTCACACTCTACAAGGCAGCACGAATGTAGGGAGGGAAGACAGCATGGCAGAGACAGAGAAACACACAGTGTGAGAGAGAGGCGCATTGCCCTTTTAAGTACGCTGACCCCACTCTAAGTACATTGCCTTTTTAAGAAGATTAGCAAGTTGAGACAGCAGCTGCTGCCAACAAGATCCCTCCGTCCTGAGCCCTGTTGTCTCTCCCCCCCCCCCCACCGCTCTGTGGAGATAAGGTACAAAAGCAGGGGGGGTGAGGCAGGAGCAAGGGGACACCCTGACATTAGCACCTCTCTTCCCCCCCCAGCTCTGCACAGCAAGCAGGAGGCTCCCGGGAGCAGCACATGGCAGTGGGGGGAGCACAGCTGAACTGCCCGGCAATTGATAGCCTGCTGGGCGGCTGCCACACAGGGAATTTAGGGGAGCTGCCAGTCCACCCTAGTTCTAAGCCCCCACCAGCTAGCTCCAACAAGCTGCCATTTCTGCAAGCAGTGGACAAAGCAGGTGGCTGCAAAAAACGTTATAAGGGAGCATTGCACAACTTTAAATGAGCATGTTCTCTAATTGATCAGCAACATAACAATGAAACAACGTTAACTGGGGCAACTTTAAGTGAGGAGTTACGTAATAATTTTTACCCAGTGAGATCAAAGTCTTGTAGTTGTCCCTCATCACGTCCTTCTACAGCAACTTCTGCCATCCTGCTAGCTCCTGCCACTCCTCCTCAGGAGAGCTAGACAGCAATGTCAAACATAGCCTGAAATGAGAAATGAAACACGCTCTGGATCCAGACTCCCGGCTGTAACCTTCAGGCCGATGGGGGAGAGACACAGGCAGTCCTTGGCACGGAGAGCTGTGAAATGAGGGAGGACATGATTCCAACGTGGGAATTCACAGAAAGCTTGTTATTACATACTGACTTCCATGTTCTTTCTGTAGCTAAGAAGTAAGTGCAGCCAGTATCTGAGGCCTACAACAGTCTTAGTTCTTGTTAGTGCTATGAGAGATGAACAGTCTGAGGTGCTGATTAGCCAGCAACTGATCAGCAAGTAGAAAGGCTTGAAGTTTAAAAGAAAATATTTATGAATATTTTTACAAATACAAGGACCAAATTCCATTCATTTTGATTTACGGCCTCTTGTTATTTATTATTCCAAAGGGATTCAGGCATTTTCTGGGGATTCATCAAGTTCTCTCCAAATCCCAAAATCACCATACATTTTTAAGCACTAATGATCTTCATTTGAAAATCCATCATAACAAAGTGGAAAGAACAACAAGGAGTCCTTGTGGCACCTTAGAGACTAACAAATTTATTTGGGCATAAGTTTTCATGGGATATAACCCACTTCATCAGATCCATGGAGCGGAAAATACAGTAAGCAGGTACATGAAAAGATGGGAGTTGCCTTACCAAGTGGGGGGTCAGTGCTAACGAGGCCAATTCAATCACAGTGGATGTGGCCCATTCCCAGCAGTTGACAAGAAGGTGTGACTATTTTTTGTAGCGACCCAGGGTTACTCCCAGTTCTCCTCCTGTTTAAAATGTCTGTGATCCACTCAAGGATCAAAAGCAAAGCCATGTAACTTGGGCAACCAGCCACCATGCAAATAACGAACAGTGATCCGTTGATGAGAACAACCCCATGGATGAAAATCAGTTGCCCAAAAGATGCAGCAAACATCAGGAGCAGTTCACAAATGAGTCATTCTCCAAAGCAGTAAATGTGCAACATACGTTAATCATAATAAATCCTTCCAACAGCAAGCACTGTCAGCTACTTACTTGGCACATACTTAATAGACATGGTCAAAGTTTTTCATTAAAAAAAATTTTTTTTGGTAAAAAATGGGGTTGTCAAAAAAACTCCACTCTTTCTCCCACCCATCAAACATGTCTTTGGAGGAGGTGAAGTTTTAGTTTTCAGAGATACTTTCAAAACAAATAAGTTAACGGAGAGGTTATTTTTCGGTATGTCTGCAATTATTTGTTTAAAAATGATGGGGAAATGCCCTCTTTATTTTTTCCTCTGATCACCCTCCTCCCCCATTTTTCTCATTAGAGAAGTGTGAGGGGAAAAAAAAGCCATTTACATTCAAAAGTAACCTTTTTCCTTTGAAAAGTAAGCCTGGATAGTGCCTTTTGCTCACATGTTCAAGGTCACACTGATCACCAGATTTGGAGTTGAGAAGGAATTTTCCTCCAGCTCAGAATGGTGAGAGCCCCTAGGGTCTTTTCTGCCTTCCTCTGTAGCATGAGGCATGGATCACCTGCCGGGATTTCCTGTGCACAGCTCATCTAATCATTCCCTGATATCACAGGGACCTTGGCCTCACCTGTTCGCTTTTTCTCAGAGCCAAAATACTTTGGCCCAACTAAAGTCTTTGGGCTTAATACAGTTAGTGAGATGTAGTGGGAGGTCAGACTCAAAGATCTGATGGTCCTTTCTAGATGTAAACTTTTTTTTTCCTCCCCAATGAGAAAAAGTGTTTTCCTCTCACTTTCTATGTGTAATTTCTTACCTGTTTCCCCTACTTGGAAAAAAATTGTGGGGGAGGGGAGTTTAAAAAGAAAGTGAA
Organism: Mauremys mutica; assembly: GCF_020497125.1. NCBI lineage: Eukaryota > Metazoa > Chordata > Testudines > Geoemydidae > Mauremys > Mauremys mutica. The sequence goes on from NC_059087.1 coordinate 29,647,387, forward strand.
GGATTTCCCCCACCAAAATGAAAATAATTTTTTTTCACTGAAACACACATTTTTGCATTGCACACTCAAACTTTGTTTTAAAAATTTTTCCACAGAACACGAGTTTTGACCAGCTCTAATACTTACTTACCAACAGCATCTGCAAGATACAAATCAGAGCTCTTCATTGTCACTCAGATCAGACTAGGAAATCACCAGGAAAAGCTCCTCCCAGGTGCAGCAGGGAGAGTTAGACAATAACACTGCCATTAAGCAATGTTTTAAATACAGCTGGTTTGAAACAGGTTACACAGTTCAGGAGAGACACAGGTTACACTAGAATCCATCACTTTATCATCTGTCCACAAGCAAAACAGTCCAAGAACTTCACTGTCAAAGCTCTACTTGGGCAGAGTGTCTCTGGCCATTCCCCTTTGAATCAGGCAGTGTATGTTTCGCAGCTGTAGTTCGGAAGCCAGTGGGTCATCTGGGGCAGGTTTCACACAGGGACACTGCCAACTGAAAACAATATTAGCTTAACTACAGACTTGCTTAGTTAGTTTTGATCTTGGCAAAAGAATAGGAACTTCAAACAAAATTCTTGCTTCTCCCTGAGAGGGTCATTCAGCAGTTCTGCAAACCAATTCATTCATTCACTCAGATCTGCACTGTCAATGGCAATTTGTCCCTCCACACACCCTGGGAGTTGCTGGTAGAGTGCCCCAGTGCTGCTGTATGGCTCTGGGAGCAGACACTGCACTCTTCCTTATACTCCTTAAAGGAACAGGTTTCCTGCGTCTCAGACCCCCTGACTCCAGCCTGATTCCCAGCGCACAGCATCTTCCAGTTCTCCCCTCCATGTGACTCCTAAATCCAATCCCTCTGCTTCAGGCCCCCGTTAGAGACCCAGTTCCCTTCCCCCAAGCATCCCCCCAATTCACTCCTCCATCCTCCACTCTTTGTATCTTTCCATTTTGCTGCCCCAGCTTCCCTACCAATCATAGCTACTCATTCCATCCTCACAGCCAAGGTGCGTCCCAGTCACCTGGACCTCTCCTGGCTCCCACCCCCTTCCTCACACCTATTGCTCCACCTGGGGAAACCGGAGCATGTCTCAGAGCTTGTCTACGCTACGCGCCGGATCGGCAGGCAGCAATCGGCCCTAGAGGCGATAAATCGACCGCTGAGCGCTCTCCCGTCGACTCCGGTACTCCAGCAGGACAGGCAGCGCAAGCGGAGTCGACGGGAGAGTGTCAGCTGTTGACTTACTGCAGCGAAGAGACTGCGGTGAGTGGATCTAAGTACGTCGACTCTGGCTCCGCTGTTCACGTAGCTGAAGTTGTGTATCTTAGATAGACCCGGCGCAGCAGCGGAGACAAGGCCTCAGACTTACCACTGCATGGCCAAAGGCTCCCCCAGCCTCCCAACTGAACCCGCTGGTGCTCCCCGCTGGCACAGCGCCAACCCCCTCCCTGCCTGCTCCTGTGTCCGACCCGCCCCAGGTACCCGGCCCAGGCGCCGCTAAACTCCCGCCCCATGGCGAGGCCGCGGCCCTGCCCGAGTCCCGGGAGCAGCAGGGACACCGCCCCCCCCGCACCGCTACTCGCACCGACGGTAACACAAGCCCCCGCCCGAGCCAAGGCGAACAGCCCCGCGGCGCGGCCCGGAGACCCGCTCGAGTTCTCCGCCCCTTGGCGCCTTTGTGAAGCGAGTGCGGACCCCGGCGGGGACCCTGGACCGGGCCTGGCCCCCCTTCCCGCCACCGCAGCCCCGGGGGCCCGGCCCGGCCCGGCCGCCGCCGATCAGCCCCAGCCCGGGCCGCTCCCCGCCCAGCAGCACCCGAGGCGCGGCTCGTTCCGGCCCCGGCCGGGCTCACCTCGCGCCGCCGCCGCCGCCATCGCGCGCCGGGCCCGGGCAGCGTCAGCCCCGCCCCTCCCCGTCTCTCCCGGCTGCAGCCCGCACCCTGTACCGCCGGGCCCGGCCTGGGCTGGGGGCAGCCAACGGGCTGAACGTCCCCCGCCGGCCCCAGATCCGAACTCACAGACCTGGGGGCCATTTACATCATCCCTGACCCCACCCTAGGGTGCCAGCACCCTGCCACGCCCCTTCGCCGCCCCCCGCCCCCCACCGCTCGCTCTCCCCCGTCCTCACTCACTTTCACCCGGGGGGGGGGGGGGGAGCAGGGATTTCCCTAGGACCTCCCCTCTCAAATTTCCCCAGCACCCCCTTTCTCAAATTTAGCCCTTGGTTGGAAATTTGAATTGACATCGAAACATTAATATACAATTTAAAAGTATATACACGCAGAGAGCAGACCCCTTTCACATAGCAAGCCTCTGAGTGTGAACCCCCCGCCCATAAGTTAAAAACACTTTTTAATATATTTAACACCATTAGAAATGCTGGAGGCAAAGCGAGGTTTGGGGTGGAGGCTGACATCTTGGGACCCCCCCATGTAATAACCTCACGACCCTCTGTGGGGTCCTGACCCCCAGTTTGAGAACCTCTGACACCACACAACAAAAACACTAACCCAGAAACCTATCCTTGCAACAAAGCCTGTTGCCAACTCTGTCCACATATCTATTCAGGGGACACCATCATAGGACCAAATCACATCAGCTACACTATCAGAGGCTCGTTCACCTGCTCATCTGCTAATGTGCTATATGCCATCGTGTGCCAGCAATGCCCCTCTGCCATGTACATTGGCCAAACCGGACAGTCTACACAAAAGAATAAATGGACACAAATCAGATATCAAGAATTATAATATTCAAACACCAGTAGGAGAACACTTCACTCTCCCTGGTCACTTGATTACAGACCTAAACGTCGCAATATTACAACAAAAAAAATTCAAAAACAGACTCCAACAAGAGACTGCTGAATTGGAATTAATTTGCAAAATGGACACCATTAAATTAGGCGTGAATAAAGACTGGGAGTGGATGGGTCATTACACAAAGTAAAACTATTTCCCTGTGTTGATTTCCCCCCCACTGTTCCTCACAACTTCTTGTCAACTGCTGCAAATGGACCATTTTGATTACCACTACAAAAAGTTTTTTTCTCTCCTGCTGGTAATAGCTCACCTTAACTGATCACTCTCGTTAGAGTGTGTATGGTAACACCCATTGTTTCATGTTCTCTGTGTGTATATATATCTTCCTACTGTATTTTCCACTCCATGCATCCGATGAAGTGGGCTGTAGCCCACGAAAGCTTATGCTCAAATAAATTTGTTCGTCTCTAAGGTGCCACAAGTCCTCCTGTTCTTTTTTTGTATATGAGAAAGTGCTTGTACCTGAGAAAGCATAATGGGTTTGAAAAGTATGAACAAAGACTAGCTTCCTCATACAGCTTTTATTTATGACAATGTCGGCACATTTGTTTCTGCTATATTAGCCTACCTAATCATTTCAAATTATTATTTATAAGCAAGGTCTGAATGAGCTCTCCCGTGACAACTAGTGCTGAGCCAGTGGTGGGTGGAAAGGCTTCAGGACCAGACTGTATTTACATGAACTCACCTACTCTGCCTAGGTATCCAGCAGACAGAGCTGTGCTGCACAAGTGAACAAGTTTGGCTGGTGTTGGGTTACAAATCACTTAAGTATTAAATGTGGGGGTCATGACATGTTGTTCTCCTTATTCCCTCAGTGCTTCATTTGTGCTAGGGCTTGCCAGGGCTGAGCCGGGCCCGGCACCTCTAGGCTCAGCAGTTCATAGACCTGGGGCCAGTGGTGAGCTGGAGCGGGTTCCCACCAGTTCCCAAGAACCGGTTGCTAAAATTAGACCATCGTGGAGAACCGGTTGTTAAAGGGCCAAGGGGTGGGCAAAGAACTCCGGTCCGCGGGCCGGACCATCCTGTTGCTCCCAGGATTCCCAGCTGGGGAGGCTGAGGTTCCCCTGGCCCCTCCCCCGTTTCCCCCCCAGCTGCAGTGTGGCCAGCCACCGGCACCAGCTGGGCAGCTCAGCTGAGCTCCTGAGTCGTCCTGCTGCTTTGAGCTGCAGGCAAGGTACGGGGGGACTGCAAGCTCCAGGGCCACTGGCGGGGGGCAATTTTCCCCAGGCCCTGCAGGGGCCCCCGGTCCCACGAGTATGTCTCCCCCCACCTCGGCCCCTCCCCCACTCACCCCCCCCCCTTAAATCAGAACTTTTTATAGTTCTTGTTTTATAGAACTTGTTAAGATTTTGGCAGCTCATCACTGCCTGGGGCCTCTGGGCTTGTCACATCAGTTATGAAAGTAACAAACTTCCTTGAGCCCCAGCACCTCTTTCATTACAAATTAAGCACTGGGGACCCACAACTGAACTGCACTCGCTAAGCAGGAGGTTTGGATGCCAGATCCTAGTGAAGAGAGAGTGAGTCGGGCACAGGTGTTTTGCTTGGTGGCATGGGCTCTGCCTAAGAGTCACAGGCAATATTTGACCTGTTTCTCTCTCCTGTTTAGAGAGAGCTGATTAGGCTTCAGAGAGAGTCTTGTCAAAGTTAGACTCAGGACTCACAGTTTGTCAGACCACTCTGTTTATTAGCACAGCGCTCTGCTATTAACACCCAGATAATGTGAGCCCCCATGCAAGACCCAAACAGTCTTATTTATACAGATAAAAGGGCGTGAACTAAACAAAGGGACAAAGAGAGCAAAACTGTAACATTTACCTGGGGCACAGCATGCATCTCCTACTTCCTTACTAACTCTTATCCATCTAAGGCTAATAATTCACCAATCGCCCTTAAGTGGAGTAATTGTTCTACCTTAATGTCTGCTTTCCTGACACCTGGATCACAGCATTTGTCATTTCTACTTAAAGGCACATACAGCATTCTTTCATTCATTCTATTTCTTTAATACACTTTCACAATCCCTCCTTTTGGGCAAGCTTATGCAAAGACCAACAATTACTGGGTTCCACATATTAATCGTTCTTTATCTCTTCATTCATTAGTGATATTTAACATCATAATATTAGTACTCTGTTTTGGGGCGGTCACCTGGGTGGCATACCTTACACAATTCTGGATACAACAGGAGATTAACTGAAAACATACAAAAATCATTAGGATTCCAAACAGGATAGCCAGGGCTCCCTGAAACAACCAGTTTCCTATGCCAGAGAAATTGAACAGGTTACTTAGCCACTTCCATAAAGAACTCGGCTCTTCATGGGGAAGATATGCGATTTGTTCTAAGTGGCTAGCGCGATCTATTACCTCATTGGTATTGTCAGGTATAAACACACAACATTCTTTTCCAATGAGAGCACGGGTCCCTCCTTTGGCCGCCAGCACTATGTCCAATGCCTGACGGTTTTGGAGGGCCACCTGTTGGATCGCCCCTGTTTCTTTGGCCAGGGCTCTTAAACTTTCTCCAGTTTTATTTGCCATTATTTTAACTACTGCTTGTAACCTCAGGAGCCTTTTTGCCTGGTGTATTACTCCCCCAAGTGTCATTGCTGTTCCATATTGCATTAAACGGACGAGGTCCTCCAGTGAGGTCTGGGGAACTGAGTGGGATAGTCAGGACAGGAACAGCAGCTTGAGAGTGGGCTGGGATATGGCTGCAGACCCAGCATTTAGAAATATTAAGGGTTTGAGCTATCCACACTTGCTGCTGGATAAAAGAATTTTCATTGTGGGCTCCCCAGATCTTAAGACACCAGCAGCCGAGGAACAGGCGCCACCAGAGGCGCATGTTGGAGGCAGGGCCCTTCTGGTTCTGACAACCTCAACTGAGGAAACCGCAGTCACGGTTTTACGTCCACCAGGCAGCAGGCGCTAGGCTCACTACTGCTTCTTCTTGGGCCTTGCTTTAGGTCGTCGTCTGCTTCAGGCAACCCTTACAAGAGTGTAGATTGTAAGGTATTGCAGGCTGTTCCTCTACGTCTTCTTCTGGAGTCAAAATTGACTCTGTGTGGTCCTGAGGTGATGATTGGTTCGCTGGGGGTGGTGCATTCTTACACTGCGAAGCATGTATCCACTCTGCGATGCCAGACAGTTTAATAGCCGTCTGGCTAGTAAGCAGTGCCTGATGATTCTTTGATGTCCTTTAAGTCTCTTTACTACTTCTTCCTTGACTCTGGCTATAACAATGGCCTTCACACCTTATCTTTTCCTGTTGCAGACATTCCGCATTCACACAAACAGATTGAGAATGCAAACAGTAGTATTTTATATTGAGCAAAATGGCATTGCAAATTAAACTTTGCTAAGTTTTACAATCAATAACCAAGACAATTTACATTGAGACCCAGGCCTTCAATGTTTCTCTAATTTACTTAACATAGACACAATAGAGAATCCTGTCTTTTACTAACTAAATCTTAAAACAAAGAGTTAAGAGCGGGCCCAATTTGTAATGCATATGGGAAAACAGAATCATATAGTCCCAGAGGGTTATTTCTTTCTGCTATTCAAAAAGAGTGGCTAGCAGAATGAAATCAAATCATACATTAATTCTCATAGTACATTATAAAATCCTGCTCCTACATATCTCCCTTTTGACACTAAGATTATTAATCGCCAGTGTCACTTCTTATTTAGTCCGCGTAATAGAAAATACTGGGAGGTGATTTGGGCCTGTGGCTCTAGCTTTGCATACATTTGTTTTATCCAAAACATATTCCAAACATTTCAATTAAACACATACAATTTAAAACCAAAAACAATTCGGGGTAGTAACATTAGTATGCCAGTAGCTGTGGGAGACCATCCAGAAAATGTTATACCAATGGTAAACTGTTATGTCTTTCTGCAGTGGCAATTCTTAACATGTCCCGATTTGCGTGTATAATCTGAATGGTAGCTTTTATCTGCTATTTTGTTACAAAAACAAACAAACAAACAAAAAAAGAATCCAGAATCTTTTCCTATTCTTCTGATTTTGACTGCCCTGCTGCAGCCATGACTTGGTCTTTATTTAAAAACATTTTAAATTTTGTAAAAGAATCAAGTTACCCCGTAAGGGTTAAATGCCAAATCCCAAAGCCAGACAACACTGATTACCTGTCTCTGGCAAAAGGTCTTGTCAGTTTTGCAACTTTGAATTAAAGAATTAAATGAATTTTTAGTGGCATTAAAAACAAAAACAAAATCAATTTCTCTTAAACCTACTAAACAGGAGTTTTACAAACCAGGTGTGCTGGTTTAAATTCTTAGAACCGTACATAATTCCCCAGACAAATAGCTACATACACTTTTTCTTTTCCTTAACATTCCTTTTACACTGCTCTGTTTTTCCATAGCTGCACATAGATTATATTTTCTTTATACATTTGGGTTGATTACATTCCCTTTATACATTTGGGGGCAGTTAAGTTCCAGTAGAACCCCCTCAGGTTTTTTTAGTGAATTTGACTAAATTGTCCATAGTCAAATGATTTCAATCAGATAGTCTCTTTATTTGGATTATTTACAGGCATTCCTTTGGAAAAGGGCCCATTTTCCCTTCAGAATGGCTGCAAAGAAACCAAGAATTTTTTCTTTTTAACATGGTTCTTTTTAACATTTTTACAAAGTTTAACTGCTTAATTTTGTCCAGCCTCTGTAGAGTTAACTTTTTACGCTCTTTCCTTAAATCACTTGTTTATTTCCCAAAATGACACCTTTATGAACTCAAATTTAACTATTTTCAGTATTGTTCCAGGGGTTCCTGCCTGCACTTACTGCTTTTCTTACTCCTGACACTATGCCCTTAGGGCTTCCAACCTGATTTTCAGTTTCTTTATCTGTTGCTTGCCCGCTTGTCTGGGCCCGATCCTGCTTTTTCCAATGAACCGTTTGTGAGTGATATTGTGGTCATTTCACAGTTTTGAAAGAAATGTACTAGATGTCCAGTTATTTAGTTAGGACATTGTTTTTAGCTGCCTATTTCTGGTCTCAGGCTCACAGCTATGTTGCAAAATAAGAGTCTGGCTTAGCTGGCCAAGTCCGTATCAGACGGAAGGAGCAAGGCGAGGGCCAGGAAAGAGAAACACACAGGGGTGACGGTAGGAGAGGGAGAAGACAAATCCCAGGTGGTGATTGGGATTTAGCCATGTGTTGATGTCACCTGGGTCCTTCTCTCCAGCCCGGTCTGGTCAGGGCTTCTCGCAGGCTCAGGATGACAAAGGCCAAATGGCGTCACAATTGGAATAAATTAAAAACTGGGCTTAATTGAAGCTGAAATGCAAACGCCAGCTATTCAGCAGCTGATGAAATCACAGGCTATGGCTACACTTGCACTTCAAAGCGCTGCTGCGGCAGCGCTGCCGCGGCAGCGCTTTGAAGCGCTAAGTGTAGTCAAAGCGCCAGCGCTGGGAGAGAGCTCTCCCAGCGCTGTCCGTACTCCACCTCCCTGTGGGGAATAACGGACAGCGCTGGGAGCCGCACTCCCAGCGCTGGGAGCCGCACTCCCAGCGCTGGGAGCCGCACTCCCAGCGCTGGGGCTTTGACCACACTGGCGCTTTGCAGCGCCGCAATTTGCAGCGCTGGAGAGGGTGTGTTTTCACACCCTGCTGCAGCGCTGCAAATTTGCAAGTGTAGCCATGGCCACAGGGATCCACTTTGAATCATAGAATCTCAGGGTTGGAAGGGACCTCAGGAGGTCATCTAGGCCAACTCCCTGCTCAAAGCAGGACCAATCCCCAGACAGATTTTTGTCCCAGATCCCTAAATGGCCCCCTCAAGGATTGAACTCACAACCCTGGGTTTAGCAGGCCAGTGCTTCCTCTAGTGCTGGGTCTAAAATAACAGTAGAAGCAGGTGGAAGAGAACCAGCTCATGTAGGAGCTATGGGCAGCTGCCCTATCAGTGCATCACTCAGCTGGGAGGTGTTTCACAAAACACAGCCCTTTCCCTCTGGAAGAGAAACACTCCTGCCCCCTCCCTCTGCTCTCCAAGGGGCTGTCTGTCCTGAGGGACCGTGAGCTTTCCAGGGGAGCAAGCGAATGTCAAAGATAATTCTTAAAAGAGCCATTGGGGGGGCTGGAGTCTTCCCCAGGGAAATCTCTTCACGTCTTTCTCAGGGCCACCTTCTTAGCCCTGGCTTGGGGGGCTTTGGCTTTAGTCTTGTCCTCTCCTCTCTTGATTTCAAGTGGGATCTTGACCTTCTGGGGCTTGGCAGCTTTGACCTTTTGGGGGCTTTTCTCTGCCTTTTTTGTCCCTGCTGCAGACGCCATTTTGTTACGGCCATTCCTAGACATGGGGATGGTGGCTTTTCTGGGGATCCTGGCAGCTCTAGCCAGCTTCTTGGTTGCTAGTTTCCTGCTCAGAGTCACTGGCTTTGTCTCATGCCTTGTCCTGGGGGCCCGGCCGGGTACTGCTAGCTGAATGTGAAGGGACCAAGGTTCTGGTGACCTTAGCCTGGGCTGAGGTGCCTTTGCTCATCAGGCTCCTGAGCCCCAACAGGGTGTGATTCTTGTTCTTCTGCACAGCACAGCATGGCCCATGAAGAACAGGGCCCTGCAAATGTGCATTCATACGATATCTTTGTTTAATCAGTGAAAATATAAACCAGACACTTAGAGGATTGGAATTAATTTCAGCTGATGGACGGGTTTGCTAGGCTTTTATGCATTTGCACAGGAAAATGTTGAGTGTTTCAATTCATTTCAAGCATCCCCATTCAGTGGAACTCCTGAACATAATGGAAATGGATATGAAAATATGTTTTAATAAAAAAAAAAACAGGCTTCAACAGGGGCACCTGGATTTGAACCACTTGATGTGCAGTCAAATCTCTACCACGGGGCTATAGGGACAGATGCTGCTTCAAAGAGCTCCTTTGCCAGTCCCAGTCCACCGTTGGCTTTAAAAATGGGAGTTGATTAAACATTACACATGCATTCTGTGACATGTGTTGGGTAGCTCAAAGAATTGTTTATTTTCTCTCTGTGCATGTGAGGCACAACACATTCATTCAGTAATACTGAAAATGTTCCCTTCTCCCTCTAGAACGGCCTCAGAATCACCTTCCTTTTGTAGATGAATCGACTCCTGGATCTCCATGAGGAAAATATTGTTTCAGTGAAAAACACCATTTTTAACAGTAATAATAATCAAATGTCACATGATGGCGCCACCACATCAGGAATGAAAAGCAACAGGCTCCTGGTGGGCACCTTGATTATGAAAATGGCTGAACTCCCCCCTCCTCTGTTCGCAAACAAATTTGTTTATTTCTCTAAGAGCCAAACATGAGTTCAGATGAACGTCTAGGGCTGATGAACGGGGCCTTTGAGACTGATTTTATTTGGCCACAAATGCAGTTTTTGCTGGTATAAACAGCACCAGGGCCTGGGGTGGACACAGAATGGAACAGCCCCTGAGCTGCCTGGTCGCCAAGGCTGCTTTCCCTGCTGCAGCTGGCTATGCTGCACATTTGCAATGAATGATGTAAATGGCCCAGCATGGCCCCTTTGGGGGTTTGGGCCTGGCCCAGCGCTGCTGGTAGACGTGCTGATGCTACGAATGGCTGCCCAGTGCTATGGCACAATGCCCACACTCCCTATGGCAATGGAGGAGTGATTCACCCCCCAGCTCTGATGCAGGGCACACAGGAGTTAGTTTTATACGCCTATTTTCAGGCTGTAATCTGAGGCAGCCTGCTCTGCGGGAGGGATCCCAGCAGCTCAGCTCAGGGCTGGAACAGGCCCCTGGTTTAGGGGGCGACCGCATAGTTTATTACACTCTGATGTCTCAGAAAAGGGCTCTCCCCAAAAGCCTCAGGCCTGCGGCCCCAGGTTCCCCAAAGGTAAGAGTCAAACTACACATAGGCAGGCCTGCTGTACGGGAGCCAGGAATTCGCCCACTGAACTGCATGTGTTCAAAATATAACTGACTGCTGCATTAGGGCCCCTGCTCGCTGCTACTGCCCGCCTCTGCTGCAGCGCACAGGGGTAGGGCTGCCACTCGGGGGAGCACCATGGTTCTGCACAGAATGGAATTATTTGGGTATTAATTAAATAAAGATACAGAGATGAATGGGTTCTGTTTACATGCACCCTTTAAGGGTTGGAGCAATGCTGGAGAGGCTAAAGGGCACAGAGGAGGGGAGCAGGGTGTGGTCCCAGAAAAGTTGTTGTACTCTGGTGAGACTGAGCAGGTGTGAGGAATTGCAAGTTGTGGTTTTACATGCATAAGAAAATAAGAATGACCATACTGGGTCAGACCAAACATCCATCTAGCCCAGTGTCCTGTCTTCTGACAGTGGCCAGTGCCAGGTGCCCCAGAGGGAATGAACAGAACAGGGAATTGTTGGTGGCACCAGGCATGACCCAGTGTTGACAGAGGGGTGGAAAATGACAGTGCCAATGAAGGCTCCCTGTATTAGGCCTCTGCTTGTCCGAACCGCGTCCATGTTTAGACTTTAATTAACCCCACAGGCTAGATGGAAAGAATGGAATGTGTGGCAACTAGTTATCAGTACCAGGAGGCAATTATACAGCCTGCTTGCACCTGGCTAAAGGAAGTGAAACAGAATGACCGGTCAAGAAAAGTTACTAACGAGATAATATATTTTTTTGCCAAGTATGATCTAACCTGTTTAGAGTAATTGCTGCTTCATAATGTATTTGCTGTATGGGAACTAAAAAGGAGGGAGAAGAGGGGGGCGAAGGGGGGAGCTGGGCATTGGGGGTAATAGACATGCTTAGCTAAGATCATGTATAAAGACAGAGAGCTGCTTGTATGGGGTGTGCTTGATCTGAGACGTGGTCTCCGAGCACGCGCTTTGAGATCTCAAATAAACTTTTTTTGCTTCTCCACCCTGGTGTGTCTAATTGGAGCGAGGCACTCCGGGCAACGAATCACTGTTTGCTGCCTCAGGCCTTTTGGGCCGGCAACAGTTTTGGCGTCCCTGGGTGGGCTTGAGGCTAAATTTAGCCTTGCCCGGACCCCTCCTGGAGGTCGACGGATTGCGGCGACGACCGATGCCTAGCGCGCACCGGTGACTTCATCGGGGGCCTCGGCGGAGACGCGGTGTGGTCGACCCCGGAGGGCACTACGGTGCAACGCGCTCAGATAGTGGAGAAGCAGCTACGGGCGACGGTGGGGAACCGGTCTCGTGGACAAGGTAGGAACAGTCCAGTGCTGTTAACCTTTTGTTTGCCTGTTAAGACCTGGGGACGCCCAGTGTCTTCCCATAGGTATGGGGCAGGGACAGAGTACAGGCAGGGCACGGTGTACACCCTTAGAATGCATTCTGATGAATTGGAAAGTGTTTGAAAAAGATCCATTGACTAAAAGTAAACTGAAAAGATTCTGTACAGTAAACTGGCCTCAGTATCAGCTAGAGGGCCAGGAAAGGTGGCCACCGGAGGGATCACTTAATTACAACACGATCCTTCAATTAGCTTTGTTTTGTCAGCGAATGAATAAGTGGAATGAATTTATGTATGCACAGTTGTTTATGTTGTTGAGAGATAGGTCAGATCTGTTGCAAGAGTGTAATCTGACTCCGACAGGCTCGGCAGTCACTGTTGTTAGTTCCCCGAACCCCTCCCCGGTTGTAATGGCAGAGTCGGTGTCCCCTTCGGCTCCTACACCCCCACCGTATAAAGACCAGGTGCCTCAGGTTTCAGAGATTGCTCCTTCAGTGGGATTTTATCCGTTGATTACTGAGACTGTGGTGGCTCACCCGGGAGCAGAGGGGCGCCGGGCCACTACTATGCTAGTTTACTCACATGTGCCTTTTAACCCAGTGGACTTAGCAGCCTTTAAGGCACAGGCAGGGGAATTCTCCACGAATCCCAGCAAGTTTATTTCGGTTTTTGAGGGATGTTTTGCCAGTCACAAGCCTGACTGGGATGACTGTAATATCCTTATGAGGACCCTGTTGTCTGAAGTGGAGAGGAATCAGGTTATAGCTAAGGCAAGAGAAGAAGCACAACTAAGGCATGATCGGGATCCAGCTAATGTTGCCACTCCTGCCAATATGGTCCCCCTAGCAGATCCTAGGTGGAATCCTAATGAGCCTAATGGTCAGACCCGCCTCACTGTGTACAAGGAGCTGCTCTTGCTAGGACTCCGACGCTCAGCTGTTCGCCATAACAATTGGGCCAAGCCTTATAAGCTCATACAGGAGCCTAAGGAAAGTCCGGTCGCTTTTCTGCAACGCATCCGGGATACCATTCGGCAAAACACTAACGCAGACCCTGATAATGCAGCAACTGAGGCAATTATAAAAGGTATCTTTACCAGCCGTGCTGCCCCTGACATTAAAAGGAAATTGCAGAAAAAGGAGGATTTGATGGGCATGTCTGTGGCACAGATTTTGGAAACTGCAAACAAGGTTTACAGCCTTAGAGAGGGAGAGAAGGAAAAAAAGGCAAGTGAAGATGATGGTTGCAGCAGTACAGGCCAGTGACAAGAGGAAGTTTCAGGAAGGTGGTGGAAGGGGCCGGGGGATGAGAGGTCGTGGACGTGGGCGCCCTGGCTCACAGGAAAGGCGTTTGGGTCGCAATCAGTGTGCCATATGCCGGAAGGAGGGACACTGGAAAAATGAGTGCCCCGAGAGAGAAGATACCCCTATGATGGCAGCAGAGAATCAAGACTAGGGGTGTCAGGGGAGACGGACTATCCTGCCCCCGGAACCCCGAGTAAAAATGCGGGTGGGAAATTCTGAAATAAACTTTTTAGTAGACTCTGGAGCAGCTCGAACCGCTGTAAATCAACCCCTCCGGCTGCCTGTGGCAGATTCCCTCACTGTGGTCGGCGCTACAGGAAAAGGAATCAAATGTCCAGTGTATGCCCCAGCAGAATGTGCTTTGGGAGACAAAACTCTCTCCCACAAGCTGGTTTACCTCCCCGACTGCCCAACGCCTCTACTGGGACGGGATCTGCTTTGTCGCTTAGGTGCCACCCTGCACTTCACCCAAGATGAAATCACCCTCACCTTGCCCCCAGAGAATGCCTGGATAATGACTCTTGCAGTTGAGCCCTCAGCCATGCAAGCCCCAGAGTGGAGCCAGTGGGAGGACCAGGTTTTTCCTCTAGTATGGGCATCGGGGGTCCCAGGAAAGGCAGCACATCACACCCCCATTAAAGTTCAGCTCCTGCCAGGAAAAAGTCCGGTGCGGATCAAGCAGTATCCGATAAAGAGGGAGGCCAGAGAAGGGCTGCAGGAAACTATAAATCAGTTTCTGAAGTACGGGGTACTGCGAGAATGCCAGTCAGCCTGGAACACCCCCATCCTGCCTGTTCGAAAGCCCAATGGCACCTATCGGCTGGTCCAGGACCTGAGGGCAGTTAATGAACGGGTTAAGACTCTGCACCCCCTTGTTCCAAACCCATATACACTGTTGGCATCTATAGGAGGGCAGTACACCCACTTTTCAGTCCTAGACCTGAAAGATGCTTTCTTCACAATTCCGGTCGACACACAATCTCAGGAGATTTTCTCCTTCGAGTGGGAAGACGACCGAAGAGTTAAGAAGCAACTTTGCTGGACTGTGTTAGCACAGGAATTTAAGAACTCCCCCACGCTGTTCGGCCAGGCTCTGGCCAAAGACCTGGAGGAGTGGAATACTCCGGACGGGATTCTCCTCTTGCAGTATGTGGACGACCTGTTAATAGGGGCGGTGGGATTAACCCCTTGCCTCCACGCCACTGTGAGCCTCCTGAACTTTGTTGGACTCAGAGGATACCGGGTAGCTCAGAGCAAAGCTCAAATTGCCCTCTCAGAAGTACAGTACTTAGGATTTCACATAAGACAGGGGGAGAGACAGCTTTCAAACGAGAGGAAGGAAGCCATCTGTCAAATTCCTATCCCAAGCAATCGTAAACAGCTCAGGGCTTTTCTGGGCATGGCAGGCTTTTGCAGAATATGGATCCCAGAGTTCGGACTGTGGGCTAAGCCCTTGTATGAATGTGTTAAGGGAATGGATCACGATCCCTTTCACTGGTCCTCAGAAGCTGACAAGGCATTTAAAGTGTTAAAGAGAAAGCTAATGGAAGCTCCAGCACTCGGTCTTCCAGACCTCTTTAAGCCGTTTCAACTGTATGTGCATGAAAGGAAGGGAGTGGCTCTAGGGGTGCTTACTCAATTATTAGGCACTTGGAAACGTCCTGTGGCATATTTCTCTAAACAACTGGATCAAGTTGCCAAGGGGTGGCCAGCTTGCTTGCGAGCTGTCGCGGCAACTGCCCTAGTGCTTGGTGAAGCAGAGAAACTGACTTTGGGGGGGACTGTGCAGGTGTATACCCCTCATATGGTTCAAGCCCTGCTGGACACTAAGGGTGGTCTCTGGCTCACGCAGGCTCGGGTAGCTCGGTACCAGGCTAAACTCCTAGAAAATCCTGAAGTTACCCTGCAGACCTGCCCCTCCCTCAACCCAGCCACTATGTTACCAGAAACAGAGGAGCAGGAACATGACTGTTTAGAAATCATAGATGCCCAGTACTCCAGCCGTCCAGATTTAAAAGATCAACCGCTCTCAAATGCAGACTGTGAGTGGTATACTGATGGGAGCAGTGCTGTCATAGATGGGCAAAGGAGGGCGGGCTATGCTGTTGTGACCCTCTACGATACAGTGGAAGCAGAGAGTTTACCTGCTGGAACATCTGCCCAACTTGCTGAACTAGTAGCTTTAACCCGTGCACTCGAACTGTCAAAAGGAAAAAGAGTTAACATTTTTACTGATTCCAGATATGCCTTTGGAGTGCTACATGCTCATGCAGGTCTTTGGAAACAAAGGGGAATGCTTACAGCTCAGGGGTCCCCGGTCAAGCATGGGACACAGATTCTCCGGCTTCTGGAAGCGGTGCAGCTCCCCTCAGAGGTAGCAGTGGTGCACTGCAAAGGCTCATCAACGAGAAGACCAGGACGTAGCCAAGGGCAACGCCAGGGCCGACAGGGAAGCCAAGCGGGCTGCCACCCTGGAACCATTGGAAGCTGAGGAGGCCCATGTGCATGCCCTCATCCCATCAGTGGGTGAGCTCCCAGCCCCTCAGTACTCTCGTGAAGAAAGGAATCTGGCCGACTCCCTTGGGCTCCAGGAAAAGGAGGGATGGTTCCACTCCACAGAAGGAAAAATCCTCCTACCTAAAAGCCTAATACGGCCAGTACTACAGAAACTACATCAGACCACTCACGCTGGAAGGGAGGCTCTCACCCAGCTTATGAATAAGTATTTTCTAACCTCTGGATTAAGACCCCTGGCTTCCCAGGTACAGGCTGAGTGTTTAGTCTGTCAAAAGAACAACCCTCGACCAGGAGTGTCAGTGCCACCAGCCACTCTGGAACCTACCCCAGGGCCAGGATTGGTGTGGCAAGGAGACTTCACTGAATTCCCCCGAACCCAAGGGTTCAGGTACCTCCTTGTCATGGTGGATCGATTCAGCGGATGGCCTGAAGCCTTCCCATGCCGAAACAACACTGCCAGAACAGTGGCTCTCAAGTTTGTCAAGGAGATCATTCCTCGTTTTGGACTCCCCCAGTGGATGGAATCTGACAATGGAACACACTTCACATCGCAAGTCATTCAGGGGATTTCGAATGTTCTACAAATCACCTGGAAGCTCCACACTCCATGGCGACCACAGGCCAGTGGAGTAGTGGAACGTACTAATCAGACACTCAAGCGGCATCTCTCAAAGGTCTGCCAAGAGGCTTCTCTTCGGTGGCCTGATGCCTTACCCCTTGTTTTGCTCCGAGTTCGTGCTCTCCCAAAGGGGAGGTTAGGGCTTAGTCCCTTCGAGATTATGTTTGGGAGGGCATGGCCTATGAATGGTACACCGGTTCTGTTAGGGGAGTGGGAGGTAGGCTGCGGTTTCTTATCTCAGTACATGTGCTCTCTGTCTGCTGTTCTCTGTTCTCTCCACAGGTATACCAAAGATTTGCAGCCTCTCCCGCTGGATGCCCCTGTCCACTCCCTGCAGCCTGGTGACTCCGTTCTGTTCGTACCTGGAAGGACGAGCCTCTCCAAGAGAAGTGGAAGGGACCTCACACCGTCCTGCTGATCACCCACACAGCAGCAAAGGTCGAGGGATACAAGAACTGGATCCACTACTCCCGTCTGAAAGCAGTGCCAGCTCCTGAACGGTGGACCGTCCAACCTGCGGAGAAGACTGCCAATGACGATCTGGGACTTAAGCTGTTATTCAGGCAACAGTAAGGCCTGCTGGGAATGCCCTGTGACCCCTTTGGACAGTTACAGCGCACTCCCCGTGAACACTCTGAGCGTTGGCTGTGTTTATTTTCACAGGGCCAGCCTAACCTGTGGGCCTGGTCCCTTTTGTTTTTAATCTGCTTGTTATTAGTAGTAGTAATTTTGTGGGTATTTGGGGAATTGTAATTGTTAGGCCTTAGGATCACTGGCCCAGTATGGATCCAGGCCTAGGGCTTGCCACAATGTTACTCTTTGCTATGGAAACACATCCTGTCAGCCAAACAGGCTTTCGAGGAGTGGAAGGCCCAGGAAAGGGAACCCACAATTTTTGATTCCCTTTGAAGTTGGTTGCCCAACCTAGGAGGACTGGGAAGTGGCCTTGTGCGTCTCCTCCTCACAGGTGTGATACTGTGCCTGGTCACCCTCCTCCTGCTTGCTTGTTTTAAACTGCTTCTCCATAAACTTTGTACCCCCCGTGTCCCGAAGGTCCCTATGTACCCTCTCATTGACAGCCCCAGCTCCATAGAACTCAATTACGTTTTGTCCACAGTATATGAGAACACTCAGCCAAAGGTTTGTTGAGTATTCTCAAAGGAGGGAATTGTTGGTGGCACCAGGCATGACCCAGTGTTGACAGAGGGGTGGAAAATGACAGTGCCAATGAAGGCTCCCTGTATTAGGCCTCTGCTTGTCCGAACCGCGTCCATGTTTAGACTTTAATTAACCCCACAGGCTAGATGGAAAGAATGGAATGTGTGGCAACTAGTTATCAGTACCAGGAGGCAATTATACAGCCTGCTTGCACCTGGCTAAAGGAAGTGAAACAGAATGACCGGTCAAGAAAAGTTACTAACGAGATAATATATTTTTTTGCCAAGTATGATCTAACCTGTTTAGAGTAATTGCTGCTTCATAATGTATTTGCTGTATGGGAACTAAAAAGGAGGGAGAAGAGGGGGGCGAAGGGGGGAGCTGGGCATTGGGGGTAATAGACATGCTTAGCTAAGATCATGTATAAAGACAGAGAGCTGCTTGTATGGGGTGTGCTTGATCTGAGACGTGGTCTCCGAGCACGCGCTTTGAGATCTCAAATAAACTTTTTTTGCTTCTCCACCCTGGTGTGTCTAATTGGAGCGAGGCACTCCGGGCAACGAATCACTGTTTGCTGCCTCAGGCCTTTTGGGCCGGCAACAGAATCATCAAGTGATCCATCCCCTGTTGCCCATTCCCAGCTTCTGGCAAACAGAGGCTAGTGACACCATCCCTGCCCATCCTGGCTAATAGCCATTGATGGATCTATCCTCCATGAACTTATCTAGTTCTTTTTTGAAGCCTGTTATAGTCTTGGCCTTCACAACATCCTCTGGCAAGGAGTTCCACAGGTTGACTGTGCGTTGTGTGAAAAAATACTTCCTTTTGTTTGTTTTAAACTTGCTGCCTGTTCATTTCATTTGGTGACTCTTAGTTCTTGTGTTATGAGGAGTGAATAACGCTTTCTTATTTACTTTCTCCACACCAGTCATGATTTTATAGACCTCAATCATCTCCCCCCCATAGTCATTTCTTTTCTAAGCTGAAAACTCCCGGTTTTATTAATCTCTCCTCATATGGCAGCTGTTCCATACCCCTAATCATTCTTGTTGCCCTTTTCTGAACCTTTTCCAATTCCAATATATCTCTTTTGAGAAGGGGCAACCACGTCTGCATGCAGTATTCAAGATGTGGGCGTACCATGGATTTATATAGAGGCAACATGATATTTTCTGTCCTAGTATCTATTCCTTTCTTAATGATTCCAACATTCTATTCGTTTTTTTGTCTGCCACTGCACATTGAGTGGATGTTTT
Source organism: Mauremys mutica (assembly GCF_020497125.1). Taxonomy (NCBI): domain Eukaryota; kingdom Metazoa; phylum Chordata; order Testudines; family Geoemydidae; genus Mauremys; species Mauremys mutica. The sequence goes on from NC_059087.1 coordinate 29,666,304, forward strand.
CAGAGAACTATCCACAATGACTCCAAGATCTCTTTCTTGAGTGGTAACAGCCAATTTAGACCCCATCGTTTTATATGTATAGTTGGGATTATGTTTCCCAATGTGCATTACTTTGCATTTATCAACATGGAATTTCATCTGCCATTTTGTTGCCCAGTCACCCAATTTTGAGAGAACCTTTTGTAGCTCTTCGCAGTCTGCCTGGGACTTAACTATCTTGAGCAACTTTGTATCATCTGCAAATTTTGCCACCTCACCATTTACCCCTTTTTCCAGATCATTTATGAATATATTGAATAGGACTGGGCCCAGTACAGACCCCCCGGGGGACACCACTACTTACCTCTCTCCATTCTGAAAACTGACCATTTATTCCTACCCTTTGTTTCCTGTCTTTTAACCAGTTACTGATCCATGAGAGAACCTTCCCTGTTATCCCATGACAGCTTACTTCGCTTAAGAGCCTTTGGTGAGGACCTTGTCAAAGGCTGTCTGAAAATCTAAGTACATATCAACTGGATCCCCTTTGTCCATGTGCTTATTGACCCCCTCAAAGAATTCTAGTAGATTGGTGAGGCATGATTTCCCTTTACAAAAACCATGTTGACTCTTCCCCAACAAATTACGTTCATCTCTGTGTCTGACAATTTTGTTCTTTACTATAGTTTCAACCAGTTTGGCCGGTGCTGAAGTCAGGCTTACCGGCCTGTAATTGCCAGGATCACCTCTGGAACCCTTTTTAAAAATTGGTGTCACATTAGCTATCCTCCAGTCATCTGGTACCGAAGCTGATTTAAATGATAGTCTATGAAGTTCAATCAATCCCCATTTGTAAAACCACCCATGGTCTGGAAATGGCAAAGGAGCTCTTTGAAACAGGGTCTGTCCTTCAAGGTCCTTAAGATCACAGACTCCAAAACATCATTATCACAGGAGGGAAAGCAGGGGAAAAGTTCAGGGGGAAAGCAGGTGAGTGCACATCACGTTGAAATCCACATGCCCCCGTGGAAGATTTTTCTAATGAAAATACATTTTCATATCCATGTTCCATCATGTTCAGAAGTTCCACTGAATGGAGGAGCTTGAAAAGAATTTTAACACTCATCATTTTCCTCTGTAAATGTATAAAAACCCAGCACACCTGTCCATCAGTTGAACTCAATTCCAATCCTCCAAGTCTCTAGATTATGTTTTTGTCCCTTAAACAAAGATATGTATAGATCACATTATAATCACTCCGAGAGCTAGAACCATGCTGGAGAGGACCCTGAAGGATGCCATCTGCTGCCAACACGTGAAAGGCGTTCAAGGTGATGTGCAAATGGGACACCAGCAACCACTTCCTCCCCGGGGGGCACCTTCACCTGATTTGCTGACTGGAGGTTGATCCACAGGGCCCAGGTCAACTGCGTCCCATTGAAAAGAGCTGTCCACCATGAGAATCAGGACAAGCAATGCAGGAAGTGTGGCTATGCCAATGGGACACTACCTCATGTCCTGTGTAGCTACAAGCCCCATGCAAGAGCTTGGCAGCTACAGCACAATGCCATCCAAGATCACCTGGCCAGAGCCATCCCATTACCCATGGGGAAGGTTGCCGTAAACTTCACCATCCCTGGAACCGACAGCCAACTGCAACCACACATCGTCATCACCAACGAGGACTAGAAGATCATGGTGGACATCACAGTGCCATTCAAGAACAGGACCATGGCCTTCCACAATGCCCGAGCTCGAAAGGTAGGGAGCTAAGGGTTACCCGATCCAGACACATGCGCTGAGCATGGGAGCCCTGGGCGCATGGAACCCCAGTAACAAGCAAGTGCTGAAAGAATGAGGAACTGGTCAACACTACACTCGGCTGATGAGGCAACTCATGGTGTCGGATGCCATCAGGTGGTCAAGGGAGATCTACATAGAACACATCACTGGACATCTGCAATACCAGGAGGGATGAGCTGAAGTACTGATGAGAAGCGCAGTCAGGAAAGTAACAAATACTTTTCTCATGGATTGTATTTTCTAAATGGACAACCTACCTAATTCTCAATTACTGAGGTCAATCCCCACTCATTGATATATTTTGCTTTCCACAACCAAATCTCTGTACAACTTTTCATGAGTGATGTACCCGAGTATTCGGAGTCTAATATCTAGACTGGATTGTTAAATCGATTCACATTAATTTGGGTTGTTGCTGATTATGTGCACTATGTATCAGATGACTTTAAAAACAAACTTTGTATTTGTGGATAATCTAAGCACTATGCTCAGATGTACAGACACACTTTTCTCAACCTATGTATTATATATATACACATATTTTAAACATTTGCTTGAATACCATTTTTAAATCTGGATGCCCATTTGCAGGGCCCTGTTGCTGTGCTGTGCAGAAGAACAAGAACCACATCTTATTCAGGCTCAGGACCCTGATGAGCAAAGGAACCTTGGTGCAGGACAAGGTCATTGGCACTTTGGTTCCTTCATACTCAGGCAGCAGCAACAGGACCCCAAGACACGGGACAAGAACACGCCAGTGGCTCTGAGCAAGAAACTTGCCACCTAGAAGCCAGACAGAGCTGCTGGGAGCCTCAGAAAGGCCACTGTGCCCCAGGCCAAGAACAGCCCTAAGAAAGTGGCGGCTTTCAGGGACCTGAAAGGCAGAGGAAGGCCCCAAAAGGTCAAAGCTGCAAACCTACAGAAGATGGTCTAGATCCCACCTAAAACCAAGACAGGAGAGATCAAGGCTAAAATCAGCCCCAGAGCATGCAAAGCCGAAGCAGCCAGGGCTAAGAAGGTGGCACTGAGAATGAAGCAAAGATTTGCCTGGGAAAGACTCCTGCCTCCCCAAAGAATCTTTTAAGACTCACCTTGAACCTCCCAGACAGCGCCAGGTCCCTCAGGACAAAGAGCCCTGCAGAAACTAAGGTGGGGGGAGGGGCCCCAAGGCAGGGGGAGGGGAAGAGCCGTGTTTTGTGAATCCCCTTCCAGGTGAGTGGATGCAGTGAAAGGGCGGTTCACAGCACCTACATGGGCTCTTTGAATTCTCCTGGGTCCCTGCCAATGCACCAGCTGCACCATAGGCCATGTCTGCAGCTAAACATTGATTAATCTCAATTTTTAATTTATTCCCATTGTGATAACTGCACAACACTCTGCCTCATGCTAGCATTTTGGTCACGGCTTGAATACGGAGAGAAATGGACTAGTTTGTATTACATTTGGGAAGTAATTTGTCATAGTATGTGGCAGAAAACTTTACGGGAGGTGCGCAGAAGCCTGTTACAAAAATAAAATAACAAAGCTTTATCAAACTACTTGTTACCCATTCAAACCTTTCTTTGTGCACACTAGAAATTGGGGCTCTAATAAATGGCAGCCTTACTTTAACTCAGATCACTGGATTTTTGTAGCTTTCAGATGCATTGAAAGGGCAGCTGTTTAAAGGTAACGTGCATCTCTTTTTCATGACCCGTCAGTCTATATAACTTTACCAACTATAGAGTTGGTTGTGTCTGCATCTAACTAATTGCAGGGTTACTGTAGTACCAACTAGCTAATCATGCATAAAATCAGCTGTTCTTAAGGGAGTGGGGGCAGGATCAATTAATTACTAAAGAAACAAACTTTCAGGAAGTAGCTGTAATATGCCCACAAAGAAAGGTTTGGGGATAAATCCTATCAGGGAACTGCTTCAAGAGGGCAGAGTTAAGGTTATGTGGGCATGTACCTTCCCTCTGTATTGCCTCCTTTTCCAGAGTTTGAGTTTTGTTGAACTCAGTGTTCTGGAATGATATGAGATACCCACAGGGCAACCTTAATGCTGTGTTAACAGCCTATTCCCTCCTGGCTGTAATTCCACTGACTCCAGATAACTCTCACCCCATTGCGAGTTCTGAGAAAATAAGTACATGAAAAACCTTGAGAACTAAAATAATGTGAGAAAATGGAAATGTTGGCAGCTCAAATAATTCTGGTTAGTCTGTCTCTCTCTTTCTCTGTGTAAAAGGGCCAACACATTCATTTATAAACACACCTCTCAACTTGTTTAAACCATTCTGTAGTACATGCAATATATCAGGTGGATCGTTCAATGAAATGACTTTCTTATGTGTGACCCCAAACATATTTTTAGCATTCTTTAAAATGTATCCTTCTTGCTGAATGTAAAGGGGCTTGTTTCATTATGTGACATGTAATAATAGGGATAAGAAATGGCCTGTGGGGAGGATTTTCATTCATAGACTCATAGACTTTAAGGTCAGAAGGGACCAATATGATCATCTAGTCTGACCTCCTGCACAATGCAGGCCACAGATTCTCACCCACCCACTCCTGTAACAAACCCCTAACCTATGTCTGAGCTACTGAAGTCCTCAAATTGTGGTTTAAAGACCTCAAGGTGTAGAGAATCCTCCAGCAAGTGACCCAGGCCCCACGCTGCAGAGGAAGGCGAAAAACCTCCAGGGCCTCTGCCAATCTGCCCCAGAGGAAAATTCCTTCCTGACCCCAAATATGGTGATCAGTTAAATCCAGAGCATGTGGGCAAGACTCACCAGCCAGCACCCAGGAAAGAATTCTCTGTAGTAACTCAGATCCCAACCCATCTAACATCCCATCACAGACCATTGGGCTTACTTACCTGGTGATAATCAAAGATCAATTAATTGCCAAAATTATGCTATCCCCTCATACCATCCCCTCCATAAACTTATCAAGCTTAGTCTTGAAGCCAGATATATCTTTTGCCCCCACTACTCCCCTTGGAAGGCTGTTCCAGAACTTCACTCCTCTGATGGTTAGAAACCTTCGTCTAATTTCAACTCTAAACTTCCCAGTGTCCAGTTTATATCCATTTGTTCTTGTGTCCACATTGGTACTAAGCTTAAATAATTCCGCTCCCTCCCTGATATTTATCCCTCTGATATATTTATAAAGAGCAATCATATCTCCCCTCAGCCTTCTTTTGGTTATGCTAAACAAGCCAAGCAATTTGAGTCTCCTGTCATAAGACAGGTTTTCCATTCCTCGGATCATCCTAGTAGCCCTTCTCTGTACCTGTTCCAGTTTGAATTCATCCTTCTTTAACATGGGAGACCAGAACTGCGCACAGTATCCCAGATGAGGTCTCACCAGTGCTTTGTATAATGGTACTGACACCTCCTTATCTTTACTGGGATGCATCAGACGAGGTATTTCCAGGACCGCATTAGCTTTTTTAATGGCCATATCACATTGGCGGCTCATAGTCATCCTGTGATCAACCAATACTCCACAGATTATTATATTGACTTTAGGTTTCTCAGAATCAGTGACTGAGGTAGCAAACTGTCCCAACAAAGTTGTCTTCATGAGGGGTCTTCAGAGTGGTATGCTGCAGTAGGCAGCCCCATGGTGTGTAATGGTCAGCAGTCAGGGATTCAAAGTCTGTGATCTGAGCTCAAGCCATGCACCTTGTGATATCTCTGCATTGCTATTGATCTCTCTGCTATTGATCTCATTACTGCATTGAAATAAGGTGAGGCCCTAGGGTTTGGCTTGCTCTCCCACCTGTGTTGCCCATTAGCTTTTGACACTTGAGCGCTCAAGGGGCGATTTGCTGCAGATGGCTGGAAACGCTTGGAGCCTTCGGGGGTAGCAAGATGAATGGATTTGCCTGGAGTCCTGCAGCAGGGCTGTATGCGTAGAGATGTATGCAGCCAGATGTTGGAATTCCCTCCGAGACCTTTTCTACTCGGCTTATCCAGAATCCATTGTCCCGTTCTGGGAGATCCCCTCATCTAGGCCTCTGTGATCCAAAATCTCTGTTTGATGCCACATCATTATTCATTACTATATTAGGCATGTTATGGCTCTATGCCTGCCCTTGTCAGGCCCAGATGCAGTGGTTTCAGGTACAGGGTGATATCACAGTTCCCAATCATGTCACACACTACACAATTTGTATACATTGTTCCTAACTATTAACATCTACACCTCTGGAATATAATGGGTTTGGACATTGTACAGATCATATGTGGACCACGTGCTTTGCAGGCCACGTAAGGAGCAGACACTTATGCCCTCCCCTTATCTGCACTGCAAGCTTGTCAGTTCAGAGTATTCTCACACAGTTCAAAAACACCAGCTCCAGGACAAAGCCTTTTTTACAGTTTAATCTTGCACTCAAATCAAGCTCTGTGCCAGTTCTATGCCTACAATCCAGGGCTTCTGTTTGTCTTTGTATGTTAGTAGTTGTTTCATTTGCATCACATTCTTTTCTTTGTGAACAGTTTTTTAGTTTCATTGGCCAGCAGCACATTCCCAGGAGCACAATAGTTTGAATTATTTGAATTTCCATTAAGACTAAACTTACCATACACTCCAAGGATGCAAGTTCATGGGCGTACGGTGCTGGCCACAAATTGCTGGTGATGGGCTATCAGTTGGGTAATGGGCACCTATTGCTCTCTGTGTCTCTTTACTAAAACAGTTGGGTTAATGGATAAGGGAGGATGGGTACAAAGAGGTTAGTCACTAATTATTATTATTTAATGTTTCCCATCACTTTCTCCATCATGCTGTCCTCAATCCGTACACCTGGCTATAGGGCAAGGGTTCCAGTTGAGACAGAGAGGTCAGGTTTATACAACATCCATCCAGGTGCACATGCCATGGCATTGTCCCAATCAAAAAGTGATGGTATCCCAGCACGCTCACACTGTTGTTAACCGTGTTCCTTGTCGCTAACTTGTCACTAGGATAGTGTTGCTTATGTGGTCCATTCTCAATAGTACCCATAACATTAATATAAACTATTTCTCTAGGACGCCCTGTCCATGTGCCAATAGCAATCGTGATTGGCACAATTCAATTATTCATGTTGTGTGGACCTTCCAGCCTTGTAAATTGCAAATTTGCCAGGGACTAACACCAAAATTTTTTGATATAAGCTGGGGATTTATCAGTTGGAAGAAACAGAGCATGCAAAAGACCTGGGTAGATTGGCAGCTCATAGTCATCCTGTGACGAACCAATGTGATGCAGCCATAAAAAAGTCTAATGCAATCCTAGAGGATGTATCAGGCGAGGTATTTCCAGTAGAGACAGGGAAGTGTCATTACCATTATACAAGGCACTGGTGAGCCGTCATCTGGAATAGTGTATGCAATTCTGGTCTCCCATGTTTAAGAAAGATGAATTCAAATGGGAACAGGTGCAGAGAAGGGCTGCTAGGATGATCAAAGGAATGGAAAACCTACCCTACAAGACTTAAGGAGCTTGGCTTCTTTAGCGTAACCAAATGAAGGCTAAGGAGAGAGATGATTACTCTCTCTAAATACATCAGAGGGATAAGCACTCAGGAGGGACAGGAGTTATTTAAGTTAAGAGCCAATGTTGGCACAAGAACAAATGGATGTAAACTGGCTATCAACAAGTTTAGGCTTGTAATTAGATGAAGGTTTCTAACCATCAGCGGAGTGAAGTTCTGGAACAGCCTCCCAAGAGGAGCCACGGGTGCTAAACACCTATCAAGGTAATTCTTGAAACCAGTTAAATTTCTAGAGGAAATGGCATGTATCATAGAATCTCAGGGTTGGAAGGGACCTCAGAAGGTATCTAGTCCAACCCCCTGCTCAAAGCAGGACCAAACCCAACTAAATCATCCCAGCCAGGGCTTTGTCAAGCCTGACCTTAAAAACTTCTAAGGAAGGAGATTCCATCTGCAACTCCTAGTAGCAAATATCTAAATGGTAAGAAATGGGACATTAGATGGGGAGGGCTCTGAGCATGGGTGGCGGGTGAACCACCCCAAGTCCCGGCCTTTCTAGCCCCTGCCCTAGCATGCTGCTTCCCTGGAGAGGAGCAGCCTGCCTGGGCTGGGACCAAGGGGGAAGGGCAGGCAAGGGGAGGAGTGTAGGTGGGGCCAGGCACAGCCTTCCCCAGCCTATGCGACATGCCGCCCATGGCTCTGAGTTAACACAATTAATTCTTTCCCAGGGGTCTGGCTGGTGGGTCTCGCCCAAAGGCTCAGGGTTGAACTGATCGTCACATTTGGGGTCAGGAAGGAATTTTTCCCCAGGTCACATTGGCAGAGACCCTGGGAGTTTTCATCTTCCTCTGCAGCATGAGGCATGGGTCACTTGCCAGTTTGCAAATGATGGATTCTCATCATTTAAATCAGGACTTGAGGACTTCAATAACTCAGCCAGAGGTTATGGGCTTATTGCAGGAGTGGGTAGGAGAGGTGCTGTGGCCTGCAATGTGCAGGAGGTCAGACAAGATAATCAGGATGGTCTCTTCTGGCCTCAAAGTGTATGAGTCTGTGAGTAGCTCAAAAGCTTGTGTCTTGCACCAACAGAAGTTAGTCCAATAAAACATATTTCCACACCTACCTTCTCAACTGTGTATTCAACCAATAGGCAATTAAATAAGATCACATCAGTGAGTCAATGAGTTAGACATGATATTAGACTGGAATCAAGTCATCATATTAAAACAACAGAAAATCAACCCTTATAAATCCTAAAACAGTAATTCAGAGAGGCAGCTGTTCATTTAATTATAAGCCCCAGTCAGAGAACTTCACACTGAGACAACTGAATACTGAAACCAAATGATCGTTCATGTTTAAGCTACAACCTCATGGCCAATTAAAGCTTCCTCCTTCCATTTCCCTATTGGCTAAACCTTTCTGCCTCCCTCTCCAACCAAGATCCAGACTCTACGGGGACTTCAATAAGCAGAGGTTTAACAGCTCTTACTGAATAGTTTACAGCTGAGTTTAGTTTCTTCAGACTTTCACAGAATGAGGAGTGCACGTTCAATCATTTCAGAGGACAGAGTTGAAGAGCTATTTGGATTTGGAGAACTGTTCTATCTGGTGCCTTCCCTGTGTGGATTTTACAAGTGATCAACACTGATGCACACACTGAGCCACATCCTAATACAGGGGCTCTCAACCTTCCCAGACCACTGTACCCCTCTCAGGGGTCTGATTTGTCTTGTGTACCCCTGAGATTCACCTCACTTAAAAACTACTGGCTTACAAAATCAGACAAAAATACAAATGTGTCCCAGCACACTATTGCTGAAAAATGTCTTGCTTTCTCATTTTCACCATAGAATTATAAAATAAACCAATTGGAATATAAATATTGTATTTATATTTCAGTGTATAGTATGTAGAGCAGTATAAACAAGTTGCCTCTGTCTGAAATTTTAGTTTGTACTGATTTCGCTGGTGCTTTTTATGTAGCCTGAGGTAAAACTAGGCAAATCTCTAGATGAGTTGATGTACCCCCAGAAGACCTCCGCGTACCCCAGGGTACGTGTACCCCTGGTTGAGAACCACTGCCTTAATGTAATAGAAAAGCCAGGACATCTCCCCGTTAATAAAAATGAAGGCTAAAAAGCAGAAAAAAGAACACTAAAATGACAAGGGGTTGGAACTCTCCAGCTCTCTCAGTGTTTGGACTCTCATATAGTTGAGGCGGTAACTGTAGTTGAGAAACAAAGTGGTTGGGCAGCTGGCCCGGCACTCCACACCAGCAGGCTCTCTCAGATATAGGGCAATGGAAAAGTCTGACAGAGCCTGTCACTGATGACATGACTTCCTTCCCCAGAGGAGATCGATCTTTCTTAGACAGCTTGTTGACCTGAAAGGTGAAAGATTTCAGCCTTTACTTTGGTCTTTATGGCTGATGATTCCAGCTTACTCCATTTTATGGTGAGATCTTGGAGGTGATGTATGCCTCGGATACCGACACCATGACCCAATCCACTTGGAATGAGGCACGCTTTGAGCTAATATCATTTTGGATAATTCTCCCTTAATCCAGCAGTTTTCTTAAAATAGCTGTTCTTGAAAACCACATTCAGTGTGGATCCCACAGATAAAAATGAAAGAAAAGCAAGGCCAGTTTTGAGGAGCTCTCCATAGCCTGGCCTAAGGAAACAATGGCCAGGCTTTAATGGGTGGCCTTCCCAAAAGGAAAAGGGGTCTGGGATTCCCATGAAAATAATTGGTTGCAGAAGTTTTTAGCAAAAAAATGCATCCATCATCTTTCTTATAAATAAATATGGACGTCTCATCACAAAGGTCATGTCTTTCCTTTGCTAACAAGGGAGGTGAGGAACTAAGTGACCTTTACAGTCTAACCGGTAAAAGGATACACAGCTCGTTGTCTTGACTAGTTTTCCTCTTAACAGAATAAATTCCATTTGGAAATAATTCATGTCTATACTGACCCGTATTCTCAGATACCTCATTTTTCTCACATATTCCATCACCGCAACATTTGGAGTAAAGTTTTATTTCAGAATTCCTTAGTCAGAAGGGAGTAAAATACATCAAACAAGCCTTTAAGGATTAGCCACCATTTCCTATATTACCAATAAAAAGAAAACATAAATCAGAATTATACTGGAAAGTTGAAAGTCATCACATAATTAGTCTCTTGTTCATTAACAAATAATTAACATCATGTTTATTTTCATTCTCACGGGTAACAAAAATCGTATGTGTTACTTTCCTTTAATTCAATTTAACACCCATTTCCACCAAGTGAACCCTCTGTAAAGTTGTGGTTTACACCCATATAGAATCATAGAATATCAGGGTTGGAAGGGACCTCAGGAGGTCATCTAGTCCAACTCCCTGCTCAAAGCAGGACCAATCCCCAACTAAATCATCCCAGCCAGGGCTTTGTCAAGCCTGACCTTAAAAACCTCTAAGGAAGGAGATTCCACCACCTCCCTAGCTAACCCATTCTAGTGCTTCATCACCCTCCTAGTGAAAAAGTTTTTCCTAATATCCAACGTCGATCTCTCCACACTGCAACTTGAGACCATTACTCCTTGTTCTGTCATCTGCTACCACTGAGAAAGGTCTAGATCCATCCTCCTTTGACCCCCGTTCTGGTAGTTGAAAGCAGCTATCAAATCCCCCTCCATTCTTCTCTTCTGCAAACTAAACAATCCCAGTTTCCTCAGCCTCTCCTCATAACTCATGTGCTCCTGTCCCCTAATCATTTTTGTTGCCCTCCGCTGGACTCTTTCCAATTTTTCCAATCCTTCTTGTAGTGTGGGGCCCAAAACTGGACACAGTACTCCAGATGAGGCCTCACCAATGTCGAATAGAGGGGAATGATCACGTCTCTCAATCTGCTGGCAATGCCCCTACTTATACATCCCAAAATGTTGTTAGCCTTCTTGGCAACAAGGGCACGCTGCTGACTCATATCCAGCTTCTTGTCCTCTGTAACCCCTAGGTCTTTTTCTGCAGAACTGCTGCCTAGCCACTCAGTCCCTAGTCTGTAACAGTGCATGGGATTCTTCCATCCTAAGTGCAGGACTCTACACTTGACCTTGTTGAACCTCATCAGATTTCTTTTGGCCCGATCCTCCAATTTGTCTAGGTCCCTTTGTATCCTGTCCTTTCCCTCCAGCGTATCTACCACTCCTCCCAGTTTAGTGTCATCTGCAAACTTGCTGAGGGTACAGTCTACGCCATCCTCCAGATCATTAATGAAGATATTGAACAAAACCAGTCCCAGGACCAACCCTTGAGACACTCTGCTTGAAACCGGCTGCCAACTAGACATGGAGCCATTGATCACTACCTGATGAGCCCGACAATCTAGCCAGCTTTCTAGCCACCTTATAGTCTATTCTTTCAGCCCTTACTTCTTTAACTTGCTGGCAAGAATACTGTGGGAGACTGTATCAATAGCTTTGCTAAACTCAAGGAATAACATGTCCACTGCTTTCCTCTCATCCACAGAGCCAGTTATCTCCTCATAGAAGGCAATTAGGTTAGTCAGGCATGACTTGCCCTTGGTGAATCCATGTTGACTGTTCCTGGTCACTTTCCTCTCCTCTAAGTGCTTCAGAATTGATTCCTTGAGGACCTGCTCCAAGATTATTCCAGGGACTGAGGTGAGGCTGACTGGCCTGTAGTTCCCCGGATCCTCATTCTTCCCTTTTTTAAAGATGGGCACTACATTAGCCTTTTTCCAGTCATCCAGGACCGCCCTTGATCACCATGAGTTTTCAAAGATAATGGCCAATGGCTCTGCAATCACATCTGCCAACTCCTTTAGCACCCTCAGATGCAGCGCATCTGGCCCCATGGACTTGTGCTCATCCAGCTTTTCTAAATAGTCCCGAACCACTTCTTTCTGCACAGAGGGCTGATCACCTCCTCCCCATCTGTGCTGCCCAGTGCAGCAGTCTGGGAGCTGACCTTGTTCGAGAAGACAGAGGCAAAAAAAAGCACTGAGTACATTAGCTTTTTCCACATCCTCTGTCACTAGGTTGCCTCCCTCATTCAGTAAGTGGCCCCCATTTTCCTTGACTTTCTTCTTGTTACTCTTAACATCTCTTGCTAGCTGCAACTCCAAGTGTTATTTGGCCTTCCTGATTTCACTCCTGCATGCCTGAGCAGTATTTTTATATAGGCGCCTTCCATTTCTGAAAGTTAGTTTATTTATGGCTCTTCTGCCATAAGCATTGGTGGAAGGGGTCTCACACTATGTGGCAAGGTTTGCAACATGAGAAAAACCTTCTATTCTATTTTCACACTTTTTAATCTTTCAAAGTAGCAGGAGATAGAGACGCAATGCAAAGGCATAAAACACAAGACCAAAACCAAGAGATCAAAGCATAGAACCAGGATTCAACATTCATAGATCCTGCAGTCTGAACTTGGAGCTTGACCCACTCATTTCCTCATGGGTTACCATCACTTGCACAGAATGAAAGTGCTTATTGTCCAACAAGGCAGCGAGATTGGGATCCTTCTGAGGAAGGAATGTCCTCTGAAGGCATCAACTTTTTTCTTTGCCTCATGAAACTTTGGTTTCAAATGGTAAAGGACAATTGTTCTCAATTGAAGTGGCATCTGTTGGGACTCTAATCAATGTCACAGAACTAGGGAGTTGTGTTCTAAACACATTTCTGCTTAGACCATAGCTCACCATAGCTTTCATCTCTGTGCTGAAAACCAGCAATTACGTGCCTGTGGTTTCTGAGTTCTTGCCAAATCCTTCGTCTTGAGGAGGACAAATTTACATTTCTCTGGAGAAGAATCCTTTACCAGCCCACCCAGAATGTCAGCTGTGCTAGTGAGGAATGACTTCCTCAAACATGCCCAGTTTAATTATTTAATCTGATAGCACAGGTCTAAATAAGAAATCAGATACAGGCCTGATGAGAATCATTGGACGGTACAAGAGGTTGGGTTCTGTTCAAAGAGAGTTATTTTTCTTTCAGCTGACTCACACTGAATATTGATTTTATTTTATACACATTTGCAGCATTACAAAGGGTGAATTCAACAAAAACACCAGTTCTATTTCCCCCACATCTGCATTGCTAAAGGCAGTATTTCCCAAATATTAGGATTAGCTAGGAGATATCTTCAGGAGTAACTTCCTGTAGGAGCTGGGTCACAACTGTGTTGGGAACCAAATACATGGGCATTTTGCCTAGTTCCAAATCACTTACCGTGGCACTCTCTCCCTGCGTTATCAGATATAATAATGACTTAAATAACTGACCAACACTGTGATTATACCTAGTTACTTCAGATAGTTGCAGAGTTTGGGGTGTGCTGTTGTTCACCACTGGAGAATTAAAACCACTCCTGTTTCCTTGGTAGCCTATCCCAGAACTGGGAGTATTCTCTCCAGCTGACTGAGCTGTGTTTGAACTTCCCCCATGTCATCATGGAGGAGTGGAGGAAAAGGAAAAATAAAGGAAGAAGTGACTATTGAAGCAACTGGTTATTTGACTCAAAGTCCCCAATAAATCTGAACTACATTCTGCCACAGAATACTAATGTCCAGTTGTGTAACCAAACAGCCTTCAGGAAAGAGAGAAAAATCAGGGCCGGATTTACACCTTGTGCTCCTAGGCACAGCATCATCAGTGGCCCCCCTGCCTCCCCATGTGGCCCTGTGACCTCCCCCGCCCAGCAGCCCTGTGTGGCCTGCTCTGCCTCCTAACCTGGCTCCAAGAAGGCTGCTGCAAGAAATGCCCCTGCCACCCGCCTGCCAGCTGTTTGCCGCTGCCCACCGGACCAGTCAGCCTCAGCCAGCTCAAGCTGTTCTGGTGTTGCCTCTGGTGGGTGAAAGACAAAACTGCAGCATATTTTTGCAGAAAAAAAATTCTGCCTCCCTCGGACAAGAATTCTACACATGCTGCAAATGTCACCTAAGAGGAGGGGCCACGACCTGAGACAAGTGGTGTGTGGGGCATCTCGGCAAGGGACGGGACAGATCAGGAGGCTCCCTCCCTCCTGAGCAGTGCAGCCAGTGGCAGCAGGGTAGCAAAACAGCTCAAAATACTGCAACTTCCAACTGCTAAAAAACCCTGGCAACTGACAGCTAAAAATAGCCCATTGGGCTAGAAAATCGCATACTTGGCAACCTGCCCACTGTGCCTAGTTCGAAATCCAACCCTGCTCACAGAGGTATGAGACATTTTCAGTTTCAGATGGAATGAGATTCTAGAGCAGGTTACATCTGATGACTCAGAATGAGAACCACGGATTTTCCCGTTGCATTCTCCTCTGATCCACTGAAACCTGCTTCACACTCAGCACTGTCTCATTATTGTTGAGTTGTGTTATTTACAAAAGTTTTAGCATCAGGATAATGGTTTGTCTAGACTAGGAAAAGTGGAGGAGGTTAGGACAAGTCGAGAGAAAAGTGCTACCTGCCCAGACTATTGTACTTGGGTCATGTCAGCGCAGAAAACAGAGTTGTGATTTTCCATCTGGATAGTTCACTCGAGCTGGCTAACTGCAAAAAATGCTAATGGAGACAAGGCCCAGGTAATTTTACCACAATGCAGCTAACTGAGGTCATTCGTGTTCCCCTCACCTGGGGCTGATGCACATTCCTAGTAAGAGGGACTCACACTCCCACGACTCAGAGCAAAGCAGCTGGCAGAAAGGGGCTTTGGGGATTCCCCCAAAGAAGGGCTAGCTGCAAAAAGCAGAACCAGACAACTCACTTGGGGGAGCTGAGCCAACAATCATATAAATGGCACTAACAGCCTTAAAGGCCAAGTGTGGGAAGTACCATAAATATTAAAGAAAAAAATTTATGTTTTGCCAGCCCTAGATAAGGATTTTATGGTGTTTATCTCCCTGGTGGATTCTCCGATGATAAAT
Organism: Mauremys mutica; assembly: GCF_020497125.1. Lineage (NCBI taxonomy): Eukaryota > Metazoa > Chordata > Testudines > Geoemydidae > Mauremys > Mauremys mutica. The sequence goes on from NC_059087.1 coordinate 29,681,467, forward strand.
AAGGTGTGACCCCTGATGGAAGCTTTTCCCGCACTCACAGCATTCATAGGGTCTCTGTCCTGTGTGGATCCTCTGATGTCTTCCAAGGTCTGAGCGGTAAAGGAAGGTTTTCCCACACTCACAACATTCATAGGGTCGCTCACCGGTGTGGATCCTCTGGTGTCTAATAAGGTGTGAGCGTCGAATGAAGTTTTTCCCACACTCACAGCATTCATAGGGTCTCTCTCCCGTGTGGATTCGCTCATGGTTAATAAGGTGTGAGCGACTTCTGAAGTTTTTCCCACACTCAGGGCATATGTGTTTCCTCTCTCCCATGAGGATTCTCTGCTGCGCTGTGGTTTCCTGGAGGTCCTTGCGGTCTTCCTCACAATTGATGGATTTGCCCATTTTCTCCCCTAGCTGGTTTCCCTGCTGCCTCTCCTCATGACTCTTGGACACGTCCCCCTTCGTTCTTTGTGATACTTCCCAGTGCGGTTCCACATGCTCAGCCTCTTCCTGCTGTGGACTGTGCTCCCCGTTCTCACTCACCATCCCACCATCTCCTGTGACACAGAGAGAAACCTCAGAAGCAGGAACGGAAATGGGGAGAGGAAACCAAGGGTAAGTGCTGGAGAGATGGGGAGAAAATATTAGGAAATGAATTTCCCGAAATTCTTCCCCATAAGGGAAAGAGGAGGGGGATCAACTCTGTCTCCACATCCCATCCCAAAGCTGAAGGGAGGTTAGGAAGGGAGCTTTGGCCAGGAGTCGCTTAGGATGGGAAGGAAGCCATGAGCGATATCTGCCCCGAGGAGCGGACACCTGCTGGGGGACAATCCAGAACTCAAACTGCTCTCAAGGGCTTGGTAGGGAATCCCAGCTGTTTTCTTCAGGCACAGACAGTATTTGAGTTGTTGGACTAATGACTCCTCACCTGGGAAGGTTCCTCTCAGGATCTGTCTTTCCTCAGAGCCCTGGAGATCTGAGACCCACAGTTCTTCCCCTCGTTCCAGCTGGGACATCATCTCAGGCTTGGAAACTGGTAACCCTGCTCACAGGAAAGAATCAAAGGAGATCAGGTGAATTCATGGGACATTTGTCACAAAGAACATGGCCCTTTTTTAACCACTGCTCATTTTAAAGCACCAAAATTCTGTGGCTAGCTCTCCAGGTGCTCTAAGGTGCCAGACACTCTGCCTATAAGGGGATTAACCGCTCTCCTGCACACACACGACCAGACAGTCCTGCTCAAAGGGACTCCTAAAACCCAGGGAAAGTAACTCCACATCACAGATAGCCAAGAGGAAATCACCTTGGAACTGATTCCTACCAACAGAAACCCAAGGATAATGAGACAGTCAGGGAAATGGGCTGGTGGGGCTCAGCACAGTAAGGAATAGGAAGGAGTGGGGATTTCACTGTGTGTGGTATATCAGGGGTGTTGGATATCAGGAGAGCACATGCTGAGGAATTAGGAAATACAGAGAGTCAGGTGTAATGGAAAAAAGTACGAAAATCCCCCAGTATATGGAGAAAATTACAGAATGATAGAACCACAGAAATGTAGGACTGGAAGATCATTTATCCAGCCCATGCACAGAATCCAAGCCCATGCACAGAACCATGCACAGAACCACCTGGACAATCCCTGAGAGGTATTTGTCTAAACTGTTCTTAAAAACTTTCAACGACGGGGATTCCACAACCTTCTTTGGAAGTGTATTCCAGAGTTTAACTATCCTTGCACTTACAAGTTTTTCCCTAATATCTAACCAAAATCGCCCCTGCTGCAGATTGAGTATGATCTTTCAACCAGTTTTGTGCGCTCACTTTATCATAATTTCATCTAGATCCCATTTCCCTATGAGAAGGGCATGTGGGACTGTGTCAAAGATGTACTAAAATGATGATACATCAAATCTGCTGCTTCTCTGTAATACCCTAGACCAATCTCCCTGTCAAAGTAGGAAATCAGATTGGTTTGGCATGATTTGTTCTGGACAAATCCATACTGACTATTCTTATAAAGCTTTTATCCTCCAGGTGCTTACAAAAGAGAACGTTTAACAGTATGTTCCAGTCTCTTTCCAGGTATCAAAGAAGCGGGATTGGCTGCAAAAAGCAGAACCGCACAACTCACCTGGGGGAGCTGAGACCACAATCATATAAATGGCACTAACAGCCTTAAAGGCCAAGTGTGGGAAGTACCAAAAATATTAAAGAAAAAAATTTATGTTTTGCCAGCCCTAGACAAGGATTTTATGGTGTTTATCTCCCTGGTGGATTCTCTGATGATAAATAAGGTGTGACCCCCTGATGGAAGCTTTTCCCACACTCACAGCATTCATAGGGTCTCTGTCCTGTATGGATCCTCTGATGTCTCCTCAGGTCTGAGCAGTAAATGAAGGCTTTCCCGCACTCACAACATTCATAGGGGCTCTCATCTGTGTGGGTTTTCTGGTGTCTAATAAGGTCTGAGCGCCGAATGAAGTTTTTCCCACACTCACAGCATTCATAGGGTCTCTCTCCTGTGTGGATTCGCTCATGGTGAATAAGCTGTGAGCGTTTACTGAAGTTTCTCCCACACTCAAGGCACATGTGTTTCCTCTCTCCCATGAGGATTCTCTGCTGCGCTGTGGTTTCCTGGAAGTCTTTGTGATCTTCCTCACAATTGATGGATTTGTCCATTTTCTCCACTGGCTGGTTTCCCTGCTGCCCCTCCTCATGACTCCTGGACACATCTCCCTTCGTTCTTTGTGATACTTCCCAGTGCGGTTCCACATGCTCAGCATCTTCCTGCTGTGGATTGTGCTCCCTGTTCTCACTCACCATCCCACCATCTCCTGAGACACAGAGAGAAACTGTAAGGTCTGAGGCCTTTTTCTGCAGCCATAATAGGACAGCAGCAGCCATAAGCTAAAAAGCAGGATGTCACATCCTCACATTCCCTCTAAATTATATCAGAATGGTGCAATATGTGGCTATTAAGGAGGTTCCTGTCATAATAGCACCATCACCAGACAAAGAAAACTCTTGACAGCATCTGTCTGGCAAGGAATCACCTAACAGATGTGGTTGTGAAATCTATACTTCTTTATTGTTTTGCCTTCATGGTCCCTGCTTCTCTATTGTTTATCTATAACAATAGTGGTGTCGGGCTGGTTCTTTGATCATTTCTGCCTGATGCATCACTAACTTTGCAAGATTTAAATAAGCTCAAGTGGTGGTTTGTTTGGGTAAAGAGTGGTTTCGTTACGGGCTGGGATGGGTGAAATACTGCTTTGTAGGACTTTCATTTACAATGGCTGGTGACAATAGAGCTAAGCAAGTCTCAAGTTTCACTATAATAACTGGGGTCCAAAAGGAATGTCTTGGAAACTAACTCCAGGGCACAGCTCAAGATCAGAGCTGCCAGACCTCAACACCCTGCCAACTACATCATGCAGAAGCTGGTGGAGCCGCAGATAACCTGATCCTGGCTGGCCACCAAGAAAAGTTTGTCTGATTATGGGGAGTGGTGAGCACTGAATGCTTAGTGTGTGTGTTCTGCTTAGGTAACTGTTAATAAATAGAAGTTAAGGGTATTACTGTGCAGGGCTCTTTCACTAGTAAAAGACCCCGCAAACCTGAAGAAGATTATGCTTAGAGGGTGGGGGGAGACGACTCAAATTAACCAGGCTATGCCCTAAGCCCATGGAAGGGTAAAGGTGGGACACTCTAGAGCAGGGGTCCCCAACCTTTTCAGGACCAGGGACCGGTCATGCCTGCGGACGGTTCGCTGGTCGCGCGGCTCAGCTGGACCGCCCGCAGGCATGCCTGCGGCAGCTCAACCGGAGCCGGTGGACCTCCCGCAGGCGTGCCTGCGGGCGGTCCAGCTGAGCCGCGCGACCAGCGAACCGTCCGCAGTCATGCCTGCGGGAGGTCCACCGGAGCCCCGGGAGCAGCGAACCTCCCGCAGGCATGACTGCAGACGGTTCGCTGGTCGCGCGGCTCAGCTGGACCGCCCGCAGGCACGCCTGCGGGAGGTCCACTGGGTCGGTTCGCGGCCCGGTTTGTAAGAGGCCGCGGACCGGTACCGGGCCGCGGGTTGGGGACCCCTGCTCTAGAGCATGCAGGAAGAGGAAACCGGAGTAAGTGCTGGAGAGTTGGGGGAAATATCAAGAAATTAATTCCCCTCCTCTCTCCCTTATGGGGAAGAGCTTGGGGGATCAACTCTGTCTCCACATCCCATCCCAAAGCTCAGGATGAAGGGAGGTTAGGAAGGGAGCTATTGCCACAAATCGCTCAGGATGGGAAGCCATGAGCGATATCTGCCCTGAGGACATGACACCTGCTGGGGGACAATCCAGAACTCAAACTGCTCTCAAGGGCTTGGTAGGGAATCCCAGCTGTTTTCTTCAGGCACAGACAGTATCTGGGTTGCTCTGATGACTCCTCACCGGGACAGGTTCCTCTCAGGATCTCTCTTGCCTCAGAGCCCTGGAGATCGGAGACCCACAGCTCTTCCCCTCGTTCCAGCTGGGACATCACCTCAGGTTTGGAAACTGGTAACCCTGCTTAGAGGAAAGAAACAAAGGAGATCAGGTGAATTCATGGGACATTTGTCACAAAGAACATGGCCCTTTTTTAACCACTGCTCATTTTAAAGCACCAAAATTCTGTGGCTAGCTCTCCAGGTGCTCTAAGGTGCCAGACACGCTGCCTATAAGGGGATTAACCACTCTGCTGGCACACACACACGACCAGACGCTCCTGCTCAAAGGGGCTCCTAAAACCCAGGGAAAGTAACTCCACATCACAGAAAGCCAAGGGGAAATCACCTTGGAACTGCTTCCTACCGACAGAGAGACCCAAGGATAATGAGACAGTCAGGGAAACGGGCTGGTGGGCTCAGCACAGTAAGGAAGGAGAGGGGATATCTCCGCATGTGGTATCAGGGGTGTTAGCTATCAGGAGAGCACATGCGGAGGAGTTAGGGAATATAGCGAGTCAGGTGTTATGGAAAGGAGTATGAAAATCCCCCAGCGTATGGAGATGGTTATAGAGTGACAGAGCCACAGAAATGTGGGGATGAGAGGGACTTCAAGAGGTCATGTAATCCAGCCCATGCAATGAGGTAAGACCAAGTACACCTAGAACCCGTCCCTGATAGGTATTTGTCTAAGCTGTTCTTAAAAACTTTCAATGATGGGGATTCCACAGCCTGCTTTGGAATCCTATTCCAGAGCTTAACTACCCTTGAGTTACAAGTTTTTCCCTAATATCTAACCTAAATCACCCTTGCTGCAGATTATGATCTTTCAACCAGTTTTGTACAATCGCTTTATAATAATTTCATCTAGACCTCATTTCCCTAGTTTCCCTATGAGAATGGCACGTGGGACCATGTCAAAAGATATACCAGGGGTCGGCAACCTTTCAGAAGTGCTGTGCCGAGTCTTCATTTATTCACTCTAATTTAAGGTTTCGCGTGCTGGTAATACATTTTAATGTTTTTTAGAAGGTCTCTCTCTATAAGTCTATATATTATATAACTAAACTAGTGTTCTATTGTAAAATAAACAAGGTTTTCAAAATATTTAAGAAGCTTCATTTAAAATTAAATTAAAATGTTGATCTTACGCCGCCGGCCCGCTCAGCCCGCTGCTGGTCTGGGGTTCTGTTCACCTAGGCCAGCAGTGGGCTGAATGGGGCCTGCGGCGGGGACCCCAGATGGGAAGGGTCTGGCAGCCAGAACCCCAGACTGGCAGTGGGCTGTGCGGGGCCGGCAGCCAGGACCCCAGACCGGCAGCAGGCTGAGCGGCTCAGCCCACTGCCGCTCAGGGGTTCCATCCTCCGGCTCCTGCCAGCCGGGATCCCGGCTGCCGGACCCGCTCAGCCCGCTGCCAGTCTGGGGTCCCGGCCCTGCCCACATACAGTGGGTACCTACCTTCTCCCTGGTTCTGGCCCATTCTCTTCCTCTCTCTGCACTGAGCACAGGGGTGGGGGTGAAGGGTCTGGGCAGGAGCTAGAATGAGGGAGGGGCCTCAGGGTTGGGGCAGGAGGTTTGGGTGTGGGGCACTTACCTGGGCAGCTCCCATTTGGAGTGGGGGTGCAGGAGCTCCCGTTTGGTGCTCAGGGTAGGGGTGGGGATGTGCGGGGTGCATGGGATGTGGGGGATCCAAGAGTCAGGGCACAGGGCTGGGGGCATGTGAGGGGGTGCAGGTGTCAGGGTAGGGGGGCTGGGTATGTGTGGGGGTGCCAGAGTCAGGGCTGGGGTCATGGTGGGGGGTGAAGGAGTCAACAGAGGGCTGGGTGGTACAGGGCTCAGGGCAGGGGCCTGGGGGGGTACAGGGCTCAGGGCAGGGGCCTGGGTGACTGCCCCTCCAGAACTCCCAACCCCCCCACCTTGTCCCGACTATCCCCTCCTGGGACCCCACCCCCTATCTAAGCCTCCCTGCCCCTTGTCCCCTGACTGCCACCCTAGGACCCTACCCCCACCTGTCCCTGCACTGCCCCAACCCTTATCCACACCCCCGCCCCCAGACAGAACCCCTTGAACTCCCATGCCTATCCAACCACTCCCCGCCCCCTGACAGGACCCCCAGAACTCTAGTCCCATACAACCCCCCCCACTCCCTGCCTGCCCCAACCCCTCTCCACACCCCTACCTCCTGACAGCCCCCCCAGAACTCCCGACTCATCCAACCCCCCCAGCTCCTTGTCTCCTGACCACTCCATCCAGAGACCCCCACCCACCCTAACTGCTCCCCCAGGACCCTCCTTACTCCCTGTCCCCTATCCACTCCCCAAACAGACCCCAGGACTCCCATGCCCCATCCAACTCCCCCTGCTCCCTGACTGCCCCTTCCAGAGACCCCTACCCTAACCACCCCCTGGGATCCCAACCCACCCTGCTCCCTGTCCCTTGACTGCCCCCATCCCTTACCCAATCCCAGCCCCAACCCCCTTACCATGAGGCTCCCCGCTCATCCGGAGCTGTGCCGCTGCGCGTGTGCGCAGCCCCACCCCGCCCCTCCTCTCAGAGTGCTGTACACATGGCAGCGGGGCTCCGGATGAGCGGGGAGCATCTTTCCCTCCCCACTGAGTCAAACGCTGCCCCGCGGGAGCGCGCAGCCCCAGCCCCCAGAGCGCTGCATGCATGGCGGCAGAGCTCTAGGGGAAGGGGGGGAAGGGGGGGGGGCGGCGGCTTGCTGCGCTCAGGCTGGCGCTCTGGCCCGGAACCACGGACCCCGCGGCTTGCCGCGTCGGCAGGATTTTTAATGGCACGCGGAGTCCCAGCAGGCAGCCGCGTGCCATTAAAAATTGGCTCATGTGCCATCTTTGGCACGCGTGCCATAGGTTGCCGACCCCTGGGATATACCAACATGAAGATATTGCAAAGCTGCAGGTTCTCTGTAATGCCTTAAGCCAGTGTAGTTAATTATTTTTTGTCAAGGTCCAAATATCTTGGTCAAGGGATAGTCAAGATCCAGACTTGAAAGAAAACAATTAAAAAAAACCCAACCCAATGATAATAAGTAGGGCTGTCGATTAATTGCAGTTAACTCACATGATTGATTAAAAAAAAAATTAATCATGATTAAAAAAATTAATCGTGAATAATTGCTGTTTTAATCACACTGTTAAACAATAGAATACCAACTGAAATGTATTAAATAATTTTCGATATTTTTCTAATTTTCAAATATATTGATTTCAATTACAACACAGAATACAAAGTGTACAGTGCTCACTTTATATTATTTATATTATAAATATTTGCACTGTAAAAATGATAAGTAAAATAAAGAGTATTTTTCAATTCACGTCATGCAAGTACTGTAGTGCAATCTCTATCATAAGAGTGCAACTTACAAATGTAGGGTTTTTGGTCACATAACTGTATTCAAAAACAAAACAATTTCAAATTTTAGAGCTTACACATCCATTCAGTCCTACTTCTTTCGAGCAGAACCCATCATCAGCATGGACACACGTCCTCTGGAATGGTGGTCGAAGCATGAAGGGACATATGAATCTTTGGTGCATCTGGCACATAAATGCCTTGTGACACCGGCTACAACAGTACCATGCAAATGTCTGTTCTCACTTGCAGGTGACATTGTAAATAAGAAGTGGTCAGCATTATCTCCTGTAAATGGAAACAAATTTGTTTCTCTTAGTGATTGGCTGAGCAAGTGGGAGGACTGAGTGGACTTATAGGCTCTAAAGTTTTATATTGTTTTATTTTTGATTGCAGGTTTTTTTCGTACACAATTCTAAATTTGTAAGTTTAACTTTCATTGTAAAGAGATTGCACAACAATTCTTTTTTACAGTGTGAATATTGGTAATAAAAACTATAAAGTAAGCACTGTACACTTTGTATTCTGTTATAACTTAAATTAATATATTTGAAAATACAGAAATGATCCAAAAACATGTACATAAATGGTATTCTATTATTGTTTTACAGTGCGATTAATCGCAATTAAAAAAATTAATCACAATTAATCACACGATAAAAAAAATTAATCTCTTGACAGCCCTAGTAATAAGAAAATAAAAAGATTTCAGGGTCCATAAAAAAGTGTCTGGAGATCTGGATTTGGCCTGTGGTCCACCTATGGACTAGCCCTGCCGTAGGTCAATCTCCCTGTCAAATAGGAAATCAGGTTGGTTTGGCATGATTTGTTCTGGACAAATCCATACTGACTATTCCTTATAACGCAATCAGCCCCCAGGTGCTTACAAACTGATTGCGTAATAACATGTCCCAGGTATACAAGTTGGGCTGACTGGTCTATAACTCCCCAGGTCTCCATAGTACCGATCTTGAACAAGGGGAACAACCTTTGCCCTTCAGCAGTCCTCTGGGACCTCACCTGTCCTCCGTGAGTTCTCAACAATACTTGCTAAGGGTGCTGAGATTGCCTCAGCTAGTTCCTTAAGTACCTAGGATGAGGGTGGGGAATTAGATAGGATTATAACTCAGTAGCAACAAACTAATTCCTCTGGGAAAGTAAGAATAAGACCATGGGATCTCAGCAGGGACCGACTCAGAGATCCAAGGAGCCTGCAAGGTAGAGAGACTGTGGCTGCTGCTGATAGAGAAAGGGGAGCAGGACCCTCCCCCAGAAGTTTCATTACCAACCGATGATATCACCAAGCAAATGCACATTAATGCCAGGGAAAGAATCACCTTATGAGGACTCAGGAACAGAGGCTGGGAGGGAGGGAGGCCCTGAACAGCGGAGAGAGAAGAATGAGAATCGTAATATTTGAAAATATGTGAACTGAAAGTGGACTGTGATCAGAATGGAGTGCAGGCTCTCCACCCATGGGGACTGGGCAGGGATTCTCTCACAACAGGCTCTAGGATCCCCACCCCACCCTCCCGCTCACTAACCCCACCCTCCCCACTTACCTGGTGTCCCTTAGGCCACTCATAAGTTCAGCTGACCCATCACTCTTTAGGGGTGAAAAAATCCACACCCCGAGTGACACAATTAAGCTGACCTAACCTCCAGTGCAGACCGCGCTAGGCCAATGGGAGAACTCTTCCAGCAACCCCTAGCTAGCACCACCTGGGAAGGTGGATTGACTATGGTGAGGAGAGAATCCCTCCCGTCCCTCTAGTTCATGTCTATGCTGAAGTGCTACTACGGCGCAGCTGCAGCGCTGTGGCTCTGCTACTGTAGCATTCCCAGTAGACAAGCCCTTAGTCCTAGTTCCCCGAGCCCCCTGGGGTGGAGCTGGAGTGGCTCTGTAATAATGGTGTGTGGTGCTGTCCTAGATACTGGGATATTTACGGCATGAACACTTTGGTTTACTTCAATAGGGGGCTGGCAGGAAAAGAAGCAGAAAGGGAAGAAGACTGGCTCAAGAGGAGCCACACCTTGGTAAACCCTTAAGGACTGTTAAGAGACAATGTCTGAACGATTAGCTTTGGGTATTCTACTTCCTAGCTCCAGCGACTGTAAAGACATGGATTAGACGAATAGGACCAGAAAATCAAACGGACTGGAGCAGTTAAAAAAGGGACTCTCTCTTGTGAGGGGCACGGCTGTTCTGGTGACTGGGGGAAGAGATAAGAGACAAGACGACCTCGCTGGGGTGTCTGAAGGCCTTAGACCTGCCTCGCTGACCATCCAGGGACACACAGGCGTGAAGACTGTTTGCTATTTTAAAATCCTTTTTTCTCATTGGAAAAATAAAACGGCCTTCTGTACATCAAAGGAGTGTTTGTGTCTATACAGCACTGATCCCAGGCTCCCAATGGTGTCGGCACCCAGCCTGGCCTGCGGGGTAACCACAGCTGGTATGCAGGGTATGGTAGCCCAGGGCCCGGTCAAAGGGAGGAGAATTGCAGAGATCCACTCCAAGAGACGGAAAGGAATGAGGCTGACACCTGGTGTGTGTGTGGGGAGGGTGCGGGGGGGGGGGGAAAGACTCAGATATACTGGGAAGGGGACAGAGGCCTCGTCTACACTACACGTTTATACCGAATTTAGCAGCGTTAAACCGAATTAACCCTGCACCCGTCCACACAACGAAGCCCTTTATATCGATATAAAGGGCTCTTAATACCGATATCTGTACTCCTCCCCGACGAGGGGAGTAGCGCTGAAATCGGTATTGCCATGTCGGATTAGGGTTAGTGTGGCCGCAATTCGACGGTATTGGCCTCTGGGCGGTATCCCACAGTGCACCACTGTGACCGCTCTGGAAAGCAATCTGAACTCGGATGCACTGGCCAGGTAGACAGGAAAAGCCCCGTGAACTTTTGAATTTCATTTCCTGTTTGCCCAGCGTGGAGCTCTGATCAGCACGGGTGACCATGCAGTCCCAAATCCAAAAAGAGCTCCAGCATGGACCGTACGGGAGATACTGGATCTGATCGCTGGATGGGGAGACAAATCTGTTCTATCAGAGCTCCGTTCCAGAAGACGAAATGCCAAAGCATTTGAAAAACTCTCCAGTCTATGATAGACAGAGGCCACAGCAGGGACTCAACATAGTGCTGCGTGACAAGCGTAATGGAAAGCCAAAAAATCAAACGGACACTCATGGAGGGAGGGAGGGGGGACTGAGGACTCAAGCTATCCCATAGTCCCCGCAGTCTCTGAAAAGCATTTGCATTCTTGGCTGAGCTCCCAATGCCTGAAGGGTCAAAAACATTGTCGCGGGTGGTTCAGGGTGTATCTCGTCAATTTACCCCCCTTCCCTGCCCCGTGAAAGAAAAGGGAAAAAAATCGTTTCTCGACTTTTTTCAATGTCACCGTATGTCTACTGGATGCTGCTGGTAGACGGGGTGCTGCAGCACTAAACAGCAGCAGCCCCTCCCTGATGGCAGACAGTAAAATAGGACTGATAACCGTCATCATCCCATGAGTGCTCCTGACTGGCCTCAGTGCGATCGGCCGGGGGCGCCTAGGCAAAAATGGGAATGACTCCCGGTCATTCCCTTCTTTAAGCTTTGTCTCCTGGAGATTCAATCCTGCCTGGACTATCATAGCAGCTGGAGGCTGCCTCTCCCTCATTTTATCTCACTAAAAAGTCAGTGTTTCTTATTCCTGCATTCTTTATTACTTCATCACACAAATGGGGGGACACTGCCACGGTAGCCCAGGAGGGGTGGGGGAGGAGGGAAGCAACAGGTGGGGTTGTTGCAGGGGCACCCCCTAGAATGGCATGCAGCTCAACATTTCTGCGGGATCTCTGGGGCTCTGACCCGGAGCGGCTGTGCTCTCTGGTTGTCTAGTAGGCTTGCCCCATATTCTAGGCAGAACTGACTCTATTTTTAGACAAAACATAAAGAAGGGAATGACCTGGAGAGTCATTCCCATTTTTGTCCATGCGCCCCTGGCCAACCTCAGCTAGGCCAGCCAGGAGCACCCATGACAGCAGCAGACGGTACAATAGGACTGGTAACCGTCATCGCCAATTTCCAAAGCAGCAGATGGTGCAATAGGGCTGGTAACTGTCTCTGCTACCTTGCAAAGGCAAATGAATGCTGCCGCGTCTGTCAGCAGCATCCAGTACACATACGGTGAGAGTGAAAAAAGGCAGAACGGGCTCCATGGTTGCCATGCTATGGCATCTGCCAGGGCAATCCAGGGAAAAAGGGCACGAAATGATTGTCTGCCTTTGCTTTCATGGAGGAAGGATTGAGTGACGACATTTACCCAGAATCACCCGCAACACTGTTTTTGCCCCATCATGCATTGGGATCTCACCCCAGAATTCCAATGGGCGGGGGAGACTGCGGGAACTATGGGATAGCTATGGGATAGCTACGGGATAGCTACCCACAGTGCAACACTCCGGAAATCGACGCTAGCCACGGTACATGGACGCACACCGCCGAATTAATGTACTTAGTGTGGCCGTGTGCACTCGACTTTATATAAGCTGTTTCCAAATACCGGTTTCTGTAAAATTGGAATAATCCTGTAGTGTAGACATACCCTGAGATATAGCTAGTCCTGTCACTCACTAGGACACTCACTCCCCTTCCTCCCACTGCCCTCAGCCCTCCCTGCTGTGTGGTACTGCCGGGTCACCAGCACCCCATCAATTTATCCCTCCACTGCTCCCCCTTCTCCTAAGGCCTGGTCTACACTGGGGGGCTGGGGGTGGGGTGTCGACCTAAGATACGCAACTTCAGCTACGTGAATAGCGTAGCTGAAGTCGGCGTATCTTAGGTTGATTTACCTGGCCGTGAGGACAGTGGCAAGTCAACCGCGGCTGCTCCCCTGTCGATTCCACTTCTGCCTCTCGCCATGGTGGAGTTCCAGAGTCTACAGCACAGCGATCGGGGATCGAATTCATCGCGTCTACTAGACGCAATAAATTGATCCCCGATAGATCGATTAGTGTAGATGTACCGTAAGAATAGCAACCTCACACTGTCTTCTATCACTGGATGGGCCCAGTTGACTCCCACATGCTCCATGTGTTTGGGAAGGGATTACAGCTGACCACCAGTTCTGACACTATTATGGTTCAGCACAACTTTCTGTGTAAAAGGTGACTAATCTAACTGCTCTGAAATCCACCGACTATTGTACTTGGGTCATGTCAGCGCAGAAAACAGAGTTGTGATTTTCCATCTGGATAGTTCACTCGAGCTGGCTAACTGCAAAAAATGCTAATGGAGACAAGGCCCAGGTAATTTTACCACAATGCAGCTAACTGAGGTCATTCGTGTTCCCCTCACCTGGGGCTGATGCACATTCCTAGTAAGAGGGACTCACACTCCCACGACTCACAGAGCATAGCAGCTGGCAGAAAGGGGCTTTGGGGATTCCCCCAAAGAAGGGCTGGCTGCAAAAAGCAGAACCAGACAACTCACATGGGGGAGTTGAGACCACAATCATGTAAATGGCACTAACAGCCTTAAAGGCCACGTGTGGGAAGTACCAAAAATATTAAAGAAAGAAATGTATGTTTTGCCAGCCCTAGTCAAGGATTTTATGGTGTTTATCTCCCTGGTGGATTCTCTGATGATAAATAAGGTGTGACCCCCTGATGGAAGCTTTTCCCACACTCACAGCATTCATAGGGTCTCTGTCTCCTGTGGATCCTCTGATGTCTCCTCAGGTCTGAGCAGTAAATGAAGGCTTTCCCGCACTCACAACATTCATAGGGGCTCTCGTCTGTGTGGGTTTTCTGGTGTCTAATAAGGTCTGAGCGCCGAGTGAAGTTTTTCCCACACTCACAGCATTCATAGGGTCGCTCTCCTGTGTGGATTCGCTCATGGTGAATAAGGTGTGAGCGTCTACTGAAGTTTCTCCCGCACTCAGGGCATATGTGTTTCCTCTCTCCCATGAGGATTCTCTGCTGCGCTGTGGTTTCCTGAAGGTCCTTGTGATTTTCCTCACAATTGATGGATTTGCCCATTTCCTCCGCTGGCTGCTTTCCCTGCTGCCTCTCCTCATGACTCCTGGACACATCTCCCTTCGTTCTTTGTGATACTTCCCAGTGCGGTTCCACATGCTCAGCATCTTCCTGCTGTGGACTGTGCTCCCTGTTCTCACTCACCATCCCACCATCTCCTGAGACACAGAGAGAAACCTCAGAAGCAGGAACGAAAATGGGAAGAGGAAACCAAGGGTAAGTGCTGGAGAGATGGGAGAAAATATCAGGAAATGCATTTCCCCAAATTCTTCTCCATAAGGGAGAGAGGAGGGGGATCAATTCTGTCTCCACATCCCATCCCAAAGCTCAGGATAAAGGGAGGTAAGGAAGGGAGCTATTGCCGCATGTTGCTCAGGATGGGAAGGAAGCCATGAGCGATATCTGCCCTGAGGATATAACACCTGCTGGGGGACAATCCGGAGCTCAGTGAGCTCTCAAGGGCTTGGTAGGGAATCCCAGCTGTTTTCTTCAGGCACAGACAGTATTTGAGTTGTTGGACTAATGATTCCTCACCTGGGAAGGTTCTTCTCAGGATCTCTCCTTCCTCAGAGCCCTGGAGTTCTGAGACCCACAGCTCTTCCCCTCGTTCCAGCTGGGACATCACCTCAGGTTTGGAAACTGGTAACCCTGCTCAGATGAAGGAAAACAAGTGAGATCAGATGAATTCATGGGACATATCTCACAAACCCCTGCTCATTTTAAAGCACTGAAATTCTGGAGCTAGCTCTCCGGGTAAGGTGCCAGACACTCTGCCTATAAGGGGATTAATTCTCCACCGCTCTGCTGACACATGGCCAGACACTCCTGCTCAAAGGGGCTCCTAAAACCCAGGGAAAGTAACTCCACATCACAGAAAGCCAAGGGAAAATCACCTTGGAACTGCTTCCTACCAACAGAGAGACGCAAGGATAATGAGACAGTCAGGGAAATGGGCTGGTGGGGCTCAGCACAGTAAGGAATAGGAAGGAGTGGGGATTTCACTGTGTGTGGTATGTCAGGGGTGTTGGATATCAGGAGCGCACATGCGGAGGCGTTGGGGAATACAGCGAGTCAGGTGTAATGGGAAAAAAGTATGAAAATCCCCCAGTGTTTGGAGAAAATTACATAATGACAGAACCACAGAAATGTAGGACTGGAAGATCATTTAATCCAGCCCATGCACACAACCAAGTACACCTGGACAATCCCTGAGAGGTATTTGTTTAAGCTGTTCTTAAAAACTTCCAATGATGGGGATTCCACAACCTCCTTTGGAAGTGTATTCTGGAGCTTAACTACCCTTGCACTTACAAGGTTTTCCCTAATATCTAACCTAAATCGCCCCTGCTGCAGATTAAGATTGTATGATCTTTCAACCAGTTTTGTGCGCTCACTTTATCATAATTTCATCTAGACCCCATTTCCATAGTTTCCCTATGAGAATGGCATGTGGGACTGTGTCAAAGGATGTACTAAAATGAGGATACACCAAATCTGCTGCTCCTCTGTAATACCCTAGGCCAATCTCCCTGTCAAAGTAGGAAATCAGGTTGGTTTGGCATGATTTGTTCTGGACAAATCCATACTGACTATTCCTTATAACGCAATCAGCCCCCAGGTGCTTACAAACTGATTGCGTAATAACATGTCCCAGGTATACAAGTTGGGCTGACTGGTCTATAACTCCCCAGGTCTCCATAGTACGGATCTTGAACAAGGGGAACAACCTTTGCCCTTCAGCAGTCCTCTGGGACCTCACCTGTCCTCCGTGAGTTCTCAACAATACTTGCTAATGGTGCTGAGATTGCCTCAGCTAGTTCCTTAAGTACCTAGGATGAGGGTGGGGAATTAGATAGGATTATAACTCAGTAGCAACAAACTAATTCCTCTGGGAAAGTAAGAATAAGACCATGGGATCTCAGCAGGGACCGACTCAGAGATCCAAGGAGCCTGCAAGGTAGAGAGACTGTGGCTGCTGCTGACAGAGAAAGGGGAGCAGGACCCTCCCCCAGAAGTTTCATTACCAACCGATGATGTCACCAAGCAAATGCACATTAATGCCAGGGAAAGAATCACCTTATGAGGACTCAGGAACAGAGGCTGGGAGGGAGGGAGGCCCTGAACAGCGGAGAGAGAAGAATGAGAATCGTAATATTTGAAAATATGTGAACTGAAAGTGGACTGTGATCAGAATGGAGTGCAGGCTCTCCACCCATGGGGACTGGGCAGGGATTCTCTCACAACAGGCTCTAGGATCCCCACACCACCCTTCCCACTTACTAACCCCACCCTCCCCACTTACCTGGTGTCCCTTAGGCCACTCATAAGTTCAGCTGACCCATCACTCTTTAGGGGTGAAAAAATCCACACCCCTGAGTGACACAATTAAGCTGACCTAACCTCCAGTGCAGACCGCGCTAGGCCAATGGGAGAACTCTTCCAGCAACCCCTAGCTAGCACCACTTGGGGAGGTGGATTGACTATGGTGAGGAAAGAATCCCTCCCGTCCCTCTAGTTCATGTCTATGCTGAAGTGCTACTACGGCGCAGCTGCAGCGCTGTGACTCTGCTACTGTAGCATTCCCAGTAGACAAGCCCTTAGTCCTAGTTCCCCGAGCCCCCTGGGGTGGAGCTGGAGTGGCTCTGTAATAACGGTGTGTTGTGTGTTGTCCTGGGTACTGGGATATTTACGGCATGAACACTTTGGTTTACTTCAATAGGGGGCTGGCAGGAAAAGAAGCAGAAAGGGAAGAAGACTGGCTCAAGAGGAGCCACACCTTGGTAAACCCTTAAGAGACAATGTCTGAACAATTAGCTTTGGGTATTCTACTTCCTAGCTCCAGCGATTGTACAGACATGGATTAGACGAATAGGACCAGAAAATCAAATGGACTGGAGCAGTTAAAAAAGGGACTCCCTCTTGTGAGGGCACGGCTGTTCTAGTGACTGTTTGGGGGAAGAGATAAGAGACAAGACGACCCCGCTGGAGTGTCTGAAGGCCTTAGACCTGCCTCACTGACCATGGGGGGACACACAGGCGTGAAGACTGTTTGCTATTTTAAAATCCTTTTTTCCCATTGCAAAAATAAAACAGCCTTCTGCACATCAAAGGAGTGTTTGTGTCTATACAGCACTGATCCCAGGCTCCCAATGGTGTCGGCACCCAGCCTGGCCTGCGGGGTAACCACAGCTGGTATGCAGGGTATGGTAGCCCAGGGCCCAGCCAAGGAGAGAGAGAATTGCGGAAACCATAAGTGTAGTTTGACTTCTGTATTTGCAAGGCGGCTCTATTCAGGCCAACAGGACTACGTGGGGTGGGGCGGGAAAGAGGACACAACAAAAATCTGTGCCTGCCCACAGGGGCACCATTTCATATTTGGGAGGGCTGGGGGGAAGAACTTTAACCATGATTCCAGAGGCTACTTAGGCAACTGAAAACTCTGGTGTTTTTCCAGATAACTTACAGTGCTCCTGTCAGATATTTCTAATTGCTATATCAAGAAAGAAAATTAAATAAATATTCGACCCACTCAGCTCTAATACTAACATGTTCTGACATATTGTGGCAAGTCACTTATGGGTCACTGGTTGGGTTTAAAATTGTAATGTCTAGTCTTACTCAGATACGCTTGCTGAAGTCCGAAGGGGCCATCATGATCATCTAGTCTGACCCCCTGCACATCGCAGGCCACAGAACCTCCACCACCCACTCCTGTATTAGACCCCAGAGCTCTGGCTGAGTCACTGAAGTCCTCACAACGTGGTTTAAAGATGGAAAGTTGTAAATGATGAATTATTTGTACTAGTTTAAACCTGCACGTGACCCACGCCCCATGCTGCGGAGGAAGCGAAACTCCTCCCAAAGTCGCTGCCAATCTGACCCAGGACAAAATTCCTTCCCAACCACAAATATGGTGATCAGTTAGACCCTGAGCATGTGGGCAAGATCCACCAGGAAGATACCTGGGAGAGAATTCTCTGTAGTAACTCAGAGCCTGTCTCCAGCCATTGGGGATTTTTGCTACAGGCAGTCACCGATGGGCCACACACCATTCTAGGCAGTCCTGTCATACCATCCCCTCCATAAACTTATCAAGCTCAGTCTTGAAGCCAGTTTGAGTTTTTGCCCCCACTGCTCCCCTTGGGAGGCTGCTCCAGAACTTCACTCCTCTGATGGTTAGAAACGTTCACTTAATTTCAAGCCTAAACTTGCTGATGGACAGTTTATATCCATTTGTTCTGGGGTCCACATTGGCGCTTGACTCCTCTCCTTCCCTGGTATTTATCCCTCTCCGATGTATTTATACAGAGTAATCATATCTCCTCTCAGCCTTCTATTGGTTAGACTAAACAAGCCAAGCTCTTTGAGTCTCCTCTCATAAGGTCGGTTTTCCATTTCTCAGATCATCCTAGTAGCCCTTCACTGCACCTGTTCCAGTTTGATTTCATCTTTCTTAAATGAGATCAGAATTGCACACAGTGCTGCAGATGAGGTCTCACCACTGCCTTGTATAATGGTACTAACACTTCCCTGACTCTACTGGAAATACCTCGCCTGATAGATCCCAGGACTGCATTAGCCTTTTGCACAGCTGCATCCAATTGATGGCTCATAGTCATCCTGTGAATAACCAATACACCCAGCTCTCTCCCCTCCACTGTCACTTCCAATTGATAAGTCCCCAGCTTATAGTAAAAATTCTTGTTATTAGTCCCTAAATACATGATCTTGCACTTTGCCATATTAAATATCATCCCATTTCTATCATTCCAGTGTACAAGGTGATCCAGATCTTCTTGTATGATATTCCAGTTCTCCTCTGCGTTGGCAATACCTCCCAACTTTTGTGACCCGATAGAAACCTCACACTGTCTTCTATCACTGGATGGGCCCAGCTGACTCCCACATGCTCCATGCGTTTGGGAAGGGATTACAGCAGAGCACCAGCTCTGACCCTCTTACGGGTCAGCACGACTTTCTGTTTAGACATTGACTGATCTAACTGCTCTGAAATCCACATGCGTGTCTTGACATTTGCTACTCTCTATGGGCATGCAGGGCATAGTTAGTGGTTCTAATTTGGGGTTATTTGAGCAAGGAGTTCCCTAGATTTTCCCCCAGGTCTCCCCCCTCAAAAGGATCTTTTTATAAAATCCCTGTTTTACAACCTTTTAAACACATCTAGGCTGAAACTATGCTGCTTATTGTCCCCCGACTGACCTCAGTCACTTGGCAGTTATCTCAGCTAGTACCTGGTAACCTCCAGTATTGCCTTGATTACAACTGTTTTGGGAACCAAATACATGGGCATTTTGTGTAGTTCAAAGTCACTTAATGTGGAACTCTCTCCCTGGGTTATCTGAGATAATACTGACCTAAATAACTGAACAATGCTGTGATTATGTCCAGTTAGTTGCAGAATGTGGAGTGTGCAGATGTTCACCATCTCAACTGGCGATTTAAAACCACTCCTGTTTCCTTGGTAGCGTATCCCAGAACTGGGAGTATTCTCTCCAGCTGACTGAGCTGCACGGAACTTTCCCCATGAAATCTCGGAGGGGTGAGGGAGAAGCAGACGTAAAGGAAGAAATGACTACTGAAGCAAATAGTAATTTGACTCAAAGTCCCCAATAAATCCTAACTACATTTTGCCAGTTGTCTGACCAAATAGCCTCCAGGAGAGAGAAAAATCTACATCTTACGGAGGTATAAGACATTTTCCATTTAGGTAGAATGAGATTCTAGAGCAGGTTACATCTGATGACTCAGAATGAGAACCAGAGATTTTCCCGTTGCATTCTCCTCTGATCCACTGAAACCTGCTTCACACTCAGCGCTGTCTCATTATTGTTAAGTTGTGTTATTTACAAAAAAGTTTTAGCATCAGGATAATGCTTTGTCTAGACTAGGAAAAGTGGAGGAGGTTAGGACAGGTCGAGGGAAAAGTGCTACCTACCCAGACTATTGTACTTGGGTCATGTCAGCGCAGAAAACAGAGTTGTGATTTTCCATCTGGATAGTTCACTCGAGCTGGCTAACTGCAAAAAATGCTAATGGAGACAAGGCCCAGGTAATTTTACCACAATGAAGCTAACTGAGGTCATTCGTGTTCCCCTCACCTGGGGCTGATGCACATTCCTAGTAAGAGGGACTCACACTCCCACGACTCACAGAGCAAAGCAGCTGGCAGAAAGGGGCTTTGGGGATTCCCCCAAAGAAGGGCTAGCTGCAAAAAGCAGAACCGGACAACTCACATGGGGGAGCTGAGACCACAATCATGTAAATGGCACTAACAGTCTTAAAGGCCACGTGTGGGAAGTACCAAAAATATTAAAGAAAAAAATGTATGTTTTGCCAGCCCTAGACAAGGATTTTATGGTGTTTATCTCCCTGGTGGATTCTCTGATGATAAATAAGGTGTGACCCCCTGATGGAAGCTTTTCCCACACTCACAGCATTCATAGGGTCTCTGTCTCCTGTGGATCCTCTGATGTCTCCTCAGGTCTGAGCAGTAAATGAAGGCTTTCCCGCACTCACAACATTCATAGGGGCTCTCGTCTGTGTGGGTTTTCTGGTGTCTAATAAGGTCTGAGCGCCGAGTGAAGTTTTTCCCACACTCACAGCATTCATAGGGTCGCTCTCCTGTGTGGATTCGCTCATGATGAATAAGGTGTGAGCGTCTACTGAAGTTTCTCCCGCACTCAGGGCATATGTGTTTCCTCTCTCCCATGAGGATTCTCTGCTGCGCTGTGGTTTCCTGAAGGTCCTTGTGATTTTCCTCACAATTGATGGATTTGCCCATTTTCTCCGCTGGCTGCTTTCCCTGCTGCCTCTCCTCATGACTCCTGGACACATCTCCCTTCGTTCTTTGTGATACTTCCCAGTGCGGTTCCACATGCTCAGCATCTTCCTGCTGTGGACTGTGCTCCCCGTTCTCACTCACCATCCCACCATCTCCTGAGACACAGAGAGAAACCTCAGAAGCAGGAATGGAAAAGGGGAGAGGAAATCAAGAGGACGTGCTGGAGAAAAGAGGGATATATCAGGAAATGAATTTCTCCAAATTCTTCCCCAGAGGGGAAAGAGGAGGGGGATCAATTCTGTCTCCACATCCCACCCCAAAGCTCAGGATAAAGGGAGGTAAGGAAGGGAGCTATTGCCACATGTTGCTCAGGATGGGAAGGAAGCCATGAGCGATATCTGCCCTGAGGATATAACACCTGCTGGGGGACAATTCGGAGCTCAGTGAGCTCTCAAGGGCTTGGTAGGGAATCCCAGCTGTTTTCTTCAGGCACAGACAGTATTTGAGTTGTTGGACTAATGACTCCTCACCTGGGAAGGTTCTTCTCAGGATCTCTCCTTCCTCAGAGCCCTGGAGTTCTGAGCCCCACAGCTCTTCCCCTCGTTCCAGCTGGGACATCACCTCAGGTTTGGAAACTGGTAACCCTGCTCAGATGAAGGAAAACAAGTGAGATCAGATGAATTCATGGGACATATCTCACAAACCCCTGCTCATTTTAAAGCACTGAAATTCTGGAGCTAGCTCTCTGGGTAAGGTGCCAGACACTCTGCCTATAAGGGGATTAATTCTCCACTGCTCTGCTGATCCATGGCCAGACACTCCTGCTCAAAGGGGCTCCTAAAACCCAGGAAAAGAAACTCCACATCACGGAAAGCCAAGGGGAAAATCACCTTGGAACTGCTTCCTACCGACAGAGAGACGCAAGGATATTGAGACAGTCACAGGGAAACGGGGGCTGGTGGGGCTCAGAGCAGTTAAGGGGACATCACTGAGGGCAGTATGTCAGGGTGCTGGATATCAGGAAAGCACTTGCTGAGGAATTAGGGACTATAGTGAGTCAGGCGTAATGGAAAGGAGCATGAAAATCCCCCAGTGTACGGTGAAGGTTATAAAGTGACAGAACCACAGAAACGCAGGGCGGAAAGGGACTTCAAGAGTCACTGAATCCAGCCCGTGCACTGAGGCAGGACCATGTACACCTAGACTACCCCTGATAAGTATTTGTTTAAGCCAGCGGTTCTCAACCTGCAGTTCCCGGGCCACTTGTGGCCCAATCAGCACACAGCTGCAGCCCATGTGACAGCCTCAGGGCCGTAGAGGTAGTATACATATTGTGCGGATGCAGCCCATGTAACATGCGGCCCACAACAGTAAATAGGTTGAGAACTACTGGTCTAAGCTGTCCTGAAAAGCTTCCAATGATGGGGATTCCACAGTCTCCCTTGGAATCTTGTTTCAGAGCTTAACTACCCTTGTGGTTACAGGTTTTCCCCTAGCGGCAAACCTAAATCGCCCTTGCTGCAGATTAAGATTGAGTGTGATCTTTCAACCGGCTGTGCTGCTGTAGGTCTCCTGTGTAGCAGCTTTTTGCCAGCAGGAGAGAGCTCTCCTGCTGGCAAAATAAAACCAACCTCAACAAGTGGCAGCAGCTTTGTTGGCAGGAGAGCGTCTCTCACAGACAAAGTGCTGTCCACCCCGGTGCTTTTCGTCGGTAATTCTTTGGTCGGTTAGGGGGTGTTTTTTTCAAACACCTGATCAACAAAAGTATTACTGCCAAAAGTGCAGTGTAGACACAGCCTCTTTCGGTATCTTTAACAAGGGGAACAATGTTTGCCCTTCACCAGTCCTCTGGGACCTCACCTGTCTTCCATGAGTTCTCAATG
The DNA here is from genome assembly GCF_020497125.1 of Mauremys mutica. Taxonomy (NCBI): domain Eukaryota; kingdom Metazoa; phylum Chordata; order Testudines; family Geoemydidae; genus Mauremys; species Mauremys mutica. The sequence goes on from NC_059087.1 coordinate 29,704,014, forward strand.
ATAATTGCTAATGGTGCTGAGGTTACCTCAGCTAGTTCCTACTGCAAAATAAAACAGCCTTCTGCACACCAAAGGAGCGTTTGTCACTGTACACCACTGATCTCAGGCTCCCAAAGATGTCTGCACTCAGCCTGATCTGTGGGGTAAGCACAGCTGGTGTGCCAGGTATGGTAGCCCAGGGCCCAGTCAAGGAGAGAGAGAACTGCAGAAATCTATTCCACGAGATGGAAAGGCATGAGGCTGACAACTTGCTGTGGGGGGCCGCTTAGAGATCCTGGGAAGGGGACAGAGGTATAGCTAGCTCTGTCACTCAGCAGGACACCCACTCCCCTTCCTCCCACTGCCCTCAACCCTCCCTACTGTGTGGTACTGCAGTGTCACCAGCACCCCATCAATTTATCCCCTCCACTGCTCCCTGCTCTCCCTGCTCCTAAGAATAGGAACCTCACACCGTCTTCTAGCAGTGGAATGGCCCAGCTGACTCTCACATTAAAAACTATTTAAAAGTTGACTAATCTAAAAGCTCTGAAAACCAAGTGCGTGCTCAGACTGTTTTGACATTTGCTATGGGTATGCAGGGCATGGATAGTGGTTTAAATTTGGTGTTATTTGAGCAAGGAGTTCCTGAGATTCCCTCCCAATCCCCCCACTCCCCCATCACAAAAAATAACCTTTTTACAAAATCCCTGTATTCTTACAACATTATGCACACACCTAGGCTGAAACTGTCCTTCTATTTGTCCCCCGACTGATCTCAGTCACTTGGCATTTATCTCAGCTAGTACATGGCCTCCACTGCCTCTCTGGGGAAGCAGTATTGAAAATGTTAACTGTAGAATTTGGAATTTCAGATCAGTATGAGCCAAACTGATGAATCAAAGAGACTGAAAAGCACATTTGCAGGAAGACTCAGACTCTTAACCACAGAGAACTTCTTGTCATAAGAACGGCCATACTGGGTCAGACCAAAGGTCCACCTAGTCCAGTATCCCGTCTTCCGACAGTGGCCAATGCCAGGTGCCCCAGAGGTAATGAACAGAGCAGGTAATCATCAGGGGATCCACCCCGTCATCCATTCCCAGCTTTTGGCAAACAGAGGCTGAGAACACCATTCCTGCCCATCCTGGCTCATAGCCATTGATGGACCTATCCTCCATGAACTTATCTAGTTCTTTTTGAACCTTGTTGTAGTCTTGGCCTTCACAACATCCTCTGACAGAGTTCCACACGTTGACTGTGCATTGTGTGAAAACATACTTCCTTTTGTTTGTTTTAAACCTGCTAGTTATTAATTTCATTTGGTGGCCCCTAGTTCTTGTGTTATAAGGAGTAGTAAATAACACTTCCTTATTTACTTTCTCCACACCAGTCATGGTTTTATAGACCTCTATCATATCCCCCCGTAGTCATCTCTTTTCCAAGCTGAAAAGTCCCAGGCTTATTAATCTCTCCTCATATGGAAGCTGTTCCATACCCCTAATCATTTTTGTTGCCCTTTTCTGAATCTTTTCCAAGTCCAATATATCTTTTTTGAGATGGGGCAACCACATCTGCACGCAGTATTCAAGATGTGGGCGTACCATGGATTTATATAGAGGCAATATGACATTTTCTGTCTTCTCATCTATCCCTTTCTTAATGATTCCCAACACTGTTCGCTTTTTTGACTGCCGCTGCACACTGAGTGGATGTTTTCAGAGAATACTCCAAGATCTTTCTTGAGTGGTAATAGCTAATTTAGACCCCATCATTTTGTATGTATAGTTGGGATTATGTTTTTCAGCTGTCACATTATTTAGCTGTCTCTAGGGGACATGCTGTGGCCAATACAGCAGTAACTGTTGTACAGGAGGTCTGAGCACATGACCTAACTTCTGGGCTTTTAATTTATTAATCTATAATAGCTACGAGGAAGGACTAAAAGAACATGCCATTGTTTGTGTTGTATTCCACAGACTGGAATACCAGCACTGATCTGCATGCACTGCAACAGCGTGCACTGTGTCAGCTGTAGCTGTAATTGGACGGTGGAGGAATTAGTTGAAGCAGCTTTGCAGAGCTGTGACTGTGATATGAAGAGAGGTGCATGTGAACCCTGAAGGACCAATTTTCAGAGTAGCAGCCGTGTTAGTCTGTATCTGCAAAAGCAACAGGAGTACTTGTGGCACCTTAGAGACTAACAAATTTATTTGAGCATAAGCTTTCGTGGGCTACAGCTCACTTCTTCGGATGCATAGGACCAAGTTTGCCTCATTTCAGTGCTGTGTTGCAGGCTGTGTCAGCAAACGTGCACAAGGGTGTGTTCTTGCCATGAGGACCGTCAGCACTCTGGTGGCGTACATGCCAGTTGCCTCCAGGGCTCAGTCAGGGGTACGTGAAGGCAATGACCCAGAAGGAATCCTCGGGGAGGGGGATAAAGGGGTAGAAACATTTTGCAAGTTGGAGATGGTTTGAGTGGAGCGGGCTCAGGGTCTGAGTGTCGGCCAGAGGTGCAGGCAGCTTCTGTTCTTTATGCCAAACCTACACCCGAGTTTTGCCTTATCGAACAGAAGATGTTAGACTTTGTGCTTTACAGCTCCTGAGCTCTGCTCCCAAAGTGTTCTCTAGCAGCAGAGGGTAGAGAGCTAGTGTGTGTGTCACTGGCACGTCAGGTGTTGCTGAAACAGGGCAGAGTTAAGGTTGTATTACGGAGATGATGTGAACTTTAACTCTTCATCTCCCCTTCTAATAACCAAGGGACAGAAATCCTTACCCAGAGTGGTCACCTTCTCATAGTTCTCCTGCATGACATCCCAGTAGAGGTCTCTCTGAGCAGGGTCCAGCAGAGCCCACTCTTCCCTGGTGAAATACACAGCCACCTCCTCAAAGGTCACCAGCCCCTGAAAAAACAAGAGTCCCACACTCAGCACCTGCTACCCCAGTCACAACCCACTAGTCATGGGGAAGCAGGACCAATCAAATGGAAGCTCTGGGAGGCAGCCAGCAGAGTCCCACCCACACCCCGCTCAGGAGGCATCAGGGTGAGGGGAGAAAGAGTCCCTCATCCCTCACAGGAAATAGAGGGGAGCAGGATATTCTCATGCCTCACACACCTGCTAGACAGAGGCTGATATAGGAGATGGAGCCCTCTGGCAGGAATCCAAATACCCTCCTCACTGCCAGCAGCTGGATGCGAGGGGATGGGGCATATGCCCTACGCCCCACTGCTGGGTGCCCCCTTCATATCTCATAGGAGCCACTGGTAGGCAGGTTCCAGCTTCAGCACTGGCAGTCTGATAATTTCCCCAGCCCTGTCCAGGTGGGTGTTTTCTATTCCATAAATAGGCCAATTTCCTCCCTCAACCCCCATGGGTCTGTTCCTAGAACGTGAGCTTCAGGTTAAACAAGTCCCAGCAGGTTTGTCACAGCCTGTCCTCCTCCTTTTCTCCACCCTGTGGATTTCCTGCCCCCTCCCATCTCCAAACTAAACTCCCCAGAAGCTCCCACCACCTGTATCAGGAGGTAGCCGTGTTAGTTGTTTTTGTGGATACAGACGAGTCCGGTGGCACCTTAAACACTAACAGATTTATTTGGGTATAAGCTTTCGTGGGTAAAAAACCTCACATCTGAAGAAGCTGTTCCTTGTTGTTCCCATCTCCTATGTGTTTACTGCCCCTCACAGTCCAGTGGGAACTCATGAGCAACTCTCTCATAATCCCTACCTGAGCCAGCTCCACAGCAGCCATTTCCCTTCCCCGTCCCCTGGGAGGCTGGGCCCATCTGGAGTGAAACGTGGATGTTGTTCTGCAGCCTGCCAGGGTGAGAAGGGGGATTGGAGAGATTTCAGAACCGGCTTTAGATCATTTCACAGCACATCCCCCAGGCTCTTTCCCTGCAGAGAAATGTTCTAGGCTCTCCTAAGGGCAAAACACTCAGTCCGTTTATTACAGTGCAGACCCAACCCTTCCCACCAGGGCTAAACCCACTGGGACCCTTTAACACCTGACTTGGTTCCCGAGGGCAGCACATTCCCCTGGCAGGGTGGGATCTAGGCAGAGGCAGCAACTGGACAAAATCTGTCCAGTGCTGAGACAGGAACTGGATATGAGTAGGTCTGGGCGCTGGTGGCCTCTCTCCCCTCCCTCTGGCGGGGCGACCTGGTTACTGTCTATTCATGGAGGCCTTCACTATCCTACAAGTGTGCAATTTTGGATCCAATCTTTGTGCTTCATCCTCATCTCTGCTAACCCCTGGCTGAGTTTCAGTCTCTTTGGCTGTGACACAGACACAGCAGAGAAAGGGTCGCTGGGCACAGGTGCAAGCCGCCTGATTTCACAGCTGGGATTCTAAAATAAGGAAAAGATTTTTGAAATGGTGGTTTTATGGGAATTCATTGTCCTTTGACTCAGTCCATATTTGGTATAGCAGCCAACTGCTCATTCACAGTACGCCCACATACACAGTAATACCCTCTTCCCATTCACAGCCAATAGGGATCTAAGATAATGACTGATCTAGTCTGTTATTTCTCAAGCACTGGTTCACAACCCCAAGTGGCTTGCGACAGGCAATAAGATGGACCTTTGAGATACACCGCTACCTCGATATAATGCTACCTGATATAACACGAATTTGGATATAACGCGGTAAAGCAGTGATCCTGGTGCAATAATATAGTGATTGGTCTGAAATCTCTGCTTAGCCCATCAGAGACAGAAATGTACCTGTGTCGCTCCCCAGCTCCAGTCGCAGCGTCTCTAGAGGAAGGAGAGGACGGGAGAGGTGAGAATTCAGGCCCTGGCATTCGTGGGGTTGTTCCTAGTGGTTATTAAGGTAACTGCTATTAACTCTGAGATGGTGACACAGACCGCTGCAGACAGAGCCAGCCCCACAGGGTACTCCCATGGGGAAGGGCGATTCGCTGCATTGGGCTGTGAAATGGAGCTCGGCGTCAGTAACATCACTAGATCCCTGACTCCTCCCCTGGATGAGCCAATCTAACTAGAGGAGATGTCACCCCAGACTCCAATTCACCTTTGAATCCCAGCAGCACCTCTTGCAGGACGGCACTTTTCAGAGAGAAATCGCAGAGTCTCTTCTCCAGCACCACAAACCCCGGCTCTGGCTTCTGTAACTTCCCGTCCTCCCTGCTAAGGGAAGCAGGAGGGGTGAGAAATGGGCTGCAGCCCCAGAAGCCCCCAAACTCCAGAAACCTGGATCTGAGCTTTGTAGCCTAAGATGATCACAGTTTTGGTGAGTCATCTGCCCTCAGCCCTGTGCTCTCCATGGGCCCAGAGAGACAGGACATGAGGAGGAATGGATACAGGGTGGGAGCTTTCTCTGGGACACTCTCCTTGTCTGGGGAGCTGAGGCACCTCCCACACTGGGTTATTCCGGTAACAAGGGGCACTGGGATTATGGGGAAAGGGAGGAGACATGGACTAAAGAGTGGGCCTCTTTCATGCTCACTGAGGCCCCAGAGGCCAGATCTTCAGCAGGGAATGAGCCTGGGCCCTTTAATGCCAAGAGCCCTAAGCCCTTCAACAGAAGCAGTAACCCTGGGGTGTCCAACTTAAATGGTGACAAAGGGCGTATTCCACTTCCTGTTGCGGCCAGCGGGCCAGGGCATCAATTTAGGACTCTGTACACTGCTCCATTCATGGCAGGACACCTACTGCTCTCAGTGGGACACCCACGTACCAAGGTCAAGGCGAGAGTCTGCCCTTTCGATAGGAAATACACTTTTGAGTTACTACTATTTGTTAAGTCCTTTATTGTCACAGTCAGTATCACTCAGTGGGAACATAGCCCCCTCCCACCCCGGCTAGGGCTCCTGCATTTCTACTCTATTTCCCTTCCTTTCTCTATTTCTCCCATTCGTCCTCATATCTTCCCTCTGTTCTGTCCTTCCTACAGAAACTCCCTGTTCCCAACCCTCAAGGGCTTCACCCCCACCCCGTCCCCATTCCACTCGCTAGAGCGATCAGCCGTGGAATATTGAATGTTGACATTGAAGTGGCATCATTTCAGCTGACACACCAATGAGATTAATGGAGGATGGGGGGAGTTCACAGCCATCTCAGTCCCGGCTTCAGGCCGTTGCTAAATCAGACTGACAACAGCGTCTCTGTTTGCATATGGGAGGGTTTCTTTGCAACCATGAAGATTAGAAACTTACTATAAAATTGAAAGCTGAGTTTCTACACAGTGTGAATATGTGATGTGGCCACATAAATACGCCAGACAGGCAGAGTCTGGCCCATATGTCTGACAGCGTGGGGTGACCTCATTAGCTGTCAGATAGTCACAGACTCTATCCCCTGGTGAGGCAGCCACTAGGGGAGATGTGATCACAGGCACTAACACTGCAGGGGGAAGCTCCATCTTCAGTGCAGTTCCCAAGCACAACTGAGCAGGAAGGGGAGTGAAAGGAGCCAGGGACTTACCTGCTCCCCGTGCTTCCAGCACCCTGAGAGGGAGAGAAAGGAGATGCAGTCAGGTGGGGTGTCCAAGGCTGGGGAGCCCTCCCGCTCTGCAGGGCAGGCACCATTGGAGTCTTGGGTGTTTGGAGAATTTCAGACACTCAAAATCATGTCCAGAGAGCAGCTGCCGCCCCCACAGGGATCCCTGCTGGGACGTCGTCATCGGGGAAAGTTTCTGCCCATGCACTTTACAAGGAAGAAAATATGCATCTGCCTGGAAAGTGAAATTCCCACTAGTGCCGAGAGTCCCGCAAGCGCCCTACCCCTTAAACCCATTCACCTGGGGTGATGTGGGGCTTTAGGGTCAGGAGGAGCTCGGCACGGTGGGGAGGAGAGGTCACACTCAAGCCCAAATGCAGTTAGACACGTACAAGGCATTTACTGTGTGACCTCGGTCAGAGCTTAACCTTCCCCCCGTGCCCCACTGTCCCCATTGTAAAATAGGGACCTTGCCCTGACCCCCTTTGTGAAGTGCTCTGGGGTCTAGGGCCAAGACACTCCTACAGAAACACTGCATATTATCATTGCAATAACATGGCCTGACCTGCAAGGACTGGCTCAGTGGCTGCTGTCCCTTCTCTCCTCTTCTCTCACGCAGCACTGAAGTTTCCCCGGAAAGTTTGCAGAGGCCCTCGTCCCTTCTCTGGACAATGGCTCTCTCTAGCTCTGCCAGCTGGGACAGCAGCCGCTGCTCCTGCTCCTCCAGAAACTCCTGCAGCTCCTTCCACTCCCAGATGATCTTCTGCCTCTCGACTTCCGTCTGTTTCTGCAATCACAGGGAAAGAGCAGAGCAGTCACAAGGGAGAACCATAAATGTGCCTCCTGCAGATGGAGGAGTTATTTACCAGAACACAGGATCTCCTGCAGCGGGTGATGGGAAGTTCATTTAGGCCAGGAAGGATGGAGGGATCAGGGCAGGGGTGAGCTGTACATCGCTAACAGAAGAGACTTTTCTCCCCAAAACCTCATCAAATTGCCCTGGGCTAAACTCTCCATCTCTGCAGCCCACGTTTCATCTCCTTCCTCCCCATCTCCCCGCACCGCTATAAAGGAACCCCGGTCACTGTAACATACAGATAGCCCGTGGGCAGGGTTACTGGGTTAACACACAGTCTGACCCTCTCCTGCACACAGGGGCAGCTCCAGGCCCCAGCACGCCAAGCGCGTGCCTGGGGCGGCAAGCCATGGGGGGGGGCGCTCTGCCGGTCGCCGCAAGGGCGGCAGGCAGGTTGCCTTCGGCGGCATGCCTGCAGAGGGTCTGCTGGTCCCGCAGCTTCGGTGGACCTCCCACAGGTGTGCTGCCAAATCCGCGGGACCGGGGACCTCCCGCAGGCAAGCCGCCGAAGGCAGCCTGCCTGCCGTGCTTGGGGCGGCAAAATACCTAGAGCCGCCCCTGCCTGCACAGCAGCCTCTTGCATCCGAAGGACATCACATTACCCACCTGTCTGACCCTGCATGCTCCCTGGACTCTAGTGGGGATGGTTTCCTGGCAGGCTGGGCCCTGCATTCACCTCATCGCTCAGGGCACTCTGATCCCAGGCAAACCTGAGGGGCAGGGGGCACCTACCAGCAGCTCCTCACTTTGCCGCTCCTCCTCGGCTTTGTCTACGTCTCTCTCTTTCCGCAGAGGGGCCAGACACTCTTCTGGTGCCTCCTGGGCGAAGCAGGGGAGAGGGTTACAGCCTGCTACAAATGGCGTCACAGCTGCACGACTTGAAAGCCCAGCCTGCCCTGAGGATGCCCAAGCAGAGTCCCTGGGATGCACTTAGACCTTTTTTCTCTCCAGGGCCAGTTCAACCACAGCAAGGAACATCCAAGAGGGGTGGTGAGAAGGGGGGCAGGTTTTAGAGAGAAAACGCAGGACCCCTTGGTGAACATCCCCCGGCCACACCCACATCCCTAACAATTAACTTCAGACATTCCCCCCCCCTTCCCCAGCTGCCTCCCCCAACCCTGCCCATGTGCTGGATCTAAACATGGACACCCCCCCCCCCAGGCCCCAACCAAATATCCCCCAATCCCCAGCTCTGAGCCCCACACCCTGACACGCCCCAAACAGCCCCGGCCCCGGCTCCCACCCCAGAGCCGCGGCTCGGACCCCCAGACACCCCCAGCCCCTCGCTCCCGGGCCCAGCCGGGGCTCCGAGCTCCGCAGCCGAGCCAGGCTCCGGGCCCCTCCCGGCCCGGCCGCTCCCGGCCCCGCAGCAGGGGCCGCCCCGCCCGGGACACTCGCCCCCCGCAGCCCCGCTCCGGCCGCGGGGAGCTCGGCGACCCCGGCAGGGGGCGAACCAGGCAGCCAGGCCCGGCCCCTCCCGGCAGGAGCGTGTCCGCCCCACGCGTGTCCCCGCCCCGCGGCCTCCCCCCGGGCCCTGCCCGCTCCGCGCTGCCCCCGGCCCCACCGCGCGGCCCCGCGGGCTGCAGGGCTGGAGCAGCCCCCGCGCTGCGCCCCCGGCCCCGGCCCCGGCCATGGCCCCGCTGCGACGCGCCAACACAAAGGGGACAGGAAGGGGCGGCGCCTCCCCGGCCTGGCCCGGCCCCCGGCGGGCCCCTCGCAGGGGGGTTGGGACTCGCGGTGGCTGGAGCTGCTGTGGCCGAGAAACCGCCTCAGCTCCCCGCCGTGCCAGGGAGCCGGGGCGCTGCCCTCGCCCGTTCGCTCCGGCTAACGGGGCCCAGCCCCTGGGCCAGGGCTAATGCCCCTGCGAGCCTTTGTCAGCGCCCTGCAGATTGCCCCTGTCTCCGCCTCGCTGGCCCGCTCGGGGGCCCCTCGCCCAGCCCCCCAGGTCCTCGCTGAGGGTCAGGTTTCAATCAGTCTCACGTCTGGGGTATTTTCCCACCCGTTTTAGCGGCGGGAAATTGCCCTTGTTTGGCTGGGAAACGGTTGCCCGGAGCCAGCCCCCGGGCGCTGTAACCGTCTGGGTCCCGGATACCAGAGAGACAAGTGGGGGGGGGCGATACCGTTTATTGGACCCGCTTGTCTCTTTCCCCGGCAGAGGCTGGGCCACTAACACGACCTCACCCACCTCGTAGGGTGGGAAGCGGCCTCTGCGGTGGGCATGGGGGGCCCATTCCCCGCCACCAGCAGGGCCTGGAAGGGATGCAGGAGGGGGCTGCTCAGCGTGGGACGGGGTCCTTGCTGTCTGCTGTCCCGGACTCACCATACTTCTGTATTAGCCCCACACGTCCCCGTCACCGGTGTCACCGGGAGTGTCCCAAACCCCACGACAAACGGTCTCCACGAGGGGTTACTTCATCCACTGCTGAGATGTAGCCACCTCTGGGATGGATGGGTCCATGGTGACCGTTATTTGGCAGCATCAGGGCATAGAAATTGTTTCTATTTTGGTTCCACCATTATCCCGTTAAAGAAGCATCACCCAGGGCTCCCTACACCTGTGTGGATGCTACCTGGCAGCATTCGCTCTAGTGGGAGGAATGAGCATGCTCAGTAACAGCTGCTGAAGCCAATGCCCTTGCTCTGCCCTCACTTGGGATTAAAATCTGCTGCCTGCTGTTCACAGGGGCTAAAAGGGAGTCAAAGGGGACAAATTGGGGGGGATGTGCAGGGGGCAGAAACTGACTGTGCAGGTGGATCAAACAGCTGGTGGTAGGGGAAGGAAAGGGGCTGAGGTGCAAAATCAGGAACAAGGGGTAGGAGCCAGAATTAAGAACTGGGTTGAGGAGGCGCAGCCAGAAAGCAAAGCCCCAGCCCAGGGAGGGTAACAATTACCCCGATGGGATGAGCCACCTGCAGTGTTTGCAAAAATAGGGTGGGGGTAGAGAGGCTTTTTTATTTCCCCTCTCACAGAACAGGACAACTCAGCTTCCCAGGGCTGTGTCCTTAAAGGCACAGGGCATCCCAATGCCTAGCCAGGCAGCTCCTCTCTGTCTGACATAATCTACTGAGGGGCTGCAGGAGGCTTGATTCAATGAAATATTCTACATACATCTCCAAAAACCATGTCACACATTCTGAGTATGTAGAAGAAACCCTTATCAGTGTATATGTCTGCAGAAAGTCTAGCAGTTCAGATATAAGAACATAAGAACATAAGAACGGCCGTACCGGGTCAGACCAAAGGTCCATCTAGCCCAGTATCTGTCTACCGACAGTGGCCAATGCCAGGTGCCCCTGAGGGAGTGAACCTAACAGGCAATGATCAAGTGATCTCTCTCCTGCCATCCATCTCCATCCTCTGACGAACAGAGGCTAGGGACACCATTCTTACCCATCCTGGCTAATAGCCATTTATGGACTTAGCCACCATGAATTTATCCAGTCCCCTTTTAAACATTGTTATAGTCCTAGCCTTCACAACCTCCTCAGGTAAGGAGTTCCACAAGTTGACTGTGCGCTGCGTGAAGAAGAACTTCCTTTTATTTGTTTTAAACCTGCTGCCTATTAATTTCATTTGGTGACCCCTAGTTCTTGTATTATGGGAATAAGTAAATAACTTTTCCTTATCCACTTTCTCAACATCACTCATGATTTTATATACCTCTATCATGTCCCCCCTTAGTCTTCTCTTTTCCAAACTGAAGAGTCCTAGCCTCTTTAATCTTTCCTCATATGGGACCCTCTCTAAACCCCTAATCATTTTAGTTGCTCTTTTCTGAACCTTTTCTAGTGCTAGAATATCTTTTTTGAGGTGAGGAGACCACATCTGTACACAGTATTCGAGATGTGGGCGTACCATGGATTTATATAAGGGCAATAATATATTCTCAGTCTTATTCTCTATCCCCTTTTTAATGATTCCTAACATCCTGTTTGCTTTTTTGACCGCCTCTGCACACTGCGTGGACATCTTCAGAGAACTATCCACGATAACTCCAAGATCTTTTTCCTGACTCGTTGTAGCTAAATTTGCCCCCATCATGTTGTATGTATAGTTGGGGTTATTTTTTCCAATGTGCATTACTTTACATTTATCCACATTAAATTTCATTTGCCATTTTGTTGCCCAATCACTTAGTTTTGTGAGATCTTTTTGAAGTTCTTCACAATCTGCTTTGGTCTTAACTATCTTGAGTAGTTTAGTATCATCTACAAACTTTGCCACCTCACTGTTTACCCCTTTCTCCAGATCATTTATGAATAAATGAATAGGATTGGTCCTAGGACTGACCCTTGGGGGACACCACTAGTTATACCTCTCCATTCTGAGAATTTACCATTAATTCCTACCCTTTGTTCCCTGTCCTTTAACCAGTTCTCAATCCATGAAAGGACCTTTCCTTTTATCCCATGACAGCTTAATTTACATAAGAGCCTTTGGTGAGGGACCTTGTCAAAGGCTTTCTGGAAATCTAAGTACACTATGGATCCCCCTTGTCCACATGTTTGTTGACCCCTTCAAAGAACTCTAATAGATTAGTAAGACACGATTTCCCTTTACAGAAACCATGTTGACTATTGCTCAAGAGTTTATGTTTTTCTATGTGTCTGACAATTTTATTCTTTACTATTGTTTCAACTAATTTGCCCGGTACCGACGTTAGACTTACCGGTCTGTAATTGCCGGGATCACCCCTAGAGCCCTTTTTAAATATTGGCGTTACATTAGCTAACTTCCAGTCATTGGGTACCGAAGCCGATTTAAAGGACAGGTTACAAACCTTAGTTAATAGTTCCGCAACTTCACATTTGAGTTCTTTCAGAACGCTTGGGTGAATGCCATCTGGTCCCGGTGACTTGTTAATGTTGAGTTTATCAATTAATTCCAAAACCTCCTCTAGTGACACTTCAATCTGTGACAGTTCCTCAGATTTGTCACCTACAAAAGCCAGCTCAGGTTTGGGAATCTCCCTAACATCCTCAGCCGTGAAGACTGAAGCAAAGAATCCATTTAGTTTCTCCGCAATGACTTTATCATCTTTAAGCGCTCCTTTTGTATTTTCATCGTCAAGGGGCCCCACTGGTTGTTTAGCAGGCTTCCTGCTTCTGATGTACTTAAAAAACATTTTGTTATTACCTTTGGAGTTTTTGGCTAGCCGTTCTTCAAACTCCTCTTTGGCTTTTCTTATTACACTCTTGCACTTAAGTTGGCAGTGTTTGTGCTCCTTTCTATTTGCCTCACTAGGATTTGACTTCCACTTTTTAAAGGAAGTCTTTTTATCTCTCACTGCTTCTTTTACACGGTTGTTAAGCCACGGTGGCTCTTTTTTAGTTCTTTTACTGTTTTTCTTAATTTGGGGTATACATTGAAGTTGGGCCTCTATTATGGTGTCTTTAAAAAGGGCCCACGCAACTTGCAGGGATTTCACTTTAGTCACTGTACCTTTTAACTTTTGTCTAACTAACCCCCTCATTTTTGTATAGTTCCCCCTTTTGAAATTTAAGGCCACAGTGTTGGGCAGTTGAGATGTTCTTCCCACCACAGGGATGTTGAATGCTATTGTATTATGGTCACTATTTCCAAGCGGTCCTGCTATAGTTACCTCTTGGACCAGCTCCTGCGCTCCACTCAGGATTAAATCTAGAGTTGCCTCTCCCATTGTGGGTTCCCGTACCAGCTGCTCCATGAAGCAGTCATTTAAAGTATCGAGAAATTTTATCTCTGCATTTCGTCCTGAAGTGAAATGTTCCCAGTCAATATGGGGATAATTGAAATCCCCCACTATTATTGGGTTCTTAATTTTGATAGCCTCTCTAATTTCCCTTAGCATTTCATCATCACTAATACTGTCCTGGTCAGGTGGTCGATAATAGATCCCTACTGTTATATTTTTACTAGAGCATGACATTTCTATCCATAGAGACTCTATGGAACCTGTGGATTCGCTTAAGATTTTTACTTCATTTGAATCTACACTTTCTTTAACATATAGTGCCACTCCTCCCCCTGCACGGCCTGTTCTGTCCTTCCGATATATTTTGTACCCCGGAATGATTGTGTCCCATTGATTGCTCTCAGTCCACCAGGTTTCTGTGATGCCTATTATATCTATATCCTCCTTTATCACAAGGCACTCTAGTTCACCCATCTTATTATTTAGACTTCTGGCATTTGTGTACAAGCACTTTAAAAACGTGTCCCTGTTTATTAGCCTGCCTTTTTCTGATGTGCCAGATTCTTTTTTATGTGACTGTTTATCATCTGATCCGGCCCTTATATTATACTTCTCATTCCTCTGCTCCTGACTATAACCTGGAGATTCTCTATCATCAGACTCTCCCCTAAGAGAAGTCTGTGTCCGATCCACACGCTCCTCTGCAGCAGTCGGCTTTCCCCCATCTCCTAGTTTAAAAACTGCTCTACAACCTTTTTAATGTTTAGTGCCAGCAATCTGGTTCCACTTTGGTTTAGGTGGAGCCCATCTCTCCTGTATAGGCTCCTCCCATCCCAGAAGTTTCCCCAGTTCCTAATGAACGTGAACCCCTCCTCTCTACACCATCGTCTCATCCACGCATTGCCTTGCGTATCTGCTGCTGCCATTCCTTCAATTGCACTCCCTTCCTTGTAATCCATTTGAAATATACTTTTTGCTCCTTTTTGTTTACTTAAAAAAATTATTACTCATTACTTTTAGCATTTCATCATTGACCTTTGTTAACATAGTGCAGATGGATCTCATTGTGCTATTTAATCTACATTTTAATAGCAAATAATCACTGAAAATATTTCTAAGTAAATAGTTGCTAGTAGCTTTAGCAATGCCATCTGTGTTCCTAGTATAGCATTTCCTATGACTTCTAATTTGGAATTTTTAATTCTAAATTTTTATTTTATAGCACTGTAGTGGGGTGGCTGCCCCACTCCATGAGAAAAGGCTGGAACAGGCCAGAGAGACTGTGCAGACCAGCAGCCAATCAGCAAAGGCCTGTGGAGAGCCAATCAGGGCAAAGAAAGAGGCAGCCAATCAGGGCCAGACTGGGCCCTATATAAAGGCTGCCTAGGCTAAGCTAGGCAAGTAGGTGTTTGTCTCTCTGACTAGCAAGGGAGAAGAATGGGTGTGCCTGAGGTAAGGTGGTAGTTCCTTGGACAGAACTGTGCTGGGCAGGCTTGGGGGAGCAGAGGTGAACTCTGCCAGGCTGTGGCCCCTGACTAGAAGGGCTGAGAAGGTGCAAGGGGGAAGTGGCCCAGGGAAGATAGATGGACAAGAGGGGAGAGAAGGAGGGAAGAGATATCCTACTGCTAGAGGGTGCCTGGGTCAGGACCCAGAGTAGTGGGTGGGCCTGGATCTCTCCCCCCTTGTTCCCTTGCACTGCATCTGGCCATGGAGGAGTGTGGCTGAGACTGACTGCAACTTGCCCCTGAGGTGAGAGGCTAGACTTTGGGGTTGTGGTTGGCCACTGAGGCAGGTGCAAGCTGAAGGACTGCTGTTAAACTTTCACACACCCCAGAAGGGGGATGAGAATGGAGTAGTGGGTGCTGCTGGAGGGCAATGTCCTGAGGTGAATGCTGCTGAGCAGGGAACAATGCAGGTCCCAAACCAGCAGAGCAGACCATGGGCAAGACACCATGTGTAGAGGGTGCTCCATGGCTTATGAGCTAATTCCTGGAGCAACCAGCAGGAGGTGCCAGTGGTGGTGAGTCCTGACCATTACAAACACAAGTTTATGGGAGTAAGGGTGAAAGAGTTGGGAGTGCAGGTGGTGGTGGTCTCTTTGGCCTGGTCTACACGGGGGGGGGGGTGTCAAACTAAGGTACGCAACTTCGCGTAGCTGAAGTCGAACTACCTTAGTTCGAACTACTTACCCGTCCTCACGGCGTGGGATCGAAGTCAGCGGCTCCCCTGTCGACTCCGCCACCGCCGTTCGTGGTGGTGGAGTTCCGGAGTCGACGGGAGTGCGTTTGGAGTTCGATATATTGCGTCTCATCTAGACGCAATATATCGAACTCCGAGAAGTCGATTGCTACCCGCCGACCCGGCAGGTAGTATGGACGTACCCTTTGATCCTTCTGTTCAAGGGTAGGGGCCCAAGCAGAGACAGATGCATCCTGGAGGTGAATGCCTGGCTGTGAGGACGGTGTTGCCAGGAGGGCTTTGGCTTCCTTGACCATGGGATGCTGTTCCAGGAAGAAGGACTGCTAAGCAGAGATGGGGTCCACCTATTGAGGAAGGGGAAGAGCATATTTGGATACAGACTAGCTAACCTTGTGAGAAGGTTTAAACTAGGTTCGAAAAGGCAGATGACCAAACCCACAAGTAAGTCAAAAACATGGAGACCTGGGAGAAGGGTCAGAATTTGGGGGGTGCATGGGCTGTTATAGCAGGGATAAAGGAGAGACAAGACAGAGTGGGGGGAATCAAATCAGTATCTTAGATGTCTGTATTTTATGTGAGAAGTCCCCCCCCAAGCAGCCCTGTATTTCCCATACAAGTGGGGCAATTTGCCCCAGGGCCTGGGGCATGCAGAATATAGTATCCTATAATATTGCAACTTCCTTGTATGGAAGGGGCCCCTGAAATTGCTTTGCCCCAGGCCCCCTGAATCCTCTGGGTGGCCCTGGACGTTTTATCAACGTCGGGTGGCCAGGCAAAGTTCATGACGCGCGTGTTTTCAGGAACTCTGCTCTGTTTAGACGCCTGCAGGAAGGTAGTTTCTTCCCGGACCACAAAATAACTCTTGGGGATGTGCAGATGCCTATAGTGATCCTCGGGGACCCAGCCTACCCGCTAATGCCCTGCCTCGTGAAGCCCTATACAGGCACCTTGCACAGCGACAAGGAACTCTTCAAGTACCAGCGAGCAGCGAGACCTATGACTGTTCAGTTTCTTTACAGAGAAGCTGAACCTGCCCCTGTTTCTTTACCAAGTTACTGTTGATCAGCATCTGCAGTTACATACCCCGTCCACCCCGCTTCCCCCACTTCCAACACACGTTTAAAAATAAAATACATGTTCCACTGTAACTTTACAAAGGTTTCTTTATTGATGACTTTGCATTAAAGGGTTGAAACTGGGACGCAGACTGTGCTGGGTAGGGTGTGCGGTGATGTAAAGACCACCTCTAAACTCGAGGAATGACAGGCTCCTGCTCCCAGAGTGGTCTGCAGTGCCGGACTGGATGTTTCAACGGAGCCTGCCATCCCTCCTTTTTGGGACTCTGTGTGCAGGGGCTATGTGGCCTTGTGGCGGGGGAGGATGGATACAGATTCCTCTGCTGCGTGGCTCTGTGGTCCAGGACAGGGACCGTTGCATGAGATCTGTAACCCCCCTCCCCCGCTACAAAGTCACGTACCCCCCCACCCACACAGAACCTGCAAACCACCTCCCATACCGACCAGGGTGCCTACTGACTGCACTGTGTGTGTGACCTGCTGCTGATCCTGCCCCCGTCTCTGTACCCTGCTAAAGGTGACTGTCCTATGCAATACCCTACCCCCTTCCCCACCCACCCCTTCAAACGCAGCGTTGTGTAAAAAAGCATGACGGAAACAGTAATTAACAGCAAAGTATTTTTAATAATTAACCAGACAGTCAGGGGATGAAACTGGGATTGGGGCTAGGGTGAGTCAGGAAGGGAAGGAATTCTCAAAAATTAGGGTATGAGAGCTTTTGGGTACTTGAGCACTCTGCTGGGGTGCAGTGACAGTTTTCACGGCCCCTGGCGCCACTCCTTCTGGTTACTTTGGGTTACGGGAGGTATGGGACTTTGTGGCGGGGGAGGGCGGTTGCAGATACACTGCGGGGGGGCTCTGTCCTCCTGGCTGCGGTCCTGCAGAACATCCACAAGGCGCCGGAGCGTGTCCGTTTGCTCCCTCATTAGTCCAAGCAGCGTTTGAGTCGCCTGCTTGTCTTCCTCACACCACCTCTCCTCCCGTTCGCTGTGTGAGCGCTGCTACAGAGAGAGGGTCTCCCTCCACTGGCTCTGCTGGTCCGCCTCGGCTCGGGAGCACCCCATAACTTCAGCGATCATCTCGTCCCGTGTCTTTCTCTTTCGCCGCCTAATCTTTGCCAGCCTCTGTGAGGGGGATGCTGTGGCAGGTCTGGAGACAGTCGAAGCTGTGTGATGGGAAAGAGGGAGTGAATTCCTTGCAAAGATACATTTCTGCGAACAATGAACACAGTCTAGTCTGTGTCTGTGAACAACACCATGCACAGCACCTATCTCGTCCGCACTCCTGCAGCAGGCAATCCGGAAAGCATAAACTCTGCCCCTGTTCCACCCCATCGCAGTGTCCCCCGACCCTTGGAATTCCAGGTTGAGATCCCAGTGCCTGATGGTGCAAATTTCATTGTCGCAGGTGGTTCTGGGTACATGTAGTCACTCATTCCTTCCTCCGGGAAAGCAACGCCAGACAATCATTTCGAGCCCATTTTCCCTGGATTGCCCTGGCAGACGCCATAGCGTGGCAACCATGGAGCCTGTTTTGCCTCTTGTCACTGTCACCGTATGTGTACTAGATGCCGCGGACTGAGGCGATTCAGCAGCGCTACACAGCAGCATTCATTTGCTTTTGCATGACAGCACAGATGGTTATCAGCCATATTGTACCATCTACCATGCCATTGTAAATTGGCAAGGTGATGATGGTTACCAGCCGTATTGCATTATACCTTCTGCTGCTGTCATAGGTGCCCCTGGCCGAGATCAGCCGGGGGCGCAAAAGACAAAACTGGGAATGACTCCCCGAGTCAATCCCTCCTTTATGGTATATAAAAATAGAATAATTCTTGCATAGAAGATGGGGCTAGTGTAGTAGAGATCCAGTGTTTCAGAGAACCAGAGAGCACAGCCGCTCCGTGTCAGATTATGCAGGAATGATGAGCTGCATGGCATTCACAGGGGGTGCTCCTGCAACAACCCCACCTGTTGCTTCCCTCCTCCCCCAGCCTTCCCGGGCTACCGTTGCAGTGTCCCCTGATTTGTGTGCTGAAGTAATAAAGAATGCAGGAATAAGAAACAGTGACTTGTTTGTGAGAAATGAGGGGAAGGCGGCCTCCAGCTGCTATGATTGTCCAGACAGGACATTAAGCAGTGTGGTGGGAGAGGAAAACAGCATCCTGCTGCTATGACAGTCCAGGCAGTACAGAATCTTTTCTTTACACATGAAGGGCGGGGGCTGATGGAGCTCAGCCCCCTGTTGCTATGATGAAGATGGTTAGCAGGCCGTCTACTTATGGGCTGATGATGAGGACGGGTACCAGTCGTATTGCACTACACCATCTACAGCAAGGCTGATGATGATGACGACGGATATCAGTCATACTGCACCGTCAGCCACCCATGAGGCGGAGGGGGGAAAGGATGCTACAGTACAGTGCCGCAGCATCGCGTCTACCAGCAGCATTCAGTACACATAGGGTGACATTTAAAAGAGTCAAGAGACGATTTTTTTTCCTTTTCCTTCTGGGGATGTGGGAGGGGGGTACATTGACGAGCTATGCCCTGAACCGCCGCGGACAATGTGTTTGACCGTACAGGTATTGGGAGATCAGCCAAGAATGCAAATGCTTTTCGGAGACTGCAGGAACTGTGGGATACCTTGCGTCCTCAGTCCCCCCTCCCTCCATGAGCGTCCATTTGATTCTTTGGCTTTCCGTTACGCTTGTCACGCAGCTGCGTGCTGAGTCTCTGCTACGCCGTCTGTCCGGAGATTTTTTAAACATACTTTGGACCAGGCGTAACATTACAGTAATTCCCCTAATTAGATGCAGGAGTCGCCGAGCGAGATCGCCCTGAGGAGGGTTACTGAAGGAGATAGAGAGCGCATGCTGCGTGAAAGCCAGCACAAACCAGGGCCCTATGCAGCCATGCTCGGGGAGGCAATGCTCCCTGAGTACCTCATGAAAGCCTGGCGCGGAAAAGTGTGCTACCACGGAGCACCCAATAAGGCAGCTCTCCCCAGGAACCTCCTGCGGAGGCTTTTCGATTACCTCCAGGAGAGCTTCGTGGAGATCTCCCAGGAGGATTTCTATTCTATCCCCATATATGTAGAGACCTCCTTTTCACATACTTCAGCTTCCTGTTATATTAAGAATAAAAGTTTACATGTTTAAAGCACTTACCGACTGCTCCTTCCCCTGATTCAGGGTCCGGGTTAACGGCCGGGGAGGGTTGTTGGGGGATCTCCGTGACGGTGATGAAGAGATCCTGGCTGTCGGGGAAACCAGCATTGTAAGCGCTGTCGCCTGCCTCGTCCTCCACAAACCCTTCCTCATCTTCCCCATCCGTGAACATCGCCGAGGAACTGTCCGTTGACACTGTCCCATCATCAGAGTCCATGGTCACTGGTGGGGCAGTGGTGGCAGGCTCCGTAGCGTCCGTTTGCCGCTTTGATTTTTTGGTAGCCTTGTCTGGGGTCCTTGATTTTCACGCGGCGCTGCGTTGCATCCCGCCTGTATCCTCTGTCTCTCATGGCTTTGGAGACCTTCTCGTAGGTCTTTGCATTCCGTTTTTTGGAGCGCAGCTCCGAAAGCACAGACTCATCGCCCCACACAGCGATCAGATCCAAGACTTCCCGGTCAGTCTATGCTGGGTCCCTCTTTCTATTCAGAGATTACATGAACTCCTCTGCTGGAGAGCTCTGCATTGCTGCCGGTGCTGCTGAGCTCGCCCCGATGTCCAACCACAAAATGAGATTCAAACTGTCCAGACAGGAAAAGGAATTCAAATTTTCCCGGGGCTTTTCCTGTGTGGCTGGTCAGAACATTGAAGCTCGGACTGCTGTCCAGAGCGTCAACAGAGTGGTGCACTGTGGGATAGCTCCCGGAGCTACTAAGTTCGATTTGCATCCACACCTAGCCTAATTCGACATAGCCATGTCGAATTTAGCGCTACTCCCCTCGTCGGGGAGGAGTACAGAATTCGAACTAAAGAGCCCTCTATGTCGAATTAAATGGCTTCCTGGTGTGGACGGGTGCACGGTTAATTCGAATTAATGCTGCTAAATTCGAATTAAAGTCCTAGTGTAGACCAGGCCTCAGAGAGTGGTGAAGCACTGGAATGGGTTACCTAGGCAAGTGGTGGAATCTCCTTCCTTAGAGGTTTTTAAGGTCAGGCTTGACAAAGCCCTGGCTGGGATGATTTAGTTGGGAATTGGTCCTACTTTGAGCAGGGGGTGGGACTAGATACCTCCTGAGGTCCCTTCCAACCCTGATATTCTATGGTTCTATGATTTCCAGTTCTTTCATTCTCAACGGATGTTCATAGTCTCTCTCTTCTGCCGCTGTAGTCTGTACAGCGCTAACTTTGCAACTGCATCACTCTCGCTCATCTTTCTGCTTTTTCTCTTCCTGCTTCCCTTTCCCAAAATAAGCAAACAGAAAATAACAAACTCGTAACCTTCTCTTTGACTGTTCTCAGCTACCACACTTAAAGCTTCACGTAAAGTCTCTACCCCAGTGTAGAAAGTGCAAATCTCACTCAGAACAACAAGCTGTGCATTCACTGCGCCCTGATTCAACAGGGTTCAGTCAAACCACATGCAAGTTAACACACCCAAATGGAAAGTCATACATCTAAGGACAAAGAACGTAGGTCATATTTACAGGATGAGAAACGGTATCTTAGAAATGAGGGACTTGGAAAAATACTTGGTGGAAACCAACTGAACATGGCATCGCAATGCTTGCAGTACATAAGAAGATTTCTATCAGAAGGTTCTTTAATTTAGCAGACAAATCCATAACTGGGTCCAATAGCTAGAAGTTGAACCTAAGCAAGTTCAAACTGCACATTTTTAACAAGGAAGGTAATTCACCATTGGAACAATTTATCTAGGGACGTGTGGGTTCTCATCACATGAAGTCTTTATTTAGAGATAGTCAATCTCAACCAGACGTTATGGCCTTTTGATGCAGAAATCACAGAGTTAAATTCTCTGGCCTTTGTTATATAGAAGGTCATGATGGTCCCATCTCACCTTAAAAACAAACTATGACATTTTGACATACCTGCCCTCTCCCCATTGCTTGACCAGCCTGGCACAAAAGTCACAACCATAGTTTATCACACCCTCCTTGCCTCCGCGTGGGATGTAATTTCTGAGGGAGCTGAAGGAGTGAGGTCAGGGCAGAGTGAAATGAGGGATGATTTTGCTGCTACACTGATTGGCAGCAGGGGCCCCAGGGCTGGTTTCAAGCCCTCTTTTATATGACTGAATCCAAATGAACAAATACAAGCTCGATTAGTCATTTTAGTGCATGCAGGTGAACTCAGCACCCCTCTGGGCTGTAAAAAGGAAAGGACAAATGGTGTTGGCTTATAACACCCTCAGCGATCACCTCTCCAGCCTCCTGCTTTAAATCCTCCTCCTGCAAACCCTGGCACACACAGCCGCTCAACTACAAACTGGGGGCCCACTCACCCCTGTCAAGTTAAGCACATGGGTCAGCCTTGGCCTTAAGTAATAACATCCCAGGTGCTGCTGGCCAATGTCCCAGGGAAATGAAAAGACAACGCCAAGGGCCAGAGCTGTGGCTTGGCTGTGTAGCTCCCAACACTTTTCCAAAGCGCCACAAGGTGCCGATAGGTCTCTGCAGCTGGGTCTGCTCGCCGCAGCCCGTGCTGGCAGCCAAAGGGTTACCGCCGGCTCATCCCAGCAGACATTTTGTTGAGCTTTGCAAAATTGTGGCCCGTCCACCGTGTCTCCGAGCTGCCCTGGGGGGATGGATGGAGGCAGCGGGAGGTAAGCCCGGGGGCATCCTGTTCGCAGGCTGTGCCTGTGCTCCGCCGCCCAGAGCCCGCTGCAGCCAGGCTGACTCGCACCTTCCCGGCGGGCTGCGCCCTGCGCTCTCCGCCTGTGCACAATGGCCAGGCAGCGAGCCGGCCAGCCGCGCGCCCCGCCCCGAGCTCCGGAGCCTCCGCGCTAACGCGCCGCAGCCCCTGCGGCAGGTTCGAGACCTGCCTGGGGGATTTGTTCACAACGTTTGTTTAGGGCTGCTTGGCTGAGGGGCGGGGGTGCCCCTCCTGGCCCCAGAGATAGGATAGGATGGGAGGGCAGTGCCCCGGAGCCAGGCGGTCAGGGGATGGGATGGGATGGGAGGGAAGTCCCCTGGAGCCAGGATGGGATGGGAGGGAAGTCCCCTGGACTGGAGCCAGGCCCACCTGGCAGTCCAGGTGCTCATTGGGCCCTAACAGCAGCTCTGTTGCTGAGAATGCAGGCCTGCGAGGCTAGCCCAGATCCCCTGCAGGAGGGGACGTACCTGCCCCAATGTCAATGAACAGGTCCCTGTTGAGACAGCAGGGAGGGATGGGCCCAGGGAGCCTGGAGGTGCAATACTGGTTCTGCACCAGCTCCCCGTGTGGCCTGGGCAAACCATTCTTTGTCTGCCTCAGTTTCCCCAGCTGTTTCCAACGGGGATAATAATACTGATGGATAATTGTCTTGCAGCGATAAGTCGGATAATGGTTGCATCATACTTTGACCATATGTAGCTGATTAGTTACGGGGCATAAGCAGCTGGTGAAAGTGTTCTTGGGGGGACCGAGCCCACCTGCATTCACTGCGCAGCTGTGGCTCCGATCCCACAGGGCTGGGCCTGACTCCCTGCTCCCGCCTGTTGGCTCTTGCTGCTTGCAGATTCGGAGGAGCCCACCACAGTATCACTGGAGGGGCATGTCTGTGCACAGGTGAAGCTACCCCCTGCGATCCCCTTTGTGGCTTGGGCACTGCTGGATGCAGGGCCTCAGCATGTCTCCCCTCCTCCAGGACTTCTCCCATTGCTTCCCATCCGTTCAGGATCCCCAGCTGCCCCCTCCCCCACCCACTCAGGATTCCCCTCTTCCCTCAGGCCTCCCCCCGCCGTTCCCTTCAGGATCTCCCATTGCTGCACATGGCGCTGGGCTGTTTGCTCTTTATATTGGTTAAAGCTGCTGCCATATCCACTAGCACAGGGTATTTAGAACATAAGAACATAAGAACATAAGAAAGGCCGTACCGGGTCAGACCAAAGGTCCATCTAGCCCAGTATCTGTCTACCGACAGTGGCCAATGCCAGGTGCCCCTGAGGGCAACAGCCCATCTTATTCTCTTACATTTTGTGCCTGTGAAATTCCTGTTCCTTTTCTGTAAATTAAGATAGTTTACAGTCAAGAAACAGACGTAGGCAAACAGAGTTTGATGGTTTGTTCCAGTGCTGCACAGAAATGCTTCTCACCTAGTCATTTAACTTCTGTTTGTGTTTTCCCGCAAGGTGAGCGAGGGGCAGGCAGTCCCAGCTCAGCAGGTGGGGGGCACTTGTCACAGGCAGGAAGAGACCTGGATCCCGCACCGGCTGGCAAGCTACAGCAGAGAAACGAGCCCTTTGGCCGAGGAGAATCAGGAAGGGAAATGGCTGCAGACGGCTCTGTTCAGGTAGGACTCCATCACTGCATCTCATGGGCTCTATGCCTGTGGGTAGAAGATACAGTGAAAATTCTAGCATAGCTCGTGGTTCTCAAATGCTGTAACGTGATCAAAACCAGTGATTATGGTAAAGATTATTAACTGTAGCACAGGAGCGCCTCGGAACCCAGTCACGGATCTCGGACCTGTTGTGCTGGGTGTTGTACAGGCAGAGAACGTTCCACAGAGAGCCCACAATTCGACTGTCAGATAGGCCACAACAGGTAGACAAAACAGACAGACAAGCTGGGAGGATGAGAGAAAACTAAGGGTACGTCTACACTACGGGACTATTCCGAATTTGCATAAACCGGTTTTGTAAAACAGATTTTATAAAATCGAGTGCGCGCGGCCACACTAAGCACATTAATTCGGTGGTGTGCGTCCGCGGTCCGAGGCTAGCGTCGGTTTCTGGAGCGTTGCACTGTGGGTAGCTATTCCCTAGCTATCCCATAGTTCCCGCAGCCTCCCCCGCCCCTTGGAACTTCCGGGTTCTGTCTGGAGAATTTTTAAAAATGATTCTGAATTTCATCTTCTATAACGGAGCGCTGATAGAACGGATTTGCCTGCCCTTACAGCGATCACGTCCGCATGGTCCATGCTGGAGCTCTTTTTTTATTTTGATTTCGGACTGCATCGCCACCCGTGCTGATCGGAGCTCCACGCTAGGCAAACAGGAAATATTCAAAAGTTCGCGGGGCTTTTCCTGTCTACCTGACCACTGCATCCGAGTTCAGATTGCAGTCCAGAGCGGTCAGTGGTGCACTGTGGGATAGCTCCCGGAGGCCAATACCGTCGATCAGCGGCCACACTAACCCTAATCCGATATGTTAATACCGATATTGGCGCTACTCCTCTCGTTAGGGAGGAGTACAGAAACCGGTTTAAAGAGCCCTTTATATCGATATTAAGGGCCTCTTGGTGTGGACGGGTTGGGCGTTAAATCGGTTTTACGCTCCTAAAACCGATTTAAATGCCTAGTGTAGACCAGGCTTCAGGCTAACAGAATTTAGCAGAAATGCAGACCTCACAGCCTGCCACGTGCCTATCCACTGCCAGACTGTAGTGATCTGTTGGCATCCTGACAAAATTAGGCTTTAAGGAGGGACATAGAGGAGCCTAAGTGGGGGCTTGATGAATTTTGACTTCAATCAACATATTTAACGAAACACTTTTCATGCTAAAGTCTAGACACTTTGTATTGTGTCTGATGAGAGTCAGAATAAAAACACTGGTTTGTACTATATAGAAATAATTGGAAACAAAGGCCTGGAACCAGCAGTGGTATTCAAAGGAGCAGACCTTTTCTAGGTAAAAATAATACGAGGCAAGTAGCCGACACTGGAAACCATGAAAAGAATAATTTACTTTACTATTTCCAGGTTGAGGGGGAGAAACGAATCTCTAGTATCCCAGAAATGCAGAAAGACAAAGACATGCAGAATATCCCAAAACTTTCAAAATGGAAGGTTCATCACTAATGCAGTCTATCTTATCTTACATGGCTGCCATTATCATGGTATCTGAGCACCTCAGAATCTTTAATAAGTCCATCCTATCACATAGAGATGTTGTAAAGGAAGTGCTATTATTTGAAGGGGGCACGGGAACAAAGGCAGAAAAAGACTGAGGCTATGTCTACATTTTAAAATGCAAAAATTCCCCCCCCCCTTTTTTTTTGCGCTAAAACCACAGGAGCGTCTACAGTTGTTAATGACTTTTTGCGGTGAAACTCAGAAGTTTCACCGCAAAAATAAAACCACCTTCACAGGAGGCATACAGCTCTTACCGCTGTTCTTTTTGCGCTGCTGTGAAAGTGAAGGCACGTTCTAGCAGTGTAAACACCTTTTGGCCTCCGGAGGATGTCCCACGGTTCCAAATGCGACCACTCTGGCCAGCATCTCCGCTGCTCTGATGCATGGACGTCCGCCCCGCCCCCTGTAAGCCCCGGGAAGTTTGACGGTCCCCTTCCCTTTGTTTGTACATGTGGCTGGGAAAGCAGCCAGACAGCAGGAGGTTTTTAAAAAAATGCCACGGAAGAAACAAGGAAGTAATGGGGCTCCTGGGACATGAAGCAGGGCAGCACGGGGAACTGAGCAGGGACCCAAAATGCCTTCCGCTCACCCTCCACCCCCCTTCCCAGAAGACCTATCATTTCGAGAGGGGTGGTGGCAGCTAGTGCTGCCTCGTTGGGGAGTCTCCACTGTGAGAACGGCAAAGCTGCTACTCACCCTCCCAGTGTCCCTTTGGAGACTGGTTTCCTTCCGTCAGAGCCCTGTGGGGACAAGGGAGAGCTGCAGGTGTGGGATTCCCCTGGGATGCACCAGCTGGAGTGTGTGTTATCAGTGTGAGTTACTCACAGGAAAAGGTTCCCCTGCCCTGCCGGGCCCCAGGGCTGCCGCTGTCAGGCTGTGACTGAAGCAAACCTTGCTGATCACGGTTTATCTGTCGTTTCAGGCCCTGGTCACGTTTGACGACGTCGCTGTCTATTTCTGCAAGGAGGAGTGGGCGGAGCTAGCGGAGTGGCAGAAGGAGCTGTACAGAGACGTGATGAGGGACAACTATGAGACTTTGATCTCCCTGGGTAAAGATAATTTTCCTTTGCCAGCTCTCACTCAGGTTATTTCCACGTTCCATTGATTTGGGGTGGTCCACAGTGGAGGGTTGCACCACTGTAACTAAACCAGTTTCAAACCAGTACAAAAGCTGTGTGTAGTCAAGTCCATAGATTCCTCACATGCTCCCAAAATATAGCAGTAGCTGCAGTATCTCTATTGACAGCGTCCTCCAGTTACAAATAACTATTATGTATTTCTTCACATGTAGCTATGCATATAAGAAAAGCTAATTTATACACTAAATATTGTTTAAAATCTGTTTAATTACAGGGTATAACATGGAGTAATAGTTTGAGAGATTACAAGTTCCATTGTTAAGGGCAACTAACTGCACATGTTTTATAATGCAGGAATATTTAAAATCCCACACAGGTAACCAGGAGAAGCAAAATATTATATACCAGCCCCAAGATTAACCCTCATTCACTGCCCCTTGCTGCTTCTTGCATTTATAAGCCTTGTTATTATGTGTTGATTGATTAAAGTCTTAAACACTGAGACCAGGTTGCTGCTAAAATACACTTTCTAATAGATAAGAGATATCCGTCCATCGAGCTTTAGGAAAGTGAGACCCGCCAGCTCTAGAAACAGGTAGCTTCCTTTTGAAGCAGTAATTCTTAGACTCTTGTTCAACAAACCATCTCTGAATGATGACTAGCTGCAGGTGAATGACTGGACTTTCTGTCCCATGGGAAACTGATATTTCAACATTTATTTTCATCCCCAGTCAGGATTAAGATTTGTAATATCAATTGTTCATGGAACAAAAAGTTCAGAAAAATTTCAATTTGAAATGGCAAAACATTTTGTTTCAAGTCAGTTCAACATTAAACCTCTCCCTGTGGTGCTGCAGTGCCACATGAAAGTATAGTTCAGGTGTCTGATGGCCCCATTGTTCCCTAAGGGCCAGTTTTCCTGGTTGGTATATCCCATGATATCCCTGCAGTCATATATGACTCCCATGATGCACAACACAGCTTGGTCAGAGGGGAGACCACATTGCATCATGGGAGATGTAGGCTGGCCATATCAGTCAGTACCATGGACAGTGAGATGTTGATCTGACACGTTTTGTTCATGTGGTTAAGGAGTTAGCTTATAAATTGTGCAGACTTAAAACCCTGCGAGCCCCAGCATTCTGTACAGGCTCCCCAGGAGACACCAAACAAAGAGGTCACCTACACGCTGCACAAGCTCCATTCAGTAAAACCCTCTGAAAATGAGAAGAGTGTGTTCAGGTATGTAAATAGGTGAGTGAGTCAATCCACGGGCTTTGAAGGAATTTTTAATGCTGCCTCACCATGCAAACTTCTCTGCTCACCCATAAAGGGGGCTGGAACAATTTGTATAGTGGGGGTGCTGAGAGCCATTGAACCAAACTGTAAACCCTGTACCTAATGGAAACCACTTCACAGCACGGGGCGCAGGAGCACCCCCAGCACCCATAATTCCAGCCCCTATGTACACACTGTACTCTGTGTGTCTCCTCTCTGTTGGGGTCCTCATTAGAATTCAGTATTGATCAGCTTCCCATGTCACCTTCGGTGAAGAAATGGTGTTGGTTTCATGTCAGTTACCATTTGGTGTGAAACGAATTATTAGCGTGCCCTAGTCCTGTTCCCAGTGGCTTTGGGTCTAGATCACAACCTCCATCACAGCAGGCAGTAAGGCCCTGAGCCAGCAAAGTGCTGTAAAGATATGATAGGACTAATCCCACTGACTTCAGTGGGACCACTCTTGTGCTTACAATTAAACATGATCTTGGAGAGCTTTACTGGACCAGGGCTTAATTCCACAAGTTGTAAGTAGCCCCATCAGAAAGTCCAAGGACTAAACTGGTAGGAAAACCAAACTGCTCTTCCTCCAGGACAGAGAGGGGGAACGCACGTCCTGCCTATAAGCTATCCACTTTGGGAGCAATCTGAGGGCATCAGTCTCATGGTTACAAAAATAATTTCTGCTGCCAGCAAATTCCCTTAAAATGTCCAAGTTAGCTGGTTGGAAAGTGCTCTGGTCTTTTTTTCCTGCAGAACATTTAGATGAAAACGAAGAATAGTTTTTGTCAAAATATTCCATGGGGCTTTCCCCACAGAAAATCAAACCCCCAAAATATTTCTATTCAGAAAATGATGCTGCAGTGCCTTGGGAGTTGTAGTTCAAGTGCCTCATGCTCCATTTTATTCTATAGACTGGGGTCCCTGATTGGACTACGTCTCCCATGATGCACAGTGGTCTCCTGTCTTGTTGAGGGGCGATGGTGCACCAGGGTGGTCACATTGCCGTGCTGTGTAGTGGGAGACAAAAGTCCAGCTAGGGAGCCCAGCCCATGGAGGAGGATGGGAGCATGGGGTACTGCGGCAGCACTTCAGAATGGAAATATTTGGTTTTGGACATTCAGTTTTTCACCTAAACAACAGTTTGTGCAGAAAGCAGACACTTCTCACCACAAAAAAGTGTTTAGTCAAAAACCCAAAAAGGGTTCAGTGGAAAAGTTTGTTTGTTTATTTAGTCCCCTACAAAATACTAAATTCTTTATATTTGAAATGAGTTTTTTCTGATGTTCATTCTTCTCCAGTGCCAGGTCCTGCAGCTACCAAACCTGCCCTGATCTGGCTGATAGAACAAGGGGAGGAGCCATGTGCCTGGACTTGCCAGGACTCGGGGGAAGGAGGCAGTGCGAGGTACATTTCCTCAGGTGAGTAACAATTTACACTTCAACAGTTATTTGCATCTTTCAAAAGCTTCCTAGTAAAAAATTGGCCGAGTCTGGCTCTGACTCGGCGTTTCCTCAAAAGAAGTGTTCAGAGAAGTAAGGACTGACTCAAACTACTGGAGGACCAAAAGATTTGGCCTTGTTTTATCCTTTCATATTCCAATTTGCATACTAATAAAAATGTACATGTTAAAATTTGCCACATAATTTCCATAGTAATGAAAATTTGCATACTGACTTGCATAGTAATACAGTGTGCTGCGTAATGATTTGCATAGTAATAAAATGTTCATGCTAATGAACCCAGATGACAAGCCCTGGCTCTAAACTCCCCCATACCTTGCGGGCGTTTGCAATCTGAAGTTGGACTGGCTTGCGTGTGGTCTCCATCTTCAGAATGGGTTAAACCAAACCTCTGGATCCAAAAAGCTAACGTGGCCCCATCCTTGTTAACTTGCATATCTAGCTCCGCCCTCTTCTCAGCCCTTTATCATTGTGCTTTTCCCTACTGGCTAAGTAATTCTCTTCCCCTTCCTAGTTAGTCTGGCTGAAGTGACTTGTCTGGTGCCTAGGCTTTACCGAGCACATAACGCTCACTGTTCTTGTGAGAGACCCCAGAAACCCACATGGGCTTAGGGACGCTACGAAACATAATGAGCTCGTGGCCAGCATTCTGAAGAATGCTCACGGACTCTGGGTACCTGAATCTTGGCACGAGACACCAGGTGCCTTATCTTCATGCTGAAAACCTCGGAGAAATCAGAACAGCAGTGTCTCCACTTGGGGACCCAGCAATTCAGGGACCCCAAATCAATGGCCACTTTTAAAGAGGAGGCCATGTGTACCTGCACTCCTTTGCTGGACAGTGCACACAGGGACACCTCTCTAGTGCCTTTGTTTTCGGGCTTGCGGTCACTGCAGATCAGTGACTTTCAGGAGCGGGGTCCTGACCGAAGACAGTGTGCCGCGTGATGTGACTTTGGATTGGGAGGGTCCCAGACGCTGTTCTCTAATGGCTGGGATTGCCTCTCTCGCGCTGCCGGTCAGCTCTTCTCCAGCCAGGAGCACAAACAGGCCTGCTCCCCACTGAGAACAGCTGATTGTTGATCCAATCCATATCCATTTTATATGAGCCCAGAGGAACTGCCTACTTCAATTGCAGTTGACCCACAATAACTTGTTTTCTGCATATAAAAGCCAGGGCCAGTGTTAGGAGGTAGCAAGCAGGGCAATTGCCAGGGGCCCTATCCCACAGGGGCCCCCACGAAGCTACATTGCTCAGGCTTTGGCTTCAGCCCTGCGTGGCGGGACTCAGGGGCCCGGTGTTCAGCCCCATGTGGCGAGGCTTCACCTTTCTACCCTGGGCCCCAGCAAGTCTTAACGCTGGCCCTGCTTGGCGGATCCCCTGAAACGTGCTCACGGCCCCTCAGGGGGCCCCGGACCTCTGGTTGAGAATCACTGCCCTAGATAGCTCTCCATGTTGCATAGATAACAGCCCAGAGGAGACCAGGGCAGGGAAAATGTGGGACAACCTTCTAATCAGCCAAATCAGCTGATACCCAGACAGACAAGTATTTCAAAAGCTTCCTTCTTCCACAGGATTCCATTTGCAATTCATCTTCCTTAATCTGATGGCTGTAATATATATATTAGTTCAGTTATTTATTCTTCTGAACAATTGATTTCAGGGTTTCTTGTAAACAATAAAAAAGGTCCTACAAAAGAATACACAAGATATCCTGTAGCATATTCCAGTTTACAGAATATTTAGCACACACAAGAGAGATTTCCTAGGATTAATCAAATACTCTATAAATGAATTTTATTCATTTTCAGTAAATGGCAACTAAATTCCAACTGGTACTTGTTCTTGCAAGATTGAGATTTAGGAACAATTAGTGTATGCTTGAGAGGTGTCAATTTTAAGTGTTGTCTGCTTGTACAAGACACAAAACAGAGAAAACAAGTGGTTGTCTATGAATAGCAGTAGGATCATTATGCACGTATTAGATGGTTGTTTGAACTGTATGCAATTCCAGATTCAAGTTCATTAAATAGGCTGCTGAGATATTATATTGCAGGTGATGGGCGACTTTTCCAAGGAGCCCAAGTTCAATTTTCAGAAGGGATTTAGAACTAGATTCACAAGGGGACTTTGGCACGGAACTCCAGTGGCGCGGTGCCCCAGAGATCCTCAGAACCCCTTCTTAGCTCCTGCCCAATCCTGCAAGCACCCCTGTTTCTGCCTTGGGGCTAAGCTTTTGCTGGGGGACAGGCACGAGTCCAGGCAACTCCTGAGGCTGCCAAGCTGCTCAGCCTCCTAGCTCATGCCCAAGCCCCTATGGGATTCTCTAGCTAGGTGTTTGCCTGTGGGGCCCAATCCAGTAGGTGTTCTCGTAGCATGACTACCCTGAACAAAGCCAGCCCAGAACACCCAGGGGCCTGCTAGTGGGGGCGCAGGTCCGAGGTTTGCACCCAAGTTCATGTCCCTGCTCCAAATCGGGCAGAGTGGGGATCATCTCCCAGGTGAGTGCCCCAACCACTGGGTTATTGGCTATAATGGGGTGGGTTCTCGGTCTGGCTTTTTGTGAGAAGGGGCTGCCCTGGCTTAGGCACCTCACTCCAGGAGAGGATTCACAGCTGTGAATCCCAATTCTAATGACCTTTGAGCCCTCAGCATTTTCTACTGGTTAACTTAAGCAGCAAAACGCCCAGCTTGCTGCTTCCTGTAACTCCCATTCTTAGGTACCCGACTCCCATGCATTGTGTGGGGAGCCTGGACACCTAATCTGGGGCTGAGGATTCCAGTGGGAACCTCAGTCCTTTTGTGGATCTAGCCCTTAGGCCTAAATCCCATCGACTTTAATGAGGCTAAGAGCTTGTCTACACTACAATCTTAAATCGACCCGGTTAGGTCGTTTTACAGCCACAGCGCTGGGCATGCTCACCAGGATTGGAGAGGGGCAGTGTGGGGGGCTGAGCGCCAGGGCTCTCAGCTCCGCTCAGCTACCCCCCAGCTGGGAGTTGGGGGGGAAGCCGTCTAAGGCTTCTTGCCTCCAGCAGGGAGATTCACACCCCCAGTCTGGCTGGCTGCCATCCCGGTGAGGAGCAGCGAACCAGGACCCTGGGGGACAGCTGGGCTCCCAGTGGGGAGCCAGGGTGACAGCCCAAGCCAGCAGCTTGGGGGCTGCTGTGCTCTCGGCAGGGAGTGGGGAACTGGAATCACAGGGGGGCAGCCCAGCCTGGAGCGGAGAGTTCGCAGCAGCCCGTCTGGGGAGCCTGGCACCAGCTCTCTTGTCCATTTCACGGCTCCAGCAGAGAGAGCCAACAGCCCATGTAAGTAACTGTCTACACAGAGCCTGCTTTGCCCTAACTACACCGACATAAGCCCTGCGCCTCTTGTGGAGGTGGAGTTATGTCGGTGTAGTACGGCACTTACATTGGCAGGAGCAAGGCTGTAGTGCAGACACTGACATCATTAGGCCAATGTAAGCTGCCTCGTCGACCTAACTCTGTAGTGCAGGCCAAGCCCAAGGCTCTGGAGTATCTAAATCACTTTTGAAAACAGGACTTACCATACATATATTTATCTTAGGCATTTATGAAATAAGTACCTTGATCCATGTGCATGCCCTAATCCAGCTCTGGGTTCCCCTTTATTCTAGCCGATGAGCTCATCTCAAGGAATAACGACGAGGAGTCTCCAGAGATGTTGGGTGAGCACGGGACCTCGCCACGAGGTGCCAGAGCAAGTGCTTTCCCAGGCTGCGGTGGGGGTGTGGGCGAGGGGCAGCCTGGGTCAGAAGGACAGCAGGGGAAGCCAGCAGGAAATGGAGCGAATCAGTGTGGCAGAGGATTCAGTGAAGTGGAAGATGCCGCTGCCTGCCCAAGAACCTCCCCAGAGCAGAGGTTGCACTGCTGCATGGAATACAATGAATGCTTTCCTCACCCGTCGCATGTAACCTCTCACTCCAGAGCCCATGCTGGGGAGAGACCCCATAAGTGCCCCACCTGCGAGAAGGAATTCAGCCGGCGTGCACACCTTATTCAGCATCAGCAGGTGCACACGAGGGAGAAACCCTACAGCTGCCCCGAGTGCGGGAGGGGCTTCAGCCGCAGCTCTAAGCTTATGGAGCACCAGAGACTCCACACAGGGGAGAGACCCTATGAATGTCCCGAGTGCCAGAAAAGCTTCAGCCAGAGCTCCAGGCTGATCAAACACCAGAGAATCCACACAGGGGAGAGGCCCTTCCAGTGCCCCAGGTGCGAGAAGAGCTTTGCAGAGAGCACGAGCATGCTGCAGCATTACAGAGTCCACACGGGGGAGAGGCCCTACACGTGCAGCTACTGCCAGCAGAGCTTCAGCCGAGGCTCGCGGCTGGCGGAGCACCAGAGGGTCCACACTGGGAAAAAGCCCCATCGGTGCGGCGAGTGCGGGAAGAGCTTCGGGAACCGCTCAACCCTCACCACCCACTACAGGACCCACACGAGCGAGAGGCCTTTCACATGCGGTGAGTGCGGCAAGAGCTTCAAGCAGGGCTCGGCGCTGATCGCGCATCGGAGGAGCCACACCGGAGAGAGGCCCTTTACATGCACAGAGTGTGGGAAAAGCTTCGCTCTGAGCTCACACCTGATCAAACACCAGAGGATCCACACAGGGGAGCGACCCTTCCAGTGCCCCGAGTGCGAGAGGAGCTTCGTGCGGAACTCACACCTCACCGAGCATCGCCGGATCCACACCGGGGAGAGACCCTACCAGTGTCCTGAATGCAAGAGGAGCTTCCGCCGCAGCTCCCGGCTTGTTGAGCACCAGAGGATCCACACGGGAGAGAGACCCTACAAATGTCCCCAGTGCGAGAAGCGCTTCAGCCGCAGCTCGGCCCTCAGCGATCACCGCCTCCGAGTCCACACGGAAGAGGACGCTGCCGAGGAGGACAGCCCCTCCGATCAGCCGAACGCCCCCGGAAGGGAAAGACGCTACCAGTGCGGCGAATGCGAGAAGAGCTTCTTTCGGAGATCCCGTTTTGTTGAACACCGCAGAGTCCACACAGGAGAGAGGCCCTTTAAGTGTCCCGAGTGCAAGAGAGGCTTCCGCTCCAGCACCACCCTTACCAAACACTCCAGAATCCATACAGGGGAAAAGCCTTACAAGTGTTCTGCATGTGAGAAATGCTTTGTCCACTGCTCCAAGCTGATGGCGCATCAGAGGAGCCATACCGCAGAGAAACCCTTTAAATGCAACGAGTGCGAGAAAAGCTTCACTCAGAAGTCGGGCCTCATAGATCATCAAAGGATCCACACGGGAGAAAAACCCTATCGATGTTCCACCTGTGAGAAAAGCTTCAGCAGGAGCTCGACACTCATTCAGCATCAGAAAATCCACATGACAGACAAACCCTATAAGTGCCCGGAGTGCGAGAGAGGCTTTAGACGACACGCACATCTCAGAGAACACCAGAAAACCCATGCACCATAGGAACTGGCTGCATTTAACACACAGAGCTAGCCATTGAAGGCAGATGTGTTCCTGTGACCTCTGGAAAGGCAGCGTTCGGGAAGTGCCATCTGCAGTGTTTCCAGAGCTTGGGAGACTTGTTTCACGAAGAAAAGGAAATAATTGTATTTTGGGACAGTTGGGAACGAACAAGGAAATTCCGTGCAAATAACTAGTGCTCCTGGAATGTTGAGGTTGAGAAAATAAGCTGTCCGAAGCCAGGCAATGCAGAGTTAAGTGCGGCCTCCTGTGCTTATCCCTTTACAAACAGGATTTCTCTTGATTATAAAAAGATTTGCCAATTAATGTAACAGATACAAACAAGAATTTCTTATGCAGCCCTACAGACAATATATCACAGTATAGCATAGCTGAGGCAACGGGGTTGGCTTGATTTTTTTTTTTTTAAAGTCTCAGTGAGATCTGCAAGACAAGTGAAGTTTAATGTTCAGTAACTACACAGTAGCAAATATTGTAAATTGACTGGCACAGAGTGTGAAGTGACCAGGTGTTCGAGGTGGCAGGGGCATGAGAATGAAGCCCTTACTCCCACTGTGGTGAAATTCACTTCTCTGCAAAAAGTCAGCATCATGTACTCCCTACCAGGGCTTAAGTGGTACATAAGCCAGGCACAGGCCTTCTGTATGAGATGAATTTCACCAGCTGAAGACCCCTGACTCGTGTGAGTAGTATGCCAATGTGAATGTTCGCACAATTGGTTCCCGTAACAGGGCGGCAGTTCACTTCTATCGGAACCCTGCAAAACACCAGGTGAGTGCGTCCGGCTGACTCATTGTGGTGCTGCCTGTCTCGTTAATTTCCACCAATGATCTGGAAACCTGGGTACAGGGAATGAGAGTCTGGGATGCAGGAGGTTCTGCCGGGATTCCGCAGGCTTGAGGAAAAAGCTCACACTGAGGTTATGTTTTATTGTTGCAGCTACTTGTTAAAAAAAAAATTGCCAAACGTTTTTGGATGGGAGATAACTCAATTTGGAAACAGAGTTTCAGGGGAAATTTGTTTTTCTTCCCTAAGTTTCTTTCTACACCGGAAACACGTCTCTCTGCAGCCACCAGGACTAGAAACTTTTTTTTTAAAAAGTGATAACTGAGAACCTCGGTTTATAACCTGATTCCAGCCATTGGGCTTTAGGAAAGGGACCAAATATTACAAGGCTTACAGTCTGGCAACACTGCTAGTCTAAGCTAAGGGTGTTCAAAACATTTCCAGCAAGACTTTTTTCCCCTCTCCCCATAAGGAGAATTTTCATTTAGTTGAAAACCCAAAGAGTTCGCTTTCCTTGAGCATTTTTTTAAACTAGAAAACCTTCAGTTTTTGGAAGCTTTCAGCCAAAAAATACACAGTTTTTGACAAAGTCTAAATTTTCTGGGGCAAAGTTACATAAAAGCGAAAAAAATTATCAATTTTTCATGGCAAAAATCCCCTGAACGAGCGACCCACTGCCTGGTGCGTGCCCTGACGCCTGAGCATGCAAATCAGTTTCTTCTTCTCACTGCCCCTGTCAGCAGCCTTCTGGACGCCCAGTGGTTCCCCGCTTCCCACAAGTCAGCCCTCCAGCTAGTTCACCCTTTCAGGTACCAAATCACAAGTCAAAACCACAGTCTCAGTATCTGTGGGCCCCCAGGCCTTCCCCTGGGATTCTGAAAACACAGACAAATCTAAGTGTTACCCAGTGTTTCCAGCCCCAGCGCACTCACCACCTCAGTCCATTCCAGTCCCTCAGTCCTCGCTACACCCTCTTTTGGGGCCACCACACCAAGCGTCTTCATCTCCTGCAGCCTCTGTTTACTTCTGGCCCAGTTTTTCTACCTCCTGCAACCATCCTCAGCCACTTTGGCCTCTTTCCCCTCCGCCGTCAGGGCCCACTGCTAGCAGGCTGGTCAGTGCCCTTCCTGGGTCCTCGTTCCGTCTGTCAGCCCCAGGACTTCCTCCTGGCTTCCCCCTACCCGCTGTTGGGCTTCCTTCTTGATAATTTTGCCCTACCAGACACACCTCTTCCCCAGGTGCAGCACCAGCAGGGCTAATTAAGGCCTTGTCTGCATCTTTAACCCATTCCTGAACCCTGCTCCCCTTACATGGACTCCCTGGGAGCTGTGTGTGTGTGTGGGGGGGCACTCCCCCATTCTGAGCAGCACTCCCCCATTCTGAGCAGCACTAGTCCAAGATAGTACAGGAGGGTGACCCAGATGCTCACCTAGTCATGTTGAAGTGGATAGCTGCTGCAGCCCAGTGGGAGAAGACATCCTAGGACTGGAAGGGACCTCGAGAGGTCTTCTAGTCCAGTCCCCTGCACTCAGGGCAGGACTAAGTATTATCTAGACCATCCCTGACAGGTGTTTGTCTGACCTGCTCTTAAAAATCCCCAATGATGGAGATTCCACAACCTCCCTGGGCAATGGATTTCAGTGCTTCACCACCCTGACAGTTAGGAGTTTTTCCTAATGTCCAACCTAAACCTCCCTTGCTGCAATTTAAGCCTATTGCTGCTTGGCCTATCTTCGGAGGTTAAAGAAAACTATTTTTCTCCCTCCTTGTAACAACCTTTTATATATTTGAAAACTGTTGTTATGTCCCCCCTCAGTCATCTCTTCTGGAGACTAAAAAAAACCATTTTTTTCAATATTCCCTCCTAGGTCATGTTTTCTAGTCATTTAATCATTTTTGTTCTTCTTCTCTGGACTTTCTCCAATTTGTCCACCTCTTTCCTGAAAGGTGGCACCCAGAACTGGACACAATACTCCAGCTGAGGCCTAATCAGCACAGAGCAGAGTGGAAGAATGACTTCTTGTGTCTTGCTTACAACACTCCTGCTAATACATCCCAGAATGATGATTGATTTTTTTGCAAGTGTTACACTGTTGACTCATATTTAGCTTGTGATCCACAATGACCCCCAGATCCCTTTCCCTGGGCAGTCAGTTCCCATTTTCTATTAGGAAGGAACAATCAGTTGCACAAAGTGGAGTATTTTGCATTTGTCCT
This sequence comes from Mauremys mutica, assembly GCF_020497125.1. Taxonomy (NCBI): domain Eukaryota; kingdom Metazoa; phylum Chordata; order Testudines; family Geoemydidae; genus Mauremys; species Mauremys mutica. The sequence goes on from NC_059087.1 coordinate 29,741,579, forward strand.
TATTGAATTTCATCGTATTTACTTCAGACCATTTCTCCAGTTCATTTTGAATTTTAATCCTATCCTCCCAAAGCACTTGCAACCCCTCCCAGTCTGTAAACTTTATAAGTGTACTCTCCATGCTATTATCTAAATAACTGATGAATAATATATGGAGATATACCTGTCTCATAGAGCTGGAAGAGACCTTGAAGGGTCATTGAGTCCTCTCCCCTGCCTTCACTAGCAGGACAAAGTACTGTCCTGAATAGTTTTGTGGATGTTTTTTTTTTTTTTTGGGTCCCAGATCTCTAAGTGGCCCCCTTAAGGATTGAACTTACAACCCTGGGTTTAGCAGGCCAAGGCTCAAAGCCACTGAGCTACCCCTCCCTAGCCCTATGAGGAGATGGAAGAGAACCGGACCCAGAACTGATCCCTGTGGGACCCCATTTGATATGCCCTTCCACCTTGACTATGAACCACGGATAACTACTATCTGGGAGCGGTTTTCCAACCAGTTGTGCACCCACCTTAGAGTAGCTCCACCTAGGTTGTATTTCCCTAGTTTGTTTATGAGAAGGTGATGCGAGACAGTATCAAAAGCCTTGCTAAAGTCAGGCTAGATCCATCTGGCCACTTGGTGATAGGATGCACAGGCTGCTTACCAGGCTTTGGATGAGTGTGAGGTCATAGAGCATCTCGGAACACCAGGAGCCTTTGGGAATTGGGACTTGGTTCAAAATATCCCAGTCCCCACCCATCCCTTCCCCATCACACGACCTCCTTTCATTCCACTCGCTGGGTTTAGGTCAGTCACATGGCTCAGGTTGGTGATTGTCCTTATCCAGGGCTGCTTTGCATAACATAAAAGGAATCCTGAGGTTGACCGGTTCCTTATTCAAAGGCCAATTTGACAGCAACATAAAAGTAAACATTTGAAAATTAGATCTGTTGGTTAATCGCAGTTAACTCACGTGATTAACAAAAAAATTAATCACAATTAATCACATTGTTAAACAATAGAATATCAATTGAAATTTATTAAATATGTTTGGATGTTTTTCTACATTTTTCAAATATATTGATTTCAATTACAAAACAGAATACAAAGTGTACAGTGCTCACTTTATATTATTTTTTATTACAAATATTTGCACTGTAAAAATGATAAACAAGAGAAACAGTATTTTTCAATTCACCTCATACAAGTACTATAGTGCAATCTCTTTATCGTGAAAGTGCAACTTACAAATGTAGGGGTTTTTTTGTTACGTATTTAATTAACACATTATTTTTTTAACAAGCATCTTCTGTCCTCTGGAATGATGGCAGAAGCGTGAATAGACATGAATGTTTAGGGCATCTGGCATGTAAATAGCTTGTGACTCCGGCTACAACAGTCCCATGCGAACGCCTGTTTTCACTTTCAGGTGACATTGTAATTAAGAAGTGGGCAGCATTATCTCCCGTAAATATAAACAAATTTGTTTCTCTTAGCAATTGGCTGAACAAGAAATAGGACTGAGTGGAAGTGTAAGCTCTAAACTTTTACACTGTTTTGTTTTTGAATGCAGGGGTTTTTTGTACATAACTCTACATATGTAAATTCAACTTTCATGATAAAGAGATTGCACTACAGTGCTTGTATTAGGTGCATTGAAAAAATACTATTTCTTTTGTTTTTTACTGTGCAAATATTTGTAATAAAAATAACTATAAAGTGACCACTGTATACTTTGTATTCTGTGTTGTAATTGAATATATTTGAAAATGTAGAAAACATCCAAAATGACTTAAATAAATGGTATTTTATTGTTTAACAGTGTGATTCATCGCGATTCATTTTGTTAATTGCTTTACAGCCCTATTCGAAATTCAGTGTCATAAAGGAATGCGGGTCACATTCAGGCAGCTGCCATCTCTCTGCAACACACGGAGTTATGGCCAGGATTTTAAAGGTATTGAGATGCCTAATTGCCATTGAAATTGATGGGAACTAGGCACGTAAGTACTTTTAAAAATCTGGGCTCATGTGCCTGCTGTTAGCTGCCAGTCCAGGTCACAAGCACTGGCTGCTTTCCCCGGGTACTGTTTGCACTGGGATCCTTAGACCTTTGCCTGCACAAGAAAGTTGCTGCAGTTTAACTTAACGAATACCTTACGGGTATAAACGCCTGTGTGGACACTCTTAGGCCAAGGTAAAAGTGGCTCATTTGGGGTTAACTGTAACTTGTTCCCCGTTGACGTAAGCAAAACCAAAATAAGCTGATGTTACTGAGTGTGTCCAGGGAGGGTTTTGCATTGATTTAACTAAACAGGCGTAAATCACACCTAGTGCCCTTGCTTACACCCAGCCCTGGTACGGCTTTAGCCATAGCAGTATAGTTCAGGCGCCTGCCCCTCACGTGGCTGCAGTTAAAGCAGTGTAAAGGTGCTTACAGTGGTGCAGCTGATTCCGTACAGGAAGGGGAATAAATTATACTTTATACAGTCTAACGCTCCACTCGAGGTGTTCTACTGTATACCTAGCTTGGTAAGAACTCACCTCCCTCGCCCCACCCGGCCTACAGCCGTACAAATACTGTGCATACAGCAGGGCTTCGTGACACTTCAGTGCCCCTACGTGTGCTGATGAGCACTTCGGGGGGTGGCAGGACTGCAGGGAGTGTGAACTTGTTTTGCAGGGAGAGTCATTCCCACCTCAAAGTCCTGACTTTATAGCATTAGATGTAGGTTCCCTGGCTTTAGTATATAGTGGAAATAGCAACTGCAATGTATTTATTATCCTTTCCTCCCTCTTGTATCCAGCCCCCTTGCATGTAAGTGTGATGGTTGTTTTGTTCTAATGCTGTTTATTAAAGCAGAAAATGCAATGTGCTCTCTCTGTTTATTAGCATTCAGCATGGAATGGGCAGGTCCCTTCCCCACCAGCACAGGGGGCTTTGAGCACATCCTGATTACAGGCAGCTATGCCAGACCATTCAGGGGAAGCAGCCATTGCAGTTCTTAGGGCACCGTACAAGCTATGGGACAAAGCTGGCCAATTCAAATCCTGACTGTGACCAATGTACTATGCTGACCCCTCTACAGTCACCGCAGCCTCTTGCTCTGTCACCTATCGCAGACCCATTCACATCCTTTTCTCCTGACCAACTTCCCAACCTCCTGGCCCCACACCCGTCTCCGGGGATTAAGCCTGGCATTTTCAGCATTGCTCCGCACAGCAGGTGCGTGTTGGGTGCTGAGGACTAGCTCCACAAAGGAACATGGGCATCCCAATGCGCAGCGGTGTCAGGCCATTGGCGGCTCTGGGCACGTGCACCACTAGACACACAGGCGCCTGGGGAAACTTGCCAACTACAGGATTAGGTAGAAGCTGAGCAGGGGGGTTGAGGATCTCAGGCGTCCCTCTGTGGATCTAGACCGGAGCTCTTAGCATCACGGAAAACGGCTCTGCTCCAGTCCTACCGCCCCTTGGTAGGGTCTCTCTGCTGCTGACGCTATTGCAAGCAGATTATTTTGGAACAAGTCTCCCTGGTCACCTCCTACAGTCTGACACCAATGAGGTCAATTTGCCTCCTGCAGAACTGTGCATGTTATTAGATGTGACTAGAAACTGATGCAACTCGGAGGCATTTTGTGGGGGATAAAACATTTATTCTGGCCAAAGGTGTCACACAGCTCCAGTATTTGTGGGTCCCCTTGTTTTATGGTTTCTTCCCCCACTATCACCCTGCTACTGCAGTTTTAGCCTGGCTCCAAACACGGCCCTGAGGGGCCTGCTTGACACGCTTCTCTTAAAACATCCCCCAACCCCCCTCTCCCCCATACATATAAAACCAGGTGCTCCGAGCGTGCGTATTGTATTTATATACAAAGTATCTGCAGCCATGGTTGCACCACACTGGTCCATTGGAGTGGACAGCAGTTGGAAACACCCTGCATGTAATAAGAGGTACAGATGGCTTGATTGTGCTGGTACGGTATTTAATGCCACAATATGGCGGGGCTAGGACTAGTGGGTTACCCATGGCTTGCAAGGCACAGGGTGTGCTCTGCCGGCTAGTCTTCAGGGTGCACTAAAAATGTCGTTCTCCCTGAGGAGGCCAAAGTCTGCAGCAAAAAAAACTGATCAACATCCACTTTAGCATCCCCATCGGCATTTAAACACAATATGCCAGTGTAGGGAATGAAGCTAGACTGTAGCAGCACATCTACAAAGACTGCTGCAGTGGAGCGAGCAAACTTATCGGGACCATTTCACAGGGCTGACTGCCCCTGGAACTCACCCTCTGCCCAGGCTCAGAGATGGGGCGGTGGGCAGTCATGCCTAGTGGTTGGAACAGGAGTCAGTAGCCACGAATAGGAGCCTGGGGAAGAGCTGGCATTAGAACTCAGAGCTGAGGGGCAGCGCTGGATTACCTGGACTGAGGCAAGGCACAAGTAGGACTGGATACAAGCAGGTACAGGAGCTATCACAGCCGTGGGCAAATGCTTTGACCAACTCCCAAACGCCACTGCTGCTGGGCTTAACCGCCGGCCTGCTGCCGCTGCCCATCAATCAGGGGCTGCAGCCAATCAGGCAGCCTACTGTAGGCCAGCTGCGCTCATTAGCCTGCCCAGAGACTGGCTCCGCTGCAGGCCTCAGCCCTGACGTCTAGGCTGCTCTGACACAGACCTGCCCCAGTTGCGTTTTGCAAGCCGGCAAAGCACCGCACGGAGGAGTTGCAAAGATGGCTCTGCTGCTACTTGGAGGTGGGGTGGGGGGACCCAGACAGCCAGCAACCAGCAACAAAAACAAGCTGCAGAATCCTGAGCCAGCTTCAGCTCCTGCTGCCCAACCAGCCAGAGCTGAGCCCAGCCCTCTTGTGAGGGGCAGGCATGTGCGTCTGGAATATTTGACCGGAGACTCTTCCACTTGGGCTCCAGTGTTTGCCTGGACTTGCTCTTTGGACTGGCCCCAGCCCTAGATCCCCCCCCGACCGATCACTCCCGTCTCCCCCCACCGACTGCAAGGGGTCTGATCGGCAGGGAACAAGGGCCTTGCTTCACCAAGCCGGAAACTGAGCCCAGGAGCATGAACAGCAGCCAAGGGTTCGTGACGGGGACGCTTCCACACAAGCTGCTCAGCGGAGAGCGTCCTGGGTCCTTCTCAAGCTCATGTGATCGGCTTCTTTCCTGACTCCCGGGAGCAGCGAATGCGCCGCTGGATACCCCCGAAGTCGAGAGTGACTCCACCCCTGCCATAGCCAGGCCTCTGCCACCCACTGCCTGTCCACAGACGACGACTCTGCCACCTGCTCAGCTTCGTGTTCCCCAGCAGCGCACACGCTACTTCCTACAGCTCGCCCCATGGAACTGTGGGCCAGAGAGAGCTGCTGTCAGGCGCCTCTGGAACAGGGAAAAGAGAAAATTCACACAAGCTGGGCTCCGAACAACTGATCTCCTTCCCACCCGTGCGGCTTGACACAGCTGGGTGAGAGGGTTTCCCAGCCCGTGGCAGATGCAGCCCAATAGAGGGAGGGGGAAGGAGGAAAGCGATTTGGTTGGGCGTGTGGGAGACAATCAAGAAGTGGGTGGGGACGAGGACACGGGGGCAGGGGGAGGGTTTGAGGAAAGCCACAGTGACAGGGCAGGAAGGGGAGCTTAGAGACACTCAGCCCAGGGCCTCAGAGGTATTCAGGCACCTAAATGGCTTTCAATGGGCAGTAGGCAACGCAATACCTTTGAGGATTGGGCCGCTGAACCCAGCACTGCTAGGTCATGGCTGCAGAGCCGGGGCAGCCGAACGGGGCAGTCACAGTCTGCAGCTCGCAGCTAGTCCCCAGGCCAGGCTGCAGGGAGCACGCTGGCCCCATTACCTTTTCTCTGCCCGTCTGGCCTGGCTCTGCCCGCAGGGCGGCGAGGTCCTCCAGGCTGCCCCCCCGGTAGAGGGCGTTCTCTGCCCGCAGCTGCCTCACGCGGCCCTGCAGCTGGCGCAGGAGCTTTGAGGACACAAAGCCGTGCTGCCCGAGTGGGGCGGAGGCGGTGGGGCAGAGGTGGGTGTGCTCGCTCCGGTCCTGTGGGCAAGACAAAGGAGAACACTTTAGCCAGGGGTCAGACCACGCTGAGCACGGCTGGAGGCACACAGGCCCAGCACACCGGAGACACCAAGGCTGCTCCCACCTGGCCACTGGGGAGGTGCACGGTCAGGGGGCCAGAGCCTGGAACTAGGCCAGGAGATCTGGGTTCTGATCCTGACTGCCACAGGCTTATTGGGTGACCACAGAGAAGTCAGCGCAGTGAGCCTCAGTTTCCCCACTGTGCTGAGAGACATCTGGGTGAGCCACACGATACCAGGGCTGCATGCACAGTAGGGTCTGACAAACCCTAATTAGTTAAGCAGCATAACACTCCCACAAGGCAGGAGTGGTTTGGGAACCCTGAAATGCAGCCATCTCTGGGGTGGAACAGGGCACCGGTTAACAGCACACGGCCACACTACCAGGAGATGAAGTAGACTGTGTCCAACTGAGCGTGCAGGGGGCATCGGGGGAGGGGAAGACTGGAACTACCTGAGCTTGGATAGTGCCAGGACACTGGGGCTCAGGACTCAGATACACCAACGGGGGGGGCATGGGATCCTCATGGAACATAAGGGGTCAGTTCATGCGAGAGACAGCGCCTCCAGCCACACAGGCCTCCTGCAGCTGGGATTGGGTTCGAGCTGTCTCCGAGGGAGGAGTGCAGCTTCCTGCAGCACCGCCACCATGTCCAAATGCCAGCCCTGGCTGCCTCTGCTTGGCCCGTGAGTTCTCCAGGGGCACAGTGTTAGGGGGCATGGCTGCAGGACACGTAAGGTGCCTGGGAGATATTAGGGCCACTGGAATAGCCCTGCAGCTTATGGCACCTATCAGCTACTAACACTGACACTACTCTGCACCCGGGCTGGATTCTAGCCTCCTGGACCATTATCTCCCTGAGCCTCTCCCTGCCTTGCCCATTACAATCCCCTGCTCCACAGACGCATCTCGACCCAGCACATGGCTGGGAGCGGCCCATGCCTAGAAGCCGAGGAAGAGCTGCCGTGTGCCCTCCCAGTGAGACTGACCCAAGCAGAGAGGTTCCCTGAACCAGCTGGGGCCCTTTCACTGTCCTCACTGTAGCCAGAGGTGAGTGTTTCTCCTTTACCGTGGAAAGCCGCCCGATTTCTGCGTCCAGTCTCTCCACACTCCTGCGAAGGCTCCTGGGTCTGTCCCAGGAGAAGCGCCTGTGGGGGGAGATCACATTCCCTCATGGGCAGAGGGCACGGGAAGGAAAGGCAGCCCAGTCTCTCCTCGAGGGGAGACTCCCCTCGCTCCACGGCAGGGTCCTACTGCAATATACGCAGTGTAGGGTGAATGGTGATCGGAGGGGGAGACACTGCTGAGACTCGGGAAGGGCAGCGGAGAGCTGTGTAGGCTCTCTCCAGAATAGGCACAAGGGCCAGAGCCCTCTGCATGGAACCCCCCCCCCCCCCCCACACACACACTGGTTCTGGTACTGGGCCCCAAATGGCCCACACAGACCCTTCCCCATCCCAAACATGCCTACGATATCCCCCAGAGTAACAGCCACACACACACACACACACACACACACACATCCCGAGGGCAGGGTGACCAGATGTCTCTATTTTATACGGACAGTCCCGACTTTTTCGGTCTTTTTCCCATACAGGCTCCTATTACCCCCACCCACTGTCCCGATTTTTCACACGTGCTGTCTGGTCGCCCTACCCGAGGGTCAAACTCAGCCACGGGTTTAACAGTCAAGACAAGTGGCAGTGGATGAACAGCTAAGGCTGCAGCCTCCAGTTCCAGCTCCTGGTTGCTGCTCTCGGCGGACAGTGGGCCTGGGGAGGGGTCACGCGGGGCTCCGGGAGGACTTGGGACAGCACGGAGAATGGGCGGCGGGAATCTCACCCTCTCCCTTCAGCTCCCAGCTGCGACCCACCCCGTGCTGAGCCCCTGCTGGGTTCCACCAAGTGACACCGGCGTAAAGCTGCCCTAGAGCACAGGACAGGAGGCCCTGGCCACTTCCAGGTACCATCCCCCAGAAACCAGCCAGGGCTCAAAGGGTTAACCCTGCTGAGTGCCCAGAATGGGACAAACCTTCCATTGACTCTGGTGCCTCCCAGCTCATCCCCCGTGAAACACAGGGATCCACCACCAGAGCCGATAGCAGCAGGATCCCATTTGCCAGCCAGGCTAGTAACGTCGTTATTAGTCCGCTCTACGGGAACTGCCAACAATGGGCCCCCCCGGGGTGCTCGGCGCATGGCCTGCGCCCAGGGCTCTGCACATGCCGATGCCAGTGGTCACCTTTCCCTTACAAACTCCATACTGCAGCTGCAGGGAAAGATGCAGCCGTTTCACTGAACAGCCTGGCGCCAGGGAAAGCCAGCGGCTCGAGGGCTCCAGGGGAGGGGTGAGATCCCAGGACCACGTGGCAATGAGGGAGGCTAGCTGGCTTGGGTGACCTTGTGGTCACTGCTGTCAACCTGGGCCAGGATGGTAGTGGCCAAAACCTGTTACCACCAGGGGGCTGTTCAGAGGCGGGGTGAACCGAGTTTGAGGGGTCTCAGCCCAGTCTGAGGGGTCCCGACGAGCAGGCGTCCCCGTCACTGGACTGTCAGCACGTCAGCAGACAGCGTAGGCCGGAATGGGCACCGGAGACTGAAATACCTCCCGCAGCGCCTTGTGCTGCCTCAGCCACCCCCAGCAGCCAGCTCCAGCGCAGCACCCGGCTGTCACTGGGTTTCCGACACCCAGCGGTGCCCAGGGAGCAAGGGCCTCACTCAGTCTCCAGTCTGGGCACTGGGCACTGCTCTCTCTAGCTGGCCCCAGCCACCCACTTGTCTCCTCCCTGACTTACTCCAGGGAGGGATTTTTAGAAGTGCTCAGCTTTGGCCTAACTCAGCTCCTGCTGACGTCAACGGTTAAACCCTCCACGGGTTCCAGCTGGGGCAGGCAGGCCAACCCCTCACCCCTCCTAAGGGGTCCCAGACCCACAGTGTGAGCCCCCAGAGCTCTCCACAGTCTGGCGCCAGCCTCCAGCCATTGCCCAGCTGGGCAGAGGGGGCAGGGCCGGCTCCAGGCACCAGCTTAGCAAGCGGGTGCTTGGGGCAGCCACTCCGGAGAGAAGCAGCACGTCCAGGTATTCGGCGGCAATTTGGCGGAGGGGCCCTCGCTCCCGCTCGGAGGGAAGGGCCTCCCGCTAAATTGCCGCAGATCGCGATCGCAATCGCGGCTTTTTTTTTTTTTTTTGGCTGCTTGGGGCGGCAAAACCCCTGGAGCCGGCCCTCGGGGGGCGGGGGGGCTAGTTTTGATGCCCTCTTGCATCCCCGATTGATTTGCGAGCGCTCAGCCCAGCCCCAGGGCGCTATGCCAAGGGGGTGAGGTTACTCTCCCCACCTTACAGGGGAGCTGGGCCCAGCACAAACGTCCGTGCCACCTGCCAGGCCCCCCCCCACTTTTCCTGCAGCGCGTCACTCTGGCTGTGGAAGGGACATGGGGGAGTCACTCGGGAGCAGTTCTCACATCTCCTGCCCCTTTACCCAGAGCACTGGCCCCTGGGGACACGCTGCCACCCTCCCTTTCTGGGCTTGCTCGAGGAAGCTGGAGATGTGGGCTAGAGTCCTGCACTTCAGAACCCAACGAGGAGCAGAGGCCTGGCTGCTGGCGGGGGGAGGGCCCCTAACACTGCCTGTGGGATCTCTCTTCCCTCCCTCCCCAGCTATTCACTCACGTCTCCAGCGCCGCATTCAGCTCCTCCTCAAACTTGCGGGCCAGCTTGCAGGTGGTCTGGTCTTTCCAGTGGGCCATGCTCCTCTGGATGGCCCGCAGCTCATGGTCCTTCTCCCGCAGCTGCTGGCGCAGCATCTGCTGCTCCCCGTCCCCGGCCTCCTTCAGCTGGCTGCGCTGCAGGCTGGCCATCTCCTGGAGGTGCTCCTGCAGGGCGAGGCCAGTCAGCACAGCTGGTCCCAGGCCTCACATGCCCGTTGTCCTCCCCACCCGCCCTGGGCCAGAGGAACTGACCGGTAGGGGACTCATCATGTCTCTCACTCATGAAGGAAGCTAGACACAGGCTGCGGCAGTTAGGGTGAGCAGATGGCCCGATTTTATAGGGACAGTCCTGATATTTGGGGCTTTTGTCTTATATAGGTGCCAATTACCCCCCACCTCCTGCCCCGATTTTTCACCCTTGCCATCTGGTCACCCTAGCTGCAGTGCTTGTACCCAGATCTGAAGGTCTGGGGAGGGCGATTCAGACCCAGGCTCATCTCGGTCTTATCGGAGAAGCCGTCGATCCTTGGGGGGAAGTGTGGCCGGGTGGATGGTGCACGGGCTGGAAGCTGGGATCCTGGCAGCCCATGACTAGGGGAGGTGCTAGAGACCTTCCCTCCACTGACCCAGCCTGAATGGCATGTCCCTGTCACCACCAGAATGAACGTCCTTATGGGTGGGAGAGGCAACCCAGAGGGCTGCAGCAGAGATCCTGGGGGGCGGGGTGGGGAGATGAAGGTGGCTGCCTGGGGGCAGAGGTGAGAGTCTGGAGGGGAGACCACTTAGTGTCCACACCCTTTCCCCTGGAAACAGCAGGATAGGGTGACCAGACTGTCCCGATTTTGAGGAGTTTGTCCCAGAGCACGGTCGGGATGCCATTTGTCCTGATATTTTGTTTCCTGGGCTTCGGCGGCAATTCGGCGGAGAGCCCTTCAGTCGCGGATGGTCTTCAGTGGTATTTCGGCAGCGGGTGCTTCTGTCTTTTGGCCGAAATACCACCGAAGACCGTCTGCGACTGAAGGGCTCTCTGCCAAATTGCCACTGAACTCCCGGACGGGTGAGTGTAAAAAAAAAAAAAATGTCCCCCCCCCGCGGCAGTCCCGATATTTTCCCCTTAACATCTGGTCACCCTACAGCAGGCTCTGGGAATCCAGCCCCAGTCTCCAGCAGCGGAAGGCTGGGCTATGGCCGGCTTTGCTACCCGGCCCAGTCTCAGCATCTCTCTTGGTGGTGTGAAGCATCAGGCGCAATCCCTGCTGAGCTCCACTGGGAGCCCAGGCTGAAGAGTGCCGGGTGCAGCCCAGCCTCACGGGACGGGGGAGTGGGAGAAATGCCCCCAGGGCAGAGCCGTGCCAGGCTCCCAGAGGGACGTACTTGGACCAGCTGCTCCTTCAGGGCCTCCAGGGCTTCCTTGCTCTCCAAGTGAAGCTGCTCTCGCTGCCGCCTCAGCTCCCACTCCTGCAGGTAGAAGGGACGTGCTGCTGTCAGGGTGAAGTCACACACCCTTGATGGGCACCCGCTGCCCAAACACTGGTGTAGCACAGGGGTGGTGCTAGGGTTGGCCACAAAGGCACCTTAACGGCTTCTCTCCTCCGCCAGGTTGTGTCCACCCTCCTCTCCCTTTCCTGTGGGCAGCTGTCTGCTCAGCACTAGAAGCACTGGGGGGCCTTTCAGCTCAAGGGCTGGTCTCTGCGGTGACACCGGACACCAGATCTCATCTGTTTCACATTGAGCATGTAGGGAGGGGACAAATGGACCGTTGCAATCCATATGGCACAGGGATCTGTGCCAAGCGCGTGGCATATTCAACTCCATGGAGCCCTCCATGTCTGGATTTCAGGGACGCTGCTGCCCCCACGACTGCACTGTGCCAAGGAGCTGGTCCTCCGCAGAACCTAGTCACAGCTTGCCAGAGAGGCAGGGCCCAGGGCACGAGGCCAGCAGCTGCTGGTGGCCCCAGGCTTGCAGTAACCCCAGGCTGGCTTTCTATTACTCCAGCAGAGCCCTCTCCAGCTGAGATCACAGCCCTGTTGGGTGGGCGCCGCATAGACACAGAGTGCGACAAGTCCTGCCCTGAGGAGCTTACAGAATAAATAGACAAGAGAGAGACAGGCTCTATCAGCCTTGAGTCAGGCCAGGGCGCCATCTAGATCCACAGCCTGCCTCAGGCAGTGGCCACTTCCTGATGCATCAGCAAACGGAAAAGGAAAAGCCCACAATGCATCTGGCCCAATGTACTGCCCAGAGAGGGGAACACTGCTCCTGCCTCTATGGCTAGCAGCTTCTGCCCTGAAGCATGAGGCCCCTCGTCTTGGCCAGCATAACCACCAAGGTCAGCAAACTGCCCCTTTGAAAGCCCCACCATGGCTTTTGGCTCGGTGGGAAATGAAATGATTTCTCCCCTCACACTTCTCTCGAATCACCTTCTCCTCCTGGAAGTGAAGCACGGTGCGGTTCTGAGCTTCCAGCTCCTGCTGCAAGGCTCCGAGGTAGCGCTGGGTCTCCTCGGTCACTGCATGCAGGAGCTGGAGTGCGTGGCTGGCCGAGAGGGGAGATGGGCTCCTGCAGGAAACAAGCAGCGGTTTGGGAGGGGAACACCCATGTAACCCATCTGGGCCTCCACGGATCAGCTGTGTGGGACTGACTCTGGCATCTTGGGATCTCACAGCGTGCGCTTCTACGGTCTGAGCTAAAGGACTCGGCGTCTGCTGCAGCCTCGTAACTCTCTGTCCGGGGGAGCAGAGCCCAGCACTGTGCCAGTAGGGGCTATGCCGACAGCACTCCCAGCTGTGCTCACGCTGGGCAGAGCCCGCTTGGGAATGGCGCTGTCAGATTAACGTCCCTAGGGGAGACCCGGATTGAAGTCCCTGTGCTGCCACAGACCTCCTGAGTGACCCTGGCCAGCGTCCCTGGCTCAGTTCCCTCTGTGCAATGAGAGCAGCCCTGCCTTTGCACACAGGAAGGTTGTGAGGATAAATACTGAAGATGGCGAAGTGCCCAGATACCACAGGGATGGACACCCTAGACAGAGAGATTCAAACAACGTTCTCCTCCCAGCTCTCAGGCTGGACGTAGGCATCTGGCATCTACTCATGGCTCAGCAGCTTATCCCATTGGAAGATGTGGGCACCAGCCCTGGAATTTGTGGACCTACCGGAAGCCCCCCAGCGGCTCATGAATCCGGCGGCCTCAGCTGATTATCGTAGGCCAAGTAGTTGTAGCCGTGTCAGTCCCAGGATATTAGACACAAGATGGGGGAGGTGAGATCTTTCACTGGACCAACTTCCCGATGCTCCAGCAAAAGGTAATGAATGTGACTCACTCACCAAGAGAAGTTGGTCCAGTAAAAGCTCCTACCTGTCCCTCCTTGTCTCTCTGGTGACTGTTATCATCGGTCCTGCAGTCACACCCAGGGTCCCCAGCCACGGTGCAGAGCCTCGCCGTGCTAAGCACCCTACAAACCCAGCACAAACTGATTGCAAGCTCTTTGGAGTGGGGACCACGGGAGCCCCAGGAAACCATGAGGTTACAGTGTGATGGTGGTGATCCCGCTGTGGGGAGAGCTGGGGGCCCACAGGCAGCGGACACCAGCAGGGAAAGGGGCAGCCAGTGGGTGGGGTGTGAGTTGGTTCAGGGCATGCTCTCCACTGCAGCTTCAGGTGGGGATGCCCCTACAGAAGGCCTGGTGGCAACGAAAGCTTCCATCCCCCCCACCCTTGGGGGGCAGTGGAAACACCAGCTGTTCTCAGCAGGGGGCGTGGATCCAGCCCTAAGGAAAGGACCTTTAGGACACAGCGGGTGAAACCCCCCCGGGCAGAGGGCCAGCCTAAGGCCTAGGCACCACGGAAGCCTAGGCTGGCTTCTGCCCAAAGGTGAATTTCCCAGGAGGAGCAGAACAAATGCAGCCGAGCCTGCTTGCGTTGCTCAGCGCTGGGCAAGATGGCAGGGTTTGGGCCTCCAAAGGCATTAAAAACCATGCCGCATTCAAGAGGTCAAAGGGCCTCACCCATGAGCCATCAGCCCCCTGCCTCTCTCGGGAAGCAGGTCCTGGAGGCGTTGGCAGGCCAAGCCAATCTCCCTGGCCAGGGAGCGCTCAGCCCGCTCAGCTTGGGACTGCGCCTCCCGCTCCCGGGAGGACATTTCGTTCTGCTCAGCCCGCAAGTGGCTCTGCTCCTCCTCCAGCTGCTGCAGCCTCACTCTCAGCCGATCACTCTCACGAGCCCTCTCCTAGGGTGAGGGACACAAAAACAGGATTTAGCAACAATGCACTGGGAAGGAAATTTCTGTTCTCCCAGGACTCCCAGCTCCAAGCACTGCAGCACATCAGCATTGCTGCAATTGCAAGACTCCCAGCTCCGAGCACAGCAGAATATCTGGACTGCTACAGCCCCAAGGCTCCCAGCTGTGCGCCACATGTAGATGCAGCCAGGTAATGTGAGTTTGTTTCTACCTGCTGGGAGGACCCATTACAGCCAGTTGCTTTGTAGGGGATTGTGACGAAGTGGGAATGTTCTCAGTGTTTTCATTGAGTGCTGTGTGGGTGCCTCAGTTTCCCCTATGCATTTCGTAAGTATCTAGGGGTGTGTGACTGTTGCAGAGCCCTAAGGGGCCAGTGTGATCCTGGCTGCACAGAGAATGGCCGACACCCTGTCTCCTGATGGCCTGAGCCCCTCTCCTGCAAGGTGCCAACTGAAGGTTGTTGGAGAACAAAGAGATCAGGTGACCTCCTGGCCCAGGAAAGAGACAAAGGCCAGAGGAGGGGCTGGAGGGGAGTTCAGTTTGGAGCTGGCTGGGGAAACGGAGGGAGGCCCAGAACCAGGGTCTGAGCTCCCTACCCCCCGAGATGGACCTGAGTGAAGGGTCCTGTTTTCTGAATCTACAAGCTCTGCTTGGGACTGTGTTCCTGTCGTCTAATAAACCTTCTGTGTTACTGGCTGGCTGACAGTCACGGTGACTCGCAGGAAGTGGGGGGTGCAGGGCCCTGACTCCCCCACCCTCTGTGACAGGGATGAAGCTCCATTCACAACACTCAAGACACAGACTCACTGGGATAGGACAGAACGATTCATGTTCAAGCAGGCTGGGTCAATCGGGGGATGGGGAGGGATGACCCAGTGGCTTCCCTCCTGCAGGGGAGTCAGGTCTCATCCTCCTCCATGTCCATGAGCCCCTAAACTCCTCACTCTCTGTGATCGGGGGCTGGCCTGGCAGCCATCCCCACCTGCTCCAGCTCCTCGCGCAGTCTCCTTAGTGCCTCCGTCTTCTCCTCCTGCAGCAATGTCCGCAGCTCTTCCAGCGCCTCCTGCTTCTCCTGCTGGAGCGAGCGGCCGTGGAGCTCCAGCTCCTGAATTCTCTGCAACAACACAAGCCGGGAGGAACCTGCTGTAACTCCAGCCATCCCATCCTCTGCCTTTCCCCAGTGAGCCCTTTTCAGGCTGGCATACACTCTGTCCTGCGGGAAGCCCCATCACAACACACTGGCTTTGCCACAAGCCGGTTGCCACTCATAGCCTACTCCACGTACAGCGCAGGGGGCCAGCTTAGCTTGAAACACAGCACAGTACGTGGGAAATAAAGTGACGTCAAAAAATCAGCTACCAGCCCTTGCTCAGCGCAGATTCCTGAGGTGTGTGGTCTGGTAAGCTGGGTTCTGACCACTGTCTGGTGCTGAGCAAACAACTTCCCTGCTCGGGCCTCAGTTTCTCATCTGTAAAATGGGAATGACAATACTTCCCTACTGACCTCCACAGCAGGGTCTGAGCAAGCGGGTTCGTTTATGTTTATAAACTGATTTACAAATATAAACCCTAATTAGTAGCAGTAGTAATCCTGCATTGTGACAGAATATACCCCCAGGTCCACACTTTAAACAGCTTTGTACAAAATATGCCTGGTGAGGTACCATCTGAAAACCCATAATTTGCTGACCAGTGATGTCATGGCAAAATGCATGTAGCAGTGTTATCTGTGAAGTTATAAACGTAATTTGATATCATGACTAAAAGCATGTTTTCCAGAGACGATTGGGGAGTGCCCAAACCAGTTCCTCAGGGACAAAGCCCAACCTGTCCTCAGCCAGATGCAAATAAAGCTGCTAAGTGGCCATTCTTGGGCAGGCAAAAAAAATCTACGTCTTAGCAAAGAAACAGCATGGAGTTCCCGTCCACACAGCCTGCCTGTTGCCATGCTCCCAGCTGGAAATGCTTCTCAAAGGGGGAACAGGACTATAAAAAGAAGGGGCAGACACTCCCAGGCACCCCTCCTTCACCCTCTCTCTCTGTCCACCGATTCACTGCACGAGAAGGGACACAGGAAGCAGCCATTAAACAGAAGAAGGGCTCCTGGCCTAAGAAGTTTGGTCAGTAAGACTCTTGAGAGCATGTGGTGAGAAAACTTTGCTTTGAATTTAACATAGTTAAATTAGGCACCAGTTGCATTTTATCTTTATTTTTCTTGTAACTATTTCTGACTTTTATGCCTCATGACTTGTACTCACTTAAAATCTCCCTCTTTGTAGTTGATAAAGTTGTTTTATTGTTTTATCTAAACCAGTGTGCCTATTATTCCTATTAAAGAAATACGGTCTTTATGAATGTGTATTGTCCAGGAGAGGACTGGGCAGTACAGGACCTATGTTCTGGGGGGAAATCTAGGACTGGGGGTGTGTTGAGGTCACCCCGAAGTATAACCAAGGCTGGTGAGAGCCAAGGTGTAGCTGGGAGTGACTTGCATGCTGGAGGCTGTTTGTGAGCAGGCCAGACTGGAGGCTACAGCAGCAAAGCAGTGCAAAGGGCACTCCAGGTTAGAGGGCAGGGGTGACACAGCTACTCACTAGTCTGGATTGTACCCTGGATACATCACACAATTAGTAGCAGTGGTAATCCTGAACCCATGAGCTCTGCCAGTTCCTCCCCATCACTCTGGAGCCACTGGAAAATCGCAGAATATTTTCCCAGCCATTTTTTGATGCTACAAGCTCCTTCAAAAAGAATCATAACCATGGCACCTCTTTGCAGCTCCCTGGAAAAGGTGATTGTGCCAGATCAGCAGAGTCAGGGGAACATTTAATTTCCTAGCTCTGCGAAGTGTCTTAGAAGTCAGAGCCTCTGTCGCAAAGAAATGGGAAGAGAGGTTCAGACCCTCTGCATTCAATGTGGCTCTGCACAGGTTTGCTAAAGCACAGCACACTGTGGGACTAGAAGCAAGCCAGACCATTGGCTCTCCATGTAAACGTATGATAGCACTTCGCACTGACAGCACCGTCCAGCAGAAGATCTCCAAGCGCTTCCGAGAGGTGGGTGAAGTATTATTATCCCTATTTTACTGCTGGGAAAACCGAGGCAAAGGCCCTGTCTAGACAAGGGTTTCTGGTTGTGTGGTAACACACTGATTGCAAATTAACATGAGTTAACCCACATGACTGTAAAGGCAACTAGCGACTCTTCACGAAGGTTTGGTGCTGGTGGTGGTTCACGCAATGCTGAGCCCTAGAGTGAACCACAACCAGGATCAAACAATTGTCCTGGAACAAACCTCCACAGCTGAGTTAGTTAACAATCAATTAACAAGCACACAGAAAGGATGGCCCAGCAGCTCAGGTGCTAGCCTGGGACCTGTGAGACATGGGTTTGAATCCCTGCTCTTCCACAGACTTCCTGTGTGACCTGGGCAAGTCCCTTCACCTCCCTGTGTAATGGAGAAGATAGCGCTGCCCCGGGGGGGTGTTTACACTAAAATGGTGAGGTGCTCAGATGCTAGGAAAGTGGACATGCAAAAGAGATCAGAAGGCAAGGCTGGTGCAGTGATGTGCCCAAGGCTACACACAGGGGCGGCTCTAGCCATTTCACCGCCCCAAGCACGGCGGCATGCTGCGGGGGGCGCTCTGCCGGTCACCGGTCCCGCGGCTCCGGTGGACCTCCCGCAGACGTGCCTGCGGATGCTCCACCGAAGCCGTGGGACCAGCGGACCCGGCATGTCTGCGGGAGGTCCACTGAAGCCACCTGCCACCCTCCCGGCAACTGGCAGAGCGCCCCCCGCGGCATGCCGCCCCAAGCACGCGCTTGGCGTGCTGGGGCCTGGAGCCGCCCCTGGCTACACAGCAAGTCATTGGCTTGAGTGGGAAGAGAACCTGGCAGCTCTGGCTTCACTTCTGTAGCCAGCCTGTCTCTGCGTGGGAGGATGAAGGTTTATGGAGACACCCACCTGCTGGTACTCCAGGGTTTTATTCTGCAAAACTGACACCGTCCTCCTCTCTTTGTCCAGGGCCTCCGCATGCGCTCTCTGGCTCTGCTCTTCCAGCGTCCTACACTGCACCTGGAGCACTTCCCTCTTCTCAGCCTCCCACTTCCTTTGCTCTTGAAGCAGAGCACTCTGAACCTAGGGTCACGCACAGCAGGGACCTCGGTGAGCTCCCCACAAGGAAGCAGAACAGAGCTCGCTGCTCACGGGGGTCCCCATCGTGTTCGGAGCGTCTGGTCTGAGAAGCACTGTTCCCAGCAGGAGGCACAAGGAAATACCGGTGAGCCATGGAGACACAGGAAATGCCAGTGCAGGGACAGCTAGAGCATGGGCAGCAGTGCAGGCTTCCCTCCCCAGCACCTTGAAAGTGAATTCAGATTGAGGGAGGGTGTGAATTTAAAGCCTGAATAACTCCAGGTGTGGACGCGCTTATGCCAGTGGATTCAACTCCACGTGCTCCTCTTGACCTGCTGCTTACAAACAGGGGAAAATTGCAGTGACCTTTGCAGCAGTGACCATGAGATGACAAAGCCCTGGCTGGGATGATTTAGTTGGGGATTGGTCCTGCTTTGAGCAGGGGGTTGGACTAGATGACCTCCTGAGGTCCCTTCCAACCCTGATAGTCTATGATTTTAACTCAACCAAAACAAGGCACTCTGATTTTGGAATAGGAGCATCCACACATGGCTATTCAGGGAGCTATTCTAGAATAACTCCATATACAGTCAAGCCCTGAGGCTGGGGCTCAACCCTGAGCTGGAGAGACCGCCGCTAGGCAGAGAAGGGGATTCCAGCCGTTTGCGTGCCCTAGCCAACTCACAGCCTTCCCGGTGAGACTGCCGGATGGCCAGGTGCCAGCCAGCACCAGCGGTGAGGCGGAGGTTCCTAATCAGCTGCCTACCCATGATGGCAGTTTCTGAAGCATGGACACCCAACCCCAGCTCACTTCAGACAGTTCCCGAACTACAGCTGCACGGTAACAACTTTTGGGGGCTGGACAGATTCAGTGCCCTAGAGGAAATAGGCTCCGCACTGCCTCCCCGGCCCCCTAAGCCAGTCAGTCGCCTTTGCAAGGCTCCCTCATGGACCGTACCATCTCCTTGGCTTCCTGCTTCAGCTCTCTGACCAGCTGCTGTGTAGACTCCTTCTGTTGCTGCATGGTCTCCCGCTGCCTCCGAATCTCTTCATCTCGGGCCTGGGCAGAATTGTAAAGAGAAGCCCATTGAATTCCTGCCCGCTGGATCCTCTGCTCCAGGTCCAGCTCTCCGTGTCTCTACCCCCATGTCTCTACCTCCATGTGCCTCCCACACCCAGGGATTCTGGTCACTTCTGCAGGGTTTAGGACTCGGGGCCAGTACTAAAGGGAGGGGTCCAGAGGAGCCAGGACCATTGTCCCACCTCACGCCATGGGGCTCAGCAGTGGCTTCAGGTGGGGAAGAGTGTGTTGCGGGCTCTCCCAGGGCTGTGCCCCATGGGAGCTGTGTCACAGCACCCCCTGGAGCTTCCCCTGGGTCAGTGCAGCTCCTCACTGCTCAGGGCTGTGCCAATGACTCAGCCAGACCCCCTGACTCTCGAAAGCCTTGACTGCGGCCACGCCCAGGGGGCTTCATGGCAACATCCAGGTGCAGCATTGCCCAGGCCTGTAAAAGACGACCACAGAGCAGCAGTTCCCACAGCCCCTGGGCACCCCACCTGGACTGTAAGGAGCTGGGGGGCTGGAATCCAGGGTGGCAGAGTCTTGGGCGACCGACACCTTCTCGCTGCCACTGGGCGCCATGAGAAGCAGCACCTAACAATTACTGGAGGGTTAGACACCGCAGGGCGTCCTGCCCGACGAGGCCAGAGCCATGGAACCCTGTGGGCACCTGACTGGTCCACACCAACTATTTAAACCAGGAAGCTGGCCCAGGGAGGGAGCTGGGCGACAGTGACGACTCTGGCTTGCTGCTGCTGCAGACTTGCCTTTCGTCCCAACTTGCTCCTGCCTTCAGCCCCAGCCCGGCTTGAGCTCCGTACCTGTCTCCCGACTCAGCTTGGTAACTAGTCTCGATTCCTGCCTCAGCCCAGTGGACACTACTGTGTCTGGCCATGTGCACCCTGCCATTACACAGACCTAGTAGGGGACTTGAAAAGGGAAGGACTGTTTGTGGAAAACACAGCTGATCTGGCCAGTGCTCTTCTGTGCTTCAGCTTTTATCACAACAAACATCTGGCCTTGAATTAGGGATCTCTATGTTCCCCCGCCCAGGCAGCCAGCTGCTGGTTCTCAGCATGAAGAAAGCATTGTCTGAGAGCTAGAACAAGGGACTGAGGATCAGAGAATGTGAGTTCTAGTCCCAGCTCTGCCTTGGGACTTGTTGCGTGCCTGTGGGCATATCTCTGCCCTGCTCCCTGCCTCAGTTTCCCCATCTGTAGCATAGGGATAGTAATACTCACCCACCTCATGGACTAGAGGCTTTGTTCGCTCCGGTTTCTACAGAGTATTGGGGTCACCAGGGTGGAGGACACTGGCAGCACTTTCATTATTAGCTATTCTGGGGAGCTCACCACAGCCTGCTGCCATGGAAATGACTGCCACAAGCGGAGCAAAGTCCAGGATCTAGAACTGCTGGGGCACATGGGCAAAGGCCAGCAGCAATCGGGACATGGGTTCCTCTTATCGTATGGGCTGGAATGAGACCCACCCAGCTCATTAGCAGGGCTCTGCTCTCTGGCCTATGTTGTGCAAAGGCCCTTTGTTTTCTGCTTGTGTATATATAAATTTCCCAGGAATTTATCTGCGTTTGTCCAAAATTTAACAAATGGGTGAAAGTGGGTAAAAACTGAAAAGAAAGCGCAGTGGGTTGGGGGTGCTAGGTATTACTGGGGGCCAAGAGGGAGAGGGAGGGGAGTACTGATGATGCAGCAGTCAGGTGGCCTCAGCTGCTGAGACCCGGCTCCCTGCCCCTCTCGCTTCCCCACTGTGCAGAAAAGGGAAGCAGACGGCAGGTGAGGAGGAGGCTCTGTCAGGCAGGTGTCCGGCCTCATGGGGTGCAACCGTGACTCCCTGAGTGCCAAGTTCCTGCTGGCCTCCCCCGCAGAGGAGGGTAACTATCAGCTGGTGGCTGCTGCTGCTGTGCCATGGGGGAGAAAGACGGGCAGGGAGCCTGGTCCTGGCAGCTGAGACCACCGGCACAGAACCCTGTCCACGGCCCCTGCTGGACAGAGCCCACTGCTGGCAGCAGGGCAGGGCGGGGTCACGAGGGTGCTCTGTCCGGCAGGGGGCCAGTACTCATGGGTTACAGCCTACTGCTCCCCTCTGATACGGGGGATTTTTCAGCGGCTCTGTTCTGTGTAAGGCCTATAGCTGGGCTGCCAGCACGAGCTAAAGCAGGGAGAGAGCGGAATTAAACATGTGTAAAATAACAGAAGTAGGGGGGTGAGAGTGAATCATGGCGTCAGGATACACTGACATGTTTATTGACGAGGGTGGGTGGGTTTAGGTGGCTAGCCATGACAAGATGGCGGTCACAAGCAGTCAGAGTCGGAGAAATCCAAAATGGAGGCCTGGGAGAGATTTGGCCAAGCAGGCAGACTGAGGTGAGGCAAAGGGCCCTCCAAAACCTGAAGGGGGACGGGGGCAGTTAAGCATAACACAGGTTCTCAATCAGGTCCGGCATCTAAGGCGCAGGTCTTCAATCAGGTCTTTGATTGACAGATAGTCTTAAACCTGATTGGTGAGAACAGGGCGTGGCCCACCCAAATCTGAGCAGGGGTGTAGTGCTGCCACAGTGGCCCAGAGCATCATTCGGGCACCTGAAATCCAGGACGGAGCACGGGCAGGGCTGGGGCCCCCTGAATCCACAGGCTGGGAGGAGGTGACTCATCTCAGGCAGGGGCTGTGCCTCGTGAGGGCAGGTCTGGGGCTAGTGCTGGGGCCAGAGCAGGGCTGGGCCGGGCGCCCAGGGGTGTGGCTGGGCTGGGCAAGGGCAGCTGCACGGACACAGCAACGCTGGCAGAAAAGGGAGGCATGGCTAGCCGGGCGGATGGATACCAAGCCGGGGTCGGAGCAGAGCTCGAGCCCTGGCAGTGCCCCCCTTTGCCACATGGGCAGCCTGTGCGCCCCAGGCAGCCTCGTCGTCTGGTGCCCGCTGAGCAGTAAGGACTGGCTGGAGAGGCCTCCCGATCCCTCCTGCACCCCATCCCCATCCCTGTGCCCCTAGCTCCAGGCTCTGCTATGCCCCCCACTTCTGCTGCCTCACCCATGTCGTGTGCCCCCCTGGGTCCTGCCCCTTCCCCCAACTCCAGCCCTTGGCCTCTGCTCCCCCTGGCCCCAGCCCCAGTTTTCCCTTCCCACTTTGGATAAACTTTCTCTCTTCCAAAGATGGCGAGGCCCAGGGAACCTGTTTCCCTGACTGGGTGTCCTGCGAGGTGGGGTAGCCTTTGGAGTCTGCTCAACTGAAGGGGGGGAGGGGAAGGTCCAGTGCATATTATCCCCCCTCTGCCCTAAGGAATGTGGGGAATGTTCAGCCCGAAGAGGGGAGACCTCTTTTACCCCAGCAGCTACCCACACTGGTGGGTCCTTACCCCATGCACGCGCCCAGCTCGGCAAGTGAAGCCCTGTGTCTGGGGCACCAGGGCTAGGAAGAGGGCGTGGCGTCGTGGGAGAAGCTGAGCTCGCATGGGCTGTTGGGGCCCACCCAAACTTCCACTCCTAGCTACACCACTGGGTGGGAAGGCTTAGGATTGTAAAAATAACCAATCAGAATAGGCCAAAATCTATCTCTAAGGTACAGAGCTGACAGGCTTGAGTGAGTGTGAGTGGAAGGCACCGGAGTGAACATTAGGAGAATCAGAATCTGAAAGATAAGGGCTGAAATCACTGAAGAATGAAGGCAGAAGCAGTAGCAGTGACAACATCAGTCCTGGCAGATCAGAAGTCCCTAGACAGAGCAGAGGGAAAGAGGACTGTGGGGAAGTATCACCATGACTCTCACATAAAGAATAACGAGAATGTATGAAGGGGTGTGTTTGAGATAATAAAGCTGGATAGTTGGGTACGTATGTTTTAGTGTGTATAGTCTTTAATGTTTAAGAACTGGCTGTCAGCATCCTCTATGTGACTGGCCATCGCGTATAGAATGTAACCATTTAAAGCTATTTTCCAATTGTAGGATATTGCAAGTCTGGGTACTTCAATCTGTACCTGTGCTATAGAGTTTGTTATTTTGTAATATGTGTCTTAAATGGTAAGAACTTCTGTTTTTGTTTCTTTAAATATGTTTTAGATTTACTGTGTTAGGGTATGTTGTGATAAATAAAGGTTATTTTTGTTTTCAAAGAATTACGGCCCGAGTGTCAATCCTTGGAGCGGAAGGCTATATCCAGTCCTTCCAAGGGTCAACAGACCTAGTCTATTCTGGGGAGTCTTCCAAAAGTTGGAGAGAAACCCGCTGGTAAATCCGCTAGGGTGGGCCTTTCACCTACCAAAACCACACAAATTGAGGATTAAGCTGCAACTATAGGCAAGCCATTGTAGGAGTGACTGGAGTCTGGTTTTGAGGGGGTAACACTCCTGAGCCCGGTGCTTCAGAGTGGCCCTGTCTGCTTCGCTTGAGAAAAATACCCGGGTCCCAAAAAAGTAAAAAAAAAATTTGGGGAAATCAATAAAATCCAGAAATTCCTGGGAAATTTTTTGAGAAAATCAATAGCTACCAAAATTGAAGGGTCTTGGTTCTGCAGGAGCTCAGGCTAGATGATCACAATGGTTCCTTCTGGCCTTGGAATCCATGGCTCTATTACACACATCCAGGTGGGTCAGATTTCACCCTCCCTCAAACCATGACCCACCCACTCCCCCTGCCCCGTGGGGAGCAGTTACCTCGATCACCCTGGTGAGATTCTCCACTTCCTTCTGGAAGGAGGCGGCTTGATCCTGGAGGGCCCTGGCCTTCACCTGCTCCAAACTCTCTGCGAACTGAGAAGACAGACATGAGAATGGGGAGCCTCTGCCTTTAGACACGGGACAAGGAGCCCTTGAGGCTCTTCCTCTCTGTCTGGAAGACCCTTTGATCCCAGGCAGTGCTCGATGGAGAACGACTGGCTTCCTTGACATTACAATGCATTTAATGTACTGACAACACCACAGCTTCACCCTTAAATAGCTCTCCTCACCCAGGCAGCTCAGAATGCGTCACCTGCCCCACTGTACAGGTGGGGAAACTGAGGCATAGAAAAGTGAGGGGACATGGACAGGTGCTCTGTCTAGGACCACGCTGCCTCCCCACTGCAAACCCAGCTAGGTGCCTGGCCAAAGGAGAACAAGTTAGAGAAAGAGGGGACCATTCAGCCAATTCGACATCCAAGACTTCACCCCTACTCCAGTGCATGAGCTCATCTGCCACATCACACGACTCACCCCACTGAGACACTGACATGTGGGGATGGCCTGCCTGGAGGCTATTGGTGAGAGAGACAGGGGAGTGATGTACCTAGGTCCTCCCAGCACTTTGCAGGTACTCCTCACGGCACAAGCCAGCTTGCTGGAGGACATGCCAACAACAGTCACCATGTCAGCTGCACTCACATCTGGAGGGAACATGGCACATGAGTATGGGACTGTGTGATACAAACCTCCTGGAGCTCCTGCTGCTTCAGACACTGCAGCTCCTCCCTCTGCTGGGCCCACTCCAGCTCCTACAGCACAGAAAACAGCACCTAGCCACACTGCACACCCTGCAATCCAGCCAGCCCCCATGTTCCCTCCTGCCGATGCCCAGAGCCCCATAACTGCACGGCCACAGAGTCCACGGGGCTGGCAAGAATCCTTAGCCTCAGAGTCCTGGCTAGACTCCACTTCAGGTCATTACATTCCTCCCACCCAAGCTACTGCCCTGTCCCTTTACTGGATCCAAGGCAGGAGAACCTTTAAACTGCTATGCAGCATAGCTGTGCCCTGGAAAACAGCAGCTGCGTCCATTCCAGAGGTGGCTGCATTTCAGTGAAGGCTGAAAAGAAGGGATCTCTGCGCCAACGTTTCTCCAACAGCGAGTGCCGTTCTTTCTTGTGTGCCATCAATACAGTTGCTACCGAGTTCCAGTCAGCTACCCTGGAGTAAACCCACAGGAAGCAATGGGGCTCACCAGGTGTCAGCGGGGGCCTAGCTGAAAGATTGTGGCGCTACCCAGGTGTTTTGCAAGGCCATCATCAGTGACCTTTAGTGCAGGCAATGATGTGTGAGAAGAAAAGAGCCCAGCTCGACTTGCAGATCCCCAGTTAATGTTGCAGGTTGGGCAGTGAGAAAAATAATTTGACTGGTAAACTGGGCACGTTTGATATAGAAATTATTGAGACAACAAACCAGGACATTTCATGATGCCCCTTTTAGCCATTTTCAGAGCTGTCCAATAAAACTACTGTCTCATCTCACTTCCCATCCTCCTTAAATTTGTGTATATACAGTTCAATATACCCAGACCTCCTTTTTCATTCTTATTGCTACAAGCATGAAGAAAATTCTGGTCCATGAGTAACTGAAAGACGTCATGTGATACATCAACACATTATTTCCTTGGAGACACTGAACACTGACTAGACCAATCAGACCAGAGATGCAACTACTTTATCCTGGTACAGCAGCCAATCAGACTGTACATGCCAAACTGTTCCTAACTGACTTATCAGAAGTCAATAATAGGGGTTGGTTTTTTTTCTGGGTCTTTTATGGCTCACCCACACATGGAGTTATTCCAGAATAGCTACTGCGCTTTCAATTCACCCGCCTTACTCCAAATTAGCTTTCCAATGTAGACAAGTCATAGAATCATAGAATATCAGGGTTGGAAGAGACTTCAGGAGTTCATCTAGTCCAACCCCCTGCTCAAAGCAGGACAAACCCCAACTAAATCATCCCAGCCAGGGCTTTGTCAAGCTGGGCCTTAAAAACCTCTAAGGATGGAGATTCCACCACCTCCCTAGGTAACCCATTCCAGTGCTTCACCACCCGCCTAGTGAAATAGTGTTTCCTAATATCCAACCTAAACCTCTCCCAGTGCAACTTGAGACCATTGCTCCTTGTTCTGTCATCAGCCAGAACAGTCTAGATCCATCCTCTTTGGAACCCCCTTTCAGGTAGTTGAAGGCTTCTATCAAATCCCCCCTCACTCGTCTCTTCTGCAGACTAAACAAGCCCAGCTCCCTCAGCCTCTCCTCATAAGTCATGTGCTCCAGCCCCCTAATCATTTTTGTTGCTCTCTGCTGGACTCTTTCCAATTTGTCCATATCCCTTCTGTAGTGGAGGGAGGGGGGCAAAATAGGACGCAATACTCCAGATGAGGCCTCACCAGTGTCGAATAGAGGGGCATAATCACTTCCCTCAATCTGCTGGCAATGCTCCTACTGATGCAGCCCAATATGCCCTTAGCCTTCTTGGCAACAAGGGCACACTGCTGACTCGTATCCAACTTCTCATCCACTGTAATCCCCAGGTCCTTTTCTGCAGAATTGCCACTTAGCCAGTCGGTCCCGAGCCTGTAGCAGTGCATGGGATTCTTCTGTCCTAAGTGCACTCGTCTTTGTTGAACCTCATCAGATTTCTTTTGGTCCAATCCTCCAATTTGTCTAGGTCACTCTGGACCCTAACCCTGCCTTTCAGTGTATCTACCTTTCCCCCAGCTTAGTGTCATCCGCGAACTTGCTGAGAGTGCAATCCATCCCATCATCTAGATCACTAATGAAGATGTTGAACAAAACCGGCCCCAGGACCGACCCCTGGGGCACTCGGCTGCCAACTAGACATGGAGCCATTGATCACTACCCGTTGAGCCCAACGATCTAACCAGCTTTCTATCCACCTTATAGTCCATTCATCCAATACAGACTTTTTTAACTTGCTGGCAAGAATACTGTGGGAGACCATATCAAAAGCTTTACTAAAGTCAAGGAATAACACATCCACCGCTTTCCCCTCATCCACAGAGCCAGTTATCTCCTCATAGAAGGCAATTAGGTTAGTCAGGCATGACTTGCCCTTGGTGAATCCAGGTTGACTGTTCCTGATCACCTTTCTCTCCTCCAAGTGCTTCAAAATGGAGTCCTGCTCCATGATTTTTCTGGGGACTGAGGTGAGGCTGACTGGTCTGTAGTTCCCCGGATTCTCCTTTTTTAAAGATGGGCACTACATTAGCCTTTCTCCAATCATCCAGGAGTCCTCCATTTTAGCTCCCCTTTAAAACACTGGTTGCAAAATAATATCATTTAAGAATGTGTGACCCAAAAGGGGAGTGTTCTGATACTGTTGTTCAGCGTGGACGTAGCAACACGCGCACAGACTCCTTATTTCAGAGACTATCGAGATTTATCGTCCCCCTCCTGGTAACCACCGACCGACAGGAAGGCAAGTTTAATATTTACTTCTCTCAGGCTGATGCCAGTTCCCCCTCCTCCACTTTTGGCCCAAACACTGGGGATGGGTGCGCTGCATGCTGGGGCCAGGAATCCCGAGGCTGCCAGTGTCCCCGTTCTGTGGGGTCAGTGGCCACTGGACCTGCGCAGTAGGGAATCCAATGGCCCAAACTGCCCCAAAGCCCCCTGCCGGTGGCCACACAGAGCAGCCCAGAGTAGCTGGGCCACATACTTGGTGCAAAGACCCCTGGACGTTCCCTTAAATTCCAAACTGAGCAGCTCCACTCCCTGACATGGGGCAGGAGCTGCACCTTTATGAATAAAAACCATTCAGCTAGGTGGGGGGGGGGAAAAGAAGGAATGAGAAGAGCAAGGGGTGAGGGAGCCGTTCATGCACAGAAGCCCCCCGCCCAGCCCAGGCTGGGCTGCTTAGGGCTGGTACCTTCTCCTGCTGCATCTTCCCCAGCTGCCTGGCATGTTCCTCTCTCAGGTTCTCCATAGCACGTTGCTGCGCTTCCTTCTCAGCCGTCAGGGCACAGACGACCTCTCGCAGCCTCACCAGCTCCAGCTCCTTCTCCGACAGGATCTGCTCCAGAGCAGAGCGTCTCAGCTCCTGCTCCGTCTCCCGCACTCGGAGGTGTCGGATCTGCCCACTCAGAGCTGCTGCCTGCTTCTGGAACAGAGAGCTCTGTGTAACCATCACAAACCGGCACGGGCTCCAAGAGGGTCTGGGGGCCGCTGGTGTCTGTAGAAGCACGAGGCGGGAGTCAGAGAATCATTCAAACAAGGGGTGGAAGAGGCCAAGCACAGCTGAGTTCATCTTCTGCATATGCCAAGGCATGATTGTCCCCTCTACCAGGGGCCACAGCTACATCCTGGGCACCAGGAACCACCAATGGGGCAGAGCTGCCAGCGCCCAGCAGGAGAGGAAAGGACAGGGGCAGGGGCGGCTCCAGGCCCCAGCACGCCAAGCTCGTGCTTGGGGCGGCATGCCGCAGGGGGCGCTCTGCCAGTCCCCGGGAGGGCGGCAGGCGGCTCCGGTGGACCTCCCGCAGGCGTCCCTGCGGAGGGTCCGCTGGTCCCGTGGCTTCGGTGGAGCATCCGCAGGCACGTCTGCGGGAGGTCCACCGGAGCCGCGGGACCGGCGACCGGCAGAGCGCCCCCCCGCAGCGTGCCGCCGTGCTTGGGGAGGCGAAATGGCTAGAGCCGCCCCTGGACAGGGGGGCAGGAACAAGACAGGCAGGCAGTATAGCACGGGGCAGCCGGGGACCAGGCAGCAGGGGCCAAAGGGGAGAAGGAGGAATGGAACAGAAGGGTGGGAGGAGAGGAGGAGACCCGAAGAAAAGCTAAAGGAGACAAAGCGCTGAGCAGTTTTCATAAAGGACCAATCCCTTGGTGCCTTAGAGACAGTTAAAGATCCATCAGCACCTGCCTCTTACAGCCCCACTGCACATTGGCTGCAGGTACTGTGACCAGTGGGACACGAAGTGGATCCGGGCGATGCCCCATGGGAGGGGAGGCGGGGTCCGGGCGATGCCCCGTGGGAGGGGAGGCGGGGTCCGGGCGATGCCCCGTGGGAGGCGAGGCGGGGTCCGGCCAATGCCCCGTGGGAGGGGAGGCGGGGTCCGGGCGATGCCCCGTGGGAGGGGAGGCGGGGTCCGGCCGATGCCCCGTGGGAGGGGAGGCGGGGTCCGGCCGATGCCCCGTGGGAGGCGAGGCGGGGTCCAGGGGATGCCCCGTGGGAGGCGAGGCGGGGTCCAGGGGATGCCCCGTGGGAGGGGAGGCGGGGTCCGGGCGATGCCCCGTGGGAGGGGAGGCGGGGTCCGGCCGATGCCCCGTGGGAGGGGAGGCGGGGTCCGGGCGATGCCCCGTGGGAGGGGAGGCGGGGTCCGGGCGATGCCCCGTGGGAGGGGAGGCGGGGTCCGGCCGATGCCCCGTGGGAGGCGAGGCGGGGTCCAGGGGATGCCCCGTGGGAGGGGAGGCGGGGTCCAGGGGATGCCCCGTGGGAGGGGAGGCGGGGTCCGGCCGATGCCCCGTGGGAGGCGAGGTGGGGTCCGGGCACTGCCCCGTGGGAGGCGAGGCGGGGTCCGGGCACTGCCCCGTGGGAGGGGAGGCGGGGTCCAGGCACTGCCCCGTGGGAGGGGAGGCGGGGTCCGGGCACTGCCCCATGGGAAGCGAGGCAGGGTCCGGGCACTGCCCCGTGGGAGGGGAGGCGGGGTCCAGGCACTGCCCCGTGGGAGGGGAGGCGGGGTCCGGGCGATGCACCGTGGGAGGGGAGGCGGGGTCCGGGCGATGCCCCGTGGGAGGGGAGGCGGGGTCCGGGGGATGCCCCGCGGGAGGCGAGGTGGGGTCCGGGCACTGCCCCCTGGGAGGGGTGGCGGAGTCCGGGCACTGCCCCGTGGGAGGGGAGGCGGGGTCCGGGCGATGCCCCGTGGGAGGGGAGGCGGGGTCCGGGCACTGCCCCGTGGGAGGCGAGGCGGGGTCTGGGCAATGCCCCATGAGATGCGAGGCAGGGTCCGGGCGATGCCCCATGGGAGGGGAGGCGGGGTCCGGGTGATGCCCCGTGGGAGGCAAGGCGGGGTCTGGGCGATGCCCCGTGGGAGGGGAGGCGGGGTCCGGGCGATGCCCCGCGGGAGGGGAAGCGGGGTCCAGGCGGTGCCCCATGGGAGGCAAGGCGGGGTCCGGGCGATGCCCCATGGGAGGGGAGGCGAGGTCCGGGTGATGCCCTGTGGGAGGCGAGGTGGGGTCCGGGCGATGCCCTGTGGGAGGGGAGGTGGGGTCCGGGAGACACTGTCTATTAAGGCGTATTTCACATTATGGAAACATCGGCAGACCCCGGCTGCAGGGCTGTGAACCTCCAGTCTGACCCCCCCTAGCAATGGGGTTCTCATCTCTCCCGTCGGGGGCTAGATACAACTCGCTGCTGGCAGAGGTCTCCCGGCAGATCTGCCTTCACCCCGTTATTCTTCATGCCCCACCAGTTTCACCACCCAACTCCCACCAGGCCCGCACGGGGACAGGGGCAGCCCTGGGCACCCGTGTGTGTGCGTACACACCCCTCTCTATTGGAAGTGGAAGGGGGTGTGGCATACAAAGGGGGACAGTTTCTTAAACCTACCAAGCAAACCTCCCACCTTCCATTGCTCCTGCTCCCCTCCCTCCCCATGTGAAACCCTCTGACCTGAACCTGGGCTTCCCTCACCCTCTCCAGCTCCCTGAGCTGCAGTCTCAGTCGCGTGGTCTCCTCCTGCAGCTCCGTCCCCTCTGCCGTCCTCTCCTCCAGCTTGTTCTGAGCTTCCTCCAGGCACTGCAGCCGAAAGAACGCACACAATTCACACCCCAGGGCCAGGCAGGAGCGCGTCACACAGCCGCTGTTCAGACGGGGGCGACCCCCCCACTCACAGCGATGACAGCGGCCGGGTCATTCCCACCAGAAGGTCTTGCGGTGGGGAGAGACACTGGGCTCTGCTGTGAGTTATACCTCAGCCATGAGACGCTGCCTCCAAGGGAATCCTCTCCTGTGTGGCTGGGGGACAAGAGAACTATTTACAGCTCTCTGAGGCAGGGACTGTGTCTCTGTGCTGTATCTGCAGCGCCTAGCACCGCGGGGGTCCTGGGCTGTGACTGGGGCTGCGAGGTGTGACTGAAATTCAAACAATAAACACTATGGCTGGGAGGCCCTCCCAGCTGCTGGGGAAACAGACGGCCCCTGAAGAATTACAGGTGCAGCCCAGATCTCATTCGCAGCACGCAGGATAGGGGAAGGACCCAGCCCGACATGGGGGTCCTTTGCTCTGCAGACACCACCTGCTTCCAGTGGAGTCTGGGAGGCGGCACCAGGCGCCTTCCCACCAGACAGCAGCGCTTCAGAAGCAGCCGGGAACCCCGGGGAGCTCAGCTACCTCCTGCAGCTCCTCGATCCTGGCTCTGGCTGCCCGCTGCTCAGAGAACAACTCTGCCTTGCAGCAGCTCAGCTGGCGCTCCAGGAAGGACAAGCTGCCCTCCAGGTGACGCACACGGGCCTTCAGCTCCTCCCGCTCGGCCGCTAGTGAGGAGACCTGGGAAATGAGCAGAAGATGGGATCGCCTGGCCCCCATGTGTCCACAGCGCTGCTTCCTGGCCCATGGAAACCCAGCAGCCTGGCCTCCCGACCGTGCAGTGAGAGATCCCCTTATCCCCGCAGTGGGCAATGGGGTTTCCCCAGCCCTCCCCTCCCTACTCCATCCCTCTGCCCTTCTCGCCTTTGCCTCCTGTTCCCCCTCCCACCTGCAATGTGGACACTGCTCCTGCAATCCCCCATGGGAACCATCTGACCCACTGGCCACCCTCGGACCCCCGCCCTCACCTCAGCCTGGAAGGCCCCCAGCTGGGTGCTGTGCATGGTGGAGCGCTGCTGTCTCAGCACACTCAGCTCCTTCTCCAGCTCGGGCAGCTCCCGCAGGCACGAGTCCCGTCTGTACTGCAGCAGCAGCAGGTCTGCCCTGTGGGAAGACGGTGCCGACACCCTCAGAGAGGCAGCACGCTTCGGGCCCGGGCAGCTTGCTGAGGGTCTGGAGGAAAGGGCAGCGTGCAGAGGCAAGTGGTCCCAGCATGCACTGCTCCCTCTGGGTCTACGCACGGGCTGCTGAGATCACGAGGGAGCGTAGGCAACAGGGCCATCTGGCCTCCATGTGCCACAGGGTGGCTGCCATCGGCTCCAGTGAGTGCCAGCCAGAGGTGGCCCCCAGGCTCGCCCAGCACGTGCCAGCGCAGCCCTCCGCTGGGCAAAGTGCCTGTGTCATTAACGGGCTAGGAGCGAGCAGTTCCTGGGCCTGCTCCTGCTCCCACTGCTCTGGATAGGCATTTTGCTATTGGCTTCAGTGACAGCAGGCCCATATGTGCAAGACAACTCGCCACCCCCGTCCAGCATTGGCCTGCCAAGGTCCCTGTGTGCCCAACCTCACCCCAGGTACCTGGCTTCATCCGCTTTGCTCCGAGTCTCCTTCAGGCAGGACTCCAGCGTCTCCGCCTCCTTCTGGCTCCTCTCCAGGGCCCCACGCAGTGACTCCAGCTCCTGGACCGCGCGCTGGGAGCAGAGGGGAGGAAAGGTGTCAGGAAAGGCACGTGTCCATCTCCCTGCCCTGCCACCCAGGCCTTCGCCTCGCCACAGGCCGAGCCCACTGCTGCGTCCCCACAGGCCCAGGTGCTGAATGGGAGCGGAGTCCAGGCGGGACGGGTCTCCCCAGACAGCGACACACACGAGTGTTGCTCATGAGTAATGCGAGCATGGATTGGACCTCTCCCTTCCCCTGGCAACCCAACAGCAGCGCTCAGACAGGACTCTCCTGCTGACAGATCCAAATGCTTGGGGTCCTTCAGCAAGAACTTCACCACGATGGGCCTAGGGCTCTATAGCTTCCTGCCTTGCTCTGACAGGGCCAGCAGGACAGATCCTCCCTGCAGGCCCCAAGTGGGTGCTGTGGGGAGGGGCTGGAGCCCATCAGACCCCTCCACTAAGAAGCAAGAACATAGGCCCAGGAAGAGGCCAGGCTGCCCCTGCCACAGGGAAGTCCCCACCCGCCTGGCTAGATTATACAGGAAAAGAGCTTGCCCTGTCTGGGGCCATCACCATGGTATGTGGGCACCACAGACTCCATGTCAGGCCAGGTTTTACACTTGCTGGCCCGGCTACGTCACTTAGGATGGGAGGTTTTTATGCCATAGCTGTGCTGGCAAAAGCCCCGGTGTAGGCTCGATTCTACCTGCCAAAAAGGGCTTTTGCCAGGATTGCCCCTTTGCTCACTGAACTGGAATAAGCTGTACCAGCAAAGGCCCTTTTTCTCCAGTATACTGCATCTCCAGTAGGAGGGTTTGCCAGTATAGCTAGTACCAGTATAACCAGTATAACCAGTATAGCTAGACTGGCAAAACTCTTGAGTGTAGATTAAACCCAAGTCCCTGCCAAGTCCTGGCCAGGTGCTTTCTCCAAATCCCACGTGTCCCAAGGCCTCCTTCCCAGTGCTGTCAGCTGTCCCAGGACAAACAATGTGCAAACACTGTAGGAGCCCCAAGAAGCATGTGGTCGAGGGCTGAGTTTAGCAGGAGACCAGCAAAAGACAGCAGGTCCATGCATGACTCAGGCTGCTCCATCCTGGGAGTCAGTTCTCTCACCCACACTCCAAGCCTCCCTTCTCCTCCCTCCGTGGCTGGAGCTGCGGGGTGCTGATCCCGTCTCCATGCCAGCCCCTTGGTCCCATCAGTAACTCTGCCCTCACGAGCCACACCCTGCCTTGCCCCAGCAGCAGCCACCACCTCTGGACACGAAGTGCATGTGAACAAGGGGGTGACCCAATGGCTCTGATGGGTCCCTGCAGGCAGCTGGTTTGCAGCACTGTGCAATGTCTCTGCCCTGGCGCCTCTCTGCTGGATGGGGCTGCTGGGAAAATACCTTTTTCTGACCCAGGATGTCACTCAGGGACAAGTCAGCCTCGTGTAGCTGGGATTTCCTCTGCAACAGCCTCTCCTCTTCAGCGCCCAGGTCCTGTGCAACGAATCAAACACACAGCTCTGACCTACCCAGCTCTTCCCCGGAGCCCCTTCCAGCAGCTGACACCTCAACAGCTTCTCTTATGCAAATAGCGGACAGGTCCTCTTCCCTGAGTTCCCACGTTACCGTCCAACCAAGCCCTGTGTTTGCTGTTGTGCACGTGCATCAAAGCACAGCCTTTGCATACATGACCATGTGCAAGGGGACAGAATCCAGCCTGCATGGGCAAACGGAGGTTACTTATCTGTAACGGGGAGTTCTTCGAGACATGTGGTCCCTGTCTGTATTCCACGTGGGTGACCATGCGCGCCATACACCCGAGTCCTGAAACTCTAACAAACAGTGTCCGTTGGCCTCTTTTCCTCGTTTTCCTCGTGCTCCAGACTGGGGCATAAGAGGCAGTGTGGGCTGATGCCTCTCCAGTTCCTCTTCGTACCACGAATCCAGCAGGATTTGAAGCAGAGGGGACGGAGGGTGGACAGTGGAATACAGACAGGACCGCACACCTCGAAAAACTCCCAATTACAAGTAACTTCCCTTTCTTCTTCGAGTGCTGGTCCCTATGTGTATTCCATGCATGAGTGATTGACAAGCACTATTCAGATGGGAGGGGGTGCAGGGGTGCCAGCAAGGAAGATGCTTGAAGTACTACAGGTCCCACTGCTGCATCCACAGCGGCAGCCTGAACCAGTACGTAATGTTTTGTGACTGTGCGAATGGAACTCCAGGTAGCTGCTCTGCCATGGTCCAGCAATGGCACTTTCTGCAGCGATGCTGTGGAGGCAGCTTGTGCTCTCCTGGAGCGTGCCCTTTGGATGGATATGTGCTAATTGATAGCACCCAGAGATCCATCAGGAGATTCTCAGAGAGGATTTTGCTTCTCCTCGCAACCTTTCTGCTATGGGAAGAAATAGCCTAGGTGATCTGCTGATAGATTTGGTCCTTTGCAGGTAGAGCTGTACGGCGTGTCTGAGTCAAGGGAACGAAGTTTCCTCTCCTCTGCAGAGGAATGGGGTTTCGGGAAGAAAACAGGTAAGTGGATAGTGTGGTTGACATGGCATTCAGAAATAACCTTGGGGAGGACGTTAGGTTGTAGACGGAGAGAGATATTTTCCTGGTGATGAACAGTGTGATGGGTCTGCCATGAGGGTTCCCCTCTTGCTCAGCCTTCTGGCTGAGGGAATAGCCACTAGGAATGCAACTTTCATGGACAGGTGGGCCATGGAGCATGTTGCCAAGGATTCAAACTGTGGCCTGATGAGTGGTGACAGCCTGAGATTGAGGTCCCATTGAGGGGTAGGTTTGATGATTGGCAGAAAGATCCTAACTAGGCCTTTCATGGATGTCACTGCTGTAGGGTGAGTAAAGATGGAATATCCACCTTCTGGCGGAAGGAAGGCACTGATTGCTGCAAGATGGACCTGCAGCAAGCCAATGGAAAGACCTGAGCTCTTCAAAACAGGAGGTGATCTAAAACAACTGGGATCCTTGCAGAATTTCGAGGTAGCACCTTATGCTGAGCCCAGGTAGAAAACTGTCTCCATTTAGCTAAGTAGCAGGTGCTAGTTGAGTCTTTCCTACTTTGAATAAGAATAGCTTGGATGGGTGCTGAGCAAGCATGTTCTAGTTATGATCCCCACCCAGACACCAGGCCATGAGGTGGACGGGGTCTTGATTGGGTGTCTGATTCTGCCCCCTTGCTGAGGAAGGCGATCTGGGAAGGGGCAGATTGTGATAGGAGGATGGACCAACATCCTCAGGAGCTCCGGAAACCAAAACTGCCTGGGCCAGATGGGTACTAGGAGAATGTCTCTGGCCTTGTCTTGATGGATCTCTCGTAAGCCCTGTGGGAACGGAGGAAAGGCACCTCTGGGATTGTGTGTCCATGGCAAATGGAGACCATTGCCCTGGGGGCTGTGACCCACAGCTCCTGTGGAGCAGTACAAGGAAAGCCTGTTTATTTGGGATACGAAGAGATCCCACTGAGATGTTCCCCGAGTGAATATCTCGCTCAGGGAAGAGCTGTGCATCTCCCACTCGTAAGCCGCAGAGAAGTGTCTGCCCAGGTTGTCTGCTAAAGAGTTTTGGGCACCCAGAAGGTAAATGGCTTGGATAGTGATGCAGTTTCTGATGCACTCGTTCCAAAGCCTGACTGCTTCTAGGCAAAGGGGGAGAGACCTTGCTCCGCCCTGTCTGTTTATGTAAAAGACTGTGGTGATATTGTCTGACATCACATGGACATGAAGAGATCGAATGAGCAGGAGAAGATCCCGCTTGCCGGGCGGGCTGCCCTCAGCTGCGTAGATCGATGTGGGTCCAGGGACCCTGTTCATAGAGGCTGTTCAAGTGAGCTCCCCAACCCATAAGGGATGTGTCGGTTACGATGGCGGAGAGTGACGAAGGGGACACCAACTCTGGCTCAATCCGGGTTCGACTGCCCGGTAAGAGAGGCAATGGCCCTGGCAGGACCAGTTACCCTGGTGTCGACGCACTCCCTGTCTGGTGAGCAGACAGACAGGAGCCCGGCTTGTAGGCAGCCTCGCTGAAGCCTGGCGAACGGTGTCACGTGGCTTAGAAGACAAAGGCACATCCTGACCACAGTCAGATTGCTCATTAGCTGCCACCTGTCCGTGGGGAGGAAAGCTCTTGGGCAAGGAGCCCAGTGTTACCACGATCAAGTTTATCCTCTGGGTGGGGGTTACAAGGGACTGTTCTTTGTTCACACGCTTGCTATCAGGGCAAAGCCAAGACACACACCTCATGACTATGCCGGGGGCTGAGCCTCTCGACGCAGCATCCACCACAGCATGAAGGGAATCTTAGCCACTAACGTGCCCTCTTCTAAGGGAGGCTGAACCTGGGCTGTGTCATCAGGGGGAAGCTTATCCTTAAAACTGGCCAGGCTGGTAAAATCCTATTCGCTAACAAGCCCCGATCGATAGCAATACAGAATTGCAGGGAAAGGAGCTTTCTTCCCAACAGGTCCAACCTCGTCAAGGCCTTATCAGCAGGGGTGGGTTTGGGATGATGCAATTTTGCTCTCTTCACAGCTGCCTGTAGCACCAGCGAGCTGGATGCTGGGTGCGAGAAAAGAAATTCTGCCCCTTTGGCAGAGACAAAACAGTCTCTCTCGGCGTTTTAGGCGTGGGGGCGCGGGAGGCAGGGTTATGCCACACCACTCTGGCTGGCTCCCTGATGGCCTCGTTAACCAGATGTGCCACCTTGCTCAGACCTGTAGGCTGCAGAATAGCCAGGAGCTGGTGCGGGAAGTCCTGGACCTCCTCTGGAGGTCATTGGCTATCCTCCGAAGCAGCTCCTGACACTGCCTATGGTCGTCCAGCGGAGAGGGTGAGGATGAAGTGATGGCTTCAGCCAGAGAGGAGGACAAGATTCCTGTCGGTACCTGCAAATCTGGGTCTCTGTCCTCCTCCTCGTACTCTGTCGGATCTGGTGAGTGCCGAGTAAGAGAGGTGTGGTAGGATTCATGGACAGATCCAAGGCATCTCCCATAGGGGCTCCAGGGCCCCCAATGTGGCCAAAAGAAGGGATCGACTAAGTGGGGCGACCCCACGGCATCGGGTACCAGTGGTCCCTGAGGAAGTCACATCAGGGAGGATGGGGCTCAGATCTCTGTGAGGAGATGACTGAGCAGCCAGCACATCCGATTTCTCTGAGTCTGAGAACTGCTCTCCCTCCAGCGGTGGAGAGGATGGTACCAGAGGGTACATGCTCCTGCCTGGCAGATGGAGAGGGGATGGCTCCAGTGACACGGACGCAGGTTTGTCCTCTGGCATAGCAATGTCTCTCAGAAGGACTGGGTCAGTGAGGAGAGGAGACTGGGGATAAGGGAAGAAAATATCCTCTGGTGTAACGTAGGTGTCCAGACAACCCGGTGGTCAGGGCCAATGGTTCCAACATGCCCCAGGAAGCTGTAGCCGGGCAGGGTCCTAGGAGGATGGGCCGGCACGGAGGAAGAAGCAGGCCCAACACTTCTGGATGGAGCCGGCAGGTTTCAGTCCTTGTGATTCACAGCCGGAGCCACCGAAGGTACCGACAGATCCTTCTTCTTCTGCACTTTACCCTCCAGCCTGGGGCATAGGCGGCAGGTTTGTATAATTTTTGGTGGGGCCCAAAATGGTGGTGCCCCCCCGCTCCCGCCCTGTAAGCCGCTATAAAATGAAGCTACAACGCGTCAGTGCCACAAGATTACAAGGTTGGAGAAGGGGTAGGGGGTTCCAGGGGCCAGTCAAGGGACAAGGAGCAGGGCGGGTTGGATGGGGCAGAGGTTCGGAGGGGCAGTCAGGGGACAGGCAGCAGTAGGATAGGCATGGGAGTCCAGGGGGTTTATCAGGGGACAGGTAGGGGGTGGGGTCCTGGGGGGAAGTTGGGTGGGGTCTCAGGAGGGGGCAGTTGGGGACAAGGAGAAGGGAGGCTTAGATAGGGGCTGGGGTCCCAAGGGGCAGTTAGGGGCAGTTGTCTCAGGAGTCGGTAATCGGGGGACAAGGACCAGTGGTGCTTAGATAGGGGGTGGGGGTCCTGGGAGGCAGTTGGGACAGGGGTCTGGGGAGGGGGCAATCAGCGGCCAGGGGCTGGGATTTAAAGGGCTCTGGGCTCCCCGCGGTTGCAGGCAGCCCGGAGCCCTCTGATTCCCAGCTGGGGCTGGGATTTAAAGGGCTCTGGGCTCCCCGCCGCAGCGGGCAGCCCAGAGCCCTCTGATTCCCGGCCGCGGCTGGGATTTAAAGGGCTCTGGGCTCCCCGCCGCAGCGGGCAGCCCAGAGCCCTCTGATTCCCGGCCGCGGCTGGGATTTAAAAGGCTCTGGGCTCCCCGCCGCAGCGGGCAGCCCAGAGCCCTCTGATTCCCAGCCACGGCTGAGATTTAAAGGGCTCTGGGCTCCCCGCGGTTGCAGGCAGCCCAGAGCCCTCTGACTCCCGGCCGCGGCTGGGATTTAAAAGGCTCTGGGCTCCCCGCTGCTGCCGGCAGCCCAGAGCCCTCTGACTCCCGGCTGCGGCTGGGATTTAAAGGGGCGAAACCTAGCTCCAAATATTGGTGGAGCAGAGCCCCTGATTGTGAATATTCCTGGGGCTTTAGCTCCACGAGCCCATATAAGTTGGCGCCCATGGCCTGGGGGTATTTCACGGTCCTGGACCCCTGGGATTTGCATGTGAAGGCTTGTCCAGCCTGGGCGGGCTCGGGAAGGGATCCCTTCTTTTATGGACAGATTTGGGGGGATCTGATCATGAGAGAGTCATGAGAGTTCCCCTTAAACTCATGGGAAGCTTGGGAAGAAGAGGCCAGGGCTTAGCAGCTGTGGACTCTGTTCCTAAGCTCGTGCTCAGAGGGGCTCTGCTCATCCGATGGGGCAAATGTACAGGAGGGTCTCCCTGGCCTGGATCAGAACGAGGCCTCATACAGTGTTTCTTTAATCTAAGCTCATGAGCTTGGCATGTTCGCAGCGGAAAAGAGTGACAGATGCACACTTTGCAGAATTTGTATTTCACCCAACCAGCAGAGACTGCGCTGATGCTCGTCACTCACAGAGGAGGAGCGAGCACAGGAGACACAATTCTTGAACCTGGAACCCTGGGCATAGTCTCCGGTGTGGGGGGAAAACTACCTACGCTAACTATCCTAAAACCGCTAGCTCCGTTAACATAAAAACTACAAACTAGTTACAAATTGATTGACCAAGTATTAAGAATAAAAGCTGGAGACATCTGTGGACAGAGGCACTTCGACTCGGGGCAAGCGGCAGTGAGAAGGAACTGCAGAGACGTCGGCTCGCGCTGCCCCTTGTGCCCTGGGCCGGGGCCACGAGGAGAACCACTGTCAGACATGGCTTGTTAGAACTTCCGGACTTGGGCCCACGGCGCGCAAACACCCCCATGTGGGATACACACACGGACCAGCTCTAGCACCAGCATTTCCCATCTCTGGAGCGCTGAATTCTGCAGCCGTGACCGCGTTCTTCCCATGCAGTTACTTTGGGTGGAATAATACTTAGCTCTGATATAACCCCAAAGGCTCCAGTGTTATCAAAGGGTGGGCAGCATGTTATCCTCACTGTAAACTAAAGGTCAGCGGGGTTAAGTAACTCGCCCAAGGCCATGTGGGGAGGAAGTGTCAGGAGTGGGACTAGAAGGCAGTCACCAGACCCCCAGCACCCTGCTCTTACTGCTGGACCACACTGCTACTGCCATGGTACAGGAGCCAGGATTGCTACACTGCGCTTTCCTACGTCGCTGGTGGGCTCGCTGCGCTTGCCTGGGTTTCCAGAATAGTGCGTAGCTCCATGCGCCGCTAGGGTCTCATGCAAGAGCTGCCTTGGAACAATTCTCTGCACTTACTCGTGTCAATTTCAGGCAGCTCCGCTACCTGCCCCAGTCCCCACCTTGCAGCCCTATTTGCAGTGCAGCCACCATCCCAACACCCCTGGGAGAATCACCCTCTGCCACAGGACAGCACCTGGTGCTCCGTGCAGGCTTCCTTCCTGGTACCCTCCCAGCTGGACTCTGCCCTGCTTGGCATTGGGCTCCACCTCGCAGGGCTGCTGCTCCTCCAGGCGGCGCTGCCACGAGACCACAGGAACTCCTCCTCCTCCTCCTCTTCGTCAGTGACTGCACTGCTGGAGCCCAGGCACCTGCAAGAGCAGCAGCAGCTAATGCAGGGCAGACAGGCCACCCCTTCTTCGTGCCCAGCCTCCAAGTGCCTGGCGTGGGCAGGCTCTGTGCTCCAAGGGCAAGTGGAGGTGCCAGTGTCCTGTGCCTCAACTAAGGATCAACGCAAGGGGGAGCGTCCCGCCTGGGAGAACTGCAGCCGGCAGTGGGGATTGTCAAAATGGCCCAGAGCTGCTGATGCAGGACTGGAGGGGACGGTGTCTAGGACTGAAAGCTGGGGGAACCCACTCTGCATGAGCCAGTGAAATGACACTGCATTAGCTGGGGGACCTGGATGTAGGCTTGTGTCAGCAGCTCTTGACCATTTCAGAATTCACATCTCAGCTGGTGGCTGCCTGGAGCAGCTGAGTCGCCTGCTCAGACCAGGTTGTGGCTTTCAAAAAAACAACAAC
Source organism: Mauremys mutica (assembly GCF_020497125.1). NCBI lineage: Eukaryota > Metazoa > Chordata > Testudines > Geoemydidae > Mauremys > Mauremys mutica. The sequence continues at coordinate 29,782,576 of NC_059087.1, forward strand.
CCAAAAATGCAAGAGACTTGCATGGTGTCATGCAGGGTGCAGCGGAGCCTAAGACAGAATCCTGGTTTCCCAACCCTCTGTACTAATCACTACATCATCTTGCTCCAGTGCAGTCTCACTGCCACTGCTGGAGTCAGGATGAGCAGAGACATGCAGGATAAATGATATGGAAAAAGGGTGAACAGTGAGGTGGCAAAATTTGCAGACAATACAAAATTACTCAAGATTTGCAGACTGCGAAGAGTTACAAAGGGATCTCACAAAACTGAGTGACTGGGCAACAAAATGGCAGCTGAAATTCAATGTTGATTGTAATGCACATTGGAAAACATAATCCCAACTATACATATAAAATGATGGAGTCTAAATTAGCTGTTACCAGTCAGGCGAGAGATCTTGGAGTCACTGTGGATAGTTCTCTGAAAACATCCATTCAATGTGCAGCAGCAGTCAAAAAAAAGCGAACAGAATATTGGGACTCATTAGGAGAGGGATAGAGAATACAACAGAAAATCTCATATTGCCTCTATATAAATCCATGAGATGCCTTCACCATGAATGTGCGGAGTTCTGGTCACCCCATCACAGAAAAGTTATATTAGAATTGGAAAAGGTTCAGAGAAGGGCAACACAAATGATTAAGGGGGGTGGAACGGCTTCCATATGAGGAGAGATTAATAAGACTGGGACTATTCAGTTTGGAAAAGAGACGACTAAGAGAGGATATGCTAGAGATCTATAAAATCATGACTGGTGTGGAGAAAGTGAATAAGGAAGTGTTATTTACTCCTTCTTGTAACACAAGAACCAGAAGTCACCCAAAGAAATTAATAGGCAGCAGGTTTAAAACAAACCAAGGGAAGTGTTTCTTCACACAATGCACAGTCAACCTGTGGAACTCCTTGCCAGAGGATGTTGTGAAGGCCAAGACTATAACAGGGTTCAAAAAAGAACTAGATAAGTTCCTAGGGGCTAGGTCCATCAATGGCTATTAGCCAGTAGGGGTAGGGATGCAACCCCATGTCCCTGAACCTCTGACTGCCAGAAGCACCTGGCATTGGCCAATGTCAGAGCCAGGACACTAGGCTGAGCAATACGGCTGTTCCTGTGTGCCTGTCTGCAGGGTTTGGCGTGGCACTGTGGCAGGTTGCAGTGCCACAGGCAGCGGGAGCCCTGGCGTGAGTCTCCACAGGACCATCACTGCTTAGCATCGCACCAGGGGCCGAGCTGGTCTCATCAGCACTTACCCCAACGAGTCTCTCCGTGGGCAGCGGGGCCCCTTGGTGCTGCGGCCTGGAGCTGTTTGGAGAAGAGAAACATTGAGTCTCCACAGCAATAGTAGAGTAGCTCCTGGGAAAGCAAGTGCAGCCCAGAGCCAGCAGGAGGAGCTGTGGAGCCCTGTGGGGAGGCAGCAGGAGGAGCTGTGGGGAGCAGGGAGTCAGCCTGGACTTGGTCTCTGAGCCACCCCGCTAAGGCAATCGCCCCTAACAGCATGTGGCTAACGCAGCAGGGGTGGAGGGGGGGCAGCAGCTGGGATCCCAGCAGCAAGGTGTGACTGCTGGGGGCGGGGGGGACAGGGTGCGATCCGCAGAGAGAACAGAGCAGGCACAAACAGTCACAGCTGCAAGGGGCAGGTCCATCCCCACACCCCCACAGCAGCTCCATCGCCCTGCGACAGCGAGAGCAGGGCCGGGGGCAGAGAGAGGCTGGTCCGGAGGAGACACAAGGGGGATTCACTGTGGGCACTGACGAGCCCCCTGGGGAATGGCCGTCTGGCTGAGCCCCGGGGCCGTACCTCTCCGGCGGCCGATGGCCTTGCGGAGGTGAAGCTGGACTGTCTCCGTCCTCACCGAGTCCAGGTCACTGTCGATGGTGACTGTGTCGAAACTGGTGACGGGGACCCCTGAAAGAGGATGAATGGGGGATGGGAGAGATGCCAAACCCAGCTGACCCCAGAGTGAGGGGGGTTTCCCTGCCTTCCTCTTACCAAACTGAACCTGTGATCAGGGGTGATTCCCCTGTTCTCCCAGCCCCAGCCATGATGCAAACCCAGAGGCTCTGTCCTCTCCCAGATCCTGCATTTGTTCCACCTTCCCTGCAGTGACAAGGAGCACAGGCATCTTCCAGGGTGGGGAACCAGCAGGCGAGGCTGGGACAGGATCACCCATTTTCCAGGAGAGAGGCAGATCGATGGGCAGGCCCAGGATTGGGGGCAGGACCCAGCACTTTCCCCATGAAGCAGCAGCCAGCCGGCAGCTCCTCTTACCAGCCACATGCTTGTACTTGCAGGGCCCCGGATAGACCTCGTCCCGAGCAGGGCTCAGGCTGCTCTGCCTCTCACGACTCTCGGAGACGCCCGCCTCTGGGTCAGGACCTACAGAGAGGGTGAGAACAGGAGCCAGTAGCCAGGGGCTCCTGGAAGGCCCATGCACTCCTGTATCCTGGGTTGGGCGGGTGTGTGTGTGTGGGGGGAGCAGAGCTGCTGGTAGCACAGGCCCACCGGCCCCCCAGCAACCAGGGACCAGGCACTCAGCATGAGGAAGAAAAGTGATCAGGAACAGTCAGCATGGATTCACCAAGGGCAAGTCATGCCTGATCAACCTGATTGTCTTCTCTGACGAGCTAACTAGCTCTGTGGATGAGGGGAAAGCAGTGGACATGTTATTCCTTGACTTTAGCAAAGCTAATATGGATATTAGGAAACACTATTTCACTAGTAGGGTGGTGAAGAACTGGAATGGGTTCCCTAGGGAGGTGGTGGAATCTCCTTCCTTAGAGGTTTTTAAGGTCAGGCTTGACAAAGCCCTGGCTGGGATGATTTAGTTGGGGTTGGTCCTGCTTTGAGCAGGGGGTTGGACTAGATACCTCCTGAGGTCCCTTCCAACCCTGAGATTCTATGATCCTATGAGGCACCAGGCTGAATGTCCAGGCAAATCGGGGGCCAGGAGGAACTCTCCCCTCAGCACTGAGCAGGGATGGGAGTCGGGGAGGGGGGGGGTTAAACAGGAAAGCAGGGGTGGCTCTAGCAGCCGCAGTCCTTCCCTTCACGGTGCCCCAGCTCCCTCTTCCAGAGACAGGGTGCTTGGACCAGCACATTGTGGGGCCCCATCTGTCACCCCTTTCCAGCTGCCTACCCACCCCAGAATCCTTCAGCTTCCTGCCCCAGGGAACTGACCCTTCCTCCCGCTCCTGGAATCCATGGGGCCCTGCCCAGCCCCCAACCACTCCTGCTGCTGGGTTGGCCCTGCTCAGAGCTTCAGGCCCTGCCCGAGCGTTACACCACCAAGCTCCCTCGGAGAGGAGCAGGGGGGTCCCCTTGCCCTGCAGTGCAGGGGCCAGTCACAGTCACTTTCCCTGCACTGCCCTGAGCACAGGCCAGTCTCCTGCTAACGCCCCCCTTGGTGGGGACAGGGGCGGGACCAGGACATGCCCTTCCCTTTGCACCAGGCGAAGAGCTGGCCAGACACAGCAGTGTCCTCTGGCAAAGCACGGCAGGTGCTCCAGGCAGGGCTGTGTCACAGCACACAGAGCCGCAGGGACCCAGCCCCAGGGTCCTCCCTGCCTTACACCTCTCCCCTGCTCCGCTCCCACTCTGCCGTCCCGTCCCTGCTCTCACGCCGGCAACCCCGGCCCTGTGTTGCCACGGCCTCCTCTTCCCCCCCCCCGCTCCCCCTGCTGCCAAAGCAGGGACAGCCAACCAGCCAGCGCTGCTCCGGGGACTGGGGGCACTGGGGGAAGACGGGGGATAGGAACAACTGGCTGGGTCTGTTTCATTCGCGGCACGGCAGAAACGCAGGCGGGTATCCCTGCCCCAGGGAGGGTAGCCCCAAGCACCTTTCCCTGCTAGTGCCCCAAGAGGTGGCGCCGTGACCGGGACCTGCCCATCCCCTCTGACAGACTGGCCAGGTCCCCGGGGCGTTGCTGAGCTTGCAAGGATGCCAGTGATCACTGGGACTGTGACACTCCCTGGGGAGTTTGTCAGAGCCCTAACGAGCCAGGAAGAGTCCACAAGAGCCTCCATCATCTCACCGCAATGGCCAACGCAGCCCCCACTGTGCTGTCACAGCGTCGTTCCCGCCCCCTGTACTGTCACTGCTCCCCCAGGTGCTGATCCTGAGCTTCCCAGACACGCTGACGCCCTCCTTCCTAGCTCAGCGATGAGTGTTTTCTCCCCACATAGTCAGTTCCCTGGTGACAGGGGCAGAGGGACAAGCCAGTCCTAGTTCTGGAGCCAGCCGACTCCACGGCGCTTTCAGCCCCGTGCTCCAGACTTACACAGTGTCAGGCCGTGAGCTCCCTTCTCCGCTGGCCCAGGCTGCAGCTCCCAGCTCCACCAGATTCCCTCCTCGCCTCCGCTAGCCGCAGCATGAGTGACGCCCCTTCCAGACAGTCCCCGGGGAATCACCGACCCCTGTTGCAGCAGCTCTGGGGCCTCCCTCTCAGGATCTCCTGGACCAACCCCGCCCTGCGTCACCACGCAGCCATCGCTAACCACAGCTGGGGGTGGCTGGGCGCTTTCAGGGCTACTAGCCAGCTGTGTTGTGGCACCAAACCCTTGCAAAGCTGAGCCCTGATCTCCCAGCTTCTCCGGGGGCAGCCCTTGGTCGGGGCAGGGGGATGCCATTAGCCGGGGGCTCTTCTCCCCTTTGGAGGCCAGGGAAGGGCTGCCATGGGCTGCTGTGGGAGTGGAGTGAGAGGGACTGTGGGACCAGACGTGCCCGTATGCAGTTTGTCTCCTCCCGGACGGACTCGGAGCTGTCCTCACAGGCTGGGACTCTCTGGCCCAGGCTCTTGTGCCAGCACCAGCACCCAGAGCTCTGAGGGGCTGGCTGGGACCCAGCTCCTCCACGAGCAATGGGCTGCTGAAAGGTAGGGAGTCTTCCCAGGAGTTCTGGCCCCATCTGGAAGAGCCCTCCAGGGGCCAAGGAACGCTTTCCTCCGAGGTCTCCACCCGCTCAGGCAGAGCTAGTCCGGGAGCCCGGCTTCCCATGGCGCTGGCTTTTCCCGTGTCTGTGCTGCTTGGGGTGTCCATGGTGTTGCCCCGGCTCAGCCTGGATATCCTGCCCCCCAGAGACTCCAGGCTCTCTCTCCTGGTCCTAGAGCTCGGGGACTGGGGCCCTTCCACGCTGCTGGACAAAGCCAGGGCTGAGTCCCCTTCTAGCCCCTCCTCAAACCGCTGCAGGATGTGCTGCCTCCTCGCTGCCTCCTCTGCAGCAGCCCCACACGCCTCCACGGCGGGGCAGAGACCAGCGGGCCTGGCTTTGATTCCCGTGACGCGCCCTTCCTCAGCAGGGTCTCCGGCTGGGAAACCCCCAGCTGGCACATCCCCTTCCTCATCGGAATTCACCAGGGGGTCGACCATGCCTTCCCGAAACCTGGCAGCAAAGTCCTCCGTGCAGATGGAATTCGAGTCACTCTGGTCCCCCAGGGTCTCCGGGGCTTGCTCGGAGCCAAGGAGATGCATCAGCCTCCAGCCATACTCCTCCTTCCGAGAGGGGCCGGCTTCGCCCCAGGAGGTGCCGTCCTGGTTTGCACAGCATCCTTCCATCTCTGCACAGGGGAGGGAAGTAAACAAGGAGCTGTGAGTCCCTCCCCAAACCAGCATTACTGCCAACGAGCCCCACTGGGGGACGCCGAGGGGCAGAGAAGCAGTAGATTGCTCGGCGACACACAGGAAGCCAGAGGCAGGAACAGAACCCAGGTCTCCGGAGTCTCCTGCCACGTCCTACCCATTGGGTCATGCTGCCTCCATCACCTGCCTTCTCTCTGCAGGGGACTGCACCTGCTCACTGCAGGATTCTCACACTTTCCTCTGAAGCATCTGGTGCTGGGCACCCGCAGAGACAGAATGCTGGTCAAGATGGACCTTTGCTCTGATCCTATCTGGATATTCATTTGCTCCTAGCTGCCATTTTAAAGCTTATCTGGTGTAGATTCTGTTCTGGTGGGTGGCAAACCATACAATCCTCCTCCCCCGCTTTTTCTTGTTCCTTTCTAGAAGCGTTGCGGTCGCCCACTCACGAGAGCCCATCACCGCAGTGTCTAGGAGCCAGACTACACCGTCCAAGTGCCACCCATGGTTTCCCTGCTCCTTTGTGGAGTGTTTCTTGCACACGTGGGACGGGTATTGAGGGAGGGGGCTGGGAAAGATGGGCACCATAGGCCGGCGTGTGGGAAAGCAGCTTCTGGCTTTGGTTGTCTCCAGTTTTGAGTGCCAGCATGTCAGCCCAAATCCCCCCTGCCACCACCGCATGCATCCCAGCAGCATGGCCGCCATCTTGGAGACCTCCTTGGAATGGTGGAATCTCCCTCCAGGGACCGTCAACATCGCTCGGTCACCTCTAGGGGTCACTATCTGGTAACACAAGCTCCTCCCCCCAACAGGGTCTGTCCCCATAGGGAAGGGCTCGCTAGGGGGGGCAGATCAAGGCCTAGGGCTTTGCCACTGGGCCCCTGTAACTGCTCAGATTTCGTAGCCTGCACAGGACCCATTGCACCCCGAGCCTCCCGTCCAGTCAGCATGTCACGAAGGTGTGTTTCGGCCAATCACGGCCTAGGAATAGCAAAGCAGGAGTTTTATTCCTGCGAAGCTTGTATTCCAACCAATCCTGTTGCACCTTTCTCCACAAGCTGCTCCTGCGATTGGTTATTCACTTCAAAGACCCGCCCTCAGTTAACCCCTTAGTTCCACTGGGACACGTGTTACATGGCCACCCCACCGCCAGCAGTGACCCCTGCTCAGCGACCATCCCTCTCTGCTCCCCCACCAGCTCCTCACCCTGGCTCTGTCTGTCCCACTCACACGCACTCCACCCCAACACGCTGCTCCAGCACCCCCGCCCGCCTCTCTTCCCAGCTGCCACTTCCCTCCCCTCACAACCTGAAACAACACAGGGCTGAAGGGGCCAAGCGGCATCCCTGCCAAGCACCAGGCTGGCAATGGGCCAAATTCAAACTTCTGTTGGCTTCAATGCAGTTACACCAGTTCACCCGGCTCTGCATGGGACTCGTGCCCCTTAGCCGAGCCCTTGATCTGCGCGTCAAGGGGAAAACGGAGTGACGGCAGCAACACAGTCCTGCAGAGTGTGAACGACAACACAAGTCCTTGCTCCTCCTTCTCCGAGGAGCCCAGCACCCCTGCCAGCCTAGCCCAGCGACCCTTCCCCTGCAGACACACCCAGCTGCCCTCCTGGAGTGGGGCTGAGCAGAGACTGGCTGCTCTGGCGAGCGCTGTGATGTCACAAGCAGAGGACTGTGACATCAGGCAGGGCGCAAATGAGACCTATCAAGACACAGATCAGAGAATTATTTGGCCCAATATTATTGAGACTTTATTTCCCATACAAGACCACAGCTGTTTGGCACGGCCCCGCCTTGCTGCAGAACTGGACTCCAGCAGTGAAGCTTTCATTTAAAAAATCAGTTCTGATTGCCAAGAAAACCTTCCAAACATGACCCAAGTGTGACAGGTGCAACTGAGCCTGCCTGAGTCTGCAGAGAGCCTGACACAAGAGCACCAGGAGGTGTGAACTGCCCTAGTTCCTCATGTGGATTTAAATGATCACTTCATTAACTAGTTCACTGCTGATTGTTTTAGCAAAACCAGCTTTCTGATGCAATAACCACAACATCCCCAACTGGCTCCCACACCGATACCTTCCCTGACCCCACGCCCCCTCCTTCGCTGCCAGAACCTCCCTCCCCCAACAAAGTTGATGATGCAGTTATGTGTTTTCAGTTCAAAATCTTGCAGCGTGCTCAGAATTCAAGATTAGAGGGCAGTTTGAAACAAACTGAATTAGAAAACGTATTAAACTGCAGGGGGGCTGCACTCCTGAGAGCTTCATTTCAGATTTCAGATTTAATTCACTAGAAACCTCAGTTGCTTTGTTTATCAGAGGCTTGCAGCAAAACTCCCACTCTGTGAATCAGAGGATGGCAGAGTCCACACGTCTTGTGGGAGGATTGCGACTCCGCACACGGGGCCTGGCTGGTGGAGAAGGCAGAACTGCTTCTGGTGAAATGACCCCAGAGCTCAGAGCAAAAGCCTGACCCCTTGCTGAGACTGGAAAACCTTCCCCAGGCCAATTCCTTGTCACTTTGCAGCAAACCCTGGACCTGCCTGACTCCAGCGGGGACTGGAAGTAGCAAGATACAATGCGACAGGCTGTTTGGGCGACATTAGGGCCTGAAACAAAGCAGGAATCTTACCAGAAAGCCCGTCCTGAGATGGGCACAGCCCAGCTCTGCAGCTCCAAGGGGAGGGGTTTGGGGAAGCACCTGTATTTCTGAGCTGTCTCTGAACAGAGCCTCTGGGCTTCCCCATCAACAGCTGCTCTCTAGCCAGCTCCCCCTCGCTGGGGGGTTTGCCCCTCCACAAAACACACCAGGGACAAGCTCGTCCCATCATTCGCTCACCCTGTCCAGTGCCCTGAGTCTGACCCTTTGGCCTTCACTCCCATCCCGTTTTTACATCTCTTGCCCCAAGTTCTCTGCTGCTTTCTGGCCTCATGGCCCCTCTCCCCACTTTAGCCCATTGCTCACTCACCTGCTGTCCAGGAGGCCTTGGGGGAGCATTCCAAGGAGGTGTCTCCATTCATGCGACCACCTGCGACTCCTGCACCAGGGCCCTGCCACAGCAGAAGGGAAAGAAACAGATAAAGGAGCAGCTGCAGGCTACACGTGTCCCTCGCCTGCTTACGCAGCGTCCAGAACAGCGTAAAACAAACCCATTTGGCACAGATCCACCACACGACAGAGACTGCACCTGGGGCTGATGATGGGAGATGTCTGTCCAGACAGAGACGCTGGCCATCAGGTCCCCTGGCAGGCACCACCTCACACCAGCCAGGTGGCCGTGACCCAGGCAGGCACCACCCCATCCCAGCCAGGTGGCCAGGTCCCCTGGCAGGCACCACCTCACACCAGCCAGGTGGCCGTGTCCCAGGCAGGCAGCTCACACACTAGCTGGGCAGCCGAGTCCCAGGCAGGCACCACCCAATGCCAGCCAGGTAGCCAGGTCCCCTGGCAGGCACCACCCCATCCCAGCCAGGTGGCCAGGTCCCCTCACAGGCACCACACCACACCAGCTGGGCGGCCAGGTCCCCTGGCAGGGACCACTTCACACCAGCTGAGCAGCCTGGTCCCCAGGCAGACCCCACCCCATGCCAGCCAGGTGGCCAGGTCCACTGGAAGGCACCAGCCCACACCAGCCAGCTGCCTGGGTGGTTGGTGCATAAGCTGAATCCTGAGACCAATCCTCCAGACCTGCCACATTTCAGACGCCTCCTCTGACCCACAGCAGTGGCCCCTTCCTCAGGGCTTCCCCCAGCCCCTCCCACGCACCAGCAGCTGGCTGAGCTGAGCGTCGATGGAGTCCAGTAGGGAATCGCATTGGTCCTTTGCCCGGGCGCCTGCAGTCTCAGGACAGGACGGCGGCTCCGCTGTCTCCAGATCTGCAGGGGTGGCAGCTTCTGGTCAGTACCCACATACCCAGCAGGCCAGACAGAGACAAGCCTTGCAGCCCCGCGGCTTTAATCTCCACCTGTCCTGCAGAGAGCTCACGCCATGGCCTCCGCCCCCCCGAGCAGGGGAGCTCTTAGTGCTGCCTCTGTCTAGGTGCTTCCACATTTCCAGCTCCTGGGGCAGGTTTTCCTAATAACCAGAGCAGAGCGAACCAGAGATCGGCATGTATCTGCATGTTCTGCACATGTCTGTGCGTGTGTGTCTGTGCGTGTGTGCGCATGCGCCTGCAGAATCAGGCTAGGAGCCACACAACTGGAAACCCGACGAAGTGGGCATTCACCCACGAAAGCTCATGCTCCAAAATGTCTGTTAGCCTATAAGGTGCCACAGGACTCTTTACAACTGGAAAGTAAATCTAAGAGGCTAAAGGCTTTTCAGTGAGATGTGGGTACGTGATGTCTCCAGCAGGCAGCCTGCAGCTCTGCATTAGCATTACAAGGTTTTCATACAAGCCATGTTAGGCCAGCCCATGGAGCAGGAAATCCTGTAGGCTCCCTGATTGGTCTTCCCGAGCAGACGGAGTTTTCTTTACTTGTTTATAGGACTCCTGCTAGCCTGGGATTTGAACATTTCCGACTGTATGCAGACACTGCCAGACCTTCCCTTCCAGCACATCCCTTTCTCAGTGCCCTCGGCTTCCCTCTCTCTGCGTCGGCTCAGCCGTAAGTTGCTGGGAAGGGCGTTGCCTTCTGCTGCACAGGCAGCAGGGGTGGCTCACACACTGCGATTTGATGGGATCACACCAAACCCATGAGGGGTAGAAATGCGCTGGTCTGTGGTGATAAGGCATGAAAAAAGCAGCAGGACTCCTGGGTTCTACTCCCAGTTCTCTCACTACATAGGGGATGACAAGAGCATTTCCCCCCTTCCCAGAGCAGCGTGCGGGCTGATGGATTAAAGGGCAGACACACGTCGTCAGATGAAACGCACAGGAGGCTGTGCTGAGCCAATGGGCTGGAGTCACTGATCTCCTGCCAGTCCCCCAGACTGTGAGTGTGGGTGTGGGTGTGTACACACCTCTCCCTCCCAGCGGGCCATGCAACATGCCGTGCGGCTCCAGCTCTGAGATGCCGTCTCGCTGCCTCTGCTCACGGGCTGATACGGAGACCGTCAGCTCCTCTGCCCCGCTACAGCAGCCAAAGAGACGCAGCAGTGGGTGGCATGTTATAAGGAGTCACCAACGAAATGCCGTGACCTGATGTGAAATCCCTCGGGGAGACTCGGGGGTGGGGGCTGCCAGACAGGTGTTTGCACGTGTATAATCATAGAATCATAGAATTCAAGATCAGAAGGGACCATTATGATCATCTAGTCTGACCTCCTGCAAGATGCAGGCCACATAAGCCGATCCACCCACTCCTTAAGCAAGCGACCCCTGCCCCATGCTTTGGAGGAAAGCGAAAAACCTCCAGGGCCACTGCCAATCTACCCTGGAGGAAAATTCCTTCCCGACCCCAAATATGGCGGTCAGCTGAACCCCGAGCATGCGGGCAAGACTCTCCAGCCATACCCTCTGGAAAAAGGCTAACAATATCCTATCATTGACCCATTGTACTAATTACCAGTGTGGCACTTAATTGACCTATTGACTAAACCCGTTATCCTATCATACCATCTCCTCCATAAACTTATCTAGCTTAATCTTAAAGTCATGGAGGTCCTTCGCCCCCACTGTTTCCTTCGGAAGGCTGTTCCAGAATTGCACTCCTCTGATGGTTAGAAACCTTCGTCTAATTTCAAGCCTAAATTTCCTGACTGACAATTTATATCCGTTTGTCCTCGTGTCCACATTAGCACTGAGCTGAAATAATTCCTCTCCTTCCCTGGTATTTATCCCTCTGATATATTTAAAGAGTGCAATCATATCTCCTCTTATCCTTCTTTTGGTTAAGGAAAACAAACCGAGCTCCTCAAGTCTCCTTTCATACGACAGGCTTTCCATTCCTCGGATCATTCTAGTGGCCCTTCTTTGTACCCGTTCCAGTTTGAATTCATCCTTCTTAAACATGGGAGACCAAAACTGCACACAATACTCCAAATGAGGTCTTACCAACGCCTTATATAACGGGACTAGCACCTCCTTATCCCTACTAGAAATACCTCGCCTAATGCATCCCAAGACCGCATTAGCTTTTTTAACGGCCACATCACATTGCCTACTCATAGTCATCCTACGATCAACCAGGACTCCTAGGTCCTTCTCCTCCTCCATTACTTCCAACTGGTGCGTCCCCAGCTTATAACTAAAGTTCTTGTTAGTCATCCCTAAATGCATAACTTTACACACATAATTTTAGCCCTGTGTTTGTGTGCACTTGGAGATGAGCTCTGTGTGCGTGTGCGCGTGTCCACGTGCACGTGTGAGCTCTGTGCATGTGTGTTCACATCTGTGTGTGTGTGTGCACTGAGAGGCGAGCTGTGGTTGTGATGTCAACTGTAATACAATCAAATGAATTCCAAACCCCACCCCTTTCTTTGTGCACCCTCGGCTGTGGCACGTGGCCACGTGCCCGCTGTGCTCTGCTCTCGGCTGGGTGCTCTGGGAGGGGAGCTCGCTCAGCCGTGTCCGAGCTGGGCTGAGGGTTTCAGGCTCTGGGGCTGCTCCCCTGGCACCTTCCACCATCCTCTGAATTCGCTTAAGGAAACAGAGTTAACTGGAGCTGGAAACGTCCATGCCCCGGGCGTCACCCCCCACCATTGACTGGCCATTGAGCAGGGCAGCACCCCTGGCTGGGCACTACCGGGTGTGCGGGAGCTCTGTGCTGGCACAAGGAAGATGTAAATCCCCACCCGCTGGCCACGCCCTTACCGGATTTGGTGCCATCCTCCTCCTCCTCCTCCAGGGTGGCTCGGCCCCCTTCCAGCTCCATGTCGGTCACGCTGCCTGGTCCTGGAACACAAAAGCGCAGCAGCAAGTGGGTCACTTTCCCTCCGTGCTGCCCTGGGGCAAGTGTCTCTGGGGACCTTCCTGCCGCAGCTCACGCAGCTCACTCCTGCCACTGCTGAGAGCAGCCTGATGCTCTGCAGTGACCAGACTCAGTGCACGTGGGCATGTCGCCCTCTATTGGCCACCAAGGGCACATGCCAGCCTGCTGCTAACTCCCACCTGCAGAAGTTCCCCCGAGCTCCTGTGTTAGATGCTTGTGTTTGGTGCAGAAGCTCCTGAGTTCACTGCCTGTGACAGCCACAACCAGGGCCAACGAGAAGCAGGGGGAAGCTGGTACAAATTTCCAGGGCCTGGTGGTCCGGAAGGGGGCCTGGGGCCCGGCTTCCCCAGCTTCGTTGGCCCTGTTTAGCCAGTCCATCCTTGCTGGGGGGCCTGACATTTTTTTTTCACCAGGGCCGGAACCTGCTCTCGACGGCCCTGGCCATGACTGTCAGTACGGATACGGCTCCAGTCGCCCAGCTATGACCTGGGACATTCCAGCTGCCTCTTTCCCAAGACCGGAGGCACAGGAGCCAGAAAAGGGTCACATGCAGCAGGTGGCAACGTCAGAGGAAATCATTCAAATGCAGGCTTAAGTTCTCAAGAGGAACCAGCAATTGGGGGCTCAACCAGAGACACCTCAAAGGGGGGTGGAGTTTCACTGAGCGCAGGCTCAGCACTTCCTGGAACTCATGCCTGTGTGGGGTGGCACACGCTGGGCCCCAAAAACCAATGGTCTCTTTTGAACACTTAGGCCATAGCAAACTGAACTAGGACTGCGCAGCGCTGCCCTCTGCTGTACGGACTCAGAACTGTTCACTTGTGTGTCACAGCTCCCGAGACGGGTAACAGCTAAGGGAGAGTCTCCCCTAGCAGCCCCCCAAATTATGAGATTGATTTACAACAGTCATTGTGTGCTTGAAGGGGCATGTCTGTTTATTTGCCTTTTACGGACATTTTCAGTTTTTTCTCTGTCATCAGAAAGGCAAGAAACTGACGTCTTTAAATGAAAGATGAAATTTTCACATCATCACCTGACTCCGGGAGCTGGGGCTTTAAGGAAAACACACGTATTGTGAAAACTGAGAGTTAGTGACACTGCAGACAGCCTGTCTGCTAGGCAGGGAACGAGGTCTCCACACGCAGTGCCAGCTTCTCACCCGCCCTGCCAGCCCAGACTGTTCCCACTCACTGAACGCCAACAGGCTTCTCAGCGTCAGTATCTCCAGGGCACACGTGGCTGGGCAGGGAGATCTGCCCAGACCTGCCCTGCCCGACAGTGCAGCTCATCCAGCATCTCAGCCTGGCAGAGGCTTCGTCCCAGACTCAAGCGTCCCTGGAGCTAGGTGCTAACTCAGCAGTGGCACCGTGGGCCAGGGTGGAGGGGAGCAGAACCTGGTGACAGTGTGTCTCTGGCATGCTGCCCGAACAGGCCCCTGTGCAGAGATGCCAAGGAGCAGGAGGCAGCAGGGTGCAGAACTCATCCCATGGCTGGGTTTGGGAAACACACGGTGCTGGGGGAGGGTTTCTAATGGTCACTGCACACGGGGCAGGTGGACTCAGCCCGTCATCGAGGGCTGCCCAGGACACGTTATGGGGCCCTGTTAGCACAGCAGCTGCAACCCCTTTAGCAGTGGAGACTGATGGGCACTGGGGAGGAAAGCGCAGGCCGGGAGGAAGCCAGTAGCCTCCGGACATGGAGCCGGTAACTGTCCATGTCCAACCAGCAGAAGGGGGCTGGAGAGCCCTCCTAGGAGGCAGGGCTGGGGCAGGTGCACCGCCCAACAGGCAGACACACAGGGCCAGATACCACCATGTAAATGGGCAGAGCTCCACTGACATCCCCGGAGCTGCACCAATCCCACCTGCACAGGTCGGCCCAGCGCTGTTTTGGCTCCGGGGTCAGTAACAACTCTCCATTTTGGTAGCAGGAATGAGACAGGTCAGCGAATTTATACCCACACAGCTCTCCTGGTGCCCCTCAGTCCTGACCCACAGCCCCCCCTGCTCTTCCAGTCCTGGGCTCCCCACACACAGCTCTCCTGGTGCCCCTCAGCCCTGACCCACAGCCCCCCCTGCTCTTCCAGTCCTGGGCTCCCCACACGCAGCTCTCCTGGTGCCCCTCAGTCCTGACCCACAGCCCCCCCTGCTCTTCCAGTCCTGGGCTCCCCACACGCAGCTCTCCTGGTGCCCCTCAGTCCTGACCCACAGCCCCCCGCTCTTCCAGTCCGGGGCTCCCCACACACAGCTCTGCCAGTACCCCTCAGTCCTGACCCAGAGCCCCCCCCCCACTCTTCCAGTCCTGGGCTCCCCACACTCAGTTCGGCCAGTGCCCCTCAGTCCTGACCCACAGCCCCCCTTGCTCTTCCAGTCCTGGGCTCCCCACACACAGCTCTCCTGGTGCCCCTCAGCCCTGACCCACAGCCCCCCGCGCTTCCAGTCCTGGGCTCCCCACACACAGCTCTCCTGGTGCCCCTCAGCCCTGACCCACAGCCCCCCGCTCTTCCAGTCCTGGGTTCCCCACACACAGCTCTCCTGGTGTCCCTCAGACCTGACCCACAGCCCCACCCCACCCCCAGCTCTCCTGGTGTCCTTCAGACCTGACCAACAGACCCCCGATATTCCAGACCTGCCCCCCCAGCTCTGCCGATGCTCCTCAGTTCTGCCCTGCAGCCCCCCTGCTATGTCAGATTTGGGCTCCCATGCACACAGCTCTGCTGATGCCCTGAATTCCCACCTTGCAGCTCCCTCCCGCACACTAAGTCAGACCTGGGGGTCCCTCTCCCTGCTAATGCCCTTCAATCCCTCCCACAGCCCCTTCCTGCCACACCCCCAGAGGTGTGTCCCTTCCTCGCCCCCCTCTGCCAATGCCCCTCAATTCCAATTCACAGCCACCTCCGCTATGCCAGCCTGATGCTCCCCCAGCACTGAGCTCTTCCGATGCACTTAGCACCAGCGTTCAGAGGTACGAAACAAGTGCACTAAACGTGGATTCAGGTGAGCCTGTGCAGCTGCTAATCACCAATCTGTTTGCTCAGGGCAGCGCCACAACCCTGCACTTCCGAGACTCCCTCGTTCGAGGCACATTCCATGGAAACAAGTATCAGAGGGGTAGCCGTGTTAGTCTGGATCTGTAAAAGCGGCAAAGAATCCTGTGGCACCTTATAGACTAACAGAAGTTTTGGAGCATGAGCTTTCGTGGGTGAATACCCACTTCGTCGGATGCATGTGAGGTGCCACAGGACTCTTTGCTGCTATTCCATGGAAAGCGTGTGGTGACAGCTAACATGCAAATGCTCAGTGTCCACCTGAGGACTGTCACCTGATGTCCCCAAAAGAAAGACCCAGGGACCGGTCCTTATGTGCAGTAACGCCCTGCGGGCCTATGGCTGGGGCAGCCCTGGTGCTGTGTCTCCTGGCTCACCCACTGAGTGGGATGTTCAGGAGAATTAACTCTGCTCCCAGACACAGCAGAGCGTCTGAATGTCCCAGCTCTACATGTTGCACAAATCTCACAAAGTTCCAAAAGCATCAGAAAGTCTGACTCTTAGTACGAGAGTGTTCCCTCCGCTCCAGTCTGGCCACTGAGAGATGTGACGCTGGCAGACCAGGTGCCAGCTCTTGCCAAGGCTTTAGGCCTCAGCTGAGCACTGGCAAATTCATTGCTGGAAAGCAGTCTGGTTCCCCTGCGTGTTAGTATGATGGAGATGGGTACTGGACTTACAACAATGTGTTAAGACGTTGTGAAATGCTTGTAAGTTGCTGCAGGCATTAATCTCCCGGATCATTTCTTTAACACGTGCTAGAAGGTAATATTTAAGTTTTTGCTTTGTAACTGTAAAGATTGTTTGCTCTGACACTGAAAACCCAGGCAGGAGGGATTGTCTCCTGCTCATCAAGAAGACCTATCAAAACTAAACGCAATACAAAGCCTTTAATTGCCCCTGCAGAAAGAGGCTACGTGCAAAAAGGACTCATCCCATCAGCATGAATTCTGTAAGCTGACAAGAAAATTTTACAGCTTTTGCTGTTTGGACTCTCACAGGGTCAGAGCTACAAAACAGAAGCAGAGAGCCCCAGTTGTACCTTGGGTTGGCCCTAAAAGACATTCAGGACTGACGGATTACTACAACCTGCCACCTTTTGAAACAACAGACTTGTGTGTATGTGTTACCTGCTTTAACTTTGTGACAACTCTCATGTCTTTTCTTAGTTAATAAAGCCTTAGCTGGTTTACTATAGGATTGGCTACATGTGTTGTCTTTGGTGTGAGATCTGAGGTATCATCTGACCTGGGGTAAGCAGATGGTTTCTTGGACTGGAAACAACCTGAATATGTTGTGACCTTTGGAGTATAGCAACTATCTATCACTAAGTCCAGCTTGCCTGGGAGGCAGATAGACTGGAACGCCCACGGGGACTGTCTGTGACCCCGGGGTAAGGCTGTTACAGCACTTTGGGAGTTCACACTTGTTAGTGGGCTGGTGAAATCTAACTATAGAACATACGGCCAGTGTGGGGGGTCTACCCCGCTCCTTGTCAGTCTGCCCCGAGGTTGGCACTCACGGTCGTGAACCACTCCAGACAGCCTGACAAGTGAGTTCTTACGCTGTCAGGTAGCAGGGGAGTTGGAAATGCTGCAAGATTGGCTTCTCTCACAGAAGTGAAGCTGAGAGGCGTGTCCGGGGGCTACACTCTCACAAAGATGCTGAGCTCTGTGGAGTCTCGTTAGCAGTCGGCATGTCCGTCGTGCTGGCGGAGCGTGCTGCACTGGCAGCGATGGAGCCCACCGAGGGCAGAACTGGCAGCATATGGGCAGCAGCAACGCAACCTTCCGCCACCTTGCTCTGCCGGCGAGCATCAGCCTGTGCTAGGGTCAGACTAGGGGAGCGGGGAGCCCAGCCAGCCCTCGGCCTCTCTGCTGAGGCTGCCAGCAAGAGGAGCCGTTTGCATGGATGGTTCCTGGGATGGGGACAGCAAGGAGCTGGACTGAGACCCACCATATGGCATGAATGGTAACAGCATTGGCTACTGCCGGCCCTAGGCTGGATCTGAACCAGGGCCCTGGGGATTAAAGACTCCGCCCCCCCTCTCAGTCTCATCCCTACAGACAGACTCTGATGGGAGCTGGGGACCATTAACTGCTGCTGTTACCTTGGCGCTGGCTTATGGGCTAATTGGAGTGAGCTCGGCATTCGGGGTGCACATGTTGAGCAGACACCTCCATTACTGAGCAGATTTCTGTCCTTCCCGCCAGTGACTCCAGTCAGTCTCTGCTCTTTGATTCGTCACCCTGCAGTTTTCATGGAGCTCTTAATATTAGGTACAATTTGCCTTTGTCCTCCCAGTAGAGTGACCAGATGTCCCGGTATCAGGGGCTTTGTCTTATATAGGACCCTATTGCCCCCACCCCGCTCCAGATTTCTCACACTTGCTATCTGGATCTGGGCACCCTACCCCCCAGACAGAGGAATATTCAGGACAGGAACTGACTCCTCTTAGCATATGAGAGTTGCTATAAGATCATCCAAACCTCCCCAGTTACACTCTGTAGGCTCCGTATTCAGGAGAGAGACCATTCCAGTTCAGCACATTCACCAGTTCTAACTGATGAGCCGTGGGGAGAGGCTGGCCCAGGCTGTAGGGTGACCAGACGTCCCGATTTTATCGGGACTGTCCCGATATTTGCTTGTTTGTCCCGCGTCCCGACCAATGTTAGGTCGGGACACTGGACAAACAAGCAAAGGCTCCGGAGCCTGGAAGGGCTCGCGCCCTTCCCCGCCCCGACTCCGCCCCCTCCTTCTCCAATTGGATCCCTCCCCAAATCCCCGCCTCTTGCCAAGCAAACCATGCCCAGGAGACGCAGGGGAACACGGGGCCGGGGTGAGTGTGAGTCCGGCCTGGCCCCGAGCAGGCAGGACTCGGGCGCGGTACCTGGAGGGAGAGTAGGGGGTGGCCTGCGGGGCCAGGCGGTGGCTGTTCTCCCCACCTGAGCAGCGGGACGTGGGAGCAGCCGCTGCTGCAGCTCCCACATCCGCGGGAGGAGGAAGCGGCCAAGCATGTGGCGCCCGGGCCTGAACCCCCCGAGCCCGGGCCTGCTGCGGGGACCCAGCAGCACACACGCTGCGCTCAGCCCCTGGCCAGTCGCGTCCGGGCTGGCTGCCCAGCTGGTGCAATCCCGCGGCGGAGGCATCGGCAGCCCAGTCCCGTTCATTCCCCTGTGGGACCCGAGCGGGATGGGGGGGCTGGGGCCTGCTGCCCCCACTCCGAGGCCGCCCGCGGGATTGCACCAGCTGGGCAGCCAGCCCAGACGCGACTGGCCAGGGGCTGGACGCGCGCTGTGTGCGCGCTGGGTCCCCGCAGCAGGCCCGGGCTCGGGGGGTTTGTGGGCGCCAGAGCCGCAGCTGCCGAGCTTGGCCAGCGGCCGCTTCCTCCCCCCGCGGATGTGGGAGCTGCAGCAGCGGCTGCTCTCAAGTCCCGCTGCCCAGGTGGGGAGAACAGCCGCCGCCGCCTGGCCCTGCAGGCCACCCCGTACTCTCCCTACAGGTACCGCGCCTGAGTCCTGCCTGCTCGGGGCCAGGCCGGACTCACACTCACCCTGGCCCCGCGCTCCCCTGAGTCTCCCGGGCCTCCCTCCAGCGCTTGCGGAGGGAGGAGGAATCGGGGGTGGGGGATTTATTTATTTTTTGCTCTGCCGCCATTTTTTCCCCCTCTGCCCCCGCCCCCCCCCCCCGCGTCCCGATATTTGACCTGGGTGATCTGGTCACCCTAGGCCCAGGGGCCAGTTCCAAGGCAAATACATTTGAAGGTCTCCGTACACAGTGCTGTGATCACGCAGCAGTTCCCAGTCCTGCTGCAAAAGGCCAAGGATGTGCGAGAGAGGACAACCAAAGATCTGTTTGTGGACTATGCTTGACAGCGCCTGCTCCTGTCGTATGGTGGTCAACCATCGATCCCGCTGCTTCTGCCCCCACAGGGAGAATCCACATTTCTTGCTCTGCTTTCACCCTTGAGTGGCCAATTGCCCAGCAATGGGGCTGGGGTCCTGCAACTGCTAAGAACCAGGCCAATGCAAGAGCTCCTGCCCCTGGTGAGCGCACCGAGAGAGGCTCAACCCAAGTGCCCGTACCTCCCTCATGTACACTGCGAACGGGACGGAGGATAGCACTCCAAAGGCAGATCCGCACACAGGCATCATGGAAGCAGCCAACCACACACATGCAGGGGTGGTGAGGTACCCACAACCCTCTGTGGGAGGAATGGAGCCAGGGGACCCAAGCTTTGCCCAACCTGGAGCCATCCCGGCACCTCAGCAGGTACCTGGGAATTGGGAACACTCGTGTGGCTGTAAATGGTGCCTGCGTCCTGCAGGGACGGGTGGTGAAAGAGGGACAGAATGAGAACCGGAGCGGGTGTGCCATCCACCCTAGAGCAAAGTGAGTGCTCAGTGGGTGTATCAGCATGGGGGGGGGGGTAATTTAGTGGCATGTTACATCCCTTCTGCACACAGGCAGAGGGGTCACCAGGCTATGGGCTGGCTGGGGAGAAGTGGGCCCCTAGAGAGAGACCCAGAGGTTCATGCTGCCCTCGCTAATGAAGGTCGCTTGGCTGGCAAGGGAGCATTGCATCATTGCATACTGGGACCAGTCCCCTCCCCATCTCACACGGGGCAGCACAGACTCTTATGTGGGTGCTGGGCTCCCCAGGGTGAGGGCACCCAGCTGAGGGGCCCCATCAAGGCTCCAGGTCCCAGGACAGTGGGTGCTCCCAGGGGTCCTGGCCCAGGGCTGGGGCTCCGGGGTCGGGGGAGATGCTCCCAGGGGGCCCGGCCCAGGGCTGGAGCTCCGGGGTCGGGGGAGATGCTCCCAGGGGGCCCGGCCCAGGGCTGGAGCTCCGGGGTCGGGGGAGATGCTCCCAGGGGGCCTGGCCCAGGGCTGGGGCTCCGGGGTCGGGAGGGCTGGGGCTCCGGGGTCGGGGGAGATGCTCCCAGGGGGCCCGGCCCAGGGCTGGGGCTCCGGGGTCGGGGGAGATGCTCCCAGGGGGCCCGGCCCAGGGCTGGGGCTCCGGGGTCGGGGGAGATGCTCCCAGGGGGCCCGGCCCAGGGCTGGAGCTCCGGGGTCGGGGGAGATGCTCCCAGGGGGCCCGGCCCAGGGCAGGTCTCCGGGTCCCGGGTGGGCGGGTGCACCCCCCAGGTGTGCGGGGAGCGGGGCCCTGCTCGGGCTCCTGCCCCAGATGCCCCGGGTCCGATCCAGCCCCTGCAGCGGGGAGGGTCTGACTCACCTGCCGGGCAGGGGGGCTGGCTCCGGGGCAAGCGGCTCCGCAGGGACCGGACCCGGCCAGGCGCTTCGGAGCGACTCTGGAACGCCCCGGCCGGGGTCGCGTAGCAACCGTGGAACGCAGCGGCCCCTCCGCGTTCTCATTGGTGGGCGTGTGTAGCCGCTGCCTAGCGACGGCGCGAGGCGGAAATTTACAAGAGGCGGCGGGAAGCCAAGCGGGCCGGGGAGCGGTGGCTGGAGCGTCCCAAACCGGGATCCCGCGTCCTCCTCAGCCCCGCCGCCGGGGCACTGCAGACCCTCCCCTACCGGGGCTCTTCTCTTCCCCACCCCACCCCAAGCCAGCCCCCCGGACAGCGCGGGGGACCAGTCCGGCCCATGGCACCTACTGGGGCCCTGACTGCAGGGAACCCCAAGGCCCAGGGGGTAGGATCCTGCCCTGCATAAAAACCAGAGTCAAACCCTGGCTCACCAGCCCGTGGGCAGGGAATAGACCCAGCATCAGCGAGGAAGAACCAACCCCCCAGGAGGGGCCTAGCCCATGTTTGTTCAGGGTCTGCTGCCCCGAGCTCAGCCCTAGGGTGACCAGACAGCAAGTGTGAAAAATCAGGACAGGGGCTGGGGAGTAATAGGAGCCTATATAAGAAAAAGACCCAAAAATCGGGACATCTGGTCACCCTACTCAGCCCTGAACTCCACACACAAGAAAACGAAGTCCCTGGCCCAAGGAGCTTCCAAGTCTAACCAGCCACCAACAGCAGGGCCCAAATGTATACGACAGGCCCAAGGCACAAACCTTAACCAGAGCAGAGGTTTTAAAAACAGGTATTATCTGTCTTGTAATACTCTGTTCCTTGGGCATTGGGAAACTACCAGTGCTGTAACATCTGTGACTGTGGGAAACTTTTGTAATGTTTTGTATGAATCTTGTGCATGCCTCAGTTTCCCCTATGTGGTGCCTGGTTAACTGGGTGGTGGGAAAAGGTTGTTTACTATTTGCAGCGACCCAGTGATACCGGCGTGACTGACAATTGGCTGACTGGGGCCTGGAGCCCATGCCCATGGAGAGCTCGAAAAAGGCAATGTGGCCACTTCAATTGCCCGGATGTTTGGTACCTAGCAACTAATGACCATGGGGGTGGCTCCTCCACAGGAAGCCAGCTGGGTGTGGCCTGCTGGAGAACAAAGGGCTAGTGAGGATGGCTAGGTGACGAGGCAGGGGCAGCTCCAGGCCCCAGCACGCCAAGCGCGTGCTTGGGGCAGCAAGCCGCGGGGGGCGCTCTGTCGGTCGCTGCGAGGGCGGCAGGCAGGCTGCCTTCGGCGGCTTGCCTGCGGAGGGTCCGCTGGTCCCACGGCTTCGGCGGGAGGTCCACCGAAGCCGCGGGACCAGTGGACCCTCTGCAGGCACGCCACCGAAGGCAGCCTGCCTGCCGTGCTTGGGGCGGCAAAATCCCTAGAGCTGCCCCTGTGACGAGGTTTGCCCTGGAACAAGAACAAAGGACAGAGGAGGGATCAGGTGGGCTTGTTAAGTGTTGAGCTGCTAGAAGTGGGAGAGAATTCTCTGGACTGGGATTCAAGAGGGGGGTCTGAGAGGGCTCTGGGCTCAGGACTCACCCAGATGGACTTTGCTGTAACCTTTCATTCTCTATTAACTAAGGACGTTCTATGCTGTGTTCTAGACATCTAATAAACCCTTCTGTTCGTACAACGCCAGCGCAGAGTCACTCCAGATTAAGGAATTTGGGGGTGCAAGGCTCCCTTTGGGAGTGAAGTCTCCCCCAGGTGTCCAGTCCAGGTGGATTTGCTGAGGGGAGCTCACGGCATGAGGCAGGGGTGCTGAAGGCTCCAAAGTTGGGTCCCAGGAGGCGGTGAAGCCAAGGGGCGAGAGTGTGTGCCCTAAGGGGGTTGACGCACTGAAGGGGGCCCTCCCAGGGGCTGCTCCAGAGCTGTGCGAGAGCACCACATCTGTGGATCCGTGACAACATCAAAGTGCAGTTCTGCTGTCAGCTGCAATCGCAGAATGGCATCGATTCCAAGGTCAGCAAGGGCCTGGCCTCCTGTGTAACAGGCCATGGAATTTCCCTGAAACAATTCCTGTTGGAAATGGGACATGATCACTGCTCATATCTGCTGCTTCACGGGCTGGCTCAAATAAGCTCGTTTCATGAGGAAAAAGACTTTTCCCGAGTAACAGCCTTGAGGTCAGAGAGTCACATTGGGCTCGTTCGGGTTGGGACATCATCATCAGCAAGAACGCTGCTGGGATCTGTGCTTAGTTAATAGTTCTGTTGCTGATGCATGAGCCACAGTAGAATCAGTCTCCTCCTTTCTCAGCCCCAGGCTCTGCTAAAAGGAGTAAAACACAGGGAAAATATTTTTGTCACTCCAGCCAGCAGATCTGACTCTGATACACACAATGAGCAGGTCGGAGGGGTAAGGACGGATGACCCACCTGACCAAGGGGGGAGGAGCATTTTCACCAACCCAGTGAGGAGGGCGTTAAACTAGGTTCAAGGGGGGCATGTGACAAAAGCCCAAAGGTGACCTTAACAGAGGGTTAGATGTTGCGGGGGTCAGACATGGAAAATTAGAATAGGGTCATTGGAGGAACAAGTGGGAAAATCTGTTCAACATCTTACTTGTTTATGCACAAATTCAAGGAGTATGTGGAATAAATAAGGAAGAACTGGAAGTATTAGTCCATAAGCTATATTATGACTTAACTGGCATCACAGGGGCTTGATTGGATAAATTTCATGTCTGGAATATTGATATAGAGGGATACAGCTCATTCAGGAAGGACCGGCAGGGTAAAAAGGGAGGAGTTGCATTATATATCAAGACTATATACGTGTGTTCTGAGGTCCAGAGCAGGTGAGAGGCACACCCCACAAAAGTCTCTGGGTAAAGATAAAAGGGAGAAAATAGGGTGATATGATGGGGGTCTACTATAGACCACCAAGTCAGGAAGGGGAGATGGATGAACAAATATCCAAAACACAAGACCTGGCGGTGGTGCGGGACTTGAACTACCCAGACATCTGTTGGAAAAGTAATATGAAAAACCACAACATTTCCAGTAAGCTCTTGGACTGTGTTGAGAATCACTTTGTTTCAGAAAGTGGAGGAAGTCACCCGGGGAACAGCTATTTTAAACCTGACTCTGACCAACAGGGAGGAATTGGTTGTAAATCTGAAGGTGGAAGACAATTTAAGTGGATGTGATCAGGAAATGGTAGATTTCATGATTCCAAGGAAAGGAAGGAGTGAGAGCAGAATAAGGACAAATGGATTTCAAAAAAGCCGACTTCCACAAACTCTTAGAAGTGGCAGGTAAGTAAGGTCCTCGAGGAAGAAAATCTAAGGGAGAAAGGAGTGCAGAGCTGGCACTTTCTCAGGCACTCTCTAGTAGGGTGACCAGATGTCTCGATTTTATAGGGACAGTCCCGATTTTTGGGTCTTTTTCTTATATAGGCTCCTATTATCCCCCAGCCCGTCCCGATTTTTCACACGTGCTGTCTGGTCACCCTACTCTCCAGTCAGGAAATGCAGTTAAGTCTGAAGGTGAAGTCTTGTTTGATTTTCTTGTCTTGTCTTCTCTCCAGATTCTTACGCCATGTCTGTCAGCATTTTATCTGAGCTTATCCTTTAAACGATGGTTATACCCCTGTTAATTATGTGTCGGCCAGTGCTAGAAATAACGTAATACAAGCAGGAATTTAATGTACCAATGGTGTAATTTAAAAAGCTCTAGAGGGGAGGCACTAACAAAATCTGATTAACAGGCAATGTCTCATTCAAGAAACCCCAGTTGAATTCAAACAAACCAAACATTTCCCCACCCGAGTCAGGGATCCTCTAGTGCACAAGGAGATGGTGGGGGCAGAGGCAGGTAGCAAATAAAGGGCCGGTGGCCATGCAAACGCCTTCAAAACAACAGTGTTAATGTGTCCCTTAGAAGTGGGCCACAGAGCCAGACATCCAGGGAGGAGCCCGTATGGCAAAGGCCCCATGGACTCTGATCGCAGTTGTGACTGTGGGACCCTGCAAGGTGGAAGAGAAAACACATGTGCTGAGGGAGAGGCCAATCCCATCTCTCTGCCCAAGCAGCACCTTGGCTGGAGCAGGCACCAGATGGGACCTGACCTTGCCGACTGCACAGAGGCAGCGGCTCTTAAGCCTGGGGACCTAAGAGGCTAAGGAAACAGGCCAGAGGCTCAGCCTCAAGCTGCCAAGTTTGTGGGGTTGTGCAGTGGCAGGCCTGGGGGATGCCAGGTGTCCAGGGTGATGCGCAGGGCACCAGGAGGGCTCCTGAGAGAAGTAGGGGTGGGGGCAGAGAGCAGAGCTAGCTGCCTGCAAAGGGGGAGACAGATCTATAATATCAAGCAAGAGCCTTAGCCACCAGGCGCCCTGCCCCTGCTGCTAGAGGGGACGGAGTCACTGGGTGTCTGGGAAATCCTCCTCCTGGGTCTCAGGCCCTGTAATGGGGGCAGGCGGTGCCCTGCAGAAGGGATACAGGCTGGGCTGGAGTCCTAGGCACCTGTTCAGCCCAAGTTGGTCAAGGCTGGTCCCTGCCGGGCTCTCCCAGGCCAGCTACGCCTTGGCACCCCTCAGCAAAGGCCTGCAGCTCTCCCGACTGTGGCTGGACCAGCCTCTAGATCAGGGGCCCTCCAACGCTTCCATAACACAAGCAGCAACCAGGAACTGTCTCACTGACTCCCCCATCCGTCTGCCATCACCTGGCCCCCCCCGACTCCCAGGGGCCTTTGCCTGGCGGGCCCCCCTCCACTTCCCATCACCACGACTTGAGGAGGACCAGGGAGGACAGGGCAATGGTGGGAACAAGGACAGGATTCAGAGGCATAGGCAGCCTGCTGCTTAGCAAATGGCTCCAAAGCTCCTTGAACCCGACACGTGGTCGTTGTTCAGTGTAAGGGAAAATGGAGCCAGTGACCCCGAGAGACCTGGGTGAACTAGCACAAGGAAACCTTCTGCCAGGGCTGGCACCACGTACATGCCAGTGCAGCTGCACTGGGGCTTGCTACCTCTGTGCCACCTCCCAGCACATCCCTTCAATGGCTGAGACACCCCCCATCTTGAAAGAGAAATCTGGGGTCCAACGTTCCTGGCTACTGCAGTGACATGCTCCTCAAACTCTCATCAGCTCCCAATCCCCACAGTAAGCACCCAGCCCCCCTAGATCATCTCCAGCCCACCCAGCTGCCCCTGCCCTGGGGGTGCCCACTGCCCCCCATGCCCCCAGCTTCACACAGAGCATTTCCCAAGCCCCAGGGGCAGCCCAGTGGAGTAAGTGACGACACTTCAGCATGATGCATTTTAAAACTCCTGAATCCAAGTTTTATTACTGTGTAGGAGAAGAGAGATCACACAATATATTGTTCCAAAGAATTACATTCAACAGCATTTACAGCAGAATGACATTAAAATCCTCTGGTGGGAAAACAGAAAGACCAGGACAGTGCTCAGATTAAGTGTTGTCACTAAATGAACTGTCAAGTGCAGTAGTTTGCTTTTAAACTTAGCTGTCCTACAAATGACTGGGTGTTTTGGGGTGTGTTCCCAATATTCCCCTGTCTAGTTCTGCTATTCTGTAGTGTCTGTGTATGAGGCGTCTACACAAATGCATTTACTGATCAGAAAGGACGAATGGCTGCTCCAGAGACCAGCAAAGCTGGGCATTTAGCTGCCAACACTTCATTTCTCTTTGCACTTTGTTTAGCTGCAACAGCGCTCGGGTCCTGCTTTAGGGACAGCAGGCGGAGGAATCTCTCACCTTTCCAAGCTCTGGGCTAACACTGGTTGTGACAAAATACGCAAGGAAACATAAGGCATTTTAAAGAGCTATATTTCTACTCCCTTTTATGAAACTGAATCAGACCTTGAGTGGAACCCCTGCTCCCCCCGCCCCCGTGTGCAATTTTGTTATAGGGTGACCAGATGTCCCAATTTTATAGGGACAGTCCCGATTTTCAGGTTTTTTCTTATATAGGCTCCTATTATCCCCCACTCCCTGTCCCAACTTTTCACATTTGCTGTCTACGTTGTTCCAACCCAAACACAGAATGACACGAGTGAAGCGCTGTGAGCACAGAACCTTCTATGCTCCCAGAGTTACATAAAGTGCGTCTCCAAAGGAGCTAGGGTCTAAATGCCTTGGTGATGGAACATGCAATAGTCGCCAGCAGGCTGGATCCAAGCGGCGCAATGTCATAACCCAGCAGTTCAGAAAATGGAGATTCCCCTGCTTTACCGGGCCGCAGGCAAACCACCCGGCCAGCCAGGCTGCAAGTTGTGCGTGCACCTGCGCTGGCTGCCCCTGGTACCCAGGGCCAGGCTGTGCAAGCAGAGAAGAGGAGACCACAGCACTGAATTTCTCACATGGTAACTGGCTGCAATACTGAGAGCCTCCCTGGAGGGCACGTTTACACTACAAAATTAAGTCGACCTAAGTGCTTGTCTCCACTACGGCGCGGGGTCGATCTAAGATACGCAACGTCAGCGGTGTGAATGGCGGCGCTGACGTCGATGTACTTAGATCTACTTACCGCGGTGTCTTCACCAGGAGGCGCAGAACCAGGGAGAAGGTAGGTACCGGCTCTATGAGGGTGGGGGGGGAGGGGAATCCTGTTTACCCCTGGCCCCTTCTGTGCTCCAGAGGCCAACCTAGCGCCCACCCCACTGTGCTTTTACCCCCAGCCCCTGCCTTGCTCCACTCAGCAGGGACTAATCCTCCCCCATGCCCCAGTGTGCTCTTGCCCCTGGCCCCTGCCTCGCTCCAGCTGGGGACCAATCCTCCCCCCACCCGCACCATGCCCTGCTCTCAGGGGGGATTAAAATCAATGACTTTTTAAAAAAAATGAAAAAATTGGCGGTGGAGTTATTCAGTCGGTGTAATGGGTGAGTTACAGCGATGGGAGCTACATTTTAGTGCAGTCGCTTACAGAGGTAGGTTGATGGAAGCTGCCTTATGTCGACCTAACTGTGTAGTGTAGCCCAGGCCGTAGCAAGCTGAAATGCCTGGTTTTCTAAAAGGGAAGGATCTTTTCTAATTAACACCTTCTGAACATGGAAGCATTTGGCTCTGGAGCAATTGTTACTTAGCTAATTAAGCAAATACCTTAAACCTCTCTCTCCCTGCTCATTTTAGAACAAGCCTACCTGAAAGATAAGCTGAAATATACCATACAGGTTGTACTATAAAACCTCAGACAGCCATATCTGTCTTCATTATTTTTCATCTATTATGTACCATATAAATTTAAGCAAAATAATTTTATATATATTTATATATAAATTAGAAGCAAATAAAAGGTGAAAGGGTACACGGAAATCAGCTGTGTTACCACACTGATAGCCAATCACTAATGTTACATTGTACAAGTTGTATATATACTGTATACATACATGTGTTGTAAATCAGTCTGTGGGTGGTGGATGAGAAGAGGGCTGACCAGGAGACTGATGGTCTTCGGAACCTGATTGCATACGAGTCCCTTGTGCAGTCTGGGTTTTCCAGTTACCAGTGCCTTGAAGTTCATTATTGCTAGTTTTCTTCCCTCGTGGATGGGGGCTGGCCCCAGCATGGCCTTTGAGCCACGCGAGCAGAGCGGTTGGTGTGACATGGAGGCAAGCCAGAGCAGAAAACATCAGAAACGAAAGCACACAAGGCAGAACCCTGCCTCTAGCCCTCCCGAGAGCTCTCACACGGCTCCCTCTCAAGCCCAGGATGCTCGGCAGGTCTCATCAGTGTGCAGATCTGGACTCCCATTCCCAAACGGCAGCGCAGACAGAGCTCTCTCGGGATACCCTGCAGTTTAGACACCAGACCCATATACACCAGAGCAGGATGTGTGAGCGAGTCACCTTCTCTTGTTGCTCATTTATCACCTGGAGGGCTTGGCTCATCCTTTCCAGGCATCTCCGGAGCACTCGGTATCCCAGCAAGGAGATTACTCTGGTGGGGAGGTGGCAGCAGAAGTGCCCGGACCTCTGTCCCCATCCGACTGGGGGTGGCACTTGGAAAGGGAGGCACAGGAGCAGGAGATCAGGGCAGACATTGGTTCCACCGGCATCACAGCCTAAGGGGCGAGTGTGGCCCAGTATTTGCTGTAATGTTTGTCGTGAGGGCTCAGCGGATGTTCAGTGGTGGGACATTCTTAATAATGACAACAGCAGGAGCCCTATGGAAGGGGATTGTTGCAATGGGGGGCGGTCCAGAGCCAGGGGCCTGGAGGGGAGCGAGTCCACATGCCAAAGTGTGTTGGGTTCAGGGCCGCCCGCTGCCCAGGGAGGGATACTCTGGTCACTGAGTGCCTGCAGTACTGCATGGATCTAAGTAAGCCCGGCAGCACGGGGGGCCATAGGCTAGATGCACGTGGGCTGGAGCAGTCAGTGACAATCCAGGACTGGTGCCTGCACACAGCAGTGAAAGCAAACCATTGCCTGCCACCTTCCTGCAGGGCCCTAGGGCAGACTGGGTCCAGTGGCTTTCTCCTGGGCCATTGCAATGCTGTGCCCCATTCCCAGCAGCTGGTGCGAGCCCCAAGTACAGCTGCCCTCACCCCTTCTGCCCAAAAGTCTCTGGGCTTTTCCCGGGGCACCTGTGACAGAGCTCAGCAGCTCGGCTCAGTCATGCCAGAGGTGGGACACTGGCAATTTCAGCTGGCATTTATCTTTTGACTTGTGGTTCACAATCTCTATGTCACCCAACTAGAGAAAAGACACAGAATCACAGGCAGGGAGAGGGTTTGCAAGGAGACAAATCAGGACTTAGTTTCAGTTTGTTCACATGCAAAGCAGCAATGTTTGTCTCCCATTGTGCCAGCTCTCCCCTCAGACTGCAGGGTGATTTAATGGGTGTTCAGAGCCATTATAGTCACGGGGTCACGCTGGAATCCTGCACCCCTCCAGCTGCATTCGGGGATCTTGGATCTGGACCGTCTCTGTGCATCAGGAGAGTGGAAACTGGGATCCACGAGTCCCGTGTGACTGTGCTACAGCGACTCGCAGCCAGTCACAACACCGAGCTCCAGTCAGAGCCAGCCTCACTCAGGGGTCCCTGTGCTGGAGCTGGGGGCATCCCGCCAGCCATCTCCTCCCTCTCGCTGTATCCCAGGTAACCACGTCTCTCCTCCTGCTCCTCCGCTGAGCCCCCCAGGCTCTGCTCCCTAGCTCCAGCTTGGGGGTGGGCACAAGAGAAAGAACCCCACGGAGATAGCAGGGGGATGGGGTGGAAATGGCAGGAAGCCCAAGGAATGGGAATGGGGGAAAGGAACGGGTAGGGTTGTTCAAGAGCCTCCCACTACACTTCCAGGCTCGCCGTGAACCACGCTACAGCTCTGCCTAAACGAGTGTCGCTGTTCCCTGCACCTCCAACTGTCCCTTACGGGGACTGACATTGCAATATGACGGGAACCATCCATGCAACAGCTGCCGGTGGCATCAACCTTTGTGCCGGGTGTCCGAAGGGCAGCTCAGAGCCCAAACCCTGCCTGGAAAGTGTCGCAGGAAGGTGTAGAGAGCTGGGAACATTAACTGCTACTGCAAGGCATGGAGGGGGAAGGGGCCTTGAGGTGCTGGGCTGGGGTGAGCTGTGGATCCCGCTAAGCACTGGTACTGGAACTGCTGAGTAAGGGTCTTGGCTCTAGTCCACGAAGGGGCTGACTTTACTCTGACTGAGGGCAAATTTAAGAAGTCTCCCTAGACAGATCGCCTCTTGTCTGCTCTCGGGAAGGAACGGTTTCCAATTAAGACAGAGTTGCAGGGAAAAACCAAAACAAACATGATCCAAAAAAGCATCTTGTTAGAGACGGTTCTAAAAAATATCAACTCAATATTGCAGACTGGAAAAAATCCACTCAAATAATCCGCCAATAAAGTCACCTAAATAGCTTCAGAAAGAACCTAATTCATAGCTGTGGGAGCATCGGGCACTGCTGGGAACTATGGAAAGAACCTAAGAATAAGCACCTAATCTACCATCCCTAGAAAAGTCATCTTCTCCCTAGAGCTTCGGAGATGAATGGGATCAGAGAGTTGCTTGTGTCTGTAAAAAGGAACCTGAACTACAAGCAGATTTTTTAAAAATTAAGTCCATACACAAATGGGGAAAAAAGTCAAAAGGAAGATCTCCAAGGACTGTGCATCGTATCCCCGCAACGCGTGCATCTTTGGAAGTCGACGTCTCAGTGAATAAAGCTGAGGCTTCAAAAAATATAGGCAGCAACTTCTGACAGCAATAAATACGCTAGGCTAAAAAGGAACCAGATTCAACGTGTCTTTGTTCCTAATTAGTAGCTAAAAAAACGCCACCGTTAAAAAAACACTGAATGCTATTTTATTAGTGCATAAAAAAATAGGTTTGGAATCCCTGTTTTGATTTATTTTCTTTTAAATTTCTGTATTTATTTACTCTGTGTGTGTTTCTGTGCGCTGTGACATAAACAGCAGGATGCTGCCCGATGCGTCCCAGGTGCTCCTCCTCCTCCTCTCCTGTGGCCTGCCAGCCTGGCATGGGAGGAGCAGCTCAGAAGATATCAGGGCACAGATCCCAGTCCTGTTTCTCCTTGGCTTCCCAGTATCCACCCTTGTAAACACAGATCAGCTCCCCTGTCAGGGGATCCACCTTCCTCTCAAACCACAGTGGGATGTAGCCTTCGTAGTCTTTGCCTGTCGAGAGTGGAGAACGCAGCACAAGGGTTGGTTGCACGTCTCGTAGGGAAGCCAGGCAGCTCTGCTGGCATCCCCACCGTGCTGTCAGCGTACTGCAGTGCACAGGAACATAGGGATCAGAATCAGCCCAACAGACCATGCATGGGTCACCCATTGCTCTTGGAACTCCTGCTACTTAGAAGGACCAGCCAGCCCTATGAATTCATGAGCCCAGGCCTCCCATGGGAGCTGGTAACGTCCATGTGCTGTGGCTGGCTCCCAAAGACACACGTGGTGGAGTGTCAGAGCTGGAAGGCTCAGAGGTTGTGCCCAGCCAGCTCAGGAGAGGAGATGGGCATGACTGCAGCTGGAGGCGGGTTCCCCTGCCACATCAATCATGACACAGCACAGCTGGTCCTGGAATCTCAGATCACTTTACCGGGGGGCTGGAGGGGGGCGGGAAGCAGCACTGTCCCTATTTTACAGGTGGGCTAGCTGGCAGAGGGGGAAGGATTTGCCCACAGTCACCCAGCAAGTCTGAAACAGAACCTCCGTTGGGCGCCTGAGTCCCAGCCCTCAGCTGAGTCCATTAAACTCCTCGAAGGTGTCTAGAGAAGGGAAAGAGCGACCAGGCTCCCGGCCCAACCCTCTGCCAGTTCGGGATTGTGCTGTTCCGGCAGACTGAGGGATGGTTCTTCTGGGACTCGGGACACTTGACTGACTTGCTGCCTCCCTTTGGCCGCAGCTCCCACGGCCTGGGACCAGCAGCCTCCCCGAGTCCCCTGGTTACCTACTGAACCCTGCAACCCAAACTCACCTTCCTCCAAGGCCTCCACGGCTTCCGCCTCCCGCCTGCGACGGACGGCCCTTTGCTTCTCCTCCAGCCTCTGCTTCTCCACGTTGGCCTCATCCCACTTGCCATTCTCCATGAGCCGCTGGTCGGGCCTCAGCCTGCTGTCTGTGGGTGCCACTCGTTCCTCAGGCTCATTCAGGGTCAGGGCCAGGTCAGAGAAGAAATACATGTTCTCGGCATTCTCCCTGGAGGAGAAGGGGTCAGGTTAGCAGGTGGATTCTTCCACTCACCCAGATACGAAGGGTCTTCATCCATCCATCTGCTTGCATGGCCCATCACTGAGGTATCTAAGCATCTCCTACCATTAGATCCAGACCTGGCCACACTACCTGCCTGGAGTGCAGGGAGTCCTCAGTGAGGAGGCAGAATTCTTACTTTGGGGAGCCTTTCCTCCTACCACCCCAATGGAAATGCTTAAGGAAATGCTCTTCACATGAGAGAACAGTTCAACCAGTGCTGCTCCATGATCTTCCTCAGGGGTCATGGGCTCCTCCTACACTCTGTGCCACTGGCTAGGAGGTCGAGAGGGCAGAGGTCACTCCCAACCACACTTCCCCCACCTGCCCAGCATCCAGCAGTGCTGCTGCCCCACAACCAAGCTGGCAAGAGTCATCCCAGAGAATAGGAGGAATTCCAGAGAAAAGCCAGAAGCGTGCAGTAGTGCTTTGCCGCTTGTGCCACATGTTTGACAGCAGCTGCATGCGGAGGGCTAATGGCCTTTGGCATTAGCTCTCAGCAGCGAGCCAAAAAGGCAACGCAATGTAGCATGAAGACTCGATAGGGTGGAAACCGGGCCACACGGATTGCTAAGCTGGCATGGAAAGTAGTTACATGAACATGGGTTAACGGTGTCAGTAAAGCAGTTTTCCAAACTGGGCTAAGTACTTCTTCACAATTCTTCCAGGAACAACGTTAGCTCATGAGACTGTTCTGGAAAGGGAGTGAACTATAACGTTCAGACCCATGTTAGAAACCAGCTCCTGCCGGCTCCAGACATGGTTCTGGAACATGCTTGTAACATGGCTTTGTAGAACACCCTTTAGTGTTGAAAGCCATGTTATCCCATTCTAAGCCATGCTGCCGTAAAGTCCCTAACACTGTTTACAACTGAGGGTCTGTCTACGCTGCCATCTGAGGTGTGATTGCAGCACGTAAAGACATACTCAAGTTAGCTGTGATCTCGCTAGATGGGTTGATGTAGCCAGAACGAGGGACAACAGCACTGAAGGTGCGGTCGCACTGGCCACAGAGCGGGCTAGCCCCACCTACCCAGGACCCTGGGTATATACTCAAGGGTGGGAGATGCTGCAGTTAGCAGCAAACCTCAGAGAAACAGCAAAATGTGCCTCATAGCACCACTACCCATGGCTGTTCCTCTTGGTCCCCATTCTGCACTGGCCAGAGCTGGAGTAAGTCCCTATTTCTCAGATCACTTTGCCCACCACTGAACTGCAGCCACCTCTGGGCTGAAATGCAGCAGCTGTTGAAGTGCATGACCACAGCACACCAAGCCTGCGGGGAGGACTCACGGGAGAGGATATTTCTTCCACAGGACCTTTGGGGCCAGCGTCTGGTAGACGGTTTTTTGCTTGCCCTCCGAGCTGGTGCTGCCATGGCTGCTTTGCACTATCTTGGAGCACTCCATATTTTCATCCCACGTGCCAGACATGACGTAATGCGCCTTCCCATCAGCATCCGTTACCACGCCCGTCACCTGGCACCGGGGAAGAAAATCACATGGGCTTACGACGGCGGAGCTTGCAAAGATCCAGAGGACAGAGACAAGAGTGGTGCCCACAGCACCCTCCTGGCTGCCCATGGTAAGCACCGGGGCCTGGTGTCATTCAGAAGGCCTGGTTCTGGTATGGCAGCAATGAGACCTGGTAGAACACCCAGACCCCCACTTCATGCTGGGGTTCATCCCAGACCCAACCCGTCCAGCTTCGTCTCGCCCTTCCTGGGTCTCAAACGCTGGAGGAGAGAGATGGAACCCGTTTGACACGGCGGGGAGGGACGTGAATGCAGTGGCCAGTTCGCTTCATTCTATCTAGCCTTGGGAGCGCTAGAATAGAGGTAAATATAAGCCATCACATCCCATGCGGTGCAGGGAGCTAGCCACTAGAGGGCGACAGCACAGTTTCAAGGAAATAATCATCAACTTTATTTCTGGGTTGCTGGACCCCTGCTGCCCCAGGTACTGGCTGTCCACAACCACCAGCTATCCCACCCCGTTGGCAACTGGCACTGCCCGGAGGGAAGAATCAGGGCCTCTGCCACGTGTGAGGCTGCTTAACCGAGTTGGGTTTTTCTGGGTACGTACCTTTCGGGGGATGTCTCTGGAGAAATAGCTGTAGGGTGTAAATTTCAGCTGGCATTTATCTTTTGACTTGTGGTTCACAATCTCTATGTCACCCGACTAGAGAAAAGACACAGAATCACAGGCAGGGAGAGGGTTTGCAAGGAGACAAATCAGGACTTAGTTTCAGTTTGTTCACATGCAAAGCAGCAATGCTTGTCTCCCATTGTGCCAGCTAACACCCTGGGCTCCCAGTGGGTGTCGACGATAGAAGCCAGCCTAGCAGCTCTGTACCAGTACACTGGGGCTGTACCAGTACACAGGGAGAGGGAAAACCAGTGCTGGACTGGGAGCATCACTCAGCCTGGGCAGAAAGGCCAGGGCCAGCTCCAGGGGGCAGAAGGGGGCTACCCAGGGATGCCAGTTCTGCCACCCGTAACCCCATGGGAGCTCCAAGGTGGACCTGACAAAGGGGCCTCCCCATGTGCCTGCTGCAGCTGGTGGGATAGATCTTCCTTCTCAGAAGGTTATGAAGGGGTGGGGGCCATATTAGAGGAGGGGAAGCCTCTCCCGACAGTCAGCCGCTGGGATCCTTCCACTGCCCCCTCCAGAAGCCAGCCCCCCTTCTCTGGAGCACGCTAACAAAATAAACCAGGACACAACACGTGGAGTGTGGCCTGGAGGGACCAGGATCCTCGCGCCGCTCACCACTGACCTGGTCGATCCAGAGCTTGCCCACAATGATGTTGTGAACAGTGGAGGTGACCTTCCTCCAGACGTAGTGGTTCCCGCTGGAGTGAAATTCTAGATGGATGGCACCTGTGGAAGCAGAGGGAGGTGAGGGAGACAGTCCCATGCTAGGGGACAGTCAGATACTGTGCTATCCTGGAGCAGCACCATGAAGACACCAGACTACGGACATGTCTACACTAGCACTGATGTCAGCAAAACGTATGTCACTCAGGGTGTGAAACCACACCCCTCTGAGCAACGCACGTTTCACCGGCATAAGCGCTCGTGTGCACAGCGCTATGTCGGCAGGAGAGCTTCCCCGGCAGACACAGCGACTGTCACTCATTTCGATGGTTTTATCATGTCGCTGGGAGAGCGGCTACACGAGCATCGCCCCCGTGGTGCTGCTGTAAGTTCCCTAGTGTAGACCTGGTCTCACCCGGTGAAGACCTCAGCATTTTTCTTAAAGGGACACCAGCCCTTCTCATTCGTCATTCCCACCTCTTCATTCAGCTCGCCGCTGCTCCCAAGCCCCCTGCTAGGAGCTGAAAAGCTGAACCATGTTTCCTGGCTTAAGGCTTTTCCCACTTGGCAGATGTGAGCTCTTCCCTCCGCTCCGCGCACTGTGCTGATGGGAGCAGGCCAGCACGGCCCCGGCTCAGGACAGGGGCCAGCAGCGTGGCCGGCGCCCCGCTGGGAACATGGCTGGGCTGCCTGGGGCAGGCTGGCCAGTCACAGCTCCGCCCGCCCCCCGGGGAAATAGCGCTTGGGGGCTGTGCAGACCGGGCAGCGCTGTCCATGCGGTGGAACCTCTTCCCTCCAGCTGTGCCCAGGCTGAACTTGTATTTAAAAAGGAACCGTTGAAAGGTGAAGCGCCGTACGGGGTCACGGTGGTGGGGGCGGAGGAGGGAACTCTGCCCAGGCCACTGGCTTGCTGGGAGTGGGGAGAGCTCTGCGTACATGGGTGATGCATGTGGGGGTCAGGTGCCCCCCCAATTTCTGCTTTGCCTGCGGGGGGTGGAGGGGAGGAAGAAGGGCTCTGTCCTTCTCCCACTACGCCTGCCCTCCTGCACGAGCAGCCCTGTCCCTGGCAGCTGGGCCCAGGCAGGGAGCGGAAGGGACGGGACCAGCCACTTCTCATGCCAGCTGCTCCGGGTCGCTGCTCTGTGCAGCGCGGCGACTGCTGCGAGAGCCTGGCTGGGGCAGGCCCCGCCCAGGCCTGGCTGCTGGGACCTGGGGCTGAGTGAGCTGGAGTCCCCTCTTCCCCCAGCACGTTTCCAGCTCGCTCGGCCCCTGTCCCCAGCAGCCAGGCCCGGCAGGGAGCAGAGGGGCAGGGCAGCTGCTGCCTCCCCAGCTGGGCTCTCTCAGGCAGCCACTGGGAGTGCCGACTTCAGCAGTCCCTCTCACTGCCCACCTGGGCCCAGCTGCCAGGGAGAGCAGCCGAACATGCCGGGGCGGAGGCACAGAGGGAGAAGGACAGAGGCCCCCGCCCCATAACTCAGGAAGGGCAGGGAGAGCGCGGCGGCCCTGGGCTGGGACCAGGGTATGTGTGTGGGGGTGTCGCTGAGCAGAGGAAACACGTGGGGCAGTGACATGCCCCCCCCCAGTATTGGGAGGCTCGAGTCATCTATGCCAACGTACACCAATAGCAGTGACGCTGCGACCGCACCCAGGGCAGGTTCTCGAGCAGCCAGCTTGGTACTGGAGGGAGCTAGATCAAAGCTAGCTTGGGTATGTCTCCACATGCTGCAGTCACACCTCTCACTGCCGGCTGGGCATCCCCTACGTGGGCTTGGATTTGTGAAGCACGAGGGAGCCCCTCATCAGTGTGTGTGTTGGGGGAGAGCACAGCGCTTTCCCCTGCTCACGGCTTGGGAGACAGCTGCAAAATTCCTCCTCCTATCTGATTCCAAGGAAATTCCCTCAGCAAGTCACTGGAGCAAGATATCCGATCCCCCGTGTTCCGGAGCAGGCTGAATCCAGGACGCGGCTGTACACTCACAGGCAGAGCCAGACTCTCGGATCGTCAAGGAGCAGCATGGTGTCAAGCCACGTCTACACTGGGAAGTTAGGTCAGTATAACTATGTTGCTCGGGGGTGTGAGAAATCCACACTGCTGAGTGACGCTGTTAAAGCGACTGAACGCCCAGTGTAGACAGTGCTAGAATTCTCCGTCGACCTAGCTACTGCCTCTTGGGGAGGTGGATTCTCTATGCCAATGGGAGAATGCCTCCCATCGGCGGAGGTAGCATCTTCATTGAAGGTAAAAGGCCTGAATCAAGGACAAGGAGACTCAGAAGCATGGAGCAAATATACTTAGCTGCTCCCTTGTGAGCTGTGCCAGCAGCCACAGAACCCTTGCCTGGACTTCTTCCTTTAAATGCAAGGCAGCACTTCTTTGCTGCTAAGAGAGCTGAATAACCCGCCATTCCTGCCTGTGTAGGAACAGTGGACCCAAGTTTATTGCACCTGGGACCTGGCCCCTACAGATCCTGCACATTTCCACGAACCCCAGCCAAGACCTTTCCACCAGGTAACTGGAGCCACGTCCATCCAAGATGCTTGTCAGGCCTGGACTAAGTGGTAGGTAGAGCTCTGAGACAGAGCACTATCAAAGGGGAACAGTCAGTGCAGAAAGTCTGATACTGACCCAGAGCAAATTCTTTGTAAGGGAAACTGCAGGTCCAGAGCGTCACTGCATCGAACTAAAAGGGGGAGGAAATCGCTAGACATGTTAAGTATCTTAAATATAATTTAAGGAGAGCCTAGTTCACAAGCCAGCAGGAAGCCAGACGCCCACCGACTAGAACAAGTCAGCTCCGCACACGGAAACGAGAAAGGGCCAAAGGGTGCAGAGAGAAATTCTGTAACTGAAAAAAACATTCACTAGGAACCATTTCAGTACCCAAAGCTGTCAAACAGCGCCACCGACTCTTTCAGCCTGACTTGCAATCATCCCAGAGTCCCTGCCGGGCACCCACCAACTCTGCAGCGCCCCAGGGACCGACAGCCTGACAGCTGCTTTGTGTGTTCTGGATAGTTTGTGTATCGCTGCCCCCTGCTGGCTAGAGTCTGGTAGGAAGCAGGGACTGAACAAGGCACAAGCTAGTGCTTTGGACAAAGCCTTGCCTCTCCCCTGTGGGGTTGGGACCATCATCTCCATGTTGCAGATGGGGAGAGTGTTAAGGATGGAATTTCCAAAGTCCCTGCGTGACTCAGCAGTGATAAGACTTGTGCTCTTAGCGGCTTTGGAAAATCCTACCCTAAGTTCCAGTCAGTTAGTGACAGGGCCAGGAAAAGAACCCAGGAATCCTGACTCCAGTAGTAGCCACAAGACAGCCCTGCCTCCCTGCATCTAGAGAACACGCAAATCTGGACCATCTGTGTCTCCTCCTACCCCTCAGATCTGCCTGGTTTCCCTGGCTGCTGGATTTAAGTGCCCGTGTCTCTCCCTGTGGACATGTAGCAAAGGAAAATCAGTCCAATTTGGCCTCTCAGTTCAGACCCTCCGCAGGGTTTATGTGATCCCCATGGGATCAGGGCACGGGCCAAACATTCGGAGTGCTGCGCAAGCACAGCAAATGCACCCAGGTGTTAACACTCAGTGTCTGGGCTACTCACTTACCCAGTGGCATGATAGAGAGGTATTTGCCCCTGAACTTGCTGGCAATTGTGATTTCCTGCCACAGCGTCCAGCCTTGCTTGGAATACACATGATGGGCCGCAGCTGGTGGGTGATGGCTCACCTGTGAGACACAAGGAGAAAGCGATGTCACACCCATGGGAGAAATGCTCAGAACAGGTAACAATGTCCCACCCCAGCAGGTGGGCAGGAGAGAGGGGCCCACGGGCCATGAACTACTTCACAGTTTGTATGGCACTCTGGTATCCAGGCAGCAATACTCAGAGTGGGATGGGACAACCTGGGGTTGGCACTGGAACCGAGGACGTGGCGCGTTCTGACTTCCTGAAGGATATTACAACATTGCACCCTAAAAGATGCAGTGTTCCCTACCCGCCTACAGGGGGTAGCATGCAGTCATTGCCTGACAAGCCCCGTCTCACAGGACAGGCAGCTACACCGCTCAGGGACACTACATGCACTTTTCTCATACAGGGTTCTTCCCCTCCTGGTTTTAATGCTCCTCCCTTACATTTCCCAATCCCCCCATCATCCACTGACAGTCATTTGAAGTGGGACAGCCCTGCAGAATTTAGGGGTCCTCACAGCAGCTCCCCCTCCTGTCACTGTCACACTAACTGTGAACAGGAACCCTCCCAGCCCTTCAGAATTCAGCTTTCTCCTCTCCTCAAGCTGCGTGACTCACAGATGCACACGGTAAGTAAAATCCTACTCATGGAAAACCAGGTTTAGGTGGGAAATCCTTTAGACGCGCAAACGCTTAGATCTGTGGGGCTGCACCTAAACATTTACACGGAGTTCAGGAGGCCGGTGCGTGGATTGGCACCACGGGCGCTCACACTTCCTGGGAGAGGCTCCTTCCCTGCAGCCAGCGCGGCTCTATTCGTATCTACGGCGCGATCACAGGAGGCAGCTCCGGTCATTAATAACCAGGAGGACAAATGCACTTGTGAGGTGTGTCGGGCAGAAGGTCCACGGCTTCAGCTGGGATGTGTGGCCAGCCAGGAACACACAGCGACACAGAGAAACTTGCCACCTGCACACTCGGGGTTCACAGACGGACCCAAGTGTTGCTGTGGCTGCTGCTCTGTGTAGCTCAGAAGTTGGTCCAATAAGACGTCATCTCACTCACCTTGTTTCTCTCAAGATAAAACAGCAGCTAGTTACTGACTGTGCCAACAAGACATTTACACTCACTAATCTCTGTGACTAACAAGTGCAACAGCAACAGACACTGGAGCAGGAGCAGGTTCCCCTGGGGCGGGGGGGCAGCAGCCTATCCAGCTGCAAGCAGTACATCTACCTCGGCAACTCCTTGTGCTGTACATCAGCGCTCCAAGCGAGCAGCGGAGAGATCTCGCCAGGGCTTGCTAGCGCTTCTTACCAAGCCCTGGAAGCTATAAAAACAACCCAGCAGCTTTCAAACGTAAAGATCCGGTGCCAGGAGACAACAGCAAAACGCTCAACCTCGTGGCCCCAGCCCCTACTCCTGAATGATCCGGTCTTGGTTTTAAATATGGTTAGGAAGTGTAACCCCTCCACCCACTGCGCACACACACCACCCTCCAGCGCCAGCGCTGCCTGTAAGGAAACCCAACCCAGCTCCTGAATGCCAGGCCATGGCAGAGACCAAACAGACTCCTGTCACGCCAACAGGGGGATTAAAAGAAAACTATCATCCAGGGACAACCCCACCCCCGCACATTAACTGCCCCATTAACATAGCCCTGGAGGAGCCCACACAGACAACTGGTCATTTATAACTCCAGAGCAAAGTGCAGGCACAGGAAGATGTTCGCGTATGAGTCACCGTGCTGTCCATCCATCTGCAGCCTGGATGGGTTCAACTGGAAGGAACTGAATCCAGCGGAGATTTCCAGACAGTTTTTTTGATATCAAGATCCCCACCCGCTCGAGGCTGGGACTGATAAGCACTGGCTGCCCACAGGCACCCCAGGCCTTGCTAGATACACTATTCTGGATTTCAGATCCTGGCCCCTTCGGAGTTTTACATCAACAAATCCTCAGCGCCACTTCTGGAGAACTCTGGAATGATCTGGAGGGCAGAAATCCCAGGCTTTGAGTTGTCTTATTGTCCCAAGTATCAGAGGGGTAGCCGTGTTAGTCTGGTTCTGTAGAAGCAGCAAAGAATCCTGTGGCACCTTATAGACTAACAGACGTTTTGCAGCATGAGCTTTCGTGGGTGAATACCCACTTTGTCGGATGCACCCACGAAAGCTCATGCTCCAAAACGTCTGTTAGTCTATAAGGTGCCACAGGATTCTTTGCTTATTGTCCCAGACACCGTTAAGCTGCTGATACCTCAATAGGATCAGCTCTAAGGTTAGTTCTGACGAGACTGCAGGGAATGTTCAAGCAGAAGTTACTGGGAGTGGTACCCATCCTCCTCCCATTTAAACTTGCCATGAAGCTGTTCCCCAGAAGAGTCTCCAATCTCCCGCTCTGGGGCAGCTCCGCTACCCTCAGGTTCCTTATTCTCACCACGTGGCCAGATCCATCCACTTTTGCTTGGTGGATCTGAGGAGGCACCAGGACCTGGGCAGGATGTTTCCAGACTACGAGGTAGGCTCCATGTCTCCCCTTGCTGGTATGGTCAGCGGGGCTCCTCCTTATTGATCCCGGTGACAGCGAGGGCAGAATCGGGCCCTGGGTCGCGGCATCTCACCCTCTGTTGGGCCCCACAAAGGACCTGCTATTATTAGCTCGTGGAAGCCTCTTTAAACCTCATTAAAATCTCTCTGCTTTCCCCTTCCCGTCTCTAATGAGGATGCTGACCAAGGGCTGCTTGCTAACGACACAGGGCTCTGCAAGGACATGCAGAGATGAGGGCATGCTGGGCTCCTGCTGCACTCCCCTCAGCGGGCAGCTGTACGGCCTGCAGGGAAGATCTGCAGCCACAGCTGTTCACTTTAACAAGTGCTTTTCGCCTCGCCCCCCAACCACTGTCTTGCTTTGACCCCCCCCCCCAAATTGGCAGCCTTTGTATTGCAGCTGCAGCCTCGCCACACTCGGAGGAAACGGGCCCCAGTGAGTCTGCGGGAGGAGACGGGGATTTCAGGGGGGACTCACTGGGGAGAATGCAGCTGGTGAGCACCTGCCCCAGGGAGGTTTGACGGGACACTAGGAGAGAAGCTGCAGGGCTGACAGTGCTAGCGGCTGCCAGGTGGGAATCCAAGTCTGGGTCCCAGCTACATGGGCACCAGGGAGGGAGCTAGGGCCTTGTGCTTCCCTGGAACAGGGGCCTCAGCTGTGCCATGCTGAGGGGTAATTACCTCCGAAGGGAGCCGCCCGCAGCCCTCGGCAGGCAGGGGCAGCTCCGCCTGTCTGCGCATGGTGAGGAGGGGGACAGGTAGCAATAGCAGCCAAACCCAGCCAGGCCTAGGAGCCTCGCAGGTAGCCAGTGGGTGTGGGCTCCAGCCCAGCTCCTAGAAGACAGGCACCCAGGCCACAGGGCACCACCACAGCTCAGCCTCCTCACCAGCACCATCCGCAAGGGGGCCACGCACTGGCTGGCTCAGACCCAGCTCCCTCCCCGCCAGGGCAGGGCTGGGAGATCCTGTGGGGTCAGCAGGCTCTGCGGTGCCCTGGCCAGACCCTTCCTACTGAGACAGGGCTCCAGTCCTCAGGCCGGCAGGACAAGTCACACAAGCGTTGCCATCTGAGCAGCCTAAATCCTCCCCGGGGAAAGAGAGAAAGACACTGCCTAGGCTGGACAGGGCCCACGACAGGCCCACGTCATTGCCAACCCTGCCTTGGTGTCAGGAGAGGAACCCCCAGCCCCCCGCCACCTCTCATGGCTCTGCCTTACTATCAGGCAGCCGCTGATTTCCTCTGGGCTTCTAAAGCCAAGGAGGGGTCAGTTCCCCCCAGGGAGGAGAACCGGGCTCTCCCTGCACACACAGGCCGGAAGTGGAGATCCCCTCACATTTATGAAGGCAGTTTCCTGACAATTTCACACTCCTTGCGGGGGCTACGGGACAGGACAGTCACCCCCCCCCGACCTCTCCTCTTATGGGGTGATAGCACAGTCACCCCTGCTGGAAAAGAGGGGAGAAGGAATTGCCCCATGGTTAGGGCACTAGCTTGTGCCTCAGGAGCCCCAGGTTCAATTCCCTATTCTGCCACGTAGTTTCTCTGGACCTCAGTTTCCCATCTACATAATGGCCCCTATCGCTCTGACAGTACTTTTATAATCAGCCCTTTTCTCAGCCTAACAGCCCACTATGTCTTGATGCCCCAGTGCACTAAAGCAACAGAGATCTCGCCAGCGGCCATTAGCCAAGTATCTCAGCCCCGTCTTTAGCTTTTGCCTGGAGGAAGCTGCCATTCTCCTCCTCACCTTTAGGGCAGTAGTGTGTCCTCACCCACCCAAAGATGGGCAGCATGTCACGGGTAGCACCTCAAAGCTGAGC
Source organism: Mauremys mutica (assembly GCF_020497125.1). Classification (NCBI taxonomy): domain Eukaryota; kingdom Metazoa; phylum Chordata; order Testudines; family Geoemydidae; genus Mauremys; species Mauremys mutica. The sequence goes on from NC_059087.1 coordinate 29,825,928, forward strand.
AGGGGCTGCTGGTGCGGCTGCACTCCCCATCTGTGCGGAGGAGAGGTGCCCTCGGGGAGCTGAGAACTGGGGGCGTTAGGATGTTCAGAATTAAATAATAAGCAATGTCGCCATCTGGCTGCCTAACACGGGCACAGCTCCTCGTATCATCGTCTTGAGGGACATCAACAAACTACAGCGTGGCTCAGGCCCTGTCTGTGGTACAACTATAATGGAGTTGCTGGAGCCAGTCACAACTCTGCAGCAGGTCTCTAGGGCACTGGGGACACTGCTTAGCTACCATCCACACGACAACACAACTGTGCTCGTGCTCCCGTGCTCAGTTATAAGCAGTGGTGAGCTGGAGCCAGTTCGCGCAAACCGGTTGTTAAAGGGGTGGGCAAACTCCGGCCCGCGGGACCGTCCTGTCTGGCCTGCCTGAGCTCCCGGCTGGGGCGGGTCCCCCAGCCCCTCCCCCGGCCTCCCCCCTCTCGCAGAGCCCAGCGCCAGCACTCTGGACCGCTCCTAGGCAGCTCGGCAGCTCCTGCCGCTTTGAGCGGCATGGTAAGGAGGTGGGGCTGCGAGCTCCAGCGGGCCTTGCGGCATCCATACACGCTGCCCTGAGCAGCATGGTAAGGGGGCCGGGCCGGGGCTGGGAGGAGGGGTTGGATAAGGGACAGGGAGGGGTTGGAGGGGGCGGAGGTTCTGGGGGGGTGGTCAGGGGATGGGGAACGGGGGGGGTAGGTGCGGGAGTTCCAGGGCTCTGTAGGGGTGGTGGTGGATGGAGTCGGGGCAGTCAGGGGACAGGGAGCTGGGTGAGTTGCATAGGGGGTGGAGTCCTGGGGGGCAGTTAGGGTGGGGGGGGTCTCGGGAGAGGGTGGTCGGAGGACAAGGAGTGGGGCGGGTTGATGGGTTGCAGGTTCTGAGGAGGGCAGTCGGGGGCAGGACGTCAGTGGGGGTTGGATGCGGGGGACAGGCTGTTTTGGGAGGCACAGCCTTCCCTACCCGGCCCCCGATACAGTTTTGCAACCCCGATGTGCAGGGCCGGATAGGAAGTGCAGGGCCCGATTCGAACAGTTTCGAGTGGGCCCCGGCAGGGATGACTAAAAAAAAAAAAAACGTAAAAAAACACGTGGGGCTTGCACTCACCGGGCGGTGCTCTGAGTCTTCGGTGGCACTTCGGCGGTGGGTCCTTCACTCGCTCCAGGTCTTCGGCGGTACTGAAGGACCTGCCGCCGAAGTGCCGCCGAAGACCCAGAGCGAGTGAAGGACCCGCTGCCAAAGTGCTGCCGAAGACCCGGTAGGGAACCGGTTGTTAAGATTTTGGCAGCTCATCACTGGTTATAAGTGCAGTGGAGATGGAGCCTTAGAGATCCCACCCAGAGATTAGACTGGTGACGAGTCAGACACAGAAGGACCCCACAATAGCTATGCAAGTTGGGATCACCGCAGAGAGATGCCACCCCACAGAGCATGGCCTGGGGAGGGGCTCAGAGCAGTGGGGTTGGGGGAGGGGGAGAAGGAAGGAAGGCCCAGCTTCTCCAGAAGTATTTAGGCACCTAGCTCCTATTACAATCAATGGGAGTTAGGTACCTAAAAACCTTTGCAGATCTGGGTTAAAGAGCCCAAAGCTCCCCATGTTGTAATGACAGACTAAATCCATAGAATAATTTAATAAAACCTTCCCTCTGCCCTAGTTTTATCCCTCCCACTGGAGTCCCCGCAGTAAAGCCCAGCCTCGTTAGTTACTGCCAAGGGGATTCAGCAGCACAGTGCTGGAAAACCCATCCTCTTCCCAACTGAACCCCAGAGCCAAGACACTCAGTGCCCTTCAGATTAGCCCCCAGTCTGGGGCTCAGGCAGCCAATCTGCACTGTCTCCAGTGTGGTGAGCTCTGTGCATCAGCTGTAACATACTGCAGCCAGGGGGCACAAAGACCCGCTGCATTAAACGAGTTAAGAGATTATTTGTACCAATGCAATTACAGCCCAAATCCCCTGAGCAACTGGATTACAAATGAGAAATACAGCAAAATCTCCTCCTTCAATTCCTCTGTAACCGGCAAAGAGAATATCCTATTTGGATAACTGGATTTTAGCATGAGATTATCAATACTTTATTCACTGTGTCGGGGGGATGAGCAGTGCACACACATTTCTAGGAGAATTTCATAGCATTGATCATGTGAAAATGTGCATCCCGTCACCTGTTCACCCCTGGATGTGCTACGGCCCTGGGAAATTCGCACAAGGTAAATCTCTCTTTGCCAAGAGGATCCACAAGAGAAAGCTCTGAAACGTCATAGTTTGAAATACATGAAATCCAGTACGATCTCCCGCTCCGACCCCCTCCGTTTGGTGGTTGTCTGGAGCAGGGTGAACTAGCGTGACACTGTTCACAGTGAAGGAGGAGACCCGTCCTGAATTGCTTCAGGGTGCTGCTATAGGCAAGTCTGGATTCAGGTTACAGCGAAGAGGAAGTTACTTACCTGTACTACAGGCTCTTTGAGATGTGTGGTCCCTGTCTGCATTCTGCTGTGGGCTATGCATGTGCACCATGCACCTGGAGCCGGAGAATTTTGAAAGTGGTGTCCATTGGTCCACACATGCACCCTGGCTCACCTCATGCCACCGACTGAGGGGATAAAGGGCGGGGCGGACCAACCACCTCTCAAGTTCCTTCTCTACTGCAAATCAGATCACACATCACAAAGAACCTCCAATTACAGGCAAGTAACCTCTTCTTCAAGTGATGGTCCCTACTCTGTTCCACTGCGGGTGACTGACAAGCAGTACCTCACTAGGAGGAGGATGTAGACAGTAGAGCTGAGTGGAGCACCGCTGTCCCAAAGGAGGCCGAAGAGTCCTGCACCTGGCATAACATCTTGCAAATGTGTGAAGGGAGCCCCACAGGGCTGCTTTGCAGATGTCCAGGAGGGCACCTCCTGAAGAGACGCCATAGCTGTTGCTTGTGCTCTAGTGGAATGAGCTCTTGCCCCATGGGGTGGGGCGTTCAATAGCTGAATGCAGAGTAGAAGGCTGCCGGAGATCCAGCTGGAGAGTCTCTGGGTGGAGATGGCGCGCTCTCTGACTCTTTCTACTACAGCGACGAACAGCCTCCAGGATTGCCTGGCTGCTGGTTTTGTTCTCTGCAGGTAGAAAGCCAAGTCCTGTTGAACATCGAGGGAGTGGAGTCTTTGCTCCTCTGTGGAAGTGTGTGGTTTTGGGAGAACACAGGTAAGTGAATGAATTGGTTACGGTGAAATTCTGAAACTACTTTGGGGTGAATTTGGGGTGTAGATGTAAAGAATATAGTGTATGGAGGATCTGCCATCACTGCTCCAAGTTCTCCAACCCTTCTTGGAGAGGTGATGGCTACAAGGAAAGCAACCTTCATGGAAAGGAGGGGCACGGAGCAAGTAGCTATAAGTTCAAAGGTGTGGGGGAAGGCTTGGGGATGCTGAGAGAACAAGGTTTGTGTCCCACTGGGGAGCAGGCTTCTGAGTAGGTGGGAAGGTTCTGATTACGCTTTTCCAGAATCTATTGGTCATGGGGTGGGTGAAGACTTGAGTAGCTCTGAGAAGGTTGATGGTATGTGCTGATCACTGCCAAGCAGACTCACAAGGAGTTGATGGACAAAGCTGATGTCTCCACAGATCGGATACAGTCCAAGAGGAGAGGAATAGCTGTAGTCTCTGGGAGAGCACCTCTTTGTTGTGCCCAGGAAGAGAAGTGTTTCCATTTAGCCAAGTAAGATTTTCTAGTAGAGTCCTTGCTACTACTGAGGATGTCTCGTATGGCTGTGGAGCATGAACGTTCTAAGGATGATGCCCATCCAAACACTAAACCCAGAGGTGGAGCAGACACAGATCAGGGTGCTTGATCTTCCCATTCCACAGGGTCAGGAGCCCAGGAAGTGTTGGGAGGATGACTGGTGGTCGGGAGGACAAGTGTAGGAGATTGGGAAACCAGAACAGTGCATCCTGGCCTCTCAAGATGTCCAGGCACCTTGTGCTGTGTGGCTGTCCATGTGCGCTCCCCAACCTAATAGGGATGTGTCCATCATAATGGTCCTGTTTGGGGATAAAAGGGGATGTCCACGCATTCTGGAGGAGGATTTGTCCACCGCAGCAGGGAAGACATTAACTTGGCCAGAACTGTCACCAGGAGGTTCATGGAATGATGACTTGGGGAGTATACCGACTGCAGCCAAGTCTGAAGACAATGAAGGTGGAGTCTTGTGAATGGGGTGAGGTAGGTGCATAAGGCCACACGACCTAGGAGAGACAGACATGTCTTGACTGTTACTCGAGGGTTGCTTGTGGCGTGAGCGCTGATCTCGTTCATGGTCTGGAACCTGTCCATGGGCAGGTACACTCTTGCAGTGATAGAACATAAGGTTGCTCCCAGAGATTGTGTGTGTGGGGAGAAGACATCTTTTGATTTTATGCTGACTCCCAGTGAAGAAAGTTCGCCCTGTTTTGAGGTGGACCCCTTTGTCTTTTCTATCAACTTCATTGTCCCTTGAAGCTAAGCAGAGCTAAGAATCCTTACATGCCTCCCACAACAACCAAATTGGTGCTGCATCTCTTTTGGCAGTACTAGAGGGTTTGTATATGAGGATACATTGAGCCAATCTATCCTCTAGGTCCAAAATGGTGCAGACATCCGCTAGGGCTTGTTCAGTCCAAGGACTGGGCCTAAATTTGTGAAGGATTTGTTTAAAAGGAGTGATCTCCTGAACAAATGGTGAGGTTGGGGCCACCTCCAGTTCTATTCCCCCTTTGGGCGAAAGTTTACCCAGCCTTTTCTTTAACATTTTTAAAAAGCTTGTTCAAACTTTCCCGTCACACCTGACAGCTCAGAGAGTGACACAGCCTAGATTCTGAAATCGTAGCTGAATAATATGAGCTCTGGAGTACTTTTTACATCTATATTTATATTTTACATTTATATTTATTTGGGGTGAAGCCATTTCAAGATACTTCCTTTCTGGGATGTTCAAGTGCATCATGGGAGAATCCTGGCCAGCAGCTCTAGGGTGGGGCGGGGATGGACTTAATTTGAAGAGATGCTGTGTGTGAAGCTGCCAGCAGGGCAGACACTTCTTTCACTGGCTTCTGGAGTCTTTGAACACCTCCTAGCACACACACCAGCCTTCTCTACACCAACACCTCCCCTCCCTGCCCTCAGCGAGGCCCAGTGGCATGGGAACCAGGTTTGTATAATTTTAGGTGGTGCCCAGAATGTCCATAGGACAGAGAGAGGCCAGCCCCCGGGCCCCATGGTTTGGGGGGCCCCATGCTTCCGGGGGACGCGGGGTCCAGAGCAGCCTGGGGAGTTAGCAGGGGGCCTGGTGCTGGCAGCAGCAAGTGACCCAGCCCCAGCCCTCCCCGCCCCGCCAGCTCCCGGCATTGCTTGGGGGAGGGGGCGAAAGCCGAAAAGAGGTGGCGCAGGGGCTTGTGGGAAGAGGTGGAATGGGGGCAGGGAGGGAGTGGAGGGGGCAGGCTGGGTCCAGGTCGCTCGCTGCTGCTGGTGCCAGGTCCCTCGCTAACCCCCCAGGTCGTCCTGGACCCCACGTCCCTATGAAGTGCAGAGCCCCCCAAAGTGCGGGGCCTGGGGTGGTTGCCCTGATCCGTCCTATGGACAGGACAGCTCTGGGTCCAGGGCAGCCTGGGGGGGCATGGCGCCGGCAGCAGCGAGAGACCCGGCCCTTCCGGTACACCCCAGATGCCACCCTCCAGCCAACGTGCAGGAGCTGCGGAACGCTAGCAATGTGCTGGCATCCTCCAGGACTGGCTTGCTCGCCAGCATTCGCTCCGTGTAGGGGACCAGTGGAAGCCCTAGCTTTCGGAGTGCTCTTGGAGATAGAGCGACGCATGGGGCATCTCTCGGGGACATGTCCTGCTTCTAGGCCTGGTGTTAATGGGCACTGAAGCTTCACACAAGGGCAGGTTTGGACCCTGGGGATTTAGCCACTCTATGGGGCCTGGGGGAGGGATGGCTCAGTGGTTTGCCTGCTAAACTGAGGGTTGTGAGTTCAATCCTTGAGGGGGTCATTTAGGGATCTGGGGCAAAAATCTGTCTGGGGATTGGTCCTGCTTTGAGCAGGGGGTTGGACTAGATACCTCCTGAGGTCCCTTCCAACCCTGATATTCTGTGACTCTATGAACCACCGAGAGATACATTACGCAAACAGACAGTAACTATCTAACGGATGATATGAACTAACTCAGACTACGACCTACCTTCCCCGGCCCAGGGAGGCAGGTGGCACCACAGGGGTTCCATCTCACTGCCACGGGCAGGAAGAAGGACCTGAGGGGCGGTCAGGCCCACTCTGCCCTGGCGGGGAGACACACAAGGACATCTATGGTGTTGGTGTGGCCCCAACAGGCACTGCTGGCCAAAACGAACCCAATCTTGTGTGCATGGGGCACGGTGCACCCAGAGTGGACAATCACGCAAAGAACATCACAGCGTTCCCAGCATTTCCCCAACCCTCTGGCCTCCTGTATCCACCATCCATGCACGTTGTCTCCTGCAGATGGTCTGTGGTAACCATCCCCAGTGGGGGCGGAGAACTGCCCCAAGAACCAATCAAGCCCCATTCCCAGCTTTATAAGAGCCCCTCGTTAGGGGCACAAACAGCAAAACGTTCAGTGTAACCAACAGCAAAGTTATTTCAACTCCAGATTGAGTCACACAAGATGTCTGCGCCTGTCCGTTTCGCACTGCAGAGTCCACCCCTGCTGGAACCGCAGCTCACCCGGACAGGGGCATGCCTGTGCCACTTTGGCCACCCAGGCAATACGCAGAAGCAAAAAGCGACCCGTTTCCAAGCTGCATTTCACTACGCACATTAAGCTGCCCCTAGCTGACACTGTCAAAGAGCTGGGCTCTGACCTTGCTATTTGTGAGCTGGGGAGGGCCAGTCCCTAGGGGCTGGGGTTCTCCAGGCTCTGACCCAGCAGACCCTAGCAATAGACGGAGGAGTCTGGCTCTCCGTTCACAGGGGCTCTAAATGTAGGATTTGGGGATACACCGTAACAGTTTCACTCCACATGCATGCCCTCGGCCCCTCTCCTGTCCCCACCTGCTCCCCACACAGCAGTGGCCAACCCTGCACTTCTCCTGAATGCTCAGCTCCCGGCAGACTCGCCCCGAGTCCTTTACACTGTTTCAGTCCAAGCAAACCCCACTGGAGTTTCCGCTGTAAGTGAGACCAGGCAAGCCAACAGGGCTCTACCTAGGGGTCACCTGTCAAGGAGAGAGGGGTGCTACACTGTTCCCCTCGATGTAACACACAATGCTTTCGCCATGCAGCACCAGCCGCTGGCCTGCTGCTTCTCACACTGCATTGCAAAGGCGGGTCAGAAACATTTTGACATCAAGACCAGTTTAAATCCTAAGGGGAAATTTCTAGTGTAGAAGGAAGCAAGAGTTTAATACCAGAGCATTAGCTCCAGAAGACTGCCAGGGTTGGTGTCATATCAGAGACGTCAATCAGGGAGCCGTGTCCTGCCTTTGCGGGGGGATGGGCTGTGTTTCACATACAGATATTTGTGTTTTGTTCAGGGTTTCATAATCTAGACCAGGGGTTCCTGCTGGTGGCTGCTCTGACAAATCCTGTCTCTCTGTCCCTGCCTCCCTCAGCCCTTCATCGAGAGCCTGCTCCGGGGAAGGTGGGTTGGGAACTCACCAGCCACCTGCAGAGTTCCAGGCTCCAGCCAGGATAGAGCTGTCGGGGGAGAGCCCCGGTGACCAAACGCTGCAGCCGCCTCCACTGACAAGAGCCAACTCTGGCACCGCGCACACCGGCCCCACGTGCCTCCAGAGGTGCTGCCCAGAGCTCCGAGGAGGTGGTGCAGTGCAGGGCGCCGATCCCTGCTGGGGGCGCCAGCGCAAACACCAAGGCAGCGCATCTCGCTACTCTTGGTAACAGCTATTCAGGAGCAACAGCTGGGTGCTGCAGGGAGGGGCCGCTGCTTCCCCCCAAATCTCCACACATGCTTTGGAGGCTGTCGTGGCTGCAAAAAACGTCCGCTGGGGATCACATGCTACCATAGTGGCTGCATTTGAGAAACAATGATCTAGACCAGGGGTAGGCAACCTATGGCACCGGTGCCGCCTTCGGCATGCAAGCTGATTTTCAGTGACACTCACACTGCCCAGGTCCTGGCCACCAGTCCGGGGGCCTCTGCATTTTAATTTAATTTTAAATGAAGTTTCTTAAACATTTAAAAAACCTTATTTACGTTACATACAACAAGAGTTTAGTTATATATTATAGACTTATAGAAAGAGACCTTCTAAAAACGTTAAGAGGTGTTACTGGCACGTGAAACCTTAAATTAGAGTGAATAAATGAAGATTCGGCACAGCACTTCTGAAAGGTTGCCGACCCCTGATCCAGACAAAGATCAAACTCTCTTGCTCCCTGGGACCTCGTTTTCCAAGATGGCAATTAAACCATCTGGATAACATAAATCACCATGTCAACACCACTGTCTACGTATGGGGGAAGGGAAATAAATCTATCCACCATGAGGATGGGATGGAGCAGCCCAAAATATTGAATAGTCACTTGTCATGAGCCAATTTTCTTTACAGATCTCGACTAATTAAGCTCACCAGGTTTTAATTAAGACCTTCTGCTCGCCAGGCAAGCCTTGGATACACTGGGAAGCTCGAGGATCTTCGTTGTGTTAGGGCCCTGCAATGAAACCTTTTCATTCCAAGACAAAGAAAGCTACCGAGCCCCATCCGGCTCTGCAGAGACACTTGGAGCAGAGAGGAACCGACTTGTTAAACATGCCTCTCCGTGACATTTCAAAGGCAGCAGTTTATGCTAATAGTTCAACGGTAGCAGTGTTTCGCCCTCTCTGCTATTTCCCATTCTGCTCAATCGTCACAGATGAAACCCCGTCCCGGACGCCGATGGGCTAATCGCTGCCGTGACACCATCTGGCCTGTTTTATTGCTGGCCTGTAGCCAGTTAGGACTGGAATACAGGGCTCAAGAGCTACACAGCTGGAGCATGAACCCACTAGGCGACTGAGCCCCTAAGCATTCTGGGGCCGCGCTCCCTTGATGCTGAATGAATGCAGAGGGGAAGGGGTGTTTGAGGACTCCCGTGCTTCGCTCTCGTCTCTCACAGGAGGCCATTCCTTGCCATGGCTTTTTACTCCCCAATGGAATCAACATCACTTCCCACAGTGGCCACCCCTGACCGAGTCATCGATCCTGCCACAGGGCACGTTTGTGTGAGTCACATGATCGCCGCCCATCCCGGCACAGACAATTACAGCAGGACTCTCACAAGAGTGGCTTTGGCACCGTGGAGCTGGCCCCTCGGGGACCTCAAGGAGAGAAACGAGAGACCCTCCCTGCCTGGGGGACAGTGACCTTCTAGCCAAGATTCCAGGGGATGACCATCTCCTTGCTGTTTTCTTCATTTCCTGTCATCCTGGACAATTCTGGCTCCACAAGGTGTGTTCTTCTTTCTTCTTTCAGTTTCAATTAACAAAGTGCGTCCCACTCAGTCCATCCTCTCCTGCTGCTTCAGCATCTCTCCTGGTGGGTCCTCCTCCTCTCTCCCACGCCCCGGGGGTCCCACAGGGCCCTGACCTTGTCCTCCTCTTCTTCGCTTTACACCCTCTTCCTGAGTGACCTCATGCTCTCGCACTCCAATTACCATCTCTAGCCTGATTGGCTCAGCACACCTGATCTGTCACCCTCCATCCAATCCCGCTTCCTGGCCCGTCTGGCTGACACCTCCCTCTTGGGTGTCTCGCTGCTCACTCAAGCTTCGCATGGCCAAAGCTGAGCTCCTGGCCTTCCCCCAAATGCTCCCTGGCTTTCACTATGATCTGTCACCATCCTCCCGCTCCCTTCCCCACATCCAGGCACCCTGTGGGCATTACTGAACATCACACTCCCACCTGCCCAACAGCTCGGCTGGGCAGCCTTTGGAAGCCCAGCTGGTGGTGCCAGGGAAACTCCTGGGCTCCCTTTAGCCTCCTGAGGGTGTCACTGCACAAGCCTCCTCCTTGACTTCCCCCGGGTATCCAGTTCTGTCCCCTGCAGATCCCTGTGACCAGCCCTGTGCCTGCTCCTAAGGGAGCCAATGGCAGCTCCCGTCAGACCCTGGGAGCAGAGGGTGGAGTCGCAGCCAGGTTTATAGAGTGGGGGTCTCATGCATTTTCCGTTCTACATATGGGAACTATCGCTCCGAACCTGATTGAACTGAACGTATCTTGACATTAGGTTCTGAACAATCTGGAGCACTCCCCTCCACAATGGAAACACAAAACCTACAGATTAAGCACGACTGTCGACAGAGACAACACACCTGTGGAGAATTTAGCTGCAAAGCTCCATGTGCAAGCTCATCCCAGACCCAGGGCTGGCAATTTGGTACCTATGTCCAGCTAGTTAAAACTGCGATAGTTTCATTCTACATTTGATATGTTGGGAGAGGCTCCCAGCTCCCCCCTCTTCCCCCACCCCCGGTCTCCTCATCATTTCCACCCTGTTACCCTGGGGAATGCATGTTTTGCTTCTGCCTTCTGAAAGAGTTACTTGTGTAGGATCCACTGCTGGGCCCACTGACTGCAATGGAAGCAGGACCAGTGTGGAATGGGGGAGCCCCAGGGAATCGCTCTCCCAAGAATGCGACAATGCTCCTGAAAGGCTGAAATGAAGAGCCCCTTCCCCGCAGCCCTGCCCATACCTGCTCGCAGAGCGATCGGAAGCCGAGCTCATCTAGCCGGTCGAGTTCGTAGGTTTCCCCCAGCAGGGGGTTGAACGGCTTCGCAGTGCGGTGCACAGTCGTCGAGTAGGAAGACACTGAAAATGCAGCAACGAAACACATCTGCTCGGTGGAGCTCTCGCACTTCACGGCTTTGTCCAGCAGCTCGTGGTATTCCAGGTCCTCGGTCAGCCGCTGCAGCATGGAAAGCGGCTCGTTGAAGTTTACCTAATGCAGGCGGGGGGAATAGAGAGTTAGACATGTGCACTAATGGGTGAGCAATGGGCTTCCGGCAAAGACACTGGCAGTCAGTGATCTCCAGGTAGAGAGTATGGTCTAGCCGCGTTCCCCCGGTGTCGCACTGCACAGCCGGCCCCGTACACACTGCTCTCCCCCACACCTAACTTCCATGGTAACCTCGGACCCCCTGGCTTCCACTGCTGAGCCCTCAGCCTCTCCGAGGTGACTGTGTCCTGAACGGAGATCTGGAGAGGAAGGGAAAACTCTAATGCGCCAGAGCAAACAGAGTCACTGCAACCCCAGCTCCCCTCCTTGTGCTTCGCTCTACAGTCTGTTCCCCTCCTTAGCCTGGATTTTCCCACCCCCCTCCAGGTGGGAGCTGCAGGAAACCTCATTTAAAACAATGTGACAGCCCGTGTGGCGGGTGCTCCCAAGGAATGGCCAGGCGGGTGGGGACTGCTGCCAGGTGGGGTGGAGTGAAGGGGGGGTGCTGGATCTGCTCACACACAGCCAGTTGCCCACGCTGCCCTCTCGGTTTAACTCTAGTGTTAAGGTGAAGAGGGCGGTTCATGCCTGGCTCCTACACTCTGCATCACATCACCGGGGCTGGGGGCTTCGGCTAGCGTGGCCAGGATGAGCTGGGAACACCGTGACCTGGGACCTGGAGACCAGCACGGACTGACAGCTCCCAGCTGCATCCTGTGTCACGCGCACAGACACACCTTCACCTCGAGAGCTAGAGCTGGCACCAGTCACCCAGGCCAAACCGGGCCCAGAAGAGAGTCACGGAGTCAATGGGCCTGAGACCCGACTCCCCTCTGGCTCATGGGGGCGTCCCCCCAGGTCTGGGCCGAGGCACATTAGCAGGGAAGTGTGCGTCTGTCTCTGGGGGGAGAACAGGGGAATTCATTCCTCAGGGCCAGCAATCCTGCACCTGCCGGGAGCACGGAGACCACTAAAACATCCCCTCCTCAGAGCACTCAGCTGAAATGATCTGTGTCAATACCAGCACCAATCCTCAGACGTGAAACGTTTCAGCAAAGGGAACATACTCTGTGCAGAACAGAGCCTGGTATCCTCCACCACCGCCTACCTTCTACTTCCAACCCATCCTCAGGGAGCCTCTTCCCGGCCGAGGGCAGGCCCCTCTCGCTCAGCGCCGCTCCAAGCGTCAGCACGAACCATAGACTGGGGCCTCCAGCCATTGTCAGACTCACTCAGCACAGGCCACCAGCCCAGCTCGGCCTGCAGCTTTATGAATAGCCAGGGGGAAAACAGCTGCTTCCTGGGCCACCCAAAATCGGAGGGAAGCAGCGCTCCAATTCCCCGTTCGTTCTGGTGTGTGACTGCACACTCCAGAGGGTCCACCGCCTGGGGCCAGGGGAGAGGGGACGTGATGCCAGGCGGCTGACGGAGAACATGGTCCAGGTTTTAAAAGTAAGGCAGCTTGAAAAGCCGGGTACCAAGCCTACCTAGTGCAGAGCTAGAGGCGAACTGACCTGACCTGTCCAACGCCGGGCAAGAGTCCCTCTCCAGGGCACTGTCTGCACTGCACGTTTGCTCCTATTACTGCCACCCGCGGAGCTGCATCAATGCAATTCCTAGCACACCCGGGCAAGGATGCTCTATGCCTGTGCTTTTCAACCTTTTTTCATTGGCGGAGCCCTTTGGAAATTTCGAATGAGGTGCGGATCCCATTGGAAATCGATGGACTGTACACAGAGTTGCATTCTGTTCAGTCAGTTTTCAGTCTAAGTCTTTCGTGGACCCCTTAGACACAGTCTGTGGACCCCCCGTTGAGAACCCTGCTCTACGCCATGATTGGCACCTCTGCGGCTTGCCCTGGTTTCTAGCAGAGCTAAGCTGCCTGGGTGCAATAGGGGCTTGCCCGTCTGCACGACAGGTTTGCACTCGTGTAGCTGCTCCGACGGCTGGAACTGGGGCAGATCTTCAGCCCAGAAAATAGAGAGCTTTGAGATAGTGCAGACAGCCACAGCTTTGAAAGGACTCTCTCCAAGAAGATTTAAATAACAATGGTATGGAGATCGGACATCCCTGAATTCCAGATACTGGCAGAGATTCAGCTGGGCTTTCTGCCCTGCCTAGATCTCAGGTGCGAGACACAGTGAACAGAGCCATCAAAAGGGAAGAGGTACAAGGGCGAGTCAGAGATCTGCTTACTGTAACGGTGGGGCTGGGAGCAGGGAAATGCTGCATGCTCTGTTTCCATCCTACTTGCATCATTCACCACAGACCCAATGGTGGCAGCTAGCAGAGTGCAGGTGTCTCACCACAGGGCTGAGGCCGGGATAATGACTCTTCTGCCTCTGCAGGTAACCTGAATAATTCCACACTCGCTCTTCCCACTTCACATGCTTGATCGCTAGCAGAGCTGGAGCCCATGCCTGATGCCGTGCTGCAGAAGGGATCGCGGCTGGACATCCTGCAGCAGCACCAGGCATTTGGGGAGAGGGGAGACTACACGGACACACCTAACTTTTTGTTGCAGAGCTAATTACTCCCCCCTCCATCTCCCTGCTTCTATAAATAACCAACAATTAAATCCTCAGCCCAGCACCTCCTCCGGCTCCAGAGCTCTCTCCACTCCAGCTGCAGCCTGCACAGCAGCTAGAATCATTCCTTCTTTTGCTTATCCCACTAAACTGGAAGGACGATGCTCTTGCTAAATGCAAGCACCAGCACACAGCGAAATATTCTGGAATCGTTATTTGTAGAGATTTGATCATAGGGCCTCTTTCTTAAAGCAACACTGTCAGAGCAAGTCCACCCCTGAAAGTAGATGTTGGACAAAAACAGCTTCAAGAAAACCTAAGACCAAAAGAAGTGTTACCATGAAGCTTTAAAAAGGGATTCCGATAAAAAAAAACCCCAACAACTTATATTTAAGTAAAGTGTGCACTGCAGTGTTAGCGCTGGGCTAGTGCATAAGAATCAGAACATGAAACTAACTAAATGCAAAAGAGAAACCGCTCAGACTGTTTGCATTGTCCAAGCTGAAGGAATGTTATAATTACAGCCGAGACAAGGTATGGGAGGTAATATCTTTTACTGGACCAACTTTTGCTGGTGAGAGACACAAGCTTTCAAGCCACACGGAGCTCTTTTTCGGGTCACTCTTATCTCTCTACTATCCTGGTACTGACACATCTACAACTACACTGCACTACTACAGCTGGTCAGGAATTCGACTAAATGTTTTTTCACAGAAAGAAGAAAAGCCAATTCACTAATGAATGGGAAAGGATCAGTTTTGACTTGAAAAACATATTGACATTGTTAAGATGTCCTGTGTCAACGTTTTCTAAACAAAAAGTTTGGGGGTTTTGTTCAGAATAATTTTTCATTTAAAAATTTAACTTCATTTATAGTGAAAAGGGGGGGGGGGGAAGAAGAGTGGTCAAAATCGGAAGTTTCAATTGACCCAAATCAGTCAGATGGTCCATTAGAGAAGATTTGACTTTTTGTCCTGATTTGGGATGGGAAAAATGTTTGAAATTTCAAAAATTCTCATGAGATGGGAAAACTGTTTCCCCCCCACCTAGTTATGTTTCTGTGTACACACTTCTCAAAATCTGGTCAGTGTCCCTCTAAGATTTAGCATATAGGCAATAGAGCATCCTCAAAACTTTGAAGTGGTGGAGAGCTAAAGGAAGTTAATCAGCTGTGTAGAAAGGGTTGGTTTTCTTGAACATTTACAACACAGCATTTACAAAGTAGGCAAAGCACTACCACCTCGAGAGAAATCGCTGAAGAAAAATCAGGCAAACCGATCCATTCAAACACACAGTACCAGAACCAACCCAACAGCTGCTCCATCAACAGGGCTCTTTCAATGGGAGATCAAAAATTGTCCCACTGATGAATAAAGTTTAATCCACCAAAAATGCAAAACTCCCAAAGCTGATTTATTGCACATTCCATTTTGAGACTGCAGAGATATCGACTCACAATGAAAATCAGCAGGGACCTGTTCAATTGCACAGAAAGGTTTCAAATATCTCATGTCATTTAGGGAGACTTAGGGAGGAAAAACGCTCTATGGAATGGACGATCTAGTAAGCTCCTTACATCTGCCACTGGTGTGCACAAGGGAACAGAAGAACCAGCCCGGGAAATATTCTGAAGGGTATCTAAGACATTAAGAATTTTTTCCCACATTCACTATCTTGGCGCTATTAACTTGGGAATGGCAAAGGACTCTGACACTAAGGGTATGTCTACACCACGAAATTAGGTCAATTTTATAGAAGTCGATTTTATACAGTCGATTGAGAATGTCCACACTAAGCGCATGAAGTCGGCGGAGCATTGACTACCGTGGCTAGCATTGACTTACAGAGAGGTGCACTATGGGTAGTTATCCCACAGTTCCCGCAGTCTCCGCTGCCCATTGGAATTCTGGGTTAAGCCCCCAATGCCTGATGGGTACATGTCATCAGCCCCCCCACCCCCTCCTTCCATGAAAGCAACAGCAGACAATCGTTTTGCACCTTTCTTCCTGGGTTACCTGTGCAGATGCCATACCACGGAAAGCATGGGGCCTGCTCAGCTCACCGTCACCGTCCATCTCCTGGGTGCTGCTGGCAGACGCGGTACTGCATTGCTCATAACAGCAGCTCCTTGCCTTCGTGGCAGACGGTGCAAGGACTGATAGCCGTCGTATGCCTCTTGGGTGCTCCTGGCAGACCTCGGTGAGGTCGATCAGGGGCACCTGCACAGACATGGCTATCCTCCTCTTAGAGCACCGAATGGGGGCCAGAGACTTCAGGTCATTCTCCTCTTGAAGTTTCATCTCATGGAGATTCTGTCCTGCCTGGAATATCATACGAGCTGGAGGCTTCTGCCTCAGGCTGCTCTCACAGCTGGCAGCACCGCACGGTCGCACCAACCCCAGCCTACCCCTTGCTCCCATGGCTCATGAAGCCTGGACAGCAGTAAGGAGAAGTTCAACTCTAGGCTGAGCAAGTGCAGAATGGTGGCAGAATGTGCCTTTGGATGTTTAAAAGCTCGCTGGCGCTGCTTGCTGACTAGGTCAGACCTCAGCACAACCAACATTCCCATTGCTATTGCTGCCTGCTGTGTGCTCCATAATATCTGGGAGAGTAAGGGGGAGATGTTTATGGCGGGGTGGGAGGTTGAGGCAAATCGCCTGGCGTCCAATTTTGAGCAGCCAGACACCAGGGCGATTGAAAGAGCACAGCAGGGCGCACTGCACATCAGAGAGGCTTTGAAAACCAGTTTCATGACTAGCCAGGCTTTGGTGTGACAGTTATGTGTGTTTCTCCTTACTGTAAACCCGCCCCCTTTGTTGATTTTAATTTCCTGTAAGCCAACCACCCTCTCCCCTTCAAAATAAAGTAACTATTGTTTGGAAACCATGCATTCTTTCTTTATTAATTAAAAAAAAAAAGAGACAACGGACAAGGTAGTCCGGGTGGAGTGGGGGAGGAGGGAAGGACAAGGACATTGCTTATTGTAGCCACATTAAAAATCAAACGGTTTGAACGACAGCCTTCTGTTGCTTGGGCCATCCTCTGGAGTGGAGTGGCTGGGTGCCCGGAGCCTCCCCACGCATTCTTGGGCGTCTGGGTGAGGAGGCTGTGGAACATGGGGAGGCGGTTATACAGTGGATGCAGCAGGGGTCTGTGCTCTTGGCTTTCCTGCAGCTCCAACAGATGCGTCATCATGTCTGTTTGCTCCCTCAACAGACGTGTCATCATGTTCATTTGCTCCCCCATTAGCCTCAGGATTACGTCCTGCCTCCACTCTTCACGCTCATTTAATTCTTTCCATGCATTAAGCTGTGCCCTATCAGTGCGGGAGGACTGCATGAGCTCGGAAAACGTCATCGTGAGTGCGGTTTTTTTCGCCTTCTAATCTGTGATAACCTCAGGGACGGAGATGATAGGGGGAGCGTAGAAACATTCTAAGCTCTATGATTCTGGGGGGACGGCATTGGGTACCTGTGCTGCTGAGTTTGCCACGCTGACCAAACAGGAAATGAAATTCAAGAGTTCCCAGGGCTTCTCCTGTGTACCTGGCTAGTGCATCGGAATTCAAAGTGCTGTCCAGAGCGGTCACATTGGAGCACTCTGGGATAGCTCCTGGAGGTCAGTACCATCAATTTGCGTCCTCACTACCCCAAATTTGACCCAACAAGGTCGATTTTAGCGCTACTCCCCTCGTCAGGGGAGGAGTACGGAAGTCGATTTTAAGAGCTCTTTAAGTCGATGGAATGGGGTGGTTGTGTGGACGCATTCATTTTAAAATCGACCTAACGCGGCTAAATTCGACCTAACCCTGTAGTGTAGACCAGGGATAATGCACAGCACCCAGATCACTCCATTGCAACTTCCTGCTGATTTGTATTGCACTTGAAGCAAGTGCATCACAGATCCAGGCTTTAAATTGCCCTTTACGATTGCTAACGGGCCCTTGCAGCCTTTCCCAAGCGTTTATTGTTCTCAGAGTAAATATCTCAAATGAACGTAACTGGGGCAGCCCTCCCCAGACTTCAAATGGGAGCTCAGTGCCTCGCAGAACTAGGTCTTTGGGCTGAGGATGCTGAGTGCATTGATGGAGGGAGACGACAGGCAGCTGTGGTCACTGTTAGGTCCCATCGGTTTGTTTACAGCACAGGGGTTATTGTACAGTTTACTGGGGACAGCAACTTTGGGAAGCTGTCTGGATTAATTTGTCCCATTGGGGTTTCTTGTAATTAATTCCCACAGGCTGACAGATGACGTTATTGGGGCAGGCAGAGTGTATTGTTCTCACATTCCTGACTGCATTAGTAACTCCCGGGATGTTCCGATTGACAGGAAAGGTATAAATTGCTCTGAACTGCAGACGCAGCAGCTGCTGGTATTTTTGCACAATTCCATTAGGTCTAGGCACATTCCTGTACACTTCAAACTTTCCCCTGAAATTGATCTCGCAGAAGAGTCTAATGGGCTGCCCAGGACTGCTGTGGAACACTGGGGGAAAGCGATGGAGATCCACCACTTCCTGCCACGCAGGCTGTTGGACCACACAAGGACACAGCCCCCAGGAAGGATAACAGGTGTTGTTTTCCCCAACAAACTGCACAAGCTGCCATAACAGGCCCCTTTTCCTTCTGACCCTGGGGGCAGGAGTCAGTGAGTTCTGTAAGAGCTGGACTCTGGCTATATGGCTACAGTGCAAACTCTTTCCTGACTAGAACAATGGCTCCCGGGTTAGTTCCGTCCTGACAGTGTCCCGATAACCTACATTCACTGCTGGAACTCTCCAGCGGCCATGGGAACGCTCCTGAGCCTGGCAGTGCTCAATCTTCAAATGGAGCTGCACCACGGTCGTGTCCCAGGAATGGTGCTTACAGGGACGGCCAACAGGAGATGCAGAATCAGTCACCTGTACAAGGTGGTTTTCCTCTGCAAAGCGCCTTTTCTGATGCAGTTTGGGGATGGGTTCCTGGGCTTCACTAAGGGCAGGATTTTATCTGGGTCAGCACCAGTCTCCAAAGCCTAGTGTCTCCCATGGGCACTGCTCAGCAGGGTGTTTAAGAGCTTCCCGCAGGTCCCTATGCCAGGGCCCAGCAGGAAGAACCTACTGCACTGAGGATATTGTGGTCTGGAGTCAGGCTGGGGTCTATTTACACACCTGATGCCAGGGGTGCCTGGAGATGAATGGGGAAATGGAGAGAATTGTTATCTTGTTACTTCAGAGCTGTTGCACTGAATCAGAGCCATTGGCCCACCTAGGCTGGTACCTGCAGCTCAGACAGCAGCCAGGAACCTGTGCTCCCCAACCTCGACCCCCCCATCCCGCAGACAGCAATGCAAGTGGGCAAGGAGGCAATGATGCCAGTGCGGAGAGAACCTCCTGCTTAGCCTCTGCATGCAATTCACCTTCTCAGGGAAGCAAGTGCCTGACTCCTGCCTGGGAGCAGCAGCCGCCATATGGCAAGTCAGTCTAGTTGGGTCTCCTCACTGCGCCTCAGCCGAGACAGCTATCCACGCTGTGACAGCAGCCATGTCTTCCTGGCTCCACCATGGTGGGACAGGAGGGCAGGTCACAGCTGCTTTCTGTTGCTGCTCCAGGGGTCTGGCACTTGCTTCCCCTTAGAACATCTTCCTCAACCAATGTCTCCCCCCATCAGACACCGACAACTCTGCTAGTGCAAAGAAAGATTCCGTTTAGAACCCCCGAGTGCCTTGGGGAGGGCTCAGCTCGGCCCTCTCGCCAGATACTTGCCGGGGGGCGGGGGGTTGCCCTTTTAATTGTGACTGTGGTCTGTGTGTGTTGTCAGTTACAGTTCAATTGTCTGTGTGACTCTTGGGGCTGGGGCTGCAGAAATCAAGTTGTCAGGATTGGACCCAGAACCAGGAGGAAGGGAATTATTCCAGGCTGGGCTCAAATCACCTTTCCCTGAACATCCCTAGGC
This sequence comes from Mauremys mutica, assembly GCF_020497125.1. Lineage (NCBI taxonomy): Eukaryota > Metazoa > Chordata > Testudines > Geoemydidae > Mauremys > Mauremys mutica. The sequence continues at coordinate 29,845,345 of NC_059087.1, forward strand.
TACAGCGCATGTAGGAACTTCCACCCTCTTCTCCTGACTGACATGCAGATGGGCCTATTGGATACACTGGGAGTAGGCAGCCCCAGCCCCTGTTCCCATTAAATAAGAACATAGGAATGGCTGTACTGGGTCAGACCAGTGGCCTGAGGGGATGGTATGATGGGATAGCCTAATTTTGGCAATTCATTTGGCAACTGATCTTTGATTATTAGCAGGTAAGTATGCCCAGTGGTCTGTGATGGGATGTTAGCTGGGATGGGATCTGAGTTATTACAGCGAATTCTTGCCCACATGCTCAGGGTTTAGCTGATCGCCATATCTGGGGTCAGGAAGGAATTTTCCCCTTGGGCAGATTGGCAGAGGACCTGGGGGTTTTTCGCCTTCCTCTGTAGCGTGGGGCACGGGTCATTTGCTGGAGGAGTCTCTGCAGCTTGAGGTCTTCAAACCACGATCTGAGGGCTCCAATAACTCAGACATAGGTTAGGGGTTTGTTACAGGAGTGGGTGGGTGAGATTCTGTGGCCTGCATTGTGCAGGAGGTCAGACTAGATGATCATAATGGTCCCTTCTGACCTTAAAGTCTGAGACCAAAGGTCCATCTAGCCCAGTATCCTGTCGCCGACAGTGGCCAATGCCAGGTGCCCCAGAGGGAGTGAACCTAACAGGCAATGATCAAGTGATCTCTCTCCTGCCATCCATCTCCACCCTCTGAGAAACAGAGGATAGGGACACCATTCCTTACCCATCCTGGCTAATAGCCATTTATGGACTTAACCTCCATGAATTTATCCAGTTCTCTTTTAAACCCTGTTATAGTCCCAGCCTTCACCCCTCAGGCAAGGAGTTCCACAGATTGACTGTGCGCTGTGTGAAGAAGAACTTCCTTGTATTTGTTTTAAACCTGCCGCCCAGTTCTCCTTCCACAGACTCCAGGCCAGGGCTGAGCAAACAATTCGCAGCGAATGATTATCCGATGCAAGTTCAAAGTTCACTTCTTACTAATATTCTGCAATAGCCCCTTAAATTGACCCTTTCCAGGGCTGCCTGCTCCTGCAGCAGCTCACCAACTAGCCGTCCACAGGGAGCACATGCTGCAGGGGTCTGAACCCAACGATGGAGGCCCCTCCTGTGAATTGCTCCCACAGGAGCCGCTTGCACGACTAGACAACCTGCTATTCCACAGGAAGGAGAAGCTGCCCTCTGACCCAGGGATAGAAAAAACAGATTCTCCTGTGCTAGCAAAGCAGAACCGCAGCTAATGAGCTAGGGAATGTCCCTCAGCAGGCCACACCCCCTGGGAGCTTTGCTCAGTGGTTCAGAGAGTTCTCTAAAGCATGAATCCCAGTGTCACCTGCCCAGACCTAAGCAATTCTTCTCCCCCAGTCGGGACAATTCACCAGCAATGCAGCTGCGGACTCCACAAAGAGGTTTCCTGGTTCACACTAGGAACTAGAAACTTTACTGTCAAGACAGGACTCTGCTTTCCTTTTCTACGGAGAAAAGTGCTTTGAGAAGGGGACCCGAAAGCAGATGGGTGTAAACAAATCCTCTTTACCGTGATGAACAGGAGACACCCCAGTCTTCAGTCGACAGGAGTAAGTAACTTCAGACCCTCCCCACAGTACAGGGGACATGGGAACCAAACAGGGGATGCTGGCACCGTCGTCAGTGCCGAAAACGCCAGAAGCCACGCCAGAAGCCAGAGAGCACTGCCTGTGGCCAGAGCCTCCCGGCTGGGAAGAGAACAGGGCTCCACGTAGAGGTGGGAGATCAAGCCAGGTCACTGGATACTTTCCATTATCACAGAAGGTTCTTCCATAGAGCATTTGGTGTCAGTGACCGCACCCCTCCCCCCATGCTACGCACTGGGGCAAGCTCTGCTTTCTCTGTAACCCCTCTGCTGTATCCTTCAGAAGGTGAGGAGCGAACCCATGAGTCCCGGCTGGTGCAGGGGATCCCAGAAACCCAGTTTACAGGCAGGGCAGTCTCCTTGCCTGTCCCTCATCACCCACATGCGCCAATCCATTCAAACCAGAAAACCTACCAACAGGACGTAATCCCTCTGCTGCTCCTAACTCCTGCAAAGGAGGCAGGCAGGGTGGGGGGGCTGATGGGATCAGACTGCACGGCACAGCTGACTTGCTTGAATCCTCTTTTTTGTAACAGTCACAAGAGCCAATCACCAAAAACAATTAGCAATGCAAATTGGCTCCGCTGAGGGGTCCCCAGCAGTGGCAGTTGCCCTCAGACAGGCTTGTGGAGGGCAAGAGTGATGTAAGCACTGGAAACACACAGGGAATAATTCCATTTCTTTTCCGATTAAAATGGCCAATAATGCAAAAGCCAGACTCTGCTCAAGGCTCGTGTGCAGCTGCAGCTCTGCTGCCTTCAGCCAGGTCTCCGCAGCTCCTGTTACCTCCTTCTCTAACAGGAACAGAGAACACAGCTCTGCTCCTTTCATGGTGCCTTAGCTGCTGAACTCAGCCCTACCCAGAATGCACTTCCTGGTGCACCCAGCCGGACCCAGAATGCACCGCCAAGTCCCTCATTTGGGGCCTGATCCTGGCAGGTACCCAGTACCCCCAGCTCATCACCTCCCAGGATCAGGCCCTTTCACATGTCTAACCAAAAAACGGACAGGAGGCAGCGTTCACATCAGGCGCGGCGCGGGCAAGAGCGGGGAAACACTCACGTACAGGCATAGGGATCTTGGACAGTTCTTTGCCAATGCAGTTTTTCATTATGCTCCAGAGGTTAAGGCTGTAGTTGGGTTTGTCTGGAATGCGCGTTCGTCTCCTCTTCTTCGGCAGGACGTCTTTGCACATTGATTCCTTGTCACCAGTTTGATTTGCGCTCTCAAAGACCTGGGGAAGCAGCAAAGAGCCAGATCAACCAACCGTAGGGCTGCAGGCGTCCAATTTCCGACCGGAACGCCAGTCGAGAAGGGACCCTGGCGGCTCTGGTCAGCACTGCTGACCTGGCCATTAAAAGTCCGGGCGGCGGCGCAGCGGGGCTAAGGCAGGCTCCCTGCCTGCCCTGGCTCTGCGCGGCTCCCAGAAGCGGTGACATGTCGCTGCGGCCCCTAGGTGCAGGGGCAGCCAGGGAGGCTCCGTGCACTGCCCCCGCCCGAGCACTGGCTAGGGCAACGCGCAGAGCCGCACTGGCCGCCACCATGCCTAGGAGCCAGAGGACGTGTCGACGCTTCCGGGAGCCCAAACTTCACTGCACTGCACCCCAAACTTCTTCCCCCACCCTGAGCCCCCTCCTGCACCCCAACTCCCTCCCAGGTCCTGCATCCCCACCCGCACAGCCCTGAGCCCCCTCTTGCACCCAAGCTCCCTCCCAGAGCCTGCACCCTGCACCCCCCTGCCCCAGCCTGGAGCCCCCTCCCATACCCTGAACCCCTCATTTCTGGCCCCACGCTGGAGCCCACACTCCCAGTCAGAGCCCTCACCCCCTACACACCCCAACCCCCTGCCCCAGCCCAGTGAAAATGAGTGAGGGTGGGGGAGGGGGGATGGAGCGAGCAGGGGTGGAGCCTCAGAGAAGGGGCGGGGCAGGAGTGAGATCACGGGGGCAGGGGTCGGAAAGGGGGCAGCGCAAGGATGTTCGGTTTTCTGCAATCAGGAAGTTTGCAACCTAACCAACCGTGGAAACCTGGCTGCTGGCGACAGTCAGCTCTTGGGGTATCACTCCTGGGATCTGGCCTTTCCCCATGCAGGGCACGTGCAGCTCAGACCCAGAACGTCCCCCAGCAGGCGGCTTTGCTTGTTTGTCTGAGCTTGTTCTCAGGAAAGGCCTGTTGGGCTGGGCAGAAATCTGCTTGACAGCAGTACCGGTGCTGCTTAGCGTGTGCGTGCTCTGGGCTGGCCTTCCGGGTCGCCAGGGCACGTCCTCACAAGAATATCTCCAGTGTCACCTGAGCCTAAGACAGGACCACATGCAGGCCGAAATGGTCGGGTAGCCGTACTCAGCCCCCTGGCAGTGGTGGGGGTAGGGGGGAAGGGAAAAGGCTCTTTGGGGCTGAGGGGTGTCACCAGAACTACAGCTGATTCTGAGTGAAGTGGGGTGAGTGCTGGGGGGAGCTGATCCATCTTATTCTCCCCTCTGCTCCCACTTGCTCCCTGCTGAACAGACACACTTGGAATATTGTAACTGAGACTTCAGTTCCTATCTCCCCCGTTATGGCTCATTCTGCTGCCCTGTGAGCCTCCCCCTCCCCCCAGATCATTCATAGAATCAGAGAATCTCAGGGTTGGAAGGGACCTCAGGAGGTATCTAGTCCAAACCCCTGCTCCAAGCAGGACCAATCGCCAACTAAATCATCCCAGCCAGGGCTTTGTCAAGCCTGACCTTAAACACCTCTAAGGCAGGAGATTCCACCACCTCCCTAGGTAACCCATTCCAGTGCTTCACCACCCTCCTAGTGAAATAGTGTTTCCTAATATCCAACCTAACCCTCCCCCACTGCAACTTGAGACCATTCCTCCTTGTTCTGTCACCTGCCACCACTGAGAACAGTCTAGCTGGTCTACTTTCCACCAGCTCCATCTGCCCGATGCACTCACATTGTCCTCCAGGTTCCAGTCCTCTGGGTGCCCCTCGCTGGCCCCGCTCAGGTTACTGCCAGAACGCCTGCAGGGAAGACAGAGGCAGTGGGCACGGGCGCAAGCAGGCACAGAACAGAACAGGAATGGCTGCTCTGGCCATGCTGGGGCCTGGTTTAACCCACAGGACATTGCAAAGGGGCTGCAGTGGGTGGAGCTTAGCAGGCAAACATGCCGGAGGTTCTTCTCTCTTTTCATTCTTGCTACGAAGCCAGTGAGTGCACACCAGGCTGCAAACAGCCACTGCTGGAAAGGATCTTTCTAAAACTCACTTCCAAGCCTTTAAAGATCCCGATTCCCAGGTCTACGATCCACTGCGCCTAGTCTCGTCACCAGGCCCTCCGAAACCGAAGCCAGACTGGTTTGCAAATCACACTTGGACCCAGCTTTGCAACAGTCCGTCTCTTTAATGTAAATAGAGCTACGTGGGAGACATTTCCTGGTGCTGGCAGGTCTCTCACCAAGAGACATCACTGTGCCCTCCTCAGGCTCTGGGGCCCCCATCGCCATGGTTTGATTAGGTAGGAAGCACAGTTTAGTGGTTAAAGCTCAGGTCCGGGGAGGTCAGGCAACCTAAGTTCTTGCTCCTGGCTCCATCGTAGGTATGTCTGCGGCCCCCACACCAAAGGCTCAGAGCCCCTCACAGTCTGTAATGGATTTAAGCCCAGCCCTGCCAGGAGGGCTGTGAGACTATCTCCACAGCTGGACAGGAACTGGGGCCCGGAGAGGCGAAGTGACTTTCCCAAGCTCCCACGGGGCGTCTGTAGCAGAGCAGAGAATTGAGCCCGGGTCGGCAGAGTCCACTGGGCCAGCAGCGGCTCTGCTTCTGATTTGCAGCGAGCACCACCCACCAGGCCACGGGGGGGGCCAAAGCAGACTGCCCCACGTCTGCAGTTAGGCACCCAATCAAGAGGCCTGGATTTCAGTGGGCCTGAGCAATCCCTGCCCCACAAGTGTCCTCTGGCCCTTCAGAAACTCCCCATCCCCCTACCTCTGGGGGACCAGGCCACTGGCAGAGGCTGCTCAGCCCAACCTTCCCTGGCTGCGGACGTCCCTTTAAAGGGAAGCAGGGAGCGGCTGACAGCGCCAGGTGACTCTGGAAGAGCCCCCGGGCAGGTGGATTCCTTACCAGGCGGCAGTGGTGCTGTGCCCAGCTACAGTGGGGTCCCCCTGCCCACCAGGACCCCTGCTGCCGTGGGACGGAAGTGGTGCTAGGGGCATAGATTGGCACTCTGCTTGCAGGCCCCACGACAGGGCTGCAGCTGATGGGCGAGGTCACCCCCTTGTTATGCTGGGGTCCAGCAGCACCCTAATTCCCACCCTCATCGGTACCCTGGCTTGGGGGGCTGCTCTGCAAGGCTGGGAGGTCCAGAATAGGGAGGGTTCCCTGGAAAAACTCACCTGGGCCAAAGCATTAGAATACAGGAGAAGCCGTTTCCTCCCAGTCTTCCCTACAGGAAACACAGGCCTCCCAAGGCAAGCTGGGCACTGCAGTCCCCGCAGAGCAGGCTGGGAAAGTGGGAGGAGTCTGGGATCCTGGATAAATAGGGCCTTCTCCCTGTTTGCAAACCAGACTCCAGGGAGTCTGTGAGCAGCATGCTGGGACTCTAGTGCCTGAGGGGTGGGCTGGCGGCTTCCCCCTCCCCTGCACAGCAGGTGGAGGGCGGCTGGGTGGGGAGCTGCCTGCTCTGTGGTCGGTGCAATAAACTCTTTTCAGTCGTTCCATCTCAGGACTAGACTAAGGTGCTGCTCTGGGGAGGCAGAGCCGGGAAACCTGTAGGCCAGTGTGTCACGTAGGCACTAGCTGCAGGGGAGGGTCGGGGACCTGCCAGCACCTCACTCCTGTGTCCCCACCCCCCATTCTCTAGCGAATGAAGAGAGTTTATTGCTGGTTCACAGTAAGGGGTGGGAAGCCCTTACATACACCTGCCTGGGCCGCCTGCCTCTGACAGAGCGAAGTACTTGGCTGCTACTCATTCCATGCCAGGTGCGCCGGGGAAACGCCCAGGATGCCGGAGCAGAGGAGCACGGCCGTCAAAGGGGGGACAGGCTGTGCCCGGGCCCTGTGGCTCTTGAGAAGGAGGGAGAGGGCACAGTGCATCTCCCGCTCCTGCCCCTGCCTGGGAACCGGTCCCCAAACAGGCCTTGCTCGTCCTCAGGGATTCCCCGTTCCCCTCTGTCTCGTGCACTCGTTGCCACCAGGGCAGTGGGCGTGCAGTGCTGCCCAGTGAGGACGGCAGCGCGTTACACTTGCCACGCACTGGCTCCAGTGACGCAGGCCCAGCCTGGCGGGTGCTGCTGCTGTGCTGAGCAGCTGTTTCCCCCAGAGCCCCAGGAGCCATGGCAGCTGCTGACCTCTGTCCCCAGTGCTCTCTGGCCTGGGATCTCTGACTTCTGAAAGCTCCCCTGGGCCGTGGACTCCAGCCCAGATCCTCACAGGCAGTTAGACTCCTAAGCTCCATTGAACTCCCTGGCAGTTGGGAGCCTCAGTGACTTGGAGGCTCTGGGCCTGTGTTACTGAGTTAGAACTTGTCCTCACACCTGGTAAATCCCCCATTCCTAATCAGGCCTCCGGGGGACAGACCAGGCCGTTGGGACAGGGAGCCATTCACCTCTGTCGCTGTTTCAAATCCAGCCCACGCTGTTCCCTCCTGATCACGGCTCTTTGCCCCACGTGCAGCGGGTTGGCGGGTCTCAGTCCAGTTTCTAGTGGACAGAGTCCACACTGCAAAAACATCATTGCCAATGGCCCTGAGCAGCCCCAGAGGAGAGGTGAGAGCCAGCCAGAGGCTGTCCCTTCAGTCCAGGGCTCTGTCTGAGGGCACTCTGCCCTGCCAGGAGTAGAGGGCTCCACTCTCTAGGCCATTCGCCAGCACTGATGTTTGAAACATGCCTCTCTGGCTGCCTGCCTGCACAGCCGACCCACCTGCAGCGGGGTGTGTGTCATTAATGCAAACCCAGAGGGTGCTGCCTCTACCTTGTTAGTGAGAAGCCAGACAAAGTGCCTCCTCCCCACTCTCCCTATTCGTGCGGTGGGCTTTGGGCCTGCTCTGCACAGGGGCTGCTTCATACCTGTGATGTTTGGGGTCTGCGGTTACTGTGATAAAAGCTGGTGCATCCTCCATGGCATCAAAATACTCTGTCTCCTCATCTTCATCACTGGCTTCCCCTTTGGCAGGCTGCACACTCCCTGGGGGCACAAAGAGAACCTGGTCAGCGCCACTTCTTCCCTCGACTGCTCACGCAGAACATCAACGTGTGCTCCCAGCCAGAGCCCCAGGGGATCCCCACACACCTTCGCTCTGCAGGTACCTGCAGACCAGGCGCGCTTCCCCCTGCCCCACTGTGCTGTCTGTCTGTCTCTCCCCTTCCCTCTCCTCTCTCACGCCCAGGGTTACGCTGGCTGAAGGGGGCTGGTGGATCAGGGCAGCTAAGTTCCCGCTAAGCTGCGCAGCTGCCTATTAAGCACCGCACAGGGCTCCGGCGGGGAGAGATGCCTCTCCCCAATCCCCGGACCTGCTGTGGCACCCCTCCCCCGGCCCGGCCCCAGCCTGGCCCCGAACCTGCTGCAGCCATAGGACAGGCACCCCGGCCTGGCCCCAGACCCGCTGTGACCCAGCTCAGCCCGGACCTGCCACGGCTGGGGAGACGCGCCTCTCACCCTCAGCCCAGGTGCTGCTGCGGGGAGAGAGAGCTGGGGGGAGTCTTCCCTCCCCACGGTAGCCCCAGGGAGCCCCACTGCACCTCAAACCCCTCATCCTCAGCCCCACCCCAGAGCCCGCACCCCCCTGCACCCCAACCCTCTGCCCCAGCCCTGAGCCCCCTCCTGAACCCCTCATCCCGGGCCCCACCCCACAGCCCTCACCCCCCTGCACCCCAGCCCTCTGCCCTAGCGCTGAGCCCCCTCCCACACTCCGAACCTCTCAGCCCCACCCCCACCACATGCATTTTGTTAGGTGCACCACTATGAAGGTCGTGTGTCACACATCAGCTCCATCGTGGTGCACCTAACAAAATTCATTCCACACATGGACATGGGTGGGAGAAACGAAAGGAAACACTGCTGGGCAGATTTTGCTCTTGCCCAGTCAGGGTACAAAACGCTTTGCTACCACGGTGACAAGTGCCCTACAAATGCCATCAATGGTTGGATTAAGCTGGAAGTTTACCATGTGACCTGTGCATCCAATCAAATCTAACTAATATGGTTCAAATTTCAAAATGGACACGTTCAACTGACAATCTAGTCAATCTCAAACAACGAGTTTATCGGTGGTTTTGGGGCTTTTCCAAGGCCCCTGCTATTTTGGGGGGGGGGGGGGATTTATAATATTTGCTTATGTTTAAAAAACATTTTTCTTCCCTGAGAGAGCTGAACCAACGACAGGGAAAGTGCCTGTCCAGAGACATAGGGGCTGGGACTAGGGGGGCTGCAGCACCCCCTGGCTTGAAGTGGTTTTCATCATATCCAGGATTTGCAGTTTGGGTCAATGGCCCTCAGCCCCCGCACTATACACACTGTTCCAGCAGCCCTGCCCAGAGACGCCAAACCCTGCTGCTATGATCCGACCCTTCCTCCGTTCAGACATCAGCACCGCATCATCCCCCGCACTGGCCGTGAAAACCCGCTCCTGGCTGGCGCTCTGACGTCACACCCGCCGGTCGATACAAGACACAGCTACTGAGTCACATCCTAGCTGACAATCTGAGCACTTCACCAGCATCGAGACCGAGCTTCTTGGGACCACTGTAACTCTGCCCCTGAAGCCAGCCCTGGATAGCGTTTGGCCCTGTAGCAGGGTAGACACCCGCTCCTGCCCCGAGGGGCTTAGAACAGCCCAGCCGGGGGCTGTGCCTGGGGACAAGAAAGCTGGGCTGATGGGGAAAGTGGCCACAGCTGTAGCCAGTGCAATCAGGCCCAGCTGGCCCCCGTAAGAGGCTGTGAGCCAGGGCTCAGGCAGTCTCCCTCTGCTTGGTGAGGGAGAAGGGCCTGGCTGCAGGGACCTAAGCAAGACACCCAGACTGGGAGCAGGGCTGGGGAACGGCCAGAGGAGCTGGGAGCTCCGGCCTGGAAAGCCCCAGGCTGCAGGCCTGACTATAGGCCGAATAGGTGCAGGGTTGCAATGGGGCAGCCCAAGGGTAGGCAGGGGCAGCAGGTCCGAACCCGTTTGCTTGTGATGAGTGGCTCATACTGCAGTCTGCCCCAGTGAACGGGGGCTAGATGGAGACTGGGCAGAAGCCAAGACTGAGGTGAAGTGGGGATAGTGGGTGGGGGTTCCCCTGGGACAGGGAGACCCAGAACTGTGGGGGTACTGCCGGGGGGCAGCACCCAGTAAAAGGGGCACTGGGGTCCTGGGAGGGACATGAGGGCCAGGGTAAGGAGGATCACTGGCCAGCAGAGGGCGCTCTGGATGCTGGAAGCTAATTCCCGAAGATAACCAGCAGGAGGCACTGCAGGGGTGAGTCCCACATCGCAACAGGCCCCTTCTCCAACACACATCTCCACACTGCCCTCTCTGATGCATGGAACCACCCTCCAGGAGCTGAGCCAGAAGGCTACCGCCCTCTCCTCCTTGCAATCCTTCCTCAGGCCCACCTACAAGCAATCAGCCAACCAAAGACGGCTGGGCCCGGGGCACTTGGGGAGAGATGATAAAAACCACCACCTCCAGTGATCTGGGACTGTGACACTGCGGAATGACTCCCGTGGTGTCCACATGCTACAGTGGCCTTTACCCAGCCTCCCTCCTCGCTTTGCTCCCACTTGCTCCCTTGTTTCAGACCTTGTCAGGTCTTTGGGGGAAGGGACAGTGTCTTCCCGTGTGTTTGTACAACACCAAGCGGCGCCAACTCTACTGGGGGCTGCTGGGTGCTACTGCAACACAAATCACAGAGACCCGACAGGCAATTTCCAGCCCAAATGGTTCTAGTCTGAAGTATGACTAGGGGGAGGGATAGCTCAGTGGTTTGAGTATCGCCTGCTTAAACCCAGGGTTGTGAGTTCAATCCCTGAGGAGGCCACTTAAGGATCTGGGGCAAAAAATTGGTCCTGCTAGTGAAGGCAGGGGGCTGGACTTGATGACCTTTCAAGGTCCCTTCCAGTTCTAGGAGATTGGTATATCTCCTATAAAAAAATTTTGGGTTGTATAAGTAGGGGCATTTCCAGCAGATCGAGGGATGTGATCATTCCCCTCTACTCAGCACTGGTGAGGCCTCATCTGTAGTACTGTGTCCAGTTTTGGGCCCCACACTACAAGAAGGATGTGGATAAATTGGAGAGAGTCCAGCGGAGGGCAACAAAAATGATCAGGGGGCTGGAACACATGACTTATGAGGAGAGGCTGAGGGAACTGAGATTGTTTAGCCTGCAGAAGAGAAGAATGAGGGGGGATTTGATAGTTGCTTTCAAAGAGGATGGATCTAGACTGTTCTCAGTGGTAGAAGATGACAGAATGATGCGCCCCAGAACTGAACGCAGTACATTCCGGCAGCAATGACACCAGTGCCAAATACGGAAGTGCTGTGACCTCTCTACTCCAGCTCGAAATCCTCGTTTATGCACCCAAGGATTGCATTAGCCCTTTTGGCCACAGCATCAGCATCAGTCTGGGAAATAGATTGGTGTGTCTCCCTTCGGCACCAGATGGGGCTGCACACAGCATGGGACTTCTGCAGAGCCCAGGGTACTTCTTCTCTTCCCACCTGAGAAATAGCCCAGCTCTGCAAATGCAGCTTAGTTTGTGCAGCACTCGAGGCCTCTGCTGATATGAAACACCTGCTCCTAGGAGCTTTTCTCCTAAGTCCTAGGCAGGCGGGGATCTCCAGTTAGCAGCCAGACATCAGGAAGAATCATGGAACAGGTCCTCAAGGAATCAATCCTGAACCACTTAAAGGAGGGGAAAGTGATCAGGAACAGTCAGCATGGATTCACCAAGGGCAAGTCATGCCTGACTAACCTAATTGCCTTCTATGACGAGATAACCGGCTCTGTGGATGAGGGGAAAGCAGTGGATGTACTATTTCTGGATTTTAGCAAAGCTTTTGATACAGTCTCCCACAGTATTCTTGCCAGCAAGTTAAAGAAGTCTGGGCTGGATGAATGGACGGTAAGGTGGATAGAAAACTGGCTAGATGGTCGGGCTCAACGGGTAGTGATCAATGGTTCCATGTCTAGATGGCAGCCGGTATCAAGTGGAGTGCCCCAAGGGTCGGTGCTGGGGCCGGTTTTGTTCAATATCTTCATTAACGATCTGGAGGATGGTGTGGACTGCACCCTTAGCAAGTTTGCAGATGACACTAAACTGGGAGGAGTGGTTGATACGCTGGAGGGTAGGGATAGGATACAGAGGGACCTAGACAAATTAGAGGATTGGGCCAAAAGAAATATGATGAGGTTCAACAAGGACAAGTGCAGAGTCCTGCACTTAGGACGGAAGAATCCCATGCACTGCTACAGACTAGGGACCGAATGGCTGGGTAGCTGTTCTGCAGAAAAGGACCTAGGGGTTACGGTGGACGAAAAGCTGAATATGAGTCAACAGTGTGCCCTTGTTGCCAAGAAGGCTAATGGCATTTTGGGTTGTATAAGTAGGGGCATTTCCAGCAGATCAAGGGATGTGATCATCCCCCTCTACTCAGCACTGGTGAGGGCTCATTTGGAGTACTGTGTCCAGTTTTGGGCCCCACACTACAAGAGGGATGTGGATAAATTGGAGGCGGAGGGCAACAAAAATGATTAGGGGGCTGGAGCACATGACTTATGAGGAGAGGCTGAGGGAACTGGGATTGTTTAGTCTGCAGAAGAGAAGAATGAGGGGGGATTTGATAGCTGCTTTCAACTACCTGAAAGGGGGTTCCAAAGAGGATGGATCTAGACTGTTCTCAGTGGTAGAAGATGACAGAACAAGGAGTAATGGTCTCAAGTTGCAGAGGGGGAGGTTTAGGTTGGATATTAGGAAAAACTTTTTCACTAGTAGGGTGGTGAAGAACTGGAATGGGTTACCTAGGGAGGTAGTGGAATCTCCTTCCTTAGAGGTTTTTAAGGTCAGGCTTGACAAAGCCCTGGCTGGGATGATTTAGTTGGGTTTGGTCCTGCTTTGAGCAGGGGGTTGGACTAGATGACCTCCTGAGGTCCCTTCCAACCCTGAGATTCTATGATTCTATGATTCTAAGACTTGGAGAAGGAGGGTAACGTCTCAGCCTGGCCCAGGATGGGTCAGAACCATTCTTGGGCTCTATGCCTGACTCCAGAAGAAATGGACTCTAGTGGTGGAGCAGGGGACCCAGGGGTCACGGCTCCTGGGCGGGGAAGGAGTTGATCTAGTGGTCAGAGCCGGGGCCTGGCAAGCTGGGCTCTTAGGTTAAATCCCCAGCTCTTGGAGGGAGCGTGGTTAGAGTAGGGGGCTGGGAGTCAGGATAACTGGATTCAGATCCCAGCTCCTGAAGGGAGTGTGATCTAGTGGTCACAGCATGGGGGAAACCAGAATCCCTGAGATCAGTTCTCTGCTGTACCACTGCCTTGCTCTGTGATACTGGGGAGGTGATTTCGCCTCTGCATCAGCTACCCACCCCCCCACAAATGGGAACAATAAACCATTCCAGGGATGTCAAATGCTTTGAGCCACTTGGGCCGAAGGCCCTAGGGGAGCCAATATACTCACACTCATGTCCCATGGTCCTCGCTGGCAGGAGGCCAGGCCACTTATCTGTTACATTGCATCACAAATCCATGTTGTGATGACGATGCTGCCCTGTGGGGAGAGCCCCACAGCCACGGAGCGTCACAGTAAGAGGCTCCTTTAGGCTGGAGGGCTCTGGGGATGGGTGGGGCTGAATGTTACGTGTTTATTTGAGTCGATCCATTCCCCTAACCCCTACGTGGTACAAGGGAACTGCCCTGGCCTGGCAATAGACACAGCCAAGGAACAAGCTGCTGCTGGCCAGCCAAGGCTCTATTTGTGGGTTACAATAAAACCAAACCCTGCTGGTGCAGCCAGAGGGGTGTCTGGGGACGACGATCTGGCACCAGCATCAACTGCAATTCGGTTTTATTCTCCAGCAACGATTGCAACCAGCAAATGAGACACCAGCCACCGGATGTGGGCAAAGGGCTCCAGTGCTCTCATGCTCAAACCCGTGGGGCCCAATGTTCTGGGGACAAACGCAACCTTGCATCACTGGGATGTGGAGATGCAAACTTCCTAACACCAGATTGCAGCGTCACGTTGGGATTCGTCTGGCCAGTAGAGGCAAGTGTGGAAAGAACGGGATTCCCCTGGGGAGACGAGCTCGTAGGGAGGCAGCTGGAGTCCTGCCTCTTCACAGGACATGCCTGTCCTGTTACCCCTCAACAGGCTTTTACCTGAGAAAAAATCCCTGGGCATGATGGGCTGCCCTGTCCATCCTTCCCGACTCTGCTGGTGCCCTACCAGCGGCTGACTGGGAACGAGTGAGAGGGCAGCCCCCCATCCCTCCCCCCACCCTGTACTGCTGGGCTCTGGCGGCTGCTCCCTGCTGCCATTGTGACATCACAGCAGCAGAGCTCTTGGGCTGGCGGGACCCAGGCTGTTGGCCTCCCAGCCCTCCGGGCCCTGGGGAAGGAGGCCGCTCACCCTTGGAAGTGCTGCTGACTGCTGTGGCGCTCGAGGACAGGCCGGGAGCTCCCCGGCAGGCCCGTTCCAAGCTGTTGTGCTGTTTGGCTAACTGCTCAATGGTCTCCTCCAGGCGGATCCTCTGCTCCCGCTCATACTGTAGTGCCCGCTGCCATTTCCGACTGTGGCTCTCGGCTAACTCCAGGAAGTCGCGGCAAGCCTGGGGGAAGCAAGGAACACACCGGTCAGGCTCCCTCGGGGACAGCACACAGCACTGCCCACAGCAGCTGTCACAGGAGCCAGGATCAAGGGCTCTTCATTCTGGAACTCTGCTCTGCCCACATCTCAGGGAGCCCTTCACCAGGAGCAGCACTCCAGCCTTCCCCTTCAGAGCTGCAGCCCCCGGCTTTGCCCTCCCTGTGCAGTCGGGGCTGGGAACAGAGCTGGGGGACTTCTCAGTTTGCTGGCAGCTCCAAAAATTAAAATAAAACATTTGGTTTGGGTCAAACGGAATTTGAAAAATTTCTGCAAATCAAAACAGTCTGTTTGGGGTCAAACAAAGCATGTTGTTCAACCGGAAATACAGCATTTTCCAAGGGCTAGATTCATGAAATGGCCAAAGGTGGGGTCCCCTTTTAGCCCACTGGCTGGCATGCTCACTGGAGACAGTCCTGGCTGGAGCGCCTGCAGGACAGGGATTTGAACCCAGGGGACTGCCTGAACCATTAGCCTGCAGACGGGCCTCTCCTGTCCCACTCAATATAAAATACTTCAACCGTCATTGGGCCAGAGGATAAAATGGGGAGCCAATGACTCTGCAGCTTGGGGGTCTGGCCCCTCACCGGGGGAGGTGGGCGCATCGAGTTCAAGTCTCTGCACCAGTGAATATTTCATTATTGATACAAAATGGAAGAGGTTCAGCAGGAGACCGTGCGGGTGCCCCACCCCAGAACAGCTAATAGCCTGGTGGGGAGGGCACGCCCCTGGCACAGGAGAAGGTGGAATGGGGATTCACACTTGGGTTTCCCACGTCCCAGAGGAGTGCCCTGACCACACAGCTAACGCGAGCTTTGAGCTACATGGCTTTACTATCCACTGGGGGCACGTATGGGTCAAACTGACCCTGCTCAAAGAGTGGTTATCAGTGGTTCCCTGTCAAAGGGGCAGGGCCTATCTAGCAGGGTCGCACGGGGTCAATATTGTTGTTTGACTTGGATAATGGAGTGGAGAGCACACTGATAACATCTGGAGATGACAGCAGACTAGGAGGGGTTGCCAGCACTTTGGAGAACAGGATTCGAATCAATTGACCTTGACAAATTGGAGAATTGGTCTAAAATCAACAAGAGGAAATTCAATACAGACAAGTGCGAAGTGCTTCACTTAGCAAGGAAAAATCAAATGGACGACAACGAAATGGGGAATAACTGGCTGGGCGGCACTACTGCTGAAAAGGATCTGCGGGGTTTAGAGTGGATCACAAATTGAATATGAGTCAACAATGTGATGCAGTTGCAAAAACAACTAATGTCATTCTGGGCTGCATTTCCTAATATCCAACCTAGACCTTCCCCATTGCAACTTGAGACCATTTCCCTTGTTCTCTCATCTGCCACCACTGAGAACAGCCGAGCGCCATCCTCTTTGGAACCCCCTTCAGGTAGTTGAAGGCTGCTGTCAAATCCTCCCTCACTCGTCTCTTCTGCAGACTAAATAAACCCAGTTCCCTCAGCCTCATTCCTTAAGCTCTGGAATGGGCTTCATTCATCCAAGGGAGGGTGTGGAACCCCTGTCATTGGAAGTTTTTGAGGTAGGACAAACTCCTGTCAGGGATGGTCTAGGTTGACCTGGTCTGGCCTCAGGAAGGGGGCTGTGCTTGCTGACTTCTCAAGGTCCCTTCCAGCCTGACATTTCTATGATTCTAAGTTATAAGGGGGCATCACCATCCCACCTGCTCTGTAGCCAAAATGATTCAGCGAATTCATGTTACCCAAAGCTGCATTTTTTGGCAGATAACCTATTTGTCCAGAAATTTTGCCCAGCTAGGAGTACAGTACAGGTCACACAGCCCTGGTGTGAGGAACTGGCTTGGGATCTGTAGTCATGGCTTATCGTGCTGAGCCTCCAAACACAGATACACCGAGCGCTAAGAGACTTCAGGCCTCCTTGGGTTGGGGGAAGTCAGGGAGTTTTACCACTAGGTAGTGCCAACTGCACTGCAAGTTTCACACGTATTCAGCTCTGCTGACGCAGCTCAGTTTTCACTTGCAGCTCCCTTGTCATTTCAGTTATGGGATGCCTCCCCTCCCCCGCTCTGCCACTGCCCCTCAACTCTGACCTGCTGCCTCCCCGCTCCCCAGGACATTTCCCCTGGCACCCCTAGTCAGTATCTACACAGCATTTTAAAAATGTGACGTGCTAGAAACAGTGTAACCTTGATTATCCAAACCAGGATCACATCCCTTAGCTTTTAATACTCAGTAAATTCCTAGGGTTCCAAAACCCCTTTGCTCTCACAAGTGATGCCATGTCCTGCAGGAGGGGCTGTTCTGCATTGTCATTGTCACTCCAGTTCTGCAGCCCCCCCTGCTCTGCCCCGGGCCGGCTCCAGCTTTATTGCCGCCCCAAGTGGTGAAAGGAAAAAAAAAAAGATAAATCCGCGATCGGCAGCACTTCGGTGGCAGCTCTACCGCGCCGCTTCATTCTTCGGCAGCAATTTGGTGGTTGGTCCTTCCCTCCAAGAGGGACTGAGGGACCCGCAGCCAAATTGCCACCGAAAACCTGCACATGCCTCCCCTTTTCATTGGCCGCCCCAGCACCTGCTTCCTGCGCTGGTGCCTGGAGCCAGCCCTGGCTCTGCCAATACAAGGGTTGAGTCTGAACTGCAGCCCCCACAACATTCTTGGTTGTGTCCTCCCCCCCCCCCCGTTCTGTCAATGCACCTCAGTCACAGCCCCCCTGCTATGCCAGCCCTGGGCTTGCTCCCTGCTGCCTTCTGTTCCAAACAGTGCACAGGTTTTGTGATGGGGATGACTAGCCCTTGGGAATGAGGTTGAGACGCTCACACAGTGTGAAAGGAAAGACGAGCCAATGGAAGAGACAGGCACCGGATTTCTCGCTGACTAATAAGGAAGAAGGACAGCCCTCTTCCTCCATCTTAGCTGAAGCAGAGTCCAGCCAGAACTACAGTCCCCTGGGTGCTAATTAGACACAGTATGGTGTGAAAGCGTAACAGCTCTTCCTTCCCCCAGGGTAGAGAGAGGACAGGTTATGCTGACAGGCAAGCAGCTACTTAGTCTCCTACATGGAGTGGTCTGCACAACCTCTTAGGCTATGGCTACACTGCAGACTAATTCAACAAATTGTGTCGCTCAGGGGTGTGAATTAGCCACTTCCCCGAGTGACGTAACTTGTGCCGATTTAAGCGCCAGTGTGGACAGCGCTAAGCTGGCGGGAACATTCCACTCGAGGGGAATGGAGTAATTCAGCCGATGAGAGAACTCTCCCCCGTTGGCTGAGAAAAGCTACACTAGAGAGCTTTCAGCGGTGCAGCCACAGCACCGTAAGCTCTCCTGAATAGACAGCGCCTCGGTGTCTGAAAGGGGCTGTGTCGGCGGCCTGCCATGCCATTCGTTTTGTGTGTCAGGGCTGGTCTCTTAGCAAGATGCCCCAGTTTGACCCCCGAGAGACGCGCTGGCGAGTGGAATGTACCACAGATTTTGAGGCATGCACAGATCTCCGTAGCAGTTCCCTTGCGCACACGTGAACAGCTCAAATGGGTCAGAGCGATTCAACCACTAATCAAGGTCTTCCTGTCTTTGCAGTCTCCCTGCCCTGTCCCACAAGGGATGGTACAGAATACACACTGGAATGTACGCTGCTAAGATTGCATGCAAATGCTACCGGCAGCCCTCTTCCTGGTATAATTAGCTTCTTGCTGCATTAGCCCCATGCAGGGTAAATGATGAACTATGGCAAATTATTCTAGGCCTGGCTAACAGTCCAATTTATCAGAGTAAGCAACATATGAATGAGAGGAACAGGGGCACTGGATGGCTCAGGGGATCCATCATGGGATACTGAGACTTTCCGATCCAGTATGTTCAAAGCAAGCCCAAGTTGGTGGTTCCCAGAAGTGATTCCCATGTAATGACAGGCCAGAGGCTGATGTGAAATAAGTTGCCTGGTCTCTTCCAGTTCCCAGTGGAGAGGTGTCCACATTAAAATCAACACCACAGTTGCCCCTTTGCTAGCAGTCTTGCCAAGAGGCCAAGGACAAAACAAACCATGGCAACTGAATCTCCGAGGTGAGAAGTGTGGCCCCAGCGAGGGAAGGCAGCATGGCTGCGGGTTAACAGAAGCCTCCAGGACTTGACACTTTCACCAGCATCAGAGACACAAGGTGGGTGAGGTAACATCAAGAGAAGCAGGTCCGATAAAGGATATTACCTCACTCACCTTGTCTATCTGGGCCCAGCATGGCTACATCAACGCTGCATCCAGCATCAGAGTCACACAGACCGAGCCAAGGAACAGCCAATATATCCCTACAACTCCCCCGAGGCTGCAATGGGCGAGCTAGCTTTGTTTCCTTTACAAGAATGTGCTGGAATCTTAGTCCTGTGCAGACAATGGGATTATTTCCTAATCCAGATGACCCACTCTGGCAGAGGGACACCACCAATGAAAAGAAAGCACACTTTTCTCTGAAAATGCTTCAGCTACTGTCAGAAGTAACAGCTAAGACCACCACAAATGAACGAGCAGGGAACACGCAGCTCTCTCTTTTCAGTGTGTTTACATGGGCATTTGACAGCACAGTACTTTGTGCCTAGTCAGTTTCACTACTAGCCTTGGGATTACTCCCATGCTGGAAGTGAAACCTGCCTGTGTGCGCCATGCTGGACTGCGGTGAGTCAATTCCCCATTATTGTGGGGTCTCACACAGCTGCACAGGAGAGAAAAGTGATCTAAAAACCAGGGAAACGTTATTATAAGTGGTGGGACTCAGGGTCATGCTAGCACTCGCAACAACCTTTAATTCATCTTTGAGAGTGACGAGATGTCTAGTTGGCAGTGAGAGATACCATTAAGCTACCATAGCACAAAAGAGGAAAAAGGGACACTATCAAGATGAAAATCATTCTGAAAAACGCACAAGTGTGAAACTAACAACAATTCAGATGATTAAAAGGGAGAGAACTTTAGACGTCTAATATACTTGTCATCATTAATGGGGCTCATTTGTTTTTTGTGCTTCATCTACTTGGATTTTACATGCACTTCACCCAGCTTTTTGCACTTCACTTACATGAATCAAGACAGATCCAGACTAACATGGCTACCCCTCTGATACTTTCTTGTTCTTGTTTTCTAGCACCATGCTGCTGGGCCTGGGTTTCCCATTGGAACTCTGATTCCATAAGAGATTTTTAATAAAGAACCATTTCCATTAGTTAGATTTTTCCAACCCATTTGTCTACAACATAAGCAAATTTTGGGTCTAAATCAGATTGACAGAGCCCCTTAAAAAGCCTCGGAGGAAGAAGAACCACAGAAATACTGGAAAATTGAAGGTTATCTTGAGAGTTATGTGACGAAATGTGCAATGAAGGAACTAGCCCTCATGTTGAAAACACATTACACAGAGTTGCTAGTGTGTGTGTGAGAGAGAGCACGGATGTGCATGTGTGCACACGTGTGCATACCCCTGCCTGTTCATGTCTTTTATGAAGTCCATGGGTACACTAGGGACTTGGCTACTGTTGATTTTACATGGAAGGAGGCCAGATACAATGGTGAAGGGTGGCAGGATAAAGCCCCTAAGACAGATTATAGAGGTACACAATAAAGGCCCCATCCATCCTACACATATAGCGATTAGATACTCGCTATAAACTGCCCTTGGCCAAAAACAATTGATCTCCTCACGTTCGTAAAGCATGATTTGCTTTTTATTTATCTCTATGCTTTTCATCAATTCATATTTCTGTTAACAAAAGATTAGTAACTAGAGACTGGATTCTGCAAGAACGAACACACGTGTGCACTTTTACACACATGAATAGTCCCATTGACTTCAGTTGGACTACTCACTGTGTGCAGAATTTAGCATGTGTGTAAGATTTGAGGACTGGTGTCCAAGACACAAACCCTAACCTCACCATAGCTAACATAAGAACATAAGAATGGCCCTACTGGGTCAGACCAAAGGTCCATCTAGCCCAGTATCCTGTTTTCCGACAGTGGCCAATGCCAGGTGCCCCAGAGGGAATGAACAGAACAGGGAATCACCAAGTGATCCATCTCCTGTCACCCATTCCCAGCTTCTGGCAAACAGAGGCTAGGGACACCATCCCTGCCCATCCTGGCTAATAGCCATTGATGGACCTAGCCTCTATTAACTTATCTAGTTCTTTTTTGAACCCTGTTATGGTCTTGGCCTTCACAACATCCTCTGGCAAAGAGTTCCACAGGTTGACTGTGAGTTGTGTGAAGAAATACTTCCTTTTGTTTGTTTTAAACCTGCTGCCTATTAATTTCATTTGGTGACCCCTAGTTCTTGTGTTATGAGAAGTAGTAAAGAACACTTCCTTATCTAGTTTCTCTACACCAGTCATGATTTAATAGACCTCAATCATATCCCCCCATAGTCGTCTCTTTTCCAAGCTGAAAAGTTCCAGTTTTATTAATCTCTCCTCATTCAGAAGCCGTTCCATACCCCTAATCATTTTTGTTGCCCTTTTCTGAACCTTTTCCAATTCCAATATATCTTTTTTGAGATGGGGCAACCACATCTGCACGCAGTATTAAAGATGTGGGCGTACCATGGATTTATATAGAGACAATATGATATTTTCTGTCCTATTGTCTATCCCCTTTTTAATTATTCCCAGCATTCTGTTTGCTTTTTTGACTGCCGCTGCACACTGAGTGGATGTTTTCAGAGAACAATACACAATGATTCCAAGATCTCTTTCTTGAGTGGTAACAGCTAATTCAGACCCCATCATTTTATATGTATAGTTGGGATTATGTTTTCCAATGTGCATCACTTTGCATTTATCAACACTGAATTTCATCTGCCATTTTGTTGCCCAGTCACCCGTTTTGAGAGATCCTTTTGTAGCTCTTCGCATCTGCCTGGGACTTAACTATCTTGAGAAGTTTTGTATCATCTGCAAATTTTGCCACCTCACTGTTTAACCCTTTTTCCAGATCATTTATGAATATGTTGACTAGAACTGGGCCCAGTACAGATCCCTGGGGGACACCACTATTCACCACTCTCCTTTCTGAACTCTGACCATTTATACCTACCCTTTGTTTTCTATCTTTTAACCAGTTACCAATCCATGAGACCTTCCCTCTTATCCCATGGTCGCTTACTTTGCATAAGAGCCTTTGGTGAGGGATCTTGTCAAACGCTTTCTGAAAATCTAAGTACACTATATCCACTGGATCCTCTTGGTCCACATGCTTTTTGACCCCCTCAAAGAATTCTAGTAGATTGGTGAGGCATGATTTCCCTTTACTAAAAGGATGTTGACTCTTCCTCAACAAATTATGTTCATCTATATGTCTGACAATTTTGTTCTTTATTATAGTTTCAACCAGTTTGCCCGGTACTGAAGTCAGCTTACAGGCCTGTAATTGCCGATCACTTCTGGAGCCCTTTTTAAAAATTGGTGTCACATTAGCTATCCTCCAGTCACCTGGTACAGAAGCTGATTTAAATGATAGGTTACTGACTAGAGTTAGTAGTTCTGCAATTACACATTTGAGTTCCTTCAGAACTCTTGGGTGAATACTGTTTGGTCCTGGTGACAGTTAAAGCTGGATTTAACCCTGTCTGCTCTGAGGGCCCCATGCTGCTATCTTTGATTGCTGACTGGTATCTGTAAGCAGCCCTGTGGGTTATCCATGGCATGAAGTACTATTCGGCATAGGTAAGGGTCCCTAATGAGATACAGCCACATGCAGTTTTGTTAGGTAGCAATAAAAATTCCCTTGAAAAATGCTTGCAAGCAAGAGCAGCAGCAGCTTTGAACAGGTGGCGTTTGTCCTGCAGTCAGCACTTCTCTGCTTCCATATTCTTTCTAATTCATGACCTTCAGTACGACTCTGGGAAGCAACCCAAAAGCACGGTGGAGAAGGTTACAAAGGGATATTTCCAGGCCACAGTTCAATAGCTCTTTGCCTATTAACAGTGCATTAAAAGGACATTCAGGCTGGGACGCTGAGCAGTAAAGGGAAGGCGATCTACTCTACAGAGAGAACGACAGAGGCCTTAACGCTTCTTCTGCCGCAGCCATGGGTCTAGTTCTGGGACAGTGGTGGGGGAGGGAGGGAGTGTCGCGCGTTTCACTCTTAGGGCTTGTCTTCCCATACAGCGCTACAGCAGCACCGGTGCAGCTGTGCTGAGGTAGCGCTGGGACAGCGTCTCCGTCAGCGTAGTTAATGCACCTCCGTGCGGTAGCTACGTCGCCAGGAGAAGCTCTCCCATCGACACAGCGCTGTCTACACAGGGGATAACTACATCGCCTGGGCTGTGGATTCGTCACATCCCTGACGGACACAGCTATCGCAGTACAGGTCTGTGGTGTGCACCTAGCCTGAGAGCTCAGTAGCCCTATGTTTACAGGGGGCTGACGGTGTCCGTGGGGTGGTTAGAACACAGCAGGATGACTAGCCGTGGCAGAGCCTGACCCAGGAAGGGGAGTGGCAGAGCCCAGGGACACAACGCGTCAGCACAGTAAGCGGTGCAGGAGACTGGCAGTGAACAAGCAGCTAGCATGGCAAAGGGAGCAGAATGCCAGGCCACGTGGCATGTTTTCTACTTAATTCATTAAAAATCCCGACATGACCTGTCTGAGCCAGGCTGCAGGGAGCTGTTGTGGCCAAGCTACAGGATCCTGGTTCTGAATTACAGAGGTGTAAATAGAAGTTACTGGAGTTACCTCAGCATGACATTGGCGTAACGCAATGGAGAATCAGGCCCTTAAACACAGGGATTTCTCATTTGCGAAATGACATCAGCCTGGGACACTGAGCTGGGTTCCTAACGGGGAGAGGTTTCTGCGTGCCCACTGTCCCCACTCCTGTCTATTTCTGAATTTATCGAGAACGGCGCCTCTTAAAGGGTCTGATCCTGCCCCCTGGAAGTCCATTGAGTGTTTCAGTGGGAGCAGGTCCAAGTACTGAATCGCACCACTGAGCCAACAGAGGTTAATGCAGATCCAAGGGGTCCCTCGGAGCCAGTGTGCTTAACGCCTGGTCTGGCAAAGGAGCAAACAGGAGATGGAGGCAGCCCTGGGGTGACCCCTCCTCATGGCACAGAGGTAACGCCCATCAAGAGGGGCAGGGGGATTTCACCAGAGAGAGCCCCGAACGCAATGATCCAAATGTCGACAGGAGCTAAAGGCCGCTGGAGAAGGTTGCTGTTCTGAGTTACGCCCGTAGGTCACCGACCAGCCGAAGCTCACCAGAGCCTCAGTGTGTGTGTCCTATGCCAGGGGCTGCCGGGGAGTTGGTGTGGGGATGGACATGCTGGGAGACTCTCCCGCTGTGGGTTGCACCCCCTTGGCACTCCCTGAACAGCAAAGGTGAGTGCCAGGATCTGGCCCAGGGTCTGAGCTCATACTGGTTTTACTCTGGATAGGCAGCGCTGTAACTGAGAGCAGCATCTGGCTGAAGTGAGTCTGAGCCGGAGGAGCTGGGGGCTGAGAGCCAGACACAGGTGGAAGTGACCCCAGTCCAGACCTGCCTCATGTCTGATTGGTCAAAGCCAAAGGCACCTCCCTCCAGCCCTCAGCATCCGTGTGACACCAGCTGCCGCTCAGCCGCTGACCCACCTACCGAGATGTACGTTAACTCCCTTCCTGTCGCCCAGCTCCCTGGGAACACACAGCCCTGGGGTTTCGCTAGAGAGCCCTTGGTGCAGGGCTTTGATCTTCCACTGGCATCTACAACGCAGGATCAGAGCAGGGGTCACCCTTGGTTAGTCTGCTCATGTATCTGAGCGAACTGAGCGGGCCTGGCCCAAGGATTCCTGCCCACACCAGCCATGAGACCAGCCACACCCAGCCCGCGAATGCTGCCACCCGCTGTGGAACAGAGAGATGTCAGCAATGGGGCATTTCTGTAGCACTGGCCACAAGGCGTAGCTGCCCGTCTGCTCGTAACAGAACTAGATCCACGGCCCGCTCCAGACATCCAGGACGCCCGGGCTTGGCTTCTACTTATTCTAGCACCAAGAGCTCTTAGAGAGCTGGGAGGATGAAATCCTTCCAGGCCACAGCGGGACAGCAGCGATGCTCTGCAGTCACTACTCCAGCCTCCGTGGTACCTTAAGGTGGGGATGGGGGTTACGGCTGGTAGATCTACCCCTTCCACAGGGGCCGACACTGGGATTTCCCCAGGGTTCTGGACACCCACTCTGCCCCAGGCCCTGCCCTTACTCCATCCCTTCTCCCAATCCCGCACCCCACCTCTTCCTGCCCAGGGCCGGCTCTAGGTTTTTTGCCGCCCCAAGCAAAAAAATGTTTGGCTGCCCCCCATCCAAGCCCTGGGCTCCTCGCCACAACCCCCTGCTGCCCCAGCCCTGGGCTCTCCCCCACCACCCACACCCCCTGTTGCCCCAGCCCTGGGCTCTCCCCCACCACCCACACCCCCTGCTGCCCCAGCCCTGGGCTCTCCCCCACCACCCACACCCCCTGCTGCCCCAGCTCTGGGCTCCCCGCTTCCCCCCCACCATTGTCGTCCCCCCACACCTCCTGCCGCCCCAGCCCTGGGCTCTCCCCCACCACACCTGCACCCTCCTTCTGCCGCAGCCCTGGGTCACTGGTAACTCGCTCCCAGGGCGGGTCACTCAGCAGGAATTTTAGATGTGCACAGAACAGACAGGATTGGTTCCCATATGGTTACAGAACTGCAGTAAAGTGGAACAATTTTCAGCTTGTGTGATTGGAGGGTATCTGGATGCATATTATAAGGCTGTCCTCCATAAATGAGGAAAAGTTGAGGTGCCTTTATTATTCTTTTGTTCCACTCTTTCTTTCTCTGGGGAATTTGCCAATGCAATATCACTGTCTTCCTTTTAAACAAAGAAACAAACAAAAAAGGCAACGGCTGTTGAAAATAGCAATTCCAGTCCTAATAACCACTGGGGAGCATTTCTTGCTCAATTTTATCCTACTTTTTCTACAGCAAGTTACAGTGGATCAGTATATTTGATTTGGGAGAAATGAAGTAACAGCTGCCCAAACTGAGCTTGAGCACTCCTGAATTTTGAGGTGTTCAAATCTGGAAGGCAGGTGTGGGGAGGGCGGAGCTGTGGGCTCTGCGGGGGAGCACGGCAGCATGTATGCAGCAGCGTGTCTGGAGCTGCATGGAGCCAGACACGCTGGTCTGAGTGGCACGGTAAGGGGGCTGGGGGCGGTTGGAGAAGGGGTAGGGGATTCCCAGGGGGCAGTCAAGGGACAGGGAGCGGGGGGGTTGGATGGGGCGGAGGTTTGGGGGGGCAGTCAGGGGCAGGGAGAAGGGGGGGTTAGATGGGTCAGGGATTCGGGGGGGCAGTCAAGGGACAGGGAGCAGGGGAGGTTGGATGGGGCGGAGGTTTGGGGGGGCAGTCAGGGGCAGGGAGAAGGGAGGGTTAGATGGGTCAGGGATTCGGGGGGGCAGTCAAGGGACAGGGAGCAGGGGAGGTTGGATGGGGCAGAGGTTTGGGGGGGCAGTCAGGGGCAGGGAGCAGGGGGGGTTAGATGGGTCAGAGGTTCGGGGGGGCAGTCAGGGGACAGGCAGCGGTTGGATAGGCATGGGAGTCCCAGGGGTTTGTCAGGGGACAGGTAGGGGGTGGGGTCCTAGGGGGGAAGTTGGGGGGGTCACAGGAGGGGGCAGTTGGGGACAAGGAGCAGGGAGGCTTAGATAGGGGGTGGGGTCCCAAGGGGCAGTTAGGGGGCAGGGGTCCTGGGAGGGGGCAATCAGGGGACAAGGACCAGCGCTGCTTAGATAGGGGGTGGGGTCCTGGGGGGCAGTTAGGGGCAGGGGTCCTGGGAGGGGGTGATCAGTGGATGGGGGGGGTTGGATGGGTTGGGGTTTCTGTGGGGGGCAGTCGGAGGGAGTGGATGGTGGCAGGGTGGGGCTTCCCTCCCTCCCCCTGGAGTGTCCTGTTTTTTTAATGTTAAAATATGGTCTCTCTACCCTCCACAGTGCAGCTCTCCACCCACAGCACGCTGCCGCATGAGGTCCCCCTCCTTCCTTTCCAGTTGGTAGTGGCCAAGGGCATGCTGGGAAATGTAGTTCTTTCCCTGCTCCAGGGCTGGCTCTATAGGCAGGGAGCTAACCAAGGAACTACAGCTCCCAGAGCCCCATTGGTTCTCAGCTCCCATTCTGGATCCCTGCCGCCCCTGCAAATGGGCTGCCCCAAGCAGGTGCTTGCTTTGCTGGTGCCTAGAGCCGCCCCTGTTCCTGCCCCCGTTCCTCCCACAATTCCCCCCCCCCGGGTGCTCCAGCCCTCGAGAACCCATGGAGTCAGCACCAATGACCCCTCCCCCACTCCACCTGTCCCTCCCAGCTCCCCCCCCATGGCTATGTGAAGGGAGCCCTTGGAAGCCAGGTTCCTTGGTGTTCATGGGGAGGGGCAGACTCCCTGGATCCTGTTCCCTCTCCCCTGGGCAATGAAACTGTACCCAGTGCTCTGTGTCTGCCCCCGCCCCCAGGCTCTACACAGGAGGAGGCAGGATTTGTCCCTAAATTATCCCATACTCCTAGCTGGAAAAGACCAATCCACTCCCCACATCCATCACCTCCCCGCTCTGCCTCTAGTGCAGGCCTGGTCCTTCCAATCTGCTGGCTAGCACTCTGTGCAGCCTGGCTGCAAGTGCCCCAGTGACAGGGCTCCCCCATGTCCATGGGCGGTGAATCCAGAGTCTAACTGGAGTGCTGCCCCCCCTGCCCCACACACACACCTGCCCTTCCCTGAAAGAGGTGACCATGATCCTAGTGCCAGCGCTGGGACGGCTGCCAGGCACATGCCCCTGAAACACAGGGGCAGCAGAACAGCAGAGAGCACAGGACTGAGGAAGCCAGATGCACAGACGGGGTCCTCTGCCTCTAAGGGAAGGAGAAGAAACCTGAACCGCAAGTTCGAAAGAGCTCCACAATGTGCCATGTCCCGGCGCTCTTTACAGACAGTCACTCCACCGTGGCTTGACCCCAGAGGCAGAGCGTAACAGCCTTCTGTCACCTGCTCCATTAGTCACATCTGCCAAACCAGGGGAGCCATCCGCAGGGCAGGCAGCAGATGTGGGTGGATGCTGCATCTCCAAGGCTTTGATGTTTTGTACCCAGCCTCAGACTCGAAGTCTCTTTCCAAATCAAAGTCTTTTTCGTCTGCTCATCGTTTTGAAAACTGCCAGCACTGACGGCATTCTAATTAATTTTACACAGACAGCTGGTCTGCCAACCATCTTCTTGACGCTGCAAGGTTGTGATAAAAGGACGGTATCACAATAGCAGGTACTTGCTGAGTGGCACTGGTCTTCCCATTCGAGGAAAGCTCATTATCCGCTTTAGAGGTCTCAGGTTCCAGCTCTGCTGTCATCACACATGTGACATGCACAGAAATAGCCATTCCAGAGCCGCTCAGCAAAGCGTAATATGGAAATTACCAGCTGTCTCTGGCTCAGGGGGATGCATGTTTTTGAATAATACATTTGGAGATCTTCACCTGTAATTACTGTGCTGCAATTAAATTTGGTCTTTAAGACAGTTACAGGAAATTGAATGCCATGGTAAATTACAGAGAAGAAGGAAACAGTTACAAACGGAACTGTGCCAAGGCACCCAGAGCCATGGGAAAGAGACAGGAGCCCAGGGAGGCTCCTGGGGGGAACATCAAGGTCACTGTGTTGAAGTCAATGTCCCAGATGATGGACAAACCTGATCAAAATAACTCTGAAGCGCTTCCCATCTGTAGATCTCAAGGCACTGCAGTACGGAGGGGCAATATCATTATCCCCATTTTATTGATGGAGAAACTGAGGCACAAGAGCTAAATCTGTTCATCTTATCAAAAAGTGGGGGCGGGGCTGGGGCAGGGTGGGGTGGAGCAGGGGCAGGGGCACTGGGGAAGAGCCGGAGCAGGGGCTGGAGCAGCACACAGCTGTGCCCCAAGTTTCCTGGTGCCCTACTTGGCTGCGTACTTTGTGTAAGGGTAAGGACGGCCCTGCATAGCACCTAGGAGTCCGGTCACAGACCAAGGCCCCACTGCGCTAGGTGCTGTACAAACACAGAACGAAGCGACAGTCCCTTGACATCTAAGAAAAATGCTGCTGGGATGGACGCTAGCACAGTCAGAAAGAGCCCTGCCCTGGGCGGGGGAGGCCAGGCCAGAATCCCCCTGTGATGCTATGGTGACAGCACAGCTGTGGACTCTGACTGTGCGCTGCAGTTTGTCCTCTGACACCCACTGCATTCCAATGGCCTCTGAGGGTCCTGCATCCCCGCAGCACAGATACACCCCTGCCCTCAAACCGAGGAGATAATGGCTTGTCCGGGACACGGGCATGATTTACCCACAACTCTTCACCTCCAAACCCCAGCCCAAAGGAGGCAAGATCCAGAGCATGGCCAGTCCTGGGAGTTAAGGCACAGACTGCCTCGGACAGTGCGATGGCTGCCAGGAGGTCCTGAGCTATGAGTCATCGGCTGCATAGACACTGACGCTGTCCCGATCAGTTAGTCTCAGTGACTTCAGTGCCATTGTGCAGAAGAATTCTGTCAGCTCCAGCAGCGATTCTGTAACCCTTCCTAACCAGGCCAGGTCACCTGATCAAATCCAGTTTTGGGGTGGAGACCTCCGACATTTAAAGTCAGAAACAAACACCACAAGTACAGCTGGGATCAAGGCCAGGTTAGGAAGCAGCCCCCAGAAGGGTCAGTCACTAGTGGAGTGAAGTTACTAGTTGCGGCTGTTTGCACTGACATGTAGCTGCTGTGTTTCCTTCTCCCTCCTGCATTGGGCTCAAGGAGGGACCGGGACCTGCTTTGCAAGTGGGCTAAACTGATTTCCCTCTTGGCAATGGGAAGGGAGACAAGGCAACCTCCTTCTGCGAAGACAGGAAGAGCGCCCTCGAGCAAGTGTGATGTTAGTAAATGTCACAGTTCCATGCTGGGCTCTGCCCCGCTGCCTTGCTGTACAGTGTGGTTTGAAATCTGTTCTAGTTACAGAGGTAACAACTCCTTTGTTTGCCTGCAAGTTTTATTCATTGCTATAAAAGTACTCGGCCCATTGCCAAGCCATCCCTTCTGCAGCCCCTTTTCACCCCTGGTTTGGCCTCTCTCTAGTACTGGGAAGAAAACAAGTTGCTGTGCTGGCGGCCTCAGCTTACAAGGCCTCTCTTTTGAGTAGAGGGTACAGCATTCCCCACAAAGCACAGAGCCCGTGGCTCTCTCCAGCTCTCACTGGGATGTTCAGGGCAGGTCTTCACTACCCACCAGATCGGCGGGTAGGGATTGATCCATCGGGGATCGATTTATCGTGTCTCGTCCAGACACGGATAAATCAAACCCCGAACACGCTCCCTGTTGACTCCGGAACTCCAGCGCGAGAGAGGCGGAAGCGGAGTCGACGGGGGAGCGGCAGCGGTTGACTCACCACCATCCTCATGGCCAGGTAAATCGACCTAAGAGACGCTGACCCCAGCTATGCTATTCGTGTAGCTGAAGTCGGCATCTCTTAGGTCGACCGCCCCCAACCCCTGACCCCCCACCCAGTGTAGACCAGGGCTCAGTCTTCAGAAAAGCCTGTGACGTGCACATCTGAGGAAGGAGCACTGCTGCCTTTGAGAAGTACAGCGAGAACCATCTCGCTCTCATTGACATGAGGCTATTAATAATCACGTAAATGCTTTTAAATCCTGCTGGAAAGGTATAACAAGTGGGGTTCTGCAGGGGTGTGTTTTGGGACCGGCTCTGTTCAATATCTTCATCAACGACTTAAGCGTACTTTCTATGCCAACATCTATTAAGTTTGCAGATGATACCAAACTGGGAGGGATTGCAACTGCTTTGGAGGACAGGGTCATAATTCAAAATGATCTGGACAAACTGGAGAAATGGTCTGAGGTAAACGGGATGAAGTTTAATAAAGACAAATGCAAAGTGCTCCACTTAGGAAGGAACAATCAGTTTCACACATACAGAATGGGAAGAGACTGTCTAGGAAGGAGTACGGCAGAAAGAGATCTAGGGGTTATAGTGGACCACAAGCTAAATATGCTGTTGCAAAAAAAGCAAACGTGATTCTGGGATGCATTAACAGGTGTGTTGTGAGCAAGACACGAGAAGTCATTCTTCCGCCGTACTCTGCGCTGGTGAGGTCTCAACTGGAATATTGTGTCCAGTTCTGGGCACCGCATTTCAAGAAAGATGTGGAGAAATTTGAGAGGGTCCAGAGAAGAGCAACAAGAATGATTAAGGGTCTAGAGAACATGACCTATGAAGGAAGGCTGAAAGAATTGGGTTTGTTTAGTTTGGAAAAGAGAAGACTGAGAGGGGACATGAAAGCAGTTTTCAGGTATCTAAAAGGGTGTCATAAGGAGGAGGGAGAAAACTTGTTCACCTTAGCCTCAAAGGATAGAACAAGAAGCAATGGGCTTAAACTGCAGCAAGGGAGGTTTAGGACATTAGGAAAAAGTTCCTAACTGTCAGGGTGGTTAAACACTGGAATAAACTGCCTAGGGAGGTTGTGGAATCTCCATCTCTGGAGATATTTAAGAGTAGGTTAGATAAATGTCTATCAGGGATGGTCTAGACAGTATTTGGTCCTGCCCATGAGGGCAGGGAACTGGACTCAATGACCTCTCGAGGTCCCTTCCAGCCCTACAGTCTATGAATCTATGAAACTCCCTGGCCATGTGTATGAGGTCAGCTCTTTGTTACGCTGTCAAAATAGCTAACAACTCTGGTGGCTTTTGGATTGGATGCCCTGATAACATCTCAGGACATGTGTGCTGTGAAGAACCACCTGCTGCCACACCGGTGTGGGCTGCATTCTGAGTGGATCTCATCAGCTCAGTACAGCCAGGCCTAGTCAATATCAGGATGGATGCTAAAATCCCGGTTAAATCCCAGTTTGGAACAGCTGTCTGCCACCAGTGTAACCCTATGGACTTCAACAGAAGTGTTCCTGATTTACACCAAGTGAGAGGAGACTCAGGGCCTAAATGTTCAAAGCAGAGCATGTGAGTGGAGAATCACTGGCACTAATGAGATAAACCAGGAAGTCCAGCCCTCTGAGGCATTTTGACATTGCTTTCCCCATTTCCCCATTCTCAGTAGAATCTGGACCCCATGGTGACCTCTTGTTGTCTCTGACCAGGGACCTCTACTCCGGGTTCCAGCCCAGGGACCCTAATGGTAGCAGCTGTTGGCAGCCAACCTTTCACTTCCAGAGTTGCTACATTTCCCTGGGCCACTTCCCCACAGCTCTCCTGCTTCTCCCTTCTTCACCCTTACCTCAGGGCTCCTTTAACGATGGTTTGAGGGTGTCTTCATTAACCAGCCCTTCAGCTGCACTTCCTCTCCTCTGGCTCCCTGGCTCTCCTCTGCCTGACTGGAGTGAGCCCTTTTTATAGTATCAGCAGGGCCTGAATTAGAGTCAGGTGGTCACATTAACTGAATGGCCTCACCTGACTCTTTGCAGGTTAATTAGAGTCAGGTGTTCTCATTAGCCTGGAGCAGTCCCTGCTCTGGTCACTCAGGGAACAGAAAACTGTTAATCCAGTGGCCAGTATATCTGCCTTCTGCTATTCTGCTGTACCCAACTGGCCTGGGTCTATTACACAGGATACAAAACCACATCTGTGTCTCGGACAGTAATATTGATGTAAGCAGCATGTTTCACACTCCTCCAGTTAGTTCCATAAACAGAATCACTTCAGATCATGGAAAGGGAATGAGATAAAATACAAAAAACCACCAACGTGCTGCAGTGATGCAGCTTCTCTGCCAGTCAATCACATCAGCAGATCAGCCGGTGGCTCCTTGTTTTTGACCAATATAAAAAGTAAAAACTTCCAGCTGATCAGAGACCATCAATCTTACTGCTAGTTATTCTTTGATTGGCCAGAAGCACAAAACAAATCTATTCTCCCAGCCAATCAGAATAATGCTAAAGTGAACGGCGCCAATGCCCATCAAACAAAGTGAGCCCATATCACACACTGGGTCCCAGCCTATAACCCACCTGGGTTAGATCTGAAGGAGTCACCTCATGAGTAAGCAGATGGGCCTAGAGGATGGCAAGGTTAAGATGAGAACTGCCACAGGATAAACCTTGAAGCCATTTCTCAACTTGCTGTAAAGTTTTCCTATACTACAGCATTATTGGGTAAGCCAGCAACATTCCTTCTGCCCTAGAAGCCCTAAGAACAACCACCCTTTGCCCCTTCCATTCAAACAGCAATGAGGCCTCTGCAGAGTAGGAAAAGACCTTACAGGAATCACTTTACCCACCATTGAGCTGCAGTCACCTCTGGGGTGAAAAGCGGCAGCTGTTTCATTAAAAGTATCAGATTTTGAACAAGGATTTCCAAAAGACACAGTTTCAGCTGTGTCTCTGGGTAGCTTTACACTTCAATCACTGGGTGTCATTGCAGCCTGAGCTGACATATGTAAACTAGTTCTAATCTCACTAGTTCGAGTCCAGGAGCAGCATGAGACTCAGTGTGGGCTCTGGGTAATTACTCACAAGGCCGGCCCGCATGCTAGACATAGCCTCAGAAAGGGACAGCATCACCTACTGAATCAGCTGCACACTGAATGCACCTCATTGTCCGAGTACTGACCTAGCCCACCCCTGCTTAGCTTGTGACACCAAACGGGATCACAATGTGACACCGTCAATGAACAGACCATTGTGGAGAAAACTCTGTATTCCACATCAAAGAGCTACAAATCAGCCAGCAGGCGAGACAGGAACATCCCCTCTGGGCATTCTGGAGTTTCTTGCACAGCGCTGTCCAGCTCTGAAGCACACGGTGCTGGCCACTGCCACAGACAGGACCCCAAGACAGACCCCTGGCCGGAGACACTCTGGAAATTGCTGTGTGTGTTTGCAAAAATGAGGACTCCAGTGGCACCTTAAAGACTAACAGATTTATTTGTGTGTGTTTCATTATTTGAACAGTCAGCACTTTACAAGAGAACTGATGTCAATGGAACCCAGGGAGACTCCTGAGATGTTTATCCAGCAGGAGGCCATTATCCAGTGACAGATATTCTTTGACTTTAGATCTCAAGCTGCATTTCCAGCTCTTGGCAGCGCATGTAAATATAGTTACCTTAGCTTTGTGGGCTACGCATCAAAGGAGCAGGAATGAGGGTTTGAAAGGGTCTAGGTTGACCTGCTGCAGAAATGCAAGCAGAGCCCAGCATGCTGAAGGGAGGCCCAGGGCAGGTTTGCCTCCCACCTCTCTGTGTCGCTCACCCCTGACCTGGGGCACACCTTGGCGTTCCATTCCCCAGGGCCCAGCCGGTGCTGTCAGTGTCCACCAATCCTGCGCCAGAGATGCCCCAGCTAATCCAGCCCCGGGACTCACATCCAGCTCTTTTTAAGGCAGCTCAATCATGACGTTTACTGTCTCTCTGCAATTCCAGCCCAAAGACTCCACACTGCTTGGCTGATACACCTCCGTCCTGCCCTGCTGCAGCCCTAGTTATTTCAGACCTGGAGCCCCCACAAAGAATAGCCAGCACATGTCAGGCCTGAGCAAACGAAGGCAGAAAGGAAACAATCCACAGAGAAGCAAATACTCAAATACACTAGCAACCTCCCCACCCCCTGCCACGGATGCAAAGACACAGGTGTGCCCAGAGAGCTCTGACTGCAATCACTGAGCTCAGTTATGCCACCTTATTCATAGCTTACACTGGAAATAGCCCCACTGATCTCTGTTCATGGAGTATGGTGTGAAGAGGGACGATGGACCCGGTTAGGGCACTCTGGCATTCATCAGATCCAGGTTTAATTTCCTTCTCTGCCACAGATTTCCTGTGTGACCTTGGACAAATCACTTAACCTCTCCGTGCCTCAGTTTCCATCTGTAAAATGGGACAATAGCTCTGTCCTATCTCACAGGGGGTCTAGGAGGACAAATACATCACATATTGTGAGGTGCTCCAGTTCAGCCCCACACTAGCCTAGAAGGGGTTAATGAGGTTGAGAATGGGCGGTTAAGCAGATAGGCCACAGCTGAGGGGAACAAGGTGGCCTAACGATGGAACCAGGGGGGCTGGGGAAAGCCAGGAAGCTGGCAGCAGAAAAGGGCTGCAGTAAAGGAGCCTGTGGCTATTCTCCAGACATTAGAGAGGGGAGGAAGGAAACCCAGGGGAGAGGATGTAGGAAAAGGCAGCAAGGTTTAAGATGGTGCCAATCTTGGCTGCTGCTGACAGGTTCCTGGGTTGGCACGCGGAGTAGAGGGTAGGCCCAGGTTCCCCTATCAGCCACTGGGGAAGTGGCATCATCTGGGCAGCGCACAAGACTGCCTGAGCCATTTTATACAGACAGACTTTGATACACCGGAAGGGGGAAAACACACAGGGACCTGGCCAGAGGGAAGGGAGAGCACCCGGAGCTGCAGCGAGTGGGAGAGAGAGGCGGCATGGCCTGCAACAAGAGGAAAAGGGGGCGTTAAACCTGGATAGAGCTAATCCCCAGAGCAGCCAGGAGGAGACGCCCGAGCGGTAAGTGAACCTTAGTTAGACAGTGCTCAAGAGTCCGGGTAGCCCTCTCTGGCTCTGTGTGGTTTTTGCTTACAAGACTGAGGCACAGTCTCCCATCCTCTGGGCCCTTTCTGCCATTCTCGCTCCTGCTGAGCAGCCCTTTATTCTGCAAATCAGCTGAACTGCAGTCAGTGGGGCTACTCACAAAGCAAGGCATTGCTAAGCAAAGGGTGGCAAAATCTGGCCTAGCACCAGGATATTCCTTCAGTTTCTGCCACTGCTCACGACCTTTCACCCTGCCACGTGTTCAGCCTCCCGCCATTCAACAGTGCGGCTCTGCAGGGGCTTCCCAGAGAACATGTTGGGCCCGATTCTTCTCTCACTTCCACATGGTTTCACAGAATTATAGAAATGTGGGGCTGGAAGGGACCTCGGGAGGTCAGTTACTCCAGCCCCTGCGCTGCGGCAGGACCAAGTCAACCTAGACTGTCTCTGGCAGGGGTTTGTCCAACCTGTTCTTAAAGCTCCAGTGACGGGGATTCCACACCCTCTCTTGGAAGCCTATTCCAGAGCGTAGCTACCTTTAAAGTTAGATAGTTTTCTCCATCTCCCATGCTGCAGAGTAAGCCCATAACGTCTTGTGCTGCCTTCAGTGGACACGGAGAACAGCTGATCACCGTCCTCTTTAGAACAGCCCTGAATATAGCTGAAGACTTATCAGGTCCCCCTCAGTCTTCTGTTCTCAAGACTAAACATGCCCAGTTTTTTTAACCTTCCCTCTAAACTTTTTATCATTTTTGTTGCTCTCCTCTGGACTCTCCCCAGTTTGCCGACATCTCCCTTAAAGTGTAGTGCCCAGAGTCAGACACAGTGCTCCAGCTGAGGCCAAGTACAGTGGGACAATGACCTCCCATATACACCTGAATGATATTAGCCTTTATTGCAGCTGTGTCACACTGTTGACTCAAATTCCATTTGTGATCCACTATAACCCCCAGATCCTTTTAATCAGTACTTCCACCTGGCCAGTTATTCCTCATTTTGTAGTTGTGGGGTTGATTTTTCCTTCCTAAGTATAGCACTTTGCACTTGTCTTTACTGCATTTCATCTTGTTGATTTGAGACCAATTCTCCAATTTGTCAAGGTTGTTTTGAATTCTAATCTTGTCCTCCAACGTGCTGACAACCCCTCCTAGTCTGGTGTCTTCTGCGTGCTCTCCACTCCATTATCCAAGCCATGAATGAAAATATTGAATAGTACCGGCCCCAGGCCTGGCCCTTGTGGGACCCACTAAATACACCCTCCCTCCAGGTTTGACAATGAACCATTGATAATTACTCTTTGACAAAGGTCTTTCACCCAGATGTGCACCTGGCTTTTAGTTATTTCATCTAGACCATAGTTCCCTAGTCTGCTTATGAGAATGTCACATGGGGCTGTGCTAAAGGCCTTACTAACGGCAAGATACATCACCAGTGTAACTGTTAACTTTACACTGGTGTAAGAGGGAGCAGGATCAGCCCCATGTCTGTCACTTACAAAGGCTATCTTGGCTCCAGGACGAGCTGAGGACATGGCTAGCTCTGTACTTCAGGCAGGATTTAGCCTGTTTGTTTTCCCTCTGTTGCCAGCTGAGGTTCCCACTAACCCTCATTACCTACATGACACAATGGTAGGGGGTCAGGACAATCTCTGACTGCAGCGGTGTCTCCGGGACCTGACAAAAAGCCCCGGATCTGAAATTAAATTCGGTCAGCAGGTTCCATTCTCTTTTTAAAATCCTCCATCTGCTCTAAAAGCTACACAGAGCAGATCACTCTGACTGACCTCAGAATTAGTCAGAAAGTCCCTACCCATGAATGTTTGTCCTGGACAGGAGTATCAGCAGCTATCAGTAAGCAGCATGCTATTATATCATTCAAATCCATCCCATCTTGACCCAGCACTGCAGTTACGTCAGCCCACGCTGTTTATTTTTCTAACCTGGCACAATTAGATCAGTGTAATCCCACATGGGATTGTCTTCCTGGGACATTTGGTTTTTTGGTTCCAGCCACTGCAGCTCCCATTTCACTGCAAAGCCGCGATGACGCGCTAATCCCTTTCTACGAGAAACATGCATATTAAACAACACTGTGCCATTTGATTGTCTTGCTGGCTACAGTCCTCCCCATCTGTCAGAAGCAATAATTAAAATCCTGCTCACTGATGCTTTCTGCTGAAATACGTGACTCTCCTGCATCTAAAGCTGCAGCTCCCAGCAGTAGCTGTGGGGGGCTCCAGGCACCAGCCCCCATTCAGGGCAGGGTGATCGACCTCTCATGGATTGCGGGAGCCCAGACATTCAGCAGCAGATCAATTTTTCATTTGTGAAGTCTCTGCGCACAGACTGTCTCTGGCATAACTCAAATCTCCACCTTCCATCTCAGAGGGCTCCTTGCGAGAGGTATGTATAGGAACATTTAGTGAAAACTCCAGTGCGGTAAGTGGGTTACTAATATTTTCCACAGCACTTTGAATTGCAGAACTAGAAAGAAGCAAACGGACTCTTTCCCCACGCAGCGACCCTCTTCTCCTAACACAACCGTGTCGCCGAGGAATAGCGACAGGATGATACGCAACCAGGAAGCAGTTGGGTACACACAGTGGCCTGTGCTGGGGTTATAAGGATAACGGCTGGAGACAGGCACACAAGAGAGACATGATGCTATTTAAGGCCAGTGGTGGGACACAAGGATATGAACAGCCCCTTGTTTCACCAATAAATCAACAAGGAAGCTGTTTAGGGGTACGAATGGCGCTCACTCTCCCCTGGATTCCTGCAAGCCAATCAGAGTCAGTGTGCAAAGACGAACATTTCAGGCTCTGGATACTCTTCATTCTGTGTGTTTCAATTAGCCACGCCCATATTTACATATCTTGCAGATGCCTTTTGCAGGCTACTTAGCATTGTTCTTGTCACGCTTTCGACCATTCCCAACCCTGTTTCTTACTATTACCAAAATGCACAAACCTGGTGCTACAAACTGTCATGCTTGAGAGACATCCCTGCCCGACGAGCTAAGCGGACAAGGCACAGATCAGCCATGGAGCGATACTGCAGGAAGGGTGGGGAGTTACCCGGGAAAGGGGGCCTGGCAGAGGAGGACTTTAGAGAGACAGTGTGACTGGCAGAGAAGGGAGCGATTGCTCCAAGCGCAGGTGCAGCACAGTGGAAGGCACGAAGCTGAGAAAGAAGGAAGCAGCCAGGGAGTGGAGAAGGAAATGCTCAGGGCCTCAAAGGTGGCGGTGAGGAGCTCAGACATGGTGCAGTGAGAGGGCGGGAGGAGGGAGGCGACAAGACAGGAAGATGATGCTAGCAGTGACATTTTGGATTGAATGGGGAGAGATGGGGTGGGCAGCTGGTTACAGTAAGAGATGGCCAAGGTGGGACAAGGGCAGGGATTTGTGATATTAAAGAGAAAGGAGACAGGGCTTAGTGAGAGAGACCATAGGCGCCGACTCTGTGGCTGCTGCGGGGCTGGAGCAGCCACGGGGAAAAATTTGCGGGTGCTCCACACCCACCAGCAGCCAAGCTTCCCTGACCCACTCCTCACCTCCCCCACCCCCTCTACTCCTCCCCCTCCCAGCCCGCTGCCTAACAGCTGTTTGGCAGCGCTTAGGACTTTCCAGGAGGGAGGGGGAGGAGTAGGGACACCATGCTCTGGGGAGGAGGCAGTAAAGAGGTGGAACAGGGGTGGGGAGTTGGGGGAAGGGGGTGGAATTGGGGCCGGGGCTTGGGGGAAGGAGATGGAATTGGGGTGGGGCCAGGGGTGGGGGGTTGAGCACCCACGGGGTAGAGGGGAAGCTGGTGTCTATGAGAGAGACTACATCTGGGAGGAGAGTTGCAGGTGACAGGAGCCAGGGATTCAGGAAGAGCAGAGGAGCTGGCTGGACAGGCTGAGTGGAAGGGTGGAGACCAAGGTGGCAGCAGGACCCCAGGAGGAGAGGTGCCAGGGCAGCTGGAGATACCACCAGCCTGGTGCAGGTGGGAGGATCTGATGACTGGATCCACATTACAAGGGCAGTGAAACGGAAGCAAATGACGCATGGGAGGAGTTTAGGGGGCATTGCACCCCCAAACTGCAAGCCTCGGGCAGGCAGCCTGAGTGTGCAATGTAATGAGTTCTGCAGAAGAGACGGGAGATTTCTCCCAGCTTGTGCCCCTGAGGCAGGGAGTCAGAATTGTGTTTATAAACAAGAGGGCTTAACAGGGGATTACGATAAGAAAGGGCTGGTAGGATGTTTCCTGAAGTTCAATTATCTGTTCCAAGCCTGGTGAACTGCCAAAAGTGAGTAGCCTAAATGATAGGAAGTAATTGTAGATTTTTCTACAATTGTTGGATTCAAGAAGTGGTAACAAAGTTATTAATATCTTCCTTTGAGAAGAGAACTGATTTTTTAGACAAAGGAAATGCAGTAGATCTAATCTGCCTGGATGTCAGTAAGCCATTTGATACAGTTCCACATGAGAAATTATTAGTTAAATTGAAGATGGGAATTAATTTGAGACCTGAATGGTGGATAAGGAACTGGTTGAAGGGGAGAGTACATCATGTCATACTGAAAGGTGAACGGTCAGGCTGGAGGGAGGTTATTAGTGGAGTTCCTCAGGGATAAGTCTTGGGACCAACCTTATTTAACGTTTTTATTACTGACCTTCGCACAAAAAGCGGGCGTGTGCTAATAAAATTAGCAAATCACACAAAGTTGGGAGGTATTGTCAACACAGAGAACAAGAATATCATACAAGAAGATCTGGATGACCTTGTAAACTGGAGTAATAGACATGGGATGAAATTTAATAGTGCAAAGTGCAAGGTCCTGCATTTAGGGACGAACAATAAGAATTTTTACTATAAGCTGTGGACTTATCAGTTGGAAGTGACAGAGGAGGAGAAAGATCTGAGTGTATTGGTTGATCACAGGATGACTATGAGCCGTCAATCTGATATGGCCGTGAAAAAGGCTAACACCGTTGTGGGGTGCATCAGGCGAGGTGTTTCCAGTAGAGACAGGGAAGTGTTAGGGCAAAGCACTGGTGAGACCTCATCTGGAGTCCTGGATGTAATTCTGGTCTCCCATGTTTAAGAAGGATGAATTCAAACTGGAACAGGTGCAGAGAAGGGCTACTAGGATGATCCGAGGAATGGAAAACCGACCTCATGAGAGGAGACACAAAGAGCTTGACTTGTTCAGCCTAACCAAAAGAAGGCTGAGGGGAGATATGACTGCTCTGTA
Organism: Mauremys mutica; assembly: GCF_020497125.1. Classification (NCBI taxonomy): domain Eukaryota; kingdom Metazoa; phylum Chordata; order Testudines; family Geoemydidae; genus Mauremys; species Mauremys mutica. The sequence goes on from NC_059087.1 coordinate 29,885,549, forward strand.
TAAATACATCAGAGAGGGATAAATACCAGGGAAGGAGAGGAGCTATTTAAGTTAACCACCACCATGACCCCAGCAACAAGTTTAGGCTTGAAATTAGATGAAGGTTTCTAACCATTAGAGGAGTGAAGTTCTGGAACAGCCTTCCAAGGGGAGCAGTGGGGGCCATAGGTGCCGACTCCGTGGGCGCTCTGGGGCTGGAGCACCCATGCGGAAAAAGGCAGCCAAACTCCCAGCCCCGCCCCAGCTCACCTCACCTCCATTTCCGCCTCCTCCCCTGAACACGCCGCGTCCCTGCTTCTCCTCCCAGCGCTTGCTGCCGCAAAAGAGCTGTTTTGTGGAGTAACAAGCTGTGGGAGGGAGGGAGGAGGAGTGGGAACAGGGCGCGCTCAGGGGGGAGGCGGGGAAAAGGCGGGGGCCAGGGCAGGGATTTGGGGAAGGAGTCCAATATGGGCAGAGAGGGGGTGGAGACTTTGGGGAAGGGGTTGGAATGGGGGCAGGGCAGGGATGGAGTCGGGGCGGGGCTGGCGGCGGGTCAAGCATCCACCGGCGCCAGGAGACATTGGCGCCTATGGTGGGGGCAAACAACCTAACTAGCTTCAAGACTGAGCTTGATAAGTTTATGGAGGGGATGGTATGACAGGACTGCCTAGAATGGCGTGTGGCCCATCGGGACTGCCTGTAGCAAAAATCCCCAATGGCTGGAGACAGGCTCTGAGTTACTACAGAGAATTCTCTCCCTGGTGGATCTTGCCCACATGCTCAGGGTCTAACTGATCACCATATTAGTGGTCGGGAAGGAATTTTCCCCTGGGTCAGATTGACTGAGACCCTGGTGGTTTTCGCTTTCTCTGCAGCATGGGGCATGGGTCACGTGCAGGATTAAACTAGTGTAAATGGTGGATTCTCTGTAACTTGAAAGTCTTTAAACCATAATTTGAGGACTTCAGTAACTCAGCCAGAGCTCAGGGGTCTAGTACAGGAGTGGGTGGGGGAGGTTCTGTGGCCTGCCAGGTGCAGGAGGTCAGACTAGATGATCGCAATGGTCCTTCTGACTTCAGTAAGTGTATCTGAGTAAGACTAGACATTACAATTTTAAACCTAACCAGTGACCCATAAGTGACTTGCCACAAGATGTCAGAACATGTTAGTATTAGAGCTGAGTGGGTCTAACATTTATTTAATTTTCTTTTGTTATATAAGAATTAGATACACTGCTCCTGTCCGATATGAGGTTACTCACCCTGTGCAGTAACTTACGTTCTTCGAGATGAGTGTCCCTGTGGGTGCTCCACTTCAGGGCAAGGTGCATCCCAGCGCCTTCGATCGGAGCAGTACCCCTATGGGCTGTGCACGTGCTGTGCCTGCCTCTCGAGCTGTCAGGGTTTGAATAGCACATTCACAGCCCGGGCTCCTCAGTTCCTTCTCTACAACGGAGTGTGTTACGAATCCCAAAGTAGAGGGGAGGCGGGCGGGTAGTGGGGCACCCACAGGGACACTCAGCTCGAAGAACGTCAGTTACTGCACAGGGTGAGTAATCTCCTCTTCTTCTTTGAGAGATGTCCCTGTGGGTGCTCCACTCCAGGTGACTGAAAAGCAATAACCTTAGGATGGTTGGGACTTTGGATGAGGCAAGAAGGCTGTTGACAAGACAGCTCTACCCAATCTGGTGCCAGATGCTACTGTCTGGATGAGAGTATAGTGATTGATGAAGATAAGGTTCGATGCCAGGTAGCTGCCTTGCATATGTCAGACAGTGGGACATTACAGAGAAAGGCCATGGAGGTGGAGACAGCTGTGGTAGAGTGTGTCCTAATTGATGTAGGATGTTGCATTTGCCCGAGTTGGTAACAAAGGCGTATGCAGTAAGCAATCCATTTGGAAAGTCTCTGTGTAGAGATAGCATTTCCCTGTGAGCGCTGAGTAGTAGAGGCAAAAAGTCTGGGGGGGGTTCTAAATGGCTTTGTTCTATCCAGGTAAAAGGATAATGCTCTGTGAACATCCAGAATGTGCACTGCTGTTTCAAAGGCGTTAGCGTGAGGTTTTGGGGAAAATGTTGGGAGGTGTATAGGTTCATTGAGGTGAAAGGAAGAGTGTATCTTAGGTAAGAACTTTGGATGCGTGTGGAGTGTGACCATATCATGGAAGAACGTAGTATATGGAGGGTCCACCCTAAGCCCCCCCATTTCTCCTACTCGTCTGGCAGACGTGATTGCTATGAGGAAGGTGGTCTTCATAGATAGGTGGAGAAGGGAGCAGGTAGCCATCGGTTCAAAGGGTTCATCCATCAGGGCTTTGAGGACTAGGTGTAAATCCCAAGGTGCAGCAGGTGGTTTCATGTCTGGATATAACATCTGGATACCCTTCAGGAACCTTTTGGTGATTGGATGGGCAAAGACTGTAACGTTATCAATCTTATGGTGGAAGGCGGTGACTGCCGCGAGGTGCACCTTGAGTGAGCTCGTAGCGAGGCCAGATGTTTTAAGGTGTAACAGGTAATCCAGTATCAGTTGGAGTGAAGCAGAAACTGGAGAGGTCTGTTTGTCAGTGCACCAAGATATGAACCGTTTCTATTTATGCAGGTAGGTAGTGCACATGTTGTGTGTTCTGCTGTGTAGCAAGACAGTGGACACTTGGTCCGAACATGTGAACTCCGCATTAGAGAACCATTGATCAGCCAGGACCTCAGGTGGAGACGCTGTACGTCGGGGTGAAATAGTTGTCCTCGGCGTTGTGATAGGAGGTTGCTGAGTGGGGGAAGGGGAATGGGTTGCTTGACCGACATGTGCAGGAGGAAGGGGTACCACGGTTGTTTGGGCTGTGTTGGGGCTATGAGAATGATGTTGGCTCTGTCTGTTCGTATCTTCTGAATTACTCTGTCCAATAGAGGCAGTTTCGGTCCATGGGCGCATAAAGGCATCTCCCTGTAAGTGTTTCCCCAGGGCTGCTCTGGAGCAGAATGTCAGGCATTTTTTGTTTGTTGCTGTGGCACACAGATCCAGTTGGGGATAACCCCAGGTCTGGAAAATGTTGGAAAGAATGGTGTCGTTGAGTTCCCACTCGTGCTGTATGGGGAACAATCGGCTGAGCTCGTCTGCGATGGTATTCTGAGAACCTGGCAAGTATGAGGCGGAGATATGGATATTGTGTTGAAGGCACCAGTTCCAAAGTTTTACTGCCTTTGTGCAGAGGGAGTGTGACCGGGCTCCCCTGGTCTGTTGACATAAAACATGCATGCAATGTTGTCGGTCATGGTTCGAATTTGGCGATTTTGGATGATGGGAAGGAAATGGAGGCGGGCATTGTGTAGGCCCTGAGCTCTAGCAAATTTATGTGAAGCTTGGTTTCTGAAGCGGTCCAGAGATCCTGAGTGGTGAGGTGGCCGATGTGCGCTCCCCATCTTGTAAGGAATGCATCTGTGGTGATGGTAATTGAAGGGGGATCTTGTCGGAAGGGAATCCCGGTGCAAAGGTTGATGGGAGAGGTCCACCACAGAAGTGAGTCCTTGACTTTCTGGGGCATAGTTAGTAACTTGTTTAGCCTGTGCTTGTTTGGTTGTATACCATGGCTAGCCAACCCTGAAGGCATCGCATGTACAGGCGAGCATTTGCAACCACAAATGTGCAAGCGGCCATATGTCCTAAGAGCTGTAGGGAGTCTCGGACTGTAGTCTGTGGGCTGGCATGTACCTGGGTAATAAGGTTGCCTACTGTGTAGAATCTGTCCTGGGGAAGAGATGCAAGACCGGTGGTGGAATCGAGGTGGGCGCCGATGAAGTCGATTTGTTGTGTAGGTTTTAAGGTAGATTTATTTTCGTTTATTTGCAGGCCCAAGGCACGGAAGCAATGAAGGCTTGCAAGAGTTGTGTGGTTCACTTCTGAGTGGGAGACTTGAGGAGACAATTGTCCAGGTAAGGAAATATGAGGATCCCATTTTTTCTGAGATGTGCTATTACAACTGCTAGCACTTTGGAGAAGACATGTGGTGCGGTGGAAAGGCCAAATGGGAGGACTCTGTATTGGTAGTGTTGTGCTCCCACAGCAAACCTGAGGAAATGTCGATGGGCAGGGTGGATAGAGACATGGAAATATGCATCTTGGAGGTTGAGGGTTGAAAACCAATCTCCTTGCTCCAGCGTTGGAATAATCATTGGGAGAGTAACCATCCAGAATTTCTGTTTCTTGATGAGCTTGTTCAAACATCAAAGATTGAGGATAGGGCGCCAACCACCATTTTTCTTTTCCATCAAGAAGTAGTGGGAGTAAAACCCTTTTCCTCTGTATGGAGGGGGTACCTCCTCTATTGCTCCGAGATATATAAGGTGTTGTACCTCCTGACAGAGCAATTGTTCATGAGAGGGGTCCCTGAAGAGGGATAGGGTGGGAGGTAAGGAGAGGAAGGGGATGGCATAACCCGATTTGATAATTTCCAGGACCCATCTGTCTGTAATGATGGTTTTCCAGTTGGCCAGGAACCGATGCAAACAATATCCAAAGAAATAGTTGGTTGGAGTTGGCGCTGGAGAGGGTGCAAGGTTTTCTAGACCCTCGACCAAGACTTCACATTTGTTTATTTGGGTTAGGAGGGTGGGTTGCCGTTGTTTGTGGAGGGCGACATCGTTGGTTCCTGGGCCTATGTCATTGTTGTTGCATATCATATTGTCTTAAAGGTGGATGTTGCGCAAAGGTATGGTAACGCAGTCGTTGGTATGGCTGATATCTATATTCTCTCTTCTTTGAGGCAGGTGTTTGGATGCCTAAAGATCGGAGTCTGGCACGTGAGTCCTTCATGGAGTGAAGGACCTCATTGGTTGTAGAGGCGAAGAGCTTGTCTCCATCGAAGGGGACATCTTTGACCGTATTCTGTATCTCCTTTGGAAAGGAGGAAGAAGCAAACCATGAGGCCCGCCACATGATGACGACCATGGCTGTGGATCTGGCCGCTGCGTCCGCAGCATCGAGGGTGGCTTGAAGAGCTCTGTGGGAGATCAATTGGCTCTTGGACACCACTGCTTTAAACTGTTGTCGTTTATCCTGTGACATATGATCAATAAATTGCATTACCTTAGCATAATTTTTGTGGTCATATTTTGCTAAGAGCACCGAATAGTTTGCTATTCTAAATTGCAAAGAGGAAGAAGAATGCACTTTGCAGCCGAAGGAGTCCAGTCTCTTGTTATCTTTGTCCGATGGAGTGGATCGGGAGTGCAGTATTTGTTTTTCTGATTGGCTGCATCGACCACTAGTGAATTAGGTGAGGGGTGCGTAAACAGAAACTCAGAACCTTTAGATGGGACAAAATATTTGCGGTCCAGTCTCTTGCTAGTGGGTGCTACTGTGGCTGGAGTCTGCCAAATAGTTTTAGCAGGTTCCATAATGGCCCTATTAATTGGTAGGGCTATTTTGGAGGAGGTTGTAGCTTGCAGGATGTCGGTAAGTTCGTGATGTGTTTCAGGTACCTCCTCCAGGGTAATCTTGAGCTCTTCTGCTACTCTCTGAAACAACTCTTGAAAGTGAGTGAGCTCATCAGTAGTGGGAGGTGGTGGGGGTCCCATGGCGTCTTGTGGTGTTATCGCTGTAGCGGAGATGTGCAGGGCAGTGTCCTCTGTAGGGGTGGTGGCCACTCCAGGTCTTGTCTGGGTTTCAGTGTAAGCCGGCAGTGGGGAGGGTCTGACAGCTTTCCTCTGGGCAGCCCGCGGAACACCTGAGAGTGGTGTGGTGTAGGTCCATGGACCCCAGTGTGGCCATTGCCCCGGGGGAGGGGGGGGAATATGTGGTCCCATCCAGGGATTGCCATACCAGTGTGGGTAGCCTTGAGGATATGGAGATCGTGCTGTAATGCATCTCCCAGTTGTAGGTCACTGAATTTGGGGAGAGTATTGAGAGGAAAACATCTGGTCATCATATTCCTCTTCCTCCTCCCACACTTCATTGGAGGGGCTTGAAGTGGTAGGGGAGTACTGAAGGTAGGGTGCTAAAGGTCTCGGTGATAGACTGGTGCTGAGAAGAGGAGACTCAGGAGCATGGGACACCCTTAATTCCTCTGGCTGTAAAACCTGCGGTGGACCTGACTGACCAGAAGTTGGTGCCGCTGTAGCCGGTGGAGGCAGAGTCTGCTGGGGCATCTGCTGATGCACCAAGGAGTGCCCCGGGGGTGCAAGCTGGCTCTGCAGAGTAGGTGCCCCTGTAAGACCTCAGGAGGCTCGGTGCTGAGAGCGGCGACTGCAAAAGCAGCGCCGCATGATCAAAGGACGGTGCTGCAGTCGCCGCTTGTATTCTCGGCACCGGAGTAGCTCTTGGGTCTGCACTTTCAATTTGGTACAGTGGATGCATTTTGGGAGTACATGAGACTCCCCCAAACAGCATACGCACTCTGAATGTCCATCCGAGATGGGGATGGCATCATTACAGGAGGCGAATCTCTTGAAGCCTGGGGAGCCAGGCATGTCTGTAATCGCGGAGGTTTTTGTTTGTTGGATTTTAAGAAATAAATGTAACAGTTAATGTAACTTATCTAAACAGTAACTCTAATGACTAAAAACTATCTAACTAACTGAGAAACAAAGTAACTAGCTAATCTCAAGAGCACTGCTGAACTCCCTCGCTAGCCAGGGACGGTAGAGAAGGAACTGCGGAGCCTGGGCTGTGCACGCGTTATTCAAACACTGACAGCCCAAGAGGCAGGCACAGCGCGTGCGCAGCCCTTAGGAGAACTGCTGCAGAAATCTCTGATCGAAGGCGCTGAAGTGAAGCACCCGCAGGGACATCTCGCGAAGAAGAATTCTAAGTTATTATCTGAAAAAAAATAAGAGTTTTCAGTTGCCCAAGTAGCCCCTGGGATCACGGTTAAAGTCCCTCTCCCCCACCCCCCCTGGAAAATCTGCAGTGGTGCCCCTGTGAGATGGCAAAGAAATCCCTCCCCCCATGTGCAGCCCAGTTGGCTTCACTGGAGGCCCTCCTCCCCCGCCCAAATACAGAAGTCAAACTACGGCAGTGGAATAAGGCCGCCCAGAGAGAAAGGAGGGGACTGACGCTAGACCCTGGTGGGGCCATTGGGGGAGAGATGAGGGTGAGGAGAGGACATGGGAGAGCGAGCGAGCGAGAGATCCGCAGCAGACAGAGCGGAAAGGACAAGGAGAGAGAAATGTTCCTTCGTGGTCGCTGAGAAGGGGTCACTAGCAGGCGGGGTGGCTGTGGGGAGCAGACAGCCAGTGGGGAGGGCAAGTGAGGGGGGCACAGGAGGAGAGGAGTCTAGGCAGCAGGGGCCTGGGACAACAGCTTCCGAGGCAGGTAGAATGCAGGGAGGGGGCATCACGAGTGCCCACGTGGGCAGAGAGAGAAGGAGCCCAGGCTCAGGGGCCAGGGTGGAGGGAGAGCTGGAGACGTGGGAGGTGAGACCGTGGGGGTAGGGCAGGGAGCAGGAGGACAGATCATCCATTCTGTCTGGTAAGATCCTGGGCAGAGCCGGGCCAGGGAAGAGGGGACAAGGAGAGACGTGAAGGCTGAGGAGACTGGCCCCATAGGAACTGATCCGGAGGGAGAAGCTGGGCTGTCCTGAGGGGAGTGGGCAGGGATGGGACAATCAGCACAATCCTGGGGCGTTCTCCAGAAGCTCTCCACAGCGTGCAGACGCCTAGAGAGGCAGCGAATGGAGGAGGGGAGGCAGATGGGGCTTGGAATCGGAGAGGGCAGAGCACAGTGGGAGCAGGGAGAGGAGAGGTTAGGGTGTTTCCATCAGAGACCTTCCCTCCAAGCCCATAGGCTCTTACCAAGCAGCCCCGCAGTGAGGCTGGGACCTCACCATGAAAGCTGTGATGTCATAAACCCACGGTAACAAATGGTTTATCTGCAGGGTCAGGCAGGGGGATGAGCCAGGTTGGGAGGAAAAGATGCTCTGAGATGCCGACAAAGCCCTGAGAAGAGCAAAGGGGGCAGTGAGGAAGCCATTCCCAAGGCCACGACTACTAGACGCTGCCATGATGCAAATAAGCCAAACACCAACAGGAAATCGGCCAGTGAACTCTGCTGCCGTTTGCCACGTTGCAGTAAGTGCTGAGGGCCGGGGGCCTAACGTTCACCTGAGCCAGACACAAGTGGGCAAGCAGAGGACGCAGTGGGGATGGGGCTTTGCTGTCTGGGAGTGGGCAGGGGCTGTGGCTGTAGAGAGACATGCCGTTACCACCCGCGTACGACTGGGGCACCGACGCAGGGCGGCTGCGGCTCAGCTACCTGGGCACAGCTGTTGTAAAGGGGCAGCCAGACCCAGCCAGGCAGAACGGCTGCGGGCTCAGCAGCATGTGGGAAACTAGACTTCAGTGGCTGGGGGAGCGAGACTCAGGGAGTAGCCAGGTTAGTCTGGATCCACTGGAGGAGCAAGACTCGTTTACCTGCACATTAAATGTGTCCGTGCTCCGGCTCCTGGCTCACGGAGGCTCTGCACTGTGTGTACCTCAGGCCATTCCGGGCTGGTCAGCACTGCAACGAGGCGCAGGGACATCGTCAGGTGCCTCCTCCGTGCTTGGACATGGTAAGATTCCCCAGGGAGGCCTGTGGGACATGAAGCTGCTGCTCTGATCAGAAGCAGCACGTGCCCACAGCTGGCTGGAAGGCTGGATTCAACCCTTGCTGGCAGGCTGTGGGGGATGGCAGCTGGGGATGCCTGCTAGCACTGACACCCCACAGAGATCCTGACAGCGCAGGGACCCTCCAGGCACCCTCCTTGTGCCCTGGCACAGCACTGGCCAGGAGTCAACCCTCTGGGGATTTTAATTCTCTCTGGTAACTATAACTTGAGATGGATCCCTCTTGCTCGCTCTCCCTTTCCCCTCTCCGCTGTCTGCCCCCGGCTCTGTCTTCCAGCCTTCCCCTCCCCTCTCTCCCAGCAGCCCGGAGGGACAGGCTGCAGAGGGCTGGCTCTTTCCTCCGTGGATCTGCTGACAACTGGAGATAATGTTTCTGGGGCAGGGCTGGCGGCTAGGAGCAGATGAGACGCTTTCAGACCCTGGCTAATAATGGCAGCTCTGTAAAGCCCGTCTGGAGCGCAGCACTAGAGAGACTCGCAGACACAAAAGCTTTGGAGCACAGCACAAGGGGCTGTTTGAAGTGGGTCAGATCTCACTGGGTCTAACAGGCTCTGTGATGCTGGCAGGAAGCAGGGCACAGCGGGCGAGGTGCCTGCACATGACAGACAGCCTCTTTCCTGCCATGCATAAAATAAACCCTCCACCCGACCTGCTTGCACGGGCTTTCACAGTACTTGGTATGAGCGTTAGACCCCTCTGGGGAGGGGTTTAAAGAGATGTCCCTGCACGAGGTGCACAGACATCAGCTCGTGTTCATGGAGCGCTGTGGCTACCTGTCACGTGGGATTGGTATTAATATCACCACAGTTTCCAGCCAAAGGAGGAAAAAATACATGAAGAGTCAAATATCTTACCCCAGCCTCTAGCCAGCAAGTGCATTGATTTAGCTGGACACTGATCACGGATCTCCAAGCAATGAGACACAGTCCCGGAGTAAGCCTGTTACTGTATTCCCGTGTGCCCCATTTCCCCTTGACCTGCACACATCCAGCTGAGGACGCTAAAAGCCATTACACCCCTTCTGGCAAACCCTACAAGAAGCTGCTCCATGTTGCTGCGGGTCAGCCTTGAGCCCAGGAGACTCGCTGGTCGTGCTGCTGCACAGGCCAGCTGGGCTCCACAGCTAACTAAGGAACTTTACTCCTTGATGGAGCCTCTCCGCCAATCCCCTCTCCACCTAGCGAGGGGATTAGGAATGCGGGCGGGCAATGGCTGTACACCTGACAGCCCTGGCACTGCCAGACGAGACAGCGAGGTGACGTGAGACTTTTCAGCTGGCCTCAGCACTGAACGGCAGCACGTGTTTGGCAATCCAGGGAGAGAACAGCGATGGAATTAAAGGACTGCACAAAAAATCATTTCTATTCACAAAACCTTTATTCTCCTGATAGAATTGATTTGCCAAAGTGCCTCCAAATTTCACCTCCCAAAGCCCTTTGAAAAGCAGCCACCCGAGGAACCTGACACTCGGCGGGGAATTGAGATGGTCTGTTCTGAAAGAACACGGCACTGATGAAAAGCCAGCAGTGACACGCAGAGGGACAGGAGGCTCCTGGGATGAGCCTGAATTTCAAGTGCGCATTCTCAAAGAGCTTCTGCCTCTGCAGGACAGGGGAGAGCTCAGCTGTGTGAGGATTCTGCACTCCTCTCATCTCTCAGATGGAAACATGCTGTTCTATGCAGACACATCTCTAGTCCCAGGCAGCGAGGACCAACTCTTTATTGATCCTCTGCCATTCGATTCCCCCAGGGTAGGAGCGTAGAATTACTCTCGCTTTCCAGCAAGTCAGCACTGACCTTGGGTGAGTCCCGCATACTCAGCCTTCCTCCTTTAACACAGGTATATAGCAGCAGAAAGAAAAACTGGAGGGCCAAAATCTGCCCCCCAATACACCTGCACAACTCCCAGTGAGGTTCATGGGCCCGGAGCCAGCACATCCTGGGGAAGAGTTTGGCTCAGAGAGAGGCAGAGGGAGAGACAGATGTGATCAGTTCCTTAAAGCTAGATTTTGGTTACATCTGTTTCCTTGGATTCAATTTAAACGCCCCAGTTTCAAGTCCAGCGAATGGGAGGTGCTTTATGTAGATGCAGAGGGGTCCCCAATGGTCATGGTACATCAGAGCAAAAGTCCCCCATAGTCTGCGTCTCTCTTTCCAGCTGCAGCCACTGGCCAGCTGCACTTTCCCTGCCCATAAAGGAAGGGAGTGGCCCAAGCAGAACCAATTGCCAGTGGCCTTGATACATAAGACAGAAGGGCAGAGACAGACCAAGAGATTCTGGTGGAGGATCTTGGGCCTCTTGGAGAACATGAACCAGGGATTCCCATGGTTTCTAGATGAGGCTGACAGACCTTTCAGAGGGCAAATGCTCCAGCCTAGAGCACGTGTCCATGTGCCTCAGACTCTGGATTTCGGGAGCTCACAGCCTGATTTGCACAGTGCCCAGGAAGGACAGGGTTCGGAGCCAGCCCAAAGGAGTTTGAGTGTTTACGGCAGCACTGCGGCATTATACTAACTAGCACAGGACATGTGCTATCCCGGGGGTCTGACTAGATGATCACAACGGTCCCTTCTGGCCTTGGAATCTATGAACCTATGTAAAATAACCCCTCCCTTTGTAGTGGGGGCAAAAGACATATCTGGCGTCAAGACTAAGCTTGATAAGTTTATGGAGGGGATGGTATGATGGGATAGCCTAATTTTGGCAATTCATTTGGCAACTGATCTTTGATTATCAGCAGGTAAGTATGCCCAATGGCTTGTGATGGGATGTTAGATGGGGCGGGATCTGAGTTACTACAGAGAATTCTTTCCTGGGTGCTGGCTGGTGAATCTTGCCCACATGCTCAGGGTTTAGCTGATCGCCATATTTGGGGTTGGGAAGGAATTTTCCTCCAGGGCAGATTGGCAGAGGACCTGGGGTTTTTTCGCCTTCCTCTGCAGCATGGGGCACGGGTCACTTGCTGGAGGATTCTCTGCAGCTTGAGGTCTTTAAACCACAATCTGAGGACTTCAATAACTCAGACATAGGTTAGGGGTTTGTTACAGGAGTGGATGGATGAGATTCTGTGGCCTGCATTGTTCAGGAGGTCAGACTAGATGATCATAACCATCCCTTCTGATCTTAAAGTCTATGAGATAAGGCACAGTAGCACTGGCTAGTTCCTGGGGAACAAGGGGCTAACTTAGAGGCTCCAGAACCGGGGGGAAGGGGGGAAATGGCACCCCACTTTTAAAAAGGGCCGTGGTAAGAGCTACCTAGGGAGCCTAGGCCACTGTGGGGAGCCCCAGACCCTCCACCTGCCCAGGGCAGCGCATCCCAAGGGGAGGGGACATGGGTTGGGGCTGCTCTTGGGCCCCCTGGCCTCCCTGCCCAGGGCAGGTGGAGGGTCTGGAGCTCCCCACAGTGGGCGGCTCTTATCACGGCCTGGCTATGGCTTCCAGCCTGGCTGGGGGTGGGGCCTGAGAGGGGCCATGGAGAGGGATGGGGCCTCATGGTTCCCCATTTCTGTTGAGGTTCCAGCATTCCTGGGTTAACTCCAGCTCCACTTCCCCCTCCCTTTGCGTGGCGCTCAGACTAGAAGAGCTACAGGAAAGGGTGGTGTGACTTTGGGAACGTTGACCTTCCAACTTCGATTTGCAGATTCCAAGGCTGGAAGGGGCCATTGTGATCGTCTAATCTGATCTCCAATACCAGCCACACAGGCCAGAGACTTGCCCCCAAATAATTCCTAAGCAGATTTTTTAGAAAAACATCCCATCTTGATTTTAAAATGGGCAGGGATGGAAAATCCACCATGACCATGGTAAATTGTTCCAACGGTTAACTACCCTCACCACTAGATGTGTATGCCTTATTTCCTGTCTGAATCTGTCTGGCTTCAACTTCCAGCCGTTAGATTGTGTAAGATCTTTCTCTGCTAGAGCGAAGAGCCCATTAGTAAATATTTGTTCCCCATGTAGGTACTTCCAGACTGTGATAAAGTCACCTCTGAACCATCTCTCTGTTAAGCTAAATAGATTTTGCTCCTTGAGTCTGTCACTTTAAGGCATATTTTCCAAACCATTAATCATTCACATGGCTCTTCTCTGACTCAGCTTTGCAAAGTGCTTTGAGATCCATGGATGGCTAATGCTTAGTGCTATTATCTTCCAAGGCCAGAGCATCACCGTAAAGAATTCGACGTACCTGCTGTTCTGAGGGTTTAAAGCAATGGCAAGTCCCAGCTCAAACAATGCTGAACGGGAGTCAGGGTTGAGCATGTATCAGGCTATGGCCTTTACAGGCATGTTGTGATAATTCCCCAAACCACCCTTGCATGCCTGCACCTAGCAGGTTACCCTCCTGCTACCCAACCTTACCCACTACCTTACCACTACCCAGTGAAGCAATGCCCATCCCAGAGTGTCTCCACACTAGAGAGTTCGGCCCATGTGTGACGAAGTGGGAATGTTCTGGCTGTGTTCTGTGAATGCTGAGTGGGGAGTACTGACATGAGAAGGTTGCAGGGGAGTTGGGATGGCTGCCTTGGGGAAGGGAGCGTACCTGAGCATGTAACCTGAGAACCCAGGAGAGGGGTTGGAGGCCAGGTGACACCTCTGCCCGGGAAACTGGACAAAGGACACAAAGGCTGGGGGAGGAGCCAGGGGGAGGCTGAGTGAGAGGCTGGAGGGAGTTTCAGTTTGGAGCTGGCTGGGAAATGGAGAGGGGCACCCGACGGGGCTTGGGCTTCCCAGCGGGGCAGTGGCCTCCCTGGAATCCCAGATGGACCTAATTAAAGGGGGTCCTGTTGTCTGTACCGGCAAGACCTGGTTTGGACTGTGTTCCTGTCCTCTAAATAAACCTGTTTTACTGGCTGGCTAAGAGTCACGTCTGACTGCGAAGTTGGGGGGGGAGGGATGGCAGGACCCTCTGGCTTCCCCAGGACCCCGCCTGGGTGGACTCGCTGTGGGAAGCACACGGAGGGGCATATCCTGAATGCTCCAAGGTCAGACCCAGGAGGTGAAGCCGTGAGACCTTCTTGCCCTGAGGACAGTCTGCTCCAAGGGAGAGGAGGCTCCCCAAAGTCCTGACTGGCTTTGGGGGGAGCAGTTGCAGAGCATCGCCCGGGGACTCCGTGACACCATGTCCTTGCACTGCCACACATGCCTAAGCCTTCTGAATGCTTCTCTGAGTTCAGCCACTGCAGCTTGGCAATGGCTTTCATTTGCTGTGCTGCAGAAAGGAATCGTAGGGGCGTACACGGGAGTTACCTGGGGGCTAAGCTTTGTGCTGGCCCCATTGGGGGATTCTCAGAGCCATTCACCAGTGACCAAAGCCCAATGTCTGCATAAAAGGTAATGGCCATATTATACGTAATAGAAAGGAAAGCAGTTTTTTCACTCATCCCTTGAGGGTCACTAGGAACTCCCCTCCCTACACGCCACACACAGTTCCTCATCTCCACCCTCAGAGACCTCTCACAAGGGCCCCCTTCCTTAGAGCAAGGAGGGCAGGAGGCACTTGACCCCAGGGCCTCCAGTCTACTCCTGAGGGTTGGGGATTGATGGAGAGTGACAGGAGAGACTGAGCTCCCCACCCCTCTGCTGGGCCTCCACAGCCCTCTGCATGTTGTGCTGTCTCCAGGCCACTACTGACTGGCTTCAACTTTCTCCTATTTTCCCACCATCTGAATCTCTCCTCTGTCCCAGGCAGCTGCCCCAAAGTCCTGCCCACCTTGCCCAGAAGCAACCCGCCCCCTGAGGTGTGAGGATGGCCCTTTCCTCACCTGCCTCTGCGGTCACGGCCAAAGTCTGCCTTAGGCAAGCACGTTGAACACGACAGTTGTGTCTCTACAGCAGAAATGCAGAGCATCTGACTTGGCTTCTTTTTAACAACCCTGGCACCGTTTTACATGCAAGGAGGCTGCCTGTTCCTGCTCAGCCATCTGTGCGTTGCGTGCTTTGCAAAGGCAGCCCTTAGCCAGCATACAAGAGGGCACAGCATCAGAAAGCGATTGCACTTGCATGCCACAAATAGCCGCTTTGAAGTCCTTAAGCAGGGTTGAGATTTCTTTCAGCCATTAAAGGTGAAGGGGGCTCGTTTTCATGGGGCCTTGGTGCTGAGCTGAGTGACATGTACAGGAGAGAGGAATCCCTACGGCCACCACTCCCACCCTGACTGTGGGACAAGTCAGTGTTATAGCAGCCATCTGCCATCTGTCCTCCTCAGCACCTGCATGCTACCATTCAGAGAGCTCCTCCAGTGCTGAACTCCATCCTGTTCCCAAACTGTACGTGTGTTCCTTTGAACAGCAGAATCATGCTAGTTACACTGCCAGGGGACACTCCATGACCACAGAGGAAGGATTTTCCCCATAATAATATCAATACCTAGATTTTATCTAGTGATTTTCATCCATAGATCTCAAAGTGCTTTACAAAGGTCATTATATCTAACCCCATTTTACAGATGGGGAAACTGAGGCACAGCAAAGTGACCTGCCCAAGTTAGGAATTGTAGACAATTGATAAAGGAAGCAAAGGGACATGAGAAGAACTCAGTGGCCAGCACAGTTTAAGGATAAGGAGTTTTTAAAATATACTAAAAACAAAAAGAATCCTGACAATGGTACTGGTCCATGATTAGATGGAAATACTAGAATTATCTATTATAATGCAGAAAAGGCAGAAGTGTTCAATAAATATTTCTGTTCTGTATTTGAGGAAAAAATAGATGATATAGTCTCATCATCTGTGCATAACACTCTTTCCATTCCACTAGTATCTCTGGAAGATCTTAAACAGAAGTTACTAAAACTAGACATTTTAAAATCAGCAGGTCCAGATAACTTGCACCCAAGAGTTTTAAAAGATCTGGCCAAGGAGGAGTTCACTGGACCACTAACTGTGATTTTCAATAAGACTTGGAGTGCTGGGGAAGTTCCAGAAGACTGGAAGAATGTTAATGTTGTGCCAATTTTTAAAAAGGCAAATGGAAAGCCTGACACCGATCCCAGGCAAGATAATGGAGTGGCTGATTCAGGACTTGATTAATAAATAATTAAAGGATAGTAATGCAAATCAACATGGCTTAATGGAAAATAGATCCTGTCAAATTAATGATCTTTTGATGAAGAGTTTACAAGTTTGGTGCATAAAGATAATAGTGTTGATGTATTAGACTTCTGTAAGGAGTTTCACTTGGTATCACACAACAGTTTAATTAACAAACTAAAACATAT
Source organism: Mauremys mutica (assembly GCF_020497125.1). Lineage (NCBI taxonomy): Eukaryota > Metazoa > Chordata > Testudines > Geoemydidae > Mauremys > Mauremys mutica. The sequence goes on from NC_059087.1 coordinate 29,901,350, forward strand.
ACAATTAATATGGCACCCATTAAATGGATTAACAACTGGATAACTGACAAGTCTCAAAATGTAACTGTAAACGAGGAATTGTCATCAAGCAGGTGTGTTTCCAGTGGAGTCAGGCAGGGAGCAGTTCTTGGCCCTATGCTGTTTAATATTTTTATCAATGAGCTGGAAGAAAATACAAAATCATCACTGGTAAAGTTTATAGATGACACAAAAATTGGGGCGTGGTAAATAATGAAGAGGACAGGTCACTGATTAAAAGCGATCTGGATTGCTCAGTATCTGAGCAGGAGCAAACAATCTGCATTTTAATATGGCTAAATGTAAACCTAAACACCGAGGAACAAAGAGTGCAGGCCATGCTTATAGGCTGGGGGACTCTATCCTGGGAAGCAGTGATGCTGAAAAAGATTTGGTGAGTCATGGTGGATAATCAGCTGAACATGAGCTCCCGATGTGATGCTATGGCCAAAAGAGCTACTGTGATCCTGGGATCGATAAACAGGAAAATCTTAAGTAGGAGTCGAGAGGGTTTTTTATATATGTATCTGGCACTGGTGTGCCTCTTGCTGAAATACTGTGTCCGGTTCTGGTGCCAACAATTCAAGAAGGATGGTGACAAACTGGAGAGGGTCCAGAGAAGAGCCACAAGAATGTTAAAAGGATTAGAAAGCATGTCTTACAGGGAGAGATACCAGGAGCTCAAGCTGTTTAGCTTAACAAAGAGAAGGCTCAGGGGTGACTCGATCACAGTCTGGAAGTACCTACATGGGGAACAAATATTTACTAATGGGCTCTTCACTCTAGCAGAGAAAGGTCTAACCGGAGCCAGTGTGGCAGGAAGTTGAAGCTAGACAAATTCAGATGAAAAAAAAGATGTAAACTTTTAGCAGTGAGAGTAATTAAGTGCTGGAACTATCTGTCAAGGGTCGTGGTGGATTCTCCATCACTGGCACTTTTGAACTCAAGACTGGATGCATTTCGTTTTTTAACTAACGCTCTGCTCTGGGAAGGATTTGGGGGCGGTCTCTGGCCTGTGTGATACCGGGCGACAGACCAGATAATCACAGTGGGCCCTTCTGGGCTTGGGGTTTATGAAAAGCTCAGCCAGAAGGCCAGTGGCAGAGACAAGAATAGAAGCCAGACCCATCTCTATCCACTAGACCACGCTGTCCTGCCTCTCTCCAGGAACATCCAGCAGCACTTTATCATGTTCAAAGCCATGGTCCAGCATTAACTAACCCGAAACCCCCTCCTCTGAGAGGGATCCAGATCCTCCTCATTTCCCGCTGGGGACACCAGGCATGGAGACTACAGACCCTGGGAGAATCTACTGCAACTTCAGTGCAAATCAGAGCACTCCACCCCCGCTTTAAACACTGACGCAGGTTACATGTGCCTTGATGCAACAGAGTCCCCAAAGGGTGGAACAGCCTAACATACAGGGAGCCCTAACTGAGCGTTAAACTGACGGCCATTAGCACTTCAGACTGCAGTTTGCCCTTTCATGCCTCCTTCTCTGGGCAGGTGAGTGAGAGGAATTACAGCCGTGAAGGGGCTGGATGTCTGGTCCCCCCAGAGTGTTTATAGCTCCCGCTGGCTGCCAGAGATTGGCGGTAAGGGGAGAAGGGTCCCTGGAGTCCATGCAGACTATCCTGGCGAGAGAAGCTGATGGCGACCAAATGCGAGCTGGGAACAGACAAAGAGGAAACGCCGACCTGCTGGGCCCCAGACATGGCACCAAGAGCAGACAAGTCTGGTGAATTTCACGGGTTAGTCACAGCAACAATGTCAGATTTCATGGCTTGTCAGAGACAAACAGAAAAATCATTAGACCTCTGCAAATTATTTATACAGCTGACAATGGCTGGCCAGGGTTACCCATGCCCTGCAGAGCCCAGACCCCAGTACAAATGAAAACCATCACCTACTCACAGCTCTGAGCAGCGCAGAGCCAGAGGTTTTTCCTTCTCTCAGGTGTCTCAGTGGGAACTAAGCCCAAGAATGAAATGCTGAACTTACAGAGGAGATTCACCAGCTTGGCGATGGTGAGCCTGGCTCCTGAGGGTAAAACACCTCACGCCTGCGTGCTCACACCTCTGCAGGGCGGGGGCTTTGAACTAGAGGAAAGAGGGTCTCAGGGATGTTTGTTTCCTCCAATGCATTTGGCGTCAATGGAACAGCTGCTGGTTGTGTGCCTCGTTTTCATTTCATCTAGGAAATATGCCTCTACATTTCCCAGCAAGTGAATTAACCACCGGCAGGGGGGCGAAATAGCCAACTCCTGTGGCTGCCGAGATTAGACACAACCCTGCAGTTCTGTGATACCCTGGATTGCAAAAGGGGCCTGTAGTGGGGCGGACTGCCCCACTCCTTGTGAGAATGGGCTGCAGCAGGCCAGGGTGCCTGCGCAGACAGGGCTTATTGTGAGCCAATCAGCGAGGGGCTTATTGTGAGCCAATTAGGGCCCAATTTAGAGACAGCCAATCAGGGCCAGGCTCAGAGATATATAAAGGCTGCCCAGAGCAGGAGCAGTCAGTCTGTCCCAGGCCTTCGACAGGGGGAGGTCAGTCTCCAAGGGAGGAGACTAGCACCACGGACAGCGCAGTGCTGGCCAGGCTCGGGGAGGCTAGGAAGCTTGAACCCGTAGCCTGCCAGGCTGCAGGCCCTGAAGGGAAGGGCCTAGCGGGTGCAAGGGGCCGTAGGGGAAGCGGCCCAGGGAAACAGACAGTGGAAGGGGAGAGAAGGACAGCGAGGCTGACGCCAGAGGGTCCCTGGGCCAGGACCCAGAGTAGAGGGCGGGCCTGGGTCCCCCCCCTTCGCTCCTTGCAGTGCACCCAGCCATTGGCTGTAGGGAGTGGCCATATTGCTATGCCAGATCCCTGACAAGAAGAGATTGGACTCAGAGGGCGGTTGGACATAGTGGCTGGGGTGTGGGACTGCTGTGCACCGACCCCCGGAAGGGGGCGCAGATGGACTAAGGGGCACTGCCGGAGGGCAGTGGCCTCGAAGAGGATGCCGCTGAGCATGCAGCAATGCGGGTCCAAAGACAATGACAGAGGACAGAACGACGGACGGGACACCACCAAGAGGGGGCGCTCCACTGGAAAGAGCTAATTCCCAGAGTCACCAGCAGGAGGCGCCGCAGGGGTGAGTCCCGACCCGTTTACAGGGCCAAGGAGCTGCAGTGGGTGTTTGCTCAGCCATGGCCTATGGAACGCGATGGAGGGGTCTGAGTCCAGTTCCCAGTGGGCCACAAAACCTGCCATGGTAACTGGCCCCTTTGTCAGTGAATTCAGCAGCCAGGGCCTATAGACTGAAGTCCCCGTTCACCCCCAAAGAGCCCTCTCCCAGGATGGGCGAGGCCCATTAGGGGAGGGGCATCTCCTTTCTGCTGCTGCCTCCCCTACTGTGCCTGTTTATACAGGACTTCAGAGCTTGTCTGCACAGATTTTGTACCAATTTAACTATCAGAAACGGATATCGTAAAATCAGTGCAGCCCCTAGCGGGGATGCAGTTCTACCCGCATAAAGGTGCTTCTTGTTAGTGCTGAGCCAACCGTGATTACATCCACACTCCTCCTCCTTTATTCATGGCTATGCACAGTCAGCTCTTGGAGTCTGTGCACAGAAGGCAGGCTGGGCACCATGCTCCGCACACTAATACCTGAATGGGAACGCCATCACCAAACTGGGGAAACAAAGCTGCACCCAGTTCTAAAACTGTGCCAGAGCCCGAGGCTGCTCCTTTGCGGATTTCAGACTTTCAGGTTATCCCCGCATTGGTACAATCCAGCCAGCCCCACGTGGTTGGTACAACCCAGCACTGCATCACACACGGATTCCCTGAGGGCTCTTTCTTTTGTCTCCTCCACTTGGGGACTAAAGCCCAATTATTCGTTTTGTTGTTGTTCCTCACCAGATGCAGACTCTATAGTTGCCAGCATTAAATGCCATTGGCCAAGCAGCCATCCGCTTCTCCTGCTTGTCCAAGTCCTCTTACATGTTGCCTATGGTTATCTATGGCATCAGACGGCTCGTCTTCTGGGCACCATCCCAGTCTCCCATCTTCTGCGTCACTTCTGAAGGCGCTGAGTAGGACTGCTCCAGTACTGAGCCCCGGAGAGGGGAGCCAGTCTATAACTCAGCAAACCTTGAAATAGTGAAGTTCCTCCCCAGACTGACGACTCTGTCTGCCAACCAGGCTAGTGTCTGCTTCCAGACTCCATTCCAGCCTGGCACCTCTGGGGTTGGCAGAGCATGCTCCCTCCACCTGCAGGTCACAGGTATCAAGGGCTGGCAACCACTTTGCCCTCATCTTTTGAGCTGGAGGTGGGACTCCTGGTCTGGAAAATGTTGAGAACCACTCAAACAAAGAGCTGGACGGTGGTTTCCTGAAGAGTGTTCCCACCCCACTGTCTCTAGATAGCCCAGGTGCCCCTTGCAGGATGCCAGCGAGGCTGGATGGAGCTAACAGAAGAGGTCAGCACAGAATGAGGGACCACAGCTGCTGAAGGCTGGGGACAAAGCTTTGGCTCCTGAGCTCAGGCAAGTGAGAATGATGTAGAGACAGCAAGCCACTAGCAGCTGGAGTGTTAAAGGATTCTTAAACACACTGTACCCATCTCAGCCACTCCCCTCTCGGTTCAGCAGGTTTGTTTCTAAAGTCACATTTTCAATTCCAAGCAAGTAAAATAGTCCATTCCCTTGTTAACCTCAGAGATCTGAATCTTAGTGCTCCAGAGACGCAGCCCCCGAGATGATCTAATTGTTGTGTACCATCACCAGGGAACCTTCCTTGCCATTCTTATTTACTGCACTACCTGAATGAAACACGGTGACACCTGTCAGACCAGGAATGACAATTTCTATGTAGCAAAGAGGACCAGTGTTGTTCACCCTTCTTAACAGAGCCAGAACTGAAACAGAGGGACAATGCCACTGTGACGCTCTGTGTTCCTGGGGAGAACACCCAGCACTCCCATGCTCATCCCTGTAAAATGATTGTGTGGTGACCAATGCAAAGTTGTCATGTCGGGTGTCTTTGGAAGGTTCATGATTCACTGAGCATGGTTGTTATAGGTTATAATTTCATGTATATAGTTATGAGCCTGAAAACGTCTCCTCATGGCTGAAAACAAGCCCAGGCAAAAATTCTCCAAGAGCAGAGAGGCAGTTCACACCTCATCAGGGCATGTATGGGATAAAGCCAGCCCAGCCTCACAGGAACAGAGGATGCTGGCCTAGGCAACAACAGATGGATCTATTTGAGTGAGCCACTCCCCTTCCTTTGGTCAGTTTGGGACTGCGATGAGGTAATGCTCACCTGACTCTGGTGGGGGTGTGGCAATGCCAAGAGGGGAGAAAGAACATGATAAAAGGGAGAGACGTTTGCCAGGCTCTTCCTCTCTCTTCCACCTCCATCTACAGACACCACCACCAAGCGACTGAAGCGCTGATCAAAGGGGAGAGCCTGGCTGAAGGGCAACCAGCCAGCCTGTGGTGAGAAGCATCTAAGTTTGTAAGGGCACTGAAAGTGTTGAGATCAGCTTAGAATGCGTTTTGCTTTTATTTCATTAAACCAAAACTGACCTGTTATGTTTTGACTTATAATCACTTAAAATCTATCTTTATAGTTAATAAATCTGTTGTTTATTCTACCTGAAGCGGTGCGCTTGGTTTGAAGCATGACAGAGACTCCCCTTGGGATAACAAGCCTGGCACATATCAATTTCTTTGTTAAACTGATCAACTCATATAAGCTTGCAGTTTTCAGCAGGCATAATTGGACACTGCAAGCCAGTGGTTCCTAGGGTTGTGTCTGGGACCGGAGGTATTGGCTAGTGTCATTCCAAGGAGCAGCTCACATGCCAGAGGCTGTGCGTGAACAGCCCAGGAGTGGGGGTTCTCACAGCAGAGCAGGGTAAGGCTGGAGTGACCTAGCAGATCACCGGTCCGGATAACACCAGAGGGGAACATCACAGCCACACAGTCCAATGCTCTGCTGTGAGCATGGATGCAAAGCAAGGGCATCTCCAAGAAACCGGGCATCTCTGATGGTTCCATCCACATTCACATCTGGACCCGTTACAAGGATGGCCTTAGGGTCAGGACCCATCTAGGCCCTGATCCTGCCATCTGATCCACATGGACGGCTCTTCATGGCCACTGGGACTCGGCATAGGTGTAAGGAACCACCAAGACGAATCAGAGTGCAGGATGAGGGGCCATCAGGGCAATTCAGATGGTTTCTGATCCCCATCTGGAATCTGATTTTGTTACACAGTAGAAGAAATAGCGTCATTCCCTGGTTGCACCACAACAGACAGGAACTGCCAGGTGCGCGCTCTCATCCTTTTCTTTCCTAGCATGAATTATGTAATGAGAGCTGCCATTTCACACATTGATACGAGGAACCTTTTGCAGCTACGCATGTGTCAGGTGCCTAATTACTTCCTGGATGCATCAGGATGGAGGAGTCATACAAGCCAGTAATTTACATGATGGAAACATCTGCACTTTTCTCTACTGGAGAAAGGAAAAAATCCCTCCAAAATGAAAGGGAGATTTCTGATTCTCTTTTAATTAGGTCCTCAATCACTTGGAATATGTAGCACAGTGTCAGCTCTGCCAGCCGCATGGCTGGGGCTCAGCATGAATTGGAATTAACATCAGGTTATATTTAGACCAGTGAGACATGCCCAGCGTTCGCACTGGTAGAGGGTTCATCTTTAATTCACACTAAGCAAAAGCGTCCCTGAGAGAAACCGGAAAGGAAAATAAGAAGAGGACAGTGAAAAGAGGAAAGAGTCGGCATCCCGAGATTGCCTTAGCATGCGACATAAAACTGCAATACAACCTTGTCTGGCAGCCTGTCGTGTTGCACAGACATCTAACTACACACAATACCCCACACAATGCCAATGTTACAAAGCAATCCTCCCACGATGACAAGAAGAGGGGGGATGGGACGCACCGGTGTGGGGAACTGAAATTCAGGGGGTTCAAGATACACTTAAAGGACAAAAATGTCGTTAAAAAAAATCTGCATATAGCATCTTGATACATCTCAGCACAGGATACTCGGGCGCAGGAGCGCCCGTGGGGTCTCACTCCCCAAAGCACGAGGACAAAGACACAGAAGAAAATGGATGCGTGTAGAAGTGGGGAGTCTTGAGGAGTGGTGGCAGGACCTGGAATTGGAGGACACTTTGAGCTGGGGGTGTAATTCCCAGACTGCAGCAGTGCGAGTAGCCTAAATGATAGAAAGTTATTGTAGGTTTTTCTACAATTGTTGGATTCAAGAGGTGGTAACAAAGTTACTAATATCTTCCTTTGAGAAGAGAACTGATTTTTTAGATCTAATCTACCTGGATGTCACGAAGGCATTTGATACACTTCCACATGAGAAATTATTAGTTGAACTGAAGAAGATGGGGATTAATATGAGAATGGAAAGGTGGATAAGGAACTGGGTGAAGGAGAGAGTACAACATGTCATACTAAAAGGTGAACTGTCAGGCTGGAGGGAGTTCCTCAGGGATCAGTCTTGGGACCAACCTTATTTAACATTTTTATTACTGACCTTGGCACAAAAAGTGGGCATGTGCTAATAAAATTCGCAGATGACACAAAGGTTGGGAGGTATTGCCAATATGGAGGAGAACTGGAATATCCTACAAGAAGATCTGGATCACCTTGTAAATTGGAGTAATAGAAATGGGATGAAATTTAACAGGGTAAAGTACAAGGACATCATGTAGGGACTAACAACAAGAATTTTTGCTATAAGGTGGGGACATATCAATTGGAAGTGACAGAGGAGAAGAAAGACCTGAGTGTACTGGTTGATCACAGGATGACTATGAACCGTCAATGTGATGCAGCCGTGAAAAAGGCTAACACCGTCGTGGGGTGCATCAGGCGAGGTATTTCCAGTAGAGACAGGGAAGTGTTAGTACCAGTATACAAGGCATTGGTGATACCTCATCTGGAGTACTGGGTGCAATTCTGGTCTCCCATGTTTAAGATGAATTCAAACTGGTACAGGTGCAGAGAAAGGCCATGTTAATGGTTGAGAAGGAATTTCCTCCCAGGTCAGATTGGCAGAGACCCTGGTGGTTTTTATTTTATTTTGCCTTCTTCTGCAACATGCGGCCTGGGTCACTTGCCGGTTTAAACTAGTGTAAATGGTGGATTCTCTGCCACTTGGAAGTCTTTAAACCATGATGTGAGGACTTCAGTGACTCAGCCAGAGCTCAGGGGTCTAGTATTGGAGTGGGTGGGGGAGGTTCTGTGGCCTGCGATGTGCAGGAGGTCAGACTAGATGATCACAATGGCCCCTTCTGACTTCAGTAAGTGTATCTGAGTAAGACTAGACATTACAATTTTAAACCCAACCAGTGTCCCATAAGTGACTTGCCACAAGATGTCAGAACATGTTAGTACTAAAGCTGAGTGGGTTAGGGTTTCTTGACAAAGGAATTAGATACAGTGCTTCTGTCAGATAATTTCTAAATTATTATCTGGAAAAAAGCTAGAGTTTTCAGTTGTCTAAATAGCTCCTGGAGTCATGGTTAAAGTCGCCCCCCCACTCCCCAATCTGAAATGGCACTGCTGTGGGCAGGCATGGAATTTGCTTTCTCTCCCTCCCACACGCCTGAGTGGAGCCACCCCCCCAATATAAAAGTCAGACTACGCCTATGTGCTTCATGCTGTCCCCACGTCCGTTCAGTGGGAGCGGAGCAGAGGTGATCTGTACAACGCTGGCCTGGTGTGGTCTGCTGCCGTGTCCCTCAGCTGCTCTAGAGCAGGGCATGGGCAGGAAGAAACCAACACCTGGCTGCCCAGGGGAGGGTGCGAAGGAGACACCAGAGAAAGATAAATAAGGCAGAGTTGCATAAAAAAGTGAGAACTGGTTTGAGAAGTTCAATTTAGATGCTGAAAATCGAGCTCTCTGCAGCGGTTCTTTATGCTCTTCTAAATATTTAAACCTAAAGGCAGCCCTAAGCACTGGTAATTTGATCCCATGGTAATTAGATCCCATAGAAATACCATGAATGAACAGCCATAAGCCAATCAGTGCCCAAAAAGGAGTAGTATAAAGGAACAGCATATCAAAGCTGACAGGGTGTCCCTCTCTGCCAGCTGGCGATCTGCATCTAGTATCAAAGTCTACTCTGCAAAGCTATCTCGGGTCGTGCTCACTAGAGGTTAGCACAGGAAACTTGGAGTCAGCACTCCTGGGTTCTATCCCCAGCAGTCCCACAGACCCACTGTGTGATTTTGGGCAAGTCACTTAACCTCAGTTAACTCATCAATTTCCCCATCTACAAACTGGGTATATGCGACTTTCCCAAGCCCACTGCGGTGCAGGCAGGGTCAGTTAACGTTTGTGACGCAATCCTCAGGTGAAAGATGCAATATACAGTAGAACCTCAGAGTTACAAACTGACCGGTCAACCACACACCTCGCTTGGAACCGGAAGTACAGAACCAGCAGGGCGGGCAGGAAAGCAAATACAGAACAAGCTAAACTACTACAAAAATACAGAGAAAATTAAAAAAAATATTGACAAGGGAAAGAAACTGTTTTTGTGCTTGTTTAATTTAAATTAAGATGGTTACAAGCAGCATTTTTCTCTGCACAGTAAAGTTTCAAAGCTGTATTAAGTCAATGTTCAGTTGTACACTTTTGAAAGAACAACCGTAACGTTTTGTTCAGAGCTACAAACATTTCAGTTACGAACACCCTCCATTCCCGCGGGGTTCGTAACTCTGAGGTTCTACTGTAGCTGCAAAACGTAATAAAATGAAGACTCAGCCTTCAAATAGATTAATGGACTAAGAGCCTGCACAATTTTACTTTAAAAGCAAGTTTTCAATCAGAGGGTCACAACAAAGTGCTGAAACCACAAATCGGTGCGTTTGTATTTGTACGAGTAACGCTAGGAGAGCCAGAGCAATCTACACTAATTTGGCAACTAGCTTCCTAAACAAATGTTGCCCTGCAGCTTAGCCCTCGCAGAACAAATTAATTCCTGGTGCAAATCCACTGAACTCAATGAAATTACTCCAGAGACAAGTCTGACTACATGGCAAGATTCTGCCGGCAGCAAATTCTGTTATGGATTTATAATACGCCCCCTCAAAATAGAAATAGAGGATTATTGAGGAAACAATGGGAAATCCTTCACCAGGGCGGTGTTAAAAGAGGCTGCTTTACTCTATTACCCACACAACATTTAGGTAGGCGGCAGAATCCATGATCATAACATAGTAGGCACAATAAAAGGAAGTATTCATTAGCGCTCTGAAAACAAAGCTGCAGAAAGGAACAAAGCCTTAATGCACATGCTGTGCAGAGCGCTGAAGATGGCATTGCTGTTCAGCACATCCTACCAGGGAGGAGCGCTGGGGCTACCTGGTGATCTTATTTACGGACACAGTGAGAGGCACAGTCCCGCCCCAGTGTAATTAGGGCATCGGTGGAAGGGGGGAGGCTGATGGAACTGGATTATCAATGTACAGACTAAACCCCTTAGAACACCCGCAATGGCATCTCCCACTGTGCGACGGGGAAGTTTGCCTGGGATGGTGACAAGTGTTTGTGAACAAGGAGCGTTGGGGGAGTTGGTAAACAGGTCTGCACTAGACAAAGGAACGCATATCCCCCACCTGGGGGTTACCTCCATGGTCCTTTGAAAGACAATGAGAATGTATCAACATTTCGCAAAACTGACCCACCAAGCTAACAAGGGCTGGAGGCAAAACTCACGCTGAGAAGCTGGGGAATCCATTGCAAGGATTCACTGGGCTACAGAGACATTGGGGCTGAGCCTCAAGTGATAGGCAACTGAATCAGCTGATTGGACACAATACAAGTGTGCCGAGTGAGGTCTTTGCTGAAAGCCTCTGAGATACTGGTGATTAATATCACCGCAAACAGTCGGTATTAGCACCGCATAAGGAATCATAGATACTCATTGATATTAGGCTTTCCAGTCTGTGACCGAACAAAGGGAGAAACAGGATTTCTCCCAGACAGGAGGTGGGGCAGCTGTTTACCCGTCTCCTATGTAAATTAAACATGGTGGACTCAAAACAATGGATGCCCAATTTACATACAGGGAATGGGAAGAAAAGCATGAGGTCATCTGCCTCTCGAACTGAGGTCTTTGAGTTTTGGAAGATATAAGCAAGGAAAGAAGCCGCCTTTGGCCTCACCTGACAGAGCCAAGGGAGCAGAGCTCTTGCAAGCTGGGAAAGATGGGTCCTTCAGCCAAGAGGTGGGGGCTGAAGTCTCTGGAACTGACTATAGGTGAGAAACTCGCTCGGGCAAAGATCTTTCACCTAGCAGGACCAGGGAAGCCAGTGCCTCGTGCGTTTGTGGAAGGGCCTGACTGAGGGAATGGCTGAGAAGAAGGAGGACAGGGGAGAAAAACCATCTTGAACAAAGCCTGTATCTTGCTAGAATAAGTTTTAGACTCTTATAGGTGTGTTTTCACTTTTGTTTGCTGGTAACTCTCTCTAACGTTATTCCTGTTGCTTGGATTCTTACCCTATGCCCTGTTTTTAACAGATTTGTTTTATGTTCACTACAACCCAACCCAGTGCGGTGTTTAAAGGGAAGAGTATATTTACCCTGTTAAGTCAATCAGCTGGGAGGTACTTTTGTCTCTTAATAGAAGCAACGAGTCTCATTACTTCCCTGCGCTGTCCCGGAGAGGGCTGGACACTTCAGGGCACATGGTTTGGGGGAAATTCAAGACGGGGTGTGTTGGGGTCACCCTGCCGGTTGTAACCAGAGTGTGACTGGTGTGCTGCTGACAGGCTGCTGCCCTGGGGCTGCAGCCACACACAGACACTCAGTGTGTGACCTGCATGCTGGTGGGCTGGCTGGAAGTTACAGCAGCAAAACACCGTGAGGCACCCAGCAGTGCAGGGCAAGCCATGACACTGGTCTGGATAACTCCCCCCCTCCCCACCCAAATGCCATAACACCCTCCTCCTCCTAAGGAGCAGCTGTGACCCTAGCAGTGGCCTCTAGGCTGGCTCCTTCCTCTTTGCTTCTAGTTGCTTTTACAGGCCTCTGGGCTGTTTGCAGCGAAGGGCCTGACCCCCTCGTGAAGCAGCTACACAAGGAGCAGAGCCAGCACGGGGGGAGCAGCTGGCTCTCTGGGGAGCCCCACAGCACGGTTTGGAAATGGATGTTCTAGTGCTTTGCCTGGTCTCGCTGGGAGGGATGCAGCGGCACCGATTCCCCGCAGCTTGTTCTGCACTTCGATGAGTCCAGAATGGCTTTGTTCACATTTTACATCACACAGATCCAGCAGGAGCCAGGGTGGATATTTCCGCCTGGCCTTTTGCAGAACAACTTACCACAAAGAGAGCACCCAGGGTGTGCTTTGGGCCATGCACAGGCCCCTTGGAGTGCATCGGAGCACTAAACATGGCCCCCGCCTGCTGTGCTACTTATCTCCAACAAGTGCTTACTGCAAACACACACAGCTTCTTAACGGGCCTCCAGCGCGGACCCCAGGAGCTTTCGCCTACCTCAGGCGTCCTCTCTCAGCTCACAAGCTCGCTGGAATTAACTCCATGGCAAACTGGCACGGTCAGAGGTGGAGCCCACAGGGTCGGGACACAGATGAGGTGGCCTTAATACCATGCAGGTGGTGCAGCAGGGCTGGGTTCTGCCCTATGCCTGAGCCGTGACTGGGGACCAGGTTCCCCGACGCCGTACATCACCCAGAGCAGTCAATGGCACCCGGCCTGAGATCCTCATAACCAAACGTGAGGGCTGTTTCCATGAACGCTGCTGCTGGCCGGATTGTCTGTGAACAGCGCTCGGCTCAGGGAGTTGGGAGCAGTGATCAATGGCACCGCGTATCTGTGAGACTCAGAGGCTAACAAAGGCCCTGTGGTGCTACAATGGGCAGAGCCAGAGAAAGATGAAACATGTTGTATTATTAGCAGCCCTTCACGATTCTCCCCCCAACGTGCCAATACCCACAACGTACAGACACGTGGCAGCTGTTGGAAAGTCTAAACTCTTCAGCTACCATCTCCAGTGCCTGGTTAAAGAACAATATAGATCACAGCCCGGATTGGTCCAGGCGGTATCGATCAGGGCTCACCTTGCTGTGCTGGCCAACTGTTATCAGCACAGGAAAGTGTGTGGCTGTTATCCTATCTGAGCGGGCAATCCCGACAGGGCCTCTCTGCCTGGAGAACCCAGGAAGTCAAAACCGTTGGCGGCTCTATCCGCTACATACAAGTCCCTTCCCTGCTGTCATGGCAGCGGTTATCCAGGGCGAGTGTGTTTGAACCATTCTTTTCCCAAAACCAGACCAGAAAAATCCCCCCTCACACTGGGCCTTGCCATCTGGTGGGGCAGGGCCTGTGAAATGCAGGCTAGAAAGGCCGGGAGATGTCTTTGCCCTTGAAGCTCAGATGGCAGCCCATAGGACGGGCTCTGGAGCGTCCCAGACAGCAGAAGCATGCTACACTGCTGAGAAATGCTGCATTTTAGAGAGGGGAGCTGGGAGTTAGGGCAGCTCTCTCTGGCCCCCTTCTGACGGCGCCTGTGGCTCAGTTTCCCTGCGGGAGATGGTCACCCCCTGGCTGATCTGACCCTTCTGGCCAAGCCACAAATCCCAACACGAACAGCTTTTCCAGGAACACTCTGGGCCTTCTTGGACCCCAGCCATCTGCAAGGCCTGCGTGACCTCCCTCTTCTCCCTTCTTCGCCCTTGACTGAAGATGTGTCACAACGCCACCTCTGGGTGGCACCCTAAGAGACCCCAGACTCATGCTACCTGCTTCAGTTTTCTCCAGAGCCACGTCCTAGGACTGCCTCTCCTGCCACCCAGAGCACCTCTCGCAGCTGCCTGTGAGCAGGCAGCTTGGCCTACCTGGCTCTCAGGAGAGTGCTGCTGCAGCCACCACTGCCAACCTCCCCCTTTCCATCTCCCCGAGCCAGCAGAGAGCCTCACCATAGGCCCGGCCTCTTCCAGGCTTCCCCCCCTCAACCCAAGGGGGTTCTTCAGAACCCAGCCCCCTCCCCCAGCAAGCCTAGTGTTCTGGGAGGAAACCAGGCAAAGGGGAGAGCTGGGGCCAGAGTTCCTCCTTGAGGCCCAGCTCACTCCATGACAGAGGGTGGAGGGATCCAGCTGGAGCATCTGCGTAACACAGAGGAGCCCAGAGACCACTAGGCTGGAACAGACCGGGGTGCCCTGTCTTGCAGTGGCCAGGCCCAGAAGAGGACGGCTCAAGGAACCTCACCGTGGGCATGTGTGCAACAACCTGCCAAGACGAGATGTTTCCTCCTAACTCTCCATCCGTCAGAGACTGGCTCATGCCCTGACATGAGGTCGAGGCACCAGCATCAGCCAAGCCTATCAGCTTGTTTTGCTAACAAGAACTTTATGTGTCGACCCGGGGATTTCGTCACAGATTTGCAAGGGCCTGGGATCGGGGGAGACGACAGTGTGAGCGCAAAGAGGCTCTCGTTTGGTTAGAGTCAGGCCTCGGCTCTGAGAATGGCTGGTTCAGAGTCACAGGATGTGCTAGTGGTGAAGAACAATCCAGGCAGCCACAGCAGGGTTTGCATCCTCTTTATCTCGGCCTGTTGAATGAAACACAGCCTCTGATTTCAGCGTCCGGCCTGGGCCGAGCACAGAACCTTGTCCCAATCCCACTGAAAGTATCACCGTAGCTTCCTTCGCAGGCTGAACGACTGGTGATTTTGCTCAACAACTGTGAAATCTCTAGCGCAGAGGGAGCCACGCAAGGTCTCAGAGGTGTGGCTGAGGCAGAAAGCATGTCCTAATGGGTTTACCATACAAACCCCAGGGGCACAGAGAGGAACTTGGGGGAAACGCGCTCCCTCGCTGTAGAGGAGAACTCCCTGGCTTCCCCTTATATTTAAACCATCTCTTAACAAGCATGTGCCTTGAGAAAAGTGCTCTGTCCAGGACGAGCTCTAAGTCAAAGAGGAGAAGGTCTCCAGCCATCTCAAGGCAAATAAGGAAGCCTGGAATGCCGGCAGCTGTCCAAGGCACTGCAGTGACCTCCCGCTCTTTATGCTCTTCGAGCTCCTTGCCAACAGCTCTCCAGCTTGGTGGAGTGACTCACAGAAATCACAGCAATGAGATGCTAACAAGCAGTTGTCATCTGGGCCACCCCACGATGGGCTTTTCACAGGGTGGCGAGTGAGCTGGCGCAAGCGCTGTCAGTGGTTCGTGAGTACAGCTCGGCGTGGTACCAGAGCATCAGCTGCCAGGAAAGGCCAATGCTGCCCTCAGAGAATGAACAGAGCTGCCACTGGCTCCACGGAGCCGCACATGCAGAGCAGAGGGCACTGCCTGGCCACACGTGAACAAGTGGCGACTCATACCAGGATCACTGCACATATCGGTTTTATTAGCTGCAGCGTGAGCTCAGCACACTGGGCCATACCACACAGCACAATGGACCCAAGTCTGCAGGAGGAGCGCCCACCCCTGTGGCACTAAGAATGGGCGTAACGCACGCTGCTGCCATGTGGCAGCGGTTTATGTATTTCTGTACGAGGAGGAAAGCAAATGTGGAGGCGACCCACAGCAAGAGCTCCTCGAACCAACCCCTGGAGAGATCCCATGGAGAGACCCCATGCTTCCCTCCCCAGACACACGGCCATCTGCCATCCTGCTGCTCCCCCCCGGTTCCCTGAGGGGCTCCCCTCTGCAGGAACCACTCACTAGGTTTAGCCACTGGAGAAGTAGCTTCAAGATGACTTGAGAAGCTTTTCTGCCCAGCTGCCCTGTCTTGGCAGGAGAGAGGGTGGGAAGCTGAATGAGGCCTGGGTCACAGCAGAGTCCTAGGAGGCTGGAGGGAGAGCAGCTGAAGCCAGCTCTGAGCTCTCTCCCTTCCGTGGCACACGTAAAGAGGGGTCTAAGTCAACCACAGTCTAAATACTAGCCCAGCTCCTACAGCCAGCCTTGCTCCCCAGCTCCAGCGGGCCCTCCTGGCTGGACCTGATTCCCCCCGCCACCCCACCTCTGGCCCCAGTGATCCCTCTGGGCCAGGCCTGGTCCCCTGCACACAGGCTGAAAGAACAGGCTGGAAATATTTGTGAGCGGCACTCCGGCTCTGCACTGATAATCCAATTAACTCCCCTTTTATGGGCGAAGCTGGAGACAATGAGGCTGCTGCAGTCAGGTCACACCAGGGCAGGGAGAAGGGAGCGAACTGCTGGGTGCCTGGCTGCAGTGAACGAGAGCAACCCACAGCCAAACAGCAGCATTCTGGGACACACGGGCCCAGTGCCGAATTCTGTGGCAAACTCCACAGCTGGGGAAGAGTGTGGGGTGGCCCTGCTGCTGCTTTTCCACCTGAGGAGAATTAGATTTGGGTCAGGATATGCGGGAAGTGTCTCTATGAATGACACGGACAAAGGAACTGCAGAACCCCTCTATATAGTCTCTGGGCTGGGCTTCATACCGTGAGACACGGCCTGCGTCACAAGGCAGAAAATGCTGGGACTTGCAGGATTTGATGAAGATTTTATGGAAAGTGGGGTGTCCAGCCAGAGTCCCTGGTAGCCTCCAGGGCACGGAATTCCCTACGCCCCCCCTGAATTTTCCCAACACCCCTCCCAGTTTTGTGAACTAGTTGCATGCAGTGTTGCCAATTTAATGATTGTTTGAAAATCTGAATTGAAATTGAAACATTAATACACACTTTACAAGCATATAAAGTGAATGATAAAATACGTGTATCTGAAAAAGTACAATAGATTTGAAAAGTAGGAACATAGATTAGCTTCCTTATACAGGTGTTGTTTTTTATGACGATGTCAGTGCATTCATTTCGGTGATGCTGGCCAACCTAATAATTTCAAATGATGATTTGGAAGCAAAGTCTCAATGAGCTCTCCCTGACAGCCAGTGATGAGCTGGGGGCTAGGGGGAAAGGCTTCAGGACCAGATTATATTTACATTCACACCTCATCTACCTGGGTATCCAGCAAACAGAGCTGTGTTGCCCAAGTGATAGATTTTGGCTGGGGTTGGGTTACAAACCACTTGAATGCGGGGGGGAGTGGGGTTGGGAATGAAATGTTGTTGTTCTTATTGTATGAGTAAAGGGCAGTAGAACTGTACTTAGCCTGTGCTGATTGAGGGCATCAAGAGCGGGTGGGGACAGGTGTTTTGCTTGATGGTCGGCCTGAGTCACAAGTACTATTTGACCTGCCCCTCTGCACTGTTTAAAGACAGAGCTGATTAGGCTCCATAGAGAGTCTTTTATTTTGTTAAGTAACCACCACAGCTGAAATCACTGATAATCAGGTCTAAGTGCTTAGTCCTGCTGTGGGACAGTGTTTCTGTGGAAGAGACGGCCCAGTCTGCACTAGCAGGGAGGTCCCCCCACTGAGGGCTCAGCTGAAACCACTGAGAGCTGGTGGAACCGCAAGAGACCAATTCATAGAGGTCACAGTGGCAGGCGGCAGCAGAAGGTGACGGCACAGGGCCATTGGGAACAGAGCAATGGATTGAATGGTGGCACAACAAACCGCAGTGGGCAGAGCGAACAGGGAGCAGCTGGAGGAACAAGCAAGGAGCCTTCTTGCTCCTCACCTGGGAGGTGAACTCACGTGAAGTCGGGATGGACTTCACCTGAGTAAGGAGGGAAATAGGCTTCTAGGATGGAGGCTGGCCCAACTGATTAAGAGAGCTTTAAATTAGGAATTTGGGGGAGATGGTTGGGAGATGTCCAGGTAATCTCCACGCCGGGATTCAACATTGAGAGGGAAGAAAACAAAGTAAGAGAGGATACAGCCGTGGGCAGAAGAATGGACATAAGGAGGAAGGGTAGTGTAGATACCAGTCTAACAGGTGATACTGGTGGTAGAATGTCTGTGCCTAACAGGATGAAATACAATAGTGAAAAGTGTAAGGTTATGCATTTAGGGATGACTAACAAGAATTTTAGTTATAAGCTGGGGACGCACCAGTTGGAAGTAACGGAGGAGGAGAAGGACCTAGGAGTCCTGGTTGATCGTAGGATGACTATGAGTAGGCAATGTGATGTGGCCGCTAAAAAAGCTAATGCGGTCTTGGGATGCATTAGGCGAGGTATTTCTAGTAGAGATAAGGAGGTGCTAGTCCCGTTATATAAGGTGTTGGTGAGACCTCATTTGGAGTATTGTGTGCAGTTTTGGTCTCCCATGTTTAAGAAGGGTGAATTCAAACTGGAATGGGTACAAAGAAGGGCCACTAGAATGATCCAAGGAATGGAAAGCCTGTCGTATGAAAGGTGACTTGAGGAGCTCGGTTTGTTTTCCTTAACCAAAAGAAGGATAAGAGGAGATATGATTGCACTCTTTAAATATATCAGAGGGATAAATACCAGGGAAGGAGAGGAATTATTTCAGCTCAGTGCTAATGTGGACACGAGGACAAATGGATATAAATTGTCAGTTAGGAAATTTAGGCTTGAAATTAGATGAAGTTTTCTAACCATCAGAGGAGTGCAATTCTGGAACAGCCTACCGAGGGAAACAGTGGGGGCGAAGGACCTCCATGACTTTAAGATTAAGCTAGATAAGTTTATGGAGGGGATGGTATGATAGGATAACGGGTTTAGTCAATAGGTCAATAACGTGCCACAATGGTAATTAGTACAAAGGGTCAATGATAGGATATTGTTAGCCTTTTTCCAGAGGGTCTGGCTGGAGAGTCTTGCCCGCATGCTTGGGGTTCAGCTGATCGCCATATTTGGGGTCGGGAAGGAATTTTCCTCCAGGGTAGATTGGCAGTGGCCCTGGAGGTTTTTCGCCTTCCTCCGAAGCATGGGGCAGGGGTCACTTGCTGGTGGATTATCTGCTACTAGAAGTCTTTAAATCATGATTTGGAGCATTCAACAGCAGAGTCAAGGGAGAGAATTATTTCAGGAGTGGGTGGATCGGCTTATGTGGCCTGCATCTTGCAGGAGGTCAGACTAGATGATCATAATGGTCCCTTCTGATCTTGAATTCTATGATTCTATGATTCTATGAACTGGGTAAAGAATGTCAGTGAAGCCAAACGGCAAAAATTAAGCTGTCTGTACACTAATGCGAGGAGTCTAGGTAACAAAATGGAGGAACTACAGCTACTGCTGCAGGAAGTGAAACTGGATGTTATAGGGATAACAGAAACATGGTGGAATAGTAGTCATGACTGGAGTACAGGTATTGAAGGCTATGTGCTGTTTAGGAAAGACAGAAATAAAGGCAAAGGTGGTGGAGTAGCATTGTATATCAATGATAAGGTTAACTGTAAAGAAATAAAAAGTAATGGAATGGATAAGACAGAGTCTGTCTGGGCAAAAATCACATTGGAAAAGAAAGCTACTAGAGCCTCCCCTGAGATAGTGCTTGGGGTGTGCTACAGACCGCCGGGATCTGATTTGGATATGGATAGAGACCTCTTTAATGTTTTTAATGAAGTAAACACTAATGGGAATTGTGTGATCATGGGAGACTAACTTCCCAGATATAGGCTGGAGGACAAGTGCTAGTAACCATAGTAGGGCTCAGACTTTTCTGGATGTGATAGCTGATGGATTTCTTCACCAAGTAGTTGAAGAATCAACAAGAGGGGATGCCATTTTAGCTTTGGTTTTGGTGAGCAGTGAGGACCTCACAGAAGAAATGGTTGTAGGGGACAACCTTGGTTCGAGTGATCATGAGCTAATTCAGTTCAAACTAGATGGAAGGATAAACAAAAATACATCTGGGACTAGGGTTTTTTATTTCAAAAGGGCTAATTTTAAAGAATTAAGGAAATTAGTTAGGGAAGTGGATTGGATTGAAGAACTCGTGGATCTAAAGGCGGAGGAGGCCTGGAATTACTTCAAGTCAAAGCTACAGAAACTTTCAGAAGCCTGAATCCCAAGAAAGGGGAAAAAATCATAGGCAGGAGTTGTAGACCAAGCTGGATGAGCAAGCATCTCAGAGAGGTAATTAAGAAAAAGCAGAAAACCTACAAGGAGTGGAAGATGGGCGGGCTTAGCAAGGAAAGCCACCTTATTGAGGTCAGAACATGTAGAGATGAAGTGAGAAAGGCTAAAAGCCATGTAGAGTTGGACCTTGCAAAGGGAATTAAAACCAATAGTAAAAGGTTCTATAGCCATATAAATAAGAAGAAAACAAAGAAAGAAGTGGGCCCGCTAAACACTGAGGATGGAATGGAGGTTAAGGATAATCTAGGCATGGCCCAATATCTAAATAAATACTTTGCCTCAGTCTTTAATGAGGCTAATGAGGAGCTTAGGGATAATGGTAGGATGACAAATGGGAATGAGGATATGGAGGTAGATATTACCACATCCGAGGTAGAAGCCAAACTCGAACAGCTTAATGGGACAAAATCGGAGGGCCCAGATAATCTTCATCCAAGAATATTAAAGGAACTGGCACATGAAATTGCAAGCCAATTAGCAAGAATTTTTAATGAATTGGTAAACTCAGGGGTTGTACCGTACAACTGGAGCATTGCTAACATAGTTCCTATTTTTAAGAAAGGGAAAAAAAGTGATCCGAGTAACTATATGCCTGTTAGTTTGACATCTGTAGTATGTAAGGTCTTGGAAAAAATTTTGAAGGAGAAAGTAGTTAAGGACATTGAGGTCTATGGTAATTGGGACAAAATACAACATGGTTTTACAAAAGGTAGATCGTGCCAAACCAACATGATCTCCTTCTTTGAGAAGATAACAGACTTTTTAGACAAAGGAAACGCAGTGGATCTAATTTACCTTGATTTCAGTAAGGCATTTGACACGGTTCCACATGGGGAATTATTAGTTAAATTGGAAAAGATGGGGATCAATATGAAAATTGAAAGGTGGATAAGGAACTGGTTAAAGGGGAGACTACAACGGGTCATACTGAAAGGTGAACTGTCAGGCTGGAAGGAGGTTACTAGTGGAGTTCCTCAGGGATCAGTTTTGGGACCAATCTTATTTAACCTTTTTATTACTGACCTTGGCACAAAAAGCGGGAATGTGCTAATAAAGTTTGCGGATGACACAAAGCTGGGAGGTATTGCCAATACAGAGAAGGACGGGGATATCATACAGGAAGATCTGGATGACCTTGTAAACTGGAGTAATAGTAATAGGATGAAATGTAATAGTGAAAAGTGCAAGGTCATGCATTTAGGGATTAATAACAAGAATTTTAGCTATAAATTGGGGACACATCAGTTGGAAGTAACAGAGGAGGAGAAGGACCTCGGAGTATTGGTTGATCACAAGATGACTATGAGCCGCCAATGTGATATGGCCGTTAAAAAATCTAATGCGGTTTTAGGATGCATCAGGCGAGGTATTTCCAGCAAAGATAAGGAGGTGTTAGTACCGTTATACAAGGCACTGGTGAAACCTCATCTGGAATACTGTGTGCAGTTCTGGTCTCCCATGTTTAAGAAGGATGAATTCAAACTGGGACCAGTGGACCCTCCGTGCTTGGGGCGGCAAAATGTCTAGAGTCGCCCCTGGTTCAGAGACGGGCTACTAGGATGATCCGAGGAATGGAAAATCTGTCTTATGAAAGGAGACGCAAAGAGCTTGGCTTGTTTAGCCTAACCAAAAGAAGGTTGAGGGGGGATATGATGGCTCTTTATAAATATATCAGAGGGATTAATATTAGGGAGGGAGAGGAATTATTTAATCTTAGTACCAATGTGGACACAAGAACAAATGGATATAAACTGGCCATTAGGAAGTTTAGAGTTGAAATTAGACGAAGGTTTCTAACCATTAGAGGAGTGAAGTTCTGGAACAGCCTTCCAAGGGGAGTAGTGGGAGCAAAAGACATATCTGGCTTTAAGACTAAGCTTGATAAGTTTATGGAGGAGATGGTATGATGGGATAGCCTAATTTTGGCAATTAATCAAAGATCAATTGTCAAAATATCAGCAGGTAAGTATGCCCAGCGGTCTGTGATGGGATATTAGATGGCATGGGATCTGAGTTACTACAGAGAATTCTTTCCTGGGTGCTGGCTGGTGAGTCTTGCCCACATGCTCAGGGTTTAACTGATCGCCATATTTGGGGTCGGGAAGGAATTTTCCTCCAGGGGAGATTGGCAGAGGCCCTGGAGGTTTTTCGCCTTCCTCTGCAGCATGGGGCACGGGTCACTTGCTGGAGGATTCTCTGCAGCTTGAGGTCTTCAAACCATAATTTGAGGACTTCAATCACTCAGACATAGGTTAGGGGTTTGTTACAGGAGTGGGTGGGTGAGATTCTGTGGCCTGCATTGTGCAGGAGGTCAGACTAGATGATCATAATGGTCCCTTCTGACCTTAAAGTCTATGAAAGCACCTCTGAACTCTGAGTCTCCACTGACCAAGGACAACATCGGTGAGTGTTAATGAGGCTGTTAGGAATGCTGGAGACACAATACAGTTCATGCAAACAAACATGGCCGTGGCATCATACTTTCTATTTAAGGAAGAGATACCAAATAGTACAAACTGGAGGGCAACATTAAGTGCATTGTCACTTGTTCATCATGAAGCTGAACATTGGTTCCGCACAAGACCAGCAAATGCTCACTATCTTTCTGCAAGAAACTCAACTGACTGGCTAGAAGCATGTGGTGCACCAGTGAAAGACTCAACAGTTGAAAAAGTGAAGAACTCTCTCACAACATTCAAAAAAATTGCACACATGGCTGATGAATGCACCGATGCAAATGGGCATCAAGTATTAAGTCATTGTGTACGTTATCTTGGTGTCAGGGGTAGGCCAGTAGATGCATTTCTAGATGTTCAAGTTATAAAAGACACATCGGCTGCATCTGTGACAACCCACATCTTAGAAGAGTTAAATGCTTGTCAACTGGACCTCAAACAGATGGCTGCTTGTGCATATGATGGAGCTGCAAACTTTCCTGGAAGACATGGTGGAGTACAAGGTTTGCTCAGAGAAAAGTGTAACCCTGATCTCTCCTATACACACTACAGAGGCCATCTACTCCAACTAGCACTAGTACGAGCTGCAGACTCTTCAAAAGACATTCAAAAAGCTATAAATGTAGCGGGTGATGTGAGGCAGCCAGAAGCAAGTACCTTGGCAGTGAAGTTTAGGAAGGGTCTTAATGCCCCATCTTTCTCCCCCCGGAGGATTAGATGACATGACACTGGGTTGATTTACTGCTGATGCCAAAATCCCACCACCCAGCAATCATCACTACCTTGGAATCAAACCGAGGCTTCTAGCTTGCCTTTGGTCCATGCCCACAGCTCCCAAGGGTGTCAGTGTCAGCTCTGCTCTGGGAGAGTTTACAATACTTAATTCTAACTGAAGATTTTCTCTCACTTTCCCTGATTTCCGGAGCAAATGGGACCTTGCAAGAACCAACGCCTGGGGCCAGGGGGCTCAGGGCAATGTCAATCTATAAAACAAAAACCAGGCACCTGTGCACATCTGGTCCCCCCACCCCCCCGACGTGGCCCCAGCGGAGTTCTGAACACCTGAACGCAGGGTAGGGGTGGAAAGGGAAGTGCTGGGGCTGCCTGCACTACTTTAGCACAAGTGTTGACAGCTGCTTATTTCTTTTCCTGGGAGGGGAGGGAGTCAGCACTTTCTAAGGCCTGGTCTACACTAAGAACGGGGGTCGAACTAGGGTACGCAAATTCAGCTACGTGAATAGCGTAGCTGAATTCGAAGTACCCTAGTTCGAAGTACTCACCCGTCCAGACGCCGCGGAACCGAACTCCGCGGCTCCAAGGTCGACTCCGCCACCGCCGTTTGCAGTGGTGGAGTACCGGAGTCGAACGGAGCGCTTCCGGAGTTCAAACTATCGCGTCTATATTAGACGCGATAGTTCGAACTCCGAAAAGTCGAACTCTCCGCGTCGAACTGGGATGTAAGTGTAGACTAGCCCTAAGGAGATGAAGGGTGTGTCCACACTGCTGTGGCTACAGGGGCACAGCGACAGCGCTGCAGACATGCTGCTGTAGCACTGTAGCGTAGATGGTTCCTGCACTGACGGAAGGGCTTTTTCCACTGACGTAGGACAGCGGCTCTCAACCTTCCAGAGTGCTGGACCCCTTTCAGGGCTCTGATCTGTCTTGTGTACCCCACGTTTCACCTCACCTGAAAAGTACTTACTTACAACGTCAGACCTACAAATACACCCGTGTCACAGCACATTGTAACTGAACAATTGCTAACTTTCTCATTTTTACCATGGAATATAAATACTGTACTTACATTTCAGTATATAGTTTACAGAACAGGATAAACAAGTCATTGTCTGAAGGAAATTGTAGTTTGTACTGACTTCGCTGGTGCTTTTTATGTAGCCTGTTGTAAAACTAGGCAAGTACTGAGATGAGTTTATGTACCCCCTGGAAGGCCTCTGCATTCATAGAATCATAGAATCATAGAATCTCAGGGTTGGAAGGGACCTCAGGAGGTCATCTAGTCCAACCCCCTGCTCAAAGCAGGACCAAACCCAACTAAATCATCCCAGCCAGGGCTTTGTCAAGCCTGACCTTAAAAACCTCTAAGGAAGGAGATTCCACTACCTCCCTAGGTAACCCATTCCAGTTCTTCACTACCCTACTAGTGAAAAAGTTTTTCCTAATATCCAACCTAAACCTCCCCCTCTGCAACTTGAGACCATTACTCCTTGTTCTGTCATCTTCTACCACTGAGAACAGTCTAGATCCATCCTCTTTGGAACCCCCTTTCAGGTAGTTGAAAGCAGCTATCAAATCCCCCCTCATTCTTCTCTTCTGCAGACTAAACAATCCCAGTTCCCTCAGCCTCTCCTCATAAGTCATGTGCTCCAGCCCCCTAATCATTTTTGTTGCCCTCCGCTGGACTCTCTCCAATTTATCCACATCCTTCTTGTAGTGTGGGGCCCAAAACTGGACACAGTACTCCAAATGAGGCCTCACCAGTGCTGAGTAGAGGGGGATGATCACATCCCTTGATCTGCTGGAAATGCCCCTACTTATACAACCCAAAATGCCATTAGCCTTCTTGGCAACAAGGGCACACTGTTGACTCATATTCAGCTTTTCGTCCACCGTAACCCCTAGGTCCTTTTCTGCAGAACTGCTACCCAGCCATTCGGTCCCTAGTCTGTAGCAGTGCATGGGATTCTTCCGTCCTAAGTGCAGGACTCTGCACTTGTCCTTGTTGAACCTCATCATATTTCTTTTGGCCCAATCCTCTAATTTGTCTAGGTCCCTCTGTATCCTATCCCTACCCTCCAGCGTATCAACCACTCCTCCCAGTTTAGTGTCATCTGCAAACTTGCTAAGGGTGCAGTCCACACCATCCTCCAGATCGTTAATGAAGATATTGAACAAAACCGGCCCCAGCACCGACCCTTGGGGCACTCCACTTGATACCGGCTGCCATCTAGACATGGAACCATTGATCACTACCCGTTGAGCCTGACCATCTAGCCAGTTTTCTATCCACCTTACCGTCCATTCATCCAGCCCAGACTTCTTTAACTTGCTGGCAAGAATACTGTGGGAGACTGTATCAAAAGCTTTGCTAAAATCCAGAAATAGTACATCCACTGCTTTCCCCTCATCCACAGAGCCGGTTATCTCGTCATAGAAGGCAATTAGGTTAGTCAGGCATGACTTGCCCTTGGTGAATCCATGCTGACTGTTCCTGATCACTTTCCCCTCCTTTAAGTGGTTCAGAATTGATTCCTTGAGGACCTGTTCCATGATTTTTCCAGGGACTGAGGTGAGACTGACTGGCCTGTAGTTCCCTGGATCTTCTTTCTTCCCTTTTTTAAAGATGGGCACTACATTAGCTTTTTTCCAGTCATCCGGGACCTCCCCCGATCGCCATGATTTTTCAAAGATAATGGCCAATGGCTCTGCAATCTCATCGGCCAACTCCTTTAGCACCCTCGGATGCAGCGCATCTGGCCCCATGGACTTGTGCTCGTCCAGCTTTCCTAAATAGCCCCGAACTACTTCTTTCTCCACAGAGAGCTGGTCACCTCCTCCCCATACCGTGCTGCAGAGTGCAGCTGTCTGGGAGCTGACCTTGTCTGTGAAGACAGAGGCAAAAAAAGCATTGAGTACACTAGCTTTCTCCACATCCTCTGTCACTAGGTTCCCTCCCTCATTCAGCAAGGGGCCCACACTTTCCTTGACTTTCTTCCTGTTGCTAACATACCTGAAGAAACCCTTCTTGTTACTCCTAACATCTCCGGCTAGCTGCAACTCCAAGTGTGATTTGGCCTTCCTGATTTCACACCTGCATGCCTGAACAATACTTTTATACTCCTCCCTGGTTATTTGTCCAATCTTCCACTTCTTGTAAGCTGTTCTTTTGTGTTTAAGACGAGCAAGGATTTCACTGTTAAGCCAAGCTGGTCACCTGCCATATTTACTTCTCTTCCTACACATCGGGATGGTTTGTTCCTGCAACCTCAATAAGGTTTCTTTGAAATACAGCCAGCTTTCCTCGACTCGACATTCCCCAGGGGTACGTGTGCCCCGGGTTCAGAACCACTGACACAGGGAATCCATTGCACGGGTGTGACATTTTTCATGGCCCTGAGCGACAGAGTTAGGTTGATCTAAATGTTAGGTATAGACTAGGCCTAAGAATTACTAATGGTGGCTGAGGAAGCCCTGGTAACGAGAGCACAGACCATTTAAAAAGCACTGCGAAGTGCTGGAGTCTATGTGATCACACTCTGCTGCCTTATTAGCCGGACATAGCATTTAAATCAGACATCCAGACACGTACAGTGGTTTGTGCGTCACTAAAACAAGTCATTAAAAAGTACTCCCTGAGCCAGAACGTGATCTCAGCTACACCAGTGTCAACCCAGAGAAACTCTGTTAGGGTACGTCCATACTACCCGTCCGGGTCGGCGGGTAGCGATCAACTTCTCGGAGTTCGATATATCGCGTCTCATCTAGACGCGATGTATCGAACTCCAAACGTGCTCCCGTCGACTCCGGAACTCCACCACCGCGAGGACGGGTAAGTACTTCGAACTAAGGTACTTCGAATAGCGTAGCTGAACTTGCGTACCTTAGTTCGAACCCCCCCCAGTGTAGACCAGGCCTTAGTTTCAATGCAGTTACTCCAGATTGACCAAGAGCAGATTCTGGTCCCCTATTGACATGGGTTTAGGATTACAGATTAATCCCTCTAGCAGGAGGGTTAGCTTCTTAGTAAAGTAACAATGAATTTACACAACATTTCCTCATTTCAGTTGCCCTCTGCACATACAGAGAGGGGCCCACACCTGCAGATCCCAGCAAAGGGGGCAGAGGGGATACCACCACCTCCCTCTTGGGAAATGCTCCATTCCCCTGCTACCTCCCCATGACCCTATCACAGCCGCTGCAATGGGTGGGGAGGTCTCAGCAGAGGTTGAACTTGAAGGGGCTAGAGGAAGGATGGTCTCAATCCCAGCTAATTCAATACAAACTGGAAACCCAAACAATCTGTGCAGCCCTGCTGGCTTTCACCATTCACTCGCTCTCTCTGACAGCTAGATCCTGGGCCCTCCTTCAGCGATAAGCCCCACTCTCCCATGGAAAGCAGCTGCCCTAAGGGGGCAGTTGAGGATTTCCCTGACAAAAGGGAACCCTCCCCCCCACGCCCCGGTGTGCAGCCAGCACAGCTGATTCCTGTGCCCTAGTATAGGGAGCGGCGAGGGTGTGGTGATTCCAGGCCAGCAGTGCACCCCCAACCAGGCCACTCCAGCGGCCATAATTTGGAGAAGCCCCTGGCCAGCCGCAGTGCTCAGGGAGTGGGGAAGTGCCTAGATCCAACTTTCTGTCCCCTCTGTGACAAGCACAGCTCAGCCAGATACAGGGTTGTGCCCCATCTACTTTCAAACAACCTCAGCCCAGTGCTTATCCCAGGATGGACAGAACTGGCAGTTCCCAGTTGAAGTAACCAGGCAAGCTCCATAGTTGTACAGATGATGATGGGCTGGTGTTTTCACTTGGCCTTGTGCATGGGTTAAAGCCGCGAGTTTGCACAGGAGTCGCGTTTACGCTGGGGGTGCCTCCAGAAATCCCTTCCCCTGATGGCAACAGTAAGTGCTGAGAGGCCCAAGCATAACCTGGACAAACCAAGGGAGTCGAAATGCCGTGTGTCAGCACCCCCGCAGAGACACGTCTCCACCCCGGGTCATCAGCAACGCATGCCGTGAGCTCCCTCGTATGGGACAAAGGGAGGAGAAGACAACTGGCATGCGGACTGCAGGGCACAAGCAGAGAGCAGAGCACAGCCGGCTGGGTGTCACCAGGGACAGCACCACAGCTTCACAGGGAATACTCCTGCTTCCTGCTGAGCGGAGCCGTGGGGAAGTGAAGCTGCATTACACTGCATGGGTAGGACAGCCGGTCGTACTTTGCCGGAGACCCCGGCCTCTCACAGCCGCTCCGTTTGCTGGAATGCGGCGCTAAATGCACCCACGTGCCAGTGGGTCCCAGAAAGGTGAGCTGTGCTTCCCACCCCAAGGGCACAGTCGGGGAACGAATGCTGTCTGTGCTGGCACTGTAATAACCACTCCCCAAGAGCCAACCAGCACTAACTGCAGCAAAACCCACTGGTGAGTGAGTGGGAATGAACCACTGCTGTGGGCACACTGGAAAGCAAGAAAAGCCCTGGCAGCCCAGGAGTGGGAAGTACCTCACTAAACCTGTCCTGGTGGTCAGCTTGTTTGAGCACCTGCAGGGCTCAGCTCCACTGGGAATCAGGCTGCTTAGCTAGGGGACTAACTTTAGGCACCCGAGTTTGAAAATTCTGGCCCTAAAGGGCTCCGGGTGCTAGCTTTGCTCACAGCCTGACGCTCAGGCTCAGCATGCCATGTGGGAGACTTGGCTTTTAGTCCAGGCCAGACCCTCTTGCTCCCGGACTAATAGGATCCAGGAGCCTTGAAGGGGCTCAACAATGACCCCACTGGCTGAATGAAGTATGGCACTGCAGGATTCTTCACTTCAGTACTAAACTGTTCACATGTTGCTGTGTGCAGTTAAACGGCTGCTGTGTCCCACCCCAAAGGTGGCTGCATTTCAGCAAGTTCCTTTCCTTGGGAACAAATCCATCACACAGCAGAGTTGTATCATTTGTGTCACTGGCTGATGGCTTTTGTGTGACATCACCGCACCCTGACACATCATCACACGTAGGTGCACGGAGACTAGAGGAAACTCCCACACACAGGACAGGGAGCTTCCCCATGGAATGAGAGACAGCAGGTGCCTGTGCAGCCAGACCTTAGTTCAAGCAGAACAGCTGAGATCAGGCATGGCCCCAGGGCTCCTGATAGAGATAAATGGTGACGGTAATTCAATGAATTGTGACAACATAAAGGCGCTGGTAATGGCCATCAAATTAGAATAGACCCTCTTTTCCGCAGATTATGTTACTGCAGCTAGACAGGATCTGATTTACTGACATGAATCCCATGGCAATGTTTCTCCTCCACAGCAGCCACTGCGAGGCAGTCAGTGCACAGCGTAAACGCTGTCAGAGAGGAAAGCCCAGGCCCAGATCCTGCCGGGTTATTGTTCTAACGAGTGAATTGCACATCGTACATGCCCATCAATTAGCTGGTTATCAGGGTTAGCCGCCCCACTCACAGACACCCGACACTAGCTAGACCTTTTAATAGCTGATTCCAACACTCCATCTGGCTGCAGTGGGTTGGGGTTGCCTGTCCTCTCATCACTCACCCTGCAGGGAGGGTGAATGCCCCTGAATAACACAGAGTTCTGGCAAAAAAGACGCTCCTTCTGACAGGGAAGACGTTATTTCAGGGGACAGGTTGATAATGATCAAGTTTCTATTGGACTAATTGTATCGAGCACACTTAAAATCCCCCCCTATGATTTCAGTTGGTTACAGGATTCTTCTTCACTTCAATCCTAAACGCTGTATAGTGTTGCTGTGTGCTGTTAAATGGCTGTTGCATACTACCCCTGAAGTGGCTGCATTTCAACAGGTGATGTGCTTCCTCTATTTATAGCTTGTAAATCAGTTTGCAAAGACTGCTAAGTGCACTGGGATCCTCTGGACACAAGATAATCCACAACTGTTTCATCACACAACATCTCTGAGCATTCTTCTGTAAGAGTTCATTATGGCATCCGAAGAGTTCTTCTGACCTGAAGACTGAGGCCAATGGATGGTCTTCCTCTGCCCTCATTGGCTGATAACTGTCTTTTTGTGCCGCGTTTGGAAGCCACCGGCAGTGACCCATGTTGCGCTCTTGGGCCCCTGTGTTGTCCTGCATGACACGTCCCACAAGATCTCACACTGGGCCACACTGACCACATGTCCCTGATTTCTATGGAAACTGTGACTCTTGTGGCCAGGGTGAGTCACAGTGGCATTGCGTTTTCTCCCAATAGCAAACGCCACTGGCGGATACACCGGTTCCTAAAGCTGGACTCTATTCCCTGCCTATCCCTCCTTCCCGTTCAGACTGGACATTCGTTTGGTTCCCTCCCTTTAGCAGAACAGTTTTGGTCTCCCCCAGTGCAAACATGAAGGAGCTCCCCTGAGTGAAGTGGGATCTCTCCCCCTGGCCTCCTGGCCTTTGTCCCTACGCCATTTACTCCTGGGGACAGCTCATTTCATTGTGAGCTTCAACTGTGTGAAACAAGAAAAGCTCCCAACAGGAAGAACAAAATGAAACAGCAGAAGCTGAGCTCCAGGGCTTCTCTTCTCCAGGAGCAATCAGCTCAGCCTCCTTCTCAGCAAGAGCTCCTAACATCAGGAATTGGCTTCCCCACTGCTGGCCCTCTCCTGGGCAGGCCCAGGCTCCCTATGCCCAGAGGTGAAACCTGACCGGTGCCTGGTACAATAATAATATTGTACTTTCGATTGATCTCCACTCCCTCTGCGGCTGCAGTCTCCTGGGGACAGCTGAGCTCCCTGCACACGCAGTGCAGCCGGTGGGAAGCGAGGGCACTCAGAGCTGTGCAGGAGGG
This sequence comes from Mauremys mutica, assembly GCF_020497125.1. NCBI lineage: Eukaryota > Metazoa > Chordata > Testudines > Geoemydidae > Mauremys > Mauremys mutica. The sequence goes on from NC_059087.1 coordinate 29,932,333, forward strand.
AGGCAGAGGTGGTCACACAACGGACTGGCTCTCAGTAACTTGGGAAGAGGGATAGTTACTGGGCCTAGACCAAACACCCTAGGACTACAAATACCAGGGTGTTAAAATACCCCCCCTCTCCCCCGACTTGGGCCCTTCCTCATAAAGCCCCTGGGCCCTAGTGAGCTTCAGTTAGTGCTTCTGACCCTAGCTGCTGTTTGGCTGATTCTGCTGGCACTGGAGCGCCTGCTCTTTCTGTGCAAGCCTCCCACAGCCAAGCTGGCTGGTAGCCGGTCTCCCGTGACCACACGGACCGACAGCTCCCACCAAGAGGAGTGGGCTTTATTTCGTACCTAGTATCCCCTGGGGTTCAGAGGCACTGGGCGAGGGGTAGCTGGTGTATGCTGCGCGGGTGAGGGAGGCACCAAGAAGCTTCCTTCTCTGGGAGCACTTTGGTGGACGTGCTTGCGCTGATGTGAGCATGCCCAGAGATGCTTCCCCTGAACAGTGACCGGAGCTCTTCCCAGGAGCCTGGGCTCCTTTCTTTCTCTCCTCCAGCTCCCTGTTTTGTTACTCCGAGTGAGCTTGGAAGCAGGAACCAAGGGGCTGGAGGTTAACACCCTTCCCCAGGTCACGGCATGAGGACGAGAAGGAATGCAGGAGCTCCAGCCAGTAGGAGGGAAGGTGTAAGAGGAGCCAGAGGAGCTTCGTGTGCGAGCTCTTTCTCTCCAGCACAGTGCCAGAGAGAGTGGAGCTCAGCAAGGAAACCAGGGCCAAGGTTCTGCGTCAGCAGATCCAGTCTGGGAAAGGCTGCCGGGCTCGGGGCCTGTTCCAGGGGACGCGAGTCTCCCTTTCGACATGGGTCAGCATCACAACACCCTGCCCTTCCATAGCTCAGTTCTGCTCCTGAGCTCCGTGAATTGCTTTCCCTCTCCTGTGCTCTGCTGGGGCGGGGAGAAGAATCGATTTTAGTGGCATTTTAAGATGGACTATTACTGGGCAAACCTGTCTGAAGTCCCTTCACCTAAAGAGTCTGCTCCTTGGGCATTCTCAAACCTTGCTACTGGCCTACTGAAAACCACCCCAGTCTGCATGCACCTGGCACCTGCTGCTCCTGGAGATGGCTGGCTCTAGCTAACCCTTAAAGAATAAAAGGAATTAATTCCTTACTGACTGGTCAGACACAGGGCTCAGGCCTGTTCTCCTCCCTCCTGAGTGGTACCACTGCATTCAATGTGGTACCTGAGCAACTGGGGCAAGCCGAATTCAGCCCATATATTTGCACTCAAACATCTGCTCAGATGGTGCCTGACTAAAAAAGAACCGCAGACATGAGCCTGACGGATAGCTTAGCTGCCCCTGAACTTCACAGAAGCACAATCCATCCCCATTAGGAACCTATTTCCAGCTCCACCTACAGCTTTTTAAACTCTTCCTGACTCCCAAACCGGTTTCCTCTGACGCTCGAGTCTCCCTTACCTTCTCTGTGCTTGCAAAATTATTCAAAGGGCTCCTTCTTTGCTCACTGGAATAGTCTCTGCAGCACAACATGGTGCTTTTCATCGCAGCTCCTCTAATTAGCCTCTTAATTGGTTTCTCCTTATTTTTATGCACCTCCCACTCCTCCTCCCGAGCAGACTGCGCCTTGCCTTTCCGTGCCTCCTGCTTATCGCTCTTCATAGCCCCACTCACTGACATCAGCCTGCTCCTTGGTTACGCCCAGCTGGGCTCAAAGGCAGTTGCATTGTCTCACCAACACAGCTATGTAATAGTTAATAATTATTAGAGGAGAGGAGAGGAAGGATGACCCACTAGTTAGGTCAATAGCCTAGGGCCTGGGCCCAAGTCCTTTCTCTGCCACAGTTTTCGTGTGGGATCTTGGGCAAGTCACTTAGTCTCTCTGTGTCTCAACCCCCTGCCCCCGAGGATAGTAATCCTTTGGTACTGCGCAGGGGGGTTGTGAGGATAACTACATTGCAGACTGTGAGCGCCAATACCATCGTAGTGGGGGTCAGATAAGTACTTAAAGCAGGTAGCTATCTCCATCACTGTATCATATTCCAGACAAGGGACTTCCCTTCTGGGGCATTCGACCCCCTTCCTGAGCAAGAGGAAGGGAATTCTGGATGGAGAGTGTTGGGAAGCCAGCCAGGGCACAAAACTTCCAGACTCTGAGTTCACCATTTTAACCTCTCCTAAAAAAATAATTAGCTGGCATGTGCTGCTGCCGTCTTTCTGCTGACAAGCCTTCCTCTCCCATCTTACACAGCACTAACATGGGGACAAAGAGAGCCAAATTCTGCTCTCCTTTACCCCAGTGTAAACCCAAAGAAATACCATCGAAGGCAGAGGAGTCACTCCCAGTTTACCCTAGAGGAAGGCAGAGCTGCATGGGCCCAGTGTCACACCCCCGCGGCCCTCTCCCTCTGGGGCTCCCTTGGGGAGGCAGGTCAGCACTGTATGTTGCCAACACGGTTTTGCAAGCATCACAAGGCATTTTGGGAAGGGTTAAAGGTGTGAGTGTGGAGTGGAAGATTCCTTTGCAGGTTGCGAAAGGTTGAAGGGGAGGAAGAGAGCAGAGAATGGGTTAACTTGACACTTCAGCTAGCTCGGTCCGGAGATAAGACGCTGGCCCCAGTCCAAGGTCACGGTGCTCGACAAGCCTATCTTATCCAACCCCAGCCAGCCAGGAGAAAAGAAGAACTGAACTGAGCAGGACTGCAGGGACTGCAAAAACGAATGAGACAGCGAAGGGGAAAACAAAGTCTCGCATCCATGGAGCTGGTGTGTTTTGGGAAAGCTGAGAAGGCCACAGAAAGCCGGTTTGGACTGGTACAAAGAGCACCAGGAGCAGAGGTCCCTGAACGAAACACCCCCAAAAGAACCCAGGACTTAAAAACCCTCCCAAGAGCCAAAGCAAGTCAGAGATTAACAGCGGACCCAGGATGACCCATGCACAGGACAGGAACTCCCGTCCACCCCTCCCCCTCTTCTTCTTACATTACACCCAGGCTTGGCCAGCCGTGGTAGTGCGGGTGTGAGTATGAAAGTGGGTCAGGGCTTGGGGCACTAACGCTTTCTTCCTTCCTCTGAGTAACACTCTCCGCTGTTATTTTATTAGTTTATTAATAAAGCTTTAAAACTTAGACACTTGGTGTGCTCCATTATCTCCTCCCCTAAAGATCCTGCAGCCTCAGCCTGATCACCTGATGCCTCAGGCAGATTGGTAACATAAATCTGTCACACCAGCGTGTCTGGAACATGCTCAGTTCACCTCACCTCCCCGAGGAGCGTACAGCAACCTTACAGAAAGAGGGCAGCAATACTATTTTATCTATTTTGTTTCTGGTTGTTGGACATTCCTCTCCATGGCTCTAGGGACATTCACACAATCAGATCAGACCCAGCCAGATAAACCCCACAAATACATGATGTACAATGCGATGTAGCCCACGCTGGCCGTATTCCTGACTAAAAGCTCAAAACCCAGACCTCCCACAAGAACACCCTCCTCCACTCCGACCCAAACGCTCGAGCAAGAGAGCTCTGCGACCTGCTTTGCCAATAAACAATGGACCACAGTGGGGAGCAAGTTTCAGAATTCAGAACCTCTCCCATATAAACCAGCGCCCCACAGACAACAAGGGGCGCAGTAAAGAGGGGAAAGGAATCTCTAAACTAATCTGGGCTCAAATTATTTAGGATTTTGCAAGCCCAAACTAGCCCCTTAAACTCCACCTGGATGCCAACTGGCAGCTAATGCTGATTCCGGAGCGCTGGTATAACGTGCTCATGGTATCAACTTCTGCTTAACAAAGGCAGCCGCCAATTCTGCCCGAGCATCAGCTCTCAGGTGGTCCAAGTTGTAGCCCCACGTAGAGCATGTGGCAGCAAGTTAATCTCAGGTGGACAAAGGCCATGTGCTCTTCACTAGACACACAAGGAAAAAAGCACTCGGCCACAGACACTGCTGGAGCATCTAGGAGCAGCCCTGGATCTAACAACAACCCTAAACTGTGAATGAGGGAAACAAATGGGAGGGGTATTCCCTCAGTCGAGGCTGCTCATTGAGTCTCTTCCAACTGCTCATTGCATCTTCCAGTCTGCTAACATCAGTTCAGTCATTCCTGGACTGAGGCTTAGCCAGCTATCTCCTAAATCATTCCCCGGGACAGCCATTGCACAGCAAGGAGAGAGCTGCATGTCGCCAGCACACTAAAACCACCACAGCCAACATCTACTCATTAAACCTCCCCATGGCTTCATGTGCACTCTGAACGGGGGCTGATAGCACGAGACCCTGCAGAACCCCACAGGCGAGAACAACTGCCCACAACTCATGCCTGGGAGCTCTCCTAGACAAAGGGGTGGAGCCACGCCAGGGTGGCTTCATTTACGCCTGCCAGGGATCACAGGCACATCAAAAATAGCTCGCAGTCAGTGGTATCAATGGCCACGCGCTGCCTCGCAGTCAGTGGTATCAATGGCCACGCGCTGCCTCGCAGTCGGTGGTATCAATGGCCACGCTCTGCCTCGCAGTCAGTGGTATCAATGGCCACACACTACCTCGCAGTCGGTGGTATCAATGGCCACACACTACCTCGCAGTCGGTGGTATCAATGGCCACACTCTACCTCGCAGTCAGTGGTATGAATGGCCACGTTCTGCCTCGCAGTCGGTGCTATGAATGGCCACACACTACCTTGCAGTCGGTGGTATCCGAGGCAGCTGACAGACCTAAAGCAATCAGCATGGTCACATGGGCACTTTACCTTCATATATTGCTAGGAGATGTTTTGGTTCCGTACTTCCCTTTGGTAATAATTTATACTTGTACAGGGCCAGATTCCGACACCCTGACGCTGTGTAGGGCTCTGTGGCACACAGCGTGAGGGAGGGTAGTAGACTCTGGCTCACGGTGCTTTTCATCTGCAGATCTCATGGGAGGGTCAGTGTCATTACCCCCATGTTGACAATGGGGAAACTGAGGCACAGAGTGGCCCCAGATCATACAGTGGGTCAATATCAGAGCAGGATATAAAATCCAGATCTCCTGGTTCCAAGCCTGCTGTCCTCTCCACTGGCGCACACTGCCCCTCTGATAGGCTGGGCAGGATAACACCCTAAATGATTACTCACTGTCAGGATACCTCTTAAGGTGCAAGAGCACCACGAAAAGGTAAGGTGTGGTTGAAGGTAGCACCCAGCAAAGCTGGACAGGTGTAGTGCCCCTGCTGGGAAGAAGGGGAAGGACACTGCAAAGCTTCTTTCCCCAGCCTTTTCCTGGGGTGGTGGGTTGAGTGGGGGAAGGGAGGAGGGGTTAGCCTTTCATTGTGGTGGCTGGTGAACACTTTAATTCTTGACACTGGACGAGGTGGAATTCCCTAGTACCCTGACTGCCTAGGAGAGGTGCTGGCTACGCACCGCCAAGCATCGTTAATTCAGTTCCAGGATCAGGATCTCCACCAGGCTGCATTCATTCATTGGCAATTATTCCCCTTTTTACTGTTAACATTTTGCTTCCTTTATAGAATTTCTGTCCCTTCCTCCCTGCAGGAAAAAATAACCACACCCCTCCCCCCCACCTAGGGTGACCAGATGTCCTGATTTTATAGGGACAGTCCTGATTTTTGGGTCTTTTTCTTATATAGGCTCCTATTATTCCTCACCCCCTGTCCTGATTTTTCACACTTGCTGTCTGGTCACCCTATCCCCACCGTCAGAGAACGTTTCACCATGAAGGCAGCCGATGAGAATTCCCCAGCATGCAGGACAACCACAAAATACGAGCCCTGCACTGTCCTGCAGGGTGCGGTGGGGTGTGTGAACACTGATTGGCTGGTTAGGAGGACATGACCTGCAGTAAACAAACAAGGAGAAGCCGCAGCTGTGCATTTGGGCACCTCTGCTCCAGGTCACTGTCCTGGCATTTAAATGCTAAGGGCTAGATCCCGGCAGCTCCTCTGAAGTCAATGCGGATTTATGCCAGCTGAGGATCTGAATCTGCAGTGGGAATGAACCCACGGTACATCAGCTCCCGACCTGCTGTGCTAGCCAGGTAGCAAGCGACCTGCTCCCCACAGAATGGCCAGAGAGCCTGCGGCTGAGCACTGGCACATTTGGGAGATGCCTCTCCCGTAAGTGGTTTGTGCAGACTTAGCTTATCCAGCCGCTGTCACAGCCGTTGCGAATGGGTCCATGAACACATTACACTACAGACCATTAAGCAGCCCGGCTTCTTGTCTCTCTGCTGTACCTTGTCAAGTTTGAATCCTCTTTGGCTTGTTAACTGCTGTGCAGCCGGAATAAATGGCACCTGAGCCTTAACTAAACTCCAAACCGCTCCCGGAGCGCCCATCCCAACACTAATCCGACACGATTCCCTCCTCCTCTGTGAAAAGCATGGAGAGGAAATGGGTCCAGGGAGGGGAGAAAGACTCTTCCCGTACTGGGGAGGACGGGAATGAAGACAAAGGGAAGGAGAGCAGCAGACCGTGGGGAGCGAATGCCCCTTGTCCTCTTCTGAACAGAAGAGCGGAGCAGACGCACACTCATGCACAGAGTGTACCTGGCACACAGCTATTCACTGCGTGCAGGGACCGGTGAGGAGTTCCACACGCCGCAGGCAAGCCAAGCCCCTGCCCACACCCCTGCTACTGCCAGGATTTCCAAGAGAACCGAAGCGCCAGAGCACTTACATTGATCATCGCATTGGAGGTGATCCGGAAGAGGGTGGCTCGCTCATTGACGGCTTTGATCTTCTCCCCGCTCTCGGCAGGCAGCTTCAGGTTCTCCAGCTCACTCAGGGACCTCTGGAGAGCTGCCCCGTGCTTGGCAATAAGGTCATTGCATGTGCTTAGATCCTCCAGCTTACTGGCGAGGCTTTTCAGAGTGCTGTGCAGCTCACTCTTGTCAGACTGCGAGGCTGGCTCCTCATCACCCGAGTCATCTGGAAAGGGGGGAGTGGGGGGTGGAGAGAAAAAACGGTTTCCATGGTTACCACTGGACTGTACTAAACCATGAAGTCAGGCTGTGCAGTGGAAGTGAATCAAGGGCTCCTCGCCTGTGCTGAGTGCCGGCTCTTGCAGCCTGCACCCTGCCCTTGGGGACGGCTTTTGAGACTAGCCCCAGCTCTTCCGTCTCTCCTATTCCCCCTCCTGCTGCCTAGCTGCTTTCAATCCTCCTGGAGCCAAGCTCTTCCTGTACTTCGGAGGCAGGGTCAGTGCAGAGCACGTCTGCCTGAAAAGAGCAGCCAGCCAGCGTCCCCAGGCAGCACCGCTTGTCGGGTGCTTTCCTTACATTCCGCTGCGCGGCGGGAAGGAGCAGCACCAGGCACAGGCAGTAACAAGGCCGGGGTGCCCTAGCGAACACCTAAGCACTGGGGTGAGTTTAGGCCAGCAGTGCCCAGTCTCCTGCAGCCAAACAAGAACAATGTTGTAATGATCTGATCCAAAGCTCAGAGACATCAGCAGGAAAACTCCCACTGACCTCCCTAGGCTACAGAGCCGCCCCCAAAAGAGGCTACCTGCCATGCAGGGCTCAGGAGAGCCAGATGTACACAGCGGGCATTCACACAGGGCCAGGTCTCACAACAGCAAGTGTGGGGAGTTACCCCTCCTCTCCAGTTCCCATCAGAACACGTGTGATTACCCCAACCACGTGGGTCATTAGCACAAATGCAGCGTTTGGATCAGAATTTGTGCCTCCAGCGACAGACGGAACCGCTGCGGGTATGTCTACTCAGCATTTTGAAGTGAGCTTCCCAGGGGTCCACAGACAGGGGCGAGCAGGCTCATGCTAGCACTCTAAAAATAGCCATGTTAGACAGCACTTTGAACTCACGGCTTGGGCTGAAGCTCAGGCTCTGAAGTCTTGGGAGGCAGCTGGGCTTCCGAGCCTGAGCTCCAGCCTCAGTTGCAAGCACTGACTATCCAGCTATTTTTAGAGCACGCGTCTGAGCCCATCAGCCTGAGTCTATTGACCTGGGCTGGGGGGCTTGCTCCAAAATGCTGTGTAGACGCACCCTCAGGGAGCGCCGAAACGCCCGTCTTTCATAAGGAAAATAATTCTGTTCTGGGTGGTTTCAAGTTTCACCCACATGGAAAGGTCCTAGACGCTCAGGATAGAAGAACCCTTCTTCACTTTCTCCACACTTTCTCATGATTTTATAGACCTCTATCACAGCCTCCCTTAGTCATCTCTCTTCTAAAATGAACAGTCCCAGTCTTAGAGGCTGCTCCATGCCTCTAATCATTTTTGTTGCCCTTTTCTGTACCGTTTCCAATTCTAATTTATCTTTTTTAAGATGGGCAACAAAAACTGCATGCAGTATTCAAGGTGTGGACATACCATGGATTTATGTAGTGGCAATATGATTTTTTTTCTTATTACCTATCCATTTCCTAACGATTCCTAACATTAGCTTTTTTTACTCCTGGCTGCACATGGAACAGATGTTTTCAGAGAACTATCCACAATGACTCCAAGATCTCTTTCTTGAGTGGTAACAGCTAGTTTAGACCCCATCATTTTGTACGTATAGTTGGATTATGTTTTCCAATGTCCATTACTTTGCATTTATCAAGGTTGAATTTCATCTGCCATGTTGTTGCCCAGTCACCCACTCCTGCGAGGTCCCTCTGTAACTCTTCGCAGTCAGCCTTGGACTTAACCAATTTGAGTAATTTTGTATCATCTGCAAACGTTGCCACCTCACAGTTTACTCATTTCTGAACACGTTGAACAGTATTAGTCCCAGCATGGCTCCTTGGGGGACCCCCCTAGTTATCCTTCTACACTGTGAAAACTATCCATTTATTCCAGGAGTGGCCAACCTGGGGCTCCGGAGCCACATGCGGCTCTTCAGAGGTTAATATGCGGCTCCTTGTCTAGGCACCGACTCTGGGGCTGGAGCTACAGGCGCCAACTTTCCAATGCGCCGGGGGGTGCTCACTGCTCAACCCCTGGCTCTGCCCCCACTCCACCCCTTCCCGCCCCCTCCCCCGAGCCTGCCCTTCCCTCGCTCCTCTCCCTTGGAGTCTCCTGCACCCCACGAAACAGCTGATTGGGAAGTGCAGGGAGGTGCTGATGGGGGGCGGCTGACGTATGACTGTGGCTCTTTGGCAATGTACATTGGTAAATTTTGGCTCCTTCTCAGGCTCAGTTTGGCCACCCTGATTTATTCCTACCCTTTATTGTCTATCTTTTAACCAGTTACCGATCCATGAGAGCATCTGCCCTCTTATCCCATGACAGTTTTCTTTGCTTAAGGGCCTTTGGTGGAGGACCTTGTCAAAAGCTTTCTGAAGTCCAAGTGAACTCTATGTCCACTGGATCACCCTCATCCACGTTTGTTGACACCCACAGAGAATTCTAATAGATCGGTGAAGCATGATTTCCCTTAACAGAAGCTGTGTTGACTCTTCCCCAACATATTGTGTTCATCAAAGTGTCCGATAATTCTATTCTCTACCATAGTTTTAATCAATCTGCCCGATACTTACCAGCCTGTAATTGCCAGAATCACCTCTGAAACCTTTTTTTAAAAAATCAGCATTATATTAGCCCTCTGGTACAGAAGCTGATTTAAATGATAGGTCACATACCACAGTTAGTAGTTCTGCAATTTCATATTTGAGTTTTTTCAGAACTCTTGGGTGAATCCTATCTCGTTCTGGTGACTTATTACTGTTTAATTGATCAGTTTGTTTCAGAACCTCCTCTACTGACATCTCAATCTGGGACAGTTTTGTCACTTAAAAAGAATGGATCAGGGGGAATCTGCCTTACATCCTCTGCAGTGAAGACCAGTGCAAAGAGTTCATTTAGCTTCTCTGCAACGGACTGGTCATCCTTGAGTGCTTCTTTAGCAGCTCAATCGTCCAGTGACCCCACTGATTGGCAGGCTTCCTGCTTTTGATGGACTTAAAAAAACTGCTGTTAGTTTTTGTGTCTCAGGCTAGTTGCTCTTCAGATTCTTTTTTGGCTGCTTAATCCTAGTTTTACACATGAGCCCTATCCACATTTTTAATCTGTTTTTATAACCAACTTTTGCCTTCAGTGTCCTGGCCTCAGTCAGTGCCACACAGGTAGCCCAGTGCTGGCAGCTGCTTGCTGCACGCCGAAAGAGGAGGTTATACATTGTGTGGAGCTGCCGATGGGCTTCGAGCTCTCACGCAGCAGGCCTCAGGCAGGTGATCTTTTGGGGAGGGAAGGTCAACTTCCATGAATGTTACCATGTAAGGAAATATCCATTTAATATTTACAACAACAACAACAACAAAACCGGCAGTTCATTCGGAAGGGGAGTATGTTCAACGTCACTGAAATGCAACGGAAATGGTGATTATTTTTGTATCTTAAAAACATTGTGTGATTTTAAACAAGCAATGAGTAATGAGTGTAATGTGATGAGTTTCTTAAAATGTGCCATTCTCCCTCCCCTAGAGGCAGGTGGAGTCAAGCACAAGCTGGGGGATCAAGAGGCTCTAAGCAGGGATCAGAGACAGCAAAAAATCCACCAGGAAGTCGAACTGAGAAACAGAGACCAGCCCTGACACTACAGAGGTTCCAGGGCTGGTTTTGCAGCATCTGCAGCTCAGCGATGCACCTTCCCCATACACAGATCCTGTGTTACGGAACACGGGTCCCATTAAAGAGAGTCATGTGCATGGACTCGGCTCCACACGGTCACCATCCTGACCCACAATTCACGTCCCTTGGATCTGCCTTGCAGGCTGTGCTGGGAGGGCAGGCCCAGAGCCCTGAGCTGCAGGCCTCACCGTGTCACTTCCCAACATCGTGCCCAACCAAGTCTGCAGGGCTACACCAGGGAAGGCCCCCACTGCACCCCAACGACACCAAACACTGACACCTGCCACACAACTACGGCTTTGTGCTGGGTCTGAGCAGTTGTCAGCTGTGTGCCCAACGATGTCCCCAGAAGTAAGTGCACCCTGTCATGAATAGTTAGTAAAGGGTTAAAACATAGTACCTGGTAGGCACCTGACCTGAGGACCAATCAGGGAAGAGAATTTGAAATTCCTAGGAGGGAACTTTTTCCCTCTGTTTTCTGTGTGTGTTGTTCTTAGCCGTTTGAAGTTACAAGAGTCCAGATGTTTTAATCAAGTCTCTACAAGTTTCCACCTTTCTGAACTAATTTCTTCTAGTCAAGATAGTGAGTATTAGAAAGGTACTTTGTGTCCTCATCTAATAATCCTATGTTTGCAATTCTGTGCGTTTGTTATTAATTATTCTTAATTCTGCCTGTATTGTTTGTACTGAAAAGGAGAGAGGATTCTCTCCAGAACTTAGCAAGGTTATACCCTATGAGTGTCCAGTTTGGACTCATAGAGATTCTGTATTTTCTTGTTTTTCTTTTAATAAATTCTTTCTATAAAGATTTGATTAAATCCCTCTACTGTGGATACAGGGGGAGGGGCTAAGAAACTCTCTCTCGGTGGTAAGACAAGCTTATCTCTGGGCAGAGAGGGGAGGGGGAAGGTTTCTCCCTCTGTGAGTTGATCTGTGTTTCCCCAGGGAACGTCTTTAAAAAGAGGCAAGGGGAAAACAGGGGTGTCCCGGCCCACGAAATTGACCGGGTGGTGGCGGCAAAAAGGGGACCTACCCTAGGATCTTAGGGTGGGGGGATACATGCTGGTCCTCAACTTGAAACCCCCCAGTTGGCTATTAGGAAACACTATTTCACTAGGAGGGTGGTGAAGCACTGGAATGGGTTACCTAGGGAGGTGGTGGAATCTCCATCCTTAGAGGTTTTTAAGGTCAGGCTTGACAAAGCCCTGGCTGGGATGATTTAGTTGGGGATTGGTCCTGCTTTGAGCAGGGGGTTGGACTAGATGACCTCCTGAGGTCCCTTCCAATGCCGATATTCTATGAAGTGGCCAAGCCCTGGGACGGGCTGAGTGGTGGCTGTAATTCCAGTGCTAAGACACTCTGTCCACCAGTTTGTATCCTTACATTGACACAGGGAGTCATACCCCAGATGTTGTGAGGCATATGCCTGTTACCCTGTGCTTCAGGACTGTGTGGGGAGGTGGCTGTCTCTGCTCAGGGTCTCCCTTTCTGGAGGCAGTTCCCTGTCCTGTCCATCCTCTAAAGCACAGTATTTACCGACTGACAACACAGGTGTGTGGCAGCTCTCTCTGTGTACATCTGCGCAATGGTGACGATAAATAGTGACAAATGTCAACGCCAAATCAACCCCCAGTCCACACAAGGAACACCCCGGAGTAAGGCTGAGTGGCTAGATAGGCCCCGAGCCGGCTCAGAAGGTCAGCAAGCCTGCGCTTTGCCGGAACAAGCTGGAAAATGAATTCCAGAGCTCGGGCTCACGCTTGAGAACACCTGGCCTCCAGCCCCTACATGTGCTGAGCTCAAAGCCAGAGAGCCTTAGAAGGAACCTCTCAGCTGATTTCAGTTGGTGCATAAGTTGGAAGGTGCATAAGCCGAGAGCAGCTAGAATGTACATGCTGTGAGCTGGATTTTCAAACATAGACATTTAAAATGGGACATCCAGGTTCTGTACTTTGGCCTTTTAACTGGCTCTCTAAAGCATGTGACTACAGCAAGGCCAAAGGCTTGCACCGGTGTCTACAGGCGCTGCCCTTGGCCCAAGGCAGCTAAGTAGGCATGTGAAGACAAAGTGCCAAACTGAGCAGCCGAACGCAGGGCCCACGTGTCCTAGCTAGAGGCAGGATCCTGGTGTACATGTGACTAATCTGAGGATGGCGCCCCAGGCTCCCATGCCAAACCTCCATGAGTTGAGTTACTTATCTCTGGCAATGCGAAGTCATAGGGCTGAATTCAGAGCTGCCAGTCAAGCTGCCCAGCTTATGCCATCAGTGAACGCGGTCCCATGTTTTGGAGCTAAAAGAAAGACCTCCCACCAGTTGCAAACCTAATCCAAGTCCATGCATGGCCACGGGATGAATTTCTTCCCCCAGTTAATCCCACTGACTCTCGTCAGGCAAGCAAAGCAGCCCCGGGAATGAGAGCAGGACGTGTTCTCTGCAGCGTCTCTGCCTGGCACGGCCCGCAGGGAACAGAAGGGAGAAGGCTGAGTGTCAACCAATTCTTACATGGCAAGAGAGCCCAAGGTATGCGCCGGAGCTGAAGGTGCCTCAGTTACCGTCAGAGGAGGATGGCTTCACTGGTGTGTCAGGCATTCTGGACTGGAACGACAGGCCCAGCTGCTGCCTGAACTCCTGCCTTCCGTCTGATAAATGGATGCGGTTTTTTATCCCTAGCTTATTGATAAGATTTTCAAGATACTATTGAGATGGATGTTCAGCCATCGTTCAACAGTAGCACATTGATTCCACAGCTCGCGGGTCAGTGACAGAAACTGAAGGGGAAACAGCGCTGGATTTAAAACCAACCAAGCAGTGTTTGTAACACAGGCTCAGAGCAATTTGGGTAGCACAGAAGGACAATCAACCCCAAGTGCTAATGAAAACTAAGTGCAGCAGGCTGGGAAGTGTTTTGGGCTGCAGTCCAGAGCACGTTACATGGCCATGTGGAGAAAGTGGCCTTTGCACTGTAATCATACTAGATAATAACAACTTTGTATATAGGGGCATCTTCCATCCCCATGTGCTTTATCCAGCATCTCTTGGGTGAAGGGAAGCAACCCATTCAACACGTACGTGCTGCACACACTGCACATCCATTGTTAACCTGCCCAACACCCCAGCAAGGCAGGGAACCACAGCCCTGGCTGCAGTAAGACATTGGCCATTTGGAACCAGGCTAACCCCCTAGAGTTTGCAAAACACCTCGCGGCCGCACACAAAAGAGCATCAAGACGTTTACAAGTATTCTGGGAGCCACCCGGGGTAACTAGCTCTCCGCAGGTTTAGGAAGCTGTTCGGTTTAAACCTGACCCAGTTTGGGGCCAGTGTGGACATGGACAAGTGGAACCCGGTCCACTAGTCCTCACCCTGCTGCCCCAGAGGGAACTGGTGGGCTTTACATATCTCCCAGAATGCACCAGGGGACAGGTTCCTGGAGAGCACTGCAACTGGAACAACCGAGGCCAGTGCTGGAGCGGCAGGGCGAGCAGGCATGCACTGAACCGTCTGTGCTCAGACCTGGTCAGACAGCCTGAGCTCCTGGCAGAGGGCTGGGGGAAGCCTGCACTGTGTCCATCTGCACCGCCCACCAGCTCCTCAGTGGCAGGGCTCCTAACTCACTCACCGAGATCTTGAAAAAGGAGGAAACGGGGACATCTGAGCAGCTGGGAAAACTGCTGCCAAACGCCCAGATTCTGATGCTATTTAGCCAGGGTGCCATAGGGACAGGGAAGTAATTGTGATGCAGAGCTGAGGCTCGTCCGACATTATAGACTTCCTCAAGCCTCAGCCGGGCGAGAGAACAGACCCGAGAGCCCCTGCTGGAATGCAGGGAAAGCAGCAAAATGCAGTGACTCGTGTGACAGAGAGCCCCAGGTCAGTACCACACAATCTGCCTGCACTCCGGAGCTGGGCCCCCGAGGCCCAGAGGCAGATGACAAACTTCGGAAGCAATTCACACAGCCAGAAGGTAAGATGAATCCTGGCTACTGAGGGCAAATGATCAGGGCTAGTGTTTGTCACCACCAAGCAACAAAACGCCCCTGAAGGATTCCCGAGTCGGGAAAACAGCCAGTCGGAGACGTGGAGCGCACGGCAGGGGAAAGAAGGGCATACGCACTGCTAAGCTGCAGTGATGTCAGCACGACAACAGTTTACGAGCAGATTGCTGGGACAGAGTGTGTGAGCACGCACGGTCCCAGGGGAGGCATGAGACAGCCGCAGACTGCACGACGGGGGTTATAGACACAGCTCAGGGAACGACAAACAACTGGGAAGATGAGACCATACGGAATTCTACAGGCCACATCCCGCCCCCAGCACACGGACGTACTGGGGGTGACGGGCCTCGTCCCGCCCCCACTACACGGACGTACCGGGGGTGACAGGCCGCATCCTGCCCCCAGCACACGGACGTACCGGCAGTGACGGGCCATGTCCCGCCCCCACTACACGGACGTACCGGGGGTGACAGGCCGCATCCTGCCCCCAGCACAGGGACGTACCAGCTGTGACGGGCCATGTCCCGCCCCCACTACACGGACGTACCAGCAGTGACGGGCCACATCTCACCCTGAGCAGATGGACGTACCAGTAATGACGGGCCATGTCCAGCCCCCAGCACATGGACGTACCGGCACTGTCGGGCCGCATCTCACCCTGAGCACACGGATGTACCGGCGGTGATAGGTCGCATCCTGCCCCCAGCACACGGACATACTATAAGTAGGGGCATTTCCAGCAGATCGAGGGATGTGATCATTCCCCTCTACTCAGCACTGGTGAGGCCTCATCTGGAGTACTGTGTCCAGTTTTGGGCCCCACACTACAAGAAGGATGTGGATAAATTGGAGAGAGTCCAGCGGAGGGCAACAAAAATGATTGGGTGGCTGGAGCACATGACTTATGAGGAGAGGCTGAGGGAACTGGGATTGTTTAGTCTGCAGAAGAGAAGACTGAGGGGGGGATTTGATAGCTGCTTTCAGCTACCTGAAAGGGGGTTCCAAAGAGGATGGATCTAGACTGTTCTCAGTGGTAGAAGATGACAGAACAAGGAGTAATGGTCTCAAGTTGCAGTGGGGGAGGTTTAGGTTGGACATTAGGAAAAACTTTTTCACTAGTAGGGTGGTGAAGCACTGGAATGGGTTACCTAGGGAGGTAGTGGAATCTCCTTCCTTAGAGGTTTTTAAGGTCAGGCTTGACAAAGCCCTGGCTGGGATGATTTAGTTGGGTTTGGTCCTGCTTTGAGCAGGGGGTTGGACTAGATACCTCCTGAGGTCCCTTCCAACCCTGAGATTCTATGATTCTATTCTATGATACTGGTGGTGACGGGCCACGTCCCGCCCCCAGCACACGGACGTACTGCGGGTGACAGGCCACGTCCCACCCCAGCACAAGGATATACCAGGGGTGATGGGCTGCATCCTGCCCCCAGCACACGGACGTACCGTGGGTGACGGGCCACGTCCTGCCCCAACACACATATGTGCTGCGGGTGACGGGCCGCATCCTGCCCCCAGCACATGGACGTACCGCAGGTGACAGGCCACGTCCCCCCCCAGCACATGGACGTACCGCAGGTGACGGGCCGCATCCTGCCCCAGCACATGGACGTACCGCAGGTGACAGGCCACGTCCCGCCCCAGCACATGGACGTACCGCAGGTGACAGGCCACGTCCCGCCCCAGCACACGGACGTACCGCAGGTGACGGGCCGCATCCTGCCCCCAGCACACGGACGTATCGCAGGTGACGGGCCACGTCCCGCCCCAGCACACGGACGTACCGCAGGTGACGGGCCACGTCCCGCCCCAGCACACGGACGTACTGGAGTTGGCAGCGGTGTGACAGAAGCGTGCTTACCCCAAGAGCAGCATACACACTCCTGTCACAATAACCACTCAGCAAGGTTAAATGGAGAGGAGGAAACTCACCAAATCGCATCTGGCTGACCGGGTTCTCCTTCTGCCTCGGGTATTCCCAAGTGCCTTTCGCCTTGGGGGGCCGCATTAACGGACTAGCGATCTGACACCTTCCATCCAGGTGTGACAATTATTCTATTGCACCCAGTCCCGAACCGGGGCTAATACAGCTCTCCTGGACATGGCCGCGACTCCTCGGGGCCTGACGCTGCTGGACAGACAGCTCCAGAGACTGAAATCCTCACCTCCGGCTTGGGAGCAGCCACCTCAGCCTCATTGGCGTGATGTGGCCTGTGACCAGGAGGCCTGTCCATCACAAACAGGACTGAGCCCACCTACTCATTTCAGCTGGCCTCCCATCCCACTCCTCAGGTGGTAGCAGCTCCCAGTCACTCCCCGCTTGGGCGGGATGTGAACACGGGACCTAGAAATGGAGGACTCTACACCCCATGACAAATCCCCCTAAACCTGCCAAGCCTCAGCACTGCATTGTGGGGTTTGCAAAACGCTCCTGCAAGAGGCTGGCAGGGTTTGCCTCGAACACCCCACCTTGCTCCAGGCCTTGATTCTGCTAGGACAGGGCTCAGCGGGTCCCCCCCCACTGCACACAAGGGGAGGGGAGAGTGGCTCTGTAGAGAGACAGAGGACTTGGGACAGCCCTGTGCCCATGGGGGCAGCCAAGCCTGCGAGAAACCAAACGTTATGTTGCATATTGCTAACGTATTCGTCAACAGAAGCCGGATGCTGCGGGAGGGGAGGCAGGGATTGGTGGCGTTACGCGGGCACGGGCCTTTAGTGTGAGATCAGGCTGGGAAAGGCACCTTGGTTCCAAGTCTGCCTCAATGTGAATGTCCCTCTTTAAAGGACAAAGCTAAAAGAGGAGTGTCACAGCATGGGGGAGCAATCAGGGCAGCAGGCAACGATGCGTGAACTGGACGTGAGCGCCCAGAGTGGCCAGATGGGATCAGGGCTGGAGCAATCAGCCATGATGCAGAAACAGACGCCTCATCTCGACTGGTAGGGATGACTGGACGGTTCTTCCTCACTGAGGCGGACAGGAAAAGCAGGCGCGCCGTGGCTGACGGACGGGGGTGAGACTCAGCCTCTGGAAAGTGCGTCACGCCCTGTAAGAGAGCTGCAGAGCTGAGCACCGCACTGATCTCAGGGGGTGCAGTCAAGCGCCCTGCCAGCCTGCTGAGGCAGCTCTCCTCTAGGCTCGGTCTATACCAGACAGCTGGGATTCGGGCAAAGGGCCTGGGAAATGGGGCCAGGCGAGCCTGCCCATGTCGGTGATCCATGAAGGGATCCCGGTCCTCGGTGTCGATTACACAGCACTGGGATAACCCAGATAATTCAGAAATCAATGCCTTGTCCTCCGAGTGCAAAACAGAGCAGCAGCGAGGGAAGCCCAGTCAGGGGAGTCTGTCCTCCAGACGGGGAGGAGCACTGGGACCGCCAGCCCCGAAAGCACCAGCCCTGGCCGCTCACTGCTTTAGAGGTGAGTAGCAAGCTCCTGTAGCTGCCAGGACCAGCCATTAGTGGGAAGGAAGCTCACAAGCACTGAAGCTGCGCAGCCGTCCCAGGGCAGCAGCCTCCCCTGGCCTCCCCGGTGAAGGGAATTAAGGGTAGACATATGTGACTAACCCAGGCCAGCTGGGGACAGGCGCAGCCAGTGAGCAAAGGACAGAAGCGGATGAGGCCGGCTCTGGGAAGGGCAGGCCTGGCGAGGAGAAGGAGGCCGAGGCTGGAGGGTCTAGGAGAAGGCCCCAGGAGAAGACAGGGTAGGGTTGGATTATGGGGCAGGCAGCCTGGCTGTTTAGGATTCCCAGGGCTGGGAACCCAGAGGAGTTCCTCCAACGCTGCTGGGGGTACAGCAACCCCTGCTATTAAGGGGAGGACAAACGGACTATTTCTGCAGCTGCCTAGCAGGGTGATGTGGTGACCCCTGGCAAGGAGAGGAGGAGGAAGGGAGCTGAGCCCAGGTACGCAGGCAGAACAGCGGCAGACGTGTGTTGAGTTTGTATGGACTTTAGTTGTTCTCCGGCTAAGTCACTGCAGCAACCTGACAGCGCTGGGAGCTGCTGAACGGCTGATACGTAGGGTCTGGTCACACGGCAATGAAGTACAAGCCTACCAGGGAGCTGGGTAGGTACTCACGATGCCACATGTGTTACTGTTACCTGTGCTGTTAGCATGGGTACCTGTGCTACAATCACACATGCACCCTAAGGGGAAACCGAGGCAGTGGCAGGTTTTGGAGGGACCTTGTTACTTATTCATTCATCTCCTCTAGCCAACTCTGTCTCAGTATAAAGAAAGTAAATGAACCTGTCGGGGTGTTCAGCTGAGCCCCAGAATAGTTCTTATTTGTCATACACTGATCTTGCTGAAAGCATTTAAACAGAATTTAGCAGCGTTAAACCGAATTAACCCTGCACCCATCCACACAATGAAGCCCTTTATATCGCTATAAAGGGCTCTTTAAACCGATTTCTGTACTCCTCCCCGACGACGGGAGTAGCGCTGAAATCGGTATTGCCATGTCGGGTTAGGGTTAGTGTGGCTGCAATTCGACGGTATTGGCCTCCGGGCAGTATCCCACAGTGCACCATTGTGACCGCTCTGGAAAGCAATCTGAACTCGGATGCACTGGCCAGGTTGACAGGAAAAGCCCCGTGAACTTTTGAATTTTATTTCCTGTTTGCCCAGCATGGAGCACCGATCAGCACGGGTGACCATGCAGTCCCAAATCCAAAAAGAGCTCCAGCATGGACCGTACGGGAGATACTGGATCTGATCGCTGGATGGGGAGACAAATCTGTTCTATCAGAGCTCCGTTACAGAAGACAAAATGACAAAGCATTTGAAAAAATCTCCAGGCTATGATAGACAGAGGCCACAGCAGGGACTCAGCACAGTGCTGCGTGAGAAGCGTAATGGAAAGCCAAAGAATCAAATGGACGCTCATGGAGGGAAGGGAGGGGGGACTGAGGACTCCAGCTATCCCCCAGTTCCCGCAGGTTCCGAAAAGCATTTGCATTCTTGGCTGAGCTCCCAATGCCTGAAGGGTCAAAAACATTGTCCAGGGTTTTTCGGGGTGTATGTCGTCAATTTACCCCCCTCCTCCCCGTGAAAGAAAAGGGGAAAAAAATCGTTTCTTGCCTTTTTTCAATGTCACCGTATGTCTACAGCATGCTGCTGGTAGACGCGGTGCTGCGGCGCTGAACAGCAGCAGCCCCTCCCCTTCCTTTCCTGATGGCAGATGGTACAAAATGGTGGAAAACCATCATCATCATCATCCCGTGAGTGCTCCTGGCTGGACTCGGTGAGGTTGGCCGGGGGCGCCTGGGTAAAAATAGGAATGACTCCTGGTCATTCCCGGCAGACGGTACAGAAGGCTTGGTAACCGTCCTCATCATAGCAGCTGGAGGCTGAGCTCCATCAGCCCCCCTCCCCCCTTTCATGTCTAAAGAAAAGATTCTGTCCTGCCTGGACTATCACAGCAGCTGGAGGCTGCCTCCCCCTCACTTTATCTCGCTAAAAAGTCAGTGTTTCTCATTCCTGCATTCTTTATTACTTCATCACACAAATGGGGGGACACTGCCACGGTAGCCCAGGAGGGGTGGGGGAGGAGGGAAGCAACGGGTGGGGTTGTTGCAGGGGCACCCCCTAGAATGGCATGCAGCTCATCATTTCTGCGGGATCTCTGGGGCTCTGACCCGGAGCGGCTGTGCTCTCTGGTTCTCTAGTATACTTGCCCCATATTCTAGGCAGGACAGACTCTATTTTTAGACAAAACATAAAGAAGGGAATGACCCAGGGAGTCATTCCCATTTTTGTCCATGCGCCCCCGGCCGACCTCAGTGAGGCCAGCCAGGAGCACCCATGACAGCAGCAGACAGTACAAAAGGATTAATAACCGTCATCGCCAATTTCCAAATGCAAACGGTGCAAAATGACTGATAACCATCATCTCATCGCCAATTTACAATGAAAGAGGTGCAATAGGGATGGTAACCGTCTCTGCTACCTTGCAAAGGCAAATGAATGCTTCTGTGTAGCACTGCAGTACCGCCTCTGTCGGCAGCATCCAGTACACATACGGTGACAGTGACAAAGGGCAAAACAGGCTCCATGGTTGCCATGCTATGGCGTCTGCCAGGGCAATCCTTAGGGGAAAAAGGGCGCGAAATGATTGTCTGCCGTTGCTTTCACGGAGGAAGGATTGAGTGACGACATTTACCCAGAATCACCCGCGACACTGTTTTTGCCCCATCATGCATTGGGATCTCAACCCAGAATTCCAATGGGTGGGGGAGACTGTGGGAACTATGGGATAGCTACAGGATAACTACCCACAGTACAATGCTCCGGAAATCGACACTAGCCTCGGTACATGGACGCACACCGCCGAATTAATGTGCTTAGTGTGGCCACGTGCACTCGACTTTATACAATCTGTTTTAAAAAACTGGTTTCTGTAAAATCGGAATAATCCCATAGTGTAGACATACCCTAAGAATCGGCACTCTGATGTGAGTGGACAACTGGCTGGTTCAGGACAGACATGAGACTCAACTTTCGTCCCCTTGTTATCAGATATCTCAGGACAACAGGAACCAGAACTGCTGCAACCACAGAACTAG
Source organism: Mauremys mutica (assembly GCF_020497125.1). Taxonomy (NCBI): domain Eukaryota; kingdom Metazoa; phylum Chordata; order Testudines; family Geoemydidae; genus Mauremys; species Mauremys mutica. The sequence goes on from NC_059087.1 coordinate 29,953,468, forward strand.
GGGGTGACAGTGGCAGGGTTCAGGGCTGGGAGGCTGACAGGTTCATGGGGTTCCTCTCTGGCAGGAGAGCCAGGGCTGTCCAGCAGGGTCTCAGTGTGAAATCAGTTCACTGCTGAAGATGTCATAAATATTTAGGGCCAGATTCTGCTCTGACTTATACCAGCATAATTGTGGAGTAGCTGCACTGATGTCACAGGTAGAGCAGAGAGAAGAATCAGACTCTTGCAGCTTTTCAAACTCTGAAAGCAGGTGAAGTTTTCCAGGCTTTTTTTATGGTCTCTAATGAGCTCTGGCAATGAAAACACAAAGATTAAACTGAACTGGAGTTGTAAGCTCTTTATAGCTTTCAAAATCCGTGTCTGAGAAAGGACAAAGGATGATTCAACAGCGGGAGGGACAAGCCTTCGTTAGACGCTCTAGCAGGACGAGGAGGAACAGGAGTGTGCTTTGGGAAATATTCCAATTAGAGGAACCAGCTTCTGAGAAGCGTCTGCGTTGCCTGTATTCCACATCTGCAGCACCAATCGCAGGCAGTGCTCACAGACAAGCCATTGTGCCAGACGGTTAATGAGAACGTTGTTTTGTATTGGTGATGCAATCAGCTCATCAAAAATGAACATTTTTCTGGGCATCAAAGCAAAGCATGTGCCACATTCGCGGTGCATTTATCACCTCTCTCCTGCACAGCATAATGTTGGACAGGGGGAGGAGAGCCAGGAAAGCAAGGAGCAGGTGGGAATAGGGTGCTCGCCAACTCCCACGGAGATCATAGCTTTAGGAGGTAACCCAGTTCTCACCCAAGGTATGTAAGCAACCAAAGACAATGAAAAGTAAGGAGTAACACAGCAGTTTCTGTGTCTCCACTGCAAGGTTCCAGATAGTGAGGACAAGTAACATCTCCTCTTGAGCACAGATGTTTGTCTGAATAGTCACACTCCTGCTCAGAACAGGCTGCATGGAACATTCCCCAGGCTCGATAGGGGGAATGCAAAGTATCCTAGTCTGAAGACTAAAATCTCTTTGCAGCAAACATCGACGAATGAACTGGAGCTAGGCCTACGTAAGCCGTTATACTGCTCTTGTCGTTGTAGGGTTTGTGTGCCGGGCCAAAAATGAACACTGCCAAAACCCAAGGTCTCGCCTTCCCCCGGTAGCCTGGTTTTGACACACACACACCATGATTTGTGTTGTATTGTTATTTACACAGGAGGGCTCAGATATATCAGCCTGTTTGGGGGAGTTTCTGCCTCTGACTCATTTTGCTGGCACGCTGGTTGAAGGATTCAAGCCACCCTCCGGGTGCTCGGTCCTTGCTCTGATCGCTAGCCAATCTTGTTGCCTGTCTGCCACGCAGAGTGGCCATTGCCAAGGTTTCGCTCTTCAGTGCTGCTGTGACGGGCTTCAGTAGCACTTCTCCATGGAACGTCCCTTCACATTAATGGAACGTCTGGATGCTACAGCCAGCCGTGCTGCTGGGCAATGGCCTTTCCTGGCCATATTCGATACATTTCTTATTGTTAGTGGCTAACTGACATTTTTAAAAGCACAGAAAAAAGCTAAAGTATGAATCACTGTTGACAGCAAAGAGCAACCCCGGCTTGGTTTTCTTTGACCGTACCACACAGGGGCCATGCATCAATCACCATGGCCATGTCATAGATACCCTACTGGAAATGTGCATACATGACTAAGCCAACCCCTTGTCTGGAGATACAGCTAGCAAGGGAAGGGAGAAGGAGGCTGAGTGGTGGGAGCGACACATTTACAATGTCTTAGCAACCGTTACTGAGAAAGAAACGTGCCCTTCACTTGTGAGTTTGTGACGCATGGTATCACCCAAAGGCCTCCTACTGAGAGCAAAGGACTGTGGGTTACTGAAACAGGGCTCGGTACCCGACCTTCCCCAGCAGGACTAGCTTAGAAGGTTAGTGGTTAACGCAAGGGACTCCTGGGTGCTATTGCCTGTGCCTTATGTGACCTTGGGTAGTTATTTCTACAGACCTCAAATTCCCATCTGTACGAAGGGGCTAATCATACACTCCACCTCGCAAGGGGACTGCGAGGCTAAATTGCTTCCATTTCTAAAGCGCTTCAGGATCCTTGGGAGGAAGTGCTCTGCTAAGGCAAAGTATTATTTGTAAGCACCTAGCACATAATAAGGTGATAAGTAATAGTCAAGAACAAATCATGTCAACTCACCCTAATAGCTTTCTGTGACAGAGTAACAAGCCATGTGGATGGGGGGGAGCAGTAGACTTTGGCAAGACTTTAGCAAGGCTTTTGATACTGTCTCCCATGATGTTCTCATAAACAAACTAGGGAAATACAGCCTAGACAAACCGACTATAAGGTGCATGCACAAATGATTGGAAAACCATACTCAGAGTGTGGTTTTCAATGGTTCAGTCAAGCTGGAAGGGGATATCAAGTGGGATCCCACAGAGATCTGTCCTGGGTCCAGTTCTATTCAATATCTTCATAAATTATTTGGATAATAGATAGCGAATACACTTACACAGTTTGTGGACGACACCAAGCTGGGAGGGATTGCATGCACTTTGGAGGACAGGATTAGAATCCAAAATGCTCTTAACAAACTGGAGAAAAGATCTGAAATAAATAGGACAAATGCAAAGTACTACACTTAGGGAGGAATAATCAACTGCACAAATACAAGATGGGAACTGACTGCCTAGGAAGGAATCCTGCAGAAAAGGATCTGGGTGTTAGTTTGTGATCCACTATAAGTATGAGTCAACAGTGTAACACTGTTGCAAAAAAAGCGAACATCATTCTGGGATGTATTACCAGAAGTGTTGTAAGCAAGACACGAGAAGTAATTCTTCCACTCTACTCAGAACTGATCAGGGCCTCCTAGGGGGAGGGGGGGGGGAAGGGGGCAATTTGCCCCAGGCTCCAGGCCCCGCAGGGGTCCCCACAAGAGTTTTTTGGGGCCCCTGGAGCAGGGTCCTTCAGTCGCTCCAGGGACCCCAGAAAACTCTCGCAGGGCCCGGGCCCCTGGAGCTTCTTCCCCTCCGGGTCTTCGGCGGCAATTCGGCGGCGGGGGGTCCTTCCGTTCCGGGACCCGCCGCCGAAGTGCCCCAAAGACCCCGGGACCCGCCGCCAAAGTGCCGGGTCTTTAGTGGCAATTCGGCGGCGGGAATCCTCTGGGCGCCCCTGGCACTGATAAGGCCTCATCTGGAGAGCTGTGTCCTCTTCTGGACCCCACACTTCAGGAAAGATGTGGAGAAATTGGAGAAAGTCCAGAGGAGAGCAACAAAAATGACTAAAGGTCTAGAAAGGTGACCTACAAGGAATGATTGAAAAAACTGGATTTGTTTAGTGTGGAGAAGACTGAGCGGGTGCGGACACAATAACAGTACTTAAAAGGCTGTTATAAAGAGGAGGGCGATACATTGTTCTCCTGAACCACTGAGGACAGAACAAGAAGCAATGAGCTTAACTTGCAGCAAGGGAGGTTTAGGCTGGACATTAGGAAACACTCCTAACTGTCAGGGTGGCTAAGCACTGGAATAAATTGCCCAGGGAGGCTGTGGAATCTCCATCACTGGAGCAAGTTAGACAAACACCTGTCAGGGATGGTCTGTTTGGTCCTGCCTCAGTGCAGGGAACTGGACTAGACGACCTATCCAGGGTCATACTCAGTTTATACTCAGCTATCACTCAGGCAGAGTTTATGGCTTCTAAGTGTTTTTGCCTAAGGACTGAATAATAGCTGAATAAGGGCCTCTGGATTTGATCCACTATTCATAATAATAAAATAAAAGACAGGGATAGATTCAGAGCCTGTGCAGGCAGGTTTGGACTGAAACCAGTACTGTACAGTCCAGATTGTATGTGCCAGAGGGGACTGTATCCCTTAGTGACAAACTGTTCTGCTTTTTTCCATCCTTTGCCACTAGTATTTTCCTTAGTCTGGTACATCTGTTTATCAAGGCTGCTTAAATTCTGCCTCTTGCTCTCTCTAGGCACTCGGCTCTGATCAGTGCTTGTGGGCTTTCTTGCTGCTACACAAAGTTACATAAACAGCTCCAGCCTGGAAAAAAAGATTCCTTCCTGCCAAGTGAATGCACCTGGGCCGAATGGTGAGAGCTGTGCTATTGTTCTGTTCAGGGTGCGTTAGGTCAGACGAGGACTATTCCCTTTATTCTGTCTTATATAATGGCTGCAGCTACCAGAGTTCAGAACAGCCACACACAAACCAATAGCCTGCTTAGAAAGAAACAGGAGCAGAAAATGAGCACTGAAGGGGGAACAAAGAAGCTTTGAAAAAAGCCTGAAAGCCCACAGGAGGTGTCCCCAAGGGAAGGGCCAGTTATAAAATAGATCTGTCTGCTTAACCAGCGGCCCAGAGCTGCTGGAGACGAGCAGGACAGAGCAGTTCTGTAACACTGACATATTGGGATCCAGGTTCACTCTCTCTCCGTGACTTCCAAACATAATTTGTTCAAATCACAAAATGGGTTTTCAAACTATTGTACTGGGGCTGCAACTCAGGGCCTTAAATTCAAGCCGGCCTCCTGCAGCCTCCGAGGTCTCTCTGAAACTGGAAGGAAAAAAGCAAAGTGTGTTTACTAGCCTCCTGCTCCTAACAGGTAGGAATTCGATCCCAGAAACTTGAAGATGTAGAAAACCAGGTTCTCATGGAACGGTTAAATTAACATGGTCATATATATGTAATTATAGCATCCCTATAATGTAAGGGTAAAATGTTTTTACCTTTAAATTACTAATATATGTAATTTACAGATAAAAGCATTACAGGGATGCTGTAATTATCCAAAATTATCCCCAAACCAAGCATTATAGACCCAGGAAATTCAATGTTAATGTTACACTAGGAAAAAAATCCAAACATGCTAAAGTAAAAAATGCACAGTTACAGCATCCAAACAACTTTAACTCTACCCCATTGTTAGCGTCATGCAAAACTGTGGAGATTCGCTTTATAGCCACGGACCAGGTTTGCAGATCGCAGATCAGAAGTGGATACAAATTTTGTATCTGCGCAGGGCTCTACCTATAGTGATGCTATGAGAGGGGAAAAGAATCAAATGTGTCTTTAAAGAGCAGTTTAATCTAATTTGAGACCACAAACACTAAAACACTTTAATCATAAGCATATAGTCATTGCATGGCATCACGACATGGCAGAGTGAAGTTGCTGGTGTGGATTCCCAACCTTAACTCTAGCCTAACGTTTTTTGTCTGGGGACATACAGAGAGTCAAATGCCGGCACCAGTGAGGAGTTTTGCCATTGACTTCAATGAGGGCAGGATTTCACCTGCGAACTCTCTAACCCCAATGGAGACAGTGCCTGGGTGAGGGGGAGGGGTTAACTGAACACTGGGTACTTTTACTGAAACATGCTCTGCAGTGGGTGCAATTTTAATTTCCCATCACTCAAGTGATGCCTCAACAAAACAAAATCCTGGTCTCACAGAAGGCATTAGGAATCCTGGAGCTAATGAAATGTTTGTTTTGATGTAGTTTAGTGAAGATCAATTTATCTATCTATTCCCTGTTACATTCTTAAACTCCTCCTCACTTTTCCTTCTTGTGTTCCTTTCTGTCTGTGTCCATTTACAAAAAAATGTAGGCGTTAGGGTAGGGTGGATGGGAACACTCCTATCTATAGATACAGCTGCATATCCTCTCTAGTGTGCATGCAGGAAAGGGAAGAGTTGCGAATGCTCCTATAGACCTTCCTAAGGAATGCACCTTTGTACATTATCACCAGGCAGCAGAGTGGGGTCTGGTGGAAATGCAGCCAGAATCTTTGTCTTTTCCCAGGCTGCTCCCACCCTGTTTGATGCTGCAGCAGCGGCAATGTGACGACTCACTGTCCCAGAAACACCTGTTTTCACCTTCTCATTCATTTCTTTTCCCAGCATGATGAAGTCAAAGACTGACCAGAGCTCTTCCCCTGTAGTGTTAACAGGAACTGGGACAACTACAGTAACTGGCAAGATTCTGGATTTCTCATGTCTCTTTCTGCACAGTGACTTCTGAAAAGAATCACCTCGTCCAGTGAACCCTGCCAGGTGCAAGAGCTTATGTCTAAAGGTCACCACTGAAAGGACAATAAAGAGTTCCCCAAGGTGACCAAATCCAAGGGACTTTTCAGGGAGGTTTTTCCGTTTCATACATTTGTGCCAATTCTGTCAGGAAATGTCTGATTTCACTTTGACAAGCTTGTTAAAACCCTCCGAAGGTCAACAACGCACCACATAAGAACATCCAGACTGGGTCAGACCTGGTCACCTCTGGCCTTGACGAGCACAACTCCCTCCGCGACAGCCTCCTTCCTTCACACACCGAACTCGTCACTGTCCATCGCGTTGCAGCCATCTTCCCCCCGCTGGTCCAGCCACATCACCCTCTCCCTCGAGAGCCGGCTTTTGCTTCGGTCTCCGGCCACATTGCGGGCACGCTCCTCGCCCACAAAGCCCCGCACAGTTCTGCTCCTGTGTCCAGCTCACCTCCAGCTGCCCCCTGCCCCCACGCCCTGCCAGTTCAGCCCTGGTTGGCCAGTCCTGCTCCCACTGACTTCGCTGGGCCCTGTACAACTAGGGTCAAATTCTGGCTACAGTGAAGTCAATGAGATTTTGCCACTGACTGCAATGCATAAGAACATACATAAGAACGGCCACACTGAGTCAGAAGAAAGGTCCATCTAGCCCAGTATCCTGTCTGCCGACAGTGGCCAATGCCAGGTGGCCCAGAGAGAATGATCCATCCCCAGCTTCTGGCAAAGAGCAGCCCTTGGGCGCTATAGAAATACCAATCATATAATACTTTGGTGTCATGGCCAGGCTCTGCAGCTGAGGGCTGCCTCCTGCCTGTTGTCAGAACTAATCAGTGAAAGTTAATTTATACTGATTCTTCAAATCAGCAAAAGTGGAGAAAATTGACTTGCAATGAAATGTTTCCATTTGCACAGTAATTCACTGGGTTGTTGCAGTGCTTATGATAATACAGTATCACCATGGGCACTCCAACTGAAACGACGCCTGACAAACTGTCCACCTTAATATTGCTCTGAATCCCTGGTAACATTCACATGAAGACATCAGAAATGTATTTGGGCAGCACAACCACGGAAAGTGGCTTTGGCTCTCTCTGGCCCGAAGCAGGTCATGCCTGGTTAAAAGGACTTTGATGAGCAAAGGAAAATACACGTTGGGATTATGCCCTCTTTTGCCTCTTTATGTCATATCAAGAGCGGGGTGTGTCTAATTTTGTTTTTGTAAGTTGTGGGGTTTTCCTACTTTTTTTTTTTTTTACATTAGAAATTCTGGTCTTGTCTGCCCTGTTTTTCCAAGAAGACTCTATGGCCAACTAGACTAGCAGGATTCTGACACCACAGGGACTAAGGAACTGAAACCTGCGCAATCCCCAGTGAAGAGTTTTCTGTCAGACTGTTTGGTTTTTATTTACTTTATAACAGCACCTACTTAATTCAATCACCTGAGAAATGGCTGGGAGGCAGCATCTCTTCCGAGTTAACACTCCACTTCTGCTGCCTAGCAGTGATAAAGCTCCCACTCCAGTATTTTTTAATCCAATTTTAAATTGAATTAAAAAATCTAATTTACTTTTCAATATTTATTCCACTTCTTTAGTTACTGGCCTGAAGACCGTGTGTTGAGTGCCACTAGCCGGTCAGGTTCCCTGTACGTTCCCTGGGAGAGGACATGCCTTTGTGTGTACTGTGCCCAGCCCATGGGGTTCTAGGAGCTACCCTGATGCAAATAATTCTCACTTGTCACCACTCTAGTCAGTTCACTTTCTGGCTTTGCACACTGCTGAGAAATGCAGAAATCAAGAAGGTCTTTTCACAGCTTAAAAAATCCCCACATTGTAAACTGTTCTTTGTGCTATATTTGTACAGCGCCTGGCACACCAGGGCCCTGGCCTCTAGGTGCTACCAAACTACAAATCATAATAAAGACATTTCCGTATGAAGTGTTTTTCTTCCCCTAAACTACCTGCTAACTTACCTTGAAATGCAGCAGAAAGCCCTTGGGAAGTCAGTACCCATAACGGTGCTGTGCATCGTTTTACTCAGGTTATTATTTATTGTACAGAGCAGTACTTGCAGGACCAAACCAAGATCAATGGCCCATTGCTCTAAGCACTAAACACACCCATGGTAGAGAGAGTCCCCAGACCTTGATTCAGGAAAGCACTGAAGTCCCATTGGCATCAATGGGTGCTTAGGCGCCTTCCAGCTTCGGGGCCTCAAAGAAATTACTATCTAACCAGACAGGACAGACAACGGGTGGGAGGGGAACCAGAGGCACTGAAAGAGAAAGTGACTTGCCCAAGGGCATCTAGCAGATCGGTGGCAGAGTCCGGAACAGACCCCAGGTCTCCTAACCCTCCATCTAATGCCCTACCAACAGACTTGGTCGGTATCCACTTACTTATCAGTCTGACATTTTACAAAGTCATGTATTTATTATTGATTAATTGTAATGGATCTCCTAACGGCAGGTGCCCGTGGTTTTTATTTGGATACGTGCACTTAACCCACATACCACACAAACCCTGAACAACATAGGCCACCCCGGGACTTACTCTGCTCATCACTTTATTTCATACTTTGTTTTGCAACCAAACTTACAAGCACCTTGGTTTTGATTTTTATCTGTAGGACACTAAGCACAAGGCAGTTGCTATGGGAACAGCCAGCCTCACCGTAAGCCAGGAAGACTATTTTTAGAACCGTGACGCTAGTTAATCTCCTGTGTAAAATGGATCAGCAGCTACCAGCCATAAGCCTCTTTGGGCTGCTTTTTCAACCTATCGGCTCAGGAGAGCAACTGCATGAAATTCCTATTCACAGAACAATGCTGCAGACACAAGCCATGAAGGAAGAAGCTGCCAGTACTTCACCCATTCCTCTTATTCCCCTTCTCTCCATACAACTTCCTTCTGCTAAATACGGAACTTTGCCTTCAATCTCTCAGGAGTAGGGTTGCCAACCCTCCACGATTCTCCTGGAGTCTCCAGGAATTAAAGACTACTCTTTAATTAAAGATTATGTCCTGTGATGAAACCTCCAGGAATATGTCCAACCAAAATTGGCAACCCTACTCGGGAGCCATCAGAAAACTATTTTGCTAGAGAGTTTCTCAGAGGATACAGGCATTGTGCTGCACGGGTGAGACATCAGGTCATTGCATTCTGGCCTGTGGCAAAACCAAGCAACACAATAAAAGACAGACTGAAGTGTGAGACTGGGACAGCACACTCCACTCCAGGGTCATCACAACTTCCTGCAAGCTCCCACCGAATGATCTGCAGAGACCCTGGAATTCTGCAGCTGCTGATCAGATTATTTCACAGCTCACACACGTTCTAGCTAATCATCCATTGCCAGGCATCCCCGGAATGCAGGGAGACAAGAGGACCAAATCCTTTGGAATTAGTCCTTGTATTTACAGTTCTAGAAATCCTGAGCTTGCCACTCAAGCCAGGCTAGTGCACCCCCCCCCCCAGTGCAACCTGCACACTGCAGTGGAAGCTTCAGCACGCCAAGGATACAGGAGCCCATTTCTATGCATCGTTCTAGAATACAACGATGGTGTGTTCCCTCCACTGTTTCCATTCTAATGATAGCCATCACCCCGTGGAGGCCCCGCTCACCCTCCTGATAGCTCTGAACCCATCTTGCTCACCAGATCTTTAGCAAATTTTCCCTTTCTTTGGCCTGGTCTACACTACAAAGTTAAGCTGACATAAGCCACCTTGCGTTGATGTAGTTGTGCACGAGTCTCCCGCCAATGTAAGTGCCCCGGGGATACGCCGAGGCTGTAACACCCCCCTGAGCAGCGCCGGCCTACGCTCAACGTACGGAGGTCGACGCAGCACGAGTGCAGACGCTGCGTTACCTAGGTCAAGTGTCTCAATGGTTAACTCCACTGCCCGGGGGAGAGGGGGAGTCACGTAGACCACAAGCCCCTCCCCCCTCCTTTAAAGCCCCCACATTTTTGAAATGCCTTTTCCTAATTGTCCAGCTGAGCAAGCACATCTAGCAGCTCTCCGCTGCTGTGTGGAGCTGCCCGGCCGACCATGCCGGCTACACGCTCCAGACATGCCACAGAGGATAATGGATCTCCTGGGCCTGTGGGGAGAAGAGGCTGTGCAGGCATTGCTCCGAATCAGCCACAGGGACATGGACAGCTCCGAGCAGCCTGCTCGGGGGATGCGGGAGAAGGGAGGTGATAGGGACCAGCAGCAGTGCGCTGTGACAGCCAAGGAGGCCAACAATCGATTGGGTGCTGAGCCGCAGACCCGCCGCTTCTACGAAGAGCTGCACGTCCTACCTGGTGGAGAGCCCCCCCGTGGATACCTCCGAAGAGCCCAAGCCACAGGCCCCTGCCATGAACAGAAGGAGGAAGAGGAGGAAGAGGAAAAGTATGAGGGGAGGGGGACAGGCAACTGGGAGATCTAGCTGTGCTGCGAGCCAGGCAGGACCTGTTTGGACTCCACTGGAGTCCAGCACAGACAAGCCCAAAGCAGGGGAAGGAACCTCAGTATGTGTGTAAATGAAATTCCCGTTACAGCGTTGGCACCCCAACTTATCAGGATTCTAATTCATTGACATGCACCAGAAGAGGTAGTGGTACAACAAAGAGAGGCCAGTAGTTATCTGCTTCCCATTTCCCTCTAGGGCGTATGGAGCAGTCTGTTTATGCACACAGCGAACCGCCTGCGAGATCTTGATGAAGCGTCCATGGAGGCAGGGCACTCTGCAACCTGCTCCTGAAGGCTTCTAGGGATGGCAGCCTTATTTCTGCCCCACGCCAGGCAGCAATAACATCAGCTGGCAGCACTGCCCTAAACAGGCGAGCGGCAAATGAGCCTGGGCGCCGGGACGCCGGCAGCAGCCGTGCTCTCTCTCCCTTTGTTTCTTTAGACCGGGGTAGGCAACCTATGGCACGTGTGCTGAAGGCAGCACGCGAGCTGATTTTCAGTGGCATTCACACTGCCCGGGGCCTGGCCACCGGGCCGGGGGGCTCTGCATTTTACTTTAATTTTAAATTAAACTTCTTAAACATTTTAAAAACCTTATTTACTTTCCATACAACAATAGTTTAGTTCTATATTATAGACTTATAGAAAGAGACGTTCTAAAAATGTTAAAATGTATGACTGGCACATGAAACCTTAAATCAGAGCGAATAAATGAAGACTCGGCCCAGCACTTCTGAAGGCTGCCGACCCCTGCTCTAGATATCAGCTACCACCACCATCGCCTGTGGGAAATGCAGCCATTCCTCAGTGCCCAGGCCCTATACTCCGTTTCATGCTAACCGAGCAATTCCCTCACCCGGCGGCCGTACTCACCACGGCTGGTGCGGGGAGTGGCCAGGAACAAGCACTGCAAAGCAGCAGTGCCCATAAGCGCGCGTTGTTTAGCGCTTTATGGGAGCAAGGGGAGGGGGGAGTTGCAAATCTTGTTTCACCTGCTCAACATCCTGTACTGACAATGGTACCTCTGTGTTTTACCTGTAGCTGCTCCCTTGAGGGGAAATCTTCCCCGCCAGCGGAATGACTGACACAGATACGTTGACCCGGGAGGTCACGTTCTGCGGGATCCTGCAAGCCAGTGCTGCCTCAGGCCTTGAACAGAGGGCGAGTCTTGCAGACTGCATGGAGAAGGACAGAGGGGACAGGAGGAAGGCCCAGGACAGGGGCGAGCGGGGCAGCTGCCCAGGGCACAAAGCTGTGAGGGGAGTGTTTCTGTCTTCCCTTTAGCACAGAGGTTTTCAAACTGTGGGGCGCGCCGCAGGCAGGGGCTGGTTCTGGTGCCAGGCTCCTTAGGGGGAGAGGCAAGAGCATGTCTGGGTGCAGCTTGGAGCAGCGCTGCCTGCCCTGCCTGAGGAGTGTCTGGCCGCCATGCAGAGGTGGCCCTGCTCCGGGAGCAGGGCAGGGAGGGTGCCGGGCAGCCAGCCAGTGCCCCAGCTCCCACCACAAAGAGCCAGGGGCTCGAGCGGGATGGGCAGCTCCCAGTTTGAAAACCTCTGCGTTAAATGGAAGGCAGATATCTGGGGGGAGATGTGACCCCGCATGCCCCCCCACATTATCTCTAGAGGGTGCAAATACGTTTGCTCACCCAGATGCTAAAATGCTTCATTACAGCTCTGCCGCCAGCACACACATGCTGCAGACTCTTGTGGATCTCCAGGTTCAACAATCCTGGGCTTGACTGCCACTGCAGAGCGTGGAGAACTGCAGCACAGCGCCTCCCTACACTCCCACCCCACCCCCAGCATTCCTTATGGCCTCGGGGCCAGCGCGCCTACCCCTATCACTCCACACCAGGGGAAAGCACGGACAGCTGCAGCTTCCAATCCTCTGACCTCAGAGAGCCATGGGCGATGTATGCATGGCTGCAATGCACACCAGTCTTCCATTCCCTTCTTTATTTATTAAGGGTTCCCAGATTTTTCAAAGTTAAAAAGTATTTACTAGTATGTTCTTTAGATTATTTGTTAGGTGTTGTTTTCATTATTAAATAAAACTCTTTTATTTTGAAAGTTATTCATCTTTATTAGTTTGTAACACACAGTTTATAATGCCCACAGACATAGTGGTCTTGTACACTCATAATTCACTGTGACAAACACAGGGTAAGAATCATAAATGTACAGCAAGCACCACAAAAGTAATAGGTGCATTGTCAGTGTTATGGTCATACCTGTACACCAAGCACCACACAGTTCCTAACAGGCCCCAAAACAGCAGGGCCAGGGAGAGCCGAGTCCCCCACAATGCATTCCTGTGGCTCCCTGTTAAGTGCTCTTTCAAAGCCTCCCTGAGCCATAGAGCTCCATGTTGGGCAGTTCTAATAACCCTTGTGTCTGGCTGGTCAAATTCAGCAGATAGGCCCCCTCCACCTCTGCCTCCACCCCTGCGACAAGTTCTCCCCTTTGCTTCACAGATATTATGCAAGATACAACAGGCAACTGTAACCACTGGGATATTTTTCACACTGAGATCCAATCTGGTGAGTAGGCAACGCCAGCGCCCTTTCAATCTACCAAAAGCACATTCAGCCGGCATTCTACACCCGCTAGGTGGGAGCTGAATCTTTCCTTGGAACTGCTGAGGTGGCCAGTGCATGGCTTCATGAGCCAGGGGAGAAAGGTGTAGGCTGGGCCCCCCAGAATCACTATTGGCATTTCAACATTGCCAAGCATTGGCCTGCTAAACCCAGGGTTGTGAGTTCAATCCTTGAGGGGGTCACTTAGGGATCTGGGGCAAAAATCAGTACTTGGTCCTGCTAGTGGAGGCAGGGGGCTGGACTCGATGACCTTTCAAGGTCCCTTCCAGTTCTAGGAGATGGGTATATCTCCTATTATTATAATGGTAATCATCCGGTTGGGAAAGAAAGTCTCTGCTTGTAGCTTTCCTGTGTTCTTAAAGATGTGAGAGTCAAGCACATTCTCTGATCAGCACACACTGATGTCAGCGAAGCATCCCTGTGATCCACCAGCGCTTGCATAACCATGGAAAAGTAGCCTTTTCTGTTGATGTATTCTGGGGCCAACATAGGGATGTGCTATCTATTGCACCACCACAGTCTGGGAATCCCATTGCTGCAAAGCCATCCATTATGTCCTGCACATTGCCGAAGAGTCGCAGCTCTGCACAGCAAGAGAGAATTAATGGCCCTGCACCCTTGCATGACAACAGCCCCCACAGTGGATTTTCCCACTCCAACATTATTTGACTTGTAGCAATCTGGCATTGCAAGTTTCCACAGCGCTGTCATCACCCGCTTCTCCCCTGTCAGTGCAGCTCTCAGTTTGGTGTCCCTGCGTTGGATGTCCGGGGTGAGCTCGGTACACAGATCCAGGAATGTGGCTTTGAGCATCCAAAAATTCTGCCACCACTGCTTGTCATCCCAAGCCTGCATTGTGATGTGATCCCACCAGTCAGTGCTTGTTTCTTGATCTCAGATACCCTGAGCACTCCACTGTCTGCAGCTGCTCCGTGAACACCAACAATCTCAAACTGGTCCATGCTATGTCCCCCAGCAATCTGTCCTCTGTGGAATCATCATGTTCCCTGCAATTCTTCCGGTGACTCTGCAAATACTGGAGGATCGTGTGTCCTGTGCTTGCAGTGCTCATGACAATAGTACAGTGCTGTGCAGGCTCTGTGCTTTTGTCAGAGATGGTGGACAGCAACAAGTTCAGCATGGGTTCATGGGAAATTGAAAACAGGTGAGAAAATTATGGGATAGATATAATATTATGGGATGGAGAACACTGCATTATGGGAAGTTGACCCCTTGGTCCCAGTAACCCCTCCGTGACTCATTTCTGCCCCATCATGCATTGACAAAACTATGCAAAAAGTGCACAGAATGGTGGCGGGTGGCGCACTGTGACACCTACCCAGGGTGCACCACATTGCGCATCATGCAAGCACTCCTGCTGAGCACACATGGTGCTGACACAAGGAGCCAGGCATGGATGCACACAGGCGATGTACCAACTGCAGAATCTGTATGCCAACGTAACTTGCATCACCAAAATGTTGTAGTGTAGACATACCCTTTGTATTCTCAGTTAGAAGAATGTCTTCTCCTACCTCCATGTCCTCAACTATTCCCTGAGCCTCCTGCAATCCTCAATCAAATGTTTCAAATTTCTCAGAGGTACTGACCAGCCAGAGACAGGACACCAGGGTAGACGGACCTGTGATCTGATCCATCCTTTGAGGGCTGTTCTGTAGCCTTTGCTCATCAGTAACTCTCAGAGTAACTGAGGACGTGTCCTGAGGAAAGCAGCACTAGTGCACGATGGAAGCAGAGCTCTGTCTCATACAGCTTTACAATCAGAGTTTCTCTATTACTTCAACAGTACGACAGTGCCCCCAAAATGGAACCAAGCCCAAGAGGGCTCCGTGAATTGCCCAAAGTCATACAGTGACGGAGCCATGAATGGAACACAGGCCTGTGCCTTCACCATGCCATGCGGGGGGGAGGGATAGCTCAGTGGTTTGAGCATTGGCCTGTTAAACCTGGGGTTGTGAGTTCAGCCCTTGAGGGGGCCATTTGGGGATTGGTCCTGCTTTGAGCAGGGGGTTGGACTAGATGATCTCCTGAGGTCCCTTCCAACTCTAATAATCTATGCTTCTATGATCCATCCTTTCCCCAGAGCACCTTTGGAGGAAATGAATTACATGGGGAGCCCAACTGCAAACCTCTCCACCCAATGCCCCATCTGGGCACTTCACTCAGCACTTTGGTGCATGAATGTCTATTTTAGGCACTCGGGTGCCAGACTGAGTGTCCAACTGTGGGAGGTGGACATCCAGCGAGGCATTCATGTTGAAAACTGGGCCTTGCACAGCTCATGCTGAGCCTGCTTCCATAACCTTAGCAAGGTGTTCTCAACTCAGCAATGCAGGGTGGCCCAAAGAATGGACAGTCATGCTCCGAGGGGCTGCTGTCCAGGAGACATGGGTTTGGAGAGGCCATCGGGGGTCTCTCTCCTTGGACGCTGCAGTCCAGACATGCAGCACAAAGAACCAGTATGGGGCAGCAGGAGGTGGGGAGTCGAGTGAGCTGTTCACCCCATTGCCAGCTGACTCGCTGGGCAGCGTCCACAGAGGAAACGTGCAGCTGTGGGAAAAGAAAGGGAAACGGATGGAAACCAGCAATGGGGGCAGAGGGGCTGCTTGGCTGGGACAGAGGCTGGTTCAAATGGCGGACACAGTATGATCAATCACCGTAAAAGCACCTCAGCTGATCTTCTACTCCCAAAGCCTGTTTATTTCCAGCTTGTCTCCTCCATAGTGCCCGAACCTGACTTTTTCACTACAGTAGCCATGGGGAAGGTGAGGAATGTGGGAGGGGAGGAATCAGTGAGAGGAGCACTAGTTTGAAAAATGATCTTCAATCTGAAAAAGTCTGAGACATACTGATAGCATTAATGATGCAGAACAGACACTATGAACACACACACCCTGTAACCACACATCGTATTCAAAGAAAGACACCTCTGCAAGAGCGGTATTGATTATCTACTCAGTTAGCTGCAGGGATTTTCAGAAGTGCCCTTTGACTGATGCACCTCACTCATTTAAGGCATTTTTGAAAATCCCACCCATAATGTGCAATTGCAGGGCCTGATTTTCAGAGGTGCTGAGCTCCCACAACTCCAACTAAAGACAAGAGGAGCTGCAGGTGCCCGCACCTCTCCCCCAGGCTTTTCAGAGAAGAAGCTGCTCAACAGCCCACAGCTAACTCAATGTCACACCATCTCGGAGACTTGATTTTTTTTTTTTTTTTAGCTTGCAGGCCACTGATCTGCCCAGGTGGCTCTGGCAGCTGCTGCAGACACACACAATATCTGCTTCAGAAATAATAGCCTGATGATGCTCTCACATGTCTGCAAAATCACGGGGGGGCGGCAGTCACCTACTTCATCCTTTTATTCTATTTTCCCTTCCAAACAAAAGCAAACGGAACAGATGAGTGTGGGGTTGGCTGTAAGTTATAACAAGAGGTGGTGCAGGCCCTCAGCTCTGCTGTTCTTGATTCCTTTAGCCATGTAATAAGGGGTTGCTGCACCTGCAAGGAGAAGTCCCATGAGTCCCTTCACCAGCACATGGGCAATGGGCGACAGATCAATTTGCCACTGAAAAGCACTTTAACAACAGGAGTCAAGATAGGATGAAAGCAACTTCAAACAATGAAGTTGTTGCACAGATATGGCAAGCCTGCGGCTCCATGAGCTCTGAGGCAATGCAAAAACTGGGTTGTCTGAGGTCACCAGGTAGCTGGCACAGCATGCAGCTGAGTGGGCAGGAACTGACATCAGTGCCGTCATGACAGCTCCAGTGGAGATCCTAGCGCAAGCCCTGTGAGTGGCCAGAGCCACTAAATTCCGGGCTAATCAGCTGCACAATGCTCCAAGAGGAACAAAGCTGGGGTGGAGGGTGAGTTAAAGCTGAGGCTGTTCACCCCGGAGAGCCGGATTCAAACCCTGGATCTGAATCACCAGTGCAAACGAGCTGGGTGGCCTCACTCCACATTTCTGCGAACCATGTCGCTGCCATCAAGGGGCTCCTCGACATGGGACGTTCCACTGGGATAACGCCCTGTACGTTTAATCTGGAGAAGAGGAGATGGGGCGGGGGACACACACACACGCACACACGATAACAGTTTTCAAGTACATAAAAGTGTGTCACAAGGAGAAGGGTGAAAACTTGTTCACCTTAACCTTTGAGGACAGGACAAGAAGCAATGGGCTTAAATTGCAGCAAGGACCGTTTAGGTTGGACATTAGGAAATATTTCCAAACTGTCAGGGTGGTTAAGCACTGGAACAAATTGCCTGGGGAGGTTGTGGAATCCCAGTAATTGGAGATATTTTAAGAATGTGTCAGACAAACACCTGTTCGGAGTGGTCTGTTATTACATAGTCCTGCCTTGAGTGCAGGGGACAGGACTAGATGACCTCTCGAGGTCCTGTCCAGCCCTACACTTCTCTGACTCTATGATTATTGATTATTTGCATCATGACAGCCCCTAGGCGTGCCAGCCATGGACCTAGCGCTGCACAGACACAGAACAGAAAGAGAACCCCTGAGTCTCCCCTGAAACAGAAACGTAAAAAGAAAGGGGAGGGGAAGGAGGAAGGTATTTTTCTTCACATTGTATTAAAGTTACTAACTCGCAGACTAAAACTCTCTAGGCAAGTTTCCCAGTCTCAGCGAGTACTAAACCGCTGAGAGACCCTTTGCTGGCGAGGTGTGAACACTGCTACTGTAAGTGCTACATACACATCACCGCTATTGCCATAACCGGTGGCCCAAGTTATTCAACTTTTCAGCAACCATGAATAGTTCAAACAGTCACTTGCAACAAATTATTGCAGTAAATGTTTACACCGACATTTCTCATCGCGTAACACACAAGTACAAGTGACATACCAACACCCATCAGGAGCTGAAGAAACAAGGAAGCAAGTCCTGGCATGAGAGTTAGAAACAGTATTTTTAGCACAGCTAGTTGAAATCAAGATTCCCAGCAGGTCCAAATGCTGCTGACTGAGGCAATGAGATTTGGTCAAACTAGGCAATGAATTCTCCGGCAGAAGGACCGACCGCTGCTGCTGGTTTTAATGACTTAGGATTTGCCCCTCAGGTGCTGATGAGCCTGTCACACAATGAGAGCGAAGGAAGCACATTTCCGCGGCGCTGGCTTGGACATGACGTGGACAAAGCCGGTTCCCCACTCGGTATGGGAGTAATCTCTGTTCCTCCCCACCAGCCCCCAGCCCCACAGGGAGACGAAGCCTCCCACGCAGGGTGCTTTTCAATGAATGTCTGAGGGAGAACGTGCTCCCCGTCCAGCAGCAAAGGGGGGCTCGAGCTCTGGGCTGAGAGCACGGATTAAATCACTGACAGCGATTCAGGAGCCCCTTCCTGCTACGGAGTGGATTTCCACACATCACAAAGACACGGCCCCCTCAGCAAGATACTGTAAATCCAGAGAATCTAAACTGGCTTCCTCCCTCTGTCCCCATGCCCAGCGTCTGCTACCCACAGGAAGTCCAAAGATCATTCCATTGTCTCTTTACTCCCCAGCCTCTTTCCAGCCCCTCTCCCTCTGGCTGAGGTGAACCAGCCATTCCCTCCGTGGGGCTCACCAATACCACTCGTAAACTGGCCAGAGTGATGCATGGCCTACAGCCCTCCTTCCGCCTCGTCCCCAAAGAGCTGAGCCTTCTAGCCTGGGTGGGGACCCTGGCTCTGGCCCCGAACTCTGACCCACCGCACTGGTCATCAGTGCATTTCTCAGTCAGTCAGTCAGGTGTGCAAGGGGATGGAACAGCCCAGAATTGTTGGCTATGGTCCGGGCTAGTGAAGAGTCCTGTAAACCTGGAATAGTTAGGAATGAATCTACTTAGTGTCTCTCTGGTGTTCCTAGTGCACCAGTTCCCACAGTATTTGAAGGCCACTCAGGATACTGTGTGTTCCCCTCTGATACACCACATATCTAGAGCTGTCTGTCTTTAGCACATTTCACTTTACCATTACCCCAGGCCACTCAGCTATTAATCTCTGTCACTGTCACTAGCCTGTAAATATCTGGGTACAAAATCTTGCCCCTTTCTCGCCAGGCTGCTTATCCTGCACCATCCCTCAAATACCGGCCCATTTTGGGTATCCCCTAGTTCTAGCCTCACTCCTGGCTCCTAGGGGCTGAACCACTGGGTAAGCAAACTTACCAAGAGAATATCTGCTGGTGGTTGCAGCTGCTGCAGGAGCCTGGAGTGAGGGACGGACACTGTCTCCATCTCTGCTCGGTTATGACACAGTCTCCATCTCCCTTATCTCACACGATAAGCAAATATCTCAGACATCACAAACTGGCCTGCCATTGGTAGCTGCGTAGAGCTAGCCCAATACTGGGGCCATTTCCTATCCCTCTAGCCTGGCATAGTCTCCCCTGGCCTCCCTCAGGGACCTGCTCATAACGCCTCAGTACCAAGCTTTCTGCTCTGGAGCGTTCCAGGGACAATGCAGAAGCAGTCACGGTGGGGAAGGCAGCCTTTCCCCACACATCTCAGTCTGCTTTAAGGGGAATCCCCTCCCAAAACACAGACTGGCTGGCTGTGAGACTCACTCACTCACACACACACATTCCTAAGCTTCTCTCACTCATTTTGAGTAAATATAGAAAGATTTAAAATATTGTTACTCTGCCGCTGCAAGAAACAACAATACATCCGAGGCCTCAGGCACGGGGCTTAGAGCTTGGCAAGCCACTTTCCAAGCTTGTGTACGGTGGTAACCATGGAGACTACAGGCCCGCGTTCTATACGCGCGCAAGAGGAGGCTACACGGGGGATTTGTGTGTGTGATGGTCAAAAAGAGATGAGTTCGCCCAAAAAACAAACAGGACTTGATCGAAAGTTTGCAGGTTCTGCAAAGTACAGTTCAAAACGTAAACCACGCTAAACAAATTCATGTCCTCAGGGTTCTCCAACCATCCAGCTTTCTGTTTCAACCAGCAAATAATCGTTTTTTTTAACAGCCACTGGTTTGCATTGCATAGAGAATTCTCATGTGCCCTAGACATTAGTGTGACTTGGGACATTTAAATGTTTCATACGTAGGGCCTTTCGTTTTTGGTCTTTATTTTATTTAATTTTTCCTGGGAATTTATCGGTGTTTATTATTACAACAACAAAAACAGGTGAAAATTGGTGGGAAAAAAAATAATTTTTCTGGGTAAATATCGGGGTTTATTTTGGTGGATGGAAGGATGTGGGGGGGGGGAGTATTCAGTAGATTAATGCTTTGATGAATGAAATCCAATGTGGTTTGCTGCAGAACTAAAACAGAACTTAGGGCCTGGGCTACACTCGCGCACGGGAGGAGGAGGGGTGTCGAACTAAGATACACAACTTCAGTTACGCGAAGTCGAAGTATCTTAGTTCGACTTATCTGGCTGTCCTCACGGCAGTGAGTCAACTGGCACGGCTCCCCCATCGATGCCGCTTACTCCTCCTGCCGAGGTGGAATACAGGCGTCGATTAGCGGATCGATTTATTGCGTCCAGATGAGACGCGATAAATCGATCCCCGATACATCGAATGCTACCCGCTAATCCGGCGGGTAGTATAGATGCACCCTCAGAACACAATATCACCTCTGAGTTTAAGAAACCAACACATCTCTAATTTCAATAAACAGGTTACTGTTGTAGACTTAGAACTATTAGCCTATAAATATGTACATTTAATAATTGGGCCACACCATTTGCGGTGCATACACTCAACTTCATCCTTTTCTCCTGTTTTTGTTTTTTTAAAAACTTTCGAACACTTCCTTGTGTTCTAAAACATATTCTAATACAGATTTTTGTCTTCTTCCCATTTTAGTGTGTCAGATCTTTAAACCATTATCTGCCAGCAGCTCGAAATGTGCCCATGCTGATGATGAGATTCAGCAATACATTCAGATGCACATGCACTTCAGAGCTTGCGTGCGTGCCTGTTCGTTTATTGTGTGCATCTTCTAGACTAATACAGAGCCTTACTTCACCAGGCAGCTTTGTATACACACACACATTAATGTATTATCGTAATGCACAGATCTCATACAACGTATTGTATTTTCCTAATGAAAAGTTATTTTTTATATATTTGAATGATACAAAAGTAGGGTGAAAATTGGAAAAAAAGAATAATACTTTTTGTAAAACCCAGGATTTTTTCAGTAAAAAACGGTTAAAATTGAAAATGAAGGGGCTTATTCATACGCAATATTAAGCAATGTACATTTTAAAACAAACTATTAAGTGCTGGTTGGATTAAGAACCTGGTCTATTGGATGTCGCCAAGGACCAAAGATGAGAGTCCTTGTTTTAAGCAATGACCTTAAACACCACATGGAAAGTCTCACTCTGGTCTTGAATCTCACGCTTGGGGCTGTAAATCTCTCTCTCAAGGACAGCCAACCCTTGGCATCTCTGGAAACACTTAACTGCAAATGGATTCAAGCCTGAAATAGAACCAAGGTCTGGTTTTGAGTCTGGATCAGTGACCTGTGTTTTATTAATGCCACCATACCAAACCCTGACTATTAAAGTTGAATCAAAAACCGTTTCAAAATGCAGACATTGTTTTTGTTCCCCAGGGTTCAAAACAATGAAATCACTTTTCCCCAATATTGTTCATTTTTTCAGTTTTTAATTCTTTTCATGTTTCCTCTGTCCTGTTTTTGTTCCAGTCATTTTGGAAAGAAAATGTCAATGATCAAAAATCACTGGAAAAAAGAGAAAAGACGACAACAGAAAGAAAAAAGAAAGTGGAGGGAAGAAAAGATAAATGATAAACAAAATATATAGGAAAATATATCACCAAAAAATGCAAAAAAAAAATTTGAGAATGGATAAATTTTTGCAAAACAATTGGTTTTGAAAAAAGGCCATTTCAATGAAAAAAAAGTTTTGTTCAAAAAAAAATTAACCAGCTCTACTTACTATCCAATGAGATCACTTGATTTCTCTTGCCTCATTTCTTATCTGACTCATAGCGTGTTCTCTAAATGCATCTGGAAATGGCTTCCCCTACTTATTAGAATCTTTTCCTTTCTCCCAAGGCAAAGGTGTGTGTGTCTGGCCCTTGAAGAGAGGAGACTATCAGTGCTGAGATCACTGTACAGATCTGAGACAAAAATCTGAACGATCTACTGTTTACAGGTGTTTTTGGAGTGGGAGTTTTACCATGAAAACCAATGCTGTTGTGTTAGGAGATAAATTATCCCTCTGTTACCCTAAGATTCACTTCCCTTCTGACCCCATGAATTTTATTCTGAAATGCTGCTCTTGCTGATTTCTATTTGGGGTTACAGTGGATGAGAAGCTGGATATGAGTTGACAGTGTGCCCTTGTTGCCAAGAAGGCTAACGGCATTTTGGCCTGTATAAGTAGGAGCATTGCCAGCAGATCAAGGGACGTGATCAATCCCCTCTATTCGACATTGGTGAGGCCTCATCTGGAGTACTGTGTCCAGTTTTGGGCCCCACATTACAAGGATGTGGAAAAATTGGAAAGAGTCCAGCGGAGGGCAACAAAAATGATTAGGGGGCTGGAGCACATGACTTATGAGGAGAGGCTGAGGGAACTGGGATAGTTTAGTCTGCAGAAGAGAAGAATGAGGGGGGATTTGATAGCAGCCTTCAACTACTTGAAAGGGGGTTCCAAAGAGGATGGATCTAGACTGTTCTCAGTGGTAGCACATGACAGAACAAGGAGTAATGGCCTCAAGTTGCAGTGGGGGAGGTTTAGGTTGGATATTAGGAAAAACTTTTTTACTAGGAGGGTGGTGAAGCACTGGAATGGGTTACCTAGGGAGGTGGTGGAATCTCCTTCCTTAGAAGTTTTTAAGACCCGGCTTGACAAAGCCCTGGCTGGGATGATTTAGTTGGGGATTGGTCCTGCTTTGAGCAGGGGATTGGACTAGATGATCTTCTGAGGTCCCTTCCAACCCTGAGATTCTATGATTCTATGATTTCTATTTTCTATTAGATCTTCACGTTGGCAGTGGTGAATTCATCTGCTTTGATTACTTTTTAATAGCTATGAATATTTAATTTAACCTATATTTAATAGTCTAGTCTGGATGTCCAAAGAGAGATGCATTTTTTTTTGGCCTTTGTGAATAGAAGCAGATGTAGCACATTTTCATTTCTAAAGAATTATACTGGAACTTAAATCACCAAAATCACTTAGAAAACATCCTTCGTAAATCATCCCAAATCTGAATGATCATTTACAATTAGAACATGGCTCACAATGGTATTTTTCCCATGGCTAATATGCCTAGAAAGCTGTTCATGCAAATGGGAACATAAGAATAGAAACATTACCTTGCCATTCATCAGCCACATTGCCCGATGAACACTTTTGAACAGACCCAACCATTAGAAAAGTGAGATGAGTGCAGAAACAGTACTGACCTGATCCAAGCCCAAAGTGAGGTCCAGAGGACAACAGTTCTTCAGAACAAGTCACATGTTTAAGACAGTAGTTTCACTTGAAGGAAGAATCAGCCATATCTATCTGCTCCTTCACTGGGATTGTAAAGGGAGAGGAGAATGAATCTAACTACATGGTAGGCCCAAACCTGATAAGACCCAAGAGCAGAAGCCTGGAAGGATTAAAAAGTTGCCAGAACAGGTAATTTCTTCCCACCCATCCTGGATAAATTACACAGGAAAGGAAAAGGAAAGCAGCCAGGTTGATCCAAGCTGTGATTTTAACGTAAATGTTCATGGATTTTGCAGAAATCCAAACAAAGAGAAGAACCCAGAACAAAACTATCCAATGCATCATGGCTGAACTCAATCAGCCTGGCCCAGTCAAGAGCAACCGTGGAGCTGGAATAACCTCTCAGCCAGACACAGAAGGGGTATTTGTTGGGAAGGGCAGATGTTACCAAGAGGATGTTTCATACAGTAATTCTGGCTGTGACATTGAGTAGTTCTGTTCCTAGCCATGCCAATTTGACAGCACAAACAAGGAAGCCAAACTAGAGGTCAGCGGGGTGAACATCTGATCTACCTTAACAGCGGCATATTTTACTACTCATCTCATCGTGGATTGTATTGTCTGGTAAAGGAGTATTTCTAACCAGTGTGAACGCCACGTTGGAGCACGATCCCCCCCACTGTGCCCCTCTACACTTGTCTGCACGCAATGCTTTCCCCTGGTCGGCCCGCCCTCCCTCACTCCCCACCGACTCCTGCTCTGATTCCTGTGCATCTCAATCAGCGGCCCCCTGGAGAGGCTGCAGCAGAGGGGGAAACCCTGACATTCAGTGCAGGCCACCGCAGTCCAAATCACAACTGGTGAGTCACATATTTGGCGTAAAACAGCATCTTTCTTGCAAAGACCTTCTAGTCCCTGACGTATATGAGAGAAACCTGCATGAAAAGCAGATTCAATCCTGTGACAAGTAAATGCAATCAAGGCTTTCTCCTGTACGATGGATGGGAAGCAGAGTATAAAGTTCCCAGAACACACTGGAATATGGAACAGCTATTTTCATATATTCTGCATCTTTGCCATCATTACAAATATATAATCTTAACTCATTTGAGAGACAAAGGAAGCTCCTGAGGTCAAGGTCCAAGGCTGGAAGTCAGGAGATCGGGGATCTGTCTCTAGCTCTGCCACAGACTGAAGGTGCGACCTTGGACAAGACAACTAATCTCTCATGGCTAAATTCCCCCCTGGTGTGAAGCCACTGAAATCAATGATGTGACACCCGGGATTAATCCAGCCCACTTTGACTCCGTTTCCTCTTCTGTGAAGTGGGTATAATAATACCAGCCTCCTGGGAGTGAGGGGAGCCCAGGCCATGGATGCTTGTGAAGCACTTTGGGATCCTTGAATGAAAGGCTCCAGGGAAGCACAAAGTGTTTGTATTGTGACTATTGTAGCATGTTCTGTTCCCGCCAGTGAACCTTTTATTTCAGCAATTAGAAAGTGACATTATTAGTCAATATCCACTAGGACAGCTTCTCTAAACATCCGCCACCCCCTCTCCTGCTAACCAGGGCCGGTGCAACCCGTTAGGTGACCTAGGCGGTTCCCTGGGGCGCTGGCATTTGGGGGGTGGAATTTCAAGTCCTTCAGCGGTGACTGCGGCGACCGGATCTTCAGCCACTCCAGTCATCGTCGGCATTTAGGCAGAGGGACCTGGAGTGGGGAGCGCGGGGAGGGCTGCCTGCAGCAAGTAAGGGGGGGGCGACACGCAGGGGAACTCCCCGTCCCAGCTCACCTCTGCTCCGCCTCCTCCCCAAGCACGCCATCGCCGCTCCACTTCTCCCGCCTCCCAGGCTTGCCGCGCCAAAAAGCTTAGGCACCCCAAGCCTGGGAGGCGGGAGAAGTGGAGCGGCGATGGCATGCTTGGGGAGGAGGCGGAGCAGAGGTGAGCTGGGGTGGGGAGCTGCCGCATGGCTCCTCGGGCCGTGGGGAACTGCTGCGGGGGGGAGCGGGCGCTCAGAGCAGAGCTGCTGCGCGGGGGAGGCGCCTCAGAGAGCTGCCACAGGGCTCGGAGGGGTGGGGGGGGGAAGCAAGGTGAAAGTTTTGCCTAGGGCACAAAACATCCTTGCACCCGCCCTGCTGCTAATACATAGGATTTTCCAACTCTCCTTCTCAGCCCACACTGGCCACGCCTGATCAACGGCAGTGTGAGGTAAGAAAGCCATTGCATAGCTCTGAGCACAGCAGAAAAGACTCGTGATCATACTGGAAAAGGAAGCAGCCAAACAGAGCAAGCTACAGCTGGTCAAATTCAGAACAGGCCTACCTGGGATCCTGTTTAAGTGAATGGGAGTTTTGTTATTGAGTTGAATGGCACCAGTTTGGAGCCCTGAATGTATAAATGATAAAAGCAGGGTGAGTGTCAGGAAGGACTTGGGGAACCGTTGAAGGCTACAACAGAAACACAGGCCTTGAGGGTATTTTCCAGGTGCTTTAGAAGTGGATGTCTTCAAAAAGGCTTCCAAGCCCCATCTCAAGAGCCAGTAAGGGCAGCACTTGCGTCTCAGCCAGATTTCAATGTGCTTTGTTGCCTGTTCTCTGCCAGGCTGCCATTCTCCTCACTGCAGTTCTGCTGGGACAGAAAGTTCAGCAGCAGTCTGTGTGCAAGTCAGGTAACTCGGCAAAGCAACTGCCGGGAACAAGGTATCCAGCCTGGAAACAGGCCAGCCTGGGGTCACACACGGCCTGACGAGAGACATTGACTGGAAATGTAACCAGAGATAAAAATAAACCTATATTGTTTAAATGCTAAAGAGCCAGTGTTGGCCATGCCGGCTGCACCGAAATGCTCGGTTACACCCCCTGCATAAAGAAGGCTTTGAATAACAGCAAGAAAACGACTCCTGAAGGTGTGGTGATGGGGAGATAATCATGCATTACCCAGACAATAAGCAGCTTCCGCTGCTCATCTCATCTCCAGTGAAATTAAAAAAAATATATGCAGAGATGGATTGCTAAAAATAGCAAGTTTTCCTGTTACAGGACCGAGCCTTAGGAAGCCAGCAGCACTCAAAAGCCTCTGCCCAGAACGACGGAGTTGGTTTGGGATGCAGAGCATTGCCTTGCTGTGGGTCTGCTCTAGAAAACCTGCCTCCTCTTTTGCTGGCACAATGTAGGCTCAAATGATGGCAGTTAAATGCTCCACTTGTTATTTGTGACTGCAAAACTGAACCCTCAGTTCAATGCTCTGGCAAAACTGGGAGTGGAAACCAGATGCCAGCTTTAAAAATCAGGCTCCAAAGTCCAGGCTATCTTGTGATATTCAGCTCCTTAAGGGAAAGGCCAGTGGCCTCTCCATCTGGACTCTGCTGCTGTGTGGGAGACTTACGTTCAATTCTCAGTCCTGGGACCAAAGTCTCCTCTCAGTTATGCTGGTGTATCAGGAATAATTCCGCTGATGCCAGTGGAGATACACTGGTGCACAATCGGCTTGAGACCAGACTCAGCTTCTACGCAGCTCCTGCTTCCCTAGAAGCCTGACCCAGTACAGGGCTATGTGTCTTCGAAGGGGTCCTCAGCACTCTCCATGCAAATAATCGTAAAGGGGACGGGAGAGAGCTCAGCACCGCTCCGGAGGGGCTCAGCACTTCACTGGCTCAGACACTAGCAGCAGAGCTAGACACAGAGGGCACGTTTACATGGAGACAAAAACTGGCCATGGGTGGCCCGGCTCAGCTGACTTGGACTCTCAGGGCTCGGGCTGTGGGACTAAAAATTGCTGCGTAGATCTCTGGGCTCGAGTGGAGCCCAGGTTCTGGGATCCTCCACCCTCACAGTGCCCCAGAGCCCAAACATCTACACAGCAATTTTTCAGCCCGGGAGCCTGAGCCCACAAGCCTGAGTCAGCTGACCCAGGCCAGCCAGTCTTTTATCCCCGTGTAGACATATCCAGAGAGGCACGAAACGGGAGTGCTCCAAATCACACATGCAGTGACCCCTACTGGCTAGGCTAGGATCAGCACTGGTGAGCTCTGATAGGGACTCCGTCCTGTCCATCTTCGCTGCTCCATCTCTGTGCAGGAAGGTGACGCAGTCTTCCCTAAGCCCCATCTGTAACGGCACGGTTTCCTGAGTGTCCTGCTATGCAACCGTGAAGGTCACGCTCACCTTCTGGGATGACCATGAGGAGTTTAGCCAAATCTCTAGTTCTGAATAGTGCAGAAGCTGGGAATGGGTGACAGGGGATGGATCATTTGGTGACTGCCTGCTCTGTTCATTTCCTCTGGGGCACCTGGCACTGGCCACTGTCGGCAGACAGGACACTGGGCTAGATGGACCTTTGGTCTGAGCCAGTCTGTCCATTCTTATGTGCAGATGGGGCTGTGGGAAGAGGCAGCCTGAAACAAATAATCTTGCAGCCAAAGCTCTGGAAGCCTGTGCGTTTTCTAGAGGCCTGTCAGAGAACACCCAGCCCAGCCTCCCAGTGCTGGTAATGCCAGAAGCTCTGTGACAGCTGTGGGTCCCACCTGTAAGATTTCCACCAGTGGTGCAGACTTTGTCCTTTAAAGTGTCTCCCCTCACCCTCCTCTAGACATTCCTGAGATGGAGGAGCGCTCGTCTGTAGCTGGGAACCCACTGTTCCTCTTGCATTTTAAACAGCCCTGGAGTGTCTCACCTGGATTTCATTTACAAAATGCTTAACGTTCATTAAACACAGAGAAGAGATTCCAAGCCGTGATGTGATCAAACCAGACGGGGAGTCAGTGCTGTGCTCATGAGGCGCTCACCGTTTGCTCTCCGGACACAGCTCCGTCATTATACTAATTAAGACAGACACATGAGGAGATCTGTGATAAGCAGCACTGCCCCGTGAAACCACAGATAGAAGCTCCAACCTTGCTGAGCAAGCCAGCACCACAGGCCTTCTGGCCTGCAAGCTCAATTGGTCTTTGCATCTACTGAGAACATGCATCACTGATGTGGCTAAGACAGTCTTTAGACATGGAGCATCCTTAACACCATCAATGCTTCCTGCTAGCCAGCCTGCTGGTACCCAGGCTGTCTGTCCATAGCAGGGAAAGATGGGAGGTGAGGACTGAGCCTAGAGAAGATGCCTGCAGTGGGAAGAGAGGGGAAGGGCTACACCTATGGGGCCAATTTACCAGGACAGAGTTTAACATACGGTTAACAAAGCACAGTCTCTACTGCTGCACTCAGACTGTCAGCTCACCAACCCAGTGCCTGGCAAGAAGGCTCTGTGCTTCCCTTACTACCGGCACCATCATGACTGGCTTTACAAACACAGCAGGAATAAAATATCACTGATGCAGATGGACAGAATTACCAGCCTTTGCCATTGATTTAATGCGGGCTGTCTGTCCCACGCTGTGGATTGGGCTGTGGTTACAAAGTAATGTCCATGAACTCCTTCGATCCCTGGTAGCTCTCCCACTGACAAGAGTGGGAGCTTGGCACAGCGACAGGTCGGGTGCAGCCCCCTATGTAGTCACTGGAGCTATTCATTAGTAAAGGTGCGGTGATACGTGCCCATCGCCTTTCAGAGGCGACGGTATAGAGCCCTCTGAAGGAAGACTGTTTATCACTCTGGGTCTGTATGGAAAAGATCTCCAGTCTACGGCGAGAAGTCAGGCATGGAACCTATCACCTTGTTTGTTTCGAGTTCCTTGCGAGCTGAGCTGAATGAAGCAGGTGCAAGCTCCACTATGTCTCCACTCCTAGGCCATTGTGTAGCATCTCCTGCCCTAGAAAACCTTTTCTGGGTGTCTGCGAGGTCTGAATGGTCCTTCGCTCGCTCTCCTTGTCTCTCCATCGCTGCAGCATCCCGTCTTCCTCGGCCTTTCCCGGAACAGAACAGAACAGAACTCTTCTTCTCCTTTCGACCCCTGATCGGAAACGGGGGGAAGTCAGCGGTGCGGGTGGCTGAAGCCCAGCTAGAGCTGAAGGCTAGAGTGGGGCAATGAGGAGGAAGAGCCTTAGGTCAGTCTGATTACATCCAGAGGATTAAATTAATGGGCTGGGGAGGAAAGGTGACAATATCTAACGAGGAAATCACTGTGGCTTCTTCTCCCAAGAGCCTGGTGTGACCACGTTGCCTGAAATTCTCCCCTTGTGCTGTGCTGCTCCATATCCCAGTTACAGTATCTGCCAACGCTTGCGTGTGTATCCGTGAGAGGGAGACGGCTGCTGGGATGTCTGGCGTGCGGTAACAAGGAACAAGCTACAGAAATGATAGCACCCCACTGAAGAGAGCCAAGGAGTTCCTGTTCTTTATGAACCGAACCTGGGGAGATCTCTGGTGACCTGTGCCCACATGCTGCAGACGCACTCAGTGCACAGGTGCTTCCCAAGCACGTCCCATGACAGTTTGTTTGTCTCCTTCTTTCCAGATTTCAGGATTTAAAAAAGGATCCTCAGTGAACCTGCAGCTTTACCCAGTACAATTGCTATAATGGGAGTCTGACAACAGCCACGTGATCTGTTTACAGTGTCTCAAAGTCTTCAGTCACCTAAGGTGCGAAACGGAGACTGACGTGTCCACAGTTTGCACAGCCTTGATGGAACCTAATGAGATTTGGATTCAGATTTTTTAAAAGTCAACTTCCTACTAGGGAAAGGAGTCGCGGGGACAGCCCTCGAAACCCAGCGCAGTATTCACCCCCAGAACAAGCCACCACAGACAATGACACATTCTGCTCTTGCCAATGTGCATTCAGATTCTATGTTCTTCAAACTGCCTATTCAACTGTAGAGTTCCTGGCCCGCTACTGATGCGACAGAACGTGCCAACGCCTGCTTGAAGGAACCAGTCTAGGGATGAGAGAAGAGTTCCCTCTTGTTCCTTCTCTGTTCTGCTGAGGCTGCCAATTGGTGACAATTATGAGGGTGGTTTTTGTGATACATGCACACCTGTCCCCTTGAAACTAGGCTGAGACCCACAAATTTACTGTGCACGGGCTGCCAAACAATCATCAGATGAGGGCGACTGTTAGCATCCAGTTTTCAGAAGGGCCTCAGTGCAGCTTTAGATGTGCCCCTGCACTCCTGCACATGAGAATTGGATGGTTAGACATCTAATTACCTGATTTGCATATGCAAATACTGAGCTTTACAAGCACAGATGGAGAGGCTGCTTTTTGAAATTGTGCTCCTCAGCCACTGCTGTCTTTGGACATTCCCAGGGCAGAGAGGGAGAGATGAAAAGCTCCAGACCACATTCCCATCCCTGGGGCAGCCAGTCCCACGTCTGAATAAACAACACTGAGTTTTCACTTTGCTAGCTCCTCCCACCCCTATACAATTCCCTCTTCCCAGCCAGGAGTCAACAGGTGACAGGACTGGAGGGAGGTCTCGTGTTACCTAAGGCTTCTGCACTTTCTGAAAACTGAATGCAGAATATTTACTAGAACACACCAAAGGCTTATCGTAACTAACTAAAAGTCAACTGCTCTTGTCTAATAAATGAACAAAATGCACGCTGGGCTGTAGGATCCATACTACTCTGTAACTGGGTTTCTTTTCTTACTTCTAAAGTCTCTAGTATCCAGTGATCAGCATGAATGAACAAGGTTCCACTGTACTGCAATGTAAGTACTACTGCATTTCAGTGGGGGACTGGGAAACGGGGGATTCTTCCTAAAAGTGGGGGGCCATGAGACCCCACCCCCTCCATGGCCCCACCCCTGCCCCTCCTCTTCCCCGAGGCCCCGCTCCCGGACAAGCCTGAAGCTGGAGCCGGGGCAGGAAGCCCAGGCCCCTCCACTTGCCTGGGGTGGGGGGGGCAAGAGCAGCCCCTGGCCCTGCCCCCCCAGCCCATGGAAGATGGAGGGTCCACAGCTCCCCACAGCTGCTCTTACCGTGGCCCAGCTGGGGCTCCTTGGCCCCCAAGGTCTCACTCCCAGGCTGGAAGCCAGGGCCAGGTCGGGAAAGAGCCGTGTGGGCAGCTGTGCGGAGCCGCGGACCCTCCACCTGCCCTGGCCGGGGGGGCTCAGGGATCCACAGCTCCCCACAGCTGCCCAGGCTCCTCAGGCCACTCTTACCTGGGCCAGGCTCCAGCTTTTGGCCTGGTTGGGGGGCGAGGCCTTGGGGGAAGAGGAGGGGCGGGGGGGCCAGGCCCATGGTGAAAAGTGGATTGGCCAGGCCTCTCTACCTTCAAAAGTGGGAGGGCCCTGGCCCCTTGGCCCCCTCCTGTTCCGGAGCCCGTCGGGAAATAGGAACTGTGACACAGTGGGACTGTTCTTAATGTTTCCTCTGAATAGTGTGTGGGTGCCTCAGTTTCCCCTGTGCATTTCTTAAGTCTCCAGTGTGCATAAATGGCCGATACTCTGTATCCTGGCAACAAATGGCCAGGGCCCTTCCCCCCTGCAAGGGAATAGCTAAAGGTGAACAAAGAGGTCAGGTGACTTCCTGGGCCGGGAAAGAGACAAAGGCCAGAAAGGAGGGGCTGGAGGGGGTTTCAGTTTGGAACTGGCTGGGGACGGGAAGTGAGGGCAGACGGGTTGTCTGGCTCGCTGGGCCCCAGAATGGACCTGGCTGAGAGGCCCCATTCTCTGTACCTACAAGCTCTATTTTGGACCGTGTTCCTGTCATCGAATAAACCTCTGTTTTACTGGCTGGCTGAGAGTCACGTCTGGCTGCAAAGTGGGGGTGCAGGACCCTGTGGCTTCCCCAGGACCCCGCCTGGGCGGACTCGCTGCGGGAAGCGCACGGAGGGGCAGAGGACGCTGAATGCTCCAAGGAGAGACCCAGGAGGTGAAGCCGTGGGAGCTTCCTGCCCTGGAGACAGTCTGCTCCAAGGGAGAGGAGGCTCCCCAAAGTCCTGCCTGGCTTTGTGGGGAGCAGTTCCAGAGCATCACCCAGGGACTCCGTGCCAGGAACACAAGACCACATATCGTGTTACTGCAGTTTAGACACCAAGAAGGAAAGGGAGGAGGAAAAACTTGTTTGTAGCCAGAAAAGCAACTAACACAAGGTGTAAGTAGTAAAATCAGGGGAGCGATTTTCCCTAACACCTTTGTACCCCTCATTTCCTGTAGCATTTACTGCTACAACCCTGCTCTTCCACCCCCTGGTGGCCAGACTGTGCCCAGCCCCTGCATGGTTCCCACGGGTGCACACGGTGCAAGGTGAACGCCCCCCCTTACACCCACGTGCCAGGGCTGGGGAAGCAGCTGTCAACGTGCACGCAGCCAGCATCACTAGTCACACAAGAGAAACTCTCCACATTCGTTAGCGGATGGCAGAGTGGTCCCATTCCCCCCGCCAGCTGGGGAGCTCGGTGCCTTCCCGAGGAGCTCCTGGAGTTCACACTGGGGTGACATTCCTCCTTTTACCTCCAACCTAGGCCAATGCCCCGAGACACCTTAGACACCAGGGCGTGTAAGTTAGACACCAGGGCGTGTAAGTTAGACACCATCACTGATCTCAGCCTTACCTTGGATGCTCTTCTCCAATAGCGGCAGTGACATCCGCTCTCAGTCCCTGTCCTGGGAGGAAGTTATTTAACACTCGGGTTCTCGGATATCGCTCTCAATGCGTCACAGAAGATACATTTTTAATCATATTTAAATGTTTTCCACCCTCAGGTCCTTCTAAGATTGCACCAGCAAAGGAAGGGCAGCTCACATACAGGTCACCCTGGCTGCTTAAAATCCTTGGGCCAAAGAACAGGGAAACACTGCTTGCAGCACGGCTGGAGACGGTACAAGTAGCTGAAGAGAACATTATCTCACAAGAGCTGCAGGGAGTTAAAACAGGATTCAATGCATTGCCCGCAGCCGTACTCCTGATGGGGCTCCTTGCACACACTGGGCCAAATTCATCCCTGGCGTAACTCTGGTGCCTCCCGGGATTAGAGCCAGGATGAATTTAGGCTATGGCTTGCTAGGAACACAGTGTTTCGATCGCAGGCTTTTCTTGGTAGGGAGATTTCATGTCTAATCATCCATTGGTAGCAAAAGGAGAGACCTGCAGTAAGTGATGAGACTCGATATTCTTCTGGAAAATGCCCCAGTGCTTGTGCTCTTCCAAAACACACTTCCCGCCCCTGGCTTTCCCGTGCTAATGGAAAATAGTTGGCAATTTATGAGGGACATTTTGGTATTTGTGCTAGTTGCTTCCTAGCTAAACCTCAATAAGGAGAATAAAAGTGCAAACAAGTTGATTCACAGGGAGGTGGAGCCATGATCCAACCTGAGGCTGGGAGGGGGCACAGGACACAAGGAAGTGGAGCTGCAATCCACAGGGAGGCTGGAAGAGGAGAATAGGATGGGGAGGCGGAGCTGCAATCCACACTGAGGCTGGGAGGCGGGTATAAGAAGGGGAGGCGGAGCTGCAATCCACACTGAGGCTGGGAGGCGGGTATAAGAAGGGGAGGCGGAGCTGCAATCCACACTGAGGCTGGGAGGCAGGTATAAGAGGCGGAGGCGGAGCTGCAATCCACACTGAGGCTAGGGAAGTAGGACCAAGGGGTAATGCATCAAGGCCAAGCACTGTTGTTCAGAGTCAGACTGAGGGATGGGTTAGCACAGCCTCTATCAAACCTGCATTTCTGACTCCCCCTGCGTGTGGCTACAGATGGGGAACGAAGAGTGAGCGTTACTGCATGATGGAAGAATCTACCCCAGGAAGTGGTGGAGACCCCAGAGTAACATTATTGGGAGTCACCGGATGGCCCTACTGCAGACAGTTGTACAAGTTCTTCTTAACTGACCATCGAGGCAGTTAGATCTTGGAAAAATGCTCTGCAGCTGCACAGGCTGAGCTCAGACCCGCTCCTGCTCAGTGAGACTCTCTGTTCTAACTACTCCTCCTTTATTCAAGGGTAAAGGAACCTGGAAGGGAGTGGTAAGGGAGTGGTCTATCTGGCACCTTCTCCTGGCTCTGCAAAGCGTAAGAAAGTGTCAGTGGAAGCAGGGTGGGAGTTAGTTTAACCTGAAAACGTCTTGCACCTTCTCCCAGTTTCTCACCATGTAATTTGGACTTTTACACATGGGTGGAATGACAAAGTCAGTCTAGGGGGCTGTATTCAGGGAGTTTACCTTATGCACCCTAAGCCTCATCTCTGAATTTGGCCCATGGTTTCAAAACATTACACAGACTCCATGGGTTTTTTAAAGGACAAAACCCTGGGGAATATACTGCAGTAAACCTTCCCCTTTAACACTGATCATTCTGTGGCCATTGAACCAGGGTGGATTTTTTTCAGATGTTATACAGAGAAGAGGAGGCTTCATGTGGTGCCTCTGGAGAGAATTCAAAGCTTGACAGTATAAGAGTGGAGACAACAAGGGTGCAGTCCTCACTGAAGTCAACGGGAGTTCTGCCGCAGAGTTCAGTGGGGTCTGGGTTTCACCTCAAAAGCAAGTGATGCTCAGTTAAGTGAGGTGATCAGCACAGGCGAAACAAAAGCGGTTCACAGCGTGAGGGAGCAATGGTGGTGAGGGCGGCTCACGGGCTACATGTGTTTCGAGGTCTTTCACTGCATGTGAATCCAGAAGTTAACATCTAGATTAAAGCACTGCTGCAAAGAGGGTTATAATTACTGGTAATTTCCCCCAAAGTAAGATAACATGAACTAGTGAATAGCAAAATTTATACCTTCTGTGACTGCGCTAATGCTAATTAAACGCTGCAATTTACTAGCAGTATTGGGCCCTGTTTAATTAGATATAAATGATGATGCTGCAGGCAATAATTAGGGGGCTGTTCAGAGTGGGATGTACCATTTGGTTGGTTGCCAAACGGAATGGCCAAAACCAGCCAATTTGTGCATAAAAACAACAGTATTGAAAGAGGAGAAAGCTCCTATCTCACCACTGACCTACTTCACCTCTGCGCAGCCATTCACTGGGAGCCAAAGCTATAGTTTAGAGGCCAAATAATCCCAACCAGATCAGTTTCGCCAGTAGCAAAAGGGATTTGGACAGTACTTGACTGTTCTACAAGGTATGCAAGCACTGGCGAGCTGCTGGCGTGCAGGAGATGGTGGGGTATCCTCTAGCGTAGTTATTGAGCCCAGTTCCACAGTGCAACTGCGCAGGAGTCATCCCGTATTGACACAAATTCCATCACATTGCAAACTGGAAACTTTTGGATGTCGTGGTAAGCACAGCTGAAAACCAGAACTGTCCAGCAAGTTTCCAGATCTTTCCAGATGTTCCAGACCCAACAGTGATAGCAGAGGCAGCTGTAAGGCCAACTTAACGTAGCCAATGTACCGACACTGGCTAGGACTATAACAGTGTTTAAAAGCAAACTAGATAAATTCATGGCTATTAGCCAGGACAGGTAAGGAATGGTGTCCCTAGCCTCTGTCTGTCAGAGGGTGGAAGATGGATGGCAGGAGAGAGATCACTTGATCATTACCTGTTAGGTCCACTCCCTCTGGGGCACCTGGCATTGGCCACTGTCGGTAGACAGAATACTGGGCTAGATGGACCTTTGGTCTGACCCAGTATGGCCGTTCTTATGTTCTTATGTAATCCTGAACTGCTTCTATCCATTGAGAACCAGAGGTGAAGGTTACTGTGGTCTCTGCAGATTTGTATCTGCTTCTTATGATGGAGATTTTTGTCCAGCCCCAACTCAAAGCCATCAACTCTTCCCATTGGTGGTAGAGCCTGACTGACATTAGGGACTAAAGACAAGAATGTCTGAGTCTCGCAATCAATCAGTCAGGTGACTAGACAGCCTGAGCATTGCAAATCCTCCACTGGGAAACACAGGCTGCATCACCTACAGAGCCCTTGGCACGACGACAAGCCATGTGTAAGGTGTGCCGCGACTCAGCAGCTAAAACCAACAGTCAGAGTCAGAGTCTTTTTCTTCAGGAGCATTATAACAAGAAAGAATAGTAAGTCTGCATTAGCAACCGCCTCCGAGCTGGGGGCTCGGAGTGCGGAGCTGGCCTTCCCATTGGCACTCTCTGCGCCAAGCAGCCAAACTGCAGTCCTTCCCATGAGCACCTGGGCAAGGGGCGGGGGAATCTGGGCTGTAATTAACCCCTTGTTCACATCAGTGGCCCTGCCCTGCATGGTGGAGGGAGGGAGACCTCTAGCATTGAAATGGCAGATTTCCCCTTGCCCTCCATGTCAATGTATTTTAGGTGCCCTGTATACCTCAGAACAGCCTCCCTGCATCGGTGTTCCAGGCCCCATCCACATTCCACCCAGATCCCTCTGAAATCTCCTCTTGCACCAGGCCGATGAACACAGACCCTGATTCACATCGACCCGGTGCCATCACCGCCCTGTCCGACAGGACATAGCCCAAACCTGCTCCACTGGTGCTGTCCTCGAGACTCCCACAACCTGTCCGTGTCTTAGGGCCAGAGTCTGGCCACAGCTACGCTACGGCAGGGCTGCAGGAACGCCATTCAAGTCACTGGTGTTACTCCAGCTTTACAAGGTGTAAATGAGGTCAGACTATGGCCCTAAGACTGCACACTCCTTGGGGAAGGGACCATGTCAATAACGGTGAGCTGGAGAGAGTGAAGCAGGCTATTACCCCAGACTAGTAAATAATGGGAGCGCTTTATCACCCCCTGGGAAAACTCCTGTTGTCCTCTCGCCAGCCATCTCAGCTCCTCACGGAGCCCTCTCCATTCTCAGCCACTTCTTCCTTCCTGGCTGAAGTATTTTTCAAGGACAGCGTCAGAACTGTTTCAGCCCTGGAGAGCTCACCCATCCCCAACTCAGCCAGGGACACATCAGTACGGCAGCCTGTAATCCCCAGTGACACAGTGGGAGCAGCTGGACACCGGGTGACATGCAAGGGCCGCTGTGGCTGCACAGTCCCTGGTACGTGTAAGGTCATTCGGTGACCTCGATGCAGGGTGGCCGCACAGACACTGTGCTGATTCCTCTGCCAGGGACCAGAGAGTTGGATCAGTTTTGCCTTTTCGATAGTTATGCAACAGTTCCTGCTGCGTGCAATTGGATCTGAATCCTTTCCAGCATCATCTGTGTGCCCCCAACACCCGAGTGAAATGGCCCGAGGAGCCAGGACACATCTGCAGCTCTCTGACAGGCTGTCAGGGATGTCACAGCCATGCTTCACTAATGCCTGAAGGTAGCAACCTGAAAAGGAAAAGCTAATTTTTGCTTCTTTATGTTATGAACAACAAAAGCCTGAAAGTTTATCTGTCCATGGGAGGGGGAGGGAATGAAGGAGACGGTGCTGCTTGTGTTTTTATATTATACATTTGTGTTTTGCTTACCCTGATTTTCCTATAAGACTCTATGGTTGACTGGAGAATTAGCAGGGGATGGGCCAGGAGGACGGAGGGCAGACCGTATGCCTGCTCCACTAAACCAATCCTGCACTAGCTTAAGGTGCCACAGGTACAATTTGCCAGTTGTATAAGTTAGAGCAGCTCCAAGGCTGCTCTAGTTCATGCCAGGATTGTGCTGGTGCAGAAGCAGAGACCCATGATCAGTTTCTTGAGCCCCCTCTAGAGGGAAGAACCAAAACCTTTGCTTTTTACACCTTTTTAACTCTCACAGTTGGGAGAAAAGGTCCCCTTGCTGCCTCTTCAAAGGCCAAGGAAACTCCCACTCCATACGCCTGAGAGATCTGCACACAGAGGAGATCAGAGCTGGCATTCCTGGTACTTCTAAAGTAAGAAACATGCAGAAGGAAGTTTTTGGGTTTTTTTTTTAAGCCAGAAAAATTCCCCTTTCAGGCCTTCCTTGACATAAGTGAACAGAACAGGGCACACCCGCCTTGCACCTTTTTCTTTCCTTTGCAGGGGCCTTATGACCGAACACAGGACCAGCCAGCACCGTGCGCTGTGCATTCCTAGGGCTTGATGCACTTCTAGAGTGATGATACTAATAGCTCATCTAACTTACAATGCAGACAACCCCTTGCGATGTGTGTAGTGTTCAAATATAGCATCGCCGCTGCTAATCTTGGTATCCTGGTTTTCACACATTTCGATGCCTCCATAAGGCACATGGGCTGTTTAACTGGGTATTCTTAGACTGAACTGAAATAGAAGGAAACTTAGTGGCCTCAATAACAGGAAGAAAACTATACTTGGTTGATTACTCCACAGGGATCCGAAGCAGACTAGGCAATGGAATTCCTTTCCAACTATTAACTGAGAAATGTAGCTGACTGGCTGAGGCTTGTCTACTTTAGGGGTCTCCACCGGTGTTTTGTAGCTGCACATGTGCAATCCCCCAGGGTAGACGTGCTGCCATGGTGTATCTGCACCAGGACAAAAAAATCTCTATTTTAAAGGCCAAGGTGGATGGAGCTTTGAGGCTCCCCTCATTCATTCCAATGCTCACTGCAACTCCTGTCTCTAATTATGCCATCAGACTGTCAAGAGGGCCACTTTCTCCCTGATTAGACTTGATTATATTGAAGCCATATTTTAAAACCCCGTATTGTTGCCGATTTCAGCTGAATAGCTCTAATGATGCCTTCCATTGAGCCGTTCTGCCCCGATGCCAGGCCAGCGCTCCAGCAGCCTGCATACTGTCTTGCTGATAGTATCGGTGCATATCCATTTCCGGCCCTTAGCTGGGCTCTCCTGGGCTTGTTCATCCACACATGATTCACATACAAGCGCACACGGGATAATGACGTGCTCGACAAGCTGTGATTGTTTCAAACGAAGGGGATGGGGCTTACAATGACAGTAAGTGGCTCGGCTCCTCCACAGTCAGCAGTCACAGGGGGACACGGGCTGATTGCAGGAGAGACAGAGCCGCAGGCACTGGTCCCTTCTGCTCATCATTTGCCTGAAGACTTGAGAGAGAACCTCCCCCATTATGAGCAGCGCCGATCGCTGATGCCTCTGGCAATTCCAAAGCACCGAGTGTGTGGAACCAGACCAGCTATGCCGCTGAGCGACCTGTTGCTACAAGAGACTCGCTCAGTCGACCTGAGAGATGAATGTGACCCTGGCTCTTACCATGAATTCACTTCTATGAACTTATGGTTGTATATTGGGTCTGTCCACTTTGGGGCTTATTCTCCCTGTGGACTGCAGTGGGAGCTGGAGGAGCTAACAGCTCACAGGACAGGCCCAACACCCTGCAGACCTGCGCTGTACCATCTCACACACACACAGCTGCACAGCTAGCGAGATATTATGGGTTTAGTGAGAAATCCAGGGGTTGAATGAGTGAAATGTGAGCATTTCATGCCTTGCTTCTGGAGCCTGGAGAGGAACACCAGCATTAGGGGCTCAGATAGCATGGTGATGGGTGCTCATATAGGAACACCCAATAGACAGACAGACATTACATAGTTAGACAATGCCATGTCCATGCCAAGAGCATCAGCTCTACTAAAGTGCTTTAAACTGAGAGCTCCCCTGGCTTGGCACAAACTGAAGACACTTGCCTGTAACTGGAGGCTCTTCGAGATGTTTGGTCCCTATCTGTATCCCACACATGTGCACCCCATGCCTGAGTCCGGAGATTTTTTTTGTAAGCAGTGTCCACTGGTTCAGACATGTGGAATTGTTCTCCTCGTGCTCTGAACCAAGGGTCTGAGGGGCTATGCAGCCCGGCACCTCTCCAGTTCCTTCTCCCTGGGCGGTTAAGCTGTTTGGCACCCTTGCTCAGGGTGTTGCTTTGGGGCATTGCAGCCTGGATCTTTCAGTGGCTACATACACCACCGCAGAAATGGGCAGCGCGTGAGAGAATAGAAACTCTCTCCCCTTAGATGGAACGCAGTAGCATTTCTCCGGGAGCAAAAACTGTTCTAGCTGGATGATGGATCCATGATGACCTTGTTGATTGGGAGGGCTACCAACTGGGACCCGAGGGTTACAAGATGTCCAGTAATCTATGTTGTGGCTTCTGAACCTCTTCAAGCCACCCTTTGTAGGAGCTCCTGATATTGCCTGTAGTCGTCAGGTGGAGATGACAAAGTTGCTCTGGGAACCATAAGAACTGTCACACCCAGTTCAGCTTTGTCTTCCACATATGCCAATGGGTCCGGTCGTTTTTCACCAGGTGTTCATCGCCCATGGAAAATGGGGTGGGGGGGGAGGGAGGAGAAAATACAATGATTGCACACTGGGACTCTGGACATAATACCAGCTCCCTTGGGAGGATTTCCCCAGGGCAGGAAAAACTGGCTAAGTACACTAGTACGTAAGAGGAAAAGTGCACGCCAGGTCCCAGAGCTGAGAGGCTTTAGGATGCATCTTTGAAACTTGGCCTATCACGTGGGGTTCAGGTTACATGCATGTAAAAAGGGAGGTTGGAATATGCAGAGTGGGGGAGACTGGTCAGAAACAGCAAATCACATCTAATGAGCAAAACTCAGACTTCAGGCATGTGCACCCAGCTTGCAGTGACGTCTTCCCAGGCACCTCTGCAGCATCTGAGGTCTTGTCATCTCCAAGCCTCTCACACATCCGAGAGCGTGTGACCCGCAGCGTTCTGGTCCCTGAACATTTGAGAGCAGTGGTTAACATGGGTCTATGTGTATGCACACAGCGGTGTCACATGGAGCAGTCTGCACAACCTGCACCCCGCTGATGACTGATCACTGGCACTGAGAAATCCCAGGATGCCATTGGAAAGGTTCAGAGCAGAAAGGGGGATACACAGGCCATATGCCCCAGCAGCTCCTCTTCTCACCTTGTCTGCTCTGATAACAGCCAAGGGACAAGCTCTCTGGGCTGAGCCTGAGTGAGAGGTGCTGTGAAGATAAGTGGCTAACACCTGCCACCCTGGATGCAAGGCTAGTCAGGCTGTATTTCCAATTAACTCACACATCTAAACATCACAATTCTTGCAATTAGCAGAACATGGCACAATACCTGCAATTATCCTCCCCACACACAGGAAATGTCAACCCTTCCCCTTAGCCAGGATTGGGGAAACTGAAGTGGAAGGTCAGAGAGAGCGAGAGAGAAACATGCTGATTAACGCAGTGAGAAATGGCCTGGCACGAGAGAACGGGTGACAAAGAGATCAGAACTCCGAGCTCCTGGTAACATGGGACAGAACAGGCTGCATGGAATCTTCCTGAGATGATGTCACGGGAAATGTTTGCCCTGTAGCACCCCCAAGACCTAGCGTGGTGCTGCAGGCACCCCCTGCCTCAGTTTCTCTTCTCTGAGGGCTCCTTAAGAACTCACATAATACAAAGGGGAGTAAGACAAAACTCTCTTGCTGGGGTTCTACTTCATTACATCCAAGTAAACTTGAAATGAAGTCTTCTTCCTTGGCGTACAGGCTGCACTGCCCTCCTCCTTGGGCCCATGGTTCTCGGTCCTGGCCTCTCTGGCCTGCAGCCTCTTCTAAGCTCAGGGGTTGCCCAGTCCTCCTCCTTGGGGCTGTGGACTCCAGGAGCTCCTTTCCCTTAGGAGAACATTTCTCTGTGAGAACCTCCTTGCAACTGAACCCTGATGGCCTTTTATCATGCCTACGTCCCCTTAAATTAGCTTGTCATGGGTAGCCTGGACCCAGACTCCCCTTAAAGGGACCAGCAATCTTGTGAGAA
The DNA here is from genome assembly GCF_020497125.1 of Mauremys mutica. Lineage (NCBI taxonomy): Eukaryota > Metazoa > Chordata > Testudines > Geoemydidae > Mauremys > Mauremys mutica. The sequence goes on from NC_059087.1 coordinate 29,995,523, forward strand.
GATGCCATCCAAGATATGTAAGGTTTCCTCAGCCTTTTGGCAGCCAAAGGGTATAAATGCAACAGCTAACACTCCCCCGCGCCTCCTTTAACCCCCAAGGACCAAGGGAAGGGGAAGAGCCCTTGTTAACTGGCATCTTTTCCCGTTACAACTTACCAACAAATCAGTCTGTTCTGCAGCTCACCCAGAACACATGTGCACATCCTCTCTGCTCTGACGCTCATCCTGTTTATTTAGCCAAGAGAGACCTTGCTGCTCAGTATGTTCCCAGCCCTTCCCCTGTGTGAGATCAATATGGTCTGCAAAACTCTTGGCAGATACAGGTCAGCTAGTGCAGAAGGGCCTCAAAGTGTCCATGAAATGAATGGCCTTGTGATAGCTGTTCTGCCACGAGCAGAGCCAGGAGGGATAGCTCAGTGGTTTGAGCATTGGCCTGCTAAACCCAGGGTTGTGAGTTCAATCCTTGAGGGGGCCATTTAGGGATCTGAGGCAAAAAAATCTGTCTGGGGATTAGAATCCTAGATTATTAGGGTTGGAAGGGACCTCAGAAGGTCATCTTGTCCAAACCCCTGCTCAATGCAGGACCAATCCCCAAATGGCTCCCTCAAGGATTGAGCTCACAACCCTGGATTTAGCAGGCCAATGCTCAAACCACTGAGCTATCCCTCCCCCCTAAAGTCCTGCTTTGAGCAGGGGGTTGGACTAGATGACCTCCTGAGATCCCTTCCAACCCTGAGAGTTGGATACAGCAAGACTATGTTGCCTCTCCAGATTGCTGCTGCATTTCCATAAGGCACTGTCTCCCGTTTGCCTGACCTGTTGTGGTTCTTCCCCTACACTGCCTTGTGCCACGAGATGCTGCTCCACCTGCCTCCAGCCTTTGTTTCTAACCAATCATGGCAGAAGCAGGGGAAGGCGCTGGTGACGGCCACTCAGTTTTCTGTCTTTGTCATCCACGTCCAGGACTAATCTGTGTCTTCATCATGTCATAGCATTTACATCACTGAGCTGTGACAGTGACATTGCATCGCACCATGACAGGATGACATTGGGGGAGCCAAGAGTGCAACCCCAAGACTTGCAATGCCAGCAGTCTCTGCATGCCAGACTGGGAACAGCCCTGTCAAACAGGGGATGAGTGGTGACCCCCTACCAACAGCCATGCGCTGGACAACATGTGTGAGCAGCATGGGCTGCACTCAGGATGCTACACTTAGGGGCTGCCTGTCACCCCCTCCGGTCCCCCCCACCCCCAATAGACTGCACTTTGGCCAGTCATGCTTAAAAGAAACTCAGATGCACAAAGCTTCCCCAGCACCAACACGTCTATGCCTTTCAAGAGACTCCGTCCCTGGCTTCTCTGCATCACCTCGTCTCTGTGAGCCTTTCATCACACGGAGCATTTGGCAGAGTTCCCCGTACAGCAGCAAGGGTTCCATGTGAGCCGAGGGTTACAGTGGGACATGGCCATTCAGGCATTTCTTATTGAATAGTTGCAGGCCTGTTAAACCCATGGGACTTGGCAGCACAGAAGAGGCTGCTGCCCCAAGCTGTAGGAATTTACGTGACCTACTTGGGTTTTCTCCTCCCTTTAACTATTTTTCCCATATAGTGCATGGTAATTTCTCATCTCGCAGCTGGGAACAGTAGGCCTGAGTCTCTGGTCACTTACACCGGGTTTTACACTATGGTAGCTCCACTGACTTCAGTGAATTTACTCCTGATTTGTACCAGTGAAAGCGAATGGAGAATGAGTCCCAGCCTCTCTACTGCAGCTGAGCCCACTTGCTGCAAAAGTATCGAACAAGGTAGCAGCCCTCCCACAGGACGTGTATTTCATACTGTGAAAAAGGAATGGGGCAGATTCTCATCAAGCACAAATCCAGGAAGGTCTAAAGAAAAAAAGAAGCAGAGAACAATCCTGAGCAGAACAAGGAATGAGTCTGCTGCTTCCTTTCCTTCTTATAAATGTATCAAGCAGAAGCCTGTGGATTCATGTTCTGACGGATAAACCCCCTTGCTGGGGTAGTGAAGGGGTCTGCTGTAGACCAACAAATCAGACAATGGAAAGATGAGCAGCTCCTTAAACATCTCTTTATAATTTGCAGAAAGAAGAGCTGTCGTATCATGGAGGATTTCAACCTGGGGGATATGTGCTGGAAGGCTCAGGCTGCCACTGGTAAAATATTCTTGGAGTTTTAAAAAATTATAACTGAGAACTTTGTATCACAAAAAGTATTATAATCAGCTTGGGGTAATTCTATATTAGACCTCATTCTGATGGATACAGTCACTGAACTAAAAACTGGTGGTTGCCCAAGTGTAAGTGATTGTCATCTAATTTAATGTGCTATGTGCAACCAGACTATTGTCCTGACCAGCAGTATATAGGCTTGGCTTCGCACTTTAAGAGGACCAATTCCCCCAAAAAATCACAGTTCTGCAATAATGAAATAAGGTTTCTATGGTTAAGGAGTGGAAATGAAAGTAGCAATTAAAAACAAAACCATAATATATAACAAATGAAAAAAAGGGAAGTTGATAGCAATGAGTACAAACAGGAAATGGATAAGAGAAGTCAAAGGTATCAGTGAAAAACCTATGGACAGTAGAATTAAGGACAACAGGAAGGAATTCTTAAAACAGATCAGTAACAAACAAAATCCTAGCAACAGATTAGGTCCAGTAATGGATAACAATGGTAAAATTGTCAATCACAATGCAGAAAGGCAGAAGTATTCAGTAAATATTTCTGTTCTGTATTTGGAAAGAGACAGGATGATGATGTATTCACAGTGATAATACAGTGATGTAACAGTAACACAGTGATGATTAAATACCTTCTATTCCATTAGTAACTCGGGAGGATGTTAAACAGCAACTACTGCATTTCTAAATCTGCATGGCCATATATCTTTTACCCAAGAGGATTAAAAAGCTGGCTGAGGAGTTCTCCGAGCCATTAATGTTGATTTTTAACAAAGTTTAGACACTAGGGAAGATTCAGAGGACTGGAAAAAAGTTAATATTTTGCCAATTAGTAAAGAGGGTAAATGAGATGACCCAGGACACTATAGGTTGGTTAGCCTGACATCAATCCTGGGAAAAATCATGAAAGACTAACAGAGGACTTAACCAGTAAAGAATTCAAGGATGGTAGCATGATTAATGCCAGTCAACATGGTTTTATGGAAAATTGATTTTGTCAAACAAATGTGAATCCTTTTTGTGGGACTACAAATGTGGTTGATAAAGAATAACTGTGTTGACATAATAGACTTGGGCTTTTGAAGGCATTGGACTTAGAGCCGCATGATACTCAGATACAAAATATTCGCACTATACAAAATCAATGTAGCCAATATTAAATGGATTAAAATTGGCTAACCGATGGATCTCAAAAGGTAATTGTAAATTGTCACGCAATGGGGATGTTTCTAGTGGGGTTGGGCAGGGATCAGTTCTTGGTTAAATGCTATTCAATATCTTTATCAATGATCTGAAAGAAAATATAAAATCATTGCTAGAAAAATGTGAAGATGGCACAAAAATAGATGGAGTGGTAACTAATTAAAAGACCAGGTTACAGAGGCTGGCCTATGGCACTTGATACATCTAGGAACAAAGAAAGCAGATCCCTCATACAGGATGGGAGATGGTATCTTGGAATGCAATGACATTGAAAAGATTGGCAGATAACCAACTGATCATGAGCTCCCAATGTGATGCTTTAGCTAAGGCAGGGGGAGGGAGGAGGGAACGGGACATGATCCTTGAATGTGCAAGCAGGGGAATATCAAACAGGAGTAGAAAGGTGGTATTTCTGAATACAGCATTAGTGAGATCATTGCTGGATACCGTGTCCTGTTCTGGTGTCCACATATTAAAAAAAAAATTAATAATTCAGAGAAGAGGCACACGAATAATTGGAGGTCTGGAAAATGTGTGTCTTACAATGAGAGACATAAGAAGCTGAATCTATTTCATGTATCTAAGAGAAAGTAAAGAAGTGATGTTTGAACCTGGTTTACTATTTCAGGAAGAAATTTCCCCTAGTAGACGGCTCTTTAATCTAGCAGACAAAGGCACAGCGAGATCCAATGCCTGGAAACTAAAGCTAGATAAATTTAGACTAGAAATAAGGCAATTTTTTTCTTGAATGGTGATGGAAACTAACCATTGGAACAACTTACCTGGGGACGTGGTGGATACTCCGTCTCTTGAAGTCTTTAAATCAAGCCTGGAGGTCTTTCTAAAAGAGATGCCACAGCCCAAACAGAAGTTATGGGCTTGATGCAGGCATCATTTGGGGAAATTCTCCAACTTGTGTAAGCAAGACATCAGATGAGATGATCATAATGGCCTCTACTGTGAATCCTATTCGGGCCAGAAACATCTGAGGCTTGAAGTGATCGTCCAGACAGTAGCTACTGTTTCACACCCTCTTGATGAGCTCCGCTCCCAAAGCCACACTGCACCAGTCTCTCACATCAGATGCCATGTAGAACTGTGCACAAGATTAATAATTAGGAAAAACGTCTGGCCTGCATTATGATGGATCAGCGTATCCACAAATCACAGATCATCAGTGCCACGAGACTGAGCCTAAACAGTTTCTAAGCACTGCACAGTCTAAACCAGGCTCTGTCAACACCTCTTGTCACAGGAGCCACCATGTGACTTTGGCTACCATGTATAATCATGTATCAGTCTATGCTGCTTAGACATGGGTCACTACTTCTGTATGTATTTCACGGTGTAAGTACAGGGACAGGCAGTTGTAACGGGAGTTGGTTTATGGATGAGTTAATACAGGAAACTGCACAGATGCTGCTAGCTGGTTTACTTCTGAGCAACTGAAAACTGCGGCTGCGGCCCTGCACGCCCAGGAGAAGCCCAAATACTAAGGGCAGGTGAAACAGATCGGAACGTCTCCCCACAGTCACAGCGAACCACTCCTGAGGTGAGGAAGGGTTTGAGGAAGGCAGTGGCAGTAGCAGGATGTGTGACAGAGGCTATCTTGGAACAGGAGGAACGGAGATCCTGTGGGAAAGGCTCCCTTGACTCAGCTGGAAGTGGAAGCACCAAGGTACTGAGGGAAGCTTACGCGACCCATGCAGAAGCAGAAGGTACCATAAAGCTCAGTGACAGCCCCATGAGGTGAGACTTCAGCCTGATTTCCACACCAAACAGTTCTGGATAAAGGCAGAGCAAGCGTCTGGACTTTCGGAAGCCAATCTAGACAGCCGGATCCTTTCTTTGAGCCACCAAGCGAGAGACCCTTTTTCTGACGACAAGGGCTATGTGTAATCTCATATCAATTTAGTGCAGCATTAATTATATATTATATTTTGTCTGCACCTCAGTTTTAAAACCTCACTTTAGAGTTTTATCATTTGGCCTTAAAAGTCTTTTCTGCCTTAGAATTTGGCACATGGTCTGTCAGCCCAAGAGCACTGACTCGTTAACTAAATCACTAGCATGTAAGCAGCACAGATGCCTCTGCTGCCATGTGGGAGACCTGGGGTTGACTCTCAATACAATTTTTCACACCTATTAAGATCAAATATTAATGAAAGACTCTAAAGTGTCGGATGAGGTCCTGGTCTATGAAGAGGGTGCCTAGGCACTATCAGAATACAAACAATTATAGTTTTATAAGACAGTGGTTAGAACAGCAGACTGAGAGTCAGGATTCTGGATTCTATCACTGGCTCTGACACTGAATGCACTGTATGACCCAGCGCAAGCCACTTAGTACCTTTAGGTCTCAGTTTCACCTGTAAGATGGGACCAGTGATACTTACCTACCTGTGCCTTTCTATAATGAATTTCATCTAAGGATTTCAAAGGTCTTTACAACAAAGTACTAAGGAATTAATTATAATCATTAAATTAGACTGTTATAAAGACTGGTCACAGCCAGAAAACCGGAGGGGTGCATGACAATTCCCCGCCAAAGAGCATGCTCCATTTCATGCAAACTCGGTGCAACTGTTGGGCTCCTGAGAAGGTGCCTATGCAGCACTTTGACTGGGCCAAGTTTTGGTACCCTACTGTAATGAGTAAGAAAGAAATGCATGTAGCTCTCCAGAGAAGAGCCAAAGGCCTGGGCCTTTCTTCTGTTACTGGGGCTTGATCCACCCTGGTGAAGCCAACGGACAGACCTACATGGAATTGGATTAGACCTTGAATGCACCGATACCGTGTGAACGAGCCCGAGTTCCATCTGGGCTCCTTTCTGAAGGTCTGTACTGGTCTCCTCTTACACACACGAGCAACAAGTTAAATAAACCCTAAAACTGTGTCTTTTATCACCAAACCTTCCATGCTCCATGCAACCTAACTTTACATATAATGGTCAAAAGAAAACTGGAGATATAGGGGGCTGTGGGGGTGTTTGGGGTTTTTAAAATTCCATTTCTTTTATACTGGCCTGAAAGCCCTGGGGATGAAAATCTGCATCCTCCAATGAACAGGTGTCAATGACCGCACACTGTCCCCACGCCCAGGGCTCCAAAGCCATGAAGTGTTTAGTACAGGGAGCAGTTCTGTAAGGGGAAGCAGCAGATGTGATGAAACACTCACTTTACGGGATACAAAATATAAAGAGAAACTGCAATTGTATTTATTTATTCACAGAAGGTGCTCCAAAGACTTCTGCCAATAGCAACTGATCCCTACAATTGGCCCAAGATCCACTGCTCCCAAAAGAACCCGTTTTAAAGGGAGCACCCTGAGAATTTGGGGTCTGGAGGTAGCAACCCTCCTAGATCCACCCTGGAGCTGGTCACACTTCTTTTTTTGTCTAAATATTTTTAGGTGGAAAAAAAGTGGCTTTTTGACCAAAATGAAAATTTCTGCAGAAAATATTCATTTAGGCAGAAATTTTCTCGGTTTTCAACTGAAACCCAACAGTTCCTTGGAAAACTTTCCAGTTTTCAGTAAAAGTTTTTCAGGTTTTGGTTTCAGTTTTTCAGGGACAGACTGGAAGATGTTTGTGGGAAATTTATACAACGGAAGTTGTTTTTTTTTAATTTTTGACAAAAAATATTTTGCTTTTTCCTCCGAGTTCTAGTCCAGCTATTGCTCACCCCAGGAGAGATGGCACCAGGGTGGCGTTGATGGGAACATTTTGGGGGGTGAAAAAGTAAACATCTTTGCCGAGATGAGGCTTTTGGCTCAACTGTTCCCTCCCAGACAGAAATGGGAAGGGCACCTTCCATGCAGGTATCTCCCCCTGCCTGTGATAAAAGAGCAGGGGGTTCAACACCCACAGCAACATGGCCTTGTCCTGGAGAAGGCTCTCCTGAGGGCTGGAGAAGCACATGTGGGAAGGGAGGGAGCTGGGAAGACTGATGCATTCTGCACCTCGCCCACAGCCCCAGGACAATCTCTTCAGAAGGTAACAGCCTGGGACTATAGCCCCTCTCCCACGGAGCCCTCTCTGTGCTGTAGAACCCGTTAGGGGGTGCTGGGGCAGCAGCCAGCTAGTGGAGCCCTGTCACCACAGCTCTGGCATGCAGTCATGCTGCTAGGGTAGTGATGGAGAGCCACTGGGGCCCAGGTCCTCCAGGGGAATTTGAGACCACCGGATTCTGTGAACCCAAGAGCAAACACCCCAACCTCACCCCAGTGGAACAGTCTTGGGAAACGCCTTCCCAATCCAGTATTATTTAAGACACAGCTGGGTTTCAGTAAATATCCTACCATTCCAGTAACACAGTCGCAGCTTGTACTTCCAACAACCCCATCACCCTGAGATAGCGAGTGAGAGGGAGACAAAGAAGTCATTTGGGATCGGCCAGGCATACCACACATAATGGTCTGACATAGGAAAATGTCTATAGTAATGTGACTGCCCTGGATTCTGCCAAAAGCATTCTTTTTCCATCAGAGGACAGACACACTCATCCAGGACAGTGATCACCATCTTAAATTGCCAGGTGAAATACCATCACAATCCTACTGAAAGCTACTCTACCGTTACAATCTGCCAAGGAGACTCCATAGACACACCAGAACGTATTACTAGCTGAAGTATTTAATGCAGAAACCCATTATTCACCGGAACACATGAAAGGAAAGTGTCATCCCCCTTGATTCAGGGTTTATGTTCCAACAAGGCAATGTGTTGTATGCAGTTACTGTAAGAAGATTTTCTTAACCAGTCTAAGCCCAGTGGGATCAGGTAAGAGATTGTCTGTCCTGCTGTATGGAAAAGGCTAGCGACAAGGCTAGGACAGGTCATAATGAAGGCTGGCTAGGACTTTTGATACACACACACACAGTATTTAAGTGTGTGTATAGTCACACACACACACACACACACACACACACACCGGGCGCGGGAGTACGTGCCTATATTCCCAGCTGAGGCTGATGGATCGCTCAGGGGGTCTGGGCTGTGGTGCACTGTGCCGATCGGGTGTCTGGTGCCACTGACAGCCTGGCCAGTGGATGGCTGAAGGACTGGCTAGAACAACACAAATGACGTGTTGTGATCGGCGCTCTCTCTGTGAGGGCTGATGGACCGATCGCTCAAGGTGATATACACACACATATATAAATAATATATATATAACATTTTACATATATACAATTAAATCCCTGTGTGCACTGCATTGCATGCTGGGAATGACTCTTGCAGCGAGGCTCTGTGGCTGCTGTCCCCCGCCGATGCTGCAATCCATATTTCATTGTATTTGTAATAGGTAGGAGAAGATGGATGGATGGACATTTCCGCAGCAGGGTGGGAGTCACAGGGAAACAGCACAAAGGCAAACCCTGAGGCTATTTTACTTTAATTTATACATTACAGAAAGGTCCTCGTATGCAGTGTCGGTGCAGCTGTGTTGGTCCCAGGATATCAGGGCAGGTCTACACACAAAATGCTGCAGCTGCACCATTTGCAGTGCTTCCATGAAGACACTACCTACGCCTAAGGGATGGCTTCCCCCGTCGGAGTAGTTAACCCACCTCCCCGAGAGACAGTAGCTATGTCCACAGGAGAATTCTCCGGTGTCCGGTCGACTTAGCGCTGTCTACAGATGAGGTTAGGTTGATATAAGTAGATCCTGCAAATCCGCAGATATCAGCAGACCATTTCTGCGGCTCGCATGCGGATACAAGTTTTGTATCTGCGCAGGGCTCTAGAAATAACGGTGTCGCTCAGGGGTGTGGGTTTTCCCACCCCTGAGCGACGCAGTTAGACCGATGTACGTTTCTAGTCCAGACCTGGCCTTAGAGAAACAATATCTTGGATTGGACCAACTCCTGTTGGTGAGAGAGATGAGCTTTCGAGCTCACACAGAGCTCTTCTCCAGGGCTGGGAAAGGTGCTCTGAGTGAGTGTCACAGCTAAATACAGGGTGGATCAGACTGTTTAGCATAAGCAGGTAACACATATTAAAGGACCATTCCAGGTGAGTGGCCTGTTAACACCCCTCCAGTCACTGAGGGGGGGGAGGGAGAAGGTGGGGAAGGCAGCTGGGGCTGCTATTGGTTACACTTTGTTGTAATAAGCCATAAATCCAGTGGCTCTATTTAGCCCATGATGTTAAGTGTCTAGCAAAGTCATGAATTTAGGCTCCCAGATGCCATTTTTGGAACGTGCTGTGCGGGTTTCCTTTGCGAATGAGGACTGAGAGCTCAGATATGGAGGGATCACTTTGTGAAGAGTGGGGCTTGTGTACACCCTCACATCAGCTGTGCCACTTCAGCATGGACACTACCTCTGCTGACGGGTGGGGTTCTCCCGCTGGCATAGGGAATCCACCTCCCCAAGAGGCGGTCGCTAGGTCAATGGGAGAATTCTTCTGTCGGCCTAGGTCTGTCTACACCAGGGGTTAGGTCGGCTTAACACCACCACCCAGGGAGTGGGTTTTTCACAGCCCAACCAACACTGTTAAAATGACCTAATTTTTCTAATGTAGCCCAGGCCTGTGGGTGAACACTTTCCACAAAATGATCCCTCTATATCTGATCTCTCAGCCTCCGTTTCAAAGGAAACCTGCGCAGCATCTTCCAGAGATGAGCCTGAGAGCTTAAATTCATAACTCTGCTAGACACTAAAAATAATGGACTGAACAGACACTGGATCTGTGGCTCATTACAATGATTTGCAACCCAGTAATCACCTTCCCCCCCACCTCTTCCTTTCCCCTCTGTGACTGGAGGGGTGTTAAGGGACCACTTCACCTTGAACGGTCCCTTGAAATATATGTTCTATACTTATGCTAAATAACCTGTTCCACCCTGTATTTAGCTGTGACACTGAATACGTTTCCCAGCCCTGGAGAAGAGCTCTGTGTAAGTTAGATAGCTCGTCTCTCTCACCAACAGAAGTTGGCCCAATACAAAAAATGTCCTTGGCGTTCTCTTTAATGTGGCTGTGCATTTTTCTCCCACTCATGCGCCACAGGAATCAGATGGTTTTTCTGTTTAAATGTGGAGTTGATTCTATTTGTGTGTGTGTGTGTGTTACATAACACACAACAGCTTGTGTGTGCGTGAACGCCTCTTTATGTACATATATCATTATATAACACAACTATAAAAATAGTGCAGAGCCACACAAAAGAAAAATATAAAAAATAGGACAACCTGATGCTGGGAGTGAGCATCTCCTTTGTCACGTCAGTAATTCACTGTAACATCCCGTCATGCATAACATTTGATTTTACACAATCTAATTACACCTTCAAGTCCATGCAGCATCACATTTCACTTCCTCTACCTTTATCAAAAAGGAAATTAAAGAAACTATTTAACTTAATGCAAAGTTATACTTGAGATTTTACAGAATGGGAGGAACTGTTTCTGTGTGCTGCACTGTAGCTGTGAAATGGATTTGGTGGACTTAGTTCAGTTCCCAGGGGACAAATTTTCATGCCACTAAAAACAGCCTCAGAGTTTGCACGCTGAAAGGAAATGCTGAATTTAACACTCTCACAGTTGTCAGTGTTTGGGGGTTTTTTAAATCAGAAAGGTAAACCTTAAAATTGGGATTTTCAAATCTGGGATTTTCGAAGGAGAAATGGAAATCAGAGGCTAAACTCCCACTGAATTTCAATGGGATTTTGGTGCCTAACCTCCGATAACTCCAGGCTCAATCAAAATGCTAACAACTAAAACTGACCACAACACAATCTGTCTGTCCAACGTGTAACAGAATGAGACCCCAATTCCACTGGGACCATTTGGCATCACTGCAATGCAAATAATAACTAATAAAAACAGCTGTTAGTGCCACAGCCACTGCACCAGAGAAGTCTTTCTCAAAAGCCCACCAGGAAGGTCGCCCTTTCATTGGAGATGCACATTCAGAGAACTATATTTTTCTTACAAGCTCATGATTGGCAGGTTTTCTAACTGGGCCCTTGGTTGGTAGCAACTAGCAAGCCAACCCATGAAAAAAAAACTGATTGGGTTGAAAGTGGCTGTGAATATAATTTCCCTAAATGGTACCTGTAAATGTGACTGTGCTCAGTTGGAAGGCAGCTACTTACAGTTTAAACATAAGTCAGTGAACCACTGCAAAGCCCCGAGAGACAGGATTCTCCAGCGTGCCTTTCCCACCGTAACCACCCTAAGCCATAGGCATGGAGTTGTATGTATTATCTAAGGCTCCAACCTTGCAAATTGTTCTGCTTTGACAGACTGCTGTGCCCACCAGGAGCTTTGCTCCAGTCAAAAGGGCTGTGTAGGATCCCAGAGAAAACCAAACAACTCTAAATAAAACAAACAACAGACCGAACTTCGAGCAGTTGCCACTGCCTCCAACATCTGAATACAACACCGAGTGCGGTCCTCAGGACCTGACCCAGAAACAACAACAAAATCCTTCCTAAGTGCGGCAAGGGAGAGTTTCAGCCCCAAACTGGTGCTGATCAGCACATTGCTTCATAGAATCAGTAACCGTATAAACCAGATAAACCAGAGTTCTCGGTGAATTCTTGCTGAGCATTTAGAAAGCCATTACTGCAGTAGGTTCAGCCTGCTTTAAAGAGCAGGTGCCTAGAATTCAGGAGCTTTTCATACAGTTTGCCAGCAATCAGTTCTCTTCATTATTCAGAGAGAAGGGTTTCTGGAGGAACATTTCTGAACCTCACAGGAAGTGAACTGCATGAACTGACAAGGCAAGTTACCCTGCAAAAAAGTGAAACCTCCATATTTGATCTCACTGCAATTTCAATTACAACGAAAACCAACTGTTTTTACAAGTCAATACGCAGAAGCTCATCTCTCACAGCAGCTAATTTACCCACAATGAACAAACACCCCAAATAACTATTTCCTATTATTAAAAATACTCACAATGCTAAAGAATAAAAAATAATGGAGTTTAACCCCTTCAGCACTAGAACCAGATAGAAACACAGGGTGCCTGGGGGGGATCTCTATGACCTTCCTGACTTAACACAACTCATCCAAGTGAAAGTGCCATGCACTGGATAAAGCTGAAAACAGAGATGAGAATGGATGCAGCACGCAGTTCCCAATTGCCCCTTTTAGGCAATTTACAAGCCAGCTCTCTGCTCCGAGAGAACATGCAGTACCACCATGCAGCGCGGAAGATGGGTTAAGATCGGTTGCTTTCCCACATTTTTCTCTCTGACTTATTACATTTCTGCTTCTGTATGAAGTTAAATACAAAGACATCTCAGGAAGACCCCTGTCTAGCTGCTACAAACCCTCCATCACCCCAAAGCACACTGCAAGCCACTCCAAACACAGAAACCGTGGTGCGTGACATTTTAAAAATCCATGCCTCCTGCTGATGGAATGCACACTGGACTGAATTGATCATGCAGTAAAAACACCAGCAATAGAACAAGGGCTGATTAGATGAACAGAGGGCCTCCATGAGGAAGCCGGGAAGGCCACTAACCCTTCTTAAATTTATTCAGACAGCCGGAGTTGCAGAAGGAACGAACGGATCCTGTCTCCCAGCAGCCCCTACCCTTCATCCCCACAGCTGGAAGGATCACTCTCGCGGATGCTAGGCTCTACATTACTATTAGCCAGCCTTGGGATGGATAAAAAATGTCCTTATTCAGCAATCAGCTTGAATGCTGCATCGCTGCACTTACAGTTCCACATTTCACATGCTAAATTCTCGCCCCATGCTGCTACCAGTGCACTACACCATGGAACTCACAGCAACCATCAAACCACCTTATAACCAGAATGCACCACTGCTTACTTCAATGCATAAGGCAATGCTTAACTCCGTCAGTGCTGGACAGATGGAGCATCTGTCAGGGAGCAAGGAAAAAACAACCCTGGGCACGACCCCGTGGATGGTTTTGCTGAAGCTGTCTCTAATGCAATGCAGAACATGCTTTAGGACATTCGTCCTGAGAACTGAATGTGAAGGGATAACACTTCTGGGAGGATAAGGTTATTTGGAAACAGGCTTGCCCCTTTAAATACTGCTGCAAGTTATTTTAGGACACTTGCCTATAATATGCATCAGAAGACTTTTTTTAAGGAACTTGAATAAGGGTTTTCCACAGGCAACACTTTAAATCAGCCCAACAGCTTAGCCAGGAAACCCCAAGCATTTCTATTAACAATCACACGCCCCCATGATTTATCACCCCTGTATTTTATGTGACATTTGGATTTTCCCGAGCCTTAACGTTTTCTCGGTTGGGGGCGGGGGAAGGGGTTGGGAAGAACTGACAGGGCTAGGAGGAAATGCTGCATAAATCACAACTCTGCACTGTTAGCTGCTGCAGCAAGCTCATTACTGTAGGCCAGTCAGCAAACTGAACAGCTGGCTGGTGAGCAATGATTTAGGGAACCGGAGATGGAACTGCTGGCCAATATTTACAAGGATTATGATGTTACTCTTGCTATTCTTTGCCATTTTCAGCGAGATTTCCAAGGTTTCAGAACAACGAAGCAAAGATCCGAATTTCATCTTTTAAATTGCATCTTCCTGAGATTACAGACATCTAGAGTATATACATTTTTCAAGATATCCTAGATGGAAACTGAATGCAGCTCTAGATGGTGTAAAAAACACCTCACCTGTTCACTTTTATTTTTTGGCAAAAACATATGGCAGTTTTTGCAGGTGCAAAACTAATTTCCTATGAACAGCGATTTCAATGGGAAAAAACCTATTGAAAAATTCTCTATTTTGTTCTCTACCGCAACAAAATTTCACAATGAGATTCTACCCAAAATCACAGCCCCGAACCTGCCACTGGATTTGCTCACTAGCTGGAAACCAGGGTACATGTTGGCATATCAGCGATTAGGCTTGTGGCCCAAATGTGTAAAGCACACATGGCACAAGCTAGAATTCTTGCACAACTGTTATTATAATGCTGTGATTTACTGCAGGTGCTCAGCCTTTCTGAAAATCAGCCCATTTATTCAGCTGCTTAAATATGGATTTAGTGCCAGCTTTAGGCAGCTCCGTGTGAAATGTCTGGCCTACCTACTCAATTCCTTTTCCTTTGCTCCAGCTAATTACGTTCTTGATATTTCTTTACAAGCCCTATGTTAGGGTGTCAGTGGGATCTGAGTGGTGCAGTTCTTGTGCTGGCCCTATGCACGGGGTGAAGTTCACCCTGAGTGTGGAATGGCAGCTCATTCTTTGGGGAAGCAAATCTCAACACGCTCCCCACGGACTAACCTTGGGGACAGCCCACGGGGAGACCTTCACAGATCTTCTTCTCACTGGTATTGCTGCAGGAAGGTTTGTCTGGCCCTACATGAGGATGACTAGCAGTAGTAAGGAGCCAACACTGACTGTGGTGCTACAGGGAATTCCTGGAGCAGAAGCACTACCTGCCCAGTCTGCTACCGGTTTCCTACCCTTTAGCATATGGCTGTGTCCTTCTCTCACAGTCCAAATGGCTGTTCTGGGCCCAGGGCTTCACCATTTCTACAGGAATCAAAAATCTCCCTTTTTACACCTCGGACAGGTGACAATCACCAGGTTTTCTGAGACTGAATTCAATGAGGCAACCCAAGTGCCCTCCATTTTCACTGCTGTGTTATCCCGCTCCTGCCCTGCCACAAGAGGGAAAAGAGAGAGAGACATTTAACTGGATTATTATTGCTTGTTTGTGGTGCTAGTGCTTTCCAAGCATTCGGGGATGGTGCTTGCCCCAAGGAGCTCACAGTCTCAAGACAGACAGGCAGACAAGCAGACAGACATCAGGTGAAGGGAATTCTTGTACTAATCAACACAATTCACTATAGGCAGCCAGCATGGCAGATGTGGTTCCTGCAGGCAGCTCCTCATGCACTCTGCCATGTAAGTGCAGGTTGGTTTTCCCCACTAACATCAATCCAGGAAAAGCTCAGTTGTGACCTCCTCAGTGACAGTAGCACACACGAGGCTCGCAAACTGCCTTCACGTGACACCGTGCATCGGGAACCTAGCCAGTTCCAAAAAATGAGCTAACAGTCGTTTCTGATACTAGCCCTGACCCAGTTGCGGCTGCCACATTTTGTGGGTTTTCTCTTGCAAATATGGGCAGGCATGAGCAATATCAAGGTACCTGCATGTGGCTCGTAGGAGCAGGCCTATATTTTCCTATTTTAACAAAGATTTATCTCCTCCTGTCGCTGTGTGAAAGACCCATTCAGGGCCGATGCGGGATGGGGGCGGGGAAGCCGGTACAAATTACCGGGGCCCGGCTTCCCCGGCCCTGTTTAGCCGGTCTGTCCTTGCTGGGGGGCCTGAAATTTTTTTTTCACCAGGGCCCGAACCCGCTCTCGGTGGCCCTGGACCCATCAAAACAATAAGGGACCATCGGGGGAGGGGGGGCGGGAACGGAAACTGACTATACACAAAGAGCTGTCCAGTGCACTAAGCAAGAAAAATGGCGAAGTAGAGAATTATTTGTCCCTCTGATCTCTGTCAGATCCAGTAATCGTAGGGGTTACTTGTAACAACAGAAGGCAAAATAAGTTCAGAGAGAAGTGGGATTTTTAATTTGTTGGTTCCCTTGAACACGTATTTTGGTTTGGACTCTGGATATAATTCACTCTGTCATAAACAGAGATTTTAGCGGCACAACGTATATAGCAGGCTTTGACCAGGGATAGGATACAGAGGGACCTAGACAAATTAGAGGATTGGGCCAAAAGAAATATGATGTGGTTCAACAAGGACAAGTGCAGAGTCCTGCACTTAGGACGGAAGAATCCCATGCACTGTTACAGACTAGGGACCGAATGGCTGGGCAGCAGTTCTGCAGAAAAGGACCTAGGGGTTACGGTGGACGAAAAGCTGAATATGAGTCAACAGTGTGCCCTTGTTGCCAAGAAGGCTAATGGCATTTTGGGTTGTATAAGTAGGGGCATTTCCAGCAGATCGAGGGATGTGATCATTCCCCTCTACTCAGCACTGGTGAGGCCTCATTTGGAGTACTGTGTCCAGTTTTGGGCCCCACACTACAAGAAGGATGTGGATAAATTGGAGAGAGTCCAGCGGAGGGCAACAAAAATGATTAGGGGGCTGGAGCACATGACTTATGAGGAGAGGCTAAGGGAACTGGGATTGTTTAGTCTGCAGAAGAGAAGAATGAGGGGGGATTTGATAGCTGCTTTCAACTACCTGAAAGGGGGTTCCAAAGAGGATGGATCTAGACTGTTCTCAGTGGTAGAAGATGACAGAACAAGGAGTAATGGTCTCAAGTTGCAGAGGGGGAGGTTTAGGTTGGACATTAGGAAAAACTTTTTCACTAGTAGGGTGGTGAAGAACTGGAATGGGTTACCTAGGGAGGTAGTGGAATCTCCTTCCTTAGAGGTTTTTACGGTCAGGCTTGAGGAAGCCCTGGCTGGGATGATTTAGTTGGGTTTGGTCCTGCTTTGAGCAGGGGGTTGGACTAGATGACCTCCTGAGGTCCCTTCCAACCCTGAGATTCTATGATTCTATGACGTGAGGATCCCCTGTTCAGATGAACGTTATGGGAGGAAAACGTCCTGGTTTTGTTTCTCCAAATGTTCACGGCAAACTGGAACCTTAGGATGTGTATTTCCTGGGGGAAACATCTGAATGGATCTTTAGTGCGTTTTGTGAAGGTTGTTGGCTTGTTTGTTGAGCACTGTGACATTTTGAGCATTCTGCCACATTTTGCTTCATCTGCCCCCCGCTGATGAAATTTCCGAAATGTGGCAAGCACGTGGTTTATCAGGAACGAGGTTTGCTGTTATGCAGCGGAGGGGGACTGGGTGGGCAGGAGCGAATGCAAACCACCAGCTGAGCCAGCAGGGAAGACAGTAAAGAATCAGGGGAGACTGGCAGAAGTGGCAAAGGCGGAGCGAAGGATGATGAGCAGCAGTGCCTAGGAAGGGGAACCCACCTCCCCTGGAGCTCCTAATCACACACTGAGTCTTTCTTCTTTCCTGTGAATTTGGTGGTGCCTGCACTAGATAAAGCCCAGCACTTCAAGCCTGACCTACATCATCCCAACTCAGCAGAGATCACTCGTGCCAAACATCTGGTGATCTGCACAAAGACTCACAGTGAGCAGAGACCAGGTAAACTCACCTTCTCCTGTGCCCATGACTTGGGATTTGAATCCCAGCTCTGGCGTGCAGCCGACTGTCCTGGCTACCCTCCACACACCACCAATGAAGTGAAGGTTCTCCAGGCTGGGCCAGTGACCAGGGCACTGTTCTGGCAGTCAGGAGACCTGGGGTCTGACTACTGGTGACCTGCCGTGTAACTCTGGCAAGTCCCTTTGCCTCCCTGGGCTCCAGTTTGTCCTTTGGAAAGCCCTGTGAGAACCAAGGATGAGAAGTGCTTATAACAGCTAAGCATTACTGCAGGCAAAAAGGAAGGAGGCACTACCAAGAATTCCACAGAGACAGGAAAACAAGGAGCTGCTGCTCCCAAAGCCAACAGCTCTGGGAACCCAAATTAGCAGATTCTAATGAACGCTTTTCCTTTCACTCCTCTCTCCTCCGAGAGGCACAGCTCCCAGATCTGCTGGTGGCTCACAGAACCACACAACCAGCAAGGGGAAGGCCCTTCCAGGCAACCAGGGTGAAGGGAGAATCCAAATTCACCAGTTAAACCCTGTCCCAGGGTGTCTGGGCCTTTTCAAAGGGTGCGGGGGGGGAGGGGGGGGACAGTACAACTGTGACTAATTACCTGCTGCCCAGCTGGGCTTTAGGGAAAGGGAGAGACTACAGCTAGGGAGAACAGCAGCTGAGAGTCCGGAAGGAGGCCTATGCAACCCTTGACTGGAAAGGGGAGACACCACAAGCCTGAGAATGGATGCACCAGGGGGAGCTGATGGTGGAGACTGAGCAGGGCCTGGGAGGACTGAAAATTGTTCCAAGTGGAGAGGCTTGGAGTCAGACAGACCTCAGGGAGGTGCCCACTGGGAGACTGGGGCAGGGGACGCGGAAGAGACTTTGCTTTGGGTTTGACTTTACCATGGATTCATGACCCCGTCCCCAGGAAAAGGGGTTGTTATTGGGTATAAGTCTCTGGATTATTTCTGGGAGCCTGTGAAGGAGAAATTGAGGCAGGGTGTAGCAGAGCCGTGCTTGGCTAGCAGGGGGCACTACAGGGCAGACATGCCCTTTGACAAACCAAACCCCTCACGAAAACAGAGCTGCAGGAGCCCAAGGACATCTCAGAGGCACAGAGCTCCTTAGGAAGAGTGCTGGGTACACTGCTGCCCAGGCATATGTCTCATCTAATGCATGCTCTGGGGGTCAGAACACACAACAGTTTTTCTGCCAATGGGTGAAATTCCAAGCTAGAAGGTCCCACAACTGCAGGCAGAAGTGGGAATAAACAGAGAGAGACTCTGACAAAATACATTACAAGAATACCACACTTTGCTTCTCATTACAAGCATCATGGATTCATTCATGAGCTAATTATAATACCTACAATAGAAACATTTATTATTAATAAAAACTATTCAAAAAAGCACAGCCAGCTGGAGTCACCAGCTCTAATTTTAGGGTTTGCTAATAATAATAGCAGTGGTTTTGAGAGAGGTTTTTTTTTATTTCAAAGAAAGCACGTTGGCCTTTTAAATGTAGAGAGAATAAGACGGAGAATATCTATTTGCCCTTATATAAATCCATGGTATAAATCGAATACTGTGTACAGATGTGGTCTCCTCACCTCAAAAGAGATATACTGGCACTAGAAAAGGTTCAGAAAAGGGCAACTAAAATGATTAGGGGTTTGGAGAGGGTCCCATATAAGGAGAGATTAAAGAGGCTAGGACTCTTCAGCTTGGAAAAGAGGAGACCAAGGGGGGATATGATAGAGGTATATAAAATCATGAGTGATGTGGAGAAAGTGGATAAGGAAAAGTTATTTACTTATTCCCATAATACAAGAACTAGGGGTCACCAAATGAAATTAATAGGCAGCAGGTTTAAAACAAATAAAAGGAAGTTCTTCTTCACGCAGCGCACAGTCAACTTGTGGAACTCCTTACCTGAGGAGGTTGTGAAGGCTAGGACTATAGCAGCGTTTAAAAGAGAACTGGATAAATTCATGGTGGTTAAGTCCATAAATGGCTATTAGCCAGGATGGGTAAGGAATGGTGTCCCTAGCCTCTGTTCGTCAGAGGGTGGAGATGGATGGCAGGAGAGAGATCACTTGATCATTGCCTGTTAGGTTCACTCCCTCTGGGGCACCTGGCATTGGCCACTGTCAGTAGACAGATACTGGGCTAGATGGACCTTTGGTCTGACCCGGTACGGCCTTTCTTATGTTCTTATGTTATGTTCCTTGTAGTGTTTGCATCCCAAACATGGTGCTAGTGTAGGAGAGAACTAGAAAGTGAAACTAGAGACTAGTCAGTCTCACTTTTGTCTCTAGTCTAGTTTCATTCCCCAAGACAGGTGAAATTCAGAAAGAAAGTAAGATAGATTAACAAACAGCCTTTCAGTTTTCATAGTCCAAAGTGTGATTGCTAACACAGGTGGCAGCATTTTTGTATATTATTTGTATGTAGATTTTCTCCTGGCAGTGTCTTTTTAATGACACTATCGCCGTCCACCTGATACCTAAGGACTGTGTCATATTTCTTACATTTTTATTTACCAAAACGTATATCCTTCAACCCCAGCAAATAAAAACACCTGATCAATTAAGGAAAAGGAATGTAGCACGTTTAATAAGATTATGTTTGTTAAAACAGACCAAATTCCAGTTCGGTTCCTTATAATCTCTCGACCTCATTTCTCCCTGTAGCTTCAGCAGGATACAGTAAGAAGCGAATCATCTTCACTATCTGATCTAAATTCCTATGTAGAGTCACTGTGCACAATTAAACAGCTGCCCCCTTCCCTCCAGGGGGTGGCTGCATTTCTGGGTGGGGCACGGTGATTCCAATAAGCCTGATCCTGCCAACCCTGACTCGCAGGAGACCCATTGTGAGTCAGGACCACTCGCTTGCAGCACTGGCCCTATCTCTCTCTGTTAAAGGTGTACGTTTCTGAGGACAGACATACAAGCTGGAGTGTATTATTATTACAGTTCTATTTACTGAATTCTCAAACAGCTCTGCAGCCACATTAATATTTATTAGACACAAAAACCTCGGTTAGGAAAGGCTGCAAAGTCAAGCACTCCAAAGATGGGAAATGCCAGAATTAAGGTTGCCTGTAAAACGTTAATTTGGCCCCTGTGGGCACTTGCATTATGACACAGGCTGGAATTACATCATCACATACAATTTTCCCCCAGGGCCCCGCCTCATTCAGTGCACAGAAGAAACGGGCTCTGAGGATGAACCAGGGCTCTGCAGTGAAGGAGGCTGTTTCTCTCTGTCCCTCTGTCCTGCCTGACTCTCACCAGGCTCCTTGTCCTCCACTACCCCGCTGGTCCAGCTCTTGTTCCGTCTATATTGGCCTCAAGTGGCTTCTTCCTTCACAATACCTGGGCAGCAGCAGTGGGGTCGGTGAGAGCACGGGAGAGACAGGCTCCCTGATGCCAGCTATGGTGCCCAGCCCAGCTCCCACTCCAGGGAAAGTCCAGCATTACCCTCGTAGCCCTGGGCTGGACGGCCCACACTCAGTCCCTCCGGGGGGATGGTGCTTGCGCAGGCTGGTCAGCACTAGTTGCTGGGAGAGGATGGACCCCTCAGAGATTTCACTGATTACGCTCTAGCACAGGGGTGTGCAAACTACGGCCTGGGGCCCACATCCAGCCCTTCAGATGTTTTAATCCAGCCCTCGAGCTCTCCCCGGGGAGTGGGGTCTGGGGCTTACCCCGCTCCACACGTGCCGTGGCTCCACACGACTCCCGGAAACAGCAGCATGTCCCCCCTCTGGCTCCTATGTATAGGGACAACCAGGGGGTTCCAAATGCTGCCCTGGCCCCAAGTGCCGCTCCCGCAGCTCCCATTGGCTAGGAACTGCAGTCAATGGGAGCTGCAGGGGCGGCACCTGCAGACCAGGCAGTGTGCAGAGGCACCTGGCCGCGCCTCCGCATAGGAGCTGGAAAGGGAATATGCTGCTGCTTGAGGTAAGTGCCGCCCGGAGCCTGCATCCCTGACCCTCCCCCGCGCCCCAACACCCTACCCCAGCCCTGATCCCCCTCCCATCCTCTAAAACCCTCTGTGCCAGCCTGGAGCTACCTCCCGCACCCCAACGCCTCATCCCCAGCCCCACCCCAGAGCCTGCACCCCCAGCTGAAGCCCTCACGCCCTCCCACACTCCAGCCCTCAATTTTGTGAGTATTCATGGCCCGCCATACAATTTCCATCCCCAGATGTGGCCCTTGGGCCAAAAAGTTTGCCCACCCCTGCTCTAGCAAGTCTCAAATGGAGCATGTGTGAACGGAGATTTTTCAAAGGCTTATAACTCTGTCAAGTTTGGGCAGAATTTCCTGGAGACAGCAAAAGACACATCCCTGACAGAAAGGTCATCCCCTGCCAAATTTCAAGTCCATGCTTCAAAACACAGGGGTGCTAGAGCTTCGGAAAAAAAAGGTCACAACAAAAAAATGTTAATGTCAAAACAATATATGTTTCCCTGCCCTTGTTCCCAGAAACGGCTGCCCGCTTTGGGCAAAACTTTCCAAAAAGATTCAGCCTCAGGCAGACATCGGACGTGGAAAACTTCAACCAAAATAATTAAACATTGGCAGTTATAAGCAACTGAACATAGGGTCTTATGATGGGAAGTGTTGTGCAACCTTCAAGATAGGTGGTCTTCTCACCCCATTATTTATCCCTACAAGACAAACTACACAAACTTTACATGGCTAGGGAGACTTTCCAAGATTTTCTTTTCACAGAACTATACAGTCTCTGGGGTTGGAATGGTATTTATTGTTAACCTATACAAACACAAAGCTCAACATGTGCTCCCTCCTGTGTCTGGCTATTCCTAGCGTTCCTCCCTACAGGATCCCTTGGTTCCATTTGCTTCAGAGAGAGACTCAACCTTTTAAACTCCTGGGTTAGAGCTAATGAGACCCACCTAGTCTGACCGCCAGGGTGAATCAGCAGGATGGCTCTGCATCTTTAGAACTTACAGTCCTGTCATTCCACCTATTAAGGTAGCAAATAAACATCCCAAAAATAGTGGCAATGTCTTCCTTCCCTCATGCAGCAGGATCTTCTGTTCTATTGTATGCAGGTATTATCTGCCCTCATTGCCATAGCGTCGGAGTGCCCTCCAGAAGTACTCTAAGAAACATAACCAACATCTCTAAACCTGACCCATAGCTGGGGGCCAATGCACTATTTCACTTCTCTGACCATAGTGGAAACAATCTCGGAGAGATCTCTTTTGCCAGTAATTTGAACAGGTCCTTTTAAAACATAGAGAAGTAACATATAAGCAACTATAATCACCTTTTGGTGCATGTTCCATAGGCTATACCTTTCTCCCAAGAAATGCCCTAAGCAGCAATCACTGCTGTCATGAACTAAAGAAGAATGGGGGTGCAGATTTTTTTGATGAGTCATGCACTGGTACATACAGGGTGTAGTTAGAAAATTAACGTCCTAGATCAGTGATACTCAGAGTGAGGCTCTCGAGCTGCAAGTGGCTGTTAACATGTCTCCTGCAGCTCTTTGCAGCATGACACTAAAACGCTGTGTGACTGAATGTATAGCACTACGAAACAATGAATTCACACTGCTGTGGCCCTTTTGGGTAATGCTGATCACTAATTTGGCTCCTGAACCACTGCGGTCTGAGTATCACTGTCCTAGACATTTTTAGTCATGGGTCTGCTTGGATTCATCCTTCTCCAATCACTCCAGTCTGCATATAATCTGGATTTAATTGTACCCAAACCAATAAATCAGCTTCAATCAGACGACCTGCAAGAAAGCAAGCATTTCAGGAATTAAGCAGAGCAGCTGTGTGATATGCATGTCACAAACCTAAAGGGATATGGCCACAAACCCCATTCATCTCCTCCGAGTCCCAGGCACCTCCTCTTCACAGTCAATTGGGGGGAGATAGCTCAGTGGTTTGAGCATTGGCCTGCTAAACCCAGGGTTGTGAGTTCAATCCTTGAGGGGGCCACTTATGGATCTAGGGCAAAAATCTGCCTGGGGATTGGTCCTGCTTTGAGCAGAGGGTTGGACTAGATACCTCCTGAGGTCCCTTCCAACCCTGATATTCTATGATTCTATGGTCAGGAAACTCAAGGCACAAACCCACATATGCAGGTATGAAAAGCCATTGAAAGAAAGAGAGATTTTCAAGGTTTGGCTTGACCTTTCTCAGCTGAGGCAGCATATACTTAATATACACTCCTGGAAAAGAACAATGCAGGCTTATGTCAGTATTCTGTGGTAGGTAATTTCTTTCCACACGTTGGTTTAAAAAGAGCAATATTAAAAATAGCTTCAACACTCTAGGTCTTACAATGCTAATAATACTTTGCCCTTCTCAAGCACCTTCCATCTCAGCCCTCAAAGTGCCTTACAAACACAAAGCGCGTGGCAAACACTCATGAATTAGGCCTCCCCCGCACCCCCTGACAAAGGTATTATCTTCATATTACAGAAGTGGCAACAGAGGCAAAAGAAAGGGAAGGCCCACATTTTCAAGAGAAGGCCTTTGACTTTGGTTGTCTTAATTCTGAGGTTCCCAGCTTGTGATACTGGGGCTTGATTCTCAGAGGTCACAAGCATCCTTGGCTCCAACTGCAGTTAATGGAATGTGTGGGTGCTCAGAACCTCTGAAAGTCAGGCCCAGTGCGTCTCGAGCTGTCTACCCAAACCTGAGGCACCCTAGAACATGATGGCCGAAGTGACTTGCACAGGGTCACATAGGAAGTCAAAGGAGACTATCTTAGATCTCCATAGGCCCAGAGAGGTAGACAGATGGAAGGCCTTAAATTAGTTTTATACCAGAGATAAAACTACTAACTTGCTTTTCCTCAAGTTCAGTTGCCTGGGGGAGGAGGGTGGATTCTCTCCTTGAGTCTGATTTCTGTTGCTGCCCTCCCTAGCTTGCTTTCTTTAATTCAGAAAGCAATACCAGAATGACAAGAACGCCTATGGGCTGTATCCTGCTCCCATGAGGTTAGCGGTGGATGGACAGTCATCCTTGCTACATTGGTTCTGCATTACTAACAAACATGAAATTCGCCCTACTGATGAGGATAAGCTGAATAAACTAACCCTTCTCCCAGCTTGGGATCCTGAGGGGCTAAAGGACGGATCTTGTATTAGTTCATAACATTTCTGCTCATGTGTGCTTCACTTAGGCCTTCTCTTAGGGTACGTCTACACTACAAGACTATTTCGAATCTACTTAATTCGAATTTGTGGAATCGACCTTATGAAGTCGAATTTGTGTATCCACACTAAATACACTAATTCGACTGTCTGAGTCCACAGTAACGGGGCCAGCGTCGACTTTGGAAGCGGTGCACTGTGGGAAGCTATCCCACAGTTCCTGCAGTCCCCGCTGCCCAGTGGAATGCTGGGTAGAGCCCCCAATGCCTGCTGGGGGAAAAAATGTGTCGAGGGTGGTTTTGGGTAACTGTCATCATTGAACCGTCACTCCCGCCCTCTCTCCTTGAAAGCGCCGGCAGGAAATCTGTTCGCGCCCTTCTCTGGTCGGTTACAGCTCGGACGCCACAGCACTGCGAGCATGGAGCCCGCTGCGATCATCGCTGCACTTATGGCCGTTGTCAACTCCTCGCACCTTATCGTCCACCTCTTCCACAGTCAGCTGCTGAGAAATCGGGCGAGGAGGCTCCGGCAGCGCGGTGACGAGAGTGGCGCAGACCTCTCACAAAGCAGGGTACGCCGCGCAGTGGAGATCATGGTGGCAATGGGTCAAGTTCATGGTGTGGAACGGCGATTCTGGGCCCGGGAAACAAGCACGGACTGGTGGGACCGCATAGTGCTGCAGGTCTGGGATGAATCACAGTGGCTGCGAAACTTCAGGATGCGTAAGGGCACTTTCCTTGAACTCTGTGACTTGCTGTCCCCTGCCCTGAAGCACCAGGACACCCGGATGCGAGCAGCCCTGAGTGTGCAGAAGCCATAGCCCTCTGGAAACTTGCAATGCCAGACAGCTACCGGTCAGTAGCGAACCACTTTGGCGTGGGCAAATCTACCATAGGGCTTGCTGTGATTCAAGTAGCCCACGCAATCGTTGAGCAACTGTTCTCAAAGGTAGTGACCCTGGGAAACGTCCAGGTCGTCATAGATGGCTTCGGCGCGATGGGATTCCCAAACTACGGTGGGGCTATAGATGGCACTCACATCCCTATCCTGGGACCGGCCCACCAGGCCAGCGAGTACATTAACTGAAAGGGCTACTTTTCTATGGTGCTGCAAGCACTGGTGGACCATAGGGGACGTTTTACCAACATCTACGTCGGGTGGCCGGGCAAGGTTCATGACGCGCGAGTGTTCAGGAACTCTGGTCTGTTTAAACGCCTCCAGGCAGGTAGCTTCTTCCCGGACCACAAAATAACGGTTGGGGATGTGCAGATGCCTACAGTGATCCTCGGGGACCCAGCCTACCCGCTAATGCCCTGTCTCATGAAGCCCTATACAGGCGCCTTGGACAGTGAGAAGGAACTCTTCAACTACCGGCTGAGCAAGTGCAGAATGGTGGTGGAGTGTGCTTTCGGACGTCTCAAGGGCAGATGGAGGAGCTTACTGACTCGCTCGGACCTCAGCGAAAAAAATATCCCCGTTGTTATTGCTGCTTGCTGTGTGCTCCACAATCTCTGTGAGAGCAAGGGGGAGACCTTTATGGCGGGATGGGAGGTTGAGGCCAATTGCCTGGCTGCTGATTACGCTCAGCCAGACAGCCGTGCCGATAGAAGATCCCAGTGGGAAGCGCTGTGCATCCGGGAGGCTTTGAAAGATAGGTTCCTCGGAGAGCAGGGTAACCTATGACTCTCCAGTTGATTTACAGAGAAGCTGAACCTGAGCC
Organism: Mauremys mutica; assembly: GCF_020497125.1. NCBI lineage: Eukaryota > Metazoa > Chordata > Testudines > Geoemydidae > Mauremys > Mauremys mutica. Next base: position 30,021,904 of record NC_059087.1, read on the forward strand.
TGTTTCAGTGACTGTTGACTTCGATCTGCGGTTACATACCCCGTTCTCCAGGTTTCCCCCCTTCCAACACACGTTTTAAAATAACTTTAATGGAACACTGATTATTAATAAAGTTTTCTTTAATTATGAATTCCTGTTCAAGGGTTGAAACATGGACGCGGACTGTGGTGGGTACGGTGTGCACTGATGTACAGACCGCTTCTACACTAGAGGAATGACAGGCTCCTGCTCCTACAGCGGTCTCTGGGGGGAGGACGGTTGCAGGTGGGTGTGCAGGAAGGGGTGGGTTTGCAGGAAGGGGTGAGGGGTGCCGTCTTTGGGACGGAGTTTGGATGCAGGTTCTGGGCTGGGGGTTGGGGCGTAGGAAGGGGTGAGGGGTGTGTGGGAAGGGTGAGTATGTGTCCGTGGATGAGGGCTCTTGCTGGGGCTCAGGGCATCGGAGAGGCTCGTGGCTAGGGTGGAAGGGCATGGTAAGGGCAGCCTGCCTTGCCATTTGTGGATGTCAGGCGCTAGGACCCTGGGACAGCATACACCTCACAGACTGACCCGGGGCAGCATTCACCTCCCAGAATGACCCTAGTGCCTAGTGACTGCAGTCTGTGTGTGTCCTGCTGTTGATCCTGCCCCCAAGTCTGTACCCTGGTAATGGAGGCTGTCCTATGCAATTAAAAAACCCCTCCCCCCCTTCACACAAAGTCTTCTGACAAGGAAAACGTGACGGAAACAGTGAATAACAACAAACTACTCTTAATACTCAACTACACAGTGGGGGGATGAAACTTGGATTTGGGACTGGGTGATCCAGGAAGGGAAGCACTTCTCATACTTTAGGGAATGAGAGCTGTTTGGTACACATGAGCGCTCTGCTGGGGTGGAGTGACAGTTTTCACGGCCCCTAGCGCCCCTCCTTCTTGTGATTTTTGGTGAGGGGGGGACAGGACTTTGTGGCGGGGGAAGGCGGTTGCAGATACAGTTCAGGGGGGCTCTCTGCTCCTGCCTGCGGTCCTGCAGAACATCTACAAGGCGCCGGAGCGTGTCCGTTTTCTCCCTCATTAGCCCAAGCAGCGTTTGAGTCACCTGCTGGTCTTCCTGCCGCCACCTGTCCTCCCGTTCACTGTGTGAGCGCTGGTGCTGACATAGGGTCTCCCTCCACTGTCTCTGCTCGGCCGCCTCGGCTCTGGAGCAAGCCATCAGTTCCGAGAACATGTCGTCCCTAGTCTTTTTCTTTCGCCGCCTAATCTGCGCCAGCCTCTGTGAGGGGGATGGCGGGGCAGTTCGTGAAAGAGCCGCAGCTGTGTGATGGGAAAAAGGAAGTGATTTCCTTGAAAAGATACATGTTTGCGAACACTGAACACAGTCTAGTCAGTTTCTGTGAACAAGACCATACAGGGCACCTAGTCTCACGAGCTCTCAGGACAAGTTCGAGATTTCGGAATACGCTTTCATTGGCTGCGGTCTTGCACAGGAGATCGGACAAGCGGGGCGGTACAGCTGAATCCGTGTAGCAGCCAGGCCTGGTAAGCACTACACTATAGGCTGCTTAACAGTTAATGGAGCTATGCCCTCCCGCTGAAGGCAATCTGGAAAGCATAAAGTCTGATCCTGTTCCAGCCCCTCGCGGCTGTGCCCGGGAAAGATCACTGTATGCTTTTCCTCTGCGGCCTCCAACACGTGGCTGTTAAACGAAGGTCATTGCTATGCAAAGTAAAAGTCAAGCATTCACAATAGTAACAGTACACTAATTGCCCTAATTAGATGCAGCAGTCGCCGAACGAGATTATCCTGAGGCGGGTCACTCGGAGAGAGAGAGAGAGGATGCTGCTAGAATCCCTGCACAGACCAGGACCGTATGCTGCCATGCTGGTGGAGGCAATGATTCCTCTGTACATTAGGATGGCCTGGCGCAGAAGAGTGTGCTTCCACGGAGCACCAAATAAGGCACCTCTCCCCAGGAACCTCCTGCGGAGACTTTTCGAGCTGCTCTCCGAGAGCTTCGTGGAAGTGTCCCAGGAAGATTTCTGTTCCATCCCTATATGTGTGGACCTTCTCTTTATATAGTTTTTTATGGAAAAGTTTTTATATAGTTTTTACATATTTTTTATTCCTGTTTTTTAAAAAATAAATGTTTCCATGTTTATAGCACTTACCGACTGATCCTTCCCCTGATTTGGAGTCCGGGTTAACGGCCGGGGAGGGTTGGTAGGGGATCTCTGTGAGGGTGATGAAGAGATCCTGGCTGTCGGGGAAAGCGGTATTGTAAGCGCTGTCGCCTGCGTCGTCCTCCACAAACCCTTCCTCAACTTCCCCATCGGCGAACATCGCCGAGGAACTGCCCCTCGACACTATCCCATACTCAGAGTCCACGGTCACTGGTGGGGCAGTGGTGGCAGACCCACCTAGAATGGCATGCAGTGCCTCGTAGAAGCGGCATGTCTGGGGCTGTGCTCCGGAGCGTCCGTTTGCCGCTCTGACTTTTTGGTAGCCTTGTCTCAGGTCCTTGATTTTCACGCGGCACTGCGTTGTATCCCGGCTGTATCCTCTGAGTGCCATGGCTTTGGAGACCTTCTCGTAGGTCTTTGCATTCCGTTTGTTGGAGCGCAGCTCCGAAAGCACAGACTCATCGCCCCACACAGCGATCAGATCCAGGACTTCACGGTCTGTCCATGCTGGGGACCTCTTTCTATTCTGGGATTGCATGGACTCCTCTGCTGGAGAGCTCTGCATCGTTGCAGGTGCTGCTGAGCTCGCCCCGATGTCCAACCAGGACATCAGATTCAAAGTGCCCAGACAGGAAAAGGAATTCAAATTTTCCCGGGTCGTTTCCTGTGTGGCTGGTCAGAGAATCCAAGCTTGGACTGCTGTCCAGAGCGTCAACAGAGTGGTGCACTGTGGGATAGCTCCCGGAGCTAGTAAGTTCGATTTGCATCCACACCTAGCCTAATTCGAGATAGCCATGTCGAATTTAGCGCTACTCCCCTCGTTGGGGTGGAGTACCGAATTCGAACTAAAGAGCCCTCTAGGTCGAATTAAACGGCTTCCTGGTGTGGACGGTTGAGCGGTTAATTCGAATTAACGCTGCTAAATTCGATTTAAAGTCCTAGGCCTGGTCTACACTAGGACTTTAATTCGAATTTAGCAGCGTTAATTCGAACTAACCGCTCAACCGTCCACACCAGGAAGCCATTTAATTCGAACTAGAGGGCTCTTTAGTTCGAATTTGGTACTCCACCCCGGCAGGTGGAGTAACGCTAAATTCGACATGGCTAGTTCGAATTAGGCTAGGTGTGGATGGAAATCGAACTTAGTAGCTCCGGGAGCTATCCCACACTGCACCACTCTGTTGACGCTCTGGACAGCAGCCCGAGCTTGGATTCTCTGCCCAGCCACACAGGAAATGACCCGCGAAAATTTGAATTCATTTTCCTGTCTGGGCGGTTTGAATCTGACGTTCTGGTTGCACATCGGGGCGAGCTCCGCAGCACCGGCAGCAATGCAGAGCTCTCCAGCAGAGGAGTTCATGTAATCTCTGAATAGAAAGAGGGACCCGGCATAGACTGACCGGGAACTCTTGGATCTGATCGGTGTGTGGGGCGAGGAGTCTGTGCTTTCGGAGCTGCTCTCCAACGAACGGAATGCAAAGACCTACGAGAAGGTCTCCAAAGCCATGATACAGACTGAGGATACAGCCGTCATGCAACGCAGCGCCGCGTGAAAATCAAGGACCCCAGACAAGGCTACCAAAAAATCAAAGCGGCCAACGGACGCTACGGAGCCTGCCACCACTGCCCCACCAGTGACCATGGACTCTGATGATGGGACAGTGTCGACGGACAGTTCCTCGACGATGTTCACGGACGGGGAAGATGAGGAAGGGTTTGTGGAGGACGAGGCAGGCGACAGCGCTTACAACGCTGGTTTCCCCGACAGCCAGGATCTCTTCATCACCCTCACGGAGATCCCCTACCAACCCTCCCCGGCCAGGAACCCGGATCCTGAATCAGGGGTAGGAGCAGTCGGTAAGTGCTTTAACCATGTTAACTTTTATTCTTAATATAACAGGAATCTGAAGTGTGTGAAAAGGAGGTCTCTGTATATATGGTGATAGAACAGAAATCCTCCTGGGAGAACGCCACGAAGCTCTCCTGCCGTTAATCGATAAGCATCAGCAGGAGGTTCCTGGGGAGAGCTGCCTTATTGGGTGCTCCGTGATAGCACACTTTTCCGCGCGAGGCTTTCATGCGGTATTCAGGGAGCACTGCCTCCCAGAGCACGGCTGCATAGGTCCGTGGTTCGTGCTAGCTTTCACGCAGCATGCGCTCTCTATCTCCTTCAGTGCCTGTCCTCACGGTGATCTCGCTCGGAGACTCCTGCATCTAAGTAGGGGAAGAAATGTTACGTTACGCCTGGTCCAAAGTATTTTTAATAAATAAACGGACAGACGGCATAGCACAGACTCAGCACGCAGCTGCGTGACGAGCGTAACGGAAAGCCAAAGAATCAAATGGACGCTCATGGAGGGAGGGGGGAACGAGGACGCAAGGTATCCCACAGTTCCTGCTGTCTCCAAAAAGCATTTGCATTCTTGGCTGATCTCCAAATGCTTCTAGGGTCAAACACAGTGTCCGCGGTGGGACGGGGCATAGCTCGGCAATTTACGCACCCCCCCGACCCCCAGAAGTTAAAGGGAAAACAATCCTCTGTTGACTCTTTTACATGTCACCGTATCTGTACTGAATGCTGCAGATAGACGCGATGGTGCAGCACTCAACACCAACATCCTTGCTCCCCCCACGCTATGGATGGCTGATGGTACAAAACGATGGAAATCCATCCTCATCATCAGCCTATTGGCACATGGGGCAGTGCAAAAGGGCTGGTAACCATGACAACCGTACCAACTTGCTTGGGACCGGTCGGTCAAGGCCGCCTGTTGCTAATTTTTCATGGTAGATGGTGCAGTATGGCTGGTAACCGTCCTCATCATTGCAACAGGGGGCTGAGATCCATCAGCCCCCACCCTTCATTGTAAAGAAAAGATTCAATTGCCCCTGGACTAGCAGAGGGATGAGTGGCTCCCTCCTCCACACCCCTTAATGTCATCTCTGGACTATCATTGCAGCTGGAGGCTTCCTTCCACTCATTTCTCACAAACGACTACCTGTGTCTATATGCATTCTATATTACTTCATCACACAAGTGGGGGGACAATGGTACTGGAACCCAGGAAGGCTGGGGGAAGAACGGAATGAACAGCTGGGGTTGTTTCAGGAGCACACCCTGTGAATAGCGTTCAGCTCAAAATTTATGCAGGATTGGACAGAGAGCAGCTGTGGTCTCTGGTTGTATGATACAGTGGTTCTCTAGTACACTTGCACATAATCTAGGCAGGACTGATTCTATTTTTAGATACCCAAAAAGGAGGGATTGACTCGGGGAGTCATTCCCAAATTTTGCTTTTGTGCCCCTGGCTGATCGACCAGGGGCACTTATGACAGCACCAAATGGCGCAGTGCAAAAGGACAGGTAACCATGACCATCTTATTACCGTCTTCTTACCAGTTCATGGTATGGTAGACGGTGCAGTATGCCTGGTAACCATCGCTGCTGTCATGCAAAAGCATAAGCATGCTGCTGTGTAGCGCTGCTGGTCCGCCTCTATCAGCGGCATACAGTACACATACGGTGACATACACAAAAGGCAAAATAGGGTCCATTGTTGCCACGCTATGGCGTGTGCCAGGGCATTTCATGGAAAACGTGATCGAAATGATTGTCTGCCCTTGCTTTCCCGGAGGAAGGAATGACTGGCGACATTTACCCAGAATCCACCGCGCAAATGATTTGTGCAACAGCAGGCACAGGGGTTCTCAACAAAAAATTCACAGAGACAGCCTAGACTCAGTTAATTGTTCGCAAAAAAGTATCATTGCAAGGAATTAACTAACTGTTTCCCATCTCACAGCTTCCACTGTCTCCAGACCTTCCACAGCATCCACCTCGCAGAGGCTGGCGAAGATTAGGCGGCGAAAGAAAAAGACAAGGGACACGATTTTCGATGAATGTGTGGGCTGCTACCTAGCCGAGGCGGACCAGCAGAGGCAGTGGAGGGAGCACAGCGAATGGGAGGAGAGGTGGCGTGAGGAACAGAAGCAGGCGACTCAAGCAATGCTTGTACTACTGAGGGAGCAAACGGACACGCTCCGGCGACTTGTGTATGTTCTGCAGGTCCGCTGCAGGACAGAGCCCCCGCAGTATCTCTGCAACCGCCCTCCCCCGCCACAAAGTCACATACCCCCCTCACCCTAAATAACCAGGAGGATGCCCGCCCTGGGCCGTGAATACTGTCACTGCACCCCAGCAGAGTGCTCAAGTAACCAAAAGCTCTCATACCCTACGTTTGCATAAGTCCTTCCCTTCCGGACTCAAACAAGTCCCAATCCCAGTCCCATCCCATAACTGTGTACTTAAGTAATAAAAATACTTTGCTGTTAAGTACTGTTTCCGTCATGTTTCCTCACTGAAGACTGTGTTTGAATGGGGTGCGTGGGGAAGTGCGTTGCTAATTGCATAGGACAGGCACCTTTCGCAGGGTACAGACACGGGGGCCGGATCAGCAGCGGGTAACACACACAGTGCAGTCAGCAGGCACCGTGGTCGGTATGGGAGGTGGTTTCCAGGTTCTGTGTGGGCGGTGGGGATGTGACTTTTTAGCGGGGGAGGTCGGGTACAGATCTTATACAGCGGTCCTTGTTGTGGACCGCTGAGTCACGCAGCAGAGGAATCTGTATCCGTCCTCCTCCGCCACAAGGCCACATAGCCGCCCGCACACAGAATCCCAAAAAGGAGGGATGGCAGGCTCCGTTGAAACAAGCAGTCCGGCAATGCGGACCGCTGTAGGAGCAGGAGCCTGTCATTCCTTAAGTTTAGAGGCGGTCTTTACATCAGCGCACACCCTACCCACCGCAGTCTGCGTTCCAGTTTCGACCCTTTAACGAAAAGTCATGAATAAAGAAACCTCTCCTCAGTAACAGTGTGACATGTATTTTATTTTTACACGTGTCTTGGAAGTGGAGGAAACGGGGAGAACGGGGTATTTAACCGAAGAGGAGAGTCAACAGTAACTGGGTAAAGAAACAGGGGCAGGTTCAGCTTCTCTGTAAAGAAACTGAACAGTCACAGGTCACGCTGCTCGCTGCTCGCTGGTATTTGAAGAGTTCCTTGTCGCTGTCCCAGTCGCCTATATAGGGCTTCATGAGCAAGTGCATTAGCGGGCAGGCTGGGTCACCGAGGATCACTATAGGCAAATGCACATCCACAACAGTTATTTCGTGGTACGGGAAGAAACTACCTTCCAGCAGGCGTCTGAGCAGCCCACAGTTCCTGAGAACACATGCATCAGGAACCTTGCCCGGCCATCCGACGTTCATGTTGGTAAAACGTCCCCTATGGTCCCCCAGTGCTTGCAGAACCATTGAAAAGTAGCCCAATTTCTCAGCAGCTGAATGTGGAAGAGGTGGACGATAAAGTGCGAGGAGGAGAAAACGGCGAGGATCGCAGCGGGCTCCATGCTTGCAGTGCTGTGGCGTCCACGCTTTCACTGACCAGAAAAGTGCACGAACAGATTGCCCGCAGGCGCTTTCAGGGAGGGAGGGAGTGAGGGCGTGATTGACGGTTCAATGACGACAGTTACCCAAAACCACCCTCGACACATTTTTTCCCCCAGCATGCATTGGGGGGAAATCCCAGAATTCAAATGGGCAGCGGGGACTGCGGGAACTGTGGGATAGCTTCCCACAGTGCACCGCTTCGAAAGTCGACGCCGGCCCCGTGAATGTGGACTCAGAAGTTCGAATTAGTGTATTTAGTATGGATACACAAATTCGACTTCATAAGGTCGAATCCACAAATTCGAATTAAGTAGATTCGAAATAGTCCTGTAGTGTAGACAAGGCCCTAGTGTAGACCAGGCCTTAAGCACTGTAAATTGCCTAGGACCATGTTTTACATATTTATGGACCATAAACTGTTAAGCAGATGGACTGTACAGAGACTCTGTCTCTAGCTGTGTTCTTGTAGTTTGTCTGACAGGACCCTAGTCTTTCTTCATCGAAATCAATGGGAGGTTTTGCAACTGATTTCCACAGGAGCAGGGCTGGACCCTGACAGCGATGCACTGACCAACACAGATTAAGGCCTCGCTTTGCTCTCGTCAGCAGGGCCTCAGTGTAGTGAATTAAAATGCACAGAATCACTGCAAAGGCTGAGACAGGAAAGGCCCCAGGGAAAATGCACAGCAACATACTGTGTTGTCATTCATAGCTTAATATCAGATAATGAAAACAGAACCTGAAACTTGAAGTAGGAAGTCACCACCACTCCTTCAGAGTGTGAAAAGCTGACAAGGAGGCTAAAGTGTCCGAAAGCTAGTCCCTGACAGTAACACATCAGTGGCTTTCTGACTGGGAATGGCTCTAAATATTTCTCTTGTTGTCACTGGAATCTGGCATTGAAATGCAGGTCTCTGTTCCCCAAAAGTATCAATGCTTCACATGGATCAATAGATATTGACAATATAGAAGATAGATTTTTATTGTCTTCTTGAAAAGAGGATGAAATATTGACATTTCTACAGCAATGTATATTCAGGCTTTGAAGAACAATGTCCTCCATGAATAAAACATTCATTCATATATTTCATTATAGCATCCAAAGGCCATATAGTCATTCACTGAGAAACATGCATGAAATAGTTAGCAATTCACAGAGACTCACTGCCTGCATTAGAATTACATTTTTAAAAAGTCTTAAGCAAATTATTCTGCGCATGACAGTAAGAAAAATAAAATTCTGGCCTAACATAGTATGAACAAAGTGGAAAGTTCAGTGCTATGGACCTTAAACGTTCACTCATTATCTCTAGCCTAATTCTTGCTTGCATACTTATACCTGCCTCTGGAAATTTCCACTACATGCATCCGACGAAGTGGGTATTCACCCACGAAAGCTCATGCTCCAAAACGTCTGTTAGGCTATAAGGTGCCACCGGACTCTTTGCTGCTTTTACAGATCCAGACTAACACGGCTCCCCCTCTGATACTTGAAATGTTCACTGTTCTCTGATTTAAATTACAGTATCAGGACCCCCAGATGATCTTTCATTCCCCCACCCCCCATATCTAATATTTCCCTACCCTGAATGCCTCCTTAAAACAGTGAGATCCTTCTGGCCCCTGCCAGATGTACAGAATTCTACTATGAATGTCTAATAGCACTATTCAAATGTTCTCTCTAATTCAGAGAATTTGTTACTTAAAGATAAAAAAGCAGCAAAATCTAATCATGTAAGTTCCTTTGTCTCAATCAAAATATCATGGGCCCAGGGACCAAAGGCAAAAGAAACCTGTCCCTGCACTTGAGCTCTGAATTAAACACAGGGAAGTGCTTTTCTTCAGATACAATGGACAATGTGACTGTCCTGCGACCATTGGAGGAGTCTGCCATTGTTTTAAAGTGGGTTATATGCAGCCAGGAACGGCTGCATATAACCCACCACCACGCCTGATCCAGAGAGTGCAGACCAGGCAGCTCCTGCAAGGTGTTCGTAAAGCCAATTGAGCCCCAACACTCCCAAACACACTTGGCAGAGCTTTATTATTAATAATAATAATAATTAATTAACAATAATGGTGTGATACTACTATACGCTTGAGTAATATATTGATATTAGCCAGTTTTGTCCAGAATTAATACAGCAAAAATCCTGTGATTTAAGAAATGTTATTAAATTAAAATAAAAAAATAATTGTAATTGCCTAACTGTGCAACAAGGAAAACATCTTAATACGTTTCTTTCCTTTGGATGCTCTGCTCATTTCTAACTAGTGACCTAACTAGCCAGGGTCCAAGCCTCATAAATGTCACATAAATACTAAGCACCCAAAACTAATGCAGCACAATGTTAAACAGTAGCTTTTCTCAGCTCCAACCAACATCTCCACTATTGTCCAACAGCCTACTGGAAAACAGAGATGTTCACTCAGACTCGCCATAATCTGATCAGAAAAATGTAAGTAGTTCAAGTGAATCTTTGGAAACCAATTTGGCATAAAAATTGCAACATAGAGATACTAATACTGTTGATAGCTCTGTTATTAAAGATGCCCATGTCCATTCTTCTGTACTCGTTCTCCTGTCTGGAGGCACAGATACCCCGGGATGATTGTTTTACACAGTAATTCTAACCAGTTCTTTTCAAACAAGTCCCGCCAGCATTGCAGCACTCTCTTTGTTGTACTAACCTTAAAACCAATACACGATTTTACACAGCTTCTCAATTCTTTCATGGATCCCAAACCCACGGGGAGGATCCAGGCAGCAGCCTGAAGAATCAGATGCTGGAACCACCATAATTTAAATACACTTGATTTAAGAAACAAACCGAAACATAATTTACAGCTGCCTGGAGTCTGCTGGAATGTGCCTGTCAAAACACGCTGCTCCTGTCACACTGAGCTGGTTCAAATAAATGTATTGTTTGTCTAGGAACCTGTCTGAGCTGCAGGAACTCAAAGATCTCAATTGCCTGTGCTGGCAGTGTGCCTCCTCCCCCTCTTCCCCCCCCCCCCGTGCATCTCCTGTCCCAGCTCCCCAGCAGAGTAAGCCCTTCCAAGCTCTTTGTCTTGGCAGCAGGCAGGAACAGCCCCCAGAGGCTGGCTCATTTGTCTTTCTGTCTGACCTTGCCAGGTGATGGAGACCTCACTCTGGTGGGGCCGCAGGCAGAGGTGACCCATGAGGTTTAGACACATCTCCCCCATGGATGGCTGGCAGGATGGGGGCGTCTTGCGGGGGAGCAGGGGACTCAGGACTTCTTGTGCAGTCCAGCTTCACAGGGAGACTGAGGAGTAGTTACTCGGAGGCAGTCTCTAGGCTCAGGGGAGGCTGGTGTTTTATACCTATAACACTGGACCAATTTGAATTTAAAAATCAAATTTGCATGGGGGGGGGCACTGAAGTTATTAGCAGCCCCAATCCCAGAGCCTCTGCCTCCTCTCCCCCTGCCCACCACACCCAGAGCCCCTTCGCAGCACCAGGACATCCAGCCTGAGCCTGGCCAATGAAATGGGGCTGTGCCATAATGAGACCCAGAGCTTTTCCAGCTGATCTGTGTATCCCAGATCCATTAACCCATCCGTGCAAAATTCACTTGCCTCCTTGCCCGGGGCGAGGGGCTGTAGATCAAATGTAGATCAGGAGAGGAGGCAGTAAGCGGCTAGACGCCGACCGTCCCCTCTCAGGAGAGGAGGCAGTAAGCGGCTAGACGCCGACCGTCCCCTCTCAGGAGAGGAGGCAGTAAGCACACTCAGCACCTCTCAGTCCCTTTCCCCGAGGGTGCTCAGCAGAGGCTCCAGCACAGCTGTCACCACAGGAGTCCCAGGGAAGAGTGGGCTGTAGGGGAGGGGGAGATCCCGTCACTTCCCCCTGTGCTCTGTGCTCTTGGTGGGAAGCTGGGAGTGGAAGTGCAAAGCCATCTCTTTACTCACCCAGTGGATCTGGCCCCAGTTCTGGTGCTGGTTCTGCCTCAGTGGCTGCAGGGGCACTAGAGGTTCTTGCAACACCAGCAGCTGGAGTGACGCTGCACCTCCTCCTCCTGCCACGCTGCTCCCGCGTTTTCTTTCTCTCCCTCTCAGTTCGTCTTGCTGCCTGTTTGCATTTGATCTATAGCCCCTGCCTGTTTGCTGAGAGATCCAGCTAATCTCTGGACTGAATCTGCAGGCAGCTCCAACCAATCCCCACCCAGCTGATCAGATCAGCACCAGGGACAGCTGCCAAGCAAGCCTCCAAAAACCCACAGCTACAAATGCAAGAAGAGGCAGCTTAGTCTGTCATTTGCACATCAGGGAGATCACCAGCAGCAGCCCCTCCCCTGCCCAGCCCCCAAAAGACCGAAAAAGCCGAGAAATGTGGAAACTCTACGCTCCAATTATGTATTTTTCCCTTTATTCCCCCCTCCCTGCCCCCAAAAGGAGAGAGAACAGTCTGAGGCTCAGTCGGAGAGTCTTAGCACAGCAACTCCTGCTGCACAGTCCATGCCTAATGGCATCTTTCGCCAAACCTAGACTCACTCCGTGCTAAGGGAATACAAAGTCTAGCAGACAACAAACTGGTGTCTCTTCACTTAACCTCTCCAATGACTTTCCAGATCTCCTTGTTTTCATGGAATATTGAACCTCAGTGACAAAGCAGCAATAGGCACAAGCCAGCTCTCCAGTTCTCAGCCAGGCCAGGGTCACGCATTGTTAAAATGCAGGGCCCAGAACACAAGACAAGGTCTTCAAGTCTATTTATAAAGGAAGAAGTAGCCTGTATCCTAAAGCTTTAAAAACTTGATAAATCAGCAGTTGAAAGACAGGCTGCTTCTGGCAGCAGACTTTGCCAACATAATTTCATCCCCTCAAAATGCCCTGGGCTTCTGCGGCTATCAACCCAAAATTAACCCTTTAGAATTAAGCTCTCATTCCAATGCATGTGTGAAATATGTGCAAACATTCATGTAGCATCTGTACTGTTATTATTAATTACTGTGGTTTTTGACACGTATATTGTGGTAGCACATAAAGACCATAAAACTGGCTGGGCCTCATTGTGCTAGGCATTATATAGACACGTAAGAAACGACACTTCCTGTCCCAAATTCCAGAAGACAAGACTTAATAGGTGAACAATACAAATAAGTAGGCTGGGCAGGGAGAAGGTGACAAATCTAATAGTACATGTTCCCCATATAAAATCCAGTTGCCTTATGGGTGCTGACAATGGGATATGGACTAATCAAACTATCAGAAGAAAATATGTTCATCTGAAAAATGGCACCTCATCTTCCCCTTCAGTTTAAATGCTGCCCCTATCATCATGAGCTTATTGAGCACCATCTACTGTGCATAGGCAGGCACGGCAAAGCTGTAACAGAACACAACAGTGCAGGGTTGTCGGGGTGCCACCATTCCAGGTGTATGTCACCTGTCCACCGGACAGGGAAAAGATTCACTTCCATGTAAGCTATAAAAAGGAGGCGGGGCACTAGACTGGGAGTCCAGAGGTCTGCGTTCTCTTCCCAACTCTACCATTAACTAGCTGGGCGACCTTGGACAGGTCACTTAACCACTCTGTGCTTTCAGCTTCCCGCCCGTCAAGTGAAGATAGCAATATTTTCCCACCTTTGCGGAACACTAGGAAATCTACCATTGAAAAGCGCTATGCTACTGCTGGCAGAGCTGGTACCTACACCTACAGTTAAGGTTGCCTAACATTTTCCACTCTAAGACTTCATTTTCAGTTGCTTATAACTTTGCTAAACTTTAACCATTTGGTCTGAAATTTTCCATGTGAGTGTCTGCTTCAGGCCGTGTTGTTTATTTTGGTGGTGGTGGTTGTGTTTCTGTTTTTATTTTGTGTTGATTTATTCTTTTTTCAAAAGTTTCATCTAAAATAGTTCAGTGGTTTCCAAGAACAAAGGAAAAGTATTATTTTGCCCATGTTAAAAAATTCTTATAAGTGTTTCACTGAGGAGCTTACGTGCCTCCCTGTTTTGGAGCAGAGATGTTAGCGTGTCACGGATGTGCCTTTTGTTGTCCCCATGAAAATGTGCCTAAATTTGGCCAACTTATAAGTCTCTGAGAATCTCAGTTTGCACATGCTCAGTAGAGATTTCAGAGTCAGGCAGCTACATTATTTGACCATTCCACCTGTACCAGGCACACCCCAGCCCAAAGCTGCAGGCACAGAGTAGGGCTGAACGAGGCAGAGCAGCGCCTAATCACGTCGTTAAAGGCTGTACCATCATGCATACAAATGTGGGGGTTAAACTGACGTTGCATGGGCAAGCTTAATTGTGACATTTCCCAACTTCGGAGTGCCTGACTTTGCAACCTTAACGTTCTTTAGCGGAGTTTTGTAAAGGTTTTTCTGTGTGGGTAACCGTTAGCTAATGGAACAGGAGAGGTGAGTCATACATTCATAAAAGCAAAGAAGTTCAGATTCAAAGCCACAATAGCACTGTAAAAAATGACAGAGTCCCGTGGCACCTTATAGACTAACAGAGGTATTGGAGCATGAGCTTTCGTGGGTGAATACCCACTTCGTCAGATGCATGTGAAAATTCCTAATGCACTAGTATTAATATATGTATTAGTGCTTATATTGTTCTGTATCAGAATAGCTCACTAAGTGATGTTCTAAATGAGCAAGAAAACATTTTTACATGATTTCACAATATGAAATATGGGCTGTAAAATTTAAAAATTAAAAAATGTGGCTGGCTCTGAACATTTTGTGGCAGGACTTTTACTCCAGAGCCCCGCGTGCACTAACGTACTGGCTCACCTAAGTGCATAGCGACACAGAGGATGGCACTGTGCATGTGTTTTCATCTCCGCTGCACTGTTTGTTCACATGGACAAGACTCTTACCTCGTGAACTTTCAGATTGCTGGGCTCTGCCAAATGAACACAGACGTCTTTTAGCACAGTGCCTTATTTCTTGGATGGCACAACTCAGAGTTAGTAAAAGTTAAACACATTCAGAGCTTTCCGTTTCCCTCGTGACACCAGCAGTTTTCAGTCTCCGCTACCAGAAATAATAGCTGACATTATCTACCCATCTAGGCATTTTAGGGATTCCCCAGTGACTTCAATGCCCTTATGCCCTACCCATCACTGAGGTGCTTTTCATCCTAAAGGATCCCAGAGCCCTCTCTACACTAAGGCCATCTTCTGCAGAGCCAGTGTAAGACCAGTTTGTGCCCAGAACACTGCCCGGGGACTGCCCACCAGGACCTCTCACCTAGCAGAGGGTTGATGTTGTCCCCTTTATTCTGGATGCCCCAAGACTCCAGGAGAGGCTGCTCTGCGAGGTTCTCATGGCAGGAAGCGCCACTGTAGGTTTTTCACATGCCCTTGACAGAGCAATGGCATCCATACCCCACTCCCTCACTCCTCCATGGATCGGTCATGCTCCAGGATTGGAGCTGTACTGTGCGTGTGATAGGGTCACAGAATGGCTGGCCCTTGTAGATGAAGCAGAACCTGCTCCCCTGCCAGAACAGGTGCTCCCCTTTGGCCAATTAAGCGGGTGTGGGATAGCACGTGAGACTGTCAAGGATCAGGCAGAATCTGAATGGGGTGAGACCTGGAGAAAGGCAGTCAGGAAAAACCAGGAGACTGGGGCAGGTTGCTGGGGAAAGCTGCTGAGAGCAGATGGCTCTTTGCAGGCCTTTCCAGGAAAGCAGGAGCAATTATCCGGCAGCCAGTGGAGAGACTAGCTGGCTGACCTTCCTGAGCCAATGCCAAAGGGCCGAGGCAGCGGTGCGCAAACTTTTCCAGTCACAGCCCCCTTCCAATTAATAAAATCTGTCCGCATCTCCCTCCACTGCTGCACAGCCAGGGCTTCCTCGGCCACGGAGCTCGGGCTGAAGGCGGAGCTGGGGATGGAGGAGGAGCTCGGCTGGGGACAGAGAGGAAATGAGAGCGGAGCTGGGCTGGGGGCAGAGCTGGTTTGGGGGCGGGGCAGGGCTGGAAGCATGGCGCTACCTCCCTGCCCTCTGTAGGGACTGGCCCAGGTGCCACCATGTGCCCCTCAAACGTTCTGCCATGCCCCGCTCAGGGGGCACGCCCCACGGTTTGGGAACTATTTGGCTGAGGGCCAGGAAGCCTGTGGAAGTGCTAGTCTGCTGTCCCGCCTGAGCCGGAGAGGGTTGACGGCTGAGAGCAGCAGAGGGGGATGAGATGAGAGAGGCTGAAGTGAGAGAGGCCGGGGCTGCGCTGGAGAGCTGGGGCGTGGCGAGGGAGGCCGGGGCTGCGCTGGAGAGCTGGGGCGTGGCGAGGGAGGCCGGGGCTGCGCTGGGGCGTGGCGAGGGAGGCCGGGGCTGCGCTGGAGAGCTGGGGCGTGGTGAAGGAGGCCGGGGCTGCGCTGGAGAGCTGGGGCGTGGTGAGGGAGGCCGGGGCTGCGCTGGAGAGCTGGGGCGTGGGGACGGAGGCCGGGGCTGCGCTGGAGAGCTGGGGCGTGGGGACGGAGGCCGGGGCTGCGCTGGAGAGCTGGGGCGTGGTGAGGGAGGCCGGGGCTGCGCTGGAGAGCTGGGGCGTGGTGAGGGAGGCTGTGGCTGCGCTGGAGAGCTGGGGCGTGGTGAGGGAGTCTGGGGCTGCGCTGGAGAGCTGGGGCGTGGTGAGGGAGGCTGGGGCTGCGCTGGAGAGCTGGGCTGGTGAGGGAGGCTGGGGCTGCGCTGGGGCGCTGGGGCGTGGCGAGGGAGGCCGGGGCTGCGCTGGGCTGGGGCGTGGTGAGGGAGGCTGGGGCTGCGCTGGGGCGTGGTGAGGGAGGCTGGGGCTGCGCTGGAGAGCTGGGGCGTGGTGAAGGAGGCTGGGGCTGCGCTGGAGAGCTGGGGCGTGGTGAAGGAGGCTGGGGCTGCGCTGGAGAGCTGGGGCGCGGCGAGGGAGGCTGGGGCTGCGCTGGAGAGCTGGGGCGCAGCAAGGGAGGCTGGGGCTGCGCTGGAGAGCTGGGGCGCAGCAAGGGAGGCTGGGGCTGCGCTGGAGAGCTGGGGCGCGGCGAGGGAGGCTGGGGCTGCGCTGGAGAGCTGGGGTGTGGTGAAGGAGGCTGGGGCTGCGCTGGAGAGCTGGGGCGCGGCGAGGGAGTCTGGGGCTGCGCTGGGGCGCAGCAAGGGAGGCTGGGGCTGCGCTGGAGAGCTGGGGTGTGGTGAGGGAGGCTGAGGCACGGTGAGGGAAGCCAGCAATCTACTTAACGTACAGTCTGGACTATGGTTGTGGGACTTGGTGTTGGGACTTGTTCTCTTATGGTTTATGTGCATGGATCTTTTATAATAAATGAACCCCACAAGGGCTATTTGTACTTGGGAAGACTTTAAGGAGGGAAACTGAGGCAAACTTGCCTGTTGTGCCAGGGACTGCCACAGGAGGGCACTCCAGGTGAGGCTGCCGTGTGACAGATGGTTTTGGCCAGGTGCTGCTTATGGTACATTTGAGCATATGGGTGCACTCATCTGAGGAGCATTTTCACAGGAATCCAGAATTTGGCTTGATACAGTATGTGGGGCAACAATGCACCTCTGAAATACAGCCAGCTCGTGGGTGGAACATGGTTGCCATCTGACACTGCACAGCAACACTCCACAGCCTCCTAAGATGGGAAGGAAGAAGAATAGTCTGTCTAATTAAAGCTGGACTTGGGGTGATATTTACCCCATGCAGTGAACCAACGCAAGGCTTATTATGCATCGTTAAGTCCCATTTGAGCCTTAAATAGTGTCGCTTCCAGGGAACAGTGGAGTGCGGGGGAGTTGGAAGCAAATTATAGGAATGCAGGAAACCAAAACAGTGCAGAGAAAACAAAAAGGGAGTCAAAATCTCCCTTCAGTCCTTCTAAGTCTCCCCCTCCAGCCGGAACGTGGCAGTTCTGGAGCAGATAGGGCCTAGCAATGACTGGAGACCTTGTGTGGATTCCCCGGGGATTCATTAACAATATTCCTGCTGCAGTTCCACGGTGTGGCTTCACTGCCAAAGCTGGCATATCTGTGTTTCCTCCATCCCTATCAGCAACTGCCTTTTGATCAAGGGATAATGAAGCATCACTGAGACTAAGCTGCCTGGAGAAAACCTCTAGTTAGCATCTTTTAATACACACAGGAGCATTAGCTTTCAGGGCACAATGCGAAGCACATTTCTGTGCTTTCTCTTTCATTTGCATTTTTCCCTCTCACATTTGTACATAATTAACGTGCTTTAACTGTGTAAATGTGCTGCTAGGTGCCAGGTGCTGTAGAAATCAATAAAATAAACACATCATCCCAGAGCACAAACCTGCAGCCCTGGCGAACATGGCACTTCTATCTGTTCTAAAGCCAGAGCTTCTTGGCAGACCTGCTCTGTAATGGGATCATCGCAGGTCTAGGGGCTTTCTAAGTAATGACAGTACAACAGACACCAAAATCCAGCGTGTATTGTTATTGCTTTAAAATGACTATAAGACACTGATCTGGGCCCTACTTTGTTTCTTTGTGAGTATAAGGAAGGCCTGAAAGGTGAGTCACGTTTAGTCATCTGTGGCCATGAATCAACAACTCCCAACCTCCAAATTTATCCAGAAAAGAAGGTGGAGATATCAGGGACCTATGTTAGGAACGAAGCCGGAGCATCCGCCATAGCAGCCATGGGGCAGCTGAAGGAACATGCAAAAAGGGCCGATCGAAAGAATCCTGCCATCAAATGTTACTCTTAACAACAGAGAGGACATGCAAAGAGTGGCCCAGGACAGCCCGGGAGAGCAGGACCGTATCCACGCCCTGAGCAATGTTTGACAGTGTGAGGATTCTGAGAGCCTGGTCTATGCATCAGTTTGTAGTTAGAGTAGTAGACACACACCCCTGCCCACTTGTGTGGTGCAGTTATATCCGTATACAGGTGCCTAGAGCAGAATAGCTTCTTTCTGAATGGGAATAAGATATCCCAGAATAAGCCATCTTTATACTCGTATAACTGCATGAACACTAGGGGCTGTACAGGTATAAGGATATGGGTAAAAAAATCACCCGCTAACTGACACAGTTATTGGTACAAATACTATGTGTAGAACAGGCCTGAGTAAAAATCCCTCCCCCTCCGAATTGCTCCAGTTTCACTCTGTTGCTCTGGAGACCATTCGTGATTGATCATCTTGTGATCAGTGTCGACATTTCACTAGCTCTCCAATCAAAGACCTTCAAGCGAGGCAAGACCTGAAATTCTAATGGCAAAAATAATCGGGGGGAAAAACCACTTTAATTTGAAAAAAACTCAACAAGCCTTTATCCATCACAAAGCAGCATAAAAGGGCACAAGCCCATTTTGTTCCTCTTAGGCCATCTTTCATTAATGTATTTTAATTACCTCCAGAATGTTATTACTCCACAGTTTCTGTGGCAGACTAGAGAAAATTGCAACCAGATTTCTTTTGGCTTGCAAGCGATGGTAACTTCTATAATCCAACTTGACCATGTAAAAATGATACACAGACAAACTGCACCCTGTGAGCAGAGGCCTAGGCACAGCTGACTAGGGTACATTTTACTCCTGTTAACATTATGCAGGTTCCACACAGCTGTGGGAGAGGGAGCTGGATTCAATACTGGCTCAAACATATCACAAACAGGGCCAGGTTATCCCTTCAGCTACAGCTGTGTAACCCCACAGAAAGAAATAAGGACGATTTTGAAGGCAATGGTTTGGACTGGTCTGACTAACCTAACTAACTAATCTTAATTACCGATGGTGATGTGCAATCCACGGAGAACCTAGCTCGACTCACTAACTTGATGTTGAGTGTGCAGGGCTGACAGCTAGAAAAACAAACTGGGCTGGATTCTGGACCTCACACCTGTTTTACTCCAATGAAACTCAAGTGAAGTTACTATTGATTTACATTAGCGCAGCCTAGATCAGAATCAGGTCCAGTGAGTTCTTCTGAAATGGAATCATTGAGAGATCACATGAAGCTCCATGATACCATCTTTACTGAGCCAATTTTCAGAGCAGTACTGTACTTCGGATGAAAAGGAACAGTGCAATCATCCGAGATGCTTGGCTGGAAGTTCCCAATTTAAAACATAGTTATTGGACAGCTAAACTATAGCCTAGTGGAACAAACCAGGACTGCGTGTCATTGTGATGAACGAAGGAAGACAATGGATGTTAATTTCAGTGCCTTCTGCCCTTCTAACGACCCCTTGGTCCAAGCTCCCTCACTAGATCTGGAGGAGCAGCACGACATTCCTACCAGCCCAGTCACCATTCCCTTGCGATTGCCTCCTGACAACGTCTGCAACAACAGGGAACTACAATGAAGCAAGGACTGACTGCAGCGTTGGCAGCCCTCCCACAGGGAGCAGCTCAATGCAGCAGACCAGACACAGCCCTCCAAGGAAGTTTCGTGCTCCTTCTCTAAAGTCTTTGGATAGTTCAAGCTGGGCAATGTGAGTCTGCTGACATTCTTCATGGGCAGCCTGAGCATTTCTACTATTGAAAACAGGGACAGAACAAGTTAAGGGCCATGTTTTCAAACGTGGCCTCTAATTGTCGGGGTCTCTTCATTTTGGGGTTTCCATCTTGAATCTCTCGTTTTCAGAGGTGCTGAGCACCTGCAGCTCCCACGGACTTCAGCAGAAGTTCTGAGTGCTCAGCACATTCAAAAATCTGGAGCACTGTACTGGTCTCCCAGGTTTAAGAAAGATGAATTCAAACTGGAACAGGTGCAGAGGAATGGAAAACCTACCCTACGAAAGGAGACTCAAGCTTGGCTTGTTTAGCATAACCAAACAAAGGCTGAGGGGAGACATGATTACTCTCTATAAATACATCAGAGGGTTAAATACCATGGCAGGAGAGGAACTATTTAAGTTAAGCACCAATTGACACAAGAACAAATGGATATAAACTGGCCATCAACAAGTTTAGGCTTGAAATTAGGTGAAGGTTTCTAACCATCTGGAATAGCCTTCCCAGGGGAGCAGTGGGGGCAAAAAACCTAACTGGCTTCAAGACTGAGCTTGATAAGCTTACGGAGGGGATGGAATGATGAGGTTGCCTACAATGGCATATGACCCATCTGCAACTGTCAGTAGCAAAAATCCCCAATGGCCGGAGATGGGACACTAGATGGGGAGGGCTCTGAATTACGACAGAGAATTCTCTCCCAAGTGTCTGGCTGGTGGGTCTTGCCCACAAGCTCATGGTCTAACTGATCACCAGATTTGGGGTGAGGAAGGAATTTTCCCCCAGGTCAGATTGGCAGAGACCCTCGGGGTTTTTGCCTCCCTCTGCAGCATGGGGCAGGAGTCACTTGCAGGTTTAAACTGGAGTAAATGGTGGATTCACTGTCACTTGAAGTTTTTAAACCATGATGTGAGGACTTCAGTAACTCTGCCAGAGCTCAGGGGTCTAGTACAGGAGTGGGTGGGGGAGGTTCTGGGTCCTGCAATGTGCACGAGGTCAGACTAGATGATCATGATCTGGCCTTACAGTCTGTGAGATGCCTCATGTCAGGCACCCAAAAACGCAGGCAACCAAATTTGGTGGCAACTTTGAAAATGTTGAAAAGCGCCTAGGACTTACTGAAGATCTGAGTCTCTAATTTACCCTGCGAGGTGTGAAGCTTTTAGCAGCGACAGCTCCTGAGTAAGTCAATGAGGCATCTTGGTGGGTGTTCTGCTAGGAGCAAATCTAGTCCCCTCTTGAGCAAATGCAGACACCCCCCTGCAGTCAGACAAACAGGTATGGTTTTGCTGTGCAAGAGGAGGCTGGGTGGGCAGAGCAGGGCATGGCAGAGCAAGGGACAGGGCAGCTCCTCCTGGCCCTGCCCATCCAATGGTGAGCGGCATAAAGGGCTCCACATACAATATATTAGCCCTTGGGCTGAAATAACATCTCTGGAAATGCTCAACAAATGCTCCAAGATTCATTCCTCCACATATAAATCTCCCCAGCAACCAATCTGCTCCTTGGACCAAAAGTTGTGATCTGGATTTGCCCCTAAGAGATGCAATCCTGACTTGAAAGGAATCATGTTCTGCTCATTCGTTATGACAGACCATGTTTCTTTAAATAAAATGAAATAGACGACACAGATCTACTCAGCAAAGTGTAAATGACCCTACACGCCACAGTCCTTGAGCTTTTCCCCCTAAAACACACACAGTAATTAACAAACGTGTACAATATATTTCTAAGCACTATGGTATGTGCGTTGGTCTAACTTTCATCTTAAAGTGCTAGAGAAAAGCTATGATCTGAATGATTTATACAGGCACAATCACTAACTCAAACCCTTTCAGCAGTATTGTGAGTGCTTTAGTTCGGAAGTAAACAGTTGCATGAAGCATCTTTGTGCAATAATGTAAATGGCAGGTAAAAAAACTGAACTTCAATCTTCAGTGGTAACATTTGTTGAGCAAATAATATTGAAGGTCGAAATTGAAGAGATTTGAAATATTTGCAGTTGGAGGTTAAAGCCCAGAGTCTTCAGTCTCAGACACTGCAAGCAGGATTCATTTCTCTCAGACTCAAGCCATGCCAGCCCAGTGTTTACTTGGGGGTGGGGGACCAAGTATCAAATTATTTCCCGCATGCATCTTGGAACAACCACCGTCAGGTACTGTATTGCTCAAGTTTTTTATTTCTTGGCTGATCACAATGCAAATGACACAGGCTCTGGCTTTCTCCCAAGGGCAGCAGAACTGTACCGTTTCTGCTGCTGGCCTACAATGCGTAACAGGCACAGAAATACAGGGCTCCAAGGTGACCAGCTGTTCACTCCACAGGTGCACAGGAAATGGGGAGAGGCACAAGAAGACTCTCTTCCCCCATCTTGCACTCTGACCAGAAGCTGGGCACAACTGCAGAGCTTGTAAGGGCTGGATTGGCCTCTGCTAGTACCCATGGGGATGCACGACACCCATAAGGGGTAAAGAGGTGGAGGGTCCATGCCCCTCCCTCAGCTGTGTTGCTAGCCAAAGATGCAGGGGAAAGTCTGTAGCACTTGCAGTAAATTACAGGCTGAGGACCCGGTTGCCCAACTTGATCTGTCGTCCCCTTGGACACCTGAGACCGAAATCTGATCTCTGGCCAGCTGCAAACTGAAGGGGTTCAGACATGATCAGACAACCACAAAACCAAGAGACAGGAAACGTCATCAGTGTCACACGTCAGCCAATCTCCACAACCAGCGTAGGACTGCTCACCCCGCGCGGTATGTGGCCAAATCTAGCAGTAAAGATCCCAAGTGATGGGGCTGCCCCCTCTTCCCTTAGGGGATCATTCCACAGTTTAATGGATCTCAGTGTCAGGAAAGCTCTCGGATATTCTTAAGAGACTGCTGCAATGGGGCACTGATCTGTACCTGACTGTGCTAATTACAGTGAGCTGTGCTTCAGTTTAGTGCCTGCCTCAATATATTGTACTGGTAAGAAGTAGAACAGAGAGTGAATGTGCCTCACTGAGTTAGGGTCAGCAAAGCTCCTACAGCACAGGCAGAAAGGGAGGAAGAGACATGCAGAGCTGAGAACAGAGCAGAGCTGACATTTAAAGGAGGGAGAGCTGAAAGTAACCAATGACAGAGAAGACAAAGGAATGAAGGGGAAGCAAAGGGGACCCCAGAGGAGTGTTAATAAGTCTGTGGCAAAAAGGGAGGTTTTAAGGTGAAGTCTGGAGTGAGGAAATGTTTCAGGAAGGCAGAAAACAACCCCCTAATTCTTCAAAGTCTTGGCAAAGGGACAGAGGGGTGCACGCATGGTCATTCAGCTTCAGAGCCACCACACATAGGGCTAGAGGCAACATGTCCAGCTTGACTAGTGGCTCCTTGTTGTCAGGATGTAATTGATTTGTAGAAAACCTGCCCCGATCCTTCCGGAGTAATATTCAGAGCATAAAAATGCCCACAATGGGTCAGAGCAATCGGCCATCTAGCCCAGCATCTTGTCTTTTGACAGTAAACAATGCCAGATGCTCCAGAGGGAATAAACAGAACAGGGCAATTATCAAGTGATCCATCCTCTGTTGTCCAGTCCCAGCTTCTAGCAGTCAGTGATTTAGGGACACCAAGAGCATAGAGTTGCATCCCTGACCAGCTTTGCTAATAGCCATTGATGGACCTATCCTCCAGGAACTTATCTAAGTTTTTTGAACCCAGTTACTGGCTTTCACAACATCCCCGGCAAGGAGCTCCTCAGGTTGACTGTGTGTTATATGAAGAAGTACATCCTTATGCTTGATTTAAACCTGCTGCCTACTAATGTCATTGGGTGACTGCTAGTTCTTGTGTTATGAGAAGGGGTAAATAACACTTCCTTATTCACTTTCTCCACACCAGTCATGGTTTTATAGACCTCTATCCTATCTCGCCTTAGTTGTCCCTTTTCCAAGCTGAACAGTCCTAGTCTTTTTAATCTCTCCTCGTATGGAAGCTGTTCCATCCCCTTAATCATTTGTATTGCCCTTCTCTGTACCTTTTCCAATTCTGATATATTTTTTCTGAGATGGGGCGACCAGATCTGCATGCAGTATTCAAGGTGTGAGCGTACCATGGGTTTATATAGTAGCATTGTGATATTTTCTATCCCTTTCCTAATGGCTCCTCACACTGGTCGCTTGTTTGACTGCTGCTGCACATTGAGCAGATGTTTTCAGAGTGACCTACAGAGATTTGCCCAAGCAGCCAGTCAGCACATCTAGCCAGGCACTCATTCTCTCTGCAGGCTCGAGCAGACAGACAGTATTCTCCTGCTCCTCTCTCCTCGCATCTGCTTCTCATCTTACACTCCATGACCTTCTCTAGCTGATGATAAGCTCCTGGCCCTTTCCTGGCGGAACCACTGCCTGCAATTACCAGCAGTCTGGGTATGCTGCCCTTGTTCCTGGAGAAGAATCCTGATCAAAAGCCTGTTAACTCCGGTCACTGGCAGACACACAGCCTGGCTGGCAATTGAGAGCTCTGCATCCTGCTGGAAGCCTGACCAGCTATACCCAGGAGAATGCCAAGCCTCCAGCTCAGTTCCCTGCCAGAGGAAGATAAACCTACCCCAGTGCTTTGGAACATCTCAGTCCCAAACACAGACCACAAACAGTCTGCTTAGAGATTCTTCCTGCTGATCACTGTCCCTTCATCTCTCCGAAGTGAATGCCGGCTCCCCTCCTTTTCTTCCCAGCTTCAGCACCGTCTCTTCTACCTCTGCCTGCGTCAGGGGCCTCTTTCTGTATCCTTTTGATTCCCCCTCATGTCAGCAGCCAGGCTCATTACCGATACCCACTGTGACACGTCTGGCAGCCGCAACATAGCTAATGCCACTGCTTCTCTCCACCAGACGATCCTCCGTCAACAACCCGCACTCCCATCAGTACACAGCAGGGAAATCATAACACAGATTTTATCTTCCTGTCACTCCCTCTCCCAAGTCTTGTTTTCCCTCAAGGACCCGTCTCCCTTCAGTTGTAAATGAGCATTTAAATGTTTAGAGTGAATGGGCTGTTGCTAAAGAGAGATTAGATTTGCCAAGAACTATCAAAATCATATTTTTACCTAGCAAAGCTACACATGCAGTAATTGGGGGCCAAAAGCCACCAGTTATTAGCCTCAATTAACATTGTCCCTGGCAATATGGTTGCATGACACTACAGCTGTATCTGATTTTATATTGAAAAGGGCAGGAGTCAGGAGCCTGTTCCGTCAGCCCAGACTATACCCAAACCCTCGCAGAGCACCCTCCATTCCATTTAGATCTTTACCTCTGTCCTACAGAACCAAACTGCAACACTGACTGCAGGGGAAAGGAGGGAGGAGGTGACCCACAGTCGCCAACCAAGGGCTGTTTGCTCTTTGCTGGCCTACGTGGATTGTGTCGGTGGGTCTCAGTGCAGGTCCCGGAGATGAGGTATCTGTCACAGGTGGTCTGGCCCTTTAAGGAGAGTTGGGCTCAGCCCCACCTGTGCCTAGTTATCCAGGTCTGGGCTTGGGCTGGGGACTGGGTCAGGAGAACAGACATCACAATGACAGCCTGGGGGTGAGGGTTCCCGGAAGGGTCAGCTTGCCCCAACACAGAGCGGGAGATCAGTCAGCCACCGATGAGCTCTGAGTACATCACTCCACATGCTGGTTATGCTCCCTTCCCCCCAGGGGCACCATCCTCTGAGAGTGGTGCCATGGAGGAACGTGGAGAACTCTGCTGGATGAGAGAGGACAGTAAATGTGGAGGAAGGAATAAAGCCCAAATGTTGCCCTGTCTCGGCTCTCCCTCTTTTTATGCGTGAACACTGAACACGGTGCTGAACATGAGCTGGCTCCTGCAGGTACATGAAATCAGAAACCAAAAATACTGCAAAACCAACCTAAACCTAACTAAAAAGTAAAGCGGTTTCATGGGAGCACAGCAGATTCCTGTCCCCAAGCAGATGGACAGGAATGGGGACGTGTTTATCAACTGGAAATTCTTAGATCACAATGGGAAAACTATGGACTTGTAACAGAGCTGGATAAAAAGTTGTAAAAGGCAAAATCTGTCACATGCTCCAACAGCCTCTGGATATGTCAGCAACTGACCCTGGAGAAAAGTAGGAATGGACCTTTTCACCACAAACCATATACACTGCCTCATTATTGTAGACTACTGTTCAGACTTCTGGGAACTAACTGAGCTGTCAGACAGCACCACAGCCATCATCTTCGGCTATGTCTACACTGCCAAGTTTTTTCGCCAAAAGTTATACCACTCTTATTAAAGTGCTTTAATTAAACTGCTGTTGCACGTACACACTATACTCCTTGTGTCTGCAGAGCACATCCACACTAGCAGTTCTTGCACTGACACAGAGAGCAGTGCACTCTGGGTAGCTATCCCACTGTGCAACTGGCTGCAGGGTGCTTTGGAAAGGGTTTGCAATGCCTCATGGGGCAGGTACAGCATCACATGATCCAGGTTTCTCAATCCTATCGTTCCATGGGTATCCTATTAGATTGCCAGCTGCTTTTCAACGGGAGTGTGGGGGGAGGGGGAGAGTGCGACAGGGAGCATGTGTGCATGGAGGGGAGGGGGAGAGACAGACAGAGGAAGTATTTCTTGCAGAGGAAGTACTTACAGAGTCCCAGTGTGGCTTCACACCATCACGAGGCACAACTGACATGATTTTCGCAGCCAGCAGATCCAGGAAAAACATCCAGACCACCACCAGGAGCTGTATCTGGCCTTTATCGATCTGACCAAAGCCTTGGACTCCGTCAGCTGTGAAGCTCTGTGGAAAAGCAAGTCAACGCTTGGCTGACCAAGCAACTTTATCACCATTGTAAGGCTCCTCCATGACCAGATGACTGCCTCCATCCTGTGCCATGACTCCATCTCTGCGCCCTTTGTCATCCGAACAGGCATAAAACAAGGCTGTGTCCTGGCACTCACTCTTTTCTCTATTGTCTTAGCAGCTATGGAAGCATTAACCCAAGACTGTCTAGCACAGAGCATTGGCATCCAATATCAGATTAACGGCAACCTCTTCAACCTTTCTCAGCTCTGCGCCAGAACTAGAGTAAGATTGGCAACAATAACCCAACTCCAGTACGCAGATGATTGTGCTGTAGTTGCACACTCAAAGGAGGATCTACAAACAGCCCTTAGTTGCTCCTCTGAAGCTTACAAAAGCCTCAGGCTAACTCTGAACATCAGCAACACAAAAATTCCCCATCAGCCAGTCCCCCGTCAATCATCAGACCCACCAAGGAAGATCTGCATTGACAAAGAAGAACTGGAAAATGTAGAATACTTTGCCTATCTTGGCAACCATCTCTCAGAGAGGGCAGACACAGACGTCAAGATTCAGCACAGAATTCGCTGTGCCAGCCTTGCCTTTGGCAGACTGTCTCGTCAGGTGTTCAACAATCACATCAGAACGCACACTAGACTTTTAGATTATAAAGTGGTGGTAATCCCAACTCTCCTCTATGGCTCTGAGACTTGGGTGACCTACAGAAAACACCTGAAAATCCTGAAGCACCAGCCCTTTCTTTGGAAGATCCTCAACATAAAGTGGGAGGATCATCACAGCAATCTCAGTGTCCTCACGGAGGCCAACATCTTCAGTGCTGAGGCCCTGATTATCCAGCAGCAGCACCAGTGTGCGCATGCCTGCTATACACTTACCAAAACAACTGCTGTACACCCAGCTCACCAAAGGAGAAAAGAAACGAGGAGGCCAAAATAAGTGCTTTAAAGACACCCTCAGGATAAATAGCAAGAGCTGTGGCATTGACCCCACACACTGGGAGACAGCAGCCCAGGATAGGGATGACTGGCGAAGACTTGTCAGCGAGGGAACGTCCACTCTTGGGGAAAACTGCCTTGCTCTGGTCTCAATAAATGCCAGAAAAGAGAGGACAGAGAACGGTCACGCAGCAATCGTGGCCCAGCCCCGTCTTCCAACACCACCTGCAACGTCTGCCAACAAGCCTGTGGCTCAAGGATCAGACTCCTCGGTCACCAAAGGACCCACGAAAAATAAAACCTGTGAAAGATCATCCTCGACCTCGCGGGATCGCCAGTGATGATGATGGGGGGGGTAAGTGTTTGACAGGGTGAGCGTGTAGGAGGGGAGGAGGAGGAGGGGGAGAGACAGACAGTGTGCGTTGCGAGTAGGTTTGCCAACTTTCTAACTGCACAAAACCAAACGCCCTAGCCCCGCCCCTCCCCTGAGATCCTGTCCCTATCCCGCACCTTCTCTGAGGCCCCGCCCCCACTCACTCCTTCCCCCCTCCCGCCATCGCTCGCTCTTCCCCACCCTCACTGGGCTGGGGTGCAGGAGAGGGTGAAGGCTCCAACCGGGGTTGAGAGCTCTGAGATGGGGCCAGGGGTGAGGGGCTTGGGGTGCAGCAGGGGGCTCCAGGCTGGGGGTGAGGGGTGGGGCTCAAGCAGAGGGTTGGAGTGCAGGAGGGGGAGCGGGGTGTGGGCTCCAGGAGGGGGCTCAGATCTGGGGTAGGAGGGTGTAGAGGGTGCAGGCTTTGGGAGGGGACTCAGGGCTCAGTCAGTGGGCTGAGGTGCAGGATGCGGGCTCAGGGAGGGGGCTGGGGCAGGGATTTGGGGTGCAGGAAGGGGTGTGGCTCTGAGAGAGGGTTGGGGTGCAAGAGAGGTTTGGGATGCGGGCTCTGGCCGGGTGCCACTTACCTCAGGTGGCTCCGGGGCGGCGATGCAGCGGGGCTAAGGCTGGCTCCCTGCTGCTCCCGAAAGCATCCGGCACGTCCAGCCCCTAGGTGGAGGCGCAGCCAGGCGGCTCTGTGCAGTGTGTGCTGCATGCGCCCACAGGTGCCACCCCTGCAGCTCCCATTGGCCGCGATTCTCGGCCAATGGAGCTGTGGAGCTGGCACTCGGAGCGGGGCCAGCACGCGAAGCCTCCCTGGCCCACGTGTCCAGGGCCACAGCGACATGTCACCGCTTCCGGGAGCCGCACAGAGCCAGGGCAGGCAGGGAGCCTGCCTTAGCCCCGCTGCGCCGCCGCCCGGACTTTTAATGGCCCAGTCGGCAGCACTGACTGGAGCTGACAGGGTCCCTTTTCAACCGAGCCTTCCAGTCGAATACTGGGCACCCGGCAACCCTAGTTGGGGATGGGGAGAGTGTGTCCATGCTATCTCATAAGTTCAGACAGCCACTGGAAGCAACCTGTCCTGAGGCAGAGAGAGGGGGAAACCGGGACATCAGCCCCCGCCTCCCTCCCCGGCTCTGCACAGCACAGCACAGCCTCTCACACACACACACACACACACACACACCTACCTCTCTCTGGTCACAGTGTGGGACACAGCTGGAGCATTCCACGGCAATGATTTGCTCTTTGTTTCGGGAGCAGAGCAGAGCAGCACAGCAGGAGGGTTGTCAGAGCGGAGCTTTGAAAGGGGAGGGGGACATGCCTGCAGGGCTGCTGAGTTCAAAACATTGTGGGACACTCCGGAGGCCAATTACAGAGATAAAAGCAAGCAAGGTGTTTACACTGGCACTTTGGTGATAAAACCTTGCTGCAAAAAGCCTTATCCTTCTCACCCAGGTGGTTTTATTACAGTGCTGCAACTGAGGAGCTTCGTTGGAAAAAGTGGCTTTGCAGTGTGTACATCTCTGCTGTTTCATCGACAAAAGCTGCCTTTTGGCGAAAAAACTTGGCAGTGTAGACCAGGCCTCAGACAAAGCAAGGAACCGCTCCAGCAGGCCTGGGACCCTAATCTGTGCAGCTTCAGACAACAGACCCCAGGTTACTTACAGTGAGTTTTGCAATTTGCCCAGCAATAGGAATTCAGTCTTATCACATCATCACTATACCAGAGCCAATCAAACAGCAAAGCCGAATCAGCAGTTAAAATTGTTAAAGACTCTACTAAAGAAAGCTTCAAAAAGGCCAAGAAAATATCTGGGAAGCCAGTCTGGACTGGGGAGACCCTCGCATGCAGGGCCTTACTAGCAGCTGGAACAGCACTGATGTAAAGTCACATGCGCACCAGGTGCCTATCGCCCCAGCACTGCTGCACTGACAATGGTGGAAGATGTCACAGACAAAAAGAAAAAGATACAAAGGACAAACCCTGCTAGGACCAACAAGCTAAAGACCTTCCAAGACTACAACTAGAAGACTCTGTCAGGATCAAATTATTTCCTCAGGACAAATCACACATTTGGAAGCATGCTACATGTGTCGAACAGACAAATCCTCATTCCACGTAGCAATGGATGGGCATATATTTCACCAAGACAGCAAATACATATGCCCATTACGTACACAAGATCAAAACATGGACATGAAGGACAGTGAAATACGCCCTCTGCTGAGACTCGATCAGTAGGACATGGAAGGTATCATGCAACTGATAGATATTGGAACAGATTCTCCCAACGCCACCTCTCCAAGGAGAACCAGGACTTGCATTCACTCCATTATCAAATTGCCTGCAAGGTATACACAAGATTCTGTACAATATTACGGTTTATTCATGTTCAATTCTGATATCTTCACTGTGACCAAAGGGATATTACAGTAGACAGCTTCCCAGCAAGGGATGTTATAGTGTAATAGTATGCTCACATAGGGTACGTCTACACTACGAAATTAGGTTGATTTAACAGAAGTTGATTTTTTTAGAAATCGATTTGATACAGTCGATTGTGTGTGTCCCCACTAAGCGCATTAAGTCGGCGGTGTGCGTCCACAGTACCGAGGCTAGCATCGACTTCCGGAGTGTTGCACCGTGGGTAGCTATCTCACAGTTCCCGCAGTCTCCACCGCCCATTGGAATTCTGGGTTGAGCTCCCAATGCCTGATGGGGCAAAAACATTGTCGCAGGTGGTTCTGGGTACATGTCATCAGGCCCCGCTCCCTTCCTCCCTCTGTGCAAGCAATGGCAAAAAATAGTTTCTCGCCTTTTTTCCTGGGTTACCTGTGCAGACGACATACCACGGCAAGCATGGAGCTCACTGTCACCATACATCCCTTGGGTGCTGCTGACAGATGCGGTACTGCAATGCTACACAGCAGCAGCTCCTTGCCTTTGCAAGTTAGCAAAGACGGTTAGCAGCCGTATTATACCGTCTGCTGCTGTCTCCTGGTTGCTCCTGGCCAATATCCCTGAGATCAGTCGGGGGCACCTGGACATAAATGGGAATGACCCCAGGTCATCCTCTTCTTTAAGTTTCGTCTAATGGAGATTCAGTCCTGCCTGGAATATCATGTGAGCTGGAAGCTTTTGCCTCAGGCTGCTCTCCCAGCCGGCAGCACCGCACGGTCACACCTATCCCTTGCTCCCATGGCTCATGAACCTGGACAGTAGTAAGGAGCAGTTCAACTATAGGCTGAGCAAGTGCAGAATGGTGGTAGAATGTGCCTTTGGACATAAATCTCACTGGCACGGTTTGCTGACTAGGCTGTTTGCAATTAGAAGAGCACAGTAAGGCGCACTGCGCATCACAGAGGCTTTGAAAACCAGTTTCATGACTGGCCAAGCTTCGGTGTGACAGTTGTGTTTCTCCTTGATGCAAATCTGCCCCCTTTGTTGATTTTAATTCCCTGTAAGCCAATCCTTTAAGCCGTGTTGTGAGTCGCTCCTCCTTCCGTGAGAGCAACGGCAGACCATCGTTTTGCACCTTTTTTCCGCACAGACGCCATACCATGGCAAGCATGGAGCCCGCTCAGATCACCGCGGCAGTTACGAGCACTGTAAACACCACACACGTTATCCTGCAGTATATGCAGCACCAGAACCTGCAAAAGCAGGCAAGGAGGCGACGGCAGTGCGATGATGAGAACATAGACACAGACTTCTCTCAAAGTACAGGCCCTGACAATTTGGACATCCTGGTGGTAATGGGGCAGGCTCATGCTGTGAAACGCCGATTCTGGGCCCAGGAAACAAGCACAGACTGGTGGGACCGCATAGTGCTGCAGGTCTGGGATGATTCCCAGTGGCTGCGAAACTTTCACATGTGTAAGGGCACTTTCATGGAACTTTGTGACTTGTTTTCCCCTGCCCTGAAGCGCAAGAATATCAAGCTGAGAGCAGCCCTCACAGCTCACAAGCGAGTGGCGATAGCCCTGTGGAAGCTTGAAACGCCAGACAGCTACCGGTCAGTCGGGAATCAATTTGGCGTGGGCAAATCTACTGTGGGTGCTGCTGTGATTCAAGTAGCCAACACAATCACTGAGTTGCTGCTGTCAAGGGTAGTGACTCTGGGAAATATGCAGGTCATAGTGGGTGGCTTTGCTGCAATGGGATTCCCTAACTGTGGCGGGGCGATAGACGGAACCCATATCCCTATCTTGGGACCGGACCACCTTGGCAGCCAGTACATAAACAGCAAGGGGTACTTTTCAATGGTGCTGCAAGCACTGGTGGATCACAAGGGACGTTTCACCAACATCAATGTGGGATGGCCAGGAAAGGTACATGACGCTCGCATCTTCAAGAACTCTGGTCTGTCTGAACAGCTGTAGCAAAGGACTTACTTTCCAGACCAGAAAATAACTGTTGGGTATGTTGAAATGCCTATAGTTATCCTTGGGGACCCAGCCTACCCCTTAATGCCATGGCTCATGAAGCCGTACACAGGCACCCTGGACAGTAGTCAGGAGTTGTTCAACTATAGGCTGAGCAAGTGCAGAATGGCGGTAGAATGTGCATTTGGACGTTTAAAAGCGTGCTGGCGCAGTTTACTGACTCACTCAGACCTCAGTACAACCAATATTCCCAATGTTATTGCTCTGTGCTCCACAATATCTGTGAG
The DNA here is from genome assembly GCF_020497125.1 of Mauremys mutica. NCBI lineage: Eukaryota > Metazoa > Chordata > Testudines > Geoemydidae > Mauremys > Mauremys mutica. Next base: position 30,054,722 of record NC_059087.1, read on the forward strand.
CGTAAGGGGGAGATGTTTATGGCGGGGTGGGAAGTTGAGGCAAATCGCCTGGCTGCTGATTACATGCAGCCAGACACCAGGACGGTTGGAAGACCACAGCAGGGCGCGCTGCGCGTCAGAGAAGCTTTGAAAACCAGTTTCATGACTGGCCAAGCTTCGGCGTGACAGTTCTGTTTGTTTCTCCTTGATGAAAACCCACCCCCTTGGTTCACTCTACTTCCCTGTAAGCCAACCGCCCTCCCCTCCCCCCTTGATCACCACTTGCAGAGGCAATAAAGTCATTGTTGCTTCGCATTCATGCATTCTTTATTAATTCATCACACAAATGGGGGGATAACTGCAAAGGCAGCCTGGGAGGAGGGAAGCACCAGGTGGGGTGGTGGAGGAGGGGAGGATAGAAGGACAAGGCCACACTGCACTTCAAAACTTATTTATTGAATGCCAGATTTCTATTGCTTGGGCAGTCCTCTGGTGTGGAGTGCTTGGGTGCCCGGAGGCCCCCCACCGCATTCTTGGGCATCTGGGTTTGGAGGCTACGGAACTTGGGGAGGAGGGTGGTTGGTTACACAGCGGCTGCAGTGGTGGTTTGCGCTCCTGCTGCCTTTCCTGCACCTCAACAATACGCCGGAAAATATCAGTTTGATCTTCTGGTAACCTCAGCATTGCATCCTGCCTCTCTCATCACACTGACGCCACCTATCATCTTGATCCTGCCACATGTCATTTTGTGCTTTCCTGCACTCTGACAGTGTTTGCCTCCATGCATTCCGCTGGGCTCTTTCAGTGTGGGAGGACTGCATGAGCTCAGAGAACATTTCATCGCGAGTGCGTTTTTTTCGCCTTCTAATCTTCGCTAGCCTCTGGGACAGAGATTATATGGGGAGCATTGAAACATTTGCAGCTGCAGGAGGGGAAAAAAAAAAAGGAGAGTAGTGTTTAAAAAGACACATTCTAGAGGACAATGGTTAGACTCTTTCACAGTGAACCAAGCTGTTAACATTATATAGCACGTGTGCTTTCTTTACAAGGTCGCATTTTGCCTCTTATATTGAAGGCCTGCTGGTTTGGTGTGAGAGATCACACACGCCGGGCCGGTGGGCAACAGAATTCGGCTTGCAGGCAGCCATGGTAAGCCACAGTCTTTCGGCTTCTTTAACCTTCATAACATGTGGGAATGGTTTCAAACAGCAGCACTCTCATTTCACATACCAAGCACTCGTTGGGTTGGCCATTTAAAAAGGAGAGGCTGTGGTTTTTGGGTTAATGTGCAGCACAAACCCAACTAACTCCCCCCCCCCCCCCACACACAGTTCTCTGGGATGATCGCTTGGCTAACAGGCTTTGGGAGTACATCCAGGAGAGCTTCACTGAGATGTCCCTGGAGGATTTCCGCTCCATCCCCAGACACCTTAACAGACTTTTCCAGTAGCCGTACTCTCCGCGAATGCATCCCAAGTCTTCAGGGCAAATTAATCATTAAACACGCTTGCTTTTAAACTATGTATTATATTTACAAAGGTACACTCACCAGAGGTCTCTTCTCCGCCTTCTAGGTCCGGGAGCCCGCCTTCGGTGGGTTGAGAGGGTACTAGATCCAGGGTGAAAAACAGTTCCTGGCTGTCGGGGAAAAACGGTTTCTCTACTTGCTTGCTGTGCGCTATCACCTTCCTCGTCCCCAAAATCCGCATCCCTGTTGCATAAGAATCCATTGACGGAGTCCAAGCACAGGGTGGGGGTAGTTGTAGGGGCACCCCCTAGAATGGTATGGAGCTCATCATAGAAGCGGCATGTCTGGGGCTCTGACCTGGAGCGTCCGTTTGCCTCTCTGGATGTACGTTTTCCCACCCCAGTGACAGTGGGAACTTTTATCAGGAAGGTAAGTCCTGCTTTGTCAGGCTTTGAGCCAGTCTAAGCAAGCTCACTCCACAGCAGAGCCCCCTCTACTGCAAGGTTACCATAGCCCTGCTCTGTCATCACAAGATGCATCCTGCAAAGGGCAGCACAGAGGAGGGCCTGGCCCTCTGAAGCAACCCTCTCATGGCCCGATGCTGGAGGAGCCAGAAAACAAGAGGGGAGCCTGCAGCGTGCTGCTCCTCCACCACAACAAGCAAACGAACCACACCTGCTGCTGAATCAGTGCTGCTCTTTAACCAGATGCAGTTAAAGGCCTTTAGAACATACGGCTGGAGATTAGCTCATTGCTCCCTTTTTAAATCTCTGCTCAGAAAGAAACACAGTTGATTTCCTCCTGTGACCTACATAGGATTTCCAGACTAATGAAACTGTCTGTACCTTGTGCTTCCTTCCCACGGGGACACGAGCCTCATCGCTCTCCCTGACAACAGCTCTGCTCTCCGTGGCTCAGGTGATGCTTCCTCTTCCACCGCTCAGCTCTGCAACCATCCCCCCGCTTTGGTTTGCATCTTCGCTCTCAGGCAGTTCTGCTGGATAAGCTCGTGGATGGAAGATCCCTGCTGCAGACTGGGTTTGCACCCACCAGGTATTAACAAATAATTACATACCAAAAACATCGACATGTAAAGAATGTCAAGGTGGCAAAGTCAGACACCGGAAAGCTAGAAAATGCTGGAACCATTGCCTGTGCAACTTTCATTCCTCTCCTTGTGGGTACGCATTAAGACATAGCCTTTAATTACACGAGCGCATGTGTGACATCTGAATCAGCCCTGTGTGTTTACTCTTGCACAGAACTAATTAGCATTTGGTTTGTTTTTGGCTTAGAAGAAAAACATGGGAGGCTTAAATGTAGTGCAGGCCCTAAGACAAACACACTTCTACAATGTGGTGCACAACTGCCTCCTCTTCAACAGAGCTGTCAATGCTAATGCAGAAAGGACCGATCTAGACATATTTCATGATGATGATGATGATGATACACTTTCCATTCCAACAGTAACTCAGGAAGATGTTAAACAGCAGCTACTAAAGTAAGCCATTTAAAATCAGCAGGTCTAGAAAACTTGCAGCCAAGAGTTTTATAAGAGCTGGCCAAGAATCTTGCTGGATGGTTAATGCTGATTTTCAATAGCACTTGGAACATCAGGGACAAAATGATTAGGGGGCTGGAGCACATGACTTATGAGGAGAGGCTGAGGAAACTGGGATTGTTTAGTCTGCAGAAGAGAAGAATGAGGGGGGATTTGGTAGCTGCTTTTAACTACCTGAAAGGGGGTTCCAAAGAGGATGGATCTAGACTGTTCTCAGTGGTAGCAGAAGAGAGAACAAGGAGTAATGGTCTCAAGTTGCAGTGGGGGAGGTTTACGTTAGATATTAGGAAAAACCTTTTCACTAGGAGGGTGGTGAAGCACTGGAATGGGTTACCCAGGGAGGTGGTGGAATCTCCTTCCTTAGAGGTTTTTAAGGCCCGGCTTGACAAAGCCCTGGCTGGGATGATTTAGTTGGGGATTGGTCCTGCTTTGAGCAGGGGGTTGGACTAGATGACTCCTGAGGTCCCTTCTAACCCTGATATTCTATGATTCTATGATTCCAGAAGACTGGAAGAGAGCAAATGCTGTGCCAATATTTTAAAAGGGTAAATGGTATGACCTGGGTAATTATAGTCCTGATCGCATGACATCAATCCCCAGCAAGATACCAGAGTTGCTGATATGACACTTGATTAATAAATAATTAAAGAAGGCTATATAGTTAATGCCAGTCAACATGGGTTTATGGAAAATAGATCCTGTCAAACTAACCCTATATCTTTTTGTGATAAGATTACAGTTTTAGTTGATAGAGGTAATACTGTTGATGTAGTACACTTAGGGTATGTCTACACTACGAAATTAAATCGATTTTATAGAAGCTGATTTTTAGAAATCGAATGTATACAGTCGATTGTGTATGTCCCCACTAAGCATATTAAGTTGGTGGAGTTCGTCCTCACTACCATGGCTAGCATCAACTTACGGAGCGGTGCACTGTGGGTAGCTATCCCACTTCCCACAGTCTCCACCACCCATTGGAATTCTGGATTAAGCTCCCAATGCCTGATGGGGCAAAAACATTGTCATGGGTGGTTTTGGGTACGTCGTCAGTCGCCCCTCCCTCCATGAAAGCAATGGCTGTCAATCGTTTTGCGCCTTTTTTCTTGGGTTACCCATGCAGATGCCATACCATGGCAAGCATGGAGCCCACTCAGCTCACCGTCACGCACTTTAAAAGCTCACTGGCGCTGTTTGCTTACTAGGTCAGACCTCAGTGCAACCATCATTCCCTTTGTTATTGCTGCTTGCTGTGTGCTCCATAATATCTGAGAGAGTAAAGGGGAGACGTTTATAGCAGGGTGGGAGGTTGAGGCAAATCACCTGGCATCCAATTTTGAGCAGCCAGACACCAGGGCGATTAGAAGAGCACAGCAAGGCGCGCTGCACATCAGCGAGGCTTTGAAAACCAGTTTCATGACTGGCCAGGCTTCAGTGTGACAGTTGTGTGTGTTTCTCCTTGGTGCAAACCTGCCCCCTTTGTTGATTTAAAATCCCTGTAAGCCAACCACCCTCCCCTCTTTGAAATAAAGTAACAATTATTTTGAAACGAGGCATTCTTTCTTAATTAAAAAAAAATAGATAACGGACAAGGTAGGTGGGGTGCGGTGGGGAAGGAGGGAAGGATAAGGCCACATTGCTTATTGTGGCCACACTAAAAATCAAACTGTTTGAACGACAGCCTTCTGTTGCTTGGGCCATCCTCTGGAGTGGGGTGGCTGGGTGCCTGGAGCCTCCCCCCCCACACATTCTTGGGCATCTGGGAGAGGAGGCTGTGGAACATGGGGAGGAGGGTAGGCAGTTATGCAGTGGATGCAGCAGGGGTCTGTGCTCTTGCTGGCATGTCCTGCCTCCACTCTTCACGCTCACTTAATTCTTTCCTGGCCTCTGCCACTGAATGCTTCCATGCATTAAGCTGTGCCCTATCAGTGCGGGAGGACTGCATGAGCTCGGCAAACATGTCATCGTGAGGGTGGTTTTTTTGCCTTCTAATCAGCGATAACCTCAGGGATGGAGATGATAGGGGAAGCGCACAGCTCTATGATTCTCGGGGGACTGCATGGTCACCTGTGCTGCTGAGTTCGCCACACTGACCAAACAGGAAATGAAATTCAAAAGTTCCCAGAGCTTTTCCTGTGTACCTGGCTAGTGCACCGGAGTTCAAAGTGCTGTCCAGAGCGGTCACATTGGAGCACTCTGGGATAGCTCCCGGAGGCCAGTATCATCGATTTGCGTCCACACTACCCCAAATTCGACCCAGCAACGTCGAGTTTAGCGCTACTCCCCTTGCTGGGGAGGAGTACAGAAGTTGATTTTAAGAGCCCTTTAAGTCGACGGAACGGGGTTGGTTGTGTGGACACATTCATTTTAAAATTGACCTAACGCGGCTAAATTCGACCTAACCCCGTAGTGCAGACCAGGCCTTAGATTTCTCTAAGACATTTGGCTTTGTACCACACAGCATTTTGATTAAAAAAAACTAGAACAATACAAAACTAACATGGCACTAGGGAAAATCAAGGCTTGCACTGGGGTTAACAGCACAAGGGGTTTGCACCAGCACAGCTACAAGGATGGCTAAAAACATCAACACAGACAAAGCATAACTCTTATTACCTCCATCAAAGCGGAATCCAGACATGACACCAGGAGAAAGTGGCATTTTACAAGATGTTAGCAGCTGCACTGGAGGATAATGCAGCACTCTAGCTAGAAGTGTTACCTTTTGCCACAAGAAAATAGCAAACAGCATTATCAGCTTTGATGTTCAGTTTTGTTCCATAGATACATTCAGCCCCCATGAATATCGAGACACAAGGGCAGAGCCTACGTTTGAAGTAGCAGCCAATTCCTCCCAGGCAGGGCTCAGAACCTGACATCACAGGAACAGGGTGAACATACTAAGTAGCCAAGTGACAACACAGTGATTAACATTTGATAATGAGTCAGGGAAAGGGCCATTAAGTGCTTCAGATAGAAAAAGAAGCAATTTGTAATCAAGGTAATTACACTGATATGCAAATGAAGCTTGCAACGTCTTAGCAATGAAAACGTTTCTGATGCATTTTCTTTTAAGCTTATTTTTCTCTTGCAATCCAGATCACTACTTATAGTTCTCTCACATTAGTATTTTTAGGGAACATTCACTGTGAAAAATAGCTTTTTAAATCAAGGTCCTTTACCAAGTGACCAGGGCTGATGCATATGTGCAAAATGTGTCGGAGCCCAAACATGATGTGGGGGAAGGGGCCCACCCGACTCTCGCCTCTTCTGGGTCTTATATCCGCTTCCAGCACTGGTGGATCTGAGCACAGCAGCTCCTCTCTGGCTGCCTGCTCTAGAACTGGGTTCAGCCTGGGTCTGGTGGAACCCAGTGGGAAGAGGGGACGCTGGCACTACCGGGGTAGGAAAAGCTGCTTATCACATGGGGGTTGAGTTTTGATTACTCTCTGGTGAATATTCCACTTCTAATAGAACCAAAGACAGGAATCGGCCCAGAGCAGTCTGTGCATCTGGCCTGTGCAGCCTGGCTAGGTGAGGTGCTTTGGAGAGTTCCTCACACCTACTTGCCCTCTCTTCCACCGGCTCCATCCTCAGGCTGTCAGTTACCTCAGCAATAAGCCTGGCATTAATACCGAGACTGCACGATTAGACAGATCCTGCCTCCATCCACACCTCCTCTGGCCTCCCTTGTCTCAGCCCGGTCCTCCACTCGCTGCCCACTGCCAGGATCCCACTGGCTCCAGACCCTCTTCTCTCTGGCACATCTCAAAGGCCAATAAATCTGCCTATCACGTCCGACCCACCCACCACATTGGACATCATCTGTCCAGATGCACTCCTCTTCCAAACCCTAATTCCTGCCTTCACCTCCTCTCCTCCTGGCCAAACGCCCTTCTTTAATGGTCTCCCTAACATCCTCAACTGTCCAAATTACTTTTGTCCCAAATCCAACAGCCCTCTTTCCCCACCCCAATTCCATGCCTGAAAATGGGACGATCCCCCACCACTACCCCCAGGAACCTTTTGGCCCCTCTCAGAGCCCATGGCAAGATCTTCTCCAAACTCGCCATCTCTCTGACCTCATCCGTGCCAATTCTGTAGCCCATCCCTTCGCTCAGCCAGTAGCTGCCTCCTTTCCATCCTGCTCCAGCATCAGTATATGGGTATTTCCATGGAGCTGGAGAGTGGATCCCACTGATAAGCATTATCCTTTCAAAGGGATGGAACAGACTGTGCTTGTGGGTCAGGGAAAGACCTTTTATAGCTGTTCACAGCTGAGCTGCTGTATAACAGCTTCCTCAGAGCTCGATGGGAAAGTGCATCCATCAGGAAAACCACCCGATATTAACCAGAGATCTTCCCCAGGCTGGCTGCCTTTGAGAGGCCTCTGATACTCCCAGTGAGCAGGGCTACCTGTGCTCACACTGCCACGAGCCCCCTCCCTCTCCCTCGTGGCCCGACAGGGAACGCCCGAGGCTCAGTGTGTGATAGCAATTCCCTCTGAATGGCAACACTGCAATTAAAGAAACCCTTTCGTTAAGCAGCCCCAAATGGCTTGAAATGGAGTAAAATAGCAGGCTGGATGTGTGTGCATTGGCTGCATTTCAGCTCGAATTGATCTTTCGTTCACCTTCCTTATCTGGCCATTTCTGCACTAAACCAGAGGAGAAATTTTCCATAGCCGCTCCCATCCACACCTTAGGCTAGTGAGTGTCTGGGTGAGCCGAGGCACTGGGCTTGTCAGATCTACAAGGGAAGCAAATGCCATAGCTAAATACCACTGGTTGGATCCTCCACTGAAGTCAGTGAATTTGATGGGAGCAATACCGAGCCCCATATGACTATCATGAACAATTAAGCAGCACCTTTGCTAAGCCTGTCCCCATTCAGCAGCAGTCACTGCACTTCTCTGTCACCAGGCTTGGTCACTGGGAGACAGCCCAATAAAGTGGCTGTCTGGATTAAGCAGATGGGACGGTGAGCTCATTGCAAGACCACACAGGAGCTTGGCAGGGAGAAAACACTTATCTAAACACAAAGCTCTGAAGTAAAAGCAAAGGGAACCTGGGAAACGCTGGCCAAAAGTATGTTGCTTTTGTCTCTACAGCAGAAACTCGATTATCTGGCCTTCTCAGGGGACACCTGACACCTTTGGATGATGGAAGGCTCAGAACCATGAGACAGCTAGATGGCAAGTGGCAGGAAGAGAAGGTGCCTGAGCTGTCAGCCTCCGCAAGGCCAGAGAGCTGAAAAGCTGGGGGAGAGAAGAAAGAAGTTACAATATGCACCTGGGAACTGATTCTCCCCCAGCTTGGCCCCTGTTGTCAATAATACCCAAGTGTTCTTTGCACAAGTATCAGGAAAGGGTAGCGGTTCACACCCAGTTTGCACAGGTGCAAATGACATAAGAGAGGAGGAAACAGAGGATCAGCCCCAGTAGGACTTCTGCACCCAAGACTTATCCTGATCACCTGCTCTGCCTCCTGGATGGCAGATCTGGACACTGTAGCAGAAGACACACGGCGCCTCCCCCATGGTTCTCCCCCTCAGCAGGGCCTCCACAGGGACCATGCTCTTCTGGTGAGGGCAGAGAGAGTTCACACGGACTTTGTCACCTTCTTGTATTTGGAGCCCCTTCTGTGCTCCAAAACTCCCCCACAAGGCCTTCTGAGCATGCTCAGCAAGCCAGAATCTTGGGGGACCCTCCCATTTTACGCCTCCATCCCTTACGCAAGATAGACCAAAGCAGCCTGTGAAGAACTTCAAAAAGATCTCACAAAACTAAGTGATTGGGCAACAAAACGGCAAATGAAATTTAATGTGGATAAATGCAAAGTAATGCACATTGGAAAAAATAACCCCAACTATACATATAATATGACGGGGGCTAATTTAGCTACAGCTAATCAGGAAACATCTTGGAGTCATCGTGGATAGTTCTCTGAAGACCTCCACGCACTGTGCAGTGGCAGTCAAAAAAAGCGAACAGGATGTTAGGAATCATTAAAATAAGAGATAGAGAATAAGACGGAGAATATCTTATTGCCCTTATATAAATCCATGGTATGCCCACATCTCGAATACTGTGTACAGATGTGGCCTCCTCATCTCAAAAAAAATATACTGGCATTAGAAAAGGTTCAGAGAAGGGCAACTAAAATGATCAGGGGTTTGGAACGGGTCCCATATGAGGAGAGATTAAAGAGGCCAGGGCTTTTCAGCTTGGAAAAGAGGAGCCTAAGGGGAGATATGATAGAGAGAGATAAAATCATGAGTCGTGTGGAGAAAGTGAATAAGGAAAAGTTATTTACTTGTTCTCATAATATAAGAACTAGGGACCCTCAAATGAAATTAATAGGCAGCAGGTTTAAAACAAATAAAAAGACTGTGCCCTTCTTCGCACAGGGCACAGTCAACCTGTGGAACTCCTTGCCTGAGGAGGTTGTGAAGGCTAGGAGATTAGCCAGGATGGGTAAAGAATGGTGCCCCTAGCCTCGGTTTGTCAGAGGATGGAGATTAGGGGGAGGGAGGCATAGCTCAGTGGTTTGAGCATTAGTCTGCTAAACCCAGCATTGTGAGTTCAATCCTTGAGGGGGCCACTTAGGGATCTGGGGCAAAAATTGGTCCTGCTAGTAAAGGCAGGGGGCTGGACTCAATGACCTTTCAAGGTCCCTTCCAGTTCTAGGAGATTGGTATATCTCCAATTATTACCTATGGTAGAAGAGAGATCACTTGATCATTGCCTGTTAGGTTCACTCTCTCTGGGGCACCTGGCATTGGCTGATGTCAGCAGACAGGATACTGGGCTGGATGGACATTTGGTCTGACCCAGTACAGCCCATTCTTATTTACTTTCTTTCTTAATACATTTAAGGATGAGAAATTTCCCATAATGGACCAGGCTACTGGGGGTGGGAAGGATAGTTCCGTGGTTTAAGCATTGGCCTGCTAAACCCAGGGTTGAGTGTTCAATCCTTGAGGGGGCCATTTAGGGATCTGGGGCAAAAATCTGTCTGGGGATTGGTCCTGCTTTGAGCAGGGGGTTGGACTAGATACCTCCTGAGGTCCCTTCCAACCCTGACATTCTATGATTCTGTACTGGCCTATCGAGTGCCACATCTTCCTTCCAGCAGGGATGAATAGCTGCTGCGATACAGGATGGGGAAGAAACCATAATACACACGCCCTTTCCAAGTTCTCCTGCTTTTCACGCTTTAAAGAAGAGTTCACATGTGCAGCATAGGGAAAAGACATGTCTGGAAAAGCAACTAACCCGCCACAGGGAGCTCTGCCCTTAGAATTTTGCAGGCAATAAAAATCACAGGGCAAACTCCTGCTCCCCACCGTGCCCCACTCGCATCTGCACTGCCGGTCCGGCTGCATGGTGGCATGATTGATACCACATGATTTCCACACATGGAACAAGGTGAGAGCACGCATCAGAGCCCGGCAGCACAGGGAGGAGTGCCGCAGGGCCAATCGCTGCCCTCGAACCTTCCACATGCTCCTGGGTGTCTGTTTACGGCAGTTTCAGAGCTTTGCTTTTAATGCAGGGTGCTGTTATGCCAAGCTGCTGAGAGCAGTAAGGGGCACTCGCCCCAAGCCAGTCCCTTGATTCCGCTTGAGCAAAACTAAACCTCACCCCTCTTGTTCCACCTGCAGATTGCGGAAATAGTTCTGCTAGCCCCAGTGGCTAGAGGAGCCCGTTCTAATAGCCACTGTGCACACACAATGGGCCCAGTCCTGCACCCACTGAGGTCAGCGCCAAATGATTTCAACAGGAGTAGAGCTGGTCACTGTTTTTAGGGCCTGCTTACCCCTCACACAGAAATCCTGCCGCCAGGAGGTTCTGGGGAACAAAAGTCGAACCTTTTGTGGGGTTTATTCGAATTGTTCGGGGGGAGAGGCCCATAGGCGGCAGGTTCATATAATTTTTGGTGGGGCCCAAAATGGTGGTGTCCCCCCCCCCCCCCCGCCCGCTCTCACCCTGTAAGCTGATATAAAATGAAGCTACAATGCGTCAGCACCACAAGATTACAAGGGTCAATTAAAAGTGGAAAGTCAGAAGCAGCACTTGCCTATTAATACCTAATATACGGTATTAAATTTTGTTGCACCTGTTGTGACAAAGTGGGAATGTTCTTAATGTTTTCTCTGAATACTGTGTGGGTGCCTCAGTTTCCCCTGCAAAGTGCCAACTGACAGTGTTGGGGACAAAGAGATCAGGTGGCCTCCTTGTCCGGAAGAGAGACAAAGGCCAGATGAGGGAGTGTCAGTTTGGAGCTGGCTGGGGAAATCGGGAGAGGCCCAGAACTTGGGTCTGGGCTCCCCACCCCCCAAAGATGGACCTGACTGAGGGGTCCTGTTTTCTGTACTTACAAGCTCTGTTTTAGACTGTATCCCTGTCATCTAATAAACCTTCTGTTTTACTGTCTGGCTGAGAGTCACATCTGACTGCGGAGTTGGGGTGCAGGGACCTCTGGCTGCCCCAGGACCTGCCTGGGCAGACTCGCTGCGGAAAGTGCACAGTGTGGAAGGGCTGAATGCTCTGAGGTCAGACCCAGGAAGGTGTAAGCTTCTTGCCCTGGAGACAGTATGCTCAGAGAGGAGGCTCCCCCAGAGTCCTGACTGGCTTTGTATGGAGTTGTTCCAAAGCATCCCAGCATCCCCTTCCACACCATGCGCTTCCCGGAAGTCTGCACAGGCACTGACACTCCCTCCTCCGGGCTTTGTCTCTTTTCCAAGCATTAGGAGGCCACCTGATCTCTTTGTTCTCCAACACCTTCAGTTGGCACCTTGCAGGAGAGTGGCCCAGGCCATCAGTTGCCTGGAGACAGGGTGTCAGCTATTCTCTGTGCAGACAGCATCACACTGGCCCTCTAGGGCTTTACAACAATCACACCCCCTTATCCCACCATCTAGAGCCTTAAGAAATGCATTGGGGGAAACTGAGGCACACAGACAGTATTCAGAGAAAACACCTGTATACGACCAGTTACATACTTTGAAGGGTGTAAAATAATCAAATATTGTGCTAAATACAATGATACTCCAAACTGACCACCAAATTTAAGTTGCATGTTTTTCCCCTCAGGTGAGGGTTCTGGGGTGGGGCTGGGGATAAGGGGTTCACAGTGCAGGAGCGTGCTCGGTGCTGGGGGTGCAGGCTTTGGAGTGAGGCAGGGCTGAGGATGAGGAACTTGGGGTGCAGACAGGCTGCCCCAGGGCTAGGGCCAGAGAGGACTCCCCATCACCACCACTGGCAGCAGCAAGCTCCAGGGGAGGGTCCCCTCCTGCCCCCCATGGCACACACACTGCACATGCTCCTAGAGCCCCTCTCAGGTCCAGAAAGCTCACTCCCCTCCCCTATGATGGGTACTGGGGGGGGGGCCACAGGTGGCCTTCCATGTTGCCCCTCACCATAACTTCACTGTGGATGGGGGATGGGGCTGCCCCTTGCCCAGCATGGGGCAGAAGTGGGGTAGGCAGGGTGGTGGCTGGCTATGGGGTGGGGGAGCAGGGTGTCATAAAATTCACCCAAGCCCCAGCTGCTCAGGTCTAGGAAGCCTCCCTCTCCCATCCCTCCTGTGGCGGGTGGGTTGGTGGGTGCTGGGGGAGGGGGCATTGCCTTCACATGTGGCTTCCTGCCTCCCCTGTGCAGCCTGCTGTGCCTCACTGGGGGGCTGGGACTGGGGCTGGGGCAGGGCGGGGAATCATAGGGTCAAACACTCAAACATAATAAAAAATCATAGGGTCAAACACTCACGAAAGTCCCAACTGATGTTAAGGTGAATGTCTGTCTGTCTCCTGGCCCGTTTGTGTCTCCTCCAGGTAAGGGCGGGAGGGGAGGGGAGGCCCCCTCCACTCCCCTCCCCCTCCTGAGTGCTTCAGCAATGGTTAGCACATTCCTCTTATGTTAATGCTGCAGCCCTTAGGTTACGGGAAGCAGCAGCAAAGGAGAGAGAGAGAGACATGCTGTGTGCTCTCTTTACATTCAAGCAGGCAAACTCCGGGGAGGGGGAAAATCTAATATTTCCAAATATTGGTGGAGCAGAGCCCCTGATTATGAATATTCCTGGGGCTTTAGCTCCAAGAGCCCATATAAGTTGGCGCCCATGGAGAGGCCTATGCCCCCACTGAGCTTTGCAACAGTCCCATCCCAACCCCCCCCACACACACACACACTTCCTGGGGGTCTGCAGCCTCTTCCCATCTCCCTGACGGTGCAGCCCATTGGTTTCCCCTTGGCATCACTGTCTCAGAGACCAACGCGGTGGGGAGGGGATCCCAGAGCTGTGAATGCTGGCGCTGGGATCCCACCTCTGTAACTGGCTCTAAGAGACCCATGCTGCGGCCCCTCCCCGGCACGTCAGCCTTAGCACAAGTTCTGCCCACACCTTGGGCCTGTGATCTGTTCACAGTCTTCCCGGTCCCATCTTCCACCAGTGATGATAGCCTGAAAACCTCCTTTGTCTCCACCTCCGCATATCCCTTACTCCTAGAACAGCCTCCCCCACCTTGTTCACCAAGCTCCTCTCCACGTCCCTCCTGAAAACCCAGGCTTGCCGTGAGGCCTGCGGGAAGCAAGGCCAGCCAACAGCCGCAGCAATGCCGGGCGAGCCCCAAGTAGTGCACAGGCCCTGCCAAGTACCCGCATCGCCTCCCCTCCCTATCACCCAGCTCACTACGGACCTGACTGTGGGTGCTGTGAAATGTCTCCTCAGAGCAGGGTTTCTTCCCAGAGTGAATAAATTGCTGGGGGAGGTGGTGGGGAGAGGCAGGAGGCTGTGATGGGGACAGTAGGCGGCCAGGAGTCCGGGTTATGGCTGCTTTTTCATGCTTTACATATGTGCCTATTTTGTGCCGCCCCTACAGAAATCAATGTGGATGCTCAGCTCTTCCAAAGGCCGGGTGCTAAGTTTGAAAATGTTGGCCTCTGATTTATAGAAATGAGCCATTCACTTCCAAGCCCAGTCACTGCCCTGGGCCCATCCAGTGCTCTGGCACAATTATTATAAGGTGCCAGAATTTTTGCCACAGAAATAATTTCATAAACCGCAATGATGATAGTGCTGCTTGTCTCTAGACTCTGCAGCCCTACCAAGAACTTCTGTAGACGTTATCATCTGCAATCATCCTAGTTATTCTTTCCCACGGAACAGGAAAATATTGGCCTGGAGCAATTTACCAATACCTAGCAAACACTGTGCACGACTCAATTAGCGTTGTCAGCAGCTCCTTACCAGGCAGTGGCACCAATATGCAGTGGATCTGGATGGCCAGAGGCAGCGAAGAGGATTGAGTGCTAGGTCCCAGGGTTCATTGAGCTGTTGGAAGGACAGACTATCCTAGGGGGGTGCAGACAGACATATCTGGATTTCTTTATTCAGCTATATTCCTTCAAAGACATTGTTAGAGGAATTATTACAAAGGAAATACACCCAGGTTTGGAGCCGCCAACTCCTACGCTTCCTGCAGAGAGGGTGTGTTTTGTGCAGGTGCTCAGTTACCCAATGAACTACACCCCCGCAGGCAGGTGCAATGTTTAACACCCTGCTCGGCAGTAAATCTGCCCTGTGGTTACAGAGATGGTGTAGATCTGAGGAAGAGATTTACCACAACAGCTCAGCCTTGCACTGATTCATCCTCCTGGCTCAGATTTAAAATGCACTGAGAAAGTTCCCAGTAAAATGGCTTTGTGATTCCCTGAATAACAGAGTCCCGAGAGCTATGATTCTGGATTTCTCTAACCCAAGCATCGCCCTCTCCTGATCATATGTCATAACAATACTCAGTTCTTCTGCTGCGTAAGTGTTTTGGAAAAGCAAGTGAGGGGAAGTAATTTACTTCCTTGCCGTCTCTTTCCCCCTGGGGCTCCGTAGTACATCTGTAGGGAACTTTTCAATGGAACATGTCAATTTGTCAAACCTAAACCTCTGCCCAGGAAGGTTTCTCAGGTCCAAGGCAGAATTTCTGCTAGAAACCAGAGAGAGACACCATGAGCAGAAGAGCCTGACGGTGACGGCACTCCCCGAGGCTGCAGGGACATGGGAGAACCAGGCGTGAACTTGAACACAGGCCTCCCTCACCACCAGGAGAGTGGCTATTTGGGGGGCAGGAGGGATCTCAAGGTCTCCTATTGGAGCTGCTCCACTTTGTATAAATAAGCAAATGTTCATTGGAGCAGGACGCAGGTTCGAGCCCCAGCTCCAGTGAATATTTAATGCTGTACACCAAGTGGAAGAGCTCCAACAGGAGAGACTGAGAAAGACGAGACAGCCTGGATTGTAGGGTGCTCAACTGGGCTCTGGAAACCCATATTCCAGCCCCTGCTCTGTCTGATTCAAACCTGGGCCTCCCACATACCAGGTGCAAACCCCACCCACTGGGCAACAGGATGAGTCTCCCTCTGGCCTCATGAAGATTTAATTATTTACACACAGTGGAATGGCTCCAGCAGGGGAGCAGGAGAGCACCCCACCCCAGAACAGCCCATAGCTTGGGGCACCCACCTGGATCTGGGAGACCTGCGTTCCAGTCAGGCTGGGCAGTGTCTGCAGCTTGGTTCTGCCATGTCTCTGCAGCTCAGGGAGCGCCTCACCGCTGGACCATTGGCTATCAAGGGGTGGGCTCATGCTGTCCTGGTTATTCAGTTAGCACAATCTGCCCTGGATGCTTCCTTCCCACTGTCGGCATTTCCTGGGCTCGGCTAGGCCTCCCATGACAAAGTCAGAGCCCTTCGCAGTGAGCCTGGCCTCTCCGAGTCTCAGCCCAAGGCCTGGTCCACACACACAACGAGCCCTTTAACGACAGCTGGCGCTGAAATCAATCTAGGGGTACGTCCAGACTACCCACCGTATCGGCGGGTAGCAATCAATTTATCAGGGATCAATATATCGTGTCTCATCTAGACGCGATATATCGATCCCCGAACGCACTTCCCATCGACTCCGGAACTCCACCGGAGCGAGCGACGGTAGCGGAGTCGACGGGGGAGCCGCGGCCGTCGATCCCGCGCCGAGAGGACGGGGGAGGTAAGTCGGAAGAAGATACGTCGACTTCAGCTACGGTATTCCCCTAGCTGAAGTTACGTATCTTACACTGACACCCCCCCTGCCCCCCGCAGTGTAGACCAGGCCCACACACTCAAATTGGTTTGCAACTGGCAGGGAAGGAAGCAGACTGCCAAAATAAACAGGGCTTGCAGCCAGCAAGGGGCTCGGGCAGCACCTTCCTGGGAACGAGTGCCATGAAAAAGGGCCTTCAGCTAGGAAAGTCCTGCCCACGACCTGCTCCTGTATGACACTGCGGCCCCAGAGCTGTGCGACTAACTGCCTTCAGGTGCCGTGGGCAAGAGTCACTCAGACACATGAACTTCCCCTGTAGCTTTCTGTTCTGCTGGGGCTGATTACTGTAGAACTGGGGCAGAATGGAGGAGGTCAAACCTTCTGGTGAAACATTACATCAGATCACCAGACAAAGCTCCTAGCAGAGCAAGAGGCCCTGGCTTGCCGAGGAATCCTGAGCACTGACAGACTAGCAAGGAGGCAGAGTCACCAGAATTTCTTTATCTGACAAGACCTGCAGATCAAAACCATTTGATGCTGAAATTGCAAATACTGGTGCAACAGCGCTACCTGCTGGGTTAAAAGGTCTCCCTCTGGCATCTGTGGTGCACTGGCATTCCCCAGGCTATTTGTTAGTTCCCAGTAAAGGTAGAGGGCTGGTGCCAGGAACATGTTTTTAAACGGAAAAAAATCCCCTGCCAGAGAAGCTGTTTTGCAGAAGGTTCTCTCGCCTTCTCCGCGTAGCACACAAATGACCTTTGGACTAAAACGACTTGTGAGAAACTTATTCCACAAATTGAAAAATGAGAATCAGCCAGGCTAGAAAACTAGGCAGCAACATTTGCTGTCTGCTGATCTAAGCAGAAGGGCTCACGTTTACTCCAGCCGTCCCCTCGGGATGCTCGCCCTGCCCCTGGAGCATCAGCACACCACATCCCCATGTTCCAGGGCAGGGGGGACCACAGTGCTGCCAATCATCTGGACTTGAGAGGTGGGTGAAATGAATGAGGCGATTTAGTCCAAATTCCCTACCCCCTGGCCAGAGCAGAGCTGCTCATGAAGGGTTGTTCTCCATGCTTTGCCCAGTCTAGTTTTAAAAACCTAGCATGGTAGGGCTTGCATGGCTTCCTTGGCAAGGCTGTTCTGCAGGCGAACAGATCTCGCCCCCAGAAGACTGCTCCATTCTCAACCTTAACTTCTCTTTGCTTAGCTTCAGCCCGTTATCCCTATTTATATGCCTTTGTATCACCCTAGGCACTAGTACTGCTCACTAGTAGACAATTAGCAAACATCCCTCTGTAGTCGCTGTTTGCCCAGGCCATTAGCCCTTGCAATCGTTACTAAACGAATAAAGCCTTGCATTTCTTTAGCTCTCAAACCGCTTTAGAATGTCAACAGCCTCGTAGGTCAGTGCCGTTATTCCTATTTTACAGATAGAGAAACTGAGGCATATTAAGAGGTTTGCCCAAGATCACAGAGCCAGACATTGACAGAGAAACTAGAACCCAGGAGTCTTGATTCCCAGCCCCCGACTCTAACCACTGATTTCCACTGACACCACTGATTTCCTCCCCATTGTCTGGTCCCAATCATTATGTGGATGGCTGCATACACAGTTTAAAAAAAACCTGATCATTTCTACTTGTTCAAAATAAATATTATTTTCCAGTGTGATAAATTCATTACTAGCCCCTCCAATTTCTCTATTTCATAGCAGTATATTTAAAACACTTGGAGTTTAAAATGCCCAATAAATATATTTGACTCAATTACTTAACTGCAGTTCATTGAAAAAGTCCAAGGGCTGTAACTGTGTGTCCACAAACAGGCCTTAAGGAGTTAGTAACTATTTACAGGTGGGACCGGTTTTATTTCAAACATTCTTTTAAAATGTATCTCTGGGTTTTGCCTTCTCAGAGGGGAAGGGAAGGATCCATCAGGCATTTCCTCTCCAGAGTTTATTTCTAAGGCCTGATCTTCAATTTCACATTGTAGCAGTATAACTATGTAGGTTAGAGGTGAGTGTTACTAGTACAGTTAAACTGGTACAACCCCTCGGGTGGAGGCGCTTATACTCTGATCTAGGGCGGGGGAAGGTGTATTAGCATAAAGCACCTTTTTACTACTATAACTGCATCCACCCGAGGGGGACTGTTTAACTATATTAGCAGAGTTAATAATACCTAGCTTTTTTCATCAATAGATCTCAAAGGAGATCAGTATCATTATTCCCATTTTACAGCTGGGGAAACTGTGGCACAGGGTGAGGCAGTGACTGTAGACCCCACATCCTCCTGATTTCCAGGCCAGTGCTCTATCCACTAGGACACACTGCCTCCTTAAAGCAGACAACTTTCTAATGTAGACAAAGCCTAAATGTCAACTGTTTTTCAGTGCCCCCCAAGATTGACTAGAAGCCTGACTGGCTCAAGGGCCTAGTAACAAGCTACAGAGCTGCTCTCCCATCTGGGACTAGTTTGAACCCAGCTCAGATCAGTAATGTGTGAAAGCTGCCTTGGAGTCAGCTGGTCCATCTGAATGCTGGGCTAGGATCTCCACAGAACGGTGTCCACTGCAGCGACACAACCTGTCAGCAGATTCTCTTGACAGCATAACCATGTTTCCAACACCTGCAATGTACCTAAGTACCAACAAGCCTTAGCCGGCCCTTCCGAGCCTAGAGCAGGGGTGGGCAAACTACGGCCCAGGGGCCACACCCGGCCCTTCAGATGTTTTAATCCGGCCCTCGAGCTCCCTCCGGGGAGCGGGGTTCGGTGCTTGCCCCGCTCCACATGTGCTGTGGCACCACATGGCTCCCGGAAACAGCCGCATGTCCCCCCTCTGGCTCCTACACTGCCCTCACCCCAAACACCACCCCTGCAACTCCCATTGGCTAGGAACTGAGGCCAATGGGAGCTATAGGTGGCGCCTGCAGAGCAGGCAGTGCACAGAGGCTCCTGATCACACCTCCATGTAGGATCTGGAGAGGGGACATGCCGCTGCTTCCAGGAGCTGCTTGAGGTAAGCACCACCCAGAGCTTGCACCCCTGACCCCCATCCCATACCCCAACACCCTACCCCAGCCCAGGTCCCCCTCCTGCCCTCTGAACCCCTCGGTCCCAGCCCCGAGCACCCTCCTGCACCCCAACTCCTCATCCCCAGCCCCACCCCAGAGCTTGCACCCCCAGCTGGAGCCATCCCTCCCCAACCCTCTGCCCCAGCCCAGAGCTCAATCACACACCCTGAACTCCCCATTTCTGGCCCCACCCCAGAGCCCAAACCCCCAGCCGGAGCCCTCACCCCCCCGCCACATCCCAACCCCCAATCGTGGGAGCATTCATGGCCCACCATACAATTTCCATATCCAGATGTGGCCCTTGGGCCAAAAAGTTTGCCCATCACTGGCCTAGAGACCTTTTAAGCAAATCTCTTTCACAGAGAACAGTGCTGCATGACTGGTGCAGCAGTGCCACCCTCTGGCGCCACCAGCACCCTGCACTCTTCTAGCACAGAGGAGCTGGGGGATCATTGTGAGATGTGGCTATTACAGGAACGTTTTGCTCTGTGCAACATACAACAAGCTGCACCTTGCTGTGTTTAAAGCAGAATATTTTAATTCCCTATTACTGGAGTGATGCACGTTAATTACCAAGCTGAAATGCGTTTACAGGAGAGGACCATGCTCACGGAGAGGAGGACATTTAGACTGTACAGAGTATACACTGCATACCGACATTATGTGGGACGTGCACAGCAAAACCGGCCTTGACCCCACCCAGGGACCAGCACGAACTGCCTAGCAAAAGTGGCTCTTCAAGTAATGGACAAACAATACTGTAGTGGAAACCCCAGGGCTAGTTTAAAGTGGTCACTTAAGAGAGAGTTGTTGCCTGTTAAAGTTGGCCCTGAATAGAAACTGTATTGTACATACATAGAGAACGTACTGGGCCACATTCTGCTCTCAGCTACACCCAAAAATCCAGCGTAACTCCCTGGAGTTAAATGAATAAGACTCCACCACTTCCATGGGGAACAGAATGGAGCCTGTAGCGGGGTGGTCACCCGCTCCGAGCCTGAAAGGGTTCCAGCCAGCCCCGGGAGAGGGCTGGGGCTGCGAGCTAAAGGCTGGGCTGACTGGGGAAACAGGCTCAGCTGGGGCCACTCCCCAATAAGGCCACAGCTGGCCCTATAGAAGGTTGTGAGCCAGGAGTTCAAACAGTCCCTCTCTGGCTGTTGAGAGAGCTGGGCCTGGCTGCCTGGGGTACCTAGAGTGAAGCAGGGCTGGGGAAAGGCCAGGGGAGCTGGGAAGCTCCAGCCTGCAGGCCTTGCTGATGGCCTAAAACAGATACTGGGGTTGCAGAGGGGCAGCCCAAGGGCAGAATCATAGAATCTCAGGGTTGGAAGGGACCTCAGGAGGTATCTAGTCCAACCCCCTGCTCAAAGCAGGATCAACATCAACTAAATCATCCCAGCCAGGGCTTTGTCAAGCCTGACCTTAAAAACCTCTAAGGCAGGAGATTCCACCACCTCCCTCGGTAGGCAAAGGCAGCAGGTCCAAACCCTCCTTGCTAATGATGAATGGCTTGTACACTGCAGTCTGCCCCAGCGAGCGGGGGCTAGATGGTGACTGGCAGCAGCCATAGGGGAGAGAGGGCTGGGGGTTTCCCGGTAGGGGAGACCCAGAGCTGTGGGGGTCCTGCGGAGGGCAGAACCCTGCGAAAAAGGGGCACAGGGGCCAGCAACAGGCAAGACACCAGCCTGCAGAGGGCTAATTCCCAAGACGCCCAGCAGGAGGCACCGCACCAGTGAGTCTCACTGCGTTACAGGGCCGCGCTGCCCTATGACATCCTGCCTTCTTTGCCCAGCCTTCGCTAGGACGCTCACAGATAGAAGCAACCCCCGAGAGGTAGGACTGGGCCAACTTGCTTTGCCTAACTCCAAATCCACTTGAGCCTGGGCTCACAAGTTTAACTTGGAGCTGAAGCGCGGTCGGGCTCATGTGATACTGAGGTGAGGCTGAAAAAAGGTTCAGTGAGAAACAATCCCCTAAGGCAGGGGCGGGCACATTTTTTGGCCTGAGGGCCGCATTGGGTTTTGGAAATTGTATGGAGGGCCGGTTAGGGGAGGGGGGCATCCCTTCCCCCGCTTCTTGCCCCTAACGGCCCCCCCAGGACCTCTGCCCCCGACTGCCCCCCGCCACCCCATCCAACCCCCCCCCTTCCTCACTGCCCCCCCATCCTGATTGCTCTGACCCCTATCCACAACCCCGGCCCCTGACCACCATCCTGAACGCCCCTGTCCTCTATCCGACCCCCCCTGCTCCCTTACCGCGCTGCCTGGAGCACCGGTGGCTGGCGGCGCTACAGCCACGCCCCACACAGCACAGAGACCGGGTCAGACCCTGGCTCTGCAGCTGCGCTGCCCCAGGAGCTCGCAGCCCCATCGCCCAGAGCATTGCGCCAGCGCCGGCAGTGGGGCGAGCTGAGGCTGCGGGGGAGGGGGACAGCAGAGGAGGGGCTGGGGGCGAGTCTCCTGGGGCCGGAGGGTCCCACGGGCCATAGTCTGCCCATCTCTGCCCTCAGGAAATGGGGGTGGGAGTGGGAAGAGGAGAGTGAAACAGGAGCAGGTCATAGAATCATAGACTCTCAGGGTTGGAAGGGACCTCAGGAGGTATCTAGTCCCACCCCCTGCTCAAAGCAGGACCAAACCCAACTAAATCATCCCAGCCAGGGCTTTGTCAAGCCTGACCTTAAAAACCTCTAAGGAAGGAGATTCCACCACCTTCCTAGGGAACCCATTCCAGTGCTTCACCACCCTACTAGTGAAATAGTGTTTCCTAATATCCAACCTAAACCTCCCCCTCTGCAACTTGAGACCATTGCTCCTTGTTCTGTCATCTTCTACCACTGAGAACAGTCTAGATCCGTCCTCTTTGGAACCCCCTTTCAGGTAGTTGAAAGCAGCTATCAAATCCCCCCTCATTCTTCTCTTCTGCAGACTAAACAATCCCAGTTCCCTCAGCCTCTCCTCATAAGTCATGTGCTCCAGCCCCCTAATCATTTTTGTTGCCCTCCGCTGGACTCTCTCCAATTTATCCACATCCTTCTTGTAGTGTGGGGCCCAAAACTGGACACAGTACTCCAAATGAGGCCTCACCAGTGCTGAGTAGAGGGGAATGATCACATCCCTCGATCTGCTGGAAATGCCCCTACTTATACAACCCAAAATGCCATTAGCCTTCTTGGCAACAAGGGCACACTGTTGACTCATATTCAGCTTTTCGTCCACCGTAACCCCTAGGTCCTTTTCTGCAGAACTGCTGCCCAGCCATTCGGTCCCTAGTCTGTAGCAGGTCGTAAGGAGGGGAAACAATAGAGTCCGTATAGCGACAGATGGGTTGACACAAGCGGGCAGCCTAACTGCGGGCGGGGGGCGTAGCACAGAGCTTCCCTTAACCAGACAATCAAGGTTCAAATGGGAGATCGCTCGGGGATGGTCTATGGCCTGGCATGCAGGAGGTCAGACTCATGAGCCCACTGGTCCCTTACCGCTTAGAAGCTTGTGCCCTGGGAAGAGACGAGACAATGGATTTAAATCACAGCTCCCAAAAACCTGTAAACCCCAAACCATGTGTAAGTTGTAAACATGGGGTTTCCCCCTGCCAATCAAGCAAAGAGCTGGATTTCAGGGCTGTCTTGTTTGGGGAGAGCACAGATTAGAACCTCCTGATTTTACTCATGATAGCTGGGGACTGGATTTGATGACCCAGGGGGTCCCAGCCAGTCCTACATACCTCCCCTTTGGGAGGCAGAAGGGGTGTGGGCTTGGTGTTCGAAGGGACTGTCCTACTCAAGCCTGTGTTTGAAATTGCAGACTCCAGGCATGTCAGCCATCCCCACGGCTGCTCGACACCTGGCTCCAGTAACCCTGAAGAACAGCCGATGCCTAGAAGGGAAAAGGCAATTGTGGGTGTTTTCTGAGTTACAAAAGGCCCCGGCTGTCTGTTCCACTGGCACTACCAGAGCCTTGGGAGACAGCGGCCAGGCTTAGCTCCCAGAGGCGCAGCCCTGGCCCAAGGAAACGGTCAGACGTCTGCAGCCAGCGAGAAGGCGGTGACCAGACGAGAAGGCAGTGACCAGACTGGCACTCCCCACCTGGGGAGCAGGGAGTGCAGTGTTACCACGCCAGCCCCCACAGGTGTCTTCCTGTATGTTCCCTGGTCATTTCAGTGCAAGACGTGCCCAGCGAAGGTGCTGTGCTGCCTGTGAGCAGGATGGGGGTTGTACTGGACAGTCTGAACTTCAGACTGGAATGAATCTTGGCGTCTACAGTTGTGTGTTGATTTCCCAGCTCTGAGAGCTGCATCAGACTCTGCTGCTTCCAGCTACTCACCAGCTGATGTACCCTGCAGTGCGTGCCAAGTGGCCGATCCAGCTGGAGGAAACCAGCCTACCCACCTTGCTGGGCTCACAGCAGGGGTTTGGGTGATGTGGAATAGCCTGTGTTATACAGGCGGTCAGAGAACATGAGCTAACGGTTCCATCTAGCTTTAACCTGTATGAGCTCCCCCTCCATGGTAGCCAGAGCCAAGCCCATGCTCTCCCCTGGGCGGGGAGCAGACACACCAGGCCTGCGACATGCGAACTAGGGAGTGCAGAATGGGAGCGAAGCCAACTCCTCCCGTCCCCCAGCTCGCCGCAGAGCTGGGGCTCTACAAACAGGGATACGGTGGGGTCAAGAGGCAGCTGCCCTTCCAGGTACCATCCAGCTCTCCGAGGTGCACAGGGCACACGCAGAGCAAAGCAGCAGCAGCTCCTGCTGAATCCCTCCATTCCTAGCCCACAGGGCAGCAGGCAGGCAGAGGGGAGAATGACCCTGGAAGGTGCCAAGATCAGGCAGACTGTGGGACAGCCGCAGGCCCCTGTCCCAAACCTCCAGCGCTCTCCGGCGGGGAGGGGATGGCCAGCTCTAGCCCCAACCGTTCAACGGGGAGAAGCCACATTGCTGACAGAAAGAGCTGATGGGAACCTGCTGCTCTGAAAGTTCACAAGCTGCTATGTGGAGAAGGGAGCTCGTGCACCTGCCGGGAGCGAGTGGGAAGTGTACTGGGGGTTCAGTTCCGTAACACACACGTTGCCTTTCTGATCGAGTCTGCTTTCCAGAGGGAAAGGGGCTGACCGGGCAGCGCTGGAGCCCAGCCTCTTGTCTTTGGCTGCACAACAGGTGCAGGACAGGCGGCAGCAACACCCAGCACCCTCCCCCAGCACACCCTTCCCTGCCATGGTCACTTAGCAGGAGCGAGGAGCGAGCATCCAAGCTCTGGGCTCACTGCTGAGGCTGCCCGGGAGGCGAGGACAGAGCTTGTGTTCGATTCTGATGGGGATCGCTGTGCTGCAGCCTGAGCTCAGCTCCTTTCACACTAGCCACCAGCAATAATGCCATTCAAATGGAAACAAACACCACAAGATGAAGCCACAGTCTCTCTCCTGCCTCGGCAACTGTTTAAAACCAGCCAACACCATATTAACTACTGCAGAGGGACCAGGCAGTTAACCCTGTCACAATGGTCCATACATAATTATACACACAGCCTACGGCTGACTGAGTGGCACATTACATTCTCCTGGATTCAGCCCTTTGTTCAGACCCAGCTCTAAGCTGCGGTGCACCAGCTCCTGGTGTGGCTTCCTGTCAACATACGTTTGTTCTGGTGTCTGCATTTCAATGTCTGTTTATCTGGTGAGCAATTCCTGAAAAAGGCTCAAAGGCCAAAGGGGTCAGATTGTTGTTTCATTCAGTGTCTCTGGAACTGATCCTGCTTTCAGTGGCGTCAAAAGGAGCAGGAGCAGACCCTCTGCTTGGAGCAACAGGACCCCCATCCAACTTCCAATTACATCTAGAGAGAGGCTCCCTTTGTCTTCTTTAGAAGGTAGAGGGGGTCCTGAAAATGGAGAGTGATATCTAGGAACGGACTGCAGGCCACACTTACAGGGGTGCGGGACTATCTGGGGAAGCACAGACGCTGCAAAAAAGGATTGGGGGGGAGGGAGGAAAGGAAGAATAATCAACCAAACATGAGCTCCCCATGCACCAAAAGGGCAAACGTAATCCTGGGATGCAGGAACAGAGAAATCTCGACTAAGAGCAGAGAGGTTATTTTACCTCTATCTAGCACTGGTGCAACTGCTGCTGCAATAGCGTGTCCAGTTCCAGTGCCCACAATTCAAGGAGGATGTTGATAAATTGCAGGGGGTTTAGAAAAGAGCCACAAGAATGATTAAAAGGGTTAGAAAACCTGCCATAGCGTGACAGCCTCAAGGAGCCTCAAGCTGTTTAGCTTAACAAGGAGAAGGTTCAGGGGCGATGATCACAGTCGGTTAAGTACCTACATGGGGAACAAATATTTTATAGGGGGCTCTTCGATCTAGCAGAGTCTAACCCGATCCAATGGCTGGAGGTTGAAACTAGGCAAACAGACTGGAAATAAAGCTCAGACATTTTTAACAGTGAGGGTAATTACTCACTGGAACAATTTCCCAGGGTTCTGGTGGACTGTGCAATTTTTAAATCAACATTGGATTTTTTCCTACATATGCTTTAGTAGTTCAAACAGGCATTATGATGGGGCAGTTCTCTGGCCAGTGACATATAGGAGGTCAGACTAGATGATCACAGAGGTCCCTTCTGGTCTATTGATCTGACAGGAAAAGATGGAATGCAGTGATCAAACTCCAATTTAATACAACCAGGTCTTCGTTAGTATTGAATTGATCTGGGTAACAAAACCCTGGTCTCGTTTCCCTTCATCCTGGAAAAATGACAATACATGGAAAGAACAAAGAAGTCACAAAGCCTTTGAGACAGGCAACATTTATTTACAAACTGTCAAAGCATGAAGGGGGAATTAGTACACTTAACTCAAGACATGCACTCAGTGTGGTGAAATGTAGCTGTGTTTGCCCAGAGCAGACAATGGGAATCCCATACATTGAATTAAATCAGGAAAAATACACACAAAACAAAACAGTTTCACAAAAGTAAAACAAGATGGACACAGAAGACAAAGTCACGACCAAAACAAACAGAATGATATTGTTAAACCAGCACTTTTCAGATGCTTGTACATACAAACAATTCCAATAGCAGCCAGATGTAAAACTGGCTACATAGAAAATAATCCAATACTTTGTTGCAATTGTTTTCCTGATATTGATATATTCAAAATGCAGGCTAATCCCCACCCCGAGTTACTTGCTCTTTCCCATAAGGCTGGGAGTTACAGCTCTACTGCTTTCACTTAATGCAGTGCTACCTTTTTCTAAGGCTCACCCAGGGGACCAAGTGGTTTGTTACAGTAAAAACGTGGGATGAATGGGACATGCCACCAAGCTAAGCTGAGCTCCCCTCAACGGCAGCTGCAGAGTTAGAGCACCCAGTGCAAAGGGCAGTAGATGATTTAGAGTTGGGGATTGGTCCTGCTTTGAGCAGGGGGTTGGACTAGATGACCTCCGGAGGTCCCTTCCAACCCTGAGAGTCTAAGATTATCCTAGCTGGGTTTATCAGGAAGCTGGTGTGAAATTCAGAACACCTGCAAACATTCAGAATTTCATTCTGGGTCATTCCAACTGGCAAAGTCTGGTTATTTTGCAACATTTTGCAAAATAGGATACGTCTATGCTTAAAACACTACAGTGGCGCAGCTGCACTGCTGTAGTGCTGACGTGTTGACACCACAGCAACGGCAGGGGTTCTCCCGTCACTGTAATTAATCCACCTCCAAGAGGCTGTAACTAGGTCAACGGAGCAATTCTTCTCTTGACCGAGCCCTGTCTACATCTGGGGTAGGGCGGCTTAACAACATCTCTCCAGGGTGCAGATTTTTCACACCTCAGAGACGTTGCTATGCCAATGTACGTTTTCAGTGTAGACCAGCCCATAGGGTTCGTGCCTTCAAACATGCAAAAAAAAAATGAACTTCCATATACTTAAAGGTGATGTTTGTTCAAGGTGAACAATCAGAAAATTCAGAGTTCGCTTTCTAAAAAATGGGTGTGCTCTGGAGGGGAAGTGGCCCAGCTGTCACTCCAAACCAATCACACCCATCTGGCAGCTTTTCACAGAACTGCACCATTCTTTTGACATCACACCAGTGTGAAAACTGCAAGCTCTGAGGTTTTCACGTATCTTTTGCATGGCCCACTGATTATGTCAAGCCTCCCATTACCATGACATCACCAAAGATGGCAATACAGACCCTGGTCTACACTGCACTACACATGTCAAACCAGGTTTAGAAACCGTCTCCTATGGAGGTGGCCAAGGCTTTAACAAACAACAAAAAAATTAGTCTTGAAAACTGTTCATAGAACCCTGCCCTAGGCACACTACAGGCACAGGCACACTAGCAGAAATTTTTTTTTTTAAAAAGGAGCTTCTTAATGTGGTCTCACCAGAACCTGGTGGGGAGAAAGACTTTTGTCATCAGTCATTGGAACAGAGAAGCCGATTTAATCTGTTTGTGACTGACAGTTCCTGAACTGTATGCCTGGATCTGAGGAGCCCAAAATCGGCTTCTCAGTGTGAGGCACATGTATTCTCCAACATGTCATTTTCAAAATGAGGTATTTGAATATGTAGATGCTTAATTGTATTTTACACACACACACACACACACACACACACACAAAAACATGTTAAAAGGACACAAAGGCTGCGAAAGTGAAGAATTCCGAAGGCAGGAAATGCCAAAGAGTGCAAGAGTTCACCCTTCCCCCTTGTGCAGACCCTCACCTCATGTATATATAGACCGACGCTCTCCCCGGCCCCACCCAAGACTAATTACAAAATCACAGACTGTCAGATAATATAATTCCATGCAATTTTTTCAACAACTTTTATCAGCATGTTATATTTTGTCACGCTTATACTTACAGGTCCTTGTTGACTTACATGATAAATTCTTGTCCATCTCAACTATTGCACTAATTTAGCCAGCAGGTGTGCAGTATGTACGATTTCTCTTCAGCCAGCAGCACAGCCTTCCTTCAGTATAGTTCAGAGGATGAGGCAATCAGCTACGGAGGTAACTTGGATGTGAATTTAGATGGCCTACATATGTCAGTCAGTGTTCACTACTATTCTCTCCTGTAATAGTGACTCTGTAGTCTATTAGATAAGCACCACTGACTGAGTACCTTGGCTATAAATGATTTTCATGGATTATGTCTGTAATACAGAGTCAGATGTAGTACAACAGATACTGCGTGTGCCTCGAAGGCTGTAGAACAAGGTGTGATATTAGATGAATTACATGATCACATTTCTCATATAATACAATCAGGGGCGGCTCCAGGCACCAGCGCTCCAAGCGCGTGCTTGGGGCAGCAAGCCACTGGGGGCGCTCTGCCGGTCACCGCTAGGGCGGCAGGCAGGGTGGTGGGTCCGCTAGTCCCGCAGCTTCAGCCGACCTCCCGCAGGCATCCGAAGTCGTGGGACCAGCGGACCCTCCGTGTTTGGGGCGGCAAAATGTTTAGAGCTGCCCCTGAAGACAATCATGACACATGCCCATGAAGGGGAAGAGTTAAAGAGGAGACTGAAAACGCCAAGGTACCTGAAAGGGAAGGGGGGAAATGGGTTTACGGGCTCGACAAGGCCTGAAAGAAAACCCTCTTTCCCTTCTCTTGTTCCCAGTTTTGTTCTGCCTATTTACATTCCCAGTTTGCGGCCTGCTTGTCCTGGAAGATGATGAGGCGAACCAGTGAAATGAAGACAACAGAAAAGCCAAGAGAGGGAAAGTGACGTAGACAGAGGGGAACAAATTTTAGATCAGACTGTTCACGACTCTGGGTTTTTTTTCATTTGTTTTTGTTAAAAGCTGATGAAAATTAAAAGGTGCCTTTATGAAAAGATTCAAATCCTGCCTCTCCCCCCGCCTCCCCAAACAAACACTCTTTGATTAAGGTGAGACACGTGCTTTGAGACATCCACAGACTCCTTGAGCCAAACAAGGGAACTCCAGACTTCTCATTCTGGGTATTTCCAAGGTCTCACACAAGCAGGGAGTTGTTTATTTAAACCTCCCAGGCTAACATTATTCATCACGAAGCAGCAACGAAGGAAAGGGCACAAGCTCGAGTTTTGTTTTGTTTTGTTTTTAAATCTTCTCACCTGGAAATCTCCTGACTTCTCAGCACTGACCTGGGGAGCCTCAAGCACTTTCCTAGAAGGTTTTTGTTTTTGCAAATAATAAAATGCAGCTTTGTCTTCCCTAGAAACGCTGCCGTGGCAGAGCCGTAACGCGCCAGCGTAGACGCTCACCTCAGCAATGGGAGGAAGGGGAAGAATTCTTCCACCGGCCTAGCACTGTCCACACTGGGGGATAGGTCGGCTTAACTACGTCGCTCGGGGCTGTGGATTTTTCACAGGCCTGAGTAACGTAGCTGGGTCGACCTGTTTCGTGCAGACCTGGCCTGCGTGCTGGTAGAGAGGAGCTGGGAGAGAAGCAGGAGGCACTGAGAAAAAATAGGACTAGTTTTAAGACTAGAAATCCAAGAAAATCCCCCTCTCACAGCAGTTCTGTCAGTTGCACATCCCATGGCAGCAATTCCTTCAGCAACTCTCAGCAGCAGACTCTGGGCTGGGAAATTCCAGTCTGGGGAACAAAGAGGCCGAGCGCTGGAGTGTTTCAGGTGGTGGTAATTGCTCTTCAGACGGGAGCCCCACAGACCGAGGGGAAAACACAGAGTTAGTAGCAGACCGTAATGCAGACAGGGAAGGGATAAAGGAACAATGTAAGTCCTAAAGGGGCGGTGGGAAAGGGAGCCAGTTTTTACAGAGGGCTGAGAGGAGCCCTACAACAACCCTATTTCCGGTTACGGTAGAGAGAGAGAAGAGTGTACAGGCAACAATGGCAGCAACTGTGAAAAGAGGAACTGTTCCAGCCGCAAAGGCCCCGCGACCAGGAGCTGCGAGGACGTGGCAAGGATTCAAGGGGCTGAGGAGAAGGTGTCAGATGGTGGATGATGTCAGATCCCCAGGAAACATCACGCCCCTAGTGGTAAAAAAGCCCCCCAGGGGCAGAAAAGCAACTGCAACTAGTGCCAGAACTCTTACAGGGAAGGGCTAGAAACAATTAGCCTGGGGTGCTCCCGAGAAGCCCAACCTGAGAACCACAACAGCCGCCACCGGATGTTTCAGATCTATCTGCAGGACCTGAGATACCACAATGATGGGCGCTCGTGCTAGTCTATTTAGATGTATTACAAGCAGAAGAGCCACCCCCTGGGTGGTATTTGCTGAGCGCTGCAAGGCGATCCCCTGGGCTGAATGGGTGGCTCAGGCAGGACCCAGCTCTGAACACTCAGTAAGCGCTTTAATGGCTCAGCGAAGCTGTGTAGCTCCCCACCTCTGCTCTGCAGCAGCAGGACTCCCACCAGGGCGGCTCCTCGGCTGGGGAAGGCAGAAGGGCTAGTGCTCCCCATCCACCTCCACTTGCTACCTTCTCCTCCCGTGCCCCGAGCTGCTCTTTGGCCCCACCCCTTCTCGTCTGATCCGTCAATAGATATTGGAACCCCTGGGAAATTCCTACAGAAAGCACTTGGAAGTTAAGGTTTGTCCAAGATAATTTCCTGTGAACTGAGTCATTAAAAATGACCGGTTCTGCCAACAACAACATCCACACCAGCCTCACCACGCAGGCCTTCTCAGCCATCATACCCCAGAGCCCCCCGGAATGCCTCCAACACCTCACGGTCGTGCACCATGGGGAGAGAACTTGCCACTTCTCACATCTCTAGGGAGTGGGTCAATCTAGCAGCAGCTCGACTGCCGTCGGGAAGGCCAGGACGTGTGAACTGTGCGTAGTTTGAGAGAGTTTGCTGCGGAGTAGGATCAACCTGATCTGTGTGTTCCTTATGTGCCTGTGATGTAATGTTTTTACTGTCACTCCACCCTGACAAACCCCAGCCCCGGGAATGGATTTTGATTCCGGACTGCCACGGGCACAGGAGCAGAGAAAGCAAAAATAGGAGCATGAAAAACCTGCTTCGTCCCTCTAGTCGATTCCCAGCCACTGCACACTTGTTCTCTGTTGTACCTTTCCTAGTACCTCTGCCTGCCCTAGACTTACACATACCAGAAGCATTTGGGCTCCTCCCTGCCCCTGTCAAGGCTGATTCCCTACTGTGGCACTTCGAGTGCAGAAGGTGGGGGCCTGCAAGGATTCTAAATATTAGTACTGGCCACTCCAGGCTGGTATTAAACTCCCAAGGTTACAGCTTCTTTCTGACCTTGGATGAGTAGATGCTGCCACCACCCAAGTGCAAAAACCCCTTTGAAGACCCAGGAAGGCGCACTTGGGAATTCTTTCCTGTGGGTACCCTCAAGCCCTTTCTCTCCCTTCTCCGGGGAAGAGCTGAGAAGGAAAACAAAGGAAATCACCTGTTGCCACCAGCTAATTCAACAACATGTGCACAAACCTCTTAGGACATTAAAATTCAATCCTGTTCTTAAACAAGGTAAATTTTATTAAAAAGGACAAAAAGAAAGAAAATACATCTGAAAACTCAGGCTACTGCTATTTAAAAAAAAATACAAAAATAACACTCAAGAATAGCTTTCTTGAGGTCCAGCTTAAAGTTATAAGCAAAACAAAAGCACCTGGGGTTAGCACAGAGGAGTCCACAAGCCATAAAGAAATAAAAGAAAGAAACCTAATCGCATTTTCCTAGACATTTTCTAATCTACTTACATATCTGGGGTTTCAAATGAGTAGTTTCTAGTTATGATTTGATGAGTTTTCGTACCTGGCCCAAGCTCTTACAGCATAGCTGCAGCCCTCTGCTTCTCCCCGAGAACAGACACACAGACAAAGGGGAAGTTTTTTCCCCATTTTAAAAAGCTCTAGCCTTCCCATTGGCTCTTTTGGTCAGGTGCCCACTCCCTTCCTTTTACTTATGTAGGGAGACTTTTTAACCCTTTACGGGTAAAGCAAGTAGAGAACAAGTACTAAGATGGATTTTAGAGCTAACTGGCTGGCTGGGTGTCCATAAAAGGGAGCTACCCCCCACCCCTTCATTTATCACAGCCCCTTTGGAAGCTTCTCCACAAATGCAAGGATCCCACTGTCGGGCAGCATTCCCTGATATTCGGCTTCCATGACTTCACCCCACTACTCCAAGCTGTACGCCCTGGCACTACACTAGATAATTCCTCCTTTGCATTTACAACCGTCACATAAATACAGACTTATGCCACACACTAGTCATCACATGGTCAAGCTATATATTCTTATGAATCCATCCCTCCAATTCCTCAACCATGTGTTGCTCTTCTACCAACTCCCTCCAGTTTGTCAGTCTCTCTCTGGTAACAAGTGAACTCCAGATATATCGTAGCTATGACCTTCCTTTCACCCTCTAACGGTGTAATTCGATCCATCAAAGCAATTGTTTGTCTCACTACTTTTGTTCCGCACAGCTCCATGCTGGCTGGCACTCATGGGTCTATTCATCCTCCAGTTACCTAGCACTTTCTTCCTCTTATTATTTGTTCACTTATTTCATTAGGCTAGAGGCTAGACTTACCAGGGGGTGACCATGAGGAGCAGTAATCTTTCAAAAGTACCTTTGTTGGCATCCAGTCTTCTTCCCACACTTTTCAAACACAATTGCCCATGGAACCTAGATTTGTTAATTAATCCCTGAGGACGCCTGGAGTTCTGTTGAACTGGTTTGGACTACTGCACTAGGGAGGAGCGTGACGTATCCATGCCCTTGCAAGAGTTCTCTTTTCTGTTTACCTGGTTGTTCTGAAAACAGAACAACTGGAATCCCAGGAAGAGCGAACATTATTCATCTGTGGTGTCATGTTGGCACGAAATCCTGCACCCAAGCACCGGAGGAGGTGATATTGTATCACGTAACAAGCAATATGTGAGTGCGGCCACAAGGTCGTTCGTGAACAGCAGAACGTTACTGGTCTTAAAACTAGAGCTTTAAATTTTTACAATTTTAGGTTAGCAGGTCGCACTCTCAACCAATCAGACAAGGTGAACAGCAGGGTCATTCTCCAGACACTAGACCCGTGCGGTTTTGTTCAGGTTCAGGTATCAAAACTATAGTATTGGAATCAGCAAATGGATCCAGATTTGGAAGCGGAGAAGGGCTCAGTTTCCTAAGGCAGATTGTGGTCCCCACAAACATTTCAGGTCTCAAGGATCCCGAGACAGAAGGTGTGCAGAAGCATTCCAGCCACTCAGCTCTCCCTCCCAAGAATGACATGACTGAGAAATCAAGAACTGACTAAATTACACCAAGTGAGCCTCTCCAAGGACCTTGGCATCGTCAGCTTCTGCCACGGAGGACGTGAGTTCAGGATGCACCTCAGCTCTCCCGGCCTAGCAGGAGGATCTCATGTGCACAGCAAAGCTGAACCGGGTCTCTGAAGAGAAGTTAACAGCTGTTCACTACGACAATTCCCACTTACTCATCCACTGGCAGGCACTGACGGTAGGCTCACCTGAGAGAGAAAACTGACCCAACCCTCCCAGGACTAGAGTCAGACTCAAAATTAACCCACCTCTTCCCAGACTGGAATCCTGTAGGTCACCCAATTCCATTTCCAATGGAAACCAGGAATACAGTAAGCTGGTATCCTTAACCTCTGATGCGCTCTGCAGCTAGACAAGGTCTAGTTGTTCAAGCCCATAACAGGGAATATCGAAGCTGCACAATCCTGATCTTCCCCTGGCCTGAAATAAAACAAAATGGAGGAAAAGACAAGGAAGAAAGCAGAAGAGAAACCCCCTGCAAGAGAGGACTCCCCAAGAGCAGCTACCAGCCCATCCCACAGAGAGAAACATCAAGCTCAAGGAAAAGGGAAGCGACAGAAAGTCAGTGAGACACTGCTTTATCTATTGCACCTATCACCATGGTATCACTGCTGATCACCATCAGATGTTTAAGGGAACTCTATGAGCTTCCCTACACCCTTAAAAGCAGGAATACTGGCGTGCGATTTCCACAAAACCACAAAATACTTAAATGCCCTTTTAGGTTTAAACTGCACATAAAGGCAAGATACACAACCTCGCCCATCCCCAAATCCTCTCCAGAGCAGCTGACCTAGTGTCCCGGCCCATCCCTTCCATAACCGCGTTACGTGTTTGTTTCAGACTCAAACAGAAAAAGGAGCTCATCTCACGAGCGCCACTTGCTCTCACATGCACAACTCTGAAATCATCACTCTGACCCACCACAAAATGTCAAGTAACGACATTTGCAAAGGGGTGGTTTGTTTCAAGAAAGTTACCCACAAAACCAGGGTAAGGAGCGTCTCAGCTGCTTTCCCAAAGCAGTCCCAGAGGTTAGGCTGCTTTATCAGCCCTATCACCTGTTAAATGCAACGCTGCTCAGGAAAGCCCTTTGAGTGACGAGGCCACATCCGGACAGCACAGTTCACCCTTGGTGCCTCCTGGGAATGGGGGAGACACAAGAGGAAGTTTTTATTTGCAGAGAAAATAGACGAATAAGCAACTAAGCAGCCCTGGCTGACGTTCCTGGCATGGCACAATGAACGTGCCTGTTAAACCCCCGCTGACAGCAAATGGAAACCGCTCCAAGGCTTTGCAATAGCTGGGTGTCTGTAACAAAGCCCTGTTTGTACGGCACGACTGATTCAAAAGATCCCCAGTCCCCATAACAAGAGCAGCCGACTGACTGCTAGCCACGGAGGGAGGCGTGCCTGGCTGTACTTTGGCATTAGACTGAACATGCTACACCTATTGGCATAAGGAAGCAGGAATGGAGCATGGTCTTGGATGGCCACAGCTCCCAGCCTGGGCTGCTTGTCTATGCTTATTTTCAATGTTAGATTCTGGCAAACATCAACTTTAGTGTTTCAAAAAAGAAGGAAAACCCCCTTTTTATTCCATGTTAAGCATTGTTCTCTTTGACTTGGATAAATATAGGCTCCTTCAGAGCCCCAAGCTGCTCAGATGAGCTCCCAGCAAGAGTGGGGCAGCCTGAGGATCCACTGCCCTTCAGCAAACCACTGTGCTCACAAGGGACAAACTCGCAGCCGCCACTGGGTCGTTTCAGGGCCTGCCAGTCCGCAACTAAACCTCTGCCTGTTCCAGGGGATGAGCTCAGAGAGCCCAGAGTTCTCAAGCGTCTGCCTCCCTGCCAGATGGCTCTTCATACCTCGCTCACCAGCATATCCAGGATCAACACACACCAAACACGGGGCCGTCTGGGGGACCTTCCGTCTCTCTCAGGAGCCCTCCTGAGCAGAACTGAGAGGCACAATCCAGGATCAGAATAGCCAATACAGAAGCCCCACACAGAAATCCATAACAGGCTTTGAGCGCGCCGGTATGCACAGGGGCAGGAGGCTGAGAGTTTATTAGTTTCAGGCAGACCTGTTACAGCTCAAACCGACAGGCTCTTTGCTTTAACAGTGACCCGCAGTAAATTAAAGGCTCTCAGGAACTTGAGACACAACAGAACCTCGTAGATGCATTAGTGCTAAGTGAGCTCTCTGGAATAACTCGGAAATCCTCGCAGTCTGCTACAACCGATTTACCTTCACCCAGGAGCTACAGGAATTCAGAGATCAGGAACATGTATCTTTGCGCTGCTTCTAGCCACTACTCTCGCTCGCTCCTGCGAACATGCACTCAAAGGCTCCAGACAGGGAAGGTTTCACCTGTGCTATTTTCAGCTAGGAGTACAGGCCAAAATAGCTATGTGCAGCTCTCTGGCAGCAACCACTTCAAATTCTCACTGACATCTTCCTAAAGCTACATACTGGACTGCAGCCCTTGGGCAGGCTGAGCGCTCGTCCTTCTGCACATGCCTGACGTGACCAAGAGGGGGACATCAAGCTCCCAAGCTGCAGGTTCTGACGTACAGCAAAGTGGGCGCAAAAGCAGTGATCCGGAAAGAGGTTTAATTTAAGAGTGATTAGCTTGGTGTTAAAGACCCTTTTCATATACGAACCCATCCCAATCTTAACGTCTTTCTGCAGAGCAAGAAACAGTCACTCCAATGACAGAACCTGCTGCCAACTCCAGAGAATTCTCAAACTGAACTGGTAACTTCTTGCTCTGCCTAGAAATCTTCCATGTGCTTCATGAAATTTGTTTTGATTCCCCCGTTAGTATCTGCACTCGCTAGTGCCGCAGCGTGCAGAGACGGAGGTTCACAAACCGTTCTTAATGTGATTACATTTGGAGGCACTGGTACCATGATATGCAACACATTAAATTATTATGGCAATGAGTCAGTGACTCTCACACTAATGAGTAACATCCATATAATCTCATGGGACTGTCTACTACATAACAGGGACCAATTCTTATAAAGGACTTAGGGCTCATGCTACAATGAATCACAGACTGTTTGCAGTACAATATCCTTCTGTACATC
Organism: Mauremys mutica; assembly: GCF_020497125.1. Classification (NCBI taxonomy): domain Eukaryota; kingdom Metazoa; phylum Chordata; order Testudines; family Geoemydidae; genus Mauremys; species Mauremys mutica. The sequence continues at coordinate 30,091,226 of NC_059087.1, forward strand.
AACCGAGTGTTGCCCACAGCAGCCACCAAAAAAGATGGTTGTTCAACATGTACAAGAATAAGTTCAGCGTCTGCCTTTGTGAAGTGTGGTCTGTTTGTTTTATTGAGGCTGAGCAGGTGTCTTTACAAACACACACCAAGAAATCAGCTGACCCCATCTACACTGGCACAGTTGTGACCCAGAGAGAGAGCCATGTCCACTACCTGCTGTCAAACGTCACAGAACTAGTTTTGTGTTTAGTGCAGACGCAGCCCTAGTCCCCCAGAGGTTGTCATCAATGCATTTACCCACCTCTCACCTTCCCTGCTGCCAATTTGGTAAGTTACTCACCTGCTTTGTCTTGCGTGCAATTACACACACACACACACACACACACACACACACACACACACAGCTAACGTCCATGTAGTCATTATTTGTCCTGCAGTAGCACTGAGGAGCCCCAGTCCTGGCCAGGACTCCAGGGTGCTAGGCGCTGTCCAGACGCAGAACAAAAAACAGAAGTACATTTATCATGTCCCTTCCACTGCCTCTCCTACGTTACCCCCACCAGCCCCACCTCTAACATGCCAGACCTCCGGGGGCTGTGTGAAGCTGTGTTTATTTTTAAATCAGACTGCCACAAAGGTGTTCCCGCCTTCCCTCTCCAAACACAGGATGCTCCCTCCCTCCCATTTCCAAGAGGACAGAATTCAGTCTGTGACCAGTGTCTGACTTGTGTTTTGTTTTTTCCATGTACATTTTTCTCTTGCCCTCTAAGACCTGCACGTGGATTTATTGGTGTGAAAGAAAAATATAATGCCAATAAAAATGTAAACTTTTGAACATTTCTAACATATATTGCCTGCTAACTATGTACCATCTACAGAATACGTGATGGTGTGACAAAGGTTTGATTGGTATAGCTCATGTATAACTTTGCCAGCCATACCTAATGCAACCACCCAACCGTCAGACCTTTATACTGCACCATCATCATGGGAATATTTGAGCGTGTGACATGTCAACAGTTGAACTAAAGTCAGATTTCATTCACACAGAGCTTATATACTCTACACTAGGGGTGGGCAAACTTTTTGGCCCGAGCGCCACATCGGGGTTGGAAACAGCCTGGCCCCCGCCCCACTTCCCGCCTCCCTCTGAACCCCGACCCATCCAACCCCCCTGCTCCTTGTCCCCTGACTGCCCCCTCCTGGGACTCCCGCCCCCTGGGACCCCACCTCCTATCCAACCCCCCCAGCCCCTTTCGGAACGTGGCCCCGCAAACATGGGCGGAGGACTCAGGAGGAGCAAGGGCAGCCTTGCAGCCGGAGAGAAGCGGTGGTTTCCCCTTTAAAGCGCCGCTTCTCTCCATCAGGGAGTGCGGCCGTCCGGTGCGCCTCCGGAGTCCTCCGGCCGCGCTCCCGCCACCTGCACCGCCCACCTGCTCCCCTGAGGCTGCGGGTGAGTCTCCCTCCCTACTCTCCCCTTTCCCCCCCCCCACATGGGGTGTGCTGGAGCTGAGGCTGCGGGAGAGAGAGGACAGCAGGGGAGGGGCTGGGGGTGAGCCTCCCAGGGCAGGAGCTCAGGGGCCGGGCAGGAAGGTCCCGCGGGCCGTACTTTGCCCACCTCTGCTCTAGACCCACTGTAAAGAGGCAGTGACTGGGTGACAAAGGCATTGTTCTGGCTTTAAAACGGGAGCTGCTGGTTTTGATCTCCTTCCAGTCCCACCCACAGCTGTGAAGTATTCCTTGAAATATTCACTGCCCAGGCTGTGAACCCAAATTCTTCAACACAAAGGCAAGTGAGTCCTGCCCTCCCTCTGTAACTATCTCAAGCTGCACAGGATTCACAGTACCTACTGTAACACTACCCACCCCAAGGGCCTTTTTAAAAAACTTGGCTCACTGCTGTATGACCCAGAACACCAGATATACGGTACGTACAGTACTGCAGAAAACTCCTAAGGGATGTTAACAAGCCCTATTTCCCCCTTACACTGGTAAAGTTTTTCCACAATTCAGGACACAAGGCAGGAAGATTTATCTACATCAGGGTTTTATAAGCAATCCAATTCCATGCTTGCGCTCTAAGCAGCACTCTACCTGACTGGTTGTTCCTCATACGGATAGCTTTTGCTTTGGCCAGCTCCAAAGCAGTGACCCATCGCTGCCTCTCCACTTCGGAGCTTGCCTTTAGATGGTATGTCCTTCCCCCACTGGAGAGTACGATGTTACAGGAGTCCTCCGTATCAATGTGCGCTGTTGACAGGTTGATGGTTCCGCGACAGGTGTGAGCCATTTCGGCCTGTGTCCTGCACAACGAGACAGAAGGGGTATAAAATCCTCTGGGTCCACACTCAGATCTTCCCTGGCCACACACCATTCCTCTGCTGGCAGTGTGCCATTCTGCAAAACTCACCCTCTAAAGCCACTGCAAAGAAAAACACCCAGAGAATTCAGAGAACAAAACTGACCCTTCAAAGCCAGGAGAGCTTCCCAAAAGGAACGGAAACAATCCAACACACGGAGTTTGGAATAAACTGTTCAGTCGCTTTCATTGCACAGCCCCATCTGTTACCTTTAGTGTTTATTTTGCTGGATTGCATGTGCAATTGCTTGACTTTTCTTGCTATCCCAAAATTAAACTACTTAAAGCTCTTTCCACCCCGGCATTTCCCCCCTAAGTCTTACTGTTGCTTCTTTCCCTTTCCACTTTCATTGCTAGGGTCCCATTCAGTAGCCCTGACTCACAAGACTAACTATCTCCCTGCCATGCCCCTTTTTCTGCGCTCAATGCTGCCTCGTGTCTGATGTTTCGATTGCAAGCTGTCGGGGGCAAAGCTGTGACTTTTCCACGTGGGAAGCTCTTTAATGCTGTACAGATGCATTTTAACAATATTACAAAAAGTCCTGGCAACACTCCTGTTTACTCTAAGGGGATTACTCACGTGAGTGAGGGCTGCAGGCTCAGCCCCGTAGTTTGGGAGGGTTAAACTCCCACAGAATTCATTTCACCCCAGACCAATTCATAGTACTCAGGCCAGTAGGTATGTGCTACCAAGGATATGTGATCATGCAAGTACTATTGCTTACTGTAAAGCCTCAGTGAGGGCTTACAGAGCAGCTGATGCCTTGCGAGGGAAGTCATTGATAAACATCTTCCTATGTATCGTTACCTAGGGGTGATTTCATCCCCTAATTTGCAGGAAACCAGGCTGTTAGATTTACTCTGCATTTGTAAAGTGCTCATTGCTCACGATGTTATGTGCCAGTGCTTCCCAAATGCTGGTTTCCGACCCACCAGGCGGTCATACAGCTCCCACCTGTGCTCTCACTTCCCCTGGGCAGCAGCATGGGGAGCAGGATCCAGGCAGCAGCAGCACAGACGAGCACCTCCAGGGACCACACGGGATGGGAACAGGCTGCTGACTGTCCATTCACTGGCTCCGGCTGCTTCCTCTGAGCTGCTGTGATGCTGGATCCTGCTCTCACTTCCCCTGGGCAGCAGGATCCAGGCAGCAGTAGCAGTGTGGAGGAAGCAGCTGGAATCAGCCAGCAGACAGCTACAGGAGCTGCTCAGTGTCACCAGTGTCAGAAAACTTTCTACAGTTGGACCGGCCTTTCCCTGGCCTAGGCTGATGGGCGGTTTGCTCCAACCCCTGCCTGCTGCCTCCCTCGGTCTCTCCACTTCAGCCTCACTCCACACCTGCCCCTCATGCCCTCCCTGCTTTGGCCTCTGGCCCCACCACTCCCTCCCCTCAATGTTCCCTCTCGTTTGCCTTGCCATGGGGTGCATCCCCTCCCAACCACACACCATCAGCCAAACAAATCAATTGTTCGCTCTGCTTGTGCATTATCCCCCTTCCCCTGTTCCTCTTTGCGGCACGGACTGTCTGCAGCTCTGTTTGTACAGCACCAAGTACAACGTGGCCATTCTTGGTTAGTGCCCAGGCACCACCATGATTAATAAAAATGGGAACCATAGGAAGGGCATCACTGGCATGGGATTTAGAAACCCTCAGCTCCTTTTTATCACAGCCTCACTTTTTACTCTCTCCTCAGTGGAGGTTTATTGCATATTTTAGCCTTACATGAAGTACAAGGAATTGTTCATACGATTAAGTAGCAGGGTCCCAGGCCTGTGGAGTTGATGATCTAATTAAACCTCAAAAGCAATTGAAGACCAGCAGAGCATGACTGGGCGGGGGAAGGGCAATGGAAAGGAGAAGCAAGGCAGGGAAGAGGAATGCTGCTTCTCGGTGAGCAGATTGTGGGCTGCTTTGCTGGTATCTTGTTAGTTACATTTAAACAGCTGTCATCAGAGGCGGCGAGTTATAGTCCATGTGGTGCCCGGGCACCAGCAATATTCAGAGCCCAGGAGCCCAGCTCCACCAATATTTGGGGCCGCGTTCCCCCCCCCCCCGGCCCCACCTGCTGCCACCGCCCCCCTGGAGTGTCCCCCAGCCCCCTCTTGCCTTCCTGGGGCCCCAGAGCAGAGAGTCACTGTCTCTTCCGTGCAGCTCCATGCTGCCTCCCTGCAGCAACTGCTGCCGCAGGGTCCTAGTGCCCCCCCCATCTCCACTGCCAGGGCAGACTGACTCTGAGCCTGCCCTTCCACCTCAGACCCTTCCCTTTTCCGGCAGGACCCTCCCGCAGCACAGCCCCCCCTGCAGTCACCACTCCTGCCCCAGGCTGGGCAAGGAGGCAGCCCCACCCCTCACCCCCAACGAGGCTACAGTCAGGGGCAACAGCAGGGGAGGGGGAGCACGGAGCACCCCCAGCACCCACCACGGGGGAGGCGAGGGAGATTCCTGGACCTGAGAGGGGCCCCTAGGAGCACATGCAGTGACAGGGGTGGGGGTGAGTGTGCTGCTGGGGGCGGGGAAGAGGGGGCTCCTCCCCCAGAGCTCACTGCTGCCGGCAGGGAAAGGGCTGGGGGGAGTCCTCCTCTCTGGCCCCTGTCCCGGAGCAGCCTTCCTACACCCCAAACTCATCCCCAGCCCTGCCCCATCACCGAGCCCACACCCCCAGCCAGAGCCCTCACCCCCCCACTGCACCCTCAACCCTCTGCCCTAGCCCTGAGCCTCTCTAACACCCCAAACCCCCCAGCCAGAGCCCTCACCCCCCACACTCCTACTCTCGCCCTGAGCCCCTCCCACACCCCAAACCCCTCATCTGCAGCCACACCCCACAGCCCTCACCCTTGCACCCCCTCCCTCCGCACCCCCTCCCATCCCCAAACTCCCTCCCAGAACCTGCACCCTGCACCCCAATCCCCTGCCCCAGCCTAGGGCCTGCACCCCAAACCTACTCCCCCACCCAAACTCCCCCCCAGAGCCTTGGGCAGGTGGGGGGCAGAGTTTGGGTGGGGGCAGGTTCTGGGCACCACCACAATTTCTACAAACCTGCCACCCCTGGTGGTCATATTCTGAGCTGCAGAATGCAAGATTTTCTCCTGAGCTGGGGGCAGGGAGGATTTGGGGCAGTAAAGGGAGGATGCTGCTGAGTGTGTTTCAGTGACATTCTCCTGGATGCAAATTTCCCCAGCAACAGCCTGAGAATAGCAGCAATTTGCTCAGTGATTTGCAGGGACTTTTCAATTACTGATGACATTTTTAAATTCTCCCCTATGCCTAGTGATGCTCAATCCCAATTAAGGAGTATGACAGGGACAAGCACTTTGTCACTCTAAACTTCAGCTATTTTTGCTATAGCCTTGTTTCAAAAACGTGGTCAGATTTTTTAAAAAATAAGAACGAAGTATCTTGTCCACTTTCCTATGGCTCAAAAATGGAAGAAGGGATTTTGCTCAAGCTTTCTGAAAAAAATTACTTTCAGTCAGACATCATCCCTGGGAAATTTCAGCCCAAAAATGGTTTTGGAAAGTTGAAGGCATGTGAAAATAGGGAGTTTGGGAAAAGTGTTTTGCAGTCTTCACTGCGGGAGTCACTACTGCAGCAAGATGCTAATTCACCTATAATAAAGGCTGGTAGATGATGTGCAAGTGTTAACACATACACACAGGAGTGAGTCCCAGAGGTAGCAGCATATAAGAGAAGGGTCAAGGGGTACTGTATAGATGCATACACGACAGGCCTCATGAACCTATCAGATCGCAGCTGACAGCCAAGATCTTTCATTAAAAGCTCATAATTACACCTGGCCAATTGTGTAATGCTTCATGGGTGGGAAGCAGGAGGCCCTGATTCCTACAGAACAGTTTATGCCCTGAAGTTAGACAGCTCATTAGACATGTGCTTAGCGTGCACCATTCCAGATGTTATTAGTGGCCATAACATTATCCGGGCCTTTTTAAAATCCATCTACGGTATTTCTTGGTGACTTCCTGCAGCAATGAGTCCCCCAGGTTAATTATTGGCTACATAGACACTACCTGAAGTATTCTGTCCATTGACTGGTTCTAAAGGTACTAAGTTCTCATGAGTCTCATGGAACAGGGTAAAGACAGAGGGGACAAATCAATTTTCACAAAGCCCCTCAAGGCCTCATTCCTCTTGCTGATAAATCCTTAGTGTAGCCCACACCTTCAGTGAAAGACACTTTTATGGACACCTGTCCTCCACCTGCTCCTCAATGGATCCACCCCCACCCAGTCACATAACCCTGTGTCATCCACATCAACTACTTTACAGGGAACAGTGACATCAAGGAACATTTAAAATATATCAAACTGGATTTAAGGGTTCCCCTGATTTGAAAAGTTAACCACATTATCTCCTTTGGCTCGTCATCTCCACTTCCCTCTGCTCTCTTCCCTGCTCCGGGACCTATTATTCTTTTCTTGTACATTCTGCCCGGCACCCAGCCATCCTCTCCTTCCCTGGACACACAATGGCCATGCTTAAATTTGCCAGTTACTTTATGCAGGGATTTTCAAAGGAGTCTAAGTGAGTTAGGTGGTCCATGTGCATTGAAATCAATGGGATCTGGGCTCCTAAATCACTTGGGCTCCTGTGAAAATCCCAGACATACGTAACTCCTTAGCCAACTCACTCATTAGGGTGGGATTTTAAAAGGTGCATAAGTGACTCAGGAGCACAGATCCCACTGGCAGTCCATGGGACGTGTGCTCCTAAACAAATCAGGTGCCTTTGAAAAACCCGTCTGGTTGGAGTGTGATTTCCTGCAGCAACTGTAGGTGAGTACGAGAGAATAATGACTCCTCCTTTCCAGCTGCTTTTAGAGAAGCTAAAGAAGCTGAGAATGTGGAGAACCTGCACCACGTGACCACCCAGCTCTCCACAGTCCTACAGCAGATGATCTATAAACCCCAGTTTGGGAATCACTGGGTTAATCAATCATAGAAATGTAGGGTTGGGAGGGACCTTGTGACGTCACCTGCTCTCTACGCCCCCTCCTGCCCCGGTTCTCTCTGTTCCTTTCCTATTGCTTTTCTCTAGACCCGCATCTCTGCTCTATGCTCCTCAAGGCGAGGCAGGGATCTCAGCCAGTGCTCCAGGAGCAGATTAACTATTTTCTGCATCTTCTCGGATTCACCCAGAAAGCAGGCGCAGTGAGCCAAACACAGCAATGCCAAGCCTCTCTACCCAAAGAATCCTGCCTGCTCAGAGCCCATCACCATGTAACTGTGCAAGTGATGGACATGGAGCTGTTCCGTAATAATTTTATGCATACCGTAAACAAATATTTGTTTTCACTATAAATAACTTGCAGTGCTGTGCTGTGATAAGGGATCTGATTTGGAGCTGTAACCTTCCAGCTGTGTTTAACACTGTCTCGTTGGGGACAGCGTCCCTGGTACCTACTGTGTCCAGTGACAGGGGCTGGACGGTACACAGGAACACTTCAGTGGGGTTCGGGCATTGGGGTGCGCCTGCCGTTAACCTGCAAAGCAATCCACGGCAGTCCTGAGCAGAGCGTCTGTTAACCTGCAAAGCAATCCACGGCAGTCCTGAGCAGAGCGTCTGAAAGGCTGGTGCTGTACGGCAGCTCACACCCAGCTACCACTGGACAGACACTCTCCATCTGGAGGCGGGGGAAACACAGTGACTCACAATCCTGGCCGCCCTGAGAAAGCAGGAGTTACCGTAGGAATCTCTTGCTTTAGTTTAATAGGCGGCTGTAGGGAAAAGCGAGCAGGATGGAAACAATGGCTCATGCTAAGCCACCCCTCAGCAAACACGTGGGGATTGTTATGGGACAACAGCAGGGCCACTGGCTCTGAGCCTGGCTCGGCCTCCACAGAGCCTGCTCAGTTGGTTTTAAACACACAGGGCCAAAGCACAGGAACTGACACGAACCAAGGAGCAATGGCTGGATTAGAAGGGTCTCTCCCTCTCAAGCGGGAGAGAGAGTCTCAGCCAGGGAAGCCAGTCACCCAAGCTAGGCCTGCCTAGGTGGTGGTCATCACAGGATGGTAGAGCTTTAGGTTAGAGAGACATGCCTGAGGACTGTGGGCTCAGCACAGACTCACTCAAGAGTTGCCCTCCTGTTCTGTGGCTCTAAGCCACTGGGTGTGTCGTGTAAGACGAGCTAGGACCATTGGGAGTCCCTGGAAGAGAAGAAATTCAGCCAGAATTCCTCTAGCCTGGGGCTTCCATCAAGCAGCCGCTTCGCCATCCCCTTATAGGTGCTGCACATGCACCCCAACTTTCTGTTCTGCTCTACTGACTGGTGCAATGGAGTAGCAAAGCCCTGGCCCAGTCCCACCCTGCCCTCTTTGGGGAACGTGACAGAAGAGTGCAGAAGTCTCTGTGCCACCAAAGAGGGACCCACAGTCATGACCCTGCTCCTAGGATGATGCTCCGATAAGTCAGTGATGTGGGGAATAAACAGCAACTTCCACACACAGAAGTCAGGTAAAGGATGGAAGAGTAGCCCAGGAACAGGACAGCCCAGGACCCAGGACAAGCAGCGGCAGAGGCACGAGGGCTGCCATGCCCATTTTTACAGACTTTAATGGCAGTCAGGGAAGGGGGGAAAAGGCCTTTGCTGCTCTGTTACTGTGGTGGAATAGAACCCTACAGAAACCTCAGAGAGCCCACACTGCACCTCCTGGGAACTCCCCATCTGCTGTGAACCTGACCTGTCACAGGGAGACTGGAACTGCCAGCAGCTGGAACCTGGTACAGAGCCTGTGCTCCCCATGCAGCTCCGGGCTGGACTCTGCACAGGGGCACAAGGAAAGAGTGGGGAAAAGGGCCAAATTCAACCCTGGTGTAACCCTATGGAGCTCAAGATAGCTGCATCTGCTTGCACCTGGGCTGAATTTGACCCGGAGTTAAATGAAGCTACCACCTCCACGTCCAGCACACACACACACACCCTGGTGATACCCTCCCAGGAGCGCTGCTTTCCTCTTTAAGGCCCGAAGGCCCGAAACGATGGGGTTTTTGCAAATAAAATGAAGGGTTCTTGACTCCACTAAACCAGATGAAATCACAACATCCCTGCTCCTCCAGCCAAGGAAACTGCTTCTAATTTTCTAACTGGTGCTTTGCTTTATTTTCAAAAGTGACCTTTAACTGGAAACTTGCATGGGAGATCATTTACCATACATCAGAGCACACGCACAGGGAACACCACGGACTGCCCGCCTAACACCCTCAAACGGCTTCCTCCATCTCCAAGCACAAAAATGAAAGGTGCCCTTCTGCAGCTCCCCTGCATTTGGACAGACAGAGCTGCCCGTTCATCGCAACCAGCTCAACCATTGCATAACGTGACCCAGGCAGATTTCCTGATTCCCGAGTTTCTGAGATAATCTGGGAACTGCACATATGGAGGAAACACGTGGGTAGCCCTGGCCACCAATATAAAAACTGACCCAAGGTTAGATACATGAAGGGATACCATGTACGCATGTGACACAGGATGATGCTGAATGTTTGCAGTTCACACGCACACACACACACACACACACACACACACACACTCTAACAGGAGGAATTCACCTAACAGGGAACAAAAGCATAAATGAACAGTTCTTCACAGCACCTCGGGGATATAAATAGGACAGGTTCTTCCACAGCAGTTACTCACACACAAGGCTGAACAGACTGCCTGGACAGATGAACACAGATAATCCAAAACCATTGCTGTGGTGAAATTATAGGAGTGGGAGGACCTTGCTGCTTCCCATCACCTCCCCCTATGTTACCATGGCTCTGGCCTGAGCTGCCCTCAACGTGCCTGTGACGAATTTGTTACTAACAACCTGAGCGCAGGGCTCTGCACAGAGGCACCAGAGAACAGCAGCAGGGCAGAGGGGCATTAATTTTAAGTGACCTTTTCATAGAGCTGCCTCAAATTCCAGCGTCTCTGCTGGAGTGCCCTATGACAGATGTATTGGAGTTCAAAAGGAGAATCCAGACAGGACAGAACTAATGACCCTGAACTGCTCCCCAGAAATAGGGATAGCTCAGTGGTTTGAACATTGGCCTGCTAAACCCACGGTTGTGAGTTCAATCCTTGAGGGGGCCACTTAGGGATCTGGGGCAAAAATCAGTAGTTGGTCCTGCTAGTGAAGGCAGGGGGCTGGATTCAATGACCTTTCAAGGTCCCTTCCAGTTCTAGGAGATCGGTATATCTCCAATTATTATAATAAACTCCACTGTCCCATAGGAATGCCATAACATTCTAGCTCGCAGGACACTGAGAAGGCAGGTTTGACAGGTTACCTTGTCAATTAATCTATCAAGATGTATATAAACTGCTGACCTCTCCCACAAGGAGAATTGTGGGAGAGATCAGCAGCTGTTTTTGCTGTAGCCTGGCCTTAAAAAGTGGAGGTTAAAAAAAAAAATTAGGTTTTTCCTTGTCCACAAATTCTAAAAAGCACTCGAGGGATGTTGCTTCAATTTTCTGAAAGTTTTTGCCCCAAACACTGTCCAAGCGCGGTATGCTTCAGTCCCACAGATGACTATTTCAGGAAGTCCTGAGCAGGACAAACTGCAGCTTCTAATTTAAATGCTTTTGCAATCACACCACCAGTGGGTCCCACCAATTCCCCACTCACACAAACTAATCGCACTAATTGATGTAGCACTGCATTTGCTTGCAGCTGATTTGCACAAACCTTACAGATTCACCATTCAAATCAATTCTGGAAGCTCACACGGGCGGTATTTAAAGTAATCCAAGTTGCTGCTCTCCTTTACACATTATAAATGAATGCACCATAAAATACTCACACCTCCCCTATATGACAAACACTAGCCCAGAGGTGCTCAGGACACAGAACATTCTACAGCATGTGCAGAGCAGTACGCTGGCGTGAAACCAGCCCCAATGTTAAAACCAGTGAAGGGAGATCCAGCACCGGGGGGCAGGCTAGGTGCGACATACGCCTACAACAGTGGCTTTTTAGACACACCCATAAAAAACCTGCCAGAGTGGGGAGAGATGCCCTGAGGTGGTTGTCATGGCAAAGTGAGATTCACATCCTAGTGGGCACTGCAGCACACGGCAGCTCCCTTGCCTGCCAGCCTGAAACAGGGCTCTGAACGGCTCCCGGTGTCTCACCACAGACGCCAATCAGGACAAGGCACACAGAGATAGTCTATAGCCAGAACAGACACTGCTATGAGCTTTAACCCCCTCCCCCTCCCAGGGTCACATTAAAATCAATTTGCCTTCCTACAGGCAACTGGCATCAAGGACGCAGTGTTGGTTCAATGACAGTCAAGCCGATAAGCTCCGTGACCAGCTGGGCTTCTCCATCACATGCAGCTTGAACAGGACTGTGGAAGTGCTGCAGTGAGGGGACGGCAGTAAATGGAGCAATGCTCAAGGGAGCAGGTGGCACAACGGGGCCACAAAGGAGCTTTCTTCACAAATAATGACTGACAACGGCTCCCTCCAACACGACTGTTGTGAGGGACGTTCTGCTGCTCATGAGAAAATTAAACAGGAAGGGTCACGGGGTTGATGATCAGCCTCTTACTCTGCAGATGTGAATGTACTCCAGCTACTCCCTGTTTGCCAGTAACAAACCAGTGCTCCTGATGCTTTGGTCTGATTAGTAGGTTCTGCTCAGGAAGGTTCCAAGGCGAATGGTGCTCTGGACCAGGAGAGGGATGTGCCAGCCCAGCTCAGAGAGCGGTGTCTGCACAGCGCTGGCTAGCAGCATGCCATACTCTGGCCAATGGTCACTTCGATAAACTCTAGAAATCAGATCCTGAGAAGGCAGAGTATGACCATGACCTTTTACCTCCCCAGCAGCGGACAGAGCTTGGCGCTTGGATACAGTGTTAATGCCATGGTCATTGACAACCTGAGCTCTTGGGGCGACCAACCTCTGAGAAGCCAGTCATCTAAATATGTCAAGTATCTGAGTATTAGTCTGTATCCACAAAAACAAGAGGCGTTCGGTGGCACCTTGCCCAAATAAATCTGTTAGTGTTTAAGGTGCCACCGGACTCCTCGTTGTTTTCACCCAAATATGGAAATCCTGACATTTCCCACTGGCGGAGATGAGCTGCTACCACTGAGAAAATCTTTGCGAACATCGTTGGGGCTGTGGAGAGTCCAGAGGGGAGACCTCAATATTAATAGTGGTCTACCCCATTACAAAGCGTAGGAAGTGCTGGTGGAAGAGGTGGATGGCTACATGACAGCAGGTGTCCTCTAGGGCCTTGTCTACACTACAAGACTATTTCGAATCAACTTAGTTCGAATTTGTGGATTCGACCTTATGAAGTCGAATTTGTGTATCCATACTAAATACACTAATTCGAATTTCTGAGTCCACATTCACGGGGCCAGCGTCAACTTTGGAAGCGGTGCACAGTGGGAAGCTATCCCACAGTTCCCGCACTCCCCGCTGCCCATTGGAATGCTGGGTAGAGCCCCCAATGCCTGCTGGGGGAAAAAATGTGTCGAGGGTGGTTTTGGGTAAGTGTCGTCATTGAACCGTCAATCACAACCTCCCTCCCTCCCTCCGGGAAAGCGCCTGCGGGCAATCTGTTCGTGCACTTTTCTGGTCAGTGACAGCGCGGACGCCACAGCACTGCAAGCACGGAGCCCGCTGCGATCATCGCCGTTTTCTCCTCCTCGCACTTTATCGTCCACGTCTTCCACAGTCAGCTGCTGAGAAATTGGGCTACTTTTCAATGGTGCTGCAAGCACTGGGGGACCATAGGGGACGTTTTACAAACATCAACGTCGGGTGGCCGGGCAAGGTTCATGATGCGTGTGTTTTCAGGAACTGTGGGCTGCTCAGACGCCTGCAGGAAGGTAGTTTCTTCCCGGACCACGAAATAACTGTTGTGGATGTGCAGATGCCTATAGTCATCCTCGGGGACCCAGCCTGCCCGCTAATGGACTTGCTCATGAAGCCCTATACAGGCGCCTGGGACAGCGACAAGGAACTCTTCAAATACCAGCGAGCAGCGAGCAGCGTGACCTGTGACTGTTCAGTTTCTTTACAGAGAAGCTGAACCTGCCCCTGTTTCTTTACCCAGTTACTGTTGACTCTCCTCTTCGGTTACATACCCCGTTCACCCCGTTACCCCCACTTCCAGCACACGTGTAAAAATAAAATACATGTCCCATTATTACTTAACAAAGGTTTCTTTATTCATGACTTTTCGTGAAAGGGTTGAAACTGGGACGCAGGCTGTGCTGGGTAGGGTGTGCGGTGATGTAAAGACCGCCTCTAAACTCAAGGAATGACAGGCTCCTGCTCCTAGAGCGGTCCGCAGTGCCGGAATGTTTCTTTCAACGGAGCCTGCCATCCCTCTTTATGGAATTCTGTGTGCGGGTGGATATGTGACCTTGTGGTGGTGGAGGACGGATACAGATTCCTCAGCTGCGTGACTCAGCGGTCCAGGACAAGGACCGCTGTATAAGATCTGTAACCGCCCTCCCCCGCTGCAAAGTCACATCTCCCCTGCCCACACAGATCCTGGAAACCACCTCCAAAAACCGACCAGGTTGCCTACTGACTGCACCGTGTGTGCGACCCGCTGCTGATCCTGCCCCCGTGTCTGTACCCTGGGAAAGGTGACTGTCCTATGCAATTAACCACCCCCTTCCCCACGCCCCCCATTCAAACACAGTCTTCTTTGAAAAAACATAACGGAAACAGTAATTAACAGCAAAGCATTTTTATTAATTAAGTAGACAGTTAGGGGATGGGACTGGGATTGGGACTACTGTGAGTCTGGAAGTGAAGGACTTCGGCAAATATAGGGTATGAGAGCTTTTGGGTACTTGAGCACTGTGCTGTGGTGCAGTGACAGTATTCACGTCCCCGGGCGCCCCTCCTCCTGATTATTTTCGGTGAGGGGGGTATGGGACTTTGTGGCGGGGGAGGGCGGTTGCAGATACACTGCAGGGGGGCTCTGTGCTCCTGCGGTCCTGCAGAACATCCACAAGGCGCCTGAGCGTGTCCGTGTGTTCCCTCACTAGTCCAAGCATTGTTTCAGTCGCCTGCTTGTCTTCCTCACGCCACCTCTCCTCCCGTTCGCTGTGTGAGCGCTGGCACAGAGAGACGGTCTCCCTCCACTGGCTCTGCTGGTCCGCCTCTGCTAGGTAGCAGCCCATACGTTCCTCGAACATCTTGTCCCTTGTCTTTTTCTTTCGCCGCCTAATCTTTGCCAGCCTCTGCGAGGGGGATGCTGTGGCAGGTCTGGAGACAGTGGAAGCTGTGAGATGGGAAACAGGGAGTGAATTCCTTGCAAAGATACATTTTTGCGAACAATTAACTGAGTCTAGGCTGTCTCTGGGAATTCTGGGTTGAGACCCCTGTGCCTGCTGGGGCACAAATCATCTTCGCAGTGGATTCTGGGTAAATGTCGCCAGTCATTCCTTCCTCCGGGAAAGCAACGGCAGACAATCATTTCAAGCCCGTTTTCCCAGAATTGCCCTGGCATACGCCATAGCGTGGCAACCATGGACTCTGTTTTGCCTTTTGCGTATGTCACCGTATGTGTACTAGATGCCGCTGACAGAGGCGGGCAAGCAGCGCTACACAGCAACATGCTTTTGCTTTTGCATGACAGCAGAGATGGTTACCAGCCATATTGTACCATCAACCATACCATAAATTGGTAATAAGATGGTAATAAGATGGGCATGGTTACCTGTCCTTTTGCACTGCCCCATTTGGGGCTGTCATAAGTGCCCCTGGCCGAGCTGCCAGGGGCGCAAAAGCCAAAATTGGGAATGACTCCCTGAGTCAATCCCTCCTTTTTGGTACCTAAAAATAGAATCAGTCCTGCCTAGATTATGGGCAAGTGTACTAGAGAACCACTGTATCATAGAACCAGAGAGCACAGCTGCTCTGTGTCCGATCCTGCATAAATTATGAGCTGTATGCTATTCACAGGGGGTGCTCCTGCAACAACAACACCTGTTCATTCCGCTCTTACCCCAGCCTTCCTGGGCTACCATACCATTGTCCCCCCACTTGTGTGATGAAGTAATAAAGAATGCAGGAATAAGACACAGTGACTTGTTTGTGAGAAATGAGTGGAAGGAAGCCTCCAGCTGCAATGATAGTCCAGGCAGGACATTAAGGAGTGTGGATGAAGGAGCCCATCATCCCTCTGCTAGTCCAGGGGCAATTGAATCTTTTATTTACAATGAAGGGTGGGGGCTGATGGAGCTCAGCCCCCTGTTGCAATGATGAGGACGGTTACCAGCCATATTGTACCATCAGCCATCAAAAATTAGGGACAGGCGCCCTTGATCGACCTTACTGATACTAGTCGGCATGGTTACCAGCCCTTTTGCACTGCCCCATGTGCCAATAGGCTGATGATGAGGATGGATTTCCATCTTATTGTACCATCAGCCATCCATAGCGTGGGGGGAGCAAGGATGTTGGTGTTGAGTGCTGCACCATCACGTCTATCTGCAGCATTCAGTAAAGATAGGGTGACATGTAAAAGAGTCAACAGAGGATTGTTTTCACTTCTGGTGGTGGGTGGGGTGTGTGCGCAAATTGCCGAACTATGCCCTGACCCACCACAGACACTGTGTTTGACCCTAGAAGCATTTGGAGCTCATCCAAGAATGCAAATACTTTTCGGAGACAGCAGGAACTGTGGGATACCTTGCGTCCTCATTCCCCCCTCCCTCCATGAGCGTCCATTATATTCTTTGGCTTTCCGTTACGGTCGTCACGCAGCTGCGTGCTGAGTCTGTGCTATGCCGTCTGTCCTTAGATTTTTTTAAAATACTTTGGACCAGGCGTAAAATTACAGTAATTAACCTAATTAGATGCAGGAGTCTCCGAGCGAGATCACCCTGAGGAGGGTCACTGAAGGAGATAGAGAGCGCATGCTGCGTGAAAGCTAGCATGAACCAGGGCCCGATGCAGCCGTGCAATGGGAGGCAATGCTCCCTGAATACCGCATGAAACCCTCGCGCGGAAAACGGTGCTATCACGGAGCACCCAATAAGGCAGCTCTCCTCAGGAACCTCCTGCTGATGCTTATCAATTAACGCAAGGAGAGCTTCGTGGAGATCTCCCAGGAGGATTTCTGTTCTATCACCATATATAGAGAGACCTCCTTCTCACACACTTCAGATTCCTGTTATATTAAGAATAAAAGTTAACATGGTTACAGCACTTACCGACTGCTCCTTCCCCTGATTCAGGGTCCGGGTTAATGGCCGGGGAGGGTTGTTGGGGGATCTCCGTGACGGTGATGAATAGATCCTGGCTGTCGGGGAAACCATCGTTGTAAGCGCTCTCGCCTGCCTTGTCCTCCACAAACCCTTCCTCATCTTCCCCGTCTGCGAACATCACCGAGGAACTGGCCGTCGACACTGTCCCATCGTCAGAGTCCACGGTCACTGGTGGGGCAGTGGTGGCAGGCTCCGTAGCGTCCGTTTGCCGCTTTGATTTTTTGGTAGCCTTGTCTGGGGTCCTTGATTTTCACGCGGCGCTGCGTTGCATCCCGGCTGTATCCTCTGTCTCTCATGGCTTTGGAGACCTTCTCGTAGGTCTTCGCATTCCCTGTTTTGGAGCGCAGCTCCGAAAGCACAGACTCCTCGCCCCACACACCGATCAGATCGAAGAGTTCCTAGTCAGTCTATGCTGGGTCCCTCTTTCTATTCACAGATAACATGAACTCCTCTGCTGGAGAGCTCTGCATCGTTGCAGGTGCTGCGGAGCTCGCCCCGATGTCCAGCCAGGACGTCAGATTCAAAGTGCCCAGACAGGAAAAGGAATTCAAATTTTCCCAGGTCATTTCCTGTGTGGCTGGTCAGAGAATCTAAGCTCGGACTGCTGTACAGAGCGTCAACAGAGTGGTGCACTGTGGGATAGCTCCCGGAGCTACTAAGTTCGATTTGCATCCACACCTAGCCTAATTCGAGCTAGCCATGTCGAATTTAGCGTTACTCCACCTGTCGGGGTGGAGTACCAAATTCGAACTAACGAGCCCTCTAGTTCGAATTAAATGGCTTCCTGGTGTGGACGGTTGAGCGGTTAGTTCGAATTAATGCTGCTAAATTCGAATTAAAGTCCTAGTGTAGACCAGGCCTAGGTTAAGAGCAATGAACCCATCAAAAGGATGGGTTGTCGTAGCTAGTGTCACCATTCTGAAGTGTTGAGCTAGGCAGTAGTAGTTCAAGTTCCTGAGGTCAGGGATTGGTCTCAACCCTCTGTCTTTCTTGGGAATAAGGAAGTAATGGGATTAGAACCTTCTTCCACTGAACTACAGTGGAACTGGCTGAGCAGAGAATGTTACTCTCCCATTCCGACTTCCATGACCTCTGTGACAAACGGAACCTCAAGTATAAATACCTGGCACGGAGCTAACGGGATGCAAAAACCAAAAAGGAGCTTTAGTGCTCGGATTTATAGAGTGAATCCATCATTTGAGCCAAACTGAAACGTTTCTTATATTTTGGAACTTAAAGTTCTTCAGAAAGTATTTAAATCAGCCATTGTTTCTGGGAGGCTCAATATTCCCTTTCCAGAGCTAGCAGAGCTGCCATGCCAAACTAACAATTGATGCCTGCCTCAGCAGTTACAATTGCTGCTACTTCATAGCAAGGTAGAGAGACCTATAAGGCACTTGCATGTCCAGTCTGCGCAATGCACTGTCTGGAGGGACACTTCCTGGCTCTAAAAGCAATTATCTAACTCCCGCCAGCACAAGACCAAAGTGCTCTTACAACAGTGTTACCCAATTTTATTATGGTCCCTTCTCTGAGAAGCAAATGCCCAAAAGCTGCTTTCTGACAGAGATGCACATACAGAATTGCTTTGGTAAAAGTCTCTGACATTTCATCAACAACGCTAAGACCATTTCCAATTCCATCCTTTTCTCTCTGAAAGCCTCTGACCAGACAGCCAAACCTTCCTCCTCCAAGTCTCTCCAGGAACTCGCATTCTCCAATCCTGACCCCAAATCAAGATGTCCATGGCGACAGAACAAGCTATTGAAAGGACTATTGTCAGGGTCTTCCATGCTCAAATTTCAGCCACTTGTTGCTTACTGAGGTGCTACATGTGTTGGGAGAAGTGGGGGTGGGGGGGGAATAAGAATGGGGATTTTTCTCTCCCTACAGTTCCTCACATCTCCTTGTCAATTGCTGGAAATGGGCCATTTTCATTACCACTACAAAACCAGTCCTTTTTCTCTCCTGCTGGTAATAGCTCACCTTAACTGATCACTCTCCTTATAGTGAGTATGGTAACAACCATTGGTGTGTGTGTGTGTGTGTGTGTGTGTGTGTGTGTGTGTGTGTGTGTGTGTGTGTGTGTGTAATATATCTTCCTACTGTATTTTCCACTACATGCATCCGATGAAGTGGGCTGTAGCTCACGAAAGCTTATGCTCAAATAAATTTGTTAGTCTCTAAGGTGCCACTAGTACTCCTGTTCTTTTTGTGGATACAGACTAACACGGCTGCTACTCTGAAAGTATTCAAGGTGTGGGCATACCATGGATTTATATAGAGGCAATATGATATTTTTTGCCTTATCTATCCCTCTCCTAGTGATTCCCAACATTCTGTTGGAGGGAGGATGGGAGAGGCTGAGGGAAAGATTTCAGTGTTCGATTCACTAGAATGGAATTGGAAACATCCCTTGATGGTATCAAAGGAGAAACTACTTACATCTAATTCTGGGTTGTATTGCATCACAAATTATAATTATTGTAATTAAATGCCTTTTCCCAATAATGTAAGCATTAGCATGGTGAGAAGTTCCCTTTTTTGGGAAGCCCCTGTGACACAAAGGCCCATTGGTGGTTCACTACTCTATCAGCAGCTTGTCAGACCTGTCATACTCACTACACCTAGCACACTATTGTTATAATCTGGAACTACACAAAGTGTCATGAAATAGCTCATTAGAAAATTAATAACTCTGATCATTAATATTCTTGTATGATGCATGCAGAGGTATGTATAAAAAGCTGTGAATGCACTAGAATTATGTCCTTAAAGGTATTTGCCAAGCAACCCCTAAGCCCAGTCTGCCCCAGACAAAGGAACTTGTATTGGCTTTTCTGATAGCCTGGTCATCAGGCAGAGACAATGAAGATCTTTTTACATATAATGGAACTGAAGTCTATAGGCTAACAAGTGGGGGAGGAAACAGCATAGCAGAAAAGAGAAGCTTGATCTGGCTTTTACTTTTCAAAGAATTCATTGCAAAGGTTTACTAGTCTATTATAAGCAGTGGGGGCTGACTCTCAAGTGACAAGCAATTGAATCAACTGATTGCATACAATATTACTGTATTATACAAGTGTAACAAGTGAGGTCTTTTCTGAAAGTTAATGACACACTGGTAATTAATATCATTGTGAGGAGTATGGATTACCGCTACATAAGGCTGTGACATTGCACACACTATGATTTTATAAAAATATGCTAATAAGCATGAATATAATGTAACTGGAATATGCTTCATGCGAAAGGTCTCTTGTAAGATATCATGACAAAGCTTATAATATACTGGGTGTGGTCATCCTATTTGTATAAATGTATCACGCTTGTATCTGAAACTAGAAATATAAAATATAACTCTGAAGGCCTATTGTCATTATACAAAGTGTGGGCCATTAATGGCTTGGAATCTTGATGGCTCCCATTAAGCAGGACAATCGTCTGCAGATGGGTGTGTTTTACCTGTAAGTCTTCCTGTAGACCATGTGTGCTGGCAAGTGGGCAATGAAGTCTTGCAGTGACATGTGATCATGTCACCTGAACTGGAATCCATCTTTAACCTGGCGTCTTTCCATTGAGAAGGGGGGTGGGGACACAGAGAGGGACAAAGGATTCCCGCCTCATGCAAAAGAGATACAAGGGGGTGGAACAGAACGAAGGGGAGTTTCAGTGGGAGTTCTGTTGGAGGAGCAGGTTTTTGTATTTTGTGTATTGTATTTTGCAGTTTGTATGTGTGGAGGCTGGTAGGGCAGGGTGCTGGGAGAGAAGCTGAGCCCTGCTTAGGGGGCGGGGCTTCTCTGCTTAGGGGTCCTATAAAGGTAGCCAGCCAGTCAGGCAGCGGCATAGACAGCTGCAGCGGCACAGCAGCCAGCAAACAGGGGAGTTTCAGTGGGAGGTTGCGGGGGAGACTTAGCGACCTAAGCAGAGGAACTAACAGGCTAGTGAAGGGAGGGGGTGGTGGTCTGCCAGTGTTCTGGTGCCTGTTGCGGGGTTGTTTTGGTTTGTTTCTCTTGGACTAACAGCTTTTAGGTGGGAAGGCTATGACCGATACAGAGGCAGCAGTGAAAGACACAATGAGGATGACTGGACGTGGAAGCTGCGGCATGTACATGATCCTGGAGGGGGTACCTGAAAAGAGTTTCATCTGCATGAAGTGCCGCCTGATAGAGCTGATGGAAGAAAAGATCCGAGGACTGGAGATGCAGGTGGAAACTCTGGTTGAGTTTAGAAGGGGGTTCGAGCAGATGATGGAGCAAAGACATGATGAGGCTAAAGGGAAAAGCTCAGACTTGCAGATGGATGCAAGACCAAAGAATTCTGAGGGGAGACTGCTGGGTGAGGAAAGTGGACAGTGGAAGCATGTGACTAAGAGAACCAGGCAGAGGAAAAGACGGGCCAGTGAAGGAGAAAGAGCTCAGGGACAGGTTTGTGGAGTTGGAAAATGAAGAAGGGGCACAGCAGGTGGTCCCTGAAGGTGAGAGAGCAAGGAAGAAGAGAAGAGCAGCTCATCCTACAGGAAGAGGGGAAGAGTCAATGGAGACAACACCAAATATGAGCCCCAGGAGGATACGGGACGGGTTGCAGAGGATTGCAAAGGTGAATGGGAATCGAGAGAACCTGCAGCCGGTGGGAGCAGGGGATAGACCCAAGAATCACACTGTCACCAGGAAAAGGCAGAAGAATAGACAGGCCTGTAACTAGAGCTGATCCGGAGAACAGAAGGGTGTGCTGTCTGCCGGGTGCTAAGATACGGGATGTGAACCTGAGGCTGAAAAGGATCCTAACGGGAGCAGGAAAGAATCCATTGATTGTCCTTCATGTGGGAACGAATGATACGGCTAGATTCTCGCTGGAATGTATCAAGGGAGACTATGCCAGACTGGGGAAGACGCTTAAGGAAATCGAGGCTCAGGTGATCTTCAGTGGGATTCTGCCTGTTCCTAGAGAAGGGCAACAAAGGTGTGACAAGATTATGGCGATCAACAGATGGCTCAGGCAGTGGTGCTATAAGGAGGGTTTTGGGATGTGCAGCCACTGGGAAGCATTCATGGACAGAGGACTGTTCTCTCAGGATGGACTTCACCCAAGTATGGAGGGAAATAGACTTCTAGGATGGAGGCTGGCACAACTGATTAAGAGAGCTTTAAACTAGGAATTTGAGGGAGATGGTTGGGAGATGTCCAGGTAATCTCCACGCTGGAATTTAACACCGAGAGGGAAGAAAACAAAGTAAGAGAGGATACAGCCGTGGGCAGAAGAATGGACATAAGGAGGAAGGGTAGTGTAGATAACAGTCTAATAGGTGATACTGGTGGTAGAATGTCTGTGCCTAACCGCGTAAAGAATGTCAGTGAAGCCAAACGGCAAAAATTAAGCTGTCTGTACACTAATGCGAGGAGCCTAGGTAACAAAATGGAGGAACTAGAGCTACTGGTGCAGGAAGTGAAACCGGATGTTATAGGGATAACAGAAACATGGTGGAATAGTAGTCATGACTGGAGTACAGGTATTGAAGGCTATGTGCTGTTTAGGAAAGACAGAAATAAAGGCAAAGGTGGTGGAGTAGCATTGTATATCAATGATGAGGTAGACTGCAAAGAAATAAGAAGGGATGGAATGGATAAGACAGAGTCTGTGTGGGCAAAAATCACATTGGGAAAGAAAGCTACTAGAGCCTCTCCTGAGATAGTGCTTGGGGTGTGCTACAGACCACCGAGATCTGATCTGGATATGGATAGAGACCTCTTTAATGTTTTTAATAAAGTAAACACTAATGGGAATTGTGTGATCATGGGAGACTTTAACTTCCCAGATATAGACTGGAGGACAAGTGCTAGTAACAATAATAGGGCTCAGATTTTTCTGGATGTGATAGCTGATGGATTTCTTCACCAAGTAGTTGAAGAACCAACAAGAGGGGGGATGCCATTTTAGATTTGGTTTTGGTGAGTAGTGAGGACCTCACAGAAGAAATGGTTGTAGGGGACAACCTTGGTTCGAGTGATCATGAGCTAATTCAGTTCGAACTAGATGGAAGGATAAACAAAAATAGATCTGGGACTAGGGTTTTTGATTTCAAAAGGGCTAACTTTAAAGAATTAAGGAAATTAGTTAGGGAAGTGGATTGGATTGAAGAACTTGTGGATCTAAAGGCGGAGGAGGCCTGGAATTACTTCAAGTCAAAGTTGCAGAAACTTTCAGAAGCCTGCATCCCAAGAAAGGGGAAAAAAATCATAGGCAGGAGTTGTAGACCAAGCATCTCAGAGAGGTGATTAAGAAAAAGCAGAACGCCTACAAGGAGTGGAAGATGGGCGGGCTTAGCAGGGAAAGCTACCTTATTGAGATCAGAACATGTAGGGATGAAGTGAGAAAGGCTAAAAGCCATGTAGAGTTGGACCTTGCAAAGGGAATTAAAACCAATAGTAAAAGGTTCTATAGCCATATAAATAAGAAGAAAACAAAGAAAGAAGAAGTGGGACCACTAAACACTGAGGATGGAATGGAGGTTAAGGATAATCTAGGCATGGCCCAATATCTAAACAAATACTTTGCCTCAGTCTTTAATAAGGCTAATGAGGAGCTTAGGGATAATGGAAGGATGACAAATGGGAATGAGGATATGGAGGTAGATATTACCACATCCAAGGTAGAAGCCAAACTCGAACAGCTTAATGGGACAAAATCGGAGGGCCCAGATAATCTTCATCTAAGAATATTAAAGGAACTGGCACATGAAATTGCAAGCCCATTAGCAAGAATTTTTAATGAATCAGTAAACTCAGGGGTTGTACCGTACGACTGGAGAATTGTTAACATAGTTCCTATTTTTAAGAAAGGGAAAAAAAGTGATCCGAGTAACTATAGGTCTGTTAGTTTGACATCTGTAGTATGTAAGGCCTTGGAAAAAATTTTGAAGGAGAAAGTAGTTAAGGACATTGAGGTCAATGGTAATTGAGACAAAATACAACATGGTTTTACAAAAGGTAGATCGTGCCAAACCAACCTGATCTCCTTCTTTGAGAAGGTAACAGATTTTTTAGACAAAGGAAACGCAGTGGATCTAATTTACCTCGATTTCAGTAAGGCATTTGACACGGTTCCACATGGGGGAATTATTAGTTAAATTGGAAAAGATGGGGATCAGTATGAAAATTGAAAGGTGAATAAGGAACTGGTTAAAGGGGAGACTACAACGGGTCGTACTGAAAGGTGAACTGTCAGGCTGGAAGGAGGTTACTAGTGGAGTTCCTCAGGGATCAGTTTTGGCACCAATCTTATTTAACCTTTTTATTACTGACTTTGGCACAAAAAGCGGGAATGTGCTAATAAAGTTTGCGGATGACACAAAGCTGGGAGGTATTGCTAACACAGAGAAGGACCGGGATATCATACAGGAAGATCTGGATGACCTTGTAAACTGGAGTAATAGTAATAGGATGAAATGTAATAGTGAAAAGTGCAAGGTCATGCATTTAGGGATTAATAACAAGAATTTTAGTTATAAATTGGGACACATCAGTTGGAAGTAACGGAGAAGTAGAAGGACCTCGGAGTATTGGTTGATCACAGGATGACAATGAGCCGCCAATGTGATATGGCTGTTAAAAAAGCTAATGCAGTTTTAGGATGCATCAGGCGAGGTATTTCCAGCAATGATAAGGAGGCGTTAGTACCGTTGTACAAAGCACTGGTGAGACCTCATCTGGAATACTGTGTGCAGTTCTGGTCTCCAGTGTTTAAGAAGGATGAATTCAAACTGGAACAGGTTCAGAGATGGGCTACTAGGATGATCCGAGGAACGGAAAACCTGTCTTATGAAAGGAGACACAAAGAGCTTGGCTTGTTTAGCCTAACCAAAAGAAGGTTATGGGGGGATATGATGGCTCTTTATAAATATATCAGAGGGATTAATATCAGGGAGGGAGAGGAATTATTTAAGCTTAGTACCAATGTGGACACAAGAATAAATGGATATAAACTGGACACTAGGAAGTTTAGACTTGAAATTAGACGAAGGTTTCTAACCATTAGAGGAGTGAAGTTCTGGAACAGCCTTCCAAGGGGAGTAGTGGGGGCAAAAGACATATCTGGCTTTAAGACTAAGCTTGATAAGTTTATGGAGGGGATGGTATGATGGGATAGCCTAATTTTGGCAATTAATTTAGCAATTGATCTTTGGTTATCAGCAGGTAATAAAAGGTAATAAAGGTAATAACTGGAGATATACCAATCTCCTAGAACTGGAAGGGA
This sequence comes from Mauremys mutica, assembly GCF_020497125.1. Classification (NCBI taxonomy): domain Eukaryota; kingdom Metazoa; phylum Chordata; order Testudines; family Geoemydidae; genus Mauremys; species Mauremys mutica. The sequence continues at coordinate 30,116,080 of NC_059087.1, forward strand.
CCTTGAAAGGTCATCGAGTCCAGCCCCCTGCCTTCACTAGCAGGACCAATTTTTGTCCCAGATCCCTAAGTGGCCCCCTCAAGGATTGAACTCACAACCCTGGGTTTAGCAGGCCAATGCTCAAAGCACTGAGCTATCCCTCCTCAAAGTTATCAGCCCCATGAGGCTACCACAAAAGGTCCAATCATTTCCCATAATGATGATCTGAAAAAGCCAGCAGGCCATATTTAGTCAACAATGACCAGAGAATTCTTGAGGTGGAGGAGCTAATACATCTCCTCTTGTATTTCTATGGTACCCATTGTGCACTTTCCACAGTAAGTTGAAAAAAAATTAAGTCAGTCATGAGAACGACTGAATAAACTGCACTGTCCCTTTATCTGTCCTGTAGCAGGACCTCTACAGGACCTCCTGACTCATCTCATAGAAATCAGGGCTTGTCTACACTTAAAACACTACAATGGGGTCTCTGCAGCTACACCGCTGTAGCACTGCTTCAGTGTGGACACTACCTCTGCCAATGGGAGTTCTCCCATCAGCATAGGGAATTCACCTCCCCAAGAGGTGGTGAGTAGGTCGATGGGAGAATTCTCCTGTCAACCTAGCTCTGTCTACACAGAAACTTGGATCAGCTTAACTATGCCGCTCAGGGGGTGTGGATTTTTCACCCCTCTCACTGACGCAGTTAAACTGACCTAAGTTTCTAGTGTAGATCAGGCCTTAGTTAAAGCCTCATTAAATGGGTAAACCCGATATGTCCTAAATGCCACCATGCTCTGTAATTCGATTAGACCAGGTGAAGTGAGCTGGCTACGAAGCTGACACACTAGATTGCTGTGAGGAATGTTACTGTGCTTCTGAAACCAGCCACCTCTCCATGGCAGTCCTTTGAGAGGTACAAAATGCCAATCAAGTGTTGAGAATTAACAGCCATCCCTAAGAGCGAGATTCCCTTTCCTTCCCATTAAAATATAACCCAGAGATGAAGGATGAATTAACAAACATTTACATGAAAATCTCATTCCTTCAAACCAGCTAAAATGCCTGGAACGCACATTATATTCTGCTTCGCCTTCCGAAGTTCCAGTCAGACATTTTAAGAACCAGGATTTGTTCTTCCCTTTAGAGCACAAGGCGGTCATGATGAGAGCCAGCACAATTTAGAAGCAGAGTCTGAGTCATTCTTTGCCTTGGGAAAAGCAGTGTTGCTAAGTGTCTGTAGGTAATCACTGAACATAAAGCTGCTACAATAAATAATTGCCTTTTTAACATTTATAATGCATTAATAGGTGCAATTGGCCAGCTGCCAGGTTACCATTCAAATATAGTAGTAGTTTTGTCACCAAAGCTGTGCTTAAGAATACTGAAATTCTTCCTAAAATGCCATTTATATGAAAATCTGTTTTTCTTGCCATATATTCTGCTTCTGGGATATCAATTTTTCAGGAACAGCCTAGTGTTGTTAATCTAACATGATTAGTTGCATGTGGGTGAAATGACCGTACATAAACAAATACGTCACAGCAAGAAGGAAGGTTTATGCATCTAAGACTCAAGACAGAGGCTTTGCACATTTTTGGTAATAGGCATATGCACTAAGCCAGCAGTTTTGCAGGGAAAATATATATGCTCATGTTTGAGTTTGAAGTGCTGTTCCAAAAATAGCTTCTTAAGCACAAATAATGGCATCATATGACTTCAGTGTTCTAGTCTGAGTGCTTTTGCTTGTTTCAGATCAGTCAAATCACATGATGTCCTTACAGGCTGAGGAGATGCTGCTAGGCAGAGATCTCTGCTTCCCTGCAGCCGCAGTCAGCAGCTGGATGATTAATGAACCAAGGGGACTCAGCCAGGTGCTGCACTGCGATTACATGAGAGGACTAGGCTTGTCCTACTTCTCTCAAAATCCTCCATAAAGAACAAACACACTGAGGTTAAAATGGGGGAAGCCACACTGTGTAAGAGGACAGTGAAATCAGTGCTAATGCTGCTAGGTACTCATAGCACCTAATGCCTGTGGATCCCAAAGCATTCCAAAAGCATCCATTAGTCCTCACCATGCTGGAAAGCATTACAATATCAATTTTCCGTAGATTCATAGACCCTAAAGCCAGAAGGGGCCATTGTGATCATTTAGTCTGATCTCCTGTACAGCACAGACCATAGGACTTCCCCAAAATAATTCTCAGAGCAGATCTTTTAGGAAAGCATCCGTCTTGATTTAAAAATGGCCAGTGATGGAGAATCCACCAACAGTTAACTGCTCATTTTCTGAGTTGGAAGACAGACACCGAGAGGGTTTGCCCTGCTCTAACCACGGAACAACATTCCTTCTCTGAGCCAAGACCCTCAACGCAGTCTCCTGCTTTTCTCATTAAACAAAACTATCTGCCACGTCCTTAGATCAACACCACAGTTCACATCTGGCATGAACAGCCCAAGGCGGCAAAAGGGTTGACTAAGCTGTAATAGTGCAGGGACTCCTCTTCTCTGGAGAGTGGGTAAAGAGAATCAGGGGGAATGTCGTGTCTAGCAGCCCCCAGCCAGTACAACAGAAGAGATGTATGAGGGTGAGTTAGAGAGGAAAGGGTCTTCCAAAGTCCCACACACGAAATGTGGAAAGCAACTAACATACAAGCTGAACCAAGACCAGCCCACACTGCAGACCCTCTCAAAGAAACACGACTTTGAAAGGACGTGGTAAAGAAACTGCCCCAGCCCAACCAACGATACAGCCAAACTGCTAGTCATACACCAGACTCACTGCTGTACAGTTTGATTTTGATCCTGTTTGCCAAATCTGACCCTTAGAGCTGATCTGTCATTAGCTTGATTTCTTCAGCACGACAGCTGACCTGAGTTTCGCTATCAGAACGATTTAAAGGAATCACATGCTTCTGGCAGAGTTCTCTGCTCCTACACTGGAAATGCTACAAGGCACTCCCCTCCCGCCAAGATGTTTCCCCACTGAAGCAGTGAGCCCTTTGGGGGCGGGGAGACACTCATACATTGCCTTGGCCCATTCTGACATGCTAGCAGATTAGAGAGAGGTAGCTCTTTGCAGAATACTGCTGATATTCACTTTCTTTTGAAGGGAGAAAATGAGAAAGATGCTCCATGGAGACATGGGCTTAGAGACGGATTTGGAAAGAACTTTCCAGCAAGACTGGAATGGCTACTGTCAGGACAGTATGCCTAAGAATCAGAGCTTCCTAAGCTGGGTTTTGCTTTGCAGACATGTGTGGGTGATGCTCTATTCCTCCACTCTGCCTGCCTGCTCTGTTCACATGAGCAGAGAAGATATTGAAATATACAAGGCTCTTGCTCTGGAAGAGGAGGGGATTCTTACATATTTCAAAATCTGTCCTTGTTCTCAAGAAGGAACTGGGTACCGGGGCAGTGTGCCTGCAACTGGGAAGAACCCAGAAATCTTGGGCTTACAAGTCCAGGAAAGCAATTGGAATTTTATCTGTGCTGTGGTCCTTGTTTTAGGCACAGAGATTTCCTCTATTCCCCAAGTTAAGGAGGGAAGTTAAATATATTTCATGATGAAAGGAAGTCTGAGTGTGGGGTACAACACAGACCTTGTCCCGTTAAACCAAAAATGGATGCACAGCAGCCTGCCTATCAGGCTTCGCTACTTGGAGTTCAAGTTTTCACTTGTGCAGCTCTCCCTACAACAGCACAGTCACAGGGCCAAAGCCCAGTCTGCAAGCTCCGGGGCTCTCCCGGCTGTGCCACGGGGTAGAGAGGCAGAGCATCAAGACACAGGCCTAGAGAGAAGCAGGAGGAGCAGAGTCCTAGATTCCAAGGCAGAAGGGACCATTGTGACCATCTAGTCCAGCCTCCTGCATAGCACAGGTCAGAGCCCTGCCCCAGAATAACTGCAGAGCAGGTACCAGCGGGGCGCAGGCCTTCCAGCCCAGACAGACATGCGCTCACTCTCCCCCGCTACCTCACCAACAATGCCAATGTGAACGTTGCGGCACAAGAAGCAGCACAGGCCAGCGGCTCAAATACAAGCCAACCTGAGCCCCTGGCTGCGTACTCGGGACCAAGCCTTGCCAGATCTGCTGCTCATAGTATTTTGGCCCATGGAATTGGTAAAAATCTTGATTTGTGCATCTCTGTAGTCTGAAAGAAGAATGAGCCCAGCCGATCCAGCAAGAATTAGCACCCTCGAAAGGCCACTGGCAACCTGAGGGAGTGGCTGAGTGCACTGAGGAGGGTCTGAAGGTGAGGGAACAGTAGCAGTGGCTGCTCAGAGAAGGTGAAGAATCTCACCAGTTACACAGAAGTGCTGCAATGGAGATGTGAATTCCAGCAGTTTCACAGAACACCTCTGTTCTGCAAAAGAGCTGGACATGAACCAGGGAAATTTGGAAGATGCCAATGCCCCAAAGCAAAGCAATGGAGAGAGGATTTGCACTCCAGAAGAAAAAGAAATGTCTGTAGCCAGGTTATTGAATGCTGAGCAGTTTCCTCCTCCTGCTTCCATCACAACAGATTTTGATAACCTACCTGGAGAGCTACACATCCTGCAATAGCAGAGGGTCACAAACCACCATATCTCAGTGTACTGGACAGTGCTGGTCTCATCAGCTGGGCTCAATCAATCACATGGGGGAGAATTACATGTAGCAAGTATGTGACAGAAGCAAAACTGTGGAACAATTCAGATCAGCTGCAATCCTCACCTGCAGTGGTTTGACACCACGTGACCACACCCATATATCAACTGTCTACACCAGCTGGGACAGCAGCAGCAGCGTTGACTGGATACTGCCTAGCTATCATCTTGCTAGGATCTCATAACAGCATCAGGGGGGAAAAAAAAAGTCTCATGGTCAAATACCACATCTCACATTCCTGGCACCAGATCTCAGGCCACTGTTTATGACCCCAACACTCCCAAACTCATTAACAAACTATCAGCAATTCCAATAGGATCTGACTCTCCCCTCCCAGCCCCCTGCCCAATGTCATGCAACAGTTACTGAAAAAGCAATACATGGAGAAAGGAAAATAGGATGTAAGTCGTCCTGTTGCAAACCAGTTACTCCGGCCATCGCTGCTATGATTGCTTCGCTGCCTGCAACGCCCTGTGTTCTGTAACATACTGCGGAGTACTGCGTGCTGCACGAGATCAGAACACACCTCAACCAAAGCTGCCCCAGATATAGAGAGGAGTGTGAAAGGTAAGGCCTAAGGTGAGGTCTGGCTCCAATCGTACAGAGAACTAAGAGGAGTAGGGATAAAACAGAAGGATTCACAAAACTTGTTTGGTTTCACAGTCTTCTGCACCATCGTCTTCCTTCCCACACAGTGTCTCAAGGGCAGATATTTCACAGATCTCACCCCCCTTCCATTGCTGGCTTTGGGAAGCAGTTCTACAGATTGCTGCAGAGTAGCTAGGGGGCTCTCGTCAGTACTGTACCTAGCTCACCCCTAAGGAACTTCTGCCAGGATCTGTCCTTTCAGACAGTGGGCACTGACTGTGCAGACAAGGACAGAGGATTTATGCACACAGCATGGTTTGGCCACACACGACTTTCTCGTCCATGAGACAGGTGCTCACAACACGCTGGCTGCTGCACTTCAATTCTGTCGTCATTTCAGGCCCTCCCTAAAACTGAGCTGGAAATTAAGACAGTTGCAGGGATCAAAAAGAATCTGCCTTTCCATCAGCTCCAGGAGTAGGCTGAAGCCAGATGAAACTCTACATTCGGAACAATGGGCTGTGCCCACCGTGCAGCTGGAGCACGCCTCCCAGCCCGGGCAGACGGACACACGCTAGCTCGGCTCGAGCAGTGCACCAAAATCAGCACTACGGATGCTGAGGGGCGAGCTAGCCCCAAGTACAATCCCACCCGACCTCTCTGGGTCCATCCTTGGGTGCCTAGCCCATGCCACTGCCTGCGACTCAACAGCCGCCCTGCTGTTTTTAGCGTGCCAGCTTGAGCAGGGCTAGCACGTCTGTCTAGCAGAGTTGGGAGACACTCACAGATTCCTGGGGCAGTAATGTTTGACTAAACACTCACTAATAGATAAGGAAAGGATGCACGCAAGCCTCACTCCACCCCTACATACACTAGCAGCACTGTGTGACAAGTACTGAGATGGCATTAAAGGAAGCCAGAGCCCACCAGCCTTAGCCCACTAATATGCCTGTAAATGTGAAGGATGGTGAAGCAGAAATAAATTAATTGGCTGGGTGGGCATGTCTCCAAATGGACCCTACACTGCGATAAGACCTGCAACATGCTGTGGCTGGCCCAGATCAGCTGACTCAGGCTTGTGGAGCTCGGCCTGCAGGTCAATAAAATTGTAGTGTGGACGTCTGGGCTCAGGCCCTGTGATGGGTGAGCAGCTCCCAGTGGTGAAAGAACAGGTTAAGGACTATTTAGAAAAGCTGGAAGTGCACAAGTCAATGGGTCCAGATCTAATGCATCTGAGGGTGCTGAGGGAATTGGTGGATGTGATCGCAGAGCCATTGGCCATTATCTTTGAAAACTCGTGGTGATCTGGGGAGATCCCGGATGACTGGAAAAAGGCAAATATAGTGCCCACCTTTTAAAAAGGGAAGGAGGAGAACTCGGGGAACTACAGACCAGTCAGCCTCACCTCAGTCCCTGGAAAAATCATAGAGCAGGTCCTCAAGGAAACCATTCTGAAGTGCTTGGAGGAGAGGAAGGTGATCAGGAACAGTCAACGTGGATTCACCAAAGGTCTCCTGCTGTGAGATAACTGGCTCTGTGGATATGGGGAAAGCAGTGAACGTGATATACCTTGACTTCAGCAAAGCTTTTAATACGGTTTCCCACGGTATTCTTGCCAGCAAGTTAAAAAAGTATGGATTGGATGAATGGACTATAAAGTGGACAGAAAGCTGGTTAGATTGTTGGGCTCAATGGGTAGTGGTGAACAATGGCTTAATGTCTAGTTGGCAGCTGGTATCAAGTGGAGTGCTCCAGGGGTTGGTCCGGGGGCCGGTTTTGTTCAACATCTTGATTAATGATTGTGATGATGGGATGGATTGCACCCTCAGCAAGTTCACAGACGACACTAAGATGGGAGGAGAGGTAGATACGCTGGAGGGTAGGGATAGGGTCCAGAGTGACCTAGACAAATTGGAGGATTGGGCCAAAAGAAATTTGATGAGGTTCAACAAGGACAAGTGCAGAGTCCTGCACTTAAGACGGAAGAATCCCATGCACTGCTACAGACTAGAGACCGAGTGGCTAAGCAGCAGTTCTGCAGAAAAGGACCTGGGGATTACAGTGGATGAGAAGCTGGATACGAGTCAGCAGTGTGCTCTTGTTGCCAAGGCGGCTAACGGCATATTGGGCTTCATTAGTAGGAGCATTGCCAGCAGATCGAGGGAAGTGATTATTCCCCTCTATTCGAAACTTGTGAGGACACATCTGGAGTACTGCATCCAGTTTTGGAGCCCCCCACTACAGAAAGGATGTGGACAAATTGGAGAGAGTCCAGCGGAGGGCAACAAAAATGATTAGGGGGCTGGAGCACATGACTTATGAGGAGAGGCTGAGGGAACTGAGTTTGTTTAGTCTGAAGAAGAGAAGAATGAGGGGGGGATTTGATAGCAGCCTTCAACTACCTGAAGGGGGGTTCCAAAGAGGATGGATCTAGGCTGTTCTCAGTGGTGGCAGATGACAGAACAAGGAGCAATGGTCTCAAGTTGCAGTGGGGGAGGTCTAGGTTGGATATTAGGAAACACTATTTCACTAGGAGGGTGGTGAAGCACTGGAATGGGTTACCTAGGGAGGCGGTGGAATCTCCTTCCTTAGAGGTTTTTAAGGTCAGGCTTGACAAAGCCCTGGCTGGGATGATTTAGTTGGTGTTGGTCCTGCTTTGAGCAGGGGGTTGGACTAGATGACCTCCTAAGGTCTCTTCCAACCCTGATATTCTATGAGTCTATGGGGAAGGGTGTCAGAACCCAGGCTCTACCCTTAGCCCAAATGCCCGCATTACAACTTTTAGCCCCACAGTGCGAGCCCTGCAAGCCTAAGTCAGGTGAGCCAGGCTCTGAGATTCGGTGCCACAGGTTTATCACCACAGTACAGACATAAAGGGTTCAAGGATGCTGCAATGTGAACACTACTGCATTGCTAGAGCGTTAGACCCATTCTAGAGTGACCTGGCACCTTAACTGACTAGGTCATGCTTCCAACTTTAATCAGTTCAGCTAGATGCCTTGCAGTCAGCTCAGTCACTATATAGTGCTGAGTGGGTAAAGTCACGTAATAGGTTTACCATAGTCCCCTCCTCTTTGCCTTCTCTTCTCTGTCCTAGAGAACAATTTCCATTGCCGGCCTCTCCAGGAGACACTGAATTGGGATGAGGTTTGTGTTGGAGCAAAGGGCTGCAGTATTCATACCCATTCACATCTAATCCCCAACTGGCTACACTGAGCCCTGCTTCTCTAGCTGTTCCTGGCTAGGTTGCTTCCTGCTCACTTTTGTAGGGCAGTCAAATTAAGACACTGGAAGATTAGTGATTACGGGTAACAATTCAGCCATCCATTCGGATGCCGTGCTAGTTTAGTGTGTCTTTGGAAAAGGATGTTGGGGCCCTAGTACTTAGCAGACCTACTGAACTAACTGCCCAGCACTTTACTCTGTGGGAGTGAAAACACTGCAAAGAGGAAGGCAGGGGATGACATTTCCCTGTGATGGGAACCTGGCAGGGACGGATTCAATCATACTCACAGGAGGCACAAATTCACCCAGCTCACTCTGACCACTGAGACCTTTACAACGTAACATGTAACCTCGGAAGTAGGTGTAACCGTATGGTATTGTAACAGGTACCGGGCAAACTAAAATACACTTAAAAGGGACCTCATTTAAAAACAGAAGCTTTCCTATTGGAGAAGGAAAGAAAATTGCTTTCCTGTCTATAATGTCCTGCTTGCAGTATTGTTGTAGCCATGCTGGTCCCAGGATAGGAAAGAGACAAGGTAGGTGAGATCCTCATTTATTGGACCAGCTTCTGCTGGTAACAGACCCAAGCTTTCAAAAGCTTCTCCCTCACCAACAGGTGTTGGTCCTATAAAAGACATTACCTCACCACCCTGTCTCTTATAATGTCCTGGAAAAAAATCAATGTAAAATCCCAGCACAAAACTTCTGAAACTCATTCCCCCCACCGACCCACCCCCCTGACACCATAAAGCTCCTAAAGCTGCGTTGCTTAGCTAGGCTTGCTATCTCCAATGAGCTGTTTCAGAACAGTGGAGTCATTTTAATGCAGAAATTGTGCCATGCTCCCTCATACTAGCGTTTGCATAACAAAAAGCTTGTTTCATTTCAGTTAATCTTGCAAACAATGCAAAGACTATTCTCTAGCAGCCAAAAAAAATAGACATCTGTCTGAACCTTCCTCTGTCGTTATGCATCTGAATTGCCAAAGCCAGACTCACGTAATGGGCTGTTGGAGGGTACCGACAAGGTCACAAGAACAGCTTTAACAAACCCCCCAATCTCTGCACCAGATACTCTTTTTATAATCAGTTCCTTCAGCCACATGGTTAAGAAAAATATTTGCATTAGTTTACAATGATTTCATAAAAATACTGTTGGATTTACATCACACATGAATTATCTGATTGTTACTAACACAAAGGACTCTTTGTACTCGACATTAACACTGCACCCAAAATTACTAACTGATACTCTGGGAAAAGCAACTTATTTTAATTTCTAAAATTAAAAACCTAGAGGAAGAAGAAATAGTTTTGAGCTATTAAGAGGTTTTTAACATGTCTTCTCAGTTTTCTTAAACTTTCTTCTTTTCTTTTGCTAATGTTAAAAATCAAGACCATTATTTCCAAAAGACAGAGGTGATACAAGTGGGCAGTTTTCAGCATGGTCTCTTTTGGCTGGCAGTACCCAACCACAATTGGTCAATTCAGCCTGTAGTTTCAGAGTGCTCTTGGATTCCTCATTGATGCTAAGCTCTCTCACATAGCTCTTCCGAGAGTAACACTTTATACCATTTCCGCATCACTAGGAGGCTCCGTCCCATCTTGGCAGATGATGACCTGGCATGAGTTATTCGTGCCTTTGTCAACTCTCAGCTGCACTACAGCAATGCGATATACGTGGACATGATACCTTAGGTGCTTAAAAAATTACAGCTAGTTCAGAACATTGTAGCAAATCTCGTCAGCAACAGTGACCACCAGCACAACTGGCCCTCCATCCCTCCACTGGCTTCCCACAGCGTATCAGAGCAAGTTGAAGGTCTCTGCCCTTAACTTCCAGGTGCTCCATGGCCTGGGCCCAAGATACCCAGAAAACCATCTAAAGCTCCAGGAAGACGACCATGGTCAACAACCCTACTCCTCTGCACATGGAAGTCTCTACAGTAAGGTCTGTGCAGGAGACAACTTTCTTGGGGGCTGGTCAGAGACTGGAAATCAACTCCCCCAGGAACTAAGGACCACCTCAAACTGCACCAAATTCCACTCAGAGTGCAAGGTGCATTTCTCTGACTTCCCTTCTCGGACATACAGCAACGTGTGTGTACATTACATTTCCAGACAAGGCACTACCCTGCATACATTTCTGCCCTTGGCAGAGGATGAGAGCACACACACAATGGCTGTTAGTCACTGCGCTCAATGCATTACTGAGAGGTGCTCAGACACAACGGTGATGAGCCGTACTAGAACAGAATAGTGACTAGCAAGGCCCAGCTGACAGGTGATTTTCACAGGGTAGCTAGACCAGTACTTTTGGTTCCTTCAAGGTGTCAAGTTGGCTGCCCGCCCAAGACTTTATGTATCTAAAATCATTAGCCAAATTTGAAAGTTTTAATCATGAATCATAAAAACCATCTTTACATATAAAGCGTGTCCAAAACAGGCCCAACATCAGCTATCACAAAGGGAGTATGTGACGGGTTGGATCACAGAAAACCCCTTGGGAATTGCCAGCTGATGTGCCGAGACTACCCCGAGCCCGTTTTCCCTGCCAGCTTGGGGATTGAGTGCCCTGCCTGGTTTGAGCCAGATCCACTAGCCTGCTACAAACCCAGATCCAAGTCTGAACCACATCCCCCAAAAGCTGCAGGCTTAACTCCAACACCCAGATACCTAGCTCCCAATGGAGTCCAAACCCCAAAGAAATTGGTTTTACCCTGTATAAAGCTTATACAGGATAAACTCAAATTGTTGGCCCTCTACAACACTGATAGAGAGAGATGCACAGCTGTTTGCCCCCCAAAGGTATTATTATGGACTTGGTGGCATCATTCATAGAAGTGAATCATAGAATATCAGGGTTGGAAGGGACCTCAGGAGATATATTGTCCAACCCCCTGCTCAAAGCAGGACCAATCCCCAGACAGACCCCAGTTCCCTAAGTAGCCCCTGAAGGACTGAACTCACCACCCTGGGTTTAGCAGGCCAATGCACAAACCACTGAGCTATTCCTCCCCACAGAGTAATACATACTCTGGGTTAATTAATAAGTAAAAAGTGATTTTATTAAACACAAAAAGTAGGATTTAAGTGGTTCTAGGTGATAACAGACAGACCAAAGTGAATTTACCAAGCAAAATAAGTGTTTTTTGATTGGGCACTTAACTTGCAAATTCCTTTCTAAAGAAGCTGCCCAAATGCCTTATTAAGGTTACTTAAAATCAAACAAGTACATAGCCAATATTCATAACTTCGAATATAAAAACGATCCATGCATACGAATAGGATGAATAGATTCAGTAGATCATAACCTTTGCAGAGATCTGTTACATGGTATATGTAGCATAAAACATATTCCAGTCATGTCATATTTACATTCATAAGCATGTTTCCATAAAGCATTATGGGGTGCAACACCACAGACTATAAGAAAAATAAGTACAAACTATGCTTTTAAAACAGCTAAAATTATGGCCTATTGGAGAAGTGACCTTTCCCAAGATGTCATTCAGAATTAATTACCAACAACTATTAGGAGGCCAGGGGCAGCTAAGTATAACTCTCATCACTCTTGCTTTGGCAGAGTAATAATTCACAACGTGAGAGGAGTCAAAGAAAAGTCAGCTGAACGGGATCAGCTAAAGCCTTCCATAGAGAGATGCTCCTGCATACTGAAATACCTTAAGTTCCCCCAAGCCAAACCCATGTCTTCTTCCCCAGTTTTCCACACATTAAAATGTAACTTGAAAGAATAACTCTGAAAGCGTCCTTCTAGCTACCACCTCTCCTACAGTGACACTAAGGGCATGTCTACACTACAAAATAAGGTCAATTTTATAGAAGTCAATCTTTAGCAATCGATTTTATACAGTCGATCATGCGTGGCCCCACTACATGCAATAGGTTGGCGGAGTGCATCCTCAATACCGTGGCTAGCATCGCCTCACAAAGTGGGTAGCTATCCCACAGTCCCCGCTGCCCATTGGAATTCTGGGTTAAGCTCCCAATGCCTGATGGGGCAAAAACATTGTCGTGGGTGGTTTTGGGTACATGTCGTCAGTTTCCCCTCCCTCCTTGAGAGCAACGGCAAACAATCGTTTTGCACCTTTTTTCCTGGGTTATCCATGCAGACACCATAGCACGGCAAGCATGGAGCCCGCTTAGCTGCACATTGCTTTTGTGAGCATTGTAAACACCTCGCACATTATCCTGCAGTATGTGCAGACCCTAGCTAGGAGCCACCAGCATGAGGAAGAGTGTGAGGAGGACATGGACACAGACATTCCTGAAAGTATGGGATGTGGCAAGTAGAATAATAGAATCATAGAATCTCAGGGTTGGAAGGGACCTCAGGAGGTATCTAGTCCAAGCCCCTGCTCAAAGCAGGGCCAATCCCCGACTAAATCATCCCAGCCAGGGCTTTGTCAAGCCTGACCTTAAAAACCTCTAAGGAAAGAGATTCCACCACCTTCCTAGGTAACCCATTCCAGTGCTTCACCACCCTCCTAGTGAAAAAGTTTTTCCTAATATCAAACCTAAACCACCTCCACTGCAACTTGAGACCATTGCTTCTTGTTCTGTCATCTTCTACCACTGAGAACAGTCTAGATCCATTCTCTTTGGAACCCTCTTTCAGGTAGTTGAAAGCAGCTAAATCCCCCCTCATTCTTCTCTTCTGCAGACTAAATAATCCAAGTTCTCTCAGCCTCTCCTCATCAGTCATGTGCTCCAGTCCCCTAATCATTTTTACTGCCCTCCACTGGACTCTTTCCAATTTGTCCACATCCTTACTATAGTGTGGACACAGTACTCCAGATGAGGCCTCACCAATGCCGAATAGAGGGAAATGATCACATCCCTCAATCTGCTGGCAATGCTCCTTCTTAGACAGCCCAAAATGCCGTTAGCCTTCTTGGCAACAAGGGCACACTGTTGACTCTCATCCAGCCTCTTGTCCACTGTAACCCCTAGGTTCTTTTCTGCAGAACTGCTGCCTAGCCACTCGGTCCCCAGTCTGTAGCAGTGCATGGGATTCTTCCATCCTAAGTGCAGTACTCTGCACTTGTCCTTTTTGAATCTCATCAGATTTCTTTTGGCCCAATTCTCTAATTTGTCTAGGTCTCTCTGTATCCTATCCCTACCCGCCAGCGTATCTACCACTCCTCCCAGTTTAGTGTCATCTGCAAACTTGCTGAGGGCATGTCTACACTACAAAATACACACCATCCTCCAGATCATTAATAAAGATACCGAACAAAATCGGCCCCAGGACCGACCCTTGGGGCACTCCGCTTGATAACGGCTGCCAACTAGACATGGCAGCATTGGGGCATGTTGATACAGTGGAATGCTGATTCTGGGCCCGGCAAACAAGCACAGACTGGTGGGAATGCATAGTGTTGCGGGTATGGGATGATTCACAGTGGCCTGCAAAAGTTTCGCATGAGTAAGGCCAGTTTCATGGAACTCTGTGAGTTGCTTTCCCCCGCCCTGAAGCACAGAAATACCAAGATGAGACCTGTCCTGACAGTTGAGAAGCGAATGGCAATAGCCCTACAGGTCAGTCGGGAATCAATTCGGAGTGGGGAAATCTACTGTGGGGGCTGCTGTGATCCAAGTAGCCAAGGCAATCAATCTTCTGCTAACAAGGGTAGTGACTCTGGGAAATGTGCAGGTCATAGTGGATGGCTTTGCTACAACAGGATCCCCTAACTGTGGTGGGGCGATAGACGGAACGCATATCCCTCTCTTGGCACTGAACCACCTTGCCAAAGAGTACATAAACCGCAAGGGGTACTTCTCAATGGTGTTGCAAGCACTGGTGGATCACAAGGGCCATTTCAACCGACATCAACGTGGGACGGTCGGGAAAAGACAGTTACCTTTTCCCTAACTGGTGTTCTTCAAGATGTGTTGCTCATGTCCATTCCACAATAGGTGTCCGTGCTTGCCACATGCACCGGTGCTGGAAGTTTTTCCCCTAGCTGTACCCGTAGGGGAGTGCCCCTAGTGACCCCTGGAGTGGCACCACTATGGCACGGTATAAGGGGCACTGTGCGCTCCCCCCACCCTCAGTTCCTTCTTGCCAGACAACTCCGACAGAGGGGAAGGAGGGTGGGATGTGGAATGGACATGAGCAACCCATCTCAAAAAACACCAGTTACGGAAAAGGTAACTGTCTTTTCTTCTTTGAGTGACTGCTCATGTGCATTCCACAATAGGTGATTCCAAGCTATATCTGTTGGGGGTGGGTAGGAGTTCACAGACACTTGGGACAGAGTACAGCCCTGTCGAACCCGGCGTGCTCCCTGGCTTGGGAGACGATCACGTAATGCGAGGTGAACGTGTGAACCGAAGACCATGTGGCAGCCCTACAAATGTCCTGAATGGGGACATGGGCCAAAAAGGCAGCCAATGAGGCTTGTACCCTAGTCGAGGGTATCCTCACAATCGGCGGCAGGGGAACTCCCACCAGGTCGGAACAGGTACGAATACACGAGGTGATCCAGCTGAAGAGCTGTTGAGTGGAGATTGGCCGACCTCTCATGCCCTCGGCCAAGGCAACGAACAGCTGCAAGGACTTCCTGAATGGCTTTGTACATTCCAGATAAAAGGCCAGAGAGCTCTTACATCCAGCATGTGGAGGTGGCGCTCCTCACTGGACGCATGGGGCTTGGGACAGAGCACTGGCAGGAAAATGTCCTGACCCATGTGGTAGATGGAGACCACCTTCGGGAGGAACAAAGGATGTGGTCGGAGCTGGACCTATCCTTATGGAACACCATGTACGAGGGTTCAGAGGTTAAGGCTTGGAGCTCTGAGACCCATCTAGCTGACAGGATCGCCACCAGGAAGGTTACTTTCCACGAGAGGTGCGACTAGGAGCAACGGTTCAAACGGGGAACCTGTCAACCTGGTCAGCACCAATTTCAGGTCCCAGTGCGGGACTGGGGGCCTAACATATGGGAAGAGATGATCCAACCCCTTAAGGAATCGGCCAGTCATAGCATGGGGGAATACCGTGTGGCCCTGCACTGACAGGTGGAAGGCCGATATGGCTGCCAAGTGCACCTTGATGGATGAGGGCGCTAGGCCTTGGGCTCTAAGGTGAAGGAGGTAGTCTAAAATGAGCTGGATCGGAGCAGCCACAGGCGAAACGCCCCGATCAGCTGCCCACTGGGAAAACAGAGACCACTTTGTCAGGTAGGCCCAACGTTTGGAGGGCCGTCTGCTTTCCAGGAGGACGTGCTGAACCCCTTCCCAGCACGTCCTCTCCTCCCGGCCTAACCAATGAGCAGCCACGCCATGAGGTGGAGTGCCGCTAGGCTGGGGTGGAGATGGTAGCCCTGGTCCTGGAATAGCAAGTCCAGGAGGGATGGTAATGGCCACGGTGGGGCGACTGCCAGGCTCATGAGAGTCCCATACCAATGTTGCCTGGGCCATTTCAGGGCAATCAGGAAGGACCCGGGCCCTGTCCGTTTTTATCTTCTCCAAGACCTAGACGATCAGCAGGATCGGGGGTAAGGCATAGAGAGAGAAGCTGGCCTGACCAAGATGGGAGGAAGGCATCTGTGCCGGTGAACCCCATAAGGCCTTATGGAGGTGTGCTTATGACTGTAAATATGACATAACTGGAATATGTTTTATGCTACATATGCCATATAACGTATCTCTGTAACGGTTACGATCTACTGAATTTATTCATCCTATTTGTATGCATGTCTTTATTGTATGAAGTTATGAATATTGGCTGTATACTTGTTTGATTTTAAATAACCTTAGTAAGGCATTTGGTCAGCTTCTTTAGAAAGGAATTTGCAAGTTAAGTGTCCAATCAAGATGCACTTAAAGGACAATGGATCTTGGAAGGCTCCAATCCACATAAAAAGTACACAACCAATTGGAGAAGGGAAGCTTTATTGCGCGTGGATCCCTGGCAAGTCGCCCCTGGGCATCCTATCAAAACTGATGCTTTTCCGCCTGTTTACCCTTGGAGGGCCCAGGTTGGGGCGCAGACCGGGATTGCCTCTCCGGGCATTTCTTATAGTCCCTTGACTTTTTATAAGGGGGCTCATATTTAGAGTGGGGGGCCTGGGTGGGAGCCTGCTGAGACTTAAACTTGGTCCTGGATGGGGCCAGGACATAGAGGTCAAGGGTCTTAAGCGTTGTGCGGGAATCTTTCAGGCTGTGCAATTTCCATGTCCACCTGTTCCACAAACAGGGCCTTGTCGTCCAATGGAATGTCCTGTAAGGAGTTCTGCGCCTTGCTGGACACCCCAGACGGCAGGAGCCACGACATCCTCCTCACGGCCATCACGGAGGCCATAGCCCTTACAGTCATATCTGCGGCATCGGAGGCTGCCTGAAGGGCCGCCCTGGCAGCCACCGTACCCTCTTCCACCAGAGCCTTGAACTCTTTTTTGTCACACTCATGGTGAGAGTCCTCGAATTTGGGCAGAGAGCCCCTCAAATTGAACTCATATCTCCCCAGGAGGGCTTGGTGGTTCACCACCCTCAGCTGGAAACTCGAGGACAAATAAACCTCTCTCCCAAATAGATCCCATCTCCTCGAGTCCTTATTCTTAGGAGTAGGGGCTGGTTGGCCCTGCCTCTCCTTGTGGTTGACCGACTCAACCACCAGGGAGTTAGGGGCAGGGTGGGTGTACAGGTATTCACGCCCCTTGGCGGGCATGAAGTACTTCCGTCCTGCCCTCTTAGAGACGGGGGCGCAAGGAAGCTGGAGTTTGCCACAAGGCATTCAAAATCTTTGCCACCCCTTCATGGAGTGAGAAAGCCACCCCACCCAGTGCCAAAGCCGAGAGGACGTTGAAGAGGGAGTCCGAGGGTTCCTCTACCTGCTCAGCTTGAAGGTTGAGGCATCAATGCCTGTCCTGCAAAGGGCTACGGTAGCCTCTCGGAAACTAGGACCTCCGGTGCCGTCTGTCCCAGTCTCAACGGGGAATGCTCTCCTCGCAAGGTCTCCAGTCCCTTGAGGCAGAGTGGTGCCTGGAACCCCTGACAGTCGGTACCCAGCCAGACAACCTGGTGAACAGCGTCAGGAACATTCCCTAGACCATAAGCGGTACCGACCAGGTGGCAACTGCAGGGATCCCAGCGGCGGCTTGCCTCGCCTCTGGACCGGGAAGCCAATGGTGGCAGTGCCCCTGGTACCAGCAGAGAAATAACATCCCGGTCCACTTGCAGGGCCTCCGGCGTGGAGGACACCCGGACGTCCTGGGAGGTTGGCGCAGAGTGGGCCAGGCTACTCCGCTCAACCTGAGTCGGAGACCAGAAGGCTGATGGGGACCAAGAACTGTCCAATGCGGGTCTAGTCTCTCCCACGGTCTTGCTCTGCTGTCTCGGTGGAGAAGACCTCTGCTTAGCCTTCTGGAGTGCCCCGCAGATGGGGAACGGTGCCGGCTGGTGGAAGGCACCAAAGGGTTGCCGCGGACTGATGCTGCGGAGCTCGGTGCTGACTTGGAGTGGCGCAACCATGTTGGGGTCAAAGCTGACTCCATCAAAATGGCTCAGAGCTGAATGTCCCCATCCTTCTTGATCTGAGGCTTGAAGGATCTGCAAATCTTGCAGCGATCGCTGAGCTGGGTTTCCCACAGACAGCGTGAACAGTCCACGTGCGGATCACTCACGGGCATCGGTCACTTGCAAGTGTTGCACGACAAAGCCGTGGGCACAGAGCATGCCCTGGCCTGGGCACACTAAACTAACTCTAAATACAGGTACTACTAACTATGAACTAACAGAATCCAAGAGGAAAGCTGCAGCCAAGCTGGAGCAGAGCAGTTCCGATGCACCTTCACTGGCGGCAAGAAGGAACTGAGGGTCAGGGGACCGCACAGCACCCCTTATACTGCGCCACAGAGCCGCCACTCCAGGGGTTGCTAGGGGCGCTCCCCTACAGGTACTACTAGCGGAAAAACTTCCGGCACCAGTGCACGTGGCAAGCACGCATACCTATTGTGGAATGCACATGAGCAAATCACTCAAAGAAGAAAGGTGCATGCTGCTCGCATCTTTCAGAACTCCGGGCTGTTCAAAAAGCTGCAAGAAGGGACTTTCTTCTCAGACCAGAAAATTACCGTTGGGGATGTTGAAATGCCAATAGTTATCCTTGGGGACCCAGCCTACCCCCTTGCTCTCATGGCTCATAAAGCTGTACACAGGCAGCCTGGACAGCAGTAAGGAGCAGTTCAACTATAGGCTGAGCAAGTGCAGAATGGTGGTAGCATGTGCCTTTGGACATTTAAAAGGGCGCTGGTGCTGTTTGCTGAGTAGGTTAGACCTTAGCGAAAGCAATATTCCCATTGTTATTGCTGCTTGCTGTGTGCTCCATAATATCTGAGTAAGGGGGAGACATTTATGGCAGGGTGGGAGGTTGAGGCAAATCGCCTGGCAGCCACTTTTGAACAGCCGGACACCAGGGCAATTAGAAGAGCACAGCAAGACTCGCTGCGCATCAGAGAGGCTTTAAGAAACAGTTTCACAACTGACCAGGCTACGGTGTGACAGTTGTGCGCATTTGTCCTTGATACAAAGCTGCTCCCTTTGGTGAATGTGCTTCGCTATAAGCCAATCCCCCTCCCTCCCCTTTGACCACAGCTGGCACAGAAAATAAAGTCCCAATTGTTCTGAATCCATTCATTCTTTATTTATAAAAAAACTTGAGATCACTCACAACGCTGACTAGTAAAAGGTAGCCTGGGTGGCGTGGGGGAGGAGGGAAGGACACATTGCTTATTGTAGCCACACTACAAATCAAAGCTGTTTGAATGACAGCCTCCTGTTACTTGGGCCATTCCCTGGAGTTGAGTGGCTGGGTGCCCGGAGCCTCCCTTCCCTTCTTGGGCATCTGGGTGAGGAGGATATGGAACTTGGCAAGGAGGGTAGGCATTTACACAATGGATGCAGTCAGGTTCTAGACTCTAGTTGCCTTTCCTGCAGCTCCCCCATTAGCCTCATCATGTCCATTTGCTCCCCCATTAGCCTCATCATCTCCTCCTGCGTGTTCCGCTCACACTCACTGTATGCTTTCCTGGCCTCTGCCACCGAATGCCTCCATGCATTCGGCTGTGCCCTATCAGTGCGGGAGGACTGCATGAGCTCTGAAAACATGTCATTGTGAGTGCGGTTTTTTTCACCTTCTAATCTGTGATAACCTCAGGAATGGAGTTGATATGGGGAGCACAGAAACATTTGCAGCTGCAGTGGGGGGAAAAAAGGGAGAGTAAAATTTAAGAAGAGATTTCTGAGAACAGAAGGGAGACACTTTCACATTGAATCAAGCAATTCACAGTAGACAGCACATGTGTTTTAGGTTACAAGGTCGCATTTTGCCTTTTATATTGAGTGCCTGCCGATATGGACACGCATCACACACGGCCGGGCAACAGAATTCGGTTTGCAGGCAGCCACGGTAAGCCAAAGGGTACGTGGAGTTGGCTTCTTCCGCATTCATAACATATGAGAATGGTTTCAAACTGCAGTGCCCTCCTCTCCCATAGCAACCAATGCTGGTTGGGTGTGTCATTTAAAAGGAGGGGCTGCGGTTTTGGGATGGATGTGCAGCGCACGCGCACACACACACACACACGCGTGGCTATTCTCCGGGATGATCCCTTTTAGCCAAGCGCAAACAGCCCAGCATGACCAGGGTCTAATGTGCCGGGGATGACCAAACAGAGGGGATTTCTGTTCCCTTACAAAAATTCCCCTATTTCAACCAGGTGACCATGAATGATACTCTCCTGAGGCTGACACAGAAAGATGAAGACAGAATGTTGCATGAATGTGACCAAAACCCAGGACCATTCGCCACCACGCTTTTTGCTGCAATGATTCCAGACTACTTGCTACTGTCTTGATGTGGCAAAGCGTCCTACCGTGGAGGACAAAATAAGGCAGCCCTACCCAGAAACCTTCTGCAAAGGCTTTCAGAGACCTCCAAGAGAGCTTCATGGAGATGTCCCTGACACGTTAACTGACTTTTCCATTAGTTGTACTGGCCACAAATGCATCATAATTGTTCAAGGCAAATCAAACAAACACAATTGCTTTTAACCCCTGTAGTATAGTTACAAATATGCACTCACCAGGTGTCTTCTCCACCTTCAGGGTCCGGGAACAATTCACCCTGGGAGGGTATTGGCTCCAGGGTGAGGAAAAGGTCCTTGCTGCTGGGGAGAATGGATTCTCCACTTGCCTGCTGCACATTCTCCTCCTCCTCCTCCTCTTCCTCATCCACAAAATCCTCCGTGTTGCGTGAGGTTGCCACCTTGCAGGCGTCCATGGACAGTGTTGGGTACTGGTAGGGTCCCCCCTAGAATGGCATGCAGCAGGGCCGCCCAGAGGGGGGGGCAAGAGGGGCAATTTGCCCCAGGCCCCGAGCCCCACAGGGGCCCCCACCAGAGTTTTTCGGGGGCCCTGGAGCGGGGTCCTTCACTCGCTCCAGGGGGCCCGGAAAACTCTTGCGGGGCCAGGCGCAGGAGCTTCTTCTGCTCCCAGTCTTCGCCAGCGGGGGGTCCTTCCGCTCCGGGGCAGAAGGACCCCCCGCTGGCGAATTACCGCCGAAGACAGAGCGGGACCCGCCGCCGAGTTCAGCTCGGTCTTCGGCGGTAATTCGGCAGCGGGGGAGCCCTTCCGTTCCGGGACCCGCCACCGAAGTGCCCCGAAGACCCGCGGCGGGGGCCCCCCTCCGCCGAATTACCACCGAAGATCAGGCTGCACTTCGGCGGCGGGTCCGGCTTCGGCGGTAATTCGGCGGCGGGGGGGCCCCGCCGCGGGTCTTTGGGGCACTTCGGCGGCGGGTCCCGGAATGGAAGGGCCCCCCCGCCGCCAAAGACCCCGGGCCCCTGGAATCCTCTGGGCGGCCCTGGCATGCAGCTGATCGTAGAAGCAGCATGTCTGGGGATCTGACCCAGAGCGACCGTTTGCCTCCTTTGTCTTTTGGTAGGCTTGCCTGAGCTCCTTAATTTTCACGCGGCAGTGCTGTGTCCCCCTGATGTAGCCTCTGTCCACCATGTCCTGTGTGATTTTGGCATATATATATCAGCATGTCTTCTGCTGTATCGGAGTTCTGCCTACACAGATTCTTCTCCCCATACAGCAATCAAATCCAGTGTCTCCCATTCACTCCATACGTTTGCATGGTCACCTCTGCTGCTGAGCTCGCCACACTGACCAAACAGGAAACAAAATTCAAAAGTTCACGGTGCTTTTCCTGTGTACCTGGCTAGTGCATCGGAGTTGAAAGTGCTGTCCAGAGTGGTCACAATGGAGCACTCTGGGACAGCTCCCGGAGGCTAATACCATCGAATTGCACTGCGCTGCATCTACAGTACCCCAAATTTGTCAGGGAGGAGTATAGCAGTCGATTTTAAGAGCCCTTTAGGTCGGCAGAACGGGGTTGGTTGTGTAGACGCATTCCTCATAAAAATCGACCTATCGTGGCTAAATTCGACCTAACCTCATAGTGTAGACCAGGCCAAAGAATCCTCTGATATTAACGTATGCACAGCATGCAATATATCAAGAACATTTTTTAAATAAAATGTATCATCTTAATAGCATCCTGAGTTAGTGTCTTACAGTACCACAGTACACCTTCCCATGGTCTTCAGAGATCACAACCTAAATAATATTGGTCCCATGCTATCGCTTTCAACGAGATTAGTTTGCAGCCAGTTTAATTTTAATGTTTTCCAGCTAGTTCACTTGTTCCACTTTCCTCTTGTGCTGCAAGATTAATATCAGCTTCAACTATAAACTGATGGCACTATCACTGTGTAACTACATTTACAGTGACGGAGGCACTAGGAAATGCCCTTTAGTGAGCTGCAGAGACAACTCAGGGCAAAGACAAGAACAATAGAGGACACTGACGTGTAAAGTAAGCAGAACTGGAAAATGCAATAACTTGGACGGCAAATAATAGAGATAGTGGGTTTGCTTACCCTACTCTGCCTGCAGATAAGAGCGATGAGCTTATAAGGGGCCTATGCTTTAAGACTGCAGTCTGGATAAGCTGCATGGTACTACAAAATTCTAATTGGGCTGATCCCTTCATTAGTATGATTGGGAATGGATGTTTCTCCCACAGGATTTTGTTTCACAACAAGCAGTGATTAGGAGGTACAAACTACCAGCAAAAAGTGAACCCTTGCGCTCCAGATGGATGGCAGAGAAATTCTAATTAGTCTGCCATCTGGCTATTCAGGTTCTCCCCCAGGGAAGTTGCCCTCCACATATTTCATGAAGCAAAAGTCAGCTCTGGGTAACGTGTGGATTTCTGTGTAGTGAACTTGATCTAAAAAAAAAAACATTTGATGTTGAGGAGGAAACATCAGGGAGACATTGTTTGAGCTGTTGGGTTTAGGTGGCAGAGTGGGGTTAAATGAGCTTTTTTCCAACGTGTTGAGGGCCAGCATTCTAACCCTGATCCATAGCTAAGGATATGAGACACTCCAAATTTCTGCTAGCAAAGCCTCAACAATAGGAACTGACACCTTCCTCTGAACTAGATCCGGATCTGGTCTGGAACTCTGCTCAGCAAGTCCCTCCAGAGATGCCTTGCTGTCAGCTTCCTTCTGACACACAGAGCTGGTCCCCTCCAGGTCAGGGGTGAGATGCATAATGGACTGAATCATATTCCACTGCTGTCTGCGCTATATCTGCTCCGTGGACGGAGAAGATTTGATTACAAGGCTGTGAGTTCTGCACATTTCACCATGACAACCACCCCTTCCTTTTTTTAAAGGAAAAGGCCAAATAAGAAGCAAGTTCAGATGGGGACAAAACGAGATATCGAGATCATGAAATTTGAGATCACATTTACAAGGACCAAGACCAATGCTACATGCACAGTTGAATCAAAAAAATCACTGAATAACCATGTATGTAAAATATCAGAGGGGTAGCCGTGTTAGTCTGGATCTGTAAAAGCAGCAAAGAGTCCTCTGGCACCTTATAGACTAACAGAAGTATTGGAGCATGAGCTTTCATGGGCGAATACCCACTTCGTCGGATGCATGCATGCATGTAAAACATATTGTACGAGCCACTCTGTTCCACACAGCAGTTTGAGCAAGACCCATCAGCTGTACCATTAAACAAAGGGCAGCCTGCTAACGTGCCATGGGTATCTTCTGTATGACTTCACGTATCACTCACTCTAACTCGGCACTAGTTACAGGCGTTGCTTGTGCCATGTTAGTGAAGGTCGGGATCAGCATTTCCATCTCCACGCACAACTGTGTTATTAGGAGTTTAAGCCTTAGCAGTTAAAATTCTGTCCTGAAATTTGGTACCCAGGGACTAGTTGGGAACAAGCATCAACACAGAGGAAGCGGCAAGGTGCCATTACACCCTCAATTCAATTAACACCTTTAAAAAATTCTCAGTACATTAAATGCTATATTAAAAGACTCAAACCTTATACACACAACTTTCTGCAAAACTCACAATGCAGGCTGAGATTATCCATGCTCAGTTTCTCCAGGAGGTAACTGGGGGACAGGGCTTGAGGGGTTAAACCAAATAAACTCCCTTCGCTCATTTGTGTTACGGAAGATTAAAAAAACTTCCTCATTTCCAAAATATCTAGGCACTTAGGCCTAAAGCTCAAATAGCTGAAGTGAGAAACTCAGCAGAAACATGGACACAGACCGTTTCTTTAATTCCTTCACTTGGTCTGGAAAATAAAATATTTTAAGATCACTGAAAAATTATACACTGAGAACGCCCAGTTAAAAAAAAAAAACAAAAAAAACAGGCTTGGAACTTCAAGAGAGATGGCGCGCAGGAAAAGCATATGCATGTTCATGGAACTTATAAGCTTGTTAGCTAAGGCTCATACAAGATAGCAAATTCCACATGCCACATAGCCCTGGACTTTTCCTTTCTTCCTTTTATAAGATCTAGAAAAATCACACAGACAACAGCTGCAATTTTTTTTTTTGTATATACATGTGCATTTATTTAACAAACCCACCCTTGGCAGCACTGAGGGCAGGGAGGAGAGGTTTCCCACCAGTCAGAGCTGGAAAAGGATCCCAAATTCATCCCTGTGCTCCTCCGACTACCAAGGTGAGAGCGCTGCAGACAGCATGGAGAAGCTTCATCACTTCTCAGCAACCCCTTAAAGCCAACCTGGAGAACAGTGTTAGTTCCCTGGGTGGAATGCATCCTGCCCTTCACAGAAGTGAGACCAAAACAGACAGGAACCTTTGGCATAGCAGCGACTGCTATCCCACCCCCAAAAACATATTACGTGGTATCCTGAGGACAAGACCCCATACACCAAACCCCAGTTGCAAACATACATTTAGAGGAACAGTTCCATTTGGACAGTTATCTGAGCGTTCTGGGTTGCTATACTGACTACAATAGTGGAGATTTATGCAGGCTCATATACTGGAATCAAGTTAAAGCTGTGACAAACTACACGGAGTGAGGAGATTTGAAGTTACAGCCAACTTTCTCCTGGCTCCTCACTGTACCACACAGCCATCAGGTTAGCATGCAATGCTAGGCATCCTCTGTGTTGCCTAGGTCAGGCAAGACTAGTTCATCTGCCTGAGCTTTCAGTTTCTTGATTTGAAGCTGCTATCACAAACCTGCTTTGTCACTGAAAAGCACTGAGCATGTGTACACACATTAGGAAAGCAGCATAACATTGAAAGCTCTCAGCTGAACATTGCTACCAAGAAGAAAATAGGTTTGAAGATTATATAATACCAGAATCTCCAGAAAAAGTGTGTACATACAGGGATTTCACGCCCCTCCCATGCTCCCTTTCCCTCGGTGGCTGCTACAGCTTGGTTTAGCAGAACCTACTACACTAAGGGTATGTCTTCACTACCGGCCGTCTTGGCGGGTAGCAATTGATTTCTCGGCGATCGATATATCACGTCTCATCTAGACGTGATATATCGATCCCCGAACGTGCTCCTGTCAACTCTGGAACTCCACCAACGCGAATGGCAGTAGCGGAGTCAACATGGGGAGCCGCAGATGTCGATCCTGCGCCGCGAGAACAGTAGGTAACTCGATCTAAGATACTTCGACTTCAGCTACGCTATTCACGTAGCTGAAGTTGCGTATCTTAGATCGATTCCCCCCCCCCCCCCAGTGTAGACCAGCCCTAAGGCAGGGAATCACTATTTAAGATGACTAGATGGATCAGTTCCCAAACAAAGCACACTGGTGGAAAAACAAAATGCCTCTTTTCCCTTGTGTAGTATCCGCCTTCAAAAGCTGTAGGAGGAGATTTAACATAGAGGGGCCCTGTCTAACCATAAGTAGTTAGAAATGAGAGCAACAGTTTGAAACGCTCCCAGAATGACTGAACCCAATACAAGCTACTATAAAAGCTGCATCATACAGTGCACCGTACAGGTTATACAAACCCAAATCAAGAACTGGGGGCATACTGAAGAAGGCAGTGCTAAGCACATGCAATTCTGGAGCATCTCCAACATAAGCCTGGTTTTGGGACAGGAATGTGCCCATTCTTTTACTAGTGCTGAATGCAGGGATTCCTCAGAGTTTTGCTTAGCTGAAATTCTTGTCCCATCCTACACAGAACCTGCATCCATCCAATTTCAGTGTCCTCTGACATTTTTCCAACAGGAAGCAGTGATGTGACAGACTGATGTTACTAGTAAGCCAGTGTATGTAGGGGATGGGCATTTGAACAACTTCAGCTAACAGTTCAAAATGTATTTGGCTTATTAATGAGTGTGATTATACTCTGACAAATGAGTAAATGACATTGTGGTGCTAGGTTTAAAAGATCACAATTCTTCCTGGTAAAACATGCTCGCTTTGCAAGTAAAGAGTCATTCCCGGCCCCCACTGTTACCCCTGCAAACTCCCCTGGGATGTGAGAATCAAGATAGAATTTGGCCTGCAGAATCTCTTTCCAGTGGAGAGGTGAGCCAGAGAGCATCTATTCCCCATAACACCTGCAGAACCCATTTCCTTCAGTGTACCCTCCAGCATGGGCTGGCTCACACACTATGGGTGGAGCAAGGCCTCTAGCTTCATCCCAAGCACTTAACATAAAGGGGAGTTTCAATAGATTTGTCTCTACCGGCAGAGACATTGCAAAACCCTAAGCACTTCAAACCCCAAACAGTTCGGCTCCTCTATCCCCTTTGTGCATGGAATTCTTCCCCAGCGTAGAGAAGAGGCACAGGGCAGGACAGTTTAAACAACAAACGGGGCTCCCACTAGGAAGCAGGGTTTCAAATAATGTGGTAACACTCCCCTTCCAGTGTGAGCATTCTAGGCACAAGAGATGTATGTTTTAACAGTCCCAGATCTGCCCGCCTGCAGTTCTTGGCAGGAACCCCTTTCACTACGAGAAGGAAAGAATGCCTAATTTGGGAAAGTCTTTATGCAGAGGTTAGAAGATGCAGAGTCTCATTTTCAGGCACAGAGGGCCCTGGCTTGTTTATTTTTATAAGTCATGAAAGAATTTCTACCAATAAGAGGTTTTATAAAACCTAAATTTTGGGTGGATGTCACTTTAACCTAGCAGCAAGTACTCCTCACACTTACTACTGCTATCGTTATCTCTACTTGACTTTTGCGAACTACGCCCATGCCCACTTGGTTATCAGGGACAGTAAATATCGCACTTGTTTTTACAGTGCTGGTGTGGACAAGTGCAAACAAAAACAGAAGAGAGTCATCTGAACCTGCTGTCATGACCCTGGGAATGCATCTCAACTCCCTTCACACAGCGAAACTGTTACTTCATTAATGAAACAAAGAACCAAACGAAATGTTCTGCACAAAGCGGTGATGTAAGACTTTATAGCAACACTTTCACTCTGAAGCGATTGTTTCACTCCCTCTGAAAAGTGAATGAGCTGCCTTGGAAAGTTTACACACTGGCACATGAAGCTAATCGAGACCAGATGGTTCATGAGACTGAAAGGGAAGAAAGCACCTTACATCTCTAGCTCACCGATGTATGTCTGCTGCAGGCCAGCAGTGACAAACTGACAGCTGTTTCTGGCCTATCTGAAGTGAATATGATGGGTCGCAATCCACTTCCTGACAGGCAAGTGTGTACATTACGAAGTGTCACCACACAAGAGGCATCAATGGGTCCTTTGTGGGTAGTCGCAGCAGAGGCACTGATGGGTCACAAACAAGACTCCCCCTCATCCCTAAAGTAGGTAGGATCAGGGCACATTCTTGGAGCATGGTGGATCAGAGGGGAAGCTTGCACTGCTGTTGCCCTGTGGATGGATGGCTTCAGTTTCTAAGGCTACCGGTTGGACACCCTTCACCAGAACCTAATTCTTTTTAAAAATACCAACAAGGCACACTTGTCAGGTCCCGCTCCGAGGCCTGGCTCTTCAGCACCTCAGGGAAGCTGCTAAGGCAGTGAGGAGCTGCTCAATGCCCCACATGGGTATGGACACAAGATTGATAATTGTAAAGGGAATCCACTCGAGAGAAAGGATGATGGCCAGGGTGGGTGGTGAGAATTAAAGTGGCTGCAGTGGAGAAATATCCTTAATAGTATCAGAGGAGAGGGGAGAAAGAAACTGAGCAGGAGGGTCCCATGTAAAATGTGTCCCATTTACAGTTCTGTCAGCCAGCAGCTGATCTGGGAGACAAGCACAGCTTCTTCCCTCTCAGCTGAGCAATCTGAAACACAAGGTCAGCAGATTTAGCAATGCAGTTACTACACATCGGGGGAGGAGGCTGAGGATTGCCATAAACCAGTTATGACTAGTCAGTTCCCTTTTCCGCAACATTATGTATCTGTGAAAGCCCAAAACAATTACCAGGTAACCTGTACAATGTCACCACAGCATCTCTAAACAGCTGCTAAAACACACGTGTCCCTGGCTGTTCTGAGTTCCACATGTTTACAACACCCCAGGTGTTCACATTCAGTGTGCATTCAGAGACTAACATTCTAAACAGGGATTCATCCTGTGTCACTACATTCCACTGACAGCTGCATCATTTGGCTTTCAGCTAGCTTTATTGATCCTTGTTTTGGAATGGCCAGTCTTCTAATGGGCATTGCACCATTCAATGTGGCAGATCTCACATGACTGGAGTAATACACCTGCTGCTGGAAAATGGCACTATTGACAGCTTTGCCATTATTCAAGTGTTGTACTTTAAAACACAAACAAGTACAATATGCTTGCAGACCGCATGAGAGATTTCAGAACATCCTCTTGGCCCTCCTTTGTAGCTGTCTTCACAAACACTTCTCTACTTGAAATTCCTGATGTCACTGCAACTCTGTGGTTTGTCCATAGCTACACTCTTACACGTGTCATCTTTAGCATGCTTCTGACTAAAATAAGCAAGTTGCAGAAGACATCAAACCACTGCACAAGACTTTCTGGTGTATACTGTAGTAAAGCATTCATAGTTACATGGCAGCAGCAGAGCCAAGGACACCACAAAATTCCAAAGAATGTTGGGTGGGCAAGTGTGGATTTATGAAGCTGAGGATATACACCTGTGGTAAGGTATCTTTCAAATCTCCAGTGACATGAGAGGAAGGTGAGCATCCATTTATACCACAACTGGGTGGATTCAACTGGAAGGTGACCTTTCCTTACAGATACAGGGTTTGCTATGGTCATTTATATCTTGTTACCTCTACGATAGGTTTGAGGATGTCCCTGAAACAGAGTTCTCCAATCTTCCAAGGAAGAGAATCTTTGTTGGGGATTCAATATTCAGAAGAAACAAACAGCATTTTGCAAGGGACAGGTGGACAACAGGACCATGTGCTGCCTTCCCGAGATGTTACTGAAGTCAACAGGAAAAGATCTATTGGTGATAGTTCATATGGGCATTAATGACACTGCATCACAGGGTGTCTTACAGACAGTAGATGACATCGGGGAAATCGGAAGCATGCTGACAAAGAAGAATATCCCAGCAATCTTCTCTGTGATCCTTCCTGTTGCATGAGCAAAGCAAGACAGAAGGCAGAAGATTCTGGAATTGAATGCTGACTAGATAAGTGATATAGGGTAGAGGGTTTTGGTTCTGTGGAACATTGTTCCACCTTCTATAGGGAGATGCAGCTATATAATTTGGATGGCCACCACCTCAGTAGAGGGGAATCTTCTCATTAGAAGAATCTTTTTGGAGACATTGGCTAGAGTAGTCAAGAGGGTGTAAAATTTAACAAAAGGGGAGGGTAAAAAGAAGGAAGATATGAACACTCAGCTCAAAATCAAGATATTGAGAAAACAATTAATTAAGAAACCACCAAAGGACATGAAGAGAAGGCATTTTCAAACTGCCTATACACTAATGCTGTGGTTTTCAACCTTTTTAAATTTGAGGACCGCTAAAAAAATTTAAATGGTGGTGCGGATCCTTTTGGAAATCAGACGGTCTGCGGACCCCCAAGAGTCTGCAGACCACAGATTGAAAGCCCCTGCACTAATGCTAAGAACCTGGGTTACAAACAAAAGGAATTAGAATTGCTCATTTATGGAGCATAAATTTGACCTAGTTGGTATTATTGAAACCTGGTGGGATGATTCCCATGACGGGAATGTTAAAATCAACAGTTATAACCTATTTAGGAAGGATCAAGAGGGCAAAAGGGGAGGGAAGAGGCACTCTGCCACATATGGCATTACCTATTTCTGAGTCTCAGATAACTTGGAAGAAAATGATCTTGAAATGCTTGTGGATCAATGTCCCAACAGATAAAGCACAAGATAGGGTATAGTTGGTGTCTCCTACAGACCACAAAAATCACACAAGGGAACAGGATGACCGTACACATCATCTGTAACGTGCAGGAATAAAAGCTGTATGATCATGAGAAGCTTCAATTTGAGTGACATATGCTGGAGGTCTCATACTAAGACTGTTGGAATTTCTAAATATTATAGTATCAGAGGGGTAGCCGTGTTAGTCTGGATCTGTAAAAGCAGCAAAGAATCCTGTGGCACCTTATAGACTAACAGACGTTTTGCAGCATGAGCTTTCGTGGGTGAATACCCACTTCTTCGGATGCAAGTCTTTGCTGCTAAATATTATAGATGACTGTGACGAAGTGGGGGGGTTTCTTGGTTTTTCTGTGTTTTCCAGTGGGTTGCATGCAGAGGGAGTGGGACTCAGTTTCCCTGGGTGTTACTGGTTTAACGAGGTGAGGGGAGAGGGAGTTTGTTGTTATAGAGGAACAAAGAGGGAACTTGGGACCCCGGCCGATGGCCTGGAGGATGGAGACCCCAGCGATCGGTGACCTGGTGACCCAGCTCAGGAGTCACAGGCAGTTCTGGCCAGTGGGAGGACAATGGGCTGCAAAGAGAGGACCCCGGTGACCTGACCAGCCGGTTCCAGCCAGAGGGGCCAGAAGAGGGCTGAGTGGAGAGGAGACCCAGGCCTTCCGGTTTACGACCCTGTTTACCTGGAGAGAAGCCAATGGACAGAGGGAAGGCTTGGGGCCAGGGATATCAGAGGCCCAGCTGGGAAGGGGGGGGGGGGCTCTGGGCTGGAGAGGGGGAGCAAGCAGAGCCCACCTGGCTGCAGGGGGACTGGGATATGCTGTGCTGAGAGAGGCCAGGCCTGACGCCCTGAGAGTTTCCTGTGCTATGTTCAACTCTCAATAAACCCTCCTGTGTTATGCTGGCTGAGAGTCACTCCGGTCTAGAGAACAGGGGGCATCAACCCCTTCAGGGATGAAGAGGCCTGGGGGGGGGTCCAGAGCGCATGGACTCCCTGAGGGGGCCCATGGCGAGAGACAGACGTGCTAAGGCTCAGAGAGGTGCAGCTCCAGGAGGTGGAGGGGCCTGACCCCGAGAGAGAGTGGACCCCCGAGAAGGGCTGTCGCACTGAAAGGGGCACCCCCCCACAGACTGCACGGGGCCATGAGTGGGCACGATCTGTGAGTCCGTGACAATGACAATTTCCTAACTCAAAAATGTTTGCATCCAACGTGGAGGAATTCTATACAAGACTATCTTGACAAATAAAGAGGAACTGATCACAGAACTAAAAATTAAATGGTAGAAGAAAGGATGACAACCATATTGGTTAACAATCAAACTGGCTTAGAGAGGGAATGGAAGCAGTTATGAAAATAAAGTAATATGACAAATGAAAGACAGGGGAAGTTGACAGTAATTAATATAAACCAGAAACAATTAATTGTAGAAAAGTGATAAAAGACGCAAAAGAACAAGACAACATCAATGACAAGCAGAGTTAAGGACAATAAGAAGAAGTTTAAGTATATTAGGATCAAAAAGAATCCTAACAATGATTTTGGTTCATTGCTAGATGGAAATGGTAGAATTCTCAGTAATGCAGAAAAGCCAGATGTGTTCAACATATATTTGGTCTATATTTAGGGGAAAAAAAGACTACTTTCCATTCCACTAGTATCTCAGGAGAATGTTAAACAGCAGCTACTAAAATAAAACATTTTTAAGTCAGCAGGTTCTAATAACCTGCATCCATAAGTTTTAAATGAGCTAGTTGAAGTTTGTTGATTTTCAATAAGTCTTGGAAAACCACAGACGTTCCAGAAGATTAGCTCTCTTTCAATGTTGTGCCAATATTTAAAAAGGGTAAACAGGATGAAACAGGTAATTATAGGCCTGTCAGCCTGACATCAGTACTGAGCAAGATAATGGTGCGGTGGATACAGCACTTGATTAATAAAGAACTGAAGGAGGAGAATGTAATTATCGCCAACCAACATGAACTAATGGAAAATAGATCCTGTCAAATTAACTCGATTTTTTAAAATGAAGTTACAAGTTTGAATTATAATGATCATAGTGTTGATGTAACAGACTTCTGTACGGCATTTGATTTGATCCCACACTCATGCTGCCTGAAGTGGCTCAAGACTGAGTGCCTACATCAAGGCAGATGGTCAGAAAACAGGGCTGACACCTAAACTGGTTCTATGTTTCTCTAATTAGATTTCACTAACCCAGTAACAAATGTGAACGCCTGGATTACCATACAGTCCCCTCAGACTCTCCAGCCTATCTTGTCACCCAAACATACTGGACTCTGTAATAAAAGGTCACTCAAACCAAAATTCACATCCCATCACGTTGCTCCCAATCCCAAGAGACCAGTCACTTATCCCAGATCATTTATTACTCTAGATTTTACACCAAAGACAACACTGGCAGACAATTCTGTAGTAAACTAAAGGGCTATTAGCTAAGAAAAGGAAGTGAATTATTGAGAGGTTAAACCAGATAAAATATATGTAACTGGTGAGTCTCGGTTTGTAATTCCTAATGGTGGCAGTGCTGTAATAAATTGCCCCTTTCCCAAAAGTGTTTTCAGGGTTCCCAGACTGTCTCTGGGGATCTCCGCTTTGCATCTGGTACCCTTCCCTGGAAGAGTCCAAACAGATCAGAGATGCAGGACCTTTCCTTGCATCCATACATAGCTTCTTCTCCCAGAAAACAAGCTGACAGGGTCACTACCCACGTGGGCTTTTCCTTTGATGACACAGTGAGGAATGCATTAAGTCTTTGACCCTCCAATCATCACACTCAATGACCACTTGCCTTGAAGATAGCTCTTTTCTGTTGGAGTTTTTCATTTGCATTCCACAAGGTTTCTCTTGATGGGTTATATGGTCACATTGTGTAAATGTTTGCTACTACACTGTAACAGACAGATAAGTGATAACAATCCAAGTAACATCCCAT
This sequence comes from Mauremys mutica, assembly GCF_020497125.1. NCBI lineage: Eukaryota > Metazoa > Chordata > Testudines > Geoemydidae > Mauremys > Mauremys mutica. The sequence goes on from NC_059087.1 coordinate 30,149,236, forward strand.
TAGTTTTCATGAAGTTTAAACACCAAATACACTAATACAGTGGTTCTCAACCATGGGTCCTTGTACCCCTGGGGGGCCATGAGCAGGTTTCAGGAGGTTCGCCAAGCAGGGCCAGAATTAGACTCGCTGGGGCCCAGGGCAGAAAGCCAAAGCCCCACCGCACAGGGCTGAAGCCCAGAGCCCTGAGCCCTGCCACCCGGGGCTGAAGCTGAAACCTGAGAAATGTAGCTTTGCAGTGGCCCCTGTGGTTTGGGACCCCAGGCAACTGCCCTGCTTGCTATCCCCTAATACTGGCCCTGGTTTTTATATGCAGAAAAGCAGTTACTGTGTGGGTCATGGAGTTTTTATAGCATGTTGGGGGCGGGGAGGGAGGCTGTCAGAGTCTACCCTCACTTGAAACTGGGCGGTTTCAAAGTGAGGACCCGCATGTATTCCCCCCACCCCAAAATCCTAGGGTAGGTCTCCCTTTCGGCTGCCACCACCCGGTCAATTCCGTGGGCCGGGACACCCCTGTTTCCCCCTTGGGAACACAGATCAATTCACAGAGGAGGAACCTCCCCCCTCTTCCCTCTCTCCAGCCTGTTCCGGAGACAGAGATGCCTGGATTCAAACGCCTTGAATCTCTACACACAGGGAAGCAGCCCACTTCCCCCTCCCCTTCCCCTGAATTTCCCCAAGGGAAGGAATTAACCAAGTCCAAAGAAAAGAAAAGAATTTATTAAAGAATAAAAAGAAACTACAGAATCTCTATGAGCCCAAGCTGGACACTCATAGGGTATAACCTTATCAATCTCTGGAGAGAATCCCCTCTCCCCCTTTTCTCAGTAAAAGCAATATCAGCAAACAGGAATAAAGCATTTCCTTTAGCAAACACACAATTGCAAATATAGGAATCAAATCATAAGACTAATTCGCCTTTCTAATTAATACTCACTATTAATTAGTAGAAACTACTCCAGGAGAACTTGGAGACATGACTGTCCTCTTAGATTCAAAAAACAGTTCTCACACAGACAAAGGCTTCCCTCCACAGAGATTTGAAAAAATCTTATCTCTGATTGGTCCTCTGGTCAGGTGGTCACCAGGTACTACATGTTAACCCTTTACAGGTAAAACAGACCTTAACCCTTAACTATCTGTTTATGACACGCCCCCCAAATCGCCAACAGTGGGAACTACTGGTGGTGATTTCCTCCTAGAACTGTAAAATAAACAGATAAACAAAACACATGCACTATTACATATACTACTAAGTATGTAAACAACAAGATATTTGACATTGAAGAACACTTTGTATGCATTTGACCGGACATACTTGGCAACGTCCTTGCCCATCCTTCCAGTGGAAGGACTTTTCCAACCTGTGTTTGGTTTGTTGACCCCAGAATGCCCACTGGGATGTCAGGGCCCAAGCTTAAGAGCTTGTCCCAGTACTTAGTTGGAACTACCAGCTGTCTTTGAGGATGCTGGCCTTCCTGGTGTTTACCAGAAAGAATGTCCTTATATAAAAGTCCTTGTTTTACAACAAACTGGAATTGGGTAGAAGAGCTGAGAGGCGGTGGGTTGCTGCGTGCCGCCGCCCAAAGCTTTCTTAAGGCTGTCATCGGCTTTATGCTCAGTCTGGAACTGTTCCCTTGAGGCGGGAGACACCAGTTCCTCTGGGAGTGATGTAGGTGATGAGGTTGTTTCCGTTGACTGTGAACCGCTCTCCGCTGGTGCACAAGGTGATATATCAGGCTCTGGCTGAGCCTCTTGGGTAGAGTTGTTTGCTGCTTTTGCCAGTTTAGGCCCGTTGGCGCCCCCTGGCGGTGGAGTTGCAAGCGCTGGCGTCAGTGCTGGCGCTGGTTCTGCCGCTGGTTGCTTTTCCAGTTCCGGTCCTGGGACTGGATGTACTATGGCTGCTGTAGTTGTTGGCATGAGATCCGGTTCCACCACCTCTGTCTGGGTCTCTGGTAACACAGACAGGGTCCTGGTGGATGGCTCAGGAACAGGGATGGGAGTGCCTGCTTGTTTGGCCTGGCCGCAGGTGACCACTCCCCCACTCTTGGCCAGCTGCACATGGTTGGCCAAGTCTTCCCCCAATAGCATGGGGATGGAATAATTGTTATAGCCAGCAAAAGTTCTCTTTCCTGACCAGTCCTTGTACTGGTCTTCAGGGATGCTGTACCCATGGCAGGTCCTTTTAACCTTTTGAAGAAGGCCTTAGTGTCCTCACCTGCCATGTAGGTGGGAAATTTCTTGGGATGGGGAACAGTGCCTTCTGGTGTTGGCCACACCCCTCTGCAGTCAGGGAATTGGGTTGCTTGCTTCCCAATTCCTAACCCTTTCTATTCCCGAGAGACTGAATAGAAAAGAAACAAAACCTTTTCATTTGCAAATGTGTAGTTGCTGTTTGCTGATATACTGAGAAAACCAAAAAAAAACAAAACCTGGTTTGTCCTGTTTCTAGCAACTTGCTAAGTACCTCACAGTAGGGGTCCTTCTAACAAAGCCTGTTAGAAAAACTTGCACCTCTTTCCTAGCTGTTTTCAAGCAGACAAAGAAAAAAGAAAAAAAAAGAAGAAGCTGGTGCTACTTAGTACCTGCAAGAAAAGTGTAGTAAATCCTCTCAGAGATTTGTATTCCCTGGCTCCAGAGGATTTGAAAAGACACAGGGAAAAAAAAAAAACCTGGCTGGAGGGTTTCTCTCTCCAACCCCCAAACCTGTTTTCCCTGTTGGATGGGAATGTACTTTGTCGAGCACTTCCCCCCACCTTAGGAATCCTGAGTGATACCTGATATCACAAAGGAAGGACACACCTCTAGGGAAGAGTTCTTCCTCAGCATAGCCAGCAGAGAAAAAAAACTCCTCCTAACCCTGAAAACTGCTTTAAACTGCCTTTTCCTCAAGCTGCCTGTCCAAGCAAACAGAAGAAAAACTGCTTCCAACAAACCTGCTGGAAAACTTAATTCCCTCCAGCCAACCTGGCTGAAACTGTAAACTCCCTCTTCTCTCAGGTTGCTTTCCTGCTCTAGAAGAAGAGAATAGCTCCTTTCAGCGTAGCCCAGCTGAAAAAAACTCCTTGTAACAATGGGTTCGAAACTCCGCTGCCACCATGTCAGAGTCTACCCTCACTTGAAACTGGGCGGTTTCAAAGTGAGGACCCGCATGTCTTCCCCCCACCCCAAAATCCTAGGGTAGATCTTCCCTTCGGCTGCCACCACCCGGTCAATTCCGTGGGCCGGGACACCCCTGTTTCCCCCCTTGGGAACACAGATCAATTCACAGAGGAGGAACCTCCCCCCTCTTCCCTCTCTCCAGCCTGCTCCGGAGACAGGTATGCCTGGATTCAAACGCCTTGAATCTCTACACACAGGGAAGCAGCCCACTTCCCCCTCCCCTTCCCCTGAATTTCCCCACGGGAAGGAATTAACCAAGTCCAAAGAAAAGAAAAGAATTTATTAAAGAATAAAAAGAAACTACAGAATCTCTATGAGCCCAAGCTGGACACTCATAGGGTATAACCTTATCAATCTCTGGAGAGAATCCCCTCTCCCCCTTTTCTCAGTAAAAGCAATATCAGCAAACAGGAATAAAGCATTTCCTTTAGCAAACACACAATTGCAAATATAGGAATCAAATCATAAGACTAATTCGCCTTTCTAATTAATACTCACTATTAATTAGTAGAAACTACTCCAGGAGAACTTGGAGACATGACTGTCCTCTTAGATTCAAAAAACAGTTCTCACACAGACAAAGGCTTCCCTCCACAGAGATTTGAAAAAATCTTATCTCTGATTGGTCCTCTGGTCAGGTGGTCACCAGGTACTACATGTTAACCCTTTACAGGTAAAACAGACCTTAACCCTTAACTATCTGTTTATGACAGAGGCTCAGAAAGAAAATGGTTGAGAACTCCATCTCTAATACATTTAACAATCACTTTGATCTATATTAATATGCAAGTGAATGGGCCTGACTACGCATTTGTAAGCATTTAATGAGGCCCGGGGCTTTGGCATGAGCTGGCACCTGGTCTGCCAACGTCACAGACGTATGACATGGTCATTAAAACCTAGACAGATAAAATTAAAATGGCATACATTCAATGGACTGAAAGTTGGCTAACTGATAGGTCTCAAAATGCAACAGCAAACAGGGAATCAACATCGGTGTCTCTCTAGGGGGTCCTGCAGGAACTGGTTCGTGGCTCTATGTTATTAAAATGTTTAATCAATGAGCTGGGAGAAGAAAAAAATCACTGGAAGTTTGCAGATGACACAAAAATTGAGAGAGTGATAAATAATGAAGAGGGCAGGTCGTTTATAGAGCAATCTGGATTGCTTGTTAAACTGGAGGCAAGCAACTTGTTTTAATTCAGCTAAATGTAAGATGTACACATCTAGGAACAAAGAACACAGGCCAGACTTCTAGGATCAGGGACTCTACCCTGGTAAACAGTGGCTCTGAAAAAGATTTGCAGACAATACTAAACTGCTCAAGATAGTTAAGATCAAAGCAGACTGAAGAACTTCAAAAAGATCTCACAAAACTAAGTGATTGGGCAACAAAATGGCAAATGAAATTTAATGTGGATAATGTAAAGTAATGCACATTGGAAAAAATAACCCCAACTATACATACAATATGATGGGGGTAATTTAGATACGAGTCAGGAAAAAGATCTTGGAATCATCATGGATAGTTCTCTGCAGACGTCCACACAGTGTGCAGCAGCAGTCAAAAAAGCAAACAGGATGCTAGGAATCATTAAAAAGGGGATAGAGAATAAGACGTAGAATATTTTATTGCCCTTATATATATCCATGGTACGCCCACATCTTGAATACTGCGTACAGATGTGGTCTCCTCATCTCAAAAAAGATACACTGGCATTAGAAAAGGTTCAGAGAAGGACAACTAAAATGATTAGGGGTTTGGAACGGGTCCCATATGAGGAGAGAATAAAGAGACTAGGATTTTTCAGCTTGGAAAAGAGGAGACTAAGGGGGGATATGATAGAGAGAGATAAAATCATGAGTTGTGTGGAGAAAGTGAATAAGGAAAAGTTATTTACAGCCAAAATGTTGATATTCTAATGTTCTGCACCACAAGTACAAAACATTAGAGAAAAGATTGCCAGAGTTTATTATTTCTACATTTTGAACAAACAGTTCTGGCCCAAAGACTTCTATCTCAGAGGAAACTCACTAATTCACAACAAAGGATCAGGAGCATCTGATTTACAGGAGTTTTTTTAAGCAATTATGTGATCAAATAAAAGCCACCATATGTAAAAAGTTCATCTGACAAATATTTATACTTCACAATATATTACAAATGTGAGTAGCACATTTTGCAAAAAGGAACAAAGTCCTGAGTAACATTTTAGTTGACTAAAGGTTCTGCTCAGGTTTTTTGTGGTCCTCCCAACTCTAAGCATTTGTGTGCTCAAACTATAAAGTGACCATAATAGAAGTTTTAATGTATTTTTCTTTCATTTTTAGAAGGAAATTCTAAAGAATTCCAAAACTGTCTACCAACTATCAGAGAGGGAACACACAGTATATACTACAGTCAAAGTTAAATTCCAATTTCTGTTCTTGTCTGTTTTTCACAGATGCTCGTAATTTACCAAGAAGCAGCAAAGAATCCTGTGGCACCTTATAGACTAACAGACGTTTTGCAGCATGAGCTTTCGTGGGTGAATACCCACTTCTTCAGATGCAAGTGGTGGAAATTTCCTGGGGCAGGTATATATAAGCAAGCAAGAAGCAAGCTAGAGATAACGAGGTTAGATCAATCAGGGTGGATGAGGCCCTGTTCTAGCAGTTGAGGTGTGAAAACCAAGGGAGGAGAAACTGGTTCTGTAATTGGCAAGCCATTCACAGTCTTTGTTTAGTCCTGAGCTGATGGTGTCAAATTTGCAGATGAACTGGAGCTCAGCAGTTTCTCTTTGAAGTCTGGTCCTAAAGTTTTTTTGCTGTAGGATGGCCACCTTAAGATCTGCTATTGTATGGCCAGGGAGGTTGAAGTGTTCTCCTACAGGTTTTTGTATATTGCCATTCCTAATATCTGATTTGTGTCCATTTATCCTTTTCCTTAGAGACTGTCCAGTTTGGCCGATGTACATAGCAGAGGGGCATTGCTGGCATATGATGGCATATATTACAGATCCAAACCAGATCAGCCACAACATCACCGGTTCATTCACCTGCACTTCCACCAATGTAATATATGCCATCATATGCCAGCAATGCCCCTCTGCTATGTACATCGGCCAAACTGGACAGTCTCTAAGGAAAAGGATAAATGGACACAAATCAGACATTAGGAATGGCAATATACAAAAACCTGTAGGAGAACACTTCAACCTCCCTGGCCACACAATAGCAGATCTTAAGGTGGCCATCCTACAGCAAAAAAACTTTAGGACCAGACTTCAAAGAGAAACTGCTGAGCTCCAGTTCATCTGCAAATTTGACACCATCAGCCCAGGACTAAACAAAGACTGTGAATGGCTTGCCAATTACAGAACCAGTTTCTCCTCCCTTGGTTTTCACACCTCAACTGCTAGAACAGGGCCTCATCCACCCTGATTGATCTAACCTCGTTATCTCTAGCTTGCTTCTTGCTTGCTTATATATACCTGCCCCAGGAAATTTCCACCACTTGCATCTGAAGAAGTGGGTATTCACCCACGAAAGCTCATGCTGCAAAACGTCTGTTAGTCTATAAGGTGCCACAGGATTCTTTGCTGCTTCTACAGAACCAGACTAACACGGCTACCCCTCTGATACTTGGTAATTTACCAATTCTTTCTGGGTAGAAATTTAAGGCTTTGTCTGAGCCCAAAGAAGATTTTCTGAAAAGCTGAGGCAAAACTCAATTGCTGAGTTATTCAGACTTGAAGGCAGTTTTTCATATGCTCTCATGAGAAATGTTGCACTCCAATAACTCAAACAATTAAAGCTAGGTACTTCAAGCTTGGTTTATTTTGTATATCTCCATGACTCAAAGTTAAAGGCATACTTGAAGAAAAATCTGTTCTCTATTTAAAAGATGTGAACACTTAATAAAAGTTATATTACACATGTACAGTTGAATTTCTGTTGAGATTCACCTTACTATCAATCTCCTTCTCAATGCCTTTGCCAACTCTAAAGTAACTTTAAAACCACTGCACTGATTTTCTTCCTACTCGGTTTGTTTTGTTCTCATACATCTGACTTGAATTCAACCCCCCTTTGAAGACTTTGTAGAAGGTTGCATAAAAATTCTAGGTGTTCATTAGACACATTTTTATTATTTGCCCATCATTTAAGACATAAGCACAAGGGGCCAGAGCCAAGGTCGAACATTCACAGCCTTACTCTGCATTTCCTGACTCAAGAACTTGACTTCTCAACTTTAGCCTGTAAGCTCTATGGGGGAGGGACTGTCTGCACAGTGTCTAGCAGTGTGGGGTTCCGGCCCATGGCTGGGGTTCCTAGGTGCTCGATTGGAATCTAATTGTATGATGCATTAATTCTGGCAGGATTTAACATACAATATACACACATTTATACTGACTGCGCGCGCACACACACACAGGAATCTTTTCACCAGCCACTGAACTGCCACCACCTCAGATTCAAAGTAGATATTTAACAGCATGGTACTAAAACTGAGCTCTGGGGCTCCTGGCCACAATCTACAACAGGAGGTCGGCAACCTTTCAGAAGTGCTGTGCCGAGTCTTCATTTATTCACTCTGATTCAAGGTTTCACATGCCAGTAATACATTTAAACGTTTTTAGAAGGTCTCTTTCTGTAAGTCTATAATATATAACTAAACTATTGTTATATGTAAAGCAAATAAGGTTTTTAAAATGTTGAAGAAGCTTCATGTAAAACTAAATTAAAATACAGAGCCCTTGGACCGGTGGCCAGGAACTGGGCAGTGTGAGTGCCACTGAAAATCAGCTTGTGTGCCGCCTTTGGCACCCATGCCATAGGTTGCCTACCCCGATCTACAATATAGACATGTACAAGAAATGTAAACCAAAAAATGATCAGATCAAAACAAAGGGTCAAACTGTGTTCTGTGAGATACAGAATTAAATGGGAGTTGTGCATTTGTCTCAGAAGGCAGAGTTCAGCCCTTAAAGTCAGATCTCTTGCTTTCCAGAGCTCCGTTTAGGAGGTATACGCCTTCAGATGTTTGTCAAATTGGTCACAGTACATATGGCTTATGATACAGCGAGGATCAGAAAGAGGAGACCCATCTTAGGGGTTGAGGGGGATGTCTAGGTACATGCTATTTCTATGGCCCCTATAACAACTGAGGTGCTCGGATGCTATGGTGTTTCCCCTCCCAACACATCTATGAGGGAGGGATGTGCTATTATCCTCATCTTACAGATGGGAACTGGGGCATGAAGAAGCTAAGTGACTTGCCCAGGGTTACACAGGAATTTTGTGGCAGAACAGGGACTGCCGCATGTCACCCCACTGCAGGCGTATAAAATGTGGAAACAATCCTAAATATTAAGGCCCATATTTTCAGATGTGCAGACCCCTTTTGAATAGGCAGCATCCGAGTTTCACATGTACATCAGGATTTTTGATTTCTGAAGTTTGCATGTGTCTGCAGAGACATCTGAGACATTTCCCATCTCTCAGACTGTCAGTCTAGAAGAGGGATAACTCCACCCACACCAGAAAGAAAACCAAGTCTTCTACTGATATGCCACACCAAACAGGTGTTCAGCTGGGATCAGTTAGAGGAGGGTTAGCCGCAAAAGCATTTGGGCTGCACACATTAAATTCTTAGAATTTATATCAAACATTATTTAAACTTCACAAGCACAGATTTAGGGACAAATCTCAAAGCTGCTTTTTAATCTGGTCGGCCATAAGGGTTGGTGTCTTTATTTTCTGCCTAGGAGCTGAATATTTATCTAGTGAAACTCAAGACCTGGATTCTAGTTTCCATGACAACCCTCCTCCACAAAATTCACCTTCACCATCAAGTATCAGTGGCACCCAGTCAGGAAAATTTGATGACTCCCCGCTGTGCACATTTCCGATTCTCAGAAGAACTAAATTCCAATAGCCATCCACAGTAATTCCCCAGAGAATTGCCCACATGTTGCCCCAAACGCCTGCCAATGTGTTTGTTTAGCATGTGCCATCACAAAGCTGTTTTATAGAAACCCCAAGAACATTCCAACAAAACCTGATGCTATGTGTAATGCAAATGCAGCAGGTGGAAAGAGACCAAGTGTTCCATAAAGAGTAGCTTTAACTCACTTTTCCTGTGCATACCAAATGGCTAGAATCCTGAACTTCCCATCGAAGGAACCACGCCAGAATCCTCATTTATTTGTAGACATCAATCCCAGCCACATTCACTTCAGTAGCAGACGTGCCAATACTGCTCTTCACTGAAACTTTACCATCGTCTCTCTTCAAATGATTTGCTACTTCTGAGGCTTGAGATGATGGGGTGGGAGGGAAGTAGATTATATTCAAATGTGGTTTCTTAGTAAAGATTAGAGACCAGAAGGGTGATACAAGTCTAAAATACATGTGAGCAGTAAATATTTCCTAGCCAGTGTGAAGAAAATGAAAAAATGACTTGCCAGATGCTACACACCCTGTCTTCCATGCTTTGATACTGATTCCCCTAGTACATATCTATTTGATGCTCATACAAAAACACTGCCGGCTGTTTACTGAAGGCATGAACAAAAATGGTTATTTGAGCAGAGAACGAGAAGTGTATCAAAGCTCTCTGGAGAAATCTTAGTGCAGTGAGGTAGCTTCAATCAACACTAAATGAGAGGAGAGTCCTTAACAGGATTTCGAGATCACCCCCCAGTGGCGAGAAGGACAAACATTTACATACAAAACCAGGTCAAATACATCACAGGGCAGCAAGAGGAAAATTCGGAGGCCTAGAAGAGAAGCTGAACTCAGTGCAAGTTTACTCCATTAGCCATCCCCTAAACAAAGGCACTGACTTCTCAGGACTCCCGCCATCAGTGCCACAATGGTGCAGCTTTGGGACCCCACTGGAACATCCAGAAGTAAAGACATCATAAAGAAAAGTTCTCAAATTCCAGGAGAAACTCATCACACTTGACATTTATCCGAAGAAGTGGGTATTCACCCACAAAAGCTCATGCTCCAATACGTCTGTTAGTCTATAAGGTGCCACAGGACTCTCTGCTGTCATCACACTTGGCAAGTCCTTAGCGTCAGAGAAAGACACTCTACAAAGCTAACAGGTGCAAAGAAATTAGGATAATTAAGTTGCCAAGTAATTTGTTTTGTTCCTTTGTCCCATATTAGTATCTCATTTGGGGAATCAACATTAACTGACAGCTGAACAAAGAGTATTTAGAGCCCGATAGACTGAAGGTGAAGGAGGGATACTCTGTACTGGTGGGAAGTCAAACTAATCCAAAACATGGGGAACTGAGAATCTACAGAGGATACAAGCGTCGGAGCATTCCAGCTCTGGATATACAATTCCATTTCAGTCCTGATGGGAAAGACAATTAAGATTGCAGAGGATGGGCAAACTAAGTCTAAAGATGAATATTAGAGAACTCACCATCTGTTTCCAGTGGAGACACTCTTTACCAAACATGGGAGTAATGAATATTTCTATGTTACATAAACTATAAGAACTAGAACTACAAAAAAAGCAGCTCCCCCTCCCCCCACCACCAACTCCGCAGTACTTTAAAAGAGAGAGTACAGTGCAAGAGAGCCAGCACAATGCAGAACTCTGGCCCTCCAATGCACAAGAGCACTGGCTACCTTGGATAAATCCCTTTGATCAACAGGCTCAAAGGATTAAACCTGCAGTCAGATTATTTCAAGAGATGCAGAGTTCTTCAGCCCTTTCGCTTGAGAACAGATTAAATGGTTTTTCACACTTTCACTTACTAGCAAGAGAGTATGCAAAATGTAGCAGCCAAGAGGACAGGCTAGGGTTTCAGTTACATCTTCCACTTGTTGCTTAGGAAAGCTCAGCGTTCTCTTGATACAAACATGTAAGAATGGGAAGCATTTAGAGTCTCGAAGTGCATTGTGTTATCTACCTCCCCATTCTCTCTCCTCAGGTAGGCAGCAATTTCTAGGAAAGGAACAGGCATTCCCAGCAGTTAAGGTTTGGCAAAGTAAAGAGATCTCCTGTGTTAGGCTCCATCTGTCCAAATGGCTCTTCAGAAAGCAACACAATAGACCTCCCGTTTCTTCTCTTGGCAAGCTGTGGAGGCAGGACAGGTGCGCAGCAGTGCACAGCGTTCCAGCGTAGACTCGCTAAGTTGTCAAACAACATCATTGCAGTGGGTGGTAATCAAAAGTTCCCAATTGATGGCCAAAGCAGTTCAGTCTGCACTTTAGTAATCTTTCATTTGACAGATCACTTGGTCACTGGTTTCAGCTGCCATTGTTTCCTTTGCGGGTGTGTACAGAAGACAGTGCACTACAACAGAAAAGAGTCAACCAATTTTTAAAGAGCACAAGAACGAACAACAAAATACAAAACTATAGTTTATATAGAAAAATAAACATGGGCTTGTCATCCTTTCCTTCCAAGAGGCCATGCAATGCTTTTGTCCTTGAAGTCTGATTTTCAGTTACCTTCATTTTTCTCTCCAGCTTCCTTTCCTTCTGATTTTTTTTAAAGTGGGCCCATGAAGAGACATTTAAACTCTGATTCAGAGAAAGGGAAGATCCCTAGAGTATCAGCGATGGAAAAAAAATGTTGCAGGAAATCCCTTCACTATCCCAAACTGGAATCTTAACAATTGCAAAAGAAATGGCTCTTTTCTGCCCTTTGTTCAATTATATCAGGCTAAATAAAGCCTCCAGCACAGTTTCTACAGAGAATGAAATGTTTGAAGAACCAAACACTGGAGAGATTGAGGTGCTGGATGGGGCTATCCTAAGTTCTCCTTTCCTTAACTAAGTGAAGGAGCATTGACAGTTTAGGGACTCACCACAGGATGTTAACTATGGTGCTTAAGAGCAGTCAAGTATCCAGCGTCACCACATTTGTATGTGGAAGTAGATAAAGATACTTATGCCCAAAATAACATTACTTGACACTCAGCAGAATTATAGCTCAAGGCTAGCATTAAACAGCATTGTGTGCCTTCGCCAATTTAAATTCATGTAAGAGCACTGCAACTGGACAATTTTGAGCACTCTCGCTAGTAACGTTAAATTCCCCAGGATATAAACTCTCCTTTGGCATGCCATATGGTTACCACAATCTGGCTGCTTTTCCACTTTCCAGAGTCCCCTACTATTCCTCCCAAAGTACCACACCAGACAGGACGCCCACTCAGCTCCCCCCACCTGAGACTGTCGGATTTCAGAACATGTTTAGGGCAACAGAGATTAAACCTAAGATGGCAGAACCACCACCTTTGGAGCTGCAGCACATGAGCTGCCCATGCAGAAAGCACTCAGCCTCTCAATGCTCTAGACCCCCAGAAGATGACTGCGCACTTCTATACTGCTTTTCAGTTCATCTAACGTTAAAGCAACCAAAGCTTCAACCTCCCCAGAGCAGGGGAGGTTTAGCTTATTTTAATTGAAACAGAGGGTCCAGGTTTGTGACCTGCCCAAACTGTCAGTGACAAATCTGGGAAAAGGATGGAGAAACATGAATTTTGGGTTCTAGCATTTTAACCATGCTCCTCCTTACATAAATCAATCTGTCTTTTAAAAAAAAAAAAGCAGGGGCATACATGTATTTTGACACCCAAAACCCCTCAAGAGAAAAAAGAAAAAATGTCTGTTTTGGATATGGACCAGTGAATTCTCTTTTGGGCTAACGCAAATATAAAATTTTTACTGCAGGATGGAATTACAGTTCAGCATGAGCAGATTCGTTAATCAACACTTCCAGCTTTGTAGCAGATTTGAAAGGAAATCTTCCCTTCTTCAGTTGAGGAAGATATCCATTCTGAGGCAGTTGCACTTATGAATCCCTGACAAGAGAAGTTATATAGCAAGTTTTTTCCTTAAATCCAGCAAATTTATCCGTAGCCAAAGCCATTGTCTTCTTTTTGCGATGTGTGGAGGTTTGTTAGTTTTTTTGTTTGGCTGGGAATTTTTTGGTTTGTTTTGGTTCCACCATTCCCCCCCCCCCCCCCACACACACACACCTTAAGAAATATGATCCCTGAAAAAGGATTACACATCCCTACACTACACCTGAATACGGGGAATATTCTATTATGCATGATTCTTACATTGCTTTTAAAGCAGTGCTAGGTTTTACCCTAGAAATTATGGAGACTATTTTTGTAGTAAATGTTATCAGCAAGATTGCAATACCATAGCATGGCTTAGTTTTTAAATCCATTCTTATCAAGCAGCAGTCACATAAATTTGGCAGCAGACCTATTCAAGGAGAGAGAAACATGAAGTAGTTTAACAATGCACTCAACTCGTACACTAGCTTTCTACACATCTTGGTATCAAACCCCAGTGAGATGATGTGATACCTGAAGGACTGTAGACTGTGTTGACAAACAAGAAAGAGCTGCCAACTTCAATGAGAGTTATTGGTCTAGCTATGTGGCAGCACAAAAAATAAAGTACAACTAGCAAAAACGTCTTTCTAAAGTTGTGTGGACAATAAGATAGGCGTGTGGCCCTATAGGAATGCAATCAGCAAGAGCTCAGAGCACACAGGTTTTTAAAATAGAAATTCATACTTGCCAATAATTCTTTAGTTTTACAAATGACTGCACAGACGAAACCAGAAATGTCTGCGCATTTAAAAAAGCAGTAATTCAGACTTAACAAGGCATTTAACCTTTACTGAAAATGAGACAAAGACAGGTTTGGAAGGGTGAATTTTCTTGTTTCCATCAATATGTTTTTATATGAGGAGTTGATGCATAGACTCAAAAGTAAGTAGTGTGTTGAATGTTGAGAAAGTATAACAGCCTGTTTTCTTTTGCAATTAAAAATCCATTGCTTCCCCTACATGATATCTATTTCTACAGTAATTTCTGCCATTAGCAGATGCTAGTTAAATTGAAGCTAACACACCAACCTAGGTTCTTCAGTACCTGATAACTGAATTTCCCAGCCTTAAAAAAGGAGACAGAAATTAAAAATGACAAGATGGTGCTAGGTTAAGGACTATGTGAGTTAGCACTCAATTCAGGCAATTCCAAGATTAAGGTTCCTAAAGTCATGATAATTTCACTCCACTTTAATGTTAATGCCATGTGTTTCCTAGTCCAGTTTTCATCGTTTAATGTAGGGCTGTGCATATCACTTATTAATCTATTCCCTAAAACACAGAAAATGCAAACATTAAGAGTTAACGATGCAGTAAAAACCTTAACTTCTGAGTTCCCTGACTTAAGTGCTTCACTTCAACTGTAACACTGCATAATTGCATCTCTGTGCACACAGTGCACGGAACACTGTAACAAAGCAGTAAGAGATTAATACATTTCCATAATCAATGTATGGTCACAGACAGCAAGACCACAGACTTCCCCTTGCTCCCACAGACAGGGCAGTGTAGTAAAACTTATTAAACTAGGAGAAACGTGGTTGTAAAATTTTAAAGTCTGAAACTTCACAGTTAAGATTCCAAGGAATCTGAACTAAATGTATCCCTGACCACACATCTCATGCCCTATGGAGGGTATAACCCTAGTGGTTGTAGCGAGGTGCTGTTTCTACACTGTGTATAAGAAATAATTCATCACTGTAGACTACTGGCTGAAGTGGAGGAAAGTGTGGTGGCATCGGGGGAATATAAGATCTCCTTACAGTACAACAGCTGATGGTATCTCCAGTGTGAACTTAGAGCCAAACTCAAATACAATGCCCACGTAATCCAATAGCTATGGTTCTTTATTTACACTGTATTGTACGGTTCATAATGGACCTGGCACATGAAATTGCAAGCCCATTTTTAAATGAATCAGGCTAGTGAAGGGAGTGGGTGGTGGTCTGCCAGTGTTCTGGTGCCTGTTGCGGGGTGGTTTTGGTTTGTGTTTCTTGGACTAACAGCTTTTAGGTGGGAAGGCTATGACCGATACAGAGGCAGCAGTGAAATACACATTGAGGATGACTGGACGTGGAAGCTGCGGCATGTACATGATCCTGGAGGGGGTACCTGAAAAGAGTTTTGTCTGCATGAAGTGTCACCTGATAGAGCTGATGGAAGAAAAGATCCGAGGACTGGAGATGCAGGTGCAAACTCTGGTTGAGTTTAGAAGGGGCTTCGAGCAGATGATGGAGCAAAGACATGAGGAGGCTGAAGGGACAAGCTCAGACTTGCAGATGGAAGCAAGACCAAAGAATTCTGAGGGGAGACTGCTGGGTGAGGAAAGTGGATAGTGGAAGCATGTGACTAAGAGAACCAGGCAGAAGAAAATATGGGCCAGTGAAGGAGAAATAGAGCTCAGGGACAGGTTTGCGGAGCTGGAAAATGAAGAAGGGGCACAGCAGGTGGTCGCTGAAGATGAGAGGGCAAGGAAGAAGAGAAGAGCAGCTAGTCCTACAGGAAGAGGGGAAGAGTCAATGGAGACAACACCAAATATGAGCTTCAGGAGGATACGGGATGGGTTGCGGAGGATTGCAACGGCGAATAGGAATCGAGAGGACTTGCAGCCGGTGGGAGCAGGGGATAGACCGGAGAATCACACTGTCACCAGGAAAAAGCAGGTCTACATGATTGGGGTCTCCTTACTGAGAAGAATAGACAGGCTTGTAACTAGAGCTGATCCGGAGAACAGAAAGGTGTGCCGTCTGCCGGGTGCTAAGATACGGGATGTGGACCTGAGGTTGAAAAGGATCCTAACGGGAGCGGGAAAGAATGTAGAGGGGGGTTATGATGGCTTTTTATAAATATATCAGAGGGATTAATATTAGGGAGGGAGAGCAATTATTTAAGCTTAGTACCAATGTGGACACAAGAACAAATGGATATAAACTGGACACTAGGAAGTTTAGACTTGAAATTAGACGAAGGTTTCTAACCATTAGTGGAGTGAAGTTCTGGAACAGCCTTCCAAGGGGAGTAGTGGGGGCAAAAGACATATCTGGCTTTAAGACTAAGCTTGATAAGTTTATGGAGGGGATGGTATGATGGGATAGCCTAATTTTGGCAATTAATTTAGCAATTGATCTTTGATTATCAGCAGGTAAGTATGCCCAGTGGTCTGTGATGGGATGTTAGACGGGTTGGGATCTGAGTTACTATAGAGAATTCCTTCCTGGGTGCTGGCTGGTGAGTCTTGCCCACATGCTCAGGGTTTAACTGATCGCCATATTTGGGATCAGGAAGGAATTTTCCTCCAGGGCAGATTGGCAGAGGCCCTGGAGGTTTTTCACCCTCCTCTGCAGCATGGGGCACGGGTCACTTGCTGGAGGATTCTCTGCAGCTTGAGGTCTTCAAACCACAATTTGAGGACTTCAATAACTCAGACATAGGTTAGGGGTTTGTTACAGGAGTGGGTGGGTGAGATTCTGCGGCCTGCATTGTGCAGGAGGTCAGACTAGATGATCATAATGGTCCCTTCTGACCTTAAAGTCTATGAGTCTGTAAGTCTCACCTCACTTTAAAACTACTTGCTTACAAAATAAAACATAAATACAAAGGTGTCCCAGCACACTATTACTGAAAAATTGCTTACTTTCTCATTTACCATATAATTATAAAATAAATCAATTGAAATATAAATATTGTACTTACATTTCAATATATAGTATATAGAGCAGTATAAACAACTGTATGACATTTTAGTTTGTAATGACTTTGCTAGTGCTTTTTATGTAGCCTGTTGTAAAATAAGGCAAATCTCTAAGTAAGTTGATGTACCCCATGGAAGAACTCTGTGTACCCCTAGGGGTATGCATGCCCCTAGTTGGGAACCACTGATATACATTACCTGTTACCACTCAAGAAAGATCTTGGAGTCACTGTGGCTAGTTCTCTGAAAACGTCTGCTCAGTGTGCAGCAGCAGCCAGCTAAAAGGCTAACAGTATATTAAGAACTATTAGGAAAGGGACAGAAAAGATGACAAATATATTATGCATTATATAAATCCATGTGCACCAACACATGGATTTATACCATGTGTTGGTGCACATGGATACCGTGTCCAGCTCTGGTCACCCCATGTCAAAAAAGACATACAGTGGAACTGGGAAAGGTTCAAAGAAGGACGAAGATGAGCAAAAATATGGAATGGCTTCCATACAAGGAGAGATTCAAAAGATTAGGGCCGTTCAGCTTAGAAGAGACAACTAAGGGGAGATATGATAGAGGTCTATAAAAAAAATCAAGATTGGTGCAGAAAAACTTGAGAGAAAAGTTATTACCCTTCCACACAATACAAAAGCCAGAGGTAAAGAAATGAAATGACTAGACAGCAGGTTTAATACAAACAAGAGGAATTACTCTTTCACACAACTAGCCTGTGAAACTCATTGGCATAAGATGTTGTGATGACCAAACATATGCAGGTTTTTTTGAATCTGGTTAAGTTCACAGAGGATAGGTCCATCAATGCCCATTAGCCAAGAAGGTCAGGTACAAAAATCCATGCTCGGGGTCACCATAAACTGCTGATTACCAGAAGCTGGGAGCAGAAGACAGGGATCTTTAATTGCCCTGTTGTGTACACTGCATCTGAAGCTCTGCTACAGGCCACTATTGGAGACAGAACTCTGGGCAAGATGGACCATGGTCTGACCCAGTCTGGCAGCTCTTTTCTATGTATGAAGTGCCAGTATAATAAAGCTGAGTAAAATAACTCAGACCTACATAGTTCTCCTGAGCTAATAAATTGCCAGATGCACTAAATCCAAATTACACAAAACTGAGATGCTGTGTCACCCTATATACCATTTCCATGAAGAGTACTTCCTTTCCTGAATAAAGATCTCCGTCATTTGCAATTTAAAAACAAACCAACAGCCTTTTGCCTGAAGCCATCCTTTGAATGTCCTCTCCGATTTCTTGATCAAAAATTTTATCCCAGAGGGGAGTCAAAATTTGTGAGATTACAGCAGCTCTTTCACACTAGCATGACATTTGGTGGGAAGAGTGAGGCACATGTGACAGGGTAGGGGAAAATATTTAACTTACATAGCATTGTGTCATTGCCCCAGGCCACATGGTATCCGCCTACAGTACACTGCTTGCTCTATAATCTCTCCTAGGAAGTGCCACGGTGGTAATCAGAACACCAATAAATACCTAAAAAGTAAACCACTTGTCATAGGTCTCACCCCCACTTGGAGCTGTTGGGTTTCAATATGGGGACCTGCACTGGTTTCCCTCTAAACTAAAAATGCTAGTTTAGATCTGGTAAAAGCTGCCACCACCCAATCAGGTACGTGGATTGGGACACAGTCCTTCCCCAAAATCCTTGGGGATCCCAAGAGCCCCAAATCCATGGAGTTCTTACACCCAGGAGAAATAAACCATTCCCCCTGCTTCCTCCCCACCTCCCTTTTCCTGGGAGAGATACCGGGACCTAACTACAGAGGGATGCCTTCCTCCTCCCTTTTCCCTGAGAATTCACCCAAGGAAAGATCAACCAAGTCCTTAACAGAAAAGATTTATTAAAGAATAAAAAGAAAGTAACTTGTCTCTGTAACCCAAGATGCAAAAATACAGGGTCTAAACTTATCAATCTCTGGAGAGAATCCCCCCTCCTTTCTTTCTCAGTAAAAGCAAAGTAAGAGCAAACAGAAATAAAGAATTTCCTTCAGCAACCACACAATTGCAAATGTAGAAATCAAATTATAAGACTAATCCGCCTTTCTAATTAATACTCACTATTGAATAGTAGGAACTACTCCAGGAGAACTTGGAGACATGTCTGGCCTCTCTTAGATCCAAAAAGAGAACACAGAGCCAACAAGGAACACAGACAAAGGCTTCCCTCCACAGAGATTTGAAATTATCTTGTCTCTGATTGGTCCTCTGGTCAGGTGGTCATCAGGTACTGCATGTTAACCCTTTACAGGTAAAAGAGACCTTAACCCTTAACTATCTGTTTATGACACCACTAAAGAACCCAGAGGGCTGAACTTAGAATTCCATGTAGCCCTGAATTTAACCAGCTCCTTCAACTATTTACCATGTGCAAGAAATTACACAACTCGGCTAGAAATCTTGATGTGAAGATGTTAAAGTCCCGTAGTGTATAATTACGGCTGCCATGGCAAACTATTTTTGTATGAATTATTTTAGTATCAAGTGGCAGAATTGATAACATGCACCCGGGGCCATTATTTACTTTCTACACAAGATGAAGGTGATAAAGCGTGCACAAACCTGAGTATGACTGGGCACTAACGAGTACCTGTGTCTGGTCAAACTGGAAACAGGCGACATAGCAAACCTGTCTCCTGGCACTTCACTAAGCTAAAGAAATTACAGTGCCTGTAGTTAAAGAAGAAAGGTTTTTCTGCTTGCTGAAGAAGAGAGCAAAGATTCGGTACAGCAGAGTTTAAAGACATGGACCGAGCTTTGGGAGAGCAGCATGAAGGTAGCAGTCACATTCTACATTTTAGAATCCCCCTCAGGACCGTGGGGAGGCCGATCCAAAGGCCGGATCATAGAATCATAGAATCATAGAATTCAAGATCAGAAGGGACCATTATGATCATCTAGTCTGACCTCCTGCAAGATGCAGGCCACATAAGCCGATCTACCCACTCCTTTAGCAAGCGACCCCTGCCCCATGCTTCGGAGGAAGGCGAAAAACCTCCAGGGCCACTGCCAATCTGCCTTGGAGGAAAATTCCTTCCCGACCCCAAATATGGCGGTCAGCTGAACCCCGAGCATGCGGGCAAGACTCTCCAGCCATACCCTCTGGAAAAAGGTTAAGAATATCATATCATTGACCCATTGTACTATTTACCAGTTTGGCACTTAATTGACCTATTGACTAAGCCCGTTATCCTATTATACCATCTCCTCCATAAACTTATCTAGCTTAATCTTAAAGTCATGGAGGTCCTTCGCCCCTACTGTTTCCCTCGGTAGGCTGTTCCAGTATTGCACTCCCCTGATGGTTAGAAACCTTCGTCTAATTTCAAGCCTAAATTTCCTGACTGACAATTTATATCCGTTTGTCCTCGTGTCTACATTAGCACTGAGCTGAAATAATTCCTCTCCTTCCCTGGTATTTATCCCTCTGATATATTTAAAGAGTGCAATCATATCTCCCCTTATCCTTCTTTTGGTTAAGGAAAACAAACCGAGCTCCTCAAGTCTCCTTTCATACGACAGGCCTTCCATTCCTCGGATCATTCTAGTGGCCCTTCTTTGTACCCGTTCCAGTTTTAACTCATCCTTCTTAAACATGGGAGACCAAAACTGCACACAATACTCCAAATGAGGTCTCACCAACGCCTTATATAACGGGACTAGCACTTCCTTATCCCTACTAGAAATACCTCGCCTAATGCAACCCAAGACCGCATTAGCTTTTTTAACGGCCACATCACATTGCCTACTCATAGTCATCCTACGATCAACCAGGACTCCCAGGTCCTTCTCCTCCTCCGTTACTTCCAACTGGTGCGTCCCTAGCTTATAACTAAAATTCTTGTTAGTCATCCCTAAATGCATAACCTTACACTTCTCACTATTGAATTTCATCCTGTTACTAATACTCCAGTTTACAAGGTCATCCAAATCTCCCTGGAGGATATCCCGATCCTTCTCCGAATTGGCAATACCTCCCAACTTGGTGTCATCCGCAAACTTTATCAGCCCACTCCTACTCTTGGTTCCCAGGTCAGCAATAAATAGATTGAATAAAATAGGACCCAAAACCGAACCTTGAGGAACTCCACTGGTAACCCCCCTCCAACCCGACAGTTCCCCTTTCAGTACTACCCTCTGCAGTCTCCCCTTTAACCAGCTCCTTATCCACCTCTGGATTTTCATTTCGATCCCCATCTTTTCCAATTTAACCAATAATTCCTCATGCGGTACCGTATCAAACGCCTTACTGAAATCCAGATATATTAGATCCACCGCATTTCCCTTGTCTAAAAAATCTGTTACTTTCTCAAAGAAGGAGATCAGATTGGTTTGGCACGATCTACCTTTCGTAAATCCATGCTGTAATCTATCCCAGTTGCCATCGGCCTCCTGCTCCGTAACCACTCTCTCTTTTAAAAATTTTTCCATTACTTTGCATACTACAGATGTTAAACTAACAGGCCTGTAGTTACCCGGGTCACTTTTTTTCCCCTTCTTGAATATAGGAACTACATTAGCTAATCTCCAGTCAAACGGTACAATCCCCGAATTTAGAGATTTATTAAAAATCATTGCTAACGGGCTAGCAATATCACTCGCCAATTCCCTTAATATTCTAGGATGAAGATTATCCGGGCCCCCCGATTTACTTCCGTTAAGCTGTTCAAGTTTGGCCTCCACCTCAGATACCGTAATGTCTACCCCCATATCTTCATTCCCATCGGTCCCTCTATCACTATTCCTTAGCCCTTCATTAGCCTCATTAAAGACCGAGGCAAAATATTCATTCAGATATTGTGCCATTCCAAGATTATCCCTAATCTCCACTCCGTTTAAAGTTTTAAGCGGTCCCACTTCTTCCTTCTTGGTTTTCTTCCTATTTATATGGCTAAAAAACCTTTTGCTATTGGTTTTAATCCCCTTCGCTAGGTCCATCTCCACCCGTCGCTTTGCCTTTCTCACTGCATCCCTACACCCTCTGACCTCAATAAGGTAGGTTTCTTTGCTGATCCCTCCCATTTTCCACTCCTGGTACGCTTTCTGTTTTTTCTTAATGACCCCTCTAAGACGCTTGGTCATCCAGCTCGGTCTAAAACTGCTACCTACGAGCCGTTTTCCCTTTCTCGGGATACATGCCTCTGACAACTCCTGCAATTTCAACCTGAAGTAACCCCAGGCGTCATCTGCCTTTAGATTCCTAAATATGTTGGTCCAGTCCACTTCCCTAACTAATCGCCTTAATTTAGTAAAGTTAGCCCTTTTGAAATCGTAAACCCTAGTCTCAGATGCAATATTGATTATCCTCTCATTAATTTTGAAACGAATTAGCTCATGATCACTCGAGCCAAGGTTGTCCCCTACAACTATTTCCTCAACAAGGTCCTCATTACTCACCAAAATCAGATCTAAAATGGCATCCCCCCTCGTCGGTTCAGCAACTACTTGATGGAGGAATTCATCAGCTATTACGTCTAGGAAAAGCTGAGCCCTATTGTTATTACTAGCATTTGTTTCCCAATCTATATCTGGGAAGTTAAAGTCTCCCATGATCAAGCAGTTCCTATTAGTGTTTACCTCCTTAAAAACATTAAAGAGCTCTCTATCCGTCTCCAAGCTAGATCCCGGCGGTCTATAGCACACCCCAATCACTATCCCTGGTGAGGCTCTGGTAGTTTTCTTCCCCAATGTGACCATTGCCCACACAGACTCCGTATTATCCATTGCATTGCTAGTTATTTCATTACATTTCACCTCATTATTGATATACAATGCTACTCCCCCACCTTTACCTTTGCATCGGTCTTTTCTAAACAGCACATACCCTTCCATACCTGTACTCCAGTCATGGCTATCGTTCCACCATGTTTCGGTTATTCCTACGATATCCGGTTTCAATTCTCGGACCAGGAGCTCCAGTTCCTCCATTTTATTACCTAAGCTTCTCGCATTGGTGAACAAACATCCTAACTTTTGCTGTTGGGCTCCTCTCACTCTTTTCACCCCGCTCGGTAGGGACACAGTACTACCAGTATGACCTGTCGATCTAGTATCTGTCCCCCCCCCTCTTCCTTACACCTAACCGTCCTCCTCTGGCTATATCTGTTGTTATCTTCTTGTTCTCACTCCCAATGTATAAATTTGGCGTGGAGAGCACCAGGACCTCTCCCAACCGTCTCCCCCCAGTGTCTAGTTTAAAGCTCTTTTAATCAGATGAGCCAGCCTCCCTCCAAGAAGTCTACTTCCTTCCCTACTTAGGTGGAGCCCATCCCGTGAGAACAGTTGTCTGTCCCCAAAAGCCTCCCAGTGCCCATACATCCCAAAGCCCTCCTTGTAACACCACTCCCTCAGCCAACTATTAATCTTCAGGATTCTCTCACCCCTTTGGCGCCCTTCCCTAGGGACAGGTAGGATCCCACTGAAGATCACCTGAGCCTCAATTTCCTTAAGCGTCTTACCCAACCTGGCATAGTCTCCCTTGATCCTGTCTAGCGAGAATCTAGCCGTGTCATTCGTTCCCACATGAAGGATGACCAAAGGGTTCTTACCTGCTCCTCTTAGGATCCTTTTCAACCTCAGGTCCACATCCCGTATTTTAGCGCCCGGTAGACAGCACACCCTTCTGTTCTCCGGATCGGCCCTGGTCACAGGCCTGTCCAACCTTCTCAGTATGGAATCCCCAATCACGTAGACCTGCCTTTGCCTGGGGACAGTGCGGTCCTCTAACCTATCCCCCGTTCCCCCTGGTTGCAAGCTCCTTCCATTCCTATCTTCCCTTGTGGTTCCCCTTAAGCCATCCTGTAACCTCCCCTGGCCCAAACTTGGTGTTGCCTCCATAGAC
Source organism: Mauremys mutica (assembly GCF_020497125.1). Classification (NCBI taxonomy): domain Eukaryota; kingdom Metazoa; phylum Chordata; order Testudines; family Geoemydidae; genus Mauremys; species Mauremys mutica. The sequence continues at coordinate 30,172,831 of NC_059087.1, forward strand.
TCCTCCCCTCTATCTATGGGACTGGCCGCTCGTCTCTTTTTCCTTGGCTTCCCACCATCAGCTACCATCTGCTTTACCCCTTCCTCATTCTCCAAACCTTCAAACCTGTTCCTTAGCTCTATTTCCCCCTCACTAGCTCTCCTTTTCCTCGGCCTGCTTCTCACAGTCACATGCTTCCACCGCCCATCTTCCTCGTCTGGTGGTCCCCCCTCACTGGCCTTAGCCCCTGCTCCCACCTGTGCCCCTGAGCGTTTCCCTTCGGTTACTGCCTGCCATTGCTCCATCAGCTGCTCGAACCCCCTTCTATTCTCTATCAGGGTTTCTACCTGCAGCTCTAGGCCCTGGATCTTTTTCTCCAGCAGCTCTATTAGGCGACACTTCATACATACATAGTACTGCTCTGGGTCCCCTGCTAGAACCAGGTACATACCACAGCTGCTGCATGCTCTCATCCTCGGTGTGTCCTCTGCTGCTTGGGTCATGGCTGCTGCTGTCTTGGCCTCGCTCGGTGCTTGTACCTTGAGACACACAGGGGACACGGCGCCGCCCCCTTCCTCCTCCCCCTGCAAACTCCCACTCAAACTCCCCTGTTAGCAGCCCTGTTTGCTGCCTCCTGTGCCGCTGCCTGGCTGGGCGGCCGCTTTTATAGGCCCCTCCTAGCCTGGCTCCACCCCCTAATCAGGGCTCAGCCAATCCAGGCTCGGCTGCCCCTTCAGCAGTCTGCCCCTCCGGGCCTCTACTGAGAGAGACAAACACTACACAAACAGACACAAAGACACTCACCTGCAAAGACACTCATCTTTTCTCCAACACATGCACAGGTGGGGGATGCAGTTGGCAACCACTTCGAGATTGGTTTTCCTCCCCCTGCCCCTTTTATATTCCTAGAGTGCTTTTTGCCCATGGCTCTCAAGTCACTTTACATGCACGCAAGACACTCAGTGCCCCCATCAGATAGGAGAGAACGATACAAGGACTACGAGAGGCTAAAGGATTCCCCCTCGCCCCCCAAGTTAATAAACAAGTGACTGGCAAAGCTGTGAAATCTTGAAATCAATTCCTAGTCCTCTGCTCCAACACCAAACCCATTTCCTTCTCCTCAACAAGATCCCGGGGGGGGGGGGGGAAGAGAGGGTTTGCCTCCTCTCCTCTGCCTTAATCCTATCAAAGGCTCCATGCCACAATCCACCTGAGTTATTTCTCATCTGATTTTCAGCATGACCAGTTAGAGGGATTTTCACAAATCCAATGTTGAGTCCGGATCAGTTTTTCATAGGTTTTTAATAACTGCCCCTCTCACTCACGCCAATTAACAAAGATTAAACAAAGGTTCTCACTGCCCAGATGCCTCTTGCACTTTATTGGGCAGCCAAGCTAGAGCAAGACGCTCAAAGAACTGATTTCATTGCAGGATCAAGCAGGAAGACAAGCAGAGGGTCAGGTGGTGATTTCTCAAACATTTCACAAGAGAAACTGAAGTTCACAGTCCCAGTGAATGACCTTTTATTCACTGACAAAGTCCCACTTTAGCGCTGGGTTTGGATGACTGAAGGCCACCATGTATTAACTCAGCTGGGAAGAGACAAACATTCAAATTGTGGCAATGCAACTGCACTTACAGCCTGTGGTTAACATTGCAAGAAGCCCCACTCCAGTTAAGCAAGTAACCTGAATGCATCATGCCCATAGCATAGGGAGGTCAAAGGTCTTTCTAAAAGCAACTATTCCAAGGCCATGCTACATCCAGTCATACTAGAGAACTTGAGAAATACCTCAGAAAAACAGCATCGTAAGAGAACCATACCACCCAATGAAGGAAGTCTTCCAGATACATGAGCATGCCCAGCACATAACTTCCCCTAAGCTGCTCACAGAGAACCCCTATATTATTGTAACTTAGGCCGCTTACAGCAGCATGTGGGCAAGGAAGAATGTATTTGCTGTATTATTCATCAACAAATCTGAGGTGAAAGAGCCTTTCACACAAATAGAACCTAGCCACACAGGGGAGACATGATGGATGGGTGTTGTCTTCTGCTCCTATGAATCAGCAAGCAGAAGGCTGCTCCAGCTGTTGCTAGTTGGTTTCAAAAATGATTTCTGTGAAAAGCAAGTACTTTGCACAGCTCCAGATACTTTCTCTTCACATCCACTTTAGTAATCATTTACCACAGCGGGTTTGCATTGCAATTAATGACTACAATAAGGAGAAGTTATTTACCTGTAATTCTACTTCTTTGAAAAGCTCATTCAACCTTGCTACCACTGCTCTCAGGAGGTCAAAATTATTTAACAGGCGCGAGAGTGCCACTTATCTCACACTAGAGAGTGAAGGCTAGCAGCTGTTATCTCTCGAACAGATGCATTCCTTATCTGGAAGAGTTAATAAAAATGAGACAAGACCAAAGAGGAATTCAGGAAAGGGAAGTTGGGAAATACTGTTTGGGAGGAGAGGGTACAGCAGGGAGGATTCTTGGATAAACTGAGAATTGACTCAGACTTGATGCAAAAATATTGCCACGCAGATTGGTTGTCTCATAATTTAGTTCTACATAAAATGACCCAAATTCATTCCTGCTATAACACCATCGATTGATGTATTTGGCCCAGCATAACATCTTTGAGAGCATGAAATAAGCGTTGAGACGGACTCTGCAACTCTGCTTGCAAATAAAGGGGAAAAACCAACAGAATCAGGAAGAATGCGACAGAGAAAGCAACAGACTGGGAAATCTCCTGACACAGGAAGCTCCTGACTTCCTCACTGCACAGGGAAGCTGAGGTTAACTGCTGTGTCGGAGCCAATTGTAGTGAGAACTAAAACAATGCTAAGAACCAAGGGATGGCAAGTGTCCCAGCCACCAATCACCACCACAAGAACAGGGGGCTCTGCCTCATGCAGTCCTAGATACAGGCACAGTCCCAGGTACTGAACTCTTCCCCTGTCCAGTTCTGAGTCATATCTGCCTCATGCAGTCCTAGATACAGGCACAGTCCCAGGTACTGAACTCTTCCCCTGTCCAGTTCTGAGTCATATGAACTTGATGCATCTTCTTGAGCGCGCGCAACTGAGCAGGAAGCAAACTGACCAAGCCTGCAAACAAACGTGGAGCACGACACTCTTCCTATCTTCATTCCACCCAGAGAGACTGCACCATGCTGCCAAATCCTTCTGACTCATCAGCCGCCTCAGCAATGCAGCTCTCTGCACCCATTGAATCCTCACAGGGAGCATTTTGGGACTATGCTGAATGCCTTGTCCGCACCAGCAGGCTACAAAAGATGCCTTCTCCATAGGTGGCCTACCTATGGATAAATGCCAATGGTGGAACTCCAGGTGAAGCAAACGAGGCCATCACATGAAAATGAGATGACTGAGAATGAACCTAGTTAAAACACTGATTAAGTACAATTAATTCTAAAATTGCCATGCCTTGACAGAGCTGTCCTCTCCTTGGACCCTGAAGAACTGCTCCTGTATTCCCTTTCCATGGTCCCTTGAGAGCACCCACTTAAAAGGTTTCCAGGTCCCAGCCATCACCTCTCCTGGGCAAAGACCTGCATCTCACTCCCTCCTGACCAGGGGTTTGAAGGGCGCACAGCTCCCTGATCTACACTGTGACATCCCAAGCAAGCCATTCTATCCATGCTTTGCTTTCTCCTTGAGGGCTATGGCTCGAGTAGTTACCAGTCAGCTCCTCCTAAGCAAGTACATTTACTCTTCTGGCAAGACCATTACAGAGAACACACACAAACCAAACTTCCCATGTGCATGCTAAAAGCTCACCAGAGGTTACCCTGCAGCCTCATGGGGCCCTAGTGAACTAGAGTCTTTCCAATCCTTCTGCAAGGGTGAGAATTCCGCTTGGAGGGAAGGCCCTGTCTGCCTGCTGGATCAGGAAGCAGAGTCCAGAGTCAGTTTAAACTCAGGCTATTTATCCAAGAGTTCTTTCATCGTCTCAATCTCTGCAGAATCCAGTCTGAACTAGTACATGGGAGCCTCTCCTAGAGCTGGTACCTCTCTGGGGGCATAATCTGAGCAATTTGCCTTCACCGCCGGTTTTGGTTCCTGGAGGAGCTATGGCCCCCCCCCCCCCCCCCCCCCCGCATGGAGAGCCAAAGCATAGATAAACCATTTGTTTAATACACTGGACCCCAAAACCACTTAAACTCAATTCAGTAAGGTCTCCCAAGGATATGGCAGGAAGTTGCCCTGTCACATCTTCCTCAATACAAGAGTTATGCGATTTCACTTTGGGCACTTGATAGGCTGGGTCCTCCTCCTCTTGTGCTCTGGTTGTGGTTTTTTAGGATGATTAAAAATGCTGATCAAGAATAACTGCTACATGAAACACACATTAGAAGCCCTGGAAGATAAAACGTAAAGCTAGAATTCAATTTAAGAAACTTGCTCGGAAGAGAAGGGGCTTATCAGAAATATCTATGAAAGTTCCTGAGTCTGAACACAAATAAGCGGAGCACTGGGCTAGGAAGCCTCTCTGAAATCCTCCTCAGAAATGAGTCTCTTGCTATTTAACGTGCCCCTCACTTTCATACCCAGCAGATAAAGGTAATTTTAGGCAGCAACAAAACCGCAGGAGGTGGCCTACGGTGGCAGAAAAATGCAGCTTTCCCAGCCAGTGCAGTCAAAGGAACAGTTCACAGCTGAGGGTGCTGAAGCGGCAATGCCAGATCCTTCCCCCCTCCCCACCACCACACACAGTCACCAATACAGAACAGCTCTCTATGTTCTGGGATTTCAAGCCAGCCAATGAACTTACTGAAAAAGTGAGATAATAGGCAGGGACAGTTAGAAAGGCAGAAGAAAAAAACGATAAGGAATAACTCCAGACATATCAGCCATTTATAATCACTGTTATGAGACAACGTTACCAGATAGTTTTATGGCCCCTTCCAATTTAGGATTTCCTTCCTGTATCTCTAATCCACTGTACATGAGGCCAAGGCAGTGGTAGAAGAGCATGTCTGTCGGATGTCAATTTCCCTCCCAAGGCTCTAGGACATCAGACTTGACAATCAGGTATATACTTAATAACTGAAAAATATTATCAGCAGCTTTCCCAAAGTAACATTCCCAAACACTGGTGTTACGAGACAAGGCAGGAAGCTGCCAGAGCACAGTGTGATTGGAAACACACTTATGTGCCCCTTGCTCAGCTACACCTGCAACCACTAGAGCAGTAAGGAAGTGAGGTTCAACTCTAGCCCTTCCAGAGTTGCTGACCTGACCTGCTCAGAGCAGGTCCACACAAGGGCCTTGTGTGCACTACCGGGGTAAGTCAGCCTAAGTTATGCTGGAGTCGACGTAGCTTGGGTCAACTTACTGCAGTGTTTACAATGGACACTGGAACGCTCTCCGGTCGACTTATCTTACTCCTCTTGTTCCGGTGAAGTACCAGAGAACACTCTGGCGTTGATTTAGTGGGTCTTCAATTCAGTTTTTAAGAACTGACAGATATTGAGGCAAGCTGAACATGGAACCCCATGAGGCCTTTTCAGAGTCACTTTAAAATGCAGCTCAAACATAAAACAGGAATAAACACCCGCAGGTTTTGAGTAAGCAGGAGAATAATGAACAATACACAAAATCAAAGTCAACGTGCACTTAATCATTTTGGGTTACTCCTCTCCTACTTACTACCCTAAAGCTGTATAAAGAACCATAACAGTCGTGCATATTTTATCCTAGATTATATCTTATGTAAATTCATTGCAGTAATTGCTGGCTGACATTGCTACAATGATGGCTGAGTTCTAACTATTATTATAACTTTTTATAACTTTCTCAGTTCTTTTGGACTGAAGTTTCTAGGCTTGGCCTCAGTTCAAAGGTGATGTTTTCAAAAAGCATCAGCTATGCTTCACTTAGAAATTCCAGTTACAAGAATGAAGACATCTTCCAATATGTTCTGGTCCAAGTTTTTACAGTCATAACTCAGCTGAGTCAAACACTCAGTCCTCATTCAATCCAAGTATGACAAAGTTGGTACAGTGGTTAATTATGCATGTCTGAAGTCAGCAACACCACGATTGCATAATAAAAGTTTGCCACACATTTTCTCAACAGCCATGAGAGACTGCACTCCTGCACTTCTTATAAGTGCCACAAAATGAATAGCTCCTGTTCACCTTTTATACACACAGCAAAAGGAACTGCTCAGATTTTCACCTTTTTAAGAACATAAAGTGTTCTTAACCATCTTAATTTGAGAATAATGACAATCTACAATGTTTTAAAAACAGTTATTGATGAACTGAAACTATTACCCAAATGCAGGGGTAGGCCTAGAAAGCTAGAAATAGGTAACCCTGTCAGAAAACAAGACACTTACTGATTATCAGTTTTTATTGCTCCGCTTTCAAGGGTTGTATGACTTGACCAGACCAAATTTACTCTAGATTGAAACAGAGAAGCCTTTTCAGTAGTTTAGGAATGTGTTAGTTTGGCTATCTGAAGGTGAACTGAATGTTTCTTTTTTTTAAATTTTTGGATCCTATCCATTTAGGATAGGCTAATCATTCAAGGCTAATCATTTTAGAAAGCAAGAATAACTTTAAATGGAAGGCTTACTACCCACCAAGATCCAAGTTCAGGACCTCAGGGTTCTGATTTCTCTTCCAACCCCAATGACATCACTAACAGCTAATGCTTGTAAGGCATGATGCTCCCAAATAGCTAAATTATGTCAGCTGTAGCAGAGGAAACAGAACACCCTGTGACGCTGCACTCCATATGCTTTATGGAAATATGCTTATGAATACGACATAACTGGAATATGCTCCACGTTAAATACCCCTTGTATGGTATCATTACAAAGCTTATAATCTACTGAGTGTGTTCATCCTATTTGTTTGCATGTATTATTTCAATGTCTGGAGTTAGGAGAATAAGATATAAATTTGTATTACTGATGTAAACATATTAAGTGGAAGCCATTAAGGGTGCTTCAGAGTCAATGAACTGTAAATGGCTCTGTTTACTTGCAAACCGTCCTGTGTACCTGTGGGCCAGCCCAGGAAGAATGGAGGCTGGGGTCTCACAGGACATGTGACCATGTCACATGATACTGGAATCCATCTGAAATCTGGTACTTTTCCATTTAGAAGGAGGAGTGGGAACCCAGAGACACAAAGGATTCCCACCTTGTGCCAAAGCTGTAAAACGGGGTGAAGCAGCACAAAAAGGCAGACAGTCATGAGAAAACCCCTGCTTACCACCTGAGATGTCTGCTGGAACTAACAAGGACTGTACTGGGGACAGGATTGGGCCCAGACTAGGAAGGAGTCTAGTCTGTGAAAGAAGCTTATTGGAACATCTCTGTGGGTGAGATATTACCTGTAATCAGTTTCTTAACGTATTAGGCTTAGACTTGCGTGTTTTGTTTTATTTTGCGTTGTGACTTACTTTGTTCTGTCTCTTATTACTTGAAACCACTTAAATCCTACTTTTTACACTTAATAAAATCACTTTTGTTTATTAATGAACCCAAAGTGATTAATACCTGGGGGAGCAAACAGCTGTGCATCTCTCTCTATCAGTGTTACAGAGGGCGGACAATTTATGAGTTTACCCTGTATAAGCTTTATACAGAGTAAAACGGATTTATTTGGGGTTTGGATCCCATTGGGAACAGGGTGTCTGGGTGCTGGAGAGGTAACCTGCTGAGCTGTTTTGGGTTAAAGTCTGCAGCTTTGGGGATGTGGCCCAGACCCTGAGTCTGTGTTGCAACAGGCTAGCATATCTGGCTCAACAAGGCAGGGTTCTGGAGTCCCACGCTAGCAGGCAAAACTGGCTCAGAGGTAGTTTCAGTACATCAGGTGACAGTCCCAAAGGGATCCCTGTGACCGAACCCATCACACACTCTATCAGTAGAGCCCCATGTTTTTCACAAATACAAGAAAGCTGAACAAACGAACAAAAAAACCTCACCCAGCACAGAAGCAGCAGCTCCTATTGCCACTGTCCCATGAAAATGAAATAGGATGAAATTCCCCCCAAAACTATATAAAAAAAATCATCACCACAGGGCTTTCCCCATTGGTATGATCTTAGGTCTTGGCAAAAAAGCAGCATTCAATTTGCCTTTAAATGGTAGTCATAACTTAAGTCTAATCTCATAGTTGGTGTCTGGGATCTTAAGGATTTACATATTTCATATAATACATTTTGGTCACCTTTAATATAGTTAGTTCAATTTCTCCCAGCATTGCCAAAACAAGGTTCCTTAGAAAACAGGGTGACTAAAACTAATCACCACTAACAATATAATTTCTGAAGGCAACAATAAATGCGGTCCTTTGAATCTGAAGCAAAATTTCAAACCCATGGGCAGTCAAGACAGACTGTACAAAATTTATACAGTTAATATCCCTATCAGAAAATATAAAATATACAGCATGTAATATAATCCCTACCTCAGAAGGTATACAATATACAGCATGTATTAGTTCTCTTGTGAGAAGTCATAAGTTTTGGTCATAATACCTAGCATTTAGATGTGGTACTCAGCCATGAGGAAACAAATTATATTCTGCATTCAAAATAATAAGAAACACAACAGATTACAAAGGAAGATGGTAACTTTAAAAATCTTGTCTAAATGTTATAACTTCTTTCTTCCTACAGAAAGGTATGTTATTGTATTACTGGCTTTCCTAGGTACAAAAGTCCAACCAAATCCTCTTTCCTTTCTGAAATACCCAAGTGTACTAATTAAATTTAGATAGCCTAAAATATTTAAATTCAAAATGCAGTATGCATCACATTTCTAAATATAAACGTAAGTGTACTGTAATAACTTAGAATTAGCTAGAATAAAAAATGGAACTGACTTGTGAGTGCTACTGATAAAGATTTAATTTTTATTACTGTTAATGTTTTGCTGATATCCTCTTATTTTAGTTTCCAGACATATATACCTTTGTTTCCTTCTCTCAAACACTGCACCTCAGGAAAATGCAACATTTGCCTAATGACCGGGAAGTAGAAATGTTAACCTCCAGCTCTGACTCCTGAAGTTATTAGTGATCATCACACTGGCCTCAACTATTGAGTCTGAGACTGGCCTCTGAAATATACAGAGGATTAAAGAATACAAACGTTTCCCTTATTTTCATTACAGTGTGACTGCAGAACTTTTAAGAAGTCAATACGTATAACTTGGAGAAGGCCTAAAGCAAGAGGTGCCAGCTCATCTCTACAAAGAGCAACTATGGCTGCACTCGCTTCTTGCCAGTATAGCTAAAGGTCTGGTTAAATAGTTTAACAAAAACCATGAACAGAAGTGCTCTCTTCTGAAAAAGTGTGTGAAGTATTGTCTCAATTTAAAACATTCACTTGCAAAGTTTGTGACCCCAAAACCTCAGCACTGTATTAATGCCCGAGAACCAGAAGGAAACAACTAGATTATTTTCACTGCCCCAAACTGAGAGAAATGCTAAGAAAAAAGCATTAATGATAAAGGCTAAATTCTTTATATAAAATACTCAGCTTAAACACAGTTATACACTGAAAAGTTACTACAGATGCCATCAGGGATTCAATATCGATTACTCCATAACAAATATGCTTAATTTACAAGTTTCCATCTGCCAGCTCTGCAAATTCAACCTGGGAAAGTCAAGTTGTGTTCTTCCCAGCTCCTGTATGCACCACCACAAGAAATGAAGATGCTGCACTCAGAACTTAACAGTTCTGTTGATCATTCTAGATCATGAATCCCTCCAGCTGCCTGTCTCGCAGCTGAGATGACTTAGGATAAAAACTTTTTTTTAGAAATTACTATTTACATCACTTTTCTGACCGTACCACACTTTAAAATACTGTTTTAAACTGGTTCAAGCTAACTAAACAGTGACCAGTGTGGACTGAACTTAACCATGTGAAAAACAACATGAAAACAGTGCTCCAGTTTAGGTCCCTACCTAGGTTAGAACAGCTCTGACTATGCTTAAACAGTTTGGCCCTGTTCTCCCACTGATTAGCCAAATCCTTTTTGAAGAAACAGCTGGCCTGAACAAATTGAAAGCTTTTTAAAGCTAATATCAATTGAAGCACCCCACTAACGAGCCCAAACCTTAGCTGGACACTCTCGGCTATTACATGAGCCCATTACAGTCCCGCAGACCAGACTGAGAAGAGAGATGTCTCTAGCGAAAGTACTGCCTCGTGTAATTTGTTGTGTATATTACTCCCGGAGGAACTCTGCACCACTGCACGCTTGCAGAATTCATGTCCTCCCCCAGATTTCTTTGCTTCTCTGCAGAAAAATGACTTCTGACAGTGAAGCAAAGGAAAGCAGCAAGAGCAGTCATGCGCCACTCCCCAGAAGCATGGGTGCATCGTTTTGGGTGCCTGGAGCAGCCAGCGGACAGGAAAATCACAGCAGTGGGGATGGGGATGGGGACACCCCGGAAGGTGGCTCCTCCCTGTGCTGGGCTCAGTTGCTAGTCCCAGATGGGCTGGCAAGAATAGGACTTCCTCTTCCCCTGTAAAGAGCAGCCAGGGCCAGGTCAGACCCATGCCCAGGAAATCAACCCCAGTTGCAGGAAGCTCTGCACTCCCCTCCCCTCCCCCTGTGGCTGAGGAGTGATGGGGACAAGGAACAGGACCCCCATCACTCCTCAGCCACAGGGGGAGGGGACACTGTATGGGGAACTGCTCCCCCAGCTGGCCAACCCCCCTGCATCCAGACCCCATTGACCTCCCCACAAAGCCTCATTCCCCTGCAAGCACAGCCCACCCCCCCCGAACCCCCAGCACCCAAACCCCCACTCCACTGAGCCTCACCCCCTGCATCTGGAGTCTCCCCACACCCAGACTGCCCCACACAGAACCCTCTCACCCCACACCTGGATCCCCCCCACACTTGGATCTACTGGGCTGAGCCTGTCTGCCCCACACCTGGATCGGGGGACAAGGCTGGGTGTGCGTGTGAGAGACTGTCCCTCTCGCTTGCTATCTTGATGCACCTGGCATGGAGGGGAAGGGCCCCATGGAGTTTCTGGGGCAGGCCTGGGCCTTGCACTGTGTTAGGGTTGGGGTCGGCCTCACCACCGAGTCCTTTTCCCGTGGGGCTGAGGGGAGGCTGCAGGATGATCTCCTACCTCTATGCAGCCAATAGCCGGTGCTCCCCACTGCTGTGCTGGAGAATTCACATTCATTTATTGCGAAATAAAATATTCAAATTTTGCAAAATTTTAAAATATTGTGTGCAGAATTCCCTCAGCAGTAGTATATATATTGTGAGCCATGTGATTTAAGGTCTTTGTACACATTCTGGCCAGTATTCTAAAAAACAGGAGGCTAATTTTAGGCTGCTAAAACCATATTTAGGCACCTAAATAAGTGGCCTGATTTTCAAGAGTGCTGCACACCCAATAGCATGAACTGACTCACCGGGAAGTGCTAGATGCTCAGCACAACTGAAAATTTAGTTGCTTAAATATGGACTTAGAGGCTAAATTTAGCCTCCTTCTTTGACTATCTTGGCCTGTGTGTGTGTGTATATATATATATATGTGTAGTGTGCTGTGATTATGCATACTATATATAGGGATGCACTGGGAACTACGGACTGCAGGGCATGTGTAAACCTATGCACTATACAATATCTTTTCACAGGACTCTGTGTATGTATGCTGTAATGTTCTGCACTGCAAGAGAACATCACCTCGTTCCTCCCACCAGACTCCCATGCAATAGCAAAATAAACCACTCTATGCTCAGCTTCGCAGAAGCAAACAGAAGAGAGCTTAAGAACTAGTTCATCCTCCCTTGACCACTGCAGGTTTGATCCTTACAAAGTGTCTAGTGCATGTCCATCTAGTAGATTTATTGTGTGTAGTAACGTATCACCCTGTTCCTCTCCCCACCTTGATCTGGTCCCTATTCCCAGGGTACTTGGGCCACCCCACAGGTCCCCGTACCCATCCCCCATCCCTATAGTAGTTACCCCCTCTCCACCCAGGGGAGCCAGGCCAGCCCACCCTGGGTCCCTGTAGTAGTCCCCCAGTACCTGCAGTAAGTCTCTCCTCCCACGGCCCCTGTGCCCCCCACACCAGTAGCTGGGCTGCCCCTCCATCAATGTGCCCAAGCCACCGGCCCCTGCAGGAGCTGTCCCCCATCCTTGCAACAGCCACCACATCTCTCCAGTCTCTGTACCCCCAAGGAAGCCCCCCCAGGCCACCAGCCTCCCCATCCCTGTATTAGCCAGGCCAGCCCGGCCAACCCCAAGTGCCTGTAGTAGCTGGGCCACCCCCCGGTCTCCATATACCCCCACAGGACAGCCCTCCATTACCTGTAGTACCCAGGCCCCTCCCAGATACACCCCGATCTCTGTAGTAGCTGCCCCCCCAATAGGCCTCCCAGCCCTACAATAGCTGCCCCCCAGGGGTAGCTCCCCAGTGCCTGTAGTAGCCCGACCCCCAGGTAGCCCCCCACACCTATAGGGGTTGGGCCCCCCGGTCCCTGCAGTAGCCCGACCCCCAGGTAGCCCCCCACACCTATAGCAGTTGGGCCCCCCCGGTCCCTGCAGTAGCCCGACCCCCAGGTAGCCCCCCACACCTATAGCAGTTGGACCCCCGGCCCCCCAGTCCCTGCAGTAGCCCGACCCCCAGGTAGCCCCCCACACCTATAGCGGTTGGACCCCCCCGTCCCTGCAGTAGCCAGCCCCCCAGGTAGCCCCCCATACCTATAGCGGTTGGACCCCCCGGCCCCTGCAGTAGCCAGCCCCCCAGGTAGCCCCCACACCTATAGCGGTCGGACCCCCCGGGCCCTGCAGTACCCAGCCCCCCAGGTAGCCCCCCCCCCTATAGCGGTTGGACCCCCGGCCCCCCGGTCCCTGCAGTAGCCCGACCCCCAGGTAGCCCCCCACACCTATAGCGGTTGGACCCCCCGGTCCCTGCAGTAGCCAGCCCCCCAGGTAGCCCCCCACACCTATAGCGGTTGGACCCCCCGGCCCCTGCAGTAGCCCGACCCCCAGGTAGCCCCCCACACCTATAGCAGCTGGACCCCCCGGCCCCTGCAGTAGCCCGACCCCCAGGTAGCCCCCCACACCTATAGCGGCTGGGCCCCCGGTACCTGTAGTAGCTGAGCAGCCCGTTGCTGAGCACGAACCAGCGGCGCTGGTAGCCCTTCAGGTAGTTGGTCCATTTGAAGAGCCAGCCCTTGTAGGTGTCGGAGCCGGGCCCGGCGGGGGCGGGCGGGACCCCCAGCCCGGCCCCGCCGCCCCTGCCCGCCTGGCCCGGCTCGCTGCCCCCGCTCATGGCTGGCCCGGCGGGGCGGCCGGGGCCCGGCGGGTTCTTGCAGGCCAGGCACGGGACGGCGCTGAGGATGGAGACCAGCCCGCGGGTGCTGCCGCTGCACAGCCCGGCCGCCGCCTTCCCCATAGACCCGGCCCCGCGCGGCGCCCTCCGCTCCGCTCCGCTCCGCTCCGCCCGGCCGCCGGGGGCACCGGCGAGGGCAGGGGGCGGGGCGCCGCGCTCACGTGACCGGGCAGCCGCGGCCCCGCCCCCAGCGTGTGCTGATAGAGGGCGGGGCCTAGAGAGAGCAGGGCGGGGCTAGGACACAACACACGAGGGCTGGGGGCTGCTCTGGGCAGGGGCGCGGATAGGGTGGGGCGGGGCCATGACTCGGGGGCGGGGCTCCTCAAGGGAGAGGGGGCGGGGCCTGTCTGAAGCAGAGCTGGGGTGAGGGTGTGCCTCCCTCGGGGCCTCAGTGCCTGGCCCAGACTGACCCCAGGGCACCTGCTCACCTGCCCTCTGTCCCTGGGCTGCTCACCCGTGGGTCGTGCCTCCCTGGCCAGCCACCCCCTCCCCGAGGCTGGGCCGTGCCCGACCCACATGCTCCCCGAGGGACAGGGCCGGCTTTAGGCCAATTCCCCCAATCAGGCCCGCGCCCAGTGAGAATCCCTTCCCTGGCTAGAGGCGCCGTTTTAATTTCTACTCACCTGGCGGCGCTCCGGGTCTTCAGCGGCACTTCGGCGGCGGGTCCTTCGCTTGCTCTGGGTCTTCCGCGGCGGGTCCTTCAGTGCCACCAAAGACCTGGAGCGAGTGAAGGACCCGCCACCGAAGTGCCACTGAAGACTCGGAGCACCGCCCGGTGAGTACAAGCCCCACGTGGTTTTTTTACATGTTTGTTTTTGTTTTTTAGTCATCCCTGCCAGGGCCCCGTCAAAACTGTTTGACTTGGGCCCCGCACTTCCTAAAGCCGGCCCTGCAGGGGCGGCCACCTACCCACTAGGGTTGCCGGTTTTCTGACGGCAGAAAACCAAACACCCTTGCCTTGCCCCTGCCCCACAGCCTCACCCTTGCCCCGCCCCTTCTCTGAGGTCCCACCCCCCCTCACTCCATCCCCTCTCCCTCCATCACTTGCTGTCCCCCACCTTTGCTCACTCATTTTCACTGGGCTGGGGAGGGGGTGAGGGCTCCGTCTCGGGGTAAGGGCTCCAAGGTGGGGCCAGTGATAAGGGGTTGGGGATGTATGCAGGGGCTCCAGGCTGAGGGATGGGGCTGAGGGGTTCAGAGTGTGGGCAGGAGCTCCCAGCTGGGGCTCTGGTCTGGGGTTGCAGGCTCTGGGGTGGGGCCGGAAATGAAGGGTTCAGGGTACAGGAGGAGACTCTGGGAGCGGGCTGGTCAGGGCTCTGGCTGGGGGTGTGGACTCTTGGGTGGGGCCATGGATGAGGGTTTTGGGGTGCAGGAGGGGACTCCGGCCTGGGGCAGGGAGTTGGGTTGCGGAAGGGAGTGAGGGCTCCGGCTGGGGGTGCAGACTCTGGGGTGGGGTGAGGGATGAGGGTTTTGGGGTACAGGAGGGGACTCCAGGCTGAGGTAGGGGATTGTTGTGTGGGCTCCGGGAAGGGCTGCTGGGTTCACAATGCAGGAGAGGGCTCCGGGCTGGGGCCGAGGGGGTTGGAGTGTAGGAGGGGGCTCAGGGCAGGGTCAGAGGGTTGGGGTGCGGCAGGGGGTGCAGGGTGCAGGCTCTGGGAGGGAGTTTGGGTGCAGGAGGGGGCTCAGGGCAGGGTTGGGGGTGTGGAAGGGGATGAGGACTCAGGGCAGCACTTACCTCAGGTGGCTCCCAGAAGTGGTGACATGTCCCTCTGGCTCTTAGGCAGAGGGGCCAGGGTGTTCTGGGCATGCTGCCCCCATCTGCAGGTTCTGCCCCCACAGCTCCCATTGGCTGCGATTCCTGGCCAATGGGAGCTGTGGAGCTGGCACTCAGGGTGGGGGCAGCATGCTGAGACCCCTGGCCGCTCCTGTGCCTAGGAGCCAGAAGGACATGCCTGCTGCTTCCAGGAGCTGCGTGTAGCCAGCCACTGCGGCCAACTGGACTTTTAGCAGCTGACCGGAGTTGCCAGAGCCCCTTTTCGACCAGGCATTCTCTACTGCCTGTCAATCCTACTGCCCACCCAGCCCTGCTGCCCGTGGGGCCTGCGCCATACAAGGCCTGCCGAAGGTCTGACCTTGCCGTGCTGGATGGTGATCCATCCCTCTTCAGATAGCCCTCTCTCAGGGTGGACCTGTACGAGTGTCTGCCTGTGTCTATACCCCCATCCCTTCTCCTGGCACCCACCAGTAGGCTCTGGCTGCATTAGAAAAATGTGCCCTGGTGTAACTACATCAGTGTCCATCTAACCTGGTGCCCTGACCTAGACCTGCTGCCTCAGGGAAGGGGCAGGAAAACCTGTAGTGAAAAGTTATATCACCCAGTAGTGCTAGCTCCACACAATCAGAAACCATGAATGAGACTTCAAAAAAATAATAACATTGGCTTAAACGTCAGATAATTTAAAAAAAAAATCAATATGGGGTTCTGGTTCTTTGCCTTCTAGGTTTTGGACATTTAGGGTGCACTGAGATCATTTTTTCATGCAACCACAAGGTCTAGAAATTGACTCCTGTTTTAAAATGAAAGCTGAGACTCTTCTGGCTTCTGAGGCATTAGGGTTCATGTGTCAAGCCTTAATCTGCAGCTAGGAGGGCTGGAAACTTACATACCCATACCTAGAGTCTCATGTAACATGTGACTCCAGGAGCTGGGGCTTTAAGAAACACATAAATGGACAACGATTAAATTACAAGAGTTGTCAACACTGAGTGTTTACAATAACTTGGTGCTTAACACCCACCATCTTTAATAATATGCCCCAGCTTCACAGTGTAGAATGCAGCCTCTCATTTTTCCACCTTTGTTTCCCTCGCTTTATATTTTTTCTTTAAAATAAAAAACATTAAAAATATGGCAAGAAAATGCACATACAATTTTTTTTCCAGTAATATCTAAGCAAGGCTGGTACTATACACATCTCATATTGGGGGGAGGGATAGTTCAGTGGTTTGAGCATTGGCTTGCTAAATCCCTAGTTGTGAGTTCAATCCTTGCAGAGGCCATTTAGGGAACTGGGGTAAAATTCTGTCTGGGGATTAGTCCTGCTTTGAGCAGAAGATTAGACTACATGACCTCCTGAGGTCCCTTCCAACCCTAATATTCTATGATAACATCAGATGGTGATAGAGCCCTCTATAGGGAGTGTGGCTTATCACTCCCCATTTCCTTTCAAAACTTGTCCAAGTTCAGGGTTGCTACAACTTACTGTATTATATTTACCATGGTCAGTCTGAGCCAGGCAGTCCATTACAGTCCTGATGGATTTACCCTACTATTGATCCTTTAGCTAGCGCTTAAGGTCATTTTCCATGACACACACATCCATACCACTTGAGCACCTACAACAGATTAATTTATCCTCACATGCTTTTGTGAGTCAGGAAAGTATTATTATCCCATATAAGAGATGGAAAAACAGAGACATAGAGGGATTTTTTTAAGGCCCAGGTTTTGAAAGGTATTTAGGCACCTAAAGATGCTGACAAATGTCTAGTGGGATTTTCAAAATTGCCTAAGCGCCTAGCCCCTATTGAACTCACCTGCCAAGTTTTCCCAAGCTACTGGTGGACTCATAACTCCTATCTGAAGCCACCATTCCCAGTAGTAAAGGGAGATGGAAGGGTTGACGTTTTGGTCAGTAGTTAAAAAACAAAACAAACAAACAAAAACACCATGGGGGCTTGTAACAGCAGCCACTGGAGTTAGCAGAAACCTACCCCGGCCATGTGATGGGGAAGCTTTGGTTCCCTGACCCAGCTGAGGTCATAGGACTGAGGCCACGAAATACCCATCAGTCTCAGAGCTGTACTCCAGGCCTGCCTTTCAGAAGTGCTGAGCACACACAACTCCAAATGAAACCAGTGGGAAGGCACCAGTGCTCAGCCTTGGAAAATTAGGCTTGTGGGCCTTTTTCCAGTCTCTAGGGCTGCTATGCACATTTAGATAATCCAGATAAATGCACTTACTAATGTATGTGAGGAAGCTCATCAGTACCAGCACCCTGCACCGCGGCACTGCACTGAATCTGCAGTGTGACACAGAGCCCTTCTCTTGTCCCTCTGGCTCCTGGTCTGTGAGAGACTCACCGCTCATGTGGCTGGGGCGATTTTCCTGCATGTCATGGAGAGCCACAGCCGACATACCAGCACAGCCCTTCCTTCTCAGCCCCATCCATAGCTGGTGAGACACCCTTGGGAGAGACGGGAAAGGAAACCACCTCTCCCTGCACTTTGCCACGTGTGGCTGCCCCAGGGTGTAGGAGCTTTGTAATACAAGCCAGAAAAGGAGGAAAGAGGAGCCAAATACTCAGGTCTGTCTTGTGGAGCTAAGGTGGGAGGAGATAAATGTAGAGGCAATGTGGCCTAGTGGATAGGACACTGGACTGGGACTCAGGAGACCTGGTTTCAACTGCCAGCTCTGCTACTTCTTTGCGGGGTGACCGTGGGCAAGTCACAGCCCACTCTGTGCCTCAGTTTCCCCATCTGTAAAATAGGGATACAGACCTCCTTTGTAAAGTGATTTGAGATCTATGGATGAAAAATGCTATGTAAGAGGTAGCTATTGTTATTACTAACCAAGGTTGATGGGGCGGAGGAGAATGGCAGAACTACAAACACCAAATCGGACTGGACTGCACACTGTGGAGCAGGCAGCCGGTATATTCCATCATCTTTTGTCCCAGGCTACAAACAGAGAGGGTCACAGCCTACCATTCTTTCTCTGCCCCTCCCCTGCCTTCCATGGGAGCCTTCCCTGGATGAAGGCTATAAGATTTAGTGCTAACAATAACCCCCTTGCACACGCACAGCCACCCCATGAAGTGGATGTTATCACCCCCATTTTACAGCTGGGGACACTGAAGCACAGAGAATTGATGTGACTTGCTGAAGTTCACACCATGAGACAGAGCAGGGAACAGAACCCTGTAATCCTGATTCCTCGTGCTGTATACAAGCCACTCAGCTGACAGACATTAACCCCCAGAGTCTACAAAGGATTGAAGGCTGGGCCATATATCTTCGGAAACAAATTCCCTTGGACATAGAACCCAGATGTCATAGTAATGAGCCCATTGTTAATGTACTCCATCCTCAAACAGAACCTCCACTAGCACACTAAGGGTTTAATTCTCCTGCAACAGGAAAAAGCTTTAACATAATGAAGTTAAGCAAGCAACAGTGGAAAACAGAATTTGCAGAACAAACGGCTTGTTTACATAGGAAAGTTTTACCATTTATATGTGTAACTCTTCTGCCAGGAGGAGCTGGCAGCAACCAATACCTAGAGGTTCCTTTTCAACAATACAACCCAGGACCAGCTCAAGCCCCCACCCAGCAACCAAGGAAAATTACACACCACCCCTGGGCACCTCTGGGAGGCAATACTTCCCCACTCGCAAGCAGAGTCTGAGTGTAGAAAAGAAACTTTTAATGAAAGGAAGGAAGTCACCTGACACTAATTAGGGAAATGCCACAAGCAAGATTCATAAACATAAAACTGTGAGCAGGACACCCACCCCAGAGTGCCTGGGGCAGAGCCTTCTGCCTCATGTGCTTGAGTTCTGCAACCAACAGTTCCTTTTCTGTGCCCCTCTCTGCTTCCTCACCATACCCCACTCACAGTGGTTGTCCTTGGTCAGTGAGGACCCAGGGTTCAGAGGTGCATCTGTGTGAGTTCACCTCCCACCCAGGGAAGAAGGCACCTTGCTGGCTCTGCCATCTAAGTGCTTACTCTGGCTGGTCACTCACCCCACTTGTTCCACTCCACTCACTCACCTGCCTTTCTGCTGGGACCTCTGCAGGTCAGTCTCCTGAGGTTTCACCCAGCTCTCAGTGATTTTCAGCTCTGGGGTTGGGCAGAGAGCTGTCCCACCACAAGTGATTGTCGGCTCTTTTGAGCACTTAAAAAACCCAAAGGCTCCTAATACAGCTTATTTAGCTCTACCTTTGAAAAGTGGGGAGGAACTGGTTAAACCAGACTGGGGATCCTTAAGGAGAGTCCATGCCTCCTGGCTGGAATACCTGTCCCCACCCCTCTTACTGTCACAGGCCTCTGGCATTTGAGCCCCTGGCTTACTGAGGTCCTTTCAGCTGAGGGTCACCCCCTCATTTGGGACAGGTTAAGCACAGTTCTGCTCCCCTTTACTCATACAATAAATACAACAACATTGATAACAACATTTCACTAGCCCTGCATTCAGTACTAAAGTGATTTGTAACCCAGCCCCAGCCAAAGCTGATCACTTTGATCAACACAGCTCTATCTGCTGGGTATCTAGGCAGCGTAGGTGTGTTCAGTTTGCCCCTGAAGTCTCTCCCCTCCCAGGTAGCTGTCAGGGGAGAACTCGTTCAGACTCTGCTTATACACAGCTATAGTTATACTGGGATCTCACATGCTCACCATGTGGACACTTAGTCTGGTGCAAAAGTGGCTTTTTGGGGGGGTTTATCATAAATCTCTTCCCAAGCATATTAGGGGACTGGAGAGCCCCATAAAGGCCACACCCTGAGATGCTCCTGTGTCCTCGGGGTGAGGCACGTTTACCCTTTCTTGTTTTTAATCTTTATCTTTTTAGTATGTGTTTCACATCTTCTAGCAGTAGGGGGAGCCACATGCATAGCTTAGAGCAGAGGTTCTCAAACTGGGGGGGCAGGTCACCCTGGGAGGCATGGGATGTATTCCCGGGGGGCATAAGAAGCGTTAGGGGAAAAAAACATATGCACATATTTCAGCCACAACATTGAATAACTAGCAAAGCTGATTCCTCCAGCCATATCAGGTCCTCAGCTGATGCTGTGCATTTTGACAGAGTTCCGTGAAGCTTGCAAAGCATTATATAGTGTCGTTGCCATCTGTATATTAATCCATTTGCTGGGACATGGTGAGCACATTTCATTGTAAGCTTCGACCACACTCACAGTTTTGCTTTTGCTCCTATTACAGTGGATCATTGGCTCCGTTTGAATCCATGCCTTACTGGTTTTAATATTTAGTGAGAATTGCATGTTGATTTTTTTTTATTGGTATAATTGTGAGGTGTGGGGGGGGGCGTAAACAACTACAGACACAAAGAAGGGGAGCGCGATCAAATACAGTAAAACCTCAAAGTAACGAACACTAGAGTTACGAAATGAGCCGGTTAACCACACACCTGAGTGATGAACCAGAAGTAAGCAATCAGGCAGCGGCAGAGACCAAAAAAAACCCCAAACCAAAACAAAAAAAACCCCCAGTACTGTGTGAAGCAAGAACTATTACAAAATAAAGGGAAAGTTTAAAAAACGATTTGACAGAGTAAGCATAGGCGTGTGCGTGGGGGGTTGCGGGTGCGCCCAGGCACACCCTAATGCAGGGGTGGGCAAACTGCGGCCCAGATCCGGCCCTTCAGGGCTTTGGATCCGGCCCTCGGGACTTGCCCCCCGTGGTGCCACGCGCTGCTCTCAGAAGTGGCCAGCACCACGTCCCTGGGGGCCTCAGGGAAGGGGGAGGGGCAGAGGGCTATGTGCGTTGCTCCGGGGACTGCCCCCCTCAGCTCCCATTGGCTGGGAACGGGGAACTGCAGCCAATGGGAGCTTTGGGGGAGGTACCTAGAGGCGTGGCAAGGTGTGACGGAGCGATTCTGGTGGGACCCAACTGAGAGTGCCAAATCAGGACCAATTGCTTAAACTGGGCAGTCACAGCCCTAGGCTGGGGTTTTTCCATCTCTAAGGCAAACCAAACCAGCCAGACAAAAAGGACTTTGGTCTCACCCCACTGACTAACCACAAGTCACACAAGCAATTTCCTTAGACACTCCAGTCTCCCAGCATCACCACCAGTGCACTCGTCCTGGGGATGAATGGTTATGAAAACCAACACCCCAATAAAAGAAAAAGGTTCTCTCGATCCCAAAGGACCAAGCCCCAGACCCAGGTCAATATACACATTAGATCTTACCCACAAATCACGCTGTTGCCAATCCTTTAGAATCTAAAATCTAAAGGTTTATTTACAAAGGGAAAAAGGTAGAGATGCGAGGTAGAATTGGTTAAATGGAATCAATTACATACAGTAATGGCAAAGTTCTTAGTTCAGGCTTGCAGCAGTGATGGAGTAAACTGCAGGTTCAAATTAAGTCTCTGGAATACATCCCCCACTGGGATGGGTCATTCAGTCCCTTGTGTAGAGCTTCAGTTTGTAGCAAAGTCCCTCCAGAGAGAGATGGAGATGATGCATCAGCCTTATATAGACTTTTCCAGGTGTAAGAATCTCTTTGTTCTTACTGTGGAAAATCACAGCAAAATGGAGTCTGCAGTCACATGGACAAGTCTCTGCATACCTTGCTGAGTCACAAGGCGTGTCTGCCTTCTCTCCATGGGTCAATTGTGTAGCTGATGGTCCTTAATGGGCCATCAAACAGGCTAGGGAGAGCTAACACCAGCTTGTCTGGGAGGCTTCCCCCAGAAGCACAGCACAAACTTGAAATACAGACAGCACAGAGCCAACATTCATAACTTCAACTAAAAATGATAGACATACAGACAGCATAATTATAACCAGCAACCCATAACCTGGTCTTAGACACCTTAGATGACCCCCTTTATCTAAGATTTGGTGCCACTGCAGGACCTTGGTTGCAACCCATGTTCTATATGGTCCCAATTTATATCAATAACGTCACACAAGGGCAGCACACGGAGCCCTGTGCCCCCTCCCGCCAGGGGCTGTGCAGGGCCGTGGTGAGCGGTGCAGTGTGGGGCCAGGGCAGGCAGCCAGGGAGCGCACCACTGCCACCATGAGCCACTTTAGGTAAGTGACACTGGGCTGGAGCCCGAACACCTCCAGCACCCCACTCCCCAACTCTGTGCCCTGAGCCCCCGTCACACCCCTCCTGCACCCCAACTCCCTGTCCTGAGCCCCCAGCTGCACCCCTCTTGCACCCCAACTCCCTGCCCTGAGCCCCCATCACAACCCTCCTGCACCCCAACTCCCTGTCCTGAGCCCCCAGCTGCACCCCTCCTGCACCCCAACTCCCTGCCCTGAGCCCCCATCACAACCCTCCTGCACCCCAACTCCCTGTCCTGAGCCCCCAGCTGCACCCCTCTTGCACCCCAACTCCCTGCCCTGAGCCCCCATCACAACCCTCCTGCACCCCAACTCCCTGTCCTGAGCCCCCAGCTGCACCCCTCCTGCACCCCAACTCCCTGTCCTGAGCCCCCTGCCTCCACTCTGCACCCCTCCTGCACACCAACTCCCTGCCCTGAGCCCCCATCACAACCCTCCTGCACCCCAACTCCCTGCCCTAAGCTCCCTGCCTCCACTCTGCACCCCTCCTGCACTCCAACTCCCTGCCCTAAGCCCCCTGCCTGCACCTCGCACCCCAACCCCCTGCCCTGAGTCGCCTGCCTGCACCCCGCACCCCTCCTGCACTCCAACCCCCTGCCCTGAGCCCCCTGCTGCACCCTGTACCCCATGCACCCCAACTCCCTGCAATAAGCTCCCTGCCTGCACTCTGCACCCCTCCTGCATCCCAACCCCCTGCCCTGAGCCCCCTCATACACTCCACATCCCTCCTCTGCCCCAATCCCTTTCCCTGAGCCCATTCCTGCACACTGCACCCCCTCCCACACACTGCACCCCCTCCCACACACCGCACTCCCTCCCACACACCGCACTCCCTCCCGCACCCCAACCCCCTGCCCCGGCCCTGCATACAATTTCCCCACTCCGATGTGGCCCTCAGCCCAAAAAGTTTGCCCTCCCCTTCCCTAATGTCTCAAAAAAAAGTAGCCTTGTGTTTTAATTTAATCGCACAATACACTCTTTTTGTTTTAAAGTATGGATTGTTGTATTATGCAATAAGCGCTGAATTGCGTAATATAGATGTTGTAGAAATGTATAGAAAGCCCTTGTTCGCTCACAGCATGCGTCCCCACTACTGCAGCGCCGCATTACCATTGGGTCTCCCCTCCCCTTCCGACTACTATTCTAGAAAATTCTTTGACCTATATAAGCGGCCACATCAGGCGTGCCCAGCGCAATGTCTACAGTGTTTGCAATCTTTGTCGCTTGTACTCTACTGAAATAGCAGAACAAGCCCGTGGCTTTACGTGTTAATTCAATCATATGATGCCCCCTTTTAACTTTAAAATATGGATCGGTTCGTTGTTAAGATAAGAAAAGGAGCAGACAAACAATTATAATGAATGTGCTGATAGTAGTGCAAATACCTCGGAGTCCTCGGTTAAGAACTGTGTCTCTTTTTTTAAAAGTAAAGTTTAGTTGTTAATTTAAAAAAAAATTAAGTTTAGTTAAGTTTTAGTTTCTTTAGTTTGTTTGATGAATAAAAATAATGTCCTTTATGATTGAGTATTCAATAAATGTTCGCCTTTAAAAATAAATAAATACATAAAATTCCCTGGGTGCACACCCTAATGAAATGTGCTGCGCATGCCTATGAAAGTAAGGAAACTGTTTTTGTGCTCATTTCATTTAAATTAAGATGGTTAAAGAAGTATTTTTCTTCTGTACAGTAAAGTTTCAAAGCTGTATCAAGTCAATGTTCAGTTGTAAACTTTTGAAAGGCCTGTTCAGAGTTGCGAACATTTCAGAGTTATGAACATCCTCCATTCTCGAGGGGTTTGTAACTCTGAGGTTCTACTGTAAGTTTGAGAACCACTGGCCTAAAGTACATATAAGTGTGTGGTGTCTGGCATGCAGTGCAGTGGTGACAGACTCTAGACAGAGAAACAGATTCATCTGACCACAGCTTGTATGCCACACCGGACCATCCAGCCAGGAGTGAGATTTTACTTACTTGCTGTCATTGTAGCCTAAGAGCGTATATTTAGATCCTATTGTAGTTTTCAATAAATCATTAAAACCACTTAGGTCTGGTCTACACTGGGGGGGGGTGTCGAACTAAGGTACCCAACTTCAGCTACGTGAATAGCATAGCTGAAGTCGAAGTACCTTTGTTCGAATTACTTACCCGTCCTCATGGCGCGGGATCGACGTCCGCGGCTCCCCCGTCGACTCCGCCACCGCCGTTTGCAATGGTGGAGTTCCGGAGTCGACGGGAGCGCGTTTGGAGTTCGATATATCGCGTCTAGATGAGACGCGATATATCGAACTCCGAGAAGTTGATTGGTACCCGTCGATCCGGGCGGGTAGTATGGACGTACCCCTAGTCTCTCTCGAACTTGACTGAATTGTCCTGGGGGAAGGGCAGTTTGTAACAACTGGAAATGCTTGGGAGGAGTTGAATGCAGATTCCCACTTCCAGACCAAACCTTTGAAGCTACATCCTGAGGAGAAATGATTACCTGTTCTTAGGGCCCCAAGATCGAAGGCCCAAACTGTATAGTGATGGTTCTTGGGGTACCCAGGACTGTGTGCCACCTTGTTACCCCCCTGCCTTCAGTGAGAGAGATACTTGCTTGTGCTTAGCTGGGTGTCAGCTCCCTGATACCTCCAGCATGTCAGCCACCCGAGCCATCTCCTGTGGCCTAGGCCATGCAGGTTAACAGTCGGTCTCCCCCGGCCCCCGAGTCCCTTTGAAGTTTTCCCTTGTAGTGTCCAGCCCCTTCTCCATTGAATACTCACAGAAATACCAGCTGCTGTCCCCAAGGCAGTGAACACACCAATTTGTCTGATTTGTATGTCTACACTACGGGATTATTCCAATTTTACAGAAACAGATTTTTGGAAACAGATTGTATAAAGGCGAGTGCACGCGGACACACTAAGTACATTAATTCGGTGGTGTGCGTCCATGTACCGAGGCTAGCGTCGATTTCCGGAGCGTTGCACTGTGGGTAGCTATCCCATAGCTATCCCATAGTTCCCGCAGTCTCCTCTGCCCATTGGAATTCTAGGTTGAGATCCCAATGCATCATGGGGCAAAAACAGTGTCGCGGGTGATTCTGGGTAAAAGTCGTCACTCAATCCTTCCTCCGTGAAAGCAACGGCAGACAATCATTTTGCGCCCTTTTCTCTGGATTGCCTGGGCAGACGCCATAGCACGGCAGCCATGGAGCCCGTTCAGCCTTTTTTCAATGTCACCGTATGTCTAGTGGATGCTGCTGACAGACGCGGTACTGCAGTGCTACACAGCAGCATCCCCTTGCCTTTTGCAAGTTAGCAAAGATGGTTACCAGCCCTACTGTATTGTCTGCTGCCTTGCAAGTTGACAATGATGGTTACCAGTCATTCTGTACCGTCTGCTGCTGTCATGGGTGCTCCTGGCCGGCCTCGGTGAGGTCGGCTGGGGGCACGTGGACAAAAATGGGAATGACTTCCCAGGTCATTCTCTTCTTTAAGTTTTGTCTAAACGGAGTCAGTCCTGCCTAGAATATCAGGCACGCCTACTAAAGAACCAGAGAGGCAAACGGCCGCTCTGGGTCAGAGCCCCAGAGATCCCACAGAAATGATGAGCTGCATGCCATTCTAGGGGGTGCCCCTGCAACAACGCCACCCATTGCTTCCCTCCTCCCCCACCCCTCCTGGGCTACCATGGCAGTTATCCCCCCATTTGTGTGATGAAGTAATAAAGAATGCATGAATAAGAAACAACACAGACTTTATTGCCGCTGCTATGATATTCCAGGCAGGAGTGAATCTCCAGGAGACAAAACTTAAAGAAGAGACTGACCGGGAGTCATTCCCATTTTTGCCCAGGCGCCCCCGGCCAACCTCACCGAGGCCAGCCAGGAGCACTCACGGGATGACAATGACGGCTGTCAATCATACTGTACCGTCTGCCGTCCGCAAGGGAAGTGAAGGGGATGCTGCTGTGTAGTGCTGCAGCACTGCATCTGCCAGCAGCATACAGTAGACATATGGTGACATTGAAAGAAAGGTGAGAAACAATTTTTTTCCCTTTGGTTTCACAGATAGGGGGTAGGGGGTGGGGGGTGGGCTGATGACATATACCCTGAACCACCCGCGACAATGTTTTTGACCCTTCAGGCTTTGGGAGCTCAGCCAAGAATTCAAATGGTTTTCGGAGAGTGCGGGAACTGTGGGATAGCTACAGTCGTCAGTAGCCCCTCCCTCTGTGAGCATCCATTTGAGTCTTTGGCTTTCTGGTACGCTTGTCTCAGCTCCTTAAGTTTCAGCACTGTGTTGAGTCCCTGTTGTGGCCTCTGTCGATCATAGCCTTGGAGATTTTTTCAAATGTTTTGGCATTTCATCTATTGGAACGGAGTTCTGATAGAACAGATTCATCTCCCCATACAGAGATCAGATTCGGTATCTCCCGTACGGTCCACGCTGGAGCTATTTTTTGATTCTGGGACTGCATTGTCACTTGTGCTGATCGGCGCTCCACGCTGGGCAAACAGGAAATTAAATTCAAAAGTTCACGGGCTTTTTCTGTCTACCTGGCCAGTGCATCCGAGTTCAGATTGCTGTCCAGAGCGGTCACAATGGTGCACTGTGGGATAGCTCCCGGAGGCCAATACCATTGAATTGAGGCCACACTAACCCTAATCCGAAATGGCAATACCAATTTCAGCGCTATTCCCCTCGTCGGGGAGGAGTACAGATATCGATATTACGAGCCCTTTATATCGAAATAAAGGGCTTCGTTGTGTGGACAGGTGCAGCGTTAATTCGGTTTAACGCTACTAAATTCGAAATAAACTCGTAGTGTACACCAGGCCTCAGTATCAGCTTCTTGCTCAATACCACTGCACTGAGATATACTGACAGTGAAAACAAGTGGAAGTTTATTATCAAAGATTCACGCGACAGTGAGTAAGGATGCTGGAAGTAAAAGATTAATAAAACCATAACAGTGTTGTAGTCGTGTTGGTCCCAGGGAATTAGAGAGATAAGGTGGGTGAGGTAATATCTTTTATTGGACCAACTTCTCTTGGTAAGAGAGACGAGCTTTGCCCCTGGTTGAGAACCACTGCCCTACAGCATTTCACACACAGCTGGCTGAGGTCCCATTTTCATGAATGTAAATACACTGCCTGTTTACTTCTTAGGTGCAGCTCTCTCCTCCACAGATATAGTCCAGCGTATCTCAAGATAAGGTTCACTACCCTCACTGTGTGCTTTTCCTTGGTGACTTCATATTTCTCTGTTGACTTCGTCTCTAAATGTGCCACCATTGTGTTGGCTTTTAATGTTTAATTTCCATGCTGACAGAGACAGGCAAATAAACATCTTTTGTCTGTCTCTCCACCTTATTGTGATAGAGACTCGAAGACCATATTTTCAGCATACATATATAACGCATGCGTCCGACGAAGTGGGTATTCACCCACGAACGCTCATGCTCCAATACATCTGTTAGTCTATAAGGTGACACAGAACTCTTTATAGCTCCTTACATCATAGCCAGACATACATTTCACAACTATATTAATGATCAGTGTGACCCTGGCTTTCATTCAAGACCCCATCTGACAGTCCTAGGTGAACCAGAATATGGAGATCAGGATATCCTTGTAACCCCCTTGCCAACTGGCACTGAGGGGTTCATGGGTCACATATCTAAAGCAGTGATTCCAATTAATGGGGTGAGGGGGAGCTTGTTCTGAGCAAATGGTAGTGATCAATGGTTCCATGTCTAGTTGGCAGCCGGCATCAAGTGGAGTGCCCCAAGGGTCGGTGCTGGGGCCGGTTTTATTCAATATCTTCATTAACGATCTGGAGGATGGTGTGGACTGCACCCTTTGCAAGTTTGCAGATGACACTAAACTGGGAGGAGTGGTTGATATGCTGGAGGGTAGGGATAGGATACAGAGGGACCTAGACAAATTAGAGGATTGAGCCAAAAGAAATATGATGAGGTTCAACAAGGACAAGTGCAGAGTCCTGCACTTAGGACGGAAGAATCCCATGCACTGTTACAGACTAGGGACCGAATGACTGGGCAGCAGTTCTGCAGAAAAGGACCTAGGGGTTACGGTGGACGAAAAGCTGAATATGAGTCAACAGTGTGCCCTTGTTGCCAAGAAGGCTAATGGCATTTTGGGTTGTATAAGTAGGGGCATTTCCAGCAGATTGAGGGATGTGATCATTCCCCTCTACGCAGCACTGGTGAGGCCTCATTTGGAGTACTGTGTCCAGTTTTGGGCCCCACACTACAAGAAGGATGTGGATAAATTGGAGAGAGTCCAGCGGAGGGCAACAAAAATGATTAGGGGGCTGGAGCACATGACTTATGAGGAGAGGCTGAGGGAACTGGGATTGTTTAGTCTGCAGAAGAGAAGAGTGAGGGGGGATTTGATAGCTGCTTTCAACTACCTGAAAGGGGGTTCCAAAGAGGATGGTTCTAGACTGTTCTCAGTGGTAGAAGATGACAGAACAAGGAGTAATGGTCTCAAGTTGCAGAGGGGGAGGTTTAGGTTGGACATTAGGAAAAACTTTTTCACTAGTAGGGTGGTGAAGAACTGGAATGGGTTACCTAGGGAGGTAGTGGAATCTCCTTCCTTAGAGGTTTTTAAGGTCAGGCTTGACAAAGCCCTGGCTGGGATGATTTAGTTGGGTTTGGTCCTGCTTTGAGCAGGGGGTTGGACTAGATGACCTCCTGAGGTCCCTTCCAACCCTGAGATTCTATGATTCTATGATTCTATGAAAAGGTGTTATGAACTTGTAACCACAGAAAAATGCCTTGGTGGGGTTTGAAGAACCAGTCACCTGCCAGAGCTCTTGTTGGGGCTGGGCTGATCTCTGATAAGCTTATTGGCCTGTAGGTAGGTTCTTTTCTTGTTTTTAATTTGTTTGCTCTGTAATGCTGTCACCTTACGAATAAATGTGCTTGCTTAGAAAGAACTGGATGGTAACTGAACTGTGGGCAATGATGCTATTTATAGCCTTTGAGGAGAAGGCAAAGCTGGCCAGCAGAGGCAGTTTGACTTGCTGGAGAACTCACAGCGTAGGCCGGGCACTGTGCAGCCATGAAATACCCTGCCTAGAAGGGAAAGAGACACGGGTCTCTGCACAAGAGAGGTGCCAGCCGAGGAGCTGGCAGCCTAGAAATGGGTGCCCTAGATAGACCACGGAGGGGGATACAGATGCAGTTGCCCTGAACTGTGACAGAAATAAAATGCTGTTATATTGGCGTCAGCTGCATTAGCAATACAGGGCAATAATACGTGCTCTGAGCATTGCCTGTGAAGGGCTTTTCAGAATAACATCCCCAGGGAGTTAAGTGTATCCTGTGAGCAAGGGTAATAGTTAGATGGGCTGTGCCTGTGATTCCCCACCTCGGAACTGCATGTGCAAAGCCCATGACTGTGACAAGGAAGGGACCGGATCTGTTCCACAGAGACTGTACTGCCTACAGGAGACCCTCAATGCTCCTGGCCAACACTTCAGAACGATCAAGGGAGTGGCTTCATCCCATGGTTTATACTGATCCAATTCTATAGATTATAAAGCTAGGAGGGACCACTGTGATCACCTAGTCTGACCTCCTGTACAACACAGGCCATATGACTGCCCTGAATTAATGCCTCTTTGCACTAGAGCAGCCCTCTTAGATGAACACTCAGTCTTGATTTAAAAATTGCCAGTGAATGGAGAATCCACCACAACCCTGGTAAATTGTTCTGATCGCTAATTAACTTCAATGTTAAATTTCCAGTCTGAACATGTCTAGCTTCAACTTCCAGCCATTGTCTTGTGTTATCTCTCTCTCTGCAAGCCAAGAGCCCATTATCAAAGTTTTGTTCCCCACGTAGGTACTTACAGACTGAAGCCTGGTCTACACTAGGCGTTTAAACCGGTTTTAGGAGCGCAAAACCGATTTAACGCCACAACCGTCCACACTAGGAGGCACCATATATCGATTTTAATGGCTCTTTAAACCGGTTTCTGTACTCCTCCCTAACGAGAGGAGTAACGCTAGTATCGGTATTAAAATATCGGATTAGGGTTAGTGTGGACGCTGATCGACGGCATTGGCCTCCGGGAGCTATCCCACAGTGCACCAGTGACCGCTCTGGACAGCATTCTGAACTCGGATGCACTGGCCAGGTAGACAGGAAAAGCCCCGCGAACTTTTGAAATTCATTTCCTGCTTCCCCAGCGTGGAGATCTCATCTCATCAGCACAGGTGACCACGCACAGCTCATCAGCACAGTTAACAATGCAGTCTCCTGAGAATCGTAAAAGAGCCCCAGCATGGACTGCACGGGAGGTACTGGATCTGATCGCTATCTGGGGAGAGGATTCAGTGCTAACAGAACTGCGTTCCAAAAGACGAAATGAAAAAGTATTTGAAAGAATTTCTAAGGCTATGACGGATAAAGGCCACAGCCGGGACTCAGTGCAGTGCAGAGTGAAAGTTAAGGAGCTCAGACAAGGCTACCAGAAAACCAAAGAAGCAAACGGAAGGTCCGGGGCAGGTCGAAAAACATGCCGCTTCTATGCTGAGCTGCATGCAATTTTAGGGGGCTGCGCCACAAGTACCCCACCCCTGATCGTGGATTCCGAGGTGGGGGTTGTAATCTCTTCCATGGCTGAGGATTATGCAGACGGGGAAGATGAAGATGAAGAAGAGGAGGAAGACCTAGCAGAGAGCACACAGCGCTCCGTGAGCCCCAGCAGCCAGGAGCTTTTTATCACCCTGACGGAATTACCGTCCTCCCAGCCCTCACAAGCGGAATTACCGTCCTCCCAGCCCTCACAAGCGGAATTACCGTCCTCCCAGCCCTCACAAGCCACTATCCCAGACAATGACGCCATGGAAGGGAGCTCTGGTGAGTGTACCTTTGCAAATAGCAAACATTGTTTTTTTAACCAAGCCTTTTTTAATGATTGATTTGCCCTGAGGACTTGGGATGCATTCGCAGACAGTATAGTTACTTAGAAAAGTTTGTTAACATGTCCGGGGATTGAGAGGAAATCCTCCAGGGACATCTCGATGAAGCGCTCCTGTAGGTACTCCAGAAGCCTTTGCAGAAGGTTTCTGGGCAAGGCAGCCTTGTTCCGCCCACCGTGGTAGGACACTTTACCACGCCATGCATGTAGCAAGTAATCAGGTATCATTGCGTGGCAAAGCATAGCAGCGTATGGTCCCGGTGACTGCTGGCATTCAAGAAGCATCCGTTCTTTATCTTGTTCTGTTATCCTCAGCAAAGTGATATCGTTCAGGATAACCTGTTTAAAAATCAGGAATTTAAGTAAGGGGGGTGGCCATTTTTCTACTGGGTTCGTGGAATGCATCAGCTTAAAAAAAAACTTTCCTGGACATAGCGAAGCGGGGGGAGGGGAGGAGTGAAATGCCGATGATCTTTTCTGTGTTTGGTCACCGGCGATCTTCCCCAAGGTACCAGACACGCAGGGGGTGGGGGGTGGGAAGGGTGTTGATTAGCAGGGAGCTAGCGTGGTCTTAGCCATGCGTTGGGGGGAGGGGTAAATCACTGCAGAAGCCGAAAGACAGTGGCTTACCATGGCCGCATGCAAGCTGAATTCTGATGCCTGGACCTGTGTCTGAGAGATCTGTAACTCCAGAGCTGCAGGCACTCACTATTAAGATGAAAAATGCGACCTTGTAGGGAAATCACATGTGCTAGGTGAATACTGCTTTTCACTGTGAAAGAGTATAACCATTGTTCTGTAAAATGTATCTTTCTAAATATTTATCTCCCTCATGCAGCTGCAAATTTTTCAACCATCCCTCCTCCATCCCAAAGGCTAGCACAGATAAGGCGGAGGAAAAAGAAGACGCGAGATGAGATGTTCTCGGATATTATGGAAGTTACACGCAATGAAAGAGCTCATCTGAATGAGTGGAAGGACGTGGTTTCAAATTACAGGAAAGAGGCCAGTGAACGTGAGGACAGGAGGGATGAACGTGAGGACAGGAGGGACAACCGAGATGAGAGGTGGCGGCAGGAAGACCGGCAGGAAAATCAGCGGTGGCGGCAGGAAGATCAGCGGTGGCGGGATGCAACTCTGGGGCTGCTGCGTGATCAAACTGACATGCTCCGGCGTCTTGTGGAGCTTCAGGAACGGCAGCAGGATCACAGAGTGCCGCTGCAGCCCCTGTATAACCACCCTCATCCCTCACCATGTTCCACATCCTCCTCACCCAGACGTGTAAGAACGCGTGGGGGGAGGCTCCGTGCACCCGCCCACTCCACCCCCGTGGACTGCCCAACCAGAAGGCTGTCGTTACTGTGAATTTTTTTAATGGCCTTCTCCATCCCTCCTATCCTCCTCCCAAACCACACCCTTACTTCTCTATCTCTTTTTATAATGAATCAATAAAGAATTCATGCTTTTTAAATGAGAGTGACTTTATTTGCATAAGTAAGCTGTACTCGAAGGGGGTGGGGGAGTTGCTTACAGAGACTGAGTCAATCAAGGGGGTTGGGTGTTCATCAACAAACACAGCAGTCACACTGTACCCTGGCCATTGATGAAGCTCGTTTTCTCTGATGCGCACCGCTTCCTGGTGTGCTCTTCTAATCTCCCTGGTGTCTGGCTGCGCGTAATCAGCGGCCAGGTGATTTACCTCAGCCTCCCACCCCGCCATAAAGGTCTCCCCCTTACTCTCACAGAGATTGTGGAGAATACAGCAAGCAGTAATAACATAGGGGACATTGGTTTGGCTGAGGTCTGAGCGAGTCAGTAATGTCCGCCAGCGCGCCTTTAAACGGCCAAATGCACATTCCACCACCATTCTGCACTTGCTCAGCCTGTAATTGAACAGATCCTGACCACTGTCCAGGCTGCCTGTGTATGGCTTCATGAGCCATGGCATCAAGGGGTAGGCTGGGTCCCCCAGGATAACGACAGGCATTTCAACATCCCCAACTGTTATTTTCTGGTCTGGGAAGTAATTCCCTTGCTGCAGCCGTTTAAACAGAGTAGTGCTTCTGAAGACGCGAGCGTCATGAACCCTCCCTGGCCATCCCACGTGGATGTTTGTGAAACGTCCCTTGTGATCTACCAGTGCTTGCAGCACCACTGAAAAGTACCCCTTCCGGTTTACGTACTAGGTGCCCTGGTGCTGCGGTGCCAAGATAGGGATATGGGTTCTATCTATCGCCCCACCACAGTTAGGGAATCCCATTGCAGCAAAGCCATCCACTATGGCCTGCACGTTTCCCAGAGTCACAACCTTTCGTAGCAGCAGCTTAGTGATTGCTTTGGCTACTTGCATCACAGCAGCCCCCACAGTAGATTTTCCAACTCCAAATTGATTCCCGACTGACCGGTAGCTGTCTGGCGTTGCAAGCTTCCACAGGGCTATCGCCACTCGCTTCTCTACTGTGAGGGCTGCTCTCATCTTGGTATTATGGCGTTTCAGGGCAGGGGCAAGCAAGTCACAAAGTTCCATGAAAGTGCCCTTACGCATGCGAAAGTTTCGCAGCCACTGGGAATCGTCCCACACCTGCAACACAATGCGGTCCCACCAGTCAGTGCTTGTTTCCCGGGCCCAAAATCGGCGTTCAATGGATAGAATCTGCCCCATTACCATCAGGATCTCCAAAGCGCAGGGGCCCGCGGTTTGAGAGAATTCTGTGTCTACGTCCTCATCACTGTCATCGCCGCGCTGCCGTATCCGCCTCCTCCTCGCCTCGGATTGAAGGTCCTGGTTCACCATAGACTGCACGAGAGTGCGCGAGGTGTTTAAAACATTCACGATTGCGGTATGGAGCTGAGCAGGGTCCATGCTTGCTGTGCTATGGCGTCTGCACAGTTCACCAAGCAAAAAAAGGCGCGAAACGGTTGTCTGCTGCTCAGGGAGGGAGGGGTGAGGTTGTACCCAGAACCACACGCGACAATGATTTTTGCCCCATCAGGCACTGGGATCTCAACCCGGAAATGCCAAGGGGCGGGGGAGGCTGCGGGAACTATGGGATAGCTACGGGATAGCTACCCACAGTGCAACGCTCCAGAAATCGACGCTAGCCTCGGACCATGGACGCACACTACCGATTTAATGTGTTTAGTGTGGCCGCGCGCACTCGATTTTATAAAATCTGTTTTACAAAACCGGTTTATGCAAATTCGGAATAGTCCCGTAGTGTAGATGTACCCTGTGATCAAGTCACCCCTGAACCTTCTCTTTGTAAATCTAAACAAAGTGAACTGGAGTCTCTCCTGCAGGGGCAACACTTGGGAGTTTGTAGATGCCCATTTCGTGCCAACAAGATCAATTCAGCAGCATTGCCAACCCCAGGGGGTCAAAAACCACAGGTCAGGCCTCAAAGAAATCATGAAATTGGCTTAGAAATCATGAGATTTTCAAAAATAATAACAAATCCTGGCCTCATTTTATTTTCTTCTGGTTTCTGAGCTTTTCGGATGCACTTGGGTCACAATTTCGAGGTTTTTTTCTGCAAGCAGAAGAGCAAGGAAATTACTTTTTTTTAAAACTGAAAGCTGAGATTCTCACCTAAGGCCATGAATCCAGGAGCTGGGGTTTTAAGGAAAATATTTAGAAATTTGTGATGACGTCATGAGAGCGAGCAACACATCGGTCTAGATGAAGGTTCGGTTCTGCACTAGTAAATCTCAGGGCTGTAACATAAGAAGCTCCCACTGACCAGGGATAAAAAGTGCTCTGAGACAGGAATTGTCCCTTATTTTGTATTTGCAGAAAGTTGATCACAATGAGGCCCCGATTCTGGTTAGCGCCTCTGGCTGCCATGGTGATATAATAAATAAAACTAAATAGCCCAGGTTGTGTTCAATATTTAACCCAGGGGAGCTGCCTCTACTTCTCTCTACTCCCCCTCTTCTGTCCTCTTCACATTTCCCCTCTTCTCCCTTCTGTCTCACTTTGTAGCTCCTCACTCCTTCTCCTCTCACCTCTTCCTTTTCTTATCTCCCATGTCTCCTCCTCTCCTCCATTCTGCCCTTGTCTCTCTTCCCCACTCTTCTTCCTTTTAATATCCTCTGGCCTCTCGTCCCTGCATCCTGCATCTTTAGGATCTCCCGTTGATGGCGCGGGCAGAACTTGGCAGTAGGGGAAGGTGGGGGGCAGGAAGTAAAGCCGTTTGGCGTGTGGGGCAGAGATGAGTTTGGGGTCCTGGCATAGATGGGCAGCAGGTGTTTTAGCTGTGCAGAGCAGGCTTAGGTGACACAGTGGGTTACAATGCCAGCAGTCATTGGCAATGGGCTGTGTGCTCAGCTGGAGTGAGTCAGCGTAGCTCGCCGGACTGCAGCCAGACTGCTCACATGCTTAATGTGAGGAACGCGCTTGCTGAGTCGGAGCCCACGGCGCAGTCTCCTAAGGAGAAGCCTGTGTGCAGTGTGCAGTTCCGAGTGGTCAAACAAATGCAAACCAAACTAGACCATACAACACGCCCAAAGATCAGCTGCACAGCTTTTGTCTATGGTTTAATGAATGGAACAAATGAGTTTTCATTCTAGCTCTGACACTGACTCCTCGTGTCACTTTGGGTGATCTCCCCATACCTCAGTGTCCTCATCTGTCAAACAGTGAAACTGAGACACAAAGAGGTTAAAGTGACTTGCCCAATCCAAGAATAGAACCCAGCTCTCCTGAGTCCCAATCTATCTCCATTGATGTAATTCTCAGACTGAATCTTCTGTTTATCGCCCTGTACCCAAAGTGTGGAAGATGAGGGAATATCATTCAGTTACATCAGACAGAGGAGACAGAGAAGCAGCTGCTGTTGACACACTGGGACCTGTCATCAGCTTCTTGGAGTTCTGTCTTGCTGACAAAATTTCAATCCTCTGTTAACAGCTTGGTTCACCATGAAAGAGTTTACCCATTGTTCTCTAAAAAAATATGTCTTTTTAAGTACTTCTCTCCCTTTTTTTCCCTCCTGCAGCTGCAAATGTTTCAATGCTCCCCCAATCATTTCCGTCCCATAGGCTAGCTCAGATAAGAAGGTGAAAAAAATGCACTCGCAATGAAATGTTCTCTGAGCTCATGCAGTCCTCCCTCACTGAAAAAGCTCAGCAACATGCATGGAGGCAGACAATGTCAGAGTCCAGGAAAGCACAAAATGAACACGAGAACAGGAGGAGGGAGCAAGAGGAGAGGTGGGGGGAGCAAGATGATAGGTGGCGGCAGCGTGATGAGAGGAGGCAGGATGAAATGCTGAGGCTACTGGAAGATCAAACTGATATGTTCCAGCGTATGGTTGAGCTGCAGGAAAGGCAGCAGGAGCACAGACTGCTGCTGCAGCCCCTGTGTAACCGACCACCCCCCTCCCCAAGTACCATTGCCTCCTCACCCAGATGCCCAAGAACGCGGTGTGGGGGGCCTCCGGGCACCCAAACACTCCACCCCAGAGGACTGCCCAAGCAACAGAAGGCTGGCATTCAATAAGTTTTGAAGTGCAGTGTGGCCTTGTCCTTCCCTCCTCTCCTCCTCCTGCACCCCTCCCGGGCTACCTTGGCAGTTATCCCCCTATTTGTATGATGAATTAATAAAGAATGCACGAATTTGAAACAACAACAATGACTTTATTGCCTCTGCAAGCGGTGATCAAAGTGGGGAGGTCTCGGTTGGCTTACAAGGAATTAGAGTGAACCAAGGGGGCAGGTTTTCATCAAGGAAAAACAAACAGAACTTTCACACCATAGCCTGGCCAGTCATGAAACTGGTTTTCAAAGCTTCTCTGATGTGCAGTGCACCCTGCTGTGCTCTTCTAACCACCCTGGTGTCTGGCTGTGCATAATCAGCAGCCAGGAGATTTGCCTCAACCTCTCACCCTGCCATAAACGTCTCCCCTTTACTCTCACAGATATTGTGGAGCACAGAGCAAGCAGTAATAATAATGGGAATATTGGTTTTGCTGAGGTCTAACCGAGCCAGTAAACTACGCCAGCGCGCTTTTAAACGTGCAAATGCACATTCTACCACCATTTTGCACTTGCTCTGCCTATAGTTGAACAGCTCCTGACTACTGTCCAGGGTGCCTGTGTATGGCTTCAGGGGCCATGGCATTAAAGGGTAGGCTGGGTCTCCCAGGATAACTATAGGCATTTCAACATCCCCAACAGTTATTTTCTGGTCTGGAAAGTAAGTTCCTTCCTGCAGCTTTTGAAACAGACCAGAGTTCTTGAAGATGCCAGCGTCATGAACCCTTCCCGGCCATCCCACGTGGATGTTGGTGAAACGTCCCTTGTGATCCACCAGTTCTCGCAGCACCATTGAAAAGTACCCCTTTCAGTTTATGCACTGGCTGCCAAGGTCGTCTGGTCCCAAGATAGGGATATGGGTTCCATCTATCGCCCCACCACAGTTAGGGAATCCCATTGCAGCAAAGCCATCCACTATGACCTGAACATTTCCCAGAGTCACTACCCTTGATAGCAGCAGCTCAGTGATTGCGTTGGCTACTTGCATCACGGCAGCCCCCACAGTAGGTTTGCCCACTCCAAATTGATTCCCGACTGACCAGTAGCTGTCTGGCATTGCAGGCTTCCACAGGGCTATCGCCACTTGCTTGTGAGCTGTGAGGGCTGCTCTCATCTTGGTATTCTGGCACTTCAGGGCAGGGGAAAACAAGTCACAAAGTTTCATGAAAGTGCCCTTACGCATGCGAAAGTTTCGCAGCCACTGGGAATCATCCCAGACCTGCAACACTATGCGCTCCCACCAGTCTGTGCTTGTTTCCTGGGCCCAGAATCGGCGTTCCACAGTATGAGCCTGCCCCATTATCACTAGGATGTCCAAATTGCTGGAGCCCGTACTTTGAGAGAAGTCTGTGTCCATGTCCTCATCACTGCACTGCCGTCACCTCCTTGCCTGCTTTTGCAGGTTCTGGTTCTGCACATACTGCAGGATAATGCATGAGGTGTTTACAATGATCATAACTGCCACGGTGATCTGAGCGGGCTCCATGCTTGCTGTGGTATGGGGTCTGCAGGAGAGTAGAGTTGCAGTGGAAACGGTGGATGACGGAATAGATATTTATAGAGAGATGCCACAAGAATAGATATTTATAGAGAAAACGAGAGGACCTGAAAGGTGGATTCATGACAGCAGGAAAGCAGAGTTGCAGCGGAAGCGGGAGTCCATGACAGCCAACATGGAGAAATTCACTATTGATCGAGACAAGAGCAGGAGAGCAGTGTGGCAGCGGAAACAGTGGTTGGAAGACCAGTTTTGCAGACCTACTGTGCTGTCTGCTTCCAGGACACAACAGTGGCGGTGTCCGTTAGCTGAGCTGAGCGGGCTGCACGCTTGCCGTGGTATGGTGAGACAAGAGCAGGAGAGCAGAGTTGCAGCGGAATCATAGAATCATAGAATATCAGGGTTGGAAGGGACCTTAAGAGGTATCTAGTCCAACCCCCTGCTCAAAGCAGGACCAACCCCCAACTAAATCATCCCAGCCAGGGCTTTGTCAAGCCTGACCTTAAAAACCTCTAAGGATGGAGATTCCACCACCTCCCTAGGTAAGCCATTCCAGTGTTTCACCACCCTCCTAGTGAAAGCGGTGGATGACGACGGTAATATAGAGGACCTGCGAGGTGGATTCATGGCACCAGGTGAGCAGAGTGGCAGCGGAAGCAGGAGTCCATGACAGCCAACATGGAGAAATTCGCTATTGATTGAGACAAGAGCAGGAGAGCAGAGTGGCAGCGGAAGTGGTGGTTGGAAGACCAGTTTTGCAGACCTACTGCACTGTCTGTTGCCAGGACACAACAGTGGCGGTTTCTGTTATCTCAGCTGAGCAGGCTGCATGCTTGCCGTGGTATGGCGAGACAAGAGCAGGAGAGCAGAGTTGCAGTGGAAGCAGTGGTTGGATGGCCAGTTTTGCCAACCTATTGCATCGTCTGCTGCCAGCAGCACCAGGACACAAGAGTGGCAGTGTCCCTTAGCTGAGCTGAGTGGGCTGCATTGGGAACTCAACCCAGAATTCCAATGGATGACGGAGACTGCGGGAACTGTGGGATAGCTACCCACAGTGCACCACTCCAAAAGTTGATGCTAGCCATTGTACTCCGACGATTTAATGTGCTTAGTGGGGACACACACAATCGACTGTATATAATCGCTTCCTAAAAAAATCGACTTCTATACATTTGACTTAATTTTGTAGTGTAGACATACCTTTAGTGTCTGAGGTGTTTACTCGAGATTAATTAGTGGTCCTGGGGAAGACAGAGGATAGAGAAGTGAACATGAAGAGAAATTGCTGCCTAGAAAATGCTGCAGGAAAAGCTATCTGCCCTGAGCATTCTGTGCATCGAAAATGACAAACTCCGTAGCTTATCATTTGAGGACATCATCAATAACTTTGCTCTCCAAAAATCATGAAAGAAAATGTTTTAAAATTTCAGCGTTAAAATGAAAGTGATGTGCTGGTAAAGAGGCTATGGTGGGGACTGAGAAGCCAGGCTATGGAAGTAGGCCCCAGATGACAGGTTTGAGGACTGTCGGACAGTGAAAGGAGAGCAGACTGAGGATGCTTGGCCAGAGCCAAGGTGAGTCTTGCCCCCAATGCTCCTATTGGAAATGCCGCACCCTAGAAGGCCCCGAGTGCTCAGCACCCAGCAGCTCTTGTTCTCCCTGGAGCTGCTGCATAATGGACACTTTGGAAAGTCTGCGCCCGATTTTGCACCTGGTGGAATGTGACATGCTGCAGGCAGCTAGCACTAGCTGGAGCCTGGGAGGCTCCACACAGTGCCACAGGTGGTGCCCTAATGCCTGAGTGACAAGCCCTGCCCTGCCTGACACCTGGCTTCAGTGGAATTGCACAGGGCTGCTGGGGCAGGAGGGGACTGCCCGCCAGCCAGGTAATCACAGGGGTTTATTGTTCAAGAACCCCACCCGCTATTTGCATGTACAGTTGGAGCTGACTCAGCAGTGGATTGACCTGGTTGTTCTCTTATCAGCACAGCTGCTTGTTCCTGGACTGGGCTGAGCAGAAGAAGCAAAACTTAAAACATCCAACCTGCCTCTGAGCCAGGGAACAAAGCTGGGGCTGTGACTTGAATGGCCTCATACATCTGCCAAGGCCCACACAGCCACCCACAGGTTAATCCCTGCCACACACCTAGGAGAGAGGAACAGAGATGCATGGATCTCACAGTGTTTTACAAGAGAGGCCAGTACCATTATCCCCATTTCACAGATGAAGAAATGGAGGCAGAGAGGGGGCATGATTTGTCCAGGTTCACAAAGCAGGTTAGTGGTAGAGGTGGAAATAGATCCCAGGTCTCCCTTATCCATCCAGTGCTCAAGCCACTTATTATAATAATACCACCTCCATCTTTCCCTCAGTAGATCACAAAGCCTTTTACAAAGGTCAACCCTGTTCTACAGATGGGGAAACTGGCAGTCCCTCAGGGCAGACGGTCCCAGCCAGTCCAGCTAAACATTGGATTAGCTGCATGGGAACGAAATATCTGGGTTATGCTCTGGGGAATGGGAGAATCAAGCCTCTGACAGGTCAGGTAAAGGGCCCTTGTGGAATCTCCAGTCCCCACCAAAATGTAACAAGTGAAATCTTCCCTGGGACTGGCAGGTGTTAGCGGCGGCTCATACCCCAATTTGCAACAATCACAGCCCCTTTAATGGTCCTTCTGTGGAACAAGGTGCCCTGCAAGGTGCACTGGAGTCACTGGGGAGATAAGACGGGTTCTCTGTAGCACTTCAGTACCATGTACCCAAATGTAAATAAAGGGTTTATCCTGTAGATGGATGCCCCTGAATAGGGAAAGGGGGCTGAGCTCTTGCAGGAGTTGGAGGTCAGGGATCCCCCCATTTTATGCCTGAGTAGAAAGCAGCTGCCTTGGACACGAGCTGACGCAGTCCCTGGCGGTGGGGCAGGCCACTGGGGCCCTGAGACATTATTTGCTTGGAGCGCCTTGCATCCTCCTTGCTGGCCATGCCCTGCTAACGTGGCTCCATGCTATGAGAGAGGCTGACATGATGGTATCGTAGAATCATAGAATCTCAAGGTTGGCAGGGAGCTCAGGAGGTATCTAGTCCAACCCCCTGCTCAAAGCAGGACCAACCCCCAACTAAAGCATCCCAGCCAGGGCTTTGTCAAGCCTGACCTTAACAACCTCTAAGGCCTGGTCTACACTAGGACTTTAATTCGAATTTAGCAGCGTTAATTCGAATTAACCGTGCACCCGTCCACACCAGGAAGCCATTTAATTCGACCTAGAGGGCTCTTTAGTTCGAATTCGGTACTCCACCCCGACGAGGGGAGTAGCGCTAAATTCGACATGGCTATCTCGAATTAGGCTAGGTGTGGATGCAAATCGAACTTACTAGCTCCGGGAGCTATCCCACACTGCACCACTCTGTTGACGCTCTGGACAGCAGTCCGAGCTCAGATGTTCTGATCAGCCATACAGGAAAAGCACCGGGAAAATTTGAATTCCTTTTCCTGTCTGGCCAGTTTGAATCTCATTTCCTGTGTGGACGTCGTGGCGAGCTCAGCAGCACTGGCAGCGATGCAGAGCTCTCCAGCAGAGGAGTCCATGCAATCTCAGAGTAGAAAGAGGGCCCCAGCATGGACTGACCGGGAAGTCTTGGATCTGATTGCTGTGTGGGGCGATGAGTCTGTGCTTTCGGAGCTGCGCTCCAAAAAACGGAATGCAAAGACCTACGAGAAGGTCTCCAAAGCCATGGCACTCAGAGGATACAGCCGGGATGCAACGCAGTGCCGCGTGAAAATCAAGGACCTGAGACAAGGCTACCAAAAAATCAAAGCGGCAAACGGACACTCCGGAGCCCAGCCCCAGACATGCCGCTTCTACGAGGCACTGCATGCCATTCTCGGTGGGTCTGCCACCACTGCCCCACCAGTGACCGTGGACTCTGAGGATGGGATAGTGTAGAGGGGCAGTTTCTCGGCGATGTTCGCCGATGGGGAAGATGAGGAAGGGTTTGTGGAGGACGAGGCAGGTGACAGCGGTTACAATACTGCTTTCCCCGACTGCCAGGATCTCTTCATCACCCTCACAGAGATCCCCTACCAACCCTCCCCGGCCGTTAACCCGGACTCCGAATCAGGGGAAGGATCAGTCGGTAAGTGCTATAAACATGTAAACATTTATTTTTTAACAAAACAGGAATAAAAACTATATAAAAAGAAGGTCAATGCATATAGGGATCGAACAGAAATCCTCTTGGGACAGTTCTACGAAGCTCTCTGAGAGGTACTCGAAAAGCCTCCGCAGGAGGTTCCTGGGGAGAGGTGCCTTGTTGGGTGCTCCGTGGAAGCACACTCTTCCGCGCCAGGCCATCCTGAGGTATAATGGGAGCATCGCCTCGACCAGCATCGCAGCATAGGGCCCTGGACTGTGCAGGGATTCACGCAGCATGCGCTCTCTGTTTCTCCTGGAGACCCGCCTCAGGGTGATCTCGCTCGGCGACTGCTGCATCTAATTAGGGGAATTACTTTAATGTTACTATTGTGAATGCTTGACTTTTCCTTTGCATAACAATGACCGTCGTTTAACAGCCACGTGTTGGAGGCTGCAGAGGAAAAGCATACAGGGATCTTTCCCGGGGACAGCCGCGAGGGGCTGGAACAGGGTCAGACTTTATGCTTTCCAGATTGCCTGCAGCAGGAGGGCACTGCTATCCATTAACTGTTAAGCAGCCTAAAGTTTACGGCTTACCAGGCCTGGCTGCTACACGGATTCTGCTGTCCTGCCCCGCTTGTCCGATCTCCAGTGCAAGACCCCAGGCAATGAAAGGAATGCCGAAAATTTGAACTTGTCCTGAGAGCACATGAGATTAGGTGCCCTGTATGGTCTTGTTCACAGAAACTGAGTAGACTGTGTTCAGTGTTCGCAAACATGTATCTTTGGAAGGAAATCACTTCCTTTTTCCCATCACACAGCTGCGGCTCTTTCCCGAACTGCCCCGGCATCCCCCTCACAGAGGCTGGCGCACATTAGGCGGCGAAAGAAAAAGACTCGGGACGAGATGTTCGCTGAACTGATGGCCTGCTCCAGAGCCGAGGCGGCCCAGCAGAGCCAGTGGAGGGAGACCCTCTCTCAGCAGCAGCGCTCACACAGCGAACGGGAGGACAGGTGGCGGCAGGAAGACCAGCAGGCGACTCAAACGCTGCTTGGACTAATGAGGGAGCAAACGGACACGCTCCGGCACCTTGTGGATGTTCTGCAGGACCGCAGGCAGGAGCAGAGAGCCCCCCTGAACTGTATCTGCAACCGCCCTCCCCCGCCACAAAGTCCTGTCCCCCCCTCACCCAAAATCACAAGAAGGAGGGGCGCTAGGGGCCGTGAAAACTGTCACTCCACCCCAGCAGAGCGCTCATGTACCAAACAGCTCTCATTCCCTAAAGTATGAGAA
This sequence comes from Mauremys mutica, assembly GCF_020497125.1. NCBI lineage: Eukaryota > Metazoa > Chordata > Testudines > Geoemydidae > Mauremys > Mauremys mutica. The sequence goes on from NC_059087.1 coordinate 30,216,456, forward strand.
TTGCTTGCCTTCCTGGCTCACCCGATCCCAAATCCCAGTTTCATCCCCCAACTGTGTAGTTGAGTATTAAAAATAGTTTGCTGTTCATTACTGTTTCCGTCATGTTTCTTTGCAGAAGACTTTGTGTGAAGGGGGGGAGGGGTTTGTTAATTGCATAGGACAGCCACCATTAACAGGGTACAGACATGGGGGCAGGATCAACAGCAGGTCACACACAGAGTGCAGTCACTAGGCACCCGGGTCACTCTGCGAGGTGTCTGCTGCCCCAGGTCAGTCTGGGAGGTGTATGTTGCCCCAGGGTCCGAGCGCCTGGCATCCACAAATGGCAAGGCAGGCTGCCCTTACCATGCCCTTCCACCCTAGCCATGAACCTCTCCGATGCCCTGAGCCCCAGCCAGAGCCATCATCCCCCCACACCTACTCACCCTTCCCACACACCCCTCACCCCTTCCTGCAAACCCACCCCTTCCTGCACACCCTCCGGTAACCGTCCTCCCCACAGAGACCGCTGTAGGAGCAGGAGCCTGTCAGTCCTCAAGTGTAGAAGCGGTCTGTACATCACTGCACACCGTACCCACCACAGTCTGCGTCCCTGTTGGAACCCTTGAACGAGAATTCGTTAGTAAAGAAAACTTTGTTAATTAAAAATGTTCCAATAACTTTATTTTTAAACGTCTGTTGGAAGGGAGGAAACCTGGTGAACAGGGTATGTAACCGCTGAAAAAAGTCAATAGTAACTGAAACAGGGGCAGGTTCAGCTTCTCTGTAAAGAGACTGGACAGTCATAGGTTACCCTGCTCTCTGAGGAACCTAGCTTTCAAAGCCTCCCGGATGCACAGCGCTTCCCGCTGGGCTCTTCTAATCGCACGGGTGTCTGGCTGAGCGTAATCAGCAGCCATGCGATTTGCCTCAACCTCCCATCCCGCCATAAAGGTCTCCCCCTTGCTCTCACAGAGATTGTGGAGCACACAGCAAGCTGCAATAACAATGGGGATATTGGTTTCGCTGAGATCCGAGCGAGTGAGTAAGCTCCTCCATCTCCCCTTGAGACGTCCGAAAGCACACTCCACCACCATTCTGCACTTGCTCAGCCGGTAGTTGAAGAGCTCCTTGTCACTGTCCAGGGCGCCTGTATAGGGCTTCATGAGCCAGGGCATTAGCGGGTAGGCTGGGTCCCCGAGGATCACTGTAGGCATCTCCACATCCCCAACACTTACTTTGTGGTCCGGGAAGAAACTACCTTCCTGCAGGCATCTAAACAGACCAGAGTTCCTGAACACACGCGCGTCATGAACCTTGCCCGGCCACCCGACGTAGATGTTGGTAAAACGTCCCCTATGGTCCACCAGTGCTTGCAGCACCATTGAAAAGTAGCCCTTTCGGTTAATATACTGGCTGGCCTGGTGGGCCGTTCCCAGGATAGGGATGTGAGTGCCATCTATAGCCCCACCACAGTTTGGGAATCCCATCGCGGCAAAGCCATCTATGACGACCTGGACGTTTCCCAGGGTCACTACCTTTGAGAGCAGTAGGTCAACGATTGCGTGGGCTATTTGCATCACAGCAACCCCCACGGTAGATTTGCCCACGCCAAAGTGGTTCGCTACTGACCGGTAGCTGTCTGGCATTGCAAGTTTCCAGAGGGCTATGGCCACTCGCTTCTGCACACTCAGGGCTGCTCGCATCCAGGTGTCCTGGCGCTTCAGGGCAGGGGCCAGCAAGTCACACAGTTCAAGGAAAGTGCCCTTACGCATCCTGAAGTTTCGCAGCCATTGTGACTCATCCCAGACCTGCAGCACTATGCGGTCCCACCAGTCCGTGCTGGTTTCCCGGGCCCAGAATCGCCGTCCCATAGCATGAACGTGACCCATTGCCACCATGATCTCCGCGGCGCGGGATCCCGTGCTTTGTGAGAGGTCTGTGCCACTCTCACACTTCATGTCCTCACCGCGCTGCCGGAGCCTCCTCGCCCGATTTCTCAGCAGCTGACTGTGGAAGAGGTGTTCAATAAGGTGCGAGGAGTTGACAACGGCCATAAGTGCAGCGATGATCGCAGCGGGCTCCATGCTCGCAGTGCTGTGGCGTCCGCGCTGTCACTGACCAGAAAAGTGCGCGAACAGAGTTCCCGCCGGCGCTTTCAAGGAGAGAGGGCGGGAGTGACGGTTGAATGACGACAGTTACCCAAAACCACCCTCGACACATTTTTCCCCCAGAAGGCATTGGGGGCTCTACCCAGCATTCCAATGGGAAGCGGGGACTGCGGGAACTGTGGGATAGCTGCCCAGAATGCACCACTTCCAATGTCGACGCTTGCCCCGTTAGTGTGGACTCACAAAGTCGAATTAGTGTCCTTAGTGTGGATACACAAATTCGAATTCATCAGGTCGAATCCACAAATTCGACCTAAGTTAAATCGAACTACTCTTGTAGTGTAGACATACCCTAAGGAAGGAGATTCCACCACCTCCCTAGGGAACCCATTCCAGTGCTTCACCACCCTCCTAGTGAAATAGTGTTTCCTAATATCCAACCTAAACCTCCCCCACTGCAACTTGAGACCATTACTCCTTGTTCTGTCATCTGCCACCACTGAGAACAGTCTAGATTCATCCTCTTTGGAGCCCTCTTTCAGGTAGTTGAAGGCTGCTATCAAATCCCCTCTCATTCTTCTCTTCTGCAGACTAAACAATCCCAGTTCCCTCAGCCTCTCCTCATAACCTATGTGCTCCAGCCCCCTAATCATTTTTGTTGCCCTCCGCTGGACTCTTTCCAATTTTTCCACATCCTTCTTGTAGTGTGGGGCCCAAAACTGGACACAATACTCCAGATGAGGCCTCACCAATGTCGAATAGAAGGGAATGATCATGTCCCTTGATTTGCTGGCAATGCCCCAACTTATACAGCCCAAAATGCCCTTAGCCTTCTTGGCAACAAGGGCACACAGTTGACTCATATCCAGCTTCTCATCCACTGTAATCCCTAGGTCCTTTTTTGCAGAACTGCTGCCTAGCTACTTAGTCCCTAGTCTGTAGCAGTGCATGGGATTCTTCCATCCTAAGTGCAGGACTCTGCACTTTTCCTTGTTGAACCTCATCAGGTGTCTTTTGGCCCAATCCTCTAATTTGTCTAGGTCCCCCTGTATCCTATCCCTACCCTCCAGCATATCTACCATTCCTCCAGTTTAGTGTCATCTGCAAACTTACTGAGAGTGCAGTCCACGCCATCCTCCAGATCCTTTGCAGCCAGATTTACACTTCACCGTTGTTCCACAGCCACTGATGTGAATGAAGACTTTCTTTCACAGGGTGGGAGCCTATGTAGGCAAAAAGCGTGTCTCTAACTCCACTCTGGAGGTGGTGGGGGGTGGAACAGGGCAGGTCTGTCCCTTTGAGGGCCAGGGTGCACCCAGCCCTGCTCAGGAGGAAAGCCCAGCAGGCAGTGCTGGGAATCAGCTGACCCAGCTGGAGAGCAGCTAATGACTGGGTCTGATTCCCAGCTGCAGGATATAAACAAGGGCCCCGCTCGCGCCAAGAGAGGGCTGCGAGTACGCGCTCCTGTGGCTGCAGCAGAAGGCTGTGAGAGGGCAAACGTAGACACACACTCCCCCCCCCCCCCTTCCCCACAGTGGGCAGAGCCAGATTCTTTCGCTACTGGGGACTGGATTAGAAGACCTCTCAAGGTCCCTTCCTCTCCTACACTTCTAAGATTCTGCCAGAGGGTCCCACAAGCCCAGCCCAGAGCAGGACTATTGTTTGTGTTTGTTCTGCATTTCCTTTTGTGTTGGAGAATAAACAGAGCCCTGGGGAAAGGGCTACAAACGCAACCAGGCCTGGGTGATGTTTTGGCCCAGACTTGTGGTCAGATTCACCAGCCTACAGCAGGCTCGCACAACTTGTAAAGCAGCGAGGGCCACATTCCTCCAAAGAAAACAGCCGAGGGCTGAAACCTCCCGGCCCCGCGGAAACACCCCGCCCCAGGGCCGCCCAGCCCTGCGGAAACAAACCCTCCTTCCCCAGCGCCGCCCCACCAAAACAGCTGTGGGCCAAAAAGGAAGGTTGGGGGTGGGGAGGTGATACTTGATTTTAAATCAACTAGGGGCTCCCAGCTAAAGAGGTGACTGGGAGCCCTCGGGGCAAATTAAAGGGCCCGGGGCTCCGGCGGCTGGGGGAACCCGGCAGGGCCGGCTCTAGGTTTTTTGCTGCCCCAAGCAAAAAGAAATTTGGCTGTCCCCCTTCCCAGCCCTGGGCTCCCCCCCTGTACCCTCCTGCTGCCCCAGTCCTGGGCTCTCCCCCCACCCACACACACCCCCTGCCGCCCCAGCGCTGGGCTTCCCCCTTTCCTCCCCACCAGTGCCCTCCCTCCACCCTGCTGCTGCCGCAGCCCTGGGCTCCCCCCAACCAGTGGCCCACCCCACCACCTCCTGCCGCCCCAGTCCTGGGTCACTGGTAACTCGCTCCCAGGGCGGGTCATTCAGCAGGAATTTTGGATGTGCACAAAACACAGACAGGATTGGTTCCCATATGGTTACAGAGCTGCAGTAAAGTGGAACAATTTTCAGCTTGTGTGATTGGAGGATATCTGATGCATATTATAAGGCTGTCCTCCATAAATGAGGAAAAGTTGAGGTGCCTTTATTATTCTTTTGTTCCACTCTTTCTTTCTATGGGGAATTTGCCAATGCAATATCACTGTCTTCCTTTCAAACAAACAAAAAGGCAACGGCTGTTAAAAATAGCAATTCCAGTCCTAATAAGCATTTCTTGCTCAATTTTATCCTACTTTTTCTACAGCAAGTTACAGTGGATCAGTATATTTGATTTAGGAGAAATGAAGTAACAGCTGCCCAAACTGAGCTTGAGCACTCCTGAATTTTGAGGTGTTCAAATCTGGAAGGCAGGTGCTGGGAGGGGGGAGGGGGCTGTGGGCTCCACAGGGGAGCATGGCAGCAACTGTCTGGAGCTGCATGGAGCCAGACACGCTGGTCTGAGTGGCACGGTAAGCGGGCTGGGGGTTGGAGAAGGGGTAGGAGGTTCTGGGGGGCAGTCAAGGGACAGGGAGCAGGGGGGGTTGGATGGGGCAGAGGTTCGGAGGGGCAGTCAGGGGACAGGCAGCAATTGGCTAGGCATGGGAGTCCCAGAGGTTTATCAGGGGACAGGTAGGGGGTGGGGTCCTAGGGGGGAAGTTGGGGGGGGTCTCAGGAGGGGGCAGTTGGGGACAAGGAGAAGGGAGGCTTAGATAGGGGCTGGGGTCCCAAGGGGCAGTTAGGGGCAGGGGTCTTGGGAAGGGGTAATCAGGGGACAAGGACCAGTGGTGCTTAGATAGGGGGTGGGGGTCCTGGGGGGGCAGTTGGGGCAGGGGTCCTGGGAGGGGGCAATCAGCGGCTGCGGGCTGGGATTTAAAGGGCTCTGGGCTCCCCACGGCTGCCGGCAGCCCAGAGCCCTCTGATTCCCAGCCGCGGCTGGGATTTAAAGGGCTCTGGGCTCCCCGCGGCTGCCGGCAGCCCAGAGCCCTCTGATTCCCAGCCGTGGCTGGGATTTAAAGGGCTCTGAGCTCCCCACGGCTGCCGGCAGCCCAGAGCCCTCTGATTCCCAGCCGTGGCTGGGATTTAAAGGGCTCTGAGCTCCCCACGGCTGCTGGCAGCCCAGAGCCCTCTGATTCCCGGCTGCGGCTGAGATTTAAAGGGCTCTGGGCTCCCTGTCCCTGCAGGCAGCCCAGAGCCCTTTGATTCCCTGCCGCAGCAGGGATTCAAAGGGCTCTGGGCTGCCCGCAGAGCGCCATGTGTGAGGGATTTAGAATCCCCCGGCAGGCCGCACAGTGAGGCTCCGTGGGCCGCATGCGGCCCGGGGGCCATATGTTGTGCAGGCCTGGCCTACAGTGTCCCAGAGAATTCAAGGCTGGTGCAACCAGAAAAGATTGTAACTCCTTTCAGTGGGGTCCTCTGACATTTATCCCCAGCTGCAGCGCTGTCAGATTCCCTTAGAATCATAGAATCTCAGGGTTGGAAGAGACCTCAGGAGTTCATCTAGTCCCACCCCCTGCTCAAAGAAGGACCAACACCAACTAAATCATCCCAGCCACGGCTTTGTCAAGCCTGACCTTAAAAACCTCTAAGGATGGAGATTCCACCACCTCCCTAGGTAACCCATTCCAGTTCTTCACCACCCTACTAGTGAAATAGTGTTTCCTAATATCCAGTGTAGACCTCCCCTACTGCAACTTGAGGCCATTGCTCCTTGTTCTATCATCTGCCACCACTGAGAATAGCCGAGCTCCATCCTCTTTGGAACCCCCCTTCAGGTAGTTGAAAGCGGCTATCAAATCCTCCGTCACTCTTCTCTTCTGCAGACTAAACAATCCCAGTTCCCTCAGCCTCTCCTCATAAATTATGTACACCAGTCCCCTGATCATTTTTGTTGCCCTCTGCTGGACTCTCTCCAATTTGTCCACATCCCTTCTGTAGTGGGAGGCCCAAAACTGGACGCAATACTCCAGGTGTGGCCTTACCAGTGTCGAATAGAGGGGAATAATCACTTCCCTCGATCTGCCAGCAATGCTCCTACTTATACAGCTCAACATGCCATTGGCCTGCTTGGCAAGGAGGTCACACTGCTGACTCATATCCTTCTTCTCATCCACTGTAATCCCCAGGTCCTTTTCTGCAGAATTGCCACTTAGCCAGTCGGTCCCCAGCCTGTAGCAGGGGATGGGATTCTTCCTTCCTAAGTGCAGGACTCTGCACTTGTCCTTGTGGAGCCTCATCAGATGTCTTTTGGCCCAATCCTCCAATTTGTCTAGATCACTCTAGACCCTATCCTACCCTCCAGGGTATCTACCTCTCCCCACAGCTTAGTGTCATCTGTGAACTTGCTGAGGGTGCAATCCATCCCATCATCCAGTTCATTAATCATGTATGTATGATGATAATAGTCTGTGTGTATATGCAAAGCATCCTGTTGAAATAAGGCTATGTATTAATCTACACCCAAGAAACAAACAGGCACTCATGCAAGCTGTGAATCTCACACCCACCACATATACATTTCAAGCTGTTTGCAGTGTGTTCTGAGTTCTGTTTTGGTTCTGTTGCAAACCACATTGAATTCCATTCATAAGAGCATTAATCTACTGAATACATTTTTCCCTTGTCCTTCCATCCACCAAAATAAACCCGGATATTTGTTTGAGATGGGGGCGACTACTTCTGCACGCAGTATTCATGATGTGGGCGTACCATGGATTCATATAGAGGCAATATGGTATTTTCTGTTGTATTATCTCACCCTTTCTTAATGATGCCCAACATTCTGTTTGCTTTTTTGACTGCCGCTGCACATTGAGTGGATGTTTTCAGATAACTATCCACAGTGACTCCAAGATTTCTTTCTTGAGTGGTAATTTAGACCCCATCATTTTATAGGTATAGTTGGGATTATGTTTTCCAATGTGCATTACTTTGCATTTATCAACAAGGAATTTCATCTGCCATTTTGTTGCCCAATCACCCAGTTTTGAGAGATCCTTTTGTAGCTTTTCACAGTCTGCCTGGGACTTAACTATCTTAAGGTGCCTGGGACTTAACTATCCTAGCTGGAGCTAGGAAACAAAAGCAGAGATCCTGGCCCCAGGGTCAGCCTGGGTAACTAACAGGCATTCAGAGTGTACCGATTGCTGCAACGCTATAACCTTTTGCAACCATAGACTAACTAGGGCCCTTCGTTTTTTAATTTTTTTAAATTTGTTTTTCCCGGGAATTTATCGGTGTTTATTACTACAAACAACAACAGCTGAAAATCAGTGCAAAATTCAATTAATTTTTCTGGGTAAATATCCGGGTTTATTTTGGTGGATGGAAGGACAAGGGAAAAAAGTATTCAGTAGATTAATGCTGTGATCAATGGAATTCAATGTGATTTGCTGCAGAACTAAAACAGAACTCAGAACACACTGCAAACAGCTTGAAATGTATATGTGGTGGGTGTGAGATTCACAGCTTGCATGAGTGCCTGTTTGTTTCTTGGGTGTAGATTAATACATAGCCTTATTTCAACAGGATGCTTTGCATATAGACACAGACTATTATCATCATACACACATGATTAATGATCTGGATGATGGTGTGATCAATGGCTCAATGTCTAGCTGGAAGCCAGGGCCAGCTCCAGGCACCAGCCGAGCAAGCTCATGCTTGGGGTGGCAGATTCCAAGGGGCGGCATTCCACCCAATCCTTTTTATTTTATTTTTCTTTTTGTGCTTCGCTGCTTCCGCAGCCCCTGCAGGTTTTTTTTCTTTTTGGTTTGCTGTTCCTGCTGCCTTGTAGGGGGCGGCAGTGCAGAGGAGGGGAGCTGCTGGGAGTGGTGCCAGATCTGCAGCAAGCTCGGCACGGCAGCCCATTTCCTTCCCTGCCTGCCCACCAAAGCGGCTGATGGGAGGGGCCGCATGGCGAGCGCCCCGCTTAAGGAAGCCCTGGCCACCCTCCTTCTCTCCCCCCCCCCCAGCTGGGGTGTGCACTCCGCTGCCCGGGGTCTGCAGGGCTGGGAGTCCCCCTGCACCCACGCTCCCGCCGCCCCGCAGGTATTTTTTTTGTTGTTGTTGTTTTTTCTTCGCTTCGCCGCTCCGGCCGGCCGGGCAGTTTGTTTCCCGCCCCCCCATCCTCCTTTGCTGCTCCGGCTGGCCGGCAGGTTGGTTTCCTGCCCCCACCACCCCCTTTGCTGTTCTGGCTGGCTGGCAAGTTTGTGTCCTCCCCCCCCCCCCCCTTTGCTGCTCCTGCTGCCACACAGGTTTTTTGTTTTTTTTGTGCTTGAGGCGGCAAAAAAGCCGGAGCCGGCCCTGCTGGAGGCTGGTATCAAGTGGAGTGCCCCACGGGTTGATACGGGGCCTGGTTTTGTTCAGCTTCTTCATTAATGATCTGGAGGATGGCGTGGACTGCACCCTCAGCAAGTTCACGGATGACACTAAGCTGGAGGAGAAGTAGATAAGCTGGAGGGTAGGGATAGGATACAGAGGGACCTAGACAAATTGGAGGATTGGGCCAAAAGAAATCTGATGAGGTTCAACAAGGACAAGTGCAGAGTCTTGCACTTAGGATGGAAGAATCCCATGCACGGCTACAGGCTGGAGATCGACTGGCTAAGCAGCAGTTCTGCAGAAAAGGACCTGGGGATTACAGAGGACAAGAAGCTGGATATGCGTCAGCAGGGCGCCCTTGTTGCCAAGAAGGCTAACGGCATATTGGGCTGTCTAAGTAGGGGCATTGCCAGCAGATCGAGGGATGTGATCGTTCCCCTCTATTCGACACTGGTGAGCCCACATCTGGAGTACTGTGTCCAGTTTTGGTCCCCCCCCCCACCACAGAAGGGATGTGGACAAATTGGAAAGAGTCCAGAAAAGGGCAACAAAAATAATTAGGGGGCTGTAGCACATGACTTATGAGGAGAGGCTGAGGGAACTGGGATTGTTTAGTCTGCAGAAGAGAAGATTGAGGGGGGATTTGATAACAGCCTTCAACTACCTGAATGGGGGGTTCCAAAGAGGATGGAGCTCAGCTGTTCTCAGTGGTAGCAGATGACAGAACAAGGAGTAATGGTCTCAAGTTGCAGTGGGGGAGGTTTAGGTTGGATATTAGGAAAAACTTTTTCACTAGGAGGGTGATGAAGCACTGGAATGGGTTACCTAGGGAGGTGGTGGAATCTCCTTCCTTAGAGGTTGTTAAGGTCAGGCTTGACAAAGCCCTGGCTGGGATGATTTAGTTGGGGACTGGTCCTGCTTTGAGCAGGGGATTGAACTAGATACCTCCTGAGGTCTCCTCCAACACTAATATTCTATGTCTCATGCAATGAATTGTACTTTCCCGATAAAACAAGCTATTTTTTATATTTGAATGATACAAAAATAGGGTGAAATTAGGGGAAAAAATAAAATAATATTTTCTGTAAAACCTGGGATTTTTTTTTGTAACAATTGGTTTGAATGGAAAACGAAGGGGCTTAACAGTAATTCAGTTGTGTATATACGTTGCCTGCTCTAACTTGTAAATAACTCATTTCTTTTTTCCTACTTAATAAATCCTTAGTTTACTATAGGATGGGCTATGAGCGTTGTCTTTGGTGGGAGATCTGAGGTACAAATTGACCTGGGATAAGTGACACCAGTCACTTGGGAATGGACAACCTCAATATTTGTGATTTTTGGAGAAAAGCGACTATTATCACAGAGTTGAGCTTGATTGAATGGTGAGACAGACTGGAACGCCCACGGGGTCTGTCTGTGACTCCGGGGTAAGGCTGTTCCAGCGCTTCGGGAGTTCACACTTGTCACTGGGCTGGTGAAATCTAACTATAGAACATAGAGCCAGTTTGGGGTCTCTGTCCTGCTCCTTGCCAGTCCGCCCCGGGGTTGGCTCTCACGCTCGTGAATCACTCCAGACAGCCTGACACTGGCCATAGTCTTTCTGCTAGGTGTCAAGCCCCGCTACAAAATGGCTGCTCTAGTCCCCAGAGGAGGTTACAATACAAAGGGGGGGCCCTGAAGCCAAATGGCATTTACAAAACAATCGTGACACAGACATAGCCCCACTCGGTCACAGCCTCACACGTCCCCCCAGCCCCACACCACAAAGCTGAGAGATGCGGCAGCAGCAAGTTGCCCTCTAGCCCAGGGCTTCTCACAACACATTTTTTTGGTGGCCTCGGAGTGCGGCCACCAAGTTTTCCTAAAATACATAAGAACATAAGAATGGCCGTACCAGGTCAGACCAAAGGTCCATCCAGCCCAGTATCTGTCTACTGACAGTGGCCAATGCCAGGTGCCCCAGAGGGAGTGAACCTAACAGGCAATGATCAAGTGATCTCTCTCCTGCCATCCATCTCCATCCTCTGACAAACAGAGGCTAGGGACACCATTCCTTACCCAGCCTGGCTAATAGCCATTAATGGACTTAACCTCCATGAATTTATCCAGTTCGCTTTTAAATGCTGCTATAGTCCTAGCCTTCACAACCTCCTCAGGCAAGGAGTTCCACAAGTTCACTGTGCGCTGAGTGAAGAAAAACTTCCTTTTATTTGTTTTAAACCTGCTGCCTATTAATTTCATTTGGTGACCCCTAGTTCTTGTATTATGGGAATAAGTAAATAACTTTTCCTTATCCACTTTCTCCACATCACTCATGATTTTATATACTTCTATCTTATAGACTCATAGCCTCATAGACTTTAAGGTCAGAAGGGACCATTCTGATCATCTAGTCTGACCTCCTGCACAGTGCAGGCCACAGAATCTCACCCACCCACTCCTGTAACAAACCCCTAACCTATGTCTGAGTTATTGAAGTCCTCAAATTGTGGTTTGAAGACCTCAAGCTGCAGAGAATCCTCCAGCAAGTGACGCCTGCCCCATGCTGCAGAGGAAAGCAAAAAACCTCCAGGGCCTCTGCCAATCTGCCCTGGAGGAAAATTCCTTCCCGACCCCAAATATGGCAATCAGTTAAATCCTGAGCATGTGGGCAAGACTCACCAGCCAGCACCCAGGAAAGAATTCTCTATAGTAACTCAGATCCCACCCCATGAAACATCCCATCACAGACCACTGGGCATACTTACCTGCTGATAATCAAAGATCAATTGCTAAATTAATTGCCAAAATTAGGCTATCCCATCATACCATCCCCTCCATAAATTTATCAAGCTTAGTCTTAAAGCCAGATATGTCTTTTGCCCCCACTACTCCCCTAGGAAGGCTGTTCCAGAACTTCACTCCTCTAATGGTTAGAAACCTTCATCTAATATCCCCCCTTAGTCTTCTCTTTTCCAATCTGAAGAGTCCTAGCCTCTTTAATCTTTCCTCATATGGGACCTTCTCCAAACCCCTAATCATTTTAGTTGCCCTTTTCTGAACCTTTTCTAGTGCCGGTATATCTTTTTTGAGGTGAGGAGACCACATCTGTACGCAGTATTCGAGATGTGGGCGTACCATGGATTTATATAAGGGCAATAATATATTCTCAGTCTTATTCTCTATTCCTTTTTTAATGAATCCTAACATCCTGTTTGCTTTTTTGACCGCCTCTGCACACTGCATGGACTTCAGAGAACTGTCCACGATGACTCCAAGATCTTTTTCCTGATTAGTTGTAGCTAAATTAGCCCCCATCATATTGTATGTATAGTTGGGGTTATTCTTTCCAATGTGCATTACTTTACATTTATCCACGTTAAATTTCATTTACCATTTTGTTGCCCAATCACTTAGTTTTGTGAGATCTTTTTGAAGTTCTTCACAGTCTGCTTTGGTCTTAACTATCTTGAGCAGTTTAGTATCATCTGCAAACTTATCATCTGATAAACACAGGCGCTTTCTTAGGTAAAATAATCCCATACAATTATTGTTTAAAATACTGTTGAGCCTTGCTTTGTGCTTGCTGATTGACAGGTAGCCAGTACAAAGACTAGAGCAAGGAGAAGGCTATTGATGTGAATACAGTAGCATGATTCATAGATTCCAAGGCCAGAAGGGACTATTGTGATCATCTAATCTGTCCCCCTTTATAACACAGCCCAGAGAGGCCCAACATAATTCCTAGAGCAGAACTTTTAGAAAAACATCCCAGCTTGATTTAAAAATTGGCAGTGATGGAGAATCTACCGTGACCCTTGGTACATTGTTCCAATGGTTAATTACACTAACTGGGAAAAATCTGCACCTTATTTGTAGTCTGAATTTTCTAGCTTCAGCTTTCAGCCATTGGACTGTTCTACATTCTTTGCTAGACTGAAGAGCCTATTATTAAATATTCGTTCCCCATGTGTAGGTACTTACAGATTGTGATCAAGTCACCCCTTAGCCTTCTCTTTATTAAACTAAACAGCTTGAGCTCCTGGTATCTCTCACTGTAAGACATGCTTTCTAATCCTTTTAACGTTCTTGTGACTGTTCTCTGAACCCGCTCCGGTTTATCACCATCTTTCTTGAATTGTCTACACGAGAACTGGACATGGGATTCCAGCAGCAGTCACACCAGTGCCAAATAGAGGGGTAAAATAACCTCTCTGCTCCTACTAAAGATTCCCCTGTTTATGCATCCAAGGATTGTTAGCCCTTCTGGCCATAGCACTGGGCTGGAAATGCGGGTTGAGCTGATTATCCACCTAAATTAGAACATAAGAACGGCCATACTGGGTCAGACTAAAGGTCCATCCAGCCCAGCATCCTGTCTGTCGACAGTGGCCAATGCCAGGTGCCCCAGAGGGAGTGAACCTAACAGATAATGATCAAGTGATCTCTCTCCTGCCATCCATCTCCACCCTCTGAGAAACAGAGGCTAGGGACACCATTCCTTACCCATCCTTGCTAATAGCCATTAATGGACTTAACCTCCATGAATTTATCCAGTTCTCTTTTAAGCCCTGTTATAGTCCCAGCCTTCACAACCTCCTCAGGCAAAGAGTTCCACAGGTTGACTGTGCGCTGTGTGAAGCAGAACCTCCTTTTGTTTTAAACTTGCTGCCCGTTAATTTCATTTGGTGGCCCCTAGTTCTTATATTATGGGAATAAGTAAATAACTTTTCCTTATTCACTTTCTCCACACCACTCATGATTTTATATACCTTTATCATCCCACTTTAGGCTGCTCTTTTCCAAGCTGAAAAATCCTAGTCTCTTTATTCTCTCCTCATTTGGGACCCATTCCAAACCCCTAACCATTTTAGTTGTCCTTCTCTGAACCTTTTCTAATGCCAGTGTATCTTTTTTGAGATGAGGAGACCACATCTGTACGCAGTATTCGAGATGTGGGCATACCATGGATTTATATAAGGGCAATAATATATTCTCAGTCTTATTCTCTATTCCTTTTTTAATGATTCCTAACATCCTGTTTGCTTTTTTGACTGCCTCTGCACACTGCATGGACATCTTCAGAGAACTGTCCACGATGACTCCAAGATCTTTTTCCTGATTAGTTGTAGCTAAATTAGCCCCCATCATATTGTATGTATAGTTGGGGTTATTCTTTCCAATGTGCATTACTTTACATTTATCCACGTTAAATTTCATTTGCCATTTTGTTGCCCAATCACTTAGTTTTGTGAGATCTTTTTGAAGTTCTTCACAGTCTGCTTTGGTCTTAACTATCTTGAGCAGTTTAGTATCATCTGCAAACTTTGCCACCTCACTGTTGACCCCTTTCTCCAGATCATTTATGAATAAATTGAATAGGATTGGTCCGAGGACTGACGCTTGGGGAACACCACTAGTTATCCCTCTCCATTCTGAGAATTTACCATTAATTCCTACCCTTTGTTCCCTGTCTTTTAACCAGTTCTCAGTCCATGAAAGGACCTTCCCTTTTATCCCATGACAGCTTAATTTACGTAAGAGCCTTTGGTGAGGGACCTTGTCAAAGGCTTTCTGGAAATCTAAATACACTATGTCCACCGGATCCCCCTTGTCCACATGTTTGTTGACCCCTTCAAAGAACTCTAATAGATTAGTAAGACACGATTTCCCTTTACAGAAACCATGTTGACTATTGCTCAACAGTTTATGTTTTTCTATATGTCTGACAATTTTATTCTTAACTATTGTTTCGACTAATTTGCCCGGTACCGACGTTAGACTTACCGGTCTGTAATTGCCAGGATCACCTCTAGAGCCCTTTTTAAATATTGGCGTTACATTAGCTAACTTCCAGTCATTGGGTACTGAAGCCGATTTAAAGGACAGGTTACAAACGTTAGTTAATAGTTCCGCAACTTCACATTTGAGTTCTTTCAGAACTCAGGTGAATGCCATCTGGTCCCGGTGACTTGTTAATGTTAAGTTTATCAATTAATTCCAAAACCTCCTCTAGTGACACTTCAATCTGTGACAGTTCCTCAGATTTGTCACCTACAAAAGCCGGCTCAGGTTTGGGAATCTCCCTAACATCCTCAGCCGTGAAGACTGAAGCAAAGAATCCATTTAGTTTCTCCACAATGACTTTATCATCTTTAAACACTCCTTTTGTATTTCGATCGTCAAGGGGCCCCACTGGTTGTTTAGCAGGCTTCCTGCTTCTGATGTACTTAAAAAACATTTTGTTATTACCTTTGGCGTTTTTGGCTAGCCGTTCTTCAAACTCCTCTTTGGCTTTTCTTATTACACTCTTGCACTTAAGTTGGCAGTGTTTGTGCTCCTTTCTATTTGCCTCACTAGGATTTGACTTCCACTTTTTAAAGGAAGTCTTTTTATCTCTCTCTGCTTCTTTTACATGGTTGTTAAGCCATGGTGGCTCTTTTAGTTCTTTTACTGTGTTTCTTAATTTGGGGTATACATTGAAGTTGGGCCTCTATTATGGTGTCTTTAAAAAGCGCCCATGCAGCTTGCAGGGATTTCACTTTAGTCACTGTACTTTTTAACTTCTGTTTAACTAACCCCCTCGTTTTTGCATAGTTCCCCCTTTTGAAATTAAATGCCACAGTGTGGGGCTGTTGAGCTGTTCTTCCCACCACAGGGATGTTGAATGCTATTGTATTATGGTCACTATTTCCAAGCCGTTCTGCTCTAGTCCTCTTGGACCAGCTCCTGCGCTCCACTCAGGACTAAATCTAGAGTTGTCTCTCCCCTTGTGGGTTCCCGTACCAGCTGCTCCATGAAGCAGTCATTTAAAGTATCAAGAAATTTTATCTCTGCATTTCATCCTGAAGTGAAATGTTCCCAGTCAATATGGGGATAATTGAAATCCCCCACTATTATTGGGTTCTTAATTTTGATAGCCTCTCTAATTTCCCTTAGCATTTCATCATCACTATTACTGTCCTGGTCAGGTGGTCGATAATAGATCCCTAATGTTATATTTTTATTAGAGCATGAAATTTCTATCCATAGAGATTATATGGAACATGTGGATTCGCTTAAGATTTTTACTTCATTTGAATCTACATTTTCTTTCACATATAGTGCCACTCCTCCCCCTGCACGACCTGTTCTGTCCTTCCAATATATTTTGTACCCCGGAATGATTGTGTCCCATTGATTGCTCTCAGTCCACCAGGTTTCTGTGATGCCTATTATATCAATATCCTCCTTTATCACAAGGCACTCTAGTTCACCCATCTTATTATTTAGACTCCTAGCATTTGTGTACAAGCACTTTAAAAACTTGTCCCTGTTTATTTGTCTGCCCTTTTCTGATGTGCCAGATTCTTTTTTATGTGACTGTTTATCATCTGATCTGGCCCTTACATTATCCTCTTCCGTCCTCTGCTTCTGACTATAACCTGGAGATTCTCTATCATCATACTCTCCCCTAAGAGAAGTCTGTGTCCGATCCACATGCTTCTCTGCAGCAGTCGGCTTTCCCCCATCTCCTAGTTTAAAAACTGCTCTACAACCTTTTTAATGTTTAGTGCCAGCAGTCTGGTTCCACTTTGGTTTAGGTGGAGCCCATCTCTCCTGTATAGGCTCCTCCCATCCCAGAAGTTTCCCCAGTTCCTAATGAACATGAACCCCTCCTCTCTACACCATCGTCTCATCCACACATTGAGACTCTGAAGCTCTGCCTGCCTACCTGGCCCTGCGCATGGAACTGGGAGCATTTCTGAGAATGCCACCATAGAGGTCCTAGATTTCAGTTTCTTCCCTAGCAGCCTAAATTTGGCTTCCAGGACATCTCTCCTACCCTTCCCTATGTCATTGGTACCTACATGTACCACGACCACCGACTCCTCCCCAGCACTACACATAAGTCTGTCTAGATGCCTATTTAATTAACTTTAGGAAAAAACAAATAAATATGCAAATATCCATGTCCAAATCATGATCATTTATTTATGTAGGGTTTTTTGCAGATTCAATAATAAAAATAATGTAGAGTTGTATTTTGGTGCCCCTGGCCCCCACTGCCTCCTCTGCCCCCTGATGCCTCTCCCTGCCCCCCTCAGATCCTTTTGGCCTCCACAGTCTCCCCCCACAGATTTTCAGGCCCCACTGCCTCTCCATTGTCCCCGAGGTCCCTGCTGCTCTGCCCCCATTGCTCCAAGCTCCCTTCCGTGGCCTCGCACCTCAGGCTCACCCCACTCCTTGCCTTTTGACCACAGCACCCAGTAACACCAGCCCTGCTGAAGTCTAGAGCCAGAGCCCCATGGCTGGATCTGGGGTGGGGATGGAGGGGCTGAAGCCCAGAGCCCCGCAGCTGAAGTGTGGGGGGGAGGGGGCTGAAGCATGGATCCCACTGCCAGAGCCCCATGGCTGAAGGTGGGGAGTTAAGCTTAACCCCAGAACCCTGTGGCTGAAGGGAGGGATAGCTCAGTGGTTTGAGCATTGGCCTGCTAAACCCAGGGTTGTGAGTTCAATCCTTGAGGGGGCCATTTGGGGATTGGTCCTGCTTTGAGCAGGGGGTTGGACTAGATGATCTCTTGAGGTCCCTTCCAACCCTGAGATTCTATGATTCTAAGCTGCGTGGGGCTGAAGTAAGAGCCCCGCAGCTGAATGAGGAGAGGGGGGCTAAGCCTGTTGCTGGAGCCTCTGGCTGAACCAGGGGAGGGGGACTGAAGCCCACCCCTGGACGCTGCAGGGAGGGGGGAGCTGCTTTGTCCCCTCCCCCATCTCTGCCCAGGAGGCTGTTGTGGCCACAGGAAAAACCCCTGGTGGCCACATTTGAGAAATGCTGCTCGAGCCAGTGTCATGTTCCCAGCTTACATAGAGAGATGTTATATTAAACACAAAATACTCTTATTGGAAGGTTTCAACATTTAGAATCCAGAATGAGAACACACAGTAACCAAAAACAGAGAGAGAGAAAGCAGGCTGCTCCCACAGCTCACCCCAGGTGGCTCTAAACTAGTTCTTTCCAGAATGGCTGAGACCCTACAGAGCCCTCTGGCCTGCAGACAGAACTAGCAACCCTCACTCTTACAGTGACAGCTTGCAGTTTCACACAGCTATCCTAGAGCTGTGATCACCAACAGCTGAACTAGGTGGTCATGGCATGTGTGATGGATTGGACAGGTGGCAAGGCAGAAGTAGCAAGACAAAAGATGGTGTGGCGGGACAACAACTCACCAGCATGGTACCTCCTGCTGGTTGTCCAGGGAATTAGCTCTTTTCCAGCTCCGGAGCGCCCTCTGCCAGCAGAGGTCTTGCCTGCTGCTGGCCTCCCCGTGTCCCTCCCAGACCCCGGTGCCCTTTGCCCAGGGGTTCTGCCCACCGCGGTGCCCCCTCACTCTGGGTCTCCCCGCTCAGGGGAAACCCAACCCCCTATCTCCATCTTGCCTCAGTGGCTACTGCCAGTCATCGTCTAGCCCACTCTCCCTGGGGCAGACGGCAGTCTGTAAACCACTCATCATCGGCAAGGGGGGTTGGACCAGCTGCCTCTGCCTATTCCTGGGCTGCCCTCTGCAGCCCCAGTACCTTTACGGGCCCTTAACTCGGCCTGCAGCCTGGGGCTTTGTCAGGCTGGAGCTCCCCAGCTCCCTCTGCCCTTCCCCAGCATGGCTCCACCTCAGGTACCCTGCTCAGCTCCCAGGCAGCCAGGTCCTTCTCTCTCTGAGGCTAAACAGAGTGGGTCTCTCCCCAGCTTCTGGCCCCAGCCCTCTTATAAGGGCCAGCTGGGTCCTGATTAAGCTGACCACAGCTGGGGCTGCTTCTCAGTCAGCCCAGCTTCTCTCCACCGCAGCCCTCTCCAGGGCAGCTTTATCCCCTTCAGGCAGGAGTGGGGTGACTGCCCCACTACAGATGGGCAGCCAGGCAGCACTTCCTTCCTCTCCCCACCAGCAGAGGCTGGAGCTGAACCCACTATGGCGGGTCTGACCCCTATTAGCCTGTCGCCACGTTACACTGAACATTCACGGAGCTTGTAGGCTGTATCTGCCCTGCCAGCGGAGGTGTCATTTGCAGGTCACGCAGACAGGCCCATGCTAGCTTTAATCTCGCTAGTTCACTAGCCGTAGCAGCAAAGCCATCGGTGAGGGCTAGCCACGCAAGTACATATGCAGGGGGCCGGTGAGCAGGGGCGGCTCCAGGCTCCAGCGCAGCAAGCACGTGCCTGGGTGGCAAGCCGCAGGGGGCGGCATGCCGGTCGCCATGAAGGCAGCAGTCAGGCAACCTTCGGCGGCAAGCCTGCGGGAGGTCCGCCGGTCCCGAAGCTTCGGGGGCAATTCGGTGGGTGGGGGGGTGGAAGGGCTAGTACAGAACAGATCAGAAGCCTGTGTCACCTCACCCTCTCTGCTATGTTTAATGATCTGGCTAATTGAAGACAGCACGGGCATGTCTGCAAATCACACCTCTGCTCACCGTGTCGCCATAGCCCTAGAGACAATGTGTTTAAGGGGCGTGCTCGAGATGTGTCCATGTGAACGTCCCCTTTTTCCCAGTTCCCGTATCCACCCTTCACCCACCAGGGCATCTCCAAACACTGAGTGTAACAGCTCCTGCCCTCTCTGGATCACAGCTCATACAAAAACCCTGGGGCCAGTTCACACGTCACTTACCTGAGGAGCTAAAAGACCCAGAGAGAAGTGGAGGCTGATTCACTGACTGTACCTTGTCACCAGAGATCTAGTCTCCTGGGGATTTCTGAGCTCGCCCTGTGTATCTACCCCCTAAAACAAACATTTGCAAGGTCACTGGGAGAAGGCTGCATTCCACATGTTAACCACAGCAAACCGAACGGGTGTGGCAGGGGGAAACACTAACCCTTAAAGCCCTTCTGACCGGGGTCCTAGTGGGGGCCAGCTATGGTCACTCAATATGGGTGAACTGCAAAGAACGGGGAAGCCAAACTCCCAAAAGCTGGTGGATATTCCAATACTTAGATTTACCAGCCAGCATAAAACACCTTCTTTATTATCTTACTGGCATAGGCGGCAGGTTATATACACCTGCGGTGCCCGGGCTCCAGGAATATTCAGGGCCGGGGGCCCTGCTCCAGCAATATTTGGAGCTGGGTCTCTCCCCTGGCCCTGCCTGGAGCAAGCCTCCCCCCGCCCCCGCCGCGTCCCTGCCTGGAGCAAGTCCCAGCCCCCGCCTGCCACCCCTCCCCCTGCATGCCCCCGGTCCCCCCCCCCCCCCCCCCGCGTCCCTGCCTGACAAAAAGCAGCATGCGCCTCTCCCCTGCCGGCACAACTGCTGTCTGCTGCCGCAGGGTCCTAGCGCCTGCCCTCCACTAATGGCAAGGCAGGCTGCCCTTACCCTGCCCTTCCGCCCTAGCCCTGAGCCTCCCCAATGCCCCAAACCCCTCAGCCCCAGCCAGAGCCCTCATCCCCCCGCACCCTAATCCTCATCCCCAGCCAGAGCCCTCATCCCCCCGCACCCTAATCCTCATCCCCAGCCAGAGCCCTCATCCCCCCACACCCTAATCCTCATCCCCAGCCAGAGCCCTCATCCCCCCGCACCCTGATCCTCAGCCCCAGCCCTGAGCCCTCATCCCCCCGCACCCTGATCCTCAGCCCCAGACCTGAGCCCTCATCCCCCCGCACCCTGATCCTCAGCCCCAGCCAGAGCCCTCGTCCCCCACCTCCCTAATCCTCAGCCCCAGCCAGAGCCCTCATCCCCCCGCACCCTAATCCTCATCCCCAGCCAGAGCCCTCATCCCCCCACACCCTAATCCTCTGCCCCAGCCAGAGCCCTCATCCCCCCGCACCCTAATCCTCAGCCCCAGCCAGAGCCCTCATCCCCCCGCACCCTGATCCTCAGCCCCAGCCAGAGCCCTCACCCCCCCCGCACCCTGATCCTCAGCCCCAGCCAGAGCCCTCATCCCCCCGCACCCTGATCCTCATCCCCAGCCAGAGCCCTCATCCCCCCGCACCCTGATCCTCATCCCCAGCTAGAGCCCTCATCCCCCCGCACCCTGATCCTCAGCCCCAGCCAGAGCCCTCATCCCCTCGCACCCTGATCCTCAGCCCCAGCCCTGAGCCCCCCCGCAGCATGAACCCCTCATCCTCAGCCCCACAGCCCTCACCCCACACCCTAATCCTCAGCCCCAGCCCTGAGCCCCCTCACATCATGAACCCCTCATCCTCAGCCCCACAGCCCTCACCCCTGCACTCTCCTATCCCCAAATTCCCTCCCAGAGGGTGCACCCCCTCCCCCTTCCCACACACCCCTTCCCACCCCCAAACTCCCTCCCAGAGCCTGCACCCCTCACCGCTTCCTATGCCCCCACCCCCAGCCCAGAGCCTGCACCCAAACTCTGTCCCAAAGCCTGCACCCCTCACCCCCTCCTGCACACCCACCCCTTGTCCCAGCCCGGAGCCTGCACCCAGCACCCAAACTCCAACCCAAAGCCTGCACCCTGCACCCCTCCTGCACCCTAATCCCCAGCCCAGGATCTGCACCCCGACCTCACCCCCCCAAAACCCCTCCCAGAGCCTTAGGCAGGTGGGGGCGGAGTTTGGGGGGCGGGTTCTGGGTACCACCAAAATTTCTACAAACTTGCCACCCATGCTTACTGGTTACTCAGACGTCCAAACAACACAGTTCCCTTCAAGTGATCCAGCCTCAGGTCTCCATCCAGGTACCCACGTCAAATCTGATGAAATTTTTTGTAAATCTTATTTCATCATATAAAAGAAAAGGTTCTACCAATCCCAAAGGATCGGACACATCACCTCCCAGGTTAACAACTGTTTCAGATCTTACCCAAGTACACACTACAGTCAATTCTTATTAACTAAAGTGTAAAGGTTTATTTATAAGAAAGAAAGAAAGAAAGAAAGAAAGAAAGAAAGAAAGAAAAAGAAAGGTGAGAGTTAAAATTGGTTAAAGGAATTGGCAAAGTTCTTGGCTCAGGCTTGTAGCAATGATGGAATAAACTGCTGGCTTAAGTCGAGTCTCTGGAGTACATCCACTGTACAGCTGGGATGGGCCATTCAGTCCATTGTTCAAAGCTTCAGTTTGTAGCAAAGTTCCTCCAGAAGTCAGAAGCAGGATTGAAGACAAAAAGGAGAAGATGCAGCTGCCTTTTATAATCTCTTGGTTGCCATGTGGTCTGTGCTTCCTTTGTTTCAAATACAAGCTGCCCAGCACATGGCTTGGAAGCCTCAGAGTTCTCCCCATAGGCAGGTCCCTGCCTTGCTGAGTCACAAGGCGTATCTGCCTTCTCTCCATAGGTCAGTTGTGTAGCTGATGGTCCTTAATGGGCCGTCAATCAGGCTGGGCAGTGCTGATGCCAAACTATCTGGGGGTGTCACCCAAAAGCATAGCACGAGTCTGAACTACAAAGACATACAGACATATCTATAGCTCATAATACAAACATATAAACAAGATTATCATATCTTGCAAATGATGATATCTTTGCAGATATCTTACATGGCATATCTGGGTGATTATTTCATGGGCTTTACCCCAGGAGCAAACATTTGAAATCAAAGTATGGAGCCAATATTTATAACTTCAAATACGAAAACGATACATGCATACAGATAGCATAATCATAACCTTTTCATAGACATCATACTCGACAACCTTTGTACAATATTTGCTGCAAATATATAACAGTGGTTGCAACTATGATCTATATGGTCATATTTTAATCAGATAACGTTACACCCCTCCTTTACCCGGAGGCCAGCCATGTGCTCACCTACCACACACAACATCCGCCGGGCTGGCTGGCATACAAGGGATCCAGTGTTACAGATGCTATGAGGAACACAGCCTTTGGTCCAGGGTGTGGTGTTGCCACGTGAGAATTTCCCTATTTCCTCATTGAGGATGTGGGGGGGCACCCGGGGAGGGAAGGTTGCTCAGCCTGCAGCTGTGCTTGAGCTATAAAAGCCCCTGGACTGCCCCAGCGCAGACTCCGGGAGAGGTCCCACTGTTGAAGGGGTGCTGAGAAGATGCTGCTCTGGGAGTTCCTGCTGTTGCTTCCCCTGCTTGCAGGGAGCTCAGGTACGTGGGGACAGGGATTCTGTCGAAGGGTTTGCAGACGGCTGTGTGGGTCTCTCAGCCCCAGTGCAGGACTGAGTTTGGATTCATTGCCACATTTTGGGGAACTGGTTTCAGGCAAATGCTCGTGGGTTGGGGACCAGATTTTCCTCTGCGCGTGGCCTGCACTTCGCACATTGTGGCCCCTGCAGTCTGCACCAATGACAGTGACACAAACACTGATCGTTTGGTTTTTGAAAGAGTCTCACTGAGTTGTCTGTTGCCCGTCCATTCTGCAGGAGCTCTCTGTGCCCTGACTGAGCGACGGTCCCTGCTCCCACCTTCCCAGGCCTGCCCCCAGGCTCAGCCCATCCATGTAATTTGACTTCTATATGTTGATAAATACAAAGTAATGCACAGATTTTTTGATTTTTGAGGGGGGGGGGTGGAGATTTTCCAGAGGCTGGAAGCTGGCAACTGAAAACTCTTTTTTTTTGTAGATAATAACTTAGAAATCTCTGACAGGAGCATTGTATCTAATTCCTATATCTAGAAAGAAAATTAAATAAATATTCGACCCACTCAGCTCTAATACTAACATGTTCTGACATCTTGTGGCAAGTCACTTATGGGACACACTGGTTGGGTTTAAAATTGTAATGTCTATTCTTACTCAGATACGCTTACTGAAGTCAGAAGGGACCATCGTGATCTAGTCTGACCCCCTGCACATCGCAGGCCACAGAACCTCCCCCACCCACTCCTGTACTAGACCCCTGAGCTCTGGCTGAGTTCCTGAAGTCCTCAGCTCATGGTTTAAAGACTTCAAGTGTCAGAGAATCCACCATTTACACTAGTTTAAACCTGCACGTGACCCGTGACCCATGCTGCAGAGAAAGCGAAAAACCACCAGGGTCTCAGCCAATCTGACCTGGGGGGAAATTCCTTCCTGACCACTAATATGGTGATCAGTTAGACCCTGAGCATGTGGGCAAGATCCACCAGGAAGATACCTGGGAAAGAATTCTCTGTAGTAACTAAGAGCCCTCCCCATCTAGTGTCCCATCTGCAGTCGTCTGGGATTTTTGCTCCAGGCAATTGCCAATGGGCCATTCACCATTCTAGGCAGTCCTGTCATACCATCCCCTCCATAAACGTATCAAGCTCAGTCTTGAAGCCAGTTTTGTTTTTTGACCCCACTGCTCCCCTTGGGAGGCTGCTCCAAAACTTCACTCCTCTTATGGTTAGAAACCTTCACCTAATTTCAAGCCTAAACTAGTTGCTGGCCAGTTTATATCCATTTGTTCTGGGTCCACATTGGCACTTAACTTAAATAACTCCTCTCCCTCCCTGGTATTTATCTCTCTGATGTATCTGTAGAGAGCAGTCATATCCCCCCTCAGCCTTCTTTTGGTTAGACTAAACAAGCCAAGCTCTTTGAGTCTCCTCTCATGAGGTCGGTTTTCCATTCCTCGGATCACCCTAGTAGCCCTTCTCTGCACCTGTTCCCATTTGAATTCATCCTTCTTAAACATGGGAGACCAGAACTGTGCACAGTACCCCAGAGCGTGAGCCCTTTGGGCTCCTCCTGCCCAAAGATCTCACGCTCTGGGCTGACACAAGCCATGACACACAGGGTGGGGCAGCAGGCCGGGCCCATGGGGACAGAGCATGGTGCTGCCCAGCCTGCCGCTGGAGCGGTCGGGGGTGAAGGGAGACAAAGCCATGGGCTCCTCTGTCCTGCTGCCCAGACACCACCAGCTGCCAGGTCCTGTGGGCACTGCAGCACCCCCGCCACATGCAGGCAGGCCCAAGCCTGCCCCGGCCCCTCGCTGAGCCCAGCCTTGCTGCCCCGGGGCTGGGGAGAGGAGCGGGATGGTGATGATCCCTAGGGCTGGCCCTGGTTGGCTGAAAGGCACCAGCTAGCTGCTCTCTAAGCCAATCACAATCCAGCAGATCCAGAGCCATCCTTAGACAAGGCACCATTGTCCCTCCCCTGCTCCAGTGCCCCCTAGTGGCTGGAGCTAGGTCTGAGCCACCCGGCCGGCCCCTGGGACAGCTCACCCTGGGGACAGTGCACCCACTGGCAGCCCCTTTAGTGCAGCCCCAGGGCACAGCTGGCACATTACCAGCAGGAGCAGCACGGGTCAGTGCTGATGGCCCCTGGCTCCTTCCCCAGGGACCCCCTGTGGGGCAAAAAGCGACACTGAGTTGCCCAGATCTCAGACCCCTCCTCCCTGCCGAGGCAGCATCCCCCTGCACCGGCTCACAGGGACTGGCAATCTATTTAGCTCACCAAAAGAAGGTTAAGGGGTGACTTGATTAGTACCTACATGGGGAACAAATATTGGATAACGGACTCTTCAATCTAGGAGAATTAACAGGGACAGTAATTAACCATTGGAACAATTTACCCGGGGTCGTGGTGGATTCTCCATCACTGACAATTTTAAAATCAAGAGTGGATATTATTCTAAAAGCTCTGCTCTAGGGATTATTTTGGGGCAGTTCTTTAGCTTGTGTGATACAGGAGGTCAGATTAGATGATCACAATGGTTCCTTCTGGCCTTGGAATCTATGAAATCTATGGGTCTGCCTGCAGCTGCTGTGAACGTTTAAACTTCAGGCAGCCTCTTGATGGGTACAGTTTGAGTGCTTCCTCAGATACACATGGGGTTTCCATATGGAGCAGAATGGAAGAGCCCCCCTCACTTCCAAACAAAGGTGTTATGGCAAATGCCCCCAGGCTATCTCAAATGCCCCGAGAGAGGAGATCTGCTCTTGTGACCCCATAACTGACCTACACAACTTCCTGGATGGCTCTTTGGACTGTTCTCTCTAGGGGATGTGTCCCGTAGGAACCTAATAGAAATCCCAACAGAAGCAGGAGGGCCTTTTCCATCCTGAACCTTGAGCATTTGTTTATGTGCCATCAGCTCTGGTGCAAGATCCCCAGCTCTGGAGCCATAAGCCCTCTGTTAATCCCCAGTGCTGTCTGTGTAGGGGCAGGGGTAAGGGCAGGGGATGCTTCCCCCATAATGTGGCTCAGCTCTGACCAGGAGGGACCACCTGTAGTGGTGAGACTGGAGCTCCGTCTCTGTGGTCAGTATAATCCTTGGCCATTCTGTTGCGGATGGCATCGGGGAGCCAGTTAGCACCAGCTGCTATTCTAATACTTTGGGAACGAGAATGGGACCCCGAAACTCATTTCACATGGGCCTCCAAGCAGATATTAGGTGGTAAGAACATTGGGCCATCACTCTCCTATTCTGGATTCAGACCAGTGAGGGATGTGTAAGCAAAGGTCTGTATATCCTCAGTCACCCAGCCCCACAAGCTCTCTCTCTTTTGTGGCAGTTTCTCCTGCTTGCTAACAAGTCCACGTGCATGAACATTCTCATTATGCTTTTCAGCTCAGGACTGCATTGAGATACCGGGGTCATTAAAGCAGATTGATGCCAGTAATGGGCAGGTGTTTGGAGTGAACAGCGCAGGCAATATTTACACGCTATACGGAGACAGCTGGGCTCAGGTTCCGGGCTCCTTGAAACACGTCACGGTTGGTCCTGCCGGAGTCTGGGGTGTGAACAACAACGACAACATCTACAAGCTGGTGGGAGGAAGCTGGCAACAAGTCACAGGTAACATATGAGCTTTGATATGTCGTGGGGACGACAAAAGGCGGCTCTGTTAGGATCCTGTGCCCAGTTCCAAACTCCGACCCCAGGCTGTTGTCAAAATTGCCACCAGATGGGCCATTCTCAGGATCTGACGACAGCTTGTCTGTATAGTTACATTGATACCGGTTCTGTACCATGAACTCTATAGGGAAGCTGATCTAGTTGAATTGATGCAGCTGCCCAGGTATGAAGGTGCTTATGTCCGTCCAGATTATTGTGGGAAATGTAGTGAAATAAGCTATGGTGATACGAGCCCCGTGTTACTGGTCCAATTGTGTTTTCACTGGGGAGTGTCACTGATTTCATTCTATGCGTTTCCAGACTGATACAAAGCAGTACAAAAACACGCGTACTCCTGGCCTTAAACTGAAATCAGAATGTTCACACAGGCCTGTCTACACATGGTTTGTACACCAGTCTGACTGTGTTGGATAGGAGTGTGATTGTCTACCAGAATAGCTACATCCATATAACTTTTTACACTTGGGGTTATATCCATATAAAGGTGCCTTTTACCAGCATATCCTCTGGGTATAAGCACCTTCAGACCGGTGCTAGGAGCTGAAAGCCCAGGCTATCACACAGCTGTGGCAGTTGGACTATGTAATCTGTGCAGTCTGGACGTTCTAGGCTTCAGAGTGACACACTGAGAGGTGACAATCCTGAAATCTTATTCTATAGATAACTGAGCCCACAGTAGAGGCATTGTAGTACAGGGGTTTACACTGGCTTCACACCATTGGTTAAAGCAGTGCAACCTTCTTGTGTAGACAAGGCCTAATCCATTTAAGGTAAACTGAAATCAGAGACTCTGAAAGCAAACTAAATGTCCCCACAGCAGTTGAATCAAATTAGGGACATGTAAACTGGTGCAATGTAGTGTGTACACAGGCCCTGACACTCACAAGCCCCCTGTGAGGCGGGAACATTTATTGGCCCCATATTCCGGACACTAGGAGATTAACGTCCATGTTTCCAAACCTGAGTGCACAAATGTCAGCACCTAACTAAGACGTCCTGATTTCCAGGGGTGCTAAGTCAATGGGAGCTCTTGGTGCTCAGTAGTTCTTAAATTCAGGCCCTTGTTGCCCTAAGTGACTTTCCAAGGGCCGTTAAGCAAGTTGGGAGAGGACTGGCAACCAGACTCAGGAATCCTGATCTCAGGCCACTGCTCCAAACACGAGACCACACGTCTCTGACTGATTTCTCTCTCTCCTCTGGTGTCTAGTTATATTTCTGGCTGAGTTCTTAATAGGTGGTTTGCTTCCTTATTTTCTCCATGCTGCTCCAGCCCTGCTCTTTCCTCTGAACATTGTTTTTCCCTTGTTTGTTTTAGGGCTGCTCAAGCAAATTGACGCGGGTGGAGACATGTTTGTCGCTGGTGTCAGCATGTATGATGGCATCTACTGTCTGTCTCGTCCAGCAACGGTCTCTGCGAACAGTGACTCTGCCTTGCCCTGGGTCAATATTGCAGGAAGTCTGAAGTACTACAGCTGTGGCTTGTGGGGATGCTGGGGAGTTAACTCAGCTGATAATATCTATTTCCGGTTCGATGTCACCCCGGACTCTTGTGCAGGATCCAGGTGGGAGTACGTTCCAGGCAAGCTGTCCATGATTGAGGTCGGGACTGAAGGCTCTGTCTATGGTGTGACCAGTGCAGGACAAGTATTTCGCAGGTATCATAGAATCATAGAATATCAGGGCAGGAAGGGACCTCAGGAAGTCATCTAGTCCAACCCCCTGCTCAAAGCAGGGCCAATCCCCAGAGAGATTTTTTGCCCCAGTTCCCCAAATGGCCCCCTCAAGGATTGAACTCACAACACTGGGTTTAGCAGGCCAGTGCTCAAACCACTGAGCTATCCCTCCCCCAGTATGGGAGAAGGCAAGAGGGAGGATTTCTCCCATGAGTGATCAGGGCCATTCACAGTCATCACTAATAGCTTAGAGAGAACAGGATGTTGCCTGATGATTTGGAGCAAGCCAACCCTGGTGCCTGATGTTCGCTGATTTCCTAATGAGCTGATTCCAGGGCTCTCCAGCATCCCAATGACCTCACAATGAGGCACCCACTGTTGCCTAATTGAGAGGACTCCAATGCTAACCAGCAGGGAACCAAAAAGGGGAGTGAGGCCCGCTGCAGAGGTTCTGCTCTCTTGGGGAACTCTTGGAAGCCTGAGCTCTGCATATTATAGGTAGCGCAGGTTATCCTGGTTATTCCCCTCACAGCGCCTCTGCGCACCCAAACTGCGCATGTGCCATCCCCACACAGCGATGGAGCATCTTCCAGTCTAGGGTTAAGAACATAAGAAAGGCCAGACTGGGTCAGACCAAAGGTCCATCTAGCCCAGTATCCTGTCTATCAACAGGTCCCCAGAGGGAATGAACAGAGCAGGTAATCATCAAGTGATCCATTCCCTCTGTCACTCCTTCCCAGTTTCTGGCAAACAGGGGCTAGGGACACCATCCCTGCCCATCCTGGCTAATAGCCATTGATGGACCTATCCTCCATGAACGTATCTAGTTCTTTTTTGAAGCCAGTTATAGTCTTGGCCTTCACAGCATCCTCTGGCAAAGAAACACTTCCTTTTGTGTGTTTTAAACCTGGTGCCTATTCATTTCATTTGGTGACCCCTAGTTCTTGTGTAAATAACACTTAGAATAATAAAATATTAGGGTTGGAAGAGACCTCAGGAGATCATCTAGTCCAATCCCCTGCTCAAAGCAGGACCAATTCCCAACTAAATCATCCCAGCAAAGGCTTTTTCGAGACGGGCCTTAAAAACCAATAAGGATGGAGATTCCACCACCGCCCTAGGTAACCCATTCCAGCGCTTCACCACCCTCCTAGTGGAATGGTGTTTCCTAATATCCAACCTAGACCTTCCCCACTGCAACTTGAGACCATTGCTCCTTGTTCTGTCATCTGCCACTACTGAGAACAGCTGACTCCATCCTCTTTGGAACCCCCCTTCAAGTAGTTGAAGGCTGCTATCAAATCCCCCTTCACTCTTCTCTTCTGCAGACTTAATAACCCCAGTTCCCTCAGCCTCTCCTTGTAAGTCATGTGCTCCAGCCCCCTAATCATTTTTGTTCCCTTCTGCTGGACTCTCTCCAATTTGTCCACATTCCTTCTTTAGTGGGGGGACCAAAACTGGACACAGTACTCCAGATGAGGCCTCACCAGTGCCAAATAGAGGGGAATAATCACTTCCCTCGATCCGCTGGCAATGCTCCTACTAATACAGCCCAATATGCCATTGGCCTATTTGGCAACCAGGGCACAGTGCTGGCTCATATCCAGCTTCTCATCCACTGTAATCCCCAGGTCCTTTTCTGCAGAACTGCTGATTAGCCAGTTGGTCCCCAGCCTGTAGCAGGGGATGGGATTCTTCCTTCCTAAGTGCAGGACTCTGCACTTGTCCTTGTGGAGCCTCATCAGAATTCTTTAGGCCTAATCCTCCAATTTGTCTAGGTCACTCTGGACCCTATCCCTACCTTCCAGAGTATCTACCTCTCCCCCCAATTTAGTGTCATCTGCTAACTTGCTGAGGGTGGAATTAATCCCATCATCCCGATCATTAACAAAGATGCTGAACAAAACTGGCCCCAGGATCGAGCCCTGGGACACCTCGCTTGATACTGGTTGCCAACTAGACATCTAACCGTTGATCACTACCTGCTGAGCCCGACAATCTAGCCAGCTTTCTATTCACCGTATAGTCCATTAATCCAATCCAGACTTTTTTAACTTGCTGGCAAGAATACTGTGGGAGACCATATCAAAAGCTTTGCTAAAGTCAAATTATATCACATCCACCGCTTTCCCCATATCCACAGAGCCACTTATCTCATCATAGAAGGCAATCAGGTTGGTCAGACATGACTTGCCCTTGGTGAATCCATGCTGACTGTTCCTGATCACCTTCCTCCTCTTCAAGTGCTTCAAAATGGATTCCTTGAGGACCTGCTCCATGATTTTGTCAAGGTCTGGAGTGAGGCTGACCGATCTGTAGTTATCCAGGTTCTCTTTCTTTCCTTTTTAAAATATGAGCACTATATTTGCCTTTTTCCAATTGCCATGAATTTTCAAAGATAATGGCCAATGGCTTTGCAACCAAAGCAGCCAACTCCCTCAGCAGCCTTGGATGCATTAGATCTGGACCCATGGACTTGTGCAAGACCAACTTTTCTAAATAGTCCTTAGCCTGTTCTTTCACCATTGAGGGCTGTTCACCTCCTTCCCATACTGTGTTGCCCAGTGCAGCAGTCTGGGAGCTGACCTTGTCTGTGAAGACCGAGGCAAAAAAAACATTGAGTACTTCAGCTTTTTCCACATCCTCTGTCACTATGTTGCCTCCCCTCTTCAGTAAGCATTCCACACTTTCCCTGACCTCCTTCTTGTTGCTAACATACCTGTAGAAACCCTTCTTGTTACCCTTCACATCCCTTGCTAGCTGCAACTCCAATTGTGCCTTGGCCTTCCTGATTACACCCCCACATGCTCTAGCAATATTTTTATACTCCTCTCTAGTCATCTGTCCAAATTTCCACCTCTTGTAAGCTTCCTTTTTGAGTTTAAACTCACTGAAGATTAACTTCACTGTTAAGCCAAGTACTCACTCGGATGTTTTCAGAGAACTATCCACAATGACTCCAAGAGCTCTTTCTTGAGGCCTGGTCTACACTGGGGGGGGTGTCGAACTAAGGTACACAACTTCAGCTATGCGAATAACGTAGCTGAAGTCGAACTACCTTAGTTCGAGTTACTTACCCGTCCTCACGGCACGGGATCGAAGTCCGCGGCTTCCCCGTTGACTCCGCCACCGCCGTTCGCGGTGGTGGAGTTCCGGAGTCGACGGGAGCGCGTTCGGAGTTTGATATATCGCGTCTAGATGAGACACGATATATCGAACTCCGAGAAGTCAATTGCTACCCGTCGATCCGGGCGGGTAGTATGGACGTACCCTAAGTGGTAACAGCTAATTTAGACCCCATTGTCAGGGTTCCTTCCCCACTCTGAACTCTAGGGTACAGAAGTGGGGACCCGCATGAAAGCCCCCTAAGCTTATTTCTACCAGCTTAGGTTAAAACCTGGTACGCTGCCACCACCAAGTGATTTAACAAGAAACAGGGAAAGGACCAAAATATCCCCCAAAAATATCCCCCCAAGCCCTTGCACCCCCTTTCCTGGGGAGGCTTGAAAATAATATCCTAACCAATTGGTTACAAAGTGATCCAAGACCCAAACCCCTGGGTCTTTTGGACAACGGAAAAATCAGTCAGGTTCTTAAAATAAGGATTGTATTAAAAGGAAAGGATAAAAATGATCTCTGTACAATCAGGATGGAAATAACTTCACAGGGTAATCAGATTCAAAGAGCCCAGAGGAACCCCCTCTAGCGTTAGGTTCAACGTTACAGCAAAACAGGGATACCTCCCTCTAGCAAAGGGAACATTCACAAGTTGAGAAAAACAAAGATAAAACTAACATGCCTTGCCTGGCTGTTACTTACAAGTTTGAAATATGAGAGACTTGATCAGAAAGATTTGGAGAGCCTGGATTGATGTCTGGTCCCTCTTAGTCCCAAGAGTGAACACCGCCAAAACAAAGAGCACAAACAAAAAGTATCTTGTTCCCTTATTGGTCCTTTGGGTCAGGTGTCAGCCAGGTGACCTGAGCTTCTTACCCCTTTACAGGGAAGAGGATTTTGGTGCCTCTGACTAGATAGGATTCCATAGTACTGTATACAGGAGGGTTGTTACCCTTCCCTTTATAGTTATGACACCCATCATTTTATATGTATAGTTTGGATTATGTTTTCCAATGTGCATTACTTTGCATTTATCAACACTGAATTTCATCTGCCATTTTGTTGCCCCCAGTCACCCAATTTTGAAAGATCCTTCTGTAGCTCTTTGCAGTCTGCCTGGGACTTAATTATCTTGAGTAGTTTGTATCATCTGCAAATTTTGCCACCTCACTGTTTACCCCTTTTCCAGATCATTTATGAATATGTTGAATAGGACTGGGCCCAGAACAGACCCTCAGGGGACACCACTATTTACCTCTCTTCATTCTGAAAACTGATCATTTATTCCCACTCTGTTTCCTATCTTTTAACCAGTTACCATTCCATGAGATGACCTTCCCTCTTATCCCATGACAGCTTACTTTGCTTAAGAGCCTTTGGTGAAGGACCTTGTCAAAGGCTTTCTGAAAATCTAAGTACACTATATCCACTGGATTCCCGTTGTCCACATGCTTTTTGACCCCCTCAAAGAATTCTAGTAGATTGGTGAGGCATGATTGCCCTTTACAGAAACCATGTTGACTCTTCCCCAACAAATTATGTTCATCTATATGTCTGACAATTTTGTTCTTTACTATAGTTTCAACCAGTTTGCTTGGTACTGAAGTCAGGCTTACCGGCCTGTAATTGCCAGGATCACCTCTGGAGCCTTTTTTAAAAATTAGCATCACATTAGCTATCCTCCACTCATTTGATACAGAAGCTGATTTAAATGATAG
Source organism: Mauremys mutica (assembly GCF_020497125.1). Taxonomy (NCBI): domain Eukaryota; kingdom Metazoa; phylum Chordata; order Testudines; family Geoemydidae; genus Mauremys; species Mauremys mutica. The sequence goes on from NC_059087.1 coordinate 30,249,505, forward strand.
GTTACAGACTACAGTTCGTAGTTCTGCAATTTCACATTTGAGTTCCTTCAGAACTGTTGGGTGAATACCGTCTGGTCCTGGTGACTTATTACTGATTAAACAAAGACTGTGAATGGCTTGCCAACTACAGAACCAGTTTCTCCTCTCTTGGTTTTCACTCAACTGCTAGAACAGGGCCTCATCCTCCCTGATTGAACTAACCTCGTTATCTCTAGCTTGCTTCTTGCTTGCATATATAAACCTGCCCCTGGAAATTTCCACTACTTGCATCCGAAGAAGTGGGTATTCACCCACGAAAGCTCATGCTGCAAAACGTCTGTTAGTCTATAAGGTGCCACAGGATTCTTTGCTGCTATTACTGATTAGTTTGCAATTGCTCCACCTGGCAGCAGGGGTTCCTGTGGAACCAAGCACAGGAATTCAAGGCCCCCCGTGGGCTCAGGCAGTGGAGGAAGACACTCCCAGACTGGAATGGAGTGGGAGCAGGGGAGGGGAGAGAACTGCCATGCCCAGGGGGAGCTCTGGCATTTCCCCCTGCAGCGCTGTGGGGTTCCCTGGGTGTTCTCTATACCGCTCTGTCGCTGGCTTTCATTCCATGTCACCTGCCAAGACAGAGGAAAGGCCCCATGTAGTTTGGAAGCAGAAATGTTTCCCTGGAGAGGATGTTCCTGCCCTTCTGCCCTCAGCCCACACCGCAGGGAGATGAAGCTTGCAATGCTCAGCTTTGATCCTGCCATCTTAATAGGGTCTGGCCAGACACTCGTGTAGGAGGATGGGTGCTGCAGTGCAGGGCCGTGAGTGGACAGCAAGGAGAAACATGCTGGGGCTACCCTCTGGGCTGCACTGAGAAGCTGCTCTCCACAGGCTGGGATAGAGGCAGAGTCCTTCTCTTAGCAGACCTGTATTAACACCAGTCCTGTCAACTTCCTTTCAGGGATGGAATCACTAAAAGCAACCCCGTCGGCACCACCTGGACCCAGGTGGCCAGTTTCATCTGCAACTGCAAACATGTGTCCTATGACCTGGGCCTGCTGTGGCTTATCACTGACCAGGACAAGATTGTGAAATGCCGGATCTAAATGAGACTCCCGCCATCTCAGCCTCACCATGATTAACAGTGTCCATTTAAACTCTTTCTCTCTCTCTATCCCCCAAATCTTAATTTGTACCAGCCTCGGCTGAGCCCCGGCACCTCTTGGCTTGGCAGTTCAGAGCCCCGGCACCTCTGGGTTTGCCATGTCACTTATAAAGTAACAAATTGCTTGAGCCCCAGCACCTCTTTCATTGCAAATGAAGCCCTGCTCCACTGCCTTGTCCAGGTTTTCTACATTCCTTCTCCAGCCAGTGGTGTGAAGCTTTTGTTCCAAGGGTAAAATCAAGTCCCACAAAATAGAGCCAAGAATGTTCATCGTTACCTGCTCCTTCTCTGCCTCTGCTGCCCCCGGCCCCACCCCCGGACGCACATACTTCTCCTCTGATAAAATCCAATGGCTGGAAACTGAACACAGCAAGGTCCAAGCTGAAAACAAAGGGCAGTGTTATAGCTAGGAGGGAAGTCAACCATACGAACGGATCCACAAGGGATGTGGTAAATTCTCCATCACTTGGAGTCTTTCAATCGAGACTGGATGTCTGTGTAAATGCTGTGATATACTCTGTATCAGCTGCATGCTGTTGGGTGTGATGCAAAAGTCACTGCAGGACATCTGTGGCCTGTGTTATGTAGGAAATCAGACTAGATGGTCATAATTGCCCCCTGCTGGACTTTATATATATGACTTTAACGGACCCCTTTGCATTAGCAACACACACAACTGAGATAGGGCATAGGAAGAACTTCCAATGAACGAGAAAGAAAATCAGAATTTAAGTAACCCCACAACTGGGTAATTTTCTCTGCCTTTCTGCAAACTTCACCATCACCAATGACCTGTGTTACAAGGTTCTCCCTCAGTTAGCCTGATTTCAGCCTCTCCACTTCAGAAGGTCCCAGCATGATCAGTTCATAATAAGCAACCAGGGCCAAGTTATTACACACACACTGTCCTGAGCTCTGTGCCAGAAGCTCTGCATATCCACCTCTCTCCCCCCGCATTTCCATTCTGATAAATCCCAAATATCTGCATCACCAGATTAGAAAGAATAGAGGCGACGTGTATCCAAGAGGAGGGCTGCGGAGCCAGAGCTGCTCTCTCTAGGCTGAGCAGGAAGGGCTGGTAAAGGTTTGAAGTTTCTGTCTTGCTCACTCTTGTTGAGGGAGCAGCTGGGATTCCCCTCTGCTTGGGGCTGGGTTTGTGCCAATAAAGTCTTACAGCATCTCGTGCGCTCTCCTTGTCATTTTGTGCTCACTGGAATCGATACAGCTGGAGTTCGGGGAGCGCTGTGGTGCTGGGGGTTCCGCAGCCCAGAAACCAAGAGTGTCTTGGGGAAAGAGGAACAGTCTGAGCTCCACAACCCACTAGTCCTGGTGTGTGCAACATCATCATCTCCACTGGCCTGTCAACCCTCCCACTCAGCTAGTCTTCCCCCTGCTCCCCACAATGCTCACTCCAGCACTCGGTGCTGCCCTGCTAATCTGTTCCTCTCCTTCCCTCACCTCTGACACACGCTGCCAGGCAGAGGAGACAAGGGTGAGCTCGTCATTCTGCCTCACGCTGGTCCCCCTCTCCCTGGCCATGTGCCCCATGTACACTCAGGAATCCTGATGAGTCGCCTGACTGAGCAGGTGGGCAGAGCTCCCACCTTGCCGTCACAGTCAGACAGAGACGGGCAAGTGAGAAAGAAAATCCACCTCTCTGCAGTCTGTGCAACCCTCCCCCACACTGGGAACTCTGCCTCTGGCCGGGCTTTATAGCCAAACTCGGCCCTTTAGCCTGAATCAGAGCAATGAGCCATGGCTCGCTGAGAGGTCTCTGTAAGAAGCTGGTCCAATAAAAGATATTACCTCACCCGCCTTGTCTCTGGTATCCTGGGACCGATCCAGCTACAACAACACTGCTGCTCCCAAAATGTAATTGTAACTGGGGAATCATCATCAAATGGGTGTGTTTCTAGTGGGACTCTGCAGGGACTGGTTTTTGGCCCAACACTATTTAACATTTTTATCAATGACCTGGAAGAAAACATAAAATCATCACTGATAAAGTCTGCAGATGACACAACTCAGGGAAGGACAGGTCACTGCTACAGAGCAAACTGGATCACTGAGTCGCCTGGGCGCAAGCAAACAACAGACGTTTTAATGTACCTGCATGTAATTGTATAGATCTAGGACCAAAGAACACAGGCCAGACTGACAGGCTGGGGGGCTCTTTCCTGGGAAGCAGTGACTCTGAAAGAGACTTGGAGATCATGGCGGATAATCAGCTGAACGTGAAGCCATGGCCAAAGGGGCTAATGGGATCCTGGGATCCATAAACAGGAGAATCTTGAGCAGGAGCAGGGAGGTTATTTTACCTCTGCATTTGGCACTGGTGCAACCACAGCTGGAATCCTGTGTCCAGTTCTGGGGTCCACAGTTCAAGAAGGATGCAGAATGATTGTAGTACAAAAAACTGCTACATGTAGGAATTTGCTACCTAGAGTGCACTGAGCATGCTCACATGAACTGAGCATGCTCAGTAACATCTGCTGAAGCCACTGCCCTTCACCCTGCCCTTACTTGGCATAAGATTCAGAGGACTGGATTTTACAGGGGGTGAAAAGGGGCAAAGGAGGAAATCAGAGAGGGGAGTGGCCAGGGTATGAGCAGGGGACGGAAATTGACTGGTCAGGGGGGTCAAGCAGCTGGAGGCAGGGTTAAGATCGGGGCTGAAGGGCAAAACCAGAGATGTGGGGAGGGAAGGAGCCAGGGTTAAGCCCGGGGTAAGGCGCTGCCAGAGGGTGGCAGAGAGCAAAACCCTGGCACAAGCAGGGGCAGAGGGGTAAGAGTTACCCCGGTGGACTGAGACCCCCGTGTTTGCAGAAATAGGGTGGTGGGGGCACAGGGGCTTTTTTATTTCCCCTCCCGCAGACAGCACTTCTCAGCATGGGCATCCCAGGGCTGGGTTCTTAAAGGCACAGACACCCCAACGCCCAGTGACTGTAGCTCCTCTCTGTCCGATGTAACCGACGGAGGTGCTGCAGGAGACTCAATTCAGTGAAACATTTTACACAAACCACCCCAGAAACAAAAATCCCTTATCCGTGTATCTGGCTGCAGAGAGTCTCACAGCTGTTCACCAGTTTGGCTTATCTGTGCTGGGATTCCCTGAATTACTCTTAGCACTTCATCATTTACCGTGCAGATGTCATTGTGCTTTTTAATTTATATTTTAACCACAAACACTCATTGAAAATATGTAGAAGTAAGTACTTGCCAGTAGTTTTAGCAAGGACACCTGTGTTTCTACTTGTTATGTTTTTACTGTGATTTTTAATTTGGAATTTTTAATTGTAACTTTTTCTTCTTTGTTTTCATTCACTCCATCAATGGTGACTGCCTTTTGCCACTGTTATTTTGCCTCTCAATCCAGCTTCTACTGTTTTTCCGCATGCCATTGTGTAGAACTTGATTCTCAGATATTCAATAAAGGCAATATACTGTCTCTTGTAACATCCTTCTCAAAGGCAAAAATCAGTTGTAATTTTTGCTGAACATTAGAACTGCCATAATGGGTCCGTCCAATAGTCCATGTAGTCCAGTATCCTGTCTTCTGACAGCGGCCAGTGCCAGGTGTTTCGGAGGGAATGAACAGAACAAGCAAATCACTGAGAGAACCGCCCCACTGCCCACTCCCAGCATCTGGCAGTCAGAGGTTTAGGGACACCCAGAGCACAGGGATGCATCCCTGATTATCTCGGCTACTAGCTGATGCACCTATCCTGGGGAACTGATCTAACTGCTGAACCCATTTATAGTTTTGGCCTTCAGAACATAACGAACACACAACTACAACCCCAAGATAGCTTGACAACCCCAAGAATTCTAAAAAAGGGAGTGTGACGGGTTGGACCCACCTTCTGGGAGGCCACCTGATGTACTGGGATTTCACGGATCCTCTCCTGCTCCACCAGCCTGGGGTTCCACTCCCTGTTTTGCTGAATTAGGTTCTGCAGCCTCTTGCAGCGCACACACAGGTAGGGCCACACCGGGGTGAAAGTCACTGAGGACACTTAGTAGTATGGGGCGGGGGGGGGTGGCTCTGGCCCCCAGAAGGGGCAGGGCTGGGGTCAGCATCCCCCAGCCAGCCCTTGGCCTGTGCCATCCAGGGCTCCTGTGTTGATTTAAAGGGCCCGGAGCCCTTTTAAATCGCCGGCCCCAGGGCAGCTACTCCCTTGGCCCCCACCCCACCCGTCAGCGGCCTGGGGGGGGGGCAAAAGGGGCAGGAACATTAAAGTGCTGCCAGCTGGGTCTGGGCCAGTGCGGGTTCTTACCAGTACCGAGTACCCGCCCGTACCAGCTCACTTTCACCCCTGGGTCACACCCAGCTGCAGCCACAGCCTGAAGTCAGCTCTGTGTGAGAGGCCTCCCCCAGCACTCACGTGCACGTCTCCTTTGGGGAGACAAACCCAAATAACACTGTCTTGCGCTGTATAGAAAAATCTGCACAGCGCAAGCTCATAAAAATCCATCTCTTCCTCAATGTGAAGAGAGATGGGCACGACTTCCTGCCCCTCCCAGTTAGAAGTTACATAAACTAGGTTTAATAATAAACAAAATAAGTTTATTAACTAGAAAAGGTAGATTTTAAGTGGTTGAAGGGAAAGCAAACAGAACAAATCAGATTACTAGGCAAATGAAACAAAACACGCAAACTAAGCTTCACACACTAGATAGGTAGGCTACAAATTAGCAAATTCTCACCCTGAGTGATAAACAGGCTGGCGGATTCTTAAGGCCGAGGCTGCCTTGGCTTTCCCAGGTTTTCATACACAGGCTAAAGATCTTAGCCTGGGACCATCACTTCTCACAGTTCAGTCTTTGTTCCTCAGGTGTTTTCAGGTGTGTTATTGTAGGAAGAGTGAGGCCCCATCAGGTTGTCATTGTTCCTCTTTTATATCTTCCCCCCACTTGCTGGAAAGCTTTTTTGCTGCGACCTGGGTCAAATAGTTCCCTCTCTGTAGAGCTAGCTGACCTGGGTCAAACAGTTCCCATTGTGCAGTGGTATCTCTGAGAGGCTTCTAGTGCAGACAGTTCCTTAGGCTTGTGTCAATTCTTCAATAAGCAACTAACATTGTTTGGCCTCATCCAGCGTAGCACATGTGAAATACAGAGACATGGTCAATATTCCCAGCTCCAGATACAGAAATGACACCTGCCTACCCATTGGATAAACACATTCAGTACATCAGAACCTTGCCAGTGATACCTTACATACGCCATCTTGCATAAAGTACATTTCAGTTATGTCATATCCATATCATAACTATATTTCCATGAAGAATATGAGGGGTAATGGCATAATGAGTTATATGCCCTGAAGTCAAGACATTTTAATAACGGCATGATATTCTGTTCTTACGTGCCTCTTTGTTCCTGAGCCTTCAGGGTGCAGTAAGGCCAGTTCCACAAAAGCTGGAATCTAAACATCTGGATGAATCTTGGTCGACCCTCATACTTTTCCTCTTACCTCTCCCAAACATTTCATGCCTAAGGCCGTATCTACATTACAAGCGTAATCCACCTCCACGAGAAGCATAACGCTTGCTGGGCCTCAGCTGGAGCGCCGCAGTGCCAGTGTGGACGCCCTGGTCTATTAATGCACTCTGATCAGCCTCCATGAAGTGTCCCACAATGCCTGTTCTAGCCACTCTGGTCATCATTTTGAACTCTACTGCTCTGCCCTCAGGTGACCAACCATCAGACCTGCCCTATTACTCCAGCTTCTAACCCAATATTAGAAGTATCAGTGCTTAACAGAAATGGTTCATCAAAATCATGTTTGCTTAAAACAGGCTTTTTCTTTGTAAGGGTCATTGTGGAAGTAACAATATTACTGAATTCCTTTACAAAGCCAAGGTAGAACTTGGTTAGACCAATAGTGGATTGGATCTGCTCTTGCAGCATATTTCCTGTATGTCTTATGTGATCTTTCCATGAGCTAATGAAAACAGCTAATTTATCCATACAAGCTCTGGCAAATGTTTGGAACCCAATTATCATCAAGTCAATGTACATATTAATGTTCTCCATAGTGTAGGAATCTTGGCATTTACCCATGAAAGCAATATGGTGGTGTGCCTCAGTTTCCCTTTTCATACAGCACATTAGGTGTGTAATGTCTTTTCTATTGTGAAAAGTTCTGAAACGCATTATAGGCACTAACTGTGAATCCTTTCATGTATTTATACCTGCTCCTGTATTTTTGACTCCATGCATCTGATGAAGTGGGTTCTAGCCCACGAAAGCTTATGCCAAAATAAATTTGTTAGTCTCTAAGGTGCCACAAGGACTCCGTGTTTTTTCTGTGAGAAATATCAGTATCACAAGGCCTTTTAACATAATGTGTGTTCTAAGTATCACTCCCACCATGTTCATAGAATGGAAGGGACTTCAGGAGGTATCTAGCCCAACCCCCACTCAAAGCAGGACCAAGCCCCAGACAGATTTTCGCTTGACATCCCTAAACGGCCCCCCTCAAGGTTTGAGCTCACAACCCTGGGTTTAGCAGACTAATGTGCAAACCACTGAGCGATCCCTCCTGCCCAAGTTCAGGGGCTTTTCCATAAGATTAGGCATGTTGTACTTTTTTACAGTTTTTGGTAGCAGCAGGACATTAGTCACAAGCGTTAATATTAACATCGAATCCATTACAAGTGCATAGGCGGCAGGTTTGTATAATTTTTGGTGGGGCCCAAAATGGTGGTGCCCCCCCGCTCCCGCCCTGTAAGCCAATATAAAATGAAGCTACAACGCGTCAGTGCCACAAGATTACAAGGGTCAATTAAAAGTGGAAAGTCAGAAGCAGCACTTGCCTACTTCAATATACATTTTACCATCACTGTATAAAAATGGTTCCCAATTGTCGATGCAATCTGATTAATGTAAGAGCACATTACTATTAAATATTTCAATTCTTAGTCATTTTAAGACTTTGCCACACGCTAGTTTGTCTGTACACCAGTTTCAGACAATCCTTTATAGCAATTTTACTCCAGGTCCTATGTGAAACCAATCAATCACTTCCTCCTCTCACCCACATCGCTGTGTTTTAAGCTGTAATCAAAAGTGGCTTCATCTGCTTTAAAAGTCACAGAGCAGCAGCCACAAGTCTGCAGGTCTTAGGGATATTGTCCTGGTCAACTCAGTCAAAATTAATTACAACCTAGATGGGATTATGGTGAGGGGGCACGGCAACGGCACGGCCCCCTCCACTCCCCTCCCCCTCCTGAGGTGCTACAGCACCAGCAGCTTGCACTGCTGTTATGCTGTAGCCCTTAGGTGGCAGCAGCAGCAGCAAGGGAGAGAGACGCGCGCTGCGCGCTCTTTACGTTCAGGCAGGGAAGCTCCGGGCAGGGCCGGCTCTAGGTTTTTTGCTGCCCCAAGCAAAAAAAAATTTGGCTGCACCCCTTCCCAGCCCTGGGCTCCCCCCTGTACCCTCCCGCTGCCCCAGTCCTGGGCTCTCCCCTCACCCACCCCAGCGCTGGGCTTCCCCCTTTCCTCCCCACCAGTGCCCTCCCTCCACCCTGCTGCTGCCGCAGCCCTGGGCTCCCCCCACCAGTGCCCCCCCCACACCTCCTGCTGCCCCAGCCCTGGGCTCTCCCCCCACCCACACCCCCTGCCACCCCAGCACTGGGCTTCCCCCTTTCCTCCCCACCAGTGCCCTCCCCCCACCCTGCTGCTGCCGCAGCCCTGGGCTCCCCCCCACCAGTGGCCCGCCCCACCACCTCCTGCCGCCCCAGCCCTGGGTCACTGGTAACTCGCTCCCAGGGCGGGTCATTCAGCAGGAATTTTGGATGTGCACAAAACACAGACAGGATTGGTTCCCATATGGTTACAGAGCTGCAGTAAAGTGGAACAATTTTCAGCTTGTGTGATTGGAGGATATCTGGATGCATATTATAAGACTGTCCTCCATAAATGAGGAAAAGTTGAGGTGCCTTTATTATTCTTTTGTTCCACTCTGTTTCTATGGGGAATTTGCCAATGCAATATCACTGTCTTCCTTTCAAACAAACAAAAAGGCAACGGCTGTTGAAAATAGCAATTCCAGTCCTAATAAGCATTTCTTGCTCAATTTTATCCTACTTTTTCTACAGCAAGTTACAGTGGATCAGTATATTTGATTTGGGAGAAATGAAGTAAAAGCTGCCCACTCCTGAATTTTGAGGTGTTCAAATCTGGAAGGCAGGTGCTGGGGGTGGGAGAGGGCTGTGGGCTCCATGGGGGAGCATGGCAGCAACTGTCTGGAGCTGCAGGGAACCAGACACGCTGGTCTGAGTGGCACAGTAAGCGGTTTTGGAGGTTGGAGAAGGGGTAGGGGGTTCCGGGGGGCAGTCAAGGGACAAGGAGCAGGGGGGGTTGGATGGGGCAGAGGTTCGGAGGGGCAGTCAGGGGACAGGCAGCAATTGGATAGGCATGGGAGTCCAGGGGGTTTATCAGGGGACAGGTAGGGGGTGGGGTCCTGGGGGGAAGTTGGGGGGGGTCTCAGGAGGGGGCAGTTGGGGACAAGGAGAAGGGAGGCTTAGATAGGGCCATAGGGGCTGGGGTCCCAAGGGGCAGTTGTCTCGGGAGGGAGTAATCGGGGGACAAGGACCAGTGGTGCTTAGATAGGAGGTGGGGATCCTGGGAGGCAGTTGGGGCAGGGGTCCGGGGACGGGGCAATCAGCGGCCAGGGGCTGGGATTCAAAGGGCTCTGGGCTCTCTGCCCCTGCAGGCAGCGCAGAGCCCTCTGACTCCCGGCCGCGGCTGGGATTTAAAAGGCTCTGGGCTCCCCCCGGCTGCCAGCAGCCCAGAGCCCTCTGATTCCCAGCTGCGGCTGAGATTTAAAGGGCTCTGGGCTCCCCGCCGCAGCGGGCAGCGCAGAGCCCTCTGACTCCCGGCCGCGGCTGGGATTTAAAAGGCTCTGACTCCCCTGCGCTCCAAGCAGGGGAGAAACCTAGCTCCAAATATTGGTGGAGCAGAGCCCCTGAGTGTGAATATTCCTGGGGCTTTAGCCCCACGAGCCCATATAAGTTGGCGCCCATGTACAAGTGGACATTTACAAGTATTTTTGTCATGCCACATCTTCAGCTCAATACCCTTGGGGTTTTCGCATTTTAAGCTGTGGCTTCCATTTGCAAGACAAACGTTTTTTCTTTCTCCCTGTCCTGTAGGGCCAAAATCTGAGCTCTCTTGTGTCAAAGTTAGACTCAGGACTCACAGTTTGTCAGACCACTCTGTTTATTAGCACAGCTCTCTGCTAATAACACCCAGATAATGTGAGCCCCCATGCAAGACCCAAACAGTCTTATTTATACAGATAAAAGGGCGTGAACTAAACAAAGGGACAAAGAGAGCAAAACTGTAAAATGTACCTGGGGCACAGCATGCATCTCCGACTTCCTTACTAACTCTTATCCATCTAAGGCTAATGCTTCACCAATCACCCTTAAGTGAAGCAATTGTTCTACCTTAATGTCTGCTTTCCTGACACCTGGATCACAGCATTTTTTATTTCTACTTAAAGGCACATACAGCATTCTTTCATTCATTCTATTTCTTTAATATTCATTTCACTTTCACAATCCCTCCTTTTGGTCAAGCTTACGCAAAGACCAACAATTACTGGGTTCCACATATTAATCGTTCTTTATCTCTTCGTTCATCAGTGATATTTAACATCATCATATTAGCACTCTGTTTTGGGACGGTCACCTGGGTGGCATACCTTACACAATTCTGGATACAACAGGAGATTAACTGAAAACGTACAAAAATCATTAGGATTCCAAACAGGATAGCCAGGGCTCCCTGAAACAACCAGTTTCCTATGCCAGAGAAATTGAACAGGTTACTTAGCCACTTCCATAAAGAACTCGGCTCTTCATGGGGAAGATATGCGATTTGTTCTAAGTGGCTAGCGCGATCTATTACCTCATTGGTATCGTCAGGTATAAACACACAACATTCTTTTCCAATGAGAGCACAGGTCCCTCCTTTGGCCACCAGCACTACGTCCAATCAGTGGTATAGCCAGGTTTTCAGCTTAGGGGGAGCAAAAAACATAAAAAAGTGCCTCCCCCCTGGCTCCCCCTCTGGCCACGCCCCCAGACCAGACCCCCCCCCACCCCCCGCTCACCTTCCGTCCTGCGCTGCCGCCTGTCCCTGGCTCCTGTCCCAGCGCTTGGCTGTGCCTGCACCAGCTGGCAGGCGCAGCTTCCACACCGGCCTGCCGCCCCGCGGCTCCTCCGGCCGTGTGGCTGGCAGCGTCGGCCGGCAGGCGCCGCTTCCGCACCGGGCTGCCACTGCCGCCCCGCAGCTCCTCCGGCCATGTGGCTGGCAGGGCCGGCCGGCAGGTGCCACTTCCACGCCGGGCTGCCACTGCCGCCCCGCAGCTCCTCCGGCTGTGTGGCTGGCAGCGCCGGCCGGCAGGTGCCACTTCCACGCCGGGCTGCCACTGCCGCCCCGTGGCTCCTGCGGCTGTGTGGTTGGCAGCGCCGGCCGGCAGGCGCCGCTTCCGCGCCTGCTGGCCTGAGGGGAAGCAACTGCTTCCGCTGAATTCCTCCAGGTACGCTACTGTGTCCAATGCCTGACGGTTTTGGAGGGCCATCTGTTGGATTGCCCCTGTTTCTTTGGCCAGGGTTTTTAAACTCTCTCTGGTTTCATTTGCCATTATTTCCACTACTGCTTGTAACCTCAGGAGCCTTTTTGCATGGTGTATGACTCCCCCAAGTGGGATAAGGGAACCGCCAATGGCCTCTTCCCAGGTTAAGGGGCTTATGTTATTTACATACCATTGGGCATCTGGTAAGTCCCTTCTTCTTCACCTGAAATTACGGAGGCGTTCTCGTGGGGAGGACCCTAGCACTCGGAATTGTGGGAAGAGTCGGGCGGGATAACAGACACCTGACCAGTTAGCTGGTAACGCAGTATAAGCTTTGGTCCCACAAACCCAATGATGGCCTATTAAGGGAAGGGTCGGTTGCACCCATTTGTCACATAGGTGCCTGCAAAGGAGGAGTAATATCCTCCAAAGGGCACAGGGTAATGCTCCTTACGAGGAGGGGTAGTGTTTGTATGGCATTGAAAGATTGTGTTATTTTTACTAAGGTTACTGTAGGGGGAACATGAGATTGATTTTTCTGTTTGATCCCAGGTCGAGAAAAAATTCATGTCCCCATGCCCAGTCTGCCACTCTTTAGTTTTGTTTGAATAATCCCATATACCATTGGCCACGATATGCTGAAGGCAACGGCTTTTTCCCAGATCCAGCCCTGTCCCATTCCACACCCAACACCAGTGACCTTTTCCCTCTACCACACTTATCCATTTAGATACATTTATTCCCACTGCTTCCCAGGTGTCATTGCTGTTCCATGTTTTGTTAAACAGACGGGGTCCTCCAATGAGGTCTGGGGAATTGAGTGGGATAGCCAGGACGGGAACACCAGCTTGAGAGTGGGCTGGGATGTGGCTGCAGACCCAGCATTTAGAAATATTAAGGGTATCCACACTTGCTGCTGGATAAAAGAATTTTCATTGTGGGCTCCCCAGACCTTAAGACACCAGCAGCTGAGGAACAGGCGCCACCAGAGGTGCATGTTGGAGGCAGGGCCCTTCTGGTTCTGACAACCTCAACTGAGGGAACCGCAGTCACAGTTTTATGTCTACCAGGCAGCAGGCGCTAGGCTCACTACTGCTTCTTCTTGGGCCTTGCTTTAGGTTGTCGTCTGCTTCTGGCAACCCTTACAAGAGCGCAGATTGTAAGGTATTGCAGGCTGTTCCTCTATGTCTTCTTCTGGAGTCAAAATTGACTACATTGATAATTGGTTCACCGGGGAGGGTGTCTTCTTACACTGCGAAGCATGTATCCACTCTGCGATGCCAGATAGTTTAACAGCCATCTGGGTAGTAAGCAGTGCCTGATGAGGACCCTTCTACCGGGGTTCCAAGGTGTGTTTCTGATGATGGTGCCGTACGTAGACCCAGTCACCTGGCTCGAGGTTGTGGCAAGCGTTGGAGGTGGGTTCTGTCGGCCAGGTGGCTTGAACCTGTGAATGGAAGTGACTTACAGCTTGCATTAATCCCTTGCAGTATTGAAGGAGCGTACTGTGAGTCAAGTTCAGGTCTGGGACTGGAGTAATGGTAGCCACAGCTCGCATAGGGCGTCCCATAACAATTTCAAAGGGACTCAGTTTATGCCTTTGGGATACAGTGGATCACATTTCCATAAGGGCTAGTGGTAAAGCTGCTGGCCAGCTTAACCCTGTGGATTCACAAACCTTAGTAAGCTTATTCTTAAGTACACCATTTCGCCTTTCCACGGCTCCTGCACTTTGTGGGTGGTAGGGACAGTGCAGCAGGTGTGTGATATGTAATATACGATCCAGGTGTTGAACAATTTGTCCGGTAAAATGTGTACCCCGGTCACTGGACAGAGTGGCAGGAATTCCCTTGGCAGGCATAATATGATTTAACAAACATTTGGCAACAGTGAGTCAGTCTTGCGACAAGGAAAGGCTTCAATCCAACCAGAAAATAAACATACCATAACCAAGATAAATTCATATCGTTGACACTTAGGCATTTGTACAAAATCAAGTTGCCAATGCAAGAATGGTGCTTGGGGCAGGCCCCGGAATCCCTGAGCCACTTTTACAGGTTTACCAATATCGTGGCTTTGGCAAGTGGTACAGGCAGCCCAGTGGTGGGCTGCAAAAGAGCTGAAATGGGGGGCCCACCATCCCGCCTTAGTTACAGCAGAGACCAGCCCCTATTTTCCAACATGCGAAACACTGTGTAGCCGGGCGGCCAGAGACAGGTAGAGTGAAAAGGGAGCCACAAAGGTGCCAGTAGGCGAACGCCAAAGGGAATCAGGATGCAGAGAGCAACCCTGGGCAACCCAGGAGTCTTTTTCAGCTTCTGGGGCAGAATCCTGGAGCAGGGTGAGGTCAGTGAGGGACGGCGGTGGTAGAGAAACAGAAAGGGAACCTAGAAACGCATCTGGGGAAGGTTCTATGGCAGCAGCATGTTTAGCAGCGGCATCAGCAAATGCGTTACCCTTAGCAACATCAGTATCCGCCGTCGAGTGGCCAGGGCACTTAACAAGAGCTGGGGCAGAGGGAAGTAACACTGCACACAGGAAAGCAGCGATGTAGGGGCCGTTTTTAATAGGGGTACCGGCAGAGGTAAGGAAACCCCGAGCTTGCCAGAGGGTGCCAAAGTCATGTACAACCCCAAAAGCATAGCGGGAGTCAGTGTAAATGGTCCCTCCGCCAAAAAGCAGGCACGGGTGAGGGCGACTAATTCGGCAACTTGCACTGAGGTCACAGAAGGTAAAGGCGCAGCTTCGAGGGTTTCAGAGAATGACACTACAGCATATCCTGCAAGGAGACGACCTTGGTTGTCTCGAAAACAGGAACCATCAGTAAACAAAACAAGGTCAGAGTTAGGGAGAGGGACATCAGAAAGGTCAGGGCGCGGGATGGTGACAGCAGAGACAGTTGCAAGGCAGTCGTGGGAATCACCGTCATTAGACAAGGGAAGGAGCGTGGCAGGGTTTAACTGAGAACAATGCTTTATGGTGATATGCGAAGCCGACAGCAGTAGAAGTTCGTACCTGATAAGGCGAGCGGAGGAGAGGTGGCTTGTGTTATGCTGTAACAGCAGAGTTTCCACCGAGCGAGGGACCATGAGAGTAAGAGGAGAGCGAACGACAAGGGATTCAGACATTTCGACTAGGCGCTGCGGCAGCCACAGCACGCAGGCAGGGGCGTAGGCCTTGGGCCACAGGGTCCAAAGTGGCAGAGAAATAAGCCACTGGGCGGTTCTTTGCTCCGTGCACCTGAGTGAGAACTCCAAGTGCACACCCAGACTGTTCATGGCAGAAAAGGGTAAAAGGCTTAGAATAGTCTGGCAGCCCTAAAGTGGGGGCAGAAGCTAAACCTTGTTTGAGGGAAACAAAGGCAGAGTCGGCTTCAGGGGGCCATGGCCTGGGGTTAGGCACAGAGAGTCGAGTGAGGTCCTGGAGAGGTTTTGCAAGGGAGGCATATTGGGGAATCCATTGCCTGCAAAATCCAGCCATGCCCAAAAACTTTCGGACCTGGCGTGAGGAGTAGGGTCGGGGAAAGCTAAGGATAGCCTGGACACGGGTGGGAGAAAGCGTACAGGAACCCTGGGAGAGGAGAAAACCAAGGTATGTGACAGAGGCTTGACAGAGCTGTAGCTTAGAGCGAGAAGCCTTGTGACCTTTGTTTGCTAGGGCAGTAAGGAGCACTAAAGAATCAGTTTCTGAGGCAGATAATGAGGGGGAACAGAGGAGAAGATCATCTACATATTGGACTAGAGTGGACCTGGAAGGGAAAACAAGGTCAGCGAGGTCTCGGGCTAATGCCTGGGAAAAGTAAGATGGGCTTTCCGTGTACCCCTGAGGGAGCGTGGTCCATGTATATCGCTGTCCCTTGTAAGAAAAGGCAAAGAGGTACTGGGAGTCAGGGGGAACCGGAACAGAAAACAGAGCAGAGCACAAATCAACAACGGTAAAATGAGTTGCAGCTGGTGGGATAGAAACCAGAATCGTTGCTGGGTTTGGGACAACAGGAAAGGCGGGTATGATAATGCGGTTAATGGCTCGAAGGTCCTGAACACATCGCCATGATTTGCCATCAGCTTTTCGAACTGGGAGGATAGGGGTGTTACAGGGACTGGAGGAACAATAATGCCTTGCTCCCGCAGGCCGGTTATGACCGGAGCAATGCCAGCCTCTGCCTCAGGGTTTAAAGGGGATTGAGAAAGGCGAGGCAGGGCTTTGGAGGAGTCCACAGTAATGCAGACGGGGTCAGTGTTTAAGCGGCCCACCTCAGAGGGATGGGTTGGCCACAGAGAGGATGGGACCTGTGAAATTAGGTGTTCAAGGGACGGGACCAGTGGGCAACAAGGGACCGGAGTGGAAAGGGAAGTTTCAGACAGCAGGGAGGCTACAGAATCACTCAGAGAGGACTGGGGGATTTGTAAATAGACCCCATCCGGGGAAAGGTATATGGTGCAGCCAAGCTTACATAACAGATCCCGACCCAAAAGGTTTACCGGAGTGGAATCAGAGAGAAGAAGGCATGATCCGCAGAAAGGGGACCAACCTGGACCGGTAGAGGTTTTGAAAGGGGATAAGGGGTTGGGATTCTCATAATGCCCACAGCGGACACGGTTTTTCCGGAGCGGGGAACCGCAGGCAGGTCGGTAGTATGGACTGCAGAGAGCAAAGCTCCCATATCAACAAGGAAAGGGAGAGACAAATCATTGACAGTTAACACACACTCAACCGTGGGAGTGAGAGGTAGTAAAGGAGCTAAAATTTCCTGAGGTTCCCCGGCGTCCCGTCATTGCTGTGGGACAAAGTAAGGCTGAGGACTGACTGGCTGTGCCGACAGGGGGTCTAGCTGGTTATTTACAGAGTTACCAGGCCGGCTCGGACATTCGTTCTTCCAATGTCCAGGCTGTTTACAGTAATTACAAACATCCCCATAACCCGAAAATCCAGTTCCTTGGCCCCTCCCTCGACCACGTCCCCATCCCTGGTATTTTCCCCATCCCCAGTACTGTTTGCCCTGCCCTGAATAATTGTTTGCAATTTGTCCTTGGTTTCAGTCTCCCATCCAACACTTATTTGTTTTAGCATATTGCCAATAGCAGGTAGGAGACCATTAACAAACGCATTAACCAAGGCACCCTGTCCATTTCTATCTGGTTGCTGAATGTTGCAGAAAAATGTCAGTTAGCCGGGTGCGATAGTCGCCTGGGTTTTCTCCCTGTTGTTGCTTACAGCCGTTTATGGCCGTCCAGTTGGTTTTAGGAGTCCATACCCGAGGGATGGCTTCAGATTTTTAGCTCGCTCCTTACACTTTTTCCGGTATTCAGCATTAGGACCGGTGTCTGGTAAAGTAGAGTGGCAGTCAGCAGCGAGCCAATCTGCTGCTGTGAGCCATTTTTCATGCTCACTAGGGGCTGCTACAAGTAGCTTGCACAGCTGCAGGAGGTCTGCCTCAGAGGGTTCATAGGTGTCACATACTAACAAAAATTCCTCTGCGAATTTGGTAGGATTTTCCCGGGGCTTGGAAAGCCTTTTACAACTGAAAGGAGCTCTGTGCGAGTCCAGGGTTTATAGCTCCAAGTGGGACCCCCGTCTTGGCCCCCAGTATGCAGGATTCAGAGGGGAGCCTGGATATTTTTAAGGTCCAAGTGCAAGCTTTTACGGGGCAAAGCAGGACCAGAGGAATGGGCCTGAGCGGTATCGGACGATCCGGACAGGTCTGAACTGGAGATCTCTGGAAATTGTTCCTGAGCCGGGGAATCTGGTGACAGTTGTTCCTGAGATGGGGGTGCGGGTGACCATCTATTGATCCGACGCAAGGCTGCCAGGCCAATTAATGCTTCTTCCTCATCATCGTCCCCAGAATCTAGCAAGGGGGTTTCTTCGCCTTTTCCCACCAGGAAACGGGAGTATGAAGGGGGATCAGCTCGGAGAATGGGGTAAAGGGGAGCGCTCGGTCTCGTGGTGGGAGAGGAGTTTTCCAATAAAGCTTTTAACTTATCATTTGAATCTTTGAGAGAGGTGAGTTTCGATTCTGTCCATCTATGATTTGCCTCTTCCCACAATTTCATGAAACAATCGACCTCTCCTTTGGCCAATTTAGTTTAGATTGGCCAAGTTTGTCTTTTAAAATGTCCACTCGGTCCTTGTCCCAAGATCCTAACAGTGGCCACTGAGTTTTGGGATCTCCCTGAGTTAGCCTAGACCATTTTCCCAGAAATTTACAGGAGTCCGGACCCTTCCTAAAATACATAAAATGAGCCAGCATTCCTTTAAGGAACTGTCCCAACTTAGACGTCTGGTTACCCAAACAGGAGGACTTCACACACCAATCACACAAGAAGGAAATTCGGGTTTGTCAGAGCGATGCCTGGTGCAACACAAAAAAGGAACCCATAGGCTACTGCCTCAATCGCCCTTGCTTTCACACCAAGGGTTTTACCCAAAGTGCGGTGCAGCTGCGATTGTGCAGATTCCACTCACTCAGACCATGGGGACAGGAACCCCTTGGTCAGCTGATCCCCAGATGGAGACGGCACCCAGACTCAAACACTCCACAGGAGGATGGATAGACACAGAGACAGGACAGTCCTCAGTCCAGACAAAACACAGAAATAATTACCTGACCAGATTCCTGATGTCACATCCCAGGATCCTTACCAGAACAGAGTGGGAACCAACAGGTTCGATGGTGTAGATTTCACTGTGCTCGTGCGCCTTTCCGTTCTGGTGGAGGACCGCTCGGGCCAAATGCCCAGGTGCCAGCTGGCACGGTCATCCTACAAAAACGGTCAGGAATCACACGGCCCCAGTGAAGGCGGTTGCCATCTTGGTGGAACCTCCAAATTGTCAGTTAGAATCAGGACTCGCAGTTTGTCAGACCACTCTGTTTTATTAGCACAGCTCTCTGCTAATAACACCCAGATAATGTGAGCCCCCATGCAAGACCCAAACAGTCTTATTTATACAGATAAAAGGGCGTGAACTAAACAAAGGGACAAAGAGAGCAAAACTGTAACACAATAGCAGATTTTAAGGTGGCTATCCTACAGCAAAAAAACTTTAGGACCAGACTTCAAAGAGAAACTGCTGAGCTCCAGTTCATCTGCAAATTTAACACCATCAGCTCAGGACTAAACAAAGACTGTGAATGGCTTGCCAATTACAGAACCAGTTTCTCCTCCCTTGGTTTTCACACCTCAGCTGCTGGAACAGGGCCTCATCCTCCCTGATTGATCTAACCTCGTTATCTCTAGCTTGCTTCTTGCTTGCTTATATATACACCTGCCCCTGGAAATTTCCACTGCTTGCATCCGAAGAAGTGGGTATTCACCCACGAAAGCTCATGCTGCAAAACGTCAGTTAGTCTATAAGGTGCCACAGGATTCTTTGCTGCTTCTACAAAACTGTAAAATTTACCTGGGGCACAGAATGCATCTCCTACTTCCTTACTAACTCTTATTCATCTAAGGCTAATACTTCACCAATCGCCCTTAAGTGGAGCAATTGTTCTACCTTAATGTCTGCTTTCCTGACACCTGAATCGCAGCATTTTTTCATTTCTACTTAAAGGCACATCCAGCATTTTTTCATTCATTCTATTTCTTTAATATAATACATTTCACTTTCACACTTCTGTAGCAGAATCCATTGGCTGGCTGGTGTGTCCTCCCCGCTAGGCAAGTCTTTCTCCCCCCCAGTCAGTCAGGTACTTTGCATCAACACAGACACTAGCTTGTTTACCAGTTCTCAGATTCTTAACTGTTACCAATTCCAAGGCTGAGTCTTAAAGAGATACCATCCATTTTCACTAGCATGTTAGACTCAAGGTTCTTTTATCCTTCCATTACCAACCTCTGCTTCCACATGGAATCAGATGTCAAGTCCACCAAGAGACTACAGGACATATCCAAAGTGTCCAGAGATGAGAGTTGCCTGCCATTCCCTGCATCCTTGAGGGTTCAGTCATAAGACTGTTCTGCTCTGAAAAACCAGTAACCAAATCTTTCCTTAGTACCTGAGTACCAGACTGCTTACTTACAGAATCAGTGTGGAGACAGTCATGTTCCAACAACATAGTGTCCCCAAAAGGCTGGCCTAGCACAGCCACTTGGTTAGAAGGCTGTTCAACCGCTCTAACAATTTTTACTGCATCTGACACCCTCTCCAGGCTAGCCACACCAGGTCTTTCTAAAGCAAAGTCAGTGGATCCATTTTCAACAGAAAAATTCTGGCTGTTAGGAACTGAAACAAAGCTCTCAACAAATAAACTGTTGCTTTCTACGGACAGAGATTCATGGATAGTGCTTCCAGAGTACTGCAGATGACTCCAGGATCTCTTTCTTTATTGGTAACAGCTAATTTAGGTACCATCATTTTGTATGTATAGTTGGGATTATATCTTGCCATGTGCATTATTTTGCATTTAACATTGAATTTCATCTGCCATTTTGTTGCCAAGTCACCCAGTTTTGTGAGGTCCCTTTGTATCTCTTCGCAATCTGTTTTGGACCTAACCATCTTGAGTAATTTTG
Organism: Mauremys mutica; assembly: GCF_020497125.1. Taxonomy (NCBI): domain Eukaryota; kingdom Metazoa; phylum Chordata; order Testudines; family Geoemydidae; genus Mauremys; species Mauremys mutica. The sequence goes on from NC_059087.1 coordinate 30,269,747, forward strand.
TATCATCTTCAAACTTTGCCACCTCACTGTTTACCCCAGGGGGGCCCAACCAGTGGCTCCGGAGCCACATGCGGCTCTTCAGAAGTTAACATGCGGCTCCTTGTCTAGGCACCGACTCCGGGGCTGGAGCTACAGGCACCAACTTTCCAATGTGCGGGGGGAGGCGGGGTGCTCACTGCTCAACCCCTGGCTCTGTCACAGGCCCTGCCCCCACTCCACCCCTTTCCATCCTCTCCCCTGAGCCTGCCATTCCCTCACTCCTCCCCCTCCCCCGCCCCCAGAGCCTCCTGCACACCACGAAACAGCTGATCGGGAGGTGCAAGGAGGGTGGGGGGGGCACTGATCGGTGGGGCTGTCAGTGGGTGGGAGGTGCTGGGAGCAGGGTGGGGGAGTTGATGGGGGGCTGCTGACGTATCACTGTGGCTCTTTGGCAATGTACATTGGTAAATTCTGGCTCCTTCTCAGGCTCAGGTTGGCCACCCCTGGTTTACCCTTTTTGTAGATCATTTATGAATATGTTGAAGAGCTAGACATTAAAAATCATGATCCTCATAAAGATATTGGATTTATGGTTAATTACAACCACCTGCAACCCACTAATCTCCCTTTTGTCCTGGGATTACAAGGGAGTTAATGGGCTACTTCACCCTGAATGGTCCCCTTGAATATGTGCTAAACTATCTGTTAGATCTAGTGTTTAGCTGTGACACTGTTAGTACCTTTTCAGACCTGAAGAACTCTGTGAAGCTTGAAAACTTGTCCCTCTCACTAACAGAAGTTGGTTCAATAAAAGATCTCACCTTATCCTCTTTGTCTCTTTTAAACAATGTGACAGCACAAGGGATTGTATAAAATTATGTGTCTCTGTAGAGAAACCCCATCACCCTGGTTCTTTTCAAGTGTTCATAGTAGAATCTCAGGGTTGGAAGGGACCTCAGGAGGTATCTAGTCCAACCCCCTGCTCAAAGCAGGACCAATCCCCAGACAGATCTTTACCCCAGTTCCCTAAATGGCCCCCTCAAGGATTGAACTCACAACCCAGGGTTTAAGACTCAAAACAACGGCGCTATCCCTCTGCCCCAAAGTGCCATAGTAATAAGTTCAATAACAGATTTGCAGATCTTTGATATCTCTACTTAAAAATGACCTGACAACTTTCCAACAACAGCTGAAAAGTGCTTTTTTTGAAATGTTCTTTATAAAATAGGCCCCTCCCATAGGATTTCATATCGTAAAGTTTGTCTTTAAGTTTAAACTAATATTTGCTGAAACTTCTGTTTCTATTTGACATTGACTTATGCATAATATGTGTTTCTTACTTTACTAATCACTTCCTTATGTGGGAAGTGTGAAACCAACAGTCTTGGCATGATTGTCCTAGTTTTGTGGCTGTGTTTTATGATCAGTTGAATTACTTTTTTAAATGTTAGCTACATTAATTTCTTTGTATGCTGTGGCTTTCTGAACAGTTTAAAGAGCAGGATACATCATTGCAGCTGGAATTGTTTTCTTGATTTAAACACTGCAAATAAAAAAAGTTGGGGCATATTTTTGAAAGTTAGGTTAATGCAAATATCAAGTATTTAATCATGTAACTTTTTAATAGGTTGTTTTCTCATAGATATCCCAGATTAATCCATACAGGGAAATACAACTAGAAAGTCCAAGGTTTTTTTTCTTTTTTAAGCTGTGGAGGCTTGGCCGGTGCAACGTGAGGGGAAGAGGCCCCCGAGTGGCTGTGATTTACAACTCCCAGGTTCAGGTCATCGACCGTAGGGGTCAGCGCCGTGAAGGTTTCCTGTCAAGCCGGCCAGATGGTGATGGTCAGGAACATTTCCCAGGAACCCCATTCTGCCTGGTGGCCACAGTCCACAGCAGCATGCCTCCTAGACCTGCACCGCCTCCCGCTGCCGCTCCCAGGGCAGGAGCCAGTGCCAGGCTTCGGCGATCTGCAGAGGACAGAGGCGGCAGGCGGCATCTGAGTGCCTGAACCGCAGTGCCCGAAGCAACTACCCACCCCTTCACCCCAGTGCTGGCTGCTGCAGCGTGGGGGAAGTGCCTGGCCAGGAACTCATGGGCTGGAGAGTGGTGGGAGCTGGGAAAGTTGGAACCCAGGCAGGAGGTGGCTGCACGCTCGGATGCCGCCCGCCGCCTCTGTCCCCCGCAGATCACCGGAGCCCTTCGGGAGGGGCAGCTCACACACCCGGGAGCCACAGAACTCAAGCGCGGCGAAGGGGGAGCCGGGGGGCGCACGGGAGCCACCGCCCGAAGGCATCTGCTGCTGCCTGCAGCAGCCTGGTGGTGGTGGTGAGGGGAGCGGCCGCTCCCCGCTAGTGGTGCCGCCGCCTTTGCAGGGCTGCTGCCCCCGCCCCTGTACCGCACCGGCTCTGCCGTGGCTGGAGCTCGCTGCTCTTTGGTGCCCCCAACCACTGGGTGCCCTAAGCGACTGCCTAGTTCGCCTAGTGGTTGCACCGACCCTGGGTGGAGCAGGGCTGGGGAAGGGCAGCGGGAGCTGGGAGCCCAGGAAACTACAGACCAGTTAGTTTAACTTCTGTACCAGGGAAGATAATGGAGCAAGTAATGAAGGAAATCGTCTGCAAGCACTTGGAAGGTGATAGGGAATAGCCAGCATGGATTTGTAAAGAACAAATCGTGTCAAACCAATCTGAGAGCTTTCTGTGATAGGATAATGAGCCTTATGGCTAAGAGAGAAGCGGTGGATGTGGTATACCTAGACTTTAGTAAGGCATTTGATACGGTCTCGCATGATATTCTTATCAATAAACTAGGCAAATACAGCTTAGCCCTAGAGACGATGTTTTTAAGGGGCGCACTCAAGAGGTGTCCATGTGGACGTCCCCCTTTTCCAAAATCACATGCGACCAGTTCCAGTATCAACCCTTCACCCACCAGGGCACCTCCAAACACTGAGTGTAACAGCTCCTGCCCTCTCTGGATCACAGCTCATACAAAAACCCTGGGGCCAGTTCACACGTCACTTACCTGAGGAGCTAAAAGACCCAGAGCGAAGTGGAGGCTGATTCACTGACTGTACCTTGTCACCGGAGATCTAGTCTCCTGGGGATTTCTGAGCCCACCCTGTCTATCTACCCCCTAAAACAAACATTTGCAAGGTTGTTGGGAGAAGGCTGCATTCCACATGTTAACCACAGCAAATCGAACGGGTGTGGCAGGGGGAAACACTTAACCCTTAAACCCTTTCATTACATAAGAACGGCCGTACTGGGTCAGACCAAAGGTCCATCCAGCCAACAGTGACCAATGCCAGTGGCCCAGAGGGAGTGAACCTAACAGGTAATAATCAAGTGATCTCTCTGCTGCCATCCATCTCCACCCTCTGACAAACAGAGGCTAGGGACACCATTACCCGGAGGCCAGCCAAGTGCTCACCTACCAACCACAATACCTGCCGGGCTGGCTGGCATACAAGGGATCTAGTGTCACAATTGCTATGAGGAAACCCATAGTGTTGCTCAACAGCCTTTGCTCCAGGGCGTGGTGTTGCCACGTGAGAATTTCCCTATTTCCTCATTGAGGATGTGGGGGGGCACCCGGGGAGGGAAGGTTGCTCAGCCTGCAGCTGTGCTTGAGCTATAAAAGCCCCTGGACTGCCCCAGCGCAGACACCAGGCGAGGTCCCACTGTTGAAGGGGTGCTGAGAAGATGATGCTCTGGGAGTTCCTGCTGCTGTTGCTGCCCCTGCTTGCAGGGAGCTCAGGTACGTGGGGACAGGGATTCTGTCGAAGGGTTTGCAGACGGCCGTGTGGGTCTCTCAGCCCCAGTGCAGGACTGAGTTTGGATTCACTGCCACATTGTGGGGAACTGTTTTCAGGCAGATGCTCGTGGGTTGGGGACCAGATTTTCCTCTGCACGTGGCCAACACTTCGCACATTGTGGCCCCTGCAGTCTGCACCAATGACAGTGACACAAACACTGAAAGGGTCTCACTGAGTTGTCTGTTGCCCGTCCATTCTGCAGGAGCTCTCTGTGCCCTGACTGAGCGACGCTCCCTGCTCCCACCTTCCCAGGCCTGCCCCCAGGCTCAGCCCATCCCTGTAATTTGACTTCTATATCTGGGGGGCGGCTCCAGTCAAGCCAACGGGGCCATGCATGGGGGTGGGGGCAAATTCCGTGCTGGCCCACAGGGGCACCATTTCAGAGTTGGGGGCGGTGGAGGGGACTTTAACCGTGATTCCAGGGGCTACTTAGGCAACTGAAAACTCTCCTTTTTTTTTGCAGCTAATAACTGCAATAATAATAATAATAATAATCTCTGACAGGAGCAGTGTATCTAATTCCTATATCTAGAAAGAAAATTAAATAAACATTCGACCCACTCAGCTCTAATACTAACATGTTCTGACATCTTGTGGCAAGTCACTTATGGGTTACTGGTTGGGTTTAAAATTGCAATGTCTAGTCTTACTCAGATACGCTTACTGAAGTCAGAAGGGGCCATCGTGATCATCTAGTCTGACCCCCTGCGCATCGCAGGGCACAGAACCTCCCCCACCCACTCCTGTACTAGACCCCTGAGCTCTGGCTGAGTTACTGAAGTCCTCAAATTATGGTTTAAAGACTTCAAGTGACAGAGAATCCACCATTTACACTAGTTTAAATCTGCAAGTGACCAATGCAGAGGAAGCGAAAACCACCAGGGTCTCAGCCAATCTGACCTGGGGGGAAATTCCTTCCTGACCACTAATATGGTGATCAGTTAAACCCTGAGCATGTGGGCAAGATCCACCAGGAAGATACCTGGGAAAGAATTCTTTGTAGTAACTCAGAGCTCTCCCCATCTAGTGACCCGTCTGCAGCTGCTGGGGATTTTTGCTACAGGGAGCCGCCGATGCACCATACACCATAGTATGCAGTGCTGTCATACCATCCCCTCCATAAACGTATCAAGCTCAGTGTTGAAGCCCGTTTTGTTTTTTGACCCCACTGCTCCCCTTGGGAGGCTGCTCCAAAACTTCACTCCTCTTATGGTTAGAAACCTTCACCTAATTTCAAGCCTAAACTTGTTGCTGGCCAGTTTATATCCATTTGTTCTGGGTCCACATTGGCACTTAACTTAAATAACTCCTCTCCCTCCCTGGTATTTATCTCTCTGATGTATTTATAGAGAGCAGCCATATCTCCCCAAGCTCTTTGAGTCTCCTCTCATGAGGTCGGTTTTCCATTCCTGGGATCACCCTAGTAGCCCTTCTCTGCACCTGTTCCCGTTTGAATTCATCCTTCTTAAACATGGGAGACCAGAACTGCTCACAGTACCCCAGAGCGTGAGCCCTTTGGGCTCCCCCTGCCCAAAGATCTCACGCTCTGGGCTGACACAAGCCATGACACACAGGGTGGGGCAGCAGGCCGGGCCCATGGGGACAGAGCATGGTGCTGCCCAGCCTGCCGCTGGAGAGGTCGGGGGTGAAGGGAGACAAAGCCATGGGCTCCTCTGTCCTGCTGCCCAGACACCACCAGCTGCCAGGTCCTGTGGGCACTGCAGCACCCCCGCCACATGCAGGCAGGCCCAAGCCTGCCCCGGCCCCTTGCTGAGCCCAGCCTTGCTGCCCCGGGGCTGGGGAGAGGAGCGGGATGGTGATGATCCTAGGGCTGGCCCTGGTTGGCTGAAAGGCACCAGCTACCTGCTCTCTAAGCCAATCACAATCCAGCAGATCCAGAGCCATCCTTAGACAAGGCACCATTGTCCCTCCCCTGCTCCAGTGCCCCCTAGTGGCTGGAGCTAGGTCTGAGCCACCCGGCCGGCCCCTGGGACAGCACACCCTGGGGACAGTGCACCACTGGCAGCCTCTTTAGTGCAGCCCCAGGGCACAGCTGGCACATTACCAGCAGGAGCAGCACGGGTCAGTGCTGATGGCCCCTGGCTCCTTCCCCAGGGACCCCCAGTGGGGCAAAAAGCGACACTGAGTTGCCCAGCTCTCAGACCCCTCCCCCCTGCCGAGGCAGCATCTCCCTGCACCGGCTCACAGGGACTGGCAATCTATTTAGCTCAGCAAAAGAAGGTTAAGGGGTGACTTGATTAGTACCTACATGGGGAACAAATATTGGATAACGGACTCTTCAATCTAGGAGAATTAACAGGGATGGTAAATAACCATTGGAACAATTTACCCAGGGTCATGGTGGATTCTCCGTCACTGACAATTTTAAAATCAAGAGTGGATATTATTCTAAAAGCTCTGCTCTAGGGATTATTTTGGGGCAGTTCTTTGGCTTGTGTGATACAGGAGGTCAGATTAGAGATCACAATGGTTCCTTCTGGCCGTGGAATCTATGAAATCTATGGGTCTGCCTGCAGCTGCTGTGAATGTTTAAACTTCAAGCAGCTTCTTGATGGGTACAGTTTGAGTCCTTCCTCAGATACACATGGGGTTTCCATATGGAGCAGAATGGAAGAGCCCCCCTCACTTCCAAACAAAGGTGTTATGGAAAATGCTCCCAGGCTATCTCAAATGCCCCCAGAGAGGAGATCTGCTCTTGTGACCCCATAACTGACCTACACAACTTCCTGGGTGGCTCTTTGGACTGTTCTCTCTCGGGGATGTGTCCTGTAGGAACCGAATAGAAATCCCAACAGAAGCAGGAGGGCTTTTTCCATCCTGAACCCTGAGCATTTGTTGATGTGACATCAGCTCTGGTGCAAGATCCCCAGCTCTGGAGCCATAAGCCCTCTGTTAATCCCCAGTGCTGTCTGTGTAGGGGCAGGGGAAGGGTAGGGAAAGCTTCCTCCATAATGTGGCTCAGCTCTGATCAGGAGGGACCACCTGTAGTGGTGAGACTGGAGCTCCGTCTCTGTGGTCAGTATAATCCTTGGCCATTCTGTTGCGGATGGCAACAGGGAGCCAATTAGCACCAGCTGCTATTCTAATATTTTGGGAACGAGAATGGGACCCTGAAACTCATTTCACATGGGCCTCCAAGCAGATATTAGGTGGTAAGAACATTGGGCCACCACCCTCCTATTCTGGATTCAGACCAGTGAGGGACGTGTAAACAAAGGTCTCTACATCCTCAGCCACCCAGACCCCAAGCTCTCTCTCTTTTGTGGCTATTTCTCCTGCTTGCTAACAAGTCCACGTGCATGAACATTCTCAGTTTGCTTTTCAGCTCTGGACTGCATTGAGATACCGGGGTCATTAAAGCAGATTGATGCCAGTAATGGGCAGGTGTTTGGAGTGAACAGCGCAGGCAATATTTACACGCTGTACGGAGACAGCTGGGTCCAGGTGCCGGGCTCCTTGAAACACGTCACGGTTGGTCCTGCCGGAGTCTGGGGTGTAAACAACAACAACAACATCTACAAGCTGGTGGGAGGACGCTGGCAACAAGTCACAGGTAACGTATGAGCTTTGATATGTCGTGGGGACGACAAAAGGAACCTCTGTTAGGATCCTGTGCCCAGTTCCAAACTCCGACCCCAGGCTATTGTCACAATTCCCACCAGATGGGCCACTCTCAGGATCTGACGACAGCTTGTCTGTATAGTTACATTGGTACCGGTTCTGTACCATGAACTCTATAGGGAAGCGGATCTAGTTGAATTGGTGCAACCCCCGAGTGTGGATGCAGCTGCCCAGGTATGAAGGTGCTTATGTCCGTCCAGATTATTTTGGGAAATGAAGTGAAATAAGCAATGTTGATATGAGCCCCATGTTACTGGTCCAGTTGTGTCTTCACTGGGGAGTGGCATTGATTTCATTCTATGCGTTTCCAGACTGATACAAAGCAGTACAAAAACATGCATAGTCCTGTCCTTAAACTGAAATCAGAATGTTCACACAGGCCTGTCTACACATGCTTTGTACACCAGTCTGACTGTGTTGAATAGGAGTGTTATTGTCTACCAGAATAGCTACATCTGTATAACTTTCTACACTTGGGGTTATATCCGTATAGAGGTGCCTTTTACCAGCATATCCTCTTGGTAGAAGCACCTTCAGACCAGTGCTAGGAGCTGAAAGCCCAGGCTATCACACAGCTGTGGCAGTGGACCACGTAATCTGTGCAGTCTAGACGTTCTAGGCTTCAGAGTGACACACTGAGAGATGACAATCCTGAAATCTTATTATATAGATAACTGAGCCCACAGTAGAGGCATTGTACTACAGGGGTTTACACTGGCTTCACACCACTGGTTAAAGCAGTGCAACCTTCTTGTGTAGACAAGGCCTAATCCATTTAAGGTAAACTGAAATCAGAGACTCTGAAAGCAAACTAAATGTCCCCACAGGCTTTGGCAGCAGTTGAATTAAATTAGAGAAATTTAAACTGGTGCAATGTAGTGTGTACACTACACTCACAAGCCCCCTGTGAGGCGGGAACATTTATTGGCCCCATATTCCAGGCACTGAGAGATTAACATCCATGTTTCCAAACCTGAGTGCACAAATGTCAGCACCTAACTAAGTCGTCCTGATTTCCAGGGGTGCTAAGCAGTGACGACTCCCACTGGTGTCAATGGGAGCTCTCGGTGCTCAGTAGTTCTTAAATTCAGGCCCTTGTTGCCCTAAGTGGCTTTCCAAGGGCCGCTAAGCAAGTTGGGAGAGGACTGGCAACCAGACCCAGGAATCCTGATCTCAGGCCACTGCTCCAAACAGGAGACCACACGTCTCTGACTGATTTCTCTCTCTCCTCTCACCCCTGGTGTCTAGTTATATTTCTGGCTGAGTTCTCAATAGGTGGTTTGCTTCCTTATTTTCTCCATGCTGCTCCAGCCCTGCTCTTTCCTCTGAACATTGTTTTTCCCTTGTTTGTTTTTAGGGCTGCTCAAACAAATTGACGCGGGTGGAGACATGTTCGTCAATGGTGTCAACATGAATGATGACATCTACTGTCTGTCTCGTCCACCAACGGTCTCTGTGAACAGTGACTCTGCCTTGCCCTGGGTCAATATTGCAGGAAAGCTGAAGTACTACAGCTGTGGTGTGTGGGGCTGCTGGGGAGTTAACTCAGCTGACGATATCTATTTCCGGTTTGATGTCACCCCGGATCCTTGTGCAGGATCCAGGTGGGAGCAGATTCCAGGCAAGCTGTCCATGATTGAGGTCGGGACCGAAGGCTCTGTCTACGGCGTGAACAGTGCAGGACAAGTATATCGCAGGTACAGTAAAGGAGAAGGCAGGAGGGAAGATTCCTCCCATGAGTGATCAGGGCCATTCATACTTGTCCCTAAGAGCTTAGAGAGAACAGGATGTTGCCTGATGCTGTGGAGCAAGCCGACCCTGGTGCCTGATGTTCGCTGATTTCCTAATGAGCTGATTCCAGGGCTCTCCAGCATCCCAATGACCTCACAATGAGGCACCCACTGTTGCCTAATTGAGAGGACTCCAATGCTAACCAGCAGGGAACCAAAAAGGGGAGTGAGGCCCACTGCAGAGGTTCTGCTCTCTTGGGGAACTCTTGGAAGCCTGAGCTCTGCATATTATAGGTAGCGCAGGTAGTCCTGGTTATTCCCCTCACAGCGCCTCTGTGCACCCAAACTGCGCATGTGCCATCCCCACACAGCGATGGAGCATCCTCCAGCCTAGGGTTAAGAACATAAGAAAGGCCAGACTGGGTCAGACCAAAGGTCCATCTAGCCCAGTATCCTGTCTACCAACAGTGTCCAATGCCAGGTGCCCCAGAGGGAATGAACATAGCAGGTAATCATCAAGTGATCCATTCCCTCTGTCACTCCTTCCCAGCTTCTGGCAAACAGGGGCTAGGGACACCATCTCTGCCCATCCTGGCTAATAGCCATTAATGTACCTATCCTCCATGAGTTTATCTAGTTCTTTTTTGAACCCTCCTATTGTCCTCTGGCAAAGAGTTCCACATGTTGACTGTGCGTTGTGTGAAGAAACACTTCATTTGGTTTCAAGTATCAGAGGGGTAGCCGTGTTAGTCTGGATCTGTAAAAGCAGCAAAGAGTCTTGTGGCACCTTATAGACTAACAGATGTTTGGGAGTATCCGACGAAGTGGGCATTCACTCACGAAAGCTCATGCTCCCAAATGTCTATTAGTCTATAAGGTGCCACAAGACTCTTTGCTGCTTTTCCTTTGATTTGTTTTAAATCTGCTGCCTATTCATTTCATTTGGTGACTCCTAGTTCTTGTGTTATGAGAAGCAGTAAATAACATTCCTTATTTACTTTCTCCACACCAGTCACGATTTTATAGACCTCTATCATAACCCCCCTTTGTTGTCTCTTTTCCAAGCTGAAAAGTCCCAGTCTTATTAATCTCTCCCCATAAGGAAGCTGTTCCATACCCCTGATCATTCTTGTTGCCCTTTTCTGAACCTTTTCCAATTCCAGTATATACTTTTTTTGAGATGAGACAACCACATCTGCACACACTATTCAAGATATGGGTGTACCATGGATTTATATAGCGGCAATATGATATTTTCTGTCTTATTATCTATCCCTTTCTTAATGATGCCCAACATTCTGTTCGCTTTTTTGACTGCACTGCACATTGAGTGGATTTTTTCACAGAACTATCCACAATGACTCCAAGATCTCTTTCTTGAGTGGTAACAGCTAATTTAGTCCACATCATTTTATATGTATAGTTGAGATTATGTTTCCCAATGTGCATTACTTTGCATTTATCAACATTGAATTTCATCTGCTATTTTGTTGCCCAGTCACTCAGTTTTGAGAGATCCTTTTGTACTTCTTTGCATTCTGCCTGGGACTTAACTATCTTGAGTAGTTTTGGATCATCTGCAAATTTTGCCACCTCACCATTTACCCCTTTTTCAAGATCATTTATGAATACATTGAATAGGACTGGTCCCAGTACAGACCCCCCCAGGGGACACCATTATTCACCTCTCTCCATTCTGAAAACTGATCATTTAATCCTATCCTTGTTTCCTATCTTTTAACCAGTTACCAGTTCATGAGAGGACCTTCCTTCTTATCCCATGACAGCTTACTTTGCTTAAGAGCCTTTGTTGAGGAACCTCGTCAAAGGCCTTCTGTTAATCTAAGTACTCTGTATCTGCTGGATCCCCCTTGTCCACATGCTTTTTGCAGGGCTGCCCTTAGGATTCAGGGGGCCTGGCACAGGGCCAGGTCTTCAGTGGCAATTCAGCGGCGGGTCCCTCTCGGAGGGAAGGACCCGCTGCCAAATTGCCGCCGAAGAATGAATCAGTGGCGGTAGAGCTGCCGCCGATTGCGGCTTGTTTTTTTTCTTTTTTGTTTTTTTCCCTGCCGCTTGCGGCGGTGCTTGTACTCACCGGGCGGCGCTCTGAGGCTTCGGCAGCACTTCTGTAGCGGGTTCTTCACTCGCTCTGAGTCTTCCGCTGCACTGAAGGACCCTCTGCCGAAGACTCAGAGTGAGTGAAGGACCCGCCACCGAAGTGCCACCGAAAACCCAGAGCAGCTCACGGGGCCGCTGCAGGGCCCAGGGACTGGGGCAAATTTCCTCACTTGCCTCCCCTCTGGGCAGCCCAAGCTTTTTGACTCCCTCAAGGAATTCTAGTAGATTGGTGAGGCATGATTTCCCTTTACAAAAAACATGTTGATTCTTTCCCAACAAATTATGTTCATCTCTGTGTCTGACAATTTTGTTTTTTACTATAGTTTCAACCAGTTTGCTCAGTACTGAAGTCAGGTTTACCGGCCTGTAATTGCCAGGATCACCTCTGGAGCCTTTTTTTAAAATTGGCATCGCATTAGCTATCCTCCACTCATTTGGTACAGAAACTGATTTAAACGATAGGTTACAGACTACAGTTCGTAGTTCTGCAATTTCACATTTGAGTTCCTTCAGAACCGTTGGGTGAATACAATCTGGTCCTGGTGGCTTATTACTGATTAGATTGCAATTGCTCCACCTGGCAGCAGGGGTTCCTGTGGAACCAAGCACAGGAATTCAAGGCCCCCCCGTGGGCTCAGGCAGTGGAGGAAGACACTCCCAGACTGGAATGGAGTGGGAGCAGGGGAGGGGAGAGAACTGCCATTCCCAGGGGGAGCTCTGGCATTTCCCCCTGCAGCGCTGTGGGGTTCTCTTGGTGTTCTCTATACCGCTCTGTCGCTGGCTTTCATTCCATGTCACCTGCCAAGACAGAGGAAAGGCCCCATGTAGTTTGGAAGCAGGAATGTTTCCCTGGAGAGGATGTTCCCTGCCCTTCTGCCCTCAGCCCACACCGCAGGGAGATGAAGCTTGCAATGCTCAGCTCTGATCCTGCCATCTTAATAGGGTCTGGCCAGACACTCGTGTAGGAGGATGGGTGCTGCAGTGCAGGGCCGTGAGTGGACAGCAAGGAGAAGCGTGCTGGGGCTACCCTCTGGGCTGCATTGAGAAGCTGCTTTCCACAGGCTGGGATAGAGGCAGAGTCCTTCTCTTAGCAGAGCTGTATTAACACCAGTCCTGTCAACTTCCTTTCAGGGAAGGAATCACTAAAAGCAACCCTGTCGGCACCAGCTGGACCCAGGTGGCCAATTTCATCTGCAACTGCAAACATGTGTCCTATGACCTGGGCCTGCTGTGGCTTATCACTGACCAGGACAAGATTGTGAAATGCCGGATCTAAATGAGACTCCCGCCATCTCAGCCTCACCGTGATTAACAGTGTCCATTTAAACTCTTTCTCTCTCTCTCTCTCTCGCTCCCCTAATGCTTAATTTGTACCCGCCTCAGGTGAGCCCCGGCACCTCTTGGCTTGGCAGTTCAGAGCCCCGGCATCTCTGGGTTTGCCATGTCAGTTATGAAAGTAACAAATTGCTTGAGCCCCAGCACCTCTTTCATTGCAAATGGAGCCCTGCTCCACTGCCTTGTCCAGGTTTTCTACATTCCTTCTCCAGCCAGTGGGGTGAAGCTTTTGTTCCAAGGGTAAAATCAAGTCCCACAAAATAGAGCCAAGAATGTTCATCATTACCGGCTCCTTCTCTGCCTCTGCTGCCCCCGCCCCCGCCCCCGGACGCACATACTTCTCCTCTGATAAAATCCAATGGCTGGAAACTGAACACAGCAAGGCCCAAGCTGAAAACAAAGGGCAGTGTTATAGCTAGGAGGGAAGTCAACCATACGAACGGATCCAAAGGGATGTGGTAAATTCTCCATCACTTGGAGTCTTTCAGTCAAGACTGGATGTCTGCGTAAATGCTCTGATATACTCTGTATCAGCTGCATGCTGTTGGGTGCGATGCAAAAGTCACTGCACGACATCTGTGGCCTGTGTTATGTAGGAAATCAGACTAGATGGTCATAATTGCCCCCTGCTGGACTTTATATTTATGACTCTAACGGACCCCTTTGCATTAGCAACACACACAACTGAGATAGGGCATAGGAAGAACTTCCAATGAATGAGAAAGAAAAACAGAATTTAATTAACCCCCAACTAGGTAATTTTCTCTCCCTTTCTGCAAACTTCACCATCACCAACTACCTGTGTTACAAGGTTCTCCCTCAGTTAGCCTGATTTCAGCCTCTCCACTTCAGAAGGTCCCAGCATGATCAGTTCATAATAAGCAACCAGGGCCAAGTTCTTACACACACACTGTCCTGAGTTCTGTGCCAGAAGCTCTGCATATCCACCCCTCTCCCCCCGCATTTCCATTCTGATAAATCCCAAATATCTGCATCACCAGATTAGAAAGAATAGAGGCGACGTGTACCCAAGAGGAGGGCTGCGGAGCCAGAGCTGCTCTCTCTAGGCTGAGCAGGAAGGGCTGGTAAAGGTTTGAAGTTTCTGTCTTGCTCACTCTTGTTGGGGGAGCAGCTGGGATTCCCGTCTGCTTGGGGCTGGGTTTGTGCCAATAAAGGCTTGCAGCATCTCGTGCGCTCTCCTTGTCATTTTGTGCTCACTGGAATCGATACAGCTGAAGTTCGGGGAGCGCTGTGGTGCTGGGGGTTCTGCAGCCCAGAAACCAAGAGTGTTTTGCGGAAAGAGGAACAGTCTGAGCTCCACAACACACTAGTCCTGGAGTGTGCGACATCATCATCTCCACTGGCCTGTCAACCCTCCCACTCAGCTAGTCTTCCCCCTGCTCCCCACAATGCTCACTCCAGCACTCGGTGCTGCCCTGCTAATCTGTTCCTCTCCTTCCCTCACCTCTGACACACGCTGCCAGGCAGAGGAGACAAGGGTGAGCTCGTCATTCTGCCTCATGCTGGCCCCCTCTCCCTGGCCATGTGCCCCATGTACACTCAGGAATCCCGATGAGTCGCCTGACTGAGCAGGTGGGCAGAGCTCCCACCTTGCCGTCACAGTCAGACAGAGACGGGCACGTGAGAAAGAAAATCCACCTCTCTGCAGTCGGTGCAACCCTCCCCCACACTGGGAACTCTGCCTCTGGCCGGGCTTTATAGCCAAACTCGGCCCTTTAGCCTGAATCAGAACAATAAGCCATGGCTCGCTGAGAGGTCTCTGTAAGAAGCTGGTCCAATAAAAGATATTACTTCACCCACCTGGTCTCTGGTATCCTGGGACCGATCCAGCTACAACAACACTGCTGCTCCCAAAATGTAATTGTAACTGGGGAATCATCATCAAATGGGTGTGTTTCTAGTGGGACTCTGCAGGGACTGGTTTTTGGCCCGACACTATTTAACATTTTTGTCAATGACCTGGAAGAAAACATAAAATCATCACTGATAAAGTCTGCAGATGACACAACTTGGGGAAGGACAGGTCACTGCTACAGAGCAAACTGGATCACTGAGTCACCAGGGCGCAAGCAAACAACAGACGTTTTAATATAGCTGCATGTAATTGTATAGATCTAGGACCAAAGAACACAGGCCAGACTGACAGGCTGGGGGGCTCTTTCCTGGGAAGCAGTGACTCTGAAAGAGACTTGGAGATCATGGCGGATAATCAGCTGAATGTGAGCTCCCAGCTTGATGCTGTGGCCAAAGGGGCTAATGGGATACTGGGATCCATAAACAGGAGAATCTGGAGCAGGAGCAGAGAGGTTATTTTACCTCTGCATTTGTCACTGGTGCAGCCACAGCTGGAATCCTGTGTCCAGTTCTGGGGTCCACAGTTCAAGAAGGATGCGGAATGACTGTAGCACAAAAAACTGCTACATGTAGGAATTTGCTACCTAGAGTGCACTGAACATGCTCACAGGAACTGAGCATGCTCAGTAACATCTGTGAAGGCACTGCCCAAGGACTGGTCACTGACCAATGCAGATGCCGTGTTCCCAGCTTCCTCTTTTCTAGACAGGGCATCTGGTACCATGTTCTTCTTCCCTTTAACGTGCACAATCTCCATGTCAAATTCCTGCAGGACTGGGCTCCAGCGTAGCAGTTTGGAGTTTGTGCCCTTGGTTCTGTTCAGCCATATTAAGGACGAGTGGTCGGTTAGAATCTTGAACCTCCTATTAAAGAGCTTTGGCCTCTGTTGTTTCCCAGCCCACACTACGGCATAGCACTCCTGCTCTATGACCCAGTCAGTCTGTTGAGCGGGGGGTTTGCTTAGGAAGGCAATGGGGTGCTTCTTGCTGTGCTCCCCCGTTTGCATCAGTACAGCACCCAAGCCAGTGTTGGATGCATCGCGGCACAATTCAAATGTCTTATCAAAGTCTGGGCTGGCCAACACCGGCTCTGCAGACAAGAGCACCCTTAGCTCATCAAAACCCTTCTGGCGCACCTCTGAGCAAATCACCTGAGCAGGTTGGTGCCTTTCACATCAGTCTGTGATTGGGGCCACAATGTCGCTGAACCCTCCCCCCCCCCCGCCCCCCGCCCCCCGCCCCAAGCCTCCTCTAATAGTTCACCAGGTGCCTACTGAGGCTTGGACACAGGCCACTTGACAATCGCTTCCACCTTAAGAGGGTTGGGGAATATTTGCCCCACCCCAACCCCAACCCGGTATCCTAGGTAGGGGACTTTGACTGCCTCTTTCTTGCACTTAGATAGTTTTATGGTTAGACCAGCCCCCTTGTGTTTTGATAGCACAACCCCCAAGTGCCCCTGGTGGTCATCCCAGGTGTAGCTGAATTCAGCGGTGTCATCTACCTACGCCCTGGCATAGTTCTGAAAACCATTTAACGCTTTGTTGACCAGCCTCGGGAATGTTGCACCAGCATTGCCAAACCCGAAGGTAACAGTGTGAATTCATAGAGCCCTATATCAGTGATAAAAGCAGACTTGCGTTGTGCCTCTTCTTCCCGAGGGATTTGCCAGTAACCTCTAGTTAAATCAAACATGTGCTGTGCCCTGGCAGCACTGAAAACACCTCCCCCCTTTCGACTGGGGTTAATTCATTACAGATTTCCATATTTTCTGGAGTTGACCCATCTTGGCATTTATCCATCAAATCAATGAGTGGGTGTGCCTCAGTTTCCCCTTCAACACAACAGATTTGGAGAGGAGGGATGCTCAGTAGTTTGAGCATTTCCCTGTGAAACCCAGCGTTGTGAGTTCAATCCTTGAGAGAGGGCCACTTAGGGATCTGGAGCAAAATCAGTATTTGGTCCTCCTAGTGAAGGCAGGGGGCTGGACTCAATGACCTTTCAAGGTCCCTTCCAGTCCTAGGAGATAGGTATATCTCCAGTTATTATTATTATTTATCATGTTTACTCCAGCCTCTCTACTGTGATAGGCTTTGAGCCGGTTCACATGTACTAGTTGGGGAACAGTATCATCAAGGGGCTTTTTAACTTGATACGCGTCCTCATTTGCCACTTCTACCATCTCAAAGGGCCCCTCCCAGGGGTTTTGCATTTTGAACCTTTTCGCAGGGTTGAGTGCCATCACCAAGTCTCCCATGTCCCATAGACTCATAGACTTTAAAGTCAGAAGAGATCATTATGGTCATCTAGTCTGACCTCCTGCACAACGCAGGCCACAGAATCTCACCCACCCACTCCTGTAACAAACCTCTAACCTATGTCTGAGTTATTGAAGTCCTCAAATTGTGGTTTGAAGACCTCAAGCTGCAGAGAATCCTCCAGCAAGTGACCCGTGCCCCATGCTGCAGAGGAAGGCGAAAAACCTCCAGGGCCTTTGCTGATCTGCCCTGGAGGAAAATTCCTTCCCGACCCCAAGTATGGCGATCAGTTAAACCCTGAGCATGTGGGCAAGACTCACCAGCCAGCACCCAGGAAAGAATTCGCTGTAGTAACTCAGATCCCACCCCATCTAACATCCCATCACAGACCACTGGGCCTATTTACCTGCTAATAATCAAAGATAGCCTAATTTTGGCAATTAATTTATCCCATCATACCAGCCCCTCCACAAACTTATCAAGCTTAGTCTTGAAGCCAGATATGTCTTTTGCCCCCACTACTCCCCTTGGAAGGCTGTTCCAGAACTTCACTCCTCTCATTGTTAGAAACCTTCATCTAATTTCAAGTCTAAGGCCTGGTCTACACTAGGACTTTAATTCGAATTTAGCAGCGTTAATTCGAACTAACCGCTCAACCGTCCACACCAGGAAGCCATTTAATTCGAACTAGAGGGCTCTTTAGTTCGAATTCGGTACTCCACCCCGACAGGTGGAGTAACGCTAAATTCGACATGGCTAGCTCGAATTAGGCTAGGTGTGGATGCAAATCGAACTTAGTAGCTCCGGGAGCTATCCCACAGTGCACCACTCTGTTGACGCTCTGGACAGCAGTCGGAGCTTGGATTCTCTGACCAGCCACACAGGAAATGACCCGGGAAAATTTGAATTCCTTTTCCTGTCTGGGCACTTTGAATCTGACGTCCTGGCTGGACATCGGGGCGAGCTCCGCAGCACCTGCAACGATGCAGAGCTCTCCAGCAGAGGAGTCCGGCCAATCCAAGAATAGAAAGAGGTCCCCAGCATGGACAGACCGGGAAGTCCTGGATCTGATCGGTGTGTGGGGCGAGGAGTCTGTGCTGTCGGAGCTGCGCTCCAGCAAGCGGAATGCAAAGACCTTCGAGAAGGTCTCCAAAGCAATGATAGAGAAAGGATACAGCCGGGATGCAATGCAGTGCCGCGTGAAAATCAAGGACCTGAGACAAGGCTACCAAAAAGTCAGAGCGGCAAACGGACGCTCCGGAGCCCTTCCCCAGACATGCCGCTTCTACGAGGCACTGCATGCCATTCTAGGTGGGTCTGCCACCACTGCCCCACCAGTGACCGTGGACTCAGTGGATGGCATAGTGAACCTGGACAGTTCCTCCTCGATGTTCGCCGATGGGGAAGATGAGGAAGGGTCTGTGGAGGACGGCGCAGGCGACAGCGAACACAATACCGCTTTCCCTGACAGCCAGGATCTCTTCATCACCCTCACAGAGATCCCCTACCAACCCTCCCCGGCCGTTAACCCGGACACTGAATCAGGGGAAGGATCAGGCGGTAAGTGCTATAAACATGTAAACATTTATTTTTTATAAAACAGGTATAAAAAAATAGAAATACTATATATAAAATTTTCAATGAAAAACTATATGAAAAGTAGGTCCACACATATAGGGATTGAACAATAATCCTCCAGGGACAATTCAAGAAAGGTCTCCGCAGGAGGTTCCTGGGGAGAGGTGCCTTGTTGGGTGCTCCGTGGAAGCACACTCTTCCGTGCCAGGACATCCTTATGTAGATGGGAATCATCGCCTCCACAAGCATGGCCGCATATGGTCCTGGTCTCTGCAGGGCTTCCCTTAGCATCCACTCTTTGTGACTCCGAGGGACCCGCATCAGGGTGATCTCGTTCATGAAATGCTGCATCTAATTAGGGCAATTAGTGTATTGTTACTGTTGTGAATGGTTGACTTTTACTTTGCATAACAATGACCCTCGCTTAACAGCCACGTGTTGTAGGCCACATAGGAAAAGCATACATTGATCTTTCCCGTGCACTGGCGGGAGTGGCTGGAAAAGGGTCAGAGTATATGATTTCCAGATTGCCTTTAGCGGGAGGGCACAGCTATCCATTAACTGATAAGCAGAATGTACTGTAAGGCTTACCAGGACTGTCTGCTAGACGGATTCAGCTGTCTCTCCCCACTTGTCCGCTCTCCTGTGCAATGCCGCAGCCAATGAGAGCGTATTCCAAAATCTCGAACTTGTCCTGAGATCTCGTGAGACTTGTTGCCCTGTATGGTCTTGTTCAGAGAAACTGACTAGACTGTGTTCACTGTTCGCAAACATGTATCTGTTCAAGGAAATCAGTTACTTTTCCCATCACACAGCTTCGGCTCTTTCCCGGACTGCCCCGGCATCCCCCTCGCAGAGGCTGGCGCAGATTAGGCGGCGAAAGAAAAAGACTAGGGACGAGATGTTCGCGGAACTGATGGCCTGCTCCAGAGCCGAGGCGGCAGAGCAGAGACAGTGAAGGGAGACCCTATGTCAACAGCATCGCACACACAGCAAACGGGAGGACAGGTGGCGGCAGGAAGACCAGCAGGCGACTCAAACGCTGCTTGGGCTAATGAGGGAGCAAACGGATACGCTCCGGCGCCTTGTTGATGTTCTGCAGGACCGCAGGCAGGAGGACAGAGCCCCCCTGCAGTGTATCTGCAACCGCCCTCCCCCGCCAAGAAGTCCTGCCCCCCCCTCACCCAAAAGTACAAGACGGAGGGGCGGTAGGGGCCGTGAGAACTGTCACTGCACCACTGCATAGCGCTAATGTACCACACACCTCTCACGCTATAGATTTGTAGAAGTGCTTCCCTTACAGGCTCACCCAGTCCCAAATCCAAGTTTCATCCCCCCACTGTGTATTAGATTATTAAAAGCTGTTTGCTGTTATTCACTGTTTCGGTCACGTCTTTCGTGTCAGAGGATTTTTTTGTGTATGGGGGGGGAGGGGATTTATAATTGCACGGTATAGCCTACATTACCAGGGTACAGACTTGGGGGCATGATCAACTGCAGGGCACACACACACTGCAGTCAGTAGGCACCAGGGTCACTCTGTGTGGTGTATGCTGCCCCGTGTCATTCTGTGATGTGTATGCTTGTCCAGGGTCCTAGCGCCTGCCACCCCCTTAATGTTAAGGCACGCTGCCCTTACCATGCACTTCCACCGTAGCAACGAGCCTCTCCACTGCCCTGAGCCCCAACAAGAGCTCTCATCCACGGACAGATACTCACCCTTCCCCCACACCCCTCACCCCTTCCTACGCCCAAACCCGCAGCCCACTGCCGTCATCCAAACCCCTATCCAAAGAAGGCACCACTCGCCCCTTCCTGCAAACCCACCCCTTCTTGCAATCCCTCCCCTTCATGCACAACCACTTGCAACCGTCCCCCACCCCAGAGACCTATGTAGGAGCAGGAGGATGTCATTCCTCTATGGAACAAGCGGTCTGTACATCAGTGCACACCGTGCCCAGCACAGTATGCGTCTATGTTTCAACACCTGAACAGAAATGCAAAGTAAAACAAAGATTTATTAATAATGAGTGTAACAATTAATTTGCTTTAAAACGTGCTTTGGAAGTGGGGGAAACTTGGAGAACGGGGTATGTAACCGCAGATCGAAATCGACACATACAGACACAGGCCCAGGGTCAGTTTCTCTTGAAAGCAAGTGGAGAGTCATAGGTTACCCTGCTCTCCGAGGAAACTTGCTTTCAAAGCCTCCCGGATACACAGCGCTTCCCGCTGGGATATTCTCTCGGCACGGGTGTCTGGCTGAGCGTAAACTGCAGCCAGGCGATTTGCCTCAACCTCCCATCCGGACAAAAAGGTCTCACCCTTGCTCTCACAGAGATTGTGTAGCACACAGCAAGCAGCAATAACTACGGGGATATTCTTTTCACTGATGTCCGAGCGAGTCAGTAAGCTCCGCCATCTCCCCTTGAGACGTCCGAAAGCACACTCCACCACCATTCTGCACTTGCTCAGCCGGTAGTTGAAGAGTTCCTTCTCTCTGTCCAAGGCGCCTGTATAGGGCTTCATGAGCCAGGGCATTAGCGGGTAGGCTGGGTCCCCGAGGATCACTGTAGGCATCTGCACATCCCCAACCGTTATTTTGTGGTCCGGGAAGAAAGTACCTGCCTGGAGCGTTTAAACAGACCAGAGTTCCTGAACACACACGCGTCATGAACCTTGCCCGCCCACCCAACAAAGATGTTGGTAAAACGTCCCCTATGGTCTACCAGTGCTTGCAGCACCATTGAAAATTAGCCCTTTCGGTTAATGTACTCGCTGGCCTGGTGGGCTGGTGCCAGGATAGGGATGTGAGTCCCATCTATAGCCCCACCGCAGTTTGGGAATCCCATCGCGGCGAAGCCATCTATGATGTCCTGGACGTTTCCGAGAGTCACTACCTTTGAGAGAAGTTGCTCAACGATTGCATGGGCTACTTCAATCACAGCAACCCCCACGGTAGATTTGCCCACGCCAAAGTGGTTCGCTACTGACCGGTAGCTGTCTGGCGTTGCAAGTTTCCAGAGGGCTATGGCCACTCGCTTCTGCACACTCAGGGCTGCTCGCATACGGGTGTCCTGGCGCTTCAGGGCAGGGGACAGCAAGTCACAGAGTTCAAGGAGAGTGCCCTTACGCATCCTGAAGTTTTGCAGCCACTGTGATTCATCCCAGACCTGCAGCACTATGCGGTCCCACCAGTCCGTGCTTGTTTCCCGGGCCCAGAATCGCTGTTTCACACCATGAACTTGACCCATTGCCACCATGATCTCCACGGCGCGGCGTACCCTGCTTTGTGAGAGGTCTGCGCCACTCTGTGAATTCCTGTCCTCACCGCGCTGCCGGAGCCTCCTCGCCCGATTTCTCAGCAGCTGACTGTGGAAGAGGTGGACGATAAGGTGCGAGGAGTTGACAACGGCCATAAGTGCAGCGATGATCGCAGCGGGCTCCATGCTCGCAGTGCTGTGGCGTCCGCGCTGTAACCGACCAGAGAAGGGCGCGAACAGATTTCCCGCCGGAGCTTTCAGGGAGGGAGGGCGTGATTGACGGTTCAATGACAACAGTTACCCAAAAGCACCCTCGACACATTTTTCCCCCAGGAGGCATTGGGAGCTCTACCCAGCATTCCAATGGGCAGCGGGGACTGCGGGAACTGTGGGATAGCTTCCCACAGTGCACCGCTTCCAAAGTCGACGCCAGCCCCGTTACTGTGGACTCAGAAATTCGAATTAGTGTATTTACTGTGGATACACAAATTCGACTTCATAAGGTCGAATCCACAAATTCGACTTAAGTAGATTCGAAATAGTCTTGCAGTGTAGACAAGGCCTAAACTTCCTAATGGCCAGTTTATATCCATTTGTTCTTGTGTCCGCACTGGTACTAAGCTTAAATAATTCCACTCCCTCCCTGATATTTATCCCCCTGATATATTTATAAAGAGCAATCATATCCCACCTGAGCCTTCTTTTGGTTAGGGGAAACAAGCCAAGCTCTTTGAGTCTACTTTCATAAAACAGGTTTTTCATTCCTCGGATCATCCTAGTATCCCGTCTCTGAACCTGTTCCAGTTTGAATTCATCCTTCTTAAACATGGGAGACCAGGACTGCACACAGTATTCCAGATGAGGTCTCACCAGTGCCTTATATAACAATACTAACACCTCCTTATCTTTACTGGAAATACCTCACCTGATGCATCCCAAGACCACATTAGCTTTTTTAACGGCCATATCACATTGGCGGCCCATAGTCATCCTGTGATCAACCAATACTCCGAGGTCCTCCTCCTCTGTTACTTCCAATGGATGTGTCCCCAGCTTATAACAAAAATTCTTGTTAGTAATCCCTAAATGCATGACCTTGCTCTTTTCACTGTTACATCCTATTACTATTTCATCCTATTACTATTACTCCAGTTTACAAGGTCATCCAGATCTTTCTGTATGATATCCCGGTCCTTCTCTGTGTTAGCAATACCTCCCAGCTTTGTGTCATCCGCAAACTTTATTAGCACATTCCCACTTTTTGTGCCAAGGTCAGTAATAAAAAGATTAAATAAGTTTGGTCCCAAAACCGATCCCTGAGGAACTCCACTAGTAACCTCCTTCCAGCCTGACAGTTCACCTTTCAGTACGACGCTTTGTAGTCTCCCCTTTAACCAGTTCCTTATCCACCTTTCAATTTCCATAATGATCCCCATCTTTTCCAATTTAGCTAATAATTCCCCATGTGGAATCGTATCAAATGCCTTACTGAAATCGAGGTAAATTAGATCCACTACATTTCCTTTGTCTAAAAAATCTGTTACGTTCTCAGAGAAGGAGATCAGGCTGGTTTGGCACGATCTACCTTTTGTAAAACCATGTTGTATTTTGTCCCAATTACCATTGACCTCAATGTCCTTAACTACTTTCTCCTTCGAAATTTTTTCCAAGACCTTACATACTACAGATGTCAAACTAACAGGCCTATAGTTATTCAGATCACTTTTTTTCCTTTCTTAAAAATAGGAACTATGTTAGCAATTCCCCAGTCGTATGGTACAACCCCTGAGTTTACTGATTCATTAAAAATTCTTGCTAATGGGCTTGCAATTTCATGTGCCAGTTCCTTTAATAGTCTTGGATGAAAATTATCTGGGCCCCCCGATTTCATCCCATTAAGCTGTTCGAGTTTGGCTTCTACCTTGGATGTGGTAATATCTACCTCCATAGCCTGATTCCCATTTGTCATCCTACCATTATCCCTAAGCTCCTCATTAAAGACTGAGGCAAAGTATTTGTTTAGATATTGGGCCACACCTAGATTATCCTTAACCTCCACTCCATCCTCAGTGTTTAGCGGTCCCACTTCTTCTTTCTTTGTTTTCTTCCGTCGCTGAATTGCACCTTGTGATCCACCAGCACTTGCAACACCATTGAAAAGTATCCCTTTCGATTTATGTACTCTTTGGCAAGGTGGTCTAGTACCAAGATGGGGATATCTATCGCTCCACCGCAATTAGGGAACCCCACCGTGGCAAAATCATCCACTATGTCCTGCACATTTCCCAGACTCGCTACCCTTTGTAGCAGAAGTTGCTTAATGGCCCTGCACACTTGTAGTACAGCAGCTCCCACGGTTGATTTAACCTCCTCCAAATTGATCCCCCCCGACTGAGAACTGTCTGGCGTCGCAAGCTTCCAAACAGCGATTGCTGCTCACTTCTCCACTGTCAGAGCAGCTCTCGTGTTTGTGTTGCTGAACTGCAGGGCAAGGGAAAGCTCTGCACAAAGTTCCTGGAATGTGGCCTTCCACATTCAAATGTCTATAGCCGCTGCCCATCATCTCATCCCCTGCCCGTCATCTCATCCCCTGCCCGTCATCTCATCCCCTGCCCGTCATCTCATTGTACAGAGCAGGGGTTGGCAACCTATGGCACGTGAGCCGAAGGTGGCATGCGAGCCGATTTTTGATGGCATGCAGGGCGGACTGAGCCGCTCAGTCCGTTGCCGCTCTGGGGTTCCCACTGCTGGCCCCTTGCCAGGCGGTGACCCTCCGCCGGTCCCACTCAGCACCTGCTGCTGGCCTGGGGGAAGGAACCTCAGACTGGCAGCAGGCCGTGAGCCCAGCTGCCAGGAGCCGGAGGCAGAGTGGGGGTGGGTGGCCTGCTACCGCTCTGGGGTTCTGGCTGCTGACCCTTGCCAGCCAGGGTCCCCGCCGCAGCCCCACTCACCTTCCTTCCACTTCGAGTTCCAGCACAGGCCCCCTGCCAGAAAGGGTCCAGGCCTCCGGCCCTCTCAGCCCTACCAGCCGCCAGCTCCACTCACCTCAGCTGTCTATCTGGGGTCCCAGCTGCTGACCTCCTGCCAGCCGGTTATCAGCTGATCACTCAGAAGCCCGTGTGCAGCTTAAAGTATCCAAATAGGGGCCACCAGACATTGGAAAACTCAGCAAGGCAAAGCAAGGGCAAGGATCACACTAAACTGATAAGATCTGCATTTTAATTTAATTTTAAATAAAGCTTCTGAAACATTTTGAGAACCTTGTTTCCTTTACATATAACAGTAGTTTGGTTATATATTATAGACTGTGACAAAGTTCCTCCTTGACCTTGGTGGGTCCTGCGCTTATTGGCGGATTTTGCTAGCCTCAGAGATCTTCCTGTGTTGGATCAGGAGTTGGGAGGTTTTGGGGGGAACCCGGGCCCACCCTCTACCCCGGGTTCCAGCCCAGGGCCCTGTAGAGTGCCTCCTGGAACAGCTACACGACAGCTACAATTCCCTGGGCTACTTCCCCATGACCTCCTCCCAACACCTGCTGCATCTTCACCACAGCACCTTCCTCCTGGTGTATGATAATGCTTGTACCCCTCAGTCCTCCAGCAGCTCACTCTCTCACTCTCAGCTCCTTGTGCCTCTTGCTCCCAGCTCCTCACACATGCACCACAACCTGAAGTGAGCTCCTTTTTAAACCCAGGTGCCCTGATTAGCAAGAGCAGTAAATGACAAAGTGCAAGAACCTAGAGAGCCTCCTGAAGCATGGTGATCGTTTTGATTTAAATGGACTTGAACTGTACAAAGAATTGCGTACATTGTCATCAATGTTGCCACATGCAAAATCGGTGATGGACATTGTACAGTTTATTCATACCAGCAAACTTGTTGACATATATCCTAATGTGTACGTTGCCACTCGTAATCTACTGACAATTCCTGTAACAGTAGCATCAGGAGAATGGAGTTTCTCAAAACTAAAGCTCATTAAAACTATCTCCGCTCTACAATGAGTAGGGAACGCTTGACTGGTCTTGCTATTCTTGCAATCGAACAAGACATCACTTTGCCTTTGTCATACGATGACATTATTACTGATTTTGCAGCCAAAAAAGTCAGAAAGATTGATTTTAATTAAAAACAAATCCTTGTTTCAATACCTCTTCATAGAAATTGCTTGCTAAAGGAGTGGGTGGATCGGCTTATGTGGCCTGCATCTTGCAGGAGGTCAGACTAGATGATCATAATGGTCCCTTCTGATCTTGAATTCTATGATTCTATGAAATTTCCAATAAAATGTTGACAAATTTAAAAAATTATATTATTTGCATCATTCTGTCAATCAATCAGAATTTTTTCTATAGCGCTACTTCTTTAGTGCTAGTCCATCAGCATTACAGTGTGCTTCATTAAGCTAAACTGTTTTTAATAACGTGCTGTGGCAAGTTTTCCAGTGCTGTAAGCTTATGTCTGTTGCTAAGAGCAAGTCGCGCGTAGGGGCACCAGTTTAATAATCCTGCCTAGGGCACCATAAATCCTAAGGACAGCCCTGCAGATGAGCGAGTGTGACTCACAAGAGCACATGGCTCTCAACACTTTTCCCTCAAGAGAGACCTGCACATAACTGAGCCTGGGCTAACTAAAATAAATCAATTGGAGTATCAATATTGTACTTACACCTCCGTGCATAGTATATCGAGCAGTATAAACAAGTTGTTGTCTGTGTGAAATTTTAGTTTGTACTGACTTAGTTAGTGCTTCATATGTGGCCTGTTGTAAAACTAGGCAGCTATCCAGATGAGTTGATGTACCCCCTGGAAGACTCTGCGTACCCTTGGTTGAGAACTACTGATCTAAGTTATAAGCACCTAGTACAAGCCCTCTCAACCAGTGCCCATTCATAGCCATGAGGTGGCGTCTTTGAGTTCCGCGGGGTAAGGCCGGTGGAGGCAGCTGTGCATTACTGTGCTCGGAGGGTACGTCTACACTACGGGACTATTCCGAATTTGCATAAACCGGTTTTGTAAAACAGATTTTATAAAATCGAGTGCGCGCGGCCACACTAAACACATTAAATCGGTGGTGTGCATCCATGGTCCGAGGCTAGTGTCGATTTCTGAAGCGTTGCACTGTGGGTAGCTATCCCGTAGCTATCCCATAGTTCCCGCAGCCTCCCCCGCCCCTTGGCATTTCCGGGTTGAGATCCCAGTGCCTGATGGGGCAAAAATCATTGTCGCGGGTGGTTCTGGGTACAGCCTCACCCCTCCCTCTCTGAGCAGCAGACAACCGTTTCGCGCCTTTTTTTGCTTGGTGAACTGTGCAGACGCCATAGCACAGCAAGCATGGACCCTGCTCAGCTCCATACCGCAATCGTGAATGTTTTAAACACCTCGCGCACTCTCGTGCAGTCTATGGTGAACCAGGACCTTCAATCCGAGGCTAGGAGGAGGCGGATACGGCAGCGCGGCGATGACAGTGATGAGGACATAGACACAGAATTCTCTCAAACCGCGGGCCCCTGTGCTTTGGAGATCCTGATGGTAATGGGGCAGATTCTATCCATTGAACGCCGATTTTGGGCCCGGGAAACAAGCACTGACTGGTGGGACCGCATTGTGTTGCAGGTGTGGGACGATTCCCAGTGGCTGCGAAACTTTCGCATGCGTAAGGGCACTTTCATGGAACTTTGTGACTTGCTTGCCCCTGCCCTGACACGCCATAATACCAAGATGAGAGCAGCCCTCACAGTAGAGAAGCGAGTGGCGATAACCCTGTGGAAGCTTGCAATGCCAGACAGCTACCGGTCAGTCGGGAATCAATTTGGAGTTGGAAAATCTACTGTGGGGGCTGCTGTGATGCAAGTAGCCAAAGCAATCACTAAGCTGCTGCTACGAAAGGTTGTGACTCTGGGAAACGTGCAGGCCATAGTGGATGGCTTTGCTGCAATGGGATTCCCTAACTGTGGGGGGGCGATAGATGGAACCCATATCCCTATCTTGGCACCGCAGCGCCAGGGCACCCAGTACGTAAACCGCAAGGGGTACTTTTCAATGGTGCTGCAAGCACTGGTAGATCACAAGGGACGTTTCACAAACATCCACGTGGGATGGCCAGGGAGGGTTCATGACGCTCGCGTCTTCAGAAGCACTACTCTGTTTAAACGGCTGCAGCAAGGGAATTACTTCCCAGACCAGAAAATAACAGTTGGGGATGTTGAAATGCCTGTCGTTATCCTGGGGGACCCAGCCTACTCCTTGATGCCATGGCTCATGAAGCCATACACAGGCAGCCTGGACAGTGGTCAGGATCTGTTCAATTACAGGCTGAGCAAGTGCAGAATGGTGGTGGAATGTGCATTTGGCCGTTTAAAGGCGCGCTGGCGGACATTACTGACTCGCTCAGACCTCAGCCAAACCAATGTCCCCTATGTTATTACTGCTTGCTGTATTCTCCACAATCTCTGTGAGAGTAAGGGGGAGACCTTTATGGCGGGGTGGGAGGCTGAGGCAAATCACCTGGCCGCTGATTACGCGCAGCCAGACACCAGGGAGATTAGAAGAGCACACCAGGAAGCGGTGTGCATCAGAGAAGCTTTGAAAACGAGCTTCATCAATGGCCAGGGTACAGTGTGACTGCTGTGTTTGTTGATGAACACCCAACCCCCTTGATTGACTCAGTCCCTGTAAGCAACTCCCCCACCCCCTTCAAGTACAGCTTACTTATGCAAATAAAGTCACTCTCATTTAAAAAGCATGAATTCTTTATTGATTCATTATAAAAAGAGGGAGAGAAGTAAGGGTGTGGTTTGGGAGGAGGATAGGAGGGATGGAGAAGGCCATTAAAAAAAAAATTCACAGTAACGACATCCTTCTGGTTGGGCTGTCCACGGGGGTGGAGTGGGCGGGTGCACGGAGCCTCCCCCCACGCGTTCTTACACGTCTGGGCGAGGAGGATGTGGAACATGGTGAGGGTTGAGGGTGGTTATACAGGGGCTGCAGCGGCACTCTGTGATCCTGCTGCCGTTCCTGAAGCTCCACAAGACGCCGGAGCATGTCAGTTTGATCACGCAGCAGCCCCAGAGTTGCATCCCGCCACTGCTGATCTTCCTGCCGCCACCGCTGATTTTCCTGCCGGTCTTCCTGCCGCCACCTCTCATCTCGGTTGTCCCTCCTGTCCTCACGTTCACTGGCCTCTTTCCTGTAATTTGAAACCACGTCCTTCCACTCATTCAGATGAGCTCTTTCATTGCGTGTAACTTCCATAATATCCGAGAACATCTCATCTCGCGTCTTCTTTTTCCTCCGCCTTATCTGTGCTAGCCTTTGGGATGGAGGAGGGATGGTTGAAAAATTTGCAGCTGCATGAGGGAGATAAATATTTAGAAAGATACATTTTACAGAACAATGGTTATACTCTTTCACAGTGAAAAGCAGTATTCACCTAGCACATGTGATTTCCCTACAAGGTCGCATTTTTCATCTTAATAGTGAGTGCCTGCAGCTCTGGGATTACAGATCTCACAGACACAGGTCCAGGCATCAGAATTCAGCTTGCATGCGGCCATGGTAAGCCACTGTCTTTCGGCTTCTGTAGTGATTTACCCCTCCCCCCCAACGCATGGCTAATACCACGCTAGCTCCCTGCTAATCAACAACCTTCCCACCCCCCCCACCCCCCACCCACTGCGTGTCTGGTACCTTGGGGAAGATCGCCGGTGACCAAACACAGAAAAGATCATCGGCATTTCACTCCTCCCCTCCCCCCGCTTCGCTACGTGCAGGAAAGTTTTTTTTTTAAGCTGATGCAGTCCACGAACCCAGTAGAAAAATGGCCACCCCCCTTACTTAAATTCCTGATTTTTAACCAGGTTATCCTGAACGATATCACTTTGCTGAGGATAACAGAACAAGATAAAGAACGGATGCTTCTTGAATGCCAGCAGTCACCGGGACCATACGCTGCTATGCTTTGCCACGCAATGATACCTGATTACTTGCTACATGCATGGCGTGGTAAAGTGTCCTACCACGGTGGACGGAACAAGGCTGCCTTGCCCAGAAACCTTCTGCAAAGGCTTCTGGAGTACCTACAGGAGCGCTTCATCGAGATGTCCCTGGAGGATTTCCTCTCAATCCCCGGACATGTTAACAAACTTTTCTAAGTAACTATACTGTCTGCGAATGCATCCCAAGTCCTCAGGGCAAATCAATCATTAAAAAAGGCTTGCTTAAAAGAAAATGTTTGCTATTTGCAAAGGTACACTCACCAGAGCTCCCTTCCATGGCATCATTGTCTGGGATAGTGGCTTGTGAGGGCTGGGAGGACGGTAATTCCGTCAGGGTGATAAAAAGCTCCTGGCTGCTGGGGCTCACGGAGTGCTGTGTGCTCTCTGCTAGGTCTTCCTCATCTTCATCTTCCCCGTCTGCATAATCCTCAGCCATGGCAGAGATTACAACCCCCACCTCGGAATCCACGATCAGGGGTGGGGTACTTGTGGCGCAGCCCCCTAAAATTGCATGCAGCTCAGCATAGAAGCGGCATGTTTTTCGACCTGCCCCGGACCTTCCGTTTGCTTCTTTGGTTTTCTGGTAGCCTTGTCTGAGCTCCTTAACTTTCACTCTGCACTGCACTGAGTCCCGGCTGTGGCCTTTATCCATCATAGCCTTAGAAATTCTTTCAAATACTTTTTCATTTCGTCTTTTGGAACGCAGTTCTGTTAGCACTGAATCCTCTCCCCAGATAGCGATCAGATCCAGTACCTCCCGTGCAGTCCATGCTGGGGCTCTTTTACGATTCTCAGGAGACTGCATTGTTAACTGTGCTGATGAGCTGTGCGTGGTCACCTGTGCTGATGAGCTCTCCACGCTGGGGAAGCAGGAAATGAATTTCAAAAGTTCGCGGGGCTTTTCCTGTCTACCTGGCCAGTGCATCCGAGTTCAGAATGCTGTCCAGAGCGGTCACTGGTGCACTGTGGGATAGCTCCCGGAGGCCAATGCCATCGATCAGCGTCCACACTAACCCTAATCCGATATTTTAATACCGATACTAGCGTTACTCCTCTCGTTAGGGAGGAGTACAGAAACCAGTTTAAAGAGCCATTAAAATCGATATATGGTGCCTCCTAGTGTGGACGGTTGTGGCGGTAAATCGGTTTTACGCTCCTAAAACCGGTTTAAACGCCTAGTGTAGACCAGGCTTGAGCAACATGGAGTGACACCCTGGGGCTGCCCCATGCAATATCCCACAGCAGCCCTGAGCAGGGGGACAGCAGCATCTCTTGGCTGGGCGAGCTAAGGAGAGAGAGTTTCTTTCATCAAGACAAGAAAAAGGATCCGCCCCTTTCAGAGTCTAAACTAAGGCGGGGGGGGGGGGGGGTGTGTAAAACTTCTTTTCTTGTCCGGTGAACAAAGCAAAAAACCATCTCTCTGCAATTTCTCTCGTTCACACACAGCCAACTTTGTCTGAAGGGTTTTTTTTTAAACCCTCCCATCATATTATCAGAGCTTCTAAATGATTCAGGCAAACCATGTAAACTCTTTTAACTCCCATATTAGTTAACTCTGAATTCCAAACAAACACACAAGGTTCTGTAGCTGAAATCAGAAGAGTGATTGGAAAATGTATAAGAAGGAGAGACCTCTCTGAGTCACCTATAAAACATTTCCCCATTCAGTTTGTTGCTTTGGCCACAAAGGGGCACTGCTCTATCAATTGAAACATGCAGGGTTGGGTCCAGGATACTATGGAGCCATGGTGGGTGAGGTCATATCTTTTATTGGACCAACTTCTGCTGGTGAGAGAGACAAGCTTTCCAGTAAGATAGATTCACCAGCAGAAATCCTTGTAGCAGCTACATTCTATTTAGACTCATTTGGGGAAGGTGGTATTGTTATTATTAATGTGTTATTTGAATTACCAGAGCGCCTTGGAGCCCAAGTCATAGACTATAACCCCATTGTGCCAGGCTTTCTACAGACAGCAAAAATAGAGTTTACAATCCAAGAGACAAGTGGATACAGATAGACAGAGCAGGAGTACAACAAAATAGAGACATGATCAGCAGTGACCTACCCCTTGCTAAGTTTTATGTAGGCAGCACAACACAGGAGAGTTTTAAGGAGGGATTTGAAAGAGAACAATGAGGCTGTTTGTGGAAATATTTGTGGGGAACTCCACCCAAGAGTGAGGGACGGAATGCGAGAAAACTTGAAGATATTGTTTTTCAATCGAGATATACAGGTTCGTAGAAGGAAGTCATCAGGGATCTACCCAACATTAACAAAGGACATAGCCGTCAGGGACATTCCCTTTCACAAAGAGAGGTATTTTGTCCCTTCCCCCACAGAGCTAAACTGTTTTTGGAGTGCCGGAGAACACCGACTTTGAAAGAAGTCAACCCCACCTAATGGCTGAGGGTTGCCCAGCTTTGCCTGAGAGTCTACAGTGATGAGTGTGATAGAGAAGCCTTTATAGAAGAGAAAAAGACACACCCACTTTACTGTTTAATGGGGCTTGGACATCCAATCCTGCCATTAGGAACTAGCAGGACACCCAGCCAGATCTACATGTATTTAAAACATTTTCCTTTTCTTATTTTCCAGTGGATTAAGTGCCATCCAGCACTCAGTCACTCTTTCAAATGGGACCTAGGTTCTTAAGTAACTACGGTGGCTTCTGAAAATTTTACTCTTAGGTCAATTTGATTCCCAGACGAAGGGTACGTCTACAGTACAAAATTAATTCAAACTTATTTTATTTGAATTTTCGGAAGCGATTTTATACATTTGGTGTTGTGTGTCCCCACTAAAGCGCGTGAATTCGGCGGAGTTTGTCCATTTTTCCGAGGCTAGCATTGAATGTTGGAGCGGTGCACCTTGGGAAGCTATCCCACAGTTCCTGCAGTCTCTGCCGCCCATTGGAATTGTGGGTTAAGCACCCAGTGCATGATGGGGCAAAAACATTCTCACGGGTGTTTCTGGGTGTGTGCTGTCACTCGCGCCTCCCTCCATGAAAGCTACGGCAGACGCCGTACTACCAGTAGACAGTGCAGCATGGTGCACCGCCTGTCTCCTGGTACTATGAATCCACCTCGCATGTCCT
Source organism: Mauremys mutica (assembly GCF_020497125.1). Classification (NCBI taxonomy): domain Eukaryota; kingdom Metazoa; phylum Chordata; order Testudines; family Geoemydidae; genus Mauremys; species Mauremys mutica. The sequence goes on from NC_059087.1 coordinate 30,302,432, forward strand.
CTCGTTTTTCTATCTACTCTTTTATCTAACCATTTCCCGCCTTTTTTGGGCAACCGTGAACTGAGCCACACAGCTTCCGCCGCTTTTTCCATGTTGTCGGTCATGGGCTCCCATGGAAGCTACAGAAGGCAACAATTCCCCGCCATTTTTCAGCCATCATGAACAGAGAACTCTGGTCACGTTTCCGCCGCAAACTCTGCTCTCCTGCTCTTGCAGCTCTAACGAGCTTCCTGACTCCATGAAAGCTACAGAAGACAACCATTTACCGCCTTTTATCAGCCATCTTGAACCAAACAGCTCATTTCGCCCCCTTTCCCACAGCAAGCAATGCCTGGTGGGTTGCCATATAAAAGGAGGGCCTGCGGGCTCTCTGGGATGATCACTTCACACAACACCCCCCCCCACCCTCCCACACCCACCGCATGGCTCTGATGAGGCTCTGAGCAGGGATGAGCCCTTTAAACGCAGTCAAGAGCTAATTCCCGGAGCGACCGGCAGGGGGCGCCAGCGGTGGTGAGTCAGACCCCGTCACAGAGCAGGTCAGACAAACCCCTGTCAGGGATGGTCTAGATGATACTTAGTCCTGCCATGAGTACAGGGGACGGGACTAGATGACCTCACAAGCAGGGCCGGCTCTGGCTTTTTGGCCGCCTCCAAGCAAAAAAAAAAAAAAAAGAGGGGAGGGGGGGCGGCTGGAGCAGCAAAGCAGGGGAAAACAAACAAACAAACAACAAAAACCACGGAGTGGCAAAGCAGGGGAAAAAAATAAATAAATCTGTCAAATCTTCAGCCCTGCAGATGGCAGTCTGCCCTTATCCTGACAGGTACAATACACTCAGACCAGCAACACGAGGAAGTTTCATTAGTTTCACCACACGTGCTAATTTTTAAGCGATTCAGTTAAACCAGTGCAGGTGTGTGAAGATACTAAAGGTGGCTACGCAACACTATTATCACACTAAGATATATTGTAAAGGCCATTCCCACAACTCTACCCACATTTCCCATCAATACACCCTATTTCATATCACTATATCAAATGTTTCCCATCACCACAACACTATTTCCCATCCATATACACCAACAGCCCATCAACTTACCCTATTTCTCGACAATATATTGTACATCTCTACCCCGATAGAACGCTGTCCTCAGGAGCCAAAAAATCTTACTGCGCTATAGGTGAAACCGCATTATAACGAACTTGATTTGATCCACCAGAGTGCTCAGCCCCGCCCCCCCGGAGCGCTGCTTTACCGCGTTATATCAGAATTGTATCGGGTCCCATTATATAGGGGTAGAGGTGTATTGCCCCACTTGCCCCCCCCCCCCCGCCTCCCGGGCGGCCCTGTACAAATCCCAACTAATTTTTCAACAATTCCATCCTTTCCTAAGTGACTTGGAATCTATTGAGTGAAGGTTTTGCTGGTTTCAGAAATGAGGTGATCCAGACACTGAAGTGAAGTCAGGAAAAATGGGAACATTGGAACTGCCTGTCTGGGGTAGAGCAGACACCCATCTCGTGCAGTATTTGCTCTCTGATTGTAACTACTGCTGGCTGCTTCAGAGGAAGGTGGAAGACCCTCTGCAGTGGGCAGTTATGAGATAACTTCCCTTAGAAGAGGTTTTGTCCCACCCTTGGACAATTAGCCATAGATTTATGTTTGAAGTAGAAGGATTTCCTTCACCTTCCAAAGTTTAAAGTCCATTTTAGTGAAACTCTGAAAGGATTTTTAAAATCTATAATAATGTCCCAAGGTTTATTTATCCTGGCACGCTGTTGGCCTCACTTGTGTATCTTTGTGGCAAGGCGTTCCAAAGGGTCATTGGCTAGCAAGATAATAAATTTCCATGAAACATTTACCAGCTTAAATAAGGTTTGTTCCAGAAAATCTCCCACTCATCAGATTTCTTTTGGCCCAACCCTCCAATTTGTCTGGGTCACTCTGGACCCTATCCCTACCCTCCAGCGTCTCTACCTCTCCCCCCGGCTTAGTGTCATCGGCAAACTTGCTGAGGGAGCAATCCATCCCCTCAACTAGATCATTAATGAAGATCTGGTGACTCCGGGGTAAGGCTGTTACAGCGCTTCGGGAGTTCACATTTGTTACTCAGTTGTTGAAATACAATTATAGAACATAGAGCCAGTTTGGGGTCTCTGCCCTGCTCCTTGCCAGTCCGCCCCGAGGTTGGCTCTCACGCTTGTGAATCACTCCAGACGGCCTGACACTGGCCATAGTCTTTCCGCTAGGTGTCAAGCCCCGCTACAAAATGGCTGCTCTAGTCCCCAGAGGAGGTTACAATACAAAGGGGAGGCCCTGAAGCCAAATGGCATTTACAAAACAATCGTGACACAGACATAGCCCCACTCGGTCACAGCCTCACACGTCCCCCCAGCCCCACACCACAAAGCTGAGAGATGCGGCAGCAGAAAGTTGCCCTCTAGCCCAGGGCTTCTCACAACACACTTTTTGGTGGCCTCGGAGTGCGGCCACCAACTCTTGGTGGTGGTGGCTCTGACAAGTTTTCCTAAAATATTTAATTAACTTTAGGGAAAAACAAAAAATATGCAAATATCCATGTCCAAAGCATGGTCATTTATTTATGTAGGGTTTTTTGCAGAGTCAATAATAAAAATAATGTACAGTTGTATTTTGGTGCCCTTCGCCCCCACTGCCTCCCCTTGCTCCCCGCCCATCATCTCTGCCCCCTGATGCCTCTCCCTGCCCCCCACGGATTCCCTTGGCCTCCATAGCCTCCCCCTATGGATCTCCCAGTCTCCACTGCCTCTCCATCATCCCCGGGGGTTGAGTGCTTCCTCCACTCATTGCTCTGAGCTCCCTTCCACGGTCGCGCACCTCAGGCTCACCCTGCTCCTTGCCTCCTGACTACGGCACCCAGTAAGGCTGGCCCTGCTGAAGCCCCGCAGCCTTGGGTTGAAGCCCAGAGCCATAGCCCCACGGCTGGATCTGGGGTGGGGATGGGGGGGCTGAAACCTAGAGCCCTGAAGCTGAAGCTGGGGAGAGGCCGAAGCATGGATCCCACTGCCAGAGCCCCATGGCTGAAGGGAGGGGGTTAAGTTTGCCCCCACAACCCTGTGGCTGAAGCTGGGTGGGTGGAGGCTGAAGCAAGAGCCCTGTAGCTGAAGGGGGGAGGGGGCCTAAGCCCACCCCTGGACACTGTTTTGACCCAGCCCCCATTCTACCCAGGAGGCTGTTGTGGCCGCAGGAAAAACCCCTGATGGCCACATTTGAGAAATGCTGCTCTAACCAGAGTCATGTTCCCAGCTTATACAGAGAGATGTTATATTAGAAAAACACAAAATACTCTTACTGGAAAGTTTCAACTTTTAGAATCCAGAATGAGAACACAGGTAACTAAAAACAGAGAGAGATAAAGCAGGCTGCTCCCACAGCTCACCCCACTTGGTTCTAGACTAGTTCTTTCCACACTAGCTCAGCTTGCACATGACATAAGAACATAAGAACTGCCGTACCGGGTCAGAACAAAGGTCCATCTAGCCCAGTATCTGTCTACCGACAGTGGCCAATGCCAGGTGCCCCAGAGGGAGTGAACCTAACAGGCAATGATCAAGTGATCTCTCTCCTGCCATCCATCTCCACCCTCTGACGAACAGAGGCTAGGGACACCATTCGTTACCCATCCTGGCTAATAGCCATTAATGGACCTAACCTCCATGAATTTATCCAGTTCCCTTTTAAACGCTGTTAGCAGAGGTGAAAGTAAGCTGGTACGAGCTGGTAGGGAGGACCAGTAAGAAAAGGAAACTGCCTGAGGGAGGGAGAAGCCTGCTCCCTGCATAAGAATAGTTTAAACTCAGCTGTTCCCTGAGTGGTTCAGCCCTCGGGGTTAGGAGAGGTTTCTGGCATCCTTGTTAATTTCACTCACAGTAGCTGTGGGGAGGGGGTGTTTGACCATGGCAGGGGCAGTCCTTGTCTGCCCCCGGGATGAGGGGATCTTGTCTCCAATACTAATATACACAACAAATACAAGCATTTGGCTGCACAGCTTAAATCCAGAGCTAATAAAAGCAGGTGGAAGGGGAAAACTCACTGTCACATTGGTTTCTCATCTCCTCCCTCCCCCTCCTCCAGCCAGGCTGCAGACAAGGCTCTGCATTCCTCCCCCACCCCCTCCCCCGCAGGGGTTCTCCTCTAGGCTCTAGCTTGCAGGGTTAGAAGCCGTTTCTGGCATCCTGGTTAATTTCACTCCCAGTTGTTGTTGTTGGGGGGGCGGGAGGGTGTGTGTGACCACGGCAGGGGCAGGTCTTTTCTGCCCCCGGGATGAGGGGATCTCCTATACACAAAAAACACAATCAGGAACCATTTCCAAGTTCAAATCTATCCCATTCCCTCCCCAGCAGAGGATCATGGTTGTGATGTCCAAACTGCTTGCAGATCCTCTGTGAAATGTTACTGAACTGTGCAGGGAACAGCTGAGTTTAAACTGTTCTTATGCAGGAGGCAGGCTTCTCCCTCTCTCAGCCAGTCTCCCTGCTGCAAGCTAGAGGGAAGCCCCTGCAGCTGCTGCTCAGTGCCAGGCAGGGAGAAAGCATGGAGCCTAGTGTCCGCAGCCTGGCTGGAGGAGGAGGGAAGACACGGAGAAAAATGTGACAGTGAGTTTTCACTTTTTCAGGCTTATTCCAATAGTAAAGTTTTATTACAGACAGTCCTGGTAGTAGTAATAATAGCTTTATTTTCTCTATCTATGTCATGCAGTGGGAGGGATCCATGAAGTACATAGGAGAAGTGGGTTGCTTGCGATTGGACCAGATGGGTAAGAAATGTAAATTACTTTCACCCCTGCCCAAACCCCAGGGCTCCCAGCCACCTCTGCAGCTGGTAGCTCTGGGGGTGATTTAAAGGGCCCCACTTCTAGCTTCAGCTGAATCCCCGAGCCCTTTAAATCCTGATTTAAAAGCCTGGTGATTTAAAGGCCCCACCTCTTCCAATAGAGGCCATGCCTCTTCCAGTTGAGGCCCCTCCCCTTCCACAGGACTCTGGAATACCAGCAAGTCCTTTAAGTTACTTTCATTCCTGGCTGTTAGAGTCCTAGCCTCCACAGGCAAGGAGTTCCACAAGTTGACTGTGCGCTGCGTGAAGAAGAACTTCCTTTTATTTGTTTTAAACCTGCTGCCTATTAATTTCATTTGGTGACCCCTAGTTCTTGTATTATGGGAATAAGTAAATAACTTTTCCTTATGCACTTTCTCCACATCACTCATGATTTTATATACCTCTATCATATCCCCCCTTAGTCTTCTGTTTTCCAAGCTGAATTTTTTTTCTCTTTTTTAGAACTGGAAGGGACCTTGACAGGTCATTGAGTCCAGCCCCTTGCCTTCACTAGCAGGACCAAGTACTGATTTTTGCCCCAGATCCCTAAGTGGCCCCCTCAAGGATTGAACTCACAACCCTGGGTTTAGCAGGCCAATGCTCAAACCATTGAGCTATCCCTCCCCCCTGAAGCATCCTACACTCTAATCTTTTCTCATATGGGACCCTCTCCAAACCCCTAATCATTTTAGTTGCCCTTTTCTGAACCTTTTCTAGTGCTAGAATATCTTTTTTGAGGTGAGGAGACCACATCTGTACACAGTATTCGAGATGTGGGCGTACCATGGATTTATACAAGCACAATAATATCAGGGGCTACAGAGTCCTCTAGCCTTCAGGCAGAACTAGCAGCCCCCACTCTTAAAGTGACAGCTTGCAGTTTCAATACAGCAATCCTACAGCTGTGATCACCAGCAGCTGAATGAGGTGGTCATGGCACTGTGTTGCTGGATTGGACTGGTGGCAAGACGGGAGTAGCAAGATGAGAAATGGGCAGCAAGCTTTCTCTTCATGGGAGACAGGCAGCACTTCCTTCCCCTCCCCACCACCCAGGGGCGGCTCTAGAAATTACGCCGCCCCAAGCAGGGCGGCGCGCCGCGCCACCCTTCCCCGGTCCCGCAGCCGGGGCAGAAGTGTCTGCGGACGGTCCCGTGGTCCCGCGGCTCCAGTGGAGCATCCGCAGGCATGCCTGCGGGAGCTCCGTCCGAGCCGCGGGACCAGCGCACCCGCCGCAGTCATGCCTGCGGGAGCTCAAGCGGAGCTGCGGGAAGAGGGGACCCTCCGCAGTCATGTCTGCGGCAGGTCCGCTCATCCCGGGGCTCCGGTGGACCTCCCGCAGGCATGACTGCGGAAGGTCCGCCGGAGCCAAATGCCGCCCTGCCACGAAATGCCGCCCCACGCGCCTGCTTGGCGCGCTGGGGTCTGGAGCCGGCCCTGCCACCACCAGAGGCTGGAAGTGAACCCACCTGAATGCACCCCTAGACTCTGGGACGTCACTAACCCCTGACAGCAAACCATGAGTGGGGTGCATGCAGCAGGACATTGCACAGATCACCATGAGGATTCCTTTCCTCAGGAGCTTTTCTAAGCAGCAATTCCCCCCTCCCAGAAATTCTGCCCTTCCCCTCTTCACCCAGGGCTTGCTCTAAAGGAACACTTCCCTGAGCAACCACAAACTCTTTCTGGGTCTCACTTACCTCCAGAATCTCCTCTGGCCCATCAGGCAGATTCCTACACAATCCCCTTTCAGGCAAACCTATAGACTTTCTAGATAACAGGTTAGAAGCATTCTCCTTCCCTTGGCCATGAACAAGTTCAGGAATCTTTTCCTTCTTGCTACAAGTTGTCAAACTGTCAGTAGGCAACACAATTAAATCACCTTCATGCTCTCCTTGTGCCCTGGCTAGGGTATCACCCTGAGCAGACAGAGTTGCTGCACCCTTTTCCAACCACACATCAGTAACAGGCACAATACAAGAACCAGAATTGTCTGGTCTCTCGGATTTTGCTATGACACTAACTGGATGCAACCTAGTCACAGTGCCATTCTCCCCAGCAGACACAAACTTAGGACCATTCCCTTCCTGGGCTTTAGCTGTATCCACAACCAACTCTGAGACAACTCCACTATTCTCAACCATCACAGGCTGAAAGGCACCTTCTGTCTGCTCCACAGACAAAGAAGAGCTGGAGACACATTCTCCTTCACCAGACACACAGCTTGGGATTTCATTTCCCTTGTCCCAGTGCACTGGGCTGCTCACAGACAACTGCTTGGAGACCGAGGTCGCTCCCTCCATAGGCAAGTCAATACCCCTGACAGACACAGGCACATTCCCTTCATTGTCGCAATTCTCCACACAGGACACAGGTAAGGGATAGGGACACTCATCTTCCACTATCCTTGTCTTCCCACACTGCCGACTAGACAACGCCATCAGCTACCAAGGCTGCCTAGGCTCCTCCAAACTTTCCCTACCAGGCACATTGCCACCCAATGGATAAGCTGCTGCTTTTTTCACTACACCGAGCTACTTCCAGCAAATCACAGTTACCCGTTTCAGGTTCACTTTTACAAGCTGTACTAGCCACCAATCCATCACCCATTACAAATCTACCCTCTCCTTCCTCAGTTAGGGCTTCCACCTGACCATTTACTTTAATTTGCTCCTGAGAAATATTTTCCTGACCAATAAGATCTTTCTGCTCTTGATCTAACTCCAGATTCACTTCTGAGACATTAGACAGACATTCAGAAACTCCATTCCCAGACACACTGCTTTCTGGCACAGACAAACAGCTATTACCCACCAGGTTAGAATCCCCCTCTCCAGGGACATAGCAAAACTGGTTAAACACAGAAAACTGCCAAGAGTAACACCACATATCAACATAGTTATAAACTGGATTTTCAACAGGATATAGTTTCTGCTGTTCTTCCCTTGCTTTTTTGACTTGGAGCTGGAGTCTGGCCGTCTCCTTCTCAGCAGCCAGAAGCTCCAGACGCCTCTTACGTGCTTTTTCTTCTCTCTCAGCAGCCTCTTTCTCCAGCTGGGCCAAGGCTTGCTTCTCTTTCATTCGAATTTCTGCCAGTTTTTGCTCATGTTCAAACTGCAGGTTAGGTTCTAAAGCCAGCGCGAAAGGCAAAAATTGCGTATAGTCAAAATTACCCTTGAAAATCCCTTCAATTGCCCATAAAGTACAGTACAGTATACTGTACATGGTTTTGTGTATACTGTACAGCCCTGTACAGCAGGGGTCGGCAACCTGCGGCATGTGTGCCAAAGGTGGCACACAAATTGATTTTTGGTGGCACTCTGCTGGCAGCCGGGGTCCTGGCCGCCGGCCCCGATCAGCCCTCTGCCAGTCTGGTGTTCTGGCTGCCGGCCCCTTAAATGTAAAATGTATTATTGACACGCCAAACCTTAAATTAATGAAGACTTGGCACGCCACTTCTCAAAGGTTGCAAACCCCTGCACTAGAATCACACTCAGTGTGGCAAGATGCTCACACACTTACCTGTGGAGCTAAAAGACTCAGAGAAAAGTGGAGGCTGATTCACTGACTGTACCTTGTCACTAGAGATCTAGTCTCCTGGGGATTCCTGAGACCACCCTACCCCCTAAGACAGAAGTGGGCAAACTACAGCCTGCAGGACCGTCCTGCCTGGCCCCTGAGCTCCCAGCTGGGGAGCCTAGTCCCTGGCCCCTCCCCTACTGTCCCCCCAGCCATGCCGCTGCACGGGCTGCGCTCTGGCCTGCCGCTCCTGCTGGGCAGCGTGGGGAGCGCAGCTGGCTCTGGCCACGTGACGCAGCTGCGAGCTCCTGTTGCTGGTAAGGGAGCAGGGAGTGGGGGGGTTGGGTAAGGGAGCGGGGAGCCCTGGGGGGCAGTCAGGGATCAGGGGGTGGTTGGATGGGGCAGACCTTCTGGGGAGGCAGTCAGGGGATGGGAACCAGGGAGGGTTGGGATTGGGAGTCGTGGGGGGGCCTGTCAGGGGATGGGGGTGTGGATAGGATTGAGAGGGCAGTCAGGGGACAGGGAGCGGGGGGTTGGATAAGAGGGTTGGATCCCGGGGAGCAGTTATGAGCAGGGGGTCCCGGGAGGGGGCAGTCAGGGGACAAGGAGCAGAGGATGGTTGGAGAGGGGGTGGGAGTCCTGCGGGCGCTGGCAGGGGGCAGGGGGGTGGATAGGGGTCTGGGCGGTCAGGGGACAAGGAGCAGGCGGGGTTGGATGGGTTGGACGTTCTGAGGGGGGCAGTCAGGGGCAGGAAGTGGGAGGAGGCGGATAGTGGGCGGGGGCCAGGCTGTCTGGGGAGGCACAGCCTTCCCTACCCAGCCCTCTATACAGTTGTGTAACCCCGATGTGGCCCTCAGGCCAAAAAGTTTGCCCACCCCTGCCCTAAGACGAACATTTGCAAGGTCATTGGGAGAAGGCTGCGTTCCGTATGTTAACCACAGCAATCCGAACGGGCATGGCAGGGGGAAACCGTTATCCTTAAACCCCTCCATTACCCGGAGACCAGCCAAGCGCTCACCTAGCAAACACAACACCTGCCAGGCTGGCTGGCATGCAAGCAGTCAAGTGTCACAACTGCTATGAGGAAACCCATAATGTTGCTCAACAGCCTTTGATCCAGGATCTCCTGTTGCCAAGTTAAATTTTCCCGATTTCCTCATTGAGGATGGGGGGGGCACCCGGGGAAGGAAGGTTGCTCAGCCTGCAGCTGTGCTTGAGCTATAAAAGCCCCTGGACTGCCCCAGCGCAGACACCAGGCGAGGTCCCACTGTTGAAGGGGTGCTGAGAAGATGATGCTCTGGGAGTTCCTGCTGCTGTTGCTGCCCCTGCTTGCAGGGAGCTCAGGTACGTGGGGACAGGGATTCTGTCGAAGGGTTTGCAGACGGCCGTGTGGGTCTCTCAGCCCCAGTGCAGGACTGAGTTTGGATTCACTGCCACATTGTGGGGAACTGTTTTCAGGCAGATGCTCGTGGGTTGGGGACCAGATTTTCCTCTGCACGTGGCCAACACTTCGCACATTGTGGCCCCTGCAGTCTGCACCAATGACAGTGACGCAAACACTGAAAGGGACTCACTGAGTTGCCTGTTGCCCGTCCATTCTGCAGGAGCTCTCTGTGCCCTGACTGAGCAACAGTCCCTGCTCCCACCTTCCCAGCCCTGCCCCCAGGCTCAGCCCATCCCTGTAATTTGACTTCTATCTCTGGGGGGCGGCTCCAGTCAAGCCAACGGGGCCATGCATGGGGGTGGGGGCAAATTCCGTGCTGGCCCACAGGGGCACCATTTCAGAGTTGGGGGCGGTGGAGGGGACTTTAACCGTGATTTCAGGGGCTACTTAGGCAACTGAAAACTCTCCTTTTTTTTGCAGATAATAGCTTAGAAATCTCTGACAGGAGCATTGTATCTAATTCCTATATCTAGAAAGAAAATTAAATAAACATTCGACCCACTCAGCTCTAATACGAACATGTTCTGACATCTTGTGGCAAGTCACTTATGGGACACTGGTTGGTTTAAAATTGTAATGTCTGTTCTTACTCAGATACACTTACTGAAGTCAGAAGGGGCCATCGTGATCATCTAGTCTGACCCCCTGCACATCGCAGGCCACAGAACCTCCCCCACCCACTCTTGTACGAGACCCCTGAGCTCGGGCTGAGTTACTGAAGTCCTTAAATTATGGTTTAAAGACTTCAAGTGACAGAGAATCCACCATTTACACTAGTTTAAACATGCAGGTGACCCAGACCCCATCCTGCAGAGGAAGCAAAAAACCACCAGGGTTTCAGCCAATCTGACCCGGGGGAAAATTCCTTCCTGACCACTAATATGGTGATCAGTTAGACCCTGAGCATGTGGGCAAGACCCACCAGGAAGATACCTGGGAAAGAATTTTCTGTAGTAGATCAGAGCCAGGGGCGGCTCTAGGTATTTTGCCGCCCCAAGCACAGCAGGCAGACTGCCATTGGCGGCTTGCCTGCGGGAGGTCCCCAGTCCTGCGGATTCAGTGGCACGCCTGCGGGGGGTCCGCCAAAGCCGCGGGACCAGCGGACCCTCCGAAGGCATGCCGCCGAAGGCAACCTGCCTGCCGCCCTCACGGCAACCGGCAGAGCAGACCCCGTGGCTTGGCGTGCTGGTGCCTGGAGCCGCCCCTGATCAGAGCCCTCCCCATCTAGTGTCCCGTCTGCAGCTGTTGGGGATTTTTGCTACTGGCAGTCGCCGATGCACCATACACCTTTCTAGGCAGTCCTGTCATACCATCCCCTCCATAAACTTATCAAGCTCAGTCTTGAAGCCAGTTTGGGTTTTTGCTCCCACTGCTCCCTTTGGGAGGCTGCTCCAGAACTTCACCTCTCTTTCTCTTATGGTTAGAAACGGTCACCTAATTTCAAACCTAAACTTGTTGATGGCCGGTTTATATCCATTTGGCCAGGGGTCCACATTGGCACTTAACTTAAACAACTCCTCTCCCTCCCTGGTATTTATCTCTCTGATGTATTTATAGAGAGCAGCCATATCTCCCCAAGCTCTTTGAGTCTCCTCTCATGAGGTCGGTTTTCCATTCCTCGGATCACCCTAGTAGCCCTTCTCTGCACCTGTTCCCGTTTGAATTCATCCTTCTTAAACATGGGAGACCAGAACTGCTCACAGTACCCCAGAGCGTGAGCCCTTTGGGCTCCTCCTGCCCAAAGATCTCACGCTCTGGGCTGACACAAGCCACGACACACAGGGTGGGGCAGGAGGCCGGGCCCATGGGGACAGAGCATGGTGCTGCCCAGCCTGCTGCTGGAGAGGTCAGGGGTGAAGGGAGACAAAGCCATGGGCTCCTCTGTCCTGCTGCCCAGACACCACCAGCTGCCAGGTCCTGTGGGCACTGCAGCACCCCCGCCACATGCAGGCAGGCCCAAGCCTGCCCCGGCCCCTCGCTGAGCCCAGCCTTGCTGCCCCGGGGCTGGGGAGAGGAGCGGGATGGTGATGATCCTAGGGCTGGCCCTGGTTGGCTGAAAGGCACCAGCTAGCTGCTCTCTAACCCAATCACAATCCAGCAGATCCAGAACCATCCATAGACAAGGCACCATTGTCCCTCCCCTGCTCCAGTGCCCCCTAGTGGCTGGAGCTAGGTCTGAGCCACCCGGCCGGCCCCTGGGACAGCTCACCCTGGGGACAGTGCACCACTGGCAGCCTCTTTAGTGCAGCCCCAGGGCACAGCTGGCACATTACCAGCAGGAGCAGCACGGGTCAGTGCTGATGGCCCCTGGCTCGTTCCCCAGGGACCCCCTGTGGGGCAAAAAGCGCACACTGAGTTGCCCAGCTCTCAGACCCCTCCCCCCTGCCGAGGCAGTATTCCCCTGCACCGGCTCACAGGGACTGGCAATCTATTTAGCTCAGCAAAAGAAAGTTAAGGGGTGACTTGATTAGTATCTAGGGGAATTAACAGGGACGGTAATTAACCACTGGAACAATTTACCTGGGTGGATTCTCCATCACTGACAATTTTAAAATCAAGAGTGGATATTATTCTAAAAGCTCTGCTCTAGGGATTATTTTGGGACAGTTCTTTGGCTTGTGTGATACAGGAGGTCAGACTAGATGATCACAGTGGTTCCTTCTGGCCTTGGAATCTATGAAATCTGTGAGTCTGCCTGCAGCTGCTGTGAACGTTTAAACTGCAGGAAGCTTGTTGATGGGTACAGTTTGAGACCTTCCTGAGCAACACATGGGGTTTCTCTATGGAGCAGAATGGAAGAGCCTCCCTCACTTCCATACAAAGGTGTCATGGAAAATGTTCTCAGGCTATCTCAAATGCCCCCAGAGAGGAGATCTGCTCTTGTGACCCCATAACTGACCTACACAATTTCCTGGGTGGCTCTTTGGACTGTTCTCTCTAGGGGATGTGTTCCATAGGAACCGAATAGAAATCCCAACAGAAGCAGGAGGGCCTTTTCCATCTTGAACCCTGAGCATTTGTTTATGTGATGTCAGCTCTGGTGCAAGATCCCCAGCTCTGGAGCCATAAACCCTCTGTTAATTCCCAGTGCTGTGTAGGGGCAGGGGATGCTTCCCCCATAATGTGGCTCAGCTCTGACCAGGAGGGACCACCTATAGTGGTGAGACTGGAGCTCCGTCTCTGTGGTCGATATAATCCTGTTGCAGATGGCATCAGGGAGCCAATTAGCACCAGCTGCTATTCTAATATTTTGGGAACAGGAATGGGACCGACAAAATCATTTCACATGGGCCTCCAAGCAGATATTAGGTGATAAGAACATTGGGTCACAAAAGGATTCAGACCAGTGAGGGACACTGGTCTCTACATCCTCAGCCACCCAGACCCCAAGCTCTCTCTCTTCTGTGGTTATTTCTCCTGCTTGCTAACAAGTCCATGTGCATGACCATTCTCAATTTGCTTTTCAGCTCTGGACTGCATTGAGATACCAGGGTCATTAAAGCAGATTGATGCCAGTAATGGGCAGGTGTTTGGAGTGAACAGCGCAGACAATATTTACACGCTATACGGAGACAACTGGGTCCAGGTGCCGGGCTCCTTAAAACACGTCACGGTTGGTCCTGCCGGAGTCTGGGGTGTGAACAGCAAGAACAACATCTACAAGCTGGTGGGAGGAAGCTGGCAACAGGTCACAGGTAATGTATGAGCTTTGATATGTCGTGGGGACAACAAAAGGAACCTCTGTTAGGATCCTGTGCCCAGTTCCAAACTCCGACCCCAGGCTGTTGTCACAATTCCCACCAGATGAGCCACTCTCAGGATCTGACGACAGCTTGTCTGTATAGTTACATTGGTATCGGTTCTGTACCATAAACTCTATAGGGAAGCTGATCTAGTTGAATTGGTGCAACCCCCGAGTGTGGATGCAGCTGCCCAGGTATGAAGGTGCTTATGTCCGTCCAGATTATTGTGGGAAATGTACTGAAATAAGCGATGGCGCTACGAGCCCCTTGTTACTGGTCCAATTGTGTTTTCACTGGGGAGTGTCACTGATTTCATTCTATGCGTTTCCACACTGATACAAAGCAGTACAAAAACATGCATAGTCCTGTCCTTAAACTGAAATCAGAATGTTCACACAGGCCTGTCTACACATGGTTTGTACACCAGTCTGACTGTTGGATAGGAGTGTGATTGTCTACCAAAATAGCTACATCCATATAACTTTTTATGCTTGGGGTTATATCCGTATAAAGGTGCCTTTTACCAGCCTATCCTCTGGGTATAAGCACCTTCAGACCGGTGCTAGGAGCTGAAAGCCCAGGCTATCACACAGCTGTGGCAGTTGGACCACGTAATCTGTGCAGTCTAGATGTTCTAGGCTTCAGAGTGACACACTGAGAGGTGACAATCCTGAAATCTTATTATATAGATAACTGAGCCCATGTAGAGGCATCATACTCCAGGGGTTTACACTGGCTTCACAGCATTGGTTAAAGCAGTGCAACCTTCTTGTGTAGACAAGGCCTAATCGACTTAAGGGAAATGAAATCAGAGACTCTGAAAGCAAACTAAATGTCCTCACAGGCTTTGGCAGCAGTTGAATTAAATTAGGGACATGTAAACTGGTGCAATGTAGTGTGTACACATGCCCTGACACTCACAAGACCCATATTGGCCCCATATTCTGGGCACTGAGAGATTAACGTCCATGTTTCCAAACCTGAGTGCACAAATGTCAGCACCTAAGTCGTCCTGATTTCCAGGGGTGCTAAGCAGTGACGACTCCCACTGGTGTCAATGGGAGCTCTTGGTGCTCAGTAGTTCTTAAATTCAGGCCCTTTTTGTCCTAAGTGGCTTTCCAAGGGCCGTTAAGCAAGTTGGGAGAGGACTGGCAACCAGACCCAGGAATCCTGATCTCAGGCCACTGCTCCAAACACGAGACCACACGTCTCTGACTGATTTCTCTCTCTCCTCTGGTGTCTAGTTATATTTCTGGCTGAGTTCTCAATAGGTGGTTTGCTTCCTTATTTTCTCCATGCTGCTCCAGCCCTGCTCTTTCCTCTGAACATTGTTTTTCCCTTGTTTATTTTTAGGGCTGCTCAAGCAAATTGATGCAGGTGGAGACATGTTCGTCAATGGTGTCAACATGAATGATGACATCTACTGTCTGTCTCGTCCACCAACGGTCTCTGCGAATGGTGCCTCCGACTTGCCCTGGGTCAATATTGAAGGAAAGCTGAAGTACTACAGCTGTGGTGTGTGGGGCTGCTGGGGAGTTAACTCAGCTGACGATATCTATTTCCGGTTTGATGTCACCCCGGATCCTTGTGCAGGATCCAGGTGGGAGCAGATTCCAGGCAAGCTGTCCATGATTGAGGTCGGGACCGAAGGCTCTGTCTATGGCGTGAACAGTGCAGGACAAGTATATCACAGGTACAGTAAAGGAGAAGGCAGGAGGGACGATTCCTCCCATGAGTGATCAGGGCCATTCATACTTGTCCCTAAGAGCTTAGAGAGAACAGGATTTTGCCTGATGCTGTGGAGCAAGCTGACCCTGGTGCCTGATGTTTGCTGATTTCCTATGAGCTAATTCCAGGGCTCTCCAGCATCCCAATGACCTCACAGTGAGGCACCCACTGTTGCCTAATTGAGAGGACTCCAATGCTAACCAGCAGGGAACCAAATAGGGGAGTGAGGCCCACTGCAGAGGTTCTGCTCTCTTGGGGAACTCTTGGAAGCCTGAGCTCTGCATATTATAGGTAGCGCAGGTAGTCCTGGTCATTCCCCTCACAGCGCCTCTGCGCACCCAAACTGCGCATGTGCCATCCCCACACAGCGATGAAACATCCTCCAGCCTAGGGTTAAGAAGATAAGAAAGGCCAGACTGGGTCAGACCAAGCAGAGGAAAGGCCCCATGTAGTTTGGAAGCAGGAATGTTTCCCTGGACAGGATGTTCCTGCCCTTCTGCCCTCAGCCCACACCGCAGGGAGATGAAGCTTGCAATGCTCAGCTCTGATCCTGCCATCTTAATAGGGTCTGGCCAGACACTCGTGTAGGAGGATGGGTGCTGCAGTGCAGGGCCGTGAGTGGAGAGCAAGGAGAAACGTGCTGGGCCTACCCTCTGGGCTGCACTGAGAAGCTGCTTTCCACAGGCTGGGATAGAGGCAGAGTCCTTCTCTTAGCAGTGCTGTATTAACACCAGTCCTGTCAACTTCCTTTCAGGGAAGGAATCACTAAAAGCAACCCCGTCGGCACCAGCTGGACCCAGGTGGGCAGTTTCATCTGCAACTGCAAACATGTGTCCTATGACCTGGGTGTGCTGTGGTTTATCACTAACCAGGACAAGATTGTGAAATGCCGGATCTAAATGAGACTCCCACCATCTCAGCCTCACCGTGATTAACAGTGTCCATTTAAACTCTCTCTCTCTCTCTCTCTCGTTCGCTCGCTCCCCTAGTGCTTAATGTGTACCCCCCTCGGCTGAGCCCCGGCACCTCTTGGCTTGGCTGATCATAGCCCCGGCATCTCTGGGTTTGCCATGTCAGTTATGAAAGTAACAAATTGCTTGAGCCCCAGCACCTCTTTCATTGCAAATGGAGCCCTGCTCCACTGCCTTGTCCAGGTTTTCTACATTCCTTCTCCAGCCAGTGGGGTGAAGCTTTTGTTCCTAGGGTAAAATCAAGTCCCACAAAATAGAGCCAAGAATGTTCGTCATTACCGGCTCCTTCTCTGCCTCTGCTGCCCCCGGCCCCGCCCCCGGACGCACATACTTCTCCTCTGATAAAATCCAATGGCTGGAAACTGAACACAGCAAGGCCCAAGCTGAAAACAAAGGGCAGTGTTCTAGCTAGGAGGGAAGTCAACCATACGAACGGATCCACAAGGGATGTGGTAAATTCTCCATCACTTGGAGTCTTTCAGTCAAGACTGGATGTCTGTGTAAATGCTCTGATATACTCTGTATCAGCTGCATGCTCTTGGGTGCGATGCAAAAGTCACTGCACGACATCTGTGGCCTGTGTTATGTAGGAAATCAGACTAGATGGTCATAATTGCCCCCTGCTGGACTTTATATTTATGACTCTAACGGACCCCTTTGCATTAGCAACACACACAACTGAGATAGGGCATAGGAAGAACTTCCAATGAATGAGAAAGAAAAACAGAATTTAATTAACCCCCAACTAGGTAATTTTCTCTCCCTTTCTGCAAACTTCACCATCACCAACTACCTGTGTTACAAGGTTCTCCCTCAGTTAGCCTGATTTCAGCCTCTCCACTTCAGAAGGTCCCAGCATGATCAGTTCATAATAAGCAACCAGGGCCAAGTTCTTACACACACACTGTCCTGAGCTCTGTGCCAGAAGCTCTGCATATCCACCCCTCTCCCCCCGCATTTCCATTCTGATAAATCCCAAATATCTGCATCACCAGATAAGAAAGAATAGAGGCGACGTGTATCCAAGAGGAGGGCTGCGGAGCCAGAGCTGCTCTCTCTAGGCTGAGCAGGAAGGGCCGGTAAAGGTTTGAAGTTTCTGTCTTGCTCACTCTTGTTGAGGGAGCAGCTGGGATTCCCCTCTGCTTGGGGCTGGGTTTGTGCCAATAAAGGCTTGCAGCATCTCGTGCGCTCTCCTTGTCATTTTGTGCTCACTGGAATCGATACAGCTGGAGTTCGGGGAGCGCTGTGGTGCTGGGGGTTCTGCAGCCCAGAAACCAAGAGTGTTTTGGGGAAAGAGGAACAGTTTGAGCTCCACAACACACTAGTCCTGGTGTGTGTGACATCATCATCTCCACTGGCCTGTCAACCCTCCCACTCAGCTAGTCTTCCCCCTGCTCCCCACAATGCTCACTCCAGCACTCGGTGCTGCCCTGCTAATCTGTTCCTCTCCTTCCCTCACCTCTGACACACGCTGCCAGGCAGAGGAGACAAGGGTGAGCTTGTCATTCTGCCTCACGCTGGCCCCCTCTCCCTTGCCATGTGCCCCATGTACACTCAGGAATCCCGATGAGTCGCCTGACTGAGCAGGTGGGCAGAGCTCCCACCTTGCCGTCACAGTCAGACAGAGACGGGCAAGTGAGAAAGAAAATCCACCTCTCTGCAGTCTGTGCAACCCTCCCCCACACTGGGAACTCTGCCTCTGGCCGGGCTTTGTAGCCAAACTCGGCCCTTTAGCCTGAATCAGAGCAATGAGCCATGGCTCCCTGAGAGGTCTCTGTAAGAAGCTGGTCCAATAAAAGATATTACCTCACCCGCCTTGTCTCTGGTATCCTGGGACCGATCCAGCTACAACAACACTGCTGCTCCCAAAATGTAATTGTAACTGGGGAATCATCATCAAATGGGTGTGTTTCTAGTGGGACTCTGCAGAGACTGGTTTTTGGCCCGACACTATTTAACATTTTTGTCAATGACCTGGAAGAAAACATAAAATCATCACTGATAAAGTCTGCAGATGACACAACTTGGGGAAGGACAGGTCACTGCTACAGAGCAAACTGGATCACTGAGTCACCAGGGCGCAAGCAAACAACAGACGTTTTAATATAGCTGCATGTAATTGTATAGATCTAGGACCAAAGAACACAGGCCAGACTGACAGGCTTGGGGGCTCTTTCCTGGGAAGCAGTGACTCTGAAAGAGACTTGGAGATCATGGCGGATAATCAGCTAAATGTGAGCTCCCAGCTTGATGCTGTGGCCAAAAGGGCTAATGGGATACTGGGATCCATAAACAGGAGAATCTGGAGCAGGAGCAGAGAGGTTATTTTACCTCTGCATTTGTCACTGGTGCAGCCACAGCTGGAATCCTGTGTCCAGTTCTGGGGTCCACAGTTCAAGAAGGATGCGGAATGACTGTAGCACAAAAAACTGCTACATGTAGGAATTTGCTACCTAGGGTGCACTGAGCATGCTCACAGGAACTGAGCATGCTCAGTAACATCTGTGAAGGCACTGCCCTAGGACTGGTCACTGACCAATGCAGATGCAGTGTGCCCAGCTTCCTCTTTTCTAGACAGGGCATCTGGTACCATGTTCTTCTTCCCTTTAACGTGCACAATCTCCATGTCAAATTCCTGCAGGACTGGGCTCCAGCGTAGCAGTTTGGAGTTTGTGCCCTTGGTTCTGTTCAGCCATATTAAGGACGAGTGGTCGGTTAGAATCTTGAACCTCCTATTAAAGAGCTTTGGCCTCTGTTGTTTCCCAGCCCACACTACGGCATAGCACTCCTGCTCTATGACCCAGTCAGTCTGTTCAGCGGGGGGTTTGCTTAGGAAGGCAATGGGGTGCTTCTTGCTGTGCTCCCCCGTTTGCATCAGTACAGCACCCAAGCCAGTGTTGGATGCATCGCGGCACAATTCAAATGTCTTATCAAAGTCTGGGCTGGCCAACACCGGCTCTGCAGACAAGAGCACCCTTAGCTCATCAAAAGCCTTCTGGCGCACCTCTGAGCAAATCACCTGAGCAGGTTGGTGCCTTTCACATCAGTCTGTGATTGGGGCCACAATGTCGCTGAACCCTCCCCCCCCACCCCAAGCCTCCTCTAATAGTTCACCAGGTGCCTACTGAGGCTTGGACACAGGCCACTTGACAATCGCTTCCACCTTAAGAGGGTTGGGGAATATTTGCCCCACCCCAACCCCAACCCGGTATCCTAGGTAGGGGACTTTGACTGCCTCTTTCTTGCACTTAGATAGTTTTATGGTTAGACCAGCCCCCTTGTGTTTTGATAGCACAACCCCCAAGTGCCCCTGGTGGTCATCCCAGGTGTAGCTGAATTCAGCAGTGTCATCTACCTACGCCCTGGCATAGTTCTGAAAACCATTTAACGCTTTGTTGACCAGCCTCGGGAATGTTGCACCAGCATTGCCAAACCCGAAGGTAACAGTGTGAATTCATAGAGCCCTATATCAGCGATAAAAGCAGACTTGCGTTGTGCCTCTTCTTCCCGAGGGATTTGCCAGTAACCTCTAGTTAAATCAAACATGTGCTGTGCCCTGGCAGCACTGAAAACACCTCCCCCCTTTCGACTGGGGTTAATTCATTACAGATTTCCATATTTTCTGGAGTTGACCCATCTTGGCATTTATCCATCAAATCAATGAGTGGGTGTGCCTCAGTTTCCCCTTCAACACAACAGATTTGGAGAGGAGGGATGCTCAGTAGTTTGAGCATTTCCCTGTGAAACCCAGCGTTGTGAGTTCAATCCTTGAGAGGGGGCCACTTAGGGATCTGGAGCAAAATCAGTATTTGGTCCTCCTAGTGAAGGCAGGGGGCTGGACTCAATGACCTTTCAAGGTCCCTTCCAGTCCTAGGAGATAGGTATATCTCCAGTTATTATTATTATTTATCATGTTTACTCCAGCCTCTCTACTGTGATAGGCTTTGAGCCGGTTCACATGTACTAGTTGGGGAACAGTATTATCAAGGGGCTTTTTAACTTGATACGCGTCCTCATTTGCCACTTCTACCATCTCAAAGGGCCCCTCCCAGGGGTTTTGCATTTTGAACCTTTTCGCAGGGTTGAGTGCCATCACCAAGTCTCCCATGTCCCATAGACTCATAGACTTTAAAGTCAGAAGGGATCATTATGATCATCTAGTCTGACCTCCTGCACAACGCAGGCCACAGAATCTCACCCACCCACTCCTGTAACAAACCCCTAACCTATGTCTGAGTTATTAAAGTCCTCAAATTGTGGTTTGAAGACCTCAAGCTGCAGAGAATCCTCCAGCAAGTGACCCGTGCCCCATGCTGCAGAGGAAGGCGAAAAACCTCCAGGGCCTTTGCTGATCTGCCCTGGAGGAAAATTCCTTCCCGACCCCAAGTATGGCGATCAGTTAAACCCTGAGCATGTGGGCAAGACTCACCAGCCAGCACCCAGGAAAGAATTCGCTGTAGTAACTCAGATCCCACCCCATCTAACATCCCATCACAGACCACTGGGCCTATTTACCTGCTAATAATCAAAGATCAATTAATTGCCAAAATTAGGCTATCCCATCATACCAGCCCCTCCACAAACTTATCAAGCTTAGTCTTGAAGCCAGATATGTCTTTTGCCCCCACTACTCCCCTTGGAAGGCTGTTCCAGAACTTCACTCCTCTCATTGTTAGAAACCTTCATCTAATTTCAAGTCTAAACTTCCTAATGGCCAGTTTATATCCATTTGTTCTTGTGTCCGCACTGGTACTAAGCTTAAATAATTCCACTCCCTCCCTGATATTTATCCCCCTGATATATTTATAAAGAGCAATCATATCCCACCTGAGCCTTCTTTTGGTTAGGGGAAACAAGCCAAGCTCTTTGAGTCTACTTTCATAAAACAGGTTTTTCATTCCTCGGATCATCCTAGTATCCCGTCTCTGAACCTGTTCCAGTTTGAATTCATCCTTCTTAAACATGGGAGACCAGGACTGCACACAGTATTCCAGATGAGGTCTCACCAGTGCCTTATATAACAGTACTAACACCTCCTTATCTTTACTGGAAATACCTCACCTGATGCATCCCAAGACCACATTAGCTTTTTTAACGGCCATATCACATTGGCGGCCCATAGTCATCCTGTGATCAACCAATACTCCGAGGTCCTGCTCCTCCTCTGTTACTTCCAATGGATGTGTCCCCAGCTTATAACAAAAATTCTTGTTAGTAATCCCTAAATGCATGACCTTGCTCTTTTCACTGTTACATCCTATTACTATTTCATCCTATTACTATTACTCCAGTTTACAAGGTCATCCAGATCTTCCTGTATGATATCCCGGTCCTTCTCTGTGTTAGCAATACCTCCCAGCTTTGTGTCATCCGCAAACTTTATTAGCACATTCCCACTTTTTGTGCCAAAGTCAGTAATAAAAAGGTTAAATAAGTTTGGTCCCAAAACCGATCCCTGAGGAACTCCACTAGTAACCGCCTTCCAGCCTGACAGTTCACCTTTCAGTACGACGCTTTGTAGTCTCCCCTTTAACCAGTTCCTTATCCACCTTTCAATTTCCATAATGATCCCCATCTTTTCCAATTTAGCTAATAATTCCCCATGTGGAATCGTATCAAATGCCTTACTGAAATCGAGGTAAATTAGATCCACTACATTTCCTTTGTCTAAAAAATCTGTTACCTGAGAAGAGAAGGAGATCAGGCTGGTTTGGCACAGTCTACCTTTTGTAAAACCATGTTGTATTTTGTCCCAATTACCATTGACCTCAATGTCCTTAACTACTTTCTCCTTCGAAATTTTTTCCAAGACCTTACATACTACAGATGTCAAACTAACAGGCCTATAGTTATTCAGATCACTTTTTTTCCTTTCTTAAAAATAGGAACTATGTTAGCAATTCCCCAGTCGTATGGTACAACCCCTGAGTTTACTGATTCATTAAAAATTCTTGCTAATGGGCTTGCAATTTCATGTGCCAGTTCCTTTAATAGTCTTGGATGAAAATTATCTGGGCCCCCCGATTTCATCCCATTAAGCTGTTCGAGTTTGGCTTCTACCTCGGATGTGGTAATATCTACCTCCATAGCCTGATTCTCATTTGTCATCCTACCATTATCCCTAAGCTCCTCATTAAAGACTGAGGCAAAGTATTTGTTTAGATATTGGGCCACACCTAGATTATCCTTAACCTCCACTCCATCCTCAGTGTTTAGCGGTCCCACTTCTTCTTTCTTTGTTTTCTTCCGTCGCTGAATTGCACCTTGTGATCCACCAGCACTTGCAACACCATTGAAAAGTATCCCTTTCGATTTATGTACTCTTTGGCAAGGTGGTCTGGTACCAAGATGGGGATATCTATCGCTCCACCGCAATTAGGGAACCCCACCGTGGCAAAACCATCCACTATGTCCTGCACATTTCCCAGACTCGCTACCCTTTGTAGCAGAAGTTGCTTAATGGCCCTGCACACTTGGAGTACAGCAGCTCCTACGGTTGATTTAACCTCCTCCAAATTGATCCCCCCCGACTGAGAACTGTCTGGCGTCGCAAGCTTCCAAATAGCGATTGCCGCTCACTTCTCCACTGTCAGAGCAGCTCTCGTGTTTCTGTTGCTGAACTGCAGGGCAAGGGAAAGCACTGCACAAAGTTCCTGGAATGTGGCCTTCCACATTCAAATGTCTGTAGCCGCTGCCCATCATCTCATCTGCTGCCCGTCATCTCATTCCCTGCCCGTCATCTCATCCGCTGCCCGTCATCTCATCCCATGCCCGTCATCTCATCCCCTGCCCGTCATCTCATCCGCTACCCGTCATCTCATCCCCTGCCCGTCATCTCATCCCCTGCCCGTCATCTCATCCGCTACCCGTCATCTCATCCCCTGCCCGTCATCTCATCCCCTGCTCGTCATCTCATCCCCTGCCCGTCATCTCATCCGCTACCCGTCATCTCATCCCCTGCTCATCATCTCATCCCCTGCCCATCATCTCATCCGCTACCCGTCATCTCATCCCCTGCCCGTCATCTCATCCCCTGCCCATCATCTCATCCGCTGCCCGTCATCTCATCCCCTGCCCGTCATCTCATCCGCTACCCGTCATCTCATCCGCTACCCGTCATCTCATTCCCTGCCCGTCATCTCATCCCCTGCCCGTCATCTCATCCCCTGCCCGTCATCTCATTCCCTGCCCATCATCTCATCCGCTACCCGTCATCTCATCCCCTGCCCGTCATCTCATCCCCTGCCCGTCATCTCATCTGCTGCCCGTCATCTCATCCCCTGCTTGTCATCTCATCCCCTGCTTGTCATCTCTTCCCCTGCCCATCATCTCATCCCCTGCCCGTCATCTCTTCCCCTGCCCGTCATCTCATCCCCTGCCCGTCATCTCATTGTACAGAGCAGGGGTTGGCAACCTATGGCACGTGAGCCGAAGGTGGCATGCGAGCCGATTTTTGATGGCATGCGGGGCGGACTGAGCCGCTCAGTCCGTTGCCGCTCTGGGGTTCCCACTGCTGGCCCCTTGCCAGGCGGTGACCCTCCGCCGGTCCCACTCAGCACCTGCTGCTGGCCTGGGGGAAGGAACCTCAGACTGGCAGCAGGCCGTGAGCCCAGCTGGCAGGAGCCGGAGGCAGAGTGGGGGTGGGTGGCCCGCTACCGCTCTGGGGTTCTGGCTGCTGACCCTTGCCAGCCAGGGTCCCCGCCGCAGCCCCACTCACCTTCCTTCCACTTCGAGTTCCAGCACAGGCCCCCTGCCAGAAAGGGTCCAGGCCTCCGGCCCTCTCAGCCCTACCAGCCGCCAGCTCCACTCACCTCAGCTGTCTATCTGGGGTCCCAGCTGCTGACCTCCTGCCAGCCGGTTATCACACTAAGGATCACACTAAACTGATAAGATCTGCATTTTAATTTAATTTAATTTAATTTTAAATAAAGCTTCTGAAACATTTTGAGACCCTTGTTTCCTTTACATATAACAGTAGTTTGGTTATATATTATAGACTGTGACAAAGTTCCTCCTCGACCTTGGTGGGGCCTGCGCTTATTGGCGGATTTTGCTAGCCTCAGAGATCTTCCTGTGTTGGATCAGGAGTTGGGAGGTTTTGGGGGGAACCCGGGCCCACCCTCTACCCCGGGTTCCAGCCCAGGGCCCTGTAGAGTGCCTCCTGGAACAGCTACACGACAGCTACAATTCCCTGGGCTACTTCCCCATGGCCTCCTCCCAACACCTGCTGCATCTTCACCACAGCACCTTCCTCCTGGTGTCTGATAATGCTTGTACCCCTCAGTCCTCCAGCAGCACACCCTCTCACTCTCAGCTCCTTGTGCCTCTTGCTCCCAGCTCCTCAAACGCGCACCACAACCTGAAGTGAGCTCCTTTTTAAACCCAGGTGCCCTGATTAGCAAGAGCAGTAAATGACAAAGTGCAAGAACCTAGAGAGCCTCCTGAAGCATGGTGATCGTTTTGATTTAAATGGACTTGAACTGTACAAAGAATTGCGTACATTGTCATCAATGTTGCCACATGCAAAATCGGTGATGGACATTGTACAGTTTATTCATACCAGCAAACTTGTTGACATATATCCTAATGTGTACGTTGCCACTCGTAATCTACTGACAATTCCTGTAACAGTAGCATCAGGAGAATGGAGTTTCTCAAAACTAAAGCTCATTAAAACTATCTCCGCTCTACAATGAGTAGGGAACGCTTGACTGGTCTTGCTATTCTTGCAATCGAACAAGACATCACTTTGCCTTTGTCATACAATGACATTATTACTGATTTTGCAGCCAAAAAAGTCAGAAAGATTGATTTTAATTAAAAACAAATCCTTGTTTCAATACCTCTTCATAGAAATTGCTTGCTAAAGGAGTGGGTGGATCGGCTTATGTGGCCTGCATCTTGCAGGAGGTCAGACTAGATGATCATAATGGTCCCTTCTGATCTTGAATTCTATGATTCTATGATTCTATGAAATTTCCAATAAAATGTTGACAAATTTAAAAAATTATATTATTTGCATCATTCTGTCAATCAATCAGAATTTTTTCTATAGCGCTACTTCTTTAGTGTTAGTCCATCAGCATTACAGTGTGCTTCATTAAGCTAAACTGTTTTTAATAACGTGCTGTGGCAAGTTTTCCAGTGCTGTAAGCTTATGTCTGTTGCTAAGAGCAAGTCGGGCGTAGGGGCACCAGTTTAATAATCCCGCCTAGGGCACCATAAATCCTAAGAACAGCCCTGCAGATGAGCGAGTGTGACTCACAAGAGCACATGGCTCTCAACACTTTTCCCTCAAGAGAGACCTGCACATAACTGAGCCTGGGCTAACTAAAATAAATCAATTGGAGTATCAATATTGTACTTACACCTCCGTGCATAGTATATCGAGCAGTATAAACAAGTTGTTGTCTGTGTGAAATTTTAGTTTGTACTGACTTAGTTAGTGCTTCATATGTGGCCTGTTGTAAAACTAGGCAGCTATCCAGATGAGTTGATGTACCCCCTGGAAGACTCTGCGTACCCTTGGTTGAGAACTACTGATCTAAGTTATAAGCACCTAGTACAAGCCCTCTCAACCAGTGCCCATTCATAGCCATGAGGTGGCGTCTTTGAGTACCGCGGGGTAAGGCCGGTGGAGGCAGCTGTGCATAACTGTGCTCTGAGCAACATGGAGTGACAGCCTGGGGCTGCCCCATGCAATATCCCTCAGCAGCCCTGAGCAGGGGGACAGCAGCATCTCTTGGCTGGGCGAGCTAAGGAGAGAGAGTTTCTTTCATCCTATGAGACAAGAAAAAGGATCCGCGCCTTTCAGAGTCTAAACTAAGGCGGGGAGGAGGGGTAAAACTTCTTTTCTTGTCCGGTGAACAAAGCGAAACACCATCTCTCTGCAATTTCTCTCGTTCACACACAGCCAACTTTGTCTGAAGGGTTTTTTTTTAAACCCTCCCATCATATTATCAGAGCTTCTAAATGATTCAGGCAAACCATGTAAACTCTTTTAACTCCCATATTAGTTAACTCTGAATTCCAAACAAACACACAAGGTTCTGTAGCTGAAATCAGAAGAGTGATTGGAAAATGTATAAGAAGGAGAGACCTCTCTGAGTCACCTATAAAACATTTCCCCATTCAGTTTGTTGCTTTGGCCACAAAGGGGCACTGCTCTATCAATTGATACATGCAGGGTTGGGTCCAGGATACTATGGAGCCATGGTGGGTGAGGTAATATCTTTTATTGGACCAACCATAGGCGGCAGGTTCGTATAATTTTTGGTGGGGCCCAAAATGGTGGTGTCCCCCCACACCCCGCTCTCACCCTGTAAGCTGATATAAAATGAAGCTACAATGCGTCAGCACTACAAGATTACAAGGGTCAATTAAAAGTGGAAAGTCAGAAGCAGCACTTGCCTGCTTTAATATACAGTATTAAATTTTGTTGCACCTGTTGTGACAAAGTGGGAATGTTCTTAATGTTTTCTCTGAATACTGTGTGGGTGCCTCAGTTTCCCCTGCAAAGTGCCAACTGACGGTGTTGGGGACAAAGAGATCAGGTGGCCTCCTTGTCCGGAAGAGACACAAAGGCCAGATGAGGGACTGTCAGTTTGGAGCTGGCTGGGGAAATCGGGAGAGGCCCAGAACTTGGGTCTGGGCTCCCCACCCCCCAAGATGGACCTGACTGAGGGGTCCTGTTTTCTGTACCTACAAGCTCTGTTTTAGACTGTGTTCCTGTCATCTAATAAACCTTCTGTTTTACTGTCTGGCTGCTGGCAGCCGAGGACCTGGAGAGCCCCCTGGACCTGCTGCTCTTCAGCCTCACGGTGCCCTGGCCCAGCCCCGGCAGGAGGGAAGGCAAGGATCTCTGGCTGCGGGGCTACCTGCTCAGCACCGACGAACCCAGCCGGCCGCTCACCTCCTCACACACTCCAGGAGCCCCTCGCCGCCATCGCAGCCCGGGCTCGGCTCCAGGGGACCCCGTTTCCGTCCCTCCCCAGCTCCTCACACACACTGGGTAGGGCCGCCCAGAGGATTCAGGGGGCCTGGGGCAAAGCAATTTTGGGGGCCCCTTCCATAAAAAAAAGTTGCAATACTATAGTAACATGTATTTGGAAATGTAAAAAATAACTAGTGAAAATTAATTTGTAATAATTTCAAAATACACCAAATACATTATTTAAAAACATTAAATGCTTTACTGGTCTGTCTACATTTGCAATTACATAATGGGCTGTTGCTGGGTGATGGTTGGTGCCAATGGGCTGTCACTGCCTGGAGGTGGTGCTGCTGTTGCCCAGGGCTGGGTGGGGAGCTGGGCTCTGGGGGGTGCCTGGCTCACAGGGGCTGGGCTCAGGACTGTGGGGAGATGGGGTCGGAGGTTGTCTGGCTCAGAGGGGCTCGCCTCGGAGCTGGGGTCAGGGCTGTGGGGGGAATGGGTACAGGGGGGTGTCCGGATCAGAGGGGCTGGGCTCAGAGCTGGGGGTCAGGGCTGTGAGGGGGATGGGGCCGGGGGTGTGCCCAGGTCCGAGGGGCTGGGCTTGGAGCTGGGGGTCAGGGCTGGGTGGGGCGGATGGGTTTGGGGGGGTGCCCACCTCAGAGTGGCTGGGCTTGGAGCTGGGGGACAGGGCTGGGTGGGGAGGATGGGTTTGGGGGGGTGCCCATCTCAGTGGGGCTGGGCTTGGAGCTGGGGGTCAGGGCTGGGCCTGGGGGGTAATGGGGTCGGGGGGTGCCTGACAACCACCTCCCTGAGACCCCCCCAATCCAACCCCCCTTCCCTGGCCCCTGACCGCCCCTCCCCCCACAGAACCTGTGCCCCCTCCCTGCCCCCTGAGTGTCCCCGGGACTCCCTGCCCCTTAGCCAACCCCCCGGCCCCGGCTGCTTACCCCCCGCTCAGCGCGCGCCTCGAGAAGCGGCCCTGCACAGCGCTGCAGCCGCATGGCTCCCGGAGGGGGCTGAGCTCTTCCCCGCTCAGAGCCGCGTGGTCAGGGGAGGAGCCGCTCGGCCCGGAGCTCCCAGCCCCGCCCCCTGACCACGCGGCTCTGAGCGGGGCGGAGCTTAGCCCCGCCCCCCCCAGCCAATCTGCTGCTGCTGCGCTGTGTAGGACCCGGGCGGAGGAGGAGCGGCCCGTCCTCTGCAGCCAGGCGGGGCCGCGCTACCGGTAAGGGGCCATCCCTCTCCCCCAAGCGGAGCCGGTAGCGCGGCCCTGCCCCGGCTGCAGGGGACGGGCCGCTCCTCGGCTCGCAGCGGCAGGATGAGCTGGGGCCCCAGCTCTAGGCACCAGCTTGTTTTGCTGGTGCCTAGAGCCGCCCCTGCCGGGCGGGGAGGGGGGAAGCTCCAGCCGTGGCGACGGTGGCGGCGGCGGCGGGGGGTGCGCTCCAAGCAGGGGAGAAAACATTGGTGGGGCAGAGCCCCTGCTTGGGAATATTCCTGGGGCTAAAGCCCCAGAGCCCCATATAAGTCGGCGCCTATGGGACCAACTTCTGCTGGTGAGAGAGACAAGCTTTCCAGTAAGATAGATTCACCAGCAGAAATCCTTGTAGCAGCTACATTCTATTTAGACTCATTTGGGGAAGGTGGTATTGTTATTATTAATGTGTTATTTGAATTACCAGAGCGCCTTGGAGCCCAAGTCATAGACTATAACCCCATTGTGCCAGGCTTTCTACAGACAGCAAAAATAGAGTTTACAATCCAAGAGACAAGTGGATACAGATAGACAGAGCAGGAGTACAACAAAATAGAGACATGATCAGCAGTGGCCTACCCCTTGCTAAGTTTTGTGTAGGCAGCACAACACAGGAGAGTTTTAAGGAGGGATTTGAAAGAGAACAATGAGGCTGTTTGTGGAAATATTTGTGGGGAACTCCACCCAAGAGTGAGGGACGGAATGCGAGAAAACTTGAAGATATTGTTTTTCGATCGAGATATACAGGTTCGTAGAAGGAAGTCATCAGGGATCTACCCAACATTAACAAAGGACATAGCCGTCAGGGACATTCCCTTTCACAAAGAGAGGTATTTTGTCCCTTCCCCCACAGAGCTAAACTGTTTTTGGAGTGCCGGAGAACACCGACTTTGAAAGAAGTCAACCCCACCTAATGGCTGAGGGTTGCCCAGCTTTGCCTGAGAGTCTACAGTGATGAGTGTGATAGAGAAGCCTCTATAGAAGAGAAAAAGACACACCCACTTTACTGTTTAATGGGGCTTGGACATCCAATCCTGCCATTAGGAACTAGCAGGACACCCAGCCAGATCTACATGTATTTAAAACATTTTCCTTTTCTTATTTTCCAGTGGATTAAGTGCCATCCAGCACTCAGTCACTCTTTCAAATGGGACCTAGGTTCTTAAGTAACTACGGTGGCTTCTGAAAATTTTATTCTTAGGTCAATTTGATTCCCAGACAAAGGGTACGTCTACAGTACAAAATTAATTCAAACTTATTTTATTTGAATTTTCGGAAGCGATTTTATACATTTGGTGTTGTGTGTCCCCACTAAAGCGCGTGAATTCAGCGGAGTTTGTCCAGATTTCCGAGGCTAGCATTGAATGTTGGAGCGGTGCACCATGGGAAGCTATCCCACAGTTCCTGCAGTCTCTGCCGCCCATTGGAATTGTGGGTTAAGCACCCAGTGCATGATGGGGCAAAAACATTCTCACGGGTGTTTCTGGGTGTGTGCCGTCACTCGCGCCTCCCTCCATGAAAGCTACGGCAGACGCCGTACTACCAGTAGACGGTGCAGCATGGTGCACCGCCTGTCTCCTGGTACTATGAATCCACCTCGCATGTCCTCTCGTTTTTCTATCTACTCTTTTATCTAACCATTTCCCGCCTTTTTTGGGCAACCGTGAACTGAGCCACACAGCTTCTGCCACTTTTTCCATGTTGTCGGTCATGGGCTCCCATGGAAGCTACAGAAGGCAACAATTCCCCGCCATTTTTCAGCCATCATGAACAGAGAACTCTGCTCACGTTTCCGCCGCAAACTCTGCTCTCCTGCTCTTGCAGCTCTAACGAGCTTCCTGACTCCATGAAAGCTACAGAAGACAACCATTTACCGCCTTTTATCAGCCATCTTGAACCAAACAGCTCATTTCGCCCCCTTTCCCACAGCAAGCAATGCCTGGTGGGTTGCCATATAAAAGGAGGGCCTGCGGGCTCTCTGGGATGATCACTTCACACAACACCCCCCCACCCTCCCACACCCACCGCATGGCTCTGATGAGGCTCTGAGCAGGGATGAGCCCTTTAAACGCAGTCAAGAGCTAATTCCCGGAGCGACCGGCAGGGGGCGCCAGCGGTGGTGAGTCAGACCCCGTCACAGAGCAGGTCAGACAAACCCCTGTCAGGGATGGTCTAGATGATACTTAGTCCTGCCATGAGTACAGGGGACGGGACTAGATGACCTCACAAGCAGGGCCGGCTCTGGCTTTTTGGCCGCCTCCAAGCAAAAAAAAAAAAAAGAGGGGAGGGGGGGCGGCTGGAGCAGCAAAGCAGGGGAAAACAAACAAACAAACAACAAAAACCACGGAGTGGCAAAGCAGGGGAAAAAAATAAATAAATCTGTCAAATCTTCAGCCCTGCAGATGGCAGTCTGCCCTTATCCTGACAGGTACAATACACTCAGACCAGCAACACCAGGAAGTTTCATTAGTTTCACCACACCTGCTATTTTTTAAGCGATTCAGTTAAACCAGTGCAGGTGTGTGAAGATACTAAAGGTGGCTATGCAACACTATTATCACACTAAGGGCTTGGCTACACTTACAAGTTGCAGCGCTGGTGGAGGCTTTCCAGCGCTGCAATTACACCCCGTCCACACTTGCAGGGCACAACCAGCGCTGCAACTCCCTGGCTGCAGCGCTGGCTGAAAACCCATCCCGGCAGGGGTATAAGGAGTGCAGCGCTGGTGATCCAGCGCTGCTCAGCAGGTGTGGACACTCACCAGCGCTTTAAGTGTCCTCCAGGGAATAAGGAGTTATCCCAGAATTCCTGTTCAGCCACTCTGCTCATCAGTTTGCACTCTACTGCTCTTGCCTCAGGTGACCCGCCCTTTAAATGCCCCGGGAATTTTAAAAATCTCCTTCCTGTTTGCTGCAGCCAGGTGTGTGTGGAGTGCAATCAGTTAATCTTTCCAGGTGACCATGCCTCCACGTGGCAAACGAGCCCCAGCATGGAGCAATGGCGAGCTGATGGACCTCATCAGTGTTTGGGGGGAGGAATCTGTGCAGGCACAGCTGCGCTCCAGCCGTAGGAATTATGATATCTTTGAGCAGATATCAAGGTCCTTGCTGGATAGGGGCCATGATCGGGACGCGCTGCAATGCAGGGTGAAAATTAAAGAGCTGCGGAGTGCCTATTACAAAGCCCGTGAGGGCAATCGCCGATCCAGAGCTGCCCCCACGACCTGCCGTTTTTACAGGGAGATGGACGCGATACTTGGGGGTGACCCCACTGCCAATCCCAGGACAACGATGGACACTTCTGAGCTGGCTGGGGGACAGGAGGAGGAGGAGGCAGAGGCGGCGGGGGGGGGACGAAACCGCGAGTGAAGCTCCTGGGATGGGGGAAGACACCCCAGAGTCCCTTGAGGCATGCAGCCAGGAGCTCTTCTCAAGCCAGGAGGAAAGTACCCAATCGCAGCAGCCAGCAGTTGCAGAAGGACAAGCAGAGGAGCGGGTTACCGGTAAGCGGCTTTTATTTTCTGGGTGGAAATGTTTCTGGAGAGGAAGGGGGGTTATGGCTGCATGCATGCCAGACTAGAATAGCCCGTTGATGTGGTCTATCACGTCGCGGTAATCTGCTTCAGTTATCTCAGCATAAGTTTCAGCCAGAGCGTGGGCAATATGCCTGCGCAGGTTTATAGGCAGAGCCACTGTGTTTCTTGTCCCAGTCACGCTGACGCGTCCGCGCCACTGTGCCGCGAGTGGTGGGGGGACCATTTCTGAACACAGGCAAGCTGCATAGGGTCCCGGGCGGAATCCACATTGCTGTAAAAGAGCCTCCCGCTGTTCCCTAGTGACTCGCAGCAGGGAGACATCTTGCAGGATTAACTCCTGTGAAAAATGTTGGGAGACTCTTTAGTGAAGAGATAGGGAGATAGTGAAGATCACCCCTGCAGCTGCATCTTCACTCAACCCCTCTATCACTCCAGATTACCCGAAGCAACCAGCTCCCCTCTATCAATCAAGCCCCACTTCTCCCTCTATAAGCACCCCGCACTCACCATTTCGTGGCTTCTGTCGTGTTATGCGTGTGGTAAAAGAATGCTAAAGTGAGAACTCCCTCAGTGTAACAATTCATGTCTGGAGATAGTGGATACAATGCTGCCCCTGTTAAATGTTGTCATTTCTGGGTTTCTACAGTGACCTTGACTACTGGACTGAGCAGATGTTCCACTGCACAGAGGCTTCAAAATTTGAGAAAAAATCCCCGAAAGAGCAAAGAGGACATGCTGAAAACTGTTCTTCATCACTCTGCTACAGAGAGAAAGGAATTGAAGGAGTGGAGAGAGAAGGAAAGCATGATCCGCCAGAGACATTGGCGTAGAAACGCTGTGGCAAAGAGGAAAAGCACAAAGCAGCTGCTAGACATCCTGTCGCGCCAAGCGGACTCTCTCCAGGCTATCGTAGCCATGCAGGCAGAGCAGTCCTGTGCTGCCCCACAGCCCCCCCCGTCCCAAAGCTTTTTGCCTTGTGCCCCATTGTCAGCTCAAACCCCCTTTCCCCAGCATTCAGGTTCTTACCACCACCAGCTGCCTCCAACACCTGTACGTTCACCAACCAGCCCTGATACCTACCACCACCCTTACCCTCTGCACTCAACCCCCATCACCATGCAGTATATGCACCCTGAAGTGCAGGATTCGTTAAACAGCACTCCAGACAGGACATATACAAACTTGTGACTGTACAGTTCACCAACCCACACCCCTGCCCTCTTGTTTTCATGAAATGTTGTGTGTCTGTCTGTCTGTCAAGGAAGTTTTTTTCTTTTCAATAAAACAATTCTTGACTTTGAAAACAGTCTTTATTATAGCAGATAGTTAAAGATACCTTAGCCCAGTAAAGAAAGAGGCACTGCAAATCATATTATTATTAGGGATAATAGAATAACAGTGTAAACAGTGCAATTCACTCCCATGCAAGGCAGCAAACATTACTGTTGGCTTTCAGCCTCAAATTCTTCCCTCAAGGCATCCCTAATCCTTGTAGCCCTGTGCTGGGCCTCTCTATTAGCCCTGCTCTCTGGCTGTGCATATTCAGCCTCCAGGACTTGAACCTCGGTGGTCCATGCCTGACTGAATGTTTCACCCTTCCCTTCACAAATATTATGGAGGGTACAGCAAGCGCATATAACCGCGGGGATGCTGCTTTCCCCCAAGTCTAGCTTCCCATAGAGACATCTCCAGCGAGCTTTTAAACGGCCAAAAGCACACTCCACAGTCATTCTGCACCGGCTCAGCCTGTAGTTGAACCGGTCCTTGCTCCTGTCAAGCTTCCCTGTATAGGGTTTCATGAGCCAAGGCAGTAACGGGTACGCGGGGTCTCCAAGGATCACAATGGGCATTTCGACGTCCCCTACTGTGATCTTCCTGTCTGGGAAAAAAGACCCTGCCTCCATCTTCCTGAACAGGCCACTGTTCCGAAAGATGCGTGCATCATGCACCTTTCCAGGCCAGCCTGTGTAAATGTCAATGAAACGCCCGCGGTGATCCACAAGCGCCTGGAGAACCATAGAGAAATACCCCTTACGATTAACGTACTCTGATGCCAGGTGGGGGGGGGGGGCAGAATAGGAATATGCGTCCCATCTATCGCCCCTCCACAGTTAGGGAAACCCATTTGTGCAAAGCCATCCACAATGTCCTGCACGCTCCCCAGAGTCACGGTCTTTCTTAGCAGGATGCGATTAATTGCCTTGCAAACTTGCATCAAAACGATTCCAACGGTCGACTTTCCCACTCCAAACTGGTTCCCGACCGACCGGTAGCTGTCTGGAGTTGCCAGCTTCCAGATTGCAATAGCCACCCGCTTTTCCACCGTCAGGGCAGCTCTCAATCTTGTGTCCTTGCGCCGCAGAGTGGGGGCGAGCTCAGCACACAGTCCCATGAAAGTGGCTTTTCTCATACGAAAGTTCTGCAGCCACTGCTCGTCATCCCAGACTTCCATGACGATGTGATCCCACCACTCAGTGCTTGTTTCCCGAGCCCAAAAGCGGCGTTCAACGGTGCTGAGCATTTCCGTGAATGCCACAAGCACTTTGGTGTCACACGCGGCAGGAGAATCGATATCGATATCATCGTCAGACTCCTCACTGTCACTTTGGAGCTGAAGGAATAGCTCGACTGCCAAACGTGTTGTGCTGGCGACACTCATCAGCACAGTCCTCAGCAGCTCGGGCTCCATTTGCCACAGAAATCGCGATTCACACAGAGAGTAAAACACTCACAATGGCGCCAAACGTTGCCGGAAAGAGTGAATGCTGGGATGTGAAGCGATGCACCACGGGGCGTTGGCACACAGGAAGCGGAATGACCCGCACACTTCCTTCCCCTTCCCACAATACTCAGCGCCAAAACGGCGCCAAAACAGGACGAGGTGCTCTGTGGGATAGCTGCCCACAATGCACCTCTCAATACAGCGCTGGAAAGTGCTGCAAGTGTGGCCACACTGCAGCGCTGGTAGCTGTCAGTGTGGCCACACTCCAGCGCTGGCCCTACACAGCTGCATGACCAGCGCTGTAACTCCCAGCGCTGCAACTTGTAAGTGTAGCCAAGCCCTTAGATATATTGTAAAGGCCATTCCCACAACTCTACCCACATTTCCCATCAATACACCCTATTTCATATCACTATATCAAATGTTTCCCATCACCACAACACTATTTCCCATCCATATACACCCACAGCCCATCAACTTACCCTATTTCTCAACAATATATTGTACATCTCTACCCCGATAGAACGCTGTCCTCAGGAGCCAAAAAATCTTACTGCGCTATAGGTGAAACCGCATTATAACGAACTTGATTTGATCCACCAGAGTGCGCAGCCCCACCCCCCCAGAGCGCTGCTTTACCGCGTTATATCAGAATTGTATCGGGTCCCATTATATAGGGGTAGAGGTGCTCCCCCCCCCCGGGCGGCCCTGTACAAATCCCAACTAATTTTTCAACAATTCCTTCCTTCCCTAAGTGACTTGGAATCTATTGAGTGAAGGTTTTGCTGGTTTCAGAAATGAGGTGATCCAGACACTGAAGTGAAGTCAGGAAAAATGGGAACATTGGAACTGCCTGTCTGGGGTAGAGCAGACACCCATCTCGTGCAGTATTTGCTCTCTGATTGTAACTACTGCCGGCTGCTTCAGAGGAAGGTGGAAGACCCTCTGCAGTGGGCAGTTATGAGATAACTTCCCTTAGAAGAGGTTTTGTCCCACCCTTGGACAATTAGCCATAGATTTATGTTTGAAGTAGAAGGATTTCCTTCGCCTTCCAAAGTTTAAAGTCCATTTTAGTGAAACTCTGAAAGGATTTTTAAAATCTATAATAATGTCCCAAGGTTTATTTATCCTGGCACGCTGTTGGCCTCACTTGTGTATCTTTGTGGCAAGGCGTTCCAAAGGGTCATTGGCTAGCAAGATAATAAATTTCCATGAAACATTTACCAGCTTAAATAAGGTTTGTTCCAGAAAATCTCCCACTCATCAGATTTCTTTTGGCCCAACCCTCCAATTTGTCTGGGTCACTCTGGACCCTATCCCTACCCTCCAGCATCTCTACCTCGCCCCCGGCTTAGTGTCATCGGCAAACTTGCTGAGGGAGCAATCCATCCCCTCAACCAGATCATTAATGAAGATCTGGTGACTCCGGGGTAAGGCTGTTACAGCGCTTCGGGAGTTCACATTTGTTACTCAGTTGTTGAAATACAATTATAGAACATAGAGCCAGTTTGGGGTCTCTGCCCTGCTCCTTGCCAGTCCGCCCCGAGGTTGGCTCTCACGCTCGTGAATCACTCCAGACGGCCTGACACTGGCCATAGTCTTTCCGCTAGGTGTCAAGCGCCGCTACAAAATGGCTGCTCTAGTCCCCAGAGGAGGTTACAATACAAAGGGGAGGCCCTGAAGCCAAATGGCATTTACAAAACAATCGTGACACAGACATAGCCCCACTCGGTCACAGCCTCACACGTCCCCCCAGCCCCACACCACAAAGCTGAGAGATGCGGCAGCAGAAAGATGCCCTCTAGCCCAGGGCTTCTCACAACACATTTTCTGGTGGCCTCGGAGTGCGGCCACCAACTCTTGCTGGTGGCGGCTCTGACAAGTTTTCCTAAAATATTTAATTAACTTTAGGAAAAACAAAAAATATGCAAATATCCATGTCCAAAGCATGGTCATTTATTTATGTAGGGTTTTTTGCAGAGTCAATAATAAAAATAATGTACAGTTGTATTTTGGTGCCCTTGGCCCCCACTGCCTCCCCTTGCTCCCCGCCCATCATCTCTGCCCTCTGATGCCTCTCCCTGCCCCCCACGGATTCCCTTGGCCTCCATAGCCTCCCCCTATGGATCTCCCAGTCTCCACTGCCTCTCCATCATCCCCGGGGGTTGAGTGCTTCCTCCACTCATTGCTCTGAGCTCCCTTCCACGGTCGCGCACCTCAGGCTCACCCTGCTCCTTGCCTCTTGACTACGGCACCCAGTAAGGCTAGCCCTGCTGAAGCCCCGCAGCCCAGGGTTGAAGCCCAGAGCCGGAGCCCCACGGCTGGATCTGGGGTCGGGATGCGGGGGCTGAAGCCTAGAGCCCTGAAGCTGAAGCTGGGGAGGGGCCGAAGCATGGATCCCACTGCCAGAGCCCCATGGCTGAAGGGAGGGGGTTAAGCTTGCCCCCACAACCCTGTGGCTGAAGCTGGGCAGGTGGAGGCTGAAGCAAGAGCCCTGCAGCTGAAGGGGGGAGGGGGCCTAAGCCCACCCCTGGACACTGTTTTGACACCCCCCACCCACCCATTCTGCCCAAGAGGTTGTTGTGGCTGCAGGAAAAACCCCTGATGGCCACATTTGAGAAATGCTGCTCTAACCAGAGTCATGTTCCCAGCTTATACAGAGAGATGTTATATTAGAAAAACACAAAATACTCTTACTGGAAAGTTTCAACTTTTAGAATCCAGAATGAGAACACAGGTAACTAAAAACAGAGAGAGAGAAAACAGGCTGCTCCCACAGCTCACCCCACTTAGTTCTAGACTAGTTCTTTCCACACTAGCTCAGCTTGCACATGACATAAGAACATACGAACGGCCGTACCGGGTCAGAACAAAGGTCCATCCAGCCCAGTATCTGTCTACCGACAGTGGCCAATGCCAGGTGACCCAGAGTGAGTGAACCTAACAGGTAATGATCAAGTGATCTCTCTCCTGCCATCCATCTCCACCCTCTGACAAACAGAGGCTAGGGACACCATTCCTTACCCATCCTGGCTAATAGCCATTAATGGACCTAACCTCCATGAATTTATCCAGTTCCCTTTTAAACGCTGTTAGCAGAGGTGAAAGTAAGCTGGTACGAGCCGGTACGGAGAACCAGTAAGAAAAGGAAACTGCCTGAGGGAGGGAGAAGCCTGCCCCCTGCATAAGAATAGTTTAAACTCAGCTGTTCCCTGAGTGGTTCAGCCCTCGGGGTTAGGAGAGGTTTCTGGCATCCTTGTTAATTTCACTCACAGTAGCTGGGGGGAGTGGGGAGGGTGTGTTTGACCATGGCAGGGGCAGTCCTTGTCTGCCGCTGGGATCAGGGCCGGCTCCAGACCCCAGCGCGCCAAGCGCGCGCTTGGGGCTGCATTTTGCCGGCAGGGCGGCAGGCGGCTCTGGCGGACCTTCCGCAGGCATGCCTGCAGATGCTCCACCGGAGCCGCGGGACCAGCGGACCCTCCGCAGGCAGGTCTGCAGGAGGTCCCCCGGAGCCGCGGGACCGGCGACCACCAGAGTGCGCCCCGCGGCACACCGCCCTGCTTGGGGTGGCGGGATTCCTAGAGCCGCCCCTGCCCGGGATTAGTTTCCAATACTAATATACACAACAAATACAAGCATTTGGCTGCACAGCTTAAATCCAGAGCTAATAAAAGCAGGTGGAAGGGGAAAACTCACTGTCACATTGGTTTCTCGTCTCCTCCCTCCCCCTCCTCCAGCCAGGCTGCAGACAAGGCGCTGCATTCCTCCCTCTCCCGCCCCCCCCGCCCTGCAGCAGGGGTTCTCCTCTAGGGCTAGTCTACACTTACCTGCCGGGTCGACGCGGTGAGTTCGACTTCTCGGAGTTTGAACTATTGCGTCTAATCTAGACGCGATAGTTCGAACTCCCCGCGCGCTCTGGTCGACTCCGGTACTCCACCACTGCAAACGGCGGTGGCGGAGTCGACCTTGGAGCCGCGGACTTCGATCCCGTGGCGTCTGGACGGGTAAGTAGTTCGAACTAGGGTACTTCGAGTTCAGCTACGCTATTCGCGTAGCTGAACTTGCGTACCCTAGTTCGACCCCCGCCCTTAGTGTAGATCTGCCCCTAGGCTTTAGCTTGCAGGGTTAGAAGCCGTTTCTGGCATCCTGGTTAATTTCACTCCCAGTTGTTGTTGGGGGGGCGGGAGGGTGTGTGTGACCATGGCAGGGGCAGTTCTTTTCTGCCCCCGGGATGAGGGGATCTCCTATACACAAAAAACACAATCACAATCAGGAACCATTTCCAAGTTCAAATCTATCCCATTCCCTCCCCAGCAGAGGATCATGGTTGTGATGTCCAAACTGCTTGCAGATCCTCTGTGAAATGTTACTGAACTGTGCAGGGAACAGCTGAGTTTAAACTGTTCTTATGCAGGAGGCAGGCTTCTCCCTCTCTCAGCCAGTCTCCCTGCTGCAAGCTAGAGGGAAGCCCCTGCAGCTGCTGCTCAGTGCCAGGCAGGGAGAAAGCATGGAGCCTAGTGTCCGCAGCCTGGCTGGAGGAGGAGGGAAGACACGGAGAAAAATGTGACAGTGAGTTTTCACTTTTTCAGGCTTATTCCAATAGTAAAGTTTTATTACAGACAGTCCTGGTAGTAGTAATAGTAGCTTTATTTTCTCTATCTATGTCATGCAATGGGAGGGATCCATGAAGTACATAGGAGAAGTGGTTTCAGAGTAGCAGCCGTGTTAGTCTGTATCCGCAAAAAAAACAGGAGTACTTGTGGCACCTTACAGACTAACAAATTTATTTAAGCATGAGCTTAAATAAATTTAAGGAGAAGTGGGTTGCTTGCGATAGGACCACATGGGTAAGAAATGTAAATTACTTTCACCCCTGCCCAAACCCCAGGGCTCCCAGCCGCCTCTGCAGCTGGTAGCTCTGGGGGTGATTTAAAGGGCCCCGCTCCTAGCTTCAGCTGAATCCCCGAGCCCTTTAAATCCTGATTTAAAAGCCTGGGGTTTTAAGGCCCCACCTCTTCTGATAGAGGCCACGCCTCTTCCAGTTGAGGTCCCTCCCCTTCCGCAGGACTCTGGAGTACCGGCAAGTCCTTTAAGTTACTTTCATCCCTGGCTGTTAGAGTCCTAGCCTCCACAACCTCCTCAGGTAAGGAGTTCCACAAGTTGACTGTGCGCTGCGTGAAGAACTTCCTTTTATTTGTTTAAAACCTGCTGCCTATTAATTTCATTTGGTGACCCCTAGTTCTTGTATTATGGGAATAAGTAAATAACTTTTCCTTATCCACTTTCTCCACATCACTCGTGATTTTATATACCTCTATCATATCCCCCCTTAGTCTCCTCTTTTCCAAGCTGAAGAGTCCTAGCCTCTAATCTTTTCTTATATGGGACCCTCTCCAAACCCCTAATCATTTTAGTTGCCCTTTTCTGAACCTTTTCTAGTGCTAGAATATCTTTTTTGAGGTGAGGAGACGGTTGGGAGAGGTCCAGGTGCTCTCCACGCCAAATTTATACATTGGGAGTGAGAACAACAGGATAACAACAGATATAGCCGGAGGGGGACGGTTAGGTGTAAGGAAGAGGGGCGGGACGGATACTAGATCGACAGGTCATACTGGTAGTACTGTGTCCCTACCAAGTTGGGTGAAAAGGGTGAGAGGAGCCAAACAGCAAAAATTAGGTTGTTTGTTCACCAATGCGAGAAGCTTAGGTAACAAAATGGAGGAACTGGAGCTCCTGGTCTGGGAATTGAAACCGGATATCGTAGGAATAACCGAAACATGGTGGAACGGTAGCCATGACTGGAGTAGGTATGGAAGGGTATGTGCTGTTTAGGAAAGACCGATGCAAAGGTAAAGGTGGGGGAGTAGCATTGTATATCAATAATGAGGTGAAATGTAACGAAATAACTAGCAATGCAATGGATGATACAGAGTCTGTTTGGGCAATGGTCACATTGGGGAAGAAAACTACTAGAGCCTCCCCTGGGATAGTGATTGGGGTGTGCTATAGACCGCCGGGATCTAGCCTGGATATGGATAAAGAGCTCTTTAATGTTTTTAAGGAGGTAAATACTAATAGGAACTGTTTGATCATGGGGGATTTTAACTTCCCGGATATAGATTGGGAAACAAATGCTAGTAATAATAATAGGGCTCAGCTTTTCCTAGACGTGATAGCTGATGAATTCCTTCATCAAGTAGTTGCTGAACCGACGAGGGGGGATGCCATTTTAGATCTGATTTTGGTGAGTAACGAGGACCTTGTTGAGGAAATAGTTGTAGGGGACAACCTTGGCTCGAGTGATCATGAGCTAATTCGTTTCAAAATAAATGGGAGGATAATCAAAATTGCATCTGAGACTAAGGTTTACGATTTCAAAAGGGCTAACTTTACTAAATTAAGGCGACTAGTTAGGGAAGTGGATTGGACTAACATATTTAGGGATCTAAAGGCAGATGATGCCTGGGGTTACTTCAGGTTGAAGTTGCAGGAGTTGTCAGAGGCATGTATCCTGAGAAAGGGAAAACGGCTCGTAGGTAGCAGTTTTAGACCGAGCTGGATGAGCAAGCGTCTTAGAGGAGTGATTAAGAAAAAACAGAAAGCGTACAAGGAGTGGAAAATGGGAGGGATCAGCAAAGAAACCTACCTTATTGAGGTCAGAGGGTGTAGGGAAGCAGTGAGAAAGGCAAAGAGCCGGGTGGAGATGGACCTAGCGCAGGGGATTAAAACCAATAGCAAAAGGTTTTTTAGCCATATAAATAGGAAGAAAACCAAGAAGGAAGAAGTGGGACCGCTTAAAACTTTAAACGGAGTGGAGATTAGGGATAATCTTGGAATGGCACAATATCTGAATGAATATTTTGCCTCGGTCTTTAATGAGGCTAATGAAGGGCTAAGGAATACTGATAGAGGGACTGATGGGAATGAAGATATGGGGGTAGACATTACAGTATCTGAGGTAGAAGCCAAACTTGAACAGCTAAACGGAAGTAAATCGGGGGGCCCGGATAATCTTCATCCTAGAATATTAAGGGAATTGGCGAGTGAAATTGCAAGCCCGTTAGCGATGATTTTTAATAAATCTCTAAACTCGGGGGTTGTACTGTTTGACTGGAGATTAGCTAATCTAGTTCCTATATTCAAGAAGGGGAAAAAAAGTGACCCGGGTAACTACAGGCCTGTTA
This sequence comes from Mauremys mutica, assembly GCF_020497125.1. Classification (NCBI taxonomy): domain Eukaryota; kingdom Metazoa; phylum Chordata; order Testudines; family Geoemydidae; genus Mauremys; species Mauremys mutica. Next base: position 30,344,313 of record NC_059087.1, read on the forward strand.
GTTTAACATCTGTAGTATGCAAAGTCATGGAAAAAATTTTAAAGGAGAGAGTGGTTACGGAGCTTGAGGCCGATGGCAACTGGGACAAATTACAGCATGGATTTACGAAAGGTAGATCGTGCCAAACCAACCTGATCTCCTTCTTTGAGAAAGTAACAGATTTTTTAGATAAGGGAAATGCGGTGGAGCTAATATATCTTGATTTCAGTAAGGCGTTTGATACGGTACCGCACGAGGAATTACTGGTTAAATTGGAAAAGATGGGGATCGAAATGAAAATCCAGAGGTGGATAAGGAGCTGGTTAAAGGGGAGACTGCAGAGGGTCGTATTGAAGGGTGAACTGTCGGGTTGGAGGGGGGTTACCAGTGGAGTTCCTCAAGGTTCGGTTTTGGGTCCGATTTTATTCAATCTATTTATCGCTGACCTGGGAACCAAGAGTAGGAGTGGGCTGATAAAGTTTGCGGATGACACCAAGTTGGGAGGTATTGCAAATTCGGAAAAGGATCGGGATATCCTCCAGGGAGATTTGGATGACCTTGTAAACTGGAGTATTAGTAACAGGATGAAATTCAATAGTGAGAAGTGTAAGGTTATGCATTTAGGGATGACTAACAAGAACTTTAGTTATAAGCTGGGGACGCACCAGTTGGAAGTAACGGAGGAGGAGAAGGACCTAGGAGTCCTGGTTGATCGTAGGATGACTATGAGTAGGCAATGTGATGTGGCCGTTAAAAAAGCTAATGCGGTCTTGGGATGCATTAGGCGAGGTATTTCTAGTAGGGATAAGGAGGTGCTAGTCCCGTTATATAAGGCATTGGTAAGACCTCATTTGGAGTATTGTGTGCAGTTTTGGTCTCCCATGTTTAAGAAGGATGAATTCAAACTGGAACGGGTACAAAGAAGGGCCACTAGAATGATCCGAGGAATGGAAAGCCTGTCGTATGAAAGGAGACTTGAGGAGCTCGGTTTGTTTTCCTTAACCAAAAGAAGGATAAGAGGAGATATGATTGCACTCTTTAAATATATCAGAGGGATAAATACCAGGGAAGGAGAGGAATTATTTCAGCTCAGTGCTAATGTGGACACGAGGACAAACGGATATAAATTGTCAGTCAGGAAATTTAGGCTTGAAATTAGACGAAGGTTTCTAACCATCAGAGGAGTGCAATTCTGGAACAGCCTACCAAAGGAAACAGTGGGGGCGAAGGACCTCCATGACTTTAAGATTAAGCTAGATAAGTTTATGGAGGAGATGGTATGATAGGATAACGGGCTTAGTCAATAGGTCAATTAAGTGCCACACTGGTAATTAGTACAATGGGTCAATGATAGGATATTGTTAGCCTTTTTCCAGAGGGTATGGCTGGAGAGTCTTGCCCGCATGCTCGGGGTTCAGCTGACCACCATATTTGGGGTCGGGAAGGAATTTTCCTCCAGGGTAGATTGGCAGTGGCCCTGGAGGTTTTTCGCCTTCCTCCGAAGCATGGGGCAGGGGTCGCTTGCTTAAGGAGTGGGTGGATCGGCTTATGTGGCCTGCATCTTGCAGGAGGTCAGACTAGATGATCATAATGGTCCCTTCTGATCTTGAATTCTATGATTCTATGATTCTATGATTCACATCTGTACACAGTATTCGAGATGTGGGCGTACCATGGATTTATACAAGGGCAATAATATCAGGGGCTACAGAGTCCTCTGGCCTTCAGGCAGAACTAGCAGCCCCCACGCTTAAAGTGACAGCTTGCAGTTTCAATACAGCAATCCTACAGCTGTGATCACCAACAGCTGAATGAGGTGGTCGTGGCACTATGTTGCTGGATTGGACAGGTGGCAAGACGGGAGTAGCAAGATGAGAAATGGGCAGCAAGCTTTCTCTTCATGGGAGCCAGGCAGCACTTCCATCCCCTCCCCACCACCAGAGGCTGGAAGTGAACCCGCCTGAATGCACCCCTAGACTCTGGGACGTCACTAACCTCTGACAGGAAACCATGAGTGGGGTGCATGCAGCAGGACATTGCACAGATCACCATGAGGATTCCTTTCCTCAGGAGCTTTTCTAAGCAGCAATTCCCCCCTCCCAGAAATTCTGCCCTTCCCCTCTTCACCCAGGGCTTGCTCTAAAGGAACACTTTCCTGAGCCACCACAGACTCTTTCTGGGTCTCACTTACCTCCAGAATCTCCTCTGGCCCATCAGGCAGATTCCTACACAATCCCCTTTCAGCCAAATTTATAGACTTTCTAGATAACAGGTCAGAAGCAATCTCCTTCCCTTGGCCATGAACAAGTTCAGGAATCTTTTCCTTCTTGCTACAAGTTGTCAAACTGTCAGTAGGCAACACAATTAAATCACCTTCATGCTCTCCTTGTGCCCTGGCTCGGGTATCACCCTGAGCAGACAGAGTTGCTGCACCCTTTTCCAACCACACATCAGTAACTGGCAAACTACAAGCACCAGAATTGTCTGGTCTCTTGGATTTTGCTATGACACTAACTAGATGCAACCTAGTCAAAGTGCCATTCTCCCCAGCAGACACAAACTTAGGACCATTCCCTTCCTGGGCTTTAGCTGTATCCACAACCAACTCTGAGACAACTGCATTATTCTCTACCATCACAGGCTGAAAGGCACCTTCTGTCTGCTCCACAGACAAAAAAGAGCTGGAGACACATTCTCCTTCACCAGACACACAGCTTGGGATTTCATTTCCCTTGTCCCAGTGCACCAGGCTGCTCACAGACAACTGCTTGGAGATCGAGGTAGCTCCCTCCATAGGCAAGTCAATACCCCTGACCGACACAGGCACATTCCTTTCATTGTCACAATTCTCCACACAGGAAACAGGTAAGGGATAGGGACACTCATCTTCCACTATCCTTGTCTTTCCACACTTCCGACTAGACAAAGCCATCAGCTCACAAGGCTGCCTAGGCTCCTCCAAACTTTCCCTACCAGGCACATTGCCACTCCCAATGGATACGCTGCTGCTTTTTTCACACACCGAGCTACTTCCAGCAAATCACAGTTACCCGTTTCAGGTTCACTTTTACAAGCTGTACTAGCCACCAATCCATCACCCATTACAAATCTACCCTCTCCTTCCTCAATTAGGGCTTTAACCTGACCATTTACTTTAATTTGCTCCTGAGATATATTTTCCTGACCAATGAGATCTTTCTGCTCTTGATCTAACTCCAGTTTCACTTCTGAGACATTAGACAGACACTCAGAAACTCCATTCCCAGACACACTGCTTTCTGGCACAGACAAACAGCTATTACCCACCAGGTTAGAATCCCCCTCTCCAGGGCCATAGCAAAACTGGTTAAACACAGAAAACTGCCAAGAGTAACACCACATATCAACATAGTTATAAACTGGATTTTCAACAGGATATAGTTTCTGCTGTTCTTCCCTTGCTTTTTTGACTTGGAGCTGGAGTCTGGCCGTCTCCTTCTCAGCAGCCAGAAGCTCCAGACGCCTCTTACGTGCTTTTTCTTCTCTCTCAGCAGCCTCTTTCTCCAGCTGGGCCAAGGCTTGCTTCTCTTTCGTTCGAATTTCTGCCAGTTTTTGCTCATGTTCAAACTGCAGGTTAGGTTCTAAAGCCAGCGCGTAAGGCAAATATTGCGTATAGTCAAAATTACCCTTGAAAATCCCTTCAATTGCCCATAAAGTACAGGACATGGTTTTGTGTATACTGTACAGCCCTGTACAGCAGGGGTCGGCAACCTGCGGCATGTGTGCCAAAGGTGGCACACAAGCTGATTTTTGGTGGCACTCTGCTGGCAGCCGGGGTCCTGGCCGCCGGCCCCGATCAGCCCTCTGCCAGTCTGGTGTTCTGGCTGCCGGCCCCTTAAATGTAAAATGTATTATTGACACTCCAAACCTTAAATTAATGAAGACTTGGCACGCCACTTCTCAAAGGTTGCAAACCCCTGCACTAGAATCACACACAGTGTGGCAAGATGCTCACACTATGATGCTCACACACTTACCTGTGGAGCTAAAAGACTCAGAGAAAAGTGGAGGCTGATTCACTGACTGTACCTTGTCACTAGAGATCTAGTCTCCTGGGGATTTCTGAGACCGCCCTGTGTATCTACCCCCTAAGACAGAAGTGGGCAAACTACAGCCCGCAGGACCGTCCTGCCTGGCCCCTGAGCTCCCAGCCGGGGAGCCTAGTCCCTGGCCCCTCCCCTACTGTCCCCCCAGCCATGCCGCTGCACGGGCTGCGCTCTGGCCTGCCGCTCCTGCTGGGCAGCGTGGGGAGCGCAGCTGGCTCTGGCCATGTGACGCAGCTGCGAGCTCCTGTTGCTGGTAAGGGAGCAGGGAGTGGGGGGGTTGGGTAAGGGAGCGGGGAGCCCTGGGGGGCAGTCGGGGATCAGGGGGTGGTTGGATGGGGCAGCCATTCAGGGGAGGCAGTCAGGGGATGGGAACCAGGGAGGGTTGGGATTGGGAGTCTTGGGGGCGCCTGTCAGAGGGTGGGGGTGTGGACAAGGTTGAGAGGGCAGTCAGGGGACAGGGAGCGGGGGGTTGGATAAGGGGGTGGGATCCCGGGGAGCAGTTATGAGCAGGGGGTCCCGGGAGGGGGCAGTCAGGGGACAAGGAGCAGAGGATGGTTGGAGAGGGGGTGGGAGTCCTGCAGGCGCTGGCAGGGGGCAGGGGGTTGGATAGGGGTCTGGGCGGTCAGGGGACAAGGAGCAGGTGGGGTTGGATGGGTTGGACGTTCTGAGGGGGGCAGTCAGGGGGCAGGAAGTGGGAGGAGGCGGATAGTGGGTGGGGGCCAAGCTGTCTGGGGAGGCACAGCCTTCCCTACCCAGCCCTCTATACAGTTGTGTAACCCCGATGTGGCCCTCAGGCCAAAAAGTTTGCCCACCCCTGCCCTAAGACGAACATTTGCAAGGTCATTGGGAGAAGGCTGCGTTCCGTATGTTAACCACAGCAATCCGAACGGGCATGGCAGGGGGAAACCCTTATCCTTAAACCCCTCCATTACCCGGAGACCAGCCAAGCGCTCACCTAGCAAACACAACACCTGCCAGGCTGGCTGGCATGCAAGCAGTCAAGTGTCACAACTGCTATGAGGAAACCCATAATGTTGCTCAACAGCCTTTGCTCCAGGATCTCCTGTTGCCAAGTTAAAATTTCCCTATTTCCTCATTGAGGATGGGGGGGGCACCCGGGGAGGGAAGGTTGCTCAGCCTGCAGCTGTGCTTGAGCTATAAAAGCCCCTGGACTGCCCCAGCGCAGACACCAGGCGAGGTCCCACTGTTGAAGGGGTGCTGAGAAGATGCTGCTCTGGGAGTTCCTGCTGTTGCTGCCCCTGCTTGCAGGGAGCTCAGGTACGTGGGGACAGGGATTCTGTCGAAGGGTTTGCAGACGGCCGTGTGGGTCTCTCAGCCCCAGTGCAGGACTGAGTTTGGATTCACTGCCACATTTTGGGGAACTGTTTTCAGGCAGATGCTCGTGGGTTGGGGACCAGATTTTCCTCTGCACGTAGCCAACACTTCGCACATTGTGGCCCCTGCAGTCTGCACCAATGACAGTGACGCAAACACTGAAAGGGTCTCACTGAGTTGCCTGTTGCCCGTCCATTCTGCAGGAGCTCTCTGTGCCCTGACTGAGCGACGCTCCCTGCTCCCACCTTCCCAGGCCTGACCCCAGGCTCAGCCCATCCCTGTAATTTGACTTCTATATCTGGGGGGCGGCTCCAGTCAAGCCAACGGGGCCATGCATGGGGGTGGGGGCAAATTCCGTGCTGGCCCACAGGGGCACCATTTCAGAGTTGGGGGCGGTGGAGGGGACTTTAACCGTGATTCCAGGGGCTACTTAGGCAACTGAAAACTCTCCTTTTTTTGCAGATAATAGCTTAGAAATCTCTGACAGGAGCATTGTATCTAATTCCTATATCTAGAAAGAAAATTAAATAAACATTCGACCCACTCAGCTCTAATACGAACATGTTCTGACATCTTGTGGCAAGTCACTTATGGGTCACTGGTTGGGTTTAAAATTGTAATGTCTGTTCTTACTCAGATACACTTACTGAAGTCAGAAGGGGCCATCGTGATCATCTAGTCTGACCCCCTGCACATCGCAGGCCACAGAACCTCCCCCACCCACTCCTGTACGAGACCCCTGAGCTCTGGCTGAGTTACTGAAGTCCTTAAATTATAGTTTAAAGACTTCAAGTGACAGAGAATCCACCATTTACACTAGTTTAAACATGCAGGTGACCCAGACCCCATCCTGCAGAGGAAGCAAAAAACCACCAGGGTTTCAGCCAATCTGACCCGGGGGAAAATTCCTTCCTGACCAGTAATATGGTGATCAGTTAGACCCTGAGCGTGTGGGCAAGACCCACCAGGAAGATACCTGGGAAAGAATTTTCTGTAGTAGATCAGAGCCAGGGGCGGCTCTAGGTATTTTGCCGCCCCAAGCACAGCAGGCAGACTTGAAGCCAGTTTGGGTTTTTGCTCCCACTGCTCCCTTTGGGAGGCTGCTCCAGAACTTCACCTCTCTTTCTCTTATGGTTAGAAACGTTCACCTAATTTCAAGCCTAAACTTGTTGATGGCCGGTTTATATCCATTTGGCCAGGGGTCCACATTGGCACTTAACTTAAACAACTCCTCTCCCTCCCTGGTATTTATCTCTCTGATGTATTTATAGAGAGCAGCCATATCTCCCCAAGCTCTTTGAGTCTCCTCTCATGAGGTCGGTTTTCCATTCCTCGGATCACCCTAGTAGCCCTTCTCTGCACCTGTTCCCGTTTGAATTCATCCTTCTTAAACATGGGAGACCAGAACTGCTCACAGTACCCCAGAGCGTGAGCCCTTTGGGCTCCTCCTGCCCAAAGATCTCACGCTCTGGGCTGACACAAGCCATGACACACAGGGTGGGGCAGGAGGCCGGGCCCATGGGGACAGAGCATGGTGCTGCCCAGCCTGCCGCTGGAGAGGTCGGGGGGTGAAGGGAGACAAAGCCATGGGCTCCTCTGTCCTGCTGCCCAGACACCACCAGCTGCCAGGTCCTGTGGGCACTGCAGCACCCCCGCCACATGCAGGCAGGCCCAAGCCTGCCCCGGCCACTCGCTGAGCCCAGCCTTGCTGCCCCGGGGCTGGGGAGAGGAGCGGGATGGTGATGATCCCAGGGCTGGCCCTGGTTGGCTGAAAGGCACCAGCTAGCTGCTCTCTAAGCCAATCACAATCCAGCAGATCCAGAGCCATCCATAGACAAGGCACCATTGTCCCTCCCCTGCTCCAGTGCCCCCCAGTGGCTGGAGCTAGGTCTGAGCCACCCGGCCGGCCCCTGGGACAGCTCACCCTGGGGACAGTGCACCACTGGCAGCCTCTTTAGTGCAGCCCCAGGGCACAGCTGGCACATTACCAGCAGGAGCAGCACTGGTCAGTGCTGATGGCCCCTGGCTCCTTCCCCAGGGACCCCCTGTGGGGCAAAAAGCGACACTGAGTTGCCCAGCTCTCAGACCCCTCCCCCCTGCCGAGGCAGCATTCCCCTGCACCGGCTCACAGGGACTGGCAATCTATTTAGCTCAGCAAAAGAAAGTTAAGGGGTGACTTGATTAGTATCTAGGGGAATTAACAGGGACGGTAATTAACCACTGGAACAATTTACCTGGGTGGATTCTCCATCACTGACAATTTTAAAATCAAGAGTGGATATTATTCTAAAAGCTCTGCTCTAGGGATTATTTTGGGACAGTTCTTTGGCTTGTGTGATACAGGAGGTCAGACTAGATGATCACAGTGGTTCCTTCTGGCCTTGGAATCTATGAAATCTGTGAGTCTGCCTGCAGCTGCTGTGAACGTTTAAACTGCAGGAAGCTTGTTGATGGGTACAGTTTGAGACCTTCCTGAGCAACACATGGGGTTTCTCTATGGAGCAGAATGGAAGAGCCTCCCTCACTTCCATACAAAGGTGTCATGGAAAATGTTCTCAGGCTATCTCAAATGCCCCCAGAGAGGAGATCTGCTCTTGTGACCCCATAACTGACCTACACAATTTCCTGGGTGGCTCTTTGGACTGTTCTCTCTAGGGGATGTGTTCCATAGGAACCGAATAGAAATCCCAACAGAAGCAGGAGGGCCTTTTCCATCTTGAACCCTGAGCATTTGTTTATGTGATGTCAGCTCTGGTGCAAGATCCCCAGCTCTGGAGCCATAAACCCTCTGTTAATTCCCAGTGCTGTGTAGGGGCAGGGGATGCTTCCCCCATAATGTGGCTCAGCTCTGACCAGGAGGGACCACCTATAGTGGTGAGACTGGAGCTCCGTCTCTGTGGTCGATATAATCCTGTTGCAGATGGCATCAGGGAGCCAATTAGCACCAGCTGCTATTCTAATATTTTGGGAACAGGAATGGGACCGACAAAATCATTTCACATGGGCCTCCAAGCAGATATTAGGTGATAAGAACATTGGGTCACAAAAGGATTCAGACCAGTGAGGGACACTGGTCTCTACATCCTCAGCCACCCAGACCCCAAGCTCTCTCTCTTCTGTGGTTATTTCTCCTGCTTGCTAACAAGTCCATGTGCATGACCATTCTCAGTTTGCTTTTCAGCTCTGGACTGCATTGAGATACCGGGGTCATTAAAGCAGATTGATGCCAGTAATGGGCAGGTGTTTGGAGTGAACAGCGCAGACAATATTTACACGCTATACGGAGACAACTGGGTCCAGGTGCCGGGCTCCTTAAAACACGTCACGGTTGGTCCTGCCGGAGTCTGGGGTGTGAACAGCAAGAACAACATCTACAAGCTGGTGGGAGGAAGCTGGCAACAGGTCACAGGTAACGTATGAGCTTTGATATGTCGTGGGGACAACAAAAGGAACCTCTGTTAGGATCCTGTGCCCAGTTCCAAACTCCGACCCCAGGCTGTTGTCACAATTCCCACCAGATGAGCCACTCTCAGGATCTGACGACAGCTTGTCTGTATAGTTACATTGGTATCGGTTCTGTACCATAAACTCTATAGGGAAGCTGATCTAGTTGAATTGGTGCAACCCCCGAGTGTGGATGCAGCTGCCCAGGTATGAAGGTGCTTATGTCCGTCCAGATTATTGTGGGAAATGTACTGAAATAAGCGATGGCGCTACGAGCCCCTTGTTACTGGTCCAATTGTGTTTTCACTGGGGAGTGTCACTGATTTCATTCTATGCGTTTCAACACTGATACAAAGCAGTACAAAAACATGCATAGTCCTGTCCTTAAACTGAAATCAGAATGTTCACACAGGCCTGTCTACACATGGTTTGTACACCAGTCTGACTGTTGGATAGGAGTGTGATTGTCTACCAAAATAGCTACATCCATATAACTTTTTATGCTTGGGGTTATATCCGTATAAAGGTGCCTTTTACCAGCCTATCCTCTGGGTATAAGCACCTTCAGACCGGTGCTAGGAGCTGAAAGCCCAGGCTATCACACAGCTGTGGCAGTTGGACCACGTAATCTGTGCAGTCTAGATGTTCTAGGCTTCAGAGTGACACACTGAGAGGTGACAATCCTGAAATCTTATTATATAGATAACTGAGCCCATGTAGAGGCATCATACTCCAGGGGTTTACACTGGCTTCACAGCATTGGTTAAAGCAGTGCAACCTTCTTGTGTAGACAAGGCCTAATCGACTTAAGGGAAATGAAATCAGAGACTCTGAAAGCAAACTAAATGTCCTCACAGGCTTTGGCAGCAGTTGAATTAAATTAGGGACATGTAAACTGGTGCAATGTAGTGTGTACACATGCCCTGACACTCACAAGACCCATATTGGCCCCATATTCTGGGCACTGAGAGATTAACGTCCATGTTTCCAAACCTGAGTGCACAAATGTCAGCACCTAAGTCGTCCTGATTTCCAGGGGTGCTAAGCAGTGACGACTCCCACTGGTGTCAATGGGAGCTCTTGGTGCTCAGTAGTTCTTAAATTCAGGCCCTTTTTGTCCTAAGTGGCTTTCCAAGGGCCGTTAAGCAAGTTGGGAGAGGACTGGCAACCAGACCCAGGAATCCTGATCTCAGGCCACTGCTCCAAACACGAGACCACACGTCTCTGACTGATTTCTCTCTCTCCTCTGGTGTCTAGTTATATTTCTGGCTGAGTTCTCAATAGGTGGTTTGCTTCCTTATTTTCTCCATGCTGCTCCAGCCCTGCTCTTTCCTCTGAACATTGTTTTTCCCTTGTTTATTTTTAGGGCTGCTCAAGCAAATTGACGCGGGTGGAGACATGTTCGTCAATGGTGTCAACATGAATGATGACATCTACTGTCTGTCTCGTCCACCAACGGTCTCTGCGAATGGTGCCTCCGACTTGCCCTGGGTCAATATTGAAGGAAAGCTGAAGTACTACAGCTGTGGTGTGTGGGGCTGCTGGGGAGTTAACTCAGCTGACGATATCTATTTCCGGTTTGATGTCACCCCGGATCCTTGTGCAGGATCCAGGTGGGAGCAGATTCCAGGCAAGCTGTCCATGATTGAGGTCGGGACCGAAGGCTCTGTCTACGGCGTGAACAGTGCAGGACAAGTATATCACAGGTACAGTAAAGGAGAAGGCAGGAGGGACGATTCCTCCCATGAGTGATCAGGGCCATTCATACTTGTCCCTAAGAGCTTAGAGAGAACAGGATTTTGCCTGATGCTGTGGAGCAAGCTGACCCTGGTGCCTGATGTTTGCTGATTTCCTATGAGCTAATTCCAGGGCTCTCCAGCATCCCAATGACCTCACAGTGAGGCACCCACTGTTGCCTAATTGAGAGGACTCCAATGCTAACCAGCAGGGAACCAAATAGGGGAGTGAGGCCCACTGCAGAGGTTCTGCTCTCTTGGGGAACTCTTGGAAGCCTGAGCTCTGCATATTATAGGTAGCGCAGGTTATCCTGGTCATTCCCCTCACAGCACCTCTGCGCACCCAAACTGCGCATGTGCCATCCCCACACAGCGATGGAGCATCCTCCAGCCTAGGGTTAAGAAGATAAGAAAGGCCAGACTGGGTCAGACCAAGCAGAGGAAAGGCCCCATGTAGTTTGGAAGCAGGAATGTTTCCCTGGACAGGATGTTCCTGCCCTTCTGCCCTCAGCCCACACCGCAGGGAGATGAAGCTTGCAATGCTCAGCTCTGATCCTGCCATCTTAATAGGGTCTGGCCAGACACTCGTGTAGGTGGATGGGTGCTGCAGTGCAGGGCCGTGAGTGGACAGCAAGGAGAAACATGCTGGGGCTACCCTCTGGGCTGCATTGAGAAGCTGCTCTCCACAGGCTGGGATAGAGGCAGAGTCCTTCTCTTAGCAGAGCTGTATTAACACCAGTCCTGTCAACTTCCTTTCAGGGATGGAATCACTAAAAGCAACCCCGTCGGCACCAGCTGGACCCAGGTGGGCAGTTTCATCTGCAACTGCAAACATGTGTCCTATGACCTGGGTGTGCTGTGGCTTATCACTAACCAAGACAAGATTGTGAAATGCCGGATCTAAATGAGACTCCCACCATCTCAGCCTCACCGTGATTAACAGTGTCCATTTAAACTCTATCTCTCTCTCTCGCTCCCCTAATGCTTAATTTGTACCAGCCTCGGCTGAGCCCCGGCACCTCTAGGCTTGGCAGTTCAGAGCCCCGGCACCTCAGTGTTTGCCATGTCAGTTATGAAAGTAACAAATTGCTTGAGCCCCAGCACCTCTTTCATTGCAAATGGAGCCCTGCTCCACTGCCTTGTCCAGGTTTTCTACATTCCTTCTCCAGCCAGTGGGGTGAAGCTTTTGTTCCAAGGGTAAAATCAAGTCCCACAAAATAGAGCCAAGAATGTTCATCATTACCGGCTCCTTCTCTGCCTCTGCTGCCCCCGCCCCCGCCCCCGGACGCACATACTTCTCCTCTGATAAAATCCAATGGCTGGAAACTGAACACAGCAAGGCCCAAGCTGAAAACAAAGGGCAGTGTTCTAGCTAGGAGGGAAGTCAACCATACGAACGGATCCACAAGGGATGGATCCGTTCGTATGGTTGACTTGGAGTCTTTCAGTCAAGACTGGATGTCTGCGTAAATGCTCTGATATACTCTGTATCAGCTGCATGCTGCTGGGTGCGATGCAAAAGTCACTGCACGACATCTGTGGCCTGTGTTATGTAGGAAATCAGACTGATGGTCATAATTGCCCCCTACTGGACTTTATATTTATAACTCTAACGGACCCATTTGCATTAGCAACACACATAACTGAGATAGGGCATAGGAAGAACTTCCAATGAACAAGAAAGAAAAACATAATTTAATTAACCCCCAACTAGGTAATTTTCTCTGCCTTTCTGCAAACTTCACCATCACCAACTACCTGTGTTACAAGGTTCTCCCTCAGTTAGCCTGATTTCAGCCTCTCCACTTCAGAAGGTCCCAGCATGATCAGTTCATAATAAGCAACCAGGGCCAAGTTCTTACACACACACTGTCCTGAGCTCTGTGCCAGAAGCTCTGCATATCCACCCCTCTCCCCCCGCATTTCCATTCTGATAAATCCCAAATATCTGCATCACCAGATTAGCAAGAATAGAGGCGACGTGTATCCAAGAGGAGGGCTGCGGAGCCAGAGCTGCTCTCTCTAGGCTGAGCAGGAAGGGCTGGTAAAGGTTTGAAGTTTCTGTCTTGCTCACTCTTGTTGAGGGAGCAGCTGGGATTCCCCTCTGCTTGAGGCTGGGTTTGTGCCAATAAAGGCTTGCAGCATCTCGTGCGCTCTCCTTGTCATTTTGTGCTCACTGGAATCGATACAGCTGGAGTTCGGGGAGCGCTGTGGTGCTGGGGGTTCCGCAGCCCAGAAACCAAGAGTGTTTTGGGGAAAGAGGAACAGTCTGAGCTCCACAACACACTAGTCCTGGTGTGTGCGACATCATCATCTCCACTGGCCTGTCAACCCTCCCACTCAGCTAGTCTCCCCCGTGCTCCCCACAATGCTCACTCCAGCACTCGGTGCTGCCCTGCTAATCTGTTCCTCTCCTTCCCTCACCTCTGACACACGCTGCCAGGCAGAGAGGAGACAAAGGTGAGCTCGTCATTCTGCCTCACGCTGGCCCCCTCTCCCTGGCCATGTGCCCCATGTACACTCAGGAATCCTGATGAGTCGCCTGACTGAGCAGGTGGGCAGAGCTCCCACCTTGCCGTCACAGTCAGACAGAGACGGGCAAGTGAGAAAGAAAATCCACCTCTCTGCAGTCTGTGCAACCCTCCCCCACACTGGGAACTCTGCCTCTGGCCGGGCTTTATAGCCAAACTCGGCCCTTTAGCCTGAATCAGAGCAATGAGCCATGGCTCGCTGAGAGGTCTCTGTAAGAAGCTGGTCCAATAAAAGATATTACCTCACCCGCCTGGTCTCTGGTATCCTGGGACCGATCCAGCTACAACAACACTGCTGCTCCCAAAATGTAATTGTAACTGGGGAATCATCATCAAATGGGTGTGTTTCTAGTGGGACTCTGCAGGGACTGGTTTTTGGCCCGACACTATTTAGCATTTTTATCAATGACCTGAAGAAAACAAAATCATCACTGATAAAGTCTGCAGATGACACAAATTGGGGGAGGGGTAAATAATGAAGAGGACAGGTCACTGCTACAGAGTAAACTGGATCACTGAGTCGCCTGGGCACAAGCAAACAACAGACGTTTTAATATAGCTGCATGTAATTGTATAGATCTAGGACCAAAGAACACAGGCCAGACTGACAGGCTGGGGGACTCTTTCCCCGGATGCAGTGACTCTGAAAGAGACTTGTAAAAGCAGCAAAGAATCCTGTGGCACCTTATAGACTAACAGACGTTTTGCAGCATGAGCTTTCGTGGGTGAATACCCACTTCGTAGGATGCAAGTAGTGGAAATTTCCAGGGGCAGGTATATATAAGCAAGCAAGAAGCAAGCTAGAGATAACGAGGTTAGATCAATCAGGGGGGATGAGGCCCTGTTCTAGCAGTTGAGGTGTGAAAACCAAGGGAGGAGAAACTGGTTCTGTAGTTGGCAAGCCATTCACAGTCTTTGTTTAATCCTGAGCTGATGGTGTCAAATTTGCAGATGAACTGAAGCTCAGCAGTTTGTCTTTGAAGTCTGGTCCTGAAGTTTTTTGCTGCAGGATGGCCACCTTAAGATCTGCTATTGTGTGGCCAGGGAGGTTGAAGTGTTCTCCCTCAGGTTTTTGTATATTGCCATTCCTAATATCTGATTTGTGTCCATTTATCCTTTTCCGTAGAGACTGTCCAGTTTGGCCGATGTACATAGCAGAGGGGCATTGCTGGCATATGATGGCGTATATTACATTGGTGGACATGCAGGTAAATGAATGGTGTGGCTGATCTGGTTAGGTCCTGTGATGGTGTCGCTGGTGTAGATATGTGGGCAGAGTTGGCATCGAGGTTTGTTGCATGGATTGGTTCCTGAGTTAGAGTTACTATGGTGTGATGTGCAGTTACTGGTGAAAATATGCTTCAGGTTGGCAGGTTGTCTGTGGGCGAGGACTGGCCTGCCACCCAAGGCCTGTGAAAGTGTGGGATCATTGTCCAGGATGGGTTGTAGATCCCTGATGATGCGTTGTAGGGGTTTTAGCTGGGGACTGTATGTGATGGCCAGTGGAGTCCTGTTGGTTTCTTTCTTGGGTTTGTCTTGCAGTAGGAGGCTTCTGGGTACACGTCTGGCTCTGTTGATCTGTTTCCTTATTTCCTCGTGCAGGTACTGTAGTTTTGAGAATGCTTGGTGGAGATTTTGTAGGTGTTGGTCTCTGTCTGAGGGGTTAGAGCAGATGTGGTTGTACCTCAGTGCTTGGCTGTAGACAATGGATCGTGTGGTGTACCCGGGATGGAAGCTGGAGGCATGAAGGTAGGCATAGCGGTCGGTAGGTTTTCGGTATAGGGTGGTGTTAATGTGACCATCACTTATTTGCACCGTGGTGTCTAGGAAGTGGACCTCCCGTGTAGATTGGTCCAAAGCCTGAAGGGTCAAACACATTGTCACCGGTGGTTCAGGGTATATGTCGTCCCTCCCCCACCCCCCATGAAAGCAAAGGGAAAAAAATCGTTTCTCGCCTTTTTTCAATGTCACCGTATGTCTACTGGATGCTGCTGGCAGACACACTGCTGCAGCGCTACACAGCAGCAGCCCCTTTCCTTCCCTTCCGGATGGCAGACGGTGCAGTATGACTGATATCCGTCATTGCCGTCCCGTGAGTGCTCCTGGCTGGCCTCAGTGAGGTTCACCGGGGGCGCCTGGACAAAAATGGGAATGACTCCCGGTCATTCCCTTCTTTAAGCTTTGTCTAATGGAGATTCAGTCCTGCCTGGAATATCATAGCAGCTGCCCTCCCCTCCCCCCCTTTGATCTCTGCTTGCAGAGGCAATAAACTCTGTGTTGTTTCTTATTCCTGCATTCTTTATTACTTCATCACACAAATGGGGGGATAACTGCCACGGTAGCCCAGGAGCGGTAGGGAGGAGGGAAGCAATGGGTGGGGTTGTTGCAGGGGCACCCCCTAGAATGGCATGCAGCTCATCATTTCTGCGGGATGTCTGGGGCTCTGACCTGGAGCGGCCGTTTGCCTCTCTGGTTCTTTAGTAGTGTCATAAACAGTTAGTTAAGGGTTAAGGTTTTTGTCTACCTGTAAAGGGTTAACAAGCAGTACCTGTGGACACCTGACCAGAGGACCAATGAGGGACAAGATATTTTCAAATCCCTGTGGAGGGAAGTTTTTTTTTTCCCCTGTTCTTTGTTTTCTTAGAGAGTCTCTCTTGGGAATTAAGAGAGTCCAGACATCTTAATCAAGTCCTCCCAGGTTTCTGCAATAAATTCTTCTATTCAAGCTAGTGAGTATTAGCAAGGAACTAGTATTCTTATATGTTTATTTCTGTATTTGCAATTCTGTGTTTTGCTATAGAATTTCTTTAAGTCTGTACTGTTATTGCTTTTACTGAGAAAGAAAGGAGGGGGAATTCTCTCCAAAGATTGATAAGTTTAGACCCTGTATATTGT
This sequence comes from Mauremys mutica, assembly GCF_020497125.1. Taxonomy (NCBI): domain Eukaryota; kingdom Metazoa; phylum Chordata; order Testudines; family Geoemydidae; genus Mauremys; species Mauremys mutica. The sequence continues at coordinate 30,360,318 of NC_059087.1, forward strand.
TCCATCTTGGTTACAGAGACAGTGACTTTCTTTTATTTTTTAATAAATCTTTTCTGTAAAGGACTTGGTTAATCTTTCTGTGGGTGGATTCTCAGAGAAAGGGGAGGGGGAGGCATCCCTCTGTAGTTAGATCCCGGTATCTCTCCTAGGAAAAGGGAGGGGGGAGGAAGCAGGGGGGAATGGTTTATTTCTCCTAGGTGTAAGAACTCCATGGATTTGGGGCTCTTGGGATCCCCAAGGATTTTGGGGAAGGACTGTGTCCCAATCCACGTACCTGATTGGGTGGTGGCAGCTTTTACCAGATCTAAACTAGGATTTTTAGTTTAGAGGGAAACCAGTGCAGGTCCCCATTTTGGAACCCAACAGCTCTAAGTGGGGGTGAGACCTATGACAAGTAGGCTTGCCTGATATTTGAGGCAGGACTGACTCTCCCTTTAGACAAAATTTAAAGAAGAGAATGACCTGAGGAGTCATTCCCATTTTTGTCCATGCGTCCCCGACCGACCTCACCGAGGCCGGCCGGGAGCACCCATGACAGCAGCAGATGGTACAGTACAACTGATAACCGTCATTGTCAACTTACAAAGCAGCAGACAATACAGTAGGGCTGGTAACCGTCTTTGCTAACTTGCAAAAGGCAAGGGGATGCTGCTGTGTAGCGCTGCAGTACCGCATCTGTTAGCAACATCCAGTAGACATATGGTGACAGTGGAAAAAGGCTGAACGGGCTCCATGGGTGCCATGCTATGGCGTCTGCCTGGGCAATCTGAAATGATTGTCTGCCGTTGCTTTCACGGAGGGAGGATTGAGTGATGACATTTACCCAGAATCGCGACACTGTTTTTGCCCCATCATGCATTGGGATTTCAACCCAGAATTCCAATGGGCGGGGGAGACTGTGGGATAGCTACTCAAAGTGCAATGCTCCAGAAATCGACGGTAACCTCGGTACATTGACGCACACCGCTGAATTAATGTGCTTAGTGTGGCCGCGTGCACTCGACTTTATACAATCTGTTTCCAAAAACCGGTTTCTGTAAAATCAGAATAATCCCATAGTGTAGACATACCCTAAATTCAAGGATGCTGTATTTTGTTTCCCAGGCAAGATTTTCAATAGTTGCAATTTTAAGATAGCAACCATGGGTATTAATGATTGGAAAAATCTTAGTCACATATTATCGCAACGTGAAAAGGCACAACACCACATTGAAAGTATGCACAAATGGTGCGAGCTGAGTGTAAGGTTAAAAGAATCAGACAGCTCTTGATGCCGAAAATCAAAGATTGCTGGAGTCAGAGAAACAGCATTGGCATCGTGTTCTTGAACCTCTATTATCTATTGTTGAATATCTATCAACAAACAATCTTGCTTTTAGAGGAAGCATTGAGAAATTATTCCAGCCCCAAATTGGCAATTTTTTGGGCCTTGTACAACTGCTGGGAAAATTTGACACACTGATGAGTGAACATCTCCAAAGAGGAACTGAAAATGAAATACATGACCACTATTTAGGACCAAGAATTCAAAATGAACTGATCATGCTAATGAGCGATAAAGTGAAAGACAAAATTGTTTCATTGGTTACTATGGCAAAATATTTTGCCGTAATTCTAGATTGCACTGCAGACATAAATCATCAAGAACAGATGTCGTTAATAGTGAGATTTGTCGACATTAGTGATTCAGCACAGATTACAGTTAAAGAATCATTTAGCACATTTTTAAAAGTAGAGAATGCATGAACTAAAACGAATGGGATTGTCCGTAATGAACATTAGAGGACAAGGCTATGATAATGGTGCCAATATGAGAGGATGCATTTCTGGCATGCAAGCTAGATTGCTGGCAGAAAATCCACGAGCCTTTTTTGTTCCATGTGAATGCCACAGCCTCAATTTGATTTTGTGTGATATGCCCAAGTCTTCTGTAGAAGCTATATCTTTTTTTGGTTTGCTGCAATGCATTTACGTGCTCTTTTTCGGCTTCCACTCAACAATGGCAAATATTCAAAGCACATGATGTCAGTGGTATTATGGTTAAGCCTCTATCTGAGACATGCTGGGAAAGCAGAGTAGAAAGTGCAAAAACATTGAGATATCAATCTGAGGCAGTTTAGGAAGCACTGGTTGCTATTTCGGAAGAAGCCAGAGATCCAAAAGCTAAAAGTGAAGCACAGTCATTGGCCTCTGAAATATCCAGCTTCAAGTTTCTAACATCCGTTGTAATCTGGTATGACATTCTTGTTAAAATCTCAGGTGTAAGCAAAATAATGCAGAGTCCAGTGATGCAGCTTGATTCAACACGTACCTTACTAAACAACACACAAGACTTTTTAGTGAAATACAGAGAAAATGGATTCAAAGAAGCACAGGTTACAGCAAGAGAGCTTGCACAGGCACTCGGCGTAGAACCAAAATTTCCATGTCTGAACGTGACACAAGTTTCAAGGAAAAAATGGCAAGCGGAATATGACGGAGCAGATGAGCCCATAGACAATCCACAAAAGAAATTTTCTGGAGGGGTAGCTCAGTGGTTTGAGCATTGGCCTGCTAAACCCAGGGTTGTGGGTTCAATCCTTGAGGGGGCCATTTAGGGATCTGGGGCAAAATCAGTACTTGGTCCTGCTAGTGAAAGCAGGGGGCTGGACTCAACCTTTCGAGGTCCCTTCCAGTTCTAGGAGATAGGTATAAAATTTGAGGCTGAATTTTTTAATGTTGTGATGGATAAAGCAATATCTGCCGTTGATGAAAGGTTTAATACCTTACGAGCACAGCATGAACAGTTTGGATTTTTGTATGACATAACTAAATTCAACGAAATAGGAAAACAAGAGCAGCAAATAACAAAGTGCAAGAACCTAGAGAGCCTCCTGAAGCATGGTGATTGTTTTGATTTAAATGGACTTGAACTATACAAAGAATTGAGTACATTGTCATCAATGTTGCCACATGCAAAATCGGCGATGGACATTGTACAGTTTATTCATACCAGCAAACTTGTTGACATATATCCTAATGTGTACGTTGCCACTCGTAGTCTACTGACAATTCCTGTAACAGTAGCATCAGGAGAACGGAGTTTCTCAAAACTAAAGCTCATTAAAAACTATCTCCGCTCTACAATGAGTAGGGAACGCTTGACTGGTCTTGCTATTCTTGCAATCGAACAAGACATCATTTTGCCTTTGTCATATGATGACATTATTACTGATTTTGCAGCCAAAAAATCCAGAAAGATTGATTTTAATTAAAAACAAATCCTTGTTTCAATACCTCTTCTTAGAAATTTCCAATAAAATGTTGACAAATTTAAAAAATTATATTATTTGCATCATTCTGTCAATAAATCAGAATTTTTTCTATAGCGCTACTCCTTTAGTGCAAGTATAGTCTATCAGCATTACAGTGTGCTTCATTAAGTTAAACTGTTTTTAATAACGTGCTGTGGCAAGTTTTCCAGTGCTGTAATCTTATGTCTGTTGCTAAGAGCAAGTCGGGCGTAGGGGCACCAGTTTAATAATCCCGCCTAGGGCACCATAAATCCTAAGAACAGCCCTGCAGATGAGCGAGTGTGACTCACAAGAACACATGGCTCTCAACACTTTTCCCTCAAGAGAGACCTGCACATAACTGAACCTGGGCTAACTAAAATAAATCAATAGGAATATAAATACTGTACTTACACCTCCGTGTATAGTATATCGAGCAGTATAAACAAGTTGTTGTCTATGTGAAATTTTAGTTTGTACTGACTTCACTAGTGCTTCATATGTGGCCTGTTGTAAAACTAGGCAGCTATCCAGATGAGATGATGTACCCTCTGGAAGACTCTGCGTACCCTTGGTTGAGAACTACTGATCTAAGTTATAAGCACCTAGTACAAGCCCTCTCAACCAGTGCCCATTCATAGCCATGAGGTGGCGTCTTTGAGTTCCGCGGGGTAAGGCCGGTGGGGGCAGCTGTGCATAACTGTGCTCTGAGCAACATGGCGTGACAGCCTGGGGCTGCCCCATGCAATATCCCACAGCAGCCCTGAGCAGGGGGACAGCAGCATCTCTTGGCTGGGCGAGCTAAGGAGAGAGAGTTTCTTTCATCAAGACAAGAAAAAGGATCCGCCCCTTTCAGAGTCTAAACTAAGGCGGCGGGGTGGGGGGGAGGTTAAAACTTCTTTTCTTGTCCGGTGAACAAAGCAAAACACCATCTTTCTGCAATTTCTCTCGTTCACACACAGCCGACTTTGTCTGAAGGGATTTTTTTTAATCCCTCCCATCATATTATCAGAGCTTCTAAATGATTCAGGCAAACCATGTAAACTCTTTTAACTCCCATATTGGTTAACTCTGAATTCCAAACAAACACACAAGGTTCTGTAGCTGAAATCAGAAGAGTGATTGGAAAATGTATAAGAAGGAGAGACCTCTCTGAGTCACCTATAAAACATTTCCCCATTCAGTTTGTTGCTTTGGCCACAAGGGAGCACTGCAGTATCAATTGATACACGCAGTGTTGGGTCCAGGATATTATGGAGCCATGGTGGGTGAGGTCATATCTTTTATTGGACCAACTTCCGCTGGTGAGAGAGACAAGCTTTCCAGTAAGATGGATTGACCAGCAGAAATCCTTGTAGCAGCCACATTCTATTTAGACTCATTTGGGGAAGGTGGTATTGTTATTATTAATGTGTTATTTGAATTACCAGAGCACCTTGGAGCCCAAGTCATAGACTATAATCCCATTGTGCCAGGCTTTCTACAGACAGCAAAAATAGAGTTTACAATCCAAGAGACAAGTGGATACAGCTAGACAGAGCGGGAGTACAACAAAATAGAGACATGATCAGCAGTGGCCTCAGCAGTAGCCTACCCCTTGCTAAGTTTTGTGTAGGCAGCACAACACAGGAGAGTTTTAAGGAGGGTTTTGAAAGAGAACAATGAGGCTGTTTGTGGAAATATTTGTGGGGAACTCCACCCAAGAGTGAGGGACGGAATGCGAGCAAGCATGAAGATATTGTTTTTCGATCGAGATATACAGGTTCGTAGAAGGAAGTCATCAGGGATCTACCCAACATTAACAAATGACATAGCCATCAGGGACATTCTCTTTCACAGAGAGAGGTATTTTGTCCCTTCTCTCACAGAGCTAAACTGTTTCTGGAGTGCCGGAGAACACCGACTTTGAAAGAAGTCAACCCCACCTAATGGCTGAGGGTTGCCCAGCTTTGCCTGAGAGTCTACAGTGATGAGTGTGATAGAGGAGCCTGTATAGAAGAGAAAAAGACACACGCATCCTTTCTCCAGATACTATAATCTCACATCAAGGCTGAGATTTTTCAAGCTGCCCGAGGGATTTGGATGCCTACTCCTGATTTACTGTTTAATGGGGCTTGGACATCCAATCCTGCCATTAGGAATTAGCAGGACACCCAGCCAGATCTACATGTATTTTAAAAATTTCCTTTTCTTATTTTCCAATGGATTAAGTGCCATCCAGCACTCAATCACTCTTTCAAATGGGACCTAGGTTCTTAAGTAACTAAGGTGGCTTCTGAAAATTTTACTCTTAGGTCAATTTGATTCCCAGACGAAGGGTACGTCTACAGTACAAAATTAATTCAAATTTATTTTATTTGAATTTTCGGAAGCGATTTTATACATTTGGTGTTGTGTGTCCCCACTAAAGCGCGTGAATTCGGCGGAGTTTGTCCAGATTTCCGAGGCTAGCATTGAATGTTGGAGCGGTGCACCATGGGAAGCTATCCCACAGTTCCTGCAGTCTCTGCCACCCATTGGAATTGTGGGTTAAGCACCCAGTGCATGATGGGGCAAAAACATTCTTGCGGGTGTTTCTGGGTGTGTGCTGTCACTCGCTCCTCCCTCCCTGAAAGCTACCGCAGAGGCCATACTACCAGCAGACGGTGCAGCATGGTGCACCGCCTGTCTCCTGGTACTATGAATCCACCTCGCATGTCCTCTCATCTTTCTATCTACTCTTTCATCTAACCATTTTCCGCCTTTTGGGGGCAACTGTGAACTGAGCCGCACAGCTTCCGCCGCTTTTTCCATGTTGTCGGTCATGGGCTCCCATGGAAGCTACAGAAGGCAACAATTCCCTGCCATTTTTCGGCCATCATGAACAGAGCCGCACAGCTTCTGCCGCAAACTCTGCTCACGTTTCCACCGAAAACTCTGCTCTCCCACTCTTGCAGCTCTAACGAGCTTCCCGACTCATGAAAGCTACAGAAGACAACCATTTACCACCTTTTATCGGCCATCTTGAACCAAACAGCTCATTTCACACCCTTTTTCCAAGATTGCCCATGCAGGCACCATAGTGCCGCAAGCATGGAGCCTGCTCAGATCTCCGCTGCAGTTTTGACCATGGTAAATACCTCACACATTATCCAGCAGTATGTGCAGTGCCTGCAAAACCGGGCGAGGAAGCAACGACAACGCAATTACTATACTGATGAGGACATGGACACAGACGTTCCTAGATGCACGGCTGTAGCAGGGTGCTGGTGCAAAGGCACCTAATTAGCCCCTGCTCAGCCAGCCCCAATCAGGGGAAATAGATTGGGGCTGGGGAGAAGTCTGGTGCCTGGCCTGTAGAACTGGCTGCACCTGCGGGCCTGAGGCTTCAAGGGCTATAAAGGCTGGCTGGCAGCCAGAAGGAGAGAGATGGCCAGGGGAAGGTCAGTCTCTGGGCTGAGGGCAGACTCTGGGTGGAAGAGGAGACTGTAAGGCCTGCTCTGTACATAGTATATCACTGGTGGTGGGAGAACTTGTGTAAATAAAGCCACGGGTGCTGCAGAAGGAGAAGCCTCTCTGTGCTTTATTGGAGCAGCCAGTGGGCCCCTGGAAGAGGGCCAGGCAGAGGACCTTGTTACAACGGCATGTGGAGATTGACATGGACACAGACATTCCTAGAAGCACAGCATGTGGTGATTGGGAGATCACGGTGGCATTGGGCCTGGTTCATGCCGCATAGTGGGACCGCATAGTGTTGCAGGTCTGGGATGATTCCCAGTGGCTGCGAAACTTTCGTATGCGTAGGGCCACTTTCATAGAACTTTGTGACTTGCTGTCCCCTGCCCTGAAGCGCAAAGACACCAAAATAAGAGCAGCCCTCACCGTTGAGAAGCGAGTGGCCATAGCACCGTGGAAGCTTGCAACACCCGACAGCTACTGGTCAGTCGGGAATCAGTTTGGAGTGGGCAAATCTACTGTGGGGGCTGCTGTGCTGCAAGTAGCCAATGCAATCATTGACCAGCTGCTATCAAGGGCAGTGACTCTGGGAAATGTACAGACCATTGTGGATGGCTTTAATGCGCTGGGGTTCCCTAACTGCAGTAGGGCAATAGATGGAACGCATATCCCCATCTTGTCCCCGGCACACCGGGGCGGCCAGTACATAAACCTCACAGGGTACTTTTCTATGGTGCTGCAAGCACTGGTGGATCACAAGGGATGTTTCACCGACATCAGCGTGGGATGGCCAGGAAAGGTACATGACGCTTGCATCTTCAGGAACTCTGGTCTGTTTGAACAGCTGCAGGAAGGGACTTACTTCCCAGACCAGAAAATTACTGTTGGGGATGTTGAAATGCCTATAGTTCTCCTCGGGGACCCAGCCTACCCCTTAATGCCATGGCTCATGAAGCTGTACACAGGCACCCTGGACAGTAGTAAGGAGCAGTTCAACTATGGGCTGAGCAAGTGCAGAATGGTGGTAGAATGTGCTTTTGGACATTTGAAAGTGCGCTGGCGCAGTTTACTGACTCGGTTAGATCTCAGCACAACCAATATTCCAACTGTAATTGCTGCTTGCTGTGTGCTCCACAATATCTGTGAGAGTAAGGGGGAGACATTTATGGCGGGGTGGGAGATTGAGGCAACTCGCCTGGTGGCCAATTTCACACAGCCAGACAACAGGGCGATTAGAAGAGTGCAGCAGGGCGCGCTGTGCATCAGAGAAGCTTTGAAAGGCAGTTTTATGACTGGCCAGGGTACTGTGTGACAGTTGTGTTTGTTTCTCTTGAAGTTACCTGCCTCCTATATATATATGAAAGGAAATAAAGTCAAATTGTTTAAAAACTGTTCTTTATTATTTGATGCACAACACATTGAGAGAGATCAGAAGGCAGACTGGGGGGCGGGAGTGGTGGTTGGGTTAGGAGGGTGGAGGAGGAGGGAAGGACAAGTTGAGAAACCAAATCAAAAGTTCGCATATGCCAGCTTTCTGGTGCTTGGGCGATCCTCTGGGGTTGAATGTGTTGGTCCCTGTAGCCTCCCTCCTCGTGTTCTTGGGCATCTGGGTGAGGAGCTATGGAACTTGGGGAGGAGGGAGGGCGGTTATACAGAGGCTGCAGTGGCAGTCTGTGGTCTTGCTGCCTTTCCCGCATTAGCTCCACCATACAGTGGAGCATGTCAGTTTTCTCCCCCATGAGCTTGACCATAGCATCCTGCCTGCTCTCATCGCGCGCGCCCCTCCTCTCTTCGTGTTCCTGTAATGCTTTATGGGACTCCACAATTGTTTGCCTCCATGCATTCAGCTGGGCCCTATCAGTGCGGGAGGACTGCATGAGCTCGGCGAACATGTCGTCCCGAGTTAGTTTTTTCCACCTTCTAATCTGGACCAGCCTCTGGGACGGAGTAGATAGGGGCCGCGTTGAAACATTTGCACCTGCGGGAGGAGAAAAAGGGAAGGTAGTATTTTAAAAGATACATTTCAGAGAACAAAGGGGACACTTTGGTGTGAGTAAGCCATCACACACAGCCGGGCAACAGAATTCAGCTTACAGGCAGCCTAGGGGCATGCGGGGTTCTGTTTCTTCTACCTTCATTTCAATGCTTTCAAACTGCTGGGCCCCCTTTCCCATAGCAAGCAGTGCCTGGTGGGTTTGCCATATAAAAGGAGTACCTGCGGGCTCTCTGGGATGATCGCTTCACACAACACCCCGCCCTCCCCCGCACCCACCACGGGCTCTGATGAGGCTCTAAGCAGGGATGAGCCCTTTAAACTATACGTGAACATCCCAGCACAGCTGGGTTCCTTCCCCCCTCCCCCCACCGTGTGGCTCCGATCAGGCTCTCACTCACCAGAATTACCTTCTCCAGGGTCATGGTCTGGGAGCCCGCCTTGGGAGTGGGAGGAGGCTATTGGATCCAGCGTTAAGAATAGTTCCTGGCTAGGAGGAAAATGGATTCCCCACTTGCCGCCTGTGCACTGTCCTCCTCCTCCTCTTCATCCTCCAATGACTGTTCCTCCTCGCTCCGTGCAACTCCCCCCTTGCAGGTGTCCATGGACAGTGGTGGGGTAGTGGTGGTGTCACCCCCCATAATTGCATGCAGCTCACAGTAGAAGCGGAATGTATGGGGCTGTGACCCAGAGTGCCCATTCGCTTCCCTGGCTTTTTGGTACGCTTCCCTGAGCTCCTTTATTTTTGTATGACACTGCTCTGTGTCCCTGGAGTAGCCTCTTTCCATCATGGCCCTGGAGACTTCAGCGTACATGTTTGCTTTCCTATTTTTGGAATGTAGTTCTGCCATAACAGACTCATCTCCCCAGCATGAGATGAGATCCAGTACCTCCCGTTCGGACCATGCTGGAGCTCGTCTGTGAATCTGGGACTGCGTGATCTCCTGGGATGGTGGACTCTGCATGGTTGCCTGTGATGGTGGACTGTGCTGACGGTCACCTGTGCTGATGGTGACCAAACAGGATGGCTAGTGCATCGGAGTCGAGAGTGTTGTCCAGAGCAGTCACAAGGGAACATTCTGGGATAGCTCCCAGAGGCCAATAACGTCGAATTGCATCCACAATACCTTTATCCCGGGATTGCGATCCCGATTTAAGCACTACTCCACTTGCCGAAGTGGAGTACAGAAATCAGATTAAAGAGCCCTTTAAATCGAAAAAGCCAGTTTGGTCATGTGGATGGAATCATTTTTTTTTTTCAAATTAACTCGGCTAATTCCGAAATAACAGACTACTGTAGACCAGGCCTAAGTGATTTGTCCAAGATCACACAGAGAGACCGTGGTAGAGCCAGGAACCTACCTCTTAGGTCTCATGAGTTTCAGTCCAGGGTCATAAGCACAAGATAACCCTTCTCCTTGCTTTTAATTTTAAAAAGGGAGAGGAAAATATTGAGGATGTCCTATGTTTCTCTCCATCCCCTTTAGCACGATAATGAACACAATGTACCAGAATGACTTCAATGGAGCTTTGCCAATATGCAGCAACTGAAGGTGTGGCCCAATCGACTCTAAGACAAACCTCAGACCTCCAATTGGGTGCCTGCTCTCGCTTTTCATTCATGGGCTTATCTCTTGTGATTTCAACTTCTCAGGCTTCCTCTGTCAACTCTCACCGAGCTGGTACTAAATGCCTGAGAGTGGGGTCCCAGTCTCTTTCCCAGAAAATGTCTGTCATGAGGGGAGTGACTTTGTTGCTGTCATTATGTGAGTATCTGTATTTGAATTATTTAGGAATTTGGAAGAGAGATGGTGGGAACAGACCCTGGTGGTTTGCCTCTTATCTCACTCAGTTGGGTTGTGTACTCTGCTAGGCCAGAGGGAGAGATTTATGTTTGCTGTTAGTGGAATGTGATACTCAGACACGCTGGGGATGGGTGAGTGTTGTAAAAAAAACCCTAAAGATAAGGTTGCTAGCTAGCAAGCTCCAATCAAAGCTAGCCAGAGTATGTTTGCTCTAAGTGGAAATCACACCTTCCACATCCAATGGAGACATACACATAGATAGACAGAGAGGTTGTGGAATCTCCACCATTGAAGATTTAAAGAGCACGGGCTGGGTCCTGAGGAAAAGGGCTGAACCAGGCCAGAGAGGCTGTGTAGCCAGCAGCCAATCAGCCAAGGCCTGGGGAGAGCCAATCAGGGCAGGGAAAGAGGCAGCCAATCAGGGCCAAGATAGGTCCTATATAAAGGCTGCCTCGAAGAGAAGTCAGTCACTCCCTGACTAGGAGGGAGAAGGATGGGCTCCTGAGCTAAGGAGCAGCACCTTGGACAGAGCAGTGCTGGGCAGGCTTGCGGGAGCAGAGCAGAGCTCCAGCCCAGATACCTGCCAGGCTGCGGCCCTTGCTGGAAGAGGTCGAGAAGGTGCATAGGGCCAAAGGGGAAGTGGCCCAGGGAAACTAGGAAGACAAGAAGGGAGAGGAGGAGGACAGATGGAGGCTGCTGCTAGAAGGTCCTTGGGTCAGGACCCAGACTAGCGGGAGGGCCTGGGTCCCCCCTATTCCTCCTTGCATTGCCTGTGGCCACGAAGGAGAGGGGCCGAGACAGGCCGCAACTGGCTCCTGAGACGAGGGGCTAGACTCTAGGGTTGTGGTGGGCCACCGAGGCAGGGACAAACAGAGGGACTGCTGTTAACAACGACCCCCCCGAAGGGGGTGAGACCAGAGTAGTGGGCACTGCTGGAGAGCAGTGTCCTGAAGCGGATGGAGACTGTCCTGAAGAGGACACTGCCGAGCAGGGAGCAACGCAGGTCCCAGGGCAGCAGAACGGAGACAACAGGTGAGCTACCACACGGCGAGGACGCCCCAGAGCGTTCAAGAGCTAATTCCCAGAGCGACTGGCAGAGGGCGCCAGAGGTGGTGAGTCGGACCCCGTCACAGAGCAGGTCAGACAAACCCCTGTCAGGGATGGTCTAGATGATACTTAGTCCTGCCATGAGTGCAGGGGACGGGATTAGATGACCTCACAAGGCCCCTTCCAGTCCTACGATTCTATGAAAGAATCTCCAATGTTCCCATGCGACAGTGTGAAACTGGAAGCAGGACCCATTGGCTATGGAATGAGCTCTCTGAAATTATTCCGCTCTCTGTTAAGCTGCTTAGTAGGGATCTTTGTACGGTTAATGAGAGCTACCTAAAGGATGAGGAGAAGGACCTGGGGTGTTCACACTAAGGTCCCTTATACATTACAGGCCGATGTCTTGTCTCCTTTCCTCGGTGCCCTAGGCAGAACTGATATCAAGCAGCCAGTCTCTGCAGAAACATCTGGCGGAGGAGACCTGAACCTGACTAGCACTCACCCTTCAGTTACAGATAAATGGATTTTCTGGTACCAGCAATTCCCTAGGCAGAGACTTCAGTCTGTAGTTAGGGGATACAGCTAAACAAGTCCAAGGCCCGAGTGAGGGAGCTTCGCACATCCCTGAGGAGAGAGACTCCAGCCCCCTGTCCCTGCGCAGAATGTGGCTGGCAGACACAGCGGTGCATTGCTGTGCTCTGAGAGACAGTGTGACAGCCAGGGGCTGTCCCCAGGCAATTAGTATCCCACTCCGGGGCTGAGCAGTGAGGAGCTCCGAGAGAGGGGCAGAGGGGTCCCGGGACAGAGGTGGAATGACTCAGGCATTTAAGGAACAGAAGGACACTTACAAAATCCACATATAGATCCACAAACTCTCCCCTCCCCACCCCAGTCAATCCATTGCTGAGTCAAGCTGTCAAGTCTTCAGCCCTGCAGATGGCAGTCTGCCCTTATCCTGAGGGGTACAATACACTCAGACCAGCAACGCGAGGAAGTTTCATTAATTAATTTCACCACACGTGTTATTTTTAAGCGATTCAGTTAAACCAGTGCAGGTGTGTGAAGATACTAAAGGTGGCTATGCAACACAATTATCACACTAAGATATATTGTATACACCATCCCCACAACTCTACCCACATTTCCCATCAATACACCCTATTTCATATCACTATATCAAACGTTTCCCATCACCACAACACTATTTTCCATCAATATACACCCACAGCCCATCAATTTACCCTATTTCTCAACAATATATCGTATTACCATCAGTACCGTCATGTTTCCCACAAATATACTCTCTATCCAATCAATGTATCCACATTTCTCATCAATGCATTTCCCCCCAAACAAAATACCCTATTTTCCTAGCGATACACTCAATTCCTACAAATATCTCCTATTTTTGGTCAGTATATCCCATTCCCATCAATATACACCTATTCCATCATGGCACCCCTGTTCGGTGGATGCCTTCGACCACAAGGAGTATCTGTTTCATCTTCACAATAATATTTTGTTTCTGCATGACCCACCCTTTCTTTTACCCTTTGGTGTCTTATGAATCCAGCCTCTTGCAGTCCAACTCCTCCTCTTTCTGTTCGAGCCCTGTTTACAATATTGTCACTGCAGCTCAAGGAAAAGGTCAGCTCTGAAGGAACCACTCACTCAGGAGGTTGTTAGCACCCGCACAGGCAGCTGAACGGAAACAGTAGAGAACCAGGGCTTTACTCTGATTTTAGGGCTTTACTTTGAAACAGACACTGTTTGGTAGCTGTGGGAGATAAAAAGGCAGATCCCTTCCTCATAATTGGTTTTTGGGGGGGGGGGGGGATGATAAGAGCAGTTTGGACCAAGAACCATTGACTTCCCAGCATGTTCTTCACCTCGGGGTCAGTTATTTTGTTGGCTGCAATTTCAAGTGAGTAGCATTTTCATTAGTCCAGCTTGAAATACTTTCTATTGTCATTTTGCAAAATCCAACCACTCTTTAAAAGTCTAGGCTCAGAAGGGTTAAATGTTTAAAGGGGCTGGATGCAATGAAGGTTAGGGTTACCCCAGATAATGGGGTATAGGCATCTAAATCACTTAGGCACCTTTAAATATTCTCACCCTACGATTATAGTGTTTGGAATAAATATCTGTTCTTTTTTCCCCCATAAGAGACCTTCAGAGACACGGTCACACAAACTGAAGGCACAGCTGTTAGCGAAGAAGGAGCACCTTTGGTTATTGAGTGTACCTATGAGTCTACCCTATTCCCTTCTCTCCTCTGGTATATTCAACACCCCAGTAAAGCACCAACGTTTTGGCTGAGAGATAAAACATCAGGGGGTGGCCAAGATGAAGGGGAGAAGCAGGTTTTTTTGCTGACCGTGTCCAAGACAAGAAATCCTTCCATTCAAGAAAAGCTCCAGTGAAATGAATGACTCTGCAGTCTGTTACTGCACCGTCAGAGACACAGTGATTACAACCAGCAGGGGAGCTGAAAAAACATCCACTGAAGCACAAAGTCCAAAATTTCTGTCTTTGGCGGGAAAAAGTTTATATTTTCATAACTTGACTTCAGTATAGTATATAAGTACTGCACCTTCAGGGAAAACGGAGGAAAGAGCTGTCATCTAGTGGAGAGAGGAACAAAAAGAACCAATGGCTGGAAGATAAGCCCAGACCAGGGCCGGTGCAAGTATGTTTCACGCCCTAGGTGAAACTTCCACCTTGCGCTGCCCCCGCCCGGAGGGCCCCCCCCATGGCAGCTACCCCCCTCTGCCCTGAGGCGCCCCCTTGCGGCAGCTCCCCACCCTCCGCCCTGAGGCACCCCCCCTGCCCCAGCTCACCCCTGCTCCGCGCACAAGCACCCTGAGCACACTGTCGTTGCTTCACTTCTCCCGCCTCCTAGGCTTGCGGCGTCTAAGCTGATTGGCACCGCAAGCCTGGGAGGCGGGAGAAGTGAAGCAGCCACGGCGTGCTCGGGGAGGAGGCGGGGCAGGGGTGAGCTGGGGCGGGGAGTTCCCCTGTGTGCCGCCCCCCCCCTACTTGCTGCAGGCGGCCCTCCCCGCGCTCCCCTGACCCAGCTCCCTCTACCTAAATGCCGTCGGCAACCAGGGCAGCCGAAGATCCTGCCGCCACGGTCGCTGCTGAAAAAAATGGTGCCCCCCAAATCCCAGCGCCCTAGGCAACCGCCTAGGTCGCCTAAATGGTTGCACCGGCCCTGGCCCAGACAAATTCAAATGAGAAATAAGACATACAGTTAAAAAAAAGCAGGGTGGGGGGTCCGCCAAAGGAAGTGATGGCTTCTCCATGACTTGAAGTCTTAAAAATCAAGACTCTGCATTTCTGGAATCTATGCTTTTGTCGAACACAAGTTACTGGGCACAATGCAGGAGTAACTTGGTGAAATTCTTCTAGGTTGCATTACACAGGAGGCCAGACTAGATAATCTACTCATCCCTTCAGGGTTTTAAAATAAGGCTACATTTTAGTCATGGGTATTTTTAGTAAAAGTCATGGACAGGCCCGTGACCTCTCCATGTCTTCTACTAAAAATATCTACTGTGACTAAAACTTGGGTGGGGAGGGGGCAGGATTGCACTGGGGGGTGTCTGGGGGCACCGCGGGTACTGGGGGAGGGTGTCAAGGTGACCCGGGACCCACTCTGGTGCTGAAGGAGAGGGGGCCCAGGCCGTGGGTGCTGGGGGAGGGTGGGTTGGCGGGGCTCCCTACCCGGCTCCGCATCCTGCAGCTTTGGATGGCCAGATGTCCCAATATAATCGGGACTGTCCCAATATTTAGGCATTTGTCCCAACCGCAATTTGTCCCGATATTTCGCACTTTTTTTTTTCTCCGCCGGTGTCCCGATATTTTCTTCCTCTCATCTGGTCACTCTACTGCAGCTCCTAGGCGGCGGAGGCACTGGCAGGAGCCAGGGCAGGGGCTTCTCCGCTGTTCCTGCCACAAGCGCCAGCTGCCGCAGCTCCCGTTGGCCGGGAACCACAGCCAATGGGAGCTGTGGGGGTGGAGCCTGCAGGCACCAGCAGCACGGAGCCCCCGCTCCTACACTGCCTAGGAGCTGCAGCAGGGGGGCCCCCATCCCAGGTAAGCATCCCCCCAAACCCCTGCCCCTAGCCCCCTCCTACACACCCAAACTGCTGCTGCTGGCCCAGGGGCTGCCTGGCTCTGTCAGCCCCTGGGCCAGGACCAGCTGCTGCAGAAGTCATGGAGGTCATGGAAAGTCACGGAATCCGTGACTGACTTGCAGCCTTATTTAAAGCTATGACTCTACGAATCTATGTACATAAGACCATAAGAATGGTCATGCTCAGTCAGACCAATGATCCATCTCACCCCATGCCAGATGCTTCCGAGGGAATGAACAGAACAGGGCAGTTATCGAGTGCTCCATCCCGTCATCCAGCCCCAGCTTCCCACAATTAGAGATTTAAGGAGCATAGGGTTGGATCCCTGACCATCCTGGTAAATAGGCATTAAAGGAGCTATCATAGAATCATAGAAAATTAAGGTTAGAAGAGACCTCAGGAGGCCATCTAGTCCAACCCCCTGCTCAATCCTCCATGAACTTATCGAATTCTTTTTTTAACTTAGTTATACTTTTGGCTTTCATGACATGCCCTGGCAATGAGTTGCACAGACTGACTGTGCATTGTATGAAGTACTTCCTTATGTTTGTTTTAAACCTGCTGCTTATTAATGTCATTGGGTGACCCCTAGAGCTTGTGTTATGTGAAGGGCTTAATAACAATTCCTTACTCACTTTCTTCACACCGCTCATGATTTCATAGACCTCCATCATATGCAACAGGACAAAACCTCAGTCAGTGTAAATCTGTGGGGATCCATTGGTCTCAAAGAAGCTATAGGTCTCTGCACCATTTGAGGAGATGGTACATTGAATACGAACCCTTGTATTGCATATTTGTGATGATTTCTCCCATGTCTGCCTTAATGCAGGCTTTCCTCTGGTTTTTAAAATGATGTTTAAGGTCATAATCCCCACCCGCAAATGTTAAATAAAATTAGGGAATGGGACCAGCTGGTTTAAATGCACATGCCTGCATGGTAGAGTCAACGGATCTGCAACACTCCACACTAGCTGAGGATTTAGCCCATAAACGTGGCAGTTCTGGAGGGGACCTGTAGTCCATTTGTGACATTAAACATAATTTAAAAACCAGAGGAAAGCCTGCATTAAAGCAGGCAGAGGGAAGAAATAATCAGAAATATGCAGTACAAGTGGAAGAGGAGACAGCCTGGGTACAGATCAACAAAGGGAGGAATACACCGGAAAGAATGAAAGGATATTGGGCAACACAAAAGAATTTGGTCTCAGCACAACAGCTGCCTAACTCGGCTCAGCATCACGTCAGGCAGGTTTTACAGCTGGCTACCATGGCTGGAGTGTTATAAAAGAAACCGTGTTAGCGGCTGAGGAAGTTCCCCCACAGATGGACCACAAGAGGGTTCTGTTTTACCAGCCACTCACCCAAATGCAGAGCGGTCATTTCACAGCCTGCTGCTTCATGTGGTCCGATTCCCCCCGCAATTTCTCCCCCTCCCCTTCCTCTCAGACACCGTGCAGGAGCCAGGGAGCCTAGCTGAAGGGCAGTAGCAGGCTGCTGTGTGGTTAGCACCGTAGGCACTCAGCGGAGGAGAGCTGCGCCACAAAGAAAGTGGGTGGATCTATATTTTTAAGACATCTTTCCCCACTCCTCTTCACAGCTGGGGAAGGCAAGGGAGAAGCTTCCCTCTGCATGTTGGGGACAAGGTTCTAGCCCACCTGATCCCTGGAAGATGTTCCTCACCTGGGTTTCAGTTGTTGCAATATTTTACACACTCGGTGAGCAGGATTTCAGGTCTATTGGGCCAGATCCTCAGCTGGTGTGAATTGTCACAACTCCATGGAAGGCAGTGGAGTTACAAGTCCCATGAGATGCAGAGTTAGCCCTAATTTCTAATTTACAGGTTTAGACGTTTGGAAGGTAGATAAACATCCCAGGTTCAAGCCAAGAGCCGTCTGTATGCATGTGATATTTTATGTTTGCCAGAAAAGCTAATGGAGAGCCAGTGACCCAACCTGATGACAGAGTGACTGTATCCAAAGGGGAACCAGTGCTTCTGAAATGCATCTATGACCCTACCCAGTCTCCAACACTCTGGTGGTACGAGCACTACGCAGTGCAATCTGCAAGGATGGGCCGTATATTGTCCAAGGTAAATGAACACACATAAACGTGGCAGATTCAATCATATTCCTACATAAAAATGGTTAGCCTTGTCTAAAGAGAAAAATACTTAATACATTTCAAACAGTAATTATCCCATATTAAACTGCTGTCCAAGAGGGGCTTAAAACAGGTCTTTGAATAAAAAAGTTGTCCAAAAATTGTCACACAGTGCTTGTGTCCGTGCCACGGAGTCCCCGGGCGATGCTCTGGAACTGCTCCCCACAAAGCCAGTCAGGACTTTGGGGAGCCTCCTCTCCCTTGGAGCAGACTGTCTTCAGGGCAAGAAGCTCCCACGGCTTCACCTCCTGGGTCTCTCCTTGGAGCATTCAGCATCCTCTGCCCCTCCGTGCGCTTCCCACAGCGAGTCCGTCCAGACAGGGTCCTGAGGAAGCCACAGAGTCCTGCACCCCCCACTGCGCAGTCAGACGTGACTCTCAGCCAGCCAGTAAAACAGAGGTTTATTCGATGACAGGAACACGCTCTAAAACAGAGCTTGTAGGTACAGAGAACCGGACCCCCACTTCTGCCCTCCCTCCTCGTCCCCAGCCAGCTACCAAACTGAAACCCCCTCCAGCCCCTCCTTCTCTGCTGAGTTCCTACCCGAGCCAGGAGGTCACCTGACCTTTTTGTTCTCCTATACCTTTAGCATCCCCTTGCAGGGGGGAAGGGCCTGGCCATTAGATGCCAGGCGACAGAGGGTCGGTCAGAAACTGAGGCACCCACACAGTATTCAGAGGAAACATTAAAACCAGTCCCACTTCGTCACATCTCTCTCGCCTTCGAGACCGAACTGAGCAAGGTCACTTTAGTCAGTGACCTGGGGAAGTTCGAACCCACCAAGGTTCCCATGGATGACCCAGCATCTCTCCTATTCCTTGGAGGGAGTTACACCAGGACAGTCCAGTTTCAGGCCCTGTGTCTGAGGTGTCGGTGAACACCGCAAAGGTCTGGGTTTACCAGATTTACCAGGCCCTGGATTAGAGCCTCCTTCAGTATACAGAGAACCCTCTGGCACTGCTCAGTCCAGACCACCTTGTCTGGCTAACCCCTCTCACGCAAGGGCAGCTCTAGGGATTTTGCCGCCCCAAGCACGCCTGCGGGAGGTCCACCGAAGCCGCGGGACCAGCGGATCCTCCACAGGCAAGCCGCCAAAGGCAGCCTGCCTGCCGCCCTTGCGGCGCCGGCAGAGCGCCCCCCACGGCTTGCCGCCCCAAGCATGCATTTGGCGTGCTGGGGCCTGCTCTCATGTAGCTCAGGGATGGGGGAAGCTCCGGTAGTACCCCGCCATCCTGATAAAGGCCTGGACTTGTTTCTTGGTCTGGGCCAATCTCTGATCATCTCCACCTTGCACTTTTCGGCTTTTACCATCAGTCCTGCCTCCTGGAGGCAGCCCAGCACCCTTTTCACCTGGGACACCTGTTCCTCCCAGGTCTGGCTAAAGACACACATGTCATTGATGTACGCCAGGGCCACGTTCTCCATCCCCCTCAGCTTGTCTAGAATCTCCCCAGGCCTGGGCATGGGGTAGACATCGGACACCATGATGGCTTTAAGCTTCCAATGGTCCCCGCTAAACCAGATAATCCTGTCTTCCTTGGGGACCAGCCCCACAGGTGAGGCCCATGGGCTGTTGAATGGCTGGATCACATCTAAAGCCAGCAGGTCCTTGACTTCTCTCTCCAGGTTC
Organism: Mauremys mutica; assembly: GCF_020497125.1. Lineage (NCBI taxonomy): Eukaryota > Metazoa > Chordata > Testudines > Geoemydidae > Mauremys > Mauremys mutica. The sequence goes on from NC_059087.1 coordinate 30,379,805, forward strand.
TGGGCTGCTTTCCCAGTGACTCTGAACGGGGAACACCTGATGGCGAGATGGATCTCTTCCCTGAGGTGGAAGCCAACCAGGGGGTCTTCCCCCTTCTCCTCCCAATCATCCCCTTCCAGGTCCAGGGGTCCCCTCACTCTCCTCCCATCCAGCAGCTCGAAAGGGAAGAACCCTGTGGATTCCTGGGGCATCACCAGCTACCTCCCGATTCCCCCCAGTTCTACTTCCCCTTGGGGAGCCCATTCCCGGTACAGGAATCCCTTCTCCCACAGGACTCTGTCCCTGCAGCCTTCCCAAAGGGGGTTTGCAGTGCGGTGGCCAGCAAGTTCCCTCAGCTTCTCCAAGGAGGGATCCCTCTGCAGCTCGGTGTGGAATTCAGCTGCTGGGGCAGGGAGTGGGACCTACTCCCTCTCGCTGGCTGGGCCTGGGGTCACAGCCCCCCTGAGCCCTGTCCCTGGTAGCTCCCTCCCTGCTGTGTAATCACTTCCCAGCAGCACGTCTGGACCAGGCAAACCTGGTTGGCAGCCGACCTGCCCTGCCTGGGTGTCCCCCCACTCAGCTGGGGTCTCAGCTCCCCCCGTGCTCAGCGCTGCCCTGGCTGTCCCAGTGGGGGCAGGCAGGGAGCTCTCTGCTCTGGTCACAGCATCAGAGCCAGCGTGAGCCCCCTCTCCGGTGTGCAGGGGGGTGGGGAGCATCTCTCCCTCCAACTCAGCCCCAGGGGGCTGGTTACAGACAGGCAGGCAGTGGTGAGCTGGAGCCAGTTCCCACAGGTTCCCAAGAACCGGTTGCTAAAATTAGACCTCCATGGAGAACCGGTTGTTAAAGGGCCAGGGGGTGGGCAAGGAACTCCAGTCCGTGGACCGGACCATCCTGTTGCTCCTAGGAGTCCCAGCTGGGGAGGCTGAGGCTCCCCCGGCCCTTCCCCTGCTTCCCCCCAGCTGCAGCATGGCCAGCCGCTGGCACCAGCTGGGCAGCTCAGCTGAGCTTGGGAGTCGTCCTGCTGCTGCTTTTTGAGCGGCCGGGCAAGGTGTGTCTGTGGGGGTGGGGGGTGTCCTGCTGCAAGCTGCAGGGCTGGCTGGAGGGGAGGGGGCAAGTGGGGCAATTGGCCCGGGCCCTGCAGGGGCCCCTGGCCCCACAAGGATGTCTCCCCCGGGCCCTCCTCTGTTTCCCCCCACCCCGAAGAGCTACAGCATGGCCAGCAGCTGGGCAGCTCAGCTGAGCTCCTGAGTCATCCTGCTGCTTTGAGCTGCCGGCAAGGGAAGGGGGGAGGGGGCTGCAAGCTCTAGGGTTGCCAGGGGGGCAAGTGGGGCAATGTGCCCCAGGCCCTGCAGGGGCCCCCGGCCCCACGGGTATGTCTCCCCCCGCCCTGGCCCCTCCCCCACTCCCACCCCCTTAAATCAGAACTTTTTATAGGGAACCGGTTGTTAAGATTTTGGCAGCTCATCACTGCAGGCAGGTATCCTGAGCCCAGCAGCCCCTCCCCCCTGCCAGCCAGCTCATTTGTATTTTCACTGACCATTTCCATCCTAGCCAATTGGTTCCCTGGATTTGAATTCAAACCCTCAGCCCTTACAGGAGCAGGGCCTGGATCCTGTCCCAAAGAGACATAGTCACCCCCGAACAGGACCTCACAGCCAATATCCTGGAAAACCCCAATGACCAGCCAGCCCGATCCCTCCTGGGTCTGCAAAGGGATCCGGGCCATAGACAGGGCGAGGGGCTTCACCCCGGGGGGCTTCACCCAGGTCCCACAGCCCCTCAGCATCTGCACCTCCAGTTCTCTCTGTCCCAGGGTCTCGCCACCCCAGGCGTGTCTAGCCACTGACCACCACCTTCTGCTCCCACTGGGGGTCCGAGGAGCCTGAGCCCAGGATACTCCACGCAGACATATAGGCCAGAGCCAGGAGTGGGAGCCTGTCCACCACCCCACCCATCTGGCTGACAGCGTCTATGGCCTTGGGACCCAGAAAGGGAGCTAGATACCAGGGCTTTTCCGCAGGGTCCCCCTGATTCAAGTCACCAGCCTGCTCGAAGGAAGTACGGTGGGCATCCACATCCCCCCACCCCTTGACCAGGGGCAGCAATTTAGTGTTGAGGTTCCCTGTGGAACTGGCAGCCCAGGGTCTATCCCCACTCACCCCTGGGCAGCCCCCTATGCCTCTCCACTCCACCATTGCCAGTCCATGCTGCTGCTGCTGCTTCTCCTGCAGATTTTCCTCGGGCTCTTGCTCTCTCTCACGGTCCTCTCGCTCTCTCGGACTCTGCTCCCATCCCATCCGTCTCCAATCCCCTGATGGGGAACCTGATCGTGAAGACCCTCATCTGATTGGGGACCAGACTCTCGGGGATGCCTGGCTGCTGCTCCAGCTGCTCCCAGATCCTCTTGTAGCCCCATCTGGGTCAGGAATCTGCTCCTCAGAGCAGTCCTCCTCCTCCAACTGCATGATTAACTGGGCCTGGGTGAACTTCCCCATGCGTAACCCTCTCTGTGTGCACAGGATCACAATGTCCTTCTCAAGGAGATGGTGATAGGCCATCACTTCACTGTTCCCAAGTGGCTCTGGACTCACAGGCCTGTGTGCTCTTGGCTCCCCATGGTTTCCAGGGAGAACCCCTAGTGTGCCAGCCCTTCTCATGGTCACCACCTCTTTGCCAGGGTCGAGCTGCAGACTCCTCCGCCCCGGGACTGCTCCTGCAATCCCCAGGGGAACTCTGCTACTGCAAAAGTCCTTCTCTCTCCCAGGGTTGAGCGGCCAGCACCTCTGCCCCGAGACTGCTTGCCGCAGTCCTCAGGGGGACCCCGTTACTCCAACCGTCCTTCTCGCTGGTCACACACTCCCAGAGGTTAATCGCCCCCTGAAACCGTCCCTCTCTGAGCCTTCAGCACGCCTGGTCCTCATCATCCCTCCTTTGTTTTACTGCTCCCCAGTCACTTACTGCAAGAAGCGCCATTCACGGGGTGCAGTACATCCCACCTCTGCCACCAGTTGTCATGGAGTCCCCAGGTGATGCTTTGGAACTGCTCCCCACAAAGCCAGTCAGGACTTTGGGGAGCCTCCTCTCCCTTGGAGCAGACTGTCTTCAGGGCAAGAAGCTCTCACGGCTTCACCTCCTGAGTCTCTCCTTAGAGCATTCAGCATCCTCTGCCCCTCCATGTGCTTCCTACAGCGAGTCCGCCCAGGCGGGGTCCTGGGGAAGCCACAGAGTCCTGCACCCCTACTTTGCAGTCAGACGTGACTCTCAGCCAGCCAGTAACACAGAGGTTTATTCGATGACAGGAACACGGTCTAAACCAGAGCTTGTAGGTATCGCGATCCGGACCCCTCGGCCGGGTCCATTCTGGGGCCCAGTGAGGCAGACCCCCACGTCTGCCCTCACTCCTCGTCCCCAGCCAGCTCACAAACTGGAACCCCCTCCAGCCCCTCCTTCTCTGCTGAGTTCCTTTCCCAGGCCAGGAGGTCACCTGACCTCAGGGGTGAAAGTAACTTAAAGGACTTATCGGTACTGCTGGAGTCCTGAGGGGGCGGAGCCTCAACCAGAAGAGGTGGGGCATCAACCAGAAGAGGCGGGGCCTATCAAGATTTAAAGGCCCTGATGCACTGGCTGTGGCAGGGAGCCCCCGGAGCTCAGGGGCAAATTAAAGGGCCTGGGGCTCCAGCTGCTGCGGAGCTCCAGGCCCTTTAAATCCCCACAACCCCGAGCCTTGCCGGGCTGGGGCTGGGATTTAAAGGGCCTGGAGCTCCTGCCAGTGCGTGGTGCTCTGAGCCCTTTAAATCCATCCCCAGCCCGGCCACCAGAGCTGCGGGCGAGATTCAAAGGGCTCTGGGCTGCCCGCAGCCGTGGGAGCTCTGAGCCCTTTAAATCCCGCCCCCAGCCCGGCCGTGTTGTACTTAAAGTGCTGCACAGGATCTTTTCAGGAGGAATAAGGCAAAATGCCCCATTTATTAGTAATACATGTATTCATTAACATTTTATCATATGCATATGATATATAGATATATAGTACATTCACACACACACACACTCTGTCTTGTTACCACCAACTAGTTGCTCCCCTTAACTGCACTGGCCAGGTGAGTTAGCTGGGGGAGGGGTGGAGCCGGGCTTCTGCCGATCCGGATCGATGCTCCGATGTTTAACAAGACGAGACCCGGGGTCCTCTGCAAGACACCTCACATTAATAGCAGCTTCCCTCTCATGCAAATCTGTACCAGATTCAAAATCAGTGTCTGTGTCCGTTGGTCCTTTGTGCTGCTTGTCTCTGGGTTGTCACACTGCTGTTCAAAGAGGGTGTTTTCAAAAGAAGGTGCTGACTTCTAACCCCCAAGGCCGTCAATATGTCTGATAAAAGCAGCAAAGAGTCCTGTGGCACCTTATAGACTAACAGACGTATTGGAGCATGAGCTTTCGTGGGTGAATACCCACTTTGTCGGATGCAATATGTCTGATCTTCTTTAATGAGCCCACTTTTGACAGGTTTTATTGTCCTTGGGTTTGGCTTCCATCCCCTCTCCAAGGGTTGCAGCTGTCTGGACGTGCTGCCTTCCTCATTTACACCTCGTTCATTCAATAGGGCAATTGATTAAGGGAGTGGGGGGAAGATCTTATTCTACTCCTAGCAAAAAGACATTTTTCTTCTACTTTGGGCTTGGCTACACTTACAAGTTGCAGCGCTGGGAGTTACAGCGCTGGTCATGCAGCTGTGTAGGGCCAGCGCTGGAGTGTGGCCACACTGACAGCTACCAGCGCTGCAGTGTGGCCACACTTGCAGCACTTTCCAGCGCTGTATTGAGAGGTGCATTGTGGGCAGCTATCCCACAGAGCACCTCGTCCCGTTTTGGCGCCGTTTTGGCGCTGAGTATTGTGGGAAGGGGAAGGAAGTGTGTGGGTCATTCCGCTTCCTGTTCCAACGCCCCGTGGTGCATCGCTTCACATCCCAGCATTCTGTCTTTCCGGCAACGTTTGGCGCCATTGTGAGTGTCTTTCTGTTTTACTCTGTGTGTGAATCGCGATTTCTGTGGGAAATGGAGCCCGAGCTGCTGAGGACTGTGCTGATGAGTGTCGCCAGCACAACACGTTTGGCAGTCGAGCTATTCCTTCAGCTCCAAAGTGACAGCGAGGAGTCTGACGATGATATCGATTCTCCTGCCGCGTGTGACACCAAAGTGCTTGTGGCATTCACAGAAATGCTCAGCACCGTTGAACGCCGCTTTTGGGCTCGGGAAACAAGCACTGAGTAGTGGGATCACATCGTCATGGAAGTCTGGGATGACGAGCAGTGGCTGCAGAACTTTCGTATGAGAAAAGCCACTTTCATGGGACTGTGTGCTGAGCTCGCCCCCACTCTGCGGCGCAAGGACACAAGATTGAGAGCTGCCCTGACGGTGGAAAAGCGGGTGGCTATTGCAATCTGGAAGCTGGCAAATCCAGACAGCTACCGGTCGGTCGGGAACCAGTTAGGAGTGGGAAAGTCGACCGTTGGAATCGTTTTGATGCAAGTTTGCAAGGCAATTAATCGCATCCTGCTAAGAAAGACCGTGACTCTGGGGAGCGTGCAGGACATGGTGGATGGCTTTGCACAAATGGGTTTCCCTAACTGTGGAGGGGCAATAGATGGGACGCATATTCCTATTCTGGCCCCCCCCACCTGGCATCAGAGTACGTTAATCGAAAGGGGTATTTCTCTATGGTTCTCCAGGCGCTTGTGGATCACCGCGGGCGTTTCATTGACATTTACACAGGCTGGCCTGGAAAGGTGCATGATGCAGTGGCCTGTTCAGTGAAGATGCAGGCAGGGACTTTTTTCCCAGACAGGAAGATCACAGTAGGGGACGTCGAAATGCCCATTGTGATCCTTGGAGACCCCGCTTACCCGTTACTGCCTTGGCTCATGAAACCCTATACAGGGAAGCTTGACAGGAGCAAGGACCGGTTCAACTACAGGCTGAGCCGGTGCCGAATGACTGTGGAGTGTGCTTTTGGCCGTTTAAAGGCACGCTGGCGTTGCTTGTATGGGAAGCTAGACTTGGGGGAAAGCAGCATCCCCGCGGTTATATCCGCTTGCTGTACCCTCCATAATATTTGTGAAGGGAAGGGTGAAACATTCAGTGAGGCATGGACCACCGAGGTTCAAGTCCTGGAGGCTGAATATGCACAGCCAGAGAGCAGGGCTAATAGAGAGGCCCAGCACAGGGCTTCAAGGATTAGGGATGCCTTGAGGGAAGAATTTGAGGCTGAAAGCCAACAGTAATGTTTGCTGACTTGCATGGGAGTGAATTGCACTGTTTTCACTGTTATTCTATTATCCCTAAAATGATTTGCAGTGCCTCTTTCTTTACTGGGCTAAGGTATCTTTCACTATCTGCTATAATAAAGACTGTTTTCAAAGCCAAGAATTGTTTTATTGTAAAGAAAAAAAATTCCTTGACAGACAGACAGACACACAACATTTCATGAACACAAGAGGGAAGGGGTGTGGGTTGGTGAACTGTACAGTCACAAGTTTGCATATGTCCTGTCTGGAGTGCTGTTTAACGATTCCTGCACTTCAGGGTGCATATACTGCATGGTTATGGGGGTTGAGTGCAGAGGGTAAGGGTGGTAGGTATCAGGGCTGGTTGGTGAACGTACAGGTGTTGGAGGCAGCTGGTGGTGGTAAGAAACTGAATGCTGGGGAAAGGCGGTTTGAGCTGACATTGGGGCACAAGGAAAAAAGCTTTGGGACGGGGGGGGGGCTGTGGGGCAGCACGGGACTGCTCTGCCTGCATGGCTACGATAGCCTTGAGAGAGTCCGCTTGGCTCGACAGGATCTCTAGCAGCTGGTTTGTGCTTTTCTTCTTTGCCACAGCGTTTCTACGCCAATGTCTCTGGCGGATCATGCTTTCCTTCTCTCGCCACTCCTTCAATTCCTTTCTCTCTGCAGCAGAGTGATGAAGAACAGTCTTCAGCATGTCCTCTTTGCTCTTTCGGGGATTTCTTCTCAAATTTTGTAGCCTCTGTGCTGTGGAACATCTGCCCACTCCAGGAGTCAAGGTCACTGTAGAAACCCAGAAATGAAACATTTAACAGGGGCAGCATTGTATCCACTATCTCCAGACATGAATTGTTACACTGAGGGAGTTCGCACTTTAACATTCTTTTCCCACACGCATAACACAACAGAAGCCACGAAATGGTGAGTGAGGGGTGCTTATAGAAGGAGAAGTGGGGCTTGATTGATAGAGGGGGGCTGGTTGCTTCGGGTAATCTGGAGTGATAGAGGGGTTGAGTGAAGATGCAGCTGCAGGGGTGATCTTCACTATCTACCTATCTCTTCACTAAAGAGTCTCCCAACATTTTTCACAGGAGTTAATCCTGCAAGATATCTCCCTGCTGCGAGTCACTAGGGGACAGCGGGAGGCTCTTTTACAGCAATGTGGATTCCGCCCGGGACCCTACGCGGCTTGCCTGTGTTCAGAAATGATCCCCCCCCACTCGCGGAACAGTGGCGCGGACGCGTCAGCGTGACTGGGACAAGAAACACAGTGGCTCTCCCTATAAACCTGTGCAGGCATATTGCCCACGCTCTGGCTGAAACTTTTGCTGAGATAACTGAAGCAGATTACCGCGACGTGATAGACCACATCAACGGGCTATTCCACATCTAGAGGCTGGCATGCATGCAGCCATAACCCCCCTTCCTCTCCAGAAACATTTCCACCCAGAAAATAAAAGCCGCTTACCGTTAACCCGCTCCTCTGCTTGTCCTTCTGCAACTGCTGGCTGCTGCGATTGGGTACTTTCCTCCTGGCTTGAGAAGAGCTCCTGGCTGCATGCCCACTCTGGGGTGTCTTCCCCCATCCCAGTAGCTTCACTCGTGGTTTCCTCCCCCCCCCCCCCCCGGCCTCCGCCGCCGCCGCCGCCTCCTGTCCCCCAGCCTGCTCAGAAGTGTCCATCGTTATCCTGGGATTGGCAGTGGGGTCACCCCCAAGTATCTCGTCCATCTCCCTGTAAAAACGGCAGGTCGTGGGGGCAGCTCCGGATCGGCGATTCCCCTCGCGGGCTTTGTAATAGGCACTCCGCAGCTCCTTAACTTTCACCCTGCATTGCAGTGCGTCCCGATCATGGCCCCTATCCAGCATGGACCTTGATATCTGCTCAAAGATATCGTAATTCCTACGGCCGGAGCGCAGCTGTGCCTGCACTGATTCCTCCCCCCAAACACTGATGAGGTCCATCAGCTCGCCATTGCTTCATGCTGGGGCTCGTTTGCCACGTGGAGGCATGGTCACCTGGAAAGATTAACTGATTGCACTCCACACCTGGCTGCAGCAAACAGGAAGGAGATTTTTAAAATTCCCGGGGCATTTAAAGGGCTGGTCACCTGAGGCAAGAGCAGTAGAGTGCAAACTGATGAGCAGAGTGGCTGAACAGGAATTCTGGGATAACTCCTTATTCCCTGGAGGACACTTAAAGCGCTGGTGAGTGTCCACACCTGCTGAGCAGCGCTGGATCACCAGCGCTGCACTCCTTATACCCCTGCCGGGATGGGTTTTCAGCCAGCGCTGCAACCAGGGAGTTGCAGCGCTGGTTGTGCCCTGCAAGTGTGGACGGGGTGTAATTGCAGCGCTGGAAAGCCTCCACCAGCGCTGCAACTTGTAAGTGTAGCCAAGCCCTTTAACTGTCCTTAGGGGCTATCACATTATACCAGGGCTTAACACAAAGTTTTCTATAAGTTTTTCTACATAGGGATCTGATACAAAGTTCCTATATCTAAGGACTTGATACAAAGTGAAAATAGCTTAATACAGGGTTATACAAAATAACTTAATACAGAGATTTATCTACAGCCGCTGGAGCCGCAGGCGGGATTCAAAGGGCTCAGGGCTGCCCGCAGCTGGGGGAGCCCAGAGCCCTTTAAATCCCCGCCGTGGAAGCCGGTGCGGTCCGGCACGGTGTACTGGCTCTTGTACCAGACCGGACTGGTTTACTTTCACCTCTGCCTGACCTCTGTTCTCCCACACCTTTAGCATCCCCTTGCAGGGGGAAGGGCCTGGCCATTAGTTGCCAGGAGACAGAGGGTCGGCCAGAAACTGAGGCCCCCACACAGCATTCAGAGGAAACATTAAGAACAGTCCCACTTTGTCACAGCTCTCATGTGCTTTCCACTTCACCACCACCGAGATGGACTCTGTCCCCACCCCCCAACACACACTTCTTTTCCCTTGGTGCCAAACACACCGCAAGAAGGAAAAAACAAAGTTCATCACAATCTGCCGTGATGGCTAGACTCTCCTTCTCACACCCCTGCTCCACTCCAGCCCCACCCCCACCCCACCACTTTCTCTGAGCAACAAGCGCCCTGCACTCACCAGGCGGCGGGAAGTGGAGCGACCCGGCACCAGCCCACCGGTGAGTGCTGAGGGTTTCCCCCCTGCCCCCCAAGCCTGGGGAGGAGATGGGGCAGGGGGGAAGGGGCATGGGATGGGGAAGAGAAGGGAATAGGGGAAGTGCGGGCAGGGGGGATGTGGGGGCAGGGGGAAAGGGGGTGAAATGGGGAGGAGATGGGGCAGGGGGGAAGGGGCATGGGATGGGGAAGAGGAGGGGATAGGGGAAGTGGGGGCAAGGGGGTGAGATGGGGAGGAGATGGGGCCGGGGGGAAGGGGCATGGGATGAGGAAGAGAAGGGGACAGGGGAAGCGGGGGCCCAGCATGCAGATCCCCTTGGCAGCAGCTGGGACTCCCCAGTTAAGCAGGCCCATCAAACCCTCACCCTGACAAATCCCACCTCCCCTGCATCTGTACCACCCCCATGAGCCTCCCCCCAGACATCCTCCCCACTGAGCCCCAACCACCTGCACCTGGACCCCCACCCAAATGAACCCCACCTCCCCTGCACCCAGACACCCCACACACACACACTTTCACTTGGTCCCCCCTGCAGACTCCCATTGCCCCTGCACCTGGAACCTCCCTGTGCATCCAGATCCCCCACTGAGCTGCCTGCACCCAGACTGCCCCCCACAGAACCCTCTTACCCCCCTCTGGATCCCCCCACACTAAGTCCCTCTGCATGTGGATCCTGCTGCCGGGCTGAGCCTCCCTGCCCACATCTGGGGTGCCTGGCACAAAAGGGGCAGGGCCCCAGGGTGTTTCTGTGCCAGGCCTGGCCCTTGTGCCGTGTCAGGGTCAGGTTCAGCCTCACTGCCAAGTCCCTGTCCCGGGGGGTGGGGGAGGCTGCAGGGTGACCTCCCACCTCCATGCAGGCACTGGCCTGTGCTCCCCCCTGCCGTGGTGGAGCTTCCACATTTATTAATTTTAAAATATTCTGCACAGAATTTGTTGCAGACCCTTCCCTCAGGAGTATGGGGCGCTGTACAGCTGTGATGGTGGGACGGTGAAGGGGATCTGTGGGTGGGGGAGCTGGGCAGGGGTATGGTGTGCAGGGTGCTGTGCAGTTGTGGTGGGAGGTCAGCGGGAGGGGTCTCTGGGCAGGGGGTGCTGGGCATAGGGATCCGTGGGGGAAGTCTCTGGGCAAGGGGGCGCTGGCATAAGGGCAGGGCACGGGGGCAGTGTGGAAGGGGCACGCTGGCAGCACAGGGCTGGGCGGGCCAGTGTGCATCTAGCAGTTGTTGGTTTGTAAACAGTGCCCTTGTGCTGGGCTGAGTGGGGCCACTCCCACTGCGCTGCGCCTCATTGCCCCCAACCGGCCCCTCGCTCTGTGGACCACCCCCCATCACAGGCCCTATTTCCCCAATGGGGGCCCACAAATATGTTTGGTGCCAGGCCCACAAAAAGTTAATCTGGCCCTGGTGAGGCCACATCTGGAGTATTGCATCCAGTTTGCCCCCCCTCCCCCCTCCCCTCTACAGAAGGGATGTGGACAAATTGGAGAACATCCAGCAGAGGGCAATGAAAATGATTAGGGGGCTGGAGCACATGACTTATGAGGAGAGGCTGAGGGAACTGGGGTTATTTAGTCTGCAGAAGAGAAGCGTGAGGGGGGATTTGATAGCAGCCTTCAAATACCCGAACGGGGGATTTCAGAGGGGGTGAAGCTTGGCTGGTCTCAGTGGTGGCAGATGACAGAACAAGGAGTCTCAAGTTGCAGTGGGGGAGGTTTAGGCAGGGGCGGCTCTAGGAATTTGGCCGCCCCAAGCACGCTGGTCCTGCGGCTCCGGGGGACCTCTTGCAGACGTGCCTGCGGAGGGTCCGCTGGTCCCGTGGCTCTGGTGGACCTCCCGCAGGCATGACTGCGGAAGGTCCGCCGGAGCCGCCTGCCACCCTGCCGGCAAAATGCTGCCCCAAGCGCGCGCTTGGCACGTTGGGGTCTGGAGCCGGCCTGGGTTGGATATTAGGAAACACTATTTCACCAGGAGGAATGGGTTACCTAGGGAGGTAGGTGGAATCTCCTGCCTTAGAGGTTTTTAAGGTCAGGCTTGACAAAGCCCTGGCTGGGATGATTTAGTTGGGGTTGGTCCTGCTTTGAGCAGGGGGTTGGATAGATACCTTCTGAGGTCCCTTTCCACCCTGAGATTCCATGATCCTCTCCCCCAGTGACCAGTGAGGAGACATTCCTCATCTCCCACTATGCCTTTCCCAGTTTTCTCCTCTGGGCCCCCCCTTTAAGGCACATTTCTCTGTGCTCCCTAGGAAGGGGAGAGGAGCCACCAGCAGGGTTGGCGCTTCCACTAGGCGACCCTAGGCAGTCGCCTTGGGCGCCAGGATTTGGGGGGCGGCATTTTGTGCACTCCCCATGGGGCGCGCGGGAGCTTCCGGTTCTGCTCCCGTCACGCCGCCGAAGGAGGACCTTCTGCTGACGTGCCGCGGAAAATGGAGGCGGGCAATTGAGCAGCTCAATGACTGCCGCTGTCGCCTGCAGCATTTTGGCGGAGGGTCCTTCTTCGGCGGCACGATGGGAGTGGAACCGGAAGCTCCCGCGCACCCCTGAGGAGTGCACAAAATGCCACCCCCCGAATTCTGCCTAGGGCGCCAGAAACCCTGGTGCTGCTCCTGGCCACCAGTGAGGAGAACCTGAGTCTGCTATCCAGGCCCCTGTGAGATTTGAACCTGTGATGCTGGCACTCTACTTCAGGGGGTTAGGGTAAGGTCACAGAGCCAGACTCCATCTCCCCTTGGCCGAGGGAGGAGATAGTTAATGCTGAGGAGAGACAAGCCACTAGCGAGGAGACTGGGAGTCTGAGGCTGCTACCTAGGACCCCGCAAGATGTGAACCAGCCACCCCTGCATTCTGAGATCACTCCTCTTACCCCCCCGAGATACAGAGCCAGGCCCTGAGTGTGATGGGATCCCTGGGGTGCAGCCTGGGACTGTAGGATCGTTGTGCCCCCTTAACTTTCCAGCCTGAGCGCTCTCACAATGCGTTGTTAGTGACAAGCAGCAAACCTGTGATCACTCAGCACAACAGCACGTGTTGCCCCACACCCAGCTATGTTGTATGAATGCTCCTGGAGCCACTCCTGAACCACACAGTGACAGGCACTGGCCGAATCCCCCCAGCTCCCAGCCTCAGGGATACACTGTCTTCAAGTTTATTAATTGGTTCACCACTTCCTCAATGGAAAGTGGACATACACCGGCCTTTGTAAACCAGAGCAGATTTACCAAACACTTCAGGGAAACTCACTGGTAAAGATAAACAGTAAAACAAGTTTATATCTTTCATAGTCAATAATCACTTAAAATCTAAGTAATAGGCAAAAAGTCAGAGTGGTTACCAAAATAAAATAAAATATAAGCACACAGTCTAAATTCTCAACCCCATTAGACGGGGCAACATCTAGATTAAGCAGTTTTTCCTCACCCCATTGGATATTGCAGTTCATAGTACACAGGTTTCACCCTTGAAACCTGGGCCAGTCACCTCTGTTGGAGTCTTCAGTCCTCTCAGTGTCCTTGTTGCTTGCAGCATAGGTGGGGGGAGGAGAAAAAGAGACATATGGGGCCACTGTGCTCTGTTTTATACCCTTAGTCCCATGTACTTGGAGAACACAAGTGCAGGCATGTCTGGTGAGCATTGCTGGGTCCCCAGGCACGGTTGAGCAATTCCCCTGGTGTGGCCTTGTGCAAGTGAGTCATTGCATTGTAGCTCCCTTGATAGACAATGGTTCTTGATGGTTGTTTGACACCTGCCTGGGCATCGGTTACTTTCTTTCCTATAGTCTCTAGGAGATAATATCTGACCAATTCCCCAACTTACAGCATGTTTTAGTCACAACCATACAACACAATCTCATAACTTCATATGCACTAATGACATACATATTTAGTATGTCAAAGACTGTGATTGGCTAGCCAACTACAAAAACAGTTTCTCCTCCATTGGTTTTCATACCTCAGCTGCTAGAAGAGGGCCTCCTCCTCCCTGATTGAACTAATCTCGTTATCTCTAGCCTGCTTCTTGCTTGCATATATATACCTGCCCCTGGAAATTTCCACTACATGCATCTGACGAAGTGGGTATTCACCCACGAAAGCTCATACTCCAAAACGTCTGTTAGTCTATAAGGTGCCACAGGACTTTTTGCTGCTTATACATATTTAGATAGGTTATAATCTGCTGAAAGTCACTGTTCTTTCTCCTGATACCTCACGTGGCATACAATTATATATAAATGAGGAATATGGAGGTTAGAAGGTATAGAATGTCACACTGAGTCTCTTTGGAGAAGGAGGATGTAGGTTAATGCTGAGGAGAAACGAGCTACCTAGGAAGGGGAGACGAGCCACCAGTGAGGACATTTTGAGTCCAAGACCACCACTGAGACCTCTCTGAGCTGGAAATCGCTTCATTCTGAGAGCACTGCCCTAACCCCCTGAGCTACGGAGCCAGGCACCAGAAGCAAGGAGGTAGGTGGGGGGGGCAGTGGGGTGAGGTGGGGGTGGTAATGGGGAAGCTTGGGGTGTGCATGCAGGGCTGTGGCGACTCCCCCAGCCCCAGGGCTGCAGCACGACAGGGTGAGACGCCCCCCAGCCCCGGTGGGGCGAGGCGGCTGGAGGGCACACCTGCTGACTCCGTGGGCCACAGAAAAAAAAATTAGCAGGTGCTTAGCACCCACCAGCAATAGTCAGGGGCGGCTCCAGGCCCCAGCACACCAAGTGAGTGCTTGGGGTGGCATGCCGCAGGGGGCGCTATGCCGGCCGCCGGGAGGGCGGCCGGCTTCTCCGGTGAACCTCCTGCAGGTCCACTGGAGCCGCCTGCCGCCCTCCCGGCGGCCGGCATAGCGCCCCCTGTGACATGCTGCTGTGCTTGGGGCGGCGAAATGTCTAGAGCCTCATCCCTCCATTCCACCCAGCATCCTTTATTCAAAATACTCATTTGGCACTAAAGTTAAATAGGTGTTAACAAAATCAGACAAAACAGAGTTTTTCAAAATATGATTTAGAATCCCTTCCCCTCTCCATTTCTCAATTTTCCATCTCTTGACTTGTGAATGTTGGTATCATTTCACTAGTTCGGTTATCATAGGCTTTGTCTGGACTAGCATTTGTCCTATTGTAATTGATTGCCAATTGCTTATTAAGTGACTACAAATGCTAATCTAGACACAACGGGGTCTCCTAGCCATCACTTTCAGCCCCCAACTAAGACCTCTCCAGCACATCATCAAGGATCTACAACCTACCCTGAAGGATGATCCCTCATTCTCACAGGCCTTGGGAGACAGGCTAGTCCTCACTTACAGACAGCCCCCAAACCTGAAGCAAATACTCACCAGCAACTACACTCCACACAAAAAAACCCTCACTAACCCTGGAACTAATCCCTGTAACAAACTCTGTTGCCGTCTCTGTCCCCATATCTACTCTAGTGACACTATCATAGGACCCAACCACATCAGCCGCACCATCAGGGGCTCATTCACCTGCACATCTACCAATGTGATATATGCCATCGTGTGCCAGCAATGTCCCTCTGCCATGTACATTGGCCAAACCGAACAGTCTATGCAAAAGAATAAATGGACACAAATCAGACATCAAGAATTATGACACTCAAAAACCAGTTGGAGCACACTTCAACCTCCCTGGTCACTCAGTTACAGACCTCAAAATGGCAATTCTTCAACAACAAAACGTCAAAACCAGACTCCAACGAGAAATTGCAGAACTGTAATTAATTTGCAAACTGGACTGGGAGTGGATGGGTCATTACACATGTAAGCAGTCAGGATGAGCTCTACCCTGACATCTGGTGGTGAATTATGGTGAGTGTGGAAAAGAGTTTCAGGCACTGATCATGTTTGCATAGGCACACCCACCCCGCCTAGCATAGCCCACAGCAGCCTAAAATGGTGACTTTGACAGCTGTGGGATCCCCAATTTCTTTGTTATTGAGGCATTTTGAATCCTTTAGGAGTCCATCTAGAGGCTGCTGAGCTGAATTCACCTTGGGCCAATGGTGCACCAGCACTGGGGCTCCCCTACTACAAGCTGAAATCACTAAAAGACCTAAGCTTATTGAGCTGAGATCACTGAGTGCTGTGTTAACTAGTGGGGGAGCCTGAAGATCTATCGCTAAGCGGCTGGCAGAGCGGAGCAGTTTGCAGCGTGTTGGAGCAGCCCACAGAACAGTGAGTGGAGTGGAGTGGTTTGTGGGGACGGCTGAAGCGGCTCACGGGTCGGCTGGAGGAGCGGCACAGCTGGTGGAGTGGAGCCAGTCGTGGTGAAGGCTGCAGCAGAACTTCACGGAGAGGCGGGGCAGTTGCTCCCGGCCCACGTAAGGTGCCCCTTAACACCCTGTGTGCCCCCCCATTTCCACCCAGGCTGGGGGGGTAAAACTCTGCAGATAAACTTTTGAACTCTGGGGTGGCACTGACCAGAGACTGAGACTTTTGGGTTGTTGGACTTTGGGGTGATTGGACTTAAGACCCTAAGGGGGAAAGGACATTGCCAAATGTACTTGGAGGTGGGTTTTTTGCTTATGGTTTGTGTATAATCCTGTTTGTGGTGTTTCTTCAACATGATGCCGCATTGTTTCCCTCCTTTATTAAAAGGATTTTGCTACTCTCGGACTCCATGCTTGTGAGTGGGGAAGTATTGCCTCCTAGAGGCGTCCAGGGGGGTGGTATGTAATTGTCCCAGGTCACTGGGTGGGGGCTCGAGCCAGTTTTGCATTGTGTTATTGAAACGGCACCCCTGGATACTGAACCCGGACCTTGTTGCTGCCAACTCAGAGGGGCAGAATGGTTACACACAAACTAAAAACTATTCCCCCATGCAAATTTTCCCCCTACTGTTACTCACACCTTCTTTTACCTGGACATGGTGGCTCAGCCTCAGGCAAACCACAAAACGTGCCCCAGAACAAACATCTGTGGAGAGCCTCAGTTATCAATACAATTAGCGTTTACGATCAATTAGCTCAAATTATAACAGGACCACCAACTCTAGTCTAGACAAAGCCGAAGCATGAGTCCCCCAGGCTAGACAGAAGTGTTCTCCTACAGGTTGTCCTACAGACAACGTGCCAACCTGAAGCATTCTCTCACCAGTAACTGCACACCACAACATAGTAACTCTAACTCAGGAACAAATCCATGCAACAAACCTCGATGCCAACTCTGCCCACATATCTACACCAGCGACACCATCACAGGACCTAACCAGATCAGCCACACCATCACCGGTTCATTCACCTGCATGTCCACCAATGTAATATACGCCATCATATGCCAGCAATGCCCCTCTGCTATGTACATCGGCCAAACTGGACAGTCTCTACGGAAAAGGATAAATGGACACAAATCAGATATTAGGAATGGTAATATACAAAAACCTGTAGGAGAACACTTCAACCTCCCTGGCCACACAATAGCAGATCTTAAGGTAGCCATCCTGCTGCAAAAAAACTTCAGGACCAGACTCCAAAGAGAAACTGCTGAGCTTCAGTTCATCTGCAAATTTGACACCATCAGCTCAGGATTAAACAAAGACTGTGAATGGCTTGCCAGCTACAGAACCAGTTTCTCCTCCCTTGGTTTTCACACTTCAACTGCTAGAAGAGGGCTTCATCCTCCCTGATTGAACTAACCTCGTTATCTCTAGCCTGCTTCTTGTTTGCATATATATATATATATATATATATATATACATACACACACACCTGCCCCTGGAAATTTCCACTACATGCATCCAACAAAGTGGGTATTCACCCACGAAAGCTCATGCTCCAAAACGTCTGTTAGTCTATAAGGTGCCACAGGACTCTTTGCTGCTTTTACAGATCCAGACTAACACGGCTACCCCTCTGATACTAAAATAATCATGTAATATCAACATTTTATACTTATGACTTTTTTTATACATATACTTGGAGCTCAAACTATGGCTCTAGTCCTGATATTACTCTCTCAGGATCAATTGTGGATAATTTCCACCACCACTTCCCTTTTGGGGAAGCAATAATTAAAAAGCTATTCAGGGACTGGGGTAGAATTTATGGTGCAAATTTAGGTCATTTGATCAAGAGGTTCCCAATATATGATGATTTAGTTGGGGATTGGTCCTGCTTTGAGAAGAGGGTTGGACTAGATACCTCCTGAGGTCCCTTCCAACCCTGATATTCTATGATTCCCCCTGCATTATGAGCTGCTTTTAATGTTCAAAGTGCTCTAAAATCCACATGCATAATGAGATTATCTAAGATATTGGTATGCCACAACAGGGGCAATGGTGCAAGTTTGGAATAATTTGGTTCAGGAGTTCCTCGCATACTGTCCCCTCTCCCCCAATATGAAGAAAAATTTAATATTCCAGTTGCTCTAAAACTGACCTGCATAGTGAGATTACCTTGAACAGTGGTATTCCACAACTGAAACTGAGGTAGAGGGGAACTCCCATTGAGATGAATGGGTCTATTCACACCACCCAGAGCTATTGTGTTAGGGTTTGGCTACGCTTGCGAGTTACAGCAAAATAAAGCAGCCCCAGGCGCCCTAGCTCACTCCCTGTCCATACTGGGAAGGCACATAGACTGCTCTGACTCCACGGCTACACCACTGCTGGTGCTCCACCTCGGCCAGTGGAATAACGTTTGCTGCGCCTTGGCTACAACGCCCGGGCATCAGTGTGAACAAGATGTTGGGTTACTGCGCTCTGATTGGCCTCTGGAAACATCCCATAATCCCCTTAAGTCAAGTGGCCACTCTTGTCACTGTTTTGAATTCCTGTAGGAATGCGGAAATGCCCTTTCAACGCTCTGTTTCTGACAGCCGGCATACAAGCCGTTACTGTGGAATGCTGTTTTTGAAGGGGGGGGGGGGAAATGGGGGTCTGCTGCTGTCTGAACTTACAAGACAGCATGCTGACATGCTCTCAGCCCCCCAAAACCCACTCTCTTTCCCCCCACATACACACAACAAACCCCTGTCACACTCCACCCCACCCCATTTGCAGTCACTTGCATGCTGGAATAGCTACCCATAATGCACTGCTCCCAATGCTGCTGCAAGTGTCGCAAATGTGGCCACGCCAGTGCGCAAGCAGCTGTCAGTGTGGTCATGCTGCGCTCTCCGAAGGCGGGTTTAACTCACAGCGCTCTACATCTGCAAGTGTAGCCAGGCCCTTAGACTATTCATCTCTCTGGAGCATCTTAATTCATCTGCGCAGACCCCACTGAGGAGAATGGGCCATTCCACACATCAGCACTCCTGTACTGCAGAGGGCTGGGCAGAGCCCCTTCCTTTGCACTAGCTCCCTGAAGTAGATACGAAGTCTGGGGCTCCCTGCTGTTCCTCTTGCTGCCTCCCTCCAGCTGGTGGATGTGCTCCTCATGATCCATCAGTTACCATCCTCCTTTCTTCCCATGGCCCTTCCAGCCCTACGGGGGGCATGGTGGGGCCAGGAGGAGGGCAAAGCTGGTAGTTAAAGAGGCAGATCATTCCTCTCCCATAGGTGCCCTCCAATCATGCCCCCTCACTAACACCCTTCCTCAGGAAACAAGGGAAACTAACTGCCCAAAACCATGGTTAATGCTGGTCTTGTTTACACTACAGCGCCTTTGCCAGGATAGCTCTGCCAGCTAGACTCACCCCTGCTTAGTACCTCTTCAACTCACATGGTGTGTTTCAGATTCCTGCTGGCACGGCCAGTCTGATGAGCCTCCTCTGGCCTGTCAAACTGGGTTTATATCTGTTGGTGAATCACAGCACCTCATTAGGCTGCTTCCAGGCTGGTGAAGCACCTGTGGTTCATTAGTTTTATCAGTGTAACTCCACTGATTTCCTTGGAGTTGCTCCTGATTTAAGCTGCTACAAGTGAGGAGAGAATCAGGCATAGGCACCAACTCCGCAGGTGCTCTGGGGCTTCGGCACCCATGGAAAAACATAGGGGGGTGGTCATCTCCCACCAACCACAACTGTTCAGCTGTTCGGCACTTGGCATGGGGCCTGGGGTGAGAAGCCAAGCAGGGACAGGAAGAGGCAGAGTGAGGATGGGGCCTTGAAGGAGGGGGTGGAGTGTGGTGGGGCAAAGCACCCACCAGGAAAAATAAAAGTCAAAGCCTAGGCTGGTGGGGGTCCTTTCTCCCCCCTGCAGCCCTAGGGCAGCCTGCACCCCAAATTCCTCTTCCCTGGCCCCACCCCAGAGCAGGCACCCTCAGCTGGAGCCCCCACCCCAATCTTCTGCCCCAGCCCTGAGCCCCTTCTGCACCCTAAACCCCTCCTAATCCCTGCCCCACCCCAGAGCCTGCACCCTCAGCCCTGAACCTGCTTCTGCACCCTGAATGCCTCATCCCCAGCCCCACCCCAGAGCTTGCACCCCCAGCTGCAGCCCTCACCCCCTGCACCCAATCCTCTGCCCCATTACTGAGCCCCCTGCCACGCTCTGAACCTCTGCCCCTCTCTCGCCACACTTCACCTCCATATTGGTGCACATAAGAAAAGCCATTCCACACATGGATGGGAAAAATTAGAGGGAATGTTGCCCTTCACAGAGGAGAATGTAGGTTAACACTGAGAAGAAATGAGCTACTGGGGAGGGGAGATTCTGAGACTGTTACCCAGGCCTCTGTGAGATTTGAACTGGTGACCCCTGTATTCTCACACCACTGCTCTAACCCTGGGAGCTCCAGAGCTTGGCAGCAGGTTAGTGTTGAGGAGAGACAAGCTACCTAGGAAGGGGAGCTGAGCCACGAGGTGAGTCCAAGTCCAAGATGGCTACCCAGGCCCCTGTGATGTTTGACCTGGTGTTCCCTGCAGTCTGAGACCTCTGCTCTCACCCCCTGCGCTACGGTGCTGGGCCCCAGGTGCTCTTGGCAGAGGGAGAAGGTAGGTTAACACTGAGGAGTGAAGTATCAGAGGGGTAGCCGTGTTAGTCTGGATCTGTAAAAGCAGCAAAGAATCCTGTGGCACCTTATAGCCTAACAGACGTATTGGAGCATGAGCTTTCGTGGGTGCATCCGACGAAGTGGGTATTCACCCACGAAAGCTCATGCTCCAAAATGCCTGTTAGTCTAAAAGGTGCCACAGGACTCTTTGCTGCTGTTACTGAGGAGTGATGAGACCTCTGCGGCGCTAACCCCTGAGCACATGCCGCTGGCTGGGTCCCCGCTGGGCTGCCAAACAAGGGCTCAGCCACGTAGGACGGGCTGGCCACGACCCGGTAGCTACCACAGCTGAACAGCCTGGAGTCCAGAACGGGCCAGCGCCAGCGGGGGCTCCGCGAAGCATCTCGGGCCAGGGTCCCTGCCCAGCAGTGACCGGCCCGAGGCGCAGGGGAGCCCCGCGAGGCGCAGCGGGGCCCGCTCCCGGGGGCTGGGAGGGGGGGGCGCCGAGGTCCCCCCAGGCTGCAGACCGGGGGGGGGGGGGAGCGGAGCAGAGACGAGCGGCAGGAGACGCCGTGGGGCGGCGGCGGCACGTGACGCACAGGCTGTTTTTAGGGCCGGGGATTGGCCATTGTCGGGGCTCCGGGGATCCTTCCGCGGGGGGGGCGGTGGCCAAAGGCAACAAATCCCGGTGTCTCGTCGCTGTGAGCCGGGCCCCGAGCACGGCCGGGCCCGCGGGAGAGGGTCCGACCGCCCCGCGCCCACCCCCCTCAGGAAGCTCCTCCCTCTCCAGCTGCGCGCGGCACCGCAAGGTGCCCAGGGCCCCGCCCACCGGCCCGTACCATCTCTCCAGCGGGGGGGGAGCGCAGGCTGCGATCCTGCTAGAGGTCGCGGTGGGTCAGTCCGCCCCGGGGGCGGGGCCACCTGGCGGGTCGGAGTCGGTCGCCTGCCCCGAGCCATGGCGCCGCGCCGCCGCCGCCGGCCCCCTCGGGGCCGCGAGCCCGAGTCCGAGCCTGGCGAGCTCCGCCTGGGGCCTACGGAGGGGAGCCCGGAGCGGCCGGTGAGCGGGGCGGGGGCGCTGCCTGGGCGGCGGGGGGAGGGGCGCGCTGCCTGCACGTGGTGTCAGGCCCGGTGCACGGGGCTGGCGGGGAGGTTACGGCGCCTCGGCGGCTTTGCCGAGGGACCCGTCACGGCCCGGGCCTGGCCCCGGATCAGCGAGAGGGTAAATGCCCCGGGGCCGCCCCCCCCCCCGTGCCGGGTCCCGCTCCGTGGCCGGATCCCCCGGCCCAGGCACCGGGTGCTGCTCGCGGGGCGCCGTGCCGGGAACGAGCGGGGCTGGCCGGGGGTTGGGCTCCCAAGGCAGGAGCGGCCCCCCCCCCCTCGCTAGGCCGGTGCTTTTCAAACGGGGGGTCACGGCTGGGTCGCTGCGCCAGGCGCTGGGCCGCTCTGCTCAGCCGACCGGGCTGTTAGGAGTCCCGGCAGTGCCGCCGCCTGGCTGGTGCCTGCCTGTCCGGGCACCGCACTGCACCCCGGAAGCGGCCAGCAGCGGCTCCGGCTCCTAGGCGGGGGCACCGCGGGGCCCTGTGCACTGCCCTGCGCCGAGCACCAGGCCGGAACCAGCCAATGGGAGCTGGGGGTGGGGGGTGCCTGCAGGTGAGAGCCGTGTGGAGCCGCTTGCATGACTCTGCCTAGGAGCCAGACCTGCTGCTGGATGCTTCCAGGGTGCAGTCCGTGCTGCCAGGACAGGCAGGAAGCCTGCCTTAGCACCACCACTGACTGAGAGCCGCCCAAGGTAAACCCATGCCCAAACCCCACGCCCCAATCTCGTGCCCCAGCCCGGAGCCTCTTTCTGCACCCGAAACCCCTCATCCCTGGCCCCACTGCAGAGCCTGCACCCCCAGCCCAGAGTCCTGACCCCTCACACCCCTGCCCCAGCCCCCCAAACCTGGAGCCTCCTGCACCCCAAACGCAGAGCCCCCCTGCATCCCAAACCCCTCATCCCTGGCCCCACCCCAAAGCTTGTGCCCAGAGCCTCCTCCCAAACCCCTCATCCCCCAGCTCCGTTGGGTTGTGGGCATCAACAATTTTCTTCAACTGGGTCGCCAGAAAAGAAGTTTGAAAACCTCTGCTCTAGGGCGTTCTAAAATAAGACTGGACTGATGATCTAAGAGCCCTCTTCCATCTATCGTGTCATGAAATTACATTGCTTTTGCACGTGTGCCCTTTCCCCATTGTCAGCAGGGATCCGGTAAGGTCTTACCGGCCTTTCCAACGCCTGATTACTCCTCTGACATGGAGCCAGACACTAGAGAGATGGTACGAGCACAGAACAAAAAGAAGAAGAAATCAGGGGGCTTCCAGTCTATGGGTGAGTGAAATGGATGGTCATAAATCTGAGGGCAGAAATTGAATTTTGATTAATATGGGGTGCTCAAACTTAGCTCGACTCAGGGCCACCTCAGCAACTGGTCAAGGCCTGAGTACCAGGCAGAGGAGCACATTGCAGGTGTATTCAGAAGAAATCACGTGTGCCAGCATGCGTTGAGGCTCATGCTTAGATCAAAATTGGGGGTCTTTTTCTTTGCCTTCTGGAATTTGAACCTCTAAGTCACATTTTTGAGCTTTTTATCTGCAACTGTTAGGGTAAGAAACTTTTTTAATGAAAGCTGATGTTATTCTCTAATCACATGACTCCAGAAGGTGGGATTTTAAGTAAAAAAACAATTATATTGCGAGACTTGCACTAAAATAGTTGGCAACACTGCACCCTTGTTATCCAAGGGCCATTTAATATTGTGATCATATTTGTCTTTTCTCGTAGGCTTGAGTTATCCTGTATTCAAAGGGATCATGAAGAAAGGCTACAAAGTGCCTACGCCAATCCAGCGAAGGGTAATGGACAGGCTCTCATTGCTCCAGTGTAACTTTTATGGGGTGTATGTTTGTTAAAGGTCCTGGGGGGTTTCCATAGGTAATTTCTGCAGTGCTTTGTGGGGTTGAGGTGGGAGGTGAATCTCACTGTGCTGATGAGCCTTAGCCACGTCTAGCATGTGGATTCCACAAGGCCCAGTGTTAGCAAAGGTTGCCCGACACCTCTGTAACCTACCTGTGGAACTCATTGCCACAAGATACCATTTAAGCTAAGAATTGTAGCAGGGTTCCCAAAAGATATGGATGTTTATGTGGATTATGAGAACATCCATGGATACCCCAGTGATTGGCACATGATAAGAATCCTCCAGCTGGATTGGAGCAGCATCTGTTCTTGTCTTGCAGACCATCCCTGTGATCCTGGATGGGAAAGACATGGTGGCCATGGCAAGGACTGGCAGTGGGAAGACGGCTTGTTTCCTCATCCCCATGTTTGAGAAGCTGAAGGCGCACAGTGCCCAGACGGGAGCACGAGCCCTCATCCTCTCGCCAACCCGCGAGCTTGCCTTGCAGACTATGAAATTCACAAAGGAGGTAGGGAGTGGAGGAAACAGCATCAGCTGATCAAAGAGACACTGGGACTGGAGTAGCTGGGAGCTCTCTCACGGATGTGACTTGAGAGCATGGTACATGGAGCTTGTGTTGATACGGAGAGGCAATATAGTGCAGTAATTGCTGCATTTCTTGCATGACATAACGAACCTCTGGAACTCATTGCCACAAGATATCATTGAAGCTAAGAATGTAGCAGAGTTCCAAAAAGATGTGGATGTTTATGTGGATTATGAGAACATCCATGGATACCACAGTGATGGGCACAGAATAAGAATCTGAATAGACTAGAACTAGACATGGTGAAAAACGAGGGTGAGATCATCAGGCTTCAGGGCATAAGCCAACAGGCTGGGGTTAGGCAGATGTGCCTGCAGGCAGGTTATTCCATACTTGTCCACTAGGAGGTTCTTTGCAGCTACCTTTGAAATATTTGGTCCTGGCAAGAGACTAGACTGAGGTGGGCAAATTTTGGCCCAAGGGCCACATCTGGGTTGGAAAATTGTATGCAGGGCCATGAATGTAGGGCTGGGGCAGGGGGTTGGGGTGTGGGAGGGGGTGCAGTGTCCAGGAAGGGGCTCAGGGCAAGGGGTTGGGGTGCAGAGGCCGCAGGGACGTGGTACTGGCCGCTTCTGGAGCGGCGCGGGGCCAGGGCAGGCAGGGAGCCTGCCTTAGCTCCGCTGCACCATGGGGCTGGCAATCCCACGGGCCGGATTGAAAGCCCCGAGGGTCCGGATCCGGCCCATGGGCCGTAGTTTGCGCTCCCCTGGACTAGACAAAGAGCAGATGGCCCTTGAGTGTGATCCAGTCTGGCTGCACTCCTGTGGTTTAGCTCACAAGGACAGTGCATGGGTACTTTCCGTAACGCTGCAGGTCACCAAGTAGCAGCAGCCACTGCACTCTGTCTTTTGAGCGCTGATGGCTGGATTGCTACGTGGGCCTCCTGCTGCCCCTATGGAGAGCCCCCCATGTCGGTGGTATTGCGGGGTTAAAGATGGAGGCAGGTTGTACAAAGGGAGAAGCAGCTTGATCCAAAGTCGTAGCAGCTTCAATGTGTTCATCCCTCCTGAGACAGCCAGGCCTCTTGCACTGGGGTAGCCCTGGCAGTTGAGGTGAAGAGTCCCATGATTGGGAATGAGGGGAGTGGGGAGCTGGAGGCAAGATTAGGATTGACAGTAGATGGGGTGTGTTTTGTCCTGCAGCTGGGCAAGTTCACAGGCCTGAAGACTGCGTTGATTCTGGGAGGAGAGAGGTAAGCCAGTTGCAGTCTGCCCCTAAAGTGCCGGCAGCTGCAGCAGATTGCAAGGCCTTGTGAACGTTTTGTCAAATGTATTTTTCCCTAGAATGAGTCAATTACAGTAGAAACTTATGAAACATTGGCTAGATCAATGCCCAGATGAAATATTGACCTGGCTCAGTGACGCTGCAGTGGGTAGAAACATCACAGCTGGGTCTAGAGCCGGATTGCCAGGATTGAGTCTGGGCCCTTCAGGGGGTTCCGTTAATTTTAAATGAATTTTTAAAAAAGTATATTGGCTCCTTTCAGCATCGGGACCTAGTCCCAGCCTTTGGCCCAGCTACTTGTATTTGTGCATGCACGGCGGGCTGGTGCGTGGCGGGCGGTTACCGAGACGGGCGCGGCCGGTGGACTGCTGTGCATTGCATTTGGGAAGGATGCATGGCATAGATGAAGGACCCCATTGGGCAGCTTACTGCTCTCTGGCCAACCTGTTCCTTTAGAACGATCCCTGGGAAGCCGGGCTCAAGGATCAGGCTCCATCTCAGCCTCTTTTGCAGAAACCAGGTTGAGGGCATGAGGTTATCTGCCTTGCAGCTTGCTGCTGGGCTGGGTGGAGTCCCTTGTTGTCACTAGGGCTGTGTTATGGCTCCCCCTGCTGGTCATTATTACCAGCACCTCCGATTCTCTTTCTCCCCTAGGATGGAAGACCAATTTGCAGCTCTGCATGAGAACCCCGATATGTGAGTCTTAATGCTGAGGGTTAGCGACTGTGTTCTCCAGATGTGGGTTGGGGGGAAGGGTCACAGCATGGGAATGGGGCTCGTGGGTGGGTTTTTTCCTTTTTCTTTGGAGCATTGAGACCCAAGGCACATCCTGCACAATCCATCCTCTAGGACTGCCCTGCTGCTTTTTTCTCTTCGGTAACTGACCTGGAGTATCTGTGGTTGGGAGAGTTGGGTTAAGCTGTTGTGACTTTCCTTTCCCACCCCTCAGCAGCAGAGTCTCACCTGTATTATTTAATAGAATCAGAGACCTGAAGGTCAGAAGGGACCATTATGATCGTCTAGTCTGACCTCCTGCACAATGCAGGCCACAGAATCTCACCCACCCACTCCTGTAACAAACCCCTAACCTATGTCTGAGTTACTGAAGTCCTCAAATCGTGGTTTGAAGACCTCAAGCTGCAGAGAATCCTCCAGCAAGTGACCCAGGCCCCACGCTGCAGAGGAAGGAGAAAAACCTCCAGGGCCTCTGCCAATCTGCCCCGGAGGAAAATTCCTTCCCAACCCCAAATATGGCAATCAGCTAAACCCTGAGCATGTGGGCAAGACTCACCAGCCAGCACCCAGGAAAAAATTCTCTGTAGTAACTCAGATCCCATCACAGGCCAGTGGGCATATTTGCTGCTAATAGTCAAAGATAAATTAACTGCCAAAATTAGGCTATCCCATCATACCATCCCCTCCATAAACTTATCAAGCTTCGTCTTGAAGCCAGATATGTCTTTTGCCCCCACAGCTCCCCTTGGAAGGCTGTTCCAGAGCTTCACTCCTTTGATGGTTAGAAACCTTCATTTAATTTCAAGTCTAAACTTCCTGATGGCCACTTTAAATCCATTTGTTCTTGTGTCCACATTAGTACTGAGCTTAAATAATTCCTCTCCCTCCCTGGTATTTATCCCTCTGATATATTTGTAGAGAGCAATCATATCTCCCCTCAGCCTTCTTTTGGTTAGGCTAAACAAGCCAAGCTCTTTGAGTCTCCTTTCATAAGACAGGTTTTCCATTCCTCGGCTCATCCTAGTAGCCCTTCTCGGTACCTGTTCCAGTTTGAATTCATCCTTCTTAAACATGGGAGACCAGACCTGCACACAGTATTCCAGATGAGGTCTCACCAGTGCCTTGTACAACGGTACTAACACCTCCTTATCTCTACTGGAAATACCTCACCTGATGCATCCCAAGACCACATTAGCTTTTTCCGCAGCCATATCACATTGGCGGCTCATAGTCATCCTGTGATCAACCAATACTCCGAGTTCCTTCTCCTCCTCTGTTACTTCTAACTGATGTGTCCCCAGCTTATAACAAAAATTCTTGTTATTAATCCCTAAATGCATGACCTTCCTCTTTTCACTATTAAATTTCATGCTATTACTATTACTCCAGTTTACAAGGTCATCGAGATCTTCCTGTATGATATTCCGGTCCTTCTGTGTATTGGCAATACCTCTCAGCTTTGTGTCATCTGCAAACTTTATTGGCACGCTCCCACTTTTTGTGCCAAGGTCAGTAATAAAAACCTTAAATAATATTGGTCCCCAAACTGATCCCTGAGGAACTCCACTAGTAACCTCCCTCCAGCCTGACAGTTCATCCTTCAGTACGACCCGTTGTAGTCTCCCCTTTAACCAGTTCCTTATCCACCTTTCAATTTTCATATTGGTCCCCATCTTTTCCAATTTAGCTAATAATTCCCCATGTGGAACCAGATCAAATGCCTTACTGAAATCGAGGTAAATTAGATCCACTGCGTTTCCTTTGTTTAAAAAATCTGTTACTTTCTCAAAGAAGGAGATCAGGTTGGTTTGGCACGATCTACCTTTTGTAAAACCATGTTGTATTTTGTTCCAATTACCATTGACCTCAATGTCCTTTACTTTTTCCTTCAAAACTTTTTCGAAGACCTTGCATACTACAGATGTCAAACTAACAGGCCTATAGTTACTCGGATCACTTTTTTTCCCTTTCTTAAAAATAGGAACTATGTTGGCAATTCTCCAGTTGTATGGTACAACCCCTGAGTTTACTGATTCATTAAAAAGTCTTGCTAATGGGCTTGCAATTTCATGTGCCAGTTCCTTTAATAGTCTTGGATGAAGATTATCTGGGCCCCCCGATTTAGTCCCATTAAGCTGTTCGAGTTTGGCTTCTACCTCGGATGTGGTAATATCTACCTCCATATCCTCATTCCCATTTGTCATCCTACCATTATCCCTAAGCTCCTCATTGAAGACTGAGGCAAAGTATTTGTTTAGATATTGGGCCATGCCTAGATTATCCTTAACCTCCACTCCATCCTCAATGTTTAGCGGTCCCACTTCTTCTTTCTTTGTTTTCTTCTTATTTATCTGGCTATAGAACCTTTTACTATTGGTTTTAATTCCCTTTGCAGGGTCCAACTCTACATGGCTTTTGACCTTTCTCACTTTGTCCCTACATGTTCTGACCTCAATAAGGTAGCTTTCTTTGCTGAGCCCGCCCATCTTCCACTCCTTGTAGGCTTTCTGCTTTTTCAGGTCCTCACTATTCACCAAAACCAAATCTAAAATGGCATCCCCTCTTGTTGGTTCTTCAACTGCTTGGTGAAGGAATCCATCAGCTATCGCATCCAGGAAAATCTGAGCCCTATTATTGCCAGCTCTTGTCCTCCAATCTATATTTGTATTGTGGTAGCACTTAGGAGCTCTTGTCAAAGAGCAGAGCCCTATCCGCCGAACAAGCTCGCAGGTGCTACATGCAGTGGGTCTGATTCTGCACTCATGGTGTAAATGGGAAGTGATGGCACTGAAGCTGATGGAGTCACAACCTGTAAACCGTGTGCTGAGCAGAGTCAGACTCAGAGCCTCTTCCTATGTGTATTTCTGGAGGGAGAGCAGAGACTGGAGATGGGTCTTCCTGGAGTGGACCTGTCATCTGAATGTCCCTCTTGGCCTGGCAGATTTGGGCTGGAGAGGCAAGTGGGATGGGAGGGGGTTGGTTGGGAAGAGCTGCCTTGTCCTATTTTTCACCAGAGTGGAGAACTGCAGCTTCCCCAGCTCCATCTCTCTCCACCAGGACAGGTGGGTGCCTGAGTGTGGGTAGCACTTTGGCCCTCGCATGGAGTTGTGGGCAGCTGGGTGCCTGCCGCCCATTGGTGTCTGTCATTCCAGAATCATTGGCACCCCGGGGCGCCTGATGCATGTGGCTGTGGAAATGAACCTGAAGCTGCACAGTGTGGAGTACGTGGTGTTTGACGAAGCTGACAGGTCAGTTCATGACGTTGCCGTAGCTGAGATTTCACCTTGGGGCATTTGTCAGCCCTTCTGTTCCCAGGGGCTCCCAGTAGGATCCTCAGTCAGCCAAGTGTGACAACTGCACCACCAGGGAGGAGCTGGGGCTTGGCGCCATGGCTGCATCCCGTGGACACAGAGGTGGGAGTGTGGCTTCCCAGCTACGACAGGCTCCGAGCGCCTGAAGAGTGAGATGTGAGGCCAGTGGGGGAAAACGGACCAGGTCAAGGATCTTGGGAAAGCAGCCAACTGGTGCAATGGTGCCCGTTCTTGTCTGCTGATGCTGGGCTAGATCTTCCACTTGCAGGGCCGGCGCAGGAGCTGGCAGGTGGGATTCTAGGTCTCCTGGGTGTTGGATTCAAGGGCTCATCCTGGGAGGAAGCAGCTTGTCCCGGTGCATGGGGATGTGCAGTCCCCATGTGAACACTGCTTTCCTGGGTGCTGCGTGGGATGGTAGGGCCCAGCTGTGGGGGTGGGGGTGGCTTGCTGGGTTGTGTGGCTGCTGACCTTGGTGTTGTTGGCCCCCTCAGGCTCTTTGAGATGGGGTTTGCGGAGCAGCTGCAGGAGATCATCGCCCGGCTCCCCGAGAGCCGCCAGACCCTGCTTTTCTCTGCCACACTCCCCAAACTGCTCGTGGAGTTTGCTCGGGCCGGTAAGGAACATCCCCCACCCAGCCCCACGCGGGAGAAACAGGGGCTAGATGGAGGGGGGGTAACAGGCTGAATGGCAGGTGAGCTAAGAGTAGTTTTAGCTGTGCTGACCTGTCCTTTTGGGGGAGGGGAAGGGATCCTCACCTGCTGTTGCCCCGTTCCCCCAGGCCAAGTGCAGCCACGCTGCCTGTGTCCCACCTACTCCTTTCCTCTGCAGTTCGGGGGACCGTGCCCCGGTCTCCTGCAAAGTGAACGTTAGTGCTTGTGAGAGCAGGCAGCTAATTAAAGCTGCGGCATGGCACGCTGCGGGCAGGGCTCTAATTCCTCCTCCTTGGCTCCGCCGGCACATCCCCCTCCTGACCTGCAGCACCCCCTGCTGGGCCTTTCAGAAGCTGTGATTGCCCCGCTGTACGTGTCTAACAGTGAGTCTGCTCCCTTGGCCTGTTCTTACTCAGTGTGAATTCAGGCGCCCCCTTGCCCTGGGCTCATGTTCTCCTGCCTCGTTCACAGGTCTCACTGAGCCAGTCTTGATCCGGTTGGATGTGGAGACCAAGCTCAGTGAGCAGCTCAAGGTGAGATGCGCTTGGGGGTCTTCAAGGCTATTGAGTTTGGGAGGGCTGGGGTAGAGGAGATTGGGGTGGGCCTGTACAGCACCTAGCACCTTGGGTCCCTGGTCCATGCCTGGGCCCTAGGCTATAGTGCAATACAAATAACAACTCCCCGTTTGTCTGAGCTCATCCCAGCAGAGCTCTCAAGCTCCAAAGAGCGCTGCTGTCCGTGCTGGGGAAGGAGGTGGAGGACCAGCAGTATGAGTTGTATGGCTGGGAGGGCCCCAGTGTGTATATGCCTCTGCCCTTCTCTGGACTGCTGCATTTCACAGCTGCAGGCAGTGTGCAGCGCCCCCTCCTGGGGCTAGTAACTGACGCGAGGGTGGACGAGGTGCTACCGGGAGCCTGATCCCATCAGTTAAGTGTGGCCCTGACAGCATTAGCTGGGGTTGGCACCAGGCAGTCTCGGGTAGAACCTGAGCCCAGGTGAGGCAGACGGACTTTCAGGGTGGTTCCCCCAAGCCTCCAGGGAACCAGTTTAGATTGGAGGGCAGGGGAAACCTTCCATCCCTTCCCGTTAGCCCCAAGAGGTGCTCTCCAGACAGGGCCAAAGAGCTGCCCAGCCAGCGGTGCCAGAGAAACCGCGGGTGGTGGGCTGCAGCACAGGCTGTGTTATTTCACTGGTAGCCCCTGGAGCCTCGGTGGTGGGTCAGGACACCGTGGTGCTGGGCGCTTCACAGCACCTGCCCCAGTCAAGTGAAGAGAAAGCACAGCTTGCGTTGTTAGCCCCAGCGTCTCTGGCTTGTGACGCATCCAGGGGGGCCATTGAGGGGGCAGAGAGGGGCTTCCCACCTCACCCCTCTCTCCGCTGGCAGCTGGCCTTCTTCCATGTGCGCGCGGATGACAAGCCGGCCGTGCTGCTGCACCTGCTGAGGAGTGTGGTGAGGCCTCAGGATCAGACAGTCGTCTTCGTGGCCACCAAGCACCATGCGGAGTACCTCAAGGAGGCAAGTCGGGGAGCCAGCGCGCCATGGGCCCGGCACTACCTGTGCGGCACAGGCTGGGCCTGGGCCTGGTGGAGCCATGGGAGATGTAGCAGGGGGTGGGGATACATGCAGGGCTGAGACCAAGGCAGAAGGGGGAGCTGCTGGGGGTTCTGCTTCCCAAGGCAGGGAGGAGGGGGAAGGAGCACTCTGCTTCTGTGGTGCTGCAGGCCTGTGGCTGAACTGGTGCCTGAGCAGCATACAGCAAGGTTGGTGTGCTGGGGGGTGCTCCTGCCACGTGCCATGCACAAGGTGGTGGGGAGAGCTGGGGGCACATCACCTGGGTCTAGTTGTGTGTGTGGTCGGAGTCGAGCCCGTTTCCTTCCCAAGACAGGCCCCTGCCTGAGCTTCCACTGATTGATTCCTGTGTCCAGGAGATGCCAGGGTGCTCCCTGTTGCCAGAACCATCCTGCTGCTGCAAGGGAGTGTCGGAGGCTGGTGCTGGGCTGCCAGGAGGAGGAGGGGCATTGCCGATGAACCTTACAGCTCTCCTGGAGGGTGGCGTGGAGAGGTCTAGCATGCTGCTGCTTGGCCAGCCTAGTACATGGAGGAGGCATGGATGCCGAGGGGAGGGAGGTGTAGCCTGTGGAATCTCTCCTCCTTTGGCTCTGACTTATGTTGAGGTCCCCTAGTCTTTGGGGTGGTCCTCCCCTGCTGGGGGCCAGGTGCTAACCTTTGCTCCACCCTCCTCCCCCTCCAGTTGCTGACAGTGCAGGGCGTGAACTGCACCCATATCTACAGCTCCCTGGATCAGACGGCCCGGAAAATCAACATTGCCAAGTTCGTGCACGGCCAGTGCGCAGTGCTGATTGTTACCGACGTGGCTGCCCGTGGCATCGACATCCCCATGCTGGACAACGTCATCAACTACAGCTTCCCTGCCAAGCCCAAGCTGTTCCTGCACCGTGTCGGTGGGTCTCTGGGGCAGGCCGGGCCGCGGGAGGGGGCTGGGCTCTAGGGCACAGCTGTCTGTCCTGCTTCAACTGATCATCTCCCTCCCGCCCTGGTCACAGCTCCACCCGGCTGGTAAATGCCATGGAGGAGGGAAGCCTCTCCACCCCCAAATATCCTCCCCACTGCCCCTGCTGGGCAGCCGCCTGCCATTGCCGTGGGAGCCATTGCTGCAGGGCGTGTCATTAACAGCTGTGCCAGCCTGGACTCCCTGCCGCTGAAAGCTCTCTGGGCTGGAGCCCTCATCCCTGCCCAGGACACTGGGGGAACGCAGCGTTTCAGGGAGAGCCACAGGAAGGTCTGGAATCTCAGTCTGCGGGGCCAGGCCCAGGTAGCCAGCCAGGCCAGGCCCAGTGGGCGGGCGTGTGCAGTTTGGGGGCTATTCCCATTAGTGGCACGGGCAGCGGTTGCCGGGTCCCTTGAGAGCAGCGGAGAACGTGCTGAGATTCACCATCTGCAGTGGGCACGAGAGGGCGAGAACGCCGTGCCCTTGTCCAGCCCTCCCCTGGATGAACAGCCTGATCCCCGCTGAGCGTGGGGGCCAAGCTTGGCTTCTTGGCCTCGGTCCCCTTAGCAGCTTCCCTGCCCCCGACCAGAGTAGGCCCATTAGCCAAACCCTGAGTCCGTGACTGTGGTTCCACACTGCCCCGGAGCTATTCTGTCTTGCTTTCTCTCCCAGGCCGCGTGGCCCGCGCTGGCCGCAGTGGCACCGCCTACTCCCTGGTGGCATCGGATGAGACCCCATATGTCTTTGACTTGCACCTGTTCCTGGGGCGCCCGCTCACCCTCGCCAGCCCCCACGAGAAACCCTCAGGTAAGGTCCATCTGGGTACTGGCCCCTCGTCCCCAGTGGTGAGGGGGGGGGGGAGCTCTCACTTGGCATTCCTGCTGGGGCTGGGCTTGCCTGGGGAGACCCACGCCGTGGCAATGGTGGTGATGCCGCCAGCCTCGCAGGAGGGCTGGGTCTCGCTGCCCAGCCCCGGGGTGAGGAAGCACCTTGTCTCTTGCAGGCCTAGATGTCTGTGCAGGCTAACAAAGGGGGGATGGGGAGCTCTGGCAGCGACACCGAGCTCCCCTGCACGGCAGGAGGGTGACTCTTGCTGCCAGAGGCCCTGTCTGCAGACACTCCACCCCGGCACAGGCCCTGTTTGCACTGTTACCAGGGCGTAGCTCTCTGCGTCCCTGAGCTGCGCTGACGTAGCGTGGCCCAAGGTCTCGGCTTAGGGGCCCAGTTAAGGTCCCATCTGCACGATGCAGTGAATCCCTACAGCTTTATCCCCCTGGACCTTCCCCTCCCTCTCCCCCTCTGTCCTCTCTGAGGTCACCCTTTGTGTGTCCAAGACACTATAGTGGCCATGTCCTGCCCTGTAGCCCAGCCGGGCTCACGCCTGTTTCTGTTCTGGAATAGCCGTTCAGAGGCATAGTGGGACTGGCACAGCCCTGGAGTGGGAAGTCTGGGACGTGGTGACCATAGGCAGGGGATGTTCTGGGTGGAGGCAGGGTGTGGGGAAGAGATCAGCTGTGTATGTCTTGAAAGGTTCCAGCTGCTCCACCCCTCTTAGCCTGAGCCTTGTCCCAGTGGGGCCCAGCCCCCCCATTGCAGAGGGCTGCTGCTAAGGCCACTCTCCAGGTCCCTGAACTGGGTGCAGTCTCTGTTCTCCCCATCCCAAGTGGACACGTGGGATGGGCTGAAGCATGGGACCCCTGGGGAGAAGCTGCCGGTCCCGAACCCCTTCTGTCCTGTTGCAGACGGGGATGGGGTGTTTGGCAGAGTCCCCCAGAGCGTCATCGACGACGAGGAGTGTCTGCTGCTCACTGACCACGAGGGCTCGCTGGACCTGCAGAGCCTGCGCAAGGTGTCGGAGAATGCGCACAAGCAGTACCTGAAGTCCCGGCCTGGCCCCTCGCCCGAGTCTGTCAAGAGAGTGAAGGAGCTGGACTTCTCCCTGCTGGGCATCCACCCGCTCTTCAGTGAGTGCCTGTCTCTGTCTGCGCCCTCCTGGCACGGCGGGAGCTGCAGGCTGCTCCCACCCTGGCCTCCTGCAGTGGGGCCCATTGGGTGAGGCTAGGGCAGGAGCTGCTCCTGCACTGCTCCCTTCCACACTTCCTGCTGGAGCAGCGGGGCGCTCCCCCCCATAGCCAGCGCTCGTCCAGCATTGCCTACAGCACCCCCTGCTGGGGGAGATGGGGCCTGGAACCCCTGCGGGAACGCTGGCGTTTCCTGCTGGAACTGGGAGCTTGGCTATGTATTAGGCACTCACTGCTCTGTGTCCCTTCCTCCCTCTCTGGGCTCCTGGCTTGAAGGTTCTTGCTTTGGGGAGGATGAGCTGGAGAGACTGAAGTTCGTGGACAACATTAAAACCTACAGATCCAAAGCAGTGAGTACGAGCCGTGATCTGACCCCAGGCCCCGGGCCTGTGCTGGGGGGAAGGGAGCTCGCTCCAGAGCTGCCAGCAGCACTGCCTCGTGTCAGAGCGAGGGGGCTGGCCTTTGCGAGCCCCTGACTTGGGCGTGCTGCCAGGTGCAGCGACCCAGCCAGAGTGCCACTGAACTGAATCTTGGCCATCCACCTTGGCAGCCCAGAGAATGAGGCTCACCCCTGGGGGGGAGGGGTAGCATTAACCCTCGCAGCACCTCTGTGGTGCAAGGGGGTGTGCTTTAGGGATCGCTGCCACTCCGCGGAGATGCAGCTGCCCAGGAGTTTAAGGTGGGAACCAAGGAAGCTGGGACTCAGCTGCACATACAGCTCCTCAGGCTCTGGGAAGATGCTTCCTGCCTGCACCAGGGCTGCTGGGCTGGCTCCCTCCATGTGTTACTGGTGCTGGATGAACAGCTCCACCAGCCCCTGGGACCAGAGCCCAGCAGAGAGCTCCACCTACCCCCAGGGAGAGCGAGGGGAGGGGTCTCCCAGGGTACACGTCACTCACGGGTTCCATCTCTCGGACCAGACCATCTTTGAGATCAACGCCACCAACAAGACCCTGGCCAGCGATGTGATGCGAGCCAAGCGGAGCCGCGACCGCAGCCTCATCGACAAGTACCAGAGGGGGCAGCAGGAGAGACGGGCTGGGGCTGCGCTGGGGGGCCGGGACCCAGCAGTCCCTGCCCCTGAGGAGGAGGAAGCAAACCTCCAGGTATGGACTTGGAGGGTGCCAGCTTCTCAACCACATCCACCCCAGGGCCTGCCTGGGGACTCTGGGAAGTGGCCGGCCCCGAGCCCTGCACTGTGTAGTGTCAGCCCATGGCTGGGGGCATCAAAGGGCTGGCTAATGTCACGGCCCCGGTAACACTTGCTGGTCTCTGGGTTGAGGTGGGGGTTGGTGTGACTGTGCCGGGGGCAGGGAACAGTTTGCACAGTTGGTAGCATTGCATAGCGGTAGGGGTGGGGGAGGTATCTGTACCCAAGGCACCAGCTGGGTAGGCTGGCGTAGCGGCTCCTGCCTGGAGAGTAGGTGCACCAGGCCCTCCTGTCTGATCCGTGTCCCAGGAAGTGTTCGCCGCCGTGGTGGGCAGGAAGCGGAGGCGGCACCAGGTGGGAGAGGGCATCAGGAAGAAGCAGCGGCATGAGGCGCAGCGGGACGAGGAGTTCTACATTCCCTACCGGCCCAAGGACTTGGAGAGCGAGCGAGGGTGAGTCACTTGACCAACGCCCCCAGCGGCGGGATCCCCTGCTGCTCCCAGCTCCCCGAACTCCTCTGACCTCTGCCTTTCCCCCGTGTCCAGGCTGAGCATTGGCGGGGAGGGCAGCGCCTTTGAGCAGCAGGCTTCTGGTGCCATGCTCGACCTCCTGGGGGACGAGACCCACAACATGAGCAAGACCAAGCAGCTGCTCAAGTGGTAAGTGCCTGACCTGTAGGGAAAGCGAGAAAAGGCTCCTGCTGTGGGGAGGGCCGTGGGGACAGCTGCCGCTCACACAGAGCCCTTTGACCCCCAGCAGGCAGCACCAAACGGTGGATTTTGCCTGATCATCCTGTCCTCCTCCCTCTGAAGACTGGGGGTGTGAGTGCCACGGTGCCAGCTGAGGGTGGGATTCTCTGCACCAACCAGCTGGGCTGGGGCTTGGTTGCTTGTGCCCCTGGCGCTTGGGGGGAGAGCGCTCAGTCTTCCAGGTGGGGCTGATCGATGAGCCCCCATTTCTCTCTGCCCCGCAACACCATTCCACCCCACTGCCCTGCCTCCACTCCAGGGACCGCAAGAAAAAGCGGTTCGTGGGGAAAACTGGCCAAGAGGACAAGAAGAAAATCTGCACAGAGAGTGGCAGGTACATCAGCGGCTCCTACAAGAACAACCTGTATCCTTCCAGACTGGGGATGGGCTGGGGGCGGAGGCGGGGCAGGGAGCGACGTGTATCCAGCCATGGGGCTCTTGCTCTCTGCCCTGCCAGGACTCCCTGACTGCAGGGCACCGTGGCGACTGCAGAGGGTGCGTGTCTGCGTGGCAGGGAGCAGCTGTTTCCAGCAGCAAGGGGCTGGGCCCTTCTGCGGCTGCTGCAGAGGGGCAGAGGCAATTCCAGTTTGCAATAGCGGGATGGCGTGGCTGCCTGCTGGCCATTGCCGAGCTTTGCAGCTGGGGATCTTACGAACTGGGGAGTAGGAGCCTGGGCTTCCTTCCAGGAAAGTCTCTGCTGCGGGAGAAACAGAGCGGCGGCAGGCACAGGGGAGAACGCTGCCACTGCCAGCCCCAGCCTGCGGGGCCCTCTTCCTTCGCGATGCCCTGCGGCCCCGAGTTTGAAGGGGGGAAGCGCGGGGATTGGGATTACGGTGAGGGGAGAAGTCGCGGAGGGCTCCCTTCCCCCCCCCCCCCCAGCCCTTTCCTTAACCCGCCGCCCCCAGCTATGAGAAGTGGAAGAAGAAATACAAAGTTGAGGAGTGGGACTCCGAGGAGGAGGCGGGGAACGAGCCGAGAGGCGGGACGCGCCGCAGGGGCAGAGGTGAGTGCCTGGGGGTGAAGGCACTGCCCTGTGCAGACATTGGTGCCTGGGGGATCCAGGCAGGCTGAGACCCACTGGGCGGCTGATATGCAGGATAGCGTCAGCCTCACTGCTGGCTAGAGAGCTGCTACCAGCACAGAGCCCAGCTGGCTGTGCAGGGCTCCGCTCTGTGTGCCGGGCTCCGCTCTGTGTGCCAGCCCCTGTTCCCCGCTAGAGGCCATGCCCCTTGGCATGGCTCTCTAGCGCAGCCCCTGGCCCCAGGGCTGGCTGCGTGTGGGGAGCTGAGCAAGGGGGGAACTCCTGGGGAGGGCTTTGAGTAACTCAGTCCCCCTGCAGGAGGCAAGCGGCTGGCGCCCTCCCCAGGGAAGCACGGCTCCCAGCAGGGCAAGGTGCACTCGGAGCTGAAGAGCAAGCAGCAGATCCTGAAGCAGAGGAAGAGAGTGGCCAAGCAGAACTTTCTGCAGAAGGGCGGCCTGAAGCGGCTGAAAGGCAAGAAGCGGCAGCGGGTGCAGGAGCTGCGCAGGACGGCGTTCGGCCGTGGTGCTGCCAGGAAGGGTCAAATGAGGAAAAGGATGTAAAGAATGGAGCGTGGGAGGGCAGCAGGCCGGATCTGAGCAAAGGGCTGATCCCCTTTCTAGGGGGTGAGCTGCCCCGTGCAGGCGCCGGCCTGGGCAGGAGCCATTAAATGACATGGTGGTTGGTTTTCAGTTTCTGTTGGATGTTTGTCTCGAATGCAGCTCGGGGGCGGGGGGAGATGGAGGGAGTGCTGGCCAGGGAATGGGGGGGCAGGGCTAGCTGCCTGCCCCTCTGTCAGTACCTCCGGAAAGTCTCCAGCACAAGCTGTTAAGGCTGCTGGAAGATGGCCCTTGGCAGTGCTAGAGCAGGGGGGGAGGGAGCTGGGGTGGGGGGTGGGCCTTGTTCCTGTTGCCTTGACCAGCTAACTCTTCTGAGAGTGCTGGAAAACCTGCCTGGGGGAACCACAGCTGTGCTGGCCTGTGCCACTGACCTGTGTCTCTGATGGAGTATGCAGGGGTCCTAGTCCGGACTGCTTTTCACCACTCACCCCATCTCCCAAAGGACGTTCCTGACATTGCATGAGGCTGCTTTTAAAAGCAGTTTCTCATCACAGCACCTTCCCTCCCCTTGTGGGCAGCAGCCATGCTTGCTGCTCCCTGATTTCATTTGTTCCTGGAGAGCCCATTCTCCAGAAAGCGTAAGCTAGACCATCCATGAATTTGACCGCAAAGCCCCCTGTGCAGAAAGGTAACAGCAGAGAGGCGTTTCAGAGAAGAGCACTCACTTTCCGGGCCTGGCTGCAAAATAGTATTTATGTAATAAGAGCTATAGATCTCAGAGCGCATTGCAAGGGAGGTCAGTATTGTCCCCATTTTACAGATGGGGAAACTGAGGCACAGGGGTGACTTGCCCAAAGTCACCCAGCAGGCCAGTGGCAGAGCCAGGACTAAAGCCCAGTCAGAGTCCCAAGCCTGTGCACTGTCTAATCATTCCTGTCCAGCTGTATTCACCTGGTCATTCTATTTCTCTTCCTCTGGCCAGACAGATGCTTAGTCTCAGGGCTTAGCTCCTTACCCTGCTGGGTCCTCCCCTGCTTCTTCAGGTACGTGACCATTGGAGGGAGCAGTAAGTGTCCTCCAAGCTCCCTCTTGCCTGTGACACACCATCCCCTCCCAGCTATGTCAGTTGTGTGGGAGGCAGTGCTCCCACACAGAGAAGCCAATGGTAGATCAAGAGATGATCAGAGAATCCCCCTTTTAATAAAGGTCCCCCAAAACTGCTGGTGAGAACCTGCACACATGCTTTCTACAGAGGAGCATGGGGGTGTTTTTCTTCTCTGATAATAGCAGCTGTGTGAGGTCCTCCACTCTTGGCACATAAAAAGATGAAGGGATGTCCCCAAAGGAAACTGAATGAAGGTGCAATGGGCAGCCACACCATGGCCAGTACAAACTGGGACAGTTAGAGATACTTTTGCCATCCAGTGTCACCTGTAACAGTGCAGGTGGCAAGAGGCAGCATGTGGAGTCCCTGAGCCAGCCACCTGCAGTGCAAAAACATCACTTGCTTGAGACTTTACATGCTTCCTGGGTCCCCTCAGCTGTTCTCTCCTGCTCAGGGCTGCATGGCAGTATGCAAAGTAGGGAAATTGAGCAGAGTTTGACTTACTTTTAAAAAGGGGCCTTTTTTTCCAGCCTAAATCAAACTAAGCTTTGTATCAAAAGTTAATGTAAATAATGGCCCCCCACTTTTTTTACTCCAATAAACATTTTTTCCTATTGTCTTTCAACCTCCTTGCTGTGCGCGCAACTCAGACAACCGCCTAAGGGGACGTGGGCTGGAGAAACTGACCCAGGCTAGTTTGGGCCCAGCTGTTGTGAACACACAGTCGGTTTGGATTTTGGAACCTTGTTTAAACTAAATCAAGGAGGCGATGTGTTTTAAAGTGGGTCAGGCCCTTGCTGCTTTAATCCCTGCGTTGCTCAAGGATGGAGCAAAGTATTTCCCCAGAGGGGCTGCGCGTTCTCCATTGGTCCTGGTGTTCCAGAAGAAGGTTGGAAGACTCCAGCCCTCGCGGTTAATGGTGCATCAGTAGGCAGACTTGATAGCTGCAAATACCTGAAGATCACTGCGACTTCTGTCCCATGCACTTCGGGAGCCTTCCCCCAGGCAGCGAAGTCCTGACGCTGAGGCTGTCCATTTGGCTGAGGTGGGGTCATGTCTGTAGACGTGGCCACAGCACGTGGCAAAGGCTGCAGGTGTGGTGATTCCATGGGGCAGCAGGAGAGGAAGCTGCTCTCACAAAGGTCTGGTGGTGGTTGGCACAAGGCCCTGGTCCAGCTGCCATGGAGCTGGAACAGAGAAGACAAATGGATGCTGTAGTGCAGGGGAAGCTGCAGCTAGCTCTGCCTTCTACTTGCCATGTGAGCCCTCCTGGCTTCGGCCCTTTCTACCACACAAGCACCGAGGCATAAACACTGCTGGGATAGGATCACATCCCAGCATGGTTTCTTTTTGCCAGTGTGCACAGGCCTAGGATCAAAGACCCAGCCTGTAGCACCAGGTATACAAACCCGGTTATTGCTCCACAGGCAGGAACCACCTGAGGTGTAGAGCAGGGTCTGACCCAGGGCTCAGGCTGTATCATAGGTCTGTGTGCCTGGGCCAAAGCCAATACGCGTCCTACAGCTCCAGCTTGGGCCCTTTGGGGGCTCAAGGTGGAGCCCCAGCTGTGGTCAGCTCCAGAGGGTTCCAGTTCAGTTATGGGGATGGTGGCCATCACATAGGCTCACAGTCACGGTTGAGTTGTTTTTCGAATACAGGCTGTGACCACAGTGGAACCTCCCACTGTTTCACTAGCACCAGGGTGGTACTCAGCCTGGGAATGCAGGCCAGTGGGATCAGTCACAACCTGCAGCACAGCTCCCCTGACTGGTGCTGCCAACACAGCTGCAGCCCGGGCTCGGTGCAGGGTATGGGGTGAACTGAGGCTGGAAGGAGAAGATGGTTTCTAACCGTCAGAGGAGGGAGGTTCTGGACCAGCACCCTCTCCCCCTTCCCCCCCCCCCCCAATAGGAGCAGGGGCCCAAACAACCAAACTGGGTTGAAGCTGGAGCTCTGGAGGTTTGTGAATGGGCTGATATGAGGGGGCTGCTGCACTAGCAGGGCCTGGACTTCGTGACCCAGGGCCCTTCTAGGCCACTGGAAACATGGGAGGAGCTGGCAGCTCCCAGCCATGGTTGAGCAGGATCGACCCCAGCAGGTTCCCTCAAACACGGGGCATTCAGGAGCCATGGCCCAGTCAGCCCCTGCCCATGGTTCCTGCGCCCCCAGCAGCTATGGTCAGTGGGGTGGGTTTGTTAATTTCAGGCATTACACCCCCCAGCATCTCCCTGCCAGCAGTGTCCGGCTGGAAAGAGCAGCTGTGAGTGTGACCTTCCGCAGTAAAAAGCAGGGTCACAAGTTTAGTGGGTAATTTGTAGGACATGTACTGGGGGGAAGCTCCCCAGTGCCTGCCCTCCACCCATTGGCCCATCTAACACTGACTTTGTTGGTCTCTGCACAGATTGGCAAGTGTGTCTGTGATCTTTGCATAAATTGAGAGGTGTAGGTGGGGAAATGCTGCCTTCATTCCTGCCTAGATCAGGCTGCTGGGCTGGTGCTTTGAGCCAACACAAGGTAAACTCCTATGGGGCAGGAGCTGTAGGTGATTTGGAGGATATAATGAGGCTTAGCCCCCTGGAAAGCAGCAGTAAGCCACAGGCCTGATCTCGTAACACAGGGTGCAAGCTACATTCAGGCAGGTGGGGGAAGAGGGTGGAAATCAGGGCTGCCCAAGGCCAGCCTCAGCAGCAAACTCACAGTGGAGGTGGTGCAGCTGGGTGCTGCGGTGCAGTGGCTTAGCTGGCAGCAGCAGGTGAGGGCTGTATGGCAGGTGCAGGCTCCCCTTTGCGGAGGTCAGCAAGGATGTCAGCCAGGTCGAGCATGCAGAGCTGAACCTGATGGAGACAGAGCACGGCTGCTTTAAAAAGGAACTTTACCTGGATCCAGCCAGCGATGTCCTGAAAACGCAGTGAGCGTTAAAAGGAGAAATCCCAGCAGGGGCGGCTGTAGCAAATAGTATGGCCCACTCCCTGTAGTAGCCTTGGGTACAGAGGGGCTCTCAACTACTAGGCCTGTCCTGTCCCAGGAGGGGCACTGCAGGGAGCAGGACAGGAGTATTGGCTACTCCAGTCCCAATCTCTTCCAGCGGGAGGCGCTGTACAGGATGGTGCAGAAGCATTGGCTGTAGGCTGCGTTCTAGCCTCCATAGCGAGCTTCTCAGAGCGTAGGGCTGGGGAAAGCCAAATGCCGCGAAGAAGAGCGGGCGGCTGCATCTCTGACCGTGTCGAGCTGGGTTTCCGTGTCCTCCAGGGGGACGTCCACCTGCAGCTTCATTTGCTTTGTCACCAGCTGGAAGAGGTTGAGGGCAGCCATCTTGATCTGCCCCAGTTGCAGGGTCTTCTTGGCGGCTGTGTTCTGGATCTCAGTCCACTTGGACTCCTGCATTGAGATTGAAGCAGAGGGTTATGGGATGTCTTGTCACATGCACTGCATCCCACTCCGCATTCCCCAAATGGCCTGCCCCAGCCAAGCAGCGCATCTGCCCTATAGCACTGGAGGAGACCAGTCCTGGAGGGCTCTCAGCACCCTCGCTAGAGCAGTGATACCCAGCCAGCACTCTCCATGCACCAGGACTAGGTTACGGCCCAGCGATAGGTGTCCCCTTCCTCCCTCCCACAGCAGATTCTTGGATCAGTTGCTCCATCCCCTGCAATGCTGCCTCGAGTTCCTGTTTGTGCCTTCTGACCATGGGGCGCTGTCTTCATTCCCCCTTGGCAGCATCCCCGTATGTGAACCAGGCCTCAGCCCGGCCCTAGGAAGTAGGGATGGATTATCCCCACTTTGTATAGGGTGGAAGGGGGCAGCTTGCTCAGGACCCGGCCGCACACCGGCAGCAGAGTTGAGAGCAGAACCCCAGCATCCTGGCTCCTACCTGGCTGAGCCCAGCTGTCCCCTTGCACTTCCCATCCTGTGGGCATGGCACCCTGCAGCAGCCCCATGGCCCCAGCTGTGAGACAGAGCAGCCTCCAGCTGGAGGGCACGCACGCGTCCCTACTCTGCACTCGGGCAGTCCTGAGTTCAAATCCTTCCAGAGGGGCACAAGTGCTAATACCTGGGGTGACCTCATTCTAGTGCAGCCCCCAGAGCTGTGCCTGGTGAGTAATGGAGACCCACCCCCACACCCAGTCCAGTGGACAACAGGGAGCCATTTCAGCTCACAGGTCCCTCGGGGGGGTGGAGGGTCCAGACAGAGCCTGCCCAGAAGATGCTCCTCATGCTAGAAGCTGGCATGACAGAGCCTGATGTGCACTGGGCCCCATCCCCCGCTCCAAGGCTTCTGAAGGCGGGAGGGGTTGGTGGATGATGCACCCTGCAGGCTCGTGCCTGGGCCTAGCAGAAGCGCTAGTGTGTTATAAACACGCCGAGTCGGTCTGATCCTACCCTGCAGGGTTTGCTCTGCACCTGCTGCACCCCCCTCCCTCCCTCCCTCCCTCAGCACCCTGCTCGCAGGGGCTGCATCACCAGCCCCCTGCTCGCTGGAGGCACCAGCATGCTGCATGGGCGAGGCTGGCGCCATCCCAGCAGGAACCAGGCCCAGCCCACTCACCCTCACCCCCCGGAGTCACACACGTTCTCTTTAGGGAAAGCGAAGGGGAGGGCAGGAGCCATTGTGGGCGGACTGCCAGCCCCGCCGTGCTGGCAGCGAGCAAGGGCCCAGCTGGGGAGGGACGGCAGCGTGGGGGTGTGGCCAGTACCTCCTCCAGCTCAGGGTAGGTCAGGCAGCAGGGCCCATCATGGACATGGGGTGGGAGAGTCACTGGGGCCACTGACGGAGGCTGAGAGCGCCCCGGGACTTGGCCACACATCCCTGCCCCACAAGGCCGAAGGAGCCCCTAGGAAACTGCCCCGGGCCCCAGTTTCATAGGGCCAGTGGAGCCTCCCAACAGTCCCCCACCCCTCTGCCCCTGGCATGCTCTCCCCACTTACCCACTGGTGCACCTTGGCCCGGGCCTGCTCCTGCTGGGCCTGCAGCACGGCCAGCTGGTTGTTGAGCTGCATGATCTCGTTGTTGCTCTGCTCCAGGTACTGCTGGAGCTGGGCCTGCTTCTCCGCCATGGCCTCCCGGCTCCCCAGGTCCTGCTGCACCAGCGCCACGTTGGTGGCAGTCAGTGTCCTAAAGCGGTCAATCAGCGCCTGCATTTCCTGGAACTGCCGGGGAGGGGATGGGACGGGGGAGGAAGGGACAATGGGGGAGGCAGAGGGTTAGGGGTGCTCATTCGGGACAGAGGGGCAGGCCTGCAGCCTGGGAACGGAGTCCCTTTCACAGGTGGCATACGAGAAGTTATGCTGGATTTGAATGAGCAGGGCTGTCCCGTTGTTATGCTGAGTGCATCTCTGCATCCGGTCAGGGAGCTCCCCCACCCTGTGATGCTTTGTTCCCTGCCTGCCCCCCGCCCCAACCCCTGCCCCAAGACTTCTGTGCACCAGCATCCCCTGTGCACCTTGTTCTAGCAGGTTTGGGTGGAGCGTCCAAGTCACCGCGGGTCACTGGGATCTGAGCCAGAACCAGCTGCCCCTGCCCCACAGACGAGGTTGCTGAGTGGCTGGGTTGTGCCTGAGGGACCTAGTGGCTTTCCTAGAGCGGCTGGCGCTGCGGGCGGAGCCTGGCGTGTTCCAGCACCTCTTCTCCCAGGGGAGGCCACCTCCTGACCCACAAAGGGGCAGGATGTGGGGGGCAGGGTTAACTTGTTTCAGCACCACCAGTTTCAGGCTGCAAACCTCCCCAAGGACATCAGCTGGGGAGGGATCAAAGCATTTGGCGGGGGTGGGGAGGCTGCTCTGGTTGAGAGGACCAGGGCAGTTGTGGTGACAGGTGCTGCAGCTCTGAGGAGTGGCGGGGCAGTGCTGTGGGGGGGTGCTGGGGCCGAGGGGGCACAGGACAGTTGTGGGGGGAGGTGCTGTAGCTGTGAGGGGGCACAGGGCAGAT
The DNA here is from genome assembly GCF_020497125.1 of Mauremys mutica. NCBI lineage: Eukaryota > Metazoa > Chordata > Testudines > Geoemydidae > Mauremys > Mauremys mutica. Next base: position 30,424,569 of record NC_059087.1, read on the forward strand.
GTGGGGGAAGGGTGCTGCGGCCATGAGGCGCTGCGGGGTAGTGTGGGGGGTGCTGCAGCTGTGAGGGTGCGTGGGGCAGTTGTCAGGGGGGTGTTGCAGTCGTGGGGAGCAGTTGTAGGTGACGGGTGCCACAGCTGTGAGAGGATGCGGGGCAGTTGTGGGGGAAAGTGCTGTGGCCTTAATGAGGCACAGGGCAATTGGGGGGAGGAGGGGGAGTGCTGCGGCTGTGGGTGACGGGTGCATGAGGGGGCATGGGATAGTTGGGGAGGGGAGGGGTGCTGCAGCCGTGAGACACACCTGTGGGTGACGGCTGCTGTGGCCGTGAAGGGGCTTGGGGCAGTTGTGGGGGAAAGTGCTGTGGCCTTGATGAGGCACAGGGCAATTGTGGGGGATGGGTGCCACAGCCATGAGGGGACACGGGGCAGTTGTGGGGAGGGGTGCCACGGCCGTGAGGGAGCATGGGGGAGTTGTGTGCGTGTGTGTGTGGTGGGGGGTGCCATAGCTGTGAGGGAGTGTGGGGCAGTTGTGTGGGGGGGGGTGCTGCAGCCATGAGGGGCAGTTGTGGGTGACAGTGTTCTGTGGCCATGACGGGGTGTGGTGAGTTGTGGTAGGGATGGTGCCATGGATGTGAGGGGGCAGTTGTGGGTGACAGGTGCTGTAGCTGTGAGGGGATGTGGGGCAGTTGTGGGGGCATGGGGTGCTGTGGCCATGAGAGGGTGCAGGGTAGTGTGTGGCAGGGTGCTGCGGCCGTGAGGGGGTGCGGGGCAGTGCGTGGCAGGGTGCTGCGGCCGTGAGAGGGTGCGGGGTGGTGCGTGGCAGGGTGCTGCGGCCGTGAGGGGGTGCGGGGTGGTGCGTGGCAGGGTGCTGCGGCCGTGAGGGGGTGCGGGGTAGTGTGTGGCAGGGTGCTGTGGCTGTGAGGGGACACAGGGAAGTGGGGTGAGGGGTGCTGCAGCTGAGGGGAGGTTGTGGCCGTCAGATGCTGTGGCCTAGAAGCAGGACTCAGGTCACTTGTTACTGGCACTGGAGGTCAGGGTGGCTCGGTCACAGCAGTGGGCCAGGGCATTGGGGGAGGGGAAATGCCAGCACTTGCCTGGGGACTGGCAGTTGGGGAGGGTCTGAGCACTTGCAGGGGGTGTCAGGGTGCTTTTCAGCACAGGGAAGGTCAGTAACTGGGAAGGGGGCAGTGCAGAGCTGGGGAGGGGATCAGGTAGAAAATGGGGAGTGGGGAAGTTGGCATGGGGACATCTAGAGACAGGTAGTGCCCCCTGCTCCTGACCCTCCCCCCCAGCAGCTCCCTGCAGAATCCCCCCTCACCTGCTCAGTCTTCTCCAACACCCCCTGGAGGTAGCTCCGGAAGATGGCATGGGCTTCCAGGCGCCGCTGCAGCCTGTCCCTCTCCACGAGCAGCCGGGCAATCTCCTGGCGCAACCGCATGGCCTCCACGACCTTCTGCACCACCTGCTCCCGCTGTTCACTCACCTTGTGCAGCGCCCGGCTCCGCTTGGAGTCATTGTCCTGCCACCCACAACACAGGGAACCAGGTAACGTCAAAGGGCAACCTCCCCACCACGCTGAGCCCGCATGCTTGTTGTGTAGCACTGCTGCCACACCAGAGAGTTCTGTGTTAGCAGGGCAACAACCTTCTACTGACACCTTGCTGAAGAAGCTGCTCCTTTAGCTCAAGCTGTTGGAGCTTCTGCTTTAGATCCCTGATTCAATCCCCACTGATAAGCTGCACTGTTTGTGTATGTTAGGGAATCAGAAATGGGCAGAACCAGAACCCTGGATCCAAATGCACCTAGAGTCTGGAACCAAAGCATGTGGCTGAGAGCAGAGCCCAAACTGGATCCCTGTAGCTGCAAGACTCTGTGGCTGAGGTCATTAGTGGTGCCTGGATGTGCTGTGGAATTTGGATGATGAGGGAAATGGGGAAATGGCAGACGGGCTAAATGACTTTGTTTTAACCAAACAGGTTCATAGCAATTGAACATCTGACATCGTGAACGCCAATGAAAACAAGGTAGGATCAGAGGCTAAAATAGGGAAAGACCAAGTTAAAAATTACTGAGACAAGTTAGATGTCTTCTAGGATGGAATTCATCAGGCCCTGGTGAACACTCAAGGAGCTGACTGAGGAGACTGAAGATAATCACTAATGTCTCAGCTAAAAGTCATGGCAGACGGGAGAGATTCCAGACAACTGGAAAGGGCAAATCTAGTGCCCATCTATAAAAAGGGGAATAAGGACAACCCGGGGAATTACAGTCCAGGCAGTTTAACTTCAGTACCTGGAAAGATAATGGAGCAAATAATTAAGCAATCAATCTGCAAACACCTAGAAGATACTAAGGTGATAAGTAACAGTCAGCATGGATTTATCAAGAACAAATAACTTTCTTTGACAGGGTAACAAGCTTTGTGGATGGGGGGAAGCAGTAGACGTGGCATAGCTTGATTTTAAATGAGGCTTTTGATACTGTCTCGCATGATCTTCTTATAAACAAACAAACTAGGGAAATACAACCTAGATGGAGCTCCTATAAGGTGGGTGCATAACTGGTGGAAAATTGTTCCCAGGGAGTAGTTATCAGTGGTTCACAGTCATGCTGGAAGTGCATAATAAGTGGAGTCCCACAATGGATCAGTTTTGGGTCTAGTTCTGTTCAATATCTTCATCAATGATTTAGATAATGGCAGAGAGTACACTTATAAAGTTTGCAGATGATACCAAGGTGGGAGGATTTGCAAATGCTTTGGAGGATAGGATTAAAATTCAAAATGATCTGGACAAACTGGAGAAATGGTCTGAAGAAAATAGGATGAAAGTGAATACAGTCAAATGCAAAGTGCTCCACTTAGGAAGAAACAATCAGTTGCACACACACAAAATGGGAACTGACTGCCTAGGAAGGAGCACTGGGAAAGGGATCTGAGGGTTATAGAGACCCACAAGCTAAATATGAGTCAACAGTGTAACACTGTTGGAAAAAAAACAACAAACAAACAAACATTCTGGGATGTATTAGCAGGAGTGTTGTAAGCAAGACACGAGAAGTAATTTGCCTGCTCTACTCTGCACTGAGTTTGGTTTCAACTGAAGTATTGCATTCAGTTCTGGGCACCACATTTCCTGAAAGATGTGGACAAATTGGAGAAAGTCCAGAGAAGAGTAACAAAAATGATTAAAGGTCTAGAAAACATGATCTATGAGGGAAGATTAAAAAAATTGGGTTTGTTTAGTCTGGAGAAGAGAAGATGGAGAGGGGACATAACCGTTTTCAAGTACATAAAAGGTTGTTACAAGGAGGAAGGAGAAAAATTGTTCTCAATCTTTGAGGATAGGAAAAGCAGCAATGGGCTTAAATTGGGAGAAGGGCGGTTTAGGTTGGACATTAGGAAAAACTTCCCAAGTGACAGGGTGGTTAAGCACTGGAATAAACTGCCGAGGGAGGCTGTGGAATCTCCATCATTGGAGGTTTTTAAGAGCAGGCAAGACAAACACCTGTCAGGGATGGTTAAATAATACTTAGTCCTGCCATGAGTGCAGGGGACTGGACTAGACGACCTCTCGAAGTCCCCTCCAGTCCTGTGATTGATTCTATGATCCAGCGGAAATGGATTTGACACACGCCTGCTCTGCAGTTTAGTTTGGCAAGAGGAATACCTTCCGGGTACAGTCCATCTCCAGCCCAGCCAGCAGGCTTTCCTCCCGGCCCCGGGATCTTCATGTGGGACTTGTACCTTTAGGAACTTGTCAAATTTGAAGATAGCCTCCTTGAGCTGCCCTTCCTTGTGCTGCAGTTCCTTCTGGCGCTGCTGCAGGCTCTCCATCTTCATCTGGAACTCCTACAGGAGGCCAGGACAAGGCCAGTCAGGAGGTGGGGCCAGCCCAATCCTTCCCGAGCCTTCACCAGCAGGGGGGCAAGGACCCTCAGAGCACCTGGGCTTGGGTGAGGGGGCTCAGCGTCTGGGAAGAGAGGGCTTCAAGGCTGCATCCCCTGCAGTGCTGGAGCAGCAGGTCTGCCTAATGCTGAGCGTTCTGTAGAGTGAGGGTAACATGCTGCCAGAATGTGGGCATTACTGTCTCCTTCTAATGGCTCATCCACATACAAGGATACAAGCCTGCTAGTGCTACCAACTAAGGGAGTTAGCCCTTCAGCACAAGCAGCAGAGAATCATGCTTTTAGCACCGAAGGTCCCAGGTTCCTGCCTTGCTATCAGCCCAAGTGGCAGCAATTATACAGAACCAAGGAGCGGAGTGCTGACTAAATGCTGTGCAAAGCCCTCCCTGGCATTCTCGTGGATCTACTCCTGGTTTTGTCTTAATCCCCTGTGGCTCCATGTCCAAAGGATTGGCCAGCGTTATCAGTGCTGCATGGGTAGACCAGTGCACCGCCATTGTCACTGTCCCTGGGGTCAGCCGTAGCAGTCACAGTGGAGCTGAATATCCAGCTGCATTGCCTGCTAGACTGGGGGCTTCCATGGGAATTAGGCACCTAAATACTTTTGAGGATCTGGACCATTGTTAGTAACAATGATTTGTATTGTGGTAATGCCTAGCGGAGCAGGACCCCACTGCTAGGTGCTGTATAGTCACAGAACAAAATACACACCTTGGTCTATGCAGGAATACCTGGCCTGCAGCACAGAGCATGTGTGGGAGTCCGAGGGGTGGGGAGCCTGGGGACAGAGTGAGGGGCCTTATGAGTCAGGACAAACCCCTGTTAAACAACATTCTAGGTTCCATCCAAAACATTTACTGACACACTTGATCTAATACTGAGGATCCAGTGATGGCCACTGCTGGTGCAGGGGCCTTCTCCTCTGCAGCTACTGCCATCTCATGAGCTGACTTGCCAACTCTTAAAATCTCATCTGAAAGCTTTTTCCCCTTGCCCATCTCTGAGTCCCTCTCCCCTGCCACTGCTCGGCCATTGCATTAAATCTCTCTCTATATTGCACAATTCTCTAAATGTCCTGTTTGATTGTTCTCTGCTCTTTATTTCTGTAACTATTATTATATCGCCAACGTATTGTGTACTGTTCTCTCTCTCTCCCTTTCGCTACGCACATACTTGGCCACACTGTGGCATATCAGATTAATAGGCCGATCAATGCTGGGCAAAATCACATTTATTGTAATCAACACCGGCACACCAAAGTAACCCACAGTGCTTTACAAACTGCAGCACCATTTTTTGCTGCTAAACTTTTCAGGTTTGGGCCAAAATCTTTTGGTTATTTGAATTTTCTCTGAACAACTGCAATTTTCCATGGTGCGGGGCGGGGCGTGGGGAAGCATTTTTCCCCAACCAGCTCCAGTCCAGTGATGTTGGGTGTCTTTAAAGCAGGAGTTTTCTCCATGGATTGCACTGTGCATCTCTCCTCCTGCCCTTGAGCCCTCAGGAAGTGACCAGCCACTCCCCACAGTGCAGCCCCAGTGACATGAAAACAGTAAGGACTCGCTTTCCATTCTCAACCTCCTTCGAGGCTCTGATGCCCCCCCAACACCCCTTGCCCATCCAGGGACCCCACCATTTAGGAATCATGAACCTCAAGTTAACAGGCACAGCCCTGTGCAGCTGGGTTTACCTCCTTCTGTGCCAACAGGGCTTGTTCCACCTCTGCTAGCTCCCTCCTCTTCTCCAGCAGACGGGTGGCCGGGGTCAGGTAGTCATCTTCTCTTTCAGGCATTTTCCTGCAGGAGAGGAACAAATGGGAGAGTGGCAGCCCCATGCCTGGCCCTGGTGGAACACTGCTAACTCCTCTTCCGCCTCCATTGCCATCAGTGGCACCCGGGGTGCCGAAAAAGGTACGGAACCACTGAGATAGAAGGGCTCCACACTTGCTCTTACTGCAAATGCCACATGTTTACTTGGACCCCCTGACGTGGGCTGGGCCACGGCAGCTCCACAAGCCAGCACTTCTCCTCAGTGGCCACCAAATGTAACGCTTTCATGTCAAGGGATGCACACTCAGCAGGCAACCTAGCGAATTTCAGGGATGGGCTTGGGGGAACACAGAGCCAGGAGTACTAGTTCTTCCCCCAGTTCCATCCCGATCTATCCCAGAGGATGAGCTGAAAGTGGTTTCTAATCCAGAGCCTGCCTGGTGCCCAACCAGAGACTGTGATTTACAATCACAGGTTTCCAGTTTGTTTTAAACTAGTTTTTTCTCCCTCGTGTTACTGTTAGAGAAACGACAGGGAAAAGTGACTCCATAACAAACGTGCAGGGCAACAGCAAGCTCGACTGGGCCCAAAGCAACAAACTGAAACCAAAAAAAGGTGAGAGCTCTTTTCCCAAATCTCTTCCAATTTGTCACAGGGTGACTGGCCCTTTAAGAAGGAACAGGTCCAGCTCACCTCCAGCAAGGGCCTGAGTGCAGGGTTGGGGTGCAGGCTTTGGCTGGGGGTGCAGGCTCCAGGATGGGGCCAGAAATGAGGGGTTCAGGGTGTGGAAAGGGGCTCAGGGCTGTGAGGGGGCTGGGCTGAAGGAGGGGGTTTCGACCTGGAGCAGGGGGTTGGGGCCCAGGAGGAGTTCAGGACGCGGGTTCTGGCCGGGCAGCGCTTACCTCAGGTGGCTCCCAGAAGTGGCCAGCCCGTCCGTCTCTTAGGCAGAGGGGCTGGGGGGCTCTGTGCACTGCCTGTGCCTGTAGTTCCCAGCCAAGGTGAGCTGCAGAGCTGGCACTCGGGGCAAAGGTAGCACACAGGGGCCCCTTGGCCAACCCTGTGCCTAGGAGCCAGACATGCCGGCCGCTGGAGTTGCGTGGAGCCAGGCCAGGCAGGGAGCCTGCCTTAGCCCCACTGTGCCACTACCTGCACTTTTAGCCGTGCTGACCAGAGCTGCCAGGGTCCCTTTTTGTCCAGGTGTTCTGTCGAAAACCAGACACTTGGCAACCTTGAGTGAGAGCAACCGGCCTCTCTAAAGAGCCAGGCGGCAGCTCAGTGAGGGGAGCAAGAAGGAGCAGTAGTTGAGTGCGAACAGGTGAGAGCAGGAAAAGCCTGTTGAGTAGCTGGCTCCTGCAGAGGCACCTTGGTAAAGGGGAAGAACCAGCTCAGGCAGAGCAGACCAAGCCTGGATTTTGGAGGGAGATTCCCATGGGCAGGGGTAGGACTTGCAGGCAAAGGGACTGGGCAGTGGAGGGATACAAGGAGCCCTCTTGCAAGGACTTGAGGGCTGCAGGAGAGTTGTAAGCAGCACAGACAATTGCCAGAGGTGGGGGCCCTGGAATATGAGTGGGGCTGGAGAACTGCTGCATTTTTACTTATTCTGCTCGGAGGGGTAGAATGGTCTGACTTTGAGGGATCCGCTGGAGGCTGAAACTACTAAATGATGCCAGGCTGCAGGGTTTGGATTAGCCTCTGAGAGGGACAACGTTCTTTTCCCGGGCAGAGAGGTAACCATTGGTCTGGGCTGTGGTGGAGAAGATGGGCAACTCAACTTCAGCTTCCAGCCATTGGTTTCTCTTCACCCTTTCTCCACTAGGAGCCCTTAGTACCCAGGATTTTCTCCCTGCAAAGGTTCTTAAACACGAATCAAGTCACCCCCAATCTTCTCTGTAACTGAGCTCTTGAAAACTCTTGTTGCAAGGCATTTCTCCAGGCCACAAATGTTTTTTGTGGCTCTCTTGCACCCCCCCTATTTTCCAACATCCTTTTTAAACCGTGGACACCAGAACTGGATGTGGTATTCCGGTATTGGTCTCATGGAGTGACCTGAGCTTTACTAAGCTGTGTTCCCAACAGGTGCAATGTAGCTGCAAGTCTCACTGTCTTTAGTATATTTCTTAAAGCCACAGCTGCTGGAGTCATGAGATTGCCTGAGAATCCAGATCTTAAGTTTTTTAAATAAAATTTTTAATTAAAAAAAAAATTCCTAGCCTTTATGGCTGCTGAGCAAAGCTTGAGGTATCACTCAGTGGTTTGAGCATTGGCCTGCTAAACCCAGGGTTGTGAGTTCAATCCTTGAGGAGGCCACTTAGGAATCTGGGGCAAAAATTGGTCCTGCTAGTGAAGGCAGGGGGCTGGACTCGATGACCTTTCAAGGTCCCTTCCAGTTCTAGGAGATTGGTATATCTCCAATTATAAATAAAAATGAAGCAAGTGTGTCCTAAAGGCTCAGACACCAGAAAGCAAATAGGAAGGGCCCAATGTTAATTGGCTTAAAAATCACAATGCCTGACCCCTTGTTTTGAATGCGTGAGGCAATGTTGCACCCAAGAGAGGCAGCGTGATTGGGTGGACAGGACACCAGACTGGGCGCTAGGCAACAACGGTTCCAGTCTAGATTCTGCTATTAACCTGCTGCGTGACCTGGGGTAAGTCAGTCCCTCCACTGCTCTGGGCCTTCGTTTACCGAGCTGTAAAACAAGGCCGTGATACTCACCCTCCTTGCTTTGACATACGTGGATGTAAAATATGAAGCGTGGGCCTGGCTTAGGGAATTGCTTAAAATACACCACAGTGCAGCCAAGGGAAGCATATGCAGGCAGCAGATGGGATCATCACATGCTTCTAACCTGTTCTATAACCAGGCCTTCTGATTCCTGAGTGCAGACAACAGCTTGTTTGGTACAAGATCAAATGTTCACCATGTCCCCAGGAGCAGGAAGCAACACTCCTAGAAACCCTGATGAAGCTTTGTGTTTGCTTTTCTGGGGAGTGCTTCCAGTGCCCCATTTCCACTTCCTCTGACCGTGGTTCCATCTTCAACTTTGCACCCCCTGTATTGCCCACCCCAAATGTTTAAAAAGCAGGAGCCAGGCTCACCAAAAATCATGAGACTGGCTTTCAAATCATGAGATTATGTAAAAATAATAGGTTTGGGGATCTTTTTAATTGCCTTCTGCTTTTTGAGCCTTTAGGGTGCACTGGGGTCACATTTTGAAGCTTTCTCCACAGCCACAAGGGCTTGAAATTTAGTTTTTCTTTAAGAATGAAGGCTGAAATAATCACATATCCACTTGACTCCAGGAGCTGGGGCTTTAGGGAAAACAATAATTATCATGAGACTCATGACTAAATCATGAGAGTTGGCTGGAAAAATTCAATAGCTGGGTGGAATTTGCTGATTTGGCTAAGTTGGAATGTTTTGCAGAGGCAGTCTGATTACACCAAAGTACCGACAGCACCCAGGCAGGCTTCCAGCAGAAACCTGCCTGCGTTCTTGCCAACTAAGCCCAGGCTTCACCACTCTGGAGCAGCCAGCCATGCAGACTACTGTGTCAGGTGGAATTTCAGGACTTTGCAGGGTCTGCATCTCCAGGGCAGCCAGATAGCCCAGCCCCCTGCCACGGGGCCAGGTTTCCAGGGTTTGGGGCGCTGGGGCAGGGCTCCATTCACTTTCATGGAGAACTTCAAAGCTGTTGGGGTTTTTGTTCTGAATTGGAATGAAACCAAATGCTGTAATATTGAAATCCTCCACAAAACAGAATCTGCGTTCTCTGCACAGCTCTACTTGGGACCCTGTGTGGTGCTGGCAGAATTCCAGCCCTGATCAACAAGCAGGGTTAGAACAGGCTGCCCACTCCAGGAAGCATCTGTTAAGTGTTTTCTTGCTGGCACAAAACTGAAGAATTAGCCATCCCTCCAGCTACCCAAATAAAGACACCCACTGCTATTAGTATCAGCAGGAAGACTACTCCCCCGAGGGCCTGCGCCAAGAGCGGCCTACCCCTGCCATGCTTCTTGCAGAGATCCGCCAGTGCCTTCATATCTCTACAGGGGGCTGGCTATACAAGCGGAGACCCCTTCACACACAAGCAGCTACCTGCAAGCAGGGGGCAAAGGCTCTTACTCACGGCAGCAGCAGCTTGTCCCGGAAAGCTGCCCGCAGATATTCTTCCAGGTCGAAAGCCATCCTGGCCCAGCCCCCCGCAGGGACCCTCGGCTCGGGGAATGGGGAGCCGTGGGCCCCCGGCTGCCGTCCCAGCGCCTGCAAAGGGGCAAGGCAGGGAGCAGCGCCCGCCCGTTGCTAAGGAGACGGTCAGCACAACGTTCTGTTGCCATGGTCACGCGTTCCGAATCCCGGAGCCCTGTAAAGTTTCCCTTCCGCGCCTCGCTGCAGGAGAGGCTAGAGAACATCTCGTGCAGGGAAGATGGAGCCACAAAACCGTCCCAACCGTGCGGATTTATTTGCAGGAGGGAGGCAGCAAGGGAAAGCGTAGCCCCCTGTAAACGAGTCTGTTCCCTCCCCTGGCCGGGGGTTTCCCTCTCCTCTCTTCTGTCTGGTTTGCATGATTGCTACAGCACCTGGTTTAACTTGGGCTGCGGCTGCAGGACCTTGTGGGCGGCTCCCCTGTGACATGGCCCCCTCCTCCCCAGCGCGCCATAACACCAGGTGCCCCCCTTGGACCCTTATGGGCAGATAGCTGTGGATAAATATCTGAAAGAGTGGGAGGTGCCCAGACACTACAGAAATGGGAGGCATATGTGCTAAAGATAGATAGGTCCTGCAGTCAGATTTGTATGGGCAGAGCCCTGTGTGCCAGTACTGAAGTTAATGGGGCTCTGGTCTGCCGTTGAAATGTGATCCTAAGATCTGAGCCCATTTATCTGGCCCTCACTACTGGATTATCCAGGCAACTCACAATCTTCCATGTACACCCCTGTGAGGTAGGGCGGTGCTGTTACCCCCATTGTACAGCTCACACAAGGAGTCTGTAGTTTAATAGGGAACTGAACCTGACTCTCAGCCTAGTGCCTTAACCACTGGGCCGGCCTTCCTCCCATAAATCACTGGGATAAACTAACAAGACTGGCTCACTGCTGGCTTTGGGGCACCTGGCACTGGTCACTGTTAGCTGACAGGATACTGGGCAGGATGGACCTTTGGTCTGACCCAGTACGGCTGTTCTCATGTTTTTATTACCATATTTATTACAATATTACCATAGACATAGAAGCCCCAGTCATGGACCAGGGCGAGCCCCATTATTGACTCCTTGCAGGTCTATGCTGCATCCCTAGCCCATCTTAAAAATGCAGAGTGCTGTTAGCCGATCACTTTGTAAAGACTATTTCTCCACCTGGAGAATGTTTGTTTGATTTAGAACCCATCCTACCTATATATTGTGACATGTTAAGGAATCCTCATCCCTTGTTCTGTATTACATGGCATACTTGCATGCACAAATCTTGATCTGCATTGATCAGCCAATGCCTTCTCATGACTGAGTTGTCTCAGTTAGACACACTTTCCACTTAAAAATTACTCTTCTTTCACTTTGTTTGCTTGGTGCACTTACAAAAGACCTCAGTTTTGGGGCACTCAACCTGACTCAATCTGAGCCTGATTTTTCAGACATTCTGGGCATCCAGAGCTTCTGTTGATTTCTGCTGCAGTTGTAGGAGCTCAGGTCTAGAGCCACAAAGGTATTTAGGTTTCTAACTGCCAAAAAAGGTGCCTGGAATTGGTAGCCACTGTGTGTATAATGACCTGGGCTGTTTTGCTATTGGCGATTTCATCTCACTTGTGTGTTCTTCTTCTAGAAAGTGGGGAAATACAAAACTTCCTGAAAACAGAAAATGTGATTTATAAAGCCACAAAAATTGGCAAGGGGAGATCCAGTGCAATGAAACGAATAACTTTTTTTTATTAACTAGATTTCAAGTGGCTGGCATCCCTGCAGCTGCACTAGGGATGACTGTCAGCACAAGTAGAATGTGCTGGGTGCATTACAGCAATCTGAAGATGTGAGCTGTATGCTGGGGATTGGGGCTGACAGAGGCTGAAGGAGGTGTAAGGTCCAAAATTTCAAAGGTAGTTAAGTGCCTAACGCCTATTGATTTCACCTAAATACCTTTGAGAATCAGAGCCTAAATGACTCCAGGTTAGAATCATCTCTGACTTTGGCTCTCTGACTTTAGGAAAGGAATATACAGCAGGAGGGAAGGAAGAAACAAACATCCTGTTTCATGCTTGGGTCCTTAGTCATAATTAATTACAATGTTAATTGCAATGAGCATAAAATGCACTCTGGAAGAGTTGCTTTTGAAAGAAAGATTTGTCAGTTTCTCACATGGCACCTGCTGCCCATTCATAGACTTTGCTCCGTTTTGTTCTGCATCATTGCTGATGCAGGATATCCTTGTGTAAATAGCTGTAATCTCTTCATATCCGGATTGCTGTAGTCACATAGTGGCATACCAATCTAAGGTGCTGTATTACCATGGTAGTGAGCTGAAATGTGCCAAATGCTCCTGGGAAATCACTGGGCTGGGCTACTGACTGACAATGAAAATACATCCACGGCTGACTTCCAGGAATTCAGTAGGGAGACTAAGTTATGTGCGTTTAGTCCAGGCACACACAAAGAACAGCCATATGTTTTTTAGTCTAAAGAACTTCTTTAGGTAGAGAGAGCGCAGTGGGTGCATCTCTCACAGGAACACGACTGCTGTCTCCAAAGACAGAGTTCTTAGCAATTTAAAAGTGCAGGACACAGAAATCCAGGGTGTTGCCAGTTCATAGCTCTACACACTGTAGTACAAGGGGCCAATCCTTATTCAATAGTCAGAGGAGTACTGCTGAGTCAAAAATATACATGGGCCTGATCCCTGCCATCAGACTGCAGCTGAGGTTGTAGGGAGGGACTCTCAGTGGAGCCATGCTGTCAGGGTGGCAAGCCTTTCAGCAGGACCTATCCCCATGGGTTCTGGTGATGTGTGGGGATGGGGGAGTTCCATCCCAAATGCCCCTTGGGATAAGGAAGACACAAGATGGACTCAGTTGTTACAAATACGAAGGGGAGGGAAGATGCTTGTTGAGGCTGCTAGAGACACACAGACCCTCTGATTCTCTCTGGCTCCCAGAATGACCAACACGGATGGTGCTGCTTGGTGGCTCCAGGCATGGTCTCTTGAAGTCTGTTCTGGGTCACAGGAGCAGAGAAGGGGCTTGGGGTAGCCTGCTACACCCCTTGCAATCTCCACAGGCTTCTCTGTCCTCCTTCCTTGAGGAGAAACTCTGCCAGCTTAGCTCCTCAAGGTTTCCTGCCCCCACAGGAAGGGACAATCTGTCCCAGTAGCAATCAGCAATGACAGTGAAATCTATGGGGCAGAGGAGTAGGAGCTTGTTCAGCTCTTCTAGTATTTATTAAGGTCTCCCCAAGACTTGGCAGGGGTTTCCTTAATCAGGGGTTTGCATGGGGGAGGTTTAGGTTGCACAGGGAGGTTTAGATTGAATATTAGGAAAAACGTTTTCACTAGGAGGGTGGTGAAGCACTGGAATGGGTTACCTAGGGAGGTGGTGGAATCTCCTTCCTTAGAGGTTTTTAAGGTCAGGCTTGACAAAGCCCTGGCTGGGATGATTTAGTTGGAGATTGGTCCTGCTCTGAGCAGAGGGTTGGACTAGATACCTCCTGAGGTCCTTTCCAACCCTGATAGTCTATGATTCTATGACAGACAAGATTGATATGAACTTTTGTTGGGCTGGCGTTGGGTTTCTGACCACTGGTGTAATTTGCCACCGTGACCCTTGGCCCTGTATTAATTTGGGCCCACTGGAGCCAGTGGGAGCCTTTCTATTGACTTCAATGGACTTTGGATCGGGCCGTTGAGAGGGTACTTGTAGAAGCTGCCTATTTATCCAGCTTCCATTCCCAGCACACACTCTATATAACATCCCCCGCGTTTTGCAGACCTGATGTGGGGGCAGGAAGAATTCAGGAGATAAAAATCACATTGAGACACAGGGCTGATTCTCTCCCCTGGCCTGCTGCACCTCAGCATGGCTCCACTGACTCCAGTGGAGTTACTCCCCACTTACAGCGGGGTAAGCTGGCGCTGAATCAGGCCGGTAGAGTCCACCTGTCATCACTCGGCTCCAGCACGTGGCAGATGGCAGAGCGGGCTGTGGAGGTGGGCAGAGGAGCTATTCTTCTTGTAGATTTATGAGTATCAGGTGCAGAGGCAAAGCGCAGGGCAGTGAGAGAGCTGCAGCAGAAACACTGGGACGGTGCACACTAAGGGTACTAACCCTCCCACTCCCTCATACACACACCCCTGGACTTCCTCCATCATCATCATGCCCAATCTTGGCTGATCGAGAGCCATCCGGATTGATGTCTAGCTGGGTCCTTAAGGCTGCACATTCCATCTGTATCCATCACTGGCGAGCTTATCTCCCCACCAAAGCTTTTGGTGCCCACACGATCGCTGACTGAGTAGCAGCATTCTTCAGTAAATGTGCCGGGGCTTCCTCCCTCCTAGACCAAATTCCATCCTCAGCAACTCCTGGTTAATGCAGCAAGAGCTTTGCTGGGATGACTCCAGTGTAACCAAGGGCAGAAACTGGACCCTTTTTTTCTTGCAGAGAGGATAGTTTGTGAATAAGGTCTGAGCTGGGGACCTGGGTTCTGTTCCCAGCTCTCCCACTGCTCTGGTGGGTGACCTTGGGCAAGTCATGGCCTCGTCCTGTGCCTCAGTTTCCCCATCTATAAAATCGGGGTATTGATGCTGCACAGAGGGGCTGTGGGGCTTTTTTAGTGTTTATAAAGCAGCCCGAGATCCCTGGGGGGAAGGTGAGATGAAGTGGCATGGAGTTAGGCAGTGCCCAGTGTAATGATGCCCAGGGAGACCCAAGAGGGGATGGGAAGAGCTAACGAGTGTTCGGCTTTGCCAGGCTGGGGTGGCATTTGGGACTTTGTTAATCCCTTTCAAGGGTAATTCGTACAGTGCCAGCTTGTCTCAAACTCTCTGCTGGCTGCCAGCACCCAGGCAAAATGCTGGTGTGATGGCAAGCGCAGTCCCAATGCAAACGGCAGGCCTGGGAGTGGGGCGGGTGAGATGGAGGCGTGCAGCCCAGCGGGCTACCAGCCTGGCTCTGTTCCCCCGCAGCCTTTGGGATACACCAGCCCTGGTTCTATTCATGCCCAGCCTGTGAGCCTCAGACACTTGCCAGGGAAGAGGCTCATTTGCAGGCATGTCAATTCACTGAAGCTGACGTAGGAGGGTGCAGAGGGGGCCAGCTGCCCCGCTCCCTGCTCCCGCCTTTGGCTGGGAAGGGACAGGGAGCAGTTCCCCTTGCTGCCGCTAGGGGGCAGGGGAGCTCCACTCGGCTGGCTTCCGCCTGCTTAGCGGGTGTCGCTCTCCCCGGGCAACCTGTGGCTGCAGACACGAGTCTGGCGCTGTCGGAGCTGGTCCCTCGCCCCGTCTGCCGCGGCTCGTGCGTGGGGCAGCGGAGGGGGCAGCCGGCTTGAGCTGCGCACAGGAGCCGCGTGGGAGCTTTGAACTGAAACTGACACAGCGACGGGCGGCGGCGGCGCTGGCTGGTCGGTTTCACCTGCCTGCCCGGCGTTGCAGGGGCAAGACACGTTTCTACGCGAGACTTGATTTTTGTCTAGAGCCGCTGCTGTGCTGACCAGAGGCCAGCAGGGAGGCAGGAGCAGGGCGCCCCACGGCACCGAGCCCCACCAGCCTCCCCCGGCGGGGGAGAGAGAGACAGAGGAGGCGAGCGAGCGAGCGCCCCGGCTCCGAGCCGATGGTTCCGAGGGACGGCCAGCCCCGCCGCTGAGCACTGGCCCGAGTCGGGCTGGGGATGGCCCGGAACACGTCCCTGCATTTCAGGGTGGTGGAAGGACGGAGCCTGCCTGCCAAGGATGTGTGAGTGGGGTTCCCGGGCTCGTCGGTGGGATGTCCCGTCTGCAGGGCGCTCCGCTGGGTCCCGGCGGTCCGGGCTGAGGCGGGGGCCACGGCCGGTGCTGCTCCGCCTCAGGTGCGGCTCCCGTTGACCGCACCTGGGCTGCTGGGTGAGGCCTCTGGCCCCAGAGAGGCTTGGCTTGGGGTGTAACATAGCTCTCGCCCCTCCCTGAGAGCATCTGGCTGGGGCCCGGACTCCATTTCCATGGGGTGAACTGACCCACTCTCTGGCTGCTGCCCAGTGCTGCCTGGGGGGCGGTGGGGGGCTCCTGGCTAGCAGGAGCAGATGTTAGCTTGGGCAGAGCCAGCCTGTTGGCTCAGGACTCCCCCTTCATGCACTTTGGCCCGGGGGACCCCCGGTACTCCCCAGGCTGCCTCCCAGGGAGGAGAGGAGGAAATGGGCTGGAGGGGACCGGGTGCATGTCCAAATTCGAATTCTGGGCTTGCTCGTTAGTAAGCTCCTGTTCCTTGGTTAATTTTGGCCCGGGTCAGAACCACCCCCCCAGATCCGAAGGTTGACATTTGAACCCCTATTTGAAATTTAAAAATGGCCCGAGTTACTAACGGGGTGACCCTAACCTGCAAGGCCCCGGGTACTAAAACCAGATCTGCATCTGGCAGCTGGTCCCATCTCTAGGCGCGTGTCACTTCCACTGATGTGAGGCTACCACCTCCTGCTGCTAGATTGGAGCTTTGGAGCAGGGCTGGGTGTGGGGAAGGGAAAGTATGACCTGGTCCAGCAGTCTCCCTCCTGAGCTCGAGTTACTGTTATCACTTATCCAGTTACTATTCTGATTGATATCAATCAATAAATAATGGGATTGCAGCTGGCAGGCATCAGCATGGTGATACGTCACAGAGTGGCACTCCCCGGTGCCCCTCGGATCCCAGCCCAGAGGCAGAGCAGGAGGTGGGCTGCGTCCCCAGGCGTCTGCCCAGTGCTTAGCTCCCAGGCTGCATCTTTGGTGTGCAGATGATGCTGACTAGAGGCAGTGATGTCTGGGCTGGCTGGGATTTGGGTTCTGTTCCCAGCACCGCTACTGGGTCATTCTGCTCATGTCACAGCCCTGCTCTGTGCCTCAGTTTCCCCATATGTAAAAGAGAGGTAATGAGACTGCCCTACATCACAGGGAGGCTGCAAGTATGAGGTAAAGTAGGTCTTCAGTGCATGAGCACTTTTCACCAAGCAGTTTCTGCACTGATTAAAGCCCAGCTAGGTCTGTGTGCTAACTCCCCAAATGGTCTCGCCTGGTTCTGAAGCAGCAGTTTAGGACTGGGGGTGTCTCAGGTAGGAGAATGGGCAAGCTCCCTAGTCTGTATCTCACTATCAATTGCACTGACTATTCTTTGTATTCCAAAATCTGCAGGTCTGATAGTCCCCTGCCTGTCCTTTGCATGGCCATTTATTCCCATGTAAATCTAGGTAAACATGCTCCCAGATCATAACTCTCCAGCTATACACTTGAAAGGCTACAGTGACACAACTGCACTGCTGCAGTGCTTCCGTGTAGACACTACCGACACCAACAGGGGGGTTCTCCTGTCACGATAGTAAAGCCACCTTCCCAAGAGGAGGTAGCTAGAGCAATGGAAGAATTCTTCTGTCAACCTAGCGCTATCTGCACAGGGACTTAGGTCAGCTTAACTCTGTCACTCGAGGGTGTGGAATTTTCACTAATTGTCTAGTGTAGCCCAGTCTTAGGCTGCTAACCAGCAGTGGACTTATTCCCCTGGGGGAGGGATAGCTCAGTGGTTTGAGCATTGGCCTGCTAAACCCAGGGTTGTGAGTTCAATCCTTGAGGAGGCCACTTAGGGATCTGGGGCAAAAATTGGTCCTGCTAGTGAAGGCAGGGGGCTGGACTCGATGACCTTTCAAGGTCCCTTCCAGTTCTAGGAGATTGGTATATCTCCAATTATTACCTTATTACCGTTAAATTACCCTCTTGTTTACACTCACGTAAATCTGGAGCTACATCCCTGCTCGATTCTCCATTTCCTAGTGGGTGTTAACACCAGTGGGAAATCAGCAGAGTGGGTACAGAAAGCCATCACATGGGAGCAATTTTGATTTTGTCAATGCTCACAATACTTGATGTTTTTTGATTTTTTGGGGGTGGGGGTCTTCAAGCCCCAGCTTCTGGAGTCATGTGAGAAGACACTTTCATTTAAAAAGAAAAATCAGTTTATATCCTTTATGGTAGTGGAAAAAAAGCTTGTCAACATAGCGACAGTGCAACCTAGCAGCTCAGAAGCAAAAAGCAACTTAGAACCACCCCAAAAAATGTAAGAGGGGTTGTTTGCTTGTTCTCATGATTCTTGGATGCTTGGAGCTGACCATATTGTGCTTCACACCCACAGTTTGCATGGTTCCAGATACCTGGCTAAGGGGCATGGCAATGGGGAGCCAGGGGCTATGCAGCAAAACTGGTGTGAGAAGAGAATTAGCACAGTGACATTTACAAAACCTACCTGTCTATCTGAGGCCTGGTCTACACTTAAGATTGACATAGGGCTGGTCGGCACTAGAAAATGAGGTCCGCTCAGCTCTGTTGCTCAGAGGTGTGAAAAATCCACGGGAGCGTTGTAGTTAAGCTGCACACAGGGAGTCCCCATGCACACAGTGCTAGGACAGGTGAATTCCGTCGATCTCGGTACCGCCTCTCGGGAAGGTGGATTCCCTGTGCCAAAGGGAGAATCTCTTCTGTTGGCATAGGTAGTGTCTAGACTGAGGTGCTGCAGCACTGTCACTGTAGCATTTCAAGTATAGAAAAGCCCCTAGCTATGTTGCTCGGAGGTGTGAAATCCCAAGTGATGCAGCTGTGCCAACTCAGTGTAGCCACAGCCCGGTCGACAGAAGAATGCTACCGCCACTCGGGCAGGCAGTATTCCTACAGCCAAGGAAAACCCCTTCTCTCACTGTAGGCTGCGTCTACACTAGGGGCTTAGTGTGGTGTAGTTATACTGCTGCAGTCCCCACAGTGCAGACAAACCTTTAGGGTTTTATCCTGCGGCCCATCACCGTAGTATCTGAACATTTTCCTCAAAAACTCCATAGCAATAGCCTAGTGATCAATGGTTCCATGTCTATTTGGCAGCCGGTATCAAGTGGAGTGCCCCAAGGGTCGGTGCTGGGGCCGGTTTTGTTCAATATCTTCATTAACGATCTGGAGGATGGTGTGGACTGCACCCTTAGCAAGTTTGCAGATGACACTAAACTGGGAGGAGTGGTTGATACGCTGGAGGGTAGGGCTAGGATACAGAGGGACCTAGACAAATTAGAGGATTGGGCCAAAAGAAATATGATGAGGTTCAACAAGGACAAGTGCAGAGTACTGCACTTAGGACGGAAGAATCCCATGCACTGCTACAGACTAGGGACCGAATGGCTGGGCAGCAGTTCTGCAGAAAAGGACCTAGGGGTTACGGTGGACGAAAAGTTGAATATGAGTCAACAGTGTGCCCTTGTTGCCAAGAAGGCTAATGGCATTTTGGGTTGTATAAGTAGGGGCATTTCCAGCAGATCGAGGGACGTGATCATTCCCCTCTATTCAGCACTGGTGAGGCCTCATCTGGAGTACTGTGTCCAGTTTTGGGCCCCACCCTACAAGAAGGATGTGGATAAATTGGAGAGAGTCCAGCGGAGGGCAACAAAAATGATTAGGGGGCTGGAGCACATGACTTATGAGGAGAGGCTGAGGGAACTGAGATTGTTTAGCTTGCAGAAGAGAAGAATGAGGGGGGATTTGATAGCTGCTTTCAACTACCTGAAAGGGGGTTCCAAAGAGGATGGATCTAGACTGTTCTCAGTGGTAGAAGATGACAAAACAAGGAGTAATGGTCTCAAGTTGCAGAGGGGGAGGTTTAGGTTGGACATTAGGAAAAACTTTTTCACTAGTAGGGTGGTGAAGAACTGGAATGGGTTACCTAGGGAGGTGGTGGAATCTCCTTCCTTAGAGGTTTTTTAAGGTCAGGCTTGACAAAGCC
This sequence comes from Mauremys mutica, assembly GCF_020497125.1. Taxonomy (NCBI): domain Eukaryota; kingdom Metazoa; phylum Chordata; order Testudines; family Geoemydidae; genus Mauremys; species Mauremys mutica. The sequence continues at coordinate 30,444,193 of NC_059087.1, forward strand.
CTGGCTGGGATGATTTAGTTGGGTTTGGTCCTGCTTTGAGCAGGGGGTTGGACTAGATGACCTCCTGAGGTCCCTTCCAACCCTGAGATTCTATGATTCTAAGTTCCTAGTGGACTTTGTGTTCTCTCTGGCCCTTCTCCCTTTATGGGATCACAGCTCTGCTTGCGGTAGGGTTTGGGTGTGTTAGGTTGACTTGTTTCACAAAGTTTTTGTTGGTTCATTGGTAGGGGCTTGTTAGGAAGGAATATCGGTATTGGGGTTTGAAGGCAGAAAGGGGGTCAGTGTTGGGGATTTATTGGGTAAAAGGGGGGTGATAAAGTAGGAATCTTCTGTAATATTTTTGTGACCCCAATGTGTGCCTCGATTTCCCCTATATTTTCCATGGCTACCTGGCAGGTGTTGGGGAGGACTGTTTGTTCTCACATCATGCTAAAGCCTGGTCTACACTAGAAACTATGTCGCTATGGAGTGAGAAAAATCCACACCCCTGTGCGGCATAGTTAAGCCAACCTAAGTTCCTGTGAAGACAGTGACAAAGCCCTGGCTGGGATGATTTAGTTGGGGATTGGTCCTGCTTTGAGCAGGGGTTGGACTAGATACCTCCTGAGGTCCCTTCCAACCCTGATATTCTATGATGGAAGAATTCTTCCTTTGACTTAACTACCAACTCTTGGAAGGTAGATTACCTACGCCAATGGGAGAATCCATCCTGTCTCCATAGGGAGTGTCTACAGTGAAGCGCTACAGCAGTGCAGCTGTGCTGCTGTAGCATTTTAAGTGTAAACAAGCCCTAAGAGACTACGGCCATGCCTACACTACAGAGTTAAGCCGACTTAAGTTATATCGCCGATCATAAACCGCTGTAATTACATTGCTTGTGCATGTTCACACAACGCTCCTTGTGTTGGCAGAGCATGTCCACAGTTGGTGCTCTAGCACCAACAGGGAGAGCAGTGCACCATGGGTAGCTCTCCCTCTGTGCAAATCACCACCTTCTCCTGCTAGGCATTCTGGAAATGGATCACAGTGCATCCCCATGGTGCATTTTTTCCCATACCATAATTCCAAGGACTTCTGACAGTTTTGTGCTGTTTTTCAACTGCCCCCGTGAACTTTGTGCACGCCATCTCTTCCTAAACGCATGATCCTGCACTGCTCTCCAGTTTTGTCATGAGTGTTGTGAACACAACACGGCTGATCCTGCAGTATTTCATGAGCTGTGACTCTGAACAGGAATCCATGGTGCTGCTGTGTGCCATGGAAAGAAACAATTCAAGATCGATGTTGGCATTCACAGAGCAGCTGCACACAGCAAACCATTGCTACTGGGCTCGGGAAACAAGCACCGAGTGGTGGGATCAGATTGTGATGCAGGTCTGGGATGATGAGCAGTAGCTGCAGAACTTTCATATGTGCAAAGCCACTTCCTTGAACTGTGTGCGGAGCTCGCACCCTCCTCCTGCATCCCTGGCACAAGGAAACCAAAATGAGAGCTGCCCCAACAGTGGAAAAATGAGTGGGGATCACCATGTGGAAGCTGGCAACTCCAGACTGCTACTGGTCAGTTGCGAATCGGTTTGGAGTTGGGAAGTCCACCGTGGGGGTTGCGTTCTCGCAAGTGTGCAGGGACATTAATTGCCTCCTGCTATGAAGAACCGTGACTCTTGGAAATATGTGTGAAAGAGGGGATGGCTTTGCAGCAATGGAATTCCCTCACTGCAGCAGGGCAATATCCCAACTTTGACCCCAGACCGTCTTGTGACAGTACATCAACAGAAAGGGGTATTTCTTAATGGCATTGCAGGTGCTTGTGGATCACCCGGATCGTTTCACAGACATCAGTGCGGGATAGTCAGGGAAGGTGCATGATGCACACTTCTTCAGGAATACTGGCCTGTAGAGAAAGCTACATGCAGGGACTTTCTTTCCAGAGCAAAGGATTCCAATGGGGGATGTTGAAATGCCTATAGTGATCCTGGGAGTCTCAGCCTACCCTTACTCCCATGGCTCATGATACCTTACAAGAAGCACTTCAACGATAGTCTGAGCAGGTGCAGAATGCCCACAGAATGTGTGTTCGGCAGATTAAAGGGTCACTGCCTTTTTGGCAGGTTAGACCTCTCATGGTCATAGCTGCCTGCTGTGCTCTGCATAACATTTGTGAAGCCAAGGGCAAAGAGTTTCCCCAGGGGTGGAGCGTGAAGGCAGATTGCGTGGTGGCTGATTTTGAGCAGCCAGACACTAGGGCTATCAGAGGGGCTATGTGGGGTGGAGAGTGGGAGGGACTATTTGAAGCAGCATTTTGACAATGAGCCCCAGCAATGTGTCTTTCTGTAATGAATTAAGCCAGGTAGTCTGCCGCTGTGTTTGACTTTCTGTTCCAGCTACCCTGTGTAGGTCACCAATAAAGAATCACTGTCTTTGTAAAACTCAATTTTTATTAAACAATAAATGTCCCTGGGGTGGAGTGCAAGGGTACTGGAGGAGGCTGGGGATGAGAGGAATGTGTATGGGGAGTTTGGGGAGGGCAAGGAATGCAGTTCTGTATGGGCTGTAGGGAGGGTGGGGGGTCGAACACACATATGTTCCGCCTGCAGCACAGTCAGGGACCTCGGCATCTCTGTTTGGTCCTCCATGAGCTTTATTATCTGCTCCTGACCCTGTCTCCTGTCCTGGCCCTGTCTCCTCTCCTGGCTATCCACTTGGAGTTTATTGTCTCTCTCCATGCCCTGTGATCACTATCAGCCTGATCTGACGATTGCAGAAATTCCTGAAAAATGTCATCCTCACTGCTCCTTGTTCACCTCCTTATCTAACGGAGGCGCTCCGTCAGTGCGTAGGAGCTGGCCCTCAAGGGCACATCTGCAGAAGCAAAAGAAACAACGCACAGAGTCAGTATTGTGTGTGCACTCAGTATTGAATCATAAACATTACGTACACCTCTTTCTCGCTTTCCTTTGGTCAGCACGCAGCACAGCCAGAGCACTAAACATGGTGAGTGCAGCCTGGGCCGGGGGGTGCAAGATGAGACAGGGTCTGGATGGTTTCAGAAGGGGATCAGTACACGCACCTGGGGACACTATTCTGAATACTGGCACCATTTTCCATAGGCAGGGGCGATCAAAGTTGAGATCACACTACTGAGGATAACGAAAGATGCAGGAGATGCTCCCTTGCATATGTGCGGCTTCAGACCAGGTCTGTATGCTGCTCGCCTGTGTGCTGCTTTGGTTCCTGCACAAGTGTGACGGGGTGGACTGGCACCGCACTGGGACTGAGAGAGTTAACCCTTCCCTGCTGGCAGAGGAAGCCCCGCCCCTGAGGCTCTGCTGGGCATGCTCCAACCGGGAGTCAAGCATAAAAGCCTGCGGAACCGCTCAGTCAGGGCTGGCGGCTGGGGAAGGAGGACGCCCAGCAGAAGCTCCAGCCCAGGAGCAGTTGCAACCCTTACAGGAGGGAGCTGAGGAGCCAGGAAGCAGGCCCAGAGACTGGCAGCTGTGGGAACCCCAGGGAGCATCGGGTACTGAGGAACCTGGAGACCCTGATGCCACAAGGACTGCTACGTTTAGAGGACTGGTAGGAAGTGACCCAGGGAAGGGAAGGGAGTGGTATCTCCCGCCCCTCTGAGGGCAGCGTGTTGCGGTAGGATTCCCTGCTGACCCGTGGTGGATCACGCCGTCACTGACAGGGCCCTGGCTCAGAGCCTGGTGAAGGCGGGTGGGCCCGGGCTCCCCTACCAGGGGTCTCTAATCCCCCCACCTTTTGGGGGATGACATAGTTCACCGGCCCCTCTCTCTTGCCTCAAAGGTGGTAGACGAACTCCGGCCGCTGGGCCACGCTATCCCGCAAGGGGAGAAGAATTTAGAGACACTGGCCATTAGGCCACGCTGCCTTAGGAGCGCACTATACAGACTCCAGCCGCTAGGCCGTGCTATCCCACAGGGCGAAGAGAGTGTAGCGGGACTCTGGCCATTGGGCCCCGCTGCTTTAGGAGCACACTATAGGGACTCCGGCCAGTGAGCAGCGCTACCCCATCCGGGGAGGCAGATTTGAGGGACTCTGGCCATTGGGCCATACAGCCCTGACTACCAGGGAGGTAGTAAGACCGATGTAGACGCAGGGAGGCGGGGTTAACCTCGCCCCCCCCCCCACCCGAATCAAAGGGATGATGAGGTAAAGGTTAAGGCCGCCATCCTAGAGCAGACAGGCATCAGTCTGGAGACATACCGGCAGAGGTTGCGTTGAGAGAAATATCCACCAGGAGCCAGGCTGTGGGCAGTAGCCCAGAAGGTCCGCGACCTCTGTTGGAGGTGGCTGGAGCCTGACTGCCGTACTAGTTGCCAGGTGGCCGAGGCTGTGGCGCTGGAGGAGTTCCTCCAGATCCTGCCCACCGGGGGGAAGGTGTGGGTGAAGAGACAGAGGCTACGTCCCTCACCGAAGACTACATGGTGGTAGAGATGGAAGAGTGAGCGGTTCTGGAGACAAGGACTTCGGGAGGGGTGACCGGCACCCAGAAGGAGTGGTGCCTAAGGCCGGCGGGGGAGGTCCCCGTTTGCCCTCTCGGCAGTCGGGGTCTCCAAGAAACCCAAAGACCCAGGGCCCTTCGGGGGCATGCTTGTCCCGGGACCAAGAAGAGCCGTCTGGGGATTCAAGCCTACTGCAAGGCACCCTGTTGGAGGAGGGGAATTGCGATAGATGCTACCAGTGCGGACAGAGGGGGCACTTCAGGAGAGAGTGCCCCTACATGGACTGTAATTATGGACAGATCCTGACGGCGGACCAACGAGCCTGGAAGGAAGGGCCAGCGAAGCTGGTGATCCCAGTGCGAGTGGAGGGAACCCCAACCTTAGCACTGGTAGACTCGGGGTGCAGCCAGACCATCATTCGCACGGGACTGGTAGGGGACTCCCTTCCCACCGGAGCCCCAATACAGTCGCAGTGTATACACGGTGACGTGAAGTCGTACCCCACCGTCTGGGTGCAACTAGAGGTTGCCCAGCAGGAGGCACATTGCTTGGTGGGGGTGGCCCCTAGATTAGCGTACCCCATGGTGTTGGGCCGCGACTGGACGGGTTTCGCCAGTCTTATACCGGGGTGGAGCGGGAAGCCTGAGAAGAGGAAGAGAACCCGCTATGGGAGGCAGGGTTTGTTGGGTCAACCCGGGCCACAAGACCCCTTGGAAGGGACATCGAGGGGGCCCGAAGTAACCAAAGGGAGCCAAGCCCCGACTGATGGTCCAGCAGGGGAAGAGACGAGGTGGCTGAATGTTGAGGGAGATTTCCTAGAGGAACAGAGTGGGGATCCCAGCCTTAGTCGAGCCTGGGAGCAAGCGGTCCGCCAGGATGGAGAGGTCCATCCTCGGCAATATCGGCCCCAAGGCCCCCATTTTGAGATCCACAAAAACTTATTTTATCGAGTGGCACAGGAGCCAGAAACACGAGCCGAGGTGCGCCAATTGTTGGTTCCCCGAAGGTTCCGAAGAGGACTGCTCCACCTGGCCCACGCGGTCCCCTGGGCAGGGCATTTGGGATGAGAAAAGACCTTCCTAAAAGTAGTCCAATGGTTTTTCTGGCCAGGGATACACCGGGAGGTCTGGGATTACTGTGCCTCTTGCCCGGAGTGCCAGAAGGCCGTCCCGAAGGGGGTACCCAGGGCCCTCCTGGTGCCTTTGCCAATGATTGGCACTCCTTTTGAATGGATTGGCCTCGACCTGGTGGGGCCCCTGGAGAAAAGTAGCTCAGGACATAGGTACATCCTGGTCGTAGTAGACTATGCGACTCGGTATCCTGAAGCAGTACCCTTACGAACAACTACGGCCCTCGTTATCACCAATGAGCTATTACAGATATTTTCCCGGGTGGGATTGCCACGAGAGAGATTGACAGACCAGGGACTAAATGTGACCTCCAAGCTGATGGCAGAGCACTGCAGACTGCTGAACATCCGGGCCCTTAAGACCTCCGTCTACTATCCCCAGACGGACAGATTGGTAGAACGCTTTAATGGGTCCTTGAAGGTGATGCTGCGGAAGTTCATGGGGGAGGACCCCCGCCAGTGGGACAAGTACCTGCCAGCACTCCTCTGTGCCATACGTGAAGTACCACAAGCTTCCACTGGGTTCTCCCCATTCAAGCTCCTCTACGGGAGACACCCCTGGGGGATTTTGGACCTCTTGAAAGAAACCTGGGAGGAGCAGGAGACCCAGGTCAAAGGTTAGGTTCAGTATATCCTCCATCTGAGGGAACGGCTTCAGGAACTGGGCACCCGAGCCAGAGAGAACCTATTACAAGCACAACGCAACCAGGAGATCCAGTATAATCGAGGGACGAATAATAATCTGCTGTTACTGCCTCCTCTGAGTCTAAATTATTAGCCAAGTGGCAGGGGCCGTTCGAGGTGGTTTGGCGGGTAGGGCCCGTTGATTATGAAATCCAGCTATCCGAACGACGAAGGGACACCGAAGTATACCATGTGAACCTGCTGAAGGTGTGGAAGGACCGCGAGGGTTTTATGATCGCCCCATGCCCCCCAGAGCCCAAACTAGGGCCCTTAGCCGGCGAGCATGAGGAACCAGGCATGGTAGACATTGGCCAGGAGCTCAACCCTACACAGGAAGAACAGATACGGCAGGTGGTAGCCGCATTCCCCACGGTACCGTCCGCTCAACCAGGGAAGACGACAGTGACCAGCCACCACATCGCCACTATCCCCAGCCAAAAGGTGAGAGAGAACCGCTGCCTGCTCCCTAAGAAAACGTGGGAGACTGTGCAGAAGGAGTTGGAATTGATGTTAACCCCTGGGGGTGGTAGCAGAATCGAAAAGTGAGTGAAGAAGTCCCATAGTGCTGGTCCCCAAGCCAGATGGTTCGGTGAGGTTTTGCATTGACTTTCGCAAAGTGAACGCCATCTCTCGCTTTGATGCCTATCCCAGGCCGTGGGTGGATGAGTTACTGGAGAGTCTAGGAGAGGCAGAATTTATCTGGGGGGAGGGATAACTCAGTGATTTGAGCATTGGCCTGCTAAACTCAGGGTTGTGAGTTCAGTCCTTGAGGGGGCCATTTAGGGAACTGGGGTAAAAATCTGTCTAGGGATTAGTCCTGCCTCAAGCAGGGGGTTGGACTAGATACCTCCTGAGGTCCCTTCCAACCTTGATATTCTATTCTATTCTATTCTATTCTATTCTATTCTATTCTATTCTATCACTACACTGGATTTAACCAAAGGGTACTGGCAGATCCCCCCCGACACCTACCTCCTGAGCGAAGACAGCCTTCCCCATGCCGTTCGGCCTTTTCCAATTTACAGTGATGCCCTTTGGGTTACATGGTGCTGCGGCTACATTCCAGCGGTTACATAAACCAGGTCCTGAGTCCCCACAGTTTGTATGCTGTGGCATACATTGACGACATTGTCGTTTAGAGCTCCAGCTGGGGAGACCATATTCAGGACCCAACCAAGGTACTACAAGCCCTGGGCACCACAGGCCTCACGGCAAATCCGGCCAAGTGCCATTTAGGACAGCAGGAAGTGACTTATTTAGGCTTTGAGGGACTACCCCACCCCTAAATCCAAAAAACAGGTGCGACAGTTCTTAGGGTTGGCGGGGTATTATCGGTGGTTTGTCCCTAATTTCTCAATGCTGGCTGCCCCCTTGATGGACCTAACAAAGAAAACACAGCCCCAGACGGTCCGATGGACAGCGGAATTAGAATACGCTTTTCACGCACTCCGAGAACAACTGACCCAGGAGCCTGTGTAAACTCAACCCGACTTTATGAAGCCCTTCATTCTCCAGACGGGCACGTCTGGAGTGGGTATAGGAGCAGTGCTGTCGCAAGAGATCGAGGGGGGAGACCACCACATTTTGTACCTCAGCTGGAAACTCTTTCCACGTGAGACGCACTACTCTACCATAGGCCCTCGCGGTTAAGTGGACAGTCGACACACTGCGGGACTACTTGCTGGGGAACCACTTCTTCTTAGTGACTGATCACACACCCCTCCGCTGGATCAACAGCATGAGAGAAACGAATGACTGAATTATTTGTGCCTCCTGCCCTATTCCTTTCAATTGCTGCACAAGCCAGGTAAAGCCCACGGAAATGCGGACTTTTTCTCCCGGATGGGAAGAGAAGAGGACGAGGCAGTGGAAACCCCTACCACTGTTCTAAGGGGGAGGGTGTGTGACGGGGTGGACTGGCCCCGCACTGGGACTGAGAGACTCTGCCACTATGGAGCCTCCAGCCGCTAGGCCGCGCTATCCCACCGGGGGAAGAGGGTGTAGAGGGACTCTGGCCATTGGGTCCCGCTGCCTTAGGAGTGCACTATAGGGACTCCGGCCACTGGGCCGTGCTACCCCATGCAGGGAGGTGGATTTGAGGGACTCTGGCCATTGGGCCATACAGCCCTAACTACCGGAGAAGTAGTAAGATCGATGTAGATGCAGGGAGGCGGGGTTAACCTCCCCGCGCCCCCCCCCCTTCTTGAATCAAAGAGGTGACAAGGTACAAAACCCACCACAACAAGTAATTGCCGATTGGCCCGGCAAAGTTTCCTACAACGGGGGAAGAAACAAAGCAGCTTTGCCAAGGAACCTTTGGCAGAGGATTGGTGGGTACCTTCAGGAACGTTTCCTAGAGATCCCTCTGGAGGATTCTCAGGAGATCCCGGTGTGCATTAACAGACTCTTCTGCAGAGCTCCCACTGTGTAACTGCACAGGGGAATGTGAAGGAGATTCAAATAGTAGTACCTAGTGTTAATTTCAATCTCTTCTCCCATGTGTACCACGTAACCAAAAAAACCCACCTCTACCTCATGTAAATCGTGCATTATCAAAGAAAAATGAGTACTTACTGGAGCTCCCGCTCCTGCTTCAGGCACACCAGAGCTGGACTGCTGGGACTGGCTAGACCCCCCGGAGTCACCATGACACCGGATGAGCCTGTTGCACGTCCTCCTCAAAGTGGACCTCCTTGTGGGGCTCTTGGTGGTGCAGGTGTGGTCGCTGCCAAGGATGGTGTACAGCTCCTTGTAGAAGCTGCATGTTTTCGGTGCCAGCCGTGTTAGTCTGTATCAGCAAAAAGAACAGGAGTATTAACAAATTTATTTCGTGCATGGAGTGGAAAATACAGTAGGAAGATAGATATATATATACACAGAGAACATGAAAAAATGGGTGTTGCCATACCAACTGTAATGCGAGTAATCAATTAAGGTGGGCTATTAGCAGCAGGAGGAAAAAAAACTTTTGTAGTGATAATCAGGATGGCCCATTTCAAACAGTTGACAAGAAGGTGTGAGTAACAGTAGGGGAAAAATTAGCATGGGGAAATAGTTTTTACTTTGTGTAATGACCCATCCACTCCCAGTCCTTTTCAAGCCTAATTTAATGGTGTCCAGTCTGCAAATTAATTCCCGTTCTGCAGTTTCTCGTTGGAGTCTGTTTTTTGAAGTTTTTTTGTTGAAGCATTGTGACTTTTAGGTCTGTAATTGAGCAAGGAGATTGAAGTGTTGCCCACCTCTCCACAGGGAAGCTGAGCAAAGAACAAAGGCCTGGGAAGGCATGAGGTAGGGGGATAAGAGAGAGCTGCTGGAGGGAGGTGGGGGCTCTCTTGCCTGGGACCTGACAGAGATCAGACCGAGAGGAACACAGAACCCAATGGGGTTCACTGCAGCTCTGCGCTAATTGGCCTGGGCTGGGCTAATCTAATGACTGCCTAGGTTGGGTTCCAGCTGAGTAATAAACCCGCCTGCTGTGACAGTGCTGTCATTGCAAACGTTTGGGGAGGTGCATTAATCCCTGCAGAGTGGACAAGTCTCTCTCTCAGCTGGACTTGCTGAACAGAGCTCCTGGTGTGCTGAGTCCCAGAGGTTCAGTCAAAGGAGACCGTGAGGATAAGTGAGCCCCTTGGGGTCTGGCACGGTGCGGGGTTCCTCCTAGAGACTGTTCCAAGCCTGGGGATGTAGCACCGATCCTGGGGATGCTTGGGGAGAGGGCCAGTGGTGGCGGGTTATTGGATAGGAAGGGGGTCAGTGTTGTGAGTTTCAGTCTTAAGGTGGAAAGGTCTCTTCAAAAAAAGAAGGATTTGAGGCTTTTTCTAAAAATGGTCAGACTCCGGATTTGCCTGATCTCCAGAAGTTCGTTCCATAGCCGGATCCCCTCAACTGACAGTGCTGTGTCCCCAGCTCTCCTATCATAGAATCATAGAAGATTAGGGTTGGTTGGAAAAGGCCTCAGGAGGTCATCTAGCCCCACCCCCTGCTCCTCTGCTAGAAAAGTACCACTTTAAAAAAGAAAGCTGAGTGTCCCCATCACCTGACTCTGGGAGCAGCAGATTTTCAGAAAAAAACACCCAATATCATGAGACTGGCAATAAAATAATGAGATCTGGCAACCCCATGAGCCTGTGTACAGCCCCACTAAAGCCAAGGGGCTCCCAGAGTTGCAGGGGTTTGCTCACACATGGACTATTGCAGGATCATGCCCTATATTTCACAGACTCAGAGATTCCAAAGCCAGAAGGCACCACTGTGCTCATCTAGTTTGACCTTGCGTATGACACAGGCCATAGAACTTCCCCAAAATAATTCCTGTTTGAACCAGAGCAGATCTTTTAGAAAAATCTCAGTCTTGATTTAACAATTCCCAGTGATGGAGACTCCACCACAACCCCTGGTAAATTGTTTCAGTGGTTAAATACCCTCAGTGTTAAAAATTCACACCTTAGTTGCATCATATATTAACATTAAACAGCTTTGAAACAATATTAGGATGAAAACAAGCCCCCTCCAACACACACAAGAAAGAGTCATGGGTCAGAGTTAAGGAGAGTGAGTTATAATGAAATTGACAACTGTCTAAAATTGGTACATATTCTGAGTTTGATTGTGCACCATGGAAAACATGGCAGCTTAGGTTCAGTAAGTGAGCTGGTCCATCAGCAGCCCTACATTGCCTTGTCAGGTGAGTTCCTCACTGACTACAATTCACCTCCTAATTGAGGCCAATTGTCCCAATGCTGCTTATTTTCTCCTTTTGTGGAATTTGGAAACTCACTGAAAAGATGAATCCTGAGAGAGATAAAGTCCCTTCTTATCTCTGATTGCAGAGCAGAGGGATGTTGTGTGAAAGAAACCAACTCTCAAGAATATATGAACAAACCTAACCCCTTGGGTTAGATCTCAGCCAGCGAGTTCCACGGAGGTTAATGGAGCTATGCTGACCTTATAGCAGCTTTCTCTGGCTGCTGCTGTGTGTTCCCTGTCCAGGCCTGTTTAGAGCAGTGGTTCTCAATCAGGGGTCCGGGGCCTCCGAGCAGGTTTCAGGGGGTCCTCCAAGCAGGGCCAGTGTTAGACTTGCTGTGGCTCAGGCAGACAGCCAAAGCCTCACTGCATGGGGCTAAAGCCTGGGGCCCTGAGCCCCACCACCCGGGGCTGAAGCCAAAGCCTGGGCAATGTAGGGCAGTCAGGGCAGGGCAGTAACTCCCCAGTGTGTCCAAGGGCCTTGCCCCACCTAATTCTCCAGGGATTGTCTTAATTAGGAATGATGACAGGTTTCGGTGGTAGCCATGTTAGGCTGTATCAGCCGAGGAGTGGCATCTTAGAGACTAACAAATGTATCTGGGCATAAGCTTTTGTGGGCTAGAACCCACTTCATCAGATGCATGAAGTGTCTCCCTACTGTTACTCACACTGTCTTGTCAACTGTCTGTAATTGGCCTCTCTTACCACTTCAAAAGTTATTTCTCCTCCCTCGCTGTTAATTAATTGATCTCATTAGACTGACCTAACACTTGGTAAAGCACCCCCATCCTTTCATGTATTCATACCTGCCCCTGTATCTTTTACTTCATAGTGTCCACACTGTCAGATTCAGGCACACTGGCATGGCCACATTAGCAGCTCTTGCAATGGCCACAGAGAGTAGTGCATTGTGGTAGCTATCCCAGCATGCAAGTGGCTGCAACATGCTTTTCAAATGGAGGGGGTGGGGTGGGGTGGAGTGTGACAGGGAGTGTGTTGTGTGTATTTGGGGGGAGAGAAAGTGGGTTTTGGGGGGCTGAGAGCATGTCAACATGCTGTCTTGTAAGTTCAGACAGCAGCAGACCCCCACTCCCCCCCACCCCCCTCACACACATCATTCCACAGTAATGGTTTGCTTTGTCCCGGAGCAGATAAGCACCCAGCTGTCAGAAAGAGCTTTGAAAGGGCATATCCGCATTCCTGCAAAGATTCCAAAACAGTGACAGGAGTGGCCACTTGATTTAAGGGGATTATGGGACGTTTCCAGAGGCCGATCAGAGCGCAGTAATGCAACACCTCGTTCACACTGACGCCCAGGCGTTTCAGCCAAGGCACACCAAGCGTTATGCTTCTCGCCGAGGTGGAGCACCAGAAGCGCTCCAGCTGCAGAGTCCAGGCGCTCTAAGTGTCTTGCCAGTGTGGACGGGTCATGTGTTAGGGCGCCTGGGGCTGCTTTAATGCTCTCTAACTTGCAAGTGTAGCCAAGCCCTTAATCTAAATCTGTTCTGCTGTAGTTTGAACCCATTGTCGCTTGTCCTGCCCTTTGTGACAAGAGAGGGCAAGTTTTCTCCCTCTTTCTTATTGCAGCCTTTCAAGTATCTGAAGACCACTGTCATGTCCCCCCTTAATCTCCTCTTTCCACTGGCAGCACATCGGGGCTGAGGCAGCTTCCTGCCCACCCTCGCTCTGTGCCACTCCCAGAAGAGGGTGGCATGTCCCTGTGGCCCTGGGGGGGGGGGGTGTCTCTGCATGCTGCCCCCACCCCGAGCACTGACTCTGTCGCTCCCATTGGCTGGGAACAGCGGCCAATGGGAGTGGTGGGGGCGGTGCCTGTGGGCAGCGGCACGCCCCCCCCCCCCGCCTAGGAGCTGCTGCCAGAGGGGTGTGCAGTTCATTTTCGGGAGCCGCCCAAGGTAAGTGCCACACCCCCCACACCCTGTCCTGCACCCCAGCCTGGAGCCTGCACCCCGCACCCAAACTCCCTCCCAGAGCCCACACCCCTCCCGCACCCAATCTCCCTCCCAGAGCCTTAGGCAGGTGTGGGGGGGAGGGGGGAGTGGGACTTGGAGCCATTCTGGACACCACCAAAAATTATACAAACCTGCCACCCCTGATTCTGTCTATACAGCGGTGACCAAAATTGGACACAGTGCTCCAGCTGAGGCCTAACCAGCGTCGAGTAGAGTGGTACTATCACCTCCCATGACTTGCAGGCTATGCCTCTGTTAATGCAACCTGAACTTGCATTTGCTTTTTTTGCAACAGCACCACATTGCTGACTCATGCTGAGGGTGTGATCCAGCACAACTCCCAGATCCTTCCCAGCAGTGCTGCTGCCAAACCAGCTATCCCCAGTCTGTATTTGTGCATTTGGTTTCTCTTCCCTAAGTGTAGCACCTTCCATTTGGCTTTGTTGAATTTCATTTTATCTGTAGCCTAGTTCTCCAATTTATCAAGATCACTTTGAATTTTAGTTCCTTGTGATCCAGACATCAGTGAGCGAGCCTGCAGAGAGACCTGCCAGTTAGCCTCACCCTCTGGCTCTCCCACGGTTCCCCACGTTGTCTGCCCTGCTGGATTGCAAGCTCCTGGTGGCATGGCCCGTGCTTTCCCCAGGGCTCTGTTGGCAGGAGCAGGAGCAGTGATCCTTAGCAGCACGGCATGGAGCCCAGTGGGAGGCCGTGTTGCTGTCTCTGGCGGGCCTGGCACCAGAGGATGCAAAGAGCCAAAGCAGTGGCAACTAGGCCATGCAGTGTATCAAGGAGTGGAAAGGGATTTGAGGGGTGGGAAGTGGGGGAAAGGGAGCCTGTGCTTTCACCGGGGCAATGCCAGGGCACTGGGAAGCTGTGCTGATGCACTGCATTGCCTCTTATGGAGCCCAGCAGACCTTAAAGGACCAGGGCACAGGTCAGCTGATGTCCCCTTGGGAGTGCTACCCCACGCCCCGGCCAGGCCCCCCGATGAAGGGAAGCAGCGGTGCCCTTCAGGGTGAACCCCAGGGGTTCCTGGGGATCTTGCTGGTGTGATGGAATGCCCTCTCCCCTCCCCCACCAAGGCAGAGCGTCTGGCTGCCGTGCCAGGCTCTGTTATGCCTGCTACAGGTGCTGTGCACCAGGCTCCCAGCTAGAGCCACCCACTGTATCGAGCTGCCTTCTTCAAATGCTCTGCAAACGTGCTCCCCCTGGTGACCCTGGAGGGTGCCGAGTCCTGCGGGAGGCGCTCTGACATCACAGAAACCAATGCCATGCTTAATACTAATCTGCCTGCTTATTTGGTTTCTCTCCCCAGGTCTGGCACCAGCGACCCCTACTGCATTGTGAAAGTCGACAACGAGGTGGTAGCCAGGTGAGTGTGCGGTGCTGGGGGCCCTGGGGATGGGCCAGGCCAGCACGGTCAAGGAAGGGCATTGGCACTGCCGGGGTTCGATGCTGGGTGATGTGGCCCAGTGCGATACAGACTGGTGTGCAGAGCAAAGCGCTGGTCTCCACTCACTCAGCTGTCTCTGCAGGCGTTGATTTCCTGGGGGGTCTGTACCCTGCTGAGAAGGGCCCAGCCCTTGCTCATGGCTTCAGTGTATTTGGGAACAGGGTTAAAGCCCATTGCATCCCATCTCCACCAGGAGATGGAGCCATATTGGAGCCTGGCCGCCTGCCCACGGCATGGTTACCTTTGCAGTGCCGATGGGGTCTCTGGCTGGCTGCATTGGGGCGGATGTGCTGTTTGTAGGGCTCGCACCCCTGGCCCACCTGCTGCAGGAGGCAGTCTTTAAACTGGAGCCTTACCATGCTCTAGCCTCCCTGGAGTCAGCCAGCCAACGCCTGGGATCACGTGACCTAGCAGGTCCTTAACCACTGGGCGGAGGTCTCCAGCCACAGAGACCTGAGAATCTCATCCACGCCAAGGAGCTTATCAAGGGCTGAGCAGTTACCTGGCCCACCCTGCATCAGGGGAGGAAGCTGCAAGCTCAGCTGTTTGTCCTGCTGCTAGCAGCAGCCTCCGGCCCAGCGCTGGGTCTCCCCCGCTGTGCCCTGAGAAGGGGTGAGTGAAATACTGTCCTGCAGCTCTGGGGATCGGTTGTAATCCAGCCCTTGAGGGGGAAGTGACAGGACCCCAGGACCAAGGAGGGAAGGGTGATCTTGTGGATAAGGCCCAGGGCTGGGACTCAGCAGTTTTGGGTTCTAACCCCGGCTCTGTCGCTGACACACTGGGCAAGTCACTTACGGCAGATTTTCAAAAGTGGTCACATATTTCAGTGTTCGATTCTGGGTGCCCAATTTGTAACACCTGGAGCCTGCTTCTCAGAGGTGCTGGGGCCTGCAGTACCTCCAGCAGTCAGGCCCTGAGTGTGTTAGATCGGGCAGCCAAAAACTAGCTGCAACGTCTGAAAATGCAGGTCTGTGTTGCTCTGTGCCTCAGTTTCCCCACCTGTGGAATGGGGATGATGACACGCCTGCCTCCTGTTCGTTAGCCTTTGCAAGGGGCTTTGAGATTCTGGGATGGGAGGCGCTAGAGCGTGAACAGTGGGGGAGCTCTCTAAGCTCAGCAGGTGCCTTTCTCCCCAGCGTGTCTGGTCAGGCCAGAGAGGACCCCATGAGGGATGATGCGCCCAGCGTCACATTGCACAGAGGAATCAACTCCAGGCCCAACTGTCTCTCCGTGTCCCCCGCCCCAACTCTGCCTGTCCTTGGCTGGCTGCCGAGAGCAGGCTCCCACGCTGCCCTGTTCACCATGACGACTCCTACCCCACACTGCGCCGGCCTGTGGGGTGGAGCCCCTGCTGCTCTCCCACTTGCTGGCTCCAGGAGCCCACCGGCTGGGAAGGGCGACGGGGCTGCAGCCACAGGTGCGCGGCCAGGTGGGGGTGGCAATGCTGTGCCATTGCCTGAGGCCATCGGGTGGTCCCAGTGCTGGCACGGGCGTGGTCGCTTGAACCAGCCCTGGTTATAGCTGCATTTGGTGGTTTCCAGCTGCACACAGCCCCCTGCTTGCTCTCTGGACAGAGGAGACTCTCCCCTCTGATTCCCTGGGGGCTAGGCTCGCTCCCTCTGCCCCTCGGTTCTCCACCCTGCCCCCGTGGTTGCTGTGGTGCTCCAAGTCCCGCAGCAAGTCCCACTGCTCTGGAGCTGGCCAGTGATGAAGTGGTTACTATGGAGAAGTCCATAAATTATTGCCCCTTTCTGGAGAGATGGCAGCCAGCTGGCCGGGTGCTCGCTGGAGGGGAGGGAGGGAGTATCTGGCCAGAGGTGTGGAGGTGGGCGCAGGAGAGCAATACAGGGTCGGGGCCTGGGTCCTCCCAGCTTCATCCATGGTCCCTCACACAGGGCCCAGCACATCTCCCTCCCTCTCTTCTCTTCCACTCTGTCTCTCTCCCCTTCTTCTTAATCACTCCCCTGCCCCTCCCCCAGCTTTCATTTCCTGAGCCGTCCCAGACATGGCCCAGGCTCATCGCCAGCCCTGCTGCCACCGCACTGTTCTCCCCGCTGGGAAGCCACCCCGTGTCCTGCTCATAACGCCAGGGGAGAATGAAAACAACCTCCTGCTCCTTGGAACCGCCACATCCCGGCCAGCACTGGGACTGGTGTCTGCGGGGAAAGCTTGGTCCAGGAATGTCTTTCAGGGGGTGGGGCGCTTGCAAAATCTGGATCCAACCTTTCCAGGCCTTTGGAACTGGGAGTTTGTTCTCAGCCCAGCACCAAGGCTGCGTTCCTCATTCGCTCAGGCACCGTGGAGCTCTCCTGGAAGCACTCTCCATCCATGCACAGCCAGGCAGCTAGCTCCTCTCTTTGCCTGGAACGGACAATTTTGCAGCCTTCAGCTCCGCTCCGTGTGATGAGATTGGGGACTGGGATTTCCATGGCTGTGGGGCTCACCCACTGGAGGCCAGCACAGCATCTCCCCTCTGCAGGGTGCCGCAGTCGGTTTCCCCTGAATCCGATCCCAAGGCTGCAGAATCTCCAGCAGGAGGTCACTGAGCAAGGGAAGCCAAGTCCCCTAATCAGCAGTGAGCTAGATGCCTTCATCTCCTCCTGCGCCCAGGGTCTGAGAGCTCCGATCCGGCAGCAGGAAGAAGTGGTAGGGAAATCAGATGTACTGGGGTAGGTAGCAGAGGGGGTCTGTCTCCGAGATGGCCACCGCTGCACCCTGCTCGAAACCCTCCCCATGTGGCAGCTCCTGGAGCTGGTGAGCTGCAAGCTGCGGCCACAGGGAGAGGCAGCAGCAAACATCTGGGAGCTGAGGGTAAGGGGGGTGCCCTGGAGGTGGGGGTGTGACTCAAGCTGTTGGGGGAGGAGTGGACCTTTAAATTGTACCCACCCCACTATCGGCAGGTACCAGTTGTCGCTGCAGGGCCACCCCTCCCAGGTCCTAGCAGCTCCTAGCAGCTTCCTCTCCTCAGCCAGCTGGGCTCTGCCCTTGGAGCAGCAGCCCTGAGCCCCCCTTGCTCCAGGGATTCACCGCAGGTGTTAGCTCCCCTCCTGTGTGGCTGCCCAGGACCCAGCTTATCTTAGCCCTTCCTCCCAGGACTCCGCCCCGTCCTCCCTCTCAGCTGCCTACTAGCCGCCCTGTGTAGACCCAGGGGCAGCCCAGCCCTCTTCAATTAGCTGGACTGGGCTCCCCTGCTGCTCCCAAGCTCCATCTCTCCGCGGGGACCAGCTCTCTGTGGTCTGGGGGGATCCCTCTTGCAGCTCCCACATGCAGTGTAGCTGAAAGGCTTGAGCACAGCGTTTCCTTTTGCTAGCTGAGAGGCTTTGGAGCGGCTCGGTCTGAATGTGAATCCCCAAGCCCTGGGAAATGAGCTGGGGAGCTGGGAAGTCATGAACTCTAGCCCCAGCTCAGTCACCCACTTGCTGGGTCCCCTTGGGCAAGCTGGTTGATCTCTCTGGGCTAAATTAATTCCTGGCTGTGTTTTCATGAACCACAGCGGATGAGTTTGGCCCTCTGTGCCTCAGTTTCCCCATCTGTAAAATGGGGATAATGATGCTTCCCTGCTGCTGGGGGGCTCAGGAGGGCTGACTGGCATGGCACCTTGATGCTGTAAATTGCTGCAGAGGTGCTGAACTCTGTTATTTTACTCTTACTTTCAGTGGGGTGTGAGCCAACTGCAGCCTCCACCTCGCTGGCTCCCCTTCCCTCCACTGGGGACTGACAGTAGTGGTGAAGCCAGCCAGTGCGGAGGTTTCCTTGGGTATCAGGGTCTTGCCATTGCTCCTCAAAGACATTCCGATGGGTTTGAGGAGAGACTGAGCTGACAGGATTTCTCCTGGGCCCAGGAAACTATTAACTGGGGTGGGGAGGGTGCACAGGCCCTGGCGCTGGTGTGGCAAAGGTGATTTTACAGTCTTCCCTAGCTCACGCCCCCCCCCCCCCGCCGCGCTGGACTGAAGCAGCAGTAAACGCCAGCCCCAGGTCTGGACGTCCCAAGGGGTGTGTGCCACACGCAGTGCCTGCCTTGGGCCAGCAGCCTGCTGCAGAGAAGGAGGCTCTGAGTATACCCCACCGGGAGCATTGCTGTGGGACTGCCAGAACTGGGAGCTGGAGTTTGCTTGAGCCGAGCCTTACCAGCTGTGTGGGTTTGATCTCCGGCAAATATGGCAGGCTTGTGATGCCGCATGGGCTGGGCAGCCTTTGGGTGGCTGTGCCAGGACTGGTGTGTGCGCCTGGCGCTGTACATGTTGGCAGTATCTGGGTGCGTGTGCTCGTGAGTTGGCACTTGTGTGGCTGTGTGTGTTGGTGGGGGCTGTTTGCTGCTGGGGATGTGTGTTGGCAGTAGCTGCGTGACTGATTGTTGGTAACATTTACGTCCCTTTGGCTGTGTGTGTGTGTGTGTGTGTGTGTGTTGGCTGTAGTTCTGTGCGTCAGTGGACGCTGCATGCCTCTGGTAGGGGCTGTGTGTACCTCTGTGCGTTTGGTGAGTCCACGTGCGTGGCACATGCTCTTGATTCTTGGAGCTGTGGGGTCCGGATGGCATCTCTGACTGTCTGGGGTGATCTCTCAGTCCCTGAGCAGGGCCAGAACCTCTGCCTCTCCTTCCACAGCCCTTGGGATAAAGCAGCTAGAGTAAATCTGCCCCAGAGGCCACCCCCAGGGGTAGAGACTGAGCCTGTAGTTCCCACAGTGACGGCTGGGTCCACTCGCTGTGATCCCTCTCACAGCCCCTCTCCACTGCTGCCGGCTCGGCTCCTGATTGCCTCGCGCAGGGGAGTGGTCCCGGCCCCTGGCATTGACTTCACCCGCCCCTGTGCTCTGCTTGCAGGACCGCTACCGTGTGGAAGAACCTGAATCCCTTCTGGGGGGAGGAGTACACCCTGCACCTGCCCATGGGCTTCCACAGTCTCGCCTTCTACGTGCTGGATGAGGACACCGTTGGGTAAGGCGGGTGCTGGGGAGGGCATGGGGGGCTGCTTCTGGGCCTGGAGAGGACCCTGGGTCTGCAGTGGGTCTTACTGAGCCAGGCTCTGCTTGGAACAATGGATCTGCCCCGGGCTCTGGTGCCACACGCTGGCCCATCCGTTCCCTGGGGCTGCCCCTCTGCCAGCCGTGCTGACTCAGCAGCAAACAGGCAGCAGGATTATTAGAGTATTTACTTGCCCTAATTCCCTCACAAATACCCCCTCCCATCCCCCACCCAAGGGCTCCTCCACAGTCAGGGCCTCTGAGCTTGGGGCTGCTGGGCTATCGGCTTGCCTCACGGGTGGCTGTGGGAGGAGCCCGTGGAGGAGGAATTCTCTGCTTCCCAGGGCTGGTTTCTCCAGGACCCTGTGGGCAAGGCACAGGACGGGCTTCAGGAGACGTAGGCTCTCTGATGCTCCCGTGAGGGGCTCCCTACGGTAACTACGGCCGTAGATAGACACCGACAGTCGGTTTCCTTGGTGGAGCTGTGCAGAGCAAAGCACGGAGGGCCCTGAACCGCTGGGGTGATGCGAGGAAGCCCGTTGAGGTGGATTGGCCCCTGGATACCCTGCTCCTTGGCCGTGCAGGGCAGTTAATTCCAGGCACTCTCTGCCCAGACCTGGCTCTTTCCTTGCAGGCACGACGATGTCATTGGCAAAATATCGCTCAGCAAAGAATGGATTTCGTCGTACCCGCGAGGTAGGTGCTGGGGCACTGGGGCTGCCGCGTGTCTTATGAAGGCAGCGCAGCAGGCACCAGACTGGCAACTTATGGGTCATTCTGCAAGGCCTGGGTCTGCCAATTTCAGAAAACCAAAGACCCTCGCGCCCCCGCTCCCTGTCCCGCCCCTTCCCAAGGCCCCGTCCCCGCTCCGTCACTCACTCACTCTCCCCCACCATCACTCACTCGCTGATTTTCACCGGGCTGGGGCCGGGGATTTGAGTGCGGGAGGGAGGGAGCGCTCCGGCTGAGGGTGCACCAGGGGTGGGGCTGGGGATGAGGGGTTTGGGGTGCAGGAGGGGGTGCCAGGCTGGGGCCAAGGGGTGCGGGAGGGGGTGTAGAGTCCAGGCTCTGGCAAGGAGTTTGGGTGTGGGAGAGGGCTCCAAGCTGGGCCAGGGGGTTGGGGCATGGGAAGGGGTTTGGGGTGCGGGCTCCAGGTGGCCCCGTAAATAGCAGCCGCACCAGCGCTGCCCTAGCATTTCCTGGGCCTCAGAGGCTGCTCGATCTGC
This sequence comes from Mauremys mutica, assembly GCF_020497125.1. Classification (NCBI taxonomy): domain Eukaryota; kingdom Metazoa; phylum Chordata; order Testudines; family Geoemydidae; genus Mauremys; species Mauremys mutica. The sequence goes on from NC_059087.1 coordinate 30,464,832, forward strand.
CAGGAATCCTGGACACATGGCTCGGCCAGCGCACCGAGGACAAAAGTTTTTCCTGTTCTCTGGAATGCGGGGGGAGAGAATTCCCCACAAGTGATACATACACCCCACTGCTCCCCCTGGCTCACTGCTCCCCCAGCGGAGCCCAAATCACAGCAGCTGTAGGGAGAGTGCTGCTGCAGGCCCCCTCCTCCTCTCCCCACTGTTTGCAATGCCCCCCAGCCCCTCTCCTTCGTGCCCCCCAGTCTGGCCACTGGCTGGTGCCTCCATGCCCAACTGCTGCCCGACTCTGCTCGGACCCGTTCCCAGGGAGAGCCGGCCAACTGTAGTCCCATGCTCCTGCGCAGCCCATTCATCCCGGGAGGAGACTGACCAGCCCACAGCCCCTTACCTGCTTGCTGCATGGTCCTGAGATGAGCCCGGCGCAGCAGCCCCCGTGAAGTGGGCTACTGGGCCTGGGGCAGGCAGTGGCAGCTCGCCCTGCCCCCTCCCCTACTGGTGGCTGCATGCGGCCCCTGGGGAGCTGGGCTGGCTCCTCTCTCCGCTTCCCCAGCCAGGGAGCAGTGGGCTGGGTAGGGAGGGGGCTGAAGGCACTTCCTAAAGGCCACAAAACCCACTCTGCAGGGAGCCCCCAGCCACCCTGGTGGCTGCTGCCTGGGGTTAACCCTGCCGGCCCCAGCCTGCAGCTGGGTGCCTTTGCCAGCCCCTCCGCAGGGATCCCCCCCTGCCCGCCAGGCTCACACCACAAAGAGAGCTGCTGCTGCAGGCCTCCTTCACCCCCGCCCCGCCACCAACCGAAGTTTTAATGGCCTGGGCAGCGATGCAGACTGGAGCCGCCAGGGTCCCTTTTCGAGTGAGCATTCCAGTCAAAAACCGGACGCCTGGCAACCCTAGTGAGGCCTGGCTCAGATCCTAGCCTCCCCAGCGAGCAGGGCCCTGGCATGTACCCAACTTAGCTAGTTTGTCACTAGATTTAGTGACTTTTTGGTTTCCCTAACGAGAAAGTAAGTGACCAGTGAGAAATCTAGTGACTTTCACTGCCAATGACAGTGACGTTCAGAGAAAGACGTCACCAATATCATTCACAAGCAGCTCAATAGTGTTAATAAAATCCATTTCACGCTCTTCTTCCTACGTTCTGTTGCACACCCAGCTAATGTCATTGTGTCTCAATGGAGCATGTCCGTGGAAGGAATCACATTCCAGGGCTTCTCGGGCTGAGATCACTATAATCTGCAGGCGAGGAAAATAAGTTTGTGGAGGCTAATTAAACAGTTTGCTAAAGCCAGGCACACTTTGGAGAGAGCACCAGGCCCAGGACGTGTTTTTACCCAGACGTGTTCTTTCTCGCTGCTGCGTAGTACGTCGCACAGCCTGTGATGCAGGGAATGCCGGCTAATGAAGCGGGCTGGGCGGGGGAGGCAGGTTAGCCAGCGAGGGGAGCCGCATGGATGGACAGTGGGGTGGGATAAGACAGAGCCATGTGTCCCAATGGGGTGGGGGGGCACTGTGCCCCCCCTTACTGCCTTACTGCACGATCAAAGGTGGAGCTAGCTTGATTTCAGTTCCCCTTTGCCCCTTCCCCTGGCTTGGCTGGGGCTTAGCTGCCCGGCTGTTTTCAGAAATGAAACCCTGGAAGCAGGGGGAAGGGGTCCGGCTGGTGGACTTTTTGTTTTTTAAATCTACTTACTGGCTCCCTGCAGCATGAGCTCAGGTGAGGCAAATGCTCTCCTCCCCCCGGCTCTGGGCTCTCCCTTCCACTAGCCTGTGGGCGCAAATCCAGGCGGCAAGGAAGGGAGGCTCAGCTGAAATTAACCACCCCCAGCCGTGCTGGGCTGCCGTGTACAGAGCACCCTTCCCGCTGAGCAGAGGGCGCCCTCCTGACAACGACTATGTACTGTTGTAGTTGCTTCTGGTGTGCAACCGAATGTAGACGGAGAGCACGGAATGGGTTTTATTAACACTGTTGGGCTGCTTGTGAATGAGTTTGGGACTGTGCTCGCCTGTGGGCTGGTCTACACTGGGGGGGTGGCGGGGGGGAAATTGATCTAAGATACGCAAATCCAGCTACGTGACTAGCGTAGCTGAAGTCAAAGTATCTTAGATCGATTTACCTCGGGTCCTCACGGCGCGGGATCGATGTGCGCGGCTCCCCGTCGACTCTGCTACTGCCGCTCGCTCCGGTGGAGTTTCGGAGTTGACGGGAGCGTGTTCGGGGATCGATATATCGCATCTAGATGAGACACGATATATCGATCCCCGAAAAATCGATTGCTGGACGTACCCGGTGTGTGTGTGTATGTATGTATATAAAATTCTCTGTTGAATTCTCTGGAAAGTTTGTTTGGTGACATTTTTTACTCCTTTTGAGAGCTTCAACAGCTACATCTAGCAACTTTTCAGGGTTTGTCTGGTGACTTCCTGCTTTGTGGAGTTGGCAGCACCCCCCAGCAGCCCAGAGCAGCAGGGTAACAGCAGATGGAGAGGACAGGCCATCTGGCAGCATTGTCCCAGTGTTGCTGACTCTCCGGCTGTTGTGATTCTCTTGTTGTTTGGCACCCAAGTCCCTGCTCTTGGAGTCACAAAAGACTCTCCACTTGCCTTTTCAAAAGAAAAGTGGTTTTCTAGCCTTTGCTGCTTTGGGGAAAAGGCTGCAAGTGCCATCCAAGGGCACCCAAAAGGCGAGGGAAGAGACCCCCGGCTATTGGGATAGTTTTGTAGATCTCCTGATTTTAAGCCAATCTCGTGATTTTGGGGAGCTGGGGGGCTGACTTGTGATTTTTGACAGTTTGGGGCTGGCCATTCTGCGGATAACACCCCTAAGGTCTCTGCCGTGGCATGGGGTGGGGGCTGCGCAGGGATCACACATGGCCAGCATGGCAGCTGGGCAGCAGGCTGGCCTGCTGCGTCAGCCCCCCGAGGTGGGTGGGGCAGGGAGAGCCAGGCTGCTAGTTACAGACTCCTCCGCCATTGCAGGGATTGACAGCTGGATCAACCTGACACACGTGGACCCCAATGAAGAGGTTCAGGGAGAGATCTGCCTGGAGCTGAAGGTGCTGGAGGAGCCCCAGAAGAGGGCCCTGCACTGCCATGTCATTGAAGCCAGGTAGGAGTAGATGGCTCCTGTCTCTCCCACCCTCCTCTCTATCTTCCTCCATAGTGGTCTCCCCTTTCCTCCCTCCTCAGCCCAGGTGCCTCTCCAAGCCCCAGCAAAGAGCTCTCCCTTCCAGGACGGAGCGACAGTGCCTGAGACAGGCCCAGCTAGTCCCGTCCCTCCAGGCAGGAGGCATGGTGCTGCCGGCCAGCTTGTGGGACCAAGGCTGGGGGCAGGGGCTAAGACGACAGGGGGTTGCCAAGCTCTAGGCCTGCTTCAGTTCCTTTGCTCAGTGCCACAGCCCTTCCCCCTGCTCTGGGTTGCACAACGCCACCCGACAGAGACACCCGCTGTCCTCACTTCATCCTGGGGGCTGGCAGCCTGAGACCTGGCCCGGCACAGGAGTCCAGTAAACCCCAGGCCAGTGCGACTCCTCGTGGCTTTAGGCTGAGTCGAGACATTAACGCATCTGTCTGTCTGATGTCTGTCACCCTGGCATTTGGGCAGTTTGGCATGGTGCCTGGATGGCACGGCGATGGGCGCACATGAGTGCATAGCCATGGATGGGGATTCCCGCAGAGTGATGCGCCTGCATTTGGTGGGCAGTGACCCATTCTGAGGTTATCCCGAACCAGCCACAGTCAGGCGGGGCTTGTTACCCAGCTGGAGGTGGGCAGGCACGTGTCTCACCTCCTGCTAGGGGAGGAGGGGATAGCTCAAGAGGGACTGAGACCGGGGGCAAAGGGAGGTGTGCCCGACACCCATCTGCCATGGTGAGATGTGCCCAACACCCATCTGCCACTGAGCTGCCAGGGTGAGCTCTCCCTGATCAGTGGCCATGGGGACTCACGCCCTCCCTCCCACACATGTGCTCCGTGCCCACTTCTCAGATGCGGAATGGTGCCAGTGGAGGCTGCTGCACTGGCACTGATGGGAGAAAATGGACAGCATGATCCAACCCAAACTTAACAGCACCACCTCCTTCCTCATGGTGGGTCAGTTACTGCAGCTGCTGCTCTGCTCTGTTCTATCTGCATTCAATACAGTGGAATAATTGGGGTTGAAATTCTTTTCCTTCCTCATCTATCTGGCACAATTCCTATAGCAAGAGTAAAGAACTCGAGGTCCTTTTTAGACCCTGCATCCCTTCTGCTGGCAAATATTGATATTCCAGTAGCCCTTAAAGACCCCAGCCGAGATCATAAGAACGGCCCTACTGGGTCAGACCAAAGGTCCATCTAGCCCAGTATCCCGTCCTCTGACAGTGGCCAATGGCAGGTGCCCCAAAGGGAATGAACAGACAGGTTATCATCAATTGATCCATGTCCTGTCACCCAATCCCAGCTTCTGGCCAACAGGCTAGGGACACCATTCCTGCCCATCTTGGCTAATAGCCATTGATGGACCTATCCTCCAGGAATCTATCTGGCTCCCTTGTGAACCCTGTTATAGTCTTGGCCTTCACAATACCCTTGGGCAAGGAATTCCAGAGGTTGACAGTGTGTTGCGGGAAAAAATACTTTCTTGTGTTTGTTTTAAACTTGCTACCTAGTAATTTCATTGGGTGGCCCCTTGTTCTTGTCTTATGAGAAGGAGTAAATAACACTTCCTTATTGACTTTCTCTCTTCCACTCATGATTTTATAGACCTCTATCATAGCCCCCCTTAGTCGCCTCTTTTCCAGGCTGAAAATTCCCCGTCTTAATCATCTCTCTTCATACAGAATATTAGGGTTGGAAGGGACCTCAGGAGGTCATCAAGTCCAACCCCCTGCTCAAAGCAGGACCAATCCCCAGACAGATTTTTTAACCTAGTTCCCTGAATGGCCCCCTCAAGGGTTGAACTCACAACCCTGGGTTTAGCAGGCCAAAGCGCAAACTACTGAGCTATCCCTCCCCCCTGTAATCATTTTTGTTGCCCTTTTCTGAACCTTTTCCAATTCCAATATATCTTTTTTGAAATGGGGCGACCACATCTGCACTCTATTCAAGGTGTGGGCGCACCATGGATTTATAGAGACAAACAAGTCAGTTTCATAAATGTGAAAGAGGAATAAGATCCTCCCCCGATCCTGCTCCCAGCACCAGCTGATTTAGAGCTCAGGAGAGGGGGGCAGTGCCGGTGCATAGTGTAGGCAGGAGTTATGCAGCCTTTCCCAGCACAGCTATGCCAGTGCCCTGGTGTCACCTCCAGAGGTACCAGCATTGTGAGGCACCTCGTGACCACCTGCCCTTGGTGTGAGGAAGTCTTGCCTACGCCTGCCAGAGGTCAGGTCCCCGACTCCACCAGCCTCGAGCAACACAAGCCCACCCCTCTCAGCCTTCATGGGTTCTGCTGTCCCTCCACAGGTTAGCAATAGGCACCCGCCAGCCCTCCCCCGAGCCCTCTGAGTGCCCACCCGGAGTGTCCAGCTTCTGTTCTACTGGCCACTCTCTGTATTCACAGACGCTGCTCCCAAAGGAACAGTGCACCCAGCTTGCCAGCTACACCTGAGATCACAGTTCTGCTCAACTCTCAGCACTTAGATATGTTTCTAGTGTAAACAAGCCAAAGTCTAGCAAACAAAGAGTAGAGATTTCAAATAATTGCAAGTAGACGTAACTGGAAACAAATGGTTACATATAAAATCAACTCACAACATGCATTCTAGAAGCTTGACTTAACGAACTAGATATTCTCCCCAAAGTCCTTCCAGTGTTTTTCAGTGACAGTTCGCTGTGATCTTTCTACCATGAGACAAGTCACACTGTCAGCTTGCTTCCTGGGGGAAAGATTCATAGGGTTACCTCTGCCGTCCCCGCTTCTATATCCAATGACCCATTGTCATTACTTGTGAACAGGCTGCCCCCTGCTGATGGGGTTTCCTGTGTGCGTCTTTCTTGTAGATTTCTGCAAGCTCTTGCTTAGGACCTGGCTCCATATGCAAATAGACCTCTAATGTGAAGCGCCCAGTGCCCAGACAGGGAGTCTGCCCAGCCTGTTAGCCCCTGCCTGAAAGGAACCTCTCCTGTTCATTTGCTTTCACTCCCAGGCTTCGAGAACATAATTGCCAGTATGGACACACCCCTCCTTAAATAGTATCCATGTGGCCATTTTGCAATGATTGCGATGATCAGTGGGATGCTGGCTCATAGTGGAGACCTCACAAGCTGCCCTTTGAATTGTTGTGCCTACACCTGGCCTCAGGGGTCCCTGTGAAACCCCAGGCATTACTTGTGCCCGCTGCCTGTTGGCATCAAGAGGTCTCTGGGTCACACCTACCCCCTTCCATTGACGCGGTGGGGTAAGCCACTGGCTAATCCTTATGTGTCATCTCAGAACCCTCCTGCCTCGACAGTGCATCTGTCACTGCATTTTCTTTGCTCTTAATATGTACAATGTCCATATCATGTTCCCAGAGAGCTGTACTCCAGTTGGTAGGTTTGGTTCTGTGTAGGCATGCCAATGGAGGGTAGTGTGTAGGGCTATTAAACAGATTGACTTAACTGCTTGACTGCCCAAACAATTGCATGACATTCTCTTTCTGTGGCCTGGTCTACACTACGTGTTTAAACCGAATTTAGCAGCGTTAAACCGATTTAACCCTGCACCCGTCCACACAATGAGGCCCTTTATATCGATATAAAGGGCTCTTTAAACCGATTTCTGTACTCCTCCCCGACAAGAGGAGTAGTGTTGAAATCGGTATTGCCATGTCGGATTAGGGTTAGTGTGGCCGCAAATCGACGGTATTGGCCTCCGGGCGGTATCCCACAGTGAACCATTGTGACCGCTCTGGAAAGCAATCTGAACTCGGATGCACTGGCCAGGTAGACAGGAAAAGCCCCGCGAACTTTTGAATTTCATTTCCTGTTTGCCCAGTGTGGAGCTCTGATCAGCACAGGTGACCATGCAGTCCCAAATCCAAAAAGAGCTCCAGCATGGACCGTACGGGAGATACTGGATCTGATCGCTGGATGGGGAGGCAAATCTGTTCTATCAGAGCTCCATTACAGAAGACAAAATGACAAAGCATTTGAAAAAATCTCCAGGCTATGATAGACAGAGGCCACAGCAGGGACTCAGCACAGTGCTGCGTGACAAGCGTAGTGGAAAGCCAAAGAATCAAACGGACACTCATGGAGGGAGGGAGGGGGGACTGAGGACTCAAGCTATCCCACAGTTCCCGCAGTCTCCGAAAAGCATTTGCATTCTTGGTTGAGCTCCCAATGCCTGAAGGGTCAAAAACATTTTCCCGGGTGTTTCAGGGTGTATGTCATCAATTTACACCCTTCCCCACCCCCCGAAAGAAAAGGGGAAAAATCGTTTCTCGCCTTTTTTCAATGTCACCCTATGTCTACTGCATGCTGCTGGTAGATGGGTTGCTGCAGCGCTGAACACCAGCATCCCCTTCCCGGTGGCAGACGGTACAATATGACTGCTATCCATCGTCATCATCAGCCTGTGAGTGCTCCTGGCTGGCCTCGGTGAGGTTGGCCGGGGGTGCCTGGGTAAAAATAGGAATGACTCCCGGTCATTCCTGGCAGACGGTACAGAAGGCTTGGTAACCGTCCTCATCATAGCAACTGGGGGCTGAGCTCCATCACACACCCCCCTTTCATGTCTAAAGAAAAGATTCAATCCTGCCTGGACTATCATAGCAGCTGGAGGCTGCCTCCCCCTCATTTTATCTCACTAAAAGTCAGTGTTTCTTATTCCTGCATTCTTTATTACTTCATCACACAAATGGGGGGACACTGCCACGGTAGCCCAGGAGGGGTGGGGGAGGAGGGAAGCAACGGGTGGGGTTGTTGCAGGGGCACCCCCTAGAATGGCATGCAGCTCATCATTTCTGCGGGATCTCTGGGGCTCTGACACGGAGCAGCTGTGCTCTATGGTTCTCTAGTACACTTGCCCCATATTCTAGGCAGGACTGACTCTATTTTTAGACAAAACATAAAGAAGGGAATGACCTGGGGAGTCATTCCCATTTTTGTCCATGCACCCCCAGCCGACCTCAGCGAGGCCAGCCAGGAGCACCCATGACAGCAGCAGACGGTACAAAAGGATTGATAACCATCATCGCCAATTTCCAAATGCAAACGGTGCAAAATGACTGAACCATCATCTCATTGCCAATTTACAATGGCAGACGGTGCAATAGGGATGGTAAACGTCTCTGCTACCTTGCAAAGGCAAATGAATGCTGCTGTGTAGCACTGCAGTACTGCCTCTGTCAGCAGCATCCAGTACACATACGGTGACAGTGACAAAAGACAAAACAGGCTCCATGGTTGCCATGCTATGGCGTCTTCCAGGGCAATCCAGGTGAAAAAGGGCGCGAAATGATTGTCTGCCGTTGCTTTCACGGAGGAAGGATTGAGTGACGACATTTACCCAGAATAACCCGCGACACTGTTTTTGCCCCATCATGCATTGGGATCTCAACCCAGAATTCCAATGGGCGGGGGAGACTGCAGGAACTATGGGATAGCTACGGGATAGCTACCCACAGTGCAACGCTCCAGAAATCGACGCTAGCCTTGGTACATGGACGCACATCGCTGAATTAATGTGCTTAGTGTGGCCGCGTGCACTCGACTTTATACAATCTGTTTTAAAAAACTGGTTTCTGTAAAATCGGAATAATCCCGTAGTGTAGACATACCCTGAGACAGAGTAATTTTGTTGTGGGGAGGGTTATCAGTTTTTTACTTAAGAAAGCAATAGGAGGCTTTTTGTTGCCTTCACCTGCTTGCATTAGTATTGCTCCCAGGCCTGTGTGAGATGTGTCCATGCACAGTTCAAACCCCTTGTCAAAATCAGGACCAGCCAGAAAAGGTTCTCTCACAGAACTTTCTCTTCCTCACCAAAGATTTTCTGACAGGCTGCCATCCACACCACTTTGTTGGACTTTTGCAAAAAGTCAAAAACTGTGATAGCAGACCCAATGCCACTGAACCCCACCAAGCCTGCAGGAATAATTAGCCAAGCCTATAAAAGTTGAACTTGCTTTTGTTTTTGTGCACAGGCTGGTTAACAACTGAGTCCACTTTCAAGGGATCCAAGCAAATCTGGCCCCCTCCTACCCAATGACTTTGGATACCCTTATTTGACACTTTTACTGAAACCTGCACCCTCAGCGCAATTCTCAAGTGTTAGTCTGTATCCACAGAAACAACAAGGAGTCCGGTGGGACCTTAAAGACTAACAGATTTATTTGGGCATAAGCTTTTGTGGGTAAAAAACCTCACTTCTTCAGAAGCATGGAGTGAAAGTTACAGATGCAGGCATTCTATACTGACACATGGAGAGAAGGGAGTTACCTCACAAGTGGAGAACCAGTGTTGACAGGGCCAATTCGATCAGGGTGGATGTGGTCCACTCCCAATAATAGATGAGGAGGTGTCAATTCCAGGCGAGGCAAAGCTGCTTTTGTAATGAGCCAGCCACTCCCAGTCCCTGTTCAAGCCCAAATTAATGGTGTTAAATTTGCAAGCGAATTTTTGTTGTGCTACTTCTCTTTGAAGTCTGTTTCTGAAGGTTTTTTTGTTCAAGAATAGTTACTTTTAAATCTGTTATAGAATGTCCAGGGAGATTGAAGTGCAGGGCTGCCCAGAGGATTCAGGGGGGCCCCGCTTCGGTGGTAATTCGGGGCGGGGGACCTTCCGCTCCGGGACTCACCACCGAAGTGCCCCAAAGACCTGCGGCAGGGGTCCCCCGCCGCTGAATTACCACCAAAGACCCGGCACTTCGGCGGCGGGTCCCGCTTCGGCAGTAATTCGGCGGCAGGGAGTCCTTCCACCCCAGAGCGGAAGGACCCTCCGCCGCCGAAGACCTGGAGCGGAAGAAGTTCTGGGGGCCCCGGCTTCGCAAGAGTTTTCCAGGGGCCCCAGAGTGAGTGAAGGACCCTGCTTCAGGGGCCCCAAAAAACTCTCGTGGGGGCCTGAGGCAAATTGCCCCACTTGCCCACCCCCCCTCTGGGCGGCCCTGTTGAAGTGTTCATCTACTGGCTTTGTATGTTGCCATTCCTGATGTCTGATTTGTGTCCATTTATTCTTTTACATAGGGACTGTCCGGTTTGGCCAATGTACATGGCAGAGGGGCATTGCTGGCACACGATGGCATATATCACATTGGTAGATGTGCTGGTGAATGAGCCCCTGATGGCATGGCTGCTGTGGTTGGGTCCTCTGATGGTGTCACTAGAGTAGATATGGGCACAGAGAAGGCAACGAGGTTTGATACAGGGATAGGTTCCTGGGTTGGTGTTTCTATGGTGCGGTGTGTAGTTGCTAGTGAGTATTTGCTTCAGGTTTGAGGGCTGTCTGTAAGGGAGGACTGGCCTGCCTCCCAAGGCCTGTGAGAGTGAGGGATCGTTTTCCAGGATAGGTTGTAGATCCTTGATGATGTGCTGGGGAGGTTTTAGCTGGCGGCTGTACGTGATGGCCAGTGGTGTTCTGTTGTTTTCCTTTTTGGGTTTGTCCTGTAGTAGGTGATTTCTGGGTACCCGTCTCACTCTGTCAATCTGTTTCCTCACTTCCCCAGGTGGGTATTTAAGAACGCTTGATAGAGATCCTGTAGGTGTTTGTCTCTGTGTGAGGGATTGGAGCAAATGCAGTTGTATCTTAGGGCTTAGCTGTAGACTATGGATCGCGTGTTGTGGTCTGGATGGAAGCTGGAGGCATGTAGGCAAGTATAGGGGTCAGTAGGTTTCCGGTATAGGGTGGTGTTTATGTGACCATCACTTATCTGCACTGTAGTGTCCAGGAAGTGGATCTCTTGTGTGGACTGGTCCAGGCTGAGGTTGATGGTGGGGTGGAAATTGTTGAAATCCAGGTGGAATTCCTCAAGGGCCTCCTTTCCGTGGGTCCAGATGATGAAGATGTCATCAATGTAACGCAAGTAGAGGAGGGGCGCTAGGGGACGAGAGCTGAGGAAGTGTTGTTCTAAGTCAGCCATAAAAATGTTGGCATACTGTGGGGCCATGCGGGTACCCATAGCAGTGCCACTGATTTGAAGGTATAAGTTGTCCCCAAATCTGAAATGGTTATGGGTGAGAACAAAGTCACAAAGCTCAGCATCAGGATATGCATCAGGAACCGTAACCGCACTAAACTTCTTGTAATCAACACAAAACCTTATGGTCCCATCCTTTTTGGGGCCCATAACAACAGAAGAAGCCCAGAGACTGTTGGCTCCTGTAATTATTCCCATGTCAGCATGCTAGATATCTCCTTACTAATGTGCTCCTGCATTTGACCAGTTGTAAGGAGTGCTCTGCCGAGTGCATGTGGTGGTCCCACAGTGTTAATCTTATGGACCATTTTGTGAGTCAAGTCTGGTCTTCTGGACTCATAGAGTCATAGACTTTAAGGTCACAAGGGACCATTATGATCATCTAGTCTGAGCTCCTGCACAACACAGGCCACAGAATCTCACCCACCTACTCCTGTAACAAACCCCTAACCTATGTCTGAGTTACTGCAGTCCTCAAATCATGGTTTAAAGACCTCAAGGTGCAGAGAATCCTCCAGCAAGTGACCCGTGCCCCATGCCGCAGAGGAAGGCGAAAAACCTCCAGGGCCTCTGCCAATCTGCCCTGGAGGAAAATTCCTTCCTGACCCCAAATATGGCGATCAGCTAAATCCTGAGCATGTGGGCAAGACTCACCAGGCAGCACCCAGGAAATAATTTGCTGTAGTAACTCAGATCCCACCCCATCTAACATCCCATCACAGACCACTGGGCATACTTACCTGCTGATAATCAAAGATCAATTAATTGCCAAAATTAGGCTATCCCCTCATACCATCCCCTCCATAAACTTATCAAGCTTAGTCTTGAAGCCAGATATGTCTTTTGCCCCCACTTCTCCCCTTGGAAGGCTGATCCAGAACTTCACTCCTCTGATGGTTAGAAACCTTCGTCTAATTTCAAGTCTAAACTTCCTAATGTTCAGTTTATATCCATTTGTTCTTGTGTCCACATTGGTACTAAGCTTAAATAATTCCTCTCCCTCCCTGATATTTATCCCTCTGATATATTTATAGAGAGCAATCATATCTCCCCTCAGCCTTCTTTTGGTTAGGCTAAACAAGCCAAGCTCTTTGCGTCTCCTTTCATAAGACAGGTTTTCCATTCCTCGGATCATCCTAGTAGCTCTTCTCTATACCTGTTCCAGTTTGAATTCATCTTTCTTAAACATGGGAGACAAGAACTGCACACAATATTCCAGATGAGGTCTCACCAGTGCCTTGTATAACGGTACTAACACCTCCTTATCTTTACTGGAAATACCTCGCCTGATGCATCCCAAGACCGCATTAGCTTTTTTAATGGCCACATCGCATTGGCGGCTCATTGGACAAGACCTGGTGATGCCTTTGCAGCATGGCCAAAATCTCTGCCTTTTCATTCTTTGCGTAGATCAGTGCTCTGTAGTGAGATGTCTCTGTGGCATTCAGTCATCAAGTCAAACAGCAGATCATGTTTCCAGTGGTGTCACAACTGTGATACCTGTTTCTATGCACAGTCTACAGCACAGCCCTGCTGTAGGGCCTTCATATATTGTAGGTGATATTGTTAACCCTTTCTACCACCTCACAAGGCTCTTCCCATGAGTTCTGCATTTTGTACTTTTTTTTACAGGGAGCAACACCCGTTCCAGAACCCCTACATCAAATGATTGGTCAGGGGTTTGTGATCATACCATTCCTCTGAGCTGTGTGGCTTGTTAAGAGGTTTTGCTGCACCATCACTATCATAAACTGTTACAAACAGGCCACTTAAAATCTATAACATTCAGGGGAGAAATGAAACCTAGATCCCAAATCCCACCCCTCTGTCGCCAGGTGTATTTAAAATAACGTACAGCAGATAACATTTATTACTCTAACACCTTAATAACAAAGTTAATAAGTTTGGCGGTTACCAAGTCCTCCATTAACAAATGATAGCAGCAGGGATAAAAGTGGAGAGAAAGAGAGGAAGCGGGTGGAGGGAAGGTTTCACAATCACCAGACTTCCCAGATCCGGACGTCTCGATGTCCAGGTACAGCTGGGCTCTGGTTCCTCTGGTCGATCTCAGGTGGCTTGACTCAAACCCTTCACCAGGTAAATCTGTCTCCTAGTCTTCTGTGCATCTTCCTGAGATTGAGCAAACTCCCCCGCTGGGCAGAGTGAGTGCGGTGTGCTGCTGCTATGACGGGCAGGGCGAGTGAGTACGTGGAGTTCAAGGGGTTAGTCTGCCTGTGAAGTGGTGGGAGAGACACAGCCGCCCGAGCTCTTCCTGAGCGGCGATCTACGAACGGACAGTGACCGGGCAGCCCACGGACATCCAACGACAGTGCCGCCCATGTGTGCTCCCCTTGCACGCTGCTCTTTGCACCTGGCCCACTTCTTGGGCTGCACACGGCACCAAAGGGGTGGGGTCTCTCTCTCTGTTACTAGGCAGAATAGAGATCATAGGGCAACCAAAGGTTACACAGGGCAACTCATGGGAAGCAAGGGGATGAATGTATCGATAAAGTGGGGTGGGGGGCATTATCCCTACAAGACTTTGAATCTTCCCTAAGCCTTTGCACATATTCAGCCACTGGTTCCCCCTCTGCTTCCCCCTCCCAAGAGTCTCTGACCTTTCTCCCATCTAGGAGGTCAAATGGGGTGAACCCTGTGGGCAAACAACAGATAGGATAACGTTACATCCCAGTCACTGGCCCTGCAGCTTACCTAGATATTGGGGTCAGTTGAGCCTCTCAGCTAAACCGTTTGTTTCTGGGTGATGGAGACAAACCCAAACACCCTCCATAAGTCACTAAATAGCTGGGACATGACATTTGGCCCAGAATCTGATAGGATCTGGTTTGGAAAGCTTGCCCTGCTGAGTATAGGGAATAGTTCCTTGGCAACTGTCTCAGCTTGCACATTAGACAGAGATTGCTTCTGGGTACCTGGGCGCAGAATCCACCACCACTAATATAGATCTTTTTCCTCTGTGCATCGGGCTGGCTCATGGCCTTATGATATCCATGGCAACCCTGAAAAATGCTTCTTTGATCACTGGTAATGGGTGCCCAGGAGCCTTGCAGTGTCCTGCAGCCTTTTCCTGCTCTGACACGAGTCACGCAGTGTGTAGTGTTCTGTTACCTCCTGTGGCCGCTAGGCCAGTAGATGTTTTTCTTTAACCTTTCCTATGTCCCGAGTGATCAGCAAAAGGGCAATTCTGGGCCAATAGCACTAACTCTGCCCCATGCTTATGCCCAATGAATTGGCTGTAGGGCTCCCCAGGACTCCTGTCTTCCTCCACCCCTGCTTCCACCTACGGCTGTCCCTCCTCTCTGGAGGAACCCCCCCCCCCCATTCTCTCTTTCTGGGGCATTCCTGAGGACTCCCTTGTGCTCTCCGGGGAGGTGTCTGCACTCTGGCACTTGCTGGCACTGACCATGGCTGAGGTCAGAGGGGTGACTCCTCCTTCCCCTTCCCGGAGGACACATTGCTGCTGCTAAGGGTGCCTGCAAGTCCAGCTCCCCAGCTGTTCCAGTGCTGGGAACTTACACCCAGCTCTGCCGGTGCCCCTCAACCCTGCCCTGCTGCACCTCCGCTAGCCCAAACTGGGGGGATGCCTGTTGAGCAAAACAGTCTTGTGATGCAGCTGGATGTTCACTGCTCCTCAAGCTGAGACGTGCCCCTTGCCCCAGCCACATCACTCTTTGAAACAGGGCAGGATTTGAATGTAAGGCCAGTGTCCTTTACCTTCTGCCTGCAGCACAGGTCATTTCAAACACAGGGATTGCTAAAGTGACTCAGTAGCTTTATACCCCAGTTCCGGGCCCCTCTCCTTTTTGGTAACAGCCTAGTGGTTATAGCTCAGCATCCAGTACTGCTAAGATTCTCATCCGGGGTATTAAACATTATCTAAGAGCTATTATGCTATTATCATAGGGCTCAAAACACCTTACAAAGGAGGTCGGTATCATTATCCTCATTTTAGAGGTGGGGAAACTGGGGCAGAGAGTGGAGCAGTGATGTGGCCAAAGTCACGCAGGAAGTCTGAATGAGCAGGGAATTCAACCCAGGACTCATGAATCCTGCTGTGCAGGGCCCCTTCTTCTCTGCAGCTTTTAGGCCATGTGGAGAGAAGAACCATGTGCCCCACCAAGAATGGGGAGGAAAGAGTTAATGGTTTGTTTGGGGCTTTTTATTTATTTGGTTTAACTCTCTCACTGGAATCCCATTATCACTGGCAAGATGGTGAGAAGTTCTTGCTGGGAAGTGGCGCTGGGAGGTGTGAGGGCCTGATTTGTGCGGGTGAAGAGATGAGGTGTTGGGAAGAGAAACAAGACAGTTTCACAGAGCAGTGGACCCCCGCCCCTCACACACACAGAAGAGTTAGTAGGGGAAACAAAAGTGGATGGGAACCTGGGGGGCAGTGACCATGAGATGGTCGAGTTCAGGATCCTGACACAAGGAAGAAAGGAGAGCAGTAGAACAGAGACCCTGGACTTCAGAAAAGCAGACTTTGACTCCCTCAGGGAACTGATGGGCGGGATCCCCTGGGAAAATAACATGAGGGGAAAAGGAGTCCAGGAGAGCTGGCTGTATTTTAAAGAATCCTTATTGAGGTTGCAGGAAAAAACCATCCCGATGTGTAGAAAGAATAGTAAGTATGGCAGGCGACCAACTTGGCTTAACAGTGAAATCCTTGCTGATCTTAAACGCAAAAAAGAAGCTTACAAGAAGTGGAAGATTGGACAAATGACCAGGGAGGAGTATAAAAGTATTGCTCAGGCATGCAGGAGTGAAATTAGGAAGGCCAAATCACACTTGGAGTTGCAGCTAGCAAGAGATGTTAAGAGTAACAAGAAGGGTTTCTTCAGGTATGTTAGCAACAAGAAGAAAGTCAAGGAAAGGGTGGGCCCCTCACTGAATGAGGGAGGCAACCTAGTGACAGAGGATGTGGAAAAAGCTAATGTACTCAATGCTTTTTTTGCCTCTGTCTTCACCAAGGTCAGCTCCTAGACTGCTGCACTGGGCAGCACAGTATGGGGAGGAAGTGACCAGCCCTCTGTGGAGAAAGAAGTGGTTCGGGACTATTTAGAAAAACTGGACCAGCACAAGTCCATGGGGCTGGATGCGCTGCATCCAAGGGTGCTAAAGGAGTTGGCGGATGTGATTGCAGAGCTATTGGCCATTATCTTTGAAAACTCATGGTGAACGGGGGAGGTCCCAGATGACTGGAAAAAGGCTAATGTAGTGCCCATCTTTAAAAAAGAGAAGAAGGAAGATCCAGGGAACTACAGGCCAGTCAGCCTCACCTCAGTCCCTGGAAAAATCATGGAGCAGATCCTCAAGGAATCAATTCTGAAGCACTTAGAGGAGAGGAAAGTGATCAGGAACAGTCAGCATGGATTCACCAAGGGCAAGTCATGCCTGACTAACCTAATTGCCTTCTACGGCGAGATAACTGGCTCTGTGGATGAGGGGAAAGCAGTGGATGTGCTATTCCTTGACTTTAGCAAAGCTTTTGATACGGTCTCCCACAGTATTCTTGCCGGCAAGTTAAAGAAGTATAAGTTGGATGAGTGGATTATAAGGTGGATAGAAAGCTGGCTAGATCGTCGGGCTCAACGGGTAGTGATCAACAGCTCCATGTCTAGTTGGCAGCCGGTTTCAAGCGGAGTGCCCCACGGGTTGGTCCTGGGGCCAGTTTTGTTCAATATCTTCATTAATGATCTGGAGGATGGTGTGGACTGCACCCTCAGCAAGTTTGCAGATGACACTAAACTTGGAGGAGTGGTAGATGTGCTGGAGGGTAGGGATAGGATACAGAGGGACCTAGACAAATTAGAGGACTGGGCCAAAAAAAACCTGATGAGGTTCAACAAGGACAAGTGCAGAGTTCTGCACTTAGGACGGAAGAATCCCATTCACTGTTACAGACTAGGGACCGAATGGCTAGGAAGCAGTTCTGCAAAAAAGGACCTAGGGGTTACAGTGGACAAGAAGCTGGATATGAGTCAACAGTGTGCCCTTGTTGCCAAGAAGGCTAATGGCATTTTGGGCTGTATAAGTAGGGGCATTGCCAGCAGATCGAGGGATGTGATCATTCCCCTCTATTCGACATTGGTGAGGCCTCATCTGGAGTATTGTGTCCAGTTTTGGGCCCCACACTACAAGAAGGGATGTGGATAAATTGGAGAGAGTCCAGCAGAGGGCAACAAAAATGATTAGGGGGCTGGAGCACATGACTTATGAGGAGAGGCTGAGGGAACTGGGATTGTTTAGTCTGCAGAAGAGAAGAATGAGGGGGGATTTGATAGCTGCTTTCAACTACCTGAAAGGGGGTTCCAAAGAGGATGGATCTAGACTGTTCTCAGTGGTAGCAGATGACAGAACAAGGAGTAATGGTCTCAAGTTGCAGTGGGGGAGGTTTAGGTTGGATATTAGGAAAAACTTTTTCACTCAGAGAGTGGTGAAGCACTGGAATGGGTTACCTAGGGAGGTGGTGGAATCTCCTTCCTTAGAGGTTGTTAAGGTCAGGCTTGACAAAGCCCTGGCTGGGATGATTTAGTTGGGGTTGGCCCTGCTTTGAGCAGGGGATTGGACTAGATACCTCCTGAGGTCCCTTCCAACCCTGAGATTCTATGATTCTATGACCCCTCTCCCAGCGTGCGCCAGCCCAGAAAAGGGAGGGTGTGACAGTGCAGAGTGTGGGCAGGAGTTACACAAGCTTTGCTGGTGTCCCTCAGTCCTGAGCTCCAGACCTGCCCCTGCTAGTCCAGTCCTGGGCTTCCCACGCAGCCAGCTCTGCCATGCCTCTCAGTCCCAACCCCCAGCCACATGCTGTGCTAGTCTTGGGCATCCCACACAGCTCTCCCGGTGCACCTCAGGCCTGTCAGGCAGTCCCCTGCTTTTCCAGTCCTGGGCTCCCCACATGCTGAGCTCTGCTGATGCCCCATAGTTTCAGCCTCCCTCCCTTCCCCACCGCCTGCTATTCCACTTCAGCTCCCCTACTGTTCCAGTGCTGGAGGGGTGCGGGCTCTGAGAGGGAGTTAGGGTGCTGGGTGTGGGCTCTGGGCTGGGATAGAGGGTTGGGGTGCAGGAGGGGGTGTGGGGTGCTGGGTGTGGGCTCTGGGCTGGGTCAGAGGGTTGGGGTGCAGGAGGGGGTGTGGGGTGCTGGGTGTGGGCTCTGGGTGGGACAGAGGGTTGGGGTGCAGTAGGGGGTGTGGGGCATCGGGCTGGGGATGAGGAGTTTGGGGTGCACCAGGCAGGTTGCCCTGGGGTGGGGAGCTACAGAGGACTCCTCCCCCCAGCCCTCTTCCTGCCGGCAGCAGCGAGCTCCATGGGAGGCGGGACCCCAGCCCCCCTGCACAACATTCACCCAAGCCCCCTCCCCCCCTCCAGCTGCTGCTCAGGAGCTCCAGCCAGGATAATTCCCCCCCACGCCCCCCGGAGTTGCCTGCTGGGGGCAGGGGTGGCTCCCATGCACCTCCTTCCTCCGCAGGGGCAGCAGCCGCCTCAACCTGCCCCCAGCTCCGCTCCCTTGCAGCTGGCAGTGCCGCAGCTGGCGAGAGAGCACAGTGTGGAGCTGCAGGGGGCAGTCGCCCGCTGCCCAGGACAGGCAGGGATGCTCAGGGAGGTGCACGGGGCAGTAGGTGGGGACGCTCCGGGGGAGGTGCGCAAGGGCAGCAGGCGAGGCCAGGGGAGAGACCTGGCCCTGAACATTGGTGGAGCCTGGGCCCTGAATTTGCTAGAGCCTGGGCACCATGGGCCCATACCTCACCGCCCCTGGCTGGAACCTCTGCATGGCTCTGCCCACGCCCCTCCAGCCTGTCCTGCAGCCCCCCCTCGTTATCCCAGAACGAGGCTTGGAAGGACAAGATATTTATGGGTAAAGTTGGAAAAACCATCCATTTCCCCTTCCCCCCTCCCCCTGACAAAAAAAAATAGCTCCAGCACCAATAATCAACATTTGCAGCTAGGCAAAGTAAGAAAAATGCTGCCTGCGAATTTATGAGAGTTTTATTTATGGCTGTTTTTTTAATGGTTCTAAAACTTTCACCTTTCAAATCTCAGTGTCTGCTCTCATTAATACTGATAGTCGGACTCTCCCCAATTTCTTGCAACTGTTCACATTTAAATTGATTAAAAATTAAAAAAGCTTAAAAACATATGTCAAAATTATAAAAAAAAATCACATTCTGCCAAGCCCACCCCTCACTGTGGAGTTGCCTGTTGAGCAAAAACTTCTTTTTTGCAGCTGGATGTTCATTGCTCCCCAAGCTGAGACGCAGCCCACCTCCAAGTGATGACAGTCTTTGAAATAGAATTGTAGGACTGGAAGGGACCTCGACAGGTCATCTAGTCCCGTCCCCTGCACTCATGGCAGGACTAAGCATTATCTAGACCATCCCTGACAGGGGTTTGTCTAACCTGCTCTTAAAAATCCCCAATGATGGAGACTCCACAACCTCCCTGGGCAATTGATTCCAGCGCTTAACCATCCTGACAGGGAGTTTTTCCTAATGTCCAATCTAAACCTCCCTTGCTGCAGTTTAAGCCCATTGCTTCTTGCCCTGTTAGAGGTTAACAAGAACAATTTTTCACCCTCCTCGTAACAACCTTTTATGTGCATGAAAAGTGTTATCGTGTCCCTGCTTCAGTCTTCTCTTCTCCAGACTAAACAAACCCAATTTTTTCAATCTTCCCTCATAGGTCATGTTTTCGAGACCTTTCATCATTTTTGTTGCTCTTCTCTGGGCTTTCTCCAATTTGTCCACATCTTTCCTGAAATGTGGCACCCAGAATTGCAAACAATACTCCAGTTGAGGATTTATCAGCGCAAAGTACAGCAGAAGAATTACTTCTGATGTCTTCCTTACAACACTCCTGCTAATACATCCCAGAATGATGTTTGCTTTTGTAGCAACAGCATTACACTGTTGAATCATATTTAGCTTGTGTCAAGTATCAGAGGGGTAGCCGTGTTAGTCTGGTTCTGTAGAAGCAGCAAAGAATCCTGTGGCACCTTATAGACTAACAGAAGTTTTGCAGCATGAGCTTTCGTGGGTGAATACCCACTTCTTCGGATGCAAGCAGTGGAAATTTCCAGGGACAGGTGTGTATATATAAGCAAGCAAGAAGCAAGCTAGAGATAACGAGGTTAGATCAATCAGGGAGGATGGGGCCCTGTTCCAGCAGCTGAGGTGTGAAAACCAAGGGAGGAGAAACTGGTTCTGTAATTGGCAAGCCATTCACAGTCTTTGTTTAGTCCTAAACTGATGGTGTTAAATTTGCAGATGAACTGGAGCTCAGCAGTTTCTCTTTGAAGTCTGGTCCTAAAGTTTTTTTGTTGTAGGATGGCCACCTTAAAATCTGCTATTGTGTGGCCAGGGAGGTTGAAGTGTTCTCCTACAGGTTTTTGTAGGACGCATCATCAGGGATCTACAACCCATCCTGGACAATGATCCCACACTTTCACAGGCCTTGGGTGGCAGGCCAGTCCTCGCCCACAGACAACCTGCCAACCTGAAGCATATTCTCACCAACAACTGCACACCGCACCATAGTAACCCTAGCTCAGGAACCAACCCATGCAACAAACCTCGATGCCAACTCTGCCCACATATCTACACCAGCAACACCATCACAGGACCTAACCAAATCAGCCACACCATCACCGGTTCATTCACCTGCACGTCCACCAATGTAATATATGCCATCATATGCCAGCAATGCCCCTCTGCTATGTACATTGGCCAAACTGGACAGTCTCTAAGGAAAAGGATAAATGGACACAAATCAGACATTAGGAATGGCAATATACAAAAACCTGTAGGAGAACACTTCAACCTCCCTGGCCACACAATAGCAGATTTTAAGGTGGCCATCCTACAACAAAAAAACTTTAGGACCAGACTTCAAAGAGAAACTGCTGAGCTCCAGTTCATCTGCAAATTTAACACCATCAGCTTAGGACTAAACAAAGACTGTGAATGGCTTGCCAATTACAGAACCAGTTTCTCCTCCCTTGGTTTTCACACCTCAGCTGCTGGAACAGGGCCCCATCCTCCCTGATTGATCTAACCTCGTTATCTCTAGCTTGCTTCTTGCTTGCTTATATATACACACCTGTCCCTGGAAATTTCCACTGCTTGCATCCGAAGAAGTGGGTATTCACCCACGAAAGCTCATGCTGCAAAACTTCTGTTAGTCTATAAGGTGCCACAGGATTCTTTGCTGCTTCATTTAGCTTGTGATCCACTATGACCCCCAGACAGAGGTGAAAGTAAGCCAGTCCGGTCCGGCATACCATCAAGAGCCAATACGCCATGCCGGACCGCATTGACTTCCATGGCGGGGATTGAAAGGGCTCTGGCGGCCAGGCTGGGGCTGGGATTTAAAGGGCTCAGAGCTCCCCGCGGCTGTGGGCAGCCCAGAGCCCTTTGAATCCCGGCCACGGCTCTGGTGGCCGGGTTGGGGACAGGATTTAAAGGGCTCCGGGCTCCCCTCAGTGGCAGGAGCTCTGGGCCCTTTAAATCCCTGCCCCAGCCCCGCAAAGCTCGGGGTTCCCCCCCCGCAGCCGGAGCCCCGGGCCCTTTAATTTGCCCCTGAGCCCTGGGGGGCTCCCAGCCACCTCTTCAGCTGGGAGCCCCTGGTTGATTTAAAGGCCCTGTGTCTCCCAGCCACAGCTCGTTCCCCAGGGCCTTTAAATCTTGAGAGGCCACGCCTCTTCTGGGTGAGGCCACGCCCCCCTCAGGACTCCGGCAGTACCGGTAAGTTACTTTCACCCCTGCCCCCAGATCCCTTTCCCCAGTACTCCTTCCTAGGCAGTCAGTTCCCATTTTGTATGTGTGCAACTGATTGTGTCTTCCTAAGTGGAGTACTTTGCATTTGTTCTTATTGAATTTCCTCCTGTTTACTTCAGACCATTTCTCCAATTTGTGCAGCTCATTTTGAATTTTAATTTTATCCTTCAAAGCACTTGCAACCCCTCCCAGCTTGGTATCGTCTGCAGACTTTTTAAGTGTATGGTCTGTGTACTTTCTCTCTAGTATCTAAAGCATTGATGAAGATATTGAACAGAACCAGAACCGATCCCTGCGGGACCCCACTCGTCATGCCCTTCTAGCTTGACTGTGAACCACTGATGATTACTTTCTGGGAACAGTTTTCCAACCAGTTTTGCACTCACCTTTTAGTAGTTCCAGCTAGGTTGTATTTCCCTAGTTTGTTTCTGCAAAGGTTGTGATGGGTTCCCCACCTTGTCAGGGCACCACCTGATGTACTGGGATCCCACTGAGCCACCCATTCCACCAGCCTTGGCTTCCTCACACTGTCCTGCTCCAGCGCGCGCGCACACAGACACACACACACACACACACACACACCCAGCTGCAGAAAGACACAGACACTGAGATCAGCTCTGTGTGGGAAGATTTAGCTGAGGGATCGCCCAGCACTCCAGTGCACCCCCCTTTGGGGTGGAAACCCAAGATCATATTGTCTTGTGTTGCACAGAGATCTACACAGCTTATGAAATCCACCCCTCCCTCAGTGTGGTTTTTGCCCCTCCCCCCTTTATGAATTACACAAACTGGTTATAGAATAAACAAAACCCGAGTTTGTTATCTACAGAAGGTCGATTTTAAGTGATTAGAAGGGATAGCAAACAGATCAAAGCAGAGTACTGAGCAAATACAATAAACACTAAAGAAATTGGCTACAAGTAGTAATTTCTCACCTTAAATTTTGTTTTAGGCAGGTTGCAGAATTTCTTGAGGACAAACTGCTCTTGCCTGCAGCTTAAAACTCCAGATATTTCTTTCACAGGCCATACCCCTTCTAGCCTGGGTCCAGTTCTTCCCCAGTTCAGTTGTAGGTGTTTCCAGCAGTCATCTTGGGTGGGAATTCACTGAAGAACCAACCTTGATTAACTCACTCCCCAGCCTTAAATAGGATTTACATATGGCGGGAATCCTTTGTTTCCCAGTTTGATCCCAACTCTCTCCTAGTGGAAAAATACCAGCAGTCCAAGATGGTGTCCAGTACCAGGTCACATGATCACATAACCCTGCAGTGTCAAAGTAGCATCCCAGGAAGCTTCTCAGGAATGTGGAGAGATTAGCATCTTCAAAGACCTATTGTCCTTCCTAATGGTCTATTCACTAACCAGCCAGACTGATTGCATTTTGTCTGGTGGGTTTTCCCCAGGTGCAAACACTTTTGCAATTGATACAGAGTTAATATTCTTAATTTCAGATACAGAAATGACACATGCATACAAATAGGATAATCACATTCAGTACATCATAATCTTTCCAATGATATCTCACATGACCCATCTTGCATAAAATACATCTTACTGATGCCATATTCGTATCATAAGCAGATCTCTTTGAAGAATATAGGGCATAATGTCTCAAAGGTCATGCAAGACAGTATCAAAAGCCTTACTAGAGTCAGGATAAACCACATCTACCACTTTCCCCCCCCCCCCCACAAGGCGTGTTACCCTGTCACAGAAAGCTATTGGGATGGTTTGACACAATTTGTTCCTGACAAGTCCATGTTAACTGGTACTTATCACCTTATTAAGTGTTTGCAAATTGATTGCTTGATTATTTGCTCCACATTTTTCCGCATGATTTGAACCCAGGAGTCCCAGCAGGAAAGGGCCAGTATCCTTAACGTGCTGCATCACAGACCTTTTCAAACACAGTTACTGCTAAAGTGACTTGGTATCATAGAATCATAGAATCATAGAATCTCAGGGTTGGAAGGGACCTCAGGAGGTATCTAGTCCAACTCCCTGCTCAAAGCAGGACCAAACCCAACTAAATCATCCCAGCCAGGGCTTTGTCAAGCCTGACCTTAAAAACCTCTAAGGAAGGAGATTCCACTACCTCCCTAGGTAACCCATTCCAGTTCTTCACCACCCTCCTAGTGAAAAAGTTTTTCCTAATATCCAACCTAAACCTCCCCCTCTGCAACTTGAGACCATTACTCCTTGTTCTGTCATCTTCTACCACTGAGAACAGTCTAGATCCATTCTCTTTGGAACCCCCTTTCAGGTAGTTGAAAGCAGCTATCAAATCCCCCCTCATTCTTCTCTTCTGCAGATTAAACAATCCCAGTTCCCTCAGCCTCTCCTCATAAGTCATGTGCTCCAGCTCCCTAATCATTTTTGTTGCCCTCCGCTGGACTCTCTCCAATTTATCCACATCCTTCTTGTAGTGTGGGGCCCAAAACTGGACACAGTACTCCAAATGAGGCCTCACCAGTGCTGAGTAGAGGGGAATGATCACATCCCTTGATCTGCTGGAAATGCCCCTACTTATACAACTCAAAATGCCATTAGCCTTCTTGGCAACAAGGGCACACTGTTGACTCGTATTCAGCTTTTCGTCCACCGAAACCCCTAGGTCCTTTTCTGCAGAACTGCTGCTTAGCCATTCGGTCCCTAGTCTGTAGCAGTGCATGGGATTCTTCCATCCTAAGTGCAGGACTCTGCACTTGTCCTTGTTGAACCTCATCATATTTCTTTTGGCCCAATCCTCTAATTTGTCTAGGTCCCTCTGTATCCTAGCCCTACCCTCCAGCGTATCAACCACTCCTCCCAGTTTCGTGTCATCTGCAAACTTGCTAAGGGTGCAGTCCACACCATCCTCCAGATCGTTAATGAAGATATTGAATAAAACCGGCCCCAGCACCGACCCTTGGGGCACTCCACTTGATACCGGCTGCCAACTAGACATGGAACCATTGATCACTACCCGTTGAGCCCGACCATCTAGCCAGTTTTCTATCCACCTTACCGTCCATTCATCCAGCCCAGACTTCTTTAACTTGCTGGCAAGAATACTGTGGGAGACTGTATCAAAAGCTTTGCTAAAGTCCAGAAATAGCACATCCACTGCTTTCCCCTCATCCACAGAGCCGGTTATCTCATCATAGAAGACAATTAGGTTAGTCAGGCATGACTTGCCCTTGGTGAATCCATGCTGACTGTTCCTGATCACTTTCCCCTCCTTTAAGTGGTTCAGGATTGATTCCTTGAGGACCTGCTCCATGATTTTTCCAGGGACTGAGGTGAGACTGACTGGCCTGTAGTTCCCTGGATCTTCCTTCTTCCCTTTTTTTAAAGGTAGCTTTAGTCTTCAATTCCAGGCCCCTCTCTTTTTTGTTGACAGCCTAGTGATTCCTTATAGCTCAGGCCCCAGCCCCACACCCCTTACATGTAGTGCTAAGATTCCCTGCCAGAGTGTTAATAATGCCTAGTTCTCATCTAGAGCATCTAATCTCAGATCTCAAAGCGCTTTACAAAGGAGAGCAGTATCGTTAGCCCTGTTTTACAGGTGGGGAAACTGAGGCATAGACAAGTGAAATCACTTGTCTGAGGTCAGCAGTGGCAGAGCCAGGAATAGACGCCAGGATTCCTGAGTTCTGGGTCTCAGCACATGGAGCTAGGCACAGGATGGGGATTCCCTCCATGGGGACATGAGTGCAGTCCTGTGGCTCTGGCTACAGCCTCCCTGCTTTGGGGCACAGGCCAGCGTGATCGGTAAGGGAGTGTAGAGGCCCAGCCCCATTGCACCGGAGCCAGCCAGCCAGGAGGCTTGGCAGAGAGCAGCACGATGCAGAGAAGGCATCCTAGCAACCAGCGCAGGCTCCTAGGCAACACTGTGGCCATGGAGAGTGCTCAGGGAGTGGAGATGGGGTGAGCCAATGCGGCAGGCTCCATCTTCCCAGCATTCTTCTGCAGAGGGGCAGGCGAGAGGGGGTGGGTCAGTTCCTCCCCCTTCTTGTGGGGCAGGAGAGCTCCACAGCGGTTCTCCAGGGAACTAGGGGAGCATGTGCTACCTCCATGAGGGCAGGCTATCCCTTCCCGGCCTGCAGTGGCCTGGCATTCCTGAGGCCCACGGAGGGCTGGCTCATGATGAAAGCACCAGGCAGGGCTCTCGGCGGGGCAGTGCGCATCTCCAGGGGGGCGAGACTGGGACTTGTGTCCCTTGGCTCACCCCTTCTGCTGCCTGTGACTTGCCCCAGCCATGGGGCAGTGCCCCCCCCCCCCCCAGAGCAGGGGAGGAGGCTATGCTGCTAATACTGGAGAGTAGCCATGGGAACAGAAAGTGTTGGCTAAGGGACCCCTGGTATGTGTGTGGGGGACAGGTGGAGTAGGGGACAGTGCGAGGGGGGGGGAAGACAGGGTGGGAGGGAAGAAGACTTGGGGGGTGCAGTAAGAGAGCTCTGAGGGGTGGGCTGTATTCCCCTTAAAGGGCCATGTTCACTTTTCCTTCCGCTGTCACTCTCAGCCTTCGCCCACGGCTCCCCAGGGCCTAGGCAGGGGAGCTCTGGCTCTCCTGGCCTTTTCTTTCCCTGCAGGAATGCTCTCTGCTCTCACCTCCATCTCCAGCTGGTAGATCACCCACTTGGGATGTCCCCAAATGCTGAGCCCCTGCCAGGCTGTTCTGGGGCTTCTCTGACTCCATAGGCACTTTCAAGAGCTCCTTCGGTTTTCCCCGCTTCTCCCCATCCCACTCCATAGTTCCACCCTGCAGGAGTGAGATGCAGAGTGGGGCAGCCCTGCAGTTTTCGGGTGCATCCCCGTCCACTCCAGCTCCTGCCGCTGTCTGAGAGGTGATGGAGCAGCAGGATCTCCCAGTGCAAAGCCAGCCTGGGCACCAGCTTGCTGGTGTCCTGCGTGGGGAGGAGAGGGCGCTTACTGTGCCATTTTCCATGCTGCAGGAGTAGGGCAGAGCATGTGGCACTGAGGACTGGGAGAAGGGGGGAGGATTTTGTCGTAAAGCTCCCAGTCAGCGCCTCAGGGTTTAACTTCCGGGCCTTTCAGAGGGTTTATTTTCTCCTGTGTCCTGGCTGTTGTTTGTGTTGCGTTAGTGCGTTGAAGCTGTCCCGGGCACTGGCCAGGCCCCATTGTGTCAGGCGCTGTCCAAAAACAGACCAGCAACAGTCCCTGCCCCAAAAGTCTTTCAATGCCCCCTGGCCACCCTGGGGAGGCCAAGTCAGCCCCTACCACCCCATGCCTCTGTCCTCTCCCCTAGCCATCCATCCTCCTCCTCTTGTCCTCTCCCCCCAGAGACCTGGCCCCGCGGGACATCTCCGGCACCTCGGACCCCTTTGCGCGAGTGTCCTGGGATGGCCACGCTTTGGAGACAGCTGTGAGTAGAAGCAAGCTCTCTGGCCTGGCTGCATGGGGGCAAGGGACGGGACAGGGCTCCTTTTAGTTGCAATGCCAGTGGCACAAGGGGAGGGGCTCTGGGAGGGACAGCCAGACCCCCCACTGCTTTCACTGGGACTGCGGGTGGTTTGCACTGTGTGCTAGTGACAGCTGAGAGAGCGGTGGGAAGCCTGCCTGTGTATCTCCAACCCACCAGTGTAGGATCTGAGCCCTGAATCCATCAGCCAGCCATGAAGGGAGCAGGACACATGTGACTTGGGCTGGGCTGGGGCCTTGGAGCAGAGACAACATGCTGCCCTCCCTGCACACAGCGAGCGCAAGGCAAGGGCTTAGGGCCAGCCCCCGCCCCCAGCTGACACCTGGGCGGGGGGGAAGAGCTCTCTTCCCAGACATATCTGTAGGTCAGGAGAGCTGCCAGGCTGCAGGGGAGTGTGGCCTTCCCCAGCCCCCCTTTAGCTGTGTGAGGTGTTCTGGGGATGGGCAGCCCAGGGCATCCTTGTGCTCTTGCTCCGTCCTTTGCCTCTCAGTGCAGTGGCAAGGCAATCGGCGCACTTCCCCGGGGCCTGCCCAGAGCCCTGTCAGGAGCGGTGCGATTACTAAAGAATGCTGCCGTTCTCGTTTCTAAGGGACGCCTTCTCTGGCAGGAACACACCGGCTCGCCTCACTCTTTTGCTGCTGCAGCAGGTTTGCCCACAGCTGAGTTTACGTGCCCATTTCACACCAGCCAAGTGTTTACCAAACAGCCTTTGGTTTTGTTCCCAACATTGTGTAACGCTGACAGGTCCCAGTCGTCACCATCGAACCTGGGACCTCTGGAGCTAAATGCATGAGCCTCTACCACATAAGCTAAAAGCCATATGACTGTTAGTTAAGGCTGTAGCGCAAACTCATTAATCTCTCTCTAAGTGGCCACTAGATGGGACAGAACACCACACCCAGGAGGTGTGTGGGTTACAATTGCTCTTGGCTTTTGCCGGAGCCCTGTGCAGGGCCGCCCAGAGGATTCAGGGGGCCTGGGGTCTTTGGCCGCGGGGGGCCCCCGCTTTGGCGGTAATTTGGCAACGGGGGGTCCTTCTGCTCCGGGATCTGCCGCCGAAGTGCTCCGAAGACCCGCAGCGGGGGCCCCCTGCCACCAAATTACTGCCGAAGACCCGGGCCCCGTGAGAGTTTTCCGGGCCCCCCGGAGCGAGTGAAGGACCCTGCTCCAGGGCCCCCGAAAAACTCTCGTGGGGGCCCCTGCAGGGCCCGGGGCAAATTGCCCCACTTGCCCCCCCCCCCCCCCCCCCCCCCCCCCCCCCGGGTGGCCCTGGCCCTGTGTCACACCCGTGTTGTCATGCTGGAACAGACCTTCCCCACCTGACTCCCCATTCCTCTCTGACATGCCACCTTTCTCTCTCCCCTTGCAGATCATTAAGAAGACTCGCTTCCCGCACTGGGAGGAGGTGCTGGAGTTTGACCTGGAGGAGGGGGTGCCCGGGAAGGAATCCAAGGGGTCCCGTGTGAGCGTGGAGGTGTGGG
Organism: Mauremys mutica; assembly: GCF_020497125.1. Classification (NCBI taxonomy): domain Eukaryota; kingdom Metazoa; phylum Chordata; order Testudines; family Geoemydidae; genus Mauremys; species Mauremys mutica. The sequence continues at coordinate 30,493,619 of NC_059087.1, forward strand.
ACTGGGACATGGTGGGGAAGAACGACTTCCTGGGACGGGTGAGCAGCTCCAGCCGTCTCCTCAGTGCCTCCGGTGTGGGGGCTGGTGGCTCTGGTCGGGGTGGGGGATGACGAGGGATTCGAGGGGGGAAGGCCAATGGCACACAGGCCTGCTGCAGTCTCAGAGCTCCTGCTGGCTTGTAAGGAGTGTGGATCCCTTTCTCAGCTGGTCAGTTTGATGTGGGGGGAGGCAAAACGACCTAGCAGGCTGGTTTCTCAGTTCCTCTGTTGCTGTGCTGGTGGCCGGGGACAGGACGGGGTGTATGTGTGAGGCTGGTTCTAAGCCCCCCTTGCACTTGCTGGATTCTGCCCGGCCTCTGGTGTGAATTAACATTGTCCCAGGGCTGCTCTAGTCATGCTTTGCTTTCCATGCGCCCTCCGCCATGGGCTCTGGGAATAGCTGGAGAGCAGCGCTGAGCCCTGATCTGCCCCTGTGCCCGTGGGCTGAGAGCAGGGCTTGTGTAGGTCACTTACACCAGCAAGAGGGCAGCTGTGGTGCCCTCCCCATGCTCTGTGTAGTCTGCCAGAGTGGCACAAGGGACCTTAGGGTGACTGAGAATCAAGTCCAAGGAGAGGAGGTCAGAGAGAGAGAGGAAAATGCTCATGAATCATTGAGGGTGAAGGTACAGCTTGGAGATATGTGCAGGGTGCGTAACGCTGTGTCCTGACACCAGCCAGAACGAGCCGGCAGCTGAGACCTGAACCTGCTGCTCAGTTCACTTGATCCCCATGTCACGGCAGTTCTGTCTGGCAGGGGAAGCAGAACCTGTCTGATTGCTATTCCACCGGGGGGTAGCGGCTCAGCAAGGCTCGGGCCAGCCTCCTGCCAGAAGAGCCGGGCCAAGCAAGTGGGGAGAGAGGGCTTGTAACGATGCTGCCTTTGGTGGGACACTTCTGAGAGTGTCAGTTCAGGACAAATTGCTGAGAGCAGGGCAGTCACAGCCCCAGGCTGGGGGTCCTTTGCACACCAAGGCAAACCAAACCAGACAGAGAGAGAGGACTTCGGTCTCACCCCACTGGTTAACCACAAGTCACACAAGCAATTCCCAAGACACTCCAGTTTCCCAGTATCACCACCAGTGCCACTCGTCCTGGGGATGAATAGTTATGAAAACCAACACCCCAGTAAAAGGAAAGAGGTTCTCCCGATCCCAAAGGACCAAGCCCCAGACCCAGGTCAATATACAAATCAGATCTTACCCACAAATCACGCTGTTGCCAATCCTTTAGAATCTAAAATCTAAAGGTTTATTCATAGAAGGGAAAAAGATAGAGATGAGAGCTAGAATTGGTTAAATGGAATCAATTACATACAGTAATGGCAAAGTTCTTAGTTCAATCTTGTAGCAGTGATGGAATAAACTGCAGGTTCAAAACAAGTCTCTGGAGTCCATCCACAGCTGGGATGGGTCATTCAGTCCTTTGTTCAGAGCTTCAGTTTGTAGCAAAGTCCCTCCCGAGGCAAGAAGCAGGATTGAAGACAAGATGGAGGAGATGCAGCAGCCTTTTATAGGCTTTCTCTTGTGGGTGGAAACCCGTTGGTTTTCATGTGCAAGATCACAGCAAGATGGAGTTTGGCATCACATGGGCAAGTCACATGTCCATGCATGACTCAGTTCTTTACAGGCCGACGCCATTGTTTACATGTTAGTTTGAACGTTCCCAGGACAGCTCAGATGTGGATTGGCATCTGCCAAAGTCCATTGTCAGTTAAATTTCTTGATTGGGCACTTACTGAGAATAGCCCCTTCTCAAGAAGCCGACCAAATGCTTCACTGAGGCTACTAAGAATCAAAACACATTGATATACAAGTACATAGCCAATATTCATAACTTCAGCTACAAAAATGACACACCCATACAGATAGCATGATCATAATCAGCAAATCGTAACCTTTCCATAGACACCTCACACGACAACCTTTGTACAATATTTGCTGCAAATATATAACAGTGGTTGCACCGCTGATCTATACGGTTAGAGTTTATGTCAATAACATCACAGGGCTTAACAGCTTTGTGAAAGGAAAAGTTTTGCAGCTGTTCTTGGTGCATGTGTTTGCGCTTGTGGGTGCCTCTGCCCTCCTGCCCCCTCTAGTGCCTGGGCCCCCGAAGAGGCTAAGGGATCTATCACAGCTGCCAGGTGCGGGGCTCTAACTGCAGTGTAGACAGACTCCAAGGGGCGTGGAGCAGTTTGCTGATGGCAGCCGCGGTTTCTAGGTATCTGACGGGTGTAAAGCCTGGTGCCAGGCGGGGAGCCCTCGGCCTGTGTCTGGGCTCTACTGTGCGTCTTTCTTGGGTTTAGGTCCCTTCAGCCCCAGGGTCCACTGCAGGGAGATCTGCAAGCCTGACCCAGTAAACAAACCCCATTTTAATTTGGGGGTCCCCTGTTTTGGTGCTGTGGGGCAGGGGGAGTTAGGGTGACCAGACATCCCAATAAAATCAGGACCGTCCCGATATTTAGGTGTTTGTCCCGCATCCCGACCAATCTTCGGTCAGGACACAATTTGTCCCGATATTTCGCTCCGCCGGCAGCACTCAGCTCTTTATTTTTCTCTGACAGTGAATACCCCCCCGCCCCAATGTGTCCTGATATTTTCTCCCTCTCATCTGGTCACCCTAGGGGGAGTATAAGTGGAGGGTGGAATCCATTCAGCCTCCTGCTTCCAGGGCTGGAGCACGCCGGCTCGGCAGAGGGATCCGGGGCTGGAGCACGCCGGCTCGGCAGGGGGGCCCGGGGCTGGAGCACGCCGGCTCGGCAGGGGGCCCGGGGCTGGAGCACGCCGGCTCGGCAGAGGGGCCCGGGGCTGGAGCACGCCGGCTCGGCAGAGGGGCCCGGGGCTGGAGCACGCCGGCTCGGCAGGGGGCCCGGGGCTGGAGCACGCCGGCTCGGCAGAGGGGCCCGGGGCTGGAGCACGCCGGCTCCGCAGCGGGGCCCGGGGCTGGAGCACGCCGGCTCGGCAGGGGGGCCCGGGGCTGGAGCACGCCGGCTCGGCAGAGGGGCCCGAGGCTGGAGCACGCCGGCTCCGCAGAGGGGCCCGGGGCTGGAGCATGCCGGCTCCGCAGAGGGGCCCGGGGCTGGAGCACGCCGGCTCCGCAGGGGGCCCGGGGCTGGAGCACGCCGGCTCGGCAGGGGGGCCCGGGGCTGGAGCACGCCGGCTCGGCAGGGGGGCCCGGGGCTGGAGCACGCCGGCTCGGCAGAGGAGCCCGGGGCTGGAGCACGCCGGCTCCGCAGAGGGGCCCGGGGCTGGAGCACGCCGGCTCCGCAGAGGGGCCCGGGGCTGGAGCACGCCGGCTCCGCAGGGGGCCCGGGGCTGGAGCACGCCGGCTCGGCAGAGGGGCCCGGGGCTGGAGCACGCCAGCTCCGCAGAGGGGCCCGGGGCTGGAGCACGCCGGCTCCGCAGGGGGCCCGGGGCTGGAGCACGCCGGCTCGGCAGAGGGGCCCGGGGCTGGAGCACGCCGGGTCGGCAGAGGGGCCCGGGGCTGGAGCACGCCGGCTCCGCAGGGGGCCCGGGGCTGGAGCACGCCGGCTCGGCAGAGGGGCCCGGGGCTGGAGCACGCCGGCTCCGCAGAGGGGCCCGGGGCTGGAGCACGCCGGCTCCGCAGAGGGGCCCGGGGCTGGAGCACGCCGGCTCCGCAGGGGGCCCGGGGCTGGAGCACGTCGGCTCCGCAGGGGGCCCGGGGCTGGAGCACGCCGGCTCCGCAGAGGGGCCCGGGGCTGGAGCACGCCGGCTCCGCAGGGGGCCCGGGGCTGGAGCACGCCGGGTTGGCAGAGGGGCCCGGGGCTGGAGCACGCCGGCTCCGCAGGGGGCCCGGGGCTGGAGCACGCCGGCTCCCCAGAGGGTGCCGGGGCAGAGCCAATGCAGCGTGAGGCTGGAAGTGCTCTAAGAGTCTGGCAGGGAAACAGCCTGGGGATGAACCACGCTGGCAGCTAATGTGAGGGCTGGAGTTTTCCCGCTCTATCGCCAGGGGCTGGGAGTCGGGAGAATGGGAAGAGGCTCCCCCGACACTGCAGTACTGCCCCCGGCTGTCAGCTCCTGTCCCCTTACTGTCCCTCTCTTCGTGTCCCACACAGGTTGAGTTCTCTCTGGACGCCCTTCAGAGATCCCCTGCCAAAGGCTGGTTCAGGCTCCTGCCCTTCCCCACCGCTGAGGAGGATGCTGGGTAAACAGTTGGCCTTGAGCTAGGGGCCATCATTAACCCCTGGGGGGAAGAGAAGGAGTGACCATGGCTCCTAGTCCCAGCTCTGGGAGAGGAGCGTGGAGCAGTGGTTACACCAGGGCGCTAGGAGTCAGGATTCCCGGGTTCCATTTCCAACATGGGGGGTGATGTGTCTAGTGCTTAGGTCAGGGGGCTGGGGTTCAGGACTCCTGGGTTCTAGTCCCAGCTCTGTCATTGACTTGCATGCGCACCGTGGGCAGGTCAGGCCCTGCTCTGTGCCTCAGTTTCCCCAACTGAAAAATGAGGTTTAGTGATGCTGCCCTTCCTCAAAGGCAGTCAGGAGGGGTTTGTTCATCCACCAGGTCACCCCTTGCCACCTTCCCGTGTGTGCACTCAGCATCTGCGGGGTGCTGAAGACGTTAAGGGGCTGTCTTTAAATGGAGTTAATATGGGCATTTCATTCCCTGCCCCAGTCCCTTTAAATCCCTGCCCCAGTGCCCAGGGTGCTGGGGCGCCAAACCCCCCTGAGCTCTCCCTTCCCTCCCAGCACACCAGCGGGGCCCCTCGTGAGCTCTAAGGTGAGCCCGTGGAGACTGGGGGCTTTGAGTCTGGGAGTGCATCAGGCACAGGAGGCACTGGGGCAGCAGAGGGATCCTCTGTAATGTGCTGCAATAGTCCAGCTCTGGGTGACCTCTCGCCGTCTGGCCATTCATCCTGCCTTGGAATAGGAGCTTGAAAGGCTTGGCCGGATGGATGGGAAGGTCGCTGGAGGCGCTGGTGCCAGCATGATTCACCCACAGAGCCCGTGCCGAGGCAGAGCAGTGGTGGGACAGGACTGTTCCTCCACTGGTGGAAGCACACCAGTGCCACGGGGTGGTGCCGGGCAGGGCACTGACCGCAGTAGTCGCAGCCCAGCCAAGGGAAGGCTGAGGTTTTACCCCGGGCCCCTGGGCTGGAAGGAAAGGAGAGCAGCACAGGGGAAGAGGTTAAGGACAGAGGGAATCAGGCTCATCTTGCGGGTTCTTGGCCCTGGGTTATGGTTGGTACTGGCTGTAGATTCTGGTTGCTGTGCTGGAGGACTGAGCTGGCTAGAACCAGGTTGCAGATACCGGCTCCCCCGTGCTGGTTTGCACTCATTCCACGCACGCTTGCCCACGTGGGTGGTGTCTCGGGTGTCGTTGCAGAGGAAAGCTGGGGGCTCTGAGGCTGAAAGTCCGACTGGCCGAGGACAGGATCCTGCCCTCCATGTACTACCAGCCCCTGATTGAGCTCCTGGTGGAATCCATCCTGTGCCCTGCCGAGGTGGGTACCAGCCTGCCTGGCTCCTTGTGCACGGCCTCCTGACCGTGTCTGCGTCCAAGCCATGTGCGGACAGCACACGCGAGGAGGAGGGTTGGGGGCGAACGGCAGGGCCGGGATGGGGGAGATGGAAGGGAGGAGGGGAAGCAGTGGGCAGCCTCAGTTTACTTTCTAGTTCCCAGGCCCCTCACTCATGCCACCAGGGGGATGGGAACAGTTCCTTGCTGCGGCAGTGTCTGTCCCCCAGCTGTAGGGCTGCCAGCTTTCTAATCGCACAAAACCAAACAGCCCAGTCCCACCCCTTCCCCGAGGCCCTGCCCCCCACTCACTACATTCCCCCTCCCTTGGTGGCTCGCTCTCCCCCACCCCCACTCACTTTCACTGGGCTGGGACAGCGGGGTGGGTTGCGGAAGGGGGTGCGGGCTCTGGGATGGGGCCAGAGATGAGGGGTTCAGCATGCAGGAGGGGGGTCTGGGCTGGGGGGTGGGGCAGAGGGATCCAGAGTGTGGGAGCGGGGTGCGGGTTGAGGCAGGGGGTTGGGGTGTGGGAGAGGGTGAGGGTGAGGGCTCTGGGGTGGGGCCGGGTATGAGGGGTTCAGGATGGGGGGTGCAGGCTCTGGGGTGCAGGAGGGGGCTCCAGGTTTGGGGGGCTCAGGGCTGGGGGTTGAGGTGCAGGAGGGGGGATGGGCTCTGGGTTAGGGGTGTGAGCTCTGGGGTGTGCCGAGGTTTTGGGGTCCACGGGGGGTGCTCAGGGCTGGGGCAGGGGGTTGCGGCTCAGGGTTGGGGTGCAGGCTGACCTCGGGCGGATCCCGGTTAGCAGCGCAGAGGGGCTAAAGCAGGCTGCCTGCCTGTCCTGGCTCTGTGCTGCGTCCCGGAAGCAGCCAGCAGGTCCAGGTCCTACGCAAGGGGTGTGGGGGCAGGAGGCTCCGTGGCGTGTGCTGCCCCCCCAGCTCAGGAGCCAGTGCCCAGGCAGCGTGCGGAGCCTAGGAGCCAGACCTGTTGGCCACTTCTTAGGCGTGGGGCGGTGCCCCAGGACAGGTAGGGGCTAGCCTGCCTTACCGCCTCAGCACCGCTGACTGGGCTTTTAGTGGCCTGGCCGGCGGTGCTGACCAGCGCCGCCAGGGTCCCTTTTCAACCGGACACCTGGTCACCCTCCCCAGCAGTTGTGCCTGACCCCTCTATAGCAGCATGTTCTCCTTAGCCTGCGCTTCATCTCCCGGCCTTACGACGTCCGTCTGGGGCCTGCAACGATCTGTCCCTGGTAGCACTGAGCCACCCGCCAGCGCTGCCCAGGGACCTTTGCAACAGCATCGCCCCAGATGGCTCCGCAGGAGTGGGGTAGCACCCGACAGGCATGTTAATCTGAATGAAGATTCAAGCAGAGAGCAGCTGTTCCTCAGCCTGTATGCGTGTGTGCATGTGCACGTGGACGTGTGGATGTGAGCACGTGCGTGTGTGTATGCGTGTGCACGCAAACTTTTGATGTGTCAATGCTTTGAGGCCACAGTGGCAGGCAGCTGAGGCCCTGCCTGGATGGCTGGTCACCTGCTACATGTCACTGCCTCTGGCCAGGGCCTTTTGGGACCTAGGGGCCATCATGGTGAGCGGGGGGCGGGGTCTGGTCCGTGGGTTGCTATTGACGCTGGGTTGTTAGGACAACAGCACAGGGTAGGTGGCAGAGATGGTGCAGGAGGTTCAATAGCCAGTGGCAGTGAGTCTTGGCTCCCTCCTTTTCCTGTCCTGGCCTCGCCCCCAGCCATGATTTCTCCACCGGGCTGTTCTGATTTCGCTGGCCCCACCAGTGCCCTGGAGAGCAGGGCCGCCCAGAGGATTCCGGGGGCCTGGGGTCTTCGGCGGCGGGGGGGCCCTTCCGTTCCGGGACCCGCCGCCAAAGTGCCCCGAAGACCTGCGGCGGGAGCCCCCCGCCGCCGAATTACCACCGAAGCGGGACCCGCCGCCGAAGCGCAGCCCGGTCTTCGGCGGTAATTCGGCGGTGGGGGGGGGTCCCCGCCGCGGGTCTTGGGGCACTTTGGTGGTGGGTCCCGGAACAGAAGGGGCCCCCCACCGCCGAAGACCGGGCTGCGCTTCGGCGGCGGCGGGTCCCACTTCCCCCCCGGCCCCAGCCCCAGCCCCAGCCCCAGCCTCTGCCTCTGCCTCTGCCTCTTACCCGAGCGCGTCTCCGGCGGGGCCTGAGCTCCGTCCCGCTCAGAGCCGCGTGGTGAGGGGGCGGGGCTGTGAGCTCCACGCCGAGCGGAGGCAGCTGCCCCGCCCCCTCCCCACGCCGCTCTGAGCGGGGCGGGGCTTAGGCCCCGTTGGAGCTCCCAGCCCCGCCCCCTCACCACGCGGCTCTGAGCGGGGCGGGGCTCAGGCCCCGTTGGAGCTCCCAGCCCCGCCCCCTCACCACGCGGCTCGGATCGGGGCGGGGCTCAGGGGCTCGGCCGGAGACTCGGCGCTTGATCCGCTGAGGCTCCAGGAGAGGGGCGGAGGCGGGAGCCTCCGCTCTTCTCTTGGGGGCCCCTGCGGAGCCCGGGGCAAATTGCCCCCTTTGCCCCCCCCTCTGGGCGGCCCTGCTGGAGAGTCACGACACCCCCCTGGTGTTGCAGCAGCCAGTCAGTGCCTGGGGGTGGCTGTGAGCTCTCTGAGATGCCAGTCCCCTCTAGTCTGCTGGTAGTGCGGGCCGTGTGCTGGGGCTTGGAGGCCAGAGCCCTAGGTGCTCCCGGGCCTGGGCTCGCTCTGCCTTGGTGGCTGGGCTCCGGGGCACGCCCAGGATCTGAGTACAGCAGCCAGCTCTCCTGGGGCTGCCAGGGGCTGCAAGCCCAGGCTCAGTGACAAGCCCAGCCCAGCCCTAGGGGCCGTGAAGTACAGGGGTAACAGTGGCACAGCCCCTGGGTGGGCTCCTCAAGCCACTCCCCTGTGTCCTGCCAGCAAGAGGCTTCAGCCCTGGCTCTGGGGCTGCCCACTGGCCAGCCAGCTTCCCGGCTGCCGGGTGCCCTCGCACTGGCCTCGCCTGGCCACTACACTGGGGGTGATGGAGCCTCCTGCTGGCTTGATGCTGGGCTGCCCGGAAGCCAGTAGGATGCATCGGGACCATACACCTCTGTAGCACCCTGGCCTCACCCAGGGCTACCTGGCCATGGGGTGAGATGTGCCCTCTGCCCTGCAAGTCGTGGTAGGCAGGGAGAGCGCTGCTGGGGGCAGGAGGCAGTATCAGGAGGGGCAGGCGTTAGCTGGCAGCAGGCGGGCGCTCGTCCCAGGGGAAGGCGGAGGGGGTGCCAGGAGTAGGAGGAGCCCAGGCTGGGGCTGTAGGCAGGGTCCTGTCCAGGGCCTTGGGGGTAAGGAACTGGCTCTGCTGCAAAGGGGCAGGGAACTGGGGAAGGGGTGGGGTGCTCAGCCGAGCCCGTGGTCCTGCAGGTTCAGCCTGGCCACACGATCGGAATGGCCTGTCAGCTTCCCTCCCTCTGCACCCCACACCTCTCTGAAAGCTTCCTCCTGGGATGGGGGCCAGAGACGGACCCTCCTGGTGTGTGGGGGCACAGCGGGTCTGGGGGGAAGAGAGGATCTCCCTGTGTGGGGCAGAGGGGCCCCACTTGGTGTGGAGCAGAGAGGGCTCCGGTGAGGGAACTCTGGGGGTCTCCCTGGGTGGGGCAGATGCGTGCTGGACAGACAGCATCGCTGCCCTGCTGTGCGGCAGGAGGAGGACGTCAGCCCGCTGGCCTTGCTGGAGGAGATCAGCTCGGTGGAGAGCCGGCAGGACGTGGCCACGAAGCTGGTGAAGATCTTCCTGGGACAGGGCCTGGCGGTGCCCTTCCTGGACTACCTCAACCTGCGGGAGGTGACCAAGACCAGTAAGTGCTGCCCCAAGGCCTGGTGGCGAGAGCCTGGCCCAGTGCCTTCCCCAGGAGCCTGCTCGTCACTGGCAAAGCTCATGGCACTGGGCATTGCTGAGGGAGCTCCCAGAGTGATCTGGGGTGCTCCATATGGAGGGCACCCGCTGCTGCTTGCCTGGTGTTGGGGGGGGTTCTCTTGTGCCACACCTAGACCAGGAAATCTGGAGGGGGGGTAATCGAACACCCATTGAGCCCATTTCCACACCTTGCCTAGCACCCAGGTACCAGTTAGTATCGATACTGAGGTACCTGTGACACTAGTCCCAGTCAGCGATGGTACCCGTGGCCCTAGGTACCAGCTGGCAGTGGTACCTGCCTGCCCCTGTGCATTTCCCTGGGTGCTCATCTCTTGGGCCTCCCTTGGAATCACAAGCAAAAGACCTATCTGAAGTGAGCCCATCCTCCAACACCGAGACAAGATTTTAAATTCAGACTGGCCTCGGGAACCCCAAACGAAGGGGGGCAGGAACTCCCACCCCTCTCTATCCAAAGGGCAGGGCCTGCTTCCCCCTCTCCCTCTCCTGATCTCAAGCCTGCAGTCACATGGCGGCTGGGGGAGTGGTGGGGAGCAGCTACCAAGATCTCCCGCCCCCTTCCAACCGTTCCAGGCCACAGATAGACCTTGCTTCAAACTGGGTTTCCTGTCATAACTCCCTGATTGGCTCCTCTCCTCACCGTAGCATCCTTCTTTTGGTCCTAATGCGCCATTGTGTTTCCATGGAAACCCCAGGCTGCCTGGTTTGGAGGCAGGGGGTGGCAGGAGAATGGGATATGGACCAGAAATGCTCTGATCAAACATGGGTTCTGACACTTGGCAACATTTGGGAGCTGGAAATGGGCAGGTTTGAGGCAGCAGCATAGGAGATAGGTCTCCACATTGAACCTCAACGGGGCAAGGAGCGTGAAGGGTCAATATGTGTGGCAACAAACTCCTCCCCACTCATTAGGAACAGTTGGTGTGAGACAAGCATGGTAGACGGCCCCATGGGACAGTGTGACCTAGTGGATAGAGCACTGGATTGGGAGTCAGGAGACCTGGATTCTGTTCCTGGCTCTGCCACGGACCTGCTGGCTGCCCTGTGCTATGCCTCAGTTTCCCCTCTCACCCTTTGTATGTCTTGTCTATTTACAGTGGGACACAGGGACTCGCTCCCATTCTGTGTCTGTACGGAGCCTAGCACAGAATGGTTCCTAGCTCGGCTAGGGTCTTTAGGCCCCACCATAAAACAAATAAGAATTATGGTGACTTCACCCCCAGATATTTGAAATCTGGTTCCGTGTGTGTAATGATTGTCCTTCCTCTGTAATGGGCTGGACCAAACTCTACATCCCAGCCCTACTGAGCTTTGCGGGGTTTGTGATCTAGATCAGAACTGCATGTCTGGAGCCACCATTGGGTGAAAGTTCCCCTGTCACTTTGTGAACATTCATAGGGAAAAATCTGCAACATCCTGTGACCCTAGCACAAGTGAGCATTGGTACCCATGGCAAGAGGTACCAGGGAGCATGGGTACCACTGGGTATTAGTGCCTAGGTACCCCGGGCCCTGGATACCGGTGGGGATCAGGGTCTAAGGTCCCCGGGGCCCTGGATACCGGTGGGGATCAGGGTCTAAGGTCCCCGGGGCCCTGGATACCGGTGGGGATCAGGGTCTAAGGTCCCTGGATACCGGTGGGGATCAGTGTCTAAGGTCCCTGGATACCGGTGGGGATCAGTGTCTAAGGTCCCCAGGGCCCTGGATACCGGTGGGGATCAGTGTCTAAGGTAACCCTGGCCCTGGATACCGGTGGGGATCAGTGTCTAAGGTACCCCTGGCCCTAAATACTGGTGGGGATCAGTGTCTAAGGTACCCCTGGTCCTAGATACCGGTGGGGATCAGTGTCTAAGGTACCCCTGCCCTGGATACCGGTGGGGATCAGTGTCTAAGGTCCCCGGGGCCCTGGATACCGGTGGGGATCAGTGTCTAAGGTCCCCGGGGCCCTGGATACCGGTGGGGATCAGTGTCTAAGGTAACCCTGGCCCTGGATACCGGTGGGGATCAGTGTCTAAGGTCCCCGGGGCCCTGGATACCGGTGGGGATCAGTGTCTAAGGTCCATAGGGCCCTGGATACCGGTGGGGATCAGTGTCTAAGGTCCCCGGTGCCCTGGATACCGGTGGGGATCAGTGTCTAAGGTCCCCGGGGCCCTGGATACTGGTGGGGATCAGTGTCTAAGGTCCCCGGGGCCCTGGATACCGGTGGGGATCAGTGTCTAAGGTCCCCGGGGCCCTGGATACCGGTGGGGATCAGTGTCTAAGGTCCCCGGTGCCCTGGATACCGGTGGGGATCAGTGTCTAAGGTCCCTGGGGCCCTGGATACCGGTGGGGATAAGTGTCTAAGGTCCCCGGGGCCCTGGATACCGGTGGGGATCAGTGTCTAAGGTCCCCGGGGCCCTGGATACCGGTGGGGATCAGTGTCTAAGGTCCCCGGGGCCCTGGATACCGGTGGGGATCAGTGTCTAAGGTCCCTGGGGCCCTGGATACCGGTGGGGATAAGTGTCTAAGGTCCCCAGGGCCCTGGATACCGGTGGAGATCAGTGTCTAAGGTCCCCAGGCTCTAGTACCAGTGGTATTGGTTCCACCAGGTCTAGCGTGGGAGCTACTCCAAGGCAGTGCTTCTTGTCAGAGCAGATGTGGTGACTGGGGCGTGCCTCTGGCTACCTGCCTGTACCTACAGGAGGAAGCAATCGGGTTGGGCTTGGCCCAGCTCCAGCACCAGTGCAGTGAATTGCTTGGCATCTGCCCAGGACTGAGCTCGCAGCCTGGCTACGTGGCGGGGAGAGAGGCTGTTTAGAGAAACCCTCATGGTGGGAATGGACTAGATTAAAGGCCGAATTCCCAGTCACTCCTTTCCTGCCCTCTAGGCAGGGATAGAGAGGTAGGGGAAGGTGACTTCAAGCTATCCTTGGGCTCCCTGTATTCTGGCGCCTGCCCAGCTCCCAGTGCAACCATGGCAGCCAGTGCATCGCTATAGCACTGGCCACCCTGCTCACAACCCCTCGTAGCCCTTACGCCATCCTACATGGCCAGGGAGGCCACATACACAGGGGAGTTCTCAGGCTTCCTCCCCACTTCACACAATCAGAGTCCAAGGGCCTTAGTGTGGCCGGGGTCTCTTCCCTGGGAGCGGCCTTCCAAGGGAAGAACCAGGGCAGGGTTCTTGTCTCCATTTGCTATCCCCTCGCCTCGTGCTGGCTCTCCAGGGCATTGCACGTGGTGACATGGCTCCATCTCTGCTGGGATCCTCACGCATGTCTCCCCCGCTCTCACCTGAGGGGCAGCCCCCAGTCCTATGCTCCGCCCACCCCGGGCTGGCCCCCTTGACTCCAGAATCCTTCCTGCACATGCAGAGAATAGCTGCTCCATTTCCCCACCATTTCCCCAAGCCATTCAGCTGGCTCCCCACTATTTCAGGATCCAGCATTTGTCTCTCCACCTCCTTCTGCTCCTCACAGCCCCAGCCTCTCTGTCTCTGCTGGTGTGAGCGCCTTCTCCCCCGCAACTCCTGCTGCCTGAAGTAGCCTGCCTGTCTCCACCCCCTCTTCTTCCCGATCTCCCTTGGAAACCCATCTGCTCCCTGCTGCTGGCACCTCAGTCTGTCCCTGTACTGCTGGCCAGAGGGCTGAAGGCTCTGACAACATTTTTGCACCTACCCCCGTGCTGTGTCTAGCTGATGCCATGTGCTGCTCACTGTCTGGTGCTGTTTAGCCCTGCAATGCACCGTGGGATGGAGGCTGTGTGAAAGGCACTGTGAAAATGCAATGTGGCACAGGTCCCAGCTGGGTTATAAATCCATTTTCTTTGCTTCCAGCTGATCCGAACACACTCTTCCGCTCCAACTCCCTGGCCTCCAAATCCATGGAGCAGTTTATGAAGGTGAGTGTGGTGGAGAGTGTCCCAGTGAATTCTGGGAATGCAGGTGTTAGCAACTCTGATCTGTGCCAGACCTCAGCATGCTAAGGGCCCCTCTTCCATCCTCTTCCTGTGCGGCCTGTGAAATAACACCATGAGAAAAGTGACATGCTGGTTCGAACACAGAGCTGGGGGCCAGGAACCCCTGGCTAGTTCAGATTCCAGTTGTGGTGGCCTCAGGCAAATCTCTCTGTGTTCTTGTCTGCTAATATTGATCTGCCAGGGGTGTGCACTGGCCATGAGAAGAGCCCCAGAAGTGCTAAATTTGGGGGTTTGTCTTCACTAGACTCTTGTGTCTCCAGGTAATTGATTGCCATTGAGTTTGGAGTAGTTAACACCTTTGTGAAAACACCCCACACATTTCATCCTGGCTACAAATGTTTGTTCTTTACCTCAAGGATCACAGGGCTTAATGGGCAAAATGTCTAGTGAAGATATACCCTGAAGTGTTTATTAAAGGCTTATCTACACATACAGCTGCACCACTGCAGTGCGTCTGGTGACCGTGATCTCTGCTGAAGGGAGGTCAGCATAATAAACCCATCTCTGCAAGGGGTGGGAGAAGCTGTTTTACCCTGTGGCTACCCTCGGAGGGGTGTAGAGTGCTGATCTCCGTTGAGCACTATAGGGGCCAGGATTTCCTGGTGAGGTAACCATCATGCATCAGTTCTCTCCCTGTAAAGTCCCTCTCTCTGGCAGTGAGAACAAAACTGTTCTCTCCCTCCCCACTGCCATTCACAAAGAGAGCTGTGGCACCCCTTTCAGTGCCACTGTCTGTGCCACGGGAATCCCCTGGCAACCAGCTTTCTCCATCAGAGGATGGGAAGCACCATTCCTTACAGCTCCAAGAGGGGGTGCTAGAGAGTGATATGAGGCTTCAACAATCCCCTGGAAGGCAGGCTAGGGTGAAACCTGGGGCTTGTCCCTTGGGTCGCAAAACCTGTAACAAGTGGCAGTCTCCAATCGCTTCTCCTCATCTCTCCTCTCTGTACTGTTCATCCTTTCTAAATTAGCTGTTACCACTCAAGAAAGAGATCTTGGAGTCACAGTGGATAGTTCCCTGAAAACATCCACTCAATGTGCAGCGGCAGTCAAAAAAAATGAACAGAATGTTGGGAATAATTAAGAAAGGGATAAATAATAAGACAGAAAATATCATATTGCCTCTATATAAATCCATGGTATGGCCACACCTTGAATACTGCGTGCAATTCTGGTCGCTCCATCTCAACAAACATATGTGAGAATTGGAAAAGGTTCAGAGAAGAGCAATTAAAATGATTAGGGGTGTGGAACAGCTTCCACACAGTGAAAGAGAAAAAAGTGGGATCGTTCAGCTTAGAAAAGAGACGATGGGGGAGGGGATATGATAGAGGTCTATAAAATCATGCCTGGTGTGGAGAAATTAAATAAGGACGTGTTATTTGCTCCTTTTCATAACATAAGAATTAGGGGTCACCAAATGAAATTAATAGGCAGCAAGTTTAAAACAAACAAAAGGAAGTGCTACTTCCCACAGCGTACAGTCAACTTGTGGAACTCACTGCCAAAAGCAAAGGCCAAAAGTGCAACTGGATTAAAAAAAGAATGACATAAGTTCCTGGACAAATCCATCAATGGCTATTAGCCAAGATGGTCAGGGTGCAACCCCATGCTCCAGGGGTCCCTAAGCCTGACTGTCAGATGCTGGAATTGGACGACAGGGGATGGATCACTTGATAATTGCCCTGTTCTGTTCACTCCCTCTGAAGCATCTGGAATGCCATTGCCAGAGACAGGATACTGAGCTAGAAGGACTATTAGTCTGACCCAGTCTGGCCTTTCTTTCTTTCTTTCTTTCTTTCTTGTCCCGTTCCCGAGCTCTTCCTTCCTTCATGCTTCCCCCATTCTCTCTCATCCCCTTCCCACTCCCCTCCATCATTCCTCCATTTTCTGCTGTCTCTGCAGGTAGTTGGGATGCCCTATCTCCATGAGGTCCTGAAGCCGATCATAAACCGGATCTTTGAGGAAAAGAAGTACATCGAGTTGGATCCATGTAAGATTGAGCGGAACCGGACCAGGTGAGTGTGAGAGCAGCGGGGATCCATGCCAGGGCCTGCTGGGATAAATCTGGAGTGACTCCAGTGTCTGCAGCAGAGTGGGTCCGTATCCGCGTTGCCAGAGCTGAGACCAGGATCTGCCCATAGCACCATCCGTTCAGGAGGAAACGCCTAATATCACAAACCAGATGCTTTTCCATAGCAAGAACTAGCTGCTCAGAGAGAAACCCCAGTGCACCCTTCCCCAAACAGTACTGATCTCCCAGGAGAGGCAAACTGCTAAAGGTAAATCTCACACATTGAATTGGGTCTGGTCAAGATGAGGACATTGAGGTGCCAGCTGGCACCGGAAGCCTTGGGATGCTGGCAGCATCCTGCCTAGTATAGGACATTCTCTCTTGACTGAGCTGAGTGACTAGATCAAGGCGGCGTTCTGAGAAAGCGAGGGGCCAGGGATGCACACGGTACCTGACTGCAGTACTGGCGATCTCTAGTGTGAGTGCCGCACTCTGAGCAGCCTGATGCTTGATAGCTCCTTCTGGGCTGGGATTTGTGTTAGCAGCGAGCCCTCTGCTCCCTTGCTGAGATGGGAACACAGTGGGCTCGGGCTGCGGTGTATGCCCTCCTTTATCATCTCGCTTCTAGCTGATGCTCTTGTCCCACACACATTCCCACAGGAGTCCCCCGGCCTGGGGCTTGCCAAGCAGCAGATCTGCCGTAGGGATCTATTATTTCAGACGGTGGAGAAAGCTACTGGGGAGAGGCTGTTCTACGTTTGATTTTGACAAACAGGGAGGAACTGGTTGAGAATTTGAAAGTGGAAGGCAGCTCGGGTGAAAGTGATCAGGAAATGGTAGAGTTCATGATTCTAAGGAATGGTAGGAGGGAGACCAGCAAAATAAAGATACTGGATTTCAAGAAGGCGACTTTAGCAAACTCAGGGAGTTGGTCAGTAAGATCCCATGGGAAGCAAGTCTAAGGGGAAAAACAATTGAAAACAGTTGGCAGTTTTTCAGAGAGACATTATTAAGGGCACAAGAGGCAGGGCCGGCTCTAGTTTTTTGCTGCCCCTGAAATTGTGCCGCCCCAAGCACATGCTTGGTTTGCTGGTGCCTAGAGTGGGCCCTGACAAGAGCAAACTATCCCACTGCGTAGGAAAGATAGGAAGTCTGGCGAGAGAGCACCCGGGCTTAACCAGCAGATCTTCAATCATCTAAAAATCAAAACAGAGTCCTACAAAAAGTGGAAACAATGTCAAAGTACAAAGGATGAATATAAACAAATAAGACAAGTATGTAGGGACAAAATTAGAAATGTCAAGGTACAAAACGAGATCAAACTAGCTAGAGACATAATGGGAAATGAAAACATTCCACAAATACATTAGCAGCAAGAGGAAGACCAAGGACAGCGTAGACCCGTTACTCAATGGGGGGCGGAACAATAACAGAAAATGTGGAAATGGCAGAGGTGCTTAATGACTTCTTTGTTTCGGTTTTCACCAAGAAGGTTGCTGGTGATTGGACGTCTAACATAGTGAATACCAGTGAAATTGAGGTAGTATCCGAGGCTAAAATAGAAAAAGAACAAGTTAAACATTACTTAGACAAATTATATGTCTTCAAATCACCAGGGCCTGATGAAATGCATCCTAGAATACTCAAGGAGCTGACTGAGGAGGTAGCTGAGCCATTAGTGATTATCTTTGAGAAGTCATGGAAGACGGGAGAGATTCCAGAGGACTGGAAAAGGGCAAATCTAGTGCCAATCTATAAAAAGGGAAATAAGGACAACTCGGGGAATTACAGACCAGTCAGCTTAACTTCTGTGCCCGGAAAGATAATGGAGCAAATAATTAAGCAATCAATTTGCAAACACCTAGAAGATTATAAGGTGATAAGTAACAGTCAGCATGGATTTGTCAAGAATAAATCGAGTCAAACCAACGTGATAACTTTCTTTGACAGGTAACAAGCCTTGTGGCTAGGGGGGAAGAGGTAGACGTGGTATATCTTGAATTTAGTGAGGCTTTTGATACTATCTTCCATGACCTTCTCATAAAGAAACTAGGGAAATGCAACCTAGATGGAGCTACTATAAGGTGGGTGCCAAACTGATTGGAAAACCTTTCCCAGAGAGTAGTTATCAGTGGTTCACAATCATGCTGGAAGGGCATAACGAGTGGGGTCCCACAGGGATCAGTTCTGGGTCTGGGACTGTTCAATATCTTCATCAATGATTCAGATAATGTCATGGAGAGTCCACTTATAAAGTTTGCAGATGATACCAAGCTGGGAGGGGTTGCAAGTGCTTTGGAGGATAGGATTAAAATTCAAAATGATCTGGACAAACTGGAGAAATGGACTGAAGTAAATAGGATGAAATTCAATAAGGACAAATGCAAAGTGCTCCACTTAGGAAGGAACAATCAGTTGCACACATACAAAATGGGAACTGACTGCCTAGGGAGGAGCACTGTGGAAAGGGATCTGGGGCTCATAGTGAACCACAAGCTAAATATGAGTCAACAGTGTAACACTGTTGCAAAAAAAGCAAACATTCTGGGATGTACCAGTGTGAGTGTTGTAAGCAAGACACGAGAAGTAATTCTTCTGCTCTACTCTGTGCTGATTAGGCCTCAACTGGAGTATTGTGTCCAGTTGTAGGTGCCACATTTCAGGAAAGATGTGGGCAAATTGAAAAAGGTCCGGAGAAAGCAACCAAAATGATTAAAGGTCTAGAAAACATGAGCTATGAGGGAAGATTGAAACAACTGAGTTTGTTTAGACTGGAAAAGAGAAGACTGAGAGGGGACATAACACGTTTCAAGTACACCTCTACCTCAATATAACGCTGACCTCAGGAGCCACAGAATCTTTCTGTGTTATAGGTGAAACCGCGTTATATTGAACTTCCTTTGATCCACCGGAGTGCGCAGCCCCCCCACCCCCGGTGCACTGCTTTACTGCATTATATCCAAATTTGTGTTATATCGGGTCACGTTATATCGAGGTAGAGGTGCACATAAAAGGTTGTTACAAGGAGGAGGGAGAAGAATTGTTCTTCTGAACCTCTGAGGATAGAACAAGAAGCAACGGGCTTAAATTGCAGCAAGGGAGGTTTAGGTTGGACATTAGGAAAAACTTCCTAACAGTCAGGGTGGTTAAGCATTGGAATAAATTTCCCAGGGAGGTTGTGGAATCTCCATCATGGGAGATTTTTAAGAGCAGGTTAGACAAACACCTGGCAGGGATGGCCTAGATAATACTTAGTCCTGCCATGAGTGCAGGGGACTGGACTAGAAGACCTTTTGAAGTCCCTTCCAGATCTATCATTCTATGATCTGTCAAGGGGAGCTGTGATTGGTGCTGCTATGGGGCCTGGCATGTGGGATTGGGGGCCACGTTGCATCGGGTTAGGATAAGCACTGTGGGGGCACTGCCATGGTTGCGTGGCTGGTGGAGGCACCATGGTTGCTCTAGGCCAGGGGTTCCTGCCATAGTCTTAGGCCAAGTATGGACCCCAGAGCAGAGCGAAGGGGCTGGGCTGGCATCGGGCAGCTGTGCTGGAACATGTGAGGGTCCAGCAGCGAGTGAGAGGACGGGGGGAACTCGATGCCTTGGTGCGCGCATGGAGGAGCCGGGTGTAGCTGACAGGAGAGCACAGGTGTGAGCGGTGTCGCTGGCTCGGGTGTGGGTGGGGGGTTGGGCACGTTCCAATTAGAAATGGCAAATCAGGAAAACAGTGACACATGGAAGCTGCTGTAATTCGCGGTTCGTTTTTCCCACTTAACAGTGCTAATTAAAGCAGAGAAAAGTGAGTCTGAGAAGTGATTTATGCCTCTAAAAATAACCCAGTAGCATGTGAATGGTCTCTGGGGGCCATACACACAGGCAGGGCAGCATCCCCCCAGCCAGGGAACTGTGATGGACTCTTGGGTTGCAACTTTGAGGTCACCTCACGCCCCCCTCTTCTGCTGCTATGCTGAGACTGGCGGGGGAAGGAGAAGAAATGAACCCTTTGTCTTCCAGTGCCTGTGGCATGAACTCCCCTTCTCCCGGAGGGCCATCCAGGTGACTCGGGAGGGGCCCATCTCCTCAAAGACCACGTGGCCCAGACAGACCAGAGCAGCTCCCGCCCCTGCGCGCTGGCAGTGGGAGTTCAGCCTTTCTGCGGAGGGGAAGGCTGCTCTGAGCAGGCTGCAGCAGTGCTTGCTGGCATGTGTTGCATTGTCGGGATGCTGCTCTGTCCTGAGAGGAGATGGGTGCTGGGTTCTGCCCAGCCTTCCTTTCATCCCGATCCCCGGGCTGCTGGCTCAGCCCTTCCCAGCTCAGCGGCAGCCTAGAGGCCTGTCTGAAAGGAGCAGGCAGGTCTCAGCCCAGCCACTAGGGGGCAGGGCTCAGCCGTTATCAGTAGCGATCAGCCTCCCCGCAGAGCTGGGCTGGGGGAGTGGGGCCCTGCACCTGCATCTGGTCTTGGTAAACTGCAGTTTCTGCTTTCCAGCCCCATCAGGCTAGCACTGAACTGACTCAGCGCCCGTGCGAGGAGCCTGCCAGGGGCAAGCTGCTGGGGCGTGGGAGGAGCTGGGTCTCTGGAGAGCTGAGTGCATCGCTGGCCTAGCCCAGGGACCACTGCTTCTGGGGAGAGGCGAAGGGCGAGGGGTGCCCCCTTCCTGGGGCGGAGCACAGGGCAGCAGTGGGGGGCAAGGATCTCGCTGGCTGAGCACCTGGCTACTGACTGCAGGATGATCGGGGGTTGGCCCCCCAGCCCTATCCCCAGACATGTCTGTCATGGGGGGAGGACTCACCCAGCCCCGTTGCCATGGGGGGGGCTGGCACAGGAGGGGGGTTATTGTGGGTATTTAGGGTGTGCTAAGCACTGATCAGCTATAAGTAAAGTCGTCCCCTGCCCAGGGGAGTGTCTAAGCCACTCACCCCACAGCACGCTGGGTGGCCTCCAGGACCCCAGAGCCTGTGGAGGGAGCGGCTGCATCTCCACCAGCGAGAGGCACAGGCAGGTCTGTAGATTATTGACTCCCACAATCTGCCCAGTGTGGTGACCCCACCTCAGCAGGGGAACGGAGCCTCTGAGTCCAGCAGAGTCTCCCTGCACCTGAGCCAGTGGGATCCTACAGTGTCCTCACCCCTGCTGCCTTCCCGGATCCCAACCCAAAGGCATCATGCTTGGCTCTCCTGGAACCCACAAGCCAGCCCAGTCCTCCTCCCAGGATTTCCCCTGAAGTCAAGACAGTGACATTCCCAGGAGAGAGACAGCTCATGCTGGTTGCTAAGCAACACCGTGTCAGGGATGCTGGAGCAGAGAGGAGGCTGCTAGTCCTTGATGAATGGTGCACAAGGCCTGTGTCATCAGGGAGTTGCCCCTCCATGGTGATTCTCCATCTCTGTGCTGTGCTGGCCACACCCAGCAGGGTGTTTGTGGGGGGCTGGGGGCTTAGGGGGCTCAGGAACAAAGCCCTTAGGGCATCCAGAGTACGTTCTTGGTGACATCGGTAGGAACGGACTTCAGCCACATGTGCAAGGCACATGCAAATGACAGTCTTATGCCAGTGACACGATGGAGTTACTGAGCTGGGTGTGGGCCAGGGGCAGGAAAGCCCAAAGCTGAATGCCGCGCTGGTGGACTAGATGTACAGACACACAGTGAGAGGCAGCAGGCAGTCCCTGCCCCCCAGACAAGACAGGATTGCCCCAGCTTAGCCAAGAAGGTGCACGGATTTGCCCAAAGTCACAGGAGATCTGCAGTCAGCTGCTGGCTCTGACTCCCAGCCCAGTGCCTTGCTCCCTCTCTCAGGGTCAAAATTGCTTCTGATGATCCATGTGCCAGCCAAGTGGGAGGGGCCAGCTGCACAGTCCTCTGGGGAGAGGAGTTGCTGGGGGTTCCTGCTTTGATCTCTCAAAATGGACCGTGCAAATGAGTGAGGCCCAGGCAAGCCCTTTGAGTTTGAAGGCAGGATTTGCAGCACCCAGCCTTGCTCGAAGCAAAGGGTCACTCTGACCAGGACTGCAGAGTGTAGGCTGCAGGGCTGGGATTGGCTTTGGGAGCTCATTGTGCTCCAAGTGTTCTGCACTAGCAAGACAAAGGCCTCGGAGCTGCTGCATGCTTGAACCTGGCTGCCAGGGAACCCAGTTCTTAGATCCAGCCTGGGTGTGTTTTGTGTCCACAGAATTCCCACTTCCCAGGGCAGTGGGCTGCAGAAGCCTATGGGTTTTTTTTTAAAGAAAAGCCTGAATTTCAGAAGTACCGAGCGCATAGATGGACGCTCCCCCTCCTTCCCCTCCCCCCATTCGCTAGAGCGAGCTGCAAGCACTCAGCACCTCTGGAAACACATTTGTGAGTTTCTAGCTCTTACGGTTGCAAGGAAAACCTTCCAACCAAGAGTACCTGGTGCAGTGCTGCCCTCCTCAGTCTGGAATCTGAGACCCAATTTCTCAGACAGCAACACAGTGCCCCATTCATCCCAATCCGGCGTTAACATTGAAACCTCATAATGGTGACCCAAATGTCAGCTTGTTAACCATTTCACAGCTGATCAGCTTTTTAGCAGAAGCATCCAGCTGATGTGCTTATCCCACCATTGTAAATTGCCTTCCCCATGCTCAACTATCCCCTCCCCCACTTCCCCCTACCTGAGAATTGTGCATCGTCAATCCAAAAATCTGCAAGGTGAAAAAAAGCAAGGGGTGACATTTGATGTGGAATAGCACAGGAGCCCTGCCCTGACTTCAGCAGCCACATCAATATTCCAGTCTGCAAAATCCTCCATTTAAAAGCAACGGACCTAAATCTGACACTGCAGCCTTTCAGCCTGGCCAAGATGCGGAATGTTGATTGTATGCCGACAAAAGCAACAGTGCGAGAGAGCTGGACTGCCCGGAAGAGGCGCACGTGGATCGGTAGCTAAGGTGCATGTCTCTGGGTTTCTCTCCAGGAGGATTTCCTTCAAGGGCTCCCTGTCCGAGGCCCAGGTGCGGGAGAGCAGCCAGGAGCTCCTGAAGGGCTACCTGAGTGACATCATGGAGTCCATCATCGGCTCAGTGGAGAAGTGTCCCGCTATCATGAGGGTGGCCTTCAAGCAGCTGCACAAGCGGGTAGAGGAGCAGTTTCCAGAGGCGGAGCATGAGGTCAGGCAGCGGCACGGGGGGGTGAAGGGGAAAGGGGTCGAATTCATCTGTCGGCAAACGAGGGCTGAGCTACAAACCACCATTCACCCTCACAACATACTGGTTACATGTGTCTTTGTCCACAGGCGCTGACTTTCCAATGTACTGGGGGTGCGTGACCCCCGGCTCTGCCCCAGGCCCCACCCCCACTCCACCCCTTCCCCCAAGTCCCCACCCCTGCCCCACCCCATTCCGCCCCTCCCCCTAGCATGCCATGTCCTCACTCCTCCCCCTCCCCGCAGAGCCTCCTGCACACCATGAAACAGCTGGGGGAGGGACGGGGGAGGACGGGGCAAGCACGTGCCTGGGCGGCAAGCCGTGGGGGAGGCCTGCCAGTTGCTGCGAGGGCGGCAGACAGGCAGCCTTTGGCGGCATGCCTGCGGGAGGTCTGCCGGTCCCGCGGCTTCGGCGGCAATTCAGCAGTGGGTTCGCCGAAGGCGCCGGACCAACAGATCACCCACAGAAATGCCGCCAAATCCACATGACCAGCGGACTTCCCGCAGAAACGCCGCCGAAGGCTGCCTGACTGCCGTGCTTGGGGCGGCAAAAAACACAGAGCCACCCCTGCTCTTCTCTGGACGTTTTCCAGTTTGTTCACATCTTTCCTGAAATGTGGCACCTGGAACTGGACACAATACTCCAACTGAAGTCTAACCAGTGCGGAGTAGAGTGGAAGAAATACTCCTGCTAATACATCCCAGAATGAAGTTCGCTTTTTTTGGAACAGCGTTACAGTGTTGACCCTGATCCACTATAACTAGGGCCCTATCAAATTCACAGTCCATTTTGGTCAATTTCACAGTGATAGGATTTTAAAAATAATAAATTTCATGATTTCAGATATTTAATGTGAAATTTCACCATGTTGTAACTGTAGGGGTCCTGACCTGACTCTGAAGGCAGCAGTGCAGACGTAAGGGCGGCATAGTATGGAATTGTCACCCTTACGTCTGCACTGCTGCTGGTAGGGTGCTGCCTGCAGAGCTGGCACCTGGTCCGCAGCCACTGCTCTCCAGCCACCCAGCTCTGAAGGCAGCGCAGAAGTAAGAGTGGCAATACCCCTACAATAACCTTGCAACCTCCGCCCCACCCCGCCCACCCCATGACCCTCTTTTGGATTGGGACCTTCAGTTTGAGAAACGCTGGTCAGTATAGAATAGGATAAAAGTATACAAAGACCAGATCTCACTGTCCATAGCATGTTTTTCATGGCCATGAATTTGGTAGGGCCAAATTGTAACCCCCAGATCCCTTTCCCCAGTACTCCTTCCTCAGCAGTCATTTCCCATTTTGTATGTGTGCAACTGATTGTTCCTTTCGAAGCAGGGGGGCTGGAACAATTTGTACAGTGGATGCTGAGAGCCATTGAACCAAACTTTAAACCCTGGAAACCACCAGGGTTTAAAGTTTGCAGCACCCCCAGCACCTGTAGTTCCAGCACCTATGCTTCTAAGTGGAATACTTTGCATTTGTCCTTTTTGAATTTCATTCTATTTACTTCAGACCATTTCTCCAGTTTGTCCAGATCATTTTGAATTTTAATCCTGCCCTCCAAAGCACTTGCAACCCTCCCAGCTTGGTATCATCTGCAAACTTTATAAGTGGACTCTCTATGCCATTATCTAAATCATTGATGAAGATATTGAACAGAACCGGACCCAGAACTGATCCCTGTGGGACCCCACTCGATAGGCCCTTCCAGCTTGACTGCGAACCATTGATAACTGCTCTCTGGGAACGGTTTTCCAACCAGTTATGCACCTACCTTATCTAGGTTGTATTTCCCTAGTTTGTTTATGAAAAGGTATTGAGAGACAATATCAAAACATAAAAACATAAGAATGGCCAGACTGGGTCAGACCAAAGGTCCATCTAGCCCAGTATCCTGTCTTCTGATAGTGGCCAACACCAGGTGCCTCAGAGGGAATGAACGGAACAGGTAATAATCAAGTGATCCATCCCTGTCCCCATTCCCAGTTCTTGGCAAACACTGAAGTCAAGATATACGACATCTACTGCTTTCTCCCTATCCACAAGGCTTATTACTTTGTTTGTTCTTAACAAATCCATGCTGACTGTTACTTATCACCTCATTATCTTCTAGATGATTGCAAATTGATTGCTTAATTATTTGCTCATTATCTTTCAGGGTACGGAAGTTACACTGACTGGTCTGTAATTCCCTGGATTGTCCTTATTCCCCGTTTTATAGATGGGCACTAGATTTGCCCTTTTCCAGTCTTCTGGAATCTCTCCTGTCTTCCATAACTTCTCAAAGATAATCGTTAATGGCTCATTTCATCAGGCCCTGGTGTCTTGAAGACATCTAACTTGTCTAAGTAATTTTTGACCTATTCTTTCCCTATTTTAGCCTCTGATCCTACCTCACTTTCACCAGCATTCACGACATTAGATGTCCAATTGCTACTAAACTTTTTGGTGAAAATTGAAACAAAAAGGTTATTTAGCACTTCTGCCATTTCCATATTTTCTATTATAGTTCCCCTTCCCCACCCTCATTGAGTAAAGGCTCTACCCTGTCCTTGGTCTTCCTCTTGCTTCTAATGTATTTGTACGATGTTTTCTGGTTTCCTATTATGTCCCTAGCTAGTTTGATCTCGTTTTGTGCCTGGGCCTTTCTAATTTTGTCCCCACATACTTGTGTTATTTGTTTATATTCATCCTTTGTAATTTGACCGAGTTTCCACTTTTTGTAGGACTCTCCTGGTTAAGCCCGGGTGCTCACTTGCCAGACTTCCTATCTTTCCTACGCAGTGGGATAGTTTGTTCTTGTGCCCCAATAATGCCTCTTTGAAAACCTGACAACTCTCTTGAAACGTTTTTCCCCTTAGACTTGCTTCCCATGGGATCTTACCTACCAACTCCCTGAGTTTGCTAAAGTCGCCTTCTTGAAATCCATGATCCTTCTCATGCTGTTTTCCCTCCTACCATTCCTTAGGGCATGTCTACATTGGCAGAGTGACATCACCGGCAGTTCCAGCGCCGCTCAGAGAGCGCTGAAGGGAAACCGTTGTGTGTTCACACTGACAGCTGCCTGCGCAATAGCGTGTTCACACTTGTGGCACTTGCACTGGTATTCCGAGCAGTGCACTCTGGGCAGCTATCCCTCAGAGCATCTTTTCCTCTTCTGCCACTAAGAGTTGTGGGAACATGGAGGGGGGTCGTGGGGAATCCTGGGTCCAGTCCCAATGCCCTGTGATGCATCACTTCACATCCCAGCAATCCCTGTGCTTCCGTCTGCATTTGGCGCCATCTTTCAATGGTTTGTATTCTGCGCGCCACTGCCTCTTCGGGCTGCAGGAATGGATCCCACACTGCTGACCAGTATGCTGCTCGCTCTCACTAACACATCACGAGGGCAGTGGAATTATTCCTTAAACTACAAAGGCAAGAGGAGTGCGACATTGATCTCGCCACACGTAGTAGCTACGACACTTGTGACATTCACGGAGGTGCTGACCACAATGGAACACTGCTTCTGGGCTCGGGAGACAAGCACTGAGTGGTGGGATCACATCATCATGCACGTCTGGGATGACGAGCAGTGGCCGCAGAACTTTCAGATGAGGAAGAATCCACCTCGCATGTCCTCTTGTCTTTCTGTCTACTCTTTTATCTAACCATTTCCCGCCTTTTTTCAGCTACCGTGAACCAAGCAGCGCAGCTTCCGCCGCAAACTCTGCTCTCCTGCTCTTGCATCGCTAGCTAATTTTTCCATGTTGTCTGTCCTGGGCTCACGTGCAAGCTACAGAAGGCAACAATTCCCCGTTGTTTTTTGGCCATCATGACCTGAGCCGCACAGCTTCCGCTGCAAACTCTGCTCACGCTTCCACCGCAAACTCTGCTCTCCCGGTCTTGCAGCTCTAGCAAGCTTCCCTACTCGGTGAAAGCTACAGAAGACAACCATTTACCGCCTTTTATCGGCCATCTTGAACCGAACAGGCTTCCTACGTTTCACGCTCTTTTCCCAGGATTACCCGTGCAGGCGCCATAGCACAGCAATCATGGAACCCGCTCCGATCTCCGCTGCAGTTTTGACCATTGTAAATACCTCGCGCATTATCCAGTAGTATGTGCAGTACCTGCAAAACTGGGCGAGGAAGCGACGACAGTGCGATTACTATACTGATGAGGACATGGACACAAACGTTCCTAGAAGCACAGCATGTGGCGATTGGGAGATCATGGTGGCATTGGGCCAGGTTAATGCCGATTCTGGGCCCAGGAAACAAGTACAGACTGGTGGGACTGCATAGTGTTGCTGGTTTGGGATGATTCCCAATGGCTGTAAAACTTTCATGGAACTTTGTGGCTTGCTGTCCCCTGCCCTGAAGCGCAAAGACACCAAAATGAGAGCAGCCCTCACAGTTGAGAAGTGAGTGGCCATAGCACTGTGGAAGCTTGCAACACCCGACAGCTACCGGTCAGTCAGGAATCAGGTTGGGGTGGGCAAATCTACTGTAGGGGCTGCAATGCTGCCAGTACCCAGCGCAATCATTGAGCAGCTGCTATCAAGGGCAGTGACTCTGGGAAATGCACAGACCATTGTGGATGGCTTTAATGCGCTGGGGTTCCCTAACTGCGGTAGAGCGATAGATGGAACGCATATCCCCATCTTGGCCCCGGCACACCGGGGCGGCCAGTACATAAACCGCAAGGGGTACTTTTCTATGGTGCTGCAAGCACTGTTGGATCACAAGGGATGTTTCACCAACATCAACGTGGGATGGCCGGGAAACATGCATGATACTCGCATCTTCAGGAACTCTGGTCTCTTTGAACAGCTGCAGGAAGGGACTTTCTTCCCAGACCAGAAAATTACTGTTGGGGATGTTGAAATGCCTATAGTTATCCTCGGGGACCCAGCCTTCCCCTAATACCATGGCTCATGAAGCCGTACACAGGCACCCTGGACAGTAGTAAGAAGCAGTTCAACTATAGGCTGAGCAAGTGCAGAATGGTGGTAGAATGTGCTTTTGGACATTTGAAAGTGCGCTGGCGCAGTTTACTGACTCGATTAGATCTCAGCACAACCAATATTCCAATTGTAATTGCTGCTTGTTGTGTGCTCCACAATATCTGTGAGAGTAAGGGGGAGACATTTATGGCGGGGTGGGAGGTTGAGGCAACTCGCCTGACAGCCAATTTCACACAGCCAGACAACAGGGCTATTAGAAGAGTGCAGCAGGGCGCGCTGTGCATCAGAGAAGCTTTGAAAGCCAGTTTTATGACTGGCCAGGGTACGGTGTGACAGTTGTGTTTGTTTCTCTTGAAGTTACCTGCCTCCTATATATATATAGCTGAAAGGAAATAAAGTCAAAATGGTTTCAAAACTGTTCTATATTAATTGTTTCACAACACATTGAGAGAAATCAGAAAGTAGACTGGGAGACAGGTGGGTATTGGGTTAGGAGGGTGAAGGAGGAGAGAAGGACAAATTCAGAAACCAAATCAAAAGTTCTCATATGCCAGCTTTCTGCTACTTGGG
This sequence comes from Mauremys mutica, assembly GCF_020497125.1. Lineage (NCBI taxonomy): Eukaryota > Metazoa > Chordata > Testudines > Geoemydidae > Mauremys > Mauremys mutica. The sequence continues at coordinate 30,521,681 of NC_059087.1, forward strand.
TGATCCTCTGAGGTTGAGGTTGTGGGTCCCTGTAGCCTCTCCCCTCGTGTTCTTGGGCGTCTGGTCGAGGAGCTATGGAACTTGGGGAGGAGGGAGGGCGGTTATACAGGGGCTGCAGTGGCAGTCTGTGGTCTTGCTGCCTTTCCCGCATTAGCTCCACCATACAGTGGAGCATGTCAGTTTGCTCCCCCATGAGCTTGACCATAGCATCCAGCCTGCTCTCATCGCGCGCGCCCCTCCTCTCTTCGTGTTCCTGTAATGCTTTACGGGACTCCGCAATTGTTTGCCTCCACGCATTCAGCTGGGCCCCATCAGGGCGGGAGGACTGCATGAGCTCGGCGAACATGTCGTCCCGAGTTCGTTTTTTCCACCTTCTAATCTGGACCAGCCTCTGGGACGGAGTAGATAGGGGCCGCATTGAAACATTTGCACCTGCGGGAGGATAAAAAGGGAGGGTAGTATTTTAAAAGATACATTTCAGAGAACAAAGGGGACACTTTGGTGTGAGTAAGCCATCACACACAGCCGGGAAACAGAATTCAGCTTACAGGCAGCCTAGGGGCATGCGGGGTTCTGTTTCTTCTATATTCATTTCAATGCTTTCAAACTGCTGGGCCCCCTTTCCCATAGCAAGCAGTGCCTGGTGGGTTTGCCATATAAAAGGAGGGGCTGCGGGCTCTCTGGGATGATCACTGCACACAACACCCCCTCCCCCACCCCCGCACCCACCACGTGGCTCCGGACTGGTCCTGCTTTGAGCAGGGGGTGGTACTAGATGATTTCCTGAGGTCCCTTCCAACCCTAATAATGTATGGTTCTATGATTCTATGAGGCTCTTAGCAGGGATGAGCCCTTTAAACTAAACGCGAACAGCCCAGCACGGCTGGGTTTCCCCCCGCCCCCCACCGCGTGGCTCTGATCAGGCTCTCACTCACCAGAATTACCTTCTCCAGGGTCATGGTTCGGGAGCCCGCCTTGGGAGTGGGGGGAGGCTATTGGATCCAGCATTAAGAATAGTTCCTGGCTAGGGGGGAAAACGGATTCCCCACTTGCCACTTGTGCACTGTCCTCCTCCTCCTCTTCATCCTCCAGTGACTCTTCCTCCTCACTCTGTGCAACTCCCCCCTTGCAGGTGTCCACGGATAGTGGTGGGGTAGTGGTAGCATCACCCCCCATAATTGCATGCAGCTCACGGTAGAAGCGGAATGTATGGGGCTGTGACCCAGAGTGCCCATTCGCTTCCCTGGCTTTCTGGTACACTAGCCTGAGCGCCTTGATTTTCGTACGACACTGCTCTGTGTCCCTGGAGTAGCCTCTTTCCATCATGGCCCTGGAGACTTTAGCGTACGTATTTACATTCCTTTTTTTGGAACTTAGTTCTACCATAACAGACTTGTCTCCCCAACATGCAATGAGATCCAGTACCTCCCGTTCGGACCATGCTGGAGCTCGTCTGCGAATCCGGGACTGCGTGATCTCCTGGGATGGTGGACTCTGCATGGTCGCCTGTGTTGATGGTGACCAAACAGGAAATGAAATTCAAAAGTTCCTGGGGCTTTTCCTGCTCTCCTGGCTAGTGTGTTGGAGTCGAGAGTGTTGTCCAGAGCGGTCACAAGGGAGCATTCTGGGATAGCTCCCGGAGGCCAATAACATCGAATTGTGTCCAAAATACCTTTAACCCAGGATTGCGATCTCGATTTAAGCGCTGCTCCACTTGCTGAGATGGAGTACAGAAATCAGATTAAAGAGCCCTTTAAATCGAAAAAGCCAGTTTGGTCATGTGGATGGAATCATTTTTTTTCTTTTCGAATTAACTCAGCTAATTCCGAAATAACAGACTAGTGTAAACAAGGCCTAAGTGGCTTGGCAGTGTGTACACCTCGGGAGTTACAGCGCAGAAAACTGCTTTACTGTGCAGAACCTTGGCAGTGTAGACAAGGCCTCAGAATCATGAACTCTGCCATTTCATTATCACTTTCACCCAGGCTGCCTTCCACTTTCAAATTCCCAACCAGTTCCTCCCTATTTGTCAAAATCAAATCTAGAACAGCTTCTCCCCAATGGCTTTCTTCACCTTCTGAAATAAAAAATGGTCTCCAGTACATTCCAAGAACTTGTTGAATAATCTGTGCCCTGCTGTGTTGTTTCCCAACAGATGTCTGAGTAGCTGAAGTCCCCCATCACCACCAAGTCGTGTACTTTATATGATTTTGTTAGTTGTTTAAAAAAAGCCTCATCCACCTCTTCTTCCTGGTTACGTGGTCAGTAGTAGACCCTACCATGACATCACCTTTATTTTTTATCCCATCCTTACCAGAGATTTTCAACAAGTCTGTCTCCTATTTTATCTTAACCTCAGCCCGAGTGTATAAGTTTTTAATATATAAGGCAACACCTCCTCCCTTTTCTCCCTGTCTGTCCTTCCTGAGCAAGCTGTATCCTTCTATACCAATATTCCAGTCATTCCAGTCCAGTCTCTGATTCCAGCTATGCCATAGCTGTATTTATTAACTAGCATTTCAAGTTCTTCCTGCTTATTCCCCATACTTCTCATATTAATTTACAGACATAAGATATTGATTTGATTTCCTCCCTATGTTCTTTCTGGTCTTTCCCTTATTCCTGCTATAACGGCCCATGCTCCTCACAGACTCCGACCCTTCTTCCAGGTCTCCATGTTTTGGACTTACTGGTGGGCTTCTGTCACCTGCCCTCGTAGAACCTAGTTTAAAGCCCTTCTCACAAGGTTAGCAAGTCTGTATCTAAATATGCTCTTCCCCTTCCTCGATAGGTAGATCCCATCTCTGTTTATCAGTCCTTCTTCCTGGAACAGCATCCTGTGGTCAAGGAAGCCAAAGCCCTCCTGGCAACACCATCCTTGCAGCCAGGCATTCACCTCCAGGATGCATCTGTCTGTGCCTGGGCCCCTACCCTTGACCGGAAGGATCAAAGAGACCATCACCTGCACCCCCAACTCCTTCACCCTCCTCCCAGAGCCCTGTAGTCACTGATGATCTGCTCAGGGTTGTACCTCGCAGTATCATTAGTGCCCACATGGATGAGTAGCAGGGGGTAGTAGTCAGAGGGCCGGATGATCCTTGACAATCCCTCCGTAATGTCTTGGATACAGGCCCTAGCAGGCAGCGTACCTCCCGGGATGCCACGTCAGGGTGACAGATGGGTACTTCCATCCTCCTCAGAAGAGAGTCTCCAACCACCACTACCCTACATTTCATCATGGGAGTGGTGGTTGCGATCCTCCCAGCCTTGGAGGTACATGGCTTCTCCTCCTCCACCTTTGGGGATGATTCCTCATGGCTTGTTACCAGGGCAGCATAACAGTTCTTCATCATTATGATGAATAGGTTGGGAGCAGGGGTGGAGCACTGCCTGCTGCCAGAAGTAACCAGCAGCCAGTGTCCTCCCCGTGACAGAGCCATATGCTCCTCCCCTAGTGGTGTGACAGCAGTCGTCTGTAGCCAGATAGCATCCTCAGCCTTGGAGGTCTCCATATGAATACTCACAATGAATTCCTCATGGGCATGGATGCTCCTCAGCCTAGTCACCTTGTCCTGTAGCTCTCCCACCTGCTTCCTGAGAGATTCCACCAGCAGGCACCTTTCACGCTGGAAGGTCCCCCCAGCCTGGCTCTCAGAGTGGGAAATGCAGGCCACAGTCTCTGCAAATCCGGACCAGGATCTGGGTAGAGGCATCCATGGCTAGGTTCTCTCTCTGGATACAGGTTCAGGTGGAGGAGACAGGAGCAGTGTTGGCACAGGCGAGGTGGCACTTCCTAACCATTATATTACAACTCCCTTTCAAACTCCCCTGTTCTCTAGCTCCCCTTGGTCGCTCAGCCTCTGGCTTTTAAGACTTCTCTCCTAGGTCAGCCCTACCCCCTCGTTAATCTCACAGGGAAGCGTGATCACAAGGCTGATTGAGGCTGATCAAGGATGATCCAGGGAACAAAGGCTCAAACAGTCCCAGACCCACACTCTCTACTGACCCACTACCCATGGTGAAGGCACCCAGATACTCTAGTAATGGGGCCATATTAAACACACTGGATAGATTTTGTTCTTCAAGTTGCTCCCATAGATTTCGGAGGAGATGCACATGACGTGCTCTCTCTCTCTCAAGGATACTTGACTTATGTTCTTTGTTGTTTTCCTAAATCTAAACCAAAGTCCAACTTAGACTCAAGCCAGCGGTAACTCTGCTCATGGAATGGTTTTTAGGAGGGTGGCTGCTGATGCTGGCGGTTGCAATTCTGATCCTCTCTTAGGATGTGAAGTACATTGCCATCAGTGGGTTCTTATTCCTCCGCTTCTTCGCTCCTGCCATCTTGACACCAAAGCTGTTCAACCTCCGTGACCAGCATGCCGACACCCGGACCAGCCGCACACTTTTGCTACTGGCCAAGGTACCCAGCAGGGTGGAAGGGTGGGGGAGAAGGGGGGAACCTCCTGCTTTGTGCTGTTTGACTGCTTGTCTGATCCCTGTGAGGCATTGCTGTAACATGTCGGAGTGCCTCGACTAGCACCCTCTCTTAGTGGGGAAATCCACAGAGGGCAAAATAAGCCCAAGTCTTGTGGGCAGGGTTCTCAGCTGGTGTGAATCAGCCCTGGTTTCAGTGGAGCTATGCCAGTTTGGAAGATCTGGCCAAGATGTCCCTTGTGTCAAGTTGTGACCTGGTTCCAGCCTCTAAGTACCCTCGTGGAGAGAAGATTCCTGGATCCTTCATGGATTCTAAAGGTTTCTTTAATGTATCAGAGAAAGGAGCAAGAACCAATAGCTGGAAGCTGAAGCCAACTTCACATTAGAAATCAGGCATCACTGTTTAACTGTGAGGGCAATTAACCATTGGAACAAACTGCCAAGGGAAGTGGTGGATCCTCCATCTCTGGCTGTCTTCAAATGCAACCTCGTGGCCTCTCTGGCAGTTGCTTTAGCCAAATCCAACTTACTGGGCTCAGGACAGGGTAACTGGGTGAAATGAAAAGGCCTGTGATCTACAAGAGGGTAGACTCAATCTGATAGTCCCTTCTGGCCCTAAATTCCATGACTCCCTTAAAAGAGGAACTCCGTGTGTCATAGCAAGCCATCAAACCTCACACCGCCAGGTATAATCAACCATCCAGCTGCAGATAAAGGCCTAGCCCAGCGCCCGTTCAGAGCAAAGGAATGGCTATTGTGGCCATTGGATTAGGCCACCAGAGCAGTTATCCAAAGGGCGGGGGCAGGAGGGGGGCAGGATGAGCCCTGCCTGGGTGCATGGGCAGAGAGGGTTTGCTGCAGCTGGTGTATTTCTTAGCATTCTGCAGATGGTTGTTCTGCAGGGAGCCCTGGCCTGTGGGTCTGTACTAGGGCCTGTGCTCAGCAGCCTGACAGCTAGTCGCACTCACTGATCAGCGCACCTGTGGGGAAGGGGCAGCGATTAGATGTGGGGGTGATTTCTTGGTGGAAAGTGTTTTACATCTTTTGGGGCAGACCAGCAGCCAGTGTAAATTGGTGTAGCCCCATTGAGCTCAGTGGAGTGGTGCTGCGCTGGGCCAGCCAAGGAGCTGACCCATTGTTTCTAGTCACCCCATTGAGCTGGAAGAAAGACGTGCTGTGTTTGGGAGGCCCAGGCCCCCTTGCAGTCTGGAGCTGCCCCACCCAGTGTTGTAAGGTCCAGTTGAGTTGACCCTGGAGCTGAGCCGCCAACATGGACAGTGGGCCGAGTGAGTTCACGTGCATCTCAGTCACCCTGCCCTCCGTGAGGCCTCCCAGGAAGGATGCCCTGCCCCAGGCCAGCTCCCTCTTACACACAGTCAAAACCACTCTGGGCTCGGCTGTGATTGGCAGTTCGGTTGCGCCACTGCCACTGCATGCGGGTGGCTCTTCCCCCAGAGTGGGGGCTGGCACCCCCCTGTGCTGGATTGTGGCAGGGTGAGAGGTGGGGCAGGGGATGCTATCCAAGGCCAGACAGGCCCTTTGTGACTTTAGTCTCATCCAGGCCATATTACTTCCCCAACATAACCCCAGACAGATCTTTTTAAACAACGTCCAACCCTGATCTAAAAATCGCAAGTGATGGAGAATCCAACCCTCAATAAATTTTTCCCATGGTCAGTTACCCCAAGGAGTGGGAGTGAATGTTCCAGAGAACGAAGGAAGGTGGCAGCAGGGGTGGGGGAGATGTTGGGAGGGATGGGGGGGTGATGTGAGGGGAAGGAGAGAGGAGAAGAAAAGAAGTGGGGGAGTAGGAGAACATAAGAGTGGCCAGACTGGGTCATACCAAAGGTCCATCTAGCCCAGTATCCTGTCTTCCGACAGTAGCCAATGCCAGGTGCCCCACCTTCTGGCAAACAGAGGCTCGGGACTCCGTTCCTGCCCATCCTGGCTAATAGCCATTGATGGATCTGTCCGCCATGAATTTATCTAGTTCTTTTTTTAACCCTGTTATATAGTCTTGTCCTTCATAACATCCTCTGGCAAGGAGTTCCACAGGTTGACTGTGTGTTGTATGAAGAAATACTTCCTTTTGTTTATTTAAACCTGCTGCCTATTCATTTCATTTGGTGACTCCTAGTTCTTGGGTTATGAGAAGGAGTAAATAACACTTCCTTATTTACTTTCTCCACACCAGTCATGATTTTATAGATCTCTATCATATCCCCCCTGGTCGTCTCTTTTCCAAGCTGAAAAGTCCCAGGCTTATTAATCTCCCCTCATATGGAAGCTTTCCATACCCCTAATCATTTTTGTTGCCCTTTTCTGAACCTTTTCCAATTCCAATATATCTTTTTCGAGATGGGACGACCACATCTGCACACAATATTCAAGAAGTACCATGGATTTATATAGATGCAATATGATATTTTCTGTCTTATTATCTATCCTCTTCTTAATGATTCCCAACATTCTTGTTTGCTTGTTTGACTGCTGCTGCACATTGAGTGGATGTTTTCAGAGAACTATCCACAATGACTCCAAGATCTCTTTCTTGAGTGGTAACAGCTAATTTAGACCCCATCATTTTATATGTATAGTTAGGATTATGTTTCCCAATGTGCATTACTTTGCATTTATCAACATTGAATTTCATCTGCGATTTTGTTGCCCAGTCACCCAGTTTTGAGAGATCCTTTTGTAGTTCTTCGCAGTCTGCCTGGGACATAACTATCTTGAGAAGTTTTGTATCATCTGCAAATTTTGCCACCTCACTGTTTACCCCTTTTTCTGGATCATTTATGAATATGTTAAATAGGACTGGTCCCAGTATAGACCCCTGGAAAACACCACTATTTACCTCTCTCCATTGTCAGAGAAAAACAGAGTTCTCACTCTCAGGTTGGGTGCAGCAAGTCAGATACACTTTATTTTCTCTAGCAATTGCATGGAGGGAGAGAGCTAAACAGGTCTCTCTCCAGGTAAACAATTCCAGCAGCATTTATACCTTTTGTTACATACAATAATGAGCAACAGATGCATTTTGTTTATACATAGGTCATCTTGATATCTTATTTTTCTTACTTCTATTTAGACTATAGTCTACATTCCATACTTATCTAACACAGGGTCGCTACACTTCTCACAGTTCTTTCCCACTCGCCTCACACAATCCTCGCTTCTACAAATCTCGCGTTATTAGGGTTACAACTAGCCTGACTCTTGCTCACAGAGGGGACTGTTTGCATTGAAATCCCCTTCAAATCTCTGTCAGTTCTTGCTCTACTTCCACACACCCCTTTTGTGCTTCTAGCACAACAAACATTCCTAAATCTCTATTTGCATCAAGCCTTAGATTTCAGATTCTACATCAAATGCTTCAACCTTAGGGGTCTCGATTGGATGCAGTGACAATGCATGATTAGCATGGACATGAAAGATATTACTATTATCACAACCTTTACAACAACAACAACATAATCCTAAACCAAATAACAAGAAGTAACATTCCCACAGTAATAACGTGATGGGGTGGTTGTACAGTTTTAGTCACAAAGCACAATACATCATACTTAGTATATAAAGTAGACACTATAAGCTGTACGAAAGGCATACTTTTCAACTTGATATATATTTTGAAGCATATGAATTTGCCCTTGTGATTCAGAGATTCTTTGAACCTCTGGTAACAGTGAAAGCAAATTTTGAAACCGATCAAATACTAAACTAGTCCAATTAAAGGGTATCTGAAACCTAAGGACTACTTGTAAAATTCTATCCACAGGCAAGTAAATAATATGATTGCCTGTAGCAGTAGTGAGATTAAAATGTATATCTCGCAAAGTGGTGGCCTCAGCATACACACAGCTATCATTAGCTTGAAAAAGTAGGTGTCCTGTCAGGGAAGTTCCTTGTCCCATACCTTCCCACCAAACTTTGTGAAACACTGTGACAACTTCCACTTGCTTCAATTTCCTTACACACTAAAGCTGCAGGGTTTCCAAGGGCCAAAATGTCCACTGATTCCCTATTCCAATCCAAATACCAGGTGTTATTCCAGGAGCACTAACAACAAATCGGCTAGGCATTACCAGGTGGTCTAATCTCCCAGCTATCACGGTGAATAAGAGTAGGTTAGATAAATGTCTATCAGGGATGGTCTAGACAGTATTTGGTCCTGTCATGAGGGCAGGGAACTGGACTCGATGACCTCTCGAGGTCCCTTCCAGTCCTATGAATCTATGAATAATCCAGTTCCACATGCATGCTCCCCATGGGCACGGCAGGATTTGGTATGTGGGAGCCCACACCCCTCCTACTGTCCCATATGCTTGGAAGGAGCACTGCGAGTACTTGCACATCCATCCTGAAGATCTCCAAGTACGTCTCCATGGCCACACATCAGATGGCATTCCTGAGGTATCTGTAAGGGCAGTGGGCCATGCCTCATGCTCGAGATCACTCTGAATGGCCATTAGCTGGTCATTCAGGAAATTTTGAATCTCCATGCCAAATCCCACTGCAATGCCTTCCCAGCCTCAGTGATATTCAATACCATCTCTGTCAGCAACTTCTGGGTCATTGAACTAAGGGCAGAATAACATGTCACTCACCAACTCCAGCCTGTACTTAGGTTAGTTGTGCTCTAGAAATAAGGCCTGTGGCTTTTTCTAGCTGCCCTAATTTCTCATCATGTTGTTGGCCCTTAAGAATATTCCAAATTGCTGCTGCACTATTTGCACCATCCCATAAGTGTCCAGCTAAGCCTCTTTTCTTCCTAGAGGAGACTTACATCTGTGCCCTTTGCTGTGCTAGCCAATAGCATTTCCCTTGGAGCAATTTGGATACATGGAAGTGATTTGAACATTGGATAGGGGCAGGGTAAATTTTACAGTCCCTAATGGGGCATTAATTATTGTTTTTCGATGTCCTAGTACATCTCTTTTGGGGGTAGCATTATACCACATCTATTATTTTAAATATTCTCAGGTACTTTAGAGAGGCATTAAAATTAATAGCATAGGAAAGGGTATATTGTAATATGGCACAGGTTAAATTATTAGTTACTAGGAGGGCTTAGTTGGGGGAGTCATAGCTCAGTGATTTGAGCCCTGGCCTACTAAACCCAGGATTATGAGTTCAATCCTTGAGGGGGCCATTTAGGGAACTGGGGTGAAAATCTGTTTGGGGATTGGTCCTGCTTTGAGCAGGGGGTTAGACTAGACACCTCCTGAGGTCCCTTCCAACCCTGATATTCTGTGATCATTTCAGTACAGATAAAATTTCCAGTGGCAGAACACACTCTCTGAGTATGAATCTGGTTATTTACTAATTGGGTAACCAAATCAATAAGGATACCTTCCCCCTGATGTACTACAGACCCCCTGAAATGGCCATTATATCAATCCCATCATAAAACCTTCATTTCAAATTCTTGAAGCTCATTTGTGGTGATGTCATATACTTTTATCTCCTCTGACCAGTCTTTTTCCACTCAACTGTTCACTTATATGGGATATCCTGAACCTTAAAAAATATTTTTTTCCAAACAGTATTTAAATAAATCACTAAAGTGTGAAGGCCTTTGCCATTGGCTTTTGTCAGATATATGGCATTGTCTGTATTTGGATGTATTACAGGGGTAATAGTGTAATGGAGGAGATAGTGGCCTTTGGTATTTGTCATTTAAAATCCAGTTAGGGAGGGCAATACATGCTGAAAGCAGTTAATCAAAAACACAGGGTGCAGCCTGTAAAATAACCCCCCAAATCCAATCAATACCACATTCCCAAGCATGGGTCCCACAGGTTTTTCCTGCCTGTGTATAATTCTTTGTTTCTTCACCAGGGTCAGTTCTTAATGTCTTTTGTAGTTAGGAATCCCTGGAGTTTGGCAATTTCAGCAGAGTGAGTGTTCCTTCTTCTTTCCTGAAGCAATCGTGGCTCAGCATCTTACAGGGGAGAGGTTACCAGCACATCACCCTGTAGTGCTTTGGTTTCTGTAGCAAATACTGAATGCAGGTTAGCTCTGTCAGTGGACAAGGGAGAGGTTACTAGCACGTCACCTTGTCCTTTTTCCCTGCTGTCCAGAAGGCACCGCAGAGCTAGAAGGAGAAATAGGCTGATCATCAGTCGAAGAGTCATCTCCAGGTGGAGGGGTCTTTTTGCAGTGAGAAGCATGGGTCCAGGCAGTCAGTCCTTGGCACTTCATAGTGGTGTTGGTGGTCAGCTGGACTTGGTAAGGGCCTTTCCAGCATGGAGCCAAAGCAGTCTTTCATTGGTGGACCTTTACATAGATCCAGTCTCCTGGTTCCAAGGAGTGGCCAGGCTACTGGGGTCTTTGGGTAGTGCTTCTTTACCTGTGAGAAAAGAAACCTAACACATTTCATTAATGCCTGGCAGTGTTTTGCAGATTTTACAGCTGCTTGGGCAGATTCAAGCCCCTTCTTTTCTTGGTTGTCAGCCAAGTCTTAGCTGTGAGCAGTGTCCTTCAAAGGGGCCAGCGTCTTATCTTTGGACTGAGCTTTTTTGCTTTTTTTTTTTTTAGGTTAACTTGTTCTGTTCTTTTTCCTTCTCCTCTTCTTGGCTTCTTTTAACCTACAAAGGATACAAAGGAAACTTCCACTCTTCACTCATACACTTTTTCCCAACAATGAAAACATACACATTGCCATTATACAGTACTTTAGTCTTCTTATTTAACGTATGCCACATACACCCTTCCAGTAAAATAACTTCATTACAGAGCTTTGGAGCAACACGCCAGGACAAGCACACCCACTTTTGAGGAGTCCACTCGGTACAACCTCGGGTGTCCAATGGCTTCCCACCCTCCCCAGCCCTCAGGCTAGAAATCGGAGGTAGCCAGAAGGATCCCATGTGCAATATGAGGAGTGGGTTAACCTTTCATGTCCTTGCTTCCAAAGACTATTGGTGTGCAAATTTTAACAATTTTTTCATTTAAAAAATCTGGCCAATGAAGTTTCTTTTTCTTACTTAAGCAAATGTATTAGACGTCAGTATATCACATTTTCTTGATATTCTCCAAACACTTTATATTCCAAGTTGAATAAAACAAGTATCTGCATTTTGATTTTACCCTTCTATTTGATTTTGAACTAGATTGTCCTATGAAAATATTAAATATAATAATTCTGGCCACAAGACAAACACCACAAGACAGGACATAAACCACAGAACATAACTCCTGTTGTGCCAGTAAATGCATGGTATGTTGATTGCTTTTCAGCTGGCATCAGTTTTCTCTGATTTCCTGAAAGACAAAAAGAACATAGGGAAAGTTGCCCTTCTGGGCAGTCAGTCATTGCTTAAAATATTTCCTTTATATACAAATACCCTTGTTGATTTCAGGCAAAACAGAGGAATTACCCCATATTTTCTTGTATTTGTTTCATAGGCAGCCCAGCTTTCAGTGGCTTCTACCTTATCAATTAAATAATTTCCATTAATAGAGATGCTTTCTGGCTTGCTTCTGGATCCAAAGCTTAAAGACTCTTACTTAAAAGGGACACAATTGTTTTTACCAGAATTTTGATTGCCTTTTACTTTTAACTCCTGCTTTCAAAACACACAGCGACTTGAAAAAGACAACACAACCTATTGTGGCTCCCTTTGGAGTTCTAATATGATTTTAATTAAGTAGCATGGTGGGTTTGCATTTCTTTTACCCCGATACAATATACACTGCACATGTTCAGGGGAAAATGCACATTCCCTCCACTATTCAATTTCCACAACACTAGCCACATCAATTTCTACACAAGGTGTAACTGTTTCTTTTGTGCTCACAAAATCTCCAGCAAAGTGACAGCTCAACCACACAGAGCCTTGTCCTTCTCTCTTTACCAGAGCTCTTTAGGGTGACCAAATGAGAGGAAGAAAATATCGGGACACATTGTGGGGGTGGGGGAGGGCCCTCCAGCAGAGCAACAAAAAAAAAATGCTGAGTGCTGCCGGCGAAGCAAAATATCGGGACAAATTGCGTCCCGACCGATCTTTGACAAATGCCTAAATATTGGGACGATCCTGATTTTATCAGGATGTCTGGTCACCCTAGAGCTCTTATCTGCTATTTTGTTAACAAAAACAGATCTAAAATCTTTTCCCATTCTCCTGGCTTTGACTGCCCTGCTGCAGCCACAACTTTGGTCTTTATTTAAAAACATTTTAAATCTTGTAAAGCATTAAGTTACCTTAAGGGTTAAATGCTAAATACCAAAATTAAAAACACTAATTTCCTGTGTCTGGCAAAAATATTTCTCTGTTTTACAACTTTAAAACAACACCAATTCATCTCAAACCTATATGCAAAGATTGTACACACCGGCAGTGTTCTTTTAGCAAATTCGACAAACTTATTCATAGTCAAATGATTTCACTTAAATAACCTCTTTGCTTGGATTATTTACAGACATTCCTTCGGAAAAAGGCCCATTTCTTCTTCAGAATGGCTGCAAAGAAACCAGGAATTTATTTAGCATTTTACAAAATTCAACTGCTCGATTTCCTCTAGCAACTACAGAGTTAACTTCTGACTCTTTTTCCTTAAATCACTTGCTTATTTCCCAAAACGACACCCAATCAACTCAGATTTTACCATTCCAATTATTGTTCCAGGAATTTAAATTTCCCATTCCTGTAATTACTTATTCCTTTTCTTTCACTATGCCCTCCAGATTTCCATCCTGTTTTCCAATCTCTCTATCTGTTGCCTGCCCACTTGGGCCCGATCCTGTTTTTCTCACTGAACCATCCCTTCCATGGGCACCAGCTTTGTTCCACTACCAATTTAGCAAGGAGGGCGGGCTTCTCAAATAGCCCCCACCCTTCCTGGTCTCTTCCCTTAAACATTCTTACTCACAAGGCTACGCGAGTCCTCCCTCGTGAGGTTTGCCACCTGGCAAGGCACATGGCCAATTGGAGTCTTAACTATTCAATTTATCTATGTTTTCAGTTGCTCAATTTTTCCTAGGTGTCAGGTACACGTCTCTTCCCTTCTCCCTAACTCCTCTATTGCCCAGTCCTGCTACGACCGGGGGTGGAGCCACTTGCAACCCTTCCCCGTCAACCGGAGTGGAGAGAGGAATACTAAACCCCTCTCTGGTTGAGAGACTGCACCTTTAATCATGCAATTCTTAACATATAATACCAACAGTACCAAGCAAAGCAAACATAAAATAACAAGGGCAAGCAAATAGATGGTGTGTGTTCTGCAGGGCTCCCCTCTTACTCAATTTTCCACCAAAACTGTGACAGATATTTGTTGCCAATCTGCTTAGGATCTCAGGTGATCAGTCTGAGACGGCAGGACAGTTTGGGGGTAAGATACAGGAACACACCATGTGACTGAATTTTAAAGCTTTATTAATAAACTAATAATACAGTGGTGAGTGCGGGAACTGCTTTCATGTCACTAAAAGGAAGAAAGAAGTGTTAATGCTCAAACCCTGACCCACTTTCATACTCACAAACATGCTGCCTGGGCTGGCCATGGCATAGAGAGACAGGGGGCTCTGGGGTCTTTTGGGCGTCCCTTTCAGAGACCTTTGCTCGGTATTCCAGTCCAGGCCGGCTGACTGTGGCTTCTTCAGCGTCCCCAAACCACATCGGCTCCAGGGACATGAAGCTCAGTTCCTCCTTTCACTGTTTCGTCTGTGTTTTCCATCTCTGCAGCCTCTAAACTTTGTTGTTTCCTATGCTTGGCATGGTCTGTGTCGATTCTTACCATTGAACGCAAAGCAGCTTTATCTTTATCTCTGGGTCAAGTTGAATTTCAAATTAACCCGTTCCTTTCCTCAATAGACAAATAGCTCCCACTGTGTGTCAGAGGCTTTTTGGTGATTAAAAAGCTCCTCTGAGATGTATGATCTTATCTAGATTGAAGGTACCTTCTAGTGGGAATTGTTTAGATGGATTATCATGCATGTAAAAAATTCCAGTTTTCTAAATACCTGCAGGTTCTAGGACCATAATGCTTTTAACCAGTTTCCGATCCATGAGAGGACCTTCCCTCTTATCCCATGACAGTTTACTTTGCTTAAGAGCCTTTGGCAAGGGACCTTGTCAAAAGCTTTCTAAAAATCTAAGTACATTATATCCACTGGATCCCCCTTGTCCACATGCTTGTTGACCCCCTCAAAGAATTCTAGTAGATTGGTGAGGCATGATTTCCCTCAAAAACCATGTTGACTCTTCCCCCACAACTTATGTTCATCTGTGTATCTGACAATTTTGTTCTTTACTATAGTTTCAACCAGTTTGCCTGGTACTGAAGTCAGGTTTACCGGCCTGGGTAATTGCAGGGATCACCTCTGGAGCCCTTTTTAAAAATTGGTGTCACATTAGCTATCCTCCACTCATCTGGTACAGAAACTGGTTTAAATGATAGGTTAGTAGTTCTACAATTTCACATCTGAGTTCCTTCAGAACTCTTGGGTGAATACCATCTAGTTTTGGTGACTTGTTACTGTTTAGTTTATTAATTTGTTCCAAAACCTCCTCTAATGACACCTCAATCTAGGACAGTGTTTCAGATTTGTCACCTAAAA
Source organism: Mauremys mutica (assembly GCF_020497125.1). Lineage (NCBI taxonomy): Eukaryota > Metazoa > Chordata > Testudines > Geoemydidae > Mauremys > Mauremys mutica. The sequence goes on from NC_059087.1 coordinate 30,536,682, forward strand.
AGAATAGCTCAGGTTTGGGAATCTCCCTCACATCCTCAGCTGTGAAGACCAATGCAAAGAATTCATTTAGTTTCTCCACAAAGGTCTTATCACTCTTGAGTGCTCCTTTAGCATCTTGGTCATCCAGTGGCCCCACTGGTTGTTTAGCAGAATTCCTGCTTCTGACCTACTTTAAAAAATTTTTGCTATAACTTTTTGAGTCTTTGGCTAGCTGTTCTTCACAGTCTCTTTTGGCCTTCCTAATTATATTTTTACACTTCATTTGCCAGTGTTTATGCTCCTTCTCACTAGGATTTAACTTCCACTGTTTAACGGCGCCTTTTCGCCTCTCACTGCTTCTTTTACTTTGTTGTTTAGCCACGGTGGCACATTTTTGGTTCTCTTACTATGTTTTTTTAATTTGGGGGATACATTTAAATTGAGCCTCTATTATGGTGTCTTTAAAAAGTTTCCATGCAGCTTGCAAGGATTTCACTTTTGGTGCTGCACCTTTTAATTTCTGTTTAACCAACTTCCTCATTTTTGTGTAGTTCCCCTTTCTGAAATTAAATGCTGCAGTGTTGGGCTGCTGTGGTGTTTTCCCCATCACAGGGATGTTACATTTAATTATATTATGGTCACTATTACAAAGCGGTCCAGCTATATTCATCTCTTGGACCAGATCCTGCGCTCCACTTAGGACTAAATCAAGAATTGTCTGTCCTCTTGTGGATTCTAGGACTGGCTGCTCCAAGAAGCAGTCGTTAAGGTGTCAAGAAACTTTATCTGTGCATCCTGTCCTGAGGTGACATGTACCCAGTCAATATGGGGATAGTTGAAATCCTCCATTATTACTGAGATTTTTATTTTAATAGCCTCTCTAATCTCCCTGAGCATTTCACAGTCACTATCACCATCCTGGTCAGGTGGGCAGTAATATATCCCTATTGCTATATTCTTATTATTAGAGCATGGAATTACTATCCATGGAGATTCTGTGGTACAGTTTGGTTCATTTAAGATTTTTACTTCATTTGATTCTACGCTTTCTTTCACACATAATGCCACTCCCCCACCAGCACGACCTGTTCTGTCCTTCTGATATATTTTGTACCCTGGTATTACTGAGTCCCATTGATTATCCTCATTCCACCAAGTTTCTGTGATGCCTGTTATATCAATATCCTCATTTAATACAAGGCACTCTACTTCACCCATCTTATTATTTAGACTTCTAGCATTGGTGTAGAAGCACTTTAAAAACTTGTCACTTTTTAGCTGTCTGCCATTACATGATGTAATTGAATGGGACTTCTTTCATTTGACGGTTTCTCATCAGATCCTACCTCTCTCTCTCTCTTTCCCGCCTCCAAGCTGCCCAGACCCTCCCTGCGTCCCACCCAAAACCTCCCCTCCTCCCCTTTCCTTTTGCTCTGCTGGGGGTCCAAGGGGAGGCAGGGGGAGGGGTGTGAACATCTCCCCAAATTTTCCACCTCTAAGACAATGCATGCAAGTTCTTTCTGCTAGTCTGTACTACTCAGAGCCAGTGCCAGGCAGGCAGGTCCCTGCCCCAAGGGCAATATACAGGCAAAGGGAAGGCAGCGTAGATGGCATCTGATCATCTCCATTCCTGTAGCCACTGGCCTGGTTTTCCCTGGGATGCTTGTGGCCTGGGATGGTACTGACCCTGTCCAGCAAAGGGTCCAAAACCCCTGGTGGGGCTTGAGCCAGGCTGGAGAGACGTCCTGCAGATCCCATGGCTGCACTGTGACCCCCCTCGCTGCTCCTCTCCCTGGCAGGCAGTGCAGAGCATCGGCAACCTCGGCCTGCAGCTGGGGCATGGCAAGGAGCAGTGGATGGCTCCGCTGCACCCCTTCATCCTTCCCAGCATCGCCCGCGTCAAGGATTTCCTGGACAAGCTCATCGACGTGGACAGCGAGAGCGGTGAGTCCCTGATGCACCAGGGGGCGCCCTCAGGGCCACCCCCTTTCCTGCCCTGGGCTTGCTGCAAGTATTGATGCTGCCGGGTGCAGAGAGGGCAGCGCTCAGCACAAGGAGGCTCTGGCCTGGGTGGTGCCTCTGGGTGCCACCAGCGGGCAAAGGGAGAGCGGTGTGGGGCCCATGCCAACCCATCTCAGGCAGCAAGGAAGTCATGCCACAGTGCAGTGGGCTCAGCTCCCCGAAGCCACATTGCGACCACAGCTGGGCAATCGGGTGCCTGCAGCACCTTTGGGAGCAGACAGGAAGTCCCTCCCATCCCCCAGCCAGAGCCACCAAAGTTGTTAGACTCCTTCTTCCATGGACTCTGTAGGACCCTAAATCCCTTGGTGGAGCTGGGCCCTGAATTCCGAATCCTCTGTCCAATCGGTTTGCAAGCTAAGCTGTGCGTCTGTTGCCATTGGTCGGGTCAGGCACATGGTGGAGTTTCTGCTCTCTGACTGGACAACCGTGGAAACGTTTCTTTGCCTCGAAGCTCGGTCAGTCGAGCGTTTGCTGGAAGTGGGTGCAGTGGGGCTTGCGCACAGTCACTGCACTAGCAGGGCAAAGAGGCGACCATTTCTCACGTGTGACTGGCAGGATGTCACGGCAAGATACGTCAAACTGACACCCAGCTGATCGTCTGGCCCCTCCCATCCGTCAGTCCTGCCTGGCTCTGGGCCAAACCTTGGAAGGGTTCAAGGCTTCCTAGGAGGTGTCTCCAGCCCACACTCAGCTCCAGCACCATTGCCCTTTGGTGTCCCATCCCTGCGCTTCAGTGAGGGAGAGACAGCCCCCATCTCCAGCCAGGGGGAAGGGGGGGTGGTCTGGGCCCCTGGGTGAGGTGTGGGAGTGGGCTGTGTCTTGCAATGTGAAGAGCAGCCATGGCTGGGATCATAGAATAGAATCAGAGAATCTCAGGGTTGGAAGGGACCTCAGGAGGTATCTAGTCCAACCCCCTGCTCAAAGCAGGACCAACCCCAACTAAATCATCCCAGCCAGGGCTTTGTCAAGCCTGACCTTAAAAACCTCTAAGGCAGGAGATTCCACCACCTCCCTGGGTAACCCATTCCAGTGCTTCACCACCCTACTAGTGAAATAGTGTTTCCTAATATCCAACCTAGACCTCCCCCAGCTCAGTGCGCTGACTCGATCCCATGTGACAGCTGCATAATGTAGCCGTCAAAGCGGGTGCGTCTGCCGGGCTCGCTCAGGCTTAGGCAGGGAAAGAGCAGAGAGGGGCTCGGCAGGGCGGCTGGAGCAGAGCTGTGGTGACTGTCAGGGTGTGCAGGGCTCCTGTCCCATGGGGCTGCCCCAGAGAAGGTAGGGCAGGGAGCCCTGCTAGCTGCTGTCCAATCTCTGGAGGGGGACGAGCGCATGCAGGGCACTGGATTGGGAGGGTCCCTCTCTCAGATCCCTCAGTTGTGTAGGAGCCCAGGCCTTTGCTGTCTTCTTGCCGTGCAACCACGGCCTGTGACCTGGAGGAGCCGCTGGCCTGTCCTGGAGCGAGAGTGCTGGCACTGTAGCCCGGACTCTCTCCCACCCTCCAGGCACCAGAACAGAGCCCAGACCCTCTCCCACCCTCGGGAAGGGGGGCTCAGTCTTAGGATTCCATCTCCGTGCTGCCCCACGCAGGGCCCTCGGTCCTGATCCTACCAGGTCGCCCTCCCCTGGGGCAGCCACCACTTCCTGCCCCTTGCACCCCCTCCACCTTGCCCCTGAGGAAGGGGGGACCTGAGTTTCCACCCAGACCCTGCCACGCAAACCTGTGCTGTCAGCAGCGAAAGGCTTGGGCCGAGCAGCGCCAAGCACCTGGGGTGGATGTCAGTGGGAGTGGCCGGGTGCTCAGCACTCCTCAGGATGGAGCCTGGAGTGTGCAGCCCTTGATGGTGTTTCTCACCAGTTCCCTGCTCGTTAGGTGTTTGAAGGGGATTCAAATCTGCAGTTGTTGCCAGGCAGTGAGGAAGGTGATGGCTAGAAATCACCAGCTGTCTCCATGTTTCCTGCCCACACAATGCAGGGTCTGGGGTCCCCAGGGCCATGGGGGGGGGTTAGGGAGCATGCTCCAGGATTGGTGGGCACAGCCTGTCTCTCAGACTGAGCATGGCATGGGGGGCAGGGCGGGGGCTAGAAGGAGAACGCTGTGAGGGACTGATCCAGGATTAAATGAGCATGGAGGCTGGGTTCTCTGCCTGTCCCCGGAGTGGGGGACCCTTGGGTGCCAGGAGACCAGCTGCTTCCTCTTGAGATCAGCTGAGTTACCACGGCCTCGCATGCCACCCCAGCCATCTGGGGCCCTGTCTGTGCTACGAACAGCTCCTGTGTCTTGGGCCCTGGACACAGCGCGATAGCGTTGGGCATGGGGAGGGCATGGGCTGGTCTTGCAGTGGGCGCTGGCACCCACCTTTACCTTGTCGTGGGCACAAGGTGTGACTCAGTTAATTTAGGCACCTCCACACTTTCCCAGCTCCTAGGTCTCCAGGCCACCCGTACCCAGTTCCTAGGGCTCAGGGCATAAACTTCTGTGGGTTTGCGGGGCCTTTTACCAGTGAAAGAGCCTTACGCAGTAACATCCTTATCCTCTATTTATTAGCAGTTACCTAAGCAGAACACACGCACTAAGCGTTCAGTGCTCACCACTCCCCATAATCAGACGAACTTTCCCTAGTGGCCAGCCAGGAGCAGGTTATCTGCGGCTCCACCAGCTTCTGCACGATGGAGTTGGCAGGGTGTTGAGGTCTGGCAGCTCTGATCGTGGGCTGTGCCCTGGAGCTGGTTCCCAAGAAATTCCTTTTGGACCCCAGTTATTATAGTTAAACCTGAGTCCTGCTTAGCTCTCCCGTCACCAGCTGTTGTAAACTAAAGTCCTGCAAAGCAGCATTTTTCACCCAGCCCAGCCCATTACCAAACCACCCCCACCACCGGAGCTTATTTAAATCTTGCAAAATTAACGCTGCACCAGGCAGAAACGATCAAAGGACCAGCCAGATAAACAATAGAGAAGCAGGGACCATGGAGGCAAAACAATAGACGTAGAGATTCCACAGTCACAGCTGGTAGGCGACTCCTTGCCAGACAGATGCTGTCAAACAAACTTTCCCTGAACGTCTTACGAGCTGTTTCGTTCTCTGGTGATGCTGGGCACTATCAGGACAGGGTTCTCCTTACCAGCCCACTATGACGCTGGTTTGATGCAATTTAGATGGAATGTGAGGATGTGACTTTCTGCTGCTTAGCTCCTGGCTGCTGCTGGCCTCACGTAGCTGGGCTCAGCCCGGCCAGGCTCCAAAGCACCCCCAGCGGCAGAGTCCCTGTGGCACAGCTAAGCACAGCTCAGTCCCATCTCCGCGCCAAGGCCGGGTGACACTCGAACCATGCAGGGCGCTGGGCTGGCCGTGGCCTGGCTGGTGCAGAACAGGGAGTTGTGCAGGGCCAGGGGTGAGCACAGCGGGCAGGCGTTGTGGGCAGGGAAGGACGTTAAAGGACCAGAGCCAGCTTATTATCCATCCCGGTACAGCACACCTGGGCCCTCATCCCAGACACACTGGAGTCAGGCCATTAGAGGAGCAGCCCAGGTTCCAGCCTCTCTCACAAGAGTCAGCATGCAGCTCTGAGTCCCGGGAGCTCTCGCCAGCTCTGCCGCTGCCCCTCAATCCCCCGCTGTCCTGGCACACCCATCTCACCCGGGTGTAAGTAGGTGCCCCACAGGTCCCACTCAGTGCCAGATCTGCCTTTGCTCCTTTCCCCTTCTGGCTGAGCCAGGCTGGAACCTTTCCCTAGGGCTCCTGCAGGGGCTCCGGTGTGCCCCTTTCAGCCCCGCGGGGGCAGGTTCGGCTGAGACTGGGAGCGCCCCACTCTGATCTGACTCCCGAAGCGCTGCCTAGGCTGGAAAAGCTTGGCCAGCTCACGGGTTTGTGCACCCCAGGCTTTCTGGGCCTCTTTGGAAGCGGAGCCGCTGGAATCCCCTGCGACTGACTCCCAGGAGAGCCAGCGCCGTGCCAAAGGGCCGGGCAAGGGGTGAGATGGGCTCCGCTCTCCCTGTCTCTGGACCCGCCCTGCCCATGATTACTGACTCAAACGCAGAGCTTTGTGGGGAGTCCTGTGTGGCGGGCTGGGATCAGGCGGGAAATGGCGCCCCCTTCTGGGGAACACTGTGTGTGCTTCAGCCATTGGAGAATGGGCCGTTCCTGCCATTGAGCCTGGCTCTGGGGGGCCCGGGGACCAGGGGCAGCTCTAGGAATTGCGCCACCCCAAGCAGGGCGGCACGCCGCGGGGGGCGCTCTGGCGGTCGCCGGTCCCGCGGCTCCGGTGGACCTCCCGCAGGCACGCCTGCAGATGCTCCACCAAAGCTGCGGGACCAGCGGACCGTCCGCAGGCACGTCTGCGGGAGGTCCACCGGAGCTGCCTGCCGCCCTCCCGCGGCACGCCGCCCCAAGCGCACACTTGGCGCGCTGGGGTCTGGAGCCGGCCCTGCCGGGGACAAGGGGGATCCTGGGACGATTGTGGATCTGAGTGACCAAACTGCCCTGAAGGATTCCTGTGTGTGCCAGGGCAGCCAGTACCCCAGCCCCACGGCTACCTGCGCTCCGGGCCCGCTCTGATTGGTGTCAGTGACTGACGGCAGAAATCTCAGCTCTCTTGGCTGGGGGCCGGGGGTGCTGCAGGGGCAGATCACTCGGCCCCCTGGGAGGGGGTGGGCTGGGGGGCAGCCCATCTCCCTGTGCTTGGCCAGGGATCGCTCTCCTCTGGGATGGGCAGAGAATCCAGCCTCCCCCTCATTTAGCCTGGCTCTGCCCAGAGGGAGCCCAGCATTGCCTGTGGGTCATCGCCCTGGCCTGGGGTGGGAAGGTGATGCAGCCCCTGGCTTCACCAGGCTGCAGGCACCAGAGCGCACCTCTCCCGGGTCCAGGGGGTCGTTGTCAGGCACAACCGGGCCTGGTGCAGGCGCTGGCGTTTCCCCAGGCAGACGGACGGGGTAACCCCACTCTCCTCTCCACCCAGCGGGCAAGGCCCAGCCCCGGACGCTCTTCCACCCCTCGGTCACCATCAAGGAGGGCTACCTGCACAAGCGCAAGGCCGAGGCGCTCCACCTGCTGCCGCGCTTCACCTTCAAGAAACGCTACTTCTGGCTGAGCAGCGAGACCCTCTCCTACGCCAGGTCCCCAGAGGGGCAGGTGTGTCCCCCTGTGCCCTCGAGAACGGAGACCCGGGTGCTGCCACTCGCTAGGGCCAAGCTCCGGGACGGGAGGGTCATGCTAGCGGGAGGCAGGCAGAGCATGGACGGGGTCTCTGCTGTGGAGCTCTGCCGGCGCCCCTCAATCCCAGTCTGCAGCCTCCTACCCCCGCTGCTACACCAGCCCTGGGCTCCCCCCAGCTCTGCCACCGCCCATCAATCCCAGTCTGCCCCCCCCGCCCGCTGCTACACCAGCCCTGGGCTCCCCTTCCCCCAGCGCCCCTCAATCCCAGTCTGCCCCCCCCCCCGCTGCTACACCAGCCCTGGGCTCCCCCCAGCTCTGCCACCGCCCATCAATCCCAGTCTGCCCCCCCCGCCCGCTGCTACACCAGCCCTGGGCTCCCCCTTCCCCCAGCTCTGCCGGTGCCCCCCAATCCAAGTCTGCCCCCCACCCCACTGCTACACCAGCCCTGGGCTCCCCTTCCCCCAGCGCCCCTCAATCCCAGTCTGCCCCCCCGCCCGCTGCTACACCAGCTCTGGGCTCCCCTTCCCCCCGCGCCCCTCAATCCCAGTCTGCCCCCCCCCCCGCTGCTACACCAGCTCTGGGCACCCCCCAGCTCCCCTCAATCCCAGTATGCAGCCTCCTACCCTCGCTGCTACACCAGCCCTGGGCTCCCCTTCCCCCAGCTCTGCCGGCGCCCCTCAATCCCAGTCTGCCCCCCCGCCCCCACCCCCCGCTGCTACACCAGCTTCCTTTTCCCCCAGCTCTGCCAGTGCCCCCCAATCCTACTCTGCACTGCCCCCCTCCCCCTCTGCTGCTACACCAGCCCTGGGCTCCCTTTTCCCCCAGCTCTGCCAGTGCCCCTCAATCCCGCCCCCGCTGCTACACCAGCCCTGGGCTCCCCCCAGCTCTGCCACCGCCCATCAATCCCCCCACCCCCCTGCCCTGCTATACCAGCCCTGGGCTCCTCCTTCCCCCAGCTCTGCCGGCGCCCCTCAATCCCAGTGTGCAACCTCCTACCCCCGCTGCTACACCAGCCCTGGGTTCCCCCCAGCTCTGCCAGCGCCCCTCAATCCCACCTACCCCTTTAACTGCTGTACCAGCCCTGGGTTCCCCCTTCCCCGAGCTCTGCCAGCGCCCCTCAATCCCACCGGCCCTCCACCCGCTCTGCCAGCCCTGAGCCCCCCACTCTTTCTTCGTGCAGGTTCGCTCCTCCATCCCCATCCAGCGGATCTGCGCCGTGGAGAGGGTGGACGAAAACGCCTTCCAGCAGCCACACATGATGCAGATCATAACGCAGGACAAGGAAGGGCAGCTGCGCACCATGTACATCCAGTGCAAGGCGAGTTCCCGCCAGGGAGGGGGCCCAGTGCAGCAGGGCCCTGGCAGCGCGGTCACCAGTCTGCTGAGCCAGCACCACCTGCTGCCCAGTGTGCGCTGAGCGTCCCCTCTGGGCCAGCTCTGCGGGGGACAGGGCCTGGCAGGACCCCCACCTGGGGGCCTTCGTGCTTTAGTTCAACCCATGGTGGCCCCTGGTGCGGCCGCGGTGTCCGTGGGCCCCTGGGATTTGGAGCCCTGGGCAGTACCACCCGGCTGCCAGGCTGGGCTTGTCGGACAGGGGCGGCAGAGGCTCTGTTCCGTTGCTTTAACCGAGGCCATTGCCAAGCTGGCCATGACATGAGTAAAGAAGCGGGGGGGTGAAAATCTGGATGAGTCTCATCCAATCCATGGATCACACTGCAGCCTGGAACAGTCTGTGCTGAGGTGTAGATGGGGAAACTGAGGTACCAAAGGGGGAGGGACTTACCCAAGGTCACCCAGCAGGCCGGAGCCAGGACTAGAACTCGGGGGGTCGGGGCGAAGCGGCACCATCCTCCCTGGCTGAGGCTCCCCTGTCTCCAGCAGAATGTGAACGAGTTGAACCAGTGGCTGTCGGCCATCCGCAAGGCCAGCATCTGCAATGAGCGCATGCTGCCCTCTTGCCACCCGGGTGCCTTCCGGGGCAACCGCTGGACCTGCTGCCTGCAGCCTGACCGCACAGGTAACTGGCCCCTGCCAGCTACAGGGCTGCTGCAAATTCAGCCCACTGGGCTTTGGCAAGGGAAGGGGCTTTTTCGACCCAGAGACCGTTCTGTGCTGCTGCTTCTCCGCTTGGGGATAGGTGGGGCCATCTAAGGGCTGGGAGATCCAGGCCCCCTCCCCCTATAACACCCAGCTCTTACCACCTGCACAGCTCGAGGTACTACACACAGGACAGCGCTAGCCTTACCCCCATTGCACAGATGAGAAACCGAGGTACAGGGCAGGGAAGTGACTGCCCGGGAACCGAACCCAGGTCTCCCAAGCTCCACTCAATCCACTGGCGCAGCACCTGGGCCTGGGGGAGGGTAGCAAAGGCCACACATCAGCCCCAAGCAGCTGTTAACCCAGCGGCCTGGTGGCAGAGCGGCCTGGCGGGAGCCCTGACCTGGCTGGAAGGCTGGATCTCCCTGACCCATGGCCTCGGGGGAGATGGGGGAGAGGGCTTCCCTGGAGGCTGATTGGCTAGTCAGGAGCGACCCGCTCTGCTCCTAGACCCTTGCAGGCAGGGCCCCAGGCCCACCCCATACCTTGCATGGCAGCCCCTCCTGCCAGCGCCTCAGGCCTCGTTGGAACAGTCCTTTCTCTCCTGCCCCCAGTGCGCGGCTGCAGCCGGACTCACTCTGCCATGACCCTGGGGGACTGGAGCGACCCCCTCGACCCGGATGCCGAGACCCAGATGGTGTACGGGCAGCTCTTGCTGGCGAGAGACAAGCTCAGGTCAGTGCAGCTGCGGGGCGAGGGCAGGTAACGCCAGCGCAGGCAGGCTGGGGCAGAGCCATGGCCAGGAGTTGTGCATGGTGGGGGCAGTGGTCACCCTGTGGCCGGCATGGTGCGGGGGACTTGCCATGGAGTAGGGAAGCCATGGAGCCTGGGGCAGGGAGGAGAGCTTGGGCCTGGGAGCTTTTCCCCCGTTCGAAACACATTCCTTGGACACCAGAGCAGGGGCTACTCCATGTCTGGGCAGGATCGGGGCCCCAGGGAGAGGCGCTGAGTTCTAATCCTAGGGCTCAGGGCGTGGCGGGGGGGAGTCGGGGTGGTTCTGAGGGGATGGGGCTGGTTTCAGGTGCCCCCCCTTGCAGGTGCTGTTGGCATTAACTCTGGGCTATTAATTGCCATCCCATTCCCCTTCCCCTCGTCTCTCTGGGGGGAGCCCCTGCCCCGTCTCCCAGGGAGGAGGGTTTTGGTTGCAGCTGGCATTGATCATTAGCCCAGTTATCTCAGCCTGCAGCAGGTGCCACTTTCTTCGGGGATCAGCCCCTGCTCAAACACTTGTCCCCTGCATCCTGTTCCACTCCCAGTAGGGGGCAGCGCCAACCTGACGCCCTCAGAGTAGGGCGTGAGCGGGACTGGAGTGCAGCCTCTGGCTTCAGATGGCCCCTGGCACAGGTGAACAGGGGGGAGGGCTAGCTCAGTGGTTTGAGCTAAACCCACGGTTGTGAGTTCAATCCTTGAGGGGGCCATTTAGGGATCTGGGGCAAAATCAGTACTTGGTCCTGCTAGTGAAGGCAGGGGGCTGGACTCAATGACCTTTCGAGGTCCCTTCCACCTCTAGGAGATGGGTATGTCTCCATTTAAAACAAACAAACAAAAAAAGTCACCTTGCCTGGCTTCCCAGTTCCCACCACCAGAGGTCTCCCCTCCCTAAATTGTTACCCTTGAGAGAGCCCTTATACAGTCAGCAGCTGGAGGAGGGTTACGGGTCTTCCTCCCGTGGCCCAAGGGGCTCCTTGGACTGGGGGGATCCCTGCACCCCACACAGCATCTTGGGATTCCTCTCCAACTGCCCTCTCCCTCTGGGGCTGGGGAGGAAGGTTCCCTCCAGTCCTGACCTGCAGGATGTTGCCCTCCACCGGAGCTCCTACCCATAGCATCAGACGGGGGCATCTGTGCCATTGCAGGGGGGCCTTGTGTACACTAGGGAAATTAGGAGCCGTAACTGCCCATTGGTGCTGGCAGCAAGGTGGGAACCGCAGTGTAGCCAGAGCTCAGGAGCAATCAGTGTCGTGTTGTCTAACCCTGCTTGGAGCAAGTCAGGACGCTTTGGTGGTGGGCACACCTGAGTAGACCCAGACAGGTGTGCTAGGCCTTGCACCTGCTCCTCTCCTGTAGGGTTCTGGAGCACAGAGGCTTCTGTCCTTCGGTAGCTTGCAGGGACCGTCCTTCTGTTCTGTGTTTGCACCTAGCACAGTGGGGTCACTACAGATAACAAGTGCTGCTGTCACAGGTCATGGGTGTTGACATCGTTTCTGGGGGCGCATCCGCCCGGTGTCTCCCTTGCCTGCATGCAGGATCTTGGGCGTTCTCCCGTCGGGGCAGCGTGAGCCGTGACGGGCGTGCTAGTGGGAAATGCTGGTTCTGTCACTGAGCCCACGCGATCTCCCCAGCACGGGGTGTGCAGGCCTCGAGCCTGTGCCCCTGAAGGGATTCCTGGGGGCCCAACGAACCGAGATGCGGTCTCTGCCCCGGAGGGACTGTTAGGGAGTGTGGTAGAGGCTACAGGTAGATCAGGGCCCTGTTGCGCTAGGTGCTGTACAGACACGGGGCCATCAGCACCTCCACAGAAGGTGCGATGGCAGCGCAGGTAGGTCCCAACAGCAGTGAAGACGTGATGCACGGGCTTTGGAAGGGCAGCTGCCCAGCGCAGGCCTGCCAGGACCCTGGCTACGTACCCGGGTTGCTTGCCCACCCTGACGTCCGTGCTGCCGCATCGTCACTGCTGGATTACCGGCTGGACCCGGCCGCACTGCAAGCCCCCTTCGTGTGCACACAGCTGAATCCTGAGTGAGAGCCTGTCCCTGCCCCCAGTGCTGGCAGCTGAACCAGGGGAAAGGGGGGACAACCCCTGGGGAGAGCCGCTTCCATCTCAGTCCAGCCCCGTAAATGGCCCCAAGAGGAGACTAAAAGGCAGGAGAACCCGTCAGCGACCTGGACCCCAGCAGGTTATGTGGGTTCCTGCACACCCTGCCCTAGTAATCTGAGCCTGTAACACCCCAGGGGAGAGGAGAGAGGGAGGGGTCCCACGCTCTGTGCTCTGAACACCCCTTCTCACCTTTGGTTATTCGATCATTATATCAGGAGAGCTCACAGAGCTGGGCTGCGGCCCCATTGCCCTCATGGCTGTTCAGACTGGGTGGGACCGTACGGGCAGGGGGCCATAAGGGCCGGGGTGAGGGGGCCCTTGTGCATGGGGCCATCAGGACTGGGAGCCCCCTGCGCATGGGGCTGTACAGACCGGGGCTGGGGTGGGGGGCATACAGTCCAGGACAGTGGGCTCCCTTGCATGTGGTTCTGTACAGACCCGGGGGCGGGTGCTCACATGTGAGGCTGTACAGACCAGAGCCAGGGCAGGGGGGCCGTACGGACCGGGGTGGGGGGTTCGCTTGCGTGTGAGGCTGTACAGACCAGGGCCAGGATGGGGGGGGCTGTATGGACCAGGGTGGGAGCTCCCTTGCATGTGAGGCTGTATAGACCAGGGCCAGGATGGGAGGGGCTGTATAGACCGGGATGGGGGCTCCCTTGTGTGTGGGTCTGTACAGACCGGAGTGGGGGGCTCCCTGGCACGTGGGGCTGTACGGACCAGAGTGGGGGGCTCCCTGGCACGTGGGGATGTACGGACCGGAGTGGGGGGGCTCCCTGGCACGTGGGGCTGTACGGACCGGAGTGGGGGGCTCCCTGGCACGTGGGGCCGTACGGACCGGAGTGGGGGGGCTCCCTGGCACGTGGGGCCGTACGGACCGGAGTGGGGGGGCTCCCTGGCACGTGGGGCTGTATGGACCGGAGTGGGGGGCTCCCTGGCACGTGGGGCTGTATGGACAGACAGTAGCTGGTGCCCCTGCCCCTAAGAACTCCCGTGTCTCCTCTCTCCGCAGGGAGAAGTACATTGAGTGTTCCGATGTGGGGCTGGCGCCGGAGCAGGAGAGGGGGCCTGGTACTCGTGCCCAGGGAGGTACGGGACTCAGGGACGGGCCGTACAAAACCGAACCCCCTTGCCCCGCCCCCTGCCCTGCTCCTCCTTGTGGCCCCGCCCCTGCCCAGGCCCTTCTCCGAGGCCCCACCTCCTGCCCACTCCATCCCTCCCTCCCTCTGTCGCTCGCTCTCCCAACCCTCGCTCACTCGCTCATTTTCACCAGGCTGGCTCAGGGGGTTGGGGTGTGGGAGGGGGTGCGGGCTCTGGCTGGGGGTGCGGGCTCTGGGGTGGGGCCAGAAATGAGGAGGTCAGGGTGTGGGAGGGGGCTCCGGGCTGAGGCAGTGGGTTGGGATGCAGGAGGGGGTGAGGGCTCTGGGGTGGGGCTGGGGGTGAGGGGTTTGGGGTGCAGGAGGGTGCTCCAGGCTGGGACCCCCAGTGCACTGCAGAGCTGCCACCTCCAATGCCCAGTGCACTGCAGAGCTGCCCTGGGAGTTGTGGGCGGCAGGTCTGCATTATACTAAGGGCCGTGGATGGCAGGTCTGCGCTGCCCTGGGGGCCGGGGGTGGCAGGTCTGCATTGCACTGGGGGCTGGGAGTGGCAGGTCTGCGCTGCCCTGGGGATCTGGGGGGTGGCAGGTCTGCGCTGCCCTGGGGGTCTGGGAGGTGAGTGGGGGGTGGTTGCTGCATTGGGCGAAGGCCGGAGTCTTGCTGTGCTGGGGCTGGCGCTCCGTCACTGCTGCTCCGAGCCATTCTCTGATGGGGAGCTCCCCACACACACACCAGGGCCACCCAGAGGATTCAGGGGGCCTGGGGCAAAGCGGGGGAGCAGATATTAAAAAAGGTGCCACCCGCTGCGGCGCTTGTACTCCCCGGGCGGAGCTCCGAGTCTGCGGCGGCGGCAGCGGCGGGTCCTTCACTTGCTCCGAGTCTGCGGCGGCAGCAGCGGCGGGTCCTTCACTTGCTCCGAGTCTGCGGCGGCGGCAGCGCCAGGGCCTTCACTCGCTCCGAGTCTGCGGCAGCGCCAGGGCCGCCCAGAGGGGGGGGCAAAGGGGGCAATTTGCCCCGGGCCCCGGGCTCCGCAGGGGCCCCCAAGAGAAGAGCGGAGGCTCCCGCCTCCGCCCCTCTCCTGGAGCCTCGGCGCATCAAGCGCCGAGACTCCGGCTGAGCCCCAATCCGAGCCGCGTGGTGAGGGGGCGAGGCTGGGAGCTCCAACGGGGCCTGAGCCCCACCCCGCTCAGAGCGCCGTGGGGAGGGGGCGGGGCAGCTGCCTCCGCTCGGCGTGGAGCTCACAGCCCCGCCCCCTCACCACGGGGCTCTGAGCGGGACGGAGCTCAGGCCCCGCCGGCGACGCGCTCGGTAAGAGGCCGGGGCCGGGTAGAAGCGGGGGCCGGGGCCGGGGCCAGGCGGGAGAAGCGGCGGCCGGGGCCGGGCGGGAACCGGGCGGGGGGGAGAAGCGGGACCCGCCGCCGTCGAAGCGCAGCCCGGTCTTCGGCGGCGGGGGGCCCCTTCTGTTCCGGGACCCGCCGCCGAAGTGCCCCGAAGGCCCGCGGCGGGGACCCCCCCCCCCCGCCACCGAATTACCGCCGAAGACCGGGCGGTGGGTCCCGCTTCGGCGGTAATTCGGCGGCGGGGGGCTCCCGCCGCGGGTCTTCGGGGCACTTTGGTGGCGGGTCTGGGAACGGAAGGGCCCTCCGCCGCCGAAGACCCCGGGCCCCCGGAATCCTCTGGGCGGCCCTGAGCAGCGCCGGGGCCTTCACTCGCTCCGAGTCTGCGGCAGCACTGAAGGACCCGCCGCCAAAGTGCCACCGAAGACCCGGAGCGCCGCCAGGTGAATAAAAATTAAAAAGGCAGCTCTAGCCAGGGAAGAGATTCTCAGCCAGGGCTCGTGGGGCCCTTGTGGGGCCCAGGGCCTGGGGCAAATTGCCCCATTTGCCCCCCGCCCCATTTGCCCCCCCGCCACACACACTGTTTCCCAGCCCACCCAGTGACCATGTCGCAGGCCAAGAGCACTGGGCAGGGGCTCCGTGCAAAGCCGCCCCTGCCCCATATGGAGAGTGGCTGAGCATTGCCTTGTGAGCCCCTCCAACCCTGCCACCATCCGCCTGCTGGCTTCCAGCCCAGCCTCGGCTGGCATGGGGCCAGGTGAGGGCCCACGGGCAGGGCAGGGAGCCGGCTGCGCTAGCTGGCCCAGCCTGGCCTGGTGGAAGTGAGCCTAGCGGGGAGCTGGGCATGGGAGTGAGCATGTGGGGCTGAGCTGAGCCCGGCCAGCCCTGCTCTGTAGGGCCCGCTCCCAGGCCTGTGCCTGCCGAGGGCACTGCGGGCTGCCTGCCCCTCTCCTTCACGACACTCCTCTCCCTCTGTCCTGCAGAGCAAGGCTGTTCCTGCCAGGCCCGCCAGATGGCCGCTGCTGCCCGCCTGCTGAACGTCATAGAAGACCTGGAGCGTGCCCACAGCGCCTTCGAGCGCCGGGAGAAGGAGGAGGCAGACAATGACTCTCACCACCCCTGAGAAGCCTCCTCCCCCTTCCCCACCCCATCCCTCCCTGGCGCCTCGGTTGGACCGTGCCCGCCCGACGATGGTGCGCGGGAGTGGGCCCTGGTGCTGGGAGACACCGGCTCTGGGCTGGGAGTGGCGATGGCAGTGGCCACGTGGCCACCCCACAGCTCAGGCCAGAGGTGGCCTAGCACGTCCTGCTCTCCTGCCTCCCGGCGGCCTGCTGTAGCGCCCAAATCAACCATCAGATGGCGCTTGAAACCCTCCATGAACCACACCGTGACCAGCACCAGCCAACCTCCTTGCTGTCCTTTTCCCTGTGGGACAGAGCCGGGATCCGCAGCCTGGGCAGGTTAGCGATGCCCGTGCCCCAGTGCCATGCTCCTGCAGGCTGTACCTGTCCTTGCCACGCAGGGCCTTCCCGCTGAACCTCAGTCCCTGTGCGCCGCCAGCCCGGGCCTGCTGTCCCGGTGTCCCAGAGGCGCGGGCGGGGTGGCAAACAGCCTGCCCCTGGCTCCCACAGACAGCTCACCCCGCCCCCCGTCTGTGCCTTTCCCACCGCACATTCCAGCCTTCGTGGCCACTGGGCAAGGGGAGGCGCGTCTGTGTCTGTAACTGATGAAGGACTCAAGTGAGCCCCTAGCCATGATCCTTTGAACAAGAGCCGGGCTCTTGGGTGGAATCGCGCGTGGGCCGGCCCGCGGCCCTGCAGCACTCCTGGCTGTGCTGCAGAAAGCTGTCCGGCCTGCATGCCAACCTCCGCCAGCCCGTCTCTCTCCCCCAGTTCCACCTGCGCTGGCCCATGGGCCAGCCACCGTGAACTCGGCTCTCCCCAGCACCTCCTGGTGGTGGCAAATCTAAGCTCTGCCACTGGAGGGTTAAACTCCTCCAGCTCCCCAGGGGACGATGGCTTGTGCCTAGAGCGCAGTGGGTGGGGAGCCCACCTGTGCTGTGCTCGGAGGAGGAACCCAGGGCCCTGCATCTACTGGGTGCTCCTTTAAATCACTCCATCCATGTGTGCACTGCGTGGCTCTCCGCACCGCCCCACTGGGCACCCCACGGCCTGCCCTGCGTGCACAGGGCTGAGCGTAAAACCCAGCTGGGCGCCTCTTTGCTTGTGCCAAAGTCCTGCTCAGGAAGCGAAGGGGGCTACGCCAGGGGCGTCTCGCCCGGATCACCTGCGCACGGTGGAGAAGCCTACATCACTCGGAGTAACTCTGGTAAGAGGCCAGAACAGGGCAAAGAAACCAAGTTGAAGTAGGCTGGATAAACGGACAGATCCTGGAGCAAGGTGAGGTGTGATGGGGCCAGAGGGGGGCGAGTGCGGCTGAAATGTGAGCTCCCGAACCAGCCCCAAGCCCCGATGAATGTGAGACTGGCAGTGTGCCAGCAGAGAGCCCCCCCTCCCTTCTCCAGGGCAAAGCTCTGACCAAGGGGGCAGTGGTCCGCTCAGCTCGCTGCACCCCTGTGGCTGCGTGCACCCCCGCCTGCATGTGCCATTGGGAACAGAGCCAGGGGGCCCCGGCTGGTGCCAAATGGCCAGGCCGTGGTTGTCAAGGCCGGAGGCAGACATCTTGCAGACTGGCTCACTGACTATCCCTGGGCAGGGCGGCTTTGGAGTTAACCTAGGCCAGTGGTTCTCCTTTGCGGACCCCTTTGGAAAGCAGTTGTCTGTTTAGAGCTGAATGCGTTCAGTCAGCTTTCAGTCACAGTCTGTCGCGGCCCCTTTGCCATCGCCCACGGACGCCCAGGGTCCACGGCCCACGGCCCTGGATATATTTGCACACTCCGCTCTGTCTCTTGTGCATCTCTCTGTATGTCACACACACAAACTGTGTTAAAAGACCTGTAATAAAGCTGCCAAGTGAAGCCCTCAAACATTAAGAAGCGCCGGCCGTAGGGAGGCCCAGGCACCCTGAATTCAGCCCCCTGGGCCAGTCGTCCGTTCCAGGCGCACATACGGCTGTTTTCCCCAGGGCCCTGTGCAGAGGAGGGGCCATGCGCACTGAAGCAGCAGCTGGCCAGTCTGGTGTGTGCGCCTCAGCGCTGTGTGTGGTCCCAGCCGTTAGTTCCTGCTCTCCATTCAGCCCCTCTCTGGAGCCGGAATAGTTCCGTCCTGGGCGTTTTCCCGGCACTCATGGCTGTAGAATCAGGGCTTCACAAGCTTTCAGTCATTTCTCTTCAGCTCAGTGGGTCCTGTGCTCCCTGCTTTACAGAAGGCAAACTCACGCCCAAAGGCTAAAGTCAAAGGTGTCCACTAATTTTAGGTGCCCAATATAGGTGCCAACCTCCCCTCTGCCTGGTGGGTGCTGGACCCCCTGGCGCACCTCTTCCCGCCCCCATTCCACCCCCTTCCCCCAAGTCCCTGCCCCTGCCCTGCCTCGTCTCCACCTCCTCCCCTGAGTGCGCCGCCTCCCTGCTCCTTCCCTTCCTCCCAGAAAGTCCTACGCGCCGCCAGACAGCTGCTAGGCAGCGGGGTGGGAAGCGCTGGGAGGAGAGGGGCTGCGGTGCGCTCGGGGGGAAAGGAGGTGAAGAGGGGAGAGCTTTGCTGCCGGTGGGTGTGCAGCACCCACTAATCTTTCCCTGTGGGTGCTGCAGCCCTGGAGCACCCCCGGAGTCGGCGCCTATGGTGCCCAATATGCGAGGCCTAGGACCTCATTTTTCAGAGCACTCGCTACTAGCACACCCGATATGTCCAAAGCCCAGCGCCCACTGACTGCAGTTGCAGCTGTGAGTGCTCAGTACTGCTGCAGCTCCAACCCAGGGGCCAGCCTATGCTCTGAATAAGGCAGGCGGCCTGTGGGAAGAATAGTATGTGATCATGGTAAAGACTGTACCTGATGCCTACACACGGGGCCACAGGCATCCTTAATTCTGGCATTTCCTAACTTTTGAGCACTCAACGTTGGAACCTTAATGTTGTAACGTAGTTTTTTGTGTGTAATTTCCTAACTTTTTAATAAAGCAAACTTCAAAACCAGACATTCCATCATGTGCCATCACACTGACATCCCCATGGCCCCGCAAGGTTGGAGCCTTTAGATCCAACCCAGACGCCTCTGCCACTGGAGTGTTAGCAGTAGTAGGTTGTTAGCCTCTGTAGACCAGCACTACAGGGGGGTGGGATACTGTGCTAGTGGCTTTCACAGCTATTTGCTGAGAGAGGAAGGATGCGATGCAGGAACGAGGTCCCATTCCAGGCACTGAGCAGGGTGCTGTGGTGGGCACAGACTTTTCTGCCCCCTTTTCCCAAGTGTGACCATTTCTGTCCTGTCCCCTCCAACCTGTCCCTGTCTTGGCCTGTCTCTTCTCTACCCCTGACTTCTTGTCCCATTCGCCATGCCTAGCCCGTCCTAGCCTCCATTCCTCGGGCTTCTCGTACCAGTCCAGTTTCCTTGCCCAGCAAGTACCAGTCTCACCCCTCTGGACTCGCTGGCCCAGTCACCTCCCACTCCCATTTCCAGGCTCCATGTCCAGCCAGTCCCAGTTCCCCACATCCCAGCTTCTCGTCCAATCTGTGCCCCCCCCCCCCGCCCACATTTCCCATCGCCGCTGTCAGTCCCAATCTCCCTCCCTGGGATACTTGTGTGTCCTCAGAGTCCCCTTGTCCCTGCCCAGCCACTCCCAGTCTCCCGCCCCTGGCTCCTCATCCAATCGCAGTCTCCATCTACTGCCTCCCAGTCCCAGTCTCCTTCCCCAGGCAGTCCCAGTCTTCCCCCGGCCCCAGCTCTCCCTCTCTGCCAGCCTCCAGGCCCAGGTTTTGCCCCATCCCCCAAGCTCCTGTCCCAAATCTACTCCCTGCTACCCGCTCCCCGGTCCGGCCCTTGTCCCCTTCCTCCTCCGTGTTGCCTGGGCACTGAGAGCCCAGAACAGAGGGGCTCCCGACTCCCAGTTCAGATGCTGAGCGCTGGACCTGGCACGGCCTCCAGCAGCTGAGCTGCAATTGCCAGGAAAGTCCTGCTCAGCCTGGCTGCACTGTGCCCGGTAACCATGGAGCCTTGTGGGCATTTAGCTGCTAAGAATCCTCTACTGAACAGGTGCAAAGTGCAGTTTCTCGAAGGCTCATAAATTGGCCTATTTGGGGTGGGTATTCCTGGGGCTGGCGAAAGGCACATCCCCAGGGCCGGTGCAACCATTTAGGCGGCCTAGGCGGTCACCTAGGGCACTAGGATTTGGGGAGCGGCATTTTCTGCAGCGGCGACCGTGGCAGCCGGATCTTCGGCCACCCCAGTCACCGCCGGCATTTAGGCGGAGGGAGCTGGGGCAGGGGAGCGCGGGGAGGGCCGCCTGCAGCAAGTAAGGGGGGGAGGGCGGCATGCAGGGGAACTCCCCGCCCCAGCTCGCCCCTGCCCCGCCTCCTCCCCAAGCCTAAGCTGATTGGCGCCGCAAACCTGGGAGGCGGGAGAAGTGAAGCATCCACAGCGTGCTCGGGGAGGAGGCGGGGCAGGGGTGAGCTGGGGCGGGGGCGTGCCTCAGGGCGGAGGGTGGGGGGTGGGGAGCTGCCACATGGGGGGCGCCTCAGGGCGGAGGGGGGGAGCTGCTGCAGGAGGGGCACCTCAGGGCGGGGGCTCAGGGATGGGAGAGGGCGCAAGGTGGAAGTTTCCCCTAGGGCGCGAAGCATCCTTGCACCCTGGCCCTGCACATCCCTGACAGCCAGGGCAGCTCCCTGCCAAACGCCTAGTCTCTGCCCCAAAGCACAGGGTGCGAGGGCTTCCCAAAGAAGCGGCTGACAGGATTTTTTAACAAAGGCAGAACAATGGATTCGTCCCTCACTTGCTTCTCAGCATGGCGCAGCTGGTTTGGCTGAGCGTTCCCAGAAACAGTCAGCCTGAGCCACTATGGCCAATGTTAGCCCACACAGGGAACAGCTGGCAAAGCTGTAAGTAACCGAAGACTGGGGCTTGTGTGGGGCAGCCTTGGGCCTAGCCAGCACCGCCAAGACTGGCGTATTGGGTGTGGGCTAGGCTAGCCGGGGGATGGAGACACCCAGGTTTTTGCCTGGTGGGGTTTGAGCACGTTTTGGCCAGGGTCACCACGCTTGGTGCTGAGCCGCATTCTCCTTGGCTGCTGTCAGTGTGAGCTATGGCCAGAGGGAGGGCATGCGCTACCCCCAGCTGGTGCAAAGGGAGCTTCATTTGCATGGGCTGCCTCCCCACAATTCCTCTAGTGACATGTGGGACGTCACCATAACTACACAATAACTGGAATTGAGGGGGGAGTGGGCTCCCAGAGAGGCTTGGGAAAGGAAAAAGCTGGTTAGATAGGGCTGTGTGCAAGGGGGTAAGTGCATTTGTCTCCCTTTTGTGGCAGTGTCTCTGCAGGGGACGCCATGTTGATGCAATGAGGATTTTGTTTGGGGCAGAGTCCAGAAAACAGCAGTGGAGCAGGGTAGGCTCTGGTCTCTGTAGGACCTCTATAGGCCTGACTCACTAACCACGTTGGGTGGTTGGTGGCACCTCCAGGAAAGCAGCTGCTATGGGACCAGAGCCAGCCCTACAGCGAGGCATCTGGACTAATGACGTGAGAGGGGCTTGGTGAGATGGTCCAGGCAAGGGACCTGTGGGACATTCTCAGCAGCAGGTGGGAATACGGTTTGATGCACGACTGCCAAAGTATAGATGTGGCGGCCTTATTCATAGGCCCAGGATTTAAGGATGTGGGCGATGCTGCAGCAATCTGGGCTTCCAGTCTCGTGCCCGGGGTCTCGGTTGCCAGTCCAGTGCCCGGGAGCCTGGCTGCCGCCCCGTGCACCAAGGGGCTCTGGCTGCCGCCGTGCACGCCTGGGGTCTTGGCTGCTGGGTGTGTGTGACAGGGTGGTTTTTTTTAATTTGGGGAGGGTGGGGGAGGATGGCAAGTAGCCCGAACTAGGACAGGGACAGGTTGGAGAGAACTGGGCAGAAGAGTCTGTGCCCACTGGAGCCTGGAACCAAGAGTCTCACCAGTCCTCTGTGGTCTGCAGATATCTGTGAAAGCCACTGGAAAAGTGTCTCATCCCCATCGTGTGCTGGGCCACCTAGAGGCTAACAACCTTCTACTGCTGTCAATTACCCCTTTAGCTCAAGTGCAGAGATCTGTGTGGTGGATCTAAAGGTTCCAACCCTGCTGATGACCCATCTGGGTGGCAATATGATGGAATTTTGGTTTTTAGTTTGCATTTGTTTAAAACCTAGGAAATCACACACAAAAATCTGTTCAAAGAGGGTAATGAAAGTTGCAAAGTCTAAGGCCTTGGCTACACGTGCGAGTTAGAGCCCATTAAAGCAGCCCCAGATGCCCTAGCTCACCCCCGGCCACACTGGCAAGGCACATAGAGCGCTCTGACTCTGCAGCTACAGCACTGCTGGTTCTCCACCTCAGCAAGTGGAATAACGTTTGCTGCGTCCCCGCTGGAACGCCGCAGCACCAGTGTGAACGAGGTGTTGCGTTACTGCGCTGTGCTCAGCCTCCGGAAATGTTCCATAATCCCCGTAAGTCAAGTGGCCACTCGTCGTTGTGCAAACAGCTGCAGGAATGCGGAAATGCCCTTTCAAAGCTCCTTTTCGGAGAAGCCAGCTGCTTATCAGCTCCAAGAGAAAGCAAACATTTACTGTTTGTTTCCAGCGAGTGTGTGTGAGAGAGAGTGCCGTGACACCCACAGCCAGGCCCTGACACACAAACACTAGGAAATACCAGTATTAAACCCCCTTATGCCTGGGCCTTGCGATACAGTCGTGAATGACATGAGCACATACTAGTTTTGCCCATAGGCCCCTGCCCGCCTGAGTGCCCAGGGTGGCCCTGCACGGGGAGGAATCACAGTTGCTAGGGAAGGCGAGTGGTGTCTGTAGGGCCCCTGCCGCACTGGTGTGCAGTGAGGGAGGCAGGGGCTTGCAGGACAAGGAAAGCTGGGTTCCTGGCTAAGGCCAGTGACTGCTGCCCTGCAGAGCTGGACTCCAGTCCTGTCCCTGCCACGGCGTGCGTGCCTGTGTGACTCTGGGCCAGTCACAGCCCGGACGTCCCACGTGAGCACTACGTGTGGCTTCTCATCTGTTTGGATGTCTGACGTGGCTCCCGTGCTCTGCTTCGCAGACGTGCTCAGCACACACAGCTGCAGGCAATGGGCGCTGGGCTTTGCCCCCAGAGCCTGGAATGCTACGAACGCCGAACAGTCAGGGCCTCAGTGTTGCCAGTGGGCATCCAAAAGTAGTGGCTACATTTGACTGGAATCGCTCGGTTTGCCCAGCTGTAAAATGGGGCTAATGGCAGCCCTCAGCTGCTGGGGGACGTGACAATACAGGCACTGCTACCGGGAAACTGTCGCACTAATGCTGCTCGCGGGGGAAAGCCCATGAGGAACCCCACACCTCTGTCTGCGACCAGGGGCTCACCACACGGCACTAAATGAGGCCTGGGCTAGTGAGCCACGTCTGTCCTGGGGCTGGGCAATCTTCCCCTGAGGTTCGAGCGAGCCCAGAGCCCACGGCAGCCCTGGCTGTGCAGACAAGATGGCGTGTTCGCTGTGTTTAGCACATTCCCCTCACCAGCTGCAAGTCTCTGCTCCCAGGGGAGGTGCCGAGCCCTGGGATGCACCAGCAGTAAATAGCTCATAAATCAGCTGGGTTCCCTGTGTGGCCTCTTGGATGTGCACTGCTGGGTGTGCCCTCTGCCTTCCGCTCCCCATCACAAACGGGGCCGCTCGCCCTGGGGCGCGTGTTCCTGTCCCCAGCCTGGCCTTGTCTGTATCCCACAGAGCTCGCAGCCTCTAGCCGGGAGCACAGGGGAAATGCCTGGGGACAAGGCACATTAGAGAGAGAGAGTGTGTGTGTGTGCATGCGCGGGCGCCCCTTTTCTGGCCCCAAACCTCACACTTGCTGCAGCCAATCCTAGCAGGGGTTCCTGACCAAGCAGCCAGCACCTGCCTGCGTGTGCTGCCAGAGACCCCTCGCTGTACCGCAGAGCCCGAGCAGCACAGCACGGATGGGAGACAGCCTGCCATGCCTGCAGGCAGGTGTTCACTGTGCTGCCGCACAGGGGGGGCATTGCCAGGGCAACCAGGGGAAGGCCATCGGCACAGCCTGGCTCCTACATGCAACACCCCTGCAGGGGACTCTGTGCGCATGGCCACGCGGGCCAGGGGTTGCTCTGTGTGTGTTGGGAGGGTGAGGTGTTCCTGGTGGTGAGTGTACAATTCCCTGTGTGCACGTGCATGTGCATATCCCTCAGTGGGCACCCTGGGGCACAGTGCTGCATGCATGTTCCCAGTAGCAGAGTGTGTGGTTTGAGTCTGGGAAACCAATCCAGGTCAGCTGTCCCTCGGAGACTCTCTGCAGCCCTGGGAAGCCCCAGCTCCTCGGCCTGCAGGGGTTGTGAGCCTGCCCAACCTTGCTGGGTGATTAGGCCTTTGCTGCAGCCCCACTCTAGGCCTGTGCAAAGCAAAGCATGAAAGATTGATTCCTTGGCGCGTCACCCTGCAGTGCACAGCGCAGCACTAGAGCAGGGGTGTCTGGCCGCCAGAGGGGCTGGCATCCAGAAACTACTGACCACGCAACACCGGTTTTCTGGCCCCGCTAGCAATGGTGCCTGCAGCATGGTTTGCATGTGCGGCGCTCCCAGCTGCTGCAGGCCCAGGCTCTGCTAGCAGGAAGCCTGCGGGGAAAGGTGTGAAATCCCTGGCTGTAGGGAAAGCCCCAGCGCTCTCAGCCCAGCTGCAGGGTGAGCTGCGGGGGATGGCGTCAGCCTGGGCTCTCCTCTGGGCTGCCCTGGAAGTCTTACTGTTCATGCTGGGAACATTGCGCCAGGCCCTGGCAACACCTGTTCCAGCTGCGGGTACCCTGCTTCCCTGGGAGCTGCAGCTCAGATGCTAATTACAGCTTTAATGACCACCAGCTGGCTTAGTGCGGGCCAGAGCCAGTGCTCAGGGCTGCCTGGAGACAGCCGACTGCACCAACCCCTTTCCTGTTAGTCGGGGCTAAGCCAGAAATCTCTGCCCAGGGGCTTTAACACACAAGCCGGCTGGGCAGCCGGCGGGCGCGATGCCCCAGTGCAAGCCCCAATGGTGGGCAGGGCGAGCGCTGAGTAGCAGCGGTGCTGCAGTGCGCGGGTGCGACGCCTCGTGCTGCGTGATCCGGGGGGTCCCTCCAGGAGCCTGTAACTGACCGGGAGACCTCACACCTCCTATTGCAGGGCCCGTGCTCGGGGCCGCCCGCCCACTGCTTCAGCGAAACTGGTTTCACCCGCGGTGGGGGCACTGTGATCCTGACACGAAGGAGCTCACACTTCGCCCCTTGCTTAAAGGCCTGTCTGCTGGCAAGCTGCTCATTTCGCCTAAAATAACAGCATCCACCTGCAGCCAGTTTGGTCTAAAAATCACACCTATGCCCTAACGAGGCTATACTGGTCAGAAAGCTGTGTGTACCCCAGGCCTAAGTGCTTGTCCCTACTCTAAGGGGGAGAGGGGAAACTGAGGCACAGAGCCAGGCAGTGATATGCCCACAGTCTTCAAGCAGGTTACCTGTAGAGCTGGGCTTAGCATGTATATTTTCAGGCCAGCTCTAGCCACTAGACCTGCATTTGCCGCTCACTGACATCCGCTTGAGCCCCTTGGCTCTAATGGCGTCATTCCGATTTACACTGGTGTAAATCAGAGACGAATGTGACCCAGACTAGGGAGTGACGCACTCCTCTCGGCCCCCCTCCCGCCCACACACGCCAGCGCTGGCAGCAATGAGGAGGCTGCACGCGGCCGCGGCTGGATTCCACATTTATTTAATAAGTTGTAAAGACATCAACACATGCTGAGCATGACAGAGGCGATTCAGACAAAGGAAATTACAAAAGCCCTTAAAGATTCCCAGCGAGGCCCATACAGAGAGCCAGGCCATGGAGCCCAAAGCCTCCAGAGGCCACTATGCCTAGTATGCTCCACCTTGAGCACCTGGGGGCTTTAAGCAGCTCGGCTCAAGGGGGAGCAAGGCATGCTGGGCGTTGTAGTCTCTGCCGGCCATGTCTCTGTATTCAAGGCAGCCAGCTAAAATGGGCTCTATTTTAAGCAAACCAGCTACAGCCCTGACCTCTCAGCAGGTTCCTGCAGCTGGTAGGATTTGGGCTCCCCTGGCTTCAGAGGCACAGCCGCCCAGTCTGGCCACATCTCAGGGGTGCTGCTATCGCCCCATGGCAAAGCAGATGCATTGAGCGAGGCCTTCACTAAAGCGGGCGGCCTGCTCTTGCTGGAGAGCTGGGGAAAGCATCACCAGTCCTAGGGGACAGGAGAGACAGTCTGGGATCGTGGCTGGAGGGTAGGGGATCCCGATGGCCTGCGGAGACCGGGACGCTGCCCTGAGGGGGGAGAGAATCCGTATTGCACAGCTGAGGGGCAGCAACACAGGAGGATGCTAGAGCTGAGCTCTGGGCCAGCTCCCTCTCCTCCCACTCCCACCCCACCCAGGCACGCCAGCCCCATTCATAAATGGGTCATTCATGGGCCTGGGGCAATGCAGTGGAACAGCGTGTTCGTGACGCCTGGGCTGGCTGTACGTGTTGGGTGGGGGGGGGTCTGACAGCCCCCATGTCAGTCTGCTCAACCGCACAGGACAAGGGACTTCTTAGCACTGCCGGAGGGGTAACAGCCAAGGGGCACCACAGCCCAGGGCACAGGTAGGGTTGCCAACTTTGCAGATAACTGAACACCCTTAACCCCGTGCCTGTCCTGCTCCTTCCCTGAGGCCCCCCCCCTTCCCTGAGGCCACGCCCCCACTCATTCCATCCTCCCCCCCGTTGTTTGTCCCCCCCATCGTCGCTCACTCGCTCATTTTCACTGGGCTGGGGTAGGGGGTTGAGGTGCCCCCCGTGGAATGCCAGTGTTCTCCCCCCAGACACAAGAGCTGTAGAAGGCAGGGGAGTGACATCATCGAGGTTCTCCTCTGCCTCCCTCCGCAAAGAGACGCCGGGAAACACCTGAAAAGAAAAACTGAACAGAGGGGAGAAAAACTGAGCCCAGGCTGGAAGGTTGTCTAGCCTGTGAGTAATAACACCTGAGGTTTCAAGCAGCCGGCCACTGCAGCCGGCTTGCAAAAATCCCTGTAATCTGTCTGTGACCATAGTTCGGGTGAGAAATGATTATTTGTAGCCAATTTCTTTAGTAAATCAAGCTTAGGTTGAGTGTTTTGTTTTATTTGCTTTGTTCTGTTTGCTCCCCCTTTAACCACTTAAAATCTGCCATTGATAATCAATACATTTGTTTATTATTAAACCCAGTTTGTGCAATTTCTAACGGGGGGGGGGAGGAGTCGTGCCCATCTCTCTTCATGTTGAGGAAGAGATGGATTTTTATGAGCTTGCGCTGTGCAGCTCTTTCTGTACAGCGCAAGACAGTGTTATCTGGGTTTGTCTCCCCAAAGGAGCCGTGCACGTGAGTGCTGGGGGAGGCCTCGCACAGCGCTGACTTCAGGCTGTGGCTGCAGCTGGGTCGGGCCCTACCCGTGCGCTGCAAGAGGTGGAGAGACGAATTCAGCAAAACCTGGAGAGGGAATCCAGGCTGGTGGAACAGAAGGGGCTCAGTGAAACCCCAGTATTGTGTGCGTGTGTGTGACCTGTTACACCATGTGTGTGTGTGTGTGTGTGTCTAACCGGTTACACCGTGTGTGTGTGTGTGAGTCTAACCTGTTACACCCTCTCCCCCTCAGCTTAATCACAGGAAGGGGACTCACCCCCTGGCCCCCTCGGCCCCGCCCCAGCTGCTGGCCTGCTCCGAGTGACCCAGTCCTCGCCTTACGCCAGGGCTGGTGAGAGGCCTGTGGGCGCCAGAGAAGTGTCCCATGAACCACCCCCGCTTCAGAGGAGCTGCAGCTGCGGCAGGGCTGAGGCCGTTACAGGTTGGCCATGTCCCAGACACCAGGCCTGACAATGGGGCAGGCTCTGTGGGGCGGGCAGGGAATTTCCTAATGGCCTGGGCATTAGGTGTATGTGTGCATGCACATGTGTGTGTGCAAGGTGTGTGCACTGAGCGTGTGTGGGTGTCAGAGATGTTTGCATGTGTGTGTGAGGGAGCGGGTGTGCATGTGGCTACAGTGAGTGCCCGATGTACAGTTTGTGCCTGGGGTGGAGGAGCAGGCCGTGTGCCGGGGGTGTGCGAGTGGCAGGCTGGGGGTGTGCATGCAGCATGTGCCTGTTTGGCTGCTCTCAGGTCCTGCTCTCTGCCTGAGATTCTCATAGTGGGGTGAGAGCTGCTCTCTGGCCTGGCTGAGTCCTGGGTGGGGGCTGGCTGTGGGATTTAGTGCTGCAGGCACGTCAGGGGCTCTGGGGAAAGGGGACACTATGGGGCAGGAGCTATCCAGTGCCCCTGGGGCCCTGCCGGAGCAGAGAAGGGCGCTGGCTCAAACACCCCACCAATGTCCCGCTGGCTGCGACCGATGCTTCACAGTTGAGCCCTGGGTACGTGAAAGGTGAACATGCCACTGCCAGGCACAGGTAAGCAGAGGGCCTGAGCTGATTGCTGCAGGGGCCGGCGGGGCCCATCCCTGCAGCCGGCGCTGCCAGGTGCCCGCTGGCTGCCTCAGGCTGTCGGCTGAGGGGGCAGGACAAGCCAGTTCGTACCATACGGGGCTGACAAGCAGCACCAGGGCGGCCTGTGGCTGTGGCAGGGGATGGCCGAGCTGGGTGTCGTACCCCAGGGGGACTGGCACAACGGCCACTGAGAGCAGGGACTCCTGCTGCATGAGCCCCACCGATGGGGAGGCTGGGGGCCGAGAGACGGGAGCTGGGCATGGCCCACAGCTGTTAGTTATTTGTACAGGAGCCCAAGTCATGTGGGTCTGGGGGAGAGGAGGGGGTTGGGGGGGGTTGGGGTTCCTGCCCATGTGTGGGCACGGGGGGGGGGTCTGCATGGCCTTAGGTACCCTAGCTGCTCACCCCGGTGTGCCGAGCTGGGCCCGCGGGAGAGGCTGGTACGTTGTCCCCTGCCTGGGGGGGCGCCAGCCCTCTGGGCCCTGTCAAGATACTGGTGTCTGAGCCCCTCTCCTCTGCAGACCCTGGGCCTGGCAGCGGGAGGACAGACAGCCACACTGGCCCACGGCTCCTCGACAGCAAGGAAGCACAGGGGCTCTGCCTGCACCCAGTCCTTGGCCATGGACTCACCACCTTCTCCTTCTCCTCGCCTCTCCCTTACACCCCCAGCCGCCCTCCCCTCCCCCAGCCTTCTTCCTCCTCCCCAGGTTTCTGCCTCCTCTCTCCCACCTCTCCCACCCAGCCAGGCAGTCCCCACCCGCCGAAGGAATGGGACACTCCCCCAGCCCCCCACTGCAATGCCGTCACCCCTTTCCCTGGCTGCCGCAGCTACACGCCTCCAGCCAGGGCTGAGCTCCTTGGGCTGCCTTGGGTGCTGTGGGGTGGAAGGGAGTGGGGGGCATTCCAGCCCCTTGGGCAGCCTCGCTGTGTGCACCATGCAGCTTCCATGGCCCGTGTGGGGAGCAGGGGGGACCCCAGCCTCTTCCACCCGCATCCGTTTGCCACTGTGCAGGGAACAGGGAGGTGAAGGGGCCTGTCACATGCCCAGTCCAGAGGGGCGCAGCCCAGCAAGGTGTGAGCTGCTGCTGCTGCTAAGTATCATCTTACCCAGAGCTCAACCGGCCCGGAGCAAAGCGGGGCCGCAGCACTAGCCCCGCCAGGCAGCTGGCGCGCCCCAGCCAAGGTGGCCCCACAGGGCTGGCTGAGATAGGAAGAGACGCCCCAGCTCCTGAACAGCCGCTCGTGTGTCCATACGCCCCAAAGCACCTCCCGCCAGCAAGTGGCCATTGCCCTCGGTGCAGGCCCACCCGACCGCAAGTCACTGCTGGGAGGAGCGCGCTGTGCGGCTGACTGGCCGTGATGCAGTGCACAGAGAACGGGGCCATGGCCGGCTGCTGCTGCACAACCTCTCCGGCTACAGCAGACACTTGCCAGGCGGGAGAGCCCCACCCGGAAGAGCAGGTTTATTTTCCAGCTCAGGGTGTGCTACATACATGGGGAACAAACCCCCGAGAGAGAACCAGGCCCAGGTTTTTAAAGCCATGCATGCAAAGGGCCCGTGCATGCAGGTAGGCAGGCGTGCCAATCTCCACTGGCACCCGGGTACCAGCCGTCCACTGTTTGCACTTGTGGCTTTTAAAATCACGAGTGGCCCTTTGAATCCTGGCTGGTGCCGCCTGAAGGGACCAATCAGGGCATCGGTGGCTCACTGGCAAGAGGTCTGTTGACTGCTGCCGATTGGGTGTTGACTGCTCCACCTCTCTTCTTTAAGGGACAATAAACCACCTGTGCGAGGCTGCGTCAGGCTCTGGCCGTAGCTAGCTGGTGTCTGCAGTGCAGAGTGCCCGGCGGGTCGCTGCACCACTGCCAGTCTTGGAGCCTTCGCTATGGCGGGGAGGGATGGTGCATGCAGGCCTGGCAGCTCAGTAGGGCTGGCTCTGAGCGCTTCCCCTCCCTAAGTCAGCGGAGTAAGAGCCACCTCATTTCCATCCCTGCCCAGCTGTGGGAGCAGCTCTCACTTGTGCATGTCCTGCTCCCTTCCCCCCCACCCCGGCCTTCTCCCTCCCTTTCAGAGTTGCAGCAGTGAGGAGCAATGGCAAATGTGCCACGTGGCTGTGGGGGGAGGTGGCTCACGCAGACGATGCTGGCACAGACTGGACAGGACAGATGGTGGTGCTGTGGCTGGCCAGAAGTTGCCCCCTTGGCTATGTGTGTGTGTTCTAGTAGATACTGTACAAGATTTCCATACAGAGAGCGACACGGGGGGCGTGTGTGTACAGTCAGGTGTGGGCTGGGGTCTCGAACAGGGAAAATATCACAGGTCACAAGAGTATAAAAAAATAATCAGCCCAGCTTTGCGTTGCTTGGTCACTCACGCGGCTCCTGCTGGCCTGCTGCTCGTCGGCCGGCGTGTGCGAGGGGCGCACACATGGCCTCGGTTAAAGGGGGGGCCACCCACCTGGGGGGACGTACGCTTCCGCGGCACCCAGCCAGGTCCGGCATTGCAGTCTGAAGGTTACTGCAGGTCAAGGCAGCAGAAGCAGAGTGAGAGCTGGGAAGGCGGGTGGTTCCTGGGCATGGCGTGGTGGAGGACAGACTCACGGAGACACGCACGAGCGCACGGACGCAGGCAGGGTTTGGCTGCCAAGCAGCACGCTAGCAGAGAGCGGGGGCTTCCTCAGTCCTTCAGGTTGGCTTCCGAGACCCCCTGGGCCATCAGCTCAGCCAGGACATTGTCCAGGTAGTTGGGGTCGGGGTAGCCATGACCAGTGAGGTTGGAACCAAACTCTGTCTTGTGGTGGATCTCGTTCCACACCACCGTGTCGCACTCTCCCGTCGTGCTGGACGTGCCGATGGTGAAGATGAGCCGGCGGCCCCATGCCACAATCAGGAGCTTCAGAACCTGTGGGCCGGAGGGAGGTCACACACCCTGGCACCCTGCGTGGGGTCTGAGCTCCTCTGCCCAGTCTGCAGCTTGTCCTGGGAGGGGAGAGGCTGCCTGCCCCTGATTGATATCGGGGGCTCAGCCCCCTCCGGGCAGCTCTCTAAGCGCAGGACAGGCAGCTCTGCCAGGTCACAGCAGAGCTGGTGCAGGAACCCAGAGAACGATCGGGACTGGAGCTTGGTCTGATCTGGGGTCTGCCCCACCCTCCAGAACACAGGGGCTTCCTAGGAGGCTATTCCTTTCCGCAGAGCACGGGAATATAAGCCCCCCGCAGAATAACCCTCTGTGGCCTGGACACGCCCCAGCCTTGCGTGTCGTTCCCCCAGCATAGGCTCAAACCCGCCTGCAACAGGACGGAGGCAGAGACGGCGTCTGACTACCACAGCCAACAAGCCGCGTGGGAACGGTGGCCCAGGCCTGTGTGCTCACTGACTCGGGCACACGCTCACGGTTCCCGCTCATTTCTTGTGGCCACGTGCGGAATGAATATTGTTCTGTGGAGGGGATGTGTGGTGGGGGTGGGGCCGAGGGGTTCGGAGTGTGGGCGGGGGATCAGAGGGTTGGGGTGCGGGAGTGGTGTGGGCTCTGGGGTGGGACTGGGGATGAGCGGTTTGGGGGTCGAGCTGCCCCAGGGCTGCGGTGGGGAGAGAGGACTCCCCCCAGCCCTCTCTCACCCCAGCAGCTCCGGCCGGGCCGGGCCGGGCCGGGCCGGGGAGGGGGCTCCTCTCCCCACCCTGCACAGCCCCTGACAGGTATTTAGATTAAATACTAAGGCTTTGAGGGTCTGAAGTTTGCAAGGCTGGATTAGCAATGGAGCCTAGGGGAGTTAGGACATCCTGGCATTTGTGCACCCAACTCCCTTCTGCTCCTTTGAAATCGCCAACTCAGATGTACGTCTCCAAGCCCCTGTGCCAGGGCTGGTGCTAGCGACATGCGCTAGTCAGCAAACCCGTTTGCAGCAGAAGAGCTGGGAGCATTGCAGCAGCTGTCACAAGGGGGTGAGTGTCTCTCCCCCTCGCCTCCCCCCGCCAATGCCACCTCCTTGTGGGAAGCTGCAGCCTCCCAGTGAGCCGGCTTTATGGGAGGCAGCCAGGCGCCACGAGCTGGTGGGGGCCGGCCACTCACCTTCCTGCCTTTCTCGTTGTCCGGTAGGTAGCAGTGCCGGGGGAAGCCTCGGGCTGTGAACTTCTTCCCGGGGTTCGGGTGCTCTGGGCCCTGGCAGGGAACAAAGCAGACGCTGGGGAAATCCAACAGCCAGCAGCTGTGCCTGAAACGCGGCACCCCCTGCTCCAGAAGGCAGCACGGCTGCCCAGGCCCGCTGCATTGCTCAGGAGGCACCGGCTGGATGGTCAGCAATGGGGCACAACCTGCAGGCAGCAGGGGTCTGAGCGAGATCCCGCCTGGCAGGGCGTGGCACAACTACGGGGAGGCCAGCGACTGCACCACCTAGGAGTAGGCGGTGGGGCCTGGCCTCGACCCACCACCAAATCCCTGGGGTGTCACACCCTGGGCTGCCTCTGCCCGGCTGCTGGGGGAAGCAGAGGAGGCCCCAGTCTCTCCATCCGTTGCCGTTGGGGCCAGGTGGAGCGGTATGAGAATGGGGCGTGCTTAGCCACGGGGGGGATTCCCAGGGGGAGGCAGCATGCGCCAACTCTTCTGGCTTTCCCCGGAGATTCCTCTGTCCCTCACCTGGATGCCTGTGGGGATGTCGTAGACGATGCGGATGGTTTTGGATTCCGTGTAGCCGGGCAGCGAGTGTGGGATGATGTGGAACTCCATCTTCCCTGGGGGCTGGGTCCCGGTCTTCTCCCCATAGATGGCCTTGCAGGTGGGGCACTGCAGGCTGCCATCCTTGGGGGCAGAGGCACAGGGTGAGGAGGGTCAGCCAGCCAGGCAGAGCATCCTGCTCCAGGGCACAGGCTGCAAACAGGCTACTGGGGGAATCTCCCTTTGCTGCAGGGCTGTTCGGCCCCATGGTGCCGGCTGGGGTGAGGCCCTGGAGGGGCACCAAGGCTGGACCTGACCGACTCTCCGCTGGCTGGGAGGACCCTGTGGGGCCAGGGGCTGGGGCAGGGGATCAGAGGGGGAGGGGAGCACTGCCCTGGGGCTCCCCCAGGCTGAGCCAGCAGGTCCCCCCGGCCCAGCTCTCACCTTGTTGCCGTTGTTGTACATGGCCACCAGGCAGAGGAGGTGGTACATGTGCCCGCACTTGCCCAGCTTGCCCACCAGCTCCGGCTTGGCGCCCCGGTGGCTGAGCAGGCCCTCGTAGCCGGACGAGGCCACCAGCCTCTCCATGCAGATGGTGCAGTCCTGCCGGGGAGCGCGGTGTTACCAGAGCCGGGCTGCTCCCGCCCACCCCCAGCCAGAGCCCAGCAGCCAGTTCCCCCATCACCCTCCTGCCCACGGGCCTCTGGCGCCATTGCAGCCTTTGGGGGGACAGCTTCCCATGGCACCTGCTCCGCCAGCCGGCTCGGCTACCCGGCGCCTGCCTGCCCCACGGCCTGCCCCGCTCCTCTGCCCCCCTGCCCTGCTCCGCCAGCCGGCTCGGCTACCTGGCACCTGCCTGCCCCACGGCCTGCCCCGCTCCTCTGTCCCCCTGCCCTGCTCCGCCAGCCGGCTCGGCTACCCGGCGCCTGCCTGCCCCACGGCCTGCCCCGCTCCTCTGCCCCCCTGCCCTGCTCCGCCAGCCGGCTCGGCTACCCGGCGCCTGCCTGCCCCACGGCCTGCCCCGCTCCTCTGCCCCCCTGCCCTGCTCCGCCAGCCGGCTCGGCTACCTGACGCCTGCCTGCCCCACGGCCTGCCCCGCTCCTCTGCCCCCCTGCCCTGCTCCGCCAGCCGGCTCGGCTACCCGGCGCCTGCCTGCCCCACGGCCTGCCCCGCTCCTCTGCCCCCCTGCCCCGCTCCGCCAGCCGGCTCGGCTACCTGACGCCTGCCTGCCCCACGGCCTGCCCCGCTCCTCTGCCCCCCTGCCCTGCTCCGCCAGCCGGCTCGGCTACCCGGCGCCTGCCTGCCCCACGGCCTGCCCCGCTCCTCTGTCCCCCTGCCCCGCTCCGCCAGCCGGCTCGGCTACCCGACGCCTGCCTGCCCCACGGCCTGTCCCGCTCCTCTGCCCCCCTGCCCTGCTCCGCCAGCCAGCTCGGCTACCCGGCGCCTGCCTGCCCCACGGCCTGCCCCGCTCCTCTGCCCCCCTGCCCCGCTCCGCCAGCCGGCTCAGCTCTGCCCCCGCCCACCCAGGCCCCAGTGCCCCCTCGGCCCTGCCCCCGCCCACACTGCCCCCAGCGCCCCCTCAGCTCCACTGCCCCGACCCCCCTGCCCCCTCAGCCCCACTGCCCTGCCCCCCCTGCCCCCACTATTCCCTCGGCCCTGCCCACACTGCCCCTTCGGCCCTGCCCCAGCCCTCCCAGCCCCCAGTACCCCCTCAGCCCCAACTCTGCCCCCACTGCCCCCTTGGCCCCTCTGCCCACACCCCCTACCTCCACTGCCCCCTTGGGCCCTCTGCCACAACCCTGCCCCCACTGCCCTGTTGGCCTCTCTCCCTCCACCCCCAGCCTCTGCCCTTCACTTCTCCCATTGACCTCTCTCCCTGTCACTGGGATCACCCCGCTCCCGGCCCGGAGACTGGCCTGTCTGAGCGTAGCAGGCACTGGCTGCACCAGGGCCAGGGCTAGATGCATGGGGCAGTTAACCCCTTTGGCCCGTCCCTTTCAGTCGCTTCGGTGCCACTGCAGAACTGGTGCAGCAGCAGCGAGTGCTTGAAACCTGGGGCCCCAAGGAGCTGGAAACTGGGCCAGGGCTCTGCAGCAAGCTCCTGGAGCCAGGCTAGCAAAGGGAGACACGCAGCAAAGCTC
The DNA here is from genome assembly GCF_020497125.1 of Mauremys mutica. Taxonomy (NCBI): domain Eukaryota; kingdom Metazoa; phylum Chordata; order Testudines; family Geoemydidae; genus Mauremys; species Mauremys mutica. The sequence goes on from NC_059087.1 coordinate 30,571,565, forward strand.
CCAGTGAGCTCAGGCTCCCACGCCAGCTCAGAGCACCCACCGCAACCTCCATCCCCCCCCCCAGGGCCAGGGGGAGTGTGGAGAAGGGAGGGCCTAGGGGGAGTCGGGGGGGTCTCCAGGGGGTATTTTGGGAAAGGAGTGCTGCCAGGCTGCTGTCCTGGGGGGCAGAGTTAAGGGGGTGGCAGAGGTGAGGTGTGTGCCTGTGGGTGGAGGAACTGCTGGGGTCCCCACTGCTGTAGTTTTACACCAGGTGTGTTGTGTGTCACTGTGTCCCCAAGAGTTCACCATGTATTCACAGGCCGCCGCGCGGCTGCCACTCAGACCGGCCTAGTCATCCATGCAGAGCCCCGGCCCTGGGTACTGTCCGATCCCAGCCGCCCCAGGGCAGGGCCACTGGTGAGAACCGTGTGCAGGTGCTCACCTCGTCCGGCGGGCTCTTCACCTTCTGGATGTACCGGCGCACCACATCCTCGGGGTTCTTGCCTGCCCCAGGAGAGAAGCAGAGGCTCAGATTGCGCCCTCATGGCCCACAGCGTCCCAGGGCCACCCACTCAGCTGGGCCACGCAGCCCCTTGCTCCATGGCTAAGGAGGGGCGGGTGGGGGCAGGATCGGACAGACACAGAAATTGCCTTGGCTGGAGCGGGTGGGATCTCTGGGTCAGGGCTGGAGGAGGTTAAACCCACCCCTGGGAGTTCAGAAAGAGCCTTTCATCAGCTTGGGGAGCTCCATTCCTGGAAGCCACAGGAGCAAGTGAGCATGAAGAGGGAATCCTGCTGCCCCCTAGCACAGGGGTCCCTGCAGCTCAGGGCTGAGGGGCCCAGCTCAGAGGCAGAATCAGGATGAAATTCCCCGGCCAGGCTAGCACAGAGCTCCACACTCCGGCTCTTTGGAGCTGGGATCCCCAGGGACTAGGCTGCCGTGGTTTGGGTCACACCACGTCCACTGAACCACGGGGCTCCCTCCCAAACACAGCATCCAAAGTGGCTAAACCAGGGCAAACTACTGCCGACCCTTTGGGACCCAGCCCCCTCACCCCAAGCTTGCTCGGCACAGGCGAGGGTCTGGCCTGTCACGGTGCCCCCCAAGACTGGGACTGTGTGTGGGGAGGGGGCAGTGCAGCCTGCACGCCTCTGCCAATACACTGCACATTTGGCACTTGGTGCGTGTGACTGGGCACCCAGTCACATGGTATTGATGACCTAAGCTTTATAAACAGCCGCTGGGCAGGAGCATGTTCTCTCAATGAGACGATGGGGAGCTCGGCCAAGGCCGTGTGTCTCAGGGACGCGATGGGAACAATGGGCTCGACTGCTCGCTGCTCCTCTCTGGCCCTTGCAGGAGGCCCCTTGTGCACTCTGCAAATCTCTTCTGATGCCCACACGTTAGGGAGGCTAGAACTCCACCAGTTCTAGAAGCACTGAGTCTGGGCCTCAGCAGCCATGGAGCTTCCTGCAGCCGGGGCAGGAACGTGCAGGTGGAGCTGATCTCGCCCATGCTGGTACCTCCAGGTACCTCCCCCAGCGGCAGGAAGCTCTGCAGCTGCAGCACAGAAGTGAGGGTGGCAATCCCGGGACCCCCCACAACAGCTTTGTGGTTCCACAGGACCCCCTTTGGGTCAGGACCGCCACAGTACAACACTGACATTTCAGATGTGAAAATGTGAAATTGACCAATTAAAAAACCCTCTGGCTGTGAAATTGATCAAAATGGACTGTGAATTTGGTAGGACCCTAAAATAATCCTTCCCTCCTGCCCCCCTCTGTCTGTCTTGTCTATTTAGATTGGAAGCTCTTTGGGACAGGGACATTATATCCGTGCACACCTAGCACGGGGTCCTGAGCTCTGCTGGGCGAACCGATTCCACGGCCCCATTGCAGCTGCTTGCAGGTAAGAACAGTCTTAGGTTCACAGAGCTCAAGACCAGACGGGATCATTAGATCATCTCGTCTGACCCCCTGCAGCTCACAGGCCATTCCCCCGGATTCAGCCCTTTAGCCTTTGATTGGCTAAAGCACCCCCCCCAGTCGTGAGCTGTAGAGCTCACACGCTGGAGGATCCACCACTTCCCTTGGCAGTTGGTTCCAGTGGTTACTCACCCTCACTGTCAAATACTCGTGTCTAAGCTGCATTTATTTGGCTTGAACTTCCAGCCATAGGTTCTTGTTCCGCCTTTCTCTGCTAGTGTAAAGAGCCCTTTAGCAGCTGGTCTTTTCCCTCTCACGCACTGTCACCTCTCAGCTAAGCAGATCCCCTCCTTAACTCTCACTGCCAGGCGTTTTCTGCAGCCCCTGCCTCATTCAGCGCTGGTGACAATAACCGAAAAGCAACCCCATTAGCACCCCCTTCGGGGTGCCGGGTCTCCCTTGTGCTGTACATTAGCAGTGAGGATGACTTGGGGACGCACCAAACCCTTCCTGTGTATGACATCCTCTGTCGCCTAGTATGTGTTAAACGGCCCATGAGTAGCGTACCAGATGGCACAATAATTCCAGGGCTCTGGGGCATCAGGGAGAAGGGGCCTGGGCATCACCCTGGGCCAGAGTGGGTGATTTCAGTAGATGGGCATAACACCTCTGGAGAGCTGAGTTTGAATCTGGCTGAGGCATGAAAATGCATTTGAGGGTCTTGGGCCAGGATGTAGGGGATGTTTGTCTATATTAGAAAAATCACTGGGCAGTTTGGCAGAGAAGCAGGGGCCTGGGGGTCAGGAGTGAGGCTCGGGGGTGGGGGGTGATGTACTCCAGGCTGTGCTGTGCCTTGCTGTGACCATCGGCCTCTCTATGTCACTTACTGAAGCCTGGTGATGAAAGGAGGAGGCAGGCTTTGTTACAGGCCCAGGGCCGTGCTCCCAGCTAGATCCCAGCACTGGAGGCCAGTGCGTGTGGCTCTGGGGGCTGGAGAGAGGGTACTGGCTCTTACTCTTTTTGAGGTGCTTCTTCTTGGTTTTCCTGCAGATGCCATTGATCCCGGGCACCGGCTTGATGTCGCTCTTGCTCACGGGCGGAGGGTGCAGGATGGGCTTCGGGGCCCGCGTCAGACATACAGGCAGCCCAGCAGCACACATCAAAATGCCTGTCATACCTGTGTCACAGAGAGATGGTAAGGCCAAGCACAGACACTTCGGGGGCTGGGCGATTATCTCCCCACTGAGTGGCAACAATCACAGCATGGGACAGGATCCCCTACAGTCTGTCAGACTGAGCTCAAATGCTGGGATGGTCCCTTCGCTTTGAAGTGAGATGGGTAGGTTGTACCAGCCAACCATCCATCCATCCATCCACCCATCCATCCAGCATAACCAACTAACCACCCATCCATCCATCCATTTGGCATACCCAACCAACCACCCACCCAACCAACCACCCATCCATCCATCCGGCATACCCAACCAACCAACCATCTATCCATCCATCTGGCATACCCAACCAACCACCCACCCAACCAACCACCCATCCATCCATCCGGCATACCCAACCAACCATCTATCCATCCATCTGGCATACCCAACCAACCAACCATCCATCCATCCATCCATCCGGCATACCCAACCATCCATCCATCCATCCATCCACACTCACCAGGATAAATAAGTACCATCTCACTGGGCAGTGTTATACCCAGGAGTGGACAGCTGCCCAGAGCTGGGGGAATTTCAGCTGCTCTTACCTGCCAGGGCAGGATGGACTGGTCCGGTTCCATTCAGATTCTTAACCGGGAGGGCGGGAACCCTGAAGCAGAGACAAGAGAAGTGAAGCAGAAAGCACATTTAGTTGTTGGAAGGTAGTGCCCAGAAGGCTAAGCCACACCCTCCGAAACCACTGCTCCAGGAGAGGGAGAGGGGTGCAGAGGTGAAGTTAGTCATGTTGCTCCGCAGACCATTGTACCTTTCCAGGGGTGATGCCAGAATCCCTTCCAAGAGAGTGCAGAAATCCAGCCCAGGATCTAAAGGCGACCACTCCTGCATTCAGAGTATTAGCTAATGGAGCATAACCCACAGCCAGACCAGCAGAGAGCCCCTCGCTCTGTCAGACCCTCGGAACGAGGATCCCTGACCCAGATCCTGTGTCCCCATTGGTGCCCTTGTTACATCAAGGCTGGCAGCAGACTCAGGATGCGGGGGAGTCTATCTCATAGCACAGGATACAAATGATTCCCCCTGAACTCAGTGGGGGTCCCACCAGCTCCTGCAGTGGACGCTGGGCATCCCAGGCCAGCAGAGAACAGCGGCAGGCCCCTCTGGCTGATGGAGACAGGTGAGGAGGGGCTTCGGGGGAAGCTGCGCTGGCTGGCGGGTTTGCCTGCACCTGAGGCTAGGGATCTGGTGGGAGTGGGCCTGAGAGAGAGACTGCAGGACGAATCGAAGGGAAAAGCAATCAGCCCCCCAGGGAATGCTCGAGGGGCATCCTTGTTCTAGAGCCCTCAGCATGGGGCTGGTGGAGCCCCTAACCTGTTGTGTACAGCTCCTGCCAGGGAGCCCTGGGCTCTGCTTCTGGCTCTGGTGCTGACTCACTGGGCAGCCTTGGGCCAATGCCCTCCCCTGCCTCAGTTTCCCCATTGCACACTGAGGATAATAAGCCTCCCTCTCTCTCCTTGGGTGAGGCATACTGAGTCCCGCAGGCGAGAAGGGACCAAGCCATTACACGACAGCCAGAGCATGTCCATTCTGCCCTAGGAGCCAGGCTCCCTCCCATCCCCACCCCCCACTGATCTCCTTCCACCTACAGCACTCTGTTCTGCTTTTCAGGCCGAACATCCCCGAGACACCTGCTCCCCCCGCCCCGCTCCTTCCCCTGGATCAAAGGTTGGGGCTGTGGGCCAGGAGTCCTGGGGGAGGGGAGCCCCGGGGGGCCGGGTTGTGCCGGCCGTGCCCTCCGGCTACTGCCAGCAGCAGGCAGGCATGGTGCCCAGCCCAGTCAGTGAGGCCAGGCGCGCTGGTAATGAAGAGCCCAGCCCCCGGGGGTGATGAGAGCTTTCCCAGACATTTGTTCAATTAAGCCCTGTGCTCAATCATATTAATTAGTGCTCAGGCTCTTGGGGCTGGGCCAAAATGTCAGCAAGGCTGATCCTGCTCCCTGTGGAGTAAAGCTGCTGGATTGCTTCGGCGGGAGCCTTGCAGAGAGGCTAGGAGTCTCCTCCACCTGGGGGCGGGGGCAGGGGACCAGGACCCCCTCACTGTATTGCAATGCCCCAGGGAGAGAGGGGAGGATTCAGAGCCCCTACCCCAGTGATTCTCCAACCTTTCCATACCACCGCCCCGGGCCGGGAACAGCCAGCACCAGCGAGGGCTCCAGGACAGCTGAGCCCAGCGCCAGCTGTTTCACAGCAGAGCGCCTACCAGCAGCTTCAGCTGTGAGCACTCTGGAGCCATGAAACTGACAGGAATGACAGCAAGGGGTGAAGTTCGGCAGTGTCTACACAGACACCCCGCGCCTCCGGTGGAGCTGGAGTTCTGACGTCAGAGTAGCAGGCCGCTTCCTTTGGCAGAAGCAGCTTTCTGGTGCAGACACCGACATAACTGGTGACAGGAATCAGAGATGGCAAAGCGCGGGCCCGTGGATTCCATCTCCGGGGGGCGGGGGAGAGCAGGGCGGGTGTGACCCCTCCGGGGTGTTCTCCAGTGCTTTGTCCTACTCAGTTTGAAGCGACCCAGATGAGGGAGCTTTCCCCACCACCAGTGTGCCCGTCTGGGACACCTGCCTGTGCATGTGTCCTTGCAGCACGCACGCGCCAGGCAGCGAATGCATGGGTGTAGCAGTCCAGTCGTCTGAGACCCTTTGTGTACATTCTCAGTGTGTGTGCGTGTGCTCGGCGCGTGTGTGCGTGTGCTCGGAGCGTGTGCACATGACTAGGAACACTCCTGACGGGCTCCCATCTGCCCATGCTCTGCGGACTGATTAACTCTGTGTTGACTGCTGGGCCAGTGAGCCGAGAGCACACGATGGCAGGATGCCAGCGCATCACTGGCTCTGTTCCAAAGCTGCAGTGCTCTGCAGCAGCAGCAGGGATGGTCCCTGCCTTCCCAAACCTGTGTGCCACTCTCCTGGCCTGGCCTGGCCTGGCCTCCCTCACACGGGTTTCCCCTTAAGAGAACCACGAGCTGTGTACCAGTACCAGTGGGTGCCAGGTTGCGGTGGCGAATTCAGCCCCTGGCTATTTAGTGGGTATGGCCGTGGTTGGGGATTGGGAGGGTGGATTTAGTGCTGGAATTTTCCTGGCACTGAGAGCCAGGCAGCTGATGTGCAGGCCTCTCCCACCTGACTCTGCTAGTGCTCCCCAGTCCTGTGCTACAGCCCAGTCCCTCCCCACAGCTCCAGTCCTGCCCCTCCAACGCCTCTACCCTGCCCTGCGACACCTTCCGTACTTCCAGCCCTGTCAGTGCTCCCCTAGCTGACCTGCAGCTCCACCAGTGTCCCTCCAGACCGACCTGAGACCCTGCTGTTCCGGTCCCAGACCTCTCCACCGTCTCCCTTTTGTCAGTCTCCAGCCGCCTGGCAAGGGGGAGAGAGGCAGGCACAAGGGGCATGGGGCTCTGAGCTGCAGAGTCCGGGGGGTGGGGAGGCAGTAATGATGTCCTGGGGGTGTCCCTTCCAGGGTTTGGAACAAGCTAAGAGCCCAGGGATCCAGCCCAGGTTACACTGGGCCAGGTGTTTTGGGGCCAAGTTCCTGGCTGGCCCGGCTCTATTGCCTGTGTTGGATTGACACCAGCAGAAGGTTGGACCTGGGGAGTTCAGTGCCTGGGGGTGATGCCTCGGCTCTGCAGACAGGATCAGTGCAGCTGATTGTTATCCACTACAGCAGGAAGTCTCCATTTGCATTCGTAACCCTGCTGCCCATTGGAACTGGCAGCAACACGGGCCAGGTTCAGTATCTGGGGGGTTCTCTTCAACAATGCAACACAAACCCAGCCCGAGCCCCCACCCAGTGACCTGGGACAATTACACACCACCCCTGGGCGCCTCGGAGAGGCAATACTTCCCCTCTCGCAAGCACAGAGTCTGAGTGCAGAAAAGAAACTTTTAATAAAAGGAGAGAAGTCACCAGCATTAATCTGGGGAAACACTGCAAACCGGGTTCATAAGCATAACCCATGAGCAAAAGACCCACCCCCAAGTAAGTTGGGCAGTGTCCTTTTCCGTCAGATTCTTAACTCCAGCAACCAAAAGTCCCGTTAAAGTCCCCTTCTCTGCACCCCACTCACGGTTGCTGCCCTTGGTCAGTGCAGACCCAGGGTGCATCTGCAGATCTCACCTTCTGCCTTGAGTGAAAGGGAGTAAGAAGGCACTTTACTCACTCTACTGCCCAAGCACTTGATCAGAACTCCTCTTTCCCAGGCACCTGATTGCCACATCTCTCTACCAAAGCAGTGGCACCTTATAGACTAACAGACGTATTGGAGCATGAGCTTTCGTGGGTGAATCCCCACTTCGTCGGATGCATGGCTCCCTGCCAGTAACCCTACCAGCTGATCCATGGTCTGCTCTTCTTTGCCAATTGATGAGCACACCCCCCTACCAGCTGATCACAGTACCTTTCTGCCAGCTATCCTACCAGTCAAACACTGCACCTTGCTACTAGCTGTCCTGCCAACCCCTGACAAATCTACCAGGAAGTCTTCAGGGCCCATCAACCCATGTCTCCACCCTAGCGAGTGCTGTTTTGTTGAGGGTGAGTCCCTCCATCAGGATATGACAATTACAGTTCTGCTGCCTTTGATTCACACAACAAGGATAACAATCCTTTATTACTCCTGCCCCAATAACAAGCAGATTGGGAGATACAACACCAAACAAAAGTGATCATTTGGACAAGCAATCCCATCATGCTGAGCACCTAGGCAGGGTGGTCGTGCCCATGCAAACAAGATCAGCTCCTGAAGTCCTCTTCCACAGCTCATCACTAGATGTCAGGGAAGAGCTCATTCTAGACCCTGCTTACACATTTTAGGGGTTCTCCCGTACCCAGTCCTCTGGGGAGTCCTCACACCTCTGGAGATTGGACGACATGCCCAAGTGATGGCCCCACCGCTGCCCACCACCGCTGTGGGTGGGACGGGGATGTGACACAGCCAGCATGCGGTGGCCTTGCCAGCTCGTGCTGTGACACCTGTGTAGGAGGGAGGGGGATTTTACAGAGAACTGGGTATCTCCCCCCACCCCCCCGCACGTGGACAGTGCTGTCTCCCATTTTCCCAGTCAGGGCCAATGGGATGCACTAAAGCAGCCAAGCATAGTAGTTATTGCCCTGGGGTTGGCCAGAGAGCAACAGCCACTCTTCAACCTGCCAGAGCTTTGCACCATGTTCCTGCTCTTCAGAGATTTTCTCCTGCCTCAGCTGGGCCTCCTGCTGTGAGCGGGGGGAGGGGGAGCTCACTTTCACAGCAGGGAGCCCCTTGCTCCTCAAAGCTGGAGGCAGCTGTGAAATTCCAAGCACGTCATTTTCACTGCTGGTCGGCTCCCTGCTGCGAAACTGCACAGCCACAGGCTCACAGCTCGGGCTGTCACCCCGGGGTGGGTGGGTGGCTCCAGCTGTGAGCCCTGTGCAGCAGTCAGAGCCTCACAGTGTGCTGCTCCAGTCCGTGCAAGCGCTCACAGGAGGACACCAACACCCCATTGAATTACTGGCCAGGCTGTAGGTTGACCTAACTTAGGTTGACCTAATTTTGTAGTCTAGACAAGCTCTAGGACTGCTGTGGAGAGAGGGGCTTGAGCAAAGGACCAGGATGCAAAGAACCCTGATCTACTGGAGAGGAGGGCAGGGTTAAAATCCAGGTCTGGATCTAAATCTGCCACTGACGCACATGCCCAGCACGGGTTCACCCTGCCACAGAGAGAAACATGTACCCTCCAAGGCAGGGGTTCTCAGCCAGGGGTTTGGGGCCCCCAGGGGGGCCACAAGCAGGTTTCAGGGGGGTCCGCCAAGCAGGGCCAGTGTTAGACTCACTGGGGCCCAGGTCAGAAAGCCGAAGCCCCACTCATGGGGCTGAACCCTAGGGCACTGAGCCAAGCACCTGGGGCTGAAGCTGAAGCCTGGGGAATTTAGCTTCATGGGAGCCCCTGTGATGTGGGCCCCAGGCAATAACTTCAGCCCTGGCTTTATATGCAGAAAATATATCCTGTGGCACAGGTGGGCTGTGGCGTTTTTATAGCATGTTGGGGGCTTCAGAAAGGAAAAGATTGAGAACCCTTCTCCAAGGCACCTATCAGCCCTTCCACTCCCCATCACTAGCTATACCCAGGCCCAATTCGAATGGAGATCTGCCACTGGAGAATGGAGTCCTTAGCACCTACTTTACTCTGCATAATCTGTCCTGTCCTGTCCTCTGTGGTCTTTCTAGGCCCCTACCACAGTGGTACCTAATACCAGACACAGTTCAGTTTAAGGTGATGATAGACTTAAGGATGTTTCTTCTCTCCCCATCTTCCACTTTTGTTGCTGCCAATGTTTTTAGGGACATCATCACCTGGGGAACATTAACCCAAGAGGTGGGTTCATGGTGTGAGTGACCAGGCTGGGGTTCCATCTGATCCCTGCTGGTAAGAGGTTCTGCAGCCATGGCCCTGCGGCTGAGGGCCCCCCTGTCTGAACCTGCGTTTCTCCTGCTGCTATTTACTTCAGACCATTTCTCCAGTTTGTCCAGATCATTTTGAATTTTAATCCTATCCTTCAAAGCACTTGCAACTCCTCCCAGCTTGGTATCATCCGCAAACTTTATAAGTGTACTCTCTGCCATTATCTAAATCACTGATGAAGATATTGAACAGAACCGGACCCAGAACTGACCCCTGTGGGACCCCAATCATTATGCCCTTCCAGCATGATTGTGAACCACTGCTAACTACTCTCTGGGAAAGGTTTTCTAACCAGTTTTGCACCCACCTTATAGTAGCTCCACCTAGGTTGCATTTCCCTAGTTTTATGAGAAGGTCATGCAAGACAGTATCAAAAGCCTTACTAAAGTCAAGATATACCATGTCTACCGCTTCCCCCCTAGCCACAAGGCTTGTTACCTGTCAAAGAAAGCTATCAGGTTGGTTTGACACAATTTGTTCTTGACAAATCCATGCTGACTGTTACTTTATCATTTTATTATCTTCTAGGTGTTTGCAAATTGGTTGCTTAATTATTTGCTCCATTATCTTTCTGGGTAAAGAAGCTAAGCTGACTGGTCTGTAATTCCCCGAGTTGTCCTTATTTCCCTTTTTATAGATTGGCACTAGATTTTCCCTTTTCCAGTCCTCTGGAATCTCTCCCGTCTTCCATGACTTCTCAAAGATAATCACTAATGGCTCAGATATCTCCTCAGTCAGCTTCTTGAGTATTCTAGGATGCATTTCATCAACGTCTGGTGACTTGAAGACATCTAACTTGTCTAAGTAATTTTTAACTTCCTCTTTTCCTATTTTAGCCTCTTCTGATCCTACTTCATTTTCACTGGCATTCACTATGTTAGATGTCCAATCACCACCACCCCTCTTGGTGAAAACCGAAACAAAGAAGTCATTAAGCACCTTTGCCATTTCCATATTTTCTGTTATTGTCTTTCCCCCCTCATTGACTATCAGGCCTACTCTGTCCTTGGTCTTCCTCTTGCTTCTAATGTATTTGTAGAATGTTTTCTTGTTACCTTTTATGTCTCTAGCTAGTTTGATCTCTATACCCTCTTTGCTCGTTGCCAGGGCAGCATATCGGTTTTCCATCACCGTGGTGAGTAGTTTGGGAGTAGGGGTGGAGAATTGCCTTCTGACAGAAGTAACCAGCAGCCAGTGTCCTCCCTGTGACAGAGCCATATCCTCCTCCCCGGTGGTGTGACAGCAGTCCTCTGTAGTTAGATAGCCTCCTCCGCCTTGGATGTCTCCACATGAATACTCTCGAGGAATTCCTCGTGGGCACGGTTGCTCCTCACCCAAGCCATCTCCTCCTGTAGCTCTCCCATCTGCTTCCTGAGAGATTCCACCAGCAGGCACCTTTCACACTGGATGGTCCCCCAGCCTGGCTTTCTGAGAGTGGGAAATGCAGGCCACAGTCTCTGGAAATCCACAGCAGGATCTGGGCAGAGGCATCCATGGCTAGGTTCTCTGTCTGGATACAGGTGCAGGTGGAGGCAATAGGAGCAGCGTTGGCACTGGCGATGTGGCCTTTCTAACCAGAGTGATTATTTTACATCTCCCTCCCACAAACTCCTTCTCAAACTCCCCTGTTTGCGGTCCCCTGTTCGCTAGTTCCCCTTGGTCGCTTAGCCTCTGGCTTTTAAGGCTTTCTCTCCTAGGTCAGCCCTATGTTGCATTGGCCTTTATTGCTCATGAGCGGAGCTGCTGTATGCTGTGACAGCCACAGCTCCCATGGGGCAGGCACTGCAACCCTAGGTACTGGCCCATCCTGAAGGTGATGCGCGCATGGATCATGGTGGCATCGCCTTTTTCTGGGAGTCTCTGTCAGCAACCTATGGGCCCAGGAATGGTGAGGATTCAGGCCCAAGTCCTGGGCTTTGCACCATCATGATGATTCATGGTGTGGTGCCTTCAAGTGAAGGCGAGGTGAGAGTCTGGGTAAGTTCCTTGAAGTGTTGCTTCCCCTCCCCCCACACACACTTCTTAGCTGTTCTACACAGACTGAGCTCTTCATCCAGCTGATTATTTCTGGGGCATCTTGAAGCCTGCAGATGCTGCCCAGGTGAAGGAGATATGTAGCCGAGTACCCTGATTGCACTGACCCCATGGTAATTCCCCCTCTCTCTGAGCTCTCTCCCACAGGTGTTAAAGAGGTGGGGTCTGAATACTCCATAGCGTGAGGATCTGGATGAGGATGTACAGGTGTCCATTCTGCCCCTCTGGGACCTACAGGAATGACTGGATCAAGTACAATGCTCCCAGTTTGCTCCTGGCAGGTTCCTTATGCATGAGCTCAGGAACTGCTGGGCAATGACATCAGAGACTGCGGAGAGCTCTAGCAGCAACAGTATAGTTAGTGGTTTGTTCCATGGCCAGAGTCACAGGGACCACATCCATCAGCTCCTGCAGGGCTGTCGTGGGGCAGCACCCGGCTGTGACTGAGAAGGAGCCATGACACTGGGTGGTGCTGCTGCGTGCCACTGCCTTCTCAATGGTGCTGAGCAAAGGGCGGGGGAAAGCTGGGGGGTAGCTGGAGAGCTCCCTGGTATCAAGGCCAGGGTTTCTCAGCACTGGCTGCGCTACTGCACTCTTTAGGGTGACTACGGCTACAGTATTGCCAAGAGCTCTGCACTGGGTTTCCAACTAGTAAGAGGGGGCAATTTCACAGCTGGGGGGGGGCAGAAATTCTGTACCACCACTAGGGGGCCTGTTTGGATTGATTGACCCAAATTCCAGTCATCTTCGTATGGCTGATGTAGATGTTTTCCCACTCAGATGGTTAAACCAGATAACTGCGTCAGGAGTAGCAAGTGTAGTGCTGTGATACGTCCTTCGTATTTGTGAATCGGGAATTGAGTCGTTCCATGTTCATGGTCTGTTCTAGTGACCACAGTCGCACACTGCAGAGTCTTTAATTTTCCATTTGTGCAGCAGGTATCCACATCTGCCATGGTTTGTGTGGATGCGGTTTAGGGTTGTTCATGAGCTTCGCAGGAGATTGAAGCTGGGGTCCTTCTGTGTTGCGTCTTTCACAAGGTGTTTGTTTGTGACTTCTTGTGAACTCCATTTGGCTTTCCAGGCTTCCTCAGGGTTGAAGCTGCAATGATGAAGGTTAAATGCGTGGGTCCAAAGCAGTGATGAGGGATGTTGCTGAGGTCCCGGTAGGTGGGGAGACGTTTGTTTTCCATGATTCGCTGGAATTCCCAAAGGGTTGCGGCATCGTGGCCAATGGATGGGGGAGCAATGTGCGACAGCTGCAGCAGGCAGGCAAGGTGTTGGGGTCACCTGGAGAGTTCCAGAGCTGCACCACATTGCAGTGTTCACTTGGATATCAACAAGTCAGGTGTGGCTATTTCTGGTCCATCCCGGTGCACAGTACCTGGCTACAGAGTACACAAGGGCCATCGCTGATGTCCGTAGCTCCCCAGATTGTGCTTGCCAGTTTCTGGACCAGGTTGGCTCTTGTGGAAGAGCCTTCACACAGCCCGCTCTGTTAAGTGAGAAATCATGACTAATGCCATCAACCCGGTGACCGAACATCGATCAACCATCTCCCAGTCTTCAGAACAACAACGCAAGCCACCGTAACAGCCCTCGTCAGGTTCTGAAACAAGGATCCTCCAACTCCAGTTCCAGTAAGGCTGATTGACAAAGTGGTACTCTGTGTGTCTGTCTCGCTGTCCTGTACCCCAGGAACCCTCAAAACAGCCCTGCAGGAAGCTGCGTAAGTGCCAATATCCCCATTCTGCAGGTGGGGGGATGTGAGGCTCACATGTTGGTACATTAGTGCCTAAAGATACAGATGGGCACCGAATGGGATTTTCAAAAGCATTAAAACCAATGGGTGTTAGGTGCTTTTGAAAATTCCACTGGACACTGATCTGCATCTTTAGGCACCTGAATACCTTTGAAAATCTGTTCCTAAGTGTCACCCAGAGGCTCCTTAGCAAAGGGTCCCCTATTCTTTGCAAACAACTCTCACCTCACACCTGACAAATTCACTCCACCAAGCACACATCTTATAGGACATTTATCTGCAAAGAATAACAGGTGAGGTGTCTACAGAAAGCTCATAGCTTGTTAAATGTTGTACACCTTGCAGGATGTAAGTAGGGGTAATATTTATGGAATAATGTATTTATACTGAAAGCAGGCTTTAGGAACTAGCACTAACAATTAGTCACCAGGGGATAATGTGTCCCAGGGATGGCTCTTTGGTCAGGGAGGAGTTGGCACCCTGTCCTGTTTCGCTGTGATGCAATGCAACGCTCCATTGTTTAGCTTTGTGCAATAACATACATTCAATAGGAAACCATCAGAAGCAACTGCATAAAATCCAAACTTCTTACACGTAAAATGGAACTTTACAACAAGACAGGGATTTGCCCTGTCTGTGATAGGCACAAAAGACTGTCTCAGAGACGGGATCCATTCACCGAGAAAACCCCGTGTGGAGCTGGGATGTTTCCATAAACATTTGGATCGTGGGGTAGGGGCAGGGGGTCTCCGTGCGCTGCCCGCGCCCCAAGTGCAACCCCTGGGGTGCGGGCAGGGGGTCTCCGTGCACTGCCCACGTCCCGAGCACAAACGCCGCAGCTCCCATTGGCCGGGAACTGCAGCCAATGGGAGCTGCGGGGGTAGAGCCTGCCTCAGCCCCACTGCGCTGTCGACCAGGAGCCACCCGAGGTAAGCGGGGTCTGGGGGCTCCGCACGCTGCCCCTCTGCACGCCGCTTCCAGAGCAGCCAGCACGTCCCTGTGGCTTCTATGGTGGGGGCAGTGGGCTCCGTGCACTGCCCCGCCTTCAGGCACTGCCCCCGCAGCTCCCATTGGCTGCAGTTCCCAGCCAATGGGAGCTGCGGAGTTTGTGCTCGGGATGCGGGCAGTGTGCGGAGCCCCCCTGCCTGCACCCAGGGGCCGCAGAGACGTGCTGGCCACTTCCGGGAGCGGCACGGGGCCAGGGAGGCAGGGAGACTGGCTAAGCCCTGCTGTGCTGCCAGACTTTTAGCAACCTAAAATCTCCCAGTTTGGCTTCAGTAGCCTCCAGGAGATAGAGGCTGATTCTGAGAGACTCCCGTTGAAACCGGGAGGGTAGCAGCAGCCCTAGAAACTCCAGGGTAGGGCTCTCCTGCTCTTCCCTTTTAGAGCCCACATCCCATCGGGGCAAGGCTACTGTAAATCTCATCGTACCTGTCAAAAGGAGGGAGGGGGTGCTGGTAAAATATTTCTCCTTCATGGTCCCCAAACTGACCAATTATAACAAGCCACTCAGCGCACTTCTGTTTCATGGACAACAGAAACTCCTGTGCACCGTGGCAGCTATTAAACGCACTTAGCAAATCCATACACACAACACATCCTCCTACATCAAGGGACCCTGTTGCTTAAGCTACAAGAGAATCTTGTTTGACAATGAACAGTATAGGGTCTATGACATGCAGTCAAGCAATCCTGATTCCATCCTGTAAACAGACACACTAAAACCAATTTATACAATTTTCTAATACTAAAAATACCAGTCAAAATGTTCAGATGTGACTAGTGATTTTGGGGGATGGGCTGGTTGAAAACTACTTTTCAGTAGAAAATTGGGAGTTTTCGATTAAAATGTTTCCATGAAAAGTATTTGATTTCCATGAAAATTCTGATTTTTCATCAAAAAGCCAAATGCCCTAAAACCAAAATATTTCAGTTCGGAAATGCTGCTTCGGTGCCTCATGGGAATTGTAGTTCAGTTGCCTCATGTCCCCATTCTCCTTTATGGGCCAGACTCCCGAGCTGGACTACATCTCCCATAATGCATCATGGCCAGGACTCCCCACGATACAACTGCCTCCCCTGACCAAGAGGGGAGACTGGTGCATCATGGGAAATGTAGTCTGACTGAGGCACTCATTCTATAGAGAAGAATGGGAGCATGCCACAGCAGAACTACAGCTCCCATGAGGCACCATTTCTGATTTGAAATATTTTTGGTAAAAAAAACAAAATTTTCCAGAGGTAGAAGAAAACATTTTCCAACCAGACCTAATTTTGGGTGCCTCAGTTTTTGGACGCCCAAATGGAAATGCCCTAAAGCAATCTTATTTTGACAAAGTGAAGACCCCCCAGTCTCTGAAAATCTGGTGTCAAAAGATATCTTAGGCTGTGCCTCCAATATCACTTTTGAAAATCTTGGCCACCAACTTTGGTTC
This sequence comes from Mauremys mutica, assembly GCF_020497125.1. NCBI lineage: Eukaryota > Metazoa > Chordata > Testudines > Geoemydidae > Mauremys > Mauremys mutica. The sequence continues at coordinate 30,587,366 of NC_059087.1, forward strand.
TGGGTTCTAGAGTTTCTACATTGTTTTAAAGGGAAGGCCACCTATTTCTAGCTCAGGGAAGGGTTATTTCTACAGGGGGGAGGTAGGGGTTTCTGGAGCAGGACTTTCCTCATAACATTTTATTTTATTATATTTTTTAACATTTGAGGGCAACCAATTATTTTGTTTGTCTGGATTGACACATTCCCCTGCTGGACCCCAGCCACCAATCCTGATCGATAGCACCCCCTGCTGTTTCACTCTGTGACTTCTGAGAAGTTCAGCCAATGCACATCTCTCCTTAGCGTCAATGCCCTCTGTTACTCCAGATTGGGAGTGCTGGTCACAGCTCTGCCAATGCACCACAATCCTGACCTGCAGCACCACCTGCTAATCCAGCCTTTGCCCAGCACACAGGTCTGCAGATGCCCCTTGTTCCTAACCCACCCAGACCCCTGGATTTCCAGTCCTGGACCACAAGGAGCTCTGCCGGTTTTCTCTCCTCCAAGACCTTCTGCAACATGATTCATTCTGGAAGGATGGAGTCAAACCGTTCAGAGACAGAACAGGTTCCAAACTGTCCCAACACAGCCTGGGACCTGGCCTTTGGTTTGCACCTTTCTGCAGTGTGGCCGGAATGATAAACAGGGCTAGATAAGAGAAGTTTTGTCACCCTGCACCCCACATTACCAGGTGACTGTTCAAAATGTGCAGCCATCAGAAGACACTTAAGCTAGACCAGATGCCGCATTTTCTACTCTTCTCCCCCGAACATGATCCAGGCATTTGAACTTCTCTCTCACTATGCCCCTGGACATTCTGCCTGGCTCCCTCACTGCCTACTCCTCTCATTCCCCTGGATCTCCCTCTCCCACTTGTGGCTCTGGTCCCTCTGCCTCCTTTTCCATAGCAGCATCCCCCCAAGAGAGGTAGCCAGATTGACTCTTGCCCCATGTTTCCAGTTATCACAAAAGTGTGAATGCAAGAAATCAGAAAAAAAAAACCAGCAACGTGACTCATGGGGAGCCTGCGTCAGACCACACTGACACAGTAAAGACACAAATGTGAAAGAAGCAGTCGGACCAAATTTACAATGTAAGCACAGTGGACTGCTAGAGAGTGGGTGTCCAAAGAACCTTAATAGGACTCCAGGTTCAGAAAGCTGTGGAAGATGTGGCAAGACACCAAGCCACTTCTGGCAACCAAAGAGGCAGAATGTAGGAGATGTCACAAACTGGGACATCCTGCAGTAATATTCAGGTCCCTACAAGTAGTAGAAATAATCTGAGAGAGAGTGCTATCACTGGATGACAATGAGTCCATATGTCTAGGGACTATATCCTCAACAGAATAGACAACACATTGATACACAAGCGTGAATCTAGATGGTCAAAACCTTAAAGTTAACACTGATTCTGGAGCAGCAGTCACTGCAATTCCAAAAAAAGATGATATGATCCCGGGATGGAGCTCTGCAAAGACCAAGTAACATATTATGTGGCACTAGTGACACTACATTGGATGTTTGTGGCCAGTTCATTGGGAAACTGGAGAAAGGATCGAAAGTTCTTCAACACATAATATATTCAATACAAGGTCCTGACAACTCCCCTACTAGTGTTGCCATCAGGAAAAGGACTATGTCTGCTAGAGAAACTGGAATGGCATTAATGGCAAAAAGCAAACAGTACAGGAGATGTATCCACACATCCTCCCAGGGCTAGGAGTACAAAATAAAACTGCTGCCATCAGCAACTGCCTTTGCTCTCATAGCCCCACGCCACATCTCTATACCCTTGCTAGAGATATAGGAGTTATTTTCCAGACAGAACTCACTGACTGGTTCATGGGGAAGGTTGTAGCACTGAAGCCCAGTGGCAAAACTCCACATTTATGTGGACCTTATGCAGCTTAATACAAGTGTGTGCAGAGAAAGAAATTATCAGAGGCCAAAGTGTTCTCAAAATTAGATGCGAAAGCAGGCTTCTAGCAAATCCCTCTTGCTAAAGAATCTATGCCTTTATCTATATTCATCATCGCATTTGGAAGGCACTGTTTCAATCAGCTTCCATTCAACATATCTTCAGCACCAGAACATTTCCAAAAGAGAATCTCTCAGATCATGCCAGGATTGCCAGGTGTCCTTTGCTATGCAGATAATGTGTTGGTATATAGCAGAGATAAAAAGGAACATGATGAGCAACTACCTGACATTTTGGGATGTTTCCAACAAGCTGGCCTCCCTCGGAATGAGAAATGTGAATTGGAAAAGGAGCAGATAAAATTCGTAGGACACATAATTAGGAAATAGATTCAGACAAACTGAAGGCATTACTCACCGTAACGGAACCCAAGATGTTTCTGCTATAAGATTTCTAGGGGTGCCAAATAATTTTGGGAAATTCTTACTAAATGTAGTTCAACTAGCAACACCCTTAAGAGCTCTCCTTGATGGTCAGTCAGTATGTGGATCTGGGGGAGCACACAACAGAACACATTTAATATTATAAAAGGACTACTAGTGTCTCCATATGTTTTGGCACAATACTCAGTCAACTATCCAACAACAGCTGCAGCTGATACATCGTCATATGGTTTAGGAGCAGCGCTCACACAAAAGCAGCCAGAAAGAGACCAGAGATCTGGTGCATTCATACCGAGAAGCTGCACAGTGGTATAATCAAATAGAAAAGGAAGCTTTAGTAGTTACTTGGGCCTGCAAAAGATTCCGTGCATTTGTATTGGGCTTGAAATTTAACACAGAAACAGAGCACAAGACCTTAGTGGCATTATTGTGATCAAAACCACTGAATGACTTTCCACCTCGGACTCAAAGATTTTGACTATGATTGATATGATTTTCTTTCAAAACTGAGCACACATCAGGGAAAGCACTTATAGCAGCAGACACTCTATTCAGAGCCTCAATTAAACAGCTAACAATGGAAGAGGGAAAGACTTTAGAAAAAGATGTCAGCAATATGCCAGCTGACTTCAGCAAATTAGAGATGAACAACTAAAGGATGAGACTTGCTAGAATTTACTCAACTTTGCCAAAGAGGATGGGGTTGAAGGAGTCAACTTCCAATAGACCTACTACCATGCTGGCAGGACCTCAAGGCAGGTCTACACCACAGCTTAAATCAATCTAATGTATGTTGCTCAGGGATGTGGGAAAACACCCTCCTGAGCGATGCAAGTTACAGCTACCTAAGTGCTGTACACAGTAATGCTATGATGGTGGCATAGCTCAGTGGTTTGAGCATTAGCCTACTGAACCCAGGTTTGTGAGTTCAATCCTTAAGGGAGGGATTTAGTTGAGGATTGGCTCTGCTTTGAGAAGGGGGTTAGACTAGATGACCTTCTGAGGTCCCTTCCAACCCTGATATTCTATGATTCTTAGGCACAAGTCATCCAACTCTAGTCAATATTTTCTAGACGTGGAGTTCCTCAAGTTCTCATATCTGATAATGGGCCTCAATTCACCTCTGAAATATTCCTAGGGTTTGCACAGGACTCTGATTTTGAACATTGTACATTGATTTGAACAATGGGCCCACATTACCCTCAGAGCAACAGGGAGGTGGAGAGAGCAGTACAGACTTTGCAAAAATCAGTGACCATATGAGGCACTTGTGGTATATTGGTCAACCCCACTGGCCTCTGGACTACCTCCAGCAGAAGTCTGAGGGGAAGAGGACTAAGGACTAAGCTGTGGCATTGATACAGCTTAAACCAAAATGGACCGACTTGAATGAATTTTGAAAACAGGTTGTTGAAATAAAAATTTGGCAGCAACAAAATGTCAATGTTCAGCACAGAACAAAGGCACTACCTGAGCTGAGACAAGCAAACAAAGTTTGGCTCCGAAGCACCCAGACAGCTGGAACTGTTCTGAACTCAGCAGAAGCTTCCAGAGCCGACCTAGTGACTCCAAAAGAACTTCTCCAGTGGAATCAGGTTCATCTTCAATATTTCCCAACACACCAAAGAGGGGATATGAGACCTGAAGGTGCTCTAGCAGGCTGAGAGCCGCTTCCACAGGGAGCTCTGCATGTAAATGCAACAGAAGTGAGAAGATGGGCTGGAGCCTGGTCAGACCCCCCTCAGAGACCTGATCCTTACTGCTCAGTGCTATGTAGATGGAATTGGGAAGGGGACACGGTGCTGTACATAGTTTTAAGGAATCTGCCATTTATTTTGAATGGTTCAGTGTATATACGTGGGATCATAATTTAAAACATAATCTTTTATTGTAAAGAAAGGGAGACGTGGAGTGGTTATGCAGTTCCTAGGCCTCCACATTACCAGAGAGGGCCAGGATGTGTTGCAGGGGGAGCTTAATAAACACAGGATCAGGCATTTCTCTCATGATGGCTTCCGGCATGGAGCTTCCTGTCTACATCCTCACACTACAGTTCTACCCTCGCTCTCCTAGGTCTGTCTCCGCTGGTGTCAATGGAGGAGTTACTTCTGATTTACACCAGTTTGGCCCCAAACAAAACAGACAGCTAGCTCAGAACCCTGCTTGCATAGCTGGCACCAGACTTGCTGCACCATTACCTCTGCACAAAGGCATCAGAGAGGGATGCCACCATCATCCTGCATCTCTTGGCCTGGGTCCATTTGCGGCATGAAGGTCACATGATGGAAACATTAGTGTTTTCTATTTGATCTCCTGACACGGGCTTCATCCTGGGAATTGCTGAGCCCCCACAGCTCCCACTGGTGTCAATGGGCAGCATCTCCATTGCCCTGCACCTCGCACCGCCATTCACACCAGTGCCAAGCTGGTATGAAATGTAGCTATTCTGATCTGGTAACTTCACATCCCCTTGCCCTGGTGTAGATGACTGCACCAGGTGGAGAACTGGGCCCAATGCGTCTTGAAAGCCCCCAGCGCCAGGCAGGATCAGACCCTACAAGAGGAAGCATCATTCTCAGTAGCATCCAATAGGTGTGTTGTTTTAGCAACTAGTGCTTCACTGGTGCCGAGGTGAGCTCGTACCATCCATCCCAGGGAGTGGCTGTGTTGTGCCAGGCCAGTGCCTGCCATTCAAACTCCTGCGCATGCAGGGAGGGGGATGGAGACGGAGGAGCTAGAAACTTCACTCTGAACTGCCTGGCTTCAAACAATTCTTGCTGTAGCAGGCGACAGTTTAGGGGCCTGAGCATCAGATCTGAAACACTTATGGCCAGATGCACTGATAGGCACCTGCTGCCTTGTGCCACGCCAGTGATACAAACCTGGCATCACTGGCCCATTAAACTGGGTTCATGGCTATTTTGCATCAGTGCAGCGGTGCAGAGCAGACAGAGTGTACTAGCCAATTTGGCCACCAGACTCCCCAGCCCCCAGGTTCAGTCAGGTTGACTCAGCCTTTGAGGGCCAAATTTCTGTCAATAGGAAAAGAGGCAGGAGGGAATTCTTCATTGTTCACAATGGGATCTGCTAGCTCTGAAAATCAAGCTATTTATGTTTTGTGTGTGTGGTTCTTGCAGTCGAGGGCTTAAAAGCCAGAATCCTGCCTGCTCTGCTTAATGGTAAGGGTTTGCCCCAGTGTCCTAAGCTGAAATTTCCCCATTGGCTGCTGTCCTCCACCCCAGAGGTGGTTGCAATTCATTGGTGCTTTACATCTGAGAGGCACTTTGAGAGGTGCTGCATTCAGTGATATGAACTGTGAGTGGGAATCTTTTAATGCCGCCTCTGGCCCTAATTTCCCTCTCACCAGTGTAAATCAGGAGCAACTGCACTGAGTCTGATGCAATTACACCAGTGAGAAGACAATCCTTGCTCTGCCACAAATTACCCGTGTGACCTTGGGTGAGTCACTTGGCCTTTCCTTCTCCATCTGTACAATGGGAATAATCGCATTTCCCTACCTCACAGGGGTGCTGTGAAGATAACCACAGTAAAGACGGTGAGGTGCTCAGCTACTCTGGTGTTGGGGGCCAGATGAGAGAGAGAGAGAGATTAGATTAGATGCCTTCTGTAATCAATGGGTGAGACTGACTTTGGATAGTTGATGTCAGTGGGAGCAAAATTAGGCCCATGCTGAGTGGTTCTGACCATTTCACTCACTGCACCTATCTCCGCAGAACCCCACACGTGCACACAGGTGGTAGCTGCAATACAGAAGCTGAAATGTACAAGTGAGACCCCACAGCCGCAGCCCCGGGTACATTCCACCCCTGGCATATGGGGCTAGTGCCTGTGCTGCTGTGTTCAGAGGAGCTCTGCAGGCATAGCAAAGGGGTGGCCAAGAGCCACTAATAGGCAAACACGCACGTATATAAATAGCCCACTCCTGCCTAATGCTAAACCCCTAAAGTACCAAAGCAGCGTTAACCCTTAGGTCACTGGCATTTTCCACAATGCTGGCTAAATGAATGCTTTGGTGGCAGCATCTAAGCATAGGTATCAGTGCCTAAGGGGTTAACAGCAGCCCAGGGAGCCCTCGGCCTTATCCCAGATTAACTCCCGGCAGTGCTGGGATTAGAGTCCAGGAGAGACGTCCTATTACCCCCTTGACTGGCTCCGGGCCCAGGGCCCCTCACCCGGAGCTACGGCCTGTCGGCTCCCTGGGCCGGGAAGCTGGAGCACTCCCGGGCGGACGGGGAAGGGGCTGTGCACTCTGCCCCAGGCTCTCCGCTGGCGCTGTTTGTCTGTCTGCCAAACGGCCTTGAGCCCCTCACCGCAGCTGGGCTATGGGAGCTATGAGACAAAGCACAGCCCGGGGGGAGGGGGGGGGGATGACTCCTGCCCCGGACTGCGGCATCACTGAACCTGGCTTGGCCTCCTGAGCTGTGCTGCTTTCCTACAAGGGCCACATCAATACAGCTGTTCCCACCCCCCTTCTCCAACGCGGCCCACTCCCCGTGTCACCGGTGACAGCCAGCCACGGGCCAGCGGCCAGGACGCAGGGAGCCCGGACCCAGCCCCATGCCCCCAGGCTTGCCCTAAACAAGAGAAACATGGGCCCAGAGCGGAGAGGACCCGCTCCCATTGCTCTGCAGTCACGGACAAGTCTCCTCTTCATTCCACTCAGACCCAGGGGGAGCAAATTCCAGTGGGACAGAGGGTCTGGGCCTGCTCTGGCCGCAGTCCAGGGCCAAACTTTCCCATGAAAGGAGCGGGAGCCAGCTTGTAAAGCAGAGGTGTGACTCTCCACCTGCCTCCCTGTCCCTCCCAGCCTCGGGCTGCCAGTGCCAGCTCACTCACCCAGCTACCAGCTTGAGCTTCATGGCTCTGACCCAGCGTGGGTCACTCCAGAGACGGCGAGCGCAGCACCGCGGGAGGGCAGCCTGCTTGGTGTTCGCCCCGGTGGAGTGCAGAGCAGGTGTCTTTATACAGGGCCTTAATCCCCTTCTGGAAGGGGCAGAACGGCCCCTCCCCTGCCAATGACCTCACAGTCTGTGAACCAGCTGCCATTGCCATTGATAAATCAGAGCTTAGGGGAGATTACAGAGTCCTGGCTTGGTTTAAGGTGGAGTCGCTCCTTGCAGTGGATCTCTCTCAAATGAGAGAAGGGGAATTATATGGGGACTAGGCTCCCAGTGTGTGTCTGTCTGTTAGTCTGCCCCTGCTTATATAAAGATTTAGAGACTGGTACAGAGCAGACCCGGTTCAAAGTAGAGGGGAAACCACGGAGACAAAGGCCAGATCCTCAGGCGATGTACACTGGCGTAGTCCCACTGCAGTCCATGGAGTTAGGTTAATTGACACCAGCTGGGGATCTGGTCCTGAACCCAAACTCTTTTTTAAAGAAACCTCTATTAACAGGACATTATAGCTGCACAGCTAAGCACTCAGAAAATAGCCCTGCTAAGGCTGCATGGGTAACCTTAACTCTGCCCCCATGCGTATATGCATCATCACAATACAGTCATGATCATAGCCTACTATTCAAACAATACAAGAGCATCCTTTTTTCCCTCATAGCCTTAGACACCCCTCTGTAACACCCAGATCTGAGTACGGCACACCGAATCCTGCCCTAGTCACTATTTGCCGTGTGAGAGAAAAGACTACCCGAGGTCATATTTTATATGTGACCATGAACGATCAGGACTACACATTTTGTTGTGTGTTGTAAACTCTCCGGGAGTAGAGACTGTATGTTCCATTATGTCTGCACAGAGGGTAACGAATCATTAGCTGTCCGAAATCCTCCCTGAGGCAGAGTTAAGGCTGCCCAGGGCTGCCTCGTGCCCTTCCAGACTGCAGAGTGGCTAACCGTAAACGTCTGACCCAGGACACCAGGGTAAGGCACAGAGCTTCCATAGTTGCAAAGGAAGTGAAAGACATTGCCCGAATTCCCTTTTCTCCCCACCAGCACTCTAGCTATTACTGCCTGGGGGAGGAGATGTGGGGTTCCTCTATTTGCATGGAGGCCTGGATGAAGACACAGAACGCCTTCCGCTCCTGCTCCAGGGGAAAGGGGGGCCTGCATCCCACAGGAAGGGCATCCCCAAGTGAACGCCTGGAATCTCAACGCCCCCAAGGAGTGAACACTCAGGGCCAGGTCATAGTCACGAGCACAATGGAAACAAAGAAGCCCCAAGCCCTCGTCCATGGCAGCTGGGTGCAGGACTCAGAGACTTTTGCCTCTAGCTCGCCTAGGCCAGCACTCTCTGAAAATGAGCTGATGACTGCACGTAGGTTCTGTGCAATGGGTGTACTGGGTGTCAGGCCAGCCCTGGGGCACATGGCTCCCTCCCACAAACCCCCCAGCACAGCTGGCACTCACTGGCCCCTTGCTGGCAGTGCCAGCTGAGAAGCTGAGGCTTGAATGGCTCCTGGAGAGAGAGCTGCCCTCCCACCCCTAGAGGGGGGTCTCTCCGGGTCACTGTCAAGCCATCCTGCTGGGAAGCTTACCCTGCTGCTACCCACTCTGGGGCTCCACAGGGTTTGCTCTGTGGGGCTGTCACTCCAGCCCCTCCCACAGGCACGAAGGTGACAAGAGACATTAGACACATTTCTCCTGGCTGGATCAACCAGGAGCTGGGCGTTCCTACCTGTCCATCTGGAGCTGTGGGCTGCACCGTCTCTGCAGATCAGAACGCTACCACAACCCAGCTCTGATCAGTTCCCAGCACTAGGGAAGCGAAAGCGCAGTGTCACCGAGAGGAAGGAAGCTCGTACCAGGTGGCAGCCTCGGCCGGGCACAGACAGCTTGGCATAGCAGCCCCAGCTCCTCTGCATTTTGCTGCGATGGTTTACTTGCAGTTCAGCAGTGCCCTGAAAATCCCTCCCTCTTTCGCCAGCTCTCACTTGCTCTGATTGCTATGAGCTGTATCCAAGTAGGACATACAAGCTCTATTGTGCCCAGCGCAGTGCAAACACCCAGCAAAACGCAAGGTCCCTGCCTCGGAAAGATGACTGTCTACAGTGTGTGTTTGTGGGGTGGGGGACAAGCAGGGCAGGGGCAGAGCTGGGAATGGAGTCCAGGTAATGCCTTAACCACTAGACCATGCTGCCTTTTAAACTACCTGTTCTTGCTCACTCTCCTGTTTGGTGGTGGTCTCGCATCCCACGTCTTCACAGGCCTCCCTCTTCAGCTGAGCAGCAGCGAATTTCCCAGGCAATCACACTGGGCAAGCTGCTGTTTCCAACCCTGCTCTTTTCCCACACACCATAAGCCTTTTGCATGAGATGAGCCAGGACCCTGATCCTGTTACACTCTCCTGTGAAACTGACCTGACACTGCGAGCAGCCCCACGGACATCAACGGGGCGAGGGGTGGCTAAGTGAGCATCACTGTTTGCTCAATTGCCTTTGGCTGCTGGTCATTGCTAGAGCGATGGGGTGGAACTGAAAGATCGGTGCAGAGCTGGGACGGGGCTGCAACACTGAAAGAGCTCGAGGCAGCGCAGGTCAGGACTGAGATGCCGTGTCAGTGGCCAGCACTAGAATAACAGGGAGATTGCAGAACTGTGCGGCAGTGCAAAAACAGCAACAAGCACCGCAAGAAATGGCGCCGAGCTGGACATGGGTGAGCTCCCCTCTGGAATACTGTGTACCAGGCTGGTCACCTGTGGGCAAGAAAGTTGGATTCAAGCTGCAACAGGTGCAGAGATGGGCTGCTAGGCTGCCCAGGGGACGGAGGGCCCATCTCAGGAGAGGAGACTGGAGAGCTTGGCTTGTTCAGCCCAGCAGAGAGAAGGCTGCAAGGGGCTCTGGTTGCTCTCTCTGAATGCACTGGGAGGTAAATCCCAAGGCGGAAGAGCTATTGGAGCTAAAGGACAATGCTGGCTAAAGAACAAATGAGGATAGACTGGCCATGGGTAAACTGAGGCTGGAAATGAGAAGAATGTTTCTACCATCAGAGGAGAGTGGTTCTGGAACAGCCTTCCACTAGGAGCAGGTGGGCAAACAACCAAACTAGTCTGGGCTCGAGCTCAGGAAGTGTACGAATGGGATGATATGACGGAGCTGCCTATGATAGCAGGGGCTGGACTCAATGACCCAAGAGGTCCTTTCAAGTCCTAGGTCCTTTGTTCCTAAGCCTGGAACAGCAGGAATGCTGCGGGTAGGGAACAAAATGCATTAGGATCAGGAGAGACAGGGATTCTATGGCTCAGGCTAGAGCCGAACTGCAATACCGGGGCGTGCGGGGGGCTGCAGGTCAGAAGTGCGGTGCATTGGCATAGCTGTGTGCGGGACCCGGGACTGGAACAACTCTGGCCTGGGCTGCGGTGATGACAGAGCTGGCGTGGGACACTTGCCTACCTTCTGGCACGCTGTCTTGCTGTGGCTTTCGCTCACCAGAGTCATTCCGCTTTTCTCAGTACGAAACCAGTGAAAAGTTTTCATCAAATATCTTGTTACAAATAGTGCAAATAGGTCAGGCTGGTTTCCTGTGAGAACACCTGGGGGGAGTGATGACGGAAAAACAGCCCTGCCCCCTGCCCCTGGGAAGTTTCTCAGCATTGTAAATGCATCACCTAGCGCTGGATGTTTTCTTTAAAAAGCTGCTGGGGGGTGTGTGAGTGCGTGAGTGTGATCTTGATCTGTGTGTGTATGAGAGAGTGAAATCCCCCGGACAGGGTTTGTGTGGTGTGGGCTGTGTAGGTGTGTGCATGTCCGTGTATGAGATCCACATGACTGAGTGTAAGTGTGCATATCTCTTCCACTGGGGCTGCTCCTCACCAGCTGTGAGGCTTGCCCCGAGCTGGTGCTTCCTGCATAGAGCAGGTGAGATTCCCGTGGCCGTGTGTGTGTGTATGCGTGTGCACGTGCATGGGGGGGAGTAAGGTCCCCAGCAGTGTGTGCACGTGCACATGTGCACAGGGTGAGCGTTTGTGAGATCCCCCAGCAGTGTCGTTGTACATGTCTATATGTGAGAGATCTCAGAAGAAGAGTGTGTATCTGTGTGTGTGAGATCCCCGTAGAAGTGTGTGTGTGCACATGTATATACACCTACCTGGAAACACTGTCTCTGACCCCTCCCTGATGACTAACCTCTGCAGCACATGGGGGCTCCAAGCTGGTCAGAGATGCTACCTTGGAGACAGCCCTGTCCCAGGCCTCCCTTTGAGAAGCCCAGATGTGAAGGTGTTTGCGAGCCAGAGAGGGGTTCTCAGGGCCCGCGGGAGGCTGGGTGCCGAAGCTGCTCTGTTTTCATTGCAGGAGGTGGGTGAGCGAGAGGGGAAGTGCATTTTCTCACGTCAGCTCTCGAACTCGTGGGTGGACCAGGGGACCACAGGCAGAGTGCGATGTTAGTTTGCATCCCTCCCCAGCTAACCGCAGCTGAACGGCCTCTGTGCACCACTTCCTGCACTGCCGAGCAGCTGGCGCCCAGACGCTGGAGCAGTGAGAGACAGAGATCAAAAGAGGAGGAGAAATTCAAGGCAGATTTCAGTAGCGGCTGCCTCAGAGCCAGACCTCACGCCCTTCCCCCAGTTATCAGCTCTCCTGAGTGGCCAAGGCATGAATGGAGGACAAGTGTGTCCATCCTAAACGAGGGTCACAGGGAAAAGGCTCGTTCCTCTCTCCGATTCACTGTCAGCCCTTTGCTAAGGACATACCGAGAATCTCTGGACTGCGAAAGCCCTCCAGGCTGGGGGGATGCAGGCAGCTGCAGCCATGCAGTAGCCACCTGGTTGGTGACAGATCAGGGTCTCCTGAGAGTAGAAGAGAGGTGAGGTGATGGGTTGGGCGTGGGAACCAGAGAGGCTCAAAGATTTTCTCACCGACAAGCAGATGTTCCCACGTGCAAAGCAAAAGCGAAGATGACAAATACCGAGCTCCCACCACAGCTGCACTGCTGACTCAGATCGAGCCTCCAGCTCAGTTTCCCTCCTGCCTCCACTCCAGACGTTCTCAAGCGCTTCTCCATCAGCTCCCTTTCAGAGGTGGTTTCTCAGACTCCAGGGAGGGACCCAACCTGTAGAAGTCAGATCTAGACCTTCATTTTGAATGCCCCGACATTTGAGTCTGGGGTGAGGAGGATTTGGGAGTTGGGTTTGGCCCATTATAGGCAGCAGCTGCAAAATTTAGATCCCGGGTTTAGATTGTGACATCCCATCTCCCACCTTAGGGGTCAGGTTGGATCATCCTTTGCTTTCAGCCCAACTCTGAAATTCACAGTATAGTGTCTATTGCACAAGCGACACCCTCATCTCTATTTACAATGGATAAGGCCAAGGGCTACTCGCCATGACACCAACTTTTCTGCTCCCCCAAGGCCCCATCCCAGCATTCTACTAACTGGAATTCATAGAAATCAGACCCAGAAGGGACATCCAATGCAGCAGCTGCTGCTGCTACTGGCTTCTCCTCCATGCTGTCCCCAGGTATGTGGTCTTGTCTCTCTGCTCATGTCTCAATGACCTTTCCCGACTGCTCCATTTTCTAATTGCTCTTGTGGCTTGAAGGTACGTGATCGAACCAGGGCCGCCCAGAGGATTCAGGGGGGCTGGGGCAAAGCGGGGGAGCTGCAGCGCTTGTACTCACCTGGCGGCGGTCCGGGTCTTTGGCAGCGGGGGGCCCTTCAGTCGCTCTGCGTCTTCGGCAGCACTGAAGGGTCCCCCGCCACCAAAATGCCAGCCGAAGACCTGGACCGCTGCCGGGCCAGGGCTCGCAGGGCCCCTGTGGGGCCCGGGGAAAATTGCCCCACTTACCACCCCCCCTGGCAGCCCTGGATCTAACCTGTATTTCTTTGATCCATTGTTGGGCAACCTTGACTAAGTCTTCACCATTCTTTGTATTCTCTCTTAACTCTATGCACAGAGCTATTACAATACCCTCAGCCTTCCTTTCCTCTGGGAGTTCAGCCCCTTTAGCCCTTCCTGTCATGTTGGACCTTTCAACACACTGATCCTGATCACTTTTCTTTGCATCCTCTCGTTTATCTCTATCCAGTTAGCTGCCCAGCAATGCACAGAGTGGACCAGATCCTCAGTGGCTGCAAAAGAGCTACAGCGACAGAGCTATACAGATTTGCACCGGCTGAGGATATGACCCAGCAGGGTAGTGGGCTCCTCTGCAGTCTTCCATGCAGCTCTTTTCTGCATAATCTCCTGCTGATCTTTTCCTTTTTCATTGCAGCCAGACACTGCAAATCTGTATTTAATCGCTCCCCTACTATCCCCTTCCAAATCCCTTTCTGCACTGCCACTGCCCTGGCACCACTAACCCAGCTCCTCTTGTTCTTCCTCCATCACAGCAGTGACCAGTGGCTCAGCTGGGATCCGGGCCCGCGCTGGGCTAGAAGCTATCCGAACACAAGGAAAAGGCAATCCTTGCCCTGAGACGTTTACAGGGCAGGAGGAGAACGAGAGGGGAAGTCATTTGCTCAAGGACACAGAGCAGGTGTGGCAGGCTGGAATTAGAGTCCAGGTCCCCAGACTGCCACGTCAGTGCCCTACCCACTGCCTCTCGGTTACAGAGCATTGCATTCTCCTATATTAAAGCCCCTTTGCTCAGCCCTTTAAATCTCCTCTCCTCCTGCCCTCTCACTCTTCCTGTCCTTGTGGCACTGGTGATGCCTCCTCTTCACCTGCAACACACAATGTACTGCCTGTGCTGGACCATTTATAAAGATATTGCACACCAGCCAGCCCAGCACTGACCCCAGAGGGAACCCATTCCTGCTGCCAGCCATTGGGATTCTGCGGACGCCAGGGAGCTGGCTGTTTGCTATTTGTGAGCCGATTCCTCCCTCATGCAGGGCTCTAGCGCTCAAAACATTCAACTCAAATCAAAATCCATGAGATCTGGGCATCTCCCACGTCTGCCATCTTTGTGGCTTGATGGTAGGAAGCCTGAGTGTGTTCATAGATTATAAAGCCAGAAAGCACCATTGTGATCAACTAGTCTGATCTCCCGTCTAACTAACTCAGGAGGTCTGTTCTCAGGGAAACCAGGCTATTACTCACTAAAGTATTGGCACCCGTATGCGTTACTTAGTAATTCTCTTCTGATTAGATCCAGTCAGCATGGATTCACCAAGGGCAAGTCATGCCTGACTAACCTAATTGCCTTCTATGACGAAATAACTGGCTCTGTGGATGAGGGGAAAGCAGTGGACGTGTTATTCCTCGACTTTAGCAAAGATTTTGATACGGTCTCCCACAGTATTCTTGCCAGCAAGTTAAAGAAGTCTGGATTGGATGAGTGGATTATAAGGTGGATAGAAAGCTGGCTAGATCGTCGGGCTCAACGGGTAGTGATCAATGGCTCCATGTCTAGTTGGCAGCCGGTATCAAGCGGAGTGCCCCAAGGGTTGGTCCTGGGGCCGGTTTTGTTCAATATCTTCATTAATGATCTGGAGGATGGTGTGGACTGCACCCTCAGCAAGTTTGCAGATGACACTAAACTAGGAGGAGTGGTAGATACGCTGGAGGGTAGGGATAGGATACAGAGTGACCTAGACAAATTAGAGGACTGGGTCAAGAGAAATCTGATGAGGTTCAACAAGGACAAATGCAGAGTCCTGCACTTAGGATGGAAGAATCCCATCTACTGCTACAGAATAGGGACCAAATGGCTAGGCAGCAGTTCTGCAGAAAAGGACCTAGGGGTTACATTGGACGAGAAGCTGGATATGAGTCGACAGTGTGCCCTTGTTGCCAGGAAGGCTAATGGCATTTTGGGCTGTATAAGTAGGCGCATTGCCAGCAGATCGAGAGACATGATCATTCCCCTCTATTCGACATTGGTGAGGCCTCATCTGGTGTACTGTGTCCAGTTTTGGGCCCCACACTACAAGAAGGATGTGGAAAAATTGGAAAGAGTCCAGCGGAGGGCAACAAAAATGATTAGGGGCCTGGAGCACATGACTTACGAGGAGAGGCTGAGGGAACTGGGATTATATAGTCTGCAGAAGAGAAGAATGAGAGGGGATTTGATAGCTGCTTTCAACTACCTGAAAGGGGGTTCCAAAGAGGATGGATCCAGACTGTTCTCAGTGGTGGCAGATGACAGAACAAGGAGTAATGGTCTCAAGTTGCAGTGGGGGAGGTCTAGGTTGGATATTAGGAAACACTATTTCACCAGGAGGGTGGTGAAGAACTGGAATGGGTTACCTAGGGAGGTAGTGGAATCTCCTTCCTTAGAGGTTTTTAAGGTCAAGCTTGACAAAGCCCTGGCTGGGATGATTTAGTTGGGGACTGGTCCTGCTTTGAGCAGGGGGTGGGACTAGATCACCTCCTGAGGTCCCTTCTGTTGGTGCCACTAGGCCTGAGTAAACCAAAGTTGTGACTTTGGGCCTGAAGTGAACCAAAGTTCTTACATGCTGTGAACTTTAACCAGCCTAAGATGCTAACAGACTGCAAGCAAAATGTGTAACTGTCAGCAATCTCAGCCTGCAAATGTAGGAGTTTGAAACAGCAGAAGTGGCGGGGAGGAGGGGGAGAGGGGGGAGGAAAATCTGTATGCGTTTGTTCTGTCAAGGCCAGAGATAAGCTTGTGGATGAGAACCTTTTCTAACACGCTGAAATGTAATGCCTAATGTAGCTGCTGCTGGGAAGGGAGGGGTGAGGGGGAAAACCGAACAAAAGGCTTACACAAACAAGGGGGGTATAAATGCTGGGACCCCGCCTGCGCGCGGGTGTGCAGGATTTGAGAATGCTTTTCTCCCTGGCACCTTTCTTTGGGCTCAAATAAACCTGGTTTTGCTTCTCCACCCTGGTGTGATAATTAGTGCGACGCACACCGGGCAACGAACCGCTGTTGCTCCGCCTCGGGCTCTTTGAGCCGGCAACAGTTTTGGCGTCCCTGGGTGGGCTCGAGGCAAAATTGTGCCTTGCCCGGACTCCTCCAATGGCCGGTGGATGATGGTCACAGCCGATGCCCAGCGCGCACCGGTGCTTTTACCGGGGGCCTCGGCAGAGACGCGTCAGGCTGACCTTGGAGGACACAACGGTGCAACGCGCTCAGATAGTGGAGAAGCAGCTGCGGGCGACGGTGAGGAACCGGTCCTGCGGATAAGGTAGGAACAGTCCAGTGGTGTGGACTTTTGCCTGAGGCTGGGGACGCCCAGCCGTTGTAATTCCCACTAGACGAGAGAGTGTCCTATAGTGGGTCAAGGGCAAGCCCATGGTATGGGGCAAGGACAGGGTAAGGTTAGTAGAGCAAGGTGTACGCCCCTAGAATGCATTCTAGCAAATTGGAAGGTATTTGGTTTGGATCCAATGACTAAGAGTAAACTGAAAAGATTTTATACAGTAGACTGGCCTCAGTATCAGTTAGAGAGCCAGGAAAGGTGGCCACCAGAAGGATCACTTAATTACAACATGATCCTTCAATTACTTCTGTTTTGTCAGCGAATGGGTAGCTTCTGAAGCTGTTTGTATGTAGAGCTCTTGTAAAAATCCCTCATCATATGCCCCAGAGCTGCACTGGGAGGAGAACTGTCCGTGGGAATGTCTGTCTCTGCTGGGCTCATGCCATCTGAACTTATTGACTGTGCAGCAAGATAAAATGCATCGTGGTAATAGGAAACAATGGCCTTGGTGTGTGTGTGTGTGTGTATACCAGTGTGAGTGTTCGTTACTGGAAGACGCCCAGACTGCCCTGTGAAGCGAATGCTAATGATCAGGAGTAGTCTAACGCAAGCCCGGTAACTAGTGGATCTTTAGGAGATCCGACCCACGGTGGGCTGACTCAGCCTGGCATCGTCCGGCGAGGAAGCTGCCTGGGTCTAGGAATGTGTGAACCCATCTTCCCTCCCCCCCTTCCTTTCCGTGTGGGCTACTGACAGTCTGATCATCTCACTGGATGCAATCAGAGTATGCGGCGCTGTGTCTCCCAGAGACTAGCCGACGCTCTTTGCTGAAAGGAGGTGTAGGAGAGTCAGTCATCCTCGTTAATCTCTCCTGTGTGAGTGTCCTGTAGGGAGAGATCCTTAGTTTATGAGCTGCTAGCGCGCGGACAGGGCACCCTCTCTGTGTATGTAAGTGGAAAGTGGGTAAGGGACAGTCTAAAAATTCTACCTCACCCCCTAAGGGTACCCCAGCATAGTACATGTACGTACATTATGGTCCTAAAACCTGCAGGTATTTAGAGAATTGGAATCTTCACATGCGTGAAAATCCATCTAAACAGTGCCCATTAGAGGGTATCTTTAATCTAGATAAGATCATATATCTCAGAGGAGCTTTTAATCACAAAGAAAAGCCTCTGACACAGTGTGAGCAATTTGTCTAGGAACGGGTTAATTTGAAACTCGGCTAACCCCAGAGATAAAGAGAGAGCTGCTCTGCGTACAAGGTCAAGAACCAGCACACAGACTATGCTAAGTAAAACTGCTTTCAGCTCCAGCTGGTTGTGGAAAATAGAGACAGAGGCAAACCAAAGGCAGTACAAGTTACAAAACTGAGATTGCATTTGCAAAGCTTAATTCTCCAGTGAGATCCAACAGTGTGCTTCTGCAACCCTGTAGCTGGTATGGCTCGGTGACACTGGAAAAGCCATAGGGCAGCTGACCTGAACTGGAATCTCTGAAAGAGACGCCGCAGGAGAGTCCAGGGTGTAAAAGAACAGCCATCCCAAGAGCGGAAGCATGTTGGAAATTCTGGACAAGCTGTATACAGGATAATCTCCCGTCCACCTATTTCCCTTCTCTGAACATTATACACAGACGTGGCCAGTCTGGATATGTGTAAGTATTAAAGTGGCTTAAGGCTTGGGGCATTCATATTTTTCCTGAGTGATGTGGGAGTGTTCCCAATACTCTCCATTGTTGTTTTATTATTTTTAATGAAGCTTTAAAATTTGATTATATGCAGTGTCAGTTTGATCACCTGACATGAGGAATAATTGGTAACAGAAATTTGTCACAGTTTGGTGAGCAATAGAGAATGGGGGAGCCCTGCAGAATTTACACCATCTATCTGTTTTACCCTTGTTATTTTATGTTTGCTTTGTTTGGTATTGTTTGGTATTATATGATAAGGATTGTATGGTTAAAGGTGAGCCCTAATAGAATAAGGAAACACTATCTGGTTTTGGTGCACTATCTGGTTCTGGTTCTATTCTGTTTAACCGGTTACTGTTGTTTTTCTGCTCTGTTCATTTGGGCGTTAGGTGTGTGGGCGGAACTGAACTTCTCGTTCGTAATTCCTCAGGGTGGAAGCCATGTGTGCGATGAAGCTCTGAGGTTGTATTGAGATCTTTCTGTCCCGCCCCCCCTGTAATGGACAATGTAATAGAAGTGGAAAAATCTGGCTTAGACTGTAATTTTCTCTGCTCTCTGTGTAATCTTCTTTTCTGTTTAAGTGTCAGTAGACAAATGGGTGGGTCTCTGGGTAGACCCCCTTTAGGAGTTTGGATTGTGTGTTAAGTAAATGGCCTTTACCCAATGGCCATGTATTTTTGCCAGGTGGCAAGCCTTACTAGGGAGGACTCGAGTAGTTTTGGAGTAAAAATGTTTTAGGGAAAAGACCAGAAGGGTGGGGGCTAGTTGTGAAGCCCACCCTCCTAGCTAAACTGGTAGTGGAATAAGTTTGTGTCCAGGATAGGGACGATTCAGCGAGAAAAGCAGGATCGGGCCCAGGCGGGCAGGCAACAGAGAGATTGGAAAACAGGTTGGAAACTTTTGAGGGTGTAGTGAAAAGAAGGAGTAAGTGAGTATAAGCATGGAAATTTCAAATACTCAGGAGGATATTTGAAATGGTGATTTGAATTGGTAAGTGGCTGCTGAAGGAAAAAGCAAGTGATTTAAGGGAAGAGCAAGTGATTTTTAAGGGAAAGTGAAAAGTTAACTCTTTAGTTGCTGGAGGGAACAGAAGTTGAACTTTGTAAAAATGCTAAAGAGAAAAGTTTTTGGTGTCTTTGAAATGTTTGTAAATAAATTCAGGCAAAGAAAATATGGGGTAATTCTCCTAAATTAACAAGAGTATTTGTATATTTTAAGTAATGATTGACTGCCCAGAAGAGGTAGACTTTTGTTTTGTCTTTCAGATAATCAAAGAAAACTAATGCCAGCTGAACAGCATTCAACATATCATGCATTTACTGACAGAGTAACAATTATGTTTTGTGTTCTATGTTCTGTCTTGTGGTGTTTGTCTTGTGGCCAGAATTGTTGTGTTTAATATTTTTATGGGATGGTCTAATTTAAAATCAAGTGGCAGTGTTAAATTGAAATGCAGATACTTGTTTTGTTTTACTTAGAATACAAAGTGTTTGGATATATCAGAAAAATGTGATATACTAAAGTCTAATACATTTTCTTAAGTAAGAGAAAGAAACTTTATTAGCCAAATCTTTTAATTTAGAATGGTTATTAAAATTTGCATACTAACAGTCTTTAAAAGCAAGGACATGGAAAGTTAACCCACTCCCCATATTGTACATGGGATCCTTCTGGCTACCTCAGACTTCTAGCCAGAGGGCTGGGGATGGTGGAAAGCTATTGGACTAGAGGTTATATTAAGTGAACTCATCAAAGTGGGTGTGCTTGTCCTGGCTTGTTGTTCTAAAGCTCTGTAATAAGGTTATTTTAGTGAAAGGGTATATGTGGCATACATTAAATAAAACTAATGTACTGTGTATGTGTTTATTGTTAACAAAAGGTGTATAAGTAAAAGTTTCCTTTATAGGTTAAAGAAAAAAAATGGGAAAAGGAAAAAGAATGAGTTAACTGAAAAAAAAAGAATAGTTAACATGCTAAAAATAAACTGGCCAAGATTTGTGCTGAGACAAACTTAAAGTGGCCAGATGCCCTTCCTTTGGCACTAATAAGTATAAGAACCATTACTTGGCTAAAAACCAGAAAAAGGGGGGACTTAAATTTGCCCATGCAACTATAACATTTGTAAAATCTGCAAAGACACTAATGCAATGTGTTAGGTTTTTTTCTCACAGGTAAAAAAGAAACAACCCAAAGATCCTAGCAGCCCTACCACTCCTAGGAACCAGAAGACTGGGTCTACATAAAGATCCATCAACAAAAGACTGCCTTGGCTCCACGCTGGAAAGGCCCTTTCCAAGTCCTGCTGTCTACCAACACTGCTGTGAAGTGCCAAAGACTGACTGCTTGGACCCAGGATTCTCACTGCAAAAAGACCCCTCCACATCAGAAGAATTTTCCTATTGATGATTAGCCTATTCTTTCTTCTAGTTCTACTGTGCTTCTGGACAGCAGGGAAAAAGGACAAGGTGACGTACTGGCAACCTCTCCCTTGTCCACTGACAGACCAACTGTGCCTTTAGACTTTTCTAGAAAAAGCACAGCTATTACAGGGTGATATGTGCTGGCAACCTCTCCCCTGTAGGATGCTAAACCACAATTGTTTTGGGAAAGAAGAAGAAACACTCACTCCACTGACATTGCCAAAGTCCAGGAATTCCTGACTAAAAGGACATTGAGAACTGACCCTGGTGAAGAAACAAAGAATTGTACACTGGCAAGGAAGAAATTTATGGGACCCATGATTGGGAATGTGGTATTAATTGGATTTTGGGGTTTAATCTACAGGCTGTGCCCTGTGTTTTGGATAAATCCTTCAGTATGTATTGCCCTCCCTAATTGGATTTTAAATGACATTGCCCTTATCCAGTTTTCAAATCACTTCTGCATACCCAGATTGCTCACAAGGGGCTGCCATTAGATTAGCACAACAGAGGGCCTGGGTTATTTCCTCTGGAAAGAAAGAGAATTGAGCAGATCCCTGTGGGCTAGGGCCAATATCTTAAAAGACAAGAACATGATAAGAAATTGGGCCAACTAGAAAAGGCTACTAGCCTTATTCTTGAAACTCAGCTATCTTAAGTACAGGCTGGAGTTGGTAAGTTACATGTCATTTCAGCCCTTAGTTCTATGACCCAGAAGTTACTGACAGAGATGGTATTGAATATCACTGAGGCTGGGAAGGTATTGCAGTGGGATCTAGACCAGACTTGGCCCACTGCCCTTACAGATGCATCAGGAGTACCATCTGATCTGTGGTCATGGAGACATACTTGGACACTTTCTGGGTGGAAGTGTGGACATTCACAGTGCTCCTTCCAAGCATATGGACCGATTAGGGTGGGTGTGGGCTCCCACATACCGAATCCTGCTGGGTCCATGGGGAGGATGCATGTGGGACTACATTATTCACCAAGACATCTGGGAAATTAAACCACTTGGTATACCTACCTGATTTATAGTCAGTGCCCCAATCCCTTAGTTGTTAAATGAACATTCCACTCTTTTGTCCATGCATTCATTCCTGGGTTGGGGGTAACTAAGCTCAAAAGAGCAGTTGTACATATATCTGTAAAGCTTCATTGTTTTTTGTTTTTAAAGTTTGAGAAAACTCGCCAAAAGTTTGTTGAGTATTCTCAAAGGGGGGAATTGTTGGTGCCACTAGGCCTGAGTAAACCAAAGTTGTGACTTTGGGCCTGGAGTGAACCAAAGTTCTTACATGCTGTGAACTTTAACCAGCCTAAGATGCTAACAGACTGCAAGCAAAATGTGTAACTGTCAGCAATCTCAGCCTGCAAATGTAGGAGTTTGAAACAGCAGAAGCGGCGGGGAGGAGGGGGAGAGGGGGGAGGAAAATCTGTATGCGTTTGTTCTGTCAAGGCCAGAGATAAGCTTGTGGATGAGAACCTTTTCTAACACGCTGAAATGTAATGCCTAATGTAGCTGCTTCTGGGAAGGGAGGGGTGAGGGGGAAAACCGAACAAAAGGCTTACACAAACAAGGGGGGTATAAATGCTGGGATCCCGCCTGCGCGCGGGTGTGCAGGATTTGAGAATGCTTTTCTCCCTGGCACCTTTCTTTGGGCTCAAATAAACCTGGTTTTGCTTCTCCACCCTGGTGTGATAATTAGTGCGACGCACACCAGGCAACGAACCGCTGTTGCTCCGCCTCGGGCTCTTTGAGCCGGCAACACTTCCAACCCTGATATTCCATGATTCTATGATTTGTTCCCACCTAACCGTCAGCTACATTCTGGGTTGTATCCTCCTCCACCCTGGCAAAGGCACGTTAGTACTGGTGAGAAGTGAAGTGTTGGGAGCCGCTTGGAGACCACAACTCTTTGTTTATGTGCAGAACAGATAGAGCACAATGAAAACTCCTCCCCTGCCACACTGCCTGCATGCCCGGACTCTGACCTGGAAGGGTGACCATTCCTCCTCCATGCTGCATTCAGTCCTTGCCTCCTATGCTGACATCCCCACCCAGGGTGAGCGAATTGCAGCCTGGGTGATGTCAGAACTGGACTTAGACCTGCCAGTTCATTTCACACAGGCCACCAGCTGACATGGACTGGGCTCGAGCCAGAAATCTCTATGGGCCATTTCCAGTCTCTGGACCCATCTCCTCCCCATCTCCTTTCCCCGTTTGAAGGCTGCTCTCATTTCCCCCCGAGGCCTGGGGAGCGTTTTGGATATGAGGTGGCAGAAACAGAGGGCTGAAGAAGGTGGAATAGTCTGAATTTCCCATTCAGGGAGTGTTGCTGGATTGCATCCATCTGCTTGGGATCGATGGGCCAGATCCTCAGCTGATGTAAATCAGCAGCTCCACTGAGTCAATGAGGCTATGCTGAGCCCAGGAGGGCTTCCACTATAAAACATACATGTTCTTTTCTTGTAGTGGTACCACACCTGTTGGCAATGAGTTATTGGGGTGAACTAACGAACCCTTTCTGCCCCCAGAAACCCCTGTGCCAGCACTGGACCAACCGCACTGGAGGGCTAATCTTCCCCAGGCTGCCCATCCGAGTACCGGGTCTCTCCAGCTCTGCAATTTTCCATCACATCCCTCCCCACCTCCATGCTGAGAGGCTCCCAGTGGGGTATGAATATATACACAGCCCTTGGGTGTTAGTGAGGTGGGGCTGGGGACTGCGTCTGCCTCACTCATGGCCTTGGATTAACTGAGGTTTTACAGTTAATCCAATCGGGTTTATCTCCTGACATCATTCGCCAGGTCGCTCCCGGGGACTGAAAACAGGCACTGGTTTGCCTGAGGGTGCCAGGGCCGAAAAGCAGAGCTAAGGAGGGAAGGAGGGGAGAGAGACACCTCTGGAATGGGAAGAGCTCAGGAAGTGGAAGGAAAAGAAAGTCCCCAGAGGACGAGGCATGCAAGAGGCTTGTCAAGTGAATGCTGCAGAATTAAAGGGAAGCCAAGGCAGCGAGGGCTGCTGAAGGGACCACGCGGGAGGGAGCGGAACACGGGGCCTGTAGGATTGACCTAGGGGGACACGCACCTGGCAGGCCTGCTGAGGACCTAGTTTAGACTCATCTGCAGCTCCCTCATCCCCAGGGGGCCAGCTCCTCAGCTGTGTAAATCAGCACCGCTCCACTGACTTCAGTGGAGTTCTACCAATTGGCACCAGCTGAGGAGCCGGCCCTCTCTGCTTAATTCACAGGGGGCAGGCCAGGAAAGAGCCTCGAGTTAGATATAACGACGTAGAAAGCTTCTTCCATTGGGAAAAGTCCCCAGGGAACCCGCCTTGCCCTCAGCGAGCTTTCCTGGGGTACCAAAGAGCAGAACATGCTCCACCACCTCGGAGTGATTCGGTGTTGACAGGGCTTCGAGGGATCTCAGAGAGTTGCCTGGTTCATCACGGACAGAGGCTACGAGAGTCAGGCTAGGACAGCTTGTTCCAACACATTTCTCAGGCTGATTGGAGAAGGGCTGGGGGTGGCTCTGCTGCTCAGTGTGCAAAGCAGGGAGGGGGAAGTCGTGTCTGAGTCAGGCTGGCTCTGCTTTCGTCAGGTGTTACTGAGGGGCAGTTCTTGAGTCTGTGTGATCCAGTGGATCAGACTAACTGACCACGATGGTCCTGGGATGAATGTGCTAGCCCAGCTGACTGCCTATTGTATCACTGAATATCAGGGCTGGAAGGGACCTCAGGAGGTATCTAGTCCAACCCCCTGCTCAAAGCAGGACCAATCCCCAGACAGATTTTTGCCCCAGATCCCTAAATGGCCCCCTCAAGGATTGAACTCACAACGCTGGGTTTAGCAGGCCAATGCTCAAACCACTGAGCTAGCCCTCCCCCCGTATGGGTTCTGGGGCAGCTCCTCAACTCATGGGACTCAGCACAGCTCCATTATTTCAGCACATCTGGGCCAAGTTACACGAGTTGAGGATCTGACCCTAGCTAGCAAAGATATTTCTCAGGCATCTACCAGCCTGGTATCTAAGCCCAGATATTGACTAGGGATGGACCCAGAATAGTGATGAAGCCCAGTCCAATATGAAGAATAATATTCTAGCTTTTTATAGCACCTTTCATTCATAGATCTCAAACCACTCTACAAAGAAGGTCAATATCATTTACAGATGGGGAAACTGAGGCTCTGAGAGGTGAAATGACTTGTCCAGGGTCACCCAGCAGGCCAATGGCAGAGCCAAGAAGAGAACCCAGGTCTCCCGAGTCCCAGGCTAGTGGTCTACCCTGCCCAGTGAAGCTGATCCCTGATTGGCAATAGCAGCACTACCCAACCCAAGAGCTCTACAGTCTGACAGCAAACCCAGATAAACCCACAGGATTAACGTCCAACCGGACATGGACACAGAGCCATGCCCCTGTCTCATGGCATGGTTGCAAGGAACATCAGAGCCTGAGAAGAACAGGGATGGTCCCTGCTGGGCTCTGCAAGCCCACTGGAAGCACTGCTCAGAATTGGCTGCATCGCGCCTCCCAGCACAGAGAGCAGGGACTGAGCCCCCCCCCCAAAGCTCTGGATTATTTTGACTGGGTCTACAGCCCTGGGCAAGGCACCCCCCTCTGAGCCTTGCTGCTAGTGTTACTGGGGCTCCCTCGCTGCATCCCTCCTCTCCCTCCATCCCCATCCCTCCCTTCCCTCCCCATCCCTGCCCTCCATCCCCAGGCCTTCCTTCTATCCATCCATTCATCCATCCCCATCCCGCCTCCATCTCTCCCTTCCCATCCCTCTCCTCCTTCCCCATCTCTCTCCTCCATCCATCACCTCTATCCCTCCAGCCCAGTCCTCATCCCTCCTTCCCATCCACTCACTCTATCCATCTGTCTATCTAGCTACAGTCCATTGAGCTGCTGCGGGGGTTGATGGGCCCTAGCACTGCAAATTAAGGATGCACTAAATCAGATCGTGGGGGTGGGGGACTAGGGATGGAGGAGGAACGAGACTGGGAGATTGAGAGCGAGAAGCAGGACCTGACACTTAGCAATGCCGGGAGAATCCCCTTGTGTTTACAGCCCACTGCACCTGGGCCCGGTTGCCACAGCAACAAGACCACACAACTTTCAGCGCACAGAGCCGACCCCTCAGGCAGCCCGACCCCCAGTGTCAGTCAGACCCCGCCCCCCGGCTCTTCAGCTCTGCATGGAGGCTCCGGGGCGGGCGGTTGCAAGCAGGGGCGGCTCTAGCTTTTTTGCTGTGCAGCCTTCGGCGGCTTGCCAGCAGGAGGTCCCCGGTCCCGCAGATTTGGCAGCTTGCCTGCGGGAGGTCCGCCAGTCCCGCGCCTTTGGTGTACCCGCCGCCAAATTGCCGCCGACGAATGCAGGACTGGTGGACCTCCTGCAGACAAGCCGCTGAAGGCTGCCTGACTGCCACCCTCACAGGGACTGGCAGGGCGCCCCCACGGCTTGCCGCCCCAGACATGCGCTTGGAGCGCTGGTGCCTGGAGCCGCCGCTGGTTGCATGGCCCAGGCTCTGCAAGGCTGCACGGCAGGGCACGGCGCCTGACATCCTCCTTGGAACAACAGCCCTTTCTGTCTCCCCTGGGCCCGGGCCAGCACCTGCCAGTTCAGGGCTGCTCAGAAATACCAACTGCTGGGTCCAGCACAGCCTGTCCCTGCTCTCACCAGCCACCGGCCCCGGAGCCGGGTCTGTGGTCAGCGCTCCACGTGGCTGGCCACGCGGGGCTGCGCACCCTGCGGAGGTGGGACGAGCTGCTGGGCTGGAGCAGATCTGCAACGACCCCTTTGACTGAGCTAATGGGGCCCAAGAGGGACCCCACACAGTCCACTTAGGCACAGGATGGTTACCACGCCCACGGGCCTAGGAGCTCCAAAGGACCGGACTGTGTATGTTACTGGGAAGAAGGACACGGAGGAGAGGGGAACAGACGGATCTTGATGGGGCCAGGGTGACTTCAACTAGGTTATATTCCTGTCAAGTTCCAGGACTGCCCCATTCCCTTCCCATCCCACTCTGGTGCCAGCCACCCTGGCCCTCCTCTTGTGGTCTGTTACTGGTTCCATGTGGAAAGCCATCCCATGAATTCATCCTGGCTTTCCCCACTGGAAGTAGGGGAGGGGTGTAGCACCGTGTGTGGGCCCCCGGGGAGCTGCGTGGAGCTAGTCAGGAATGTCAGGCTCTCTGACAATGAACACACCTAAAGAACAATGCAGAGCCCCCTCCAGGAAATACCAAGTGACACAGGCCCCTCGTTGGACAGGATGGAAGCCTGGAAAAGGGTGACACGTGATCACATAGAACAGTGTCTGCACAAGTCCACAGTCATGGCCATGGAACTGCTCTCTCACTATATTTGATCTGTAAGGCACAGAATCCCCATGTCACCTTCAGGAATGGCGGGGTTCCCCCCAGGGCAGGGCTAGATGTCATTGGTGGAGCAGAGGAGGGTTATCAAGATTGACAGAACATGAAAACTGAATCCCACCAGGGAGGGGTGTTCCTTCCATGCCAGGTTTGGACTCCGCTAGCCAAGTAGCATAGTGGACACCAGGCATCTGGTTCTCCTCTCACTTACACTGGCTTGACCCCAGTGTTACGCCATTGACTTCAGTGAAGTCACTCCTGATTTACCCAGGCATAAGAGAGAAGAGAATCAGGCCCCATGTTTGAAAGAACAGAAACTGAATTCCATCATCTACTCAGGAGGGTGCGTCTGCTCCAGATGAGAGCTGAGGGTCTCTGAGTGCAACAGGGCAGAGGATGCCAGACTACATAAACATGCAGGCCATATATCACCATAGGCACTATGGCTCAGGGACCATTTTAACAGCCCTATAATGTGACCTGGCTCCACATCTGCCCTTCAGTAGCTACCCCCACTGCCTCGCCACTGAAGCCACAAGAGGTATGGATCCTTACCCTGGTGGGATGGAGGCCCTGGTACTCAGTATTGCAACCCGCTGCGTGCCAGGCCTGTTCAGGTTGTTCTGCCCAGGAAGCTGGGTGCCAGTGGGAGCGCTCTGGCTTCGGGAGAAGGTGGTCACTTGCATGCCGCTAGGGGACCGGACCTGCTCCATCTTAGCTGTCCCCCCAGTTGGCATGGTGCCCGCAGACCACAATGCTGTGCCGTTGAAAGTGTTGCTCTGCCTAACAGTCAGAGTCCCATTGCTGTTCCCCACATACACCTTCCTCCGCTGCGAGGCCAGGATGGCATTGGAGGCTGCCCTGGTGCTATTGACCAGAAGGCACTGCTGGCAGGAACACGGCTGCCCGGAGTTGGTGCCCACAGGCCAGGACTGGGACTTGGGGATGGAGCCCATGGTGAGTGGGTACGCCAGGTCCATGCGGCGCCGGAGTCGGCGCTTCCGCTGCGTCTGCCGGTTCATCTGTGACATGCTATTGAAGTAGATCAGGTAGCAGAAGCCCAGAGAGGAGAGGTCCAGCCACGGGTGCTGCTTCTCATAGGCATTCTGGATGGTGATGCAAATATCCATGTCATAGGGGGTCCAGGAGTTGTTGTCGTTCTCCCACTCCCACACGATCCCCTTCCCAGGGGCCGAGGAGGGGTCATAGAAGTTCCTCCTCACTGGGCGCATGGTCCCTGGGGGAAAGAAGAACACAGAAAAGGGATGCTGAGTTCCTCTGCATGGGTCAGACACACCAGCTCGTGTGAAGAACGGAGCCCTCCGAGGTGAGCCTGGCCAATCCAGGTCAGCCTGGGAGACCTCTCCAGGTGAGACTGGGATGGTCCTTCAAGTCCTGGCTTTCCTAACACTTGAGCAGAGCTTGTTCCCAGCTATCACCCTGGGCTTTTTACACCCATCAGGGCCAGATCCTCAGCTGGTGTAAATCAGCGCTGATTTCAGTGCAGCAATACCAATTTACACCTGCTGAGATTCTGGCCCTCTAGAATTATTGGAAGGAAAACCCACTTATATTATTACAAACAGCTCTACCCTGAGCCCAATCCGCCCTCGCCCCGGGGTAGGCATGGGGTTACCCTGGCTTTACTCCAAGCTGATGCCAGGGTAATTCCACTGGAACCCAGAGTTGCACTGGAGTAACAGAGCAGCAAGTCAGCACCTGGGCATCAAGGTCAGCACAGGGAGTGGCAGAACACGGTTCCCCCATCCCCGTGGGGCTCAGCCCTGATTTGGGGGGCCCACCCATGGAACAGGTAGGGGGTTCAGTCTCAATGGGCCATTCAGTGCTTGGTTCAGCCGCCAACCAGGAGCCAGTTAGTGTTAACTAGTGACAGTGGGTTTTGTGGGTTCAACACCTGAGCCCTAGGAAATGGTCTGAACAAACTCACTCCACACAAGCTATGGAACACCAGCACTTCGACTCAGCTAGAGTCGGTGACCTATCTGTGAAAGGTTCCATTTCCCCATTACCAACCGCACAAGCCACAGAAGGCCCCCACATATTGCACAAGCCATTGGCCACGGAGCCCCCCCACACACACACACACCACATCAGGCTCCAACATGATCAAAAAATGTACACCTGGTTTCCAGTCTGAATGTGTCTGGCTTCAACTTCCAGCCATGGGACCATGTTAGACCATTCTCTGCTAGAGTGGAGAGCCCATTAGTAAATACTGGTTTCCCATGTAGGTACTTATAGACCAGGGGTCTCAAACATGCGGCCCGCGGGCCGCATGCGGCCCACGGAGCTCTTCCCTGCGGCCCGCGGAGCTCCCCAGGAGAGCTCCGCAGGGGCCCCCAAGAGAAAAGCAGAGGCTCCCGCCTGAGCGCCGAGTCTCCGTCCGAGCGCCTGAGCCCCGCCCCGATCCGAGCCGCGTGGGGAGGGGGCGGGGCTGGGAGCTCTGGGCTGAGCGCTGCGCTCGGCGTGGAGCTCCCAGCCCCGCCCCCTCACCACGCGGCTCTGAGCGGGACCGCCGGAGACGCGCTCGGGTAAGGGGGGGGGGAAAGCGGGACCCGCCGGGGCCGGGCCCGGGCCGGGCCGGGCCGGGGGGTGGGGGAGGGAAGCGGGACCCGCCGGGGCCGGGCTGGGGGGGGGGAAGGGAAGCGCTCAGGGCTGGGGCAGAGGATTAGGGTGCGGGGGGATGAGGGGTTCATGATGTGGGGGCGCTCAGGGCTGGGGCAGAGGATTAGGGTGTGGGGGGATGAGGGCTCTGGCTGGGGCAGAGGATTAGGGTGCAGGGTCCTAGTGCCTGCCCTCCGCCAGTACTGGCAAGGCAGGCTTCCCTTACCCTGAGCCTCTCCAACCCCAAACCCTCAGCCCCAGCCAGAGCCCTCATTCCCCCCGCACCCTAATCCTCAGCCCCAGCCCTGAGCACCCCCACATCATGAACCCCTCATCCCCCTGCACCCTAATCCTCAGCCCCAGCCAGAGCCCTCATCCCCCCACACCCTAATCCTCTGCCCCAGCCCTGAGCGCCCCCACATCATGAACCCCTCATCCACAGCCCAACCCTCTGCCCCAGCCCTGAGCGCCCCCACATCATGAACCCCTCATCCCCCCGCACCCTAATCCTCTGCCCCAGCCCTGAGCGCCCCCACATCATGAACCCCTCATCCACAGCCCTCACCCCACACTCCAAACCTCTTCCCTAGCCCTGAGCCCCCTCGCATCATGAACCCCTCATCCACAGCCCTCACCCCACAGCCCAACCCTCTTCCCTAGCCCTGAGCCCCCTCGCATCATGAACCTCTCATCCACAGCCCTCACCCCACAGCCCAACCCTCTTCCCTAGCCCTGAGCCCCCTCGCATCATGAACCCCTCATCCACAGCCCTCACCCCACAGCCCAACCCTCTTCCCTAGCCCTGAGCCCCCTCCTGCATCATGTACCCCTCGCCCTCAGCCCTCACCCCTGCACTCCCTCCTATCCCCAAACTCCGTCCCAAAGCCTGCACCCCCACCCCCTGCCGCAGCCTGGAGCCTGCATCGAGCACAGAGCCTGCATCCAGACCCCCTCCCCCACCCAAACTCCCTCCCAGAGCCTTAGGCAGTAAATCTAAGTGCGTGTTTTGTCCTTTGAGTGAGGTGCATTACTGAGTGTATATATTTATTAAAACTGCGCGCGCTTAGGGGAGGAGGTGGAGAAGAGACAGGGCAGGGGCGGGGCCTCATGGAAGGGGTGGATTGGGGGTGGGGCCAGGGGCAGCAAGGGGGCGTGTCAGTGATGCGGCCCTCGGGCCAATGCACTAGTCCTCATGCGGCCCTCGGGGTCATTTGAGTTTGAGACCCCTGTTATAGACTGTGACCACGTCACCCCTGAACCTTCTCTTTGGGTACGTCTACACTGCAATAAAAGACCCGTGGCATGGCCACAACTGGCCCAGGTCAGCTCACTTGGGCTTGGGGGTCTCCAGCTGCAGGGCTAAAAATTGCTGTGTAGACGTTTGGGCTCGGTCTAGAGCCCAACCTCTGAGACCCCATGAGTGGGGAGGGTCTCAGAGCCCATGCTTTTTACTGACCCTTCTCCAATTTATCAACATCCGCCTTGAACTGTGGGCACCAGAACTGGACACGGGATTCCAGCAGTAGTCACACCGGTGCCAAATACAGAGGTGAAATAACCTCTCTGCTCCTATTTGAGATGCCCTTGTTCATACATTCCAGAACTGTGTTGGCTCTTTTGGGCACAGTGTTGCACCCGGAGCTCACATTCAGCTGATTAGCCACCACGACCCCCAAATCTGTTTTAGAGTCACTGCGCCCCAGGATAGAGTTCCCCACCCAGTAAGTACAGCTGACATTCTTTGTTCCTAGGTGTATACGTTTACACAGAGCCATATGAAAATACATACTGTTTGCTTGCACCATTTATCAAGAAATCCAGAACGCTCTGAATCAGCGACCTGTCCTCTTCATTATTTTCCGCTCCCTCAATTTTTGTGGGAAAGGACAGTAACTAGGGAACTGTCGCCTCAGTGTGAAACAAGGCAGCGCACCTGAGACTCTGGGCTCACACCCGTGCTGCCGCTCACGCTGCCACGTCTCCATTGCTATTTTTAGCTGAGCTAGCTAGATTAGAGCTAGCGCGGGTGTGTCAGCCCTGGCTGCCATCACACCTTCGACCGCAGTGTAGACAGACTACGTGGTGCCCTGAATCCCCTTTGGCAGGATACCCATGGCTATCACTTGGCTTCATTGGAAACCCAAGTGAGCTGCTGTGAACACAGGAATCTGGTGACTGTATTAATATCAAGGATTGTCTACACTGGGATTTCAGCCACTGGCGTAGCTGCACCTGTGCCAACCCTCATGTAGGCACGCTACACCAGCACACCATGATTCAAATTGGAGCAGGCTGCCCCACCTTCAACCATGTCTACACTAGCTGGTTGTACCAATGCAGCTCCACCAGTGGCTGAAATCCCTGGGCAGATGTGGCCTTAAGTGAAAGGAAATCAGCCAGGTCAAAAGAATAATGGACACAAATCTGACATCAGGAATCATAACATTCAAAAACCAGTAGGAGAACACTTCAACCTCTCTGGCCACTCAGTAACAGACTTAAAAGTGGCAATTTTGCAACAGAAAAGCTTCAAAAACAGACTCCAACGAGAAACTGTTGAACTGGAATTAATTTGCAAACTAGATACCATTAATTTGGGCTTGAATAGAGGCTGGGAATGGCTGGGTCATTACACAAATTGCCTCTATTTCCCCATGTTAAGTATCCTCACACCTTCTTGTCAACTGTCCGAAATGGGCCATCTTGATTATCACTACAAAAGTTTTTTTTCTCCTGCTGATAACAGCTCATCTTAATTAATTAGCCTCTTAGAGTTGGTATGGCAGCTTCCACCTTTTCATGTTCTGTATGTGTATATATCTCCTTACTATATGTTCCAGTCTATGCATCCGAAGAAGTGAGCTGTAGCCCACGAAAGCTTATGCTCAAATAAATTTGTTAGTCTCTCAGGTGCCACAAGTCCTCCTGTTCATTTAGCCAGATCAATGTTTCTAGCACCCTTACTACTCCACCCTGCACCCACATTTTCTGGTCTCCTTCTCTCCCCCCCCCCCAACCCCCCATCTTCAAAGGAGACTGAAAGAGAGAGAGAGATTATGGAAAATGAGAGCGAGAGCGAGAGCTAACTGGCTGCTCTGTCTAGGTAGGACCACATGGGAGGGAGCAGTGATGGATGAAGAGGGCAGGATGTGGAGGCTGGCAGTGAAAAGCTGCTGCAATGCAGCTCATTTGGATGTGGCACAGCTGGTACAAAAGGGTCACAGAGCTCTGCAGCTGCTGCAGGCGAGTGCCAGTACTTTCTGCAGGCTCCCATGCAGCAGGCAACAGTGCGCCCCAAGTTGTTGGGGAGTTACAATGAGCAGGGTTCAGGGCACTGGGAGTCTTGGCTGGGGGGCTGGATTGTTTTGCTACAGAGGAGACTGTGTGGATCATTGGCTGGAGGGGAAGACGAGTCTTTCGACATGAACTGAAGAGACAGCTTGGGAGGAGAGTTCAGGTTCCTCCTTGGCCAGGAGGTCTCAGCATAGACCAGCCTGAACCAAACCCCAGATCCAAAGAGGCCCCAGCTTTGGGGAGAGCTGAGACCTAACTGAGGACACAGATCTGAAGGCTGCACCAGTGCTTGGTCCCTTCTCTAGTTATAAAGCACTTACCACGCAGTGAATGATCAGAGTGCTTGGCTAGCTGGAATCTCCTAGCCCCGGCCCTCCTTTTCCAGCTGGGGTGCACTGCGCCTTGTCTGGGGTGCGCTGCGCCTTGTCTGGGGTGCGCTGCGCCTTGTCCGGGGGGCACTGCGCCTTGTTTGGGGTACGCTGCGCCTTGTCCGGGGGGCACTGCGCCTTGTCCGGGGGGCACTGCGCCTTGTCCAGGGTGCAGAGAGAGGGGTAGCGAGAAGCAGACGTCCATTCAGATAGAATTATTGATGCTATTGCACTGGCTAGCTTGGACTGGGCCTCTGAAGGGGCCGAGAGGGGTGGAGAACTGGGCTTGCCAGAGGTTATTCCAGCAGCAGCACTTCACACGTGGGAACATACAGCCTGTTCCAGAAGTGGGTTTTGCAAGCCCTTCCAGCGGAGGGATAACTGACAATGAGAAAGGCGGAGCTGAGGGCAGGGAGGCAACCTGATTGGTTTCAATCGCTGGCCCTGCCCACGCTGGCAGCTAGCCAATAAATCCACTGGCTAATCCTGCAATCTGGTGGCGCCACCTGCTCTTAAGGGTCCTGACACTCCCCAGTATAAAATTCTGTTCCCAGTTGCTAAGACCTTTGCCAAACTCCAGCTTCACTGGATTTCCCATGCCAGGGCTCTGCCTTAGGCTGATTTTTTAGGGTTGGTTTTGGCAAAAATGGCTCAGCTGTTTCTGAGAACGAGATTAAGGGGAAATACGTTATTTTGCCCATGTTAAAAAAAGTTCTTACAACCGTTTGGTTGAGAAGCTGTCGTGCTCCCATGCACATACACTCAACAGAAACTTGTTAGAGTTTGGCAGCTAAATTCTCTGCAGAGCGCATCTGCACTGAGCATGCTCCAGCCCCACGGAACTCCTCGTGCAGACTGCACATGCACCATCCCTACAGAGCATGCTCCAGGTCAGGCCCCCAGGGAGGAGCAGAACTTTCCAGATGCAATTGCTCCTCCTGGCTGCTCAAGGCAGCTGTCACCTCTCGATGGTCACCCTGCTGGCATGCAGGCAGCGTGACTGAGGGGCAGCCTGATCTGAATGCAGCTAGGGACAGGAGTTGGAGCTGTGGCAGGGCTGGAGAGGAACAGATTTTGACAAGGAGCCTGGTGGGCAGCGACTGGGAACTGGGCCGTGGGAGGGAGCTAAAGATCAGGTGAGGAGTGAGGTTGGTGTGGGGGAAGAGACTGGGACAGGCTGGATGAGGAAACTGGGGCCAGGGGCCAGTGCGACGGTAGCAGGGGAAGGCTAAGCTCCGACAAGGAGCTGGTGGAGGGGAAAGGTGAAGGAGGCTGGAACTCCCTGTGCAGGGAGATTTAGAATGGGGGCTGGAGCACTGGGGGCAGACTGGGAGTCAGAGACTAGGGGGAGTAGAACTGGATGAGGAGCTCGACGAGGGGAGAGACTGGGACAGGGGACTCTAAAACTCAGAGTCCGAGCTTGAGCTGAGACTTCCAGGGCTGCCAGGTCCCTCAGGTGGGTATATCTCCCCTGCAAGTGTACCCAGCTGGGGTTCTCAAGGCTTCCAAACTCCCTGCTGCAGTTCTGGGAGCAGGGAGCTGGTTAGGTCTGGGGCTGCCCCAGAGGCATGGACCCTGGAGGCTCAGGTTCTCCAGCAACCCCCCAAAACACAAAAGTTTGTCAGCTCAGAGCTGTTTCTGCAAAACATTTTGGGTTTGAGGAATCAGCATTTTCCAATGAAACCATTTCATCAGAAAATTCCCAACCAGCTCTGCTCAGAAGCTCCTGCTCTCAGCAACGGAACTGGGGAGAATTGGACAGGTGCTGCAGGAGCCCCAGTCCAGTGGTACCACCACCGTTGTAAGCTGTGCTGCATGTGATGCACCAACATGATGTCAGAACCATAGAGCCATCGGGCTAGAAGGGCCCGCAAGGGTCAGCTAGTCTCACCCCTGCCAAGATGCAGGAGTTGTTGGGTCTAAACCATCCCAGACAGATGGCTCCAGCTTCCTTTGGAAAACCTCCAGGGAAGGAGCTTCCATGACCTCCCTGCCCAACTGTTCTTACAGGTAGGGAGATTTTCCTGAGATTTAATCTAAATCTGCTCTGCTGTAGTTGGAACCCATGGCCGCTTGTCCTGCCCTCTGTGGGAACAGGGAACAACTGCAGCCTTTCAAATATTTGAAAACCGATACCATGTCCCCCCTTCATCTCCTCTTTTCGAAACTGAACATACCCAGTTCCTTCCGCCTTTGCTCATATGGCTGCATTCCAGCCCACTGAGTATCTTTGTCACTCACCTCTGGATCCTCTCTAGTTTCTGCACATTTGATCAGTATTCTCTCTATTCCTACGTCCAGGTCATTAACAAAGATGTTAAACAACACCAGAACAGACCCTGTGGAACCCCACTGAGAACTCCCTCCAATTTGACATCATTCCATGAATAGTCACTCTTTGTTTGCAATTGTTTACCAATTATGTATCCACTTAATGGTAGTTCTGCGGAGCCAGCATTTCTCCAGCTTACTTATCAGAATGTCATCAAAAGCCTTGCTGAAGTCCGGGTATATGATGTTCACTGCATTCCCCCTATCCACCAACCAGTTACCCTGTCGAAAAAAGGACATCAGGCTGGTTTGGCATAATTTGTCCTTGGTAAATCCATGCTGGCTGCTAGTGATCACCCCTTCATCCTCCAGGTATTCACAAATTGCTCAGGGAAGCGGAACCCGTCATGCCAGCAAAAGAACTCTTGCCAGTATAAGCAGCATCCATACTAGGAGGGTTTGCTGTATGGCTATGCCAGGATAAGTGCACCAGAGACTCAGCTCAAGCCTGAATGTCCCTTCAGTTTTCAACCCATTAGACTCTCCCTTCCAGGCCTTGCCCAAGAGCCTACAGCCTCTCTGTAGAGAGGAAGGATGGTTGAAGGTTACGTTACTAGCCTAACACGTAGGAGATGTGGTGGGAAGTCCCTGCTCTGCCACAGACTGCTGCTGTGACCTCAGGCAAGTCAGGTAGGCCCAGAACCTCAAAGGTCTTTGATTACAGTGGGAGCTAGCATCAGGGACCAAGACATGGGCAGTCACGCCTTGTGGTCAGAGCAGGCGTCGGGGCTGGGAAACAGGACTGAGGGTCAGAACGAGACTCAGAAGCCAGATGCTAGGGCCAAGGGTCAAGTTGGACTCCGAGCCAGGGATCGGGGCCAGGAGTCAGGGAAAGCAGGAAGAAAGTTGCAGTCAAGGCTGGAAGAGGGCAGGGCCAGATGCTAACACAGCTGAAGGTGAACGCTTTGAGCAACCACCAAACTGCTGCTGCTGCTGCTGGCTTAAGAGTTGGTCTGCGGACTCTTCCAGCCAGCCAGGCGGTGTAGCCAGCTAGGCACCCTACTGCAGGCAGCTGCCTTCGTTAGCTTGGCTGGGCGCTAAGCTAGCACATACGCTGACTAGCTGTGAGGCCTCATTCTGCACTAACTTGGAGGAGCAGGGCCTTAGTCTCTCAGCCTTAGGTCCCTGTGTATAAAAATGGAGCTAACACAAGGCTGTTGGGAAACGTAAATGTACTAACAAGATGACAGGGATGAGAAACTGCCAAATTGGTGCCAATGCCCCTTCTCCAGGTATGCGCTAAACCCACCCAAGTCCCTCCCCAGAGGAGCCCTGAAATGGTCACATCTCTCGTGCGTAACCAACGGGGGTCAGCTTTCAGCCTAGGAGTGAGAGCCGGCTGCCAGCCTCCTGAACAAGCTGTTTCCCAGACACACACTTTGTTAAATCCTCTTCTTGGCTCTGTTGTAGCTGTAACTTTGGCAATGTGTTTCCCTTTAAAAGAAAGTGTCAGCATGCTCTGAAACAACAATAAAAATCTGCTCTGTAAGCAAATGTTATTAAAAATAAAGCAATCTCCCAGTTCCAGCCTGCACAAATGGCATCAGGACAGTGGAATGGGAGCATGCTGTAAAACATCCCTGTTTTCTTTCTTGTCAAGCAGAGTCACTGAGCTAATTTCTGATCTGTTTCAGAGTAGCAGCCGTGTTAGTCTGTATCCGCAAAAAGAACAGGAGTACTTGTGGCACCTTAGAGACGAACAAATTTATTTTAGCATGTGCATCCGAAGAAGTGAGCTGCAGCTCACGAAAGCTCATGCTAAAATAAATTTGTTAGTCTTTAAGGTGCCACAAGTACTCCTGTTCTTTTTGCAATTTCTGATCTGTTACACTGAGGGAAATCGGGAGTAACATGGCCCTTACTGGGTCAGGTCCTCACTATGCCACACCTCTGCTTGCTGCAGCTGAGGTGGGGAGAGAGGGTAAAAGTGGCTTTAATACAGTTCTGCTCCCCATGATCCCTAGAGCTGCGGGGAGGCAGCACAGTCCCCAGTGCAATCTAGAGCAGCCTCAGGGCTGCTCTAAGTTCTACCAACCAAGGGGTTGTTGGGACAAGCCATACACACCCTTTGCTGTGGGCTGTGAAGGTGGGTGGTGTAGGCCCCTGGATATCCCCAGTTACACCAGCTTCCCAGTTCCTTTGCATGATGTAGTGGCACAACATGCTGGGGCGGGGTTCAGGATTTCAGATCTCAGTTACAATGGTGTAAATCCAGAGTAACTCCATTGGGCCAGACTCTGCTGGCATGAAAACCCTAGTAAATCTGGAGTAACTGTTGCCAGATTCTCATCCCAATTCATCATCTTCATGGCAGATTCCAGAAGGATGTGGTCTCCTTGCAAATTGAGCGCCCTGCAGATTGGTCTCTGGCAAGCAGCCTGCAGTGGTCTGGTTCAGTTCTATCATTCAGGAAATCTTCTCTGGCCATCAAAGCTTTTGACACCCACATGATTGCCGGCCATATAGCAGCATTCCTTGGTATATACACTTTGAAATTCATTTGGCTTCCATTCTAATATGTCCATGCCAAGAAAGCCACTGAAAGCACAGCTTTTTGAGAAAATGGCTGAATTTCATATGCCATGAGCAGCACTTTTTTTTTTAAACAGACTTCCACCAGTCCATTGATTCAGTCCATTGAGCGAATTTGTCGGATCTGATGAGGTGTTTCGGCCAGTGTCATGGATAGACGTGCTCGACAGTGGAACAGAAAGCTGCGTTTGCCTCAGTGGCAGATACATGGCACGGTTTCCTATCTCCACAGGTGTTCAGCAAGGCTGTGTTCTGTCACCATGGTTGTTCAGGATTTGCACTGATTGGCTAATGGATAAAGGCAGCTGTCGCTGGCGTTGGGCTGAACACCATTCGGCTCCGAGATCTCGAATCTCTGCAGCTGATGGCCAGGTTGGTGTGGCAAGAAGCAGTGTGCATTGGTCTGGTTATTAATCCGGACAACATGGAGTCTCTGGCCATTACCATTAAGCAGCCTCAGGTTCCAGATTACAGCCAGCTCAGTGTTAACCAGTCCAGACAGGACAGCAAGCAGGTGGCAACGGTCCAGTATTTGGGAGATGCTCAAGAGCTGTGGTTGCCCCTCCAGCAGCAGCTGCTGCTACATTTGGGTCCCTCCGAGGCCTCGGTGGGGACGTGGGGACATCAAGCTTGCTACAAAGCTGTGGATCTAGAGAACCACAGTTATACAGCTCTGATCCCAATTACACTGTTGTAAATCCTGAATAATGCCAACGGGCCGGACTGTGCTCTCAGCGATGCAGGAGTAAAATGTGTTGGCTTCACGGGGTCAGATTTCCACCAGATGGTGGGAAAGTCTCAGGAACCCCATGGACGTCAGTGTGACAAAGCTGGTGTAACTGAGCGCAGAATCTGGCCCAGCATCTCTGCTCTGAACTGTAACTTTCCCCTTTCCCTGCTGTTGTGCAAGACCCAAAGGGCTCTGTGGCTGGGAGGGCGAGGGAGGGGGGTGCGCTCATGGAGACAGCTGTGACCTCCGGTGGAATCTGCTAACTGGTTGGCTGGAGATGTGGAATGGGAAGTGAGCTAAGAGGCAGGATGACATCACCGGGGAAGAGCCCGACAGAGGGTAGAGGTCACCCCCTCCTCAGTGCCTGTACAAATCCACAGAGGAAGAGCCCCAGCACACCGGGCTGTCACAAGGCTTCCTGCCCGTCCGAGGGGAAAACAATGATTGGATCGGACAGGCTGGATGGCCATCAAAACCGAGCAGCGTGACTGGGGCCCAGCCGAAAGGGAATCGCTATTGGCGGAGCAGCGTG
Source organism: Mauremys mutica (assembly GCF_020497125.1). NCBI lineage: Eukaryota > Metazoa > Chordata > Testudines > Geoemydidae > Mauremys > Mauremys mutica. Next base: position 30,626,698 of record NC_059087.1, read on the forward strand.
TGTGTGTGGGGGGGGGGGGGCGGTTTGATAGGAGAGGCTAGAACTGAACCAGTTGTAACCAGCTCCTGCCATGGGTGACTCTAAGTAAGTTAGTGCCAACACCCTGCCAGAGCCCCAGGCTGGCACATGGGTGTTATCCTGTTGTGCTGCCTAGACAGGACCTTCTGACTGCGCCTGTGTGGCCGGTTCGGTTGGTCCTGCTGCCCATGATCAGCACAGTGACATGCCAGTGGGCAGCTCTTCGCTCCTGTGCAGAGCGGGTAACCTGGCAGCATTTTCACACCCACTTTTGCCCAGATATAAATGACTCCAAAAGGGGAGAGACAATGGAGAATCAGGCCCTTTAACTGCTCAGATTTTCCCAAAATGCACTGGTGCACACAAGGCAAGGTAGCATGGTAGGGTGGGACTCGCCAACTCTACTTAGAATCATAGAATCTCAGGGTTGGAAGGGACCTCAGGAGGTATCTAGTCCAACCCCCTGCTCAAAGCAGGACCAATCCCCAACTAAATCATCCCAGCCAGGGCTTTGTCAAGCTGGGCTGTAAAAACCTCTAAGGATGAAGATTCCATCACCTCCCTAGGGAACCCAACCCAGTGCTTCACCACCCTCCTAGTGAAAAAGTGTTTCCTAATATCCAACCTAGACCTCCCCCACTGCAACTTGAGACCATTGCTCCTTGTTCTGTCATCTGCCACCACTGAGAACAGCCTAGCTCAGTCCGTCCTCTTTGGAACCTTCCTTCAGGTAGTTGAAGGCTGCTATCAAATCCTCCCTCACTCTTCTCTTCTGCAGACTAAACAATCCCAGTTCCCTCAGCCTCTCCTCAGAACTCATTTGCCCCAGCCCCCTAATCCTTTTTATTGCCCTCCGCTGGACTCTCTCCAATTTTTCCACATCCTTTCTGTAGTGGAGGGCCCAAAACTGGACACAATACTCCAGATCTGGCTTCACCACTGCCGAATAGAGGGGAATGATCACTTCCCTCGATCTGCTGGCAACGCTCCTACTAATGCAGCCCAATATGCCATTAGCCTTCTTGGCAACAAGGGCACACTGTTGACTCATATCCAGCTTCTCGTCCACTGTAACCTCCAGGTCATTTTCTGCAGAATTGCCACTTAGCCAGTCGGTCCCCAGCCTGTAGCAGTGCTTGGGATTCTTCTGTCCTAAGTGGAGGACTCTGCACTTGTCCTTGTTGAACCTCATCAGAATTCTTTTGGCTCAATCCCCCGATTTGTCTAGGTCACTCTGGATCCTATCTCTACCCTCCAGCGTATCTACCTCTCCCTCCGGCTTAGGGCATGGCTACACTTGCAAATGTAGAGAGCTTTGAGTTAAACCAGCCTTCACAGAGCGCAGTAGGGAAAGCGCTGCCGTCTGTCCACACTGACAGCTGCAAGCGCACTGGCATGGCCACATTTGCAGCATTTGCAGTGGCATTGGGAGCAGTGCATTATGGGCAACTCTCCCAGCATGCAAGTGGCTGCAACGTGCTTTTCAAATGGGGGGTGGTGGAGTGTGACAGGGAGTGTGTTGTGTGTATGTGGGAGGAGAGAGAGTAGGTTTTTGGGGGCTGAGAGCATGTCAGCATGCTGTCTTGTAAGTTCAGACAGCAGCAGACCCCCCCTCTCCGCCCTGCCTCTCTCTCTCACACACAGCATTCCACACTAATGGTTTGCTTTGACATCCGCATTCCTGCAGCGATTCCAAAACAATGACAAGAGTGGCCACTTGACTTAGGGGATTATGGGATGTTTCCGGAGGCCGATCAGAGCGCAGTAAAGCAACACCTCGTTCACACTGATGTCTGGGCGTTTCACCCGAGGCGCACCAAGCGTTATGCTTCTCACCGAAGTGGATTACCAGGAGCGCTCTAGCCACGGAGTCAGAGCGCTCTAAGTGCCTTGCCAGTGTGGACGGGTCATGAGTTAGGGCGCCCAGGGCTGCTTTAATGTGCTCTAACTCGCAGGTGTAGCCAAGCCTCTAGTGTCATCCACAGACTTGCTGAGGGTGCAATTCATCCCATTATCCAGATCATTGATAAAGATGTTGAACAAAACCGGCCCCAGGACTGACCCTTGGGGCACTCCGCTTGATACCGGCTGCCAACTAGACATGGAGCCATTGATCACTACCCATCGAGCCCGACACTCTAGCCAGCTTTCTATCCACCACGTTTGTGTGGCTAGAAATGCCATTGTGCAGACACAGCATGACCGTGTGGGCTGCAGCCAGGCCTGAGGAGAATGTCACAACCAGAACGTGGCTATAACTACAAGGCCTAAGCGACCAGTGTTTTGGGGACTCAGCTCAGGATCCATTCCAGGGTGGCTGGCCATTGCAGTTTACTCGCCCCGCATGAGGACTCCCTGTTGGTCAAGCCTGTTAGCCACATGCAAAGTGGCAGAGAAGGGGAGACTTGCTTCCTGGATCAGACTAGTTCTTTGCACTCCTGATCCAGGTTTATTTCACTTTTGCCCTCCACCAGAGCAGCCCGCCCAGCCTTCATGCATTCAGCACATAAAGAGGCTGGACTTGTGGCCTGGATGTCGCAACCTCGGTGCAGTGAGGGTCTGTGCAGTGACAACAGGAGCCCTGGGAGCCCTGTGTGAACTTGTATTTTGGCACCCCCCCACCACCATCACCCCTAGCCCCCATGGGCTCTCTGGGCTTCTCATCTCCCTCCCACCCCATCAGCTCTGGGCCCCACTGCCTCCCTCCGTGTTTAATTTGTGTTGAAAGAGGTATCAGAGCTCAGCCCTGGCAGGGCAGCCTGATACCAGCTGCCAGGCGCCCAGCTCTGAAGGCCACGCCACCGCCAGCAGCAGGGTGGCCTGGGATATGGTGTGTGGTCACCCTGACTTCTGTGCGGCTGCTGTGGCTTGTGGTGCCTGGTGCTCAGCATGTGGCCCAACGCACACAGGGCACCGTTTCCGATTTTGGGGTGTGGCAGGAAACTATAACCGTGATTCCAGGGGCTACTTGGGCACCTGAAACTCCAGGGTTTTTTCCAGTTAGGAATTAGCTGAGGACAGGAGCACTGTACCTAATTGTTTTATAAAGAAAGAAAATATATACAGACGCCAGTTATAGCCACGTTTATATGTACATTTTGAACAATCAGGCGATAATATGGCAAAATAGTCCCAGTCCCAAACCTTGAGGTATCAGTTCTGAAGCTTTTACACAGATCTCAGAAACACACGTTTGAGACTTTGTACACTATCTTTAGTAGAGTTAAAAATAAAAATAAAATCTGCTTCAAATCTGCTGACTTTCTCTAACAGACACACTCTGTGTTACTGCCATTATCTACTCTATTTTAGTCAATGCTTTTTCACTCCACTAAAAACATACTTAATTTTAACATATGTGATTAAGGGTTTTTTTCTCTTTTATTAAGAAAGGGAATTTAGTTTTCAAATTATTTTGGCATTTATGTTTACTGATCACAATCATGTATGTGACTCACTAACATTCGACTCCATCATTGCTATTAGTATCATACTTGGAAATGCATTTATTTTCATGCAAATTTTAAGTTATTTTACAGATATAACTAAAAATACAATTTGAAAATAAGTGACCTTCATCTGCCCAGAGTCTAAAGTTATGTGTTTAGCTAATGTTTTTAAACTGGCACTGCTAAGGTTAGTACAAGCTAAAGTTACATTCTAGAAGGATACTAGTATTTGATTGTACCACTTTAAGTAATGAATGACAAAGCACAATATAATAATAAAAGCATTAATGATAATTATTCCAGCCAGGACAAGTTAGACATTTTAGAACTCACTATTCAAAGAATTAAATGTAAGCATAAGAGAGAGAGAGAGAGAGTGTATGTGTGCACCCTGGGGAAGTGTGAGACAGACACTGTGTGTGTGTGTGTCTGTGTGTGTGTGTGTGTCTGTGTATGAGAGAGAGAGTGTTTACGTGCGTGCTGGGGAAGTCTGAGACAGACACAGAGAGAGAGTGTCTCTGTGTGTGTGTGACAGAGAGAGAGAGAGTGTGTGTATGTGTGCACACTGGGGAAGTGTGAGACAGACACAGTGTATGTGTGTGTGTGTGAGAGAGAGAGAGAGAGAGAGAGAGAGAGAGAGTGTGTGTATGTGTGCACACTGGGGAAGTGTGAGACAGACACAGTGTATGTGTGTGTGTGTGAGAGAGAGAGAGAGAGAGTGTATGTGTGCATGCTGGGGAAGTGTGAGAATGACACAGTGTGTGTGTGTGTGTGTGTGTGTGTGTGTGTGTGTGTGTGTGTGTGTGAGAGAGAGAGAGAGAGAGAAAGAGAGAGAGAGTGTATGTGTGCGTGCTAGGGAAGTGTGTGACAGACACTGTGTGTGTGTGTGTGTGTGTGTGTGTGTGTGTGTGTGTGAGACAGACAGACAGACAGAGTATTTGAGAGACTGTGTGTACGGGGGGAGTGTGCGAGAGACAGCCCGCTGCCCTTTTCAGCAGAGCAGCACTCCCCAGTCTGAAGGCTTGTTCAGCCAGCACCAGCAGCCAGCAGCTCTGTCCCACCCCGACCCCTGTCCCCCCACCCCAGCTCAGCAGAGATGGGGTACATGAGCGGGGAGAGGGGGACATACCCCACTCTGCACAGCAAACAGGAAGCTCCTGGGAGCAGCTGGCGGGGGTGGCTCGAAGCCAGGGGGCAGGAGCAGCTGCAGCAGAGCAGTGGGCGAGGGGCATCCCGGCTCCAGAGGTGCCCTGGGCCTTCGCCCCGTTTGCCCGCACCGAAGGCCGGCCCTAGGGGCACCCGCAATGCCTATGATTGGGAAGCATGGAAATGAGGGTCACCAGCTCCTGCAATGGGAAGCGTGGGCCTCCCCAGCACTTGAGAATGGGCATCATGAGTGGAGTCTCCCAGGACTTGGGAATGGGACCCATGAGAGGATCCCTGAGGCCTAGGAATGGGATTTCACAGGTCCCCCCCACATCCCACACGCCAGGATCAGTGGAGCAATGAACACAAATCCCCTTATTATTCCCCAGGCCTCACAGGTGAATCAAGAGGCCACCACTGCAATAGCCTGCAGCCGCCAGCAGCACAGCGCTGTGGCACAGCTGATGCAATTAGCATCCTTCATGCAATTAGCTGGCAACGCGGCCATGACGCAGCACACGAAGGAACATGTCTCTGATTCGCACGGCGCAGACCCACTGGAGAGGGCTCTAATTGCACATGCGAAAAGGGGGATCCCTCCCCAATCAAACATCAGGCTGCAGGGCAGAGCGCCTCTGCACCAGGCCGGGAGCCCTGCCTGCCTGGCAGCAGGGAGCTGAGATGGAATGCTGCAGACCCCTACCAAAAAGTCTGTGCAGGCCAGCTCACAACAGCCCCCACTGCATCCCTTCCTTTGTCTTTACTCCTCCCTTGCGCCTGCCTCTGTCTCCGAGGCTGACACTGCAAATGTAAGAGCAACCCGTGTGTGCAATAAATAATTATGTCTGAAGCGTTGTTAGCTAGGCATCCCTCCCCGGAGACTCATGAAGCTAAACAGCTGTACATTAGCGGTTGCTGTGGTGTTTATTTCCAACGGGGCTGGCTTGGCTCTCATTCTGGCTCTCTGCCCTGCAAAAGGACTGCAGCAGCCTGAGCTGGGACTCCCAGCCAGGCACAAAAAACCTGGGTTCAGTGTGTATAAGGGGAGTGGGTTTGATCCTGCAGTCCTTACTCAGGCAAAGCTGCCACAGAAGCCAGTGGGGACTTAGCCACAGCAAGGAGTGCAGGATTGTAGATCTGTCTCATCCTGACTGTAGGTGTCAACTAGTGATGGGCAAACCAGACCAGGTTTGGAGAGTCCGTTTGGATAATAAGCACCCAGAAGGTCAAAACTCCTTTACTGTAGGCACTTGACTGGAAGGCTCCCACCAGGACATCAAATACCTCTGGAGTAGTAGGACAAGCCCATGGTTGCAGGGGTGCTAGAACAATTTTATAGTGGCGGTGCTGGTGATGGAAACCATGTATTTGGATTGTTACCTACTACTTCGAGCCAGAGGGTGCAGCAATACCCCCAGCCCCCCTAGTTCTAGCAACACTGCATGGCTGTGACTATGCTACGCCCGATGGCTACTAAGTACTCAACAGCAACACCATGGATAGAACACAGAACCTCCTACTTCAACAGCTCCTAACACCTGAGCTAAGGAATCTCTGGGAGAGGGAGAGGGACTATGACCCACAGTCATGCACTGCAGAGCCCATGCAGTAGAGGGCAGTGGTGCAAACATACGCTAGCTCCATTTTTTCCAATAGCCAAAGGATGTGCTAGCCCAACACTGAAATGCAGCCACCTCTGGAGTGGAATGGGCCACCTGTTCTGCCCCAGCAGGCTTTTAATAGGGAAAGTGACCAATTAATTCTCAGCTGAGTCTACAGGGGAAATATGAGATTGGCATAAATATGCTACCTGGGTTGAACTTTAGCCAGTTGGAATTTAACACATGGGCGCTGGCGTGAATTGCCAGGAAATCTTTAATGAACACAAGAGGTCAAGGAGGATATTAGATCTGGCTCCTCCAGCAGCACACTGCCCCCGGTCCCCCTGGATCAATACAGACGCAGAACCATGATTGCATCTGAGTCACTCACTATGGCACCGGGGCTTTTCATGCAGGGCCCTCACCCCAGTCCTGACCAGACCACAGCCCATATCACACAGCTGCAGGCCTGCAGCTGATAGGCTCTTAGATGAAGGTTGGCCATGGTCCTAATCTAGCTGAACTGGTCCAACAATCCCTAGCACAGCGTGTCCTAAAACCTGACAGCCAAACAGCTCCCCAGTGCCAGCACCCCCAGAGCCTGCGCAGCCAGAGCTCCTTGTACATGTGTGGGATTTCTACAAGTTGGCCTAGAGTCTCGCTACACCCCATGGCCGGTGGTCCCTCTGCCCAGAGAGTGGGAGTCAGGTAAAAGCTGGATCCTTCCCAGAGCCTGGGCCAAGGCAGGACTTTGGGTGAGTTACTCGGGGCTGGCTTGATGCACATGCTCTGGGGCCCTGTTCCACTCAGCTGAGTTACTCACTGTAGCTGGTGAGGTTACTGCATCTATTGCAGGAGCACTGTGGGGGGCTCTCTGTTTCCTGATGGGCCCTTTAAATTCCCAGACACCAGCTGCACCAGGCCTTTCTGCCAATGTCTTTCAAACCAAAGTGCTGTTAAACTCAATGGAGCATGCATCGAAAACTGGAGGACAGGCCTTGCACCAACAAATCAGCGTGAGGATGGGAGGTGGCAAATATCAGCCTCTTCCACTTGGGAGGGCTCCCCAGAAATTCTCTTCCCCTGGCTCACAAGAGGCTAAAAGGTCTGCAGCAACTGGAGTTGAACTCAACAAGAACTCAGCAAACTCCAGGGCCTGTGGACGCAGAAGGGCCTGATGGAGTCTGAGCCAACAGAGCACAAGAGCAGGCACTAGGGCAGGGGTGGGCAAACTACGCGGTCTGGATCCGGCCTGCCAGCCCTTTTAATCCAGCCCTGGAGCTCCCGCTGGGGAGCGGGGTTGGGGGCCTGCCCCGCTCTAGCACTCCAGCCGGGGAGCAGGGTCGGGGGCCGCTCCACACAGCTCCCAGAAGCAACAGCATGGCCCCCCTCCAGCTCCTACACATAGGGGCTGCCAGGGGGCTCCGCTCCGCACACTGCCCCTGCCCCATGCGTCGTGCCCCGCAGCTCCCATTGGCTGGGAACTGCAGCCATTGGAAGAGCTGGAGGAGGATGCAGGATTGGGACAGCAGGTTCATGTTAAGGGGAGTTGGCAGAGCAGCATGGGGGAGAAACCCCAGAAGAGGGGCTTTAAGCAGAGATCATAGAATCATCATAGAATCATAGAACTGGAAGGGACCTCGAGAGGTCATCTAATCCAGTCCCCTGCACTCATGGCAGAACTAAGAATTATCTAGAAGCACTTTCAGAAGTGCTGTGCCGAGTCTTCATTTATTCACTCTAATTTAAGGTTTTGCATGCCAGTAATACATTTTAACTGTTTTAGAAGGTCTCTTTCTATAAGTTTATAATATATAACTAAACTATTGTTCTATGTAAAGTAAAGGAGGTTTTAAAAATGTTTAAGAAGCTTCATTTAAAATTAAATTAAAATGCAGAGCCCCCCGGACCAGTGGCCAGGCCCCGGGCAGTGTGAGTGCCACTGAAAATCAGCTCATGTGCCATAGGCTGCCTACCCCTGATCTAGACCATCCCTGACAGGTGTTTGTCCAACCTGCTCTTAAAAATCTTCAATGATGGAGAATCTACAACCTCCCTAGGCAATTTATTCCAGTGCTTAGCCACCCTGACAGTTATGTCCATTCTAAACCACCCTTGCTGCAATTTAAGCCCATTGCTTCTTGTCCTATCCTCAGAGGTTACAGAGCACAATTCCTCTCCCTCCTCCTTGTAACCAGGGCCGGCTTTATGCCTATTCCACCAATTCCCCCGAATTGGGCCCCGCGCCCAGTGAGAATCCCTTCCCTGGCTAGAGGCACCTTTTTAATTTTTACTCACCTGGAGGTGCTCCGGGTCTTCAGCGGCACTTTGGCGGAGGGTCCTTCGCTTGCTCTGGGTCTTCGGCGGCACTTTGGCAGCGGGTCCTTCAGTGCCGCCGAAGACCTGGAGCGAGTGAAGGACCCAACGCCGAAGTGCCGCCGAAGACTCAGAGCACCGCCCGGTGAGTACAAGCCCCATGTGTTTTTTTACGTGTTTTTTGTTTTTTTTAAGTCATCCCTGCCGGGGCCCCGTCAAAACTGTTAGAATTGGGCCCTGCATTTCCTAAAGCCAGCCCTGCTTGCAACAACCTTTTATGTACTTGAAACATAAATGCCTGGAGCCTAGCACTGAATGAACATGGTCCTGTACGGTGCCTAGGAGCTTGGCTGGGTCTCTAGGTGCTACTGGAATCTAAAAATACCAAGTGCCTGGATCCTTTCCAGCCACGGCGCGATTCTGAACTACCGCAGTGGCACAATGGCTGCCGTGGGGAGGAAAGGTAAATCACAGTCCCACTGCCAGAGAAGAAGCAGGATGTGGGTAATACAGACGCTGCTGGGGACCGGAGTGAACTGGCAGCTCTCTGTGCTAAGGACGAGCAGCGAGAGCAGCACTGCGGATATCGCGACCACACCATGAGCGTCATCACCTTGCTGAGCTTTACTGATGGAGATGCTCCCTCCCCCTAGTGTTCTGGAACGGGGGATCTGGGAGAAAGGGGCCAGTACTTTGCACAGGGTGCAGGAAGTTCTTTAACCCGTGGGCTGCAGTCAGGATTGTGTGAAAACTATCACCCAGGTTAGGATGGGATGGCGAGTCCCTCCCCCGCCAGGACTCCCCAAGAGAGGAGGGTGGGATATGACCCGAGGTTGGGGGGGCAGGGGGGGAGGTGACGAAGCGCTGCTCCTTGCTCTGACTGTGCTGAATATTTGCTTGTAAAGCACTGTGGGCTTCTGCCCTTGAGCAGCTTTGTGCCTTCAAGGAAGTGGCTGAACATTAGACCTGCCTGGTCCGACTGGGGAGTCTTTCCATCACCATGCGTGATACCGCAGCCAGTGCTTCTCATGGTCCCTGGCCTGCAGCTCTAGCCAGAGAGCCAGCCAGCCCAGCCTTGCCTATGCCCTGACAGCCCGCTGCACACTCTCCTGGCATGGGGACTTAGCAAGGGCAACCGGCCAGCCCCCTGTCCTGCGGGGAGCACAAAGAAGCCCAGAAACTTGCAGGGCCTGAAGCTTAAGTAGAAACAAAAAGCTCAAACATCCCTAATCTCCTTGCATGGTACCTCGGCCACAGCACAACCCCACCCCACAGTCTGAAAGCAAAATCATCCAGGGCACAGACGCGGCCTCTTTTTACCATCTCCCTTCTTCACCCACCTCCTCTCCCATGCCAGCCGGCTGGTACAGCAGTGACACCAGCATTAGACAGACAGACGGACGGACAGATAGTATCTGGTCTGCTTGTACTGACGTCAATGGAATTTATCAGGGGATACATTTCATCCATGGAAACTGGAGAGAAAATAGATCTATTCTGTCATCCAGTCCATCCCGTCAGGTTGCCAGTGTGGGATTGTTCCCTGCAGTAGATTTTCCATTGCTTAGTCTAGTCTAGTTTGTTATGTTCCCAGTGACGGGATTCTCTCTGTTTTCCTTTGGGAGATCAATGCATCTCCCTCTCAGGATGTTTTTGCTGACAGCCATCCCGGAGACGCAATGCACTTTCCCAGGTAAGGACTGGATCTGGAGTCACGAGGATCGGATTCTGTTCTATTCTCCACCCTACCACTGGCCTGGGGCGCCTCACTCCGCTCTCTGTACCTCTGTTCCCACTCTGGTGAGCTCTTCAGGGCCGGGCTGCCTCCCTCTGTGTCTGTGCAGTGTCCAGCACAATGGGGCCCACAGCTCAGCTGCAGCCTTCAGGAGCTACTGGAATATAAATAATCAAGTGGGCCCATTTTAGCTTTCAGCCCAGGACTCCTAGTAACACCCCCTTGCTCCATCGCCAGTAATTCCTCTCCCTCCTGCAGTTCATGTCTCCCTTCTACGGCACTTAGCCAAGCCGCACACACTTCCCTTTGGAACTCTCCTCTCTAGCCCCTGGTCATTTCTGTCACTTTCCTCTGAGTACCCTTCAGTCTGTCGATACCTTTCTGGAAAGCTGGGGTTGCTCTAGCACTGGAGAAAGAGGGTCAGTTGCTGCCTGGTTTCACGGTATCAGCCTGCAAAACTTTTACCAGTCACATCACACTGCAAACTCGTACCTAACGTGCTGCCTGCTATCACCCCTCGGTCTCTTCAGCATCACGGCTCCCCCTCCCATCCAATAGTGAGGTTCCAGACTGCTCCTCCCCAGAGCTCTCAGCCACATCTTCTCAAGGTGAACATCTCTCGTTGCTTCCTGTCCGTATTTCTGTATTTTTGTATCGTTCCTCCCCTCCCCTCTTCACAAAAGCGCCTCATTTCATATCACCTGCCGGTGCTCTTTGTATCCTCTTCTGGATCACTGATGAACCAGATGAGACCCCACCATCAATCCCTGGGGTGCCCCACAATACCTCGCCTCCCTGAATCCACTACGCTGCCAAGCCATCATCTCCCTTGTCAGTGCTTGTCAGCGATTGCAGGTCACTGGTGCCCATTAGTGTGATCCGCCACTCGAGTGGATTGGCCATTGCAGGTATCAAAGTGAAGGAGACTGTTGTCTGTCTGACCTCTGCCTCAACTCGGTTCCTGTCTGCTGCCCTCCTGGATGCCACATCCTTTTATCTTCCTTTGTTTTCCACCTCTCCCATTTGGTCTACACTGGGGGAATCAATCTAAGCTATGCAACTTCAGCCACGTGAATAAGGTAGCTGAAGTGGACGTACTTAGATCTGCTCACCGCGGTGTCTTCGCTGCGGCGAATCGACGGCTGCCGCTCGCTCCCCCGTCGACTCCACCTGCGCCTCTCGCCCTGGTGGAGTACACGGGAGAGCGCTCGGGGGTCGATTTATTGTGTCTAGACTAAACACGATAAATCAACCCCCGCTGGATCGATCGCTGCCCGCCGATCCGGCGGGCACTATAGACATACCCTCAGCCTGCTCTGTCTCTCTCGCCAGTCATTGTCTGGCTTAGCTCATCAGTGACTTCAGCTGCCGTTCAGGCCCCTCCATCTTTCCCTCCAGCTCAGAGACCAGTTTGCATTCCATGCACATGTGGCCTTTCTCACCTTCCTTCAGAAGCAGGGGCACTATGTGTGCCCCACATCAGACGCCTTCGTCACAGCAGCTTTTGCTTCTCACGCCAGGACGTCTCTTCCCTCGTGCAGCCTGGTCACACCCCGCTGCCCTGTGGGCCAAGGAGTCCTGGCTCGGCAGCCTCCGGCACGTTGCCAGGCTGCCTTTCCCAATGCGATTCTGGCCAAAGCAAGGCACCTGCCTGATTCTCAAAGTGCCAAGCACCCAGCAGTCCCCGCTCCTGAGAGCCAGGTGGATTTAGGAGCCTAACTTTAGACCCTGTTTCTGGGAATTCAGGGCCCCATCTTTCGCAGCCACTGCCTCAGTTTCCCATTCAGCAGCTACCTAACTCCCTCCATGTGGATCCATCCATCCACCCAACCCCATGTACACACTTCTGTCCCCATGCTTCACACCCATCATCTGTCAATCTGCCTAGCTAACCGCCTCAAGCATTCATAAAAAGGAACAGAACAATCTTTCTCCCCCGTCCCTCCATGGCCTGCAGGTGCAAGCTGCTGGCCTGCTCTATGTAGAGAAATTGCACTGGTTTAACCATCCCTGTCTCGCTCTCCTCCTCTGCTCTCTCATTCACCCTCTCCTCTTCCTTTCCACCATTTCTCTTCCTCTGCCTCTTCTTCTCCCATGCAATCAGCCTCCTTCCGCCCTAGCTTCCACCTCCTTCCCCCCAACCAGAACAAACGATAAAGATCCTCTGGCTGTTCACAGCAGACACAGTAACAATCCCTCTCCTAAATGACAAGGCAGCTGGAGCAGAAAGGTTAAAGAAAGGCCAGGGTGCTGGAATCCCGCTGGACACAACCTGCTCTTGCGGCAGTAATGAAAATGATGCCAATTTAGTATTACTTGCCTCTTGCTAGAATTGTTTTCATCTACATATAAACAGAGGAAATGAAATACACGTGCAGCTCCCCTAACTGTCCTGGCACCAGCAGGCTCGCAGCCACCGACGCCCGCACTGGCTTAGCTGCCATTTCGCTCACTGGCCTTACTTGCTCTAAAGTGAATTTGGCGCTGGTGGAAGGGGCTGAGTTGACAGCCCTGGAGGGAGAAATCCTGTTTGCATCTGCCCAGCAGGGCCTTGGAGGGACCCCCCTGCCTTGGAGGGACCTGCAGACCCCTCCTACTGCCTTGGGGAGGCAGGAATTCACCCAGAAATCGCTCCCAATGCCTGTATCAGTGACAGGCACTCAGCTTGATCAGCAAACACACAGCCTCAGTGACTCACGGCATCAGCCCCTCTGACACTGATCAGGGCCCTCCTTCCCTCTAGACTCTGCCTGATCCGCTGTGCCCCAGCCCAGAGCTCAGACCCTCTGGCTGTGTGTCCCTGCAGCAGCTGCCACACATGCTCTCCTGGTGCCACATGGCTCCTTCTCCAGCCCCAGGAAGCAGGATTGCCAGCCCCATGTTGGCAGCAGTCGGGGGTGCACATTTACAAGTCTCTACCAAGAGACTGGCCTAGACCTGCTCAGATGGGCACATTTCCCCTGTGATCAGCACTGTCACGAGATTTCCCAGGAGGGGCTGCGAGTGGTCTCTGCCATAGGCTAAGGACTCCCAGTTGTCACAGCTGGATATAGGGATGGAAAGTTCTGTAGCAGGTAGAATATTGTGTTCTAAGGCCACTGGAGGTGAAACTGCTCCGCTGAGGCGAGGTGCTTCTCAGAGTGAGAACAGCTGCCTTCTTCTGAGCAGGGGCGGCTCTAGGCACCAGCAAAGCAAGCACCTGCTTGGGGCAGCCCATTTGCAGGGGCGGCAGGGATCCAGCATGGGAGCTGAGAACCAACAGGGGGCCCTGGGAGCTGTAGTTCCTTGGTTAACTCCCTGCCTATAGAGCCAGCCCTGGAGCAGGGACAGAACTACATTTCCCAGCATGCCCTTGGCCACTACCAACTGGAAAGGAAGGAGGGGGACCTCATGCGGCAGCTTGCTGTGAGTGGAGAGTTGCACTGTGGAGGGCAGGGAGACCATATTTTAACATTCAAAAAACAGGACATTCCAGGGGGAGGGAAGCCCCACCCTGCCACCATCCACTCCCTCCGACTGCCCCCCCCCAGAAACCCCAACTCATCCAACCCACCCCCGCTCCCTGTCCCCTGATCACCCCCTCCCAGGACCCCACCCCCTATCTAAGCACCGCTGGTCCTTGTCCCTTGATTGCCCCCTCCCGGAACCCCTGCCCCTAACTGCCCCTTGGGACCCCACCCCCTATCTGAGCCTCCCTTCTCCTTGTCCCCAACTGCCCCCTCCTGTGACCCCCACAACTTCCCCTCTAGGACCCCACCCCCTACCTGTCCCCTGACAAACCCCCTGGGACTCCCATGCCTGTCCAACCGCTGCCTGTCCCCTGACTGCCCCCCTGACCCATCTAACCCCCCCTTCTCCCTGCCCCTGACTGCCCCCCCAAACCTCTGCCCCATCCAACCCCCCCCTGCTCCCTGTCCCTTGACTGCCCCCTGGGAATCCCCTACCCCTTCTCCAACCCCCCCCCCCTCCAGCCACCTTACCGTGCCACTCAGACCAGCGTGTCAGGCTCCATGCAGCGCCAGACACACTGCTGCATACATGCTGCCGTGCTCCCCCGCAGAGCCCACAGCCCCCCTCCCCTACCTGCCTTCCAGATTTGAACACCTCAAAATTCAGGAGTGCTCAAGCTCAGTTTGGGCAGCTGTTACTTCATTTCTCCTAAATCAAATATACTGATCCACTGTAACTTGCTGTAGAAAAAGTAGGATAAAATTGATCAAGAAATGCTTCCCAGTGGTTATTAGGACTGGAATTGCTATTTTCAACAGCCGTTGCCTTTTTTTTTTGTTTGTTTGTTTAAAAGGAAGACAGTGATATTGCATTGGCAAATTCCCCATAGAAAGAAAGAGTGGAACAAAAGAATAATAAAGGCACCTCAACTTTTCCTCATTTATGGAGGACAGCCTTATAATATGCATCCAGATACCCTCCAATCACACAAGCTGAAAATTGTTCCACTTTACTGCAGCTCTGTAACCATATGGGAACCAATCCTGTCTGTGTTCTGTGCACATCCAAAATTCCTGCTGAATGAGCCACCCTGGGAGCGAGTTACCAGTGACCCAGGGCTGTGGCAGAAGGAGGGTGCAGGTGGTGGGGGGGAGCCCAGGGCTGGAGCAGCAGGAGGTGTGGGGGGGAAAGGGGGAGCCCAGGGCTGGGGCAGCAGCAGGGTGGGGGGAGGGCACTGGTGGGGGGGAAGGGGGAGAGCCCAGGGCTGGGGCAGCAGGGGGGTGCGGGAGGGGAGCCCAGGGCTGGGAGGGGGGGCAGCCAAAATTTTTTTTGCTTGGGGCAGCAAAAAACCTCGAGCCGGCCCTGCCCAGCCAGCCCTGCTCATTAAGCAGCTGCAGCTGAGGAGGGGACAGGTGTCCCTAGGAAGAGCCAGGCTGTCAGGTTGGAGGAGCTGGTGCAGCAGGGAGTCGCCTGCAACAGGGGCAGTGAGCAGCTGTGGCGGGAGACACAGCAAGGCAGATCCTGCAGGAGTGACAGAGAGGCACAGCGGGAAATCCCTGGGGAGCTGCCACCAGGGTGGGCTGAGGAATGGTTTGGGGACGGGGTTGCTTCCTAGGTTTGGAAAATCAACCTGTGTCTGCAAGGAGGGGCTGGGTGTGGTAGTGGGTCTCTCAAGGGCTGGGTTACGGAAGGGAGGCTGCTCCTGTTTGCTCCTCTCCCTGCCAGTCGGGGCACTGAGAGCAGTGCCAGCTTTCACAGCACTGATGCTGATGTGTGGGGTGGGGTGGGGCTCCATGCTGCTCGCTGTCCAAGCACACAGAACAGTCCTTACCCCAAGAGCTGACGGCCTAAAGAGACAGGCCAGGTGACGGTAGAGAGGGCAAGTGACTTCCCCCAGATCACAGAGCAGCAGAGCAAAAAGCAGAATCCAGATCTCCAGGGTCCCAGCCTAGTGCCATGATTCAAAGAGCTATGGGCCAGATCCCCAAAGGAATGTAGATGCCTAACTCCCATCGAAATCGCCTAACTTTGAGGATCTGGGCTCATGTCCTTTACCAGGCAGCAGCTGCAGGCTGCCTTCTGGTCAAGCCAAAGATGGGTCTGCAGCACACACTTTCCAAGCATGTTACAATCAGATCGGGGCAGAGTCCTGTGGGCCCCTCTCCTCCCCCAGGCAGAGAAAGCTGGCTACCCAGGCTGTGTGCAAGCCCTTTGCTCAGCCCTCAAAAGGAAAGATTCCCCAAGACATTTTGACACCGTTTGCCCAGCCCTATTAATTACTAGAATAACCGTTATTAATCCTCTGGCTTCAGAGCAGCAGCACCAGCCTGGCAGAGGGGAGGGAATTAAATTAAATTAGGCACCAGATCATATGCTGAGGCAGCACTTCTGGTCTCCGGCAGGAGGAAGGCTCTGGATGCATGGCTCACATCATCTCATGCAAAGGGAAAGCAGCTCTGCAGGCAGGCTGTGATATTCTCAACGGCCCAGCTGCAGCGTTCCAACCACGTCAGCCGCCACAGACATAAAGAGCTCGTGGATGGAATTCTGCCAGTGACAAAGCAGGGAGCAGTGTGCACGCTCCGTTCACTGCTGAACAGTGCATGAAAGTAACAGAGCGACGTTCCATTATTTTCGCTTGGTTATACTGAATAACAAGACCCAGGAGCCACCAGCACGGAGACACGGCTGCAACCCTTCTGCTATATCACAGCACAGCACCCGTGAACCCCCAGCACTGAGACAACATTGCATCCCCTCTGGTATATCACAGCACAGCACCCGGGAACCACAGACACCCAGCACTGAGACACAACTGCATCCCCTCTGCTAAATCACAGCACGGCACTTGAGAACTCCCAGCATTGAGACAAAATGGCATCCCATCCCATCTGCTATATCACAGCACCTGGGAATCCCCCGCACTGAGACACAACTGCAGCCCCTCTGCTATATCACAACACAGCACCCGGGAAACACACACACACACACACACCCAGCACTGAGACACGACTGCAGCCCCTCTGCTATATCACAACACAGCATCTGTGAATCGCCAGCATCTGGACATGACAGTGTCATCTCTGTTATACTAATGCCCAGCACCCAGAAGCCTGTCTCGACTGCCACGTAGTGCCAAACGTGGTGTATAATCACACCATTCCTACCTACAAGTCACTGATGGTGCTTGTCACCTGGCCTTCCATTCCCAGCTCCTTGTGACAACAAAGGACGGCCCAGTGGTTCAGGCACTACCCAGGCCTTGGCAGGCCCTGCTCCGCCACACGCTGCCCGTGAGAGTTTGTCTCACAGCACAGTCCTGCCTCGAGGGGCTGATGTAACATATGTTAAAGACTGGGCAGTGCTCAGATACTATGGTGATGAGGGTCACAGATACAGCCATGCTGAACACAGCCTCTTGGTCTCTACCTGCCAGAGCAAAGGACCCGCCGCTGAATTGCTGCCGAAGAGCGGAGCGGCGCGACTGCGCTGCCGCAGCTTTTTTTTTTTTTTTTGCCGCTTGGGGTGGCAGAAAACCTGGAGCCGGCCCTGCTACCTGCAACTCAAATATGCTCAGCTACACCTGTTGCTGACCTGTTATCTGCAGTGGGTCATTTTCCTACAGTAGATAAACCCAGAAGATCTTAACCCAAAGCATCTTTAGTAAAGGCCTCATTAACACGCTCCAGGATTAACATACCAGGTCAAGACTCAAAAGAAAAGTCTCCTGCAGTTGCATAGAAACACCCGGTTTGGAGATTCATCCGTTTAAAATGCTGAACTAAATTCTCATGGAGCTTGAACTGCCTTTTTCCTTCCTTGAGACAGACCAAGTTAGGCAAATATCACCCCTGGGCCAGGTGGGAGCAGATTCAGGCTCAAAACAAGGTTACCTAACTGTACTCAGACTTTTCCAACCAGACATGGAATAAAGCCGTCTTTTCAAAGGTACTGAGCACCCACAAACTCAGCTGATGTCCATGGGATCTGTGGGCATTCAGCACCTCTGAAAAGCAGGCCCATTCTTGTTAATTATTATCGGTATTTCAATCCTGTAAACATGGCCTACCTTCTTCGTCCCTACATGTAAACATTTACACTGAGCCATAGTCAAATGCATATTGTTTGTTTGCCCCTAGTTTACCAAGCGATCCAGATGGCTCTAAATCAGACCTGTCCTCTTCATTACTTCACCCTCCCAATTTTTGTGTCGCCTGCAAACTTTATCAGTGGTGATTTTATGTTTTCTTCCAGGTCATTGATAAAAGTGTCAAACAGTGCAGGGCCAAGAAACGATTCCTGTGGGACCCCACTGAAAACAGATCCACTTAACGACAATTCTCCGTTTCCAAATACATTCTCAGACCCATCAGTTAGCCAGTTTTTAATCCATTGAAAGTTTGCCATGTTCATTTTATAGCATTCTAGTTTTTTAATCAAAATGTTGTGCAGTAGCAAATCAAATGCCTTATAGAAGTCTAAGTACATTCCATCAACACTATTACCTTTATCAACATCTGAAAACCAGCTAGTGATTTTTGGGGCATCCAAAAACAATCACTAGTTGCACAGTTTTTAAAATCAGTCTTTTTCCCCCCTGCCAGCTCATTCACACTGCTTTGGCCAGCGAAGGTCCTGTGGTATCTTCCTGCTTTCTCCTTCGTGGTCCCATGTTCCTACAACCTTTCCTAGGCTCTTTAACACCAAGTAGCAGCCAGAGGAGGTCACGTTAGAGACATGAGGTGCCTCCCACTGTTCCTCTCCCACCAAGAGCTGAGGATGCTGCCGTTGCCAGTCCTGGGGAGTGAGGGGTGAGACCAGGATCCAGACTCAGACCCATTTCATCCTGCGGATGGAGACGTGAAGAGAGGTGGAGGTTCGAGATCAATGCTGCGTGACTGTCTCTTCCCAGACTTGGCTTTCCATCTCAAGCCCTGGCCTCCATGCCACTAGGGAGACAAACACATTTGTCTGAAGAAAGAATTTTCCCCACCCCTGATCTAGATGGACTGAGGCCAGAGCTTTCTGTGCTTCACCCACATCTCTGTCGCAGGTGGGTGGGTGAGCAATGCTCTCGCCAGCTCCAGGGCTCCCCATCAAATCAAACCCTCTGTGGGCATGACTGGTGGGTTAGCAATGTCCTGTGCGGGAAATTCTTGGGTCCTTTATGTCCTTCTAGTTGGCTGCCCATGCAGGGCTCTGTCACTGGTGGGGAGTGATGCCCTGTTCATGATGTCTGGGTTCCCCTGTCACTGGGGAATCTCTTTCCATCTAATCAAGGGCGGGGCATTCTCGCCCCAAAGATTTGATCCCATTGTATTTTGGAAGGACACTATGCTTTCTCCAAGTCAGCAGTTGGTCTGGTGCCCAACCAACTTCCTTTAGAGAGATCTCCACCCAGCAGCCCCCTCCTGCACGGAGGTCAGTGGCTGATGGGAAGATCCACAGACAATTGGATAGAAATTGTGGCTCTCTGAATACAGACTCAGTGAAGTGGGGATCCTAACCCACAGAAGAAATGTATGAATAGGGGGAACCCAGCCTGGAAACTCGCCAGCTTTCATTTCTCACCAGCTTCAGGTCAGAATTGCAGCCCCAGCCATTCCGTGGCTCAGCAATGGGCTTACTTGGAACACGTGTCAGGCTCAAGCTGATTCAGAGTTTGTGGCTCCACCTGGAAATCTCTCTGCTGATCTTCAGCCAATCTTCTACCCAGCTTTGGCTAGCCCCCCTCTTTAGTGCCCTGCACCTGAGCTGGACTGTGGGCTGTGTCTTGGGAGGAAATGTCCAATACCCATTCCTGCAGTGCAGGACAGCAGGGCCTGGGCTATGTGCATTGAGACCGGGGGCTAGCAAAGCCTGCACTGGGCCACGCAGGCAGAGCACTAGCCAGTTGGTTCATTGCCTTGGCAGAATGAAGAGGATCAGCTGACTATTGGTGCCCAACTTCACTGAAATGGAGGAAGCTGGTGCCAGTCAGAGGTCACTTGAGGCCTGGGGACCTTGGCATGGGCTGGCACCTGGTCTGGCAGCATCACAGTCTTCCTGGGCCCACAGGAATGGAGTCTGGGTGCAGCCTGGGAGGAGATGAACCAGATCCGAATTTCTGTGCCCACCTGGAATGGACTCTGGTAGACATCTAATTTTAAATCCCATTTGTACTGTGTTCTGTATTCAGCTAATAAAAGGGCGTAATCCATCTCTGCAGGCGGAGCTGGGAAGCTATTGATTTCTCTACACGGCTGCCACCACTAAGTAAACCGCTATTAATTACACGTGCATCCCACAGGCTGCTAGAGTCAGACGGCTTTTTCTTTGCCTTTGTCAGACAACAGAGACCTTCAGCCAGCAGAGCCAGGTCGGAAGAGCTGATTGGAACCAGCACAAACAGCAGCTGCTCCAGTAAATACTCCAAGGGTGGGGCTCACTTCCAGGGCCCATGACATTCTGCCCCTAGAACCTATGTCTGACTGGTCTCGCTGATCCCAACAACTGGTCACTTCACCTCTCAGGGCAGTCTCACCTGACATCCCCATGTGTTGCTGCCATGGGAACAGATGCCAGCATTGGCAGCCAAGTAGCAATGGGACCAATTATGACAATCAAGCACTGGCTGGCCTGGGCTGGGGAAGGATTGTGCCTAACTGCAGTGCAAGAAGAGCCTGGTTGATGTTAGAGGGGTGTTGCATGTGCATCTATCCATCCAGCTTTGCTGATAGGTGCAGCGGGGTTAGACCCAGGCTTGTTCCCTACTCCCTTTAAGCTGGTTAGCACTCATGGGTGTGCTGCACTGCACACCATTATTTTAATTGCAGCTCACTTTCCATAGGCAAGATGGCAGAGAGGAGAGGATCTGAGCAGGGTGGGTGTGGTTGGGAGTCCCATGCTGCTGAGAAGACACTGGGGAAAAGAGCAGACAGAAATGATCTAATGAGAAAAGGGGAGCAGAAAGTGGGAGAGTGAAATGCAAACAGAGTTTGGAAGGGGGGACCAGAATTTGAAAGGAAAATAGATACAGTAGATAACTTCTCCCTAGGGTACCTGCCTGAGCTGACGTGCTTTTGCCATCTCTTCTAGCTATCACACCGATCACAGGACTCCCTCTGGGTAGACAACACAGGGGGTTGGGTTTATTTCCCACCTGACTTTCCCATGAATACAGCCTGGGTTTAAATGCCAGGAATAAAGGTTCATGAATTGAAAGTATCTTTGTAAATCCTCCAATCCTTAATTTTTTGCATCAGTCTTCACGGCTGAGGATGTGAGGGAAATTCCAAAACCTGAGCCATTCTTTTTAGGTGACAATCTGAGGAACTGTCCCAGATTGAGATGTCAATAGAGGAGTTTTTGGAACAAATTGATAAATTAAATAGTAATAAGTCACCAGGACTAGACGGTATTCACCCGAGTTCGGAAGGAACTCAACTGTGAAATTACAGAACTACTAACTGTGATATGTAACCTGTCATTTAAATCAGCTCCTGTACCAAATGAGTGGAGGATAGCTAATGTGACGCCAATTTTTTAAAAAGGCTCCAGAGGTGATTCTGGCAATTACAGGCTTTTAAGACTAACTTCAGTACCAGGCAAATTGGTTGAAACTATAGTAAAGAACAGGATTATCAGACATATAGATGAACATGATTTGTCAGGGAAGAGTTTTTGTAAATCATGTCTCGCAAATCTACTAGAATTCTTTGAGGGGGTCACCAAGCATGTGGACAAAGGGGATATGGTGTATTTAGATTTTCAGACAGCCTTTGACAAGGTCCCTCACCAAAGGCTCTTAAGCAAAGTAAGCTGTCATGGGATAAGAGGGAAGGTCCTCTCATGGAATGGTAACTGGTTAAAAGACAGGAAACAAAGGGTAGGAATAAATGATCAGTTTTCAGAATGGAGAGAGGTAAATGGTGTCCCCCAGGGGTCTGTTCTGGGCCCAGTCCTATTCAACATATTCATAAATGATCTGGAAAAAAGGGTAAACAGGGAGGTGACAAAATTTGTAGATGATACAAAACTTCTCAAGATAGTTAAGTCCAAAGCAGACTGCAAAGAGCTACAAAAGGATCTCACAAAACTAAGTGGCTGGGTAACAAAATGGCAGATGAAATCCAATGTTGATAAATGCAAAGCGATGCACATTGGAAAACATAATCCCAACTATACATATAAAGTGATGGGGTCTAAATTAGGTTACCACTCAAGAAAGATCTTGGAGTCATTGTGGATAGTTCTCTGAAAACATCCACTCAATGTGCAGCACAGTCAAAAAAGCAGCAGTGACTGAAAAAGATCAGGGGGCCATGGTGGATAATCAGCTGAACTTGACCTCCCAGTGCAACACTGTGGCCAAAAGAGCGAGTGCAATCCTGGGATACATGAACAGGGGAATCTTGAGTGCAAGTAGAGGGGTTAATTTATGTCTATTTTGGGCACTGGTGCAACCGCTGCTGGAATCCTGTGTCCAGCTCTGGTGCCCACAGCTCAAGAAGGATGTTGCTAAGTCAGAGAGAGTTCAGAGATGAGCCAGGAGAATGACTAAAGGATTGGAAAACACGACATAGTGATAGACTCAATGGGCTCAATCTATTTTTGACTTGCTCACAGTCTGTAAGTACCTACATGGGGAATAAATGTTTGATAAGGGGCTGTTCAGTCTAGCAGAAAAGCTCGAACACAATCCAATGGCTGGAGGCTGAAGCTAGAAAAATTCATATTAGAAATAAAGTGTAAATGTTTAACGGTGAGGGAAATTAACCCTTGGAACAACTTATAAGGGTCGTGGCGGCTTCTCCCATCACTGACCATTTTAACTCAGGATTGGATGTTTTTCAAGACACTTTGCTCCAGGAATTATTTTGGCTAAGTTCTGTGGCCTGTGTTATCCAGAGGGTCAGACTAGATGATCACAGTGGTCTCTTCTGGCCTTGGAATCTGTGAAACCTCAGTCCTGAGCAACAGCATCCCCTGCTATTTTCATAGGTGCTGGAACTAGGGGTGCTGGGGTGCTGCGGCACCCCCTGGCATGAAGTGGTTTCCATTACATACAGAGTTTGCAGTTTGGTTCAATGGCTCTCAGCACCCCCACGGCCCTCCCAGCTCCATCCTCCCCACCCCCACACACAAAGTCCTCAGTCCTGATCGGACCTGCTGCTCCTGGGTCCCATGCACACAGCTCTGCCTGTGCTTTCCACTCTTACCAGACGCCCCCACCAGCTCTCCTACTTGAGTCTAAGTTTCCCTTCCACTCTCCCTGAGACACACACGGGTGAGCCCTGCTGATGCTCCTCAATGCAACACCCCTCCCCCCTTACCCTACTCCAGGAGCTCTCAGCCCTCAGTGGTAGGTTTGTGCTTTGAACATACCCACACCACCCAAGTCCTTTTCACTTGTGACACAGGACAGGATTTGAACCAGGCAGCCTAAGGTGAACAACAGCCAAGCCCCCTTCCCTTCCGCCACAGAGAGTCTGTGCTGGCTCTGCTTTCCCCCACCGGTGCCCCAGGACAGGAGGAGATGGGAATCCCATCCACCCAACGGAGCTCCATCTTGCAGCAAGCTGCCTATGTCCCTGCAGGTCTCTGATTCCATCTCCTCACTACTGACTCAGCTCCACTGAGGCGAACGAGCTCGTCTCTCTTTGCACTCGGAGGACTGATCGAGAGACACATTAGAGGGACGTGTACGTGGGCTGGTCAGTTCCTGTGAGACTGGGATCCGCAGCTCCAGTGCTGCCACCTCTTTGCTTCTTCCCAGCTGACTCTTCTTCCATTTGTATCTTTGAACATTGCTTCTCCTTGGCTGGGATTCCCAGCTCCTCCTGCAGGTGGACTCCATCCCAACAGGGAGCCCCCGCTGCAATCAGTGGAAGTGAGGAGCCTCAATACCTTGGAGGATCTGGGCCTTAGACTGGGAGCTCCTTGGCAAGGGACCATCTTATTGTTCTGTCTGTACAGCACACAGCATGGTGGGGTCCTGCTCCAGGACTGGGCTCCCAGGCACTATATGAAATACTAATCATATGGGTCTTCCTGCTGCATGCCTTAAAGGCACTGGTCACCAGAGCAGGATGAACCTCGGTAGCCACTAGATACACCCGCTTCTGGGCAGAATCTAGAAGGCCCCACCGACAAGAAACTAACTCACTACAGCTGGAGATGGTTCCTATGGCACATGGCACTGAGTGGGTTTCTGGGTCTCATTGTTCCTCTGCTATGCTCCCTTCTGGGGACTGCACTAACTGCACTCAAAGGCAATGGAAGATCTGACCCCAGATCTGCCTGTGCAACGCCAGCAACATCAATGGGATGGGTGAGTATATCTCAGTGGGGTCCACCGCTGAGGTGCTCAGGACACTGCCCCATTCAGAACAACGAGACCGTGCAATCGAAATAAAACCTCTGTGCAACCTCATCACAATTCACAGCTGCTCATGCAACAGAGTCACTCTTCCAGACCAAGGATCCAAGCAGTGACAGCTGCTCTGCTGCCCTCCTAGCTGTGGGCAGTAAAAAAGCAGGAGCAGGACTTTACGGAATAGCCTGGCAGCCACAGCAGGACACTCAAGAGCATTTGCGAATGGCTCCTTAATTCAAGATCACAGGCAAGACAAGGCACAAGGAAATCCAGACCTGGGGCTGCTGCTGGTGTTACTAGAGAAGGCAGTTCCCAGGGTCTGACAGCTCAAGCTGCCCATTCCAGGGTGCTGACCAGGCCAATGAGCTGTGGATCCCTGTATCTGCATCTGGGATTGGGTCTCAGTCAACTTCCTGGGAACACGAATGGAGCCAGAATAACATAGGGGGAGGAGGGGCTTTTCAAAAGTATCTAAATGATTTAGGAGCCAAAATACCAGTTTCGAAATGATCGAGGCCGAAGAAAAGACTGACCAGACCACATCAGAACGTGGCCAGTCACACAACAGCAGCAGCCACGAGGGGGAATCCCAGCTAGCTGCACAGATCAAAGTGGCACCATGCAGAGTAGCATGGAAGGCGGAAGCCACCTACAGAATCTCTATCAAGCGTTCTTAAAACTACAGTACCCACCTGGTGAAGTGAAGAAACAGACTGACAGAGCCAGAAGGGACTCAGAAGTCACCTACTACAGGACAGGCCCAACAAAGAAAGTAACAGTACGCCCCTAGCATCACCTACTGCTCCCAACTAAACCCTTTCCAGTGCATCATCAAGGATCTACAACCTATCCTCACTCTCAGAGACCTTGGGAAACAGGCCAGTCCTCACTTACAGACAGCCCCCACCCCCAACCTGAAGCAAATACTCACCAGTAACTACATATCACACAACAAAAACATGCATCCGACAAAGTGGGTATTCACCCACGAAAGCTCATGCTCCAATACGTCTGTTAGTCTATAAGGTGCCACAGGACTCTTTGCTGCTTTTACAGATCCAGACTAACATGGCTACCCCTCTGATACTTGACAACAAAAACACTAACCCAGGAACCTATCCCTGCAACAAACCCCATTGCCAACTCTGTCTACATATCTATTCAAAAGATACTGTCATAGGCCATACCATGAGAGACTTGTTCATAGAACATCAGGGTTGGAAGGGACCTCAGGAGGTATCTAGTCCAACCCTCTGCTCAAAGCAGGGCCAATCCCCAGACAGATTTTTGCCCCAGATCCCTAAATGGCCCCCTCAAGGATTGAACTCACAACCCCGGGTTTAGCAGGCTAATGCTCAAACCACTGAGCTACACCACCCCTACACTTTTGTTCACCTGCACATCTACCAATGTGATATATGCCATCATGTGCCAGCAATGCCCCTCTGCCATGTACATTAGCCAAACCAGACAGTCTCTACGCAAAAGAATAAATGGACACAAATCAGACATCAAGAATTATAACATTCAAAAACCAGTCAGAGAACACTTCAACCTCCCTGGACACTCAATAACAGACTTAAACGTGGCAATTCTTCAACAACAAAACTTCAAAAACAGACTCCAATGAGAAACTGCAGAACTGGAATTAATTTGCAAACTGGAAACCATCAAATTAGGCCTGAATAAAGACTGGGAGTGGATGGGTCACTACAGAAACTAAAAACTAATTCACCCTACAGTTACTCACACCTTCTTGTCAACTGTTTGAAATGGGCCACCCTGATTACCACAACAAAGGTGATTTTTCCTCCTGTTGATAATAGCCCACTTAAATTGAATTGTCTCATTAGAACTGACCCCCCACTTGGTAAGGCAACTGACCCCCCATCTTTTCATGTGCTGTGTATTTATACCTCCCTACTGTATTTTCCACTCCATGCATCCAATGAAGTGGGTTTTAGCCCACGAAAGCTCATGCTCAAATAAATGTGTTGGTCTCTAAGGTGCCACAAGGACCCCTCGTTGTTTTTGCTGATACAGACTAACATGGCTACCACTCTGAAACCTGAGTATTTGCTGCATCTCATTCCTGCAGGGCATTTGGCAACACACACAGCTGGATCGATGTGGGTGCAGGGCACTCGAGCAGGGCTGGGGCGGGGGGGAGGAGAGCTCGATTGATGGGGGTGCAGGGCACTTGAGCAGGGCTGAGGGAGAGGTGGCTATCAAGTCACCAGTCACCTCCCCCTTTGCTCCTGGAGGTGGAGGTGAAGTAAGGATGGGCTGGTTCACCCACCCACCCCCGACTCTGCCACTAGGGCCAGGTGGGGGCCACCCCCACTGAAAAGGCCCAGCAAGGGGGCGAGCCCTCAAATGTCCTGTGGTCTGTGCGTGACCCAGAGAACACGGGCTGTGTTGTCAGTACGGCTGCAGAGCACCACCCGGTAGGGTGGAGGAGCCACACCTCCATGGGACGAAGCCGAGACCCCAGCTCTCCCCCGATCCGGGCCCCTGCAGAGCCTTCAGCCAGGAGCACAGGGCAGTGGGGCACGGGAAGGCAATGAGCTGGGATCACTAAATCGACTGGAGTTTCTAAGGAAGACTCCCCTTTGCTAGCAGGCAGAGGCGCTTGCCCTGTGATTATTCCTGACAGCGGGTGGGAGGGGCATAGGCCTTTCACTGGAGCTGCTGAGTTGGTACCTCCTGGAAGGCAGGTCTCCAGCGAGCACATGGAGACCGGGGGACCCCGCCTGGCTCTGGGAATTGCAAGCAATTCTTCAAGGGACATGGAAACCCAGCTGATGCCAAAAGCCATTTGCTAGTCTGCCCCGGGGCTGGTGTCTACGTCCTGCTGCCTGAGGAAGAGAGACTGGCATTTGGCTCCCCCGGGGATTTACTAGCCAGATCCAATACCATGAGAGAGGGAGACTGGGGTTTGCTCTCGATAGGTCCTGCAATGCTTACAGGGCTGCTGGCTTGGTCCCCTTTGCACTAGTCTCCAGGGCTGAATTCAGGCTCCGTGGTTCCGATGCAGGATCTGCCCCATTACACTCTGATGCCTTCCCGCAGTCTGTCATGCCAGCACCTCATGTGGGCCCCGTGCGATGCTAGACGCTGATCCCAGGCAGACGTCCGTAGCCCACGGGTGAGAGACGGCTCTGGAGATGGGTTGGCCAGAGATGCTCAGGAGCACAGGAGCAACCAGGGCATGAGGATGCCAGAAAGGCTGGGGAGCCTAGGGCATGGTGGCGAGCCTCGCCAAGGGAATGTGCCTGTGGGTTCCAGGGGCACACGGGGGCTGTGGCCAGGAATGGATGGCTGGGCGTTGCATGGGCATGACAAGAGCTGGCATTGCTGGAGTCCTTGGGCAGGGGGCTGGGCGTTTTGGGGACGTGGCAGGAGCTGCAGGCAAGGCTGAGAGTCCGGCAGAAGCCATGTCCTGGCTGTGGATTGAAGGGGCACACGAGGCTCTGTGGCTACAGGTGCATGTGGGGCTTTGGCTTCACTCCAGCTAGGGACTAGGATAACACTGACAAACTCCTTACACGTGTGACCGGACTCAGGATTTGAACAGGAGAAGTGGCCCCCACTGCTCCTAAGAAAAGGGCTGTATCAGCAGTGCCGAGCTGGTAGCCCCCAGCCCGCAGGCTCTGCACAACCCCCGCCTGCTGTTTGACTGCAACAGCCTTTGCTTTGCCACACATCCGCTCATGGCACTGACCCCAACCGGAGGCAGGTGGGACCGTTGTGCCAAGGGAACCTGGGGTTAGAGGTGAGCACTGCTCTGCCGCTGAGCCAACAGCCAGCTGCTCCTTCCCTAGCCAAACTGCAGATAAGTGGGAGGGGGCTTTCCACGCCTGCCCCCAGTTACTGGGAGCACTGGAACCTGCAGGGAGAGGAGATTGGGTCAGGTCGTAGCAAAGGCCTCGTCGGCCCTGCACGTGCCATGGGGACTCTCGGGGAAGGGATGTGCCTGGGGGGCGCTGGAGCTCCGGAGACCCAGGGCAGACGGAGAAGCACTCACAGATAAATGGGCTGGGCTAGCTGCCCCCTCTGGAGCTGGGAGAAGTGAAATGGTGCCCCCGCGGGACAGCAGTGCTGGCGTGGTGGAAACACCCTGAGGTACCACAGCGGGTGGTACACACGCCCCGCCAGGGAAGGGGAGCTGGATAATCCAGCCAGGGAGGCTTGCTGGGCCCCGCACCAGACTGCCCACTTTGTCGGCAGCACCCGCTGATTCTGGGCCCAATGGGGCCAGCTTGTGCCTTGCAGGTTGGCAACCCTGTTTCCCCCCAGGCAGACGTCCTGCCGCTGGGGAGCCCCGGTTTGGGTTCCACAGGTGCAAGATAAAGGGAGCTCCTAGTGTAATTTACCTGCAGAGTCTGTAAATATGATGTGTGTGCTTGGCTGACATCTCTGATACCCTGAGAGAGAGAGAGAGCGTGTGTGTGTGTGTGCGCGCACATACACACCTGAGATCCCATGCATCCTGAGTGTGTGTGTGAGAGAGGGAGTGAGAGAGATCCCCAGGGTATTTTGTATGTGTGTAAGCAAGATCCTCGTGGTAATCTGTGTGTGTGTGAGAGAGAGAGAGAGAGAGTTCACGTGCACAGATGTGGGAATCCCATGGTACTCTGTCAGCACCTGTGTGTGTGTTAGACAGAGATCCCCACAGAGTGTGTGTCGGGGGCAGGAAGCAGGCGAACTACCCACCAGTCCACACCCTACATCACCTCTCTGGGTCGGGCCACGCCAGGCCATCGGGGCTGGCGCTGGGTCCCCCGCACCTCGTGGCTGTTCTGAAACCAGGCCAGGCCATCGCAGATGTATTTTTTCCCCTTTCCTGCAAACAGGCGGGTGTGGGAAAGCAGGTGCAGCGTATGCTGAGCAGAGAGGCAGCCACGCGTAAACCACACCGCATGGGGCGGGAGGCCTGAGTATGGCTCGCAGTCAGTGGGGTGTGGGGTGGGGGGCATTTGCAGACAAGGCTTGCATCTCCTGGAAACCCAAAGAAGCCTTCGATCTTTAAAGCCACAGCTCCCTTCCTGTCCATCTCTTCCTCTGCACCTTCTGTTCTTGGCTCCCCCACCCCCCTCATCCTCCTCTTCCCCCTCTAGTGTCCAGGAGTTGGGTAGTATCCCTTCAAATAGCTGTGAGCCCTCTAGGGAGCTTCCTTCCATCTCCCCTTCCCCACCCCCTGGCGCCATGCAATGGCGCTGGGGTTTGGGCGTTAGCCACCCAGTAGCAGTGAGCTGCAATGCAGACCTGAACGCATCGCCCCGTGGGCAATGTGGGGGGCATGAGATGCCAGTAAGGGATGGCAGAGTTATGGGGGATCCCAGTACACAGCCCACTACACAGCCAGCGCTGCAATGGGCCCGCTCTGGGGGCTGCATTGCTAAGGGATGCCACTGGCTGGAGGTGGCATCTGGCCCAGCTCCCAGTGAAAACGGGTGTGAAACGGGCAGTAAAACTATTGGTGCAAGATTCCACCAAATCCAACAACCCCCATCACGACTCCACACTGGCTGGGTCCGACTCCTCCTCTCAGGGCTCAGACACCGTTGCCTCTCCACATGCACACAGAGCGGCCCCCACCTTGACAGCCCCAAGCTCTGAGCCCCTTCTGAGCACAGCACAGCTCCTCTAGTTCCCAGGAACACACGGCTTCCCCCACCACTGCTGAACATGCTTCTCCTGCTGGAACCAGCACTGAGGGAAAACCCTACGCATGGAGCCAGCAGGAGAATGAAGCAGCCTTTAGAGCAGTTGGCATCTGTGCTTTGCAAGACCTAGCACAGCAAGGGTGTTGGCATAATGGGGGCACCACCACCACCACGGCACATTCCTGAGTGGGATTTTGGAACAGCCAGGTTCTGCCAGGAGCCTGGTGCGGCTGGACTGTGGGAGTTTGCTTGGTGAATGCTGCTGCAGGGCAGATGTGCCCGGGAAAGCAGCAAGGTCCATGCCTCACTAGGGAGTCTCTGGGCCTTGATCCGAGCAACCCGCAACCCTATTTGCAGGTCTCTGGGACTTCCTAGAACCTGACTGGGACACCCCAGTAACAACCACAACACACCGAAGCTCAGCTCTCAAGAGCCATGGCAGATTCAGACAATCAGAGCTTGTCCTGGCCCTGCCTCCACCTCTAGGGAGCCATATGGGCTCAGAACCTCTCGGTGCTGGAGAAAGGAGGAGCATTCAGCAACGTGCTCTGCCCTGCTGGGGCTTGAACTTGCAGCCCTTGGACCTGAAAGCAGCAGCTGCATTTCCATTGGCCATTAGTGCTATTGCAGCAACACTTCTACCACAGCTGATGGCCTTGGCCTTGCAACAAGCTGCACCAGTTTGCCAAGTGAAAGAAATGGCCAGGGGCAGCCCCAGTAGTGGAGGGGACTTGGCACTTCCCATCCCCAGCACCCCTTTGTTCTCCAGGCCCAGGTTCCCTCCCCCCCGTAACAATTGCTCTTCAGGTTATTTCCTGTTTGCCATTGTTGTTTTACACACACAGCTATGGGTGCTGCTGTTCAAACCAAACCCACATGCTGAGGCGCCATGCGAGGCTAAGCCATGCTGAGCCCTGTGCATGCCCATCGCACGGCTATGTACAGCTTTCCAGAGTGCCACCAAGCCCAGGCCGCTGGGGAAGAGAGGGGGCCAGGGGAATAACTGAGGGGCCTGTGATTTAGTACCAAGCCTGAGGCCCCATTGTGCTAAGCACTGCACAGACACACCCTGAGAGACAGGCCTGTCCTGCAGCGTTTCTAGCCAAACTCGACCAAAGAAAGGATCTCTATCTCCATTTCCCTGCTGGAGAGCTGATGGGCACAGAGATGAAGTGACTTGCCCAAGGGAACTGTGGCAAAGCCAGGAACTAAATCCAGATCCAGAGCTAGCCACAAGACCACCCTTCTTCACTCTGGATCTTTTTCACACATCGAATTTCCATCCCCATGGTGCTTTTACAATTGGTCATGTTCTGATTGGAAGAAAGTAAAAAATGCCTAACTTCCCTCAGAACGGACATGTCTGAAAAATTCCAGGCTGCAAAGCTGGTTTCCAGCTGCCCAGCCATCGCCATGGCTGGCTTGCTAGGCAGAGAGCCGGCCTGTCAGGGAGCCAACCACCCTCATCCCAGGAGAACTGAGAAGGCAGGTAGCCTGCCCACCTGCCAGGCAGGCAGTGCAGGGAGCTGGCTAGCTGGCTAGCTCGTGAAGCCCGTGATCCCTAGGAGCTGGGCAGTTTCGACAGCCTGGAGAATTCCCACAGAAAATTTCAGTTCTGTCAGCTGATCCGCCAGGAAATCTTCCATCAGCTGTGCCTTGCTGATGCCAGGAAGTTTTCGGCATCTGTTTGAATCTATGTCTACTGGCAGTACTGAGTATTGTTCTATCATTACCATAGTTGGAGTTGGTCCTGCTTTGAGCAGGGGGTTGGACTAGATACTTCCTGAGGTCCCTTCCAACCCTGAGATTCTATGAGTCTATGATTGCTTGATGTGTCGTGAGAGAGCTCGGAGCATTGGACGGGCGCCTGCAAATGATACTTTATAAAGCCAAACCATTCAGGCAGTACCTAGATCTATCTTTGGTGTTGATACATGTGTATCTGTCTAAGGCGTAAGGCACCCTGTCTGTAGATGTCAGATATGTCTATACATAAATGGGTCAGTCCAAAGCACATTGTTGGGTATCAAATTGGGCTAATACAGAGCTGTGGTCTCTGGGAGGAGCAGGGGTGAAGGATTTGGGGGTGATTGGCTCTGGGGAGGTGATTCCCTGCATATGGGCATATAACACAGGAATTGCCAAACTGGATCAGTCCAGGGGTCCACCTAGGCCAGCACCCTGTCTCAGCCTGACAAGCACCAGCTGCTTCAGAGGAAAGGTACAAGGAACCCCCTACTGGACAATTATGGAATAACCCTTCTCAGAGGGGAAGTTTCTGCCTGACCCCATCAGTTTGTGGTTGGCTCATGCCCTGAAGCATGAGAGTTTGTGTCCTTCCTAATAACAGAAGTTTTACCCCTTCTCATGTAACTGAGATGTCCTCATTAGCCATAGAAATATCCAATCCTTTTCTGAATCCTACTAAGCTCAACAGCCTCTTGTGGCAATGAGTTCTCCAGGTCAGTTAGATGTTGTGTAAAATGTAGTTCCAGGTATTAGTTGTAAGCTGGAGTTCTTGTGTATCGGTTAGGTTATATTCCTATAGAGGCTTTGCTTTACCGTGGGTCAATCTCAGAGTACATGACTGGATGTTTTATTTCTGTTAAGGGTATTTGTTCTTGTTGTGGTTTTGATCCTTGTGCAGAGGCCAGTATCTGGACAGGCTCTGCAATAAATATATTGTGGTACAGCAGGGCCAGAGGGCAGCAGGATAGTAATCGATGGGAGGTATATAAGCCCCAGGATCACCAGAGCATTATTCCCTGTGGACTAAGGAAAGGTTACTACAGGTTAATTAAAGCACCTGAAGCCAATTAAGCCCCCCCTTCCCCAAGACCTAATAAACACCCCTGCTTTGATCACACAGGAGGAGGAGGGATGGAGAGAGAGCTGACTGTAGTTTGGAGGTGACCAATCAGAGGACCTGGGAAGGGAAACCCTGCCCGAGCAGGGCAGTGGGACTCCCCCAGCCCAGAGGACTGAGAGAACCCCAGCCCAAGGGGAGAGAGGGTAAGAAGCCTGTGAAGCTGAAGGGACTGGGACTGGGACTGGGACTGGAGTAGGGGGTGGACCTGGGTCCCTTCCCTGCTCCCTTTCTCCCCCTCTCCAGGGCACTAGCAGAGCCCAAGAATAGGGGCAGGGACAATGCCCTGATCCCAGGGAAAAACACGGGACCCACCACAATAGCGTTGGCCATTTGCCACAGGATGTAATTAACAACAACAGCTTTGTACATTTACATATTGCAGCAGTGCCTGGGAGCCCCAGTCACAGACCAGGACCCTGTGTGCTAGGTGCTGTACAAAAGCTGGTGCGCACAAATCTATAGACTAACAACACGCCACAAGTCTGCCCTGCACAAGCAGTGGGAGGCTAATTGGGGAGAGCGTCGTGTGGGCTCCCCACAATGTTAGAAGATATGCAAGAGAGGTTGCTGAGTCAGGGCACAGACACGGGACAATCTAACATGCCCCCTAAGAGCCATGTGGTGTATTGTAATCAGATGAATGTTGCCTGCCATGCCACCATGTTCTGGGTACATCCAGCTGAAATGCACCTGCTTTGCTGCTGAAAGTTACAGATGCACCAAGCTTTGAACCCATCTGCCCTGCTCCCTAATGTTCCAGCTAATGCCAGGTACATGCCTGTAGCCTGGGAGCACCTGCCAACAGCCAGGTCACCAGCCATTCTGGATCCATCTGTGCCCAAGGTACCCACTGTGCTGCTGGGCACCAGCCATGCTGGCCAGCATGTCGGGCCATCCCAGTGGAAAACATCTACAGTCACAGGCGCAGGTGGAAGGCACGGGCTGTGCTGGCCAGCAGACTGGGCACCTAGGCAGAATGCACCCTCTGCACTGATAACAGGTCGGGCTGTGTGACGGGGGGCTCTGCTCACCGCAGGCGGTGCCTCCTCCTGGCCGTTCTGGGGATTAGCTCTGTACAGTCAATGCCCCTTCCTGTGGTTTCACTCCATCTCTGCGTCTCTCCCTCTTTGGCTGCAGCCCCTCCCTCGCACCAGGAGCTGCTGCCCTGACCCTGTCACTCCAACAGTGGCTCAGGCAGTCTTCCTATTCACTGCCCCCAAGCAGTACCACTCGGCAGCGGCTGGCATGGGAACCCAGGCCTGCCCTCTGTGCTGGGTGCCAGTCCAGGGCCGGCAGGAACAGCTGAGGTGTGCATCTCTGTACTGCTCTCAGCCCGCTCCCTCCTACTGGGCTGCTGCTTCTACCTCAGGGAGGGGGACTGCAGGCTCCCTCCCTGCTGCACTGTTCCCAGCCTCTCGGCTTTGGAGAAGCCAGGCCTGTTCCCTGGCAGGGGAGCTGCCTTCGAATAAGCTTCCTCCAGCTTCATTCTGCCCTTTTTGCAGCGTAATTGGCTGAATGGGCCCATGTGGCCTAATTGAGCCCTCTCAGGGCCAGCGTGGGGAGGATGCCCCATCACAGGCTGGCAATAGGAAGCTGCCCAGGCAGTAAGGAGCAGCAGCGAGAGGAGGGTGGAGGAGAGGGGGCTGGGAGGAGTGATCACATCAATACAGCTGCTAGTGACATCTCTAACGCCCGGTCCCCTCCCGGTCAGAGCTCTGCACAGAGCTGCAATGGAACAGCAAACCACACGTCACACAGAAACCACAAAGAGCACAAGCCCAGTGCACAGAGCTGGCGTGATGTGTCCCCGCCCTCTGTAACCTCAGCCATGGCACAGAGTACAGCGAGCAGGGGACCCTCCCTGCCCCTGCTGAAACAGGGCACCCTGGAGCCAGGGGCCTGCAGGTGGCATTGGCACCTTTTGGGGGAGTCTGGAGACAGGCACATCTCTGTATTTCACCCTCCTTCCTGTCCATGCCAGGTACTGCTCCCCATGCCGGACACCACCGCAAGCTGCCCTGCAGACAGCCCTCTTCCCTCCAGTCCCAGCCTACCCTAAAAGAGAGCCCCAGGAAGGGGGGCCACACAGGCTACCTGCAGGCAGCAGATCCCCAGCTGTGCAGGGCTCCCATCCCCACCCCGCTCCCCCACCTCTCCGTGGCTTCCCATTCTCAGGACAGTCCCTCCTTACAGACCCACATTCCCCTCCAGGTTATCCCCATGAAGAGCCAGCGGCAGGACCCATAGCATGGCCCATCTCCGATGCCCTTTCCGGGGCTGGGTGTCATCATCCCCATTCTATAGGAAACTGAGGCACACATTGAGGAAGGGACTTGCCCCAAGCCACACAGCAGGCTGGTGTCAGAGTCAGAAATAGTGCCCTGGGTTTTTGCTCCCCTGTCCCAACCAGCTCACCAGCCTCTGTGGAGGAACTGGAAGGAACTGATTCCACCTCATTTTAAGCAACCTGAGCCGATCCTGGGGGTCTCCCTCATTTGGGGTTTTGGCCCACAGCAGGATCTGCATTTTGCTGCCTCCCTTCCAGATAGCTGAGCCCCTCTGTGCACCCTTCCTTCTAATGCCCTTTCTCACCCCCTGCGGGCTGGCCTCCCACCACAGCACTCCCCCTCTCCGAAAACACCGCAAGCCCCATGCCACAGTTAGGCCAGCCGGAGACACCAGAGCTCAGGGCAGCCACCTCCCACCGCTCCCCGAGGTCACTGGGGCCCACCTCCCCCATGCCAAAGTGATGGGAGTCCGGGAGTGACACCACCCCCCAACCAAACCTCAGTCCCCACATGGCAGCCAGGGTGTCTCATGGGATGCAGTATTTGCATTCCCAGACTGTGGGGGATGATCGAGAAGGGGGGACATCTCCCAGCAGCCCTGGGGGGGGGGGAGGAGAGAGGAAATGAGCTCGCATGAGACCTTTCTAGGGTGGCAATGAGAATTGATGACGATGAGAAGCAGAACCGAGCCAGGCAGACAGAGACGGACACGTGGCAGGCAGAGAGAGAGTGACCGGATGTCCCGATTTTATAGGGACTGTCCTAATTTTGGGGTCTTTCTCTTATAAAGGCTCCTATTACCCCCCCACCCCATCCCGATTTTTCACACTTGCTGTCTGGTCACCCTAGGCAGAGACAGGCAGACAGCTACGGACACCAATTGGAGGGCTGGCTGGATGCAATGTACCAGCTGGACAGGCGGACGGACGGAATGCAGATATTGTTGGCAGTGGTGTTGTAGTTGTTTTGGTCCCAAGATACTAGAGAGACTCGGTGGGTGAGGTAATAGCTAAACAATCTGTCCCCTTCCCTGTTTTTGGCTGTGACGCTCCAAGTTCCTTTCCCAGCCCCCGAGGAAGAGCTCTGTGACGTGGGTCCAGTAAAAGATGTGCTCTCCTCCACCTGGCCTCGATAAACATTAGTTGTGGTTAATCCACATCTCTCTCTACATGCACAAGTGTGTATATCCCTTTTGGGCCACTTCACTGTCTCCAGAGCCACGGCTGAGGCTAGCACCAGGTGCACTCTGCTCTCCTGGCTGAATGGCGGCCGTGCCATGAGGGATCAGATCAGCCCCATGCCCGTCTTTACCAGGCAAAGAGGTGTGCAACTCCTACACCCAACCCAAGCAGAAACTGAGGGTCTTGATGAGCCCTGAAGCCCAACCCCACCGGCAGCTCCCGTCACCCCAAGATCTTAGCACACCCCAGGCCAGCCCTCGCCCCGGCCTCTCCCTACCTGTGTCCTGGCGGAACTGGTGCATGGACTGCAGGTCAATGATATACGGAGCCAGCTGGGGATCCACCTGCCCCAGGACCACGCTGCCCCGGGCGTCCTCCTTCAGCACATTCTCAATGTGGTGGCAGACGGCCGCTGTGTAGGGCCGCCAGCGCCCGTGCTCATTCAGCCACTCCCACACCACCACGCGGGCCAGATTCTGCGGTGGGAAGCCCAGCCCGTTCACCGAGATCAACACCCCCGAGCTCGGCCGCAACATGGTGCCAGGTCAGCAGGCAGCAGCCTGAGCAGGGCAGGCAGCAGAGGGGTTGGAGACAGGGAAGTCAGCAGGAGGGCGTCCTCCCAGGCCCCTTGCCCTCTGAGGGTGGTTCTCTGGGCCTGACTGGCTCGACCTCTGGCTTCAGAGTCCTTCAGAAAGCAGCATGGATGAGGAACGAGCAGTATCCCTGCAACGTGCTGGCCCCCGGAGGAACGATCCCAGTTGCACGGAGGCTGCCTATTCTCTTAACTACACATGCCAGGCTGGAGCGAGCATCTTGGCCACACCCAATCCCTGGTGCTCCAAAGTCCTGGTGTGGCTGCTGGGAGCAGGAGGAAAATGACCCAGCCCCTGCGGCCCCTCTGTTCACATCCAAATAGGAGACCCCGGGGAAAATGCAGGGTCCCACCCTTGATTCTGTCCTGTGCTCCCCTCCTCCCTGCTTGACTCTGGTTACACTCGGCTCTCAGGTGCGTGCCTCCATAGCCCCGCTGCCCTGCGGAAGGCTCTCAACCTCAGCAGCATGAGTAATGAGGCCTCCGCAGAGCCCAGACCAGCCAGCTCAAGCCCAGCGTCTCGTCTCGGTCTCGGGAATCTCCTGTCTCCAGTCCCTCGGGGAGGCGGTGCAGGGCCACACAATCCATGCCGGGGTGATCAGTCTCCAGCTACCCCCAATTCCAACAGACTGCCTCCCTCAGCCCCCAAAGGCCTCAGGCTCCCTGCCCTGCCAGGCCCTTCCTCTCCTCCCAGCTGGGCTGCTTGGACGGGATCACAGCTCCCTGCCCATGGCTCACAGCTGGGGCTCGCTGCAGGTGACTCCTCTGAAACCTGTCCCTGGGGAGGGCATCCCCCCCCAGCCGGAATTGCACATTCTGTGCCTGCTGGGGATGGCTCTGGTGTCTTTAGCGGGGGTGAGGGGAGCCTGGCAGAGAGGAGGGGGTAGGGTGGGGCTGCGTGCCGGGGCTCACACGGAGCTGCTGCTGCAGAAGGGGAAACCCCCTCCCCTCCTTCTTGCTTCCTGCTGCTCAGTCTCTGTCATGGACGACTCCACAGCACCTTGCCAGGTCTCATCTCTGTAGCAAGGGGAGAAATTGGCCCGTCTGCTGCCGGAGGACGGGTGGGGGATGCAGCCTGAAAGGGGAGAGCATCAATCAGTGCTGGGGCTCTCTGTCTGGGAGAGCAGACTCCCATCCCCCGCCCCCCTCTGTAGATCCACCTCCCAGCCCAAGGACTGACCCCATGCTCATTCTCCCTCCTCATCCCCCTCATCCATCCAGCTAGCATATCTGCCAGGCTGGCCCCCTGTGAGAGCTCAGTGATCCCTCTCCGCTGGCTCCGTGAGGACCAGAGCCCCATCTATGTCCATTTCACTCATCAGCGGAGAAATCCCATCGTCCAGAGACCCATCGGGGCCATCCAGCCCGTCCCTCCGATGCAGGATCGTCCCTGATGCCTTATGTCCCTTTAAGGTGGAGGTGGGGGTGCAGGGATTGGTGTGATAAAGAAGAGGGATTCTGTTATAGGCTTAAAGAGCACTGCAGGCCCCTCACCCCTTCCTCGCCCGCTGGCAGGCACTGCAGTCCCTGTGGCCAATGTGCCAAGCCACGGCACGGATTCTGCCGGAGCGTGGCTGAATGGGGTCTCCCCTCCTCCCGCCATGCAAACAAACACCACAGCCCCTCAGACAGCAAGCGCCTGGCACATCTCCTCGGGTCAAACCTGCCTCCGCCCAGCTCTCATTTACCGTCTTCACTGCAGGCGCAGCTCCCCAGCAGGGATTCAGCCACTCGCCCCAGCTCCTACACCTCCCTGGCTTTGTTTGGGTCTGCATTCCCGGCTCGTCTCCCCACCACAAACGAGGTCACCGGCAAAGCCTGCAGCACCCCCCACCCCCCGAGCATGCCAGCAACTGTGATTTGGGGCACGACGGGCACTTGCATGTCCCTCCTCACCCCGTACGTGTGTGAGGGGACGCAGCAGCCGATTCGGGTCCCTGGGGTGTTGTGACACCCGAAGGGATCCCCACCCCCAAGGATCGAAGCGGCAGGTCCCCAACACTCATTGTCCCACCCCAAGCAACGGAAGGAGCAGGGGGCTTACAGCAGAGCCACCAAGCGAGCTGGGCAGCGTCTCGCCCGGCCCTGCCCGTCCGAGCGGCACACTGGGGCCAGGGCTGAGGTGCCCTTTACCCGGGGGCGGGGGGCAGGTGGTTCCGTTTTCTCCTCCTTTATAGCAAGGCTCTGGGCACAACTATCAGGGGAGTCAAGAAGGTCCCTTAAACCTGCCCCCCCCAAACAGCCCCCACGAGGCCCCATGGGACGTTTTCCCTGCAGCCTGGGCCCATCTGCCAGCCCAGCTCCCGTCGCCCCCTCCCCAGCTCCCTGCTGCAAACCCAGCCCGCTGCCATGGCTGCTGGCTCTCCCGGCACCCCGCGGCGGCTGGCTCGCTCGCTCGCTGCCTGCTCGCCCCCCTCTCGGGGATCCATGTTTACCCGCCGCCCCAGACCCACCTGGTGGCCGCGCTCCGGCTCCGGCTCGGGCTCGGGCTCAGCTCTGCCGCTGCGGCCGCCGCCGCTCCGGGGCCGGGGCTGGAGGAGGAGGGGACTGGCTGGCTGCGGCAGCGAGCGCAAACCCGGGGGCGCCCCGGCTCCCAGCCCTCGCCAAAACAACAAGCCGAGCCGCGGGAGGAGGCTGCGCACAGCGGATCCGGAGCATCCCTGACGGGAGCCCCGCCTGGCCGCCGCGCCGCGCCGGGGCGAGGCTGGGGGGCTAGGGGCGGCCGCCCGCCGGCCAGGGCTGCCTCCCTCGGGGGCCGGGGAGGAGGAGGGGCCCTCGCCGTAGGGAACTGGCTGGGGGTCCCTCGGCTCGGCCGTGCGCCCGGGGGGTGAGCGCGCACTGCCTGCCCGGATTTGGGGAGGCGGGGTGACTTTAAACCAGCGTTGCCCCTCCGAGGTTTTGGGCTGGCCCAGGGGATCATCTCAGCACAGCAGGTACCGTTGCCCCCATTTTACAGCTGAGGAAACTGAGGCACAGAGCGGGAGGAGGACTCGCCCAAAAGACTCAGTGGCAGAGTTGGGAATAAAACTCTGATGTTCTGGCTCCCACTTTCTAATGCTGTTAGTCCATGCTGCCTCCACTACCCACTGCACCCTATGCCATAGTGGCAATCTGGGTTGGGCAGGGAGCCCCATGCACCAGGGCCCCAGACCCCACCAGTATTCTGGAAAGCAGGCCTAGCCCCACTAATATATGAGCCACGGATGCAAACAGAATTTTGCTAATTAGGGGACCCAGGTTACCTGTCCAGCCACCCCAAATTTGAGTGGCATTACAACCTGGCACATGGGGTTGCAACACCACTCAAATTTGGCCTCGCTGCCCCTCCATCACGCCATGCCTATTGGGGGGCTTTATGTCCCCCGAGACTCCCAAGTATAGGGGGCTCTGCACCTGGACCTCAGCTGAACGTTGCCTCCTCCCCACTGAAATCTGAAATGGTGTCCCTGCCTGTACCCTGACAGCCTATCCTTGCTGCCCGCCTATAGCCACCGTGTGTGCATTGGCTAGAATGACAGACAATTGATCTGTTTCCCCTGGATGCCCCAAGGGTGCTGTATGATTACTATGGAGAGCGATATCTATCTATCTGTCTATCTAGGCTTTCATACTGTGCTCAGTTCCAAAGTGTACTATCAATGTTGCCAACTCCAATCCATTCCAAATTCATGAGTCAGATGCAAAAAAACAAAAATGAGATTTTAAAAAATAATGATGAATTTGAGGTTCTTTTTCTTTGCCTTTTAGTTTTGGAGCCTTTAGGGGTTACATTTCAAGCTTTTCTCTGAGGCCATGAAGGCTGGAAATTTACTTTTAAAAAAAAGTGAGGGCTGAGATTCTCACTTAATCACCTGACTCCAGGAGCTGGGGTTTTAAGGAAACCACAGATATCATGGGACATGTGATAATGTCACAATCATAATAATAACATTCCACGGTTTCCAGGATTAGTAGGAGAACGAGATAAAATGAGAACTCTGGAAACAGCAGTAGCAGCCTCTGAGAGGAAGATTAAAGCCCAGCAACGTTACTGTAGCAACTAAAGGCCCAGACAGGCCCTGTCCTGGAGAGCTCACAATGGGAGTCAATTAGACAGACAAAGAGAGGGAGGGGAAACAAAGTCACAAAGAATTGTCTCCCTCACTACAGTGGGGGCCACCTACTGGAAATCAGTTTAATGATGATGATGTTTAAGTTGAGCAACCAAAAACAAAGGCCCCCAGAGTGAGATGCCACATTTGAACATGTGGATCCATGCAAATCTTTATTTATCTGCAAAACATATGGTGTCAAACCTGGGTTCACATTTTGTGCCAGGATCAAGATTTGTTCTTATTTCACACCTCCTAAGTGGCACAGCTCCCCTCTAGTACATGCTGGGCATGGACTTGTTCCCACTCTGTGCTGGCACAAGGGCTAGCTGAGGAAAGACTGGGGGTCGGAAGGGGGACACTGCGTAGAGGAAATGCCTAGTGCAAAGCCTGGCCCCCAGTGGGAATGATGGATATTCAGTACAGCAGCCAGACAGGGCCTGCTGCACAGCAGCACCAAGGGATGAGGGATCAGAGGGGGTGGGGGGAGCCAGAAGGAAGTTAGCATCCAGGCAGGGCAGACAGGAGCTTGCTTGGCAAGGCTGTGTCTGAAGGCAGCCCACCCAGTGGGTTCAGGGTTACAGAGCTTTGCAGGTGTTGAGCTTACAGTGCAAATCAACCTTCCCTGTGCAAAGCTCAGTCAACAAGGCAGCAGCCTCAGCTACCCCAGGGAGGCTCCTGTCTTTGCAATGGGGAGGGGGGGGGGTTCCCTTCTGTTTTCCCACTGAGCAGAGGCTAAGAGTCCTGTTCTGTTCCCAGGTGTCAATCAGGAGCAGCTCCACTGGGACTGATGGAGACGCACCTGGGTAATAGCGGCGTGAGTGCAAGGGGAATCGGGCCATTCCCCCCACCCCCACCCCCGGTGGCTTTGGAGAAGGATGGCTGAGAAGGACGGTAAATTTCATTTCTGCTTTCAATGGTGGGAACGAGAACTCCTGCTCAACATCCCTTCCACTGCCCTCTGCTCCTCCAGCAAAGCCGGGAGACCCCTGCTTGGCATTGCTGATAGCCCGGAGCAAAAACCACCAGCAGGAAAGATGGTAACAAACTAACAAACAAAAACCTTTTCTTCTGCACAGCCATACGCAGGAAAGGAAAAGGGCAAAAGCACAGTTACAAAAGTCCTTTGCAGGTCACTTTTAATGGTGGGCACTGGCCTATTGAGACCTGTAAGAAAGAAAGAACCCTGCACTAAATGACACCTCCCTTGGGTTGGATTGTTAGAGATTCTGAGTTACTCCATCAAGTCCCATTGATGCCACTGGAATTGTGCTCAGTGAATTGGGCCAATATTGTCTTGTGGTGCCTTCTTTTGCCCACTCCTGGCAGTGTGGGCCCTGCTATCCGCTCTGGGATTGTGATCTGGCGCATGGGGTCACAACCTCACTGAGGTGTGGTCCGGCTCCCTCTCCATCAATGTCGCTCACTCAAATTTGGTCTGGCCGCTCCTCTGTCATGACAGCGGGTGGGCCGGGCCAAACCTGAGTGGCACTGTAACCCCGGGCACCAGGTCACAACACCTGGAGCAGGCAGCCGGTAGCAGTCACCACTGCAGGGCGAGTGCAGGGCGAGCTCATTCTCCACCCCCTTCCCATGGCCTCCTCTTCACCCGGGGCTGGGCTATGGGCTGTGGGTGGGGTGGAAGGTGATGTTGCGAGTGGGCAGTGCCCCCTCGGCTGGGCAAGGAGGAGGAGGCAGTGAAGGGGGAGAAAGCCACTGGCCTATTATTTTGCCTCCTCCCCCCACCTATTTGTCCCTTGGGTGGG
This sequence comes from Mauremys mutica, assembly GCF_020497125.1. Lineage (NCBI taxonomy): Eukaryota > Metazoa > Chordata > Testudines > Geoemydidae > Mauremys > Mauremys mutica. The sequence continues at coordinate 30,669,226 of NC_059087.1, forward strand.
CCTCCAAAAAAGACAAAATGCAGCAGGCAAATCACCTCAGTAAAAACTTTGGGACCCACTGGTCTGGTGCACAGCTTGGGGGCTGGTGGGCGGAAGTGGGACGTGCTCCTGGGAGGAACAGCGAAGGGATTTGTGGTTTCTGAGCCTTCGGTGGAAGAGCGGTGCCAGGGATCTGCCAATACAGGGTGCTGAAAACTGCTCTATCACCCCCATACCGTGGAGTCAGACACAGGCCCAGCTGTGCCCAGGTCATGCAGGCTGGAGTCACCAGGTTGGGGGGAGGGTTGGTTTGCACCCCTTAGAGTTCACTCAGTTTCCAAACCCTCTTCCCCCAGCTCCACTTCCTCTCATGGGCTCCCCTCCCCATGTCCTTTGGAGGGGGACAGAGGCTGCTCACTTGCAACCCAGCCTCCGGGCCAGCAGGCGCAGCCCATCCCCCAGCCAGCCAGTCTCTGGGCTGAGTGGACTGGCACCACCCCCGTCCCTGTAAAGCCCATTCAGCAGTGAATGTCTGGGTACAGGGGTTACATGGGGTACATTATGTCACACCCAAGCCACCCACCCACCCAAGCCAGCTGATCACAGCGGCAGCTGGGAAGGGAGCCGCTGAGTCTGAGCCCCGTAAAGGGCCAGCTGGCCAGCTCCCTCCATCCCAACACCAGGGCTGAGAGCGGGGGCTGAAGAACCTCTGAAGCTGCAGGAGGAGTGGGGTAGGGGGAGGAAAGCTGTGGGGCCTGGGCAAAGGGCAGATATGCCAGGCAGGACTGTCCAAGGCCAGCTGTCCCTTTACGGGGCTCAGACTCAGCGGCTCCCTTCCCAGCTGCCGCTGTGATCAGCTGGCTTGGGTGGGTGGGTGCACAAAGGGCTGGGCAAGGGCAGCTGGCATGGGGGGTCCACACCCCCAAAGGCTCCTGTGGTAGGCCCGGGAGACAGCCAGCCCACAGGCGCTTGGCCTCAGCGGGAGGCTGGAACTGAGGATCCCGGCTACAGGAGGAGATGCAGGAGGGAGACCCAGGGGAAAGGGACCCAGGAGAGAAGGGCTCTAGGGTTCCCTCTGGCAGGGGAAGGGAACCATAGGGAAGCTGCAGGAATGGAGCTTGCCCTGTGGTGGGCCCTGTGGGCTGGTGTTCCTGGGCAGGAGCCAGGAGCTGGGCAGAAGCCAAAGGGACTAAACGCTCAAGTCTGGGATGAGCAGGTGGCTTAAGCTGCCCGTGGGGTGTGAGTTCTGCAAGGGAAAGCTGGGATGCCACTCCCCTGACCGACGAGAGGAGCAGAAGGGGAGCCACCGGGAGAGGACGTGGTATGGATGAATAGTGCTGTGCTGGCCACTGGTGATTTGGGACATTAGCACCCCAAAAGGGGCAAGAGGGAACCCTAGAGCCAAGCGCCTGTGGTCAGTCACTGGGCAGGAGAGCTGGGTCTCGAGAAGAGGGGAACCACCACTGGGCTGGAGCAGCCGGCAGCACCAGACAAGGAGAGCTGCTATGCTATCTCCCACCACAAGGAGGCATCCTGGCAACGTGGCCACCCTTCCTGGGGACACAGAATTAATACATTAGTGCTGGGGCTTGGGGGGGAGCTAGAAGCTCCATGGGGCAGCAGCTGGAGCCCCCGCAGTGGGGCAGGATCACCTGGGAGAGACTGTGATGGGTCACGCCTCTGAGCTCAGCCCTGCCAAGGAGACACACCTGCAGAACCTGCTGCAGCTGGAGGAGGTGAGCTCAGAGAGGAGCGGATGAGCAGCAGGCTCAGGCCACAGGCGCTGAAAGCTGCTGCACCTCTGGAGTAGCTGAGGGAAAACAGCTGACAAGCCTCCGCTGCCCACAAACACCTTGGAAAGGGGAAAAGGGCTTTGAAGCCTCCTGAGCGTGACCCTGCCAAGCAAGGCCCTGCCTGTCACAGTCAGCACCACCCCCGCCCCCCGCCCCCCAACACCGTATGATCTTCCGTGGCTTTGGGGTCTGGCCCATGATCCCGAGGGCTGCGACTCTGACTCAAGCCTTTTGACCTGTTGGGCTGACAATCCTGAAAACATCCCCCATGGGCATGAGGGAAATGGTCTTGCCTTGATGTCCCACCATCTTGGACCAGCCCCCAATGAATGAACTTCTTGTTCCACGCATGGACGTGATTCTCTAGACGTGGGGTGGGGAACCTTTTTTCTATCATGGGCCATTGACCCACAGAAAAAAAAATCAATCGCAGGCCACACACAGGTAAAAAAGCAACTTAATGTAGAAGTTTTTTTTAGCGAGAGAAATATAAAACATTCAGCTCACCCACCTGGGGGGCATGGGGGCTCAGGGTCCCCCCCCCCCGAGCAGGGTGAGCCAACGCTCATGGCTCCAGCCCCCCAGAGGGGGCTCTGAGACTTGCCGTGGATGGGATGAAATTAAGCAACTAGAGCAGATCCGGCCCGCAGGCCAGGTTCCCCACCCCTCCTCTAGGGGGACAGGAGTCCAGGGGCCTGCAAGGGCTAAAGATAACTCTTGCCTCACGTGTAATGGCCTAAACCAGGGGTAGTCAATTATTTGTTATCAGGGTCCAAATTTCATAGAATATCAGGGTTGGAAGGGACCTCAGGAGATATCTAGTCCAGCCCCCTGCTCAAAGCAGGGCCAAGCCCCAGACAGATTTTTGCCCCAGTTCCCTAAATGGCCCCCTCAAGGATTGAGCTCTCAACCCTGGGTTTAACAGGCCAATGCGCCAACCACTGAGCTATCCCTGTTAGATGGGGGTGGGATCTGAGGCCAGGTCTACACTTTGGGGGGGAGGGAGTGTCAACCTAAGATACACAACTTATCAGCATATCTTAGGTCGATTTACCTGGCCTGCAGCTCCCCTCTTGACTCTGCTTCCGCCTCTCGCTGTGGTGGAGTTCCGGAGTCGACGGCAAAGCGATCGGGGATCAATTTTATCGTGTCTACGCTAGACGCAATAAATTGATCCCTGATAGATCAATCACTACCTGCCGATCCGGCAGGTAGTGTAAACATACCCTGAGTTTCTACAGAGAATTCTTTCCTAGGTGTCTGGCTGGTAAGTCTTGCGACTCTTGCCCACGTGCTCAGGGTTTAGCTGATCACCATATTTGGGGTCGGGAAGGAATTTTCCTCCAGGGCAGATTGGCAGAGGCCCTGGGAGTTTTTCACCTTCCTCTGCAGCGTGGGGCAGGGGTCACTTGCTGGAGGATTCTCTGCACCTTGAAGTCTTTAAACCACGATTTGAGGACTTCAGTGGCTCAGACATAGGTTAGGGGTTTGATACAGGAGTGGGTGGGTGAGATTCTGTGGCCTGCGTTGTGCAGGAGGTCAGACTAGATGATCATAATGGTCCCTTCTGACCTTAAAGTCTATGATTCTATGAAGGGGAAGGGGAGAGATTCTCCAGTGTGAGGGAGCCAGTGTGTCAAGCTGGGGCTGAGCTGCAACAGGGCTTTAGGATAATTCTGGCAACTCTTGGTTATCTCCCTAGAGGGCAACAGGAGCTCAGGGATGGAAAGTCACAAGGGCACGGGAGAAAGGCCATAAGTTGTCCCGCAGGGAGGTGGAGCCGAGGTATGTTCCTAGCAGTGAGAGCACGCCAGCTCTCTCTAGAACGGCTGATAGCAAGAGAAGGGCTGCGGCCTGAAGCCTAGCTCGATCCCTCACTTCCGCTCCGTCATTCCTGTTCGACCTCTTCAAAGGCTTGGGTCAGGGTGACCAGACAGCAAATGTGAAAAATGGGAACGGGCTGGGGGATAATAGACGCCTGTATAAGAAAAAGACCCAAAAATCAGGACTGTCCCTATAAAATCGGGACATCTGGTCACCCTAGCTTGGGTGTAATGAGTTGTGAAGCCTCAGCCCAGTTTCTAGTGGCTGAGCGCCAGCATCCCACCCAGTGCTCACCTTGTTAGCTGACCCCGTTGTGAAGCCAGGGCAAGCCTTAGAGACAATCGAGTGAGACTCGAGCCAGACCTCTCCAGGGCAGTGAGGGGTGGGGGAAGCTTGCCCTGTGCTACTTGTTCTATGGATAAACAGCAGCCGTCAGCTTACTTAGACTGTGAGCTTCTGGGGCAGGGACAGTCTTTGTTCTGTGTTTGTACAGCTCCTAGCACAGCGGGGCTCCTAGGTCCTAGGGTATATAAATAACACATCAGAATAAATCACATGCTCCCATAGGGTGACCACACAGCAAGTGTGAAAAATCTGGACATGAGGCGGGGGGTAATAGGAGCCTATATAAGAAAAAGGCCCAAATATCAGGACTGTCCCTATAAAATCGGGACATCTGGTCACCCTACCTCTTCACCCAGGTCAGTTGAACTTGTTCAGTGGTGAGTTTCATTCTCCTGCCTGTGGTAAGCCGAGTGGGATTTGCACAAAGACTGCCCGGATGCTGGGCAGTGGCACAATCCAGCCTCATCTTATGGTCCCAGGCTCGGGCAGAGTGAGCCAAGGGCCCCTCCTGTGCTAGGATGGTGGGCACCCGCCCTGTCTGATCAAGGCGGGCTACCAACCTGGACATGGAGAGCTCAGCAGGCCCCACTCACTCAGGCTGGGGAGGGCTGAAAGCAGCGGACCCCACTGTGTGGGAGCATGAGGCCCTCGCCCCAACGCAGGGCAGAGAGTTTGGGTATCACGTGGGGTCTCCAGCTCGCTGGGGAGCCTACCCTGTGTTTGCCCCGCTGGGGCAGCTGGGGAGACTTGGCTGGTTACAGCCTCCTGTGCTCCCAGCAGTGTTGATATTGGGGCCCTGTGTTTATAGATCTGCCTTTGTGTGTGTCTTGATGACGGGAGGTGCGCCAGGGCCTTGGGGGCCTGCGGATGCATTTGTAGGTCTGTTTGGGTTTAGAATTCCACCAGGACCCCCGACAAACGTACAGCTGAGCATCAGATCTGTGCTTTGAAATGTCGGCTCCCATGCAGGAAATGGCATCTGGTGTTTCAGCATTTTCCATAGGAAGGGCCCTATTTTAATTTGCTTTCTGCCTAAAGTGCAGTTCTCTCTCTCTCGGTGGTCAGGGCTACAATGTTGGCACGCAATTACCCGCTTGGAGGCAGCCAGGACACCTGGGTTAACAGCCCAACCCTGGCATACACAAAACTGCCAGTCCTGGGCACGTGACTGGCCACCCTGTGGGCAGGATCCCACCCAGAAGATAGTACCAACAGCAGCACAGCACCCCGACTCAGAAAAAAGAGCACCAGCTACACAAGGTCACCCACCATTACCTCATGCAGCTTGGGTTCTAGAGCATCTCCCCTCAAATGCCCCCCAGACCCAGGCCTGCTTAGCTTCTGAGAGCAGACAAGGCCATAGCCCTGGTGGCACAGCCACAGGCTGGTGTCAGAGGATGGTGAAGCTGGCAGGTCAGGGTCTCAATGGCACCCAGGAGTGAATCCTGCCGAGTCCTACCCGGGTCACCCACAGGCTTGGGGCCCTTAGAGCTACAGCCCAGCCCTCTGGCACTTGAGCTAGCAGAGTAACTGATAACACTGGCAGGTTGTTATCCTCTATGGGCACCAGCCACTGCAAGAAGATGAGATACACACATTGCTGAGGAGTTTCACCGATATCTGCAAACAGCAGAGGAACGGTGACTCAGGAATCCTGAGGTCAATTCCAGGCTCTGAAAGGGAATGTGCCCTAGTGGTCACAGGCCCTGCTGCTCCTTGCCCCCTCCAACCCATCCTAATCCCCCCTTACCCTCTCCAGTTCAGCTGCTCCCTGTCTACCCCCTCTCTCTTCCCCTGGCTCCTGTATTCTCCTGCCCCCTTTCCCTGGTTCTTGGCTCCTTGCCCCTCTGCATTCCAATCAAGCTACTTCCTTCTTGCCCATGCAGCTTGGTGCTTGGACAGTCCTGCTCAGTCTGTGGGGCCCTGGGATGGAATGGCCCCAGGGCATGCACAGTCCGCTCAGCACTAGCAACTCCGAGGGGTTGGAGCATGCTCAGTGCAGATGGAATCTTTGGAGAATTTAGCTGCCAAAGTCTAAATAGCCTCCATTGATCACGTACAAACTGAGATTTTTTCAGAGGTTTATCGCTTGGCTAAATTTGAGTAGATTATTACAGGGATGGGAAAAAAGCACATCCCTGACAGCAGGTCAATCTCAGGCCCAAATTTCTAGTCTCTGCCCCCAAAGCATGTGAAATGGCTGTAAGAATGTCCTAACATGGGGAATCAGTGTATTTTCCCTAATTTCATGCTCGTAAACGGCTGGACCGTTTTTGCTGAGACTTTCCAGAACAATTCAGCCTGAGGCAGACACTTAGCACAGGTCATTACAGCCAAGCAGTTCAAGTCTGGCAAAGATATAAGCAACTGAAAACAGGGTCTTACAGTGGGAGTAACCTTAACTGTAGGCAGTGCTCCCAGACCCACCTACGATACCACTGCAGGGGCTCCTGTGCATCTTTCTGCTCTGGGGCTGCCTACTGCCCCCTGGAGTTAGTTGCTTGTAGTAGCAGCAGTAGCTGAAACCCTTGTGCTCAGCTCCAGTGTTTGTCTGCGTCTGTTTATTTCCACTGTCACAAACCAATCCATTAGAGAACCTTGCTTTGGAAATCTACCAGGAGACCCAGCAAAGAATCTGGGCAAGTTCTTTCCTGGTGTAACTGTCATGACTTCATTGGAGATGCAGCTGAAGAGAATTTATCCCTCTGCTCCTACATCATCATCATCATAATGTGTTTTGTCCTCCAGCTCTGTTAATATATTTTGCTTTTGTGATTCTTTGCAATCTGGGCTGAGAATAATGAGGAGTCCGGTGGCACCTTAAAGACTAACAGATTTATTTGGGCATAAACTTTCATGGGTAAAAACCCCACTTCTTCAGTAGCATCAGCTCCCAGACTGCTGCACTAGGCAACACTGTAAGTGGGGAGGTGAGCAGCCCTCAGTGGTGAAAGAACAGGTTAAGGACTATTTAGAAAAGCTGGATGTGCACAAGTCCATGGGTCCAGATCTAATGCATCTGAGGGTGCTGAGGGAGCTGGCTGATGTGATTGCACGGCCACTGGCCATTACCTTTGAAAATTCATGGCGATTGGGGGAGGTCCCGGACAATTAGAAAAAGGCAAATATAATGCCCGTATTTTAAAAAGGAAAGAAAGAGAACCCGGGGAACCAGGGGTGGCTCCAGGCACCAGCACGCCAAGCGCATGCCTGGGGCGGCAAGCCACGGGGGGCGCTCTGCCAGTCCCAGCAAGGGCGGCAGGTAGGCTGCCTTCGGCGGTGTTATATCCTTGGGGCAGCCGGTGTAGGAAGCAATCACTTGAGGCCAGAGAGCAGGCATTCGCTTCTGTAATGTCATTTGCAATACCAAAAAGCTCAAAACGCTCAGTATACACATGCCACTGCTCTGTATTCTCATCAAAAGGCTCCAGGGGCCTGGTCAGAGAAGCCATGATTTTTAGTTTCACTTTCACAGTCAGTGCAAACAAGCAGCTTTTTTTGTTTGTTTGTTCTTTACCTTAACTTCTACTTCCTTCTGTTACTGGAGCAGCACCGAGTCTCACCCTCGTCGCCAGTGTTATATCCTTGGGGCAGCCGGTGTAGGAAACAATCACTTGAGGCCAGAGAGCAGGCAGCTAACCAAAACCTCCATTTTATTTACAGATATACAGAGAGCTTCTCAGCCGGTTGAAACCGGCTGAGCTAACCCATAATAATCTAACTCAGTTGCCATAGCAACAAAAACCATGACAACCAAATACACAACAGGCGGCATGCCTGCGGAGGGTCCACTGGTCCCGTGGCTTCGGCGGACCTCCCGCAGGCAAGCCGCCAAAGGCAGCCGGCCTGCCGTGCTTGGGGCGGCAAAATACCTAGAGCCGCCCCTGCGGGGAACTACAGACCAGTCAGCCTCACTTCAGTCCCCGGCAAAATCATAGAGCAGGTCCTCAAGGAATCCATTTTGAAGCACTTGGAGGAGAGGAAGGTGATCAGGAACAGTCAACATGGATTCATCAAGGGCAAGTCACGTCTGACCAACCTGATTGCCTTCTATGATGAGATAACTGGCTCTGTGGATATGGGGAAAGTGGTGGATGTGATATATCTTGACTTTAGCAAAGCTTTTGATATGGTCTCCCACAGTATTCTTGCCAGTAAATTAAAAAGTCTGTATTGGATGAATGGACTATATGGTGGATAGAAAGCTGGCTAGATCGTCGGCTCAACGGGTAGTGATCAATGGCTTGATGTCTAGTTGGCAGCTGGGATCAAGTGGAGTGCCCCAGGGGTCGGTCCTGGGGCTGGTTTTGTTCAACATCTTTATTAATGATGTGGATGATGGGATGGACTGCACCCTCAGCAAGTTTGTGGATGACACTAAGCTGGGGGGAGAGGTAGATACCCTGGAGGGTAGGGATAGAGTCCAGAGTGACCTAGACAAATTGGAGGATTGGGCCAAAAGAAATCTGATGAGGTTCAACAAGGACAAGTGCAGAGTCCTGCACTTAAGAAGAAAGAATCCCATGCACCGCTACAGGCTCGGGACTGACTGGCTAAACAGCAGTTCTGCAGAAAAGGACCTAGGGGTTACAGTGGATGAGAAGCTGGATATGAGTCAGCAGTGTGCCCTTGTTGCCAAGAAGGCCAACGGCATATTGGGCTGTATTAGTAGGAGCATTGCCAGCAGATCGAGGGAAGTGATTATTCCCCTCTATTTGGTACTGGTGAGGCCTCATCTGGAGTATTGCATCCAGTTTTGGTCGTCCCCCACACTACAGCAGGGATGTGGACAAATTGGAGAGAGTCCAGCGGAGGGCAATGAAAATGATCAGGGGGCTGGGGCACATGACTTATGAGGAGAGGCTGAGGGTACTGAGGTTATTTAGTCTGCAGAAGAGAAGAGTGAGGGGGGATTTGATCGCTGCTTTCAACTTCCTTAAAGGGGGGTTCCAAAGAGGATGGAGTTCGGCTGTTCTCAGTGGTGGCATCTGACAGAACAAGGAGTAATGGTCTTAAGTTGCAGTGGGGGAGGTCTAGGTTGGATATTAGGAAACACTATTTCACTAGGAGGGTGGTGAAGCACTGGAATGGGTTACCTAGGGAGGTGGTGGAATCTCTATCCTTAGAGGTTTTTAAGGTCAGGCTTGACAAAGCCCTGGCTGGGATGATTTAGTTGGTGTTGGTCCTGCTTTGAGCAGGGGGTTGGACTAGATGACCTCCTGAGGTCTCTTCCAACCCTAATATCCTATGATTCTAAGTCCGTTTCTAACAGTAACGTTGCTTTGATCTGGTTATCAGTTGTACTGCAAATAACTTGTCTGATTAGTCTGTTCAAATTCACATGACAGTTTTATTACGTAGCACTTTAACGTAATGCTCAGTGGTCTCACTAGGCAGCTGCTTTCCTTTAAAGAAAATGTACCTTCCCTAACTGACATTCTTGCACGGCTCAAAGTGTCCTTAAAATCTGTACATGGCTCCATCGAGCCACGGAATGTATGACAGTGCCCTTTGGGTCTCCCGCGTGGAGCAGTGTGGAGGATTCCACCTCCCCCAATTTCTCTCCAATCCCATTTGCTTGCAGGAGAATTTGGAAGACCCGAGGCCCTGGATTGGGCCAGGATGTTGTACTGGCACCACTTTCATGAGGCCGCCTTGTTCTCCAGATTCTAAGCTGTCCTTTAAAAATAAAAGGCCGTCTCTATGTGCTGTGGTTGTTGAACTAGATCCCATTTTCAAGGCTGTGTGTAACCATCTGTGCTGTCCCAAATCCAGACATCTGCACAATCTGCTGGGAGCAGCATCTTGGGAGAGTGGGGCTTATTTTGTGGGCAGAACTTAGAAGAGCAGCGCGGTTTTTTTTTTCCAATTTGACCCCTAGGAAGGAAAGCGAGCCCCTCCCCCAATTCCTTTCCACACAGGGCTTCCCGGGCATTCCACTTATGCCAAAGATTTCATTATCACCTTGTTATTAGGCTGGCTCCTTCCTGGTATGAGCCCTGGACAGCTCACTGCTTGGGACAGTCCCAAGAGTCTCAGCCTGTCACCTCCCCTCTGGCCTCTCCCAGAACAGTAAAGCAAGGGTCAGGCTCCCAGATGTGTGTGTTTTGTGACCTCCCTGGGCAATGGCCAAGACATTCCCTTTTGCTGTTCGGGGCTGGCTCTTCTGCTCCGGGCACTGGTTCAGTCTGGACATATGCCCCAGAACGTCCAAAGGGACCTCAGCGTCACGGGAGGTGCTGAGTGCTTCAGTGAGGTCACAGAGCAAGCTGCTCTCTAGGGACCCCCATACACCACCTGCAGGCCCCAGACAATCATGGGAGCATCTGCCAGCGGCTAGCAAAATGGTGCGGAAAGAGCAGCCCTTGAGAGCTGCCAGCAACTCCAGCTGACTCTCCCAGGAACAGTGCAGGAATGCTGCGGACTCTCTCTCTCTCCAGCCCCAGCGTCTCCCACAAAGAGGTGCTGTAGCCCAGAAGTTCACAGGTTTTTCACAGGGTGGGGCACATCTTTACAGAGAATAGGTGACGGGTGCCTCCCCTCTGGTCTTGCTCACCATGTCTAAACTCTGGTGGCCACGGCTGCAGTTGCTTCCAGGGAAAAGCTACATTGGGAATATCTTTGTGTACGTTTTGCTTCCTTTAATGCTGCTGTAGCAGCTGGAAGCAAGGAGGAGAGCCAGCCCCATGTGACCGGCCAACTCTGCGCAGACCACCAGCGAGCACTCGACGGACCACCACTAAGGAGCCGCCCCTGCTGGGAGCAGTTTAGTAGCAACAGCTGTGGGGAGAGTTCATGGCTGTTCAGATCCCAAACTCTGCCAGTAGGAATGGCAGGAGGGAATGGTGCAGGACTGGCAGCAAAGGGAGTTCAAAGATACTCCAGTCTGAGCCCCTCTCAGCAGAGAGTGTGTAAGGAATCACACTGGAGTCCTGGCGGAGGAGGGAGCTCCCAGCTATTTCAGTCCCAGCCTCTCCCAGCAGGAGGCACCACAGGGAGTGGTACAGGAGCGCTGGCGCTGTGGAAGCCTGCAGCTCCTGCAGTCCCAGCCTCCCCCAGCAGGAGGCACCGTAGACATTGGGATAGGAGCACTGGTGCTGTGCCAGACTGCAGCTACTGCAGTCCCAGCCTCCCCCAGCAGGAGGCACCATAGACATTGGGATAGGAGCACTGGAGCTGTGCCAGACTGCAGCTACTGCAGTCCCAGCCTCCCCCAGCAGGAGGCACTGTAGACATTGGGATAGGAGCACTGGTGCTGTGCCAGACTGCAGCTCCTGCAGTCCCAGCCTCCCCCAGCAGGAGGCACCGTAGACATTGGGATAGGAGCACTGGTGCTGTGCCAGACTGCAGCTACTGCAGTCCCAGCCTCCCCCAGCAGGAGGCACCGTAGACATTGGGATAGGAGCACTGGTGCTGTGCCAGACTGCAGCTACTGCAGTCCCAGCCTCCCCCAGCAGGAGGCACCGTAGACATTGGGATAGGAGCACTGGTGCTGTGCCAGACTCCAGCTACTGCAGTCCCAGCCTCCCCCAGCAGGAGGCACCGTAGACATTGGGATAGGAGCACTGGAGCTGTGCCAGACTGCAGCTACTGCAGTCCCAGCCTGTGCTAGCTCTCCCGTGCTGCTGACGTGCAGCCTTCCCTGGGGGGCAGCGAAATGAACCGAAGGTTGGGAGCGCGGCTGAGTTAGACACTGGTCTGTTGTAGCCAAAGGCACCAATAACCTTTTGTTTTGAAGGGCTGGCAAACCTTCCAGCCTCATGTCCCAGCGATGGCTCCGAACCGCTTTTTCCATGAGCTAGAGTGGAGTTCTCTGGCTGCAGAGAGCTTTTTCCCTCCGTTGCTTTTCTCACTCATTAGTACTGTTCACAGATCTTAATTGCTATTGGGTATCTGCTCCCCAATGGGAAAGCGATGCTTTCCATACATCTGCCTGTGCTGCACACAGGTTTTTCGGCTCAGATCACATTTATTTGAACATATGAGACAGCGAAGAAACTCTTGTGATATTTCAAATACAGAATCTGGACACTATATTGGGCCAAACTCTCGCCTGGTGTAATTGGGGGGGATGCACCAATGTTCCGCAGCAGAGAACTTAGCTGTTATTTTTCAGTGGAGGTGTTAAACCAGATGGCTTCGTTGCTTGCAGTCATTAACGACCCCACCACAATTTTCACAAGCATCAGGCTATTAACACCAGCATGCTGGCCAAATCTCAGTTTATGCAATTAGATTCTGCCGCCTTTCAAATCCCCTGCCCCTGGAGTTTCACTTAAATATGGATTTTGTTTTCACTCCCTGCTGTAAACAGTTGTGTGGTGCTGCTGAAAGCTGCTAAACAACTGCAGTGTTCCACCCCAGAAGTGGCTGCAATTTTAAATAACAAATTGCACAGCACTGTGACCGTCTCAAAGAAAACACCACAGACCAGGTCCTCATGATTAATTGGACTGTGGTGCCTAGAGGCCTCAGGCATGATTCGGGCTCCACTGAACTCCAAATTGCAGCTGGCTGCAATAGCCCCTAAGAGGGTCTCCAGTAGCTGGGAATTGCTTGGTGGCGATGGTGCTCTGGTCATGCCCTGTCTCCTCCAGCTATGCCCCCTCCACTGGAGGCCAGAGGAATGGTATAGAGCTGGCTATGCTGGTTCTATGCCATGCAGGAAACCCCAGAGATCTGAGCTAGAGCCATACAAAACAGCCTTCCTGGGGGCCAGGATCTGGATGAAAACAGGACTGTCTGTGGAACATGGGGCTTCCCAATAGACGTTGCACCATGGAGGTGCCCGTGGGTTGGACTGGTGGGATGGGGGAATGGAGCATGCCAGTCTGCAGTACCTTCTAGGCGAGCTGCCGGAGAGCTGGCTGAGTGGAAGGGCCCCCCAGCAGTCCCTGATAGATGGCTGGCAGCTTTAGGGGAATGAGGAGGAGGAAATGGAGGCCTGTCGTGGGTTGAATCGAGGCCTGTGCCTAGTGGACATGTGTTGGCATCCGAAAACCCAAAGCACCATTTAGTTTGACTGAAGCCTGCTCAAGAGTCTTGTTGCTGGAATAGCAGATCAGGCAGGGGCTGAGCAGGGTGTGGGGAGCCAACGCCCTGGGCTGCAGGCAGCACTGCAGGGCCTGGCTAGATCTCCAGGGGACACTGCTCCTAGCTGCATGACGTTATCAGCACCACTTTTAGGAGGAGAAAAACTTGGCTCATCCAGTTTTTAGTGCAAACCACTACATTTGGAACCCTCCTGAGGGCTCGTGGCAGGCAGGGGAAAGCTGTGTCCTGCCCACAGGGCAGGGTGATGGAGAGCAGCGATTCACCAGCATTGTACTGCGCTGTGCCATGATAGCTGCAGCACCAGCTCCAGTGGGGCCCAGTCCCCAGTCAGGGGAGAAGAAGGTATCAGCAGAGGCAGCCTGAGGTGCTCAGCTCAGAGGAGCGCGGAGCTCCGGTAATAGCATCCCCCACCTGTGGATTGGTGACGTGCCGCTCTCGTGATAAATACCTTTTCCCATTAAAAATCGATAGGGACAGCTCTCCAGGTGGTGTGCATTGGTGTCTCTCCTTTGAAATCAACAGATGCCGCTTCATGCCTGTAAAAGTTTCTCATCAGTTCTTTATGGCAGGGATGGGGAACCTTTTCTCTATCACTGGCCATTGACCCACAGACAAAATCAATCGTGGGCCACCCACAAGTAAAAAGCAACTTAATTTAGCGGGGTTTCAGAGAGAGAAATATAAAACATTCAACACAGGCTCAGGGCTTCCCCCCGCAGCGGGGCAAACCAACGCTTGCGGCTCCAGTCCGGTGGGGGACGCCGAGATTCAGGGCTTCCCGCCCGCGACGGGGCAAGCCAGCGCTCACAGGTCCAGCCCCATGGTGGGGGGGGGGCCAAGATTTGCCACGGGGCAGATGAAATTAAGCAATGGGCTGGATCCGGCCCACGCGCCGTAGGTTCCCCACCCCTGCTTTATGGGATTGAGTCTGGACGCCTGTTAGCACCGTTGCTGTTCGTTACAAAGGTCAAGATGGGTCAGCTCAGACCATCCAGTCCCCTATCCCAGACAGAGCACCACTGGATCAGCCCCCTGGCCCACCCAGCCCCTTAGCCAACCTCCTGCCACACTGAGTCACAGCATTGGTCTGTTGGACAAGACTGGCCCCCATTGTCCTTAATCTCATTTTGGGCCCTGCCAGGGCAGACCCTTGCTCCACCTGGCAGAGCTGCAGGAGAAGCACAAAGCTCCCTGCCCACTACACCCAGTGACCATCCCAGGGATGCCCCCCTAGATGGGCAGCAGGAGGTGACATCTTCTCCCAGATGTCTGCCAGATTCTCCAGCCTCAGTTCCAGGGCTCAGCATTGCCAAGGCCACTGGGTTAAATGGGGGGATCAGCTGGCCTAGGGGGGCACGGAGGGGAGGGTTGGTCTGGGTAGGATTGCCCCCTGGGGACTGGGGTACAGCAAGGAGGCACAAAGGAAAATTGGAAACAGGGGCAGCTCTAGACATTTCACCGCCCCAAGCAGGGCGGCACGCCGCGGGAGGCGCTCTGCCGGTTGCCGGTCTCGCGGCTCCAGTGGACCTCCCGCAGGCGTGCCTGCAGGAGGTCCACCGGAGCCGCCTGCCACCCTCCCGGTGACCGGCAGAGCGCCCCCCCGTGGCATGCTGCCCCAAGCACGCGCTTGGCGTGCTGGGGTCTGGAGCCGCCCCTGATTGGAAAGGGGCTGTGACACTGCACCCCATATTCTTCATAGTGATATTATGATATGATTATAGCATCATTATGATGTATTCTAAGCAAGACGGGTCATGTGAGGTGTCATTGGAAAGGTTATGATTTGCTGAATATGATTATCCTATTTATATGTGTCGTTTCTGTATCTGAAGTTATGAATATTGACTATGTATCTGTATTTCAAATGGAGTTACACCAGGGTAACGCCCACTAGACAAGATGCTTTCAGTCTAGATAGCAGATGGGGAATGGTCTGTTCAGGGCAATGAGCCATTAGGAAAAAACAATAGGTCTTAGGAGAAGCTCATCCCCCACCTGGAGAGCCCTCCTGAGAACCTTAGGCCCTGTCTACACTGGCAAGTTTCTGCGCTGTAACTCCTGAGGTTACACGCTGCCAAGGACTAGTCTCCTCTGGCAATGCTGAAGTGCTGCCGCGACAATGCTTTAACGTGCCTTGTGGGAGAGAGCTCTCAGCGCACTAGAAACCCCACCCCCACGAGGGGCACAGCTCCCAGCGCTGCGGCACTGTCTACACTGGCACTTTACAGCGCCGAAACTTGCTGCGTTTTGGGGGGGGGGGGTTCACACCGCTGAGCGAGAAAGTTGCAGCGCTGTAAATTGCCAGTGTAGACAAGCCCTCAGTGCGCAGAAACTGCGCGGTTGCAGCGCTTTTAAAAAACCACCCCAGCAAGAGGCATACAGCTTTCTGTGTCAGGGCTACAGACACCCTGGTCAATTACAGTGCTGCGATCGGCCTCCACGAGGTGTCCCACAATGCCTGTTCTCACCTCTCTGGTCATCGGTTTCAACTCCACTGCCCTGCCCTCAGGTGACCAACCATCATCCCCACCCCTTATTTTCCTTGGGAATTTTGAAAGTCCCCTTCCTGTTTGCTTGGTGACGTGTGCAGTGGTCTCAGCACCTCTTTCCAGGTGGCCATGCCTGCTCCACGCACCAGGCGATCCCCCGCTTGGAGCAATGCTGAGCTGCTGGACCTCATCGGCATCCAGGGAGAGAAGGCTGTCCAGTCCCAGCTGCGCCCCAGCCATAGGAATTATGATGCATGACAGAAAGGGGCCATGACCGGGACTCACTGCAGTGCAGGGTCAAAGTGAAGGAGCTGTGGAACGCCTACCACAAGGCGCGGGAGGCAAAACGCCACTCCGGTGCTGTGCCCACGAGCTGCCGGTTCTACAAAGAGCTGGACGTGATACTTGGTGGCGACCCCACCTCCACTGCGAAGACCCCTCTGGATACTTCGTTGGCTCACATGCCAGTCGAGAGTGGACCGAGCCAGGAGGAGGAAATCTTGGACGAGGATGTGGACGGGGAGAGGGACCCAGAGGCAGAGGATGACTCATAGGTCAGAGATGCAGGCAGCCAAAGCTCTTTTCTACCCCGGAGGAAGCTGGCCAGTCACAGCAGTCGGATCTTGGCAAAGCGCAAACAGGAGAGGAGGCCCCTGGTAAGTGGATCTGATTTGGGGAATTGCTGAAGCGAGTTGTTGGGGGCAGGAGGGTTGCAGAAAGCAGGCTTGTCTCCCACCACATGCCTAGTCTGAGCGGCAGAACAGGGTGCTGATTGACTCCCTCACTTCACGGGAATCTGCCTCCGAGATCTCCAGGAAACGCTCCTGGAGATACTGGGCAATCCGCTGCTGCAGGTTCTTCGGCAGAGCTGCTTTGGTTCTTGCCCCATTAACGGTAACGCTCCCGCGCCCCTGTGCCGTCACGGGGTGGGGTGGGGGACGGGCCATTGCTGCACACAGGCGAGCCGCATAGGGGCCAGGGTAGAAGCTGCAGTCTTGGAGAAGACCCTCCCTTGATTCCCTGCTCACCCTCAGCAGCGAGATCTTCCATAATGATCCGTCCTGTGGAAAGTGTGGGGACAGGAATGATTATCAGGTCCCCGCTACAGTGCTGGCTCTCCCCAAGAGCAACGTGCCCAGTGTACAGCAGGGTCCGGGAAGAGTGATTTCCCCTGCCCCTGTGGCTACTCACCATTTTGGGGGGCTTGTGGCTCACGTGTGCTTGCCTGGGGCCAGCCAGTTAGTGACAGGTGTGTGAGCACTGGCTGTGTTTTAAAGCACTGAATCAGTGTTGTCTGTGTTGCAAACAATCCTGCTACTGTACAATGTTGCGTGTAAACTTCACAGGGATGACCTGGGGAGCCCAGCCTCCGGCTTTGTTATCGGTGGCTGAATGGCTGCGCAGAATTAGGAAGCGGCCAAGAAGAACTAAGGAGGACTTTCTGCGGGAGGTCATGATGCACTCCGCCGCCGAGAAACAGGAATTGAAGGAGTGGTGGGACAGCAAGAAGAGGGACCGAAAGGAGAACATGGCACGCTAGAATGGAGCCACGGAGCAGCTCTTAAATGTTATGGAGCACCAAACAGACATACTCCAGGCGCTACTAGCTCTGCAAACCAAGCAGCTCCGTGCCCGCCCCCCCCCCCTGCAGCCGCTGTCACAAAACTCTTTCCTATGCGCCCCCCAGACACCGCCAACACACTTATCAACCTCCTGGCTCCAGTCTATACCTGCGGCATTCCACTCCTCCCGCCTCACAGGCCAGCACTGTGGACTCCCACTGCACTCAACACCCATCCCTCTGCAGCTTGGCCCTGCTGAAGTACAGCACCCGCTGCATTGTACTCCAAAGGAGAAGGCTGGATATGATCCCTGGACATACACAAATCTTTATCCGTCCCGGGACCCCACCTCCTCCTGGGACCTTCCCCATCCCCCTCACTGCTGATAGGTTTTTTGTTTGACTCTCTCCTGCGGTTGTTGTTTTTTAATAAAAGAATTGTGTGGTTTTGAAAGCAATCTTTATTTTATGAACTGAAAGCAAACAGAGCCCTGTGAAGCAACAGACAATTATGTTAAACCTTCATAGTGCATCGTCTGCACCAATCACAATCACCTCCTAGCATTACAAGCACTGCAATCCCAAGCATAGCAACAAATATTAGTGGCTTTCAGATTCAAATTTGTTCCTCAAGGCATCCCTGATCCTTATGGCCCCGCGCTGGGCCCCTCTAATAGCCCTGGTCTCTGGCTGTTCAAACTCAGCCTCCAAGCACTGAGCCGCTGTGGTCCAGCCCTGAGTGAATCCTTCACCCTTCCCTTCACAAATATGGAGCGTACAGCACACAGCTATAAGCACAGGAATATTGTCATCGGCCAGGTCCAGCTTCCCATAGAGGTAGCACCAGCGGGCCTTTAAACAGCCAGAAGCACACTCAATGGTTATTCGGCACTTGCTCAGCCTGTTGTTGAACAGCTCCTTGCTCCTGTCAAGTTGCCCCAAGTATGGCTTCACAAGCTACGGCATTAAGGGGTAGGCAATGTCTGCTGGTATCATAAGGGACATTTCGACTTCCCCTACGGTGATCTTCTGGTCAGGGAAGAAAGTCCCTGCTTGCAGCTTCCTGAACAGGCCAGTGTTCTGAAAGATGTGGGCATCATGCACCTTTCCGGACCAGCCTGTGTTAATGTCTGTGAAACACCCACAGTGATCCACAAGCGCCCGGAGAACCATTGAGAAATACCCCTTCTGGTATTCTTAATGTACTTGGCGGCTAGGTGGTCTGGCACCAGAATTGGAATATGCATACCATCTATTAGGGAAGCCCATTTGTGCAAAACCATCCACAATGTCATCCACATTGCCCAGAGCCATGGTCCTTTGGACCAGGATGCGATTAATGGCCCTGCACAGTTCCGTCAACATGAATCCAACGGTCGACTTTCCCACTCCAATTGGTTAGCGACCGATCGGTAGCAGTCTGGAGTAGCCAGCTCCCACAGTGCAATCGCCACGTGGTTCTCCAGTGACAGGGCAGCTCTCATTCTCGTGTCCTTGCACCACAGGACTGGTGCAAGCTCATCACACGGTCCCATGAAAGTGGTTTTCCTCATCGAAAGTTCTGCAGCCACTGCTCATCATCCCAGACGTGCATCATGATGTGATCCCACCACTCAGTGCTTGTTTCCCGAGCCCAAAAGCGGCGTTCCACTGTGGTCAGCACCTCTGTGAATGCCACAAGCAATTTTGAGTCGTAGCTACTATGTGTGGTGAGATCAATGTCACACTCCTCTTGCCTTTGTTGTTTAAGGAATAACTCCACCGCTACTTGTGACGTGTTGGTCAGAGCGAGCAGCATACTGGTCAGCAGTTCGGGATCCATTCCTGCAGCCTGAAGAGGCAGGACGCACAGTACACAAACGGTTGAAAGATGGCGCCAAATGTGGACGGAAGCACAGGGTTTGCTGGGATGTGAAGCAATGCATCACGGGGCATTGGGACAGGACCCATGATGCCCCGTGACCCCCTCCGCCTTCCCACAAGTCTTAGCAGCAGAAGAGGAAGAGATGCTCTGTGGGATAGCTGCCCAGAGTGCACTGCTCGGAATACCACTGCAAGTGCCACAAGTGTGAACACACTATTGCTCAGGCAGCTGACAGTGTGAACACACAACAGCGGTTTCCCTTCAGCGCTCTCTGAGCGGCGCTGTAACTCCCGGCACTGTAACTGCCAGTGTAGACGTGCCCTTATAGACAGCCTACCTGTGAGTAGGGTTGCCAACCTTCCCGGTTTCGCCGGGACTCTCATGGAATTGGGCTCTATTTCCCAGAGGCTTCTGAAGCCAAACCAGGAGATCTGAGACCACTAAAAGTCCAGCAGTGCAGCAGGGCTAAGGCAGGCTCCCTACCTGCCCTGGCTCTGTGCTGCTCCCGGAAGTGACCGGCACTTCCCTGTGGCCCCTGGGGAGAGGCCAGGGGGTCTCCACATGCTGCCAACTCCGCAGCTCCCATTGCCCGAGAACTGCAGCCAATGGGAGCTGCGGGGGCAGTTCCTGTAGGCAGGGGCAGCATATGGAGCCCCCTATCCCCTCCAGGAGCTGCAGGGACATGCCGGCCACTTCCAGGAGTGGTGCAGGGCCACGGAAGGCAGGAAGCTGCCTTAGCCCCACTGCACTGCTGACAGGGAGCTGCCCAAGGTAAGCAACATCTGGCCGGAGCCCACACCCCTCACCCCCTCCCACACCCCAACCCCCAGCCCTGAGCCCTCCCAGAGCCAGTACCCCAAACCACCTCCCATACCCCAACCCCCTGCCCCAGCCCTGAGTCCCCTCCTGGAGCCAGCACCCCAAATCCCCTCCCACACACCAACCCCCAGGCCCAGCCCTGAGCCCCCTCCCAGAGCCAGCACCCCAAACCCCCTGCTGCACCCCAACCCCCAGGCCCAGCTGTGAGCCCTCTCCCGCACCCCAACCCCCTGCCCCAGCCCTGAGCCCCCTCCTGGAGCCAGCACCCCAAATCCCCTCCCACACACCAACCCCCAGGCCCAGCCCTGAGTCCCTTCCCAGAGCCAGTACCCCAAACCCCCTGCTGCACCCCAACCCCCGTCCCAGCTGTGAGACCCCTTCAGCACCCCAACCCCCTGTCCCAGCTGTGAGCCCTCTCCCGCACCCCAATCCCCGTCCCAGCTGTGAGACCCCTTCAGCACCCCAACCCCCTGTCCCAGCTGTGAGCCCTCTCCCGCACCCCAATCCCCGTCCCAGCTGTGAGCCCTCTCCCGCACCCCAACCCCCCGTCCCAGCTGTGAGCCCTCTCCCGCACCCCAACCCCCCGTCCCAGCTGTGAGCCCTCTCCCGCATCCCAATCCCCCGTCCCAGCTGTGAGCCCTCTCCCGCACCCCAACCCCCCGTCCCAGCTGTGAGCCCTCTCCCGCATCCCAATCCCCTGGCCCAGGCCTGAGCCCCCTCCAGCACCCAAACTCCTTCCCAGAGCTTGCACCCGCACCCCCTCCTGCACCTCAGTCCCCTGCCCCAGGCTCAGCCTCGAGCCCCCTCCCACATTCCAAACCCCACGGCCCCAGACCAGAGCCCACACCCCCTCCTGCACCCCAACCCTCTGCCCCAGCCTGGTGAAAGTGAGTGAGGGTGGGGGAGAGTGAGCAATGGAGGGAGGGGGCGGGGCCTCGGGGAAGAGGTGGGGCAGGGAAATGGTGTTTGGGTTTGTGTGATTAGACAGTTGGCAATCCTACCTGTGAGTGATGGCTGCTATGACTCTACACGGACATGTGACCAGGCCACATGATGCTGGACTCCATCTTGGGATGTCAGTATTTTTCCACAAATTGGTCTGTGAACCAGGCTTTGGAACAAAGGGTTCCTGCCATATGCAAAAGCTGTATAAGGCGGGGAGTGACATGATTGATGGTTCTTCACTCCCCACACAAGAGGGCTCCTGGAAACACCTGAGGAACAAAGACTGAACTGGGGGAAGTGCTGGACCCAGGCTAAAGGGATTTCTAGCCTGTGAATGAGACACCTGGGGATTCCAAGCTGTAAGCCAGTGCAGTTTGCCCCTTAAGAATCTGCAGCCGGCTCGTATCATCTCTTAGGGTGAGAATCTGCTAATTCATACCCAATCTATCTGGTATATTAAGCTTAGTTTGCGTTTTTTGTTTATTTGCTAGTTAATCTGCTTTGATCTGTTTGCTATCACTTATAATCACTGAAAATCTATCTTCTGTAGTAAATAAACTTGTTTTATTTTAATCTAAACCCGTGAGCTTTGACTGGAGAGCTTGGGGAGAATATTTGCTTGGTTACCACACGTGTGCATTGTTCTCTTCACATTCAGGGAGAGGCAGACCGGGTATTAAGCCCATATACTAGCCAGACTTCACCAGGGCAGGACAGTACAGGCTGGGAAGCTGGTGGTTAGAGAGCCTGTGTGTAACTGCAGCTGGGTGTGTCCCTACCTGTGTGAATGCTGGTGAAAGTGCAGACTGGAGGGCGTTGCAGCTTGTCACAGCAGTGCAGTGTGAGAGGGAGCCCAGGGTGGTTCAAAAGGTCGCTTTTCTCACCTTTGCCCTTGTGAACTGAAGCACAGCATCAGAGAGATCCAATGACTGGCCAGTGGCATTTTCAAGCAATAAAATAACAAGTGATGTGAGTCTCTCGTTGGCCATCATCAATCAAAGATATGTTTTAATGAGCCTCAGCTCCGAACATTCCCCATGTGTCAGCGTCTGTACAATTGTTTGAGCATTTTCCTGTCTGCCGGCAGCTTACTAAGGTCAATCAGAACCCCCCAGGTCTTTTCGTGATGCTTCATTTGTCTGAATCTTTCTTCGATGGACACTTGAGCCGTGTCAACGAGCAAGCAAAAAACCTCCCTCTTGAATTTTTCTTCTGAGCTTCCCATCACCTCATCTCTGTCTGGTAACCAAACTGTCGCCGCTTCCAGTGAATACGAGTTCCCTTGAAGACAGGCTCAACTCCTATGTTTTCCGCCATTTCTTTGGCAGCAGTGATGGCATCTTCAGATCCATTGTCCCTGTTGGCCACAGCAAAATCAAGGCAGCTTCCCCTCACAGTAGCAGTGGTCATGATGTCCATTGACTGAGTTTGTAATGCCTTGCTAACAACGTTTATTTGGAACAGGATATCGGGCCAAACCACAACTGACACCAGGCATTTGAAGTCAGTGATCTGGTTTGCCAGGCTTTGTGCCACGTGTCAGATTCTCGCCTCGGCTTTACTCGACTGCGCTATAAACCTCAGTCACTTGCATACCTCACATCTCCCCACAAGCCCAGCACCTCAGGCAGTCACCTGGGTCCCCTGCTCTAAACCCAGCCCTGCGGGTAACAATCCAGAATAGTACAGAACTGGTCCCAGTGACTGAGCCCAGCAATGAAGAAGCAGTGATGTGTCTGGGATTCCCGGGTGCCATGTTCTGATATAGCAGAGGGGATACAGACGTGTCTCAGCGCTAGAGGTTTCCAGATGCTGTGCTATGATGTAGCAGAAGGGATGCGGTCGTGTCTCAGTGCTGGGGGTTTCCGGAGGTTGTGCTGTGATATAGAAGAGGAGATGCAGTCATGTCTCTGTGCTGGGGGTTCCCATATGCTGTGATATAACAAAGGGGATGCCATCCTGTCTCAGTGATAGGGGGTTCTGGGTGCCGTACTGTAATATAGCACATGGGATGCAGTCATTCTCAGTGCTTGAGGTTCCTGGTGCTGTGCTGTGATATAGCACCGAGTCTCAGTGCTGGGGGTTTCATAAGAACGGTCATATTGGGTCAGACCAAAGTCCATCTAGCCCAGTATCCTGTCTACTGACAGTGGCCAATGCCAGGTGCCCCAGAGGGAATGAACAGAACAGGTAATTATCAAGTGATCCATCCCCTGTTGCCTATTCCTAGCTTCTGGCAAACAGAGGCTAGGGACACCATCCCTGCCCATCCTGGCTAATAGCCATTGATGGACCCATCCTCCATGAATCTATCTAGTTCTTTTTTGAACCCTGTTATAGTCTTGGCCTCCACAGCATCCTCTGGCAAGGAGTTCCCCAGGTTGACTGTGCATTGTGAGAAAAAATACTTCCTTTTGTTTGTTTAAACCTGCTCCCTGTTAATTTCATTTGGTGACCCCTAGTTCTTGTGTTATGAGAAGGAGTTGTTATTTACTTTCTCCACACCAGTCATGATTTTATAGACCTCAATCATATCTCCCCTTAGTCGTCTCTTTTCCAAGCTGACAAGTCCTAGTCTTACTAATATCTCCTCATATGGAAGCCGTCCCATGCCCTTTTCTGAACTTTTTCCAATTCCAATATATCTTTTTTGAGATGGGGTGACCACATCTGCATGCAGTATTCAAGATGTGGGTGTACCAAGGATTTATATAGAGGCAATGTATTTTCTGTCTTATTATTGTGGCAGAGCTCTGACCTTGCCCCCGTGGGTCCTGCACTTCTAGGCGGTTTATGCTGCCTCAGTGGCTCACTGCGACCCTCCACGTAGCCCATCTCTCTCTAGGGCCAGGGTTCCAGTCTATTGAGCCCTTTTCATCATAGGCCAGCAAGGAGGTTGGTGAGAGAACTCCCACAGTCTCTGTTGTCCCTGGGGGCTTATTTCAGAACAGTTTAGCCTCCTGTCCTGACAGGGGCCTGACTTCCCCTCCCAGGAGCTGTTCCTGTAGTGGTGGGTTGTGGGGAACCCGGGCCCGCCCTCTACTCCGGTTCCGGCCCAGGGACCCTAACGGTAGCAGCTGTTGGCAGCCAACCTTTCACTGCCAGAGTTGCTACATTTCCCTGGGCCACTTCCCCACAGCTCTCCTGCTTCTCCCTTCTTCACCCTTACCCTTAACGATGGTTTGAGGGTGTCTTCAGTAACCAGCCCTTCAGCTGCACTTCCTCTCCTCTGGCTCCCTGGCTCTCTTCTGCCTGACTGGAGTGAGCCCTTTTTATAGTATCAGCTGGGCCTGAATTAGAGTCAGGTGGTCACATTAACTGAATGGCCTCACCTGACTCTTTGCAGGTTAATTAGAGTCATGTGTTCTCATTAGCCTGGAGCAGCCCCTGCTCTGGTCAGTCAGGGAACAGAAAACTGTTAATCCAGTGGCCAGTATATCTGCCTTCTGCTTTTATTAATAATAGGAGATATACCTATCTCCTAGAGCTGGAAGGGACCTTGAAAGGTCATTGAGTCCAGCCCCCTTGCAGGATAAAGTACTGATTTTGCCCCAAATCCCTAAATGGCCCCCTCAGGGGTTGAACTCACAACCCTTGATTTAGTAGGCCAATGCTCAAACAACTGAGCTATCCCTCACCTCTATTCTGCTGTGCTCAACTGGCCTGGGTCTAGCACATTGTCTATCCCTGTCTTAATGATTCCCAACATTCTGTTTGCTTTTTTGCCTGCTGCTGCACATTGAGTGGATGTTTTCAGAGAACTATCCACAATGACTCCAAGATCTCTTTCTTGAGTGGTAACAGCTAATTTAGACCCTGGCCGCAGCAGGTCCCCTGAGCACCTGCATGGTGCTAAATTGGCTGCTGCATGGCCGTGCAGCTTAGAGGGAACTTAGGTGCTGGGAGTTCCCAGATGCCATGGTGTGAGTTAGCAGAAGGGATACAGTTGTGTCTCAGGGCTGGGGTTCTAGGTGCTGTGATGTGAGATAGCAGAGAGGATGCAGTCATTTCTCAGTGCTGGGGATTCACACGTCCTATGAAAGAGCAGAGGGGATTCAGTCATATCTCAGTACTTGAGTTGCTGATTGCTTTGATTTAGCAGAGGGGATGCAGTCGTGTCTTGGTGTTGGGGGTGATATAGCAGAGGTGCAGTTGAAGGGTGGGTGGATGGGTACAGAACTGGAATAGCAGAGGATGCTGTAAGTCAGGACAGAGGTGCTTTAGCAGAGTTTAGTGGGAGAGGAAGTGATCCACACATGAGCTGGTCTGTTTGCTGATGACATGGCATTGCTGAGCCTTTGCGAGAGGAAAGTTTAGATTTTCAGGCAGCTTGCAAATTAAAGACCACTGCCACCCGCCCCAGAGAAGGAGCCCTGCATCCAAGTCACAACAAAGGAGGCTTTGTGATCCTGCTGCCAATGTCTGAGGCTTCCACACAGCACCCCTCATATCACCACACAGCCTTTATTCCTGCTGCTCGGGACAAGCAGCATGACGGGACCTGCCCTGACTGGGGCTGCACCTCACCCCATCCCAGCACAAATGGTGATGGCATTTTGAAAGTCAAAAACCATGGGGAATAATGTTGATGAAATCCTTCAAATTTGCAAAATGTCTGAACTCTCCCCTCCCCCGTCCCCGGTGTTTTTAGCTGGCACTCAAGCCAGCTGGCTGGTCACACTTTTGAATTAAGGGGGAGAACATTTTTGTCCACCAATTGTTTTCCTTTTGTTCAACCAGCCGAAAATATATTTTGTTTCCAAAAAATAAAATTAAGTGGGAGAGTGGAGAGCGAGAATAGAACTGGTGGGGGGACAAAGGCTATTTCAGACCGACTCCCCGTTGTGAAAATCTGAGCCTAATCGTTAGGCTGCCATTCTTGGGCCTCCTCTTGCTACAAGCCCCCGCCCCCGGCAGCCTGCTCTCTGGGCTGTGCAGGGGCTTGTTCCGGATTCCCATAGCTCAGGTTCCCCAGAAGAGAACACTGCCTGGAGGGGGGAGAGGGAGTGGGAAGGGTGGTACAGGTGGGGGTGCTGGAAGGGGAGGGGGATCTGGGGGGTAACGTTGGGGTTCTGGAATGGGGAGGGGAGCTGGAGGGTGTGTGTGAACTGGGAGGGTTATTTGGGGGGTGCTGGAAGGGATACCTGGGGCAGGGGCACTCCCTGGAAGTGGGGAGTAGTGTCACTCCCTGTCATGGTGGCAGGGCGGCTGGCACAAGCCTAGGCCCCAGTGCAAGCCATCACTCAGTGCCTTGGCCTCCCTGCCAGACCCCTTCCCCAGGGCTGGGAGTTAGGGGCCCTGGGTGGGTGGGATCCAGCAGCTGTGGCTTGCAGGGGAATGGACCAATCAGCTGCAGATGCAGGGGCAGGACCAATTGGGAAGCAAGCCAATCGGGGCTCTTTCTGAGCTGCAGCGTCTGCTCTGCAAAAATCCAGGACATTTCCTCTTCTTTGAAAAATCCACCTGGACAGAGGACACAGGGTCAAAAAAGAGACAATGTCCAGGAAAACCGGGACGACTAGGCTTGTTCGAAGGGTATAGCAAACCAACGGATCTGTAGTGGGAGGTGTCGGGTTGCCAATTTTGGTTGGACGTATTCCTGGAGATTTCAGCACATGACTTAACCTTTAATTCCTGGAGACTCCAGGGCAATCCTGGAGGGCAACCCAAGGGAGGTGGGGAAGTGTACACAGTGCTTCACTTGTAATGAAAAAGGTGCCAGGGCTCAAGCAATTTTGTACATTCATAACTGATGCAGCAAGCCCAGAGGTGCCAGGGCTCGGAACTGCCGGGCCCAGAGGTGCTGGTGCTTGGAACTGCCAGGCCCTGACACAAATTATGCACTGAGTGCAAGGTGTTCAGTTCACTTTGGGTGAGATTTTCAAACTCGCCTAAGTCTGTTAGGAGCACACTGGGACTTAGGCTTGTTTGAAAAGTCCATCCGTGGTGACTCCCCAGGGCATATTTCTTGGTGACTTGACTGCTCAAATGTGCCTCATTCCAAGTCTCCTGTGATGTGAGCCACATAAATGTGTTGTCCCCTTGCTCTTGGGGCTGAAAATGGCTTACATCAGAAGCAAAGACATGAGGTTGTGGGCTGAGTGATTCCCACTTGTAGTTGGCAAAACCAGTTTCTCCTCCATTGGTTTTCACACCTCAACTGCTAGAACAGGGCCTCATCCTCCCTGACTGAACTAACCTCGTTATCTCTAACTTGCTTCTTGCTTGCATATATATACCTGCCCCTGGAAATTTCCACTGCTTGCATCCGACGAAGTGGGTATTCACCCACGAAAGCTCATGCTCCAAAACGTCTGTTAGTCTATAAGGTGCCACAGGATTCTTTGCTGCTTTTACAGATCCAGACTAACACGGCTATCCCTCTGATACTTGATCAGAGCTAGCATGGGTGTGTTATGTGAGTCAGAAATGACATTCCAGCTCCAGTGTAGACATGCCCGTAGGCACTGGTTGGTGCTGATTCTGCAATGAGCTGAGCACCTTCTAGGAGCTGCTGAGCTGAGAGTACTTGGCATCAGATTTCAGCAGCTCCAGCTTCCCCTCTAGGACTCGTAGGCTATCTGGGCAGCCCCTCTAACTGTGGGGAGCTGGCCGGTGCGTCCCCAGGCACACTGCCTTCCCCTGCACGGGACATAGGCCAGACTGGCTTGGGAGCACATCAGTTCCCCACTAGTGCCTGTTCTGCAGGACCTGGCCTTGTCTCACCAGGCACTGGGTCTGTCTGTTAGGACCACCCCCTCCCAGGGCCTCAGTTCCACTCACTGCTAGGTCTGGCGCCTCCTGCTGGTCATTCTGGGGAATAGCTCACCGGCTTGCACGCCATCACTTCATTTCTCTTTGCTGGTCTGCAGCCCCTCTCTCACTCCAGGAGCTGCTGCTGCCCCATGGTGACTCGGCACTCTGGCCAGGTCACTGTACACATTTCCCCTTCTGGGGCACCAAAATCTTCCCTCAGCAGCCAGTCCTAGGCAGCCTTCCCCAGCCATCACTGCCTATTCAATCCTATTCAATTTATTCATAAATGATCTGGAGAAAGGGGTAAACAGTGAGGTGGCAAAGTTTGCAGATGATACTAAACTACTCAAGATAGTTAAGACCAAAGCAGATTGTGAAGAACTTCAAAAAGATCTCACAAAACTAAGTGATTGGACAACAAAATGGCAAATGAAATTTAATGTGGATAAATGTAAAGTAATGCACATTGGAAAAAATAACCCCAACTATACATACAACATGATGGGGGCTAATTTAGCTACAACGAGTCAGGAAAAAGATCTTGGAGTTATCGTGGATAGTTCTCTGAAGATGTCCACGCAGTGTGCAGAGGCGGTCAAAAAAGCAAACAGGATGTTAGGAATCATTAAAAAGGGGATAGAGAATAAGACTGAGAATATATTATTGCCCTTATATAAATCCATGGTATGCCCACATCTCGAATACTGTGTACAGATGTGGTCTCCTCACCTCAAAAAAGATATTCTAGCACTAGAAAAGGTTCAGAAAAGAGCAACTAAAATGATTAGGGGTTTAGAGAGGGTCCCATATGAGGAAAGATTAAAGAGGCTAGGACTCTTCAGCTTGGAAAAGAGAAGACTAAGGGGGGACATGATAGAGGTATATAAAATCATGAGTGATGTTGAGAAAGTGGATAAGGAAAAGTTATTTACTTATTCCCATAATACAAGAACTAGGGGTCACCAAATGAAATTAATAGGCAGCAGGTTTAAAACAAATAAAAGGAAGTTCTTCTTCACGCAGCGCACAGTCAACTTGTGGAACTCCTTACCTGAGGAGGTTGTGAAGGCTAGGACTAAAACAATGTTTAAAAGGGGACTGGATAAATTCATGGTGGCTAAGTCCATAAATGGCTTTTAGCCAGGATGGGTAAGAATGGTGTCCCTAGCCTCTGTTTGTCAGAGGGTGGAGATGGATGGCAGGAGAGAGATCACTTGATCATTGCCTGTTAGGTTCACTCCCTCAGGGGCACCTGGCATTGGCCACTGTCGGTAGACAGATACTGGGCTAGATGGACCTTTGGTCTGACCCGGTACGGCCGTTCTTATGTTCTTATGTTCTTATGCCTCATCGTGCCACCACTCAGCCAGTGGCTGGCAGCAGAACCCAGGCATGTCCCCTGCTCAGCAGCCAAGGTCTGTACCCTCTAGACCTCACTGCCTTTCCCTGAGCCCCCTCCTACCTTCCAGGCCTCCCCCTTCTGGGTTTGCTAGCCCAAACCCTGAGCCCCTCCTCCTTCTCCCAGGCAGTAACTGCAAACTACCTCCCGCAGGCCCCTTCTACTGCCAATTTCCTGCCTTAACAGCCTCAACCCAGCTCCTTCCTCAACTGGGCTCCCTCACTGGCCAGGGGATTACTTAGCCAGAGTCCCCTCAGCTGCGGCCTGGCCCTGGAGGGTTAATTAGCCTCCTTCTTTGTCTTCATTAACCCTTTCAGGGCAAGTATGGAGTGAACATCCATCCCAGGCCACTGAAATCCTGCCGCAAGTTGCCTACCTAGGGTTGGCTGACATCTGTAGTTTCTCTAATGCACAGTCTGCCCCTAGAGATGTGGGAGCCCTGAGACTGGCAGGACACTGAGGCCTCCCCAGTCACTGAGAACATTCATGGAGATATTTCTCAAGGCATTTTTGAACTTGACGTTCTTTTTGTGGAGTGGGGAAGGAGAGAAAACTGCTGGGTTGTTTCTCCCAGGGACAAGTAGTTGGAAAGTGCACACACACGCCCAATCAGAGACTGTTGGCTTGTTTATCTAAATCCCTAAATAGATGCATTTGCATTTTCCGGCATGAAGTCTATAAATGAGTCCCTGATCTGAAATGGAAATCAGTCTCTGGAGGTTTGAGCCCCCTAGAGCTGATCCCCGACCTCTTCAGAGGCTGCTACTGCTGTGTCCAGAGCTCTCTTCTGCCTACTCATCCTGGAAACCACCGACAATTATTATCATTGTCACCAGCCCTTGTGATTTTATCATAAGTCCCATGATATTTGGTGTTTTTCTTGAAGCCCCAGCTCCTGGAATCCTGTGATTACATGAGAATCTCAGGTTTCAGAGTAGCAGCCGTGTTAGTCTGTTACGCTGAAATAAATTTCTTAGTCTCTAAGGTGCCACAAGTACTCCTGTTCTTTTTATGAGAATCTCAGTTCTCTCTCTCTCTCACACTCTCTTTCTAACTCAAGGAAATTTCTAGCCCTTGTGGTTGCAGAGAAAAGCTTGGAAATGTGACCAGCTCGCAGAGGGTCAGTGAGAAGGGCTCTATGCCATATTTGTGCCCCACTGCTCCCAATCCCAGATCTGGCCATGAGCCCTAGGGCTGCTGTAAAGTACCCCCAGTTTCAATAGTCCTTCTCAAGGGGCTCTCCAGGCAGCCAGGGACTGCTGGATCTTCTCACTCTTTTACATACTCTGTTAAAGAGCAGCCTTGCCTGGTGCCAGCATGGAGCCAGCCCAGCTGATTGCAGTTAGGGTTTCCATTGGCAGAGACTGTCAGCCGGTCAGAGACTGTCCAAGAGCAGCCAAGAAAGAACTGAAGTGAAGTTTCCATGAGGGAGTGCAGTGTGTGCGCCTCCCGTGCCAGCCTGTGCAGCGATGAGCACAACCCAGCACATGCCTCCAGCATGGAGCTGAGCCTAGAACATCAAAGGAGCAACGCCACCGAAAGCCAAAGCATAACAGTCACATGGTGCCAGACTAGCATGGCCAACAGGCCCCCACCCCCCTTTTTCCTCACTTGGCACTCCTGCAGCTCCAAGTATCTTCTCACCCCTTATCTGGACGGTTCAGCTGAGGAACCTCAAAGTGCATCATTTCTCAGCTGGCCTGAAGGGGGTGTTGGTAGCTTGCCTGAAGAGCTGCACATGCTTGTGTGGTTTCTGTACTGCTCAGTTTCCACTCCTTGCCCAGAGGGACTTGCAGGCTGTTCCTAACCCTGTAAGGCCCTTTAGTGGCTGCGGGTGTCCAACCCAGTTGCAGTCACTGTCTCTCCCAGGGAAAGGTCTCTGCTCCCAGAGAAGAGTCAAGGCACACCCCTGACCCCTCCTGTTCTGGGTTTGAAACTCCTGCCCACAGCTGGGCTGGCTCCACAGCACTGTCATCCAGCCAGGAGTGCAGGAAGCATGTGCTGGGGGCCCTGGAAATGGAGCCTAGGGAAACGGTTCCTTTCTTCCTTACATGGACCTGGAATAGGGCTGTGTAAATCAGAGACACCCTTGTTCCAAGCCATGTATGGAAATGCTGCTCTCCCCTCGCTCCTCATTTTCCTGCTCAGTGAGAGGAAGAGGCGAGTGTGCTGGGCAGGTCGCCCCATGCCCCATCCTGCAATGGGACAGCGTGTGGCTCAGATTATGCTCCCTCTTCCTGCCACCACAGCATGC
The DNA here is from genome assembly GCF_020497125.1 of Mauremys mutica. Taxonomy (NCBI): domain Eukaryota; kingdom Metazoa; phylum Chordata; order Testudines; family Geoemydidae; genus Mauremys; species Mauremys mutica. Next base: position 30,700,308 of record NC_059087.1, read on the forward strand.
AGCTCGGCTGAGCATCCTCGGCTGCTTTCCAGGTCCCAGGCTCTAGTGGGGAGAGGTGGGAAGGGATCTGAACTAGGGCTCAAGGGCGCCAATTAGGTAGGGTGCCCCCCCCCCATGTTTCATACAGGAGGTGGGCTTCCAGGTGGAGCATTAGTGTGGAGTGAGTTCTGCAGAGAGGTGCTTCTCCCAGCCTGTGTCCCTGGGGCAGGGAGTCCCTGTTTTGTTTACAGACAGAGGCAGGGCGATTAAGATAAGAAAAGGCTGGTAATTAAATTAAGGATCTGGAAGTCATTAGATGAACCTGTAAAACAGGAATCCCTGGGGGTGGGGGGTTGAAAAGAGCATGCAGGGGACTCAGAGGAAATGCAGCCAAGCCTTCCGAGCCACGGTTACATTCAGAAGAGAGGAAGATATGAGGGGCATAAATGAAAAGAAGGGGCCAAAACCCAGGGAAGGGATAGCAATGGTATAGAGAAGTTCCCACGCTACCTCTGTACTTATGTGGTCCCATCACTGTAGTATCTGAGCACCTCATATCACAGCCCCTGCCCTCGGTGAGGCAGAGCAGGGCTGTTATCCCCATTATACAGATGGGGCACTGAGACACACGCAGACTAACAGCCAGATTTTCAAAGGTATTTAGGCATCTAGTGGGATTTTCAAAAGCGCCTCGAAGGTCAGGTGCTTTGTAAACCCCACTAGATGCCTAGCTGCATCTTTGGGTGCCTAAAAACCTGTGAGACTCTGCCCCTCAGGCACTGACCTGAGGTCATACAGGAAGTCGGGGGGGGGTGAAACCCAGGTCTCTGAGGGCTAGCTCCCTATTCACTGGACCAGCCTTTCTCTCTTAAAAAAGCCCGCCCCTGAAAGACAAAAGTTTTGCCGGGGCAAGTGTCAGTATAAACGGCTCCTTGTCAGCAGGAGCGCTCTCCTGTGGCCAACGCGAACCCCGCTCATAGGGGTGGAAGTATTTTGTTGGCAAAAGTGCTGACAAACAGTGTTTACACTGCCCGACTTTCAGCGACATGGCTGTGTCAACGCGGCCATGTCGCTAAAAGCTGCGTAGTGTAGACAAAGCCTTATTCCCTGTACCCAGAAGAAGTAACTGTTAACCTGGCTCAAGGAGGAGCTGACCTAGCCAGTGAGTTTATTTCTTGATCTAGTTGTTCTGTTCAAACCCAGTTAAAGTAAACGAGTCTGGCAGGGAATTCGGTGATTAAACTACTGCCCTAACGCAGGCTGTCAATGACAAGCACTTTTTCAAAAGGAGAGATTAGGCTTCAGGTTGCCACAGGTAGCCTGGCTTTTCGTCTTTCTCTATACAGCACACACCAAGCTCCCTGCCATGCACAGGAGCATCTATCTGGCAATTCAGCGACACCTGCTGCGTGTTCAGTTCCCTTGGGGAATGTTATTAGTGCTTTAAGGGGAAAAGGGAGAGGGTGTCACGCAGGGGCGGCTCTAGACATTTCGCCGCCCCAAGCAGGGCGGCATGCCGCAGGAGGCGCTCTGCCGGTCGCCGGTCCTGCGGCTCCGGTGGTCCTCCCGCAGGCATGCCTGCGGAGGGTCCGCTGGTCCCGCGGCTCCACCGAAGCCGCGGGACCAGCGGACCCTCCACAGGCACGCCTGCGGGAGGTCCACCAGAGCCGCCTACTGCCCTCCCGGCGACCGGCAGAGCGCCCCCCGCAGCATGCCGCACCAAGCACGCGCTTGGCATGCTGGGGTCTGGAGCTGCCCCTGGTGTCACGGGGGAGGCAGCAGCAGGGTGAGTGACTATAATGGGGTTCGAAAAAGAACTAGATAAATTCATGGAGGATGGGTCCATCAATGGCTATTAGCCAGGATGGGCAGGGATGGTGTCCCTAGCCTCTGTTTGCCAGAAGCTGGGAATGGGCGACAGGAGATGGATCACTTGATGATTCCCTGTTCTGTTCATTCCCTCTGGGGCACCTCGCACTGGCCACTGTCAGAAGACAGGATCCTGGGCTAGATGGACCTTTGGTCTGACCCAGTCTGTCTGTTCTTATGTGAGGAGGCGAGCGGCGAGCCAGCTGCTCGGTGTCCCGGTTGTTTCCAGCATAGGTGGGGGAGGAGAAAGGCCAAGACATGATGCTGCTGCCCTTGGTTTATACTGCGGCCCATGTGCCTGGCAGACCCTAGCCCAGGCATGTCCTGGTGTGCTTTGCTGAGTCACAGGGATCACACAGTCCCCAAGTCACTGCATCAAGCAGTTCCCATTGTGTGGTGCTTACATAGTTGGGTCATACAGTCAACAGGGCAGGGACCCTTTGTATGTCACTAGCAAACACAGCATATTTCAGTAACAACCATACAGCCCAATATTATAACTTTAACACACTAATGATATACATATTTGGACAGAACAACGGGGTTCACTAGATCATGGCCTTTCATATGATACTTTACATGGCATGCTTTGTATGAAATACCACCCCCCATATGAATATGGGGGTTACAAAGTGTCATTCTGAGGGATTGTGTGTCACACCTACATGGGGAACAAATATTTAACAATGGGCTCTTCAGTCTAACAGAGGATGGTCTAACATGAGCCAATGGCTGGCATTTGAAGCTAGACAAATTCATACTGGAAATAAGGCGTACCGTTTTAACAGGCAAGCAATTAACCCTTGGAACAATTTACCAAGAGTCGTGGTGGATTCTCCATCACTGGCAATTTGTAAATGAATATTGGGTGTTTTTCTAAAAGCTCTGCTCTGGGAGTTATTGTGGGGCTGGTCTCTAGATGATCACAATGGGTCCTTCTGGCCTTGGAATCTGTGATTCTGTGACTCCAGGACACTTGGTAAGCAGAGAGAGACCAGCCTCTAAAGCCCCTTCTGAAGCTGAATAACATTATTACATTATTTTTACAAATGGGAAAGTCAGGCACAGATCAGTGATCTGCCCAGATCTCTGAGAAGGTCAGCGGAAAATGCAGTAATAACTCCCAGTCCCCTGCTGTCACCCTAGACACCTCTCCCTTCTGGATGGCTTTAAAATGTTTGGATGCATGAAGATTCCCATTTGGAAGGACCAAAAATGCCCCATGAGACAGGCTACTAAAGGCTGATTCTAAGGGGTGGGGGAAGGGAGGTACCAGAAATCTCCCCCAAAAGACAGTCCTTGCAAGGTTCTCAGCACAGTTTGGACAGGAGTGTCAGGGAGCGCAGATTATCAGTGCTATTAAATGGCTGTCCAGTCTTGGTCACGGCCCCACTGTACTGTGCTTGTCCCTGCTCTAAGGAGCTTACAATCTTAGCAGCATCCAGACTCATGGATTCTTATCCAAGCCACACTCCTACACCAAAGCTGTAGAACCAGGGATGGGAGAATTTGGAAATCCCCAGCACTACAGGCCTGAGACCAATGGCAGTAGAAGGAAACCTGGTAAATTGCTAAATGCCTGAAAATCTGATAAATGTGCATGGGCAACTTAATTCAGTAGTGGGTTACAAAGCATCAGAGAGCTCACTTCTGCCTCCAGCTCTTAATTGACTTAGAAGAGGATGAGGGTAACTTGTGGATTCCTGTGCCCACCTGGAATGGCCTTGGCTGCAGCCCCTGGGTGGAGAAGAATTGGCCTGGATTCCTGTGCTAGCTGGAATGGGCTCTGGGTGCAGTCTCTAGTGCAGCCAGGAGGGGATGGTCATGTATATTGATCCTCACTACAGACATGGCAGAATCCAGAGCTCCTGATGGCTGGTATGTGCTGCTCAGTGTAGACATGGGTGGGTTTAAGCTATTTTGGCAATGGAGTCACAGGAAATTGTGGGCTGGCAAGGCCAAGAGGTTTGTCGTGGAGGCCTGAGAGCCCTGTCCAAGCTGTGATCCCAATCCTGACCCCTCAATGGAGTAAGGAGAGCCTTCCATCTGAACACCGGGAGGAATCCTTGGGCTTGCAGCAGCAAACTCTCCCCCATCTGTTCTTGCTTCAATCTGCAGCCCATAATCTGCTGGGCACGTTGCTTCCCCCATCTTCCTTCCCATTCCCATCTCCCTCCCAGAGCCATGGAGAGGATTCAAAGAAGTGAGAGAGCAATCACCTAGCATCCTGCCTGCCAGGGAGAGGCAAAGCTCTCTGGGAAGAGAGAGAGTAGTGATGCCCCAGTTCCATATTAAGTGGGATTGCAAGTCCAGTCCCCAGCATTTCCTTTTGATTATTATATAAACAGGCTTAAAATAAAAGCATTTAGTTTCTTTGCAGTGACATTTAGCACTGGGAGTAATTGCTCTGTTTGTGGTTTGAGGGATGCATGTTATTTTCAGCATATTCCTGTGATGTTTCCCCCTGGGGTGCCACCTGGAACTGGGGTACCACTGAGCCCCCTGACCCACCAGCCTGGGCTCCCTCTCACACTGCACTGCTGTGACAAGCTGCAATACCCTCCAGCCTGCACTTTCACCAGCTTACATACAGGTAGGGACACATACAGACTCTCTGACCAGCCCCTGCATAGGAAGGCTACAGCTAAGGCAACTCCCAGCTCCCCTGGTGCGCACACCCTCTGGAGTATAAACCCCAAATCATATCATCTTGTGCTGCACAGGGAACTGTACAGCGTAAGCTGATGAAGTTTGCCTCCTCCCTCAATGTGGAGAGGAATATACAACAGACTTTGCCCCTGAGCTATAATTCCCAGACACCTCACTCCAACTCACTGGTTTAGATAAAGCAAAAACAAGTTTATTAACTACAAAGGATAGATTTTCAGTGATTGTAAGTGATAGCCAACAGATCAAAGCAGATTACCTAGTAAATAAACAAAAAACACAAACTAAGCTTAGTATACCAGATAGATTGGATCTGAATGAGCAGATTCTCACCCTAAGAGATGATACGAGCCAGCTGCAGATTCTTAAGGGGCAAACTGCACTTGCTTATAGCTTGGAATCTCCAGGTGTCTCATTCACAGGCTAGAAATTCCTTTAGCCTGGGTCCAGCACTTCCCCCAGTTCAGTCTTTGTTCCTCAGGTGTTTCCAGGAGTCTTCTTGGATGGGGAGTGAAGAACACCAGATGATGTCATTCCCTCCCTTATTCAGCTTTTGCATATGGCAGGAACCCTTTTGTTTCAAAGCTTGGTTCACAGACCAGTCTGTGGAAAAATACTGACATTCCAAGATGGAATCCAGCATCATGTGGACTTGTAGAGTCATAGAAGCCATCACCATTATCTTTGAAAACTCATGGCAATTGGAGGAGGTCCCGGACGATTGGAAAAAGGCAAATAAAGTGCCCATCTTTAAAAAGGGGAAGAAGGAGAATCTGGGGAACTACGGACCGATCAGCCTTACCTCAGTCCCTGGAAAAATCATGGAGCAGGTCCTCAAGGAATCATTTTGAAGCATTTGGAGGAGAGGAAGGTGATCAGGAACAGTCAACCTGGATTCACCAAGGGCAAGTCATGCCTGACCAACCTGATTGTCTTCTATGATGAGATAACTGGCTCTGTGGATATGGGGAAAGCGGTGGATGTGATATATCTTGACTTTAGCAAAGCTTTTGATACGGTCTCCCACAATATTCTTGCCAGCAAGTTAAAAAAGTATGGACTGGATGAATGGACTATAAGGTGGATAGAAAGCTGGCTAGATTGTCGGGCTCAACGGGTAGTGATCAACTGCTCAATGTCTAGTTGGCAGCCGGTATCAAACGGAGTGACCCAGGTCCTGGGGCCGGTTTTGTTCAACATCTTAATTAATGATCTGTATGATGGGATGGATTGCACCCTCAGCAAGTTTGCGGATGACACTAAGATATGGGGAGAGGTAGATACACTGGAGGGAGGGATAGAGTCCAGAGTGACTTAGACAAATTGGAGGATTGGGCCAAAAGAAATCTGATGAGATTCAACAAGGACCAGTGCAGAGTCCTGCACTTAGGATGGAAGAATCCCATGCACTGCTACAGGCTGGAGACCTACTGGTTAAGTGGCAGTTCTGCAGAAAAGGACCTGGGGATTACAGTGGATGAGAAGCTGGATATGAGTCGACAGTGTGCCCTTGTTGCCAAGAAGGTTAACGGCACATTGGGCTGCATTAATAGGAGCATTGCCAGCAGATCGAAGGAAGTGATTATTCCCCTCTATTCAGCACTGGTGAGGCCACATCTGGAGTATTGCATCCAGTTTTGGGGCCCCATTACAGAAAGGTTGTGAACAAATTGGAGAAAGTCCAGTGGAGGGCAACAAAAAGGATTAGTGTGCTGGGGCACATGAGTTATGAGGAGAGGTTGAGGGAACTGGGATTATTTAGTCTGAAGAAGAGAAGAATGAGGAGGGATTTGATAACAGCCTTCAACTACCTGAAAGGGGGTTCCAAAGATGTGGAGCTAGGCTGTTCTCAGTGGTACCAGATGACAGAACCAGGAGTAATGGTCTCAAGTTGCAGTGGGAGAGGTCTAGGTTGGATACTAGGAAACACTATTTCACTAGTAGGGTGGTGAAGCACTGGAATGGGTTCCCTAGGGAGGTGGTGGAATCTCCTTCCTTAGAGGTTTTTGAGGTCAGGCTTGACAAAGCTCTGGCTGGGATGATTTAGTTGGGGTTGGTCCTGCTTTGAGCAGGGGGTTGGACTAGATACCTCTTGAGGTCTCTTCCAACCCTGATATTCTATGATTACTCACAGGCTGTTTGGAGTGTTCTCAGGAAGGCTCATCACAAGGTGGAAGATAAGCTTCTCCTAAGACCTATTGTTTTTTCCTAATGGCCCCTATTCCCGAATAGGCCCTTCCCCACCCACTATCGAGACATGGGGTTCTCAAACGTCATTGCACCCCAACCCCCTTCTGACAACAAAAATTACTATATGACCCCAGGAGGGCCATATAGAACCCTGAATCCATCCAAGCCCCACCACCCTGAGCGGGGAGGGAGGGGTGGGGTGGGAAGAACCAAAGGACTTCAGCTCCGGGAAGGGGAGAAGGTGGGGGGCCTGTAACCTGAACCCTGCCACCCAGGGCTGATGGGCTTTGGCTTCAGCACCGAGTGGTGGGAATCCAGTCCTGAGCCCCAGCAAGTCAAACACCAGCCCTTGCGACCCCATTAAAATGGGGTCCCAACCCACTTTGGGATCCCAACCCAGTTTGAGAACTGCTGATCTAGACTGAAAACATTTTGTCTAGTGGGTGTAACCAAGGTGTAACTACATTTAAAATACAGATACATAGTCAATATTCAAAACTTCAGATACAAAAATGATATATGCATACAAATAGGATGATCATAATCAGCAAATCATAACTTTTCCAATGACACCTATATGACTTATTTTGAATAAAATACATCATAATTATGTCATTATCATATCACAATAATATCATTATGAAGACTATGGGGATTACTGCCAGAGGGTTAGTCATGGATTAATGCGGAGGCAGTATGCCTAATGCCCTCTTTAGGTTTTGGTTATACAACTCTCAATGTTACCAAACATTGTAGTGTCACCCACAGGAGTTTTTACAAAGTTCTGTGTTTCTTTTCTCGGGTTGCCTGAAAACATTCTTGTGAGTAGCATTGTTAACATAATGCAGATATCAATATATTGTAGAGTGTAGGTGTCTTAGCATTTAGCCATCAATGCAATGAGGTGGTGTGCCTCAGTTTCCCCTGCCACACAGCAGACTAGGTTTGTTATGCTTTTTCTCCTGTGCCAAGCTCTAAGCCTGTTTACAGGTATTGGCTGAGAAGCAGTATCCTTATAGGACTTCCTTGATACCACTCCTAGCATGTTCAAAAGCTTTTTCCAACAATCCTGCCTGTTATACCTTTTCAAAGGATTTACCATCAGCACCAAATTCTTTGTCATAACCAACAAACTGTGTATAATGAGACTTAATAGTACCAGCAAATTCATGACAGGGAGGCGTTTCCAAGTATCTTTATCACACCATGCCTTCTGTTTTGACAGTCTGGTTTGTTTGATATTCATGTGTTTTTTAACTGCTCCCTGAACCATAGCATGTGTTCAGATACCGGTCTTTCTTCCCCTGTAGTGTTTTTCCCAGTGTCCCCTTCAGTAAAAGTTCTCAGTTTATGTAAGTCTTTGGGGCTTTGGCGTGGAAAGGATGTGCGAGGACCTTGTCTGTTACTGGCTGGCGCCATGTGGAGCTGCATTTGCTCTCCCGGGTTATGCCATGCAAAAAAATCCTCCACCACCCCTGCCCTCTTGGGTTTTCCGTGTGATTCGCACTGCCAGCATTGGGACTTTTCCCCACCCCCATTTCTTAGATGGCTGTGATCCTCCATTAGCTTTTCCGTAGCTGTTTGCTGCTACTTAACCGCCTGGGAAATTGTTTCCTCCTCCCCTTTCTCAGGTAGGTCATTAGCACTTTCACTGACACTCAAATTTTTAGTAGGATTCCCATCCTGTCTTAAAGAGAAGCTAGTTTCCATAAGTACATCCGCATTGAGCGCTGTAGATTTGCCCCTCATGCCTTTCTGCACAAGGATGGGTTGCAGAAAGCTGGGGACTGCCACACCCAGTACCAGCTTCCCTACCACACAGCCACACCAATGACACCCAGCCCCGATGCTGAGCTCAGTCTCCATAGCCCAGTCCTTCCTTGCTTCTAGGCCAAGACTGCCCATGGAGAGAGAGCGCTCTCTCTATAAGGGGAGCACCTCTTGTGACGAAGTGGGACTGGTCGCACTGGGGGCTGGGTACAGTTCCTAAGTATCTAGCAGCAAATGCCTGACACTCTGTCTCCTAGCAACTGATGGCCCGGCCCCTCCCTGCAAAGGTGCTGGCTTAAAGGTGTTGGAGACAAAGGGGTCAGGTGACCTCCTAGCCTGGAAAAGAAGCTGAGCAGAGAGGAGGGGCCGGCGGGGGGGGCTGGGCAGACTGGAGTTGGCTGAAGAACTGAGGGGAGCAGGGAGACCGAGCTCTGATCCCCGGGGGGGGAAGGGGGCTGTGAGGCCCCCAAGATGGACCTAACCGGGGGAGTCTGGTTATCTGTGCCTGCAAGACCTGTGTTGGACTGTGTTCCTGTTGTCTAAATAAACCTTCTGCTTTACTGGCTGGCTGAGAGTCCTGGTGAATCGGCAGGGAGACCGGGGGTGCAGGGCCTGGCTCCCCCACACTCCGTGACAACTGGTGGTAGCGGTGGGATCGACTGCACCCCGCGGACGGCGCTTCCTGCAGTAAGTGACTGGGGAGCAGTAAAACGAAGGGGCGATTCACCCCTGGGCGAATGTGACCAGAGAGAAGGACTTTGCAGTAACAGGGTTCCCCGGGGGATCACAGCAAGCGATCCCAGGGGTGGAGGAGGCTGCAGCTCGACCCTGGCAAAGAGGTGGTGACCTGAAGGACTGGCACACTAGGGGTCCCCCTGGAACCTGTGGGGAGCGGCGAGCACCCCGGCCTGCGAGCGGCCAGCAGGAAGATGTATGCCACGCAGCGCAAGTGTGAGCTGGTGGAGCAGTGAAAGCAGAGGGTGCTGCGCTGTGGGAAGCTCACCAAGGCCCAGCTCATTGCCCGGCTGGAGGAGGGAGATCGCAGGAATGAACCGGTCCCTGTCTCTGAGGGAAGCAGCCGGGCAGATGCAGCGCAGGCACCAGTGTCTGGACCCGCTGGGAGTGGTCAGCCGGCCACTGAGGGCTCCTCGAGACCCCCCACCCCTAGGCCTAGGGGGAGGGGGAGGAGGAGCCCAGCTACCGAGGGCTCCGTGACCCCCCCGGCCAGCAGAGGATCGTCCCGGCGACGCTCGGCCTCCGTGGAGCGCAGGCGGCTGGACTTGGAGAGAGAGATACAACTGAAAGAGATGGAGGAGCGTAAGGAGCTGAGGGCATATGAGGAAAGACAAAGGCAACGCGAATTCGAGGAAAGGGAGAAGGAGAAGCAACGCGAATACGAGGACAGGGAGAAGCAGCGCAAACATGAGCTGGCCATGGCCCAGCTGAAAAGCAGGGAGGCCCAGGCTGCGGTGAGTGAGGGGGGGCCCAAGCCTACAAAGAGCTTCGATAAGAACTTCCTGGCCCGGCGTAAGGAGGGGGAGGACATAGACACCTTCCTGACGGCCTTTGAGAATGCCTGCGAGCTGCACCAGGTTGACCCCGCAGACAGGATCCGGTGCCTCACCCCCTTACTGGACCCCACCGCCGTGGAGGTGTACAGCCGAATGAAAGGGGCGGAGGCGCGGGACTACAACCTGTTCAAAGAGGCCCTACTCCGCGAGTTTGGGCTGACCCCGGAGATGTACCGGAAGAGGTTCCGGAGTCAACGTAAGACCCGGGAGGGCACATACCTGCAACTGGTCAACCGGGCGCAGGGGTACGCCCGCAAGTGGACGGCTGGGGCCCAAACTAGAGAGGACCTGCTTGACCTATTCGTACTGGAGCACCTGTATGAGCAGTGCCCATCCGACCTGAAGCTGTGGTTGATGGACCAAAAGCCGGAGAACCCGCAGCACGCAGGCCAGCTGGCCAACCAATACATGGACAGTCGGGCAAGGGATAACAGGGAGGAGTCTCGAAGTAGCCGGTCGGCCTCGACGCAGAGGGAGACTCACCAGGGAACCTCCCAGACGGGGCCGAGGGAGGACCCCCACCAAAGGGAAACATCTGGCGTCAGGTCCAGCCGTCCCACGCGAGGGGACCCACGAGACATGGGCTGCTATCAATGTGGCCAACCGGGCCACATACGGGCCCAGTGCCCCAAGCTCCGGGACAAACTGAGCAGACCAGCCCCACACCGGGTCAACTTGGTAGAGACCCAGCAGGATGAGGGGCAGTGTTCGCAGGGAAGGGGGGCTGCCCACGTACCCCCTGCGAAGGAGGGAGGGGGGCCCCGGGCTGTCCCCTCCGAGGGGCTGGATGCGCCCAACCCTGAGTTTTGGGTTTACAGGGTGGGCACAGGGCTGCCCCTCCGGAGCGAGTGCCTTGTTCCCCTGGAGGTAGACGGGAAGGAGGCCACTGGGTACTGGGATACGGGCGCAGAGGTGACGCTGGCCCGGCCCGAGGTGGTGGGCCTAGATCGGATGGTGCCCAACACCTACCTGAACCTGAGGGGTGTGATCGGGACCCCATTCAGGGTACCTGTGGCGAGGGTACACCTAAAGTGGGGGGACAAGGAGGGCCTCAAGGACGTGGGGGTGCACCCGCATTTGCCCACGGAGGTGTTAATGGGGGGGATCTCGAGGACTGGCCCAGTAACACCCGGGGTGCCCTGGCCGTGAACCGTAGTCAGAGTCGGCGCAGGGCTCTGCACCCTGACACCAGGGAAGGCACTCCTCCCGGGGCACCGGACCCTGACCTGCTGGGGAGGGAACGCCCAGAGACAGGGCGCAGAGAGGCTGTGGCCCCAGACCCAGCCGGTGAGAGAGAGCAGATTCCCGCCCCTGCCCCAGCGGCTGAGTACCAGGCCGCGGTGCGGGAAGACCCCTCCTTGCGGAGGATAGGGGACCTGGCCAGCCTCGGGGGGGGGACAGACCAAGGGACGAGGTGGCCGGAAAAGGTTCCTGTGGGAGAAGGGGCTCCTGTACCGAGAATGGGCTCCCCCAGGGAAGATGGAGTCAGGGGGGATCAGGAGGCAGCTGGTGGTACCCCAGGAGTATCGCCACCAGCTGCTGTGCCAGGCCCATGACATTCCCCCCTCAGGGCACCAGGGAGCCTGGCGTACCCAGCAGAGGCTGCTACAGAACTATTACTGGCCTGGGGTCTTTGCCCATGTCCGGCAGCACTGCCGCTCCTGTGACTTCTGCCAGAGGGGGAGGAAGGCCCGGGACAGGGGGGAGATGGCTGTAAGGCCCGGGCCCCGCCCCGAGGAGCCTGTCCAGAGGGGGGCCAGGGTCAAAAGGGGGGCTCTGAACCGAGAGAACCCGAATCACAGCCCCCCAGACTGGAACGTGGGGAGAAGGCCCTAGCCCCGCGTGCACCCCAGGGGTACTGGGGTGGGGAAAGGGCGCGGGCGGCATAAGGCTCCCCCCCGGCAACCTGCCAGTGCCTTCGAGTCCCCCCGACCTACAGGGGGGCAGGAAACTGGAATGACCCGGGGTGACTCTTTCCCCAGAATGGGGGGGACCCTGGGGCCTCTGTGGGAATGTAGGTGGGTTCGAACTTCCCCAGGTCACTGGCTGGAGTGACCCCGCTCAGTTCGGTCTCGAAGGGGGGAGAGGTGTGACGAAGTGGGACTGGTCGCACTGGGGGCTGGGTACAGTTCCTAAGTATCTAGCAGCAAATGCCTGACACTCTGTCTCCTAGCAACTGATGGCCCGGCCCCTCCCTGCAAAGGTGCTGGCTTAAAGGTGTTGGAGACAAAGGGGTCAGGTGACCTCCTAGCCTGGAAAAGAAGCTGAGCAGAGAGGAGGGGCCAGCGGGGGGGGCTGGGCAGACTGGAGTTGGCTGAAGAACTGAGGGGAGCAGGGAGACCGAGCTCTGATCCCCGGGGGGGGAAGGGGGCTGTGAGGCCCCCAAGATGGACCTAACCGGGGGAGTCTGGTTATCTGTGCCTGCAAGACCTGTGTTGGACTGTGTTCCTGTCGTCTAAATAAACCTTCTGCTTTACTGGCTGGCTGAGAGTCCTGGTGAATCGGCAGGGAGACCGGGGGTGCAGGGCCTGGCTCCCCCACACTCCGTGACACCTCTCCATTACAAACTGGACAGAGGCTACCCAACTCATGTCATATAAACAGCCACCAGATGGGAACAATGCTTGGGGCCTGCTCCCCCACTCCCTTGTGGGGCCATTAATGCCTGTGCGTAGGGAGGATCATACTTGGCTATTAAGATCTGTTAGCATTTTTACCCTCTTAGCGCAGGTGTGCAAGACTTCATGAAGGGCAAGGCAATGGGGGATCAGGCCTTGCTTTTTACTGACCTGTTGAATCTCTTGACCTAAAGTGAAAATCCTGGTAGCCTGTGACCCTGCTCATGAGAATCCCAGTCTGATGGAAGGACGCAATCCCTAAAACAAACCTCCCTTAATTTCCAGGAGCCTTTCCACTTGTTTGGGCCTGATTCACCATTGCCAGACACCTTGGGCCTGATTCACACCTGCACAAATGCTCCTTTACACCACTTTGACTTTAGTCAGGGTGATGATGTCATTTACATACACTTTCTGGCTCCACTGCACTGCCAGGGCCTCAGTGCAATTGAGAATCAAGCCCTGTGGGCTTTTACCCCTGGGCAAAGTGGCTAAAGGTGTGAGTGAGTGGGGGTTGCAGTGATTGACACATGCTCTGTCCTGGTGTAAATGATGAGGGCCTGAAGCAAAGCCCATTGAGGTCAATGGAAAGTCTCTCAGTGACTCAGGCCCTGAGGCAGAAGCTCTGGTCAGTGTGCTGGGGGCATCTGCCATGGGGCCAATGCCAGCTTGCCTGGAGGTTCCAGGTGCTGGCTGGGATGTTCCAGCTTGGAGCACCAGGCCCCGCTACACACCACAGCTGATCGCTGGCCCCAGCACGCAGGGCTTAAAGCATAACTGGCCGAAAGGGGGTGTGATCCTGGCCAATCAAACCTCTGCAGCTCCAGCAGGGGCACTGAGTGCACACAACAGCCCAGCCTCAGCCTCCTCCCACTGTGCCTCAGCCCCTCCCCACACCTCAGCCCCCTGCCCCCTCTGCCTCAGCCGCCCCCCACAACTCAGCCCCCACCCTCTCTGCCCCAGCCCCCCACTCTCTCTGCCTCAGCCCCACCCCATCCCCTCTGCCTCAGCCTCCTCCCACTGTGCCTCAGCCCCTCCCCACACCTCAGCCCCCTGCCCCCTCTGCCTCAGCTGCCCCCGCAACTCAGCCCCCCGCCCCATCTGCGCCTCAGGCCCCCCCCTCCTCTCTGCCTCAGCCCCACCCCATCCCCTCTGCCTCAGCCTCCTCCCACTGTGCCTCAGCCCCTCCCCACACCTCAGCCCCCTGCCCCCTCTGCCTCAGCTGCCCCCCACAACTCAGCCCCCTGCCCATCTGCGCCTCAGCCCCCATCCCCTCTGCCTCAGCCCCCCGCTCTCTCTGCCTCAGCCCCCTGCCCCCTCTGCCTCAGCTGCCCCCCACAACTCAGCCCCCCGCCCCATCTGCGCCTCAGCCCCCCCTCCTCTCTGCCTCAGCCCCCTGCCCCGTCTGCCTCAGCCCCCCCTCCTCTCTGCCTCAGCCCCCTGCCCCGTCTGCCTCAGCTGCCCCCCACAACTCAGCCCCCGCCCATCTGCGCCTCAGCCCCCATCCCCTCTGCCTCAGCCCCCCGCTCTCTCTGCCTCAGCCCCCTGCCCCGTCTGCCTCAGCGGCCCCCGCAACTCAGCCCCCACCCTCTCTGCCCCAGCCCCCCACTCTCTCTGCCTCAGCCCCACCCCATCCCCTCTGCCTCAGCCTCCTCCCACTGTGCCTCAGCTTCTCCCCACACCTCAGCCCCCTACCCCCTCTGCCTCAGCTGTCCCCACAACTCAGCCTCCCGCCTCCTCTGCCTCAACCCCCACTCTGCGCCTCAGCCCTGCCACATTCCCTTTGCCTCAGCCACCCCCATGCCTCATCCCCCTGCTCTGCACCTCATCCCCCCCACCTCAGCCCTTCCCCTGGGCCTCAGCCCCCTCCCACTCTGCCTCAGTCCCTGCCACACACACTCTCACTTCAGCCCCCCTCTACCCACACCCCTGCCTGAGACCTGCTACCTCTTCCAGCCCTAGGTGCCGTGCAGGGCATGTTCCCCACTGACACTCAGCACAGCCTGTTTTCTGCCCTGAGTCCCCACTGCCCTGCACCGTGTCAGCACCCCTAGCACCGGGTGTCAGACACTGTCACTTCCACAGTGGCCCCACAGGGCCGGGCTCCCTTGGGTCCCTCCCAGAAACAAGGGCTGTGTTTTGTCCCACACAGATGGGGTGGAATCTACATTGTCCTAGTGAGCCTGTCTCCTTGGAGCGGTCCTGGGGTCCCTCACATCTGCCGTACTCCCTGTGGAGTCACACAGCATCCATGGCTGCAAGCCAAGGACAAGGCTTGAAGACCAGGGCAGGTGAGTCTTGGACAGAAACACCCAGGGCCTCAGAGACAGGAATAAACCAGCCCTGTCCAGCCAGCTTGGTTCTTGGCATGGGCTCTCCCCTTCCTCTCCTTTGAAGATCCCCATCCCTTCCATTACGCCCTGCCTCAGCCCAGGCAGCACTGGCTGCAAACCTTCTGAGCCCAGCAACACTGCTTCAGAGGGATCGCTGCACCGAGGGTCCAGGGGCTCCCTCTCCAGAGGCACACATGGCCTTGGTAGCACTCCCAGCCCCTCCAGAGCCCCATGACGCAGAACATGTCCGCCAGGACACACTTCACCTCGAGGGGACAGATGCCATTTCCAGGGGAATTGTAGTTTCCATTTTTTGTCTCCCTAGAGGCTGGGCCACATAAGCAATTAATGACCAAGTCTGCCACAGCTCCCAGCCAGCGCAGGTCCTGCTTTAGCTCTAGTGGCTGTCACTCTTAGGATCAGAGCTGGCGCTAGCAATTGCTTAGGCCCTGAGCAGCTCAAGGGGGTCTCCTATTTGCTTTTCATTATGTGTTGGGGGGCGGGGGCAGAAATATTCCTGCTTTAGGGCCTCCAATGGGCTCGCATCGGCACTGTATTAGGACAGATTGTCCTGGGTTCAAGCAGGGTTGGAGGTATGATAGCTTCAAACATCCCTGTGGGACTATACAGCCCAACTGCATGATGCCTCATTCATCCGCACAGCGTCTGCATCGTGCTGGGGAGGAGACAACACCATGTGGTCAGCCACCTTTGCACATCACCGCTATGTTGTCCATGCGTCAGTGGGGGACTCTGAACATCAGCTTTGGAATTACTGTGCAAGGTCTCTGCAGATCTGAGAGAAGGCAGGGTCCCTGACATGAGTAGCTCCCAGTCCAGAGGCCCAACATACAAGCCCAGCAAAGGGAGATGGGGGCCTTGTAAAGCTTTGGATTAAGACACTGTGTGCAGCCCTGTGATTTGCTGCCATTATTTACATGGGGGGGAAGGTGGTGCTTTGCCCCAGACTCCTTGAATAGGCTGTGGATACAGTAATTATTGCTGTTGCAGACAATGTGTGTAACAAGCCAAATGCCCCCAAATGAGCTACTGCTCCTGGGGAAGGGAAAAATATTGTAGCTACTGGCTAGTGCATATGGATCACCACTGCCCTCTACTGGATGGGCTCAGAACAGCTCCGCTGGGAGTCATAGGCCCTATAGTGCTAACAGAGATTCTCCTTTAGCCCCAGGGGCAGGGCCTGAGCTTTAGGAGCAGCGGGAGCCAAGTTCCACCCCTGGTCTCGCTGTGAGGTTCTTGCTGGCCCTGGTGCACAGCACAGTGACAGCTGCGCCTCCTAAGTGCTCCTAGGTTTGGTACAATACCCTGCCCAGCTCACTTCATCCCACTAACACTTCCCATTGCAGCATTTCCTGGGGCATCCTCCAGGCTCTTCAGTGCTAGCCCCGCCCCCACCATCTCATTGCATTTGCTTCAGTCTGTGCACTGAGTTGCCCTTGGCTCAGATTTCCTCCAGATTCTGCATACACATGGAGTTCATTGGTGCCAGGCAGCAGCCTCGGTAGTGTCTGCACCAGGCAGCACCTTTCTCCTCCCTGGCATTTCACCAGCCCCTGGAAGCCCATTTTGGATGAGGGGGGGCAACTTCCACAAACTGGGCTCACCTGAATCCTTCCCACGACATCAAACAAACCCCGCTCTGCCACCCCTAGCAATCCTAGGCCAGTCTTTGCCTGTCATCTCTGGGCTTAAGTCCCATGAGTTTTCCCTCTCTGAATCCTGTTTGACAGAGAGATTCTTTCAGACAGCCTCCTTTGTGCTTTCCTGACACACATGCCTGGGCTGTATTTCCCAGCTGAGCCCCAAAGTACCAGTGCCACCTGCAGGCTGGCGGGGAGCCCACATCCACCCACTGCCAATGCCTTTGGATGGAGGCTTGGGCAAATAACCTCCCCATCCTCCCTTCCCGTCTAAACTCCTTCCGTGAATTCATCATGGAGCAAAACGCCCATGGAATGGGACAAGTCAGCACACAGCAGTGGCTGCAAGCCAGGAAAGCCGCTGCCTCCTGGGGCCCCTCTGTTCACTCTGGCTTTTTTTAAAAGACCAGTGATCCAGGGTCCTGTGTATGAGGGGATGGCACAACCCCACCCTTTGAACTCCTTCCTGCAAATGCTGAGCAGAGACAGGGTGCTCCATGATTCAGCTCATCCAGGAGCTAGCATGCTGAGTTCACTGTCCCTGCAGCAATGTCCATACACCAGGATCTGTGATTCACTGTCCCCATCAGTAACTCCCTTGGCATGGTTGGTGCTGCCAGAATTCATACAGCACATATCAGTAACTGCCCTTGAGTCTCTTGTCACCACTATGATATCCCCAGAGGCATCAGTGCAGTTATTCCTGAATTACACCACTGGCAGAGAGGAGAAGCAAAATGGGGAGTCTACAGCTGTGACAGAGCTTTCTATAGCACATCCACATCTGATTCAGTCACAAATCATTCTCATGTAACGAGCCCCTCTGCGGGATTTGAACCCCTGACCTTCAAATCCACAACAAAATCCTCTACCACTTGAGTTTGAGTAAATCTATTAGCTGGTCTCAGAAGTAGCTTCTTATCCTGAATGTGCACTGATCACTAGAGGAAGATGTGACCCACCTTCCAAGTGTGTTACATTCCCAACAGCTGATTCCGAGATGGGGCTACTCTAGCGGTAATCCAGGAACTCCCAGGAGTATTGTCAGGTTGCAATGGGTTTCAACTGTATGCAAAGTGTGGTGCAGTAGTGTTGTCATTTCACAACCTCGTTGCCGGTGAGCCCATGATTGTAGCTGCAGGCATGCATAGATCTATATGCATTTGCACCCAGGTGTATCTGTGGGGGCATGCAGATTTTGATGCATTATGCTGTAAATGCACGGGAAGCTGCATGAGTGTCAGGCTAGCAGCCTACTTGTCTGCATTGCAAGGAGGTCTGACCTCCCCTGAGTATAGGTGAGCCATCTGCTGCACACTGCCAGGTGTGCAGGATCAGTGCTGGAGCCAGTCCTGCGTGCCATGGCACAGGCCCCAGCATGTCTGTGTCGAGAAGTAACCTTGATGCATAGCAGGCTGAGTCTCAGAGCCCTGGAATGGACCCAGCCAGGCGTGTACATCCCCTGCCCCCTGGCATGCTGCCTTTTCTGCATCTCCAGCAGGGAAGGGAGTGCACAAGGAAAGGTGAAGGCTGGAGAGAAGCCGCTAGGGATGGTGGAGATGCTCCTCTTTCCTTCCAGAGGGGAAAGCTGGGGGTATAGAATCTGCACAGAGCTATCTGCTGCTGAGACAAGCTTCCTGCTACTTCGGCCGAGGCACCCAGGGGGCGCTCTGCTCTCTTTGGTTCCCCTGGCAGGGTTACTGCATCCGAGGTTCCCAGTTCTAGGCTCGGCGAGGGTAATGCGCATGCTGGGAACTCTGCGCACGAACGCAGCCCAGAGTCTGTGAGTTTCAGGGGACTGGAACCTGGGCAGGCTGATGGCTCTGGGCTGAAATGTGGGATGTGGAGACCTCACTGATTTTCAATGCAATTGTGCAGTGGGAGTCGCTAAGCAAAACACCAGCAAGTGACCCCGGTGGGTTGGAGTGAAGGAGACAGGGCTGGCTCCAGGCACCAGCGGAGGAAGCACGTGCCTGGGGTGGCACATGCTAAGGGGCGGCAGTCCGGCCATTCTTGGGGCGGCACAGTACAGGCGGCCTTTTTTTTTTTTTTACTTGGGGTGGCAAAAATGGTAGAGCCGGCCCTGGAAGGAGAGGTTCATCCGCCCCCTGCCGGGCTCCAGACTGTGCATGCAGGGAGACAGACCAGCAAGGGGAGAATACAATCTTTGGTTACAGACTGCCTCTGGCCAAGGCTGAAGAGGCACAGGCAGAGTCGGGGTGCATGTGCAGGTGGGCTCATGTGTGGGGGGGGCATGTGTCCCAGAGGAGAGCAAATGTCGTTCTTGGGCAGAGACTGGTTGTGAATCCAGCTGGATCTGAACAGCGTGCGAAAGATACTGTCACGTGCTAGCTCTGGCATTTGCTAGTGGCTTCCCTGTCTAGTGGATTAAGCAGGGCAGGGACATTTGAATCCCAGCTGGGCGACTGATTTGCTGTGTGATGTTGTGCAAGGCACTCCCCCCTCTGTTCTCATCTATAGCACGGGTGTGATCCCCACCCTGCAGGATGCAGGGACAATTAATTGTGACGCACTAGGCAAGCTGCATGCTGCAATGACAGAGCCCCCCATTGCTGGGGCTGGGATGGAGGAAGCTACCACATGGGACACTGTTAGACAAAAGGGCCAAATATATGCTTAGGTCAATATGTGCTCATTTTCCCTGCTTGCTTTTTGCCTTGGTTACCCCCGTCTAAAGTTACATGGACACAGGATCTATGTAAAATGTATACCTAAAAGGGAATGAGTTAAACAGATGTGCCTGCTCTTGGGAGGGGAACCATAAAAGAAGGAATGCGGGGGAGAGGGGAGGGGGAGGTGAATAGAGGGCCCCTAATTTCTACCAGACACAAACTTAAAGAATGCATAGGTTAGCAGAATTAAAGAACGCATAGGTCAGCAGAATTCGACACGCTACATTGTTTGGTCGTAGGTATAAAAGGACATGCTTTTTGCCTGTATGACGTGCTCCTTCTCAGGCACGAGCCGAGAAAGACACCCGCTCAGCTGACTGAATAAAGAATCTGGTAACCGTCCTCCTGTCCTTCCGTGCCTCCTTGGGGTAATTGGGAAAGCTCCAGGGAGAACGAGCCTATTTGGCTAACAAATGGCGACTCCGCCGGGACTTCTCTCCCTGTAGGGGGCGCTCGACCGGCGGCCGAGGACGACCCAGGAGAGTGGCCACCTCGGGCTGTGGTTTGCTCGAGCTCCAGGTCGCCTCAATCGGCCGGGACGGCTGCGCCCCCTCTATAGAGAACGCCACAGGCCACGGAAGCAGGGTGGACGAAGCAGAGGGGAGTCCAACGGCCGGACGCGGCCACTCCAGGCGGTAAGTGCGTTTGCCTGTCGGGTTTGATGTATGATGCCTAACAGGAGCGCCCCTGCAGTGTAGGTTGGACACGGGAACCCTCTAGGCAGCACGTGCATGGGATAGTCGACTGCAGTATGCTATGTGTTATGTCAAATGTGTAATGTTCCTTGTTAAGTAATTACTTGCCAATGACTAACTCCACCAGCCCGTGGGCTGTTCTGGACAATTACTGGGACTTAGAACAACCCCAGGGGTTGATCCTGTTTTTAACTATAGTATTCTTGTTTTTTTCTATTAATGTTATATTGGAGACCGAAGTTATAATCACTCGAGCAGACTGTTAGGAAACCTGCGTATGAAAGGAGTGAATGCCACTGAGGTCTGGGACTTAAGCTGATCCTAGCCGCACCAAGATTTCTGCGAAGGGAAACCTGATGACCGGAAAATCTTGAACGCAAGGGGGGTCAGCCGAATCTCGTGACCCAGTGGAAGTCTGGATGAATGATACTCCTTCTTTTCTTTCCCTCTCCTTAATAGATCAGGTTAAAATATAATGGGGTCCTCTCAAAGCACCTTTCCTGGGACACCCCTAGGGTGTATGTTGAATAATTGGAAAGCATTTAGACGCCAGGCTGATTATGGCATTGTATTATGTAAGGACAATCTTATAAAGTTCTGTACTCTGGAATGGGCAACACTCGGGGTGGAATGGCCCGAGGGGGGAACACTCAAACCAGAAATCGTACAAGCTATGCATAGCACTGTAACCCAAAAAGGCAATTGGGATCAGTATCCTTATATAGATATTTGGCAGGACCTCGTGGCCAACCCCCCCCCATGGTTGCAAAAATGTAAAACACGGACTATTAAAACTCTAATGGCCCGTGCCCCCGTTAGGAAGGCCGGTACTCCTGTTAAGAAGTCTTGTCCACCAGCTGTAATTCCCTCTGCCCCTGATCCTATGCCCCCTCCCCCTCTGTATCCCGGCCTCCCGGTCCTGGCAGCCCCAATAAAGGGCCCCGCTAACGGCAGTATTCGAGACCTTAATCTCGGCCCATAATCCTACCTGGGGCGATATGAGAGTAGCTCTAAACACCCTACTCACTGCCGAAGAAAGGCGTTTAGTCCTCTTAAAAGCCCGTGAACAGCTAGAAGAGACAGAAAAAAAACCCAGCCAAGCTGGCAGAATTATTGCCAGAAAGCCCTCCTGATTGGGGGCATGGTAGCAATGACTTAGATAAGCACCGCAACTATGCCGCCGCTGTAGTACAGGGCATGAAGCGCTGTATTAGAAAAACGCCAAATTGGGCTAAGCTGTATAATGTTCGACAGGAAAAGGGTGAGAATCCAGCTGCCTTTTATGAACGTCTGTGTAACACTTGTAAGAAATACACAGACCTTGATCCGGACAGTGCCAATGGAAAGCAGGTGTTGATTCCCCTCTTCATTGGACAATCTTATGAGGACATCAGGAAAAAGTTGCAAAAATTGGAGGGGGCATCGGGTAAAAATATAGGGGAGCTTTTAGAGATTGCAATGAAGGTTTATGATCGCAGAGACGATGAGGAACGAAAGAAAGGGGCCCGCGTTTTGGCACTGGCCCTAAGGGAGGGAAATGAGGAGAAGAGGGACAAGGCTAAAGGACGACCGGGGCCACCGGGTAAGAGTAGGGGAAAGGGTCCCCGTTTAGGGCGAAATCAATGTGCTATCTGTAAGGAGGAGGGACATTGGAAAAACGAATGCCCCCGGGACATGCCAAAAGGAAAAGAGTACACGGACAGGGTTTTTCCCTCCCCCGTTTACTACAACGGTACAGGACTTTCGGGAGAGGGATCTTCCCCATAGGGGGGCCGGGGGACCCAGCGGCCCCTCCTGGCAGCACAAGCTGCCAGCTTGGATCCCACGGTAAAAATTAAAGTGGGGGGCCGCCCAATTGAAGCCCTAATCGATACTGGGGCTACCCTTAGTTTACTCCCCCTCAATAAGGCTCCCCGGGGTAGAGCTCAGGGACGTGCTGTTGTTCAAGGGATTGAGGGACAGACTACAGCTTTGGAGAAAACTCTCCCTCTCCTAGTAAAAGTCGGGGACCAACAGATCTCTCACCAGTTTGTCTGCAGCCCCTCCTGTCCCATAGCGCTGCTCGGACGAGACATCCTTACTAAATTACAGGCGGAAATCTCGTTCGAGAACGGAACCATAGAAGTTAGACTCCCGAAGCGGCAAACCTCTAACTACCAGATGGCTCTCATAAGTGCTAGAAATCACTCCTCGGAATGTCAGGAGTGTGCCGAGAACCAGCTGCCGGGGGTTAACTCTGAAGTTTGGGCGGAGGGGGGAGGGGCTGCCCGAGCTAAAAACGCTGCACCGGTGCATATATTCCTTAAGGAGGGAAGCAGCCCGGCCCGAATTCGACAATACCCCCTTAAGTTAACCGTTCGGATCGGGCTGAAACCTCTGATTCAAAAGTTCCTGCAGTGTGGATGGCTAAGGGAAGGCACATCCCCGTACAATACTCCGATAATGGGAGTGCCTAAACCTAATGGACAGTATCGATTGGTCCAGGACCTGAGACAGATTAACAAGCTAATAGAAGCCCCCTACCCAGTCGTCCCAAATCCCCATACGATTTTAGGCCAAGTACCTAAAAACCACGGCTGGTTCTCGGTCATAGATTTAAAAGACGCCTTCTTTTCCATTCCCCTTGATTTAGAATCTCAAAAGTTGTTTGCCTTTGAATGGGAGGATCCGGATACCCACTACAAGGCCCAATATCTCTGGACCGTTGTCCCACAGGGGCTTACCTGTGCGCCTGAGATTTTTGGCAGCCAGCTAAAAAGGGATCTGGCCCCATTTCTAGCTAACCACCCTGCATGTAACATAGTGCAGTATTGTGATGATCTACTCTTAAGTGCTGAGACAGAGGCAGCCTGCAAGGAGCACACTATAGAGCTCCTTAATTACCTTGGGGAACAAGGATATAAAGTTTCAAAGGAGAAAGCTCAATTAGTTAAGCAGCAGGTCACCTTCCTTGGGTACCACCTCTGCCAAGGGAGCCGTAGTTTGGGTAAAGAACGGATCCAGGTTATACTTGATAGCCCTCAGCCCCGGAATCCACGAGAATTGAGGGCATTTCTGGGACTGACTGGCTTTTGTCGACTTTGGATCCCTGACTATGGGGGAAAAGCCAGACCACTATATGAGTCCCTGACTAAGGAAGGTTTGCTTCACTGGGTATGGACCAAGGAAATGGAAAAAGCATTTCGAGAGCTTAAAGAAGCCTTGGTTCAGCCTCCTGCTCTAGCCCTCCCAGATTCCCGAAAGCCATTCACCCTATACGTACATGAAAGGGGAGGGGTGGCAGCTGGAGTCCTGTGCCAGAGGTCAGGACCAACCTGGCGACCCATTGGATACTATTCAAAAGTTTTGGATCCCGTCGCCAAGGGATGGCCTGCCTGTTTACGGGCCGTAGCAGCGACCGCCCTCCTCGTACAGGAAGCCGAAAAATTAACCCTGGGTGGAGATACTGAAGTTGTGGTCCCCCACGGGGTGCCTCAGATACTGGGAACTGGTGCGGGGGAAAAGCATCTAAACCCCAGTCGACATACTAGATATGAAGTGGGGCTCCTGTTAGCTCCCAATCTGACCTTTAAGACAGTCAGTTCCCTTAACCCAGCCACCCTACTGCCCGATCCCCAGGCCTCCTCTGAGGCCGGTCCTATTCATGACTGTATTGAAGTATTACAACAAGAGACCAAACCCCGATCTGATCTTTCAGACCTGCCCTGGCCTAACCCCGATGTTGAGGGATATGTCGATGGGTCTAGCTATGTGGTAAATGGCAAGCGATTTACTGGGGCGGCGGTGGTGATTAAGGATAAAGGGATACACAAATTTAAACTCAGCCCCAACTTATCTGCTCAAGCAGCGGAACTAGTGGCTCTCACTGAGGCTCTCCGCTTGGGAGCCGGGAAAACCCTTAATTTGTATACTGACAGTCGGTATGCCTACATGGTAGTGCATGCACATGGGACTCTGTGGAGAGAACGAGGGTTCATTACGGCCTCAGGCCAAAAGATTGCACATGGGAGCCTCATTAAAATGTTACTCGAGGCCCTAATGCTCCCTCTCCGGGTTGCCGTGATACATGTGCGTGCCCATGGGAAAGCCCCAGAGGCCGAACAGCGGAGGTATAATCAGCTTGCTGATCAGGCCGCGAAGGAGGCCGCCCGGGATGGGACCCTATGGCTCCTCATGGTTCAGGACACTGAGGCTAAGACCCCTCCTCCCCAATACACAGCCGAGGAGGTAGGTCAAGCCCAGGCTGCGGGAGGCCGGCAGGTTTCCTCTGGATGGTGGAGACTGCCTGGGGAGAGGTTTTTTGTCCCCAGGCCAGTACTCCAGGAAATCTTCCGGCTCTTGCATAAAGAAGGACATTTGGGGTCTGGGGCAATGGTTGATTTGGCCGCCAGATCCCTTAAGGGGCTGGGTATGCACATGGAGGCCCAGAGAATTGTTAATAACTGTGCCATCTGTCAGCAAACAAACCAGAAGGGATATGGCCCTCCTGCCCCGATGGGAGGCCGACCATGGGCTATGTTCCCTTTTCAAAGGTGGCAAGTTGACTTCGCTGAGGTGCCCCCTTGCAGGGGCTATAAATACCTGCTTGTATTTGTTGATCAACTTACCGGATGGGTGGAATGTTACCCCACCCGGCATTGTCAGGCCCGGGCTGTCACCAAGGCCCTGGTACAAGAAATACTTCCTCGTTTCCATCTCCCCGAAGTAATTGAATCTGATAGAGGAAGCCACTTTGTTTCACAAGTGGTCCAGCAGGTGTCCCAGGCTCTCGGCATACAGTGGAAACTACATACACCCTGGAGGCCGCAGAGCTCGGGTCAAGTGGAAAGGATGAATAGAACTCTCAAAGATACTCTTACTAAAATATGCACAGAGTCTAACTTAAAGTGGCTCGACGCTTTGCCACTTGCCCTCACCCGCATTCGAAGGGCCCCGCGAAAGGGTCTTAAACTTTCACCCTTTGAGCTGGTCTTTGGGTTTCCTCCCCGAATACTTATCCCAGGGTTTCGGGAGGACGTAACCTGGGAAGTGGGAAATGACTTATTATGGAAACAGGTTTCCGGGTTGCAATCTGTTTTGTTACAGCTGCATCGATACGCGGCACCTTTCCAGGCCCTTCCCTTGGACCAGACCGTGCATCCATTCCGGATCGGTGACCAGGTCCTCCTCAAAAAGTGGAAGCGCGACCCTCTCACGCCGAGGTGGGACGGTCCACACACTGTTTCGCTCATCAGCCAGGCCGCGGTTAAAATTCTCGGGAGCGACAAATGGACACACCACACACGGGTTAAGCGGTTCCTGAGTCCGGACCTGGAGACCGACTCAACAGACGAGGACACCAGCCCTCTGTCCGCCCCGGCTCTGGAGGCCCGGGGTGGCACTGGCGAAGACACCGTCTGGGAATATCAAGGATTTGACGGACTGAAAGGATTGTTTAAGAGAAAACGATAATGCATTTACTATTGATACTATTGTTTGTATATTCACACTGTTACTCTGATTGGGAGAATAGGTTTGTGCAACTAGGGGAGACAATAGCTAATTCCTTTAATCTTAGCAGCTGCTGGGTTTGTGGGGGTCCAAGGGATTGGAATGAGTGGCCTTGGGTAGCCCAGCCAGTGCAAGCTAAATGGTGGCTATGTATCAGCCAATAAAGGCTGAGGATTGGGGACCATAAGGCTCTCAAATTGCTTTTTAGGGGGGAATTGTTAGACAAAAGGGCCAAATATATGCTTAGGTCAATATGTGCTCATTTTCCCTGCTTGCTTTTTGCCTTGGTTACCCCCGTCTAAAGTTACATGGACACAGGATCTATGTAAAATGTATACCTAAAAGGGAATGAGTTAAACAGATGTGCCTGCTCTTGGGAGGGGAACCATAAAAGAAGGAATGCGGGGGAGAGGGGAGGGGGAGGTGAATAGAGGGCCCCTAATTTCTACCAGACACAAACTTAAAGAATGCATAGGTTAGCAGAATTAAAGAACGCATAGGTCAGCAGAATTCGACACGCTACATTGTTTGGTCGTAGGTATAAAAGGACATGCTTTTTGCCTGTATGACGTGCTCCTTCTCAGGCACGAGCCGAGAAAGACACCCGCTCAGCTGACTGAATAAAGAATCTGGTAACCGTCCTCCTGTCCTTCCGTGCCTCCTTGGGGTAATTGGGAAAGCTCCAGGGAGAACGAGCCTATTTGGCTAACAACACCTGGGACCAAGCTGCTGTGAGGAAAGGGCAAGGGGGTGGTTTAGTGCCAAGGCCTCGGGGCTTTAGGCAACCCCAGGACCCCTGAACGGAAATGCAGCTCAAGGCACATCTAACTCTGCATGGGACTCCCTGCAGCACAAGGGAACTGCACCCTTCAGCCAGGCATGTGGCAGGAGATGTGATGCATTGCCCATGGAGTGAAGGTGCTGACAGCCCAGATCCTCCCAGATTTCCCCATGAGACGTCACCTTGGGGCCTCCGGCACCCACTGAGACTGGAGCCAGCCCAGGGGAGCATGTATGTGAGAGGGGCGTGAAGCCCACTCTGCCAGAAGGAAGGGTCTGGCTCATGGACAGCGCGTGAATCGCCCGTTGGGGGAGGCTGGTCCCCAGCCCCTTCCCTTTTGCTCAGGCCCTTCCCCTTCCCCGCCTGTTCTGCCCCCTCCCCTGCTGGAGCCCAGAGCACCCCAATGGCGGCTGTCCCCCCGCAGCCCCAGGCCGCCCCAGCACCTCCAGTTCTGGGAACACTGGGTGGCACGGCCCCCAGTGCCCCCAGCCTCAGAGCTCCAGGTGGCACAAGCACTAGCTGCAGACACTCCCCAAGTCCCTGCCACAGGCCGGCCAGCACCAGCCTGGGCCATGGGGGAAGAGTGAGAACTGGAAGCAGACAAGAGGGGGCCGGAGGGTGGAGTGTGGGTGGGGCCACGCTGGGCTGTTTGGGGAGGTGCCGCTTCCCCCCCGGTCTGTGATACCCGCCGCCCAGGGGCTGGTTTCATTCACCCTCCCCAGGTGGGAAGACTCCACCCTGCCCAATTCCAGCCTGAGGGTCGGGGAACCATCCTTTGATGAGGAACATGACTGCAAGCTGTTTGGAGGAGGGAGCCTCCTTCTGCTCTGTGTCTGTACAACGCCTAATGCAGGGGTCCATGGCTGGAACTCGTAGGCTCTACTGCAGTACGGATAATGCATACGCTCCGAGGAGGCACTGCTGGAGCCAGGACCAGTGTTTGCTGTGGGACAGCAGGGGGTGTGGCACTGGCAGGGGAAAGGGAGTGACTGCAGGCCAGGGCATTCCCCAAGGGAGCTGGGGAGCAGGAGTGAGCCCAGGGTGACTCGCTGCTTGGGAAAGGGCTGGACCAGCACAGAGACTCGCTCTGGGGACTGGGAGAAGAAGGATCCCAGTGGCCCCTGGCGTCACAGCCACTGTTTTCCTAAGGAGTCTAGAGGTGAACTCCTGCTGCTCTGTGTTCGACCAGACGGCCTTGCCCTAGAGCACTGCATGGCTGTTGCCCCTGCCCTGGGGGCTCCAGGGAGCAAGACCTGACAGGCTGGGAATGTGTAACAAGCCGCTAACCCCAGGCAGGTAGAGCTGGGACCAGCAGGCTGATCTTTCAGCTCTAACTATACAGGGCTTTTCCATGTGGCTAGAGGAGGAGAGCGTCTGCAGCTGACACTGGAGTTAAAAACCACACACGCACCCCACCGTTTCTCTACCTCTACGCCCCCTTCCCCCCCCCCCACGTCTATTTTCTCCACTGGCTGAGGTTGTGCAGACAGTGCAGGTTGTTTTTCAATTCAACTCCATGTGGTTTCATTTGCCTGCTGTCAGGGATGGGGGAGAACCCCCCTTCTCCCCCTAGGGATTGCACGCCGCTCACCCTGCCAAGGCCCAGACATAGGAGACAGGCCCTCAGCCAGAAGGCACACGCAGAAGCCATTAGCGCAGGGAGCTTAGAACAACATGCAATGAGTTTCTCTAGCATAAACAGCGCTGTCTCTTACCCCAGCCTCATGATTCAGCCTCCCTGGGGTGGAAGAACAAATAGGGTGATAAGGAGCAGGGCTGCGAGGGGTGGACTGAAGCTGAGTCTCAATGCAGGACAGGCATCAGGAGGGGAGGGGGAGCCAGGTGTTCTGTGTAGCTGTCAAACTGCAGGCTTGGGCTCCTGCTTCCACCGCTGGGGCACAGAGCGGACAGGGGAAAAGGCACCTCTGAAATAATACTGCATCTGGCTTTCCAAATTCCTCCATTGGTGTCGCTCTGATCATCTTCTGACTTGGCCTTGGCCTCCTTAGCACACCAGAACCCCTCCTCTCCATCTCCAGTCTAAATGGAGCAGAAAATGACAAGGCTCCTTTGGTTTAGCAACAACAGCAGTCTAGCAGTGCCTACTTGGGGAGCAGATTTCTGACTGCAGAGCAGCCTTTAATCGAATGGGCAGAGACAGAGCAAGATCCAAAGGCTGGCAGACAATTTCACAGGGAAGTACGGCTCACGGGTTTAACAGAGAGGGCGATTATCCACTGAAACAGCTGACCTGGGTGGGTTGGTGGATTCTCCATTGCTTGGAATCTTTCGATCAATGTTAGATGCCTCCTTCTACAACATATGCTGTAGCCCAGCCAGGAGTTATGGGTTGGATGACTGGGGGAATGTTATGGGCTATGCTACGCAGGAGGTCAGATGAAATTATCAGAATCACAGGAACATAAAATCCAGCCTCTATGGGCCCTTGTTATGCTGCAATCTGTGCACTGGGATCTGGAGAGCAAGTCAGTGTTGTTTATAAGTGGATTAAATGTTGCTGATTTTATCTAGAAGAACAGAAAAGCGGCCATACTGGGTCAGACCCTGGTCCATCTAGCCCAGTATCCTGTCTCCCACAGAGGCCTGTACCAGAGCTGCGGGAGGGTGGGGGGGGATATACAGAACAGGGCAATTGTGGAGGGAGCCACCCTGTCTTCCATGCCTGCAGTCAGAGGTCACCTGAAGCATAGGGTTGCATCCCTGACCGTCTTGGCCAATAGCCATTGAAGTGTTGTCATGCATCTCTTTTTAAATAAACTGGCCTAGTACGAGGCTTGGAGTGGCAGACCATGACCTGGATTCCTGGTCTCTCCTGGAGTAGACTCTGGGGGTAGGGTGACCAGATGTCCCGATTTTATAGGGACAGTCCCGATTTTTGGGTCTTTTTCTTATATAGGATCCTATTACCCCCCACCCTCTGTCCCGATTTTTCACACTTGCTGTCTGGTCACCCTATCTGGGGGGCAGCAGAGGAATTGGAATTTGATTTTTAATCTAAGCCTCTCTGGAATAGACTCTGACACAACAGCTGTTTTGCCATGGTGGCATAGGTAGCTCTGAAACTGAGGTGCCTTTGTTTTCCACATACTGTACCTTTAAATGGATAAGGACTCTTGCCATCTGCCAAGAAAGCAGCCATGTTGTTTCCAGAATTGCTGCAGGATGCTACTCGGGAGACATGCATGCTGTGCTCGCTTGTGGACAGACTATAGTTTGTTCATTCACGTCCTGTATTTACTGTAACCGAAGCTAAACATAATTCAGACTGAAGGTGTATGGTTGATCCAGGTGGCTGGAAGGATATGTGTCTCAGGGGAATGGACTTTTGCCATGATGCGGGAGCTTGGATGACAAAATAAAGTTCTGTGTGATCTTGGACACTGATCTATCACCCATGGGAGGGAGGGTTATAACTCTGTCAGGAGCTATTATACCACTACAATGGGTAGGGACAGATAGATGATAACACCTCACTCTTATCAGTAGATCTCAGAGCACTTGGGGGGGGGAGGGGGGGATATCATTATTCCCATTGTACAGATGGGAAAACTGAGGCACATTACTTGCTCATGGTCACCTAGCAGGCCAGTACTGGGAATAGAACCCAGCTCTCCTAGGCCAGTGCTCTGTCCACTAGGCCACACTTGTCTAGATAGATAGAGCAGAACCAGACTGCATTCCAGGAGTGCACAAGAGTCCAGAGCATGTGGGGTTTGGATGCCACTACCTGTCTGGTATCGCAGCAGCCATTCCTAGGAACACTGGGACTGTTCAGCTTAGAAAAGAGGTGACTGAGGGGGGATATGATAGAGGTCTATAAAATCGTGGATGGTGTGGAGAACGTGAATAGGGAAGTGTTATTTTCCCCTTCACATAACACAAAGCCAAGGGTCACCCAATAAAATGAATAGGCAGCAGATTTAAAACAAACAAAAGGAAGTACTTCTTCACACAGTGCTCCATCAACCTGTGGAACTTGCTGCCAGGAGATGTTGTGAAGGCCAAAAGCGTAACTGGGTTCAGTAAAGAAGTACACAGTTCATGGAAGATAGGTCGATTGCTGGCTATAAGCCAAGATGGTCAGGGATGTAATTCCATGTTCTGGGTGTCCCATGGCCTCTGACTGCCTGATGCTGGGACTGGACGACAGGGGATGGATCATGTGATTATTGCCCTATTCTGTTCATTCACTCCGAAGCACCTGGCATTGGCCACTGTCAGAAGACAGGATACTGGGCTAGGTGGACCTTTGGTATGACCCAGTATGGCTGTTCTTATGTTCTTATTTTCACCTGCCAGGAGTCAGGTCCTCACTGAATTTTGAATGCCACTTGAAATGGATGCTTTTATTATTGTCATTACACTTTATTTCCGTTGTGGCAGCGTGACAGAGCTGGGCACGTAGGATCCAGTTATGAACATCATATTGTTCTGTGTGCTGAACACACGTCTCAGTTAGGGTGTCCTGCCTCACAGACAGCCGTCCTAGCCAGGAAGGGGCTCGACACCTCACAGAAGGACCATCCCAAGGAAGCCATCAAGACAGGACTCTAGGGCCATTGCCTTTGTATGACTCTCAATTGTTAGCCCAGCCCATGGACCAATGGGCTTCCAACCATGATGCCTGAAGGTTGGGGGAGAACAAGATCCCCATCGCCACCCTTAGGAGGACTTGCAGGAAAGTGAGAGCAGCCAGGACTCTATCCAGCCTGGGATGCTGACATACCTTGGACTGGCTGGGAGGTGTGAGATCAGACGTGGGTGGGGTGTCTCAGGACTTCTCTTTCCAAAGCTCTGTAACGCGGATGCTTTCAGAGTACGGTCACTGTGGGCCTTTGCTAAGTGTGTGGGCCTTGCTTTCCTGCCACATTGTCCCTGAAGGGGTTCAACTTGCAGCCCGTTGCGCTCCCAGCCCAGGTGGAGCTCTGAGGGGTTGTGACATCTCTGACCATAGATGCTGGAACTAGGGGTGCTGGGGGGGCTGCCGCATCCCCTGACCTGGAGTGGTTTCCATCATATACAGGGTTTGCAGTTTGGCTCAGTGGTTCTCAGCACTATACAAACTGTTCCAGCCCCCCTGTCTCTGACACTGATTTAAGGATCTAGGGCAGCTGCGCAGCAGCAGGACGGGTGTCAGACAAGAGGACTGAGCCTGGGAGTGTGCTAGGAACAGTGACTAGATTCTGGCCTGACCCAAAAGGCCTGGAAGCACATGGGACCCCGACTGGTGACTGTACAGAGTGGTACAGGCCAGGCTGTAACAGGTAGCACCTGGAGGACCCCGTTTGACAGAGAACAAAAAGACAGTCCCTGCTCCAGAAAGCTGACAATCTAAACAACCCGCTGTCCCCAGAAACCGCCTGTGGGAATCCATGTGTCTTTCCCTGCGCTCCCTTAGGCTGGCTCCTGATTCTCGAGGAACTGCTGCCCTCTAGGGGTACATCTACACAGCAAAGGAAAACCTGCAGCTGGCCTGTTCCAGCCAACTCAGGCTGTTCCATTGCTGTGTGGGTGCCTGGGCTCAAGCTGGAGCCCGGGCTCTAGGACCCTGCCCACACCTGGAAGTCTACACAGCAATGAACAGCCCTACAGCATGAGCCCCATGAGCCCACGTCCGGCATGGCCAGCTGCGGGTTTCGCTTTGCTGTGTAGACGTAACCCTAGGAAAAAAGCAGCATCGGTGTAGTTTGACTTTAATATTGATGGGGGGCAGCTCCAGTCAGTCCAACAAGGCTGCGCGTGTGGGGGGGGGACAAGTTCCACGCCTGCCTGAGGCTTGTAGCTGGGGGGGCAATGGCTCGCCGCCCACCCCCACCCTCTTCCTCCCAATCTACACCCATGGGGGGGATTTTTTGAAAGCTCCTGTGAACCATTTGGAGGAGCTGTGAGCAGGGGAGCAGCTGTAGAGGAGCCTTTGCAGGAATCCCTCTCCCTGGAGGGGCAGGTTTCCACTAGAGAGGCCAGGAGCCATGTGCACTGGCTGAGACTGGGGCACAGAGATATTTGATGGAGATTCAAGCATCCCACTCTCCAGGTCTTAACCCCTCGCTTGTTGCTCTTTCTTTGACTCCACGGCTCACAGAATTATAGCAGTTTGAGTTTTCCCTTTGCAGCAAGCACAGTGGATTTGCCATGAAAGCACAAAACTCTGGGGCTGAGCAAATATAGAAAGCAAGCAAGGAAGAGTCGCTTTCCAACCCAGTTAAGGGTTCACATCTCTCTGACTTAAACCTCCATTCATTTACCTGGCACATCATGTTTCTTTCAGCCACTCCTCCAGTCTTTGGGGCAGTAGAAGTAGATCCACATTGCCTTTGCTAATTGCTGAGGTGAGGATGTTTGTGTGGGAACTAGAGCTAACGCTGACTCCCTCCCAAAATGTTCTCTCCCCCGGTTGCAGCTGGCAGGTTAACTCATCGGAAGCCTGCATGGTACAGGCGGATATTAGTTTCCCTGTCATCTTCCTGCCATGGCAGGTGTGTGGTGTTGTGCTGATGATTTTGCAGTAGGAGAATCCAGGAAGAGAGAAAGCAAGACCCTGATTGTGTTAAACCCAGGCCACCAAGCTCAGATCCACTTCTGGGGCTCTGGCTACTCTACAGCTTAAAACAACATAAATTATGTCACCCAGTGTGTGAATTAGCTGCTCCCCTGAAAGAGCAGCAAAGAATCCTGTGGCACCTTGTAGACTAACAGACGTTTTGCAGCATGAGCTTTCGTGGGTGAATACCCACTTCGTCGGATGCAAGTAGTGGAAATTTCCAGGGACAGGTATATATATGCAAGCAAGAAGCAAGCTAGAGATAACGATGTTAGTTCAATCAGGGAGGATGAGGCCCTGTTCTAGCAGTTGAGTTTGCTTGCATATATATACCTGTCCCTGGAAATTTCCACTACTTGCATCTGATGAAGTGGGTATTCACCCACGAAAGCTCATGCTGCAAAACGTCTGTTAGTCTATAAGGTGCCACAGGATTCTTTGCTGCTTTTACAGATCCAGACTAACACGGCTACCCCTCTGATACTTGTCCCCTGAAAGACATTCTTTATGCCGGTTCAAGCGCTGCTGTGGATAGCGCTATGTGGGTGGGAGAGCTTCTCCCATTGACAGAGCTACTGCCGCTCACGGTGACTAGAGTAATTAAGCCGACAGAAGAGCTTTCTCCCCTCGGCTCAGAATGGCTACGCTGGAGAGCTTGCAGTTTGCAGCCACCACTGTAAGCTCTCTAGTGTGGCCATAGCCTGGGTCTGAAGTCCAGTGGTGTTTGCATGGGGTGGGGGTGGGAGTGATTTGGACCATGCTAGAAATGGGGGTGAGGCACAATTTGGAAATTTGGATGCAGGTCGGGATTCGGGGATGTGTGGCTCTGGAGCCAGCTCCAGCACTGCAGAGAGTTTAAATCAGGGGAGTTTTGATCCAGGTTCTTCTTTACCTCCAGTAACAGCGAAGGGAACAGCACAGAAAATGACTGGCTTGAGATTATGTCCTGAAGGATAAAGATCCTCTTGTTTCCAGTGATCTGGCAGTGGAGAATGGAGAGCAAAAGAAAAGGGCTTCAGCCTGGCCAGAAACACACATCCTCACAGCACCTCCCCTGCTAATGTTCCTGGACCCCTGCTTGTCCTGCAGTGACAGCCCTAAGGCCCCGACCTTGAGCGCACGGCACCTCTCCTTCGTGTGACTGGTTTGAAACTGGGAGGCAGGGTCTGTTCTCACCTGAGGAGCTGTTTTTCCTGGGCTGCACATTCCCAGCAACAAAGTGGTTCCTGCCTGGAAAAGGAAAGAAAAGGAAGTCCCCAGGCCAAGCAGTCATTTGGTGAAGTCTATTGAAAACAAAAGGCCGGATTCTGCTCACATGCTGGTACCACCCCATTCATTCCTCCTTATTTACACCAGCCAGATCCAGCCAAAAGGGAGCCAGACCCCTGCTGGTGTAAATTTGGGGACAACCGTCAAAGTAAGTGGAGCACTATGGAACTACACAGACTGGGGATTTAGCCCAGATTGTGCCCCCTCCCCCTTCACCTTTCCAAGTTTAGCAGCTGGTTCCTGTTGGGCCTCTCTCCTTTACAGGAGTAAAGCCATTGCAGCCAGCTGTGGAAGAGGAGAATTGGATCCTTTCCGAGCAATCCCAGGAAGTGGTTCTCTGTGGGGGGCTGGATCTGGGAAGCAGAAAGAAGTGAGCTCTGTATATGATCTAAGTGGCTTCCCCCTCCCCTTGCCGCTTAGCGAGGCTGGGAATATGAAATCAGTCCACGTCTTGAACATGAAGGAGAGGGGGTGGGGGGTGGGAAGGAGGCGAGAGCAACGCTCGTCTTTTGAAAAGCCTCTGGGATTGTTTGGGTTCCTTAATCCAGTCGAAAGAAGGGGGCAGGACTTTGAGCTGCCCTTAATCGCTTTTTCCTTTGCCAAACATCCCAGCGGTAAGAGCAACGCTGGGCAGAGTGCGAGAGGAGAAAAAGCTGGCTTGCAATAGCCCCCAGCCCCTCTGCCTGTGCCCTGAGGAAGCGCCAGAGCACTGGAAGGTGAGAGAAGCTGGCGCTCCCTCCCTGTGGCCCATCTTTTCTCCTGCAAGTTTGCAGCACAGAGAGGCGATCTCTCCTCTGGTGATTTTGTTGTCTCTCTAAGCTTAGCTGGAGCCTCCCCCCAGCTGCTGCAGGAGCCCCAGCCAAGTTAATGCAGAGAGCGACTTCGCTCCAGTTATTATTTTTGTTTTGCAGGGCCGTGCAGGGAGGATTGGCAGCGCTGATCTGAGTTCTCTCCCCCCGTCCCTGCAAGCTCAGCCTCCTCCTTCTTGATCCCAGCTAAACCTGGGCTTTATTCCGACCAGGCTTGGCACCAGGCCACTACACTTCTCGTGAGTCCCTGTGCCAAGGGGGCTTCTCTTCTTTTCTCAATGAGAGATCCTTGAGCGTCGGGTACGTCGGGGGGATCGGCTGAGTTCAAGAAGGATCAAGGGCTCTGCGTGAGCTCAGAAGCTCTGGCCCCACGGACGGACACGATGAGCACACGGCAGCTCAGCTGGATGAGATGCCTGCCAGCTGCCCTGTGGCTGTGCTGCCTGCTGCCTGAGGGGAGCTGCACCTGGAGCCTGGCAGGACTCCAGTACGCCAACCGAAGGTAAAGAGCGTCTCGGCAATGGCAAGCTATGCACATGCTGCTGTGGTCTAGTGGGTAGGGCACAGGGCTGGGCATCAGGAGACCCAGCTTCCGTTCTTGGCTCTGCTGCTGGGAGCCTTGGCCAAGGCTGGGTGGCTTGAATGCCCCCTCTGTAGAACAGCATTGTCCTCCTTTGTACAACTTCTGGAGCTCCACAGGGGTGATGTTCTTGTCCTCACCATTCTGCCATCAACCCAGTGGGGGGCTTGGCTCTAGCTGGGCCTGTGAAAATGCCCACAGATAGGAATAATGGTGGGAAGAGACCTGATCGGTGAATGTCTGTTGAGAGTAACAGGTGAGTGGCAGCTGGGCGCATAGGGGGCCTTTTGGCTCTGCATGCTGGCTTGGGTTGGCCTGTTGTGGGGCTCAGCTCAGTTAAGTACTTCCCAGCTTGTCTCTGCAGAAAGGCTTGGAGGGAACAATCTGCATCAGCTGAATTTCCTTTGGACGAGCCGGCAGGTTGGGGTTGAGGTATCTTGGCTGAGGAGCCTGGGGCTCACAGCTCCCAGCTCCAGGCTGCTGTCTATGATCTACTTGGTCTGTGGACAGACCAGGGCTGTTACACCAGCACCCCAGTCAGTGTGGGGAGCTCTTACTGAGGTCTGGGGAACCCTGGAGGAGTTGCTGGTTCTGAGCAGCATCCAGCTTTTGTGATGTTTACAGGAAACGTTTTGCTTTGGAAATATCTCCATCACTGGATCCGTAGGGCCTTCCGATGTCGGCTTGATCAGGGACACTGTGCAGAAGTGTTCTCTTTTCCCCTTCCTGTCCCAGGCAAACCCAGGAAGCACAGAGCAGTGCAAACCTTGGTAAAGATTCCACGTTAGAAGCAGCTTTTCCCAGCCCTGCTGAGTAGCTCGAGGCACAGCTTGGGCTGAGGGTGCAGGGCAGCTGTCGGCTTATTCCATGCAGGAACGGTCAGAGAAGCAACACTTGGCTCTGATTCCAAGCTTCTGGAGAATCATCCGGGGGGATTCAGAGCTGGGGTTTGGTTCAGGCCCTTCACTAGTAGTCTGATTCAACTGATTGTACAGCAAGAGGGTGGTAGGGAAACCTTACACACACACCCTCCTTAGCCCTAGCAGAGAGCTGGCCCTGGGAACACCCTGGCCCACTGAGTGCTGTGGGAGTCGTGCTGCTGCTGTGGGTGAACAATGCTGATGCTGGAGAGAAGCAGGACTCAGGGACAAGGGGCCTTTCAAGGTCTCTGCTGGGAACATCTGCAGAGAAAACTGGGCTGGGGTGAAGCAGCTCCAACCTGCCCCAGCCAGCAGATGCTTTCCCAGCCCAGTCGGAGGCCAGGGAGCTGTGGGGAGAGTGACTGAATAGCCACAGATGCTGTCTGCCAATGGCATGTGGGGGAAGGAGACAGCAGTAAAGGAAATGCACTGGATTCCCACCTTTTGTGGAACCAGGCCAGCAATGAGTGATGGTCCCTCCCCAGCCACGCCTTACCCAACCATGGTCCATGGCTTCTTTTGCTCACTAGTGCTGGGGTCTTGCTCAACAGCACGTTTGAACATTGGGCTGCTCTAGCCATGGGGCGTAGCTGTCATGATGAGCTGTGCCTTAGCAATCCCGTAGAGAGCTCAGATGGCTAGATCCAGACCATGATGGAGATCCACTTGGGACACTTATGATCCCTAGGTGGCTACTCTTGGGATAGAACAAGGTCTCCAGACAGACCTGTGCGGCTTCCCCTCCTACCCATCCCCTGCCCTGCTCTTTGCTGGCTGCCTTTGCCACATGCCAAGGGGAGCGCCTGCTCTCTGGCCTCGCCCACCCTGGGGAAGTTGTCTCCACAGCTTCTGGTCACTGACCTATTTAGGGCTGAACTGTTTAGCTGTTCCACAGTGGATGGTTTAGTTTTCAGGTCCCATGGGTTTGCCGTGGCAGGGCCTCCCTGCCGCATCCCCGATGGGGTCCATAGCTACAAAAAGGATGTGAGCCCTGCCAAATGCTGCCTTGCCCTCCCCTGGGGGACCCACAAACCTAGCTTGCTTGCAGGCTTCCTGTTTAATGATTAACCCCTGATGTCTAGCCATCTGACCCCATTCTCTGGGATGAGGAACCTGCGATAGAGGGGAAGGCAGTGCTGTCTAATGAATAGAGCAAGGGATTGGGAGCCAAAACATGTGGGGGTCTAATCTCATTTCAGAATGAATCATTTCCCCAGCCTGTGCCTCAGTTTTCCCATTTGTTAAAGAGGTGTAATGAGAGTGACAAGGTAGGTGAGGTAATAACTTACTGTTCATAGAAGATCAGGGTTGGAAGGGACCTCAGGAGGTATCTAGTCCAACCTCCTGCTCAAAGCAGGGCCAATCCCCAGACAGATTTTTGCCCTAGATCCCTAAATGGCCCCCTCAAGGGTTGAGCTCACAACCCTGGGTTTAGCAGGCCAATGTGCAAACCACTGAGCTACCCCTCCCCCTCCTGTTGGTGGAAGGGACGAGCTTTTGAGCTACACAGAGCTTGTCTTCGGGTCTGGTGAAGGTAACCAGAGTATTTTGAGCTAAGTACAAGGAGGGACAGATTGTTAAGCATATGGGTTCACACATGTAAGACTTCCCTTAAAATAAAGTAATGAACACCTCTGTGGGGTCCAAGAACCAGAGTTAGCAGGCAGCAGGATGTGACACATTGTTATAATGGGCCATAAAGCCAGCGTAGGTCTCTGTTACGTCCCCGCTCTTTAGTGTCTGGCAGAGTTATGAATTTAAGTTCCACTTCCCAAGCTCGTCTCCTGAAGGTGGTGTGCAGGTTTCAGGCAGAGGGAGCTGAGATGCTCTGATGAAAGATACAATATCGGTGTTACTTATCCCCCCAAACCCACCGTCAGAAGCAATAACTGTGGGAGACCCTGGAAGGCAGAGCTTCATTCCAGCAGTGGGCTAATCCTGGGGACAGGGCTGTGTTATAAGCAGGACAGAAAGTTCTGGGCTTTCCAAGGTGCTCTGAGACACTCCAGCTGGAATGGCTGTGTGTGTGTAATGCTGAGAGGGTGTAAGGGCAGAGAGGCTGTGTGGGGGGCGTGTGTGTAATGTCAGAGGGGCGTGTGCGTGTAAGGGCAGAGAGGGTATGTAGGGTGTGTGTAAGGGCAGAGGGGTGTGTGTAAGGGCAGAGGGGTGTGTGTGTGTAAGGGCAGACGTGTGTAAGGGTAGTGGGATGTGTGTGTAAGGGTAGTGGTGTGTGTGTGTGTAAGGGCAGAGAGGGTGTGTGTAAGGGCAGAGAGGCTGTGTGGGGGGCGTGTGTAATGTCAGAGGGGCGTGTGCGTGTAAGGGCAGAGAGGGTATGTGGGGTGTGTGTAATGTCAGAGGGGTGTGTGTGTTAGGGCAGAGGGGTGTGTGAGAGCAGAGGGGTGTGTGTGTGTAAGGGCAGACGTGTGTAAGGGTAGTGGGATGTGTGTGTAAGGGTAGTGGTGTGTGTGTAAGGGCAGAGAGGGTGTGTGTAAGGGCAGAGGGGTGTGTGAGGGCAGAGGAGGGTGTGTGTGTAAGGGCAGATGGGTATGTGTGTGTAAGGGTAGTGTGTGTGTGTAAGGGTAGTGTGTGTGTGTAAGGGCAGACGGGTGTGTGTGTATAAGGGTAGTGGGGGTGTGTGTGTGTAAGGGCAGATGGATGTGTGTGTATAAGGGTAGTGGGGGGTGTGTGTGTAATGTCAGAGGGGTGTGTGTGTGTAAGGGCAGAGAGGGTGTGTGGGGTGTATGTAATGTCAGAGGGGTGTGTGTGTAATGTCAGAGGGGTGTGTGTCTGTAAGGGCAGAGGGGTGTGTATGGGTAGTGGGGTGTGTGTGTGTGTAAGGGCAGAGGGTGTGTGGGTGTAAGGGCAGACAGGTATGTGTGTGTAAGGGTAGTGGGGGGTGTGTGTGTAAGGGCAGAGGGGTGTGTGTGTGTATGTGTGTAAGGGTAGTGGAGTGTGTGTGTGTAAGGGCAGAAGGGTGTGTGTGTGTGTAAGGGCAGAGGGGTGTGTGTGTGTGTATGTGTGTAAGGGTAGTGGGGTGTGTGTGTAAGGGTAGTGGGGTGTGTGTGTGTGTAAGGGCAGAGGGGTGTGTGTGTGTGTGTGTGTAAGGGCAGAGGGGTGTGTGTGTGTAAGGGCAGAAGGGTGTGTGTGAAGAAATTGGACTCAGCCGGACTCTCACCCCCTGGGGCCCTTGGATTGCTGGTCAGACACTTTCCTCTCAGTGCTGCCTGCTCCTCAGACTGGGCGGACTCTGTTGTGTCCCCTGACACTGGCTGGGGGAGCACCGTTATGGCAAGGGACTCTCTGCCTCCTGCTGCAGCAGGCAGGGTTTGGGTGACTTTGCCTCCTCTCCCTTGCCCGCTGTGTGCCCTCCGGTGAGGTACTGGTGCCAGCTGTGCTGCCTGCTCCCCTGGCACAGCGTCTGGACCTTCTACGCCCCAGTGGTTTCCCCGCCCCCAGAATCTGTAAATGCTGGGAATAGAATTTCCTATCCTACCTCTTCTATTCTCTGTGCTGCCCCCTATTGGCCAGGACAGAAGGTGATTTCCCCACCCCCCGCCCGACCTGCATTCCCTGCGTGCAAGATAGAGCCTGATCCGCCTTCTGCCCCATTGCCCACCGTCATTCTACCATGGCAGGGCGCCCAGGGAGACGCACCCTGCCCCGAAGAGCGCTCAGTCTGACTAGTGGGGGGGAAACAGGTGTATAAGCGGGAAGTGACTTGCCTACGGTCAGGCCTTTTGTACTGACTTCACTGCTGTTACACCCAGGATGGATTTGGCCCCGTCCCTCTGGAAAATCACCCCTCTTGCTGATCCTCTCCACCCTCCACTAGCCCCCCAGAGCTTGCCAGACAATGAGCTCCCCTCCCACTCTTTTTTTTCTCTTGATGAGTCCCCTATTTAAAAAGTAAGCAGTGCCCCTCCCCCTGGCAAATTCTTTATTCTCCTTGCACGGCAGCTCCTTTTCAAAGGCCTTTCTCCTCGGAGAGCAGACAGGCATCTCACAGGTCACAAAGCAGCAAGATGAATCATCCGGCCCGTGGCTCTGCAGCCAGGGCGCCCCACCCTCCTGCGGGTCCCCCGGTCAGGCCTGCTTGGGTTGTTTAATATTGACTCCAGCTGGTTGGGAATTGGAATTGCCATTCATGGGAAATTCTGAAATGATTTTTCATTCCACATTGGAATGAAATTTCCCACAAAACAGATCATCTCGCCCCCCCACCCCCACATTGAATTTGGGATCATTGCAATGCTTCATTTTAATATAAATGTGCCCTTCCAATAATGTTGATTCATATAATTTTGACATTGATATTACATTCAACTATTCAGGGTCATACAGAGGATAAATATAATCTATCGAAATATACAATGGAAATAAAGATTCAAATATAACATCAGTCAAAATTAATTGAATTGAAATGAGACAATTGAAGAGAATCGTTTTTACCTTGTGAAAGTGAAATGAACATTATCGAAACGAGAAATTTGAACAATTTGTTTCAACTTTTTCCTGTCAAAAATTTAGTCAGAATTGACACATTCCTGCAACATGTTTTGATTTTGACAAAACTGCAGTTTTCAATGGAAAACTCTTCTGATGGGTGTTGTCCAGCCAGGTCCTATATCTATAGCAGGGGTCGGCAACCTTTCAGAAGTGCTGTGCCGAGTCTTCATTTATTCACTCGAATTTCAGGTTTTGCATGCCAGTCATACATTTTAACGTTTTTAGAAGGTCTCTTTCTATAAGTCTATAATATATTAGTAAACTATTGTTGTCTGTAAAGTAAATAAGATTTTTAAAATGTTTAAGAAGTTTCACTTAAAATTAAATTAAAATGCAGAGCCCCCCAGACTGGTGGCCAGGACCTGGGCAGTGTGAGTGCCACTGAAAATCAGCTCGCGTGCCACCTTCGGCACTCGTGCCATAGGTTGCCTACCCCTGATCTATAGGGTGAAAGCACTCAGGGGCCCTGTCAGGATCGGGGCCTTGTGCTGGGTGCTCTGCAAATATGCATCAAGGCATGGACCCTGCCCTGAAGAGCCTTGTGTGGCTCCCAAGATTGACAGGTGGCAGCAGGCATGGGTGCAGGTAGACATGGGGCCTGGATCTGGGTAGGCATGAGACAAGAGTGTAGGTGGGCAGGATGTACGGCAGCCGGGGCCCTGGCTGTAGGTGGGCATGGGCCCAGGCAGGCCTGAAGGGGGTGTGGGCTGGCATGCTGTAGTTAGGATACTGCTCCCAGCAGAGGTGTGTGGTGGCAGCAGTGCCAGGGTTTAAGAGTGGTGCAGGGCAGCAGCCTGCTGTGGTTAGAGCCCAGGGGTCATTCAAGCAGCATGCCTGGCTAGAGCATAGCCTAGGTCAGCAACCCGAAGCCTGCCCCACACTGGACGTAGGGTGTCGCAGTTCTTTGTGGGACAGCCTGTCACTCAGCGAGGGGTCGCTGGCTGGCTGGAATCTGAAGGGCATAGCACATTGGGTGCTGATCTTTTACAAATCTGAACCCAACTGTGGGTGCTGAGCCCTGGAGAACCTGGCCCCCTGGGAAAACCCCGGCCTCGCTAAACCTCAGAGACAGCCCCAGCACTCAGTGTGCCCACCACACCTCCTTCCTTTCCCCCATTCCAGCCCCTGGGGCACTGCTGGGGCAGGGGTGGGGAGCTCCCAGCTGTTCCAGCCCCCGGAGCACTGCTGGGGCAGGGGTGGGGAGCTCCCAGCTGTTCCAGTGCTTGGATCCCCTGCAGGAGCTGTTGCAGGTGTCAGAGGAGCAACGCTGATATCAGTGTCAGCCAGCAGGAGTCGCTGTGGGGCTGGTTCCCACACCCTCTCCCAGCACAGCAGCGGTGGCCGTTGGGAAGAACGTGGGAGTGCCAGCTAGTGAGGGTGCTGCCAGGAAGGGGGTCCGGGAGGGCTGCCAGCTGCAGCCAGTTGTGCAAGAGACACGGTTTGCAATAGATTAACCCCCAGGCAGAGCGCTGAGTGAGACAAACTGCAGCATTCCCCCAGCGTGGGCATGGGAGCCAGCATGCCAGTGTCTTTGTTCTGCTCGGCCTCATGGCATCTTCTCCCTC
The DNA here is from genome assembly GCF_020497125.1 of Mauremys mutica. Taxonomy (NCBI): domain Eukaryota; kingdom Metazoa; phylum Chordata; order Testudines; family Geoemydidae; genus Mauremys; species Mauremys mutica. The sequence goes on from NC_059087.1 coordinate 30,742,836, forward strand.
CCTTTGTGGGGAGCCGTGATAGGGAGGAATCCCAGCCAGGGGCCCTGCAGCTGCCCACGTGCTGAGTTCTGACATTCCAGCGCCCAGCTGGGAGCATGCCCTCCCTCGCCACAGAGACGGCCCCTTACAGCCAGAGTCACCCAGGCCTTCCCTTGCCCCTGGGGCTTAGCTGGGCAGAGGGAGTGGAGGCTGCTGGGCGGAGGGAGTCACAGCTGCGGGGGCAGGGGCTTGAGCCTACCATGCAGGGCCAGGGTCTCCGCTGCTGAGAGCCCACTTTCCACTTCGAGAGAGAGGCATCACATAAAGAGCCTTTGTGGTGGGGAGGGCCCCCGGCCCCGCTGCAGGAGGGACGGAGAGGCCAAACGGTGACGGACAACTCTGGCTGGGAATGCGCGAGGAATGTGAGAGCCAGTGAGCGGGAGGGAGGGAGGGACCTCATGGCCTTCGCCAGCTAGGGATGCCACAGCCACCCCTGCTCCAGGCCAGTCCCAGAGTCAGGGCTGGGCTGAGCGCCCGCCCAGGGCACCCCCAGCACTGTGCCCCCTCCCGCACCACGGCCCCTCTGCCCCAGCTGGGAAGAGGAAGGGAACCCTGGGCCGAAGTCTTCATTTAGGAGTCTTCATTCTTCATTCTTTCCTGGGTGCTGGCTGGTGAGTCTTGCCCACATGCTCAGGGTTTAGCTGATCGCCATATTTCGGGTCGGGAAGGAATTTTCCTCCAGGACAGATTGACAGAGGCCCTGGAGGTTTTTCGCCTTCCTCTGCAGCGTGGGGCACGGGTCACTTGCCGGAGGATTCTCTGCACCTTGAGGTCTTTAAACCATGATTTGAGGACTTCAATAGCTCAAGACATAGGTTAGGGGTTTGTTACAGGAGTGGGTGGGTGAGATTCTGTGGCCTGCGTTGTGCAGGAGGTCCAGACTACCCACCGTATTGGCGGGTAGCGATTGATTTATCAGGGATCGATATATTGCATCTCATCTAGACGCGATATATCGATCCCCGAAAGCGCTCCTGTTGACTCCGGAACTCCACCAGCGTGAACGGCGGTAGCGGAGTCGACAGGGGGAGCCGCGGACGTTGATCCCGCGCCGTGAGGACCCGAGGTGAATCGATCTAAGATGCATAGCTGAAGTTGAAGTTATTCACGTAGCTGAAGTTACATATCTTAGATCGACACACACCCCCAGTGCAGACCAGCCCTTAATGACCATAATGGTCCCTTCTGACCTTACGTCTATGACTCCATGAATCCCGTAGAACACATGGCAATGTCTTCCAGAGACTAGCTCCCCAGGATGGAGTGGAGCCTGGCCCTCTCCCCTGAGGGGCTTGAGCCCCTTCCCATAAATCCCAACCCCTGATTATCCCTCAGCTTTCCTGTGAGAGTGACAGGAACCCCTGCACAAGGGGCTAGGTGCTCTGACCCCCCCACAGCCCTGAACAAGGGGCTGAGCACTCTAACCCCCTCCCCCCATAGCCCCCGAACAAGGGGCTGGGTGTTCTGACCCCCCCCATGACCCCCAAACAAGGGGCTGGGTGCTCTGACACCCCCCATGGCCCTCAAACAAGGGGCTGGGTGCTCTGACCCCCCCATGACCCCCAAACAAGGGGCTGGGTGTTCTGACCCCTCCATGACCCTCAAACAAGGGGCTGGGTGCTCTGACACCCCCCCATGACTCCTAAACAAGGGGCTGGGTGCTCTGACACCCCCCATGGCCCCCAAACAAGGGGCTGGGTGCTCTGACCCCCCCATGACTCCCAAACAAGGGGCTGGGTGCTCTGACACCCCCCCATGACCCCCAAACAAGGGGCTGGGTGCTCTGACACCCCCCATGACCCCCAAACAAGGGGCTGGGTGCTCTGACACCCCCCCAAACAAGGGGCTGGGTGCTCTGACACCCCCCATGGCCCTCAAACAAGGGGCTGGGTGCTCTGACACCCCCCCATGACCCCCAAACAAGGGGCTGGGTGCTCTGACACCCCCCATGACCCCCAAACAAGGGGCTGGGTGCTCTGACACCCCCCCAAACTAGGGGCTGGGTGCTCTGACACCCCCCATGACCCGCAAACAAGGGGCTGGGTGCTCTGACACCCCCCTGGCCCCCAAACAAGGGGCTGGGTGCTCTGACACCCCCTCACCACACACACAGAGCTCTGAACAAAGGACTGGGTGGTCTGATTTCCCCCATGGCCCCTGAACAAGGGGCTTGGTGCTCTGACCCCACCCCATGTTCCCAGAGCAAGTGGCTAGATGTTCTGATCCCCCCAGCCCCAGAGCAGAGGGCTCGGTGCTCTGACCCCTCTACAGTCTATCTGCCACTTTAGCTGTCTGCCCGTGGGGGAGGCACTAGCTGGGAATGGCTGGGGGTGGGGGGCAGATTTGAGCCCATGCAGTGGAGGCAAAGGGCTTGATCTCCCCATGTCCTGTCCGCATCCCTCTGAGCCCACTGGGAGGAGCTGCGAGTGGGGGATGCCCTGGTGCTGCCTCAGGGAAAGGCGGCAGTATTGGGGACACGCAAGCTGGGAGGAGATCAGAGGCGGGGGCAGTGTCATCCCCCGCCTCACATCCCCAGCTTTTCTGCAGGCCCAGGGCCTGGCTGCTTTCAAAGCAAAACGGGACGCTCTATGGCGAGGATTTGGGTCATGGAGTGGGGAAACCAATGGGTCTGTGCCGCACCAGCCACTTCCACACCACTGCAGGGGGCCTGTGGACTGCAGTGCTGGCCTCTCCCAGCAGGAGGCACTGTTGCAAACGGTGCAGGAGCTTTAACTCTGGAGCACTCCCAGACTCTTCCAGCAGGAGGTGCAATAAAACTTGCACCAGTGTAACCCAGTGGTCGCCCTCTGTTTCCGACCCACAGCACAGAGTATATGGGTCTTACAGCCCCAGCTTGGAAGCCTGGCTCTTTAGTTCACACTGTAGCAGCTCCTGCTTTGTAGCTTTGGAGGTCCCCGGTGTCGGCCAGCGTAGCAGCGTTAGGGGGAGCTAGCTAGCTACTGCACTCCCAGCTTGTCTCCAGCGCGGGGCGCTCTTGGGAAGGGTGCAGAAGGCCTGTCCAGCTCCGAGGCCAGGAGGCGCTGCAGGGAGTACCGTCGATTATACACGGTAGTAGCTGGTTCTGCCCAGCCTGGCTGTGTTTCGCCCTGGAGCAGGTGAGCTCAGGCAGTTTCTTTGTCTGTCCAGTGAGTGGGAGAGACAGAGGTGAAAGCAGGCCAGTGCGCCGTACCGGGGCAGCCGGCTTCTCCAGGCGGCAATTTAAAGGCCCTTTAAACTGCCACCAGAGCCCTGCTGCTGGAGCCCTGGGGTAGCGGCAGTGGGGCTCCAGGGGCTATTTAAAGGGCCGGGACTCCCGCTGCCTCTACTGCCCTGGGCCCTTTAAATAGCTGCCGGAGCCCCGCCACCACTACCCCAGGGCTCCGGGGGCTATTTAAAGGGCCGAGGCGGGAGAAGCAGGAGAGTCCTGGGCCCTTTAAATAGCCCCCGGAGCCCTGCTGCCAGAGCCCTGGGGTAGCAGCGGCAGCCAGGGGCTCCGGCAGCAGTTTAAAGGGCCCAGGGAGGTAGCGGCGGCCGAGCCTTGGGCCCTTTAAATAGCCGCCGGAGCCCCTGGCTGCCACTGCTACCCTGGCGAGGGAGGGGGAGGGCACTTACCAGTACAGGGCAGGCTGGGGCTGGCTCTGACCCGCATCCCCGCCCCTTCTGCCTGAGACCCCTGCCCTTCCGGGGGCCAGAGCCGGCCCCAGCCCAGCCCCATACCGGTAAGTCTCTAGTTCTACTTTCACCCCTGGGGACAGACGTTCTCTGTGTCTTTCCCCATCATTTTCGCAATGGCCTGTTGTGGGTGGGCGGGCGGCCAGGGCCAGTCCTTGGTCCCCGTGCAATCTGGGCTGGCTGGCTCCGTCTCTGTGCTGAGCTCAGCTCCCAGGGTTTTTTCCCTTCATAACATGTGGGTTTGGTCCCTCGCCATCCTGGCTCTGTGCTGCACTTAGCTCATCTTGGGATCCTGGCTCCAGATGGATCGTGGGTTATTTTTTGTTGCTGTCCTTTGATCTCTCCACTCTGTCTGCCTACAGCCCTGCACAGGACTATTGAATCCTGCTCCCATCCCACCCCACAATACCCACTCCCGCTAATATGGCAGCGGATTCTGTGGGCCTCGTGGGATCCCAGTCCCGCTGCAGGGCTCTACACTAGTCCCGCCCAGGGCTCTAGTGCTGCCTTTCCAACCTGCTCCGCTCCCTTTGATTTCAGTGTGCTCAGAGGAAAACCCAGAGAAAGGGCTTGGCCGTGCCAAGGCCAGTAGCCAGCAGCCTGCAGAAGAAGCCATCATGCTGGCTGCCCCAGCTACCACAGGCAAGAGAGGAGGCGCTGCCTTTGGTGCCATAGTCTCGAGTTTTCGCAGCACCTCGGCACCTGGTTCCCAGGTCAGGTGTCTGGGGATTATTTGTAATGGTTGGTCTGTGTAATGGTGATACCCTGGGAAAATTCCTCGTGTGCACTGGAGCTCACAGCACTACTTCCCGCTGTGCTGCAGGCCAGGAGCTCTCCTCTGTTCCTAGCCCAGCCCCTGCCAGCCTGCTGTGCTCCTGTGGCACTTCACCCTGAAAGGGCTGAGCATCACAATGAGAGGAATACCTGGTTCTTCTAGAGTGCTTCACAAAGGAGGTCAGTGTCCTTACCCCCGTCTCACAGAGGGGAAACTGAGGCTTGGGAGGGCAATGACTTGCCTATGGTCACATAGCAAAACAATAGCAGAGTGAGAATTTTGCCTAGCTCGCCTAGTCGGGTGCTATCCACTAGGCAACACTGCCTCCCCTGCCTCATTGAAGCCAAGAGGAGCCCAACAGCTTCCCAGCATCTCTCAAGAGGTGGCCCTGGTGTGGCTGACTACCACATTGCACCTACCTCCCCAGGGGCCCCAAAGTAGTCCCTCCATAGAAATGGCCAGCCACTTGGGTACATACAGTCCCCATAAGAGCCAATGGGAGGGGAGCCATAGAAATGTAGGGCCGGAAAGGACCTCGAGAGGTCATCAAGTCCAGCCCCTGCAGTGAGGCAGGACCAGCCCCGACAGGTGTTCATCCAGCCTGTTCTTAAAATCTTCCAGTGACAGGGATTCCACAGTCTCCCTTGGGAGCCTGGTCCAGAGCTGAACTCCTTTACTTAGGAAAGTTGTTCCTAATATTCAATCTACATCTCCTTTCCTACAAACTAGGCCGATTCCTTCTTGTCCAACCTCCAGGAGCCTGGCAAACAATTAATTACTGTCCTCTTTATAGCAGGAATTACAGGCAAAGAGAGCAGACTGTGTCACTTAACATAGCCTTAAGTCTACACTACAGAGTTAAGTTATCATAGAATCTCAGGGTTGGAAGGGACCTCAGGAGGTCATCTAGTCCAACCCCCTGCTCAAAGCAGGACCAAACCCACCAACAATTATAAACTGCTATAATTACATCACTTTGTGCATGTTCTCATGATGCTTCTTCTGTTGGCAGAGTGCGTCCACACGTGGTGCCCTAACATTGGCAGTGAGAGCAGTGCACTGTGGGTAGCTAGCTATCCCAGTGTGTTACTCGCCACCTTCTGCAGCTAGGAGTTGTGGGAAGGCAGAGTGGATTGCAGTGCATCACGGATGAGGGCTCAATGTCCCATGATGCAGCTTTTTCTGTCCCATCATTCTGTGGTCTTCCGACTACATTTCGCGTCATTTTTCAACAGCCCATTTACTGTGTGCCTGCCCTCTCTGCCTGAAAGGATGGATCCCGCACTGCTGACTACTGTTGTGGTCAGTGTTCTGAGCACATCACGGCTGGTGATGCAGTACATCATCATGAGCACCCAATCTGAACAGGAATCCGAGGTGCCTGCCCTGCTGAGTGCCATGGAAAGAAACAACACCAGATTACTTTTGGCATTCATGGAGTAGCTGCACATAGTGGACTATCACTACTGGGCTCGGGAAACAAGCACTGAGTGGTGGGATCAGATTGTGATGCAGCTCGGGGATGACGAACAGTGGCTGCAGAACTTTCGGATGTGCAAAGCCAATTCCTTGAACTGTGTGTGGAGCTTGCCTCAGCACTGCAGCACAAGGACACCAGAATGAGAGTTGCCCTCTTGGTGTGTGGTGATCGCTGTGTAGAAGCAAGTAAGTTGTGAATCATTTTGGAGTTGGGAAGTCCACCATGGGGATTACGTTCCTGCAAGTGTGCAGGGCCATTAATTGCATCCTGCCATGAAAGACCGTGACTCTTGGAAATGTGTGTGAAATAGTAGATGGTTTTCAGCAATGGAATTCCTTAACTGCGACGGAGCAATAGATGGCATGCATATCCCAATTTTGGCCCCGACCATCTTGCGACGGAGTACATCAACGGAAAGGGGTACTTCTCTATGGTATTGGAGGTGCTTGTGGATCACTGGGGTTGTTTCACTGATATCAGCGCAGGGTAGTCAGGGAAGGTGTGCATCTTCAGGAACACTGGCCTGTACAGAAAGCTACAGGCAGGGACGTTGTTTTCAGATCAGAAGGTTCCAATGGGAGACGTTGAAACGCCCATTTTGATCCTGGGAGACCTGGCGTACCCCTTACTTCCATTGCTCATGAAGCCTTACACCGGAAACCTGGACAGCAGCAAGGAGCACGGACTTCAACAATAGGCTTTGTTAGGTGCAGAATGACCGCTGAACGTGCATTTGGCAGATTAAAAGTTCGCTGGCGCTGTCTTTATGGCAGCAGCCTGCTGTGTGCTGCATAATATTTTTGAGGCTAAGGGTGAAAAGTTTTCCCCAGGGTGGAGCATGGAGGCGGATTGCTTGGCTGCTGATTTTGAGCAGTCAGATGCCAGCGCTATTAAAGTGACACAACAGGCAGCTATTCGAGTCAGGGAGACTTTGAGACACCATTTTGACTATGAGCACCACTAATGTGTCTTTCTATAAAACATTCTGCCATGCTTTGTTGACTTGCCACCTTGCATGAAAATGTTGATGATTGCTTCCTGACCGTGATTTGTAGTCTGCAAATGTGCCAGTTGCCACTATGTATTAATTCCATCAGCAATAACTGTATGTAGGAGACAAATAAAGATGAATAAAAAGCACTGTCTGAAAGATAATCAATTAGCAATAAACAGCACACAGAAAACGTTTTGTTGAAAGGGACATAACACTGAGAAGGGCACTCTCCTGATGGAGGTTCTCATAGCTGTGTGTAAGTCCAGCTCTCATTTTGGAAGCTGTCCGAAGGGGTGGAGTGAATGGGGTACTGCAACGGAGTAGGAAGATGCAAGAAATGTGTGGGAGGAATTTGGGGAGGGCATGGTGAGCAGTTCTGTATGGGCTGCAGGGGGGGCAAGTATGCATGTGTTCTGCCAGCAGTGCTATTAGGGATATCAGCATCTCCATTTGCCCTTCCATCACTTTTATCATCTGCTCCTGGCCCACCAAAATTCACTCGTGGCCCTGCTTCCTCTCCTGCCTATCTGTTTATAAATTTTCATTAACTGTGTCCCTCCACACTCTGTGTTCTTGTTCTGTGGCATGAGAGGATTAGAGCTCCTCCCAAAACATGTCCTCCTTGGTCAAGTCCTTATCTGGCCAAGGTGCTCTGCTGGTGTGTTGGGGGTTCTCTTGATGACCACATCTGCAGAAGCACAACAAACAATAAACAGAAGCATGATTGTTAGTGCACTCACAGCATCAAATCATAATGGTAAAATACACCTCTTTTTCACTGTCCCTTGACAAGCACACAGCTCAGTGAATGCCCTAAATATGGTGAGTTTGGCCTGGGGGGGGCTGCGTTCAAGATGGGGCAAGGGTCTTGGTGGTTTTTTAAGGGGATCACTGCAAGCAACTAGGGACAATATTGTAAATTCTGCCACCATTTTCTACAGGCCGGGGTCCCTATACTGTCTGCCTGTGTGCCGCTTTGGTCCCTGCACAAGTGGTTGCTGATTGGCGCAGGAAAGTTTCCTACAATGGGGGAAGGAACAAAGCAAATCTGCCACGGAACCTTTGGCAGAGGATTGGCGAGTATCTCCAGGAAAGTTTCCTAGAGATCTCTCTGGAGGATTCCCATGAAATCTTGGTGTGCGTTAACACATTGTTCTGCCATACTACTTAGCTGCATAGGGGAATGTGAAACAGATCCAAACGCAGCTAATCTTGTACATTTCTATCCCGTAACCCACTTCTAGCATACAACAAGGCAAAGGACTGTTCTACCTCATGTAACCGAGCAGTATCAACTCAAAACGAGCACTTCCCAGAGCTCCCCTTTCCTGCATCATGCACACCAGAGCCAGAGTGCTGGAACTGGCCCAAACACTCTGGGGTCAAGAAGAGGTCCTGGTTCACCATGGTACTGGATGACTGTGTTGCCTGTCCCATCTCATCCTCCAACTCCACTTCCTCGTCCACCACTTCATCCTCGTGGTAGAGTCCACTGGCTGCTGTCTCCAGCCCCACCGAAGTATCCAGAAGGCTCTTGGTGGTGGAGGTGGAGTCACCGCTGAGGATGGCATCCAGCTCCTTATAGAAGCAGCAGGTCTTTGATGCAGCACCAGAGCGATGGTTTGAGTCCCTCGCCTTTTGGTTGCCTGCCTCAGCTCCTTTATCTTGGTACTGCCCTGATGTGTGTCCCATTCTTAGCCCTTCTCCATATGCCATGAGAAATCTGACTATAGGTATCGAAGTTCCTATGGCTGGAGCAGAGGTGGGACAGCACAGCCTCCTCTCCCCACAGACCCAGCAGATCCAACAACTCAGATGTGCTCCAAGCGGGAGAGCATTTGCTGTGTGGAGCCACTATGGCCAGCTCTGCATCTAGCAAACAGGAAGTGGAATTTCAAAAATTCCTGGGCCTTTAAAGGGCGAGGGGCAGGTGTCTGTGTACTTGGGTGCAGGGCAGCGAAGTTCAAACTGCAGACCAGAGCGTTCAGGCTTGGCATTGTGGGACACCTCCTGGAGGCCGTTTATGGCAACATAACCAAGCACAGCGTCTACATTGACACTGCATCGATTTAACTTTGCCGCAGAAAGCTTTCCGCCTCTCATTGAGGTGGGTTTTGTCAGCAAAGCAGGAGAGTTTTGTTGGTGGGAGGAGCATGGCAGTGTGTACACCTCCACCGTTTTGTCAACGAAAGCTGATGTTTGCGGACAAAACTCCGTAGTGTAGACAAGGCTTAGGGAGAGGTCACTGCAAAGGGCATGAGAGGCATGAAAGGCAAAGGGCTGAGGCATTCAGTGGGGTGCGAGGTGCCGTGAGTGAGCATTGCAGGAATCCTGGGGCCACATCCTGATCTCTGTCACTCTGCAGTCACACTGATGTAACTCCATGGACTACAAGAGGGTGACTTCAACTTTGCCACACCATCAGTGAGATCAGAATCTGGCCCCATGAGCTCATTAACTCGGGGTGAGGCTGTCCCTGTCCTGAAAGACCCCTGTCAGAGAGAGAGAGAGGTCTGAAACCAGACCCCCAAAGTGCATGTCTTGGCTGCACCATGTGGCTCGTGTTACCTGACTATTCACTGGTTGTATGGGGGGCAGTATGCTGCTAAGTGCTTGGGGGGTGGGGCTAGGTCTTGTCACCCAGAGTGTTCCCTTTCTACATCCCTCTGGTCAGGGGTGTATAGCTCTGGAGGGCTGAGACTTGGCACTGAGATCTCGGAGCTGGAGGGAATTTCCTATCTTGTTCCTTCTCCAAAATGTTTAATTGAATCTCCTGGTTCCCTCTGAGAGCTTTTCCAGGACCTTTCCCTTCCTCTACTTTGGACACACACACCCCTTAAAACCAGAGCAGGAAGGAATTCTGGCTGTGTGCAGGGGCAGTCCGACCAGCCGATGACAGCCCATGCTCTGTTAGCATGTGCGGTTTTAGTCTCAGGCTGCTTTCTAGCGAGCAGAGAATATTGTAGCCCACTGAACTGATGCCACCTAGGGAGCCCTTGTAAACCAACTGCCAGCGCCAGAACACGCATGACTCCATCAGCAGCAATGTTCACATAGGCACCCACTGTGGCCTACAGTCATGCAAGTCCTGTTAGTGACCAGGCCCCTAAAGAGCTTAATGACTCTACTATACCATCCAAGCTCATGCAGTTCTCCCTTTAGCTCATGCTTTTAAATGCAAAGGTCCTGAGTTCAATCCTTCCGGCCTACCCATTGTTACCAACTTTGCCTGTTACTTTGGGGTATGCTCATTTATTCTTCTTCGAGTGCTTGCTCATATCGATTCCAATTAGGTGTGCGCGCGCCGCATGCACGTTCATCGGAAGACTTTTACCCTAGCAACACTGGAGTGGCGCCGCTATGGTGCCGAATATATACCCCTGCCGACCCATCCGCCCCTCAGTTCCTTCTTACCACCCGTGTTGGTCGTTGGAACAGTGGAGAGCGGCTTAGCTGTCCTCCACTTCCCTAGCTTTTCGCTCGTTTTTCCTGTTTATTGTGTATATAGTTCAGTATTTGGTATTTATAGTTAACTTTTATTTAGTTTAAATAGTTGAGAGGGATCGGGGCTTAGCCCTTTTCCCTCACCCGGCACCGGGCCCATGCCCGGTTCGCCGGGGTTTAAACCGTGCTCGACCTGTCATAGGCCGATGCCCACGGGAGACCCTCATAGCTCCTGTCTCAGGTGCCTGGGCGAATCCCATCTTGCGGACAAGTGCCGCATTTGCAAGGCGTTTAAACCCCGGACAAAGAAGGAGCGGGACATTGGCCTCAAGCAGCTCCTAATGGAGGCAGCTCTCACTCCTCCTGCATCGGCACCAGCCACGGCACCGGGAACGAGTGCCTCCTCCGCACCGGGGAGCACCAGCACCGCGAGGACTCCTAGCCAGCAGCCTACTCACACCCGGCACCGGTCACTCTCTCCGCGTGGCAAGAAGCGCAAGGCTCCTGCGGCACCCGCATCGGAGAAGCAGTCTGAGCACGCACCAAGGTCGGACTGCCCGGCACCCTCAACTGCCGCGGCACCGACACCTGCCGCACCGTCGATTCCGGCCTCGCAGGGGCCGTCGAGTCCGGTGCCCGTCAGCTCCCCGGCTCACGCCGTGGTTGAGCTTATTGTGCCCTCTACGCCGGAGACATTTTCAACGGTGAGGGACTTGATCGCCCTAACGGACCCAGGGCCGCCTCAGCCCCCGGCACCGCCGGTGCGGGCTCCTCAATCATTAGGCAAGCCAGCCATGATGAGGCCTCCATCGCAGGGCACCGTCGAGCGTCGCCGCTCCAGATCCAGATCCCGCAGACGGTCGAGATCCAGTCATTGATCCCGATCCCGGCACCGTTCGCAGTCCCGGTACCGATATCCATCAAGGCACCGGTCGTACTCATGGCACCGATCACGGTCCCATTCGCCAACGCGGTACTCCTGGCGCTGCTCCCAGTCCCGGCACCGATCCCAGCACCGCGCCTCCCGTAGCAGGTTGAGACGCAGGGACTCGAGACGTCGGTCGACCTCCCGGCACCGTGCTGGTAGTAGGTCCCGATCTCCGTCCCGGTACCGGTACAACTCCCGGCACCGGTCTCCGGTACTGCATGGGGCACACGGGTCGTCGATCTACAGAGACCCGCCCCATTCCAGCACAGCTCCGCCATGGCCGTCTCGACACGCATCAGTCTCGTCCCATGCAGAGTCTGCCTCCTATGGGGACTCGGACAATAACAGTAGAGTCACCCAGAGACCTCACGGCCCAGACCACGCACCGCAACAGTGGCCCTTTTGGACGCCTTGGGCATACCATCAGGCCCAAGGCGAACCTGCTGTGACGCCTCGTCCTGTTGCTGCAGAGCACCGCATGCCAGAGGCAACGATTAGCAGGCCTCCACCGGCCGGTACGGAGGATGCTTCAGCGCCTGCACCGGATGTCCAAGCTTCTCCAGCCCCCGATGTTGCCCAGGACCAGGAGCCACTTCCAGACCCACTCATTCTGGGGCTATCTTCCTCCTCTTCCCCAGACGAGGCAGTAGCGGGCACATCCACATCGGGTCCACCTCCCATTGACCTTCGGTCACATCAGGACCTCCTCCGGCGGGTGGCACAGAACATCAACTTGCCCGTAGAGGAAGTCCCGGAGGTGGAAGACCCTGTCATAGACATTTTGTCAGTGGAGGCACTGACCCGCGTGGCCCTCCCTTTTATTCATTCAATCCAGGCCAGAGCAGATACTATCTGGCAATCTCCGGCATCCATCCAACCGACTGCCAGAGGGGTTGAACGGAAATACATGGTGCCCTCCAAGGGCTACGAGTACTTGTATATACACCCCCCTCCCTCCTCGTTAGTTGTGCAATCTGTTAATGAGAGGGAGCGTCATGGCCAACAAGCCCCTGCCCCACAATCTAAGGAGGCCAGGCGCATGGACCTATTGGGCCGAAAGGTCTATTCCTCAGGGAGCCTCCAACTAAGGGTAGCGAACCAGCAGGCCCTGTTGAGCAGGTACAATTATAACACCTGGCAGTCAGTGGGTAAGTTTTCTGAGCTGCTGCTTCAGGACTCCAGACAAGAGTTCTCAGCATTGTTGGAGGAAGGCAAAAAGGTAGCACGTACCTCGCTCCAGGCCTCGCTGGACGCTGCAGATTCGGCAGCTCGTACAGTCGTCTCAGGTATAGCGATGCGGCGGATTTCGTGGCTTCAGGTGTCGGGCCTGCCACCTGAGCTCCAGTACACTATCCAGGACCTCCCATTCGATGGCCAGGGCCTATTTTCTCAAAAGACAGACCCCAGGCTGCAGAGTCTGAAGGACAACCGGGTGATCATGCGTTCACTCGGAATGCAAACCCCTCAGACCCAGAGACGGTCCTTCTGCCCCCAGCCTCAGCGCCCTTACCCCCCGCCCAGGCCGAGGCAGGACTTCGCTAGGCGTCGAGGTCGCTCTAATCACAGACGACAGTCTGGACCTCAAGGGGGCAACAATAATTCTGGTTCCGCTAAACCATCTGCGGGACCTAAACCAAACTTTTGAGGGTGCGCCCGAGAGCAGCGTACCGATGACCTCCCAGGATCCCTTTTTGTTTTGCAGCCACCTTTCTTCCTTCCTCCCTGCGTGGTCCCAACTCACCTCGGATCGTTGGGTCCTTCGCACGGTGGAGTTGGGATACCACCTGCAGTTTATTTCAACCCCGCCCTCCGACCCCCCCTCCTCGTCCCTCTTCAGGGACCCCTCTCACGAGCAACTCCTCTTACAAGAGGTACTCAAACTCTGTGCCATCGGAGCCATAGAGGAGGTACCGGAGCACTCAAGGGGCAAGGGGTTTTATTCCCGATATTTCCTTATCCCCAAGGCGAAGGGGGGCCTTTGACCTATCCTGGATCTGCGAGGACTGAACAAGTTCATGAAAAAGTTCAAGTTCCTCATGGTATCCCTGGGGACCATCATCCCTTCCCTGGATCCCGGAGATTGGTACGCCGCTCTCGACATGAAAGACGCATACTTCCACATTGCCATCTACCCTCCGCACAGATGGTATTTACGGTTTCTGGTGGGCCGCCAGCACTTTCAGTTCACAGTCCTCCCCTTTGGCCTCTCCACGGCCCCGCGGGTGTTTACAAAGTGCATGGCTGTAGTCGCGGCCTTCCTCCGCCGTCATCGAATCCATGTTTTCCCATCCCTCGACGACTGGCTGATTTGAGGGACTTCGGAGGCACAAGTCACCACGCACGTGCACATCATCACGAACCTGTTCATGCGACTAGGCCTGCTACTCAACCTAGAGAAATCCACTCTAGTGCCTACGCAAAGAATAGAGTTCATCGGGGCGATGCTAGACTCCACTCTCGCAACAGCCAGTCTGCCTTTGCCTCGATTTCAGGCAATTGTCTCCCTCATACAAACGCTCCAACACTTCTCGACAACCTCAGCTTGCACTTGCCTCCGCCTCCTCGGCCACTTGGCAGCGTGCACATTCGTAACAAAGCACGCCAGACTACGCATGAGGCCCCTTCAAACTTGGCTCGCCTCGACATACCGCCCAGGCAGGGAAGCCATGGACATGATACTTACCATCCCATCGGCCGTCCTAGCCTCCCTCAACTGGTGGAGGTCGCAGTCCCTGGTGTGTGCGGGCCTCCCGTTCCATCCACCGCAACCCTCCGTGTCCTTAACAACGGACGCATCATCCCTGGGATGAGGTGCTCATCGGGGGCGCCTTCGCCCGCAAGCCCTTTGGTCCCCTCAAGAGTTGGCGTTGCACATAAACGTCCGGGAGTTGAGAGCGGTCCGCCTGGCCTGTCAGGCATTCCAGAATCAGTTGCAGGGTCGTTGTGTCTCGGTCTTCACAGACAACACAATGGCCATGTATTATATAAACAAGCAGGGAGGAACTCGATCCTCCCCCCTTTGTCGGAGGCGATTCTACTATGGGACTTTTGCATAGCCCACTCAATAGACCTGGTGGCATGCTTTCTCCCAGGAGTCCGGAACACCTTGGCAGACCAATTGAGCAGATCCTTCCTCACTCACGAGTGGTCCATCCGTCCAGACATTCTCTATTCTGTCTTCCAAAAGTGGGGGTTTCCCCTCATAGACCTTTTCGCCTCCCGGCAGAACCGGAAGTGCCAGCAGTTCTGCTCCCTGCAGGGTCGCTCTCCAGGCTCCCTCTCGGATGCGTTCCTGATCTCGTGGAATGAACACCTCCTTTATGCCTTCCCTCCGTTTCCGCTTGTCCACAGAGTCCTCCTCAAGCTCCACAGGGACAGGGCTCGCCTAATACTAATTGCTCCAGCGTGGCCGAGGCAACATTGGTACACGCAGTTGCTCGACCTCTCAGTAGCGGATCCGATCCCCTTGCCACTCTACCCAGACCTCATATCCCAGGACTTCGGCAGGCTTCACCACCCAGACCTGCAGTCCCTCCATCTGATAGCATGGCTGCTCTCTGGTTAAGCCAATCAGAGTTGCGCTTTTTGGACGCGGTGCAGCAGGTCCTATTGGGGAGTAGAAAACCTTCCACGCCAACGACATATCTCGCCAAGTGGAAGCGCTTCTCCTGTTGGTGCGCTCAGCGGGGATTCCTTCCGAGTCAGGTGCCCATCCCCACTATCCTGGACTACTTATGGTCCCTTAAGGAGCAAAACCTGTCAGTCTCATCTATACGAGTGCATCTTGCAGCCATTTCCGCCTTCCATCTGGGCGAGGCGGGCAGTACAGTCTTCTCTCACCACATGGTTTCCAGGTTTCGTAGAGGGTTGGAACGACTGTACCCTCAAGTCAGGAGGCCGACCCCTACCTGGGACCTGAACCTCGTGTTGGCTAAGCTCATGGGTCCCCCCTTTGAGCCTTTGGCTTCCTGCTTGTTGCTGTACCTCTCCTGGAAGACGGCCTTTCTCGTCGCTATTACATCGGCTAGACGAGTTTCGGAACTTCATGCTTTCACTGCAGATCCCCCTTACACTGTCTTCCATAAGGACAAGGTACAGCTCCGACCACACCCGGCATTCCTCCCTAAAGTGGTTTCTGCGTTCCACGTCAATCAAGACGTTTTCCTCCCTGTTTTCTTCCTGAAACCGCACTCATCACGTTGGGAACAACTACACACCTTGGATGTCCGTAGGGCTCTCGCCTTTTATATTGAAAGAACCAAGCCCTTCCGGCGGTCTCCTCAGCTCTTTGTGGCCGTTGCTGACCGAATGAAGGGTATGCCGGTCTCCTCCCAGCGAATTTCTTCTTGGGTGACATCATGTATCCGGGCATGCTATGACTTGGCACATGTTCCCGCTGGACATCTCACTGCCCATTCTACTTGGGCTCAAGCCTCCTCTGCCGCCTTCCTGGCCCATGTGCCCATTCAGGAAATTTGTAGGGCGGCTACCTGGTCTTCCATCCACACCTTTGCGTCCCATTATGCATTGGTTCAGCAATCTAGAGCTGATGCTGCCTTTGGCTCAGCGGTCTTACGCTCCGCGACGTCTCACTCCGACCCCACCGCCTAGGTAAGGCTTGGGAATCACCTAATTGGAATCGATATGAGCAAGCACTCAAAGAAGAAAAGATGGTTACTCACCTTTGTAACTGTTGTTCTTCGAGATTTGTTGCTCATATCCATTCCAAACCCGCCCTCCTTCCCCTCTGTCGGAGTAGCCGGCAAGAAGGAACTGAGGGGCGGATGGGTCGGCAGGGGTATATATTCGGCGCTATAGCAGCGCCACTCCAGGGGGCACCCAGCCGACCCACCGAGTGTTGCTAGGGTAAAAGTCTTCCGACGAACGTGCACGCGGCACGCGCACACCTAACTGGAATGGATAGGAGCAACACATCTCGAAGAACAACAGTTACAAAGGTGAGTAACCATCTTTTAGGGTAACTCTTCTGGGGGAGGTTTTTGTAATTCCATCAATGTACTACTTGTGTTCTCATGTGGAGCTCTACTTCTCCCTGCTGCAAGTTCCCTCCCACTGGAGCTGTCCTGCAGGACCTAGGTTCCCCAGGGCTGGGTTTCTCCAGTCCCAGAATCAGGTGCACGCACACACTCTCTCTCTCTCTCTCTCTCTCTCTAGCAGAGCACATCTGAGCGAACTGAGTCAAGCAGCACTTCCAAGCTTTCATCCTTATATGCCCCTGGACTCAGCGGGCTGGGTCGAGCAGCACTTCCAAGCTGCCACACTCCTATGTCCCAGGTTCAGCACGTCCCTATCCCCACGTTCACGTTACCGGTCTTTTGGTAGTAACCCACTTGGTGAACAAACCCCACAGGAGTTTTGGGCGCTGCAGGGATCTTTAGCTTAGGTACGAGGAGCGTTGTTGCAGAGCAAATGGGGAAGCCAAGAACACAAAAGAGAGAGAGGGAGGGAGAGAGGGAAGCAACCAGCGTAACCATAAAAGTTATTTATTGCCAGGTAATAACCATAGGGGAGCAAACAAACAGAACAGTTACAGTATTAAATCTAGCTTAAAGCTGATTACAGAAGTCAGGTTTAGAAAACTGTCACTGATCTCACAAGTCAGGGTTAGACGGCTGTACCGAGAGTAGAAAAAACACAGAGAGCGAGAGAGCGAGCTGGGTTCTCAGCACTCTGTGACGCTTGAACTAGTCGGGGGTCCCAATTGGTGGTGGTAGCTGAGGGTCCGGAGTGCTGGAGACAGGCAGAGCCCCCGGCATGATCAGTCAGGGGAAGATGAAGTCCCAGTGGAACTGACGCAGATTTTGGATCCAGGCATCAGAACACACTTGAGCCTGGGTGGGGGTTTGTGTAGGGAAACAACAATGGTTCAAGGAAGAACACTAGATTTGTGTATGGGTAAACTGATGGTTCAAGGGAGATACCAAAGTTGTTTTGTTCAGACTAGACCATGGGAGCTGCTCATTCCTGGCTGTGGGTGATGTTCCTTCAAGGGAGCTCACAATGCAATTAGGCAGCTTTACTATTTTGGATACCAATCAAGGATTTATTACTAGAATTGGTCTGATAACTGCTAAGCTGGGGGGGTGCAGGCGTAGGTTCATTAACGTCCGGGGCAGAGATCCCCCACCACGCACTGCTTCCCTGGTCCCCGAGTTCCGTGCGGTTCTTGCCTTGGAATCTCTGTTCTCCATTCTGTCTGCTAATGGGGATGCCTCCCTGTCCCATCTTCGATGCAAATGAGACTAGGGGAGTTGCCTTAATCCTGTCACCCTTGTCTGGAGGGCTTCAGGTGTGTCTCCCACGGCCTTTTCATTGCTTTTTGTAAGTCTTTCTTCTGATTAGTTTTGGTTCAAGCAGAGGCTGGGGAGTGGGGATCCTTCATGAGTCAGAGAGGCTGGATACTGCGCCCTGGTTCCCCCAAGAACACAGAGCTGCTAGGTGACAGGTCCCCCTGTTGATGGGAGTGCTTGTGCTGAACGAGTATCCCCATCACATCCTTACTTTGTGGTACCGGGTCTGATCTTCAATCCATTGCAGTCGCCGCATCAGTCGCTGGATCCAGCAAACCAGTAGAACCAGACCAATTGCTAGTATAATTTGGAAACTGATGATCACCACAATGGGGTGAAGCATGATATTCAAAAGACCTGTTGCACTGGGGCTCCATCCAAGCAAAGTCTCCCACCAGGAGTGGTGGCCTGTGTTTTTAACTGTAGCTGCCAGCCTAGAGATCTCCTGGTTGTGGTGCTGAATCTTGCGTTTGCCAGTCTCCCTCAAAGTTAGGAGCCTCTGTAGCTCAGCTTGTAGGGAGGGATGAGTTAATAGTCACTTAATGGCAGTGAGACCCATTCCCAGTGAAATGGGGGAAACCTCCTTGTAGAAGCAGCAAAGAGTCCTGTGGCACCTTATAGACTAACAAACGTTTTGGAGCATGAGCTTTCGTGGGTGATCCGACGAAGTGGGTATTCACCCACGAAAGCTCATGCTCCAATACGTCTGTTAGTCTATAAGGTGCCACAGGACTCTTTGCTGCTTTTACAGATCCAGACTAACACGGCTCCCCCTCTGATACTTGACTCCTTGTAGAGCTCAGGATAGGCATTTAGATGTTGTACAGTCTGTGTAGGCCCAGTAAACTTAATATCACAACTAACAATGGTGGTTACGTTACAGAAACAGCGATTAACGTAAGGCACCATGGGTTGAATCCAGTGTCCATTAATCAATACAATATTACATCTCATTCTTACACACACACACACACATACACATGCTTTACCAACATAGACAATAACAGATGCCTCTTCCTGGATAACATCAAAAGAACAGTGAGACTTGTTCCCAGGTTGTGGGAAGAAGCATTGATCGTGTTCCTCCAATGCTTGGTCTTCACAGATACAGCCCAAAGCTTCTTTCCTCCTCCACCCCTTTACATTTATTGTGTTCCACACATTATCTTTCTGCCGGGCCCAAGAGTTAGGATCTCTGAAGTACATTGCTGAGTGGGACTGCTGGGTGGATCACTCTTTCTTTGCCTGCCACGGTTCTTGGGAATAGCTGCAAGCTTTGCTGGTGGTGACTGTACGAAGTGTTAGCTGGTCTCCACCAGGGCCGGAGGAATCATTCTTTCTCCATTACATGGGGCTGAACCAAGATGATTGCCTCCATGAGAATTTGTCTTACTGTGACTTGCCGAATCAGTCCAGTGGCTACGCTCTGGGTGAGAGTCTGGGCTTGCTCACACGCTGAGGTCAATGAGACATTATCCTGGAGGAACCATACACCAGACAGCATTAACTCTTCATCTTTTTCTATGAGTCTTTCCCACCCAGGAAATATCTTACTTATTAACTGCTGTTCCTCACTTAACTGTTTCAAAGATGCTGTTAATGGGGTTCCCATCTTTCCTATATTTTCAGTGGCATATGATAGTTTATTAGCCAGAACTTCTATGTTTGCGGCATCAACTAAAGAGATTTCTGTTCCTACAGGTGCAATCCAATCACTTAATTCCCTTGTTACTCTATTTACATAGCTGGCCCCTTGCCACATTCTTACCCATTCATCCCAACCCTTATGGCTAGTTCCAATCAAGGGGCTATGTGAGAGATATTCATGCCTTCTAAGTGGATTTGAACCTCCTTCCGAGAAATCTGAGGTTGAAGAACCAAATGTTCTTGTTGATCCAATTTCAACACATGGCGTCCTGAAATTGCAGCTTGTAAACGTCGGAGGGGAGCGAGATTTACGATCAGAGGGTCAAAATTTAAAACTGTTTTTTGTTGTTGGCCCAATTCCATTCTGTACAATCCGGGCTTATGGAATCTCTCCAAAATGGCAATGTGCCCATAGAATTTAAACCAACTTGTTGGCATGAGCTTGTCACAATGTGCCCTTTAATGGAACTACCCAGTCTGGGGGACCTGGCTGAATCAAGTCATGTCCAGCTAAAGTCCAGTTCAGCGGTTCCCAGTTCACGAGGAACCGCATGATATTCTTGCCGGCTGGTGTGATCAGAGACAGCTGCAGTTCATCTCCGGGTAATGGAGGTGTCTGGGTTCCGACGACAATGATGACACGTAGCGCCATGGTTGTTCTCCAAACAGTGGAGGAAACCAGGGCTACCTTGCACCTTCTACCACCCAGGAGGCTGTTACTGGGTGTGTTTGGTGGTGGATATCCCGTTCGAGACCACAACGGCTTACAGAAGAATGGGACGGAGTCTGGGGTAGTCTTAGTTTCATAACAAAACTTGAATGACTCCCCGGTGGCACTCCCCGGTCCCTCCTGTCCTCACGTTCACTGGCATCTTTCCTGTAATTTGATACCACGTCCTTCCACTCATTCAGATGAGCTCTTTCATTGCGGGTCACTTCCATGATTTCCGAGAACATTTGGTCTTGTGTCTTTTTTTTCCGCCGCCTTATCTGAGATAGCCTTCGGGATGGAGTAGGGAGGCTTGAAAAATTTGCAGCTGCATGAAGGAGGGAAAAAAGGGAGAGAAATATTTA
Source organism: Mauremys mutica (assembly GCF_020497125.1). Lineage (NCBI taxonomy): Eukaryota > Metazoa > Chordata > Testudines > Geoemydidae > Mauremys > Mauremys mutica. The sequence continues at coordinate 30,763,200 of NC_059087.1, forward strand.
AAAAGATACATTTTATAGAACAATGCTTACACTCTTTCACGGTGAACCACACTATTCACCTTACATAGCACATCTGATTTCACTACAAGGTCACATTTAACATCTTAATATTGAGTGCCTGTGGCTCTGGTGTTAGAGATCTCACAGACGCAGGTCTGGGCAGCAGAATTCGGCTTGCATGCGGTCATGGTAAGCCATTGTCTTTCGGTTTCTGCAGCCTTCATATATCCAGCGCCCACCTTTACCAAATAGCAAGCAAAGCCCGTTCAGTGCTGCTTCTTTCCTGTTAACATGCAGCAGCAGAAACCACCCCCGCATCCAATTCTCTGGGATGATCGCTTTACCCCTCCCCCCACCGTGTGGCTGGTGTCATGGAAGATCACTGCTAAACACCCCCCTCTCCACCCCACCGCGTGGCTGGTAGCAGGGAAGATCCCTGCTAGCCAAACGCGAAAAAGCTCAGTGCCAATCGCCCCCCCTCCCCCTGCTTGGCTACCTGCAAGGAAAGAATTCTTTTAAGCAACAGGCAAACAGCCCAGTAGGAATGCCCATCTCTGTCCCCTTAATTAAATTCCTGAATTTCAACCAGGTTACCATGAACGATATCACTCTCCTGAGGATAACACAGCGAGATAAAGAACGGATGTTGCTTGAAAGCCAGCAATCACCGGGACCATACGCAGCTAGGCTTTGTTGTGCAATGATACCAGATTACTTGCTACATGCATGGCGTGGTCAAGTGTCCTACCATGGAGGACGGAATAAAGCAGCGCTGCCCAGAAACCTTCTACAAAGGTTTTTGGAGTACCTCCAGGAGAGCTTCATGGAGATGTCCCTGGAGGATTTCCGCTCCATCCCCAGACATGTTAACAGACTTTTCCAGTAACTGTACTGGCCGAGAATGCATCCCAAGTCCTCAGGGCAAATTAATCATTAAAAAATGCTTGCTTTTAAACCATGTCTTATATTTACAAGGTACACTCACCAGAGGTCCCTTCCATGGCTTCATTGTCTGGGATAGTTGCTTGGGATGGCTGGGAGGGTAATTCCGTCAAGGTGAGAAAAAGCTCCTGGCTGTTGGGGAGAACGGAGTGCTGTGTGCTCTCTGCAAGCTCGTCCTCCTCTTCCTCCTCATCTTCCCCGTCCGCAGAATCCTCAGGCACGGCTGCGATTACCACCCCCACCTCGGAATCCACGGACAGGGGTGGGGTAGTGGTGGCGGACCCCCCGAGAATTGCATGCAGCTCAGCGTAGAAGCGGCATGTTTGCGGCCCTGCCCCGGACCTTCCGTTTGCTTCTTTGGTTTTCTGGTAGGCTTGTCTGAGCTCTTTAACTTTCACACGGCACAGTACTGAGTCCCTGGTGTGGCCTCTCCGCATCATGGCCTTGGAAATTTTTTCAAATGTTTTTTCATTTCGTCTTTTGGAACAGAGTTCTGTTAGTACGGAATCCTCTCCCCATACAGCGATCAGATCCAGTACCTCCTGTGCAGTCCATGCTGGAGCTCTTTTTCGATTCTCAGGAGACTGCATTGTTACCTGTGCTGATGAGCTGTGCGTGGTCACCTGTGCTGATGAGCTCTCCACGCTGGCCAAACAGGAAATGAAATTCAAAAGTTCGCGGGGCTTTTCCTGTCTACCTGGCCAGTGCATCTGAGTTCAGATTGCTGTCCAGAGCGGTCACAGTGGTGCACTGTGGGATACCACCCGGAGGCCAATACCATCGATTTGTGGCCACACTAACCCTAATCTGATATGGTAATACCGATTTCAGCGCTACTCCTCTCGTCGATATAAAGGGCCTCGTTGTGTGGACGGGTGCAGCGTTAAATCGGTTTAACGCTGCTAAATTTGGTATAAACGCATAGTGTAGACCAGGCCTATGTGTTTAATCTCCCTTGTGGAAACAGGGGCAACATTATGCACATGTGGCCAATCGGGGTTGAATGCGTTTTTGGGGCCAGCATCAGGGGGTATCTCTATTTTCCCAGGGTGCTCCAAATCGCAATCCTCTCTCAACCTTACAGCTGCTGCCACCCCCTTATGGGCTCTAAGCTGGACACGCAATTTACTAATCTCTGCCTCACACTTCTGATGGCCTGCTGCTGCCTTGGCTGCCTTAGTCTCATCTGCCAGGAAGCGAGTTGCTGCTCTTGCATCTTCTAACAATATCTGTGTGTGTGTTAACTCTTTCCTGTACAGTTCTGCAGTCCCGCTTGCCTTGTCTCTCTCCTCGTGCATATTTCTAAGTACAGTCGCCATTTTAAACTTTTCTGCTATAAATTCCCACCCATCTGTCTCACATTTGTTCAAACGCTGTTGTAACTGCTTTTTCTCCAGCTCCACTTCCCGCCTCCCCTTTATCATTTCAGGCATGTCCAGACATGCATAAAATAACACCCATGCAGCAGCTGCATCCTTTGCACTACCCCATGGCTTTCAGGTTGTGCAACAGTGTTCAAAGCTCAGACTGGCTTCAGTCAGGGGGTTCTCACTGTTAAAGCACCTCCTTTCCCAGGGGCACTTCCCCTTCTTCATTACCCGTCTCGCTAACCTGTTGGTTTTCTCCTGTCTCAAGCGAGCAGCCAAGGGTTTTTTTCAGCCATCTCTAATTCCCTTATCTCACTAATGATCCCTACCAAAAGCCCTTTCACACACTCACAGTACTGCTCTAAAATCGTACAACTCTTTACTCCTTATTGCATGGTCCTATAGTGACTGTAAGCACAATTCTTAACTTGAAAGTCACAGGACATTGCCGAATAGCCTACGAGAGGGACCTCATTAAAGGAGCTTGTCTGAAAAAGTAAGAGACAGTTTATGCAGGTCTGTGCCTCAGCTTCCCCACTCCTCAGCAACTACTCAACAATTATCACCGTTACTTTGGGGTACGCTCATATATTAGGGTTACTCTTCGGGGGGGGCTATCTTCTATCAATGTTCTGCTTGTGTCACTTGTGTTCTCATGTGGAGCTCTACTTCTCCCTGCTGCAAGTTCCCTCCCACTGGAGCTGTCCTGCAGGACCTAGGTTCCCCCGGCTGAGTTCCTCCAGCCCAGAATCACATGAACACACACATTAACAGAGCACATCTGAGCAGGCCAGATCAATCGGCACTCCCAAGCTTTCATCCTTATATGCCCCTGGACTCGGCGGACCGGGTCGAGCAGCACTTCCAAGCTGCCACCCTCCTATGTCCCAGGTTCAGCACGTCCCTATCCCCACGTTCACGTTACAGGTGTTTTGGTAGTAACCCACTTGGTGAACAAACCCCACAGGAGTTTTGGGCGCTGCAGGGATCTTTAGCTTAGGTACGAGGAGCGTTGCTGCAGAGCAAATGGGGAAGCCAAGAACACAAAAGAGAGAGAGGGAGGGAGAGAGGGAAGCAACCAGCGTAACCATAAAAGTTATTTATTGCCAGGTAATAACCATAGGGGAGCAAACAAACAGAACAGTTACAGTATTAAATCTAGCTTAAAGCTGATTACAAAAGTCAGGTTTAGAAAACTGTCACTGATCCCACAAGTCAGGGTTAGACGGCTGTACCGAGAGTAGAAAAAAAACAGAGAGCGAGAGAGCGAGCTGGGTTCTCAGCACTCTGTGACGCTTGAACTAGTCGGGGGTCCCAAATGGTGGTGGTAGCTGAGCAGGGGCGGCTCCAGGCCCCAGCACACCAAGTGCGTGCTTGGGGCGGCATGCTGCGGGGGGCGCTCTGCCGGTCGCCGGGAGGGTGGCAGGCAGGGCTTCGGTGGAGCCGCGGGACCAGTGGACCCTCCGCAGGCACGCCTGCGGGAGGTCCACCGGAGCCACGGGACCAGCGACCGGCAGAGCGCTCCCCGCGGCATGCTGCCCTGCTTGGGGCAGCGAAATGTCTAGAGCTGCCCCTGTAGCTGAGGGTCCGGAGTGCTGGAGACAGGCAGAGCCCCCGGCATGATCAGTCAGGGGAAGATGAAGTCCCAGTGGAACTGACGCAGATTTTGGATCCAGGCATCAGAACACACTTGAGCCTGGGTAGGGGGTTTTGTAGAGAAACAACAATGGTTCAAGGGAGAACACTAGATTTGTGTATGGGTAAACAAGGGAGATACCAAAGTTGTTTTGCTCAAGCTAGTCCATGGGAGCTGCTCATTCCTGGCTGTGGGTGATGTTCCTTCAAGGGAGCTCACAATGCAATTAGGCAGCTTCACTATTTTGGATACCAATCAAGGATTTATTACTAGAATTGGTCTGATAACTGCTGAGCTGGGGGTGTGCAGGCGGGTTCATTAACGTCTGCAGCAGAGATCCCCCACCATGCACTGCTTCCCTGCTTTTCTGGTCCCCGAGTTCCCTGTGGTTCTTTCCTTGAAATCTCTGTTCTCCATTCTGTATGCTAATGGAGATGCCTTCCTGACCCATCTTCATAAGAACATAAGAATGGCCCTAATGGATCAGACCAAGTGTCCATCTAGCCCAGTATTCTGTCTTCCAACAGTGTCAGGTGTCCCAGAGGGAATGAACAGAACAGGTAACCATCAAATGATCCATCCCCTGTCGCTTATTCCCAGCTTCTGGCAAACAAAGGCTGGGGATACCATCCCTGCCCATCCTGGCTAATAGCCATTGATGGACCTATCCTCCATGAACTTATCTAGTTCTTTTTTTAACCCTTTTATGGTCTTGGCCTTCACAACATCCTCTGGCAAGGAGTTCCACAGGTTGATGCATTCGATGCAAATGAGGCTAGGGGAGTTGCCTTAATCCTTGTCCGGAATGGTTTAGGTGTGTCTCCCACTGCCTTTTCGTTGCTTTTCCAAATCTTTCTTCTGATCGGTTTGCCTGGGGGCGGGGGGCGGGTTCCTTCGTGAGTCAGACAGGCTGGATACTGCCCCCTGATTCCCCAAGAACACAGAGCTGACAGGTAACAGCATCTAGAGGGTCATCGTGCTGCTCTAGGAATCTGCATGCCTGAGAAGAGCAGTGATCCATCTAATCCAGTGATCATTGTCAGGTGCCTTAAAAAAGGCCTGATCCCAATCAGCACTCAAGGGCAAAAGGTCTCAGAGCCAGTTCCCAAGCTCCTGAGCCTCCCAGTCTGCCTAGTGTCCCTTAGCTGTTTCTTTGCAAACATGTACATTTCTTGCTCACACCGGTTTTCCTGCCAAAGAATGGCCGCTTAACTAGGTGATGGGCCATTTGATTATTCTGCCACTTGGCTGAGGTGCTGACTAGCCTTTTGTCTCTGAGGAACTGGTTTGTGTCTTGTCACAGGGGTTCTGCATGTCCATTAAGGGGAGGGGCGCCCCCCTGCTAGCCCAGTGCAGGGTTGATACGCCCTGTCACACAGCTGTGACTCTCAGCTGGGTCAGACAAACAGAGTCAGGGACTCCGGCCCTCTGGACAGAGCAGAGCAAACAAACAGTCCAGCTTTTCGACAAACCTGAGTTTCAGCCCCTAGGACAGGGTGGAGCAAATGAACAGGCTGTAGCCTCTTGGCTGGGGCACACACTAGCAACCAGCAGATTCAGTCCCCTGCTTGGGGGAACAAACAAACAGTCTATAGCCCCTGAGCCTCGTGGCTGGGGCAACCAATCACAAATAGGGCTCTGGACCCCTGCGGGGGACAGAACAAACAAACAGTGGCCAGGGTCTCCGGCATTACTGGGATGGAGGGTGGGGGAACCCGGGCCCACCCTACTCTACCAGGTTCCGACCCAGGGCCCTGTGAAGCTGGTAACCCCCCAGTTCAGGATTCAAGTATCGGCATCCAGTGCATTCGCTGGGTCACTGCCTACCCTTAAGTCCAATGCGGGCCTGTCTTCCACTAGCGGCAGTTTGGTGTCCCTGTCAGTTTGCTGTCAGTGTCTACTGCCAGTGTGCTCTCCACAGTGTAGTCCAGGATACCCAGCTGTCTGGGGGGTTGACTGATCTTTGGTAGGAGCCAGCAGCACACGTCCATCCTCCCCTCAGCCAGCCCCACATGAGCTGGCCAGCTTCCTTTTATCTGCTCTCTCCACCTGGAGCATAGGTGAGAGGGAGTGGCCTCTTGTGCCCAAAGTGACTGGTTAACCCCCATGTGGTTGCCTGTCACATGCCTGCTTTTCTAAACTTGGAGCATGTCTCAGTAAGGTCATACAGTAGAATCTTATAACTTTACATACAATGTTGCCACACATATTTTACCAGGACAATAATGTCCAGCAGAGTATGAATTTTCAAGTGATACCTCACAAAGCATATGTGATAAATGACAGGAGGGATAGCTCCCTTTTGTGGACACCCAGCCAGCCAGTTGGCTATGGAATCCCTCTTGGTGGTTACCTGTAAAGCAGTGTTTCCCAAACTTGGGACACCGCTTGTTTAGGGAAAGCCCCTGGCGGGCTGGGCCGGTTTGTTTACCTGCCACGTCCGCAGGTTCGGCCAATCGCGGCTCCCACTGGCCACGGTTCGCTGCTCCAGGCCAATGGGAGCTGCTGGAAGCAGTGGCCAGTATGTCCCTTGGCCCACGCCGCTTCCAGCAGCTCCCATTGGCCTGGAGCAGCGAACTGCGGCCAGTGGGAGCCGCGATCAGCTGAACCTGCGGACGCAGCAGGTAAACAAACCGGCCCAGCCCGCCAGGGGCTTTCCCTAAACAAGTGGTGTCCCAAGTTTGGGAAACATTGCTGTAAAGGGTTAACAAGCCCACAGGTAAAAGGACAGGAGTGGGCACCTGACCAAAAGAGCCAATGGGAAGGCTAGAACTTTTTAAAATTGGGAAAAAACTTTCCCTTTGTGTCTATTGTTGTTTTCCGGAGAGCGGAGACACAGAGCAGCAATGCTGTAAGCAGCTTTAAAACCAGGTATGAAAAAGCATCAATTCATATCTCGAACCTACTTATCTGAAACCCCAGATGTGTAAGTAGAGGAGGAATGTCTAGAAAGATGTGATTAGGTTTATTTCTTTTATTTTGTAAGGCTTGTGGACTAACCCCAGATGCTCTGTGCTAACCCCAGATGCTTTTGTTTTGCTTGTAACCTTTAAGCTGAACCTCAAGAGAGATATCTTGATGCTTAATTGTTTCTTTTAAGATCTAGCAAAAAGCCTAAGTTCCAGATGTATTTTCTTTCTTTTTGGGTTTAATAAAATTTACCTTTTTCCAGAACAGGATTGGGTTTTTGTGTCCCTAAGAGGTTTGTGCACATGTTGTTTAATTAGCTGGTGGCAACAGCTGATTTCCTTAATTTTTTTCTCAGCTCTTCCCCAGGGGGTGGTGAAAGGGCCTGAGGGTACCCCACAGGAAGGGATTCCCAAGTGCGCCTTCCTGGGTTCTCAAAAGGGGTGGGGGTGAGGGGTTGCACTTGGGTGGTGGGAGCATCTACTCATCCAAGGTCAGAGAGAAGCTGTAACTTTGGGAGTTTAATACCAGCCTGAAGTGACCAGTATTAATTTTTAGAATCCTTGCACCCTGCCCCGTCTTCTGCACTCAAAGTGCCAGAGTGGGGAATCAGGCTTGACAGCATACTTTGTACCAAATTTATCATAGTCCTGTAGAAAGGGAGAACCTAGGGATACAGACTATCACACCACGTGCCGTCAGCCTTATCCTGAGTAACGCGACTCACATCTGTGCTGTGCGGTTCTCTCTCTCCCAGGGGGAGGACTGTGTGTGCAGAGCCATGCCTTGTTTTGGCAGAGCTGGATTTTGGGTTCAAATGCTCCCCCAGCTTGGTGTGTGTGAGAGAGGAGGCCAGTGAGATACTGGCACTAGGCACTTGGAGCAGGAGGCAGGGAATGGGCCTTAGCTCCTGCAGAGGTTCGTTCCACAGTCTGGGACTGTTTGCCCACTTACTGGTGGCCTCAGCAACAAGGCCAAGAACTGAGCATGCCTCAGAACCTGAACTGCCTTATCGCAGGTTCATGCATACGGCAGTGTCAGTGCAGGGGAAGGTGGCAGGGAGGGGGCTAGCCATGCTCTCGTACCACTTTAGACTGCAAGCGCTTTGGGGCAGGGACAGTCTCTGGCCTGGCCTATATTTAAAATTTAGGTTGACACAGCTACAGCTGAGTGCCTGCCAACCCGAGTGCCATAGCACTGCTGCCCTAAGGCCCAGCATAGACGCAGCTAGGTTGATGGAAGAATGCTTCCATTGACCTCATGGCTGTCACTCAGGGAGCTGGTGTTCCTGCTCCCCTTCTGTCGCTATAGAATCACAGAATCTCAGGGTTAGAAGGGACCTCAGGAGGTATCTAGTCCAACCCCTTGCTCAAAGCAGAACCAACCCCAACTAAATCATCCCAGCCAGGGCTTTGTCAAGCCTGACCTTAAAAACCTCTAAGGAAGGAGATTCCACCACCTCCCTAGGTAACCCATTCCAGTGCTTCACCACCCTCCTAGCGAAAAAGGTTTTCCTAATATCCAAACTAGACCTCCCCCACTGCAACTTGAGACCATTACTCCTTGTTCTGTCATCTGCCACCACTGAGAACAGCCAAGCTCCATCCTCTTTGGAACCCCCGTCAGGTAGTTGAAGGCAGCTATCAAATCCCCCTTCACTCTTCTCTTCTGCAGATTAAATAAGCCCAGTTCTCTCAGCCTCTCCTCATAACTCATTTGTCCCAGCCCCCTAATCCTTTTCATTGCCCTCCGCAGGACTCTCTCCAATTTGTCCACATCCTTTCTGTAGTGAGGGGCCCAAAACTGGCCACAATACTCCAGATGTGGCCTCACCAGTGCCAAATAGAGGGGAATAATCACTTCCCTCGATCTGCTGCCAATGCTCCTACTGATGCAGCCCAATATGCTGTTGGCCCTCTTGGCAACAAGGGCACACTGCTGACTCATATCCAGCTTCTCGTCCTCTGTAATCCCCAGGTCCTTTTCTGCAGAACTGCCGCTTAGCCAGTTGGTCCCCAGTCTGTAACAGTGAATGGGATTCTTCTGTCCTAAGTGCAGGACTCTGCACTTGTCCTTGTTGAATCTCATCAGATTTCTTTTGGCCAAATCCTCCAATTTGTCTAGATCACTCTGGACCCTATCCCTGCCTCCAGCATATCGACCTCTCCCCTCAGTTTAGTGTCATCTGCAAACTTGCTGAGGGTGCAGTCCATCCCATCAACCAGCTCATTAATGAAGATGTTGAACAAAACCGGCCCCAGGATCGACCCTTGGGGCACTCCGCTTGAAACCGGCTGCCAACTAGACATGGAGCCGTTGATCACTACCCGTTGAGCCCAACAATCTAGCCAACTTTCTATCCACCTTATAGTCCACTTATCCAATCCAGACTTTTTTAACTTGCTGGCAAGAATACCGTGGAAGACCATATCAAAAGCTTTGCTAAAGTCAAGATATATCACGTCCACTGCTTTCCCCATATCCACAGAGCCAGTTATCTCATCATAGCAAGCAATCAGGTTAGTCAGGCATTACTTGCCCTTGGTGAATCCATGTTGACTATTCCTGATCACCTTCCTCTCTTCCAAGTGCTTCAAAATGGATTCCTTGTGGACCTGCTCCATGATTTTCCAGGGACTGAGGTGAGGCTGACTGGTCTGTAGTTCCCTGGATTCTCCTTCCTCCCTTTTGTAAAGATGGGCGCTACATTAGCCTTTTTCCAGTCATCCGGGACCTCCCCGATTGCCTGTAGGATGTGTCTGCACTGCGGAGTTGTGCTGGCACAGGTACAGCCCTGGAGCTCTGCTGCTCTAGTCCCTGTACTGGAGGCCTGGCCCTTCACCACGTCTTTGTACAGCACCTATCACAACTGGTCTCTGATCTTGGTTGGGGCCTCGAATGGGTGAAGGGGCCAGGAGTGGGAAAAGGCCCAGTGATTTCTGCTGCTGTGTGAAACACTCCCAAGGTGCCAGCATTTAACTGGGAATACCAGCCAGAGGAAACTTGCATGGTTGGTGGTGGGAGCGTTTTCACGCTCAGGCTGGGGAGTAGGGAAGCCTGGACCTGATTCAGAGGCAGGGCAGCTCCTTGGAGGGGGAGGCACTGGCATGACAGTCAGAATAGGGAGCCCTGGAGAACCAGCCAAGTTCTTGTGGGATGTGGCATTTGCTCCGAGACGACAGGGCTGGTGCATCCAAAGGGGAGCTGGTTTAAGCAGCTGGGCCCAGCCTGGGATCTCTGTGCTTCTCTGTGACTTGCTGGGCCCTGCGGGGGTCCCAATGACCATTGGACACCAATACATTTTGGCCCAGCAGCCAGTGCTACTAGGGCTAGTGAATGGCATCTGCCCCCCGAGCGGGAGCAGGGGCAGGAGCAGGGTGTGATGCAGCCTGTGCTGGTCTCTTTCAGGAACTGGTGCTCGTACATAGTCACAAGGACAGTTTCCTGCCATGTCCAGAATGGCACCTTCCTGCAGAGGGTGTTCCAAGGCTGCCGCTGGCCTGGGGGCTGCAACGGAGGCAGGTGAGAGAGACGCTGCTGCATCTTTAACCTCCCCTTCCACCACCCCCACTCCCTGCCACGTGCTGCTTGTCTGCTGTGCCGCCCGTGGGCAGAGCTGGGCATGGGGGGCACATGCTGCCAGGTGGGGAGGCTTTGTTTCCTCGTAGGGCCCCTCACGCTCGAACTGCTGCAGCCCTGTCGCAGCACATGGGCTGCTCCTCCTTCTCGCACCGCAGAGACCCACTCAGTCTCCACTGGCCGGGTAGCCACATGCTGCTGCTTACTCCGTTCCCTCAACCTGTGCAGCGATACTATGGCCAACATCCCTGCTATCCCCAGGCCCAGGAGGAACAGAGGTCTCCCTTCCTGGAGATCTCACTGATTCTGGACTCAGCTAGCTCTGCTCCTCACCTTTGGCTCAGGCCTCAGCTGATGGGCTCATTAATCCTTTAGCTCTCCCAGCTGGGATCCTGATGAACGAATTACATTTTTGCCCCGGCCAGGCCTCTCTGGGGGAGCTAGAGAGATCGGGGTGCAGTAGCTGGTGAGCTGCTCTCTGTCCCAGGCCCCGTGTTACTGGGAGGGGAATGAAGAACTAAGCTGTGGTGCTCATCCAGTCCCAGATTCCTCCCACTGCCCCAGCCCAGAGGGACCATCCGCTCCTGAGGCTGCTCGGCCACTCAGCCTCTGTTGTCATGAAGACTTAGGCTCCCCTCCACCAGCCTACAGCCGGATGCTCCACCCCTTGTCAAGGGAGTGCTCCATCCATCCTGGATCCTTCCACAGCAGCCCCCACCTGGAACGGCTTCCCCACTCATTCCTGCTCCATGTCCGGCCCATCAGCTGATCCCAGCAGGGACCAGGCAGGAATCCACTCCCTTCCCTTGCAATGCTGAAAGGGGGACAGCAAGGAGCAAACTTCCACCCCCGGGAAGCATCAGGCCTGGGTGCCTGCTGGAGGTGGAGACGGGATACCCACCTGGGCTGCTCTGTAGCCACAGGCCCCTGGTGGTGACAAATGTTAGGGATGCTGGCGCTGAGCTCCTGACGCCCAGGGGGTCCTTTCTGTCTCGCAGCTACAGAGCCATCGTGAGACCAGCGTACAAGGTGGCCTACAAGACGGTCACGGCTCTGGAGTGGAAGTGCTGCCCAGGCCACTCGGGGGTCAGCTGCGAAGAAGGTAGGAAAAGGCGGATGAACAGGGCTCCTGGGGGATGTTCTGAGCTGTGAGAGCCACAGGGCAGCTGCTGGGAGCACTAGGGCACTGCAGCCCCAAGAGCTGGCCTGGATCAGAACAGTCCCCTCCTAGCCCAGGATTGAAGGGGCCTGGATTTAGATCCCTTCCACTGCGGGGCAGAGGGGAAGTGGGGCTCAACTCCCTCTCCTTGTGGGGCAGAGGGGACTCTGGGGGGCAGCTCCCTCTCTATGTGGGGCAGAGGGGGCTCTGGGGGGCAGCTCCCTCTCCGGGTGGAGCAGAGGGGGCTCTGGGGGGCAGCTCCCTCTCTATGTGGGACAGAGGAGGCTCTGGGGGGCAGCTCCCTCTCCGTGTGGGGCAAAGGGGGCTCTGGGGGGCAGCTCCCTCTCTGTGTGGGGCAGAGGGGGCTCTGAGAGCAGCTCCCTCTCTGTGTGGGGCAGAGGGGGCTCTGGGGGGCAGCTCCCTCTCCGTGTGGGGCAGAGGGGACTCTGGGGGGCAGCTCCCTCTCCGTGTGGGGCAGAGGGGGCTCTGAGGGGCAGCTCCCTCTCCGTGTGGGGCAGAGGAGGCCCGGGGGACAGCTCCCTCTCCATGTGGGGCAGAGGAGGCCCGGGGGACAGCTCCCTCTCCGTGTGGGGCAGAGGAGGCTCTGGGAAGCAGCTCCCTCTCCGTGTGGGGCAGAGGAGGCTCTGGGAAGCAGCTCCCTCTCCGTGTGGGGCAGAGGGGACTCTGGGGGGCAGCTCCCTCTCCATGTGGGGCAGAGGGGGCTCTGGGGGTAGATATACTTCTTGCATCCGAAGAAGTGGGTATTCACCCACGAAAGCTCATGCTGCAAAACGTCTGTTAGTCTATAAGGTGCCACAGGATTCTTTGCTGCATATACAGGGTAGTTTGTGTGGGGCAGAGGATACTCTGGGGCAGATAGACAGCACAGCGGGACAGCCATCTCCTGGCAGGACAGAGGGAACGCAGGACACCAGCTACCCTAGCAGTGTCTTTGGTTGTCAGCAATGGATCGCCCATGGCTGGATCGCTGTTGCTGGCATAGACGGGACCCAGCCACTGGGCACTATGTCAGCAAGGGTGTGATGAGCCCCAGCTCCACTAGCAGCGAAGCCACTGTCCACGCCAGCTGATGGGGGAGTGCCCTGGAGACAGATCTTCAGGCTGGGTCGGTCATTGCCATGAGGGTCGGCGGGGGCGTGAGTAGTTGGAGGAGGTACAGTGTGAATGCTGCTGACATCAGCATCAGCCCCATGCATCAGCGTCAGACACTGGATGGCAGAGATCAGTCACGGCATCCTCTAGAACGCCCCATGGCACCTTATGCTGCCAACCTAGAAGTCAAGCGATCCAGGGCACCTCCCAGGGAATCTGAGGAGACAGGTACGGAATCAGAGAGTGTGGGGCAGGTATGGGGGTTCTCATCATTGGTCATCCCTGAGATGATACTGGGGTGACTGGGGAGCCAGGCTGGGGGTAGATTCTTCCCCTGGTGTCAGCGATTTCAGTTTGTTGTAGCCCATTAGCCCTGGGCTGCCTCTTCTAATTCGTTACTGTAGGGCTGCTTGTAAACAGTGGTGCTGTGGAGCGGGGCTGTTGTTATGGTAGGGCCACACATGGCTGCACAGCGTATCTCATTCCTCCTGCACGGCTCATCCATGAAAGCCGCATGAACCGGTGCCCGTCGCTAGAGCCCTGCACGGATACACAAATGTGTATCTGCATCCGAGCCGCGAGCCGCAAAAACGATCTGTGGGGATCTGCAGATATCCTGGGATTTGCAGGGCTCTACATTGGGGGCTGGGCTGAGACTCCAGAGCATCCCCCCGCCGGAGCCAATCGGGGAGAGCCACGGACAGCAGTGGGGAGCCCATGCGGAGTCGCGGACCCTCCACCTGCCCTCGGCTGCCGGGGGCTGTTCTCAGGCCCCCTGCCCCATACCATGGGCAGGTGGAGAGTCTGCCACTGCTCCCCACAGCTCCCTGGCCAGGGGGACACCTGTGGAACTGCCCAGGGGCTGCTCGGGCCCCCCGCCCAGGGCAGGTGGAAGGTCCGCCGCGGCTCCCCACAGCTGCCTGCCCGGCTCTTTCCGTGGCTGGGCTGGCCAAGGCCAGGTCGGGGAGAGCTGGGTGGGCAGCTGTGGGGAGCCGTGGCAGACCCTCCACCTGCCCTAGGCGTGGGGCCCGAGCAGCCCCCTCGCCCAGTGCCCCTGCTCCCCAGGCCTCCCGCCCAGGACAGGTGGAGGACTGGTGAGAGGTTCCGCACAGCTGCCCACCGTCTCTTACCGTCAGAAGCCTGCGCCGATACAAAATGTGTATCCACATCCGCATTGCTAGCCACAGAACTGGGCCACAGATATAAAGCGGATACCCACGGATTTACAGGCCTCTACCCGTTGCAGCATCGCTGGGCACTGCCAGGCCTGCCTGCCGGGGAGCTGCTACTTACTCGCATACCTGCATCTCCCAGCAGGAGGTGCTACAGGGGATGGCCCAGAAGCCCTGGCCTCTGCTAGTCGTATAGATGGAAGAGGGTGTTTGAATGTTCTCTGTGAACGCAGTTCCCAGCAGGGCGAGTCTGAGTCTGGATTTAAAACTGGCCTGCGAGAGGGAATTCACCCCTGCCCTTGGGAAATCGTTCCAAGGATTAATTGCTCTCATTGTAAAAAAGGGGCATTTTATTTCCCGTCTGAATTTGCTTAGCTTCAGCTTCCAGCCCTTGGGCATGTGAGGCCTTTGTCTGCTAGAGCAAAGGTCAATGTTTTGTTCCCCAGCTAGGTACATATCAGCTGTCCTCAAGTCACCCCTTAACCTCTTTGTTAACCCAAATCGACTGAGCTCCGAGTCTCTCACTAGAAGGCAAGTTTCCAATCCTTTATTCATTCTTGTGGCTCTTCTCCAATTTCTCCCCACACCTCGTTAATTGGGGCCACCAGCACTGGACACGGCGTTCCAGCCGTGGTGGCACCAGTGCCAAACACAGAGGGAAAGTCACCTCCCTGCTCCTACCCGAGATCCCTGGGCATCAGGGAGCTCGTTTGGGTCTCAGCTCCAGCTGATGCTCAGGGGGAAGGAGGTTGACTCAGAGGCTGTCAGCTTGGTGGGGGCCTCCTGGATCACCCCAGAACCAGCTTGGGGGGAGAGCAGGGCTGCCAGGCTCTCCTGAAAGCAGGGGGCTCATTTCTGATGCAGATGGAGCAGGACAGACCAACTTAACCGTGACCCCACCATGCTGAGGCAGGCGGGACTCACAACCATTGTGGAGGGGCCAGAGCAGGGGGCAGGTAAGCCGATCTCCCCCATCCGCAGGGCGGGGGCAGGAGGAGCTGAAGGGCTGCTGCAGTGATTTTTTCCCAGCTGCAGTTGAGGAAGGCCCAGGCCTGGCTACCCGCCAGCTCCTCTCCACTCTGCCAAGCTATCAGCCTTGGGGTGCCTCCACACATCCTGCTGTTGAACTGGCCGGGGGGGTGGGTGGGGTGGGGGGGGAATGACACCTGTGGATGGAAGAGGCAGGCTCGATGTCTTGGAGGTGCTCTAACTGGGGGACCCCCCCATAATACACACAGCTCCCCTCAGCCCCCATCCCCCAGTTAGCTCCCATTGGCATCTCCCATCCAGCCCCCCATTTCCCCATCCAGCCCCTTCAATAGCCCCCAGCCCCCATCCGGCCCCCCTTGGGCATCCCCCATCCAATCCACCTCACATTTTCTTCTGCATCTCCTGGAGCTGTTCTCAGGTTTCAGGGCAAGCTGACCCAGCCCTGGTCCCCTCGTTGTCTCTGGGGACCAGCAGGCTGCTTTGAAATGTGCTCCGGAGGGAGAGGTGAGAGATGACGGCTGGATGAAGAGGGGGATGGAGGGGCAGCGATATGGGGAGCAGAGGGGCTGGGCGGGTGAGCTGAATGGGGCCAAAGCTGAACTAGGCCAGGGAGGGGACCCTTGGCTCCTGGAAGACGGCGTTCTTGCTGTCCAGGTGGGGGATCAGAAAGGCGAGGGATCCGGGCACCCAGCCGTGGGTTAGGGTGATTCTCCCTGTGTGTGCCCTTCCCCTGAGCCTGCAGCCCACCCCCAGGCCTGCTCGCTCCCCGAGTCCTATTGCACTGACCGCAGCAATGCTGACTCAGGGGCTGAGGTTAAGGGAGCTGCTGAGCCCTGCTTGTTTTGCTGCTTCCTGGCCAGCTGCAGCTGGGAAATGGGAGCCTGCGAGTGCTCTGCTCGTCCCTCTGCCTCCAGGCCTTGGCAGGCGGCGTCCAAGAGCTAGAGCAGGAGCTGGTGGGGCCTGCTCCATCGGAGCTATTCCGAGGCTGCTCAGCTGCTGCCCAGTAGGGTTGCCAATTTTGGTTGGACATATTCCTGGAGGTTTCATCATATGACATCATCTATAATTAAAGATTCATCTTTAATTCTTGGAGACTCCAGGCCAGTCCTGGAGGTTGGCAACCCCCCGTCCACTGGGCCTGCCACTAACTCACCCCCTGCCTTTCTCCCCCGATGTCTCGGTGCTTAGGAGGTGGGATCTTGGCAGAAAAGCCGAGTGATTGAAACTCGTCTCCCCAGCGCTGCTGAGAAGAGCATGTTCCATCTGTCTGGCAATGCCCTGAGCTCTGTCCCAGGGGCAGTGAGCAGTGGCCTTGCCACCCCAGAACAGTTCTCGCTGGCTGACAGCCACCGAGTAACCTCTGCGAGCCAGGGACCCCTTGCGAGTAGCCGGTCCCCCAGGGCACTGGGTGTGCTCGCCCGCTGCGCCCCCGGCGTGCAGCACAGGGACAGTTCACCCCGCTGGAATCCTGCCAGTGCTGCCCGGGGAATGCAGCGCTCCTGAGGCGCCGGGTCCCAGCACTGTCTCGGGGGTGCCTCCTTCAGAGCTTTTCTCCCCCTGACTGTGGGTCTGGAGCTGGGCCGGGCTCCATCTTCCTAGTGCCGTCAATCCCCTTTCTTCACGGCGCCTGCTGATGGCACCTACAGTCTTCTCAGTGGCGCCCGTGGAAACCCTTCACCCACGAGTCCCAGCAGCAGGTTCTCGCCCTGACTGTTCCCAGCAGTCGGGCCGTGCTGCTGAGCCTGTGCCCAGCTCCGGGCTGTCGCGTTTGCGAAAAGGGGTCTATCGACTCCATGGTACCTGGGTCAGTGCTCTTCATCCTCCCCTGGCTGGAACCCCTCAGGCAGTGCTGGTAAAGACACTCACGGGACTGGCTATAGAGCACGGGTGGGCAAACTACGGCCCACGGGCTGTAGCCGACCTGTCAGGGCTTTGGATCCGGCCCGCGGGATTGCCACCCCCATGGTGCCACGGGCCCTGCGCCGCTGCCGGAAATGGCCAGCACCACGTCCCTGCGGCCCCTGGGAGGGGTGGGGACAGAGGGCTCCGTGCGCTGCCCTCGCCAGCAGGCACCGCTCCCTGCAGCTCCCATTGGCCAGGAATGGAGAACCGCAGCCAATGGGAGCTTCAGGGGTGGTACCCACAGGTGAGGGCAGCGCACAGAGCCCTCTGCTCCCCCTCTCCAAGGGGCCGCAGGGACGGCCCCTTCTGGGAGCAGCATGGGGCCGCTACCACCCCAGAGCTGCTCCAGGTAAGCGGCGCCAGGCCGGAGCCCACACCCTGAACCCCTCCTGCGCCCCCTGCACTCCAACCCCCCTGCCCTGAGCCCCCTCGTACACCCCACACCCTCCTCCGCCCCAGCCCCTTGCCCTGAGCCCCTTCCCGCACACTGCACCCCCTCCCACACCCCATCCCCCTACCCCAGCCCTACATTCATGGCCCTGCATGCAATTTCCCCACCCAGATATGGCGCTTGGGCCAAAAATTTTGCCCACCCCTGCTATAGCGGTTGAGGCCAGACTGGACCAGCTAGTATGACATCCTGCATATCACAGACCCTTAAACCTCACCCACACCAAGCCCAACAACCAGAAGTAGATCTAAGTATCACAGCCCTCAGAAGATGTGCCCCAGGCAGAGAACAGGAGGGACCGAGGTGCACCAGTGCTCAAGGCCCCTGCAGTGGCAGGGAAAGGATTAAGTGAGATACACCCCAGATGATCCTGGCAAGCGACCAGTAACCACCTGCTGTGCAAGAAGGTGAAAGCCGCCCAGGGTCTCTGCCAATCTGAGCTGGGGAAAATTCCTTCCCGACCCCAAACCTGGCCATTAGTGTGACTCTGAGCATGTGAGGAAGACTTACCAGCCAAGCACCTGAGAAAGCAAATTCTCTGCTTCACATCGGAGCACTGGCCCACCTGTCCAGTGTCCCATCTCCTGCCATGGCTATAACATAAGAACATAAGAAAGGCCGTACCGGGTCAGACCAAAGGTCCATCTAGCCCAGTATCTGTCTACCGACAGTGGCCAATGCCAGGTGCCCCTGAGGGAGTGAACCTAACAGGCAATGATCAAGTGATCTTTCTCCTGCCATCCATCTCCATCCTCTGACGAACAGAGGCTAGGGACACCATTCTTACCCATCCTGGCTAATAGCCATTTATGGACTTAGCCACCATGAATTTATCCAGTCCCCTTTTAAACATTGTTATAGTCCTAGCCTTCACAACCTCCTCAGGTAAGGAGTTCCACAAGTTGACTGTGCGCTGCGTGAAGAAGAACTTCCTTTTATTTGTTTTAAACCTGCTGGCTATCTCTGATGCTTCAGAGGAAGGAGAGAAGAAAACCTTTGGAATACACTGGGAGGGGAAATGTTCCCTTCCTGACCCCTGCAGGTGACCAGAAAAAGGTCTGAAGCATGAGGTTTTAGGGACATAAGACATGAACCAGATGGGACCCTGCAGCACCTCAGCCCCAGGTCTGAGCAACATCAGCCTCCAGGTCCAGCCCACGGAGGACACTCACAATGAAGCAGGTTCTCTGGACACAGGGGCTGGATGTTCGGGTGAGCTCGGCATGGCCGGAAACTCGGCCCCAATTCTGGGTGTTGAGCACTTGAAATGTGGCTCTTGGGCCTTTTGAAAACTCTTTGTTGCTTGTTTGCAGGAGCACCTAGGAGTGCTAGCCATAGTGCAGGACCCTGGGGTGCTAGGCACTGTACAAAGAGCAAACAGGTGGTCCTGGCTCCCAAAAGCTTACAGACTAAGTATCTGCCGCACATGAAACTCTGCAAGGAAAACCATCTCCTGGCTGAATTAGTACAAGCCAGCTGGCGAGCAGTCCCTTCTCAGAACCAGCTCACTAGCCGAGGGCTCACTGCAGTGCCGTGCACCCAGGGCAAGTGGCTGCTTGCCAAATCTCAAATCAGCGATCCCAGACTGGACGTAGGAGTCAGAAGGTCCAGTGGAAACCTAAGGGGGACTGGCTGGGTAATGAATAGAGTTGGTTAGAAAATGGGGAGTAGGGAGAGGTACAGCAAACTTTTTCAAAACTTTTTTCCCCATTGGAACATATTTTGGTTGAAAAATGGCTGATCAACTCCAGTGATCAACAGAGATGATGAAACTGACGTGCTTTGTACAGCACTGTGCACCATACAAAGGAGCAAGGGGGCAGTACCCTCTGGGGTCATCCCCTCATGCTTCGTCCACAAGCCTTAGCCAAAGGCTACACAGCACAGGCGCAAACTGGGCACAACTCTGTGAGGAAGGAAAGAGACGGCCTCCTAATCCATGGCAGCCTGCCAGCGAGTCAGAAATGAACTGCAATAAAAAACGGGACACCTGGTATGAAGTCCCATTACTGGGAAACTCTATCCTGCATGCAACTATTTGATGTATTGAGCTTGGCAACACTCAGATGACTTGACATGGCAATAGCTGTTGGGATTCAAGGAAAGAAAGAAATGGAAAAGGATTGGAAAAGAGCTGGCTAGAGAAAGAGAGCGATGGAGAAAAGAAAGAGCAGCAGTGCTAGAGTGGTTGGGAGATTTGGAGAGGAGGGTTGGGCCCAGTCCCCCTCTGTCTCGGCAGTGGGCTGTCTGTCCCCTCCTGGCCTGCCTTGGAACTAGTTCCGCGGGCGGTATTCCGCCTCCCCTCCCAGCGACCTGTGAAGGGTTGACAAAGGGAAGTGATCAGTTCTTCCTGTTTGTTGAATCCTTCCTCCCTGGGTCAGCGCATTGCCTCCCCAGCTGCTTTCAAAGGCAGTGGGAAGATCTGTCCCCCCAGGGGTCTGCCATTCACTCCGCCAGCCTCAGCCCATTAGCAGCCAAATAGGTGCCAAAATGTGACATGGGACTGCAGCAGTCTGGGAAGGTAGCGACCCCTGTCGCTCAGGCTCTAGCTAGAGGCATAGGCGGCAGGTTATATACATTTGCGGTGCCCGGGCTCCAGGAATATTCAGGGCCGGGTGCCCTGCTCCAGCAATATTTGGAGCTGGGTCTCTCCCCTGGTCCTGCCTGGATCGGGCCCCGGCCCCCGCGGACCTCCCCCCCCGCCGCGTCCCTGCTTGGAGCAGGTCCCAGCCCCTGCCTGCCACCCCCCCTCCGCGCGTTCCCCCCCGCGCCGTGTCCCTGCCTGACAAAAAAGCAGCGCGCACCTCTCCCCTGCCTGCTGGAGCTGCCCCGGAGTAGAGCGGCTTCCAGCAGAACTGCTGTCTGCTGCCCCAGGGTCCTAGTGCCTGCCTCCACTAATGGCAGGGCAGGCTGCCCTTCCCCTGCCCTTCTGCCCTGAGCCTCTCCAACGCCCCAAACCCTCATTCCCAGCCAGAGCTTTCATCCCCCAGCACCCTAATCCTCAGCCCCAGCCCTGAGCCCTCACCCCCCCGCACCCTAATCCTCAGCCCCAGCCAGAGCCCTCATCCCCCCGCACCCTAATCCTCAGCCCCAGCCAGAGCCCTCATCCCCCCGCACCCTAATCCTCAGCCCCAGCCCTGAGCCCTCATCCCCCCGCACCCTAATCCTCAGCCCCAGCCAGAGCCCTCATCCCCCCGCACCCTAATCCTCAGCCCCAGCCCTGAGCCCCCTCCTGCATCATGAACCCCTCATCCTCAGCCCCACAGCCCTCAACCCTGCACTCCCTCCTATCCCCAAACTCCTTCCCACAGGGTGCACCCCCTCCCCCTTCCCACACACCCCTTCCCACCCCCAAACTCCCTCCCTCACCCTCACCCCTCCTATGCCCCCACCCCCTGCCCCAGACCGGAGCCTGCACCCAGCACCCAAACTCCATCCCAAAGCCTGCACCCTGCACCCTTCCTGCACCCTATTCCCCAGCCCAGGATCGGCACCCCAGACCTCCCCCCTCAAGTCCCCTCCCAGAGCCTTAGGCTGGTGGGGGCGGAGTTGTGGGGCAGGTTCTGGGCACCACCAAAATTTCTACAAACTTGCCACCCATGGCTAGAGGCTCCGGAGGGACTAGTCAGGGCAGGATTTATTTATTCAGCTGGTCTTAATTTGGGCGGGGAGAGAGGGAGCAGGAGGGAGCCTCCTTCCTCGCTCCCTCCTCCCAAGGTAGGAGACATGAGCTCCCCCCACCCCCTGCACATCTCTAACAGGACCCGGCTTGTGTTGCAGGCCAGAGCCCCTGCTGTGCAGTACACTGCGAGCCACGGGGGAGCCTAGCCATGGATTTCAGGAGAGGCAGGGCTGGCTCCAAAGGGGCGTGCTCAGCAGGGATGGCTCTGTGTTTTTTGCTGCCCCAAGCACGGCAGTCAGGGAGCCTTCGGTGGCGTTTCTGCGGGAGGTCCGCTGGTAACGCGGATTCGGTGACGGTTCTGCGGGTGATCTGCCAGTCCCGTGCCTTCAGCATAGCCGCCGCCGAATTGCTGCTGACGCCGTGGGACTGGTGGACCTCCAGCAGAAACGCCACCGAAGGCCCCCCGACTGCCACCCTCACGACAACCGGCACCCCCCCTCCGGCTTGCCGCCCCAGGCACGCGCTTGCTGCGCCGGTGCCTGGAGCCGCCCCTGGGGCTCAGAGTGCTCAGACTCCCAGCTTGTCAAATCCCGGCCTGCCAACGAGGGCTGGAGCCACTCTGGAGCCCCAGCCGGGAGCCAAAGGACATCGAGGCCCAGGCCATGGATGTGCAGGGTCAGAGTGGCAGTGGGCACTCTAGTGGCAGCCACAGGTCCCCTGTGCCAAGGGGAGCGTGTTTGGGAGGGGTCTGGGCAATGACCAGGTTTGGTCTGGCCAGTGTCCAATGGGAGCAAAGGTGGAATCTGTGTAATGCCCAATGAGAGGGGAGGTGTGGTCTGTGCAGTGACCAATAGGAGAGGAGATGGGGGTCTGGGCAGCATCAGTGGGAGTGAAGGTGGAGTCTGTGCAGTGGGGTCAGTGCAGTGTAGAGGTGCTGGAACAGGTGGTCCAGGGGGCCAGGGCCCTCCCACTTTTTACCAGCCGTAACGGCAAGTGACGGGGGGTGGAGAGGAGTAAGCAGGGCGGGGTCTTGGGGGGAAGAGGCAGTGTGGAAGCAGGGCCTTGGGGGAATGGGTGGCACGGGGGCTTGGGGAGAAGGGGCAGGGCCTCAGGGGCAGCACAGGGGGGATGGGGCCACGGTTCGGGCACCTGTGGTCCCCTCCCCCCCGCTCCCGGTGCAGTGTCCAATGCAGGAGCGCCGCCAGCTTTTTTGGCACCATAGGCAGTGGAAGGTCCCGCCCCCGAAATACTGCCCCCGACAGAGGCGGCGGAAGGTCCCGCCCCCAAAATACGGATGACGACTGGGGTGGCCGAAGATCCGGCCGCCGCGGTCACCGCCCCCCAGATGTTAGCGCCCTAGGCAACCACCTAGGTCGCCTAATGGGTTGCGCCGGCCCTGGTCCAGTGGGAGGGGAGATGGGGTCTGCGCAGTGTCCAGTGGGAAGGGAGGTGTCCAGAGAGGATCTCTCTATTACGAGGTAGCCCAGGCTGTGGAAAAAAATAATTAAAATGGGACAAATGGGGGGCTGTATCTCAGGAACCCTGTCACCCAAGGACCTCAGATTTGCACTGCAGACTCCGCCCTGGCCCATGGCCTGGCATGCCAGTTTTCAAGCCGAGTTGGTGATGCATATGGATTTTAGAGACGATTAAAATTCAGCTGTAAACGGAAACCACGTTGCCAATGTAGCTGTGGCAGGCCATGGAGCTAGCTCAGACCTCCTCCACCCTGTGGAGACCTGCAAAGGGCCTGGACAGCTGGGACCACCTAGGGCCAGGGACCTTGGCTCTGCTCCTCTATTGTCTTTTTCCAGCACTGGCTCTGAACAAAACAGCCCCACCCGGCGCTGCCCCTTCCCTTCACTGTCTGCAAATATTTACACTGCGCTTGTGAATTGCTTCCGGGGCTGGGGTGGATCACCCTGGGGGGCAGCACAGCTGCATGTGTGTCCAGCCCTGGGAACCTCGGGGAGGGGAGGAGATGCCCTGACCTGAGGACCCCAGAGTAGGGGGAGAGGAAAGGTGGTGTCAGTGCCTCCTTCCAGCTCCCTGCTCACCCCCTCCCCAGCCAGGTGGCAAGTAGTGAACAGGAAGTTGAGTCCTGGGGCACCACCCAACTCTACCTGCTCCGGGCTACAGGGGCAGGGGGGATTTTTAACCCCTTGGATGCTGGAATTCAGAGCTGTTGTACACGTAGAGCAGTTGGGAGGAAGGGGAGTCTGGAGGCAGCAGGGCACCTCTTAGGGCTCAGAGCCCTTTGTGCCAGCCCCAATGGCCTTTCAAAGGAGCGGGCCGGTGCGCGGAGCTCAGCAGGGGACACAAGCCCTACAGCTGGGGGACAGCAGGCCAGGGCCGGTATGCTAGTGAGGGATGGCAGGGCCTTGCTGAGAACCCCACCAGCACCTTCAACAGGCAGCCTGGGACCCAGCAGTGGAAGGGGGCGGTTAGAACCTAATTGGCTCAGCCTGCAGCTTCCCTTCCTGCTCAGGCCTCACCCCTCCCCTCCATGGGCCGGGGCCGGGGCTGAGGGACATACATACTGGCTGAGACCTGGCTTTGGCCTTCATTCCCCAGCCAAGGCTGTTGCCACGTCAGTGCAGGCGAAGGGGGAGTGAGGCTTAGGCTTCCCATGTGTCTGGTTTCTGACCCGAATGCCCAGTCGAAAATGCCCGTTAAAAGTCCGGTTGGCAGCACAGCAGGGCTGGCAGGCTCCCTGCCCCACTCTGCGCAGCTCCCAGGAAGCAGCCAGAATGTCCCTCCAGTGGAGGGGTGGCCCAGAGCGCTGGCTCCATAGCTCCCATTGTCCTGGAACCACGGCCAATGGGAGCTGCGGGGGTAGCGCACAAAGCCCCCTGCCCCTCTGCCTAGGAGACGGACATGCCAGCTGCTTCAGTGAGCAGCCGGAGGTAAGCGCCACCGGCTGGAGCCCGCACCCTGCACCCCAACTCCCTGTCCCAGCCTAGTGAAAATGAGTGAGTGAGAGTGGGGGAGCATGAGCCATGGAGAGAGGGGGGATGGAGTGAGTGAGGGCGGGGCCTCAGAGAAGGGGCGGTGCAGGGGTGTGGCCTCAGGGCAGGGGCGGGGCAAGGGTGTTCTGCAGTTATAAAGTTGGCAACCCTAGGAGGCCTGGACCCCCCTCCCATCCTTGGGGCAGACAGGAGCAGGAGTGAGGAGCACCGCCGTTAGCTCCAGGGGGGGATTCACCTGCCTCTTTCCTTCTTGGGACTCCAGGGACTCCATAGCACCCCCACAGAGAGGCCGGTTGGACCCAGCTGCAGTCCCTCCCCCCCAGCACTCAAATACCAGAGAGGAGTGTGGGATGACAGAGAGATGGGTGGGGGGAGACAGATAGACAGAAAGAAGGAGCCTCAGCAGAGTATCATCTTTCTACCCTCTCTCTCCCCAGCCCCCATCAGTTTCCATCTCGCCCACTCTCCCCACCTCTCTCTCTCCCATGATCCTGGAGTTCTGGGAAGCCTGACACTCTGCTGTACAGTCAGAGACCCTCCCCCATCTAGGGCACTCGTACCAGGGCCCGTGCCAGCTTTCCTAACTTGTGTGCCTCTGCCCCTGCCTGGGGGGGAGGGACAGGCAATGGGGCATGCAGCTTGGGGGCCAGGCTGGGGGCTGCAGGAAGCTGCCATTCCTTGGTTTGAAAGGAGAGTGTGTGGGTCAGTTTCTACAGACGGGAGGAGGGTGGGAATGACCAGCCTCTCCTGGCTGGGCTCACATCACGCCTGTGCTCTACCGCAGTTTGCAGCCTTGTCCGGATGCAAGAATGCCCCTTCCCCCACTTGGAAATAGCTCCCCGGAGAGCAGAGCTGGCTTTGCTCCCCCCACTGCTTCAGGATCTGAACCCAGAGCCAGTCTCAGTGAAGCAACAGCTTCCACGGGGTGGGGGACAGAGGCGTGAGTTCTCTGCATGGCCTCTGAGACGGCTGCTGCGGCAGTTCCTGGAACACCAGGGCTTAGGGCAGGCAAAGTGAGATTGCAGAGTAGCTTTCAGCCTGAAACCACCCATCATTTTGCTGCCAGGGGAGGGGTAGCTCAGTGGTTTGAGGATTGGCCTGCTAAACCCAGGGTTGTGAGTTCAATCCTTGAGGGGGCCACTTAGAGATCTGGGACAAAAATCTGTCTGGGGCTTGGTCCTGCCTTGAGCAGGTGGGTGGATTAGGTCCCTTTCAACCCTGATATTCTACAATTAATTTTTTTAGGGGTGCAGCAGCTGCTCACATCTGGGGGACTGGGGACCCCCCAATGGTACTGGTTAATATTAACCCTTTAGGTAAGGCAGGGATCTGCAGGGGAGGGGTTAGAGATGAGGGCAGGGAGCCAGGACTCCTGCGTTCTAGGCCAGCTCTATCACTGAACTGATGTGCCACTTAATAGGCAGCAGGCTTAAAACTAACAAAAGGAAGTCTTTTTTCTCACAACGCACAGTCAACCTGTGGAACTCCTTTCCAGAGGATGTTGTGAAGGCCAAGACTATATAACAGGGTTCAAGAAAGAACTAGATAAGTTCATGGAGGATAGGGCCATCAGTGGCTATTAGCCAGGATGGGCAGGGGTGGTGTCCCCAGCCTCTGTTTTCCAGAAGCTGGGAATGGGCGACAGGGGATAGATCACTTGATGATTTCCTGTTCTGTTCATTCCCTCTGGGGCACCTGGCATTGGCCACTGTCAGAGGACAGGATACTGGGATAGATGGACCTTTGGTCTGACCCAGTATGGCCGTTTTTATAGACTCATAGACTCATAGACTTTAAGGTCAGAAGGGACCATTATGATCATCTAGTCTGACCTCCTGCACAATGCAGGCCACAGAATCTCACCCACCCACTCCTGTAACAAACCCCTAACCTATGTCTGAGTTACTGAAGTCCTCAAATTGTGGTTTGAAGACTTCAAGGTGCAGAGAATCCTCCAGCAAGTGACCCGTGCCCCATGCTGCAGAGGAGGGCGAAAAATCTCCAGGGCCTCTGCCAATCTGCCCTGGAGGAAAATTCCTTCCCGACCCCAAATATGGCGATCAGCTAAATCCTGAGCATGTGGGCAAGACGCACCAGCCAGCACCCAGGAAAGAATTCTCTGTAGTAACTCAAATCCCAACCCATCTAACATCCCATCACAGACCACTGGGCATACTTCCTGCTGGTAATCAAAGATCAATTGCCAAATTAATTGCCAAAATTAGGCTATCCCATCATACCATCCCCTCCATAAACTTATCAAGCTTAGTCTTGAAGCCAGATATGTCTTTTGCCCCCACTACTCCCCTTGGAAGGCTGTTCCAGAACTTCACTCCTCTAATGGTTAGAAACCTTCGTCTAATTTCAAGTCTAAACTTCCTAGTGTCCAATTTATATCCATTTGTTCTTGTGTCCACATTGGTACTAAGCTTAAATAATTCCTCTCCCTCCCTAATATTAATCCCTCTGATATATTTATAGAGAGCCATCATATCCCCCCTCAGCCTTCTTTTGGTTAGGCTAAACAAGCCGAGCTCTTTGAGTCTCCTGTCATAAGACAGGTTTTCCATTCCTCGGATCATCCCAGTAGCCCATCTCTGTACCTGTTCCAGTTTGAATTCATCCTTCTTAAACATGGGAGCCCAGAACTGCACACAGTATTCCAGATGAGGTCTCACCAGTGCCTTATATAACGGTACTTATGTCTTATGTTCTTATGTGTGACCTTGGGCGTGGCTCCGAGGCCAGAAGTTGCCAATCAGTGGTGGTGGCCAATATGAAGGAGCTTGACTCTGATTTTTAGAGGTGCTTAGCACCTGCAGCTCTAGTCAAATCAGGGGGAGCTGCAGGTGCTCAGCACCTCTGAAAATAGGCCTCAAGGTGTCTTCGTGTTGGGCATCCAAAAACGGCACTAGTCACAATCTGTGGCCACAGTCTAATGTGTTGGCTGTAATCCCTCTGTGCCTCAGTTTCCCCATCTGCAAAGTGGGATCCAGCTGATCCTGAGCTGCCCATTGGAAGGGTGGCGTAGTTAATGTCTGCAGGGCCTCGGCAGCCCCTGGCAGAGCAGTGGAAGGTCGCAGTATTATTGTTCCTGCTGCCATCCGTTGCATTCTGCGTCCCAGCCGTGTAGTTTACTAACCACAGCAGGACTGTCCCCTCACCAGGCCAGGAACTGAGGCAGCAAAGCCGCATGCTGTTCTGGCCCAGGGCCACTGCCAGCTGACTTCTCCCCACTGATCCCTCCGTCCCCACCCACCTGGGGATGGCGTGTGGAGGAGAAGGAGCCCAGTTCAGCTATCAGGACACCTGGCTTTTGTACCTAGCTCTGTCCCTCAGTAGGTCTCAAAGCACCCTACAGAGGAGGTCAGATGGGGAAACTGAGGCACAGAGCGAGGAAGGGTCTTGCCGAGTGACACCCAGTGGGTCCATGGCAGAGCTAGGAATAAAAACCAGGTGGCCTGAGTTCCAGTCCCCAAGACTGAGACCCCAAACTCTCCTCCACCTGTGAGGAGACCAGGATTTGAACTAAGACCCACAAAGGAGCAATTAGCGCTTTGTACCACCAAGCCCCAGAGCCTCCGTGCCCCCTCCCAACACTGTTACCTGATGTACCCATCTGAGCCTCCCGAGGGATCCTTCCTTGGCTGGGAGCAACCAAGTTAATTCCCAGCCCTGTGTGTCTGTGCAGGGCTCTGAGCCCAGCCCTGGTCGGCATGTCCGTCTAGGGCTTGGAGCTCCGGGTGCAGCAAGATGGGAGCGGGGGGCTGGCGAGGAGGGAGGGGTGGCAGGGCCTGTGTCTTGTTGCCCTTGTTGATGAGCGTGGTGGTGGATTTTGGCTTGTAGTGTCAGCAGTTCTTTCCCATTGAGGCAACACCGTGCGTCCTAGAGATGGGGTGCAGGGCATGACCTGCTGGGTAGCAGTGGCACGATCAGTGCTGAGGTTCGGAGAGAATCGCAGCTGGGCTCTTTGACATTAACTCGACACACAGGATGGGGTTAAACCACAGGTTACATAGCGCTCAGGCTGCTGTCAGGCCATCCCGCAGCCAGGGGCACCTCTCTGTCCGCGTCACAGGAGAAAGGCTGCCTGTGTGTGCCTGAACAGATGCCATGGGCTGCTCCAGGAAAGTGGGATACGGGCTTTCCCCTCCAGGGCTCGGGGCTGAGTTGAGTTAATAACATGTGATGGATCTGAGCAAGGACTCAGTCCAGCCTCAATAGACAAGTGCAGTTTTGCCAGCCACAGATGTTCAACAATCACCAGTCTGGGTCCAGCTCCCAAAACTGTGAGAGTGGGTTAAAAATCATGAGACTTTAGGTCTGGGTTCTGCATAGGTGCCTTCTGGTTTGTGAGCCTTTAGGGATCATGTTTTCTGCATAACCAGCAGGGCTAGAATGTTCCCTTTATTTCAGAAAATGAAAGCTGGGATTCTCCCCATCCCAGGAGTCCGGGAGCTGGGGCTTGCAGACATACACCAATATCACAAGCCTTGCACCACAACCCAAAATACCAGCACGGCTGGGAACTGACCCCCTTGTTGACAAGGAGAGACGCCAAGGGCTGATTGGGGTATGGAGACTCAGCCACACAGGGGGTGCTATCGGGGCGGGGGCAAGGCGTGTGGGGCGCTTGCCCAGTTGCTGCCCATGCTGTACCGACTCGGGGGTTAAACAGAGGTTTTCAGTCTAGGCTGTGAAGCTGGTGCCATTTGCATGGGCACTGCAATTGCTTTTTAAAAACTGGTGAGTAGTTTTTATTTTTGTTTCTGTTATTGTAGCGTGGGAAGTTGGGAGGTTTAATGGCCAGAGCAAGGCTCTGGGACCCAGGACTCCTGGGTTCTCCTCCTGACTCTGGGTGGGAAATGTGGGATACTAGCAAGAGCAGGGGCTAGAGAGTCAGGGCTCTGGGTTCTGGCTCTGGCTCTGTGAGGTAGTGTTGTCTGGTGGTTAGAACAGGGAGAAAGGCCTCTTGGCTTCTGTCCCCAGCACTGCTGTTGACTCGCTGTGACACCTGGGGCATGTCAGAGCCAGTGCCTCGGTTCCCCCATCTCTGCATCGTGGGGCATTGTCTGTGTCTTGCAGGGACACTGTGAAGTTAAACTCACTGGTGTGGGTGAAGCACCTGGGAAGGGAAGGAGCTGGAGAAGAACAAAGCCTCGGTAGCCAGTGGGGCCTGTCCATCACGTTCGCCATGGAGCTCAGAGCTAAAGGGGAGGCAGGAGCCCTCTGCTGGGGGCTGTTTCTCACATGTGACTGAGTCCCCAAACCTAGGAAGACCCTCTGCCTAGTGGGGACCTGGCCTGCAAGCTCTGCTGGGTGATACCTGGGAGCTGGGATGCACGGGGACCAGGAAGAGGCGGGACCCTTTCACTGTGGGTCCAACCTGACATCCCCCCCACCCGCGAGTGCTCCCAGAGGATGTGTGTGGCTCAGGAAATCCTTTGTGTCTCTGTGTATGTCTCAGTTGGGGTCACTTCCTCCAGCTGGTCCCAGATGGAGCCTGGCTCTGGGATGTGAGCTCAGCTCTGATCTCCGGGGGGGGGGAATTCAGCTTTGTTTTTCTCAAGTAACTATACCCCCCTCGGTGCCTGAGCTACCCTCGCTCCTCCACTGCCCCCTGCCCAGAGCCAAACAGGGCCAGAGCCCATTTGCAGTGACACTAGGGGAAATCTGCAGTGCTCCTCGCGGAGTCAGAGGAGTGATCAGTGGAGCCACTGATCTGAAAACCCTCACTGGAGTTCACCTTGGATCAGATTAACGCTGACCAGCCGAGCGCCTGCCAACATGGGGAGCAGTTCTCATTGCAGCCAGTAGAGGGCAGGGCTCGCACACAGCAGCCCGTTCATTAGGCTACTAGGCTGCAGCAGTGAGTCCCCCAGGTGAATCCCATGCTAACTCACTCTCATGGTCTCTGCCTACCCCAGCAGCGCCAGTGCAGGATCTGGGGACAGCAGGTCCTGATCCCAAAGCAAATCAAACATCCGTGCTCGAAAGGTGTTTGCAAACGTTTGGCCTCTTTCTGCAAATGCAAACTCCCAGCTCCTCCAAATGCACTAAGGGGAGGCAGGACCAGGACTTGTGCCTGAGTGTGGGGCGAACTCAGCAGTGCTCCTGTCACGTGGCCTCAGGACTAATCCCACCCGCCTGGCTGCACATACTGCCTGTAGGGCAGCCCCACGCAATGCAATGTGGGACACTCCAGCCGTGCCCCCCAGTGTCTGCTCACTATGCCTTGCGTATGCTGCCCACCACACCACGCTCCCCCATTCGCCAATGCCCTTTCCCCCGGGCCATCCCCACTGGGTGCTGCACATGTCCCATCCACCATTCCTGCCAGACTGTGGCCTGCCCCCCAGATGCCCTCCTCATTGTTCCACTGCCAACCCTGATGCCCATGTCTTCCTGCCCCTTCAGATGTTCTCTGCCCCCTAATGCTCACACCCACAAGTGTCCACTGCACTGTCCCTCCCCTGATTCCCACCGTGTTGTTTCCCCCTCCACTGACTGACACCTCCTGTTGCCTGCTGTGCCCTTCTCCAGTGCCAACTGCAGGGTGCACATTGATCTGGGAGCAGATTTCATCTTGGATCTGGGCATATGTCAGTGTACAATGGAAACAAGGGCCCTACCAGCAGACTTTTCCCTGCTGGTGCCTGGAGCTGTACTTGGAAGGGGCACTTCCTGGCATTCATCAGACATCCTGAAACATGAGGTTTGATCACCCTCAGCTTGCAGAGCGACCAGAGTTATTACAACAGTCATAATGTCACTCAGCCCTTTGCAAATCCAGCAACTGGTTTTGTCTCAATGGCCTCCTGCAGCAGGGAGTTCCACAGCACATGGTGCAGAGTAGCACATATGGCACTGAGGTGCAAAGCTGAGGCATGTGCACAATGCAGGGTGCTCATACACTACTGTTGGGTCAAAGTGAGGCTGTGATGCAAAGAGAGGCAGTGTGACCCGGAGGTGGAATGCATGGAACGGTGCAGTGTAGTTTGGAGGCACAGTCCATTCAGAGGTGTAGTGCAGTGCCACGAGCTAGTGCAATGCAGTGGTGTAATGCAGTGCAGAGGTTCGCTGAAGAGTTGCAGTGTAGCTTTCAGGTGCAGTGCAGGATGCAGTGCATGGCTAGGTAGAAAGCAGTGACTAATTGCAGTATAGTACAGAGATGCACTACATGGAGAGTTGCAGAGTAGGTTGGAGGTGCAGTGCAGCGCACAGGTGTAATGCAGTGCAAAGGGGCAGTGTATGGAGGGGTGGAAAGCAGTGCAGAATTGCAGTGTAGCTCAGAGGGTCATGCACATAGGCTGTCACAATTTCACCGTTTCTGGTGCTAGTTCAGCCCCATTGCTGGCCCTAGCTATTGCCCCTCACACCCCCTAGTGTTCGTCTATAACATCTTCCGATTCATTCCAACAGGGATTTTCTAGCTGGGAGCGTGGCCCAACGTTCAGTGCCGGCCTTCCAAGAAAGGCAGTTCTGGGAATGGGAATTCATTGCTGGTTCCTGGGGGCCCCAAGGACATTGACCCCAAATGGAGGGATGAAGCAACCCTTCTTAGCTCCTCCTCCGCCACTGCAGAAAGCCATCTGCTTACCCCAACCCCCTCCATCTCCCTGCTCGGGAAGGGAACGTGACTGTGACCCCGGGTGCCCGAGATGGGGAGCAGCAGAGAGAGGGCCCTGACAAACGTAGCTGGCTCCCATTTTCCAAGGCAGAGGACCGCGGGTGAGGCCACCCTGCATGGTCAGTGCCCGATCCTGCGCTGGGGTCTGAGTTCAGATGTTGACTTGGGCCTTATCGAGTGGCCATCAGGACAGAGAGGGGTTCGTCTGCCCCCTCTCCCCGCTGCGGTTCTCCGGCTGTTCCCAACAGCCAGCGTCCATCCCCTGTCTGAGCTACTGGGAGCTTGGAATGCTGTCCCCACTGCCCAGGGAAAGTGTGCGTTGTCCTTGTTTCCTTCCGCATCCCAGAAGGCCTGTGGGTTGAGTTTGGGGCACCCCTCCCTTCTAGCCCCAGCCCTGTGGGGCAGGGACTGGGGAACTGAGCTGTGAGCCTGGAGACAGAGGGGAACGTTAGAGCAGATTGCTTAGTTTGGGGGAGAGATCGAAAGGCACCGGCTTTCCCCCCCCTCCCCCCCCGATTCACCTGGGTCTCCTTGGCTGGACAGCTGTAAGCCAGGGGCCATACCTGCCTACACACCCCAGCGAGGAGGGACGTTGGGGGCAGGGGCTTCCTCATTAGACCGGGAGGTGGAGCGGAAGAGGCGGCTCCTGGACAGACTGGGAGACCTGAGGGGTCACAACACTCCAATATCGGCACACGTTGGGCTGCCGTCAGCCCCGCTCACAGTCCACCCCCGCTCCTCCCAGGCTCTGCCCCAGGTCTCGCCCCCTCCCCTCCTCACCCCCAGGCCCACCTCTGGCTTGCTGTGTCCCTCCTCAGTCCCCCACCCACCGCCTGCCTCCTCACTCCCCCCGGCCCACCCGCCGCCGCTCGCTCACTCACCGCTCGCCTCCTCACTCCCCCCGGCCCACCCGCCGCCACCCGCTCACTCACCGCTCGCCTCCTCACTCCCCTCGGCCCACCCGCCGCCACCCGCTCACTCACCGCTCGCCTCCTCACTCCCCCCGGCCCACCCGCCGCCACCCGCTCACTCACCGCTCGCCTCCTCACTCCCCTCGGCCCACCCGCCGCCGCTCGCTCACTCACCGCTCGCCTCCTCACTCCCCCCGGCCCACCCGCCGCCGCTCGCTCACTCACCGCTCGCCTCCTCACTCCCCCCGGCCCACCCGCCGCCACCCGCTCACTCACCGCTCGCCTCCTCACTCCCCTCGGCCCACCCGCCGCCGCTCGCTCGCTCACCGCTCGCCTCCTCACCCCCAGGCCCACCCGCCGCCACCCGCTCACTCACCGCTCGCCTCCTCACTCCCCTCGGCCCACCCGCTGCCGCTCGCTCGCTCACCGCTCGCCTCCTCACTCCCCACGGCCCACCCGCCGCCACCCGCTCACTCACCGCTCGCCTCCTCACTCCCCTCGGCCCACCCGCCGCCGCTCGCTCGCTCACCGCTCGCCTCCTCACCCCCAGGCCCACCTCTGGCTTGCTGTGTCCCTCCTCAGTCCCCCACCACCGCCTGCCTCCTCACTCCCCTCGGCCCACCCGCCGCCGCTCGCTCGCTCACCTCCTGCCTCCTCACTCCCCTCGGCCCACCCGCCGCCGCTCGCTCACTCACCGCTCGCCTCCTCACTCCCCTCGGCCCACCCGCCGCCGCTCGCTCGCTCACCGCTCGCCTCCTCACTCCCCTCGGCCCACCCGCCGCCGCTCGCTCACTCACCGCTCGCCTCCTCACTCCCCCCAGCCCACCACTCCCCCACGGTGCCGACTTCCCCCCGTAGGGTGGGTGCTCGCCCACCCCTGCCTCTTCCCGCCCCTGCACCACCCCCGTTCCACCCCCTTCCCCCAAGTCCCCACCCCTCCCCTGCCTCTTCTACACCTCCTCCCCTGAGCGCGCTGCGTCCCCGCTCCTCCCCCTCCCTCCCGGAAAGCGCTAAGCGCCACCAAACAGCTGTTAGGCGGCGGGAAGCGCTGGGAGGGAGCAGGAGGAGCGGGGTTGTGGCGCACTGGGGGGGGAGGGAGAAGGAGGCGAAGAGGGGGGAGCTTGGCTGCAATTTTTCCCTGTGGGTGCTCCAGCCCCGCCACGGAGTTGGCTCCTCCCTCTCACTCGCCTCCCTACCTGACTATCGGGACAAATGGCATCCCGATGGTTCATTGACAAAGGGTTAAATACCGGGACAGTGCCAATTGTATCGGGACATCTGGTCACCCTACTGTGTGGGGAGGGGAGTTGTTAACCCCTTGCACTCCGGTTAGCTCCTTGCAGGGCCTAGCAAGAAGCTTCTCAGTGCCCGGCTGGCTCTGGGGGAGTCCCTGGGGGAAGCACAGAGAGCTAGCACCTGAACCAGACCTGGCACCTTCGGAGCAGATTGTTTGCCTCCATGGCCAGGCCCAGGCTGGCCCATCCTCCTTTGCTCCCCCACCCCAGCAGCAGCAGGTCTTGCCCTTGCCCTGGCCAGCTGTGCCTGTCGCCCCTTCTGCTTTGTGTGGGGAGAGGGGCCATGCGCAGGGACTCTGCAGTGCCGGGGGTGGGGGTCAGGCAGCACCAGCCTGCAGGGGGCTTGTGGCAAAGCAGCCAGCCAGCTCGGGGCTAGCAATTAATTCTGTGTGCCGGCCTGTGGGAGACCCAGGCTGGTCCCCACGCCGGCCCAGCAGCATCCCCACTCAACTGTCCAGGCTTGTCGGGTGTGACCCAGACCCAAGGAAACAAGGAGGGTCCCCGAGGTGGGCACAGGTCAACATGCTCTCCTCTGCCCCCACTCTCCCACCCCTCCAGCGTGGGCCCTGCATTCCCATGAATTGGTCTCTGCACCCAGGCTTGCAGCCGGGGCCCTCAGTCCTTTGCAGTGCTGCAGTAGACATGGTTGGCCCTGGCTGGGTGTGTCCGATCCTGGACCTCCACCAGTTTGTCTCCCTCAATGTTATTGAATGTTACTGACTCCCTCAGGAGCCAGCCCCTGGAAGGGCCTTGTACCCCCTGGGAGCAGCAGGAGAGGAGTGGGAAGAAGCATCTGCCCCACTGAGCTCAGCTCCCTTCACGGGGGCAATACCAGAGCTGAGAGGTCCCGAGAGCCCCCAAGACAGGGACTAGGGGTCAGTTTCTCCTGGGCAGCCTCCTTGGGGGTTGGGGTTCCAGCCCGGGGGGCAGCATGGAGACCACAGACCCTATGAGCCAGTCCACTGAGTGACTAATGCCATCCGTTTCCTTTGCAGAGACCATCAGCTACGTCGCCCCGCAGGAAGCCGGCCGTCCCAGTGCCCCCCTGCACAGGCTCCCCCTCCGAGCAGCATCCTACTCAGGTGGGTCTGGAGGGAAGGTGTCACCTTCCTTTGGCTGGAGATTGTGCTGTGCTAGAAACCCTGCGTCTCTCCTCCCCTCAAACCCGTACTGCCCTGGCCCCTGCTCCGGCCTGTCTCAGGGGCAGCGAGGGGGCAGAGAGACAAGAGAACGATAGACAGATAGGGAAAGAGGGAGAGAATGAGGGAAGCCAGGCACTAGCAGGGCCGGATTAACACGGGGGCTTTAGAGGCTGCAGCCCAGGGCCCCGGGCTAAGGGGGGGCTTCGGTGCAGCACAGCTCAGGCAGGCTGCCTGAATGCCGTGGTCCCACACTGCTCCCGGAATCGGACGGCTGCTGGCACGTCTCTGCAGCCCCGGGAGGGGCAGAGGTGGCTCCGAGCACTGACCCCACTCCCAGCACTGTCCCCGGAGCTCCCATTGGCTGGGAACTGGCCAATGGGAGCTGCGGTGGCGGTGCTTGCGGGCACAGGCAGCGCATGGAGACAGGCTGTCCCCCTCCCACCAGGGATGCACAGAGACGTGCCAGCAGCCGGCCGCTTCCTGGAGCGGTGTGGGACCATGGCATGCAGGCAGCCTGCCTGAGCCCTGCTGCGCCGCTGGCTGGGAACCACCTGTGGTAAGCGCCTCCCGGACGAAACCTGCACCTCAAAGCCCCTCCCCTATTAAAGGTGCAGTACGCAGACTATTCAGAGCAAGTCAACACACAGGGGGACAGCTTGCCTGCCCAGCTCTTGCTCCTGGGCTGAGGTTCGAGCCAGTGGTGAAATCCTGGTCGCCCTGAAGTCTAGAGGAGTTTTACCACCAAGTGCAGTGGGGCCAGGTTATTTCCTGCTGGTTTGTGCCTTTGTCCCTCAGTTCGGGGCATGTTTGGGATCTCAGCAGGGCATAAGGTGTGAGCATCTGGCTTTTCCTGGGACTGTCTTCAGCAGAGGGATGGGGCTTGCTGTGCCTGCCCCCCACCAAGGGGCTAATAGGATTGGATCTGCACTGTCAGCTGCTAACCCCCATTGTGTGGGAACAGCCCTGTGTGTGAGCATGGATGACTGGCTATTGGCTGCATGCCGAGGATGGATACCCAGGCCCCTTTGCACCACTCTGGCAGTGTAGAGGAGCTGCCAGATGGGTATTCAAGGCACCTTTTCCTCTGCCCCAAAGAAGACTCAGGCTCACCATTTCCCATGTGCCACAGCCGGGCTGGGAGATAGCGCTGCTGCATGTAACTGTTTGGCTCTTTTCCCGCAACCCTCCCCATGCAACCAACCCCCCGTGCATTGCCTCCTTCCCAAGCCAGCTGCCAACCTGGCCCTTTGGCCGGGGAGTGTCAGGTCAGGCGACTGTATCTCTGCCTTCCGAGCAGGTCATGGGCAGGAATTCCATCTACCCGGCACGGCCGGGGCTGCTCTGGGGAGGGAGGTGGATATGGGAGTGCAGGAAGGAGAAGTGTCTGTGGACAGGACAGCAGTGCCAAGCATCCTTCCCCCTCGTCATTTCTGGGGTTTACATGGCTTTTTAAACTTGGCCTTCTCTTCTCTCCAGACTCCGCTGCCTGGCACGGCTTGCTGAGTCCAGCTGTTGAGGGTTGGGGGCAGAGGTACCTCGCTTCCCATATGTTCTCCTTTTGTTCTAGCCTCTGTCTGGCATCCACTGGGACTTTCTCCAGCCTTGTGCTTTCTAAGCATACACCCCAGGGGAGTGGCGAGGGCAGGCTGGTGGGGGCATGTCCAGAGTTGGGGGGAGACTCAGCTCTCACAAAGGGTACATTCCTCCAGGCATGGGTGGCACGTGTGCTAGCCACACGGCCCTGCCCCTTGTGCCCAAGGCCCCACCCCTACCTGAACACCCCTTCCCCCCACAGCCAGAGGAGCCCCAGCCCAACCTCTTTCCCTACATTCCCCAGTGCCCCGGGTGACACCCACAGGAGGCCGGCAGAAGAGAGGGCGGGCCCTCTCCCTGCTTTCTGCCCTGGGTCATACCAAGGAAGGATGGCAGGAGACAGTTCCAGGACTGGGCCACCAGACCACCCCAGCTCCGGCCCCAGTGCCGGGCCACCCCCAGCACCAGCCTGCTGGCCTCCAGCCAGCAATGGAGCTGAGCTCCCGCCATCTTGGGCACCAGCATGGACAAGGCCAGGGCTTGGCTTAGGGTTATACCTGTTATACCCGCCGCCCTTGCCACCAGGTGATCAAAAACCAACCACATCCTTCCAGTCCAGTTCAACATTAGCAACTGGTCTTCATGGATACCCCCGGAACATGAAGAGGGGACATTGGAGGGGATCCTCGGAACACAGCCCCTGGGTCCTCTGTGAAACCCCTTGGACGTTCAGGTTCAGCCACCTGCCATCATTCCCAGGGTAATACAGGGTGCTCATTCTCTCTCCATGTACTTGGCCTCCAATGGAGAGGGCCGACTGGGGGGGGGGTGGTTTCTGGGATCACGATAGGTCGGCCTCTGGCCACCAAATGACAGCAATGTTCATAAGAACATAAGAAGGACCATGTCCAACTAATGATCTATCCAGCCCAGTGTCCTGTCCTCTGACAGTGGCCAATGCCAAGTGCTTCAAAGAGAATGAACAGAACAGGGCCATTATCGAGTGAGCCATCCCCTGTCGTCCCGTCCCAGCCCCTGGCAGTCAGAGGCTCAGGGACACCCACAGCATGGGGTTGCACCCTGCCCATCTGGGCTAATAGCCAGTGACGGACCAATCCTCCATGAACTTACTGAATTATTTACTGAACCCAGTGACAGGTTTGCCCTTCATGAGACCCCCTGGCGGCGCGCTGCACAGGCTGACGGTGCGTTGTGTGCAGAAGTCCTTCCTTGTGTTTGTTTTACAAAGAGGGGAGGAAAGGGAGGAAGAGCAAGAGAGCTGTGCTCCCCCATCCCATGCCATCTGCCCCCCACATCTGCTTCTCGCTGCAAGATCCCTCAGCTCCAAGAGTCAGCAGGCTGCCGACGAAAGTGGAACCAGACTGCTGGCACTAAACATTAAAAAGGTTGTAGAGCAGTTTTTAAACTAGGAGATGGGGGAAAGCCGACTGCTGCAGAGGAGCGTGTGGATCGGACACAGACTTCTCTTAGGGGAGAGTCTGATGATAGAGAATCTCCAGGTTACAGTCAGGAGCAGAGGACGGAAGAGGATAATGTAAGGGCCGGATCAGATGATAAACAGTCACATAAAAAAGAATCTGGCACATCAGAAAAAGGCAGGCTAATAAACAGGGACAAGTTTTTAAAGTGTTTGTACACAAATGCCAGAAGTCTAAATAATAAGATGGGTGAACTAGAGTGCCTTGTGATAAAGGAGGATATTGATATAATAGTCATCACAGAAACCTGGTGGACTGAGAGCAACCAATGGGACACAATCATTCTGGGGTACAAAATATATTGGAAGGACAGAACAGGTCGTGCAGGGGGAGGAGTGGCACTATACAGTTAAACCCTGTTATCTCGACGGCCTAGGGGTTTGCCAAAAGCCATCGAGATAACCAATGATCGAGATAAACCTATCCCGGGGACAGGCAGGGACGCGGCAGGAGAAGCCGGGACCAGGTATGTGGGGCGGGGACGGGCAGGGACCAGGTATGCGGCCAGGCGGGCGGGGACAGGCAGGGACCGGGTATACGGGGGCGGGCGGGGAAGCGGAGCCGGACGGGCGGGCGGCGAAGCGGGGAACCGCGGGGCTGGGGAGCCGGGGAGCGGGCGGCTGGGGACACGGTGGGTCGGGGACGCGGGGAGCCGGGCGGCTGGGGACGCGGGAAGCGGGCGGCTGGGGAACCGCGCGGCTGGAGAGC
The DNA here is from genome assembly GCF_020497125.1 of Mauremys mutica. Taxonomy (NCBI): domain Eukaryota; kingdom Metazoa; phylum Chordata; order Testudines; family Geoemydidae; genus Mauremys; species Mauremys mutica. The sequence continues at coordinate 30,801,727 of NC_059087.1, forward strand.
CGGGGAGCCGGCGGCTGGGGACGCGGGAAGCGGGCGGCTGGGGAACCGCGCGGCTGGAGAGCCGGGGAGCCGGCGGCTGGGGACACGGTGGGTCGGGGACGGGCTCGAGATATTAGGGTTCGGCAAATCGACATAACGGATGAGAAACTCATAAGCCAAAGAGGGAGTCTGGCGGTTCCACTTGTAAACCGTCGACTTAACAGGATTGGCAAGTTAACCGAGGTCGACATAAATGGGTTCGACTGTATGTGAAAGAAAGTGTAGATTCAAATGAAGTAAAAATCTTAAGCGAATCCACATGTTCCATAGAATCTCTATGGATAGAAATTTCATGCTCTAGTAAAAATATAACATTAGGGATCTATTATCGACCACCTGACCAGGACAGTAATAGTGATGATGAAATGCTAAGGGAAATTAGAGAGGCTATCAAAATTAAGAACAGTGGGGGATTTCAATTATCCCCATATTGACTGGGAACATTTCACTTCAGGATGAAATGCAGAGATAAAATTTCTCGATACTTTAAATGACTGCTTCATGGAGCAGCTGGTACGGGAACCCACAAGGGGAGAGGCAACTCTAGATTTAATCCTGAGTGGAGCACAGGAGCTGGTCCAAGAGGTAACTATAGCAGGACCGCTTGGAAATAGTGACCATAATACAATAGCATTCAACATCCCTGTGGTGGGAAGAACACCTCAACAGCCCAACACTGTGGCCTTTAATTTCAAAAGGGGGAACTATACAAAAATGAGGGGGCTTGTTAGACAAAAGTTAAAAGGTACAGTGACTAAAGTGAAATCCCTGCAAGTTGCATGGGCCCTTTTTAAAGACACCATAATAGAGGCCCAACTTCAATGTATACCCCAAATTAAGAAAAACAGTAAAAGAACTAAAAAAGAGGCACCGTTGCTTAACAACCATGTAAAAGAAGCAGTGAGAGATAAAAAGACTTCCTTTAAAAAGTGGAAGTCAAATCCTAGTGAGGCAAATAGAAAGGAGCACAAACACTGCCAACTTAAGTGCAAGAGTGTAATAAGAAAAGCCAAAGAGGAGTTTGAAGAACGGCTAGCCAAAAACGCCAAAGGTAATAACAAAATGTTTTTTAAGTACATCAGAAGCAGGAAGCCTGCTAAACAACCAGTGGGGCCCCTTGACGATCGAAATACAAAAGGAGCGCTTAAAGACGATAAAGTCATTGCGGAGAAACTAAATGGATCTTTGCTTCAGTCTTCACGGCTGAGGATGTTAGGGAGATTCCCAAACCTGAGCTGGCTTTTGTAGGTGACAAATCTGAGGATCTGTCACAGATTGAAGTGTCACTAGAGGAGGTTTTGGAATTAATTGATAAACTGAACATTAACAAGTCACCGGGACCAGATGGCATTCACCCAAGAGTTCTGAAAGAACTCAAATGTGAAGTTGCGGAACTATTAACTAAGGTTTGTAACCTGTCCTTTAAATCAGCATCGGTACCCAATGACTGGAAGTTAGCTAATGTAACGCCAATATTTTAAAAGGGCTCTAGAGGTGATCCCGGCAATTACAGACCGGTAAGTCTAACGTCGGTACCAGGCAAATTACTCGAAACAATAGTTAAGAATAAAATTGTCAGACACATAGAAAAACATAAACTGTTGAGCAATAGTCAACATGGTTTCTGTAAAGGGAAATCGTGTCTTACTAATCTATTAGAGTTCTTTGAAGGGGTCAACAAACATGTGGACAAGGGGGATCCGGTGGACATAGTGTACTTAGATTTCCAGAAAGCCTTTGACAAGATCCCTCAACCAAAGGCTCTTACGTAAATTAAGCTGTCATGGGATAAAACGGAAGGTCCTTTCATGGATTGAGAACTGGTTAAAAGACAGGGAACAAAGGGTAGGAATTAATGGTAAATTCTCAGAATGGAGAGGGGTAACTAGTGGTGTTCCCCAAGGGTCAGTCCTAGGACCAATCCTATTCAATTTATTCATAAATGATCTGGAGAAAGGGGTAAACAGTGAGGTGGCAAAGTTTGCAGATGATACTAAACTACTCAAGATAGTTAAAACCAAAGCAGATTGTGAAGAACTTCAAAAAGATCTCACAAAACTAAGTGATTGGGCAACAAAATGGCAAATGAAATTTAATGTGGATAAATGTAAAGTAATGCACATCAGAAAAAATAACCCCAATTATACATACAACATGATGGGGGCTAATTTAGCTACAACGAGTCAGGAAAAAGATCTTGGAGTCATCGTGGATAGTTCTCTGAAGATGTCCACGCAGTGTGCAGAGGCGGACAAAAAAACAAACAGGATGTTAGGAATCATTAAAAAGGGGATAGAGAATAAGACTGAGAATATATTATTGCCCTTATATAAATCCATGGTACGCCCACATCTCGAATACTGTGTACAGATGTGGTCTCCTCACCTCAAAAAAGATATTCTAGCACTAGAAAAGGTTCAGAAAAGGGCAACTAAAATGATTAGGGGTTTAGAGAGGGTCCCATACAAGGAAAGATTAAAGAGGCTAGGACTCTTCAGCTTGGAAAAGAGGAGACTAAGGGGGGATATGATAGAGATATATAAAATCATGAGTGATGTTGAGAAAGTGGATAAGGAAAAGTTATTTACTTCTTCCCATAATACAAGAACTAGGGGTCACCAAATGAAATTAATAGGCAGCAGGTTTAAAACAAATAAAAGGAAGTTCTTCTTCACGCAGCGCACAGTCAACTTGTGGAACTCCTTACCTGAGGAGGTTGTGAAGGCTAGGACTATAATAATGTTTAAAAGGGGATTGGATAAATTCATGGTGGCTAAGTCCATAAATGGCTATTAGCTAGGATGGGTAAAGAATGGTGTCCCTAGCCTCTGTTTGTCAGAGGGTGGAGATGGATGGCAGGAGAGAGATCACTTGATCATTGCCTGTTAGGTTCACTCCCTCTGGGGCACCTGGCATTGGCCACTGTCGGTAGACAGATACTGGGCTAGATGGACCTTTGGTCTGACCCAGTACGGCCGTTCTTATGTTCTTATGTTCTTATGAAAGGGCCTGATCCTGGTTACTCAGCCCCTTGTGCAGCCATTTGCACCAGTGGTCCACTCACACCACATCAGAACAGGAGCACTGTAAACCCACTTTGCACTGAGCGACCACACATGATGCCGGGCAGAGGAGAATCTGCCCTGCGCCCCCTCCCCGCCCCGACACACACACACTCTGGAGAAGGAGATTCCTCCAGGGCAAGGGTGGGCAAGCCCCAGAAATGGGACAGGAAACCTGGAGGGGCCAATCCTGCCCTGGATGGACTGGTTGGGTCGTTAATGTCCGGGACTGTGGGTGACTATGGCCTTGGGGACCTCTCCAGCTGACTCGCAGGGCAGTGTCCATGGGATCTGCACAGAGCCCTTATCTACTCTCATCTGGGAAGAGCATCTTGAGCCTTAGAGACTCGGGCTGAGGAGAAACTGCAGACGAGGACATTCCTAGGACTCAGACCATCCCCCGATGAGCAAGCGGGAAGAGATCTTGAAATGGCAGATGCAAAAAAAGAGATGCTGCCCCTTTAAAAGTCAGAGCCAGGCAATGAGTAACCATGGAGATGGCTTTGACTCTTGACAGTGAGGACTGCAGGCTCCTTGTTGGGACTAGTAGCAATTAACCGCAATTACTGCTGCAAACTCCTGGCTCCCTTTGACACTGGAAAATGAGAACGAGCCTTTCCTCGGGGGAGAGGGCCGAGAGCTCTTCTCTTTATGCCTCTTTCACACTCAGGAGAGGCTCTTCCACCTTGGCATATGTTGTTGGTGAAGTTAAGGGGTGTCTGACCTGTCTTCAGGTCTCATCGCTACAGAGCCAGGAGCAAAACTAGTTGAAGAGACAGGCCAGATTCATTCCAGGGATGTGGCCGGTTAGTTTAGATCAGAGTAGATAAAATGCCATTTCACCTCCTGCTGAAATGCAGCTGCCTCTGGGCTACAGCACTCCACCTGTTATAACACCTCACAATAGTTCAGGGCAGGAAGTGAAAAAGAATATTGTATGCAACTGAAAACTTCCAAGGGAGTTTCAGGGATGCAGAGTGGAATTGTCCACTCTGGAATCTGGCCAGGAGGCCACAGCTAATCCCCTACCTGGGATGAAAAATGCTGGGGGTGGGGTAAGGAATTGCAAGTGCATCAGGATCTCACCGGTGTCTCTCCCAAAATGTGACGTAACTCTGGAAGAATGACAATGAAATGGTCAGTGTTTGATAGCACCTGGTGCACCAGGAGCTGGTATCGCCGTCGGTCGGAGAGCTCGATGTAGAGTGTAAGGCGAGGTGAGGAAGAGGAAGATCTCTGGTCCCTCCTCCTGCTGTCTCTTGGGAGGGAAGCCTGGCTTTGTTAATGGGTGCTGGGTCTTCCCAATGCAGCTGCCCTGCTGCCATCCCCATGATGGCTGTCTGCTCCACACTGCAAATGCCTGTTGGAGTAGAAACTCTTCTTCAGGTCAGAGGCGAGACGGGGGGGATTTCTGCCAGGGTTGGCCTGGGGCTGAGCACAGCTGAAGGGCACATGTCTGGGAAAAGCACCTAGCACTCCCGCTGAGCCCGCTAGGAGGGGCCCAGAGCAGGGAAGAGAACCAGGCTTGCCAGCGGAGCTCTGCCAAACGGGGCGTGGGGAAGCCCTCTGCATCCTGTCCCTTCCTCGCCCACGCCCACAGCCCCGGTTACCTGCTCAGCAGTAGGTATCCGGAGCCCGCTCCAGTCCGCGCTGAGCCTGCAGGCACTGGGAGACCAATGTGGGGAAGGAGCTGGGAGGGGGTGGGGGCAAGGAAGTGCTGGCTTGGAGCGGGTATGGGAGGCACGGGGGAGTGGGAAAGGGGCCAGAGGCAACACGTGGGGTGGTCACATGCCCCCCAACCTTTAAATTGTGCCCCCCCATCAAAAGTGACAGGTGATTTCTGCTTCTTCTCCCAGCTCAGCTGAGCGGGAACAGCAGTGAGTCGGTCAGGAAGGTCAGTGAAGCTCAGATGCTTGCCAAGTCTCCGGGGTTGGAATAGTGTGGAATTAAGAATTCACATGAGTGCGAGCAAGCACCGGTGTGATCCCACATAAGTCGGTTGGTCAGTCTATTGTCATACTCTCTAGCTATCATATTGATAAGGTGCCTATCAATCATCTCAGTCTCTGGCATATTTCCAGTACTTCCTGCATGTGCTTGGATTGGAAATCCTGTGCCAACAGCCTTCCTCATGGTACCTGAGCACTTTCCGATCCCGATGGCATCCAGGGGAAATAAAGGGCCGTGCATGGGAAATGATCTGACCATGTCGAGGCTTGAAGAAAGGCCTGGTGCACAGGGGCGGCACTAGGGATTTTGCCGCCCCAAGCACGGCAGGCAGGATGCCTCTGGCAGTTTGCCTGCGGAGGGTCTGCTGGTCCTCCGAAGCCACGAGACCAGCGGACCCTCTGCAGGCACGCCTGCGGGAGGTACACCGAAGCCACGAGACCAGCGGACCCTCTGCAGGCACGCCTGCGGGAGGTACACCGAAGCCACGAGACCAGCGGACCCTCTGCAGGCACGCCTGCGGGAGGTACACCGAAGCCACGAGACCAGCGGACCCTCTGCAGGCACGCCTGCGGGAGGTACACCGAAGCCACGAGACCAGCGGATCCTCTGCAGGCACGCCTGCGGGAGGTACACCGAAGCCACGAGACCAGCGGACCCTCTGCAGGCACGCCTGCGGGAGGTACACCGAAGCCACGAGACCAGCGGACCCTCTGCAGGCACGCCTGCGGGAGGTACACCGAAGCCACGAGACCAGCGGACCCTCTGCAGGCACGCCTGCGGGAGGTACACCGAAGCCACGAGACCAGCGGACCCTCTGCAGGCACGCCTGCGGGAGGTACACCGAAGCCACGAGACCAGCGGACCCTCTGCAGGCACGCCTGCGGGAGGTACACTGAAGCCGCGGGACCAGCGGACCCTCCGCAGGCAAACCGCCGGAGGCAGCCTACCTGCCGCCCTCGCGGCGCCGGCAGAGCGCCCCCCACTGCTTGCCGCCCCAAGCATGCGCTTGGCGTGCTGGGGCCTGGAGCCGCCCCTGCTGGTGCAGGTCTGGCTGTGAAGGCCCAGGGGTCGGTTGTTATCTGCCCAGCCCTGGTCCAGAACCAGCTTTAGATCATAACGTCTCTATTGCGCACCATTTCCGTGAAATCGGGTAAAGGACCATTCCCAAGGCCCTGCTGCGGGACCCTTGGAAATCCTTCTAACCCGGGCTCAAGTCCCCAAGACCCAGACCTGAGACCTTTCCCGCACTGCCCGTTTGCTCCAAGGACAGCCACTGGGGGAGCTGTGCAGGTGCAGGTCAAGGCTGAGCTGTGTGCCCCAATGGCTGGAACTGGGGCAGGCCCCAGGGTAGGCACCGTCTCTGCTGCGGGAGTGCTGTGCTGGCACCTGTCTGACACCACAGCAGAGTTCTTACTCTTCAGGGGGAGCCCCAGGGAACAAGTCCTGCCTGGAAGCGAGTTCTGGTCTCCCCCAGCAGGTGAGGTCTCCTAGGATCAGGGTTAGGAGCCCCTGGGGGAGCAGAACGGGGATGACAAAGAGTGACTGGGCCTGACTTGTCTGGTGCTTCCCTCTCCTGGAGCCAGGGTGTGGGTCCCACCTTGGCTCACACCACCAGGATTGAACTGGGACCTCCAGAGCGAAAAGCACAAGCTGCTGAAGCTCTGTGAGTGGGGCTGTAGCAGACTCCTGGCCTCTGCAGGCTGGGCACACGTGTGCCAGTGGGTTACGCCAGCACCTGGCATGCAGCGTACAGTCGGCTGCCCAGGGAACGTTTGGCGCAGAATGTTATGAGCCCACATCCATACTCCCTGCCCCCCACTCTTCCCCTCCTCTTTATTTCCTCCCCCCTCCCTCTCTCCACCCCTCCATCCTGGCCTCAGATTTCTCCCCAGTCCCTTTACTCTCTGTTCTTTCGGTTGATTTCCCAGGATGTTTGAATTGCAGCAAAGTGGTGGAACTCACGGCGCGTCTCAACAGCCTGGAAGCCAAGGTCAGTGTCTACGTGGCAGGGGTTGGAGGCGGGATGTGGGTAAAGGATCAGGGAGCACAGGGTGTGGTACGGGAACCAGCGTGACCTCCTCGCCTCAGAACTTTGCATCTCACGGAGGTTGGGACCAATGGTGAATCTTCTGACGTTTACCCCTGGATCCCAGTGAAATCTCATGGAAATGTTGGAAGAGGTCGGCTATTCCAGCCCCCGATATTCTCTGTCACACGTGGAGCGGGGCTGCCAGCTTGTTCATTTTAAACAATTGTCTTTCTTTTTTCATCTACATTTTGTGCTGTCATTTCTTTAAGTATTTTTGTTTGTTATTCTTCATCTCCCCCTTCTTTTCTTTTTGCCTTGTTCCTACTGGAGAGGTTCTTCTTTCTTTTTCTGCCCAGAAATGCAATTCCTGGGCACCTTCCTTTGTCTTGCAATTCCTGTTTTACCCTTTGAAATGAAAAGAACTTCAACATTTCAAAATGTTGGGGCAAAATTGCATTTGTTTTGTTTTCAGCCAGCTGTGCCAGCCCCAGGAGCAGACAGCTGTCTCTCTGTGGTACTGACAAAACTCCCATTACAGAGAGCACCTCAGTGTATTTATCCTCATGACCCCCGAGGAGGCAGGGCAGTGCTATTATCCCCATTTTTACAGAGAAGCTAAGTGACTTGCCCAAGGTCACACATGAAGTCTGTGGCAGAGGGGGAATTGTACCTGGATCGCCTGAGTCCTGGACTTAGCCACTGGACCACCCAGCCTTTCTCCATAGACATGCACCATGTGTAAGAGGAGGTCAGTCCCCAACAGATAATCCATCTCCCTCCCACAGGAATTGCAATTCCAAAGCACTCGAGAAGTTGCATAGGACAAGATAGAGCATAGCCAGGGTGTGGCATGGCTGTTCAGAGGCTAAGTGCTTTCTGAACCAGGTGGGATTTTAATGGTTGACGTTTCAGGTTGCTGTAAGCATTTCCGGGAGGACAGATGGTCTTGTGGTTATTAAACCATGGGACACCAAACTCCTGGGTTCTGTTCACAGCTCTGCCACTCAGGCATATGTGGGTGAGTTATCTGTGCCAATGCTGTGAAGCCCCAGCACCTGAGACACGCACAACTAACAGGCCCTGCAGACCAGACTGTAGGGGACTGGCCTGGCAGTGGAGGGGATGAGAGGTGGATCTGGTGCCTGTTTTCTATCCCTGTGTGATATGAATGGCCTCCAGTTGGGGTAACACCAGGCCATAGGGTGTGTTCCCTAGGAGATGACATTCCATAGGATGGACTGTCTGAGGTCTCCAGAAGTGTCACTAAGACCAGTTGGCTTGTGGCCCTGAGGAATGTGCTGGTGAGGTTCTGTTGTGATCCTGTAACCCATCGGGGCTCAATGTCATAGGGAGGCCAGTGTATTAATGATCTGGAGGATGGCATGGACTGCACCCTCAGCAAGTTTGCAGATGACACTAAACTGGGAGGAGTGGTAGATACGCTGGAGGGTAGGGATGGGATACAGAGGGACGTACACAAATTAGAGGATTGGGCCAAAAGAAACCTGATGAGGTTCAACAAGGACAAGTGTAGAGTCCTGCACTTAGGACGGAAGAATCCCATTCACTGTTACAGACCAGGGACCGAATGGCTAGGAAGCAGTTCTGCAGAAAAGAACCTAGGGGTTTCAGTGGACGAGAAGCTGGATATGAGTCAATAATGTGCCCTTGTCAAGAAGGCTAACGGCATTTTGGGCTGTATAAGTAGGGGCGTTGCCAGCAGATTGAGGGACGTGATAATTCCCCTCTATTTGACATTGGTGAGGCCTCATCTGGAGTACTGTGTCCAGTTTTGGGCCCCACACTACAAGAAAGATGTGGAAAGAGTCCAGCGGAGGGCAACAAAAATGATTAGGGGGCTGGAGCACATGACTTATGAGGAGAGGCTGAGGGAACTGGGATTTTTTAGTCTGCAGAAGAGAAGAATGAGGGGGGATTTGATAGCTGCTTTCAACTACCTAAAAGGGGGTTCCAAAGAGGATGGATCTAGACTGTTCTCAGTGGTAGCAGAGGACAGAACAAGGAGTAATGGTCTCAAGTTGCAGTGGGGGAGGTCTAGGTTGGATATTAGGAAACACTATTTCACTAGGAGGGTGGTGAAGCACTGGAATGGGTTACCTAGGGAGGTGGTGGAATCTCCTTCCTTAGAGGTTTTTAAGGTCAGGCTTGACAAATCCCTGGCTGGGATGATTTAGTTGGGGTTGGTCCTGCTTTGAGCAGGGGGTTGGACTAGATACCTCCTGAGGTCCCTTCCAGCCATGAGATTCTATGATTCTATTATTAGGGGTTTGGGCTACCAGGTTAACCCTCTGTGTCCTTTAACCTTTGGTCTGCTTTAGACCTGGCATCAGAAATAGCCCCACAACAGGGGGGTCTCTCCCTCCAGCCCCTCCCAGAGATTAGTGCTTGAATTCAGCGGGTTCGCCGGGCCATGGAAGTTGGGCAGCTACTGCCTAAAGGCCCAAGTCACTATGTCCTAGAAAGAGTCCCCATGGCTCTGACCAGGCCTTTGGCACAAGGAAATAGAAACTGTTCCCAAGAACCCAGCCCAGGTTTTCCATATGACCCTTTGCACACCAGGGGCTTGTCTCCATGCAGAGTAGCACCAGTGTAAGGTGCAGGAGGCTGTGTGAACACTCTGACCTGGGTTAACCCTGCTTCTCGAGTGCAGTTGTTCCATGAATAGCTGCAGCAGCACAGCCCAAGCATTCACTGTCCAGCTAGGTGCATCTGAGCACTGCGGCCTTGCAAAGGCAAGAGGACCATACGCCCTGTCCTTACAATGGAGAACGGTGCTGTGCTCCCCTGGACCCTGTCCACAGGTGCATGGGACCAGAACAGTCAGGTATGGGTAGGGTCCTACCTTTCATGGCCATGAGAAATGCGTCATGGACTATGAAATCTGGTCTTTTATGTGCTTTTACCCTATACTCTACCGATTTCATGGGAGAGACCAGCATTTCTCAAACTGGGGGTCCTGACCCAAATGGGAGTTGCAGGGGGGGTCGCAAGGTTATTTTAGTGGGGAATCATGGTATTGCCACCCTTACTTCTGTCCTGTCTTCAGGGCTGGGCGGCCAGAGGGTGGCAGCTGCTGACTGAGGGCCCAGCTCTGCAGGCAGCAGTGCAGAGATAAGGGTGGCAATACCACACCAGGCCATTCTTACTTCTGTGCTGCTGCTGGCGGCGGCTCTGCCTTCACAGCTGGGCTCCCGGCCAGCAGCTGCCGCTCTCCAGCTGCCCAGCTCTGAAAGTGGTGTCACCGCCTGCAGCAATCAGGGTAGCAGTACCACCCACCCCCTACAATAACCTTGTGAACCCCCCCCCAGCTCCTTTTTGGGTCAGGACCCCTACAATTACAACATCGTGAAATTTCAGATTCAAATAGCTGAAATCATGAAATTTACTATTTTTAAAATCCCATAACCGTGAAATTGACCAAAATGGATCATGACTATGGTAGGGCCGTAGTCATGGGATAGAACAGAGGGAATGGTGGGCTTTGACCCCCTAATGCCCACAGTTCCCTGAGAGGTACCTGGGTATCTCACAATACACAGCAACAGGTTCCTACAAGGCAGCGTGCCTGAAGGATGCTGGGATGCCTACCCACAGTGCAACGTGCTTTTGCCAAATCAGCATGATGCACCCCCCCTACCAGCTGAGCGTGAGCACATCCTGCTGAACAGCTGGTGGCACGAGGCCGACAGAACTTTGACCAGTTCACAGTTCCAGTGTAGACAAGGCCTTAGGAAGTGGTTTAAGCTAAATCAACATAAGCTGCTTTTAAACTGAAATAGGGGTGTCCACACAAGGGCTAACTAAACCGGTTTAATTCAGCTGGTGCAAGTTTGTGCAGAGACAAGGGCTACCCAGTCAGAACACCAAGGTCCTCAAGCCCCACTCTGTGCATTCAGCAAAGCTTAAAGTTCCTCCCCTCAACCCCAAAGCTCTGAATGTCCAGGACAATGCAAAGCTTCCTCCATAGAAGTGCAACACCAGACCCTTGGGTGGGACATCAGGGGAGATTGAACCGGTGACCAGGCTCACCAACCTCGGAGGGGCATGCTGGGTGGCTGTGGGTGACAGCCGTAAGTGCAGAACCGTCGTGGGGAGAGGAGATAGGCCCCAAGTCTGGCTAGCGCAGTATGTCTGGGCGCACTGCTCGGAACTCTCTTTTGCTCATAGGTGGCGTTGCTGTCAGCAGCCGAGTCTGCAACCTCTCCAGTACCCAACAGACACCTCGTAACCAAGGGGGCTGCCCCCTCAGATTCCTACCAGCTCTGGGGGTCTCCATCCACCAACGGGAGCCCTGGGGATGAAGGTGTGAAAGGTAAGTAAGAGCAGGGGCTGCTAGAGAGGCGCTGAGGCAGCTGGAGGCTGCAGGCAGGAAGCCATCCTGAGAGCCGGATGTGTGTTTCCTGCCTAGATCAAGATCCTTCCTGCCCCTGCAGAAATCCACATGTCCCAGGTCCCCTCCATGCCTGGCCCTGGAGATGGAACAAGCAGGACTCCGTTGGCACTAAACATGGGGGCTGGGCCTTTCCATCAGTTCAGAGCCCAGTCCTGCCCAGTGCACTCAAGCAAAGCTCCCAGTTTGGGCTGAGTGAGGATAGCAGGATGGGCCCTTGATGCTGCAGAGAGTTCTGTGTCCTGGCTCGAGTGTGATGGCAGAGGGTCTCTGTTGCCCCAAATCTCAGCCTGATGTCCAGGGCTGCACTAACACATAGGGCTCCAAATCCTAGGCCAGCATCCTCCTCCTCTGCTTTTCCTCCTCGCTGTGCCAAGGGGGCAGCTGCCACCCTAATCTCAGCCTGATGCAGACGGGAGACTGGAGGGTGAGGGGGGCTGGAGAGTGCGCCCATCTTGCACTCACCCCACGAGGCTGGGAGAAGAGTGTTTGCCCAGGGCCCAGTGATGGGTGAATCCAGCTGGGCTGATGTCCCCACTAGCGCACCTTTCCCTGGGTTCCTCCACCTCCGCCCTGGTGTCCTTTTACTTGTAACTTTCTTAAGGCTTAAAATCTCTCCAGACTCTTCAGCTGCGAAGCCCCATCATCAGGAGTTGTCACCCCAAAGCTCTGCCCCAATCCCAGCTTGGGTCAACACACTCCACCTCCCAAACACTCCCTGGGGGTTTCAGTTGCACCTGGGATTCTTCTTGGCCATTGCAGTGCGCTATTAAACAGCTGCTGTGTTCCACCCCAGAGGCGCAGCAGTTCAGCAGTGCTGCAGTTACAGAGGTATTCGGCAGTTAAGAAGTCACTAGAGGCAAAAGCAAAGTAACTATTAAAAGCAGAAGTCAGAGGTCAGGAATCCCATGGTGCGAGGTGCTGTGTGCACATGTGGTGAAGAGACAGGGGGCTGGGGCACATGACAGAGATTCTCAACCCCCAACAAGCTATAAAAACTCCACGGCCCCCTTGTGCCACAACAGCTGATTTTCTGCATATAGAAGCCAGGGCCGGAGTTAGGGGGTCGCAAGCAGGGCCATTGTCTGGGGCTCACACCACTGGGGACCCTGCAAAGCTGCATTGCTCAGGCTTTGGCTTCAGCCCCAGGTGGCAGGGCTCAAGGCCCCAGACTTCAGACCTAGGCAGTGGGGCTTTGGCTTTCTACCCTGGGCCCCAGTGAGTCTAACACTGGCCCTGCTTGGAGGACACCCTGAAACCTGCTTGCAGCCCCCCAGGGAGCCCCGGACCCTGGGTGAGAACCCCTGACTTACAAGGAGAGGCTGAGGGAACTGGGGTTATTTAGTCTGCAGAAGAGAAGAATGAGGGGGGATTTGATAGCTGCTTTCAACTACCTGAGAGGGGGTTCCAGAGAGGATGGATCTAGACTGTTCTCTGTGGTGGCAGATGACAGGACAAGGAGTAACGGTCTCAAGTTGCAGAGGGGAAGGTTTAGGTTGGATATTAGCAGGGGCGGCTCTAGACATTTCGCCGCCCCAAGCACGGCGGCACGCCACGGGGGGCACTCTGCCAGTTGCCGGTCCCGCGGCTCCGGTGGACCTCCCGCAGGCGTGCCGCCGAAGGCACCCTGCCTGCTGCCCTCCCAGTGACCGGCAGAGCGCCCCCTGCGGCTTGCCGCCCCAAGCACGCACTTGGCGTGCTGGGGCCTGGAGCCGCCCCTGAATATTAGGAAAAACTTTTTCACTAGGAAGGTGGTGAAGCACTGGAATGGGTTACCTAGGGAGGTGGTGGAATCTCCTTCCTTAGAGGTTTTTAAGGTCAGGCTTGACAAAGCCCTGGCTGGGATGATTTAGTTGGGTTTGGTCCTGCTTTGAGCAGGGGGTTGGACTAGATACCTCCTGAGGTCCCTTCCAACCCTGAGATTCTATGATTCTATAACAGCCCTTGCCCCAGGTGCCTGCAGTCTGTCATATGAACATGCAGAAAAACGTAGCAACAAGAGAGAATCAAATCCACTCCCGATGTGCGGAGCTATCTCCAGAGGAGAACAGCCTCCCCCCCACTGGCGTAGGGACATGGGCCTTCGGAGGACAAGGGTAAGGCTTGCTGTCTCACGCCAGCCCAGCCCAAAGGAAGGGGCTCAGAGTGGAGCCTCTGCCATGTCCCATCCCCCACTGGGCAGGGACTGCGCGGGAGTTAAATTGAGTGCAGCTGAGGACCAGGCTGACCTGGCTTTGGCTCCAGCTCTGTGCAGCGGGAAGATTTCTCAGGCCTGCGCTGCTCTGGCAGGCCGTGTGTTCGTGCTTTAGGGGCAGAGCAGCAGCAGGAGGGTGGGGTGATAAATGTACAGCTGTGTGGCAGGCTCGAGCGCCCCACCCTTCCCCCAAGGGAACTGAATGGTAGCCAGGCTAGGGTGGGCTCTTGGGCAGCTCTGTTAATGAGGCAGGGGGAGAAGGGGGCTGCCCAGGTGGTGCCCACTCCAGCTCCCAGACAGTCACTGGAAAGGCTCCCATTAGCGCCTCTGGGCCTTTGGGAGGGGCTGTGCTGTTAATGAGCCCTTGGCTGGCGCTGGTCTGGGAGTCACTCGGTCACCCCCAGGCGGGGGCAGGCTGCCCTGCCATTGCAGTGCTGAGCAGAAGGGCGGTGGTGAGGGCCAGGACTCCACTTGGAGGACAGGACCCATCACCGGCTCGGGAGGGTGTGGCCAGCTGCCGGGCCCTGAGTTAGACCAGCCCTAGGTGACTGGGTGTGGTTGGTGCTTAGGCCTGCTGCTCCGTCTCACCCCAGGCGTGCAGGTGAAATGGCAGAGGGAGAGAGCCCACAACCCCACAGGGCTACTGCATGCAACAGGCCCTTAGAGCCCCACTGAATGTTGTCCCGAGATCAGCTGGCAACTGGCCACTTTCCCCAATGCTTGGGAGTTAGCCCCAGTGTCCCAGCCATGTCCCAACACGGCCAGTCCCATTCTGCCTCCCTAAACTCAGCTGGACAAGGTATTCTGCAGTGCCTGCGGTCACCGCCGCTGCACTCTGCCCCAGAGGTGGCTGCAATTCAGCACTGGGCAGAGCGATGCCCTTTGTGGCTGCGTATCAGTCTAAGTCCTTGGGGATCCCACTGCCTGAGAGATGTTCTCGCCATTATCAAAGGAAAGAAAACAAAGGCAGAGACCCGACTGCCCTTTGCTCCCAATGGCAGCGGTCTAAGGAAACCCTGGGACCCCTACGTGCACTGCTCGTTTTGCAGCAGTGCCCAGGTGGGCGCGCCAGTCGATGAGCAGAACCCCCAGGGCCAGCTGCTGTCTAAACATAGCACTGAAAGATGGCCCCAGCCCCGGGAGCTTGACGTCCCAGTGCAGCGCCCCTGGTGGTGGATCCCAGCAGAGCAGGGCTGAGGCCTGGGGCTGTGGGGGGCGGAGAGGAGGGGGGCTGTGGATGGACTCTTGCCTGTGCTGGAGAGTCGGGGGTGTTGCGCTCCAGGGTTGGCCTGGCCTGGCCTTTCCCCAGCCTGGCTCAGAAGTGAAGTGGCTTCCCAGTGCCAGGTAACACCACTGCCCCCAGGAGAAGGGGGTGCCAGGGGGAGCTGACTCTGCCAGGCTGAAGGCAGAAGAGACCGTTGGCTCCAGGGAGCAGACTGATGCCCCATTCTCTCCTTTCCCAGGGAACCCAGGAGTGGGAGAGCCGCTGCGGGGCGCCGGGCCCGGACGGGATGGTATGTCGCATTTTCTTTCTAAGGCACAAGAGAGTTCCCAGCCCAAGAGCCCTGTGAAATATCTGGGTCTGGGAGGAAGCCACAGGGGCAGAGACCAGAAAGGCCAATGGGAGAGGCTCCTGGATGCCCTGGGGGCGGGGGTGGGGGCAGTAGGGAGGGATAGAGCTGGGGGCAGAGGAGGACGTGGGAAGCCATGGAAGGGAAGGAGGGCGAGTCTCCACTGCAGGCTCTGCCCCTGCCGGACTGGGCTCCCCCCTGCTGCTCTTCCCTTCCCCTGATCCCTCGGAAGGACACAGAAGCCAATGCTGAACTATTGCTTAAATCACCAGCTCCTTCAAGAGCGGAGTGCATGGCCCCAGCGCAGGCGGGCGGGGTGCGGGCCAGGCCCCAGTGCAGGCGGGCAGGGTGCGGGCCGGGCCCCAGCGCAGGCGGGTGGGGTGCGGGCCGGGCCACAGCGCAGGCGGGCAGGGTGCGGGCCAGGCCCCAGTGCAGGCGGGCGGGGTGCGGGCCAGGCCCCAGCGCAGGCGGGCGGGATGCGGGCTGGGCCCCAGCGCAGGCGGGCGGCGGGCGGGCCAGGCCCCAGCGCAGGCGGGCAGGGTGCGGACTGACCCCAGTGCAGGCGGGCGGGGTGCGGGCCGGGCCCCAGTGCAGGCGGGCGGGGTGCGGACTGACCCCAGTGCAGGCGGGCGGGGTGCGGGCCAGGCCCCAGCGCAGGCGGGCGGGGTGCGGGCCAGGCCCCAGTGCAGGCGGGCGGGCGGGGTGCGGGCCAGGCCCCAGCGCAGGCGGGCGGGGTGCGGGCCAGGCCCCAGTGCAGGCGGGCGGGGTGCGGGCCGGGCCACAGTGCAGGCGGGCGGAGTGCGGGCTGACCCCAGTGCAGGCGGGCGGGGTGCGGGCGGGGTGCGGCCCGGGCCACAGTGCAGGCGGGCGGGGTGAAGAATGACCCCAGTGCAGGCGGGCGGGGTGCGGGCCGGGCCACAGTGCAGGCGGGCGGGGTGCGGGATGACCCCAGTGCAGGTGGGCGGGGTGCGGGCCGGGCCACAGTGCAGGCGGGCGGGGTGCGGGATGACCCCAGTGCAGGCGGGCGGGGTGCAGGATGACCCCAGTGCACGCGGGTGGGGTGCGGGCCAGGCCGCAGTGCAGGCAGGCGGGGTGCGGGATGACCCCAATGCAGGCGGGCGGGGTGCGGGCCGGGCCGCAGTGCAGGCGGGCGGGGTGCGGATGACCCCAGCGCAGGTGGGCGGGATGCGGACTGACGGTACAGGCCAGCCACGGGCACAGGCCAGCCACAGTGCAGCCGTCATGACCAGGGGGTCATGATTCCTGGCATGGTGATGCCTGTGGCTGCTGCCGGGCTCCAGCCCCACTTCATCCTCTGGCAGAGAGGAGCTGAGAGCGGGCCCGGGGTTCGGGGGGAGCTGGAGTGCGGCCAGTGGTGGGTAGGAGCATTCCCAAGCAAGCAGGCCGGAGGAAGGAGAGGTGCAGTGCCCTGATGGGGGGTTTTCCCAGGCGATCGCCCTGCCCCTGCATATGGAGTCTCTAGGGCACCGCAGGGCGTGAGGCCTCTGGCCTGGCATTGAGCTGACCAGATCCTGTCTAGAACGTTTCACTAAGTGAGATGTGGGCATCCCAGGGTGGGCGTGGGCACTGGATGGCTTGGGGCAACGAGACACAGCCCTTCGCTCCCAGGTCCCGGGTTCCGGTGCCCCCGGCTGAGTTCCAACTGAGAGCCGTTACCTTAAAGCGCCCATGGGCACTGAGTTCTTGGGGGACAGCCCCATCCCTCCCTGGTGGGCAGGTGTGCCCTCAGAATGCCACCCCGGCATGGCCTGGGCAGGTTTGGCTCCGGGGCAAGGGGAGCCTCAGGCCCCCCATCAGCTGTCTCAGGACGGAGGCTGTGGACACTAAACATTGGGGGGTGAGGCCCATTGGCAGGGACCAGCATGGGGGGAGGCTTGTCCCACCGCAGACCGGGGCTGTGGATACAGGGCTCCCCCACTTGGACCTCTCAGCCCAGCCCCTTACAGCACCTCCAAGCTCCACTCCCGTTGGTTTCTGACTGTGGCAGCCGCACCGCAATCCATTGCCCTGGGATGTGGCCACCCTCCTCCTTGGGGGTTCGGATTGGGGGTTAAGATCCCTGGGGTTGCTCAAAGAGTACCTTGCTCTCCTTCTGTCCTTCCAAGGAGGCACAGCCCCTGGCAAATGCTGCACTGGTACCTAACTGGGTATTTCTTTCTGCTCTTTCTGTTGCAGGGAAACCAGGGCCCCAAGGACCCCGAGGCCCGTCGGGTCCCAAGGGAGATGCTGGGAGCCAGGGGCCATCAGGAATCCCTGGAGCCAAGGGTCCCGCTGGACCACCAGGTGTGTCTTGAACATAGGGCACTGCTCTAGGAGCTGGGGGCCACCACGGATCCCTGTACCTTGATGCCAGCTTTGGACAACCAAACAGGCATGGGGCATCACAACTGTCACCCCGGTCCCTGCAGAGCCCAGACACCTGGCATTGGCTGGCATTTATTTGCAAGTTATACCAGTGCTCAGTGCTTCTTGGCTGGCAGCCTGACCCGCAGAGCTGTGTGCGTGGGGGTGGTGGAGAGGGAGGGGAAGCCAATCCCAGCTGCACCCTTGCTTTGGCCCTGATCCAAAGCCCTGAACTTTGCAGGCAGGATCCACTGACACCATAGAATCATAGAATCTCAGGGTTGGAAGGGACCTCAGGAGGTATCTAGTCCAACCCCCTGCTCAAAGCAGGACCAATTCCCAACTAAATCATCCCAGCCAGGGCTTTGTCAAGCCTGACCTTAATAACCTCTAAGGAAGGAGATTCCACCACCTCCATAGGTAACCCATTCCAGTGCTTCACCACCCTACTAGTGAAAAAGTGTTTCCTAATATCCAGCCTAAACTTCCCCCACTGCAACTTGAGACCATTACTCCTTGTTCTGTCATCTGCCATCACTGAGAACAGTCTAGATCCATCCTCTTTGGAACCCCCTTTCAGGTAGTTGAAAGCAGCTATCAAATCCCCCCTCATTCTTCTCTTCTGCAGACTAAACAATCCCAGTTCCCTCAGCCTCTCCTTATAAGTCATGTGCTCCTGCCCCCTAATCATTTTTGTTGCCCTCCGCGGGTTTCTTTCCAATTTTTCCACAGTCCAGCGGAGGGCAACAAAAATGATTTGGGGCCCAAAACTGGACACAGTACTCCAGATGAGGCCTAACCAATGTCGAATAGAGGGGAATGATCACGTCCCTCAGTCTGCTGGCAATGCCCCTACTTATACAGCCCAAAATGCCGTTAGTCTTCTTGGCAACAAGGGCACACTGCTGACTCATATCCAGCTTCTCGTCCACCATAACCCCTAGGTCTTTTTCTACAGAACTGCTTCCTAGCCACTCGGTCCCTAGTCTGTAACAGTGAGGTTGGCTGGCTGGTCCATGGGAGAAGTTCCTTTTCTTGACAGTTTTTTTAGAGCTGGGATGTAGGAATCAGGGCAGAGATCTGCCCCATCCACCCTCCTCTCTCCAGCTGCTTCAGAAGAAGATACTGGAACCCACCCAGTGTAACACCCCTCCCATGGGGGAAGAACCTGGAGCCATCAGTTAGAGGTTGGCTGATGCCCTGAAGGAGGAGGATTTGTATCCCCTTAAAATAAACGCCCCTCCCTAGTGTAACTGTGGCCATTCTTCTCATCCAGAGTCACATCTAACCCTTTCTTACTGCTGCTCAGCTCGGAACCTCAGTGCTACCCTTGATATCTTGTGGCAGTGAGTTCCGCCAGCTACTTCTCCATTCCTAGACGAGTATTTCCATGGTCGGTCTTAATTCAGCTGCCTTTCAGTGCCATCGAACGCCCATTTGTCCTTGTGTGCCAAGGGAGGGAGGCTAGGAACGCCTGACTAGCCTTCTGCAGCCTATTTGTTTCCCTGTACCCCTCTGTCATAGCCCCTCTCCTTTGTCTCCTCTCAGCAGCCCCAAACCTTTCAGTCTCGCCTCAGTGAGAATTCTCTGACCATTCACATTGCCAGTCTCTGACCCTCCCGTCTCTATTTCTGCTGTCCCTTTCGGAGGCCAGGCAGCCAGTATGCAGTATCCTAGCTGAGGCCAGCACATTGATTATAACAGTTCCCCTCTTTTTCTCCATCCCATTCCTTTTGCATCCTAATGTCTTGGTTGCTTTTCGGACGCCAGCTGTGCATTGAGCAGAGGTCTCTAGGGAACTGCCTGTTGTACTTCCCAGGCCTTTCTCCTGAGATGCCCCAGTTCATTTGGAACTCAGTTAGATGTGAGTCGTTCAGATCATCCCTCCCAATCTGCATCGCTTTGGGTTTGTCAGCACGGCATTTCCTCTGCTGCCCAATGCCCTGCGCAGTTTGGGCCCTCTGAATTTCCTCCCAGACCGCTCTAGTCTTCTTCCTCGTGGGGCATCTGCAAAGTGCTGCTGCCTCATTGCTTGACTCCTTTTCCAGGTTATTATTTATTTATATTACGGTAGCATCCATGCACCCCAGTGTGCTAGGTGCTGTACAACCACAGAACACAAAGGCAGCCCCTGTATGTAAGGCGTTAAACATATTTGTCAGTGTGGCCTAGTGAATAGGGCACTGGGCTGGTCTCAGGAGATTTGGGATCAATTCCCATCTCTGCCGCTGGCCTGCTGGGTGACTTTGGACAAGTCCCATCCCCACTCAGTGCCTCAGTTTCCCCACCTGTGAAACGGGGATGAGGACACTGAGCCTCGATGAAAAGCGCTAGCTAAGAGCTAGAGATTATTATAGTAGCAGACAGCTCCGGCCCTAGCACAGAGCCACGTCGCACCCTGCGATGACCCTTTACCCAGGTTGGAACTAGCCCGTCTCATCCTGCTCAGTCTCTTTGCCACTTTCAGACCCAGGACGGCGCTTTACCTCTTTCCCTGTCAATTCCTTAATAGGCTCGGGAGGGGGGGAGGTCTGACAAAGGATTTGGAAAGTCCAAATAAATGACATTAGTCCACGGCGTGCTAATCCTTCCTTGAGGGAGCGCTGCGCCTCCAGTCAGGGCTGGGGATGCGCACCCAGGGACCCCCCTGCTCCCAGGGCATCTTTGGGGGAAGCTCAGGACTGCATGGACCCTCCCCCTCCCAGGTTAGCGCTGCTGGGAGTGGGGCAGGTTTGCATTGCCATGGAGATGGGATCCCCGAGCATGGATGGGACATGGGGGGGGGGAGATCGTTTCCCTCCCTGCGAGGCTGAGCCGGGAGCCAGCTGGGGCAAGGAGCTAATGCTGGGAGCTGCAGTTGCTCTTGGCAGCATGTCTCGGAGTCCCAGTGCTCTGTGTAATGTTTATTAGGCTTGGAAGGTGTCCAGTGCCATGTCGCCTCCGGCCATTCGGAGTTAAACATTAACAGCCATCCTCCCCAAGGCCCCCACCAGGTCCCCATGCAGCGCTCGTGCCCTGCTCCCTTCAGCCTTGGCGTCCCTCTCGCATCTCCTTTCCTTTGTTCTCCACCTCCCTGCGTCCTCAGGGAGGCCTGCGCAGGTCCCCTCTTGCTGCATGCTCCCTGTCTTCTAATGGCCTGCGGGGAGCTGGATCTCCAGGGAGCACCGGAGCCGTGGGGTCAGCAGAGCTGATCCCTGCCCTGCACCTGGGAGATGGTGGGGCCAGGGGCGGCTCTAGAAATCAGGCTGCCCCAAGCAGCGCGGTGCGCTGCGCCGCCCTTCCCCGGTCCTGCGGCGGGTCCCCTCTTCCCGCGGCTCCGGTTGAGCTCCCGCAGGCATGACTGCGGGAGCTCAACCGGAGCTGCGGGAAGAGGGGACCCGCCGCAGTCATGCCTGCGGCAGGTCCGCTCATCCCGGGCTCCAGTGGACCTGCCGCAGTCATGCCTGCGGCAGGTCCACCGGAGCCAAATGCCGCCCCCCCGGGAAAGGGCCGCCCCACGCGCCTGCTTGGCGCGCTGGGGTCTAGAGCCGCCCCTGGGTGGGGCCCACTCCAGAGGCTGTGGCTGGAAGCCCCCCGGCACTGAGCAGCCTGCTCCCCATGGAAGTAGGAGCAGCTGAGCATGGCAAGGCAGGTGGGGGGAGCGGGACAGGAATGGGATGGGGTTACTGAGCCCCCCGGGAAGGAAGGAGACCTGCGTGTTGTCTCTCACTCACTGTGATTCCCCCTCCCTGTGATTCATAATGGGGCGTATGACTTGTCACAAACATGCCAGGCTAGGTTTCCTCACCCTGGCCGTGCCGGGGGAGTGACCGGGACATAGGTGGTCTAACCGAGAGGTCACAGCCAGAGCCCAGCCTAGTGGTTGGAGCCAGGAACAGAACCGGGCCTGTGGCACTGCCAGGGCTAGAGCCCACTGCGCACTGACCCCACTGGCTCCAGTGAGAGCAGGCTCGAGTGGGGGAGGGGCTGAGGGCAGTGGGCAGGGTTTGGCTCCCACTCCTGCAAGCAGCCCAGGGAGCATTTCCTCCCCAGGCCAGGAAATCAGCTGGTCAGCAGCTGGGGTTAGGAGGAAGCCAGTGCTAGCTAAGCACCTGGGGGGCACTGGTGGCTTTTACACCTTCCTGTGAAGCATCCAGTGCTGGCTACTGCTGGAAAGGGGAGAGGGGCCTTTGGTACCAGGCTGCAAGAGGGCCAGGGGAGGGAAACAGAGGGGCCCGGAAGGGCCATTTCCACCCCTCACCTTGCCCTGCTTTGCAGCCTCTCTGGCCATAGATAAGGGCAAAGTGAAGCACAGCTGGGGCCTCTGGGCCTCTGGCTGCAGAGCCGGCATTCGGAGAACTGCCTCATGCCCTGCCCGTGCAGGTAGGTCCCCTGGGGCGGGGGCGGGGGCGGGATAAGTCACGCATCCAGATCCGGGGTATTGAGGACAGTTCGGGGCTCTGCCATTGTGCAGCTTCCTCCAGCCAGGGCTGAGAGAAAGAGGTGGCACCCCAATCCCCAAGGCAGCACACGGCACTGTGCCCCACACAGCACTGGAGCATGGGAGATGAGCACCCTGCTAGCACTGGCTGCCCGGCTGGTGGGGCAGGACTGCCTGGAGCCCGCTGCAGACCTGGCCTCGTCCTCCCACCCAGGCTAAGGAAATACTGTGACGAAGTGGGACTGTTCGCACTGGGGGCTGGGTACAGTTCCTAAGTATCTAGCAGCAAAAGTCCATGCAGCAAATGCCTGACACTCTGTCTCCTAGCAACGGATGGCCCGGCCCCTCCCTGCAAAGGTGCATCTAAAGCTGTTGGAGACAAAGGGGTCAGGTGACCTCCTGGCCCGGGAAAGAGGGAGAGGGAGAGGGGAGAGGAGGGGCCGGAGGGGGGTGGGCAGACGGGAGTTGGCTGGAGAAGAGAGGGGAGGCAGGGAGACCGGGCTCTGATCCCCGAGGGGGGCTGGGAGGCCCCCAAGATGGACCTAACCGGGGGGATCCGGTTATCTGTGCCTGCAAGGCCTGTGTTGGACTGTGTTCCTGTCATCTAAATAAACCTTCTGCTTTACTGGCTGGCTGAGAGTCCTGGTGAATCGGCAGGGAGCCCGGGGGTGCAGGGCCTGGCGCCCCCACACTCCGTGACAAATACCCACAATGCCTTTCACTGAGGGCAGCCATGCCCACAGGCATGGCAGCCGTGCTGTGCAGGAAGGGTCCCCCGCATGGCGGCCCTGCCCAGGTGATGCCAGCAACTGTACAGCAAGAGCTGCTTTCGCTCAGCCCTCACGATCTTTCTTCCTTTCTAGGCCCCCCAGGCCCGCCAGGGCGGGATGGTGCAAGGGGCATCCCCGGAGAGAAGGGATTTCCAGGCCTTCCAGGGGCCCCGGGACCCCCAGGGCCCCCTGCCCCAGTGGGGCCTACAATATCCCACATCGCTGACCCAAGTAAGTAGCTGGGAGGGAGGGAGAGGGGAAGGTAGCTGGCTGGAGACAGAGCATGTGCTAGGGGGCGCTGGGCTGCAGTGGGGGGGTCAGTAGGGGATGGTCCCAGTGTGGCACTCGGGGGTGATGTGCCCTGGAGGGGCTGGTTTCCAGAGGAGAGATGAAAGGCTCTGCCCTCCTGTGCTCATTAAAGGCCCTGGCACTTTACCAGCGAGTCAGTACGAACATGCTGACGGGCAGGGGCTGGGAGCCAGGCAAGCTGGGCTCGATTCCTGGCACCGCTGGCTTTGGCCAAGTGACTGTGCGAGGAGACACCCAGTGGGGCTGGAGAAGCATCAGCCCGTCCCTGCCCCCACAGCCCCAGGTGCTTGGGCTGGTGCTAATGCTAAGCAGAGGTGGTGCTGGAAGCAGGCTGAGCCCCCGGGTGCTGGGAGGGAGCGGGGTCAGATTTCACTCCCCCAGCCCCTCGGAGCAGAGAGGGCTCAGTGTAAGGGCCCAGCCTTCGTTTGCAGGCAGGCCAGTCGGTACCATTGCTCATCCAGGCACCAACACTCCACACCCTGCAAGATTCGCAATCTGCAGACATGGGCATCTGCTCCCTACCACTGTGCCTGCCCATGCATGCAGCTCCCCCCACTCAGACCCACGCTGCACCCGGCCCTCCAGGGCCCACATGTGCAGGGACCCAAGGCAGACAGTGAGACAGGATGGCTGCAGCTCAGGCAGCAGGGCACTGGGACCGGCAGCCCAGGAGAGACTGGCTAGTGGAAATGATCACCGTAGTGCAATACAATGGTTTAGATCATGGATTCTCAAGCAGGGAGTTACCAGCACACCCCCTCAGGGGGCACGAACACACTACAGGGGTTTGCAATCACCTAACACCTTCCTTAGTAATTTTGTGGGGTGGGATCCCAACCCCCTTTTCTGTTGTGATACAATGAGTCACTGTTGAACTGGGGGGACGTGTCTAGTGAGGTCCCACAGGAGTCAGTCTGGGTTCAGTACTATTCAATATTTGTATAATGACTTGTATAGTGGAGTGGAGAGGAAGCGTATAACATTTGCAGATAACACCAAGATGGGAGGGGTTGTGAGCACTTTGGAGGTCAGGATTAGAAGTCAAAAGGACCTTGACATATTAGAAATCAAAAAGATGAAGATCAATAAAGACAAGTGCAAAGTGCTTCACTTAGGAAGGAAAAATCAAATGCACAATGACAAAATGGGGAATAACTGGCTACGCAGCTGTACTGCTGGGAAGGATCGGGGGGTTACAGTGGATCACAAATTGATTGTGAGTCCCTGGTGTGATGCAGTTGCGAAAAAGACTATGATCATTCTGGGCTGTATTAACAGGAGTGTCGTATGTAGAAGAGGAGAGGTGATTGTCCCGTTCTACTTGGCACTGGTGAGGCCTCAGCTGGGGTCCAGTGCTGGGGGCCCCACTGTACGAAAGATGTGGAGAGAGTCCAGAGAAGAACAACAAAGATGATCAATCTGAGCTATGAGAAAAGATTAGAAAAACTGGGCATGTTTAGTCTTGAGAAAAAAAGGCTGAGGGGGGGGGGACCTGATAAGAGTCTTCAAATATGTTATGGGCTGTTATAAAGAGGACGGTGATCAATTGTTCTCCATGTCCCATGAAGGTAAGTAATGGGCTTCATCTGCTGCAAGGGAGATTTAGGTTTGATATTAGGAAAATCTTTGTAACTCATGGTTCAGCTCTGGAACTAGCTCCCAAAGGAGGTTGTGGAATCCCCACCATGGGAGGTTTAAGAACAGGCTGGACAAACACCTGTCAGGGATGGTCTAGGTCAGCGGTCCCCAATGTGGTGCCGCGGGCGCCATGGCCAGCAGGGGAGAGAAGCCATGGCCCCGCGCCTGCTGGGGACAGAGAACTCCGGGGCTGCAGGCTGTGGGCGCCGGTGTTCTCGGTCCCTGGCAGGCGTGGGACCGCTGCTTCTCTCCGGCTTCTCCGGGGCTGCAGGCTGTGGGCGCCGGTGTTCTCGGTCCCTGGCAGGCGCGGGACCGCTGCTTCTCTCCGGCTTCTCTGGGGCTACAGACTGTGGGCGCCGGTGTTCTCGGTCCCTGGCAGGCGCGGGGCCGCGGCTTCTCTCCGGCTTCTCCGGGGCTGCAGGCTGCGGGCGCCGGTGTTCTCGGTCCCTGGCAGGCGCGGGGCCGCGGCTTCTCTCCGGCTTCTCCGGGGCTGCAGGCTGCGGGCGCCGGTGTTCTCGGTCCCTGGCAGGCGCGGGGCCGCGGCTTCTCTCCGGCTTCTCCTGGGCTGCGGGCGCCGGTGTTCTCGGTCCCTGGCAGGCGCGGGGCCGTGGTTTCTCTCCGGCTTCTCCTGGGCTGCGGGCTGTGGGTGCCGGTGTTCTCGGTCCTTGGCAGGCGCGGGGCCGCGGCTTCTCTCCGGCTTCTCCGGGGCTGCAGACTGTGGGCACCGGTGTTCTCGGTCCCTGGCAGGCGCGGGGCCGCAGCTTCTCTCCGGCTTCTCCAGGGCTACAGACTGTGGGTGCCGGTGTTCTCGGTCCCTGGCAGGCGCGGGGCCGCAGCTTCTCTCCGGCTTCTCCAGGGCTACAGACTGTGGGTGCCGGTGTTCTCGGTCCCTGGCAGGCGCGGGGCCGCAGCTTCTCTCCGGCTTCTCCAGGGCTACAGACTGTGGGTGCCGGTGTTCTCGGTCCCTGGCAGGCGCAGGGCCGCGGCTTCTCTCCGGCTTCTCCTGGGCTGCGGGCTGCGGGCGCCGGTGTTCTCGGTCCCTGGCAGGCGCGGGGCCGCGGCTTCTCTCCGGCTTCTCCAGGGCTACAGACTGTGGGTGCCGGTGTTCTCGGTCCCTGGCAGGCGCGGGGCCGCGGCTTCTCTCCGGCTTCTCCTGGGCTGCGGGCTGTGGGCGCCGGTGTTCTCGGTCCCTGGCATCGCGGGGCCTGCCTAGTGCCAAGCAAGGGAGAGAAGCCAGGGCCCCGCGCCTGCCGGGGACAGAGAACTCCGGGGCTGCAGGCTGCGGGCGCCAGTGTTCTCTATCCTCCCGGCTTCTCTCCGGCTTCTCTCTGCACTGCCCAGAACTGGCACCAAAAAAACCAAGAAACAAAAACCAAACCAAACCAAAATAAACCCGCTCCGACTCTGCAGAACGGCCGGCCTGCCGCCCCGTAGCATGTGCTGCCCCAGGCACGTGCTTGCTCCGCTGGTGCCTGGAGCCGGCCCTGCATTATGTGAGTAATTGTTGGCGCCTGCCACACTCTTCTGAAAACATGAATGTGCTAAAGCAGCAAAGAGTCCTGTGGCACCTTATAGACTAACAGACGTTTTGCAGCATGAGCTTTCGTGGGTGAATACCCACTTCTTCAGATGCAAGTGGTGGAAATTTCCAGGGGCAGGTATATATATGCAAGCAAGAAGCAAGCTAGAGATAACGAGGTTAGTTCAATCAGGGAGGATGAGGCCCTCTTCTAGCAGCTGAGGTGTGAAAACCAAGGAAGGAGAAACTGGTTCTGTAGTTGGCAAGCCATTCACAGTCTTTGTTTAATCCTGAGCTGATGGTGTCAAATTTGCAGATGAACTGAAGCTCAGCAGTTTCTCTTTGAAGTCTGGTCCTGAAGTTTTTTTGCTGCAGGATGGCCACCTTAAGATCTGGGCTCTGGGCTGCGTGCAGCCACGGGGAGCTCTGAGCCCTTTCAGTCCCCGCCGTGGAGCCGGTGCGGTCCAGCACGGTGTACTGGCTCTTGCTGGTATGCCGGACCAGACCAGATCGGCTTACTTTCACCTCTGCTTAGAAATATCAGAAACGGCAAGTCTGGTCTCCCTGGCTTTGCTGGAGGACTCCTTGGTGGCATGGCAGGAGATGTATGCTGTGAGCTGTCACGTTTTCATTAAAAGGGTGGGAGATCCTTAACAAAGGCCCCTTTCTCCCCTTGTTGGTTGGCTGTTGGAGTTTGATGAACTGAGTGGGCGTTGGCGCGCTAGCGGAACGCTCCCGCACGGAGCACGGGGCAGGCCCTCAGGTTCAGATCCTGGCCCAGCTGCTCAGAAGCTACGGGCTCGAGGTGGCAGTCACTGCGGGAGGGTCTCTGGCCTGTCAGACCAGCGGATGAAATCCCTCCCCCTCTCCAGTGCTCATCTTTTACTGCCATGGGATGCCCCAGTTCTCCAGTCAGCCACAGAGTCTCCCAGGTTAGATGAGACTTGATATTTGAATGTAAAATATTTCTTTTTAAATAAAACCATTCTAGGGCGTCTTTCTCCAGCATAGAAAAGCAAAAAAAAAAAAAAAGGGGGTGGGGGGCTGAGCCCAACTGTGTGTTTCCTTGGAGGCTCACCTTTGCCTTTCTCATTCGCACACTGGGAGCCAGGTCCCTAGCCCTAAGCTTCTGGTACCCACAGTCCTCATCAGACCCTTGGAGTGTGGCCTAGTGGACTGAGCACTGGACTGGGCCTCAAGAAACACAGCTTCTATTCCCACTCTTTTGGGCCTGCTGGGTGCCCTTGGGTGCCTCCCTGTGCTTCAGTGTCCCCTCTGTGAAGTGGGGATGCTGACGCTGGCACTGAGGTGAGCTAGGTGTGGTTATTACACGTCAGCCTGGACCCAGGTGGACTGCCACCCAGCGCGCAGTGCACAGCCCTCAGGGACCCGGCCCCAGGAACCACGGCGGCAGCAGCAGCACCGTGCGCTGCTGTGACTTCACGGGGCAGGTGCCAGTGTCTGAAGCCGGGACTCAGGGCTGCTGACAATGAGCGGGAGCCTTAGCTGAACCTCAGCTGGAGGTGTTAACCCCTTCACTGCTGCAGGGTCCAGCGTGTGAGTGGTCACTGTAGGGGGGCCTGCCTGGGCTGGCCCGAGGGAATGTCAGCAGGAAGAGACCAGCTGGATCCCTCCATGTGCCAAGGGACACCATGCAAGGCAAGGACTCTGATCTTGGGCGTCTCCTCTGCGCTGGGTCCCAGATCAGTGGCCGTGTCTGGCTGGGAGGGAGGCAGAGCAGGGGGGCCAGGCTGTCCCTCAGCTGAGTCTTGTGTAGAGCACCCCCAGCAGATGCTGGCCTTCCATGGCTGCAGGTTCCGGTGGATACATTTAATATCGGCCCTTGTCCTCGATTGGCTTGGCCTACTCTGCCCCCTAGTGGCCAGATTTAGCAGCCCACCTCCATGGGTTAAAGTGCAGCTTCTGAACACATGCTAAACTAAAACCACTTGGCTTGGGCGTGGATCAAACCATTTCTGGGCAAGGCTTCCAGCTGCACGTGCGCCCATGCCTGTCTCACTGTGTCCGTGCTATGGGCCTGTACGTGTGCCTCTGCAGACAAGAGTACCCCGCTCTTGTATAGCTCTTTTCAGTGGTTGAGCTCAAAGTGTGTTACAGAGGAAGGCAATAGCATTATCCCCATTTTATAGATGGGTAAACTGAGGCACAGAGCAAGTGACTTTTTTAAGGTTATCCAGAAGGTTAGTGGCAGATCAGGGAACAGAACCCAGATCTCCTGAGTCCCCGTCCAATGCTCTCGCCACTTGGCCACATGTATGGATCTAGGCATGCATGTCTGAATGTGCAGGGATGGGTATATGTGCTGAACGAGGACTGCTATGCATGGCAGTCAGTGCCTATGGACTACACAGGCAAAGTGTGTGTGATTCAGACAGCGGCTGGAGCATTGAGAAGAGCCTGCCGCTCAGTCAGTGGGAGAGGCTTGTGCCGAAGGCCCGTGCCTGACCCCTGCTGGTAACCGTGGTGGCCTGTGCATGCTGGCACGTGCAGGCGTGAGTCTGATCAGCTGTGTCTCCGAGTGGCTGGCTGGCTGCTATGTCCCTGCTGTGCCATACCCAGCAGATCTGGCCCTGAGCCCAGATCTCGCTGAGCGAGCAGCTGGACTTGTGTGCAGTTGACCCACACTCGGGGATGTTGGGCCCATTTCATTGTGGCTCCAGGAGGAAAAGGGGGCTCCCCAGAGTCCTTATAAGCCAGCACCGCCTGACAGTCTCCTCTAATCTCTCCTCCCTCCATGTCCCAGGGGACCCGCTTCTGTCAAACACCTTCACCGAATCTGGCAGCGTTGGCACCATGGGGCCTGCGGGACCCCCAGGGCCTTCAGGGCCAATGGGTAAGTTCCCCTCCTCCCCATTCCTCACTGGAGCCCTGATATCCAGGTAGCTGGTTACCCCATCCAGTGGAGGTCTCCCTCCAGTTCCCCACAGCCTCCATGGGGCTTTGCCCAGGGCAAGGCTGGCACAAGGGATACACATCTCATGGGAATGTGCCGCCAACTGATGGGTGTAACAGCAGAGATATGAGCCTGGTGCCAGCTGAGGGGGTGCCACCCCCGGGGTGCCACTTGGAACTGGGATACCACTGAGCCCACCTGACCCACCAGCCTGGGCTCCCTTTACACTGTACTGCTACGCAGCCTGTCAAGCCCTTCCCCAGGCTTCAGACTGCACTTTACCAGCACACATACAAGTAGGGGGACACACAGATGCTGAGATCAGCTCTGCATGGGAAGCAGCAAAGATGCAAGGTGCCACAGGATTCTTTGCTGCTTCTACAGAACCAGACTAACACGGCTACCCCTCTGATACTCTGCATGGGAAGGCTCAGCTAAGGAACTGCCCAGTACTCAAGTGCACACCCCCCTCTGGAGTGTAAGCCCAAAATTGCACCGTCTTGTGCTGCACAGAGAACTGTACCGCGTAAGCTCGTGAAATTCGCCCCTTCCTTCAATGTGGAGAGAAATATGCAACAGCTTTCTGCCCCAAGTAATGATTTCCACACACTGGTCTTAAACAAAACAAAACAAGTTTATTAACTACAAAAGATGGATTTTAAGTGATTATAAGGGATAGCAAACAGATCAAAGCAGATTACCTAGCAAATAAAACAAATACGCAATCTAAGCTTAATATACTAAAGAAATTGGATATGTGTAACAAATTCTTGCCCTAAATATTGTTTTAGGCAGATTGCAGAGATTCTTGAAGGCAAACTGCACTTGCTTGCAGCTTAAAACTCCAGGTATTCCTGTCCCAGGCCAGACAATTCTCTAGCCTGGGTGCAGCCCTTCTCCCCTAGTTCAGTCTTTTTTTTTCTTAGGTGTTTCCAGCAGTCCTCTTTCTTGGGCGGGGAGGCAGTGAAGAACAAACCATGCTGATGTCACTCCCCTGCCTTAATTAGTTTTTGCAGATGGCAGGAATCCTTTGTCTCCCAGTTTGATTCCCACGCCCAGTCAGTGGAAAAACACTAGCATTATGATGGAGTCCAGTGCCAGTCACATGTCCCTGTAGGGCTGTCGCAGCCATGACTCAGACGTTCCCAGGAAGGCTTCCCAGTGCGAGATTAGCATCTTCTAAGCCCTATTGGTCTCCCTAATGGCCTCTCCTAGCCAGCCTTCTGGACTGATCGCATGCTGCCTAGTGGGCATTCCCCAGTGTAAACACATTTGTAATAGATACATAGACAATATTCCTAACTGCAGATACCAAAATGATACATGCATACAAATAAGATAATCAGATTCAGTACATCAGAACCTTTTCAATGATATGTCACATGCCTTATCTTGCACAAAAACATAATTATGTCATACTTATGTCATAATAATATTATTATGAAGAATATGGGGCATAATGACACAGTGTGTTCTGCTCCTCTTGTTTCAGGTCCTCTGGGCCCCCCGGGGCCAGTCGGGCAGCCAGGCCCTCCGGGGCACGATGTAAGTGCTGTATCTGGGGGAGAAGGGGCGGGGGACAGGGCCTGAGTATCTCATCTCTCCTGTTGGGGTGGGTACGTGATCTGCTGCCCCAGGTCATCCCTTCCCTGAATACACGAGACCCCCTTCTCCCCTCCCCATGGCACTCAGAACTGCCCTCCCTCTTCTGGATACACAAGAACCCCCCATCACCTGGGCATCTGGAGCCAGCCCCTTCCAATGGTTCCAGCTAGGCTGTGGCCAGGCCGGGGAGAGCGGCCCCTGAAACCAGGATGCTGATCCTGTCATTGTTGTGCAGGGTTTACCCGGAGCGCCAGGTGCTGACGGAGCCACTGGTCCCCCAGGGGAGAAAGGAGACAGAGTGAGTGACCCCCAGCCCCTGCCACGCGGCTAGTAGCTGGGGCTGTGCTTGAGGGGACAGGGCTGCAGAGGGGCGCACAGGGCAAGGCTGAGGGCAGGGGCAGTGGTGGAGCAGGGACATCCTGCCTTTGAAATGCCAGGCGCAGACTCTGGCGTTGCTCTGGGCCGGGCCAGCAGGCACTGCCTATGTCTTGCGGGGCCTGGGACCAGCCAGCCCCCTGCCCCCCGACACTTCCCGGGCCATTGCCAGAGGCGTGAGCTCAGCCCTGGTGGGTGGAGGGGTTACCACTCGCAGGAGCAGCTCCCTGGCTCTGTGGGGCAGAGCGCAGACCCTTTGCTCTCAGACTGGGGGCCTGTCTGAGACAAGGTGGGTTGCTGGACACGTGCCTCTGTCTCTGCCACTACGACCAGCTTCTTCACTGGCAGCTTGGGCAGAGAGGCCATGGAGACAACGTTCCCCTCCTGGGGCAGGCTTGGGCACGGAGGCAGGGACAGTGTTGGGACTCCATAGGGGACCCCTTCCACCTCCAAGGCTGGCAGTGCCGCTTCCACCAGCAGAGGGAGACAAACGGCTCTCCCCATCCATCCATTCCCAGGCTGTGCCCTCCACCCTGGGGATGGCAGAGACCGTTCTCGGGCTCCCCAAGCGGGCGATGCTGTGCCAGATGAACAGGCACACGAGGGGCTGGGATCTGCCCAACGGCCATGTGCCGTCCCACTGCTCCTTACTCTGAGGGCTGGCTGTCTCTGAGATGCTGGAGGGGCTGGGGCAGCGTGCCAGGCCACGGCCAGGCACTCGCCTTCTCCTCCTCTCTCTAGGGCCCTCCTGGGAGCAGAGGCCTGGACGGGGAACATGTATGTTGTGGGGCTTGATCCCTCAAATCCATTCCAGTGCTCTGTGTGCTGGGGGGAGCCCCTGATCCAAGGTTCCAGAGCCCCACGGCCTACATGGGGAGGGGCCTCTTCTCATGCCCCTCACCCCAGAGCCCCCAACCCACACCCAGAGCCCCACGCAGGGAGTGGGCTGTCTGTGCCCCCTCCCCCCAGATCCCCCGCGCCCCACGCTGGGAGACAGCTGTCTGTGCCCCCTCCCCCCAGATCCCCCACACCCCACACTGGGAGACAGCTGTCTGTGCCCCCTCCCCCCAGATCCCCCGCGCCCCACGCTGGGAGACAGCTGTCTGTGCCTCAGAGCCCCCTGCCCCACGGTGGGAGAGGGCTGTGTGTTCCCCATCTCCCCCAGTGCCCCCTGCCCCATGCTGGGAAGGGTTCAATTGGCCTCTGTGGGTCTGTTACACATTGGAGGGAGGATGGGGGCCAAGGCCAGAGTCCCAGCTTGGGCAGGAGTTGGTGCCAACTGGTTGCTCTTCCCAGGGTGTCCCCTGTTCTGTGGAAAGGGGCCTGCCTGGGGGTGGGGGAAGGAAAGACGTCCCTCCTCATGCTGGGGGCTGCCCTGTGCTCTCCACTCTCCTTCCCGTATGCCCCTCCCAGCAGGCCTCTTCTGTCCTCCCCGCCAGGCTTCTCAGCCTCGGGTGCCCCTTGTGTCAGCCGCCCTGGGCTGGCTCCGGCTCACGCTGGCATCTCTCTTGTCTCTGTTTCAGGGGCAGCCGGGTCCCAAAGGCGAACAGGGGGAGAAGGGCACCTGGGTAAGCACAGGGCACCAGCCGCTCACTCCCCCACTGCTGTTCTGCACACTGCACCCGGTCCTGGCACCAGCCTCCCGGGGGGAGGGGGGCTTTGCATTGCAGCATCCTGCCACGACCCTTCAGCCCCATAGACAGAGCCTGCTCCGCCAGGCTCCAGGGGCCTGGTGCGGCCCCAGCTCCAGAGACGGGTGTCCCATGTGGAGGGGACGGGCCCACAGAGCCCCTTCTCTCCGCTCATGGCACAGAACCCCCCTGCCCTGCCCTCGAGCGCCACCTCCTAGGAGAGCAGAGACCCCGCCCAGCGTGAAGCCCGGGGCTCCCTGGAGCCTGCAGGGCACAGCCCCCTGCCATGGTATGGCGCTGCGCGTTCCATCCCCCCTCACCATGGAAGTGCCCCCGGCAGGGCCGTGGCCAGGAGCTCCCTCCTCCCGTCTGCTGGAGGCCCAGCTGGCCCGCCAATCTCTGGACCTGGCCCCTTCCCCGGGGCGCCCAGCATGACACCCAGCTAATTCTGGGCCTTTCCACTGCCATCGCTGCCACGCGGGGCACGGTGGGGGAAAGCTTTGGGCCCATTCCAGCCTGACCTCCCCCCGCCTGGGCCTCCCCGAGACGGGTGCTAGCGGTGCTGCCCGTCGCCTCTCGTACACAGACGCAGCCGCGGCCGGCCACGCCTTGGGCCCCGGCTCGCCCTGGGGTGAAAGGTCAGCGGTGCCGGTCCGAGCTGCCTCCGTGTCTGGCTGGAGGCGCTGGCACCTCCCACTTTCATCCCTTTGCGCAAAGCTGGAAAGGCCTCTCTGGGGATGGGGGCAGGGGCCAGCGCCGGGGCCCGGCTCACAGTACGGGACCCCACCAGGCCCGTGCGAATATTAGCGCCTATGGTGAAGCTGGGTCTGTCCCCGCAGTGCCTGGAGCGTGTGGAGCTGCAGGGCAGGCCTGGCCCAGAGAAGTGGGTGGTGCCAGGGCTTCCGACCCCCCTCGTCCTGGTTGTGGGGTTAGCGATTGATACAGCTGTGGGAACCTCTCTTTACATGTCTCGCCATCTGCCTGCTGGCTGCAGTGAGTCCTGCTACTAACCCGCAGCATGTGCCCTCTCCACTCCCTGCGTGCCCCCTGCTCCGCCCCGGCACGAGGCTAGCAGCTGTCCTGAGCTGCTGGGCCAGCCCTGCCTCCCCCCCATCCCCACCTCCCAACCACTGTCTGACAGGTACCAGCTAGCTCCTCCTTGTCTCCTCAGTGGCCCCAGACTGCATGTCCCCCATCTCCTGTCTCTCACCTCCCCCTCCCTGCACTTGGCTAGCCCCGCACACGGCCCTGGCTGGCGCCTGACCCCCATGCTCTGTTGCACCCTGGCAGTGAATCTCTGTGGGCGGAGGAGGAAGAAGGGTGGTTGGTTTGGGGAGCAGGAACAGAGGAGATCTGCTCTGGGTGTCTCCCCTGCCCCGTCCCAGGGACATTCCCTGGGCACGTGGATGCTAAGGAAGCCAGGAGGGATTGCAGGGGCTGCAGCAGCATCCAACCCTCCAAAGCCCAGAGCCGAAGTCACCAGGGGCGGAGGGAGCGTCTGGCTTGGGGGTGCTGCCCTGGGAGCCCTAAAGCCGGTTGGGGGAGAACTCCCCCAGCAGGCCCTGCCGAGGCCAGCCCTGGAGTGGGGTTGAGGGGGGACCTCCAGGGTGCATGCTGGGCTCACGCTGCAGTGCCGGCCCAGGCACACTGCAGAACAGCTCCTGGCTGCCCTTGGTCCTGGCAGGGCCACAGCAGCCCCTGGGGCAGCCCAGAGCAGGAAGTGTGCAGAGGTGCCCCCGTTCCCATTGCCAGAGGCCCCACTGGGGAGTGGAGTCAGCAGCATGTTTCAGGAGTGCCTGGGCCAGGCCAGGCCACCCTGCAGCTCCCATTGGCCTCACTGGCGGCTGGGGGTGCCCAGTGCCTTGGAGATCCAAGCCCTGGCAGTGACCTGGGCAGCGCAGGCTGGGGGCTGGGGAGCCCGAGAGCCCCAGGGGCTCTCTGTGTGCCGCAGCCTCAGCACAGACCCCCTCTTATATCCCAGGCTCCTGTCTGTGTCGTACGGCTGCAGCTCCCGCTAGGGCCAGGGGCCTGAGCCCTGGGGCAGGCCAGCACCTGAGGGGTGGGAGGAGGCTTGTCCCAGCTTGAACCCCATCAGCTGACTCAGCCAGGGGATAAAATGGGCTCTTGCCCCCTGAAGGCAGCCCCAGGGTGAGAATCCTGGTGTGGCCCAACAGCAGCCCCTGCAGGCCAACATGAGCACTGCGGCTCCCAGTTATTCCCACCTGGGAACTAACAATGGGCGCAATGGATGAGGGCACCCAGCAGTGCAGGGCCCCCAGGAGTAGAGGACCCCACTCCTCATGGCAGGGCTTTGCCAGGGTCCTTGTGGGACAGTGGAGAGTCGTCCTTTGGAGCCAGAACAGGCAGCAGTGCCAAAGGCTACTGCATTTCCTGAGCCCCCCAAAGCCCTGGCAGGCTGCGCACTCAGCAGCCACTTCCCCCAGGCTCTGAAATGCAGCCAGCTCTGGGCTGGGCATGGCAGCCATGCTGCACAACGGTGGGAGCACCCCAAACCCCTGGGGCTAGCTGCATGGGATAGAGTCGCACCTGCAGGGGTGGGGGGAAGGGGCAGGGGATAGTGGCCAGCGATGGGATTCAGCCAGGGCACTGCTGCTGAGTCTGGGACTCATGCTCTTTCCGTGTCCCCCGTGGGCTGACCCAGCTCTTCCCCCCCCCAGCGGCATCTGTGTTTGTCATGAGCTGTGCCAGGTGAATGCTGCATAATGTCCACCCAGCCCAGCCTGCTCCCTGAGGCACAGCGTGTGCATGCCTGTTATGTCAGTGCCCAGCTGGGCGGGAGGGGCTTTTAAACCAGCTGCCCACCCCCTCGAGAGAGGGCGACTGGGCTGTTCATCCCTCTTCTCCTCCCCCCTTTGCCTGAGGTCCCGGGGGTCAGAGGGTACCCACAGGCATTCCCTTCACGGCTGGATCTGTCTCTTTCGTCCACAGGGGGAGGGGTTACACCAGCTCCGAGAGGCTTTGAAGATTTTAGCTGAGAGGGTTTTAATCTTGGAAACAATGATTGGGCTTTATGGTGAGTAGAGACAGACAGCAGGACAGGATTCCAGGCTGCTGGTGTGGGGCTGGGCTCCCAGCGAGGGGCAGAGCAGGACGCGGGAGGCCCACACCCGCTGCCACCAAACAAACAGTGCTCCCTGCTTCCAGCCCACGGCCCTGCTCAGCCCATGGTGCGAGCAGGGCCAGTGAGTCAGGCTGTGGGGGGGGCTGGGGCTCGCTGGCCCCACACCTCCCTGCCCTGGGAGCTTTGCCTGTTTGTTTATGGCAGCCGGTGGGATTTAGTCCGCCTGCCATGTGGGTCGGCGGTGTTGGCTGCAATGACATCATCCCACTTCAACAGGGCTTAGGGCGACTGTGGAAACCCACACTTTGATGACATCACAGTGGCCTCCCACCTGCTAATGTGATGGAGCCGCTGGAGGAGGAAAATCCCAGACCTCCCCACCCTGCTCCGCACTGGGGGAGGGTCCTGGGAACCAGGACAACAGCACACCCCCAAACCCCAACACACTCACCCAGGCCCTGACATCGCCAGGGAGTGCAGCTAAACCAGCGCCGTGGGGAACGGGCCACTTGGATTCATCTGAACTCAGTGGGGAAGGGGGCAGCTTCCAGTGCAGAGAACAGACCTGCTGTGCATGCCGCAGACCAGCTAGGAACGGAGTGCTGGGATGGTCCCCAGGGATCTGCCTGCTGTTGGAGCACGCCCCCTAGTGGCAGCAGGCAGATGGGATTGTTAATTATAGATTTCCCTTTCTGTTATGGTGAGAGAATATTTGTATTGGGGCCCCATCGTGTTGGGTGCCGTTCAGGTTCCCAGTGAAACGCTGGCCCCTGCCCCTGAGCACCTGGCAGAGGCTCTCCTGGGCAGAGGAGAAGCACCTTTAAAATGACATTGAAATATTTTTAAGGATGAACTAAAAACAGCCACTCAGTCCCAGTGGCATCCAGGTTGGTGCCCTTTAATGGTGAAAGGGCTGGGGGCGTTGTATGCGGCTGCCACTTCAGAATCCCTTGATTTTATGCTGGTCCTTTCCCAGCCACTGCAGCCCGCAGTGCTTGGAGTAATGATCAGGGCCGAGGGACGTGAGGAGGCAGGAGAGGAGTTATAGGAAAGGAGTGCAGGGGTCCCTGGGGGTGTTCCACCCACAGATGCAGAGGGGGAGCCTCCCACACTAGCAAGACATTCTGGGAGGGCTCGAGAGAGGAGGCGAGTGCTGGCTGAGCAGAGAGAGCCAGGAGAGGTAGGGAACCCCAGTTCCGGGGGATGGCTCTGAGTGTAGGAGTAAAGGATTCCTGCTATTCCCACCTGGACTCTAATTTCAATGGGAGCTAGAGGTCTGACCCTGCCTGCTCCTGGTGAGCCTTGCAGCCTTCTCCCCTGGAGCCTGGTGGTGTGCATCCAACAGCCTGGAACCTGCCTCCTGCTCCTCAGAACAGCTTGCTGGCCCTGACACCAGGGAGAGAGGGAGAGTGTTTAACCTGTGCAAAGCACCCATCCTCCGCAGGGAGCCCAGGAGCAATCGCCTGGCTGGGGCCGGCTAAGATCCCTTGGGGCTCCCTTCTCCTCGCAGAGGAAGTTCTTCCCCCAGCCCTCCAAGCTGCTGTCCTGGTTCCCTGACTCAGCCCTCAGTGACGGATCCCCCTCCCTTCCCCCGTCGAGGGTGAATGAATTCGCACTCTGTGCTCTTCTCGATCTCCACTAGGCCATTAGCTTACAATCCTTCCTACAGCAGCAGGCC
Source organism: Mauremys mutica (assembly GCF_020497125.1). Taxonomy (NCBI): domain Eukaryota; kingdom Metazoa; phylum Chordata; order Testudines; family Geoemydidae; genus Mauremys; species Mauremys mutica. The sequence continues at coordinate 30,839,288 of NC_059087.1, forward strand.
CAGCTGGAGCTCCTGGCTAGAAGGGTCACCTTGCTGGAAGCCATCATCTGGCCAGGTAACAAGAGGCTCAACTTTTCCTACTCTGTTCTTCCTCAGCATGATTTCTGAACCGTGTGTGCTGGACTCCTTGAATGGCTGGGCCGCTCGGAGCCAGCCCTTTGTCGGGGACTCCATTGTATCCATGGGCTCCCCTTTGCATGCCGAGCCTGTGGATGACAACTCCTCTGTGTGTTTGGAGCCAGATGGTTGGGATTCCAGTTAGGTGCTGATACAACCCTTCCTGTCTCGTAACTGCCAGCTGGGGAGGGGGAGGAGGTGCTAGTACTTGAAGCCGCAAGTGGGACTTCCCTAACTCAGACTGCAAGGCAAGTCTGCATGGGTCTGTCCTGTGGGGCCCGTCCTCTCGTGGCACCACTGGCAATTAGCAGCATGAGCTATGGCACAACAGTGCCCTGGGTGTCTGCACTGGGTATCACTCGGGCGCACTGACCATTCCGGGTTTAGCTTGAAGGCGGGTTTCCTTTGCTCTGCCCTGCGGGAGAGAGGGCACGACAGACGGCTCTGTACAGGGATAGATACTGCCTTGATCATGGTCCTGCGCAATGTGTGTTCCCTGCCTGTGGCCAGGGACGCTGGAAAATCGCAGGTGCAGATGGTCCATGAAATGGGCTGGAAGTGCTGAGCACATCACAGCAGGGTCTTCTGGCCATTTCCTGCAGAGTCTAAAACCTGGCTTCAGTGGGAGCAGAATCCCACCTCCCGTTGTCATTAACAGCCCCTGACCGCTCCTCTCAGCTGCCACTGCACAGGGTGTAGCCTGAATGCCATCAAACTGGGCGGCCCCAGAGCGCTGAGCCCGGCTGAGCCATTTCACCGGAGCCTGGCTGAGCCCAAGAGGTGCTGCATTATTCTGGGCTCTGTGGTCACCCACCATCCCCAGCCAGCTGCTTAGATTGGAGCCTTCCCCCGTTCACTCGCCCTCTGTAGCAGCTGCAATGGCGAGGGAGCACTTGGCCCCAGAGCCATGAAGGTCTTTAGGTGCCCCCATGGGAGTTAGGCACCTACAGACCTTGGAGGAGCTGGGCCTTGACTCCCTTTGTCCACATGCCGCATACATCACCTGGCTGGAGAGCAGAGACGTGAAGTGACAACCAACCTCGCCCAGACCTGGAGGGGGAAGCCAGAGCCCCGAGCTGAACCTGACACTCCCACTTTGCTGCCCCGTGTTGCCTCATGTGGCTGCATTGTTGCCAATCACGTTCTCCTTCACGGGGAGGGCAGGCTCCACAGGGGGCCAGGCAGTGGCAGTATAATGCACAGGCCCATGCCCGGGGCCCCAGCCAATTTAGGGGCCCCCAGGAGCACCAGAACTGTGCCCCCCCTTCCTCTTCCCTGGGAAAAAAACCTTCTGGATCCAACATATGGATTCAAATAAGGGCACCATTCTCTCCTTGGCAGCGCTTCTGAAGCAGCCACATGCCTGGACACAATGCGACTGTCCTTGGAGATGGCACAACCAAACCCTGGGCTTTGGGGAGATTAGAGGCTGAACTCTGCAGCTTTATCGCTGCCGCTGCCCACAAAGGCAGGGAGGCCGACAGACCATGGCTAATCCCTGAGACTAGCCAATGCCCAGAGCTTTGGCCTGCAGCACCAGGGCAAACACATGGCTGCTGGGTGCGCTGCCTAGGCCACTGGTACGCTAAGGAGTAGCCGGACACTGACGCTGCTCAACAGAGCCAATGCCCTGCGATTGGCCAAGCTCCCTGGATGGGTCTCGATGGAGAAACGTTTGGATTTGACTCTGCTTTTCTTCCCTCCCCCTGCTAGAGCCAGAGCCGGGTTCAGGCGCCGAACCCTTCCCCACTAGCGCCCCCAGCTTCCACCGGGGCAAGCGCGACAGGCTGGCAGGCTACAGAATCAGCCCACACCAGCTGGCCCAGAAGGCTGAGGACGAGAGCAAGTGAAGAGGGGGCAGCCCACCCCCAGCAGGGGGCATCTCCCCAAGCATGAAGGCCCCCTTGGGTACGCCCCCGCCCCTCCCCCACATCGTTCTGGACTGTGGCATGAAGAAACGCTCGAGGAGCCTTCCCAGGCCGTGGCGCTGGCCGGCGTGATGTCGTATTTATTGTGCTCCCGTTCTAAAGAGGCCTGGACCCAGAGCTATGTGTGTACTAACGGACCCCCTGCTGGCTCCAGCCCCCCCCCCCGTGCTCCCCTCATTGTACTGCAGGGGGCGCTCGTAATCTCTTGGTGCTATTGTGTGGCATGGCTTCGAGATGACCTTGGCCTGCAGCTCCCGGCCTGGCAGGGATGGCAGAGGGGGCTTCGTTCCCCCTCCTGCCCCCAAACTGCAGAGGGTTTATCCTGGGCACGCGCCAGGAATTCAGTCCTGAGGGGGTGCAGGGGATGGTGCCTTGGCCTTTCCCAGTCCCCAGGGATTGGCTCAGCCCCATGGAGCCAAGTTCCTGCCTTTTCACCTGTGAATCCAGCCCCCGAGCAGGGGCAGCTGGCACCTGTAGCGCTGCCCAGCACTAGGCTCTCCACCAGTCCGTTACCCCGTTACGGGTTTGGGCCCCGGCAGCCCCTGAGCAGCTCTGCCCGTCCCACCGGACACTAGCACTGAGGTGGGGCGGCCCCCGCTGAACACTGAAAACCAGGCTGAGCTTGGGTGGAGCATACACCTGCTCGAACCCTGCCTGCTCTTGGCCACCCCGCTCATCTCTGAGTGTCCAGACCTCTCTCAGGCCCAGGGGCTTCCACCATCCAGCCCATTCTTCCCCCAACCCATGTGGGGAGCAGCCCGTGACCCAACAGCCAGGCCCCCACGCCGGCTGCTGTGCTGGGAAGGTGTCTGCACACAGACGGGGATGGGATGCTAGACCCCACTGTGGCAGGGGCACCCCGCACCCCAGGCAGTCTCGCTCCCATGTGCCCGCTTCTTACACCCCAAAGCTTTACCTGGAGCAACAGTTCTTCTGGGGCAGGCTCCAGCTGAGCCGCAGGCAGGTCCCCTTCCAGCATCCCCAGCCCCACCCTGAGCACCTTCCCCCAGGGAGGAGGGATCTTCCACCTGGAGGCCAAAGTGTCACCGAGGGCAGTCGCCATGGGCATGGCTGGACACAGGCAGAGGCCAGGCCTTAGCTCCCTGCTCCACCTCCTTGATCAGCCTCCCCTCAGCTAACCATGGCTGGGGAGGGCTCCAGGGGAGACACAACCAAAACCTACCTAGCAGCAGCACAGCCTTGCCCCACCTCCCCCCATCCTTCCCTGTGGGGCCTGAGACCCACTAACAACTGGGAGAGCTGCCGTAAAATGGGGAGAAAGGCCAGGAGCAGGGCAGTCTGGGGTCATTAGTGGGGAGGCCTGTCTGAAACCAGCACCCAGTGCAACCCTGTCACCAACTGCGCAAGCGGCTGGGGAGGGCACCTGCCTTTGTATTGTGTACGCTCGGGATCCCGGCCAAGCGGGGGACGAATGGTCTAAAGGTCATTAAAACGTGTCCCTAAGCTCCAGCGCCATGGCAGTCTGGCTGTGCTTACAGAGCTGGGAGGAGCAGCGAGGCTGCGGGACTAGCACCACTGACGGGCATCAGCTGCAGCCAGGAAGGATGCTGGCTAGGGGCCCGGCGCTCCCAGTGCCCTGCAGCTCCGCCCTCACCCAGACACTGCACCAAGGGGAAGGACCTGAGGGAAACAAATGACTGGCTGAGCCTGGCCACGGGCAATGAGAGCAGCCAGCAGCCTCCCCAGGGTTTGGTGAAACTTTATTTCTCCAGCAAAGAACAGCGACAGGTCACTTCCACGGGTCAGCTCCCCAGGCAGGCACATCCGGCTGGCCAGGCAGCAGGCACCCCTAGCAATGGGGGCAGGGCTCGCTGGCTCTCACCGCCCCTGGCTCAGAGCCTGTGGCAAGCCAGAGCAAGGCTGGAAAGTAGCTGCAGGGGCATGATGCTGGCAGTCTCCAGGTGAATCCCATGTAGGCAGCTGGTGGGTCCAGGAGCCAACACCTTGGTAAAGCCAGCCAGAGGGCAGGCAGAGAAAGCAGGTACCACCTTCAGGCAATGGGATGGGAGCTGGCAGGCACCTTTCCCTGGCTAGCCCTCGCTTCTGCTTTCCAGGGCAGTCGGCCTTTGGGGAAATGTCACGGTTACGGACTGTGTAGGATTCTCAGACTGCTGGTGACATAACCCTGCACCCCGAATGCCACAGGACTGCCTGGGATGACACAACATGTGGCAGAGTTTAGGCTCCAGCGGACACAAGCATGGATCTGGCCTGTTTTCTAGCACCCAGCAGTGGCATTAAACCTGGAGTTCCCTGGGCTGTGTTCGTCTGTGCTGCCCCCAGTGCTGGCCTCACCCCCCGCCCCAGCTAGTGACAGGATCTGTCTACACTGGTGCTTTCTAACACCAGTCACTCAGTCACCAATTAGCAAATATATTTGCCCATGCTAGCATGGACGCTCCCTAAATGTCAGTTCCAGGACAGCCTGAATCCCAGCCTAAATCATAGAGGCTTGTGCCCTGGAACAAATATTTGGGAGGCCCAGAATGGCCAGTACTAACCTGGCTGCTAACTCAAGTTAAAATTTAGCATGGCCTTACCAAGGAAGGGATGGGTCAGGCAGAAAACGAGAGGCCGGAGCCCATGGGGGCTGGCACGAGGGGAGGGATGGAGAAGGTAGGAGGCACCATGCTGCAAGTGACTCCTCTGCACAGCCTGAGCCATGCCTCAGTCATGCAACTGCTCTTCCTCCCTGCAGCACCCAGCTCAGCACCTGCCTCACCTGCTCCTGCTTCCCCATCCTCTCATGCAACCATTCCCCATGGAGCCCAGGCCTGGAGCGGAGCCCTACAGGACTCCCCCATCTTGGGATAGAGGGTGCAGGCCCCCGAGCTCAGGGTGCTTCCGGTAATGGGCTTTGCTCTCTTCCTTCCCTCCGGGCCTGGTGATCTCAAACCCAATGGTTCAGCTTGGGGCCGTTCTTTCCGCCATTAATCACTGGGGCCCTTTATTCTGTGGTGGGAAAGCACGGTACGGCTTGCTCTGTGGGAAGCAGATGCTCATGGCAGACTGGCCTGCTCTCCAACGTCACCACGGCTTCGTCCCCGACCTGGCCTCCAATAAGCAGTGAGACGGCCCCCTCCACTCGGCCCGTGGCTGCCAGTGCCACCACCGCCTGCTCCGTGGGGAAGCCCATCCTCTCCAGCTGCTGCAGCCTGGGGAGCGAGAGGGAGAGAGGCCATAAGAACGGCCAGACTGGGTCAGGCCAAAGGTCCATCAAGCCCAGTATCCTGTCTACCGACACTGGCCAATGCCAGGTGCCCCACAGGGAATGAACAGAACAGGGAATCACCAAGTGATTCTGTCGCCTATTCCCAGCTTCTGGCAACCAGAGGCTAGGGTCACCATCCCTGCCCAATAGCCATTGCTGGGCCGATCCTCCATGAACGTATCTAGTTCTTTTTTGAAGAAATCTTTGGACTGTGGGTGGAGACACAGGGCCGGGCAGGGAAAGCAGGGGCAGGTGGGGAGAACTCGGGCCTGTTTGATGGGGATGGCTGTATGGTTGCTGGTGGGCTGCCCACACTCCCGCAGGGTCCATCCCCAGCAAACACACATGCAATGGCGCAGACAGCAGGTGGCCTGTAGACTCCACAGTTCCTCGTGTGCGATGCTCTGCCTGTACCTGTCACTCAGCAGGGCTGAGCTAGCCCAATCCGCCCAGGTCGGCATGAGAGGACCTTGGCGGCGGGAGCCATGGAGCATGAAGAAGCTGTACCAAGACCTGCAGCCCGGCAGAGATGGGAGGGAGCCAGAGGGCAGCCCACACTATTACGCTCTCAGGCTCGGTGGGTGCTGCCCAAAGAGCCCCCCAATCTGGTTCTGGGTTAGAAGCCAAGTGGCCTCTGGTTCACACTGGTCACCAGGGGCACCTCTCCCTCCATCCCCTTCCCCCACCCTGCCATGCCCCTTACCGCAGAGAGGAGACCGAGGATTTGGAAAGCTGCACTCCGCCCACGGCAGCCTCCAGGCTGGCGTCCCTCAGGGAGGCCTGGATCCCAGCCAGCAGCAGCTGCTCATCCAGCAGGACCTCTCCCAGGCCCAAGAGTGATGCCCCAGAGTGCAGGCTGGGGCTGTCCCAGGGGGAAGGGCTCCCATGGAGATCTGGGAAGCGAGCCAGAGGGACAGACGGGTATGGCATCCCAGAGCTCTGCCAGCACCCTGGTCGTTCAGCAGCCCAGGGAGAGGCAGGTGCCACGGCCAAGGACTGGTCTGAAAGGCCCCCCGAGAAGCACTGCTGGGCTAGGGGGGCAGAGAGTCCTGGAGACCTGGGAATCAAGGAAGGAATTAGAGGGGAGTCCAAACAAACAGCGGGAGGGAGCAGCCTCCCAGCCCATCACAGAGGGCAGTCAGGGTGGCCCCCAATTGAATGGGGCTGGGGGGGGAGTGCCTTTCCTTCACTGGGGGGGGAGTACCCCGTGACTCTAGCAGGGACGTGTTTCTCATGCTGGCGATGCCAGACCCTAAAGCAGTGATTCAGGAGACTCCCTGTGTCTGGGGGAGGAGGTTCTGGGTCAGCCCCCACCCCACATCCCATCCCTAGGACTCTTTGCTATGCAGCACTAGAGCAGAGGGGTCGCTAGTGGGTGACCCACACCACGGCCTCCCTCCTTGCCCTCTCCAGCTAGGTCTCTGCCAGGCAGTCAGGGAGGGAGATGAATGGTGGTAACCAGGGGTCACCAGGCCCGCTTGGGGGCACAGGGGGAGAGCCAGGGGCCATGAGCTGATGGTGTCTCTCGCCTCATGTACCTGCCCCTGGTGCTGGCCGCATGGCTAGTGGGAAGGATCCCCGCTCTTGGGCACGGGATAAAGCGGACGAAGCCGCTTCTCGCCAGTGTCCTGCAGACAGCCCCATCATGTAGCACTTCCAGGCGCCTCTCCGATAGCTCCAGCCACGACAAGACCCTGGACCAATCTGCCACCAGTTCCTCTGGTCAAGGAAAACATCTGCTGCTGGCCCCAGCTGGAGACGCTTCCTGGGCCCCAGCCTGGCTAGCTAGAAGCCAAATAACCCAGGGGTCTGCAAGGCATGTTGGGATCTGTAGTCTCCATAAAGATGACGGCAGCTGTGACTGGCTCTTGTTTTAACCACATCAGAGGCAGAGCTCAGGTGCCTAATAATGCTGCCCTCAGCTGGGCAAAATCCTCTGGAGTAACCACAAACCCCGGGATGGTTCGTTTACGATCAGTGTGTACATCAGATTGTGCCAAGGTCTGCGAGCATGAGCCAGAGATGGGCACCTGGGAAAGCTCGCGGGAAGGGGAGTGTCTGAGGCCGTGCAATGGATGCCAGGCACTCAGTGCTAAAGAGGCGTGGGATCGCGCACAGGCTCCCAGATCACCAAGCTTCTGGGGGCTGTGAGATATTACGGCGTGATTAGTGCTGGTGGAACACCAGCCTTGGAGACCAAACCTCTAAGCTAATAAAAAGATACCAGCAGTGCCAGCTTCCTAACCAGCAATGTGCCTCTGCCCTGACCTGAGAGATGGGAAGGAAGAATCCAGCCTCTACAGCCCAGACAAGAGGTCAATTAGTGGTCGCTGGCATGGTGGTTTCTGTGATGTGGGAACACCTATCCCCTAAGAGCTGGACTGAGACCCATCAAACGTCTTTCACATGGGCCACTGAAAAGCTATCAGATGGGAAGGACTTTCACTCCCTCCCAGCCGGGGCAGCATCCAAACTAGGTTCCATATCCCATCTCCAGAGCGGGCAATCTGGGACGTTAGCTATTTTCCTGTGGAGTGGACTGTTTTCTCCACAATCTTAGCTTTCATTTAAAAGAATTAATGGCTGAATTGTGACCCCAGGCAGACACTCCCCCACCACTGACTTCCGTGGAGTCACATCTGAGGGAGGCTGGGTGGAATATTCCCCAGTTTCTTGCCTTTCTGTTTGTGAAGACTCCTTCTGAATGCAACCAGTGTCCCTCTTCTGAGTCTGCAGCCAGGCTTGGGGGGCGGGGGGGCTGCTTTAGTGGACACTGCTCTGCTACTTGCTGTCCCTGCTGCCACCATGGCACCTAAAATACACGTGCTTTGCAAACCTCCTGGATGCCAGCTCCGCGTGTGATACTTGCCTTGTCCCGGCTGACTTTGGCACAGCTGCTACAAGCTGCACCCACTGGCTCCATTGGCCCTGTGATGGGGCATATAAACCCCCCTCGGCCACTGTCACTAGGGCCAGTCACTACCTCCCCAGCTCTGGCTAATTAGCTGACCTGCAACAGTGGGGCTATGGCTGCAGCCCAGGCAGGGGGGTGGCTGCCGATGAGGCTGGGACACAGATTGATAGGAAGCTGCCTAGCAAGCAGGCCCTGGCGCCCCTGAGGAGTGGGGAGAGGCTGCTGGTGGAGGAAGCAGAGGCCCTTACTTAGGATCCCTTCTCCTACCAGCTAGAGCAGAAGTGGACTCACTTGGGGCACTGACAGCGGGCCTGGGAGGGATCTGACGATGGCTGGGGTAGAACTATGGTCAGGAGAGCAGGGGCTTTAAGGGCTGGTGCACTTCCAGGGACTGAGACCCCTAATATCTAGGGGTGTCAAAGCCCTGTGGAGTCCCAGGGCAGGATTGTTCCCAGGAGCTCTATCCAGGGGCACCCTCCCCTTCCCTGGGGACCCCATTCCACAGGCCAACTGATCACACCGGCTTGCAGCATCCGTGGGGACACCAGTGCCCCTCTGCAGGGCCCAGTCGCTCCCGTGCCAGGCTGGCGAGGCCCATCACACAGAGGATACAGGCCAGCCCTGTGAGCGCACCACTCAGGTGGAGGAGGAAGGGGCACCCGGGGGAGAGAAGCTGGCTGAACGCGAGCAGCAGCCAGGGCAGGGCCCCAGCACAAACCTGCCCCGAGGCCCCAGCCCTGCTCCTCAGTGCCAGATGGCGCCCCAGCATGGCCAGGTGGACCGGAGTGTAGCCGCTGGCAGCATTGGGGGCAGGCGCCCAGAGCCCAGCCAGGACGAGGTAGAGCAGAGCCGAGGTCACCGCGCTGAGCAGGGAGGCGTGGAGGTAGCGAAGGGTGCCCTGGAGGCGCTCCTGGCGCCAGCCCAGCACAGGGAAGAGCAGCAAGTTGAGGAGCAGGAGAGAGGGCTCCGTGTGGCACAGGCAGTAGGTTGCCAGGCGATACACTGGGGAGAAGAGCAAGGATTGACCTGTTAACATGGGACTCCCTGTATTTACCATCCTTCTAAGGGAGCCCAGGGCTGGGGAAAGACTCAGCACAGGCCTGGGCTGCCCAGGTCTGGTCCGGTCCGGTCCTCTTCTCCTCTACGCGACAGCTGCTGCCCTGCCATTGGTATCATGTCCCAGCACGCTGACAGCCCCTCCTGGCCTCTGCCTGCCCACCGAGCCCCTCGGAAGACATGCCTACACTGGAGCTGCCCGTGTCACTCTCAGCTCCACGCAGCCAGTACGCTAGAAATAGCCAGGGAACCTCTTCTCCCAGTGGGAGGCTCCAGTCTCCCACCAGTGGCCTGTTAAACCTCCAGGCATCAGGAATGAGAGCCCTGCAGCAAGGCTACGTCCTGAGGGGTGGGCGAGAGGAGGGGGCGGGGACAGGACAGGTACCCACCTTGGAGGTGTCTGAACAGCAGCGCCGGCGCTAAGGACAGATTCTCGCAACCCCCCAGCAGCCAAATGATGCCAAGAAGCAGCATTAGGGTAACGGAAGCAAGTGGGGGGCCCTCCAGTCCCCACATCCATGTTAGGCGCCTCCTGGGCAACATCACCTTGCGAGGGAAGAGCCAGCTACACCATGGGCCTCTTGGAGGGACCCTGGATTTCGGGGGACTCAGCAAGGCAGGCAGAAGCAACCAGGGCCTGGGAAGTTCACAGCACTCGGGGACTGTCTGTGGGGAGAAGGGGGGACTGAGTCTCCCAAATACACAAGCAAACTGTATGAGGGCAATGAGGGCGTCCCCAGGTGAGGGCAGCCCACCGGGATCCATTTTATGGGGAAGCAGAGAGCTCTGACCAGGGCATCCCAGTGTGTCCCCCGAGGCCCAATACACAAGGAAACAAGGAGCCTCAATCTTGCCCAAACTTCACCCTGGCCCCTAATACATGAGCTGCCCTCTCGGAGCCCTGTCTCTGGCAGGCTACACTCTGGCACCCAGTGCTGCTACAGGAGGGGAGCAGGGTGCCCTGCCCCTTTGATCCCCATACCCAGCACCCACGGGAGCTGCAGGCAGATGAGAGTGCCATGCAGCCATGTGACTCTGTACAGAGCTGAGGTTCAGGATCAGGGCTACTGGTTTCCTGTGGGGCCCTGCAGCGAGGTGTGAACTGTGATCGCTCACAGCACCTACCAGCCTGCAAGGCGCTTGGAGCTGTGCGAGATAAAAGCACAGACGAGAGCCACTCGTGCTACATAACAGGGACCCCGAGGCAGCCAACCCACAGCCGGCTTGGCCTCCCACTGTGCACACTGCCCCAGGGGGCAGGAGAACTGCACAGCTGGCCTCAAACACAAGACAGCAGGTGGCAGCTGTTTCTGAAGCCTTGTGTTGCAAACCCTGCCGCTCATGAGCTGGTCTGTGCCCTGTGACCAGGGAGATCAGTCAATAACAGACCTAAAAGTGGCAATTCTTCAACAACAAACTTCAAAAACAGATTCCAACATGAAACTGCAGAACTGGAATTAATTTGCAAACTGGACACCGTCACATTAGGCCTGAATAAAGACTGGGAGTGGTTGGGTCATTACAAAACCTAAACTTAATTTCCCCCTACTGTTACTCACACCTTCTTGTCAACTGTCTGAAATGGGCCACTCTCTTACCACTTCAAAAGTTATTTTTCCTCCCTTGGTATCCTGCTGTTAATTGAATTGTCTGGTTAGACTGACCTCACACTTGGCAAGGCAACTCCCATCTTTTCATGTATTTATACCTGCTCCTGTATTTTCCACTCCATGCATCTGAAGAAGTGAGGTTTTTTACCCACGAAAGCTGATGCCCAAATAAATCTGTTAGTCTCTAAGGTGCCAGAAGGACGACTCCTTGTTTTTGCTGATACAGACTAATACGGCTACCCCTGAAACCTTCCCCAAACAGTAACTCCTGGCTCGGTTCCCCAGCGCTGGCTGTTGCTGCAAGGGGCATATGGGAGGCACTCAAGGCTGGGTCCGTGGGTTCTCGGCCTGCAGGATGGTGTCCCTGAGGGCCCATGCACCCAGGGGGGACATAAAGGGAACACCTGTATTTGGGCCTGGGGGGAGGGGTGCCCACATTTCCGCGTGCTGCTCTTCGCTCTGCACCGAGGTTAGCGCTGGTGCAGCAAAGCAAAGCTCAGCTCTTCCTACCTCTCCAGGCTGCTCTGAAAACTTGGCTGGGGACGCGGCTCAGCTCCTTCCGGCAGGCCAGCTTTCCCTGCAGGGGCGGAGGCGGGGTGGCCTCACCCTGGCCCAAGAGGGGAGACAGGGACACCACACAGCCATTTTGCCATGCTCCTCTGCTAGGCACTTTCATCTCTGCACAGTGCTTGGCCAGCCAGGGAGCGTCAAGAAAGTTGAACCCTTGAGATGAAAAGGAGCATCTCAGCTAGACGTGCTCTGGGAGTTACTGGGGGCAGGCTCTGGCCTGGCCTGAACAGGACAGAGGTCAGGCTGGATGATCGCAACCAGCCCCTCTGGCCTGGGACTCTGGAGGTGTGCGCTAGGCCGGCTGCTTAAACAATCAGAGCGTTTCCCATGGCAAATCTCCCTCCCCAGGCGGCTGAGAGCTGGAAGGATTTTTAAAGGAACCCGACTGCTCTGGTCTCTGCTGCTTGTTCCCTGTTTGCATCTGACACGGAAAAGTTCTCTTTCGAGTCCCTTTTGCTTCCAGGTGGCACTGAGCCGCCTGCTGCGTTTGGGCTGCAGACACTGCAGGGGAGGATCTAACCCACAACGCTGTGGAGAGATAGCAAAACTCATGCTTCAGAGCTCAATGCCTCAGTGCCACAGACCAGGGCGGGGGCAGATTGCCCCACCTCTGCTACCCCCAGGTTCTTACACCCTCCTCTAAAGCAGCACTGGAGCCTAGCGCTTGTCAGGCAGGACCTTGGCTCTGAGCTGGGCTTGCAATGTGCCATTTTCTTCATTTATTTTTAATCAAATAAAATATTTCTGTTGCCATTGGATTTTGTGACACAAAACACAACCGTGGGGCCCAGCGGACTTGGATGTTGTAGGCCCATGATGCATAATACTAGGGGTCCGAGACGCAGAGGTGCTTAGTCGCCTCATTGAAATCAATGGGAGATGTGGGTGCTCAGCACCTCTGAATTTCATCAGCAGGGGCAGCTTCTTTAAAGGGCTCAGCACCGGCAGCTCCCAGGCGTGTGCGGACGTGCGACAAGCTGTTTGCGTGGGTTCAAATGGGACACAAGGGGAATGAGGCCCAGCGATTCAGCATGGTTGTTGCTGGCGCCATCTGAAAGCTCTGCCTACAAGCCATTTCCCACCCCGCTGAGCTGCCAAAAGGAGTCAGTGGGTTGTGGGGATGGTCATAGCTGCCGAGTTTTGTGCAGCTGCATGTAAGAACATAGGAAAGGCCACACAAGGTCAGCCCAGTGGTTCAGTAGCCTGGTGTCTTGTCTTCTGACAGCAGCCGGTGGCAGATGCTTCAGAGGGAATGAACAGAACAGGGCAATTAGCGAGTGATCCATCCCGTCAGCCAGTCCCAGCATCTTAGGGACACCCAAAGCATGTAACTCTTCCCAATCAGCTTTGGACTAAACCTATCTTGAGTAGTTTCGTATCATCTATCGTGGTCCACCTCACTATTCACCCCTTTTCGAGCTCATTTATCAGTATGTTGAACAGCACTGGTCCCTGTACAGGTCCTTGGGGTACCCCACTATTTAACTCTCTCTATTCTGAAAACTGACCGTTTATTCCTACCCTTTGTTTCCTGTCTTTCAATCAGATACTGATCCAGAGGACCTTTCTTCTTATCCCGTGGCTGCTTACTTTGCTTAAGAGCCTTTGGCCTTGTCTACACTACAAAATTAAGTTGATCTAATCAACATACAGTCACTTCAGTTCATGTCCACACTCCGCTCTCTTCTGGCTTTGGCTACACTTACACTTCAAAGCGCTGCCGCGGCAGCGCTGCCGCGGCAGCGCTTTGAAGCGCTAAGTGTAGTCAAAGCGCCAGCGCTGGGAGAGATTTCTCCCAGCGCTGTCCGTACTCCACCTCCCTGTGGGGAATAACGGACAGCGCTGGGGCTTTGACTACACTGGCGCTTTGCAGCGCCGCAATTTGCAGCGCTGGAGAGGGTGTGTTTTCACACCCTGCTGCAGCGCTGCAAATTTGTAAGTGTAGCCAAGCCCTCTGTTGGCAGTGAGCATGGTCACCAGGACAGGTGTGGGGCACTGGGAGGCTCCAGCAGGGAGCCCTGCATGAGGCTGACAGACAACGGGTGATGTAAGTAATGCTGAATCTACACATACACTGAGCCGCCCAGATACACTGACCTAAGTGCTATGCCTCTTGCAGAGCTGGTGTTATTAGGTTAGCGTAGTGGGTGACTTACATCTCCGGGAGCAACGCTGAAGTGTAGACAGTGGCATAGTTAGGTTGATGGAAGCTGTGTTATGTCAACCTAATTGTGTAGTGTAGACCAAGCTTTCGGGGAGGGACTTTGCCAAAGGCTTTCTGAAAGTCCTAGTACACTGGATCACCCTTGACAACATGCTTGTTGATCCCCTGAAAGAATTCTAATAGATTGGTGGTGCACGATTTCCCTTTACAAATGCCATGTTGACTCTTCCCCAACAAATGGGTTCATCTATGCGTCTGACAATTTTGTTCTTAGTTTCAACCAATTTGCCGGTACTCAAATTACACTTACTGGCCTGTGATTGCCATGTTCACCTCTGGAGCCTTTTTAAAAAAGTGGTGTCACATTAGTTATCCTCCAGTCTTCTGGTACAGAAGCTGATTTAAATGCTAGGTTACACAGCACAGTTAGTACGGAAGTTCTGCAATTGCACAGTTGAGTTCCTTCAGAACTCTTGGGTGATACCGTCTGGTCCTGGTGACTTATTACTGTGTAATTTATCAATGTGTTCCAAACCCTCCTCTAATGACACCTCAGACTGGGACAGTCCCTCAGATTTGTCACCTAAAACGAATGGCTCAGGTTTGGGAATCTCCTTCACATCCTCTACATTGAAGAGGAATGCAAAGAATTAATTGAGCTTCTCCACAATGGCCTTGGCTTCCATGAGTGCTCCTTTAGTACCTCAGTTGTCGAGTGGCCTGACTGATTGTTTCACAGGCTTCCTCTTTCTGATGTACTTAAAATGAGTTTAGCTGTTAGTTTGAAGAGTAGCTAGCAAAAAAGACTGAAACGCTTTTTTTTTAGCCTAATTATACATTTAAACGTGATTTGCCCGAGTTTATGCTCCTTTCTATGTTCCTCAGTAGGATTTGACTTCCAGTTTTTAAAGGATGCCTTTTTGCCTCTCGCTGCTTCTTTTACTCTGTTGTTTAGCCACGGTGGCATTTTTGGTCCTCTTTACTATTCTTTTTAATTTAGGAAATACATTTAACTTGAGTCTTTATTATGGAGTTTTACATTTTTTCCCATGCAGCTTGTAGGCATTTCACTCTTGTGACTCTTCCTTTCAAGTTCTGTTTTACTTGCTTCCTCATTTTTGTGCAATTCCCCTTTCTGAACTGACATGCTACTGTGGTGGGCTTCGTTAGTATTTCCTCCTCACAGGGATGTTAAATTTAATTACATTATGGTCGCTATTACCAAGCAGTTCAGCTACATTCATCTCTTGAACCAGAATCTGTACTCCACTTAGGACTAAATCAAGAATTGCCTCTCTCCTGTGGGTTCCAGGACTATGCTCCAAGAAGCAGTCATTGATGATGTCTCTGCATCCCATCCTGAGGTGACAGGAGCCCAATTAATATGGGGACAGAAAACACAATAATAATGGGGGATTTCAACTACTTTCATACCCTCTCTAACCTGCCTGACATTTCACAGTCACCATCACCAGCCCGGTCAGGTGGTCAGTAGTATATTCCTATGGCTGTACTCTTGTGACATTGTAATGGGGTGCACGCCGTGCCCCGTTGGATTCAGCCCCAAGGCACTGTTCCTTGAAGGCTCAGGGACACCGCAACCTGGTGCAACACCCGTGCTCTTTATTTGGTATCTGTTCCCACCACCGGTTTCCCGCTATTTACATGGCTTGGCCTCACACAGGCCTGACCAGCAACAGACTGGTGGGCAATTTCCTCCCTCTGAGCCGGACCTTTCCCTCCAGGTTTCTGCCCCCTTCTCTTCCACTGCCTCACTGCCTTTAGCATCTGCTAATGAGGCTGGCAGGTGCAGGCGCTTCCCAGGCAAGGGCTGGCTATTTACCCAGCCCCAAACCATTCCCCCGATTAGGGCTGGGGTGGCAAGAGCTGATTAAGGGCTTTCCTAGCAGTGCCCTGGCACAGAGATGTTATGCAAATTTGCACATATATCACTTAGCTCACTACATGATTTTCATATAATTTGGGCATGACCATTAGCTTTGGCATAAGGTCAATATATCCCATTCCGAGCAGTAGAAGGGAATAGGGCACAGAGCTGCACAAAACTTGGGTGACGTGGCAGCTGAATGGGTGCTGAAGTGTCTGGGGTGTATCTGAGTGGTGAGAATCTTGGGAGCTGAATTTGGGGTGGAAGATGACAGTGGCTGTCAGAGGATTGGCTGGCTGGAGGAACTGGATTTGTAGGGAAAGCTTGTGGTAGAGATACAGGAAGAGGGGATTGCTGGGTGGTGTGCAAGGAAAGCAGTAGAGGAGCTGGCTGAGGAGAGCTGGCAGGACTAGGTTTGTGGAGTGCCGGGGGCGGGGGGAGCTGGATAGCTTGGGGAAGAAGCTAGAGACAGCTTGGTGTGTGGAGGAGATAGCTGTGGAGGTGGCTTTGGGAGACGTCGGAGGAAGATGGGGGGCTTTGTGAGAGCTGAGAGTTTGTGTCCGAGTGTTGGGGGCAGCTGGGAGGCTGTGGAGCTGGTTGGTGAGGAGGGGCTGGCTGGCAGCTGGGGGGAGGAGCTGGGGCCAGCACTGAGCCCCCCACCTTCTCTTCCTGCCTCTTCTTGGCTGCTCCTTCCCTGCTCAGATCCAGCAGGGGGTGCAGTAAGAGAGAGGCCACTGTACTGCAATTGCAGGTCATTCCTGCAGCCCAGCCCATGCAACCTGGACTGCAGGCATGCCACGGGGGGTGGATATGAGACTATCACATGAAATGCCTCACGCTCGACTGAGTCCGATTGTTCAGCGGGTGACTATGCACACTCTGCTGGCCTCCGCAGCGCTTCTCAAGCCAGGCTTCTGATGGGTGGGGTCCAGCTACACCCATGGGCTCTGCTGGCCTCTGTGGGGATGGACAGGCTCCCCTGCAGTGAGGCTCAGCTGGGCTCCTTGAGCG
Organism: Mauremys mutica; assembly: GCF_020497125.1. Classification (NCBI taxonomy): domain Eukaryota; kingdom Metazoa; phylum Chordata; order Testudines; family Geoemydidae; genus Mauremys; species Mauremys mutica. The sequence continues at coordinate 30,855,778 of NC_059087.1, forward strand.
TGGTTCTTTCTCCACTGGAAGAAAAATAAATGCCAAGCGCCCCCTTTCCCAGTGCCAAACTGAGCTGTCACTCAAAGGAGATTGTGCAGTTCCTCCGTCTCCTTTCTCTGATCAGCAGTGAAACAGCTAACAGCCTCGGAATAGGTAACCTGTAATCCTCCGCGCTACCATGCCATTGAGAGGAACACGGCAGTTCACAGCTCTGGTTTCAGGCTCTCTACAGCACCAGGCAGATATCACTGTGTCCGTCCGGTACCCTCCAGGCACCGCTGAGGGGTTTCTTTACAACTGTAAAGGACACAGACTTGCTTTTTCTTTTTGGGTGAAAGCTGAGGCTCTGAAGCACAAGATGGCAACTCATGCTAAATGGAGATAAAGCATATGCTCACGTCCACCCCCAGTTCAGTTCTTGCTGCTCTCACCTGCTACGCTGTGCTGGTTCTAGTTTTCATTGTCCTAGGAGAGGCTGCTTGTATTCTCCGTGTTTACCCATGTGGGAAGCTAGATGACTGGGGGGCAAATGACAAGGAGTGGGGAAAGCTAGTTATGTGACTCGATTAGAGCCGGGTGAACATTTTCAGACAAATGCATGTTTCCTTATAACCTTTCCTCTGGGGGGAATTCTGTGCCAAAAAGTAAAAATTCTGCATATTTTGTCAAAATAACACAATATAATCACGCCAGTTTCAATTATTTTGGTAATTTATTTCAAAATACCTGTCAGCAAGTACAGTATGTCTGTAACAATACAGACAACAAAAAAGATTCAGGACATGTCTTTTGACAAATAGATACCTTACTAGGCATATTAATACAGAACGTGGAGTAATAATTCATTTAAACTACAATAGAGAACTGTATTTCCTGCCCCCCTCAGAAGCAGTGCAAAGGCTTGGGGGAGTCAGGGGTAATGAAGGAGCTCAGGGAGAGGGAAGTAATTGCTGGGCAGGAGCCTGGGAGTGAATCTGGAGGGTTGTTGGGTATGGGTGGGAGGTATGGAACAGGGTTTTTTTATGGGGGGGAGGACTGTTAGGGAGTTGGGGAGCCTCCCCCATGCAGACCCTGGCTGACTCTAGCATCTCCCATTCTGTCAGGCTCATCTGCCCCATCCCTATGTGTTCCTGCACCTCCACTCAGCCACCCCTTCTCCCTCATCTCCATGTTTACCTGCACTCTCTTCCCCAACCCCATGTGTCTCTGCACCCTCACTCAGCCACTCACCTCCCCCTGTCCCCATGTGGCCCTGCTCCCACTGCCATTCAGCTCCTGCCCCAGTCTGTCCCTTCCACTAGCTCTTTTGAACCTAGCTCTGCTACAGAGTTTGGGCCTGCTGCGTCACAGCGCCCCAAATCACTTTCAAAGCCTATGAAACATCTATAACCTGTGATGATGTTGCATCACACAGGCGGCCACCATTAAGATGCTGTGTCAAAACATCACTGCACAATTCTATGTAGTAACATTGTGCCAACTCACTCAGTGAGTTTCCTGCAGCTCTGTGCATTGACATCACAGCAACATGCTATGACTCCATGAGATGACATCACACCAGCACCCCACTGCTGACCTCATACCAACTCCCCACAGCTACATGTGACGACACAGTGACATCACACAATGCACTGCAGGCTGTGTAATGGGATTTTAGCCAAGATCTGACTCGTGTATGTGGGTCATTTCAATAAGTACAATCTGTGATGGCAGCTCCCCGCATCCCCCCCATGTGCGGCACCCGGCAACGTAATTCCCATCCCCCACGAGTCTGGGCTCCCAGTCCCTCCCCCAACCTCTGTGGCCTATTCTGCGTTTCCCTAGAGTGTCTCTTGAACGACGATCCCTAACTGGGGTGGACTGAACCATTCGCCACCCCAAAGGGGAGCAATGCCTAGAAATAAATCTCCGTGGTCCCTGTCTCCTCCCTTGCCAGGCTCCCGACTGGTATTTGCTCCCTGACTGGGGGAGAGTCTCCGTGCGGAGGGGAGTTGGGATTAGGCGAGACGGTGGGGAGGGGAAATGGAGTTAGCCCCCCCTCCCATTCGGAGTGGTAGGAGCCGAGGTTGGAAAGGCTGCGCATGAGCGCGCGGCGGAGCGACCAGACGGACGTTGAGAGAACGAGGAGGAACAAGCGAGAAAATGGCGTCGACGGGTGAGGCGGGGGGCGGCGATAGAGAGACTCGGGCCGGTCCGACCCCCAGCCGCGGCGGAGAGGCCCCCGGCGCGGGGCTGGCGCGGGGCGGATGGGGCTGGGGCAGGCGGAGGCGGCAGAGGCCCGGCCCCGCCAGACGCTTCCCGGGGAAGGCCGGGACGGGGGGTTCTGGAAGCTTCTCCGGGCCGCGTGTGACGGGAGGGTCGGTTAGGGCGGGGCGGGCGCCGCTCCCATTGTGTAACGTTCAAACGGGCGGCGCGGGCTGCCCAGGCCCGGCCACGCGGCCTGCCCCGCTCGGGGCCCGGCTACTGGGCCTGCCCCGCTCGGCGCCCGGCGGGGGGGATCCGCTTCCCGGGCCCGCCGGGCAGAGCCGCCTGCCAGCGCCCGGCCCGGGCCGTCCTCCCGCAGCCGCCTCCATCTCCCCAGGGGGCTGCGTGGGGCTGGCCAGACTCTCGGCCTCGCCTGCCCCGCGCTCACACAATGGAGCCGCCCGAGGGAAGGGCCGCGGGTGGCGGCAAATGGCGGAGGCTGAAGTAGGGAGCCAGTGCGTGGGGCCGCGGCATCCACTTGTCCAGCTCGGCCTTGGGGCCTCCTCCCTGGCAGCTCCCCTGCCTTCAGCGCCCTGCGGGGACTGGCCCCCAGTGAGCGCCTGGGCGCTGCCACCCGCGCCTTTAGGGCCAGGTTTATACACATATTTAGGCCTCTGGCATCTAAATGCCTTTGAAAAGCTGGGTTTGTCTTTCCAGGGCTCTGGTGTGTTGTATTCATCAAAGCAAAACGAAATGGACAGTTAACAGGTTCCTGAAGGAGACGTGGCTCATTTTCATAAGCCTAAAAACTGATGAGAACTTCAGTGTTCAGTAGAAGTGTGCTAATTATAATGAAAGCCTCTCTCCTGTTGAGGCTGGAGTTGTAAAATGGATGTTATGTTAAAAGGCATTTACCATTGAAGGTTTGGACTGTGGTGTGGTAATGAAGGTTGGGGCTCACTAGACAATTAGTTTCCTAGAAAATCTTTACTTATCATGAGATCTTTTCTTTTAACTCTTTCAGATTTAAGTGCTCTGCATGCTTATTGCCAAAAATGAGAACACCTGTATACTTCAACATCTGTTACCTAATCTGTATACCCCATTTTGCACCAAAACACAACACAAAAACCACACCACCTCTAGTACTTTAAAGCAGTTTTAACATTATTTTTGAAGGATGTCTTTAAAATATAGAAAATTGGCTAAGGAATGAGAGCATGCTGTTGTTGGTACAAAACTTACAAGGCATTAGATTATTCGTTACAAGTCCCATCTTGTATTGTTACAGTCAAAGTGCATTCTTAAGTAACCTTTACATTAATATCCTCTTGTGTATTGTTCAAAATTTACTGCTCCTCACCCTGCTTTGGCAACTGTCCTCTCTAGGATCCAGCTTCACTAACTATTGCTAACTGCTTTGCAAACGTGGAAGTACAGAATGTCTGGCTCTGCATGAGTCAGAGCAGCTGCTGGTTTAAGAAGAGATGATCTGAAAGGGTGGGAGAACAGTTCTCCCATTACTGCCCCTCTAAAATCACTAATTATTCTGTACACTTGTCATTTTTTGATGGCAAATGCCCCACCTGCATAGATGTTCTTAAAGCATATATTCATACTTGATAGTAGATGATGAAAATTATCTTAAATTAGGGGTTGACGGTTAGTGCTAATATAGTGCTTTCTCTTTCTGGCTTAACATCAGATTAATTGCCCTGAAGAGAGACTGATCTTTGCCCATCTTTCAGACCAAGGAGTAAGTGATTACACCAAAGCGTTAAAATTCCAAGATCTAGAAACAGTTGTCTTGAGTTTTAGGGTGTATATCTACAAGTATTTACATCCCCATGTAAGCAAAAAGAGGGGCTGAATAGCAGTTTTGTTAATATAATTACATGACTAAAGATCTTTTGCAAAGTACACATTTGAATATAGAGTTAGCACATCAGCAGCTTTTCATCAGCATCAGCTGGGATCACAGAACAATTAGGATTGAGTATTTGGTTAGAGTAAAAGCAAAAGTGCCTCTATTGAAAATTGTGTATCAAAATGGAGGAACTGTAGTTCTGTTCTACTTGTTAGTCATGTAATACATTCAGTAATTGTGTAATGCAAAATGCCTAGGATTTTTTAAGGAAATACAACTTTAACTACCGAAGCTCAAGTTTTCCATAGGAGTAGAGTGGGAAATAAGATGGATTTCATTATTATTATTATTTCATCATTACAGTCCCTCTCCACATTAGGACTCAGTACTTGAAGCTTATTTTAAAATATGCTTTGGGCTAATATCGTTCTAAAGCATTTTTTTAATGTGGATTAAACATTTACATCTTGTCCACATAGGCAGGCTAAACTGCAAAAATTGTCTTTGGTAAATGTTTATTGAGCCTCATTGTGAGATGTGGTTTATATAGCAGTGAAAAGATAAGCAGACTAATATTTGGCCAACAGATATGTCATGAGATCCTGTGATGAATATATCTGGTTACATTATGTTTCAGTTGTATAGGATAGATAGTAGATTAACTTTTTCTGGGACTGTGATAGAGCCTGGTACAGACAAAGGTGTTTTCGCTGTTTGGGAGTATGGTTAAGAGTCCATCTACGCTAAACAGTGGAATTGTGGTGTAACTAAGGACCTGTTATATTACATTGTGGTTTGTTTGGTAGCCTTTCTGGCACCAGAGCAGCACCATGGTATTTATATACAAAACTTAGACAGTATTTCTTTACTCACCAAGGGTCCTCTTTGTCTTACGAAAGGACACAACAGAGAAGCCTAAATCTGCTCCTGTACGCCTTTAATTTGAACACAGTGATTCTTGCAGCTTATCTTTAAAAATCTGTACAGTGAAGGTATTTAAACAGATTTCTAGAGCTTTAACACCAGAAAACAGGGTGGATAAAAATCCATGCTTTAAAAAAAAAATTTTTTTCTTTAAGTACAGGTTTGGTTTTTTAAATAAACATTTACAATTATCTTTGAAATTGACAACCTATGTTGTCTTAAATTTATTATAATCTATTAAAATAATTTAAACTAAAAAATATTAAGCAGTACATGTTTAATCTGAATAAAAAGTATGCAATAGGATGTGATCTTCTAGTTCTAAAATTTTGAAGAATGTGGTAATCAAATAATCAGTTCACTAACCAGTTTTAAATGTAAACCGTGTTTTGAATTTTTTTATTTATCCAGCACATTTAAGGTAGTTTTATTTAATAAAAAGTGCTGGGTTTGTGCACTCCTGATTTAATTTTAATTTCATTCAAATACCACTTGGCACAAATCATAAGCAAACAATCATCTGATTAAAAATTAATCTAGATAATTGGTTAAATAAATGTGTATAGCTGTAATGTATCCTCCTTGCTAGCAAAAAAGCACCACTTGTAGTGTAAGTTAGTTGCAAATCTACATATTTTAGTGATTACCAATCAATGGGAATCAACCAGGAAACTAACTAAAGTGCAAATGCAAAACATGACAAAAACACCCCACATTGATTTAAATCAAGGGTTCCTGACCTTTATTTAATTGGTGCACTCTGCTAGAAAACTTGCAGTACTGGAAAGTTAGTTTAATTCATATTTTTTATTTTTAAATTTAGTGTTTAATGATTTACTTTCCTCCATGTGTACTAAGTTCTTTTATGGGTGCTTTTCACTTAGTTTCTGGCAGATAACTTTTTTCTTTGGAGAAAACCAGTGAAGCATTTCTTTGGAAGAAGACGCAATTGTACATGAGCGTTGCAAAAAATTATAAATAGGTCAAACTTTGGGCTTATCAACCTAAAGATCTAATGACTAAAGAAACATGTGTGAGTGAAATTGTCAAAATGGTTTAAAAAAATGTGCCTGTCTTGCCATTCCCTAAAGGGGGATGTTTTTTCTTTAGGAGCTGCTGTATTAGTGCTACACCATTGCATTGTCGAGCCTCGTGAAACAGAAGAGGGCTGAAGATTCAAGTCCCATTGAAATGAGTTTTTGAAATGTTATAACCAGGGATCCCAGAAATCCATTTGCTATGGAAAAATGTGGAATTTGCATTTTTACGGCACATTTTTATTTTTTACATTTTTATGAAAAAATGCAAGCGTATATTAACTATGGTGGAACCCCATTTATCTGATCTAATTGGGACTGGGGCTACACTGGATAAGCAAAAATCTGGATAATCCGGAGAATGGGCAAAAAGCTTCAGGCCCAGGCAGCAGGGCTTGAGCTGTCAGTGGGAGACCTTGGTGGCTGAGGCTGAAGCTCTTTGCCCATTTTCCAGATTATCTGAATTTTTGCTTATCCGATCTGGCCCCAGTCCCAATTAGATCTGACAAACGGGGTTCCACTGTATAATGTGGCTAAGAAAACACTGGGTTTTTTACTTGAGAATTTTTTTATATAACGGAAAGCTAGGATCCCTTGTTATAACAATTAACCAAAATATTTCTTATTTAAAATGTTCACTAGTCCACTCAAGCACATTAGAAAAGGGAAGTTAAAGACAGATTTCATAATGTATTTAATTAAACTGATTAGAGTCCTAATAGTAAAAACACTATCTTAGGTTGTTTAGAGGAAATAAAAGGGGAGATGAGGGGAAAAATAAGTGTTACAAGTAACTGAAGATTGCATAGTAAAGATGCTCAAATTTGGGGCTGTTTCTGAGGCTCAGCTCATTGTTGTGGGTGTAGGAATTTGCTTGCCAATGTCCTGCCACTGAGCAGCAAGAGCAGTGGGTCTCAAACTGTTTTACTGGTGACCCCTTTCACACAGCAAGCCTCTGAGTGCAACCCCCTAATAAATTAAGCACACTTTTAAATATATTTAACACCATTATAAATGCTGAAGGCAAGCGGGGTTTGAGGTGGAGGTTGACAGCTTGCAACCCCCCATGTAATAACCTCGTGACCCCCTGAGGGGTCCAACCCCCAGTTTGAGAACCCCTGAACAAGAGGAAGCAGAGCTGGGGACTCACCTGTCTCATCTCAGCACATAAGTGGTGGCCATATGTACATATGCTCCCCAGCTGTAAGAAATGGTCTCAGAAGTGTTGAGTGTGTTCAATGAAGCAGAACGGCAGCAAAAGGAGGACTGAAACTGGGAAGATGAGGATGGGGATAGGAACAGATTGTGGGAGTGCGTGGTGGACAGGGGAATGGATGGGGGAGTTGATAGATACTGTATATAGAAAATAAGGGGAATGAGGAAGGAGGGGGAGGGAGAGTTGGTTAGGAATAAGATAAGGTGGAGCAAACCTGGAAGGAAAGGAAGGAAGTTAAGAAGTAAACACATCTCTACCCCGATATAACGCTGTCCTCGGGAGCCAAAAAATCTTACCGCATTATAGGTGAAACTGCATTATATTGAACTTGCTTTGATCCACCGGAGTGCGCAGCGCCCCCCCCCAAGCACCGCTTTACTGCGTTATATCTGAATTCGTGTTATATCGAGGTAAAGGTGTAGCAAGAAATAGGAAAGGGCATGATGAACACTGAGATGAAGGAAAGCAATGCAAGGTATGAAAGAAAGTGGCGTGAAAGAAACAATTGTGTTGCTCATTTTAGGTCAACTTTAACTATTTTGTTAAATGAATATTTTAAAGACTGAAATGATAATGCATCTGAGCTGGGAATGGGCACACTTTAAACATCTATAAAAGGCAGAGTCAAAGAATTGGACGTAGCAAGTTGTAAATTTTAAAAAATGTTGAATGTAAAAATATTTAGAAAAAACAAGTAATGCTAGAATATAGTCTAATTTGTGTGAGGGATCTCAGGAGCTTGGATTTTTCAGAAGAGCAATTTAACACATTTGATTCTGAATGGCATCAAATGGCAGGTGTTTAATCTAAAAATAAATTTGCATAGACTCTCTACCCCATGACCCTCCTTTCCCAATACAATAACTTTATTTCTTCCTACTACAAAGTTCAAAATAGTGTGCAGTCTGGTCAGAAGTTATCATCCAAGCCACTGCAACTTCCTTTCTAATGTACTCCCCCTCAAAATCCCAACCAGTGCCTGAATCCCCCAACAGCAGCACCAAGATTGAAATGGGAGGGGAAAAAACCCATATGATTAATTTTAATCAGCATTATATGTGAACGGGGTGAAGGGGTCGGAAGCAGAGATCTGAAAATTGTGTTGCTGAGGAGTCCTTGGCTTTAAGAAATGTGAGCCACTGATGTACAATAAAAATACTCTTTTCAAAGAGAAACTGCTGAGCTTCAGTTCATCTGCAAATTTGACACCATAAGCTCAGGATTAAGCAAAGACTGAATGGCTAGCCAACTACAGAACCAGTTTCTCCCTTGGTGTTCACACCTCAACTGCTAGAAGAGGGCCTCATCCTCCCTGATTGAACTAACCTTGTTATCTCTAGCCTGATTCTTGCTTGCATATTTATACCTGCCTCTGGAAATTTCCCCTACATGCATCGGACGAAGTGGGTATTCACCCACGAAAGCTCATGCTCCAATACATCTGTTAGTCTATAAGGTGCCACAGGATTCTTTGCTGCTTTTAATAAAAATACTACGTTTTTATATTGAACCATTGTTTATTCAGTGCCACACACATTTCAGTTACAAGAAGCTAGAAAGATAAATGAAAGAATTAAAGCAGATCCTTGAATTCAGCAGTTGTCAGCCAGACTCCTTAGGTTTTTTTACTTCAGTTTTCTTGCCTATACTAGCTAACCCTGAGGTATTGTCAAAATAAAAATATATACATTTGTTTCCATTTGGGACTACTTGAATTTTTGCAAGAAAATTGTAGCAATATCTGGTCCCAAACTGCTTTCAACTAAATTAGATGCCTTAGCCTGAGCGATTGTAGCTGTGTTTCTCAGCATTTTTGATACCAGAGACCAGCTTGCTGCCTTTCTGATTGTGTCTGGGAGATCTCAGGGACCAGTTGTTGAGAAACACTAATTTAGAGAATGCATAGATACAGAGAGTTTGAACAATGTCCGATCTTTCCATACTCTGTTAATCACACTTCCCTTACCCTGGAAGCATTCAAAAGTAGTAATTTGTTTGGTGACTAAGGCCTTGACCTGTTGAGGAACTTCTGCTACCACTTGTTCTAGATGTCTGAAAGGCAACTAAAAACACTTCATAACTTTCAGTGAGGCTTTGCATTTATGATCTATAATAATCTAAAATATAGCATTGTCTTTGATCAAGGGGACGGGGTGGGTGGGAATATAAAAACTCATTGCCAACTGAATATCTTGGATTTTGACACAAACTTTTAAGCGATCTTCCAGTGATTCATTTTTGGCCTTTTAAAGTCAAAATGCAAGGAGCACGGCCTTATTTTAGCTTCTTCAATTTTAAATAGTTTGGAGCAAAGCCTCCTGAAACTGACCTTGTCTTAAAGGGGTCAGGCATAGTGTTTCTTTAAAAAACAAAAACAAAAAAAACCCCTGCTGCTTCGGTAGCTGGGTGCCATCCAAGGTGACAAATTAAAATAGGGTAATCCAAGATAGCTGGAAGCAGCAGGTAACAAAGGGAAAGTTTTTGCTTCCAAACCAAAATGCCTAATAAATGCGTTTATTTTTAGCGTCTTTGAAACACTGGTTTCTGGTTGTTGATAATGGTTTCTCCTCTTCCAAGCAGCTGGAAGAAATTCTGGCAACTACACTCTTATACCATTAATTTTATTAGCTGTCTTTGTCAACGTTCTTACTCTTATTTCTTTCCTGCAGACTATAGTACCTATAGCCAAGCTGCAGCCCAGCAAGGGTAAGTAACATTATAGTCTCCATTTGTGTTTTTAAAGGCATACAATAGCTTTCTCTTTAGTGAAGATTAGGTATATAGTGTTGTATTTCTTAGCTTGTGTTTGTGTTTAGATTTCTAAATAAAAAATGGATTCTACTGTTTTCTTTAAATTAGACCTTTTATATTCTGTTACCAAGAACAACAAAAATAGTTTGGGAACATTGAAAATGTTTGTGTAAAGTATATACTACACAATTCAATAGTGTATATCTGCATTTTAAAATTTCATTACATTCTTTTTATAGCTACAGTGCTTATGCAGCTCAGCCAGCTCAAGGATATGCACAGACGACCCAGGTAAAACATGGGGCATTTTCATAACAGCTACTGAGTCATGTGTCTACCAGTAAACTAAGCCAGACTTGACCAGCCATTAAATAACCAAAGAAAAAGACTGAGCTTTAATGTGAAATATGTTGGAAAGTTTTCTGATAACATTTTAGATTGCGTAGAAGCCTTCCTTAAAGGGACATCAACCATAAAATCTGGAACTGTTCACTTACTGTTAAGAATTTCTTAGCCTACTGCTGTAACTGAGAGAATTGAGAGAAAATAATTCTTGGCGTGTATTTAACAGTTTCCCTGTTTGTGTATATTTAATTCAGCAGTGCAGGAGAGAGAAACCTGTTAAAGTAGGGAAATGTAATTTGCAAAATTGCAGCAGTCATTGGATGGAATGGGAAGAGAATAGACTTTAGGTACAGGTATTATACCAGAAACAATTGTTAACGCTTGAAATTGACTAGATTTCAGGCTGATGACCATCAAAAGGAAACTAAAATGTTTGGGTTTAAAAAAAAATCTTAAGGATCCAGATTATGTAGACACAAACATCAAATGCATTTTAAAGGAATACTGAGTTTCCTTCTAAAACTCTAGTTTAGGTTTCTGTGTTTCTGCTAGCATCATTTGATAGCTTCACTTTCCAGGGAGCTGCATGCCTTACTCTACAGCAGTAAGGTACCAACTGTTGCCAGAGAAATACAATCTTTGCGTTTGGGCCTCCTTAATCAGTGACCTACACACTAATTTAAGTTTTGTTTACATAATTGTATTGATGAAAAATGACTTTAGAACTAGATATAGCAGTTCTCAAACTGTGGGTCAGGACTCCAATGTGGGTTGTGACACCATTTTAATAGGGTCGCTAGGGCTGGCATTAGACTTGCTGGAGCCAAAGCCCGAGCCCCTCCTCCTGGGGCCAAAGCCCGAGCCCCGCTGCCCAGGGCTGAAGCCGAAGCACAAGGGCGTCAGCCCTGGATGGTGGGACTAGGTTATAAGCCCCCTCACCTGGGGCTGAAGCCCTTTGGCCTTGGTCCTCCTGCCCGGGGTGGTGGGGCTTTGGCTTTGGCAGGGCTCGGCCTCCTGGGGTCATGTAGTAATTTTTGTTCTCAGAAGGGGGTTGCAGTGCAATGAAGTTTGAGAATCCCTGAGGTAGAGTAATAGGCATCCTTCAGTCTTGAGAGACCATGGGTATGCGCCCCTGAAAGGTAAAGAATTTACTCAGTTGGTTTTATGGCAGCCATGAGGGTGGCTGAAGAGACCCACTCAAGAGAAACAATCTCTGCCACATCTATCACATTTAAGCCCTTTGGGCTCTGCCTTCTGCAAGCTCTTTCCTCTGTTAAGCTGGACTGCTTCCTCTCACAACTCCGGAGACCTTTGTTGAGCTCTTGTTTCCAAAGGCTGCAGTCTTCAGTGTGATCTTCCCATTTGTCCACATCCATGTCCATTTCTTTGAGGTCTCGCTTGCACACATCCTTGAAATGCAATTTTGGATGTCCTTTGGGTCTTTTTCCTAATGCCAATTCGCTGTAGAGGGTGCCCTTTGGGATGTGCCCATCATTAATTCAGCACACATGCCCAAGCCAACGGAAGTGTCTGTTTGTTTGGGAAGTGTTTGCATGCTGGGTATGCTGGCCTGTTTGAGCACCTCAGTGTTTGTGACGGTCCCTCCAGAAGATTCCAAAGATTTGATGAAGGCAACACATATGAAAGCTGTTCAGCCTCTTTTCCTGAAGAGAGTACAAGGTCCATGTCTCGCTTACATACAAAAATGTGCTGATAACACACACATGATACACACATCTTTGCGTGTTCTGTGAGTTTGTTGTTTTGCCATACCCTCTTGTTCAGTCTAGACATTGTTGTGGCAGCTTTTCCAATCCGGATGTTGAGTTCTGTTTCAAGTGAAAGGTTGACTGTGAGAGTGAACCCCAGGCATGTGAACTCGTTCACTGCTTCAAGTTCATAGTTGTTCTTAATGGAGGCTGCTTCCTCAACTCCTTGGCACATTTAGTCTTTTTTAGGCTTATAGTAAGCTTGAAGTCAGGCAGGCTTTGGAAAAACTGTCCATTAGGCTTTGAAGATGCGCTTCTGTGTGAGTTGTCACTGCTGCATCATTAGCAAAGAGAAGGTGTTGGATAAGGGCCTCCTGAGTCTTGGTTTTAGATCTGAGTCTTGCAAGATTGAACAGCTTTCCATCAGATCTTGTGTGCAAGTAGATTCCCTCAGTTGAGGAACCAAAAGCTAGTTTCAGTAGCCGGGAGAAGATCGTCCCAGAGTGGGGCAAGTACACAGTCTAGCTTAACTCCGCTATGAATCTGGAAAGCCTCAAACACTGAGCCATCATATTGGACTGTGCCTTACATATTTTCATGGAAGGACTGAATCATGCTTAAGAGCTTAGAGGGACATCCAATCTTCTGGACGTCCAATATTCTGAGATAGAGTATCCATACAGATAACTCCTTTGCCCCCAAACAACAAAATAATAACAGATTCACATTAGTCAAGCCACCAGTATGCTATAGTGCAGGGGTAAGCAACCTATGGCACACAAGCTGATTTTCAGTGGCACTCTCACTGCCCGGGTCCTGGCCACCGGTCCGGGGGGCTCTTCACTTTAATTTAGTTTTAAATGAAGCTTCTTAAACATTTTTAAAACCTTATTTATTTTACATACAACAATAGTTTAGTTATATATTATAGACTTCTAGAAGGAGACCTTCTAAAAACGTTAAAATGTATTACTGGCACACGAAACCTTAAATTCGAGTGAATAAATGAAGACTCGGCACATCGCTTCTGAAAGGTTGCCGACCCCTGCTGTAGTGGATGTTTTGTACTTTTCTTTAGTTTTTCTAATTGTTAGAATTTCAGATTTTATGTAGATTTTTTTTTCTTCTGAGAAGTTTCACACTTAAAATGTTCATCTGTGTTGAAAAAGAGAAGACCAAGGGCTCACTAAGACCCTGTCTGTGAGAACAACACAACTCAAATTTATAGGCAAATAGTGCATGTTACACTTGCAGCCTTTCCTCAACTTCTGATCTACTGAACTTTCCACAAGTCAAGAAAGCTTGAAATGCTTTCACTGTGAATAGGCTATCCTCCTTTAGGGTTTGCAATTTGAAGTCAATGAGACATGTGGTCCTAAGTCACATCAGGCTTGTGTTCACTGCATTTTTAGCGTGAGATATAACTTGAGCTTTGCTCCTCACCCACACGCAGATCTTGTTCACACAGATCTCTAGCACGAGAGATGTGGTGCTTTAAGCTTGGGTAGGTGAAGGAGAGTGTTTGAAGCTCTAGCTAGTAATTCAGTGGGGGTGCAGCAGCTCCAGTTACAGCAACTCAACTGCTAATCTAATCACTGTACTAGAACAATCACTCTGTGGGTATCTACACTACAGCTCCCAGCCCAAGTAGACAGACTCACTTGAGCTAGCATGCTAAAAATAGCAGTGTGTCTGCTGCGGCATGGTCAGTGACTCAGACTAGTTACCTGACCCATGGGGTCAGCCAGGCTTGGGCTTGGGTTGCTAGCCGCAGCCTGAGTTGCCACCCATGCTGCAATGTCCATACTGCTATTTTTAGCATGCTAGTTTAAGTGGTGCTAGCCTGAGTCTGGCTACCCAGGCTCAGAGGCACAGACCCAGCTGCAGTGTAGACATATCATGTGCTGCTAATCACTCTGTAGTTTGTGTGTTTCCCAGGATGATACTAGAGGTAGGCTAGCTCAGCTGGTGTAATAAGCCTCCTTAGGTGCTTTTGAAAATCATGCCCTCAAGTACCTAGATATGAGTTTAGGCTCCTACTTTTGAAAATGTTCACAACAATTTTGTTAATGCTTTGAAAGCCTAAGTAACATTTCACAGTTAACACTGAAGGAATTTTGTTTTGAAGGGTCAAAGATTTTATTCCACTAAGAAAAGTTTTAATAAAAAGTGTGTTTTTTTAGCTCCTCAGGCTGCATACACATATATTCATATGATTAACTTTAAACATGTGAGTACACCTGTCAAAGTCTGTAGGAAGCCTGGGATTATGCATGTGGATAAAGTTATGTATTTGTGTTTGCAGGATCAAGGGCTTAATTTTCAATATTTTGTTTGGCTGTGGGGTTTGTAAAATTCTAATAAAGATACCAGTAGTGACATTTAGAAACCGCATTTATAATTTACTTGATTATAAATTTATAATCTAAAGATACAATATCTTAAATTGGCTTTACAAAGCCTCAATCTACCGTATATACTCGTTCATAAGCCGAATTATTTTAGTAAAAAAGGGAAGCACCAGAGAAGGGGGTAGGCTTATGAACGGGTATAGAGAGGGAGAGGTGGGACACAGCCCCTCCCCCCAACAGAGGGAGCAAGGAGAGGCAGCACAGCCAGCAGAGACAGAAGGGAAGAGGCGGGGCCAGAGTGTGTCTGCTTCTGGCCACGCAGCTCTCCCCCCAGCCTCCGAAGCAGCTGCAGCTCCAAGACTGGCAGGCTGCAGCCATGCGGCTCGGCCCCGCCCCCAGAGCAAGCTGTGGCCAGCAGCTCCAGCCAGGTCAGAGACATCCTCCCCTGGCCCTTCCCAGATAAGGTGGGATGGGATGGGGAGAGTGTGGGAGTCTGGGGCTAGGGGTGGGGTCATGTGGGGGATGGTCACAGGGGTTACTCCCCTGACCCCCTCCCCCCAAATAAATTCCCCACTAGTTGCTGTCCTGGCCCGTCAGGGTAAGCAGCTGGTGTGCTGGGACACTTTGTTTACTTAGGTTTACCTCCATGCCTGTGGACGCTCAAGGTAGACAAACCATCTCGGCCCACCAGCGGCTTATCCTGATGGCCCGGGACCCAAAGTTTGCTGACCCCTGAATTATAGGGTCAGCTTATGAACGGGTTATAAAATTTTTCCATTTTTACTTATCCATCTTGGGGGGCGGGGGGGGAGGGGGCCGTCTTATAAACAAACCGGCTTATGATCGAATATATATTGTCGAAGAAAAACTTTAAGCTTTCCCTGCTTCCACAATATGGTCATTTAAATCTGTTGTTAAAACAAAAATAAATTGATTTAAATTGCTCCACATTGCTGCCTTTTTACTCCGTGTCACCAAAATGACTGTTTATATGCCTCTATGTAATGAAATAAACTGATCTCAGTGCTTGAATTAAATATATATTTTCTTTGGAGCAGGCCTATGGGCAACAGAGTTATGGAACTTATGGACAACCCACTGATGTCAACTACACACAGGCTCAGACAACTGCAACATATGGGCAAACTGCATATGCAACTTCATATGGGCAGCCTCCAACGGGTAAGAGCCTCAACACTGTTGCATGACTTTGTTTTTACTGGGGAAAGAGCTTAGTTAAAATCTTCTGCCTAAATATGAACCTAAACCATATTGAATCGATCAGGGCAGCTTTGACATAGAAAAGGTTTTAGTCTTCCTATAGCCTTTCTTTTAGGGAATGCTGATTTAAAACGATGCTGAGATGTGGGTGGGGTGAATGCCAGGAGTAAACATACCTGTTTAATCTACAGAATGTACTTTGTTTTTAAAAAAAAAACAAAAAACAATCAAACACAAAAGCTATGTAACAATGCTCATTGGGAATGTGTACTCCAGGCATCTCTTCAGTTGCTTGAAAATCAAATTGGTTAAAGTAACTGTTTGCCTGTTCTGATAGTGTACCCTCTACTTTTTGTCTTGTGCTTTCCACAGTAGAAGGGACCAGTACAGGTTTGAATATCCTGCTCACTCTTGCATGGGAAATGCTGTTTCATTCTGTCTAAACTTGTGATGTTAACCCTTTAGGTGTTTCATTTGTTTTAGCCCTAATAACATCACATTAAACATACAGTACTATTTAAAATTTGCTAGTATTTAGTGCCATTTATAAGTTCCATGTCTGTATAATGAGTACCATTGACAAACTCCTGAGTGCCATGCTCTGTGAATAAAACTTTCCAAGCAATCTAGTGACAGCTGTACCAAGATGTTCCAGATGAATATAACCTAGCTGTCTTTACCATTTCCTAAAGGGTAAACAGCATGATTAGACATGTTCAGATTGTTCTGATCACCACCTTTGCATGTTCCATGTTATGTCTATGGATTTCCAGTTCAGACATATACTTGACATCTTCATAAATGCTCTGTAAATTACTTAACTTGTGCTTTTTAAACTGGAATCTTGTGCATAAAAATACCTTAATATTTTTACTTTTAAAAAACAACTGATCTGGAGAGACTTGATACATCATTTGAAGACTATATTCTGGTACACTCAATTTGAACCAGGAGTCCATGCAAAAACGTAGTCTCTAGTGGTTCCTAAAGGTTCCCTAGGAATATCCAGGGCATACAGGTGGTGCTTCTAGTATCTGGGCATGGATGGATGGATGGTAAGGTGGATGCCTTACAATGGAAAATGTGGAGAAAAAATTACCCCATAATGTATTTAATTGTGCAGTTCTTTAAGTGGGGGAGGGTTTCTTTCTGACAGTAATCTTATGCCTTGAAGAATGAGAACTGATAGCTTTTAACGATTAACAGAATATATTTGTAGACTTAAACTTTAAAAATATCTCTGAAAATATCTCTGCTTGCACTAAGGCCTTGTCTACACTAACAAGGTAAGTTGATCCAAGTTACGCTAGTTAAATTACATAAATTGCGTAATTTAATTGGGCGTAGCTTAGATCGATTTACAATGATGTCTGCGTTGATGGGAAGCACTCTCCCATCAACTTGCGGCATCTTCACCAGACCTGCTAAATGGATGCTGCTGCTTCTGTTGCAGCATTGCTGATTTAGCCTTTAGTAAATACATGCCCTTAATGTGCAGGGGTTATAAGAACAGTAGTCCATACTGGATTATGTTTTTTGCTTGCACCATGTTTAGCTCAGGGTACATTTACTGGGCTATATAACAATATTAGATATTTTTCCTATGCTGCTTCCTCTCGCATCCGATAAAAAATGCCACTTAAAAAAAAATATGGTCAGATGGAAGACCACATTGGCGTAGGTCCTTAGAATGTGATTTGCATGCCTTCCTGTCCATCAGTTTGCCTCCCTATCTTTAACTTTGGCAAAACTGCTTATATACGCTACTTATATTCACCTAGTGCCGAATGCTAAAGTCACTATGCCATCCTCTCCTAGAAGATTCAGAACCATCCAAAGTAGTACTCTTTTAAACAACCTGAAACCTCCTAGGGGCCTAATCCAAAGTCCATCAAAGATACTGTTCAGTGTGCAGTTTCTGTGTGTTCGTGCTTTATAAAACATGTAGTGCTGTAAGGGACACACAGATTAACACCTTAAAAAGGATCACATTTAGACTTCCACTCAAATTGCACTTAATTTTCTCTAGAAGCTGACTTCGTATTGCATAAGACAATTATTTAAATAGTGCTTTTTTGTCTATTTTCATAATTAATTAAAAGGCTTTATGTTGTCTCAGAGCTTTACGTTGCTCTGTGAAGCTCCTTAGAATCATAGCATCATAGAATATCAGGGTTGGAAGGGACCTCAGGAGGTCATCTAGTCCAACCCCCTGCTCAAAGCAGGACCAATCCCCAGACAGATTTTTTCCCAGTTCCCTAAATGACCCCCTCAAGGATTGAACTCACAACTGTAGGTTTAGCAGGCCAGTGCTCAAACTCCCCATTCCCCTTGAAATACCACTGATGCGGGGTCTGTCTGCACGAGTAGTAGAGCTGGTTCTTCTGCACCATGATAGTGGTCCAGGCTAAGGTTGTCTTTGCCTGCATAGGGGCGTATTTTAGTCCCACATAAGAGAGGCTCAATCAGTCTCCCTTTAGTCCCAGCCTATTTGGTCCTGTGTGGCTGGCACTGATTTGCACTTGGTGTGAGTTAATCCAAAGGTTATCAATATCTTCTATATTGTTACCCCAGTTAAGCAATTTTTGGGACTCCCTTTCCCCTCTAGGCATAAAGGTTGGGAGGAAGGGTCATAACCCTGGTGACCTCTTTGTGATCTCTAGATTGAGAGTTATCTTCTGCAAATAACCAAACCCATTCTTTCTTTTTGCCCCCTGTATCTTAGTATTATGTATTTAAAATGTCAGTACTTTAAGTTGATGGCCCACCATCATGAAGAATAATTTATTATGGATGGTGAACATAATTTCCTGTGTCTTGGTTATCATTATAGTAAGTTTACCTATCCCGTATGTATTAGGATTCTGCAGGAACTTATTAAACACCATAGTAGTTTATGATGCTAGCTGTTTAAATTAGAGAGAACTTTGAAAACTGCCACCACCTGAAGAGAAGCCAGCTATTTCAGAATAAATCCTTTTCAATCCAGTATTTTAGCTGAGTTTTTTTTTTACTATTGAATCCTTCCCTTCTAATGCAGAAAGAACAGCTGTTTACATAAATGGGGGGTTTGTGTGCAAAAGGCTTGCTGGGTTAGATCCTGTGAGAGGAACTGGAGCTGACTAAGGAATATCTTTACTGGGCTGCTTAAAGCAGATTATGAAGTTCTTAAAGTTTCTTTTTTTAGTCTATTTTGGAGACTCAAATTGTTCAGTAAGTGGGTGGTTACATTGTCTAAATCAGGGGTTCTCAAACGTTAGCAACCAGAGGACTCTCAATTTGATTTAAAAAGTTTTGCAAACCCCCAAAGCCCTTGCTGAGCCTCAGGCCCTGCCCCTACTCCACCCCTTCCTCCAAGGCCCCACCTCTTCCTGCCCCCACTCGACCCCTGCCCCTCCTCTTCCCACCCCCTACCCTAAGCATACCCTGTCCACGTTCCTCCCCCTCCCTCCCAGTGCCTCCCAGTTGTGTAGGAGGCACTGGGAGGGAGGGGGAGGAGTTAGTGGGCCCTGAGGACCCCAGTTTGAAAGGTGCTGGTCTAAATGTTCCCCCAAAGTGGAATCTAATACATCAAAAGATACAGCTCTAAGTGTTTTATATTAAACTAAGCTGATGTGCAGCTGAGATTAGAATTTACAGTAAGGAGTTCCTAAATCACTAACCATTTACATATTGAGGCTTAAATATTAAAAGCACTTTTACAAATGATGTGCCAAGACTAGAGTTCACATATGCTTAAAATTCAAGGTTCCTTTTAGTAGGACAGTTAACAACCTTTGTGACATCTGGCAGTGTGCAAACTCTGCTGCCTGCTTTGCATTTGGTTTTAATACCATCAAATGTGTCAGGGAAAGGGGACCACAGCTGGAAAGATCTAGGTAAGGCCTTGATCCTGTAACAAGTTCTCTGAGTGCAGGATTGGGACCCAAGTGCATTAGTTTGCTGTGAAGTTTACTTCTGACCACTGGGAACTGACTTACTACAAAAACCTGATGTTGTCAGTGAGCGCTCAGGGCTTAGTTGTTTGGAATTGGGGTTCATCTAACTTTAGGTTGATCAGCTAATCTTTGTGGAATGCTTTTGTGGCTCATGTTTGGGTTTTTTTGAGTGTTTGAACTGTTTCAATTTGCTGAACACAAAAAACTGTGCTCATTTTACACCATTCAGCATCATCCCATTCACCTTTTTTCCTCACTAGCCCGCTTAGGCTTCAGAACAGGGATTTGCACTCTAGACAGAAATGAGTACCCAGAATATTATGAAAAGCAAATATTGTTGATCTAGCCTTCCTATAGGAAGGGAGAATAAATACCTACTTGCACTTTGGCTTTTGCAGCTTGGCTGAATTGTAACAAGTGCAATTTAAAATGCTGGGATTCATGAAGAACACTTGAAGAATTATTACACATGTGCTGGGTTACTACTCAGAATGTTGAACTGAAGTTGGTTTTATAGTTTACCAGTGTACCAGTGTAGCTGCTTTGGCATGTGCTATGAGGTAGTTTCCTCTGCTCAGTTTAAATACTGCTTCATTAACCAGTTAGGAAAAGTCTGGATTTTGTTGACAGGTCACCTACATAGCACAATGAGTAGTGAAAGCAGCCTTGTGCATTTTGAAGACACTGAGGATGAAAGGAAAAGATGCTGACTAATAAACACTACAGTACTGGAGATTCTCTTTTGAAAATCAGGCAGTGGAAAGGAAAAATCCAGTGTAGTTAGTCTGAACACTACATGTGATGTATTTGTCTTTGTGATTACAAGTTTCTTAATTATAATAAAATTAACAAGTAAAAAGGAAGCTGTTATCTTAACTGATGAAAAATAGGACTGAGATGATATTTTCCTGTTACTCTGTCCTCAGTGCTAGCTATCAGTGCCCTTTTGCAAAATCAAGCTGAGCTGCTGGAAAATACCAGTAAAGAACATCTCCCACTCGCTAACTTGAGATAGGAGCAATGATCGGTATTTCTAAAAAGTGTCAACGATTTGTTTATATGAACTACTGTATATTTTTACCTGTGGCATATTAAATTGCTATGGTCTTCTTTTAACCAATGGCATATTAAAACAGCAGAAACAATTTGACTTCTTGGTATGATTCTTTATTGAAATACCTCTTCTCTAACTTAGTAGAGTATGCTGTTCAACATATTCATAAGTGATCCAGAAAAAGAGGTAAACAGTGAGATGACAAGTTTTGCAAATACTAAATTTCTCAAGATAGTTAAGCCCAAAGCAGACTGTGAAGCGTTATAAAAGGATCTCACAAAACTGGGTGACTGGACAACAAAATGGTAGATGAAATTCAGTGTCGATAAATGCAAAGTAATGCACAGTGGAAGACAAAGCCCAACTATACATACAAAATGATGGTGTCTAAATTAGCTGTTACTACTCAAGAAAGAGATCTTGGAGTCATTGTGGATAGTTCCCTGAAAATATCTTCTTACTGTACACTGGCAGTCAAAGAAGCTAACAATGTTAGGAACCATTAGGAAAGGGATAAATAAGAAGACAGTAAATATCATAATGCCATGATATAAATCCTGGTACCCCACACCTTGAATACTGCATACAATTCACCCCATCCCAAAAAAGTTATATTAGAATTGGAGAAGGTATGAGAAGGAAACTGTTCCATGCCCCTAGTCATTTGTGTTGTCCATGTGAGGCGAGATTAAAAAGACAGACTCTTCAACTTGGAAAAGAGATGGCTGAGGGGGGATATGATAGAAGGTTATAAAATCATGAATGGTATGGAGAAAGTGAATAAGGAAGTGTTATTAGCTCCTTCACATAACTCAAGAACCAGGGTCACCCATTGAAATTAATAGGCAGCAGGTTTAAATCACGCAAAAGGAAGTACTTCTCCACACAGTGCAGTCAGCCTGCGAAATTCCTTGCTGTGAAGGCCAAAAATGTAACTGGGTTCAAAAATGAGTTAGATAAGGTCATGTAGGATAGGTCCATCAATAGCTATTAGCCAAGATGGTCAGGGTGCAACTCCATGCTCTGGGTGTCCCTAAGCCTCTGACTGCCAGATGCTGGGACTGGATGACAGGGGATGGATCACTCGATAATTGCCCTGTTCTGTTCATTCCCTCTGAAGCATCTGGCATTGGCCACTGTTGGAAGACAGGATACTGGGCTAGATGGACCATTGGTCTGACCCAGTATGGCCGTTCTTATGTAAGTGCAAAATTAAAGTTCATTCTTTACATTTCAAGAATTACTAATGATTGCAAGTACATAGTGCTTTAATGGTAACCTGTAAAGATCATCTTAAAAGTTAGCCTTATGCCTTTTCTTTGTGCTGTATTAAGGCCTAATATGAGTGTGACTTACCTAAAAGTTTTTGTAATTGTTTGGGTTTTTTTACGTTAGAAATAACAAGAATGTTCTCTGACTCTTCCCTGTTTTGGAGTATTTTCTACAGGTCTCTGCCTGTATTGTATGTTTTTTAAATTAGATTTTGAAGTTAAATAGTAGTAAACCATCAATCTTTAGTCTGACTGAGAAGGAACTCCCCCTTGGTCAATCAGCTTTTTTGTTCTCAGTGATGTAATTATTTCTTTAGTCATTAGTTGGACCTGGAAGACTAGCCTGGAATTTCTAATGTTTAAAGCAAAAACACTGTTTGGGGGAAACAAATTTCCAGGCCTTCATATGCCATGAAGAAGCAGAAAAGGGGCATAAGTCAATTTTTATGTTTTCGGGTTACCTATATTGCATAGTAAAAGTAAAATTGGTAACATTTGTAACCTCTGGGTAAAAGTCTTTGAAGAAGAATAAAAGTACTCTGAAATATGAAATCTAGACTGAATGTCAATCTGACGAAGCTTTTGTTTGTTCTAGGTTATACCACCCCGACTGCCCCCCCAGCTTATAGTCAGCCCGTCCAGGGGTACGGCACAGCTGCCTACGATACCACCACACCCACAGTTACTACCACCCAGGCTTCTTATGCAGCACAGTCCGCTTATGGCACCCAGCCTGCCTACCCAACCTATGGGCAGCAGCCAGCAACATCTGCACCTGCAAGGTAATACACACAATTTTATTTAATTTTTTTCTTTTTAAATAAGGTTCTTTCTGCTCTCCTATTGATTAGAAAGGTGGGCCCTTGACAGATCCAAGAGCAACACCGAACATGCTTGGGCCTACTCCTCTCTCTGCATATGCCTCTCCTTTTGCATTTTTGGTTTCAGCTTTGCTGCTGTATCTCATAGCTCTTTCAGTGCCTGGGAAAAGTGTGTACATGACTTCCTCCCTCTGTGTCCAGCACAGGGTGCCAGCAATGTTACCAAGCGGTTGCCTAACACGGGAAATTCTACTGCCCAACGAAACAGTGCATCTGACTGTAGATGCAGTGCTATCAAACTGTAAGATAGGAAAAATAGTGGAAAATTAACACTTGTCTATCTTTTAGTTATGGGGTTACTTAAAGCAGTAGTATTGCCTAGCATGTCATTTGGGAATGGGTGTACATGGATGACTTGATACAAAATGTCTTCAGTGTGTTTGGCTCCTGTTGATAATAGACCTCTTAGCTTAATTGTATGTTCAGCAAATGTAAGATCGTCTAAAAAGAGGTTTAGAACAGTTATCTCTAAATCAGATTGAATGTTAAACAAAACAAGCTGATGCCATCAGGTGGCAAAGCTGTTTACAAGCATAGTGCAAGAAAACCTAGAGTGAATGGCTGAGTTAATTGGCTCTAGAATGTGATCTGTCTGGTGTTACCAGATTTGCCCATTAGTTTGGGGTATGCTCATTTATTTGGGTTACTCTTCGGGGGGGGGGGGGGCGGGACATGTTCTGTAATTCTATCAATGTTCTGCTTGTGTCACATGTGTTTTCATGTGGAGCTCTACTTCTCCCTTATGCAAGTCCCCTCCTGATGGAGCTATCCTGCAGGACCTAGGTTCACTAGGGCTGGGTTCCTCCAGAACCAGATGAGTGTGTGCGCACGCACACACACTAACAGAGCAAGTCTGAATGGATCGGGTCAATCGGCACTTTCAAGCTGACCCCTTATGTGCCCCTGGGCTCAATGGACTGGGTCAAGCAGCACTTTCAAGCTGCCACCCTTATCTGTCTTTAGCTTAGGTAAAAGAAGTGTTTCTGTAGAGTAAATGGGGGAAGCTAAAAACACAAGAGTAAAGTTCAGCAGGAGAGAGAGAGAGAGAGAAGCAACCAGCTTAACCATAAAAGTTATTTCTTGAATAATAGTGATAACTACACAAGGAGGGCTAAACCAACATAACATACATTATTAAAGGTTAATACCTAAGGTAGAAAGGAAAACAGAGAGAGAAGGGGATCTCACCCACTGCATGAGGCTTGAACTGGTCGGGGTTCCCAGGTGATGGTGGTAGCTCAGGGTTCTGAGTGCTGGAGACAGGCAGAGCCCCCAGCACGATCAGTCAGGAGAAGATGGAGTCCCAGCAGAACTGATGCATAGTTTGGATCTAAGCATCAGAACACTTACTTGAACATAGGTAGGGGTTTTTTGTAGAGAAACAACAATGGTTCAAGGGAGAACACTAGATTTGTTTATGGGTAAACTGATGACTCAAGGGTTTTCTTTAGGCTAGACAATAGGAGCTGATCACTCTTAGCTATGGGTGGTGTTTTCTTCCAGGGAGTTCACATTGCAACTAGGCTGCTTCAGTATTTTGGATATCAATCAAGGATTCATTACTAGAATTGGTCTGATAACTGCTGAGCTGGGTGGGGGCAGGGGTAGGTTCATTAACATCTGGAGCAGAGATTCCCATGATGCAGTGCTTCCCTGCTTTTCTGGTCCCAGAGTTCAGTGCGGTTCTCTGTTCTTCATTCTGTATGCTAAACCCTGTCCCATCTTTTATGCAGATGAGGCTAGGTTCTCTGCTCTCCATTCTGTATGCAAATGGAGATGTCTTAATCTTTATCACCCTTGTCAGGAGCGGTCTAGGTGCGTCTCCCAACATCTTTTCTCTGATTGGTCTTGGTTCAAGCAGAGACCTGCGTAGGTGGGGGTGTGTGTGTGTGTCCGTCCCTCATGAGTCAGACAGGCCAGACACTCTGCCCTGGTTCCCCCAAAACGCAGAGTTGACTGGTATCACTGGGGCCATGCTGGAGTTGGTGTAATTCTAAATTATGTGCTTTAGATTTGAGATTGCACCTGATTAATAAGGTAAATAGAAGCTGTGGCAAAATTATATTTTTAATTATTGTTAATGAGGTAGCCAATGATTTCTCTAGTAGGAGAATGTATAAATTGTCAGTCAGAATGTAAAGTCTTGAATTTATCTAATGAATTCTATCTGCTTTCATAGTGATTAAACGGATATTGATTTGAAATTAAAATGCATTGGACTACCTAATTGCAACTTTAGGTCATAAATTCCATAAACTAATATATCCTGGTCTTCTACTGGTGTGCTTTGGGTATCATTACCTGTTGTAAGGAGAATTGGGGCGGAGGAGAGTTTGGTACAAGATGACTCCTCATTGCTGAACTTTGCTTTTAGACCCCAGGATAGCAGCAAGCCAGCGGAGACTAGCCAGCCTCAGTCGAGTACCACAGGTTACAGCCAGCCCAGCTTAGGATATGGACAAAGTAACTACAGTTATCCTCAGGTGCCTGGAAGTTACCCTATGCAGCCTGTCACTGCTCCTCCATCCTATCCTCCAACAAGGTAATACTTTCAGAAAATTAGGGTTGGCGAAGGTGGTGGTGGAGCATTAAAATTTGTTTGCTTGGATAAAAGTGCTGTTGCCTTTTTAAAAGGGACTTTCTTAGTGTGTGAAAACTTTAAATATTTTGGATTTTAAGCATTTGTTCTTTATAAGGCTTCTAGCCATGCTTGCAGATTATCAGATATCTTCATAAACAAGCTTACTTGTATCTAACCAGTCTTCTTTTCACTGCAGGGTCAAAGAGGAAAGAATACAGGGTTGTGATTAAATA
This sequence comes from Mauremys mutica, assembly GCF_020497125.1. NCBI lineage: Eukaryota > Metazoa > Chordata > Testudines > Geoemydidae > Mauremys > Mauremys mutica. The sequence continues at coordinate 30,881,332 of NC_059087.1, forward strand.
AGTTCTAATCAAATGACAGATATCTATAATAACAAAAGGCAAAAGTGACTACTCAAGAAAAATGTTTATATAAAAATATTCACTTAACTCTTAAGTGTGAAAGCCACTTTTTAATTACATGTCATTGCCTCCTAAAACTTTGGGTCCTAAAGAGAGGATATGTTTCAGGCGCTCTTAGTGTTAACTTATAAAAATGCTGTTTCCACACACGTCATGAATCTCAGGTGAGTTGTTCATCCTGAAACGTAGGACAGATGTTGCTTTTGAACTTCTCAAGCATGTCTGAAAAGCCTACACATGCCAAGCAGAAATAAATAAAGTGGATTGGAAATAAAGTGAATTAGATTGCTTTTGATTTATAAGAAGCCAGGGAAACAAGTTACAAACAAACCATATTACCAGCTGGTATTTTATAGTCTTCAGTGGCGTTGAAATTCTAGATGACAGATTTCAATCATTCACTGAATCTCTATTTGTTTTAAAGTATTTATTTAAAGTGCAGTGTCCCAAGGGGTGCAGATTTCCCACTTGGAAACTAGTGATGATTTCCATGGCATAGTTATCTCTTTTTAGAGCGATGAAGAACTAGATCATTGTTTTGTTTTGAGCAACCCTTCTTATTTTGTTTCTGTGCTGGCAAATCATCCTCCATAGGATGACCTCACATTTTAAATGACTTGTGTTAATACACGTTGTCTGACTTGCATTACTGTCTAGTTAAATACCACTGCAACCTAATGCGTATTTCCAGGTGGCTTGATTTATCTTCCATTGAGAAACGCTTCTTAATTCTTATGTCTTTCAGCTATTCCTCTACCCAGCCAAGTAGTTATGATCAGAGCAGTTATTCTCAGCAAAGCACCTATGGGCAGCCAAGTACCTATGGACAACAGACTAGCTATGGCCAGCAAAGCAGCTATGGCCAGCAGCCACCTACTAGTTATCCTCCCCCGACTGGATCCTACAGCCAGGCCCCAAGCCAGTACAGCCAGCAGAGCAGCAGTTACAGCCAGCCGAGTGAGTTTGCCTAATGAAGCTCATCTAAGGAGGCGAACTGTAATGATTGTACTATCTCAGTAGTGTTTATCAAATAAGATATACTAGTAAATCTCTGAAGAAGGCTTTAGCTCATTTAGCATTTTGAGTATTTTCCAGCCAGCAGGCGATCTGCCAGCTAATAGTTCTGTAGACTTTTACTGACTGTAAGTTTTAAGTTTTAAGTTTGACTGCAAGTCGAGTGCTATGCATCCTGCTTTCAGTAGAGCCATTGTGTTAAGACCCATGTTAAACGTTTAATTCACAGTATTGCTAAAGTTCATGGTACTGAAGGTAGGTGCAAAGAGGTACAGTAACTCCTCGCTTAACGTTGTAGTTATGTACCTGAAAAATGCTACTTTAAACAAAACTATGTAAGCAAATCCAATTTCCCCATAAGAATTAATGTAAATGGGGGGGTTAGGTTCCAGGGAAAATTGTTTTAAACAATTTAATACTGTACACAGCAATGATGATTGTGGAGCTTGGTTGAGGTGGTGAAGTCAGAGGGTGGAGGAGGGTGGGATATTTCCCAGGGAATGCCTTACTGCTAAATGATGAACTAGCATTCGGCTCAGCCCTCAAGGGTTACCACATTCTTGTTAATGTAGCCTCACATTCTACAAGGCAGCAGGAATGGAGGGAGGGGAGACAGCATGGCAGAAAGAGACGCGCATTGCCCCTTTAAGTACGCTGACCCCACTATAAGTACATTGCCTTTTTAAGTAGATCAGCGAGTTGAGACAGCAGCTGCTGACAGCAAGCTCCCTCTATCCTGAGCCCTGTAGTGTCTCTCCCTTCCTCTCTCCTCTTCCCCCCCCCCCCTCCACACACACTGTGGAAATGAGGTAAAGTAGCAAGGGGCAGGAGTGGGGGGAGGGGAACACCCTGACATTAGCACTCCTCTCCCCTCCCTCCCCACTGCACAGCAAGCAGGCTGCTCCGGGAGCAGCTCCAAGGCAGAGGGCAGGATCTGCACTCAGGAGTGGGGGGAGGGACAGCTGAACTGCCTGGCAATTGATAGCCTGCTGGGCGGCTGCCCCACAGGGAACTTAGGGGAGCAGGGAGCTGACAGTCCACCCTGCTTCCAAGCCTCCACCACTAGATCCAATGGCCTGCTCTTTCTGCAAGCAGTGGACAAAGCAGGCGGCTGCCAAACAACGTTAGAAGGGAGCATTGCGTAACTTTAAACTAGCATGTTCTCTAATTGATCAGCAATGTAACAATGTTAACTAGGATGACTTTAAGTGGAGAGTTACTGTAATCGAGACAGGCACTTCAGAATGAGTCTGACTTTATCTGCTTTAATATCTACAATATAAACTCTCCTCAGGTTCATTTCGTCAGGACCATACCAGCAACATGGGTGGATATGGACAGGAATCTGGAGGTTTTTCTGGCCCAGGAGAAAGTCGGAGCATGAGTGGCCCTGATAACCGGGGAAGGGGAAGAGGAGGATTTGATCGTGGAGGCATGAGCAGAGGTGGGCGGGGAGGAGGACGCGGAGGAATGGGGTAAGAGCAAATCTTTTCTCCTTTTACCTAATTCTGTTTTACCCATAGGATTTGAAATGGAAGGAGCGGCTGAAAGATGACATTTCAAACCACACTTCCATGGAGAATATTTATTAATAGGGAGATTGTTTCTAGTCCATGGAAATGTCCTCCTAGGGGAAGTAGGGGCAGGATCTGTTTTTTTTCCTGCAGTTTGTTGGGTTTGGGGGAATTAAGGGTTATATGAAATACAGAACTTTCAGCTCCCTTCATGGTTATTCAGAGGTGAAATCCTCTGTGGGATTTAACAATATCTTTGGATAGAACACACACAAACCTTCCAGGAGATCCAGGTTTCACTTCCTTTGCCTCACTACTGGGGGTCTTGATGTTTCAGGTATGTACGAGGCAGAAGCCTAATGTCAGCTGTTTTATACAATGTTTCCCCTCAGCCTCTGTTTGCACTAGAAGTAGCACTTGGGGCTACTGTCATAAGTGAATGTATGGGTCAGTTTATTGTTGAAGCCACAGCTCTAGAGTGGCTTGGTAGGAGTGTGAAGAAAAGCCCCAAGAACACCCAAAGATCTGACTCGACTTCCAGGACTGCTCCCCATTGGAGCTTTCAGGTGGTCTAAATCAGTTTGGTCATTTTAACTGATGGCATAATCTGGTTTAGTAAACCTATTTGTTCAGATCAGTAGTTTATAGCTCCCTGTCTTTGGTGTCTGTTTTAATAAAGGTGAGGATGATGGACTAATTATGAAGGCTAATATAAGGAAGGTTTAGCTTTGTGTGTGTTCAATCCCTATGAAACTTAGTTTAAAGCTATGCAGAGTGTTTCATTCATGTGGATTAGAAATGCAGATATTGATGTGCAAAACATCAGAACAACCTCAGTAAAATGTTAGCCCATATATTTGTATGGCTGGGCTAGTGAGTCAACAGCCTTAAATAAAGGTGCAGTGTTTATTGGCAACTTGTTTTAAAACCCCGTTTCACCTAGAAATTGGAGAAGTTACTCTGTCATTCTGCATAGCTCAGCTAAAATGAATCCAAATGGCCTGAAATCTTTATTGGAGAAATACAACTATCTGGAATTATATTTTAAAGATAAACACTTGTTCACATGGAAACATTACTGATTTAATAAATTGGCTTGAATGGAACAGGGTTCCATTGTTCTATATAAAGATTTCACCCATAATGTATTTATTTCTAATGTTTTTAAAGTAGATGTAGACACTTGAAATTACTATCATCACGTCTTAAAACTTCTAGCCATTTTGGTGCTGTTCACTGCAAAAGTTTCACAATTTTTTTCCTCTAATTTCACACCTGTAATCAAAGAATAAATTACTTCTGTAGTGATTTCCAGCTGACAGTCTATTAAAGAGGCCGCCAGCTTTTTGGATGTAGTTTTTCTACTGTCCATAGAAAAGGTGGCCTTCCCATGAAGCAGTAGGTTGAACACCCAGGGGCAGGGTAGGGGAACTCGGCCCTTTTATCATGGTGTGGTGATGGATTTCAGTGTCTCCTGCAGGTAAGGAGCTCAATGTTATTAACATGCCCTTTTTCATTGACTCAATTATTTTATATTTTCATTGGCTGTTAAACATGGAAACTTTTTAACATGCTTTGTCGCATTTATATGCTACAGGTTACAAAGTGAGAGCCTTGTATACACTTCAATACTTAAAAAGTACCCGTACTCAGTACTCAGCCGGCAGCATAATGAAAAGTGGGACTAGACACGGTGTCCATATGGAGAGGAAAAATATACATAGAATATTTTTAACCAAATGTATTCATTGTATAAATGGAATCCTTCTGTAACTTTGGTAACTGCATACTGGTATAATACTTTAGAATTGTGTAACATTAAAAAGTGTAAACGTATGTGTTTAAAAAGAGAGACGTTACATATATGGTGTGTACTTTTTTTAAAAAAAGGGAAGCAAAGCTGCATGCAACAGCTTGGAATTGTGTATTTAAAACCTTTTTAGAGATTAAAGGTGCAATACTGGCTAGCAAATAGATGGCTCTCTCCCTCCTCTCTTCCCTCCCTCAAAACAACACCCCCCCCATAAAACCCTTTTCAGGTGGCATTTTCCTAATTAACCAGCACTTGGAAACAATTGAAAACTAATTGCCTAGCCTGTGCTTTTGTATTAAAAGCTAGAGGCTGTGATTTTTGCATTGGCACACATTAAAATCTTAATTTCTGGTTTGTGTCCACAAAGCTGCACCCCCAGGCCTTTGAGCCCTGATATATTCTGTAGGTTCTCCTTCCACAGAGACTGTTAAATCCAGTAGTGACCTGAATGTATGGCGTTATACTAAGGTTTTAGTGGAAATGTCATCTGAATTGTGTTCTAGGTATTACATATGGTTGTCTCCTGCCTTTGTAACTGTTAATGTTAGGGACCCAGGAACTCATTTTGCTCTCCTGCTGCAAGAGGCTGAGGGTGCACCTTTATGTACACACAAAGGGGAGGGAGTTGACCTATAGGTGACTTATCTTTTTTTTTTTAAATCAAACACAATTTGAAATTCTCTAAATGTTTTTGCCAAGTATTGTACTGTTAATACCAATACAAGTAATGAAAGGGTACAGCAGCAAAAGTGGTGTCTAAACCAGACAAGCAAGGTTGTGCGTAAAGGAAATTTGAGCAAGCTGCCCTGAAGAAAGGCATAGTGACGAGATGAGAGAGAGACAGACAGATGCATTGTTTGGAGATGTTTAGCCAGTGCCATTCTTCCCAGTGAGCCCCAGAGGCTCAGAGCGGTACTGGCTTTTTAAAGGGAAAGGCCTTCATTTCTTCGTTTATCCCCCCAGCAGCGCTGGAGAGCGAGGTGGCTTCAATAAGCCTGGTGGTAAGTTTTTGAGCATTACAATGGATAGTGTTAAAAAAAAAAATCAGTCAGTTTTTAGAAAACAAAATTTTTTTTATTAGTTTCATAAGTGGTTAAAAATGACATATACAACAAGACTTTAATGGGTACTGCCGGCAATGCCTAGGGGTATAAGGTTAACCTATGGTTACAAAACAAAGGGTAACTTGAAGTATTGAGAAACTACTTTTGTAATTTGGGGAGAATAAATTTAATTTTGTTTGGATTTAATAAAGAAAAAAGTAACTTTTCTTATAAATATACACAGATTGGCCCAATAAAGCTAAAGAAGTGTAATAATGGTAAATGGTTTTAAAGGCTGCTAAAAGTAGCAAACTGATCACAAAAAAACCATAAAAAGGTGCATTGCTAAAATTTTTGCAATGCAGGTCAATTTGAGTTTAACCAACACCATCATATGGTGGTTGTAAGTAGATAGATTTGTGTGTGTCGGTTTTCTGCCTGCAAGACGTGCACTAACAAAACTTTATATGATTTTTTTCCCTGACCATCAGGACCCATGGAAGAAGGACCAGATCTTGATTTAGGTAATTTTGAATACTGTTCAGAATATTACCTGGGCATGCTGAAAAGAAGGATTTCTCACTTGTTCTTCCTCCACAAGTGAAGGCAGTCATTCACATTGCTTGTCCGTAAAGGATTCTCTCTGCCTTATTTCTTCCCTGCCTGTATAAAAAGTTCTGGGGCATTCACCCGCTGTATTTCAGAGTCTTGATTCATTCCTTCTACTTTCTTAATTAATCAAATAGTTGGGCTGGCTTATTTAAATTTGCAAAGATTCATTTGGATGCTACCCTCCTCTTTCATGAAGGGAAGGATAATTTAAGCAGCATGTCCATGGCTATTCAAATATACCAGGCATCTAACTTCAAGCAATATTGAAATAACTACCATAGAGGCATATACTAGCTTTACTTTTCTCTTCCTTTCCTCTACTCCATCACCCATAGCCTGTGAATTTGTAGTTTTTGCCTTTCTAGTCTTGTACAAATGTGCATTTTGTGTGTCTAGCTGTTTCCAGGATCAGCTTACATCATTGCCTATATAATTGCACAAAAGATGTAAAATCTAATGTGCACCTGCAGTTTGGATATCTATTTTTGCACAGATGATCTCAAATTATTCCCCAAAAAGACTTCCATTACATCAGCCATCCAATTTTGACTACAGTTTCTCATGGCACTTGAATGGTATACATCCAGCCATGGCAAGAGACCAGACCAGATTTCCCTCTGTGGGAAATAAATCAGCTGATTATTTGTAAAGGATGAGCTTTTTTACAGATACTTTGCTTAGTGATCAGTTTGCGGTATGGCTCTTCCTTATGTATAGATAAGATGCCTCTGTATCCCCGTGTTGTATGGCTGGATTTTCATCTGGCATTTCCATAAATATACAAGTATTTACCCTCACTGAAAGAGAGGTAGCAATCCATTTAGGAGATTATTACTAAAGTTGACCAGACAAAACTGAACTCTGTCCTTCATTATCTTTTGTGATCACATGGTATAATGATACTTCTGTGAATTTGATCTCCTTAGGCCCACCTGTAGACCCAGATGACGACTCAGACAACAGTTCAGTTTATGTACAGGGACTGAGTGACAGTGTGACCCTGGAGGAGCTGGCAGACTTCTTCAAACAATGTGGTGTTGTCAAGGTGGGTGACAACATGGGTATGCATGGCAAATGCAACCTAGGGGGAGCTACTGTAAGGTGAGTGCATAACTGGTTGGAAAATTGTTCCCAGAGAGGAGTTCAGTCAAGGTGGAAGGACCTATCGAGTGGGGTCCCAGAGGGATCAGTTCTGGGTCTGGTTCTGTTCATTATCCTCATCAATGATTTAGATAATGGCATAGAGAGTCCACTTGTAAAGTTTGCGGACGATACCAAACTGGGAGGGTTTGCAATTGCTTTGGAAGATATGATTTGGACTAACTGGAGAAATGGTCTGAAGTAAATAGGATGAAATTTAATAAAGACAAATGTAAAGTACTCCATTTATGAAGGAGCTGTCAGTTGCACACATACAAAATGGGAAGTGACTGCCTAGGAAGGAGTACTTCAGAAAGGGATCACAAGCTAACTTGTGAGTCAACAGTGTAAGACTATTGCAAAAAAAGTGAACATCATTCTGGGATGTATAGCAGGAGTGTTGTAAGCAAGACATGAGAAACTATTCTTCTGCTCTACTCAGCACTGATTAGGCCTCAACTGGAGTATGGTGTTCAGTTCTGGGTGCTGTATTTCAGGAAAGATGTGGACAAATTGGAGAAAGTCCAGAGAAAAGCAACAAAGATGATTAAAGGTCTAAAAAACATGACCTATGATCGAAGACTGAAAAAAATGGTTTTGTTTAGTTGGAGAAGAGAAAACTGAGGGGAGACAACAGTTTTCAAGTATATAAAAGTTGTTATAAGGAGAAGGGAAAAAATTGTACTCAACCTCTGAGGGTAGGACAAGAAGCAATGGGCTTAAATTGCAGCAAGGGTGGTTTAGAATGGACATAACTGTCAGGGTGGCTAAGCACTGGAATAAATTGCCTAGGGAGGTTGTGGAGTCTCCATCACTGGAAATTTTTAAGAGCAGATTAGACAAACACCTGTCAGGGATGGTCTAGATAATACTTAGTCCTGCCATGAGTGCAGGGGACTTAGATGACCACAACGAGGTCCCTTCCAGACCTGTGATTCTATACAGGACTTCTGGAGTGTGGAGCAGTAACTTTCTCACCAACTAGTAGAGTGGGATGGAAATAGAGCTGTGATTCTCAGCCTTTTCCATATTGGGACACCTCCACCCAGTGTATTCTAGGCCGGTCCTTCTCCTATATAGCAGCATGGTCCCAACCCGGCAGGCTGAGAACCCCTGAAGTAACCTTCAGAGTTGTATTCCAAAAGAGCCTTTTAGGACTTGTCCTTCAATGTCCGTATCAGATTTCTGAATTCTACTGTAGTTGTGCCCTCTAGGTGAGATAGGGGATTAGTCACATCCTCTCTAAGTGGGATTGGGGGAGATCTGTGTGGATTTGCTTCTTCCTGATACATCTAACTGTACCATTGAAATGGAGTATTTGACCTCTAACTCAGAGGAATTGGGGATGATTTTAAGAGTAGTGGAGAAGGATATATTGGGAATCTGTTTAAATTGCAGTGCAATGAATTGTAAAGTGATTTTATTCTCCTGCTAGATGAACAAGAGGACTGGGCAACCTATGATAAACTTCTATCTTGACAAAGAAACTGGAAAGCCAAAAGGAGATGCCACAGTGTCCTATGATGACCCATCAACTGCCAAAGCAGCAGTAGAGTGGTTTGATGGCAAGTGACTGGAATTAACTCATGACTCTGAGCATAGTTTTGACTGGGGTTTATTTCATAGCTAAGTATTTGGCTAATTCAGAGGATAGAAAAGGGGGGGTTTATGTCCTCTACACAGGCAGATGATACATACATACATGGTAAAGCAGATCTATCTTGGAAAGACTTTACCTGGGAAACTTTCTGGTTTTAGTCAAACCAGATGAGATGAGCCCACTCCCTAGTGCGTTAACTTCCAACTGGTCTGGGCAATTCTGTGTAGAGTTTCTTTGGTTCTACAGGTCAGAGGTGGAATTCTCACCCACCCCCCAACACTTGATATAAGGACCACCTTTCCCTTTGATCAGTGACTACGAAGAGGTGTATCCTGTAGGATGCATGTACATGGGTACCCAAGCCCTATTTCCCCTCCAGTAGTGGAAGTTTGTGACCATGTAAGCAAGCCACACTTTTCTGTGTTTTTTCCAGGAAAAGATTTCCAGGGGAGCAAACTCAAAGTTTCTCTCACTCGGAAGAAGGCACCAATGAACAGCATGAGGGGTGGGATGCCCCCGCGTGAATCACGTGGATTGCCTCCCCCGCTGCGTGGAGGTAATGTTGGCCAGAGTCTGTATGAATGAGCTGAATTCCCCCGGAACCTTATTGTGCAGAGCAGCAGGGGTGTAGCGTACACCAAACAGCATAGTTCCTTCTAAGGTGCGCGCCTGAGGGAATGAAGGGCCGGGCATCTAATTAGTGGAGTTGCGCAGGCATGGCTCCACAAATTAGGTGCCTCCTGACCCTGCAGAGAGAGAACGTGGAGAAGGTGAGCTGGTGGGGGTAGGTGGGGGGAATAAGTGAGGTGGAGGGGAGACATGAGTCTCAACTCTGGTCCAACTCTCTCCCAGGCAGCCCCAGCTGGGCTGCGCACCCAGGAGAGACTGGACAAGCGAGTTTCTCCCAGGCAGCCCCAGCTGGGCTGTGGACGAGAGATGGGAAAGACAAATAAAACCCCACAATACCAATAAGAAAGATTTAACTAAATGTCACTTTTTTAAAATCATATTTGTTGCACTGTGTTAAAGATTACCCCATGTCGTGTGTGCCATTTACAAATATATGCATTTTGTCTCTTCCTTTTTAATGTAAAAAACTAGTGCATAGATACAATCATCAAATGTATTTAGCTTCATTTTCATTATTTTACCACTGATTATACCTGAATTTTGTACGCAAGTCAAGCCAACTGAATAGAAAAAGTAGAAACAGGATTTGAGATGTGCTTTATATATGACAAGTGCATTTATTCCTCCAAAAAGGAGATCCCCATAGATGATTAGTTCTGGCTGGAGAATAACTGCAGTGACTGGTTTGTTTTTTAAAAAGAATCCAAACAAATCATCTCCTCCCCAAAACTGTCATTAAAAATCACATTCAATAACTATTTCTATAATCACAAAAGTGACAATGTATTATTTATGCTTAGCTTTTGCATTGGTTGGTATTTAGGAATTGCTTGTCTGGTACATAGGTTAATTACTCTAATTCCTAAAATTAACAGTACCTCCACTAGCTGCTTAAAATGTTTGGATTTAGCTTTGTCTGGGAACATGTACTGTCAAAATAGCTTTAAAGTTTGATTTGCAGTATCGCTCTTGTATTTTCTAACCTGCAGCTTGGGGCTGCAGTGTCCAGGAGACAGGCCCCCAGACAAGTTTTAGAATTCGTTAGGTGAGAGAGATTGGAAACCATTAAGGCCAGATCTGTGCTATCTGGTATAGTACTCTCAGAGTACTCTCTTTGACTCATAAGTAGCAAGCACTTGGTGCTAGGTGTTTTGTAGGATGAAGACTTTATTTGCAAATTACTTGAAGAGATCTGTCTGCAAACTCTGAAGCTATGTGTTAATGTGCTCCATTTACTTAAGGCTGGGCTTGTAAACTTAATGAGCCTACTCTGAGTTTTTGAGTTGGTGACATGGACAAATTACGGGAGAATTTTGCCTGTTTCTATAGGGCTCTGTTTCACTTACACAGCGTGGGCCCTGCTAAACACTCATTTAAAAACCCCTAACTGCCAACCACTTGATGTTTTATTTCCCATTGTATTTTCAGTGTTGTCACTTGTTTGTGGCTTGTTTGCTGTCTGTGTTGCTTTATTATTGCTTATTTTTACTGTTCTATGTGTGTGAAGTATTAATCAAATTAAGAGTTGACATCCTATAGAAATTGTATAAGCCTGAGTGAATGCCTTTTACTCTCCTTTCCAGTATCAGAAAATACTGTATTAATATTTGCAAGGCGAGCATGACTATTTCTAGTTGACGCATAGATTTGTTTAGCATCTTAAAGCTGAGCTATGTGTGCAGATAATATGCATGCAAGAGGTATAGTTTTGTGGACTGCAGAAGTCCGTAGCATGCTAGTGTTTTGGCAGATGCTTTATTTTTTGAGACCAGCTTTTCCTGAAGATTTAGTGGTCTATGGGAGTAGGTTATTAAATTGGGCCCCATAGCACATATTTTTTTATGCTTTCACTTAATGGCTATGTCTTTGTTTTATCTATATAGCTGTTTTCAATATGCCACATTTTGGTGTGTTTACTAGCTTGAGTTGTTAGAAAGGATGATAAAATGCATGTACTCCACTCCAAGGAATACTTAATGGCTCCTATCCTAAGATAGCATGGGCTATAACTGAGCCTGGGTGGGTCCACAGCAGTGGTGCCCCACATTGTGAGAACACAATCAGTCACATAAAGAGTCTACTGTCTTCTCTGTCCTATTTCAGTGTAATACAGCCATCCGTGTCAATTTTCTTTTTTATCTGATTTCATACTAAATAAACATCTTAAGCAGTGCACCTTGTTAATTATGCCTTGTTTTAATATTCTTTCTTCTTTCATACCTATAACTTTAAAAAAAAAATCTAGGCTTTTTGTTTGTACTGGTGGGCGGTGGCGCACATCCACACATTACCTTGATATTGGTGCTGCACATCATAAAACTCATTCTGCACATGGATGTAAAAAATTAGAGGGAACGTTGCCGAGCAACACCCTAAGTTGTGGAGGTGACCAGTGTCTGCATTGGAATTAACTGACTTCTTCCTTTAGGCCCAGGGGGTCCTGGTGGTTCTGGTGGTCCAATGGGCCGTATGGGAGGCAGAGGTGGAGACAGGGGAGGCTTCCCCCCAAGAGGACCACGGGGTTCTAGAGGAAACCCTTCTGGAGGGAATGTCCAGCACCGAGCTGGAGACTGGCAGTGCCCCAACCCGTAAGTGTTTGCTTTACCAACTATGCTGATCTTTGTGCCCTGTAGTCCTGCTTGTAAACCCAGGTGCCTTCTTCCTTACATGATACCTGGCACTGTAGCCCACTCAGCTTTCATCTCCTGCAGAATGTCGCAGCCCAGTGCCTGGGTACTTGTCAGCTAGGAAATGGCTCATTTGGGGCCAGAACTTCGGGTAATAAAGTAAAGTTCAAATTTTGAAAAATAAGCTGTTGAATTTACTGCAGTTGAGAACTTGGACTAAGCACAGATGCATTAGTGATTACATACAGTCCTTGCCAATTTAACACTTCTCCCATATTAGCGATAGTGGTATTATTTATATGTATTGCAGTAGTGCCATTGTGCTAGGTGCTGTACAAGCACCAAAAAAAACCAAAACAGTCCCTGCCTCAAAGAGGAGCGTACTTGGAGCAGCCACATCATTCGGTATATTGATACATTGCCATTCTTTTGTACTGGCAAGGCAGACCAGGAGATAAAAAGGGTGTTGTTACCCAGAAGTGTGGTGCAGATACTAACTAGTTAGTCGTCACAAACCCTGAAGATGGAGAAATACGGGCTTGCTCATTTACAGACTCCATATCAAAGTTGAGAATAAAATCCTTACATTTGTCTCCCATTCTGTACTAGGACCAGCCTCCTCTCCTAGATCAGTTACATAGCCATTAAAAGTTAAGGTAGATCTTTGAATCTTGTCTCTCAGATTTACTCTGCCTGATAAAAATAACTTTTTTTTTAAAAAAGCGACAGAGTCCAGTGGCACCTTATAGACTAACAGACTATAGTCTATAAGGTGCCACAGGATTCTTTGTCACTTTTTACAGTTCCAGACTAACATGGCTACCCCTCTGATACTGTTGTTTTTTTTAAAAGTCTTCACTAACTGATGGTTCTGTCTAGGGGATGTGGAAACCAGAACTTTGCCTGGAGAACAGAGTGTAATCAATGCAAGGCTCCTAAACCAGAAGGCTTTCTTCCACCTCCCTTCCCACCTCCAGGTATGTAGGTGACACAGCTTTTAGGAAAGAGCTCAGGTTATTCCCAGAGCATGGGAGATGAGTACTTAAGATGAACCACCTCTTTTGCGTATGTGATTGACATTGCTTATACAGTGTTCTCAGCGACTGATTGCTAGATATGGATAATTACTGGGTAAATAATACTCTCTTGGAGCTGTAGAGGCAGCAGTTTATGGTTCTGCTCTGCCTGAGATGACGTGCCCTCACTTACCCGCTATAACTGTGACTCTTTCCTTGCATCTATCTGCAGCAATCCAGTTTCTTACAGGCAGGTCTACACTACTGCTTGAGTTGATCTAATTTGCGTTGCTGAGGGGTGTGAAAGACTTGACGCAAGTTACAGTGACCTAAACGCTGTCCACACTGGCACTGTGTTGACAGGAGATGCTCGCCCGCCAACATAGCTTCCGCCTCTCGCAGAGATGGAGTAATGCCGAAGGAAGAGCGCTCTCCCTTTGGCATAGAGCAACTTCACTAGACATGCTATAGCGGCGCAACTGCACCAATGTAGCGTTTCTACTGTAGACCTGCCCTATCACATTGTCACTGGATGTGGCTCCGAGCAGTGATGAGCTGCCAAAATCTTAACAACCGGTTCCCTATAAAAAGTTCTGATTTAAAGGGGGAGGCCGGGGAAGCTTGCAGCAGCCCCCACCCCTTGATGGGCCATTCAAAAAGTGGCAGCAGGACGACTCCGGAGCTCAGCTGAGCTGCCCAGCTGGTGCCGGCGGCTGGCCATGCTGCAGCTGGGGGGAAGTGGGGGAAGCGCCGGGGGAGCCTCAGCCTCCCCAGCTGGGAATCCTGGGAGCAACAGGATGGTGCAGCCCACGGACCAGAGTTCTTTGCCCACCCCCTGGCCCTTTAACAACCGGTTCTCCATGGAGGTCTAATTTTAGCAACCGGTTCTTGAGAACCTGTGGGAACCTGCTCCAGCTCACCACTGGCTCCGAGCCAAAATGGCCTCTAAATCAGCCATTTGCCCCTCGGGCTTCCCCAGTGGATTTCAGGGTAGCACATTTTCAGTGGCACTTCTGGAAACATGCAGTTCATGCAGTGTGGCATTAGCCAGCAGTGGCTGTCTCCAGCCCAGAAAGCGGCCTCATGTTGCTTCCTGGGCATCTCTGCTTTGTTCCTCCAGCTTGTGCAGTGCTGCCAGCATTCATGTTTGTGACAAGGGCCAGCAATTTTGGTTAGAGTGAAAAGTGGGTTTCCTGACCTGTGATTGGGGTGGCTGCCCTCTTCATGGTTCCATTGCCAGGCCGTAAGACACCCTCTGTCTCAAAGCTCCATGCACACATCTTTTACTGCTTCCTCTTGTGTCTGGTCTGGAGGAAAGTTAGAGATGATTTAATGTGAAAGGGCTAAGTTTTCAGTCCTGAAAGTCTGTTTAGAGCAGGCATGTTTTCACCTTAGAGAGCCTGGTTTCAAATGTACATGGTGACATTTTTCTTTACCAGGTGGAGATCGTGGCAGAGGTGGCCCTGGTGGCATGAGAGGAGGAAGAGGAGGCCTCATGGATCGTGGTGGCCCTGGTGGAATGTTCAGAGGTGGACGAGGTGGAGACAGAGGCGGATTCAGAGGAGGCCGGGGTATGGATCGAGGTGGATTTGGAGGAGGAAGACGAGGAGGACCTGGGGGCCCACCTGGGCCTCTCATGGAGCAAATGGGAGGCAGAGGCGGCAGGCGTGGAGGACCAGGAAAAATGGACAAGTATGTAGGAGAGAAAACTAAATAACCTGGCAGTAGGCTAGGACAGAGGTCCCTGAACTGTGGGGTGCACCCCTAGGGGGGCGGGGAGGAATATTTGCAGGGGGGCGGGAGGGCTACTGGAGCCCCGGCCAGTCCCCATGGGGGGTCAGGAGGGAGCACCACCCAGCCCCGCTTCTGGTTCTGGCTCCCAGCCCTGTGCTCGGGGCCCCAGCTGCCAACCCCATGCCCAGGGCTCATGGCTGCTGGCCTTGGCTCTGCTCCCAGCTGTGGCCCCACCCTCAACCGCCTTACCCCTGTCTGCATCCCCCTTCCTGGAGATGCAGCCCTCCTCCCAGCCCCAGCTTTGGGGGGAGGAGGAGGGAGAGGTAAAAAGTTTGGGGACCACTGGGCTAGGATGATTTTACAACTTCAAATAGGTTTTGGGGTGGAGGTGGGGAATGAAACAAGATCTGATGTGATCCAAAGGTAAGTGGAGAAATAAAGCTTAGAAAACCAGTAACTCTTGATCAGAAACTTGATGGGGACAGGAACAAACACTGAATAATGAAAATTGTGATAGCCTCCTCTTGTGCTAGGAGTGTGCATAGAATCCTAGAAATGTCAGGCTGGAAGGGACCTCAAGAGCTTATCTAGTCCAACCTCCTGTGCTGAGGCAGGACCAAGTAAACCCATGACCATCCCCGACAGATGTTTGTCTAATCCAATGGTGGGGATTGCACAAAAACCTCCAGTGGTGAGGATGCACAGCCTCCTTTAGGAATCCTATTCTAGTGCTTGAGTTAAAAAGTTTTTCCTAATATCTAATCTAAATCTTCCTGTGCTGCAGATGAAGCCCATTACTTCTTGTCCTACCTTCTTGTACTTGGAGAACAATTGATCACAGTCCTCTTTATAACCGCCCTTAACACTTTTGAAGACTGTCCCCTTAGCCTTTTTTTCCAAAGACTAAACATGCCCAGTTTTTTAAACTTTTCCTTGCAAGTCAGATTTTCTAAACCTTTTATCATTTTCCTCTTCCGTCTGATGGAACAGCAAGATTGTGGGTGTGTCCTATGAGCTATAACCAAACAAGCTTTTTCCTTTTTGTAGGGGTGAACATCGTCAGGAGCGGAGAGACCGGCCCTACTAGAGGCAGAAACCTGCAGAGCTGCATTTACTACCAGATTTATTTTTTAAACCAGAAAATGTTTTAAATTTATAATTCCATATTTATAATGTTGGCCACAACATTATGATTATTCCTTGTCTGTACTTTAGTATTTTTCACCATTTGTGGAGAAACATTAAAACCAAGTTAAATGGTAGTGTGCTGAGTTATTTTTTTCCTTTTAAACAAAATGGTTGTTTAACTAAAATTAAACCAATGAGAAAACATTGTTGTGAGCATGCTCAGTATCATTGTTTGCAAAACCAGGAGGAGAACTAACTGTAACAATGTTAATGGTTGTGATGTTTTTTTAAAATAAAATTCCAAGTGTTTATAAACTTAATACTTCTCAGCCTCTATGCGACAGCACGCTGAACATCTCTACATCACGAACTCCAGCTCTGTGGGCTCTGCAGAAGAGGCAGTGAGTTTCACTCATGACTTGTATGTATTATATGGCTTGTAATCCTTTGATATTGAATGTTGCATTGTATGGAGGGAGCAGGGATTGAAATCTACCATGAAAAGACTGAACCAATCCTGAAGTGTATTTGGCAAGGCAGAGCAGGCACCTTAATCTTAAACTGTAAAGTGTGGCTTATTGCATTCAGAGGATGGAATTGACCACACCATTTCAAATGAGACACTGGACTTCAGAATTGCATCCTGGCTGTAAATAAAGATGTATTGCTGGGTATATCATGACTAGACTTTTTGTAAATAGCAGATGAACATTTAAGTTCTCTCTGGTAGTGTTTTTATTTCATGTATACCATGCCCACCATCTTGGTATCTGAGTGCAGCTAAGGAGCCAGTGTGCTGTTGAAAACACTCAGGACAAGGCAGCCCAGTAAGTAGAAATGTAGGACTATATGAACTTGAAGGGTAAATGAAATCTTGAGTAATAAATCTTCCTCTGAAAGTAATACAGGCAGTGTGGTTTGAAAGTTCAAGCAAGGTTATCACACTGAAACAGCAGATGCCCTGTGAATACAGGCTCTGAACAGGAAACACTGTTCAGTCTCCATTGTAACTAATTTATAACACAACCAATTGAATAATTTCAAGGGTTTCAGCCTAGTCTTCCGTACCATGTGCCTGTGACATCAATAAAACAAAACATGCATGCTCAAATGTCACAATAGGCTACAAGCAAAACAACAACCAACTTACACTCCTAGGGATTCTTCAGTGTATACCCTACTCATTGCCAGAATGCCATTTCTGGTGGGAAATGCAGTGCAGGAAAGTAGGAGTCAGTGCTGGTGGAGACATCAAAGAGCATGTTGCATAGCACAAGCACCCGATTAGTGCCAGGCCCTGTATGTGTTCCTATGTGCCAGGCAAGCATCTAAGGGAGAATACAGGTGCTCTAACAAGTTTGTGTAAGTGACACTTTCTTCTAACTCCTCCAGAGTCCAGCCTGGGGATGGTTGGGTGCTTTGCTGCTGGACAGAGCTGTTTGTATTAGAGCTAGAACTGAAACCACAGCTATTTATGGTGACTAAAAATCCCATCTCAGTTTGCAGAGGGGGAGTTTTAATTGAGGTGACTTAATTAAAATCAGGATTTACCAGTTGTCCAATGAGATATTTCCTTACCTCAGACTGTTCGTGGTAGCTCTGTTTCCCTCGGGGGGGGGGGGGGGAGGAGGAGAGAGAGTGTGTGTGTGTGTGTGTGCTGATCCCTACATAAACCTTATAATTGTGATAAAGTAACCGAGCTAGTCTTGCTGTTATACCATCGCCAAGTGAGCTAATGCCTATGGTTGTGAAAGTGCTGTAGTGCGCCCATGTAGTCTTCCTGCTTGAGGGGCAAAAGACAGTGAGCAGTTTTCTTCAGGGAGGGAAACGTGCTGGTTCTGGGGCATTCAAAACTTCACTCAGATAAAGAACTTCTACGGCGTCTCCATGAGCACTTACTGCACAGCAAGATGGATTGCGAATCTCTACTGCTCCGCTGTGGACCCTGCTGCTGCGCATTAATGTTCAAACTGCAGCATGTCAGTGTGCACTAGGGAGCTTTGAGTGTGAAGCAGCAGGATTGACATAGACAGTGCACAGCATGCCGGAGCGTGGCAGGTTTACATCCAAGCTGGCTGTGCAGTAGATGCGCCTGTAGACGTGTCCAAGTGTTTCATGCTCCAAAAGAGGTGAAATCAGACACCTTAATGCTTGAAAACCTCTTTAAAAGTTTTTGCAACAGTTTAACTCAGTTTCTTTGAAGGATGTCCCTGGGGGTGCTCCACTTTAGGAGCCTCTAGGCAGTGCGCCTCTAGTCAGAGAATTTCAACAGCAGTTCCTAGCTGGGCCGCACATGCGCTCTCCCCGTCTCTCACCTGCGGTAGCAGTTAACTAGCATTGTGCGGCCAACCCTCAGCCCCATGTTCTTTCTCAACTGCCCTTGGTCCAACTCAGAGCTTCAGCAGTGCTTCCACGTAATTTACCTCAGAATTCGTGTTAGGAGTATTGGTATATAACAGATTAGTTTAAGACCCCCTTTTTCTCTCCTTTTTTTTCCTTTAAATCTTTCTTTATAATTTCACCCCTCTAGATCAGGGGTAGAAAACCTATGGCACACGTGCCCAAGGTGGCACACGAGCTTATTTTTCAGTGGCACTCACGCTGCCCATGTCCTGGCCACCGGTTCGGGGGCTCTGCATTTTAATTTAATTTTAAATGAAGCTTCTTAAACATTTTAAAAAACTTATTTACTTTACATACAACAATAGTTTAGTTATATATTATAGATTTATAGAAAGAGACCTTCTAAAAACATTAAAATGTATTACTGGCACGCAAAGCCTTAAATCAGAGTGAATAAATGAAGACGCGGCACACCGCTTCTGAAAGGTTGCCGACCCCTGCTCTAGGGAATAGTTTCCTTCAGAATGCCTGGATCTCCCGGCTTGAAATGTTGCCTCTCCTGTTGTGAGGCAATCTCAATTTTAGATGGACATTCCCAATATGTCCGGTGCCTGGGGGCAATGCACATACCCCAACAGTGCACTCACTGCCATAACCTTAAAGCCTTAAAGAAAAACAAGGCCTTAAACTAATTCTCATTCTCATGGAGAAGTATTTCTTCCCAGCCTCAGACCTGGGATCGCAAATGTCTCCTGGCGACTGATAGCTAAATGGGGCTTCTGACAGACCTCCCTCCTCAACTCTGCACAGGAGGGACCTATCTTCCTAAAAGACGTGCAAAGAGGAAAGCTACCACTCTTGCAAAGACCAGCTTGAAAAAGAAGCCATTCCCCAATTCAATCTACAGCATTGGTACTGACTGCGCTACTGCTAAGTACCTACGAATTGGCAGAGACTTCTAGTACCGCCAGTACTGTTAAGGCCAAAGACCATAAGCAGGCAGGCTCTAAAAGAGAAGGCAGAGAAAAGGCTACCCTTCCCACAATGGCACCGGCTGCACCAATGAAATACTACCAAGTGCCTCTGCAACATCCCAGGCACTGGCGCCACCTTCTGGCTCTCTGGTGCATAACACAGGGAATGGCACTGAAGCCTACTGTCTTCCTTGGTGCAGTTTACATTGACGCCAATTCTGACACTGCAACAGTTCTCAGCACTGAAACAAATGCAGTTCCTCGCACATAAGGACCTAACAATGACCCTGGCATGGGAGTCCCCTCTCCTCAGTACTGATACTCTTGCTACCAACTAGCTCTGCCCCTCCTTTCTCCAGCGAGGAGGACAAGGAAGGGGACGTTTTTTCATCCCAACACGCTGCCCCTATGCAAGGCAGTGTCAGGTCTGAACTACGAGAGCATCCTAGACACCCGTGTTAGTCAATAGGTGGACTGTGGGCAAAATCTGTACCACCAGATGCTTTTTAAATTACCACAATTTTTTAAATTATTTTTGTATTTTCTCTGGGGTCTGGAACTTGACTATATTTTGACCAAGAAATTTGGACCTTGACAAAAAATAATTACCCCTGCTAGACCATCCCAGACCTGATAGCCAGGGGGTGGTAAGGACCCATGAGCACTTCCACCAGTGCCTTTCCCACCACAATGGCTGTACTGGGACCCAGGGACAGTATACAGGCAGTGCTACCTCAAATCCCCACGTGTTCCCAGGGAAATGTGTAGGCAGGTACTCCCCACCGCCATCAGCAGTGGTATCTGCCATCTCCCATGAACAGACTTTTGAGGAAGCTTTAGATCAGGAAGGTACTCCTGCAACGAACACCTTTTTCTCACCCAATAAGACCATCATGCCTCTGCTGCCTACTACCAGAAATTATTTCAAATAGTTCCAAAAACTGTTTAAAAGAGTAGCTGACATACTCCAAATACCTCTCGAGGAGGTTGCTGAATCACAACACAAGCTGTTGGACATATGCCGAACATCAACAACCTCCAAGATCACTCTTCCTATAACTGATGCAGTCATGGAGCTTGCCACAACCATCTGGCAGACGCAGACCCCCACCACAATCCCACCTGCATGTAAAAGGGTAGATGTGCCTTTGAAAGAATGGGAATTTTTACTCACCCCCCCCCAGCCAAATTCTCTGGTGGTAGACACAGTTAATGAATGGGTAGGCAACATTACTCCAGGGCCACCCCTTATGATAAGGAGTGGAAGAGATTGGATTTACTTGGTTGCAAGGCCTATTCATCTGTGACATTACAGTTTAGAATCACCAATTATGAAGCTCTGATCGTGAAATATGACCACACAAATTATTCAAAATTATCCAAATCAATCATTCATCTCTGAAGGACACTTCCTGGCTCGAACAGCCCTTCAGGCATGTTTAGACTCTGCAGACATGGTGGTGAGGTCTATGCAACCGCCACTGTAATGCCCCGAGCCTCTTGGATCCACCTGTAGGGGTTTCCAAGGGAGGTGCAATCTACAGTAAAGAGCTTCCATTTGAAGGTCCCAGATTGTTTGTGGGTAAGACTAATGAATCCCTTCATACATTAAAAAATGCAAGAGCCGCTCTCAGATCTTTAGGCATCTATTCATCAACAATAAAATGGAAACAAGGCAGATATTACACCACAATGTTCAAGACAGGCGCCCTACACGCAGAACCAGAGACCATATGATTCTCAGACACGCAGACAAAGACCATCCAAACGTAGATCAAATTCTTCTCAACCCAACGCATCACAGGAACCGACATCAAATTAGAAGGTTGGGGGGGCGGGGCTTAACAGACCTCCCCCAATTACTGTTGCTAAAACCATTATCCATCAACCATCGATTTACAGACCACCTAATACAATTCTACCCAATGTGGTGAACCATCACTTCTGACAAATGGGTACTGGAAATCATCAAGACCAGCTACTCCATCCAGTTCATCTCCATCTCCCCTACCCACCCTCTCTCCCCATCCCTCTTCTGGGACCCCTCTCATGAGCACCTCCTGAGACAGGAAGTAGACCACCTTCTACAACTGGGTGCAGTAGAATCAGTGCCAGTACACCACAGAGGGAAGGGTCTCTTCCTATTATTTTTTAACCCAGACAAAGTTAGGGGGATGGAGACCCATCCTGGATCTCAGAAAGCGAAACAAATTTGTCAAAACACAGTTCAGGATGGTTATTTTAGCAACAATAATTCCAGCACTAGAACCAGGGGATTGGTTTGTAGCCTTTGATGTGCAAGACACATTTTCACGTCCATACACCCAGCACACAAGCAATTTCTCTGATTCGTCTTGAGGCAGGATCACTATCAATACATGGTACTGCCCTTTGGCCTCTCCAGGGCTCCCTGAGTGTTTTTCAAAGTTCTAGCAGTGGTGGTGGCCCACCTATGCAAGCAAGGGGTCATGATATGCCCATATTTAGGCAATTGACTACTCAAGGCACCCATTCTAGAAGAAGCTGTCGAAGCCACACAAAGGATGTCACTCTTCACAAACCTTGGCCTACAAATAAACCTTCAAGAGCTGGAATTCATTGGGGGCCCACCTAAATTCACTGGAAGTTGATAGCCTCATTACCACGACACAGGTTCATTGCCCTAATGAACCTGATCAATACTACGGTGAACAGTCCACAAATCTCCACAAGGACCTGCCTTTAAGTACTATGGCACATGGCGGTGACCACCTATGTCGTAAAACAAGCTAGACTATGGCTCAAGACAGTGTACATCCCACACAGTACAGTCTGAACAAACCTCTAAGCATGCCACGAAAGGGCAAGGACTCACTACAATGTGTGTGCAGGCATCCCTTTTCTACAGATTCCCCCTGAAATGGTGACAACAGACACCTCCCTACTGGGCTGGGGTGCCCACTTAGACCATCTTCCCTGTACTGAGAGATTGTTTATTTCGGAATCAACCCTGCACATAAACATTTTGGAATTGCGAGCAGTTTGCAGTGCTTGTGCACACTTCCTGCCTCTGATCGAAAACAAAACCATACAAATTATGACTGACAATGTGGCCTCGATATTCCACATAAACAAGGAGGAGCGAGGTCACTCCCTATGTACCACAGCTATGAAACTGTAGAAAAGGTGCATTCAACAGATCACCATATCAGCTGCCTACCTACTGGGATCTCAGAACATCTGGCAGACATATTAAGCAGAAATTTCTCCCATGACCACAAGTGATCCAGAGCATATTTCAACAATTAGGTTTTCCTACAATAGATTTATTTGCCATGAGTCAGAAGAGCAAATGCCCAACATTTTTCTCCAGAGCAGGCCTGGGACCAGGATCAGAGGTGACGCCTTTCCTTTTTCATCTGATGGGATGCACCTCTCATGTACGTCTTCCCTCCTACCACACTGCTGTCCAGGGTCAAACAGAAGCAGGGCCGGCTCTAGGTTTTTTGCCATCCCAAGCAAAAAAAATTTTGGCTGCCCTCCACCCCAGCCCTGGGCTCCCCCCCGCCCGGCACTCCCCTGCTGCCCCAGCCCTGGGCTCTCCCCCCGCCCACCTGCACCCTCCTGCTGTCCCAGCCCTGGGTCACTGGTAACTCACTCCCAGAGCGGGTCATTCAGCAGGAATTTTGGATGTGCACAGAACACAGACAGGTTTGGTTCTCATATGGTTACAGAACTGCAGTAAAGTGGAACAATTTTCAGCTTGTGTGATTGGAGGATATCTGGATGCATATTTTAAGACTGTCCTCCACAAATGAGGAAAAGTTGAGGTGCCTTTATTATTCTTTTGTTCCACTCTTTCTTTCTATGGGGAATTTGCCAATGCAATATCACTGTCTTCCTTTTAAACAAATAAAACTTAAAAAAAAAAAAAAAGGCAATAGCTGTTGAAAATCGCAATTCCAGTCCTAATAACCACTGGGAAGCATTTCTTGCTTCTTCATTTCTTATCCTACTTTTTCTACAGCAAGTTACAGTGGATCAGTATATTTGATTTGGGAGAAATGAAGTAACAGCTGCCCAAACTGAGCTTGAGCACTCCTGAATGTTGAGGTGTTCAAATCTGGAAGGCAGGTGCTAGATTCCCTTTCTGAATATTAGCTACATCTGGAAAGGAAAAGTCAATTTCTGCTTCCATGGCTCAGAAATGGAAATCCTCCTATGTGCCTGGTACTGTATCTAAAGCTGCCAAAGTCCCCTAGCAGAGCCTCCCCTCCCTTACTTTTCATTTTAAATTCTAGTGGGATCCACGTACCTCCCTTGCTAGGCTTCAGATAGAGAGGTGCACTGTCCATTTAGTTCACCCAATTCCTTCTTTGGGGGCTACAAGGTGAGGTCACACCAGTATCTCTAATGCAGTCTGGGGAAGTCTTCTGAAGGGGATATCTAGGGCAAAGCCTTCTACTCCTTGGGCACACTTGTTCCCCATTCACAGTGCCACCCCTTTCAACTTGCAGCATGGCTTAGCTACCTCACTTCCTACTCCTCCCTTTCCTGTTGATAGCTGCCAAGGGGTTGCTGGGAAATGTAGTTCTTTCCCTGCTCCAGGGCTGGCTCTATAGGCAGGGAGCTAGGCAAGGAACTACAGCTCCCAGGTCCCATGGGTTCTCAGCTCCCATGCTGGATCCCCAGCTGCTCCATGGCTCCGCTTCTGCAGGGTTGTGAGAGGGGAGGAAGTAAGTTTAAAAAAAAAAAAAAAAGGATGGCCCAAATGCCATGCCCTGGAAATGTGCCCCCCCAAGCACCTGCTTGTTTTGCTGGTGCCTAGAGCCGGCCCTGTACAGAAGATCAGGATCAACCAAGCCAACATCATCTTGATAGCCCCCGCATGGCCCAGGCAAACCTGGTATCCATACCTACAGCGGCTGTCAGAATGCCCACGGCACATCCTCCCACTTCTTCCAAATCTCCTGTCACAGGACGCAGGCCAGACCTTGCACCCAAACCTGGAAACACTCCACCTAAGAGCTTGGCTCCTCAATGGTTCTAAGGCGAGATGATCTGCTCTGAGGAAGTCAAAGACATCTTGTTAAACAGCATACTGTCAACTACATGCTCAACATACCTCCACAAATGGAAGAGATTCCACACATGGTGCTTAAACAAACAAATCGAAGCCACCACCTCTATGCTATTGATACTCCTGGACTACATACTGCAGTCTAAGAAATCAAGTCTATCAATGAGTTCACTCAGAGTACACCTGGCAGCAATCACAACCTTCCACCATAAAGTGGATGGAGTTTCAGTCTTTGCATATCCAATTACCAAACGATTCCTATAGGGTGTATGTAACCTCTACCCCAACTCCTCCATGGGACCTCAATTTAGTGCTTCAATCTCTCGTAAGTGCTCCATTCAAACCTTTGGCTATGTGCTCGCTACTACACATTTCCATGAAAGTAGCATTTCTCATCGCCATCACATCCACAAGACATGTAGAACTCGGGACCCTCATGGCATACCCACCATATACAATCCTTTTCAAGAATAAGGTCACCCTAAGACTGCTTTCTAAATTTTTACCTAAAGTCCCTTCTTCATTCCACCTCGACCAACCCATCCATCTTCCCACATTCTTCCCTAAACCTCACAAGAATAGACAAGAGGCAGCATTCCACACCCTGGATGTCAGAAGGGTGATAGCATTTTATCTAGAAAGGACCAAACCATTCAGAAAAACTCCTAAATTATTTCTCTCCACTATGGAGCAGTCTAAAGGCAGACCCATATCTAAGCAGACACTTTACAAATGGATTTCAGGTTGCATCCAACTTTGCTATTGTCAACATGAACTACAGTCCCTATCACAGGTCAGAACACACTCCACCAGATCAATAGCCACATAAGTAGCCCTCTTGAATAACATACCTATCACTGCAATATGTAAAGCAGCTACTTGGACATCATCTCACACATTCATTTAACACTGTCATTGACCAGGACTCAGCATCACGACACTCGGCTGAGACGCACGGTCTTATAGTCAATTACAGATCTAACTCAGAAGCCTCTCCTTCCCCCTGAGAGGCACTGCAGTCACCTAAAGCAGAGCCACCCACAGGGACATCACTTAAAGAAGAGAGGGTTACTCACCTTGTGCAGTAACAGGTTCTTTGAGATGTGTCCTTGTGAGTGCTCCATTAGCCACCCTCCTCACCTCTACTTCAGCATTCTGTCTAAGGCTCTGCGGTAGAGAAGGAACTTAGCGGGTGGTGGGGCAGCACAGTGCTAGTTAACTGCAGTGGCAGGCGTGAGATGGGGAGAGCGCATGTGTGGCGCAGCCAGGTACTGCTTTTGGGAGGTGCAGGAGCACTCAGTCACCTAAAATGGAGCACCTACAGGGGGACACAGGTCAAAGAACCTCAGTTACTGCACAAGGTGAGTAACCCTCTCTTGGGCCCACTGCCAGATCCCCCTGCAGTAGGTCAGGTGAGTCCCACCCATGCCACAACAGTCCATCTGGAAGTTGGAGAGAACTCGAGTTGAATTAACGCTTCCGGACAGGTATGACTTGCAGATGACCTAGTGTGCTAAGTTGAGGGTTAGTCATTTCTGGGAACCATCGAGGCCACACTCCTACCTTGTGTAATTCCCCTGTTTCTGTACACACGCGTGCACGAGTCTAGTGTAGCTGGGGTAGCACGGGTAACGGAGGCACAGCTGAGCCACGCCAAGTACAAACCCACCTGGGGTATGTACTTGTGTCTTGGCTACACTGCTGTTTGTACTCATGCTAGCTCAATGACAGCTCTCATGAGGGTGCATACATGAGCTAGGAAATCACACCTCTAGCTCGTACTGTAGATGTAGCCATAGTTGGGGCCAAAATGTCTACTCTCTACAACTGATTGAAAAGGTATCAGGAGCACAGCCAGCATGCCATCTCGGCAGCACTTAACCTGGGAAAGAGCACTTGTCCTCTGCTATTACACAGAAGCACTTTGTATCTGAAACTCTCTAAGGGTGGAATGGGGTCTGAATAAACTGGAGTGATGAAGAGTAGGGTGACTGGGCCTTAGCAGTTTTATTTCTTTAATCACACTCAATTCTGCCATCTACTTTTGTGTATGTGTGGAACCCCAAAATCAGAACTTCACAAGCTGCTGCTGCTTTCATTACAAGCGCTAGGTGGCAAAGTTACACGGGTAGAACATTCTGGTTCTAAATTCTAAACTTTAAACAGACAGACGTGAGAACTTCGGTGCTCAGGCACATGTTCTAATTCATTTGTTCTCCCTTATGGCTTCAGCTGAGCTTTTCCACATCTGTTTCAGTGCATGGAAGACACTTCCCTACTCTTTCTTCAACACTGTATTGCCTAAGACAACTTGATCAGAGTTGGCAGTGCTGACTGGAGCAGGCTGATCTGTTAAATGTGATGTAAATTTGACCTAGCACATAGTCTGGTCTACACTTTAAAATGAGATCAACCTATCTATATCACTCTGATTGTGCAAAATTTCATGTCCTGAGCATAGTTAGGTCAACTTAACCCCTGCTGTAGATAGAGCGAGGTCAGTGGAAATATCCCATCAACCTCAGTGCTGCCTCTCTGAGAGGTGGATTAACCACATCAATGCAAAACCCCTTCTGTCAGTGTAGGAAGCATCTATGTGCGCGGTTTTCATACTGTGGGGCAGGACGCCATTTTAATGGGGTCACAGGGCTGGCTTAGACTTCCTGGGGCCAAAGCTGAAGCCCGAGCCCCACTGTCCAGGGCCAAAGCCAAACCCAAGGGCTTCATCCCTAGGCGGTGGGGCTCAGGTTACAGGCCCCTTGCCTGGGGCTGAAGCCCTTTGGCCTTGGTCCCCTCGCCTCGGACAGCAGGGCTTGGGTGGGCTCAGGCTTCGGTCCCCCATCCTGGGGTCGTGTCGTAATTTTTGTTGTCAGAAAGGGGTCACGGTGCAATGAAGTTTGAGAACCCCTGGTCTATGCTATGGTGCCACAGCTGCAGTACCCTAACCATGCCGCCGTAGTGTAGGCACAGCGAAGTCCAAAGCAAGCTGCCAAGAGCTATAAAAGCATCTCTCAAAAGTGGGTGACTGGGCAACAACATGGTGTTGATAAATGCAAAGTGATGCACATTGGAAAACATAATCCCGACTATACACATAAAATGATGGGGTCTAAATTAGCTGTTACCACTCAAGGAAGAATACTTGAATACTGCGTGCAGATGTGGTTGTCCCATCTCAAAAAAGATATATTGGAATTGGAAAAGGTTCAGAAAAGGGCAACAAAAATAATTAGGAATATGGAACGGCTTCCATCTTTGAAGAGATTAATAAGACTGTGACTTTTCAGCTTGGAAAAGAGATGACTTAGGGTATGCCTACACTATGAAATTAGGTCGAATTTATAGAAGTATTTTTTAGAAATCATATTTATACAGTCAATTATGTGTGTCCCCACTCAAAATGCTGTAAGTGCATTAAGTCGGCAGACTCCATCCACAGTACCGAGGCTAGCGTCGACTGCTGGAGCATAGCGCTGTGGGTAGCTGTGGGTAGCTATCCCACAGTTCCCACAGTCTCCGCCAACCATTAGAATTCTGGGGCAAAAACAGTGTCTCAGGTGGTTCTGGGCACATGTCATCAGGCCCCCCTCCCTCCCTCCCTCTGTGAAAGCAATGGCAGACAATCGTTTCGTGCCTTTTTCCCTGGGATCATAGAATCTCAGGGTTGGAAGGGACCTCAGGAGGTATCTAGTCCAACCCCCTGCTCAAAGCAGGACCAAACCCAACTAAATCATCACAGCCAGGGCTTTGTCAAGCCTGACCTTAAAACCCTCTAAGGAAGGAGATTCCACCACCTCCCTAGGTAACCCATTCCAGTGCTTCACCACCCTCCTAGTGAAAAAGTTTTTCCTAATATCCAACCTAAACCTCCCCCTCTGCAACTTGAGACCATTACTCCTTGTTCTGTCATCAGGTACCACTGAGAACAGTCTAGATCCATTCTCTTTGGAACCCCCTCTCAGGTAGTTGAAAGCAGCTATCAAATCCCCCCTCATTCTTCTCTTCTGCAGACTAAATAATCCCAGTTCCCTCAGCCTCTCCTCATAAGTCATGTGCTCCAGCACCCTAATCATTTTTGTTGCCCTCCGCTGGACTCTTTCCAATTTTTCCACAGCCTTCTTGTAGTGTGGGGCCCAAAACTGGATACAGTACTCCAGATGAGGCCTCACCAGTGCTGAGTATAGGGGAATGATCACATCCCTCGATCTGCTGGAAATGCCCCTACTTATACAGCCCAAAATGCCGTTAGCCTACTTGGCAACAAGGGCACACTGTTGACTCATATCCAGCTTCTCGTCCACTGTAACCCCTAGGTCCTTTTCTGCAGAACTGCTTCCTAGCCATTCGGTCCCTAGTCTGTAGCAGTGAATGGGATTCTTCCATCCTAAATGCAGGACTCTGCACTTGTCCTTGCTGAACCTCATCAGGTTTCTTTTGGCCCAGTCTTCTAATTTATCTAGGTCCCTCTGTATCCTATCCCTACCCTCCAGCGTATCTACCACTCCTCCCAGTTTAGTGTCATCTGCAAACTTGCTGAGGGTGCAGTCCACGCCATCCTCCAGATCATTATTGAAGATATTGAACAAAACCAGCCCCAGGACCGACCCTTAGGGCACTCCACTTGAAACCAACTGCCAGCTAGACATGGAGCCGTTGATCACTACCTGTTGAGCCCAACCATCTAGCCAGCTTTCTATCCACCTTATAGTCCAATCATCCAGCCCATACTTCTTTAACTTGCTGGCAAGAATACTGTGGGAGACCATATCAAAAGCTTTACTAAAGTCAAGGAATAACACATCCACTGCTTTCCCCTCATCCACAGAGCCAATTATCTCCTCATAGAAGGCAATTAGGTTAGTCAGGCATGACTTGCCCTTGGTGAATCCATGCTGACTGTTCCTGATCACTTTCCTCTCCTCTAAGTGCTTCAGAATTGATTTCTTGAGGACCTGCTCCATGATTTTTCCAGGGACTGAGGTGAGGCTGACTGGCCTGTAGTTCCCCGGATCCTCCTTCTTCCCTTTTTTAAAGATGGGCACTACAGTAGCCTTTTTCCAGTCATCCGGGACCTCCCCCATTCGCCATGAGTTTTCAAAGATAATGGCCAATGGCTCTGCAATCACATCCGCCAACTCATAGACTCCTTTAGCATCCTTGGATGCAGCACATCTGGCCCCATGGACTTGTGCTCGTCCAGTTTTTCTAAATAGTCCCGAACCACTTCTTTCTCCACATAGGGCTGGTCACTTTCTCCACATACTGTGCTGCCCAGTGCAGCAGTCTGGGAGCTGACCTTGTTTGTGAAGACAGAGGCAAAAAAATCATTGAGTACATTAGCTTTTTCCACATCCTCTGTCACTAGGTTGCCTCCCTCATTCAGTAAGGGGCCCACACTTTCCTTGACTTTCTTCTTGTTGCTAACATACCTGAAGAAACCCTTCTTGTTACTCCTAACATCTCTTGCTAGCTGCAACTCCACAGGGTTACCTGTGCAGACACCATGCCACAGCAAACATGGAGCCCACTCAGCTCACCATCACCGTACCATCACCAAACGACTGCATTGCTACACAGCAGCAGCTCATCGCCTTTTGGCAGCAGACGGTGCATTATGACTGGTATCTGACGTCGTTGTACTCCTGGGTGCTCTTTTAGCTGACCTCGGTGAAGTCGGTCAGGGGCACCTAGGCAGACATGGGAGTGACTCAGCCAGGTCATTCCCATCTTTTGCTGAGCAGCCAGGAGATGATGATGGCTAGTAGTCATACTGCACCGTCAGCTGCCAGCCTAAGATGTAAAAGATAGATGGAGTGGATCAAAACAAGAAATTGACCCGATTTATTTTATATTCATTTGCTCCCCCCATCCCTCCCTGCCGTGAATTCAACGGCCTGCTAAACCCAGGGTTTTGCGTTCAAGCCTTGAGGGGGCCATTCTGTGTGACAGTTATTTGTGTTTCTCCTTGATACAAAGCCACCCCCTTTGTTGATTTGAATTCCCTGTAAGCCATGTCATCAGTCGCCCCTCCCTCCATCAGAGCAACAGCAGACAATCGTCTTGCAGCTTTTTTCAGTGCAGACGCCCTAGCACTGGGAACATGGAGCCTGCTTAGATCACCGTGGCAATTATGAGCACTGTAAACACCACGCGCATTATCCTGCAGTATATCAGAACCAGAACCTGCCAAAGCAAAACCAGGCGAGGAGGTGACGGTACTGCGGTGATGAGAGTGATGAGGACATAGACATGGACATAGACTTCTCACAAAGTATAGGCCCTGGCAATGTGCACATCATGGTGTTAATGGGGCAGGTTCATGCCGTGGAACACCAATTCTGGGCCCGGGAAACAAGCACAGACTGGTGGGACCACATAGTGTTGCATGTGTGGGATGATTCCCAGTGGCTGCGAAACTTTCGCATGCGTAAGGGCACTTTCATGGAACTTTGTGGCTTGCTTTCCCCTGCCCTGAAGTGCCAGAATACCAAGATGAGAGCAGCCCTCACAGTTGAGAAGCGAGTGGCAATAGCCCTGCGGAAGCTTGCAACGCCAGACAGCTACAGTCAGTCGGGCATCAATTTGGAGTGGGCAGATCTATTGTGGGGGCTGCTGTGATCCAAGTAGCCAACGCAATAAAAAAGATGCTGATATCAAGGGTAGTGACTCTGGGAAATGTGCAGGTCATAGTGGATGGCTTTGCTGCAATGGGATTCCCTAACTGTAGTGGGGCAATAGACGGAACCCATATCCCTATCTTGGCACCGGAGTACCAAGCCAGCGAGTACATAAACCGCAAGGGGTACTTTTCAATGGTGCTGCGAGCACTGGTGGATCACAAGGGACGTTTCACCAACATCCACGTGGGATGGCCAGGAAAGGTACATGACGCTCCCATCTTCAGGAACTTTGGTCTGTTTCAAAAGCTGCAGGAAGGGACTTTCTTCCCAGACCAGAAAATAACCGTTGGGGATGTTGAAATGCCTATATCAGAGGGGTAGCCGTGTTAGTCTGGTTCTGTAGAAGCAGCAAAGAATCCTGTGGCACCTTATAGACTAACAGACGTTTTGCAGTCTGTTAGTCTATAAGGTGCCACGAAATGCCTATAGTTATCCTTGGGGACCCTTGATGCCATGGCTTATGAAGCCATACACATGCAGCCTGGACAGTAGTCAGGAGCTGTTCAAATATAGGCTGAGCAAGTGCAGAATGGTGGTAGAATGTGCATTTGGACATTTAAAAGCGCGCTGGCGCAGTTTACTGACTCGAATAGCCCTCAGCAAAACCAATATTCCCATTGTTATTACTGCTTGCTGTGCACTCCACAATATCTGTGAGCGTAAGGGGGAGATGTTTATGGTGGGGTGGGAGGTTGAGGCAAATCACCTGGCCGCTGATTACATGCAGCCAGACACCAGGGTGGTTAGAAGAGCACAGGAGGGCGCGGAGTGCATAAGAGAAGCTTTGAAAACCAGTTTCATGACTGGCCAGGCTACGGTGTGACAGATCTGTTTGTTTCTCCTTGATGAAAACCTGCCCCCTTGGTTCACTCTACTTCCCTGTAAGCTAACAGCCACCCTTCCCCCCACCATGTGGCTAACAGCGGGGATGATTTCTGTTCAACCACAGGCAAACAGCCCAGCAGGAACGGCCACCTCTGAATGTCCCCTTAATAAAATTTCCCTATTTCAACCAGGTGACCATGAATGATATCACTCTCCTGAGGATAACACAGAGAAATAAAGAACGGATGTTGTTTGAATGCCAGCAAACACTGGGACCATACACTGCCATGCTTTGTTTGCAATGATTCCCGACTATGTGCTGCTGGCCTGGCATGGTAAAGTGCCCTACCATGGGGGACGGAATAAGGCTGCCCTCCCCAGAAACCTTTTGCAAAGGCTTTGGGAGTACATCCAGGAGAGCTTTATGGAAATGTCCCTGGAGGATTTCCGCTCCATCTCCAGACATGTTAACAGACTTTTCCAGTAGCT
This sequence comes from Mauremys mutica, assembly GCF_020497125.1. Lineage (NCBI taxonomy): Eukaryota > Metazoa > Chordata > Testudines > Geoemydidae > Mauremys > Mauremys mutica. The sequence goes on from NC_059087.1 coordinate 30,913,633, forward strand.
GTACTGGCTGTGAATGCCAGGGCAAATTATTCTTTAAACACGCTTGCTTTTAAACCATGTCTAATATTTACAAAGGTATACTCCCCAGAGGTCCCTTCTCCGCCGGGCAGGTCCGGGAGGCAGCCTTGGGTGGGTTCGGGGGTTACTGGCTCCAGGTCCAAGGTGAGAAACAGATCCTGGCTGTTGGGGAAGCTGGTTTCTCCGCTTCCTTGTGATGGAGCAGGGGCTGTCTGTGTGCTTGGTAGGCAGAGACAGGTATGCAGCTGTAACATGAGCCTGGCCTGGGGGAGGGGAGGTCTCACCTCTGGCTGGAGGTAGACAAAAGGGAACGGGGGAGTGAAGGCATTGAGCTTTCGATAGTCCACACAGAACCGGATCGACCCGTCCTTCTTGGGGACCAGCACCACTGGGGAGGCCCAGGGGCTGGCGGACGGCTGAATCACCCCTAAAGCCAGCATGTCCCTGACCTCCCTTTCCAGGTCCTGGGCAGTCTTCCCGGTAACCCGAAAAGGGGAGCAGCGTATCGGGGTGTGTGCCCCAGTCTCCACCCGGTGGACGGTCAAATTAGTGCGCTCAGGCTGGTTGGAAAACAACTGTCGGTACAGTTGCAGCACCCCTCTGATCTCAGCATGCTGAGCCGGGGTCAGCTGATCTGAGAGGGGAATCGCCTCAAGGGGGGAACCAGCCTTTGTCCCTGGGAATAGATCCACTAGAGGGTCATCCCCCGGCTCCTCCCAGTGCCCACACACGGCCAGCACCATATTCCCTCGGTCATAATATGGCTTCATCATATTCACATGGTACACCCGGCAGTGATGAGCCCGGTTCGACAGCTCCACCACATAGTTTACCTCATTTAGTTGCTTGACAACCTTGAAGGGCCCTTCCCAGGCAGCCTGGAGTTTGTTTTTCCTCACGGGGATGAGAACCATCACTTGGTCCCCGGTGGCGAAGGCGCGGGCCCGCGCCGTGCGGTCGTACCAGACCTTCTGCTTCCTCTGGGCTCGGGCCAGATTCTCCCTGGCCAGGCCCATGAGCTCGGTAAGTCTTTCCCGGAAGGTCAGGACATACTCCACCACCGACTCTCCATCGGGAGCAGCCTTCCCCTCCCATTCGTCTCTCATCAGGTCCAGGGGCCCCCTTACCCGCCTTCCATATAACAGTTCGAACGGCGAAAACCCAGTAGACTCCTGGGGTACCTCCCTGTACGCAAACAGCAGGTGAGGTAAGTACTTGTCCCAGTCCTGTGGGTGCTGGTGCATGAATGTTTTTAGCATCATCTTTAGCGTCCCGTTGAACCTCTCCACCAGCCCGTTGGTCTGGGGGTGGTACGCTGAGACCCAGCTGGGTCGGACCCCACATTTCTCCCACAGGGACTGGAGTAGCTTCGACATGAAGTTGGACCCCTGGTCCGTTAAGACTTCCTGGGGGAACCCCACCCGGCTGAAAATGGTCAGCAGCGCATCCGCCACGGTGTCTGCTTCGGTAGAGGACAAGGCCACCGCCTCGGGGTATCGAGTGGCGAAATCTACCACCACCAGGATGTATTTCTTCCCTGACCGGGTCGCCTTGCTGAGAGGCCCCACCATGTCCATGGCCACCTTCTGAAAAGGCTCTTCTATGATGGGCAAAGGCCTCAGAGCTGCTTTCCCCTTGTCCCGGGCCTTCCCCACCCGCTGGCAGGGGTCACAGGATTGGCAGTACTGCCGGACATGGGTAAAGACCCCAGGCCAGTAAAAGTTCTGTAGCAGCCTCTGCCTGGTGCGCCGGATTCCCTGGTGCCCTGCGAGGGGGATGTCATGGGCCAGGTACAGCAGCTTGTGGCGAAACTTCTGGGGAACCACCAGCTGCCTCCTAATCCCCCATGACTCCACCTCCCCGGGGGGAGCCCATTCTCGGTACAGGAACCCCTTCTCCCACAGGAACCTCTCCTTGCAACCTCTCCTCATGGTCTGCGCTGCATTGAGGTCAGCCCGGTCCCTGGGCTTCTGCAAGGAGGGATCCTTCTGCACCTCGGCCTGGAACTCAGCAGCTGGGACAGGGATGGGGCCCTGCTCTCTCTCACCGGCTGGGTCTGAGGCCGCCGCCTCTCTGGGTCGTGTCTCTGGGCGTTCCCTCCCCGCCAGGCACTCGGGCAGAGTACTTTCCCCGTTGTCAGGGTGCAGAGCCCTGCGCCGACTCTGACTACGGGTCACGACCAGGGCACCCCGGGTATTGCCGGGCCAGGTCTCGAGGTCCCTCCCCATTAGCACCTCTGTGGGCAAATGGGGGTGCACTCCCACATCCTTGGGGCCCTCCTTGACCCCCCACTTCAGGTGCACCCTCGCCACAGGCACCTTGAATGGGGTCCCACTCACGCCCATCAGGGACAGGTAGGTATCAGGCACCATCCGATTTAGGCCCACCACCTCGGGCCGGGCCAGCGTCACCTCTGCGCCTGTGTCCCAGTACCCAGTGACCTTCCTCCCATCCACCTCCAGGGGAACAAGGCACTCGCTCCGGAGGGGCAGCCCCGTGGCCACCCTGTAGCAGAACCTTGTGTCCGGAGCATCCAGCCCCCCAGGGGCGCTGACCTGGGGCCCTCCTCCCTCCTTCCCAGGTGGGACGCTGCCAGCCCCCCTCTCTTGGGCATGTTGCCCCTCCTCCGATTGGGTCTTTACCCAGTCAACCCTCTGCGGGTTGGGTCTGCTCGGTCTGTCTCTGAGCTTGGGGCACTGGGCCCGTATGTGGCCTTGTTGGCCACAGTGAAAGCAGCCCATGTCTCGTGGGTCCCCTCACGGGGGTCGGGTGGATCTGACGCTGGACGTTCCCCTTTTGTGGGGGTTCTCCAAAGGGCCCCGCTGGGAGGTCCCGTGGTGACTTTCTCTCTGCGTTGAGGCAGGCCTGCTCCCTCGAGACTCCTCCCTGCCATCCCCTGCCCGACTGTCCATGTATTGGTCGGCCAGCCGGCCTGCATGCTGCGGGTTCTCCGGCTTCTGGTCCATCAGCCACTGCTTCAGGTCAGATGGGCACTGCTCATACAGGTGCTCCAGTATGACTAGGTCAAGCAGGTCCTCTCTAGTTTGGGCCCCAGCCGTCCACTTGCGGGCGTACCCCTGCGCCCGGTTGACCAGTTGCAGGTATGTGCCCTCCCGGGTCTTACGTTGACTCCGGAACCTCTTCCGGTACATCTCCGGGGTCAGCCCAAACTCGCGGAGCAGGGCCTCTTTGAACAGGTTGTAGTCCCGCGCCTCCTCCCCTCTCATTCGGCTGTACACCTCCACGGCGGTGGAGTCCAGTAAGGGGGTGAGGCACCGGATCCTGTCTGCGGGGTCAACCTGGTGCAGCTCGCAGGCATTCTCAAAGGCCGTCAGGAAGGTGTCTATGTCCTCCCCCTCCTTACGCGGGGCCAGGAAGCTCTTATCAAAGCTCTTTGTAGGCTTGGGCCCCCCCTCACTCACCGCAGCCGGGGCCTTCCTGCTTTTCAGCTGGGCCATGGCCAGCTCATGGTTGCGCTGCTTCTCCTTCTCTCTCGCCTCGTATTCGCATTGCTTCTCCTTTTCCCTTTCCTCGAATTCGCGTTGCCTTTGTCTTTCCTCATATGCCCTCTGTTCCTTACGCTCCTCCATCTCTTTCAGTTGTATCTCTCTCTCCAAGTCCAGCCGCCTGTGCTCCACGGAGGCCGAGCGTCGCCGGGACGATCCCCTGCTGGCCGGGGGGGTCACGGTGCCCTCCGTAGCTGGGCTCCTCCTCCCCCTCCCCCTAGGCCTAGGGGTGGGGGGTCTCGAGGAGCCCTCATCCGCCGACTGGCCACTCCCAGCGGGTACAGACACTGGTGCCTGTGCTGCATCTGCCCGGCTGCTTCCCTCAGAGACAGGGACCGGTTCATTCCTGCGATCTCTCTCCTCCAGCCGGGCAATCAGCTGGGCCTTGGTGAGCTTCCCATGGCGCAGCCCCCCCTGCTTGCACAGCTCCACCAGGTCGCACTTGCGCTTCTGGGAATACATCTTCCTGCTGGCCGCTCGCAGGCTGGGGTGTTCGCCACTCCCCACGGGTTCCAGGGGGACCCCTAGTGTGCCAGTCCTTGAGGTCACCACCTCTCTGCCAGGGTCGAGCTGCAGACTCCTCCGCCCCTGGGATCGCTCGCTGTGATCCCCCGGGGGACCCTGTTACTGCAAAGTCCTTCTCTCTGGCCACACTCTCCCAGGGGTTAATCGCCCCTTCGTTTTACTGCTCCCCAGTCACTTACTGCAGGAAGCGCCGTCCACGGGGTGCCGCCGATCGCACCGCTGCCACCAGTTGTCACGGAGTGTGGGGGAGTCCGGCCCTGCACCTCTCTTCCTGAACTCACAGTGACTCTCAGCCAGCCAGTAAAACAGAAGGTTTATTGAACAACAGGAACACAGGTTACAGCCCAGCTTGTGTGCAGAGCCAGGACCCCTCAATCTGGCCTTTCTGGGGGTTCAGGGTGCTTGGATCCCAGCCTAGGATCCCCTGAAACCCCACCTCCCAGCTCCCAAAACCGAAGAATGCCTTCACTCCCCCGTTCCCTTTTGTCTACCTCCAGCCAGAGGTGAGACCTCCCCTCCCCCAGGCCAGGCTCATGTTACAGCTGCATACCTGTCTCTGCCATTCCTTGCTGTGAGCTAACTTCAACCTCCTCCTCCTCATCTTCCTCGTCCCCAAAACCCGCTTCCGTGTTGCATCCTACTCCATTGATGGAGTCAAAGCACAGGGTTGGGGTACTGGTGGCTGCACCCCCTAGAATGGCATGCAGCTCATCATAGAAGTGGCATGTTCAGGGCTCTGATCCAGAGCAGCCGTTTGCCTCTCTGTTTTTTTGGTAGGCTTGCCTGAGCTCCTTAATTTTCATGTGGCACTGCCGCGAGTTCATGTTATAGCCTCTGTCCTTCATACCCTTGGAGACTTTTTCAAATGTTTTGGCATTTCGTTTACTGGAACGGAGTTCAGCTAGCACGGATTCGTCTCCTCATACAGCGATCAGATCCCGTACCTCCCGTTCGGTCCATGCTGGAGCTCTTCTGTGATTCTGGGACTCCATGGTCACCTCTGCTGATGAGCTCTGCACGGTCACCTGTGCTGATCATCTCACCACGCTGGCCAAACAGGAAATGAAATTCAAAAGTTCATGGGACTTTTCCTGTCTACCTGGCCAGTGCATGTGAGTTGAGAGCGCTGTCCAGAGTGGTCACAATGGAGCACTCTGGGATAGCTCCTGGAGGCCAATACCATCGAATTGCGTCCACACTACCCCAAATTTGATCTGGCAAGGCCAATTTCAGCGCTAATCCCCTCGTCAGAGGTGGAGTAAAGAAATCGATTTAAAGAGCCCTTTAAGTCGAAAAAAAGGGCTTTGTCATGTGGACGGGTCCATGCTTAAATCGAAGTAACGCTGCTAAATGCGACCTAAAATCGTAGGGTAGACCAGGTCTAAGGGGTGTTCTGATAAAGATCTAGAAAATCATGACTGGTGTGGAGAAAGTAAATAAGGAAGTGTTATTTACTCCTTCTCATAACTCATGAACTAGGGGTCACCCAATTAAATTAATAGGCAGCAGGTTGAAAACAAACTGAAGTATTTCTTCACACGACACACAGTCAACCTGTGGAACTCTTTTTCAAAGGATGTTGTGAAGGCCAAGACTATAACAGGGTTCAAAAAAGAACTAGATAAGTTCATGGAGGATAGGTCCATCAATGGCTATTAGCCAGGATGGGCAGGGATGGTGTCCCTAGCCTCTGTTTGCCAGAAGCTGGGAATGGGCGACGGGGGATGGATCCCTTGATGATTACCTGTTCTGTTCATTCCCTCTAGGGCACCTGGCATTGGCCACTGTCGGCAGACAGGATACTGGGCTGGATGGACCATTGGTCTGACCCAGTCTGGCCATTCTTATGTTCATACCCTTAGAAACATTAATATCTCTGTTCAGTCACAGAAGGATTAAGGCTTTGGTTTTCAAAGGAGTCAGGTCCCAGCTCCCTCTGAATTTCAGTGGGAGGTGGGTGCCTAATGCCCACAGGCTCCTTTGAAAAGTACCAGCCTAAACTGCTATCTAAATAGGAATCTACTATAAAAGCAATGCGCTGTGCTACAAAGGGGTTCCTAATAAGGAGGCATTGTGTAGGCAAAACAGAGAAATGGAGAGAATTTTCCTGGCCTTGCTCCTGCGGATGCCAGCCTGTGCAGCAAAGGGTTTGCTGCCGCTGGTTAACAACTGAAAAGCTGTGTCTGTTTGTTGTAAACAAAACTAGCATGTGAACACGGGCTGAGAGATGAATGGCAGTGAGCAGGGCCGTGCTGTGTGTTTTCCTGCACGGGCTGAGAGATGAATGGCAGTGAGCAGGGCCGTGCTGTGGGTTTTCCTGCAGGGGCTGGCTTTAACATCATGTCATTAATGTGCATCTGCTGGTGCTGCAACAGAGAGGAAGATCAAAGCGCTCGGCTCTGCATAATCATTGAGAGTTTTCATGTTTATTCATTGACTCTCTCTTGAACTCCTCTCCAGCCCACCACTGCTCACTTAGGAACCCCAGGCCAAGCCCGTTTGGTCTCAGTGCTCTTTGTACCAGCATTCCTTGTTCTAGCACGGCTTGCAATGGCACCTCTAGCCTGGAGCAGTGACACTGCAACGCGCCAGTAGCTTGATGTCGCAACGCGCTGCTCTGTAGCTAGCCTGGAGGAAGAGGATAGGTTAGATTGAGGTGCGGCCCCTGGGGCACAGCTAGTGATCTAAACATAGGACAAACAGGCTGATCTGCTGGCCCTTTGCCTGCAGCACCTCTGCTCTTCAAAGACAAAAGGTCTGATTCTCCCCTGCCTTCTGCACCCATTTATAGTGGCAAAGTGAGCGTGTAAGGAAGTGTAGAATGAACTGTTCAATAAATGTGTATTAGGTAAAGTTAGATAAGCAGATATGGATTGTTATAAGAAAATGTAAAAGGAAACGTTCTTGCTTTCTGTATGTGTCTTGCCAGCTTTCAAAGTTTGTCTTATCTACAGTGGATTCTTGGTCTGTGTAGATACCAGGGTGAAGCAAACAGACAAATGGTTGATTTGCTAGCCAGACATAGAGCTTTCAAGGGTGGATAAAGACTGGCCAAAACTAGTCAACAACTCCAAGGCCAGAAGAAGCAGATCAGTAACAATAAGGCAGCTGTTGTAAGAAATAATGAAGACATAGTTTAAGAAAATAGACCAGGAGGTATCAATGTTGGTGTTCGCAGAGTAAGTAAAATGTATTAGAAAATATATTTAGAACGGAATGTTTCTAGATGAGGTAGTTTTAATAATTTACACCTGTTACGGGATGTTCCGGGACAAAGTATAAAGGATGTATGTTTAACAAAGGGGGGTGGAGCAATGCAGGTCTTACACCAGATTGGAACCAGTATGGATCTGATGATGACAGAAGCAGCCTACCTGTGCCCCAGGACACTGTCACTGGTCATTATACTATCCTGCTCCATCTGCTTTACTTATACTCTGTGCTTGATTAAAGATGCTAATATATTGTCCTAAAATGTTCTTATTAAAGCTTTAAATTAGTTACGCTATTGGTGTGGACAGTGCTTTTCACCCAACAAGCTTAAAATGCTAGGAAAGTCATCCCCAAAGTAGCATCTGTATGTGGAATAGCAAAAACGATGAAAGATGATGGTATGTGTGCTCAAGGGATTTGAGAAAACTCCACAGAGCAGTGAGCAACTGAAGATAAGAACTGGTGTTTGGGCTGGGTCCCACTAAGACTTTAGACCTGGATTCCCAAAGCTATGCAGGCGCTTAACTCCCATTGAAACCAATGGGATTTTGTTGGCACCTAAGTATGTTCCTTTGAGGATCTAGGCCTTAGTGTCTTAAGGCTCTATCTGTGCTACAACTCTAACCAGGCCAGAAGACCTGGGTACAGCAGGGTTAAAACCAGTAGTGTAGACCAGACCAAACTCTGCCCCATAACCTCATCTAAAACCCCAGATTGTCCAAGCCTGTGCCCATCTGCTGCATAACATGTAACAGTGATAAAGAGCTCAGGGGACAGCATGGCGTGTTGTAACAGGGTTCCCTGACTTGGTGGTTGTAAACGTGTGTAGTTATGTTGGGTTGATCCATTAGGCAATGGGGCCAATGCAAGTATAGATGGGCTTGTGACTAACCACAGTAAACAGGAAGGGAGAAAATAGAAGGATTATAGTGGTAATGGGAGATGGGTGAGTGACTTACAGCTTGCTTTCCACGTCTTACTTTATCTTGTTAGTGCTCTGGATTCTCCTTATGGCATGTAGCAATGGATCCATGTCAGACATGCAAATCACGGCAACTAGCGAGGTTCCAGTGTGGGAGGACCTTTAGGACCAGCCTCTCCCACTGTGGGCTGGATGAGGAACTCTGAGCTGGAAATAAGGAGTGGGCTCTCGTCCTGTCTCCAGGAGGCAGCCACTGCAGGGAACCCAGCCAGCCTCAATCCCTGAGCCTCGTCATGCCCTGGCAGAGTGTCCTTACCTCCCCCACCCTGGCTGTGTTCCTGTAGCCCAGGAGCCTGCTGTCCTGGTGCCAGTCCCAGACCCACAGCTCTTCCGCCTCATGCATGGTCAGCCCTGGGAAAGAGAGACACACACAGTTGTCATTCTGGTAGTGGTGTCTATGTCCTTCCAACCCCATTGCTGGCTGCACAGTGGGCAGAGTCCTCGCTGCATCCCTGGCCCAATAGAATTGCAGGAGGTGGAGAAGAACAGAGAATGAGACAGACAGAGACTCATCCTCCAGCGGGAGTCAGTCTCAGAGAAATTGGCTACGGTCCTATTTCCCAGTTGGATTCCTCTGGTGCAGCAGCAGCTAGTAGAGACGGTAAATCCCCTCCCTGGCCTGCTCGGTGCTGTCCTTGGCTGGGTCACTGATAAACAGACCCAGCTGTGCCACATGGTGACCCATCCTAGGGATCTCTACTGAGTTCTAATGGAAGGGAGAGGAGAGGGGACTCCATCAGCATTTTCCTGTCCGCTCCCAGTCCCCCCTGGGCCAGGAGTCACCTTCCCCTCAGCCTCCCTGCAGGAGATGCTGGGGGAGAAAAGCTACAGTGAGACCCTTCATTTTCCTGTGGCCAAGGGAGCCTGGAGCCAAGGAGGTTCTGGGGGGGCAGTCAAGGGACAGGGAGCAGGGGAGGTTGGATGGGGCGGAGGTTTTGGGGGGCAGTCAGGGGCAGGGAGAAGGGGGGGTTAGATGGGTCAGGGATTCGGGGGGATGGGGCAGAGGTTCGGGGGGGCAGTCAGGGGCAGGGAGAAGGGGGGTTAGATGGGTCAGGGATTCGGGGGGGCAGTCAGGGGACAGGCAGCGGTTGGCTAGGCATGGGAGTCCCAGGGGTTTGTCAGGGGACAGGTAGGGGGTGGGGTCCTAGAGGGGAAGTTGGGGGGGTCCACAGGAGGGGGCAGTTGGGGACAAGGAGCAGGGAAGCTCAGATAGGGGGTGGGGTCCCAAGGGGCAGTTAGGGGCAGGGGTCCTGGGAGGGGGCAATCAGGGGACAAGGACCAGCGGCACTTAGATCAGGGATGGGATCCTGGGGGGCAGTTAGGGGTAGGGGTCCCGGGAGGGGGTGATCAGTGGATGGGGGGGGGTTGGATGGGTTGGGGTTTCTGGGGGGGGCAGTCGGAGGGAGTGGATGGTGGCAGGGTGGGGCTTCCCTCCCCGTGGAGTGTCCTGTTTTTTGAATGTTAAAATATGGTCTCCCTGCCCTCCACAGTGCAACTCTCCACTCACAGCACGCTGCCGCATGAGGTCCCCCTCCTTCCTTTCCAGTTGGTAGGGGCCAAGGGCATGCTGGGAAATGTAGTTCTGTCCCTGCGCCAGGGCTGGCTCTATAGGCCGGGAGCTAACCAAGGAACTACAGCTCCCAGGGCCCCCTGTTGGTTCTCAGCTCCCATGCTGGATCCCTGCCGCCCCTGCAAATGGGCTGCCCCAAGCAGGTGCTTGCTTTGCTGGTGCCTAGAGCCGCCCCTGGGGGTGACCACCTGCTCCAGCTTGGAAGGGGTTGGAAAAGCCCTGCAGAGGGCAAGGTAAAACCCTGGCTGATTGGGGGAAGTGGCTGCAGCTGGGGCACATCCCAAACAGACTCAGCTGGCCCTATAAAGGCAGAGAAGCCAGGGGCAGAAAGTCAGTCTCCCTCTGCCTGTAGAGAGAGAAGGGCCTGACTGCAGGGAGCTAGAGACAGGTTACCTGAGTGCAGCAGGGCTGGGGAAAGGCAGAGGAGCGGGGGAGCTCTAGCCTGGAAAGCCCCAGGCTGCAGCCTAGCACAAGGCCAACAGGTACTGGGGGTTGCAGAGGGCAGCCCAGGAGTAGGCCAAGGCAGCAGGTCCAAACCCTCCTTGCCAGTGATGAGTAGGCTGATACTGCAGTCTGCCCCAGGGTGCAAGGGTGCTAGACGATGACTGGCAGTAGCCTTATGGTGAGGCAAGGTGAGGCTAGAGGGTGGGGGTTTCCTGGGGAGGGGAGACCCTAAAGAGAAAGGGGTTACTGCTTGGGCGCAGCACCCCAGCTAACAGGGCACTGGGGTCCTGGGAGGGATATGGGGGCCAGAGGACAGGCAGATCACCGGCCTGCAAAGGGCGCTCGAGCTGGAATGAGCTAATTCCCGAGGACAACCAGCAGGAGGTGCCGCAGGGGTGAGTCCACACGTCTACACTCCCCAGAAGAACACTCCTAACCAACAGCCCCTGCTGCAGCAGAGCCTACAGCCCACCGGAGCCTGGAGTCAGGAAGCTGGGGTCAGAGGTCACTTACGTCAATCTCAGGGAGGGTGATGGTGAATCTGAGCAGGGCCGTGCTGCTCCTAGTGGCCCTGGCTCTCTCCTGGGACACCCTGGACACGATCCAGAAGCTGACGTGCTGTGGGGGAAGGAGGCAGGTCAGGATCAACGGGCAGGTACACGTGCTGTGCAAATGAGCCCCTCCCCATGCCCCCGGGGCTGAGACATTGTGCGCAGGATGGAATATCTGAGTCATTGATCGCAGAGCTTTAGAAGGGGATTGTTGCCCCCAGGACGATGCTTGTATCCTGCAGTCTAACAACTTGTCATTGTCTCTCTAGATTGGGACAATGTTCGGTGTCAGGGCTGGTCCCATCCTTGGTGCGCAGTGCCCTGGTGGCAGTGGCAGAGGCGGCACCATGAAAGGACTCTGGTAGAGACCCACGGCACCGTCACTCCCCGGCACCGATCCCATTCACCAGTGCAGAAGCGGCTCCGGAAGCACGGGAGGAGTGGTTCCCCCACTTCAGGACTCACCCTATCGGAGCCGGCCAATGGGGCGTGTCCCCGGGAGGAGCCCCCAGCGCTGAAACTTTTGGCGCCTGTGCTGTTGACTTCAGCCCCACGAGGGGGACCATCAAGTCTGGTGCACTTGGACTCCCTGGGTCTGGTGGTGGAGGAGGTAGACCTGCCTTCCACCCCAGACACCTTTGAGGCTGCTAGGGACCAAAATGTGATGACGGCACCGAGGTCCCAGCCCTTTGTATTAAGCCTCCGATACCACCACGGGCGGTGCCATCCAGGGGAAAGCCGGCGATGAGCCGCCCTTCGATTCAGCCTGTGGAGAGGAGGTACCGCTGAGTCCCAGCGCCGCTCGCACTCGCGGCACCAGTCCAGATCCCACCAGCTCTCCTGCCCACAGCGCAGATCGCCTCCATGCAGTAGGTCCCGATCTCAGCACCAATCCGGCTCTCTGAGCAGACCCCGCTCGCGGGACCGCTCCAGATCACGGCACCGCTCCCCAGCCTCGTGCTCTGTGCCAGTCACTCCAGGGTCTGGCACAGGAACTGGGGTGGGTTCCAGAGGAGGTGGCGCGACCGCCGACTCCTCTGCACCCCTGCAAGCAAGAGGTCCTTACTCTTACCTGGTCTGCCCACAAGTGAGCTGTTCTGCTCCCTTTTAAATCCTCCCCTAGTCTGTACATCCCCTGCAGGTGTGTTGGGGTGGGGCTGGCTGAGGCCAGGGCAGCTCCTTAATCCTTTCTTGCCCAGTGTGAGGTTTGCCCATCACAAGCCCAAACAGAGGGGAAAAAAACCTTGAAGTTACAGCTTCCCACACTGTTAATGGCTAACAAACCTAGCGGGCCTGAGGGCCTATTTTTGCAAGTGGAGCTTTTTGTTATACTGGGTATGTTGATCTAATGTTGCAGATGCATGTTTTGGGTAGCAAATTATTACCCCACCTAGCAGCAAAGAGTCCTGTGGCACCTTATAGACTAACAGACGTATTGGAGCATGAGCTTTCGTGGGTGCATCCGACGAAGTGGGTATTCACCCACGAAAGCTCATGCTCCAAAACGTCTGTTAGTTTATAAGGTGCCACAGGATTCTTTGCTGCTTTTACAGATCCAGACTAACACGGCTCCCCCTCTGATACTTCCCACCTAGCAGTGATAATGTGAATTTTGAATCCTTTTTTATCCTGGTTTCTCCTTAACTCCTTGGAAGGTGACTTTAGATGATGCTTCATGCAGCAGGCATTCTTTTGCCCTGCGTCGTCCTGGCTTTTCTGTTGCTGGGCTTGGGAGGAAGGTTGGGAAGAATCCATTCTGCTGCCTGCAGAAGGCTGCATTCTAATCCAAAAGTTTGTTAATTTTCCTCCTGGCTTCCTTCCGCTCCTGGAAGGTGATGTTTGGAAGCTTTTCATGGAGCATGAATTCTAGGTGACTCTTTCAGATTTCTGGATAGAGAGAACTTTTGTAGACCACCTTCCCCTGTCCCTGGTAGCTTAATAAACCTTTGCACTCATTGATGTGCTGTTCACGCACCATTTCCCTGAACAACTCCTCTGCATACTTTGATGGGATCCCACCACTTGCCTGGAAAATTACTAGTTTTCCAATATTTCTAAAATATTAAAGGCTTCTCCTGCCACAAACAAAGTCAGAGCCAGTATTGATAAATATCCCCAAACACGACTTCAGCCTCCCCTGCATCAGCCAGATCCAGCTTCTTAATTTTTTTTATTGATTTAAAGTAAAATCAACAGATTTACGCACAGTCAACCTGTGGAACTCTTTGCCAGAGGATGTTGTGAAAGCCAAGACTATAACAGGGTTAAAAAAAGAACTAGATAAGTTTGAGGATAGATCCATCGATGGCTATTAACCAGGATGGGCAGGGATGGTGTCCCCAGCCTCTGTTGCCAGAAGCTGGGAATGGGCGACAGGGGATGGATCCCTTGATGATTATCTGTTCTGTTCATTCCCTCTGGGGCACCTCGCACTGGCCACTGTCAGAAGACACGATTCTGGGCTAGAAGGACCTTTGGTCTGACCCAGTCTGGCTGTTCTTATATAAAATCAGTGTTACTCACACACCTGCATCAGTTGGGCTTGTGCATGTGTGAATCTTCCAAGGACAGAACTGAGATGGAGTGTACATGAGAATTTATGAAAGAGGGATATAGAAGCATTCCACAATGTTGCAAATCATGGCCTTGTGGACAGATAGAATCCCCCCGCTTTGCTTTCTTTCTCCCTCCAACCCCCCATGGCAATAGAATGAATATTCCCTGTTTCATTCCATTGGAAGACACTTCCACACCTACTGGGCCAAGCCTGCTGCCTGAAACTGTGGGTGCTACGAGTGGCCAGCAGTGGGCCAGAAGGAGGAGGACCATGCAGGAACTTTTGGAAATGAGAGCAAGGAGGAGCAAAAAGCACCTTGCTTTCAAAAGAGCCAAGGAGGACAGGGACACAGTCCATACAGAGAGACTGCTCCCTCCAGGGGTTCCTGGATGAAAAGAGGGGGATCAGGGATCAGGACTGATTGCTCAGGGACATATGGACAAGCAGGGTGGTTCATCCAGCGCATGCCACAGTGCCAGCACCAGTGCATGTGCCAGCTGCAATGTCTGCAGGTCCATATAAACATGAGAGGGGAATGGTGGTCCTGGTCCTGGTTCACAATGGTTGGAGGGTGGCGTTTCTAGCAGGGCCAGTGAGCAAAATTACAAATAGGGTTTGTGTTCCCAACTATTGATAGTTGTGTGTCTGAAAGAAAGATCCTCTAACCCCTGTCCAAGATGTCCCCTGACTCCAAGACCAGTGAGGTGGCAGAGCGCATACTGGTTTATGCCACATACTGCACCTTTTCTGGCCAGCCCTGAACTCTCCAATCTCCAGATGAATCATCTCCTGGCACTTACTAGTTTTTATATTTTCAATGTAGTGATTATTCAGAGGCTCAGCCAAGTCCCGCTCCTACATGGTACCTCACTTTCCCCCTCTCTGAAGTGGGGATAATCATAACCACATTTACAAAGCTCTTGCTTCCCAAGTCCCTGCTCTCCTTGCCTAACCCCGGCCTCTGCCCCGTTTCCCAAACTTCCATGCCAATGTTAGTGCCTGTCTCACCCCCCAACCTGCAAAGGTAATAGGTAATAACTGGAGATATACCAATCTCCTAGAACTGGAAGGGACCTTGAAAGGTCATCGAGTCCAGCCCCCTGCCTTCACTAGCAGGACCAATTTTTGCCCTAGATCCCTAAGTGGCCTCCTCAAGGACTGAACTCACAACCCTGGGTTTAGCAGGCCAATGCTCAACCCACTGAGCTATCCCTCCCCAAGGTCTTATACACAGTCTCCTGCCAGAAAATGGAAGCTGCCCCTGGATCTGGACCTGCAATCACATGTCCTGAGCGCTGTCCTGCACCATGTTCACAATGTTCAGGTCGATCATCAACCTCCATCTCTGTCCCAGGTGCCGGATGGCCTCTTCTCCCTGCTCCCTCAGGCAGCTGGAGCTGCTGAGACGGGGTGGGGTTGGCAGAGCATGAGAACAGCCCATGAGTTTAAGAAAGGACAGGGAGAGCCTCTTCCCTCCATGGGACATTACGTTGTCTCGCTGTGCACAATCCTTTCTTTTCTCATGCTGTGCTTTGGTTCCTGGACTCTGCCCAGAAGCCCAGCTCCCATGCCTAGCAGCTTGGCTGGTCCATACTCTGCTGTGCACCTAAACTGCCCTGTCTTTCTCTCCTAGAGCCTTCCTATGTGCTCAGCCTGGCCCCTTCCAGGCTTGTCCTTGACCTTTAAAGGACTCTCCAAGCCCTTCCCAGGCCTGCTCCCCTGGGGGTCTCTCTCCGGGTTGAGCACAGGCTGCCCTTCTATCTCCCAGCAGGCCTGGCTCCTAGTCACATGCTGCTTCTTGTCCCATGACCCCTGCACTTATTCCCTCACCTGGGGACTTGCATAACCTGGGCTAGGTGCAGTTGAGCTCCAACCCCTTGAACGGCATCTCACCCTGGGACAGGCTGACAGTGGACACCTGTGGGCGAACTGTAACTGTTTGCTATGAAAGGTGCTGAAGACGCAATGGAAGATTCTCTGCACCTTGAAGTCTTTAAACCATGATTTGAGGACTTCAATGGCTCAGAGCCAGGTTTGATACAGGAGTGGGTGGGTGAGATTCTGTGGCCTGCGTTGTGCAGGAGGTCAGACTAGATTATCATAATGGTCCCGTCTGACCTTAAAGTCTATGATTCTATGAAGAGGAAATCCTTTGGACAGGTTTTAAATTATTCCAACTGAAAGTGAATGAGGGGAAATATGTCCAGAGTTTTCTTCCTAGCAGCAGAAAAATGTTGAGGTCAGAAAGGACCATTATGTCCATCTAGTTGGCCCTCCTGTATAACACAGGCTCTAGAATGTCCCCGAGTGGTTCCTCCAGCAAACCCAGGACATGTGACTGAGCCAGAGCACGTCTTTTGGACGACATCCACATGCATTAGAGCCAGCTGGGTAAGAGAAAAACTTTATTCTGCAGTGACATGAAGTTAAAGGACATGGAGAAGAAGAAAAGTTCTACCCGGGCTGTGACTGAAGTTGGAGCAGAGAGGCCAGGATAACCAGGGCTAGAACCCAGGACTGGCTGTCAGCAGACCTGCCATTTTCTATTCCTGGC
Organism: Mauremys mutica; assembly: GCF_020497125.1. Lineage (NCBI taxonomy): Eukaryota > Metazoa > Chordata > Testudines > Geoemydidae > Mauremys > Mauremys mutica. The sequence continues at coordinate 30,929,553 of NC_059087.1, forward strand.
TTTGTGACCATGAGTGAATCTGTTTGCCTCTGTGTGCCTCAGTTTCCCCAATTATAAAATAAAGCTAATCAAGGTTTCATTTATTCTCCCCATTTAACAGGGTGGGAAACTGAGATATGATTGTGGCCTGTCTACACTATCGGTCTGTAGTGTATTTGTATGAGCAGAGCCATGAGTACGATAGGGAGGTGACATAGCATCAGTGAGACTGAGATTGGAATACTGCATCCAGTTTTGGTGTCCACTTTTGAAAAAGATGTTTAAAAAATTGGAGATGGGGCAGCAAAGAGCCACAAAATGTTTTGAGGGCTGGAGAAAAATGCCTTTTAGTGAGCTCAACCTGTTTAGCTTTGAAAAAAAGAAGATTGGGAGGTGACTTCATTGAAGTGCTGAAGCGCCTACATGGAGGGAAAATATTGGGTATTAAAGGGCTCTTTAATCTAGCAGAGAAAGGCATAACAAGACCTAAAGGCTGGAAGCTGAAAAGAGACCAATTCATATTAGAAATAAGGCACAAATATTCAAGAGCCAGGATGATTCACCAAGGGAACAAACTACCAAGGGAAGTGGTGGGGATTCTCCATCTCTTGATGTCTTTTAATGAAGACTAGACGCCTTTTTGGACCGGAGTTGGTAAAACAACTAGCCACTGTGCTATACAGGAGGCCTGTGATATGCAGGGGGTCAGATTAGATGCTCTAATTGTCTCTTCTGGCCACAGAGTCTGCTATTTTATGAAAAACTGAGTGTAGCATGGGGAGCAGCCTCAGATATTTTACTGTGTAGCTGACCCCCTTCCTAGAATGAACACACAGTGTGTGGGGTGATCCACGGGGGGGACTCAAACATCCAATATGGCTGGCCAAGGGCAGGACATTAGCCCTGAAGGGAAGGGGTGGGTGTGGCAGTGACATCACAAGGGCCTTTGGTAGGACCCCAGCCTATTGGTCAAAGGTGGTGGGGAGGTGGTGACCTCACAGAGAGACCCTGACATCAGCAAGGCAGGACAGGGGTGCAGGACGGGGCAACCTTGGAGACCCCTGTGGTGTTGCCTCAGCAAGTCTCCTTCTCGAGGTTCTCCTTGAGGACTGAGAGAGAATTTGGGTTCACATACGTGAGCACGAGGAGGACCCTCTTCGGAGTTTTCTCCTTCCCTTTTAGTGATTTTGCTAGAAAACAGACGTCTCTGTTTAGAAGGTAAGAGCCTCCAAGAGGTTTGGAACCTGTTCAGTCTGATCCACCTGGTGCCGGCTGAATTCTAGGCATGGAAAACACTAGATTGAGTTGGCAGAATTTTATTCCCCACCTCAGACTTTGTGCCTTAGAATCACTGGGGACACTGGGGTTTCTCCTTTTTGGTTTCCCTTTTCCTCCATTCCTCCGTTCCTCCCTCCTCTTCTCTTGCATCCTTTGTCCTTTCCCCTACTCTCCTCCTACCACCAGGCACTGTGTGTGGGTGGGTGGGTGGAGGGGGAGCTGCTCTCCAACCTCTCATTGTGGGAGGCCCTCACAAAGAGGTGGGGCTGGAGTAGTGCTCTGAGAGCGATCCCCTCTGGTGGTGACCTGGGCCATCTTTGGGACATCTGGTGAGAACTCTGAACCTCCTGCCTCTCAGAGTCTCAGCACTGTTGGGTGACCACGGGACTATTGAGAGGGAGGGGACTCAGGTCCTTTTGTTCTCTATTAAGACCAAGCAAACAAGTCATAACCGATCATGTATTTGATTACTCTCGCTGCTTCTCTCCATTTGTTGTCTGTGAACAGTTCATGATTCTCTCTCTAATGGTCTAGTTCTTCCAAAAAATATGCAAACCCATACGTCCAGGAACAAAGGGTCAGGCCACACCTACAGAATGGGGGGATGTTCCCTGGAAAGCAGTGACTTTGAAAAGGATTTAGGGGCCATAGTGGACAAGCAGGAGATGCTTTTGTTTTGCAACAAAATATTTTTTCAAAGAATTTTCATCCAACTTGTCATGATTTCAAGAAACAAACTGATTTAGTCTGAATGGGATTTCCTGACAGAAAACAGGTTCCATGAGAATGTTCCCACCATCTGGATTCCTGGGCTGTATCCCTGCCTCTGGGGGTTTCTTGTCTATTTAGAACAGGGGTCAGGACTAGTGGCTTCTCTTTCTGGCTCTGTGACTGCCTTGCTGTGTGGGACCTTGGGTAGGTCGTTTCCCTTCTCTGTACCTCAGGATCCCCATCTGTCCCATGGGAATAAGGACAATTCGCTAACTCCGGGCAGCAATGAGCCTGGGTGAGATAAGGGGCATTAAAGCCCTCTGCAAAGGAGAAAGGGGTGTTTCCAGGTGTTGAGTGCCAAGGAATTCTAAACTCTGCTAAAATGTCTGGTCTAGAGAAACAAGAAATAGTTGGGGCCAAATTTTAACCATTGTCTTTTTGACTCCCACTGAGCCATAGAGAGCGGGAGCAACTTGCCCAAAGTCCCACAGGTCAATAGGAAAACCAGCAATGGAACCCAGGAGTCCTGACTCCCCATCACTACAGCAGCAGAGCACCCTCCCTCTCAGAGGCAGGGGGACCGGACATGCGGGCCTGGTTGTAATTTCCAGCTGTGGGACGGAGTGTGTGGCAGTGGTTAGTGAAAGGGCCTAGAAATATGAACTGCTTGGTCCCATCCATGGCTCTGACACGTGGGGTGACTCTGAGCCAGTAGCTTCCCCTCTCCAGGCCTGTTTCTCATCAGTAGGGTTGGGGTCCCAGTCCCTACAGCCCGGGGGGCGGGGGGGAGGCTTCAGGAAGGTGTGTAAAGTGGCGGGATAGCAGGAGCTGGGAGGTGCTGACACCCCCGCACTAGGGCAGTGTTCTGCACCCCCTGCTGCTGGCTGAGTTTCTCCATCTCTTGGCAATAAGACAGACTCTTGTTTTCACAGCCAGTCGATCACCCAGTGTCATCACCCTGCTTGCTGATTGCGCAGGGCAACTCTGCAGGTCACTGCCTTCTCCAGCCTGCCTTGGGCTTGGGGAGTGAGGAGAAGGGTGAGGGACAGTACCTGTGGTTTCCCCTGTCTGTCTGGAAAGAGGCAGAAACGGGGAGAGAATCTCTCCCAAAAGAGACTTGACTTGCAAACAGTCCCTAGGAGCCCCTCACTCTCAGACTGGGCAGGGGCTTCTCCAGAGCCATCTCCAGTGTGTTTGGAAACATCCCAGCAACGGGGCTCCCAGCCCTTCTCTTGTGAGAGACTGTTCCCCAGGCTGAGAGTCTCTGAGCTGGGCCAGACCCTGCGAGCTGCTGAGCATGGAAATCAATGGGAAACAAGGGCGCCCTGCCCTGGGCTTCCTATGTCTCGGGACTTTGTGACTTTGACTTGGGGAATGGTTTCCCAGGAGAACTCCGTCTCCTGGATTCTGTTCCTTCTCTCGCCTGGGCGGGAGCGTGTCCTGGGACGGCACAAGGGGGCTGCTTGTCCAAATGACAGCTGGTCTTTGTGACTGATCCCTCTGCTCTAAAAGGAGGAGACTCCCTGGGCATTGCAGCACCAGCAGAGGTGAAAGTAAGCAGGTAGGCCCAGTATGGTGTACAGGCAAGAGCAGGTACGGTGTGCCGGGTGGCCCGGTTTCCCCAGGTGGCAATTTAAAGGGCCTGGGGCTCCCAACTGGCTCTGACCCCGATCCCCGCTCCTTCCGCCTGAGACCCTGCCCCTTCCGGGGGCCAGAGCCGGCCCCAACCCAGCCCTGTACCAGTAAGTCCCTAGTTCTACTTTCACCCCTGAGCACCAGGGATGAGGAGGGGGAGCGTTGAGGGGGAGCAGGTCATGCAATGAACTCCTGCCAGTGTGTGCAGCTTGCACTCCCTGCACCCCTGTGGGGGGAGGAGGAGCTGCTCTGGCTGGGGCAGGGATGGGGAGGGACCGAAAAGGCCTGTTAGCGAGGGGCTGCCTTAACCCCAGACTCACGCCTGCTCCCCTCTCGGTTCCAGGATGGCCGGGCTCCTGAGGATGTTCAGGAAGAAGACTCTGCAGGTGGCCCCAGATACTGAGGGGAGCAGCTGCCATCTTCCCCAGGAGCAGAGCAGCCCCTCCAGCCCTGCTAGCAGGGAAGCAGCTCCAGGCCAGGCCAGGGGGTGGAAGTGCCCAGCCTTCTGGCGGAGGAAACCCGCTCCCAGTGCAGGCGCCAAGGTGGGTGAGGCACCAGCCAGGCCCAAATGGAGCCGGCCCAGGATGCGGCTGGGCAGGTGGGACCCAGCCCTGGGCTCCGGGGCTTCTTGTGTGGGAAGCACTAGCCCCAGGAGCCCAGCCCTGATTCCCAGCAGGAGGCATCGTCCTGCTCGGGCACTGAGGACCTTCCAGCCTCCCCAGGGCAGGAGGTGGAGGATCCCTGTCCCAGCACCAGCAGCTCGGCCCGCTCCCCTTGGGACAGCAGCAGCGCCTGGGACTCTGGCAGCAGCGAGGCCGATGGGTGCCCCTGCTTTGTTCCAGGTGAGGAGCTCGGCTGGGCTAAGGGAGGGGTGAGGGCGGGGCTGTGAACACCCTGGGCCCAGGCGCTCTACCAGGGCTATTGGGGGGGGGTCCCCAGCCCAGGGGTCTGGCCTGAGCCATGCGAACTCCGCTGTCACCAGCAGCAAGGGGAGCTGGGGTGGGGGGGCAGAGGGAGCTGCTGCCACTTGGGTCCCTGAGGCTCCGCGGGGGGGCACCTCCCAGGGAGTCCAGCACAGTGTGTGTGTGGGGGGACTCTCTGCTAGGGGCTCCTGAAGCTGTGGGGGCTGAAGACATCCCTGAGAGGGGGGAGTGTGGTGCCCAATCTGCCCTGGGTCCCTGAGAGGGGAAGGGGGGATATTAACCCTGCTCTTCCCACCACGCCCCTGTCCTTTCCCCAAGTGGCAGCAGGAGTGACCCTGTTCCCTTCTCTCCATGGTACAGGGACCCCCAGGGACTCAGAGGAGGAGGAGGAGGAATGGGTGGACGTGACCACAGAGGAAGCTGCTCTCAAGGACATCTGAGAGCAGCTCCAGGGCAGAGAAAAGGTACAAACGTTCCCCAGCTGGGCTGGAACCAAGATTGTCCTGCCCCTTCCCAGCATCCCCACTCCCTGGTGATCCAACACCCCTAATGGGGACCTTTCTCCTCCATGATCTGGGACCCCCAAGATGGGGGTGTTTGTCACACACCAGCCGGGGTCTTCTCCCCCCACAGGTACTGTCCCAGTTCCTGACCCTGCTTGTGCAGGAGTCGTGGGTGATTTGGATAATGGGTGGGTGTGATGGAGTAGGGAGTATTAACCTGGTAATGTTGCATGGGAGTTTTACTAGTTTACTGTCTGCATTGATACGAGATGATGGTGGGATATAAGGGTGGGACTTCACTTGAGGGATGATACGTGAGCACGTAACCTGAGCCCAGGAGGCGGTTGGGGCCGGATAACACCTTCTGCCTGGGAAACTGGACAAAGGATGGAGGAGGAGCTGGGGTGTGTGGCTGGGTGAGACTGCTGGAGGGGGGTTCAGTTTGGAGCTGGATGGGGAAATGTTGGTGCCAGTCCCCCACACTACACAGTCCAATACTGGCTCCTCTCTCTTGCCAGCACCAAGAAATGTGCCCTGGAGGCAGAGCTGGAGACCCACCTACTGCGAGCTGCCTTGTATGCCATCTTCACCCTGGGCATGGAGAAGGACACTACCCAAGTTCAGGTAGATCATCCTCCTACTCCTCCGTGCCAGGAGCAGGAGTGGCCTCTGGTCCTTGCTCCCTTGATTCTCTGGAGCTCCAGAGATAGGGGTGGGGTGGGCAGAGATGGAAAAAGCTGCAGGGGTGAATCCTTCCCTCCATGAGGGATTCCTTCCTTCCTTCCACATGCTGTGTTTTGCCCAGCAGCCCAGCTACCATCCTTAGCAGCTTGGCTGTTCCATACTCTGCTGCCTATGAGGCCCTCCGCAGAGACCTGCTAAGGTCATGAGTTGAAGAGCCAGCTGTCATCCTGCCATGAATCCTTGCTAATTGCTAGCAGTGGGATGCAAATGAGAGAGGCCAGGATATGTGTTTGGGGGTCTCACCGGTGCTCCCCAGAGACCCCTCTTCCCATGCTGTGGCAGGTGTAGCCTCAAGTTCCCTAACTCTGACCCATGGCTCTCCCTTGCTTTTCAGGCTCTGCACAAGATCATACCAGAGATCCTGGATGCCATGCTGGGGAACCTGCTGCCAGAGTCCCCAGGCACCGACAGGCTCCACTACATCTTGGAGATGAGCCTGAGGAGGAGGGGCGGGGGGCAATTTTACCTTCACTCTTAGGAGGACTGGTAAGGAGAGACTGGAAGATCCATTTTCCGGTCTGTCCTCCTAGTTGGGCCCCCACTGGGCCGTCCTTGGGTAGGGCAGTCAGTGCAATGCAATGTCAGGACCTTCCTCCTGGAAAAATCATGGGGCAGGTCCTCAAGGAATCAATTCTGAAGCACTTAGAGGAGAGGAAAGTGATCAGGAACAATCACCAAGGGCAAGTCATGCCTGACTAACCTAATTGCCTTCTATGAGGAGATAACTGGCTCTGTGGATGAGGGGAAAGCAGTGGATGTTTATTCCTTGACTTTAGCAAAGCTTTTGATATGGTCTCCCACAGTATTCTTGCCAGCAAGTTAAAGAAGTATGGGCTGGATGAATGGACTATAAGGTGGATAGAAAGCTGGCTAGATCGTCAGGCTCAATGGGTAGTGAACAACGGCTCCATGGCTAGTTGGCAGACGGTATCAAGTGGAGTGCCCTAAGGGTTGGTCCTGGGGCTGGTTTTGTTCAATATCTTCATTAATGATCTGCAGGATGGCATGGACTGCACCCTCAGCAAGTTTGCATATGACACTAAACTGGGAGGAGTGGTAGATATGCTGGAGGGTAGGGATAGAATACATAAGTACCTAGACAAATTGGAGGACTGGGCTAAAAGAAACCTGATGAGGTTCAACAAGGACAAGTGCAGAGTCCCGCACTTAGGACGGAAGAATCCCATTCACTGTTACAGACTAGGGGTTACAGTGGACAAGAAGCTGGATATGAGTCAACAGTGTGCCCTTGTTTCTGAGAAGGCTAACGGCATTTTGGGCTGTATAAGTAGGGGCATTGGCAGCAGATCGAGGGACGTGATCATTCCCCTTTATTCGACATTGGTGAGGCCTCATCTGGAGTACTGTGTCCAGTTTTGGGCCTCACACTACAAGAAGGATGTGGAAAAATTGGAAAGAGTCCAGCGGAGAGCAACAAAAATGATTAGGGTGCTGGAACACATGACTTATGAGGAGAGGCTGAGGGAACTGGCATTGTTTAATCTGCAGAAGAGAAGAATGAGGGGGGATTTGATAGCTGCTTTCAACTACCTGAAAGAGGGTTCCGAAGAGGATGGATCCAGACTGTTCTCAGTGGTAGAAGATGACAGAACAAGGAGTAATGGTCTCAAGTTGCAGTGGAGGAGGTTAGGTTGGATATTAGGAAAAACTTTTTCACTATGAGGGTGGTGAAGAACTGGAATGGGTTACCTAGGGAGGTGGTGGAATCTCCTTCCTTAGAGGTTTTTAAGGTCAGGCTTGACAAAGCCCTGGCTGGGATGATTTAGTTGGGTTTGGTCCTGCTTTGAGCAGGGGGTTGGACTAGATACCTCCTGAGGTCCCTTCCAACCCTGAGATTCTATGATTCTAAGGAGCTGGGACTTCACGCAAAGCTCTGGTTCTGTTGAGCACTAACCACAGGGCCCCAGACTGGCTTGGGGAGGGAGAGTCTGAACCCCCTTCCTGCCTGTGAGATGGTCCTCTGAGAAGAAGCACAGGCTCCTTCCTAGAGAAACAGGAGCACCCCAGGCAATCAGCCCTTCTCTCCAGCGGGCCCTGAGATTCCTGGGGGAATTGTGTTCACAGTCACTCCCTTCATCCAGCCAAGGGGCGAGGGATCTGTCTCCTTCCTGGTGAGCTGTTCAGGATGTTCACCATAGGGTCCTCCGACTCTACCACCTCCTCAGCCTGCAGGTTCATATTTCGTGCCACCTGCGCAGGAGTTCCTGGTGGGCACGTCTATCTATAGAGGGCAGCCCTGAGCGTGAGGCTTTGTGCTGGGCATCCTGGACCTGGTGGTATGCCCATGGGGTCCAAAATGGCCACTGAGCTGGCCCATGCTGCTGCACAGGCCCTGGCCCTACATCAACGTCAGGTCTGTCCCGCGCTGACTTGTGCTGGGGCCTTTGCAAATATTTGGACCCGGTCTCTGCATTTGAAGACAGGGACTGGGACCATGATGGCTCAAAGTACTTGCTCTCCTAACCCTTAGCGGTGAGGGGGATGGAGGCCAGGGTCTGCCAAAAGGTCTTTGTGTTGGCCTGTATAGTTTTAATGAGGGGTAGATCTCCAAACACAGGACCTCTGGGCACAGGACGAGCTGTCTCTTCATATCAATATCAAGGAGCTCATAGCGGTGCGTCTCGCATGCCAGGCCTTTCAGTCTCATCTGCAAGGCCAGCAAATGGCAGTCATGATGGACAACACCACTGCATTGTTTTACATCAACAAGCAGGGTGAAACCCGGTCCTCGCCTCTCTCTCAGGAGGCTCTCAGGCTCTGGGAATTCTGTATAGCCCACTCCATTCATCTGGAAGCATCACATCTGCCAGGAGTCTTGGCGGACCATCTCAGCAGGTCCTTCCACAACCACGAGTGGTCCATCCGCTCGGACGTCATTCACTCCATGGTGGGGGTTTCCCCAGGTCGACCTGTTCGCCACTCGGAGCAACAGGAAATGCCCAGTGTTTTGTTCCTTCCAGAAAAGCAGCCTGGACTCAATCACAGATGCATTCCTGCTACCCTGGGGAGGCCGTCTGCTCAACACCTTTCCCCCGATCCCTCTCGTGCACAAGGTACTACTCAAGGTCCGTAGAGACGGGACAGAGATAATTCTGGAGGCGCCAGCATGGCCTCAACAACACTGTACACTATGCTTCTGGATCTGTCCATCAACACTCCAATCGCGTTGCCGCTCCTCCCCGACTTGATCACTCAGGACCATGGTCGTCATCATCACCCTGACCTCTGGTCCCTCCACCTCATGGCCTGGAAGCTTCATGGCTTGTTAACCTATGGTGCTCCTGTGCTCGGAGCAGGTAAGGGAGGTCTTACTCGGCAGCAGAAAGTCCTCCACGAGGGCCACATATCTGGCAAAGTGGAAGAGGTTCACTTGCTGGTGTGACCAGTGTCATACACTCCCACTTCAAGCACCATTACCTCTTATTCTGAAGTACCTTCTGCATCTGAAACAGCAAGGCCTGGTAGTGTCATCCGTAAAGGTACACCTAGCGGCTATCTCGGCTTTCCACCCCAGAGTCTCTGGACACTCTGTCTTTGCCAACCCCATGGTTGGACGGTTCCTCAAGGGTCTGGATCATCTACATCCCCAGTATAGCAGCGTGTTCCTGCGTGGGACCTTAATTTGGTCCTCTCCAAATTAATGGGGTCCCCATTCGAGCCGCTGGTGACTTGCTCCCTTCTCTACCTATTGTGGAAGGTAGCCTTCCTAATTAAGCATGAAGGGTGTCTGAGTTAAAGGCTCTAGTTGTTACCTCCAACCCATCTTATGCAGTTTTCCACCAGGTGCAGCTTGGACCTCACCTGGCCTTTCTACCTGAGGTGGTATCTCATTTCCATACCAGCCAAGACACATTCCTGCCTGCTTTTTATCCAAAGCCTCATACCACTAGCTGTGAGCAGAGGCTGCACTCCTTGGATGTTTGGTGAGTGTTGGCCTTCTATATCAAATGCACCAAGCTATTCAGGGAATCAAAGCAATTGTTCATAGCTGTGGCTGATCGCATGAAAAGTCTACCAGTCTCATCTCAAAGAATATCTTCTTGGATCACGTCCTGCATCCGCACGTGCTACGAGCTGGCCAAGACACCAGCCCCGACACGTACAGCATACTCCACAAGGGCACAGGCCTCATCCTGGCCCAGGTCCCGATACAAGAAATCTGCAGGGCAGCAACTTGGTCCTCAGTACATATGTTCACCTCTCATTACGCCATCGCCCAGCATCCAGAGATGATGCAGCCTTCAACAGAGCGGTGCTCCAATCTGTGATTCCATAACCACCTAGGTAAGGCTTGGGAGTCACCTAACTGGAATTGACAGGAGCAATTACTCGAAGAAGAAAAAACAGTTATTCACCTCTCGTAACTGTTTTTCTTCAAGATGTGTTGCTCACTTCCATTCCAAACCCACCCGCCTTCCCCTCTGTTGGAGTAACCGTCAAGAAGGAACTGATGAGGCACCAGGTTGGCAGGGTCATATATTGAGCACCATGATGGCGCCACTCCAGGGGGCTCCACAGCGGACCTGATGGGTGCTGCTAGGGCAAAACTTTCTGACGACTCTGCACATCTAATTGGAATGGACATGAGCAACACATCTCAAAGAACAACAGTTACAAGAAGGTGAGTAACCGTTTTTTGCTGCAATTTTCATAGTCCTGAGTGGGACTCAGCCAGGGGACAGGGCATGCCCCGGTCCCCAGGCTTTAAGCCCTGTGATCGCTGCAAATGGCCTATCCCCATCAGCAATCCACATACCAGCTACCTAAGGTGCTTAGGCAAGGGGCACATAAGCAACAAGTATCTGCAAGTCCTTCAAACCTAGGACAAAGAAGGAGCGCAATATCCATCTAAGAGCACTCCTAATGGAGTCGGCGTTCACTCTGGCACTGGAGCAGTGGCCTGACTCCTCCCTGAGCACCGCCGCCTCCATGAGCAGTGCTCCGCTGCGCCATCCATGAGCCAGCACTGGTCTCCCTCCACAGCTCCGGTCAAGAAGCTGAAAAAGACTGTGAGGGGAAGATCTCCTACCTCCCGCAAGGGAAAGGAGAGGGCTGGAGGCAAACCAAGACCCATGCTGGCCAGCTCAACGCCCACTTCGGGAAGTCGGGCTCCAGCTCAAGTTGAGCAGTGCAGCCCATCCTGTACTTCGCCTGTGACTCCAGATAGTGGTGCAGACCCAAGCCAGCTTCAGGTGCCATCAAAGCCCTTCAAGCAGCTCAGGAGAGCCTGATGCTCCCGGTGCCTCTCACACCGGCTCCTGCAGTACCCCAGTCTCAGGGAAAACCCACGTTGGGACCTATGCGTGTGTCCCCGCCTCAGCAGCATCTTTCCCCATCAAGAGGGATGTCCTGCCATCGCTTGCCCACTCGAAGCCATCATGCCTCAGGACTACAGCAGCAGGCTCCCCAGAGCCCTCGTCGGTCCCCGCACCGGGGGCACCGCTCGAGGGACTTGAGGCGTAACTCAATGGCAGATTGGCGCAGACCCTCTGAGGAACGGGCCACCCAGCAAGAACTCCAGGACCGGCCCCAACCGTCTCCAAGGGCCCGGTACCTATCACTGGACCGATTGAGGATCAGAGACCGCCGATCGCCTGGCTGTCATCGCCCGTCTCCAAGCAGTAGGTCGCTCTACTCAGGAAGCAAGTATCAGGTGTAACCATGTTAGTCTGTATCCACAAAAACAATGAGGAGTCCGGTGGCACCTTAAAGACTAACAGATTTATTTGGGCATAAGCTTTTGTGGAGAAAAAAGAAGAAGTGGGGTTTTTAACCCACAAAAGCTTATGCCCAGATAAATCTGTTAGTCTTTAAGGTGCCACCGGACTCCTTGTTGTTTCTACTCAGGAAGTTGTTCCCAGCAACCGGCCTGTAGTAGCTCCGGGTCCCGTCTGACATCCTGGTACCAGTCGAGTAGCGTGAGGTGTGGATCGCCGGGTGTCTGATGCAGATCCGCCGAAGGCCGTCGGTTCCTGAGACCACGACCAACACACCAGTCTCGCTTGGACAGGTCGGCTTTGGGATGCAGCGATGGGCACCGGTTGGACAAGAGCCACCATTCTGCTTGATCTGGTCACCCAGTACTGACCACTCTGCTTATAGCTCCAGCACGGAGCGACGTTCCCTGACTGTGGGACAAGCCCCGGTACCTGCAGTGGCACCTACATCATCAGCACTGAAACCTGTCCCAGACACAGTGGCCGGCACCATGGTACCCGTGGAACCCTTGGGGGTTCACCCAACCTTCCCAGGCTACCTGGTCAGCATCAGGAGCCTCGGAGAGGCCAGCGGTATCCCGTCCCCCTCCGATGCCTGAGGCTTTGGGGGGTAAGACCCCACAGGTCCAGGAGGACCAAGGGGAGCAAACTGCTGGACCACCAATGGAAGTGGCACCAGCATCGTCCTCGTCATCACCAGATGAGGCTGTCACAGGGCCCCCACACCCAGTTCCTCAGGATGACGCCAAAGCGCACCAGGAACTTTTGAAGAGGGTCACTTCTAACCTGGGGCTTCAGGCAGAGGAACTGGAAGAGATCTCAGACTCTCTGTTTGTCGTCCTCTGTTCCTCAACTGCTGCCAAGGTGGATCTACCCCTTCATGAAGGGGTTTCCAAAATCACTAACGCCCTGTGGCAGACCCCCTCCTCCCTGGCCCCTATCTCTAAGAGGGCCAAACCAAGTACTTTGTGCCCACCAGAGGGCATGAGTACTTATACTCCCACCCTGCCCCCAATTCCCTTGTGGTAGAGGCAGTTAACCACAAAGAGAGGCAGGGACAACCCGGGGCCACCCCCAAAAATAAAGACTCGAGGAGGCTGGATCTCTTTGGATGTAAGATTTATTCGACTTCCAGCCTTCAGCTGAGAGTGGCCAACCACCAAGCCCTCCTTGGCTGATATGACTTCAATATGTGGCAAGCCATAGCCAAGTTTGAAGGGTTGCTTCCTGAGGATTCCAATAAGAAGTTCTGAGCGATCCTCGATGAGGGCACGACCGTGACCAGGGCAGCCCTCCAGGTAGCGTTGGATGCCACTGATGCGGCTGCCTGTACCATGGCTTCCGCTGTCTCCATGCGGCGAGCCTCCCGGCTGCTCCTCTCTGGGTTGTCCATGAAGGCCTAGCAGTCATTGCAGGACCTGCCTTTCAACGGCCAAGCCCTGTTTGCGGAGCAAATGGACAGCAAATGGCCTCAAGGACTCCTGCACCACCCTGAAAACCCTGGGTCTCTACGTCCCAGCCCTGGCACATAAGCAGTTCAAACCAGAGCAGCCTCAGGGCCAGGGGAGCCAGCCTCAGCACGACCAGCCCCACAAATGAGCCAAGGGCTACAAGTGCCACCTGAGCCACCTGCCTCCACCCTTTGCTACAGGTCGAGCCCGGCTGGGCAGGACCTGTACCAAACAAGGGGCCAAATGGTCATTTTGAGGTTGCGCCTGAGGGCAGCCTACCAGACTATTCCCCGAATCCATCTTTCCCAGTGTTCTCCAACTAACTGCCTTTCCCTCTTCCTCCTTGCTTGGACCGCTATGATCTCAGACCGTTGGGTCCTCAGCACAGTGGAGCAGGATTATACCCTCCAGTTCTTTTCTACACCCCTTTCCCACCTGCCTTCCCACGTCCCTCTTCAGGGACCCCTCTCGTGAGAGTCTCCTTGTGCAGGAGGTAAAGGGGTTGTTACAGCTGGGCGTGGTGGAGGAAGTTCCTCTCGAGTAGCAGAACAAGGGGTTCTATTCACAGTATTTTCTAATCCCAAAGGCAGTCTACGGCCCATCCTGGACCTGCGAGACCTCAACAAGTATCCACATGGTCTGCCTGGTTTCCATTATCCCCTCCCTGCATCCGGGAGACTGGTATGCCGCCCTCGACCTCAAGGACTCATACTTCCACATAGCAATCTTTCCAGGGCACAGATGCTTCCTCTGGTTTACAGAGGGGCCCCACCACTAGCAGTCTGCGGTCCTCCTGTTCGGCCTGGTGACAGCACTGAGAGTGTTTACCAAGTGCATGTCGATGGTAGCGGCTTACCTCAGGCACAGGAGGACAGTCCTGGAGTGGGTTCTGTTTGATAACCCCCCTCACTCCATCAAGTTGGTGTCAGGCGCCTCGGACCTTGGCTGAGGGGTGCATCTTGGCGACCTCCAGACACAGGTGATGTGGTCCCCGCAGAGGAGGCGAAGTTGCACATAAACGTCAAAGAGCTCAGACCAATCCGGCAAGGTGGAATGAGTCCTGACAGACAACACAGCCTCGATGTTCTACATCAACAGGCAAGGGGGAGTATCAGAGGGGTAGCCGTGTTAGTCTGGTTCTGTAAAAGCAGCAAAGAATCCTGTGGCACCTTATAGACTAACAGACGTTTTGCAGCATGAGCTTTCGTGGGTGAATACCCATTTCTTCGGATGCAAATCTTGCATCCGAAGAAGTGGGTATTCACCCACGAAAGCTCATGCTGCAAAACGTCTGTTAGTCTATAAGGTGCCACAGGATTCTTTGCTGCAGGCAAGGGAGAGCAGCTCGTTGGCTCTCGGACAGGAGGCACTCCATCTGTGGGACTTCTGCATCAGCCATGTAATCCACCTGGAAGCGTGTCACCTTCCCAGCATCAATAATACGCTGGTGGACCAGCTCAGCAGGGACTTCTCTCACCATGAGTGGTCGCTCCACTCAGAGGTAGCCTGCATGATCTTCCAACGGTGAGGAACTCCCCACGCGGACCTGTTCGCCACCAGACAGAACAGGAAGTGCCATCGGTTCTGTTCTCGGCAAGGTCTGAGCAGGGGATCCCTTTCCGACACCTTCCTCCTGTCGTGGTCAGGGAGCCTGATGTACATGTTCTCGCCAATTCTGCTCACCAGCAAGGTACTGATCAAGAGGGACAAAGCACAGGTAATCATGATCGCTCTGGCGTGGCCTCGCCAGTACTGGTTCGGCACACTCATGAGCCGGGCACACGGCCCCTCCCTGGGCCTTTCCCAACTGTCCGGACCTGCTGTCACAGGACCCTGGTCAGCTATTGCATCCCAACCTCGTGTCCCTCCACCTCTCGGCATGGATGCTGCGTGGCTGAACCCAGAGGAATGGACTGTTTGGATGTGGTACAACAGGTCCTCCTAGAGAGTAGGAAGCCCTCAACCAGACTGACTTACCAAGTGGATGAGGTTTTCCCACTGGGCTTCTGAGTGGGGCATCTCTCCCTTGCCTTCTTCCGTTCAGTCCATCTTGGACTACCTGCTTCACCTGAGGAACCAGGGCCTGCCACACTCCTCCAGTAGAGTGCACCTTAAGGTCATCTCCTCCTTCCATCCTCCAATCCAGGGCCAGACGGTGTTTTCTCGTGACATGATGGTCAGATTCTTGAGAGACTCTTCCCGCAGGTGCAGACCCCTGTCTTATAGTGGGGTCTTAACTTAGTCCTCTACAGGCTCATGGGCCCGCCTTCGAGTCGCTGGGCTCCTGCTCTCTTTCCCATCTGTCATGGAAAGTTGCATTCCTGGGGGTGGTGATGTCGGTGAGACAAGTTTCTGAGATTAAAGCCTTGACCTCAGAACTGCCATACACGGTCTTTTACAAGGTCAAGGTTCAGTTGCGGCCACACCCGGCCTTCCTGCCGAAGGTGGTATCTACCTTCCATATGAACCAGGACATCTTCCTTCCAGTACTCTGGCGTAAACCACACAAGACCAGTGAAGAGAGGCTTCTGCATGTGCTGGACGTCAAAAGGGCGTTGGCCTTCTATCTAGAGCATATCAACCCCTTGTAACAAAGCGGCCTTTGGCGGGACACTACTGAGAGTATCAATTCAGGACAAATTGTTTGGAGCAGGGCAGTTACAGCCCAAGCTCAGGGTCCTTCACTACTAAGGCACCAAACCAGCCAAACAGAGAGGACTTCGGTTTTACCCCACTGGCTAACCAGAAGTCATACAAGCAATTCCCTCAGGGTCTGGCTACACTTGCAGCTGTGCAGCGCTGGGAGTTAAACCTGTCTTCGTACAGCTGAGTAGGGAAAGTACTGCAGTCTGTCCACACTGACAGCTACCAGCGCACTGTCGTGGCCACATTTGCAGCATCTGCAGCGGCATTGGGAGTGGTGCATTATGGGCGGCTATCCCAGTGTTCAAGTGGCTGCAACATGCTTTTCAAAAGGGGGCGGGTGGAGTGTGACAGGGAGCATGGGGGAGAGAGAGAGTGGATTTTTGGAGTCGACACTGTGTCAGCAGCTGCCTTACAAGTTCCGACCTCCTCCCCAACCCCTCTCTCACTCACTGAAAGCAAATAGCCCTCTTTGTTTTTTTCCTCACAGACCAGATAAGCAGCCGCTCTGAAACGGACCCCCGCCTCCCGCCCGCCACGCTGCTTCTCTCCTCAAGCCCCCTCTCTCCCCCTCTCTTCAAGCAAACACTAGCTGTGGGCGTTCCAAAGGGAGCTCATTCACAGCAAACAGGAGCTGTGTTTGTTTTTTTGATAAGCAGCTCCAGGAGCCCTGAGTTCACAACAAAACGAACAGAGGCATCACAACAAAACAAAGAGAGTAATCTTTACTTAAAAGGATTATGGGAAGGTTCTGAAGATCAGTTACAGCCTTCTAAGATTATTCCCTGTTTACACTGGCACCCCAGCGCTGCAGCAGCAGCAGCAGCGCTATACTCTTTATTCCTCTCGTTGAGGTGGAGTACAGGCAGCACTGTAGCCAGGGAGATACAGCGCTGTATGTGCCTTGCCAGCGTGGATGAGGAGTGAGTTACAGCACTGTAAAGCCACCACCAGCGCTGTAACTCTCAAGTGTAGCCAAGGCCTCAGACACTCCAGTTTCCCAGTATCATCACCAGCACCGCTTTGTTACAAGGGGTTGATATGCTCTAGATAGAAGGCCAACACCCTTTTGACGTCCAGCACATGCAGAAGCCTCTCTTCACTGGTCTTGTGTGGTTTTTGTGTGTTTTTTTCCTCACAGGATTTCCAACTGGATCACCTCTTGCATACGCACCTGTTAGGAGCTGGTGGAGGTCCCGCCGCTGCCAATAGAGCCCACTCAACTAGAGCTCAGGCGTCCTTGGCTGCCTTCCTGGCACACGTCCCCATCCAGGACATTTGCAAGGCCACAACATGGTCCTCTGCTCACACGTTCACAGCACATTATGCCATCACGCAGCAAGCCTGGGATGACGCTGGGTTCGGCAGAGCTGTGTTGCAATTTGCATGTCCGTGAACTCCTACCTATCTCCATTGGTACTGCTTGGGAGTCACTTAATATGGAATGGAATGAGCAGTCACTCGAAGAAGAGAAGACAGTTACCTTTTCCATAACTGGTGTTCTTCGAGATGTGTTCTTCATGTCCGTTCCATGACCCGTCCTCCTTCCCCACTGTCAGAGTTTCCGGCAAGAAGGAACTGAGCGGGGGGGAGCTGGCGGCGCCCCTTATACCGTGGCATGTGTGTGCCACTCCAGGGAGCGCCAGAGCCGGTCCCCTACAGATACTGCTGAGGGAAAAGCTTCCAGCACCGGTGCATGTGGTGAGCACACACACCTAATATGGACTGGACATGAGCAACACATCTCAAACACCAGTTACAGAGCAGGTAACTGTCTTTTCCTCATGGTTCCTGACAGTTAGCTTTTTTTGACTGCTGCTGCACATGCAGATGTTTTCAGAGTCATGAAAACAGAGTCCACTCAAGATCTCTTTCTTGAGTTGTTAACAGCTAACTTAGATTTCATCCTTTTGTGTGTACAGTTGGGATCACATTTTCCAATGTGCATTACTTTGCACTTATCAGCATTGAATTTCATCTGCCATTTTGTTGCCCAGTCACCCAATTTTGTGAGATCCCTTTGTAACTCACAGTCAGGTTTGGACTTAATTATCTTGAGTAATTTTGTACTGTCTACAAATTTTGCCTTCTCATTGTTGACTCCCTTTTTACCTGCCAGGCCATCTAAAGATGTTTGCATTGGTGCTGTGATGGGTTACGCCACCTCTGGGATGCTACCTGATGTAAGAACCACGGAGCCCGCCTGTTCCACCAGCCTGGGCTCCCTTTCACTATTCAGCTGAACCAGGCCCTCAAGCCTTCTCCAGCACACACACAGGTAGGGACACCCTGCAGAAAAACACAGACACTGAAATCAGCTCTGCAGGGGTAGGCTTTAGCTAGGGAAATGCCCAGCACTCAAGTGCACACCCCTTCTGGAGTGTAAACCCAAAATTGTATCGTCTTGCGCTGCACAGAGAACTATGCAGCATAAGCTCGTGACATTCACCCCCTCCTCAATGTGGAGGAAGATATGCACAGCTTCCCCCCCCACCCAGGTATGAATTCCACAAACTGGTTTTAGAGAAAACAAAACAAGTTTGTTAACTACAAAAGATAGATTTTAAGTGATCATAAGGGAGCAAACAGATCAAAGCAGATTACCCAGCAAATAAAACAGCAACGTAATATAACCTTAAGATACTAAAGAAACTGGTTACAAGTAGTAATTTCTCACTCTAAATGTTGTTTCAGGTGGATTGAAGGGATTCTTGAAGGCAAACTGCTCTTGCTTGCAGCTTAAAACTCCAGGTATTTATTTCACAGGCCAGACACCTTCCCAGCCTGGGCTCAGTCCTTCTTTCCCACCACCCCCCTTTGTCTTTGTTTCTTAGATGTTTTCAGCAGTTGTCCTGGGTGGGGATTCAGTGAAGAACGACCCTCAATTATGTCACTCTCCTGCTTTAAATAGGTTTTACATTTGGCAGGAACCCTTTGTCTTCCACTGTGATTCCCACCCCCGGCCAGTGGGAAAGTACTAATTTTTATCATGGAGTCCAGTATCAAGTGATATGATCACATGACCCTGCAGCCATAACTCAGTGTATTGGAGCATCCACAGGAAGGCTTTCCAGAAAGGGGGAGATTAGCATCTTCAAAGACCTATTGTTCTGCCTAATGGCCCTTTCCAGCCAGCAATCTAGACTGATTGTTTTCTGGCTAGTGGGCATTCCTCAGGTGTAAACACATTTGTAATAACGTCACAGACAATATTTCTAACTTCAGATACCACATGTGTAGACGAGGCCCTGAAACATGAGCCCTTGTATCAGAGGCCTGGGATGAGGCCTGAGGCCTGAGCAAAAGTGATGGTCAGGACTTTGCTAACATAAAGCAAAGTTCAGCTGTGAGCCAGAGGCAGGCCCTGCTCACAGAAGCTGGCAAGGAAAGAGCTGATGCTGCAAATATACACATACCTAACAGGTACTGAGCACTAGTGATATAAAATATGTGCCAGGATGGTACCAGAACAGTCTGGGACTAGCACATTCCACACAGATAACAAGGAACGGGCTGACCCATCCCAAAGACGGGCAGGAGGGTAATATGATAGAGTTGTTTTGTTCAAACTAACATGTACAAGGTGAGAGGCGGCACCCTGACACGTGGAGGGGTTGCAGCTCTCTATGTCGGGAGTGATGTGTAACTTGTTTGTACCTCTGTATAAAAGTGTGCCCCTGAAGAGTTGTCTTTGTCCAGCCTAGGGGGCAGTGGTAAGTCCCACCACTGACTGAGCTGGTCCATTGTCGGGGGCACATATTCGTAGTATGTCCTGTAGAGCCTGTGAGGAACTATCACTGTGCTTCATTTGACAGTAAACCCGGCCGGGTGCCTTCGTACCTTATCGGAGTCTGTGGTCTTTGGGGGTTCTCTCGGGGTCTGCTGCGTCAGCGAGCGGCGCAGAGCCAGGACAGCACTCAGAGGGAACACGCACGCAGCCAACTGTTGTCAACATTGAACAGGGCAGAGCACCACACCGGTGACATCTGATGACATTGGTAAGCCCGATGTGATTATAGGATAATCATAGTCAGTAAATCATAACCTTTTCAATGATATCTCATATGACCCATCTCTCATAAAATACATCTTAGTTATGCCATAATCACAGTATAGCAATATCGCTATGAAGAATATGGGGGTGTAGTGTCACAGGTGCATTCTGGGTAGCTGTTCCATAATGCTGCTGACGGGAGTGGAATGTCAATGGTGTGCAGGAGGGAAGGTGAAGGGGATGGTGCAATGTTTCAGAGCGATCTGCAGTGCCAATGCGACACCGGTAGTTTGCGGCAACATTGCTTGGGTGATGCCTGAGGGATGACAAACCAACCCAGTTACAGTGGGAAACTGTCACAGTTTAAGCCCAGCTCTGGAGGTGCACCACTGATGATGAGCTGCCTGATTTGTAGGACAGCTTTATTATCCAGTAGGTCGGAGGTCCAAGTAGAGGAGGAGCCATATCAGAACTACCCCTTTCCAAGAAGGGAGAGGCTGAGAATGAGATTGAAGTTGGCACCATGACACCCCCTCCCCCAGGTGCTGTGATTCAGCACAGGGATTCATTGTAGCAAGACAAGGCAAAGTCTCATAGACTTGTAAATAGGGCCCTGAGCTAAACTTCAAACCAGCTCCTTGACCCTGCGCTACATGAATGTGAAGAGTTCTCACCCTCTGCCCGAGCCCAGTCACTTCAGCCAGCCAAAATCAGTGAGCTGCAAATGTTGGACTTGTGTTGCTTTGTTGGTCTATCCAGATACATAGTCCCAACTTGTCCCACCTGGGGCCACAAGAAAGGCAAAGAACCACAGGGCTAAAAGGGCCTGCAAGGGTCATCTAGTCTCACCCCTGCCGAGATGCAGGAGTTGTTGTGTCTAAACCATCCCAGACAGATGGCTCCAGCCTCCTTTGGAAAACCTCCAGGGAAGGAGCTTCCATGACCTCCCTGGGCGTCTGTTCCACTGGCCAACTGTTCTTACAGGTAGGGAGATTTTCCTGAGATTTAATCTAAATCTGCTCTGCTGTAGTTGGAACCCATGGCCGCTTGTCCTGCTCTCTGTGGCAAGAGAGAACAACCCTTCGCCTTCTTTCTTATTGCAGCCTTTCAAGTGTATGAAGCCTGGTATCATGCCCCCCCTTAATCTTGGCATGAAATTGTTGATCGGACAAGGGAAAATCCAGGCACTTGTCAATTTGTTTTTCTAGTCATATAAAATCTACTTTTCAGATGCAATTGGCCCATTTAAAGTCAAAGTCAATGAAACTCAGTTGTCCTTGCTTCCTGAGGAGAGAATGGGGCAGGAGTTGGAATGGCGAGCAGGAGATGGTTTGCTATTAACTCTTCAGAAAGGACAAAGTGCTTCTCTCACTAAAGACAGCTAAAAAGGCACACACGTACTTTTCCATGCAAGAAGTTATTTTAGCTGCTGCAGGGGTCTGATGCAGTTAGGAATGGGGAAGGGAGGTACCCAATGCATCTCTGTTAAGAGGTGGTCCTCACTAGGAAAATGTTTGAGACCCTCTAAACTTAAAAGAGATAGGTTGGCTCCTTAAAAGCAAGACTTAATCTTTCAAGGAAGGTCTGTGAGCTGGGAAGGTACTAATATTCAGAAATCAGACCAATGCGTTCCCCTTGCTAGAGAGGCCAGTTGCTGCTGACCCACCACCTATTCCGTTGCAGCCTGCCCTCAGTATGAAGTCTTGTCTATAGGTACCTGAGAGCTCTTCATGCTTCCCCAGCCACATCCAAGTTTCTCTCCCGAAGAGCATGATGGGTTTGGGGCAGAAAATCAAATCCAGGTGTCAGCCAACATTGGTTCCTGTGATGTTTGGGAAAATTCCTGGATGACTCAGTACCTATTTCCAGCTATTCACCCCCCCTCAGCCTATGGTCTTTTAACGGCTGTGCTTAACCTACCACCCAAGTGAAATTCTTAGGCGAGGCCTTATCTTCCCCTAGAAGGGTTGGGAGTGGTCAGGCAGCAGTGCTGGAAACAATCCCTACCACTGATGAGACAGATGAGTGGGAAGATCGTGTGATGGCTAAAGTACAGGGTGCGATGTCAGGACTCCTGGGTTCTGTTCCCAACTTTGTACCAGCCATACTCTAAGTCCTTGGCCAAGTCACTCAGTTTCTCTGTGCTAGTTTTCTCACCTGTAAAATGGCAATATAAGGCGTGTACCTTGCAGAGGGGCTGCAGTACTGAATTCATGAACGTAAAGCTATTTAGGAGTCTTAGGCTACGTCTAGACTACACACCACTGGCAGCGGCATGTGGAGTACACGTAGCTACATGTGGCAGTGAAAAGCTCCGGCAGCAACGAAAGGCTTCAGCAGGTCCCTGTTGCAGGACCCTTTCACTGGCAAGGAAAGGCACTGGCAGGGGGGAGGCAGCAGGACCCTAGACTGGTAAAATTAGCAGTGTAGACAGAGAACCTGATTTGGGTGAGTGGAGAACTGTGTAGGGTACGTTCCCTCAACCTTCAGGTGTGTCTTTACTTGCCTAAGCCATGCCTCATGGGCCACATTGCTCTTTATACCCCTACTATGGGGGCTACCCATACCTGTACTCTACCCACTGCCGAAAGAAGCATGCAGTGTAGCCGAACCCTTTGACGGAAGATGCTCTAGAGAAGCAAAGAAAGCAAATGATGAGCTGAGACTCCTGCTAAATGCTATTTTATTGTTACCTTATCCCCCGCACCCTCCATTGTGTCCTAACTCCAAACTGTGAGTGCCTTCCCTGGGGTTGGGACTGCTTTCTTTGATACCTCTCTGTACAGCGCCTAACACTTAGGGCCCTGATGCTTGATTGGAGGGAGGCAGTGTGGTCTAGTGGTTACAGCACAGGACTAGGGCTCACTACACCTGGGTTCCAGTTCTGGCTCTGCCACTGGCCTGCTCAATGACCTTGAGCAAGTCACTTCCTGTTCCAGGCCTCAGTTTCCTCATCTGTAAAATGGGTATAATAATCTTGCCCTCCTTTGTAAAGTGCCTTGAGATCAACTGATGAAACATGCTAGATGAGAACTAGGCATTATTATTAGATGCTGCTGTAATAAAACTGAATATGTAATAATATTAAGTATTATATTTCAAAGTTGATTAGCACTAGGGTGACTAATGGATCATTCATCTGATTTCATAACTTGGGCAGCTCTTCATTTCCTGCTCTCACAGGTTTCTCCCAATAGACCATGATTTTCTCTGGTGCATTTGTGATTCTAAAATTATTCACTGAACGATTTCGGCTCATCATCCTCCCTCAGTCGCTTATTCGCCAGCAGCTTGTTGTGGGGATTCGACAGTCACAATCCAAGCTGTTTGGATTGGACGCTGGTGTCTCTGGCTAGGTTCCTGTTCCCTCCTGGATGCACATAATGAACCCTTTGAATCAGGTTTCTGGGGCAAATAGTCTGACAGTTTCAAAAGAGTGATGTGCTGGCTGGACAAAATACACTTCTATGCAAGGGGCCAGTGGGGGCTGATGCACTACTGGGTAGGGTGGTATGGACTAGTGGCTGGGCCACTAAGCTAGGACTTGAGAGATCTGGGTTCTAGTCCTCACTCTACCATTGGCTCGCTGGGTGACCTTGGGCAAGCCACTTCTCTACTCCATGCTTCAGTTTCCCCATCTGTGCAATGGGAATAATAAGACTGTCCATTTTGAGCTCTACCTATAAGGCAGGGCCGGCTCCAGGCACCAGCATTTCAAGCTGGTGCTTGGGGCGACAGTCCCTGTTGTTTTGCCCCCAAGCAGTGCACCGAATTGCCGCCGCGGGCGGGAGGGGGGCAGTCTGTGCGCCGTTAGGGCGGCAGGCGCGTTTCCGCGGTGAGGGCAATTCGGCAGCAGCTTCTATGTTTAGCTGTCCGCGGCGGCTTCAACTAAACATAGAAGCTGCCGCCGAATTGCCGCCGCTGCGGAAATGCGCCTGCCGCCCTAAGGGCACACGGACTGCCCCCGCCGCCCGGGGCGGCAATTTGGCACGCTGCTTGGGGCGGCGAAAACCGTAGAGCCGGCCCTGCTATAAGGTATTATTATTATCTAAGACCTGGCCTCCTTTTGCACAGGAGGGAATCCATCTCCAGGAATAGTCCCCAATATTGGCTTAAACCCAATGGTTTTGGTTAATGCTCTTCACGGTAAACTCACTTGCTAGGATATTAATGAGAGTGAGTCCTGGCCCAGCAGAATCAAATTAAATACAAATGTGTGTGGATGTTGGCTGGTTGTTTTGGGTCAGTCTTGGCCCAGCTCTGATGCTGACTCTGCATCCACTTTCCAACTATTACTAAAATACAGAACCCCAACCATTTCTCCTCCTCCAAGCACAAAAAAGATGAAATGAAGCAGATGGGTGAGACCCAGTCATTGGTTCCATGACCAATCCTTCAGCCCTGATTCTGCAGCTGGATCCACTTGGGTAGACCCTCAGGCCTGCTCTGAGTCAGTCTGGGGCCTTGGTTGTGTGCGTGTGCATGAGAGAGCGAGACTGACTCCATTAGAGTTTCCCCCCCACCATTTCCCAGTTGCTGTCACCAGTTCAGCAGCATGTAGGAATGCTGGCGTGCAGAACACACCTATACATAGGCTTGGCAGAATTTGATGTTTTTAAATATAATTTTGATGGATAATATCACTGTTTATTTCAAGCAATTTTTTAGATTTGTGTCACTTTAAATGTTCATAATTGTGCAAAAGTATAGTCCCCCCCCATTTTTTTCTTGATTTAAATTTTCACAGTTGTGGGAAATTATGGAGGGTCAGACAATTATTTAATGACAGCAGACGTTCAGGTTCAAAAAGTTAAAACTTTATAAACATTAAGACCTGAATTGTCTACATCACATGGCTAAATATACAAAGTAAATAATCATAAATCAACCTCTAATCTCAAGCAGCATTTTTTTTACTTTGCTTATGTGTAAATTTCATTTATTATTGATGGAAATGTTTTTGCGTGGGTGAAACTGATGTTCACCATCATTCATGGAGAAAAATCAAATCCTTCCAACCTATCTATACAATGTGGTGGCTACAATGCTACTAGTGCCTGTGATAGCAGGGGTGGGACATTTTAGAGCAAATATCATCCAAGGATGTTGTGTACAGGCAGCGGGAAATCAGGGCACTCAAGCATCAGCTCTGGCAAAGGTCCCCTCCACCTCACATTTGTTTACATCTCACATAAACAGGTGTGTATGTGTGTGGGGGTGGGGGTTCCTGAAGCTATGATTGGTTGGAAGTGATCTCCTATTAGCAGTAAAGGAAGAAATGTATGTCTTTGTAAAGGGAATCCCCCTAGATTTGCTTTATGGGTTTGATCTATACGCTCAGTGTCATGGCCTAGCAATGCCTGCCAAGTGACACGCAGGCCAGAATCCTGAGGGTTTTATTTTTCGGTAGAGGAGATTCACTCCTGTTTTTAAGGTAGAAGGTTGAAGTTCACATCCCTAACACTGAGCATCCCAGACCCCCCAGGCACGGGGACTAATTACCTGCTAACACTGGAAGGATCTTCAACAAAAAGACAACCCCATTCAGCACCACCTCAGCACTGCACTACTGGGTCACTCCAGCATGGAAAACGCCTTCCCTCTGCCTGTACGTACCTGTCTGCGTGTCAGGCTGGCAGGTGCTTGCCGAGAAGGGAGCCTCCATTGACTGTCTTTCTGCGCTCCCCCTGCCCCTTGCCCCAGTGTGCCTGGCATAACAACCAGGAGGTGGCAGCATTTCCCAGCCTATCCTCCCTTCCTCCTCCTGGCTGCTTTAACTCTGGGCTCTGCAGAAGTGCAGACCAGAGCTGTCTTTCTCTGTGGATTTCTAGCCTGGCCTTTGTTTCCAGCTGTACTGTCATCCTACCCTGCACCCATAGGGAACAGGGCTGGCAACAGAGCACAGAGATCTGGGAAGCAGTGGGGCTGACACCTGTCATTCTGACACCAGGCCCGTCATTCCCCCAGTTGCTGGTGGTGGGACCCCAGAGTGTGAGCTTCCTCAGAGCGGTGCCCTATTGCTGGAAGGGAGAATGGTCTCGTGGACAGGGTCCTGGGCTGGCACACTGGAGATGCAGCTTCAGTTCCTGGCTAAGCTACAGACTCCTTGGGCGAGTCACCTAATTAAAGGAACTGGGAAAACAGATAATAATAACCCTTGGCACCTCCCATTATAGTTCTCTATAAAGCTGTGGGGTTGGTATTATCCCCCTTTGAAGATGGGGAAACTGAGGCCCGAGAGGGTATGGAGCCACATTGTTTTTGGCATCTCCATTCTGGGTGCTCAGTTTGAGTCTGAGTTTCAGGGATGCCGCTGGGCGTAGGCTCCCCCTGGTCTCATGTGCAGTTGGAGGGCACTAGGAGCTTCTGAGAATCAGGCCTCAGGTTTCTCACCCCACCCCAACTACCAGCGCTTTTTGGGAGTTTTAGCCTGAGATTGCTCAGCCAGTGGGAGAGCTGGGACTAGAACCCAGGAATCCTTAGGCTGGGCCCTGCTCCATCCACTAGGTGAGACAGCCTCTCCTAGAAGCTACTTACAATAACCCAGTGCTGCTGCTTCAAATGCTGGTCCCTATGTGGATTCCAAACACAGGTGCGTATGCGCGCCATGCACCGGAGCCAGCCATTGACCCGCACATGTGTTGTGCGTTGACTGCGTGGCACGCCCAAGGCTTTAAGACGCCGCTCCAGTACCCTCTTACCGCCGTGTGGCCAGAGTTGGAATCTCTGTTCCTCGGTGCTCTTCGCTCACTTACGAGAGCTGCTCTCCGTTCGCTGCTTATAGTTTTCCTCTAGTTCTTAGCTGTCCGTTAGTTAGTTGTATCTCTTAGTTCTTAGGTTTGCGTTGGGCTTTCCATTTCCCTCTCGCCTCTGGGGGTCTTGCCCCAGCCCAGGGACCACGCCCTGGCAAGCCAGTTTTAAATACTGTGCTTCCTGCCTGCGCTCCTTTGCCGTGAGTGACAAGCACCAGCACTGTCTCTACTGTCTCAGTGAGACTCGTATCACCCCCTGCTGCTCCATCTGTCACTTGTTCCTACCTCATACCTGGGAAGCCAGAGAACTTTGCCTCTGCAAATTCCTTATGGAGGAGTCTATGCACCCACATGTGCAATCAGATCCAGTGACCACAGATCCATCAGAGTGACACCCAACACCAGCGGCCAGTGCCTCCTCGGTCCCTTCCTGTCTAGCACCAGCCCCTCCAGCCAAAGCCCACCGTACACACAAGAATCGTGCTCATGGGCATAAAGGGGGCTCCCCAACAGGGACCGCCTCCAAGCACAGTGTTGCCTCCCTGAGCCGTGCCAGGTCAGATGAGAAGTCACACATTGATCCAGACACTCCTGATCTGAAGAAGCCTTGCATGGAGCACAAGTCCAAGCACTGCACCCCACTGGTGCCACCGCCAGCCCTGGTGACTGATCTGCCACCATCACCTCCAGCTCCAACCACTCATCCAGAGCTATCAGAACTTGCAGCTCCATGTACACCTGGTTGTCTCCTGCCTCTTATGCCCACGGCTGAGCTCATGCGAGTTCACCTCCACACCCCAGTCCTTCAGGCACCTTCTGTCTGCTGTCTCCTGCCAACGAGCTGTTCCTGCTCCAGCCTTCTGCTCCGCTCCATCTTTCTCCACCGGCGCCCTCAGATGCACCTTGCCTCTCTCAGATTGTCCATCCTTCACTGCACCACCAGTACCGCTGGCTCTGATAGCCCCACCCTTACCGGACCTGTCTTCAGACTCTGAGTGGTCTCAGAACTGGACACTGCCTTCTTCCCTGCCCGGTCGTACAGCCCAGATCCCCAGCACCAACTGTACCATCCGACGTACGTTCCGCCAGCTGATCCTGGTTCTGCTACCCACAAGCTCTGCTGTTGCCTGGCGACCCCTATGCTTGGCCTACTGGACCGCTTGGAACCCCTACTGAGGCGTGCCACTCCACCTGCCCCATCGCCTTTCTCCAGTGCATACTACTCCCCCTTCTGTGCATGAGGAGCCTCCGACATTCCCACTCCTGCTGCACCAGCAGCACCGACAGTGCCATCACCCCTCTGGTCCATACGGGCACCTCTTCATCCCCTGATGATGTTCTTATCCCGCCCACTCTCTGCCATCCTGATGACCACGTGCAGTACCAGGACTTGCTTCGACTCATGGTTACAGCCCTCAACCTGCCTGTCAAAGATGTCCAGGTTCCACAAAACCAATTCCTGGACATCCTGCAACCCCCTGGATCCTCCTGTATCATCCTCCTTATTCATGACCTCCTCATGCAGCCAGCCCAAGCTGGTTGGCTGACCCCGGCCTCTTATGCCCCTACCCTGAAATGGGCGTGTGCCATTATTTTGTTCCCTCTAAACAGGGTCAGATTAACCTTTTGTGGGCCTGGTGCCAAATGTATTTGTGGATCCCCATCAGAGCAATTACACATGGTGCGGGGAGATAGGTCCCCGGAGCGAGGGGCTGGCCAGGGGCATGGTATGGCAGGGGCGGCCCTGCTCTGCCCAGCCCAGTGCGAGGGCACTATTTACAAATTGGCAGTTGCCAGACGCAGTGTGTCCTGCCTGGCTCTGTGCTGCCAACATGCCCCTTCCTGTTGGGGGTGGGCCCATGCCGTGCCACACAGCCCCTCCCATACCCAACATCCTCCCGACTCACTATGGCCAGAGGCCCCCCTGGACTCACTATGCCCAGCACCCCCGCCAAATCCTCCCACAAATGCACAGCACCCCCCTGCCCACAGCCCCACCACAACTGCCCAGCACCCCACACAGAACCCCCACTGCCTAGTGCCCCAACACACACATCTTCCCAGCCCCCTCACAGCCCAGCACACACACCTCCAGACCCCTCAGAGACCCACTCCCCCACGCCCTGCCTCCCAGCCGCACTCACCGGCCCAGCTGGGAGGTGACTGTGTCTGCCAGGTTGAGCCGGCAGCCTGGTCCCGGAGTGGGGAATCGCTCCGGCCCCTCTGGAGTGACGCAATCAGCCAGGCCAGGGCCTGCCCTGTCCAGGCTCCCTCAGGACCCACTTGCCTGGAGGGGCCCAGCCAAGCCCCACAACACTGTACCCCCCCCCGCTAGCAGTTTCTTCTTAATTGGCTCCAGGTGTCCTAATTAGCCTGCCTGCCTTAATTGGTTCCAGCAAGTTCCTGCTTGTCCTGGAACTGCTCCTGTTACCTTACCCAGGGAAAAGGGATCTACTTAATCTGGGCCTAATATTTCTGCCTTCTAGCACACTCCTGTAGCCACCCAGCCTACCCTGGCACAGTATGCGTGGGTCATTTTTGTGTTCAAAGTTATGAATATTGGCTGTGTACTTGCTTGATTTCTAAGCAGCCTCAGTAAAGCATTTGGTCAGCTTCTTGAGAAAGGAATGTGCAAGTTAAGTAACCAATCAAGAAGCACTTAACGGACAATGGATCTTGGAAGGCTCCAATCCATATAAGAAGTCTGCTTGAGTATGTTCAAGGCAGCATGTGAACCATGGCTGCTACCTGTAAGTTCTGAGTCATACATGGACATGTGACTTGCCCAGGTGACTTCAAAACTCCAACTTGGAGCAGAACTTTGCATAGGAGAGAGGAGGGGGTCTCCACCCACAAGAGAAAGTCTATTTAAACCCCTGAGATACCCCTCCATTTTGTCTTCAGGTGGCTCAAGAGAGAGCCTCTCCACCCCCAAAGGATACCTGAAAGAAACTGGAACGAAGGACAGTAACTACAGGGAGTGTGAGTGATTGCTGGACCCAGACTAGAAGGAGACAGGTCTATAAAAAGAAGCTTTCTGGAACACCTCTGAGGGTGAGGTTTTATCTGTATTCAGTTTTCTTACTGTATTTGGCAGACTTGAGGGTTTTATTTTATTTTACTTGGTAATTCACTTTGTTCTGTCTGCTATTACTTGGAACCACTTAAATCCTACTTTCTGTATTTAATAAAATCACTTGTTACTTATTAATTAACCCAGAGTATGTATTAATACCGGGGTCAGGGCGGGAAACAGCTGTGCATCTCTATCAGTGTGTTAGAGGGTGAACAATTTATGAGTTTACCCTGTATGAGCTTTATACAGGGTAAAATGGATTTATTTGGGGTTTGGACCCCATTGGGACAGGGCTGGCTCCAGGAACCAGCTGACCAAGCACGTGCTTGGGGCGGCACCTTGGGGCAGGGCGGCGCTCGGGGAGTGCGGGGGGCTTGGGCGGCGCAGTGCTCAGGGGGGCGGGGACTTGCATGGCGCTCAGGGGACGGGGGCTTTGGTGATGTGGCGCTCGCGGGGGCTGGGGGCTTGCAAGGCGCTCGGGGAGCAGGGGCTTGGGTGGCGTGGCGCTCGCGGGGTGGTGGGATTCGGTGGCACGGCACTCACGGGGGGGGGGGTGTTACTGCGGGGCAGCGCTCGTTTTTTTGCTTGGGGCGGCAAAAAAGTTAGAGCCGGCCCTGCATTGGGAGTTGGGCATCTGAGTGTTAAAGGCAGGGACACTTCTTAAGCTGCTTTCAGTTAAGCCTACAGCTGCTAAGGGGATGTGGTTCAGACCTGGGTCTGGGTTTGCAGCAGGCTAGCGGGTCTGGCTCAAACCAGGCAGGGCACTGAACCCCCAAGCTGGCAGGGAGAACGGGCTCAGGGGTAGTCTCAGCACATCAGTTGGCAACCCCAAGGGGGTTTCTGTGATCCAACCCATCACAGGCAGATCCACCTTTCACTGTCTTCCACGGGGTCAAGGTCTCCCATCTCCTCCATCCCAAATTTCTCCCCAAAATGGCCTCACTGTTCCACCTTAACCAGTGTGTGCACCTCCCAACCTTCTACCCTAAACCACACACCTCCCCTCGAGAACGTATGCTCCACACTCTCGATGTTCTCGATGTTCGGCGGGCCTCTTATCTTCCATGTACCCGCACCTTCTGTGTCTCTCTGCGACTCTTCATCACCATTGCTGAATGGTGCCAGGGTCGCACACTCTCTTCACTGTGACTCCCTAAATGGATCAATTCATAGAATCTCAGGGTTGGAAGGGACCTCAGGAGGTATCTAGTCCAACCCCCTGCTCAAAGCAGGACCAAACCCAACTAAATCATCCCATCCAGGGCTTTGTCAAGCCTGACCTTAAAAACTTCTAAGGAAGGAGATTCCACCACCTCCCTAGGTAACCCATTCCAGTTCTTCACCACCCTACTAGTGAAAAAGTTTTTCCTAATATCCAACCTAGACCTCCCCCTCTGCAACTTGAGACCATTACTCCTTGTTCTGTCATCTTCTACCACTGAGAACAGTCTAGATCCATCCTCTTTGGAACCCCCTTTCAGGTAGTTGAAAGCAGCTATCAAATCCTCCCTCATTCTTCTCTTCTGCAGGCTAAACAATCCCAGTTCCCTCAGCCTCTCCTCATAAGTCATGTGTTCCAGCCCCCTAATCATTTTTGTTGCCCTCCGCTGGACTCTCTCCAATTTATCCACATCCTTCTTGTAGTGTGGGGCCCAAAACTGGACACAGTACTCCAAATGAGGCCTCACCAGTGCTGAATAGAGGGGAATGATCAGATCCCTTGATCTGCTGGAAATGCCCCTACTTATACAACCCAAAATGCCATTAGCCTTCTTGGCAACAAGGGCACACTGTTGACTCATATTCAGCTTCTTGTCCACCGTAACCCCTAGGTCCTTTTCTGTAGAACTGCTGCCCAACCATTCAGTCCCTAGTCTGTAGCAGTGCATGGGATTCTTCCGTCCTAAGTGCAGGACTCTGCACTTGTCCTTGTTGAACCTCATCATATTTCTTTTGGCCCAATCCTCTAATTTGTCTAGGTCCCTCTGTATCCTATCCCTACCCTCCAGCGTATCAACCACTCCTCCCAGTTTAGTGTCATCTGCAAACTTGCTAAGGGTGCAGTCCACACCATCCTCCAGATCGTTAATGAAGATATTGAATAAAACCGGCCCCAGCACCGACCCTTGGGGCACCCCACTTGATACCGGCTGCCAACTAGACATGGCAATTGGTGTATTGCCGACTATTGTGTGCTCTCCCATGTCTCCGCATCTCTGGGGGTCACGGCCCACTCTACGCGGGCATATGCTGCTACGTTGGCCTTCCTCGTGGACGTCCTGTGGCCTGACGTTTGTAGGGCAGCCACCTGGACCTCCATCCACACCGTTTTCCGCCCATTACACCATCACCTCTGCCACTGCAATGGATGCAGCAATCGGTCGCACACTATCCTACAGACTGTCTCTTCTGGTGAGCCCTCCCGCCCACTTCCTCACTGACCACTGCTCGCTACTCTCCCACCTAGGGACCAGCACTTGAAGAAGAGAAAGTTACTTATTGTAACTGGAGGTTCTTCAAGATGTTTGGTCCCTGTCTGGATTCCAATCCTGCCCTCCATCCCTCTGCTCTGGGCTCCCTTGCTTCCAGGTAAGAGTGAACTGGAGCAGCGTTGACACACGTAGCTCCCAAGTGAGTCTTTATTTTCAAACATCGGCTCCTACTTGCAAACTGTTGTGGATTTCTTTGTGCAGCTGCCAGTCGTTTAAAGATTTAAACTTGACAATGAGGTCATGACTAAGTGGCTGACAAATAATGGTCCAACTGGCTGTGTCACAGGCAGGAAGAATTAGATCATTTAATGTCTTAAAGACACAGGCCCTCCATGTCCAAAACCAATCTTTGCAAAGAACTCACTCTCTGAGTTGTAGCTGTGTTAGTCTGTATCAGCAAAAACAACGAGGGGGCTCCTTGTGGTACCTTAGAGACTAACAAATGTATGTGGGCATAAGCTTAGTGGGTTTTAGTCCATCAAAACTTCTGCTCAAATAAATTTGTTTGTCTCTAAGGTGCCACAAGGGCTCCTTGTTGTTTTTACTCTCCTCATGGTGGGAGACCTGTTCCTAAGAGCCCCGCTGAGGTGAGGCCTCATGGCAGACTCCCAGCTCCGAACCAATGCCTATCTTGGCAATCCTGAACAAACCTGAGATGCCTTCTGGACACTGAGATTCCAGGGATTGTTTTGCTTGTTTTTCCTCTTTTAAAATGGAAGAGAAACTAGATCTTGCAAATTTCAATGCCAATTCTGCAACTGCACAAAACTGCTGGGTTCAAGTCCTTGTGTAAGGCAGGGATAACTGTTAGAATATATTGTGCTAATAATTCTCTCTCTAATAACACTCAGCACGTCAATAGCACCTTTCAGCTGTCGACCTTAGAGTGCATTTCAAAGCTCCATATCATTTTGCCCATTGTACAGATAGGGAAACTGAGGCACAAGGCAACCTAACGAGTCTACACAAATCTGAAAATAGAACCCGTGGCTCTTGACTCCCAGTCTGCTGCGTTTCCTCTGTCGGTCTCAAGGTGCCCTAGCAAAGTCCCCCTGTGGTGGCTGCCACGGTGCCAATCCCACAGCCCAGCTGTAGGCACAGAGCTTCCATTGGCGCGGAGCAGTTTGCAGGATCAGGGCCGCCACTAGCCCCGTTCGCCAATGAGCCTTCTCCGGTAGCCACAGGAGGGATTTAACCTGGCTTCTGGCTTTGCACGGCACAGGTCACTGCCCCCGTCCCGTCCCGTGCCTCGCTGAAAATCCATCTCCCCTGATCGCTGCCGAGGCACAAACCCGACCCCCCGGGCGCGGCGGGGCGCAGCGCAGCCGGTGCCTCGCCGCAGGAATAAGGGAGCGCGGTCGCTTTAACAGCGGGTGCCCTCGCTTCCCAGCCCCCCCCGGGCCGGCTCCCGAGCCGAGGGGGCGGCCCGGCCCGGCCCGGCGGGTTGTTTCCTGCGGCCTCTGGCGGCTGCGGCGAGCAGAGGGAAGCGGGGAGTTTCCATAGCGAGCGGGCACCACCGAACCGCCCGCCCGCCCGCCCGGGAACAGAAGCGGCCCGGCCCCGGGGAACTCCGGGCGCTCCCGGAGCCGGGCGGGGGCCGGGGGCGGGGCTGCTGCCGGGCGAGGCTCAGCCCTGGCGGATTTCACCTCGCCCCGGGCTCCGCCGGGCGGATTAGTCTAGTCGAGGCACTGGCGGCGGGAGGCTCCGGCTCCGGGTCCCCGCGAATCAGCTGGAGGACGAAGGACGAGGGTGAGTCTCCTCCCTCCCCCGTCTGCTGCTCTGACCCGCCGCCAGCCCCCGGCCCCCCGGAGCCAGCGTGGAGCCCCCGGCCCGGGACCGCCCGGGCGAGCGCCAGCGGCCTGCGCCGGCTGGGGAGAGGGGCGGGGAGGCTGGTGACTCAGGTGAGCAGCGCCGATCTCTCGCCTCTTCCCTGGGCCCTGCACGTGGCCTGGCCCTTGGCCTGCGCGGGGCCGTGTCAGCTGCAGCGCCCGGCAGGGAGCGGCTGAACCCTCCCGGCGGGACCTGGGCAGCCCCAGCGGCTGCGTCGCGGTCTGTCCGGGGAAAGAACCCGGCAGCCAGTTCCGGAGCTCCTGGCTTTACAGCGTGGGGGGGTATCTTGCACGCCCCTTCCTAGGGCCAGGCCAGGGTGTGGCGCCCCTTCTTCCCCCGCCCCAAAAAGTGCCTTCAGGCCCAAGCTTTCCAAGCTCAAGGGGCGGCTGGTAAATGCCTGTTGTGAGTCATCCTTGCACAAGGACTGCGGCCCAAAGTGGCTTGTTAGGCACCTGAAAGGAGCTGGTAAATATGGCCCTGAAAGCCACCTGGCTGCTGCCCCTTCACTCAGGGCAGGCCACACCCGGCTGCGGGGGTATCTCCCAGGGCCGCCCAGAGGATTGAGGGGGCCTGGGGTCTTCGGTCGCGGGGGGGCCCCTGCTTCGGTGGTAATTCGGCGGTGGGGGGTCCTTCCGCTCCGGGACCCGCCGCCGAAGTGCCCCAAAGACCCGCGGCAGGGGCCCCCCGCCACCGAATTGCCGCTGAAGACCCGGAGCGGAAGAAGCTCCAGGGGTCCGGGCCCCGTGAGAGTTTTCTGGGGCCCCCGGAGTGAGTGAAGGACCCTGCTCCAGGGGCCCCGAAAAACTCTCGTGGGGGCCCCTGTGGGGCCTGGGGCAAATTGCCCCACTTGCCCCCTCCTCTGGGCGGCCCTGGTGTCTCCCCTCTGTTCAATGACTGGTGACCGGCTCCTTGTTCCCTTAGTTAAAACATAACTGATGATCAAGGGCTGGAAATATTCCCAGAGTTTGTTGGCATGCATGGCCTCCCCATCCCCACAGGAGGAATGAGGACAGAGCAGAAGGAAGGGGCCATGAGACGAAAGCTTCAGGGTGTCACTGACTTGAGCTAAGGGCACTGGGTGATGGGCCCTGTTTGCAGAGGTGCTGAGCACTTGCAATTTCAGATGGAGTAAGTGGGATTCAGGGTTGCTGAATACTCCTGGAAATCAGGTCCCAAGACCTCAAAGCACTTCATACATGTGGGGTGTGGCTCACAGTCCCCAGTTTACAGATTGGGGAAACTGAGGCACAGAGAGGGGAAGGGAAGCAACTTGCCCAAAGTGACATCAGCCCTGCCCGTGGGACCATGCTGCTTCCACTCGATAGCTGGCATCTGGATCCCGATGATGCAATCTGTTCCCATTGCTGGGCTTGTCTGCTGCACAGGAGGAGCTGGGCCTGGCTTCTGGCTCACTGCAGAGGTGGGGGAGGAGTGGTGGTCTCTCTGCCTTTCTCTGTCTCTAATGTGTGTCATCTTCTCGCTGAAGTGACGCCCAG
Source organism: Mauremys mutica (assembly GCF_020497125.1). Taxonomy (NCBI): domain Eukaryota; kingdom Metazoa; phylum Chordata; order Testudines; family Geoemydidae; genus Mauremys; species Mauremys mutica. The sequence continues at coordinate 30,964,798 of NC_059087.1, forward strand.
GGACGGGATGCAAGATGGCTGACCTGAGCAACATCCAGTCCGCAGCTTCCAAGAGCATCCGGCCTTTCCGGTCCAGTGAGGAGTATCTCTACGCCATGAAGGAGGACTTGGCTGAGTGGCTCAACATCCTCTACGGCTGGGATGTCCGGGTGGAGAATTTCATGGAGACCCTGGAGACCGGGTGTGATCTCTGCCAACATGCCAACAATGTCAACCGTATTGCTCTGGAGTTCCAGCAGCAGCACCCAGAAGTTGCTGCCCACATGAGGGTGCCCCAGAATGAGGTTATCTACCAGGCCAAGAATGTGGTGCCCGGCTCCTTCATCGCCAGGGACAATGTCTCGAATTTCATCCAGTGGTGCCGGCAGGACCTGGGCATCCAGGACGTGCTGATGTTCGAAACCAATGACCTGGTGCTGAAGAAGAATGAGAAGAACTTTGTCCTGTGCCTTCTAGAGGTCGCTAGGAGGGGCTCCAAGTTTGGGATGCTGGCCCCCATGCTGATCCAGATGGAGCAGGAGATTGAGGAGGAAATGAGGGATCAGAGAGCCTATGGGGGACTGGAAACCCAGGAGGATAGCCAAGACCTGGGCCCTGAGTCACCTGTCTACCCTAGCAGGGCGCAGAGAATCTCCTTGTGCGACCTCAAGAACCTGGATGAGCTGGTGAGAGACTGTTCCATTTTGTTGGTATCTTGTACCCCCAAGTAACGTACAAGCAACATGAAACCCTCTCCTCCCACCATTACCCAGTGTGGCTCTCCTAGTGATCTAAGCCACTTTAGTGTTGGACTGGGGGAGGTAACAGGAAGGCATTGGTTCTCTCCACCCACCAGTGGTTACATTTCCTCCCACTCCACCTTGTTTCTGCTCTTCTTGCTCAGAGCATCTGTAGGCCTGGTGCATTCTCCCGCCTGGTCCCCAGACTCACCCACAGAGACGTGCTGGCCCCAGGGTGGGAAGGGGACCATCACGTGGTGTATTATAGCTGAGGGGGATCATGGCAGGTCTAACTTGGATAGCCTGGGGGAAGAGTTCGAACCGAGATCTCTCCAAATGTGGAGGCTGGAGTGCTGCGTAGCTTGGAGGCTTTGGTGATGGGGGAGCATGGTGCCTGCTACCTCAGTGGGCAGATGGAATTGGCCCCAAGTTATTGGTGAGAAGTTGCCTCTCTGATGGCAGTGTTGTGGCCTGTGTGAAATGGGGATGGGAGGGCAGGAGTTGTGTCCGCATCCCAACAAACCTCTGTCGTGACTGGCCCGCTGGGATAGTCCTGGGCACTGACTGAGCCTTCCTGTCCCCGGGATGGGTGTGCCAGGCCAAGCGTGAGCCGTGGTTTCAGCCGAGTGGGGCATCGGGGAAGTGTGCGGTGCCACCACCTGGTCTGCGGGGATGGGTGTTGGGCTGAGCTGGTACGTGGGGATGTACCAAACCAGCGATTCTCTGGCCACCCCATGGTTCTGACAGGATTTAAACTTTCACCATCTTTAAAAATGGGAATCCGTCATTCTGCATGGGTCCCAAAGCAGTGCTGTCTGATCCTGTCACTAGAAACAGCTCTGCAGTGAATTTCTCCCATCCATCTCCCTGTGGCATTAACTCTGAAACCTAATGACAGAGAGTGAAATGCATCCGACGAAGTGGGTATTCACCCACGAAAGCTCATGCTCCAATACATCTGTTAGTCTTTAAGGTGCCACGGGACTCTTTGCTGCTTTTACAGATCCAGACTAACACGGCTCCCCTCTGATACTTAGCATCTTTAAAGGGGCAGTGGCACCTTAAAAATGCAGCGTAAGCAAACATTTGTGACCAATGATGTCTTAGATGAGTGAAAGTGAAATGTGCTATTTGTGGTTTGCTTTTTTCCCCTCTCTCAGGTGCTGGAAATCAGTGCCGGTGGCTCTTTGACTTTCCAGTCCTTGATGCTGCTGGGTTTGGGTGCCTGGGGCAGCAGGGACTGGAGCATTTTTCACTGGAGCGTGTACTGATTGTGGGAGCATCTCTGTTGGTCTCTGGGCTTTTATAGAAGCTTTTTTCAGGATTGCCACATGTTAAGTTGACTGCGGTCTCTCTAACTATTTCACTGCTGAGTCGTGTAGCAAAGAGGGCCAACCATGGGCTCGTATAGGGAGCCAGTACGATTTCCTCTCCTCGCCACCTCTCGGACCCTGGTGCGGGTAAGTATCATTATAGCCAGTGATATAAAGCTCTAAAGCTGTCAACGTGCCACTCCTGGGGTGTGCTCGGTTGAAAGGGCAGAGTGGGCCAATAGCAAAGCCAGATACCGCCCGGAAAGTTGTCTGTGTGGGTGAGGGACGTGATCCCCTTAGAAGAATGTGTAATCGCCCATCTGTTTTCCTTGGTACCTTTTCGATCTGTGAGGATTTTGATCTTGCTGCTTATTTATCATTTGTCCAAAGGGACTTCTGGCGCCCACCGATGGAAAAACACCCTGACATCCCAGCAAGCTCTGGCAAAGCCAGGCCGTGGATCAGAGCTGTGCGGCAGGCGCCCATCTCTAATGGAGAGCTAGGGCTCCCCTGGGAGATGAGACCATTGTAATCGGATTCTCTCCGCTCAGCCGAAGCTCCATCACACATTTCTCCATCTTGAGCAAACAACTCTTCTCCCAGCCCAGCCTTTGTTCGAAGCCCAGTGCTGGACTAGGACGGAAAGCAGGGGTGGCTGGTGGGGTTATGCTGAAGCTGGGACCTAGGGAATATGGCAAAGGGAGATCTCTAAGTACTTCCCAGCCCCGGGAGCTGCAGGTCCTGAATGCTGCTTTCGGAGCTGGCCTGTGGTTGCTGAAGCAGTCTCTCTCTCTCCCAAAGTCCACAGGCTGAAATTAAGCCCTTGGATAAATCACTGGCTTTATTTTTAGACATGGAGTTTGCTTTATAGCTTCTCAAGTGGAAACATGCAGAAATGCTGGTTCTTCCCAAGGTGCGACACACCCACTTTGCAAAGCAAACCAGGGAGCGGCTGTGCCCTGGCTGGAGGCAGGGAGAGCAGTCTGCTACCTTCTGAGGCCTGCTCATGGAGAGGCCCTGCTAAGTGAGGAGGAGGCTGGTGCAGGGGAGTCAGCCTGGGGAAACCCTGGTTTCTCTCCCCCTTGCAGTGGGTCTGGGTGTCACACCTGGGGGGCTGAGCCTGATTCTCAGTGAATCGCTCCTCGGAGCTGACCGCCACCTGAGGGCTGGAAGTTGGGCAGGTGCTGAGCCTGGATCACCCTGGGGAATCCCCTGTGTAGGAGGAATCCTAGGGAGGCTGGTTCCACCCGCTTTAAGGCCTCTTGTGCTGCTCTGGTAGTGTGAGGGGCCCTCTGTCCTGACAGCCCCGTTCTGATGTGGGCGTTCCAGGCTGGCCCACGTTAGCCAGTGTGCACTTGGTGCACTCGTACGGGCCCCCAACCCCAGGGGAGAGAGCCCAGAACTGAGCAGCACTGCGACCCGTGCGCCAGCTCACAACGCCACTCGCTTAGCGTGGCCTGGCCGCTCGTCTGTTGTGGCCCAAACCCATGCGAGCTCAGGGGGCGATGGGAGCACGCAGAGTTGCTGGGTGGCTGCGTGGGGATCAGCTGCTCTGGCCTGGGACGGCAGCTGAGCACTGAGGTGGGGGTGAACGTCCAGGCAGGTCCTGGGGGCTGGGGCTGAGTTGTTGGTGGGCTGTGGGGTGAGTGGGCAGTTTGGGGGCGAGAGTTAGGGAGGACCAGGGGGCTGGGGAATGTTGAGGGATGGTGGGGGCAGTGGGGTGAGTAATGGGAGATGTGGGGGACTGCAGAGAGTGGGGTGTATGTCAGGGATGCGTGGGAGCTGTCAAGGCAAGGGGGAGATAGGGGAGGGTTGTGGGGGGTACATGTGGAGTGGGAGGGGCATTTGGGGGCCTGTGTGGGGGGAAGGGAACATTCTGGGGTCTGTGGGAAGGGATATATGTGAGTGCTTTGCTGTCTAGTTTATGGAAGGTGAGGCTCTCCCCCACCATTTCCATACTACTCGGGGCCCCAAAATTCCTTAATCTGGGTCTGATTCTGGGGCTCCCAAGGCCTCTGCCCCATAATACCTAGCGCTGCTGTTGGGAACGGGGCTTTGGGGCCGTTTCTATCCAGAGCACACTGCATTGTGGGATAGGGGCAGGAGGACCAGCTGATCAGTGTAGCTATGGCAGTTGTAGCTTCCCGGGACTGTTGGCAGTTCTGGGACAGTTGAACCCCTGCCCACGGCTTCGTCCCCGGCACTGCAGCCACCTGGCCCGACCGGTGCTTGGAAGGAGCTGGGGTGTGGACGCGAAGAGTGGCGAGGTCGGGACAGCCAGTGGGGTTTGTCGGGACAGCCAGTGGGGTTTTGTGATGCTCTCACCTGGCATGGCCAGGGATGGAGAGTCTCACCCACTGGAGAGTGAATGTGCTTGCGACAGAGCCAGAGCTTGTTAATGCTGCTCTCCAAGTCCAACCCCTCCGCCCCCCGCTAGTCCGCTCCTGGGCCCAGCGTGTGGCTTGGCCTCTGCGCTTGACATCTGCAGAGACAGCAATCAACCCTCTCTGCTCTGTTGTCTGGATGGGGAAACTGAGGCATGGGGAAAGGTTGAGTTGGTGTTAGAGCCAGGAGTGAAACGCTGACGTCCGGGGGCTAAGAGGTGCTGTCCTTGAATCCAAGCAGGTCTCCACTTGGGAATCTCTCTGCCGCAAATCCTGTGATCTAATAGATGCCAAACGCCACTGCTCCCACGTGAGGCTGTGCGCTTCCTGATTCTGAAATGCTACAGGGAAGCTGTTTTCCAGGGCTTTCCCAGCCAGGCTGCAAGCAGGAGGGCATGGTGGGTACAAGCCTGTTCTCTCATGAGCTTTCCACCCTGACTTCTCAGCTCGAGAGATTTGCAGAAGCAAGTGAGGGCAGGGGTGGGACCTTAAGAGCCCCATCCCTGGGGTTGCGCCATGCACTCTCCTAGAGATGAAGCAGGGATGGGCCTGTTCATCTGACCCTAGAGGGCTCGGCCCTCACTGCTGGGCATGGAGCCCTGTCCTTACAGCAGCAACTGCACTGGACCCCCGTGAGTTAGGTGCTGAACAGACCTATCCTAGGTGACAGCCCCTGCTCGGCAGAGCTTGCAGTCAGAGACCAGACACAGTGGTGGATGAGACACCCATCCTCACAGCAGGGCCAGCGGCAGCTGTGATAAGATGTGCACACCTCTTAGCCGTTAGTTGTAGTGATCACTGCTCTCCACCGACCCAGCCGTAACCCGGGAACCTCCAGCTCCTCTCTTTGTTGGCAGTGACTTTCCTTAGTGTATTCTTGGGCGCTGATCAGGTTTAGGTGGGATGTGGTGCATTCTGGGTGCGGCTTAGAATCATGGAATATCAGGGTTGGAGGTATCTAGTCCAACCCCCTGCTCAAAGCAGGAGCTACCCCAACTAAATCATCCCAGCCAGGGCTTTGTCAAGCCTGACCTTAAAAACCTCTAAGGAAGGAGATTCCACCACCTCCCTAGGGAACCCATTCCAGTGCTTAAATGGGAGCCATTTGCTGCAGGGCATTTTTGCAAGGTGTGGGGTCTATCTATGGTTCTTCTCTGGCCCCCATCACCGCTGTATCAAGCACTTCACAATCTTGATGGGATTTATCCCTACACAGCCCTGTGGGGCTGGGCTGTTCTCCTAGGGGTCAGATGGGAAACTTAGGCCCAGAGAGAGATGCCTTCGAAGTCACACAGGGAATCTGTGCCAGGTGAGGGATTTGAACCCTGGTCTCCCAAGTCTCAGGGTAGCACCCTAACCACTGGACCATCCTTCCTCTGAGGCCTGGGCTGGGCCATGTAATACTGGGTTTAAGGGAGCCATGTCCCAGCTGCTGTTTCCTCCCTCAGCTCTGCTCTCTACTGGTGTAATGAAGCTGCCCAGAGCTGAGAGAGAGACACTGATCCTGTCCAGCCTGTTCCCAGCTGAGAGAGCCGGGGATCCCGTTTCTATTCGCTGCAGGGTTGGGGAGCAGCCAGCCAAGCAACTGGAGTTGCTCCTTGTCAAGTGCTTTATAATTGTGATAATTGTGATGGTGGGTCGTGTGTTTGTGCTGATGTCCCTCTAGCAACTTCCGGCCTTGCGGGGGGGTGGCTGGCAGGGCTAATCGCAGCTGGGCAGCGGCTGGTGGCTAGCAGTGTTGGGGGTTTAATGACATTGTGCATGCTGAAGCCTCGCTCCCGCCACCCATGGACGCTGTTGCCACTGGCGTGCAGCGAATGCAGGAGGGCTGCGCCGCTCTGCTGTGGGCAGCAGAAGTGCACTGTTTAGGGAGCGGGACACTGGCTTCCCATTGCAGATCTGCTGCCTCTTGGAATCCGCCTGGGGGCTGGGTAACAGGGCCATGAGGCCCCACCCCTGCCTCTTGGAATCCGCCTGGGGGCTGGGTAATGGGGCCCCACCCTGATGACCAGACAGTCATCAGCCTCCTGGCTCCGTGGTGATGTGACAGTGCCCACCAGTGATGGCAGGCTTTCCTTGGGGCCCTGCAAGAAACCGTGTGGATCTCAATGCTGCCTGGCAGCCAGCCTCGCCGAACTCCCACAAAGGGCCATCCTGCAGCAGGCAGTGGGCCTAGGAGCTTGCTGTCGGGGGCAGCGCCTGGCATTGCTAAGTGGGGGTGCCCTGAGGCCTGGTGGGGAAGAAGCTTTCTCTAGCAGGCGAGGGTGCTGTGTCTAGCCAGGGCACTATATTTGCTGCTTCCCTGACAATAGGTGTGGAGAGGAACCTCGTGAGGAAGATGAGGCGATCTTGGCCCTCGGTAGCAGGGAGGGGCAGCACAGTCCGGTAGTCTAGTGAGGGCCTCAATCTCGTTACCCCGCGCCTGGCTCTATGGCGACAGAGCTGGCTTTAGCCACTGCTTGCCCATCTATTTCGGTGTTCCCTTAGAAACCTGACCGCTTACTGTCTCGGCACCAATTTAAGATGTTTTTCTTCTCTAAAGGGCAGGGTAAAATTATAGCCTTTCTGGCAGCCAGTGGCCGCCCCCTCTCAGCGCCTGGCAGCTGTGCTGCAGTGGGAGCTCACAGCTGCTCCAACAGCAGGTTAGTGCCGGAGGCTCGGCGAGGAGGCAACTGGAACTTTCCACCTGGAGATCCAGGAGCGTAGCCAGCCCAGCAGTGCTAGGTCTGCATGGGGGGTTCTGACTGTCCCAGCTGTGCCCACCAGCCAGCCACAGTGGGCCACTGGAGAGCAAGGTCCCTGGGCTGGAGTGTGCTGTTTGGGTCGTGGCCACGGGGCCCTGTGTTCCACTGCTCCAAGGGGGCTTCCACTGAGCTAAGGAGGCAGCTGGGCTGCTTTTGGCCTGGCTTCTGGAGGGCCGACACACAGCTTCCCTTCCTGCCGTCGTGGGGTCGGATCAGCTCCAAGGAGGGCACAGCTAGCTGGGGTACAGGACAAGGTGAGGGGCAGCAGCGACACAGAGTATTGCCCCATGGGCACCCAGCAGCCTTGGCTTTCCCAGGCCCTGTGATCGTGTAGGTGCCCACAGCTGGGGAAGCTCTGTGCTGCTGCCTCACAGCAGAGATGGGGCAGTTTCCCAAGTGTCCGTGCGAGGGAGCAGACTGGCAGAGCACAGAGAGGGGAGAGGGCCCTGCAGTGGCGAGGGTGAAAGATCGCTGAGGCCTCTGCTCGTTCTCTCTGTTAGCCAGGCTGGGTAAGAATGGTGTCCTTAGCCTCTGTTTGTCAGAGGGTGGAGATGGATGGCAGGAGAGAGATCACTTGATCATTGCCTGTTAGGTTCACTCCCTCTGGGGCACCTGGCATTAGCCACTGTCGGCAGACAGGATACTGGGCAAGATGGACCTTTGGTCTGACCCGGTACGGCCGTTCCTATGTTCCCTTGAGCCCTTCGTGGGGGGGGGGGGGCCTGGGCTGTGAGCACTCCGGAGGCTGGACTGACCCCAGTAGCTGGAGCAGGCATCTCCGCCCCGCTTGTGAAGGGGGCGGCTGGGCTGGGGAGCTCCCCTCGGCCTGGGAGCCCAGAGCCTGGCAGCTGCATCCCAGCACTGGCTTTGGGTTGGTCTGATCCAACCTGGGGGGTGGGGGGAGAAGTAGAGGAGAGGCTTGGCATGGGGGAAGGGGACGCTGGAGGAGCCGGGGGACCCAGGGCTGGCAGTGTGATCAGAGCAGCAGTGCCCCCCAGCAGACAGCACTAGCTGAGAGCCCACCTTGCCGCCCATGTGCCCGCTCCCATTTCCTGTTGGTGAGCCCTGAAGCCCCAAGGAGAAGAGAGAGAGAGAGAAAGAGTCTGTCTGTCTGTCCCCGGATTACTCAGGGATCATTTAATCAGAGCCTTGGTGAGCAGGAGGAGGAACCTGACCTCCCCTGACTCCCTAATCTCAAAGGCCTTTTTAATGTGAACCCTTTCCCTGCCCCCATTCCTCAATAAGTCTCCAGCTTGCTGGGGGGGGGGGATGACCTCAGAGCGCACTGGGGACTTCTGCTGCAGTGGCTGCTCGTTGGCTGACGGTTTTGCAGTGACAGGGGGGTGCGTGTGTCTAAAGGGGTGTTTGCTGTGGGACGATGTGACTGCACCCTGGGGCCAGGGGAGGGGTCTGGGATGGGGTGATCCACCCCCAGGCTAGCAGGAGCCATCAGAGTACAGCTGACTACAGGGCTGTGCCTACAGTGACGGAACAGGGTTTTGATGCATCCCTGCCCATCTGTGCCCCCCGAAGAGATGTGACCACATTGTCGTGCTGGGATTTAAACAAGCCTCCTCCAAGCAGAGCCGGCTGAAATGCATTTTTCTCTGCTTTGTAATGACCAGCCGTGTGACATGCCCTGGGCTTTTATGGGCATCAGGAGAAGTGGGGCGGAGCGTGGAGTAGAGAGCAAGCTTCCGGCAGGAGGCTGCTCCCAGACCCAGAGCTGTGTGTACGGACCCTCGCGGCAGCCAGTGACCCTGTGTGTCTGCTCATACCCGCTCCCGTTGCAGTCCTAAGAGTCTCAGCAAGCAGCAGCTGGAGAAGGCAGCGTTCTCTAGTGGTTACCGCAGGCAGTGGGAGTCAGCACTCCGGACTCACTGCATGGACAGGTCACAGCACTGAAGTGCCTCAGTTTCCCCTGTCGGTAAAATGGGGATAGTGCCTACATTGCAGTGGGGTTTGCAGAGCCCACTGCAGTGAAAGGGGAGTATTACTGTGACGGGGCAGAACGCTGCCTGCACCTGGCAGGCTGACACCTTGTTACCGTGGGCAGCAAAGCCCCGGGCGCCAGCCTCACCTGGCATCACTGTTCTGCTCCAGGAAACCCTGATGTCTGTCTCGGAGGCCTGGTGACAAGAAACGCTCTCTTGCCGCCCAGCCTGCGCTTGCCTCAGGCTCGCAGGAAAGGGTTTGCTTAGACTCCTGTCCCAGACCTGCTTGGCAATCCCCAGCCCAGCAGCACTGCGCGGGAGCTGTAGGCTTGCGAGGGATGGGTCGGGGGCTCCAGGCTGGAGAGGCGAGTTGGAGGGCATGTGCTGGGCCCCGGGAAATGACACATGATGGAGTGGCAGCCAGGGTCTGCTTGGGGAAACTGTAAATGCAGCACAGGCCCTAGGGAGCTCTGCCCTACGCGGTGTGCGGCTGCTGCAGGGCCACTGGGCACGCACTGCACCAGGCTCTCTTCAGTGGCCTTCAGGGTTGCCAGCTCGGGCAAAGTGCCAAGGGGACCCGGCTCTGCCACCCAGCCTCAGCTGACTTGCTGGTGATGGGGGAGGGGATTAGAGGACTGAATGGAGAGGTTTGGGGTAGGAGGGACAGGGACAGGTAGAGGGGACTCCAGTGAGGTGGCTGCCCGAGAATGGAGAAGCCTGGATCCGAAATTCGGTGGGTCGGACCCATCTGGCGAATCTCGCCCTGAGAGGCGCACGCCTGTGCATGTCAGTGGTCCCGCAGTACTGTCCATGCTGGGGTCAGAGCAGCTCAGTGCTCGGCTGTGGATTGGGCGGTACATGCTTGATTTAGGCCCCGATTGTCAAACCCTGCGGGCTCAAAGGTGAGCTCCTCACTCTCTCTCTGGGCACCTCACCGAAGTGGCTGGGCTGTCCAAGGTGCTGAGCACCCAGCAGCCCCCACTGGCTTCGGTGTGACGTAGGGGGGCTCAGGTTTTGTGAAAATCCAGCTGCCCGGAGCTGGGAGAGACACTGATCCTGTCCGGCCTGTTGCCTGGGATGGGGGAATCGCTGCAGAACGGGGCCTTGCTGCATAGGCTGGCGGGGTTCCTTCCAGCGAGGGCGGGTGCTGGCCATGTGGTCAGTATGGAAGGATGGAGGGTTTAATGCAGAGCAACTTGGTTTCAACCTGAGGACTGGGAGAAAATCTGTCTGGCTCCAGATGGAGCTGCCTGGGAGCTGTGTAGTAGCACTGAGTGTCCTGAGTCTGAAATCTTCACCGGGGGCGGGGGTGGAGATGGTCCAGACTCTTTGTGGGGGCACATTCTTCAGACGAGCTATAGCTGCTGCTGTTTGCTCAGCCCCTTGCACGCCTACTTTTCATACCTACATCAGATGTTACATTCTTCACCACCTCCAGGTGAGGAATTTGATTCTGATTCTTGCCTCAAGCTCTGGTAATCTGTTACCCAACTCTGCCTACTAAGTGCACCGCTCCCTGATCTTCACTTCCATTTTCAGCTGGTGATCATGTTCCTCTGCGCTTCCTATTTTCATCTGTCAGCTAGTGTTGCTGTGTGCTGTTAAAAGGCTGCCATTAACTACCCCAGAGGTGGCTGCATTATGGAGCTGGGTAAATTCCTCGCTGCATGGTGAAGTGTTTTGAGTGGAAAGGCTTTGATTTATAGAGGTGTCCTAGAACGCCCGCCGGGTTGAGGGCAGAGAGAGGCAGGCTGCTGCGTAATCTGTGCCGTAAACTTCACTCTCTCTCTCCATTGAGCCTCAGGCATGTTTCAAACTGCCTTCCCAAATATAGCCATCAGCTGGCAGCTGCATGGCTGGGGAAAGCAGAATGGAGAGTCCGTGGGTGGTAGCTGAGGGCAGAGGAGCTCGAGGAAGTGGTTGTTAGCGGGATAGCTGGTTATGTGGCACTGGAAGAAGAATGGTGAGAGGACAGCAGAGACATTAACACCCTGCATGTAAACACAGCCTGCTTTAGCAGGCAGCTGCGGAGGGAGGGATCGGGACTGGGATCCGTGGCCAAAGATCTCAAGCTGCCTGTGTGCTGGCAGGTTGCTGTGGAGCTGGGCGTGCTGTTGGGGCTGGAGCCGTCACAGGAGACTCGTGCCCATTTACTGATGAGGTTAACAGGCTGTGTGCTGACCGTCCCCCCTGGATTCGGTCGTTCTCTCCACTCCTACAGTATCGCTATGGCTCCCGTGTTTTCAGACGCTGTTTGAGAAGTTAATGCATGGGATGAAATGACGGCATTGCCTGGACGCGCCCCTCTAGGAGGTCCTTTCCAGGCCTGTGTGCGCCCAGCTGGGGGGTCTAGTCCCAGCCCGGCCTCTGGCTCCAGTACTGGGTGCTGCTGCTGGAGATGTTGAACCCACCTCTCGGGGTGACTGTCAAGCAGCGCTCACTCACATCTAAGAACAGCCAGACCGGGTCAGCCCAAGGGTCCGTCTAGCCCAGGATCCTGTCCTCTGACAGTGGCCAGTGCCAGGTGCCCCAGAGCAAATGAACAGAACAGGGAACCATCAAGTGATCCATCCCCTGTGGGCCATTCCCATTCTCGGACATCTCTGAGCCCGGTGAGGTGAGCCGTCCGCTGGCCCCGGGTCCCAAAGGACGGCGTCGCCTCGTTTTCTCCACCTTAACCAGGGGTTTCCTGGCGTAGGGAAGGCGGCAGGAGTTTCCTGTCCCCAGCTGAGCCACAGTCCCTTCCTGGGGAGCCTCTTCCCCGGCTGAGTCCTGCGGGTGACTTGGGCTCCTGCTGCTCCTCGCCCTCTGCGTGGCGTCACGGTGCCCTGATGCAGGGCTGATTGGTGCCCTCTAAATACATTAGATGCTTTAAGAAACTGGAGCCTCCATAGCTGGGATCTTTGTACTGGTGGTGGGGGAGGGACAGTTCAGAGCCCCCCCCATGACTCCCTTGTGCGACACGTGCCCGGTCACAACTGCTGATCCCCCTCCCCCCTTGCACAATCTTGCTTCCCCGCTCTGTGCTTCTGGGCTGACACGTCCAGACCGGCTCCCCTGCTTCCACTGCACTCACAGTTCCCTTTGCTTTGGCACAGAATTCACAGCACCGTCGGGGGGAGCGGGGGGCGGTGCGTGTGTGCAGGCCCCTTTGCGGTGTGGGGCAGGATCACCCTGCCTTGGTATATCCAGGTTGCCAGAGCAATCAAGCTGGTGACCTGCATGACCCCTTCCCTTCCCCCTGCTCAAGCAGACTGGCCTGTGGAGGCTGGGAAAGCTGTGCTTGTGAAATCAAGCCATCCTGACCCTTCACAACCCTTTGCACCCGGCTGGCTGACTCCCATTGAATAACACTGAGTTCCTGTAGAGCGAGGCTCCTTCTCCCTGCAGGACACCTGGCGTTGTAAAGAGCCAAGATCGTGGTGCCAGATCCTGCCCTCTGGTGCTGGAAACCATCCTTATTGGGTGCACTTTGCTGCTTCCCTGTGCTAGCAGCTCCTCTCTCCCCTTCCGCTCTGCTGGCCCTGGGGGTCCATTCAGTCTGGGCCTGGCATTGCTCCTGTGCCACCCCGAGAGAGATTGGGAGGGAGCTGGGTAAACAGGGCAAAGTGCCAGTTCCTGGGCTTCTCTCTTTCCTTCTGTGCTCTCCCTTCTCAGTGAGTCTCAGGCCCACACCCTTGTGGGGGAGGAGGGAGGGTTAGTGTCTCTGCCACGTGGAAGTAGCTAAATCACTGCTTCCTGGCAGCCAATTGGACTCTGAGTTTGTCACCATGACCCCTCTGTTAAGTTGGAAAAGGTACTCTGGGTTCACAGCATGGAAAGTATGACAGACCTGGCGCCTTCCCCGCCTGGCGAGACACATGCTGCACTACTGAGAAAGCAGCCAGCTCTGGGGTGGAGTGCAGCACACTTGTGTGCATGAGGGTGACTACTGGAAGCACTGGAATGGGTTCCCTAGGGAGGTGGTGGAATCTCCTTCCTTAGAGGTTTTTAAGGTCAGGCTTGACAAAGCCCTGGCTGGGATGATTTAGTTGGGGTTGGTCCTGCTTTGAGCAGGGGGTTGGACTAGATACCTCCTGAGGTCCCTTCCAACCCTAATATCCTATGATTCTCACCAAGGACATTGGGGCCTGTGTGGGAAGAGCCACGCGTTATTTAACGTCCTCCAGAGCAACTGGTTCCTCTGGCATCAAAGGCTGAGGGTCTCGGCTGAAAGCTCCCCAGACTTCAGGTGGGAATCTTGGCTGAAGAGAAGGAGTCTATGCTCCCAGGGGTCTCCAGCCTGGGGGTGGCAGTACTAAGCCAATCCCTCGGGGGACGAGTATCTCTTATGCATTCAAGCTCTTGCGCCTGTTTGTCTGGGCACCCAAGTGGTCCTCGCCCTTGGCTCGTGGCTTGCTCCTCCGACTGTCAGCGACCCCATGTCGAAGCACTGTGGGCTCTGAAAGGAGCTATTAGACCTGAGCAAACGTGGTGACTGGCTCAGGGAGGAGGGTGGCCCCTGGAATTGGGCTTGAGCCAGAAGCTGCAGGTAGAACTCTGCCAACACTGCTGAGTCTTGCTGGGGTGGGGGCGGTAGGGTCAGACCCCAGTGATGTTCCCGTGTACTTTGCACCCCAGATGCTGCTGGGGGGTGGGGGGCTGTGAACCTCCTGCCTAAGCAGATGTGCATTCTGGGATTGACACACTCACTCCCGCTGGGAAATCCAAGTCCACTGTGGCAGGTCAGAGGGCAAGTGGTTGGGAATGGGAAGCGGGTGGTAGTGGGGAGAACCCTCTTCATGGGGCTGAAGTGAATGACCCCGAAGAGCTGCAGTCTAGAGGGAGGAGGGCCCTGGTCTGAGGAGCTCCCCGGGGAGAGGAGGGCAGATCCCACTGTGTCGCATCAGCCCTGCCGCTGATGTGGGACAGGCCCCCCTGCCATGGGCCCTTCCTTTCTGCTGAACTTCCTGGCTTTGTGGGACACAAGCTGCCCCCTGCGTTAATTCAAACACGGTGCTGGGGCTAAGTTGTAGCTGCCTGCGGCCAGGAGGATTTTGGTCCCATTTGATCTGAGTGGTTAGAAATCTGTTTTGTGTTATTGTCCCAGGGCTCCATCCCCCTGTGTGGAAGTGACAGCAGCCTTCACCCTGGGGTCTGTAAATACCAGCCTCTCCCTGATGCTCTGGCTGTGGCCTGGAGCCAGCAGCTGTTGAGGGCCAGTCTCCGTGGCAGTGCTGGGACGCTTGCCTTCCTGGAGGATGCCCAGGCAGCCAGCTGGGCCCCATGTGCAGGCTGAGCAGGCTGCAGAATAATTGCAGTGTGGAGAAGGGAGCGCTGGGGCTGGAGCTCCACAGCTCACTGCATCCAGCTCTCTGCAGCATGGGGGATTAGATGAAGCTTGACAGGGGATTTTGTCTCTTAATTTCCTGTGTTCAGCAGTGAAGCTTTGTCTGTCTAGGTACTCACCCAGCCTCCCAGTGGCCTCTCTGCACCTGCCAAGCCTTTAAAAATAGGATAACATTCTCTCCCCTCCCTTCCCACTTGATTAGTGTACAGTACCGGGCAGAAGTTGACGGGAAAGCTGTGGTCTTACCTCTGCTGGGGTTGCCCTGAGTTCAGTGTGCTGCTGCCATCCCGGAGTGCAAACCAGCGTGGGTGCTATGAGCCCAGCCTCCCTCGGTTTCAAGCCGTGGGAACCTTCCCTAGCACAAATGGTAGCTTAGCAGGACTCGGCCTTGGTGCAGCTAGATCAGCTACGGGTCACCGATGTAGACAAGGCTGTGGCCAGAGAGCTGAGTTTGTTTCTGAATCAGCAAGGCTCTCTCTTGTGGCAGGGAGTTCCATAGTCTAGGTTCAGCTTTTAGTGGGGGAACTACCAGACAAAACTCCCCCTCTTGTTCTAGTGGACGGTGATCAATCAGCCGTGTGGCGCACGCTTCCATCTGGAGGATGGTTGCTCCACTCTCCCCATACAGGCCAGTCTGGGAATGGTTCCACCAGCACTCAGTTTGTTTTGTGATACATCGGGTACAGTAATTCTACAGTGGGCTGCAGGAGCGGGATGGCAGTGCTGGCCGGCCGGCCCTCCCCCGGGGGAACTGGCTCTCCCAGGTGCTGTGAGCAGGACTTCCAGATGGAGGAGAGGTTTGCAAGTCCTGAGGCGAGTGGGACTCCATAGGTCCTGTCATGTCTCATTGGAATGCCACATGCTCAGTGCTTTGCATTGCTAATTAGCAGCAAAATCCCTTGCCGCTATCTGCTCCCAAAGACTAGTCAGTTTCGTTGCTGTCCCGTACATTTTCCAAGGGGAAGTCGCACCAGGAAGTAGCGGTAGCCGGGATAAATCGGAGAACCTGTTGCAGACACTTGGTGGCAGGCTGTGCTGATTGAGACAGGCCCTTCCTGCAGTGGGATCCCTCTCTTGTCTTGTTTTTGTTCGAACTCGGCCCATTTCCTAGCTGAGTGATTTAGGTAAACTGCATTGTCCAGCTCAAAAGCATCAGCTGCTTGCGGCTGGGGCATTTTAAAGGTGACTGGGCTTGTCTGCCTGAGAACATGACACTTAAACCAGCGTAGTTAAACCGCTGCCAACCCTTGTGTGGACGCACTTTGGTGTGGGTGCCTGGAGTCAGTTATGGATATGTTTAAAGTTCACTGAAAGCAGAGTGGCACCAGTTTGCATTAGTCTAGCTAAATTGATTTTACAGGATTGCTGTCCCCATATGTTCCAAAATCCTGAGTCGAGGTCCCCAAAGCCCCTGAGATTGGCTTAAAAATCATAGTTATTTAAATATTGTGGCCTGTGCCTCCTGGTTTGTGAAGCCTTTGGGTCACGTCCAGATTACATTTTCAAGCTTTTTCTCCAACACACTGACTGCTAGAAACTTACATTTTCGTGGTGTTAACTGGAACCTGAGAGTCTCATGTAATCACGGGATTCCAGGAGCTTGAGTGTTAAGTAAACATCAGATACGATGAGACCTTTGATAACGTGGCAAGAGTGGCCAACACTGGATTGAAATCTGCATGCAGACAAGGCCTTTGTTAGCAATACAGCACCTGTTGCCCGCTCAGACTGTGCATCTTCTGAAATCTTCTCAAAAAGCAGAAGCAGGGGAAACGAGCCATCCTGTCCCGAGATCTCTAAGAGCAAATAGGAGCTGAACGCCCCCGTCGCTATCCAGCAGGAAGAAGCTGGAAAGATCCAACCCAATTAAAAGAATGGTTTGCAAGCCACCGTGGGTGAGTGGCCTCCTGACGGAGCAGTGACCAGTGTGGCTGCTGTGAGTAGCAGCACGGAGAGAAGACGAGTTGGAAATCGATCGATTTGCCACTGGAGATGATTTGTCAAGACGGTTCGAGCCCGGGGGGAGGGCGAAAGGGAACGGAATGGAGAGCTGGATCTCTGGGCACCAGATTCTCCCTGCACAAGCCTTCCTGGAACTCACTCCTTTCAGCTCGGCATAAACGAGGTGTCCAAGGGTCACCAGAGCGAATGCAGCGTGGGCAGTTTTCATAGTGGAGGCGCTAGACTTTGCACAATGTGTCCGTTTTCCATTCCTGGCTGGCCCTGGCTTGCTTGGCTGCCGTCCACCTAGTGGCAGGTTAATAGTTTTTGTAACTGTTTGTTCAGGAGCAAAAGAGCTGAAGCTGCAGGAGCTCTGCCTTTTTCTCTGTTCTGAACTTGTGTTTGGGTGCTGGGTTTGGCTGCTGAGCACTTAACCTTGGCTCCCTCCCTGCTCGGGTTCTGTGTGTGTGTGTGTGTGTGTGTGTGAGAATGAACACACTGGGGGCACAATGACTGTGCTGCTCTCCAAAGCAATTTGTACGAGAAGGCAGGGACGTGCTGAGCAGGCTTGCCAGCTCCCAAACAACGGATGCAGTGTCGTCAACTCTGGCGATATTTTGTTTGTTTGTTTGTTTTGTTTGTTTGCCAGTCTCCCAATATTTGATGCTTTACTTAAAGCCCCAGCTCCCAGAGTCCTGTGATTACTTGAGAATCTCAACTTCCATTTAAAAAAAATATTAACTAGCCCCTCCCCTGGTCCAGTTCTGTAGATGTTCCCTGAGTCTCTGCCTGTGTCCCATCTGTGCAAGGGGGTGATAGCCCTGCCTATGCCCCATGGCTGCTGGGAGGGTAAATCCATTCAAGGCGCTGAGGTAATGGGGGCTCCGATACACTCCTTGGGTCGCTAGAAGGCAGTAGTAGATTCATAACCCTCTCGCACACCATGGCTAACGTGGGCTGCCTGGTACAGTGACAGCGCTGGGGTGGGTCAGCACGGGATAACCGTGGCAGCGCTGGGGTGGGTCAGCACGGGATAACCGTGGCAGCGCTGGGGTGGGTTAGCACGGGATAACCGTGGCTGCGCTGGGGTGGGTTAGCACGGGATAACCGTGGCAGCGCTGGGGTGGGTCAGCACGGGATAACTGTGACAGCGCTGGGGTGGATCGATCGGTACGGGATAACACCTTGCAAAGGGAATTAAAACCAATAGTAAAAGGTTCTATAGCCATATAAATAAGAAGAGAACAAAGAAAGAAGAAGTGGGACCACTAAACACTGACGATGGAGTGGAGGTTAAAGATAATCTAGGCATGGCCCAGTATCTAAATAAATACTTTGGCTCGGTCTTTAATAAGGCTAATGAGGAGCTTAGGGATAATGGAAGGATGACAATTGGGAATGAGGATATGGAGGTAGATATTACCACATCCGAGGTAGAAGCCAAACTCGAACAGCTTAATGGGATGAAATTGGAGGGCCCAGGTAATCTTCATCCAAGACTATTAAAAGAACTGGCACATGAAATTGCAAGCCCATTAGCAAGAATTTTTGATGAATCGGTAAACTCAGGGGTTGTACCGTACGACTGGAGCATTGCTAACATAGTTCCTATTTTTAAGAAAGGAAAAAAAAGTGATCCAAGTAACTATAGGCCTGTTAGTTTGACATCTGTAGTATGTAAGGTCTTGGAAAATTTTTTGAGTGAGAGGGTAGTTAAGGACATTGAGGTCAATGGTAATTGGAACAAAATACAACATGGTTTCACAAAAGGTAGATCGTGCCAAACCAACCTGATCTCCTTCTTTGAGAAAGTAACAGATTTTTTAGACAAAGGAAATGCAGTGGATCTAATTTACCTCGATTTCAGTAAGGCATTTGACACGGTTCCACATGGGGAATTATTAGTTAAATTGGAAAAGATGGGGATCAATATGAAAATTGAAAGGTGGATAAGGAACTGGTTAAAGGGGAGATTACAACGGGTCATACTGAAAGGTGAACTGTCAGGCTGGAAGGAGGTTACTAGTGGAGTTCCTCAGGGATCAGTTTTGGGACCAATTTTATTTAACCTTTTTATTACTGACCTTGGCACAAAAAGCGGGAATGTGCTAATAAAGTTTGCGGATGACACAAAGCTGGGAGGTATTGCTAACACAGAGAAGGACTGAGATATCATACAGGAAGATCTGGATGTCCTTGTAAACTGGAGTAATAGTAATAGGATGAAATGTAATAGTGAAAAGTGCAAGGTCATGCATTTAGGGATTAATAACAAGAATTTTAGTTATAAATTGGGGACGCATCAGTTGGAAGTAACAGAGGAGGAGAAGGACCTCGGAGTATTGGTTGATCACAGGATGACAATGAGCCGCCAATGTGATATGGCCGTAAAAAAAGCTAATGCGATTTTAGGATGCATCAGGCGAGGTATTTCCAGCAAAGATAAGGAGGTGTTAGTACCATTATACAAGGCACTGGTGAGACCTCATCTGGAATAGTGTGTGCAGTTCTGGGCTTCCATGTTTAAGAAGGATGAATTCAAACTGGAACAGGTTCAGAGACGGGCTACTAGGATGATCCGAGGAATGGAAAACCTGTCTTATGAAAGGAGACTGAAAGAGCTTGGCTTGTTTAGCCTAACCAAAAGAAGGTTAAGGGGGGATATGATTGCTTTTTATAAATATATCAGAGGGATTAATATTAGGGAGGGAGAGGAATTATTTAAGCTTAGTAACAATATGGACACAAGAACAAATGGATATAAACTGGACACTAGGAAGTTTAGACTTGAAATTAGACGAAGGTTTCTAACCATTAGAGGAGTGAAGTTCTGGAACAGCCTTCCAAGGGGAGTAGTGGGGGCAAAAGACATATCTGGCTTTAAAACTAAGCTTGATAAATTTATGGAGGGGATGGTATGATGGGATAGCCTAATTTTGGCAATTAATTTAGCAATTGATCTTTGATTATCAGCAGGTAAGTATGCCCAGTGGTCTGTGATGGGATGTTAGATGAGTTGGGATCTGAGTTACTGCAGAGAATTCTTTCCTGGGTGCTGGCTGGTGAGTCTTGCCCACATGCTCAGGATTTAGCTGATTGCCATATTTGGGGTCGGGAAGGAATTTTCCTCCAGGGCAGATTGGCAGAGGCCCTGGAGGTTTTTCGCCTTCCTCTGCAGCATGGGGCACGGGTCACTTTCTGGAGGATTCTCTGCAGCTTGAGGTCTTCAACCCACAATTTGGGGACTTCGATAACTCAGACATAGGTTAGGGGTTTGTTATAGAAGTGGATGGGTGAGATTCTGTGGCCTGCGTTGCGCAGGAGGTCAGCCTAGATGATCATAATGGTCCCTTCTGACCTTAAAGTCTATGAGTCTATAACATGGGATAACCGTGACAGCGCTGGGGTGGATCGGTCAGCATGCGATAGCACAGGATAACCGTGACGGCGCTGGGGTGGGTCAGCACCGGATAACACGGGATAACCATGACAGCGCTGGTGTGGATCAGCACACGATAGCATGGGATAACCATGACAGCGCTGGGGTGGGTCAGCACCGGATAACACGGGATAACCGTGACAGCGCTGGTGTGGGTTAGCACACGATAACATGGGATAACCGTGGCAGTGCTGGGGTGGGTCAGCACGGGATAACACGGGATAACCGTGGCAGCGCTGGGGTGGGTCCGCACGGGATAACCGTGGCAGCGCTGGGGTGGGTCCGCACGGGATAACCGTGGCAGTGCTGGGGTGGGTCCACACGGGATAACATGAGACAACCGTGGCAGCGCTGGGGTGGGTCAGCACGGGATAACATGGGACAACCGTGGCAGCGCTGGGGTGGGTCAGCACGGGATAACACGGGATAACCGTGACAGCGCTGGGGTGGGTCAACACGGGATAACCGTGTCAGTGCTGGGGTGGGTCAGCACAGGATAACCGTGGCAGCGCTGGGGTGAGTCAGCACGCGATAGCACGGGATAACCGTGGCAGCTCTGGGGTGGGTCAGCACAGGATAACCGTGGCTGCGCTGGGGTGGGTCAGCACGGGATAACCGTGGCAGCGCTGGGGTGGGTCAGCACGGGATAGTACGGGATAACCGTGGCTGCGCTGGGGTGGGTCAGCACGCGATAGCACGGGATAACCGTGGCAGCGCTGGGGTGGGTCAGCACGCGATAGCACGGGATAACCGTGGCAGCGCTGGGGTGGGTCAGCACGGGATAACCGTGGCAGCGCTGGGGTGGGTCAGCACGGGATAACCGTGTCAGCACTGGGGTGGGTCCACACGGGATAACACGGGACAACCGTGGCAGCGCTGGGGTGGGTCAGCACGGGATAACACGGGACAACCGTGGCAGCGCTGGGGTGGGTCAGCATGGGATAACCGTGACAGCGCTGGGGTGGGTCAGCACGGGATAACCGTGGCAGCGCTGGGGTGGGTCCGCACAGGATAACACGGGACAACCGTGGCAGCGCTGGGGTGGGTCAGCACGGGACAACCGTGGCAGCGCTGGGGTGGGTCAGCACGGGATAACACGGGATAACCGTGGCAGCGCTGGGGTGGGTCAGCACAGGATAACCGTGGCAGCGCTGGGATGGGTCAGCACGGGATAGCACAGGATAACCGTGACAGCGCTGGGGTGGATCAGCACAGGATAACACGGGATAACCATGGCAGCGCTGGGGTGGGTCAGCAAGGGGTAACACGGGATAACCGTGGCAGCGCTGGGGTGGGTCAGCATGGGATAACCGTGACAGCGCTGGGGTGGGTCAGCACGGGATAACCGTGGCAGCGCTGGGGTGGGTCCGCACAGGATAACACGGGACAACCGTGGCAGCGCTGGGGTGGGTCAGCACGGGACAACCGTGGCAGCGCTGGGGTGGGTCAGCACGGGATAACACGGGATAACCGTGGCAGCGCTGGGGTGGGTCAGCACAGGATAACCGTGGCAGCGCTGGGATGGGTCAGCACGGGATAGCACGGGATAACCGTGACAGCGCTGGGGTGGATCAGCACGGGATAACACGGGATAACCGTGGCAGCGCTGGGGTGGGTCAGCAAGGGGTAACACGGGACAACCGTGGCAGCGCTGGGGTGGGTCAGCACGGGATAACACGGGATAACTGTGGCAGCGCTGGGGTGGGTCAGCACGGGATAGCACGGGATAACCGTGACAGCGCTGGGGTGGCTCAACACGGGATAACACGGGATAACCGTGGCAGCGCTGGGGTGGGTCAGCACGGGATAGTACGGGATAACCGTGACAGCGCTGGGGTGGATCAGCACGGGATAACACGGGATAACCGTGGTTGCGCTGGGGTGGGTCAGCACGGGATAACACGGGATAACCGTGGCAGCGCTGGGGTGGGTCAGCACGGGATAACACGGGATAACCGTGGCAGCGCTGGGGTGGGTCAGCACGGGATAACCGTGGCAGCGCTGGGGTGGGTCAGCACGGGATAACACGGGATAACCGTGGCAGCGCTGGGGTGGGTCAGCACGGGATAACACGGGATAACCGTGGCAGCGCTGGGGTGGGTCAGCACGGGATAACATGGGATAACCGTGGCAGCGCTGGGGTGGGTCAGCACGGGATAACCGTGACAGCGCTGGGGTGGATCGATCAGCACTGCTTTATTTGCTTAGAAGAACTCTCTGGGCAAAGAAGGGGGCTTGCCAGCCTGGGTCCTCCTCTCCCATGGACTGAACCCAGAATTCTATCCAGGCAAGCCGAGAAACCCGACCTGGCTCCCTTTCCTCCCAGGCACCACATCCAGAATCTGCTCCAGGTCTCCGAAATCAGCCTGGGATACTCCCGTCCAGGGCCTGTAGCCAGAGTCACTTGCAGGTGGCCGCGGGGATGTGGGCCTCCTGGCGGTGCTCGTGGCTTGCTCTTGGTGGTGGCTCCGGGAGTCCTGTGCCCTGCCTCCGCTCAAGGAGGACAGGCTCTCGCTGTGTATGACTGGGAGTCCAGGCACCTCCTGGTTCTGCTGTGGGCTGGGGGTTCATCTCCTGTATGTGGCACTGACCCTTAATATTTTAATTTCCTCCTTCTCTTAGGTGCGAGAGATTCTGGGTTGCTGTACCTGCCCCTCTCAGTTTCCCATGATCAAAGTCTCAGAGGGTAAATATAAAGTGGGAGACTCCAACGCGCTGATCTTTGTTCGAGTAAGATCCTCCACAGCCACATTTCCTTTCTAACCCGCCCCATCTTCTCCCCACACCCCTGTCTCTTCTGTGTCGAGCACTAGCTGGTCCCCAGCAATACCAGAATGCGGGTCTCCCTCCTCTCTTCCCTAGACATTGCTACCAGAGGTGGTGGGCCTGGGGGGTTCTGTTTCATTGAGAGGGAGTGTTGTCTAGTGGCCGGAGTACAGGACGGGAGCCAGGAATTCCTGAGTTCTGATCCCAGCTTTGCTTGGGCTCAGGGGGTGACCTTACAGCAAATTGCCACACCTATGAGCCCAACAGTGGGGACCCTAATACCCAACCCACTTCCTGGGGAGAGGCTGTGAGTATCTGCACAGCACGTAGCAGCTATCAAGTGGTCCGTATTCCTGTTCTGCTCTGGTAGCTGCTGGACTAAGGGGGATGCCAGATGACACTTGAAGTTTTGTCTGTGTCATGGGATCTCTTAGCCTGTCGTAATTCATGTGGTGGTTCTTTGCTGGTCACGATCCCGGGTCCTGCTAAACACCTGATCTGCAGTAGCTGGAAAGGTGCCATTGGTTCTACATGGCCAACAGCGTCCAGGTTTATTTCCTGCCCAGTGCTGCCTCAGTCTTGCGTTTTTGACTGGCCTTGGAGCTTGCAGCGATGCTGAGGGTGCTGTGGCCTGGGGGCAGCAGGAGAAATGTTCGCATGGTGGGGGTGGGTGGCCTGTTTCAGCAGCTTGGAATGGAGGAGATCACAGGGTGCAGGCCTCCAAGGGGCTGGTGCCATGCTGGCTGCTCGTGAAGAGCTCCGCTGATGCCAGCTGATGCCCATCAGAGCTGGCTGGGTTAGGGCTGTACAGACCCAAGCCTCCCGATGCCAACCCAGAAGGGGCCGGCACTCTGGGAGTCCGTGCCTCACGTGCCAGGAGAAAGCTGGCCACTCTCCCATGAGGCCAGTCCCCTTCCTGCCTCCGTCTCCTCGCTTCATGGGCTGGAGCGGGTAGGTGCCTTGCCCAATGGGAACGTTATCACAGCTCGAGGTCACACACAGAGTCTGTAGCAGAGCTGGGAATGGGCCCTAGATGTCCTGAGTCCTTGCTCAGTGCCAGAACCACAAGAACCCAAAAGCTATGCCCGGCCCCTGCGCATGGATACAGAGTATCCGGCAGGGAAGGCCACCTGGAGGGAGTTTCAGGGGGGAGAGCTGGGCTTTGAGTGACCCCTGGCTTGGGGGTTTGGAGAGCAGCTGGCCCTCCCATACTTGTAATGCATCCTGTGTGCTGCAGAAACAAGTCCGCTTACGTAGCGCTGGTTCACTGGGAACCCTGTTCTAAAGAGAAACAGGGTCTTTGGCCCTTAAAGCTGAACTGCAAAAGTAAAATGGAGGGTTAAAAACTTCAGATCTAGCAATTCTGCAGGTTTGAAAGCTGCAGCTGCCCTTGCACTCGGACTAAGTGTTTGCATCTCAAGTGCAGCAGGTCCCTATACCGGGATTCATGTGGTCCTCCCCCAGCACGGTGGGGTTTGAAGACTGGAAGGAAGCTAGTGATGTACCAATCTGTGAAACAGAAAATGGGACAACTCTGGTAATCAGAGGCCTGTCAGCCTGATGCTGAGCCCAGCCAGGTAATGGAGTGGCTGATACAGGACCTGATTAATATAGAATTGAGTTTACAGATGACACAAAAATTGGGGGAGTGGTAAATAATGAGGAGGAAAGGTCACTGGTTCGGAGCGAGCGGGAGTGCCTGGTAAACTTGGGTGAAGGCAAAGTGTTGTAATATGGACACCCTGAGGAACCGTGCAGGCCCCCCATACTCCGAGGGTGGGGGACTCTACGCTGTGGGGCAGAGACTGTGAAAAAAGTGGTGGTGGGTAATTAGCTGAATGTGAGCTCCCACTGGGAAGCTGTGGCCAAAAAAGCGAATGTGATCCTGGGAAGCATCAACAGGGGAATTGTGAGTAGGAGCAGGGAGGCAATTGACCTCTGTGGCTGGCACTGGTGCGACCGCTGCTGGAATCCCGTGTCCCGTCCTGTGCCCACGGTTCAAGAAGGATGTCAACAAATTGAATAGGGGCAGAGAAGAGCCACGAGAATGCTTAAAAGATCAGAAAACCTGCCTTTGAGTCTGTCTATTTAATTTAACAAGGAGAAGGTTCAGGGGTGACTCGATGACAGACTATAAGTCTCTACATGGGGAACAAATATTGAATAATGGGCTCTTCAGTCTTGCACAGAAAGGTGTGACACAACCTAATGGCTGGAAGTTGAAGCTAGAAAAATTCAGTTTGAAAATAAGGTGTAAATTTTTCAGTGAGAGTAACTAGCCATTGGAACAGTTGACCAAGAGTTGTGATGGATTCTCCATCACTGACCAGTTTTTAAATCAAGACGGGATGTTTTCCTAAAAGCTCTGCTCCAGGAATTATTTTGGGGCAGGTGTCTGGCCTGTGTGATACAGGAGGTCAGACTCAGTGGCCCCAATGGTCCCTTCTGGCCTTGGAATCTATGTATATTAACAAACTTGCAACCTTCCTGGGACATAGGGAAATATTATTCCCCCTTTGCAGATTGAACCTGAGGCACAGGGAGAGAAGTGACTTGCCCAAGGTCATACAAGAACTTGGTGGTGGAGACCTGGGAATTGAAGACAGATCTGCTGAGTCCCAGTTTAGTGCCTTAACCACAGGACCTCCTTGCTGTAGGTGGCCCTGGTCCTGTTGCTACAAAGTAAACGTAAACGCCGGTCCCCATCGCTACGCATGGGGAGGACTAGGAAGCGCAGTCTAGTGGTGAGGGCTCAGGACTGGGAGTGAGAACCTAGAGTTCTGTGCCAGAGCTGGGATCTGAAAACCTCTCTGGCTTTGAGCAAGTCACGTGCTCAGCTTCTCACCTCATACCTCAGTTTCCCCATCTGTAGAACAAGCCTAATGCTTGGTACACCTCTACCCCGATAGAACGCTGTCCTCGGGAGCCAAACAATCTTACCGCGTTATAGGTGAAACCGCGTTATATCGAACTTGCTTTGATCCACCGGAGTGCGCAGCCCCGCCCCGCCCCCCCGGAGCGCTGCTTAATATCCGAATTCGTGTTCTATCAGGTGGCGTTATAGCGAGGTAGCGGTGTCTAGTGACTGGATGGTGGGGAGTGCCAAGCAGGGCGACTGGACTCTCCTACCCTGTATAACTGCCAGTCGCAAAGCTGCTGCTGCTGACAGCTCAGCTGGAGCTACAGCCAGTCCTCACCACAGTAACCGACCATAATATCCCAAACAGGGTGGGGGGTTCAAGTGGGGAATGCACGGCAGGAAGTGAAATCTCGAGCCAAGCAGTTTCCTCCTCATCCTGAAAAAGGCCAGGGGAGGACAGGTGCAGTAACACCACCGTGAGCAGGGACCTTTTCCTTGAGGTGTCCGGTGTTATTTAAAAGACTATCCAGCAAGGGTAGGTTTTGGTGGCTCTAACAACCTGGGGCTGTGATCTCATCAGATTTCACAAACTAAACAGGGTTGGGCCTGGTCAGCATGTGGATGGGTGACCTTGAAGGGAAACGCAGATGCTGCTAGAAATGGTGCTGAGGCGTCAGCATTGAACCATGCCCTGTTATGGTGTTAGGGGGTGCTGTGCTCTTCGAGGTGCCGAGAGGCAGTGCAGTCTGCAGGACTCAGGAGGTTCTACTCCCAACTCTGCTACTCTTTCACTGTGTGGCTTTTGGCAAGTGAGGGAAACTGAGGCCCCTTTGTAAAAAGGGGACAGTAATAGTGCTGTGAGGTAGGCAGGTATAATTTAGGGTTAATTAGTTAAATTATTATCAAGTGCTTTGAACATAAAACACTATAGAAAGAATCACTGTAGTGCCCCAGCTAAATTCTAGCTTTAGTCATTGCATTCTACCTCCCTAAATTCCTGCTGCAGCTTTAATTGGATACAGCATTCTTTTGCACTTCCTGTCCTGAAGTGTTATGTTTGGTTGCTATGTGCTGCCAGGTTACACCCCAGAAGTGGCTGCATATGCAGTGGACGTAATGGTTCCTCTAAAGTCTGATTGGTAAAATCCTGGGTGTCACACAGTAATACTGTAAGCAGTGAGTTAGCACCACTGCAGGCCTGCTTGGCGAGAGAGGGAGCAGTGTTGCTCAGAGACAGGCGTGGGTGTGCCAGCTGACTGAGCCACAATGACCCTGACGGGCGTTGTTTCTTTGGTGCCCTGCCAGGTGCTGAGAAGCCACGTGATGGTGCGAGTAGGTGGCGGATGGGATACCCTGGAGCACTACCTGGACAAGCACGATCCCTGCCGATGCGCCTCCCTCTGTGAGTGTGTGGGGAGAGGACTAGTCCCTTCCAGCAAGTTACCAGAGGGCCTGGGGCCAGAGAGACTCCCCCGCCCCATACTCACTGTGCATGCCAGTCACTTTCACTCCTTTCCAAGGGAGCCTCATTTGTGGATGAGTTTTCTCGGGACACTGCAGCAGACCCTTCTACCGCCCCGGTCCCTTCGGCTGGTTACTGCTCCTTGCACCTTGCTCCTCCGAACCTACAGAGGCAAGCC
This sequence comes from Mauremys mutica, assembly GCF_020497125.1. Lineage (NCBI taxonomy): Eukaryota > Metazoa > Chordata > Testudines > Geoemydidae > Mauremys > Mauremys mutica. Next base: position 30,991,867 of record NC_059087.1, read on the forward strand.
TGGCTGGCCCATGCTGGCCTGAGGAGAGAGGACCTTGCAGCGCTGCAACAGCGACCCCTTGTGGCTGAATGTTGGCCCCCATGGCAGAGGCTCTGGCCCCACCAGTAGCACGAGCTCCTTCCCAAGGCTAGTTCCCTTTCATGCTCCCACTGTTCTCTGGGATCAGGGCTTTGTCTCTGGCCAAATCCTGCTACATGCACAGCTTTCCTCATCCGCTAGTGGCATCCATTGGGCACTTGCAGCGCTGGCGGGTCGAGCAGGACGAGGTCATGGGGAGGCAGCAGGAAGGCCCAGCGGGGAAGGGAACGGCTGCCTGTTAGCAGACGTCCCGAGGGAGGGTCATGGGAAACGTGAAGGGCCCATTGATCCCAGCCAGGCCCCTGTGAAGCTCTGCTGCAGTGTCTTCCCTAAGCCAACATGCTGATGACTGTGTTCCCTCTGCAGCGCATCGTCTAATGCAGACACGTGCCCTGGGCTTCTCCCCGCAGAAGACGGCATCTCCTGGCAGCTTCTCTCCCAGCCCCCGAGCTGCCAGCCCCAGCTCCCAGCGCCCCTCGGAAGGCATGAACCCCTACCGGCCAACGGAGACCCTCCGCACGGGCGATAAGCGGCTCTCAGCTGGTGGGGACTTGACCCAGGCCAAGACGGACCGGTCCGGCCATCCGGCCAGGGGGGCAGGAGATCTGTCTGTCCAGTCGGACTCCTCAAGGCCGATCCCCCATGTGACATCACACGGCAGGCAGGAGAAGCTGGAAGGGCTCCCCCCAAGGGCTGGCACAGTCCCCTCATCTGGCCAGAGCTCCTCCAGTCCCTTGAGGAGCTCCACGCCACTGGCCCACCGCGACGTATCTGAGCCGCGAGCTTCAACCACTCTCAGGTAGCATGTGCCAGCGATGCCAAGTAGGCACTGCACCCTCCACCCGTCTCAGCATCCTCAGGCCACCTTACTTGGCAAAACTTAGGGGATCTGGGAGAGAGGGCTCTTGGTGTGTTCATACCCAGGGAATGGAACAGGGAAATGCCCCTGAGTTGGCAGAGGCTGTGGGTCTGGGCAAGGCGCAGGTTATGTCCCCAGAGCACAGACAGGGCTAGGGATCTTCTCTTCTCCCCCCCCCCCCCCCGTACAATAGGGCCAGGATTCACCCCCTGCCTTGGGGGGCAGTGAGACCCACCCATGGTGTGTCCTGGGACAGGGCGCTCCCCAGCTCCTGAAGGTAATAGAGTGCCACCCCCGTGTGCTGCGAGCAGACTCCTACTCCCTATCTCTGTGCACTGAGAATCCCCTGCACTCTCCTGGGGCAACTGACTCTGCCCCTCCCCAACCCTGGGGCATCAGGGGGCCTCACTCCCAGGCTGTCCCTGGGGTGTATCTGGGCCCCAGCCTGGCACTCTCAGGGGAGGAGCGGGGCAGCAGCTCCAGTCCTTTGGGCACATTTTTCTGCCAGCCCTGGAGGAGGGGCTGGTGGGGGGGGACATGGTGGCTGCCCAGCCACTGCGATATCCTTGGGAGGATAGAGTAGGCAGGGCTGGGGTGGTTACTGGGGGAAGGGGGGCTCCAGGCTCCTTGTGGGTGGGTTGGCAGGAGGGCCTCTGTGTCAGGGGAAAACCAGCCTCCCCCCTCCCCCCCAGTTCTGGTGGCGGCTGTCCCGTCCTGCCCCTCCCAGAGGAAGAGGCGCTCCCTCCCCGCCCAGCCGGCAGGGGCCTGCTCAGCCAGCCAGCCACTGACTCACTCCCTGGGAGCCGCTGCAGGATGGGGGAGGCAAGCAGCTGCCGGCCGCCATGGCAACCACTTCCCAAACGATAACAACTTCTCTAGGCCAAGGCCAAGGCCAAGCGCTCCCCGTGGGCACCTTCCAGCCCCAGATCCCCAGCTCAGGGCTGGCTGCTGGGGAAGGGAGGGGCCGTTGGCCTCTGGAAAGCAACAGCCTCTGACCCCGTGAGTCTGGGCTCTGCGGGATCCCCAGGCAAGGCAGAGATGTCTAGACCCAGATTCAAACCTTCCCCTGGATGTTCAGAGCTGGGTGTTGAAGCTCCCCTGGGTGTGTTCTCTCCTCTAGCCCCCTCCCCCCCCCGTGGCCAGCAGGAGCTGCCTGCCCCCCTTTGCTGCCCCGAGCATCATTCTCTGCTCCCCTTTTGAGCAATGCGATGCCCCCTAAACTCAGCTCTGTGCTGAACCAGGGTCATCCTCCTGCCCCCTCCACTGTCAGGAGCTGACAACTGCAGGCCAGTTTGCCCCCAAGAGAATCCCAGGGGACTCTCCCACCGGGCCCTGCACTCTCGAGCAGTGGTTTTCAACCCAGTAGTGCGTCGTGGAATGGGTCGTGGCGGCTCTGGGCAGCACTGCCGACGGGCCGTTAGAAGTCCTGGCGGCGGTGCCGCCCGGCTAAGGCAGGCTAGTCCCTATGTGTGTGGTCCCTGCGGGGGAGAGCCACGCAGAGCCGCTTGCACGTCTCTGTTTAGGAACCAGACCTGCTGCTGGCCTCTTCCAGGGCGCAGCGCGGTCTGTGGTGCCAGGACAGGCCTTAGCACCCCCACTGTGCCGCTGACTGGGAGCCGCTGCAGGTAAGCCCATGCCCCAACCCCAGGCCCCAATTCCCTACCCCAGCCCTGAGCCCCCCAAACCCAAAGTCCTCATCCCTGGCCCCAGCCCAGAGCCCTGACCCCCTCCTGCACCCCAACCCCCTGCCACAGCCCGGAGCCCCCTCCTATACCCCCAGCCCCACCCCAGAGCCCTGACCACCTCTCGCACCTCAGCCCAGAGCCCTCTCCCACACCCTGAACCCCTCATTCCCGGCCCCACCCTGTAGCGCTCACCCCTGCACCCCAACCCTCTGCCCCAGCCCTGGGTCCCTCTCACACCCCAAACCCCTCATCCCCAGCTCCACTGGGTCACGGGCATCAATAATTTTCTTCAGCTGGGTCACCAGAAAAAAAGTTTGAAAACCACTGCTCTAGAGGACCTGCCATCCCGGCAGAGTGGGCACAAAGCCATGGCAGTGTATCTTGGATTCCCAGGGCATGGGGATAATTGGACCAGGGGCCGAGTCCCCCACCTCTGCATGGCCCCCTCTCTTGTGAGATTTGGGGTTTCTCTCCAAGGCCTATTTCCGGGAGTCAGCATGTGAGGGGAGAATCTCGGCTTTCGCTTGACAGTAAAACCAAGTTTCTAGTCCCCATGGTGGCAGAGAAGCTGGAAAACGTGACCCCTAATGGCTTAACAGCAGAAGACAAAGGAAGAGCCTAGACACATTCTCTCTGGCTCTGAAGTCACGCAATGCTAAATTTCCCAGTGGTCTGGGGCCTGGCTCATCATTCTGGAGTGCTGGGGGTTGGCAGTGCTGTGCTCTGGCTGCCCCCTGGTGAATCCAGCCCCTGGGGCCAAGGGACACCCACGGCAGGGCTTCCACAATAGTGTCATGGAACCAAGTGCTCCTCCTCCCCACCAGCCAGGAGCTTACTTGCATTGTAGATCTATTGTTAGTTCTCGTTATCAGCTTTGCTCAGGATCAGCCTGCTGGCTTCCTGTGTGGGTGTGAGATATTTATCCAGCCATATAGTTACGCACAAATGACTCACCCATACCATACAATCCGGGATGTTAGAGATCACTACTGCCAAGGTATTTGTATTAAATAGCACCTAGCCGAGAGGGGACTCCATCCAAGTAGGCGTTCTTGAAATGTGTCTTCCATTTTCCTGGTGCTAGAAAGTTTCTCCAACTCAGAATTCCTCTTGGGTGGAAATTTTTTTTCCGGCCCAAAGGTGAACATTTCTGGAAAGCTTGAGCACAGCTATTTTTGAAGGAGTTACTTGAGCGTGGGATAAAAATACTTCACGTGCTGTTCAGAACCGTTGCAGTGATGTGCCTCAAAAATAGCTGGAGCGAACGACTTAAAACATGGCTTGTTTGGTAGCCTCCTTCCGGTTTACAAAGCAAGCCAGGTTTGGAGGAGGTGGATTAAGTCATAGCTCAAGCACCCACAGGAAAAAAATAGTGGGTGCTCAACACCCAGGAGCAAGAGCTTGAGTGTGGAATTTGATGAGTTCTGTGCTGCTATCAAGGTCTACCCTTAGGGCAGGGAGTTTGTTTATAAACAGAGGCAGGGTGATTAAGATAGCAAAAGGCTTGTCATTAAATTAAGCATGGGTAGATGAACCTGAAAGCATTGCCAGGCACGCCAGTTAAAAGACAGGAAACAAAGGGTAGGAATAAATTATCCATTTGCAGAATGGAGAGTGGTGTTCCCAGTGGCTTTTACTGGGCCCAGTCCTATTCAAATGATCTGCAAAAAGGGGTAAACAGTGAGGTGGCAAAGTTTGCAGATGATACAAAATTACTCAGGATAGTTAAGTGCAAAAGAGACTGTGAAGAGTTACAAATGGATCTCACAAAACTGGGTGACTTGGCAACAAAATGGCAGACAAAATTCAATGTTAAATGCAAAGTGATGCACATTGGAAAACATAATCCCAACTATACATGCAAAATGATGGTGCCTAAATTAGCTGTTACGCATCAAGAAAGAGATCTTGGAGTCATTTGCAGTACTCTGGAAGCACTCTGTTTCCAGAGTACTGCAAATTCATAAGAATCCTTCTCTCTGTGCCTGTATGATCCTAAACTGCAGAATGCTCATTCACCAGCTTCAGAAGACTTAAAAATTATCTCAAGCCATCAATAGGACAGACACAACTGAATATGTAGCTGTCCTTAAAGTGCATCAAGACAATACCAGAGAGAGCTGGCTGTATTTTAAAGAATCCTTATTGAGGTCACAGGAACAAACTATCCCGATGTGTAGAAAGAATAGTAAATATGGCAGGCGACCAGATTGGCTTAACAGTGAAATCCTTGCTGATCTGAAACACAAAAAAGAAGCTTACAAGAAGTGGAAGGTTGGACAAATGACGAGTATAAAAATATTGCTCAGGCATGCAGGAGTGAAATCGGGAAGGCCAAATCACACTTGGAGTTGCAGCTAGCAAGAGATGTTAAGAGTAACAAGAAGGGTTTCTTCAGGTATGTTAGCAACAAGAAGAAAGTCAAGGAAAGTTTGGGCCCTTTACTGAATGATGGAGGCAACCTAGTGACAGAGGATGTGGAAAAAGCTAATGTACTCAGTGCTTTTATTGCCTCTGCCTTCACGAACAAGGTCAGCTCCCAGACTGCTGCACTGGGCAGCACAGTATGGGGAGAAGGTGACCAGCCCTCTGTGGAGAAAGAAGTGATTCGGGACTATTTAGAAAAACTGGATGAGTACAAGTCCATGGGGCCGGATGCGTTGCATCCAAGGGTGCTAAAGGAGTTGGTGAATGTGATTGCAGAGCCATTGGCCATTATCTTTGAAAACTCATGGTGATCGGGGGAGATCCCGGATGACTGGAAAAAGGCTACTGTAGTGCCCATCTTTAAAAAAGGGAAGGAGGAGGATCTGGGTAACTACAGGCGTCAGCCTCACCTCAGTCCCTGGAAAAATCACGGGGCAGGTCCTCAAGGAATCAATTCTGAAGCACTTAGAGGAGAGGAAAGTGATCAGGAACAGTCACCAAGGGCAAGTCATGCCTGACTAACCTAATTGCCTTCTATGCCCTGCTTCTATGAGGAGATAACTGGCTCTGTGGATGAGGGGAAAGCAGTGGATGTGTTATTCCTTGACTTTAGCAAAGCTTCTGATACAGACTCCCACAGTATTCTTGCTGGCAAGTTAAAGAAGTATGGGCTGGATGAATGGACTATAAGGTGGATAGAAAGCTGGCTAGATCGTCGGTCTCAACAGGTAGTGATCAATGGCTCCATGTCTAGTTGGCAGCCGGTATCAAGTGGAGTGCCCCAAGGGTCGGTCCTGGGGCCAATTTTGTTCAATATCGTCATTAATGATCTGGAGGATGGCGTGGACTGCACCCTCAGCAAGTTTACGTATGACACTAAACTGGGAGGAGTGGTAGATATGCTGGAGGGTAGGAATAGGATACAGAGGGACCTAGACAAATTAGAGGATTGGGCCAAAAGAAACCTGATGAGGTTCAACAAGGACAAGTGCAGAGTCCTGCACTTAGGATGGAAGAATCCCATGCACTGTTACAGACTAGGGACCGAGTGGCTAGGCAGCAGTTCTGCAGAAAAGGACCTAGGGGTTACAGTGGACGAGAAGCTGGATATGAGTCAACCGTGTGCCCTTGTTGCCAAGAAGGCTAACGGCATTTTGGGCTGTATAAGTAGGGGCATTGGCAGCAGATTGAGGGACGTGATCATTCCCCTCTATTCGACATTGGTGAGGCCTCATCTGGAGTACTGTGTCCAGTTTTGGGCCCCACACTACAAGAAGGCTGTGGAAAAATTGGAAAGAGTCCAGCGGAGGGCAACAAAAATGATTAGGGGGCTGGAGCACATGACTTATGAGGAGAGGCTGAGGGAACTGGGATTGTTTAGTCTGCAGAAGAGAAGAATGAGGGGGGATTTGATAGCTGCTTTCAACTACCTGAAAGGGGGTTCCAAAGAGGATGGAGCTTGGCTGTTCTCAGTGGTACCATATGACAGAACAAGGAGTAATGGTCTCAAGTTGCAGTGGGGAGGTTTAGGTTGGAGATTAGGAAACACTATTTCACTAGGAGGGTGGTGAAGCACTGGAATGGGTTCCCTAGGGAGGTGGTGGAATCTCCTTCCTTAGAGGTTTTTAAGGCCCGGCTTGACAAAGCCCTGGCTGGGATGATTTAGTTGAGAATTGGTCCTGCTTTGAGTAGGGGGTTGGACTAGATGACCTCCTGAGGTCCCTTCCAGCCATGAGATTCTATGATTCTGTGAAGTAGACGTGAATAAGATTGCTGACAGTTTCATCCAGAAAGCTACAGGGAGACATAGTCTTTAAACTGGGACGTTAGTGAAGACAGCTTGTGATTGCAATGATTTTAATATACTGTAATTCATGATGATGTAATTATGTGGTTCATAACAATTGAATCATTATTAAATAGTAAAGATACCAATGACAGACCCATTCAATAATTAGAATATGAAAGAAGTGTATAAATATGCTGAAAATAGCTCCCCCCAAAAGTGGCCGAGTGCCCCCACCCCCCAACACACACACCTCTTCAAAAGCACCCACCGGCAAAACCAAAGTCAGCGCCTGTCGATTGCGTCTGCAGTTGTCCATGTGCAGGTTTTTTGCCTTCCTCTGCAGTTTTCAACTCATGTCAGTGGTGAATTCTCTGTAACTTGAAGTCTTTCAATCAGGATTTGAGGGGTCTGTTACAGCAGTGGGTGGGTGAGGTTCTGTGGCCTGTGATGTGCAGGGGGTCAGACTACATGATCACGGTGGCCTTAAAATCTGTCTGTCCGTCTGGGGAGCAGCGTGGTCCCACGGACAGGATGCTGGGCTGGGACTAGGATCTACTCCTGACTCTGTCGCTGACCTGTGGGATGACCATGGCTGAGTCATAGCCCCTCTCTGTGCCTCAGTTTCCCTTCTCACCGTTGCCTATTTAGATTGTAAGCTCTTTGAGGCAGGACCTGCCTCACGTAGGTGTTAGTACAGCACCTAGCGCAACGAACCCAATCTTGGTTGGGTGCTGATGGAACAGTAAAGTTTTAAAGCTGCTTAGTGACAAAAGCCCGAAACGCCCCAGGCCTGCAGATGGAGGTTGTATGTGCTGCTAGTTGAATAGGTCAGAAACGGGTGGTGGGGGATTCAGTGTTAAGACGGAGGAACTGGAAGTCAGGAAAGCAGAGTGGCTAAGGCTTTGCCCCAGGACGTTTAGCTGGGTTATGTTCCCTTGTTTGTATTCCTGTGTTAAATCTGGGTAGGAAACGAAATGTGCCCCGTTTAACATAGCAGGGGAAGGCCTCCCCAGGCTGGAATGTGGAGCACTTGATTTCTGCATCCAGGCGAACTGGGCTGCTTGGAATGGGCAGAGGGGTCTATAAGATGTGGCTGGTCCCGGTTGGGAGGGATCAGCAGAGAACGGGCTGTTGTTATTCCAGGGCCTGGCTCTCTCTCTCCTGAGAACAAAGTGCTGGCAGGGGCAGGCTGGTAGCCCAGGAGGAGAGACTGGGCCTTGGGAACCGGGGAGGGGAAAAGCTCAGGCAGATGGATCTGAAAAGCAGATTTTGCTGTGGAGGCGGAGGCTGCACTCCGGTGGGCTGGATGGGGAATGGTGCCGCTGTTCCTGCTGGGAACATAAGGTGTTATCTGGGCTGAAGTGCTTACGCCTCTTGTTCAGCTCGTGTGAGCTGGGGCATGATGCAGCAGCAGCCTCCAAGCCAGCTCTGCGGCGAGGCCCGATTCTGGTCTAGCCCGGCTTGCTGCATGGCCTTCGGAGGGCGAGCCCTGGGAGCCGAGACTCCAACGCGGAGGGTTTAGAGCAGGGGTGGCCAGCCTGAGCCTGAGAAGGAGCCAGAATTTACCAATGTACATTGCCAAAGAGCCACAGTCATACGTCAGCCGCCCCCCATCAGCTCCCACCCCCCGAGCCTCCCCCTGCCCCCGATCAGCTCTTCCATGGCATGCAGGAGGCTGGGGGGGGCAATGGGGGAGGAGCGAGGGCACGGCAGGCTCAGGGGAGGGGGCGAGAAGGGGTGGGGTGTGGGGGCAGGGCCTGTGGCAGAGCCCATTGGAAAGTTGGCGCCTGTAGCTCCAGCCCTGGAGTCGGGGCCTAGACAAGGAGCCGCATGTGGCTCCGGAGCCCCAGGCTGGCCACCCCTGGGCTAGAGGGATGTTACAAGGGTTTAGTTGGGAGCTGGGGCCTGGGTCAGGATGACACATCCCAGCGGCGGGGAGGGGACGCTGGGGCCTGAACAGCTGCCCTGCCCCGGCAGCCCGTGCAGTGCAGCAGAGGCCCCTGATTGTCTCCAGCAGTCTCCCAGACACACATGGCGCTGACGTCCTTTCCTCCTTGTCGTTCCAGGCTTCGAGACCAGCTGCCCCCCAGAGCCAGACGCCTCTCCGGAGACAGCGACTCCTCCGCATCGTCCACACAGAGTGGCACCCTGGGCAGGAGGCGTGGTGAGGACGGTGCCTTGCGAACAGTGCACAAGAAGGAGGTGGGGAGGCGCATGCCCGAGGGGGCCCCCAGGAGTCAGTCTTCGAGCCGCAGCCAGTCACGGGAGCGCGGGGCCTTCTTGGGGCCGAGACCGTCGGTGGGGGCCAGGAGGGCAGAGCCTGAGGAGCGGAGCCGGCCTCGCCTGGTGAACGGGCCTGGCAGGCCCAGTCCCAGAGCACGGAGCCAGGGGAGAGGTGGCGAGGAGCCAGTGCTGCTCATTAGCCGAGGGAAGGATGGGCAGCACTCCTGGGCACGGGCCAACGAGGTGAAGAAGAACGGCCAAGACTCTGGCCGAGCTACCCCCAGGACCAAGAGCCCGACTCGCGGGCACCTCGCTCGGGTGGGCTCCAGGAGCCCTGCCCCCACCAGTCGCAGAGCATCCCTTCCTGCCAACAAACTGGTAGAGCCCTCGATCCGGGCACATCAGCAGACGCTGGGGTCTGTGAGGCAGTGGCAGGCGGACGAGACTGAGCCACGGGTCCCTGTGAGGGAGCAGCTCTCTGGAGAGACCCTCCAGGCCAGGCAGCTGTCTGAGAGCTTCAGCCAGGAGCTGGAGGAGCTGGCACAGAGCTTCCGGACCCCTCTGCGGCTGGATCCCAGCCAGGAGCAGCAGCTGTACCGGTGCCTGGAGGAAGAGTTCCTGGCCAACTCCCAGATGATTGAGCTGGCCGAAGATGATGGGGAGCCCCTGGGCTGTGCTCACGATCCAGGGCGGCTCCAGCAGACCACACCAGACCCAGGGGCCGTTGACTCTGCCTATTGCTCCTCCAGCTCCTCTTCCTCCTCGCTGAACTTCTTCAGCAAGCACGGCTTCCAGGCAGACTTTGGTGAGCGGCCCAAAGATGACCCCAAGAGGAACCCTGCATCCCAGCGCCCATGGGCCTCCAGTTGTACCACCGGCCCCACTGAGCTCCAGAATGGCTCTGGCTGGGACTCCCACGTGGCCCTGGAGCCGGCCACATGCTGGAGGAAGCCGGCTCTCTCAAGTTCCTCGGATGAAAGTAACTACTACCCAGCCTTGAATGACCTCCAGGAGGTGGCCGAGGGAGTAGAGGTCTCAGGTCCGGGCATGGATGCAGCCTGGACCATCTTGGAGCTTGCGGGCTCTGACACAGACTTGGGAGCCTCGGCCCCAGATGAGCTGATGAAGACCGAAGAGGACTCTGTGGAGGGGCCTTTGGGTGAGACGTCCCTAGATGCAGTGCCAGATGTACTCCAGACACAGGAGGTGGTGCTGAGGCAAAAGAAGTCCCTGAAGAAACCAGGCCGAGTGCCTTCCATCTACAAGCTGAAGCTGCGGCCCAAGGCCAAGCCACGCGTAGACACTCAGCCAGATAAGAAGCCCTCCAAGATACCCACGCCGCTCAGCTACAAGACGTCCAGCGCCTCACCCAAGGGGAGCCCTCCCAAGCGCCCAGCTGAGCACAAGCCCTGGAGAGCCTTTCACAGCGTCTTCTCCTCCTTCATGGAGCCGCCGCAGGGCCAGATGGAGCCAAGAGGGCCAGACGAGGACGCCTGGGCGTGATGGGCTGGTAGCCCTCGTACAAGATGGAGGGACCGGCCTGTAGCATTCCCCGCCGCTGCTCCCAGATCCCCATGTCCCGCACCTGCTGCCTTGGATGTGCTGCTGTGGTGATCCTGGCCTTGCTGCTGCGGCGAAGGGGTGGGCGGCCAGATGCCCCAGAGTTTTTTATTTTTGAAGGTACCTCTGGATGGAGCTTCCATTTGCAGGGCCAGAGCCGGGGCTCAGAGGAGGGTTGGGAAGCTGGGTGGCTTTGATTTAACTTGAGATCTGTTAAGTGAATTGTCTTTTAGGGGGACGTTCCTGAGCCTTGGATTCCTGGGTGTCTTAGACCTTCCTTGGTTTCAGAGCAGAATTGTTCTGGGGGTCTGGGATTGAACACCCTGAGATGTCCTCTGGGCCTTCTGACCCCCAAAGCGCTTTGATCTCCAGCCCAGGGCACCCCATCATTCTGCACTGAAACCCAAGCGGCTCTGTGGCCATTCTTTGGGGGTGTGATCGCTGGGGGGGGAGGGCGTAGTGGACGGGGCGCACCTCCTCTGAGCAGTAGCAGAGAGGGACCGAGCTGCACAGCAGAGTCTCCGAGGGGAAGGCAGTGGAGTTGGACTTTATTTTTAGTTGGGGGTTTGGGGAGGGAGGGTTAGCGAACCGTATTGCACATCATTTCGGCAGCACCTGCCGGCCTCCAGTACGCTGGGGCTCCCAGCATGAATTGACCCTGACGTACTGTATGTTTGTTAATAACGTCTGTATCTAGAGATAATATATTGAGTGTCTGTACATAGAAATACTCTGCATAGACTGCTGCTTCCCTCATGTCTGGCCTCAGTCCTAGGGACATAGAGCTGGACAATAAAAATAGTGAACCAACCCCCCCGTCCTGTCTGGCCTGGTTTGTACATTGCCAGGGTGGGGGCGGGGCGCCGGAAGACCTGTCCCTCGGTCACCCCCAAAGGTGTAATCTAGGCAGGCTTCGGCCATCAGGGATTTTGCCGCCCCAAGCACGGCAGGCAGGCTGCCTCCGGCGGTTTGCCTGCAGGAGGTCCTCCGAAGCCGCGGGACCAGCGGACCCTCCACAGGCAAGTTGTGGAAGGCAGCCTGCCTGCTGCCCTCGCGGCGTCGGCAGAGCGCCCCCCGCTTGCTGCCCCAAGCATGCGCTTGGCGTGCTGGGGCCTGGAGCCGCCCCTGTCGGCCATGTCCCAAATCTACCACCCCTCCCACCCAGCTCTGCACCCTCCCCATCAAACTGTCCTGGCGTCAGAGCGTGGGGGGAGGGGGCATACTCCATCCAGAGGGAGCTGGAAGCTTTGGGGAAAATCCCCCATGTGATTCCTCCATCCCCTCCAGGTGCTGTTCCACCTTCTCCTCCTCCCAGGGGCTGTGTCCCTGCCAAGGGGAAGGAGCAGGGCAGCTGGCTGCTCCCAGTGCTCAGAGGTGCTGGCCAGAGGTGAGAACTACAGCAAAAAATAAAGCGATGGAGCAGGAAGGGGGATTTACTTGCTGGGACAGAGGCCAGCATCTCAGGAGCGTCCTGCCTGAGGCGGGCCAATTGCCCAGCATGTCGCATGCTGCTGCTCCTGACCCAGCCCAGCTTTCTGCCTCCCTGAGTCCTGCCTTGGCAGGCCTAGGTCAAGAGGGGACTTCTAAACCTGCGAGGGGCTGGGGGCAGCGGGTGCTGGGCACTGTTCAGTGGGCTGAGGTCCTTCCACCATGCTCCTGTGCTAGGAAAGGTGAGTCGTGGATGCTGCTATTAAGCCCGTGATCCAACTTCTGCTCCAAGCGCTGGAGTGTGGAACGAGTCCCCTGGGGGTTGGGGGGGAGATGGGGGCCAGCTACGATGACCCTTCTTACATGGCCATGGGAACACAAGTTCCATGGGTCAGGTCCCCTGCTGTGCCCTGCCAGAGAGGGAAGAACACCTGGGCCTGACTGTCGGAATAGCTGCCCTCATCTTCAGCAAGGTGAGGGGGAGACCCCAAGAGCCCAGCCCCAGCCGCACTCTGGTGCTGCTGCCTGGCCCCTTCTGTATCCGATGCACCCAGGCTGGAGGGCGGGGCTTGGACACCCCCCCCACCCCCCCCTCCAAACACCAGCGCTGTTGTGTCCCAGCAGGTAGCTCACAGGGAGGAATGGGGAGGTGGGGGCAGTTTGCACTAAGCAGCTTCCTTGGTGCTGTCCCTTGGGGTCGTGCACACCTAGAGCAGAGGGTGGGGGGTGCAGTAGCCAAGGAGGAGCCGTGCTCTCTGCCCCAGCAGTGGTGACCATGAGAAGCTAGTTCTGCCTGTGCTGATGTTTAAGAGGGCAAGAAATACAATTACAGAGCAGGGCCAGAGGAGCGAGGGAATCCTTGTGACTAACATCCTGGCTTCTGGAATGACTCCCAAACCCCAGGCCTCCTACCCCAGCCCTGCCTTTTCTCCCCCGGACGGGGCTTCAGCCGGTGCCCTCCCCTCCCCCAGCCAGTCCAGCCCATTTTAGGGGCATTTTCCTGATAAGCCAACTCAGCATCAGCAGCTGGTGCTGCTGTCTCCTCACCCGCACTACCCTGTTTTGAACCAGTCATCCTTGAACAGGAGCTATTAACAAGCAAACACTACAGCCCTCCCCCACCCGCAATCTAATAGGCTGCCACCGCACTCAATTCCCAGTTTTGTCTCCTTCGTTAACCAGGGTGCACGCGGCCTGTGTCCAGCACCCAGACAGCTAGTGGCTGAAGAGTATATTGCAAACCAACATCTCATTACATCCCCCAAGCAAGGGGGATGCCCTGGACCTCATTTCTGGTTTTGGAAGCCAGGCCCTGGAAATTGGGGGGTGTCAGTGCCCAAACTCCATTTGGCTCAGTGCCAGGTGTAGGTAGCGGGCAGTGCTATGAGGTGAGGTAACCAGCGGGCCCCAGAACAACAGCCCTCCCTCTAGCGTGTACCACAAGTCAAGAAGTACAAACACACCCGGCTCCTGGAGCCGTTTTCCTGTGTGTGATGCGCCCCCCTCCCTCCAAGTGCAGCAGTTTGGCTCCCGGGAGAGGAGCAGAGCATGGGAAGAGCCCTTAGGAGGAGTGAGGGCCTGACCACAAGGGCTGGTTGTCCAGCCTGGTGGAGGGAGGGGCTATGGGGGCTTGCACACCCTGCAATCAGGGCCGGCTCCAGGCACCAGCGCAGCAAGCAGGTGCTTGGGGCGGCATATCCGGCTCTTTGGCGGCGGGTCCCTCGGTCCCTCTCGGAGGGAAGGACCCGCCACCAAAGTGCCACCGATCGTGGCTTTTTTTTTCTTTCTTTTGCCACTTGGGGCAGCAAAACCACTGGAGCCGGCCCTGCCTGCAATGGGACTACGGGGGAGTGGGGCTGAACCTGCGAGAGTGGAGGATCTGGACCAGTTGCTGTGTTGCCCAGAATCGGACTGGGGAGCATGAGCAGGCCAAGGCTGGGAGCAGCTACTCCTGAGGCGCACGAGAGATGCTTTCTCCACTCCCTGCCCCACCCCAGTCTCAGTACCCCCCGCCTATGACCTGCCGCCTGCAGGGCCGCTGCAAGGATGCTTCGCGCCCTAGGCGAAATTTCCACCTTGCGCTCTCCCCCGTCCCCGAGCCCCCACCCTGAGACACCCCTCCCCCTCCGCCGCAGCTCCCCATCCCCCACCCTCTGCCTTGAGGCACCCCCCCGCCCCAGCTCACCCCTGCTCCTCGCACAAGCACGCCATGGCTGCTTCACTTCTCCCGCCCCCCCAGGCTTGCGGCGCCAATCAGCTTAGGCACCGCAAGCCTGGGAGGCAGAAGTGCAGCAGCCATGGCGTGCTCGGGGAGGAGGCGGGGCAGGGGTGAGCTGGGGCGGGGAGTTCCCCTGCGTGCCGCCCCCCCCTTACTTGCTGCAGGCGGCCCTCCCCGCGCTCCCCTGCCCCAGCTCCCTCCACCTAAATGCCGGCGGTGACCGGAGCGGCCAAAGATCTGGCCACCGCGGTCATTGCCGAAGAAAATGCCGTGCGCCCCCCCCCCCCCAAATTCTAGCGCTCTAGGCAACCGCCTAGGTCGCCTAAATGGTTGCACCGGCCCTGACCGCCTGGCCCCAAGGCCCCGAGACCCTGCACCCCCTCCCCCTGCCAGGCTCCCCTGTGGCCTAGTGCAGCGCGCAGAACATTTGGTTTCACACATCTTCCCACCCCCACACCCCTTCAGTCACCTCTGCCCTCAGCACCACCCCAGACTGAGCCGCAGGCAGGTGAAAGGGGAGCCCACCCCTCCCGGCCAGGCATGGCAGAAGGGCGGCCACAGTCTGCCCCACTGCTGAAACCAAGCTAGAGGCCCGTCCCCCTACCCACATCTACCATCGGGATTTGGTGTTAGCCCCTTAAAACCAACCAAGGTATTTATTAAACCATCAACCCTCTAAACCCGGTGACCCGGAGGTGACCCAAATGTCTAGGAACACAGGTCAAGCTGTGCCAAGCATGACGGGGGGGTGTGGGGGTGGACACAGCAGAGTGCATTCGGTGTGCTAGGCCATGACATCCACCACTGCCTTGGCCCATCGCATTAACAGCAACGCAGGCACCTGCTGCCCAGCCCCACACCTGGCAGCTGTTTGGCCAAGCAGTCGTGGCACGTCCCATGGCCGTGTGTGAGCCAGCCCCTCCACCCAGGGCCGGCTCCAGGCACCAGCCAGCCCCTCCACCCAGGGCCGGCTCCAGGCACCAGCCAGCCCCTCCACCCAGGGCCGGCTCCAGGCACCAGCCGAGCAAGCTCGTGCTTGGAGCAGCAGAGTCCAAGGGGCGGCTTCCACCCAAGCCTTTTGTTTGCTTCGCCGCTTCGGCCGCCCCTGCAGGTTTTTTCTTTTTCTTTTTGGTTCGCTGCTCCGGCTGCCCTGTAGGGGGCGGCAGCGCGGAGGAGGGGAGCGCCCTGCTGGGAGCGGTGCCAGGTCTGCAGCAAGCGTGGCAGGGCAGCCTGCGTCCTTCCCTGCCCGCCGACCCGAGCGGCGCGGAGCCCTCCTGGCAGGCGGCGCGGCGAGCGCCCTGCTGAAGGAAGCCCTGGCCGCCCCCCTTCTCTTCCCCCCCGCCCCCGGCTAGCCAGGGTGCGCACTCCGCTGCCCGGGGCCTGTCTGTAGGGCCGGGAGTCCCCCTGCACCCGCGCTCCGGCTGCCCCGCGGGTTGGTTGGTTTGTTTGGGGTTTTTTCCCCCTTCGCTGCTCTGGCCGCCCCGCAGGTTTTTGGTTATTTATTTATTTTTGCTTGGGGTGGCAAAAAAGCCAGAGCCGGCCCTGCCCCCACCTCCCCCCGCCCAGCTCCCACCTGCATCATGTCAGCGATTCCTGCCTTCCTCCCTGCGGCACACCCTGCTGCTTGGCCAGGCGCTCTGGCCGTGGGGCACACCCAACCATTACAAAAAACCCCAAAGCACTTCCCAGGCTGGGCTCCTGTGGTGGGGCACATGGCCGGCTGCGTGTGCCCCGTGCCACAGCCTCAGCAGCACCCGCTTTAGCCGTCCCTTCGATGAGCGGGGGCACCGCATGGCAGCGTAGGCCTAGCCCCCGGGGCGCTTTTACCTGCGTAGGGCATGTGAGGGCTGCAGCAGAGAGGTGCTGCTCCCAGCTCGTGCCCCGGGGACAGGGAGTCACTGTGTTGTTTACCAACAGCTAAGAAAGGGCTGGCAATTAAATTAAGGAGCTGAAAGTCCTTAGCTGAGCCTGCAAAACAGGAATGGGGGGGGGGGGGTGGCTTTGAAGCCAGCTGCAGGGCCTCAGAAGGCAGCCGCCCGCGGTCACAGGCAGCAAAGAGGGAGATTGCGTGGGGGAGGTAGGTGAAAAGAAGGGGCCAAACCGAAGGGAAGGGTGAGCGTGTGGCCGAGCCCCTCACAACGGCTGCCCCTTGCTGGTAGAGCAGTGCTGGGCTCCCCACTGTACAGCTGGGCCACTGAGAAACTTAGGCCCAGATTTTTCAAAGGTATTTAGGGACTCAGTAGGATTTTCAAAAGTACCAGGAAAGTTCGGTGTGTTGTAACCTCCACTTAGGGTGACCAGCCAGCAAGTGTGAAAAGTCAGGCTGGGGGTGGGGAGTAATAGGCACCTCTAGAAGAAAAAGACCCACAAATTGGGACTGGCCCTGTAAAATCAGGCCATTTGGTCACCCTACTGCCACTAGATGCCTGGCTGGGTGCTAAAAAGCTTTGAAACGCTGTTCTTAAGGCACTGCCCTGAGGTCATACAGGAGGCTGGGGAGCGGGGGAGTAGACCCCCCCCCCCCAAACACCAGGTGTGGGTCCCCCCATGCTCCACCCCCAGCCCCTCATTCTGCTTCCGGCTCAGCATGGCTCCAGGCCCCTGGGCGGTGGCCCTGGCTGGGAAGCACTAGCCTGGGGCAGAGGCTGGCAGCTGTGGGGGGAGGAGGGGCTGCTGGACTCCGAGGGAGAGGGGCAGAGGGGGCCTTGGGCAGAAGGGGTGGGGCCAGCCTCCCCCAGCCATCGGTTCATCGCTGCCCATGCTCCTTATCCACTAGACCAGGGGGTTCAAACACGCCCCCCCCTCCGGCCTACCTCCAGGCCAGGGGTGGGCAAACTACAGCCGCGGGATTGTCCCCCTTCAGCCCCGTGCCGCCCCCGCAGCTCCCATTGGCCGGGAATGGGGAACCGCAGCCAATGGGAGCTTCGGGGGAGGTACCTGGAGGTGCGGCAAGCAGCGGGCGGAGCCCTGCGGCCCCTGGGGGAGGGGGACTCAGGGACATGGTTCCAGCTGCCTGCCCTGGCCCCGGTGTGCGCCACTGCCACCCCGGAGCCTCTAGTTAAGCGGCTTCGGGCTCTGGCCTGGAGCCCTGCTGCACCCTGCCCTGAGCCCCGTGCTGCATCCCACACCCCTTGTGCACCCCAACTCCCTGCCTGAACTCCAACCCTCTGCTGCACCCCAACTCCCTGCCCTGAGCCCCCTGCCTGAACCCCAGCCCCCTGCTGCACCCCAACCCTCTGCTGCACCCTGCACCCCAACTCCCTGCACTGAACCCCAACCCCCTGCTGCACCCCAACCCTCTCCCCCGAGCCCCGTGCTGCATCCCAACCCTCTGCTGCACCCTGCACCCCAACTCCCTGCCCTGAGCCCCATGCCTGAACCCCAACCCCCTGCTGCACCCCAATCCTCTGCTGCACCCTGCACCCCAACTCCCTGCCCTGAGCCCCCTGCCTGAATCCCAACCCCCTGCTGCACCCCAACTCCCTGCCCTGAGCCCCCTGCCTGAACCCCAACCCCCTGCTGCACCCCAACCCTCTCCCCCGAGCCCCGTGCTGCATCCCAACCCTCTGCTGCCCCCTGCACCCCAACTCCCTGCCCTGAGCCCCATGCCTGAACCCCAACCCCCTGCTGCACCTCAACCCTCTGCTGCACCCTGCACCCCAACTCCCTGCCCTGAGCCCCCTGCCTGAATCCCAACCCCCTGCTGCACCCCAACTCCCTGCCCAGAGCCCCCTGCCGCACCCTGCACACCTCCTGCACTCCCTGCCCTGAGCCCCCACCACACCCCTCCTGCGCCCTCAAGGGGCAGGGAGGGGGGCAGAGTTGGGGTGGGGACTTCGGGGAAGGGGTGGAGTGGGGGCAGGGCCAGAGCCAGCGAGGGAGGGGGGCGGGGGGGTATCAGTGATGCGGCCCTCGGGCCAATGAACTAGCCCTCATGTGGCCCTCGTGGTCATTTGCGTTTGAGACCCTGTGCTAGAGCAGCCTCTCTCTGCTGCATGCTGCATGAGTGGATTCTGATAGCTGGGAGCAAAACCAGGGGCAGGTCTGCGAGTCCTAGGCAGTGGGGAAGGCTGTCACGGGTGACAGCATGAAAACCAGCCCAGAGGTCTGGCAGGATGAAGAAAGCGAAAGACAGTGTCAGATGAGCAGAGAGCACTTAGCCCCCGAGGGGGCAGGCTCTGCCCCACACTGGGCCGTACAGCAATGGCTGCTGGCAGCACATTTTAACGGAAAACCATTTTGGTTTGTTATTTTTCTGTTCTGAGCGCGAGAAAAGGAAGGAATTAGAAAGTGCCATTTGAGTACCAGATGTGATTATACATCAAATTCTTAGGGTTTCAGCTGAATTCAGAACAAAGCACAGAAATTGCATCCACACAGTCCATAAAGTGGACGATTAGTGTCATGATTTGAATTATTCACTGGGCACCATCTGTGCGCTCAGCACTGTTCAGAATATGCCAGTCAATCCAGTCCCCGAGTCAATGTGTATAAAATGTGGAGCCCTGGATACGATGGCTCAGATACTTACCTATGAAGTGTGTAGTTCTTGAGCACGTTAATATCTGTGAGTGGAGGTGCTGATAGCAATAGAAGTTTTAGCTGATTAAGGACTGGAAGATTTGACCCTCCAACTTTCTTTCAAGAGGAAGAGCTGCCCAGAGCTCCCATGCCTGTTTATTTTCCTTTCCTGCCTGCAGTGGCCCTGAGACACCTCAGAAAACTCATTTTTTTCTTAACTTTAAAATGTGAAATTTTCTTGCTGTTTGGTTTGAAATAGTCTCCTGTGAGAACAGCAACTCGATCACTGTGGTGTTGTGTCTAAGAGTCTTCTGGAAAGTAACCAGCCTTTAAACAGAAGTGGAAAGCAGTTTTGCCAACTCTCATGAGTTTGTCATGAGTCTCATGCTAATTATTGTTTTTCTTAA
Source organism: Mauremys mutica (assembly GCF_020497125.1). Taxonomy (NCBI): domain Eukaryota; kingdom Metazoa; phylum Chordata; order Testudines; family Geoemydidae; genus Mauremys; species Mauremys mutica. Next base: position 31,011,062 of record NC_059087.1, read on the forward strand.
AGCTCCTGGAGTCAAGTGGTATGTGATGATTTCGGCCTTCAGCCGTAAAGAAAAATGAAGTTTCTAGCGCTTGTGGCTGTGCAGAAAGCTTCAAAACGTGACAACCCCTCCTCCCCCCACACCCAAAAGGCTCAAAAAGCAGAAGGCCAATAAAAAGAACTCAAAATCTATTATTTTTATATAATCTCAGGATTTTAAGCCAATCTCCTGATTTTGGTGACCCTGACTCATGATTTTTGAACATTTGGGGTTGACGATACTGTGAAAGTGATTTGAAAGTGTCAGCTTCACTCCTGTTTAAAGCTGGTTTCTAGTCTATTATTTGTAGTATGGTGATACCCCTAGAGCCCCAGGCAGGTGCCCTGTAAAATCCGGGGCCTTGCCCTCGTAGGACGTTTCCAAAAGTTAAATGATCTATTCCAAGCTTCTTGAACTGCAAAAAGTAAGTAGCCTAAATGACAGAAAGTAATCGAGATTTTTCTACAACTGTTTCAAGTGTTGTATTGAAGAGTGAGCATCTGCATGACAATTTTAAACCTAACCAGTGTCCCTTAAATGACTTGACACAAGATGTCAGAACATGTTAGTATAGAGCTGAGTGGGTCTAATATTTATTTAATGTTCTTTCTTTATATAGGACTTGGATACAGTGCTCCTGTCAGCTAAATGCTAAGTTATTATCTGCAAACAATTAGAGTTTTCAGGTGCCTAAGTAGCCCCTGGAATCATGGTTAAAATTGCCCCCACCCCCAAATCTGACCTGGCGCCCCTGTTGCTTAGCCCCTGCATGGGCTTTAGATAGTCAAGTGCACGTGGGCATGAACTGCTCAGCTTAGGCCAGCAAGTCGTGGACTAGGAAGTTTCCCATCGCACTTGGGTGCCTGAGCACATTGCCATGGGTGTCCCCCCTCCCTGCTGCAGGGGCCAGGCCGAGGCCTCACGCAGCCCTTAAAACAGCTGCATGAAAGTTCATTTCGTCAGGTGGAGCGAGGAGCTGGAGGAGCTTACCCTTCCCCATCCACCCAGCACAGCACCAGCAAGCCCGGCTCCCCATTAATCACCCCATTGTCCCCCACCCAGCTGCTGAGTCCCGGCAGCATTCAGCATTTGAGAGCCCAGGAACTGGAACCACTCCCTTTATAACCACTCAACCATTCCTTGTGTCCCGCAGGCGGTTCCGCAGGAAGAGAAGCAGCTAAGGGCTGGTGCTGTCACTGGGGTGGGACAAGGCGGAGAGGGAGGGAACTGTGTGGTTCTGTCTGGCTACCACTGACACTGCCAGGCCCTGTGGCTGCTCAGAACCAGGTCTCACCAACGCAGCAGCCGGAGCTGCTCCCCACCAGGCAAGTCAATTCCAACCCGCTAACAAGGAACTGACCCCTTTTTTGGTTCAACTGGAGGTTGAGGGGCAGTGGCAGCAACGGGGATCTTTCCCCCCACCCACATGAACCAAAACATTTTAAAAATGGTTTAATAAAATAAAATAAAAAAACATTTTGACTAAAATTCTCATGTTTGGTTTGGTTGAAAAGGCTGCAACATTTTGTAATATTTTGTTAAAAAAAAAAGTGTTGTTGAAAACATTTTGCCCTTGCCCCAACATGGGCGTAAAACCAACTGGCCAAAGAGTCACAGCTAAGGAACATGTCTGGGAGGCTACGGAGCCCTGTTTGCAGACAAGGCAGCAGCAAAACCTCCCCCAACACACACTTGCCGAGGCCTGTGGGCCTAGGAGCCTGCAGAATTTGCCCAGTAGGGATTCTCTCCATACAAAACCCTCGTGCACCCGACCTGAGCTCCTTTGGGTGGTACAGCACTCAGCTGTGGAGGCTTTAGGGTAGGGGGTGGGCAGATCACATCTCCCTCCACTCTCTGTCCCCCATCATATCTGCAACCTCAGCGTCCCCTCTGCTCTGCCCCACATCAGCACCATAAGCCAGCTCTGGGGTTCACGTTTACATAATGAGGCCCACACTTATGTCTTTGGCCACGCTCAGGTCATCCCCATTCCCATCTGCTCCAGAGCCTGCGTCATGTGCTCAGTCCCTGAGAAGTTGGGGCACAGGTGCCCAGAACAATGAGTCCTTTTTTGCACTGGTACAATCAAGAACAGTGGAACCCCTGGGGCCAGGAGAGGCAAGGTGGTGGTGGGAGGGTCCCCTCGGCACACAGCCCATTTCAGGTGGTGATGGGTAACCAGTTCCCAACCCGCCCCCACTCTACCCACAGAGCAGAGGGAGCGCCCCCTGGAGGTGGCTGGCAGCATGTCTCACATGAGGCTGCATCTGGTTGTGTGCAGCGCCCCCTGGAGGCGCATACAGGAGTGGTGGTGTTTGCAGCCCCGGGCCAGCGCACTGCTCAGCAGCTCCTTGAAGAGCAGGACAATGTGCCAGTTGTACTTGGCAGAGCACTCCATGTAGCCACACTTCCAGCTCTTCTTCACCAGCACCGAGAGCGTCCGACGCGGCGTGAAGCGCTGCTTCTGCTGGTCCCGCTTGTTCCCCACCACGATGATGGGGGCCTCATTGGCGCCACCTGGCCTGCGGGAGAAGGGAGACGTAGATTAGGGAGTGCTGCATGGGGCACGAGCAGTCTGAGAGATGCCTCATGGGGAGTGGGACTGACAGCCCCAAGCAAAAGCTGTGCCCAGCCCTGGAGAGGGGGAGGAGAGGACTTCCAGTAGCCAGGTGCCCCCCCACTCCCAGCCCCAGCCCCAGCCGGCCTCAGCACCAGCTGTGATGTCTTTACACAACCACCGTCATCTGACTCTAGCTTGTTGTCCAAACAGAGCCACCTCCCCTCCTGGAGCCAGAGTTTCTCTCCTCTTCCCTCCAGCCAGGATGGTGAACTGGGAGTATCTACATCCCCCATAAGTTGCGGGACCCACCTGTGATCCCCCAGCACCCAAAGTGAACAAGCTAATTCCCACGTCTGGGGCTCGGCTCATGGCCAGCCTGACCAAGAAGCAGCAAAGAGTCCTGTGGCACCTTATAGACTAACAGACGTTTTGCAGCATGAGCTTTCGTGGGTGAATGCCCACTTCTTCGGATGCAAGTGGTGGAAATTTCCTGGGGCAGGTATATATAAGCAAGCAAGAAGCAAGCTAGAGATAACGAGGTTAGATCAATCAGGGTGGATGAGGCCCTGTTCTAGCAGTTGAGGTGTGAAAACCAAGGGAGGAGAAACTGGTTCTGTAATTGGCAAGCCGTTCACAGTCTTTGTTTAGTCCTGAGCTGATGGTGTCAAATTTGCAGATGAACTGGAGCTCAGCAGTTTCTCTTTGAAGTCTGGTCCTAAAGTTTTTTTGCTGTAGGATGGCCACCTTAAGATCTGCTATTGTGTGGCCAGGGAGGTTGAAGTGTTCTCCTACAGGTTTTTGTATATTGCCATTCCTAATGTCTGATTTGTGTCCATTTATCCTTTTCCTTAGAGACTGTCCAGTTTGGCCGATGTACATAGCAGAGGGGCATTGCTGGCATATGATGGCATATATTACATTGGTGGACGTGCAGGTGAATGAACCGGTGATGTTGTGGCTGATCTGGTTTGGTCCTGTGATGGTGTTGCTGGTGTAGATATGTGGGCAGAGTTGGCATCGAGGTTTGTTGCATGGATTGGTTCCTGAGCTAGAGTTACTATGGTGCGGTGTGCAGTTGCTGGTGAGAATATGCTTCAGGTTGGCAGGTTGTCTGTGGGCGAGGACTGGCCTGCCACCAAGGCCTGTGAAAGTGTGGGATCATTGTCCAGGATGGGTTGTAGATCCCTGATGATGCGTTGTAGGGGTTTTAGCTGGGGACTGTATGTGATGGCCAGTGGGGTCCTGTTGGTTTCTTTCTTGGGTTTGTCTTCCAGTAGGAGGCTTCTGGGTACACGTCTGGCTCTGTTGATCTGTTTCCTTATTTCCTCGTGTGGGTACTGTAGTCTTGAGAATGCTTGGTGGAGATTTTCTAGGTGTTGGTCTCTGTCTGCGGGTTAGAGCAGATACGGTTGTACCTCAGTGCTTGGCTGTAGACAATGGATCTTGTGGTGTGTCCGGGATGGAAGCTGGAGGCATGAAGGTAGGCATAGCGGTCGGTAGGTTTTCGGTATAGGGTGGTGTTGATGTGACCATCACTTATTTGCACCGTGGTGTCTAGGAAGTGGACCTCCCGTGTAGATTGGTCCAGGCTGAGGTTGATGGAGGGGTGGAAGCTGTTGAAATCGTGGTGGAATTTTTCCAGAGTCTCCTTCCCATGGGTCCAGATGATGAAGATGTCATCGATGTAGCGTAGGTAGAGAAGGGGCGTGAGTGGACGAGAGCTGAGGAAGCGTTGTTCCAGGTCGGCCATAAAAATATTGGCATATTGTGGGGCCATACGGGTGCCCATAGCGGTGCCACTGATCTGGAGATATATATTGTCAGCAAATTTGAAATAGTTGTGTGTGAGGATAAAGCCACAGAGCTCAGCAACCAGGTGTGCTGTGGCATCATCAGGGATACTGTTCCTGACAGCTTGTATTCCATCAGTGTGTGGGATGTTTGTGTAGAGAGCCTCTACATCCATGGTGGCCAGGATGGTGTTTTCTGGAAGGTCACCAATGCATTGTAGTTGACCAAGAAGCTGGATCTGCCCTGGAGCCTGATGCAGACACAGTAGGTTTGGCCATGTCTGCCAGCTGCAGAGATCAGAAAGCCTCTGAATTTAGGGCAGAGGCGGCCTAGGCTGGTGGCTGGTCACTCCAGGAAGAGGATCTCCAGTGCTTATTTTGTGCCAGGGCTTCCCAGCACTTCTAAGCTTAGCAGTTCGTAGCCACGGCACCGCTGGGCTCCCGGCCAGCAACTGCCGCTCTCCAGCCACCCAGCTCTGAAGGCAGCGCCACCGCCAGCAGCAGAGCCAGGAGCACCTGGGCAGCAGCAAGCAAGCGCCTTGAGGAACATCTCCTGGCAGCCAGGCTCCGCAGGCAGGGGCCGGCTGCAGGGGGCATTGCTGGCCAGTGCCAGGCTCCTTTGGGAGCGAATTGGGGTGGAGCTCAGAGCTGTGCTGCCACCCTGCCCGGGCAGAGCAGCTGGCTTGGGGAGCAGGCACAGGCACCAGCTTCCTCCGGGCTCTGGGGGTGCTCAACCCCCTGCTCCGCCTCTGGCCCCGCCCTTCCCGAAGCTCCCACCCCCCCCTGCCTCGCCTCGTCCTGCCCCTTCCCGCCCAGTTCCACCCACTCCCCCGGTGTGCCCCATCCCTGCTCCTCCAGCAGGCCACAGAACAGCGGATCACAGCAGGCGCGGGGGGGGGGGGGCGGGGGGGAGCTGCCTGCTGGTGGAGGAGTCAGCACCTTTGGGAGCAGGGCAGGGAGTGCAGCCAGGCAGCGCCCCAGCTCCCACGGTGCAGAGAACCAGGGGCCAGAGCAGCTCCCACCAGCTTCCCACTGGTTTCTGGCAGGAGGTGACAGTTTGAAACGGGGGGGGGGGGATGCAGAGTGACATGCCTCCCCCCATTGCTTGGTCACGTGGTGTGGCCGAGACCCTTCCCTGCGGGGCAGCTAAGCCAGCGAGCTGCACCAGGCATGGAGAGGCAGAGGCAAGAGGAAGCTGCAGGGAAGGGCCGCTGCTTTCCGGGAGGGAGGGGCTGCCCGCGGGAGGCGTGCTCGAGCAGTTCTGGGGTGGGGCCCCCCAGTCACCGGCACAGATCATCTCTGGTTTGAAACCTCTGTGCTAAAGGGAAGGCAGAAAGCTGGGGGGGGGACACGTGAACCTGTGTGTCCCCCCATCACCTCTAGGGGTGCAAATATGCTTGCTCGCCCCAGGCGCTAAAATGAGCCCCGGCGTGTTTTTCATTTCAAATTGAGCACTGAGGAACTCCCAGGATCTGTGGCCCTTCCCTTCCCCCCACTCCTTCTGAGAGCTCAAATGGAGCCGTGGGGGGCACCCAGCCCCCACCCCCCCGTATCCTACCCCACAGTCACCTGTTCTCCAGGATCTGCTGCTGGATCATCTTCACGTACTCAAAGCTCTCGGGGTTGCAGATGTCATACACCAGCACATAGGCGTTGGTGTTCCTCAGCCCACGGCACTTCAGGTCCGACCACTCCTGGGGGAGAGAATGCAGGCTGCTCGGGGGGGGGGCAGAGCCGTCCCATCAGCCTCCACCCCACCACCATGAGGTCCTGCCTGCAAGGCAGGTGTGGGGCAGGGAGGCTTCAACAAGCAGAGGGGAGAAGACCAAGATCTCCTCTCAGCTCTCAGAGAGGACGGCTGAGGGGTACGGGCAGCATGAGAGCCCAGGATTGCTTAGACCCTCTCACCCATCAGTGTCTGGGGCCATGGGAAAGCGGGTGGGTGTTGCTTGGAGACTGAATTGCCCAGGGCAGGGGGATGGTCCCAGGATGTGATTCGGAGTGTGGGGGGGACAGATACCTGCATCAGGCAGAGGGAACCATCAGCCACTCCTTATTGACTCAGGAGAGTGCCCCAGCCCCTGCCCTGGGCTCCCCTCCCTACTCTGTCACAGCGGCACGTGCATGCAAACCCCACACCTACCTGTGTGTTTGGGACACCTGCCCAGCCGCTGAGCTGCTCTCAGGAGTTGCTATCAGAGCTGGCTGGAAAGGGGAAATCCCGTTTCCTGGAAAATTCTGGGGTGTCGAGGTTTCATTTCCTATTGGAACAGCATCCCAGAAATTCCATTGGCCACAATGCCCAGGAGCTGGGCAGCAGGGCTGGCGCCCAGGCCACCCATGGAGCTGGGCAGCCCGCCCACCCATCAGCCAGCCAGCCAGGCCACCTGATCAACCGACCTGCCTGCCCGGCTTCCCAACGTTTCGATGGAATCAGCACATTCCCATGGAACGTTCATCACATCAGCCGTTTCCAACAAACACTGTTAGGTCTAAAAACGTCACCCTGCTTTATTGCTAGATAAGAGTTTTCTACCCTCAGGGATGCGTTCAGCCAATGAAAGTTTGTTCTGATGATATAATGATTTTTGCTCAAGTCCTCAGCTGGTGTAAATCAGCATTGAATCACACCGGCTGGGGACCTGTCCCCACTGACTCCAATGCAGCAGCTGGGTTTGCCAGTGGAGCGTGGCAGGAGGTAGGACGTCCCTTTCAGTTTGCTCATGTTCTTGGCTTTAGCTGTTCATGAAAAACCTCACTTTGTGAATCTAATTCTGCATCCTTGAACAGGGCGGCTCCAAATGCAGCCCTGGCCTACGTGACACAGCAGCTGAGTTTAATTTGTTTTTTTTCTTGCCCAGAAACACGCCCATGCACTTAGCCGTGGCCATTTGCAGCCACGCAAATCCCACCCCCAGGAGCAGCAGATGGTCTAGGCTGCTCCAGTAACTGGCACTACCAGCTGTGACGTATCAGGTTCTTCAGAGATAATGTTCTCCCTGATGGTGGCTTAGAAGGTAGGAAATCAACTCAAACCCAATTAGAGGCTCTTTGCAGATGGGGGAAGAGATGAGAAATGCACATCTATTTTCTAACCAGTGCTTTTAATCAGAAATTGCGTTGGAGGGATGAAGACTCAGCATGACGTTGCCTTTAATTCTTTCAACCACCATGTCTAGGGCTGTCCGTGCTACCCAGGGGCACTGACTGCCTGGGACTCACTTGGCCAAGCTTGTCTGTCCTTGACTTTGGGAAACCACTCAAAGGGCATTGCAACCATAGAAACGGATCCAGCTGGGCCCCGGAGAACATCTCCCTAAGCATGGAACAGCCTCTCATCGCGGAGAAAGGACGGGAAGCCAGAATGCAGAACAAAACTCAGCTTCCCGAGAGCAGTGGGATGAGCCCTGGAAAGCAGAAGCTGGGAAATGCCATATGGGTTATCAAGTCTGACCTTCTGCAATCCGTGATGCTTCTCCTCTCTGCAGGCATCGCAGCCTGAGGGGCATGACCCACAGATGGTTGCAAACAGGGTCAGGGGGCCACGACCCTAACTGGGGAGATGGAATAGGTTGAGAGCCATTGCCAGGGGGCATTAGCCTGTCTCTTCAGGAGCAATTCCAATGGCGGGGTAAGGAGGAGGCTACTGAATGGGTGACCTGGTGAGGAAGGGATCAGCCCTTTATATAAACCTAGAGGGAGGAAGGGAGCAAAGGACCAGCATGGAGCCAGGCAGGGTCTAGTCACTGACTGGGAAGCTGTGTGCCCTGTGCTCTGCTGCCAAACGTGCCACTGAGGCCTGGAGCCTGTCCCCTTTCCACTCATCTCCAAGGCGACGGGCCCCTGGGACAAGCAGAGTGCAGAAGGCCCAAGTGGGGATCTCAGGCATCACCCCTGTGAAAGGGGCCTTTCACCTCTGGGCGGTGTGGTGAGCGCAAACCCTTCTCCCCAGCAGAGGGGTTTTGGGGGCAGCTGGACACAGTTTATCAACATTGGCCCCTTGCCAAGCCAAGTTGAGCTCAGATGCCTGGACACCTGGTTTCCATCCATTCTCGATGGTCAGGCCAGTCTCTGCCTTCTAAGGAAATGCACAAGAGGGGGGATACGGGCCCTATTCCTCTAACTGCCAAATGGCCCCCCAGTGCCTGAAAACAGTGACAATGGTTTTCCCACAGGAAACGTGACTCCTCATTCGAGTTCGGTATGTGCGACGGAGCCTGCAGGGAGAGGCCTGAGCCCCTTCCGAGTCTGACCCTCCTCTTCCAAGACAGCACCCCACAGAAGGCACAGAGCAGACGGCTGATGCATACAAATCTCTGGTTTGCAGCTAATTCAGGCTCTTGCTTCCCACAGGTGCCTAATGCCAGGGTAACCATCTGTTCCCTGAATCCAGTTAATAACTTTCTCTAGGTGTAGCTGGAGTGGTGAGGCTGCATCAAGAAGTGACTTGAAGTGAAGTGACCCGCCCCAGCTTCCCATTTCATCTCGCTGTTTTCTTCTTGCTGCCCCTGACAAGCAGCCCAACCCCGGTCCCTTCAGCACCTCCCCTGGCTTCAGTGGAACGACAATGCTGCCTGTTGCATTTTCTTAACCCAAGAGTCTCTGAATACTTTACAAACTAGGCTCAGGAATCACAACAGCCACTACCGAAATGCAGCTGCTTCTTGGGTGGATGATGACAGTTGGTTAATTGACACAACAATATCACAACCAGGAAGTGTAGAAGAATCCTGTATCCAATGAAACTGCAGGTGGCTTTCAGAGAGGCAGAGTGTAAACAGCCCAAGACATAGAATCATAGAATCTCAGGGTTGGAAGGGACCTCAGGAGGTATCTAGTCCAACCCCCTGCTCAAAGCAGGACCAAACCCAACTAAATCATCCCAGCCAGGGCTTTGTCAAGCCTGACCTTAAAAACCTCTAAGGAAGGAGATTCCACCACCTCCCTAGGTAACCCATTCCAGTGCTTCACCACCCTCCTAGTGAAATAGTGGTTCCTAACATCAGGATTAACACACCAGCTCCTACAGAAAGAACTAGGGGATCTGTAATGACCACAAGCAACCAGGGGCTCCGTTCTACATCTCACCCATACGATGCTTCCACAGCAGCCTCTAGTGCCCAGTTGGTTGAAGACCAGCTGAGAGGTGAGAGCGCCATCTACTGAAGCAGGTGTTCCTGTGAGGTCTCCCATTCAAGTACTGAACAGACACAACTTGGCTTTGGAGTTCAGACAGGTGTATGCTGGCCCTTGCACCCAGCTGTGCATAACCCACCCTGCACCCTCAGAGGAAGCTATGCAAGGCAAACCCCAGCTTGCCTTTGTGCATTGACATTCACTGCAGCAAATACCTGGAGCAAACAAGTATGAATTTTAATAAACTGGCCGGTAAAACGAATCTCTCTGCCATATGCCAGAGCATTTCTATTTGTGGGGAAGCCTTTTTTGTGAAGGATCAGACAAGGATTCAAATTTTGCAGAAAGGAATTATAATAATAAAACAGCTCCCCTGGGAAATGGGGAAAGCCTCCCGTTAATTGGAGCTTTGAGGCAAATACAGGAATAATTCCTGCCATGCAACATGTTCCAGCCCAGGTGGGAGCAGGAAAATATCCTCCTATGCCCCAGAGACAAAGCAGAGAGTTATTTTCCCTGCATGTCCTGCTGACGGGGGCTAACAATGAGACTGGAGCTTGAATGGTTTGTTAATGTCACAGGCACCTGGAAGACGGAACGATAGCCCCATGCAGACCATGTTAGTGCATTGTTTCTTCCCACCAGGGCCCGGTAATAAGTAAGACCTTTATGTCTATTAACGTGGTGGCTCCCTTTCCCTCACTCCTGCTAACCAGCCCTTCATTCTCCCCCCCTCTGCTCTGGCTCTGCGGCTGGTCCCAGCAGTGGGGGTTTTTAGCCTACTTACTCACTAGGCATGACAGCTTCTCACACCAACTTGCGATTTTAAAACAAACAACAACACTAAAACTCACAGCCAAAGGGGGAGGCCGCTTCCCCCCAGCACTGTTCTGGGAAAGGTCAAAGCAGCTGCCGAACCAGGGAAGCCTGGCTGAGATGCACAGTCAGTTGAGACTCTGGGTCAGTTGAGGGGTTTCTTATGATCATTTCCATTAGAAGGATTTTTGTGCTGGTGAAATTCGCCCTTGGAGGCTGGCGGCCTGTGTGCAAGTACAGCGCAGGTGCAGCACCCGGGCAGGTACACAGGGCTTGAGCCAAAGTCAGCTGACATCAGCAGGAAGACTCCCCTGGACTTCAGTGGGCTCTGGATGAGACTCATGCCTCCATCAGTGTTCCTCAGCCGTGACCCAGTAGGTCCCCCGTACCTTCAAGGCTAGCTCAGGGACACTGGCCTCCAAGGGTTGAGAACAAGCAGAAGAAATATCAGCCTCAAAGTCAAGGTGGTCTAAGAGAGCGACAAGCCACTGAAAGCAGGGCCTTAGGGTAAGTGCCCTGCAGCTGGGGATGTGGTTAGCAGCTTGTGTCTGATGTACCCACGCTAGCTGTACTCTAGCTAGCTCGCTAGAAATACAAGTGAGGATAGCACGATGCAGGCGTCAGCGTGGGTGGCACAAGCGAATACATAACAGGGGGTCAGGCAGGCTTGTGCAGCTGTGCTAGCATCCTTACTTCTCTTTTAGTGAGCTAACTAGATTGAAGCTAGGATGGGACCATTTACATAAGCCGCAAAGCAGACTTTTATTATTATTATTTTATGAATGCTCATAGAATTTCCAGCACTTATGTTCATTCCTAGGCAGATCTGTTTGAATGTTTGCCCATTGTTTTGTTTGGATAAAGTAGCAGATTTGGGGATGAGGAAAATGCTCCACTGAAGTCTGATGAATGAAATGGCTTGAAAGCATTTAGAATAGAATAATAGAATCTCAGGGTTGGAAGGGACCTCAGGAGGTATCTAGTCCAACCCCCTCCTCAAAGCCGGACCAACCCCAACTAAATCATCCCAGCCAGGGCTTTGTCAAGCCTGACCTTAAAAACCTCTAAGGAAGGAGATTCCACCACCTTCCTAGGTAACCCATTCCAGTGCTTCACCACCCTCCTAGTGAAATAGTGTTTCCTAATATCCAACCTAAACCTCCCCCACTGCAACTTGAGACCATTACTCCTTGTTCTGTCATCTGCCACCACTGAGAACAGTCTAGCTCCATCCTCTTTGGAAGCCCTGTCTTTGGTAATGATCTATTGCCTTGTTAAAGTTGGTAAACATGCACTATAAAATTCTGTCCTCAGTAAGACTCTTTCTGAGGACCCACGTATCAGAAGCCTGCAAGTTTCTGCAGAAATCAAGAAGTATTTACATTTGCAGCACGTGGGTGTAGGGGTGTGGTTGTGTGTATATATGCAAATGCACACAAGTGTGTCAGTGTGTGCCTTTGCATGTGTAGAGGTGTGTTGTTTGTGTGCATGGGTGTATTATCTGGAGAAGATTTTCAAAAGCACAAATGGGAACTGAACACATAACTGCCCTTTGTGCTTTTGAAAAATCTGTTTTGGGGTGTGTGTGTGTGTTGTGTTGTGTTTTCACCTCTAGCCAAGTGTTTACTTCATAGGGCTGTTGTTTTAAAATATTCTTTATGATTCAAAACTTAACAACAAACTCTGCAGTGGGCCCAGGAGCGGAGACAAATCTGCCAGAACCCACGCTCCCTGCAAAGCCATTTGGCATGGAGTTTGCTTTCTCTCCCGGGATCCCGTTCTCTAAAAGACCTGAAGGTCTGACCCCTTGGTGCTGCTGAGTCATCCATGAGCAGATCAAAGGGCTGCTGTTGGAGAGTCAGAAACAACACAAGTGAATTCCCCCCACAACCCTCTGACGAGGGCATTAACACTGAGGCCTAGATGGGGCCATACAAACCATTTACTTTATTGAACCATCAGCCAAGACGTAAGACTTGGTGGACTAAAATCAAGCATGTGGCATAGAATCACAGAACGGTCAGGCTGGAAGGGACCTCGAGAAGTCATCAAGTGCAGCCCCTGTGCTGAGACAGGACCAACCAATCCCTGACAGGGGTTTGTCCAGCCTGTTCTTAAACCTCCCATGGTGGGGATTCCACAACATCCCTTGGGAGCCCTTTCCAGAGCTCAGCTACCCTGAGGGGTAGAAAGTTTTCCTAATAGCTCATCTAAATCTCCCTTGTTGCATATTAAGCCCATTACATCTTGTGCTACCGTCAGTGGACATGGAAAATGATTGATCACCCTCCTCTTTATAACAGCCCTCACACGTTTGAGGACTGGTATCAGGTTCCCCCCCCCGCCCTGTCTTCTTTTCTCAAGACTAAACATGCCCAGTTTTTTAACCTTTCCTCACAGCTCAGGTTTTCCAAACCTTTTGTCATTTTTGTTGCTCTCCTCTGTACTCTCCCAATTTGTCCACAGCTTTCCTAAGGAGTGGTGCCCAGAACTGGACACAGTACTACAGCTGAGGCCTCGCCAGCACCAAGGAGAGCAGGACAATTACTTCCCAGGTCTTACATACGACATTCGTATTAATACAGCCCAGAATGATCATAGTCTTTTTCGCAACTGCATCACACCAGGGACTCACAATCAATTTGTGATCCACTGTAACCCCCCGATCCTTCCCAGCAGTGCTGCTGCGTAGCCAGTTATTCCCCATTTTGTAGCTGTGCATTTAATTTTTCCTTCCTAAGTGAAGCACTTTGCACTTGTCTTTATTGAATTTCATCTTGTTGATTTCAGACCAATTCTCTAATTTGTCCAGGTCATTTTTCATTCTAATCCTGACCTTCAGCGTGCTCACAACCCCTCCCAGTTTAGTGTCATCCACAAATTTTATAAGCATGTTCTCCACTGTCCAAGTCATTAATGAAGATATTGAGTCATACCAGACCCAGCACTGACCCTGTGGGACCCCAGTAGATCCATCCTCCCAGTCTGACAGTGAACCATTGAAATCTACTCTAAGATCTTTCAACCAGTTGTGCTCCCTCCTTACAGTAATTTCGTCTAGAGCACATTTCCCTCGTTTGCTTATGAGAATGTCATGTGGGACTGTGTCAAAAGCGTCACTAAAATCATGATCCAGCACGTCTGCTGCTTTCCCTCTGCCTCCAGGCCAGCAACCCTGTCAAAGAAGGGAATTAGGCTGGTTTGGTATGATTGTTCTTGACAAATCCATGCTGGCTATTCCTTAGAACCCTTTTATCCTCTAGGTGCTTAAAACTGATTGTTTCATGATCTGTTCCAGTATTTCCCCAGGTATCAAAGTTAGGCTGACTGGTCTATAATTCCCCAGGTTTTCTTTGCTCCCCTTTTTAAAGATAGGTGCTATGTTTGTCCTTCTCCACTCCCCTGAGACCTCACCCATCCTCCATGAGGTCTCAGAGATAATTGCTAAAGGTTCTGAGAATGCTCCAGCTAGTTCCTTAAGTACCCTAGGATGAATCATGGTGTTAGCCTGCAAAGCAGTGCAAATTGGTTTTTGAGAGTGGATCTTTTAAAACAGGTGTAAATGCTGCCTCTAATCTACCGTTATTTAAGGCTCCAGTCACTGACCCTTCCAATATTTCAACAAGAAAGGATAATTTATAGAAAGGGACGATGTACCTGGCTAGTATTTTTCTGCATTCTCTTGGCTCTCCCTGAAATTAGTCAGGCTGGGCACTGACTTCATGGCTTAGGAACTAGAGACAGGTTTTTTTTGATTCAATGTTTTTGTTCCTTGGAAAATGCTGATCTGTCAAAATTGTAACTTTCCACAGGAAAGTATCAGTTTTGATGACGCATTCATCAGGAAGGGTTCTCAGGTCCAGGATGGAATGTCTGGTCAAAACCAGAGAGAGACTAGTGGGTTGGTTAGACACTCACGTGTTCCTCCTCCAAGCCAGGCTGGAGAGTCTGTCTCTTTCTTTCTCTCAGGCCCAATGACTATTTACTTATTTTACAAAGTGAAGCAGCCCCAACAGCAGACGCTGAGAGACAGCCACTCCACAACAGCCAAAACCCCAGTGGGCTGGGCATTTATTTGGGATGCAAGAGACCCAGGTTTAAGTCATCTCAAGACCCATATGTAAATTCATGATAGAGATCATCCTCGAATCAAGGGATTGCCAATCAATCATCAAGAGACCCAGGTTCAAGTCCATGCTCTGATGTGAAACAGGGACATTTTTGAAATCTCAAAAAATTTCATGGGCTAGGAAAACTGTCCCCTATTAGTAAGTGGAGCAGACAGATAGAAAAAGCATATCCCTTGGCATGGCAGATTGTCTTCATGGCTGTGTCTGAAAGCCCTTCATCTTTGAGAGAGAGAACAAGAGTGCCAGAAGCTTATCACATGGGCTGTTTTGGACTTTAAAACCAGAAGGTTAGTTTTGCTCTTCTTGTGTGTTAATGAGCTCAAGACACTTTGTTTAAAAGAAAATACAAGTTTGTTTGCCCCAGAAAATGTCCCTGCTTTGGCACCATTACTGTTTGTCACCCCAGGGGTGGCTGCTTTTCAGTGAGTGCTGTTTGTAAAACAGAACTGAAACCTGATGTCTAATCTCTAAGGGGCTGATACTGCAGCCCTCCCTGTTGAGTAGTGCCTTCCTCCAGGAGTAAACCCATCCATTTGGATCAGCTGTTTGTGGTGGCAGGTACTGCTTAATATGAGGAAGGGCAACATAGCTGATTCCTGAACTACATTATTGCCTACACATGGCCAGCTAACTAGTGAGATGGTTGGTCAGTCGATTTGTTGGGTGTTTCAGAGGGATAACTTTGTCTGAATGGGCAGGTAAGGCAGGAGGAAGGATTTTCAAACAGGCCTGAAGGTAGTGATGAATGTGGGGCCAATTACACTGTACTTATTGCCATGGTCTCTGAGGCCTACAAGATCATGCCTACTGGGATGGGCAGTTACACAAGCAATGGTGACTAGTTATTCTGGAAACCTTCAGAGATTATTAATGGGCAGCTCAGTCCTATAATCTCTGTGGCTCCTGGACTTATATGAAGGTGGTTATGGAGCCATGCAGTAGTTGCTATGGGAGCTGTGCACCAAAAGGATGATGAATCAGATGTGACTGGCTCTTCATGAAACACTTGACATCATGTTCAGAAAGCTTGTCAAGGTGAGGAACGCAAGTACTTAGGCTGCAGAGTAATTTGCCTTCTTTTTTCTGCAAGATCAGACATGGTGTGGTCAATATAGTCCTGTAGATCAATAGACTAGCCAATGTTATCCTATAGATCAATTTGTCCAGTGGGATTTTGACACCTGAACTCTGTAAGGTTCTTCACTCTGCTAATTCTGTCTTCATAACCATTTTAGCCACGAACCTGAACGAATGCAGTCATCAAAGTTGTGCTTTATGATTTCACTCATCTATTTTTTCTCATTCAGAATGGGCCTTGAACACACCCAAAGTATTTGAATTGGCTCAAGGTGTCTGGTTGCTTGTTCTGTGCATGCTAATTGCTGATATGATCCTCGCTGCCCTCTTAAAAGGTGGGCAGGACTGGAGTGTGTGTGTACAGGCAAATGACTTGACATGCTGCCCAGAATGTGTGCTGGACCCTTAGGATGTGATTTGCCAAAGCAAGATGAGTTGTAAAGTGAGTTAATTTCAGATCCACCTAGCAAAGGGTTAATGATACATGTGACTTTGCAGCATGTGTGCAAGTGTGTGTGTGTGTGTGTACATACCATTTGGTACAGGAGTTTGATATGGCAATCATTCAGCACATCCCTATTTGGCATGCAAATTTAGGATTTGTTCATTCACATCCAGAACAACCACCTTTCCCTACTGTTTGGAACCAAGCACATAGTGAACGTTGGATTAAATCAGTAATGTTAAAAAAACTCCATGGATGACAGCATTTCCCATGAACTGCACATGGGCTGCCGTTCTCTTTTAGTCTCTGAAGCTGAAGTAGGATGGAACAAAGTACTGTCCAGGACTACGCCACTGAGGGATTGATTACAAGGTCATCAGGACAAGTAGGAAGTGCAGGAGAAAGAATCTGGTTGAATGGTATGAATGACACGGAGAAGAGTGACTTTAAATACATGAAAAGAAAGGTGATCTGAGAAGCTGCGGCCGCTGGCTTAATATGCTAGTACCCAGCATGAGAAGAACATTTGCTTACAATTTATGTGCCTAGAGACATATTGGGTGGGATTTTAAAAAATGCCTAAGTGTGTTAGGCACATAATTCCCATTGATTTCCAGTGTGGATTGGGTACCCAACTCTGAAGAATCCCTCTCTTCTATTGTTATTTAGACGTTAGGTTGCAAACTCTGTAGGGCAAGGAACTTTCTGTTTTCCAGTTAAGCAACATACACACTTTGGTGCTGCAGAACATACACTGGTGCGTCTAGCTGGAGAGGGCAAAGGGCATTCACTATTCCACCAGCCTCTGCTGCTCTCCGGGCCACCCCCTGTTAGCTACAGAAGAAGTGATGGAAACCCTGTTGGAACTAGACCGGACAAAGCACTGGGAACCAGTGCACCAGCCCATGGGAGGGATGGGCCAGATGGGACCTAGTAGAGCGTTTCCATCTCTAATATCTGCCTAGGACTCATGGGCAGAGCCGGAGCCATGGAGTCCCAGGCGCACAGCCTGGCTGCGTGGGGGAGGGCTCCTACCTGAGAGCTGTTTGCTGGGAAGGCAGCTAAGTAGGGGACGTCCATGATCTTCACGTCGTACATGTCCCCGTTGTAGATGACCGAGGGTCTGTAGGTGTCCCGGGACCCCGTGGGGCGGTATGTCTCCGGGAAGTCGTTGTACAGGAACTGGCGGATGATGGCGGTTTTCCCCACCTTTGGGGCTCCAAGAACAGCCACTTTCAAGGTTTCCACCATGATCCACCTGCAGCACCTCGGAGAGCTCCGGCCCGGACCATGGGCACTTTCCTGCAGGCTGCTCAGGGCTCTGCCAGGCAGCAGCCAAAGTTCCACCAAGTGCCCGAGCCCAGCTGGCCGCGCCGCGGACACGTGCGGAACATCCAGCGCCCGGAGCCGATCCGCCAGGCTGCCCCGGGCCCGCGGCAGTGGCTGGTGGCCGGCAGGCCAAGGCCCTTCAGGGCTCAGGGGCTCAGCACAGCCGAGCCGGAAAGGCGGCGCGGGGCTCGGGCCCGCAGCTAACGGCAAAGCTGAGAGCCTCTCATGGCAGGCTGCAGCGAGTGACCCAGCGTGCGATGACACGGAGCCGCCCGGAGGGGAGGGGAAGCCCCCGCCCGGTGTCACCGCACGCCCCACTGGAGCAGCAGTGAGCTCCGGGACTCTCCCCAGGCCGGTCCCAGCGCCGCCCGCGGGGATCCCGCTCGCCGCAGGCTGGCAGATCTGAGTCCCCCCAGGAAAACAGCAAACCCCGTGAAATGATTCCACCACGCCCGGGAGCTGCTGGGGGATGTGTCCGGTGCAGGCGGCCCCAGCCCTCTGCCCCAAGGCCGGTGGCTTTGCAGCTCCTACCCCGGCGGTGCAAGGCGATCCCGGCGCTCTCTGCACGCCCCTGGCCGCTCCTGCTGGACTGGAGTTTGCTCAGGGCATGTGCCCATCGCTACCCCCTTAGAGCAGCATCAGCTCAGCCAGGGAAGGCCCAGTGCCCCCGAGGCCGGGCTGGCCCCGGGAGCCGCGGACGCAGGACGGGGATGTCACCAAGCCAGCGCTCGGCACAGCGCATTACAGCCGCGTCCTCCTTCCAGCGCCGCGGGCTCCTCCGCTCTCCGGCGCGCCCTGGCAGCGAGCTCCGACCCCTCTGCCTGCAGCCCCCTGGCCAAGGCAGCCCCGCTCAGCCCACCTCCCTCCCGGGCCGGTGGCGCGCTCCTCCCCAGCGCTGCTGCCCGGATCCGGGGCATGCTGCGGAACGCGGCCGCCCGCTGCGCTCCAGCCCAGCGCACACGGGGCTGGGGGTGGGCGCACGTTCCCGGCGAGGGGGAAGGGAGCCGAGGAGCCCGCTGGAGAGCGGCGCTCTAACGCCAGGGGCTGGCCCAGCGCAGGGAAGCACCAGCTGAATTGTGACGCAAAGCTCCGCTGGGGCGACTTCAGTCCCAGCCCCACTGGTGCCTTCGCCTCCCCTATCTCGTCTGCGGCCGCAGGGCTCCCTCCTCGGAGAGGCCAACAGCGGCTGCGACCCCCGGCGCCTTGGGCTCGCGAGCCAAGTCGGCTGAGGGACGGAGGGAAACTTGCAAAAAGCCCAGGCTGCGCTGACGAGCCCAGCGGGACCGGGACAGGGCCAGGGCCAGGGCTCCTCCTTCCATGATCCAAGGTGGGCAGGGCAGGGACCGGGCCCCAGTGCACTTGGCAAAGCCATAGGCCAGGAGGAAGCTGATAAAATTATGTTACTGGCATCACTGGTCTCCCCTTCTCTCTGCAGGGCTCAGGCAGGGCAGGGGAGCCCAGCCCCTGGGGCTTGGCAGAGCGGAGGAGACAAGGTTACATTGTTCAGACATGGCTGGAGCCCCGCTCCTGCCAATACCCCTGCTTACCTGTGTGCACCTGCCTAGGCCCCTGGGGCACAAGGTGAGGCTGAGGGCAGGCCAGCTGCTAGCTCCTGCCAACGGCCCTAGGCCTCTCAGAAAGCGCCGAGCTGGGGGTCTGGCTCCCCTGGGGGCTGGCCTGGTTAAAAGAGATGGTAAGTTGCTAAGAATGGGTTTAGACTTGAACAACTGCTGGGAGTATGCTGCACCCATTGATCCCACTTAGAGCCACTGTAGCCCACAGTCTAAGGATATAGTGAATAGCTGCATCATAAACTGCTGCTGTTGTGTAACTCACCCAGAAGCATTAATTAATATCAGGTGCTCATCCCACACACACGACATCCCTTGAAACCAAATGAGCCCTTGTGACACACCAAAGGACAAAGCCCCCCCCCGCCCCCAAAGAGGAGGCTGCTGGGACAAGCATCGCACCTGGGTGAACTCTGAAGGGAGGGAATAAAGCAACTTGATGGGGTACGTGACAGCAAGTAACCGGGCTCTTGTGATTTTTGGTGCAAGGCACCATGGATCACCAAGGCAGGCCCCAGGGGACTAGCTGCGTCTCCATGGTGAGGATCTAAGTTCACACAGCTGGGTTGGGCCCTGGTGAGCTACTCCAGACAGGGGCACAGGGAGCTGAGCAGTGGCAGGCTCAAGTTCCATTTAGGCTCCTCCCTCCAGGCAAAAGGCCTGATCTGCAGCAGTGCTGAGCACCCCGCAGCGCCCAGGGCCTTCAGGTACTGGCTGTTCAGGATCTTTGACAATCAGGCCATTTATTTAGGGGCTTAACTAGAGCTTGAGGAACGTGACTTTAAGCATTCCCGCTCTGAAATGTTTCGGTATGACCCCTGTCCACAGAGGCTTATGAACTAGAGGCCTGGTGTTGCAAACACTTGCTTAGCTTAATGCAGCTGAAGTAGTCAATGACCATCAGTGAGGCTACTGCTGTGTGGAAACCACAGCAGGCACACAGCCTAGAGCGAGAGAGGACAAACTGCACTGAGACACCTACAGCAAGGCCCAGACATTTAAAAAACTAGATCAGACCTTAGTAGAAACAATGGATTTTGAGGCACTAGTTGAAAGAAGAGCCCTGTTTAAAAACCATCAGTGTTTGAGAAAGCTGAAGTGGAGAGATTATGCTGAGAGCTTCATTAGAACCATCAGCTAATATTCAGCAGTTTGCAACAGCTGTTCCATTAGAACTCATGACAGATCCCAACACACAGCGTATGCTTAAGTAGTGTAAATGCAATTTGTAAAGGGTGCTCATTACCTCCAGCCTCTGCCTTATGAAATGATTTAATTATGGTGACTATAAAAAGAAACAGTCTTTCACTGAAAACCCCTCCCTCCGCATCAAGCCCAAACAGGAGCCTAGGTAGTTGTTAAAGATAATCCTATTTAACTAAATGAATAAAAACCCTGTTGTTCGAGATGTGTTGCTCTATTAGGTGTGTGCATGCTGCACGCACAGTTGTCAGAAAGTTTTCCCCTAGCAGCACCCGTCAGGTTGGCTGTGGAGCCCCCTGCAGTGGCACCTTCTGGGCGCTCAATATATGAGCCTGCCGACCTGGAGCCTCCTCAGTTCCTTCTCAGTCAGGCATGCCGGGTCATGGAAGTGCAGGCAGCCATAGGGCCGAGGAAACTCAGGCATCCCCTTGTTGTCATGGTTGGGTAGTGCTGGGAGGCCTTGAGTGATGTGCGCGATGGCTTGGAAACAGGGCTCTGGCAAAAGTGCTCTTGCCTGAACTGAGACTAACACTGCCCCGATGAAGTCTATTCTTTGGGTTGGTTCCAAGGTCGACCTCCTCAAGTTGAGGAGACCCAGTCACTCAAATGTAGATCTGACCAATCGGATTTGAGACTCCACTGCCCCCTGCTGCGGCCCCTGAGATGGGGGTATACCTGCACATGCCTCTGATGGAGGAAAGCAGTCACAAGCGACATGCACTTGGTGAACACGGAGGGGGCTGTTGAGAGGCCAAATGGAAGGAAAGTGCATTGGTAATGCTTGTGGGGGATGCACGCAGTGTAGGAATTGCTGGTGTACAGGTGGAATCGCTATATGGAAGTACGTGTCTTTCATGGCAAGGGTGGCATACCAGGATCCAGGCAGGGAATAATGGTGCCCAGGGAGACTATGAACTTGTTGAATCCTCACAGATCAAGAATGGATCTGAGACCCCCACCTTGGCCTTGGGATTAGGAAGTATCAAGAGCAGAATCCCTTGCGTCTTAGCTCCTGAGGAACCTCCTCCACTGCTCCCATGGTGAAATGTGCCTGCACCTCCTGGATAAGGAGTTGCTCATGAGAAGGGTCCCTGATGAGGGAGAGGGAAGGGGGGTGGAAGGGAGGGTAGGAGCAGAACTGGAGAGAATATCCCACTTCCACCATACGGAGGACCCAGCCGTCTGAAGTTATTTGGGACCAAGCACAGTAGAAGTGGGACAGACGATTCAAAGAGGGGGAAGGATCCAGAAGTGAGGCTGGTGCGCTGTCCTCAGGTGCCCTTTCAAAAGACCGGCTTGGAACCCAACAATGGTTTAGTTGGGCTCTGTCCCTGGCTGGATGGGGGTTTGGAAGGCTTTTGTCTGCCATTCCTGCCCCTTCTCTTATAAAAGTCCTGCCCTGGCCAAGGAGGATAGGAGCGCTGCTGCTGCTGCGATTGGAAATGTTTACATTGGGTATGCACACCCCAGCAACCCAAGGATTTCATGGTAGTTGTTGAGTCCTTTAGGTCATGCAGCTGAGAGTCAGTCTGCTCCACAAACAGGCCTACCCCATCAAAAGGCAGGTCCTGCATGGTCTGTTGAACCTCCGGCAGGAGTCCCAAGACCTGCAGCCGTGAGCTATGCCTCATAGCGATACCAGAGGACAAGGTACGCACTGCCGCGTCCACAGTGTCCAGTGAGGCCTGTGCCACTGCCTTGCCCTCCTCCACTATAGCTCCAAACTCCTCCCTGGACTCAGTTGGCACCAGCTCCTTAAACTTGAGCATAGAGTTCCAGGAGTTGAAGCTGCACCTACTCAGAACTGGCTGCTGGTTGGCAAGCCGGAGTTGCAACCCCACTGTAGAATATACTTTGCACCCAAATAAATCCAGGTGCTTGACATCCTTAGACTTAGGCACTGGGGCTTGTTGTCCCTGCCTCTCCTCCTCGTTTACTGCAGCCACCACCAATGAGCAAGGCTGCGGCTGTGTGACGAGGTATTTGTACCCCTTGGATGGGATGAAATAGTTCCTCTCCACACCCTTTGCGGTGGGAGGCATGGAGGCTGGGGTCTGCCAAATGGTCTTAGCATTAGCCTGCATGGTCTTGATGAGGGGTAGAGCCATCCTCGATGGATCTTCCGGGGCCAGGATGTTGATTATTGGATCCTCTGACTCCACCACCTCCTCGGCCTGCAAGCCCGTATTTGCGCCACCCTGCGAAGGTGGTCCTGGTGGGTGTGGCTGTCCATGGGGGCTGGTCCTGAGACAGAGGTGCCTCATCCAGGGAGGAAGACAAGGAGGCTAATGGGGGAAATAGGGTCCTCCTGTCCTGCCTCACTGGCTGGGCAAGGCACACCTGGATCAGGATCAGGAACTGGGGTTTGTTCCACGGGAGGGTGAGGAAACAGTACCTCCTCGGCACCCCTAGGGGTGGGGCGACTGGTGGAAGCCTCCGGCACCTGTGGTTCAGAGGTCGCTGACACAGGCCTTCCACAGCCCGACGGTGCCGGCCACGCTCCAAGTATCTAGACCCAGTCTGAGAATCTGAAGACAGGGACTGAGATCGCGATGGCCAGGTGGTGCCTAGCGGAGCTGGATTGGTGAGCAGCATAGCGATGCTGGGGAGCGGTGCCAGGAGTGGGACCTGCTATGCGACGGGGATTGACGCGAGGATCGGCGGCGTGAGCGGGAGCGCTGGCGCGAGCTGCAGCAGTGCCAGGATTCCATCAGTAGTGCCGAGGGACAGTGCATCACCGGTTTGCCTCAAGACGGTGCCACACGTTGCGGTACTGGAGACTTGGTGTGACGGGTGGGTGACCTCGGCGCTGTCATGGTGATGAGGTCCCTTGTAGCCTCAAAGGTGTCAGGGGTGGACGGCAATTCCACCTCCTCAATGACCTGGCTCGGGGAGTCCAACGGCACTGGGTGCTCCTTTCTGGGATGCGCCCCACTGGTTGGCTTCAAAGGGGTTGGTCTCTGAGCTGGAGATCCACTCCTCCCCTGCTTCTGTGCCAGGGAGTGGGACTGGTGCTGGGTCGATCCCGCCGGTTTCAGTGCTGGGGAGCTGCAGTGCCACAGGTCTCTCCCAGAGTCTTTCAGCGGTGCCACTTCTACCACGGCCACCAGTGCTGGGTCTTGCCACGCTGATGTAGGTTGCAGTCTGAGTGCCGCCTCCGTAAGGAGCTGCTTGAGGCAAAAGTCTCACTCCTTTTTTTTCTGGGGCTAAGCCCTTTACAAATCCTGCACTTGTCTGGTTGGTGTGCTTCCCCCAAACAAGCATTGTCAGGGCCACCCACTGGCATGGGCTTGTGGCAGAACTTGGGCATGTAAGCCCCCCAGGAGTGCCCCAAGGGTCGGTGCTGGGGCCGGTTTTGTTCAATATCTTCATTAACGATCTGGAGGATGGTGTGGACTGCACCCTTAGCAAGTTTGCAGATGACACTAAACTGGGAGGAGTTGTTGATACGCTGGAGGGTAGGGATAGGATACAGAGGGACCTAGACAAATTAGAGGATTGGGCCAAAAGAAATATGATGAGGTTCAACAAGGACAAGTGCAGAGTCCTGCACTTAGGACGGAAGAATCCCATGCACTGCTACAGACTAGGGACCGAATGGCTGGGTAGCAGTTCTGCAGAAAAGGACCTAGGGGTTACGGTGGACGAAAAGCTGAATATGAGTCAACAGTGTGCCCTTGTTGCCAAGAAGGCTAATGGCATTTTGGGTTGTATAAGTAGGGGCATTTCCAGCAGATCGAGGGATGTGATCATCCCCCTCTACTCAGCACTGGTGAGGCCTCATTTGGAGTACTGTGTCCAGTTTTGGGCCCCACACTACAAGAAGGATGTGGATGAATTGGAGAGAGTCCAGTGGAGGGCAACAAAAATGATTAGGGGGCTGGAGCACATGACTTATGAGGAGAGGCTGAGGGAACTGGGATTGTTTAGTCTGCAGAAGAGAAGAATGAGGGGGGATTTGATAGCTGCTTTCAACTACCTGAAAGGGGGTTCCAAAGAGGATGGATCTAGACTGTTCTCAGTGGTAGAAGATGATAGAACAAGGAGTAATGGTCTCAAGTTGCAGAGGGGGAGGTTTAGGTTGGATATTAGGAAAAACTTTTTCACTAGTAGGGTGGTGAAGAACTGGAATGGGTTACCTAGGGAGGTAGTGGAATCTCCTTCCTTAGAGGTTTTTAAGGTCAGGCTTGACAAAGCCCTGGCTGGGATGATTTAGTTGGGTTTGGTCCTGCTTTGAGCAGGGGGTTGGACTAGATACCTCCTGAGGTCCCTTCCAACCCTGAGATTCTATGATTCTATGACCTTGGCAAGTCACTCAGGCCCCCTTTCAGTGAGCTGGTAAAGCGGGTGCTAATCGCAGTGATGACAATGTGATCGTGTGGGTAGGGAGCTTGCTGAATAGGGCCTTGATTCTGTGAAGGGTCAGTTACATTTGTCAGGTGCTAAGGCACTGTATGGAGAAGGGGAAACCTGTACAGAGGAGAAAAGGCTGCACCGTGATCAAAACACGGACTAGAGGCACATCCTGTTAGTAAGATTTTAATTGCATTTTTAAATGAGGAGCTGGGGGAGTGTGACAGGTGCTGAGGAGCACACAAGGCAGACACCTGTTAAAGATGTTGATAATACAGTAGGAACTCTGTATCCAGCAAAAGGCAGGATGCAAAACAACTGATGTAGAGCAGAGACGAAGCTTCTCTTTGGTGCGCCGGGTGTCAGATTAAGGCGTTAAATAGACAGTTCCACTCATACAGGCTCCTGGCCAAAATAAATACTGTAAATGGCTATATAAAAATGAGACGCTTAAAAGAAAAAACTTGATGAGCTCTCTCACTGGCCAAGGGCCTTACTATGACAGGTGTGAAACACATGGTGGGATGACAAAAATCAGTGAAGACTGATGTCTGGCTAGAGCAGGGGTCAGCAACCTTTCAGAGGTGGTGTACCGAGTCTTCATTTATTCACTCGAATATAGAACTAAACTATTGTTGTATGTAAAGTAAATAAGGTTTTTAAAATGTTTAAGAAGCTTCATTTAAAATTAAATTAAAGCGCAGAGCCCCCCGGACTGGTGGCCAGCCCAGGCAGTGTGAGTGCCACTGAAAATCAGCTCGCGTGCCGCCTTCGGCACACATGCCATAGGTTGCCTAGCCCTGAGCTAGAGCTATCCCAGACAGACAGACCGAAGAGGTGGGGGAGCGGCGCTGTACCTAAAAGATTCCCTAGGGTCTGGGGCTAAAGTGGAATTCCAAGAGCAAGTAGCTAAGGTGTAAACACAAACAGGAGCTACTTTAAGTATATCCAAGAGAGGAAACCTGCAAAAG
The DNA here is from genome assembly GCF_020497125.1 of Mauremys mutica. Lineage (NCBI taxonomy): Eukaryota > Metazoa > Chordata > Testudines > Geoemydidae > Mauremys > Mauremys mutica. Next base: position 31,036,461 of record NC_059087.1, read on the forward strand.
AATCAGTGATCTGCTGGATCACCAGGGCTTAAAGGGAGCAATTGGAAGACAAAGACATTGCTGAGAAGCTGTGATCCATTTGCATCAGTCTTCACCCCCTGATAAAACTGGGGAGATTCTTAACCTGGACTTACTCTCGAGAATGTGGCATCAGAAAAAGAAGGGCTGGAACAGATTGATACATTAAAAAGCGCGACTGCTGGACCATCCAAGACTCCTGAAAGAGCTCAGCTATGAAGAGTCTGAGCCACTAGCGAAAACATAAGATCCGTCTTTAAAAACAGCTCCTGGAGCAGAGGATTGGAAGGGAGCCAATGCTGTACTTCTGTTTAAAAAGGGTTCTAAGGGTGACCTTGGAATTACAGACTAGTAAGCACAGCCCATAGATCTGAGACAGTGTGGCAATTCCTACCTGGCTCAATGTTTCACTCTCTCGTCCCTGTTATCTGGCTTGCTTTTAGAGGGCCCATCTCCCCGAGTATGTGTCTGCTTCAAGCTGGGGCAGAGATTCCCAGCTTGAGGAGACGCACTCGAAGGAGCTGTGAGCGAGCCAGTGTGCTGCGAGGATCGTAGCCCAGCAGCAGGAGTCGCTGGCCTCCCCAGGTATGATCCATGTCCATGGAGCAGCTAATCCTTCCCATTGCCATGGCTACACTATCTGTAATGTGCTAGCTCAGTACGTCTCCTGGAGCTGGGGATTACACGTGCTGCTCCAAGTGTAGACAATACCTTATGGTTCTGTCCAGCGTTCAGCACAACAGAGCTCTGATCTAAGTTGGATCCTTTAGCAGCCATATAGCACTTATGAAGCCCCCTGATTTCTCAAATTCAGGGTGATGGCCTGGATCCACCCTGGTGTAAAAGTGATGCACAGAAATGAAGGTTTTAAGGAAATACAGAGGTGCACTCGAAGGCTGAAGGAGTGAGCTCTGGTTTTAGACACACACTACAGACCACTAAGGGAAGGGCTGCAGTGATGACACGAATGGAGATGTGTTATGAGGTTTCTAACACAGCAGGGTCTCACCATTTTTCTTGAGTTAGCTGCAGGTGTTTTCTGGCAAACTAAGTTAGGCAGCTGTTCTCCAGGGCAGGAGACACATGGGCCAAGCGACGGCTATTTAACATTCTGCTGAGCGGGTCTAGTACCAAGAGGAACGTTGTCAGAACTGTCTGACTTAGGAGTCTAAGGCAAGCTCTACAGTACAAACTTTTGCTGGCATAGCTATGTTGTGTGGAACCCCCTCCTCTCCCTGCTGACGTGGGCTGGCAAAACCCTCCATCTAGATGCAGCTTAAACCAGCAAAAGAACTCCTGCTGGCAGTATAAGCTGCACCTCGGGTAGGGGGCCTAGCCAGGAGAGCCTTGGTAGTGCAGACTAGCCAGATTTACATGTGTATTTAGGCACTCAGCGGGACCCACAAAAGTGCCTAGCTGCATCTTGAAGTGCCTAAAGACCTTTGACAAGCTGATCCTGTCACTTTTGTAAATAAAACTTGATTGCTTTTGTAAAATGTTAGCCTAGGGCTTGGTCCCTTTCACCTCATGTACTGAGAACTCACCCACATTTGGATGTACAAGGACTGCAGGATTAGCTCCCTGGACAATAGAGTCTTCATATCCTCTCTGGCAACACCTGCCAAGCAGGCATGCAATTCATCTGAGATTGCACGTAGGGTAGATATTGCACAGCTCTGTATCTTCTTTGGAATCCATGAGCCAGTCAATTTAGATGGGGATAAGGCCCTGTGACAGGATTTAACTACCTCACGTAAGTATGCTCAGACTCTGGTACCAGAGTATTTCTGAGTTATTTCCCCATTGGAGACTGCAGTTGTGCCCTTTGCTACAGCTGGTCAGTTCATTTAAAATTACCTGGCTAGGCCAGGCTTCTAAATCCCACACTACCTATGAGCTGGAACTGCCTGCACTTGGTTGTTTGGGCTCAGGAGGGCTCCATCTTTCATCATCCCTTTTGGTGAGAATGGCTGGCAGGTTAAGATGAGCTGAACCTGTAATCACAGCTGAGCATCACCTACTATTTCAGAGTGAATGGTTTGTATGATTCTGTTTGTGTTGCACTGACACTAAGATGACTGCACATCAGAGATGGCTCTCCCATGCGGCTAACACAATCAGAAAGATCTGAAATAAGCAGAGAGAAATCCTGTTACACAATTGACTAAAGCCATTTTAGAGAGCCATCCCTCCACACACAGGGAAATGGGATAGGCAGGCTCACTCACCATGCAGTCTTCACAGAGGAGACAAAGACAGTGTGGTCCAGAAGGAAGGTAACTAGCTTGGGAATCAGATTTGGGCTCAATTCCTGCCTCTGAGAGATCAGGTGACCCTGAGCAAGTCTGTCTCTCATGGTTCCCGGCGAGTATAATGAGGCTGCTGGCCCTTACATTGTCCTTTGTGAGACAGATCTATTGATGAGAAGTGCCCCCTAGGAATCATCAGGACGCATATTTAGTGGCTCTCTGTTGTTGAATCTTTAAAGAGCTGCAGCTCTCCCTCTGGCCAGCATGCAGGCAGTGCTAACCCAGCTCCACACAGCACTGAAAGCAGCGTTTGTGGACTGCAGCAAGCTGCCAGAAGGCCCAGGGAAGGAGAATTTAATCTTCCCAGCTGGGCTCTGGGAACCACTCAAAAATTAATCAAATAGAGAACTAAGCCATTCCATGGCCTTTACTGATCCTTTATTGACAGATCCCCGAGTCTTTACATGACAAAGGGACAGTGGGTCAAGAGAAGCAAACTAGAGAGTTGTCTGCAAAAAACAGTGATTCATGGATCATTTCAAAATTTAAAAACCTCTGACTATTTAATTACCCCCCCCAATTAATTATCACCCGGGAATGCAGGTGGCTTTGTTCCTGAATAGCAAGCGCTCTCCTACAGCCTGCTCTTGGAGTTAGGGCAGGACTCCAAAATCTAAGCACCTCCATCAAGAACAGAGAGGGAGGTAATGAAACCCCTTCATTAAAATATATTTCCCAGGAATAACCAGCTGCGCATGTTTCATGCACAGGCTCCCCGAGCAGCACTGAGCGCGATTGTTCCACACAAAGGAAGCCCCTGCCCCGGTTGTCTGGCAGACGTCAGGTCTGTGTTGTTGCAAAGCTGCATATAGCAGCCGGAAGAGGAACTCCTCACCTGCAGGAAGTGAGGAGGCTGGAGAACTAGCTTGTGGTTATTTGAGGGCCTGAGTGAAATGAGTGTACGGGAAGACGCCAGGTTAGTTCCTGATGGACAGGTGGCCACAGAATGATCAACACTAAAGGCCCAGTTCTGCAAATCCTTCACACACGAGGGCCTTGAAGGATCACAGGGCTAGGGGAAAGCAGGTTCCTGACAACTCTCTGCTCTTGGGATCAAATGGGGACATTGTCTGCATTGGGGATCATCCCCGACTCCAGACATGGATGCAACTGCCTCAATGCAAACCCCTAGCACAGTGAGGGGAAGCCAGGAATGGTAGCAATGCACTGGGTTTCAAGCAGGAAACACACCCACTACTTTCTGCATCAGCTTTGCCCATCTCCATGAGGCGTTTATACTGATGCAGCTATGAGCATTAACACAATTAGATCCTCAGTGTAGTCAATGTCTAACTGGGACCTGAGAGCTTTACATTAATCTACTGTATCTGACTAAGGCCAATACGATGCCACCTGATCCTGTCTGCCATCCATCTGAGAAATCCAAGCAGCAGGAACATCACTGAGCTGGAGAGCTTGCCAGAGGAATGCATCTGTCATGCCACGTGCCTCTCGCCACAGGTATGAGCAGCTCAATCGCAGCCTAAACTGTATGTTTCAGTTCTGCATACAAGGAAGGAGCCATGGCTGGGAGGGCATAAGCTCAATGGCAAAGTCATTCGGACAACTAGAGGCCTGTGAGTATTTTCAAGAGCAGGAAGAGGGAATGGATAAATAGCAGGAGAGCTATAGGGTGACACAGTAGAGGGAGTTGGATGAAGCTCAGATATCATGAGGATAAGCTTGATATGAAAACCTGGCTGGAGATAGATCAGGTGAGATCTTGAGGTAGAGTGTAAATTGGTATCGCTTGAAGTCAATGGAGCTCCAGTGCTTTTAGCAACTAGAGATCTGGCACAGCGTGTGCAATAACTGCGGAAGGGGGTAGGTTCTACAGCTTATAACCAAGGCCTGTGGACTCCATTTCATAAAATCCACCCCTTCCTGCAGAGCTGCACTCCAAAATCTAAATTTTCCATTTCAAAATAACTTCTAGCCTTTCTGATTGCAGAGGAAACATTCTGAAACTGAACAGAGTGGTTTGACGCAGCGACCTATGTCAGAGGCTGCAGAGAGCCTGAAACAGCAGCTCTGCAAGGGATGTGAATGGCTCCATTCATGTCAACTTAATGATGTAAGTTCCAGCATCAAATTTTTTAAAGTATTTTACTGCTGATCATGTTAATGTCCAGCTTATGAGCTTAGCCCAGTTCGAAACCATCTCCCACACCGTCATAGATTTTAAGAGCTCCAGCTGTCCTCCAGCCAATGGCCAAGACCTCCTGCTTTTCCCTGGCAACATCTACAACACAACTCTGCATTTTCAACACACAGTGGATTTAGGGGCAAATTAATTGTATTTAATATCAAACTAAATGAGAAGAGATGCTGTCAGGACTATATCATTCATTTTTATATTTAATTTAACAAGAACTATTCAAAAAATTATCAGAAGCTGCTGCAAATATTTCTTGTCTGTCACACCAGTCTCACAAAATTTAGGTCAGGTTGGCTTCAGAATACATCATGGGCCCTTGGCGATAACAGATGCAGCAGAACTCTTCTAGAGCAATAATACCTACCCTCTTACCTAGCACTTTCATCAGTAGATCTCAAAGTGCTTTACAATGGAAGTCAGTGTCATTATCTCCCTTTTACAGATGGAGAAACAGGCACAGAGATGTGAAAGCACTTGCCCAAGGTCAGTGGCCAAACTGGGATTAGATCCCAGGGCTCGAGGCCCAGCCCAGTTGTCTATTCGCTAGGTCACACGGGATTGTCTAGGCTGGTTCAAAGCCCAGCAATGGAAGGCTAGTGGTAAGGCGATCCAGAGCCAATGGGAAATCTTTTTATGACTTCAGTGAGCTTTGGGAATCATGCCCAAATGCTGTACATTGATTTGTTATTTACAGTCATTTCCATCTATAGATGGTTTTGTCCCTGTTAAATTCTACAGGATTTCTCCATAAGGAGATGCTGACGTGTTCAAGCAGGATTGGTAGATTTGCAGAGTACTAGAACAGATGGTGGAAATCTCTAGCATATGACAGCAGAAAGTGGAGGAGGAAGCATGCTATAAACAGGAGTTGGTCAGTGGAGTATTTTTGGAATGAAGCATCAGAAAATAAACTGAAGGGCGAAAAGGGGGGGGGGGGGAAATGGGAATTAGAGGTTTGGTTGCAATCTACTGTGAGGACTCCGCCCCCAAACAGCTTAAAGGAAATGCAGGGTCCAAAATTGCAAGCCAGGGCAGCCAGAAATGAATTCTTCACTAGAGAGAGCATATTTATAAGCATTTGGATTGTGACCATCAGCCCAAGGACATGCAACAAAATCCACCACCTCCCGCCCAAGCTTCCCTAAAGGCTGGTCTACACTGGGGGGTATCAATCTAAGATACGCAACTTCAGCTACGTGAATAGCGTAGCTGAAGTCGAAGTATCTTAGATCGATTTACCTCGGGTCCTCACAGCGCAGGAGCGACGTCCGCGGCTCCCCGTCGACTCCGCTACCGCCGCTTGCTCCGGTGGAGTTCCGGAGTCGATGGGAGCGCGTTCAGGGATCGATCCCCGATAAATCGATTGCTACCCGCCGATACGGCGGGTAGTCTGGACGTACCCTAAGAGTGACATGCTCCACCGTGCGGCTCAGCCCTCCTCAAAGCTCTAGGACGACGACGGGCTTTGGTGCCCTTCAGAGCAGGTGGTGGATGGAGAGCCCTCTCGGGCCTAGTGCGAGTGGATTCCAATGCCAAGCCCCACACACTGCCAGTGGCTAGGCTGATGGGCGACTGCAGCCTTCGCTGTGTCTTTAAGTTCTGGAAGTCCCAGGTTCAATCCGTACTGCAGACAACTGATCGAGAGGCGCAGCATAACTCCAGCAACCCCCTCTTTGCTGCCTAATCCGCCCAGAAAGCGGGTGTGTGATCCTTTACATCCTTTGCCACCTCCGGTGGCCCAACCTGTTTTGCTGGGCAAGCAAAAAAGGTTTTGCAGTTTCTCTGCCCCTGGCACCGAGCCGCCCCCGCCCCCCCCCCCCAAAAAAAAGGCCCAGCAGCACAGCACTTCTGGCTTTTGGCACCCAGAGCTGCTGCCCCCTGCTCACCCACCCACCCCTTAGCATGAGGCCACGGTGCCTTTCTTAGCCCATTTGACATTACTAGTCTAGACATCCCAGAGGATGCTGCCATTCCTGTAAGGAGGCAGCGCTGTGAGGAAGACCCCAATCGCTAGGTCAGTGCTATCACGAGCTGATGCCACTAACAGCAAACTGCGCTACTGGATCATAGGCAGCATAGACAAGACCTGCCCCTCCCCCCATGACAAAGCTCACTTTGCTTGGGACAATTCGTGTGCACAGGGCACTGCTGAGGAAGTTTGCAGCAGTCCATGTCCTTGCCCTTCACAAGCATTCAATCCAGAGTGCAGGTTCCACAGTGGTAGGAACATTTATTAGCGGCAGTAGGAAGACGTCATCCAACCTACTCTGGATGGTGCCTGAGCCTTTTGAATAGTGACCCTGTGCCATGGAGAGACAGCACGTGGAGATGTAGAGAGTATTTGCACAGGCTGGCAGAGGCTGTGAAGGACTTTTAACCAGAGCTGTAACTATTAAAGATAATTAGCATTCACATGCATAGGGACTGTCTAGTTCAGGGGTGGGCAAACTTTTTGGCCCAAGGGCCACATCTGGGTGGGGAAAATTGCATGCAGGGCCATGAATGTAGGGTGGGGCAGGGGTGCGGGAGGGCGTGCGGGGTGTACGAGGGGGCTCAGGGCAGGGGTTCGGGGTGCGGAGTACAGGAGGGGTTCGGGCTCCGGCATGGTGCTGCTTACCTGGAGTGGCAGCAGCGCGCAGTGGGGCTAAGACAGGCTCCCTGTCTGCCCTGGCCCCGCGCCGCTCCTGGAAGTGGCTGGCACCACGTCCCTGCAGCCCCTGGGGGAAGTGGGGGCAGAAGGCTCCGCATGCTGCTCCTGCCTGCGGGTACCTCCCCCAGTGGAGTGATGTGATCCGCTAGTCTTCAGCCGGTTCAGATACATAAACCCCCCTGTGATCTCTGCTCTGAGCGGAAAGTGCAGATCAAGTTTCAATAGCTCCTGCTGGCCAATATCTTGGGCTGGCCCAGACACCACACTGAGGCTATGTCTACACTACTGCAGTAAGTCGACCTAAGTTATGCTACTCCAGCTACGTCAATACGATGTAGCTTAGGTTGACTTACCGCGGTGTCCATACCATGCTAGGTCAACAGGAGACACTCTCCCGTCGACTTACCTTACTCTTCTCGTTCCGGGTGGAGTACTGGGGTCGACCGGAGACCAATCTGTGGTCGATTTGGTGGGTCTTCACTAGACCTGCTAAATTGACCCCCCCGGTGCATCGATCCAGCTGTAGTGTAGACATAGCCTGAGGAAGCTCCAGCTGCTGGAATCCTTGGCTGCCACTTAGTAACAAACAACCCTTTTGGGGTCCTGCAGTGGGGAAATGCACCTGTATAAACCCCTGTTGGAAGGGACAGAACCCTGCTCTGGTTTCTCAATAGGACAGTTCCTCCCCTGCAGGCCACAGGGCTGAACATCAGCAATAAACTCAAACTGAAGCCAGAGGTGGAAGAAGTGTGTCCAAGTAGCAAGGTAATTTAGCAACCAAGCAATCAGAGGCAGCAGAAACGAGCACAGAAGGAGCATCTGTCACTCAGAGCCATCTCTGTCCCTGACCCGATCCTCTACACAGAGCAGATTGATGGGAAGATGTCACCTTTATTCAATATTACTTCTTTTAAAACACAAGTAAACATACGATATATATATATTTATATTTATATATATTAGATATATTTACTGTAGGGATCTGAAAACTTGCAAACACTTCTATTTAAGGGCGGTCAATTGCTTTTATTATTAGTTCTGGAGGGGGAAAGAACATTAGTGTCACTGATTTCCAAAGGCTGTATCCCCTGCCCCTCCCTCCCCCCTACAGCAGCAACAAATAGGAAAAGCCTTAAATGCTCAGCCGAGAAACAGCCACGCCCCACTTCTGCTGGGATTGCTGTAGCTGATGAGCACAGGAGAGTTACATGGCCTCTAAGGGCACAAAAAATGCAGATGCCACCCACTCTTTTGACCCATCAAAACCGATACTGAGAACAGTGATGGGGAGGGAGTTTGTGCGGATGGCTGATCACATCTGCTGTTGTGGTTAAGGAATCGGAACAGCACAGAGACTGGAGGGGGAGCCTCACAGAGACAGAAACAGAAGCCTGATGTGTCCCAGGCAGTTAGCAAACCAGTCAAACATGAGGAAACGCCTTCCTGGAAAGCTCAATTCAAAGACCAGCATCCCATGGTGATGGGAGGACTAGAATGAATATTGGCATATGATTTGGTACATCCCTTATTAGTCTTCAGAGCCATCTCCTATGGAGTCACCCTGGCCCTAATACTAACGAGTATTTTGTCCTTCCTTGTGTTAATTCTGAGTGTGCATTATGTCCCCAAGAGATGGTAACAGCCCTCTTCATAGCAGTTGTGGGTTCAGGCTGTGACTTCCAATGGTACCTAGTCCCCTAGGCTCTTTGACAATCCCAACCAGACTGAGGAAACACACATTGAATGGAGGGTTTGCAGCGCAAGAAAAGGGGCTATTCTGTTCCAAGACAGATTACTCCTGCTAACCCCCTATAGCCTAGGAAGAGATCAAGCCCTCTGTTTAAGGGAACCTCAGTGTTTGGGGGTAAACTCAAACTAGCCTTTTAAAGGAACAGATGCAATCTATTGAGATACGTACTGAGATATCTGTTCCATGTCTGGAAATGCATTATCCCTTACAGAACCTGAGGGCTTGCAGAGGGAAGGGAATGGAGCTTGTATCTGCAGAACAAAGAAAAGCAAGTGCCTTGGTCAGTTAAATTTCAAAGGAGGAAGGAGAGCTCTAAATGGAGATTTGTCACCTTGAAAAAATACTCAAGGCATCAATTCCTCATTAGCTAGCTGCCTTCGAAGCTGCCCACTCTGCAGACACAAAGCTTTCGGCAAGTTACAGAACAACTTCATCTGCAGAGGCAAAGAGCCCCAAATTATTTCCAACTCCTGTTACACCTCCCCCAGCCCCCAAAATTCCCACAATCCCCCCCAGGCTGAGACCTTGTGCCAAGCTTCAGTAAAGAGTCCCTTTTTATTGTCCACTCCTAGAAATAAGGGAAGCTCAGAGGCACGTTAAGCACAAATCAGCACAAGTGATGCTTCTGGATTTTTCCAAGCAGGACTGGAAGCAAATCCACCCCAAGTAACAGGTCACCATGAAAGGAGGAGGAAGAAGCGGTGCTTCAGCATAGCTATCCCATCAGAAGAGGGGTTATTAGCGATGAATTCTTCACCAGACAACACATGCGTTCAAATGCTAGAGACCCATCACCACTGTCTTCCAGGGCTGGGCTTGGCGATGCAGCACAAGCCGTATTTAAACACCGAAGTGCTGATTCATTTATTTGGCTGGGAAGGTCGGAGGAAATGGATTTGAAGATAGTAATGAGACTTAATGGGCACTGCCTTTCCACCCAGATTCTCTCACACGCTCTTAATTGCAGTAAGAGTACAAGGGCAAAAAACAGGGCTCTTAAAGGGGCAACGTCAGCAAAGAGGACACTGCATTACTTCACATGAAAGAATTCTACACTGATGCACTGAATTGCAACAAGATCCCTCCCCCTGCCCCCCTCTCCTCCCACCCCATCCCCAGAGAGCTGAAGATGGAATGCTAGGCACTGCCGCTCACACCATTTTCAGCATCGGGGGGCGCCAGTTTGAAGTTTCCAAAGTATCTTGATCTTGCATTTGTTCCTTCCAAGGTCAAGAGGAAACATGCACGCAGGTTCTGGTCCCCATTTCCTCATCTGGGATGCGGGAGGAGAGAGAGGAGGATGAGGTGGGTGCCTCAGTTCTTCAGAATGGTTTCATATGCTTGGTAAACATAGTGGGATACTTCGGGCGCTCGGCACTTCAGAGACAGCTGCACGGAAAGAGGGAAAAACAACTCAATGGTACCTTACTCAGCACTGCAAGGGAGGCACTCACCTTCAGCTCACCAGCAGTTAGTAACTGGGGCACTGGATCGGAACCTCTAGCGAAAAAGGTTTTTGGGTGGGTGAAGAGAAGCATGCTAAAAACCTAGTGGAATGGCCATCCAAAGCCTTCGAAAAAAGCTCAAAAGCTTTCGGTGCCATGGACATGCAGCAAAGCCAAGCCTCCGATGCCCTGCCACTCAACCGGGCCTTGGCTTCCAAAGGCCAAACTTCACCTCCATCCCACACAGACCAGCCAATCTCTCCCCTCGTTGTTGTAAAACTGACATCAGAGATATTGAGTCATGAGACTAAGGTTACAGACAGTTATTTAGGCTAAAGAAATTGATCCCTGCATTTTTTAATGTCACCCGCTTGCTTCCCTTCCCGATTCGGGTCCCATCCATCCGTTCTCTCACCCAGCTTCACTCCCCAGGGCAGGTTGAGAGGCAGAGCTGCCCGAAAGCCATATGCATGTGATCTATAGGCACAAAAGGTGTAGGGAGCACAAATGAGCTAGAGACAGTCACTCGCGCATGCACGCACCCTCCCTACCTCTGCCTGTTCGGGGCTGTGAGCTGCTGGCTCTTAACAGATTAGTCACCTGGGCAAGAACCTGAAGTGTTGTGTCTCATCTTTAATTGAAACTAACGCCTTGAAGTTAGTTAAAAGATAAGATTAAAATTTACACAATTCTCCTTGGTTTGAGCTCAATTAGTTCCTAAAACCAGAAATAAGACGGGAAAGAAGAAATCCAGAACACAACTGGCAAGGTCTACTTGGGGGCTAGACACAGGGTGCAGTCACTAGGGCAAAGGTCTTCAGAAGTCACTAGCGATTTTGGGTACCTCCATTTTGGGGTGTCTGTCTGGAGACACTGTAAGATGGGCCTGATGTTCAGAGGGTGGGTGCTTGGCACTTAACTTGAGTGGCCATAAAGGGGCCTGCATCTTACGCATCCAAAATGGCTAGTCACTTTTGAAAGTGTGCGAGTGTGAGAGAGAGATGTTATGTTTTCAGAGCTGTGGTTCTCGTTTCCCCTGTCCCAAGCCTTCTGTGGTTGGATCTACCATGCATCAGCAGCCCCATGCTACTCAGGGTGTGCTGAGGCAGCAACAGCATGAGGGAAAGAAATGAAATGAGGAGGACAGGGGGAGGTAATATCAGGGGTGATGAGGGCAGCTGTATACAGCGAAAAAAAGGGGGGGAAAATAGTCTGCTAACCTCCAAATCCTGCAACATCGGGGCAGGCCAGCGGTGGGCATGCAGCAACAAAACAGACAGAGACATGTGAACCCAGATGTAACGGAGAGCTCATCAGAACACAACAGAACTGCCAGGGAAACTTCTACAGCCAGTTTCAGCTGGGGCGGGCTGGAACAGCTCACCACATTCTGATGACTGAGCACTCCTGTCTCAGACAAGGTAAGTGCAGGGCTAATTGCAATCATCTGTGTTCGGGTTTATTCTTTGCAGCTGCTGTTGTCTGGCACTCTCTATGGTCCAGGATACATGCTCAAGGGAAATTTTTTTTTAAAAGGAAGCTTAGTCTGAGTTTAAAGGAATGCTATGAAAATAAGCATTTTCCTTACTTGTGTTAGTTACTAACACAGTAAAATGATTTGAGTTGTCTTAATGTAATGTAGTGTTTATCCTGTGTCACTACAACCTGTCGAACAACTCAGCTGGTGCAGTCGGTGAAGGGTTCTGCCCCCGCCTCAGGGATATACTTATAGCCAGAAAAAGACGGTTACTCACGGTTGTAACTGTTGTTCTTCGAGATGTGTTGCTCATATCCATTCCAGTTAGGTGTGTGCGCGCTGCGTGCATGTTCGTCGGAAGATTTTTACCCTAGCAACACTCAGTGGGTCGGCTGGGCGCCCCCTGGAGTGGCGCCGCTATGGCGCAGGATATATACCCCTGCCGCCCCATCCGCCCCTCAGTTCCTTCTTGCCGGCTACTCCGACAGTGGGGAAGGAGGGCGGGTCTGGAATGGATAGGAGCAACACGTCTCGAAGAACAAAAGTTACAGCGGTGAGTAACCGTCTTTTCTTCGAGTGATTGCTCCTATGCATTCCAGTTAGGTGATTCCCAAGCCTTAAGTAGGCAGTGGGGTCGGAGTTAGATGTTGCAGAATGCAAAACTGCTGAGCCAAAGGCTGCATCAGCTCTGGACTCTTGGACCAGTGAGGCAAAGGTGTGGACCGAGGACCAGGTAGTTGCACGACACATCCCCTGAAAGGGTATGTGAGCCAGGAAGGCAGCAGAGAAGTCTGAGCCCTGGTGGAATGTGCAGTCAGGTGGCTCTATGCCAAAACACAGGAGGTGTGGATGCACAACGTCATTGAAGATGAAATCCTCTAGGAGGAGACAGGTATGCCCTTCGTCCGGTATGCCGGTACGACGAAGGTTTGGGGGCGTTACGAAAGGGCTTTGTCCGCTCGATATAGATTGCGGACGCCCTACGGACGTCTAGGGAGGGCAATTGTTGCTCTCCTTGCGATGAGTGTGGCTTCGGAAAGAAGACCGGAAGGAAGATATCCTGTTTGATATGAGAGGCCGACACCACCTTAGGGAGGAAGGTTGGACGTGGTAACAACTGCCCTTGAGGAACACAGTATACCGTGGGTCCATTGTGAGAGCCTGAAGCTCGGAGACTCGTCTGGCCGATGGAAAGGCTACAAGGAAAACTGTCTTCCAGGACAGGTATATCAACGAGCATGTTGTCAGTGACTCGAATAGGGCAGTCATAAAACTGGTTAGAACCAGGTTGAAGACCCAGGTTTTGGTGGGGCCAACTGGGGGGGTTATAAACGCTCCAAGCCCTTGAGGAACCTGGAAACCACAAGGTGTAAGAATACGGAGCGGCCACTCTCTGCTGGGTGGAAGGTAGAGATGGCTGCCAAGTGTACCCTTAATGATGATCGCGCCAGGCACTGCTGTTTGAGAGACCAGAGGTAGTCCAAGATGGAATGGATCGGGACCTCGGCGGGAGAAACATTGCGCGTTTCGTAGCAGCAGGAGAAACGCTTCAACTTGGCCAGATATGTTAACCGAGTGGAAGATTTCCTACCACCCAGGAGAATCCTGTAGAACCGAGGTAGAACAACGTAACTCGGATCGGTTTAGCCACGCAGCAGCCATGCTGTGAGGTGCAGGGATTACAAGTCCGGGTGGTGAAGCTTGCCGTGAGCCCGCGTCATGTGGTCTGGGCAAAGAGGCAGGGGAATAGGGTTGGCTACCGACAGGTGTAGCAACGTGGTGTATCAGTGCTGCCTGGGTTACGCTAGAGCCATCATGATCAGGTGCGCTCTGTCCCTGCGGAGTGTTAGCAGGACCCTGTGAACCAGCAGGAACAGTGGAAAAGCGTACAGCAGATGGCTCATCCACGGCATCAGAAAAAACCTCCAAGATCGAGCCTGGGGAGAGGTCTTGGAATGAGGAGAACTTCTCTCTCTTTCCATTCTCGCGAGAGCGAAGAGGGCTATGCGGGGAAAGTCCCACTTCCGGAAAACGGAATGGATAACGTCCGGAGGAAACGACCACTTGTGAGACAGGAAGGATCTGCGGAGGCGATCCGCCAGCTGAAACGCCTGGTATACAAGGCAGACTGCTCTCAGCTCTCGGACACTGATGTGGAAGGCCAGCTCTTGAGCCGACCGGAGGCCGTGAGAGCGAAACTGACTCAGCTGAGCACCCAGCCGAGAGATGGGGTGTCTGTCATGAGGGACCCCGAGGGGTGAATGGAACAGCATCCCTGGATACACCAGGGAGGGCGTCGACTCCCGGTCGAGGAAGCCCTAGGATGCTCGGGGGGAACAAGACGACCATGAGTATGCTATCCCTGCCCGGGTGGTACACCAAGGTGAGCCACGATTGAAGTGGACGGAGGCGAAGCCTGGCATGTTTGGTTACAAACGTGCAGACAGCCATGTGACTCAGGAAACCTAGGCAAGTGCGAGCCAAAGTTGTCGGGAAGGTCCGTAGACCTCGTACAATTGTTACCATCGCCTGAAACCGAGGCTGAGGTAAGCAGGCTCTGGCGAGACTGGAGTCCAGGATGGCCCCAATGAAATCTATTCCCTGTGTGGGAATCAGAGTGGATTTTTCTACTGATCATCAGGCCTAGACACAGGAATAGGTTCGTGTTGATGACCACATGACTGGTAACTTGGACCCGGTGGTCCCTCGAATGAGCCAATCGTCTAGATACGGAGAACGTGTATCCGACGGTGGCGAAGAGAGGCGGCGACTACCGCCATGCACTTTGAATACACTTGGGCTGTATAGAGGCCAACCGGGAGGGCCGTGTACTGGAAATGATGACGGTAGGCCCCAAACCGGGGGTACCGTCTGTGTGGAGGAGAAATGGCGACGTGAAAATACGCGCCCTTCATATCGAGGGCGGCATACCAGTCTCCGGGATCCAAGGATGGGATGCCTGTCCCCATGGGTACCATGCAGAACTTAGCTGTATCGTGAACTTTTTGAGTTCCCGCAGGTCTAGGAGAGGTCTGAGACCTCCCTTCGCCTAGGGGATTAGGAATTAGTGGGAGTAGAACCCTTTGCCCCTTTCGTCCTTAGGTACCTCCTCTATAGCTCCGATGAAGAGGAGCGTCCGCACCTCTTGCAAGAGGAATCGCTCGTGAGAGGGGTCCCTAAGAGGGACGAGGATGGGTAGGCTTTTGCCCCATTGGTGGTTAGAAGGACCCTGATTTTGGCCCCTTTGGGGTCCTGATTGACGCCTACGACCGCGTAAGCCATGCCCGCTGACAAAGTCCTGTCCTTGTCTAGGCACAGGGTAAGAGCGGTGAGGCTGGGGATGGAAAGGTCGGCGCTGAAGCACCGGCGTGTGCATGCCGAGAGAGCGCAAAGTGACCCTGCTGCCCTTTAGGTTTTGCAGCCTAGGGCCAGTTTTTTCAGAGAACAGGCCTTTGCCATTGAAGGGCAAGTCCTGTATAGTATGCAGCAGCTGCGAGGGAAGGCTCGATAACTGGAGTCATGAAATGTGCCTCGCGGCAACACCCGAGGCCAGAGCCGTGGCAGCGGAGTCAGCTGCATCCAACGAGGCCTGGAGGGAAGCTCTTGCCAGCTTCTTCCTTTGCTCCAGGAGGGCATCGAACTCTTGACATGAGTTCTGAAGAACCAACTCTGTAAATCTGCCCACCGCCACCCATAGCAGCGGCTAAGCAGGGCTTGCTAGTCTGCTACACGAAGTTGCAGGGCCCCCGCCGAGTACATCTTACGGCCCAGGAAGACCATTCGCCTAGCCTCCTTGGATTTAGGGGCTGGTGCCTGCTGGTCATGGCGTTCCGGCCCATTGAGGGACTGGGCAACAAGGGAGCAGGGCGGGGGGAGATGTACATATAGGTACTCCTACCCCCTGGAGGATACCATGTACTTGCGTTTTGATTAGAGGAGTATGTTCTTGCCCCCGCCTCATCCGGGGAGGAGGAAGAAGAAAGGCCAGGGACAAGCGGGTCCTGTGGGGCTCGCGCTCCTGGACAACCTCCTGATCCGGTGGTATCTGGGAGCCCGGTTGAACCGGTCGGAGGGGGACGGCTAATTGTCGCCTCTGGCACCCAGAGCTCCGACGGAACAGAGCGAGAAGGGATCACCGGTATGCCTCTGGCGTGGTAGTACGCCCAAGGTGACCAGAATGACCACTGATAGGCCTCCTGGAAGACTCTGGAGGGCACATCGGAAAACAGAGTACTGCGCATATGAAGTGTCCGCACGGGACGACACTGATGCGTGGCTGGATGGCCCTGGAGGAGCTGAAAAGCCCTTGGTAGAGTCTCCCTCTCTAACTGACGTCGCTCGACGCGGCACCGGGGATCGGTACCGGGAGGCATACCGTGCCGTGCGGTCGACCAAGATTGCGAGGCTCGATGTCGGGAGTGGCTACGGGAGTCCCGGTGCCTGGAGCCGTGCCGGGTACTGAATTGGTGCTGAGTGTACCGGGCCGGCGAATGGGACGCTGACCGGTGCCGTGAGTACTACTGGTACCGAAATGGAGAACGGTGCCAAGACTGTGAGCGGCGTCGGGACCTCGATCGGATACGGGACCGAGAACGTCTGCAGAACCGCGATCGTGAACGGTGCCGCTCTGCGGTGCCGACGGAGGGTGGTCTGATCAAGGCAGGCTTGCCGATCGACTATATAACCCGCCCCGGCGGTGCCAGGGGTTAAGGCAGCGTAGCCGCTGTCATTGCAATCAGCTCCCTCGCCATGGAAACTGTCTCTGGCGTGGAGGGAATAGTGAGCTCGACCACAGCTCGCGCTGGGGAGCTTTCCGGCACCGGACTAGACAGCTCTTGTGTGGCCGGGGTCGATGGTGCCGACATTGTCGGTGCCACGGCAGGTATTAGTGCCGGGAGGTCCAACTCAGTATAGCGCTTGGGCTGCGGAGCAGGCGGATCTGACGCAGCTTAATAGCGAGCTCAACCACGGCTCGTACCGGGGAGCGTTCCAGCACCGGACTCGACGGCTCTTGCATAGCCGGAGGCGACGGTGCCGATATTGTCGGTGCCACGGCAGATATCCGTGCCGGGCGATCTGACTTAGCAAAGCGCTCAGGCTGCGGAGCAGGCGGCTCGGACGCAGCAGGAGTCCTGTGCCTCTTCATCCTCCAGGAGAGGGATCCGTGCCGAGTGGACGTCGGTGCCGGCGATGGCCGGTGCCGGGAGGCCTTGGCGGTACCGGCGATCCGGTGCCAAGGGAGCGCTCCTTGAAGACTAACCAGCGCTCGGTGCCGAGAGCGGAGGAGCAAGAGCTGCCTCCCTCAGGAGCTGCTTGGGACGAAAGTCCCGCTCCCCTTTGTTCTCGGATTAAAGGCCTCACAAATGCGGCACTTATCTGTTAGTTGAGATTCCTCGAGGCACTTAGGAGAGGATCTCTTGTCGGCATCGCTTGTGGCCGGCCGAGCGTTGTAAAACCCTGTGGGCCGGGCATCGTACCCGGCACCGGGTGCGGGGAAGGGGATAATCCCCGAACCCCTGTAAATTAAATACACTAACTATATTACAAACGAATAAAGTTAACTACAACTATATAAAACTGAACTATAATTAACGAGAGAAACTACGAGTAGCTAGGGAAGTGGAGGACAGCTAAGCCGCGCTCCACTGTTCCAACGACCGACACGGGCGGTAAGAAGGAACTGAGGGGCGGATGGGGCGGCAGGGGTATATATCCTGCGCCATAGCGGCGCCACTCCAGGGGGCGCCCAGCCGACCCACCGAGTGTTGCTAGGGTAAAAATCTTCCGACGAACGTGCACGCGGCGCGCACACACCTAACTGGAATGCATAGGAGCAATCACTCGAAGAAGAATCAGAATTAACACAGTAAAAAGGGAAACAGAAAACTTCCAAGCCTGCAGCTCACTCCAGTCCTATGGGCCCAGTTAGGAGTCCGGTCTTCCTAAAGACATTCTCCCACCAGCCAGATCACAGCCCATTCCAATGAGCACCTGTACAAGGGCCAGGGAAAGCCGAGCTCAGGTTAACCCCTTGCCCCATCACCATTATGCAGATCACCCAGCTTAACAACAAGACAGACTGGCCAATGACACCACCCGTTCTCACACACTAACACAAGGCTGCTGTTTACTGAAAGAGAAAGTTGGCCCTGATGCAGATTTCCAAGCAGAGGAGGCAGGGAACAAGCCTGGTGTCTTGAGGAGTACCAGTAGGGCTGCTAACAGTCCCTAATTACAAGGGACGCCCCTTATTTCTTCACCTCTGTC
Organism: Mauremys mutica; assembly: GCF_020497125.1. Taxonomy (NCBI): domain Eukaryota; kingdom Metazoa; phylum Chordata; order Testudines; family Geoemydidae; genus Mauremys; species Mauremys mutica. Next base: position 31,054,535 of record NC_059087.1, read on the forward strand.
CAACAAGATGGGGAGTTGCTGAGTGATGTAAAAAGCAGCATGAAATAACCTGGCCAATGGAGGTGAGTCCTGCTTAGTGTGAGGTGGGTGGGAGTGCTAAGAGAACAGTCCCTTGTTTCTGAAATACGATGGCAACCCCGCGGGCCGGCCTGTTTCGGAACAGGAGGGAGGAGCGACGGCAGCCCCGCGGGCCGGCCTGTTTCGGAACAGGAGGGAGGAGCGACGGCAGCCCCGCGGGCCGGCCTGTTTCGGAACAGGAGGGAGGAGCTGGTCTTACCGTGAAGCCGGCACTGCCGGGCTGGATTCGTAGCTCTGCCAGGACCCAGATTCCATTGGTCAGTTTGAGAGACTGGTACAGCATGTCTTGGCCCTCTACGTTCCTCTTGGCTACAGTGAAGATGTTGCTGCCTTGGAGCTTGCTGCTAACAGCATCTGTGTGGACAGACAGAGGCAGCTGGGTTGCTATGGACAGGAGCAGCTGGATGTCACCATGCAGTGTGCTGCAGGAACCAGCTGTTTCTGGTTAGAAGGCCTGGAACACACATACCTTGCTTAAAAGAGGATTGAGATCCCAGATCAGTAAGAGTCTGTGTGAAGTCTTTGAATTTAAAGCCAAATATGTGACGATCGGTTCCTTTTGTTTACCGGCCAAAACCCAAATTCAGGGTTCTGTTTCTCTTAGCACATGGCACTAAGCTGCAAAAACAGCTGCTCTGCTCCCCTGACTTGTACGCCAACCTTCCCCCCACGAGCGACTCATAGGCAAGTATATTGTCCAAGCAAATCCACAGCACTACTACATACATAAACATATTCTCTGTATCATTCACTGCAGACTTATGGTGGAAGAAGCTGAGACTTTACCTGCAGTTTCCTTAACAGACTCCTCCTAAGGATGAGCAAGCCTTGAAGCCAGCATCCTTATGCCATATAGTGACTCAAAGGGAGGAGCTGGGCTGAGCTTAGCTGGGCCTCCCACAGACAGGGTCAAGTCACTATTTCCTAGCACCCTGAGAAGGGCTCCATTTAAACACCGCCTGGTGTTTGTGGCTTTTGGGACAGAGGCACAAGTCTCTAGGTGAATGCAAGGGCAGCTCATTTCAGGCAACCATTACTGAGTGGCAATAGCATTTGTTCACTTCTGTCCCAAGCTGGATTACAGTTAACAGCTCAGAGGTGAAATGCTCTGTATCTTGTTACCAAGTCTCTCAGCCACTCAGTCTCCTCTACCTTTCATTTCGTAAAGGTCAGTCCATTGTGCTGCACTGGACCAAGCAGCAGGGACAAAGGGATTTGGTCTGCATTGGTTTTTCACCCTCTTGATTCCTGCTGTCTCAGAACAGACATCTGACCCGAGGCAGAAAACAAGGACTAACAATCCCATCCAGTCAAGGCAGCCACAGCTGCTTGGACACAAGAGGATACAGAGGTGTGGGAGGAAATGAAACCAGACCTGCTCTCTGATTACACAGCAGGAGTTTATCTGATCCAGAACTGTCAGACACACTATGGCACAATTCACGGTCTCTGCTTTGGCAAGGGGCAGGTAATTCAGGCGCTAATGGGTCACTGCAGAAAGAACCTCACTGGGCTGCAGGGAGGGACCTGTTTGCCCACCAGCTCTCTGCAGGAAGGGGCAGCACTGGAGCATTCAGTGAGCTCCCTGGTTTGACAGGGCTTCATGGGCGCATTACAAAGCAGTGATCTACTCTGCTGACTCTTAATCAAGTCAAGTTCTCTCTGCTTGGCAACACCTGCTGTCACTCCACAGGAAATCAGAGCCAGAGGGTGGGGAGCAATTGGTGCTGCCTTTGATAAAGTATTGCTTTTGGCTCTATAGATGTGGATTATTCCAACCAACAGGTTTCTACAGCCTGCAGACACTAGGTACAGCCCAAACCAACTCAACTCAACACTAAGCTGAGTTTGGGCCCCGTTTTGAAGGAGCTGAACTACTGGAGCTCACCTGCACTGAGAGGACAATCTTTGATCTGGAACTGGGCTTCATTCTCATTTGGAATGTCCTTCCAGGTGGCCAGGAACATCTGCCGCTCTGGAGGAGGAGACAAGTAGGTACACAGCGTGAAATCTGTGGGATCAGCCACCTCACTTGCACATCAGCTCCAGACAAACAACTCTGCCCAAGCCCCTTAAGGAAGGATTCCCCTCCTTTCCACAGACACCCACAGGGAGTAGCCTCCAGCAATCTATGGAAGGAAGTCAGCATCAGTACTTTATTCCCTTAGGACTTGTCTACATGGGGATACTTGGAAAATTAATCCAGATTAACTAAATGTGTGAATTGAAAGTGGATTAGCTAAACTGTGTTAAACCCCTGCGTGGACACTCATTCAGAATAAAGTGGCTTTAATTCAGTTTAGTTTAATTGCCAAAGCATAGGTTAACCCTGTTTAAAGTATTTCAGTAGAAGAAGAAAACAGTAATGGATTCAAGAAAAACATGCCTGTACAATCCAGGCCTTGAACAATGGGGGCTGAACTGTACTGGAACACAGCTGAATTTAGCACTGTTCTGCTATATCCTTGCTTAATTTTTCAGCATGGTTGTAGTGTCTTGCGTAGACAGGTGTGCGCACACGTGTATATTTTTCTCTCACACACACACGTTGCATTCTAGAGGACTCCTAGAAGGGTCAGAATCAGATGAAAGTGGGGCTTGGCTCTAGTTATGCTCAGTAACTGTCTCCAGTCCTTTCCCAAGCCCTGCTGTGGAAAGTGGTGGAAGAGAAAAGCAGCGAGGACCAATGGCTTGGTAAGGGGCAATTCAGCCCTAACTCCAGGCTTACTGAGGCTTCGACGCCTCCTGCCCTGCTCATCAGAGCTCAGCCCTGCGGTGTGACATTCCCAGATTCATTCTCTTCATTTCTCTTAAAATGAGTCCCAAGAGTCATGAACTCCAGGGCTAGAAATACCACACTGAGGATTCCACCTGAACAGGACACGGCATCAGCTAAGGATCAGCAGTGGAATTGCATCTATACAGGCAACATTTCTGTACTGCCTCCAGGAGATCTCTTCCTACCTCCCCTCTTCCGTTTACTCACTCACCCACACCCTGTCTCGTTACCTTCTCCCCCAAGTCCAGGACAGAGAATCCCATCAACTCACCCATCTTCCCATCTTCCACAAAGAGGATGTGCAGTGGGTACAAGGTGCTGAAGTAGAACACATCAATGTTGTTCTTCACTGCAACCTGGTACCAAGGGGACAGAGGGTGTTAGCTGCTTTTCCCGACCGAGCCCAGGAAGGCAGTTCACAGGTGAAACCCGACGTGACCGGGTGTATTGGACGCAAGGCACAGGGTCTAGTGGAATCAGCACAGAGCTGGGAACCAAGAACTCCTGAGTTCTAATCCCAGCCCTTAATCTCCTAGGCAAAGAGTTAAACTGGTCACATGGTTGCTCACAGTGGCTGAGCACTGCCAGCATTATTTGCCTGAAGAGCAGAACTGTAATAAAACTGGAGAACAGCAGCCAGTCCCACACCTACAATCTTACACTCCACTGTCATTATCCTCCTCTTAGACCCCATTCCCATTCAGTAGCAGGAGCAGAAAGATCAGTTGAGTCTCCTTCCTCAGGCCAAGCCTGGGTACTGACTGCTAGCACTTTGTGAAGCTGGGAGAGTGTATTCAGCTGCATCTCTTGGCCTAGCCATATGCTGAGAAGGGCTCCCTGTTCTGTAAGCAGAGAAACCAGTCTGCATCAGAGCTTGACACTGGACCAGAACGAGGTTTCCCTTTTCCTGGAGAAAGAGAGAAGGCAGCAGGGAAATATTGCATCTCTCCACATCCTCTCTCAATATTCTGGCATTACCCATTTCATCCCAGCTTCCCTTCCTGCTCCCCCAACTAAACTTCCTCTGTAGAGTCCAGCTCCCTCAGAGGACTGGCCAGTGCCTACATGCATGGCTGCTGGTACGAGTTTCAGATTCTCCGCTCTGACTCTCCTTGCCCATTCCATCCTGACTGTGCCATTCAGACTGGTCCACTAACGAGGCTTGTGTGCACTTGGGAGCGAAGGCCACCAGCACATCCCTGCTGCTTTCAGCTGCCTCCCCCACACAGCCTCACCTGGAGGTTGTTGAGAGGATCCATCTTCATGACAGAGCCAACTGTGTTCAGAGGGAGGGAGATCTCCACAGTCTGGTTCGGAGCAAGAGGGGCATGGATCTGAAGAGGAGCAGCTGGCGCCAGGCCGAAGCTGTGGGGACACCCCAAAGAGAGTGAGTTAGTGGAAAGAGAAAGGCAGCTGCTAGGATTTCTGTTGCTTGTTGTAAGTTTCCTGCCAGGTGGTGGGAGGATGCTAATGGCAGCACACGTCAAATCTCCTTGCGCACACACCAGCTTGTAAGCATTTCCTCCTTGCTGATCTGGCAGCATAGCAGATTGGCCTGTGCAATTTCAGCCTGTGATGTGCTCAGGGACACTAAACCACACCGATAGCCTGTCTGCTCACACTCTGCAACTCCTTCCTTCCTCTCTGTCTGCCTATGCTGGGCACTCACGCGGCATCATTACCTCTCCCACACTCCATTCAAATCCTCTGCACGTTCAACAGCCACACACCAGATCATTCACAGTCAAAGCAGAGCATGGCATGTCTGACCATCACAGGTTGTTGATTCAAACCCGTTACATCTCAACCATGGTGGGTATGGGGCATTGGCAAGTATCCAAACTCTGAGACCCTGCATCTTTATTTCTAGGCAACCTCATACTAGTAGAGACAACTCCAGAGCCCTCAGCCACCCTGTGAGCCAGGGCTGGAGTGCCTTTCGCTCCTTTGGACACACAGGGAGCGTTATTCAGCTTAGCAGAAGACACACGGCTAACGAGGAGGACCCGTTACCAGCAACAGTGGGGGTCTCGTTCAATCTCTATTCTTAACTGAAGGCCAGCCTCTTCAGTCAACTTCTTAGAGGCTCAGGTTTACTCATCACCATGGGCACTCAGGGAGAGAAGGATCATCACATGAGGCTGTTTCTACCTTGAAGGGACTACAGGATGTGCTATCTACCCAGGCTTTACGTGGTCACCCCTGCCCTCTGGCTCCACAACCACTTCCTTCTAGTGCTTGTCCAGCCTGAACCTCTGCTGAGCACCAAGATGACTCTGAGGTTTAGCTTCCCTAGATGGTTGGACTCCCCCAGGCTGTAATGCAAGAGGAGCAGTGATGGCCCTAGAATAACTAAAGGAAAAATGCAGGCTCTGCTTCCCAGAAGTTGGTGGACACGTGGTCACTGCTTTTCCTTTAGGGCTTGACTATAGAAACACTCCATTTGCAACAAGCTGGGGCGTAGATCTACTTTGCACTACCTACCATGCTCTAAGCGTCCATGTCATAACTATAAAGGGAAGGGAACAGCCCTCCTGTATACGATTCTATAAAATCCCTCCTGGCCAGAGACACCAAAATCTTTTTACCTGTAAAGGGTTAAGAAGCTCAGGTAACCTGGCTGACACCTGACCCAAAGGACCAATAAGGGGACAAGATACTTTCAAATCTTGGGGGGGGGGGGGGAAGAGAAGGCTTTTGTTTGTGTGCTCTTTGTTTTGGGGTTGTTTGCTCTTGGGACTAAGAGGGACCAGACATCAATCCATGCTCTCCAAATCTTTCTGAACCAGTCTCTCATATTTCAAACTTGTAAGTAACAGCCAGGCAAGGCGTGTTAGTTTTATCTTTGTTTTCTCAACTTGTAAATGTTCCTTTTTGCTAAGAGGATTTACTTCTGTTTGCTGTAACTTTGAACCTAAGGCTAGAGGGGGTTCCTCTGGGCTCTATGAATCGGATTACCCTGTAAAGTTATTTTCCATCCTGATTTTACAGAGATGATTTTTACCTTTCTTTCTTTAATTAAAAGCCTTCTTTTTAAGAACCTGATCAATTTTTCCTTGTTTTAAGATCCAAGGGGGTTGGATCTGCACTCACCAGGAACTGGTGGGGGGAAAGGAGGGGGAATGGTTAATTTCTCCTTGTTTTAAGATCCAAGGGGGTTGGATCTGCACTCACCAGGAACTGGTGGGGGGAAAGGAGGGGGAATGGTTAATTTCTCCTTGTTTTAAGATCCAAGGGGGTTGGATCTGCACTCACCAGGAACTGGTGGGGGGAAAGGAGGGGGAATGGTTAATTTCTCCTTGTTTTAAGATCCAGGGGGTTGGATCTGTGTCCACCAGGAACTTGGTGGAGAAGTCTCTCAAGGCTACTGGGAGGGAGATTGTCTGGGGGGAAGGTAGACAGAGTTTCTCAAATAACTCTTAAAGGATTTGGGTGGTGGCAGTAAAACCAGATCTAAGCTGGTAATTAAGCTTAGAGGTTCTCATGCAGGTCCCTACATCTGTACCCTAGAGTTCAGAGTGGGGAAGGAACCTTGACAGTCCGCATGGACCCTGTTGCAGTACACTAAAAGTCCCACTTTTTGCTTTGACCTGCTTCCACTTCAAAGCGGAGTAGATCAGAGCTCACTACAGACCGATTCCACTTTGAAATGGGAGTATACACCAAAGTGAACAATGGAGCTTTTAGTGCACAGCAGCAGGCTCCACATAGACATTTACTTTACAGCAGGTTAACATGGGGTAGATTATGTGTTTGTATAGACAGGCCCACTGCCCTTTGCACATCCACCATTGCCTGCTACCCCAACAGGACAGGCTGTAAAGTCACGGGTACTGGCCAGCAGGAGATATGCCGTGTGCAGTGCACACAGCCCCTTCCACCCCGACAGCACCCAGGGCACACACCAGCACTTCTCTTGCCAAAGCTGTTCCCATCCTAAGGTCTTTTCTGAGCTTAGATCTCATGAGCATATGATTGGTACAGCACCACTGATCTTCCAGAACTAGCAACAGACCCACCTGCCAGGCCAGGGGCTTACAGGTTTTGCCGCTGCCAAGTTCAATCAACTGTGCTCCCATATCAATGGGCCAAAAGGAGCTCTGCAGACAGCTCACCCCTTGCTTCCAACCATATTCCACACTGTCAAAGAGGGCATCCCTCCCCAGGCTGAGCAGACTCCTGCTCACTGGATGCATAGTGCACTGGATGCACTAGCAGCCCAGCAGGTATTTTACCTGTTACGGTTGAACTGGATGGCAAAGTCAGACATGACCTGCAAGGCCTTGTTAGTTAGTAAGAGATCCATGGAGATGGCGCCCACCTGGCGGCTGAACGTACCAGAAATCTCCAGGCCCTTGGCCTTCATGGCTGGGAGCCAAACCTACATTATGTGAAGACAGAAGAAAATTATTTTGACATGATCTGAAACACAAGGTGAACTGCCTATCATAGAGGAGCTAAACTGGACTTAGGAGTCCAGGTCTCAACAGCAGGAGCTCCTGACCTGTCAGGACAGCACAGAGTCAGACAGTCCACCTGCAAGTCTAACATTTTACTGCTACAGGTAGGAAGTTAAGGATTTAAAATCAAGATTCCCTGGCTCTCCTCCAGCTCGCAAAGGCAGGGAACATACCAGACATGCATGTAACCTCACTGCGAAGGAACAGGCACTTTCTAGCCCATGGGGACCCAGGCCCTTTTTGTCACATCTTCCCAGTACAGTGACCGGCTCTTGGAAGGAGTCATTAATGTGGGCCAGGGTGTGAACACCTGCAAGGGACTGCAGGTGAGAACTGGCAAGGTCACTGGTGCTGCCTCTATGCACAGATAGGCTCAGGTTTCTAGGGATGCAGGATCCTCTGGGATCAACCCTCATTGAGGCCTAACAAGTGGCAGCCCCTCCTCAAAGGAGGGAGTCTCCAGACTGTCCCACCACCAGCTGTTCTAGGCTGGGGAGGCACCCTGTTGATCGACTTACCCGCCTGGACACACAGAGGATATCTAGAACACATTCATGTATATGTCACCCTTGAACATCCTCCATGTGTCGCTACAGACTGCTGGACATAACTCTCCACAATTTCACCTGAGGATTTACACTTCACCCCCTTCCTGGCGCATCCCCACGTTCTACCAGCTTGGGGCAGCTTACGACTTGCCCGTGGATCCCCACCCTATGTTGATCTTTAATAGCAGCAGTCCATACAACCTGGCAACGTTAGAGCCCAGATAGCTAGAGCCAAAGCCTCGGATGGGAGGTCAGGACAGGCAGTGCCACTCACTGTTTTGGGTGCTACGTGGGATCCTGACAGTGTGCCCACTCCACCGGCCAGATCAAAGAGGTCTCCCAAGCCACCACTGGGGGGTGGCCCGAGGTTTGCAGGCATCACTGTGCTGGGAGCTGTAAAGCCGGTGCCACCCATCTGTATGAAACAAGGAAGCCAGTTACTCTGGGTGCCATGAAAGAAACGAGAGAACAAAAAGGAAGGTGCAAAATGTGACAGACTGGTAAACATGGAAGATGCACACTCACTGCAGGACTGCCTCCTACATCGCTTCTCAGCTGCAAAGAGACAAGAAACAGGAACATCACTGAGAGCAGTGGCAGGCGAATAGAGAGCGGGCCAGATGGGGGATCTTTAAAAAGCACTGGACGAAAAGTGGGGTCAGGAACTGTTCCAAGACTGCTTAGCAGGCCCTGTAGCTTAGAGTCATCGGGACACATTTGTTATTTCACGGTCTGCTTCAGATCTGCTTTTTTTGCCAACATCTAACAAGCTAAGCGTCACACACACCCACCAAGAGCAGAGACACGGACAGAGACAGCCAGAGAGACCGATAGTTTAGAAGAGATGGGGAGCTCAGACACTCTCATAGAACAAAGTTTCTCTCTTCTCTGCTGCCTTGGAGGTGGGGTACTGGGTGCTGGAGCAGGTTCCCAGTGGGAGCCCCAAAGGGTCTAAGGCAGTTGGCTACAATTTGAGTGGGACGGCACTATATGAAACATGGGTCTGATGGCCTTGAACTAAGCTAACTGATGGCCTTTCTTCATACCCCACTCCAGGCATGTAGTAGCTCAAACTCCAACTGTTCCTTCTATGCTACTGTGACAGGGAGCAGGGATTGGTGAGGGGAGCACATGGGAGGTTGGCTAGGTATATTCCAGAGAGCTAGTAAAAAGGGCTGATCCATACCCCTTCAGACTCGTCTCCCATCTCCAAGCAGAAGCAGGCAAGGTGAAGAGAAGAGCCAGCCACATGCACAGACACACAAGCCAGGAGAGAAGAGAGACAAACAGGGAGACAAGAGAAGGGGAGGGAGGGAACAGAAATTAGTCCATCTTCAGTGCTACTCAGTACAGACTGGCATAAGTATTCAGGGGGCGACTGAAACACTGGAGTCAACAGGTCTCCAGAGAGACCCTAGCCCAGGACACGAACAGAGCCAGGGAGGTGCTGTGTTGGCTGGTGCTTTTTAGCTTTGGAACCTGCATCTTGGATGACACCACAGGTTTCTGCCAGCTTAGAGCACCTCTGAGCAGAGCCCTGCTCTGGTTTGTTTACAACAATACCCTACTTGGCTGACACCAACCCAGGAAACTGAGCAAACTTGACTTGTTACTTGGGCCAGATCTACACCCCCTTTGAAAAGGTCCCTAGCAGAACACTAGTTATTTCTCTGGCAACTGATTTTTCAGCTCACAAATAGGCTACTACAGACCTTCTGGGACCTTCCTCCCACATCAGGGAGGGACTACCATGGCACCTGCTTGCTAGTGACAGAATAAAGAGGTGAGCAGCCCTTAAGTCAGACCAGTAACAGGCCTATAGCTCAGAGGAAGCTTTGGAATCCAGCCGCCTTTCATGCCAAGCCAGCGCTCCATTTTGACATCAGCCTGGCTCTCCAACAACTCCCAGTCCTCTTGTGCTGGGTGCCCTGCCAACACATTGACTGCCCAGGTCAGGGATTTCCAGCCTTGCTGGGAAAGTGTGCCAGTTTAGAAGCCAGATCATGCTGTGTCCACTGCTTCCCATTAAGCTGGGTGTGCTCTAAGTCCAAATCCCAGCCTCAGGATGGGAAGAACCTAGGCTAGAGCACATACAACTGGAATGGACCTGGATTCACCATTAAGCTGATGACGGAAGCCTAGTGTATCATTAGCAAGATACTCCATAGTGGTCTAGGTTATTAACACAGACAGACGACAGATGAGCACAGCTATCAGCGAGGGACATACCTTGATTCACAACCAATGCACTGTCCATTAGTAATCAGGCATGCAAACCCATGACCTACCAAGCTGTCCAAGCCACCTCCAAGAAGATCCACAGCCCCCATCTGCACAGAGGATGTAGCAACAGGAGGTCCGCTCACTGGGGGGCCCAGGTCAAGGTTCAGGAGATCACCAAGGAGGTCACCCTGAGTTGGGATGACAGCTGGTTGTTCTGAAGGGGGGGCTCCTGACGGGGCTGCATCAGGGCTCTCTGCACTTTCGCTCCTGCAGAGGGAGTTAGAGAAGGTGAAACATGTGACACCATAGGGAGATCTGGGTGACCTAACAGACATCGGGCCTCACTGCAGAAGGAACAGATTTCATTCCAACAGGCTAGGGCAAGGAATATTGAGAGAGAGTCTCTCCCAGCCAGAGCCAACCCAAGCCAGAGGGTCAATATTTCAGCATTATTACACTGATCAGAGACCTGTCTTCCACTCGCAAGTGTATCCTGAACACTGGATCTAAAGGGGGCCACTTACTTCAATCTATGCTGACTTACTACTGCGGGGGACGCTCTCCCCAGTGGAGAGATATAAGCCATGCACCAGAAGCCAACACCAGATGGCACCTCAAAGATCTTCAGCTCAATGCTGAGATCATCAGTGGTCTCTGTAGACCCTGCGAGGGGATCATGTACTGCTGAGAATATGGAGGGTAACTTGGCCCCATGGCGAAGTCCATCCCTGGAAAGGGGAGGACTGAGTGTGGCTCAGCACTGCTCAGCCTAAATGAACAAGTGCTGGCAGTTTCCAGGTAGAGCCTGCAGAGGGCAGATACAGTCAACAGAAGGAACAGAAAGAGACTGCTAGATGCAGCTAGACAGATGCCAGGTACTCACGACCCTGTCCGCGGAGGCAAGCTCTTATGCACAATGCCTCTGCTCCCCTCCACGAAGGCACTGGGAGGCTTATGATAGACAGAGGCCAGCGTGCCAATGTAACAGATCAGCTCATCCAGCAGGGTCGGCTCAATCAGGTCTGTCTCCTCGGAGATGAGGGGCTTCTCCGCAAGCACCACTTCCTTGGCAGCTACAGGATCAGTGGAGAGCAGACGCCAGTAGATGTAGCCACGGTCCCGCAGGTCCGGATTATCAGAGTCCTTTGGGAAATGCAGCAATTAGAGCAATTCATGGGTTGGCTGAATCTAGCAGGGGAAGAGCATACAGACTACTAATCATTGGCCTAGGAAGCAGCATTAATAATGTCCCTCCAGGACAGAGGCCAACTGCCCTGACATAAATCCTGCTGCAGGTATTTGGTAACGGAATGAGGGCAGAATAGAAAATATAATCACTCTGCCCGTTGTACACATGCTGCAAGGTGTAAGCATTTTGGTGCGTATTCTTTAGTGGGGAAACAACATGGGATAGAGAAAGACAGGCAGCTCTCCTCCCTGTTCTTAAGAAGTCTGTCGTAAGCAGTTTTGTGGTAATGCTGCAGCAGAGAACAAAATGGGCTCCTGAGGAGATCAAAGCTGGGAATTACTGAAAAGCTTTAAAAGGTTTAATTAGTGACTTATTTAGCACACATGATAATCTCCAAAGCATTTAGTTGCATGTAGAGAGGTTTCTATCAATCATAAAACTATCATACATAAAACTAGCCAAGAAAACCCTCTGTCTGTTTCCATAAAGCCCTTCCAACTAACATGATTAGCGCCCTACCAAATTCACGGTCATGAAAAACATGTCACGGACCACGAAATCTGTATGGGGGAGACCAGCATTGTGCAAATTGAGGGTCCTGACACAAAAGGGAGTTGCAGGGGGGTCACAAGGTTATTTTAGGGGGGTTGTGGTATTGCCACCCTTACTTCTGCGTTGCTGCCTTCAGAGCTAGGCGGCCTGAGAGTGGTGGCTGCTGCCTGAAGGGCCAGCTGTGCAGGAAGCAGTGCAGAATTAAGGGTGGCAATACCATACCATGCCATGCGTGCTTCTGCGCCGCTGCTGGAGGTGGGCTCTGCCTTCTGAGCTGGGCTCCAGGCCAGCAGCCGCCGCCGCTCTCCAGCTGCCCAGCTCTGAAGGCAGCACTACCACCAGCAGCAGCGCAGAAGTAAGGGTAGCAGTACCGCAACTCCCTCATCAATAACATTGCAACCCGCGCCCCCCCAGTGCTCCTTTTTGGGTCAGGACACCTTCAATTACAACATCGTGAAATTTCAGATTCAAATAGCTGAAATCATGAAATTTATGGGTTTTTAAAATCATATGACTGAAATTGACTAAAATGGACTCTGAATTCGGTAGGGCCCTAAACATGGATCCATGTTTAACCATTTCTATTGCAGTAGCACCTAAAGGCAACAATCAGAGTGTAGAACACCTAGCACAGTGGGGTTCAAACACACAGTGACAGTCTACACTGGCAAGCGTGCGGCGAGGGACTGAGTGAAATCCCCCTCTGGGAGTCAGTGCGCTTTACTGCTGCCCCTGCGTAGTTGCTGAACATTTCATAGCAGTTATCACACCAATCTTCCCTTTAATCCCACGGATTCCCCGTGAAGGACAAGCCCCGGCTCTGCCGCTCCTGCTGGAAGGAGTGCTTCATCCTCTGAAAACTAAACAGACTCAACTAGGTGAAAAGGCAAATGTTTGCTGCTCACACTAGCTCTTCTCCAGTAGCCCTGCCATGATTCAGAGCAATGCTCTAGCCTCTGGCTCTCAGAATGTCATCGGAGTGTAAAGCTCCTATTGTGGCAGTCGGATCAAATGGTTTCCAGCATCAGAGCCGACACCAAGAGGCTCAACTCAATGAGAAACTAAGGGACTGACATTTTCTTTGTAGGGGTGTAGAACAGAAGAGGGGTCCTTAGAGGGTAAAATCAGCAATTAAGGTGCAAGATTCATTGTGGCAGCACCATCCCATGTAAAGTCATTACCGCTACCTCACAGCCATACCCAGTGGTTCTTCAGTACAGCCCAATCATCCACCCCCCGCCAAAGGCCAAGACTTGCTGCTGGAGGGATTTTATAGTCCAGGCAGCCCTGGGAAGTAGGACTTCACGGATTCTAACTGGCAGCCTAGAGATCTCCCACTATGTTGGCACCAGGACAACGTTTGATCAAATGTAGCTGTGTGGTAGTCATATGGCTGTTCCATTGCTCTCAAAAGTCCAGAGACTGTCTGCAGACCTGCTCTCTAGAATAATCTGTACCATCATCTGGTTCTGGAGCATAGCTAAATGGCTGGGGAGACCCTCTGTCTAATCCTCCCACTATTTGCCCCTCTCCATTCCAGGCCGTTCCCCATTCTGACACAGCAAGCCCCACACTGTCCATAAATGCTAGTCTGAAAGCACCCCTAGTTTTGGAGGTGATGGGTAAACCCAGAAAGCAAATTGCCCCTTTCTCACAGGCAAGAGCTTGTTACACACCTGAGTAGCCAGGCTCAGCACCTGCTGCACCAGCTCCTGGGTCTCAGTGGGCTTCTTTAGGAAGAGCTTCACAATGGCAGTCAGCAACTGCAGCTGGACCTGCACAGTGCAGGCAGGAGAGAGTTAGGAAGCAGGCAGACCATGGGCGGCACGTGCACCCCACCAGCAAATGCAACTCCCATCGTGCACGGATACAAGCCTGCACCAGTTGAAAACTCTAACCCAGGGTGACCAGCTACAAGTGGGGGATGCTTTCAACAGTCATCAGCCAACAGACCAACAAGACCGTCACAGGCCAGAAGAGCAGCCTCCTTAAACCACTCACTCCTGTTCAGACCTGCTAAGGCCCACAATCTCGGAAGGTTCAATCACAGGTTATTAGGTTCAACGGGAGAACAACTGGGGTGAAATTCTAGAGCCAGCGCATGCAGGAGGGCAGGCTAGATGAGCTCAGGACAGCTGGGGGGGGGGGCGGGGCGGGAGGGGGGCAGGTGGGGCAATTTGCTCCAGGCCCCGGGCCCACAGGGGCCCCCACGAGAGTTTTCAGGGGCCCCCATGAGAGTTTTCGGTGGGTCTTCGGTGGCAGGTCCCTCAGTGTCACCGAACACACCCAGATCGAGTAAAGGACCCACTGCCGAAGACCCAGAGCGTCTTCCACTCCGGGTCTTCGGCGGCAATTCGGTGGTGGGTCTTTCACTCACTCCGGGACCCGTCGCCGAAGTGCCCCGAAGACCCGGAGCGGAAGGACCCCCGCCGCTGAAGACCCCAGGCCCCCTGAATTCTCTGGGCGGCCCTGGATGAGCTGAACAGTCTCTCCTGGCTTAAAAAAAGAACCTACGCGTCACACCCACATGAGGATGGTCAATTTCCCTCTTCCCCTTGATCTGAAATGTTATGGTACATACAGTTTATTTGGATACTTTGTTTATTTATAGACTTTTCTCCAGGCCTCTTCCCCATGTCAGTATCAAAGCATTTTATAAATGTGAATAGGCTTATCCCCCCGCTTCCAGAGTGTTGCGGGGAAGTATTACCCCCATTTTACAGATGGGAAACAGACACAGAAGGGCTAAGTGATTTGCCCAAGGTCACAAAGGATGTCACTGGCAGAGGCAGGAATAGACTCTACATCTCCCAGGCCCCGTTCATTGTATTAATCCCCAAACAATCCTAGGGTTAGGGCAGCCTCGCAAGCTCACTCCCTGCCTCCTCCAGGCTAGAGGCAGAATCTAGAGCTACACCCAGTGTTTCAATTGTTTTGCCTTGACCTTAGTTTACCACAGCAGAAGTGATTGTGGGCATGTCCTGATCTGAGAACTGACTGAGATCCCATCGCCTGGGGGCAAGGTGCAGAAGCCATACTCTCAAGAGCATCCCACGGGGTAAAAGTGTTTAGGGAAATGAAGTAATTACACTGCTCAGCTCAGCACAACCGCCCAGCACAGCATACAAACTAAAAATACATCTGTGCTTACTGGCTAAGTCTCCTGTAAATGAGCACCACAGACATTCACACAGGGACCACTCACAGAACTCTGGAGGCAGTTTACAAGTTAATGGATAACAAACACTGCACAGTCTTAGGTGACATAGGGATAGCTCTGGAGATCAGAGTCCTCAGTTCATCCAGAGAACAGGAACAGCACGAGCGGCAGCAAGGCAAGCTTCCCCCATGCTGGCCCTGCAAATCTCATCTTAGGGGAAAGGACAGCTCAAGATCCAGGTCTCTTCGTAAAGGATAAGCAGCGACCTAGAGAGAACAAGCTCTGTGACCCATGTTCAGTCCTTTGAGCCATCCTTCCCCCAGCCCTGTCCATCTGACTTTCCAGCTCCATCCCATCACCTGGGTGCTCTCATCATGGAAGCCCTCCAAAAAGCTCTCCAGCAGCTCGTCCGCGTTGTCAATTCGCTCCGCGTATTCTCCCACAATCCAAATCATGGCAGCCCGGGCCTCAGGCTCGTCAAGGGAGTCCAGATTCTCACACAGAGTGGCAATCACACTCTCGTACCTTCATGGCAGCAGACACAGAATTAAGCAGCTCATGGGGAACTAGACAGATCCAACCACCCCTAGCCTCCCCCCAGGAGAGTTTCTTTGCAGTGCGTGAACTGGCATGTTGTGCACAACGGTGGCAAGTAGTGAGGTGTGTCACACTCCCCGCCCCCTGAAAGTTCAGGGCTGTTTTCCAGTAGAGATGAGATTACTGGAAGTCTGAGCTACGGTGAATGAATGCCCCAGAGCATGAGCCTATCTTGACGAGAGTTAAGATCGTTCCTTCTAGCGTGACTGTAGCACACCCTGCATCTACACAGCCTCTCAGAGCACGCAGCCCGAGTCTTCCCGCTAGGTTCAGCGCCACTGAGACTCAGTCAGGTCTGTTCCATTGTGTCATGGCCAGCGGGGGAAGAGGAGAGTTACTACAGGCCTTGCTGCTAGGTTTAGATCCTTGAAGCTACTTGTGAGTGACTGAAAAAGAAAGGAAGGGAGGATTGAGACCATGGAAAAGGGGGTGGCTGGAGTGTGAACAGGAGAGGTTCTGAGGAGAGTCAGATATTGAGAAAGCAACATTTTTGCTTTATGTCAACTGAAACCAAAGAATACAGGAAGCCCTTTGCAGGACTCACGTTAGTGCATCAGAAGGGAGGCTCCCTTAGCTCAGCTCCCCTTGTCTCCCTTTGTTTGACTGTACTTGGCAATGGTACAGTCAAACAAAAGCCAGGAGATTCCAAGGGCTCCAGCACATGCATTCTTCTCCTCCAAATGCTTCTCCAGCTCCTGGCTCCTACCGCCGCCTTTGGGGAGTCTCTGCTGTGCTCTGTTCAGAGACAGCATCTAGAGACAGAGCCTTCATTAGCAGCAGACGGTGCCCAGGGCTTTTGCCTTTGACAAAAATCAGGTATTTGTCTAGTGCGAGTCTGCCACGCGCACTAGGGCTGGGTCTACTTCAGCTACGTCGTTGCTTTTTCGGAGGGTATTGGCCTGGATCCTCTAGCCTCTCTAGAGAATAAAGTCATAAGCAACTCATCCTGGTCACCCTCTGCTATCTTCTCCAGCTCGGTGGCAGCTGTGACATTACACCCCATATTCTTCATAGAAATATTGTTATGATATGAATATGGCATAACTAAGATCTGTTTTATACAAGATGGGTCATTTATCATTGGAAAGGTTATGATTTACTGAATGTTATTATTTAATTTGTATGCATGTATCATTTCTGTATCTAAAATTAGAAATATTGACTAAGTAATAACTACAAACTGTGTTTTCACCTGGGGAATGCCTACCAGACAGTATGGAAACAGCCTGGATGGACCAGAGGGCTTTGAAGATACTAATCTCCCTCCTTCCTGAGAAGTTTCCTGGGATGCTGCTTTGAGCCTGCATGGTCATGTGATCATGTCACCTGGTACAGGAGATCTTACATTGCTGGTATTTTTCCACAGGATGGGAAACAAAGGATTCCGGCCATATGCAAATCCTATTTAAGGCTGGGGAGCGAGTTAATCAAGGCTCTTCTCCACTGCCTCCCCACCCAAGAAACAAAGGAACTAAGCTGGTGGAGGCAGGAGCTGAGCCCAGGCAGAAAAGTGAGCCTGTAAAAGGAATCCCTGGAGATTTAAGCTGCAAGCGGTGCAGTTTACTGTCAAGAAACTCTGCAACCTGTTTGAAACATTTAAGGTGAGAAAAAGATGGTTACTCACCTTTGTAACTACTGTTCTTCGAGATGTGTTGCTCAGATCCATTCCAATTAGGTGTGCGCGCGCGCCGCGTGCACGTTCGTTGAAAGATTTTTACCCTAGCAACACTCGGTGGGTTGGCTGGGTCGCCCCCTGGAGTGGCGCCGCTATAGCGCCGAATATATACCCCAGCCGACCCAACGGCCCTTCAGTTCCTTCTTGCCGGCTACTCCGACAGAGGGGAAGGAGGGCGGGTCTGGAATGGATATGAGCAACACATCTCAAAGAACAACAGTTACAAAGGTGAGTAACCGTCTTTTCTTCTTCGAGTGCTTGCTCATATCGATTCCAATTAGGTGATTCCCAAGCCTTACCTAGGCGGTGGGGTCGGAGTGAGATGTTGCAGAATGCAAAACTGCTGAGCCAAAGGCTGCGTCATCTCTGGACTGCTGGACCACTGCATAATGTGAGGCAAAGGTGTGGACCGAGGCCCAGGTAGCTGCGCGACATATCTCCTGGATGGGAACGTGAGCCAGGAAGGCAGCAGAAGAAGCCTGAGCCCTGGTGGAATGTGCAGTGAGGTGGCTCGATGGAACATGGGCCAAGTTATAGCAGGTGCGGATGCACGACGTCACCCAAGATGAAATCCTCTGGGAGGAGACAGGTAGGCCCTTCATTCGGTCTGCCACTGTGACGAAGAGTTGGGGCGTTTTACGAAAGGGCTTTGTCCGCTCGATATAAAATGCGAGCGCCCTACGGACGTCTAGGGAGTGCAATTGTTGCTCCCTTTGCGATGAGTGTGGCTTCGGGAAGAAGACCGGAAGCAAGATTATCCTGGTTGATATGAAAGGCCGACACCACCTTAGGGAGGAAGGCCGGATGTGGTCGCAACTGCACCTTGTCCTTGTGAAACACAGTATACGGTGGGTCCACCGTGAGAGCCTGAAGCTCAGAGACTCGTCTGGCTGATGTAATGGCTACGAGGAAAGCTGTCTTACAGGACAGGTACAGCAGCGAGCAGGTTGACAGCGGCTCGAATGGGGCAGACGTAAGTCTGGTTAGAATCATGTTGAGGTCCCAGGTTTGGGCGGGGTGGCGAACTTGTGGGTATAAGCGCTCCAAGCCCTTGAGGAACCTAGAAACCATAGGGCGTGAGAATACGGAGCGGCCACTCTCCCCTGGGTGGAAGGCAGAGATGTCTGCCAAGTGCACCCTCAATGATGACACCGCCAGGCCCTGCTGTTTGAGAGACCAGAGGTAGTCCAAGATGGAATGGATCGGGACCTTGGTGGGAGTAACATTGTGCGTTTCGCACCAGCAGGAGAAACGCTTCCACTTGGCCAGATATGTTAACTGAGTGGAAGGTTTCCTACTACCCAGGAGTACCTGTTGTACCGAGGCAGAGCAATGTAACTCGGATCGGTTTAGCCATGCAGCAGCCATGCTGTGAGGTGCAGGGATTGCAGGTCTGGGTGGTGAAGTCTGCCGTGATCCTGCGTTATGAGGTCTGGGCGAAGAGGCAGGGGAATTGGACTGGCTATCGACAGGTCTAGCAACATGGTGTACCAGTGCTGCCTGGGCCACGCTGGAGCGATCACGATCAGGTGTGCTCTGTCCCTGCGGAGTTTTAGCAGGACCCTGTGAACCAGCGGGAACGGTGGAAAAGCGTACAGCAGTCGGCTCGTCCACAGCATCAGAAAAGCGTCCGAGATCGAGCCCGGGGAGAGGCCTTGGAATGAGCAGAACGTCTGGCACTTCCTGTTCTCGCAAGAAGCCAAGAGGTCTATGCGGGGAAAGCCCCACTTCCGGAAAACGGAATGGATAAGGTCTGGACGAATCGACCACTCGTGAGACAGGAAGGATCTGCTGAGGCGATCCGCCAGAGTGTT
This sequence comes from Mauremys mutica, assembly GCF_020497125.1. Classification (NCBI taxonomy): domain Eukaryota; kingdom Metazoa; phylum Chordata; order Testudines; family Geoemydidae; genus Mauremys; species Mauremys mutica. The sequence continues at coordinate 31,073,610 of NC_059087.1, forward strand.
CCGGACCCCTGGGAGAAAGGACACTACCAGGTCTATCGATTGGGCTATGCAGAAGTCCCAGAGCTGGATGGCTTCCTGGCAGAGAGGGGAGGACCGTGCTCCTCCCTGCTTGTTTATGTAATACATGGCCGTTGCGTTGTCTGTGAACACTGAGACACAACGGCCTTGTAGGTGCTGCTGAATGCCTGGCACGCAAGGCGGACTGCTCTCAGCTCTCTGACATTGATGTGCAAGGCCAGCTCTTGAGCTGACCAAAGGCCCTGAGTGCGAAACTGACCAAGGTGAGCACCCCAGCCGAGACGTCCGTCGTCAGGGACACCGAGGGATGAGGCGGAGGAAACGGCGTCGACCACCAGTCAAGGGAGCCTAGGATGCTCGGGGGGATCGTGACGATCATGTCTATGCTGTCTCTGCCCAGGTGGTATACCGAGGTTAGCCACGATTAGAGTGGACGGAGGTGAAGCCTGGCATGTTTGGTTACGAACGTGCAGGCAGCCATGTGACCCAGAAGACCTAGGCAAGTGCGAGCCAAAGTTGTCGGGAAGTTCCGTAGACCTTGTATAAAATTGTTGCCATCGCCTGAAACCGAGGCTGAGGTAAGCAGGCTCTGGCAAGACTGGAGTCCAGGATGGCCCCAATGAATTCTATTCTCTGCGTGGGAATCAGAGTGGATTTCTCTATATTGATCATCAGGCCTAGACGCAGGAATAGGTCCTTGACGATGCCCACATGACGCGTAAATTGGGCCTTGGAGGTCCCTCGAATGAGCCAATCGTCTAGATACGGAAAAAGGTGTATCCGATGGCAGCGGAGGGAGGCGGCGACTACAGCCATGCACTTTGTCAATACTGTATTGGGGCTGTAGAGAGGCCAAACGGAAGGACCGTAAACTGGAAATGTTGACGGTTGGCCACAAACCGGAGGTACCTTCTGGGTGGAGGATAAATGGCGACGTGAAAATACGCGTCCTTCATATTGAGGGCGGCATACCAGTCTCCGGGATCCAAGGATGGGATGATGGTCCCCAGGGATACCATGTGGAACTTCAGCTTTATCATGAATTTGTTGAATTCCCGCAGGTCTAGGATAGGTCTGAGACCTCCCTTTGCCTTGGGGATTAGGAAATAGCGGGAGTAGAACCCCTTGCCCCTTTCGTCCTTTGGTACCTCCTCTATAGCTCCGATGGCGAGGAGCGTCCGCACCTCTTGCAAGAGGAATTGCTCGTGAGGGGTCCCTGAAGAGGGACGAGGATGGAGGGTGGGAGGGCGAAATAAACTGGAGGCGGTACCCAAATTCCACCGTGCGTAGGACCCAACGATCTGAGGTTAGATGGGACCACGCAGGGAGGAAAAAGGAGAGGCGGTTGTAAAAGGGAGGGAACGGATCCTGGGTAATAACTGGTATGTTGTCCTCGGGCGTGCCTTCAAAAAGTTTGGCTTTGGCCCCGCTGGTGGTTTAGAGGGACCCTGATTTTGGCCCCCTTGGGGCCCTGACTGACGCCTATGACCGCCTCAGCCACACCTCCTGCCAAAGTCCTGTCTTTGTCTAGGCGCAGGGTAAGGGCGGTGAGGCTGGGGACGGAAAGGCCGGTGCTGAGTCATCGGCGTGTGCATGCCAAGAGAGCGCATAGTGACCCTGCTGTTCTTTAGGCTTTGCAGCCTAGGGTCAGTTTTTCGGAGAACAGGCCTTTGCCATCGAAGGGCAAGTCCTGTATAGTATGCTGCAGCTCCGGGGGAAGGCCCGACACCTGGAGCCATGAAATGCGCCTCATGGCAACACCCGAGGCCAGAGTCCTGGCAGCAGAGTCGGCTGCATCCAACGAGGCCTGGAGGGAAGTTCTCGCCACTTTCTTCCCTTCTTCCAGGAGGGCAGCAAACTCTTGACGGGAGTCCTGAGGGAGCAACTCCGTAAATTTGCCCACCGCCGCCCAGGTGTTGTAATTGTAGCAGCTAAGCTGGTTTGCTACGCGGAGTTGCAGGGTCCCTGCCGAGTACACTTTATGGCCCAGTAAGTCCATTCGCCTAGCCTCCTTCGATTTAGGGGCTGGTGCCTGCTGGCCATGGCGTTCCCTCTCATTGACGGACTGGAGAACAAGGGAGCAAGGGGGAGGATGTACATATAGGTACTCGTACCCCATGGAGGGTACCATGTACTTGCGTTCGACTCCCCTGGCCACGGGCGGGATAGAGGCTGGAGACTGCCAGATGGTATCCGCATTGGCTTGGATCGTCCGAATGAACGGTAGGGCCACTCTAGTGGGGGCGTCAGCCGACAGAATGTCTACGACCGGATCCCTCTACCTCCGAGACTTCCTCCACTTGGAGGTTCATATTGAGTGCCACCCGTCTCAGGAGGTCCTGATGGGCCCTCAAGTCGATTGGAGGAGGGCCCGAGGAGGAAGAAGAAAGGCCGGGGACAAGCGGGTCCTGCGTGGGCTCGTGCTCCTGGACAACCTCCTGTTCCAGTGGGATCTGGGAGTCCGGTGGCTGAACCGGGGCTTCCTCCGTACCAGTCGGAGGGGGACGGCTAACTGTCGCCTCTGGCACCCGGTGCTCTGACGGGACAGAGCGGGATGGGATCACAGGTACGCCTTGGGCCTGGTGGTACGCCCAAGGTGTCCAGAATGACCACTGATGGGGGCCAGGGTCCTGGGCCTGGGGCTCCTGGAAGACTCTAGTGGGCACATCCGAATCACGGTCCTGCGCGTATGAACTGCCCGCGTGGGATGACACTGATGCATGTCTGGAAGGCCATGGAGGAGCTGAAAAGCCCTGGGCAGAGTCTCCCTCTCTATCTGACGTCGCTCGACGCGGCACTGGGGATCGGTACCAGGAGGCATACCAGTACCGGGAGCGAGATTGGGACCTGCGACCAGAGCGGTACCGGGAGGTCGACCGAGATCTCGAGGCTCGACGACAGGAGCGGCTACGAGAGTCACGGTGCCTGCACCGGTGTCAGGAGCTGGATCGGTGCCGAGTGTACCGGGCCGGCGAACGGGACGCTGACCGGTGCTGCGAGTACGACCGGTACCAAAATGGAAAACGGTGCTGGGACTGCGAGCAGCGTCGGGACCTGGATCTGCAACGGGACCGAGAGCGTCTGCGGGACCGCGATCGTGAACGGCGCCGCTCTGCGGTGCCAACGGAGGGTGGTCTGATCAAGGCAGGCTTGCCGATCGACTGTATAACCCGCACCGGCGGTGCTGGGGGTTGAGGCAGCGCAGACTCCGTCATTGCAATCAACTCCCTCGCCGTGGAAAATGTCTCCGGCGTGGAGGGAATAGTGAGCTCAACCACGGCTCGCACCGGGGAGCTTTCGGGCACCGGACTCGACGGCTCTTGCGTGGCCGGAATCGACGGTGCCGATGTTGGTGCCACGGCAGGTATCTGTGCCGGGCGGTCCGACTTAGTAGAGCGCTCGGGCTGCAGAGCAGGCGGCGCAGACGCAGCAGGAGTCTTGTGCCTCTTCGCCCTCAGGGAGAGGGATCCGTGCCGAGCGGACGTCGGTGCCGGCGACGGCCGGTGCCGAGAGGCCTTGGTGGTACCAGCGATCCGGTGCCGAGGGAGCGCTTCTTGAAGACTGTCCAGCGCTCGGCGCCGAGGGCGGAGGAGTAAGAGCTGCCTCCATCAGGAGCTGCTTGAGACGAAAGTCCCGCTCTTTTTTTGTTCTCTGCTTAAAGGCCTTACAAATGCGACACTTATCTGTTAGGTGAGATTCCCCGAGACACTTAAGACAGGAGTCGTGGGGATCTCCTGTCGGCATCGTCTTGTGGCAGGCCGAGCACGGTTTGAAACCCAGTGAACCGGGCATAGGCCCCAGCACCGGGTGCGGGGAAGGGGATAATCCCCGAACCCCTCTGAACTATATACACTAACTATACTACAGACGAATAAAGTTAACTACAACTATATAAATCTGAACTATATACACAAGAATTAACAAGAGAACTACGAGTAGCTAGGGAAGTGGAGGTCAGCTAAGCCGCGCTCCACTGTTCCAACGACCAACACGGGCGGTAAGAAGGAACTGAGGGGCGGATGGGTCGGCAGGGGTATATATTCGGCACCATAGCGGCGCCACTCCAGGGGGCGACCCAGCCGACCCACTGAGTGTTGCTAGGGTAAAAATCTTCCGACGAACGTGCACGCGGCGCACGCACACCTAATTGGAATCGATATGAGCAAGCACTCGAAGAAGAATTATTATTTGTGGCCAGTATTCCTTAGTCTATTAAGCTTAGTTTGCATGTTTTGTTTTATTTGCTCAGTAATCTCTTATAATCACTTTAAATTTACCTTTTGTAGTTACAAACTTGTTTGTCTATTCCAAAATTCAGTTTGTGCAATTCATGCTTGGGGGGGCCCATAGCTGCGTATATCTTCCTCTACATTGAAGGGGGGAGCGATTTTATGAGCTCACACTGTATAGATCTCTCTACCATACAAGACAATATAATTTTGGGTTTACACTCCAGAGGGTGTGTGCACCAAAGTGCAGGGCAATTCCCCGAGCTGAGTCCTCGCACACAGAGCTGACTGCAGACTGTGTGTGATTCTACAGCTGGGCGTGTCCCTTCCTGAGCATGTGCTGGAAGGGGGCTTGAGAGCCTGTCACAGCAGCACAGGGTAAGGGGAACCCAGACTGGTGGGACAGGTGGGCTCAGTGGGACCCCAGCACATCAGGTGGCACCCGGAACGGGGGTCCAACGTGTCACAGCAGCCTTTAGCTGACAATTACTGCCAGAGATGCCATTATTCCCTGTTTGTGACAGTCCCTGAGTCACTATAGATGAGGTCTGAATTACCCCCCTCCCTGCTATGTTGACACACAAGAGGGAATTCAGCACCTTGTAATACAACAAGGAGCCCAGCTCCCCCCCACACACATCAGGGCCCTTCACTAAAGATGCTGCTCATTTGAGACTCCTGTCTCATTCAGCCCTACTGTTCTCCCAGGTCTATGGATGTTGTCACATACTAGCATCAGAGAGGCTGAGTCAGGAGGAGAGAGATTAGAGCCAGTTGAATATGCTAATGCCTGGACCCAAAAATCACTTCAAACTTCTTGCCTGGTTATCTGATCTTGCTTCTGGGGGTCCATCACATCTTTGGGTCTTGAGACTCAGAGCATGGCTGGCTTTCCTGAACCCCAACTTTATACTCACAAAAGATCTCAGCCCCGCTTCATGCGCAATCCCCATCCAGCCAGGAATTCAGTCACAGACTGTCAGCCTCACAGGTAACTGACAGCCAGCCATGTCTTACTGTGTTGCAAACCCAGACTTCATGTGTCCTCCCTCATGCAGCTGGGAATAACTATGGCTGGCACATAAGGGATTTGCATCGGCTCCAATTTCACAAAGGACTTAAGCACGTGCTTAAGTCACATGGAAGTCAATGGAACTTGAGCATGCGCTTAGCTACTTTCCTAAATGGGGTCTTAAAAAATGGGGCAGGCGCAAAAAGATTCCCCCAGAACAGGCCCTCCCTTATACCAAGCCGCTGAAAGCTTGCTAGACTGAGCCGTAAGAACAGCAGCAAAGCACGCCAGCAAGCCTGGCCCAGTGAGCATTTGCTCGGGCTCACTGGAGCAGCACTCAGGGGAGTGGTCAGCAGGTGGTGCTCACATACTTGTTGGGGTACTTGCGGAAGATGTCCTTGATGACCACAATGGCTTCTTGCACCACATAATTGACTTTGGTCTGGATGAGGTCGAGCAGCGTGCTGACGCAGCGCTCTGCTGATTGCTGTTCAGAGAAGAGAGGAACGTGGTCAGTCAGCAGCAGAGGAGAACAGAGAGAACTGACAGCCCCACCAGGTAGTCCCACTGCATTTGGTGCATCCCCAGAGATGGAGTGAGAGTGGTACCAGCAGCAAGGCAGAGAGTTTCCGGGTACTGAAAGCAGAGGCACCTGTATCCCCTCGGACAGCTCCTGTACACACTAGAGGGACGCACATCTCACAGCTTGTTTCTATGGAGCTCTTCACACATACCAGCTCCTTGTATCCTCCATCCCCTCCACAAGCTCACTGGGGGTCATTCTCCCATCCCCCTCTCTCGCAGAAACTCCCTGCAACTCCCCCCACCATGCTTCCTGCTGCCAGGGCTCTTATGCTCCCCATTTCCTCTTCCCCCCCATGCCAGAGGCTGTGGGCTCTCGTAATTAACCTTTTCCCCCATACCATTGCCCCCCATTCTCCCCCTTGACAGGGATTCGTGTGCCCCCATTTCTCCCCTACACCCATGCCAGGGGTCAGCACTGTCTGAGCTCCCTGCATTTCTCCTCACTTCCAGGTTTCCACTTTTTCCCTCCTCCCACACGGTCTTCATCTCTCTGTCACTCCAGGTCTCTGCTTCCCTCCCCATACTTCTGTGATACTCAGTGCTCCCATATTCACCATCATGATACAACTCTGAGGCAATTGTGATGCATCTTGTACAAAGTGTGTCATGTGAGGCATCAATGGAAAAGTTATTGTTTGCTGAATATGATTATCCCATTTGTGTGCACATATCACTTTTGTATCTGGAGTTATGAACACTGACTATGCACCTGTATTGCAAAGGTGGTTGCTCCTGGATAACCCCCACGAGTTAGTTTACATCTAGTCTAGTCAGCACATTGTAAATGGACTAGTCAAGATAACGGCCTACCAACAAAAACAATAGGCCATGCCTAGATGCTGGAATTAAGGGTGTTGGGGCACTGCCACACCCCCTGGCTTGAAGTGGTTGCCATTATATAAAGGGTTTACAGTTTGGTTCAATAGCTCTCAGCACCCTCACTATAAACACTATGGCCCCTTCGATCGACAACTATAAAAATTGTTCCAGTGCCCCTGAGGCCATGGGGAAAGCTTATCCTCATCTGATGGGCTTTCCTGTGAACACTTTAGTCGTAGCAGCCATTACTCATATACCCACTGATCGAAGGATACAAGGGCATGTGATATTGGACTCCATCTTGTGCCTGTACTTTTCCACTAACTGTGTTGAGGACTCTGCTTGGAACAAAAGTTCCCTCCACCTGGACGAAGCTATAAAGGGGGAAGTGACACCACCACGGGGCCTCACTGCCCCTACAACTCAACACCTGGAAACACCTCAGGAACAAAAACTGAACTGGGGAAGGTGGCCCCAGGCAGGAGAGAAGGAATCCCAGCCTGTGTATGAAAGATCTGCAAACTGCCTGTACCATCAAGGTGAGACACTGCTTGATTCAAATACTGTCTAGTATATAGCACTTTGATTGTTATTTTGTTTATTTCTTAGGTAACCAACTTTGAGCTGTACGCTATTACTTTAACCACTTACAATCTTTCTGTAGTTAATAAATCTGTTTTATACTTTTTACCTAAAATAGCGTGGTGTTTTAAGTGCAAAAGGAAATCTGCTCAGTAACAGGAGCTGGTGCATTGTCCTCTCCACACTGAGGGAGGGAGGGGCGGACTGGGTAATAAACTTACTCTGGTCAGGGCAAGACAGTACAGCTCTGGGGTCACAGGCTAGGGGCTGAAGCCTCTCTATTGTTGTGTGACTGGCAAAGGCATTTGTGTAACTGCAGCTGGGTGTGTCCCTGCCTGTGTAAATGCTTGTGTGAGTGCAGGACCAGGAGAGGTCTGCAAGTTGTCAGAGTATCTCAGTGACTAAGGGAGCCCAGTCTGGGGAGACTGGAGGCTCAGCATTACCCCAATTCCAGGCTGCACTCCGGGGAAGTCCATCACAACTTCCCAGACTCCCTGCCCGCCATTTTCTTGCAGATCCTTGCTCCCCACCCTCCCATCACTAAGGCCCTGTTCTGTTAAAAATCCAAAATTTCAGGGAGCAGTCTAGGGAAACTGATCAGAAACAGTGTTCCAAAGTTATCACCCAACAGATACATGCCAACAAGTCAAGTGTAGGGCCTTGCTTTGCTATGGCAGCGACTCCAGCCACATTAGGCAGAGCACTATGCTAATGACACAAACAAGCAGAGCGTGTCCTGATCACTAGCAGGCAAACTCACTTTAAACAGTTGCCCTATCTATGGGGAAAGAATATTAATCTTTTCTTCATCTCCCTTTTAACACAAAATTTAAGCCCGAGCCACATAACATGTTGCTTATATGCAGCACTTATCAATAAATGATGTAGCCTGTTCATTTCTCATTTTTTTGTGCCAGTAGAGGCTTCTTGCCCTGACTACCACAATGGTGATGGAAGACTCTAAAGTCTGCCAGACGTCTATGTTAAAGGCAGGGGCTGGGAGTCTATAATTTTATTAACCTTGTTCATCTGAGATCAATGGTGATAAGAAACACTAGCTACCACTTTCTTAAGTCAACCGCAAGGGGAAAGTTCAACAGCAGAGCCAAATATTGCACATGGTAAGAAGCCCAGCTCGGAAGAGGATCTCTCAGCTGCAGAATGATGGGATTTGTGTAGAGAGAGCTCCAAACAGGGATAAGTAGGTTCTCACTCAGACTCACACACCCACAGTGAATTTGAGTGAGGGAAGGCCAAATTAGCTGCAGTTATGCCTTGTTTAACAGTTTATTTCCAACACGGCTAGGTTGCGATCGCCAAGCTATTTCTCTAATTTGCTTTAGAGTATTTGACATTAATACACAATTTTACATCTGTCAAATCCAATTCATCCTGAATTTGTCTATAAATAGGTGGCTTGGAGACAACACAAAGCCATGGGGAAGGGCCGTCTGGAATTTCAGGAAGGTTCAATAGTCCTTTCCTCCAAATTACTCCTGAGTGGGAACACCCAAGTGAAGGCTTAACTTAATCCCAAGACTCCTACAGTCTCTCAACAAGACAAACTGTTAATCATTTGCTTCACTGATAAAGCTTATAAATACCTATTTCCCTGTCTGGTCGGGGGCAAAAGGCCCAAGGGATACAGCAGTACTAGAGCAGAAGCCTTGACAATTGAGACCAGTGAGTGGATGGATTAAATCAATTCCATGCCGCTCGCTAGAAATACTGATGGAAATCTCTCTCATGGAACAACTGCAGTCCCATCTCTCTCGAGCTTGCCTCAGCACTGAGAAAGCAAAAGCAGAGATTCCTCTAGATCTTGTTCCTTGAGGCTACAAGTGCTTAGCACTTTGAATGGAAGAGAGGGGAAGAGAGGACGTATGGAATCAGTCATGGGACGATTAATTCAATCCAAATGTGAAGTTACACCTTTTTGCACCCTACTTCTGAATCTGGCCTCCTGCGGTTAGGACACGACTAAACACAGCACATGAGGAACAGTTGATGTGTGAGGGCACATCTAGAGGAACCATGTATGAAGATCACCCTTCCCCTCTCCCCCAGCTGGTGTAGCTTTGGTTTGTTAAGCAGCTCAGGCTTGAATTTCTTGTTAAACTAAAGAGGCTTCTCCTTGTCATGCTGGCCAATGCATCCTGCCACTCACCTCAACCTTGATGGCACAGCGGCCAATGGCTCGGACTGCCTTCCTCACAAAGTCCACATCCACTTCTGTCGCATACTCCTTCAGTTCAGCAAGCACCTGCCAGAGAGGGCAAAAAGGTGAGCCCTGTCCTGCCAGGAAGGAGTCACTGGAGCAGATGCCCCTGCCCTTTGGCAGTAGAGGGCCAGGATCCCTCAAAAGGGATGTGATAATGGGCTCCTAAACATCCACAGGCTCAGGCTGACAAAACATTCTTGACAGCATCGTGGTCTGCTGGCTTCATAGAGACACAGTTTGCCAATATTCTGAAGAGCTACACATCCTTAGTATCTCATTAGCCACAATATTGATGAGCTGAGGTGAAGTAAAACCCTCGCAGAATGCTAACCAGATACGGCTGCTTGACAAGGCTCCCCGTCGGTGTTTAATGCTGGCTGAAAGCAAGGAAGCTTGCAGTGCTACTCTTAGGCAATGGAATGACACTGAGGTAAGGAAGCACATGCTACTGAGGTATGCATGCGCATAGGCAGGGCACAGGTGTAAAGCAGAAATTTCCACCTCTCCCACTGTGCTGATGCTGATATGGGAGGTGAAGTGAGAGAGAAAGGGGATCTGGGATGCTGGATCCTTCTAGAACTTGCATAGCTCTCTCAGCAGGCACCGGTCTGTAGAGAAGGCTGGAAGGCAGCAATGCTAGAGAACTCAGCCCCCACCCCTGAAACTGGTGCTGGACAAAGGGACTTTTACCAGGCGGCCAGTCCAGCCCTTCTCGGGGCCAAGAGAGGGTTCTGCCCTTAGTCCAGGCCAGTTTAAATATCGCCAACCCCGGGGTTTCTATCACTGCCCTTGGGAGACTAGTCCCCAGTCTAAGGCCTGGAGCCAAAGACTGCACTGTTCCATTGGCTTCAGTGGGCTTAGGTCCAGACCCTAACAGAGCTCTCCATTACGAAATTCCCACTCCCCACTAGTAATGTTGTCAACTCCTCCGTTTAATTTCACCCAGTCACCACCCCCTTCCCCCATTTCACTGGCCAGAACAGGTCTTCTAGTCACAATTTACACCTTTCAGGTACTTGCAGATTGTGACACCAGGCCAAAGAGTGACAGTGGGGAACAACCTTCCCATAGCCTGCCCCATCCAGCAGGCACAAAGTGGGCTGGATCCCCTGGAGAGGAAGGCTGACCTGAGCAATGTTGGCTTGGGAAGCCAGGCGGATCATGATGTCCAGCTTCTCCAGTTTAACGTAGATGGGGTCATTGTACTTCACAAAAAACACTTTCATCTCATGCTTCAGGATTTCAGGCCTGGAGGGGGAGACAGGCAGTGTTAAATGACACTCAAACTCTCTACATTTTATCATGTGAACCAGCAAAGAGCCATTTTAAAATCCAGTGCTGATTCCCCCCTCCCCCCATGTATTGAGGATGTCCAACGTGCACCTGTGTCAACATAACTGCTTCCAGAACCCCATAAATGGGGAGTGACTCGGTCTTAGCCGCATGCTGCTCCTCATCACCATTCCCTCAACTTTCCAAGTCTGAAGCAGCACACCTAGCTTGGATGGGAACATGGGATTTGCTAGATCAGGTCATTCATCTTTCAGGACCAATATCCTGCTTCTGGCAGAGGCAGAACCTGAATCTTTTGAGGTAAGTGACTCCTTCTCCCTTCTAATGCAGCTAGCTGCATTGTACAATGCTGTACATGTGGGAGGGAGGCAGAAAGAGAAATATGCCCTGACCTCTGCAGTCCTGAGACATAAAATTGATTCCCTTTTGAGTTAGCTAGAAGCATTGGTCACATGCTGGAGTGTGGAGAGGGCTGAAGAATTGACCATGACCTTGTGACAGAGGATCTTAACCACAGATGGCTGCACAATAAAGCTTCCTGAAAGCCTTGAGAAGCACAGCACCCACCACAGGGAGAGTCTGATCTAGCTGGCCACTAGCAGGGCCGCCCAGATGATTTAGGGGGCCTGGGGTCTTCGGCGGCGGGGGCCCCCCCGCTTCGGCGGCAATTCAGCGGTGGGGGGGGCTTCCGCTCCGGGACCCACCGCCAAAGTGCACCAAAGACGCGCGGCGTGGCCCCCCCGCCGCCGAATTGCTGCCGAAGACCCGGAGCGGAGAAAGCTCCGGGGGCCCGGGCCCTGCGAGAGTTTTCCGGGGCCCCCGGAGCGAGTGAAGGACCCTGCTCCAGGGGTCCCGAAAAACTCTCGTGGGGGCCCCTGCGGGGACCGGGGCAAATTGCCCCACTTGCCCCCCCGGGCGGCCCTGGCCACTAGGCTCTACCGCAGTATCAGTACTAATGAACAGCACGGAGCAGGGCTGGGAGGAGTATCACAATTGGGGGAAAAAACAGCTATAAGTTTAGAGATAGTTAATACAATTCCCCCCTCTCCTTCCCCAACACACTTTTCTTGACGACAACAGGGTTATTTCTGCAATAGCAGCTGCTTCTGGGGCTTGCACAAGGCAACATGAAAGGGCTGAGGATATAAAACTCTTGGGGACCTGTACGGCCACCATTACCATAGCATCTGAGCTCAATCTTTAGGCCTTGTCTACATTACAGAGTTTTGTCAACAAAAGCTATGCCAACATACAGCAACTGCTTTAATTAAACTGCTGTTGCATGTCTACACTACACTCCTTGTGTCAGCAGAGCACATCCGTACTAGCAGCTCTTACACTGACACAGAGAGCAGTGCACTCTGGCTAACTATCCCACTGTGCAACTGGTTGTACAGCGCTTTGGGAAGGGTTTGCAATGCATCATGGGGCAGGTACAGCATCACATGATGCAGATTTCTGAATCCCATCATTCCATGGGCATCCTACTGGATTGCTTTGCCAGCTGCTTTTCAACTGCTGTGTGGGGTGGGGAAAGTGTGCGACAGGGAGCGTGTGTAAGTATGTGGGGGAGAGACCGAGTACGTGTGTTGGGGGGGGAGAGAGTCCAGAGAGCAGCCAGAAACAACCAATCCTGAGGCGGGGGAGGGGGACACCCACCCTCATATCAGCCCCTGCCTCTACACAGCTCGACAGTCTCTCAGTCCTCACCCCCGAGCAGCAGCAGCCTGCTCTGCCTGCCGCTTTGCTCCTAGTGCTGGGGAGAACCAGATTCTACAGTAATGGTTCTGCGATTCCCTCCCAGTTCTCCCACATCCTCCTCAGCCCACAGACCAACGTAGTCCAGGCAGAGTTCAGAACAGTGAGCAGAATGGTCACAGTGGGCATTGTGGGATACTGGGGGAGGCCAGTTACAGTGACACAAGGAATGGCAGCATCTACACTGATGCTTTCTCGCTTTAACTTTGCTGCCAAAAGCTCTATGCCTCTCACTGAGGTGGTTTTATTTTGTAGGCAAAACAGGAGAGTTTTGCTGCAAAAAAGTAGCATTGTAGTGTATGCACCCTCCACTGGTTTTGTCAGGAAAAGGCAGACAAGGCCTTGGAGTATTTATGCGCACTCCTGAGGTGGAGACGTGCTATTAACCCTATTGCACAGATGGGGAATCCAGGCACAGAGACTGTGACTTGCCAGGTCTGTGAATTTGAAGCCAGGTCTCCTGAGTGCTGCTAGCCTGGTCCCTAACCACTAGACCATCAGTCCTCTCCAAACTGAGAATGGGACTGGCTTTTAGTTTAACTACCTATTAGCTGGCCTACCTTTCTCAGTTCTATTTGCTCTCCACTTCCAGAAGAAGCTTCTAATTTCAACATGCAATAATGGCAAGGAAAGAAATGTACAGATCTGATCTGGACTCTCCCTTAACCACTGGCAGACAGAACTCACCATCTAGGTATGGTTTACATTGGCTGGTTAGTCTTGTAGAACTTGTAAGGAAGACGCTGTCTACGTATCTCAGCCTGTAATGCCCAATTGGGCATAGGCAGATTTTAGAAGTTGCATGACACAAGAAAGGGCCCTTTTAGGTATTCCTTTATATGAAAAGGAACAGCTGCATTTTAAAGAGCAACACAAAAATGATTTTTTCCAACGTCATCAGACACATTTGATAACAAAAAGAATTTGACAGTTGTATCATGTACAGCATAAAGCGTGAGAAGGCAACCAATAGTACACACTTCACTTGGAGGGTGATGCTTGCCTCTAAAGCTATAGCTACACTGCAATCACAGGGTGTCATTAGAGCTTGTTTAGACCTAGCTTTGATCTGGCTAGTTCAGGTACCGGCGCAGCGAAGCCATGACAGCGTGTGCTTTAGTGACTTCGCTGCTCCAGGCCCCGAGCTTGGCTATGCCCCCGTGAGCTGCAATGGCATCCTGTGATGGCAGTGTAGACAAACCCTTCGTTTCTAGTCCATTTCATTTCTTGATTCACAGAATCTCCGAGATTCCAACTCTGCCGAGGGAAGAGGGAGGATTCTATTGGGGTTTAAAGCAAGCCCATGTCAACGATTCTCATCGCTAGGGGTTCGGAACGCTCAAGCTGTACATCTGTAACTCAACTATCACAACGGGGCTGGGCCACATATATTAGGCTCTGCTGTGTAGCTTCCAAAGTAGATTGGATTCATGGCATTAGATTGCTGGGTGGTTAAGGCCCCACTGATGAGGTCTGAGCAGGGAGAGGGGTTTGCCTGAGGCCAGCCAGGCCTGGCATGGAGGAGCTGACTATGCCTCCCTACCCATCAGCATTAGACGGCTGCATCTCACCTCTTCTGCACGATGAGGTTGATGTTGCGGAGAGCCACGTACTGCAGCTCAGGCTCTGCCGAGAGCAATGTGACCAGAGGAGGAGCCAATTTCTTCAATAGGGTGCCATAATAATCCAGGTCCCTTGACAGCATCTCCATGAACTTCATCAGCACTTTCACTGCCGACAGGACCACGGCAGAGTTGGCATGGGACAGCCGGGGCGTCACCCGTTCACAGATGCTGAGAGGGATGTGGGGAGAAGGGAGAACAAGAAAGGCAAATGCAAAGTAACTGGATAGAAAAGAGTTTTAACCCTTAAGGCAAACATTGCTAGTACCACCAAGGTTACAAGCTTGTGCCAGTATTTGGTTCACACTAGGGACTGCTTTCAACCATTTCTTTCATGCTCCGCTGTCCTGAAAGTAATCTGGGCTCACAGGGCTGCTGGAGGGGCAAACCAAACAATGGATCAGTGATAGGGTCCCAATCTTGAACCCTCATTGCCAGTGCTGGTGAACTAACTCAGCCGGCAAAGAAAAGTATCTCATGCCACTTCTGAGCCATCACCTCGAGGTGACCTAGAAGCCAAAATAAACTCAGGAAGAAGCAGAGTCAAGGTCTCCTTGATAGAACAGTGGATCCTCAGATGAAGAACAGGAAGGGATATGCCCCAGGGCACTAGTGATACTTGCTCCTTGCACCGGCCGGGGTATATAAACCAAAAAAAGACGTTTTGGGGTCTCACTGGAGGGATGTGGTCTATATGGTCTAGTCATTTAAAGAAGTGTATAGGTCCCATGTAGCTTACAAGTCATTGGTCAATCAACCTGATTTCTGATCCCTAATGTCCAGATACCACAGCAACCCAATAGCGGGATCCCCAGCCCCCCCCACCAACCTCTGGGCCCTCCCAACAGCAGGAGCCACAGCCCCTCCCCCACCACCTCTGGGCCTCCCAACAGCAGGAGCCACAGCTTCCCCCACCCGACCTCCTCACCTCTGGGCCTCCCGGTCATCCTTGGGCATGTAGTTAGCCAGACAGTCCAGGATGAAGATCTGGCCCCACTCTGTGCACTCATTCAGGGCCGTCAGCAGCTTGTTAATAGACTGGGGGTTCAGGTCCAGCAGGTTACTGCTTGGGTGAGACTCTGCTATTTCCGAAAGGGCTGCTACCGCATTAGCCACCACCTGAGAGAGGACAGGCAGGCAATTAACATCCATGTTGCACGTCTAACACCTTCCCATTCATAGTCACATACATGCAAGGAGGCAGTATTGCCTGGGGGATAGCAGATGGGGACCTGGGTGTCAGGAAACCCAGGTTCTATTTCTGGCTCTGGCAGGAGCTACCCGTGTTACTGCGGGTAACGTCTGTGCCCAGGTTCCTCATTCCGCAAGGCAGGGGGCTTATCCACCCCGTAAGCGCTTCGGTCACCTCAGCAAAGACACTAAGACTTGCAGAGCATTATTGTGGCTTGGAACAGCTACTGGCACTCCAGGGCGACCCACATGGCAGCCAAGAACACTGCACACTGCCAGGGAACCACAGCTCTGACCAAACGCTCGTTGGACAAGACACATTTGAAAACTCTACATGAAAAAGCTTTAAAAGACATGCTCCTCCGTGACTCTATCAGTGGCCTCACCACCACACCAGCCACAAGCAATTTCTTAACACTACCACCAACCTGGGCTGCAGGGAAAAGTCAACTAGGGATAGGAAGAAGGGGCTCAGAACTGCATGGAACAGAACCTGAGCCAGATTTACAAGCCCCCCAGCTCCCTGAAAACAGACATGCATCCTTGCCAACAGCACCTCTCAGACTCCAAATGACAACTGCGTGCCAAGCCCCTCACACAAATAATTAAACATACAGGAGACAGGAGAGTAATTACTGTTAGCATGGTGCTGTGGCCCACATGGGAACCTCTTTAAATATTCAGTGTGTGCTGGTGAAGTGAAGCTAGAGTCAGACCCAGCCCTTCACTCTGGAGCTTGCAAGATGGGATCCTCCATTATTCAGACACTGACCACAACAGTGGTCCCTAAACACAGAACCACCATTAATCTCCTTTGAAGCCATTGGCTCCTTGCCTGCGAGGTCTGCACAGAAATGCAGCTGCTTAACTGGGTGGGTGCTAAGAGTTGATGGGCAGCAGAGAGAGGGGCGAGGGAGGCATGGTGGTTAGTAGGGTTTGAAATACTCTCCAGCCCCAAAGTCAGGGTTTTCTTTTAGAGGAGGGGGAGGATAAGGGGAAGGGGGCAAGTCCACAAGTTATCAAGGATGTGACGAGCCTCCCCCGAACCTGTAACACAGCGAGAGATGTTACAAACCTACCCGTGTTGCAGGGTTATTCACTCACTTCTGAGTCCCCAGTTGCTGGCTAGCAGTAGCATTGGATTTTGGCATCAGTGCTGTGCTAGAGACCAGAACAGGGCTTGGCCATCAGCTAAAAACTAATCTGCTCATCCAGGCTTGAAAGAAAAAAAAAAAACCTAAGGGGGAATTGTTTGTACCTACAGGCCGAACAGACTTGTCAATGCATTTCAGTGACACAAAAGTGCTTCTTGACTTTCTGCTGCAGTGCTCCCTTCAGGGCATAGGGGCTTGGAGAGAACAAGCAGGTTTGTTCCTCCATTAGGCCCTTCTGATTGCTGCGGTCAAAGTAATCCCGGCAGAGCAGAGAGGGAGGACACTGCACTCAGAGCTGGAAATGCTGCCAAGAGCTGATCGTGAGGAGAGAACCCAAATCCTTGGCATTGATGGGGAGCTCTGACATAATACTGCAGGCCTAGCTGCTGCCAAGTCCCCGCCACAAGAGGAAGCTCGATGTGGATGTTACATGGTTTTCCTCTTCGGTAAGTAGTACATCTGCCTACCTTTCATCTCAGCAGGATCCTAGAGCGCTTACCAACTATATACAGGCAGCCACCTCTGGGCTAGAGAGCAGCAGCCAAATGGTCTGAAGCAGAGATGGGGAGGGAAATTTTGGCCAGTTAAGGCTAATTGCTACCCATAAGTGCAAAGGGTGCCCAAGCAGAGCAGACAGGCCCTTGATTGTAAAGGTTTCAGTCAAGACAGTCACACAGCTTCCAAAGGACGAATGGTTAAACTGACCTAGACAGGATTCCAAATCATGGCTCCAGATTCCCTAGATGTTTCAGGGCCAAGGCTCACTAAGCCATCCTGACTGGTATCCAGAACCCCAAAGCATGTTATGAACTAAGAGCCACTGAGCTCATAAAGGAACTGGTGAAATGCAGCCACCATTTTATGCCAGAGTCATTACACCAGAGCTTCCACTTCCCAAAAGCCTAATTTCCTGGATGGCAGCTCAATGGTAACTGAACCCTTGCAAAGAATAGAGGCTAGAGCCACCAGATCACACGTAAGCGCTCTCCCCCGCCTCTTTACCTAGCCACAGAAGAGACAAGCTTCTCTTGAGGGGTGTGGAGATGGAAGCAGCAGGGAAATCTAAGGAAAGAAGAAAGCGTAGCCCTGTGAGGCACAAGGAAGAAACTGACAGGCAGGAGGAGCCCCGCTGGCAGAGTGGGAGGAGATTGACTTTGACATATCCATAGCTTTTACAAGAAGGCTCCTAAGACTAAGCACATCTCTTGCCTAGTGCCAGTGCTCCATGCAGTTGCTCTGACAGATTGAAAAGGCATCAGACACAGGCAGGATTGTTACAATATTGCTCCCCTCTTGTCAGGCACTGCAACTATTCATGGCCACTGGTCACCTGTTGGGTTTTAGTCAGTCAAGGTGGCTGTGTTGGTGGCAATGACTACCCAGAAAGCAGTACCGGCATCAGAACCATTTCTGCACCATCAGCAGAGTTCTGTGACACAAGCCTTCACCCCTGTCCCCCAAAACAGCTTTAATGAATCTCCAAGCCCCATCTCCTAAGCTTGTCTGGTTTTGCACAGCCATGAGCGAGTAACATTTGCACAGAACACCTTGCAATGGAGAAGACTCATTGCATCATCTACTCCATTCCTCTGTCAGGGCAGGCACTAACCACACAGGAGTCACTGGCTATTACAGTACCCATCTCCTTTCTGATTACATCAAACTAGCAAGCAGGGCCTCCTCACCCGGGATGCACCTGGAAGGGCTGCTACCAAACAGCATACTGCAGAGACAGCAAAGGAAAGGGAGGCCAGGCCAGGCAGGGATTACAAGGGCAAGCAGTGAGATCTGCACAGCTCTCAGGAGAGGCTACCCCTAAATACTGTAGTGTAAGCAAGGGTGGGGGGGAAGAGGAGGGAGAGTCCACAGCGTCTGGAGGCCAAAGAAGCCTCCTTTGTACAATGGCATTTTCTAAGGACCACTGAAGAGATCTCAGCACACTCATGTTTTGGGAGATTCCCAAGTGCCCCTGGCTGAAGCAATCAATGCACAGAGCCATGCAGAGGTTTATGCTTGGATTAGTAGGACAGGATAAGTGAGTGGGAAGAGCAACTGACCAAGTCTGGAGAGAAGAGAGGAAGGGGGTGAAGACAGCATAAAGCAGCAAATGAACGCCAATAAGAACAATCACCATAGGGTTGGAATCTGAGATCAGGTCCTTCAGTGTGTCCAGGAAACCCTGGTCCTCCACAAGCTGGGCATTGATGTCATGAAGCTTTGCCACGCAGACTGCTGCTGTCTTGCGCACGTAAGGGTCCTCGTCCTTCAGACACTTCCTCAGGGGCTCACAGAGATACTCAGTTATCTTATCCACCCGGATGCAGCCCATTGTGCGCACAGCCAGAGCGCGGATCAGAGGGTTGGGATCCTCACAGTCCTACGGCGGTTAAAAAGGGATGTTAGATTCCTGACACTTCTTTGGGCCACAATTTTCAGGCTTGGGGGGGCTGGAGCGCTTAGTACATATTCAGGAACCAAAACAAAAGTGATCTGAATTCCAGTGGCCCCATGCATTGAGTGCTAAGATCAGGTCACTCATTTAGGTGCCTCAATATGGATTTAGGACTTCAGGAATGTGAGTTTGACAGCCTGGGCCACAGTGCAGATATTAACCCCTTAATGCTAGCTGTCTGGATGTTGACATTTCTCATGCAGATACCTGTTAGGTGTCACATGAATGCCAACTCTGCCAAGTGCTTACATACCTTCTGCAAAAGCCATCAAGCGCAACCCTTTTCCTCACCTGTAAGTCACCCCTACACAAAGGGTATTCGGCTTCCAGCATGAACTGGAACTAGCAAATCCAAAAGCATTTAAAATTCTGCTTTGGCTGCATTTTTGCTCCCAACACATTCTCATTCTGCAGCTGCAGACACTACAGCAAGGAGAACATGAAGACCTTCTCAGCTTCAGCCATCCTTATTGGTGAACTCTGCTGATGGCCCAGGACAGACATTAGCCATGGGAGGCTCGTGGAGGGGACATAACTTCCACAGTTTATGAGAGGATAACAGAAATACAACTGCCATGGAAGTATTTCTTCTGAGCTAAAATAAAGGCTAAGTTTAGCTTCTTCATCCAGTGCTCAAGCCCCAGGGAATTACAGCTGATTTACATAAGACCAGAGGGGGTAAGGCTGAGAAAGCCAACCTGCGCCCACTTCTTTGGAGCTGGTTAAGTGGCAATTCAGTCTGCAGGCTTCCCAGGCCCCATACTGTTCTCCCATCAAATGCAGTGGGTAGGACTGATGTGAGGGGCACACTCAGTGACTGAATTCCCACTCATAGGGAGATCCTTCCAGGTCAGGATTAAGTTCTTAGGTGGAGTGGTGAAAAGGGAAGCCCAGGACTGAAGGAATATGGTGCACAAGTAAGGGTGAACTGGGTGATGGGTGTGCCGTTTCCTCCTCCCCTAGAAGAGCAATACTAAGCTCACTGAGGAGGAGGAGTAGTGGAAATTCAGTCAGGGATTTTGCTGAATGACTTAGGTTCTGGATACACATGGCAAACCAAGCCTGAGCCCTCCACGATGCAGGTGTACATTGCCACAGTAAGCAGCAATCCCATCTCACCTTTACGAAGGTGTTGACAGCCATAATAGCCATGTCTGGCTGGCTCTTGGCATAATTCATCAGGTACAGGTAGACCAGCTTCTTCAGCTCTAGGTTATCGGTCTGCATACAGTTCACCACATCTGGGAAGAGCGCACTGAAACACAGAATGCCAGCATAAACTACCCCAGTGCTACTGAGACAGGAGATGTGAGAGTTAGCTGGGGCATGTTCAACTTTCACCTCTATAACCAGAGGCATGCATGTGCCCAACCACATATCACCTCCTCTGGCCCTCCCAGCTGCCACAGTATTTCCAAAACCTTTTATGTACCCAAGTGTGAGACTCCACTGAGCTCTCTGAAGGAGCCATTCCAACATCTGGATTTCTTCATGGATCTCCACTAAGATAAGCTCAACAACGCAGTCCCTAATGGATAAAGCTTGGGGTCAATCTTCCTCACCCCAGAATGCTCTACCCTGGAATTTTGGTTGCAAAGTTGGTTCTCCAATTCCTTGAAAGCTGATCCAGTCTTAATAGACCTTCACTAAATTAAAGAAACCTACATCAATTTTATGTAAGATAGCCAAGGAAACTCTATTAGTGGCTTTTGGAATCTCCCTCAGATCATCTTCAGACAGCTGTACAGCTCTGTAGCACATACAGAAGAGAGTGGACATGAAAAACACATTTTGTCCTCTATTTAAAGCCACACTCCTTGTTCAACCTCTGTTCTTTCCCGACTACGCTCCAGGCTAACTGCTTAGCAGCTATTCCCTTTAGAGACTTGTTCATTGGCAGTCTCCCTTTTAAAAGCATTTGTTGATTCATTCTGGGACTTTGTCTTCACTTTTATAGTCATTAGCCATTTCCCCTTCTTTTACCCTCCTTCCCCTAAAAACTTGTTTGATGTTCTTATATAAAAGATCCAGAAAACCATTTCTCAGTGACTCCAGCAATTAGAATCAGTCTACACTATGAGACTGACCAGGTTAAAGCTGCGTTGTGGACTATGTCACATACAGTTTTTAAAAGAACCATGGTTAAGTGTGGAGGCTTGCTTTTCCTCCACCTGCAGCCATGTTGAGCAACCACGCTTCAACACAGCCAATTTCACAGTGAAGTGTAAATTCTTTTAAGAGCTAAACTATGTGCTGAACAAAGTCCTGCACCACAAGTAATCATCCAATGGCTGTTCAGACATGACAGCACGCTCAGTCAAAAAGATTGTGCGGTCACATCTTTCCACAGTGTTGAAGGGAAACTTTATTGCATCAAAGATAGAATAGAAAAAGCGAGACAGCAGACATTTCACTTTATACAGCATCCTTCTTATCAGGAACACAGCTTCACAAGGACAGCACTGAATTCCAGAGCTGTAACAGTTCCCTAACAGAGTGCAGCTAGAAAAGAAGTCTATTTTTCTAAGTCTCTGATCCTAGTGAATGAGTGAAAATATTCTAGAGCTGCAGAATGCATGATACATTGTATGGAGAAATAGCCCTGTGTAAGAGCCCATTGACAGCTTCAGAGCTGGGTGAATGGGCACAAGCTCAGCTTGTGCTATTGCTAACAGCAGAGCCCAGATCCACTTGATTGTTAGTGAGTTTTCCCTTGCAATGATGTTACATCTAAAAAAGCTGGTCAGGCCACCAAGTCTAAAGCAGAATGAGATTAGAACAATTCAGGAGTGAATCTGGGCGGGGAGGGGGGGAGGAGGAGAGACTACTCAGACACCTAACTCTCAAAAAATCAGTCAAGGTCAGAGATTGTTGGACCTAGGAGCTGGCCTACTTGGCCAGGTCTCATTGTTTTAAGCTAACATGCATGCCCCAGCAAATCCACTGAATAGTAATACAGTGCAATCTGTGGGTTGGGATCAGTTAAGGGGGAACCCATACATATGGAATACAGCAGTGATTTGTTATCTGCCAGACAGTAAATATTGACTGTCTTAAAAGCCATTTTTAAATCGCTGTCATGCTCTCCACTGATGGGAATGGATTCTCAAGCTACCATTGTCCTGATACTGCCCAGCCATTTGATGAGGTGCAACAAAGCTTTGAGGAAGCAGAACCCTTCACGAGCACAGGAAAAGGATCTTCAAAGTGCTCACACAAATATTTTTCTTCAGTTGACTCAATCTCTATTAACACTTGATGAAGTTCCAGAATCTAAGACTTTAAGGCTCTCAGCCTTTCCCTGAATTCAAATGGATTCTGCTTGAAACCGTACTCTGCATTGGTGTGTCAGAAGGTAGCTTCCCTTCAGAGGAATCAGTCATCATTTATCTCAGACTTCAGGGAAACTTCACTCTGGTTAGATGTAGGGATCAGACTCTGGCTACAGACACCTGCTCCCTATGCGCCTCACTTTACATCACACAGACACATCCTTCCCTTCCTTTCTGTACTTTGTGGCTTCTACCATTGTAGCTCCCTGGCCAGGAACCCTCCATCCAATCCTTACATCCTGCTCCTTCAAACGCACCCTCCTCACTCTCCTAGACTGTCTTCCTGGGTCTTGCACCGGCCTCTCTTCATGGCACAGACCAGGTCTATGGGAAGTGCCATGTAAACTAATGGTGCTAGGGGCCCTGGCTGGCGTCCTGACCCTTGGGTTCTAGTCACAGCTCTGCTACTGACTCAGTGTGCAAGACTGGACAAGTCACTTAAACATTCTGTGCCTGTTTCCCACATCTGTAAAATGGGAACAGAGCTTTAGCCACCTTTATAAAGCACAGATTTAACAACGAAGGGTGCTAGGTGGTTGTACTGTTACTAGCTAGACCTAGAAGTTGATTTCTCTCATAACCTTGAATGCCTGCTTTTAAAAAGGTGCATATGGATGTGCGAGAGCCCAAGGTCACCACTCCTAAAAGCGGAAGGGGCAGAAGCACCATTTAGGCGTACAGCCTGGGGAGGGAGGGAGGGAGGCCGTATATCTTTAACACGACTGCCTGATGGGGTAAAAGGGAGAGGAAACTGGAAGTGCTCAGCTTAATATTTTATTCTTGGCTCATCATAACAAGATCATCATCTATGAAACAAAGATCTGTCCTCTGTCAAAAAGGGGCTTGTTTGCCTTTTAAAAAAGGTTAAATTTAAGAAAGCAGCAATAATTCCAATAAGCTATTCTGGAAGCCAGTCCAGTCCTCCTTTAGCTAGATTACTACTAAAAACAAGCCAAGCTTGCTGGCTGATGGGCTACTTGACCTGAATAAACGGTTCATCTTTCAGAGCAGAGGCTGCAGTGACAGGCAAGCTCTTGCCCAAGACAAAAGGGTAACTGACATGCAGACCACCCACAGAGCCAAAAGGAGCCTTCTGTCATGGAAATGGAGGCTGATCTCAAGAAGCCATAGGCCCCATTATGCAACATTCGGTCTTGATCCAAGGAGCTTTGTTGTTGGGACCTGTAGTTTACATGGGCTGCTATAATCTACTCATTTAATACACATTAGGTGCAGCTCTCAGGTTCTGGGCAAGCTGCCAGTGCATCCCTGCAGCTGGGTATAGTTTGGGCACTCCTAACCCTACAGCAATAGATGGCATCCCAAAAGCGTCTCTACCCTGTGCATGGCAGCGCACCTGACATCTTTGCCAACGGTCATGGAGGCGATCACCTTCTTCACCGCCTCTTTCTTCTTCTCCTTCTTGTCACTGTTCAACTCTGCCTTCAACTCAAAGATCTCCCCTGGAGAGAAAGAAATTCAGGAGTTAAGATTCCCTGCCCTGAAAGACTGGGGCAAGCAGTAGGTTTTGGTAGAAAGGTACAGTTAGTTGCTTAGATGAATGCTCCATTTTAATTACCCACAGGAATTGAAAGTAATTGCTTGCCTGTTTCTATGAAACGAAGGCAAAGAGCTCTCTGTGACCCAGGCTAGCAAGGGAGCCCAGCCAGTGGAGTAACATCTCAAGATGCCACATTCAGTAATGGTCTTAGCTTCACCAGGAACACAGCCACAGCCAAGCTACTCTCCTCCATCAGGCACTCTGCACTTCCTGGGCCAATGAGAGTTTACAATAACTTGGCAGAAAGCAGGCGGGCCCACTGGAGCAGGAGCACAATGCACTAACCAGCTCATGGGATGAGAGTTTAAGGTTTGGGCTCGATAGATTGAGAGGCAGTCCCAGCCTCAGGGAGCTATGTGCTCAGAGAGAGCACAGCTTGCATTTGCCAGTTCCCCACTGGCTAGCTCAGAATCGGTGTCACTGGGATCCAGAAGGAGAGGCACCTAGCTGGAAGCAAAATCAAACACAATGGAGGAAGAAGTAGAGGGGGGAATATATCAGGATCCTGTTACAGTTGAAGCTAGACAAATTCAGACTGGAAACAAGGTGTAAATTTCTACCAGTGAGCGTAATCAACTCTTGAAACAATTTGCCAGAGGTTGTGGTGGATTCTCTATCACTGGCCATTTTTAAATCAAGTTTAGATTTTTGTTTTTGAAGATATGCTTAACCAGGAATTATTGTGGGGCTGTTCTCTGGCCTGCATTAGACAGGAGGTGAGACTAGATGATCACAATGATCCTTTCTGGCCTGCCCATCTATGAATCAGACCTGGTGTTTCCTCTACAAAAAGAGGATCTGCAAGGGGGAACTCGGCAATAGCCAATGGGTAGCTCTTCACTGACCTTCCCCTTCAGCTCATTGAAATACACAACACAGTAACTCTTTGGTCAGTATTGTTTCATGTGTGCAGAAATGGGAACTGCCAACACTTTCAGAAGGGAACTGAGAGGGTGTTGAAATTTCACTGTGGCGTCTAGGAATCTGTGTGTTTCTCTAGCACCAACTATCTAGAGATCTCAAAGCACATTAGGGAATTAAGCATCAACATCTTTGTGCAAGAGGTATTATCCCAGTTCTTTAGAAGGGGAAACTGAGGTGAACAGACAAAATCTAACTGCACAAGGGCTACAACCCAGGCAAGGTATGAAAAATCCATTCACCACTGGAGAGAATCTATGACTAGAGGAGGGGTGGCAGAGGGAAGCACTACACCATCAGTTACTGCAGAATTCAAGTTCTCATTGTAAATAAAACGTTTCTAGGGATCGTGCTGTTAAGAACACGCTCTGAGCCTGACCTGTCCAGAACTGGCTGCTGAGTCTGTCTGGTAGACATAGCACTGCAGTGGGTATTCCAGAATCTCTCCTAGCCCAGCAACTATAAAAGGCTGGACTTTCTACCAAGGTGTTAGCCCTGAGCTTCAATGCCCACCCAACCTTTCCTCTGCTGCATTAGGTCAATTACTACTTGTTTGGTAAGTTCTGCAAAGCTTGCACCCACTCTTCCTGAGTCAGTCCTAAGTCGTAACTGACGCTAAAGCTTATCTCCAGTAGCAGAATCACCCCCACATGATCAGAGCGCGCCAGTCCTACACTGACAGCAAGAGCATTCTGAGAACACCATCCCCAGACTAAGGCAGGAGATGGTTGCCAATGGTTTGCTGGGTGCCAGCTCTCACTCTCCTCCACACTTTTGAAGGAGTGGCGTTTCCGAGACAACACGCTCAGCTCTCACATGACTAAGTGCAGTGGTCTGACTAAGGAGCGCTAGGCCATTCGTTTCTGATTAGCTGTCCATCTCCCATAGAGCCACACACTGGTGCTAGCTGACACGTGGCAAAAGTAGCAAGGATACAAGTCTCTATTTTCCTACTCATCCAACCCAGCCTGACAGCACCACGTGCTCTGGGTCCTGAGGTCTCTCTGCCAGCTCATTCTTCAGCAAAGAGTAACAGGCTGTGCCAAACTCTATAGGATGGAAACGGGGGACAGGGATTGGATTAGGCGTGTGGAAGACAGCGCCGGGGGGATGTGATCTAGAACAGTGGTCTCCAAAGTGGGGTGCGCAAGACGATCCATTGGGGGGCACGGCAGGAGGAGCACCGCTGGGGGTGTGGCCGGAGGCAGGAGGAAGGGAGCAAGCGGGGAAGCTGCCCTGCCCCCCACAGGCAGGGCCACCCAGAACACAGGGGCTTTAGAGGCTGCAGGGCCCTGAGCTAAGGGGGCCCCGGGTCCCTGGCCTCCAGCTCTAAAGCCCCTTTCGGAATGTGGCCCTGAGTCCTCCGGCCTGTGGAGGAGCAGAGCAGCCGCACAGCCAGGGGCCGGAAAGAAGCGGCGCTTTCCCCTTCACAGCCGGCTGGACGGAAGCGGCACTTTGAAGGGGAAAGCGGCGCTTCTCTCCGGCCGCTGGCTGCGCGGCTGCTCTGCTCCTCCTGAGTCCTCCGGCCTGTGCTCGCAGGGACGCATTCCGAAAGGGGATTTAGAGCTGCAGGCCAGGCCCCCGGGGCCCCCTTTAGCCCAGGGCCCTGCAGCCCCTAAAGCCCCTGCGTTCCAGGTGGCCCCCCCGGGGGGGGAGGAGATCCCAGAATCGTGGCCATGGGGGCGGTGCTGCACTGCGCAGAGCCTCCTGCACACCCCCTGCACCAAACAGGAGCTGCCCCAGGTAAGTGCTCTGCACCTCCTGCCTGCCCCAGCCCTGAGCCTCCTCCCCCACCCCTACTCTGAGCACCCTCCCACACCCTAACTCCCTCCCAGACCCAGCACCCCACCCTGAGCACCCTCCCGCACCCTAAACCTAATCCAGACCTTCAAATCGCTGTATCAAAAAGTGTTAAACCAAGATTTTCAGAAATAATGAAGCATATTCAATCACATTGCTCTCACTAAAATTATTAATAAAAATAATTTTGTGAGAGCAAAAAGGTTTTTTGTACCGTTAAATACAATAAAATTTTAAAAAAATATTGTTTATTTCATCTTCATCTCATCCTTTTTTAATTTCTGTTTTTTGTAGGTCTTATAATGTACATACTATATTAGTATAGTAGTACGTGTATAAATTATACACAAAAATACATATATTGCGGTGCGTGCTCAAAAAAATTTTACTGATAGGGGTGCGCGATCAAAAAAGTTTGGAGACCACTGATCTAGAACATTCATTGCAAAATTCAGAGTCAGAGGACACTGACACACCATTGTCCCCACACATCCACCATCACCAAATGGTGCAGTCATATGCACTAGATACAAACGTGCAGGGCCGCCCGGGGGGCGCGCAAGTGGGGCAATTTGCCCCGGGCCCCACAGGGGCCCCCACAGTGGGGTCCTTCACTCGCTCCAGGGCCCCGGAAAGTTCTCGCAGGGCCTGGGGCCCCCAGAGCTTCTTCCAGTCCAGGTCTTTGGCGGTAATTGGGCGGCAGAGGGTCCTTCTGCTCCGGGTCTTTGGGGCACTTCGGTGGCAGGTCCCGGAGCAGAAGGACTCCCTGCCGCCGAATTGCCGCCGAAGCAGGGGGCCCCCCGCCGCCGAGGTCCCCAAGCCCCCTGAATCCTCTGGGTGGCCCTGCAAATGTGTATGCAACTAAGGCCACAGCAACAGAAAGAATATGCTATTGTCACAGGGTAGAGGGCCATTTTGTTGCTATCAATGTTTCAATGGGATCACAGCTCCTAAGCCTTCTTTTTAACTCAACCTTCCCACCTTTCACTGACAAGGGGTAATTACAGCCTCTGGTGGAGGGACGGAAGAGCCTGACACTCGACTCCACTCATTTACATTATTTCCTTGGTTTGGCAGATACTTAAATTTAGCATCCTGAGAGCCACCTGCACTGCTGCTTCAGTGGTTAGTGAAGGTTTCAGGCCTATTGGGATTTTCTGCCAAACCATTTTAACAAGTGCATTAACGAAACAGGCCATCTGCAAGGGCCAGTCTGACAGCTGCACTGATGGGTGTTACTAAGCTGCAAAAGCTGATAAAAGAACAGTTAAAAAGGCTTGTCTCGGTTCACTGCCAGGCCATTGAGTCTGGGTGACAAACTGCTTTTGCCACCCAAGAGCTAGAATATTATCTGGAATCTGTCAGGGGTTCGAAAGCCTGAATGATGGGTAGTTTTGTCTGCAGCTAATGAGCAAGTTACCAACCCCACCTGCATGCACAGCGCTCCTACACCTGTTCACAAAATGGAGATCCTGCAGCTCTCACTCAAAGGATGGGAGAGAACTGCACACATGCCAGTCATCTAGCTTAGCACACTGCATGCAAGCAGGAACAGAGTTATTAAAAGCTTTTAACCATTAGCCAGTTTCTTTCCCCCTCTTCATACTATATAGTTCCTGTTACTAAAAATTCCTTCTGCATCTGAATCTTTAGGATGGCAAAGAACGCTAAAGTGGGATGGGAGCAATTGCTCATCAGGACTTCGGAGGTTCCCCAATTTGGGAACCGAGTCAGACCCACCCCTCATTGTGGAAGTGAGCAGGACTTGTGCTAACAATCCCATGCAGAGGCATCCTCCTTGGGAACAGTCGAGAGGACAAGGAGAGATGTTGGGAAGCACGAGTAAAGCAGCCCACGCATGCACGGTTACCTTTCTTTGTGGTGGTGAAGTACTTGGAGTCTGTCATTTTGGCCCCTGGTTTGCAGTGCGTCTCTGAGGAGAGAGAGAGAGAGAAAATGCTGACTCCTGGATAACCTCTTTGCTTTTCTGCTGAAGCAGCGACAGCAGAGGAAGCACTGGGAGGAAAAAAAACAAGAAGGGGAAAGAAACTCTGCTCTCCCTCAGGAAAAGCAACAAGAACATGTGCACGGAGCAGGGTGCATCTCTTCCGGAAAGGACAGGGAGACACACACGCGGCAGGGTGCCTAGGTACTCCTAGCCCTCGGAGGGGGGTCAGTGAAGTAGGTCGCAGTGTATTTCTCCCCTCACCCCCCCCCCCGAAAAGGGGCAGTGAAGGAAAGCTAATGTGTCATTACCCCAGCTGGCCCATTTTGGGGGCTCCCCAGCACGACTGGATGGTAATTGTCATCACTGCTGCCACCCCAGTTCAAATCCAATGTACCTCAATAGTGAGCAAGCCTCAATACCAGCCTGCAGTTCTGCAGAGTGACTGGGCAGTGGTGATGGGGGGACATCCACCTCACAGCCCATCCCAACTGGTGTTAACTGGCCCTCTTATCAAAAGCCTCAGAGAACTGGACTGAAGAGATTCAACTCCCCCTCTAACAGGACGATCCCCTCCCCCTCAGTTCAGGGGGCAGGCCCATCAATGGGGCATTGTGGGAGGGAAGCTTGTACTGCCTGTGCTGTGTTTATTTTGTGGACAAACAAGTATTTCTGCATCCAGTGCTGTCATGTTAGCACTTTTCATGAACAAAACACAACCTGAGGCTCTTAGACAAACTGCTGCATTGCAAAGCTTTATGGGGCACATTAGCCAAACCAGTCTCGGAGTAGCAAGTGAAGGGGGGAGCAGCAGTTTTGCTGGGGACTAACCAAAAGTAGCTTGACTAGTGCAATAATCCTCTGTTTACTTCATTCCAGGCAGAAAGTTTTATGCCAGTGAAGATGCACACCGAGCCCTTCCCCCACCCCACATAGCAAGTGGTTCTCAGAAAAGAGAAGGGACAAGGCAAAACTGATGATGAAATTAGTTCCAAGGAAGCCTCCCTCTAGGGTAAATGTAAAGGAATAATTGCAGCTCAAAACATAGTGCAAGTCTTCACCTCTGTATTCACAAGACATGGTCCTTTTCCAAGTCGCTAACACCAGGCACCAATTCTGAAGCACTGTTCCTTTAAGTTCAAGCATGTAGTACTCAGCCAAGCACTTTAGGCCATATTATATAATCCTAAACAGCTGAGGTCAAGTATCGGGGTAGCCATGTTAGTCTGTATCCACAAAAAACAACAAGGAGTCCGGTGGCACCTTAAAGACTAACAGGTTTATTTGGGCATAAGCTTTTGTGGGTAAAAAAACCTCACTTCTTCGGAAGCATGGAGTGAAAGTTACAGCTGCAGGCATTCTATACTGACACATGGAGAAGGGAGTACCTCGCAAGCGGAGAACCAGTGTTGACAGGCCAATTCCATCTGGCATTCTGCAGGAGTCCAATATCTAAGCAGTGGGTGGCCTTTTTAGAAGGTTGGGAAGTTCCAGATTAGTAAAATACCACAGAAAAAGAGACCAATCCTTCAACTGCAAGTTTGTCCATGTAGTTACATGGTTTTCAGGAGTCCCTCAATATACTAGATAAACAGAACTTAGGGCGGCACTGCCAAATTAGGTTGGTTCCACAAAAAGAGAGTTTTTATTAATACATTTTTCCTCAGGATTTTCTTTTTTCAAATTTAAACACGACTTTTAAGTGTAACTTCTACTCCTGCGGGAATTCTGCACCAAAAAAATAAAAATTCTGCACACAATATTTTAAAATTCTGCTAATTTTATTTATCAATAACAACGCAATATAATCACACTGGTTTCATAAGAACAGCCACATTGGGTCACACCTAAGGTCCATCTAGCCCAGTATCCTGCCTTCAGACAGTGGCCAACTCCAAGTGACCCAGAGGGAATGAACAGAACAGGTAATGATCAAGTGATCCATCCCCTGTCGCCCATTCCCAGTTTCTGGAAAACAGAGGCTAGGGACGCCATTGATGGACTTTATTTATTTTGGTAATTTATTTAAACTACAATACAATGGATGGAGAATGGGAGTGGGGAGCACTGGGGAAAATCCTCAAGCCTCCTTGCCTAACAGTAATGTAGCTAGATTTGACCCTTTATTTCTAGTTATTAGTCAACAAATATATGCAGCCATACGCTCAGTGTTGCATCATAGGCAACTGAAGAGCAAGTGAGGGCTGGGGAATCAAACTCACAATTTATATTGGCTACTGACCATCTCCAGAAAGGTCAGTAGCAAACAGTTCACGGAGCACACTTTGAAAGAAATTTTTTCAGTCCAAAAATTTAGACCAGTTCTAATCACTAAAGCCCCATAAGCATTGATAAGGCCATACTGTCCTTTACACCACTCTGGCAATGTAAAGGAGCCTTGATTTACGTCTTTACGGGTTGCTCTAGGTGCCTGAACCGACCCGCCTGCTCTACCGGGGAGGGACGCGTGACCGCACTTGCGGCTTCCCTTTGCTTTCCTGTCACAAGTCATTTTTCTGCAGGGAAGCAAAGAAATCTGTGGAGGAGAATTGCCCAAGAAGTAAACTTCAGTGTTGGAAACCCAAGCATCACCAACAGGAGAGAACTGACCGGGTTAGTTTCACTGTCCAAGCTAAGAGGGGAACAAGGAAGAAACAAAGCCAGATGTGATGTATTAGGGGCCTGTTTCTTATTAACACAAAAAGGGGCTTTACGGTAAGTAAGAATCAGGCTCTACATCCACCACCCCCCACCGTCCATTTTGAATTTAGACAGCAACATCCATCTGGAGACATGCAAAGAGCTTTACAGACTTTAATGAATTGCGGCCCATCCTCCCTGTGAGCTAGGTAAGAAATCCCCTGTTTTATAAGTGAGGAAAACAAAGGCACACAGCAGGGAAGTGGCAGTGCAAAGTAGCGGAGCTGGGAAGAGAACCTAGGTGTCCCGACAAACAGTCTTGTATTTCAGCTGCAAAAACACTACAGGAAGAGGGTTTTTTATTATTAATTGTCATTAGTTATGTCTTTTTAACACATAGAGGGTAAAACTGCTACAAATAATATTCAGAGAAGGCTACCGCAATGTAATCTTAACTCATTTGCCTGTGCCTAGATGGCGAAGCTCACATGGCCGGCTGCTCAATCCCTTAGATATATCCAGTGGGGAGCTCCAGCCGGTTCGCAGGAACCGGTTGTTAAATTTAGAAGCCTTTTTAGAACCAGTTGTTCCAGGACAACCGGTTCTAAAAAAAGCTTTTAAATTTAACAAAGGCTCGGGCAGCTGTGCACCCAGCCCCAGCTCACCTCCCCCTCTCCCCTGAACGCTCCACCCTCCTCCTCCTCCTCCCCCCCCTTACCAGGCAGTGTGGTAAGGGGGCAGGGAGCAGGGAGGGGGTGTTCGGTGGGTTGTGGGGGGTGGATGGGGGTCGGGGCGGTCAGGGGGCAGGGAACAGGGGGATTGAATGGGGGCAAGGGTCCTGGGGGGCAGGCAGGAAGGAGCAGGGGTTGGATGAGGTGGGAGGGCAGTCAGGGATAGAGAGAAGGGGTGGTTGGATGGGGCAGGGGTCCTGTAGGGCCATCAGGAATAAGAGGAGGGGTTGGATGGGGCGGCAGGGGGCAAGTTAGGGGACAGGGAAGGGGGTTGGATGGGGCAGGGGTCCTGGGGGTGTGGTGTCAAAGAACGGGGGGGGGGGGGGTTGGATGGGGCAGGAGTCCTGGGGGGTGGGGGGGGACACGACCCCCTCGTGGGGTGAGGAGGAGGGAACCGGTTGTTAATATTTTGGCAGCTCATCACTGGATATACCCACCCTGCAGTTAGACAGCCATGGCTGACCAGTGCCAGCTGACTCAGGCTCAAAGGGCTTGAGCTAAGGGGCTGTTTAACTGTGGTGTAGATGTTCAGGCTCAGGTCCTAGGACCCTGTGAGGTGGGAGGGTCCCAGGGCTCAGACTGCAGCCTGGCCACTGTTAAATAGCCTCTTATCTGAAGATTCAGGAGCCCGAGTCGCCGGCATGGGCCAGCCGCTGCAGGTCTAACTGCAGCACAGACATACCCTTCGAGAGACAGAGTAATAGCTCTGTGTGGTGTATTCAGGTAAGACTGAACATTTACCTTTCCAGATGTCCTTGCTTTTATGAGTTTAAAGGGAGGAAAAGATTATTTGTGCCTGACTTCTCTTGAATTTAATCAGCATCTTCTTCTGCAGTTACTAAGTAACTGATTTACAGAATGTCAACCTTACCAATGAACTGCATTGAGCTTCCAGACTATGCTGCGGCACCTTTTTGCACATCATTGCAGATATCCTATTCTTTGCAGTAAGACAATAGGGAGGATTTGCTGCAATCCCTCTGTCAGCATAGGACTACACTGCTCCTATCACACAATAGTTATACAGTCTTACATTATCATCCTTGCTTCAAAATAAGCTGTAGAGCAACACAACTGCCTCCTGGGTAACTTTTTGTCCCTTCCTGTGAAGCAGCTGATACAATCCCATGTTGGAGACGAAATGGAACCCTGGTTTGACCTGTAAGAAACACAGGAATTGCCAGACATTCCACTATAGAGCCAGAGGCATAGGGACTGTGTGTAGCACAAGTGACCAGACACATAAAAGGAGGAGGAATTTTGCCACAACTATGGCTAAGTGGTCCAGGTCAGAGGTATCATGCAATAACAGCCTGGACACCAAAACAGAACAGAGTCACCAAGAATGATTCCTGGTATCTAGGGCAAGAACTATTGGGCTAGCACCTAGGGCTGTCATGTCACTAGCTAAAGCAGCTAGCTCCCTCTTGCTCCCTGGTCTCCAGCTCTCAGATACTGCAGCACATGCTTTCATATCCCACCGTTAGCTGGCTGGGGGACCACATCTCCTAATGCTGAACCTTGGCAGAAGCAAAGAGGGGCAGAAATACCGAAAGGGAAGGAGCGTGCAAGATCCTGAAACAAGCTGTTTTCAGAGCAAGTGTGAACAGACTGGAATCAGTTGCTGTGATCTTGCTTTTGGCTTCCCAGCTCCAGACTTGAGAATAATTGGAGTCTGTGTAAGGGGTCTGGTATCCCATGCTGCAGTAAAACCAAACTCTAAGTAGTGGATAGAAATATAAAACCATTAGCTCAGCATCTGGCAGTGGTTGTGAGAACAAACAGGATGCAGGTCCATATCAGAGGATTCTGTGGCTGTACCTCCAGTCCTGTAAACTATATCACAGGAAGAGGGGAGGGACACTGGTAACAAGGCAAGCAATCCGGCAAGATTTCAAAGAGAACATGACTGATGTTTATATAACCCTAATGAAGGTAAATTCCACAAGACTCTCTCATTGGGCATATCCCGAAGCTAGGATCAGGCAATGAGTGTAGGGGGAATTCCTTAGTGCAGAGGGCAGCGTGTAGAACGTGTTCCCCAAGGCAGTGGAGAAGATTCACTACATTAACTAACTATTTTCATGAGCACTTAGGGAATGGCTACAGGATACAAACTGAACAGATGGGGCGATGGATGGAAGTGGGTCATATTACTGGGTGGAATGAAACCGATTCGCCTAAGGAAAACAATTCAGAATGGTGGCGTGTCAGGATGCAGAGGATCTACAAAGAGAAAATGTCAAATATGGAGCTGAAAGGCTTGACCACCATCTTGGCTAAAGGAAGCCAGCCATTTAGAAGTGTGAAGGACTGCTTGGCAAATGCTTAGCACTTATCCAGCATTTTTCCATCAAGGATCTCAGTGCTGTCTACAAAGGTGAGGATTAACCTCAGATTAGACAGACAGAGACAAGTGTAAGCAACACATCACATCATAGAATATCAGGGTTGGAAGGGACCTCAGGAGGTCATCTGGTCCAACCCCCTGCTCAAAGCAGGACCAATCCCCAACTAAATCATCCCAGCCAGGGCTTTGTCAAGCCTGACCTTAAAAACCTCTAAGGAAGGAGATTCCACCAATTCCCTAGGTAACCCATTCCAGTGCTTCACCACTCTACTAGTGAAAAAGGTTTTCCTAATATCCAACCTAGACCTCCCCCACTGCAACTTGAGACCATTACTCCTTGTTCTGTCATCTGGTACCACTGAGAACAGTCTAGCTCCATCCTCTTTGGAACCCCCTTTCAGGTAGTTGAAAGCAGCGATCAAATCCCCCCTCATTCTTCTCTTCTGCAGACTAAACAATCCCAGTTCCCTCAGCCTCTCCTCACAAGTCATGTGCTCCAGCCCCCTATTGTTGCCCTTCGCTGGACTCTTTCCATCCAAGGCCATAAAGTGAATCGTAACAGAGTCAGGACTGGAACTCAGGTATTTGGACTGCCAGTCCTCTGACCCACTTAACCTAACCACTAAAAGTACACTGCCTTTCAAGCAGGCATGTCTGGCTAATTAGCTTCTGACATCACCAGCATGCTGTACAGAAAAGAACCCTTTAGAGACACTAGCTAGAGATGCAGCTGGCCTCAGAACAAGTATACAGGGATGAGATGGAAAGTGAAAGAACTGAGAATGTTTTAGTTTCCCCATTTGTAAAATACTGGGGACTGAGGCACATGCAGGCTAAGTAACTTGCCCAAGATCACACAGGAAGTCTGGGCCAAGTGGGGAATTGAACCTGGGTCTTCAAAGCCCTAGTGCTCTAACTGCTGGCCATCCTGCCTCTCCTAAGATTGCTGTGTTCCCCCTACCACTCCTAGCCAAACTGAGGAGACCAGCAAACCAAGGGAAAGGTTTTTGGGTAAAGGAATTCCAATCTACCAAAAACCTTCTGAAGAAGTCTTGGCAATTGGCAGATGTCTTTAGAAAATTCAGCTGTTGATCAAATATAGAGAGAGAGCGCGCAAGCACACGCTGAGGGAATAAATAGCATTGATACCAGAATCCTGACCATTCTATGTGTGTGGCCTCTATTGCTTGGCTTTGTTCTAGCTACATATCACGGCTCAGTCTCTCTCCTCTTCTGCCACTTCCAAAAGAAGAGGTCTGTGACGGTGCACCCCATAAGGCTTCAATATGCTTATGAATGGATATATGACATAAATGGCATATGTAGCATAAAACACATTCCAGTTAACATCTCTGTAAAGGTCTATTCATCCTATTCGTATGCATGTGTCATTATTGTATTCAAAGTTATGAATATTGGCTGTGTACTTGCTTGATTTCTAAGCAGCCTCAGTAAAGCATTTGGTCAGCTTCTTGAGAAAGGAATGTGCAAGTTAAGTGCCCAAACAAGAAACACTTAAAGGACAATGAATCTTGGAAGGCTTCAATCTACCTAAGAGGGAGGGGTAGCTCAGTGGTTTGAGCATTGGCCTGCTAAACCCAGGGTTGAGAGTTCAATCCTTGAGGGGGTCACTTAGGGATCTGGGGCAAAAATCAGTACTTGGTCCTGCTAGTGAAGGCAGGGGCCTCGACTCGACCTTTCAAGGTCCCTTCCAGTTCTAGGAGATAGGTATATCTCCAATTATTTTAAAAAAAAAAGTCTACCTGAGGACATTCAGGGTAGCATGTAAACAATGGCTGCTGCCTGTAAAAACTGAGTCATGCATGGACCACTGACTTGCCCATGTGACTCCAAAACTCCATCTTGGAGCTGGACTTTGCATAGGAGAGAGGAGAAAGTCTCCACCTACAAGAGAAAGTCTATTTAAACCCCTGGGAGACCCTTCCATTTTGTCCTCAGCTGGCTCAAGAGAGCCTCTCCACCTCCAAGGATACCTGAAAGAAACTGGAACAAAGGACAGTAACTACAGGGGGGGGTGAGTGACTGCTGGACCCAGACTAGAAGGAGACTAGTCTGTAAAGGGAAGCTTACTGGACCACCACTCAGGGTGAGATTTTTGTCTGTATTCCGTTTTCTTACTGTATTAGACTCAGACTTGTGCATTTTATTTTATTTTACTTGGTAATTCACTTTGTTCTGTCTGTTACTACTTAGAACCACCTAAATCCTACTTTCTGTATTTAATAAAAATCACTTTTTACTTATTAACCCAGAGTATGTATTAATACTGGGGTGGGGAGAGGAAGGGAACAACTATGCATCTCTCTCTATCAGTGTTATAGAGGGCGAATAATTTATGAGTTTACCCTGTATAAGCTTTATACAGGGTAAAACGGATTTATTTGGGGGTTGGACCCCATTGGGAGTTGGACCCCATTGGGAGTTGGGCATCTGAGTGTTAAAGACAGGAACACTTCTTAAGTTGCTTTCGGTTAAGTCTGCAGCTTTGGGGAAAGTTGTTCAGACCTGGGTCTGTGTTGGAGCAGACTGGTGTGTCTGGCTCAACAAGACAGGGTGCTGGAGTCCTGAGCTGGCAGGGAAAGCAGGGGCAGAAGTAGTCTTGGGGGGTTCTGTGATCCAACCTGTCACAAGGTCACGTTAGGTATACTCTGATTTTGGCCATGTCTGTGGACGCATACTCTGGGTACTGCAATTACACTTCGTTTCTTAGATCCACTACATACAGGGACTTCATAAGGCAACAAAGTGATACTGAACTCTAAAGCAACTGATTTTTGTTGACCTATATTTTTTTTCTTTCCCAAAAAACTTTACAATGTTTTAAGACACTCAACTTAGTGAGTTAAAAGTGTTTGTGGCTTAGAAGCCAGTATCAAAACTGACAGCACAGCTTTGACCTAAGAATTAGTACAGACTATTTGAACTCACTAAAATATGAAGTCAGGAATCCTGGGAGTCAATGCACCACATCAAGTTTAATGATGCAGTTAAGCCAGTCCCGAGATGCCAGAGGTTCCTTCTACTCATTACTGGCTGCCCAGATGCAAATTAAAAGCCCTTTCCTATGACAGCAATTGATAAAGAAACTGTTTTAACAAGGCACTGGAGCTAACAAACAGGCTGTAATGTCACAAGCTGCAAGAACTCCTGCTGAACCCGATCCCCAATGGTGGCGGCAGCAGCAGGTAACTCAGTGCTCTGTTAAATGCTCTGGGATACCCAGAGCACGAGCAATGCTAAACAGAAACCACAAGTTGGGGGTGGGAACCACATGAAGGTTGCAGCACAAACCACAAGCTCTGGTTTCACTCTATAAACTCTGCTAAATAAATGGCTCTAACCTAAGTAGCCGGTCCTTTAACGGAGCTTAGGGTGGACCATGTTGAGCGTTTAATGATAGTGCTGACCTTCCAGAGAGAGAGTGGAAAGGAGTCAGAGAAAAGTGAGCATCTGAGGACAATCAAGATAGTGTTTAGTCTCCAAACAAATACAATTATCAGACTGCTTGTAAAGAAGCCTTCCTAGCAAACTAGGCACAACAAGCAGAAAACCTGAAAGTCTGCCACTGACCTGCAGCAAGTCACATTAAAGCTCTGTGCCTCAGTTTCCCTTGTGATCCTTGATTTATCTACGTAGACCATAAACATTTTGGGGAAGGAACTGAATAGTACAGTAACTCCTCACTTAAAGGCATCCCGGTGAATGCTGTTTCATTGTTACACTGCTGATCAATTTGAGAACATGGTCATTTAAAGTTGTGCATATAATGTTTTTTGGCAGCTGCCTACTCTGTCCACTGCTTGCAGAAAGAGCATTCCATTGAAGGTAGCTGGTGCGGGCTTGGAACCAGGTTGGACCAGTAGCTCCCCCATCAGCTCCCCTAAGTTGCCTGTGTGTCAGCCACCCAGCAGGCTATCAATTGCCGGGCAGTTCAGCTTTCCCTCCCCTCATTACATAAGAACGGCTGTACCGGGTCAGACCAAAGGTCCATCCAGCTCAGTATCCTGTCTACCAACAGTGGCCAATGCCAGGTGCCCCAGAGGGAGTGAACCTAACAGGCAATGATCAAGTGATCTCTCTCCTGCCATCCATCTCCATCCTCTGACAAACAGAGGCTAGGGGCACCATTCTTACCCATCCTGGCTAATAGCCATTAATGGACTTAACCTCCATGAATTTATCCAGTACTCTTTTAAATGTTGTTATAGTTCCAGCCTTCACAACCACTGTGTGAAGAACTTCCTTGTATGTTTTAAACCTGCTGCCTATTAATTTCATTTGGTGACCCCTAGTTCTTATATTATGGGAATAAGTAAATAACTTTTCTTTATCCACGTTCTCCACATCACTCATGATTTTATATACCTCTATCATATCCCCCCTTAGTCTCCTCTTTTCCAAGCTGAAGAGTCCTAGCCTCTAATCTTTTCTCATATGGGACCCGTTCCAAACCCCTAATCATTTTAGTTGCCCTTTTCTGAACCTTTTCTAGCACCAGTATATTTTTTTGATATGAGGAGACCACATCTGTATGCAGTATTCGAGATGTGGGCGTACCATGGATTAATATAAGGGCAATATATTCTCAATCTTATTCTCTATCCCCTTTTTAATGATTCCTAACATCCTGTTTGCTTTTTTTGACCGCCTCAGCACACTGCGTGGACATCTTCAGAGAACTATCCACAATGACTCCAAGATCTTTTTCCTGACTCGTTGTAGCTAAGTTAGCCCCCATCATGTTGTATGTATAGTTGGGGTTATTTTTTCCAATGTGCATTACTTTACATTTATCCACATTAAATTTCATTTGCCATTTTGTTGCCCAATCACTTAGTTTTGTGAGATCTTTTTGAAGTTCGTCACAGTCTGCTTTAGTCTTAACTATCTTGAGCAGTTTACTATCATCTGCAAACTTGGCCACCTCACTGTTGACCCCTTTCTCCAGATCATTTATGAATACGTTGAATAGGATTGGTCCTAGGACTGACCCTTGGGGAACACCACAAGTTACCCCTCTCCATTCTGAGAATTTACCATTAATTCCTACCCTTTGTTCCCTGTCCTTTAACCAGTTCTCAGTCCATGAAAGGACCTTCTCTTTTATCCCGTGACAGCTTAATTTACGTAAGAGCCTTTGGTGAGGGACCTTGTCAAAGGCTTTCTGGAAATCTAAGTACACTATGTCCACTGGATCCCCCTTGTCCACATGTTTGTTGACCCCTTCAAAGAACTCTAATAGATTAGTAAGACACGATTTCCCTTCACAGAAACCATGTTGACTATTGCTCAACAGTTTATGTTTTTCTATGTGTCTGACCATTTTATTCTTTACTATTGTTTCAACTAATTTGCCCGGTACCGACGTTAGACTTACCGGTCTGTAATTGCCGGGATT
This sequence comes from Mauremys mutica, assembly GCF_020497125.1. Classification (NCBI taxonomy): domain Eukaryota; kingdom Metazoa; phylum Chordata; order Testudines; family Geoemydidae; genus Mauremys; species Mauremys mutica. Next base: position 31,113,245 of record NC_059087.1, read on the forward strand.
ACCTCTAGAGCCCTTTTTAAATATTGGCGTTACATTAGCTAACTTCCAGTCATTGGGTACAGAAGCGGATTTAAAGGACAGGTTACAAACCTTAGTTAATAGTTCCGCAACTTCACATTTGAGTTCTTTCAGAACTCTTGGGTGAATGCCATCTGGTCCCGGTGACTTGTTAATGTTGAGTTTATCAATTAATTCCAAAACCTCCTCTAATGATACTTCAATCTGTGACAGTTCCTCAGATTTGTTACCTACAAAAGCCGGCTCAGGTTTGGGAATCTCCCTAACATCCTCAGCTGTGAAGACTGAAGCAAAGAATCTGTTTAGTTTCTCCGCAATGACTTTATCGTCTTTAAGCGCTCCTTTTGTATCTCGATCATCAAGGGTCCCCACTGGTTGTTTAGCAGGCTTCCTGCTTCTGATGTACTTAAACATTTTATTACCACCTTTGGAGTTTTTGGCTAGCTGTTCTTCAAACTCCTCTTTGGCTTTTCTTATTACACTCTTGCACTTAATTTGGCAGTGTTTATACTCCTTTCTATTTGCCTCACTAGGATTTGACTTCCACTTTTTAAAGGAAGTCTTTATCTCTCACTGCTTCTTTTACATGGTTGTTAAGCCACAGTGGCTCTTTTTTAGTTCTTTTACTATGTGTCTTAATTTGGGGTATACATTGAAGTTGGGTCTCTATTATGGTGTCTTTAAAAAGCGCCCATGCAGCTTGCAGGGATTTCACTTTAGTCACTGTACTTTTTAAACTTCTGTTTAACTAACCCCCTCATTTTTGCATAGTTCCCCCTTTTGAAATTAAATGCCACAGTGTTGGGCTGTTGAGATGTTCTTCCCACCACAGGGATGTTGAATGCTATTGTATTATGGTCACTATTTCCAAACCGTTCTGTTATAGTTACCTCTTGGACCAGCTCCTGCACTCCACTCAGGACTAAATCTAGAGTTGCCTCTCCCCTTGTGAGTTCTCGTACCAGCTGCTCCATGAAGCATTTAAAGTATCGACAAATTAGAATCATAGAATCTCAGGGTTGGAAGGGACCTCAGGAGGTATCTAGTCCAACCCCCTGCTCAAAGCAGGACCAAACCCAACTAAATCATCCCAGCCAGGGCTTTGTCAAGCCTGACCTTAAAAACCTCTAAGGAAGGAGATTCCACTACCTCCCTAGGTAACCCATTCCAGTGCTTCACCACCCTACTAGTGAAAAAGTTTTTCCTAATATCCAGCCTAAACCTCCCCCTCTGCAAATTTTATCTCTGCATTTCGTCCTGAAGTGAAATGTTCCCAGTCAATATGGGGATAATTGAAATCCCCCACTATTATTGGGTTCTTAATTTTGATAGCCTCTCTAATTTCCCTTAGCATTTCATCATCACTATTACTGTCCTGGTCAGGTGGTCGATAATAGATCCCTACTATTATATTTTTACTAGAGCATGAAATTTCTATCCATAGAGACTCTATGGAACCTGTGGATTCGCTTAAGATTTTTACTTCATTTGAATCTACACTTTCTTTAACATATAGTGCCACTCCTCCCCCTGCACGGCCTGTTCTGTCCTTCCGATATATTTTGTACCCCGGAATGATTGTGTCCCATTGATTGCTCTCAGTCCACCAGGTTTCTGTGATGCTTATTATATCAATATCCTCCTTCATCACAAGGCACTCTAGTTCACCCATCTTATTATTTAGACTTCTGGCATTTGCGTACAAGCACTTTAAAAACGTGTCCCTGTTTATTTGTCTGCCCTTTTCTGATGTGCCAGAATCTTTATGTGAATGTTTATCATCTGATCTGGCTCTTACATTGCCATGTACTGCTCCTGCCCTCTGCCTTAGAGCTGCTCCCAGGAGCCTCCTGCTTGCTGGGGGGGGGGGGGGGCGCACAGCGGCTAATGTCAGGGTGTCCCATCTTCCCCCTTCTCCACAGAGCGGGGGGAAAAACGGACACAACAGGGCTCTGGACGGAGAAAGCTTGCTGGCAGCAGCTGCTGTCTCAACTTGCTGATTTACTTAAAAAGGCAATGTACTTAGAGTGAGGTCACCATACTTAAAGGGGCAATGCACCTCTCTTTCTCTCTCACACACACACAGGGTGTGTGTCTGTCTGCCATGCTGTCTCCTCTCCTTCAATTTGTGCTGCCTTGTAGAGTGTGAGGCTACACTAACAATGTGGTAACCCTTGAGGGCTCAGCCGAGTGCTAGTTCATCATTTAGCAGTAAGGAATTCCCTGGGAAATATCCCACCCTCTGACTTCACCACCTGAATCAAGCTTCACAATCATCATTGCTCTGTACAGTATTAAATTGTTTAAAAAAACATATACTGTGTGTGTGTGCGTGTATCGAGAGAGAGAGAGAGACTTTCATCTGGTGAAAAAAATTTTCCTTGGAACTTAACCCCCACTACTTACATTAATCCTTATGGGGAAATTGGATTCACTTAAAGTCACATTTTTCAGGAACAAAACTACAACATTAAGCGAGGCGTTACTGTCCTGTGTGTGTGTGCAGCATCCAAGGTGCTACCACAATACAAATAATATGGTCTACTAGGCCTCACTGACATCTGTGCCTTTAAAGACAAGGTAAAGGCAGTCACCAAAGGAAAAGCCAACACCCCCCAAATATGTACCTCAGTGTATGTAAAGCACTACAGTACCAATCAGCCAGAGGCCAAGCTAGGCAAACCCTCAGATCAAGGAACGGCTGCACTAGATCCTGCAGTTAGGAAAGTCTTTGGATGGGAGGGAAATAAGTTACACCCACTTGGCCACATCTGATACCATCATCTGCCAAGCCATCTGAATCCTAGAAGGTAACCAGGGTAAGAACCCAGCTTCAGCAGAAAGCAAGCTTCTAGTACTCAAATTCCACTAGTTGACAATGGGATTGTGCCAATTTTCTGTCGTCACCGATTCTTTAGTACTGTTAGCTGTCACAGAGTAAACACACAGAGTATTTAATCTTCCAAACTACTGCTCTGCTGCTGGATCCTACTGGCAATTTTCCAGCTCATGCCTCTGCTGCCTGACCGAAGGCAGGCACTGAATGCAATGTTCCAGTGGCACATGGAGCAGACCACAACAGCACTCAGAGCTGACAATAAGCCACATTTATGCCTGGAGAAGCTCAGCTGAGGTCAATGGGTCTATAGGAAGAGCAAATCCAACTGTTTCCTGCGCGATCATGAGAAGTCTCATTCCTTCCCAGACACCAATTTTTCCACTGAGTGGCAGAGGAAGAGATGACAAAGTCCTTCCAGTAAGTATCAAGCCCCTAAAAATCAACCAGCTACTATGTCCCCACCTCCGGGAAGCTGTTGAGAAGTGGCCTGACCCTTCAAGAAAAGCAGCTCTGGGAGTGGGGAAAGAAGTCCTTGACCTCCTGAGCTCTGCTGAGAGCAACTCTCAGCAGTAGCCTCTTCTTCCATCACCTGGAGACACCTGCAGCGAGGTGAGAACATGTGTGAAGGCAGTGTGCTGATACAGCAAGGGAAAGGAGGCAAGGGCAGCTGCCAGCTCCAGGGAAAGACCCTGAGGCCCTGTGTAAGAGCAAAACAAGGGGAAAGATTTACGAGTAACACACAGGAGGTCAGTATGATCACAATGGTCCCTTCTGGCCTTAGAATCGGCTGGAAACAGCTGATCACTTATTGCTCTCTGAAAGCAAAGCAAATAGCTCTCAAGTATATCGGTCCTCAGGGATATAGAGCACGGACTTGCATAACATGTGCCTCTAAATGAGCAACATGTGGAGGACTTAATAAATGCTCTCACCCATAGTAAGCAAGAAGCTTACCCAGGCAAGTGCCATCAACTGTCTGCACAATCCAAGCTTCTTTCTTTAAAAAAATTCTAGCCCACGTGGTCACAAAGCAAGTCTTACAAAACATCAACTAGTCACTAATTCAACACTGTCCTTAGGTCTGCTAGACATACAATACCAGCGCCTTCGAGGCTGCTCAGAGCTTTTCCAACTGCAGCAAAGTGCCTAGACGCTGGTCAGTTTTCACTCGGGCTACTAGGAACCCTCAAGAGCAAGGAAACTGACTGATTAGGCCTCAATTGGAGTATTGTGTCCAGTTCTGGGCACCACATTTCAGGAAAGATGTGGATAAATCGGACAAAGTCCAGAAAAGGGAAACAAAAATTATTAAAGGTCTAAAGGTCTCATTAATTGGGTTTGTTTAGCCTGGAAAAGAGAAGACTGAGGGGAACATGGTAGCAGTTTTCAAGTACATAACAAGGTTGTTACAAGGAGGAGGGAGAAAAATTGTTCTTAATCTCTGAGGGTAGGACAAGAAGCAATGGGTTTAAATTGCAGCAAGGGAGGTTTAGGTTGGACATTAGGAAAAACTTCCTAACTGTCAGGGTGGTTAAGCACTTGAATAAATTGCTGAGGGAGACTGCAGAATCTCCTTCCTTGGAGATTTTTAAGATCAGGTTAGACAAACACATAAGAACAGCCATACTGGGTCATATCAAAGGTCCATCTAGCTCAGTATCTTGTCTTCCGACAGAAGCAGCAAAGAATCCTGTGGCACCTTATAGACTAACAGACGTTTTGCAGCATGAGCTTTCGTGGGTGAATACCCATCCGAAGAAGTGGGTATTCACCCACGAAAGCTCATGCTGCAAAACGTCTGTTAGTCTATAAGGTGCCACAGGATTCTTTGCTGCTTCTACAGAACCCGACTAACACGGCTACTACCCCTCTGATACTGCCTTCCGACAGTGGTCAATGCCAGGTGCCCTAGAGGGAATGAACAGAGCAGGTAATCATCAAGTGATCCATCCCCTGTTGCTCCTTCCCAGCTTCTAGAAAACAGACTAGTGACACCATCCCTGCCCATCCTGGCTAATAGCCATTGATGGACCCATCCTCCATGAATGTATCCAGTTCTTTTTTGAACCCTGTTATAGTCTTGGCCTTCACAACATCCTCTGGCAAAAAGAGTTCCATATGTTGACTGTGCGTTGTGTGAAAAAATACTTCGTTTTGTTTTAAACCTGCTGCCTAATAATTTCATTTGGTGACCCCTAGTTCATGAGTTATGAGGAGGAGTAAATAATACTTATTTACTTTCTCCACACCAGTCATGATTTTCTAGACCCAATTATATCCCCCCTCCCCCCGTCATCTCTTTGCCAACCTGAAAAGTCCCAGCCATTCCATACCCCTAATAATTTGTGTTACCTTTTTCTGAACCTTTTCCAATTCCAATATATCTTTATTGAGATGGGGCGACCACATCTGCACGCAGTATTCAAGATGTGGGCATATCTGATATTTTCTATCTTCTTATCTACCCCTTTCTTAATGATTCCCAACATTCTGTTCCCTTTTTTGACCGCCGCTGCGCACTGTGAATAGTTCTCTGAAAACATCCACTCCATGACTCCAAGATCTTTCTTGAGTGGTAACAGCCAATTTAGACCCCATCATTTTATATGTATAGTTGGGATTATGTTTTCCAATGTGCATTACTTTGCGTTTATCAACATGGAATTTCATCTGCCATTTTGTTGCTCAGTCATCCAGTTTTGAGAGATCCTTTTGTAGCTCTTCGCAGTCTGCCTGGAATTTCACTATCTTGAGTAGTTTTGTATCATCTGCAAATTTTGCCACCTCACTGTTTACGCCTTTTTCCAGATCATTTATGAATATGTTGAATAGGACTGGGTCCAGTACAGACACCTTTCAGGGATGGTCTAGAAGATAATACTTAGTCCTGCCATGAGTGCAGGGGACTGAACTAGATGACCTCTCAAGGTCCCTTCCAGTCCTATGATTCTATGAAAAATAAGGTCAATTCCACCCTGCGGCTGCTTGTGAAAGCAAGGAGCAGCAGCAATGACAACTCAAAAATAGATGGGGTAGAGAGAACACAGCCTAGTAAAGCCCCTGCCCCTCTGGAGCACCCAAGAATCCCGAGATGCTAATTCTCTTTTTCAGCTGCCAGCCCAGATTGGGGTGATGCCATACATTTCTCAGATACCTACTAGTCACAGAACACCACAAGAGAGAACTCCTGTAATGAGAGTCAAGAGACAGAACAGGCACTGATCAGTTTCCCCAACAGCTGAGGCAAGGAGGAGGCAGGCTTCTACTTCGGGAATTTCCCTGAACAGTGGAGCCTCTACATTTTCCATCAGTCTCGGGCTCACAGACTAAATTCTTTGGCTACTAAGATTTCCAAACCTTTTAAGTGGTTGCATGTGTGGAGATGTATGAGAGTGGGTGGGTGGGAGAGATTGTCGGATGCATTAGAAAAGAAGCGGGAAACAAAAAGTGGGAGAAAAAAAATACAGGAGGAGAGGTAAAGAGTACACTGTAGAAGGAAGAAGGAAATGGACACTCAAGACAACTGTTCTAGGAAAAGAAAAACTAAGAAAAAGTGGAGGGAAGCCAGAAATGGAAAAGGTTCAAGATCCAGAGCTATATGATGTTACTTTTTAAAACAGAAAGTTGACTGTGACACTGCACCCCATATTCTTCATAGTGATATATGATCATGACATAGTTATGATGTATTTTATGCAAGATAAGTCATGTAAAATGTTGTTGGAAAGGTTATGAGTTAATGAATATGATTATCCTATTTATATGCACATATTTCTGTATCTGAAGTTATGAATATTGACTATGTATCTGTATTTCAAATGGAGTTACACCAGGGTAACGCCCACTAGACACGATGCTTTCAGTCTAGATAGCAGATGGGGAATGGTCTGTTCAGGGCATTGAGCCATTAGGAAAAAAACAATAGGCCTTAGGAGAAGCTCATCCCCCACCTGGAGAGCCCTCCTGAGAAGGCTACAGCAGCCATTACTCAAGAGGCTGTCTATAACTCTACAAAGACATGTAATGTGACCACGTCTCTAGGGATGTCAGTGTTTTTCCACAGACCACTCGGGGAACCAAGCTTTGAAACAAAGGGTTCCCACCGTATGCAAAAGCAATACAAGGCGGGGAGTGATATCATCTGGTGTTCTTCGCTCCACACACAAGAAGACTCCTGGAAACACCTGAGGAAGGAAAACTGAACTGGAGGAAGTGCTGGACCCAGGCTAAAGGGATTTTTAGCCTGTGAATGGAACACCTGGGTATTCCAAGCTGTAAGCGAGTACAACTTTCCCCTTAAGAATCTGCAGCCTGCTTGTATAATCTCTTAGGGTGAGAATCTGCTATTCATACCCTATCTATTTAGTATATTAAGCTTAGTTTGCATTGGTTTATTTGCTTTGATCTGTTTGCTATCACTTATATTCACTCAAAATCTCTTTTATAGTTAATAAACTTGTTTTTGCTTTATCTAAACTAGTGTGTTGGAATCAGCTCAGGGACAAAAGGCTGCTGCACGTTCCTCTCCACATTGGTGTGTGCGCGTGCGTGAGTTTTACGCTGTTCAGTTCCCTATGCAGCACAAGAGGGTATAACTTTGGGTTTATACTCTAGAGAGGGTGCATGCCTGAGGAACTGAGAGTAGCTTGTAACTGCAGCTGGGTGCATCCCTACCTGTATGTAAGCTGGTGAAAGTGCAGGCTGGAGGGCCCTGTAGCTTGTCATAGCAGTGCAGTGAGTGGGAGCGGGAGCCTAGGCTGGTGGGTCAGGGGGCTCAGTGGTACCTCAGTCCCAGGTGGCACCCCAAGGAGAACCCGTCACATTGACAAATTACAATTACATTCAATAAACAACTCCTTTATTCCTCTGAGTTCAAGAGAGTGAGGAGACATGGCAGCACAGGTTTCATACTATTAGTACTAGTCCTCCAGTTCGTAAGAACCAGTTACATTCTTCAAGTCCTGGACAAAGGAACATGTAATGTTGCTTGAAAAAGAAAGCAGCACTGCATTTATTTTTAAACAAAAAAGTGTGCAATGCCCACGTTAAACATTTTAAACTGTATGCATTAGGCACAGGGTTACAGCTATTATAAACTACCTAGCTGGTTATTACATTATAAGAGCGCACCTCACTGTGTTTATTCAGATTTTAGCAGTTCTTAAGTGTTTAGTTTTGAAATATACTTGGGGAATGTGACTCCCAGCGAGCTTGGAATGCAAGTTTATTGGCTTACCATAACAGTGTATTGAAATCTGGCAGTACTGGAACATGCTTTAGAACTGATCTCATGAGAGACTACATGCCTTGAAACGGAAGGGGAGAGAAGCAAATGCATGGTGATATACTGTTTCCTCTGACAACTAGGAATCTGGGTGCTGGGTACCAATTATCAGTGTGTAAAGCAGGGGTCAGCAACCTTTCAGAAGCGGTGTGCCGAGTCTTCATTTATTCACTCTAATTTAAGGTTTTGCATGCCAGTAATACATTAACGGTTTTAGAAGTTCTCTTTCTATAAGTCTATAATATATAACTAAACTATCGTTGTGTGTAAAGTAAATAAGGTTTTTAAAATATTTAAGAAGCTTAATTTAAAATTAAATTAAAATGCAGAGCCCCCCGGACTGGTGGCCAGGACCCAGGCTGTGTGAGTGCCACTGACAATCAGCTTGTGCCATAGGTTGCCTACTCCTGGTCTAAAGGAAGGGGGAAGCAGATGGGAGAGTCATTTGCTTCTGGGGAATGCTGAGCATGAGCCTGTAGGACAGCAGGATAGGGAGCTGCACAGCAATGAGGGCCTCATTTAACAAATCCAATAACGAGTCCAAAACGAAGGCCACTGACAGTACAGGGTCATTACAAGAAACAGGTGAGACAAGCGTTCCCTCTCTCCTCCCCTTCAGTCTGCACCCAGGGCGGTAAGTCAGGACCAGTAGCATTACTTTCTGAGCATAAAGGATGATTGATTAGCAAAACCCTTTGCCTTGTGGCAAACCTACAAAGCTTAAGAGCCATAATTACAGAATACAAAGCCAGAGTCTAAGAAAATCCACACACCAATTAAAAGTTGAGAAGGAATCTCAAAGCCTTCACAGCTTCCGTTTTAACTCAAGAGACCCCCAAAACACTAATCAATATCAATCCAGCACAAGAGAAGCTAGATCTTGGACTACAGGAAAAAAAGTCACCTGTTTTAGGAGGGATAAAAGAGTTCCTGGACATGAGTACACTGCACCATATTTCTATTATACTATCCCAAGGAGTCCCAGATCCTTCCCAGGACAGGCAAAGAAACAAGAGTAGTTATACAAAAGCTTTTAGGGGAGATCAGTGCAGCTAAGCATTGAAACAGAAGGGCTGGGGGAAGGCTAGAGAGTCACATTGCCTCACCCCCACACATGAGAATGGAAGAGAGATGATACACCAAATAACCCAAACTAGGCCTGGCACATTGTATTAGAGCATAACATGCACCCTCACCAGTGCTACATCTAACCCATCAGCCCGCTAGAGAGAACCTAACACTCCACACCACCGTCAGCAACTGGCACAAAGTCAAAGCTGTTGGGCATAAGCTCTAAAATAACTCCAACATTTCCATATAGAAGGGCTGGCATAATTCCAGTCAGGGCTTGAAGATATCATAAGCCTGTCTTTCACATGAGCTGTGAACCTGAAGACCTGAACACACGGGGCCATTTCAGATCCTATGGTGCCTTCTGCAAAGCAAGGTTGTTCCCCCTATTATTTTGGCCAAATTTCAATTTTGGGTAATTGGCTTCTGCCTTTCTATATCCAGCTGAAGTACAGAGGAACACCAGAATTGTCCTCTTCCTATCTTATGCTGCTGTGTAGTGCTGCAGGGTACTGTTGCACAACTACTGCCGTCCACCCCAGACATGGCTGCATTTCCATGGCAGTAGAAGCAATTCCTGTGTATATACAGTCTGATCCTGAGAGGTGCTGTGCCCCTGTAGCAAAGTTAATGGAGGCTGATGGAGTTCAACACCTTTCAGGATTGGGCTTATTGTTTGTAAAGCACTTTAAGGTAAGAGGCACTGTAAGATATTATGATGAAGTAAAAACAAAATAAAAAAAATTCATATCAGGGCTTAACTATGGACCTAATTCAGAACAGTGTTGAGCACGCCTTAACTTCATTAGTTATAGAACTGAACAAACTGTTTCAAGCAGGATACTGAAGAGACTTGCAGCATAAGGAAATGCCCACAATTGTGGCTGAATATTGTTTCACTACTACTGCTACAACATCTAAGACAGCTGTAATGGAAAGAGAAAAGCCATTTTTTTAAATAAATAAAACATGCGTTTGTAAAACCACAGAAAGTGCAACAGCTGAAACTACTGTTAACTCAGGGCATGTCTACACTACAGACTTAAGTCGACCTATGTTAGGTCAACTTACAGCCAACTGCAGTTAATTACTTCTCACCTCCCTGCTCATGGCTGGGAGCAGAGGGCAGCCACCCGGGCTTCTTGGCTCCCTGAGCAGGGAGCCTCCGGGCAGCAGCCCTGCTGGAGCGGGGAGCCGGGAGCAGCCGGGCTCCAGCTGCCCAGCTTTCTTGTCAATTTCATGGCTGGAGTATGGAGCCTGAAATTGACAAGACAGCCAATAGGGAATGTAAGTACAGTAGAACCACAGAATTAGGAACCCAGAATGGAGGTTGTTCCTAATGCTGAAAGGTTTGTAACTCTGAACAAACGTTATGGTTGTTCTTTCAAAAGTTTACAACTGAACAGTGACCTAATACTGCTTTGAAATTTTACTATGCAGAAGAAAAATGCTGCTTTCCCTTAATTTTTTTTAGTAGTTTACGTTTAACACAGTACTGTATTTGCTTTTATGGTCTCCTTTGCTGCCTGATTGCATACTTCTGGTTCCAAATGAGGTGTGTGGTTGACCAATCAGTTTATAACTGAGGTTCTACTGTAATGCAGTGTCTACACACATTGCATCACCCTAACTAAACTGACAAGCGCTATGCCCCCCCGTGGAGGTGGAGTTATTATGCCGGCGTAATAATAATATACTGGCGGGACAAGGCTGTAGCGTGTGGCTCTCAAACTTTGTTTAGTGGTCACCCCTTTCACATGGCAAGCCTCTGAGTCTGACCCTCCCTTATAAATTAAAAACATCTTTTTAAATATTTATCATTATAAACGCCGGAGGCAAAGTGAGATTTGGGGTGGAGGCTGACATATCATGACGCCCCCCCCGCATGTAGTAACCTTATGACCTCATAAGGGATCCCGACCCCCAGTTTGAGAACCCCCTGGTGCACACTGACATAATTAGGTTGACGTAAGCTGCCTTTAGGTCGACCTACTGTTTAGTGTAGACCAGGCCTCAGTTTTAAAACTAACTACATTTTGAGTTGGCAGTGTTCCTTTAGTGTTGGATATGAAATATTTAGGATACAGAATTTCTTGGATTGACTACGTTTTGATCCAATAGATTTTATTAATAAAGAAAACAATATCCCTTGCACCTAATGCTTGGCTCTGTTAATAAAGGCACATTTGGTTCCATGTTAAACAGGATACCCACACTGAAACAAACAAAAATCCTTTTTCATAGCCAACTTTTGAATAAACCATTTGAAAACAAAAGGAAAAACAGATTAGCTATAGGAAATGGAGTGGAAATTCTGGCACAATGAGGCTAGCAAAGAGCCATGAAAACAACACAAATATGTATAAGGATATAAATGAATTTATGTAACACATGGACTAGAATATTCACCAGCAACTGCATAAATGAGGCCAGAAATACTTGCCCAAATGCTTCACTATGTCCAGATCTAGGGGATTGCCTAGAACAGGGGTGGCCAACCTGAGCCTGAGAAGGAACCAGAATTTACCAATGTACATTGCCAAAGAGCCACAGTCATACGTCAGCAGCCCCCCACATCAGCACACCCCCCCTCTGCTCCCAGAGCCTCCCCGTCCCTCCCAACCAGCTGTTTTGTGGCATGCAGGAGGCTGGGGGGGGGGCGCCACAGCAGGATCAGGGAAGGGGGCAGGAAGGGGTGGAGTGGGAGCAGGACCTGCGGCAGAGCCAAGGGTTGAGCAGTGAGCAACTCCCCGGCACATCGGGGCTGGAGCTACAGGCACCAACTTTCCTGAGTCGATGCCTATACAAGGAGCCATATATTAATAACTTCTGAAGAAGTTATTGTGGCTCCAGAGCCAGATTGGCCACCCCGGCCTACAAATTCCACAACTCTGAACCCAGATCCCTAAGCTCTAACGAGGTGATGGGAAGTGCCGTTTTTGTGTACACACACATACACTTCCTCAAGGTTTCCCCACTGGTGAGAGTAAACTTAGTGCAGGGAAAGCTCCTGGCATTCTTAATCACTATTGTCTGGAACTGCTCTGATCGGAGTTCGATGATACAGTGGTCAAAACACCAGCCAGCCCACACTAGCGCTAACTTGCTCCCACCAGAGGGGCTGCACTGGGAGGAGCAACTGGAAGAATGTAAATGTAGAAAGAGCCTCAGAGGGAGAGAGACACTCACAGCACCCTTTGTTAGTGTCATAACTAGAACACTAATCTTCAACCTTTGGATAACAGACGTTTCAGCCTAGCTGAAAACCCACATCACAACAGAATGTTTTGGTCACATTAAGGCAGCATTTCCAATAGTTTATGCAACCTCCTTTTTAACTACACAGCCATACTCCAGATGGACAGTTGACAGCCAGCAACACACAAAGCTTGTACTCACTGGGGACAGCTAAAAATCTAATCCTTCCAAGCCTATCAGTATGTGCTGATTTCACCCTGTACACACTCACAAACCAACAAAATATTTCCATCAATAAACTTGCATATAGCAAAAGAAAGAAAAAATAATGCCTGAGAATTCAGTCTCAATCCAGTGATTTAGACTTTTAAATTAGGCTTGTTGCAAATGAACAGTAAAAACAGGTATGATTTGTTGATTTCAGGATATTTACAATGTCAACAATGTGTTTTAACTGTTTATGAAGCTTCAACTTTTTGAATCTCACCTTGTCATTAAATAATTGTCTGACCCACTCCCATGATTTCCCACAACTGTGATAATTTAAATAAAAAATGCTTAAAAACAAACATCGATATCTGTCAAAATGATTAAAAAAATCAAATTCTGCCAATCCTACTGAGAGAACAGAACAGATGCAAACATCAGCACCTCCAATACAAGATGCTTTATATGTTGATAAGATGAGAATGGGAATAAGGTCGGAAGAGAATGGCTCCTGCAATATTAACTATGAAGTTACCATTATCTACTGCACAACGATAATGACTGTTCCACAAAGCGAACAGCTGAAGTCTATGTCTATAACCTGGAGTCAAGAAGGGGGGAAAAATCCAGATTACATATAAAATAATTCAATATGTGATTTACTGCTGAGTCAAGCTGCAGCTGTTTTATTTTGGATTGACAAATAAGATTCGTATTGCACAAAATACTGTCCTACTCTAACTGCAAGGTTGCACTTAATACTTTGGTGTAGATGACACAAAGAGCACGGGACCTGCCCAAGAGCCACTTTGCAATACAATTACCCGCACGACTCCAGAGCATATTCAATCGCTTACAACAATTAATCCAATTTAAAATTAAGGTATTTGGAAGGCACTGCCGTCCAATGTTACTATGTTTTTAGTTTAGATAGTTACAATCACATTAAAAATGCTGGCATCTGATAGATCACTAACTTCCACATAGAGCGGAAAGAGATTTAAATTGACTGTTAGTCTACACTGAAAAGTTATATCAGCAAAGCTACATTGGTCAGGGGTCTGAAAAAACCCACACCCAACCAGCACAGCTATACCAATCAGTGTAGACGAAGCTATGAAGAGGGGTTCCATTGACAATGCCAGCTTCATTCAGGTGTGTGTGTGCCAGAAAAAACCCTTTTGTTAGTGTAGGCTATGTATACACTACAGGGCTATGCCAGCATAGTCTCCATAGTGTGGATATACCCATAGCCACTCCAACACAGCAACCTGTCAGAAAAAATGCATTCCCACAGCACCTGCTCCCAGCCTAACTAAGCGGCATGAGGAATGGAAGCATGAATGTTAATGCAAACACAAAATGAACAATTCATGTCATCAGCTTCATTCAATGGCGGGGAAGTGACACACCCCTGTTGCTGCAATAGAGACTCAGCTCTTATGCAGGAAGTAAAGTTATCAGCTGATTCTAAACACCCACATAAAGCTGGATCCTTACAAAAACCTCAAGGATTTGCTCATTATCAGAGGGAAAAGAGCGAGTACAACAGGAGTGTCTGAAGGCTAAGGGTAGACCCAAGTGTCCATCCCGGCCTTTTTGCTGTGCTTGTATCAGAACACCTATGCAAATGTGAATTTAAATCATTTTGTAAGCATGCCAAGTGCTCGCTTATTTACTCAAAAGATTAGTTTTTGTGTCTTCAAAATGTCACTTTCCACAAAATTGAGGCCTCCAGATATTTAGTAGATCAGTTTGAAAAAAATCAACTTCTAACTTGAAGTTTCACATGCAAGTACCATGCCAAAGAGGTGGGAGTAACAGAACACGCCTGTCCCACTGGTCACACACACACACAGGAGCAGAGCAGGAGGTGGCACCTGCATTGTACACTGTAAGTGAACAGAGGCCGTTTATTACACGGAAATATCGCTGCCCTTTGGAATCATTTCCTTCACAGGCCACAGATGGGTATTAAATATGCAGCAGCCTTAATTACTCCCGGGGCCGGGCGGGAGCCAGGCCCGGTCACAGCTCGGGGGGGGGGGGGGGAGGAGGGGACCGGGCGGGAGCCAGGCCCGGAGCGGTCACACCTCGGGGGGGGGGGGGGGGGGGGGGGGGGGGGGGGGGGGGGGGGGGGGGGCTGGGCGCCAGGCCCGGGGGGGGAGCGCCAGGCCCGGGGGGGTCATTGCGACCCCCCGCCCCTCCCGGACCCCAGCTCGCTCCCTACCAGTCGCGGTTCTGTTCTCCGGCTCCGCCCGCTTCCTCCGCGCTGCCCGGAGCTCGATCGCTGCAGCTGCCACCGGCCCGACGGAAGTGAGGCTGGGGGCGGGGGAGCGCTTCCGGGGCACGGGGCGGGCAGTAGCCGGCGCGGGGCCGTGGGGGCGGAGCCAGTTCAGCGGAAGTTCTGCGCTGGCCCCACGAGCTGTCCGGAAGTGCCGGGGGAGGGGAGGTAACGCCGCTGCTCCTGGCCCCGCCTCGCGCTCCGGGCTGACGCCGCTGGTCCCCTGCGTCACTTCCCGTCCGCTGGGCTTTTCCCCGATGGAAACGCTTCTCCTGAGTGCGGCTGCGCGGCAGGAGCTCGCTGACCCGCTTCCGCACGGGCTAGTCCCGCGCGCGGGTCACCCGGCTGCGGAGACCCCCAGGCTCCATCCCCCCCCCCCGGCGCTTTGTGTCAGCCCCGAGCGGCTGCTGCGCCAAACCAGGACTCGTTCTGCGCGCGGTATTGTAACGTGCTGCACGTTGTATTTGTCAATACATAAAAGCAGCGGCTCCAGCGCGGCGGGGGGGGAGGGAGCACAGGCCACTGGCTGCCCAAAGGTGGGAGGTCACCCGGCAGCCTCCCCACCCCCGGGACAGAGTCAGGGGTGAGGCTGCGCCTGACCCTGACGCAGCACAAGGCCTGGGTCTGCCCCGGAAACGGTGTGGGGCAGGCAGGAGCCAGGTGTGGAGGAGCTCAGAGTGGGAGGCTCCAGGTGTGGGGTGAGAGGATTTTGTGTGGGACAATCTGGGTGTAGGCAGCTCTAGGTGTGGAGGGAATCTGGATGCACAGAGGCTTGGGGGTTGCAGGGGCAATGGGACTCTGCAGGGGCTTCCAGGCGAAGGTGGTTCTGGCTCAGTGGAGGGGTCTGGGTGCTGGAGGAGTGGGGCAGGGATCTTGGTGCAGCTAGTTAGTCAGCGGCATGGGGGCTCAGGGGTGCATGGGGTGGGGGTTTGAGTGTAGGGAGCTCAGTGGGGGGTGGCCTGGGTGCAGGGGGACCCCAGATGCAGGGGTTGAGGTTCAGGGGGGCGGGGTTTGGATATGGAGGGCTAGGAGGGTTCTGGGTGTACGGGGTGAGGCTTGGTGGGGGTGTCTGGGTATGGGAGGTCCAGATGCACAGGAATTGCCAGATGGGGGAGCAGCTTCCCATACTGTGACCCCTCCCCCCGCAGCTGAGGAGTGATGGGGGCAGGAAGCAGGGATGGATGCTGAGCTTCCTACAGCTGGGGGAGGTTTCTGGGGATGGCTCTGACACAGCCCCAGATGCTCCTTGCAGGGGAAGAGGAAGTTCTGTCATCTCCTGCCTCCAGCCTAGCAGCTCCTGCCTCCAGGACTAGCAGCTGATCCCAGTTCAGGGTAGGAGCCACTGGCTGGGGTGTCCCCAGCCCTGTAGTGATTTACCTCTTTGCCGGCTGCTCTGGGTGCCTGAAACTATGTACCTGCTCTGCTAGGGAGTGGTGCATAGCTGCTCTTGCAGCTTCCCTGTCAGAAAGTCATTTTTCTGTGGGGAAGCAAAGAAATCTGTGGGGGACCTGAATTTTGCACATGTGCAGTGGCACAGAATTCCCCCAAGAATATTGTGTGAAGGGCTGGTGAACACTATCGAGGTAAGTCGATCTAAGTTAGACCAGTTCAGTTACCTAACGAGTTAGCATGTCTACACCAGACCTGCTAAATTGACACCGCTGGATTGATCACAGCGGTGCCGATTTAGCCCGTTGTGTAGACATGGCCCATTTCTATATCTAGTTTATGGTCACTAAGTCTGTATTTGGTCAGAGACTGCATATTCCAGGGTGTGGGGGTCTGTTAAGGCAAAGGGTTTGGTGGGAGTCTGTTGGTGCGAAGTCATATAGGAGTGGACTCTGCTTCTGTCTGGACTTAGTTTTTGATCCTTTGACATATTGCAGTGGGGGGATTGTTGGCTGCTTTCGTTGGTGTTGCACCAGGTTTGATATTCTTTTCTAGTTTCTGCAGGTGGTGGAGGAATATCCCAGTTCTGCTTTGTAGCCATTGGTGGAGGAACTCCTGGGTCCACATAGTATTTCTTTGCAGAACTATAGGCGGGAGGTTTCAAACAGCGTGGTTAGCAGTTGAGCTGCAGATTTCCTTGGAAGAGGCTCATGTACAATATAGTGTGTGTTCAGTTTCTCTGCTTCTTAAATGAATGTTAATTTCTTTCAGACCTTATTTTAGACATCCATGATTGAGACCATATCCAGTGTGTTTCTAATGAGTGAAAATTCCTTTGGAGATACTCTTGTGTGGGTTCTAGTCTGAACAGGTAATATAGTCCTAGAGTTTAAGGTCAGAAGGGACCACCAGATCATCCATTCTGACCTGTCTATCACAAGCCAACATCACCATGCAGCACCCACACACCAAACCCAGCAACCAAAATTATACCAGAGTATTACAGTCCACAGGCGACTAGACTAGTATGTGCCACAGGGAGAGAATGAGGTGCATGAGTGCCCGAGGCTCCTGCACTGACAGAGAAATGATTAAGTGAGATACACCCAGATAATGCTGGCAAATGACCTGCACCCCACACTGCAGCAGAATGCAAAAATTTCCTGACTCCACATATGGTGATCAGTTAGACCTTGAACATGTGAGCAAGAACCAGCCCACCAAGCATCTGAAAGAGAGAATGCTCAGTGCCACCTCACAGCCCTTCAGCCCCTCGATCTGCTGCCAATGCCCCTACTTATACAGCCCAAAACACCGTTAGCCTTCTTGGCAACAAGGGCACACTGCTGACTCATATCCAGCTTCTCATCCACTGTAACCCCCAGGTCCTTTTCTGCAGAACTGCTGCCTAGCCATTCGGTCCATAGTCTGTAACAGTGAATGGGATTCTTCCGTCCTAAGTACAAGACTCTGCACTTGTCCTTGTTGAACCTCATCAGATTTCTTTTCGCCCAATCCTCTGTATCCTATCCCTACCCTCCAGCGTATCTACCACTCCTCCCAGTTTAGTGTCATCTGCAAATTTGCTGAGGGTGCAGTCCACACCATCCTCCAGATCATTAATGAAGATATTGAACAAAACCGGCCCCAGGACCGACCCTTGGGGCACTCCACTTGATACCAGCTGCCAACTGGACATGGAGTCATTGATCACTACCTGTTGAGCCCAACAATCTAGCCAGCTTTCTATCCACCTTATAGTCCATTCATCCAGCCCATACTTCTTTAACTTGCTGGCAAGAATACTATGGGAGACCGTATCAAAAGCTTTGCTAAAGTCAAGATATATCACGTCCACTGCTTTCCCCATATCAACAGACCCAGTTATCTCCTCATAGAAGGCAATTAGGTTAGTCAGGCATGATTTGCCCTTGGTGAATCCATGCTGACTGTTCCTGATCACTTTCCCCTCCTTTAAGTGGTTCAGAATTGATTCCTTGAGGACCTGCTCCATGATTTTTCCAGGGACTGAGATGAGGCCGACTGTTCTGTAGTTCCTCGGATCCTCCTCCTTCCCTTTTTTAAAGATGGGCACTACATTAGCCTTTTTCCAGTCATCCGGGACCTCCCCCAATCGCCATGAGTTTTCAGAGATGATGGCCAATGGCTCTGCAATCACATTCGCCAACTCCTTTAGCACCCTTGGATGCAGCGCATCCGGCCCCATGGACTTGTGCTCATCCAGCTTTTCTAAATAGTCCTGAACCACTTTCTCCACAGAGAGCTGGTCACCTCTTCCCCATGCTGTGCTGCCCAGTGCAGCAGTCTGGAAGCTGACCTGGTGGCTGTGTTAGTCTGTATCAGCAAAAACAACTCCCAGTCTTTATTCAGGCCTAATTTGATGGTGTCCAGTTTGCAAATTAATTCCAGTTCTGCAGTTTCTCGTTGGAGTCTGTTTTTGACTTTATTTTTGTTGAAGAATTGCCAGTTTTAAGTCTGTTATTGAGTGTCCAGGGAGATTGAATGTTCTACTGGTTTTTGAATGTTATAATTCTTGATGTCTGATTTGTGTCCATTTATTCTTTGGCCAAACTGGACAGTCTCTACACAAATGTACATGGCAGAGGGGCATTGCTGGCACATATCACACTGGTAGATGTGCAGGTGAATGAGCCCCTGATGCTGTGGCTGATGTGTTCATAGAATCATAGAATCTCAGGGCGGGAAGGGACCTCAGGAGGTATCTAGTCCAACCCCCTGCTCAAAGCAGGACCAATCCCCAACTAAATCATCCCAGCCAGGGCTTTGTCAAGCCTGACCTTAAAAACCTCTAAGGAAGGAGATTCCACCACCTCCCTAGGTAACCCATTCCAGTGCTTCAGTGCTCTCTGAGTGAAAAAGTTTTTCCTAATATCCAACCTAAACTCCCCCACTGCAACTTGAGACCATTACTCCTTGTTCTGTCATCAGGTACCACTGAGAACAGTCTAGCTCCATCCTCTTTGGAACCCCCTTTCAGGTAGTTGAAAGCAGCTATCAAATCCCCCCTCATTCTTCTCTTCTGCAGACTAGGTGTTTAGGTCCTATGATGGTGTTTGCAAACTGGACACCATCAAATTAGGCCTGAACAAAGACTGGGAATGGATGGGTCATTACAAAACCTAATTTTTCCCTGCTGATACTCACATCTTCTTATCAACTGTTTGAAATGAGCCACCTTGATTACATTGGCCTCATTAGCACTATAAAAGTGATTTTTCCTCCCTTGGTATTCACCCCTTCTTGTCAACTGTTGAGAATAGCCCACTTCCACCTTAATTGATTTGGCTCATTAGCACAGACCCCCAACTTGGTAAGGCAACTCCCATCTTTCCATGTGCTGTGTATTTATACCTGCCTCTGTATTTTCCACTCCATGTATCTGATGAAGTGGGTTGTATCCCACTTATGCCCAAATACATTTGTTAGTCTCTAAGGTGCCATAAGGACTCCTTGTTGTTTTTTCACCCAGTCCAGTGTCCTACCTCCAGCTGTGGCTGGCCCTGATGCTTCAGAGGAAGGAGACCAAAAAAAACCCCTCTAAAATCAAACCACCTGTGTGGGGGGAATCCCTGAAGAATGAGCTTTTAGGAACATGAGACATAAACCAGAAGTGAGCCCCAGGACTACTGAGTCCTGCTCCCCCACCATCACAAGCAACCCAGCCATACAATCCTACTCATAAATGTGTCCGTCTCTCTCTCAACTAATTGTTTGCCCCACAATTCCTATCGGGCGGCTGTTCCAGACACACTCTCCTCTGATGGTTAGAAACCTTCTCACTTCCTGCCTCAATTTATTCAAGGCCAGTTTATCCTTGTTTGTTCTTATGCCAACATTGTCCTTTAGCTCCGGGAGCTCTTTCCTCTCCCTGGTGTTTGTCCTCCAGCGTATTAATAGAGAGCAATGAGATCTCCTCACAGCCTGCTTTTTGCTAGACAAGCCAAGTTTTCCCGTCTCCTCTCCTCCATACCTCTGCTCACCAAGTAGTTCTTCTGTGGCCCTGTTCCCACTTGAATATCTTTCTTGAACATGGGTGATGGCACGGAGCAGGTTCAGATCTCCTGGTGATGGATGCTGTATAGGAGCTTGTCTACACTGGCACTTTACAGCGCTGCAACTTTCTCACTCGGGTGTGAAAAACCACCCCCCTGAGCACAGCAAGTTTCAGTGCTGGGAGCTGCGCCCCTCGTGGAGGTGGGGTTTTAGAGCGCTGGGAGAGCTCTCTCCAAGCACTCTGCCCTGACTATACAAGCCACGTTTAAAGTTGCCAGTGTAGACTAGCCCTAAGAATCTAAACCAGAGGTGGGCAAACTATGGCCCGCAGGACCGTCCTGCCCGGCCCCCAAGCTCCTGGCCCGGGATGCTACCCCCAGCCTCTCCCCTGCTGTCCCCCCTTCCCCGCAGCCTCAGCTCGCTCGCCCCCTCCACTGCCGGCACAATGCTTTGGGTGGCGGGGCTGTCAGCTCCTGGGGCAGCGCAGCCGCAGCCTGACCTGGTGCTCTGTGCCGCGTGGCTGACCGATACATAGCTGAAATCAATCTGGCTCACCTGGGTGTTAGTATTGTTAAAATAGGTATTAGGATGATAAAAATGGGCTTAGTGATTAGACTTTATTGAATGTTTGTAAACTGCTGCAGGCATTAATCTCCCTTATAACATCTGTAACCCGTATTGCAAGGTAATATTTAAACATTTGGATTGCAGTAGAAGCCTCTGTGACTGTGTAAATCGCCAGATAGGAGAGAGACATGAACTAGTGTGAAATGCTGGTCTCCAGCAGAATGTGTTACACCCTGGCCAACAAGAAGGGCCCACTGACACCAGGTGAACTACTGTGGAACATGAATTGCTCTCTTCCCCCCCCCAAAGATGAGTCATGTGAGTGAATTCCTTCCATCAGCTGAGTTTGCAGCTCAAGGTGCAAGGGTGGGGAAGGGAATAAAAAACCAAGGAGGAACTGTATCTGTGAGCTGCTTGCAATCTGAAGGGCAAGGTTTTCTAGCCATAAGCAAGATGTTCCCAACTGCTTAGCCTGGGTTAGCCCTTAAGGCTATATAGAGCTTGCTTATTATCGAAGCTTCTGTTACCTTTTGAACCTTAAGATTGTAACTCATTTATAAGTGTCTGTGTGTGTATAAATAACTCACTTATTTCCTTTTTCCTATTAATAAATCTTTCAATAGTTTGGCTACAAGCATGGTCTTTTTGGTGTGAGATCTAAGGTGCAATTGACCTGGGGTAAGGGACTGGTCCTTTGGACTGGAAGTAACTTGAATATTGCCAGGTTTCAGAGTAGCAGCCGTGTTAGTCTGTATCCGCAAAAAGAACAGGAGGACTTGTGGCACCTTAGAGACTAACACATTTATTTGAGCATAAGCTTTCGTGGGCTACAGCCCACTTCATCAGATGCATAGAATGGAACATATAGTAAGGAGATATATACACATACAGAACATGAAAAGGTGGGAGCTGCCATATCAACTCTAAGAGGCTAATTAATTAAGATGAGCTGTTATCAGCAGGAGAAAAAAAACTTTTGTCGTGATAATCAAGATGGCCCATTTCAGACGGTTGACAAGAAGGTGTGAGGATACTTAACGTGGGGAAATAGATTCAGTCTGTGTAATGACTCAGTCATTCCCAGTCTCTATTCAAGCCTAAATTAATGGTATCTAGTTTGCATATTAATTCCAGTTCAGCAGTTTCTCATTGGAGTCTGTTTCTGAAGCTTTTCTGTTGCAAAATTGCCACCTTTAAGTCTGTTACTGAGTGACCAGAGAGGTTGAAGTGTTCTACTACTGGTTTTTGAATGTTATGATTCCTGATGTCAGATTTGTGTTCATTTATTCTTTTGCACAGAGATTGTCTGGTTTGGCCAATGTACATGGCAGAGGGGCATTGCTGGCACATGATAGCATATATCACATTGGTAGATGTGCAGGTGAACGAGCCCCTGATGGCGTGGCTGATGTTATTAGGTACTATGATGGTGTTCCTGGAATAGATATGTGGACAGAGTTGGTATCGGGCTTTGTTGCAAAGATAGGTTCCTGGGTTGGTGTTTTTATTGTGTGGTTGCTGGTGAGTATTTGCTTCAGGTTGCGGGGCTGTCTGTCAGTGAGGACTGGTCTGTCTCCCAAGATCTGTGAGAGTGAGGGATCATCCTTCAGGATAGGTTGTAGATCTTTGATGATGCACTGGAGTGGTTTTAGTTGGGGACAGTAGGTGACGGCTAGTGGCGTTCTGTTACTTTCTTTGTTGGGCCTGTCCTGTAGTAGGTGACTTCTGGGTACTCTTCTGGCTCTGTCAGTCTGTTTACTCACTTCCTCAGGTGGGTACTGTAGTTTTAAGAATGCTTGATAGAGACCTTGTGGGTGTTTGTCTCTGTCTGAGGGGTTGGAGCAAATGTGGTTGTCTCTTAGAGCTTGGCTGTAGACAATGGATCGTGTGATGTGGTCTGGATGAAAGCTGGAGGCATGTAGGTAAGTGTAGCAGTCAGTAGGTTTCTGGTATAGGGTGGTGTTTATGTGACCATCGTTTATTAGCTTATTATTATTACTGCTGTGATTCCTGCTGTGAGGGACCATCTCTCACAATGGTTGACTTGCCTAGGTGACAAGATAGTGCACCCCAGGGGGACTGTCTGTGACTCTATGGCCTGTCTACACTGGCAAGTTTCTGCGCTGTAACTCTGAGGTTACACACTGCCAAGCCACTTAGTGCGCAGAAACTGCGCAGTTGCAGCACTTTAAAAAACCCACCCTGCCGAGAGGCGTGCAGCTTTCTGCACCGGGGCTACAGCGCTGCGGTGCCAGTGTAGACACCCTGGTCGATTCCAGCGCTGAGATTGGCCTCCAGGAGGTGTCGTCTCACAATGCCTGTTCTCACCTCTCTGACCACCCGTTTGAACTCTACTTCCCTACCCTCAGGTGACCAACCGTCAGCCCCACCCCGTACATCCCTTTTGAAATTCCTTCCTGCTTGCTTGCTGATGCGTCTCAGCACCTCTTTCCAGGTGGCCATGCCTGCTCCATGCACCAGGCAATCCCCCGCTTGGAGCAATGCTGAGCTGCTGGACCTCATTGGCATCCGGGGAGAGGAGGCTGTGCAGTCCCAGCTGCGCCCCAGCCATAGGAATTATGATGCATGACAGAAAAGGGCCATGACCGGGACTCGCTGCAGTGCAGGGTCAAAGTGAGGGAGCTGCGGAACGCCTACCACAAGGCGCGGGAGGCAAAACGCCACTCCGGTGCTGTGCCCACGAGCTGCCGGTTCTACAAAGAGCTGGATGTGATACTTGGTGGCGACTCCACCCCCACTGCCAAGGCCACAGTGAATTGAGTGGACCGAGCCAGGAGGAGGAAATCTTGGACGAGGATGTGGACGGGGAGAGGGACCCAGAGGCAGAGGATGACTCATAGGTCAGAGATGCAGGCAGCCAAAGCTCTTTTCTACCCCGGAGGAGCCCGGCCAGTCACAGCAGTCGGATCTTGGCAAAGCGCAAACAGGAGAGGAGGCCCCTGGTAAGTGGATCTGATTTGGGGAATTGCTGAAGCGAGTTGTTGGGGGCAGGAGGGTTGCAGAAAGCAGGCTTGTCTCCCACCACATGCCTAGTCTGAGCGGCAGAACAGGGTGCTGATTGACTCCCCCACTTCACGGGAATCTGCCTCCGAGATCTCCAGGAAACGCTCCTGGAGATACTGGGCAATCCGCTGCCGCAGGTTCTTCGGCAGAGCTGCTTTGTTTCCTGCCCCATTAACGGTAACTCTCCCGCGCCACTGTGCCATCACGGGGTGGGGTGGGGGACGGGCCATTGCTGCACACAGGCGAGCCGCATGGGGCCAGGGTAGAAGCTGCAGTCTTGGAGAAGACCCTCCCTTGATTCCCTGCTCACCCTCAGCAGCGAGATCTTCCATAATGATCCGTCCTGTGGAAAGTGTGGGGACAGGAATGATTATCAGGTCCCCGCTACAGTGCTGGCTCTCCCCAAGAGCAACGTGCCCAGTGTACAGCAGGGTCCGGGAAGAGTGATTTCCCCTGCAGCTACTCACCATTTTGGGGGGCTTGTGGCTCACGTGTGCTTGCCTGGGGCCAGCCAGTTAGTGACAGGTGTGTGAGCACTGGCTGTGTTTTAAAGCACTGAATCAGTGTTGTCTGTGTTGCAAACAATCCTGCTACTGTACAATGTTGCGTGTAAACTTCACAGGGATGACCTGGGGAGCCCAGCCTCCCGCTTTGTTATCGGTGGCTGAACGGCTGCGCAGAATTAGAAAGCGGCCAAGAAGAACTAAGGAGGACTTTCTGCGGGAGGTCATGATGCACTCCGCCGCCGAGAAACAGGAATTGAAGGAGTGGTGGGCCAGCGAGAAGAGGGACCAAAAGGAGAACATGGCACGCTAGAATGAAGCCACGGAGCGGCTCTTAAAAGTTTATGGAGCACCAAACAGACATACTCCAGGCGTTACTAGCTCTGCAAACCGAGCAGCTCTGCACCCGCCCTCCCCTGCAGCCGCTGTCGCAAAACTCTTTCCTATGCGCCCCCCAGACACCGCCAACACACTCCTCTCAACCTCCTGGCTCCAGTCTATACCTGTAACATTCCACTCCTCCCGCCTCACAGGCCAGCACTGCAGAGTCCCACTGCACTCAACACCCATCCCTCTGCAGCTTGGCCCTGCTGAAGTACAGCACCCGCTGCATTGTACTCCAAAGGAGAAGGCTGGATATGATCCCTGGACATACACAAATCTTTAGACGTTCTGGGACGACAACTCCTCCTGGGACCTTCCCTTCCCCATCCCCCTCCCTGCTGATGTTTTTTTTTTGTTTGTTTGTTTGATTCTCTCCTCTGGTTGTTGTATTTTAATAAAATAATTGTGTTGGTCTGAAAGCAATCGTTATTCTATTCATTGAAAGCAAAAAGACCACTGCAAAGCAACATACAATTATGTTAACCCCCCTTATTGCATCATGTGCACCAATCACCTCCTAGCATTACAAGCACTGCAATCCTGAGCACAGCAGCAAATACTAGTGGCTTTCAGCTTCAAATTGCTGCCTCAAGGCATCCCTGGTCCTTACGACCCTGCGCTGGGCCCCTCTAATAGCCCTGGTCTCTGGCTGTTCAAACTCAGCCTCCAGGTGCTGAGCCTCTGTGGTCTAGCTCTGAGTGAAGCTTTCACCCTTCCCTTCACAAATATGGAGTGTACAGCACACGGCTATAAGCACAGGAATATTGTCATTGGCCAGGTCCAGCTTCCCATAGAGGCAGCGCCAGCGGGCTTTTAAACGGCCAGAAGCACACTCAGCAGCCATTCGGCACTTGCTTAGCCTGTTGTTGAACTGCTCCTTGCTGCTGTCTAGGTGCCCCATGTATGACTTCATAAGCCACAGCATTAAGGGGTAGGCAGGTCTCCCAGGATCACAGTGGGCATTTCGACTTCCCCTACAGTGATCTTCTGGTCAGGGAAGAAAGTCCCTGCTTGCAGCTTCCTGAACAGGCCAGTGTTCTGAAAGATGCGGGCATCATGCACCTTTCCAGACCAGCCTGTGTTAATGTCTGCGAAATGTCCACGGTGATCCACAAGCGCCTGGAGAACCATTGAGAAATACCTCTTGCGATTAATATACTCGGTGGCTAAGTGGTCTGGTGCCAGAATTGGAATATGCGTGCCATCTATCCCCTCTGCTCAGTTAGGGAAGCCCATTTGTGCAAAGCCATCCACAATGTCATTCACGTTGCCAAGAGTCATGGTCTTTCGGAGCAGGCCCTGCACACTTTAATTAATGGCCCTACATCTGTCAACACGAGTGCCAATCCGAACTGGTTGCTACCGATCAGTCGCTAATCTGGAGTAGCCAGCTTCCACAGTTTAATCACCCCGGGCTTTCCCAATGACAGAGTAGCTCTCATTCTCATGTCCTTGCACCACAGGGCTGAGGCAAGCTCCTCACACAGTCCCATGAATGTGGCTTTTCTCATCCGAAAACTCTGCAGCCACTGCTCATTATCCCAGATGTGCATGACGATGTGATCTCACCACTCAGTGCTTGTTTCCCAAGCCCAAAAGCGGCATTCCACTGTGGTCAGCACCTCTGTGAATGCTACAAGCAAACTCGTGTCATAGCTACTACACGTGGTGAGATCAATGTCACACTCCTCTTGCCTTTGTAGTTTAAGGAATAACTCCACCGCTACTTGTGAGGTGTTGGTCAGAGCGAGCAGCATACTGGGCAGCAGTTCGGGATCCATTCCTGCAGCCTGAAGAGGCAGGACGCGCAGTACACAAACGGTTGAAAGATGGCGCCAAATGCAGATGGAAGCACAGGGTTTGCTGGGATGTGAAGCAATGCATCATGGGGCATTGGGACAGGACTCATGATGCCCCGTGACCCCCTCCGCCTTCCCACAAGTCTTAGCAGCAGAAGAGGAAGAGATGCTCTGTGGGAAAGCTGCCCAGAGTGCACTGCTCGGAATAGTGCTGCAAGTGTGAACACGCTATTGCTCAGGCAGCCATCAGTGTGAACACACAACAGCAGTTTCCCTTCAGCACTCTCTGAGCAGCGCTGTAACTTTGCCAGTGTAGCCATCCGTGCCCCATGTTTAGGCTGTTATAGAGCCTGAGGTGTTTACACTTGAAAACTGCGGGGTGAAATCTCAGTATAGAACTCCAGACAATGTGGGGTCTGTGCCCTGGTTCTTAGCTGTCTGCCCCGAGGCTGGTTCTCATCTCCGGAGTCACGGCAGGATAACTTGATACTGATATTTTACGGGGCTGGTCCCAAATGCCACCAGGGTTGTGGCTATTATGACACAACGCTACTATTTCTTTAAGGGGGGGCAAAAGGAGGCCTTTCGTTTTGGTGACTGGACACTTTCTTAACTAATGCACTGCTAGGTAACCAGCCCCACCTCTTTCAGCAGTGATCCTAGGGGGGTAGCATAGTCCTCTTGGGAGAGGATAGGGATTGCGATGGCAGGGCAGCGCCAGAATAGCCAGCTTGTGTATCCATTTCCAGCTGCTCCTACAGCTGCTGCAGAGTGAGACTGGCAGATCTGATAGTGTGAGGGAAGGAAGGGGTGCTGATGCAGCTTCAAATGTAATTTTGTTAGTGTCTCCCTCGCCCATGTTTCGCTGACCTTGTTGTCCTCTGATCAGGCTGCCAAGGGCCTCAGAAAGCCAGTTGTAACTGTCAGAAGATCTTTCAGAGCCTGTTGTTTTCCTCCATTCTTACAGTGCTAGCCAAAGAGCCAGGACTCTTAAAACAACACCTTGACAAATACAAGGGAGGGGATTGCAGATCTTGAGGATACATAGGAAAAGTCAGCCTAGATATAGGTAACATTAGGTTGTCGTCTTATCATCATGAGTCCCTGACTGTTTTATGATTGGTAACAGTTACGACAGCAGTGGGCCCAAGTTGCAAAATTCACATCCAGGGGCAGAGTTCAACCACCTCAAACCTGAGAGATGTTCAGAGCAGGCCGTTAGAGGAGAGCTGCTGTTGGATTCCAATGCCAACACCTTCCTGCGCCCTTAAAATCAGCTGTGTCTTGATCCAGGCTTTAGGTGTGGGTTTCCCTCTAAATATATTACACTTCTACCCTGAAGGCGCCCCAGCCATAGGCGGCAGGTTTGTATAATTTTTGGTGGGGCCCAAAATGGTGGTGCCCCCCCCACTCCCGCCCTGTAAGCCGATATAAAATGAAGCTACAGTGCATCAGTGCCACAAGATTACAAGGTTGGAGAAGGGGTAAGGGGTTCCAGGGGCCAGTCAAGGGAAAAGGAGCAGGGGGGGTTGGATGGGGCAGAGGTTCGGAGGGGCAGTCACGGGACAGGCAGCAATTGGATAGGCATGGGAGTCCAGGGGGTTGATCAGGGGACAGGTAGGGGGTGGGGTCCTGGGGGGAAGTGGGGGGGGTCTCAGGAGGGGGCAGTTGGGGACAAGGAGAAGAGAGGCTTAGATAGGGGCAGTTGTCTCGGGAGTGGGTAACGGGGGACAAGGACCAGTGGTGCTTAGATAGGGGGTGGGGGTCCTGGGGGGCAGTTGGGGCAGGGGTCTGGGGAGGGGGCAATCAGCGGCCAGGGGCTGGGATTCAAAGGGCTCTGAGCTGCTGGCAGCCGCGGGGAGCCCAGAGCCCTTTAAATCCCAGCCGCCGCGGCTGAGATTTAAAGGGCTCTGGGCTCCCCGCGGTTGCAGGCAGCCCGGAGCCCTCTGATTCCCAGCCGCGGCTGGGATTTAAAAGGCTCTGGGCTCCCCGCCGCAGCGGGCAGCCCAGAGCCCTCTGATTCCTGGCTGCGGCTGAGATTTAAAGGGCTCTGGGCTCCCTGCCGCAGCGGGCAGCCTAGAGCCCTCTGATTCCCAGCCGCGGCTGGGATTTAAAGGGCTCTGGGCTCCCTGCCGCAGCGGGCAGCCCAGAGCCCTCTGATTCCCAGCCGCGGCTGAGATTTAAAGGGCTCTGGGCTCCCCGCCGCAGCGGGCAGCCCAGAGCCCTCTGATTCCCGGCCGCGGCTGGGATGTAAAGGGCTCTGGGCTCCCTGCGGTTGCAGGCAGCCCAGAGCCCTCTGATTCCCGGCCCCGGCTGGGATTTAAAGGGCTCTGGGCTCCCCGCGGTTGCAGGCAGCCCGGAGCCCTCTGATTCCCGGCCGCGGCTGGGATTTAAAAGGCTCTGGGCTCCCCGCAGCAGCGGGCAGCCCAGAGCCCTCTGATTCCCAGCTGTGGCTGGGATTTAAAGGGCTCTGGGCTCCCCGCGGTTGCAGGCAGCCCAGAGCCCTCTGATTCCCAGCTGCGGCTGGGATTTAAAAGGCTCTGGGCTCCCCGCAGCAGCGGGCAGCCCAGAGCCCTCTGATTCCCTGCCGTGGCTGGGATTTAAAAGGCTCTGGGCTCCCCGCAGCAGCGGGCAGCCCAGAGCCCTCTGATTCCTGGCCGCGGCTGGGATTTAATGGGGCGAAACCTAGCTCCAAATATTGGTGGAGCAGAGCCCCTGATTTTGAATATTCCTGGGGCTTTAGCTCCACGAGCCCATATAAGTTGGCGCCCATGGCCCCAGCACTTTATTAGAGACCAGGCTGGTAGTGCTACCTATGCGTAAGGTTTCCCAACACTTTCCGTTACAAGATCCTGTTTTCAGTCACTTAACTTGACCAAACTTCAACCATTCAGGCTGACGTTTCCATGCTGGGTGTCTACCTCAGGCTAATTTTTTTTCTCTTTTTTATTTAACATTTCAGCTAAACCAGTTCAGCCATTTCTGAGAAGGAGGTTAGGCCCATGTTAAAAACAATTCTTACATATGTGTTGTTGAGAGGCTGTAGCACCTCCAAGCTGCTTCCCTTGCAATTCCAGCTGTCATCTAGTGTGGAGCGTGAATCTCTAACTCTAGTGGTGCTCAAGCATATAGCAAAGACTAAAATCATGTTGCAATGTAAGTGGGAAACTAAAGCATTATAGTCACCAGAATAACGTGACTGAGGCCAGATCTACACTACAGCCCTACACTGGTACAACTACATCGCTCAAGGGTGTAGAAAACACCCCTGAGCGACACAGTTACATTGACCTAACACCCCACCCCATCCCTATCATGTAGACAGTGCTATGTCAATGGGAGAGCTTCTCCCATCCACAGCTCCTGCCTCTCGGGGAGGTGGATTAGCTACGCTGCCAGGAAAAGCTCTCCCATCGGCATAGTAGTGTCTTCACCTGAATGCTACAGGGATGCGGTATGTCACATGTGAAGATAAGCCCTTGTGGGCAGTCCCGGCAGAGAGCTCAAGGCCAGTGTGGCCTTTCGCTGCTAGAGGTTGATCTCAAGCTCAGGGCTGAGACTCATTGGCAGGGCACTGTCTGGGAAGCTTCCCTCCTGCTGATAGTAAAGAATCCGACCTATGGAAAAACAAGAGGACTTAAATTTCCAGACTTGTCTCTCCAGCCCTTCCCCAGCAGGAAGTGCACAGGAAATCAAGAGAATATTTAACAGCACTTGCCATCCAGAATCACACTCACCTTGGCTTAACCGCATAGCTCCTTCTAGGACTAAGTTGATGCCTGGTGTAAATCTATTGACTCCAATGAGCTTTACCACAGGGAGGAACTCAGTCCCATGTACATCATTCCCACTGCATCCCCAGGTAGCCTATGCACTTCCTGAAATATATGGCAAAACAGCAAACCTGGGGGGCAGAATTGACAGAGGAAACTGCCACATGTTCAGATGTACCCTGATCGCCACCTCCATCCTTCCTGCAGGGATCAGTTATGGAGATATGGGCCCTTGCTCTGGGTATCAAGACCCATCAAATGCTGTAGCACTACATGACTCCTTACATCAATGTTGAGCTATCAAAGATACAGTGTGATTCTGACTGGGCAGATCAGCAAAGCAGGCACCCCCAGTGATGGTGTATCTCAAGGACCTGTGCTGGCTCCTCTGCTAGTTAACATCTACATTAGCAATTTACCTGACACAATTTTGTATAAATTCATTTATGCTGACAACATCAATCTTGCAATACAGGGCAAAGATCTTACCACAAGTGGTGACACCTTGGCCATCGACCTCAACATAATACTTTTAATACTGGAAACGCCACCTCAACACCTCCAAAATCTCAGTAATAGCCTTTCAAGTAAACAGTAAAACCACAAAGGAACAACTCAGTGTCACGTTTTGAGGTCAACGGATCAGAAGTGAGCCCTGTCCAAAGTACTTGCGTGCAACCTTGACCAGAAGCTTGGCTCCTAAAGCTTGCATGGAAGATATGTGAAAAGGTAACAGCAAGGACTAGCCTCACCCAAAAACGTGCAGGCCCAACATGCAGTGTTGATGCACACACGCTTTGAACTGCGCCTCTGGCACTTGGTATTCTCAACTGCAGAATATTGTGCATAGGCAGCTACATACCAAGTTTTTGGACGTGCAGCTTAATGCTGCAATAAAAATTATAACTGGAACATTAAAATCAATGGTTGCCCACTCTAGCACATACACCCACACCCAAAATCCGGAGTACAATTGTGAATACAATCAAACCATGGCTAATTTGAACTTACCAATACATGAGGAGCTTCCGAACCTTCCGATGACACACCTGAACTCTGAAAGCCTTTTGGGGATCAGGGTAAATGCTTTCAGCATCCCCATTCAATCCTAGGGCCGCTGGGGAGCGTTTTCAGAGAATGCTGATTCACAAACACACACCTGATGGCCGACCCCGCAAAAAAACGTTCAGGCTTCAACCTACCCCAGAAACAATGGTCCACATTGAATTATTTCAGAAAATTGCATGGCAGATGCTGTCATCTCCTACACCTCTAGAAGATGAGAGACGACGCACAGTGTGACTATGGATGCCAGTCACAAACTATGGACATATTGTAAATCAGTGCCCATTTCAATCATTTGCTGGCCAAGCCACTTCTGAAGCTGCTTACTGATCTGGACTTGGTTCTTTGAACACTGCTAATCACCTCCTTTACCTAACGAAAGAAGAAGGGCTCAGTTCCAATCCTATGGGTGCTGGAAGCTCACAGATAAACGGAGATGCTAAGAAAGATTTGTCAGTCCACTCTTCTCCCCACCACAGCACCGTGATGTCCGTGTTGAACTGTCTTTCGCATACCTCCTCTGCTAGCAGATAGTGAGATGTCAGTTGCTCTGCTGCGCTGTTCAGGGTGCGGTGGTGGGAAGAGTCAGGTCCTAGGTGCAACTGCTCCACTGAGATATTTCCACCTGTCTAAGCAACCACCACCACAGCTCCCCCGGACAGGGAGTGGATGGCAGGTTCACGGCTCCTCAGCACCATTTCTTGTAACTCCCCTGCTCCCGTCTCCTCAGGTCTAGCTTAGCATTTGAAACGAGCACATGGGGACATTGGGGTGGGGACTCCTTTGGCAGAGTCTTGCTCCTCAGGTTGCTGGAGCAGTGAACAGGCAGGGAACTTGCATCGTGTGTGTTCATAGTGTTGCTATAAACATGTGAACTGAGGGGGACAGATTTCTGTATTGCCTCTGAACACACCTTCCATTTTCTGGCCCAAATATGGGAATGGTGCAGAACATTTGGAACATAAGAACGGCCAGACTGGATCAGACCAAAGGTCCATCTAGCCCAGGATCCTGTATCTCACAGTGGCCAGTGCCAGGTGCTTCAGAGGAAATGAGGAGAACAGGTAATCATCAAGTGATCCATCCCCTGTTGCCCATTCCATGGAATGACACGATCAGTTTATTTTGTTTAATTAACAGGCATTTCAAGGGTTAAATCTATTCTGGGCCCTGTGGTGTGTGTAACTCTCTTCTGCCCAGTACGCACCAGACATACACCGAGGAAAGAATTTCATACTTAAATATATGGATAAATGTATAACTTAAGGGCAGTTTAATAACTGACAGCACCATGTATAACTATCAGTTTAAAGCACTGGCTACAAAACAGGGAACTGGCAAGTTTGTTTGGCTACTGGCTTAGGAAGAGAGAGGCTTGTGTGGTGTAAGTTCCTCGCGTGGGATCAGACTGTCCGCTGCTGTTTGGCTTTGGTTTCTCTTGCCAACATGTGCTGTGCCAGCCGCTTCTCTCCGCCCAGTGAAGGGAGCAGTCCCATGGGTTCGTTCATTTCACCAATGGGTAGGAGCTGGGCGTGAGCTGGTGGGGAGCCAGCTTCTTGGTTCGCTATGGTCGGTTTCATGTCCAGATGCAGCTCCACGATCCCCAGCTTTTCCAGGCTGTTGCCCCCAGTGCCAGGTAAGCTTTCTGGCGGATCAATGAAGGAAACAACATCCCCAGTGCTAATGTCTAACGGCCTGGGCGTCGCAGTGTCCTGGGGACTGTTGGGCAGGGTGAACTGGGTGCTGTTTGTGGAGGCCATGGCAGCGTTGGCCAGAAGAGTGTGCATGGAGGAGGTCACAGCCGGCTTCCTGGTTTCCAGGGCAGCGTCTGCTGGAGGTGTGGATTTGCCATTTGTCAGCCGACTCTCTTTCTGGGCAAACTCCTTCCGCAGGGCTGCCACCTGCATCTGCAGCAATTCCCGGTGCTGCCACTCCATCTGCTCAACCTGCGTGCAAAGCAAACATTCAAATTAGGAGGCCAAGCCCATCATCCCATAGGATACTGCGGTCCCTGCTGGAGTTGGCAGGAGCCATCACTGGCAGATTACATCACGAGAAGGATCCTGATGGAGGCCAAAGAGCTTTACAAACTATTTATAGGAGTGGTCCCCAAACTGTGGGGTGTGCCCCTTTAGGGGGTGTGGAGGAACATCCAGGGGGCACGGCAGGGCCAGAGCCAGCCCCCATGGGGGGATGGGGAAGGAATCACCCAGCCCCGTTCAGTTCCCATCTCTGCTCCAGCCCTGGCCACAGCTGCAGTCCCAGCTCCACTCCCTGGCCACCAGCTCCCGGCCATGGCTCAGCCACCGGCCTCTGCTCCCAGCCCTGGCTCAGCCGTGACTCCACTCCCAGCTGGGGGGCGGGGGGCGTGGCGTGGCCCCATTCCATTACTAGCAAGGGGGGACAAGAGTAAAAGTTTGGGTGCCACTGGGTTATAGGAATCAATTCATCCATCACAGATATGCAGCCCCCTCTGGTGTGGAATAGGACAGCTGTTTAAAAGCCATAGCAATGCTGCACAAATGCTTAGGGCAGAAACGAAACGGAAAAGCCCATCTGACTGAAATAGAAAGGGGAACATAGGGAAGGGAGGTACCTGAGATTGTAATCACCCGAGCTGGAATTGGAGCAAGATTCTGCTTTAGGCATCTAACTCCTACTGAAATCACTGGGGGTTAGGCACCAAAATACCTTTGAGGATCTGGACCTGGGTTAACATTTCTACTATATGAAAAGTGTCATGTGACCTTCAGCAGCACCGTGCTGGGGCACCAGGGTTAGGAGTGACTCAAAAGGAAGGACACCACGTGCTGAGTCACTGACATCCCTTCCTATAGCATCTACATTTTCCTTAAACCTCTTCCAAGTACTGACCCCTCCAGCCTTAGCTCGGCATGTGACATTACAGTCATGGCTACAGGAGTCAGGACTGGGGCACAGGCCGGCTGACCTAGTGGTTAGAGCAGGAGTAGGGGGCCAGGCCAGGTCAGATACCAGGAGGTCAGAGTCTGAGACAAGCCAGAGGGTAAAACCAACAGTCGCATGTCAGGAAGCAGACAGGGTCAGGTATCTCAGAGGAAGCAGTCCTGAGCAGGGAGAACCCAGTTGTGTGGACAACTTCCTGTTCCTGTGCTTGGGTTAAAATAGAGACTGGAGACCAATCAGAACTGCCAGTGTTCCACCAATCAGATTCCAGGGCTGGGGTCCTCTGTCAGAGTTCAGCTGCTATTCCTGCAGCTGTTCGCAGGTTACTGGGTGGCAGGTCAGGACTGCCTAGCCCCTAGGCGTATGTCTCTATGGCAATTAGACTGGCCCAGGCTGACCCAGGTAAGCTGACTCAGGCTCACAGGGCTTCGGCTAGAGCCTGGGCTCTGGGATCCTCCCCGCTCGCAGGTCAGAGCCCCAACGTCTACACCACAGTGAAACAGCCCCTTAACGCGAGCTGGAGTCGTGACCAGGGCCAGCCACAGGTGTCTAACTGCAGTGTAGACATATCAGAAGAGCCCTGTGGACCAGGATTCCAGACCGGCGGTCCCAGACATCAGGAGCTGCAAAGCAAAGATGCAGCAGGCACCGTTCCCAGACAGTTTGGCCTTGCCAAGCGGACATAGACCCTGAGACCTTGTAAAGGTCTAAAGCATTAGGAATAAATGGCAGAAAGAGTTTTCCAAACTGTGAGTATAGGGAGGAAGAGGAGAATCCCAACCAACCCCTTGGAAAATATATATTGTGGCACCAGCGTTGCCATGCAAAGAGTCACATGCTGGCACAGCAGGGTGGTCACAAGGTCATGGTTCCTTCTCCTCTCCAGCTACTGCTAATGCATGTCCAGGCTCTACACTGCCAGGCAGAACCTGGAGGGCTCTAAAAGCAGCTGGAAATGAGGAAGAGGAGCTAGCTTGCTGCCCCTTGTCACCACTGGTGCTACAGATGGGTGGAAAAGGAAATAGTTTCAGAGCCTGGAGCTGCAAAAGAGAGGACTGTCCAAGAGTCCAGAGGATGAGATGGACTGGCAGCACATCCTGGGGACGAGGAGGAGGATGTACTCACCAGGGCCGGCTCCAGAGCCCAGCGGGGCAAGCTCCTGCCTGGGGCGGCCCTTTCCCGGGGGGCGGCAGGCTGGGCCGGCGGACCTGCCGCAGTCATGCCTGCGGGAGGTCCACCGGAGCCCCGGGAGCAGCGGACCTGCCGCAGGCATGACTGCGGAGGGGACGCTCGGCCGGTGGCTCCAGTGGACCTCCCGCAGACATGACTGTGGCAGCTCAACCGGAGCCGCCGGACCTGCGAACCGCCCGCAGCTGCGGGAGGTCCAGCCGAGCCGCGCGACCAGCGGACCCTCCGCAGTCATGCCCGCGGGAGGTTCGCTGCTCCCGCGGCTCGGGGGCGCCTCCCGGGCATGACTGCTTGGGGCGGCCAAAAACCTAGAGCCGCCCCTGGT
The DNA here is from genome assembly GCF_020497125.1 of Mauremys mutica. NCBI lineage: Eukaryota > Metazoa > Chordata > Testudines > Geoemydidae > Mauremys > Mauremys mutica. The sequence goes on from NC_059087.1 coordinate 31,149,123, forward strand.
ACTCACAGGGTTCAGTGGGAGTTAAGTATACTCCAGGAGGTGCCCAGCACCTAAATTACTAACACAAGTGCTCTGGGTTTTACACTAAATAGCTTTTAATCACTAATGCTGCTTGTTTCCTTAGTGGGATAGCAAAACCAGGCTGGGCAGTTTCACTTCCTGGTTCCCATGCCCTGGCCGCATGACGCTGAGTTCTCTGACTACAATGGTGCTGCACTAGTCTAAAATCTGGCACTGGGTTTATGTTGTTTAACAAACAAACAATGCATGAAATTCTGTCTGTTCTTGTTGTTTTGTGAAGCATTCACAGCCACAGCTAGAATGTTGGGCTCAGAACTACTTTCTCAGCATGCCCCAGGGTTTAACCATGAAGCTAGAGTCAAATGGTAGCAGCATAAGGTGATCATTCAAGCAGCGAAGGAGAAGGAGAGAGACCTACCATCTTGCTGACTTTCTTCTCCAGGTCATCTGAGGTTCGGTACCGTTTCAGCTCCTCTGCCATGCGGATGTTAGCTTGGACAATGCTGGCAATCTGAAACAAAGAAAGCACTCACATGGAGGCAGCATGAAAGAGGCACCCTTGATCATAAATAGGAGCTAGGGTCATATTTGGCAGTGGCCAATTCCTTCACGCCAAAACACAAGCAAAGCAGGTCAAACCCAATGCAGCAGGCAGCTTGCTGGATACAGAAATCTTTGGTTCCCCATAGCACAAGGCACTGTAACAACTGCTGCTCTCCCCCACTTCCCCATTGCAGCACCATCCTGCTCTGCACTGTGCACTAAGCTCTAGGGGTTACCTAGACATCAGCAGAGCATAGATCAGGTGGCTACAGTTAACCTCACCGGTCACCTCTGGGGACCTGGGTGCAGTTTTGACTCTGGTAAATGCATTTGCAGACCACCGCTTTGTCCCCACATCCCAAAACGCCACAGCATTTTACGATGTTTGCCAGTCCATGTTCAGGAGGAGCCCAGAACTACAACAGCAGGGAGGGCTGCTGGTCAGCACTGAGGGACAATGGCAGAGAAAGGAAAAAAGCCTGAATACAGTCTACCCTCTCTCTGCCTGGGCTGTAGCCACTGCTAACAACCCATCATTGCCATAAGGATTATATATGCACCCAGCAAAAAGAATGGGTGAAATCCCAGCGTGACACAACTCCTGCTGACAGCAGCAGGGTCAGGAGTTCATCCAGTAGGTTCCAAAGCCTCTAAGCCAGAGGCAGCTGAGCACTGGGCCTAAGGGAGTCTCTCTTCATGTCGACAATAGCTGGCTGGGATTGATTATCCCCAAGTGCTCCGAGTGCTTTAGCCAGGTGGGAGTTGACTCTGACTCCCAATGCCATTTGGATTCTGATAGTGTCTAGAACTCCCAGGTGTCGGCCCCCAGAGCTTCACTGCTGTGGGGACAGTAGTTTGTGGGTGACCTGAGATTGTGGGAGAAACAGGACACATCTGTGACCCTGCATGCTAGGCCTGATGCAGTCTCCTCTCTCCCTGCATGCCCAGGAAGGAGCAAGCTGCCTCTGCTGCACATGCTACCATGGGCTAAGCGGGGAGGCTTTTGGGAAGCTAGAGGGAGGTAGAAAGTGACCAGGAGGATGATACAAGAAGGAAAAGGGTTATACACAAGTAACTCCTTTAGATCTGTGGAAGTAGAGAAAGAACTGACAGGGATTTGTAGGGGATCTTAATGCAAGACAGTCTCTGTTAACAAGAGTTAGACTAACTGTAACCCTAATAACGCGAGATTTGTAGAAGTGAGGATTGTGTGAGGCGAGTGGAAAAGAACTGTGTGAGAAGTTGTTTTGACCTTGTGTAGATAATACGAAATGTAGACTGGAGTCTCTTAAGTGAGAAAAACAAGATATCAGGATGACCTATGTATAAACAAAATGCAGCTGTTGCTTATTATTGTCTGTAACAAAAGTATAAATGCTGCTGTAATTGTTTACCTGTTGAGAGACCTGTCTAGGAAGGGGAGACCCTGTGTCCTAGTGCGCTCTCTCCCTAAACAGAATAAAGTATCTGACTCTGCTGCACCCAAACAAAAAGTGAGAACTGAGTTTTTCTCCTTTAGCTCTTCCATCTTCTTTCACATTCAGGTGAGATCCTTTCACATTCGGGTCTGAAATGTTACTGGGCAAGAATGAAAGCATGTATTAAAATCAGTGGTATGGACAACGCTTCTGTTCATCAGGGGTTATTAATTTTAGTTTTCAATTTTTGAGTTCTAGGTAGATCTCTAAAAATCAGGAGGGTTCAGACCGTCTCTTTGCATACACTGTCATGAGTAATGTATATACTGCAATGAGTAATCTCTTTGTAATGTTCCCTAGTACACTTTATGGTAGTAGTGTTTCAAAAGCATACCTTAAAGCACACTCAGGAACCTTTAGTGCACACAAGCAGGGTCTATGTGGACCAATTAACACATAACACATTAGCGCCCTTCAGAAATCACAACCTCACAGAGCATGTTACTGCTCCATGTAGACAAGCCTTTAGATACAAGTAACCGTTTCCAGTGTTTTTCTGGTGGTTTATTGGATAAATGCCAATCTCAGTTTGCTGGTATTGGGGGTATTTTGTTGGTCTTTAGCAGTTAAACCCAAAAGTCAGAAGCCTGAGATATGGAGGAGGGTGAAGGATGAGCCACATTGCTTCCAGGTGCCCTATTCTAGAGCAGTCTGGAGAACTCATGCACTGTGACTGCAGGACTCAGCAAGGCAGACTAGATGTTAAATTAACTGGATGTATTCTCCAGCAGCCTTGCTTTCTGCCCCCTTCCTCTACAAGGGTTCCAAAGCTGAGTTCCCCTCTCCTCTTCCCACCCCATGGCAGGAACTCAAAACCATTTGGGCTGAAGAACAAGGAGCCCCCAGTTACTGTTCTCCCAGCCTTCCTGGGCTGCAGATTTTCCAATCTGATGGGATGTCAGAGGCAGCCAGGGTGGTGCGGTGGGAGCAGACAGATGGCCCTGTTCATTACTGTTCCACAGAACAGGCTGCATGGATCACCCAGAGAGACCTGAAAAGATGGTCCTGCAGTCAGATCTCCTCCAAGAAAGGCCCACTGAGCTGCCTCTCTCCCAAGTCCAGTTGTTGCTTCCCCAAAGAGATTTCACACCTGAAGAACAGCTGCCAGAGCCCTTCAGGGTGCCTGTCATGGAGACCCTGTGCCCTGTATAAACTCTCAGGAGGCCCATCCAGCTGTGCTGCAGTCCCTGGTGCATGCTCCATGAGGCGACACTCCCGCTCTGTACCTACATGTTCCTTTAGCTGCAGGATCTCTGCCTGAAGCTTCTGTTCCATCTCCTTCTTCTCCTCCAGCAGCTGCTGGTTCTGCTGGTGCAGCTCAACCAGTTGTTTCTCCAGCAGGTTCTGATCCAGCCCCTCACTGGGCTGTGGGGAGAAGGAAAGAGAGAAAGAGGTCCCTTAAGTGTAGCAGTGAAAGGAGAGGGCAAGGGACGATGCAGTGTAGAATCCTGCTCTAGCACCAGATCCTCAAGTCTGACTCCCTGCTCCTGAAGGAACATTCTGGACCCAAACGGATTGCTTTGGGTCCTGTCTATGGCAGGTGCCAAGTCAGCAGGCAGCTTGACTGGGTCTGGGAAGAACAGAAAGGTGGGACTCGGCTACTGGGCCCATGCTCAGCTTCAGCAGAAATGTGAATTGGCCAAGTGCTGCGACTGTTAAGGGATGAGGAAGGAGAAAATCAGAGAGTGACAAAGGGTCATGAAGGGGAGGCAAAACTCTGCTATTGTGTAGTCTCAAAACCCCCGCTGCACCACCAGACTAATGGGCAGCGCCCCCAGCCAGGTCTAAGGCTTGCAAGCATCACGTGTAATACATACAGACAATTGTATAAGGTACCTTCTCCCCACCTGGCCTTCAGCAGCAGACATGGGGGGGGGGGGTTTGCAGGGAAACAGAAAGAGCGACCTCTAGTCAAATCAAAGCCCTTTAATCTCCACATTTTGCCCCCTTTTATTCTTAGCAAGTCTTGGCAAAACTCACCCCCCCACACACACTCAGGGATTTATGTCCAGGCCAGAAATGAAGGTTTCAAACCAAGCCATTTGAGTGGAATTATCTAAGCACTGAGAAGCAATCAGCATGAACTCCTGGCTGCTCAGACATTTCTTCTGACCCTCCGAAGAAAACCTCTCGCAGAAATTTGGTACTGATGGATATTACAGGTTTTAAATCCTTTCTCAACATTTCTTCTGGCCACAGTCCCCACAGCACACCAATGGCCTTGACTGACAGAGGAGGAAGATGGGGAAAGGAAAACCATCTACTATAGGCCAAAAAGGCCTCGCTGATCACTAATGCTAACAGTGCATTCCAAGAGCTCTAATGGGGTCAGGCGCAACCTCCAAAAAAGGGCTGAACTGGTTGTTACTAAACTAACAGCAGCCACCCAACCCTCTCTTCCTGTCCCTACACACATACAAGAAGAAGGGGGAGACATTTCAGCCCAGTGTAATTTTTTCTGAACAGGAGCTTATTACCAAGGCATCTCTGTGCCACTCTGCCTTAGGACCTGAGTAGCCCTGTAAGGCTGCTTAGCTGAATTTGCCTTGCAGAGGTACAGGTAGCAGAGCCAACACGCTGCAACCGAGACTCCAGTCCCAGGTGTAATGGCAGCCCGTTCTACAGGCTCCTCCCTCAGCCTTGAAGTCGGGGGACAACTAAAGAATAACAGGGTCTGGAGTGAAGGTCACAGGTTCAGAACTAGGGATCCAAAGGGGGACACCGAGCAGAGACAAGGAGAGTGCCCACTGCTCCTCGAAGCTAGCTAGGGAGCCAGCGGATGCCCCCCAGAGGAACTCTGCCCGGGTGCGTGAGACCAGGGAGAAGCAGAAATAGGCCCCACAGTCGCAGAGCACCTCCCCGTCCATCCTCCTCCTGCTGGGGTTGTAGATGGCTACTTTGGCCAGGACCAAGAGGAGGCTGACGAGGATGTCTCGCGACTTTGGGGGGTCACGGATAGGGTGTGAATATATGAAGAGGTGTGGGGAAAAGTGCAGCCAGAACCTCAACAGGAGGTTCTGGAGGAGCCGGAATAGGGGCTGCAACCTGGCACGTTCCAGATAGGCGTGCGCCAGGTTCTCCCTCACGCTGCAAAAGGGGCAGGCATCGGGGATGGGGGTGTGATAAATGAAGGGGGGTAGCTCCCTTTTATGGAGCCTGCCAGCCAGTAGCTATATAATCCCTTAGTAGCTGTTCTCTACTTGCTTCACCTGTAAAGGGTTAACAGTCACTGCAATGCACAGGTAAAAGGAAGTGAGTGGGCACCTGGCCAAAAGGCTAGAACTTTTTAAAATTGAAACAAGCCTCCCCTTTTGTCTGGCTGTTGTTCTCGGAGAGAGGCAGACAGGGCTGGAACTATGGTGTAAGAAGCTTGGGCCATTTGAAACCCCAGATATGTAAGTAGATCAGAAAATGTTTAGAAAGACAATCAGGTTTATCTCCTTTTATTTCTTTATGGCTTGTTGACTCCTCTGTGCTAACCCCAGGTGCTCTTGTTTTATTTGTAACCTTTAAGCTGGACCCCAAGAATGTTATTCTTGATGCTTAATCCTTGTAAGTGTTTTATTTTGTTTTTTAAATCTAGCAATAGCCTGAGTTTCCAATTGTATTTTCTTTCTTTTTGTTTTTAATAAAATTTACCTTTTTTAAGAACAGATGTTTGGGTCCTAAGAGGTTTGTGCACATATTGTTTAATTAGCTGGTGGCAACAGCTGATTTCCTTTGTTTTTCTTTCTCAGCTCTTCCTCGGAGAGGGGAGTGAAAGGGCTTGAGGGAACCCACAGGGAGGAATTCCCAAGTGCGCCTTCCTGGGTTCTCGAAGGGGTTTTGCACTTGGGTGGTGGCAGCATCTACCCAGCCAAGGTCAGAGAGAAGCTGTGACCTTGGGAGTTTAGTACAAGCCTGGAGTGGCCAGTATTAATGTTTAGAATCTTTGCAGGCCCCCACCCCCCCTGCACTCGAAGTGCCAGAGTGGGGAATCAGCCTTGACAGGGGTGAACTGCACCAGGTACACACCCACCCTCATGACTCCAACCAATATCCCTGGCAGGCCGTGGGACTAGGATGGAATAGAGGCTGGCCCCCTGGGGTTCTCACCCTCTACAGGTGGTAGATAGTCCCACCACTTGGCATCGGGGCGGGACACAAGGGTGAGGAAGTGAAACATGTGGAGCAGAAGCATGTAAAGTTGGTCCCGTGGCGCAGTTTGGAAGCGAACCGGCTGCAGGGCACACATCCAGCTCAGGTTATGGAAGGGAGGGGACTGAAGGGGGCTCATGGAACACAGGCCCGATGAAAAGATCCAGAGGGCTGGGGGTGAGGGGCGGATGGGGAGACAAGGCTGCTCCCACCTCCTCGTATACGCGCAGGGGGGTCTGAAGGGTGGAGACCCCCATGCACCGACCAAGCAGTCAGGGATCCAGTCCCCCTCGTCATAGTCCAGGAGGTCTCCAGTTCTGGTGGTTTCTGCCAGGACCAGCCTCCACCTGCACATGAAGGTGGGGGTTGTGTAGCAGGGGCTCTGCGAGGAGGTCCGGCCCCTCGGTGGCCACAACAGATCTAGTCACCAAGAACAGTTTCCAGGTCCGGAGGAGGTCCTGGTAGAAGACCGGCAGCTCAGAGAGGTCTCGCGGAAGACCCCTCAGGTGGAGAATAAAGAGCTGCCAGTTGTATCGGAGCCCTCGGAGGCGGCAGAGGAAGGTGTGCGCCAACGTGCTCTACGGCGGACTACCTGCACCATAAAGGAGTCTCTGCAGGGCCTGGAGGTGGAAGACATGGACCTGGCTGCGGAGCCAGACCAGGCCCTGTCCTCCTTCCTCCAGGGGAAGACTCAGAACCCTGCAGGGACCCAGTGCAGTCCTGGCCAGAAGAACTCCACAGCTACCCTCTGGAGCCAGGCCAGGATCCCCGGGGTCGGGCTCAGGGTCCTGAGCCGGTGCCAGAGCATGCACATGAATAGTTGGTTCAGTACCAGTGCCCTCCCTCCCCGGGAGAGGCACGAGAGGAGTCCCATCCATCTCCGCAGCAGCTCACCCACTCTGGCCTCCATATCCTGTCAGTTCTCTGGCAGAGAAGGATGTGTGGCGGAAAGGTAGAGGCCGAGATAGCGCAGTGGACCCGTGCTCCACCGAATGGTGGGAAGGAGCTCATCTGCCACCCTGTCCTGACCATCAGGCCAGAGCTCTTGACCCAGTTGACCCAGGCGGAGGAGGCTGCTGAGTAGATCACCTGGCAGGCCTCCACCTGCACCAGGTCGCCTGGGTCCTGGACCACGAAAAGCACGTCATTGGCATACACCAGCAGGACCAGCCACAACTCTGGCTCTCAACGTACCAACCCTGTCAACTTCCAGAGGAGGAGAAAGAAGAAGGGCTTGATTGCTAGAGCATACAGCTGGCCTGACAATGGACACCCCTGACGTACCCCTTGCCCGAAGCTGACCAGTTCGGTCAGGGTCCAGTTGAGCCTGACCATGCACTCTGGAGGCGTACAGCACCTGGAGAAAACCCACGAACAGGGGCCCAAAGCCGAATGCCCACAGAGTGCCCAGGAGATACCCGTGGTCCATCCTGTCGAATGCCTTCTCCTGGTCCAGGGACAGGATGCTGAATGACAGACCATCCCTAAACCCGAGCTCCAAGAGGTCCCAGACCAAATACAAATTATTGAAGATGGTATGGCCCGGGACGGTGTAGGTCTCATCGGGATGGACTACGTCTGCCAGCATGGACCCCAGCCGCAGCGAGATGGCCTTCACTATGACTTTTTAGTCCGTGCTGAGAAGCGAGACGGGACGCCGGTTCCAAAGGTCGCGGAGATTGTCTTCTTGGGTAGCAAAGTGAGCACAGCTTGCCTGCACAACAGAGGGAGGACCCTGCACTCCAAGGACTTGGCCAAGACGGTGACAAGGTCCAGGCTGAGGACGTCCCAGAACACATGGTAGAACTCCACGGTCAGCCCGTCCATGCCCAGAGATTTATTGATGGACATGAGATGGAAGGCTTCAGGGAACTCAGCCAGAGTAAGAGCTCCAGCCGGTCCTGGTCAGCTCATGCTGACCATCGGGAGTTTGTTCCAGAGCACCCTACAAGCATTGGCTTGTTGGTCAGATCCGGGGAGAAGAGGTTAGCGTAGAAGGCCCTGGCCCTTCCATGCATCTCCTCGGATCCGTGTGTGTGTTTGGGGGGTGCCATCCTCTCCAAAAGGCAGGTTATGTGCTTTTTAATCTTCCTCTTTTTTTCTAGGGCATAGAAGCAGGAGCCGCAATCCATCTCCTGTGGGATCGAATGAACGTGCTCCGGGCCCGATGGTCCTCCAGGACCCAGAGCTCTTCCCGCTTGTCCCAGCACACTTCGCAGAGAGATGTAACCCCGGGGCTGGTGGCCAGATCCCTTTCCAGCTCCAAGACCTCCCGCTCCAACTGCTCTATCACTGCATCTCTTGGCCAGCTGGCACTCCAGGTGTAGTTGTGGCAGAAGAGCTGGGCGCGCACATTCCCCACATACCACCACCACTGGGCCGAGGGAAAGGTGCGCTGCTGCCCCCGCCAGGCCAGCCAGAACTCCCAGAAGGACGCCACACAGCCCACATTCTCCAGCAAGCTATTGTTCAAATGCCAATAGGCCGGCCCCAGCATCTCTGGGGTAAGAGAGGCCATCACGGCCACCAAATGGTGGTCCGAGAACATGGCCAGCCAAACACTGGAGGAGTGAGCCTGTGCTAGATGAAAACATGATAGATAAATGCGGTCCGGCTGGGAGTGGTGCGACCCATCGACCTCCACCCGCACGTAGGTAAAGGCAGTATTGTCATCCGGGTGGTGGTCGCGCCAGACATTCACCAGGGAGTGATGGTCAATGATCTCCTTGAGCATGCCTGCGGTGGCCTGGCTGCTCCCGAGCCCAGAGCAGTCCTGGTCCTTAAGGGTGGTATTAAAATCCCCGCCCAAGACCAGGCACTCACGAGGATCCAAGGTGCCGAGGAAGGCGGATGCCAGCCGATAGAAACGCACCTGCTCCAGGCCTGAGTTTGGGGCGTAGACGTTGACCAGGCCCAGAGGTGCAGCAGACAACCCGGCATGACCTCGGTGACCTTCAGCACCTCGGGCCGTAGGTCGAGGGAGAACAGGGTGGCCACTCCAGCCAAATGAGTGCTGAGGGGCTAAAGTATACCCCATCCCCCCACTCCAGCCTCCAACTAGTCTTGGTGGCTGCAGCTGTGTGGGTCTCCTACAGGAAAATCACAAAGGAAGGAGAGCACCTGGCACCTGTGGAGACCCACCCTACAGCACTGGGTGTTTAAGGTGGCAAAGATGGTTGGTTTCATAGTGAGGGCTGGGGAGGATTCTCGCGGGCAGGGGTGTCAGCGGCCCCCAGTGGGCCTCACAACAATCCAGGCCCAACCCCAAAAGCCAGCAGGGAATCACAGAAGTTGGGGGCGCACTGGTAGGCCGCAATGTCCTGCCTCTCGGGTCCCCCTCCGCTCCTCCAAAACAGCCTTCATGGCCTGGAGGATGAGGTGGAAGTCCCCCCAGCGCTGGAAAGCGAGCTGCACCTTATCCTTGAAACCACGGGTTTCCACCGGGAAGGGGCGCAGCTCATTCCGCAATGCAGCGGGGGATGGAGTCACAGACCCGCAATCGTCCTCTGGTTGGGTCCCTGTGATGACCCCACTGTCCACAGAGACAGGCAAATGGGGCAGACGCACGGTGCCTGTAGCGGTGGCACCGTGCAACCCGTCTGTGATAAATTAAGGGGCGGGGAGGTAGGTCCCTTTTATGGACACCCAGCCAGCCAGTTAGCTATAAAGTCCCTCTTGGTGTCTGTTCTCTGCTTGCTTTACCTGTAAAGGGTTAAAAAGTCCCTCAGGTAAAGGAAAGGGAGTGGGCGCCTGACCAATAGAGCCAATGGGAAGGCTAGAACTTTTTAAAATGGGAAAAAAGCTTTTCCTTTGTCGGGAGGTGGCAAAGTTTGCAGATGATACTAAACTGCTCAAGATAGTTAAGACCAAAGCAGATTGTGAAGAACTTCAAAAAGATCTCACAAAACTAAGTGATTGGGCAACAAAATGGCAAATGAAATTTAATGTAGATAAATGTAAAGTAATGCACATTGGAAAAAATAACCCCAACTATACATACAACATGATGGGCAGGGCTGGCTCCAGACCCCAGCGTGCCAAGCGCGCGCTTGGGGTGGCATTTTGCCGGGAGGGCGGCAGGCGGTTCCGGCGGACCTCCCGCAGGCATGACTGCGGAGGGTCCGCTGGTCCCGCAGCTCCGGTGGACCTCCCGCAGAAATGCCTGCGAAGGGTCCGCTGGTCCCGTGGCTCCGGTGGAGCATCCGCAGGCGTGCCTGCGGGAGGTCCACCAGAGCCGTGGGACCAGCGGACCCTCCGCAGGCACGTCTGCAAGAGGTCCCCCGGAGCCGCGGGACCGGCGACTGCCAGAGCGCGCCCCGCGGCGCGCCGCCTTGCTTGGGGCGGCGGAAATCCTAGAGCCGCCCCTGATGATGGGGGCTAATTTAGCTACAACAAGTAAGGAAAAAGATCTTGGAGTTATCGTGGATAGTTCTCTGAAGATGTCCATGCAGTGTGCAGGGGCGGTCAAAAAAGCAAACAGGATGTTAGGAATCATTAAAAAGGGGATAGAGAATGAGACTGAGAATATATTATTGCCCTTATATAAATCCATGGTACGCCCACATCTCGAATACTGTGTACAGATGTGGTCTCAAAAAAGATATTCTAGCACTAGAAAAGGTTCAGAAAAGGGCAATTAAAATGATTAGGGGTTTGGAGAGGGTCCCATACGAGGAAAGATTAAAGAGGCTAGGACTCTTCAGCTTGGAAAAGAGGAGACTAAGGGGGATATGATAGAGGTATATAAAATCATGAGTGATGTTGAGAAAGTGGATAGGGAAAAGTTATTTACTTATTCCCATAATACAAGAACTAGGGGTCACCAAATGAAATTAATAGGCAGCAGGTTTAAAACAAATAAAAGGAAGTTCTTCTTTGTTGGGAATAGAATGTGAAATGCTGAGATTGTTTAGGCTTCTGGGACGAGCCGATAACGCTGGAAATTGTGTATAAAGGGCTGACCTTGGGCGCGCTCTCATCGGCCAGCTAACTGTAAATAGGATGATAAGTCAAACAGGTGTGTAGGATGTTAATTAGGATGGGGTTACAGCTGCGGCTGTGTATATTTAATTAACTAATTAGCAACTGTCTGATTGCTGGCCATAATGGGATATAAGAGCATGCTGGAAATGAATAAAGAACTCTCTCTGCTTATGATCACATGGGTTGTCAGACTCTGTCCCTGCTCCTCTGCGATGCAACACTTCTTCACGCAGCACACAGTCAACTTGTGGAACTCCTTACCTGAGGAGGTTGTGAAGGCTAGGACTATAACAATGTTTAAAAGGGAACTGGATAAATTCATGGTGGCTAAGTCCATAAATGGCTATTAGCCAGGATGGGTAAGAATGGTGCCCCTAGCCTCTGTTTGTCAGAGGATGGAGATGGATGGCAGGAGAGAGATCACTTGATCATTGCCTGTTAGGTTCACTCCCTCTGGGGCACCTGGCATTGGCCACTGTCGGTAGACAGATACTGGGCTAGATGGACCTTTGGTCTGACCCGGTACGGCCGTTCTTATGTTCTTATGTTCTCTCTGTTGTTCTCTCTTGGCTGAAGAGACGGGGCAGCAGGAATGCTGTGTAAAGTTTGGACCAGGGATGAAAAATTATCTTCCATAACTAGAAGGATTCATTGGGACAGGGAATGTTTAGATAGACGTGATCAGGTTCATTTCTTTATTTTGGCTTGTGGATTTCCTGTGTGCTAAGCTCAGGTATTTTTGTTTTCTTTTGTAATGTTAAGCTGGATCCCAGGGAGCCATTCCTGGTGTTTAACCCGTTCAGTTGCTCTATAAAATCTAGCAATAGCCTGATGTTCCAGATGTGTTTCTTCTTTTTTTAAATAAAATTTTAAAGAACCTGATTGGTTTTGTGTCCTAAAAGGTCTGTGCATACATTTCTCAATTAGCTGGTGGCAACAGCTGGGTTTCCCTTTTGTTTGTTTTCTTTCTCGGCTTCCCCGAGGGAGGGGTGGAAAAGCCGAGGGGCCTCAGGGAAAACTTCCCAAGTGAGTGTTTCCAGGATTTACAAGAGACAGTTTTTCCCTTGGGTGGTGGCAGCGTTTACCAAGCCAAGGTCAGAGAAAAGCTGTAACCTTGGGAGTTTGATACAATCCTTGCGGGCCCCACCTTCTGCACTCGAAGTGCCAGTGTGGAGAATCAGCCTTGACACCTTCCCCCTCCCCATCCCCAGCAAGGGAGGGAGTGGCGGAGGGAACAGAGTAGCCCCTAAAGGTTCAGGGAAGGGAGACACAAAAACAGCCCCCTGAGGGTTGTCCGAATATTGGGGAAACGAGACAACGCCAGGGGTGGCAGCTGTACGGGAGGCAGAGGGGAAGAAGGCAGGCAATGCATCAGGGGCAGGAGTGGGGCTGAGGCCAGCAGTGGGATCAGGAGCAGGGGTGGAAGTGGGCTATGGATCCCCAGCAGCTAAGCTATGAGGGTGTGGCACCTCTCGACCAGAGTCAGGGGCTGAGGGGACGGGAGGGGGAACCTGAACAATGCCAGGCCCGGACACTGCAACGAGCTCAGACCCCACAACCATGGTGTTGGGCATGGTGGCATCAGCGGTAGGGCCCCCAACGGGGAAGGGAGGCAGTTGCTCCGCCTCAGAGTGGGGGGCACCCAAGGGCTCAGGCCCTGGCCGCTCAGCACCAGTCGTCATGACCAGGGGCTCGGCGGCCATGAACAAGGTGCCGTCTGCGGGCAGGCAGATAGAGGAACCCAGGGGCGCCCCAGAGTCGAGAGCAGCAGTGGCAGCCTGGGGCAAGGGGAGAGAGGAAAAGGGGGCGACGTGACTAAGCTGCCATCCAGATCTAGGTCTGTTGGCAATGGGGTCAGTCTCCCTCCACTGCCCCAAAGTCCTCCCGGCCAGCAACCGAGGCAACAATTGCCCCAGCATCGACGGAGGGCACAGATGACACAGCGGCTGGGGCAACTCCATCCGAGGCCTCCTCAGGGACAGACTCCAAGAGGGGGTCGGTACCGCCCCCCTCCGCTGCCATGGCAACCTCAGCCGGCTCCACTTGCTGGGCGCTATCAAGGGCCATGGTGGAAGGCTCGGCAGCAGTGGCCCTCCTCATGGTCTTGTGGGGGGCCTCCTTCCCCTCTGCGTTGAGAGGTGCTGAACCTGCGCCTTCCTCTTGCCACACTTCCCCTGAACGAGTACCCAGCCAGACTACTCCCGATAGAGGCAGGGCCCACCTGCTCGTCTGGGTGTGACAGGGGGCTGCTGCCAGGGCCCGAGCAGGAACGATGGCAGGAGGAGTGGTGACTACAGGGGCCACGCCACCAGGATCACCGGCGATGGCAGGGCCGGTGCCCTCCCAGGTCTCGGGGGTCCCAGGCGCCCCTCCATGCTGGACCAGGAGCAGTCCCCCGTCGCCCAGCAGAGGTAACACTGGGCCTCCCCCGAGGAATAGTGCATCTGGTAGTGGGCCCCCTGGTAGGGCACCAAAAAGGACCCCTCCAGCGCCACCCCGTCACACGCTGCCGATGGTAACTGAATCTGCACCTGCCGGCGGAAGGACAGAGCATGACGGAGGGCAGGGTCCTTACAGCCCAATGGGAGAGGGCTGGGGACAGAGATGGGCTTCCCTAGGGTGGAAAGGAAGGGCATAGGGCAGCGTTGGGAAGGAAGCGTGGGATGGAGGTGAAAAGCACCCCCACGCCCAGGTCCTCAAGGGGCTCATTGGGAACATATACGCCCCCCCCCACCACCACCAGGCCCTTCTCCACCGCCTCCTGGGCAGCAGCCTCCAATGCCAGGAAGAAGACAACCTTCCCATACCCCACAGCCGTGGGCCCCACCACGTGCGCCAACGCCCGCACGTAGGTCTCCATGTGGGACAAGGCAGGCGCCATGAGGCAACGGACACCGTGCTTCCTGGTCAGGGTGGGGAAGGGATCCCGGTCACTGGGGATGGAGCTGGAAGCGGCGGTCGGGGCAGATGATGTGGAGGGACTGTGGCCATCTGGGCGTACGCTCTGAGAGCCAAGGGTGGAACGCTTCCAGAGCTGGTGGAGGGAACAGCAGGGGTGATTGCCCTTCCCCACCCTGAGGGCCAGAGTCCCTAGGCTAGTGATTGCCCTGTCGTCCCGTCCCGTCCCCCCAAGGGCCAGAGCCCCTAGGCTAGTGATTGCCCTGTTGTCCCGTCCCGTCCCCCCAAGGGCCAGAGTCCCTAGGCTAGTGATTGCCCTGTCGTCCCGTCCCGTCCCCCCAAGGGCCAGAGCCCCTAGGCTAGTGCCAGAGTCCCTAGGCTAGTGATTGCCCTGTCGTCCCGTCCCGTCCCCCCAAGGGCCAGAGTCCCTAGGCTAGTGATTGCCCTGTCGTCCCGTCCCGTCCCCCCAAGGGCCAGAGCCCCTAGGCTAGTGATTGCCCTGTCGTCCCGTCCCGTCCCCCCAAGGGCCAGAGTCCCTAGGCTAGTGATTGCCCTGTCGCCCCGCCCCCCAAGGGCCAGAGCCCCTAGGCTAGTGATTGCCCTGTCGTCCCGTCCCGTCCCCCCAAGGGCCAGAGCCCCTAGGCTAGTGATTGCCCTGTCGCCCCCCCCCAAGGGCCAGAGCCCCTAGGCTGGTGACAGCCCTGCCCTGCCCAGAGGGCTTGAGCTCTGAGATGCCTGATTATTGCTAGGCCCTGCCCAAGGGGACAGGGCTACAGACTGGTGCTTTGCTAGTTCCCCTGCTAGTTAACGTCCACCGCTGTGATGCAGTGAGACAGAGTGGCCGCCTGCTGAGCCTCAGGGGGAGGGAGGCCGCCCGCCAATGCATTACACAGTCACAGCAATAAACACAGTCATATGCATGCTTGCCTCACCCTTTGACTAAAACTACTGCCCTGTATTTCCAACCTCCCCATATACAAGGCATGAAATGTGTATCCAGCAGGGGCGGCTCTATGTTTTTTGCCGCCCCAAGCACGGCAGTCAGGCGGCCTTCGATGGCAAACTTGCGGGCGGTCCGCTGGTCACGCGGATTCAGCAGCATTTCTGCGAGTGATCTGCCGGTCCCGTGCCTTCAGCGTACCCGCCTCCGAATTGCCGCCGAAGCCACAGGACTGGCCCTCACAGCGACCGGCAGGCCGCCCCCCACGGCTTGCCGCCCCAGGCATGGGCTTGCTGCGCTGGTGCCTGGAGCCGCCCCTGGTATCCCGGCAGGCTCTGACTGCGGAGCGATGGTTCTTCTATAGCACTGTGACTTGGAATCTCAGCACCAAACAATCCTTACCTCCCAACCCTGCTCAGGTCCCCTTTTTACAGATGGGGAACTGAGGCAGAGAGACTAAGTGACTTGCCCGAGGTCACACATGGTGTCTGTGGTGGAGCAGAGATTTGAATCCAGGTCCCCAAAGCCCAGCCTAGTACCCTAACTGCTGGGTCATCCTTCCTCTGACTGTCCTGCCACAATTCCAGCTCCCTTCTTACCTGCCCTGCCACAATATTGGCTCCCTCTTCAAAGATGATGTTGCCACCGTCTCCATCAGGGTCCATCAGCACCAGGGTCTGATGGGTGGGAAGGGATGAGGAGGAGGTGCTGAGCCCCGCCATCTCTTCTACTCCCAGCATGATCCTGCTGTTCAAACGGCTGTCCTTTGAAAAGAGAAGACAGAGTGAGACGCTACTCTGGGGGTGTGCTAGGGACAGAATGGGCACTCGGGACTCGGCACAAGGTGTACTGGCTTAAGGAGAATGTTCAAGAAGGAGATTGATAAACTGGAGAGGGTTCCACGAAGAGCTATGAGAATGATTAAAGGATTAGACAACCTGCCGTATAGAGATAGATGCAAAGACCTCCATCTATTTACTTTAATAAGGAGAAAGTTAAGGGGTGACTTGATCTATAAGTCACCTACGTGGGGTACAAATATTTAATAATGGGCTCTTACTGAGAAAGGTCTAACATGATCCAATGGATGGAAGTTGAAGCCAGACAAATTCAGATTGGAAATAAGGTGTCATTGTTTAACAGTGAGAGGAATTAACTACTGGAACAATTTACCAATGATCGTGGTGGATTCTCCATCACTGACAATTTTTAAATCAAGATTAGATGTTTTTCTAAATGATCTGCTCGAGGAATTATGTTTGGGAGGTTCTGTGGCCTGTGTGATACAGAAGGTCAGACGAGATGATCACAATGGTCCCTTCTAGCTTGGAATCTATAAAGAAATTATGCACTCCTGGGTCTCAGCCTGACTCAGGGAACAAGTGATTGTCTCTCTGTCTAGGTTTTTTCATGGCACTCATCAGTGTAGCATCTGAGCCCCTCGCTACAAGGAGTGCACCTGGAGATAGAGAAATTGCTCCCTCTCATCCTTGCAGCCAGCAGGAACTCGACATTGCTCATATGCACAAAGATAGCTCTAAAGCTGCTTTTGTCTTGTGTTCTGAAGGCTCCGAGAATCACGCCCATTCTGGTGCCGTCTGGCAGCAAGTTCCAGATTCATGGCCCAGCCTCCTGCATTAACTGGTCTTGCTCTTGAGACTGCTGTTCCAGCAGCTGTTGTGGGAGGCCATGATCTCACAAGGTGAGGTGATTTCCCATGTAACTCGGGCCAATCCCATGACAGGCTTTGAAGGGGTCGACCAAGATCTGGAGCCAGTGCAGAGCAGGGAGGCCGGTGCCGGGAGGGGGTGGAACTGGGCGGGGTGGAGCCTTGGAGGAAGGGCTGGAGTGGGGGCTGGGCCAGGGGTAGAGCTGAGGGGGTTGAGCACCCCCCGGCACATTGGAAAGTCGGCGCCTGTGCTGACGGGCTGGAGTGGGGCCGGGCTAAGGGAGCAGGGGCCTGAGCTGAGCTGGGGAGCAGAGCCGGGCCGGGCCGGCCAGAGAGAACCAGAGAAACAGCCCAGGGAGCAGGTCAGTGCTGGGAACAGAGCGGTAGCAGCAACAGCCGCAGAAGCAGCCCAGAGAGCAGATCCATGCTGGGAGGAGAGTTGCAGGAGCCAGAGGGGCCAGAGAAGCAGCCCAGGGGGCTGGAGGCAGAGCAGCAGCCGTGCTGGGGCTGGAGCCAGGTGCAGTGAGCAGCTGGGGAAAGTGAGGGGGACCCTGGGCAGAAGACCCAGCACAGGGAGATGCCCCCAGCCAAGAGGCCTTGCAGGCCAGACCTGGGGAGGATCATAACCCCAATGGGGGGGGTCGACGCTGCCACCTAGAGCCTGAGGGTGTGTGGCCACCGCCAGAGCAAGTGTCCCTGCAGCACAGCCAAGGCCTGGGCAGGGGCCTGGGACTTGTGAGGAACAGACTGAACTTCCCTGACACTCCAGAGACGCTGGTTGTGCTGTCCCTGTGCCACAGAGCGGGGTTATGTGTTTTCCTTTAACTTTTCCCATTTTTTTCCTTATTTTTTAACTGGTTGCTGTTTCATAAATTGTATTTACTTGAAATACATGCAATGATCAGTGGGTCAGGGAAGCATCCAGAGCGGAAGGAGCACCCTGGAGTGGGGACACCCTAGCCCCTGTCCTAAGTGACCACGACAAGGTTGGGAGTCGAGCCCCCAAGGAATCCTGGGCCCAGCCTTGTCGGGGTTACAAGGACTCTGCCAGACAGGAGAGTGGAAGGGCAGGGAGGCCTCTGGGTAAAGGGAGTGGGAATGAGGACTCGGATCCTTTCACTAGCCCATTCCACCAGGGTAGTGTATAAGCCAAGAAAGTTCCCCACAATAGTGGGATCAATCCCCCGCTTACATATGTAAATAATCTCTCTTGTTCCTAATGTATATGACAAGCTTTGAAAGGCATGAAGTGAAGAGTATTAGATAAAACCAGAGAACGTACGGATCACATCCATAAGATTTAGAAGACTCTGTGGCTTTGGCTACACTTACACTTCAAAGCGCTGCCGCGGCAGCGCTTTGAAGCGCTAAGTGTAGTCAAAGCGCCAGCGCTGGGAGAGAGCTCTCCCAGCGCTGTCCGTACTCCACCTCCCTGTGGGGAATAACGGACAGCGCTGGGGCTTTGACCACACTGGCGCTTTGCAGTGCCGCAATTTGCAGCACTGGAGAGGGTGTGTTTTCACACCCTGCTGCAGCGCTGCAAATTTGTAAGTGTAGCCAAGCCCTAAGATATTTTGTTTCCCTGGTAAATGATTGTTGTACCCTAGCAGTGATAAGAATTATTGAAAGACATATTCACTTAACCAGGGTAAAACTTTGGAATATTAAAAGAAATTGCTTAAAAGGAGGGGATACCAAATCAATACTCAGGGCAAATTATGAAATACAATCCATGAAATGAGTAAACCTCAGACTAAAGGAAGCATCAAAGAAATTTCTTACACACTCTCGCTCTCTACTGGATATCAACAGAAGCAGCAGAGAAGCTGAAAGCTGAGAGCAATATGGCAAATGGTCAACAGAAATCAGAGGGCTGCCCATTCCACCAAGCCCTGAAATCAGGATAAAGAAAACTGAGGTCACCATGTGGGACCCCAAAGTTGACTGAACCCACAAAGAAGCTGCAGGATCCCCAATGCAATCAGGGGCGGCTCTAGGAATCCCGCTGCCCCAAGCAGGGCGGCGCGCCGCGGGGCGCGCTCTGGCAGTCGCCGGTCCCGCGGCTCCGGGGGACCTCTTGCAGACGTGCCTGCGGAGGTTCCGCTGGTCCCGCAGCTCCGGTGGAGCATCCGCTGGCATGTCTGCGGGAGGTCCACTGAAGCCGTGGGACCAGCGAACCCTCCGCAGGCATGACTGCGGAAGGTCCGCTGGAGCTGGCTGCCGCCCTGCCAGCAAAATGCCGCCCCAAGCGCGCGCTTAGCGCGTTGGGGTCTGGAGCCGGACCTGAATGCAATGAACACCTGGACCAGCTGCGTGGAAAGGACTCTCCCCCATTCTAGGGTTAAGAGGATAAGAAGTGGTGAGATTTCATTTCAAAGACTGTATTTCCCCTTCTGTTCTGTAACATAAATAACTGTAGGTTGTCTTGATTAAGTCTACACTCTCTAGCGAGACACCAGGTAACCATAAGTTTTATTTTAACTATCTGCATTCCCTCATGTATAGGGCCAAACAAATTGGCCTAAGAGAGAATTGAACTATAACTTCAAGCAATTGCTTTTGATTGTCTAAATTTTTTCCTTTTGGACCAATGCACTCTCATATCATGGACTGTACTCTTAAAAGTGTCTTAAAGACAAGTATATCGTTATTCTTTGGAGAAATACTAGAAGGGTGATAAATGTGTTAGGTACTAAAAAAATATGTTCATAAGTAACTGTAATAAGAAATCTTGGTGATTTGCATGTTCCTTGGTGTAACTGCTGAGCCTCAACCCTAGTTTTTGACAACTGCTGGCATATAAGAACATAAGAATGGCCGTACCGGGTCAGACCAAAGGTCCATCTAGCCCAGTATCTGTCTACCGACAGTGGCCAATGCCAGGTGCCCCAGAGGGAGTGAATCTAACAGGCAATGATCAAGTGATCTCTCTCCTGCCATCCATCTCCATCCTCTGACGAACAAAGGCTAGGGACACCATTCTTAC
Source organism: Mauremys mutica (assembly GCF_020497125.1). Taxonomy (NCBI): domain Eukaryota; kingdom Metazoa; phylum Chordata; order Testudines; family Geoemydidae; genus Mauremys; species Mauremys mutica. Next base: position 31,168,778 of record NC_059087.1, read on the forward strand.
CCATCCTGGCTAATAGCCATTTATGGACTTAGCCACCATGAATTTATCCAGTCCCCTTTTAAACATTGTTATAGTCCTAGCCTTCACAACCTCCTCAGGTAAGGAGTTCCACAAGTTGACTGTGCGCTGCGTGAAGAAGAACTTCCTTTTATTTGTTTTAAACCTGCTGCCTATTAATTTCATTTGGTGACCCCTAGTTCTTGTATTATGGGAATAAGTAAATAACTTTTCCTTATCCACTTTCTCAACATCACTCATGATTTTATATACCTCTATCATATCCCCCCTTAGTCTTCTCTTTTCCAAGCTGAAGAGTCCTAGCCTCTTTAATCTTTCCTCGTATGGGACCCTCTCTAAACCCCTAATCATTTTAGTTGCCCTTTTCTGAACCTTTTCTAGTGCTAGAATATCTTTTTTGAGGTGAGGAGACCACATCTGTACACAGTATTTGAGATGTGGGCGTACCATGGATTTATATAAGGGCAATAATATATTCTCAGTCTTATTCTCTATCCCCTTTTTAATGATTCCCAACATTCTATTTGCTTTTTTGACCGCCTCTGCACACTGCGTGGACATCTTCAGAGAACTATCCACGATGACTCCAAGATCTTTTTCCTGACTCGTTGTAGCTAAATTAGCCCCCATCATGTTGTATGTATAGTTGGGGTTATTTTTTCCAATGTGCATTACTTTACATTTATCCACATTAAATTTCATTTGCCATTTTGTTGCCCAATCACTTAGTTTTGTGAGATCTTTTTGAAGTTCTTCACAATCTGCTTTGGTCTGAGCTATCTTGAGCACTTTAGTATCATCTGCAAACTTAGCCACCTCACTGTTTACCCCTTTCTCCAGATCATTTATGAATAAATTGAACAGGACTGGTCCTAGGACTGACCCTTGGGGAACACCACTAGTTACCCCTTTCCATTCTGAGAATTTACCATTAATTCCTACCTTTGTTCCCTGTCCTTTAACCAGTTCTCAATCCATGAAAGGACCTTCCCTTTTATCCCATGACAGCTTAATTTACGTAAGAGCCTTTGGTGAGGGACCTTGTCAAAGGCTTTCTGGAAATCTAAGTACACTATGTCCACCGGATCCCCCTTGTCCACATGTTTGTTGACCCCTTCAAAGAACTCTAATAGATTAGTAAGACACGATTTCCCTTTACAGAAACCATGTTGACTAATGCTCAACAGTTTATGTTTTTCTATGTGTCTGACCATTTTATTCTTAACTATTGTTTCGACTAATTTGCCCGGTACCGACGTTAGACTTACCGGTCTGTAATTGCCAGGATCACCCCTAGAGCCCTTTTTAAATATTGGCGTTACATTAGCTAACTTCCAGTCATTGGATACCGAAGCCGATTTAAAGGACAGGTTACAAACCTTAGTTAATAGTTCCGCAACTTCACATTTGAGTTCTTTCAGAACTCTTGGGTGAATGCCATCTGGTCCCGGTGACTTGTTAATGTTGAGTTTATCAATTAATTCCAAAACCTCCTCTAGTGACACTTCAATCTGTGACAGTTCCTCAGATTTGTCACCTACAAAAGCCAGCTCAGGTTTGGGAATCTCCCTAACATCCTCAGCCGTGAAGACTGAAGCAAAGATTGTATTGGTGCCTGTGCAGTACGTGCCTACAACATCAGCTGTGTCTACACTTGATTGGTAAACAGTTGATTGTATATTGTAGTTCTGGGTGAAATAGTAACTTGTTGATTAGTTAAAAGTAACCAAATGTCCTGATTTGAGAAATACTGTTTAAGTTAAAAGCTGGCCTGAAAAGAACCTAGCAAGCTAACGCTCCTTAGAGTCAGTGAAAAGAGGCTATCCTATTAGATTTCATTTAACATTAAGTATAACACTTATGCAGTTGGCAAATCTAGGTTGTTAAATTTCAGCTTTAAAATCTAACTGGCACCTCAGCAAATTTGCAAAATTGACCCCCTTTCAGACCGACACTGTTTCACAATCTCTCCCAGTGGCTCCATACAGATATGGACCAGGCTGGGGAAAAGGTTGGATTCCCTCTGGGATGTTGCAGGCCACGGCTCTGGAGTTGGAGGAGCAGGGGTCCATTAAGACTCTCTGGGTGCAGCTTGAGAATGATTGAAGCCACCGCAGCATTAACCCACAGCTCCCTGCCATGTCTCTGAGGACGGACAGAAGGACTCCATTGTCAGCTGTATCAAACACTTGAGAGAGGCGCAGCAATGGCAATATGGGTGTACTGCTCCGTCCATGGTCAAGAGATGTTACTATCCTGAAGTGGTTCAGGATATTGGCAGTGTCTAGATGCAGATGGCGATGACCTGTGGTGTGCTTCTCAGTTAGCTTGCTCAGGAATGGAAGGGGAGCTGGGTACCAGGCTATCGTTGGAGAAGCTGGTTTCTCAAGTGCTGCTGACTTATGGGCCACTTTGGGGTGCATGGTAGATTTCCCTCCTCAAGGGACATGTTGACAATCTCCTTTGTAGGGATCCTAATACTCTTGGATCTTTCATTATCCAAGAAGGGCCAGAGTTGAGGGCTCAGTTTCCGGCAGTGTTTCTAGGACTTCCTGACTCTGATATCTTGTACTAGTCCCAGCTGGACTCATAGACTCATAGACTTTAAGGTCAGAAGGGACTATTATGATCATCTAGTCTGACCTCCTGCACAATGCAGGCCACAGAATCCCACCCATCCATTTCTATAACAAACCCCTAACCTATGTCTGAGTTATTGAAGTCCTCAAATTGTGGTTTGAAAACCTCAAGCTGCAGAGAATCCTCCAGCAAGTGACCCATGCCCCATGCTGCAGAGGAAGGCGAAAAACCTCCAGAGCCTTTGCTGATCTGCCCTGGAGGAAAATTCCTTCCCGACCCCAAATATGGCGATCAGTTAAACCCTGAGCATGTGGGCAAGACTCACCAGCCAGCACCCAGGAAATAATTCTCTGTAGTAACTCAGATCCCACCCCATCTAACATCTCGTCACAAACCACTGGACATACTTACCTGCTGATAATCAAAGATCAATTGCTAAATTAATTGCCAAAATTAGGCTATCCCATCATACCATCCCCTCCATAAACTTATCAAGCTTAGTCTTAAAGCCAGATATGTCTTTTGCCCCCACTACTCCCCTTGGAAGGCTGTTCCAGAACTTCACTCCTCTAATGGTTAGAAACCTTTGTCTAATTTCAAGTCTAAACTTCCTAGTGTCCAGTTTATATCCAATTGTCTATGTTGCAAAACTGTCACCTCTTTTGGCAGGATTGCCTATTGTTCAGGTGTGACCCAGGACTGGAATAGCAAGGGTACTGCAGGTGAGGCTCGAGGTGCACTGGCAGAACTCTGAGGGGTAGTCTTGCATACCTATTATCTGCATTATACCTGGCTTTAGCCAGAGCCTTTAGTCCTCTCACTTTCTTGGGTACTAAAGCTCCCCAAATTCATTCACATTAACAGGCACTTGACTTTTGAGGCCACACTGCAACCAGTCTCCCATATACAAAGGCTCCCCGGGGTGCCTCTGGGGCATTCAGTATCTGTGCTCCTGCACTCTTCACCAAGTGTCCCACAATCTAGAGCTGCAGAAGCCACTCCCGATCTGGCGTAAGTGAAGCCAGTCTCAAATCCTCAGCTTCTCTGCACAGCCTTGGCAATGCATCACCCTCACAGGAAGTAAAGTACTGGCAGTTCCTACTCTGTGGAACTGCATCTGCTCATGGTGTAATTCAGGGGTCTCAAATTCAAATGACCACGAGGGCTACATGAGGACTAGTACTTTGGCCCAAGGGCCGCATCACTGATACCTCCCCCCCACCGCCCTTGGCCCCGCCCCCACTCCACCCCTTCCATGAAGCCTCACCCCACCTCTTCCCACACCTTCCCTGCCCCCATTCCAACCCCTTCCCTGAAATCCCCACCCCAACTCTGTCCCCTCCCTGCTCCCAGGGGGTGCAGGAGGGGTGTGGGGTGTGGCAGGGGCTCAGGGCAGGGGATCGGGGTGCAGGAGGGGTGCGGCAGGGGGCCAGGGCAGGGGGTTGGGGTGTGGGAAGGGTGCAGCAGGGGTTCAGGGCAGGGGATCGGGTGCAGGAGGGGTGCGGCGGGGGCTCAGGGCAGTGGGTTGGGGTGCAGGAGGGGTGTGGGGTGTGGTAGGGGGCCAGGGCAGGAGGTTGGGGTGTGGGAAGGGTGCAGCAGGGGTTCAGGGCAGGGGGACAGGGTGCAGGAGGGGTGCGGCGGGGGCTCAGGGCAGTGGGTTGGCGTGCTGGAGGGGTGTGGGGTGTGGCAGGGGGCCAGGGCAGGGAGTTGGGGTGTGGGGTGCAGGAGGGATGAGGGGTGCGGCAGGGGGTCAGGGCAGGGGGTTGGGGTGCGGGAAGGGTGCAGCAGGGGTTCAGGGCAGGGGGTTGGGGTGCAGGAGGGGTGCAGCAGGGGGCTCAGGGCCGGGGATTGGGGTGCGGGAAGGGTGCAGCAGGGGGTAAGGGCAGGGGGGAGGGGTGCTGGAGGGGTGCGGCAGGGGGCTCAGGGCAGGGGATTGGGGTGCGGGAAGGGTGCAGCAGGGGGCTCAGGGCAGGGGGTTGGGGTGCAGGAGGGGTGCGGCAGGGGGTTCAGGGCAGGGGGTCGGGGTGCTGGAGGGGTGCAGCAGGGGGCTCAGGGCAGTGGGTTGGGGTGCAGGAGGGGTGCGGCAGAGGGCTCAGGGCAGGGGATAGGGGTGCGGGAAGGGTGCAGCAGGGGGCTCAGGGCAGGGGGTGGGGGTGCAGGAGGGGTGCGGCAGGGGGTTCAGGGCAGGGGGTCGGGGTGCAGGAGGGGTGCAGCAGGGGGCTCAGGGCAGTGGGTTGGGGTGCAGTAGGGGTGCGGCAGGGGGCTCAGGGCAGTGGGTTGGGGTGCAGGAGGGATGAGGGGTGCGGCAGGGGGTCAGGGCAGGGGGTTGGGGTGCGGGAAGGGTGCAGCAGGGGTTCAGGGCAGGGGGTTGGGGTGCGGGAAGGGTGCAGCAGGGGTTCAGGGCAGGGGATCGGGGTGCAGGAGGGGTGTGGCAGGGGCTCAGGGCCGGGGATCGGGGTGCAGGAGGGGTGCGGCAGGGGGCTCAGGGCAGGGGGTTGGGATGCGGGAAGGGTGCAGCAGGGGTTCAGGGCAGGGGGTTGGGGTGCAGGAGGGGTGCAGCAGGGGCTCAGGGCAGTGGGTTGGGGTGCAGGAGGGGTGCGGCAGGGGGCTCAGGGCAGGGGGTTGGGGTGCGGGAAGGGTGCAGCAGGGGTTCAGGGCAGGGGATCGGGGTGCAGGAGGGGTGCTGCAGGGGGCTCAGGGCAGGGGGTTGGGGTGCGGGAAGGGTGCAGCAGGGGTTCAGGGCAGGGGATCGGGGTGCAGGAGGGGTGCAGCAGGGGTTCAGGGCAGGGGATCGGGGTGCAGGAGGGGTGCGGCAGGGGGCTCAGGGCAGTGGGTTGGGGTGCAGGAGGGGTGCGGCAGGGGGCTCAGGGCAGTGGGTTGGGGTGCAGGAGTGGAGCGGCAGGGGGCTCAGGGCAGTGGGGTGGGGTGGAGGGGTGCGGCAGGGGGCTCAGGGCAGTGGGTTGGGGTGCAGGAGTGGTCCGGCAGGGGGCTCAGGGCAGTGGTGTGGGGTGCAGGAGGGGTGCGGCAGGGGGCTCAGGGCAGTGGGTTGGGGTGCAGGAGGGGTGCGGCAGGGGGCTCAGGGCAGTGGGTTGGGGTGCAGGAGGGGTGCGGCAGGGGGCTCAGGGCAGGGGGTTGGGGTGCAGGAGGGGTGCGGCAGGGGGCTCAGGGCAGGGGGTTGGGGTGCAGGAGGGGTGCGGCAGGGGGCTCAGGGCAGGGGGTTGGGGTGCAGGAGGGGTGCGGCAGGGGGCTCAGGGCAGTGGGTTGGGGTGCAGGAGGGGTGCGGCAGGGGGCTCAGGGCAGGGGATCGGGGTGCAGGAGGGGTGCAGCAGGGGGCTCAGGGCAGGGGGCCGGGGTGCGGGAAGGGTGCAGCAGGGGTTCAGGGCAGGGGATCGGGGTGCAGGAGGGGTGCAGCAGGGGTTCAGGGCAGGGGATCGGGGTGCAGGAGGGGTGTGGCAGGGGTTCAGGGCACCCTGCCCCCGCCCACTCCAGGAAGCGGCTGGAGCATGGGGCAGCAGGGGCACAGGGTGTTCAGGCACCGCCCCCAGCATCTCCCATTGGCCGGGAACAGGGAACAGGGATGCCACACCAACAGTCTGACATCACAAGGCCCTGTCTGACACGGGAACTCGGGCAGAGAGGTTATAAACCAGGTGTACGAGCCACATAGTGGCCAGCTGTCAGGCAGTACCTGCACTACAGATTACACTGGCTCCCCATTGAGCTTCAGATCCAGTTCCAGGCCCTGGTCCTCGTCTGCCAGGGGACCACCTCTCCCCCCACACTACTTCAAGGAATTGCAATCAGCACAGTCAATGCAGGCTAGGGCTCGCTGGAGATGGAGGCACAGCCATCCCTGCGAAGAGGATTTCCCTGCCACAGGGAATCAGGCTCAGTTCACAGCCCTCCTGCAAGAGACTTGTGTGTGCACGTTGCCTTTCCTCAGTAGAGGCAGCAGCATCCAGGCTGGCGAGCCCTGTCCCTGAGTGGAGCAGCCCTACCGAGAGCGGAGCAGAGCCAGGACAACACTAAAGCAGAACTGCTTCTATTTGGTGCCTTGATCCCATGGTGACCAGAGCCAGAAGGTTCGGTGAGAGACACATGTCCTGGACACTGCCCCGGGATGTCGGAAGTTCTGTGCCCAGCAGGAGAAACGGCACGGAACACGTCACCCACGGAGAGCAGCATGAAAGCATCTACCGGCCCCCGCCCCAGCCTTGTTCTCACCAGAACCTGTAGCACAGGGGTGGGCAAACTTATTGGCCCAAGGGCCACATTGGGGTGCGAAACTATACGGAGGGCCGGGTAGGGAAGGCTGTGCCCCCCCCCAAACAGCCTGGCCCCCGCCCCCATCCACCCCTCCCACTTCCCGCCCCCTGACTGCCCCCCTCAGAACTCCCGACCCATCCAACCCCCCTGCTCCTTGTCCCCTGACCCTCCCAGACCCTCCACCCCTAACCGCGGCCCTAGGACCCCACCCCATATCCAACCCCCCCTGCTCCCTGTCTTCCCCCTCCTGGGACCCCCGACCCCCGGGGACCCCATCCCCTATCCAACCCCCCTGCTCCTTGTCCCCTGACCGCCCCGTCCCGGGACTCCCTGCCCCTAACTGTGCCCCCAGGACCGCACCCCATACCCACTCCCCCCATCCCTGTCCCCTGACTGCCCCGACCCCTATCCACCCCCCTGCCCCCTGACAGGCCCTCCAGAATCCCCAACCCATCCACCTCCCCATTTTTTGTCCCCTGACCGCCCCCTCCCAGGACCCCGCCCATAACTGCGCCCCCGGGACCCCACCCCATATCCAACCCCCCCTGCTCCCTGTCCCCTGACTGTCCCGACCCTTATCCACACCCCCGACAGGCTCCCCCCGGGACCCCTAACCCATCCACCCACACACACTTCTTGCCCCCTCCCCAATCCCTAACTTCCCTCCCCATGACCCCACCCCCTATCCAAACCCCCCTGCTCCCTGTCTCCCCCCTCCCAGGACCCTCCGACCCCCCGGGACCCCACCCGCTATCCAACCCCCCCTCCTCTCTGTCTCCTGAGCGCCCCCCTACCCGAACCTCTGCCCCATCCAACCATCCCCTGTCCCCTGACTGCTCCCCAGGACCTCCTGCCTCCTCCACCCCCTTACCAGGCCGCTCAGAGCAGCAGGACAGGCTTATTGTAAAGCCTGGGAGGTGGGCGGGCGCAAGCCGCACTGCCCGTGCGGTGGTGTAGCTGCGGGGGAGGGGGGCAGTGGGGGAGGGAGGGGTAGCCTCCCTGGCCGGGAGCTCAGGGGCCAGGCAGGACGGTCCCGTGAGCCAGATATGGCCCGCAGGACATAGTTTGCCCACTTCTGCTGTAGCAGGACTGAGTTCCCAGGCTTGATCAAGTCTCAGTGCCCTGTGCATAGTCTGTTCTTGCCCCATGCCTGGCCTGTGACCGTTGGCTCTGAGAGAGTCCCACCTGTGTAATAAAATGTACCTTGGCAGGGCTGTCCAAGAGGTTTTCTGTCCCTTTGTCGGTGGTGAAGACAGGCGATTCTGATGCCAGGACGGTCTGGGCCAGCACCGAGCCTATGGCCATCACATTGACGCTGGCTCCGGTGGAGACATGGAGGCCGCCATAGGCCTTTGGGTGGGCTTCAGCGCTGTGCTGGTAATACTGGCGGCTGTTGACATCCTGCATGGAGGCAGAGGCTGTGACAAACATTCATAGAGGTGACAGCTGCCTGTGCCTCCTGCAGCCACATGTCGTGGGGGAGACAGGGAGAGCTGGGGTGGCTGTCACAGCTGCACAAACTCATCAGTAGCAGAGTTAAAAATCACACAAGACCCGGTGAAGTCAAGCTTATTAGTTCATCTAGTCCAGTGGCTGTGAAGCTGTGATGATCACCCGGGGGTCTTGAACCTGAGAGCTGCAGTTAAACCATCTTTGATAGCTCCCACTGTTAACAGCGCTTCACGTTACAGCGTAGACAGGGCTTGTTTTCCAGGGAGGTTTGCTAGTGGGGGGGTTGGATTCTCCCTGAGGCTGGTGGCCTGCCCAGCAATCCTTGCATTCTACCCACACAGATCGCTCGGAGAATACGCAGTGCTTCTGGCGGGGGTCAGCGCAGTGCGGGCACCAGCCCCTTTCCCTGAGGCGGAAACAGACACAGCAAGGAGAAGGGACTTACACAGGCCAGCCGGGAGTCAGTGGCAGAGCTGGGAATAGAGCCCAGTCTAGTGCCCTGAACTATCCCCCTGCAGACCCTCACCCCTCCGTGCCTGCCCAGAGGTCTCCCTGGATCCAGATCCCTTGTGCTGTCTCACACCCCAGTGCTCACCTGTGTGATCTGGATCTGGAAGGTGGTGTGGGGGTTCCGGAAGTGGGTTTTGTAGTGCTTCACTGCCTCGTCCCGCCGGTTGAAGCCATTGCGGCAGCGGTAGCAGTGCCAGTGCGCCCCTTTGAACTTCTTCTCCCCTTTGATTGTGCCCACGATCTCACAGTGATTGCAGCAGCGCAGGATCTTCAGTCCTGGCAACGGGAAAGCCCCAGTGAGGAGCGAAGGGTTTTCAACTGGCTCTGCTACAAGCACGTCCCACCAGGCGGGTGCTCAGGGCCTGGAGATGGTGGAAAGGCTCCTCTTGACTTTAGGCCTTACATGCTGCATGTCAGGGAGGTTATCACTGCCCCCTGCCTCAGCAGGGCTGAAGTTGTCACTTCCCGGAGTGAGCAAGGAGACATCCCACACTGGGGAAAGCATCTACACCTTTTCCATTGCAGCTAACACCAGCTCAACAGGGGGAGCCCTGCTCTCAATGGGCTGGTGGCAGCACGGGGAGCCCTGCTCTCAATGGGGTAGTGGCAGCACGGGGAGCCCTGCTCTCAATGGGGTAGTGGCAGCACGGGGAGCCCTGCTCTCAATGGGGTAGTGGCAGCACGGGGAGCCCTGCTCTCAATGGGGTGGCGGCAGCACGGGGAGCCCTGCTCTCAATGGGGTAGTGGCAGCACGGGGAGCCCTGCTCTCAATGGGGTGGTGGCAGCACGGGGAGCCCTCCTCTCAATGGGGTAGTGGCAGCACGGGGAGCCCTGCTCTGAATGGGGCGGCGGCAGCACGGGGAGCCCTGCTCTCAATGGGGTAGTGGCAGCACGGGGAGCCCTGCTCTCAATGGGCTGGCGGCAGCACGGGGAGCCCTGCTCTCAATGGGGTGGCGGCAGCACGGGGAGCCCTGCTCTCAATGGGGCGGAGGCAGCACGGGGAGCCCTGCTCTCAATGGGGTGGTGGCAGGGGGAGCCCTGCTCTCAATGGGGCGGCGGCAGCACGGAGAGCCCTGCTCTCAATGGGGCGGCGGCAGCACGGGGAGCCCTGCTCTCAATGGGGCGGCGGCAGCACGGGGAGCCCTGCTCTCAATGGGGCGGCGGCAGCAAGGGGAGCCCTGCTCTCAATGGGGTGGTGGCAGCACGGGGAGCCCTGCTCTCAATGGGGTGGCGGCAGCACGGGGAGCCCTGCTCTCAATGGGGTGGTGGCAGGGGGAGCCCTGCTCTCAATGGGGCGGCGGCAGCACGGGGAGCCCTGCTCTCAATGGGGTGGCGGCAGCACGGGGAGCCCTGCTCTCAATGGGGCGGCGGCAGCACGGGGAGCCCTGCTCTCAATGGGGTGGTGGCAGCACGGGGAGCCCTGCTCTCAATGGGGCGGAGGCAGCACAGGGAGCCCTGCTCTCAATAGGGTGGTGGCAGCACGGGGAGCCCTGCTCTCAATGGGGCGGCGGCAGCACAGGGAGCCCTGCTCTCAATGGGGTGGTGGCAGGGGGAGCCCTGCTCTCAATGGGGCGGCGGCAGCACGGGGAGCCCTGCTCTCAATGGGGCGGCGGCAGCACGGGGAGCCCTGCTCTCAATGGGGTGGCGGCAGCACGGGGAGCCCTGCTCTCAATGGGGTGGTGGCAGCACGGGGAGCCCTGCTCTCAGTGGGGTGGTGGTAGCCCCCCTGTATTTTAATACTGTCACATAATCCTTCTTGCAGCAGGTCTAATCAATGTGGTGTTTTGGAGGCCTGTCTACACTAGGGTGACCAGACGTCCCGATATTAGGTGCTTTCTCTTATATACACAACTATAATCTCCCCACCTACCCCCTCGCCCCCCTTCTCATGCCCCTAAACAAAAGTATTTGGGGTTTTTTGCACTTGCTAGCTGGTCTCCTAATCTACACTAGGGCTCCTAATGATGCTTACACTATGGGTGCTGCTCAACTGCATGAGCAATGGTGGGAAATGTTGAGACCATGTGCTTAGCACAGCCAGGGCCAGGCTGAATGTAGGCTTCCGAGGGATCCCTGCCATGGCAAAACCAAAACGAGGCTCTGCCACTATCATGTGCCAGGTGGGCCCCTCTTTATAGCAAAACCACCCCCAACACTTCCTCGGATCTATTAGTCATAAGAATGCAAACGCCTGAGAATCTAGAGAATGAGCAAATGTCCAGGCTCTGACATGCTGGACATTCGCAGGGCTAAGCCTGGCCAGCACTATCCCTCTTGCAGGCGTTGCTATTGGATGATGTTTAGTTTCTGCTCTGCGGAGAACAGAGCCTTCTACCTGCAATTGTTTAGAATTACTCTGTGCCCTGTCTACACAATGTTTTCGTCTGGCACCCTCAATCCCTGAGGGTGGCTGGGGTGAGGGGCCCTGTGGAGGTGAGGGAGATTTCTGGGTGAGCAGGCCCAGGCACCCCAAAGCCTGGGAAAGGAAGCTGCGCATGTGAACCCCCTCCAGGAAGGGACTCCAAACATCACAGACACTCCAGCAACATTAAAAATAACACCAGTATTTTCTATTAAAAGCCCTCCCTATCCCTGCCCCCTCTTGCCCCAATGCAGCCGTGAGCTGCCAGCCACCGGCTTGCTCACATGCAGGGTGGGCAAAGTAATTGTCGTATTGATCTGAATGAGCTCACTGGCTGACAGCAGGTGATGGAAAGCTGCTGACGGCTGCTGGCAGAGCCACCAGTGCTGCAGTGGTTCTGGGACTGCAGCAGGGCACTAGCTACTTCTAACTAGGCAGGAGTTTCTTTGGGGATGGGATGGAGAAGCAGCAAACTCCTTGGCCTTTGGAGCAGATGCCCAAGTGGGATCAGACCCCATAAGGTAGCCTGAGGTGGCTTTAAACCAAACCAGCAGCCAATAGGATTCCTGGGAACCTGGGGCACCACCCCCTCGTCTGAGGACTGCTTTTCAGAGACATCAAAGCCAGCCAAGCTGCCAGATTTATGGCCTGAATTTCGCTGTAGGAGAGAGTGCGAACTCCCAATGCAACACCGGCCCCATGCCAAGTCCAGGCTGCCTCCACAGAAAGAACAGAGCTTTGACAAGGAGCCAGCTCAATGTTTCACAGGCTCTTCCACCTCCACCCCATTTCCATGGCCTTCCCTCTTCAGCTCCCAGCTAGGAGGTCAGCTTCTACTCAAGCTAATTTCCAGCTGGGGCAGCTCTCCCCTCAGTCTCTTTGCATCAGGCAAGGCTTCCCAGGGCCATGGGAGGAAGATCTCCTGACAGTTGATCCGTGAAGCAGCAACCCTCTCTCTGGATCCCAGCACTGCCCTCCAAGACCCAGCTGGGGGTCACCGGGATGAGGAGCAGCCATGCAATCCAGAATATCAGAGCCAGATTGTCAGAAGGTCTCAGCTCCCATTTGCTCTCAGTGGGAGGGAATTTGCCACTATTCCACTGGAGGAGGTAATTAGAATCATAGATTATTAGGATTGGAAGGGACCTCAAGAGATCATCTAGTCCAACCCCCTGCTCAAAGCAGGACCAATCCCCAAATGGCCCCCTCAAGGATTGAACTCACAACGCTGGGTTTAGCAGGCCAATGCTCAAACCACTGAGCTACCCCTCCCCCACAAATTCTCTGTTGTTCTATGGGAATGGGGCAAGGTTTTGCCACTGTTCATCATGGGCCGGGAGAAGGGACTCTGGGGGGCTCAGCTGAAAATCTGGCCCTTCCTTTAGGTGCTAAAATGGGAACAGAGTTCTCTGGGGAATCTGGCCATTGGCTGTGGTCTCCGCAGGGTTCCTAGTCCCTGCCAGCTCGGGCTGGGGTCTCCACTTTCTCACTGGTTTTAGAATTGCATCACTCCCTTGACTTTAATGGAGCTATTTCTGATTCACACACACCCTGAATGGTGCATTACAGCCCTGAATTCTGAGCAAGATGCCCTGGGCCAGGCACACAGCTGCTGCTGTAGTGGATCAGAGTAGGAGAACTCCTCCCTGGCCCTTGCAGGAGTCAGCTTGTGCCCTGTAAACGTAGAACATAGGCTGGGCCAGAAATGGGAGACCTCTTTGGGAGGGGAAAACAACAGACCCCAGAGAGAAGCAGTAGGATCCTGGACACCATCTGATGAGGGTGTAATGAGGGACCCTCCCACAGCCAATGTCCAACAACAGCTGAGGCAATTATCTGCTGTGGCAGTTCCTGAGAAGCTAGTGGGAATCATGCCATTTAAAGACAGCTTCTACAGTTCTCATTGTCCTCCACCACAGTGATCTGAACAGATAGAAACAGATGTGTGTGATCTAGCGGCTAGAGCAGAGGACTGGGAGCCATAGGGTGACCAGACAGCAAGTGTGAAAAATCAGGATGGGGGTGGGGGTAATAGGAGCCCATATTAAAAAAAGCCCCAAATATCGGTACATCTGGTCACCCTAGGGAGCCAGGACTCCTGGGTTGTATTCCTAGCTCTGCCACTGGTGGGCAGCATTATCGTGGCCAAAGTAATTCACCTCCCTGCACCTGTTTCCCTGTCAGTGATCTATACAGCTCACTCCTGCCTACATCTCTGATCCATTCCTCCTGGATCCTACTTCATTCCACACAAGCCTGCTCTCATCTTCTTCCATGCTGCCTCCCTGCCACACAGCCACACTTTCTTTCATGCAGCTCCCTTGACAGGTGCTTTTAACAACAATCCAACTATAAAATGAGCAAGGAGCAAACTGCCCTGGGCAGCGGCTGCACCTGTTGTGAGTCTGTATTGCACCATCTGGGCCAGCACAGCTCCTTTGTCTTCCTCTACGTACTCTACAATGCCCAGCATGGTCTGACCAGCACTCAGTACATAACAATCAGTGGAGTGCTGGGAGTGTTAATTAGAGTTCACACAGTGCTTTGAGGTCCTTGGATGGAAGATGCTGTAACAGGCTGGCGGGGTTCGCCTGAAGCACCCAACTCTGTTATCACATACCCAGCAAGATGGGAAGCTGCTAAGTGGGTTCTCCTGACTCATGAGCCTTACCTGGACAGAAGAGAGGTGGGAGGGAAGATTTAGTGTGAGCTGAGCAGCCCTGAGGGACGAACCCCAGAAGCGGCCAATCCTGCAAGGAAGGTTTGAGCTCATCATTATGATAATAGTTTGGTGATTTCTTTGTTCACACAGGCAAGCCCAGCAGAGAACGTGGGCTGTGTTGGCAGAGCAGACTGAGAGGCTTCACAGTGCTGTCCTCTCCGCAGGGTTAGAATGGTGCTCAGTCAGCAGTTACTCTGGACCACGTGTTCTGTACATTGATGCTTTATGGCAATGAAGCGGCTGCAGAGGACCTTGGCCGAAAGACAGGGCCGGCTCCAGGCACCAGCTGAGCAAGCTGGTGCTTGGGGCGGCAGATTCTAGGGGGCGGCTTCCGCCCAATCCTAGGGCGGCACTGACGCTTTTTGTTTGGTTTTGTTTGCTGCTCTGGCCGCCCTGTAGAATCATAGAATCATAGAATCTCAGGGTTGGAAGGGACCTCAGGAGGTATCTAGTCCAACCCCCTGCTCAAAGCAGGACCAAACCCAACTAAATCATCCCAGCCAGGGCTTTGTCAAGCCTGACCTTAAAAACCTCTAAGGAAGGAGATTCCACTACCTCCCTAGGTAACCCATTCCAGTTCTTCACCACCCTACTAGTGAAAAAGTTTTTCCTAATATCCAACCTAAACCTCCCCCTCTGCAACTTGAGACCATTACTCCTTGTTCTATCATCTTCTACCACTGAGAACAGTCTAGATCCATCCTCTTTGGAACCCCCTTTCAGATAGTTGAAAGCAGCTATCAAATCCCCCCTCATTCTTCTCTTCTGCAGGCTAAACAATCCCAGTTCCCTCAGCCTCTCCTCATAAGTCATGTGCTCCAGCCCCCTAATCATTTTTGTTGCCCTCCGCTGGACTCTCTCCAATTTATCCACATCCTTCTTGTAGTGTGGGGCCCAAAACTGGACACAGTACTCCAAATGAGGCCTCACCAGTGCTGAGTAGAGGGGAATGATCACATCCCTCGATCTGCTGGAAATGCCCCTACTTATACAACCCAAAATGCCATTAGCCTTCTTGGCAACAAGGGCACACTGTTGACTCATATTCAGCTTTTCGTCCACCGTAACCCCTAGGTCCTTTTCTGCAGAACTGCTGCCCAGCCATTCGGTCCCTAGTCTGTAGCAGTGCATGGGATTCTTCCGTCCTAAGTGCAGGACCCTGCACTTGTCCTTGTTGAACCACATCATATTTCTTTTGGCCCAATCCTCTAATGTGTCTAGGTCCCTCTGTATCCTATCCCTACCCTCCAGCGTATCAACCACTCCTCCTAGTTTAGTGTCATCTGCAAACTTGCTAAGGGTGCAGTCCACACCATCCTCCAGATCGTTAATGAAGATATTGAATAAAACCGGCCCCAGCACCGACCCTTGGGGCACTCCACTTGATACCAGCTGCCAACTAGACATGGAACCATTGATCACTACCCGTTGAGCCCGACCATCTAGCCAGTTTTCTATCCACCTTACCGTCCATTCATCCAGCCCATACTTCTTTAACTTGCTGGCAAGAATACTGTGGGAGACTGTATCAAAAGCTTTGCTAAAGTCCAGAAATAGCACATCCACTGCTTTCCCCTCATCCACAGAGCCGGTTATCTCGTCATAGAAGGCAATTAGGTTAGTCAGGCATGACTTGCCCTTGGTGAATCCATGCTGACTGTTCCTGATCACTTTTCCCTCCTTTAAGTGGTTCAGGATTGATTCCTTGAGGACCTGTTCCATGATTTTTCCAGGGACTGAGGTGAGACTGACTGGCCTGTAGTTCCCTGGATCTTCCTTCTTCCCTTTTTTAAAGATGGGCACTACATTAGCTTTTTTCCAGTCTTCCGGGACCTCCCCCGATCGCCATGATTTTTCTAAGATAATGGCCAATGGTTCTGCAATCTCATCGGCCAACTCCTTTAGCACCCTCGGATGCAGCGCATCCGGCCCCATGGACTTGTGCTCGTCCAGCTTTCCTAAATAGCCCCAAACTACTTCTTTCTCCACAGAGAGCTGGTCACCTCCTCCCCATACCGTGCTGCAGAGTGCAGCTGTCTGGGAGCTGACCTTGTCTGTGAAGACAGAGGCAAAAAAAGCATTGAGTACACTAGCTTTCTCCACATCCTCTGTCACTAGGTTCCCTCCCTCATTCAGCAAGGGGCCCACACTTTCCTTGACTTTCTTCCTGTTGCTAACATACCTAAAGAAACCCTTCTTGTTACTCCTAACATCTCCGGCTAGCTGCAACTCCAAGTGTGATTTGGCCTTCCTGATTTCACTCCTGCATGCCTGAGCAATACTTTTATACTCCTCCCTGGTTATTTGTCCAATCTTCCACTTCTTGTAAGCTGTTCTTTTGTGTTTAAGACGAGCAAGGATTTCACTGTTAAGCCAAGCTGGTCGCCTGCCATATTTACTTTTCTTCCTACACATCGGGATGGTTTGTTCCTGCAACCTCAATAAGGTTTCTTTGAAATACAGCCAGCTTTCCTCGACTCCTTTCCCCGTCATGTTATTCTCCCAGGGGACCTTGCCCATCAGTTCCCTGAGGGAGTCGAAGTCTGCTTTTCTGAAGTCCAGGGTCTCTGTTCTACTGCTTTCCCTTTTTCCTTGTGTCAGGATCCTGAACTTGACCATCTCATGTAGGGCGCGGAGGAGGGGAGCGCCCTGCAGCAAATTCGGCAGGGCAGCCCGCGTCCTTCCCTCCCTGCCGACCGGAGCAGCGCGGAGCCCTCCCGGCAGGCGGCGCGGCAATCGGGGCCGTGGGGTGAGCTCCCTGCTGAAGCGCTGGCCGCCCCCTTCTCTCTCTTCCCCCCCACTAGACCGGGCGCGCACTCTGCAGCACAGGGAGCCCCCCCGCACCCTGGGGCCAGCCGCCCTGTAGGGGGTTTGGTTTTGTTTTTTCCCCTGCTTTGCCAGCCGCGCCGTTGTCCCTCCCCCGTCCCCCCTTTGCCGCTCCTGCCGTGGTTTCTTGTTTGTTTGTTTTTTCTCCCCCCGGCTTTACCGCTCCGGCTGTGCTGCAGGGTTTTCCCCCCCTGCTTTGCCGTTCCAGCCGCGCCGTGTTTTTGTTCCCCCCACCCTGCTTTGCTGCCCTGGCTGTGCTGGTTTTTTGGTCCCCCTCACCCCCGGCTTTACCGCTCCGGCCGTGCTGCAGGTTTGTTTGGTTTTTTCACCTGCTTTGCCGCTCCGGCGCGCTCCCCCCCCCACCTTTTTTTTTTTGCTTGGGGCAGCAAAAAAGCCAGAGCCGGCCCTGCCGAAAGAACTGTTTATCCAGGACTCCTGGTGTCACACTCACTCCAATACAGATTTAATTAAATCATCTCCCTCGCTCTCTTTTTGTGTGTGTGTCGAGACAGAAGGACAAATATGCTAAAAATAAACAGCAACCTGCTCTCCCACGGCTCCCGAATCAGCAGCTGATCGATCTCAAGAGCATCACCTATGAAGGACACTTTCCGAGGGGTTGGTTTCTCTGTAATGGATGCCTGCGAAGCCATGTCAGGCCCTGTGTGTCTCTCATTAACAGCCCAGGCTCTCCGCCCGTTACGCAGCTAAACCCAGTGTACAATGGCCAGCGTGCTACCCTGCGAGGGAAACTGCTGCATTCCCAGGGCCACAGGGCTGTGACATAGATCCTTTCAAAGGACTCCAACACTGCCATCCAGCTACTGCCTCTGCTGCAGGAGCCCCTCTGAGTCTCTGCTCTTGGGCACAAGCTAGGACAGCCTTCAGGCTGCTCTAGTCTGTGCTGGGGGCCAGCGAAGGATAGGGAAGAGGCAAAGGTAGCAGGAAGCCCTCAGCTCTATGGCAGGGATGAATTGGGCTTCTGGTGACCTAAGCTCTTGGCTTTCCAGGGAGAATGGCACAAAAAAGTCCCAATTAAATAGCAAAATGTACACTCTCTAAAGCATCCTCAGCTGGCTGTTCTGTAACACAGCAATTAGCAATTACTGCACACAGGGCAGTGGAGGGTTGGTACAGAGATGAGGGTGCTATTGGTACTCAAGCGGGATGGCCTGGGTTACTTACTCTTGGATTCACTCCCCAGGAGTGGATCAGCCATCTCAAATTCATGCTGATGATACCTTCCTACTCCACTTCACCATCATGTATTCCCTGTGTGCCGGTCCTCGTGTGTTAAAAAATATGTACTTAGAATCCCAGCACTGAATGCAGCAGCTGTTTAAGCAGGAGATGCTCTAGATCAGAGGTTCTCAAACGTCACTGCACCGCAACCCCCTTCTGACAACAAAAAATACTTCACGACTCCAGGAGGGGGGCCGAATCCTGAGCCCGCCCAAGCCCCACTACCCTGGGTGGGGCAGCCAAAGCCTGAGCCCCACCACTCTGAGCAGGGGAGCCAAAGCTGAAGCTCAAGGGCTTGAGCCCCAGGCAACCTGAGTCTTGCTGCCCAGGGCTGAAGCCCTCGGGCTTTGGTTTTGGCCCTGGGTAGTGGAGCCTGGGCTTCAGCCCCGGGCCCAGCAATTCTAAGCCAGCCCTGGTGACCCCATTCAAAGGGAGTCCCAACCCCCACTTTGAGTCTAGGAGGGTGAAATTCACCCCTGTGCCAAGGCTTTGCACTTACGACTCATGTATGTGGGCTCACGTAGGACTTCCGTGGTGCATGGAGGCTGTATGGCCCCTCTGCACGGAGGTGAATTTCTCCTGAGGCGAAACGATGACGGTGTTTCTAAAGCAGCTTTCAGGGTGCAGTACAGCCAAACAGGCCATTCACTAAACCCCCAAAGCATTAATACATCACCTTGGGATCGATCAGCAACTGAGGAGGGCACTAGAGGAAGGAAAGGCTCTACACGAGGGCCAGCCGTACGAATAAGAAAAGCCACAGGAACTGCCAGATTGGATCAGACCCAAAGTCCATTTAGTCCAATATCCAACTTCCAATAATGGGCAGCACCAGATGCTTCAAATCATCTTTGGTAACGCAATGTTCTGCAGGTCTATCCACCTGAACCTGCAGTGGGGATTCTGGGTGGGCAGAAGGTAATGACCCACACGGAACGTTGGCCAGGTTAACCTATATTAGGTGGCACGACCCCACAGATTTCTTCTATGCTGTGTCCTTCCTGATGTGGGCAGTGTGCCTGGGTGAGTGCAGGGGGAGGGGATTGCCTTGCTTGCTTAAACCTGCTGCTCTTTAAATATCAGATCTATTTATAAAAGCTAATCAAAGGGTCACATGACTGGCTAGAAACTACTTTGTAATGGGATTTGGGAGTGGCCACAAAGCCATGTTGACAAAATCTTTCCTTACAAAATAGTGGGCCCTGTCTATTTTTTTCCCCAATCAAAAATACAATAATTCTGAAAACTAAACTTCGATCCAGTGGAAGCTATCCCATAGTGCATGGAGCCGAGCGGAATGTTGGGTTGGGCTTGCAATGCATTATGGGATCAAAACATTGGTGCAGGTGGTTATGGGAACATGTTGTTAGCCTCCCATGATGCACTTACCTCCCTCCCTCCCTGAAATCAATGGCAAACAAACCAAGCCTTGTTCGTACGCCTGGGTTACCTGCGCAGATGCTATAGCACAGGGGTGGGCAAACTTTTTGGCCCGAGGGCCACCACTGGGGATAGAAATTGTACGGCGGGCCATGAATGCTCACAACATTGGGGTTGGGGTGCAGGAGGGGGTGAGGGCTGTGGATGGGGGTGTGGGCTCTGGGGTGGGGCCAGAAATGAGGAGTTTAGGGTGTGGGAGGGGGCTTTGGGCTGGGCAGGGGAGTGGGGTGTGGGCTGAAGCTGGAGGTGCGGGCTCTGGGGTGGGGCTGGGAATGAGGAGTTTGGGGTGTAGCATACGCAAAGTACGCAGCTGCGTAAGGCACCAGGAAATTTGGGGCACCAAATTTCCTGGTGCCCTACGTAGCTGCCTGCTGCTCCAGTCCAGGGACGCCCGGGGGGGGGGGCAAGTGGGGCAATTTGCCCCAGGCCCCACAGGGGCCCCCATGAGAGTTTTCGGTGAGTCTTCAGCAGCAGGTCCTTCAGTGCCGCCGAACACACCCGGATTGAGTGAAGGACCCGCTGCCGAAGACCCAGAGCTTCTTCCGCTCCGGGTCTTCGGCGGCAATTCAGTGGCGGGGGCTCCTTCTGCTCCGGGTCTTCAGCGGCAGTTTGGCAGTTGGTCCTTCACTCGCTCCGGGACCCGCCGCTGAAGTGCCCCGAAGACCCGGAGCGGAAGGACCCCCCCGTCGCAGACCCCAGGCCCCCTGAATCCTCTGGGCGGCCCTGCTCCAGCCCCTGCTCTGGCTCTTCCCCATGGCCCCTGCCCCAGCCTCACCCCCACTCCACCCCTTCCCCAAAGCCCTGCCCCACTCCATTCTGCCCTGCCTCTGCTCCGCCCCCACTCCACCCCTTCCTCTGAGGACTGCAGCAGGGGTTGGGTGCCCTGCACTCACCAGGCGGCAGGAAGTGGAGCGACCCGGCCCCAACCTGCTCCGCTTCGCCAGCTCGTGCTGGGAGGCAGTTTCCCCCCTGGCCCCCAAGCCCACTTCTGTCGCCCCACAGAGGCCTGGGGCCAGCCCCGCCACCCTCTTGTGGGGGGGCTGCATAGGGCACCAAAATGGCAAGGGATGGCCCTAGCAGGAGGGTGGGACCGAGGGGTTCAGAGGGCAGGAGGGGGATCAGGGTTGAGGCAGGGGGTTGGGGCGTGGGGAGAGGCTCAGGGGTGCAGACTCCGAGCGGTGCTTACCTCAAGTGGCTCCCAGAAGCAGCGACATGCCCCTTCTCCGCCTCCTACGCTAAGGCTCAGCCAGGCGGCTCTGCACGCTGCCCCGTCCACAGACACCGCCCCTGCAGCTCCCATTGGCTGCGGTTCCTGACCAATGGGAGCTGCAGGGGAGGCATTTGGGGCGGGGGCAGCATGCAGAGCGGACGCTCCTGGCTGCCCTGACACATAGGAACCAGAGATGGGGGCCATGCCGCTGCTTCCAGGAGACGTGTGGCACGGCCCCCGACCCTGCTCCCCAGCTGGAGTGCCAGAGCGGGGCAAGCCTCAGACCCCGCTCCCCAGTGGGAGCTCGAGGGCCGGATTAAAATGGCTGGCGGGCTGTAGCTTGTAGTTTGCCCACCCCTGCTATAGCACAATAAGCATGGCCCCCGCTCAGCTGTACACTGTTGTCGTGAGCATTACAAACACCTCGTGCCTTATCCTGCAGTATTTACACTGCCGATACAGGAGCCGCCGCACGGAACAACGTGATGCCACGCAAGCAGCCCTGCTGGAAGACATAGAGCTGGCGACAGTCACGCTTCACCTTGACACGGTGGAGCACTGCTTCTGGGCCCGGGAAACAAGCACTGACTGGTGGGACAGCATAGTTATGCAGCGATGGGATGACGAACACTGGCTGTAGAACTTTTGAATGCGCAAGGCCACTCTCCAGGAACGGTGCAAAGAGCTTTCCCCAGCCCTGAAGCGCAGTGATACTAAAATGAGAGTGCGTGGCGATAGCTCTGCGGAAGCTTTTAACGCCTGACTGCTACTGGTCAGTGAGGCATCAATATGCAGTGGGTAAATCTACCATAGGATCTGTTGGGATCCAAGTTTGCAGGGCCATCAACCGACTTCTGCTAAGAAGGGTATTGACTCTGGGCAACATGCATGACATAGTGGGTGGTTTTTCCATGATGGACGATAGACGGAACGCACATCCCTATCTTGGCAATGACCACCGTGCCAAAGAGAACATCAACCGCAAGGGGAACTTCTCAATGGTGCTGCAAGCACTGGTGGATCACAGGGGCCATTTCACCGACATCAATGTGGGATGGTTGGGAAAGATGCATGACGTGTGCATCTTCAGAAACACAGATCTGTTCAGAAAGCTGCAAGCAGGGACTTTCTTTCCCAACTGCAAAATAATCATTGTTGATGTTGAAATGCCAATCGTGATCTTGGGAGACCCAGCCTACCGCTTGCTCCCATGGCTCATGAAGCCGTACACAGGCAGCCTGGACAGCAGTAAGGACTGGTTCAGTCACAGGCTGAGCAAGTGCAGAATGGTCGTGGAATGTGCCTTTGGACATTTAAAAGGTTGCTGGCATTCTTTGCTTACTAGGTTAGACCTCAGTGAAAGCAGTATCCCCATTGTTACTGCTGCTTGCTGTGTGCTCCATAATATCTGTGAAACAAAGGGAGAAAAGTTTCCGCCGCACTGAGGGGTTGACGCAGATCGCCTGGCAGCCAATTTTGAGCAACCAGACACCAGGGCAATAAGAAGAGCACACCGAGGAGCTCTGTGTCTCCGTGAGGCTTTGAAAAACAGTCTCAACACTTGTCTGTGTTGTTCCTTACCAAACTGTCCCCTCCAGTGCGTTTTCTCCCCTGTAAACTCCACCTCCACCAACCGCCCTGTGTTGAATGAATAAAGAGCCTTTTCTCCTCAATCCATTAATTTTTATTATGCTCACAGACACATAGACACGGCAAAGAAAAGTAAGATAACCTGGGGCAAAAGGGCTGATAACACTGTGGGGGGAGAAACAAGGAAAGCTTGTTTACAGATGCACTGCAATAACAATCAAAGGTGTAAAAGCAGCAAAGAATCCTGTGGCACCTTATAGACTAACAGACGTTTTGCAGCATGAGCTTTCGTGGGTGAATGCCCACTTTGTCGGATGCAAGAGTGGAAATTTCCAGGGGCAGGTAAATATAAGCAAGCAAGAAGCAAGCTAGAGATAACGAGGTTAGATCAATCAGGGAGGATGAGGCCCTGTTCTAGCAGTTGAGGTGTGAAAACCAAGGGAGGAGAAACTGGTTCTGTAGTTGGCAAGCCATTCACAGTCTTTGTTTAATCCTGAGCTGATGGTGTCAAATTTGCAAATGAACTGAAGCTCAGCAGTTTCTCTTAGAAGTCTGGTCCTGAAGTTTTTTTGCTGCAGGATGGTCACCTTAAGATCTGCTATTGTGTGGCCAGGGAGGTTGAAGTGTTCTCCTACAGGTTTTTGTATATTGCCATTCCTAATGTCTGATTTGTGTCCATTTATCCTTTTCCGTAGAGACTGTCCAGTCTGGCCGATGTACATAGCAGAGGGGCATTGCTGGCATATGATGGCATATATTACATTGGTGGAAGTGCAGGTGAATGAATCGGTGATGGTGTGGCTGATCTGGTTAGGTCCTGTGATGGTGTTGCTGGTGTAGATATGTGGGCAGAGTTGGCATCGAGGTTTGTTGCATGGATTGGTTCCTGAGCTAGAGTTACTATGGTGCAGTGTGCAGTTACTGGTGAGAATATGCTTCAGGTTGGCAGGTTGTCTGTGGGCGAGGACTGGCCTGCCACCCAAGGCCTGTGAAAGTGTGGGATCATTGAACAGGATGGGTTGTAGATCCCTGATGATGCGTTGGAGGGGCTTTAGCTGGGGACTGTAAGTGATGGCCAGTGGAGTCCTGTTGGTTTCTTTCTTGGGTTTGTCTTGCAGTAGGAGGCTTCTGGGTACACGTCTGGCTCTGTTGATCTGTTTCCTTATTTCCTCGTGCGGGTACTGTAGTTTTGAGAATGCTTGGTGGAGATTTTCTAGATGTTGGTCTCTGTCTGCGGGGTTAGAGCAGATACGGTTGTACCTCAGTGCTTGGCTGTAGACAGTGGATCTTGTGGTGTGTCCGGGATGGAAGCTGGAGGCATGAAGGTAGGCATAGCGGTCGGTAGGTTTTCGGTATAGGGTGGTGTTAATGTGACCATCACTTATTAGCACCGTGGTGTCTAGGAAGTGGACCTCCCGTGTAGATTGGTCCAGGCTGAGGTTGATGGAGGGGTGGAAGCTGTTGAAATCGTGGTGGAATTTTTCCAGAGTCTCCTTCCCATGGGTCCAAATGATGAAGATGTCATCGATGTAGCGTAGGTAGAGAAGGGGCGTGAGTGGACGGGAGCTGAGGTTCCAGGTCGGCCATAAAAATATTGGCATATTGTGGGGCCATGCGGGTGCCCATAGCGGTGCCACTGATCTGGAGATATATATTGTCATCAAATTTGAAATAGTTGTGTGTGAGGATAAAGGCACAGAGGTCAGCAACCAGTTGTGCTGTGACATCATCAGGGATACTGTTCCTGACAGCTTGTATTCCATCAGTGTGTGGGATGTTTGTGTAGAGAGCCTCTACACAATCAAAGGTGTGGGAATGGGCACCTTCTGGTCCTACTCTCCCCTGGTATTGAGTGCAAAGGATACCAAATACCCCCCGCCTCATAGGACATTTGGGGGAGGAGGATGTGGAACTGGGTGATGATGGCAGCAGGTTCAGCATAGGCTGCAGCGGGACTCTAGCATCCAGCTGCTTTTCTTGAACCTCAGCCAGATGCCTCAACATGTCTGATTTCTCCTTCGTAATCCACACCATCTCTTCCTGCATGGCACGCTCTTGTTCCCTGCATGCTCTCCTGTCCTCCCTGTGCCTGGCCAGGTTCTCAGACAGTGCAATCCTCCATGCTCTGAGCTCCATCTTGTCACTCTCGGAGGCACGCATTAACTCGTTGAACATGTCCTCCCGAGTCTTCTTTTTCCACTTTCTAATCTGGGAAAGTTTTCAGCTGCAAGGAATGCAAAGCACAAGGGGAGTACTGACAGTGCATAGATTGTTTCTGGTGCACAGTTAATATTTTTTTAATTAAAAAAACACCCTTCAATACACTTCACTGCAAGCCACAATGTAATCACAACTGCTGGCTATTGCAAGAGTTGGTGTGCTGCTCCAGCCATGGTGAGTAAGGCCACAAGGTATGGGCAAGAGGTCTTGTGCTGCTGCTTTTGTGAAGACATCCTTGGGACCCCAGGTTGGAACTTGAGAATAGCCCCCTGTCCCCCAGCAACCTGGATGGTGCGGGAGGACAAGCACCAGTGTAAAGCCCCCCAAATAGTTTGTTTTTTGCAAAAGCAGCACCGGGTTGGTGGGGAAGGGAGACAAACAGGAAGTCGCCGCCCCCACTTTTTTTCAATGCTGTTTGCAATACACGGTGATCCCCTCCAACCATAACCACGGCACGTTTCAGAAAGTGTGGTTGTGTGACCCAGATTTCACCAAACAGGGGGCAGATTACTTGTGTTGTTTGTGGGTTAAGGGCTAGCATTGAAAACTTCCGTTTCCCCTTGGTGACCCTATGCGATATTACTCTCCTGAGGGTAACAGAGGCAGCAAGGGTACAGATGCTGCAGGCATCTGGGTACAGACCTGGTCCTTATGCTTCAATGCTGTGTGCTCACAATGATGCCAGCAGAGTTAATACTGGAGTGGTGCAGGAAAGTGTCCTACTGTGGATTGCAGAAAACCTCCATTAAAGCATCCTAAAGATCTCCCTGGAGGATTCCCGGGCCATCCCTGTGCATATAAACAGTCTTTTTTGGCGAGCACCCTCTGCATAGCTGGAGTGGCCACCAATACCCACTACACCTACTTTTTTGTTCAGATTAAACATAAAATGATAGCATGTAGCCCCTACAGTTTGATTGGAAATATGTACTCACCAGAGGTGCCTTCCCCGGCATCCCGCTCCGCTGCCAACCGGTCCTGTGAAGGGATGGGCTCCAGGGGTAAAAACAGTTCTTGGCTGTTGGGCAGAATTGATCCTCCGCTTGCCAATCTCACATCCTCCTCCTCAACAATGTCCTCCTTGTTATTGCTCAAGGTGGCCCGGGGCTCCTGGGAGCGATCTACAGAGTGTTTTGGGGTAGTGGGGAGGTTGCTGCCGAGAATCGCATGCAGCTCTTCATAAAAGTGGCATGTCTGTGGGGCAGAACCAGAACAACTGTTCGCCCCCCTTGTCTTCTGGTACACTTGCCGAAGCACCTTTATTTTCACACGGCATTGCTGCATGTCCCTGGTGCAGCCCTTCCCCCCATGCCCCGCGCAATCTTGGCATAGATGTCAGCGTTTCTTCTCCTTCACTTCCTCTCCCAAGCTGTTGCATACTGTGCAGTTTGACAAATGAGTGCCAGCTGTGGCAGTGGTTTTTGTGAGATAGGCACCTGTCCACTGATCCACTAGCTAATTTCTCATAGGCCACTGAATGGGCTCCTCATCTCAGAAAAGATATACTGGCACTAGAAAAGGTTCAGAGAAAGGCAACTAAAATGATTAGGGGTTTGGAACGGGTTCCATATGAGGAGAGATTAAAGAGGCTAGGACTCTTCAGCTTGGAAAAGAGGAGACTAAGGGGGGATATGATAGAGGTATATAAAATCATGAGTGACGTGGAGAAAGTAGATAAGGAAAAGTTATTTACTTATTTCCATAATACAAGAACTAGGGGTCACCAAATGAAATGAATGGGCAGCAGGTTTAAAACAAATAAAAGGAAGTTCTTCTTCACACAGCGCACGGTCAACTTGTGGAACTATAACAGGGTTTAAAAGAGAACTGGATAAATTCATGGAGGTTAAGTCCATTAATGCTGTTAGCCAGGATGGGTAAGGAATGGTGTTCCTAGCCTCTGTTTGTCAGAGGATGGAGATGGATGGTAGGAGAGAGATCACTCGATCATTACCTGTTAGGTTCACTCTCTCTGGGGCACCTGGCATTGGCCACTGTCGGCAGACAGGATACTGGGCTGGATGGACCTTTGGTCTGACCAGGTACGGCCATTCTTATGTTCTTATGAACAGGCATCAGATGGTATCAACCTTTCGGTCTCCCCTGCCCCGAACCTGGGCTGCATACAAACTGGCAACCTAGGCTTTATATTCCATTATCATTAGCCACCACCTGAGTGTATGCATCCACTGCTGGGGAATCAGCCTATTCCCCACCACACACAGAGCTACGGGAGGTCTAGGGATATCTGTTGTGAGTCAAGGATCAGTGTGGGCTGCAACTTCTGTAGAGAGTACAGGAGCATCTGCAGAAGCTCCAATCCAACCGGGCGAGCTGTCCAACCATTTCAAAGTGGCATCTTACCTGCAAAGTCAAGCCCCTTGTCCACGTGTTTGACCCGGTAGTGAGCCCGGAGAATGAACGGGTCCTGATAAGCCTCCGAAATGCTGCAGAATGGACAGTGGGTGTGCCTCCCTTTGATACTGGCAGCACACTGCTCATCTTGGCACAGGACTGGGCTGTAGCTGTGTTCTGTTCCTTTGATGCGTACGGAAGGATGAGCCTGGAGAGACAAGAAGACATGGCATCATTACAATAACACTGCGCCGGCAGAGCGGGATCAAGAACCATCCTAGGGGGGTATGGAGCAAGAGACTTCACAGCTACTTCTGCTCCAGATTCTCCTAGCAGAATCACATAGGAGCATTGGCCTCACAAGGACTCATAGCATCCCAGGCTGTCTCTGCCAGCAGGAGGTGCTCAAGGGATGCTGTAGGAGCAATGAATGTGGGAGAACAGTTCCAGCTTCTCCCAGCAGGAGGTGCTGTGGGAGCTCCCAGCTAAGCCAGTCCTAGCCTTGTGCTAGGTCTACTATTAAACAGAAGCAATGAGTTCAGCAGTCTTGTTTGTGCAGGAGAGGTAGAGTGCAGTGTGGGAGCACCTCCCCTTTGAAACCTGAGTAATCCAGACACCTAAATGGCAAGCCAAGCCCTGGCATGGGTTATTAAGAGGTTAATAAATTTTTGAGGTCACCTCCTGTCGGGAGCTCTCCAGACACAAACGCTATTAAAAGAGATATAGTGTTGCATCCCTAATGAGAGGCAGGAGACGGAAGAGGGCCCTAGAATCATTAGACTGCAAGATATTGGAGACTGCAGCCGAGGAAAATGCTGCATGAGGCTCTTTGTTTCATTTCATGACCTCCACCACTCCCCCACCCCTGCTCCAACACACACACACACCCCTTTGGCAGAAAATTCTCTTGCTGCAAATCAGTTTTTTCCCAAGTCTAGGATTGCAGTGAAAAAAATCCTCCAGCCAGCATCTTCCAGAGAAGGCATGAGGCAGAGTTAGAGCATTACTGCAGTGCTGTGATGCCTGTCCCCTCCTCTGGATACTCCGAGAGGCTGCTCAGAGCTGTGTGCCCACAAATCCAGGGCTTTACTCCGAGGCAGATGCCCCCTGCCCCAGCGCAATCAGCCCTAAAGGAACACTCAGTCACAGCAGGCTTGCAGTGGGTCAAATAAGCAACTGAGAGAATTTCAAGCTAGTACATCCCCCCTCTGCATCTCAAAGCTGCACCTTATTGGTCCAGGATATCTTTGGCATGAGGAATCCCTGAGGATCCTGCACCTTTACTTCTCCCAATCTCAAAAGGTTCCTGCAGCATGGCAACCCTCTCTCCTGCCAGAGAGAACTGAACAGAGTTCCTTGGTACCATTTTGGCAAAAGCTAGAGGATATGGGGACACATTGCATCAACAGATGCCTCCACAGCATGCCACCAGTCTGGTCCGCAAGAGACAGGTTCCAGAGTTTAGCAACAAAATGCTGGTGGGGAGGGAGTCCTTTCCCCTTTAAAGCTGGACGGGGACTGCTCAAGTTGTATAGTTCCATGTGAAATGTATCCGTGTGTTTGTAGGAAGAAACCAATACAGTGTTGTAACAAGACTTTGGCCTTCTATAGTATCTTCCATCCAAGAGTCCCAAAGTGCTTTAGAAACATCAATTAATTGTGCTTCACAGCACCCCGTGTTGTTATTGCCAGATGGGGAAACCAAGCAGAGAGAGGTGAAGCGACTTGCTCAAGGTCACATGGCAAGTCAGTGGCAGAGCCGAGAACAGAAGCCAGGAGTCCTGACCTCCAGCCCATTGTTCTAGCCAGTGGACAATAATCCTCTCCAATCTATACCATCTTTAACAGCAGTGCAACAGTCTGTATTCCTATGTTCACCATTTTTACAAAACTATAATGGATTCTGTACAAAGTATGCCTTGTGAGGTATCATTTGAAAACTCATAATTTGCTGATCATTATTATCTTGGTAAAATATGTGTGCAACATTCTATGTAAAGTTATAAGATTCCACTGTATAATATTACTGAGACATGTTCCAAGTTAGAACAGGGCTGCCCCGGGGGGTGGTGGGGGAGGCAGGCCCCGTGATCCCTGACCTGGTGGTGGTCCAGGTCTTCGGCGGTGGGGGGCCTTCAGTGCTGCCGAAGATGTGGAGTGATTGAAGGGCCCCCCGCCGCCAAAATGCCACCGAAGACCCAGACCGCTGCCGGGTGAGTACAAGTGCCACAGCTCCCCGACTTTGCTCCAGGCCCCCTGAATCAGAAAAGCAGGCACAAACCAGTTCCTCGAAGACAAAAGGCAAACTGATGTCTCAGCCAGGCGACAACAAAATCAAATGGATTATCACCAGGTGAAGCAGCCATTCTTTGGCAGGAAAAAGGGTGAGAGCAAAAAATCGTTTGGCAAAGAAACAGCTGAGGTTACCACCCCCAAAGACCTGCTGTCTCCTGAACCTCAGCTAGAGATGATTTTCAAAGAGAAAGAGAGCTATAAGAAAGGGGAACAGATGCCCACAAATACTCCTCACTTTCTCTTTGCTCACAGCATCAACAACACCTGAAGGACAGGAAAATTAACACTGAACTGGGGGATGGGTCCTGGCTGAACGGATTCCAGCCAGTAAGACTGCTGGAGCGTGTGGTGAGAGAAACCTTTGCTTTGAATTCATTTAGCTTGTTAACTTAGACATTAATTGTGTTTTATCTTATATTTTCTTGTAACCAATTCTGACTTTTATGCCTCATTACCTGTAATCACTTAAAATCTCTCTTTATGTAGTTAATAAACTTGTTTTATTGTTTTATCTAAACCAGTGTGTTTGGATTAAAGTTTTTGGGAAACTTTATTTGGGATAACAAGATTTGTGCATATTATTTTCTATTAATGAAATGGCGGACTTTATATGAGCTTGTATTGTCCAGGAGGGCCTGGGCAGTACAAGATGCACATTTCTGGGGAAATGTCTGGGACTGGGAGTTTGCTGGCTATAGCACTCCTACAGTATAGCTGGAATGATTTACATTCTGGAGGCCGTGTGTGAACAGACCAAAGTGGTGGCTCTCACAGCAAAGCAGTGTAAAAGGCATCCCAGGTTGGGGAATTGAGGAGACACAGCTGTCCGTCAGTCCAGACTGTAACCTGGGGAATGTCACAAGCAGATCTGTGACCAAATTCTTTGCTGAAAGTGGCTTCAGTGGAGATAAGACCAGGAGAAAATTCCACCTCTTGATTCCACCTCAGTCCCATCACACTGGCAATTCAGAATCCACCTGGTTCCAAATGTGGATACATGCAGTATTAACCCTTTCAACCCTGAATTCTTTGCTACGGGATGTAAAATTCACCATATATGTGGGGCACTTCATAGTTAAGATTTGTTTCAGGCAACACTCAAATTTAGGAAAGCATTACAGGTGGTTATGTCACACCCCCGCTCACTGCTACTAAGGAAAGAGAGTCATGAGAGAGTTGGAGTGCACCAACCATTCTTTGGAGGGAGTACATTCCCCCCCCCCTCCCCCCGGTTCAAGTCCTGGGGTTAGAAAATGCCATGCCGTTAGTGGTAGTGAAATGGTTTGCCCGGTGCAGCCCAAAATGCTCTGTTTGTGGAAATATCGCTCAAGCTCAGATAGGATCACAGCAGATTTGTATTGCTTGTGGACTCAAACAAGCAGCAATTTCTGCTCTGCTCTTGAGGGAAGATCCAAGTACTGGCAAGCAGTATGGCAGTGTGCATTCATTCCTGAGTGAAACATTGAGGGCTATGTAAATTAGTTGCAGCCCTGGTACATTGCCAAAGAGGCTCCCACTATCACAGAGGTTGAGTATCCTGCACTACAATAACTGCACTCGTATTGATTATTAAAGCATCATCATATTCCTTAGGGGGCATTTTTCAGCCATTAGTTTTCAGCAAGTTGTGCCAGAACAAAAAGACAGTCCCTGCCTCACAGAGCTTACAATCTAAGTACAAGACAAGAGACAACTGATGGGTAGAGACTGACAGATGGGGGAGAGCCACAGATCTCAGAGCACTTTACAAAAGAGGTAACTATCATGACACTGTTACATCTGGAGAAACTGAGGCACAGAGGGGCAAAATGACTTCCTGAATCAAGTCAAGAGCAGAACAGGGTACAGAATCCACGTCTCCTGTCTCCCAGCCTGTTACACCATCCACTGAAGGAGGAGTTAAAAAAAATCACAAATATGCAGTGATGTTCCGGTCCCTACTAACATCAATCCTGCTGAGCAGGAGCAGCTCTCCAGTGGCTTTGAACAGTGGTCTGCTCTCCAACTGATGGACACATCCAAGGAATACCAGCTGTACCAGGTTTTCCCTTTCCCCTCGCCATCATGTCCTTGGTAAAGGATCATGTCTGGAAAATATATTGATTGAGCCTGGAACTAAGAGACACTCAACGGGGAAATACTGCAACCTAGTACGCTGGGACCGGAGCTACTGAGTGTGGCTGTGGTACTAGTGAAAGGGTTTGATTGGCTAGCAGGAGAGGGTGGAACAGGGCCGGCTCTAGGCTCCAGCATTCCAAACATGTGCTTTGGGCAGCACTTCTCAAGGGGCGGCCTTCCAGCCCTTGGGGGGCGGCTTTTTCAAGGGGCGGCAGTCCTTTTTTTTTGTTTTTTTCCCGCTTCCGCGGCACTCCAGGGTTTTTTGGGGTTTTTTTGCTTGGGACAGCAAAAAACCTGGAGCCGGCCCTGGGTGGAGCCTGATCCAGAGGCATGCTGAAGTCAATGTGGCTGCTCAATATCTCTCAGGATCAAGGCATATCCACAGAATAAATAGAGGTCGGGCATTGTAAGCTTCCCTGTTACTGCTTCTCACCAAGGTACCTCTCCTTCCTCTGAAGATCCGGGTCAGGATGCATCTTATCTCTACAGGCCATACATTTCCCTATCATGGTTTGCTAGTCCCTGATGGAGAAGCGTCATTCTGTGCTACGGTGGTTTTATAGCCCGGATCTAGGATGCTGTACAAATGTAGCACACACTGTGTAAACATGAGGGGCCCAAACAGGTTGCACAGTCGCGTACTCTGGTCAAACCAAATCAACCATATTTTAGGCCTGACTCTTCTCTCCCTTACACTGGCTTTACACTAGTTCACATCCACTGGGTTCACATGAAGTTATTTCTGATATACACCCAGGCAAGAGCAGAATCAGAACCTTTATGTTTTATTATTAAGTGTTTAGGAGACATGAGCAATATTAGCCCCTTGCATATGGACTGAAAAAAAATCCAATAAAGAAAAACATGGTGAAAGAGCCTCCTTGTAAAAAGTTTTGATGTGAAACTGATCCTGCAAAGTGCTATAAGACCCACTGAATTTAGCCTCTTGCAGGGTGTGTGTGTGTCTCTCTCTCTTAAATTATCCAGATAAGATGCGGGGTCAAAAATAATTACACAGTGGCATCAGCATTTTATTTATGTCAACTGGCCTTTGCAATAAGAACTGATCAGACAATGCAAAGCAACATAATGCAACAAATACAACACGTCCGTCCATCCCCAGCAAAATCCAGCCTCAGTACGTCACGGCACAGAGGGGTATGTCTGAGTGTTATTCAATTTACCACCATTACTGGTAGCAGTTCATGTGTTGTTTCGCACCATGACTTCTTGGGTATTTTATTGCAAGAGGTAGATCCAACACGTCTGAGAATTTATCCTTTGCAGAAGGAAACCTTCCTGCCCTGAAAAACATGACAGAGAGAAATGTATGTGCCAGACAGTGTGAGACTCCCTAGTTAAAGAACTTTGCAGGATCAGTTTCACACCAAAACTTTCAATGAGCAGGCTCTTTCCCTGTGTTTTTCTTTATTGGATTTTTTTCCAGTCCATGTGCAAAGGACTAATATTGCTCATGTCTCCCGAACATTTACTAATAAAACATAAAAGTTCAGTTTCTCCTCTTGCCTGGGAGTATATCAGGAATAACTCCATTTGAACCCAGTGGATGTGAACTAGTGTAAAACCAGTATAAGGGAGAGGAGAATCAGGCCTAAAATGTGGTTTGATTTTGGTGCCCTAGAACTCTGACTCCCTATAATCTCCTGTGGCTGTTAAGGAGCAGAGAAATAAGAAGCATCTGTAGGGGGAAAGTGAACTGAATGCAGTGGGAAACCAGCACATTTACTAATGGCCCCAGCGCCAGCCCTGACAAATTGGTTGTGAACCAGCAGAATAGGGATCTGTGACAGCTGTGAATCTGGACTGGGTCTCTGGCATTCCCTGATCACGGTTGTGCTGTTGTATCTTCTCAATCAGTGTTTTGACTAGGCCGTCATGTTGCATCACAAAGAATGTGTCCTGCTGCATGAAAAATACATTCTCTCAGAATGAAATGTGAGCAAGACACGAGAAGTCATTCTTCTGCTCTACTCTGCGCTGGTTAGGCCTCAACTGGAGTATTGTGTCCAGTTCTGGGCACCGCATTTCAAGAAAGATGTGGAGAAATTGGAGAGAGTCCAGAGAAGAGCAACAAGAATGATTAAAGGTCTTGAGAACATGACCTATGAAGGAAGGCTGAAAGAATTGGGTTTGTTTAGTTTGGAAAAGAGAAGACTGAGAGGGGACACGATAGCAGTTTTCAGGTATCTAAAAGGGTGTCATCAGGAGGAGGTAGAAAACTTGTTCACCTCAGCCTCTGAGGATAGAACAAGAAGCAATGGGCTTAAACTGCAGCAAGGGAGGTTTAGGTTGGACATTAGGAAAAAGTTCCTAACTGTCAGAGTGGTTAAACACTGGAATAAATTGCCTAGGGAGGTTGTGGAATCTCCATCTCTGGAGATATTTAAGAGTAGGTTAGATAAATGTCTATCAGGGATGGTCTAGACAGTATTTGGTCCTGCCATGAGGGCAGGGGACTGGACTCGATGACCTCTCGAGGTCCCTTCCAGTCCTAGAGTCTATGAAAGGCTGTGAAAAAACTGCATAGAAGCAGGCTGTAAGAACATAAGAATGGCCATACTGGGTCAGACCAAAGGTCCATCCAGCCCAGAATTCTGTCTACCGACAGTGGCCAATGCCAAGTGCCCCAGAGGGAGTGAACCTAACAGGTAATGATCAAGTGATCTCTCTCCTGCCATCCATCTCCACCCTCTGACAAACAGAGGCTAGGGACACCATTCCTTACCCATCCTGGCTAATAGCCATTTATGGACTTAGCCACCATGAATTTATCCAGTCCCCTTTTAAACGCTGTTATAGTCCTAGCCTTCACAACCTCCTCAGGTAAGGAGTTCCACAAGTTGACTGTGCGCTGTGTGAAGAAGAACTTCCTTTTGTTTGTTTTAAACCTGCTGCCCATTAATTTCATTTGGTAACTCCTAGTTCTTGTATTATGGGAATAAGTAAATAACTTTTCCTTATCTACTTTCTCCACGTCACTCATGATTTTATATACCTCTGTCATATCCCCCCTTAGCCTCCTCTTTTCCAAGCTGAAAAGTCCTAGCCTCTTTAATCTCTCCTCATATGGGACGTGTTCCAAACCCCTAATCATTTTAGTTGCCCTTCTCTCAACCTTTTCTAGTGCCAGTATAAAGTATAAAGTATGTGCAGCATATCTGTCCTGAAAGCCTACTGTAAAATGATAATATCTCATCCTGGACCTCTGCTTAAGTGCTGATTCCCAGCACATGCTCTCTCCCTGCTGCAGATCAGTAGGCATGGCCTGCTCCCTTCCTGGCAGTGGCAAACTAGCACAGACCTGCAGAAAACTTCTCCTGCATCAGCAACAATGACACCTCCCACCACCACCACCCAGTGAGATGCATGATTACTGACTGCACAGAGCTGCTTTCAGGAGGCTGAGAGGCAGCGACAACAGCTCTGCCTACAGATTGGGAGAGGGGAGAATCAATGAGAAGGCAGCTGCGGTGACCTCAGAATGAGAGCCAAGGAGGTCCCCTCCAACCTCTAATCAAAAAATGTTCAGTGGCACTGTTAACCCCGTCTGCTGAGGGGCTAAATATGTGCCTGGGAAGCAGTTTGCTCCATTTCTGTCCAGTGCTTTTGAAAGGTGCTTTGGACTGACAAACCTCAGAGACTGAAGCCCTTATTCATGTATACAACAGCCAACACAAGGGACTGCCAACAGGGATTTTTTTATGACATGGACATCTCTCTAGAGGGAGCTAGATTGAGATCCACCAAACTCAGTTCACCCAAGCCACAGAAAAGCCAAACTGATGGTAACAACGTTGGTCCCAACCAACCCAAGCTGGATTTGAAATGGTGACCTGCAGAAGGAAGGCTCCGTATCCTATTATGCATAGGCGCCGACTCCGTGGGTGCTCCAGGGCTTAAGCACCCACAGAAAAAAATAGGGGGTGCTCAGTACCACCAGCCCCAGCTGTTCAGTAGGGCCCCGGGACTGGTGTCGTAGGGAGCATCTGTTCACGTGCACGGAATGTCAGAGTGGGTCAGGTAGACAGGGCTTAGGGGACATGATGGGCAAACAGAATGCCACAGCGGGTTTAAAAAGCAGGTAATGCCATGCTGGTGTGCCGGCTGCATGATTATGATACAGACAGTCTCCTGCAGCATTATGGAAGTACCACTACAAACCACCCAGGCTGTCCTGTACATTTAGCGCAAGCTGCACCAGTCATATGGGCATTGGGATGGAGGTTTTCACATCAGCCTGTATATGGGGCTTGTGACAAAGGGAGTCAGCCAAGACCAAATAGGCTGATGAAGAACCATAGAACTACACAGCCAATGCCTGGCTCTCTCCCCTTGGTGCATCTAACACTAGGCAGAGAACACTGGCTGACACAGGAAATTCAGCGCCTGTGCCAACATGAGATCTGAACCAAGACCTATTTCTTTGTCTCTCTCATGTACACATATCGGTAGCTTCCTGCATACAGGCCTCACACTACCATGACAAAGCTCCCCTTTCAGATCCCAGTTAGCTGCCTGCCACACTAGCGAAGCACATCCAGTTTATCTGAGCCTCCTGTCCTGTCCCAACGTATATGGTACATCCATCAAACATCTCCCTTCCGTGCTAGCAGGTCACCCAACTGAGCCACTGTTCGGACAGGTGCCTTCTTCTCCGCAGCCTCCTAGTGGTGTTTCCTAGCTCCACTCATTGACATCTTTCTTACGATCTCACCTGAAACCATCCTTTCTCCCTTACCTGAACCTCTCCATTTTCTCCCCCACTCTGCTGTGTATTATTTATACCGGTAACTGTAGTTAGATATATAAAGAGCTTTAGGATACAGTTTGTATTAAAGATTCTTTACATTACTAGACAGAGCAGGATCTACTATTAGTGTATTTAATGGTTTCTGAGGCAGCCAGCACCATAGTGTCTAGGCTTAGTACACGCTTAAAAACAGCTTATTAATAGAGCCTGCCCACAATGGACAGCAAAGATAAATCAGTCACCTCCCCAGCACCCTCCCAGATGCTCAGTTACTACAGTGATGGGAGCCATCTAAGAACCTAAACAGACAGATTAGAGAGAAATGCCTGAGCAGAAGATCCCCTCGCACCATGCTCTGAAAGGCAAACTCTCCTGAGCACCAAAGAACAAGGAGGAGGGAATTACCCAACAGAGACCTCCACCCAAACGTCCTGCTTCCAGTCCTCAAGATCACCTCAGCTGAACTCAGTTGTAGCCACAGGACCTGATCCTGATCCCACTGAGGTAGACAGCAAACTCCCATTGACACTAATGGGAGCAGAGTGTGCTTTGCAGGGGCAGGGTCTAGCAAAAGAGTCACGGCTGCTTCAGGGTGGCTGCTTAGCAATCAACAGCCTGAGCGGTGTGCACTCTACCAAGTAGGAAACCTCCCACTGGGATGGGAAACACCCAGCAGTGTATTTGCAAAGATCATGCTAGGTTCATGGGGCATATCTCCTTTAATCAGTTCCCTGCCATTGCAAGGGCATTGGGCATTGGTGCGCCTCCATCCCTCCTGTTCTCTGCTTGTGGCACACAACAGTTTAGTCTCCTCACAGCTGTGATACTTTGGTCTAATTCTGGTTGTTGGGTTTCGTGTGCAGGTGCTGGGGGGTGTTGGTGTCCTGTGATGTGCAGGAGGAGAAATGAGATGATCTGATGGTCCCTTCTGGACTTATACTCTGACTCTGTCTCTGTAACACAAAGAAGAGCAGATGCTGAATGCGCTTAGTCCCAAACTCCAGGCAGCTTTGAAAATGGACGCTGCTCTCATCCTTTGAGGAATCTATGGTAGCCAGAAGCACAACAGGGCTGGCAAGGAACCTACCAAGAAATCTTGCCAATTATCAATTGCCACTGGCACCCTCAAGGCCTTTGGAAAGCACAGTCAGTAAGGCCAGTCCAGAGAGGAGGAGACTATGCAACAGGAAGTCCTGGGTTCAGGAATGCAGCCTGGATGTCAGCAGCACTCACTCACAAAGCCTCATCGTGGCCTGGGCCAGTTTATCGTCTCCTGCAGAATGGTTAAAAATTCCAGTGTGGGATGCAGCAGGCACTGACCCTCTCCGTGCCTTCTACAGGCTCAGTCAGAAAGATGCTGTAACCATCCCAGCTGCACAGCCGGGGCTTAGTAATAATAGCATAGTCCACAAGATGACCTCAAAGCATTGTACAAACATGAATTAATCCTTACCACACGACTATAAGGTTGGTAAGTAAGAACCCCATTTTGCAGATAGGGAAATTGAGGCACAGAGCAGCAAAGCTGGGAATAGAAGCCAGTTAGTCTGACTTCTGCAGAGCTGATCAATGCTGCAGGTTTCTCACAGAGCAAAAGAAAGGCCAAGTGTTTGCTGGAGCTTATAAAGAACCCTGGCACACATCCAATCAAGAAGAGTTTATACACTCTATGGGCTGAACAAGTTCAAAGAGGTTAAAAGCATTATAAAATAAAATAATAATAATAGCCTAGCTCTTATATAGTGCTTTCCATCAGTAGATCTCAAAACACTTGACAAAGAGGTGAAGTGACTTGTCCAAGACCACTGGTACGGCCAGGAATAGAACTCCAGTCTTTTGAGTCCCTGACCCAACCCCTAACCACTAGGCAACTCTGCCTTCGCCTTACTACAGTAAGTAATTCAAAGTGCCTGCTTCTGATCTCAGTGAAATGGAGTTACTCTTGATTCACCCCAGCTTGAATGAGAGGAGAATCAAGCTCTAAGTCTATATTGGCCAGTGTTTAATCAAAGTACATGTATTGTTTACAGCTAATCTGTAATGACGGCAAAAGAATAGCCTCACTATCTGGAGACACAGTAACAATCTACAATAAGTTTTCACATCTAGGTTTTTCAATACTTGCTTTGAAAGCAAAAATAATCGACTTAAAGCTTCACTTAGATATTGTTAAGTTGCAAAGGCATCTCAGTTACTTCTTCTATAAACCTTATTAGAATATTACAGTTATAAACCTACCATGTCTGAAAAGCAGGAAATTCTGCACCACAGTCTCCGCTGGCACTGTCATTGGATTTACGCTAGCCCAGAAATCTGGCCTGCTAAGACAAGGCTAAGCGTATGGAAAAAATAAATCTTCAAAAAATCTGGAAATTCAGAGTTAAGGTTCTGCAAACCCTCTAAGTTCTGCCCCTTCCCCATGCCCCAGAACACCCTACTCTGACTCCCAAAGACACTTAGGCCAGATTCTCTAACATATTTTGGTGCCTAACTCCAGTGGGAGTCAGGAAGCTAAACGCTTTTCTAGATCCGGGATTCTACCACCACATTGTACCTTTCCGTACATTCCCATTGTGAAACACATATCCCCTAAGTATACAAATGACATTCACTATAAAGGCCCATCCATCCAGCCACAGATGCTCCTCGAATGCATTGTCCCAGAATGAGCCAGACACAGTGTCTCAAGTCCTACCCCCCAAGTACAGATCAAAGACCTTCCCTCTCACCTCACCTTCCCACTAGAGTCAAAAGACTGCAATATTTTCACATTTTACCATCTACCCACAACCCCCAAACACCTACCACTTTGTACCATTCCACCATCTTCTCTAAGGAGAGTGCAAACAGAGCTATACTCATCCGATTCTCCTTCCGTTGGGGGGCTGAGAAACAACTACCCTCATACAGCCACTATGGCCTCGGCTGTACACATCTCTACCTAACATCTCCGCAGGGTAGCAATCAACTTCCACAGATTCACACCTTTCATAGTCTGACCTCCTGAATAACACCGACCAGAGAACCTCACCCAATGATTTCTGCATAAAGCCCATAACTCCTGTTTGAGCGACAACATGGCTTTTAAAAAGTCATCCAGATTTGACCGAAAGACTTCAAGTGATGGAGAATCCACAACATCCCTATGTAAGTTGTTCCAGTGATTAACTACTCTCAGCGTTAAACACTTGTACTTTATCTGATATCTAATGCTAGCTGCAGACAACAGAGCACTGCAGCTTATTCTCCAAAACAGGGTCTTCCCAGTTCCACACAAAGAGGAGCTCATGAGAATTCCAAAGGTACCTGCAATACCTAGCACAGCTGACCATCTATGCCAGAGGGCTGCAAGGTCTGGTAAGGAATGGGGAGGAGTTAAGGTGGTTTGTGAAAGCATAATCTAAATTTCCAGGCTTCTACACAGCTTGGTGCTCTTTTCTTCCCCACAAATGTAATCTTGATTTACAATTTGTTGTCTTTCGAGTGCTTGTTCCTTTTGAGAGCAATAGCCTTCTAATAAGGTCTTCAGCAGAAGTAACTGAGACATCTTTACCACCTTAACTGTGTCTTTGTGTCTGGGAATAATTCCTTCCAAGATTTTAAGAAGCTCCTTTTTTCACTGCAGGGGAAGGGGAAGAGGAAAAGACTCGGAAATAACCCACTGGTCTTAAATCTACAGACTCCAAAGAAAGGATAGGAGTAACCAACCCAAATACCTCCCCTCATCAAACCGCCCCTGAACACAAGGAAGGAGGAAAAAATATACTAAGGATCAAAGCCTAATAATGGTGTATTCTGACCCTCACCACAGCGAGACATCATGGCAAGGGTGCTCAAAGTGCAGCTGTTGCAATGAAAGAAAACATGCCAGTCACGATGCCACAGTAAAGCTATGCTAAGCAGGAAGATATGGGGCTGGAGGAAGGGGAGCTAAACATAAACATATATGGAGATATACCTATCTCCTAGATCTGGAAGGGACCCTGAAAGGTCATCGAGTCCAGCCGCTTCACTAGCAGGACCAAGTACTGATTTTGCCCCAGATCCCTAAGTGGCCCCCTCAAGGATTGAACTCACAACGCTGGGTTTAGCAGGCCAATGCTCAAACCACTGAGTCCCCACTGTAAAAGTACAGGGCTGAAATAACTGTTACAGTCATTTTTATGGGGCACTGATCACCTTGGTGCTACAGCAAAGCAGTCTGGAATGAGCCTTAAAATGTGGTTCTGCCAGGAAAAGTGACTTCTCAATCAACAGATCTACTTTCTGTATCAGTCACATTTGCTGCTTGTACTGCTTTTTACTGCTCTTATCCCTGCAGACCCAGCACAGAGAGCTGAGAGGGAGCTGGAATCTATTCCTCCTTGGGCATCATCTACAGAACTGTTTATTAAGTTCCAGTCAGTGACACCTGTGCAAACAAAGTGATGGCCATGGAGGTTGCACAGGTGTAAACTGAAGGCAAAATTCTTCCTGCAGAATTATTATTGCTGGTGATTGTATATGAGAAGGAAAAAGCCCAGCAGGAGTTTGCAGAGCTGACATTTAAAAATAAGAGGCCTGATTCTCCTCTCAAATTGGCTTCAGTCCAGTCATTCCTGATTTACATTGGTGTAAGAACAGAATTTGGCCTGATATTTTTTTACATGTGAACTAAGCAAATCTGATCTGTTTTTTTCTGAATGAAAGAAACCAGGCATGTGACTGGGAGATTTTGCATTATTCTCTTGAACCTATGAACAACAAACACATGCTGCAGTATGATGTGACTTAAACTGGGAGCCCGGACTTCAGCTAATAGTCTTCAGGAACTTTCAGCAAGTAAAGAACTTTAGAATCATTTATATCTTCCTGGTATTGTTGCTGAAAAAGAATGGAAAGCAACAGGCTAATTAGATTTGCCAGTCCTGTTACCACTGATGAGAGCCACTGCTTAGATGCCCAAGGGGAAGAAGAGAAGGACCGAAGATAAAGGAACATGAGACTTGCCTATTCATGCTTCCTTCCTGGATTTTGTTTCCTTTTCCTCTCTTGAGTGTCTGTCTTTCTCCTCAAATTAACTGCTGTAAGGATGCTAAATGGCTTGAATGAGGAAGGGCTACTCTGCATTAACTAGAAAGGGTATTGACAATATGCAAGGCACTGTGTGCTCTGCAACAAGCTGGACCTAAATTTTGCAGGTAGGATCCTGTATTTGTAGCAGCTTCATCTGAATTTAAAACTTGAGGTTTTAAATACATTAATGACAATGAATAATCCAATCAATGCACTAGTCCACACATTTGCAGTTTCTGATGAGCTGCAGAAATTTGTACTGACAACCCATGACTACATAATTGTGACGCTCTGTATCTCGAGGGAACACCAGCACCCTTGTAAAACAATTGTGTGGTATCCAATGCAGTTTTCATGTTGGGTGTCTTCGGAAGGCTCATGATGCACTTAGCATTGTTGCCATAATGATGTTATAGGTTATAATTTCATGTATATAGTTATGAGGCTGAAAATTTGTCTTCATGGCTTAAAATAAGCCCAGGCAAAAACTCTCCAAGAGCAGAGTTCACACCTCATCAGGGCATGTATGGGACAAACCCAGCCCAGCCTCACAGAAACAAAGGACACTGACCTAGGCAGCAACAAAAGGATCTGTTGGACTCTCCAGTGAGTCACCCCCTTCCTTTGGCCAATGTAGGACTGTGATGAGGTGATGCTCACCTGACTCTGAAGGGGCGGGGGGGGGGGGAGTCAAGAGGAAAGAACATGATAAAAGGGAGAGATGTTTACCAAGCTCTTCCTCTCTCTTCCATCTACATCTACAGACACCACACCAAGCAACTGAAGCGCTGATCAAAGGGGAGAGCCTGGCTGAAGGGCAACCAGCCAACCTGTGGTGAGAAACATCTAAGTTCGTAAGGACACCGACCGTATTAAGATGAGCGTAGAATGCGTTTTGCTTTTATTTCATTTGACCAAATCTGACTTACTACGCTTTGACGTATAATCACTTAAAATCTATCTTTATAGTTCATAAATCTGTTTGTTTATTCTACCTGAAGCCGTGCGCTTGGTTTGAAGCACGTCAGAGAC
The DNA here is from genome assembly GCF_020497125.1 of Mauremys mutica. Taxonomy (NCBI): domain Eukaryota; kingdom Metazoa; phylum Chordata; order Testudines; family Geoemydidae; genus Mauremys; species Mauremys mutica. Next base: position 31,210,842 of record NC_059087.1, read on the forward strand.
TCCCCATCAGATAACAAGCTCGGTGCATATCAATTTCTTTGTTAAATTGATGAATTCATATAAGTTTGCAGCGTCAAGTGGGCATAACTGGACACCCCAAGACAGAAGTTCCTAGGGTTGTGTCTGGTACCTGAGATATTGGCTAGTGTCATTTGGTTGCACAATTTAAGAAGCAGCTTACATGCCAGAGGCTGTGCATGAACAGCCCAGGAGTGGGGTTCTTACAGCAGAGCAGGGTAAGGCTGGTTCCCGGAGTCAAGGATTGAAGTGACCTAGCAGATCAGCGGTCCAGATAACAAGAGAGGGGAACATCACAATCATAGAACAGGCAGAAGTGAGGCTGGAGTACTTTGATGAGGCTATTTGGAATTCTAATACCTGCGGAGGAGTGGGAGGCAGCTTGGGACTGTGGGATAAGCACATTAGCTGATGTTTCTGCAAAAATATTAGCAGTGAAATAGTTAACAATTTTGCCATTTATGTTGCTATTGTTATATTTCAGAATCAATACCACAGTGAGATGAATGGGGGTATCTCACATCTGTCAAAGCTCTTAGAATCATAGAATGATAGAAGATTAGGGTTGGAAGAGACCTCAGGAGGTCATCTAGTCCAACTCCCTGCTGAAAGCAGGACCAATCCCCAACTAAATCATCCCAGCCAGGGCTTTGTCAAGCCTGACCTTAAAAACCACTAAGGATGGAGAGTCAACTACCTCCCTAGGGAACCCATTCCAAATTCTGCAGCTGTGGAATCGTAGGCCCTTGAAAATACGTTATGATTAAACACAATGCACAATCGTTCTATTCCTTTCAATTGAAAGGGTTGAGTGGGGGGAGAGCAGCACAGGTATCTGTCATTTTCAAGCCCTATTTTTATAAAGGTGACCAACAAAAGGGGGAAAATGGGATATGTACCTCATTTTTTGCTTTTATAAATGTTTAAAGAAAGCTTGAAAGGAGTTTCTGTACACATTTCTTCTTCTGCTTATTTTTTAGAAAATACAAATATCTTAAGTATCTTATACCTTAAAAATAACAAGACTATCAAGTTTCATCTTCATTGATTTTGCTAAAGGACTCCATGGATGACTGGGAGGAGTGGTTGATACACTGGAGGGGAGGGATAGGATACAGAGGGACCTAGACAAATTAGAGGATTGGGCCAAAAGAAATATGATGAGGTTCAACAAGGACAAGTGCAGAGTCCTGCACTTAGGACGGAAGAATCCCATGCACTGCTACAGACTAGGGACCGAATGGCTGGGCAGCAGTTCTGCAGAAAAGGACCTAGGGGTTACAGTGGACAAAAAGCTGAATATGAGTCAACAGTGTGCCCTCGTTGCCAAGAAGGCTAATGGCATTTTGGGTTGTATAAGTAGGGGCATTTCCAGCAGATCGAGGGACGTGATCATTCCCCTCTACTCAGCACTGGTGAGGCCTCATTTGGAGTACTGTGTCCAGTTTTGGGCCCCACACTACAAGAAGGATGTGGATAAATTGGAGAGAGTCCAGCGGAGGGCAACAAAAATGATTAGGGGGCTGGAGCACATGACTTATGAGGAGAGGCTGAGGGAACTGGGATTGTTTAGTCTGCAGAAGAGAAGAATGAGGGGGGATTTGATAGCTGCTTTCAACTACCTGAAAGGGGGTTCCAAAGAGGATGGATCTAGACTGTTCTCAGTGGTAGAAGATGACAGAACAAGGAGTAATGGTCTCAAGTTGCAGAGGGGGAGGTTTAGGTTGGACATTAGGAAAAACTTTTTCACTAGTAGGGTGGTGAAGCACTGGAATGGGTTACCTAGGGAGGTAGTGGAATCTCCTTCCTTAGAGGTTTTTAAGGTCAGGCTTGACAAGGCCCTGGCTGGGATGATTTAGTTGGGTTTGGTCCTGCTTTGAGCAGGGGGTTGGACTAGATACCTCCTGAGGTCCCTTCCAACCCTGAGATTCTATGATTCTATGACTCAGAATATCTCAGTCTGAATAAAAATCCCTTCCTCTTCCACTTCCTTTCATATCTTTGGTATCTATGTTGTCATAAATCTGCTAGTCCTCCACTTATCCATAAAGTTCCCTGACAAGGCCTGAATTTCTAAGGTAAAAACAAGCCAGAGGGAAAAAAAACTTTTTTTCTGGGGGGAAAAAATCTTTCATGCCTTCTTTAAAAGAAAAAAGGGGGAACCCAGTATTTTTTTCCTTTAGAAACCCCCTTTACTATGAGCTGTGGCCACAAGAGACTGCAGCTCCCAGCACATGTTGCTACAAGTGGTCTTTCATAAGGAGACAGGCACTATACAAAAACCTGATATAGACCGATGCTCCCTCTCAATCAAACCTCCTCAGGTCAAAATAAGAGCACTGCATACTGGGACCAGTAGTCTCCATCCGTCATACCTCCACATTAGAGATGACAAAAAACTGCAATTTGTTTCACTTCATGCACATTTGTGGTGGCTCTTGGAAAATTGTGGGCACAGCTTTTTCTATGGGAGGGCATGCACATACACCCCTCTGTGTGTGCATCTCCAGCAAGGTTACTAAAAGACACACACAAAATGAGAATTACTATTGAATAAATGCAAGGAAATAAGCTTCAGCTATTAAATTAATACTACAAACATTTCTAAGAAGCTCTGTTGCTGCTGCTGAGTCCCTTTGGCCTGATTACAGCTGAAATTGTTTCGCCAGATCCTCAGGTTGTGACTAAGCAGTACCTGGTTTGCATGCATGCTATTTTCTGTATGCTGCAGTTCATCTGTTGCTTGGTTTTCTTTTTGCCATCAGTGGCATTTTGAATAACTCCCTCATTAAATAACACTCCCATGAAGCCCACATTTTATGTACTTTGAATGTCCCCTCTCGAATTTGCATTTAGGCACTCGGATACTGCAGTGAGGAGGGCTGCTCAACTACCAGATAGGTAGGTTCCATTTCCCAGTTTCTCATTAAGTCCTTAGGCCTTTGCAAATTTAATCCTTCCTAAGCAAAGCACGTGAACCTAAAGAGTGATTCTAAGGTTACTCCATGCATGAGACCGTATGTGTGTGTGAGAGAGAAATCAGAGGATTGACCATGATTGAGTCTGTGGGGTCTCAAAGGCTCTTTCAGTCCAGGCATTACTGGATAGGTTGTTGGGGGTGGAAACAGGACTCTGGGGTTTGTGCACGAGGGGCTGGGCTCTAGAACTGGGGGGGAGATATGAGCTCCACTCTGCCTTGTGGACTGCCAGTGCCTCACAATACAGAGAGGTTACAAAACACTGAACTGCAAGTGCTGTATTTCTTGCCTCCATAAGACAGTGAGCATGAGTCCCACAAAGGATGGCTCTGCAGGATCCCCAGTGGTTCTAGGTAGAGTAGGACAGCAAGAGCTCAGTTGGTTACAGAAACACAAGCTATGGAGGGAGATCCATGCCCCACCAGCTAGACGATTTGTTGGGATTGCCCATACTAATCCCCTCTCCTTAGAGCCCCATGATGCATAGTGACTCTAGAGACTGCCACAGATATGCTCCAGGAAGCAGGCGCAGGGAGTCATGTCCACAGCTGCTATGCCCTAGTGTGCATTAGAGGTGTGGAAGTAGGACATGAAGCAATGCACTGAATCTGCACCAAGGGAGCCTGAGGTTAGCTACTAGGAAAGCCAGTCTCACTGGAAGGGCAGTTCCCCTTGGAGCGAGTGCCCATCACTGGAGGTCTGAGGCCAGGCTGGCCACCCCTGGCAGGGATGCTCCGGAGACTCGACGCTGGCTCGGTGCGGGGCTGACCCAGACGGCCTCGCGGGCCCCTCCAGCTGCACGGCGCTGTGACACGGGGTGCCCAGCCGAGGCGGGGCCCGTCAGGAAGCGGCCGGAGGGCCTAGGCGGCCCCCTCCCGGCTGCAGGGGGCCAGGGGCCACCGAGGCCCAACACGCGCCAGGGCCCAGCGTGCACGGGCGGCAGCCAGCCCCCGCCCGCACGAGGCCGGAGGAGGAGGGGTGCGATGTCCCGGCATGCACCGCGTGGGAGGGGGCGGCAAGGACGGGAACGGTGCCCCATCATGCAGCGGGGCAGGGCTGCAGGGGGCCTGATGTCCCGGCATGCACTGTGTCTGGTTTCCCATCATGCATTGGGCGACAGGGGTCGGGGGGCCGCCTCTCCCGGGTCCTGTCTCCTCAGTCCCGAGCCCCCGTACTCACGATGAAGGAGGCCATGTCCGGGCCGGCCGCTGCGCCGGGCGGCTACTCACGGAAACCACCGCCCAGGGCCGGACGGTACCGGCCTCCGAGCACGTTCGGGCAGCTTCGGCAACACTCGGGCCTTTCCGCCTCTCTCCGCTCGGGGAGCTTCGGCAACACTCGGGCCTTTCCGCCTCTCTCCGCTCTGGGAGCTTCGGCAACACTCGGGCCTTTCCGCCTCTCTCCGCTCGGGGAGCTTCGGCAACACTCGGGCCTTTCCGCCTCTCTCCGCTCGGGGAGCTTCGGCAACACTCGGGCCTTTCCGCCTCTCTCCGCTCGGGGAGCTTCGGTAATACTCGGAGCCGTGGCAGGACTCTGGAGCGTTCGGAAAGTTCCGGCTCCACTCGGGCCAGTCCGGCTGCTGCAGCTGGGACTTGCTCGTGGGACGTGTTGGGGGCATGGGGCCGCCCAAGCTGGTCGAGGCCTGTCCACGCGGGGCTGGGGCCGCCTGGCAGGGTCAGGCCCCTGGGTGAAGAGATTTGTGGGTTTCCAAAGTTTGTAAAGACCCAGGCAGAAGTTACCACTGCCCTTCCCCCCCCCACCCCGCAACTCAACCAGAGCCACAGCCCCCCACCCCCGAACCCCCAACTCAGCCAGAGACCCAGCCTCCCAACGCCACAGCTCCCCCGCTGTTTCCTATCATTAAGGCTACGTTTTAGTCATGGCCAGATATTTTTAGTAAAAGTCCTGGACAGGTCACAGGCAATAAACAAAAATTCACAGCCCGTGACCTGTCCATGACTTGTCCTATATACCCCTCACTAAAAGAGGGGCCGTGGATATTCTGGTGGGGGCAATCCAGAGACACTGCAGGTGCAGGGGTGGGGGGCAGCCCGTGGCACGCAGCCTGGGACCCCCACTGGTGCTGTGGGGGGAGGGGAAGGTTGGCAGGGCTGCCAGGCTCCCTACCCAGCTCTGTGGTTCTCTGCGGCTCCAAGTCCTAGGGGGAGGGAAGGCCAGGGGGCTCCCTGGAGTCTCCACATTGCCCCCGCCATGAGCTGCAGGGGTGCCGCACGGAGCTCCCTGCCCCCTCCACCTAGGAGCTGCAGGGACATGCCAGCCGCTTTGCTGCCCCGCACCCCAACCTCCTCCTGAGCCCCCTCCCACACCCAAACTGCCCCAGCAGCAGCTGGTGCTGCTGGCCCAGAGGCTGCCCTGATCTGCTCGGGCAGCCCTGGAGCCAGCAGCACTGGCCGCTGTAGAAGTCATGGGGGACATGGAATCCATGACCTCCATGACAGACATACCTATAAATTGTGCCGGTAACACTGGTGAAGAAGGTGGCAACCTCGGTTGTTTGGACCGAACTGATTAAGCCTTATACAGCAGTTGAACAAAATATTTGTGCCCTTCTGTATAAGGCTTAATCAGTTCAGTCCAAACGACCTAGGTTGCTGCATTCTTCACCAGTATTTTCCACACAATTTAGGGCACCCTGCCTGTACCCTACTGAGGTGCCCTAAATTGTGCGAGTTACACCAGACCCAATCCCAAAATCCCACACTCCCAGCCCCCCCACCTAGCCCCAGCCCTCCCCACTCAACCCCAAAACTCCAGCCTCAGTGTCCCACACCCAGCTACAGGCCTCAGCTGCCAGCCCACAGCCCCATCCGTTCGGCTGCAGAGCGTGGTGGCCAGAGGTACTCTACTCCAGCAGGCTGTGGAGAGCACGTGTGGCGTGAGCGGTGAGGTGGGAAAGCTTCCTGGCCAGTGAGCCTCAGCTTGGCCCAAGGACCTGACTAGAGTGAAAGAGGAGTTCAGGCCCCTTGGCCCGTCCAAACTCTGGCCCTTCTGAAGCTGCCCGCAGGGCCTGCTCGTGAGGTGCCCATCTGCCAACCACAGCCTGGACCGAGACCCAACTCATTTCAGCTCTTGTTGGGGCTGAGCTGTATTTTGTTCCTTAGCTTCGCTTTTCTAGTAAATGCTTCCTCCCCAGCTCCCACCCCCCCCCCTCTTCTCCTGCCCTGTTCCATTCCTTCTGCCCTGCACTCAGCTGTCTTCCATCGCCTGGAAAAAATACTGGCTGCTTTAAAACAGCTGCTCTCCAGTTTCACTCCAGGCCTGTAGCCGCTGTAATCGTTATTGGGCTGCAGGGTGTTTTGTATCTGAAGTCCCCCCAGACACACTTTTATTCAAAGACAGTTGATTATGCTCAGAGATCATCCCCCTTCCTCCCTTTTTTTGGCATGGTAAAAAGGCAGTAAGAATTCATGCCCAACTGTCCCCTTTGCCTTGACTGATGAGATAATGCAGGGCTGAGTTGTTGTTTTCTTTTTCTTTGTGTTAAAATTTAAATAAAACTTAAAAAACTGATCAGTGGTTGGGGGATAGGGGGTTAAAAATGTTAATAAAAATGCTCAGTCATGCCTCTTGCAGTAGAATAGAAACATTTAAATAATGCAGCTGCTGGGCTCTGCTGTTTCTCATGAGCAGCTTTGAGGATATAGGTGTGTAGAACCCCCAGGATGGCTCCCCTACTGAATTAAAAGAAACAAGATTTCAGGTTAAAAAAAAATAAACCATGCAATAAAAGCCCTTCAGCCATCAAACCTAGTTCTTAATAGGAATTTCATAAAGGGAAAATCTTGTGTAGCTCAGCCTTGTAGCTGAGAAAGCAAAACACTGTTTACAAAATGGTGCTGCATTTGCCCATGTTTTAGAGGTGGGGCGTGTCTTCATGTTTTTTTGTTGTTGTTACCCTTTTTGAACCCAAGGGCTAGCTAAAAATTCAGGGGCTAGTCGATTTCTCCTCCTAACCAGAACAATCGGTGATAGTCAGGTATTTCTTGAATGCAGCTTTGCACACTTACAAAGAATATACACAGTCCTCTGTCCCTGAACGTAGAATGAACTAGCAGGAAACAGCACCAAAACCCCTCTGTTCTGCCTGCACTCCTGACCCAAACCCAACTCCTCAGGCTTCTTCCAGGGGCATTCGCTATGCTTTCAGCTGCTCCTCCAGACTGGCTGTGTCACGCTCTAGTTCTCACCCCTCCCATTGCCCTTCTTGCCAGCTAGACCAGGGGTGGGCAAACTTTTTGGCCTAAGGGCCACATTGGGGTTCCAAAACTGTACAGAGAGCCAGGTAGGGAAGGCTGTGCCTCCCTAAACAGCCTGGCCCCCACCCCTTATCCACCCCCTCCCACTTCCCACCCCCCAACTGCCTCCCTCAGAACGCCTGACCCATCCAACCCCCCTGCTCCCTGACTGACCTGCCCCCTATCCACACCCCCACACCCTGACAAGCCCCCTGGGACTCCCACGCCCTATCCAACCGCCCCCTGCTCCCAGTCTGCCCCCTGGGACCTCCGCCCCCTTACCATGCCACTCAGAGCACCAGGACTGGGAGCCAGAGCCAGCCATGCCACCGCACAGCCTAGAGCACTGGGGCAGGCCGGCGGCTCTCACAGCCCCACTGCCCAGAGCGCTGGCGGCACGGCGAGCTAAGGCTGCGGGGGAGGGAGGACAGCAGGGGAGGGGCCGGGGGCTAGCCTCCCTGGCCAGGAGCTCAAGAGCCAGGCAGGACGGTCCCGCAGGATGGATGTGGCCCATGGGCTGTAGTTTGCCCACCTCTGAGCTAGACCAAAACTCCTGGGTGGGTTCATAGACCCTTTTATTAAATGAAGGGTGTGTTCGGGCTCTGAAGTCACCAATCCCTCTCAGCATAACAGGGTCACCACCGACTGAATTGTACTATCAAGTGCTGCACATGCAAAACGGAGTAAATGCTTGACCGTGTTATATAGTATTTCCTCCTTCCTCATCTCATCCCCTCCCTGCTGTCTGTGGCCAGCGTTTGCCAGCTCTTAGCGATCTGTCTGTGCACTGCCCAGGCTGATTCTGGGTGCTGTGGGGGGGGGAATGAAGGTGGGATTTTCAAAGTAGTCGAGCACTCAACTCCTTTTCCTTTGAAAATCCCAACCCAAGGTAAGTGCACAGAAGAGAAAAAGGAGCGGAGGCTAGGGGGGGGTCAGGCCTGTGCAGAACTCTCCCTGCTCCTCCTCCTGTCTCTCCCATGTACTCCTGCTCTTTTCTTGTGGGGAAACCTCAGGACTCAATGGGAGCATCAAACACAGGTGGCTACAGAATACAGTTCCCAAATCCCAACCCATGCAGTGGGAGAGAGGATTTGCCCCAGGAGTAAATTTCTGCAGGTAGCAGCCAGAGGAGATTACATCAGGGCTGCCCCGCTCAGGGCTCTGTGGGCCACCTGAGCACCATAACAGAGGCTGGGGCAGCCAGCTCCATCTTCAGTCTGGAGATGTGGCCTGCATACTGCAAGACCAGCAGCCAAGTGTTCCAGCTGGATTCGCGTGGCCAGAGCACACTGCACTCTGGGAACTGTGATCTCTATCTCAGTGACAGCTGCAGGCAGCTGAGAGCCCAAAGGCTCCATCCCTTATTGTAATAAAAGGCTACCACTGTCTGCATTACTGATCCCAAACCACTGCCCATTCCACGAGCCTCAGGCAGTGGTTGGGACTGTTGCTGTAGAATACTGTCCCAACCCTGTGGCGTTGTTGTACAGGGTGAGCTGTATTTTGACACACTGCCTCTCAGGCACTAAAATATCATTGTCTCCTTGGCAGCCCTTCCTTGGGAAGCGAACAGAGCTAACTTCAGGTTCCAAGTCACAGGCACATCCATGGAAACAGCAGCCCATTTCATTGCATTGTCAGTATAATGGAGTTGTTTGACCCATTGTAAGTAACAGGTATATTCAATACTATTAAAATATATCCCCACATAAACCCCTAATAATAATGCCTAGCTTTTATATAGCACTTCATATCAGCAGATCTCCAAGCACTTTACAAAGGCGGTCAGTAGCATTAGCCCTGTTTTACAGATGGGGAAACCGAGGCACAGGGGAGGGAGTGACTTGCCCAAGGCTATGAGCAGACCAGTGGTAGAGACTGGATTTAAACCCAGGTTTCCCCAGTCCTAGTCCAATGTTTTAGCTTCTAGGCCACACATGGATTTTCTTAACTTCATGCATATTCATACCATTAGAAAGCTGGATATCCTTTTCTTGTTTTCATTGAGTCCTTAGAATCAGAGAACTGTCGGGCTGGAAGGGACCTTGAGAAGTCATCAAGTGCAGCCCCTTCGCTGAGGCAGGACCAAATCAACCTAGACCGTCCCTGACAGGTGTTTGTCCAGCCTGTTTTCAAACCGCCAATGGCAGGGATTCCACAACCTCCCTTGGAAGCCTCTTCCTTTAACTACACTTTCGTACATTAAGAAAAACTTTCTAACTGTGAGAGCCAGCTGGATACATTTCATTCTGCCTGGAATGTCATTCATAACCCTCTGCTGTACCTATTCCCAAATCAGACATTAATGGACTCAGAAAATAATAACCAGTACATTTAGCACAAACAAAATATTTAGTCACCCAGTGTGCTGTCCACCTACAGCCTTCACTATTGCCAAGGGTCATCCAGTTACACATCTGGGCTGGGTTTGGCTGGCAGATTTATATAGTGCCCATTGCTGCCACTGAGGGTTAAACGGAGTCATGCTGGTTTGGGGACTTGTTCAAAATTAGGAAGTTTGCCCAAGTCAGTTGCTTTGGATAAAATATGGATTGACTTCAATCCTCCTCCTCCTCCTCCTCCTCCATTCAAGCTTTGAGGCAGACCAGACCTGGGCCTTTTAAAGGGAAATTCCATTGGCTTTTTGTCTAGTTTTGTAAGTTTCTGCAGCACAAAGCACTAAAACAGGGTCCGATTCCTCAAAGTGAGGTGAGCTCCTCCGGAGGCAGATGGAAGTTGGGTGCACTCAGATCTCAGGTGGTGAAGGCTGATCACTACTTCTTGTTTGCCCCAAACCGGGAAGTGTTTGCAAGAGAGACAGAATTTCCAGTCCAATTTCAAGGCTGAAGAGGTTCTTCAAAGCATCCAAACCTTTTAATGCTCACTGTTCCATAGTAATCTGCTACACTATTTGTTACCTTAATAGCTGAAATGCCATATGTAAAAAAGCCAAAAATGTCTGAGAACTTAAAAACTGGATGGTAACAAACCACCAATCCTCATGATGATTCCACCTGGCGATATTCTAAACAAGAGGAGCTCTCAGCCACGCTTGTAGCTGTTTCCATCAGTTCACGCTGCCTTCACAGACATTCTAGGCTTCAGCGTGACAAAGCTGGAATCTTATTATGTAGATTGACAGACCTGGGCAGACCTGTCATGCTAGGTCTGTCAACCTACATAAGAAATGAAAAAAAAAAGACAGGCCTTGCACCAAAGCTTACAGTCAAAAAGAGCTTTCCATCATACCCAGACCCACCTCAGAGCTCTGGCCCAAACCCTGAACTAACCCTTTACCCACCCAGCACCACACTTCCCCCAGGCACACCTGCACCTATCCACCCTTCCCCAGTGCTGCTGGAAGCTATCTGACGCTGCATCCCACACACTGCTTTGTATCACTGCTCAGTTAAACTCCAGATGGGCTTCTGAGGTTTCATATCTTAATGCTCCTCTCACCTCAGAGCTTTTCAGGACTTTGCTGAGTTTAGCTTATGTTGGGCTATTTCTTACGCCAAGTTTTAGAAGCGGATAGTCACACAGGATCCAAGGGGCCCTGTAAAGAGGCACTATCCTCACATGCCCCACTAGCCTCAGAGTTTCTGTCTGTTGAATGGCAGCTTTGTGTGATTTATTCACATTCCCATCACCAGGACTATCCCAAGCAGCAATATGCTATACTATGCTTCTCTGCCTTTATTCCCACAGGGCCAGCATGTTGACAGATGTCACCACATAGGCATCACTGGGCCTAGATTCTCCTCCCTAGTAACTGCATCCTCTGTCCTTCTTATACCTTGCTGCCAATGGATTAATTGGCTCATCCAGCCTGACAAGCCAATTAGCTTGCACATCCCCAGTCAGCCTTCTCCAGGTGAGTTGACTGATGCCTAAGTGCTCAGAGTCCTGGCTCACCTGCTGGCTCCCAGCACTCTGTCACAGGTCTGAAACCAAGTTCCATAGCTTTCTGATGGGATGATCCAACCGCCCAGCTCTGAGCACGTCAATGCATGAAGATTTAAAATCCCCATGTAAACCTGAATGAACCCAACAGGGGAAGGGTTAAACTATGAATTTGGCTGAGCCCAAAGCCAGAGCTGAGGGATTAATTGGGAGCTACTTTCTCTCATTTAATTTCTATACAGGAGGAGGGCTGGGACGTATCTCTGCATCACACACACCAGTAGGAGCAAGCAGAGCTTCCCTGGTGCTGCCCAGATGTGGCATCCTGGGTTTTAAAATGTGCATGACAAAACAACATACAGTGAGGGACATAAGAGGGAGGGGGGGAGGGATAGTTTTTCCTGGGTCTTTCGCTCTAACCTCAGTTTCCTGAGTCAGCATTTCTGAGGATGGTAGGCGATAGCCAAGCAGCCAAATAACACAAGGCTTACACGGGCATGAAAGTCAATTTGAATCTAAAAAACGGAGGTCCCTGATAATTGTAGGGTGGGGGGACACTCGGGAGAAACCAAGGCAGTTTGTTTTAAACCGTAACATTAAAAAGTGAAATAAAATTATTTTTAAAACAGATGAAACCAAATATAAACCCTTGGCATAGCAGAGACAGACCCATAGGGACCTTGCATCTCCCTCCATGACCTTGAGTCACTATGGGGGTGGGTTTTGGGGAGCTCTCAGACATGACTGAGGGAGGCAGGTCCCCAACAGCCAAAACAGTGTAGCAGCTTTCGGCTTACTGAGTATTGACTCCACATGGAGCGGGGAGGAGGGGGAGGGGGAGAAATGCTACAAAAATTGTCTTTGCTATTCAAATTTAAGGACACTTCTCTGGGTCTCCAGGGCCTCCAGGAGCCCAGCCCTGCTGGATCTCAGCTGTAATAATGACACTTTGTCTTTCACCAGTCCCTTCAGGCTGAGAATCTCCGAACACTTTACAAACACTAATGACTCATCACCTCTGAGGTGGGCCCAGATTATTATCCCATTTCACAGCTGGGAAAACCAAGGCACAGACAGAGTGAGTGATCATTAATGATCTGGAAGATGGCATGGACTGCACCCTCAGCAAGTTTGCAGATGACACTAAACTGGGAGGTGTAGTACATACGCTGGAGAGTAGGGATAGGATACAGAGGGACCTAGACAAATTAGAGGACCGGGCCAAAAGAAATCTGATGAGGTTCAACAAGGACAAGTGCAAAGTCCTGCACTTAGGACGGAAGAATCCCATTCACTGTTACAGACTAGGGACCGAGTGGCTAGGCAACAGTTCTGCAGAAAAGGACTTAGGGTTACAGTGGACTAGAAGCTGGATATGAGTCAGCAGCGTGCCCTTGTTGCCAAGAAGGCTAATGGCATTTTGGGCTGTATAAGTAGGGGCATTGCCAGCAGATCGAGGGACATGATCATTCCCCTCTATTCGACATTGGTGAGGCCTCATCTGGAGTACTGTGTCCAGTTTTGGGACCCGCACTACAAGAAGGATGTGGAAAAATTGGCAAGAGTCCAGCGGAGGGCAAAAAAATGATTAGGGGGCTGGAGCACATGACTTATGAGGAGAGGCTGAGGGAACTGGGATTGTTTAGCCTGCAGAAGAGAAGAATGAGGGGGGATTTGATAGCTGCTTTCAACTACCTGAAAGGGGGTTCCAAAGAGGATGGATCTAGACTGTTCTCAGTGGTAGCAGATGACAGGACAAGGAGTAATGGTCTCAAGTTGTAGTGGGGGAGGTTTAGGTTGAAGATTAGGAAACACTATTTCACTAGGAGGGTGGTGAAGCACTGGAATGGGTTACCTAGGGAGGTGGTGGAATCTCCTGCCTTAGAGGTTTTTAAGGCCCAGCTTGACAAAGCCCTGGCTGGGATGATTTAGTTGGGTTTGGTCCTGCTTTGAGCAGGGGGTGGGACTAGATACCTCCTGAGGTCCCTTCCAACCCTGAGATTTTGTGATTTGCCCGAGGTCACCCAGCAAGACAGTGGCAGAGCCAGGCACAGAAATTTGCAACACTCCTGTTCTTTTTCTAAAATGCCCAAGTCCCTGAGTTTATTTATTTATCATTTTCATATTTGCTGAGCCAAGTAATAGGGTTCTTAATGGCCAAGGGAAGCTCTCGGAGCCCACCACTGACTTTGGTTAGCAGACACTTCTCCACAACCAGTATCATGGCTCAGCATTCTTATCGTGTCACCTATCAGTACTCTGCACAGTCCAGGGAAGCTAATGATCCTCCTTCAAAAAAAATTCCACAAGCTCCTACTTGAAGAATCTCGGTATCACAGCTTCTGGCAGGGGCGGCTCCAGGCACCAGCACGCAAGGGCGGCAAGCCATGGTGGGGGCTCTGCCGGTCGCTAAGAGGGCGGTAGGCAGGTTGCCTTCGGCGGCATGCCTGCGGAGGGTCCACTGGTCCCACAGCTTTGGCAGACCTCCCACAGGTGTGCCACCAAATCCGCGGACCGGGGACCTCCCGCAGGCAAGCCGCCGAAGGCAGCCTGCCTGCCATGCTTGGGGCGGCAAAATACCTAGAGCCGCCCCTGGCTTCTGGTAACCCTAAGAATGTGCAATCCTGCAGTTTCCATGCCATTGGGCCTGTACTTCGAGCCTTACAACTCAACGGTGAGGGTTTATCGACAGCCAATTGACATTTAATCAGATTAAGCCCCTGAATCAAACTCAGGAGGGGTTTCCAGTATCAAATGAAGTAAAAGTCTTAAATGAATCCACATGTTCCATAGAATCTCTATGGATAAGAATTCCATGCTCTAATAAGAATATAACAGTAGGGATCTATTATTGACCACCTGATAGGATAGTGATAGTGACTATGAAATGCTAAGTAAGATTAGAGAGGCTATCAAAATAAAGAACTCAATAATAGTGGGGGATTTCAATTATCCCCATATTGACTGGGTACATGTCACCTCAGGACAAAATGCAGAGGCAAAATTTCTTGATAGTTTAAAAAGCAACAAAGAGTCCTGTGGCACCTTATAGACTAACAGATGTGTTGGAGCATGAGCATGCATCCGATGAAGTGGGTATTCACCCACGAAAGCTCATGCTCCAATACGTCTGTTAGTCTATAAGGTGCCTCAGGACTCTTTGTTGCTTTTTACAGATCCAGACTAACACGGCTACCCCTCTGATATTTGATACTTTAAATGACTGCTTCTTGGAGCAGCTGGTACAGGAACCCACAAGGGGAGAGGCAATTCTTGATTTAGTCCTAAGTGGAGCGCAGGATCTGGTCCAAGAGGTAACTATAACAGGACCGCTGGGAAATAGTGACTATAATATAATAACATTTAACATTTCTGTGGTGGGAAGAACACCTCAACAGCCCAACACTCTGGCTGAGTGGGGACTATGCAAAAATGAGGAGATTAGTTAAACAGAAATTAAAAGGTACAGTGACGAGAGTGAATCCCTGCAAGCTGCATGGACACTTTTCAAAGACACCATAATAGAGGCCCAACTTCAATGTATACCCCAAATTAAAAAACACAGTAAAAGAACTAAAGAAGAGCCACCATGGCTTAACAACCATGTGAGAAACAGTGAGAGATAAAAAGGCATATTTTAAAAAGTGGAAGTCAATTCCTAGTGAGGTAAATAGAAGGGAGCATAAACTGCCAAATTAAGTGTAAAAATGTAATAGGAAAAGCCAAAAAGGAGTTTGAAGAACAGCTAGTCAAAACCTCAAAAGGTAATAACAAAATGTTTTTAAGTAGATCAGAAGCAGGAAGCCTGCTAAACAACCAGTGGGGCCCCTTGATGATCGAGATACAAAAGGAGCACTCAAAGACGATAAAGTCAATGCGGAGAAACTACATTAATTCTTTGCTTCAGTCTTCACGGCTGAGGATGTTAGGGAGATTCCGAAACCTGAGGCGTCCTTTGTAGGTGACAAATCTGAGGAATTGTCACAGATTGAAGTGTCACTAGAGGAGGTTTTGGAATTAATTGATAAACTTAACAGTAACAAGTCACCGGGACCAGATGGCATTCACCCAAGAAGAGTTCTGAAAGAACTCAAATGTGAAATTGCGGAACTATTAACTACGGTTTGTAACCTGTCCTTTAAATCAGCTTCTGTACCCAATGACTGGAAGATAGCTAATGTAATGCCAATATTTAAAAAGGGCTCTAGAGGTGATCCCGGCAATTACAGACCGGTGAGTCTAATGTCAGTACCGGGCAAATTAGTCGAAACAATTGTAAAGAATAAAATTGTCAGACACATAGAAGAACATAAATTGTTGGGCAAAAGACAACATGGTTTCTGTAAAGGGAAATTATGTCTTACTAATCTATTAGAGTTCTTTGAAGGGGTCAACATGTGGACAAGGAGGATCCAGTGGACGTAGTGTACTTAGATTTCCAGAAAGCCTTTGACAAAGTCCCTCACCAAAGGCTCTTACGTAAATTAAGTTGTCATGGGATAAGAAGGAAGATCCTTTCATGGATTGAGAACTGGTTAAAAGACAGGGAACAAAGGGTAGGAATTAATGGTAAATTCTCAGAATGGAGAGGGGTAACTAGTGGTGTTCCCCAAGGTCAGTCCTAGGACCAATCCTATTAAATGTATTCATAAATGATCTGGGGAAAGGAGTAAACAGTGAGGTGGCAAAGTTTGCAGATGATACTAAACTGCTCAAGATAGTTAAGACTAAAGCAGACTGTGAAGAACTTCAAAAAGATCTCACGAAACTAAGTGATTGGGCAACAAAATGGCAAATGAAATTTAATGTGGATAAATGTAAAGTAATGCACACTGGAAAAAATAACCCCAACTATACATACAATATGATGGGGGCTAATTTAGCTACAACTAATCAGGAAAGAGATCTTGGAGTCATTGTGGATAGTTCTCTGAAGATGTCCATGCAGTGTGCCGAGGCAGTCAAAAAAGCAAATAGGATGTTAGGAATCATTAAAAAAGGGATAGAGAATAAGTGAGGGAAGCCCGTTTGGAATGGGTCCCATGTGAGGAGAAATTAAAGAGGCTAGGACTTTTCAGCTTGGAAAAGAGGACACTAAGGGGGGATATGATAGAGGTATATAAAATCATGAGTGATGTTGAGAAAGTGGATAAGGAAAAGTTAGTTACTTGTTCCCATAATATAAGAACTAGGGGTCACCAAATGAAATTAACAGGCAGCAGGTTTAAAACAAATAAAAGGAAGTTCTTCTTCACGCAGCGCACAGTCAACTTGTGGAACTCCTTACCTGAGGAAGTTGTGAAGGCTAGGACTATAACAGGGTTTAAAAGAAAACTGGATAAATTCATGGTGGTTAAGTCCATAAATGGCTATTAGCCAGGACAGGTAAGGAATGGTGTCCCTAGCCTCTGTTTGTCAGAGGGTGGAGATGGATGGCAGGAGAGAGATCACTTGATCATTGCCTGTTAGGTTCACTCCCTCTGGGGCACCTGGCATTGGCCACTGTCGACAGACAGGATACTGGGCTGGATGGACCTTTGGTCTGACCCGGTACGGCCGTTCTTATGTTCTTAAGTATTAAACCCTTGTTTTCATAGGGCAGGTAAGAGAACTCAAGCATGAGCATACTGATCACAGGAAATATTTCAAGTTCCCAAGTTGTATCCTGAGACGACGGTTGTGACCATCTGACAACTGTTTTCTGGCTCTGTGCCATGAGTCTAGTCCCCAGTCAGTCCATGCCAAAAACACCATCACAACTGGATTACTTGAGTTTCTTGCTCACAGTCTCTACAGGCTGGCCAAGGACTGAACGGAGATTGGTCCAAGGGGGGATTCCCCGCAGGGCAAGTTTGGGGCCCTGTTGCAAAGGTGCTGCCCAGCACACCCCCTCATGGCCAGACGTGTTATTGCAGCACCTCTGCCCCATTTCCCCCGGCTCGTCTCTGACCTACTCTGGTCAGAGTGTCTAGCCCAGCCTCCTTCCAGAGTCCTGCCTTTCTGAGGCCTCGGAGTCCACTTAACGTGTGATATAAAATAGCAGCACAACCAAGTCTTCAGCCCAGCCAGGCTCAGGTGGTGACCTCTGCCTTGCAGGCCCGCCCCAGTTGCTATAAAATATCCTAATGCCAGCCTCATCCATGGGCATCCATCTCACCACCCAAGATCTCAGGCAGTCTGAAGTGCCTGGTCGGTACCCATACTGAGCCAGGCTCCTTGCCATCCTAAAGCAGCTGGGAGGAGTGGTAGATACGCTGGAGGGTAGGGATAGGATACAGAGGGACCTAGACACATTAGAGGATTGGGCCAAAAGAAACCTGATGAGGTTCAACAAGGACAAGTGCAAAGTCCTGCACTTAGGACGGAAGAATCCCATGCACTGTTACAGACTAGGGACCGAATGGTTGGGCAGCAGTTCTGCAGAAAAGGACCTAGGGGTTACGGTGGATGAAAAGCTGAATATGAGTCAACAGTGTGCCCTTGTTGCCAAGAAGGCTAATGGCATTTTGGGCTGTATAAGTAGGGGCATTTCCAGCAGATTGAGGGATGTGATCATTCCCCTCTACTCAGCACTGGTGAGGCCTCATTTGGAGTACTGTGTCCAGTGTTGGGCCCCACACTACAAGAAGGATGTGGATAAATTGGAGAGAGTCCAGCGAAGGGCAACAAAAATGATTAGGGGGCTGGAGCACATGACTTATGAGGAGAGGCTGAGGGAACTGGGATTGTTTAGTCTGCAGAAGAGAAGAATGAGGGGGGATTTGATAGCTGCTTTCAACTACCTGAAAGGGGGTTCCAAAGAGGATGGATCTAGACTGTTCTCAGTGGTAGAAGATGACAGAACAAGGAGTAATGGTCTCAACTTGCAGAGGGGGAGGTTTAGGTTGGACATTAGGAAAAACTCTCTCACTAGTAGGGTGGTGAAGAACTGGAATGGGTTACCTAGGGAGGTAGTGGAATCTCCTTCCTTAGAGGTTTTTAAGGTCAGGCTTGATAAAGCCCTGACTGGGATGATTTAGTTGGGTTTGGTCATGCTTTGAGCAGGGGGTTGGACTAGATACCTCCTGAGGTCCCTTCCAACCCTGAGATTCTATGATTCTATGATTCATGGCCCAGCCAGGACAGTCTCCAATTGTTGGGCTTCCCCCTTTTAAACTCCCTTCTCAAGCTTCCCAGACAACCCAGGTGTAGCAGGGCATGGTGCATGCGCCTCAAGCCACTGGTTAAACCTTTCCGGGCAGGGGTGGGGTTTGTACACCCCATCAGAGGCCTATTGCCTATCCCTGTGGCACTGAGCCACTATATGCATGAGGAAAGCAAGGGTGAATATTGTGTGGTACCTAGCCCCTCCCATGTGCGGGTGCATGGGGATAGAGCAGGGGTAGGCAACCTATGGCACGGGTGCCGAAGTCGGCACGCGAGCTGATTTTCAGTGGCCCTCACACCACCCGGGTCCCGGCCACCAGTCTGGGGGGGCTCTGAATTTTAATTTAATTTTAAATGAAGCTTCTTAAACATTTTAAAAGCCTTATTTACTTTACATACAACAATAGTTCCGTTATATATTATAGACTTATAGAAAGAGACCTTCTAAAAATGTTAAAATGTATTACTGGCACACGAAACCTTAAATTAGAGTGAATTTATGAAGATTCGGCACAGCACTTCTGAAAGGTTGCTGACTCCTGGGATAGAGTCTGTGCAGACCTCACCTCTTCCATGGCTTCCCCTGGATCTCATCACACAGACCCCCTCCACCCGGTCCAGACCAACCCCCAGCTCCATTTCCTGCACTGGGCTGGGTCCCTTTTCTCTGGAGTAAGACGAGCCAGGGCTGCCCAATGCACATTCCCTCTGGGGCTCGCCCTGATGAGACTGATGGAGTCTCCAGCTACTGGAAATCCGCTTACACCTGGTAATAATGTTTCTGGATTCGATCCCGCCACCCTCCCCCGTCACAGCTCATCCCCTCTCAGTAACTAGAGCTGGAATAGCAGAAATCCCAGGGCTGCCTCACATAAATTACAGCTGCGATCAGAGGCTTTCCTCTCCCCTCCCACCCCACCAGGGCTGCATGGGAGGCCGTCCCCAGATGACCCCCTGCCCCCCCAGCCCCAGTTCCTGAGACCTGGCAGTGCTTTCTCCCAAGAGCAGGTGGAGGTCTGGTGAATGGATCTGACAGCAGCTCTGCAGCTCTCTCTTTGGGTCCCTATCTCAGGCTCCCCCTCTGTCAAGGTCACTCCATTCACTAGGCAGGACACACTAGCCCAGCTTCCCAGCCCCACTGTGGCTAGGGCAGGGAATGCAGGCTCTTAACACGCTGTGTGTTTCAGCCCCACCACTTGCAAACTGGAGCAGAGAAGCACTGGAGGATATGCTGTAAGGGCTGTCCGGGAGCCTGCTTCTCCCCGCACAGGACGCCAGTGACTGCCATTGCTTCCTCCCTTGCTGTGGGAATGGGGAAGGTGGTGGGGAGATGAACTAGAGAGACTCCAAAAGGTATTTTCCAACTGTCATGTCTGTGGGCCTGATCCTGCACTGCTTAGTCATGCAAAATGCCCATTGAGGTCAGTGGGAGCTTGGCATGAGTAAGGACTACAGGATCAGGCCCTGCGGTTTGTGATCTCTCAGGGACCCCTTCCCATGCTGTTCTAGGCCTGCAGCCGTCCCTGCTGGCCAGTCCGGCCTACATCCACAGAGGGACTGTGGCGTTGCAATGCCTAGCTTTTGGGTGCCCTGCTGCGCCATGGAATCCGCAGCTCCCCATACGACACATGGGCAAGCTCGCGCCCAAGAAAGGGATTCACAGAAGTCAGCTTGCCAAGCAGGGAGCCAGCTCAGCTAGCCCCGGGGGTTCGGCACCTAACTGCAGCTGCCTCCACTTGGGGATCACAACGACCAACCCTCTCCTGGAGCTAGCACCCAAACCCAGAGAGAGACAGCCCCTCCCCCATTATAGCCAATAGTCCCGGGGGCAGGGCCACAGGGCACTCCTGGTTTTCAATCCCTACTTCTCCTGATCTGGAGCAGAGAGATGAGCCCAGTTCTCCTTATGCCAGGAAAGCACCCCAGCCACTGGACTCTTGGCTATTCCACTGTGGTGCTGGGGGCAGGGGCTCTCTCTTAATCTCTCCTGCTGAAGCAGCTCCACTTTGTAGAAATCATTAAATACTCATTTGAGCAGGGACTGGAACTTGGGTCTCCCACAGCCCAGCTGAGTGCCCTAACCACTGGGCTAGAGAGTCAATCCCCCGGGGTGTGGGGGGGATAATAAAAAAATCCTCCTCTGGCCGCCCGCCCTGTCGTGTGTGTGTGATAGTCCTGCTCAGTGCACGTCTCCGCTCAGTAAGGCCCCGCAGGCGAGCTAGGCAGGGGAACACCTGGTTTGGGAATGCACCTGGGCTCAGGTATGAGCTGGGGGCCGAGCTGCTCAAACAGAACAGAAACGTAGGCACCTGCAGAGCAAGACAGCACCTCAGTGTTGAACTTGGGATCTAGCCCTCGGCAACTGAGCCTCAGCCACACGCACTCAGGGAGAGAACCTCCCCCAGATGCTGCTTAGAGCTCACCTCTCATTCTAACCGAGCTAATTCCATTTGGAGAGGAAATCAAATTGCTCCCTCCTAATGCCTGGCAAATAAGATCATCTGCTGGGCTATTTCCCAGTCTCAACCTGGCCAAAGACTAGTGCAGTTCCAGAAAGAGCACCCCATGCTCCAGAGGCAGAGCCAGGCAGGGCCACCTTCCCTCTGACAGGTTTCAGAGTAGCAGCCGTGTTAGTCTGTATCCGCAAAAAGAACAGGAGGACTTGTGGCACCTTAGAGACTAACAAATTTATTTCAGCATAAGCTTTCGTGAGCTACAGCTCACTTCTTCGGATGCATAGAATGGAACACACAGACAGGAGATATTTATATATCTGAGTTCACTCACTCACACTCTCACTGCCCAAATGGGACTGGATCAGACAAGACAAACCTTCCTCTCTCCTTCCACTCCTCCACGGTTACCAAAGGGCCCCCCTTTGCCCTCCATGTTTCCAGAAAAATCTCAGGCCCTGCAGCAAAGCATTCAGAGCTTATTGCAAAGGCTGATGAGACCCCTGGCCAAACAGAGCTGGCCAAACATGTCCTGGGGCTAACCCTCAGCTGAAGAGTGTTTTGTACTTGGGAAATGCCTTTCACACAAGGACCTCAAAGCATTTGACAGATGGGGAAACAGTCAAACAGTGAGTCAGAGAGTGAAATAAAACCCATCAGTTCTGACTGCTCCAACCACCCAAAGCCAGAAATAGAACCCAGGAGTCCTGACCCCCAAGCTATTGCTCTAAGCCCTGGCTGGCATTGTCTCCCCAGTGTATTTCCTCTGTAAAACTGGGTTTCAGTTTAATTCCAAACTGTTGCAGGCGAAGGAACCTTCCAGCTACACCCCCACTCCCTCACCCTATGTCACATTGAGCCCTAGGTTCAGGTCTCCTGATGGCTCCAGCCTGGCTGCCAAGGTACTTTGCTTTATTACAGCCAGCAGCATCCTCCAGCAGCTCCCAGTGATCGTGGCAGGGGTCAGGACACTCCTCAGCAGCTTCTCTCTAAGGCCTGACTCTCAGATGTGCTGAGCAAGTGCAGCTCCCATTGGCTTCTGTTGGGGTTGTGGTACTCAGCACTTCTGCAGACCATAGGCGTGCGCAGCACATTTCATTAGGGTGTGCACCCAGGGAATTTTTTAAAGGTGAACATTTATTGAATACTCAATCATAAAGGACATTATTTCTACAGCTATATTATGCAATTCGGCGCTTATTGCATGATACAACAATCCATACTTTAAAACGAAAAGAGCGTATCATGCCATTAAATTAAAATGCAAAGCCACTTTTTTTGAGACATTAGGGTGTGCCTGGGCACACCCGGCACACCCCGTTTGCACACCTATGCTGCAGACCCAGCTGGGAATGCCTCTGAGCCAGGTCTAACCAGGCTGTTTCTGTGGCTTTAAGAAAAATGCTAGCTCATGTTCAGCTGGTCTGTGGTAAAACAAGAGCATCCCGGGGCTCTGGGGAGTGCAGAAGATGCTTTCAATGTATTACAGTTAAAGGGCCAGCACTTCCCACTTCGATGCTACCAGCGAATGGGCACCCTGATACTCTTGCAGTGACCAGGAGGTCTGGTGGGCATTCATGTCTTTTCAAGCCTAAATTGACCAATGATGTAAGGTGGGGGAGGAGAGCGGCTGGGGAAGTTGGCTCAGCTTATTGTAAAGGGTGTGGGATCCACCACAGTCTCCCCATGAGATCTGGATCTGTCACACAGGACGATTCCTAGGGCAGACCAGTGTCACCATCTTCTGCCATAGGGGATCTGAGCTTGAGCCTCGACTCCACAAGGCCCGGGGGGTTGGGAAAATGCCACCTTATTCTCAAGCAACCACTTTTTGAGAGAATGCTCAGAGAGCCATGGACAGACTGCAGAGGAAGCTTCACCCATGGGGGGGGGGGTGCGCTGCTTTGACAAGGAGAGGGGCAATCAGGCAGGGGCTACTAGAACCTGGCCTGCAACAACATCTGGCAAAAAGACACCAGGAGACTGAGGGGCTGCTTGGTTTGTTTCACTGCAGAGCACTTGCAGAGATGTGTGGGTGCAGGGGGTGGGGGTTAGGGAAGGGGATGGCTGCTAGGTCCTGCTTGCACAGTGCATCGAAACCTCATGACACTCTGAATGCATATGAGCAATGTTCATCAACGTCAACAGCAGCAGGCCTGGATGCTGAGGTGGCCTAACCAGGCCTCTGGCTAGCAGGGACTTGTCCATCTGTTTCACTTCTGACTTTCAAAGGTAGTTTGGCTTTGCCGTGGTGCAAGCTCTGTAAGGAGGCAGGGAGCCCTGCTGGCTCATTGCACATAGTTAACCTAGAGAACCCTTGCCACCTGCTGCTCGCAAAGCACTTGATGATTCTTATTTCACAACTGAGGAAACTGAGGCACGGGAAGAGGGAGTGACACACATAAGATCAAAGTGTGAGTTAATGGCAGAGGCAGGAATAGAAGCCCAGGTCCCCTGACTCCCAGGCCATTATTGCTCTGTTCAGAGCCAGTTGTGACTAGAAAAGGGACAACCAACCCCCAGTGAAGTTACTGCCTAGCTGCCACTTGGAAGCAGTCCTGCTGCTGGCAGGTCTGCCTGGGCTGCTGCAGCAGTTCAGCATCAGATGGTGATGTAAGCGGGGTCACTCCTGCTCTGAGCTACTGGTTGCTGGAGGAAGAGATGCTTGACTCGTAGGGAGAAGAGGACGAAAACTAGCTACAGAGCCAAGCTGCCCACTAGAGCAGCCAGACCCCTTCATGCTGTGATTTCCTCAGCTCTGAGCCATGAAGCAGGTTCTAGCCAGGTGAGTAGTTTGAGAGGAGACCTCCTGGACCCCCGGCTGTGAGGGAAGTTGTACTTGGGGATTTGGTGTATCAGTAAATCAGTGTCCCAGGCAGGTGAGAGAGAAAACCAAGCGCCTGCCCATTTCTGCAAGAGTCTGGGTGCTAAGTCCAGCATCTTGGCCAAGTCATTCCATTCTGCCTCCCTCTTGTGAATTCGATCCGGCACGACATCCTTTTGCTGTGTGTGTTGAATGGGTTGTTAAATTGCCGTTTCACTGGCCAAGGAGCTGCAGGCCCGTGTCACAGGAGGCAGAGTGACGGGCAAACTCCTTTTGACTAGGAAATGTCAATTTGGCAACGTCATACCAGGAATTGTACTGGAGTTGCCAGGAAAATGGAAAATTCCTAGGGCCAAATTCTCCTGCAGCACCATTGGAATCAAATCTATTTGCTCCTTGCCTCTGAAAATCAGGCCACTTATTTAGCCACCTAAATTAGGTTGTAGCATCTAACTTCAGGAACCCAGGTTTGAAAATGTTGGCTTCAACCTTTCTGTGTCTCCGTTCCTCCATCTGTGAAATGAGGCTAATACTGAACAGTAAAGCAAGTTCAGCTCAGCTACATCCGGAGAGTGGAAGGGTGTTTGCTAGGTCATTGAAAAGCAAACCGCTGAGCAATGCAGGGGTCTGAATGGCTCAGAGAGGTGGTAAAGGAAGACTGGCACTTGTAGGCCCTAGTCCAAGTGGGTAGAGTTGGAAAGATGCCACCATCCGATGGAAATGAGCTGTAGACAATGTCCCCTGTCGTTGGCTATCTCAGCCGTGAGGCCTGCTTCTGCCAGCTGAGAGCCACTCTTTTCCCAGATGGGCCAGGGTCGAGGCACATTTGTGGCTAGCAGGGGTATACCTGTTCCCTAGACAGAGGTCTCCCCCTCCCCCCAGGTCAAACAGCTCAGCAGTGACATTCTTAGAAGTAAAATCCCACTCCCAGCTCCCCCCTATTTAAAGAAACTCCCTCCCCGTGCAGCACAAGGGAAAGGAACCCCCCCCACCCCCCAGCCCAGAGCCACCCTAGCTCACCTGCAGTTGCTCTATCCTCGGGGCTCCTCCTCTCCCATGTGCCAATGATGCTGCCCTGGGGACTCACCTGTGGCCACCCGGCTGTGAGAGCTCACAAGTATCATGCAAGAGTCCCCGCCCGCCCCCACGCAGTGATCTCTCCCTCCTAGGGAGCAGCATGGGAAAAGCGTGGAGGGACCCAGCCGCAGCCCTTTAAACAGCAATGGCTTCAACCCCCCCACCCCTGCCCCCCCAGCACAGGCTGAAAGAGGGATGTTGTCTGCATGTGTAGCCCGGTGCTGGGCGGGTGGATGGGTTAGACATGCAGAGAGAGAGATCGCTTCGGGGTGCCCACCCGGGGGCTTCGCCCTCCCAAACTCTCCTGAGGGGGCGGCCCCGCCCCCAGGACAGGGCATGCCGGCAAGCACACACCTCGCTCCTGCCTGCACAGATCGGACCGGCCGGCAGCACCTGTGAAATGGGAGAGAAATAACCCCTGGTTCAGGCCAGGCCGGTGTCATTCCCGGGACCTGGTGCGTCCTCTGAGCGCCTCTCCGCTGTTTCTGCGGCAGCCCCTCCTTCCCGCAGCGGGCCGGGCTGCGGCAGCGCCGGGTGGCTCACGGGTGATTCGAGTTTGCAAGTCATCAGCCTGCGCTGGTCCCTTGCCCCCAGGACCAGGGCCCGTGCAGCAGCGATCGCCGCCGGGGAAGTGTCCCCCTGTCCCCACTCCCTCCGCAGGCTCCAGCTCGGGGGAGTTAAAATGAGGCGCCTGGTTTCTTTCCAAGCGTTTGCCAGTGAGCGGGAGGCCAGAGCAGGCCAGCGAGCCCGCCACGGAGAGGAGCGCAGGCCTGGGAAGAGCTCCTAGCACAGCTCCCGGCCCCGGCCCCGGCCCCGGCCCCTGCTGGGGACGGGCCAGTGACCAGCCTGTCCTGTAGCCCACAGCGGCAAAGCCCGGCGGGGTGAGCCCTGCAAGCGCCGGGGATGGAGCGGAGCGGCCGAGCGGCGGGGACCTGCCGCCCTCCCATCACCTGGGCGTCTCCACCCCGCCCCGCTCACCCCAGCGCACAGGGGCTCTCGTTGGCGGAGGGGTCAAGAGGAGAGGGGCCCTGCTCTTGGGGGGCTGCCCACCCCATCTCCCCAGCGAGGAAAGGGAGGGGGCGGGGGGGTCTTTCTAACTCCCGATCTTCTCTTCTCCTGGGCCTCGCCTGCTCCTCTGGGGGCGCGGTGGGGAATCCCGCTGGTGGGAAGGGGTCAGGGGGTCTCCTAACTCCGGACCCCTCTGGGGCTCTCGCCTCCCCCTACACCTGGCACTGGGCTCTTGCCTTTGCGCCCCCCCACGGAACGGGCGGCGAGGGAGGAGGAGACGCCCCCCCCCCGCCGGCTCGCTGTCTGGAAGGAGGGGGGCGTGTGCCGGAGCCCTATATAAGCGGCGGCTCCCCGCGCCTGCCGCAGTCCCGGCCCGCCTCGCCCGCACCATGCTGAGCTACAGCGTGGACGCGCTCTTCGGGGCCAGCTCGCTCCGCAAGGAGAGCGCCCGGAGCGGCTCCCGCTCGCTGGGCTCCAGCGGCTTCCACTCGCAGTCCTGGTCCCGCGGCTCCACCGCCGCCTCCCCGCTGCGGCGCGGCGCGGGCGGCTACAGCCAGCTGGGCTCGTCGGCCGAGAGCCTGGAGTCGCTGAACGGCGAGCTGCGCGCCCGCTCCGAGAAGGAGGTGCTGCAGGCGCTCAACGAGCGCTTCGCCGGCTACATCGACAAGGTGCGGCAGCTGGAGGGGCGCAACCGGCAGCTGGAGGGCGAGGCGGCGGCGCTGCGGCGGCAGCAGGCCGGGCGCTCGGCGCTGGGCGAGCTCTACGAGCGGGAGATCGGCGAGATGCGGGGCGCCGTGGTGCGGCTGGGCAGCGAGAAGGGGCAGCTGCAGCTGGAGCTGGAGCGGCTGGAGGAGGACGTCCAGCACCTCCGGCAGCGGCTGGACGACGAGGCCCGGCAGCGGGAGGAGGCCGAGGCGGCCGCCCGCGCCCTGGGCCGCTACACGGAGGAGTCGAGCCTGGCCAAGGGCGAGCTGGAGAAGAAGGCGCAGGCGCTGCTGGACGAGGCGCTCTTCCTCCGCCGCACGCACGAGGAGGAGGTGAGCGACCTGCTGCTGCAGATCCAGGGCAGCCAGGCCTCGCTCGAGTTCCGCGACAGCGCCAAGCCCGACGTCACCTCGGCCCTCAAGGAGATCCGAGCCCAGCTGGAGGGGCACGCGGTGCAGAACTCGCTGCAGTCCGAGGAGTGGTTCCGAGGTGAGCGGCTCGCCTCAGTGCGGGGGGCTGCGGGGAGGGGGTTACGGTACCGCCACCTCCATAGCCGGCAGGGAGGAGGGGGCTGGGCAGACCCCATTGCGCTGCGGGGAGGGGTTACGGTACCTCCAACCCCCATAGCTGTCCAGGAAGGAGGAATGTGGGGCCCAGGCACCCCCTTCGTACTGCCTGGAGGGGAGAGGGAGGGGGACTTGGGGCGGGGGGGCAGGCAGCTAGTGGGGAGTGCTCTGCAGGGATGGGGTGTTGCGGAACCTCGCCCCGATAGTTTGCAGGAGGCTGGGGCGCCCCATTCCCTGCAGCAGAGCGCGGAGAGGCCGTGTGTGTATGGGGGGCAGGGGGGCTCTCCCTTGGCCGGGAGGGCCGTGCAGGAGGTGGGAGCAGCCGGCGTCGCAGTCTGTGCTGAGTCTGGTCAGTCAGAGCCGCCCGGAACTCCATGGTCTGCCCGGCTTGTCCCGCGGGGGCTTCGCTCTCCTCCCGCGCCCCGCCCCGGGGATGCTGTAAACAGCGAAGCCGGCTGCTTGGGCTGCGACATGTGGCCCCAGCTCCCGGGAGGGGTCCAATGCCGGGAGTAAGGGCGGCACGCGCCGACCCTGCACGGACCATCTGGTCCCGTCCACACACCCCCACCGCCGCCTTTTGCAGCGGAGCCTTCCTGACTCGTCACGGGCCTGAGGCCAATGGCTGTTCCCCAGGCCCAGCTCCCCAAAGACCAGCTCTGCAGACCCCCATTTCACACCCTCTAGTCCCCCCCCACCCCATGCCAAGCACTCCCCGGTGGCGCTGCAGGGGGCCGAGGTTCCCGGGGATCAGCCACAACAACCCGAACTCCTACAAGGTGAGTCCACAAGCCAGCAAGGCTAAGACCCGCCCAGCGCCTTGGGAAGGGCTGGGCTGGAGCTGCGCAATCAGCCGCCCAGCACCGGCCATGCGGACCTGCCTGGCTCCCAACGCCCCGTCAGCTCTGCCCCGAGGAGAGGGGCTGCGCGCCCGTGCCGCTCCCTGGGCAGCGCTGCTGCGGGGCCCGAGGCAGGAACCGGCGCGTGGAGAAGGGGGCGGGCGGGGTGGCGTTGTGCCCCTGGGCTCCCAAAGCCAGGCCCTGGTGTGCTGGGTGCGTAGCTCCCGCCCCGCTGGTCAGATCGCCCCGGGCTGCGGCAGGCGGGGCTCTGGCGGCGGCGGAGCCGAGCTGCGCTCCTGGCCTGCCGGGGGGAGCGCTCGCTGGGCGGGCACGGCGCGGATCAGCACCCTGGACAGCGCCTCGGCCGGCGGGGAGCCCCGGCCCGGGCTGCCGGGAGACCAGAGCGCTTGGGGAGCCTCGGCCCCGGGGCTACTGCTTCCCCGCCGCCGTCCAGACAGCTCCGGCCGAGGCGGGACGGGGCAGCCCTGCCCCAGCCCCTGCCCCAGCCCCCGGGCTGAGTAACGCAGCGCTGCCCGCCCCGGGAGAGGAGCAGCGGCAGTCCCGGGCCCCGCCCCCTGCCGTCCGGCCCCGCCCCCTGCCCGGGCCCCGCCCCCTGCCGTCCGGCCCCGCCCCCTGCCCGGGCCCCGCCCCCTGCCGTCCGGCCCCGCCCCCTGCCCGGGCCCCGCCCCCTGCCCGGGCCCCGCCCCCTGCCGTCCGGCCCCGCAGCCGGTGCCCAGGAACTAGCCGCAAGCTGGTCCGAGCTCTGCCTGGGCTGGCCCGTCGCCCAGGCTCCTGCAGCCCTGGCACCGCCGCGCTCTCTCCGGAGGGGATGGGCCCGCCAGGCTCCCCGCCGCGGACACTCACTGTGCACAGCCCGGCTAGGCGCCGGCGGGGCTTGGCCACGTGCAGCCTGGTGCGCAGCGCGGTACAGCCACGGGCCCGCAGTCTGAGCCGACCGAGGCAGGCGAGGGGCGGTGGGGCTGAAACTTCCCCGGGCAGAGCAGCGCGTCCGTGCCGGGATCCCTCCGCAGCAGAGCCCCAGGCCCCTTCCCATCAGCCCGGCTGCTCCTGTAGCGCGCTCCCGATGGCAGAGCCCTGTTAGCCTGACTCCAGCCGGCGGCCAGGGCATGTCCCTTCCCAGCTCCGGGCATGGCGCGGGGTGTGGGATTTCGTTCTGCTACCCCACTCTGGAGCCCCTGTGTCACGATCATCAACTCTTCCCACCAGACGTGGGCTGGGTGCAGCTTCCTTCAGACCCCTGCCACTCCTGGGTGCCAGGAGATTGCAACAGACTGACCTGACCTCCCCCAACCCTCTTACCCAGACTAGGGGGAGCCTTGTGCAGCCCTCCTGGCCTTTGCCAGGCAGCAGCACTGCTGGAGTCAGACTCAGCTGCCCTGTCATGGCTGCCCATTACCCCACTATTCAGCCTGCTAGCTCACACTGGTGGGATTTAACCTGCTGGGGCGGATCTGCCAGCCAGAGTGCAAACCCTTTACTTTCTGATGCTATTAGGGAGGGGCTGCATCTGGGGAATTTGCTGCCTCACTCCATCAACATCCTTCTTGGAAAGTCCTTGTAATGAAGAGGACCCACCAGCTACCTGGAACAGCAGAAACCTGCCCCTGAAAACATGCTGTGTCATTGCAGCAGTTTTCTTCTGTGACAGCCTGGGATTGCACATCAGCTGAGGGTGACTCTTCTGCAGAAGAGAAGGGTGAGGGGGGATTTGATAGCAGCCTTCAACTACCCGAAGAGGAGGGTCCGAAGAGGATTGAGCTCAGCTGTTCTCAGTAGTGGCAGATGACAGAACAAGGAGTAATGGTCTCAAGTTGCAGCGGGGGAGGTCTTTTTCACTAGGAGGGTGGTGAAGCACTGGAATGGGTTACCTAGAGAGGTTGTGGAATCTCCATCCTCCGAGGTTTTAAGGCCCATCTTGACAAAGCCCTGGCTGGGATGATTTAGTTGGGAATTGGTCCTGCTTTGAGCAGGGTGTGGCACTAGATACCTCCTGAGGTCCCTTCCAACCCTGATATTCTATGACTCATGCTGGCTTTCCTCACCTGTTTTGCAAAATTGTGGTGCAGGGTAAGATGGAAAAGTTTCCAAGAAGAATGTTAATAGGGCTAATCCAGTTCTGAGATCTTTAGCCCCGTGATTCCTCTCAGGAAGGTTCTCCATGGCCTTTTGGTTAATTTCAAGTACAATAGTCACTTAACATGTGAAGGAGAAGGACTGTAGCTTGTGCTTTCAGGGAGATGGATTTTCTGATCAAACTGGTCTCTTCCATCTTCTGTGACAATGGGGCTCTTGCAGCTTTCTAAAGCAGTCAGTTTTGTGACAATGTTGCAAGAGAAAGGAATGGATTGAATGTTAGGCTTGCATTGGTAGGGTGACACCCCCAGGCTGGCCTGAGGGTCCTCCCTCTGTGCAGGGCTGGCCCAAGCCCTCTCTGCCTCCCACTGGCATGGGGCCGGGCTGAGGTCCCTCTCCCCCTGGAGATGCCCCCTCCCCCCGCTGCACCCCTGCATGCGGGGCTGCCCAAGCCCTCCCTGCCTCCAGCCTGTGCGGGCCAGCCTGAGGTCCCCCTCCTCACTGGTGCCTGCAGCTGACCCGAGCCCCTGCTGCCTACCTGAGACCTCCCCTCCCCTCTGCACAGGGGGCTGGCCCTCTGAACACCCCCCCCCGCCACCTGCCTGTGCGTGGGGCCACCTGAGGCCCCCCTCTTTCCCCTGCATGTGGGGCAGGCTGGCTGGCATGAGCTACTCTTCCTAGCCCTCCCTCCAGCACTGGTCTGGCATTGCCACTTGACCCCTGCACGCTCCTCCATGCCCTGCTAGTGGTCCCACCCCACTTTTTGACAAAGCTGATGATCAGTTGGCAAAAGCAAACCGGACAAATGCCCAGTTTTGTCAAAAAAAGTTGGGACAGCGGGGACAGGGCATAAAAAAGGGACTGTCCTGGCCAAAATGGGATGTATGGTCATCCTATGCATTGGAGAATTTCCTTGCATCATGGGTAACTACCTCAGCAGATTGGCCTCTTCTGACAGCCTTCGCTTCTCCTAGTCTTTCAGGGACAAGGACACAGCTCTTTGCAATGAAAAGAAGCATTGCACAAAAGAAATTAGTGCTGGGTACGTGAGCAAATTCAGGGCTGCAGGAGGTTTCTGCAGGATACCTCCTCCCTCTGAGAACCTCAGCTGGGAGGGAGGTGGGACCGAATGGCTGGCACTCTGACACTACAGTGAAGGGTGCCGTAGAGGAACATAGGATTTATCTAATCAAGGAGGAGATTCTCTCTCTTCTTTCCTCTCTCCAGCTCTCTCTTTCCATCTACCACTGCAGTGAGGCTGGACAAGTTGTCAGAAGCTGCCAAGGTGAACACGGATGCAATCCGCTCTGCTCAGGAGGAGATTTCGGAATACCGCCGGCAGCTCCAGTCCAAGGTCACCGAATTTGAAGCCCTCAAGGGGACCAAGGAATCCTTAGACAGGCAGAGAGCAGACATAGAAGACCGTCATCATGCTAATGTCTTATCCTATCAGGTAACATGCAGCAGAGGACATAGAATCTCAGGGTTGGAAGGGACCTCAGGAGGTATCTAGTCCAACCCCCTGCTCAAAGCAGGACTAAACCCAACTAAATCATCCCAGCCAGGGCTTTGTCAAGCCTGACCTTAACAACCTCTAAGGAAGGAGATTCCACCACCTCCCTAGGGAACCCATTCCAGTTCTTCACCACCCTACTAGTGAAAAAGTTTTTCCTAATGTCCAACCTAAACCTCCCCCTCTGCAACTTGAGACCATTGCTCCTTGTTCTGTCAAAGGAGTAAGACATCACCCAGCTG
The DNA here is from genome assembly GCF_020497125.1 of Mauremys mutica. Lineage (NCBI taxonomy): Eukaryota > Metazoa > Chordata > Testudines > Geoemydidae > Mauremys > Mauremys mutica. The sequence continues at coordinate 31,242,461 of NC_059087.1, forward strand.
CCGTGTCTCATGGCAGACAAGGCCTGTATAACCCTGTCCCCAGAAGTGCAGGGGGCAGGAAGTGGCACAGCTAAAGGAGTAGGGCATGGCAGCCAGGGCTGGCTCTGGCTTTTTTGCCGCCCCAAGCAGAAAAAAAGGGGCGGGGCCACTGGAGCAGCAAAGGAGGGGGGAAACACAGCGCGGCTGGAGCGGCAAAGCGAGGGGGGAGGGGAAACACGGCACGGCTGGAGCGGCAAAGCGAGGGGGGGAACATGGTGCGGCTGGAGCGGCAAAGCGGGGGTGGGGGGAACAACACAAAAACGGCGCGGCTGGAGCGGCAAAGCGGGGAGGTTTGGGGAGAAACAATGGTGCGGCCGGCAAAGCAGGGGAAAAACAAAACAAAAAACCCTACAGGGCGGCCGGAGCCAGGGGACTCCTGTGCTGCAGAGTGCGCGCCCGGTCTAATGGGGGGAAGGGGAGGGAGCGGGGGAGAGAGAAAAGGAAGCGGCCAGCGCTTCAGCGGGGCGCTCCCCCCGCGGCCCCAACCGCCGCACCGCCTGCCGGGAGGGCTCTGCTCCGCTCCGCTTGGCGGGCAGGGAAGGACGCGGGCTGCCCTGCCGAGTTTGCTGCAGGGCGCTGCCCTCCTCCGCGCCGCCGCCCCCTACAGGGCGGCCGGAGCAGTGAAAAGAAGAAGAAGAAAAGAAGCGTGGCCGTGCCGCCCTAGGTTTGGGTGGAAGCTGCCCTGTAGAATCTGCCGCCCCAAGCACGAGCGTGCTCAGCTGGTGCCTGGAGCCGGCCCTGATGGCAGCCTAGCTGTAGGAGGGTGGGATTTTTTCCAGGCTTTGAGCAGAGTCACATGCACTGGGTAGACTCCAACCCCACCCCTTTCCTGGGACTTGGCTGTAAACTTCAGCCACCAAACTGTAAACTTCAGCCTAAGCTTTCTCCCCAGGCTTGGCTTTTCTAAGGGTACGTCTACACTACAGGATTATTCCGATTTTACATAAACTGGTTTTGTAAAACAGATTGTATAAAGTCGAGTGCACGCGGCCACACTAAACACATTAAATCGGTGGTGTGCGTCCACGGTCCGAGGCTGGCGTCGATTTCTGGAGCGTTGCACTGTGGGTAGCTATCCCGTAGCTATCCCATAGTTCCCGCAGCCTCCCCCGCCCCTTGGAATTCTGGGTTGAGATCCCAGTGCCTGATGGGGCAAAAATCATTGTCGCGGGTGGTTCTGGGTAAATGTCGTCAGTCGTTCCTTCCTCCGGGAAAGCAACGGCAGACAATCATTTCACCCCCTTTTTCCCTGGATTGCCCTGGTAGATGCCATTAGCATGGCAACCATGGAGCCTGTTTTGCCTTTTGACACTGTCACTGTATGTGAACTGGATGCCGCTGACAGAGGCGATACTGCAGCGCTACACAGCAGCATTCATTTGCTTTTGTATGATAGCAGAGACGGTTATCAGCCGTTCTGTACCATCTGCTGCCATTGTAAATTGGCAATGAGATGACGGTTATCAGTCGTTCTGTACCGTCTGCTGCTGTCATGGGTGCCCCTGGCTGAGGTCGGCCGGGGGCGCAAAGACAAAAATGGGAATGACTCCCCGAGTCAATCCCTCCTTTATGGTATCTAAAAATAGAGTCAGCCCTGCCTAGAATATGGGGCAAGTGTACTAGAGAACCAGTGTATCAGAGAACCAGAGAGCACAGCCGCTCCGTGTCAGACCCCGCAGAAATGATGAGCTGCATGCCATTCACAGGGGGTGCCCCGGCAACAACCCCACCTGTTGATTGCCTCCTCCCCCAGCCTTCCTGGGCTACTGTTGCAGTGTCCCTCCATTTGTGTGATGAAGTAATAAAGAATGTAGGAATAAGAAACAGTGACTTGTTAGTGAGATAAAATGAGGGTGAGGCAGCCTCCAGCTGCTATGATAGTCCAGGCAGGACATTAAGCGGTGTGGGGGAGAGGAGCCCAGCATCCCACTGCTATGATAGTCCAGGCAGAACAGAATCTTTTCTTTAGACATGAAGGGTGGGGGCTGATAGAGCTCAGCCCCCAGTTGCTATGATGAAGACGGTTACCAGCCATTCTGTACCATCTACTGGGAATGACCCGGAGTCATTCCTATTTTTACCCAGGCGCCCCCGGCCAACCTCACCTGAGGCCAGCCAGGAGCACTCACGGGCTGCTGATGATGATGGATAGCAGTCATATTGTACCGTCTGCCACCGGGGAGGGGGGGAAGAGGATGCTGTAGTTCACTGCTGCAGCATCACGTCTACCAGCAGCATTCAGTACACATAGGGTGACATTGAAAAAAGTCAAGAAACTATTTTTTTCCCTTTTCTTTCTGGGGGTGGGGGGTGGGGTAAATTGACGAGATACACCCTGAACCACCCCGGACAATGTGTTTGACCCTATAGGCACTGGGAGCTCAGCCAAGAATGCAAATGCTTTTCAGAGACTGCGGGGACTGTGGGATAGCTGGAGTCCTCAGTCCCCCCTCCCTCCCTCCATGAGCGTCCATTTGATTCTTTGGCTTTCCGTTACGCTTGTCACGCAGCACTGTGCAGAGTCCCTGCTGTGGCCTCTGTCTGGAGTATTTTTCCAAATGCTTTGGCATTTCGTCTTCTGTAATGGAGCTGTGATAGAACAGATTTGTCTGCCCGTACAGCGATCAGATCCAGTATCTCCCATACGGTCCATGCTGGAGCTCTTTTTGGATTTGGGACTGCATCGCCACCCGTGCTGATCAGAGCGCCACGCTGGGCAAACAGGAAATGAAATTCAAAAGTTCGCTGGGCTTTTCCTGTCTACCTGGCCAGTGCATCCAAGTTCAGATTGTTTTCCAGAGTGGTCACAATGGTGCACTGTGGGATACCACCCGGAGGCCAATACCATCGATTTGCGGCCACACTAACCCTAATCCGATATGGTAATACCGATTTCAGTGCTACTCCTCTCGTCGGGGAGGAGTACAGAAACCAGTTTAAAGAGCCCTTTATATCGATATAAAGGGCCTCATTGTGTGGACGGGTGCAGCGTTAAATTGATTTAACGCTGCTAAAATCGGTTTAAACGCGTAGTGTAGACCAGGCCTAAGATTTCCCCTGCAGAACAGCCTCTGTCCCAGTCTCTGCCTCCTCCTGCCTCAGAGAGACACTCCAGACCAGTCTGATCTACCCCCAGAGTGACTGATCAAACAATCCCTCTGCATCCCTAAACAGGATTTAAGCACCTGATGGTGGAATGGCTCAAGGGAGGAGCCCTGAATCACCAGCTGTGTCCTAGAATATGCTCTGCCATTGCACTCACTAAGAATGAGAACAGGCTGTCGTGGCTCGGGGAATTTAGGACCATGCTGGGCTCTACTGGGGATAGTTGCACCTCAAGTTATCACCAAAGGGGAACTGCTTCTCTGTGAGAGGTGGGGAGACTCAGTCCCCACTCACGGGTGAGATGGGATATGACTCCTGATGTTTTCATTAGACTATCACCACATGGGGGAGATGGGGTGGATAGTTCTCTCTATAAAGGCTGTGTAGGGCCATGCAGTCACAGAGGCCTGGAGAGGAGAGAGGTAGGGGTGGGAGGGGAGCAATTTGGGGCATGCAGGGCTGCTGCAGGGAGAGGCACTTCTCCCCCAGAGCTGCTGCCCACAGGGAGAGAGGGCTGGGAGGAGTCCTCTCTCCCTGCCACAGCCTGAGGCAGCCTGAACCCCAAACCCCTCATCCCTGGCCCCACCCCAGAGCCTGCACCCCCAGCCAGAGCCCTCACCCCCTGCACACCAATCCTCTGCCTAGGCCTGAGCCCCCTCCCGCATCCTGAACCCTTCATTCCAGCTCCACCCCAGAGCCTTCATCCCCTGCTGGAACCTTCATCCCCCGGACCCCAATCCTCTGCCCTACCCTGAGGCCCCTCTTGCCCTCTGAACCCCTCATCCCTGGCCCCATCCTAGAGCCTGCACCCTCAGCCCTCCCTCCCCTGCACTCCAACCCTCTGCCCCAGCCCTGAGCCCCCTCCCACACTTTGAACCCTTCGGCCCCACCCTGCCACACATCATCTCCTTACTGGTGCACGTAACACAATTCATTCTGCACATGGATGTAAAAAATTAGAGAGAAAAGTCCCTGGCTAATCTGAAGATAACTGACCTATCTGAGTGCAGGGGTTACCCAGGCGAGAATGAGCCCAGTGAATTGCTCATCCACATCTAGCTAGCACTGCAGTATCTGAAGGCAGTGAGAGATGAGCACTGGACGCCCTGGTGTCCCAAGGTGCACAGTGGCAGCTCAGTCACTGCTTTGCTTGTGAAAAGTGGAAATTGGGAACTGGGGCAGTCCAGCCTGGAACACAGCCCTAATTGTCTTTCTGCCCAGGAAACCATCCAGCAGCTGGACAACGAGCTGAGGAACACCAAGTGGGAGATGGCAGCCCAGATCCGCGAGTACCAGGACCTGCTGAATGTCAAGATGGCCCTGGATATAGAAATTGCTGCTTACAGGTACAAAGCCACAAGCAGGGGTAGAGGTGAGCTCATGGAGGCAGCTCTCAGCAAGTTCCTTAGAACTACCCAAAGCTAAGCATACAAAATAGACACCAGCACTTGGGGCTTTTCACTAATCCGTATCATCACCCCCACTTCCTTTCAGAGGCCACCCTAAGTCATTTAACAGCCTCTCCTGGGCAGTTCTGCCAAGCCACCACCTTCATCTCACTCAGACTCTATCTCCACTGGAGCTGGAACTCCCAGCTTGGGAAGACAGACATGTGCGAGCTTTGCTTGAACTAGTGCTCGGAAAAGAGCAGGGAGGCTCTGGTGACGCAGGTAGCAGGACAGGCTTGCTGCCAGGATCTCCGATTGGGGTTGTATTTGGACGACTAGCTCAAGCCCCTGCCTGCGCCACTGCGGCCATTCTGCTGTTTTAGCTTGCTAGCACGAGCACAGTTAGTATATATGACGTCTACCATAGGTATTTTGCCGCCCCAAGCATGGCAGGCAGGCTGCCTTCGGCGGCTTGCCTGCGGGAGGTCCCCGGTCCGCGGATTTGGCGGCACACCTGCGGAAGGTCCGCCAAAGCCGCGGGACCAGCGGACCCTCCGCAGGCATGCCGCCGAAGGCAACCTGCCTGCTGCCCTTGCGGCGACCAGCAGAGCGGCCTCCGTGGCTTGCCGCCCCAAGCATACGCTTGGCGTGCTGGGGCCTGGAGCCGCCCCTGTGTCTACCCAAACTGGGAATTACACCTCCCAGCTGCAGTGTAGACATAGACTTGGGTACACAGATGGCCCTACCCTAGGGCAGGAGGGGAACCAATATTTTAAGCATCAAGCTGCTCAGGCCCCCAGGTTGTGCATCCCCAGCTACAGCGTGCACATGGAGGCAAGGGGATGAAATCTTACAGCAGGCTTGTATGGACAGCAAGCTGGTTTCCCCAGTGCCACTGGGGAAAATACATCCCCCCCTCCAAGGAGCTGGAGGGTGAATGTCAAACCGAAACCAGGACCCCAAGGGAGTCCTTAGGGCCTGATGCAAAACCTATTGCGCTTGACTGAAAGACTCCCATTGAGTTCAGTGGGCTTGGGTCAGACCCAGGTGTTCACAAAAGCAAAGTTAAGATTTACCAGTAACATTTTCAGAGCTGCAAAGTGGACTCTGACTTCCGTTCTCTGTCTCTCTCACTCACAACAGAAAGCTGTTGGAAGGAGAGGAATGTCGCATCGGGTTTGGACTCGGACCTTTCCCCTTCCCTGAGACGCTCCCTAAACCCCCCAGCATTTCCACCCACAGAAAGGTGAAACGTGAGGAGAAAGTCAAAGTGGTGCAGAAGTCTGATAAGGAAACCGTGATTGTGGAGAAGCAGACAGAGGAAATCCAGGTGACTGAAGAGGTAACGGAGGAAGAGGAGGCTGAGAAGAAAGAGGAAGCTGGAGAGGAGGGTGAGGAAGAAGCTGAGGCAAAGGAGGAAGAGAAGGAAGAACCCGAGGAAGAAGTGGAAGGTGAAGAAGAAAAGCCCAAGTCCCCAGAAAAAGAGGAGGCAAAGTCTCCAAAGAAGGCCAGGTCCCCAGTGAAGGAGGAAGCCAAATCCCCAGAAGCCAAATCTCCGGAGAAACCTGCATCCCCCACCAAAGAGGAAGCCAAGTCCCCAGAAGCCAAGTCTCCAGAGAAGGTCAAGCCTCCTGTGAAGGGGGAGGCCAAGCCTCCAGAGAAAGAAGCAACCCCCAAAAAGGAATTGGTCAAATCACCCCAGAAAGAAACCAAGGGGCCTGTAAAAGAAGAGACGCCGAAAGAGAAAGAGGAGAAAGCTCCAGCCAAACCTAAAGTGGAGGAGAAGGAAGACAGCAAGAAAGAGGAGGGGCCGAAAAAGGAAATCCCAGCCAAGGAGACTCACAAACCTGAGCCTAAGGTGGAAGAGAAGAAAGAGGAGGAGAAGCCCAAAGAAGATGACAAGAAAAAAGCGGCCAAGCCTGAGCCCCCTGCCCCCGAGGAGAAGAAAAAGGAAGCTGTAAAGGCTGAAGAGAAAGAGGAGAAGGAGCCTGCCAAACCAGCACCAAAACCCAAAGAAGAGAAGATGGAGGAGAAAGCTGCTAAGCAGAAGCCTGAGCCTAAACCTCAGGAAAAGGAAGCCAAGGCCAAGGAGCCCAGCAAACCAGCAGAGAAGGAGCCTGAGAAACCGAAGGCTGAAGAAAAGAAGGAAGAACCTAAAAAGGAGAAGGCTGAGCCCAAAACGGACCAAGAGGAGAAACCCAAAGCTGAAGCTAAACCCAAAGAAGAGTCAAAGGCTGCCAAGACAGAACCCAGCAAAGACACCAAGGAGACTCCCAAGGCAGAGGCTCCCAAAGACGCGCCAAAGGCTACCAAGCCCAAGGCAGAGAAAGTGGAGAAGTCCTCCAGCACAGACCCAAAAGAGGGCAAACCCACAGGGAAAGCTGCTGCTGCCGACGACAAAGGCGAGAAGAGCGAGAAGTGAAGAGCGGAGGCTGGGACGTGCGAGGAGATGGGCCACCAGAGAGAACTCGGAGGCTCTCCCTGCCAGGTGGTCAGTTATATTTTTGTTTTCACAAGGGGAGATTTTGCTTAGATGGTGGTTGCCCTCCTGCCTCTGAGCTGGAGCTCACGTTAGCAATATGTTTATGTGAAAGAAATCAAAACCCAGTACCCGAGCCTCCACCAATGATGTTATGTTATGATAGCTTCAATAGCAGAATGTGATACACGCAGAATGCCACATTTAAACACTTGAATTATAAAAAAACCCTGCCCCTTTTCCAAATAAGTGCATTTATTTACTATATGTGCAATAGATGGACAAATGCAATAAAGAATGTAACAGTTAGAGCTCTGTTACACTGCGGAGAAGTACAGTAAGGTAGGAAACTCAGAGTTTGTAAATGCCTTTTCATTTTACAAATGGAAATTATTGAAATCTTCCTTTTGTAGACGGCACTATCTGTGGTTGACTTAAAGGGAAGCAGGATAGACACTAGTTGCAGAAACACACACAGAAATAAGAAGTGCACTATACAAACTCAAGTCCACTTTCAATTGCTTCTGTGCAATAAGAAATAAAATGCTTACAGACGAACTGCTCTGTCTCCTCTCTGCCAGCTCCTTCCCTAGGGGAACAGGAGCACAGTTCACCACTCTAGGAAGGATTTGGTACAAACAGCTGCGGTTCCCATTCAGTCCCCCATAGACATTGGTCCTTATGACAGGACTTGGGCCCAGATGCTCAAAGGAATTTAGGCTCCTAACGTCCGTTGGAATCAATGGGAGTTAGGCACCTGTGAGAATCTAGGCCTTGGTCTCTAAAGAAGGAAGTTCTGCTGTTGAATTAAAGGCTGGCCATGAAAAGCAGATGGGATAGATCTGTTCCCTTCCACAGTGCGGCCCAGCGCTCTTAAGCATTCACCAGTAGTGTTAGCAATGGTGTGGGGGGCTGCGGCTCTGGCAAGCCTCCTTTAGAGTGTGGGGAACCCAACTTGCACAGAATGTGGAGGGGGGAGAGGTAATGGATTCAGTCTGTGCCCCAGGCCCCTGGCACTGGAGAAGGTGCCCCGGCAAGGAAGCCAGCTGTGTGAGGGGAGTGCCTGCAGGAGCCTATACAGCTCCACAACCCATGGGTTCCAAGCTACCACCAGGAGAAAGGAAACTAACTGAAGAGGTTCAGATGAACAAAAGGACAAGCCAGAACCGCTGCTTGTGGGACTGTGCAGGACTCAGAGATAGGGCTTGTGCGTGCATAACCACAGCATGGGCAGGGGCCGCTGTGGCAACAGGATGTGTTCCAGCAGCAAGGAGAGAGAGGGGTTTTTAATAGTGTGAATCCCAGGGGTCTCCAGGGACTGGTTTATTACAACATCAACACAGTCCCACACTGCAGTGCAGAGCTGGCTGCCTGGCCCCTGTTCTTCCCTGCCCAGAGGAGATGTGGGAGGGCAGAACAGAGAGAGGGACCAGCAAAGGCCAGGAGCAAGAGGACATGGGCTAAACTCAGGAAATGCTGCCTGTGTGTGCAGGGGTGGGAATCCTGGGCCATCTGCCTCACACTGCACAGGCCAGCTTGGAGCGGATCAGAGAGAAGCTGGTGCTGCTGTTTTTGCAGAGGAGGCACCAGAGAACTGGGGGCATGATGGGGTGAAATGGAGGGGCTAGGCCTCACAGAGACACTGGGAACTCATTGCCCCTCTGCAGGTCACCAGCTGCCTCAGCAAGAGGGGAGTTAGTCCCTGAGGGATTAATAAGACCCTCCTTACAGGCAGCCCACAGGGAGGGCCATTCTCCCCCCCCAAGGTCTGGTGGGGCCCCCTGCACAGAGCTGCAGGCACATTAGCACCATGCCCCACTAAAGATCTCAAAGCACTTTCCAAAGGTTGGTCAGCACCATTAAACCCTCTTCCTCTGTGCATTTTATGTATGGGGAAACCAAGGCACAGAACAATAAAATCACGTAGAATCTCAGGGTTGGAAGGGACCTCAGGAGGTATCTAGTCCAACCCCCTGCTCAAAACAGGACCAATCCCCAGATTTTTACCCCAGCTCCCCAAATGGCCCCCTCAAAGATTGACCTCACAACTGTGGGTTTAGCAAACCACTGAGCTATCCCTCCCCCCACTTGCCTGCTGTTTCACGTGGCAGTGTGAGGAACAAAACCCAGGACTCCTGACTCCCAGTTCTGTAGCCTGACCCCAGACCCCAATCTGCTGCCACCTGTGCATCTCACAATAGGCGTCCTTGCATGTCTCACAAACCAGCAGTGAACCCCCAACCCCCGTATGGTGGCAGTAACACAAGCACTTTGTTATTAAATGAAAGGGATCAGGCCAGAACTGAGAGCAAGCTGGCATAACCAGAATAGGCAGAATCCTGGAGTCATGACCTCAGATTACAAGGTGGCGAGCCAGCCTGGAGCGACAGCTCCACCCACACAGGACAGGTGATGAAAACCTGGAGGTGCTGGTGATAGATGGCAGTGACCAATTTCTGAGGTGGTCTGTTCCCTATAGCCCAACTTTTCTTCCCAGGGCAGCACTGTGGCCAGGTGGTGAGAGTTTGCTGGGCGACAGCTTGTCCCTGAAGGGGTTAAACGCCTCACCTAATTTTAAGTGGCCTGAGGTGGTGCCAAGCCTTGGCAGCTCTTGATGGCTTCAGGCCATCGATCTGGAAAATCAGCCGCATTCCGGAACCCATTCCCAAGGCTGGGGCTGGGCTTGCAGAGGACTCGCTCCCCACCCCACCCCAGGCACAAGGCGGACGGGCAGTGCTCAATTTGTAATGAAAGAGGTGACAGGGCTCAAGCAATTTTTTACATTCATGCACCAAGCCTGTGGGTGCCCTGGCAAGCCCAGGCACCAGGTGAGCACTGCCGAAGGGGTGACCTCACCCGCTAAGCTCCCGGGGAGCAGTCAGTCAGCCAGGCTCTGAGCGGCAGCCATACTGTGCTGTAGCTCAGGAGCTGGAGACAGCGGGGTAGCAGCCAGCTCGTGTTTCCGCTGCAGGCCGGCTCATCAGCAGGAAGGCCGAGGTGAGAGAAGCTGTCGCCCCTTTGCTTACGAGAGCATTGGCTGATAGGCCGGAGCCTGGCAGAGCGAGCTGGGGCTGCCGCGGAGTTCGTGCTACAGGAAACAATCGCATCTCTTGGGAAAGACAGAGACTACGTGCCTGACCCACGGTGCAAGCTACGCCTGTCCCTGCCCAGCAGGCTCCTGCTGCCCCCATTCTCTCGGAGGGACCCCTCTTTCCATTGTACAACCCCACGGTCTCCCAGGCCTTGCTCCTCCTGGTCCCAGGGGACAGGCCGCCTCGCTCAGCCTCACTTGGGGCCGGAGTGCCCCCCTCCTGCAGGCACACCCAGGGGAGAGCACTTGGGGGGAGGAACTCTCCATGGGGTCCTCGCAGCAGGGAGGGCTGTGAGCATCGGGCCAGCTCCCCCAAGCCCATGGATCCCATAGAGTCAGACCCTCCCCACAGAGCAGCCCCAGTGCTGCGGTGACTAGCCACCGCGGGCTGGAGGGAAGCGCAATGCGTGGCTGCTGGGAGCGGGGGGTGGCGAGGGCAGGTACCACGCCCAGGCTCACAGAACTGGGCTGAGGCCAAGCCTATTGTTTCCTCCTCCCGTGTGTAGTCTGCTCATTTCCAGCCCCTGTGCAGCTGGGTCCTAAGGGGTGAAGGAAGGTGCTGACAGACACACTCTATTTCCTTCTGCCCAGTCCCCCTGGCCATTCACCCACCTTTAGCTCATAGACAGTGGCAGGAAAGGCCAAAGAAACTTTTTTTGCCCCCTTGCACTCACTGTGAAGAACAGCCCTTGTGATGTGTGATCAGGGAGAGGTCTGGGACTGGCGTTGTCACGTCACCATGCCAACAGGCTGACGTCCTCCTGTGACCACAGCATCGCTACCAGCGGTGCTATTAGCACCCAGCATCCTGGGTAGCCCCAGCAGATCAGATCCTGGCTGTCCTACGTTTGCAGAAGAGCAACACTTCCCTGTCAAATCAGCCCAACCTCCTGGCCAGGGCCCTGGGTTGGCTGGTTGGTAACCAAGCTGAGCACTGGCAGCTCCCATTGACTTTATCTGCAGTCCGGCTGCTCAACAGCTCTGAAAATCAGGCTCAGAGCTCTTTGCTCTCCCACACTGCGATGCCAGTTTGGATCTGCCTGTCCAAGAACATCAGCTTCAGGACACACGGCCCTGGGCAGGGCTGCACCATCAAGGAGAGAAGCACAAGATCTCCCTTTTCTCCTTCCCTCCAGCATCTAGTATTAGACACTTCCTGAGCTCCCTGAGAGCCGGCACCTGGCGATCAGCCCAGTGAACCCTGGGTTCCAAAACACAGAGAAGACAGTTCCACCGCGGCCACCAGAAAAGCTTCTACCTGCATGTTGGATTTCCCTACACCATCTATCACTGAGCGCCACTCGCACATGAATGCATTGATCCTCGCCACCCACCTCTGAGGTAAGTCAGGTCTGTTCTCCTCACTGATGGGAAACTGAGGCACGGAGGTGTCAAGGTCTCACAGTCTGTAGCACAGCAGGGAACTGACACTAGCTCTTCTGTGGCCCAGTCCCTTGCTACTGTTGTTTCTATTTATAGTCCAGTAGCAGAGAGAGGCCCCATTGTGCTGGGCACTGCGGAGAGACAGTCTAAGAGCTGACAGGCTAAAGAGACCAGCCAGACAAAAATAAATATTATCCACCCCCCCATGTTACAGAGGGGGAACGGAGGGATGAAGAGTACACTGCAATCAGAGGTGTGACTGCAGCTCATGTGGACATAATTTAGCTAGGCAGGTCCCGGCACTGCAAAGCTGGATGATTCCTCAGGATCTGGCCCACGCTGCTGATCTGGTACCCATGTTAGCTAGACTAGGGCTAGCTCAGCTAGTCTACTTGCTGCCCCACCCCGTGATAGCCCTTGGCCAAGGTCACATGGGGGGTCTGTGGCAACATTTGGAATTGAACCCAAATTTTGGCAATTTTTAACAATGTGGGTAATTAACAACTGGAACAATTTACCAAGGGTTGTGGTGGATTCTCCATCATTGACAATTTATAAATCAGGATTGGGTGTTTTTCTAAATGCTCTGCTCTGGGAGTTATTGTGGGGCCGGTCTCTGGCCTGTGTGAGACAGGAGGGCAGCCTAGACGATCACAGGGGTCCCTTCTGGCCTTGGAATCTCTGAGTCCAGCTCTCCTGAATCCCAGGCTGGTGCATTCATCCCACAGCCTCCTCCCTCTTCCACCCCATGAGCAACCAGGCTCTTTCAGGCTACACTGACTTTTCATACTAAGTAAAAAGAGCAAGAAAGAACAAAAGTCTTTGCAGGAGAGCAAAGGGTGCGTGATGCCCCTGTGCCAGGCTGCAGCGACTCAGAACTAAAGGCAGCTGTCTCTGCAGACAAGCAGGGCTCTCAGCAATTTAAACAGCAGTGCACAGAAAAGCAAAACATTTCAATTTCCACAGCTACCGATGCCACACCGCGAAGGCTGGTGTTCTCCTACGTGCCCCGGGATCTCACAGCCACACAGAGCAAAGGGAACCTGATTTCGAGTATTCATCCCTTGCAATTCAATTAATCTGCTGTGAAGGGCTGACTCAGTGCTGCTGGGTGTTGTGAATGGGCAGTCTAGGAAGTCTAGACACTTGGAACCTGATGTTTATGGGACTAGATCATCCCCTTGGGTCAGCTGAAATTGAAGTTGAGGCCCATTTTCTGGTACTGATCTGGGATCTTACTGAGTTTTTAATGAATCATTTTGTAATAAAGTCACTTTCCTGATCTCTCGGATGAAGTGGGAAGAATTGCAGGAAGCAAAGCTTCCAAGGGGAGTAGTGGGGGCAAAAGACATATCTGGCTTTAAGACTAAGCTTGATACGTTTATGGAGGGGATGGGATGATGGGATAGCCTAATTTTGGCAATTAGTTTGGCAACTGATCTTTGATTATCAGCAGGTAAGTATGCCCAGTGGTCTGGGATGGGATGTTAGATGGGTTGGGATCTGAGTTACTACAGCAAATTCTTTCCTGGGTGCTGGCTGGTGAGTCTTGCCCAGGGTTTAACTGATCACCATATTTGGGGTCGGGAAGGAATTTTCCTCCAGGGCAGATTGGCAGAGGCCCTGGAGGTTTTTCGCCTTCCTCTGCAGCATGGGGCACGGGTCACTTGCTGGAGGATTCTCTGCAGCTTGAGGTCTTCAAACCGCAATTTGGGGACTTCGATAACTCAGACATAGGTTAGGGGTTTGTTACAGGAGTGGGTGGGTGAGATTCTGTGGCCTGCGTTGTGCAGGAGGTCAGACTAGATGATCATAATGGTCCCTTCTGACCTTAAAGTCTATGAGTCTTTGATTGTCAGAATGGAGGGAAGATGTGCTCATTATTTTTAACATTTCTTCGTAAACTCCAGCCACCTTTAAGACATCCCGGCCACCTGCTGCATGCTGGCCTGGCCTGGCACCGAGCTGTCCCCATGGATCGCACAGTCACATTGCTGAGCTCCTAAATTTGCTTCAAAAAAACATCAGTTGCTTTAGAGCAGGGAAATGTGTCAATCCAACATACCACAGGCTCGGCTGTTCTGTGGGGAAAGGGTCACTCAGGGGAATCACCCCCCTCACATCAAAAAGGAAACAAAGCAGCAATTTCATGATGGAGATCCAGGACAAATTAAAGGTACATGATTGTTTAACTATTAATTGGTGAGCTGGCTAATTCTCTCCACACTGGTAAACAAATTGAGTTGCAGGCAGCTGAACTGTGTGGGACTCATTCAGACAAGGAAGGAGGCGAGAAGGCTGGTAGCGCAGATGGTGACTCAGGAGTAGTGGGCTCAATTCCTGACTCTGCCCTAGATTTCCTGTGTGATCTTGGTCAAGTCACTTAAACTCCGAGCCTCAGTTTCCCCAAATGTAAAAATAGGGTTAATGGTACTTCCGTTGTCTGTCTTGCCTATTTAGATTACAAGCTCTTTGGGGGTAGAGATTGTCTCTTACTACATGAATGTACACAACAAGCTCAGTTGGGCACAGATCTCAGCTGGCTCCTAATCCCCAGCCGAATACATTTATGTTCTAAGAGAGCTTTGACACTACAGCTCCCATGCTGCTTTCTTCCCTAAGGCTCGGCGATTGCCCATTTTCCTTCCCAAATATTTTACTGCCCCCATCCTTACTCCCTCAGTCATGCAACGTCCTTCGAATGGGGTAGGTCTAGGAGCGGCTGCATCACCCTGGGGTTGGACCCTGGCCACAGAGGAATAGATCGAGCAGTCCCATTGCCTGTGGTGAGGGTTAGTCTGCCTCTTGCATGTAAGAGGGCAGCATGGCTCAGTTTGTAAAGCATGTTGGGACCGTGGGGCAGTCACGGTTCTCTGGGAATACAGGCTGAGAGGGCAGGTGGGGATCTGAGCGTTCACTGCAGCAGCATCACTCGGTGGTGCAGGGCGCTGCACCATTCGGCACACGACACGTGCAGTAGCTGCTCTCTCTCTGAAGGTACTTACAGATCTTAGTGGTGCTCCTCGAGGCGGTCCATGGACCACTTGCTTGTGATCCAGAGGGAACCGGCTCCCCTCCTCCTTTCAAGCTGCAGACTCCTGGTTGCATAGCAGAACCTGATCCCAGGTGGACAACAAGAGGGAACCTAGCTGCCTTTGCTGTCCCGAGCAGGAGGAGCGGAATAGCCAGAGCAGAAGGGAAATGAGGCACGTCCAGCGGAGAAGAGGACTATGGGAAGGATTTTCAATGGCACCTAAGTGATTTAGAAGTGCATGTCCCATTGAAAATCAATGTGCCTGGGCAACGAGAGCCAGGGCAGAAGACGATGAGGCAATCAGAGCATGTGCAGCGGGAGAGTAGATGGGGCAAAACTCAGCGTGCTGGAGACTAAAAGGAGCCCGCCAAAGTTCCCAGGGCAACACACCTAGTGCGACAGACAGCTCCAAAGCCACCCCCTGCCCCGCTGTCTGCCCTCATTAGCAATTGCTCAGGGATGCCACGGGGTTGCCTATGGAGCATGGACTGGCCCTACAGCAGCCTTGCCTAAGGCCTTAGCTACACTGGCAAGTTTCTGCGCAGTAACGCCGAGGTTACACGCTGCCAAGCCACTAGTGCGCAGACACTGCGCCGTTGTAGGGCTGCGTAGAAAACACCCCGATGAGAGGCGTGCAGCTTCCTGCACTGGGGCCACACTGGTCAATTACAACATTGCGACTGGCCTCCGGGAGGTGTCCCACAATGCCTGTTCTTGCCTCCCTGGTCATTGGTTTGAACTCTACTGCCCTGCCCACAGATGACCAACCGTCAGCCCCACCCTGTAAATTCCTTTGGAATTTTGAAAGTCCCCTTCCTGTTTGCTCGGTGATGTGTGCAGTGGTCTCAGCGCATCTTCCCAGATGGCCATGCCTGCGCCACACACCAGGCGATCCCCTGGAGCAATGCTGAGCTGCTGGACCTCATCGGCATCCGGGGAGAGGAGGCTGTGCAGTCCCAGCTGCGCCCCAGCCATAGGAATTATGATGCATGACAGAAAGGAGCCATGACCGGGACTCACTGCAGTGCAGGGTCAAAGTGAAGGAGCTGCGGAACGCCTACCACAAGGCGCGGGAGGCAAAACGCCACTCCGGTGCTGTGCCCACGAGCTGCCGGTTCTACAAAGAGCTGGATGCGATACTTGGTGGCAACTCCACCCCCACTGCCAAGGCCACAGTGGATACCTTGGTAGTTCACATGCTAGTCAAGAATGGACCAAGCCAGGAGGAGGAAATCTTGGACGAGGATGTGGAGGGGGACCCAGAGGCAGAAGACGACTTGGAGGCCAGAGATGCAGGCAGCCAGGCGCAATTCTCTACCCCGGAGGAGGCTAACCAATTACAGCTGTCGGGTCTTGGCGAAGTGCAAACAGGAGAGGAGGGTTGCAGAAAGCAGGCGTGTCTGTATGATGTGTGTACCATCACATGCCTAGTCTGAGTGGCGGAA
The DNA here is from genome assembly GCF_020497125.1 of Mauremys mutica. Classification (NCBI taxonomy): domain Eukaryota; kingdom Metazoa; phylum Chordata; order Testudines; family Geoemydidae; genus Mauremys; species Mauremys mutica. The sequence goes on from NC_059087.1 coordinate 31,258,425, forward strand.
CAAGGCGTTGATTGACTCTCTCACTTCACGGGAATCTGCCTCCGAGATCTCCAGGAAACGTTCCTGGAGATACTGGGCAATCCGCTGCCGCGGGTTCTTCGGCAGAGCTGCTTTGTTTCCTGCCCCATTAAGGGTAACTTTCCCGCACCGCTGTGCCATCACGGGGGGCTGGGGGGGAGACCATTGCTGCACACACAGGTGAGCCGCATAGGGGCCAGGGCAGAAGCCACAGTTTTGGTTCCATGCTCACTCTCAGCAGCGAGATCTTCCATAATGAACACGGCCTGTGGAAAGTGTGGGGACAGGAATGATTATCAGGCTTCCCACTACAGTGCTGGCTCTCCCCAGGAGCCACGTGCCCAGTGTACAGCCCCTGCAGCCACTCACCATTTTGGGGGGCTTGTGGCTCACGTGTGCTTGCCTGGGGCCAGCCAGTTAGTGACAGGTGTGTGAGCACTGGCTGTGTTTTAAAGCACTGAATCAGTGTTGTCTGTGTTGCAAACAATCCTGCTACTGTACAATGTTGTGTGTAAACTTCACAGAGATGCCCTTGGGAGCCCAGCCTCCCGCTTTGTTATCGGTGGCTGAACGGCTGCGCAGAATTAGAAAGCAGCCAAGAACTCAGGAGGATTTTCTGCGGGAGGTCATGATCACTCCGCCGCCAAGAGACAGGAATTGAAGGAGTGGTGGGCCAGCGAGAAGAGGGACCGAGAGGTGAACATGGCACGCTAGAATGGAGCCACGGAGCGGCTCTTAAATGTTATGGAGCACAAAGCGGACATGCTCCAGGAGATACTAGCTCTTCAAACCGAGCAGGTCCGTGCCCGCTCTCCCCTCAGCCACTGTTGCAAAACATGCACCCCCCAGACACTACCAACCCACTGTTATCGACCTCCTGGCTCTACTCTCTACCCACTGCATTCCACTCCTGCTCCATCACAGTCCAGTCCTGCAGACACCCAGTACCCACTGCACTCAACACCCATCCCTCTGCAGTTTAGAAGGTTAGATATGATCCCTGGACATACACAACTCTTTTACCCTCCCGGGACCCCACCTCCTCCTGGGACCTTCCCCATCCCCCTCACTGCTGATGGGGTTTTTTTGTTTCTCCCTCTCCTCCGGTTGTTGTTTTTTAATAAAAGAATTGTGTTGGTTTGAAAACAATCCTTCTTCTATTAATTGAAAGCAAACAGAGCCCTGCAAAGCAACAGACAATTTTCTTAAACCTTCATAGTGCATCGTCTGCACCAATCACAATCACCTCCTAGCATTACAAGCACTGCAATCCCGAGCATAGCAACAAATATTAGTGACTTTCAGCTTCAAATTGCTGCCTCAAGGCATCCCTGATCCTTATGGCCCCGAACTGGGCCCCTCTAATAGCCCTGGTCTCTGGCTGTTAATATTCAACCTCCAGGTGCTGAGCCTCAGCAGTCTACCCCTAAGTGAAGCTTTCACCTTTCCCTTCACAAATATTATGGAGTGTACAGCACACAGCTATAAGCACAGGAATATTGTCATCGGCCAGGTCCAGCCTCCCATATAGGCAGCACCAGCGAGCCTTTAAACAGCCAAAAGCACATTCAGCAGCCATTCTGCACTTGCTCAGCCTGTTGTTGAACCGCTCCTTGCTGCTGTCAAGGTGCCCCATGTATGGCTTCATAAGCCATGGCATTAAGGGGTAGGCAGGTCTCCCAGGATCACAGTGGGCATTTCGATTCCCCCTACCATGATCTTCTGGTCTGGGAAGAAAGTCCCTGCTTGCAGCTTCCTGAACAGGCCAGTGTTCTGAAAGATGCGGGCATCATGCACCTTTCTGGACCAGCCTGTGTTAATGTCTGTGAAACACCCACGGTGATCCACAAGCGCCTGGAGAAATACCCCTTCCAATTAACGTACTCAGTGGCTAGGTGGTCTGGTGCCAGAATTGGAATGGTCTTCCTCTCTATCACCTTTCCACAGTTAGGGAAGCCCATTTGTGCAAAACCATCCACAATGTCATGCATGTTGCCCAGAGTCATGGTCTTTCGGAGCAGGATGCGATTAATGGCCCTGCACGTCTGTCAACAAGAGTTCAATGGTCGACTTTCCTACTCCAAACTGGTTAACAACCAATTGATAGCCGTCTGGAGTAGCCAGCTCCCACAGTGCAAGCACCACGCGCTTCTCCAACAGCATGGCAGGGCTCAGTCTCGTGTCCTTGTGCCACAGGAGTGGTGCGAGCTCATCACACAGTCCCATGAATGTGGCTTTCCTCATGCGAATGTTCTGCAGCCACTGCTCGTCATCCCAGATGTGCATCACGATGTGATCCCACCACTCGGTGCTTGTTTCTCAAGCCCAAAAGCGGTGTTCCATTGTGGTCAGCACCTCCGTGAATGCCACAAGCAATCTCCTGTCGTAGCTACTATGTGTGGCGAGATCAATATTGAACTCCTCTTGCCTTTGTAGTTTAAGGAATAACTCAACTGCCCTTGTGATGTGTTAGTGAGAGTGAGCAGCATACTGGTCAGTAGTTCGGGATCCATTCCTGCAGCCCGAAGAGGCAGGACGCACAGTACACAAACCATTGAAAGATGGAGCCAAATGCAGACGGAAGCACAGGGATTGCTGGGATGTGAAGTGATGCACCACGGGGCATTGGGACAGGACCCAGGATGCTCCACGACCCCCCTCTGCCTTCCCACAACTCTTAGCGGCAGAAGAGGAAGAGATGCTCTGTGGGATAGCTGCCCAGAGTGCACCGCTCCAAATACCACTGCAAGTGCCGCAAGTGTGAACACGCTATTGCTCAGGCAGCTGTCAGTGTGAACACACAACAGCTGTTTCCCTTCAGCGCTCTCTGAGCGGTGCTGTAACTGCCGGTGCTGTAACTCTGGCAGTGTAGACATGCCCTAAGGCAGCCAGTCTCTCCATTGGTCACTGGCTGAGCTCTGAGCTGAATAACAAATTACCCCCAATTTTTTAATTTTGAGATTTCTGGAGGCTCAAACCACCCCTAGGATTCTCTTGCTGGGGCTGCAGCACCACCAGGCCTTTAACTACGCTGGGAAGAAGCAGTCCGAGGGCCCTAGGCTGGGCACAGTTCTCCAGGGCACCACACTGTTACAGCTATTCCCAGACAGGAAGGCAATTCCACCTCACCCCAAATCCCCTCTTGCAGCCGGGGGCAACAATGCCAGGGTTACCCCGCCATTTCCGCTCTTAGGCCTGGTCTTCACTACGGGGATGGGTCGAATTTAGCTGCATTAGGTCGATTTAAAAAGGAATGTGTCCACACAACCAACCCCGTTCCCACAACGTAAAGGGCTCTTAAAATCGATTTCTGTACTCCTCCCCAACAAGGGGTGTAGCGCTAAGATCCACTTTGCTGGGTCGAATTTGGGGTAGTGGGGATGCAAATCGACGGTATTGGCCTCCGGGAGCTGTCCCAGAGTGCTCCATTGTGACCGCCCTGGACAGCACTTTGAACTCCGATGCACTAGCCAGGTACACAGGAAAAGCCCCAGGAACTTTTGAATTTCATTTCCTGGTTGGTCAGTGTGGCGAACTCAGCAGCACAGGTGACCATGCAGTCCCAGAATCGTAGAGCGTAGAATGTTTCTACGCTCCCCCTATCATGTAGCCTATAGGACTAACCAGCTTGCTTGTGTGTGTTCTTATAGTTTACGTATTTGGTTTATTGTAATAGGTTTATAGATTTATATTGAAGTAAGTTTGACTGTAATGCAAGAGACCTACAGGCCATATCCTGTATGTTAAGCTAAAGCAAAGTTAGCATAGCTATGTCTTGTGCCCTTTGTACCCAGAAAAGCAAAGTTGACCTTTTATCTTGTTTTTCCTATACCCAAATAAAGTACCTACACCTATGACCTTTTATTTAGACCACTAGACAATGGAGAATGGCACAGGGGGGTTTTCAGTGTTGTACCCACAGACTTAACAGGTACACCACAAGAGACTGATGTGCGTACATACCTGTCACCAATGCGCACATACATACTAGCCTATGGGGTAAGTGCACCCTAACGTTTCCGTGGGTGAGGAATGAAATTTGGGCATAAGAGGAAGGATTTCCGGCATTTGCCCTATAAAAGAGACTCCATTTCTCACTTTACTCCATTCTTTCTTACTCCATTTCTGTTCTTACTTATTCTCTCTCTATTCTATCTATCTACAGTGACTGCTGCTCTCAGTAGGTGAGACTTGTTCTTCTTAAACTTTAAGTTTCCAAGGAACTAGGCCAAGCTCGCTTTCCCTAAGTTTTATTCTTTGTTTATTAGGTTTTGATTTTAAGTTTAAGTTAGTCAAGTAAACCCTAAGTTCACTTTAATAGCTCGTAGCTTTAGTTTCTTCTAAGCACTGGATCCCTCACTCAAGAATTGAGAAACGTGAACCACAAGGCTGTTCCTGTGTCTCTTACCACCAGGTTATCCAGGAAGGGTGCGAGTACATTAACCAAAGCTTTGTTGCATATAATACTATATTATCATATGTATCTTTGAATAGCAGTAATGCCATTGTAACTTTGTAACTCTGGTTATTTTACCATTTACTTACTATTATTGATTTTAACAAAAAGTCTTTATGGCTGTATCTGTCTCAGTGTGAGCTTCCGGTCATATCCCCAAGGGTCCTTTGTAAATTCTGTGGAGCCTGATTTGGGACAAGAACTTTTATCTTCTGATCAAACAGATTGGTGAGCCTAAAACCCATACTATTCATATCAATAATTAATTACTATTAATATTGTTACTTAAATTAAATCAAAATAAAATTAAAATTAATTAAATACATTTAATTCCCATATTATCCAAATTAATATTAGTACACCCTAAATCAGGCTACAATCATCTCTGTCCCTGAGGTTATCGCAGATTAGAAGGCAGAAAAAACACACTCGTGATGACATGTTTTCCGAGCTCATGCAGTCCTACCGCACTGATAGGGCACAGCTTAATGCATGGAGGCATTCAATGGCAGAGGCCAGGAAAGAATTAAGTGAGTGCGAAGAGCGGAGGCAGGACATGATGCTGAGGCTAATGGGGGAGCAAACAGACATGATGAAGTGTCTGTTGGAGCTGCAGGAAAGCCAACAAGACCACAGACTGCCAGTGCAGCCCCTGTGTAATCAAACTCCCTCCTCCCCATGTTCCATAGCCTCCTCACCCAGATGCCCAAGAACAGGGGGTAGAGGGAGGCTCCGGGCTCCCAGCCACTCCACTCCAGAGGATGGCCCAAGCAACAGGCGGATGTCGTTTAAACAGTTTGATTTTTAGCGTGGCTACAATAAGCAATGGCCTTGTCCTTCCCTCCTTCCCCACCCCACCTTGTCCGTTATCTAATTTTTTTTAATTAAGAAAGAATGCCTGGTTTCAAAATAATTGTTACTTTATTTCAAAGCGGGGAGGGTGGTTGGCTCACAGGGAATTAAAATAAACAAAGGGGGCAGGTTTGCATCAAGGAGAAACACATACAACTGTCACACCGAACCCTGGCCAGTCATGAAACTGGTTTTCAAAGCCTCTCTGATGTGCAGCACCCCCTGCTGTGCTCTTCTAATCACCCTGGTGTCTGGCTGCTCAAAATTGGATGCCAGGCGATTTGCCTCAACCTCCCATGCCACCATAAATGTCTCCCCCTTATTCTCACAGATATTATGGAGCACACAGCAAGCAGCAATAACAATGGGAATGTTGGTTGCGCTGAGGTCTGACCAACAGCAACATCGAGCTTTTAAACGGCCAAAAGCACATTCTACCACCATTCTGCACTTGCTCAGCCTGTAGTTGAACAGCTCCTTACTACTATCCAGGCTTCATGAACGGATGCCCTGAGCTTGTTGCTGGGGATCAGGAGAGCAGAGTTGCAGGGGAAGTGATGGAGCTGTACACCATGCCCTGAAGGTTGCTAGGAGCCAGGTAGGGAAGACGTTCCCAGAACCCCCGGCCAAGCTACATGTCCAATGAGGACGGTTACCAGTCCTACTGCACTGTCTGCTGCCAGCAGCACCCAGGAGGATCAGAACGGATCCCGAGCTTGTCGCTGGGGAGCAGGAGAGCAGAGTTGCAGCAGAAGCAGTGGATAACGACAGTCAGCAGTCCTATTGCACCATCTGCTGTGAAGGCAAGGAGCTGCTGCTGTGTAGCAATGCCAGCTGCTGCAGGTGCTTCTGTGTCAAATGCTTGGAGGTCCGGGTAGGGCAAGGTACCTCGACCAAGGCAAAAGAGCAAGAGCCCTGGAGCTGTTGCATGTGTCAACCACAGAAATGCTATGGGGTGTCACTGCGCCGACCAGACTGGAATGTTCGGCTGCCCAGACTTCGTCACCAGCAACAAAGGACAAGAATATGATGCACCTAAAATCTAAAAAGACCCACACATTTCCCAGAGTCACTACCCTTGATAACAGAACGTCAATGATTGCATTGACTACTTGGATCACAGCAGCCCCCACAGTAGATTTGCCCACAACGGCAGCGGTGACAGTGAGCTGAGCGGACTCCATGCTTGCCGTGCTATGGCGTCTGCACGGGTAACCCAGGAAAAAAGGCACTAAATAATTGTCTGCCGCTGCTTTCACGGAGGGAGGGGTGACTGACGACATGTACCCAAAACCACCCGCAACAATGTTTTTGCCCCATCAGGCATTGGAAGCTTAACCCCAGAATTCCAGTGGGCGGCGGAGACTGTGGGAACTGTGGGATAGCTTCCCACAGTGCACCGCTCCATGAGTCGATGCTAGCCACGGTAGTGAGGACTCACTCCGCCAACTTAATGCGCTTAGTGTGGACAGACGCAATCGACTGTATAAAATCAATTTCTAAAAATCGACTTCCATAAAATCGACCTAATTTCATAGTGTAGACATACCCTTAGAGGCCCTAAAAATGCCACATCCACCATTACCCTTACCTGGGGCAGCTTATTGTCCAGCCCAGTGCAAACTGGTCCTTGGATGCCCCCAGTACAGCCCATTGACCCCCCCCCAACTGCAGCTACAACCCAAAACACAATCCAGCCACTCAGCCCTTTGCAGCCTCCTGGCGTTGGCTCTCTGGCTCAGGCCCCTCTTCCCTAACAAGGTTTAGTCACCCTGTGCCAGCACGTTTGCACGGGTACAACTGCAGCCACACACAGTACCATACTGTACTGGTAATAGCAGCATCAAACCGCGCCCCAAACCAACAGAATTCTACTGGTACAAAACGTGTGCAGAGCAGGCCTAAGACCCAGGCAGGTTCCGCTCTGTGGCGCAGGGCTTGGGGTTTGTGGCTACATTCCCTGACTGCAGCAGAAGCAATAACCTCTGTTCTGGCATCCAGGGAAAAATTTCTGTTGAGCGGCCAGAACAATGTGTTACGGTAGCAAAACCCCCAACCGAGCCAAGTGTCTCAGAGATTTGTGTGGATGAAGTGTGTAAACATGGCCTGTCTCAGCCCATTTCGTCCCCTTGCAGACAGCTGGTGAGAGCAGCCCTGACACCTGCACCAGAGCTGAAGGCAAATGACGGTTACCATTGCCTCCCTGGGCCAGAAGCTTCCATCCAGCCTTCCCTGCTTCAGACACTGTCCTCCACCTTCCCTCCAGTGACAGCAGCAGCCTTCAGGGGCCAAGGCTCAGCAACCTCCCTCTTGCTGGGTGGGGCTGAGACGGGCGTGCTGGGCCCCAGCCTCGGGGTGGGTACCTGCTCTCTCTGATTGGCACTCGGAAAACACATCGGGTAGAGGAAGCAGCAGTGAAGAATGGGGGGTGGCTGGAGGAACAGGGCCAGCGGCTGGGTGATCAGGACCCCCCCCAATGGCACTTGGGAAAAGGGGGCAGAGGAGAGCTAACGAGTGACTAACACTAACCACCTCTAGGGCACTTTCCCTCCACAACTCTCAAAGCACTTTGCACTGGTGGGTAAAGTAGCATCATCTCCAGTTGACAGATTGGGGAAACTGAGGTTAAGCAGGTCAGTGGCAGTCAGCAGCAGAACGCAGGTCTCCTGCCTTCCAGTCCAGTGGTCTGTCCACTATGCCCTAGTGCAGAGGTGGGCACACTTATCGGCCCAGAGGCCACATCTTATGGCGGGCTATGATTGCTCAGAAAATTAGAGGTTGGGATGCAGGAGAGGGTGAGGGCTCCAGCTAGGGGTGCAGGCTCTGGGGTGGGGCTGGGGATGAGGAGTTCAGGTTGTGGGAAGGTGCTCTGTGCTGGGACCGAGGGGTTCAGGGCTGGGGGAGGGGGTTGGGGTGCAGGAGGGGGTCGGGGTGCAGGAGGGGGTCAGGGGTGCAGGCTCTGGGCAGTGCTTACCTCAAGCAGCTCCCGGAAGCAGTGGCATGTCACCTCTCTGGCTCCTATGTGGAGGCGCTTCCAGACAGCTGCCCTGTCTGCAGGCACCACCCCTGCAGCTCCCATTGGCCATGCTCTTGGGGCAGGGGCAGCGTGCTGAGGCCCCTGGCTGCCCCAACATCACTGCTTCCGGGAGCCGCGCAAAGTGGGGCAAGTCCCTGACCCCACTGCAGCACTGGAGCAGGGCAAGCCCCAGACCCGCTCCCCTCCGGGAACTCGAGGGCTGGATTAAAACGTCTGAAGGGCCAGATGCGGCCTCTGGGCCGGTTTGCCCACCTCTACCCTGGGATAGAGGAAGGCTAGGAGAGGTGTAGAAGGGCAGAGTTCTGCACACATGCAGTGGGAAGGCAGCCAGGACAGAGGGAAAGTTCCCTAAGGACTCCAGAGATGGAGTTAATGAGACTCCCCTGCTCTGGCTAACAGGCTGAGTCAGCTGAATAGCTCTTCATGGAATCCTAAAGCCTGAGACCTGGTTACCTGAGCTCCCAACCCCCCTTCACAAACTGTAAACTCACAGGGATTGCTTTGGCACTGGACTGCTGCCTCCTGTAGGATGGAAGGGGTCAGCCCCAAGACAGAGCCAGGAGGGTGGAGAGAGGATGTACATCTGGCCAAGGACAGAAGGGAAATAGGCAGCACCAGGGGATCTTGAACATCTGTGCAGTGCAGACAGGAGCTGAGTAGGAACACGGCAGAGGCCCTCAGCACAGCAAGCAGCATGGGACTGCATGGGCTGCTTTGGAGGAGAGCAGAGCTGAGCCTAGAGTGGGATTAGCCTGCCTGTGCAGAGCCCCGGTGCGAGCTTTGCAGGTGATTAAACGGCAGTGCCATCAGGGGCAGGCAGGAGCAAGTCCACCCTCCCTTCCCCAAAGCCATTTCCTGGTCTGCAAGAAGGGCTTTTTCTGGCTCGTCAGCTGGCGCGCTGCCAGCACAGGAGGGCGAGCGTCCAGGCTGTGGTGCAGGTTCCAGTAAGGGGCTATTTTTATCCTCTGTCTCACTCTTATTCAGCACAGGGTGGGGAGGGGGAGCCGGGGAGAACAGAGCGAAACAAACAGAGCAGCAGACGAGACAGGCTGGGGAATCAGCTGCATTTCAAGAGCGGGAGAATCGACAGAGCCAAGCAAGGGGCAGCGAATACCAGGAGCCCCCCTTGTGAGACAGCAGATTTGCTGCCAGGTTTCAGAGCAAACCCCGAGCTAGCTGCAGACATGCCACCTCCTCTTACCCAGCCCCATTCCACTTGCCATTGCCAGCGGCTCACGGAAACGAGGGAAGTGGCTCTGGAGTCAAAGGAGCTGAAGCTCCTCCCCCAGGAGCTGGGATAGGATTTTCCATCCCTGATCAAAAGAGCTTCTTCAAGGCATGGAAGTGCTGGTGCAGGGGTGATCAAAGTCCTCTCTTGGGCCCAGCAGAAGGGCAGGACAGAGGGGCAAGCGGCTGCAAAGGCCTGCATGGGCTCAGAGAACAAGGGAATGACAGTCCAATGACATCTCCTCCATCATGTCTGTGTCCCTAGCGCAGAAGCCTCGGAGCTGCCTCTCTTTACAGGCTATTCGCTGAGCCACGCCCTTGGGACATCCACCCGGGACCCTTTAGAGAAGCTGCGAGCATAGCTCCTTAATAGGCATCGCTAGCAATGATCCAGCCGCTCCCCTCAGCCGGGCCAGATCCACCCACTGAGGTGCAGCTGGCATCACACACACTGATCAGAGACACTTTTCTTCATCTAGAATTTAATACTTTCGAACACCCCTGGGAAGCAACGCGGGAATGGGAGCGCTGCATGGAGGGGCAGGAGAGGTTGCTGGGGGATGTGGTTGACCCCCACCAGCTGAGAACAACGGTGGCATGGAGATTCAGGTGCTGTGGGAGCTCATCCTGGTGATGGGGTCAGCGGTGACTGAAGAACCCCTGAGGATGGTTGTACTTGAATGGCTTCATCCGGTTGGGCCCCCTGCAAGAGGAGATGAAAGAGCGGGGAGGTGAGGCTGCAGTATGCACTAGACCAGGGGTTCCAACCTTTTTCTTTCTGAGGGCCCCCAACATGCTATAAAAACTCCACAGCCCACCTGTGCCACAGGAACTGCTTTTCTGCACCTACAAGCCAGGGCTGGCGTTAAGGGTTAGCAAGCAGAGCAATTGCCCAGGGCCCCATGAAGCTAAGTTACTCAGGCTTTGGCTTCAGCCCCGGGTGGCAGGGCTCAGGGCCCTAGGACTTTGGCTGGCTGTCTAACGCTGGGCCTGCTGGGCGAACCCCCGAAACCTGCTCAAGACCCCGGGTGGCCCCGGAGTCCTGGTTGAGAAGCCCTGCACTAGACCTTTCAATGGAGGGGGATCTCAAGTATGGGTGCAGAGGAAACAAACCAGGAGCCTAAGGGCTGAGCCTCATTCAGAGTGTCTACTGCAGGGAGCGTCACAGTCTCATTCCAAGAGCCATTTGCCCCAGTGTAAAACTGCCAGGACAATTAGGCTCAAAAGCAGTAAGTAGCTGCTCAAGTTGGCCAGGGATCTGCAGGGCAGAGAGAGACGGGGAGGATGCTCGGACTGGAACCACAGCACTATTTGGGGGGAGCTTACCCAGCGACTGTTCTTTGGCTGAGGATGGACGGGGGCGATTGGTGAGCATTAGTCCAGTGCTCAAAGAAAGGGATAAAATGGCGAGAGGCACCTGCCAGAGCAGGAGAACCTGCTTGTTAGAATGAGGTGTGTGTGGTGGGTTCAGCAGGAGACCCCCGACCAGGGGGATGCTCCTGAGAGCCCATTTCTGGGGGGTGGGGGAGGAGCTTCTACCTAGGGGCAGGACAGACCACGGGGAGGCACCATTTAAGGTCAGTCACTCATGGTTAAGGGCCAGACCAGCAGGTGTGGATGAGCCCAGGAGGGACTTCTTGGCAAGGAGCAGCTGCCATCTATTCCACGCCATGGCAAAGAGCAGGGGCAGCTACTAGAGAAACAAGAGACTCAGCACACAGGTCACCACACTGAATGGCTCTGCCCAGGATCTCGACAGCTCAGGTGCAGGATTCAATCAAGGGCCTGCATGGGGCAGATCAGTTGAGGGGGTGGCGGGGAGGAGAGAAATCAGCCTCAAACATCAAGGCCTGGAAAACGGAGTAAATGGCATTGGCTGATCTCGCTCCTGGGTGGAAGTGTTCCACATGCCAACTGCAGCAGAGAGAAGCCGGGGACAGGAGGAACTGCCTGCTCATGGGCGTGGGGGAAAGAGATCTCTCTGCAGGCAGCAAACAAGATGCTTCAAGTGATGCTCAGCTGGTTCAAGTGTAAGGTGGGAGGGAAGTGATCTGCAGAGCTGCACATTCCAGGGAACAGTGCAGCTCTAGAAACTACCTCATTAGACGGCCTCTGATTCACTTCATATTAATTGTTTACCTCCCTGGTATGTCCCCCACATGGAGTCTTGCTGGCCAGAGAGCTACGTATGGTCCCTGTGTGTGTCTGCACTGGCTCCAGCGCAGCCCTCTGCCCGCTCCCCAAGGCTTCCTGGCAGCGGGCTGGGTCCTCACCTGACAAGACGCAGGCACATCTTCTCCTGGGGGAACTCCTTGGGCCCTTCCACGCTGGTGTCGTGGGACTCTGTTTCCAGGTAGACGTCCAGCACGACACACAAGCGCTGCAGCTGGTTGGTCAGGAGCTGGTAGCCAGGCTTTGGCCCGCACAGCTCCTTGTAGCACACATTGACCTCGCTCTCCATTGCCTGCAAGAGCCGGGGGGTGGGATCAGTCTCATGAGGAACCCTGGCCAGCTGATCACTCGTTACTTTCCCTTTCTACACCATGGGCAGTCACAGAATCACAGAATCTCAGGGTTGGAAGGGACCTCAGGAGGTATCTAGTCCAACCCCCTGCTCAAAGCAGGACCAATTCCCAACTAAATCATCCCAGCCAGGGCTTTGTCAAGCCTGACCTTAAAAACCTCTAAGGAAGGAGATTCCACCACCTCCCTAGGTAACCCATTCCAGTGCTTCACCGCCCTCCTAGTGAAATAGTGTTTCCTAATATCCAACCTAAACCTCCCCCACTGCAACTTGAGACAATTGCTCCTTGTCCTGTCATCTGCTACCACTGAGAACAGTCTAGCTCCATCCTCTTTGGAACCCCCTTTCAGGTAGTTGAAAGCAGCTATCAAATCCCTCCTCATTCTTCTCTTCTGCAGACTAAACAATCCCAGTTCCCTCAGCCTCTCCTCATAAGTCACGTGCTCCAGTCCCCTAATCATTTTATTGCCTCCACTGGACACTTTCCAATTTTTCCACATCCTTCTTGTACTGTGGGTCCCAAAACTGGACACAGTACTCCAGATGAGGCCTCACCAATGTCGAATAGAGGGGAATGATCACATCCCTCGATCTGCTGGCAATGCTCCTACTTATACAGCCCAAAATGCCGTTAGCCTTCTTGGCAACAAGGGCACACTGCTGACTCATATCCAGCTTCTCGTCCACTGTAACCCCTAGGTCCTTTTCTGCAGAACTGCTGCTTAGCCAGTCGGTCCCCAGCCTGTAGCAGTGCATGGGATTCTTCCTTCCTAAGTGTAGGACTCTGCACTTGTCTTTGTTGAACCTCATCAGATTTCTTTTGACCAAATCCTCCAATTTGTCTAGGTCACTCTGTATCCTATCCCTACCCTCCAGCATATCTACCACTCCTCCCAGTTTAGTGTCATCTGCAAACTTGCTAAGGGTGCAGTCCACACCATCCTCCAGATCGTTAATGAGGATATTGAACAAAACCAGCCCCAGGACTAACCCTTGGGGCACTCCACTTGATACTGGCTGCCAGCTTGACATGGAGCCGTTGATCACTACCCGTTGAGCTTGACGATCTAGCCAGCTTTCTATTCACTTCATAGTCCATTCGTCCAGCCCATACTACTTTAACTTGCCGGCAAGAATACTGTGGGAGACTGTATCAAAAGCTTTGCTAAAGTCAAGGAATAACATGTCCACTGCTTTCCCCTCATCCACAGAGCTAGTTATCTCTTCATAGAAGGCAATTAAGTTAGTCAGGCATGACTTGCCCTTGGTGAATCCATGCTGACTGTTCCTGATCACTTTCCTCTCCTCTAAGTGCTTCAGAATTGATTCCTTGAGGACCTGCCCCATGATTTTCCAGGGACTGAGGTGAGCCTGACTGGCCTGTAGTTCCCCGGATCCTCCTCCTTCCCTTTTTTAAAGATGGGCACTACAGTAGCTTTTTTCCAGTCATCTGGGACCTCGCTCAATTGCCATGAGTTTTCAAAGATAATGGCCAATGGCTCTGCAATCACGTTTGCCAACTCCCTTAGCACCCTCTGATGCAGCGCATCCGGCCCCATGGACTTGTGCTCGTCCAGCTTTCCTAAATAGTCCCAAACCACTTCTTTCTCCACAGAGAACTGGTCATCTCCTCCCCATACTGTGCTGCCCAGTGCAGCCGTCTGGGAGCTGACCTTGTTCGTGAAGGCAGAGGCAAAAAAAGCACTGAGTACATTAGCTTTTTCCACATCCTCTGTCACTAGGTTGCCTCCATCATTCAGTAAGGGACCCACACTTTCCTTGACTTTCTTCTTGTTGCTAACATACCTGAAGAAACCCTTCTTGTTACTCTTAACATCTCTTGCTAGCTGCAACTCCAAGTGTGATTTGGCCTTCCTGATTTCACTCCTGCATGCCTGAGCAATATTTTTATGCTCCTCCCTGGTCATTTGTCCAACCTTCCACTTCTTGTAAGCTTCTTTTTTGTGTTTAAGATCAGCAAGGATTTCACTGTTAAGCCAAGCTGGTCACCTGCCATGTTTACTATTCTTTCTACACATAGGGATGGTTTGTTCCTGCAACCTCAATAAGGATTCTTTAAAATACAGCCAGCTCTCCTGGACGACTCTCCCCCCAAGTTATTCTCCCAGGGGATCCTGCCCATCAGTTCCCCGAGGGAGTCAAAGTCTGCTTTTCTGAAGTCCAGGGTCCGTAGTCTGCTGTTCTCCTTTCTTCCTTGTATCAGGATCCTGAACTTGACCATCTCATGGTCACTGCCTCCCTGGTTTCCATCCACTATTGCTTCCCCTACTGATTCTTGCCTGTCCTTCCTGAACAGTTTATATCAGTGGTCCCCAACCTTCGCCAGATGACGAGCCATGGAGGACAGTGGCGGCGGACGAGCATCTGCCGAAATTCCACTGACAAGCAGCAACGTCAATAGGTGTCGCCGCCGAAATGCTGCTGACAAGCAGCGCCATCCAGAGGCGTCGCCGCTAAAATACTGCAAAACATCGGCAGCATTTTGGCGGCGACGCGTCTGGATGACGCGTCTGGATGACGCAGCTTGTCAGCAGCATTTTGGTGGATGCTTGTCTGCCAACCAGTATGCGGGCACACTTGGATGCCCTGGCGGGCGCCATGGTGCCCACAGGCACTGCATTGAGGACCCCTAGTTTATATCCATCCATGACAGTTCTCCAGTCGTGATTTATCCCACCAGGTCTCTGTTATTCCAATCACATCATAATTCCTTGACTGCACCAGGACTTCCAGTTCTCCCTGCTTGTTTCCCAGGCTTCTTGAATTTGTGTATAGGCACTTAAGATAACTTGCTGATCGTCCTGCTTTTTCAGTATGAGGCAGGAGTCCTCCCCTCTCGCGCTCTCCTGCTTGTGCTTCCTCCTGATATCCCACTTATCTCAGGGCTTTGGTCTCCTTCCCCCGGTGAACCTAGTTTAAAGCCCTCCTCACTAGGTTAGCCAGCCTGCTTGCGAAGTGTCTCCTCCAGGGACCCCCCCATCTGCTGCAGGAACCTTGCTTTATGGTGAAGGGGCTGGCTCGACACCCCCGGAAACCCAAGATCTCTCCGTCCTCCCCCATCCCTCCTCAGCAGGCCCGGTACAGTTGCTACCAAGATGCTTCAGCCAGGCTACCTCCCAAAAGGCGAGAGAGGAGTTCAGACTCCATGGCCCACTGACCCCCCGGCCTCTGCCGTGCCTGCTGATCTACTCCTTCCAACAGGCCAGTGACTGGCATCACACAGCAGTGGCTCTGGCACTTCCAAACCACATTAGATCTGACCCAGTGAAAGGACTCCTCTCCTCCTCCCCTCCAGTTTACCCGAATGTTGTCGTCGTTGCTATTGGTTTTCTCCCCTTTCCAGTTCAGACACAGGTTAAAGATGGGTGGCATGGAAGAGTAGCCTGGATTCAGCACAACAGCTGCCTGGAGTTTGGCTGAGACGTGCAAAGGAAGAGATCTAGGATTACACACTACCCCTGAACCTCCCGAGCCCTCAGGGATGCACATGGCCCTGGCACAGCTCTCAAGCCAATGGGCAGCTCCCTACCCCTCTCATCCAGTTTGGCTTGTTTCCAGCACACTGGATCTGCTTTTCGGAATCTAGGTTGATGGCTTGGGAGGACTCTGTCTCCCCCAACCAGCCACTCAGTGACAGAGCCAGAGCATTCTGGAGAACGACTTCGGTACCTGCCAGGGAGGCAATGACGGAAAGAAAGCCAGTGTAGCTTCCAGGCATGGTTATGCCTCCCAGCACTCCAGGGAGGACCCCGGGTGCCAGCCGAGCGAGGGACGAGGGCAGCCATCTTTGTCAGGCCCCCAGATGGCAGACTGAAGCTGTGCGCTGGCTGAAGTCAAAGTCTAGAAGAGCCCACACCAATCACTTACTGGGGGAGGAACAACGGCAGATCCCCCCGGGGCCACTGTCTAGTGAAAGGGCACAGCCGTCCACAAAGGTTGAGACCCACTGATCTAACTGTCCCAACAGCTTCTGCTGCTGACACCTGCTAGTGACGTCTCAGCCTTTCAAGGACCATCAGGCTTGAGGGGTGCATGTCCCACTGGCTGCTTCTGAGTGTCATGTCAGAGGGAACAAGGGAAGCCACATGCAGCACGCCCTGGAGCCGGAGACCAAAGGAAGGGAAACGCACCCACCTGTTCCTCTCTCTACCAGTGCCGTATAATAGAGGTGAGTGTCTTCAGCTAAGCCAGCCTCCACGACGTCTTTGGTGTAAGACAGCTCCTGCAGGGGGATAAACAAAGCTGTGCGCTCAGATCTGCAGCCTGGGCACCAAGGACGGGAAAGTGCAGGGTTACTGATTTGCTTCTGCCATGGGGAACGGGGAGCGTGGGGAGCTGAAGCCGGTCCCTTGCTCTGGCGCTGCACCTAAGGCATCTGCACCTACCAGGTAATCCTCGTAGGGGAGCGCGGCCCACTTCACCAAGTGCGACACGACCTTGGAAGGGAAGAGATGCTGGCACTCGCTGGAGACGGGCACGATGCCATGCTCTGAAAGCAACGACAAAGCCAGCTGAGCAGCACTGAACCCCACAGGCAGGATCAAACCCCACTACCACTGTCTGGGACAATCAAGACAGAACCGGGGGGTGGGAGAAGTGGGTGGGGGAGAAGCTCAGGTACAGTCAAATCTGGAGTCCATGGGCCTCTTTAGTTGAAGTTGACGTCTACAGACACTGAATAGAGGGGCACGCGAGAGCATCCGGCAGCTCACCAGCCTGTGCCGTGATCCCTCCAGAGCCCACAGGCTGGGCAGGGTGGGGCACGTCTGCACATGGACGGGAGAAACTTCGGCAAAGTGCAGGCTGTGAGGGGAGCAACTCAGCTCCCTCCACGTGCCCAGCTGATTCCCAGCACGGTGTTAGAGGGCAGAGCGAACGCAGCCCAATCCAGCTGCTGGGCGCGAGCGAGCCGAAGCAAAGCCTGCCTCACACATGACCAGTAAAACTGCCGGCTACACTCTATCTGCAGAGCCTTCACGGCTGGTGACAGCACCAAAGGCAGAAAGAAGAGCTGGACTTTCTGAAGCCAGGTGGAACTTGCAGCACTGGCCAGTTAGACCAACCTTCCACTGGGTATACGGGGAGTTTGATCTGGCCACCAGGAGACACAAACGGGGCCATCTGTACAGAGCCACTGTAAACAGAGCTCCAACAAGGGGGGGTCAGAGACAATCACTGCAGGGACCAGAGTCTCACTTTCCTGTTCTGAAAGCAGGGGCCGTGTACTGTGTCTGCAGAAAGGACAAGGGAGCATGGGAGTTCTGCCGGCGGAGAGCCATGGAATCCCTTCAAGGAAACATTACTGTCATCTCTTCTAAACAGGATTCAAATGGACAACCCTGCTCTGATGGCCAATGGTCTATGCTCAGGGGAGGAGGGAGATCACTGGGCGGATGCGGTGTCCTTACCAAGTGAAGCAAACTGCTTGTGGAGAGCCAGGCGGGACTGCAGCCTCGTCCTGAGCAACTTCATAGTCATCTCCATGTGGCTGGCACTCAGCGAGTTATCTGCGGTCACTGTGTGCTGCGGACAGGGAGGACTGATCTAGAGCCTGGATTTCCTTCCTCACCCACTAGCAGGGGCCGACAGCTGGTTGTGTTGGAATCCCTTGAGCACAGTATTCCACAGTGCCCAGCACACTGGGAAAATACATTTCCCCTGGTTACTTTCTGGAACATGCCCATCCCCCTCCATCTAATTAGCCTGAAGGAAACGAACTCCCACTTGGGAAGAGGAGCTCGATTTGGCTCCCACCAAACCAACAAGGCTGGGCCATGGCCGAGCCAAACTGTGGAAACACCAGCCTGTCCCTGCCCCAATTCAGCCCCTAAAGCTGCAGTTAGATTCCTGAGCTCAGGAGTGACTGCCATGTGATACTGCAGTAGCCACCAAAGCTAAAAGAATGGCAACTGTTGGCTTCAGATCCCCGGGTAGAGCAGAGGGGACAACAGCCTGGCAGGGCCTCAGGAAACACCCTCCATTGCTAGGGCTTTGCTTTCCAGAGGCTGTGCCTCAGACATACCTGAGGCTGGTCTTTGGGGAAATGCAGGCCACCCAGCTTCTGCACCCACACGTAGGGGTGCCCCAGGTCTGTCACGTAATCACTCAGGGTCAGGATGCTTAGGAGACAAAAGGAAAATATTGCAATGCCACGCAGGATGGGAGGGTCTCCCCGATGTGAGAGAGCCAGACCTGGAGTGCCTGAAACAGCAGACAGACCCATCTCCCCGACACTGACCAACAGTATGACTCCAGCTCCTGATGCAGCCATGCACACCCAAAGGGACAGGCATCTGAGTCCCGAACTCCAGGTACCCGAGTTCTTTTCCCAGCTAAACAAGGCTTCCATTATAGACAAGCCACCATATCACCCAGCTGTTCTGGAAGCAGCAGCCCAGCCTGAGTGTAGGGTATTGCCATTTGGCCTGGCTGCCCCAGGCGTCCTGGCCTAGAAAGCTTCCCCAGAGCGCACGCTGGCAAGAGAAGCCCTTTACGTCCCACGTCATGATGGGACCGACGCAAGCACGCTGGTCGCCTGCTCTAGGCTGCCCTGCCTGACTGGCCTCCATGGGCGAAGCTGGACATGACAAAGGGCAGGGGCAGACATACAGCCAACTCACCCAACTTTATCGAACTGGAACTGGTTGGCTGGATTTGGAGTTCTCTTCCCATGATCCCCAGGATACAGGCAGTTCAGCAGGGAGCCTGGAGACAGCAGATCTCTGGGGGACAGGGAAGCCTAAAGTCAGCCACATCGTTTCCAAAACGACAGTGCTCTTTGGGATCATTAAGAGCAGAGTGCACTGGCCATGGATGAAGCGCATTTCAAGCAGGGCCCCACAGCCACGGATTTCCCCCCTGGCCGTAGAACTGGGATCCAGAATCTCCTTTTCCTGGAGGCTGTCTCCTTGCCCGGCTGTAGCGATAACTGTGAAAACACGACCCGCATGTAACCTGATGCACTGATGGGACGAGTTTGCGGGAACCTGGAGGAGCAGCTGAGAGGGGCGAGCTACACCAAGCCATCTGAATGGTTTGACTCTGAAACCTAAAGATGGCCAATCTGTGGCCTGCTGAAAACAAACTGCAGGGCTGGTGTAAAAGAAATGACTACTAATCTCCCCGCAGACAAGAGGGGCAGCTGGCTGATCACACCATGCCACAGAAACCTTGTTTGAAAGGTGTCTGCACTCGCCACAGAATCCGCACCACGCCCCGAGGGGCACAGGATGCCTGCTGCAGAACACAGGGCCAGCTCGCTGCAAAGCACATGGGGCCCTGAGGCGGAGAGGCAAGTTGGTGAAGGGCAGCTGCAGGCAACAAAGGACCGAGCTGGGAGAGTCTGCAGGCAGCCTGCTGCCAGCTATGACTCCAGTGGAGGAAGCATTTGCTGCACAGGAAACCCCCTCCCCCCAGATGGCAAGGCGGGGGGCTCTGCCGTGCAGGAACACTGCTCTTCCCTGCCCCTGCCCAGCAAGGGGGCACTGCCATGGAGAAAGCTCTCCAAGCCAGGGGGCCTGTCCACTGCCACGCGGACGCTCACGCTATGAGGTGCACAGACAAACAGCCCCCACTTCCCATCTCATCCCTGGAGCCCCTTCAGAACTGGGCATTTTCTGTTGAATTAATGTCCAGGGCAGGTTTCTGCAGTTGCAGTTTCAGCCCAGTTCTCACACTAATCAAACTTGGATGGGTTCTCCGGCAGAAGGCATTATCCACGGCTCTTGAGACAAGGTGACCCGCAGAACAAGGAGGTGGAGGGAGAGTGCCAGACACAGGCCTGGGGAAGGGAAGGAAACTATTCATCTGCAAGATGGTAATTAAATGCGACAAGCAGATGAGATGCCCCAGCCTCTCCTCTGCCTGGGCAATAACCTATTAATCTGGGCCCGCTGCACGCGGCACTCCAAGGGGAGCAGATTTGTTTTCCCACGTGACCATCTCCCTTTACCCTGATCCCTCAGTCTCACTGCAGGGGATAAATGAGATTAGAGAAGGACTCTGTCTCTGTACCAACGACTCAGCCTGCTGCACCGCGCCCCGCCCCAACCTCCCCCGAACTGGAGCTGAGTGAACAGCTGCATCCCCCTGGCGGCTGGCCAACAAAGGGCTGCGGGATGGGTCCCCCTTGCTGAAGGGAAGGACGCTGCATGAGCAATGCGGCCAACTGCTTCGGTCAGGAGGATTTTCAAGTCTACAGCTCTCCCTGCTGGTAGTCGCCTCGTGCGGGGAAGGCTGAGATAAAGCCCAGGTCCAAGCTCTGCTGGGCTGCTCAAGCCAAGGCAGGATGAGAAATGCAGGCAGCATTTCAACTGAAAGTAGCTTGTAACTTTTCAGCCGGAAAAGGGAGGAGTGAGGCACATCCTGACAACAGCTTTCCCTTCTCAGTCCCGCCGCTGCTTTTTAGAGGTCAGGGGAAGGAGTCCTGCTAAGCACTCTGCCGTGCTCAACACCCAGTCAAGCCTGGCACGTGGGCTGCCTGGCACGGGATATTTGAGGGTCACTTTGAACAGAGAACGCTGAGGACAGCAGCTCCTCTGTGGTGAGGTCAATGCCAGACAAATTCCATCCCCAATGCAGGACTGGGAACAGACTTGGCCTTGACACCTCCGCGGACTCAGCTTACCCAGCACTGATGGGCGTGGTCATCTCCGTAGCAGTGGTCACCTTGGTTTTCACTGTCATGACATTGAGGTTGATCAGGTAGTAGAAGATCAGGTGGAGCACGCTGTCGTCTGTGCAGTGACATTGGTGATGGGGTGGGAAAGAAAAGCCATTTGTGGGGATGAAGGAGCAGAGTAGAGAAGAAAGGAAGAAAACTATCAAGAGGAGCCCATACCACTTTCACTGGCTCATGTGGCCGCTGACTGGGCAGATGTAGACACTGACACCAAATGGGGGGAACTATGTACAATTCTAAGCTAGAAATCAGGGGAAGGAAACTTGAATAGGGGAGTCAGTGATCCAGGTGAACGGGAAGTGCAGGGGCAGCATACAATATCCCGCCCTGGGATCTGGCCAGGCCACTGGGCTTAACACCCCTTCTCTAACGAGATGTGCTGAGGATCTTGACTAAGCACAGGTGGTTCTAGGTCTCCTCGGAAAGACAGTCTGATCCCCTGGCCTCAGGCCAGAGCGCTGGGGCAATGCTGTCTCAAAGCAAAGCAGTGCCCCTTGCCGAACTCCCAGCACCGCTTTTCCTTGGAGCTTTCCCAGCCAAGTACTGACCAGGCTCATCCTGCTTGGCTTGTGCAACAGGACAAGATCCAGAGCCTGAGACTGGACAGCTGTAGGCCCTACATTCTGCTACCCTGGGGATCCTACCTATGAGAGAAGCGTGCAACACGTGGCCAAGGAACCCCTCTCTCCCTGGCCAAGCCCCATGTAGAGGCGTTTCTGCTGGAGGAGGCAGAGCCAAGTGCTTCCACGTGAGCCTGGGGGCGCAGAGCTGCTGGTGCAGAGGCCAAAAGGCACAGCCAGAGGGCCCTGATTTTTGCACCAATGGCTCTATGTTCTCAGAACTGACAGATAAAACCCTGCTCCCCTGTGCCTGAGAGCAGACAAGCAAACAAAGAACTGCCTAGGGACTACCGAGGACCAAACGCCCCGGCCCATCCAGAGGGCATGAGAATACCACACAGTGGGAAGCCAGACGAGTTTCCCTCCCCAGAACAGCTGCGCCAGGGTGCTCTGGCAACTCCACCAGTACCACAGTTGGAGTTCACTTGTCTTTGTCCCCCACCACCTACATGGAATGGTTTGGCTCACTCTGGGCCGACCTGCCATGAAGATCATTGCTCAGTCACACAGGGGGGGCTCTTGTGACTCACCCCCAGGTGGAACTTTGAAACTCGACCCTTCAGGCCACATTCTGATCTCACAGGCCCAGGTGTACATCCAATGGCTCACTGAAGTCAATGGATTTACACCGAGATCAGAACCCGACTCTCAGTGTCTAATGCCCTTGTACCTTTGCACTTGAGGTCAATGGTAACAGACAGGGGGTGTCTCTTCAGCATCTCCTTGCGCTTGTCATCTAGCTGCACACCCAGCGTGGGGCGGCGACGCTTCTGCAGCAGGGGAGAGCAAAATCACAGTGCCTGAAAACGTCACATTCTTCCCACCCCACGGCGACGTGCTGATGGCAAACGGGGCAAGCTTCTCTGTCTTTTGCAGGCATAACAATGCTTAGCACTTACACAGTAACTTAATTATAACTACTCCATGCAGCATCCTGGATGCCAGGTAGGGAATTTATAGATAGGGAAACTGAGGCACAGAGCTGTGACTTGTCAAGTCCACAAAGGGTAATCGGGGTGAGATCTCAGGAGCTGCTGAGTGCTCTCTCCGACAGCATCTGCACGTCTGACTGCCCGTACTCGGTGTGCACCTTCTGCCAAAGCACTAAGAACCTGAACCCTATGAGGAATGAGCAATGCCTAGCATACACAGAGCCCAGTCATGCAAACCTCCTCGGAGAAGGTTTTCAAAGGCCCTGAGGGCAGTTCGGTGCTCAACTCCCACTGCCTTTGAAAAGGGATTGAAAATGAAAAGGGCTCTGAGAACATTAACCCTCACATCCTCTCCTTGGGAGGTGTGACAAAGGGAGAATTTTGGTAATATTTTTATTAGTCCTCTGCATGCCTCAGTTTCCCCCGAGCTTTGCATTGCTATGCATGGAGTATAAAGGGTTAAAAAGCATGGGGCAGAGCAGGGGACAGGAGGTGTTGGGCCATGTAACTGTCGGGGTGTGTGTGTGTAAATGGGTGTGTCAGGACTGGCTGAAACTGACCCATATCAATGGAGGATCCGGAAAGGCAAAGGGAACCCCAATAGCCAGGACATTCACACCTAGCAACCCACAGCCAAGAGGAAGCAGGGAGAAGCAGAACAAAGGCCTGGAGCTGGAGAACAAAGGGGAAAGGTGGCAGGGAGCTAAGAGCTCGCCTCCGGAGTCAGACGGACCCCAGGGGCTCAGGGGAAAGGGACAGATGGCAGTGCTGGGCAGGGTGAATTCTACCCTTTGCCTCTCCACACCAGGGTAGAAAAAATGAGGTTTTCCACAGCCTGCCCCGCTCCATGCTAACTGAAGGATTTTCCAATTCTGGAGGCCAGGAGACTAAGAAATCGTCAGCTGTGTTTGGCAAGGCTGCCTAGTGGCACTGCAGATACTCTAGGAGCACAGTGTAAGTCCTTGGGGCCCAGTGCACTACAGGGATCACTCCCAAGGGACTGGTTACAGGCTGGGCATGGGGTGGCCAATCTGGGGCTCCGGAGTCACATGCAGCTCTTCGGAGGTTAATATGCGGCTCCTTGTCTAGGCACCGACTTCGGGGCTGGAGCTACAGGCGCCAACTTTCCAGTGGGCTGAGGGGTGCTCACTGCTCAGCCCCTGGCTCTGCCACAGGCCCTGCCCCACTCAACCCCTTCCCACCTGCCCCCCCACCCCAAGCCTGCCGTGGCCTCACTCTTCCCCCGCCCCGAGCCTCCTACATGCCACAAAACAGCTGATCGGCAGGGCTGCCAGTGGGTGGGAGGCGCGGGGAGTAGGGTGGGGGAGCTGACGCTGACGTATGACTGTGGCTCTTTGGCAATGTACAGTGGTAAATTCTGGCTCCTTCTCAGGCTCAGGTTGATCACCCCTGGACTAGAGCCTGTGGATCTGTGACAGGTGGCATCGTCGGTCCTATTTCACGTTGAGGCCCAGAGGAGAAGTGACTTGCTCAAGGTCACACATTGGATCAGCGGCAGAGCAGGGAAGAGACTCAGCCCCCCACTCTAAGCACTATCCAATGCTTCACTGGCAGAAACAAAAGTGGGTCCACCCCCGTGAGGCGAGAGTAGAGCAGACCCCAGAATTTCCATATTGGGGCTGTGCTAGTCCCTTACCGTGGTCTGCTCCTCTTCAGCATCAGAATCACTCTCGTCATCTGCACATGCAAACAGAGGGATAAGCAAGAGCCACACGCAGGGATCCATTGGAGAGACTGTCCAAACATCGCGGTGACCAGGAGGTACCCTGGCACCGCATGCCCCAGGGACCCACTGCCCCAGCACTGCCTGGGGAGACACTGTTGCCCCACTGGTGCGTTACATGCCTTTTGGCCCCTTTACAGCCTCTCAGTACTGAGAGCCCCGTGTGCCACTGGGCAGCGCTGGAGGGACTCTTACTAACACTCGCCAGCCTGTCTCTCCAGGAGGGTGAGTCGGGTGTGAGGGACGAGCCAGGGCTATTGAAGCTATAGAGCGAGTTAAGCCCTGCCCAAGAACAATGCTGCTCCTGGGGTCCTTCCACCACCCCCCGCCCCCAGTACCAGCAGGCAGCTGGGGATACCAAGTTATAACTTACCTTGGGAGTCCTCTGGTGGCTTGTAGAGGGCTTTGGCTTCTTCCACACTCCCTTCGATTGCCACAGCCAGCTTCTTATCTGTGGAGGGCAAAGCACCATTCAGCACATCTTGAGGTAGGAAGCCAGGCAGTTAAAGGGAAGGTTGCTGCTGCCGGCCACCTAGAGAGGCATCAGGCTTGGAAGCAAGGATGCCAAGGAGTTAGTCAAGTTACTTCTGTAGCCTCTTTCCCACTCGCAACAGGCAGGTTCAGTGCCTAGTGGGCAGCTGATCTGAACCTGCAGCGTCACTTGCATCTCGGCGGCACAGTGCAAGACATTTTGTTTGTAAGCATTCTCCAGAGCCGTGGTGAGATCACCCTCCCATCCAATGCTTTGTGCACCTCTCCACAGCAGTAATGATATCCAGACACTCTAGTGACATTGTGGGGCGAGGAGGATCACAAATTTCCCACTCCGATTATTGTTTCACGTTACCCTCCATCGATACGCCCCATTCCCCAAATGCAGGTATCCCCTACATCAGGGGCAAAATGCCAGATGGGTTGTGATCCTGCTTTAAATGGATTTTGTGCAATGCAACACCCACCAAGGCATTTTTACCAGGCTCATCGCTGTAGCAGGTAACTGCATCTGGGCTGAGGAGCCTCAACTGAGACATCCCA
The DNA here is from genome assembly GCF_020497125.1 of Mauremys mutica. NCBI lineage: Eukaryota > Metazoa > Chordata > Testudines > Geoemydidae > Mauremys > Mauremys mutica. Next base: position 31,283,571 of record NC_059087.1, read on the forward strand.
AGAAGAAAGAGAGGAAAGCTGGTCAGCAGCATTTGGCATGCACATCTCTGCATGTCAGCCATTGGAAGGAGTGAGTAAAAAGAACAATTCAGAACTGATCAAAGGACATCCTTTTTCACACAACATTTAATTAAGACTATGGAACTCACTGCCACTGAAGTTGTTGAGGCCAAGAACTTGGCAAGAATCTAAAAAAGGACAACAAGGAGTACTTGTGGCACCTTAGAGACTAACAAATGTATTTGGGCATAAGCTTTCATGGGCTAGAACCCACTTCATCAGATGCTTGAAGTGAAAAATACAGGAGCAGGTATAAATACATGAAAGGAAGGGGATTGCTTTACCAAGTGTGAGGTCAGTCTAATGAGATAAATCAATTAACAGCAGGATACCAAGGGAGGAAAAATAACTTTTGAAGAGAGTGGCCCATTACAGACAGTTGACAAGAAAAAAAGGACTGGTCATGTATACGGATAACAAGAATATCCAGTTATATTAATCATAGTTTTGGGTGCTTCAGGACATAACTATTAGAGATCAGGTTGAGACTTAATATGGGGGCCCATTATCCCACATCTGCTACTGCAGGCTTCTTACGCCTTCCCCTGAAGCACCTGGTGCTGGCCACTCTCGGAGACAGGACGCTGGAGTAGATTGGCCTTGGGTCCATTCTAGCCTGGCAATCCCTAGAGTCTCAGCCCCAGGAGCTCAGCTGTGGGATTGGCTTAGGGGTTTTCAGGGTGCCCATCAGCACAGTATCCAAGCACTGCACAGAGAATTAGAGAGGGCGACACACTGGGGTTCGACGCTGTGCCCTGTCTGGGCTGTAGGAAGCTCTAAACCTGGGGGCAGGGATTTGGCTATTTTAAAAACCACCAGCTTCTGCTCCAAAGGAGGCTTCTGGCAGGTCTCAGATGCAAGGGAAGAAAGGTGCTCATCCTGCCTGGGAGGAGGGTTTCAGGTTAGCTAATGGGGTGGGCCGGAAAAGGACGGGAGGGACCGAGGGGTAGAAGGGAGAGGAAGAGTGACAAAAAGAAGTGCTATCCCCTGGCTGTGTGTGTTGAGAAGCAGATGACTGTTAAACAAGTCTCAGGGACAGTGAATTTGCTGGGCAAGGAAGGGGGCCCCTTGACTGGCAGATGAAGTTACAGGAGCGGACCGAGGCACAGTCAGCAAGGACATTCGCCTGGGCTCTCCTGGGAGCTGCCAACCCATGTGCTTTGACAGAGGACTTAGAATCATAGAATCTCAGAGTTGGAAGGGACATCAGGAGGTATCTAGTCCAACCCCCTGCTCAAAGCAGGACCAATCCCCAACTAAATCATCCCAGCCAGGGCTTTGTCAAGCTGGGCCTTAAAAACCTCTAAGGAAGGAGATTCCACCACCTCCCTAGGGAACCCATTCCAGTGCTTCACCGCCCTACTAGTGAAATAGTGTTTCCTAATATCCAACCTAGACCTCCCCCACTGCAACTTGAGACCATTACTCCTTGTTCTGTCATCTGCTACCACTGAGAACAGTCTAGCTCCATCCTCTTTGGAACCCCCTTTTAGGTAGTTGAAAGCAGCGATCAAATCCCCCCTCATTCTTCTCTTCTGCAGACTAAATAACCCCAGTTCCCTCAGCCTCTCCTCGTAAGTCGAGGGGTTGGATCACCTCCTTACTGCACACGAGCCACACAAGGGATGGGAGCCATGTCAATTTCAAGGCTCTGCCTGGACCACGTCTCCCTGACAAGTTACAGGCTTTGTCCCACTAGAGGAAGCCACGCAGGAGCTGATCTCCCAAGCCGTACCCAGCAAGCAGTAAGGCCTGGGCCAGGCTGCTACATCGTTCGGCGTGCGAAAAACCCACCCCTCTGAGCACCATTGGCCTAACCCCCGGTGCAGACACAGCTAGGCTGACAGAAGAATGCTTCCATTGCTTGGGGTGCTGGAGGGCTGACACCAATGGAAACACCCCTTCCATCACGGGGGTATGTGCATAGCTCCACCAACATAGCTACGCCGCTGTTCTCCCAACAGCGCAGACATGGCCTTCGACAGCCCTTTCCGAATGGTCCTGGATCACGACAGCCCAACAGGCAGAAGTGCCAAGTGCCAACGCCATACTGTGGGGGCTGTTGACGTGGCATATCTAAGGTGGGCTTCTGGCTTTAAAGCCGTCACTGCAGCAGTGCCCACAATCCCTGATCACCTTGAGTGGGCCACCAGGGCTGGAGGGGGCAGAGGTTTGAAAAGAGCTCTCAAAGGAGGAGTGTGGGAGGGATTCAGCCGCAGCAGCCAAATGAATTAGGTTCTCAAATGATGCTGCTTTGTCAGGCTGGCTCACAGGTTGTGGCTACACAGGCCGTGCAGAAGCAGCGGAGGCAGAGTGGATCGGATGAAGCAGAGTTATCCACGAGTCTTGCAGCAGCAGGGTTTTCTGCAGGCAGCTGTGAAATGTGGCCCATGGGGGATGGACTCCCCACACCCCTCAGATCACAGCTTTCAATGACACAGATGAAGGCTGTTCTCAACCGCCTTACCCCGACTCCCCCGACACTGATACTCACCACAGGCCTGACCATAGGCATTGGCTTGGACAAAGAGAACATAGAGAGGTGGTGGCAAGTGTCTAGCCGTCTCATACTGCTTGTGTGCCTGGTCGAAAGGCATGAAGAGATACTCTTGGACAGGGAGGGAGGCCTGGCGGGACACAAATCATACACACACACACACACACCCCATTAGTACTGGAATACTTTACACACCAGCCCAGTCACCGAGTGGTTTGTGCTCTATGCTGCAGTGCAGGAGACCTGGAACCTGTGCCAGGAGCACACACAACCCTCTGGGCAGAGACGATCCTTGGGGTGTTCAGCAGCAGCCACCAGGGTAACAGGGGGAGGACTAATGGCTCCTTCACCCACTCTTCCCAGTCAAGTCTGATGCAAGGGGAGGAAGCTACAATTGCTCTCCATGGAAGGTCCCATCTAATGAGTCTTCTGCCAGCACCTCAGCAGGGGCCGCTGCACAATGAGATTGCACAGGAAATCCTTGCCCTGGGAGGATCTGGAAGCGCAGGTAAAGGAGCAGGAAATAGTTCCAACACCTCCGAACAGCCTCAGTCCCCATGCTCCCAGTGCGCTGAACCTCCTTTTCTGTGGATTTAGACAGCCTGTCCCCACACCATCTACCTCCCAACAACTGAGGGTTAGAGGGCAGACAGGCAAGGGCTAGCACAAAGGGGCTCTGATCCACCTAGCAGGAAACACACAGACTCTCACTGCAAGCGGCCAGTCTCCCAGGCAAAGAGGAGTGCTGGGTTAAGCTCAGAAAGTACCTGCATGATGCTGTTGAGCCGGGGCTGCAGGCTGCTCAGATATTCCTTCTTCACTTCTATCTCCTTCAGGATCTTCTCCTTGTTGGCCAGACACTCCTTATACTTCTCCGCCAGCCTGCACAAGAGAAGCTCATTTACACAAGAGACAGATGTCAGATCAGAATCTCTGCTCCCTGTTGGTGCATTTCTAAACCTCAGGATCCAGAGCTCCTGATTCCACCGTCAGGGGCTCCTGAACTGAGATAGGTCACTCTATGCTTTGAAGTCAGCTTCAGAGCCTATTTCGATCAATATCTGACCTTGCTGTCGCCTCTGAAGTGATGTGATAAATGAAGAGTTCATTAAAATCCAAGGGAAAGGGAAGACAAACAGCAAGAAACTTAGCAGAGCTGGAAAACTGGGAAAGTTGAAAACAACTCTGAAGAGAGTTCAAGAGAGCATGAATCTGTTAAGAGAGAACTGTTGAAGTGGGATCTCCACATGGATCTTCTCAGAGTTGGGTTGTCTGTGGAAGCAGCCCAAACTCCATTCCAGACGAGCTGGTCCCTTCTGGCTTTGGAATCTATGAAAATAAAACTGAGGAGAAACTAGAGAAACTTGAAGAGTACATGTGCCATTTAGTAAACACAGCAACTTATTCCAAGCGCTTTTCTACTCGAAGAAATGACGACATACGAATGGCCTCTCCTTACTCCCCAGATCTGCTCCCATATTAGCATCTCAACTGCTGACTTTAGTGACAAAGCACAGTCATGGTGCTTTTGGGTCTGTTAGCCCTGCAGAGCTAAAACAGCTACAGGAAAGTCTTTTCCATCAGGTGCTGTCATCAGAAGCGTTTTGTTTTTTAATTTTTATCAAGTGCCTATCAATAATAGCTGTGCAAACCCATGGAGGACAATGAGGTTTCACATATCACTAAGGGACTTATTTGGCCTAAAGAACCTTTACTACTGGCTCTGATAAAAGAGAGAGAGACCAGCTTGACTCTCAGAGCCCAAGAGCTGAAACCCCCCTCACCACCTTTAATTGTGAACTGAGGACAACTGCTGATCAGAAAATGGTTCTTTCGCCCCTGTGATTCTTTTAATCAAAAAACAGAATGCCTGAAAATCAAAATATTTTGATTTGGAAATGCCACCGCAGGGTCTGATGGGAGTTGTACTTTGGGTGTCCATTGCTACCATTCTGCTCGATACAGGCTCCTTGATTGGTCTATACATCCCAGGATGTACCATGGTCTCCACTCTTGAAGAGGGATGGCATGTATCATAGTTTTGCATCATGGCAGATGAAGTCCAGCTGGGGAGCCTGGCCCATTGAGAAGAATGAGGCAGCCAAACTACAGCTCCCACTACACACTGCAGTAGCGTTTCAGAATCAAAATATTTCAGCTTTTGAGGATTCAGTCTTTCACCCCAAACAAATGGAGGTTTCCCATGGAAAGCAGAGCCGTTTTGTGAAAAATTCTGTTTTGTGGAAAACTCCATTTTCCATCAGAAAAACAGTTTTGACAGAAAGGCTAAGGCTGTTTGGAATGGAACCACCGAGAAACACGGAACCCCACAATGCCAGTTTTACACAGGCCCTCACTTAGAAATACAGCTTTAGCTAAGCAGCATAGTCATAAATATCACCTGATGTTATGGGAGGGCGTGACTGACTGGAGAATGGCAGAAATGGAAAAACCACAAAGCTTCCAGTCAGAAGAGTTCTCATAAATAAAACCTACTTTTAAGCTAGTTCAAGAGACTGCACCCCACAAATTAGAGTTGCCAAATGAGGGGACGAGACCATGAACACTGTAGGCACTAGGGCTAGGATTTGCACAGGTGACTAGTGATTTAACCACACCTTCCACTCACTTCTGTGGGGAAACCTCACCCTAGCTCTTCTTTGCTTTTTAAAGACGGTTTCCAATGTGCAGACATTTTTAGTGGGGCACTAAAGCAATCCTTTGGCAGGATGCTCCTCCTGAGGTTACCGATGGATGATTTCGGATTGGTGATGGCTCAGCCCGTTAATGATGACCCATTGGAAAGCAGCAATGGACAAAGAATTGCGTGCTCTCAGCGCCACCTTGTGGTGCAACTAGCACAAATTCACAGCCATGGACTTGGCCTGGCATAAAGAACTTCTGGCAAGTGTGATGTGTCTGTGTGCTGCATCATCAACTGCACTAAAAAGACTAAAAATCCCTCATCTAGTATAGGATTGCATGTCAATTCCACAGCCAGTCTTGTGGACACTGGATTTCACAGGCACACAGCTGATCAGATCTAAGTACTGCCACCATGGCAGCATTGCTGGCCCACTCCTTGCTACAAGAATCAGCTTCCAGAGTCAATGAAGTCAAGTGGCCCTATTAAAAAGGGGCTGCCTGAATCAATGACATCACAGAGTTATATTCCTCATAATATACACTCCCCCTTCCTTGTTTGATCCAGGGAGCTCTTATGCTTTTAAAATGCAGAATTACACTCTTCACAGCCCACTTCTGTAAAACAATGGGTGCTGTTCTTCTGGGAAGAGACCGGGGCATAGCTCCGCCCCCTTTCATTAGTCACATGAGAGAAGACTCCCTGAGCTGAGAAACAGGATCAAGACACCGTTCGAAATAAAACAAACTACTGTACAGTAGAAACAGTTCTGAGAGACAGGCCTGTCTGTGTGTTACAAAGAGATCTGCCATTTGTCCTTTAGTAACTACTTTAAACTGACTGTGTAGCCTCTCTTTACTGTTACTGTATCGTTTGGTTATTTTCAAAGAGCACGTCCCTGGGCTGTGATGTACACACCAGCAAACGCTTGGTGCCAGGTAGAGACAGGACTGATCTGAATGGTGGCCCGCTGGCTTACCTTTTGCGCTGCTCCAGCTCCCAGTCGAGGCGGGCCAGGGTCTGTTGGTGGGGCTCATTGAGGGTGATGTCAGGCTTGCTGATTTCTGGAGGAGCCTCTTTGTAAAATTCATCCACGCTCACTAGATCAATCTCCTCATGTTTTGACCTGCAGAGATGGAGGAGGGATGAGTCTGGGGGAGGCTGGGAATCCCGGTGCAGAGCTGCACCATTACCAGCAATCTCAGAACCTCAGCATTCACTGTTTCCCAATTATGAGACCCACTTTGCAACATGAATTACTACAGTTCCAGAGAGCAAAATGGCAACAGGCCCCACACAGTTCAAATCTGAACAGGGCCATTCCTTTCCTGGGTGTTGGCAGCACATGTTCCCTGCCTGGCTGTGTCTCCTGGGATTTACTGAGGAGTCAGCAGAGGGGCAGTCTCACTTTGTGTCAGCTCAGAGATGTGACTGTGGAAGGTGCAGCCTCTGGAATAACTACACTGATGCAGTTCAGTTAAGCATTGTAGAGACTAATCCAAAGAAAACCTCCTTAGACCAGCACGATTCCTATCAAAAACCTTCAGAGTATTTATCCTGACTGTCCTGACTCTTCCCTATGCACCGGTCTCCTTCCACTCTCCCAAGGAACCTCCAGGATATCCAGATCACATGCCAGATTCTCAGCCCTAGGTTACATTCAGGATTCTTATGATCTTTCAGAGACTAGAGCTAGGTTCTCCTTGTGACTCTAGGCATCACACGCTCCCTAAGCCCCTTTGTATCTGACACATGCAACTCAAGTTACAGCCTCCTTCTCTTTTGCTGTACTCACTTAAACTCCAGGCATTTGGTGATCTCCTTCTGCAGATGCATCACCTCATACAACAGGTTCTGGAGTTGCAGGTGATAGGCGTCTACTTTCTGCTTTGCCTGAAAGAAGAATGTGAGCAGGTGAGTGTAAAAATCACAGTGCAGATAAAACCGGAATTAATAGAGCAATGTGCCTAACAGATGGCAAGGACCAATGGCTGCCATTTGGAGATGGCAGATATTAGGGAATGGCCATGGTGAAAGCCAGGAGATATCATAGACACTGGTTGGCACCCCACCACCAGCCTGTACAAAATGGCCTTGAGCTCATTACTAGTGGGGAGATCAGGGCATGCAAGGTGAGAACCAAATCAAATTGGATGTTCTTCTAAAAGATCTGCTCTAGTTCAAAGAATTAATTCTCCAGTCTGTATTAGATAGGTCTAACCCAGGGGTCTAAAACATGCGGCCCGCGGGCCGCATGCGGCCCTTGGAGCTCTTCCCTGCGGCCCGCAGAGCTCCCCCAGTTACTTCCTGTCGCCGCCAAACTCCCCTCACCCCCGCCCCCCTCCCCGAGTTATTTTCTGTGCCTAAGCTCCCCGCGCGCTGCTCCCCAATGTTTGGGGCCAGGTCTCTCCCCTGGCCCCACCTGCCGCCCCCACGCGCCTCCCCCCAGTGTCTACCAGCCCCCACTTGCTGCCTCCTCACCGCCCGGGAGCCTGCCCGGGAGCTCACGCTGACTCCACTCTGACTCCTCCGCTATGCCGGCTTCTGGCATCACTTGCTGCCGCAGGGTCCTAGCGCCCCTCTGCACTAGGCCCAGGGCAAGCTGCCCTTCCCCTGCACTTCTGCCCTAGCCCTGAGACTCTCCAATGCCCCGAGCCTCTCCAATGCCTCAAACCCCTCACCCTCAGCCCCACAGCCCTCACCCCTGCACCCCCTCCTATCCCCAAACTCCATCCCAAAGCCTGCACCCCCACCCCCTGCCGCAGCCTGGAGCCTGCACCGAGCACAGAGCCTGCACTCCAGACCCCCTCCCCCACCCAAACTCCAGCCCAGCGCCTTAGGCAGTAAATCTAAGTGCGTGTTTTGTCCTTTGAGTGAGGTGCATTACTGAGTGTATATATTTATTAAAACTGCTTGGAAATGACTTCGTCAAAAAAAAGAACACTCATGGAAGAAAAGAGTTTTCCAAGACAAATGGGAGAATTTATATTTTTTCACAGAGGTAAAAGATAAAATTCAATGCCTTATTTGTCAGCAAACGATTGCTGTTCCCAAGGAGTATAACGTGCGTCGGCACTATGACACGATGCACCGTGAAAAATATGATGCATTCACCGGAAAACTCCGAGAGGAAAAAGTTCAGCAACTTAAAGCAGCATTTGCCAAGCAAAGAAATTTATTTTCAGGGATTAACAAGTCTAGCGAAGATTCAGTAAGAGCAAGTTTTGTGATAAGCGAAATGATAGCTAAATCATCGCGACCTTTTACAGAAGGCTTATTCATAAAAGAATGTCTTATGAAGGCCAGTGAAATTTTATGTCCTGATAGGAAGAAAGTTTTTGAAGGCATAAGCTTGTCTGCAAATACAGTTGCCTGCAGGATAACGGATTTAGCTGATAATGTGCAAAAACAATTGATTCAAATGGCAAAAGACTTTGAAGTATTTTCAATTGCTCTTGATGAGAGTACAGATGTATCAGATACCGCACAGTGTGCAGTGTTCATTAGAGGTGTGGACTGCAATTTGAATATAACTGAAGAATTGCTAGACTTAATGCCACTGAAGGGTACCACAACGGGACGTGACATATTTCAAGGATTGAAAGAGTGCATTGAAAAAGCTGCGCTGCCATGGAACAAACTCGTATCTTTGGCTACGGACGGTGCGCCATCAATGTGCTCTGAAAACATTGGTGTGGTTGGATTATTGAAGACCAAACTGAACAGCCTCAATATACCAGGAATTAGCTTCACCAGTATACATTGTATTTTGCACCAAGAAGCCCTGTGTAGTAAAAGTCTACAAATGAAAGAAGTTATGGATGTAGTTGTTAAAACTGTTAATTTTATACGTGCACGAGGGCTGAATCACAGACAGTTCACTTCTTTTCTAGCAAGTATGGACAGTGAATATGGGGAACTTCTGTATCACACTCAAGTTAGATGGCTGAGTCGTGGAAATGTTTTGAAGCGTTTTTTTGCACTTAAAGAGGAGATTGATTCTTTCATGAAAATGAAAAACAAGGAGGTTCCACAGCTTGCTGATTCCACTTTTATCTGCAACCTTGCTTTTCTAACAGATGTAACTGATCACCTGAATGCACTGAACTTGAAACTTCAGGGTAGAAAACAGGTGATAACACAGATGTATGACAGTATTAAGTCATTCAAAGTCAAGCTTACTTTATGGGGGAAACAGCTGACTGCTGGCAATTTGGTCCATTTCTCAACTCTGAATTCCTTAGGAAAAGTTGAACCCAAATCCTTGAAAGAATATGCAGAGATCATTTCTAACTTACACAAACAGTTTGATGTGCGGTTTAAAGATTTCAAGGCACTTGAACCACATTTTCAACTTTTTTCATCACCATTTGCTGTTGAAATTGACAATGTTGCAGAGGAAATGCAGATGGAGTTAGTGGAGCTTCAGTGTGACACGATTTTGAAGCAGAAGTATACAGATGTTGGAATTCCAGAATTCTACAGGTTTCTTTCACAAGAAAGATTTCCCATGTTATTCTCTGCTTCTGCAAGGATAATGGCAATGTTTGGAAGTACATATATATGTGAACAGTTTTTCTCTTCCATGAAGATTAACAAATCTGTGTTAAGGTCAAGGCTCACTGATGAACATTTGCAAGCAACACTGAGATTGGTTTAGTCTCAGGATATCAAACCTAATATTGATGCTCTGGTTGATGCAAAACGCTGCCAGCTAAGTGACCAAAAATGAAATGACTGTCAAAATTAGCACTGACGTTTCACATTACAGTTAAAGAAGTTAATAAAAAAGTTAATAAATTGACTTTTAATAGCATACTATATTTTAATACTATACTACTATATTACTCTTCATTTTTTTTTCTGCCTACCTCCAGGCACTTCCCGCCACCAAGCCGCCAAACAGCTGTTGGTGGCGCTTAGCACTTTCCAGGAGGGGGTGTGGGGAGTGGGGAGCCGCGCGCTTAGGGGAGGAGGTGGAGAAGAGACAGGGCAGGGGCGGGGCCTCATGGAAGGGGTGGATTGGGGGTGGGGCCAGGGGCAGCAAGGGGGCGTGTCAGTGATGCGGCCCTTGGGCCAATGCACTAGTCCTCATGCGGCCCTCGGGGTCATTTGAGTTTGAGACCTCTGGTCTAACCTATCACAGTGGTCCCTTCTGAATCTATAACTATTGCAAACAAAAGCTGCCAGATCAGAAGAGAAGCTGGCTTGGTAACTCTATATGCCTGCTATAAGGACACTGCTAAGGCTTTTCATTCCTGCGGGCACTACTCACTGCAAAAAAGTGTTGCAAATGGGAAACCAGTGACGGGGTTAGAGCAAGCATGCAGGTATGTGGGGTTCCAGGAGCTAGCCAGTCTGGGAAGGTTCTAAGGCAGTGGTCCCCAAACTTTTTACCTCACGCCCTCCCTTACCCATCCGCATCTCCCCACCCCCCCACACACACTGGGAGCGGGGCCAGAAGAGGGACTGTGGCTCCGGGAGGGGTGGGCACAGACAGGAATAAGGGGGCAGAGGCTGGGATGGCAGCCAGGGACAGCAGCGGAGCTGGGTGGCACTTCCTCCCTGCCCTCTCTGGGGGCTGGCCGCACACCAGTTTGTGGACCCCTGTTCTAAGGAGTTCAGTGGTATCAACTCAGCTTACTTGGAAGTTTCTGAGTAATTAATAAGGGTTTATCTTAAACACAGTGTTTGAGATTTACCAGTTACTTCTACATTGATACAATATCAAGATGACAATTACTGGTGCTATGGTAATGGGTGAATTAGAAATACCTAGAGAGGATTTTGATCCCTGCAGAAATCTGGAATCTGAATAAGCAACTTGATTCTCCACATTAAAAATAAAAAAAAGGATTCATGCTGAAGCAAGGGACAGGCCATGCCAAGTTGTGGGGAAGAGGCTGCTGCGATTAGCAACAACCCAGCTTCTTAGCTCGCTCCGTGGGTATTTACTTGATAAGAACTTAAGTTTTTGTCAGGAACACCCATCACTGTGTCTTTATCTCCCACCCAGACCCGTGAATGGTCTGATTGTACCGACATGGATACTTCCAAGCAGGCTCTCCAGATAGAACAGGAGGGAGAAAATGCAGGGCAGCATGGACTGGTACTTGAGAGCCCTGAGGCCTATAGCCAGCTCGGCTGGGTAACCTTGGGCCAGTCAATTCTCCTCCCTGTACAATGGAGAAAATGATACACCTCCTTTGTAAAGTGCTTTGAGAGCTAGGGATGCAAAGTTCTACACAAGAGCGAGGCACTATTTTCTTCTCAGCCCTGCTGCACATCAGATCAATAGCAGCTTCTTGACTGTTAAATCATGCCTGAGACATTAAGAGGTGCTGCTGCTTCTTCATTCATTCTAGTTATTAGATTATCTGCTTCACTTCAGTGGGGTTTCCCTGTAAGCCTCTAACTCAGAGACCACTTGGATCTAATCCAGGGTGCACTAAGGTACCAGACATTAACACCCCTTCTCCCTCTGCCATTCCAGAAGATCCCTAACCCCTCTGCCATTCCAGGTAGCATCCCTTTCAATCTCCAGCCTCCACTGTACCTCATGGGTCTGATCTCTCCCCTTCTTTAGTCGAATATGAGCCAAACGGTTGAGTTTCTTCAGGGTCATGAAGTGCATGCAGCTCTGGATTCGACGCTCTTCTATCGCAACAGCCTGACAAGGCAGAAGGAGAGCTGGGGTAAGGAAGTTTACTCACTAGTAACTGTTATTTGAGTAAATTGCCACTGCAGAGACACTGTTACTGTGCACGGGAGAAGTAACTAGAACAAGCAGGGATCTGCAGAGCCTGGAAATAAGATGCACATTTTTGGCAGTGAGGGTAATAAACTAATGGAACAATTTACCAAGGGTCAGATGGATCACTGACAATTTTAAAATCCAGATTGGATGTTTTTCGAGAAGCTCTGCTCTAGGAATTATTTTAAACAGGTCTTCAGCCTGTTATACAGGTGGGCAGATGGGATGATCGCAGTGGTCCCTTCTGGCTTTGGAACCTATGAGACAATTCTCAAAGGTGGAACACTGGTTAATATCTCTAGGACTTCCCAAGGTGCCACACATTTCCAGGCTCACTGGAAACAGACATGTGGGTTTTCTCTCCACACTCTTTCCTTAGTCCAGGAAGGGATCGGAATCACAAGATTCCTCGTGGGCTCAATACAGGGCTCTTTTTTGCTCAGGGGGCCGGTTTCATGACACCCTTCACTGGGATTTAAACCTTTCAGAGACCAAGTGTGTTTGGTTCAATCATCAAACAAGCCTGACTATTACCAGTGAATCTACCCTACCCTGGAGGCACACAGACTTCAGTCAATGACTTGCACCCTTCTTTCCATTGTATTAGGTGTAGTGACAGCTGCTAGCCTGACAGCCCTGGCTGAAGTCCTCCTCTCAGTCACAGAACAGCCACAGCACAGGCAGCTGCAGTGCCACCTTTCCCTAAGAGTATGTCTCAGCTCTGATGTGGCCATCCTGTGGGGGCAAGAGGTGAGTTAAGGTCCATGCTCTTCGCTCTCTAAACAACGGTCATTAGAGTCAGTTTGCTATGTGAACACCTGCCCAGCAGGAACTTGAACGAGACCCACCAACTTGCTTCACATAGGCCCCCAAACAGGCATCAGGCCGGGGTAATCAATAACCTGGGCTGGATTCTCTCCTGTCCCCACACCGCTGTCCTGAGCTATTCAGTCCTCATATGTTATTTGGTTTTGCTGAGACTGTAATAAGTGCCTTCCCCCTTTGTGCAAATTGCTAGGATGCCATGTGGATTTCAAACCCACTGCTTTCCTGGAGCAGCAGAAAGGTATTTAAAAATGCTCAGGGGAAAGAACTCTAGGGGCTTCTTCTTACACTGTCTTTGCTGCCTTTGCTCTTCAGATCCTGGATTTCTGCCATGAGCCTCTGAAGTTCCTGGCAGGTTTGCTTGTAGAGTTCATAGTCTTTGTTGGGATCTCGGAGTTCCACCTCCGCCTCTTCACTGTAATACTTCACATCCTGCAAAGAACCAGAAATACAGAGCAGCACTTAACACTCCTCCCGCCCTCTTCTGAAAAGCCTCCCCCCATGGGGGTCTCTCAAATCGACACTCCCTCCATTCCAAGTTTAAAGCAGCTTTATGCATCCTGAGAAGATCTAACTAATTGTTGGTGTGGCAAACTCCACCAGGGATCTCAAAGTCTAGTGAGCTAAGTGTCTCTTACACTGTCACCAGAGACCAGTATCGGTTCCAACCCCATGTAGTTTGACAATCAAGAGAGGAAAAAGAGCAGTGAGTAAAGTTCTTTCAATATCAGACAGGATGGAAGACAGTTCGTTAGCACTAGGCTCCAGTTTAGTTGCCACCCACACCCAATCCCCCCTCAATCTTTTCAGGGCCTCCTAAAACACCCCAAGATCTTTTTGGGGGCCATTGCAAACTTGTGACACAGCAAGAAAATTGCTCAGAGAGCACAAGGTGCAAACTCTGGCTCCCAGGGTCATAAACCATCTTTTCTCAGGACGCTGGCGATTGCTACTGGCAATTGTTGCTAAAATTCCCATTGACTTCAGTAAGAGTAGTGTAAGGCCAACCCTGAGTGCTTTTGAAAAGCTCACCCTTATAATACAGCGTACACGGGGGGGGGGGGCAGGGGGGGAGGTGTAATATTTTTCTGATGTCAAGAGCTTTCAGAACAAAGCCGTGAGCTGAACGACAGACTCTTCCATTCCTACAGCCCTACAGGCGTCTGATCTGCATGCAGAATCGCCACAGGCTTACAATCGCCCCACCCCACCTGGTCAGGGTCAGCCCTGCTCCGCTTGCTCTCCTGCGGGGCCCCGTCAGTGCGGATGACCTTGGGTTTCCTCTTCTTGCTCGAATCAGACGACATTTCTTATTTCACAGGCTGTGGAGCAGGAGAGGAATACAAAAATAGCTTGTCTCCAAAGGGGACTTCCTCAGTTCCTTTGGAACAAACCAGAGCTACTGTCAGAGCACTAGTACACCAGTGGGAGGGTAATCCAACCCCTCCCTCCCTATCCTAGTCACTACAACTCATCGCTGAGTCCTTTCACTGCCTCCCCATTTCACTGTCAAACCTCCCCTGCTCACTTCTGAGGCCCTCCAGCACTCTGCCTCATCTGCTTATCCCACCTAGCCTCATCATAGCCCCACCCCCAAGGATGCGTCAATGCCTCATTGTCTGTCTGCTTTTCCCCACAGTCATCTCTATATTGTTTTCCATGCCATATACATGAACGCCCTTTGCTTTGGCAAGCCAGTCCCTGTCCTCATTCAAATCCCTCTGCCTCACTGCCTGCAAGGAACAGCCCCAGATGTAACCAAACTCAACCCAGCTGCTTGACCTAACTGCTGGGACAGGTCTGTTCCCAGTGCTTGGGCACATCACAACTAACATGGCACCGTTAGCTCTTCGGGGGCCTTGTCTTGCTCGCTGTCCATGGAGAACTCAGCACACGTGTGGGGGCTGCAGATAAAATCACCGTCCGCAGAGGGGATGGGAGTGAGAACCCCGCACCCCGCTCCTGGTCTCTGCTCTGGGGGGTTCGCTCAGCCAGCACCCCCCCGGACCAAAACAGCAACGCGCACACGGAGCCTCCTTCCAATGGCTGGGGGAGGGGCAGCGAGAACAGCTCCCCCCAGAGCAGCGCCCCGACACTGTCCTAAGGGGCCCGGTCCCAAAACACACCGCGTCCCCCGGCACCTGGAGCGAGAAACCCCCTCACACGCAGCCCCCGCCCCAGCGGCCCCCCGCGCTTCCCCCGCCGAGCTCCCCCCCGGCCCGGCCCGGCCCGGCCCGAGGGGCCCCCCCGCGAGCTCCAGGGGCCCCGCCGCGCTCCCCCCATCCAGCCCGAGGGGCCCCGCCGCGCTCCGAGCCCCGCCCCCTCACCCGCCCGGCTCGAGGGGCCCCGCCGCGCTCCGAGCCCCGCCCCGGTCGCTCACCGGGCTCCCGACCCGCCACCTCCAGACTCCGAGCGGAAGTGCCGGGGCAGGAGGAGACGAGTCCGCGGTCAGCGAGGGCTAGAGCGTCCGCCAAGCTATAGCGCCCTCGGGGCGCCCTTAGCGGAGCTGCAGGAGGGAAGGGGCCGGACAGACCCCTCCACCCACAGACCCCCCCCATACACTTGGGGGAGGGGCCCCAAATCCCCTAGTGGAGTCCAGAGACCCCGAGTCGCTGCCCCTCATCTGCAGCACGTGGGGGTGTCTCCCCTCGTCTGCTCCGCGCTTATGGGGCAGCTGGGGGCCAGGCAGCTGAATGCCCCCAGGGCGGCTCTGCCCCACAGGCAGGGGGTTCAAGGAGGAGATGGGGGTTGGCGGGATGGGACATGGTATCGGGGCCCAGTTGGGCAGCGCTTGGCAAGAGGAATCAGACTTGCTGAGCAGGGGCGGCTCCAGGCCCCAGCACGCCAAGTGTGTGCTTGGGGCGGCACGCCGCGGGGGGCTCTGCTGGTGGCCGGGAGGGCGGCAGGCGGCTCTGGTGGACCTCCTGCAGATGTGCCTGCGGAGGGGCCACTGGTCCCGCATCTTCGGTGGAGCATCCGCAGGCACGTCTGCGGGAGTCCACCGGAGCCGCAGGACCGGCGACCGGCAGAGCCCCCCCCGCGGCGTGCCGCCCTGCTTGGGGCGGCGAAATGGCTAGAGCCACCCCTGTTGCTGAGGTCCCCAGGGCCATGAGGGGAGGTTCTGGCTGGTTAGTCCCTGTCCCCCCGCCCACACTGCCCACTCCCCATCAGGCTGGAGAGGGGTCTGCACCCCCACTGCTGGGAATAGCAGGGGTTAGAGCTGTGGTTCCCAACCTATTGATCATTGTGGGCTGCATATGCGGCCCACAGTATGTTAAGTGCACAATATGCTGCCACAGGTTGAAAACCACAGCACCCCCTCCTGCTAAAACTCCCCACAGACTCCAGGCTATGCCCAGCACCCCTCACCTAAAGAGCACCCCTGGCTTGAAGTGGTTTCCATCTGTCATGGAGTCCCCGGGCGATGCTCTGGAACTGCTCCCCACAAAGCCAGTCAGGACTTTGGGGAGCCTCCTCTCCCTTGGAGCAGACTGTCCCCAGGGCAAGAAGCTCACACGGCTTCACCTCCTGGGTCTCTCCTTGGAGCATTCAGTATATGCCCCTCCGTGTGCTTCCCACAGCGAGTCAGCCCAGGCAGGGTCCTGGGGAAACCAGAGGGTCCTGCACCCCCACTTCACAGTCAGATGTGACTCTCAGCCAGCCAGTAAAACAGAGGTTTATTAGATGACAGGAACACAGTCCAAAACAGAGCTTGTAGGTACAGAATCCCTCAGCTGGGTCCATTCTGGTACCCAGTGAGCCAAACAACCGTGTCTGCCCTCACTTCTTGTCCCCAGCCAGTTCCAAACTGAAACCCCCTCCAGCTCCTCCTTTCTGGACTTTGTCTCTTTCCTGGCCCAGGAGGTCACCTGATCTCTTTGTTCACCTTTAGCTAGTCCCTTGCAAGGGGGAAAGGGCCCTGGCCATTTGTTGCTAGGAGACAGATTGTCAGCCATTTATACACACTGGATACTTTTAATGCATTGGGGAAACTGAGGCACCCACACAGTATTCAGAGGAAACATTAAGAACAGTTCCACTATTGTCACACCATCATATTAATAGAATATCAGGGTTGGAAGGGACCTCAGGAGGTCATCTAGTCCAACCCCCTGCTCAAAGCAGGACCAATCCTTAACCTACCTAAATGGTCCCTTCAAGGATTGAACTCATAACCCTGGGTTTAGCAGGCCAACGTGCAAACCACTAAGCTATCTCCCCCACAGGTCAGTGTTTACAGTTTGGTTCATTGGCTCTCAGCCCTCCCACTATAAAAATTATTCCAGCACCCATGCCAGAGACCTCGCCACAGAGCGGGGCCAGGAGCAGAGCCCCAGGGCCAGGGTTGGCAGCCAGGACCCCAGGCACAGGGCCAGGGTTGGCAGCCAGGACCCCAGGCACAGGGCCAGGAGTGGAGTCCCACATAAAACCTGGGGGTGCTGCAGCACCTCTGCAAACCTCATAGTTCATGCACCTTTGCTACTCAGCGCCCTCCACCCCAGCCCCTCACTGCCCAGAGCCCCTCCCCAGAGATCCACTCACCAGACCGCTGCTGGCAGGAGCACTCCAGCAGGGCTGCCTGTTGCTGTTTCCCCATCAGCCAGCCCCACCTCCTGCCAAACCCAAAATTTTGATTTTTTTTTCTTAGCACACAGCTAGGCTGCTGCCGTGTGCTAATTGGGCCACATGTGGCCAAGGGTTGAGAACCAGACCACAATACAATAACTGCTTCCTCCTCCCCGGCAGGCAGAGAGCCCCTATGCTCCTGCCCCTGTTGTTCCCAGCACCATGGGAACCTGCTTACAAGAGGACAAGAACGAGAAGCTGGAGGTGAGTCAGCAGTGTGCTCTTGTTGCCAAGATGGCCAACGGCGTATTAGGCTGCATTAATAGGAGCATTGGCAGCAGATCGAGGGAAGTGATCATTCCCCTCTATTCAGTACTGGTGAGGCCACATCTGGAGTATTGTGCCCTCCACTACAGAAGGAATGTGGACAAATTGGAGAGAGTCCAGCTGAGGGCAATGAAAAGGATTAGGGATCTGGGGCACATGATTTATGAGGAGAGGCTGAGGGAATTGGGCTTATTTAGTCTACAGAAGAGAAGAGTGAGGGGGGATTTGATAGCATTCAACTACCTGAAGGGGGGGGGTTCCAAAGAGGATGGAGCTAGGCTGTTCTCAGTGGTGGCAGATGACAGAACAAGGGTCTCAAGTTTCAGTAAACACTGAACTGTGGGGGAGGTCTAGCTTGAATATTAGGAACTACTATTTCACTAGGAGGGTGGTGAAGCACTGGAATGGGTTACCTAGGGAGGTGGTGGAATCTCCTTCCTTAGAGGTGTTTAAGGTCAGGCTTGACAAAGCCCTGGCTGAGATGATTTAGTTGGGGACTGGTCCTGCTTTGAGCAGGTGGTTGGACTAGATACCTCCTGAGGTCCCTTCCAACCCTAATTTCTATGCTTCTTCTCTGATCCCCAGGGCAGTTCTAACACAGCTCACTCTCACAGCATAGACACGACCACACTGGTTTCTAACCTCGGTTCCATTGCCACAGCTAAAGCATGCTGCTGTCTTGGCTTCTCTACAACACTAATCATGGCATGGGGCTACTGGCTTGTAAATAGGTTTTGACAAGACAAATGGGGCCTTAGGTTGGTTAGGGAGAGGAAAGATCACCAGGGCAGGAGGCCGGTGACCTGGCTAAAGCATAGGGCAGGGAAGCACAGGATCTGGCTTCTATTCTTGACTCTGCTGCTGACACACTGCACAACATTTCCCCTCTCTGTGCCTTGGTTTCTCTCTCAGTAAAATGGGGCTAATGCCTCCTACCGCTGCAAGGCTTCATTCATCAAATCAGTAAGACTCTTTGAGAGCCTTGGATGGAAGAGGAGAGTTGCACAAGGAACATGAAGAAGCACATACTGGATATGCAGATGGTCACCCTACACATTAGCATTGATATGACATCCCATATACCTGTCACACTCCTGCACATTTAGCTCTGTCTTTGAACCTCAGTGGATTTCTCTACAGCCTCACACAAAGGGGCTGATTGAGAGTTACGTTCTCATAAGGTGAGAGTCAAAGCAGAGCCGTGCTGAGATCCTTTCTCTACATAGGGCCAACCTCTGCTCAGCACCCAAAGGTCGTCGAAGCAGCACTAGCCATCTTATTAGGACAGGGGTACTTGGTGCCTTTTCCATCTTCTCTTGTCTCCTGTAACCTCACCACAGATGGTACAAAACCCCTTCATAGCCTCTGCCATCTAAAAAGTCTCTCTCTGTCATTCTGCGTTCTCATGTCTACTGATCTTCTCTTCCTTGTGCCTCTCACTCCTTTGTTTAAATGGCCTTCTGCCTGAAAGCTATAGAGTATCCATACAATGACTATACAACAGTACTCATCACTATCTTCCACGGTTCTGAGCATGCTTTGGGATAGTTTGTACCTTGAACAAGCCAGTGGGTGTTCATTCTGCTGAGAAAAAATAAAGTGGTTTCTGTTGACTCTCCAAGGCAGGTGGCTCATTGCCCTGCTTGGACATGAGAGAGGTGGGAGTGGCTCTCTTGAGGACAAAGGACCTAGGGTGTGGGCTGGGCAGTCCTGAGAGAAGAACCCTAGGAACAGACAAGCCTAGGAAGAAAATCTGAGCAGATATTATGGCTTTACTAACAAAAATCAGCAACCGCCCAGGAGGGGGCAAGTTTGGACTTTACAGCCTGCTTTACGTCCTATGTCTGTAGAGCAAGTTGGAAAAGACGCCTGCTCAGGATCTCATCCCACATCAGGTTGCGTTGTACTCCACACAATGAGAGACACCAAGGCTAGCATATGAAATATTTAGTTACATTTGCAATCAGACACACACAAGCTCCCGCAAAGAAAATGCTTCACACACAAAACAGATCTTTTTTGTTTTTTGCCATTAGTCATAATTAAGATAAATAATGCACAAGAGGAATTGACCTCTGTCAGAAAGGCCTGTGTAGATTCATGACCACCTCTCCTCTCTCTCTCCTCCATGCTGGGGATAGGTACAAACACCCCTGTGACTGAGGGCTGCACTCTAAACCCTCTGGGCCCAATCCTCCAATCAGATCCACTGAAGTCAAGGGCATTCTGCATTGGTGCATGGATTGGATTGCAAGATTGGGCCTTAAGGTGTAAGAAAAGTGATTAAAACTGGCTCCTCACTTCATGTATCTGCTCCTTGGGGCTGTGCACGTGCTGGGACAAATGGACCCTCTATTCACACCCACTGCAGCCCAGCAAAAGCTGCAGCATGGAAAGAGCTCATGGCTCTTAGTCTCGGATCTGAACAGCACTAGACCCCGGGGCAGCAGAAGTCCTGGCTACACGGCTACTGCTGCTGCATGTACTATTTTTGCCAAAGCAGAGAAGATGCAGATCTGTTGACACAGCCCAGCTTGTACTTTTCATGCCAGCTGAGCCAACGCAGCTCTGGAAGGTGGATTCTAGTGTTAGCTAAACTCTAATTATTCACAGGGATAATGGAAGGGGGAGAAGGACTCCGCTTCATTTGCAGCTTCTGAACCAAGGGCTCAATCCTGCCTGCTGTTGTATGCCCTCCGCTCCCACCAAAGCCACCAGGATACACCACCCTGTATATCGGACCTTCCCAGCACCCAATGCCATGGTGTCAGGTCAGGAGTGGGCAGATAAAAGCCTTTGGACTTGCAAGGTCAGTTAACTGGATCTGCGAGCCATTACGTGAAAGGACATGCTGGGCTCCATATCCACTTTCCAGCATACACCTCCCTACAAAGGGAGTCTGGTGGGGTGGTACAGTCTGGTTCCATCAGCAGGCAGGAGGACTTCCTGTTCCCAAGGATACAGGTAGCGCCAAGGTTCACCGGGAACAGGACGCCATAGCCAGGAACTGGAATTCCAACCCGGGCGAGGAAGGTGGAGTTCTCCCCTACACCAGGCTAGCCATGTGCTAACATTCATGGTAACAGACACAACCAGGCATGATGAAGGGTCCCTCCCAGTGGCATGCTGGAAAGGAGACCAGCAGCAGTCCCTCCTCAGTGCTGGGAGGAACGGCTTGCAGGGGGGTGGGGCTTAAAACGTCAGATGCCTGAACACTGTCTCGGCACCCAGAGAGCAGTGAGCACTGGTCTAGCTAGTTCGGTGTCTGTACTATGCTCACCACAGGGGCATGGCTCAGCTATGCTGCGCTCTATGGTCATGTCTCTCAGTCCCCAGCAGCCTCCCCAGAACAGCGTTAGGGCAAAGGGGAGTTCAGTCTCCATGGCCCGTTCATACAGAGCTGGGGACCCAGAGATAGGAAACCAGGTGCAGCCTTGTGCTGGTTCAGCCTACTTCATCCGTCTCCCACCGGTGCTCCCGACAGAGCCGAGCAGCCTGGGAATAGGGAAGCACCTGGGCTAAGAGCATGGCCTCGAACTGAGAGAGTGAGAGAGACAGAAAAGGGAACAGACTCCTGCAGGGGAAATGCAGAGACACCTCAGTGAGTCTCACTCCTGTCTGTTCGCCGACTCCTGCGCTGGAGGGGTCTCACTGGAGGGGGGAGATCTTCAGGGGGATCATGATCCGAGACTCCATGTTCCGAACCAGGGGGACTGCAAAGCAAAAGGAACAAACATCACTGTGCATGGGAGCCCTGGGCAGAGGGAGCTGTAAACTCTGCCCCAGCTTTGGCTCCCGAGGAGCTCACAGCCACTCCACTCTACCAGCAGGAGGCACTGCAGTGCACTGATTATAGGAGAGTTCTCATTTACACGGATTCCAGCTCCTCCCAGGAGGCACGCTGAAAAGGAGTAATGGTGGAGTGCTGGCTATAGAGGGGATAGGGTGTGCCACGACAGAACGCACCTAGGCCAGCTGCTCCAGTATCCTCTTTCTGGCTGGGAGCAGCCAATACTATTTCATAGGGAAGCATATAATCCCTCACTGGGTAACACTATATCATAGAGGGCTTTTCTTCCTGACCACAGTTCACAACTGGCTTGGGCCCTGGAACATGAGGATTAGAGCTCACCGCAGCAGCCACTCCAGAGAAGCACTCACCTGTATAGTACACATTCTCATCCCAGCCTCGCTTCCTCCAGGCAGCGTTCCTTGTCTCCTCTCGGGACTGTAGGTCCTTGTAGGCTGAAAGAAGAAAATGACAGGTGTGGAGGTGGGGGCATCCCCCCATTTGCTGGTGTCTAGTGTTTGCTGCCAGCAGCAGCTTAGCAAGAAATCCAGGCAAAAGGGAGCAGCCCAGTCTGTCTTGGTGTGTCTCCATGGTGTGCTTTAATGCTGGGGGTGGGAGGAGGGGCTCTGATAGGAGGGTTGCATACACGAAAGCAGTGGAAGGTTCACTCTCCAGGACCAATTCAATCCTACCAAGGGTGCCAAAGGGTGCCAGTGTTAATGGTGGGTTTTGTGATGAGGATAACTGTCCACTTCGAATTGGGCTGAGACCCACCAAACTCATTGCACATGGGTGCTCTTGCACTGGAGAAGGGATGCAGCAGTGGCAGGCTGGCCACAGACACTTTGCAGGCTGCTCAGAAGTGGTTCATGGCCATCTCAGCTGATTGCTTTTTTGCAGGAGCTAGGGGTTCTCCCCAGTGTCTTTCCATCAGATTTCCGTGCGAGTAACAGCACTCTCTTCCCTACCCTCTCAACTGGATACAGAGTTATTTTCACTCCTTGTCCAAAAGTGTTGTGTATGCTGCCAAGCATCATTAAACCAAGCTACCATGTTCCACCCCAGAGTTGGCTGCATTTTGTTGGTCCTCCCTTTGGAAGCAGTTTGCAAAACACACAGGGATCCCTCCTGATGACAGGCACAAAGGAAACGTACAATGTTCCTATTTTAAAAATCACATGCGTCTGCCCTAGTCAATTGGGCTGTGGTTGCCAAGCAGCAGCGGTAACTAGACCTAGTAGGAAAATTTTGGATGAAACATTTTTTCCTTAGAATTTGAACATGTTTTGCGGGACTGTGTTGATTTTGGTGGAATTCCACCAGAAACCAGAATGAACCTGATGGAACCCTGCCTGCCATTGCAAACCTGTCTGCTTTCCTGCCAGCCTGGAGGACTGATAGAAAGCCCAGAGGCTGGGGGTAGGTAGGTCTACACTGCAGTTAATCACCTCCGGGTGGCCTGTGTCAGCTGACTCAGGCTACGGGGCTGTAAAATTGTGGTGTAGACGTTCAGGCTCGAGAAGGAGCCTGGGACGAGGATCTCAGAGCCTGGGCTCCAGTCCAAGCCCGAATGTTACACTGCAGTTTTTGCAGCCCTGCAAGTCAGCTGACACAAGCCAGCCCGGGGTGGGGGGTGTTAATTGCAATGTAGACATACCCAGAGAGTTCAGATTCCCAGTTCCTCAGGAGCCTGGGTTGGCAGGGCTGTCAGGTCCCTGGCTCCCCATCAGCCCACCAGGTGGACTGCCCCGGAGCTGGGGCTCCCAGCGGAGCTGGGTGGAGAATTTGTCTTTTTGTTCTGCATTTGTACCATGCCTAGCACAACGGGTTCCTGCTCCTATGTGCTCCGGTAATTCAATATCAGAACTGAGAAATACTGCGGGGTGTTCGGAACAGGAATAAAACCGCAAACCCCGCCCTGAAACGGAATCGCTGCTCTCTGCCCAGCTCTCAGTGCTAGGTACAATTCAGGAGATACAACATGTAACTGATGGGGCAGGAGCGGCTTTAAAGGCACTTGGTGATGATAAACCATCTTACAATGCTTTCAGCACTGCAATAAGGACCAGCCTCTGAAAGCAGGCGTGAGGGTGAAAACAGGTGTTGGTGATGGCGTGTATGTGTTAGGAGGGTGTCGGGGGAGGGGATAAGGGAACAAATTTAGGGCCCAGCAATCAAACTAAATCTCCCTTTCGGAACGGCCAAGGTCTGAAGTTGATTAAGTGGCAAGAGAGGGCACATGGGCGTTTCATGCTCTAGGATGCATCCTTGCAAAAGCGGGACCCTTGTGCTGCGGTGCTGGCAGAGCAAAGTTATTCACCAGCTGAAGCTCAGGCCGGACAATGGCTAATAAATACTCAAGGAAAAAGAAAGCCACCTACCCCAGAGGTGATGAACGACATAGAGCTCTCCAATCTGGGAGAAGAACCCACCCACAGCTTCCTGGTTTTTCTGACGGTATTTAATGGCTCGAGCCCTAGCAAAGACATAGGAGGAGAGACGCAATCAGGGGGCATTGCTCTGGGATGCAACCGGCATTGCCAGAGGCATTTTAAAGTTTCCACAGAATCCTAATTATCCAACCTCCTGCTATGCAAGTCTCCTCTAATGATCCCAGGCTACTGGCTAGCAAACATACCCAACATCACCCATGTGCAATAAGAAGTGGTCATATGGATATTGCCATGGTCAGCAGCAGGGCTTGAACTAGGAGACGTCAGCACAAGACACACAGGCCTCAACCCTTAGAGCTACAGGAGAAACAACATCCACAGGGAAGAAGTAGAGGCTGTTCTTGTCGCCGTAGCTGGGCACTAACGGGCACCATTCTCACATACGTAGTGTGTTATACGTGCAGTCCGAACAGGCCAGGCTTTACCTGGTTCCTCCAGCTAAGAGGAAGAAATTAACAGCAAGAGAGTGAGAAAACAGAGCAAAGAAAGCAGTGAAAGTTCAACTGAGATTCAATAGGGAGCCCCTTAAAGGCGGAAGGATGGCCTAACGGACAGGGGACTTGCCTGCACTAAGTCTCAGCAGACCTGAGTTCAATACCTGGCTCCATCACAGACTTTCGGCAAGTCACAGCTTCTCGCCTGCACCTCAGATCCTGTATGATGGGGCTAATACCCCCCTACCTGGGGGTGGGGATAAAATCCATTAATGAGTGGGTGGTGCTCAGATACTACAGGGGTGACAAGAACAATATAAGCACCTAGCCAGAGCCTTACACATGCCATAACTTTGATACAATAGCAGCCCCCACCTTGGTATTAGAGATGCTTGTATGTTATTTTGGATACATGTAACTAAGACATGGCCAATGCTGGCATGAAAAGACCAGTCTGCTTTTGCCCAATGCAGACCCCCTTTATACGCTACTACAGTCCATTTCCACATGGCAACAATAGTTCAGACCGTACAATGCAGCTACTCACCTCCCACTATAGGCCCAATCCTGCAGCCTTCCCTTGTGTCAGCTACCCACAACGGGACCATCACCATAGGGGCAGGGGGCCTTGTAAGTTCTTTGAATCTATATTACAGTGGCTGCTAGAATCTCCAGCTGAGATCCAGGCCTCCGTTGGGCTAGGCGCTGTATGAACACACAGTAAGAAATACTCCCTGCCCCAGAAAGGGTCTTTTCCTAATACCCAGCCGGGGTAGGGAGGAAGCATTGTCTCCACATTACAGATGGGGAAACTGAGGCCCACAGATGTTAAGTGTGGGCCCAAGGTCATGCAGAGAGTCTGTGACAAAGACAGGAAATGGACCCAGCTCTCCTGAGTCCCAGTGCTTTAACCACTAGGCAATCCTGAAGTCAGCGAGGTTACTCAGGTGTTTAGCAGGACTGGCCTTGCAATTACACTGATCTTCAGTACTGTTTGGGTCCAAATATACAGTGGTCTGTGTTCTCTGCCACAGAACAGTGAGCGGATGTTACCCATGGAAGGCCACTGCCTCAGCTGGAGCAGCCTCCAGCATTGAGCAAAGAGGTGAAAAGAAAGCTTGGTGCAGGGGAAAGGAAAGAATTGAGGGAAAATGACCTCAGAGCACATATACGAAGCTGGTACAGCTCCCTGCTGGGGAAACTGAAGCATGGAGAGATGAAGCGACTTGTCCAAGGTCACTCAGCAGCTTATCATGTGACCTTGAGTGAGTCACTACTGCTCCTGTGGCTTTGATCACATGCCTGACTGTGACTTCTTGGGGCAGGGATGTTTAGTACAATGGGGTCCTGCTCCCTGTTTGGAGCTGCCTTTGGGTTCTACCACATCACAAATAACAATGTACAGCATCATCAGGACTAGAACTTGGGTCTTCTGACTCTGAGCCTAGTGCTCCAACTCCCAGCACCCCGCTGCTCACATTCCCAACACAAGCGCTTAATGTGGTCTCCTTCAGCCTATGGTGATGCAAGGTGCTGGCTGCTCTGCTTTGGGCCTCGCTTATGGGGCTCATGGCATTCAAGGGGCAGTTCCAGGGAGGTGAGATTTCAGTTAAAGCTGGATGGACTGGCACTACATAGGAACGGCCGTACTGGGTCAGACCAAAGGTTCATCTAGCCCAGTATCCTGTCCGATGACAGTGGCCAGTGCCAGGTGCCCCAGGGGGAATGAACGGAACAGGGAATCGTCAAATGATCCATTCCCTGTCACTCATTCCCAACTTCTGACAAACAGAGGCTAGAGCCACCATCCCCGCCCAGCCTGGACCTATCCTCCATTAATTTATCTAGTTCTTTTTTGAACCCTGTTAGAGTCTTGGCTTTTACAACACCCTCTGGCAAAGAGTTCCACAGATTGACTGTGTGTTGTGTGAAAAAATACTTCCTTTTGTTTGTTTTAAACCTGCTGCCTATTAATTTCATTTGGTGACTCCTAGTTCTTGTGTTGTAAGAAGTAAATAACACTTCCTTATTTACTTTCTCCACACCAGCCATGATTTTATAGATCTCTACCATATCTCCCCTTACTTGTCTTTTCTAGGCTGAAAAGTCCCAGTCTTATTAATCTCTCCTCATACAGCTGTTCCATACCCCTAATCACTTGTGTTGCCCTTTTCTGAACCTTTTCCAATTCCAATATATTTTTTCAGATGGGGTGACCAGATCTGCATGCAGTATTCAAGATGTGGATGTACCATGGGTTTATATACAGGCAATCTGATATTTCTGTCTTATTATCTATCCCTTTCTTAATGATGTCCAACATTCTGTTGGCTTGACTGCCGCTGCACATTGAGTGGATGTTTTCAGGGAACTATCCACAATGACTCCAAGGTCTCTTTCTTGAGTGGTAACAGCTAATTCATACTCCATCATTTTATATGTATAGTCGGGATTATGTTTTCCACTGTGCATTACTTTGCATTTGTCAACACTGAATTTCATCTGCCATTTTGTTGCCTAGTCACCCAGTTTTGAGAGATCCTTTTGTAGCTCTTCGCAGTCTGCCTGGGACTTAACTATCCTAAGTAGTTTTGTATCATCTGCCACCTCACTGTTCACCTTTTACCAGATAATTGATGGGTCCCTGTCCAGCCAGAGACCCTGCAGGGCTGGGCTTTGTTCCCACTCTGCACAGCATTGGGATTGCTAGTCAGGAATACAAAGAGGCTTGAAGGTTCAGTGCTTACCAGTTATTCCCCCACTCGATCATGGTCCCTGGCTGGAAAGAAAGAGAAGGAATTAAAACCATGTTACGACTGCATTTATCCTCTGTAAGCTGGGGATCAAGGTCATTCTCAGGCTCTGCTTGCCCACCTGGGCCAGACAGGAATCCCACACCCTCACCCACCCTGTACGGTAGGGCAGAGCTGACTAGCTGTATTAACTGAGGTGCTCACTCCCCCAAAACATCAGGCATAGGCCACTGCCAGACCAGGGTAGCAGATCAAATGGTCTGAGCCAGGTGAGCCCACTTAGCTCCTCACCCTGTGCTCTAGACCAGTGGTTCTTAACCTGGGGTGCACACACCCCCTGGGGGTGCGAGATGCCCTTTCAGCGGGTGCAGTAGGTAGAAGAGAAAAATCAGAAGAATTCTTGTTCTGTGAACCACTGCAACTAACTACAAAAGGAATCGATGGGGTCAATCTCATCAGCCCTCTTTTTGAAGCACAAGATAACGCTTGACATGTGTGGATCAATTTGCACCAATGGTGCCCCTGCCATGCTATGAAAAAATTCAGGATTTGTTGCCTATGTAAAGAAAGAAGTACCTCATATCAGATATCACGATCACACATTGTATGTTGCACTGTCATGCGCTTGCCGCGAAGACTTTGCCTACAAGATTGAAGGATACTTTGTCTACTGCGGTGAGCACAGGAAACTTCATCCAGGACGTGCTCTAAATCATCGCCTTGTCCGTGCGTAATTTTTCATGTATTCTTAATTTTACTACGAAATTAAAATATAGAATTCGATCTCTTTCATTCTATAGTTAAGATAGCCCTAGATTTAAAGAACGATTTTTGCTAGGGGTGCGAGAACATATTCTGAGAACCGAGGGGTGCAGGCTGAAGTACAGGTTAAGAACCACTGCTCTAGACTATTGCTGTTGCATATGTGGGGGTGCTTGAAGGCGCTTTGAGGGAAAACATTCTTGTTTGTACCCGTCATTTATCAGATGGAGGAGCAGTGTCCCTCATTGATTTAGTTCCTCAAGACAAGGGTTAGTTCCCATGGTGTGGGGCTCACAGAACCCTGCTCTGAGCAGGTACCTGCCTGTGTACAGCTCTAAAGGCAGTGCTGCTTCATTGCTCTACTGGCCTTAGCCCAGCAAGCAGCCCGGGTCACTGCTCCCCTGCGCGGCTCAGGAAGGAGCGATTCACCTTTAGCTTGTACGTTCTCAGCTCGTAGATGTTGGGCCCGACCCGGGGCAAAGGCTCATTCCAGAAACTGAATTCCAGGAGTAACTGGTTCCTGCGGGACAGCAGCATCGTACTCCTCTCCTTGCGGAACTCCAGGTACTCCTGCAAAGAACAGCAGCTGAGGGAAGCCGCTGCCCCAGGGGCTGGGAGCACGAATCCCAGCGATGGCGCACCAGGGTTCCACTGTGCCCAGGGGCTCGGGGGGCAAATCCCGGCCTTAGTGCATTGCCTGGAGCACCTGCATGGGGAAGAAGGGGAGGCAGGGAGCTGCCAGCTGGGGGAGGGGCATGGTGCACATGGCAGGGAGACGGCAATCACCTGACATGGGGTCAGTGCATATGGGGGGGCATCTGGCAGAGCTGAGGTGGAGTTATGATTAGGAGGAGTTGCGGTGAAGTGTGCGATACCTTGTTCTGTTTCAGTTTGTTCATACAGTCCATGAGTGCCGGGTACCCGCCGGAGAAACGCCACAGGTGCACTGCAACGAGAGAGTCAGGCTTGGCTGGGAGTCCTTGTGAGGCGAACACGAGTGGTCAGCGACTGTCCAGGGACCCAGGCACTCCACCCAAGCTGCCCCGAGCTCCAGGGCTAATCCCACCTGTCTTGCAAACTCCACCCTCTCTCAGCCAAGGGCAGAGCTACCAGGCGACCTGCCCAGCAGGATTGGAGGAAGTCAGTACGTACACACCACAACCCATGGCTCTCACTCCACAGCTAGGCCTCCTTTCTGGGCTAGTGTGGAGTAGTGCTGCAGCCCTGACCTTCGCTGCCAATTTCACCCTCCTTGGCCCATCACTGATTCGCTACCCCACGCTGGGCAAGGAGGATTTTCTGCATGACTTTGCTTTGTTGCTTCTGATTTCATCTGTGCTATCGACCCTAGGCACAAGAGGGGCTGATGGGAGCTGTGGAGAGGGGGTGCTGGGTTAGCTTCTCCTCCTTTACAGCCAGAGACCTAGGTTCAAGTCCCGAGTGACAATGAGTGAGCTGGACCAAAATCCGAGTTTGCCCACATCAGAAAACCACCCACATGATTTGACATGACTGACAGCGTCTGCTCAAGATAGAGCCTGGCAGCACAAGAGCACTAATGACATACATATGTAGATAGAACAGTGACGTTCCGCAGATCCTGATACCTCACATGACCTGCTTTACCTGCAATACCACCATCTATGTACGTAAGGAATAGGGGGGTCACAGGGCAAGGGGCTCCCCCAAGGTACAGCATGTCGCACTGACCGCGTGGATCTGGGCAGGACTGGGGCCTAGGGTATGTTTGACCATCTTCAAGTGTGGCTTTACTCTCACTAGGTAAGTATATGGGGGCGAGGGGGGTACAGGCTCTGGGAGGGGGTCGGGGTGCAGCGCTTATCTGGGGCTCCAAGGCGGGGGGGCCTCCGCGCACTGCTGCCCCCAGGCACCGCCCCTGCGGCGTCCCATTGGCTGCAGGGGCGCTCGGGGCGGGGGCAGCTTGTGGAGGCACAGCCCCACCCCTGGGCCGCAGGGAGGGGCCGGCAGCCACTGGAGCGAGCAAGGAGAAGCCTTTTAGCTGCGCTGCGCTGCCGGTGGTGGGCAGGGCCCCGGGCCATTGTAAACCCCCCCGGGGGACGGGGGGGGGGAGTGCCCAGGGGCGGCAGGCGGGGCCAAGGGAGAGACCCCGCCCCAAAACTGCTGGAGCCCCACAGGCCACATTGGGGAGGTTCTCGGGCCGTAGATAGCCCGCGGGCCGGGAGTTTGAGACCCCTGGTTTAATTTGAACCCCCCTCTCACTCGCATTTCAGTCTGTTTCCACCAGAGGGCAGGAGAGCCGCAGAGAGAAGTACAGGCTGTGCATCTGAGGCCAGCTCTGGGCAATGAATAGTTCAGGTCTCCAGACTCCATCCCACACCCCAAGTCACTCTGCCCAGCCCTTGGTAGGGCAGGGAACACGTCTCCTGAGCTGCCTGCTTCCCGCAACCTTTCAGGCTGCACCTTGGGCCAGCCAAGGCTGCGCAATGCCCACCCCGTGAGCCCACGAGTCCTGCCCAGCGGCCACCTGCTCACCTGCCTGGTCCTGCTCTCCATACCACGTGTTCCAGTTCCCAACCAGGTCGCAAGGGTAATCGGTGTCTGAGTGCAGCTTGGGCAGCACCTCCTCCCTGCAGAGGATGCAGAACGGTCACAGGGGCAATACCTATGGGTGGCTCGGACTGCCCTGCAGAAGAGCTGCATTTAAGGTCCTTCCTCCCGCTGCCCAGGCTATGAGGGACCAGGCAGCTGGGGAAGCAAGAGGCAGAGACCTGAAGCTGGCAGAGGGAAGGGTTGGTATCTCTCCTCACCCCTCCAGCTAATGGGGGGCTGCCACTCCAAGGCAGAGATATCAGTGCAGGCTGGGGCCTGGGGTCAGTGTGAGAGAACACAGGGCTCTGGCAGTGACCAAACACTCCCCCACCCCCTTACAGGGGGTAACGGGCTGGTCCTGGCCAAGACTCCACCCATGCCCCCCCAACTCGCCCTTCCAACCCAGCAGGGAACGTCTTGGGCATGAACTGAAGCAAAGTGCTGGTTGCGAGGGATGAACTGCACCATGTGCAACACAGTGAGTCAACTCAAGCTGACACACTCATGCTTCCTTGAGCAATACTGAAAGCCAAGGCCCTGGAGATAGCAAGAGGGATGCACTGGCCTCACAGGACATAAGAACGGCCAGACTGCGCCAGATCAAAAGGTCTTTCTAGCCCAGGTCCCTGTCTTCTGACAGTGGCCAATGCCAGGTGCCCCAGAGGGAATGAACGGAACCGGTAATCATCCAGTGATCCATCCCAAACAGAGGCTAGGGACAATTCAGAGTCCGTGAACCTGGGTTTCATGTGACAGGGAAGGAAGATGGGATAGAAGGGGGAGCAGGAGCAGTGGCTGGGGAATGAACATGGAGCTGCAGAAGGAAGCTTAGAGGGAGAGCTGGGGCTCTCACATCAGCCTGCTGAGGGTCTCAAAGCACTTTGGAAACACACAGGAATGAGACCCCACAGCCCAGCGAGGGGTGAGTCAGAATCCCCTCCCCTTTTTTACAGACAGGGAAATTGAGGCACAGAAAGGGGAAGTGATTTGCCTAAGGTCACACAGAACCCAGGAGTCCTGACTCCCAGTCCTGTGCCTTACCCACAAGGCCCTGCTCCTCCCTACACAGGGGCCCGTACAAGGAACAGCTCCAACAGTCAACCCCGCTAGAACCTATTGCCCCACAGGCTCCTGCCACTGCAGAGGTGGGGGTAGGGGCGACACTCACGTCAGGCTGTTGTAAGCGTCCAGGCATTCGGGCTTCACATTGTGAACTGCAGCAAGGAAACAGACCGAAAAAGTCACGTCAGCAGGGCAGAAATTCAGCCCCAAGCCCCAGGGAACACAAGGGCAGGGCTAAGAGCAGCCAGCCATCTTCCTGGCCTGTGCAAAGTGACATGCGGGCGTCCGGCCTCCATGCAGCTCTCACTCTCCGAGCAGTAACACTGCTGTCACCTCCCCCCCGCCCCACACCAGGATTCTCTGCACAACCCTGGTTCTAACGCACAGCGGGGTCAGGCACTGGAGACAGGGACCAGCCTCTGACGCGGCACGACTGCCAGTCTCAGCTTCAAGAACACCAGGAAGGGAACAGCAGGGGGCGCTGCAGGGCACATCGGGGAGACGGGCAGGACTGGACAGCTGGGGCATGCAGGGCAGTGAGGTGCGTGGGCAGAGCCCTGTCTGCGCGTGCACCCGGGTGCCGTATCCCCGAGAAGGTTTATTAACCTCCTGGCACTGCCCCCAGCTCAGAGGGCAGATGAGCCCCCCACGCCCACGCAGGGCCAGCTTTAAGCACACAGAAGGTGAACATCTGCTTGGGGCCCTGCAGCTCACTGCCTGGCCCGGGGAGGGGCGGGGGGAGGAGTGGAGATGGAGGCACTCCCCCAGCAGGACTGGCATGGGGGGGCCTCCAGATCCACCGCCAGCAGGTAGGAGCCCCACAAATGACAAGGCTACCCCTGAACACTGGCCGCCCGCCCTGATGCTGGCGTGTAGATTGCAGTGGCCTGGAGCCCAGGGAAGGACAAGGAGAGGGGCAGCTCACACTGGATCTTGTACAGGTTGCTGGTTTCTTTCTTCGACAAGAGTGTGGAATGAGCGTCCGTTCGGGGATCCACTTTGTGGACAAAGAGTGAGCGGAACCAGCTGCCCTGGCTGTCCCTGGAGTATCCCCTGGAAGAAGGCGCAGAGGTCAGCAAAGGCAGAGGGGCCGAGGCGTAGGAGGGAGTGAATACAGGGCTGCAGTCAGGCCCTCTCGCTCGGCACCCACAGGCTGTCAACAGCCACAGGAGGCATCTGCCGGGCACTGCGGGGTTCCCTGGCGGTCTGAAGTCCCTGCCCAGAAAGAGGCCCTGGAGGACTGACCTAGACCCTGCCAGGAGCGTTGTCCCAGCAGCCAGGAGCAGGTAACTGAACAGGGCCAGAGGAGGAAGAAACTCCGTACCACAGCCACCTAACTGAACTAGTCTTGTTACCTGGGTAAGGAACCGGCCCTCTGAGAACACCTAAACCCTCAGGGGATCAGAGTGCAGGGCACTGGCAGCGAGCAACACGGACCCCTCCTCCAAACTGCTCTCCCCCCGGCGTTCAGGAGTTCGAATCCCCCACCCGCACTGGATCAGGCTGGCTCGGGCAGCACCTTCAGGGCACGCTGGCCTATTTGTCGACACAGGGTTTTGCCAGAGGGGGTAGGGTTCAGGGCTCTGTTCGAGGGGAGATGTGCCGCTGAGGCAGCTTGCTGCATTAGTCCGGGGGCTTTAATTGGGTCCACTTGCTTAGAGAGGAGGACAAGTGCATTTTATCAACCAAAAATAGACAGACATTGACTGCCACAGGCTTAAAAATACTTGCATGTAAAACACAGGAAGCAACATTTCTTCAAGGAACCCTTGGTAATTAACAACTGAGGTCCTAATACCAAAGAACTGGGATTAAAAAACACCCCGGGGTTTCCGAACTCCACTCCCCAGAGCCGACAGGAAGGGCGGCATCCCAGCCGAGGGGAATGCAAAGCACTACAGTGCATGGGCTTGGCTGCACAGCTCCTTTTCAGAGTCTGGCAGCAGAGGCCCTGCAGACACGGTTTGCACATTGGGTGCCTGTCCAATCTGTGGCTCTTCAGGAAAAGGAGCAGTGCTTAAATGTGGTACAGCGTAGAGAAGCCTGTGCCAGGGACCCTTGTCAGGCTGCCTCCTGTTCAAGCCCCACTAACGCAGGATGCGCCACCTTCAGTCCAAGACCTTCTGGAGGTGGCCTCTCCAAACTCTTCACCTGCACGTGCAAAGTAAGAGGCTGTGTCCAGGGCTGAAATCACAAGGGGGTGAAAGGTGCACACAGGTGGGATATCGACACTCCTCTCAAAGTCTGCCCCTAATCCCAGCAATTCATCGTTGGTAAAACAAATCAACAGTGCGGTAGTGACAGCGACATTTATAGTGCTGTTGGGCTTCAGTGCTAATGACCAAGGAAGCACCTTTCTCTCAGAGCTATTGTTGCAGGCTGGCTGCAGACTCAGGAAGACAGTGCTGCATCAGGACATCTTTGGAAAGTCATTTTGACCAGGGCCGCCCAGAGAATTCAGGGGGCCTGGGGTCTTCAGTGGTGGGGGGCCCCCCGCCGCTGAATTGCCGCCAAAGACCCGGCGGCGGGTCCCAGAGCAGAAGTACCTCCCGCCGCCGAAGACCCGGAGTGGAAGAAGCTCTTGGGGCCCGGGCCCCGCAAGAGTTTTCCGGGGCCCCTGGAGTGAGTGAGGGACCCCACTCCAGGGGCCCCGAAAAACTCTCGTGGGGGCCCCTGCAGAGCCTGGGGCAAATTGCCCCACTTGCCCCCCTCTCTGGGTGGCCCTGATCTTTACAACCATAAGGGCTGGAAACATCCTGGGGGTGCCAAGTAGTGTTGCCATGGTGTACTGATGCAGATACAGATCCTTCTCCCCATCTCTGTCCCTCTCATGAAAATCAGCAGAGATACAACAGCCGCAATTTGTGCCTGGCAAGACCTTTGCCCCAATGCTACAATCTCTAGTAACGCATTAACAACAGAGAGAAAGATAAACAACCCTTCTCCTGGCTTCAAACAAGCCTGCCAGATGCTTCCTGAACATTTCAAACCTCCACTGGGCCCCCTGCATCCTTCCATCCTCCGAATCCAGAGCAGCCGGGAGTAACCCCCTGGGGCCCTGAGCTGCCCATCAGTCCCTTCGCACATCATTGTTACAAAGAGCTTTGAAATCGAGCTGGATGGGCAGGATTGTTTGCCATCAACCTGGGGGCTCTATTCTGCTGCAGATCTGTTATGCCCAGGTTAGGCTCTTGGGGCTGCAGGCCTCTCTCCTCTTACTCCTTTGAGTTCAGTGCAATTACTCCAGACTTGGAGGGCAGAATCAGGCCCCTTGGTTTAAGTGTAAATGACCCCCCGTGATTGCAAGTCAGCTCCTAGGGGTGCCCCCATCTCTCCCGCTCCCCTCAAGGATTCATTCTCTCTCCTAACACTACAGTACCCTGGGACAAGAGCGCGTGGCGTGGCGTGGCCTGCCCTCTGGGCCAACCGTGGCTGCCTGGGCATTGGAGAAGGGGCCACTTGCAGCTAATTGTTGGCCTTTCAAGCATGCAGAGCTTGGGCTGCCCCTCCCCAGCCTTCAAACAGCTGCCCCCAACCCCCCAATTCCCTTGCCAAACTTAGGGTGGGGATTTTGCAAACTCAGATACTAAAGTGCCTATGGTAACCAGAGGATAAGGCTCCCAAGCCAAGAGCAAAAGTGACAGTGATGGAGGGGAGAGACAATGGGGTGCAAAGGTCCAGGCTAGGAGGGGGGAATGGGGAGGGAGATGATGACACGGGGAGAGGTGACAAAGGGCCCACAGTGGCCCTAATGAAGGGAGGGGTGCGGGGATGATGGGGAGCACATGGTGTCCCAGATGTGCAGAGGCCCTTGGCAGAGATGATGGATGGAAAGGGACACAGATGGGGGGCACTGGAAGGGGTGGCACAGGGGCCAGAAGCAATGGGGGTATGAGGGGCAGGGCTGGAGAGGATGGACACTTTGGGGGGCAGGGGCCAAACAGAATGGGGTATGCGGGAACAGGGGATGGACGCTTTGGGGGCAAGGGCCTGGGGTAATGGGGGTATGAGGGTGCATGGGATGGACACTTTGGGGCACAGGAGCCTGAGATAATAGGGATACAGGGCCCTGGGGATGGTTGGGGCACAGGGACCGGAGGTGATGGGGGTGCAGGGGATGGACACGGTGGGGGACAGGGGCCTGGGGTAATGGGTGTACGGGGAAGAGGGGATGGGCACATTGGGGCTGGAGGTGATTGTGGTACAGGGGCCCGGGGGAGGGACGCATCGGGGCACAGGAGTGATGGGGGTACGGGACTCCACGGAAAGACACATCAGGGTGCAGGGGCCGGAGGTGACGGGGGCCCAGAGGACGGACACTAAGGGCGCAGGGGTGATGGGGGTACGGGACTCCGCGGACGGACACGTCGGGGCGCAGGGACCGGAGGGGACGGGGACCCGGGGGCTGGACACGTCGGGGCGGAGGGGACCGGGCCCAGGAGACGGACACTAAGGGCGCAGGAGTGATGGGGGTACGGGACTCCGCGGACGGACGCGTCGGGGCGCAGAGGCCGGAGGTGACAGGGCCCAGGAGATGGACACTCGGGGTGCAGGGGCCGGAGGCGATGGGGGCCCAGGGGACGGACGTGTCGGGGCGCAGGGGTGATGCGGGTATGGGACTCCGCGGACGGACGTGTCAGTGCGCAGGGGCTGGAGGTGACAGGGCCCAGGAGACGGACACTCGGGGCGCAAGGGTGATGGGGGTACGGGACTCTGCGGACGGACACGTCGGGGCGCAGGGGCCGGAGGGGCCGGGGGCCCAGGGGACGGACACATCGGGGCAGAGGGGACGGGGACCCGGGGGCTGGACACGTCGGGGCGGAGGGGACCGGGCCCAGGGAACGGACACTAGGTGACGGAGGGGTGATGGGGGTACGGGACTCCGCGGACGGACGCGTCGGGGCGCAGGGACCGGAGACCCAGAGGACGGACACTCGGGGTGCAGGGGACTGGGGACCCAGGGGACGGACGCGTCAGGGTGCAGGGGCGATGGGGGTACGGGACTCCGCGGACGGACGCGTCGGCGCGCAGGGACCGGAGACCCAGGAGATGGACGCTCAGGGTGCAGGGGCCGGGGGCCCAGGGGATGGATGCATCGGGGCGCAGGGGGCCCAGGGGATGGACGTCGGGGCGCAGGGACCGGAGACCCAGGGGATGGACACTCGGGGTGCAGGGAACTGGGGGCCCAGGGGATGGACGCGTCGGGGCGCAGGGGACGGAGACCCAGGGGATGGACACGTCGGGGCGCAGGGGACGGAGACCCAGGGGACGGAGACCCAGGGGACGGACACGTCGGGGCGCAGGGGACGGAGGCCCAGGGGACGGACACGTCGGGGCGCAGGGGTGATGGGAGTACGGGACTCCACGGACGGACACGTCGGGGCGCAGGGACCGGAGACCCAGAGGACGGACACGTCGGGGCGCAGGGGTGATGGGAGTACGGGACTCCGCGGCCGGACGTGTCGGGGCGCAGGGGCCGGACGTGTCGGGGGCCCAGGGGACCGACACGTCCGGGCACAGGGGCCGGAGGTGACGGGGGCCCAGGAGGAGATGGACACTCGGGGCACAGGGGCCGGAGGTGACGGGGACCCAGAGGACGGACGCGTTGGGGTGCAGGGGCCGGGGGCCCAGGGGATGGACGCGTTGGGGCGCAGGGGCCGGAGGGGACGGGGACGCAGGGGATGGACACGTCGGGGCGGAGGGGACCGGGCCCAGGGAACGGACACTAGGTGACGGAGAGGTGATGGGGGTACGGGACTCCGCGGACGGACGCGTCGGGGCGCAGGGACCGGAGACCCAGAGGACGGACACTCGGGGTGCAGGGGACTGGGGACCCAGGGGACGGACGCGTCAGGGTGCAGGGGCGATGGGGGTACGGGACTCCGCGGACGGACGCGTCGGGGCGCAGGGACCGGAGACCCAGGAGATGGACGCTCAGGGTGCAGGGGCCGGGGGCCCAGGGGATGGATGCATCGGGGCGCAGGGGGCCCAGGGGACGGACGTCGGGGCGCAGGGACCGGAGACCCAGGGGATGGACACTCGGGGTGCAGGGAACTGGGGGCCCAGGGGATGGACACGTCGGGGCGCAGGGGACGGAGACCCAGGGGACGGACGTGTCGGGGCGCAGGGGACGGAGGCCCAGGAGACGGACACGTCGGGGCGCAGGGGACGGAGGCCCAGGGGACGGACACGTCGGGGCGCAGGGGACGGAGACCCAGGGGACGGACGTGTCGGGGCGCAGGGGACGGAGGCCCAGGAGACGGACACGTCGGGGCGCAGGGGTGATGGGAGTACGGGACTCCGTGGCCGGACGTGTCGGGGCGCAGGGGCCGGACGTGTCGGGGGCCCAGGGGACCGACGCGTCGGGGCGCAGGTGACGGGGGCCCAGGGGACGGACACGTCGGGGTGCAGCGGTGATGGGGGTACGGGACTCTGCGGACGGACACGTCGGGGCAGAGGGGTCATGGGGGTACAGGACTCCGCGGCCGGACGCGTCGGGGCGCAGGGGCCGGAGACCCAGGGGATGGACACTCGGGGCGCAGGGGCCAGAGGTGACGGGGGCCCAGGGGACGGACGCGTCGGTGCGCAGGGGCCGGAGACCCAGGGGCCGGACGCGTCGGGGCACAGGGGCCGGAGGTGATGGGGGCCCAGGGGCCGGGAGGGCAGGGGACGGACACATCGGGGCGCAGGGGCCGGAGGCCCAGGGGACGGACGCGTCCGGGCGAAGGGGCCGGGGGTGACGGGGGCCCAGGGGACAGACGCGTCGGGGCGCAGCGGTGATGGGGGTGCGGGACTCCGCGGACGGACGCGTCGGGGCGCAGGGGCCGGAGGTCCAGGGGACGGACGCGTCGGGGCGCAGGGCTGATGGGGGTGCGGGACTCCGCGGACGGACGCGTCGGGGCGCAGGGGCCGGAGGGGCCGGGAGAGCAGGGGACCGACACATCGGGGCGCAGGGGCCGGGGGAGCAGGGGACGGACACTCGGGGCGCAGGGCTGATGGGGGTGCGGGACTCCGCGGACGGACGCGTCGGGGCGCAGGGACCGGGTTCAGAGGGGCGCGGCCGGAGGGGAGCCGGGGCTCACCGGGCTCCGCTCAGGGCCAGGCAGGGTCCCCGCAGCAGCCGCCGCAGCGCCGGGCTCTCGCACACCCGCGTCGCCATCTTCGCGCTGCGGAGGCTCCGCCGCAGCCCGGCGGTGCGCGGGGGCGGGCCGGGGAGGCGGGGCCCAGCCGGCAGGGGCAGGCTCAGGCTCAGCCCGCGGCGTCCAGCGCTGCCGGGGCCGCCTCCCTCGCGCCCCCAAACATCCTAGCCCCACCCCTTCCCTAGGCCCCGCCCTTGCCCCGCCCCTTCTCCAGGCCCCGCCCCCGCTCACAGCTTTCCCTCTCTCTGGGGGGGTTCGCTCATTTTCACTGGGCTGGGGCGCAGGCTTGCCTGGCATGGCGTATGGCCAGGCGCCCTGCCTGTCCTGGCACCACGCGGCGCCCTGGAAGTGGCCAGCAGGTCTGGCTCCTATGCGGAGGTGCGACAGGCGGTTCTGCACGCTGCTCTCGCCCCCAGGCACCGCCCCTGCAGCTCCCATTGGCCAATGGGAGTGGGGAGCCAGTGCTCAGGGCTGGGGTAGCCCCCCTGCCTAGGAGCCGGATCTGGTGGCCATTTCTGGGGCACAGTGCGGTGCCAGGACAGGTAGGGACTAGCCTGCCTTCGCTCCACAGCGCTGCCGACTGGACTTTTAATGGCCCGGTTGGTGGTGCTGACTGGAGCCTCCGGGCGCCAACTCTGTGGGTGCTCTGGGGCTGGAGCACCCATGGAAAAAAATTGGTAGATGCTCAGCACCCACCGGCAACTCCCCATGGCCCCATCCCACCCTCCTGCTCCAGCTCACCTCTGCCCCCGCGTCCACCTCCTCCGCGAGTGCGCTGCGTGTCCTGCTTCTCCCCCCTTCCTCCCAGTGCTTGCACCGTGAAACAGCTGATTCGTGGGGCAGGGATGGGGGGGGAGGGGGAACATGGCTGCGCTGGGGGAAGAGGTGGGGCGGGGGGGATTTAGGGAAGGGATCCAATAGGGAGGGGGTGGAGTTAGGGTGGGGACTTTGAGGATGGGGTTGGAATGGGGGCAGGGCCAGGGGCGGGGATGGGGTGGAGTTGGGGAGGGGCCAGGGGCGGGGAAAGGGGTGGGGGGGCGCGGGCACCCATCGGTGCCAGAGAAAGTTGGTGCCTATGCGCCAGGGTCCCTTTTCGACCAGGCGTTCCAGTCGAAAACTGGACACCTGGCAACCCTACCCCCCATGACCCAATTCCCCTCCCAGACACTCCCTGTCTCTAGCAGCCTTCTGCCCCCACCTCTCCCCTCCCTGCCCGGGTAATACGAACCCATGGCTCACCGGGGCTTTCTCATCCTGCCCCTTGTCCCTCTCCCCCCACTCCTGGACCATCCTAGCTGCTTACCAGTACCCCTGGCTCAGCACTCCACTCTCATCCCAGGCAAAGGCAGCTCCTCCTGATCCCAGCTGCTCCATTCATGCCTATTGCCTACCCTGAACTCACACAGTGTGGGCCAAATTTGAGAGAGTGGTGTTGCAACCTAGTGCATGGAACTGCAGCACCACTCAGGTTTGGCCCAGCCCCCTCCTCTGTCATGATGGAGGGGTGGGCAGGACAAACCTCAGTGGTGCTGTGACCCCTGCATGCTCAGTCGCAATGTCACTCAAATTTGGCCTGGCCGCCCAACCGTCTGATGGAAGTGAGGGGGCCCCATTTGAGTGAGTAGCATTGCAACCCTGTGCACCAGGTAAAGTGCTGGAGTGACACTCCGTCTGATGGGCCCCCATAACCTCATGGGCCCTGGTGCATCTGCACCACTTGAACCATTGCAGCTATGCCATTGGCTGTTTCCCATCAGAGTGGTGAGAGAAGCCATTCTGGATTTAAAGTGCATCATGTGCTGGGAGATCTTCATTTGACAGGTTCTTTATTAATGTCAGCTATTGGTAGAAGTAGTAAAGACCTCTATACCTTTCTTCACCATATACATTTTGCCAAGTTTCCAGGCCCCCATTTTGGTTTATTCCGCCCTCCGGTCTCAATTTTGGACATGTACACTTTTGGTGCAGCAGCCTATTTGAAATTTTTCATTTTTTTTATGGGGAGCATTAGGAGTGCTTGTGTGTGGGTTTTTTCACATTTAGAGACATTTTAAAGGTTAGAAGAAAAGAGAATTTTTTTCAGAAGAAACCAGGCCTTTTACACATTTGTAATAAAGTTTTTTAAACAGAGGAATAATGTGATAAGACAGAAATGTTAAGAGGTCTTTAGAAAGAAAAATAACATTTTATGAATTCAAGTAGTATTGAAATAAAATCTGAAAAATAATTGTCTTTTGAAATAAAGACTTTTAAATATTAGTAACAGAATATTGATTTTTTGAGACAAGAACATGGATTGGGGTCAAACAAGACACACAATGAGAGAGACTGTAGAACTGACAAACAGCAAAAGCCTTTCAACCTGTCACAGAAAGAGAAAATTAACTCAGAGGCTGCAGAGAATGTTTTAAAACTCCCGGAAAGGAAGAAAGCCTGGGTCACTGGCCAAAGAGCAGAGAAAAGAGACAAGCAGCTCACCACTGCAGCTGCCACTCATCAAATCCCAGTAATTCCAGAACAGTCAGCCTTGGACAAGCCATCAGAAGCTACGCTTTAAAAACATAATAGAATTGTATTTTCCTGAACCAATCAATGTCCCAAGAGGTGTGGCTTTCGACCACTGTCTGTTTAAAAAATGCATCTCTTTAAATAAATGAATAAAAAGATGAAGACTGTACATAACATAATGTAAGTTTTTGTAGAAATACACCAGCCTTTTAAAAAGTGTTAACTTGCTTTTTAAAGTTTTGCCTAAAGGAAAACTGCTTTAAAATCATCTTACTTGTACACTGTAAAGAAAGCTTTAGATGTACACACTTTATACAAAACATACACAGGCTAACTTAAAAGAAAAACCAACTTGCGTAAAACATAACACTTTTTAGCGGAGATAAGATTGCTATTTCTCCCACATCGAATTTTTTTTTAAAGTTAGGAAAGAAAAAAGTAAACACTGTTAAACCAAGTAAAGCTTTAACAAATAAACTTTTAAAACACCACTCAAAAGGAGCATGCATGTAGATTTCTTTATTTACAAAATGTATATAAATTTAGCAAACATCCTTATAAGTTTTTAGTTTTGTACCAGGAATTAAACTACCTCTTTTTACATAAACCTTTACCCTTTGTCTTTAAAATGGTAGAAAGATCCTCATGAAAATTGTCTAACTTCTATCAATTTCCCTTATTCTACTTACTTAAAGGCTATCAAAAATATGCTACTTTACATTTGTTGGAAGTTAACACGTATTGACTTTAGCTGCAAGGAAGCCTTTTAATTTAAACTTTGTAACACTGATTTACAGGATATATGTGAAAGAAAATGTAGAATCAAATGAAGTAAAAATCTTAAGTGAATCCACATGTTCTAGTAATTTCATGCACTAATAAGAATATAACAGTAGGGATCTATTATCGACCACCTGACAGGACAGTGATAGTGACTATGAAATGCTAAGGGAGATTAGAGAGGCTATCAAAATAAAGAACTCAATAATAGTGGGAGATTTCAATTATCCCTATATTGACTGGGAACATGTCACCTCAGGACAAAATGCAGACACAAAGTTTCTTGATACTTTAAATGACTGCTTCTTGGAGCAGCTGATACGGGAACTCACAAGGGGAGAGGCAATTCTCGATTTAGTCCTGAGTGGAGTGCAGGAGCTGGTCCAAGAGGTAACTGTAACAGGACCGCTTGGAAATGGTGACCATAATATAATAACATTTAACATTCCTGTGGTGGGAAGAACACCTCAACAGCCCAACACTGTGGCATTTAACTTCAGAAAGGGGAACTATGCAAAAATGGGGGGGGGGGGTAGTTAAACAGAAATTAAAAGGTACAGTGACTAGAGTGAAATCCCTGCAAGCTGCATGGACACTTTTCAAAGACACCAGAATAGAGGCCCAACTTAAATGTATCCCCCAAATTAAAAAACACAGCAAAAGAACTAAAAAAGAGCCACCGTGGCTTAACAACCATATACAAGAAGCAGTGGGAGATAAGGCATCTTTTAAAAAGTGGAAGTCAAATCCTAGTGAGGTAAATAGAAAGGAGCATAAACACTGCCAAATTAAGTGTAAAAATGTAATAAGAAAAGCCAAAGAACGGCTAGCCAAAAACTCCAAAGGTAATAACAAAATGTTTTTAAGTACATCAGAAGCAGGAAGCCTGCTAAACAACCAGTGCGGCCCCTGGATGATCGAGATACAAAAGGAGCACTCAAAGACGATAAAGTCATTGCGGAGAAACTAAATTAATTCTTTGCTTCAGTCTTCACGGCTGAGGATGTTAGGGAGATTCCCAAACCTGAGCTGGCTTTTGTAGGTGACAAATCTGAGGAATTGTCACAGATTGAAGTGTCACTAGAGGAGGTTTTGGAATTAATTGATAAACTTAACAGTAACAAGTCACTGGGACCAGATGGCATTCACCCAAGATTTCTGAAAGAACTCAAATGTGAAATTGCTGAACTACTAACTATGGTTTGTAACATGTCAGTTTCTGCACCCAATGACTGGAAGTTAGCTAATACAATGCCAATATTTAAAAAGGGCTCTAGGGGTGATCCCGGCAATTACAGGCTGGTAAGTCTAACATCAGTACCAGGCAAATTAGTTGAAACAATCATAAAGAATAAAATTGTCATAAAAGAACATAAATTGTTGGGCAAAAGTGAACATGGTTTCTGTAAAGGGAAATCGTGTTTTACTAATCTATTAGAGTTCTTTGAAGGAGTCAACATGTGGACAAGGGGGATCCAGTGGACATAGTGTACTTAGATTTCCAGAAAGCCTTTGACAAGGTCCCTCACCAAAGGCTCTTACATAAATTAAGCTGTCATGGGATAAAAGGGAAGGTCCTTTCATGGACTGAGAACTGGTTAAAAGACAGGGAACAAAGGGTAGGAATTAATGGTAAATTCTCAGAATGGAGAGGGGTAATTAGTAGTGTTCCCCAAGGGTCAGTCCTAGGACCAATCCTATTCAACTTATTCATAAATGATCTGGAGAAAGGGGTAAAAAGTGAGGTGGCAAAGTTTGCAGACAATACTAAACTGCTCAAGATAGTTAAGACCAAAGCAGACTGTGAAGAACTTCAAAAAGATCTCACAAAACTAAGTGATTGGGCAACAAAATGGCAAATGAAATGTAATGTGGATAAATGTAAAGTAATGCACATTGGGAAAAATAACCCCAACTATACATACAATATGATGGGGGCTAATTTAGCTACAACTAATCAGGAAAGAGATCTTGGAGTCATCGTGGATAGTTCTCTGAAGATGCCCATGCAGTGTGCAGCGGCAGTCAAAAAAGCAAAAGGATGTTAGTAATCATTAAAAAGATAAAGAATAAGACTGAGAATATCTTATTGCCCTTATATAAATCCATGGTACGCCCACATCTCAAATACTGCGTACAGATGTGGTCTCCTCATCTCAAAAAAGATATACTGGCACTAGAAAAGTTTCAGAGAAGGGCAACTAAAATGATTAGGGGTTTGGAACGAGTCCCAAATGAGGAGAGATTAAAGATGCTAGGACTTTTCAGCTTGGAAAAGAGGTGACTAAGGGTATATAAAATCATGAGTGATGTGGAGAAAGTGAATAAGGAAAAGTTATTTACTTGTTCCCATAATACAAGAACTAGAGGTCATCAAATGAAATTAATGGGCAGCAGTTTTAAAACAAATAAAAGGAAGTTCTTCTTCACGCAGCACACAGTCAACTTGTGGAACTCCTTGCCTGAGGAGGTTGTGAAAGCTAGGACTATAACAGGGTTTAAAAGAGAACTGGATAAATTCATGGAGGTTAAGTCCATTACTGGCTATTAGCCAGGATGGGTAAGGAATTGCGGGAGAACTGTGTTTGCCAGAGGATGGAGATGGATGGCAGGAGAGAGATCACTTGATCATTACCAGGGCCGGCTCTAGGCACCAGCGCTCCAAGCATGTGCTTGGGGCGGCACTTTCCAAGGGGCGCACTCCGCCCCCCCTTTTTTTTTGCTTGTAGCAGCAAAAAGCCGGGAGCC
The DNA here is from genome assembly GCF_020497125.1 of Mauremys mutica. Lineage (NCBI taxonomy): Eukaryota > Metazoa > Chordata > Testudines > Geoemydidae > Mauremys > Mauremys mutica. Next base: position 31,328,244 of record NC_059087.1, read on the forward strand.
AGCCCTGGCCAGAGCCCTGCCACTGGAGAGCCAGAGCATCATCCCCTGGAGCCGAGCCCGGGCTGCGAGAGGGGCTCCCGGAGTGTGTGAGGAGCCGGGGAGGGAGGGAAGTGGGGCCCGGGATGCAGGGAGGGAGGAGGGGTCCTGCTGCCGCCACCACTGCTGCTCTGAGTCTCCCCAGGGTGGCGCGGCATTTCCCCACCTGAGTGGGGTGTGCAGGGCACCGCCGGACTGGGCAGGGGGTGCGGATCCCAGCTTGTGCGCTGATGGGGCAAGTAGCTGGGCAGCCGGAGCTGCCAGGGAGCTGCCACCTCTCCCTCCTGCCCCCGGACCCAGCCCACCACGCACCTCCCCCGCCTCAGCTCTGCGCTGCTTGCCCCGGGCCCCCACTGCGCCAGGGGTGGGGAGAGGCAGAGGCCGGCTCTGAGCCGGGGGACCCCCGTGCTCAGGCACCTGGGGGTCAGTGACCGTCCTCTCGGCTCTGCCTGCCTGGGGCTGGGGAAGCAGCTGTCAGCGCCTGCCCCTCTCAGCCCTGGCACCCCGCATCCCACTCGCAGCCCCTCCACTTGTACCTCCCCCATCGCTCCTTCGCCACACCCCTTCCCCTGGTACTTGGAAGTGGGGGGGAGGGGTAGCTCAGTGGTTTGAGCATTGGCCTGCTAAACCCAGGGTTGTGAGTTCAATCCTTGAGGGGGCCACTTAGGGATCTGGGGCAAGAATTGGTCCTGCTAGTGAAGGGAGGGGCTGGACTCGATGACCTTTCAAGGTCCCTTCCAGTTCTAGGAGATTGGTATATCTCCAATTATTACCTATTACTCACCCTTCACTCACACCTCTCCCCTTGTGCCCTCCCCCAGCCCTCTCCTCCCGCACCTCCCCCTTCCCCTTCCCCTCTTCTCCCGCAACCCTCCTGATACCCCCGCACCTTCCCCTTCCCCTTTTCTCCCGCAACCCTCCTGATACCCCCTCTCCTCCCACACCTCCCCCTCCCCCTTCCCCTCTTCTCCCGCAACCCTCCTGATCCCCCCTCTCCTCCTCTGCGAGTACATCACACCCCACTTCTCTGCCAGTGTAGAGCCCCCAAGCACCCCCACGCCCGCTCCTCTGCCTGAACCCTCTTTACTAGCTCCCCATCCCTTTCTGGGTACAAGGTTTGAGGGTTAGTCCCTATGTCTTCCATGTGCATTTGGAGCACTAAAGATGGGGTTGCGGGGGGACAGGGGGGTGAGATTTATACTAAAGTGAAATAAAAATAGGAGAAATGGTTTGATCCCCACTGCAAGTGTAAATGAGGGTTGCTGTGGTGAACGAGGAGGTCACGTGGGGGGGGGAGCCCAGGGCTGGGGTGGCAGTGGGGGCGGGGGGGGGAGAGAGCCCAGGGCCGGGGCGGCAGGGGGTGCGGGTGGGGAGGGCACTTGTGGGGAGGGGAAAGCCCCAGGGCTGGGGTGGGGGGCAGCCAAACATTTTTTTGCTTGGGGTGGCAAAAAACCTAGGTTTTGTGAGAGTAGAAAGTTGGCAAACCTACCTAGGGAGGGAGGCCAATAGACTTTTAAAACATTGGCCCTATGCTCCTGGCTAAGAGAGTATTACACGATCGTTGTATGAAAGAGGATGAACCATTGGAACAGGCCTGTCAGTGTAAGGCTGGAAGTGCCTAATTTTACCCCATGAAGAGGCTGACTCTGAGAGCCTGACATTATAAGTACACAGGAAAACTTATTACTGATTGCATAGGGTTAACAAATGTTGCCTTCTCATCATATGTTGTTTTATAGCTGTGGAGAACTTGATGGCATTGATGGCCCTATGGAAAAATAAACTTCACATCTATATGTACTTTTTATTGGCAGTCTACCTCCTTGTGATCTCATGGCTGGACTAGTTTTCAAAGTAAACATTCTTAAGTCTGGAAAGAGAACTTTGAGCCTGTTCTACACAATTTGGTTTATTAGACAAGTTGGTAGGTTTTTGCCCTGATATTTAACCATGACTAAAAAGAAGCCATATGATACAAAGAAAAAGTACAGCATCTTCCTCCTTATTGGTACATGGTGGCTTATTTCAGTTTCCCTGGGCACCTTACCAGTCCTCAGAGGGTATTTATTAATAACTTGTCAGACTGCTCAAGAATTTTGCCTCATTATTCCAAGAAATATATTGTATTTTACACAAATATCTTTATAACCATTTTGGGGACAATTGTTATCCTTTGTGCATGTATTTATATACCAGTCTAGTCCTGTAGCCACAATGTCCCTAAGCATCACAACTCAGAGATCTAAACCACTGCTGAGGATATTTGTGATTATAGTTGGTGTATTTATTGCTTGTTGGGGTGGGTGTGTGTTTTGTTGTTGTTGTTGTTTGTTTGCTTATAGATGTAGCCTGAAAAGTAAAAGTGCAATTTTAAACAAAGTTGGCTGGTTCTGCGCTGAATTCCAGCATTTACACTGTGGCTAGTGGAGAAACGTGGCAGGTTTTCTTTTGCCTTGTTTGTGGCTGTCTAGTGAAGACCAGCGTGGTCAGACCTTTGCCTATTCAGCCTAGTGCAGATTACAGTCAGTCAGTCTATGGCTTTTCAGGATACACGCAGGGATTTTTATCAGGGAAAATCATTAGCCACTTATCTTCGAGTACATGTTTATCACGTAACTTGTTTTGGTTTGGGTTTGAATTCTGTAAGAGATCTGGCCCCCTCAGGAAAGTATAAGATATAAAAATGATGCAAAACTAACGGTGCAACAGCACCCATCCTCCTATGTCCTTAAAGAGACGTTCCTCCTTACTGAGGGATGGAGACCAGTGGATGTTTGAAATGTTATCCCTAAACTATGGGCTAGTGTATTGCACAGCCACTGTCTAAAAGAGGATGAGCCATTTAAACAGGCCTGTTGATTAAAGCTGGAAGGGCCTAAAAGTCCCTTGACTCAGACCTTGCCAACACTAGCAGTCAAGTGACTCACAAAGAGAAATTATACAGGTTGTGGAAGTAGAGAAAGAACTGACAGGGATTTGGAGGGGATCTTAATGCATGACAGTCTCCGTTAGCAAGAGTCGGGCTAGCGGTAACCCTACTAACGCGAGATGTGTAGAAGCGAGGATTGTGTGAGGCGAGTGGGAAAGAACTGTGGGAGAAGTTGTTGTGTCCTTGTGTCGATAATGAGGAATGTAGACTGGCGTCTAAATAGAAGTGAGAAAAATAAGATATCAAGATGGCCTCTGTCTAAACAAAATGCAGCTGTTGCTTATTATTGTATGTAACAAAAAGTATAAATGCTGCTCTAATTGTTTACCCGTAGAGAGACCTGTCTAGGACCGGGGCAACCCTGTGTCCTAGCGCACTCCCTCCCTCTATACAATTGCAAAGAGAAAAGAAAGTATCTGACTCTGCTGCACCCAACCAAAAAGAGAGAACTGAGTTTTTCTCCGACAAGGTGCAGTTGTGGGAACTGAAGAAACAAATATACCATTGAGATACATGGTGTGAGACCAGTCATGGGAGCAGGGCACCAGGGGTAGCTGGTGAAGAACATGATCACCAGGACAATGTGGAGGTCAGACCACTGGCCCAAGTCTTGTTTGTGACTCAGGACCCAAATGATTCAAAGGGAGAGTTATACAGAGAAGTCACAGGTACATTGTATGTAGGAATGTTTAGGACAGGGATAGTCAATGGCAGACTGCGGGCCAAATCTGGAGCGCCAAATGGACTGTGAAATCTTTTTATTTATTTATCATTATAATTATTATTTTATTATTGCAGTGTGGAAAATATTTTTCTGGAGTCTGGACCTTGACTATACCATGACCAAGAAATTTGGACCTTGACAAAAAATTGACTCCCTCCTCCACCCCCCCAGTTAAGGGGTTTGGAGGGGATCTGGCATGGTAGCTCAATTGGTTAGAGCCCATACAGAGGCAATTTGTGTTTTTTACAAGCCACGCACTGAAGGGGTCTCTTGACACACAAAGTAAAAGGTTTGAAAAGCACATTATAAAAAGGTGTTTTACATGTATTTCTTATCTTACATTTTCCAGCAGCTGAGTGATGGGTATTCAGAGAATTTGGACACTGGCAGCTCCACAGGAGCAAATGGATTGAGCCTGATCTGTTTTTGGCCAACAGGATGCCAAAAGAGGAGACCATTCAAAGCTGAGAAATAAGGATCATTTTCCACACTGGGCATTTTTCTTTCTGGATTAAAAGTGGGTTGTATTTTAGGCAGGGTTACAATTATACAATCAACCCAAAGGAGAGGGAATGCAGATTCCTAGAGCAAGAAAGCATCTGGCAGTAGAAAAAGAAAAGACAGATGGGAAAAGGAGCAAAGGGTCCCTGGGCTCATATAAAGGAGAAGCATGATTCAGAGGTGAGGTCAATGAGACTAGAGAGGAAGGCTGGTCTGATGGTTAGAGCTCTGACCTAACACTGAGACATGAGTTCAAGTCATTGCTTTGCCATGGACTTCCTAGATGACCTTAGTCTTTCTGTGCCTCAGTTTCCGCTCTGTACAATGGGGATAACAGCACTGCCCCGCTTCACCGGGATGTCCTGAGGATACAGGCTTGCAGGCTACAGTAATGGGAACACATCTGTACCTATAATAGACCACTCACAGGGGTAAAATTACACAACAGCTTAAGGTGTTAGCAGAATCAGGCCCTTACATTCACTGAAGTCAAGAGGACTACTTGTGTGCTTAATGTTAAGCATGTGCTTGTGTGTTTGCAGTGGAGTCTTGGACTGAAAGCTCCTTGGGGGTAGGCTCTGTGGGTGAAATCCTGGTGCCACTGAACCCAAAGGCAAAAGTCCCATTGATTTAACTGGGGCCAGAATTTCCCCCATGTCATCTTCTGTGTATGGTGCTGTGCTGAATGTAGGATCAGTGCTTAAAAAGAATAATGGCCGGAAAGCTAAACTGACCAGTTGAGTTCACTGCCCAGATTGAATGAAACATCAACAAATTGACAGCCCAAATGGGGAAGGGGAAAAGTGCTGTGACTTGTGCTTTCAGCTGGACTAGTCAAAGGGTTGCTTAGTAAAAGGCAAGGTCATTTGGGGGCATTGAGTGAGTTTAATATCATTATCCCTTTAAATAAAAAGCTGATCTTTCCCTCCTTTTCTCAGGTGGCCCATTGGAGATCTTCAAACGTTCCTTGCAAAGTCCTTTGGAACTGGAAAGAAGATTGCTGTGACTGCTGCTGCTACTGATTGGCTAAAAGCTGCACCCACAATGTGTGCTAAACCAGCCTCCTGTCTGCCCCATCCTCCTGACCCCTTCTCCCTGCCGCCTATTTGTTTTTTAGTCTCCTGTCTTGTCTCTTCGATCCCCATCCTACAAAGAGGACCACATCTGCGAGCCCTCATCCCTGCATGGAGTCTCATTGGCTTCTCTGGTGCAGAGGTTTGTTCATGCAGTCCTCTTGGCAGGATCAGGGCCTTAGACTGTAACTCCCTGGGGCACACACTGTCATGTACTAGGTCTTTGTACAGTGCCTAGCACGCCTGGGGCCCAGACTTGCTTGAGCCCTTTAGATGCTATCACAACATAAACAGAATAAATAAATCAAGACCAGGGGCGGCTCTAGATATTTTGCCGCCCCAAGCATGGCAGGCAGGCTGCCTTCGGCGGCTTGCCTGCGGGAGGTCTCCGGTCCCGCGGATTCGGCGGCACGCCTGAGGAGGTCTGCCAAAGCCGCGGGACCAGTGGACCCTCCACAGGCATGCCACCGAAGGCAACCTGCCTGCCGCCCTCGTGGCGACCGGCAGAGCGCTCCCCATGGCTTGCCGCCCTAGGCACATGCTTGGCGTGCTGGTGCCTGGAGCCGCCCCTGATCAAGACCAATAAATGAATTATCTACAATGAGTTGGTTTCTCTTTGTTGTTTATCCTTTTGATGTATAAAGAGAGCCTGAAAAGGAATTTCTATTGTTTTCTGTATAAATTAATGTCTTTTCTAGTCTTTTTTCCAGGAAGACTCTATAGATGTCTTAGGACTCTGACATCACAACTACATGGGCAGTAAAACCTAAGTAGCTGAGACAGAAAGTGATTGTAATTCACACTGTTGAAAACTGTTTAACATCTATTTACTCAAATGCTCAGTAAGCAGTTGGGAGAAAAGATCTCGTTGTTAAAGATTCAACAATGACCCTTTCAAAAAAATGTCTTCTAGCTAAATTAGGAGACACCAGACTTGATATTCCTGCTATTTCAGAGGGTATGTCTACACTATGGAATTATTCCGATTTTACAGAAACCATTTTTTTAAACAGATTGTATAAAGTCGAGAGCACGCGGCCGCACTAAGCACATTAAGTCGGCGGTGTGTGTCCATGTACCGAGGCTAGCGTCGATTTCCTGAGCGTTGCACTGTGGGTAGCTATCCCATAGCTATCCCATAGTTCCCGCAGTCTCCCCCGCCCCATTGGAATTCCGGGTTGAGATCCCAGTGCCCGATGGGGCAAAAAACATTGTCACGGGTGCTTCTGGGTACAGCCTCACCCCTCCCTCCGTGAAAGCAGCAGCAGACAATGGTTTTGCGCCTTTTTTCCTGGTTAAACTGTGCAGAAGCCATACCACGGCAAGCATGGAGCCTGCTCAGCTCAAGACAGCAATCATGGACATTGTAAACACCTTGCGCATTCTCGTGCAGTCTATGCTGAACCAGGACCTGCAAAACCAGGCGAGGAGGAGGCGGCTACGGCAGAGCGGCAACGAGAGTGATGAGGACATGGACACAGAATTCTCTCAAACCACGGGCCCCAGCGCTTTGGAGATCATGGTGTTAATGGGGCAGGTTTATACTGTGGAACACCGATTCTGGGCCCGGGAAACAAGCACAGAGTGGTGGGACCGCATAGTGTTGCATGTGTGGGATGATTCCCAGTGGCTGTGAAACTTTCGTATGTGTAAGGGCACTTTCATGGAACTTTGTGACTTGTTTTCCCCTGCCCTGAAGCGCCAGAATACCAAGATGAGAGCAGCCCTCACAGTTGAGAAGCGAGTGGCAATAGTCCTCTGGAAGCTTGCAATGCTAGACACCTTCCGGTCAGTTGGGAATCAATTTGGAGTGGGCAAATCCACTGTGGGGGCTGCTGTGATGCAAGTAGCCAAAGCAATCACTAAGCTGCTGCTATGAAAGGTAGTGACTCTGGGAAATGTGCAGGTCATAGTGGATGGCTTTGCTGCAATGGGATTCCCTAACTGTGGGGGGGCGATAGATGGAACCCATATCCCTATCTTGGCACTGGAGCACCAGGGCACCCAGTACATAAACCACAAGGGGTATTTTTCCATGGTGCTGCAAGCACTGGTGGATCACAAGGGACGTTTCACCAGCGTCAATGTGGGATGGCCGGGAAGGGTTCAGGACGCTCGCATCTTCAGGAACACTACTCTGTTTAAACGGCTGCAGCAGGGGAATTACTTCCCAGACCAGAAAATAACTGTTGGGGATGTTGAAGTGCCTATAGTTATCCTCGGGGACTCAGCCTACCCCTAATGCCATGGCTCATGAGGCCGTACACAGGCAGCCTGGACAGTACTCAGGAGCTGTTCAACTACAGGCTGAGCAATTGCAGAATGGTGGTAGAATGTGCATTTGGCCATTTAAAGGCGCGCTGGCGCACATTACTGACTCGCTCAGACCTCAGCCAAACCAATGCCCCCATTGTTATTGCTGCTTGCTGTGTGCTCCACAATCTCTGTGAGAGTAAGGGGGAGACCTTTATGGCGGGGTGGGAGGCTAAGGCAAATCACCTGGCCGCTGATTACGCACAGCCAGACACCAGGGCGATTAGAAGAGCACACCAGGAAGCAGTGCACATCAGAGAAGCTTTGAAAACCAGTTTCATCACTGGCCAGGGTACGGTGTGACTGTTGTGTTTGTTTCTCCTTGATGAAAACCCACCCCCTTGATTGACTCATTCCCTGTAAGCAACCCACTCTCCCCCCTTTGATCACAGCTTGCTTTCTAAGGAAATAAAGTCACTATCATTTAAAAATCATGTATTCCTTATTAACTGATTATAAAAAGAGGGAGAGAACTGACAAGGTAGCCTGGGTGGGGTTTGGGAGGAGGATAGGAGAGAAGGAAAAGGCCACTAACAAAATTTCAAAATAATGAGAGCCTTTTGGTTGGGCTGTCCACTGGGGTGGAGTGGGCGGGTGCACGGAGCCTCCCCCCATGCATTCTTACATGTCTGGTGGGTGAGGAGGCTAGGGAACATGGTGAGGGGGGAGGGTGATTATACAGGGGCTGCAGCGGCACTCTGTGATCCTGCTGCCGTTCCTGAAGCTTCACCAGATGCCGGAGCATGTCAGTTTGATCACGCAGCAGTCCTAGCATTGCATCCCACCACTGCTGATCTTCCTGCTGCCACCTCTCATCTCGAGTGTCCCTCCTGTCCTCATGTTGGTCCCTCCTGTCCTCACGGTCGCTGGCATTTTGCTACCATGTCCTTCCACTTATTCAGATGAGCTCACTTTCATGATTTCCGAGAACATTTCGTCTTGTGTCTTTTTTTTTTTCCGCCGCCTTATCTGAGAGAGCCTTCGGGATGGAGTAGGGAGGCTTGAAATATTTGCAGCTGCAGGAGGGAGGGAAAAAAGGGAGAGAAGTATTTAAAAAGATACATTTTACAGAACAATGCTTAATCATAGAATCTCAGGGTTGGAAGGGACTGTTGGTGGCACCAGGCATGGCCCAGTGTTAACAGAGGGGTGGAAAATGACAGTGCCAATGAAGGCTCCCTGTATTAGGCCTCTGCTTGTCCTAACCGCTTCTATGTTTAGACTTTAATTAACTCCACAGGCTAGATGGAAAGAATGGAATGTGTGGCAACTAGTTATCAGTACCAGGAGGCAATTATACAGCCTGCTTGCACCTGGCTAAAGGGAGTGAAACAGAATGACCGGTCAAGAAAAGTTACTAACGAGATAATATGTCTTTTGCCAAGTATGATCTAACCTGTTTAGAGTAATTGCTACGTTATAATGTGCTTGCTGTATGGGAACTAGAAGGGAGGGAAGAAGAGGGGGGGGGAAGGGGGAGCTGGGCATTGGGGGTAATAGACATGCTTAGCTAAAATCATGTATAAAGACAGAGAGCTGCTTGTATGGTGTGTGCTTGATCTGAGACGTGGTCTCCGAGCACTGGGCTTTGAGATCTCAAATAAACTTTTTTTTGCTTCTCCACCCTGGTGTGTCTAATTGGAGCTAGGCACTCCGGGCAACGAACCACTGTTGCTGTCGCCTCAGGCCTTTTGTGCCGGCAACAGTTTTGGCGTCCCTGGGTGGGCTTGAGGCTAAATTTAGCCTTGCCCGGACCCCTCCTGGAGGTCGACGGATTGCGGCAACGACCGATGCCCAGCGCGCACCGGTGACTTCATCGCGGGCCTCGGCGGAGACGCGGTGTGGTCGACCCCGGAGGGCACTACGGTGCAACGCGCTCAGATAGTGGAGAAGCAGCTACGGGCGACGGTGGGGAACCGGTCTCGTGGACAAGGTAGGAACAGTCCAGTGCTGTTAACCTTTTGTTTGCCTGTTAAGACCTGGGGACGCCCAGTGTCTTCCCATAGGTATGGGGCAGGGACAGAGTACAGGCAGGGCACGGTGTACACCCTTAGAATGCATTCTGATGAATTGGAAAGTGTTTGAAAAAGATCCATTGACTAAAAGTAAACTGAAAAGATTCTGTACAGTTGACTGGCCTCAGTACCAGCTAGAGGGCCAGGAAAGGTGGCCACCGGAGGGATCACTTAATTACAACACGATCCTTCAATTAGCTTTGTTTTGTCAGCGAATGAATAAGTGGAATGAATTTATGAATGCACAGTTGTTTATGTTGTTGAGAGATAGGTCAGATCTGTTGCAAGAGTGTAATCTGACTCCGACAGGCTCGGCAGTCACTGTTAGTTCCCCGAACCCCTCCCTGGTTGTAATGGCAGAGTCAGTGTCCCCTTTGGCTCCTACACCCCCACCATATAAAGACCAGGTGCCTCAGGTTTCAGAGATTGCTCCTTCAGTGGGACTTTATCCGTTGATTACTGAGACTGTGGTGGCTCGCCCGGGAGCGGAGGGGCGCCGGGCCACTACTATGCTAGTTTACTCACATGTGCCTTTTAACCCAGTGGACCTAGCAGCCTTTAAGGCACAGGCAGGGGAATTCTCCACGAATCCCAGCAAGTTTATTTCGGTTTTTGAGGGATGTTTTGCCAGTCACAAGCCTGACTGGGATGACTGTAATATCCTTATGAGGACCCTGTTGTCTGAAGTGGAGAGGAATCAGGTTATAGCTAAGGCAAGAGAAGAAGCACAACTAAGGCATGATCGGGATCCAGCTAATATTGCCACTCCTGCCAATATGGTCCCCCTAGCAGATCCTGGGTGGAATCCTAATGATCCACTGGATCGGACCCGCCTCACTGTGTACAAGGAGCTGCTCTTGCTAGGACTCCGACGCTCAGCTGTTCGCCATAACAATTGGGCCAAACCTTATGAGCTCATACAGGAGCCTAAGGAAAGTCCGGTCACTTTTCTGCAGCGCATCCGGGATACCATTCGGCAAAACACTAACGCAGACCCTGATAATGCAGCAACTGAGGCAATTATAAAAGGTATCTTTACCAGCCGTGCTGCCCCTGACATTAAAAGGAAATTGCAGAAAAAGGAGGATTTGATGGGCATGTCTGTGGCACAGATTTTGGAAACTGCAAACAAGGTTTACAGCCTTAGAGAGGGAGAGAAGGAAAAAAGGCAAGTGAAGATGATGGTTGCAGCAGTACAGGCCAGTGACAAGAGGAAGTTTCAGGAAGGAGGTGGAAGGGGCCGGGGAATGAGAGGCCGTGGACGTGGGCGCCCTGGCTCACAGGAAAGGCGTTTGGGTCGCAATCAGTGTGCCATATGCCGAAAGGAGGGACACTGGAAAAATGAGTGCCCCGAGAGGGAAGATACCCCTATGATGGCAGCAGAGAATCAAGACTAGGGGTGTCAGGGGAGACAGCCTATCCTGCCCCCGGAACCCCGAGTAAAAATGCGGGTGGGAAATTCTGAAATAGACTTTTTAGTAGACTCTGGAGCAGCTTGAACCGCTGTAAATCAACCCCTCCAGCTGCCCGTGGCAGATTCCCTCACTGTGGTCGGCGCTACAGGAAAAGGAATCAAATGTCCAGTGTATGCCCCAGCAGAATGTGCTTTGGGAGACAGAATTCTCTCCCACAAGCTGGTTTACCTCCCCGACTGCCCAACGCCTCTACTGGGACGGGATCTGCTTTGTCGCTTAGGTGCCACCCTGCACTTCACCCAAGATGAAATCACCCTCACCCTGCCCCCAGAGAATGCCTGGATAATGACTCTTGCAGTTGAGCCCTCAGCCATGCAAGCCCCAGAGTGGAGCCAGTGGGAGGACCAGGTTTTTCCTCTAGTATGGGCATCGGGGGTCCCAGGAAAGGCAGCACATCACACCCCCATTAAGGTTCAGCTCCTGCCAGGAAAAGGTCCGGTGCGGATCAAGCAGTATCCGATAAAGAGGGAAGCCAGAGAAGGGCTGCAGGAAACTATAAATCAGTTTCTGAAGTACGGGGTACTGCGAGAATGCCAGTCAGCCTGGAACACCCCCATCCTGCCTGTTCGAAAGCCCAATGGCACCTATCGGCTGGTCCAGGACCTGAGGGCAGTTAATGAACGGGTTAAGACTCTGCACCCCCTTGTTCCAAACCCATATACACTGTTGGCATCTATAGGAGGGCAGTACACCCACTTTTCGGTCCTAGACCTGAAAGATGCTTTCTTCACAATTCCGGTCGACACACAATCTCAGGAGATTTTCTCCTTCGAGTGGGAAGACGACCGAAGGGTTAAAAAGCAGCTTTGCTGGACTGTGTTAGCACAGGGATTTAAGAACTCCCCTACGCTTTTCGGCCAGGCTCTGGCCAAAGACCTGGAGGAGTGGAATACTCCTGCAGTATGTTGACGACCTGTTAATAGGGGCGGTGGGATTAACCCCTTGCCTCCACGCCACTGTGAGCCTCCTGAACTTTGTTGGTCTCCGAGGATACCGGGTAGCTCAGAGCAAGGCTCAAATTGCCCTCTCAGAAGTACAGTACTTAGGATTTCACATAAGACAGGGGGAGAGACAGCTTTCAAATGAGAGGAAGGAAGCAATCTGTCAAATTCCTGTCCCAAGCAATCGTAAACAGCTCAGGGCTTTTCTGGGCATGGCAGGCTTTTGCAGAATATGGATCCCAGAGTTCGGACTGTGGGCTAAGCCCTTGTATGAATGTGTTAAGGGAATGGATCACGACCCCTTTCACTGGTCCTCAGAAGCTGACAAGGCATTTAAAGTGTTAAAGCAAAAGCTAATGAAAGCCCCGGCACTCGGTCTTCCAGACATCTTTAAGCCGTTTCAACTGTATGTGCATGAAAGGAAGGGAGTGGCTCTAGGGGTGCTTACTCAATTATTAGCAGCAAAGAATCCTGTGGCACCTTATAGACTAACAGACTCTGTTAGTCTATAAGGTGCCACAGGATTCTTTGCTGCTTCTACAGAACCAGACTAACACGGCTACCCCTCTGATACTACTCAATTATTAGGCACTTGGAAACGTCCTGTGGCATATTTCTCTAAACAACTGGATCAAGTTGCCAAGGGGTGGCCAGCTTGCTTGCGAGCTGTCGCGGCAACTGCCCTAGTGCTTGGTGAAGCAGAGAAACTGACTTTGGGGGGGACTGTGCAGGTGTATACCCCTCATATGGTTCAAGCCCTGCTGGACACTAAGGGTGGTCTCTGGCTCACCCAGGCTCGGATAGCTCGGTACCAGGCTAAACTCCTAGAAAATCCTGAAGTTACCCTGCAGACCTGCCCCTCCCTCAACCCAGCCACTATGTTGCCAGAAACAGAGGAGCAGGAACATGACTGTTTAGAAATCATAGATGCCCAGTACTCCAGCCGTCCAGACTTAAAAGATCAGCCACTCCCCAATGCAGAGTACGAGTGGTACACTGATGGCAGCAGCTTTGTTACAGACGGGCAAAGGAGGGCTGGCTATGCTGTTGTAACTCTCCACGAAACTGTGGAAGCGGAAAGTTTGCCTGCCGGAACGTCAGCCCAGCTGGCTGAATTGGTAGCTTTAACCCGTGCACTCGAACTGTCAAAAGGAAAAAGAGTTAACATTTTTACTGATTCCAGATATGCCTTTGGAGTGCTACATGCTCATGCAGGTCTCTGGAAGCAAAGAGGAATGCTTACAGCTCAGGGGTCCCCGGTCAAGCATGGGACACAAATTCTCCGGCTTCTGGAAGCGGTGCAGCTCCCCTCAGAGGTAGCAGTGGTGCACTGCAAGGCTCATCAACGAGAAGACCAGGACGTAGCCAAGGGCAACGCCAGGGCCGACAGGGAAGCCAAGCGGGCTGCCACCCTGGAACCATTGGAAGCTGAGGAGGCCCATGTGCATGCCCTCATCCCATCAGTGGGTGAGCTCCCAGCCCCTCAGTACTCTCGTGAAGAAAGGAATCTGGCCGACTCCCTTGGGCTCCAGGAAAAGGAGGGATGGCTCCACTCCACAGAAGGAAAAATCCTCCTACCTAAAAGCCTAATATGGCCAGTACTACAGAAACTACATCAGACCACTCACGCTGGAAGGGAGGCTCTCACCCAGCTTATGAATAAGTATTTTCTAACCTCTGGATTAAGACCCCTGGCTTCCCAGGTACAGGCTGAGTGTTTAGTCTGTCAAAAGAACAACCCTCGACCAGGAGTGTCAGTGCCACCAGCCACTCTGGAACCTACCCCAGGGCCAGGATTGGTGTGGCAAGTAGACTTCACTGAATTCCCCCGAACCCAAGGGTTCAGGTACCTCCTCGTCATGGTGGATCGATTCAGCGGATGGCCTGAAGCCTTCCCATGCCGTAACAACACTGCCAGAACGGTAGCTCTCAAGTTTGTCAAGGAGATCATTCCTCGCTTTGGACTCCCCCAGTGGATGGAATCTGACAATGGAACACACTTCACATCGCAAGTCATTCAGGGGATTTCGGATGTTCTACAGATCACCTGGAAGCTCCACACTCCATGGCGACCACAGGCCAGTGGAGTAGTGGAACGTACTAATCAGACACTCAAGCGGCATCTCTCAAAGGTCTGCCAAGAGGCCTCTCTTCGGTGGCCTGATGCCTTACCCCTTGTTTTGCTCCGAGTCCCTGCTCTCCCAAAGGGCAGGTTAGGGCTTAGTCCCTTCGAGATTATGTTTGGGAGAGCATGGCCTATGAATGGTACACCGGTTCTGTTAGGGGAGTGGGAGGTAGGCTGCGGTTTCTTATCTCAGTACATGTGCTCTCTGTCTGCTGTTCTTTCTCTCCACAGGTATACCAAAGATTTGCAGCCTCTCCCGCTGGATGCCCCTGTCCACTCCCTGCAGCCTGGTGACTCCGTTCTCATTCGTACCTGGAAGGACGAGCCTTTCCAAGAGAAGTGGAAGGGACCTCACACCGTCCTGCTGATCACCCACACAGCAGCAAAGGTCGAGGGATACAAGAACTGGATCCACTACTCCCGTCTGAAAGCAGTGCCAGCTCCTGAACGGTGGACCGTCCAACCTGCGGAGAAGACTGCCAACGACGATCTGGGACTTAAGCTGTTATTCAGGCGACAGTAAGGCCTGCTGGGAATGCCCTGTGACCCCTTTGGACAGTTACAGCGCACTCCCCGTGAACACTCTGAGCGTTGGCTGTGTTTATTTTTACAGGGCCAGCCTAACCTGTGGGCCTGGTCCCTTTTGTTTTTAATCTGCTTGTTAGTAGTAGTAGTAATTTTGTGGGTATTTGGGGAATTGTAATTGTTAGGCCTTAGGATCACTGGCCCAGTATGGATCCAGGCCTAGGATTTGCCACAATGTTACTCTTTGCTATGGGAACACTCCTCTCGTTGATTCCCGTTTCTCCCCAGGCACATGCGGGATGGAGGGGAATCCCTAACAAATTAGAGTCAAATACGTATGAGAACCTGAAGATTTGCTTTGCCCAAGAGTTTAATCTCTCTAACTGCTGGATATGCTCCCAAATCCCGCACCATGCAGCTGGGTTGCCCTGGAGGGTGGTTCCCCAAAATTGGTCAGATCTCTGTTGGGGATGGTTCAGTAGGGGAAAGAACATCTCGGGTACCCTCTTGTCACAACTGTACTATTGAATCCCAGTATGCATTGAGGGACGACCCCTGGGAACCGCAGGCCAACTCGACATGTATTCCTACCCCTATTAGGCTGCGGTCAGTGGACCCCGGGTTAGTGTGCTATCAACAGTTCCAGTCCGACAATCACACTTGGTCTGCTGGAAATAGCACCTGTCAGTATTATGTCTCCCCTGATGATAATGATTCTCTCCCAGTCTATGTTAATGGCAAATCCAACTCCATCGCCCGGTTTGGAACTCTCAGTGGTGCCAAAGCAAGACAATGGAGAAGTGGGAATAATGGGTTGGTAGAAAATGGCCACTCCTTTTACGTTTGTGGTACCTCTGCCTATAAGTGGCTCCTGAATCGGTGGTATGGAAGCTGTTATGTAGGATATCTTGCCCCTCCCCTTCGAGTGCTCCCTAAGCTGCCCCCTGGTTGCCCCAGGCACCGTAGGTCCTTGTATGCCACCCCAGAGCCCATTAGGGAGGGAGACAGACTTGGCATGATCCTCCTCCCATCTTATGGGGTGGGCCGGCTGTCTCAAATTTACCGTAAGCTCTCTACGTTTCTCACCAAGTTTGCTAATGAGACCCTGGCCATAGAAAAAAGTCTTAACTCAGAGCTTTATCAGCTCCGGTTGCTGGCCTTGCAGAACAGACAGGCCCTAGATTATGTTTTAGCCTCTCAGGGCGGGGTATGTGCCCTTATTGGGAACGAATGTTGTACTTATGTCCCAGAAAACGCACAGGACATTAACAAACACATCCTGTCAGCCGAACAGGCTTTCGAGGAGTGGAAGGCCCAGGAAAGGGAACCCACAATTTTTGATTCCCTTTGGAGTTGGTTGCCCAACCTCGGAGGACTGGGAAGTGGCCTTAGAATCATAGAATCTCAGGGTTGGAAGGGACCTCAGGAGGTCATCTAGTCCAACCCCCTGCTCAAAGCAGGACCAAACCCAACTAAATCATCCCAGCCAGGGCTTTGTCAAGCCTGACCTTAAAAACCTCTAAGGAAGGAGATTCCACTACCTCCCTAGGTAACCCATTCCAGTTCTTCACCACCCTACTAGTGAAAAAGTTTTTCCTAATATCCAACCTAAACCTCCCCCTCTGCAACTTGAGACCATTACTCCTTGTTCTGTCATCTTCTACCACTGAGAACAGTCTAGATCCATCCTCTTTGGAACCCCCTTTCAGGTAGTTGAAAGCAGCTATCAAATCCCCCCTCATTCTTCTCTTCTGCAGACTAAACAATCCCAGTTCCCTCAGCCTCTCCTCATAAGTCATGTGCTCCAGCCCCCTAATCATTTTTGTTGCCCTCCGCTGGACTCTCTCCAATTTATCCACATCCTTCTTGTAGTGTGGGGCCCAAAACTGGACACAGTACTCCAAATGAGGCCTCACCAGTGCTGAGTAGAGGGGGATGATCACATCCCTTGATCTGCTGGAAATGCCCCTACTTATACAACCCAAAATGCCATTAGCCTTCTTGGCAACAAGGGCACACTGTTGACTCATATTCAGCTTTTCGTCCACCATAACCCAACGTCTCCTCCTCACAGGTGTGATACTGTGCCTGGTCACCCTCCTCCTGCTTGCTTGTTTTAAACTGCTCCTCCGTAAACTTTGTACCCCCCGTGCCCCAAAGGTCCCTATGTACCCTCTCATTGACAGCCCCAGCTCCATAGAACTCAATTACGTTTTGTCCACAGTATATGAGAACACTCAGCCAAAGGTTTGTTGAGTATTCTCAAAGGAGGGAATTGTTGGTGGCACCAGGCATGGCCCAGTGTTAACAGAGGGGTGGAAAATGACAGTGCCAATGAAGGCTCCCTGTATTAGGCCTCTGCTTGTCCTAACCGCTTCTATGTTTAGACTTTAATTAACTCCACAGGCTAGATGGAAAGAATGGAATGTGTGGCAACTAGTTATCAGTACCAGGAGGCAATTATACAGCCTGCTTGCACCTGGCTAAAGGGAGTGAAACAGAATGACCGGTCAAGAAAAGTTACTAACGAGATAATATGTCTTTTGCCAAGTATGATCTAACCTGTTTAGAGTAATTGCTACGTTATAATGTATTTGCTGTATGGGAACTAGAAGGGAGGGAAGAAGGGGGGGGGAAAGGGGGAGCTGGGCATTGGGGGTAATAGACATGCTTAGCTAAAATCATGTATAAAGACAGAGAGCTGCTTGTATGGTGTGTGCTTGATCTGAGACGTGGTCTCCGAGCACTGGGCTTTGAGATCTCAAATAAACTTTTTGCTTCTCCACCTTGGTGTGTCTAATTGGAGCGAGGCACTCCGGGCAGCGAACCACTGTTGCTGTCGCCTCAGGCCTTTTGTGCCGGCAACAGGACCTCAGGAGGTATCTAGTCCAACCCCCTGCTCAAAGCAGGACCAAACCCAACTAAATCATCCCAGCCAGGGCTTTGTCAAGCCTGACCTTAAAAACCTGACCTTATAAACAATGCTTATACTCTTTCACGGTGAACAACACTATTCACATTACATTGCACATGTGATTTCCGTACAAGGTCACATTTTGCATCTTAATATTGAGTGCCTGCAGCTTCGATGTTAGAGATCACAGACGCAGGTCCAGGCAACAGAATTCGGCTTGCATGCGGCCATGGTAAGTGTGATGGAATAGGGGCTGTCTGTGTGCTTGGTAGGCAGAGACAGGTATGCAGCTGTAACATGAGCCTGGCCTGGGGGAGGGGAGGTCTCACCTCTAGCCGGTAGCTAGACAAAGGGAGGGGGGAAGTGAAATCAGTCTTCGGTTGGGAGCTGGGAGGTGGGTTTCAGGGGATCCTAGGCTGGGATCCAAGCACCCTGAAACCCCCCAGAAAGGCCAGATTGAGGGGTCCTGGCTCTGAACCCAAGCTGGGCTGTATCCTGTGTTCCTGTTGTTCAATAAACCTTCTGTTTTACTCGCTGGCTGAGAGTCACTGTGAGACCGGGAAGAGGGGTGCAGGGCCGGACTCCCCCACACTCCGTGACAACTGGTGGCAGTGGTGGGATCGACTGCACCCCGCGGACGGCGCTTCCTGCAGTAAGTGACTGGGGAGCAGTAAAACGAAGGGGCGATCCACCCCTGGGCGAGTGTGGCCAGAGGGAAGGACTTGGCAGTAACAGGGTCCCCCGGGGGATCACAGCGAGCGAGCCCCGGGGCGGAGGAGTCTGCAGCTCGACCCTGGCAGAGGGGTGGTGACCTCAAGGACTGGCACACTAGGGGTCCCCCTGGAACCCGTGGGGAGCGGCGAGCACCCCGGCCTGCGAGCGGCCAGCAGGAAGATGTATGCCACGCAGCGCAAGTGTGACCTGGTGGAGCAATGTAAGCAGAGGGGGCTGCACTATGGGAAGCTCACCAAGGCCCAGCTGATTACCCGGCTGGAGGAGAGAGATCGAGTCAATGAACCGGACCCGGCCTCTGAGGGAAGCAACCGGGCAGATGCAGCGCAGGCCCCAATGTCTGGACTCGCTGGGAGTGGCCAGTCGGCGGATGAGGGCTTCTCGAGACCCCCCACCCCTAGGCCTAGGGGGAGGGGGAGGAGGAGCCCAGCTACCGAGGGCACCGTGACCCCCCCCAGCCAGCAGAGGATCGTCCCGGCGACGCTCGGCCTCCGTGGAACTCAGGCGGCTGGAGTTGGAGAGAGAGATCAAACGGATGGAGATGGAGGAGCGTAAGGAGCTGAGGGCATATGAGGAAAGACAAAGCCAGCGTGAATACGAGGCGAGAGAGAAGGAGAAGCAACGTGAATTCGAAGCGAGAGAGAAGGAGGAGCAGCGCAGACATGAACTGGCCCTGGCCCAGCAGAACAACAGTAAGACCCCGGCTGCGGTGAGTGAGGGGGGGCCCAAGCCTACAAAGAGCTTCGATACGAACTTCCTGGCCCCGCGTAAGGAGGGGGAGGACATAGACACCTTCCTGACGGCCTTTGAGAATGCCTGTGAGCTGCACCAGGTTGACCCTGCAGACAGGATCCGGCGCCTCACCCCCTTACTGGACTCCACCGCCGTGGAGGTGTACAGCCGACTGAAAGGGGCGGAGGCGCGGGACTACAACCTGTTCAAAGAGGCCCTGCTCCGCGAGTTTGGGCTGACCCCGGAGATGTACCGGAAGAAGTTCCGGAGTCAACGTAAGACCCGGGAGGGCACCTACCTGCAACTGGTCAACCGGGCGCAGGGGTACGCCCGCAAGTGGACAGCCGGGGCCCAAACCAGAGAGGACCTGCTTGACCTATTCGTACTGGAGCACCTGTATGCGCAGTGCCCATCCGACCTGAAGCGATGGCTGATGGACCAGAAGCCGGAGAACCCGCAGCATGCCGGCCAGCTGGCCGACCAATATGTGGACAGTCGGGCAGGGGATGGCAGGGAGGAGTCTCGAGGGGGCAGGTCTGCCTCAACGCAGAGAGAGAGTCACCACGGGACGTCCCAGCGGGGCCCTACGGAGAACCCCCACAAAAGGGGAACGTCCAGCGTCAGATCCACCCGACCCCCTCGAGGGGACCCACGAGACATGGGCTGCTTTCACTGTGGCCAACAAGGCCACATACGGGCCCAGTGCCCCAAGCTCAGAGATAGACCGAGCAGACACAACCCGCCGAGGGTTGACTGGATACAGACCCAATCGGAGGAGGGGCAACATGCCCAAGAGAGGGGGGCTGGCAGCGTCCCACCTGGGGAGGAGGGAGGAAGGCCCCCGGTCAGCGCCTCTGGGGGGCTGGATGCTCCGGTCCCAAGGGGCTGCTACAGGGTGGCCACGGGGCTGCCCCTCCGGAGCGAGTGCCTTGTTCCCCTGGAGGTGGATGGGAAGAAGGTCACTGGGTACTGGGACACAGGCGCAGAGGTGACGCTGGCCCGGCCCGAGGTGGTGGGCCGAAATCGGATGGTGCCTGATACCTACCTGTCCCTGATGGGCGTGAGCGGGACCCCATTCAAGGTGCCCGTGGCGAGGGTGCACCTGAAGTGGGGGGTCAAGGAGGGCCCCAAGGATGTGGGAGTGCACTCCCATTTGCCCACAGAGGTGCTAATGGGGGGGGACCTCGAGACCTGGCCCGGCAATACCCGGGGTACCCTGATTGTGACCCGTAGTCAGAGTCGGCGCAGGGCTCTGCACCCTGACAACGGGGAAAGTACTCTGCCCGAGTGCCTGGTGGGGAGGGAACGCCCAGAGACACGACCCAGAGAGGCTGCGGCCTCAGACCCAGCCGGTGAGAGAGAGCAGGGCCCCTTCCCTGTCCCAGCTGCTGAGTTCCAGGCCGAGGTGCAGAAGGATCCCTTCTTGCAGAAGCCCAGGGACCGGGCTGACCTCAATGCAGCGCAGACCATGAGGAGAGGTTGCAAGGAGAGGTTCCTGTGGGAGAAGGGGTTCCTGTACCGGGAATGGGCTCCCCCCGGGGAGGTGGATGCATGGGGGATTAGGAGGCAGCTGGTGGTTCCCCAGAAGTTTCGCCACAAGCTGCTGTACCTGGCCCATGACATCCCCCTCGCAGGGCACCAGGGAATCCGGCGCACCAGGCAGAGGCTGCTACAGAACTTTTACTGGCCTGGGGTCTTTACCCATGTCCGGCAGTACTGCCAATCCTGTGACCCCTGCCAGCGGGTGGGGAAGGCCCGGGACAAGGGGAAAGCAGCTCTGAGGCCTTTGCCCATCATAGAAGAGCCTTTCCAGAAGGTGGCCATGGACATGGTGGGGCCTCTCAGCAAGGCGACCCGGTCAGGAAAGAAATACATCTTGGTGGTGGTAGATTTCGCCACTCGATACCCCGAGGCGGTGGCCTTGTCCTCTACCGAAGCAGCCACCGTGGCGGATGCGCTGATGACTATTTTCAGCCGGGTGGGGTTTCCCCAGGAAGTCTTAACGGACCAGGGGTCCAACTTCATGTCGGACCTGCTCCAGTCCCTGTGGGAGAAATGTGGGGTCCGACCCAGCTGGGCCTCAGCGTACCACCCCCAGACCAACGGGCTGGTGGAGAGGTTCAACGGGACGCTAAAGATGATGCTAAAAACATTCATGCACCAGCACCCACAGGACTGGGACAAGTACTTACCGCACCTGCTGTTTGCGTACAGGGAGGTACCCCAGGAGTCTACTGGGTTTTCGCCGTTCGAACTGTTATATGGAAGGCGGGTAAGCGGGCCCCTGGACCTGATGAGAGACGAATGGGAGGGGAAGGCCGCTCCCGATGGCGAGTCAGTGGTGGAGTATGTCCTGACCTTCCGGGAAAGGCTTACTGAGCTCATGGGCCTGGCCAGGGAGAATCTGGCCCGCGCCCAGAGGAAGCAGAAGGTCTGGTACGACCGCACGGCGCGGGCCCGCGCCTTCGCCACCGGGGACCAAGTGATGGTTCTCATCCCCGTGAGGAAAAACAAACTCCAGGCTGCCTGGGAAGGGCCCTTCAAGGTTGTCCAGCAACTGAATGAGGTAAACTATGTGGTGGAGCTGTCGAACCGGGCGCACCACCGCCGGGTGTACCATGTGAATATGATGAAGCCATATTATGACCGGGGGAATATGGTGTTGGCCGTGTGTGGCCACTGGGAGGAGCCGGGGGATGACCCTCTAGTGGATCTATTCCCAGGGACAAAGGCTGGTTCCCCCCTGGAGGCGATTCCCCTCTCAGATCAGCTGTCCCCGGCTCAGCATGCTGAGATCAGAGGGGTGCTGCAACTGTACCGACCGTTGTTTTCCAACCAGCCTGGGTGCACTAATTTGACTGTCCACCGGGTGGAGACTGGGGCACACACCCCGATACGCTGCTCCCCTTTTCGGGTTACCGGGAAGACTGCCCAGGACCTGGAAAGGGAGGTCAGGGACATGCTGGCTTTAGGGGTGATCCAGCCGTCCGCCAGCCCCTGGGCCTCCCCAGTGGTGCTGGTCCCCAAGAAGGACGGGTCGATCCGGTTCTGCGTGGACTATCGAAAGCTCAATGCCATCACCGTATCTGATGCCTACCCCATGCCAAGGCCTGATGAGCTCCTAGACAAGCTGGGAGGCGCTCGGTACCTCACCACCATGGATCTTACAAAGGGCTACTGGCAAGTGCCGCTGGACCCAGATGCCAGGCTGAAATCGGCCTTCATCACTCCCCTGGGGCTCTATGAGTTTCTGACCCTGCCCTTCGGCCTCAAGGGAGCGCCGGCCACCTTCCAGCGCCTGGTGGATCAGCTACTGAGGGGGATGGAGAGCTTTGCTGTGGCGTATATTGATGACATCTGCGTCTTCAGCCAGACCTGGGAGGACCACGTGTCCCAGGTTAGACAAGTGCTGGACCGACTCCGGGAGGCGGGGTTAACCATCAAGGCTGAGAAGTGTAAGGTGGGGATGGCTGAAGTATCTTACCTGGGCCATCGGGTGGGGAGCGGCTGCCTAAAGCCGGAACCGGCCAAGGTGGAGGCGATCAGAGACTGGCCCGCCCCCCAGACCAAAAAGCAGGTCCAGGCCTTTATCGGGATGGCGGGGTACTATCGAAGGTTCGTGCCCCACTTTAGTGCCATAGCCGCCCCCATCACTGAGCTGTGCAAGAAGGGGAAGCCGGACAAGGTGGTCTGGACCGAGCAGTGCCAGCAGGCTCTCCAGGCACTGAAGGAGGCTCTGCTCAAAGGCCCAGTTCTGGCAAACCCAAACTTTGACAAGCCCTTTATGGTGTTTACCGACGCCTCCGACATGGGCCTGGGGGCGGTGTTGATGCAGGAGGATGAAAAGGGGGAGAGACACCCCATCGTGTACCTGAGCAAGAAGTTGCTACCCCGGGAGCAGAACTACGCGGCCATCGAGAAGGAATGCCTGGCCATGGTGTGGGCCCTGAAGAAACTGGAGCCCTATCTCTTTGGGCGCCACTTCACCGTGTACACCGACCACTCTCCCCTGACCTGGCTGCACCAGATGAAAGGAGCCAACGCCAAGCTGCTGAGGTGGAGCCTGCTCCTGCAGGACTATGACATGGACGTGGTCCACGTGAAGGGAAGTGCCAACCTGATAGCGGACGCGCTGTCCCGGAGAGGAGGCCCTGAACTTCCCCAGGTCACTGGGCAGAGTGACCCCGCTCAGTTCAGTCTCGGAGGGGGGAGAGGGAGTGTGGGGGAGTCCGGCCCTGCACCCCTCTTCCCGGTCTCACAGTGACTCTCAGCCAGCGAGTAAAACAGAAGGTTTATTGAACAACAGGAACACAGGATACAGCCCAGCTTGGGTTCAGAGCCAGGACCCCTCAATCTGGCCTTTCTGGGGGGTTTCAGGGTGCTTGGATCCCAGCCTAGGATCCCCTGAAACCCACCTCCCAGCTCCCAACCGAAGACTGATTTCACTTCCCCCCTCCCTTTGTCTAGCTACCGGCTAGAGGTGAGACCTCCCCTCCCCCAGGCCAGGCTCATGTTACAGCTGCATACCTGTCTCTGCCTACCAAGCACACAGACAGCCCCTATTCCATCACAGTAAGCCATTGTCTTTTGGTTTCTGCAGCCTTCATATATCCAGCGCCCTCCTTTCCCAAATACCAAGCAAAGCCCGTTGAGTGCTGCGTCTTTCCTGTTAACGTGGAGCAGCAGAAACCAAACTCCACCCCCCACATCCAATTCTATGGGATGATCACTTTACCCCTCCTCCCACCCCGTGGCTGGTATCAGGGAAGATCCCTGCTAGCCAAATGCAAAAATGCTCAGCGCCAATCACCTCCCCCCCACTCCTCCCCCTGCTTGGCTAACTCCAGGGAAGGGTTTTTTTTCAGCCACAGGCAAACAGCCCAGTAGGAATGGCCACCTCTGTCCCCTTAATTTAATTCCCGTATTTCAACCAGGTTACCATGAACGATATCACTCTCCTGAGGATAACACAGCGAGATAAAGAACGGATGTTGCTTGAATGCCAGCAATAACCGGGATCATACGCAGCTAGGCTTTGTCATGCAATGATACCAGATTACTTGCTACATGCATGGCGTGGTCAAGTGTCCTACCATGGAGGACGGAATAAGGCTGCCCTGCCCAGAAACCTTCTGCAAAGGCTTTTGGAGTACCTCCAGGAGAGCTTCATGGAGATGTCCCTGGAGGATTTCCGCTCCATCCCCAGACATGTTAACAGACTTTTCCAGTAACTGTACTGGCCGTGAATGCATCCCAAGTCCTCTGGGCAAATTAATCATTAAAAAACGCTTGCTTTTAAACCATGTCTTATATTTACAAGGTACACTCACTTCCATGGCTTCATTGTCTGGGATAGTGGCTTGGGAGGGCTGGGAGGGTAATTCCGTCAGGCTGCGAAAAAGCTCCTGGCTGTTGGGGAGAACGGACTGCTGTGTGCTCTCTGAAAGTGCATCCTCCTCTTCCTCCTCATCTTCCCTGTCCGCAGAATCCTCAGGCACGGCTGCGATTACCACCCCCACCTTGGAATCCACGGACAGGGGTGGGGTAGTGGTGGCGGACCCCCCTAAGATTGCATGCAGCTCAGCATAGAAGCGGCATGTTTTTGGCCCTGCCCCGGACTTTCCGTTTGCTTCTTTGGTTTTCTGGTAGGCTTGTCTGAGCTCCTTAACTTTCACACGGCACAGTACTGAGTCCCTGGTGAGGCCTCTCTGCATCATGGCCTTGGAAATTTTTTCAAATGTTTTTCCATTTCGTCTTTTGGAACGGAGTTCTGTTAGCATAGAATCCTCTCCCCATGCAGCAATCAGATCCAGTACCTCCCGTGCAGTCCATGCTGGAGCTCTTTTTTGATTCTCAGGAGACTGCTTTGTTACCTGTGCTGATGAGCTCTGCGTGGTCACCTGTGCTGATGAGCTCTCCACGCTGGCCAAACAGGAAATGAAATTCAAAAGTTCGCGGGGCTTTTCCTGTCTACCTGGCCAGTGCATCTGAGTTCAGATTGCTGTCCAAAGCGGTCACAATGGTGCACTGTGAGATACCGCCCGGAGGCCAATACCATCGATTTGCAGCCACGCTAACCCTAATCCAACATGGCAATACCGATTTGAGCACTACTCCCCTAGTCGGGGAGGAGTACAGAAATCGGTTTTAAGAGCCCTTTATATTGATATAAAGGGCTTTGTTGTGTGGACGGGTGCAGGGTTAATTCGGTTTAACGCTGCTAAATTCGGTATAAACGTGTAGTGTAGACCAGGCCTAAGGTATAAAAATGAGGTGGGGGGGGGACTTAAAAAAACCTTCTATCCATTGAAAAGGAGCAAACACAGCATGGACATTTTTTTCTCCTTGCAGGTCACCTCTATACTAATCCTGTTTGGCCTGAAGGAGACATGATTTACAATAATGCTTAATATATATTTGGTGTGGCTCCCCTTTCCTTAGGATAAAGCAAAAGTGCTTGGCAGACAGCCAGGAGGAGGCATTGTTTCCTGCATTCTTCATCAAAAAAAAAAAAACAGCAAAAAACCTGTTCTAAGCCCACAAGTCACCTGTAGCCTGGGCTCCCATTCTGTGCCACAGGAACAGCTCAATCTGTTACCATAGGGCTGATTTCAATGTTACAAATGGAAGATCCGGAGTCATCCCTCATACCCTGCACACCGAGGTTGAGCAGGGGGCGGTGAGTTATGAAAGCATTTAATAGCTTTGACTTTCCTCAGGTTTCTAACAATTCAGGGTGACAATTCAGAGGCCACACAGCAAGCTGGAGGTGTGAAAAAGCCCATGCATGGGGAGCAGTACCATGCTTGCTGGGTTTTAGTAAAGCTTCCACTACAGCTAATAGATTCAGTAGCCTTAGGCAAGCCAGGGCTGCGATTGGATTTCCTTGCACGTAGGAGCATGTGCCAGTCTGGACTGAGTGCTCTTTGCTTCATGTCCCACTCTGCCCCCAGGCACTGAGCTAGGTCAGGCAGCCTGTGCAGGGGAGAGATTGCAGTGTGTAAGCCCACTGGGGCAGGGGCCATCTCTTTGTCCTGCATTTGTACAGAGCCGAGCACCATGAGGGCCTGGGCCGTGACTGGGGCTGCCAAGTGCTACTGAAATACAAACAAGTTAGAACTTTAAGTGGCCAGGACAGTGGCTCAGAGCACCAACTTACGCTGGCTTGTCAGGCTGTGCTGGGTAGGAGTCGGTACTGTCCGTGTATTTTTCACAGTGGAGGCAATACAATCTAGAGGCCTGGGGAGAACTATCATCCCATTTACAGCTGGGGAAACTGAGGGATGAGAATGGGCTGTATAGGGCTGACTCTGGTGGGGGCGGGGGGAGGACAAGCAGGGCTGGGGATTGAGCTTGGCAGCGGGAGAGGGCAGCAGGAGCTGGGCAGGGGTGACTGAGCAGAAGTGCTGGGGCTCCAGAAGAGGGTGTTGCTGAACTGGCCAAGCGAAGCCCCACATTCAACTAACGAGCACTTCTCTCGGGGTCCATAATGGGAACATGGGGCATCTGTTACTTGGGGGCTGCGTGCTGCCATGCACATGAAAGCAGAGCAGTACAGCCAGCCAGGTCCCTTGCCCCCCTCCAGCCAGCTCCACCAGCCAGGGCCCATGCCCCCCTCCAGCCACCTCCCCCAGCCAGGGCCCATGCCCCCCTCCAGCCAGCTCCCCCAGCCAGGGCCCATGCCCCCCTCCAGCCAGCTCCCCCCGCCAGGGCCCATGCCCCCCTCCAGCCAGCTCCACCAGCCAGGGCCCATGCCCCCCTCCAGCCAGCTCCCCCCCAGGGCCCATGCCCCCGTCCAGCCAGCTCCCCCCCAGGGCCCTTACCCCACTCCAGCCAGCTCCCCCAGCCAGGGCCCATGCCCCCCTCCAGCCAGCTCCCCCCGCCAGGGCCCATGCCCCCCTCCAGCCAGCTCCCCCAGCCAGGGCCCTTGCCCCCCTCCAGCCGGCTCCCCCAGCCAGGGCCCATTCCCCCCTCCAGCCAGCTCCCCCCGCCAGGTCCCTTGCCCCCCTCCAGCCGGCTCCCCCCCAGGGCCCATGCCCCCCTCCAGCCAGCTCCCCGCCAGGGCCCATGCCCCCCTCCAGCCAGCTCCACGAGCCAGGGCCCATGCCCCCCTCCAGCCAGCTCCCCACCAGGGCCCATGCCCCCCTCCAGCCACCCCCCCCCGCCAGGGCCCATGCTCCCCTCCAGCCAGCTCCCCCAGCCAGGGCCCATGCCCCCCTCCAGCCAGCTCCCCACCAGGGCCCTTGCCCCCCTCCAGCCAGCTCCTCCCACCAGGGCCCATGCCCCCCTCCAGCCAGCTCCCCCCCAGGGCCCATGCCCCCCTCCAGCCAGCTCCTCCCACCAGGGCCCATGCCCCCCTCCAGCCAGCTCCCCCCACCAGGGCCCATGCCCCCCTCCAGCCAGCTCCCCCCACCAGGGCCCATGCCCCCCTCCAGCCAGCTCCACCAGCCAGGGCCCATGCCCCCCTCCAGCCAGCTCCCCCCGCCAGGGCCCATGCCCCCCTCCAGCCAGCTCCCCCCCAGGGCCCTTGCCCCACTCCAGCCAGCTCCCTACCAGGGCCCTTGCCCCCCCTCCAGCCAGCTCCCTACCAGGGCCCGTGCCCCCCTCCAGCCAGCTCCTCCCACCAGGTCCCATGCCCCCACTCCAGCCAGCTCCCCCCCCCAGGGCCCATGCCCCCCTCCAGCCAGCTCCCCCAGCCAGGGCCCATGCCCCCCTCCAGCCAGCTAACCTCCATGAATTTATCTAGTTCTCTTTTAAACTGGTCCTTTTTCAACTGGGCCATTCTGGTTGAAAACCAGATGCCTGGCAACCCTACAACCAGCCCCAGCCCCTCACCTCCATTTGCCCTTAAAATACTGGATAACACGCAGAGCTCGACCTACAGGAGCAACACAGTGTGTGACCCCCTAGTTCAGAAATAACAGTCCAGAGTTATAGGAGTGACTTACCCACCACCATGGAGCATGGCAGTGGTGGGGTCAGGATTAGAACTCAAGATCTGCTGTCTCCCATCCCCCTGCTGAGTTCTCCAGACCTGGCAGAAGGACCCCCCTGCACACACGCATCTGAAGCAATGAGGATGTTCTTCACATTCTGTCCCTCATCAAATGCAGTGTGGCCCATGACAATGCTCAGCTGGAGCTGTAGGTGCTGCAGCACAGGCCATGCTTCAGTAAAGAAGATGGAGGCATCCACGCCCACAAGCTTCACTGGAGAACACCGTAGGCTGCATGTTTGGCCACCCCTGAAAAATGGAATCACAGAAACGGTGCTTTGCCCTCCTCTACCTTCCTGCTTTATGTGACGTGTTCCCCTGGATGGGGCATCAGGTGGAGGGATTGGGCCTGGGACTTCAGTGCATGAAGCTCTCTTGCCTGGGTAAAGAACACAGACTAACCCCACTCCTGCCCTCGGAGAGGGCTGTGGCGGGGAACCAGTAAGCCTGGGCCGAAAGCTAAAGGCTGGGCTGATTGGGGAAGCAGCCGCAGCTGGGCCACACCCCAGTCAGGCCACAGCTGGCCCTAGAAAAGGACTGTGAGCCAGGAGCTGACAGAGCCCCCCTGCCCCTAGAGAGAAGGCCCTGGTTGCTGAGCAGGGCACCTAGAGTGGAGTAGGGCTGGGGAGCTCCAGCTTGGAGGACCCCCTGGCTGCAGGCCTTGACAAAGGCCAGAACAGGTACTGGGGCTACAGAGGGGTAGCCTGGGGTAGGCAGAGGCAGCAGGTCCAACCCCCTGCTAGCCAGTGATGAATGGCTTGTACACTGCAGTCTGCCCCAGTGAGTGGGGGCTAGATGGTGACTGGCAGTAGCCATAGACTGAGGTGAGGTGGGGATAGGGGGTTCCCCTGGGAGGGGAGACCCAGAGACTGGGGGGGTACTGGGAAAAGGGGCACTGGGGTCCAGGAGGGACGCTGGCCGACAGAGGCTGCTCCGGAGGCTGGTGAGCTAATTCCCTGGATGTCCAGTGGGAGGCACCATGCTGGTGAGTTGCTGCAATGCTCCAAGGCTGAAGTGGACTCATGAACCCCTATAAGTGGTGTGACACTCCCAAGAGCGTGAGTACCAACCTCACAGCAGGCTGTTAGAAACCAGGGCACCATCCCCAAATTGGTTGTGAGTTCTAAACTTTGATTGCATCAAGTACAAACTCCTCAGGCACCTTCACAGCCTGAACACGGAGTCACAGACAGTCCCTATGGGTGCTCTGGTCTGTCTTGCCACCCAGGTGAGTGTAGCTCTGTGATAGATGGCCCCTTACACCAAGAAGGATCACAGCAATATTCAGTAAAAGCAGCAAAGAGTCCTGTGGCACCTTATAGACTAACAGACGTATTGGAGCATGAGCTTTCATGGGTGAATACCCACTTCGTCAGATGCAAGTTACTCCTAATCCTAAAGGACCAATCACTTACCTCAGGGCAATTACTCTTTAGGTCTCATCCAAAGACAATGTTTGTAGCTGACCCTATAATAAACTACATGAAGATTTATCAAGGAGGAAAAGGACATGGGAGAGTTATTTACAAGGCTAAAGCAAGTGAACATAGACACACAAATGGGTTACAAGCTCACGTTTCAAAAGGTAATATAGGCTTCTATCATCAGCAAGCTGTAATTGTCCTTTAGGGCTAACCCAGGCTAAGTTGCTGGGGAGTTCTTGCTTATGCCTAGAAACACCTTGCCCTCCAAGCAGCACAGAGGTGCTAGGTCCTTTGCCTTAGGGTTTTTATCCCCTTCCTGCCATGTGCTCTGAGCTTTTAAAAGTGATGAGGTCAGGGCCCCCGACCTGCCCCTGTTCCAATGCCCCTGTGACCAGGAGTGCTGGAACAGTTTGTATAGTGGGGGTGCTGAGAGCCATTGAAACAAACTGTAAACCTTGGATATGATGGAAACCACTTCACGCCAGGGGATGCTGCAGTACCCCCAGCACACCAAGTGCCAGCACCTATGCCTGGGACTAGCCACTATAGGGAGACAGAGAGATCCACTGTGGAAGTGTGGGTAACACAGGTTTTAACTCAATAAGCCTCACAACCCCTCTATCCTGGGAGTCAGGGAAGGATCAGGATCCCTATTTTACAGATAAGGAAGCTGACACACATAGCTCATTGCATTCCAGTGCCAGAGCTGAGCTCAGCACAGGGCCCAAGAAGGCTGGGCCTCCTTTGTGTCTTGCCTGCCCTGAGCCAGCTGTGGGCTTCTTCATCCCTCAGAGCAGCCCAACTTGCCTCCTGGCTGCCTAGGGTCCATATGACTGTTCCAACAGCTTGGAATAACTAGAGTGCAACAGCCCCATTTCTCCTCTGTGCCATCAGGGAAAGCTCCCTACATAGGGGAAATTCCCTAGGGCACAGATCCATCAGCTTAGTGACCCCTTATGCTAGCAAACCCACAGCACAGGGGTGAACTAGAGAGACCCACTGAAATTAAATACCCTGTCTAAGAACTCATGGTGAGCGTGGCAGAAGTTGGAATAGAATCCATGAGTCTGTAGACACTACTCTTGCTACATGTAAAATTTCTAGGAGCTCAGGTTTGCCAGCCACCTTCTGGAGTTTACTCTACTAGTGCTAGCCTGTGAGGAGGCTTGGCAAAATTAAATTTAATTTTTTTTCAATAATTTCAACTGATATCACTTCTCAGCCTTTTGGCTACAATCAAGTGTAAACATTTTGATGGATAATATCAATGTTTATTTATAAGCATTTATTTTTAAATTGTTGTCTATTTACATTTTCCCGGTTGTGCAAAATTATGGATTTTAAGCATATTTTTCAGTTATTGATCCACCAAGATGTTTACAGTTGCAGGAAATTCTGGGCAGGGCAGCTGAGACAATAATTATTTAATGGCAAGAGATGATGAAATTCAGAATGTTAAAGGTCTATGACTGTTAAAGCGCCACTTGGCAACATCACATGTCAAAATAGACAAAGTATCCTTAACCCAAGCTCTGAGGCAGCATTTTTCTTCTTTTGCCTATCTGCCAGTTTTGGTTATTACTGATGGGGATGTTTTTGCATGGGTCTGTGTGTGTACATGGTGAAATTGATGTTTACTGATAAAAATCGAATCCTTCCAAGGCTATGTGTAAACAGTGTTTTCACTGTGCTGTGCAACATCATAGTGTCTTGCACGGCGGTCGTCCTGGTGTGATGCTGACGTGACGATGACAGATAGTGCTATCCTATCAGTCTGCTGTGGTGGGGGCAAACATGACCATGCACAGATCTGTGAGGGCCCCCACACCCCATGTACAGTGGTGCTGGAACTAGGGATGCTGAGGATGCTGCTGCACCCCCTGACTTGAAGCAGTAATAACAAACACCAAATACGTGGTTTCCATCATCAACACCCCCCACTATAAGAACTGTTTCAGCGCCCCTGCCCTGCCCTGCCCTGCCCATGTGTGCTGCTGTGACGTTTCCTCCCGGTTCGCTGTCACAGAGGGGACCCCCGGCCGTGAGGCTGAGCAGGGGGAGGGCTACCACTAGGGGGAGCCAGAGCCCATGCTTCGCCTTCCCACCAGCGGCCTGCCGTGCTCAGCAGTCTCTCAACCAACCCTGCTAGGAAGGCGGGACCGTATGGATATCAAAGGCTACCGAATGGCAGCGCCAATAGCCAGTCAAATTGTAGATAACTCCGAAGTCTAGGGGGAGAAACATTCTATTGGTTAAGATGCCCCTCCGGGAGGCGGGAGAAAGGGCGGTGTCCCGCCCCTGGAGGGCTGCTGGGCCAATGGCGGAGAGCGGTGCGGCTAGGCTGCGCTGGCTGAGGCGAGCAGAGCTTTGTGAGGCAGGTAGCGCTGCTTTCTGCGGACCCCCGCCCCTGAGAGCAGCCCCGCCCCCCGGCAGGGCCCGATCCCCGAGCGGCCCCCGGAGCGGTGGAGGCCGCCCCGTCCCACGGGCCAGGGCCCCGAGCTCCCGCCCGCCCCCGGCTAGGTCCCGCCGACCCCCACCCCGGCCCCTAGGCCAGGTCTTGCCGACCCCTGTCCCGCGCTGGGGTGAGCCCGGGCCCGGCGTCAGGCCGGTGCAAGCCGGCGGGGTTGGCTGACCTGCCCGAGTCCGGTACTGCACCGGGCGGGCGTCGGGCCTTCTCGGCGCCTGCCTGGGGCCGAGGCGGGGGTCCCCGGCGCCCCACCATGGCCGGTGCCATAGCGTCTCGGATGAGCTTCAGCTCGCTGAAGAGAAAACAGCCGAAAACCTTCACTGTGCGGATCGTCACCATGGACGCCGAGATGGAGTTCAGCTGCGAGGTAACCG
This sequence comes from Mauremys mutica, assembly GCF_020497125.1. Taxonomy (NCBI): domain Eukaryota; kingdom Metazoa; phylum Chordata; order Testudines; family Geoemydidae; genus Mauremys; species Mauremys mutica. The sequence goes on from NC_059087.1 coordinate 31,360,539, forward strand.
AGCGCCGGGCGGCCTGCTCCTTGGCCGGCACAGAAACCCCCGCCCTGGGCTGGAGCGTGGCCCCGGGGGGCCGCGCGCCGGTGCTGGCAGGCCCGACGGGGATTACCGGGACCGTCTGGCTGCAGGGGGTTGAGGGAGGCACGATGTAGCTCCCCGAGGTGGAATGTGGTCAGGACCCAGGGCTAGCACACCCTTGTGAAACGCTTTAAGTGAACTTTAATGAACAAAAATGGGCTTGATATCATCTAAAACCGAGTACTTCCCGCCCCCCAAATGGCCCATTGCATCCTGTTGGGGGCTCTGGCTTATTGGTACACCAGAGAAAAGTGCTCCCCACTGAATCCACTTTCTGGTGTCCCCCCTCCCCACTGATTTTCCTTTCTACCAGTGGTGGGGACCTGCTAGCTAAATATTGTACAGCTCCTCTGGAGTGTCTCTTGAGAGATGAATGTGTTTGTAGCCAAAGTTGGAACATGTGCGGTTTCAGTTTGAATGTCCTTGGATCTACTCACGGCCACCTGCATCTGTTGTGGTTACGAAGCCCTATTCGTAAATGGTGCTGGTTTTCATATGCCTGCATTGTACAGGCACTGGAAGACTACAGGGAGGCCCTCTAGGAATCCATTGTTAATCTAGCAACAAAGTGTAATGACTTACCCAAAAGATGTGTTGGGAGAGAAACGGTATGAATATAAAGAACTTGTGTGTCAGTGCAGGAGGTTCCTTGGTGCTGTGGTACACCAGAGGGGATGCAGTTGTGTCTTGTTGTGGGAGGTTCCAGGGTACTGTGCGATAATATAGAAGAGGGGAAGTCATGTCTTCGCACAGAAGGTTCCTCAGTGCAATTCTCTTGTGACTCCCAACCTCTACCGGAATGGTACAACTCATCCTTGAGCAAAGGAATTGGGGGTGGGGTCAAAAAATAATTGCTCTGATTATACTGCAAAATAACCAAGTTGGCTCTGGGTCATCCCCTATTATGTTGGTAAATAACTTGTTCCTAGGCAAAATGTCACTAAGCTGGAGTCCTAAGAATGTACAGTATCCAAGCACTTGCTATCTGGAGAATGATGCAAACAACGTGAGGGAGGATTTGGAGGGGTCCATCAGATAAATCCAGAGGCATTGCTCTGATGAGAAGTCTTCACCCCTCAACTACTGGAAGGGGTGGGTGCTGAGAATCCTGGCAGGCTGTTGTCTCCAGACTTGATTTGGGCCTCCAATTAGTCCACAGCTAGAAGGTGTCTAATTACACTTGAAGCTTCCTCTCAATACTCATGTCAGGTTGCTGATGTGATGGCCACTCTACTGCTTGCTCTCTCTAGGTACTCCTAGCACACTGTCTCTCTAGTTTGAGTGCTTAGCCTTAATTATACTTGCCTCTGAGAATAAGCAATGATTTAGTCACGGAATCCGTGACTTCCAGTGACCTCCATGCCTTCAGCCTGTGGTGGTCAGGAGCTGCAGGGTCCCCCACTGCCCACAGGGGCAGGGAGCAGCAGGGTACCCCCACCACCTCTGGTGGCCCCCAGAGCTCCAAGCTGCCGCAGGCAGCAGGGTACCCCACAGCTCCTGTCTGCCACAGGGTACCCCATAGCTCCTGGTCACTGCCGGCTTCCACAGACCCCCATTTTGTCACAGATATTTTTAGTAAAAGTCACGGACAGGTCATGGCTTCCGTGACTTTTTCTTTTTTGCCTGTGACCTGTTCGTGACTTTTATGAAAAATATCTGTGACACAATCTTAGCCTTAATTATAATATACTGCCTTGAGGGAGGCTATCAGCGACCCTCCTCAGTCTGAGCGATTGAGAGAGGAATGACACTACTTAAAACTCTTGGCTTTTTTTTTTTTTAAACACCCTCTCCTGTTTAACTCAAATACTTGACAACAGTTAGAAAGAACAGGAGTACTTGTGGTGCCACAAGTACTCCTGTTCTTTTTGTTGATACAGACTAACACGGCTGCTACTCTGAAATCAGTTAGAAAGAAAAAAATCTCTGTTAAAAATTCAACTCTTCTGCCCCTTCAGTTAAGGTCTGAGAAAGCTTTGTGTTCTCTGGTCCTCCAAGAAGACCTTCAAAAAGGAAAGAGAAGACTTGATATTACTGATTTCTAAGGAGTAGTAGCTCCCCCAGTTAAAAAAAGGCCACTTTCAGACTTTTATGCCCACCCTGAACAAAGAGGGCATAAACCCATTTTTGGTTCCTGTTTGTGAGTGACCTTTAAGAATAAGGAACGTTAATATTCAATACCCACACCCTGGCCTAATTTAAATAAAAAACAATTGAATGGATTCTCTCCTTATGTTCTTAAATAAATACATCTTGTTTCAGCTAAGATCAAGCATGGAAAACTTGAGCCCAAAATGAGAGGTTTTTCAGTAAGTGGGGGCAAAAAGAGTTGTTTGTAACTCATTTATTTTGCACTTGCTACTGAGCAACCAGTGAATTGGCTTTTGTAGATCTTGAGTTATACTGGTTGGTGTAGTTTAAATCTAAGCTCCTAGAATGACTGATCAAATGCTGTCTGTGACAATGATAAACAAAGCCTTCAAATCTTATATGGGTTATTGGGCCTCTCTAGTAGCTGAAAATTGTTCAAGAAGATGTGTAGGCTAAAGGGATTTTATTGTGGCTTTCTCTTCCTTTTCCATCTGTTGTTTCTTCAATATTTCAATTTTCTAGCTTATAATAGTTTATAAACACTGTTTTTTCTTTGTGGTTGATATTTAACCCTCATAAGCCTAACTCATATTGCTGTGTTTTCTAATGATCCGGTGGACTTCTAAATTGGGTAATGGATGATAGGAAGCTGATGTTGCCCTCCATTTAAAAAAGCACAACCTTTTTACAAGTAGTTTAAAAAGAGTCATGGGTCTGCTGTAACTCCATTGACTCCAATGCAATTATGCCGGGGTGAATTTGGCCTTGTATGTTTTTATCATTTGTAAAATGTCATTAATGGCCCTGGATAATGAAATCCTCAATCCCCAGAAGAGGTAGAGATAATAGAGCATAGCAATGCAAACTTCCCTCAACTGTGTATCTCAGGGCATGTCTGCACTACGATATTAGGTTGATTTTATAGACGTTGATCTTTAGTAACCGATTTTATACAGTTGATCATGCATGTCCCCACTAAGCGCATTAGGTTGGTGGAGTGCGTTCTCAATACTGTGGTTAGCATTGACTCACAGAGTGGTGAATTGTGGGTAGCTATCCCACAGTCCCTGCTGCCCATTGGAATTCTGGGTTAAGCTCCCAATGCCTGATGGGGCAAAAACATTGTTGTGGGTGATTTTTAGGTACATGTCATCAGTCTCCTTCCTCCCTCCCTCCTTGAAAGCAATGGCAAATAATCATTTCATGCCTTTTTTCCTGGGTTATCCGTGCAGATGCCATAGCACAGCAAGCATGGAGCCCGCTCAGCTGCACACTGCTTTTGTGAGCATTGTAACTACCTCGCGCATTATCCTGCAGTATGTGCAGAGCCTAGCTAGGAGCCGCCAGCACGAGGAAGATTGTGAGGAGGACATGGACACAGACGTTCCTGAAAGCACGGGATGGGGCAGTTGGGATATCCTGGTGGCACTGGGGCATGTTGATACAGTGGAACGCTGATTCTGGGCCCGGCAAACAAGCACAAACTGGTGGGACTGCATAGTGTTGCAGGTATGGGATGATTCCCAGTGGCTGCGAAACTTTCACATGCGTAAGGCCACTTTCATGGAACTTTAAGTTGCTTTCCTCCGCTCTGAAGCTCAAGAATACCAAGATGAGACCTGCCCCAACAGTTGAGAAGCAAGTGGCGATAGCCCTGTGGAAGCTTGCAATGCCTGACTGCTACTGGTCAGTTGGTAATCAGTTTGGAGTGGGCAAATCTATGGTGGGGGCTGCTGTGATCCAAGTAGCCAGGGCAATCCGTACCCTTCTGCTAAGGAAAGCTGCAAGAAGGAACTTTCTTCCCAGGCCAGAAAATTACTGTTGGGGATGTTGAAATGGCAATAGTTATCCTTGGGGACCCAGCCTACCCCTTGCTCCCATGGCTTATGAAGCCGTAGACAGACAGCCTGGACAGCAGTAAGGAGCAGTTCAACTGTAGGCTGAGCAAGTGCAGAATGGTGGTAGCATGTGCCTTTGGATGTTTAAAGGGATGCAGGCGCAGCTTGCTGAGTAGGTCAGACCTCAGCGAAAGCAATATTCCCATTGTTATTGCTGCTTGCTATGTGCTTCATATCTGTGAGAGTAAGGTGAAGATGTTTATGGCAGGATGGGAGGTTGAGGCAGATCACCTGGTGGTCAATTTTGAACAGCCAGACACCAGGGCAATTAGAAGAGCACACCGAGACACGCTGCGCATCAGAGAGGCTTTGAAAAACAGTTTAATGACTGACCAGGCTACGGTGTGACAGTTGTGTGCGTTTGTCCTTGATGCAAAGCCGCACCCTTTGGTGAATGTACTTAGAATCATAGACTTTAAGGTCAGAAGGGACCATTATGATCATCTAGTCTGACCTCCTGCGCAACGCAGGCCACAGAATCTTACCCATCCACTCCTGTATCAAACCTGTGTCTGAGCCATTGAAGTCCTCAAATCATGGTTTAAAGACTTTAAGGTGCAGAGAACCTTTCAGCAAGTGATCCGTGCCCAACGCTGCAGAGGAAGGCGAAAACCCTTCAAGGCTTCTGCCAATCTGCCCTGGAGGAAAATTCCTTCCCAACCCCAAATATGGCAATCAGCTAAACCCTGAGCATGTGGGCAAGACTCACCAGCCAGACACCCAGGAAAGAATTCTCTGTAGTACCTCAGATCCCACCCCATCTAATATCTCATCACAAGCCATTGGGCATATTTACCACTAGTAGTCAAAGATGAATTAATTGCCAAAATTAGGCTATCCCATCATATCATCCCCTCCATAAACTTATCAAGCTTAGTCTTGAAGCCATATGTCTTTTGCCTCCACTGTTCTCCTTGGAAGGCTGTTCCAGAACTTCACTCCTCTGATGGTTCGAAACCTTCGTCTAATTTCAAGTCTAAACTTCCTGATAGCCAGTTTATATCCATTTTTTCTTGTGTCCACATTGGTACTGAGCTTAAATAATTCCTCTCCCTCCCTAATATTTATCCCTCTGATATATTTATAGAGAGCCATCATATTTCCCCTCAGCCTTCTTTTGGTTAGGCTAAACAAGCCAAGCTCTTTGAGTCTCCTTTCATAAGACAGGGTTTCCATTCCTCAGATCATCCTAGTAGCCCTTCTCTGAACCTGTTCCAGTTTGAATTCATCCTCCTTAAACATGGGAGACCAGAACTGCACACAATATTCCAGATGAGGTCTCGCCAGTGCCTTGTATAACGGTACTAACACCTCCTTATCTCCACTGGAAATACCTCGCCTGATGCATCCCAAGACCGCATTAGCTTTTTTCACAGCCATATCACACTGGCAGCTCATAGTCCTCCTGTGATCAACCAATACTCCGAGGTCCTTCTCCTCCTCTGTTACTTCCAACAGATGCCTCCCCAGCTTATAACAATAGTTCTTGTTATTCCTAAATGAATGACCTTGCACTTTTCACTACTGAATTTCATCCAATTACTATTACTCCAGTTTACAAGGTCATCCAGATCTTCCTGTATGATATCTCAGTCCTTCTCTGTATTGGCAATACCTCCCAGCTTTGTGTCATCTGCAGACTTTATTAGCACATTCCCACTTTTTGTGCCAAGGTCAGTAATAAAAAGATTGGTCCCAAAATCGATCCCTGAGGAACTCCACTAGTAACCTCCCTCCCTGACAATTCACCTTTCAGTACGACCTGTTGTAGTCTCCCTTTAACCAGTTCCTTATCCACCTTTCAATTTTCATATTGATCCCCATCTTTTCCAATTTAGCTAATAATTCTCCATGTGAAACTGTATCAAATGCCTTACTGAAATCGAGGTAAATTAGATCCACTGCATTTCCTTTGTCTAAAAAAATCTGTTACCTTCTCAAAGAAGGAGATCGGGTTGGTTTGGCACGATCTACCTTTTGTAAAACCATGTTCCATTCCTTGTAGGCTTTCTGCTTTTTCTTAATCACCTCTCTGAGATGCTTGGTCATCCAGCTTGCCTATGAATTTTTCCCCCCATCTTGGGATGCAGGCTTCTGATAGTTTCTGCAACTTTGACTTGAAGTAATTCTAGGCTTCCTCCACCTTTAGATCCCCAGGTTCTTCAGTCCAATCCACTTCCCTAACTAATTTCCTTAATTCTTTAATGTTAGCCCTTTTGAAATAAAAAACCCTAGTCCAGATCTATTTTTATTTATCCTTCCATTTAGTTTAAACTGAATTAGCTCATGATCGCTTGAACCAAGGTTGTCCCCTACAACCATTTCTTCTATGAGGTCCTCACTACTCACCAAAACCAAATCTAAAATGGCATCCCCTCTTGTTGGTTCAGCAACTACTTGGTGAAGGAATCCATCAGCTATCGCATCTAGGAAAATCTGAGCCCTATTATTATTACTAGCATTTGTCCTCCAGTCTATATCTGGGAAGTTAGTCTCCCATGATCACACAATTCCCATTAGTATTTACTTCTATCCATATCCAAATGGTCTATAGCACACCCCAAGCACTATATCAGGGGAGGCTCTAGTAGCTTTCTTCCTCAATGTGATTTTTGCCCAGACAGACTGTTTTATCCATTCTATCCCTTCTTAATCCCTTCCCTGTAAGACAATCCCCCTCCCCCTTTTGACCACAGCTGGCTCAGAAAATAAAGTCCCTATTGTTCTGAATCCATTCATTCTTTATTTATTAAAAAATACTTGAGATCACTGACAACGCTGATTAGTAAAAGGAAGCCTAGGTGTACAAAGGGTTTGATAATGGGTGGAGTGGGGGAGGAGGGAAGGGTTAGGATTAGGGTTAGGGGGTTGAATGACAGCCTTCTTTTGCTTGAGCCATCCCCTGGAGTTGAGTGGCAGGGTGCCCGGAGCCTCCCCCTCCCCCCTCTTCTTGGGCATCTGGGTGAGGAGGATATGGAACTTGGCAAGGAGGGTAGGCGGTTATACAATGGATGCAGCCGGGTTCTGTACTCTAGTTGCCTTTCCTGCAGCTCCACCAGATGCCTCATCATGTCCATTTGCTCCCCCATTAGCCTCAGCATCTCCTCCTGCGTGTTCCGCTCACACTCACTGTATGCTTTCCTGGCCTCTGCCACCGAATGCCTCCATGCATTCAGCTGTGCCCAATCAGTGCGGGAAGATTGCATGAGCTCTGAAAACGTCATTGCGAGTGCGGTTTTTTTCACCTTCTAATCTGCGATAACCTCAGGAATGGAGTTGATGCAGGGAGCATAGAAGCATTTGCAGCTGCAGGGGGGGAAAAGGGAGAGTAGACTTTACAGAAGATACATTTCTGAGAACAAAAGGGAGACTCTTTCACAGTGAATCAAGCAATTCACAGCAGGCAGCACATGTGTTTTAGGTACAGGGTCGCGTTTTGCCTTTTATATTAAGTGCTTGCTGGTGTGGTGACACATCACACACGGCTAGGCGACAGAATTCGGTTTGCAGGCAGCCATGGTAAGCCAAAGGTTATGTGGGGTTGGCTTCTTCCGCATTCATGACATGTGAGAGAGGTTTCAAACTGCAGCGCCCTCCTTCCCCATAGCAACTAATGTCGGTTGTTTTTGCCGTTTAAAAGGAGAGGCTGTGGTTTTGGGGTGGATGTGCAGCACACTCCTCAACCCCATGGAGGGAAGGTGATTCTCCGGAATGATCCTTTTTAACCAAGCGCAAACAGCCTAGCATGCCTAGGGTCTAATGTGTCAGGGATCAGCAAACAGAGGGATTACTGTTCCCTTACAAAACTTCCCCTATTTCAACCAGGTGACCATGAATGATATCACTCTCCTGAGACTGACACAGAAAGATAAAGACCGAATGTTGCATGAATGTGACCAAAACCCAGGACCATTGGCTGCCATGTTTTGTGCTGCTGTAATTTCAGACCAGTTGCTATTGCCTTGGTGTGGTAAAGTGTCCTACCTTGGAAGATGAAATAAGGCAGCCCTCCCCAGAAACCTTCTGCAAAGGCTTTCAGAGTACCTCCAGGAGAGCTTCATGGAGATGTCCCTGGAGGATTCCCGCTCCATCCCCAGACACGTTAACAGACTTTTCCATTAGCTGTACTGGCTGCGAATGCATCCCAATTGCTCAGGGCAAATCAAATTGCTTTTAACCCCTGTAGTGTCGTTACAAATGTGCACTCACCAGAGGTGCCTTCTCCGCCTTCAGGGTCCGGGAGCAATAGGCCCTGGGACCAGGGGTGAGCTAGAGCCGGTTCGCGCGAACCCGTTGTTAAATTTAGAAGCGGTTTTAGAACCGCTTGTTAACTAGCTTCCCTGCGAGGGAAGCTTTGATGGGCTCTGCCTGGGAAGCCTGTAATTCCTCCTCCCGGCCGCCGGGGGGCGCTGCGCTGTGCTGCGAGAGCCATGTGAGCTGCCTCCTGGCCCTGTTGCTGCTCCTGCTCTTTGGACCTCTGGCCCTGGGGCTCCGGCTGCTGCCTGGTGAGTCCCCGGCTGCCTCCTGCTGCTCCCAGCCCCTCCCCCCGGGTGAGTATCTGCGCCCCTCCCCCGCCTTCCCTGCCCCCAGCCAGCCCCTGCCCACAGCCAGCCCCTGCCCGCAGCCAGCCCCTGCCCGCAGCCGCCCGCAGCCGCCCCCTGCCCCCAGCCCCTGCCACAGCCACCCCCTGCCCGCAGCCAGCCTCTGCCCACAGCCGCCCGCAGCCCGCCCGTCTGCATCACCTGCCCACAGCCAGCCCGTGTCACTCCCTGCCTCCAGCTAGCCCTGCCCCACGCCCCTATCTGCAGCCAGCCCCACATCCACTGGTGCCCTGCAGTTCCCAGGGCAGTAACCCTGCACACGTGCTTTAATGAGGGGGGGGCAGGGAGCAGCTGGGACCCACACATGTGCACACCCTAGAGTGACCAGACAGCAAGTGTGAAAAATCGGGACGGGGGTGAGGGGTAATAGGAGCCTATATAAGAAAAAGACCCAAAAATTGAGACTGTCCCTGATCACCACCCACACATGTGAAACGGAGCTCATTTCTAGTTCAGCCCCATCTTTTTAAAAAAGAACTTTAGGTAGGGTTAAAATACATCTGTATTTTCCTGGACATGTCAGGCTTTTCGGTTCTTAATCACCTCCTGGGAAAATATGGACGTATGGTAACCCTATTGGTACAAAAAATACATGCTGTCGCACATCCCTTAAATCAGAACTTTTTATAGGGAACCCGTTGTTAAATCAGAACTTTTTATAGGGAATCCGTTGTTAAGATTTTGGCAGCTCATCACTGCCTGGGACGGTATTGGCTCCAGGGTGAGGAAAAGGTCCCGGCTGCTGGTGAGAACGGATTCTCCACTTGCCTGCTGCGCATTCTCCTCCTCCTTTTCCTCATCCACAAAATCCTCATCCGTGTTGCATGAGGCTGCCACCTTGCAGGTGTCCACGGAGAGTGTTGGGGTACTAGTAGGGTCCCCCCCTAGAACGGCATGCAGCTGATCATAGAAATGGCATGTTTGGGGCTCTGATCTGGAGCAACCGTTTACCACCTTTGTCTTTTGGTAGGCTTACCTGAACTCCTTAATTTTCATGTGGCACTGCTGTGCATCCCTGGTGTAGCCTCTGTCCACCATGCGCTGTGCAATTTTGGCACATATACATACATACATACATATATATATATATATATATATATATATATATATATATATATATATGTATGTATATGTATTTAAAATCAGCATTTCTTCTGCTGGATCAGAGTTCTGCCTGCACAGAGGGCTTGGCTACACTTACAAATTTGCAGCGCTGCAGCAGGGTGTGAAAACACACCCTCTCCAGCGCTGCAATTTGCAGCGCTGCAAAGCGCCAGTGTGGTCAAAGCCCCAGCGCTGGGAGCGCGGCTCCCAGTGCTGTCCGTTACTCCCCACAGGGAGGTGGAGTACGGACAGCGCTGGGAGAGCTCTTTCCCAGCGCTGGCGCTTTGACTACACTTAGCGCTTCAAAGAAGTGCTAAGTGTAGCCACAGCCAGAGTCTTCTCCCCATACTGCAGTCAGTTCCAATGTCTCCCGTTAGCTCCATGCTGGAGCTCGTTTGTGATTCTGGGACTGCATGGTCACTTGTGCTGCTGAGCTCGCCATGCTGACCAAACAGGAAATGAAATTCAGAAGTTCCCGGTGCTTTTCCTGTGTTCCTGGCAAGTGCATCGGAGTTGAAAGTGCTGTCCAGAGTGGTCACATTGGAGCATTCTGGGATAGCTCCCAGAGGCCGATACCATTGAATTGCACTGCACTGCGTCTACACTACTCCAAATTAGACCCAGGAAGGTCGATTTTAGCGCTACTCCCCTCGTCGAGGAGGAGTACAGCGGTCGATTTTAAGGGCCCTTTAGGCTGGCGGAACGGGGTTGGTTGTGTAGACCTAACATGGCTAAATTCGACCTAACCTCGAAGTGTAGACCAGGCCTCAGAATTGCTCAGGAGGACACCTCTTTCCTCTCCAGGGACAGAGGGGGAGTTGTCTTGTACCAGACAATTGTTCTCTCCCTGTAAGAATGTCAGTTAATAACATATGTAGTGGCTTTCTATGGTGTGAAAACTTGTCACTTCCTATAGGCTGTACAGTATTTGTCAGATAACAATGTGGGTTGGATTTGAACTGGCAAGTCTTACATCTTCAAATGACTCCTCAGGGAGGCTTCTGCTAAAGAAGCTCTATTTTTGTCATTGCAGATGAACTTCCACAGCTTCTCCTGAAAGCACACAGAGAAACTGACAAGAATTGTCAGTGTCTTCTCTGTCAGTGCTGTTATAAAAGCAGGACCTGCGGGAACTCAGCTACAATCCTTTGCTGCGGCTGTTGGGGAGCCTTATCTTTGTGGGGAAGGAAGAAATGAAGGGAGGTGACTTGTGGCCTGGTGGCAGCACATCAGGGCTTGCATTCCACCATCGTCCCTTGCCTTCCAGGCTAGAAGCAATGTTGGAGGGATTATATTTAGCTGCAGGGGATTTGATAACCAGCCAAAAGGCAGTCTGCTGCAATTTAAGCCTTTGATGATGGGGATCCTGGAATGAACCCTGAAAATAGCATTGGGACATGGGGTGAAAGAATGATATGCAGCAACTAACTGCCATGTTTGTCCTGGAACCCCCCCACCCCGCCCCGCGCACACACAGACATGCAGAGCTGTAATGAAGAGTCTGTCTTCAGGTTGGAAGGATGGTCATACCCCAAAGGGGCAAGACTTTGTGGTGAGGGGATGAAGCTGCCGGTGAAGCGGCTTCCTAGAGATTTGTTCTCATGGGAGAAATGTAGGGTGCAGATTTATTCTTGCTCTTTCCATTCACTTGTCATTTGTGCACAAAGCAACTTTTCCTTTGTTCTGGGAGGAGCTAATGGCCAGTTAGTCCCATGCAGGGGGAGAGCTGCTACAGTGTTCCTGCTATGGCTGGCAGTACAGGGACTCTTCTCCCTGATGAGCCATGGCAGGTCTATTGGGTGGAGAAGGCAGGGAATTACTACATCTGGCCTTCTGCTCCTCCTGCATTTGCTTGCCCCTGCCCATGTCTTTCTGACAGTGCTGTTCACTCCCAAGGCTTCTGGCCAACCATTGGGGACCTCATTGCTATTGAGGCTGTGAAATATTGGAAAGGATTAGTTTGTTAGTAATTGCCTAGATTTGGGCAGGGAATGCATTTTAATTCTGTTTTTACTTCCTCCCCACTTCAAACCCCTTGGTATCCCCACAACCTCCCGCCCAGTCTCCTGATATCCACCTGCCCGCCACCATCTGCTCCCCTGCCTCCCTCCCTGTCCGCCCTTCACTGCATGCTGCTTCTCTGTCTCCATCCTCATCCATCGTTCTGCTGCCCCTGCCTCCACCACGTGTGTAAGTGAATTGGCTGTGTGTGTTGGCAGCTGTATGGTGATGTGAGGTGAAGGGTTTGAGGGGATCTGGTAGTTATGATGCTGGCTGGTAGAGCATGTGTTTGAGGTTGTGCTGTATGTTATGTAGCTCTAATTGGTGGCTTACATGCTTTGTATTGTTGCTGGGAAATGAACTTCAACAAACTTAACTCTTATTTTAAAAGGTCTTTTTTGTGGGAATAATATAATTATTTGCACTTCTTTAGTGCCTTTAATCCAAAAATCTCAAAGCCTTTAACAAATGTAAATGAATCAAGTGCCCCTGACCCCTGTGGATGTGACATTCCCCAAGGTACAGTCTGGGCTGTTGACCATTGGTGTCCCTTTAAGTCTCTAGCCAGGGGTGCTTTTTACACTGCTTTGTAGTCAGAACAGCCACTACTGACTTGCTTGCGCAGCCTTCAGCACGCAAATTCACTCCCAGTGAAATACATGAGCATGCTGAGGAGTCACTCATGGATTACATACAGGGTGACACCTGCAAATTCTTACTCCCAGCCTTGTCCCCCAGCAATGTGTGTCTTGTGCTGCTCAGTACCTTTCTGAACAGTATACGCTCATAGAAAGTCCATCACTTCATCAAAGGAAAATGGATGTTTCCCACCTACTCTAATCCAAACATACTGGATAAAATAAAACAATAAGATAAATTTATTAAGAAAGATTTTAAGAGATTACAAGTGGTGATGCATAAAAGTCAGGACTGGTTACAAAAGAAATGAGTAATGCACAAGCTAGTATTTAACAAGCTTAAATGAACTTAAAAGCAAAAGTTTTGTCTCACCATACACTGTAGTAAATTCCACAGACTGGGTCTCCTTTCAGCCTAGGACCACTCCCCCTTACTTCAGTTCTTTTGAGAGTGGTTAATATCGTGAGCAGAGAGATGGGAGGAGGAGACGTGAAGTCAAGTGTTTTCCTCTCCCTTTATAACATAATTTCTTGTGGTAGAAACATCCTTGCTCAGTCATGGTGACACGCAGATCAAGCAGGACATGAGGTTTGAATGGTCCCTGAAGTGGAAATTTCTTGTTTATACTTTCCTGTTGCTGAAGAATGGCTGCTTACGCCTTGATAGCTCCTTAACACCTGGCTGGAGTGCTGGTATGTCTTTGGGTATGTCTACACTACGAAATTACTCTGATTTTACAGAATTTGATTTTTGGCAACAGATTGTATAAAGTCGAGTGCATGTGTCCACACTAAGCACATTAATTCGGTGGTGTGCGTCTATAGTACTGAGGCTAGCGTCGACTTCTGGAGCGTTGCACTGTGGGTAGCTATCCCATAGTTCCCGCAGTCTCCCCCGCCCATTGGAATTCTGGGTTGAGATCCCAGTGCCTGATGGGGCAAAAAACATTGTCGCGGGTGGTTCTGGGTACGTGTCGTCAGGCCCCCCTCTCCCTTCCTCCCTCCGTGAAAGCAACAGCAGACAATCGTTTTGCACCTTTTTTCCTGGGTTACCTGTGCAGACACCATACCACGGCAAGCATGGACCCTGGTCAGCTGACCGTCACCGTATGTCTCTTGGGTGCTGGCAGACGTGGGACTGCATTGCTATACAGCAGCAGCTCATTGCTTTTTGGCAGCAGACGGTGCATTATGCCCAGTAGCCATTGTCATCGTACTCCTGGGTGCTCTTTTAGCCGACCTTGGTGAGGTCGGTCAGGGATGCCTTTGCAGACGTGGGAGTGACTCAGCCAAGTCATTCCCATTTTCTGCCGAGCAGCCAGGAGATGATGATGGCTAGCAGTCGTATTACACCGTCTGCTGCCAGCCTAAGATGTAAAAGATAGATGGAGTGGATCAAAACAAGAAATTGACCCGATTTGTTTTGTATTCATTTGCTTCCCCTCCCCCCCCCCCCGCCGTGAATTCAACGGCCTGCTAAACCCAGGGTTGTGAGTTCAATCCTTGAGGGGGCCACTTAGGGATCTGGGACAAAAATCAGTACTTGGTCCTGCTAGTGGAGGCAGGGGGCTGGACTCGATGACCTTTCAAGGTCCCTTCCAGTTCTAGGAGATAGGTATATCTCCAATTTTTTTTTTTTTTTTTTTTTTAAAGAGGAGGAGGGATAGCTCAGTGGTTTGAGCATTGGCCTGCTAAACCTAGGGTTGTGAGTTCAATCCTTGAGGGGGTCATTTAAGGATTTGGGGATTTAGTTGGGGATTGGTCCTGCTTTGAGCAGGGGGTTGGACTAGATACCTCCTGAGGTCCCTTCCAACCCTGAGATTCTATGATTCTATGAATTGATTATAAAAATAGGGAGAGAACTGACAAGGTACCCTGGGTGGGGTGTGGGAGGAGGAGAGGAAGGAAGGAAAAGGCCACTTCAGAACTTGTTGAACGACAGCCTTCTGTTGCTTGGGCTGTCCACTGGGGTGGAGTGGCAGGGTGCACGGAGCCTCCCCCCCCCAATGTTCTTGGGCGTCTGGTGAGGAGGCTATGGAACTTGGGGAGGGTGGTTAAGCAGGGGCTGCAGTGGCACTCTGTGATCCTGCTGCCATTCCTGAAGCTCTACCAGATGCTGGCGCATGTCCGTTTGATCCCGCAGTAGCCCAAGCGTTGCATCCTGCCTACTCCTGATCTTTCTGCCGCCACCTCTCATCTCGATCGTCCCTCCTGTCCTCACGTTCATCCCTCCTGTCCTCATGTTCATTGGCCGCTTTCCTGTACTGTGATGATGTGTCCTTCCACTCATTCAGATGAGCTCTTTCATTGCGGGTCGACTGCATGATCTCAGAGAACGGAGGAGGGAGGCTTGAAAAATTTGCAGCTGCGGGAGGGAAAAAAAGGGAGAGAAGTATTTAAAAAGATACATTTTACAGGACAATGGGTATACTCTTTCATGGTGAACAACACTATTCACATTACATAGTACATGTGATTTCGGCACAAGGTCGCATTTTGCATCTTAATATTGAGTGCCTGCAGCTTTGGTGTTGGAGATCACAGTCGCAGGGCCGGGCAACAGAATTTGGCTTGCAGGCGGCCATGGTAAGACATAGTCTTTCGACTTCTGCAACCTTCATAAAAGCAGCATCCTCCTTTCCCATACCAAGCAAAGCCTGGTGAGTGCTGCAGTTTTCGTGTTAACGTGCAGCAGCAGAAACCAAAGTACCCCCCACAATCCAATTCTCAGGGATGATCGCTTTACCCCTCCCCCCACCACGTGGCTGGTATCAGGGACGATCCCTGCTAGCCAAATGCGAACAGCTCAGTGCCAATGCCACACCCCCCTCCCCCCCGGGGTTGGCTAACTGCGGGGAGGATTTCTTTTCAGCCACAGGCAAACAGCCCAGTAGGAACAGCCACCTCTGAATGTCCCCTTAATTAAACTCCCGTATTTCAACCAGGTTACCATGAACGATATCATTCTCCTGAGGGTAACACAGTGAGATAAAGAACGGATGTTACTTGAATGCCAGCAAACACCGGGACCATACGCTGCCAGGCTTTGTCATGCAATGATACCAGATTACTTGCTATTAGCATGATGTGGTCAAGTGTCCTACCATGGAGGATGGAATAAGGCTGCTCTCCCCAGAAACCTTCTGCAAAGGCTTTTCGAGTATCTCCAGGAGAGCTTTATGGAGATGTCCCTGGAGGATTTCCGCTCCATCCCCAGACATGTTAACAGACTTTTCCATTAGCTGTACGGGCCGCGAATGCATCCCAAGTCTGCAGGGCAAATTAATCATTAAATGCTTGCTTTCAAACCATGTACTGCTTGGGAGGGTATTTCAGTCAGGGTGAGAAAAAGATCCTGGCTGTTGGGGAGAACGGTGTGCTGTGTGCTCTCCTCAAGGTCGTCATCGTCCTCCTCCTCATCTTCCCCATCTGCAAAATCCTTAGGCATAGCTGAGAGTACCCCCTCCTCAGAATTGACGGTCAGGGGTGGGGTAGTGTTGGCAGCCCCCCCCCCAGAATTGCATGCAGCTCAGCGTAGAAGCGGCATGTCTGCGGCTCTGCCCTGGAGTGTCCGTTTGATTCTTTGGTTTTCTGGTACGCTTGTCTGAGCTCCTTAACTTTCACGCGGCACTGTAGTGAGTCTCTATTGTGTCCTCTCTCCATCGTGCCCTTGGAGACTTTTTCAAATGTATTCGCATTCCGTCTTTTGGAACGGAGTTTGGATAGCACGGAATCGTCTCCCCATACAGCGATCAGATCCAGTACCTCCCGTACGGTCCATGCTGGAGCTCTTTTTCGATTCTCGGACTGCATGGTCACCTGTGATGATGAGCTCGACTGGCCAAACAGGAAATGAGATTCAAAAGTTCACGGGGCTTTTCCTGTACTGCTGGCCAGTGCATCTGAGTTGAAAGTGCTGTCCAGAGCAGTCACAATGGTGCACTGTGGGATAGTTCCCGGAGGCCAACACCGTCAAATTGCGTCCACACTAACCCTAATTCGAACCGGCGAGATAGATTTCAGCACCTATCTCGTCGTCGGGGAGGAGTACAGAAATCGATTTTAAGAGCCCTTTATGTCAAAGTAAATGGCTTTGTTGTGTGGACGGTGCAGGGTTCATTCGATTTAATGCTGCTAAATTTGACCTAAACTCGTAGTGTAGACCAGGCCTTTGTTTCTGAACACTTGTTTGAGCCTGCTTTTCTTAAACTTGGCGCATGTTACAGCAATGATGTGTAATAGAATCTTATAACCCACATACAATATTGATACATTCAGAGTGGTGGCTGTGTTAGTCTGTATCAGCAAAAACAAGGAGTCCTTGTGGCACCTTAGAGAGTAACAGAATTATTTAGGATAAGCTTTCATGGGCTAAAACCCACTTCATCTGAATAAATTTGTTAGTCTCTAAGGTGCCACAAGGACTCCTCGTTGTTAGTGTTGATACATGTATTTTACCAGGGCAATAATGTTCAGCAGATGGCGTTTTCAAATGATACCTCACAGGGCATACTTTAATAATTCTTTTTACAAGGCTCTCTCACGGGCTCCTTCTCTCATTTTGTACTAAACCTCATAGAGCACTAGTTTTGGTTTGTTTAAATATATTCTGTTTTAAATCTGCCCCATAGCAATTCCCAGATGTATATTTTGGGAGATTAAACCTCCTTTGCATCTGTCTACAGTGCAACTAACATCTCTAAATTAAACCCAAATCTATAATAATTCCTAGAAATGGAAGCTTAATGTCTTTTTACACTGTACAACTTCATAAACACAGTTAGGATTTTATTTTAAAGCTTTTAATTTGTTTAGGGAAATATTAAAGGTACAAACCCACCCTCTCTCCCTGTTTTTCTGCCATTGAAGTGTGAAGTTTAATTAATCAGCAGCATATTAAGGATGGAGACCTAGGGCTGGTTTTACACTAGAAAATCAGATCAACTCAGCTGTGTTGCTCAGGGTGTGAAAAATCTGCACCCTGAGCATTGTAGCTAAGCCAGCCTAAGCCTCCCTGTAGACAGGACTAGATTGATGGAAGCGTTCTTCTGTTGACTTACCTCAGGAATCAGCAACCTTTGGCACTCAGCCCATCAGGGAAAGCTGCTGGTGGGCAGGGGCAGTTTGTTTACCTGCAGTGTCTGCAGGTTCCGATTGCAGCTCCCACTGGCTGCGGTTCACTGTTCAGGCCAGTGGGGGCTGTGGGAAGCGGCGCGGGCCAGGCCACCTCTGCCCGCAGTCCCCATTGGCCTGGAATGGCAAACCGCAGCCAGTGGGAGCTGCAATTGGCCAAACCTGCAGACACCAAAGGTTGCCGATCCCTGACCTAGTTATTGCCTCTCGGTGAGGTGGATTTACTACAGTGATGGGAGAACCCCTCCTGTTGCTGTAGTAAGTGTCTACACTGAAGCGCTACTGCAGCTGCAGTGGTTTAAGTGGACATACCCTACTTGCATAGCTCTTAATATCACTGCATTATGGAAAAGCTGGGTTTGCCCCACCTCCCTGAGAACTAGACCACAGATGTTTTATAATATTGCCAGATGGCTTTGTACAGGTAACCTGCTTGGAGATCAACATAGACCTTCTTTCAGCAAGATTGTCTTATTTAAATGTTCCAGTACAGTTAGCACTGTGTCATGATTAAGGTTAAGATTTTGTCATGGTTCTATTTAGTAAAAGTTACAGACAGGTCACGGGCAACTGATCTGTCTGTGACTTTTACTAAAAATAATGGGAGGGGGCTGACGGGGAGAGGGCTGAAGTCTGAACCCCACGAAGGCAGGGAAAAAGTTCAAGCTCTACTGTGGGAGAAGGGAGTCCAGCACCCACACTGCAGCATCTGACAGCGCCAGTGCCTGTGCCACAACCCCAGTGACTCAGAGCTCTGGGGTCCCCCTGCTGCCCACAGCAGCTGAGTGCTCCGGCTCCCCCCACCGCCTGTGGTGGCTCAGAGCTCCAGGGTCCCCACTGGCTGATACTTTCAGCCCCACCGCTCCTGGGGCTGAAGCGGAAAATGTCACAGAGGTCTCTGGAACTCACAGAATCTGTCACATCCGTGACATAATCTTATCCTTAGTGTCGGAGAAAAACTCAGTTCTCGCTTTTTGTTTGGGTGCAGCAAAATCAAATACTTTATTATTTCTCCAGTAATTACAATGGAGGGAGAGACTGTCCTAGGACACAGGGTCACCCCAGTCCCGGACAGGTCTCTCAACTGGTAAACAATTACAGCAAGCTTTATACCTTTGTTACAGACAATTTCTAGCAATAATACAGACGGTAAAAAGCAACAAATACATTTTGTTTATACATAAGCTTTTCTGCTATCTTATTTGTCTCACTCCTAAGAAACAGCAAGACTGCATATTCGGTTATCTGAATTGCAAGGTCGTAATAACTTTTCACACAGTTCACTCTGTCTCACATTATCTTGCTTCTACAAATCTCACGTCATTAGGGTCACAGCTAGCCTAACTCATGCTAAGTAACTGACATTCATTAAGATCCCTTCAAATCCTTGTTAATTATTTCCTGGCTTCCACATTAGTCATGATGTAAGCTGTTAAAGTAATCTAGCAACAGTAATGCAGTTCTGTCAGTAGGTGAAACTTCCAGATGAGGTACTGTAATATCCCTGATTTCTGCTGCTGTGTCTGAACTCCTGTCCCTGTGTGGCATTGTGAGATGATCAAATTCATTTAGGAAGGAAATTGCATCTTTCCATGCTTTTTTGGGGGGTGTTCTTTCTCCCCATGAATTAAGGGTAGGTTGGTCTCCTAACTCCCGCTGATTTTGTGGCTGGCCAGGGGCCCCATATTTTTTGCTCTTCACTTGTGTATCTCCTTCCATACCCCACTTTCTCCTTTTCTCTGCAAAGTTCCACATCTGGTAGGGTGACTGTCCTTCCAGTAGGGTGGGTGCTCCGTTCAACCCCTTCTGTAAGGCCTGGGATCTTAGATCCAAAACTCCTCTTCAAATTCTTACTCTGCAGAGATTTAGCTGCTACCCCAGCTCATTCCCTGACCTTAATACAGTGAAACCCCGCTATAACGCAACGTTTGGGGTCCAAAAACTTCCATTGCGATAAATAGCGGGGTTTCAAGCCAGTCAGTTTAAGTCAGTGGTCCCCAACGCGGTGCATTGATGTGCGCTGCCTAGTGCCCAGCAGGGGAGAGGAGCTGCGGCCCCCCGCCTGCCGGGGACAGAGAACTCCGAGGCTGCGAGCGCCAGTGCTCTCTGTCCGCGGCAGGTGCGAGGCCGTGGCTTCTCTCCGGCTTCAAGAGGAGCCGCGGGCCCGTGCCTGCCGGGCACAGAGAACTCCGAGGTTGCGGGCACTGGTGCTCTCTGTCCCTGGCAGGCGCGAGGCCGCAGCTTCTCTCCCCTGCCATGGTTTTGGGGACCACTGGTATTATGCCTTAAAGGGGAGCCAACCTATGATCGCATTATATGCGATTTCGCGTTATGGCGGGGCATGTTATTGAGAGGTTTGACTGTACTTTGACAGCAGGAGGTTTGTGGGTCTTATATTAAAAGTGAAATGAAAAGGTTTGCAACCAATATAGAGGAATAATTTAAGCTCCCAAACCAACAAGATGCAAGTTTAGACTAAATGTATTTGTCTAAACTTGCATCCTGGTCTGGGGCTTAAACTAATTCTTTATTGGTTGGAAAGCTGTTCAGTTGACTTTTTTCAGTAGATGGAGGCCCAACCGCTGGCACTGTATGGTATTTGTGGTAAGATTCCTTAGCAGGATGTTGAGCACTACTTATAGCTGAGCCATGACACCTATGTTTCAACCCAGTAGTAAACCAGGGTTCTCTTTCTGGCAAGTTGTGGGGCCAAATTGACTTCATGGGTGTTGCACAGGAAGCGATGAGGCTGTAAATCAGGGCAGAATTTCATAGAATCATAGAATGTCAGGGTTGGAAGGGACCTCAGGAGGTCAGATAGTCCAACCCCCTGCTCAAAGCAGGACCACTCCCCAGACAGATTTTTGCCCCAGATCCCTAAATGGCCCCCTCAGGGATTGAACTCACAACCCTGGGTTTAGCAGGCCAATGCTCAAACCACTGAGCTATCCCTCCTCACTAGTTTGATTCTTAGTGTGAAAAAGTGATGGCAGATGAGTAAATGGGAGATAAAGGTAATAATTGGAGATATACCAATCTCCTAGAACTGGAAGGGACCTTGAAAGGTCATTGAGTCCAGCCCCTCCCTTCACTAGCAGGACCAATTTTTGCCCCAGATCCCTACGTGGCCCCCTCAAGGATTGAACTCACAACCCTGGGTTTAGCAGACCAATGCTCAAACCACTGAGCTATCTGTCCCCCCCTTCCCTTCTTTTGCACAATACTCAAACATAGTTGTGTACATCCCTCCCCACCTGTAGATAAATACCAAATGACAGCAATTTGACAGTGGTGTAACAATACTGATAGTAACAATGAGCTCTCTTAATGCAGCTGAGCTTCAACAAATAGCTGGCAAGTTAACAGCTCAGGGAAAAACATATGGTTGTCAGCAGCAGTACATTTTCTTTTTAAAAGGTAGGAGAGGGAAAAAACCCAAACCCTTCCCTGACTGCAAAGTGAATTTCAGTGAAGTAACTGAAATGCCAACTGCCAAATCAATGTGTGATTGCCCAGTGCTCTTATAACGTTCTGAGAATGTTCGGGAGGTGGGTGCCAATTGGAAGCTGCTGATTTTATTTTTTTATTTATTTATTTATTTTAAATACAGGAAATGCAGAGTGGAGGGTCCTATTTTAATTTGAACTTTCTGGTGATGCAATGAGGAGGTGTGCACACCAAAAAAGAACACAATGCCAATTGAATTCTAACAGGTTGTGTGACTTGGGAATTAGCTTATCAGAGACATCTGCCTTGCCTGTGGTATAATTCAGCTTTGCTTCTCCCTTCTTATAATACTTAAGTCATTCACGTGAGACATATTCTGTGGTCTATGTACCTTCCTTTGTACTGTCCCCTATGAATGGACAGCCCTCTCTGATCCTGTATGCCCCATAACCAGGGCTGGCTCCAGACCCCAGCACGCCAAGCGCGCGCGTGGGGTGGCATTTTAACAGGAGGGCGGCAGGCGGGTCCGGCGGACCTTCCGCAGTCATGCCTGCGGGAGGTCCAACGGAGCTGCGGGACGACCGGACCTCCCGCAGGCATGACTGCGGCGGGTGCGCTGGTCCCGTGGCTCGTGTGGACCTCCCGCAGGCATGCCTGCGGCGGGTGCGCTGGTCCCGCGGCTCGTGTGGACCTCCCGCAGGCATGCCTGCGGCTGCTCCACCGGAGCCGCGGGATCAGCGGCACGTCTGCGGGAGGTCCCGCTGAGGCGCGGAACCGGCGCCCGGCAGCGCGAGCAGCGCAGTGCGCTGCCCTGCTTGGGGCGGCGGAATTCGTAGAGCCACCCCTGCCCATAACCATCTTCTCTCAATTTTTTTTACAAATCCTACCTTTTCTACCACAGTCCTCTAATTCCCTATAAACCATGACAGTTTCTGTAGCTCTGACAGACTGTCGTTATTTTTAAGATAGATGAATTTTGACCTCAAAAAAGAATGTTTGTTTATCTGGTTGTGTGTGTATTTTTAATACTATATAATGCTCTTGTTTTGCTTTCAGTGGCAGCGTACAGGCAGCAGCCTAGGAGATTCAGGGGAGGTCTACACTATAGCTGGGATCGATGCTCTGAGATCGATTCACCGGGGGTCGATTTAGCGGGTCTAGTGAAGACCCGCCAGATCGACAGCAGATCGCTTTCCAGTCGACTCCTGTACTCTGTCCCAGCTGAGAAGAGTAAGGTAAGTCAACGGGAGAGTTTCTCCCGTAGACCCCCCGCGGTACTCTATCTAAGGTACGCCGACTCCAGCTATGTTATTCATGTAGCTGGAGTTGGGTAGCATAGGTTGATTTACCGCGGTAGTGTACATGTAGCCTTAGTCTGAGCAATTTGGACAAGGAACTAACTTTACCAATGGCTTATCTCGCTTCCAGAAAGCACTGCATCACAACTAACAAACAGCATTTCTCCAAAAGCTGTCTATCCTATTATTTTATTATTTGTATTATTGTAGTGGCTAGAAGTTCCAGGCATGGGCCAGGCCCCCATTGTGCTAGACGTTGTACAGACACTGAGCAAAAAGACTGTCCCTGCCCCGAAGAACTTATAATCAAAGTATAAGACAAGGCATATGAGATCTTAGTAATCTAAGTTCTGTTTCACAGTGTATAACAATGTCTCATTGTTTCTTTGTGCTCCCCAGTCTGTCTGTATCTGTATTAATATTACAATATGTGTAAATGCCCAGTACACTTTTATGCTCAATATGAATAATATAGAGGAGCAAAACCTTTTTGTGGCTACTGTGCAACATAAATCTGCAACAGTGTCTTTTTACTGAGTAGTACCACAAATACTGGGGAATGGATTGCAGAGATCCTGTGAAGTTAAGAGCGTTCCACTCTTAGTGCTTTAAATAAATCAAAATATGCTGGGCTTTCGCTGAAAACGCAATCATGCCGCCCCCAAAAATCAACAACTGATAGCTCCCCCACAAATACAGTTGGTAACAGAAGAGCCTCACCTCCCCAAAAGCTACATTCCTTCCAAACATTTCTGCCCTCTCCTAGAGCCCAAGAACATTGATGGGTTTTGCAGAGTGCCTATCAGGTGTGTAATTCCCTGCCCAAATGTGCTCGATTGACGTTACCTTCAGGAGGAAAGACCTGCTGGCAGCCCCCTTCTTAGTTGTATGGTGAGGCGCCTTCAGCTTGAGTGTGTCTGCTGGTCTCAACTATGGCAGTATAGTGCATGGAGATTTCTTGGAAAGGCAGATGCCAATCTGTTATGGCCTTTGTAGGCAAAAATTGTGATACCAATTCTTCTGTTGTACACCTTTGTCAGTCAGGAGTAACTCCTGAACTCAATACAGTAGTAGAGGGTTTCTTGACCATTTCAGGTTGGCGATCCTTTATTCAAACTCAGAAATTTTCAGGATACCCTTACAATTGCTACAAATGTAAGAATAAAATTGTAACCATGTTATCCTTGGTAAGCTTATATAATGTCTGTATATAGCAGTTGCCAGAGAATACTTGACCTGGAAATAAACTATAACTAAAATTCATAGAATATCAAGGTTGGAAGGGACCTCAGGAGGTCATCTAGTCCAACCCCCTGCTCAAAGCAGGACCAATCCCCATACAGATTTTTACCCCAGTCCCCTAAATGGCCCCCTCAAGGATTGAACTCACAACCCTGGGTTTAGCAGGCCAATGCTCAAACCACTGAGCTATCCGTCCCCTCAGGTCAAACTATGTTTGACCTCACCAACTTTGAAGGTTTTGGCCCTCGTGAAGTTATTCCAGAAATTTTATTTTCTTTGCTTTAGAACTGTAATAACATCTTCAGTGCCTTGCAACCCCTTCCGATTGCCTTTTGCGACCTATCCCCAGGGATTGTGACCCATTGATTATGAAATGTGGCACTAGTGTATCAGTATTAGTGAAGGATTGGGTGCTTTCTCCTTAAACTCCACCCAGAAACCAGTTGGCAACCAATGCAGATCACAGAGTACCGGTATAATATTCACTGTGAAGAGCCCCACTTAACAAGGAGGTAGTTGCATTCTGCACCTGTTTCTGTCTCCAAATGGATTTCAGGTGCCTCTCCTTGTAGAGCACATTATTGTACTCTAATCTCAAGGTGACAAAGGCACAGATTGCAGAACTGAGATGTTGATCTGACAGGTGCATAACCTCCTGGACACATCCAGGGTGGGAGAAAGCCATCCCAGTTACTGTTGCTATCTGATTATCTCACTCCCAAATTACAAACTCAAGTGTTAAATGGTGGTAAACACCCTCAGGCTAGGAGGTCTGTTCAAATTTTCAACATTTCTTCTGGCTATTTTCCCCTAAAATACCCACTGTTACCTGGATAAGCTTCCACCACCACTCCCTCCTTTCTAGATCCCAGGCATATGCTGAGATACACGCTCAACTGCACCATCTGGGTTGATGTGCCTTAGTGCATTTTCAACCTCCTTGGTGGTTAACTGAAATAGTTTAATTAAAATCTCATTATCAAGTTGTCCTACAACATTAGTAAATAAAAATAACTTTAACAGCTGCCTCTTGTGACTTAATAAGTGGCAGTTTCAAGGATTTGACATCTGTTCATTAAAAAAGAATTTAAAAAATATTCAATATTTTTCATTTCCTGTCTGCTCTCAGAAGGTTTTAAATCCAACTATATTGTGGTCTTTTTTTTTCCCTACTGCTGCTATAGTTTAAAATTCCCAGTAAGAAGGGAGTACACCCCATAGCAAGCTACCGTGGGTATGCCTCGTTTGGATTTATAAGATGCGTTGGGAGTCATTTGGACATCTCTCTATGGGCCAGGGGGTGGATGTGTCTGTCTCTCTTGTTACAACCTGTTGTTTGATGCACCCTCCATTTTACTACCTCTTATTTGATGCACCTTGCTGTTTTAAAAAGCACAGCTAACAATGTTCAGCCAGTCTAATTTTTCTCCACTTCAGCCTACTTACTCCACCCAGTCATAGAATCATAGAATCTCAGGGTTGGAAGGGACCTCAGGAGGTCATCTAGTCCAACCCCCTGCTCAAAGCAGGACCAAACCCAACTAAATCATCCCAGCCAGGGCTTTGTCAAGCCTGACCTTAAAAGCCTCTAAGGAAGGAGATTCCACTACCTCCCTAGGTAACCCATTCCAGTTCTTCACCACCCTACTAGTGAAAAAGTTTTTCCTAATATCCAACCTAAACCTCCCCCTCTGCAACTTGAGACCATTACTCCTTGTTCTGTCATCTTCTACCACTGAGAACAGTCTAGATCCATCCTCTTTGGAACCCCCTTTCAGGTAGTTGAAAGCAGCTATCAAATCCCCCCTCATTCTTCTCTTCTGCAGACTAAACAATCCCAGTTCCCTCAGCCTCTCCTCATAAGTCATGTGCTCCAGCCCCCTAATCATTTTTGTTGCCCTCCGCTGGACTCTCTCCAATTTATCCACATCCTTCTTGTAGTGTGGGGCCCAAAACTGGACACAGTACTCCAAATGAGGCCTCACCAGTGCTGAGTAGAGGGGGATGATCACATCCCTTGATCTGCTGGAAATGCCCCTACTTATACAACCCAAAATGCCATTAGCCTTCTTGGCAACAAGGGCACACTGTTGACTCATATTCAGCTTTTCGTCCACCGTAACCCCTAGGTCCTTTTCTGCAGAACTGCTACCCAGCCATTCGGTCCCTAGTCTGTAGCAGTGCATGGGATTCTTCCGTCCTAAGTGCAGGACTCTGCACTTGTCCTTGTTGAACCTCATCATATTTCTTTTGGCCCAATCCTCTAATTTGTCTAGGTCCCTCTGTATCCTATCCCTACCCTCCAGCGTATCAACCACTCCTCCCAGTTTAGTGTCATCTGCAAACTTGCTAAGGGTGCAGTCCACACCATCCTCCAGATCGTTAATGAAGATATTGAACAAAACCGGCCCCAGCACCGACCCTTGGGGCACTCCACTTGATACCGGCTGCCATCTAGACATGGAACCATTGATCACTACCCGTTGAGCCCGACCATCTAGCCAGTTTTCTATCCACCTTACCGTCCATTCATCCAGCCCATACTTCTTTAACTTGCTGGCAAGAATACTGTGGGAGACTGTATCAAAAGCTTTGCTAAAGTCCAGAAATAGTACATCCACTGCTTTCCCCTCATCCACAGAGCCGATTATCTCGTCATAGAAGGCAATTAGGTTAGTCAGGCATGACTTGCCCTTGGTGAATCCATGCTGACTGTTCCTGATCACTTTCCCCTCCTTTAAGTGGTTCAGGATTGATTCCTTGAGGACCTGTTCCATGATTTTTCCAGGGACTGAGGTGAGACTGACTGGCCTGTAGTTCCCTGGATCTTCCTTCTTCCCTTTTTTAAAGATGGGCACTACATTAGCTTTTTTCCAGTCATCTGGGACCTCCCCTGATCGCCATGATTTTTCAAAGATAATGGCCAATGGCTCTGCAATCTCATCGGCCAACTCCTTTAGCACCCTCGGATGCAGCGCATCCGGCCCCATGGACTTGTGCTCGTCCAGCTTTCCTAAATAGCCCCGAACTACTTCTTTCTCCACAGAGAGCTGGTCACCTCCTCCCCATACCGTGCTGCAGAGTGCAGCTGTCTGGGAGCTGACCTTGTCTGTGAAGACAGAGGCAAAAAAAGCATTGAGTACACTAGCTTTCTCCACATCCTCTGTCACTAGGTTCCCTCCCTCATTCAGCAAGGGGCCCACACTTTCCTTGACTTTCTTCCTTCTTGACAGTCCCATTACTTTCAGTTTTGCTAGTGAAACCTGCTTACCTCCCCTCCCCTTGTCACTTCTATTTTATTCTGCTCCCTACACCTGGATCATCCTCCTTATTCCAGCATGATAGGTGCCCATCTTCTTTTCATTCTGTCCTCAAAGCTCACTTCATCCACAAGACCAATAAACACATGTGTGTCATGTTAAGAGTTAGTGCTATTCTCTGGGACTCTGTTTCACTCCTCTGTGTCTGATCTTTCTTTTTAGACTGTACGCTCACCGAGCCAGGACTGTGTCCTCTAGGAATGGTACAGGGCTCAGTAGAATCTCAGTGCTTAAATAAATAATAAAGTCACCTGCTTGACTGAGGATCCATTTTCTGCATTAGTCACTAAGTAAAGTAGTACAAACAAATGTTTGTTCTATAGACTCGAATAATCTCTTCAAAGTCACACTTTCAATTGACAGTTTGACCCCTACAATTTGATTCTAACAAGTGACTGAATAAATACTTCCTTCTTATATAACAGGTCTTATCCCTGTTTCATATTTGGGGCCATACCTGCTTACTTTAGTCACAAAAGTAATATTTGACTCCTGTTCACTCTACTGAGCCAACACAGCTACAAGGGAGCGAGCTGGATTCTGTTGTGGCTCATGTATCATCAGTTACATTCCAGTTGTGCTCTTGGTTAAACCTGTGCAATCCCAGTGGTGACAGTGGTGTTGCACAAGTGTGACTGAGAGCTGAATTTGGCCTGCAGAACTGTTTTCCTAATGAAACTCCAGAAGGTCAGAACTCAGCTTGACTCTCGGGTGGCAGAGTTTGCAGGGCTAGTAGTTAGAAAACCCATTTTTCCTTGTGAATTTGATCTGGAGTCATTGAAACAAAAACATGGAACAGCACAATGCCTGCCTTACTATCATTTTGCAGAGTAGATCCATACATGAACTTTCTCTCACAGCAACTGGATCCTCTCCTTGTATGTTTTTTCACTAAAATGTGGCCTCCCTACCATTTACCCTGCAGTATTTATGGAAGCTCAACCAACCTCTCTCTCATATTTGTAACTACTGTGTAGGCTGTAACTGCCTAAGAAGCAGTTGTGACACTTATAGTAAGGATGCAATACCAAAATAAATTGTATTATCAGATATCAGAGGGATAGCTGTGTTAGTCTGGGTCTGTAAAAAGCGACAAAGAGTCCTGTGGCACCTTAGACTAACATAAGTATTGGAGCATGAGCTTTTGTGGGTGAATACCCACTTTGTCAGACGCATGGGACGTATTATCAGAGTGATGCTTTGGCTGCCCGCTAATTGCATATGTCTCCTGGTGCAGGTTAATAGGTAACGTACCCCCTGTTAATAGAGCCCAAATCTGATCATGTGAATAACCCATGCTGGAAGTGCTGTATTCCAGCAACCAGCTGCTGAGTTTTTAAGTGCTTAGTGCAGTTTATTTAACGCACTCTGTGCTGATAAATTACAAGCACTCTGCACTTAGTAAAGAAAATAAATTCCAGCCCCACAAAATAACAGCTTTGCAGCACTTAGCCCTGTTTATAGAGTAGTTCATCCACTATTCCCCCAAGACTCGCAAATATAGCTAACAAATCATGTGAAGATAAAGTCAGTGGGATAATATGAGACCACAAATGCAAGATCGTTCTTTTTGAAGGCTCTGGCTCAACAGTGACATTGAAGGAGCATGGTGGCCCCAAACCTTGTTGTGCCTGGACAGTAGCAGAGCCATTGCTGTTAGTTTAAGGTCACTCATCTAACGTAGTTTTCATTTGGGGATTTAGCTTTTATTACAGGAACCATTCTAGTTCATGGCCGAGGTGGAGAATGTTCATTATAAACCTTGCTTTCAGGCACACACAACTTTCTAAAAGATGATCCTTTATGCTAAAAAGGCCCATGATTAATATAAGTGGGGGGATGGTGGTGTAAAGCACAGGTCAGAGAGTCAAGAAGTCTTGAGTTTTATTCCTGGCTGTGTCACAGGCTCTCTGTGTAACCAGGCCAAGTCATTTTGCCTCTCTGTGCCTTTTTATGTTCTTTGCTTGTAAAATGGGGGTTACTGATACTTGCCTATCTAATAGGGTGCTGGGTGTTTAGATTAGGAATGTCTGTAAAACACTTGGAGTTCATGCTGTCTAAAATGCAAATTGTTAAAAGTAGAGCACGGTGTTTGTCATGGAGGTTGCAGGAAGTCACAGATTCCATGACTTCCTGCAACCTCCGTGACTTCTGCAGCGGCCAGTGTGGCTGACCCCAGGGCCAGCTGCTTGGGTGGCCCTGGGAACAGCCACACAGGCTGCTGCTGAAGCAGCTCTGCAGTAAGCATCTCTGGGGGCCCCGCAGCCAGCCACACCAGCTGCTGCTGGAGTGGCCCCAGCCCCCAGGCCAGCTGCACTGGCTGCTGCTCTGGCAGACCTGGACAGTTATAAAATAGGTATATCTCCATTAATTTATTTATCTCCTAGAACTGGAAGGGACCCCAAAGGGTCATTGAGTCCAGCCCCCTGCCTTCACTAGCAGGACCAAGTACTGATTTGCCCTAGATCCCTAAGTGGCCCCCTCAAGGATTGAACCCTGGGTTTAGCAGGCCACTGCTCAAACCACCCCCACCCCTAAGATTGATTTTTTTTTTGTTTCTTGCCCGTGACCTGTCCATGACTTTTTAGTAAAAACACCCATGATTAAATCATAGCCTTAATTATAAATACAAAGGTGTGGAATTCAATCATTTACGCTGAAATAAACTGGATTCCTATTCAACTTCTATTTTCAATTAAAGTGTGTGTGTGGGAGTATGGTAATATGATGTGGTTGGGATTTTAACACCACAGTAAAACGTATGGTTCCCACAGCAACCATAACTCTGTCGTTACATGTGTGCGTTAAGGCCTAAAACTTAATAGCATAAACAGTCATTCAAAATACTTTATACACAAAGGGTGAAATTACATTTGTGGAGAGAAACCACGGATCTCAGTTAAATGCTGACCACTGGTATTTTAAACTAACCATAGACCTCTTTCTGGGGAGGAGAGAATCTTTTGAATTTCCTTACTTGTGGTAGTTAACTCAGTGTTTGTTGTTGAGAATTTTAACATAGGTTTTCGCACAAAGTTATGTAACTGCAGATCATTTGTAGTCTGCAGGCTGGTTTAAACTCCAGCTGGGGTGCCTCAATGTAGTTTGCAGTCTAAAGCACAGCTGGAGTTTCAAAACATTGATTCCATAGAGTACAAATTGCATCTGTGGATGAAAGCCTCCCAATGGCAATGCGCAGTAACCTGAATTTGAGAACGCTTTCTTTTCCATCTATGGTGGATAAATGTCTGCACGTAAACATTAATTGGTCCTTTAAAACAATAGCCATAAAAATGGCCTTTTAAAAAAATTGCTGATGCTGTTTTACGCAAAGCAATTTAGTCCTAGTTAGGAAATAACCTCTTTCTAAAAATATTGGCAACCCAAATCTGTGTTCTGAATTTTAGAAGTGCAAAATAGCATCTTAAATCTTTTATTCTATCTGTATTTTACTTAAAACCCCAGATTAAACTCCCCTTGAAAAAACTGGCCAGAAAAAACTCCCTCCCAGGCTGAGCCCTCATACACCAACTTGTATCCCATTGCAGGGGGTACATTTGAACCCCTGAAATTAGGGCAAGGGTAGGCAACCTATGGCACATGTGCCAAAGGCGGCACACGAGCTGATTTTCAGTGGCACTCACACTGCCCAAGTCCTGGCCACCGGTCCGGAGGGCTCTGCATTTTAATTTAATTTTAAATGAAGCTTCTTAAACATTTTAAAAACCTTATTTACTTTCCATACAACAATAGTTTAGTTATATATTATAGACTTATAGAAAGAGACCTTCTAAAAAACATTAAAATGTATTACTGGCACGCGAAACCTTAAATTAGAGTGAATAAATGAAGGCTCGGCACACCACTTCTGAAAGGTTGCTGACCCCTGAATTAGGGCTTTCTAATGGCAACACTGGAAAATCAACCCTGGGTTTTTCAACCTCACTGTGTCTTATGTGAATCACAGAGATGCTCTCTGAGGCCACGTCTATACTTACCCGCCGGGTCGACGCGGCGAGTTCGACTTCTCGGAGTTCGAACTATCGCGTCTGATCTAGATGCGATAGTTCGAACTCCGGAAGTGCCGCGGTCGACTCCGGTACTCCACCGCGGCAGGAGGAGTTGCCGGAGTCGACCTTGGAGCCGCGGAGTTCGCTTCCGCGGCGTCTGGACGGTAAGTCATTCGAACTAGGGTAGTTCGAATTCAGCTACGTTATTCACGTAGCTGAATTCGCGTACCCTAGTTCGAACCAGGGGCTGTGTGTAGACCAGGGCTAACATTTGATTTGTTTTTATTTGAGCATCTGGATTCTTCTGTTCTTCGGAATGCTCTGGTAACATTTATGTGTGTGTTGGGTGGAGGAAGGAGTTCTGATCTGCTCCTTTTGACTCAAAACGGCTGTGAAGTAATGAAAGGGACTACATATTCCTTGACTGCATTACCCACAGGGTGGCAGTGTGTGACAGCAGCTGGTACTGGTGAAGCACCTTCTCTGGTGTTCTTTAGCATTAATATTGAAGCTGTCCAGGTGGTACTAAGATTGAGCAGCAGTGACAGGGGCGGTGCTGCCCATGGGCTTTGGAAAAATGGCCCTATGTCCCTGCCCAGCAGTGTTTCCATCCATGCAAGTGGAAAAGCGAAGTGGCTTTGGAATATAGGATCTCCTGTTTTATATCTCTCTTTATCTTCCTCCCTCCCCCTTTCATTTTTTAAAATCAAACTTTAACAAGGCCGAGGCAACTATGGAACTGTTGGAAGGTCATGGCTTGTGGCCTGGACCAGTTTTCTCAGCTCCAGCAGTTACTTTTTATTACCAAATGTCTCTAGTGTAAAGTGTGGTTGTAGTCTGTGTAAAAATAGCCCTTTGTTATACCACAGCTGCTCCTTGTGTGTGTCTAGAACAGAGCTGCAGACTTCACTGATAAAAATGAGGCTTTTGTTACTTTTTATTCCTGGCAGTCCTGCAGAGCTAATGGCTCTGGAAGAATAAGATGCTCTACTCTTGTTTGTGCATCATTGTTAGAAATTGTTTAAGTTCCAGTTGCAGGGCCAAATTCTGCTCTGCAACATCTGTGAAACCCGATAGAAGATATTGAAGTGAGTCTAGGGATAGCTGGGAACCGGATTTGAAGACATTGAGGTTGCACATGTGCAATTAAGGGCAGAATTTTGCATGTTGAATATTGACTGCTGATGGTGACGTGGGCATCAAAAAGAACTCAGATTTTTCAGATCCCAGGTGAGGTTTGGTGCATTGGCAGTAAGAGAAACTGACTGACTTCTTCTAAACCGAACCAATTTGATATGGTTTCACCGAGACATGCTCAATATGGGACCGTCATGTTTGTGGTCTGTTTCCAGAGTAAAACCACCCTTCCGTGCAGTGCAGGGTAAATTGCCGATCTGCTGTCTGCATTCTGTGGGAGGATTTAATGTACAGTGTGATTGCAAAAGGATAACCGTGGCATTCCTAGTGCTGTATCTGCATTACCAGGCATGGCAGTGGGAGTAGTGGGGGAGGCCAAGCACACATGCAGGAGAAAGTGCATTTGATGTGGCTGAATGGAAAAGTGGGGGATGGGGTTATATATAATTGAATTTTTAAAATGCCATTTGCTCTTTGTTCTCTTGCTGCAGGTGAAGTGGAAAGGGAAGGATTTGTTTGACTTGGTGTGCAGGACCCTAGGACTCCGAGAAACCTGGTTCTTTGGACTTCAGTACACGATCAAGGATACCGTGGCCTGGCTCAAAATGGACAAGAAGGTTGGAATAGGACTTTTTTTTTGGTGGGGGATGTGTGTGGTGGGTGGAAGGGTAGATCTTTCCCTGGCTGTCCATGCATGAAACTCGGAGATGCATCAGTGGGAATTCTGAGGGTGCACCAGGAGCAAAACTAGGCTTTGGCTGATCTATAGATCAGGAGATCCAAATACAAGATGATTGTCCTCCAGCTGATTGTCCTCCAGCACAGCTAGTGTTAAGTTGGACCTTTAGTCTATCCCTGAACCATCACAAAGCCTTAGACTATACATACAAGGTCCCTTCTACGCTATATAACTGGTGTGTTAGCTGTTTCAAGGGACAGCCATGTTATAACCATGCCCCCAAGATGATTGTAATGTAAATAGGGTCTAATATCCTATTTGGAGAGTCCCCAAGTGTACATGAAGGGCAGACCCTTAAGAGACGGTAGCTTTCCAGAATATTCTGTGCAAATAGTGGAAAAGTGAGGTTGAAGTATGACATTTCTTTACTAACAGTCTGCCAGTGTTTGAGGTATGGGAGTACCTAGGAAGGAGAGACAATAGCGAATGTATATGGGAGATGAAGTTAAGGAAAAGAATACTTCCCGAGAGTGTGATCCTCTCCGTTGTTGAATAATCTCCTAATGGAACCACATTTCCTTTGCTTGTATGATTTAAAACTAAACTGGACAAACCACTAGAAAATGTACAATAGGGAATAATCCTATATGCCCTCCCCTCCCACTCCCCAGGTATTCTTCCTTCTGGTGTCTGAGAGGAACCTTTCTTGAGCAGTATTGAAACAAGGGTCCGGTTGAGCCTCTGTTTCAAAACACAAGATATTTAGTCCAGTGAACAGAAGTTAGGATTGTATCTCTCTCTGCCTAAGAAAAAATAAAAGCAAATAATAAGCAGCAAATTCCAGGCTCACCAGTTGTCTTTGTAGCAGGAAACTGCATATTTTGAAGAAAGATTTGTGTGTTGGTAGAACCCTGTATGTGCTCAGCAGGGAAGAAGAAAAATGAATCCTCTGCCTTGTGAAAAATTGTACTCCATGGCATGCAGGATGATTTATTTCTGCTTCGAGTTTGTTTTATAAATATGTAGAAATTGCAAACTTCTTACAAGCCTGTGGGGCAATGGTTCCTGAACTTCCCAGATTTCATGATATTGACCAGGTGACCGGAAAATCTGGAGAGGGGGGTACTGCAGTTTGAGGGGAAGTAGAAGTTTAGCACCTGTGTCTAGGCTGTAAGAGGCAATGGCGTTGGAGAGGTTGGAGTCACTGATTGATTGTCAAATCCTGCAGGTTCTGGATCACGACGTTCCAACAGAGGAGCCAGTCACTTTTCACTTCCTTGCCAAATTTTACCCTGAGAATGCAGAGGAGGAGCTGGTTCAGGAGATCACACAGCACTTGTTCTTTCTGCAGGTATGCACTTCAGCAATTAGTTGTCCTTCCCAAGGGCTGGGGAATGTGGTGGGTGGTAGGGCTGTAGATGTGTTTCTTAATGTTGACTGGCTCTGGCCATCCCAGCATGGCTTCTCTTCTTTAAGTTCAAACCCACTCTGAAATGAGCAACTTCAACAAGCACATGGTGTTGTAAAAATAGAGAAAAGATGATTTGTGTAAACCTAGCAGCATTCAGCCTAATCAGTCTGTAAATCTGGGAGCAGTGAGGTGACTAGCAATATTAATAGGTTATACCCCCCTAGCGGGAGAGTATCTGTGTGAGAGAGGGGCAGTTTCAGGAGCTAAGCAAAGTGCGGGCGGCGTCACACCCTTGCAGACAGTGCAAATGTCTTGTATCAAGATATGCTAGCTGTCTATAATGCATGGCTAGCATTTTTATTGTATAAAACACAGGTACATCCTCTTGAAGGAGAGCAGGACAAGTCCAGCCCTTGCCATATTCAGGGTACACTATAAAACTCTTCTCTTCACCAAAGTAGGCCCCAAATTACTGGAGCAGAAGAAAATCCCAGAAGCCCAATGGAATCAGAAGCTGATGGCTAAGATGGAGTGGGATGGAGAACTAAATGTTCCAACTAGCACATTGTCGTTTGCAAACTGTGATAACCACACCTAGCTCTTGTGCAGCACTTTTCATCCAGTAGATCTCAAAGTATTTGACAAAGGAGGTCAGAGTCACTATCACTGTCTTTTTACAGATAGGGAAACTGAGGCACAGAGCCAAAGTGGGTTGCCCAAGGCCACCCAGCAGGCCAGAGCTGGGAATAGAACCCCGTCCACTAGGCTACATTTCTAGTAATAGGCTCTTTAGCTTTAAGGATTTTGAGAGAGAAGGAAAATGCCATGCAACTTTGTTTTGGGGAAATCTGCGCTGATGCTGTTGCAGTGGGCAGCTCTCTACTTCAGGTTATTGAGGTACTTTCATCAGAAGTCCCCATTTTTCAGGCAAGGATGATTTCTGAAATAACTACCTTTTGGGCTGCAACATTCCAGGTTTATTCTCAGCCCATAGTGGGACTTGTGTGTATGTGTGAGAGACTTACCGGACTAGGAAAATTACAGTGATGTCTAGTGATTAGTCGGATTCCTGGGTTCTATTCCCAGCTGTTTTTCCTTGGACAAGTCATTTAGGCTTAAACTTTCAAGTGTCTGCTGACTTTTCTGTTTTGGGTGCCTCAAGTTGAAGAAGGAGGTTGGATTTTCCGGTGTCCTAAGTTAAAGCACCCCAAATTAGTAGATGCTTGGCTATTTAACCCCAAAACGGAAGCCATCCAGATCAGTGAACACTTGCAAATGTAGGATTCAATTCTCACTGTGCTGTTTTTTTTGTCCCTCTGTAAAATGGGTATAAAAGCTACCTCAATGGGTTGTTGTGAGGCTTAATGTTCATTAAGTACTCTGTACCCTTATATAGTACCTTTACTCTAGGGAGCAAAGTATTGGTGTTAATTTTCAGGCCCTTTTTGTTGCTCAGATACCTCACATAGGTATTTTAAAATTATTTTAAAATGACAAATTTGCCACGGATTTAATCCTGGATGAGGAAAAGTGCCTTTGATGTAATTGAAGAGTTAAAGCAGTTGAAAACTGCATCTTGCAAGTGCAGCATGTGACTTTTTACTATAAGTGCAAAGTGATGTTACTGTAGCTGATTGTGTGTCAGTGTGACAATCCATTTAAAGTTCACATTGAAATAAAATAAACTTTTTTCCCTTTGGAAAATTAGTGTTTAATAAAAAAAAAATAATCAAATGCATGAAAGTCCGGAAATGCAAAGTAGTGGTCCTCAGTAGCTGTAATTTGGCCCTCTTGGGAGTGTGTGCAGTACTGTGCATGCCACTAAAAGTACTATCACAAGGCGACCCGCAACTCTGATAATGGTCAGTGGAATTTGAGGGTGGTTGGCACCTCCTGGATGAAGATCAGGGTTTCCAAAAATCCAATAGTCAATAATTAATCAGTATCCAGTAGCCATTTATTAATCAATAGCCAATTGTTAATACAGATTGAATTTATGAAAGAATTTAAAAAAATGTGGGTAAGTCAGTGATTTAACGTATTAGAAGATGAGACATTAAAACAGTGCATGATGGAAATAGGTATCAGTCATGGTTACCAGAATCCAGAGAAGCGACACTACAGCGATGACAAACTAATCACAGTCTTGTCTTGGTCCTGATAATTGCTTATCCCTTGCCAATATTTATAGTAAGGTTGGTTACAATCCCATTAGTTCCTCTTTCCATATCAGGGATGAAAATACATATTTGTCTGGTACATTTCATACATTTTCAAGCACATGATCCAGACAGCTGTTTGGTTACTCATTACTTTTATATTTTATATATTCCTGTCGGTTGTGGTTTAAGACATTACTTGCTCAGTCACAAAAGCAGGACACTGTGTTAAAAGGTCACTATATCTTAAGTTTAGCAAGCTTGTATTTTCCCTTCTTAGCATGACCATAGAACAGTGGTTTTTTTTGTCTGGCGGGCGCCAGATGATGAGCCACGGAGGACCGTGGCGGCGGACGAGCATCTGCCAAAATGCCACCGACAAGTGGCAACGTCAATAGACGTCACCGCCGAAATGCTGCTGACAAGCAGCATCATCCAGAGGCGTCGCCACTGAAATACCACAGAAAATCGGCAGCATTTAGGCAGCGATGCCTCTGCATGACGCTGCTTGTCGGCGGCATTTCGGTGGATGCTCGTCTGCCGGCCAGTACATGGGCGCACTTAGACGCGGCCCATGGGCACTGCATTGGGAACCCCTGCCATAAAGGATCATAGGAGTCTAGTTCATGAGCAAGCTATAGGCCTTGTAAAAGTCTGGTTCGTAGGTCAGCACTGACTGAGCACTAAAGCAATCACAATTTTTCCCGTATATAATAATAAAAAATCCTTCATGTGCTCAAAGGGAAGGAGCTGCAGATACTGTACAAGTCATCGTTTTGAAGTGTGTGTGCGCGTGTTAGACATAAAATTTTATCTTTAGCAAAGGGATGGGTTTATTTTTTTGCTCAGTAGTTTTGCATGTGGAACTAAAGTTCTTCTCATGAATCCAGAGGTGGATTAAAGTTTCCCAGGGCCCTGGGCCACAGCAAGTAGGGGGCCTCTCCCCACCCCTTCCACTTGTGGCCCCACCCACAGCCTCACCCCTTTCTGCCTCTTCCCTGGGACCCCGCCCCTGTTCCATCCGGGGGTCTCCTCCCATTCTGCCAGCCCCACAGCCCATTTGCTCCTTTCTGGTCACCCCCATCCCCTGGTGACCCCAGGACAGGAGAAGCTCTGTCCCCGTGCCACAGCTTCCCCCACCACCCCTGCGCGTCTTCAGGGGACCAGGGTAGGGGTGTTGGAGTTTCTCCTTCCCTGCCCGCCCGGCGCTTCTGGAGAGTCAGATCAGGGGGCGGGGGGGGGGCTTCCCCTGGTGCCCGCGGCTTCTCCTGGGACAGGGTCGGGGCACTGGGGGCTTCCTATGCCAGGGACGGGGTCGGGTGTTGCTGGGGGGGGCTTCCCTCTCTGAGGGGCTTCTGCCGTGGGTGAGGTCGGGGAGGTTACTGGGGTCAGGAGATCCTAATCCCATGGCTTCTGCTGGGGACAGGGGTTGCTGGGGGGGGCTTCCCCCATCCCATGGCTTCTGCCGGGGACAGGGTAGGGGTGTGTGCTGGGGGGGCTTCCCCCATCCCGCGGCTTGTGCTGGGGACCTGGTCAGGGGTTGCAGGGGCTTCATCTGCCAGGTGGCAGAAGCCGGGGCGCCCGGGCCCTGTGGGTCCAGTGGCTAATCCGCCACTGCATGAATCCATCTGAAAACAGTGGTTTGTGGAAACCTGAGCCTGTTCCCCGAAGAGTGCCAGAGTTTGCATCAGCCAGACTTGTGCCCTGTCTGAGGAAAATCTTTAACTGGCTGGTTGGCAGCCCTAATTAAAACAAACTGCGGCCATCTACTGTGATGGTTGTGCCTTGCATAGCTCCACTAAAGCAATGTTATATCTCCTTTGCTGCTTTGCTCAGGTAAAGAAACAGATTTTAGATGAGAAGATCTACTGTCCTCCTGAGGCATCTGTGCTGCTGGCCTCCTATGCCGTCCAAGCCAAGGTAGGCACAGATGAATGATGGGAAATCTCCCATGAGCCCATTGATGTCCGAGTGATTCGATTTTATGTCCTCATGCCTTTTGAGGTGTCAGATGCTCAGTGATAGACCTTCATCTGCTGAGGAACTGGGGCGGTGCTAGATTTGTGCAGACTTGAGTGAATGGCAGGAATGCCAGCTTCATTGCCTTCTCTGTGCTAGTGACCCTTTGGTCCTTAGGATAGACCCTGCATCCCCTATTAGGAATTTGCAGCGAGGGCAGAGCTTATAAACTGCAGTACCCACACCAGCTGGTGTTGCTACAGGATCTGATAAGTCGTCATACCCAACCCCTGCTCTCTGCAGAAGCCATTCTACTCCCTGTTCTTCCACCTTTCA
Source organism: Mauremys mutica (assembly GCF_020497125.1). Lineage (NCBI taxonomy): Eukaryota > Metazoa > Chordata > Testudines > Geoemydidae > Mauremys > Mauremys mutica. The sequence goes on from NC_059087.1 coordinate 31,399,078, forward strand.
ACTCTTCTTTCTGCCAAAGACCCTCCAGCTGGACTGCCACCATGGTATTCAAATAAACCCTCCATTGCTGGCACCAAGCCTTGCTTCAGATTTGTTGGGGTGAGGGAAATATAGTGAGGTGTTTTTCTTTCCTCTCTTCCTTTCTCTTAGACATCAGGTCATGGGTTCTCTTGTTACAGCTGGCCTGGCCAGATCACAGGTTCAGCAGTCATTGGGTTTCCTCCCTTTGAGTCAAATTCTTGTCTTGCATAATAAACCTGAATTGTGCTGGGGACCCATATGAAAGTGGCTAGCCGGGTGGAGAAGGGATCACAGAGTCAGAACTCAGAGCAACCACACCATCATTATTGAAACCTGCAGGCTGTAGTCATAGTTACAGCTTTCTACATGCCTACTAATCAGAGCTTTTGCCAAAGGAGTGGCCTGCCCCCTCCACCCACGTATGAGAGTGTGGATGTGGAGCAGTGCTTAGTGATACACTGGGCATAGAGACATCCTACTTCTCTCAAGCCATCCATGATGTTCCTCTTCTTTATGAACTGCAGTTGCAGAAGGGGGAATTTGTCTCACTGTCTTTGTAGAGCCAACACGTAACCCCTTGTCTTTTCCTACCTGTCTGGCACTTCGCCTGTTGTGTCATCCTACCCTTTGTTCAGACTACGTACCTCATTAGTGTTGTTACCTCTGCATAGTTGGGTGGCATTTGACATAAGTATATATTGATAAAAGTTTGGACTTATTAAAAAAAAGTGTAGGGCTTTTGGGTTTTATTTGTTTTATAACTAAAACATCTTGTCTCTGTTTTTAACAAAGTGTTATAATTTTATTTAGAGCAGTTACTAGCCAGGGAAATGGATCTTTTAAAAATATTTATTTGCTAAGAAGCATTGTACTGAATATTCATTCAGCACCCTTGTATTCAAGAGCATGAGCGAACATTTGGTTTGATTTCTCTCATTTCTTGTTTCATACAGAATATACATACAGGCTGTCTATACTACAGCTTATGTTGGAATAATTTGTCATTCAGAGGGGTGAATAAACTGCCCCCCCCCCCGAGTGACATAAATTACATGGACATAAGCGCTCATGTGGACAGTGCTATGTTGGCAGGAGAGCTTCTCCCACCGACATAGCTACCGCCGCTTGCAGAGGTGGTTTTTATTATGCCGACGGGAGAGCTCTCTCCCATTGGAATAGAGTGTCTTCACCAGATGTGCTGCAGCAGTGCAGCATGTATGTATGTGTAGACAAGCCCACAGTGACTCTTTCAATCACAAAAATAGTAGAACTGTTGAGTAAACACTCTGTGCTGTTAGTTTCCCAGCCACTTCAGCTACAGTTCACATGCTCAATGCTAGGCTGAAGTTAGGCAAGACATATGTGATCTTTTCACTGTACCCTCTCTCCTGCCCCAGCCACTTCTGCAGTTCCTCTATTGACCACATGCATATTAACATACTATTGAATTGTGCTTGGTGTTTAGTTGTTTGTAAGGTGCAGCATGGTTTTAAGCAGGATTTCCTACCTCTGAATTGTGATATTCTATGGAATCACAAGAGGGCAGCAAAAAATCCCCCTTGATTTTCAACATCTTAATCCTAGTGCTTCCATGACTGCTTCCTCTAGTGACCGCACCACTGTCATCTACTGGCTGAGCAGAAGCTGGCTTACTTCCTGCAGTTGGGCTGGTGCTGGTCAGAGCTAGGAAGAGAGAAATTTTTGACTGCTGGTCTCTCACCTGATAAACTGTGGGACAGTGGCCTCTAGAGGTAGGGATGAAGCCACTAAGAGGCATTTCCCTAATGATCAGCTGTTTGTTGTAAGCAGGTGCTTAACAGCAATGCAGACCGATGCATTTACATTTGATTTCACTGATTGACAAGTGCATGTTTGTGTTGCTGTTTTACCTTTATCTATAATAACAATGTAGCCATCAGGGACATAAAATATGTCTTTAATTCCAAGAATGAACAGAGTAGTATTACAAATACTGTGAATTTTTCCCTCCAGTGTTGCTTTCAAATCACCTTCACTATTTTCAAATGTTGTTATAGTCTTCAGTTTTAAATAGTAAGCATTAGGACAGAATCTATTGGAAAAATACATCCCTGCTGAAAACAATAAAATCAGAGATTTTCCTATTTTTTTCAATGCGAGTCATTCAGACTCTAAGCCCGTTGAGTCTCTCTGATGTTGTAGGATTCCTGCAAGAGTTATTTTGTCCCTATTTGTTTTTATTTTTTTCCTAAATAAATAATGCATTGCATTCATATTCAAAATATTAATGTACACAGATTTATACAGTACAATATAAACCAGATGTCTGAGTGATATAAAGACAATCTCAGAGTATAAACACAAATATTAATCATATAGTTCAATTAACAAGAACTAAATTGCCATGACAGTTTTTGAGTTATAATTAAATTGGAAGTTTTTTTAATATGTTTGCCAAATCACTTGAACCAATATATCCTGCAGTATTTCGGCCATTTGTTGATTTTCATTTTTGAATAATTAATGTTCTCATCCAGAGTTGCTCCCTGCACACACATTCCTTTGGGATGTGGTGACATCCTTGACCGTACTAAAATCACATAATCCACACATTGTCTTAGGTCCCCATGATAGATCACAACCTAAAATAATCATATTAATACTATTTATCATTTTTTTCCAACCAGAAATAATTTATTTTCTGCCTGTCCAAGTTTATAGGAGTTGTTTTCCCTCCCAACTCCTGCATTTTTATTATTTCCCAGTTTGACATGTGTTCAGTAGATCCATATATGCAGCCTGTTTTTGAGAAGCACTGAGCTATGATTGAAGCCAGTGGGGAGTTGCCAGGTGCTCAGCACCTCTCAGGATCAGGCCAGTGGTATCTTTGTTGTATTAATTTATGTCTGTGTTGGCTCTAAATCAGTAATTCCATCTTTAATCTCCAGTTGTATGAGATGTTGACTGTTTTGCTGCTGAGGGGTTATATGTACAGATTGCTGATTCTGAGCTCTGGTGTTTGTTAGTGTATGTCGTCACAGCTCAGGCATTAAATGAAGGCTGATTTGGAATGTCTCTTGACTTCCTATTGTTGCTGTGTTTTATTATTTGTCTGTCTTGTAACAATTGCTACTGTTTGTTTTTTCCAAGCAAGAAAGAGAGATGAAGGGCATTTTCATCATGAAATGACTGACTTAGGGAAATGGTGTCCTGTCTTTAATTGGATGATGCTGTATTGTGACTCTTGCATTGAGAGATGAATTAAAATCAAAGTATTTCCTGTACATATCACTTGTAAATCATCTCCTTTCAGTCAACTGACTCATTTCAGGCGCTGTGACTTGGCCATTACATGCCCTGCGTACTGTGCAGGAGGAACGTTGAGTTTCACACACACTGCAGAGATATTCAGTTTTTGAATCTTTAACCGATTCACTTTATATCTGAAGTGGTGGTTTTGCCAATTTCATTTTATATGAAGCTTGAAATAATTTATAATCTAAACTAGTGTGAATAATTATTGAGCACACTTTTCAAATAAGAATAGTATTTTCTGACCTAATTTAAGTAATAGAACTTCTGGCAGTGGGACAAACTCCTGTCTGAGAACTGTCCATTGAAATCTCTCTTTAAAACTTCTGGCAGTGGGACAAACTCCTGTCCATTGAAATCTCTCTTTAAAAAATGTTCCTAACGTTAAATTTATTAAATAGGACACTGAGAGGTGACTGAAAGGGGGTGCCAGCTGCATCAAATGACTTGCTGCTCTTGGTCCATGCCACAAAAACCATTGATGCAACTTGACCCCTTGTGGACAGCCTAGCTTAGAGGTCAAAGTCTGAATAGCTATGAAGAGCAAACTCCCCTCTTGCTGCTAGAAGGAGACCCTGGAGGACAGGGCTGAGGCCCATTGAGGGGTGTTTGCTGTACTACTGTCCAGCTGCTCTGGAGATGAAAGAAGGTAGTTGGTCTCCAGGCCTGCACCATACAGCAGCACTAACATCACAAAGAAAACATATGGGGCTGACACACTGGCCAATGTGTATTGTGTACTCTACTCTCTCACAGTGGTTATTTTAAGGGTGTGTGATATTGAGTTCAAATTCAAGAGTGTAGATGGTTTCTATCTCATCTTCAGACATAGTCTCTGTGCGTTGTTGCCATCTTAAACATGCAGTGTTTGCGTTTCTTTTCAGTATGGTGATTACGATCCCACTGTTCATCAGCGTGGCTTCTTAGCTCAAGAGGAGTTGCTTCCAAAACAGGTAAGGAGTTCAACCAGGCAGAATCCTAAATTTGTTGCAGGGTCTCTAGGACTTACTGGCATCTTCTGTAGAATATTCCTGTAGGACTACCTACAAAAGCCACAACGGTAAATTATTTTCTCTCGATCAAAGCTCCCTTATTGAGGCAAGTGATACAATGTGCCATGCCCCTTGGCCACAAATGGTCACCTGGTAAAGCTGTACCAGAACAGCAGCCTACAGAACTTCTACCAGCAGAAGGTATAGAAACACCACCCCCTCACCGAATGACATTAGCTATGCCAACAGAAGCACTCATCTGTCGGCATAGAATCATAGAATACCAGGGTTGGAAAGGACCTCAGGAGGTCATGTAATCCAACCCCCTGCTCAAAGCAAGACCAATCCCCAGACAGATTTTTTTCCCCAGATTCCTAAATAGCCCCCTCAAGGATTGAACTCACAACCCTGGGCTTAGCAGGCCAATGCTCAAACCACTGAGCTAGCCCTCCCCCTGCATCTACACTGCGGGATTTGGTAGCATAGCTCTGGGTATGCCTATGTTGCAACGGGGAGCGAGCCTCCCAGTCTGTGTGGCCAGACTCTTGCTAGCGGGGCTTGAGTTGGAGCACTAAAAGTAGCAGTGTGGAGATTGTGGCTCGGGCTCTCAAGCCCACATGACCGTCGAGGCTTGAGAGCCTGAGCTCCAGTCCAAGCCACAGCATCCATGCTGCTGTTTTTAGCATGAACCCCACTAGGAAAAGTCTCTCTCCCCAGGCAGGGAGGCTCCTTCCCAGCTGCAGTGTAGCTGTTCTCTCTGTGGCTGGCAGAGGGACATAGCTATATCCACAGAACTTTGTAGTGTAAACCTGGCCATACTGAATGAGGAAACCTTAATCTGTATCTAGAATATTTTAATAAATATGAAAGTGAATGTTTTCTGCCCACTGGCTTTTGCCAGAATAGCAGCTGCATTCTGCAGGTGTCCTGGTGTTGGCTTGCGGGTGGTTGGAGTGTGGTGTGCTCAGGAAGGCTAACTGAGAGCTGATTAATGAGAGCATAGAGTTGATCGTAGCTTAGTCACGAGGGAGTTGGAAAGGCCTATGAACTGGAGATTAGATGTTAGGGTTGGGATGGTGTATGTGAGGGGACAAGAAGGGCATTTTGAGCTTGAGGCTCCCTGTTTCTGGCTCATTCATCAGGTGATGAGTCAAAGCCACAGGTAGGACACTGTGAGTTGAGGATTTCTCTGCCTGTCTTTCCCAGGTAATTAACCTGTACCAGATGACTCCAGAAATGTGGGAGGAAAGAATAACAGCCTGGTATGCAGAACATCGAGGCAGGGCAAGGTGAGTGTCTGTTAAGTTGGGCTATTGACTGGTGTAAATTCTCTAGCCCCTCTGTGAGCTGTCAGAGAGTGAATAGGGACTCTAAGATCCCTAGCAGGCTATGGACGAGTTCTGCTAAAAGAGCACTTCTGGTAGGTCAAGCTCAGGTCTCTGCCAAATTCACAGCCATGAAAAATGCATTACGGACCATGAAATCTGATCTCTTCCCCTCCCCGCCCTCATGAAATCGTGTCTTTTGTGTGCTTTTACCCTATACTATACTATTCACTGTACAAGTGCTGGAGGAACTGACTAGGGGCCGTGCTCCTCCTGACCTGCTGCTTACAAACAGATAAGAATTGGTAGAGGAAGTAGAAGTGGGTGGAGACCTAGGCAGCAGTGACCATGAGATGGTTGAGTTCAGGATCCTGACAAAAGGAAGAAAGGAGAGTAGCAAAATACGGACCCTGGACTTCAGAAAAGCAGACTTAGGGAACTGATGGGCAGGATCCCCTGGGAAGCTAATATGAGGGGGAAAGGAGTCCAGGAGAGCTGGCTGTATTTTAAAGAAGCCTTATTGAGGGCGCAGGAACAAACCATCCTGATGTGCAAAAAGAATAGCAAATATGGCAGGCGACCAGTTTGGCTTAACAGAGAAATCTTCAATGAGATTAAACACACAAAGGAAGCTTACAAGAAGTGGAAACTTGTACAGATGACTAGGAAAGAGTATAAAAATATTGCTCGAGCATTCAGGGGTGTAATCAGGAAGGCCAAGGCACAATTGGAGTTGCAGCTAGCAAGGGATGTAAAGGGTTACAAGAAGGGTTTCTACACGTATGTTAGCAACAAGAAGGTGGTCAGGGAAAGTGTGGAACCCTTACTGAATGAGGGAGGCAACACAGTGACAGAGGATGTGGAAAAAGCTGAAGTACTCAGTCCTTTTTTTTTTTTTTTTTGCCTCAGTCTTCAGAGACAAGGTCAGCTCCCAGAGTGCTGCACTGGGCAGCACAGCATGGGGTGGAGGTGACTAGCCCTCTGTGGTGAAAGAACAGGTTAAGGACTATTTAGAAAAGCTGAACAGGCACAAGTCCATGGGTCCAGATCTAATGCATCTGAGGGTGCTGAGGGAGTTGGCTGATGTGATTGCAGAGCCATTGGCCATTATCTTTGAAAATTCATGGCGATTGGGAGAGGTCCTGGATGATTGGAAAAAGGCAAATATAGTGCCTATATTTAAAAAAGGGAAGAAAGAGAACCCGGAGAACTTCAGACTGGTCAGCCTCACTTCAGTCCCTGGCAAAATCATGGAGCAAGTCCTCAAGGAATCCATTTTGAAGCACTTGGACAAGAGGAAGATGATCAGGAACAGTCAGCACGGATTCACCAAGGGCAAATCATGCCTGACTAACCTAATTGCCTTCTATGAGGCGATAACTGGGTCTGTTGATATGGGGAAAGCAGTGGATGTGATATATCTTGACTTTAGCAAAGCTTTTGATACAGTCTCCCACAGTATTCTTGCCAGCAAGTTAAACAAGTATGGATTAGATGAATGGACTATAAGGTGGATAGAAAGCTGGCTAGATTGTCGGGCTCAATGAGTAGTGATCGACAGCTTGACATCTAGTTGGCAGCCGGTATCAAGCAGAGTGCCCCAGGGGTTGGTCCTGGGGCTGGTTTTGTTCAACGTCTTTAATGATCTGGATGATGGGATGAATTGCAGTCTTAGCAAGTTCGCAGATGACACTAAGATGGGAGGAGAGGTAGATAACGCTGGAGGGTAGGGATAGGGTCCACAGTGACCTAGACAAATTGGAGGATTGGGCCAAAAGAAATCTGATGAGGTTCAACAAAGACAAGTGCAGAGTCCTACACTTAGGAAGGAAGAATCCCATGCACTGCTACAGGCTGGGGACCGACTGGCTAAGCAGCAGTTCTGCAGAAAAGGACCTGGGGATTACAGTGGAGAAGAAGCTGGATATGAGTCAGCAGGGCGCCCTTGTTGCCAAGAAGGCCAATGGCATATTGGGCTGTATTAGTAGGAGCATTGCCAGCAGATTGAGGGAAGTGATTATTCCCCTCTATTCGGCACTGGTGAGGCCACACCTGGAGTACTGCGTCCAGCTTTGCTCCCCCCACTACAAAGGTATGTGAGTCCAGCGAAGGGCAACGGAAATGATTAGTGGGCTGGGGCACATGACTTATGAGGAGAGGCTGAGGGACCTGGGGTTATTTAGTCTAGAGAAGAATGAGGGGGGATTTGATAGCAGCCTTCAACTACCTGAAGGGGGGTTCCAAACAGGATGGAGCTTGGCTGTTCTCAGTGGTGGCAGGTGACAGAACAAGGAGTAATGGTCTCAAGTTGCAGTGGGGGAGGTCTACGTTGGATATTAGGAAACACTATTTCACTAGGAGGGTGGTGAAACACAGGAATGGGTTACCTAGGGAGGTGGTGGAATCTCCATCCTTAGAGGTTTTTAAGGCCCAGCTTGACAAAGCCCTGGCTGGGATGATTTAGTTGGGGTTGGTCTTGCTTTGAGCAGAGGATTGGACTAGATGCCTCCTGAGGTCCCTTCCAATCCTAATATTCTATGATTTCATGGGGGAGACCAGCGTTTTTCAAATTGGGCGTCCTGACCCAAAAGGGAGTTGCAAGGGGGTCACAAGGTTATTTTAGGCAGGGGTCACAGTATTGCTGCCCTGGCTTCTGTGTTGCCTTCAGAGCTGGGTGGCCAGAAAGTGGTGGCTGTTGGCCGGGCGCTGAGCTCTGAAAGCAGCGCTCTACGAGCAGCAGCACAGAAGTAAGGATGGCATTGTATGGTATTGCTACCCTTACTTCTGTGCTGCTGCCTTCCGAGCTGGGAGGCTAGAGAGTGGTGGCTGCTGACTGAGGGCTCAGCTCTGCAGGCAGCAACACAGAAGTAAGGGTGGCAATAGCATACCATACCATCCTTACTTCTGGGCTGCTGCTGGCGGTGGCTCTGCCTTCAGAGCTGGGCTCCCAGCCAGCAGCTGCCGCTCTCTAGCTGCCCAGCTCTGAAGGCAGCACTACCACCAGCAGCAGCGCAGAAGTAAGGGTAGAAGTACAGCAAACCCCCCTACAGTAACTTTGAGGCACCCCACAACTCCTTTTTGCGTCAGGACCCCGACAATTCCAAAACCATGAAATTTCAAATTTAAATAGCTGAAAACATGAAATTTACTATTTTAAAAATCCTATGGTTGTGAATTTGACCAAAATGGACCGTGAATTTGGTAGGGCTCTATTCATGCTGGATAGTGAAAAGGAAGAGACTATGGAAGAGTGATCTGAATTACAAATACTGTATTGTGGGGAGGGGGAAAAGTGTGAACAGTGGTGTTCTGGATCAGCCCTTTGGACTAGAAGTCAATTTAGCAAGGCAACCTCCCTCTTTCTAGGCTGCCAGCACAGTGGAGATAATGCTTACAACAAAGAACGTGTCTACACAGTTTTTTGTGCAATACAACTATCTCAGCTAGATGATTTTTTTCTACCAAAATTGTTAAATCAGTACACCCTTAGTGTGGATGCAGTTATATCTGTACAAGGCACCTACATAGCAATATAGATTATACCCCTTCCCCTACCGGAATAAGATATACCAGCATACGCACCATTATATCAATAGAACTGCAGCAACGTGAGAGTGTTTGTACCATTGTCGTTATGAGTATGGCTAGTGTGGTACAATTTTGTACGTAGACAAGTCTTAAAGGAGCAGTTGGAGAGAGCTTTTACCACTCCTAGTGCCCCCTGCTGGCCTGTCATAATAGTATGTTGATGAGATTCCAGTGGGAGGCTTTGGAATGCCACTGCAGCAGGGCCATGCATGTGGTAGGGCGTGGCATCACTCCTGCTGCTGAGCTACTGAAATGACTGTTGAGATGGGAGTGATGCTCAGTGGGCAGGAGAGAGAAATAGGAGTCTGGATTCGTGAGATTTCACTCACTTAATGATTCCTTGTACCACAAGCTAGTATGGGTAGTTATACCCTAACTGGACAATACACTTCTCCTTGGGGATGAGCAAAAAGCAAGAGATGTCTGAAACACACAAACTGAGTCTGTTCAAGGGATTGGGGTAGAGACAAGGCCTGAAACATTGCATCCTCTGTTCTGTCATTAATAGACATTAGGATGCAGGTAAGCTGCAAACTGGGATTTGCTGGGGATCTTTATCGATCCTGCTGGTAAACAGAGACTTGACCCTTGCAATAGAGACAGTCCTGGCTCCAGTGCGTTACATGCCTGCAAGGCTTAGAAGGCACCTTTCCCCCCCCCCCCCCCCCCCCGTCTCTCTTCCTGTCTGTAACTTTGGCCTGTATTTACCTGACAGAGATGAAGCTGAAATGGAATATTTGAAGATCGCTCAGGATTTGGAGATGTATGGAGTAAACTACTTTGCAATTAGGGTGAGTTCAGAGTTTGGGTCATGTTTTCAAGGCATCTTGAGTCCATTGTGTGTCTGGGGCAGGGGAAGAGGCATTTGAGAGGGATAGTCCTAGTGTTAAAGGTCCCCTTGCCAACTTGTCTTGAGCCTACTGTGTGGAACTCAATGCTGGCTGCACTCCCACAGTATTTCACCTGTGGGCGGGGGGGAGGAGGAGGCAGTGGATAAGCTGCTGCCAGAAGCCTCCCAAGAGGATGAGTGAATGAGTCACTACTGCAGTGCATTATGCCTGGGAAGCAGGATCCCCTCTGGGATAGTTGGTACTGCATCCCTGGTCAGGGCTGGATGAAACTAGTAGAATGTAACCATTTGTGTCAGATCCTCCTTAAATCTTCCTGCTTCAAATGGAAATGGTGTGTTCTGCTCTGTTCTTCCCTCCTGTAGAATAAGAAGGGCACTGAGCTGTTGCTTGGGGTTGATGCACTGGGGCTTCACATCTACGACCCAGAAAACAGGCTGACCCCCAAAATCTCTTTTCCATGGAATGAGATCCGGAATATCTCTTACAGTGATAAGGAGGTAGGGCACCTTTATCCTATGTACAAATACCAATAGGAATGCAATAACAAATCAGAGGGACTTCTCTGATCTCCTGTTTCACTTGCACTTGCTCTCACAGTCACAGCCAAAGCTGTCTCAGTCTTTCCAATAGAACCCTTTATTCCCAGGCTTTTGTATGTTTTTTGAAAGCAGGCATTCCAGAGCTCAGCCCAGGAGCTATCTTTTTTTTTTTTTTTTTTTTTAGAGCCCTCTGTTTAACCATTTTAAAAAGAAAATTACCCCTAGTGTGCACAGCTCAGCCAGCTGAAAGTTCAGAAGATGAGAATCTTGTCTTACTATGAATATGCCCTGGCATTGTGAAGTATAATTAAATGCATTCCTGGTAAGAAATGCTGTTGGCTCTCACTGCTTCATTATAGTACTCTGAGCTTCCAAACTTTCAGACTGCCAGGCTCAGTGCAACAGATTGAATCTTTTCTTGGTGTCAAGTAGTGTAGGCCCAACACCTATGGTCGGTTTTGATTAAACTGTTTATGTGAATAGGAATCAGGACTGGTACTACCATTTAGGCCAACTAGGCGGTTGCCTAGGGAGCCAACATTTGGGGGCGCCAAAAAGCGGTGCCCCTATTTTTTTTTAAAGCCTTTCAGTGGCCGCTGCGCTGGGAGGGAGAGGGAGTCTGAGCTGCCGGCAGGCAGCCCACGGGTTCCCCTGGGTCAGCGCGCCGCCGGCGGCAGCCAGCCCAGGAGTTCCCACAGCAGGGCTTCTGGAGCAGAGGTGAGCTGGGGTGGGGAGGTGCCAGACGGCTCCCGGGGGGGGGAGAGGAGCTGCTGCTGGGGGGGGGGGTGCCTCAGGGCGGGGGGGGAGCTGCCGTGGGGGATGGGGGGCGCCTCAGGGCGGAGCTGCCGCAGGGCTTGGGGGGGGGGCGGGGGCGCAAGGTGGCAGTTTCTCCTAGGGTGCGAAACTTCCTTGCACCGGCCCTGATAGGAATGACTTCCTGAATAGTTGTAATCCAAACACCAACACCACTAAGACTAGAATAATGGCTTGGCTACACTTGCAAGTTACAGCGCAATAAAGAAGCCACGGGCTCCCTAGCTCATTCCCCATCCACAGGGGCAAGGCACGTAGAGCCCTCTGACTCTGCGGCTACAGCGCTGCTGGTACTCCACCTTGGCGAGTGGAATAACGTTTGCGGCGTCCCCCTGGAGCACCGTGGTGCCAGTGTGGACGACCTGTCCTGTTAATGCGCTCTGATCGGCCTCCAGAAGTGTCCCACAATGCCTGTTTTAGCCACTCTGGTCATCACTTTGAACTCTACTGCCCTGCCCTCAGGTGACCAACCCTCAGACTTGCTCTCTAAATTCTATGGGAATTTTGAAAATCCCCTTCCTGTTTGCTCAGTCACGCGTGGAGTGCTCTCAGCGAATCTTTCCAGGTGACCATGCCTCCACGCGCCAGGCGATCCCCAGTATGGAGCAGTGGCGAGGTGCTGGACCCCATCAGTGTTTGGGGAGAGGAAGCTGTCCAGTCCCAGCTGTGCTACAGCGGTAGGAATTACGATACCTTTGGGCAGATATCAAGGGACATGATGGAAAGGGGCCATGACTGGGACGCTCTGCAGTGCAGGGCTAAAGTAAAGGAGCTGTGGAATGCCTACTGCAAAGCCTGTGAGGCAAACAACTGCTCTGGTGCTGCCCCCATGACCACCTGTTTCTACAAAGAGCTGGATGTGATACTTGGGGGCAACCCGACCTCCACTCTGAGTACCACCATGGACACTTCAGAGCCCAGTTCAACAAGGCAGGAGGAGGAGGAGGAGCAAAGCGGGAGCAAGTGTGCTGAGGCAGAGGAAGGCACCCCAGGATCCCTAGATGCATGCAGCCAGGAGCTGTTCTCAAGCCAGGAGGAAGGTAGCCAGTTGCGGCAGCCAGTGCTTGGGGAAGGACAAACACCAGAGGAGGTTCCCGGTAAGCAGCTTTTATTTTGGGAAGGAAGTTACTCGGTGGGGGCTCTTAGGGCGAAGAGGATTGGGGCTGCATGCATGCCTAGATAGGGCACTGATGTGCTCTCACATCGCAGTAATCGGCCTCAGTGATTTCTTCAAAGGTCTCATCCAAAACTTGGGCAATCCACTTGTGTGGGTTTCTCAGGAGAGCCACTGTGGTCCTTGCCCCAGTAAGGCTAACTTGTCTGTGCCACTGTGCTGTGAGGGGCGGGGGGACCATTGCTGCACACAGGCAAGCTGCATATGGGCCAGGGTGGAAGCCGCATTGCAGTAGAAGACCCTCCCTTGCTTCCGAGGTCACTCTCAGCAGCGAGATATCTTCCAGGACGAACTCCTGTGGAAAATGTGAGGACAGTGTTCAGTATAGGGGCCCCCTGCTGCTGTTGGCTCTCCCCATGGCACAGAAACCCAGAGAACAGTACAGTCGTGAAACAATCAGTCACGCTTGACCCTTTGCTTACCATTTTGGGGCTCCCGTGGGTTTATGTGTGCTTGCTTTGGGATGGGCAAATCATGCTATTGTGTAGACTGTGCTTGCCTTTAAGTACAGAGGAATCATTGCTCTGTCTGGTGTGAACAATGCTGCCTCTGTAAAGTGTTGCATTTTGCCTTTACAGATGCAACCTTGAGATCTCAGCTGTCCATGTTATCACTGGCCAAAAGACTCCAAAGAATCAAAAAGAGGCCACGTAGAAGCAAGGAAGACATGTTGCATGAAGTAATGCAGCATTCAAGTAATGAAAATCAAAAAGTGCAGGAGTTGCAGGAGAGTGAAAGGAGGATTCACCAGCAGAACGAGGAGTGCTGGCATAAAAGTGTGGTGCTCCAGCAGAAAAGCATGGATCGGCTGATAAGCATAATGGAGCGCCAAGCAGACTCTATCCAGGCACTCGTAGCCATGCAGGCGGAACGCTACTGCGCCCCCCCCCCCCACAGCCCTTGTCCCAAAACTTTCCCTTGTGCCCCCATTTCACCTCCAACCCACTTTCCCCAATATCTGGGTTCTTACCGCCACCAGCTGCCTCCAACACCTGTAGCTTCACCACCCAGACCTGAAATCTATGACCCTTACCCACTGCACTCAACCCCCATCACCATGCAGTATAGCCATCCTGAAGTGCAGCACTCATTGCACAGCGCTCCAGATGGGACATACACAAATCTGTGATCGTACCGTTCCCCACTCCATCCCCTTGTCCTTCCTGTTTCCCAAGCAGCTGTTTCTTTTAAATAAATAAATGGATTTTTTGACTTTGAAAACATTCATTATTATTGCATAAAGTAAAAGATACCTTAGCCCAGGAAAGAAACAGGCACTGCAAGGCAGCTTAGGAAACATAGATTCCTACTAACATTGGAACCACTGCACTTCACTACCGTGCAGGGCACCAGACATTACTGGTGACTTTCAGCGTCAAATTGCTCCCTCAAGGCATCCCTAATCCTTGCAGTCCCGCGCTGGGCCCCTCTAATAGCCCTGCTCTCTGGCTGTTCAGATTCAGCCTCCAGGTGTTGAACCTCCAAGTTCCATGCCTGAGTGAATCGTTCATCCTTCCCATCACAAATGTTATGGAGGGTACAGCACGTGGATATAACTGCGGAGATGCTGTCATCGGCCAGGTCCAGCTTCCCATACAGAGAGAGCTAGTGGCCCTTTAAACAGCTAGAAGCACACTCCACAGTCATTCTGCACCGGCTCAGCCTGTTGAACTACTCCTTGCTGCTATCAAGGCTCCCTGTGTAGGGTTTCATGAGCCACGGCATTAAAGGGTAAGTGGGGTCTCCAAGGATCACAATGGGCATTTCGACTTCCCCTACGGTGATCTTCTGGTCTGGGAAAAAAGTCCCAGCTTGCAGCTTCCTGAACAGGCCAAAAGATGCGTGCGTCATGCACCGTTCCGGGCCAGCCTGCATTAATGTTAATGAAATGCCCACGGTGATCCACAAGTGCTTGGAGAACCATAGAGAAATACCCCTTCTGATTACTGAACTCGGAGGCTAGGTGGGCTGGTGCCAGAATTGGAATATGCGTGCCATCTATTGCCCCTCCACAGTTAGGGAAACCCATTTGTGCAAAGCCATCCACAATGTCCTGCACGTTACCCAGAGTCTTCTTAGCAGGATGCGATTAATGGCCCTGCAAACTTGCATCAACACGATTCCAATGGTTGACTTTCCTACTCCAAACTGGTTAGCGACCGATTGGTAGCTGTCTGGAGTTGCCAGCTTCCAGATTGCAATAGCCACCCACTTCTCCACTGTCAGGGCAGCTCTCAATCTCACGTCCTTGCGCCACAGGATGGGGGCGAACTCCTCACATTGTCCCACGAAAGTGGCCTTTTCTCATCCGAAAACTCTGCAGCCACTGCTTATCATCCCAGACTTGCATGACAATGTGATCCCACCACTCAGTGCTTGTTTCCCAAGCCCAAAAGTGGCGTTTCACGGTGCTGATCATGTCTGTGAATGCCACAAGTAGTTGTGTCGTATGCGTTACTTGAGTCGCAATCCTCGTCGGAGCCCTCATTGTCACTTTGGATCCTAAGGAATAACTCGACTGCCAAACGTGACGTGTTGGCGAGACTCGACAGTATACTCCTCAGCAGTTCGGGCTGTATTCCCACAGACCGAAAAGGAAGACTGAGCATGCAGTACAAAAAACGTTGAAAGATGGCGCCAAATGTGTATGGAAGCACAGGGAATGCTGGGATGCAAACCGATGCATCACGGGGCGTTGGGACAAGACCCAAAATGCCCTGCCCCCTTCCCATAAGCCACAGCGCCGGAATGGGAAGAGGTGCTCTGTGGGATAGCCACCCATAATGCACCGCTCCCAATGCTGCTGCAAGTGCCACCAATGTGGCCACGCCAGTGCGCAAGCAGCGGTCAGTGTGGTCAGGCTGCGCTCTCCGAAGGCGGGTTTAACTCACAGCGCTCTACAGCTGCAAGTGTAGCCAGGCCCATAGGAGGTAACATTGACTATAGAAAGTGAAAATGACCAATTGCTTGTCCAGTCTGAGGTAATTGCACAAAGGAAACTAGCTACCTTCATGATAGTAAACAAATTAGCTGTTTAATTTCTGTTTTATTTTTAATTTAAAGATATTTGATGAGGGCAAAAAGCTAAAGATTTCTCACTTCAGCTGAGTTTATGCATGTTTTTCTTAAGTAATAAGCGCATAATTTAATCTTTTTTTTTTTAAAGAATTAAAACTCAAGCTCTGCATAATGTAGAGCAACAGCCCAAGCACATCAGTTTGTCTTAACACTCTTTTCTGCCCATACCCAGGTCAGTGCAGTGCAAGCTCCCTGATCATGCGTTACTCTAGGACTCTGAGGCTGAAGCAGCTGCAAGTAGGCCTGGGCGTAATAGATCTTTCTCCTGGGGGAAGGCACTGTCATCTTCTATCATGTCAACAATCCTTGTAATAAAATGACCACAAACTGATCTGACATGATAGTAAGCAGGCTTAATAGCAGTGAATGACAGCTATATTGACACAGTGGAGGTGTTTAATCTATTTTAACAATGATCAACTGTGTATGTGGAACTGGTATTACTCTGGAACCTGGGGTAGAGGGCGGGCCTGGATTCCCCCCAAACCTCCCAATTCCTGATCTGACACAGGAGGTTCCACCAGAGGGGAAGGTCTCTGGGCTGTTCCCCGACCCACATGGTGAATCAGCAGAAACTGCAGGGATTGTTCTTACTCTTTTTTTTCCCCCATACTGGCCAGTGATGAGGTTATCTGAGTGAACAGCAGATTTGAGCCACGAAAGTGGCCAAACTGAGGGCTACTGTGAATCTCGGAGGCAAGCAAAATCCACCAATAAGCGCAGGACCCACCAAGGTAGAGGAGGAACTTTATCACTAATATATCTATAAATAAAAAACATGGACTCTGTTGGAGTTAAAATCCAAAGAAATTCATGCACATCAGCCTATGTGAAAGACTGTTTGCTGATGCCGTTTACCTAAAGTGGCTCCGGGGTGGCAGCGGCACACACCAGGGCCACGGCAGGCTCCCTGCATGCCTGCCCTGGCCCCACGCTGTGCCACTCCAGGAAGCGCTGTGGCCCCTGGGGGAGGAGGGGCAGAGGGCTCTGCGTGCGCTGCCCTTGCCGCCCCTTCAGGTACCTCCCCCGAAGCTCCCATTGGCCACGGTTCCCCGTTCCCAGCCAATGGGAGCCCCGGGGGGGGCGGTGCCTGGAGGCAAGGGCAATGGACGGAGTCCTCTGCCCCCCTGCCCAGGGGCCGCAGGGAAGTGGTGCTGGCTGTTTCTGAGAGAGGCGCGTGGCCTGCAGTGCCACGGGGGGCAATCCCACGGGCCGGGTCCAAAGCCCTGAGGGACTGGATCCGGCCCATGTGTTGTTTGCCCACCCCTGCTGTATTCTGATGGGTCACAATTGTTTTTAATCCTCCCTGTTCTTAGTTCCCCATATCCTGCTGGACAGAAGCACCTCGTCTTTGGTTGGAAGGGTGGGTAAACAACCCCATCCAAGACCTGTGAGTTGGTCATCAGAGAGCACTTGCTGAGCAGACAGGAATCACTCTCTCCTCTTGCAGCTTAAGGACATTGCTTCTGGAAGCACTTGAGCTTTCATGATGGGGAACAGCAGTTCTTGATTGCTTTTGATCCTAGCTGGCCTGTTTGGCAGGAAGCCATGAGGACTGCTCTCAGGCTTGGTTATCCAGCACTCCATTGACCTGCTCTTAGCCAGCATGCTGTGAAATTCTTTCTGCTACCCTGTTTTGTTCTAGGCTCTGAGTTTGATAACTTTTTTTTTCTTTTTCTCTCTTTTCAGTTTACAATTAAGCCACTGGACAAAAAGATCGATGTCTTTAAATTCAATTCATCAAAGCTGCGTGTGAATAAGCTGGTAAGTTCACAGGCACAGTGATTTTATTGTCTGCAGCAGTGGCTCTTGAGGAAGTCTCTGTAGGCAATGTGAGGCAATGTTCTTTCAGGGTTTTCCTTATTCACACATCTTGACTACTGTCAGAGGTAACACACCTGACTTGAGGGACTGCAGGTCTGATCCAATGTTTTGGATCCAGTCAAGAATTTATGGCCTCTGAGAGAGGGTGGGGGAAGAGTCAAGCTCCTTCATGGAATTTCTCCCCATCTCTTCCATTGATCCCCTTTTTTGAGCCTTTTGGTTACATCTGCCCTGCACTGTAAATAAAACATTCTTCTCATCTCCTTCATTCCCCGAATGTCCTTTTGCTTCTCCTGGGCTTCCCCTGCTGCTCTGCTGATGTTTCAGGATGATTGCAGTGTCTAATAGAAAACACTAACTGGTCTGGGCTCACTCAGTATTGAGCTTTTATTGGGACACATCCCTTGAGTCATGACAAGTGGTTGTCTGAAGAGGAGAGACTAACTCGGATCCATTGCATTCATGTTACTTATGGCCATTTATGCAAGGTGGAAAAAAAAAGTCACTCACTTTAGACATTCGTGTCTTTTTTGACTCTAAAGTTTACAGCCAGAAAACCACATCATAAATCTAGAGCCAGATTTTCAAAATTGCTCGGTAGCCAACAGTGCTTGTTGAGGCATCCAGACTAGTAACCAGACTTTCAACAGCACTCTGCATCAAGAGAACAATAAGAGCTGCTGGCTCTTGAAAATCTGACCCAGAATCTGTAATACCCAGATGATCTCTCTAGAGGAGTATATTTTGGGTTCTTTTGGGGGTAGGCAGAGGGATTTCTGTCCTGACTCTGCCAACATAGTCTGCCCTCCACCTAGTCTCAGGAAAGGTACTGTTACCTTACCAAGGCGCAGGGCCTAATCCTTGGGCCTTATACTTACTGTACTCTCCTCAGTCTCACAATGGTATAGCTCCACTGACTTCACTGTACTGAGGCCCTTAGAGATGAGTCTGAGGAAGGTTATAGAGTTTTCACCTACCCCTTAGCTTTTTCCTACCATTCTTCCCACCACTGTCAATTTCAGATCATCCTCCTCCTCCTCTGCCCCAGGGGCTAGAATCAACTACATTGCTCCACAAGCTGTGCAACAGGCATGGCTGAAGGCCTCCAGCAAGGCTGTGATCCTGCCTCAGGCTGGTTGGAGTAAATGGGTTGAATGCTGTGCATCGGGTAGCTTTTCCGTCTTTTCATCCCCCCTTCCTTCCCGAGACTGAAGATATATTTCTTACAGCACTGTAAACCTCATCCCATAGTGCTCCTTGAACCTGGAGGGGGGTTGTGATCCAGTGCATAGGAAAATGCATTGGGATGTAGAAGACCCGGGTTCCATTCCTGAGGGTAACTCACTCCACCTTTCTGTGCCTTAGTTTCCCCATCTGTAAAATGGGGATAATGATACTTTGTAAAATGCTTTCAGATCTATGGATGAAGGTGCTATATGAGCACTAAGTATTAATAACTCTGGTCTGTGTGGTGGCATACAGATCATGTCATCCGAGTATGTATGTGTTAATTTCTTTCCTTTCTTCCCCCTTATCTTTGGTTGGGACAGATTCTTCAGCTGTGTATTGGAAACCATGATCTATTCATGAGGAGGAGGA
The DNA here is from genome assembly GCF_020497125.1 of Mauremys mutica. Lineage (NCBI taxonomy): Eukaryota > Metazoa > Chordata > Testudines > Geoemydidae > Mauremys > Mauremys mutica. The sequence goes on from NC_059087.1 coordinate 31,418,173, forward strand.
AGGCAGACTCACTGGAGGTCCAGCAGATGAAAGCACAGGCCAGGGAGGAGAAGGCCAGAAAGCAGGTGAGACACACCTTGTAATACAACCCAGCTGTGAGCCAAAATCAGAAATATAAATATACTAGGAGGGAACAGAATATTACAAACCACCAGCACTAGGTGTGCAAGGCAGGCCCTGCTGAACTGCTCATCTCTCGTAGCCTGCCCTGTTATTACCTGTAGTTCTTACGCTTCGATATGTGGGCTGATGGCAAAATGGCTGACAAGTCACCAGACTACAGGCTCGGAGGTATAAGTGGGTGGGGAAAAGGATAACCTGTGCACATGGTACATATGTTTGCATCCATCCCTACCTAGTCCTGCTGCAGGAAAGTTGATTGTAATTAAGGCAGGAGTTGTGCTTTGCCATTGCTCTGTGCTCTCATTTCCTAATTAGATGGTGATGGAATGCATGCTGACATTTTGGGGCATGCAGCTTGCATGCTGATTTGGTCCTGGCCTCTATCCGCCACAGGTCAGGCAGCAGCTATATGCTTGTAGCCAATGAGCATATAGCAGCAAGTTGGATTGTATGAATCATTGTTTTCTGTTTATAGACCTTTTCTACTCATTGAAACCCACACAGCTAATCTGAGTGCTGCTGCTTAGAATATAAATGTTCATTTCTGGATAAGCCACTAGATAGCAGCAGTATCAGCCAGCTGTACCAAGAGACTTTAAATGCAGATGTACTGCTCTTGGGCTAGGTCTACACTGGGCAGGGGAGTCGACCTAAGATACGAATAGCGTAGCTGAAGTTGGCGTATCTTAGGTCGATTTACCTGGCCGTGAGAACAGCAGCGAGTCAACTACTGCCACTCCCCCGTCAATTCCGCTTCTGCCTCTTGCCGCAGTGGAGTTCCAGAGTCGATGGCAGAGCTATCGGGGATCGATTTTATGGCGTCTACACTAGACACAATAAATCGATTCCTCAATAGATCGATTACTACCCGCCGATCTGGCAGGTAGTGTAGACGTACCCTTGGATTCGGATGTGTCTGCTGGGATTTATTGCACAGGATTGGGGGTTAGAACTGAGTCCCTTGCCCAACCTCCTGCTATGCAGGAGACCTGTGTCCAGTTCTCCTTTCTTCAGCTTCCTGTGTTCAGAGAGGCTCAGAGCATGGCAAGGGCAGCACCCTTGTCTTTGGTTGGGAGGAGAGACTGCTCGCATCTAACCTAGGTGCCTCTGGCCAGTATAGGGATGGTGTTGGCAGACTAAAAGGAGCCCCAAGCAGTCCTCCTGGAGGTTGAGGATGATGAGTGACCTGGAATCTTCAGAAGTTAGTGGGGAAGAGGGCACTGTTTGGAATTTGATGGGCTCTTTGAGGGATATGGAGGACCTGTCTGAATGAAGCCAGGAAGAACTGAGACGGCTGGGTGACTGCCTGGTAGGGGTCCAGAGGCTTTGGAAGGGTTACCAGGGAAGTGACCACCTGGCTCTGGAGGTGGGGGCTGGGCACACATTTATTACTGAATTGGAGATTAAATGGTTAGAGCTTTTGCAAGTGGGCCCAGAGGAGGAGGAATAATACCTGGCTCATATCTAGTGCTTTTAATCCAGAGATCCCAAAGTGCTTTGCAGAGGAGGTCAGGCTCACTATCTTGCTTTACAGAGGGAAAGTGACTTGCCCAAGGCCGCCCAGCAGGCCAGTGGCAGAGCTGTTAATTAAACCCAGGTGACCTCAGGCACAGTCCAGTGCCCTCGCCACTAGGCTGTATAAGAAATGTGGAGATTTGCCGCCCTCCCGTGGATTAACCCCCTTATTGTATCTCGCTGCCTACACTCCAGGGTTACTATGTGAACTGGCTCTGAGCAGCCTTCTCACATCATGAGCCTTGAATGGGATCCTGATCATAACAAGTGGTGATTGATGTACTTTAGTAGAGAGAAGCACCTCCAATAAAGCAATGGGTGTCCTGCTTTCAGAACATAGCCGGTGCCTGAGGATCACAGGGAGATGGCTTGTCTCCTTGTTCGGCTCATTAAACTCATCATGTGGCCTGAGTAATGCGGTGATCTATACATGTAGCCTAGGTATTTAGTGGGCCCATCACTGTGAGATCTGGGTGCTGAGAGGTGGTGAATTAACTGGTTTTGCAGTTCCCTTCCACCGCTTGGTTAGCAAAGGTTGCAAGTTGTACAGTGTGCAGCTGCTGCTTAAGATACTGAATGTGGGGTGCTTTCAGAGGCAGTATATGTGCTGCACATTCTCCTGGGAGCAGATGGAAGGGATTCCGCTAGATTAGGTTGTATCAGAGAGGGCCTGACTGGCTGTTTCTCACATGGAGAAGTCCTGTGACTTGAACACTGTGAGAGGAGGCAGCTTGACTTGTATAGGAATCTTATTGTTGGTAATCATATGCTTTCTGGCCTACCCATTAAATGAATGGAATGGGGAAGAATTTCCAGTGCATTAGGCTTAATCTTCTGTTGTATCTGATAGAAAATAACAAAGGTCCGTGGTGTTTGAACTTGTGGCTTACAGTGCTTGTCATCCTGGGATCACAAAGTGCTTCACACACATGAATAGGCCTGTCCTCTTTTGGTAGTGAAATATCCCTAGTTGACAAATGGGTAAATTGAAGCAGAAGGAGGAGATCTTACTCATCCGAGTGCTCTCCAGCCACCAGACAACATTCCCATCCTGTCCATGAAATGCACCATACCTAGGGAATTGTAACAGGGTTGGGGGAGACTCCATCCAGTGCGGGGCGAGTGCCTTCCGTCTCTCTTAGGGCTAGGGGTGGGACGTACGTAACCTACATCTGTGCCTCCTTAGCCTGAGTCAATATACTTGCCCTTCTTAGCAGGGCAATGAGGCCTTAAGGCAAAAGTCAATGTACTTGCCTCTAATAGCTGGGCAGTGCAACCCAATGACCAGTGTCAATAATTTGCCTCAGTCAGAGGAGCAGTAAGGCCTAGTGGCTAGAGTCCATAGGTGCACCTCTCTTAGCAGGGCAGTAAGGTCTAATGGCCAAAGTCAGTAAATTCATCCCTGGTAGCAAGGTGGTGAGGCCAAGCGGTCTGTCGGGAAGGGGGCCGCCATGCACACAAAGGGGTCTGGGCCCTTCCTCTCCACTGGACCCCAGTCCAGGGTCCTGGGAGTGCCTGGAACGCATGCCACTGAGTCAGCGGGGCGGTTCTGACTGAAACACGCTGACTCAAAATTCAGGGTCACTAACTGGGCCACTATCTAATTGCCCTGGGCTGCTTCCTACCATATTTCCCGCTGCTGCAGTCTGGGCATCTCAGCTGTCTCCGAGTTCCCTGGTCTGCACTGTCCCCGGCGACTCCAGACTCTGCAGGGCCTCCGTGGGTAGCTTGGTGTCTGCCTGGGTTGCGGCATCTCCGGCTCCCATGGCCTTGGGCTTCAGCTGATTCTTGGCTGGAGCTGGTGGCATCCTTCCTCCCTGGCAGCAACTCCCAGCAGCAACTGAGCTGAGCTTCTCCCTTTTTTACTAGTGCATTTGGAGCATGCCCAGTAGAGTTGAGAGGGCTTGGTTAACACAATGTAGTGTTAACCCTTGCCTGTCCAGTGTGGGGCAAATGTGCCCCATCGCAGGAATACACTGAATGTTGGTTATTCTAATATTTATTTCCTTTCCTTCCTCTCCCCTCATCTCCCTAGATGGAAAGACAGCGGCTGGCTCGAGAGAAGCAGATGAGAGAAGAGGCAGAGCGAACAAGGGATGAGTTGGAGAGGAGGTTGTTGCAGTTAAAGGATGAGGCGACAATGGCCAATGAGGCTCTGGTATGTCTTTGTGATGGTTGTTCTCCAGTCACTCCAGATGTTCGTGACTTCCTTTGTTGAAGTCAGCAGACATACAATGTGCATTCTAAGGCTATTTGTAAGTCCCAGTTTGTGAACAGTGATTAAAAAGACAGATGGGTCAGTTGAATGGTGTGGTGCAAGGGTCCTGCTATGACACGGTCTCAGTGGAGGATTAACTGGAGGCAAAGAGCCTGAGAGTATCAAAGTCTTGGTTGAGAGCTTATTGCAGTGGCCAGGGCACTGCAAGGATTGTGGAAATGGGAATTTGAGCACATGTGGGTCATAGTATAAAGGTGGGGCAGGGGACCTAGGGTCCCTACCATAGGGATCTTGAACATGTCAGGGTGGGGCCCTTGTGTATGCTGACACTGCTGTATGTGTTGGTTCCCAGATGAGATCTGAAGAGACAGCAGACTTGCTGGCTGAAAAAGCCCAGATCACAGAAGAGGAAGCCAAGCTGCTGGCTCAGAAAGCAGCTGAGGCGGAGCAGGAGATGCAGCGGATCAAAGCCACGGCAATCCGGACAGAGGAAGAGAAACGGTTGATGGAACAGAAGGTCCTGGAGGCAGAGATGTTGGCATTGAAGATGGCAGAAGAATCGGAGAGAAGGTCAGAGTGAGGAACCCTACACCTGCTTCCATGCTCCACTTTCCAGATCTGCCAATGAGTTTAGCTGAGACAGTATCCTGGGGTCACACCTTTATACAGGCCTTCCAAACTGTGTGCAGTGAGCCCTTGGTATACCAGACAAGTGTGAGGGCTAGTTGACCACAAGACCCAGCTGGTTTCTTTCTTTAGGCAGTTATGTTTGTCAAAATTAGGCTGATGCTGAATGGTAAACTGATGCTAATAAACATATTGGGCCTCCCTAATTTTCGTGTATTTGAGCCTGATGCTGGAGAATTCTTATAGGAGAGATACAATGAGGAGAGAGTGACCAGGAGAGGGAATTTCAGCTACTGGCTTTGGTGGGTGGCTGGAATATATTCTTCCTTTCAAACTGTCCATAGGACTCTTCTTCCCTGGCTCATCTTGGAGCACTAACTGGAATGTGCAGCCATTGGCTCAGATTATCAAGGAGCTGTAGGATCCGGCACAGAAACACCTGCCGTATTCTCTAAAGTATTTGGCTCCATTAATTAATAACACTTGAGTTTTGTTTCTAGATATTAAACTCAATTCATCATTCTCTCCCTTGCACGGCATTGCACTCCCAGATCTCTCACCTTCCTGACTAGTCACGAGGCTTCTGTTGCCTCGGGGACCCTTTGCGCCAGAGACCCTGTTGCGTGTTATGCCTGGTGTTCACAGCCTTGGTATGCCAGAGCTCTTGTCACATGTTGCATTAATTAGTGGGTGAATTAAAAACAACACTAACTTCCTCCCTGTTAACACTTATGAGTGCACTGGGCTTCAGCCCTCTCACTTGTTCAATAACTTTATCCCCAGTCATCCCTTCTCTGTCTTGAGCTCCCTGTAAATTCTGATTCAGCAAAGAAGGGTTCCCTCTCTCTCTCTCTCTCTCTCTCTCCTCTCATCTCTCCTTTTGCTTTCTACCCAGGGAGTGTTCTCAGGAGCTGCCATACATCAAGGATAAATGGTAGTATTAGAACCCTTGGGCCCTGAAATTGGCATGTTAAAGTCCATACAGGACGTGTTGGGCATTTTCTTCTGTTCCTTTTAGACAAACAACCCTCAGTAGATGATTAATATTCAGAAGAACAAAGATTCTGCTCCCCAAGCCAAAGCTTCCTACCTCTGCTTTGATTTTGGTCACTCACTGTGTTCTCAAGTTGTCCTCTCCACTCCAACAGCTTGACCTGATTCTCCAGGTGTCAGTCTTTTTGCAAATGCTAACACAACATCCATATTTTAGAGCATGCCCTTTTGTGACTTGGATTTCCTGCTGCTTCTTTGTTTGTGTTCTCCACTGCCCTGCAGGCCTGAGACCTGATCAGCCCCTCTCCTGTCCCCTGTTAAACCAGCCTTGGGTGAAACTCGATGTTCACCACTGAAATGGGGGGGGGGAACCCCTTAAATTTAGGGTGCCCTAAATTGAGTGGGTAACAGCCCCATATGCAGTATCAGATCCTATCTAGAAGGAGATCACCTGGTAGGACATCTAGCCCAGTGATTCTCAAACTAGGGCCACCGCTTGTTCAGGGAAAGCCCCTGGCGGGCCAGGCCAGTTTGTTTACCTGCTGCGTCTGCAGGTTCGGCTGATCGCTGCTCCCAGTGGCCACGGTTCACTGCTCCTGGCCAATGGGGGCAGTGGGAAGTGGCGGCCAGTACGTCCCTCGGCCCACGCCGCTTCCTGCAGCTCCCGTTGGCTTGGAGCGGTGAACCGCAGCCAATGAGAGCTGCGATCGGCCGAACCTGTGGGCACGGCAGGTAAACAAATTGGCCCGGCCCACCAGAGGCTTTCCCTGAACAAGTGGCGGCCCTAGTTTGAGAACCACTGATCTAGCCAATCTTCTCCATCCTTGGCAGCCAGTGCAGGTTTGTTTTCTTAAGTATTTGTCCAGTCTAGTTGGAAGGTCTCAAGTGATTGGGTTTCCACCATTTCCCTTTTGGAAATTATTCTGCAGCTTAATAGATCTCATTGCCTGATAAATCCCAAACCCCCTTCACCCACACTTTGGTGCTGCTCCATTTCTCCTTCTCTGACTTTCATCCCACTCCATTCCTTCCCTGTCCATCTCTGATCTGATGTTTGTTACTGTACATAGGGCAAAGGAGGCTGATCAGCTAAAGCAGGACCTTCAGGAGGCTCGAGAGTCCGAGCGGAGAGCAAAGCAGAAGCTCTTGGAGATCACCAGCAAGTCGTCATACACGGTAAGAGTGTTTTGTATTACAGCTCCATTTTTTCCCAGGAAGAGGTCAGCATCCACTTGAGGGCTTTAAAAGAAGTTGGGCTGTTTTCCATAGTGCCACCTCCTAATCAGGAGGGTTATGAGACTACTTTGTTGTGGAACTCAGTTAGGGGAATTGCAAACGGTTTCCTGTGCACCTCAGCCAAGTCCAGATCTGGTAGTCTGCAGTTTAGCAGAGAACAGACTGCTTCACTCTGTCTCCCATCTACCCTTTTGCCTAATACAAGAACAATGAGGTACAAATGAAATTGAAAAGACAACGGATTTAAACCCAATAAAATCGTGTTTTGTTAACCTGTGGAGACAAATATAAGTATTGAGGCCAAGGGCTTAGTAGCATTCAAAATAGGATTAAACACTTGTGTGAATAAGGGCATCCTCTGTTTCTTTAGATCAGATAAAAATTGATCTGAACCTATAAACGCATTAACCCAACCTCCCTTCCTGTGTTCAGGAAGAAACTTACCCTGTGAGAGATTACTCTGTAACTGCTAGTAAGAGGATTGCACACCTTCCTTTGGCGGATCTGGTACTGGTTGCCATTGAAGACCAAATACTGGGCTAAATGAAAGTTGTTCTGATCCAATCTGGCAATTCCTTTCCTCCTGGCTTTGCTTCTTTTGCTGTGAATTTTATTGGGACCTGTGAATGCCATCAAGTGGTCTCCACCCTGCAGCATACACCTGGTGGCCTTGCTATCCATCCTGTTTGTTACTCCCAAGAGGTGGGAGACTGTGGCGTGAAGGGGTGTGAATAATCTCCACAGATGCATCCCATCTGGAGCAATTACCAAACCTTTCACCATTTCAATTTTTCTTTGAAATGCCATCACCTCAAGTAAGAGTTTAAACAAGCCGCATGAAGGTGGTTAGAAGTAAATGACTTCTCGTCCACATTCTCCGAAGCTATCTGCGAATGATCAGAAACTTTTAAGAAATTGCAGTGATTAAATGTCTGAGACTTCCAGACTTAGGGCTCCTCCACTGAGTGCTAACGGCTTCTGTGCTTCATAAACCTACTCTTTGAGCACACCTAGCTTTACTACCCTATGGACCAACAGGCTGCTGGGGTCCAATAATTCTAATGATGACTTTGTCGTACACAGATGGTGGAGGATTGTGGTTTGGAAGCCGAATGGTCATATCAGCCAAGTACCAACAGCTGTGAGGAGCTTGCAGCTCCAAGCTCCCTCAGGCTGGTGGGTCTGTCCTTTGTTAAACCCAGAAAGCAGAGACTAGCGAGTTCTCTCCTCTCCTGCACACACCCCTCTGTCTCATTCTGTGCTAATCAGCAGCCAGTGTAGATCTATTTTGCCTATAGAACGGAAGTATAATTAAGGGAAAGATTGTTGGACAGAATCAAGCTTGACTCCACCCCTCCAGCTGCATCTGTCCTAGAGGCATTGCATAGAGAATTGTTTTTCCTGCTGTATATTATGTTGCCTCTCCTCCTTTCCTTAGAGACAGGGGACCTTCTCCCACCAGAGCACCCAGTATGGAGAAAGAATCATAGAATGTCAGGGTGGGAAGGGACCTCAGGAGGTATCTAGTCCAACCCCCTGCTCAAAGCAGGGCCAATTCCCAACCTTTTTTTTTTTTTTTTTTTTTGCCCCAGGTCCCTAAATGGCCCCCTCAAGGATTGAACCCACAACCCTGGGTTTAAAAGGCCAGTGCTCAAACCACTGAGCTATCCCTCCCCCCTCTCTCATCCTCAGTTACATTGCAGAGGCTCCCTGTGGATTTGCTGGTGCTCCTGCTTCTGCCCTTTGGGTTAACTCTGCAGGTACCAAGACATCACACCAGCTCAAAGGCTGCTATTTTCCAAGGTGCCAAATGTCAGTAGTATGCGAGTATGGCTATTGTACTTTCAGAAGTACAGTAATACTTATTTTTAAATCTCTCTCTCTCCTGTCCTTCCATTGCTATGCCTGTCTGTTTTGCTTTTCCCATGCGGTCTCTCTCTTTCTGCTCTGCTCTGCTGCATGTGTGTTCCAGGGCAGTCAAGTGAAATGTACTGAAATCCTGTTCTTGCACATTGCTTCAAAGAACTGGCTTCTGGTAAGTCCTCCTTTCCTGCTAACATGCAGAGAGACCCAGCTGGGCAAGAGCCATCAAAGAAAGAGAATAAGAACATAGTGGCTTAAGGGGGATCAGGATACGTGTCCCTCAGGTGAAGGCAGCTGTCTAATACACAGTACAGTACCCAGACTTCCTCCCTCTGTTAATCAGTCTGTCCCACTGAATGTGTTCTTTCTTGTCTCATTCCTGTACTTTGGTTACACAGTCCCTCAACTCCAGAGCCGGCAGGATCTGATCCCTCTGTGCTGCCTAAGGAGCAGGTGGCTAAGCTACAGAAAGGACAGGAGGAGACTTACTATTTTTGTAACTCAGTCTTCCACCAAACTGGTAGCAGAGATGCTTTATAAAAGGTGCTAAGTTGTTCTCAGAGCTCTTGAAGCCCATGACCAGCCTGCTTTTGAGGGTTTTTTTATGTTACCAAGCAGGGAGAATTAGGCTTATTTAGGGCCAGTGTGTGAATTTGAGTCTCAGATCAGCAGGGGTAGGAGGCATCTTTGCACCACTCTTCAGTGACTCAGTTTGGGCTGATTGGCTCCAAAGGGAGCGTTATCAGGTTCCCATCAGTGGGAAGGAGAGAAGGTCTTTACATAGCTGAGGGGGGAACACCCTTGAGGCTCTGAGAAGAGCATGATGGAGCCTTTACAATCAATGACATCACGCTTTTCAGATGCGACTCTTGATCTCGGCTGTCAGCAGCTGTCAGCAGCTACCTCCACTCCCTCTCCTTGCTTAATGATCTGTCGCAGCCCTTTGTTTTTTTTCCATTCATGGTACTACTTGTATCTCATTATTTCAGTGTGCCCTCAGCCTATTTCACTGCGCTTAGATACTGAACACTCCAGGCAGTTCTAAATATTGTCTGCCTTTCTTTGATCCTGTTAGCATAACCAGTTCTACTGTGCTTGTCCTAAATTTTCCAGCTGGCAAGGACAAAAGAAGATGGCAACTTACAGGCCATGACTATGACGTGGCTTTGTTTTCATTCCTTCTGCCAATCGGTGTCTTCCATGCCTTCAGGCACTTAAACCTTACCTCTTGGTGATGGCCGCTACAAGCAGACTGTTAGCCTATATTTATTAAGTGCAAGAGACTGGTAGTGCAGCAGTTAAGGTTGTACAGTTAAAATCACTTCAAGGGAGGAAATGCAAACGTTCTTCGAGTGATTTCCCTGTGGGTGCTCCACTTCAGGTGTCAGTGAGGCCCGGCGCCATCAATCTGAGATTTTCGGCAGCAGCGTCTGTCAGGGCCATGCGTGTGTAGTAGTCATCTCGTGGCGCTGTTGGCACCTTGACTGACTAGTGTGCGACCTGACCCCCTCAGTTCCTTCTTAACTGTCCTCAGCCTGAGACAGAGCTCTGGGGAAGTGTTCCAATGTCATCTTCTACAAGAAACAGTTTAGGTAAGTTAGTTGTATACTTCATAAGAGATTGGCTAGTTAAAAATTTTTTTTTTCTTACTTCATCGTTGTTCCCCCGGAAACACTCAACTGCCTCAACGATGCCTGATTCCTCAGGCTTTAAGAGATGTGGCCCCTGCCGCGAAGCGATACCGGTCTCCAATGGACTCTCCTTGAGTTTCCGATGCCTCAGTGAGTGGCACATCCCTCAAAAGTTCGCTCACTGTAGTAGTCTCAAAGTGAGAACCAGGCATGAACATGACTTCCACCTCAAACTGATTCTTATGGAGAAATCGCTCCAATCGAACCAGGACAACAGACCTCCCCGTCCACTTTGGAATCAACTAAAGACAAGGCTCAGTCCTCGACAGTTTCAAAGAAAAGAGTATCGACCTCTCCACAGAGAGAACCACAAAAAAAGAGACTGTCTCCTGCCAGGTCGCTGTCCTTGGTGCTGACCTCCACATGGGCGAGCACTTTTGAGGCACAGGGCACCTCCAGCGCTGTCTGTACCAAGACCTCTGCTGAGCCTAAAGCGAGAGACACGGAGTCAAGGTATAAACATAGACATGCCTCCTCCACGACGCCGACCACAATGGTGCAAGAAACTGCACGGAGACCCTCACTGACAGTCATGCAGCCACCACTGGCACCATCTACTTTGTCAGCACTGATGGACAGAGTCAAGATGGTGCCGCCCGCATCAGCTAAATCAAGTCACAAGACATTGGCTCACTCTACGGCTCCATTTAAGACTACATCATCGGTACCACCAGTACTGCAAGCAATGGCACCACAACAATTTCTCAGTCAAACAGACATTTCAGTCTCTTCACTACTGATGGCTCTGCAGAATGCATTGCCACAGACCAGCCTACATCTTTTATTGCACCATCAATGCTTAGTGACGAAGAGAATGATGAAGAGGAGGTGGCTGCATGCCTTTTAATCACGGCATTCCTCCCCTGAGGAATGCAGACTACCGGGGGGACCCTTTACAGTCTAAAACCCAGTGTAGGCAGGCAGTCCATCCATGGTATGGACAACCCTGGATGTCAAGTATCAGAAGGGTAGCCATGTTAGTCTGGATCTGTAACAGCAGCAAAGAGTCCTGTGGCACCTTATAGACTAACAGACGTATTGGAGCAGGAGCTTTCGTGGGTGAATACGAAACCCTGGATGTGTCCACCTATGCCAGTCCTCATGCAGTGGCCACCCTGGGCCCCATAGGCGGCATACAGCGCTCATTATATCAGACCCTTATCTCCACCTAGAGGCGAACTCAGATCACCTCCACCATCCTCCAGTCCACAAACCTCAGTAGCCCAGGAGGACACAGGAGAGGAAGGGGAGGAGGACGCTGAATAAGAACCCACATCACTAGCTCACAATTCCTCTTCATCGCCAGATGAAGCCATTATGCCACCACCTCCTACCATAGCATATGATTTCAAACAGTTTCAAGAACTGTTCAAAAGAATTCTGTTGAGCCAGGACAGCCTCCTGGAGGAGGTCCAGGACACACAATACAAACTTTTACAGATTTTACAAACCTCGTCCACCTCTAAGATAGCCTTGGTGATAAATGATGCCAGCCTGGAACCAGCAGAGAAGTTATGGCAAACACCAGCTACCATCCCACCAACATGCAAGAGGGCTGACAGGAAATATTATATGCCTACCAAAGGAATGGATTTCCTCTTCTCCTGCCTACCACCCAACTCTCTAGTAGTTGAGGCAGCTAACTAACATGGCAAGCATCCACATTACAGGTCCACTCCTCAGGACAAGGACTGCATGAGGCTCGACCTCTTCGGGAGGAAAGTCTATTCCTCAGCAACTTTGCAGTTCACAGAGCTAATTACAGTGCTCTGCTACAAAGTACAACCACAATAATTATGGCAAATTATATGAATTTACCAACAATCTGCCGGAAGAGAAGTGGGGCCAATTTAGAGCCATATTGATGGAAGGACAACTGGTAGCCAGAATGGTCTTGCAAGCATCCCTGGATGTCACTGACACAGCGGCACAAGCAACAGCTACAGTGGTTGTCATGCATAGGGTGTTACGGCTACAATCTTCAGGAATTCCGAAAGAGTTGCAAGTGAAAGTAGAAGAACTCCCTTTCGATAGGGAAAAACTGTTTTCCACCTAAACCAATGAGGTCTTGAGTGGCTCTCCGCACACTAGGTACTTACACACCTCTCATCAAACGGAAGCGCTACCAGCCATACCCACGACATAGAGACACATCGTTCCAGAGACCCTATGAAACGCAAAGACAGAGATGGAGACCATCTCAACACCAACCATCTCATCACAGCCGACAGCGAACAAACAGTTTTGAAAGGTTGGTCCAGGGTCTGAATGACCTCCCTCACCAGACAGCACCACTGACAAATACTTCTCACTTATTTGGCCATCGACTGCGACCATTCATGGGTAACAATCACCACGGACTGTTGGGTCTTAGAGGTCATAAGATTGGCTATGCTATCCCCTTTACCTCTTGCCCACCCACCTTACCCCCGTCCCCATCCCTCTTCAGGTACCCTTCTCACGAGCACCTGCTGTAACAGGAAGTAAACAATCTTCTACAACTTGGTGCTGTGGAACTAGTACCCCTGCAATACAGGGGAAAAGGTTTCTACTCCCACTACTTCTTAACCCAGAAGAAAAACTGGGGATGGAGAGATCTCAGGAAGCTCAACAAGTTCGTCCAATCCCAGAGTTTCAAGATGGTCACACTAAGTACGATAATACCTGCACTGGAACGTGGGCACTGGTTTTCAGCCCTCACCCTACAAGACGCATATTTCCACATTACCATACACCAAGCTCATAGACGATTCCTGCAATTCACAGTAGAAAACAACCACTACCAATACAGGGTTCTACCCTTCGGTCTGTCCACTGCACCAAAAGTCTTCTCCAAAACTCTCAGGGTAGTCTCAGCACACCTTCGCAAACAAGGAACAATGATTTTCCTGTACCTAAACAATTGGCCCCTGAAAGGCCCTACCCAGATGGTAGCGACAGAGATCACCCAGAGAGCCCTCTCACTCTTCCAGAACCTAAGTCTATAAATAAACATACAAAAGTCAACCCTTATGTCCGTGCAGCATTGGGATGCACCTTAACTCCATATAGGCCAGAGCGGCACTACCGATGAACAGAAGCATGACAATGATCAATCTCATCTTGGTAGTCAACACCAGTCCATGAATCATGGCACGAAACCTGCCTGCAATCGTTAAGTCATAGCAGTTACGACCTTCATAGTAAGTCACCCAAGACTACACAGGCACTGCCTTCAAGGGTGGCTGAATTCGGTGTACACACCCAACAAACACAGCCTAAACATAAAGCTACCACCACCACCAAAGGTACTGGAATCCCTACAGTGGTGGACAAGACCAGAGAATGTGTGCACAGGGATCCCCTTTCATCAGGATCCGCCATTGATAATAATCACAACAGATGCTTCATCTGTTAGGCTTTGGCACCCTCCTGTACCACCATACAGTTTAAGGCAGGTGGTCACATGTGGAGACCCAACTCCATATCAACCTGCTAGAACTGCAAGCAGTACACAATGCCTGTCTCTGCAGCCTACCACTCATAAAGAACAGAACAGTACCAGTGATGACCAACAACATTGCATGCATGTTTTATGTTAATCGACAAGAAGGGGCGGGGCAAGTTCCCACTCACTGTGCAATGAGGCCATGAAATTATGGAACTAGTGCATCCACCACCACATAAACATCTTGGCCTCCTACCTCCCCGGATGTCAGAACAGGACAGCAGACACTCTACACAGTTCTCTCAAGACCACGAATGGGAAATGAACCACACAGTCCTATAATCCATATTGCAACAATGAGCCTTCGCTCCCATCGATTTATTTGCAACGTCACTACACCACAAGTGTCCACTCTTCTGCTTGAGAGCAGGATTGGGACATTAGTCATTAGGGGATGCCTTCCTCATCACATGAGACGCATCACTTCTATATGCATTCCCACTGATTCCACTGCCCTCGAGGGTGATGCACAAGTTATGTGCCAACAAGGCCAAAGTCATACTGATAGCCCCAATCTGGCCTAGTATCCCGACCTGATGCACATGGCAGTATATGTCCCACTAACTTTCCCATCAAGGGCGGACCGTCTTTCTCAGGACAACGGTAACCTGAACCTGGAGAAACTTCACCTGAAAGCATGGCTCCTTCATGGTTCCATCACCACAAACTAGCCTGTTCGCAACAGGTTAAACACGTGATATTGAACAGCAGGAGATCAACCACATGTAATGCTTACCTTAAAAAACAGAAAAGATTCTCCATATAGTGCTAGAACAAACAGTTCACTACAAGCACTACACCACTTCTGCTAGTGTTTGACTACCTACTAGAATTAAAGCATTTGGGCCTGTCCATAAGCTCCATTAAAGTACATCTCATGCCGATTATAGTTTTCCATCATAAGATCAACAGAATATTGATATTCGTGCATCTGATCACGAAACATTTCCTCACTGGCATACAGAATCTCTATCTGGAAGTGCGCCAACCTGCATGGGACCTAAACCTGGTTCTCAAACGCCTCACCAGACCCCCATTCGAACCTCTGGCTATTTGCTTCTTGCTCCATCTATCGACGAAGGTGGCATTATTGGTTGCAATCAGCTCCGCCAGATGAGTAAATGAGATAGGAGCACTAATAGCCAATCCCCGATGCACTGTATTTTTTAAGGACAAGGTCACATTGAGACCTCATCCAAAATTCCCCCCTAAAATATCATCCTTCCATCTAAACCAACCTATTCACCTTCCCACATTTTATCCCAAAGTGCGTGGGAGCGCACAAGGGACTATTTTGCACTCTCTAGACATTAGACGCGTAATAGGTTTTACCTGGACAGAACAAAGCCTTTCTGAAAATCCTTAAGGCTTTTCATCTCCACAACAGAGTGATCCAAGGACCCCGGTATATCTACACACAGACACTCTAAAGGGATCTCCAGGTGCATCCAACTCTGTTATCAACTGAATAAAACAGAATTGCCAAGAGGGCTCAGATCTCACTCTACCCGACATCAGTAGCTTTCCTGAACAATGTACCAATCCCAGACGTCTGCAGAGCTGCTACTTGGGTCTCTGAGCATATGTTCATCAACCACTATGCAATTACCCAAGACTCATGATCAGACTCTATACTAGGCCTAACTGTGTTTTCCTCCACTATGCACATAACTCCAAAGTCCCTCCGCCTCCACCCTCCGTCATAGCAGGGCACAGCTCTACAATCACCTGAAGTGGAGCACCCACATAGACAGCACTCGAAGAAGAAGAGAAGGTTACTCACCTTGTGGAATAACAGAAGTTATTCAAGATGTGTCCCCTGTGGGTGCTCCACTACCCACCCTCCTCCCTTCTACTTTGGAGTTCACAGTATGGACTCTACAGTAGAGAAGGACTTGAGGGAGTATGGTTGTACGCACACTAGTCAAGGCACCAATGGCGCGGCAAGATGACTACTGTGCCCATGTTTCCCTGGTGGACACTGCTACCGAAAATCTCCAATTGACAGCACCGGGATGCACCGACACCTGAAGTGGAGCACCCACAGGGATACACATCTTGAACAACCTCAGTTACCACACAAGGTGAGTAACCTTCTCTTAAGCCACCTCAGTTTAGTAATCACAATTTGCCCTGGGAATTTCTCACCTTCTTTTGTTACAAGTGTATCCTAGGATTACTGAAAATGAGAGAAGTGAGATGGGAAAATATTTCCCCCAGATTTGAAGTTGATGTACCTGATAGTACTTTGTGTATAATTGGTTTCACTGTTCTTTGCTCTCTATGTGGTCTCCGGTGCATATGATCAGTTAGTCTGTTCTTCACCTGCTTAGGTGGCTCTTCCATACAGCAACAGTGAAGAGAGGGAGGAATGTAGTTGTATAACAGCGGAAAGTTGGCATGGGAACTCAGCAGATGCAATATCTGAAACTACTGTTAAAATCTGTAAAGCTTGAAATCTAGTAATTTTTTAACAAATTATTTAAAGTGCAGAAAAGGAACCGTTATGATCATCTAGTCTGACTTCTTGCATAGGCCAGAAAACTTCATACAGGTAAAGCTGTCCAAAGTGCCTAAGTCCCACTGAAAGTCCATGAGATTCAGGGTCTGTCTACACTGCAGTCAGGAGGTGAGACTGTAGCAAGTGTAGACATGCCCAAGCTAGCTTTAATCTAGATAGCTGGAATAACAATAGCACTGAAGCTGCGGCAGCATGGGCTGAACAACGCTGCCCGAGCAGCTAGCCCATGCTGCCATGGCTTCACTGCTATTGTTCAAGCTAGCTAGATCTCAGCTAGCTCGGGTATGTCTACGCATGCAGCAGTCACACCTTTGATTGAATGTAGACGTACCCTTAGGCTCTTCAGTCACTTAGGCGCTTTAGTCTGTTTTGCCTCTCTCTGAGATTCTGGAATTTAAAGTCACAGGTGTCCCTTTGAAGAGTCTCACAGCAATATTAACTTGGCTGCATTGCACACAAACAGCAGCAGGATAAACTGTGTGTTGGCAAAGAAACAGGAGTAGGAAATGGTATTTACATTATATGCACAAAGTGGGTAAATTAACGTAACCCTTGTGCCAGACCAAGCATCTAGCTTCAGCTGCCTTGTTCTCGCAGCTTTTGCTTGTTCAAAATGTTCCCATTTCTGCTTCAGTTCTGCAGGACAAATGAAATGATGTCCTGCTGGATTTGTTCATTGCAAGCGAGGGACAAGCCCCTACTGCAAGAGAAGTTTATGCCTATGGCAAGGGAGGGAGGCTTATTGTGCAGAGTAAATCCATTGCTATCCCAATCAGAGCTGCTGCTGCCAACCTTGGACTAGCTACAACTGTCCTTGGATTATCTTAATCTAGGGAGCAAGGGAGCTCAGCACAGCATTCTAGTCTGTGAAATCCGCAGATAGTTCCTGCCTTCGGTCCCAGAGTCAATACACACAAAGCATGGCCTTATTCTTGACAGTTATTGTCAAACCTCCCACCAGCCCATAGTCCTTTATAACACCTTTTGCTATGATCTCCCAAGCCAAACACAGTTGGGGCAGGTTAGCCTTTGGCCAGAAGACCTTAAAGGAAAAGTGTGTGCAGGAATTAGTGTTGGTGATTTTAGTACATGGCGCTCTTTCCTTTGAGTCAATAATGAGCCGGTTCCTCAGCATAATACTAGAGGGTGCTGTGTGAGATAAGGTGCCGTCTTTCAGTTGAAGCTTAAAATGGATGTTCTGACCAATCGTGACAATTGACTATACCATGGAACTTTGCAAGGGTCAGGATGTGTTAGTCAGAGTCTGAGGTCCTGACCGGTTTCTGATTTTGGGTAATTCCATTCTGCCACCCTTTTCTCTGCTCTTCCAATTGAATATAGGATTCTTCTGTCATAGAGGGTTTTGTACTAACACCCGTCGCTTCCTGTCCTTAACTGGTATGCAGTTTTACTGTTAAATAGCTGCCGAGTTTCACCCCAGAGGCAGCTGCATTCCAGCAGTGTCTTTAGTGATCCTTGTGTGTATATATAAAATAAAAATAATATCTAACTTTTAAATAGTGCTCTTCTTCAATAGATCTCAAAGGTCAGTAATATTATCCCCATTTTACAGATGGGGAAACTGAGGTACAGAGGCAAAGTGAGTTGCTCAGGGTCACTCAGCAGGTCAATGGCAGCGCTGGTAATAGAACCCAGGTTCTGTGAGTCCCAGCTCAGTTCTCTATGCAGTGGGCCATACTGCCTCATTTAAAGTGCTTAAAGTGTTAGAAATCCTTCAGTTTGAAAGGCACTATGTTTAATGTAAGTAGTTATCTTTTATTTCCACTGTGGCATATGCTAGGTTCTTCCGATGGTTTTGATAATGAAGGTATGAATCACATTGTCCCAGCAATACTCTCCGACCCCTGTACACACTAAATGAGATACTTTCTTGATCAATGTCGTTGGAGGCAGCATAATGTCCTTGAAAAGGGATGCAGTGAATTAGCACATAGCCAGCATTGTCCATGCAGTCAGAGAGCCAGGTCTTCGCTCAAGCACCACTAAGTAGCTTCTTGCATTACAGGGTCAGCCATTGTCTTGTCTCTTTAGCTTCCTGCTACAAAACGCTCACAGATAGCAGTGGCCGTGTGACCAAAGATGATTAATCTGTGCTCTGTCTTTAGCAGCCCATGAACTCAGGTATGACAGCGCTGCCTGCCGACCTGCCAAGCTTCAACCTAATCAGCGAGAGCCTCTCCTTTGACTTCAAGGATACAGACATGAAGAGACTTTCCATGGAAATAGAGAAAGAGAAGTATGTAGCTTGCTTCCATAGTCTGTGTGCACAAGTCAGTTTAGTTTCTTGTGTAGCACAACTGCAATGAATGGAGTTATTCCTGGTGAATTTGGCCTATTGTTCTGAAATGGTAGATCTCAGATTGGCGGCAGTGTGAGGCAAAATGGGAAGGCCTCTACGTTTCAGTCTGCTGGAGCAGACCAGCTGAGTCCCTGCCAGGCATGTGGTGTAGTTGTTAAGAAACCTAGTCTTCTGTCCCCCAGGATGGGTTCTCTATGTTGCCCTGGTGGAATCCTGATCTCATTGAGACCAATAGCTGAGCAGGATTCAAAACAGGTTTGAACAATGAGACCTGTTCAGTTACTATGTTAAAAAACAGACGGGATATTCACTCACCTGCTGTGGACATGAGCTAGCCACTAACTTCTTAGGATTTGAATTAAACTTCCCCTATAGTCCAGTTAGTCCGTAACTATCCATTCTGAGGTTTCTTGCACCTTTTTCCTCAATCGTCTGGTGTTGACCACTGTTGGGGTGAGAGATTCAACTAAATGGACCACACTCTGATACGGTATGGCAGTTCCTATGGTTTTACCATATGTGGGGAAACTGAGATGCAGAGAGGTTAAATGACTTGCCCGAGGCCACAGAGGAGAGGATTAGAGCTGGGATAAGAGCTCAGGAGTTTCCAATTCCCAGTCCAGTGCTTAAATCACTGGATCACATCATCCCTCTCTAACCACACAGCTCAAATGAGAAGAATAAAAATATTCTATCTGTGTTGATCCACTGCAGGAATGTCTGTACTCCAAGTGCTTGGGTGCAGTTCGTAACAGGGCCTTACGCTTAGCAAGGCAACCTGGGGTGTGCTGGTATTTTGCTACCTCTGCATGCTTTGCCATGTGTTATTGCTTTGGTCTCGGTACTGAGTCACAGTCTTGGCTGCCTATAGTGTGCTAGGCAGTGTATAATGGGAGACAAGTAAGGCCAAAGTGACTAACCATTTTAGGTGCATCAGTATTTGACACCTTAAAGAGACCTATTTTTGAGACAGTGCTGAGCCCCCACCCTCTAAAAATCCTCTCGAGGCACCCAGAATCACTAGTCACTCTTGGGAAATCTGGCCTAGATTAATTGAGAATTTCATGCATTTTGATAGACTGGGTTTATAAATACACTGTGGAGTAGAACAACATTGTTAAAACCAGTAGCTCTCATTGGAATTGCAGAGGACTAACCAGCATCATGCTGCAGTTACTAGCAGAGATGGGGAGGCGTATAAACATCATCTGGGCATGCTAGACTGGCTATTTTTTCATGCCTACGTGACACAGTTTTGCTCTTGAATTGGCTATCTGGCATCTGTTTTTAATAATGAACAAACTGCTCAGTGTAGTTCACTGTACAGCATAACCACAAGGCTGTGTACTGTGTGTGCCAGAGTGGAGTACATGGAGAAGAGCAAGCACCTGCAAGAGCAACTGAATGAGTTGAAGACTGAGATTGAGGCGCTGAAACTGAAGGAGAGGGAGACAGCGCTGGATATACTGCACAACGAGAATGCCGACCGAGGCAACAGCAAGCACAACACCATTAAAAAGGTACTCGGGTTCCTACCTTGCTCCTGATGAAAAACAGGGCTTAGACTCTGCTCAAGGAGTCATAATAATAATTTGATTTAGGTGTTTGTCCATGAATGCTTAATCCAGAACAAGATTTACAGAGACTCTGTGCAATAACTCTAGGTAGCTCAGACTGGTGTGTGGGTGTGTGTTGGTTGACTTACCCTTGTAGTGAAGACAAGCCCTAAGTTACGCTACTCCAGTTACGTGAATAACATAGCTCAGGGGTAGGCAACCTATGGCACGGGTGCCGAAGGTGGCACGTGAGCTGATTTTCAGTGGGGCACTCACACTGCCCAGGTCCTGGCCACCGGTCCGGGGGGCTCTGCATTTTAATTTAATTTTAAATGAAGCTTCTTAAACATTTTAAAAACCTTATTTACTTTCCATACAACAATAGTTTAGTTATAGACTTATAGAAAGAGACCTTCTAAAAACGTTAAAATGTATTACTGGCACGCAAAACCTTAAATTAGAGTGAATAAATGAAGACTCGGCACACCACTTCAGAAAGGTTGCCGACCCCTGATCGTAGCTGGAGTCGGCATAGCTTAGGTCGACTTACTCCAATGTCTTCACTGCGCTGCATTGATGGGAGATGCTCTCCAGTCGCCTTACCTTACACTTCACAGAGAGTAGTAGTACTGAGGTCAACTGGAGAGTGCTCTGCTGTTGATTTAGCAGGTCTTCACTAGATCCGCTAAATCGATCCCAGTGTGGATCTTCCCTTAGTGAAGTCCAGCCCTTAATTTGGGAACTAGAGAGTCAGGAAAAATCATAAGGGTCTCTCTTTGGCCATCACAGCTGACACTTGTCTATTCCATAATGTGAGAGACATTACACTATGCGTTCCTGAGTTATGGGTCCTAGGTGGAGAAGGCCCCTTCTAGCCTGGATCTAGGCAGCCAGCAGTCTCAGCCCCTCCCATCTCACTTACCATAGAAAGACAAAAGGGGACAGGTGGGTGCATCAGGTTGACTGGTCCTAAACCTTGTAAAGCTTTAAATACTGATAGTAAGATTCTTGAATTGCACCTATTGCATGAGGTTCATTACCCCTTGTTTCAAGTCACTGTCTGGATCCAGGAGCTACCTGTACTTGGCCAAAGGATTTAAAATGACTGTACATTACTGGCATCAGCATTAAGCAAACGAAAAGGTCCTAACAAAACTTATCCTTTTTAAAAAACTGATCCAGTTTCTTCTGTTGCTGAGAAACTCTGCTACTTAATCAATCCCCCTCAACTGGGGAAATTTTAACAAGGGTCTGATTTGGAAATCCAAGCATAAGGAGTGTTTTTTAGCCAGGCGTTCTTACAGTTTCCTTCCTTTTGAAAGGTCTAGAACTCCTAAGATATGTGCCGGGGCTACAGTTTAAAGGGGACAATGCCAGTGGTAAAAGTCACACTTTAAAAATTAGATCTTCCCTGTGTTACTAATCCCATCAGAGTATTAAAACAAAACATTTCAAAGTTCTGATTTGCTCTGCTTTCACCATGGAGAGTTTGGTTTTACTGTCCCAACTGAACTTGGAACAAAGAGTAAAATAATCTAGTCAGTTTCACTTCCTAGTTCTCCTGTTCTAGCCCTATGCTGCCTGGGTTCTTAGTTGAGAGAGCGAGAGAGATACTAATACTTAAATGCTCACAGAGCTTGTGTTTTTAGAGTCTGGAAGCCTCTTTGTTCATATTAGGCTTTGATAAAGCTCTCCGTTTACATGCTGGAGAATCCCCTTTGTAGCTGAAAATGCTACATTTGACCTCTCTACAAATCTCAAAAGCTGTTGGCAGAGAGGAGAGTGAGTCCCATTTGTCTCATTGAGGAAGGTGGTTAGGCATTCGTGAATCGTGGGTGAATCGTCATTGCAATCAGGACTGTCTACTCAGTCTTTGTTCACTAGCTGAAGCTTGAATCTTGTCCTCTCCGCTTACCTTCTGAAGTATTTTCCAAGGGGGGAAGCAACAGAGAAGCTCTGGCACCACTAGGCCATGTTGCCTAGTGAATAGAACACTGGACTAGGCCTCAGAAAACTGGGGTTCTGTTCCCAGGGCAGCTGCTGCCCTTGGGCAAGTCACTTCACCTGTGCTCAGTTTCCCCATCTGTAAAATGGGGCTAATGCTACTGACCCGCTTTATAAAGAGCTTTTGAGATCTACCAACGAACAGCACTATCTAAGAGCTAGGGATTGTTGTTGTTTATTATCTCAGGCAGTGGAGCAAAGATTTTTTAAAACTGAGTCTGTTAGAAGGAGGAGTTAAAGTAAAAACTCAGACAACTTGTTTCGTGCCATCTGGGTATGAGGAGGGCTTTAATCTTTACCACTATGACAGAAGGGGAGATTTGAGACACCTGAAAGAGAAAAGTATATCAATAGTTTTTCCCTACTTAACTAATAACCCCCTCACCTCTCCTGGACACTGCTAAACACTCCAGCCTGACGGGCAAACTGTACAGATTGCACAAATGACTTGGCACTGCTCAAATCACAGAGGAATTTGTTTTGTTTTTGTTCATTTTACTTTGCTGGTTTAGCCTCAAGCCCAGGGCAGAAGACCTATCTGCATTTGAGACTTCAAAGTAGGTTATTCCAAGGTACTCTGTGTGTGGTGATGGGATCGCCATCTGTAATACTAACCTGTGCATGAGCTTGCCTGTGAAACATGCTGCTATAGCCAACTGTCAGTGCTGCAGCCCCCAAAGTGCACCATGAGCCTGAGCCACCCCAGCAGTATGCTTTGCAAGTGTGAGATCCAGTGCCATGTCCCACCCCACCCTTACATGACAGCAGGATTGTTCTGTCTCATCTTGTCTGTGGGGTTCACAGCTTTTGTCTATTCACTTCTGTCCAAAGTCCTCTGTCTCGGTGGTGTCCTCCTTGATGAAAGCTGAACTGGGACAGTAAGTAGGGAGCGGTACCCACCTCCCCCCCCCCCCTTTTTTTTTTCTCCACCGGCAGCACTCAGCGCTTTTTTTTTTTCACTCTGCTGGCAACGACCACCCCCATCCCCCCCCAGTGTCCCGATATTTTCTTCCTCTCATCTGGTCACTCTAGGAGTGGACTAAATGTGGAATGCCTCACTTGCCTGATCCCACTTCACTGCGTGTGGGTGGAAATGTACCAGAGAAATGGATGCCCTTTGCAGACTCTGCAGGGTGTTGCAAAGTAAAGTGGAAGTTGCTTCCTCCTCTATTTGCTGCAGATGAAAATTCATGAGTTTAAAAAAAAAACAAAAAACAAACAAAAAAAACCCTTCAACTTAAATTCACTCTTGATGCTGCCGCTTTTGCTTCAAAACTGCCTTACGGAAGCCATGGCTCTGTCTTAGAGCAGAGCAGCCGATGAATGTAGAGTCCGCATCTCTCGGCTGAGAGCTGCTTATTCAAGAGAAATGTCAAGGGAAACAACTGAAGCCAGCCGGTATCTGGAAGCATCAACCAGGCAGGCGTGCAGCTAAAGCTAGTCCTATGAGACTAACACAGTTAGAATTGTTCACCACAATTGATACCCAGAGACTGGTATTCTCAGTTTTAAGGGCCACGTTCTCGCTCGTTGTCTGCAGTCCTGTAGAATCCTGGAAATGGAAAAGACCTTTTAAGTCCCATCTTGCCCAGCCCCTTGGGAGCACAGTTGTTCCCTTTAATCCGTTCTCCAGGGAACTATCCAGTCCATTTTTAAATGACTCTGGTAATGGTGCTTCCACCACTTCCTCTGGGAAGCTGTTTTATTGATGGAATGTTAGCTGAGCAGCAAGACTTCCTCAATCTCTTTCATAGCGATGCCTACATTTCACAGTGTTAGTACCATGGGGGGTAGCATGGCCAGACTAGGACTCTGGACAAGGAACCAATTAATCTTTCTTTATTGCCCTAATATCTAGGGGCCAAATTCTGCTCTGTAACAGGTGCACAACTCCACTGAAGTCAACGGGAGCAGAATGTGACCATTGCAGCTTAAACTAATGCTACCATCTCTCAAATTTTGTCTTTCTCATCTTTCATCCCTCTGCTGCAATGCTGTTGCCCGACTCCCTGTCCCCAAGTGTACTAATGCCTCCTGCTCAGTTAACACCATGTCTGTTGTCTACGATATGTGCTTTTCTCTAAAGACTTAGCCTCTTGGATAAGCCTTGGTCTGTGGTGGCATGTGTGCAGTTTACTGACTTGTGTGCCTTTGTGAAGACCTTTTTAATACCTCAGACAGCTTCAAAGCTTTACCATCGCCAAAGAGAAAGCAGGTGTGTCCTGATCTTCAGACACCGGAGAGCTACAGTAGGCCCTGATTGTAGCATTGAAAGAAGAAACTCTGAGGCTGCCTGCCAGACTAGCAGCCCCTCTCAAATGCAAGCAGAAAGCTTCTTGGCAAACTCATTTTGAAATGCACTGTTCTGTAGTGGGCATCAGGTTGGCCTAACACATGAAAGGCCCCTGATTCAAAACCAGGAAGAGAAGCTTCAGTCTTGGGAGGCAGTGCTGCTGTGGATAGAGCACTGGGCTTGGAATCAGGAGTCCTGGCTTTTTTTGGCTTAGGCAAGTGACTCCACTGCTCTCTGCCTTAGTTTCCCCATCTGTAAAATGGGGATAATGGCTCTTTTCAGAGTGCTTAGGGTTGTGTGGATGTGTAGGAGCTAAGTATTTGAAATTTGATTTTAGCATTGTATTTTAGTTCATTTCCTATTTAATGATACACTATTACTAAAACTGGGGGAAAAGAAAGATGCCCAGAATTTCACCTTTTTGGATGTTCAGTTTGCCGTATTTTATTTTTCAAATTGATCAGTGTTGTTTCAGGATCTATTTCTGAATCAAAGATGTTTGTTCTGTTCGAAAAGTAGCAGGAGTCAGTGTAGACAAAAATATTAGTGCTTTTTTTATTAAATCTGCAACTCCAGTCTTAGGTGTGTGAGTGGCATCTGTAGGCTGACTGTGTGGAGAGCATTCTGTTCAGTTAGAGCTCACCATAGGGATGACGTGATGCAGGTTAAAGTGTTAACCATAGACTCTTCACTCCTAGATCCTGGATCTGCATTGTTAATGGAGTGGTCTGGATGCTTATTTGAGCTGTCCAGACCTCTTGCATCTGTGAATCGTTCAGTCAAGATTTTGTGTAATCAATCCGCTCCTTGCTGCTCCTGGCTGAACTGCAGGTGCTCCAAGAAAAGCCATTCTCATTGTATTTTGGCATTTCCTGCCCTCAGGACCAAAGACGCCAAAAAAATTAAATGAAAGTGTGTAGAGTGGCATTGAATGACTTCATTCAGCTTTTGTCACCCCTCCGACAGGTTTGGGTTAAGTGTTCAGGTGGGGCTGGATGAACATTTATGTTGGAGCCTGCTGTCCCATCTCTTAATCTGCAGTTATTTTTAAGAAACCTAGTGTCATCTTTTAATCCAGTTGTGGGCACAACACTGGGATAAAATGAAGCACTGATAGCTCTTGAAAGAAATAATCCATCAACTGTAAGAAATTCTGGGTCTGGAAGGAGCCCTTCCTGTAATTAAACCTGATTCACAGCAAATGTTGTTTTTGTGACCTCTGGGTTTTCACTGCCTGCCTTTGAAGATGCCTGCTAAATTTTTCATGTTTAATTATGTGGTTAACATGCTAATCCCTTTTTATGAGCTCTGTGGGCACAGCACAAGCACCTCATCTGGAAACTGATTTCCTTCCCATGTATCTTGTTCTCTCTGATGCCGATTGGCTCTACTAACTCCAGCTGGCTCAGCTTCAGGAGGGTTTGCTTCTTAGACTGCTGTGGAATAAAAACTTCAAGGCATTTTCTCTTCTCCACACTCTTTGACTTCAGGGGCCCCTCTCAGGACAGGTAACAAAGCTCTGCTTAATGTCAACAGGATTGAACAGAATTTGTTGAGGTGTCAGTTTTTTCCCCACTTGATTTTCTCTTGCCTGGATTTCTCCACCTATCACAATGACCTCCTGGGAGGTACCCAGTCTGGGAGCTAGGCGTTGTCTGTTCCTAGAGCAGCAGTCTTGTTGTTAGTCAGTGATTTGGTAGTTCTGCAAATGGGATTAGTCTCTTAGTGTCAGAATCTCTTTTCATGCAGCTGCCATGTCTTCCAGTGCCCAGGGTTTCCATTCAGTGATTGCACTTTGACTTATACCTTGCTTCATTTTCCGATGGGCTCCTCAGGTGGAACTTGGAGATCCCATGGCACTCTGAGGAAAGGAGAAGGGATGTAATTTCTTTCGGCCAGGTTGACATTCTTTTGCTCAATAAAAGCTGATCCTGATGTCCATGGCTGTGTGTAAGCTATTGCTGGCAAGTCAGGTTCAGAGTCAGGAGTCAAACTTATAGATTCAACTTACTTTTGTGTATTCCTCTTGACATTCTCCTGCCAGAGCCCTCACGTTGACACTGGTAATGTGCACGTTAACAATGGAGTCTTATGGGGCAGTGCACCCTGGCACCTACAAACACACCTTCTGGCAGCAAAAAGAGGAGTGTGTGACTGCAGGGTAACGTCCCTGTAAGAGCAATCCCTACTTCACACTACCATCTCCCTGAGGACTAAAACGGCAGGTAAGGTGCAAGCTGAGCAAGTCAAAGGAGTACAGCTGAAAATCAGGCGTGTGGAGCATATCTAGGGGTCCCATAAACCCATATCCACAATAACTTTTTTATTTCCCATCCTGGCTACCTGATGGTGTGAGTATTTGTGTAGACAAGGCACCAGCTTTAACAGCCATGTGCTCTAGACCTCCTCTGAGCCAGAGAGTGAAACTGACTAGAACAGAGGTGGGCAAATGGCCCGTGGGACCATCCTGCCCGGCCCCTGAGCTCCTGGCCCGGGATGCTCGCCCCTGGCCCTTTCCTGCTGTCCCTCCTCCCCCACAGCTCGCTTGCTCCGCCACCGGCGCAATGCTCTGGGCAGTGGGGCTGTAAGCTCCTGGGGCAGCCTGACCCAGTGCTCTGTGCTGCGTGGTGGCGGCGTGGCCTGGCTGCAGCCAGGCGGCGTGGGCACTCTAGGCAGTGAGCACAGAGGCATAGAGCAGGGGGTGTTGGATAGAGGGCAGGGGAGTTCAGGGTGGTGGTCAGGGGGCGGGGGTGTAGATAGGAGTCGAGGGAAAATAGGGGGTTGAATGGGGGCAGGGGTCCTGGGGAGCAGTCAGGAAGGAGGTGGGGTTGGATGGGGTGGCAGGGGGCAATCAGTGCAGGGGTTCTGGGGTCAGTCGGGACAGGGATAAGGGGGGGCCATCAGGAATGAGAGGAGGGGTTGGATGGGACGGCGGGGATCCGGGGGTGATCAGGGGACAGGTAGTGGGGTGTGTGGATGGGGCAGGGATCCCGGGGGGGGTGTCAGGGAACGGGGGGGGTTGGATGGGGCAGGGGTCCTGGGTGGACAGATAGGAGGTGGGGGCCGGACCACGACCCCCTCCACTAACTGGCCCTCCATACAATTTCTGAAACTCGATGTGGCCCTTGGGCCAAAAAATTTGCCCACCCCTGGACTAGAAACATAAAGGAAAATGACCAGCTTTTTTTTTTTCTTGTTCATACTGAAATGCAACAAGTAAAAATCAGGGCTGTCATCTTGCCAGTGTTTGGAAGGTATCACCTGCAAATTGACTTTCATCTGCTCCCATTCAACACATTCCTCACCCACGTTGGGAGGACAAGGAGGACCTGTGCTCTGGCCCCCGTCCTGAGAAGAGTAAAGATGGCATGGGAGTAATAGAGATAGAGAGATCGGCAAGGGGAGTAGAGAATTGGGGGTGGGGGAGAGGAAAAATGGTGGGAGTCTTTAAAATAGAGAAGGAAAGTTAAAGCATCCAGCTAGAAGTGGCGCCTGAGAAGGGCAGATGTGGGAATGGAATGGGAAGCAAGGGGGGGAGGGTGCTAGCTGTGTGCAGTGCTTTGAATGTACGATTAATAGAGAATGTAGCTCTACCAACAATCTGAAGATGTGCCATGCCACGCTTCGACTGGGGTGCTGGGGGTAAGACCTGCCTCTCTTGGGGGGTATAGGTCACTCACCCCTTGAGGCTGGCAGGGATGCAGCATAAACCATGAAATGAGAATTCTCGGTTGCAGTCATTGAGGTGGTGCTTGTAGCACAGGTAAGGAAATTACTATTTAAAACTGGGCTGTTAATATGAGCATCCCATAAAGCAGAAGTCTCCTCTGTCCCCTCTTTCGTGCCCCTGAGCGAAAAGGGAATGTTTATCACACGTGTCCAGGCTTTTATTCCCCCCCGAGCTTCTTGGTGGGTTTGCGGCATCCCTGTGCTGTAAACAGACTCCATGCCTGGAGGCTCGAGCTCCTGCCCTAAAAGATTAGCATTTTATTCCCAGTACCTCCTCCCCTCCTCCTTCCAACCCTTAATCTCCAGTGCATTGGGGAGGGTGTGTAAATGGATTTGGTGGTCGCATTTCAATGCCACATGATTTTGCTATGCCAGCAGAAGTTCTGCGCATGGAGTTATTGGGTTAGCTGCTGTAAAACGGGTTTGGATGTGAGGGACTTATTGTTTGCTTTAAAATCAAATAAAAAATCTGGAACCCCTGGATTAAGGGCAGATGGTCTGCAAAGCCCCAGCAAAGAGAGACAGGGAATGAATCTCCATGTTCTCTTTTCCTTCTCTTGATGCATTTTAGCTCTAGCTGCCTAATTGCCCTTCCTCTCTCCCTCTACATTTTCTTTGATGGCTCTAGTAGTACGTTGTGGAGTCCATCCCCCCCCCCCCTTCCTGCAAGAAGGAGATTATCATAATACTGCCTTGTAAATCAATTTTCTCTCTGCACTGACGAAAATGTAATTTGCTCTTAATCACTCGGCTTTGGCTGCACAATCTTATGTTACACATAGATATTTATTTATTCTTGCTTCACTGTGGGGAAATGGAATCGGTGTATGGAATGCTTTAGGAGGGCAGCTGATCCAGGGCCAGGCTTTCCAGACAGGAGGTGCTGGAGTTGTTGCTAACAGCTAAACTAGTACCAGCCAGGAGGCACTGGGGGGAAGTGATGAGGCGCCTCTCAGTTTTAGTTGCCGGTCTTAGGGGTGCTATAGGGAATGGTGTAAAAACAGCGGCAGCTGTCAGCTGTTCCCGTCCCAGCCTCTGGCTATGGGCAGCAGTGTAGGAATACTGGCCATAGGGAGTACTGCAGTCTCCTACTTTTATAGAACCATGGTGCAGGGCAGGTAGGAGTGAAACTAGTGGTTCCCAGAATAGGGAGTGGGATTTCCCAGATATCTGGTGCCTGTCTCTTTTGCAGCAGAAATAAAATGAAAACAAGCTTGATTCAAGGAATCCCACTGCACCTCCCACTTACATAAGTCCTCTGGCCACCCAGCAGTGCTCAGTATGATGAGTCAGGCTTGTTTCCTCTCTGCAGAAGCTGGGGACAGAGCCTTCATTGGCTCTGACCTTCTTTTTACTTGAGTGGGTGTGTCAGGCTTTGTCATGCCACTTGCAGTGTGGATGCAGTTGCTACGTGCGACTCCAGAGTGAGTGTGCAGCTCTCTGGGCAGCGTGCAGCACAGTGGCTGTCAAAAGCAGTAGGCAGGCTGATTGGCGAAACACTTCCTGGGATCAGAGCTTCCCTGAGCTTATTCACCTGAGCTTTTCTTGTTGATGCCAGAGGTGGGGGAGGGGAGCCAACCAAACACAGCCCTTCTGGAATTTTTCCACAGCGGAAGAACAGTAATAAATATATTTACAAGCTCTTTAAAAAGTTTTCTGTCCAGGAGCAGGATGTCATCACTGCTGGAAAGTAACAGTCTGCTCAGTCAAGAGCAAACTTAAATTCCTTCTGTGTTATTCACACGACAGATTTTAATCAGATGTGAGAGGGCAGCTGGATGAGAGATGTGGGTCTGGTGGAAGCTACTCCCGATTTGTGACAGCCTGCTGATGGCTGTCAAGAGTTGTCCCCACACCTAGAGTAATAGGGGTGGAGCAACCTTGCGCTGCTGTCTGGATTCCTGGAGTGGAATTGCAGCCGGGGCCTTTAGCCGGCTAACAGGATGGTGAGCCCTCACTGCCTGGAATAACCCACCTCCTATTAGTATGGGGCCCTCTAGGTTACACCAGCTAGGAGGATAAGGGTGAAACTTCCCAACTCCTGCATGTGGGCATAAGATAGGGTCAGGAAAGAATTTTTCTCTGTGGAATTATGAGGAGGTTTATGGCTTTCTCAGAACACCCAGCGTTAACCATTGACCCAAACAGTGCCCCAATTGGTCTGTTCTAGTACAGCCAATTCAATGTATATATGGGATCTCTGGCCAAATTCGACTGTTATACTGGTGCAAGTTCCACAGAAATCAGCTGGGCCACTCGAATGTAACCAGGCAAAACTTGGCTCTCATTGCTCAGTGCTGTACTTGGATGTATGGCCTGTATCTCCTGGCCATTGTGGCCATTATGCTAGAACCTGCAATAGCTGACCCAACCCAGGAGGTTACAGGACACCTGCATTCTGTTTCCAGGTCTCCCATTGGCTCACTTTGTGACCTTGAGCAAGTCACCTCATCACTCTGTGCCTCAGTTTCCTTATATATTAAATGCAGAGAGCAATGCAGGTCTGCTCAGGAGAAGGGATGTGAGATCTACAGATCAAAAGTATTAATCAAGCACTGAATGGTGTTAATGCCTAGAAGGATAGAACAGAGCTAGATTTTTTTTTCTCCTTGCATCTATGTAGGATCCGCTCATTGCTGTGCTTTCCTATGCCCTGTCCAGATTTGCAGCAGCATTTACCCAGACTTGTGCAGCCTTCAGCTCTGAGGCTGCTGCAAAAAGAGTGATTGTATTGGTTTAAGGTGTTACTAGAAACACCGAGGGGGATGGGAATTGATGGAAAAGCCCACGTACATCAGAAGGTATCAACAAGAGTGGAGTGTTGAATCAAAATAGGTCAGAATCTCCCTCTTAAACCTGAGGGAAACATTCTATATTTCCCTTCACCTTAGATCAGTGTTCTTAACTGGCTCTTTTCACTGAAGTGTCTGAGCACTAAGTTCATGGTGGTCTCTCTGAGTAGCACTTTTCAGTCACAATCCTCTTCCTATAGGCCAGGGTTTCTTTGTGTGTCTCGATCCAATTAAGGGCTTCCAATATTTCCTCTTTAATTGAGCAGGTACCTTGATGGCCGCACCAAGCAAAGGATTTGCAAGTGACTATGGGATTGGAAGCTCATGGGAACTTTTACCCCCAGGCCATTCCTGTTCTCCCAGCCATGAGCCTAATGGTAAGGGATGATGAATTGCTTCAAGCTGAGTTAACCCTTTGCTAGACCAAGATGCTCAGAGGCAGTGGCATGTCTTCTCTTGCTCATGCTCAGCTGAGGGGGAAAACCAGCAAACCATAGTGAATGATTGTCTGATCAGGGCATGGTAGGAGGAGAGAGAGGCTCCTCTCTTTGGAGTGGGGAGCTACTTCTGCAAAAACAAATACATCAAATGGACTCTGCAGATACACAAGGCATCTAGTTTTGACTAACCCTTCTGCAACTCCCCAGTGGAGAGTGTTTTCCTTAAATAATTTCCCTGCTTTTTCTTACTGCTCAACTGACCCCTCTCTTCTTCACCCCTGCTCACTGCCAGTAGAATTTGGACTAGAATGATTCAGAGGGAGTATTATGGCAGCAGAGGCTTTGCTTCAAGGGAAGGAAGAACCCAGTGAACTAAACTGGCATTAGGGGGGTTATATTTGCTTTTGCAAGCTGATCCCTCTTGTTGGCATATTGCAGTGAGTAGCCATAACCGAGCATCCATCCACTGCTGTAAACAACATTTCTTCATGAAATTGGCCTAGAGCAGGTATTCTGCTGCCCTCCTGCTTCTCCCAATGCCCAGCATTACCCTTAACCCTCTCTTATTGTAATGATTGGCTAACGGCGCTACGCGATCGCAAGAGACCAGGTTTAGTTCTTGCTGGATCTCAGTGAGAATGTTTCTCTTGTAGAGCTGCGTGCCTTTTCCTCTTCCTGCCTCATGCAAATTAATTACAACATTGGATCCTGCAAGTGTCTTGAGGAGGGCCAGGGCTTTGCAAGGGAAGTGGCTTGCCAGTAGAATGAGTCTTTCTTCTCCCTAGTGCATGGATGGGACATCAGTAAATCCATCTGAGTCTAAACCACCTCCACTGAGCACTGGATTCTGTAGACGCCCTGCGTCAGCTGCTTTGGTCCCTCCTCAACTCATTTACTGATTCAGTTGCTGTTTAGAAGTTGTCCTAGGGCACTTGTTTCTGTAACTGGATTTAAGGGCAGGTCTACACTAAGGGCGGGGGTCGAACTAGGGTACGCAAGTTCAGCTACGTGAATAGCGTAGCTGAATTCGAAGTACCCTAGTTCGAACTACTCACCCGTCCAGACGCCGCGGAATCGAAGTCCGCGGCTCCAAAGTCGACTCCGCCACCGCCTTTTGCAGTGGTGGAGTACCGGAGTCGACCGCGGCGCTTCCGGAGTTCGAACTATCGCGTCCAGATTAGACGCGATAGTTCAGACTCCGAGAAGTCGAACTCACCGCGTCGACCCGGCTGGTAAGTGTAGACTAGCCCTAAGTGACTTCCTTGTGGGGCCCTGGTGTTTCCTTTATCTTCCTGCTCAGGGTCTTGTTTCCAAAGAAGACTGAGTGGTGGTTCTTGCCGGGGTATTATTTTATAAATACCCTCTATGGCAGCATAAATAATCTGCTGCTGCTTCCCAGACAGAGATGAGACACATTCCCTGCCCTGCAATGGAGAAAGTGCTCTCAGGGGTGCTGCATGTCCTCCGCTGCTCCTGCCTTCAGTGGGAGTCAAAGATGCTCAGCGCTTTGCAGGATCTGGCCCTAAATAAGAGCAGGCAGCTCTCAGGTGAGGGATTTGTTGAGGAGGAAGGTGAGCATGGGTTTGAAGAAGGGGCCTGCCACCTGAAGCAGATGTGGCTCGCAGCTATAGTAAGCAGTTACAAGTGGGCTGACTTTCAGAGGGGCTTGAGACTTGAAGCTTCACTAGGAGATAGAGCTCTGTCCCTCTTCAAATCAGGCCGTGGATCTGTGCATTGCAGAGGTGGTGAAGAGGGAGTACTTGACAGTCTCCACCTGAACACACATTCCCCTAGTTTTGGGGTAGCAGGACTGAACTGCACTAAACTTCTTGCTTGGGATCAGCAAATAATACCTTGTAGTGGACTCTTCTCAGCATAGCTAGTTGGACCCTGGCTTTGGGAGCACCGTTATCAAGAGGAGAATGCACTGGCTTAAACCATCCCCAAACAACACAAAGAACCCAGCAAGGGCGGCAGCAGGATCAAACACTGGCACCATGAGTCAGTTTGTCTGGCCTGCCGCCTTCTGAACTCAACCGGTCACTCATTCAGCTGACTGCCTGCTGTTCCTGCCTCTCATGTTTTAGTGAATGTGGAGTGATCCCACCAGACTTTCAGCAGAGAGCCTCCAAGTTCCCCTGTAAACAGGAGGGGGAGGAAAGTGGTTCAAACTGTGGTGAATTTTAATTGTTCATCCCCACCTTAACGTGCCATGGCTTGCAGCGAGGCAGCTCCTTGGACAGGGCTTTCAGCACTCGGTGATCCAGGTTTGTAAAGCCGATCCTGCTCCTGTTCACTCAATGCAAAACTCCTAGTGACTTCATTA
Source organism: Mauremys mutica (assembly GCF_020497125.1). Lineage (NCBI taxonomy): Eukaryota > Metazoa > Chordata > Testudines > Geoemydidae > Mauremys > Mauremys mutica. Next base: position 31,451,907 of record NC_059087.1, read on the forward strand.
GAAGCAGGATCTGACCCATCGCAGGGCCCCATTTTCTCCATGAGATAACAAACCTAAATGCTGCAGCAATGTTAATTACATTAATTTATTCTGTTGCCATGCAGCACCCTTCTCTTCAGATGAGAGTTGTCAAAAAACACAGAGTGCAACTATCAGTATCTACTAGGTCTGCTAAAGCCTGCTGCTCGTCCTAGCCTGCTGCTCCCCTCCTGTATCCACTGCCCAGGTATCGCTGCTGGAGACCCCCTGCCACATTACCCCTGGGAAAGGATGGGGGCTGAGTCAGGCTGGGATGGCAGTGGACACTTAAGGAATTGGAGAGAGGAGCCAATGAGGCTGGCTTCCCTTTTACACCACAGTGGGAGGGTGTCTCTAACTGGGGCCTCAGTAGTATCAGGCAGGGTAGGCCAAGGGAGCGGGTCTAAAATCCATGCAGCTCTTCTGAAAGGCTGTTTGTAAATAGCAGCTTGGCACCACCCCGTTCCCAGCAACGCTGGCCACTCCTCACCTGACTCCAGCTCTGGCTCCTACTGCTCCCTGACTGCAAGACCTGAGCAGGCATCTTTACTGGCTCCTCCCCCTGAGCCCCAGCCATTTCCACTGCCAGGCTCCCAGGAACAGTGCAGGGACATGTCCCCCACCCCCCACACACCTCTTGCAGGGATGTCTAGCAATGGCTGGGGTGGGCTGCAGTTCCCCAGCTAGCAGGCCAGTGGCCGAAGAAATGGGGACAAAAAAAATCTTTCCTCTTTCTGTGCAGCACAATGGAAACAGAGGCTGATCATGCAGCTAATATCCCCAGCCAGAGAGGTGCTGCAAGGCATAGACCATGGTGGGCTCCCATGGTTCCAGCACAATGGAGAAGTCTGCTGAATATTTAAGAACTTGCTTAAAATACCAAAGTCCACAGCCAGCCTGCCTGGGATTGCATAGCAGTGCATGGGGTAGATCATGTGCTGATGTGGGAGAGGGAAGGGCTATGCAGACTCATGGTCTCAACGTGGTAGCTTAGAATCCCTCAGACCATTCTCTGCCGCTCACAAAGTGGGGTGGCCTGGAGAGATCTTGGGCCCTTGTCGTTGGTGAGGTGAAGAAGGCCCAAGCCGGGAGCTTTCATCAGTTGTCTAGGTGGGAGAGAGTAAGTCTCATTGATGGACTCATCTTCTGAGATGTTCCTCCAATGGCACTTCATTTAAATGCTCTTCCTGTACCTCCTCCTTCCTGCTATCTTGGCTAGATGGAATCTTGGCTCCAGGATACTCTGGGCTGAGTGATGGGGAATTCCTGCCCCTCTCCTTCCCCTGGCTGCTACAGCAGGTGTCTCATTGTAGCTCCACAACTGATAGTGGCCAAGTGAGTCTAGACCCTACCCAAGTCTCACCAACCAGCTTCTGGGAGAATCCAGTTCCATCATCCAACTTAGAGGAACAGCTGATCTAAGTAATTCTGAACTACAGTGCTTACTGAAAACATCCCCCCATCTCAATGAATATGCCTCATACAAAGGTGCATTAGAAAGTGTGTTACTCAGAAGCCTCTTCTGTAGGAGATGCTCATGTATCAACAGCTGGCCAAAATGTTTCAGGACCCTCCAGGTGTTTTTTGTCTGATCAGACTACCAGTGTTCTCATGCTGTAAGACTGTTCTCAGATGCGGAAAAGGGGAAGGCCGTAAATGTTTGATCAGCGTTTGTAATCTGGAACAGCCTTTCTGAACACCAGCAGTACCAACGGACCTCACTGGTAGACGCAGGAGCTCAGCACTTCTGTGTATCAGGCCTGTGAACCTAAACTCCTGTGGTATGTTGCAGTCCCCCAGACTGTGTTGGGATAGCATTATGCAGGGCTGATGGGAAAGCAGGTCAAGCTATTTCTTCAGCCTCTCTCTCAACTCTCTTGCAGCTCACTTTGCAGAGCACCAAGTCCCGTGTGGCCTTCTTCGAGGAGCTCTAGGAGGTGACCCAACCATCCTGCACTGCTGCTTCCAGCGAGCGAGCCAGCCACCTGCCAGCCAGAACCTCCTTCAGCCAGGCCATATAGGCCCATCCCAATGGCTGGGGAGCCAGGAACACAGCCCCTCTACATGCTGGCTGAGTGCATTCTGGGACATGATGCTGCTCCTGTGCAGTGGACTCGGTCCGTCAGCTGTCTGTGGATTTCAGCGTGATGATCTCAAGTTTAGTGTATCCTAATCCCCCTCGTAGGTTTTTAACTAGCTACTCTCTTCTACCGTTTATAATGCAGAGCTGTGTATCCCTTGCAGTCTTTTTAAGCAGTATTTGTATTTGAGTGTGACTGTCATGTGACTTCCTGGGAGCTGGTGAGCAGGCGCGTGTGCCTTGGAAGGGATGCCTTTCCATTCCGCCCCTGCTTTAGGGAATACCACAAATAATGTGCACTTCTGCAGGTGGAGATGTGGCGCTTTCAGCAGTTCAGGAGCCAGGCGGTGAGATGTGTGCCATCCTCTCCATATCCCCAGTACTTCTGCCTGACTCTTGGAGGGGCTGAGTACTGGTAGCCCCCATTGGTGACACACACAGTGGTATAATGGAATGCTTTAATCAGTGGTGCGGCCTCCCCTATGAGAGCATGCTTAGGTCTGGTCTTCCTGCCTGTCAGAGGATCTAACGGACCTAGAAGGGGTTCAGAGATATGCCGTGGGAATAGGTTTGGAACGACTTCTGTATAAGGAGAGATTGAAAAGACTCTGGCTGTTTACCTTAGAGAGCTGCTGCATAGAGGGGACATTACAAAGGTGTGCAAACTAATGAATGGTATGGAGAAGGTAGATCTTCCTTCTCCAGTATGACGCAAGAGCAAGGACACAGTCAAGGAAACTGAAAGGTGGCATATCCAGCACTGATCAAAGGAAATACTTTCCCACACAGTGTGCAATGAGCCTCTGGAACTCCTTGCTACAAGATTCCACTGACACAAAAAATTTTGTAGGATTTGATCTTTGTCTGGATACAAAAATAGCCAGAAATCTAGCAGGGGACATTTAAAAAGTGAAGGGGTTCTGGAAGAGATATGAACCTTCATGCTTGTGCCTAGAAGCTGACCTCTAAATAATGTAGATCAGGAGGGAATTTCCTCTGTGCCCTAGTCATCCCATAGCTACCTACTGCAGCCTTCTTTTCACTTTCCTCTGAAGCATCTGGCACCTGCCACTGCTAGATGGACCATGGGTCTGATCTACTCATGGGAGCTGCATGTGCTCAGCCTCTCTGCACATCACCTCCCTTGCTCCATTTTGATTCCCCTGGTAGAGTGGTAACCAGCACCCCACAAGCTGGGACTCTACTGAGAGCAGTCCCAGCATCTCTTTACTGTTGAGTCCTGTTGAGTGAGAGTGGCAGGAGCTGCCTTGCTCTGGTGGTGGCAGAGCCTATGGTTTCCAGTCCCTGAAGGAGCATGCTGTGAACACTCATGCGAGCTAAGCAACAGGGTTGAGTTACTAAGGGTACGTCCAGACTACCCGCCTTACCGGCGGGTAGCGATCTTTTTCTTGGAGATCGATATATCGCGTCTCATCTAGATGTGATATATCGATCCCTGAACATGCTCCCCGTCGATTCTGGAACTCCACCAGCGCGAACGGCGGTAGCAGAGTCGACGGGGGAGCTGCGGACATCGCTCCCGCGCTGTGAGGACTCGAGGTAGATCGATCTGAGATACTTCGACTTCAGCTACGCTATTCACATAGCTGAAGTTGCGTATCTTAGATCGATTCCCCCACCCCCAGTGTAGACCAGCCCTAAGCAGCCAAGGTGAGGTTGGCTGCTAAAGTCTCTCTCTCCTAGCCAGGGACTCTAGGCAGCTCTGTCAAAGAAGTCAGTGGCATCCTCAGCTCTCGAAAGGACATAGGTCTGCTGCCTTGGGAAGAGAGGAGTAACTCCTGGCACATGGTTTATCATCCTGCCTCCTTTGCCAGTGCTAGCCCCCATCCTGCCCTGCTTTGTATTCTGTGTTTTGAGGGGTGAGGGGGGAGAGGTGCTAGAAATCACTTTCAATTTATCTCCCAGGCGCTGGAAGTAGGGGCGCTGCTGCACCCTCGGGCTTGAAGTGGTTTCCATCATATCCAGGGTTTACCGTTTGGTTCAATGGCTTCCAGCACCCCCACTATACAAATTGTTCCAGCACCACTGTTGGCAGCCCCTCATATAATGCACTTGGGCCCTGCCTTTGTGTAATGGCCTCTGGTCTACTCCCTCTCCCCCCCCCCCCCCGCTTACCCTACCTATAGGCAGCTATTATCCCATAAGCTCACCCCTTTGCTGCTGTTCTGCACCAGCATAAAGCTTTCGTGCCCTGGCGGTTATATTCATTACATATAAAGAAATACACTATTCAACCCTTAAGTGCTGCTGCTTCCCAGACTGCAGCCAGTTTGAACAGTGCAGCTTCTACCGGGTTAATCCAGGTGTTGTCCTGGAATGCACAGTGTCAGGATCTTTCCTGTGACATGGGGACACTTGGAGTATAGGGAAGCATGATTCCTCCCAGTGCAAACAGCATTGACTCCCCATGTCCTCTCGTCGATGCTGCAAGGAGAGCAAGTGCTAAGCATGTCTCCTGCCGGACAAGTGCTTCAATGGCTGAACTCTAGAGTAGGAGCTTCTCACACATATACCACCATAAAGGGTTACGGCCACGATGCGAAATGTTTGTACATCTTTTGTATCAATGTTCTTTGCCACCCTAGGGAGCAGAAAGAACACCCAATGGTCCCAGCAGAAAGCCTTGCAGGTAGCAATGGGGTATCCCAGAGGTTGGAGCAGGCTGCAAAGTTGCAGTAATAGTGGGCTACGGATTAGCTTTTCTCTTGAGCTGTCTCAGTTCAGGTGACTGGGATTAAGTCCCGCTCAGAGTCTCCATCCTAAATCCTGCTTTTGAGAGGTTTATAGATCAGCTCTTAGCACTCCCTCGGGGCTATAACCTCAGCAGATCTGGGCTTGGCTTAGGAGCAGAAAGATGCTTAATTTAAAGAGGAAAAACTGTTAAGCCATTTTCAAGTTATAAGAGCAGAAAAGTGACCTGCCATGAGGGGTTGATTTCCAGGCTTGACTGCGGGGACAGGAAAGTGCAGGCATGTATTGCACTGATCTGTAGCACATCTCTGGCCAATTCAAGAAGAGTTCTTGCCTGGCTCTGAGGGAGCCCTAGCTGGTTCTCCGCTCTAGAGAGACCAGTGTGAGATGAGACCGTAAAGGGACAAAAGGAAAGAGGGGGAACAAGATCTTTTATTAAAAGATGCTTTTCCATCGACCAGTCTCTCTCCCTAGTGACTCAGCGTTGGTTATATTTACTGCCCCTCTGAAAGGTTGGGCTAGGGCCCTTGGGGTGATCCAGGGGCTACACCCAACCAACAGCCATTTCAGCTTGAAATAGTAAATCCTGGCCCCAGGGAGTCAATGGGAATTCAGTGGAGCCAGGATGGCACCCAGAGTTTGCAGCCATTTCATTGGTGCTAGTTAGAAACGCACATTTCATGCCAGCGTTTTACGTACACACTTAGGTCCAGATCCTCAGAGGTATTTCAGTTCCTAACTTCTATTGATTTCAGTGGAAGTTAGGAGCCTAAATACCTTTGAGGATCTGGGCTTTAGACCATAATCCGGCAGTTACAGATACATGTGGTCAACTTTGAGCTCATGACTAACTCCAGTGAAGTCAAGCCTGATTTTAAGCTGGATCCAAATTGCAATTTACCTTATCTATGCTTGAGGTTTACAATGGAGCAGCTACATAGCTGGCTGGCTATAAATTGGTGGAATTGGGGCAAGTTCTGACTGGAGCCAGGGCCAAAGAGGAGTTATTTCCCCACCCCTCTCCCCTTAAATCCAGCACTGTCATAACACTAGAGCCAGGGGGCTCCCATTGAAATTAACAGGCAGCAGGAAGAACACAAGGAAGAACTTCTTCACATAGTGCACAGTCAGCCCATGGAACTCATCAGAAAATGTGATGGCCAAAACTAGACCTGGGTTCAATAAAGAATTTGGTAAATTCATGGAGGATTGGTCCATCAATGGCCATTAGCCAAGATGGTTAGGGATTAAACCCTATGCCGCGGGTGTCTGTAAGCCTCTGACTGCCAGATGCTGGGGATGGATCACTCAGTAACTGCCCTGCACCATTCATTGCCTCTGAAGCCTCAGAGACGGGACACGAGGCTAGATGGACCATTGATCTGACCCAGTCTGGCCGTTCATATTTAAACAATTACTAGCAATCGTGTCCTTGCTGCCCACTCTTAGCAATGCTGAGCAAACACTAATGGTCTGTCTTTAACCCACCCAATTCACTTGCCTTTATTTTACTTTTTTCAACAGCTTGGTTTAATCACAGAGGGCTGAATTTAGCCCTGTGGTGATTTCAGTTGAGTTATGGACAGGGTGGATTTGGCCCAGAGTCAGCCCATGGCTCAGCATAGTATATCGTGGCTTTTAGCAGATCACACCCTTGAACCCGTTTATTTAAAAGGTCCATGATTTGCATTGACTCTCCTCCCATTTGGAAGTGTATGTGTCTGAAATTCAGATGGATGAAGCAGTCTTTTCCTTGGGATGGGGTCCGGGACAGAAAGGCCTTTTTTTCTATTCCCGTGGATTGTTATATTCTAAAGATACCATTGTTTTCTCATTTGTTTTAATAAAAATTGAAAGCAGTTGGAGGTGCAGTTGGTTTTTTGGGGGGTGGGTTAAAAAGAATAAAGAGCACGTTGTTCTTGCAATATTACAGCGAGTCATACAGCAGGTTTAACAAGACCCATGATTGCATCATCTCCAGAATATTAAATTCACCATCAAAGAGCTTCCAAAACAGAGATGTGTCTGCCTCCCCTCTGCTACATCACAGCACCCAGGAACCCTGAGCATTGAGATGTACCTGCAGCCCCTCTGCTATAGCCCAGGTCCTGGGAATCCCCATCACTGAGACACGACTGCAGCCCCGCCGCTATGTCACAGCATGGCACCCGGAACCCCAGCACTGAGACACAACTGTGCCCATTCTGCTATATCAAAACACTATGGGCCATATCGTCCCTAGTCCACCATGTCTGCTCAGTAGAGTAAAGGGGCCACAAGGCAGCCTCTGCCTCTCTTGCATGGGCCATTCTACTACTGGGCTATTGCAGTGCAGGAGGGGAAGGAGGCAGTGCAGGGCCACTATCCCCGTTCCCCCATACAGGAGGCATGGCTGCGGACATGCTACTTGCTTAATAAATTGGCTCATTCTGGCTTATAAATGAAGTGGCTGGATGAGGTTGCTGCTGTTCATTAAACGTCAGAGAGAAGTTCTTGGCAGCTGTCGATCCTGATCCGACTTGACTTGGGAAGGCTCGTCTTCCTCTGCTTTGCTCCCAGCTGCCCTGTTCCCTGACCTGTCCCCAGAGTTGTGTTCAGACCGGCTTGGCAGCCTCTCCCGGAGTTTCTGAGTAGTGCCAAGCACACTTGGCACATAACTCATTCCAGCTCTGTGGCATGTGCCCCTTCAATCAGCTCTCATTTCTTAGCCACTTGTGCTGTCCTTGAACGCATGGGTTTGGGTGCAGGGAGCTGCTGCAGAGCTGGGTTAATAGATATTTGACCCAGCTGCCTCAGCTAGGATGGGAGCAGGAAATGTTTAATTTTCATTATCCATCATTCAGGCCTTTACAGAGGGCATGAGGACATGCACACAAAAAGCAAGGAGGCTGCTCCCTCTGCCTGGCCCCTTTCTCTGCTATCTGAGCCACAGGCAGGTTTGCAGCGGGGTGTTTGCATATGTCATTTAATGAATTCAGCAGCAGAGTTGTTTATCTGCTCTGTGTTTGCACAGCCCCGGCAGCAAAACCCCTGGAGATGAAATTTAGCTCTTGACGAGGGCTTGTCCTAGAATGATGGTTCTGTTTGTCACATTTATGTCCACTTTTTTCAGTAAATAATTGACTCAGCAGAGGTGGGTAGGCTGAGGTGCCTCTTCTGCTGTTGGTTTGTGTCAGTTTTGGGCCTGCCCCTACGAGAGGGGTTGACTTTAGTTTTTTAAGAGATGCTGAAAGGAAAAGGGGGGTCTGCCTGCACTGCTCTGTAAGGACCAGGCTGCAAAACAAAGGGAAAATAGAGACACTGACCTGATTTCACTGGCATCAAACACAGACTATTTCTATATAATAGAGCTCATGGTGTGAATGTGTGTGGCAGGCAAGAACCTCAGATCTCAAGGAATTTAGCGGGTACACAGACTAAAAGGTTTTTATAAATGCTCCCAGCAAGTCCCAGGTTAGGATTTTCAGCTGATGAGTGGTGTATTCTGTAATGCACGCAAGCGTTAACTACATGAAACTAAAGGGGAAAGAGGTGGGGGAGGGCAGCCCTGAAAGTGATGGGGAGGTAGCAATAGCCTGTCTCTGACATCAAGGCTTATTTCTTCTTAGCTGCCCCAAGGCCTCCTGTGGGGTAGAGGGGAGGAGATGGGCTTGCAGGAGTAGCCTGACTGAACCCCAATAAAGTTTTGCATCCCATCAAAACAGCCATTCCTACACATGAAGCATGTCCAGCAGCCTAAGGAAAATAAAGTACATGCAAAAGAGAATATGCTGAAAGGATTGAGTGATCTCAGGCCTCTGAAACATGTTCTGACAGCTCCTGAGCAAACAGTTATTTTTAAAACATTAGGAAAAAATCCATCTCGAGAAGATCAACATGACAGGTGGCGGTTACCTGGGTGAGCACACACCTGAGTCAAGAGCCACCTTGATCATTTGTGAGACATCAGCACCACGGAGAGCAGCGGTGCAGATGAGTGAAATCCAACCATGGCTTCTTAGTCCTTCCTTGTCTCATGTTATAAGGAGCTGTCAATACTCAAAATTCAGGGCACAAGCTGATCACAAGAGTCAGGAAGGAATTTCTGACTGTGCAAAAGTATTGCACTGTGTTTCCCTTCTCAAAGCCTTCAGTCCTCCTCCCATCACCCACATCCCATCCCTGCACTACGTTCCCTTCCCAGCTTGTATATCACATCAGCATCTCTCGTGGATTCTCAGCTGTTAACAGCCACCAGAAAGAAGCCCTCACTTTAGTCTTCGTTGCAACATGTTTGCATCAATGCCTTGGGATTCCTGCCTCAGTGCCCCCCCGCAGCCCCCCATTCCATTACTAGGCAGAGCTGAGGTCATTCCATCTGCTTCTCATTGTTTTATTTAAATCAGTTTCCCCCCATTCTCCTCCATCCCTCCCTTTCTTCAGTGTGGGATCTCATCTGGTGTCTTTAGAGGCCTAATTTCCCTCGGAAGCCAGCTGGGTGGGAGTGTGGGGAGAGCAGTGCGGGGGAAGGGACAGAGGGCTCCAAGTCTCCCCTAGTTTCAGCAAGATGAAATTGTGTGGAGGTGTCAAGCTCCAAGCTCAAGATCCCACTTAACCTGGCAGCCAGAAGCCCCATTTTGCACCCAGCAACAGAGACATGGGTCCTGAAAAGCAACTCCCCAGTGGCACATGCAGCGACTGGGGAAAGGACCCTGGCATGGCCCGTACCAACGTGACACAGTAGGAAGCCTGCTAGAGAAATGGCTTGGTTTGGCATTCCAGTGCAGCCGGCATTTCTCATCCCCCTCCCTATTGGAGTCTGTTATTGGGCTTCCCAGGAGCAAGCTGAGTTTCCCATTTGGCACCTAGGTAGAAAGATGCCTTGTATTTTCCAGAGACAAGCTCTGCCTTGGCTAATAAATATTCGGCGCGAGCCCCAGCCTTGCCCCACCCCTCTCTCGGAACAGCAGAGTGATTAATGGCAGCACTAATGATTAGGATGGCCCGTGTTCCTCGCTGCTGACTGCGTCTGCATGCTAAGCAGATTAGCCTGGGCCAGGACTGCTCAGCCAGCCTCTGCTGTTCCCAGGGCCCAGTCCAAGCCTGTGTGCTGGTAGAGAGCCTGAGCCAAGTGCCGCCGAAGCCAGAGTTGCTGCTAGGCTGCTGGGGAATGTGGTGAATTTGTGACATAATGGCTGACCTCTCAGACAGGAGCAGCTCCTGGGGGTGGGGTCTCGCATGCAGCAGCGGGAATGGCCTGCAGTGCGCTCTGAGAGGCAGTGTGTTCTAGTGGGGAGAACAATGGCCAAGGGCACTCAGAGATCCCAAGGCCAAAAGGGCCCATTGTGATCGTCGGGCCTGACCTCCTGAATAGCACAGGCCAGAGACCTCTCCTACCATAATTCCTGCCAATCCTTTAAAAAACGGCCCATCTTGATTTTGAAATTGCTACTGATGGAGAATCCACCACGGCCCTCGGTAAATTATTCCAGTGGTTAATTACCCTCACTGTTACAATTGACACCATATTTTCAGTCTGAATTTGTCTAGCTTCAACTTCCAGCCATTGGATCTCGTTATGCATTTGTCTGCTAGGTCGAAGAGCTACGTATCAAATAGTTGTTCCCCATGCAGGTACTTATGGACTGGGATCAAGTCACCCCTTTGTCTTCTTGGTATGCTAATTAGACTGCACCCGTGTCTATCACTGTAAAATGTGGGTTCTCTTTCCAGCCCCACCATTGACTCATTGTGTGATGCACAGTCAACCTGTGGAACTTCTTGCCAGGAGATGTTGTGAAGACCAAAATTGTAAAAGAGTTCAAAAAAGAATTTGATAAGTTCATGGAGGATGAGTCCATCAGTGGCTATTAGCCAGGAGGGGCAGGAATGAAACCCCAAGCTCTGGGTGTCCCTAAACCTCCAACTGCCAAATCTGGGACTGGATGACAGGGGATGGATCACTCAATGATTGCCCTGTTCTGTTCATTCCCTCTGGGGCACCTGGCACTGGCCACTGTCAGAGGACAGGATCCTGGGCTGGATGGACCCTTGGTCTGACCCAGTCTGGCCGTTCTTGGACAAGGAACTTTACCGTGACCTGCAAGAGGGGAAAACAGCTTTATGCCCTTTAGGAACATCAGCAAAATGTTACCTGCCTTTGATGGACTAAAGACCTGGAATGGGGCTTTCTCTGTCGTTATGGGCTCAATCCAGCTCTCATTAAAATTGATGAAGTTAGAGAAGCCCTTAATTGGTGGGGCTGGGGGTAGATGTTGAATCTTCAAGTAACAGATCTTTATTCCAGTTGTTTATTGTGTTGGAGCTAAATAGGTGTCAACGAAACCAGAGAGTGGAACAACAACCCTATCCTCTCTCAGGAGCTCACTTTTCCCTTCCTTGGTGTCTCTGACATCATGAGCTGACTGGTTCTGCAATCAGCATAGACTCTTGGTGGAGGGGGTAGAAACAGCTTGTGTCTCCCCACTGCAGGTCAGCTATAGTCTTTCCGTGCCTCCCTCTCCTCAGCTGTGATACCCCTTCTGCTGGTGGTGCCAGATTGAATTCACTCATAGATGCAACAAGTTTTGAGATCCTCAGCTCAGCAGCACCAGGGAAGTGAGAGTTATTATTCCTTTTAACATCAGGCTGGTTGCTGGGGAAGGCTGACGGTCTAGGGAATTGCTGAGGAATGTGACTAGAATGAAGTCAAGTGTGTGTGAGAGAATAACTAATATAATATATATTTTTTATTACTGACCTTGGCACAAAAAGTGGGAATGTGCTAATAAAGTTTGCGGATGACACAAAGCTGGGAGGTATTGCCAATACAGAGAAGGACCGGGATATCTTACAGGAAGATCTGGATGACCTTGTAAACTGGAGTAATAGTAATAGGATGAAATTTAATAGTGAAAAGTGCAAGGTCATACATTTAGGGATTAATAACAAGAATTTTAGTTATAAATTGGGGACACATCAGCTGGAAGTAACAGAGGAGGAGAAGGACCTCAGAGTATTGGTTGATCACAGAATGACTATGAGCCTCCAATGTGATATGGCCGTTAAAAAAGCTAATGCAGTTTTAGGATGCATCAGGTGAGGTATTTCCAGCAAAGATAAGGAGGTGTTAGTACCATTGTACAAGGCACTGGTGAGACCTCATCTGGAATAGTGTGTGCAGTTCTGGTCTCCCATGTTTAAGAAGGATGAATTCAAACTGGAACAGGTTCAGAAACGGGCTACTAGGATGATCCGAGGAATGGAAAACCTGTCTTATGAAAGGAGACTGAAAGAGCTTGGCTTGTTTAGCCTAACCAAAAGAAGGTTAAGGGGGGATATGATTGCTCTTTATAAATATATCAGAGGGATTAATATTAGGGAGGGAGAGGAATCATTTAAGCTTAGTAACAATGTGGACACAAGAACAAATGGATATAAACTGGACACTAGGAAGTTTAGACTTGAAATTAGATGACTGTTTCTAACCATTAGAGGAGTGAAGTTCTGGAACAGCCTTCCAAGGGGAGTAGTTGGGGAAAAAGACATCTGGCTTTAAGACTAAGCTTAATAAGTTTATGGAGGGGATGGTATGATGGGATAGCCTAATTTTGGCAATTAATCTTTGATTATCAGCAGGTAAGTATGCCCAGTGGTCTGTGATGGGATCTGAGTTACTACAGAGAATTCTTTCCTGGGTGCTGGCTGGTGCGTCTTGCCCACATGCTCAGGGTTTAGCTGATTGCCATATTTGGGGTCGGGAAGGAATTTTCCTCCAGGGCATATTGGCAGAGGCCCTGGAGGTTTTTCGCCTTCCTCTGCAGCATGGGGCATGGGTCACTTGCTGGAGGATTCTCTGCAGCTTGAGGTCTTCAAACCACAATTTGAGGACTTCAGTAACTCAGACATAGGTTAGGGGTTTGTTACAGGAGTGGGTGGGTGAGATTCTGTGGCCTGCATTGTGCAGGAGGTCAGACTAGATGATCATAATGGTCCCTTCTGACCTTAAAGTCTATGAGTCAAATATATGGAGATATACCTATCTCATAGAGCTGGAAGGGACCTTGAAAGGTCATTGAGTCCAGCCCCCTGCCTTCACTAGCAGGACCAAGTACTGTTCCTAACAGTGTGGTTGGTTTTTGTGTGTGTGCGCACCCCAGATCCCTAAACGGCCCCCTCAAGGATTGAACTCACAAGCCCAGGTTTAGCAGGCCAATGCTCAAACCACTGAGCTATCCCTCCCCATAATATCCTGGAAACCCATGTGGCTGAAATTCTTTGCTACTGCCCAGGTTTGGGGCCTCTCCACAGGATTTTGGTATTTCTGATCTTCTCTGCTGAATATAAGCTTTAAAAAAAAGATTCTGGCTTTTTTGTTATGAAAGAAACTTTAAGGATGTGAGGTCGTCCCTTGAAGACAGTCATGGATCAGGAGCTTAGAGAAAGGTTTGAACTGCTCCATTCATCTTATTTGGGTGTTTACTCTGAACCCTAATGATGATTGAGCTGGTTTGTGCTTCCCTACTGCTTTGCATTCCAGGACCTCAAAGCACTTTACAAACATGCCATATGTGGAAGGACTACCTAGGTGAGGGGAGAAGGCCTGGAAGTGGGGTGAATAGAAGATCTAGGCAGAAAGTGGCAAGCTCCAGAGAGAGGATGGGATTGAAAGATCTCTAGGGAAAAGAGAGCTAGAAAAGCTTGGTGGAGTTGGCAGGTTTGTGATGGGATTAGAAGAACTGGGAGCAGACACTTGGATAAAGCACTGCCCTGGAATTGAAGGACCCTGGATTCAAATCTTGGCTTTGCCACATAATTCCTGTATGACCTTGGGCACATCCTTTAATTGCTCTGTGCCTCAGTTCCCACCATAACAGAGGAGTAAAAATAATCCCTTTCTCCCACCTTGTCTGTCTTGTTCATTTAGGCTGTAAACGCTTTGAGGGGAGTGACTGTCTCTTGCCATGTGTCTGCACAGCACCTAGTGCAACGGGTCCCCAAGCTTGGTTGGAGCCTCTAGGGGCACGTTTACACTGCAACAAGACCCACGGCTGGCCTGGGCCAGCTGGCTCAGCCGTGCAGGGCTCGGGTTGTGGGGCTGTCAAACTGCAGTGTAGCTGTTCAGGCTCAGGCTGGAGACCCCATGAGCCTTGGGGGGAGGGTCCCTGTGCCCAAATGGCTACACTGCAATGTAAAGTGGGCTGCCCCAGGCCAGCTGCAGCTGTGCTGCAGGGCTGTTATCAGGGCTCTGTCCTACCAGGTAAGGGCTGTGTCGGCTTTTCGGGGGCTGGGAGTTAAACTATCCTCCATTCCTTCCCAAAGACTCCCTGGCCTTGGCAGCCGCCTGGGGGGCTGGGGATAGTGGGGCTGCTGGGCACCTCAGGCCCTGCCTAACTTCCAGCACTTTGCAAGAGTTAAGAGGCTGAGGCCGCTGCTCTTCCGGCCATGCATCTTGGCTTTGTCCAAGCTGCCGAAGGCATCCTAGCGGCTGCCCCCAGCATGGCTGGGCCTTATCAGCAAGCCCGTAGTTGGCATTGATCCTAGAGGTGTAAATCCCAGTGGTGCTGGGGGCGGGGCCAGTGTTTCCATGATGATAAATCCCATTCCTAGCAGTGTGTGTCTCATCTTAGAGAGACTCTGTAGAAATAGTAGCAGGGGGCCTGGTTTCATGGTGGTTCTAGGGCTCCTGCTCAAATGGGCTCTGGCTACCAGTAATAAGCTGTAGGGTGGGATTTTCCCGGGTGCCTAAGGAAAGTTATCAGTGACGGCTGGGCATCTGACTCCCCTAGGGGCTTTGCCAGCCCCACAAACTTACCCTGAACTCTGGGAGTCAAGCCAGGCCCTTCCCTTCTCACACATCGTCCCCAGGACTAAGGGGTCCTGTTCACCTCTCATGACACCTGTGCAGAAGCCCTGGTCTTCAGACAGTTCACAGCTGTGCAACTCCTCTGCGTCTGCAGCCCATGCCTAGGGCAGCCCCCCTTTCAGATCAGCTGTGTTTGTTTTCAGCTTAACCCTTTTCATCCTGGACCTGCTTCACGCTGCTTCCAACCCCAACCTGCCTGAAGCTTTCTGGGCTTAGGGTGACCAACCATATTTTCCCAAAGGGAAAACAGGTTACCACATGGGGCCAGCCCAAGGCCCCTCCCCCCACGAGCCCCAGCTCCCAGCCCTCTCTGCCTCTTGGCGGCACGGCGCTGGCCTGAGGCACCCCTCTCTCCTTTGTGCATGGGGCCGGCCTGAGCCCCCCCGTCACCCGCCTGCTTGGTGTTGGGCCGAGGTTCCCCTCTACCACCTGCCCGCTTGGGACCAGACTGAGCTCCCCCCAAACGCTTGTGGGACCAGTCAAAGACCCCTTGGCACCCACCCACCCGCACAGAGCTGGCCCGGCCCGAGCTGCTCGCCTGAACCCTCCCTCCCCGAGGCACGGTCCTCCTGCCCTGCCCTGCTGGGGTTTGCAACCAGTTCTTTTGGCACCACTGGACATTTGTCCTGAACAGGCCCTGCTGATATAAAGCAACGTTAGCACGAGTCAAGCTATGAGCAAAAGTCAGGCCCTGTTACAAAACACACCTACTTGCAAGTTCACAGAACCTGGCAAGAGCAGGGCTGGGATTGCAAAACCCCCACACATTCCGGAGAAGTGCTGGGCACCGGACACTCATGCAAACACATTCCAGAAGGGCGGCACCAGAACACCCCAATCCAGGGTGATGGTGTAAACACACTGCCCGGAGATGGTGCAGGGACACAGTGACCCCTCTTAAAGATCAGGTCAGGATGACAGGGTGACGGAGAGGGATGTTTGGATTGAACCAACATGTACAAGGTGAAGGGTGGTAACTAACCACGTAAGAAGGGCAGGTCGTAGCGTGTCTGTATCAGTGTATAAAAGAGGGGTCACCAGGTGTGTGTCTTTGTCCGGCCTGGGGGGGAACGGAGGGTTCACTGAGATGGGTCCATTTTCACAGGCGTCCATGTAACTGTGGACATTATCCCGCGGCGCTAGGAGCACGCTTTGTCAGCAATAAACCTGATGGAGCATCTTCGCTACTGAACCGAGTCTGTGGGCTCTTTGGGCAGTTCGACTGAGGTCTGCTGGGCCAGCTGTCTGTGCAGAGCTGGCCCAGCACACAGACAGAACACCCCCCGTCTCCCCGCTGTGTATCCCAAAGCTTCCTCCAAAGCCAGGAACGGTTTAGGGCAGCAGTTCCTGAGGGTGGCCCAGGGACCAATGGCTGGTCCCATGGTTCTCATGACAGCTCAACACAGAAACGCCATAGGAGCAAGAACTGTGGCTGCCACAGGGCTGTTATGTGCATAGGTGCTGACTCCGTGGGTGCTCCGGGGCTGGAGCACCCACAGAAAAAAATTGGTGGCTGCTCAGCACCCACTGGCAGCTCCCCGCCCCGCCCCTCCTGCTCCAGCTTACCACTGCCTCCTCGGCAAGCGCGCCACCGCAGCCTGCTTCTCCCCGCTCCCTCCCAGCACCTGCGCCGCCAGACAGCTGATTCGCAGGGCAGGGTGGTGGGGGGAGGAGGGGGAACGCAGCGCACTGGGGGAAGAGGTGGGGCCGGGGCGGGGATTTGGGGAAGGGATCCAATAGGGGCAGGGAGGGGGCGGAGTAGGAGCGGGGAAAGGGGTAAGGGGGGGGGGCGCGGGAACCCACTAGCGCCGGAGACAGTTGGTGCCTGTGGTTATGTGATTTCACAGGACGGGGAAGTGGGGTTGGCACAGGGTGAATGATCCCTGAAGAGGGAATGGGTCCAGTTCACTTATGACTCATTCGCTGCCTCATTGGTCAGGCAGTAGCTGAGAAGAAGGAATCAGCCGGGTATTATGGGAGTTCCCTCCAGGCAGCTGCTGGAACCCTGGGAGAGAAGTGGCTGGGGGAGAGCTGCCTGGAGCAGCCAGACAGGGCTGGCCTTACCATGAGGCGAACTGATGCAGCCGCCTCAGGTGCCAGACTGTGGAGGGGCCACTAGGACCCAGAGTGTAGAAAATTGTGTCTGCTGCTGGTGCACAGAGCTGGTGGAGTGCTGTGCTGGAGGAAGGGGGCACAAGAGACATAACAGGCAGGCAGGAGAAAAGGTGAGCGGGAATAACAGAAAGCAGGAGCTGCAGGGAGAGAGAGGAGGAGGAGCCCCCAGGGCTGATTCACACCAGCTTCTCAGGGAGCTTCCTGGTTCCTGCTGCTTCCCTGAACCCGCTTGAGGGGAACAGGCAGTCACCTGAAGTAGTAGGAGCCAGTTAGGCCCTTAAGACGCTGAGATCTTCCCTCACTCAGGCCCTGCTACCAGCCTGCTTATTTGTCCCCTTCAAGTGAGTGTTGAGAGCTGGTACAGAACAGCAGTCATGAGTGAAAGAAGAAAACGCCCCCCTGGGGCAACATTCAGAAAAAGAAAGCAAGCAAAGGAAGCTTTTCTATCTAAGCAGGCAGGAGCTTTCCTGAGATACAGAGACACACATGTTCACGCTGAGCCTTCCGGCCCCAGTGAGGATGTGAGTGGTGAGGAGATGCCTGATCTTCCAGTTAGTCAGAGTGCAGGTGACCTGGCAGCTACTGCAGCATCCAAATCTCCATCTCAGATGGATGTAACCATGAACATTCCTGAAGAAAAGTGTAGATCAGAGAAGAGTGTGGTGGAGGCACAAGAAACAGCTGCTGCTGAGTTTAGTTCCTTAAATCTAGATGATCCAGGACTGTGGACCCACTTGAGCAGTAGCTTGAGGGACTTCCTTGTACTGCCTGGGCCACAGCAAGTGAAAAACTTCATGTTCCCCAAAGACAATGAAAATAGAAGTTTCCAACCAACACATTCCCAGGGGTGAGCTGCAGCGGGTTCGCACGGGTTCGCGGGAACCCGTTGTTAAATTTAGCAGCCATTTTAGAACCGCTTGTTAAGGGCTGCTAAATTTAACAAAAGTTCCCGCCCACTCCTCTCCTGCTCCGCCCCCTTCTCCTCCCCCTCCCCTGCTTCCCGCGAATCAGATGTTCGCGGGAAGCCTGAACAAGCAGCATGGAGGCAGCCAGCAGGTAAGCTGGGGCGCGGAGGGGGAGGGGAGGTGCGGCTGGCTCAGCAGCTCCCGGTCCCAGACCGCGGCTCCCTCCAGCCCAGCGCCGGCCCGGGGAGTCGGGCCCCACGGCTGCCGCCGAGCGGCCGGGCCCCGGTGCCGGCCCGGGGAGTCGGGCCGAGCGGCGCCGGTCGTGGTCCTGGCAGAGTGGACCCGGTCCCCAGGCAGTGTGGTAAGGGGGCAGGGAGGGGGTGGGTTGTGGGGGGGTGGATAGGGGTCAGGGCAGTCAGAGGGCAGGGAACAGGGGGATTGAATGGGGGCAAGGGTCCCGGGGAGCAGTCAGGAAAGAGCAGGGTTGGATGAGGTGGTGGGGGCACTCAGGGACAGAGAGAAGGGGTAGTTGTATGGGGTAGGGGTTCTGGGGGGCCATTGAGAATGAGAGGAGGGGTTGGGTGGGGCGGCAAGGGGCAGTCAGGGGACAGGGAAGGGGGGGATGGGTCAGGGGTCTCGGAGTGTGTGTGTTAAGGAACATGAGGGGTTGGATGGGGCACGACCCCCCCCACGGAGGGGGGGGGAGGAGGGAACCCGTTGTTAAAATTTTGGAGGGAGGAGGGAACCCGTTGTTAAAAAATTGGCAGCTCATCACTGCACATTCCTGGTGTGAAATCCCCAGTGGTGACAAAATGGTGAGGCCATGGCTTAGGTACTCAAAAACCCAGAATGCAGCATAGTGTTTTTGTTGCAAACTCTACCTGAAGAAGACCTACACCAGCAGTGCAGGGCACTAGAAACAGTGTTGACACATGATGACATGCATGATACTGATGCGAGTGATTTAGGTGATGAACTGAAAGCCCTTTCAAGATACATTCCAGCAGGATCAACTCCAAAGGCTGTTCTGGAATATATGTGCACAAATAAGATGACCACCCTCTTTCCAAATGCTTTTGTTGCTCTGCACATACTTCTAACCCATCCTGTAACAGTGGCCAGTGGAGAACGCAGCTTCTACAAGCTGAAGTTAATAAAAACACATCTACGCTCCACAATGACACAGGAGAGGCTGGTCGGCCTTGCAACCATCTCCATAGAGCATGAGCTGGCCCAGACTGTGGACCTTCAGCAGGAAGCAGTTCAAATCTTTGCAACCAAGAAGGCACGGAAAGCACCACTTTGATTATTCAAACAGAGACAAATGCCAATGTTTACTATGCAGACAAGAAAAGTTACATTTGCTGTTCAGGCGTTTGAAAGTTAAGTGTTACTTAAAATTTTTGAACAAGGCATTTTAAGTTGTTAGTTCTCCTTTATTGGGGTAAGTAGCAGAGCAGTACGATGAGAGGAGTAGAACGGGAAGAAGGCAGAATTGAGACCTTTCAGAGTTTTGTCCCAAGCAAGAGGACATGGGGGCATCATTTGAGCTCCCCGCCTCAGCTGCCAAAATGTTGTGGGCCAGCCCTGCTGCTAAGGCTGTGATGAACGTGGCCAGAGCAGGGGAGCCTAGTTGAGAAGAAGGCTCATGCAGAGGTCCCTAGGTGCAGAGGCAGGCTGAAGCACAGAGCAGAAAGGTGACCCTGGAGGAGCTCAGCAGCGGTAGGACTAACAGGCAGAGGGGCTGGGAAGTGGAATGCTGCAGAGAGCCCTGAGCTCAGGCTTGTGGCAGAACAGCTTGTGGTAAAAAGCCTGGTGCCTGGGAAGTGGTGTAAATGCCCTGGAATAAGGGCAGGGGAACTGGGTACAAGGGAACGGGAGAACTGTTGCCTCTTACCTCACTTGACGTTAGGGGTTATGAATTTTCTCTCTGTAGAATGGTACGAATAAACTATGCCCAGAGGCAGGCCTTGAACTGGACTTGAGAAGCCATCCCTCCTTTCCTGGGCAGGCAAAATGGCTGCTGGTCAGGGGAAAAGATGGGCAACTTGGTTGGTCCTTGGGGCAGCAAAGGGGAAAGTAAGGCAGGACTCCCCTGTTGTACTGTGCATGGCCACTGGAGGGCGCCCTGGCAGGCCTCAGCCCCGTTTTAGAGCCCATGTGGTCAGGAGTGGCCAGGGCTGGTGTGCATGGGACTAGCTCCCTGTTGATGTGGCTTATCCTAGAGAAGTGTAGTGTCATTTTCTGATGGGCACCATTTCCCATATTCCTCCACCTGTAAAGCCAGGTCTCCATAGCTCCAGCTGCCTAAGCCACAAAGGGAGAAGAAAAGTCGTGTGCCGACTTCACTTTAGAAACCTCCTCATGATGGCTCCTACTTGTCACTATGGGACAATGCTGCCATCCGAAGGGCCCTGCCAGGAACACGAGCTGCCATCTCAATGGTACCATGCACCTGATGGGTACCAGACAACAGACCTTGCACCTGCCACCAGGGGTGCCACTTGCCAGGCCGGACTCTCTGGAGAGGAGAAAGGAAATTCCTAATGGAATGGGAAAGAGACGTTAGTATTTCCATATCAAGGTGGTTTGGTGTGCAAAGGGATGGGCGTGGGGCAGGGGCAGTTCCTATTGGTGTAGATGTGGCCTACATGGGCATGCGGCTGTGAGGCTGGCAGCGCCAGGTGCGAGGGTGTGCACTGGTACGGGTAGGGATGCCGGTGCATGGGTATGGCCATGGCTGGGCATGTGGATGTGAAGGCTGGTGTGCATGAGTGCACCTACCCGGGCATGTCATGTGTGGGTGGGGGGGTATTTAGCATGGGTGTGCTCGTGTGCACGCACCTGGGGTACACAGCCCAGTGCCGGGGGCCTAGCACCCAGCAGGGTGGGGCTCTGGGCCGGCACGCTGTCAGCCTGGGGAAGGCTCGGGTTGATTTGTGGTGACAAAGACCCCTGGCAGTGCAGCTCTCTTGCCTGGTGCTTTGTGCTCGGTCAGGCATCAGCTTACGTCCCCACAGTGGGCGTTAAGTGGGAGCAGCGAGGGAAAGGGGAGCTCTATTTCTGTGCCAGCTGTTTCAGGCCCTCCCCAAGGCAGAGGAATTCCTTCTCCGATCCCTCTCTTCAGGGTTAGCTGCATTTCCAGCAGGGCTGAGGGAGTGAAACGCTGTTTCCTCCCCCTCCCCCACTGCCCCCATCCTCTGGCCTTTCTGGATTGATTTCCACTTTAACCATTGTGATAGACCCAGGCCAGTTGGGTACAGCAGAATAGCAGAAGGCAGATACACTGGCCACTGGATTAACAGTTTTCTGTTCCCTGACTGACCAGAGCAGGGGCTGCTCCAGGCTAATGAGAACACCTGACTCTAATTAACCTGCAAAGAGTCAGGTGAGGCCATTAAGCTAATGTGACCACCTGACTCTAATTCAGGCCCAGCTGTTACTATACAAAGGGCTCACTCCAGTCAGGCAGGGGAGTCGGGGAGCCAGAGGAGAGGAAGGGCAGCTGAAGGGCTGGTTACTGAAGACACCCTCAAACCATCGTTAAGGGTAAGGGTGAAGAAGGGAGAAGCAGGAGAGCTGTGGGGAAGTGGCCCAGGGAAATGTAGCAACTCTGGCAGTGAAAGGTTGGCTGCCAACAACTGCTACCATTAGGGTCCCTGGGCTGGAACCGGAGTAGAGGGCGGGCCCGGGTTCCCCCCAACCCACCACTACAGGAACAGCTCCTGGAAGGGGAAGTCAGGTCCCTGTCAGGACAGGAGGCTGAACAGAGACTGTGGGAGTTCTCTCACCAACCTCCTTGCAGCCTATGATGAAAAGGGCTCAGTAGACTGTAACCCTGGCCCTAGAGAGAGAAGGGCTACGTGGAGGGTCAGTGAGCCACTGAGGCAGCATAAACCACCTAGAAGTGCAGGACCCACAGGAGCAAGGTCAGAGCTCTGCCACACCGTCTAGCAAAGAGCAATTCCACCCAGCTTTTCAAGCAGGTGTCACCCCACAAGCACTAGTTAGTGCTCAGCTCGTGTCCCGGGCAGGCGCTTTAGTGAACAGTGCGAGGTGCTCAGAGCAGCACATTTGCCCCTTTTCGCCGTGGCCGCATTAAAAGCAAGACTGGATGTGTCAGATCCGTCTTTCCCAGCTGCTTTCTGCAGGCAGGTGATCCGCCCCGCAACCGGATTGTTTCAACCCTTTAGATACTCAGCTTCCAGCATGTTTGGATGGAAAGCCAGGGTACCGGTGCCATGACAATGCCCCTTCTCAGAATGTGGGTGGAAGGGCAAGCGCGGGGCTGGGGCATTGGCTTGGGATCCCACAGACCTGCGTTCAGTTCCCGACTCAGCCGCAGAATCCGTGTGTGACCTTGTCCAAGTCACCTAATCTACCCCCTGTGCCCCAGTTTTCCCATCTGCTCCTCGTGGGGGTGGGGCTGCTCCTCCCCTCCTGCCCAGGCTGTGTGCATTTACTGGCTGGGACGTGCTCAGGTGCAGTGAGGAAGAGGGCCATGGAAGCACCTAGACACCTTTAGCATCCCACCACAACGTGATTTCCCAGCGTTAAGGAATTCAATGTCACAGCCACCCCCATGAGGAATGTATCATTAGCCCCAGTTTACAGATGAAGAAACTGAGGCACACAGAGGTGAAGTGACTTGCCCAAGGTCATACAGTGAGTCTGCGGCAGAGCTGGGAGCAGAGACCAGGAGTCCTGACTCCCCACCCCTACATCACATGCTACCCCATGTCTTTCCAACCCTGAGATGCTCCATCCAGGGATCAGCGCCATTCACTAACAAAGCTGTGGTTAGCTAGGACTTCACAGTGATTGTGAGTAGGGTGGGGGGTGGGGAATACTTCTGCTGCAAAAGCACAGACCTCTACCCCTTGAGTTAAAGGAGAATCTCTGTTAGCTGCCAGCAGTATAGGGAGTCTGACACACAGCTGAGCAGTTCTGATTCCAGCCAATAGAGGGCAACAAGGCTCATACACTCACTAGCCAGCTCCTTACAAGGGGCTCTCCAGGAGGCTGCATTTGCATGGTAAGAAGTGCTGCACACCCTTCCATGATTACCTCTCCAGCGACAACCAAACACCCCCAGTGCTGGGAGGGCAGGGGGTGCTCATTCCTCCCCGATGCAGAAGGGCCAGAGCCAGAGCTCAGTGCTCTTGTCTACACTAAGCTCCTCCTCCCTGAAATCTGCCCCCCGTTGCTAACAGTAGTTCGGCTCCAGGGAGTGAGAGACCAGCCTGCTGCGGTCCCAAGGCCAGTGCCTGCCAGCTGGCCACCTACGGTCGAGGAGCTGCAGGTCTAATGTAACTCCTCAATGCAGCCTCTCCCCCAGGAGGCCTGGCTGTGCCCATGGGCTGGGAGCGTTCAGGAACAGCGTGGCTTCCACAGGCCTTAGCTCTGCCCTGACGAGGGACAGAGAGAAGCTGCTGTTATTGAGGTGTATTCCCGCAGAGCTGAGCTGTCCCAGCCGTGGGCCCGGGCCCTGGTGTGCTAGGCGCTGGACAGACACAGAACAAAGACCTTGTAATCTAAGATGAGATAACAGGTGGCACCAGACTTACGGGGAGCACAAGGGGTGTCCCTCTAATTTTTCCCACCCATGTGCGGAATGAATTTTGTTATGTGCATCAGTATGGAAGTGATGTGACACAGCACCTCCATATTGGTGCACATAACAAAATTCATGTGGCGGGAGCGGGGCTGAGGGGTTTGGAGTGTGTGTGGGGGGATTGGGTCTGGGGCAGAGGGTTGGGGTGCAGGGCGATGAGGGCTCCAGCTGAGGGTGCAGGCTCTGGGGTGGGGCCAGGGATGAGGGGTTCAGGGCGTGGGAAGGGGCTCAGGGCTGGGCAGAGGATTCGGGCGCAGGGGGTGTGGGCTCTGGCTGAGGATGCGGGCTCGGGGGGGGGTGCCAGGGATGAGGGGCTTGGGGTGCAGGCTGCCCTGGGGCTATGGTGGGGAGAGAGGACTCCCCGCAGCAGCACCTGGGCTGGGTTGGATGCAGGGGAGGAGCGCGTCTCCCCTAGTCGGGCCAGGATCGCCATGATGCAGGGAGCAAGGGGCTCCGGGGCCAGGGAGCCAGAGCCCCCCAGCCTGGGTGGGTCAGGGGCGTGAAGACAGGCCTCGCCCGGGGTAACACGTTCCTTTGGGGCTAGGCCAAGGGGCAGGGGAAACTCCTTTGTAGGCCAGGCTGGGGGAGACGGTCAGCGTTAAAGGGACTGAACACGGCCCCGTCTCCCTCTCCTGGCCTGGCGCCGGGGAGCGTTGCTCACAGCCGGGACGTGAAGGACAAAGGGAAGGTTTTACTCTGTGTTAACAACTAGCCCTGTGGGGCCGCCCCAGCGGCGGGGGAGGGGCCGGCACCTGGCCGAGTGAGCCCTGTGGGGCCGCCCCAGCGGCGGGGGAGGGGCCGGCACCTGGCCGAGTGAGCCCTGTGGGGCCGCCCCAGCGACGGGGGAGGGGCCGGCACCTGGCCGAGTGAGCCCCGCGGGGCCGCCCCAGCCATGGCAGAGGGGGGTGAATGTCATTCTGACATGGGCCTCGCCAGCACAGCTGCGCTAATTCAGGGCCAGCGGCAGGTTGAAGTCAGCTGGCCTGTGCAAGTGCCCTCAGGCTAGCGGAGGGGCCGGGGCCGGGGCCGGGGCTGCCAGTCGAACAGGGACCCTGGTGGCTCTGGGCAGCACTGCTGACGGGACAGTTCAAAGTCCGGTCAGCGGCACAGCGGAGCTAAGGCAGCTCCCTGCCTGCCCTGGCTCTGCAAAGCTCCCCAGAAGTAGCCAGACTGTCTGTCCCTAGGTGCAGGGACAATCAGGGAAGCTCCAAGTGCTGCCCCCACCCCCAGCGGGGGCCCCACAGCTCCCATTGGCCGGGGACCACAGCCAATGGGAGCTGTGGGGGCGGTGCCTGTGGGCCGGGCAGTGTGCACCTCGCAGAGCCGCCTGGTCGCGCCTCCGCCTAGAGGCTGCAGGGACATGCCCGACGCTTCCGGGAGCAGCGCAGAGCCGGGGCAGGCTGGGAGCCTGCCTTAGCCCCACTGCGACGCCGCCTGGGGGCCGCCTGAGGTAAGCGCCGCCCTGCTGCAGGCCACACCCCAAACCGCCTCCTGCACCCCAGCCCCCTGCCGCAGGTTGGAATCCCCTGCTGCACCGTAACTCCCGCCCAGACCCCGCACTCCCACCTGCACCCCAACCTCTTGCCCCAGGTCAGAACCACCTTTCACACCTCCTCCTGCACCCCTTCCTGAGCCCCCTCCCACACCCCGACCCCCTTCCCCAGCCCGGAGCTCCCTCCCACACCCCGACCCCCTTCCCCAGCCCGGAGCTCCCTCCCACACCCCGACCCCCTTCCCCAGCCCCGAGCCCCCTCCCACACCCCGACCCCCTTCCCCAGCCCGGAGCCCACCCACACCCCAACCCCCTTCCCCAGCCCCGAGCTGACCCCCTTCCCCAGCCCGGAGCTCCCTCCCACCCCCCAACCCCCTTCCCCAGCCCCGAGCCCCCTCCCACACCCTGACCCCCTTCCCCAGCCCCGAGCCCCCTCCCCACACCCCACCCCCATCCCCAGCCCGGAGCCCCCCCCCACTCGCGTACCCCCTTCCCCAGCCCCGAGCCTCCTCCCCACACCCAACCCCCTACCCCAGCCTGGAGCCCCCCCACACCCCGACCCCCTTCCCCAGCCCCGAGCCCCCTCCCACACCCCGACCCCCTTCCCCAGCCCCGAGCCCCCTCCCCACACCCAACCCCCTTCCCCAGCCCGGAGCCCCCCCCCACACCCCAACCCCCTTCCCCCGCCCGGAGCTCCCTCCCGCACCCCGACCCCCTTCCCCAGCCCCGAGCCCCCTCCCACACCCCGACCCCCTTCCCCAGCCCCGAGCCCCCTCCCCACACCCCGACCCCCTTCCCCCCCCCGGAGCCCCCCCCACACCCCCACCCCCTTCCCCAGCCCGGAGCTCCCTCCCACACCCCGACCCCCTTCCCCAGCCCCGAGCCCCCTCCCACACCCCGACCCCCTTCCCCAGCCCGGAGCTCCCTCCCACACCCCAACCCCCTTCCCCAGCCCGGAGGCCCCCTCCCACACCCCAAACCCCTGCCCCAGCCCGGAGCCCACCCACACCCCAACCCCCTTCCCCAGCCCCGAGCCCCCCCCGACACCCCGAGCGTCTGCCGCTGCCCGGAGCGCCCCCACACCCCAACCCCCTGCCCCAGCCCCGTGCCCCCCCACACCCCAACCCCCTTCCCCAGCCCCGAGCGCCCTCCCACACCCCGACCCCTGCCCCAGCCCCGAGCCCCCTCCCACACCCAACCCCCTTCCCCAGCCCCGAGCCCCCCCACACCCTAACCCCCTTCCCCAGCCCAGAGCCCCCTCCCACACCCCCACCCCCTTCCCCAGCCCGGAGCTCCCTCCCACACCCCGACCCCCTTCCCCAGCCTGGAGCTCCCTCCCACACACCCGACCCCCTTCCCCAGACCCGAGCCCCCTCCCACACCCCGACCCCCTTCCAGCGCCCTGAGCCCACCCACACCCCTCCCCCCTTCCCCAGCCCCGAGCCCCCTCCCACCCCCCCGACCCCCTTCCCCAGCCCGGTGCCCCACACACCCCGACCCCCTTCCCCAGCCCCGAGCCCCCTCCCACACCCCGACCCCCTTCCCCAGCCCCGAGCCCCCCCCCCACACCCCCCCCCTTCCCCAGCCCGGAGCTCCCTCCCACACCCCGACCCCCTTCCCCAGCCCCGAGCCCCCTCCCACACCCCGACCCCCTTCCCCAGCCTGGAGCTCCCTCACACACCCCAACCCCCTTCCCCAGCCCGGAGGCCCCCTCCCACACCCCAAACCCCTGCCCCAGCCCGGAGCCCACCCACACCCCAACCCCCTTCCCCAGCCCCGAGCCCCCTCCCACACCCCGACCCCCTGCCCCAGCCCGGAGCCCCCCCACACCCCAACCCCCTTCCCCAGACCCGAGCCCCCCACACCCCAACCCCCTTCCCCAGCCCCGAGCGCCCTCCAACCCCCCTACCCCTGCCCCAGCCCGGAGCCCCCTCCCACACCCCAACCCCCTTCCCCAGCCCAGAGCCCCCTCCGACACCCCACACCCCTGCCCCTGCCTGGAGCCCCCCCACACCCCAACCCCCTTCCCCAGCCCCGAGCCCCCTCCCACACCCCAACCCCCTTCCCCAGCCCCGAGCCCCCTCCCACACCCCAACCCCCTTCCCCAGCCCCGAGCCCCCTCCCACACCCCAACCCCCTTCCCCAGCCCCGAGCCCCCTCCCACACCCCGACCCCCTTCCCCAGCCCGGAGCTCCCTCCCACACCCCGACCCCCTTCCCCAGCCCCGAGCTCCCTCCCACACCCCCGACCCCCTTCCCCAGCCCGGAGCTCCCTCCCACACCCCCAACCCCCTTCCCCAGTCCAGAGCCCCCCCACACCCCAACCCCCTTCCCCAGACCCGAGCCCCCTCCCACACCCCTTCCCCCTTCCCCAGCCCCGAGCCCCCTCCCACACCCCGACCCCCTTCCCCAGCCCGGAGGCCCCCTCCCACACCCCAAACCCCTGCCCCAGCCCGGAGCCCACCCACACCCCAACCCCCTTCCCCAGCCCCGAGCCCCCTCCCACACCCCGACCCCCTTCCCCAGCCCCGAGCCCCCCCACACCCCAACCCCCTTCCCCAGCCCCGATCGCCCGCCCACACCCCAACCCCCTTCCCCAGCCCCGAGCCCCCTCCCACACCCCAACCCCCTTCCCCAGCCCCGAGCCCCCTCCCACACCCTAACCCCCTTCCCCAGCCCAGAGCCCCCTCCCACACCCCAACCCCCTTCCCCAGCCCCGAGCCCCCCCCACACCCCGACCCCCTTCCCCAGCCCGGAGCTCCCTCCCACACCCCAACCCCCTTCCCCAGCCCGGAGGCCCCCTCCCACACCCCAACCCCCTGCCCCAGCCCGGAGCCCACCACACCCCAACCCCCTTCCCCAGCCCCGAGCCCCCTCCCACATCCCGACCCCCAGCCCCAGCCCGGAGCCCCCCCACATCCCAACCCCCTGCCCCAGCCCAGAGCCCCCCCACACCCCAACCCCCTTCCCCATCCCCGAGCCCCCCCACACCCCAACCCCCTTCCCCAGCCCCGAGCGCCCTCCCACACCCAGACCCCTGCCCCAGCCCCCTCCCAAACCCCCACCCCCTTCCCCAGCCCCGAGCCCCCCCACACCCTAACCCCCTTCCCCAGCCCAGAGCCCCCCCCACACCCCAACCCCCTGCCCCAGCCCCGAGCCCCCTCCCCACACCCAACCCCCTTCCCCAGCCTGGAGCCCCCCCACACCCCAACCCCCTTCCCCAGCCCCGAGCCCCCCCCACACCCCAACCCCCTTCCCCAGCCCCGAGCCCCCCCCACACCCCAACCCCCTTCCCCAGCCCCGAGCCCCCTCCCACACCCCAACCCCCTTCCCCAGCCCCGAGCTCCCTCCCACACCCCAACCCCCTGCCCCAGCCCCGAGCCCCCCCCACCCCAACCCCCTTCCCCAGCCCCGAGCCCCCCCACACCCCAACCCCCTTCCCCTGCCCCGAGCCCCCCCACACCCTAACCCCCTTCCCCAGCCCCGAGCCCCCCCCACCCCAAACCCCTTCCCCAGCCCCGAGCCCCCTCCCACACC